>NC_091820.1:1072500-6072500 GCF_041296235.1 Equus asinus | reverse complement strand
AGCTGAAAGGATGAACACATGTCAGCATTTTGACATATTTACATAAGATTTAAAAAACTTCTGGTTCAGTTCCCCATCCTGCTTCTCCTGAGTTAAGCATTACCCTGAAGATTGTGTGTGAATTCCCATGTGTGTTTGATGTATATGTGTGTATACAAAAACAACATCTATTTTACAGAAAATGCTGGGTGTATCCTTTTGCAGTTTACTTATGTTCATCTAAAAATACGTTATTGAGATGTAACCATGTGAATACCTGTCATTTTAATTTCTTTATACCAACTGTCATAGGCAGCCTATTGCATAAATATTTCAGAATTTTATTTACCCATTTGTCAAGAACTGAGGAGAGATTTGACCTGACTTTTATGCTAACAGTTTAGCCTGCCATAGTTTCGTGGATGCTGACAGAAGACATGAGACTCCTGGGTCAGAGACAAAAGGCTGTATTCCTCAAGGCCCAGCAGCAGCATGAGCTTCATATCTGCACCAGCTCCTTGCCCCTTGAGTTCCTCAGGGGTGATGCAGAGCGGTCCAAGTGTGTGCCGCACATGCAGTGGGTCTCTGTCACGGCTGAGGAACCCTGAACTTAGGAAACCCAAATTTTTTATACTGGGCAGTAAGCCAATTTACTGTAACTTTTCTCCAGAGGGAGACACAATCTCTATCTTCTGAGGCTGTCCACTAGACAAGCACCCTTGAGAAGATAGGCCAGAACAAAAGCTGTCCGTGCTGCTACTGGCAGGATATGCAGAAATTTGAGAGCTGTGGAGAATTATCTCCCAGTCCAGTTGTCTTATTGGCACACTTTTAGGTTGTTTGCAGTTTTCACTATTACAGAAATTGCTTAATGAACATTTTTTCTGTGTTTCCTTGCAAGAGTTTCTCTGTGATGTATACCCAGGAATGGAAGTTCTGAGCTCTGTATGTGCACATCTTTAACTTCACTAGATGTTGCCAGCTTATCCTCCAAAGTAGTTGTAACATTTTATCTTCCTGCCTATGGCATATGAAAGTCCATTTATTCATAATTACCAAGAATTCGAAGGAACCAAGTTGTTCTTCAGTAGGTGAATAGATAAATAAATTCTGGTTCATCCACACAATGGAGTATCATTTAGCAACATAAAGAAATGAGCTATGAAGCCACAAAAAGACATGGAGGAAGCTTAAATGCATATTGCTAAGTGAAAGAAGCTAATCTGAAAAGACTGTATGATTCCAACTCTGACATTCTGGAAAAGGCAAAACTTTGGAGACACTAAAAAGATCAGTGATTGCCAGGCGTTGGGGGAGGGATGACTAGGTGGAGCACAGAGGATTTTTAGGGCAGTGAAACTATTCTGTGTGACACTGTCATGGTGGATACATGACATTATGCATTTGTCAAAACTCATGGAACATACAGCACAGAGAATGAAACCTAATGTAAATTATGGAATTTAGTTAATAATGTATTAATATTGGTTCATCAGTTGTAACCAAATCACCACACAAATGCAGGATGTTAACTGTGGTGGTGGTTTAGTCTATGGGAACTCTATGCTTTCTGCAATTTTTCTCTTAACCTAAAACTGTTCTCAAAACAAAAGCCCATTAGAAGAATTACATTCCTCCATCCTTGCCAACGTTTTGTATCCCAAACTTTTACATTTTTGCATATTTGATGGGTATGAAATAGAATTTTATTGCTTTGATTTTTATTTTCCTCATGGCAGTCTGGGGCATACCTTTTCATATCCTTTGCTGATTTTTGTTGTTATATTTTTTATTGATTTGTAGGAATTCTTTATAATCTCTTTTAAGTTTTACTTTTCACATTTAGGACTTTAATGTGGCTGGAATTTATTTTTGTGCCTGGTATAAGGTAGGAGCCTTAAATAGATCTATCTATCTATCTATCTATCTATCTGTCCGTCTACCTACCTACCTACCTATGTCTGTTTCTCTCTCTCCCTCTGTGTCTATCTGTATAGGTGAATAGGCCATTTCTAAAGCTTCTCTATAGCTATGTGACTCCTTCAGGTTCCGTTTGTCCATCTCTGCACCACTTCCTCCTTGTTTCAGTTACTAGAGATTGATAAGAAGTCGTGGTATGTGATAGGGCATGGTTTTCTTCCTTCCTTTCAAATTGTCTCCAAAAAGCTATACCTAGGTCTTTATTCTTCCTTAAGAATTTTAGTATCAATTTGTCAAATTTTATTAAAACTCTGCCATGTTTTTGTGAAATCCATTGAATTTATAGATTAATTTGAGGAGAATAACATCTTCAGCATATTGAATTATCTTCTCATCACATAATATACAGTTTTTTAGGTCTTCCTCTTAAAAAATTTTCTTATACTTTTAAATCAGTAAAATTGACTTTTCAACATGCACAGTTCTGTTAATTCTAACACATGAATTGATTCATGTAACCACCACCCAAATCAGGATACGGAACAGTTCCGTCATCCCCAAGATTGCCTCATGCTATCCTTTTACCATCACAACCTCCCCTACCTCTGACCCCTGCAACCACTGATCTGTTTTTCAACACTATGGTTTTCTTTTGGGGAAAGGCATATAAATGAACTCAGACAGTATGTAGTCTTTAAGATGCCTTTTTTCACTCATAATGCCTTCGAGAGTCATCCAGGCTGTTCATTGTATCAGTAGTTCATTTCACTTAGTTGCTGAGTAGTGTTCCATGGCATGGATGTGCCATGTTTGTTTATTCATCCACCAGGCTGACATTGCTCTTCTTTCCAGGTTTTGGTGATTATGAATAGAGCTTCTACATGCATGCATATACATAAGTTTTCACCTTTCGAGGGCTCAATGCCTAGGAGTGGGATTGTTAGATCTTTTATGTCCATGTTGTTTTCTCCCTATAGATCTTGTACCTCCTTGATTTGATTTATGTTTAGATAACATACTCATTTTGCTGCTTCTTTGAATGTGGTTATTAACCTTTTTTCCCAGTGATTTTTGCTGGCATATAGGAACCCTTTCCACGTTTGTATTTTGATCTTGTCTCCAAAAGCCTTGCCAAACTCTTTTATTAGTTCCAAGAGTGGGTCTGTAGAGTCAATTAGAATTTTTATGATTTGACAGTCTTCCATTAAAATATATATCTATATTTATGTGTGCATATGTGTCTCTCTCTCTCCATCTAATTAAAACACTCTGGTTCACTTTCTCAGATTTCTAGAACAATGTTCAATAGAAGAGGTGATAGCAGGTGTCCTCATCTTCCTTCTTGTTGAGTTAGTCAGGGTGGGTCAGAGGCCACAGCTTCCACAGATGTGCCTCTTCTCTTGTTTTTCTTCTTTTTCCTTTCTGCTCAGATCGCAGTCCCCTGGGCTGGGGTGAGGGAGATTGTGCCCATCTCTTGCGCCGTCTGTTCTCGTCTGAAGGGTACTGCCTTTGCAGGGCCAGCTTTCAGGGCTAGGTCTCCTATAAGCCTCACTAGATTTCTGTCATTTTCATGCTGTTTCCATGGCCTGGGAACCACAGGCCAGATGTGAGGGATCCTGGTCTCACAGTGAAGGAGGGCACAAATGGCTTCGGTGGCTGATACCTGCTTTCTTCTCTAGTCACACACATTCATCTAAACATCAGCCTGGGAGGCCCCCGCTGGCTTCGGAGCCCTGCGGTGTTTTGAGATGATTTTAGATAATATAAGCCATCCTGGTTTTTTGTTGTCTTCAATGGAGAGTTGAACCTAACCTCTGTTACTGGAAACTGGAACCCCTCCCTTCCTCGACTGAGTTTTTTATTCAAATGAACATATGTACATTTATGTGTGTGTGCATTTCTAAAATTCTGTATAGTGTTTCTGTAAATATTTCCTTTTTTTAAAAAATGATATCTTGATATTACACTATTGTTTCTATTCTTCCTCTTTAATTCTGTTTATAAGCTTATTGTATTGTCTGTTTTCGATGGAGGGTTCTTTTCTTTCCTTGGGCTGCTAACGCTCCTGTTTGCAGCATGTGTTGGCTCTCTCACTCTCTTTCGTGCAGCACCTTCTTTTATTGTAGCTCATCTTCAGAAGGTTTTTAAAAAGTGTTTAGAGCCAGCCCTGACAGTCAAATGGTTAAAGTTTGGCACTCTCACTGCTTCAGTGGCCCAGGTTTGATTCTGGGCATGGAACCATACCACCCATCTGTCAGTTGCCATGCTGTGGCGGCAGCTCACATAGAACTAGAACAACTTACAGCTAGGATATACACCTGTGCACTGGGACATTGGGGAGAAAAAAAAGAAGACGATTGGCAACAGATGTTAGCTCAGAGTGAATCCTTCCCTGCAAAAAAAAAAAGTTAATGACAGTCCTGTGTGCCCTTTTTGGGCTGTAAAAGTGTTCTTGGGAGCAATATTATATTTGCTCTCACTAGTCCCCCTTGAGTTGTTATGTTAATTTCTTGGTTTTGGTTCCAAACCAAGAAATGAAAGAGCTTGAGCCTGTGCACTCAATAGAGCACAAGCCTAGGGTTTTTGTCTTGTGATGGCTGCTTTTTCCTGCTTGACCCAGGCTAGGCAGATAGCAAACCTGCTTGTCCTGAGCCAGTGGATGTTTTCTTCCATCTGTTTTATGAGTGGGGCAGACATTCCCAAGAAGCCAGTACTTGCTTTGTCACCTGGCGTCGTCTCAAGGGCATGCTTCCTATTTCCTCGTGAACATTAGAGTCCAGTCCACAGAGGCCACATACACGTCATCTTGTTACTGTCTCCTGTTTAAGACCTGAGCTTTGATCGCTGCTTCGTGTCTGGCACCTGGGGATAGCCCCCACCCAGTGTCCACCCCTGCCCCAAGCTGGGGCAGGTGTATATTTTCACCCTTGCAATGTCTTTGCAGAGTCTTTCCCTCTGTGCTTGCTCCATCTACTACAATGCCTCCAGTTCCCTTTTGCTTTGCGTGGTTCTCTGCTATTTTAGTGACCATGGCAATGGCTCTGTCATAGATAAGGATAACAATGGAACAATGTGGCTTTCTCTTTAATAGCTTCCACCTGTCTTTCAGGTCCTTTGAGAAGAGTGATGGGATGTAAATAAATTCCAGTTTCCTCATAGAGTTTGCTTGGGCAGTGGGGACACGATGCTGTTTTGGTACCAAGTAGATGTTTTAGCTGGTGTACATAAATTTCTCCTTAACTTTAGAGGAAGTTTGCTCTTAGGAAGTCTCATGACAGAGGAAGTTGGATGACTTTGTTTCTTAATAAATCTGTTTGTAGATACTATCATCACCCCAGCTTAAGCCTCTTTTGGTTATTGGGCCCCACATGGCTCTTGGGTTTCTAAGCCCTGCTGAGGATGTAGGTCTTATCATGATTGGTATTAGCTTAATTTTTGAAAATGTAAGCACATTCGTTTCAATTATCTTTGAGGGATATTTTATTTTTATTCTGGATGTCTTTCTCTTTTCCTTTTAAATGACATTTCTGTCTTCAGCACTGTTTATGACTTAGGTGTCCTATTGATTTTGGTGGGTTTATGGGCTAGCTCTTTCTTTAAAGTAAAGAGTCATCAAGTCTCCATCATAGAGCCATTTGGCAAGATTATACTATATATATCCATTACTTATCTATCTACCTATCTGTCTCTATCCATATGTCTTTATCTCTGTCATCTATCCACTCATCCATCCCTCTGTCAATCATCTGTCTTTATTTGAGAGCTTTATCCTGTAATGTAATTAACAGATGAACATTTTTAGATTTGGATCAGAAAATAATATCCTTTATAGAAATTATTTCTAGAATTTCATAGATTTCAATGCTTTGAACACTTGATATTTATCTCTCTATATTATGTTACTACTTACCTTTAGGATTTTGTCTATATTTCCATATATCTTTACGCAGATATGCTCCTGAAGTGCAGACAGTGTTTCTACAGCTTATCTGTCCTGGATCCAAGCTGATTTACATTACGTTTTTTCATTAGTCCTAAGATTAAAGGATATGAGTCAGATCTGGGAATTTGCTTGGCACCCCCCTCCCACCTTTTAAACAATTTCCCTGGTCAGGCTTGGAGAACCAAGTAGTTTGCTCACTCCTATATCCCAGGGGACTTCTGCATGTTAAGTGAGGTCGTGTACAGGAAGCCCTCAACCCTGTGACTGGTGTCTAGTAAAGCTTCAGAAACGCCTGCCATTATTATTATATTATTATTGATTGTTGTCTTCTCCTCCTCTTCCTCCTGTGTTCTGTTGTCACAATGAATTCCAGTCCCCTGCCCAGCACATGGTAGGAATGAATGAATGAAGACTGTTTGAAATATGTCCCTCTTACTCTAGAGAGCAAACAAAGGAGAATAAAAGTTTCTCAGTGGGTCTTCCCTCCATCGCTCGGTTCACACAGTTCCCTTCTGTAATGCTGGGTTGATTGCACATGGTGGCATGTCCCATGGACTGACAATAAGACAGTTATAATTATTCACCGAAACCTTCTTAGCCCTAGAGAGGAATGGAGACAGTACCGCTTACGTGAAGAAGTGGTGTCTCCTGGGGTGGTCATGTGGGGATTGGAGGAGGGTTGGGGTAGAAATCTCGCTATTCCTCTTGGGAACTCTAAGGTAAGACCATGCTTCTTGAGTTCTCTGTGGTGAAGGAATGTGGTTTTGTTGTTGTTTGTTTTGTTTTTTACTTTCCAGTCCATCCCATGACCTTCCCTGCAAGATCTATGACTTTGGACCTGATCTGTACCCTGCTCAACAAGATGAGAACATGTAATTGGAGGTTGTGACAATGTCAGTTCCTCTGAAAGTTTCTAAACATTTATCGTCACTTTCTATCTTTGCCTCATCGTGGTCCAGGAGCAAATGTCTGTGGACTGACAGGTTTGGAACCAGACTTTTTGAGCAGCAGTGTGATGCTCAATTAACGTAATCACCAACTCAGTCCTGGCCATTGTTACACCTGTTTGACTGCAGCGATGACTTAAAATGTTTATTCATTCATCTGTTCATACAGTGAATACTCGCTAACAACTTATTACATATCACTGATGTGGCACAGACTTGGAGAACAGAGTGAACCGTGCTGAAAAAAATCCCTGCGCTTTGGCAGACCTTTAGTGCCAAGCTCTACAGGAGAGGGTTTGTGAAGACTTATGAAGGCGGAGGTGACACTGACCAGGGCATTGTCATTAAATTCAGCCAAAATTTATGGAGGGTCCATTCGGTGCTAAGCAGCTTGGGGACACCAGGATGCTGCTTCTGTGCCCTCTGCTGTCAGGGAACTTAAATTTGAACGGGTCAGCGGGAGTGCGAGTGGGGCAGAGCCTCAATCAGCCCTCACCTGGAGGGCAGAGCCGGTAAGTGATGAGTCCTGACAGCTGTGGCTAGGGAGAGGATTGATTGTTTCTTCTGGTTGATGAGAGCAGGCTCCGTGGACTGTTGGATCTGATATCTCAAAAACAATAAGGGAGCCGTCAGGTCAAAGTGTCAGAAGGGGTGGAGGAGGTAGGGAGAGAATCCAGACTAGAGGGAAGAGTGGAAGTGGAAGGAACACGATGGCAGCTGCCCGGAACATTTTGGAAATGGGGAGTAATCCCATGTGAGGAGCATCTAGGTAAGTGGTAGTGTGGAGCATGACGTTGGGAAGGAGGATGGGCTGATACCTGGGGTTCAGATGTCGGGGAGGCTTGAAAGCTCTGGGCTCTGTTCTCGAGTCCACATCAGCCACAGATGGTTCTTGAGCGGATGAAATGGGAGCCAGGTAAGACAAGGGGCCTAAGAGGATGGTGGCAGCTGGAAAGAAGGCAGAGGGGTTGAGGCTGGAGAGGAGGTACTGATGTGTGGGGTGTGAGGGAGCACTGGCGGGACTCCAGTGAGGGAGGACAGAACTCCACGATTTTCCCTGTGGTTTCTACCTTGAGCAACATCTTCTGACGAATGCAGGGGGAGGAGCAGACGGTTCAGGAAAGAGACCTTTTGAATAGAAGCGATGGTAGCTACAGGCAGTTGGGAGTGGGTCTGTGCATGAGCAGAACGGTGTTGTGCCAGATGGCACTGCAGGCTCCGGTTTTAAAGTCATGCTCTGTCACTTGTAGGATGTGCTCCGCAGAAAGCGAGGAGGGGCATGCTGATCAGCTACAGGCCGGAGGCCATAACAACCTCAATCCTCAATGCATGGGAATTGCCGGACTTTGTGTGTTTGTGAGCACGACCAAAGACCCTCTCCCAGTGAGCACAACCCAAGATGCTCTCCCAGCAACAGCCAGGGAGGAGGGGGCTGCCAATGCAGCAGGGAGGGAAGGGGAGACCTGGGACATTCGGGTAATGCTGGGCAAACGCTCCTGTGAGACCCCGAGAGCCTTCCCCTCCCTCGCTGGCTCCATAAGGCGCCTGCGTCTCTGCGTGCCCTCGCCTCGTTCATGAAACTCCCTACAGTTACCCCTTGAAATGCCAGCTCTCTCCTGCGGGGACCCTGACCACAACCCCAGCCTGCTCGTCTCTCAGTCTAGTTTGCTCTGCGTGACATCACAATGCCTGTAAGTGCCACCACCTGCCTTTAAATGACATCACAATGCCTTTAAATGGCACCTCCTGCCTTTAAAGTTGAGTAGGGGAGTGGAACTAGTTATCATGGTTGAGGAGGACTCATTATGAAGGTAAGAGGGAATCCAGGGAGGAGTGGTCACATGGCACTGGGCAAAAGAGAGCGAGAAGGTAGAGGCTTTGAAAGCTGTGGTAAAGCAGTGGTATCATCAGAGTAGCTGTGTAAACATACGAAGCCCCAGCCCTTAGGTAGCCGCCCGGATCTCTCAGGCACTGTTGTCAGGGGTTTACATGTTTTAACTCCTTAAATCCCCATGACATAAGTAACATCACTGTGCCCATGTCACAGAGGCAACTGAAGAACAACAGAGAGGTTGTGTAGCCTAACCACAATCACACAGCTATTACGTGGTACAGCAGGAATTTTAATCTGCTCTTAATTATTATGGTGTGCTGTTGCTCAATTTAAGCAACATAAAATTTCTCTGCAGAAAATGTCTAATATTAACTGAGTGTAAATTTTTTTTTTTTTAAGATTAGCACCTGAGCTAACAACTGTTGCCAATCTTTTTTTTTAATTCTTCTCCCCAGCGCCCTCCAGTACATAGTTGTATATTCTGGTTGTGAGTGCCTCTGGTTGTGCTATGTGGGACGCTGCCTCATCATGGCCTGATGAGTGGTGTCATGTCCATGCCCAGGATCCGAACCAGTGAAACCCTGAGCTGCCGAAGCAGAGCACGCGAACTTAACCACTCAGCCGCGGGGCCAGCCTCGATTGTAACTTTTTAATAGGAAAAGAAACTAGGGAATGACAGGGCAAACTGGAAGTTTAAGGATGAGAACAGACAAGGAGAAAGTCATGTAAAAAATGAGTTCATCACCTCTGCTAGATCCTGAGTCTGTGTTATGCAACGTCTTTGCAAGTAGAACAGACCTCGAACTCGTGAAAATAAAAGTGTGTGGAGTTTCACCAGGGCAAGGGTTTTTATGGCCCTCCTGGGACTTCGCTTGGGAAGAATGGCCATGTTCCCTCCCTGGTTCTCAGAACCCGGGTCCCACGGAGACCTGCTTTCCCCGAGTTCCACTTTCCTGGAAATGAAGGGGGATATCTGTACCCTAAACCCTGCAAGCACACATCAGAAGAACTTGAACGTTAACAAATTCTCCACTCCCTTTCTGTTCCCACTTGGGGACATTCCTAGGAATGGCGTTTGTGGTGGCTGTGAGTGTAACATGAGATTTGCACGTGCTGAGGTTTGGATGAATGGAGGGGATGGGAGGACAGCAGAGGCGACAAGGCTGCTCTCGTGAAGTTCAGCAGGAGCTATAAAGAGTTTCTAGAATGCCCAGATTATGAGCAGTGGGTTCAGTTGCTTTCCCTTTGCGGGGAGAGGTCGAATCTAGGGAGAACCTTGAATTCTTTTTCTTCACTTTTTCAATATGAAATGACATGCGCATTAAAGGAAGCAACATGTGAAAGAAAACAGTGCAAAGTCTCGCACTGATTTCTACAAAAGCAAGTAGAGGGCAGTTTCCCTGAGCCCAGAAGGATCTCATCTCTCTTGAAGGATGATGGCTCCTTACCATGACACCCTCGGCTCAGGGTCACCGAGAATAAGACACAGAAGCTGATGAGTCAGGAGATGTTGTGTTCTCAACCCTGAGGAGATTTTTCTGAGAGGAAAGTCAGCACTTGAGTGCGTGTGTGCATGCATGCGTTGGCAAAAGAGCCAGTTTATTCTTCTGATTTTCTATTTTATAGGCAAACACTGGAGATGAACAAAAATGGTTACTATATTATGTATATATATTCATTTGTTATTTAAGAAATGTGGGTGTAAAGTGGATTTAAGTGGATGGCCTTGTGGAGAATAGATGATTTTATAAGCCAGAGCCTTTGAAAACATCAGCTATGAAAAATAAGTGAATATAATTGTCTTTCAAATTATACTTTCTTAAATTTCATTAACTGCTTTCTAAAGATGTATTCTATATTAGAGCATATCAAACAATCTCTAGTACAGTGGATCTGAGCTTTCAAAGTATAAATCAGATTGTAGACCACTTGAGCATGTGGCTCTATGGGAGTGGAATGTAAATCACTTCCCTTGAACAGCAGACAGAGAAGTCCAAAACTAGTTAATGATGACCTTGGCCAGCCTTCAAATGTGTTAGCCTGGAAAAGATTTCTTGACGTTTTCCTCCTGTTATTAACTTCTTAGTGTATTCAATCACTATTTATTTTCTATTACATCAGCCTTTATTTATCTATAAGAACATTTTCACATAAATTTCATCTCATCCAAGGATAAGAAACAAGAACCTTGGATGAAATGAAGTTTGTGTGAGTTGGAGCCCCCAGAAACTAGAACTAATTTTCCTTTGCTCCAAATGTCTGGCAATAAGTTGAGGACTTTAAAAGCTGTCGTAACTTCCCAGGGCCAAGAAAGGTAGTAAATCTCGTGCAAATCAGTTTAAAGGTACTGGGCAGGGCGTCCATGAAGATCTGAAAGATGGATGATGCAGTGGCTACAGTGGCTGAACCCAAAAGGGATTTGGGGAACGAAAAATCTGCACAGAAATAGTGAATAACTAAAAGTAAATACAGTATTACAGCATAATAGACTATTGGAATTCTGAATTAACATCACTTGGGTAAGGGTGAGTTTAAGTATGTGAAAAAATACAATGAAATGTAATAAAGCTCAGACAAAAATGAGGATTCCTTCACTATATTTTTATAGCTAAGAAATAGCTAGTATACTTAAGTGTATAGTATACTGAAGAAGGGCAAATAAAAGTTGACATGAAGCAAAGGATAAATAAAATAAATGTAAATCTAAAAATTTATACAAAAATATGAATTTTGTGAGTAAACAAACATCTTTTTTCCTAAAAAATGATTTAAAAGAAATCTTTTTTGTCAACTACACCTAAAAGATAGCATAAGATATTGATGATCAATGAGTAAACTTGTACCCAGGAAATTTCCAGTCAGGAAAAGTCACTTTGGGGCAGAGGGAGGGGTGGCTGGGAGGTAGGTTTTGTATTTAATAGAAAATATGAGGGCTGGAAGGAGGTAGCGACATCATAGGCATGTTGAAGAGCAAGAAAGGGACATTCCAGGAGAGGCAAATGGTGAGAGACAAGGCCTGGGGGCAGGAACGGTCTGAATTGTCCAGCATGAAGCCTTACCTTGGACAGTTTTTGCAAGGCTGTCTGGAAGCTGGAAAGGCATCTGGCAAAGAACAGGCAATGGAGTAGAGGACAGAGGGACTGAAGTATGTTAGTTACCTGTCGCTGTGGAAAAAATTGCCTCCAGTTTAAGGGCTTTGTCTCCAGTTTCCGTGTGGTAGCAAGCCAGGGGTGACTTTGCTGGCTTCTCTGCTTCAGGCTCTCTCACAGGCTTCAGCTGTCTCCATGCCTGACTGGAGAAGGATCTGCTCCACACTTGCTCACGCGCTGTGGGCGGGCTTCATTTTCTTGCAGGCTTACAGAATTGAGGGCCTCAGTCCCTTGCTGGTTGCTGTCTGGAAGGGCCTCCAGTTCCTTGCCATGTGGGCTTCTCCAGGGGGCAGCTCACAACATGACAGCTTGCTTCACCCGGTGGGGGGGGGGGGGCGCGGGGGAATTGAGAAGATCCAGAGAGAGCACAAGCAAGATGGAAGTCACAGTTTGTTCTTTTCTTAACAGTTTTATTGAGATATGATTTATATACCATACAGTTCATCCACTTAATTTGTATACTTCAGTAATTTTTTAGTATATTTGCCATCACTGCAATCAATTTTGGAACATTTTCATCACCCTCCAAAGAAACGTCATACTCTACTTAGGCAACTACATACTCTGCTTTCTGTCTCTATGTCAGTCAGACTTTTGTAACCTATTCTTAGAAGTGCCATCCCATCACTTTTGCCAAATTTGATTGCTTAAAAGTGAGTCATTAGGTGTCACCATAAAGAGGAAAGGATTCTCCCGGCTTCATTCTCTGTGGCTCGTAAGACTCTTGTGAGCGGGGCCGCCCCCGTGGCACAGCAGTTAAGTTCACACGTTCTGCTTCTCGGCAGCCTGGGGTTCACCCGTTCAGATCCTGGGTGTGGACATGGCACCGCTTGGCAAAAGCCATGCTGTGGTAGGCGTCCCATCTATAAAATAGAGGAAGATGGGCATGGATGTTAGCTCAGGGCCAGTCTTCCTCAGCAAAAAGAGGAAGATTGGCAGTAATTAGCTCAGGGCTAATCTTCCTCAAACAAAACAAAACAAAACAAAACTCTTGTGAGCAAGGCAACTTGATACCAGATATGGCAAGACACAGGGAGGGGCATGGTTCTTTGCAACCATCCTCCACTTCATCTGATCTCTCCCTTCTGGGTGTGCTCTGGTTGGCCAGAGTCACTCTGAACTTGCTGGGCCCCCGGAACTGAACTCAGCAGTCCAGAAGTCTGGTATCCAGGGAATATGACACTTTGACTCTTAGCTTTTTTTTTTTTTTTTAATTTTTGGTGAGGAAGATTGGCTCTGCACTAACATCTGTTGCCAATCTTCTTCTCTTTTTTCCTCCCCAAAGCCCCAGCACATAGTTGTGTATCCTAGTTGTAACTCATTCTAGTTCTTCTGTGTGGGATGCTGCCACAGCATGGCTTGATGAGTGGTGTGTAGATCTGTGCCCAGGATCCGAACCAGCCAGACCCCGGGCCACTGAAGCAGAGCGCACAAACTTAACCACTTGGCCATGGAGCCGGCCCCTAACTCTTAGCTTTTTAAATACAGACATTGCACATTAATTAGGACAGCCTGAGGCTGTGATGATTTATTTTTTTCCTGAGATTTTCCAGAATCTAGTTGCATGAGATTCTCTGTGAAACTATTGTCCGCTCTTTGATATTCAAAAAACACACTGACATTTTAAAGGCTCATAGTAAAGAAACTTGCTTAACTTCATTTGACCATGTCTTTTCCACACATATATGACCGTGAGACACTTTACCCACCTTTTATCTTCTATTAATATTGTGGGGCACAGGTGATACAGAGAATATTCTTTGAGAGGTAAGAAAAAGGCTGTTGTAACTCTCTAACTCTCTGGCTCTTGTTAATAGTGGGCGTTGAGACAACTAGAACTGTGGTGTTTATCACAAGGAAGATGGTAAGCCAGGGGTTCCTCATATTGCACTTTCCCAGGGGGGTTTTGAGCCCACGTGGAGGAGTTTCCTGTAATCTGTTCAATATTATGGGGTTAAAGGTCAACCAAATGCAAGACAGTACGTGATACTGATGCTCACCTGAGTCAACTGTTGCTCATTGGTTAAACCTATAGGGATGGTGTTGAATTTTCAGTCTATGATTTATTTCATGGACCAGTGTTCCCAAAGTAGGCAATCCACAAACATTTCAAAATATTAGTTTTAATGTTGAGTGGGCCAGTGCTGAGTGCTTTGTCTCACTGCAAGATGTCATTCTTCAGATTAACATCCAGCCCACTTGAGTTGACCTGCTCCTGGATACGGCAGTTACAAAATCAACTAGTGAGCACGTTATTTCAGATAGTATTTCTTTGTTTTCACCATAAGGAGCACCTCTCTGAATATCTAACACTCAAAGGGGACCGTATTGTCAACATTTTCTCCAAATAGTTCTGTCAAAGGAGCAGGTTAGACTGAAATAATGAATCATCTTAGTGAATCAGTACCAGCTCCTGGTAATCAACACAGCATTTGCCAGGGCTTACAAAAATCTGTCTAACGTATTTGAGATTTGGGGAGAGAATTAATAATTAATTCATGAGACTTTGGTTTTAAGTCTATTGGATTTCTCTTTTGGAGTTAGTGGCAACTAGACTTTTGGAAACTTACCTGTAGTCCAGGATTATAAAGGGTGGTTCTTTGTAGTTCCTTTGGTACATTCTTTCAGTAGTCTAATGGACCTAGAATGTTCACCTGAGTCTAGAATGTTTCTTTTACTATCCTTGGTTTTGGTGCCATCTTACCTGTCATGTCTTCCTTTTTAGCTGTGGTACACTGCATCCTAAACCAGCCCCCAAGAGCACCATGGCCTCTTGTGCACACCCTGTGCAATCCCCTCCCCTTGAGTGTGGGTGGGACCCATGACTATGGTGAATGCCATTTTCTTGATTAGGTTCCCTTATATGGCAAAGATGATGGTGTGTCCCCCTGATTACGTTATGGAAGACTCCACTGTAGCAGACTGGACGGAGGTTCTCCCGCTGGCGCTGGAGAAATTAGCTCCCGTGTTAGGAGAGGGCCACGTAGCCAGTGCCTGAGCCGGTGAGAACACTGGGGCCTCACTCCTACAACTGCAGGGAACTGAATTCTGGCAACAGCTGTGTGAGCCTGTGAGAGGGCCCCTAGCTCCGGACAACGCAGACCACTGACTCCTTCTAGAAAAGCCTTGTGGAAGTCTGAGCGCTGGACCCAGCTAAGCCGTGTCTGGACTCCTGACCCACAGAAACTGTGAGCTAATAAATGGGTGTTATTTTAAGACACTGTTTATGACACTAAGGTAATTTATTACAGAGAAATAGATAACTTAAAACTATTCTCCTTAACGCCAAACATTTCCTTGCTCTGCTCGATTAGTGTCATGCTGTCTACACCACGCAAGGCATCTGTCCCTCCTGGTTCCGACTCTTCTTGGCCCATACTCGGCAGTCTTTTTAGATGGACGTGGGGGCACTTTGTAAGCTTTAGCTCCTTGTGGCTCTACTCTTCTCTATTCAATTCGCAGCCTCCTCCTTCGAGCTTTTCTTCACATTCCTTTAAAATTGGAGCTCATTATGAGTTAACTCTGCAACCACAGTGGGCGTGTTACCCTCTCTTTTCAGTAAGATCATTTGCAATAATACTGTCAAGTTGAAAGTCTTCTGAAAGGCTGCCTGCCCGTCTTTCCTCCCTGAATTAGCATTTGCAGTGTTGCCCATGAGTTTTTCCATTGCTGCGATCTTTTGGTAGGTCTTAAGCTTAGCAAAGGAGCAGAGGACTGTTCTGAAGAGAAGTTCCTGGATAGACTGAACTAGCAGCAGTGTGTCATCCCCCACCGCACCTACATGCTGCCCCAGGATCTGGGGGTGGTCAGGAGTGGCGAGGGGTAGTTGACCCAGGCGAATTAAAGGGGCATTTTTTAAGGGGAGTCACACATGCCTATAGGAGTGCCACTAGCGAGGCAAGTGCGGCTGAGAGCCCACACGTATAAAGCCACCTTCCACTGAACCTGAGTTTTCTGTTCTTGAAAAATCAAAGATCTGCGTGAAAACACTAACAGGGATCCTAAAATACAACAAAAATGGAGCCTTGATAAATGCGAATGTTCTCTGCAGTCTGGGCACTGAAGGTTGATAGGCTTTCTATTGGGGGAGTGTCAGCAGGAAGGCGTCTGCCGAGTGTGCCTGCCTTATGCTCGCTCTCCCCCGGAGACAGATGTGACGCACACGTGCTCCATATGCAACTGGTCTCCTTGCTAGAAGAGAAGGGAAATCTGGGCTCTCACTTTTAGGTAAGAATGCAGTTTCCATACCCAGAAAGGAATACCTGATTTCAGAGGGAAGAAAAGAAAATAAAAAGACTTGGAAGAGTCAAGGAGAAGAAACTCCCTATCGGGGGCGGTGGGTGGGTGGGGGGAGGGAATAAAAATACACATCAGCACCCCCTCAGGGCTGCATCTGTACCTACTGCAAAGACCCAGGCCTGGCAGGGCATCTGCTGAGACGCCTGCAGATAGGAAACCTGTTAGCAGCCGCTGAAGGAAAAGCTGTCCTTCTTGGGGGTCCTTGCTCCAAGTCTGAGGCTGCCCACGGGGAGCTAGGCGTTGGAGATCTTAATCCAGTTTTGACATGAAATAGTGCAGTTTCCTAAACCGTGTTCTGCAGAATGTATAGCCCATAGATAAGGCTAAGAGGTGGTGCCTGCTAGCCCATGAACAGTAGTGCATCAAGGGAAAGATTTAAGGTGTTTTCTCCTGCAGCACGTGGTTTCTTTGACAGCACACATTAAAATCTGTAACCGTTTTACTCGTTAGTTACTTTCTGGGGGGTGGGCAGTTTTCTCGTCATAATGTAATCTCCCCGAGGGCATGTTGAGTGCTCACTTGTTCTCCACAGTAACCCCAGCACCTAACCCAGTTCTTGGCTTAATCCTGTGTTTAATAAATGGAGAGAGGAAACGTGATTGTTTAGATAGGGTTTTCTAAGTTTATTTTAGTCCTTCCTTCTTCCCTCCCACCTTCCCTTCCCCTTTTCTTTCCTTCTGTCCTTCCTTCCCAAGTTCCTTACTTCTTTCTCTATCACTGTAACAGGTGACCATCCCCTGTAGGGTTCAACATTCCATGGAATGCTGTTGGGAAGTCCTGTGAAAGTGTACCAGAGCCTTCCACACCCCCACAGCTTCCCATTTCTGGTGATTCACATGGACTCAGATGACATTGCCAGAAGGGATCCGTAATGCATGACTTGTGACTTTGAATTGCTGCCGAGAACACTAAAGGGCTTGGAGCTTGGAGCCAGACATTGATGTTTTCTGTTTGGATATTGCGGTTGTTAGAAGAAAGTGGAGATTTGGTGGGCAGAGTTCTAAGTGGTCCCAGAGATTCCCACCCCTGTGGTACATGTACCCTGTGTAACCCCCGACCTTTGAGCATAGGCAGAGCCTTTGAAGATGATGGGCTGTCACTCCCATGATTAGATTACCAACCAGTTGACTATGAATTATTCAAAAGTTGGGTTGTGGGGCTGGCCCTGTGGCCAAGTGGTTAAGTTTGTGCACTCTGCTTCGGCAGCCCAGGGTTTTGCTGGTTTAGATCCTGGGTGCGGACATGGCACCGCTCGTCAGGCCATGCTGAGGTGGCGTCCCACATGCCACAACTATAAGTACTCACAACCAAAATATACAACTATGTACTGGGGGGATTTTGGGAGAAAAGCAGGAAAAAAAAAAAAAAGGAAGATTGGCAACAGTTGTTAGCTCAGGGCCGATCTTTAAGAAAAAAAAAAAAAAAAGTTGGGTTGTGATATGCTGGGTATCATGTGAGTGGGTATTTGCCAGGTGGGGTGTTGGAAAGCTTTTGCTGTCCTGATAAAAAGAGGAAGACTCCATGGAGGGCCCTTCTCCCTTCTTTATTCATGGATGCCTGGATGTGTGTCAGCCATTGTGACCACGAGGCCACCACCGTGATGGGCAGGGACAAGATACTGAGGGTGGAGAGGCGGATACGGGAAAAGCCCTGGTCCTTGGTGAGCAGAGTCCACTCTTCCCCCTCCAAACCCCGACTTCTTGTTATGTGAGAAAAATAAACCCTTGTTCAAGCTATCGCTTTCTCATCTCTGTATTTTCCCATCCAAATACAGACCTACTTGAGGCTATTACATATCTGTAGTTTTTCCTACTCGGGGGAAAAAAGTTGATGGTTGTTAAGTCTCTAGAAATAATGAATAACAGCAAAAAAAAAAAAACCTCATCCAAGATGTAGCATTTATCAAGGCAAGAAAATCAGAAAATCTGCTCTTCTAAGGAGTGTGGTTTTAAGGGAGTCATACTTTCTTTATTTAAAAAACATGAGGATTGAAATTAGTTTTCCTTTCTTAACTCAGCTGCTGGTATCTGATTTCTGATCAAACCTCTAGTTATTTGTTGTGCTGGGTTAACACAAAGTGCTTTTATTTCTTGTGTACATAACGTTGGGACTACTTGTGGATGTGCCACCTGTGATGGAATTTTATTCTAGGTAAATGATACCTAATTAGTAACAAAAATTCCTGTCAAGATAATCACAAAGGGGTAAATAAAGCTGTCCATGCTCCTAAATTTTGAAAAATACAGTCAATCCGGGTTACTAGATTCACTTTTATCAGTGAAAAATAACTCTGAAATGTTATATTCTGGGATGATTTTGTGATTTGCTTCAAGGCTACCATATCTTGTAGAAAGAAATCAGTGAGATTAAAAGGAAATATCATGATAAATATCTTAGATCCTTTAGTAGCTGAAAGACACAACTTGGAGAGAGTTCATTGGAAAGAGTAATGATGAAATAAATTTAAGGACTGACGTGTGATGGAAGATCAAAAAGATAGAGTCAATGTGTTTTGGTGGAGTTGTAACTCAGAATGATACAACAATCTGTAATTATGTGAAAGGCAACACCTGGGAGAGAGAGAAATAAAAAAATAGCACTTTATTTGGTTTTGATGCATCTAGGCAAAACTCTCATTCATTTCTTCAGTAAAGATTTGTCGAGTGTCTATTGTGAGAAGGCATTGCTTTAAGCATTGAAGATACAGAGAAGAAAGACTCAGTCCTTGCCCCGAAGGTGTCCACAATCTGGCGAATGAGTCAGAGAAATGAACAGGCAATAAAAACAGAGGGAGGAGGAATGCCCAAGGTGCTGAAGGATGCAGAGGCATGAGAAAGCTAATCCAGCCTGGGGGTGTCAAAGAACATCACAGGGGAAGGTAATGCTGATGCTGAGTGGGTCTTGATGAACTAGGAGGAGTTAGCTCAGTGGGAGAAGGGAAGACGTAAGGTTGTCAGGGCACGTGAAATAATTCATGTAAATGCAGCAAGGAGCGTGGTGCCTTAGGGAAATGGCAAGCAGCTCAGAAAGGCTGGAGAAGGGTGCTCGTGAGTAGGTAGCAGGAGGGACGCTGGGGAAAAGCAAAGGGAAAGTTAATAAAGGAACTTGCAAGTAGTGTTAGGTCATTAAATATTTGGAGCTGAGAAGCTGCATGATTAGATCAATGTTTTGGGTAGACCACTCATCTAACTTGGATTCTAGGATATCTAGACTAAAATCTGAGACACCAGATGGAAGGCAAGATGTGGTTGGTACCAGACACAGCGTGGTTGGAGAAAATGGATGGATTAGAGAGATTTGCTGAGTAATTTGATGGGGAGTGAGGGATAAACAGGAGTTTAGCACCAGACCCAATGTGGAGGGTGATGCCACTTTAACACCTGTCTTTCATGTTCACTTTGGGGCATATTGAGTTTGACATGAATATGTCCATGGTGCAGTTGTATTTATGGCCCTAAAGCTCCATAAGAGATCTGGGATGGGATATATATTTGAGAGCTATGAACATATAAAATGGATGAGATCTCTTGTGGAAAGTACTCAGAGTGAGAAGAAAAGAAATTAAAGATGCAATGCTCAAAATCATCAACACTGAAGGGATGAGTGAAAGCAGAGGAGTGCTTGTGGGAGACAGAGGAGGAATGCTAGAGAGGAAGGAAGAGGACTCTGAAGCAGTGATTTCATGACATGAGCAGAAAGCAGAATTTTAAAGAGGAAGAGGTCCACACGATCAAAAGGGACCTTGCCAGCAACACTTGCGTTGGAATATTGGTGGTGCAAGTTGGTGTGATGATTGTTAAACCTAATGTAAAGCGAGCGTTTTGTTGTTGCAAATGCAGAATTTCATCTTATCATATTATCATTCTCTTTGATTGCTAAAAACATTCTGGGGCGAAGTGAGCAGGTCTACATATGACGCAAATCTGAATATGTCTTAGGAGTGGTGAGATGGTTCATACCACTTTTTTTTCCTGTGTTTGTATTTTTAACAAGTTTTTTCAGGTATAATTTGCATACCATTGCATTTACCTATTTTAAATGTACAATTGGATGATTTTTAGTACATTTTCTGAGTTGTGCAGCCATCACTACAATTCCATTTAGAACATTCCTATACCCTAAAATAACCCCTCTTGCCAGTTTACAGTTAATCCCCAGCCCCCCTGCCTCAGCCTTAGGTAACCACTGCTCTATTTCCTATCCCTGTGGACTCACTTGTTCTGGACTTTTCCTATAAGTGGGATCATACACTGCGTGGACTTGTGTGACTGGCTCCTCACTGATCACAATATTTTAAAGCTTCATTTGTGTTGTAGCATGTGTCAGTACTTTGTTCCTATTTACCACTTTTGACCAGGTATTAACTGCTTGGTTTTCTTTCTTGGGCTCCAGAGCTGGATAGAGTTGGATTTCACTGCTCTCCGGCCACACTGCTCATCTTCCTCAGTGCGCTGTCGAACTCTCGCCTTCAATCTCCAGGGACTCTGCCATTCTCTTCCCATCTGCTAACCACTGCGCTCTTCGGTGGCCTTGGAATCAAGTGGTTGAGTTCCCCTGTGGCTGGGGGAGAAAACACATGCTTATCTATTGATTTCTTATTGCTTCACTGTTTATTGGGTACAAGGTGTATGCGTACGGGGAGATGGAGCAGTCCTAAGTGCCTTACGTTCATTTGCTGAAAGACTCTCACCACACTACAAACAAAGGAACGGGAGCTCAGAGAATTTACCTGCGTAGCACAAGTCAGAGCCAACAGGTGTGGGGAGTCAAAATTTGAACCCAGGCTTGCCTGCTTCCAAAGCCTTTGCTCTTCCTACATCACTGTGCTCTCCTGCTTAAACTTACTTAAAGGAGATTGCACTTTAGAAGGAGAAATGATGTGCATAGAAATATTTATAGCACAAGATGCCATGTATTGAGTTTGCACAGCACTGTGGAATTCTAGAAAATGGGGAGTTCCCCACTAGTTGGAGAATTAGGGAAGGATTCATGAAATGGGTGTTATTTCAACTAGACCTTGAAGGATGGGTTGGAATTTTTTCCATCAGAGGGAGAACAAATTGGCATCTAGGAAGATAGCCAACTGTGTAGATAGTAGCGCCATTTACCAAGAAAGTCTCCATGCAGAAGGTAAGGCAGTGTTGAGTTAAATTATGAACATACGGAGTTTGAGAAGAGCACTTCTACAGAAGATAGACGTAAAAGCAGGAAAGGCCAAGTGCTGCTCTCTATAGCAGTCTTTTAAAAGAAATTAATATTTGTGAGTATGTTCTATAGGTCAGTCCTTTGCGGGTTCCTTCACGTCCATCCGGTGGATCTCAATAACCCTACCTATCCTTCTCTTGGATGGACCATGCCCCTTCTCCACTGTGGAACTCTGCTGGTCTCCTTTAGGGGTCTTAAACTCAGTTGGGCTCTTGAGACCAGCAAAGGACAAGCATTGATGGACTGCCCACTGCTTGCCTATCGCAGTGCCCTCTTCTGCGTTGTCTGTGGTACTGACCATGCAAAGGAAAGTCGATGGGTGCAAACTCAGTTTGTGACTTCTGTTGTGATACAGATGGTTTTGATTGTCAGAAAGATTTGCTAGTCTTAAAATCAGAAGATTTGGATTTGAGTTCCAGCTCTGCCATCTACCATCGTCGTGAGAACTAAATAGGATTGTACCTTTAGAAGCACTGGGCATGCTTACCACAGCTGGCCGCGCAGAGCATTTGTTTCTCTGAGGCTTTTGTTGAAACTATTTTTATGCTTTTCAATGAATGTTGGTAATTTAGGAGTCACCACCAAATATTTAATTCCTGTGTTTTCAAATGGTAAGTGTTGAGTTTCATTGTTCTTTAAGCTCAATTGAACAATGTGATTTTCTCAAGTTTAGCATGTAAGAAATTTACATTGCTGGGACACTTGTCCTTGGGAGTGTTTATGGAAAATTGATTACCACTGTATTCCTGCTTGTTTCCTTATACTGAGGAACCTGGATGGTTACCTTATGGGAAAATAATGGAAATATTGGGTGACGCATGGTTTGAAAAATGTAACAGTGAGTCAGCAACTCTGTCCCAGCTGCAAATTGATTGCGTCCGACTCCCGCACTGGGGCCATAGCAGGCAGATAAGTGATGGCAGTGCACGGAAATGAGGGACTCAAAAAATAGACAAGTCCTTGGGGCCAGCCCAGTTGCACAGTGGTTAAGTTCGCACGTTCCACTTTGACGGCCCGGGGTTTGCTGGTTTGGATCCTGGGTGCGGACCTATGCACTGCTTATCAAGCCATGCTGTGGCAGGTGTCCCACATATAAAGTAGAGGAAGATGGGCATGGATGTTAGCTCAGGGCTAATCTTCCTCAAGAAAAAAAATAGACAAGTCCAGAATGTTCAACTTTGTCCTTGATTTTAGAATACTTTGTTCACTAACAATTTATTAAAATCCTAGGATGTAGAATTGAGAAGGAGTAGGTAACCTGGTGGCAATTAAAAACAGTAGTCTCCAAACTTTGATTACATGCCCTCTTAGTAAGTGAGATAAAGAGATGTATTGATATTATGACGAGCGTATGTACATTTCTGGTCTTCCAGTATAATTTAACATTCGACTAGGCTGATTCAAATGAAAGCCTTAGTGTATCTCAAGAACTCTTTTTGAGACTAGCAAATTGATTTTTTTCTTATTTATGAATCTTTAATCATTGCAGTGTTGTTATTACAGCTGCATGAATTTCCCCAGAGATTTATGTCCTCATTCAACATTTATTGATCCAGAATTAGACAGTGTAGACTTAGAGCTTTAAAAGTTTATAACAGAGTTAGAAAAGCTTGGAGTTCTCCTTCTCAAGGTAACCGGTAGGAGTATTATGTTGGGAACAGTCAGCACCGATGGCCAGGTTAGGAGATGGTGATGAGGCAGAGCTGGGTGGGAGCAATGCTTCTCTAAATTGCTTCTCCTACTTACCAAGTACCCAAGGCATGACTTCCTAGCTCAGGGTAGGCATGGTGGGTGGGTGACAGTATCCGTTGCCCTTCCATCCGGCTCTTGTTTCTATCATTTGTCAAAAGCTGATGGGTTAGAACACCTATCAATGTGAACATCCTTTCTTAGACCCAGAGTCATTCCACTCAAACTCCCAATAGGCTCATTGCAGACAAGGCACACTGCTCATGCCGTCAGGGACAGGAAGGCTGGAGGAGGCTGATTTTGTGGCCTGGTGGTTCTGATGGGCTTGTAGCTTGCATAGTAGTTGGTGGTGGAAGAATAAGCCAGGATCAGTGAGAGAAATGGGAGTTCGCGCCTGGGAATTTTTGAAGCAAGGAGAAAAGTCAGGAAGAAATGGGAGTTAGGAGAAAAGGAGAGAAAAAAATGCACAAAGGAACAGTTGAGGGTAATAAATCTCAAGCAGGCTTAGTGAAGGAATGATTTTTTCAGCGAGGCTTGTTTGCTTCACTCTGTACTTTGGAGTTTAGATGACATCAGGCAGCCCATCTTAGCAGTGGGAGTGTGCCAAGGCAGGAAGGGACCAAGTGTTAGTTAATATATTTCAATCACACAGTATGTGTCCTTCTGTGACTGGCTTACTTCACTTAGCATAATGTCCTCAGATTCATCCATGTTATTGCATATAGCAGAATTTCCTTCTTTTTGAAGGCTGAATAATATTCCATTGTATTTATATACCACCTTTTCTTTATCCTTCATCTGTTGATGGACACTTAGGTTGTTTTCACATCTTGGCCATTGTGAATAGTACTGCAATGCACATGGGAGTCTAATATCTTCTTGAGATCCTGGTTTCAGTTCTTTTGGATAAAATCCCAGAAGTGGGATTGCTGGATCTAATCAATGGGCATAAAGTTTCAGTTAAGCAAGATGACTAAGTTCTGGAGATCTGCTGTACAACATGGTACCTATAGTTAGCAGTACTTGTTGTACACTTAACAATTTGTTAAGAGAGTAGATCTTGTGTTGTGTCCTACCACAATAAAATAAAATTTAACAAATTGTTTTTGAGCCTTGTTGCATGCTATGCATTTGAATACTTTGTTTAATCTTTCTTGACCCCTAGGACATAGGTTTTATTATCTCCATTTAAGAGACAGGGAAGCAGAAGCTCAGAGAGGATGGTAATTTGCTCAAGGTCACACAGCTAAATCAGTCGTATAGATGAGAATCAAACCTGGAACTTTATGACTCCAAAGTCCGTGTTTGTGACAGCTGGAAATAAGTGGAGAGGGACCTGGGAAATTCAGTCAGGAGTGAATAAAGTAAGAAGCATTGGGAGAGCAGTGGGTTAAAATGTTGGTGTAGGAACGTATTGCCAGCCGAATTTCCAGGAAATTCTCATTTTCACCTCAGGCTTTTCGAAGGGATGCTGTGAGACTTTGCTGAAAATCATTTCCTTGTCTTCTTTTGAATTTTCTTGACATTTAAAATTTCTCCTGTTAGTACTGGTGCCTTTAGAATGTAGCGCCAGGCTTGTGTCGTGCAGACAACTTGGAGACAATATTTGCGGTAAACAACTTCCTTGCATCCTTAATATCTCTATTTCATACTTTTATTGCTTTCCTGGCTTGCGCATCTGTATCTGCCAGCCAGCTCAGGGAGGAGACTGTGTGGCCTGCAGACCCTCGCCAGAGGAGTGTGCTTGCTACTTCTGACAACGGGCTATTCCAGGGAATCCATGTTTCGTTTCCAACTTGGAGGCTGAAAAGAGGTTTACATTATTACCCCTGAAAATATCTACAACAAAACAGTGAAGATATTGGTATTCGTAGATCCAAGTCTTCAGCTGAAAAAAAAAAATGAAATTAAAAAAAGATCCAAGAACATGAGTACCAAAAGGATGGCCATAAAGATGACTCTCGTTGTCTAGGCCCTCTTTTTTATACACAGGCTTCAGACTCTAGTGTAGTTTTGCCATCTAATTGTCGAGATGCAAGTTACTTACATCTTCCTGTGGCAACATGACAAGTGCTAGGAGTTACACAGACACCAGAAAACACCAAAAATGAGCCCATTTGGTGGTAGTAACCATCAGCTTAGCCAGGTTCAGGTCCTTTGAATGAAGGTGGCTGGTGTCTTAGCTGCTCTGAGTCAGTCCTCAGAGAGACACGTTGGGTTCTGGCGGACCGGCCCTAATGCGAGCTACTCTAAGTGTGCTTCTGGGACGAGCAGCATCGGCATCACCTGGGAGCTTGCTAGAGATGCAAATTCTTAAGCCTTCTCCCAGAGCTACTGAATCAGAAGCTCTGGAGCTAGAGCCCGGGGATCTGAGTTTGAAAAAGCCCACGAGGTGAAGCTGGTGCTTGCTGAAGTTTGAGAACCACCACTGTGACGGATCAGAGCCCAAGTTATCTTGCAGTGTAGAGAGGAGGCTTCTATCTAAAAAGATGCTGGGCATCTGTGGAGCACCCAAGGCCTCACATTTGGGCAACACTTAATTCAGTTATGCTGTGGAAACTAGGTGTGGCCTTTCATTGAGGACACTTGGGGACACCTAGACCCTTGCCTAGGAACGATTGGCATCAACGATTGGCAGATTTCTCTCTCCTGCACATAATTTCAGATTTGAGATCAGTCTAAGCTTGCCCTCAGTTTTCTCAAATCTATGTCCACTTAAGAACAAACCACTCTTCTGTAGTGCTAATGAGCTGCAGGTGCCTTCTATCCTGTTCCAACTCAGGGATTTTGAGAAGATAGACTCACATATGCCAATTTGTTCCCTTGGCTGTGTCTGACACGGAGAGTAAAATGCTGCTGTCTTTGTGAATCGCGTTACGGGGCGGCTTTGTTCAAGGTACTACTGAAGCCTCCCTCTGGAGCGCTGCATCCACATTGGAGGCGATCCGTTGGTGGACTTTTGAGGCAAGTATCCGTTTGTCATCAGGGGCAAGGCTCTACGACACCCCCTAGGATGTTTATTACACAGGCTGTGTTTCCAGGTGGCAGCCATCCGCAGAAGCTTTGCACTGATGCTGCTCATGGTGATTTGCTCTGTTTCCTTTTGCAAGCCTCTCATCTACCAACAAGGCTACAAAAGTCTTATCATCCAGTTTGAAATGTCACCGTCATAGAGTGGGGAATGTAACTGGGTGCTCTCTTGAGAAGATTAGTAATGCTTTCTGATACATGTAGGACAAATATATTGTGCCTTTTTCTGAGGTCAGAAAAGAAGAGATTTCGTGGAAGCAGTATGCTTCCTGTGTTATTTTTGTTGTCAGTATCTTACGTTACCTGAAAGCAATGTGAATTTTTTAAACTAGGCGATAATTTACTAAAGGGCATGCAGTGCACTAACCTTTAAGTGTACAGCATGATGTCTCTTACATCTGTCTGCACCTCTGTAACCAACCTAGACCAAGACCAGCTCATGGTCAGCACCCACTGTCCCCTTCCTACCCCTGCCCAGTCTCTGTGTCTGCACCAATCTCTGTCTTCTGATCACCGTCCGTTAGTGTCATATGTCCTTAAAATGTCATGCAGTGGAAGCAGATAGTGTGAGCTCCTCTATGCCTGGCTGCTTCTTCTCAACATAGTGTCTATGACGTCCATCCATGTTGACTCGTGGATCAGTAAGTAGCTCATTCTTGTTTACTGGGAAGCACTTTACATTTTTATCTTGGAGAGGGAGGTAGAAAGGAAACAAATTGGTTCTATTGGCCTTAGATGTAAAAGAAAAGTTATCCTAGGTAAAAAAGTTAACCCTAGGTTTTGGGATGTGGAAATAAGTACCCCAAGTGGGAGAATACCCTTGACTCCCTGGCTCCATAATGTTCTCTATCCTCTGCTTTTTTGTTTCCTAGGGTATCTTGACTGAAGGGTAATTTACTCGAGTAGTGCATGAGTGGTGTGAGGTGCTGGAATTCTAGACACATGAACAGATAAGAGGCTTCCAGAGGAAGGGAGTGAGGACCGGTGTGGAGGCAGCCAGGCAGGGGATAAGCAAGGAGGTGGAGGTGAGGTGAGGCCCCTCTCCTCTGCCCAGCACCCACAAAGCATCTTTCACTTGCAGTCATCTTTGACTCATCTTTGGGCTTGGGCCACATTCCACAACAACATGAAAAAGGCTCCATGGGAAGCAAACCTTGCCTTGGAAGCTGGGTGTAAGCAGTGTTTTCTGTGGGTTAGCTCCGTGTTCTGTGGTTCTTGGCCATGGCTACTGTGGTCCAGCCTACTTGAACCTGGATCATCTAACCATGTCTTCCTGACTCAGTAGCTCCCAGAAAGGTGGCTCTGTTTCAGACCTGGATATCTTGCACCTGACTGGTCAGTGCTGCCTTAGCCTAATCATTCTCAGTCTCCTCCCCCGGCCTGCCTGCTGTGCAAACTCCATCTCCTCCTTTTACCCCTGGTTGCTTCTCCTCTATCATCACCTCCAAATGTCACATCCTTTCTGCTCAGAGGGATGCCTGGCTGACTGTGTCTTCAGGAAGAGAGCCAGCAGTCTCCAAGCATTGGTCACACTCTCAGTCACAGCCTTGGGGAGCCCCATACTGGGGTCTAAGCAAGGGCTCTGTCCATCAGTGTGGGTGAGTGCTTTCCCTAAAAATTACACTGCGGGGATCCCAAGAGCCCTTTTCATATTGTTCTTGTGGCAAGTGGTTTCAATCGGGGGGGCGTGTGTGATTCTGCCCCTTTCTCCGAGGGATATTTGACAATATCAAGAGATTCAACTGGGGGGTGGCAGTGGTTACTGGCATCTTGTAGGTGGAGGCCCTTGAATACACAGGACAGGCCCTGCAAACAAAGAATGATCTGGCTCCAAATGCCAATAGTGACAGGTTTGAGGAACTCTGATGTAAACATAGCTTGGGATATAAGCTTCTGGTGAAAAGGAAGGCAGAGAAGAGAGAGATACAGAGAGAGATAAAGGTGAATCATCATGTCAAGAAGAGAGGAACTGAATGGCAGGGCGAGAAGTAGTTTCAAACGTGTGCTGAAGGCAGGCCAGACTGGGTAAATGCAGACAAAGGTGAACGTACACAATGAAAAATAGTCAGTAGCATTATGTCTGGAAACCGCAGGGTGATGCTGGAGGGCTTTGAGCAAACAAAAGCTGTGGATATAACATTTCTGCAGGAACCCAGTCTCTATAAGGAAAACAACAACGACAGGGTAAGGAGAGTCTGGAACTGAAACAGAGGAATCTGGTAGTCTGCAGGGACAGTCACCTGTATGTCTTTTGTCTTGGCCGACATTGCTGGAGGATGAGAGCAGGCTCTTTTGCAATTCTAAATTAGCTGTATAAAAGCAAAGGCACAACTAGCAAACCCTTACTTGTGCCACAGTAAAAAAAAAAAAAAAAAAAAAAAAAAAAAAAAAAAGACACTCTCTGGCTCTTCGCTGGGTTGCGGTGTTTGCCTTTTTCGCTTTCTCTTCCTCCTCTCATCCTTTCTCGCTCTCCTGCTCTGCAGTGTGACGAGGCCGAATCCTCTCCCTACCCAGCCCTTGCCTCTCTTGTCCCCGCGCTGTTCTATTTCTCCCGTTCAGCCGCCGCCGATACTGCTGCACAGCTGGTGTCGATGCTGCGCTTTTCCCCCCACGTCGTCCGCGCAGCCCATGGCCCAGGCCGCCTTGGGTATTTCTGCTCAAGGTAACGACATCCCTCTTTAAAAATTCCACGGAAAAAGAGAAGATGCTTTACCCGACTCTTTGGGCCGTTATCTCACGGCAAACTTTCTGACCAAGTATACAACTACCCAGAGGGCCTAGGAGAAGTGCTGTCTAGAGAGCAGGTTGACTTCAACGCTGAGCTACCCTGGGAACCTAGCTGATGATAGGGGGGTACCATCTCCTAACTTGTCCATTTTGTTGCATAGTCTAAGGACCCAGACATAAGTCTTAGTGGCCCGTCTCTTGTTTTTCCTGGTTTATGACTTTCGGCTTTGTGGAATACAGCTGAGATGAAGGGATTTATTGACGATGCAAACTACTCTGTTGGCCTGTTGGGTGAAGGAAGAAACCTTGGAAATGTTATTGATAACTATGTTTATGAGCGTACCCTGACAGGGAAAAATGCATTTTGTGTGGGAGATCTTGGAAAGATTGTGAAGAAGCGCAGTCAGTGGTAGAATGTAGTGGCTCAGATACAGCCATTCGACACGGTAAAGGGCGACTCTGCCCCGGCGGTACTTGAGATCTCGGCAGCTCTTGGAACTGCATTTGCTTGTTCCAGTAAAACTGAAATGGCTTTAGTGCAAGAATTGGGTGTATCTCCAGAAAACATCATTTACATAAGTCCTTCCGAACAAGTCTCTCAGATAAAGTACGCAGCAAAAGTTGGAATGAATATCATAACGTGACAGTGAAGTTGAATTGAAGAAAATTGCACGTAATCACCCAAATGCCAAGGTCTTACTACGTTTTGCAACAGAAGATAATATTGGAGATGAAGAGGGTAACGTGAAGTTTGGCACTACCCCGAAGAACTGTAGGCATCTCTTGGAATGTGCTAAGGAACTTGGTGTCCAAATTATTGGGGTTAAATTTCATGTTTCAAGTGCTTGCAAAGAATCTCAAGCACATGTACATGCTCTGTCTGCTGCTCGATGTATGTTTGACATGGCTGGAGAATTTGGCCTCACAATGAACATGTTAGACATTGGTGGAGGCTTCACAGGAACTGCATTTCAGTTGGAAGAGGTTAATCATGTTATCAGCCCTGTGTTGGATGTCTACTTTCCTGAAGGATCTGGCATTAAGATAATTTCAGAACCTGGAAGCTACTATGTGTCTTCTGCATTTACACTTGCAGTTAATATCATTGCGAAGAAAGTTGTTGAAAATGATAAATTATCCTGTGGAGTAGAAAAAACCAGAAGTGATGAGCCAGCCTTCATGTATTTCATGAACGGTGGTGTTTATGGTTCTTTTGCAAGTAAACTGTTTGAGGACTTAAATACCTTTCCAGAGGTTCCCAAGAAATACAAGCAAGATGAGCCTCTGTTTACAAGCAGCCTTTGGGGTCCATCCTGTGATGAGCTTGATCAAATTATGGAAAACTGTCTTCTTCCTGAGCTGAATGAGGGAGATTGGCTTATCTTTGATAACATGGGAGCAGATTCTTTCCATGACCCATCTGCTTTTAATGATTTTCAGAGGCCAGCTATTTATTACATAATGTCATTTAGTAATTGGTCTGAGATGCAAGATGCTGGGGTTACTTCAGACACAATGATGAAGAACTTCTTCTTTGTGCCTTCTTGCATTCCGCTGAGCCAAGAAGACAGCTTTTCCACTGAAGCTTAAACAGGCATTAACCCTTCTTTAGATCTGAAGTTGCAGGTTAAGCTTGTCTGGTCTACATTCCAATGTGGAAAAAATTCAAACAATCTTATTCTGTTAATTCTCTTGGAAACAAAACTATTAATAATAGCTATTTGGGACCAGACAAAATCAGCTTTTATCTATAATTTACTGGGGGTAATTAGGAGACTTAGATAATGCATCCAGATTTAAACTTACCAGTTTGTCCTATCCCCTTAAGCGTTTAAAATAAAATATGCAGCAAAATGGATGACTTAGTGGAGATAGAAGCCCATTAATTGGGTTCCCCATTAAACCGTTTACATACAAGTACACAGTTTTTATACTAAGAATTCGTGTTAAAAAGTCTTGTAAAGTTAATGTCTTTCACCCAGATATATCAGATGTCAGTGAAAGAGCAGTGTGACTTCCTTAGATAGGTTTAGCGTATTTAGAATGTGTAAATTTGTGCTTTGAACTGTAGTTTAATAAATGTAAAATTGCATCATAGTATTTGTTATATTTGACCTAAGGTAGTATGATTGCAATAAAATTTTGTGTAGATTTTACTGTTTTTACAGGCTAAAACTTTCGGAAAGGGGCTAGCTAGCAAAGGTAGTTTTGAAATAGATGTGTATATGGACTGTTTGAAGGTTATTTTCCTTTATAGCTCATTTACGTTCAGTTTGGCTCAGTACATTTTTCAGTTATTTAATTAGTAATTTAAGTAAAATGTTTGGTAAATCATTGTGAAGTTCAGATTCATTATGGAGAGTAGATGTGCAGTAAGCATGATGTTTAACAAGTTTAACACCAAAAATGTTAATCCTGCATAAACCAATTGTAATCATTAGTAGATGTTTCTGTATAGATAGAATGCATAGAGTACCTTAGTAAATTTTTGAATCACAAATCTTTTGGCTGAAATGGAAGATTCTATTAAATACTTGGAATAAAATTAGGGAGAGGGAAATAAAACTGCAGAAAACTCTGTAGCACACTAAAACTTAAAGGAGGGCTGCATCTGTTTCCAGAAACCTGATGCTCTTTTGCACGGAATATTATTTAAATTCAGAGTTGTGAGGGGTTGAGGAGAAGCACACCTATTTTCAGTTTCTCAATTGCAGTGATTTCAAACTTTAGGGGTTTGTTTTGTTTTAGCTACTAGTTTTTTGTTGTTTCCCATTTGTTCAGCTTAGTAAATTACTTTTAATACTAAAATTTTCTGGTGATTGAGGGAAGGGAGTTAGCATCACTAACCTCACAGTTGTTGCCAGGAATTTGTGTTGTTCACTGCTAGTATGTTGGTAATCCTAGATCTCAGAATCACAAGTAATAAAATAACAGGGGTCATTTTTTCCTAACTTATTCTATGTTCAGTTGTGGAATTTCTGTCTCCTAAGAGGAAATGTGACTTCACTTTGGTGCCAATGGACAGAAAATTCTACCTGTGCTACATAAGTTTGGAATGCACTTAATAGCTGGTTTTTACATCTTGATTTCAAGGTGGAAAGAAATTGATCATGAATCTCTAAGAAATTTCAATCTTAAACAAGTAGGTGCTTAATATTTTTTGATTTGATTAATGCCCATTTGAATTTCATGGGTTCTATTAAAAAAAATTTAGGACCCCCTAAATCTGTTGTCATCTAATTACCCTTGGACTTTTCCAAGGTATAATATGGGATTTTATGCAAAATTCCAAGCTACCGTGCAACTTTTTTTAACTGTAATAAGGAGGAGGAATCGTTCCCAACCTTCTTTACAGGTAGTGCTTTGTGGTCCAGAAATGCGAGACCTTTTAAAAGATGGTATGACTTGGAGTCCTTGGCTTGACTATCACAACTTTGAGCTTCATGGCATCTCAATTTTGCCATAGGTAAGCTATTCCATGTATAACAGCTCAGAGTTGCAAATACCACATGTGAGTGATATGGTAACTTTGAGAAATGTCTGTATTGTATTTGGAGACTGTTTGCAGTAAATCTGAAGTTTGAACTTATGTATTTCAATTTGGTATATGCTAAAAAAGTACTGAATGAAGGTAATGATCTTTTTTTTTTTACAATATTGTAATCTCAATTCAGAATTTAACTGAAAATATAAAACCCAAATGATTTCTATATAGTAAATTGAACTGTAAAGGTAAAAAAAAAAAGGGAACAGAAAACCTTTTCAATGATCAGCCATGCAGTATTTATTTATTTATTTTTGTAAGGAAGATTGGCCCTGAGCTAACATCTGTTGCCAGTCTTCCTCTTTTTGCTTGAGGAAGGTTGTCGCTGAGCTAACATCTGTGCCAGTCCTCCTCCGTTTTTTATGTGAGATGCTGCTGCAGCGTGGCTTGACCAGTGGTCCTAGGTCTGCGCCTGGGATCTGAACCCGCGGACCCCAGGCCGTCGAAGCAGAGCACGTGAACTTAACCACTACACCAACAGTCTGGCCCCAGCCATGCAGTATTTTTAAAGGAAGCTAAGAGAGTAACAGAAGAAAAGCACATACATGAAACTGTTTCTTCCCACTGGCTCAATTTGTGGCTTTGCCTCCATACGTTATTTCTATCACAGCATGGCTCTTCTGAAGGAAGCTCAGACCTCCCTGGTCTGCCTTCACTAACTAAGCCTGAGTGTAACTGAGACTGTCCTTGAAAGGAAAAGTAGACCAGTGCTAGTGTTATGCACCCAGAAAATGGCATGGTGTAGAAGTCAAATCGTGGAGAATTTTTGGATCATTCACATCATCTTTGCTTTTGTTGGCAAGGTTAACTAAGAGCAAGCAAAATGCTTTGAAGTATTTTGTGTAGCAAAGAAGAATGAGGAATTCATAGACTTTGAGTTGGAAAGGACTTCAGAGGTTTTCAACCTGGTCTCCCACCCAGTGGAAGAATTTTCCTCTGCGATCACTGTTGGCCATCCAGGCTTGGCCTGGCGTCCTGCCCTCCCAGTGTTCCCACCTTTCGTGGGTCAGCAAGTTGCTGTGTTTGGCAGTTCTGGTCATTGGGAAGATGTTTTTCCCCGTTGTAGCTTCAGTCCCGTTGCTCTGGGTTTTCTCTGAGAAGGAACACTGAGAGCGTCCAAGCATTGAGAACTCACCATGCAATAGTTACAGAGGGTCCTGGGCGGGACTAAGGAGTCTGTTTGCTGAGGAATAAACATGAAACTGCTTTTTTTCCCCTCTAATAACAGCTATCCTGGGGACCTATGGAACCCGTCTTTCCCATTTGATGCTGAAATCTCTTAAGGATCTCTTTTGTGATATCTTATTTAATTTCTATTATTAAAAGACTCTTATTTGGTCATTAAGACTTAGTGCTGTCCATCTTGAATTTAAGTTTCTTACTCAATTAAAAACTCTTCCCTCTCGTCCAACCCTTGTACTGGCTGGACTTGGGGTCTCGATGGCCTGGAGGGCATGGCAGTGGGGACAAGACCCGTACTCACAGTCCATCTGTTAACTCCCTTGGCATTGGTGTAAAGATGAGATAGGGAGAGGGAAGAGACAAGACACTTCTCTACATGACTGCCTGCGGGTGAATGTTTTCAACCCTCTTCATTACCTTTGACACCACAGACCTGCAAATATTTCAGGACTACTTCCATGCATTCTTTCCTTCCATTACTTTTCATATAACAAGGTCTCATGTAATTCATATTTTAGTTTCTCTAAGATTAAAGAGTTCATCTACCAGTTAAAAAAAAAGAAGAATGTGAAGTATTCATATTTATATCAGCTCCTCCCAAAGTATGTTACACCTTTCAAAAATAGATAAAAAATAACTGCCCAAATGCATTCTTTTTTTTTTTTTTTGGTGAGGAAGATTGGCCCTGAGCTAATATCTGTTGCATCTTTCCCTTTTGCTTTAGGAAGATTGTCACTGAGCTGACATCCATGCCAGTCTTCCTCCATTTTGTATGTGGGACACTGCTGTGGCATGGCTTGATGAGCAGTGTGTAGGTCTGTGCCTGGGATCTGAACCCGCTGCCAAAGTGGAGTGCATGAACGTAACCACTCCACCACTGGGCTGGCCCCCCAAATGCATTCTTTGATGAAATATTTTTAGAAAATTCTTCCTTCTGTTTTTTCCTTTCCCTTTCCACTGAGAATTTCCATTGCATATTAGCATATTGAAGTCCCTGATAAACTTGCTTGACTTTGATGACCCCAACTTGTCTTAAACTTAATTAACCGTGGAGCCATTTTTATCACAAAATGTGTTACATACACATTGCATAACCTTAGTAGTCCCTCCTTATCTGAGAGGGATACATTCCAAGACCCCAGTGGATGCCTGGAACTGTGGAAAGTACTGAACCCTATATACACGATGTTTTTTCCTAAATGTACATGCCTTTGATAAAGTTTGATTTCTAAATTAGGCACAGTAAGAGATTAACAACGGTAACTGCTAATAAAATAGAACAATTATAACAACATCCTGTAATAAAAGTTGTGTGAATGTTGTCTCTCTCTCAATATCTTATTGTACTGTACTTGCTCTTCTTGTGATGATGTGAGATGATACAGTGCTTACGTGATGAGAAGAAGTGAGGTGAATGATGGAGGCATTGTGACGTAACATTATTTTTGGACCATGGTTGATCTCAGGTAACTGAAACCATGGAAAGTGAAACTGCAGATAGCAAAACTGAAGATAAGGCAGGACTACTGTATAATAACTGAGTGATTTGTACAAATTACACTGTTACTAATATTGACTGTTTTATGTTATGGTTTAATTTTCTTAGACTTAAATCTTTGATCCGTTTGGAATCCATCCTACTGTATAGCGTGAAGTATAGATGCAATACCTCATGGCTAACTCATGTCTCAACATTGTTTGTCGAAGAGCTCATTTCTCTCTACTAATTTGAAATACCACCTTTATCGTGTATTAAATTCCCTTAGTATGGAGTCTACGTCTGGACTTTCTATTTAGTTCCGTTAATCAGTCTCTTTGTAAGCCAGTACAACTTTGTTTTCATTTCTGTGGCTTCGTAATATGTTTTAATATCTGATAGGGCTTGGACTCCTCTTGTTTTTGTGGATTAAAGTTTTCCTGGCTATTCTGTTTATTTTTCCACGTAACCATCAGAATCAGCTTGTCTAATTCCTCTCCACCACTCTATCCCTTCTCCCCCGCTGAAGTTGGTATTTTTACTGGGATGTTAAATTTGTAAGCAACATAGGGTGGGCTGACATCTTTACAATGTAGGATCTTCCTAGCCAAGAACATGTGTATTTTCATTTGTCTAAGCCTTTTTTATGTCTCACAATGGAGTTTTAAAGTTTCATTCTAATACGTGTTCACATTTCTTGTGTGTTCCTAGATATTTTACCTTTCATTGCTATTGTATGATCCTTACAGTCAATATTTTTTTCTAAGCTTTTTTATATATATGAAAGCTATTGATTTCTGACTATTAATTTTGTGATCTGTTATATTAACAGAATTCTCTTTAGTGGTGTTGTTTTTCAGTGCATTTCCACACCTTTTCCAGGTATACGATCACAGCTGCAAATAAGGATGAGTCTACCTTTCTTCTTTAACTTCATGTACCACATTTTTTTCTCTTATGTAATTGAATTGGCTAATACCTTCAGGAAAATGTTATATAGTAGTGGTGGCAAGGGCAGATGTTTTTTGTCACCAATAATATTTAGACTAAGTTTATTATATTTTATCAAGTTAAGGAGTATCCTTTTATTTCTATTTTATTGAATTCTTTTGATAGAGAACAATGTTTGAATTTTCACATATGCTCTCGAGTGTCTATAGAGATGATCATTTTTCTTCTTAGATCTGTAATATGAGGAAATATGTGTTTCATATTTGAATTCATGTTTAATTGTCCTGTTATTTCTGGAAGAAAATATGCTTGATCATGTTATGTTATTTATTAATGACCTGTTGGATGCTGGTGCTAAGACTTTATTTGAACTTTTGCTTTAATATTTATAAATAAGATAATTTGTTTTCTTTCTCAGATTTTGGAATAAATATTTTAGTCACTTCATAAAAAGAATTGTGAAGTTTTCCTTCTTTTTCTATGCCCAAGAACAATTCAAACGACTTTGGATTTATCTTTTCTTTTAGGTTTGGCATAATTTGTCTGTGAAACCCTCTGCCTGTTATTTTTTTAGTGAATAGCTTTGATTATCTTCTATATTACTTCCATTTTAATGATCTGATTTTCTATCTTTTCTCTTATCGATTTTGACATTCTATGTTTTCCGAGAAATGACTCATTTTATCCAGGTTTTAAGATTTATGTACATAGAGTTAAGAAATATTATACTCTTATGCTTCTTTTAATTTTCTCTGAATCTATGATTATCCTCATTATTATTTCTTTCTTAGCTTTATATATTCTCCTTTTAAAATGAGATGACTAGTTTGTCTTTTTATTGTTTTTTTCAAAAAAGTTTCAAATTTATTTATTAATTCTCTTGTTTTGTGTTTGTAATTTGTTCACTTCTCCTATCTTTATTAATTCCTTCTGGTTTCTTTCATTATTCTCTTTCTAAGTGTTTGAACATGATATTTAAATTATTGGTTTCATTCTTAAGAGCAAATATTTAAGAAGAATAAATATTTAAGACTACAGATTTTCTTCTAATATCACTTGAGTGTGTAGACCATAGGGTCATATAAATAGTAGTGGATTTCTTTTTGTTTTTTGTATTTTTTTCTGAGGAAGATTAGCCCTGAGCTAACATCTGTGCCAATCTTCCGCTATTTTATTTATGGGTCACTGCCACAGCATGGCAACGAGTGGTGTAGGTCCATGCCCAGGATCTGAACCCATGAACTCAGGCTACTGAAGTGAAGGGTGCTGAACTTAACCACTAGGCCACAGGAATGGCCCCAATAGTAGTTTATTATTATTATTATTATTTTTTAGTTTGTGGATTTTAACTATTATGAATTAGACATTCAAATATTTTTGTATTAGGATGTTCCTCATTTTCTTATCAGCTTAGAGCTCTTTACACTAAGCATATAAATTCATTGTCATATGCATAACAATGATATTTCCAGTTTAACTCTTTATCTACAGTGTTATGTACAGATTTAAATTTTTTTCTTTTTTTTCCATTTATTTGTTTATTGTTGGATGTACATCATAATATATTTCTAATTCTCTGTAGATTACATCATGTTTACCACCTGAAAACTAATTATAGTGCATCCCCTCATGTGTAAGCTTAATCAGCCCTTTTGGCCTCACTCCTCCCCCCTTCCCCTATGGTAACCACCAATCCAATCTCCAATGCTATGTGTTTGTTTGTCATTGTTTTTATCTTCTACTTATGAGTGAGATCATATGGTATTTGGCTTTCTCCCTCTAACTTATTTCACTCAGCATAATACCCTCAAGGTCCATCCATGTTGTCACAAATGGCCAGATTTCATCATTTCTTATGGCTGAGTAGTAGTCCATTGTGTATAAATACCACATCTTCTTTATCCATTCGTCCCTTGATGGACACCTAGGTTGCTTCCATGTCTTGGCTATTGTGTATAATGCCACAATGAACATAGGGGTGCAAGTATCTTTATGCCTTTGTGTTTTCCAGCTCTTTGGATAAATATCCAGCAGTGGAATAGCTGGAGCATATTGTAGATCTATCCTTAATTTTCTGAGGATACTCCACACTGATTTCCATAGTGGTTGCACCAGTTTGCACTCCCACCAGCAGTGAACAAGGGTTCCCTTCTCTCCACATCCTCTCCAACACTTGTTGTTTCCTGTCTTGTTAATTATAGCCATTCTGAAGGGAGTGAGATGATACCTCATTGTAGTTTTGATATGCATTTCCCTGGTAGCTAATGAAGTTGAACATCTCTTCATATGCCTGTTGGCCATCTGTATATGTTCTTTGGAGAAATCTCTGTTCAGATCTTTTGCCCATTTTCTAATTGGGTTGTTGGTTTTTTTGTTGTTGAGCTGTATTAATTCTTTGTATATTTTGGATATTAACCCCTTATCTGATATACGGCTTGCAAATATCTTCTCCCAATTGTTAGCTTGTCTTTTCGTTTTGTTGATGGTTTCCTTTGCTGCGCAGAAGCTTTTTAGTTTGATGTAATCCCATTTGTTCATTTTTTCTTTTGTTTCCCTTGCCCGGTCAGGCATGGGACTTGACAATGTGCTACTCAGACCGATGTCAAAGAGCGTACTGCCTATGTTTTCTTCTGGAAGTTTCATGGTTTCGGGTCTTACATTCAAGTCTTTAATCCATTTTGAGTTGATTTTTGTGCATGGTGTAAGGGAATGGTCTACTTTCATTCTTTTGCATGTAGGTGTCCAGTTTTCCCAACACCATTTTTTGAAGAGACTCTCCCTTTTCCATTGTATGCTCTTGGCTCCCTTGTCGAATATTAGCTGTCCATAAATGTGTGGGTTTACTTCTGGGCTCTCGATTCTGTTCCATTGATCTGTGTGTCTGTTTTTGTGCCAGTACCATGCTGTTTTGGTTACTATGGCTTTGTAGTATATTTTGAAATCAGGGAGTGTGATACCTCCAGCTTTGTTCTTTTTTCTCAGGAGTCCTTTGGCTATTTGGGGTCTTTTGTTGTTCCATATAAATTTTAGGATTCTTTCTTCTATTTCTGTGAAAAATGTTGTTGGAACTGTGGTAGGGATTCCATTGAATCTATAGATTGCTTTAGGAAGTATGGACATTTTAACCATGTTAATTCTTCCAATCCAAGAGCATGGAATATCTTTTCCATTTTTTTGTGTCTTCTTCGATTTCTTTCAACAATGTTTTATAGTTTTTGGTGTACAGATCTTTCACCTCTTTGGTTAAGTTTATTCCTGCTTTCTCTGCATCTATTGAGATGATCATGCGATTTTTATTCTTCATTTTGTTAATGTGGTGTATCATGTTGATAGATTTGTGGATGTTGAACCATCCCTGCATCCCTGGAATGAAACCCACTTGATCATGATGTATGATCTTTTTAATGTATTGTTGTATTCGATTTGCTAGTATTTTGTTGGGGATTTTTGCATCGATGTTCATCAGTGATACTGGCCTGTAATTTTCTTTTTTTGTGTTGTCCTTGTTTGGTTTGGGTATCAGGATAATGTTGCCTTCATAGAATGAGTTAGGAAGCCTCCCCTCCTCTTCAATTTTTTGGAAGAGTTTGAGAAGGATAGGTATTAAGGCTTCTTTGAATGTTTGGTAGAATTCACCAGGGAAGCCATCTGGTCCTGGACTTTTATTTTTGGGGAGGTTTTTTATTGCTGTTTTGATCTCCTTACTGGTAATTGGTCTATTCAAATTCTCTACTTCTTCTTGGTCCAGTTTTGGAAGGTTGTATGTTTCTAAGAATCTATCCATTTTTGCTAGATTATCCAATTTGTTGGCATATAGCTTTTCATAGTATTCTCTTATTATCTTTTGTGTTTCTGAGGTGTCCGTTGTAATCTCTCTTCTTTCATTTCTGATTTTATTTATTTGAGCCTTCTCTCCTTTTTTCTTGGTGAGTCTAGCTAAGGGTTTGTCAATGTTTTTTATGTTTTCAAAGAACCAGCTCTTGGTTTCATTGACTTTTTCTATTGTTTTTTTAGTCTCTATTTCGTTTACTTCTACTCTGATTTTTATTATTTCCTTCCTTCTGCTGATTTTGGGCTTTGTTTGTTGTTCTTTTTCCAGTACCTTTAGATGCACTTTTAGATTGTCTATTTGGGATTTTTCTTCTTTGTTGAGGTAGGCCTGAATGGCTATAAACTTCCCTCTTAGAACCATTTTTGCTGTATCCCACAGATTTTGGCATGTCATGTTTTCATTTTCATTTGTCTCCAGGAATTTTTTGATTTCTTCTTTGATTTCTTCATTGACTTAATCGTTGTTCCATAGCATTTTGTTTAATCTCCACGTTTTTGTGGCTTTTCTGGTTTTCTTCCTGTAGTTGATTTCTAGTTTCATACCTTTGTGGTCAGAAAAGGCGCATGGTATTATTCCAGTCTTCTTAAATTTATTGAGACTTGTTTTGTGGCCTAATATGTGATCAATGCTGGAGAATGTTCCATGGGCATTTGAAAAGAATGTGTATTCTGTGGTTTTTGGATGGAATGTTCTGTATATATCTACTAAGTCCATCTGGTCTAATGTGTCCTTTAAGGTCAGTGTTTCCTTATTGATCTCCTGATTGGATGATTTATCCATTGGTGTAAGTGGAGTGTTAAAGTCCCCTACTATTATTGTGTTACTGTCTATTTTTCCTTTTATGTCTGTTAATAATTGCTTTATATATTTAGGTGCTCCTATGTTGGGTGCATAGATATTTACAAGTGTTATATTTTCTTGTTGGATTGTTCCCTTTATCGTTATGTAGTGCCCGTCTTTGTCTCTTGTTACAGTTTTTAAGTCTATTTTGTCTGATATAAGTATCGCTACCCCTGTTTTCTTTTCTTTGCCATTTGTGTGGAATATCTTTTTCTATCCTTTTACTTTCAGTTTGTGAGTGTCCTTAGGTCTGAAGTGTGTCTCTTGAATGCAGCATATACATGGGTCTTGTTTTTGTATCCAATTGGCCACCCTGTGGCATTTGATTGGAGCATTTAGTCCATTGACATTTAAAGTAGCTATTGATAAATATGTATTTATTGCCATTTTGTCACTTTTTTTTTCTGGGTGTTTTAGTAGTTCTTCTCTGTTCCTTTCTGTTTCTCTTGCTCTCTTCCCTTGTGGTTTGATGGCTAGCTTTAGTAATTTGTTTGATTTCTTTTCTCTTACTTTTTTACTTGCTTGTGATAGGTTTCTGATTTATGATTACCATGAGGATCCTACTTAATATACTATGCATATAACAGTCTATATTGAGTTGATAGACTCTTTAGCTTGACCTCTTTCTAAAACCTCTACTTTTTCACTCCCCTCCTCCCACATTATATGTTTTTCAAATCATATATAGTCTCTTGTTTATTGTGTGTCTATCCATTACCCTCTTATCATTGAAATAGGTGATTTTAGTACATTTGTCTTTTAACCTTCATATTATTTTCACAGGTAGTTGATCTGCTGCCTTTACTATATTTTTACCTTACAAGTGATTTTAGTGCCTGGTTTTTTGTTGTTGTTGTTTTGGTTTTTTTGATAATTTTTTTTAATCTCTATTTGTGGTCATTGCTTTCCCACTTAAATAAGTCCCTTCAGCATTTCTTGCAGAACTGGTTTCTTGGTGATAAACTCCTTTAATTTTTGCTTATCTGGGAAGCACTTTATCTCTCCTTCCATTCTGAATGACAACCTTGATGGATAGAGTATTCTTGGCTGTAGGTTTTTTCCTTTTAGCACTTTAAATACATTGTGCCATTCTCTTCTCGCTGGTAGGGTCTCAACTGAGAAGTCCGCTGATAGCCTGATGGGCTTCCCTTTATATGTCACTTGTGGTGTTTCTCTTGCTGCTTTTAGGATTCTCTCTGTCTTTAATTTTTGACATTTTAATTACAATATGTCTTGGTGTGGGCCTCTTTGGGGTTTATTATTTTTTTAAATCATTGTTTTCTAGAAATTCTTCATTTCCATTTTGAATTTTCTTTGTGACTAAAGAGTCAAAAATTTTTAAAACATTTTTAGCTTCCAAAGCCCTTTTACTTTTTTTGTTCTGATTTTATTCACGTTCTAACTATAAAATGTTTTCTGTACTGTTTCTATTTTATTTAATTTATTTATTTATTTATTTGAGGAAGATCAGCCCTGAGCTAACTACTGCCAATCCTCCTCTTTTTGCTGAGGAAGACTGGCCCTGAGCTAACATCCATGCCCATCTTCCTCTACTTTATATGTGGGACACCTGCCACAGCATGGCTTGCGAAGGGGTGCCGAGTCCACACCCAGGATCTGAACCAGTGAACCCTGGTCCGCCGAAGCGTAACATGTGAACTTAACCACTGTGCCAGTGGGCTGGCCCCTATTTCTATTTTTAAAAATAAATTGAGGTCTTATTCATGGCCTGATATATAGTCATTTTTTTTTTCTGCCATGCAGGCAGTTGAAAAGATATTTTCCATTTTCAAGTCACCAAGTTTCCTATCTTTAAATCAGGTATATTTTTAAAATCACATTAATGAGATCTTTAAAAATATATAGATGCTCTTTCATGGACTGGGTGAGATGAATTATTATCTCTGACTCCCAGTGTTTTTTTGTTACCTGTAATTTCTTTCTTTCTTTTTTTTTTTTTTTAAAGATTGGCACCTGAGCTAACAGCTGTTGCCAATCTTATTTTTCCTGCTTTTTTTTTTCCTCCCCAAATCCCCCTGTATATAGTTGTATAGTTTAGTTGTGGGTCCTTCTAGTTGTGGCATGTGGGATGCTGCCTCAGTGTGGCCTGATGAGCAGTGCCGTGTCCGCGCCCAGGATCTGAACTGGCGAAACCCTGGGCCGCTGAAGCAGAGCACGTGAACTTAACCACTTGGCCACAGGGCCGGCTCCTGTAATTTCTGTTTTATGAAATTTACTTATTTCATACATTAATATTTGCAGTTACTATGTGTTTCCCAAGAACTGCAACCTTTAGTATTAAAAAATGCCCTTCTATGTTTTGTTTATGTCATTTTACCAAATTCTATCCCATTTACTATTCAGATGGCAAGTTCTGCTTTCTATTGATTGATTGATTGATTGGTTGGTGAGGAAGATTGGCCCTGAGCTAACATCTATTGCCAATCTTCTACTTTCTGCTTGAGGAAGATTGTCCCTGAGCTAACATCTGTGCCCATCTTCCTCTATGTTGTATGTGGGCTGCCCCCACATCATGGCCTGATGAACTGTGTGTAGGTCTGCACCCGGCATCTGAACTGATGAACCCTGGGCCACTGAAGCGGAGCACGTGAACTCAACCACTATGCCACCAGGCCAGCCCCCTCTGTTTTTTCTTGTTGGCATATGTCTGGCGTCTTTACCATTCTTTTATGTTCTATCTTTTTGAAACATGTTGAGTTACATGTGTGTGGTTGGTAGTAGCTGGTCTCTATCAGAAAGATTGCCCTGCCTGTCGATGAACCATGTTGCTGGTATTCACTGCCTTGTCCCTTCCTTTTGATTCTGGGCTGGTCCAGGACTTGCTTTGGTCCAGTAGAATATGGTGGAAGTGATGCTGCATGGATTCCAAAGCTAGGTCAAAAGAAGCCTGCAGCTTTTACCTACTTAGAACACTTGCTCTGGGGAAACCAACAGCCATTAAGAAGGCTGACTGTTCTGAGACTGCCATGTTATGAGGAATCTCAAACTAAGCTTGTGGCAAGGCTCTTAGAGAGAGAGAGAGATGCCTGACCAGCCTCTCAGTGTTCCAGCTTTCCAACTGAGAAACAAGACACAAGGGAGAGAAACCCTGCCTAGCTGAGCCTTCAGATGACTTTAGCTCCAAACCACAATTTGACTGCAACCACATGAGAGACCCAAGAACCTCCCAGTGGAGCCTCGTCTATGTACAGAGCTGTAAGAAAACAGTAGCAAATTATGGTATTAAGCCACAGTTTGGAGGAGTTGTTATGCAGCACTAGATTACTGAACCAGGGTGCATTTTAGAGGGTTTGGCTTTACGTATGTGTTAATTAAGTGTTGACTCCATTTACATTTATTAATGAATATTGCTTGGTGTTCTCTCAAATTATCTTATATTTTCTAATTTAGTAGCCTTTTTAGAAAAGTCTTTCACTATGTGGTCTTCTTGCTTTGCTTTCAGTGCATACTCCTATCTTAGAAAGTGTGTATTTTTTGTTTTAATGGTTACTTTTATAGAATAGATTTAATCTTTTGTTTCTTTATGCATAATTTACTATTTCTCTACACTATTTGATAAATAATAGCAAGTTTCTCTTCCTTCCCCTTCTCTTTCTTCTATCTGATGAGGTCTTTAAAAATATATAGTTGCTCTTTCATGGACTGGGTGATATGAATTATTATCTCTGACTCCCAGTGTGTTTTTGTTACCTGTAGTTTCTGTTTTATGAACGTTACTTATTTGATACATTAATATTTACAATTACTGTGTATTTCTGATTTCACCCAGTAATGTAATCTTTTAGTGTTTCCCTCTGTACTTTCCTAAGTGACTGTACTTCTAAGCTTTCTGCATTATAATGGCATTTCATTTTTATACAATGATACTCTGAACGCAGAACCAGATACTTGATAGTTGAGGCAGAGCGATGGAATAGTAATGAGAGTCACATCTTGAGCCCTTCTCTGAGGCTGTTCTCCTGCGCAGCTTGCTAATTCTTGTACCTCCTTGTACCTAAACATGAATATCGAGCAGCACTCATGTCTTAATTAATATGCCTTCTGGTGTTTATTTCAATAACAATATTTGAAATGCCCGAAGGTACCTTTGAAGTGTGAATTCCTGATTATGCTAAGTAGCCACCTCTAGTGTATGGATTAATGTTAGCTAAGACATTTGCACACCTACCTTGCACTGTCATTTACTGAACTATTTTTAAAGTAAATTACCCTTGGGCAATATAACTTACGCCCTCAGAATACTTCAGTATTCTCCCCAATTTTTCACGTCATGGCTTATGTTCAAAATCATCGTATTTGTGGAAGACATTGGAATAAACTGGATGAGGTTACTTATTGCTGGGATCAGGTATTCTAGGCAAATGTATTCTCTTAGAAGTTTACCAGTGATAAACTCTCCTAAACTTTGAAAATGATAGGAAAAAAGGGAAGAGAAGAAAAGAAAGAACATACGATTATTAAGAGAACTCTCACCTGTGAACTTTTTGAGCACAGTACTTCTTGTGCTCATTTTTCTGTTAAGCATCAGTGAGGTCATGTTCCTTACCCCCTCCCCCTCGAAGCCAAGCCCTTAGCAGATGATTTATTCACTTTTTTTTATCTTAGTGGGGAAATTCTGTTGGGTCTGTTTTCAGCAGATAAAAAGTCGGCAGATAGAAACGGTTGGCCTCTTTCAGCGACCTCAGGAGCTTGCTGCAAGAATTCTCAATTAGCAGAAACCATAGATGTTATAGATGCTTGGATTGGTCACAAGAAGAGGAAAATGAGAAACAGGAATGGGGGGGAGGGGTAAGGCAGTCGTTCTGCTAAGATCAAGTACTATTAGTTTTTGAAAATGATGGTAGAAAGGTAGACAAGTCCTGGGCAAGTATATTCTACAGTTTCGGGTTTCTCAAGAAAACAGGTTGTTTAGGCAGGTCTGGGAAAAGTATATTTTGTGGTCTTGGGTGTATCGAGGAAACAGGAGATTTATAGCCGAGGATTAGAACTCTTGGTTATGTAAGTCTTTCTGACAATCTCAACTGTTTACACTGGTGTGTGGTACCAAGGCAGCTGGCTTTGAAAAATGATCCTGGGTACTCCCCAAAGTAGAGAACTGAAATAAGGATGCTTGGAATGTGACTTCATTTATCTTAACAGAAATTGTCTATTAGAATGAGATAAATTCCAAGATTTTTCTCATCTCCTTTTTCTGGCCACAAATTCCATAAGAAATCTTTGAAAAATCACCTTAGGGTGCTTTACTCTCTGACCAGATGTCTGGTGTTTAGGACTTTTATCTGTATTTATTTTACCTCCCCAGAGTAGACTGTCAACCCCTTAGGTCCATGTCTTCACCTTTTGTGATACTTTTCAGGATCACATACATACATTTTTAAGACCTGAAGAAATCTCAGAGAGTATCTGTAAGTCAACAATGTAGTTTTAGAGAAGAGGAAACAGGAAGAAAGATGTTATGCCACTTGTCCAGGTCATACAGCTGTTTGGTTGAACCTTAAGAAACTGCCGTTTTTGAGGTGAAGGCAAGCCCACCTGGCAGTTTCCTATCTCCTTCAACTTGAGGTTAGTGATAGAATCAGGAGGGGGACATGAGGGGGAGTGTATTCCACATCTCCTCACTGCTCTGAGGTCTTCTCAACCTAGAGTGTTTGCATGGACACTGTCATAAGTACTTGCTGATGGATTAACAGAAAACTAAGAAGCCATCGCATGGAATACTATTTCTCTGTAACATGTTGGGTTTCACAGAGGGCCTATTTGAAAAAAGAAATCTAAGTATCAAATGAATGTTTGAAGTTGGCCTTTTTATAGCTGTCCTAAATCAGTACCTTGAAATATACTTTGCAAATTTAATGATGTTTTTTGTTCCTCTCTTAAGTTTATTGTGACTCCTTACTTTGTTGCTTCAATTTATTTTGACTATAATGGAAATAATTTATAATATTTAATTTAGAACCAGAATTACATGGATAGATCTATAAATATCTCTGGAGATCAAAAAGTCTTCTGATCTTAAACATGAATATTTGACACGGAGTAACTAGTGACCGATTATCAGGGAAATCAAGAGATGGAGAAAGATAATAACGGCACATTCTTCTTATGAGAAGTAGAATTATGACTAAATCTTGGTCTATAAACCAGAAGTACATTGTAGTAATTAAAATTTTGTTTCTATCATGGGGAGTGAGGCACTGCAGGTTTTTAGGAGTTATTTTAGGACTGATTTTCTCTCCTGGGGGATGTTCAGTCATGCGGATGAGCCAGACTGACCATTCAGTTTTGTTCTGATCCATTTGACTCATGTTCAGAGACTAAAATGAAATGAAATGAAATTGCTTTTCCTAAGCTTTTCAAGACAAGCTTCCCTTTTTGTATCAGCAATTAAAGGTTAAAGAGAATAGAGTATTAAAAATGTGGATCAGGAGTGAGTGATTCAGTGTGAAACTGAGTTTGAATCAATTGCTTAAGTTGCTGGATGGATAATGTGATAGTTCTTTAAACAGGAGTTACTCTCTGTCACAGCTTATTCTTCCAAATCTTCAATCATGCTTGTGTAATCAGTGTTTGTTCTAATAGTTTAACCTAATTTTTAAAAGACAGGTGGTTAGTCTTTGCATTTTATTGCTGACTATTGCTGGAGATACTTAGATCCTAGTTTCTATGCTTGCTTCTATATATTAAAAAAAATATATATTTTTTTAGGCATTTAGGAAGGCCCAGTTTCTCCTTAATTCCTGGTATATCAATTATCTTACTGGTCTTGATAAATTATTTTTTATGATTCAATTTTATCTCTATTATTGCTTTATTATTATGTCCTAAAAGTTTATTGGTTGTCCTGTGGTTTAAAATGTACTCCTTTAATTAGTTACAATTCACCTGTAAGTAGTAGTATACCATTTCAAGTGGCATCAAGACTTTACAACAGTGTGCTCCCTTCCTCCCTCCTGTCCTTTATACTATTTTTGGAATACATTTTACTTTTACATATGCCATAAACACACAGAATACATTGCTTCTATTTTTGCTTTAGAAAATCAGTAGTCTCTTAGAGTAATTAAAAATAAGGAGAGGGGCTGGCCTGGTGGCGTAGTGGTTAAGTTCGTGTGTTCTGCTTCAGTGGAGCCAGGTTTGCAGGTTTGGATCCCGGGGGTGGACCTAGCACCCCTGGTCAAGCCCTGCTTTGGAGGCATCCCACGTAAAATAGAGGAAGATTGGCACAGATGTTGGCTCAGGGACAATCATCCTCACACACAAAAAGAGGAAAAATGTCTTCCATATTTATCTTTAATATATCCATTTATGGAAATCTTTTTCTCTTTATTTAGAACCCAGTTTCTATCTGTTGTTATACTCCTTTTATCCGAAGAACTTTCTTCAGTGTTTCTCATACCTCAGGTATCTGCTGGTAATGAATTTTCTTGATTTTTGTCTGTCTGAAAGAATTTTTATTTCTCTTTCATTTTGAAAGGTGTTTTCTCTGGGTGTAGAATCTGAATTGACAGTTTTTCTTTTTTTTCTTTCTGGTTTTCATAGTTTCTGATTAGAAGTCTGCTGTAATTCTTATCGTCATTCCTCTCTTTGTAATTACATGATGCATCTTTCCCCTGCCCTGGCTGCCTTTATGATTTTCTTTTTATCTTTGATTTTTACACCTTGATTATATTGTATTTAGGGGTGCGTGTGTGTGTGTGTGTGCGCGTGCACACACACTTTGTTAACGTGCTTGGGGAACTTATTGGAACTGTGGTTTAATATCTTTTTTTATTTGAAAATTGTCAGCTACTGTCTCTTCAGATGTTTATCCTACTGTGTTTGTCTCTCTTTTTGTTCTAGGAATCCAGTCGCTCCTGTTAGATTATTTGATACTGTCTCACACTCTTGGATGCTATATTCTGTTTTGTTTTGTTTTTTTCTCCATTCATCTTTCTCTTCATATTTCATTTGGGTAATTTCTATTCACCTATATTGAAGTTCACCAATTCTTGCCTTGGCTGTTCTGAGTCTACTGCTCAGCCAGTTGAAGCCATTCTTTATGCCTGTTACCATGCTTTTTAGATCAAATTCTAACATTTCCATAAGACACGTTCTGAGAGTTTCCATATCTTGGCCAAAATTCTCCATCTCTCCATGCATGTTTTCTACATGTTCCACTAGTACCTTTAACGTATTGTTCATTGTTATTCTCTGGCTGATAGTTCCAATACATGAGTATCTCTTAGTCTGGTTATGTTGGTTGCTTTTTCTCTTGACTGTTTTTTTTTCCTTGCTTTTTTGTGTGCCTTGTATTTGTATTGGATGCTGGACATAATGTGTAGGAAAATAGGAACTGAGATAAATAATATTTATGCCTGGGAATGATACATTTCTTCTAATGCTAGGCCATTATTGTGTGGGTGGAGTCAATGTAGTCAGGAGATGAGCTGGATTTCTGTTGTTATTATGGTATAACTTCATTGCACCAGGGGTTTCAAATTCCTCTAGCATTATCTTTTGCTCAGGATTGAGACTGGTGTGCTGGAGGAATTTTCTCAATGTTTCTGCTCCACCCTCACCTTCAAGCCTTCTTTGTACACCTGTACCACAGAGGGGTTTCTCTCCTTACTTTGTACCTCCCACCCTCTGCAAGACTACTGTTGCTTATTATATGGTGCTTGCTATCCTCTTGTTATGAGGGTGGGTTTTTTTCTGTTCTCCTGGTTCAACAGGCCACATGTCCTTGCATCTTGGGGTGAGGGGTGAGGGTGGCAGAGGAGTGCTTTCTCAGTGATCCTGCCCCTCCCTGAGCCATAGGAGACCTCACCTGGTCCAGGTGATTTTCTCTGCCTCCCTCAGTGATAGAAGGTTATTTTCTTTTCCCTCCCCTCAGCTACAATATGTCTTCACCTGTGCCCTGGAGTGACAGGTTTGCTGATATTCTCCCAGCAGCTTAAGACTTAAGTTTGTTCCTTAGTGGAGAAAGGCTGAGGAGGAATTCATGCTTTTCCCCTAGTGGTGGCTACTCCTCTCTGCCAGGCTTGCATGACCTGGGGAAGCTTTCTTCCATCTCTTGCCCTGCTCCCTGTCTTTCTCATGAGAGCACAGTGGATGTCATAGAAAGAGCCCATGAGTGGTGCAAATCCCCTTGAGCCCATGGTCCCAGGTATTCCTTACTCTCATGCTAGCCTATCTTTGGCTTTTAGTAATTCATTAACAAAAATTTGAGCTGGATTCTTCTTACCTACTCTTATGGAGGCACTGTCCCTTCCCTGTGTTCTCCTATAGTTGAGTGAGTACTTATGTGCCACCACTCTTAGGTAACACCTGTCTGTCTTTGGATTCAGGCTTATTGTGACGTTAGCTCTCTGGTGGGTTCAAGGAAATTAATGATTTTGTAGAAGATCTGGCTTTCTAGAAATGTCGTTTAGAATCAGGATAATACTCTCTCTAGCTTTATATATTCTGGGCAAAAACTGGAAGTGCCTACTGCTTGAGAAGACGGAGGGCAGATGCCTTTTCTTTGTGGTTCCATGTTGGAATCTTGCTTCTGTTCAGCTTGATGACCAAGGGAGTGGAGATTGTGCAGGTAGCCACAGTTGGACACCGCAGAAATTTTATGGCTGTTTAAAGATGGGGAATGCTCCTATCACCACTTGTCGTTTCAGTCTGTGAAGCTGCATAGCTCTGTTGGTTGGAGACAGATGGCAGAAGTGCCTTGTACTGCTGCAATTTATCCCATTCCCAGTCCTTGACCTCACTGTATGTATGTAGCGATTGAGCTGAAAGAGTTTGTGTTTTGCAAATTCTTCCTAATAACATGCATGTGAGGGCTCCTCTGAAGTAAGTGTGTGATCCCCTCAATGCAGTGGTTGAAATCTCACTGGTCTATAAGGGCCAGGCCGTTAATAGAAATGACTCAAGTGAGGAATTTACATATTAAATGTGTAAGAATGGAAACATGTGGCTCTTTTGTTGTTTATTTTGCTTCCCCACATTTAATAGAGAGATTAGGACAGAGAAATGTTTTTCTATCTAAAAGTAACAGTTCTGATGCAGTGCTGGTTGGGAACTGAGACTCCATCTTGGTGCCAGAGCACCGTAGGGAGTAGTGGGAGGTGTGGCAAGTTGGAGCTCCTGGGCTCTGTGCAAGGAGCTGCAGCTGCCACTCAGCTCCAGCCAGTCATTGACAGGCGTGAGCACAAACCCAGTGTACCCCCACTTCTGATGTCCAGGACCACCTGTATTCTGGCTTGTTACATTAGTTTTCCTGAGTTTTAAATATTGGCTCAGTTTTGGTTTTGTTTTAAACAGTATTCAGGGCAAACAAAATATGTTGGTCAGCTAGATTGTTTGGGCTTCTAGTGTGTGGCACCGCCTTAACTGATTTATGGTGAAAATATCAAATATAAGCTCAATGAGGGCCTTTGATGCTTGCTGTTTCTCTTTTGTAATACCAAGAAATATTTGATAGTGCTGAGAGGAGACTCAAATTTGTCTTGAGTTTAGGCAAGTAGACCAGATTCTTTGAATGTTGAATGTATTGCAGCTGTCCTAAGTCTTCTTTGACCACCAAAAATGCCAGTAAGTATTGTTCAGATGGGTGTATCTTATTCTCAGGGAGCAGTGTGGGAAGCCCGTGTCCCTCTGAGAACCCCATCAAGGAAGCTGAATGGCATTCCCAAAGAAGGTTAACTGTGCTTACATTAGAGGGTACCAGGGGGTGAAACCACAATAGAGAATGGTCAGACTGTACTTATCGTTGGCTTTAATTGGAAGGTGTTGAACTTACAAAGTGGTGTGTAGCATGTTCTGATTGTTTTTTTCTCATTATTTTAAACAAAGTAGTAAAACCCCACTGCAGAGGTTTGACTTTACAATTTTCCTCTCTTTCTCCCTAAATTCATCTTCTTTCCACAGGCTTTTGGAAGAGATTATATGGAATTTTGCAACCTTGTGGATTCATACTCTCCCCCGAGGTAGAGTAGCAGCTTTGATCTGAAGGTCCTTCTGCATTGCTGGCTCACCTCTTGAACACAGAGTTTCAGAAAAGCTCCTTTTCATAACCAACTCGTTAATTCTACTAATCACATATTCTTGAGGGTCTATTTTGCTAAATGTAGTAGGGCATTCAAAAAAATCATAAGGGACAGTACCTGCCATTCATGAATTTATCGATCACAGTTGAGAGGTGAAATGTAGCTACAAGGAGCAGTGTGTGATATAGACAAGGTGTGATGTCAGCCCGGATTTCTGAAGGAGGTAATGATCATAGAATGAAAGTCACTGTTTAACTTGCTTGTGCACTTTCTCTGCCTTCACTATTTTTAGCAAAAAGTTTTATTTTATTATTTTTTTTGGTTCTCTACTTGGGTAAGTTGGCAAAAGTAAGTTTCAATGCTATGAGTTGACACAGTGAGCCAGCAGATTTTAAAATCCATTAACCTCATATCTCAACCTGACGTTGGGTTATCCTCAGGGGTGTGAGGAAGTATGCCAGGGATCTGAAAAGCTGGAGGATAAATAGCTCATCTCTCCATAGACCTGTATCTACAGTTTGCATGATGACAAGTAATTTAAAACATCCTTATCATATTAAAACTTAAAATATTAAAACTCATGCCTGTATAATGACTTGGATAAGTTGCCAAAGGCAAAATTTGCATTAATCTCTTGAGTTAAATCACAATTTATAAAAAATACAATTCCTTTGAAAGGAATTTCACACTGGTAGAGTTGCTATGGCCTCTCTCGTTCCCAAGGGATGTTCATTTGGCTCTGCTGCTGTTGGGGACACTTGGAGGGAAGATTTAAGAAGCTCTGCTAGTTAAACCTCCCGTTGATGTTCTGTCTCTGGCCAAGGATGGGGGTGGGAAGAGGCAGAGAGGGGAAAGTTTCTCTAGTTGGGATGCTCGTGTCCTTTCATCAAGAGGAGCAGGTGGAAGGGTGGAGAGCAAGGTTCTTTTGTCTCAATACTTAGGTCATGAGTCCTTTTCCTAAAATGTATACATACTTGATATCAAGTGGCAGGTGAGTGGGCTTGAGTTTTCTGCAGATTTGGTAGTTTCAAAATGGCAAATTTATCTGAAAGAACGGTTTAATCTTACTTTGACCCTGCCTTTATCATCTACTTCCATATTAACTTTCTGTGTTTTGCCTTCTTTTACAGATTGGTTAATTTCTGCGGTTAGCATACAGCGACTTGTTTTCCCACTAGTTTTAAACAGGAAACTAAGCACAGCTAACTCTGCTAGTTTTGTCTGAAGCATCTTCTTGCATGAAAGGACACTTCATTAGAAGTGGCACCTGAGTCCTTAGGGAACTTTCGCTGATGTTCTTGTCCTACTTTCACCAGAAAACATTCCTGATGGGAATTGATGGTTAATCCCATCAGGAGGTCCCTTCTGGCAGAAATTCAAGTTCATACTTGTAAGTATAGCAGCAATAATATTATCTCCTGAAACACAAGCCATCCTCTGTCTAACTTCCTGTGCTCACTTGAAATTAAACAGGATGAAAAAGTACAACATGTAAAAGAGACCGTTTCTACACTCCCAGTGTCTGGGGTGGATTTTCAGAAAGCTGGGTTACATTCGACCTAAATAGGAGAGAACCATAGCTTAACATCTGGAGTACTATTTTTTAAAGGTAGAAGGTTTAGTATATCCAATTAATAATCTCGCTCGTATAAAATGCTACTAAATTATTAGTGGCTTACCAAAATATTTTGCTAATTAAGTTCTAATTCTCAGGGAATATGCCTCAGGGTTCAAGGAGTATTTTAATTCTGTTCCTGTGCGCGCTGTTATTTAGCCTTGATGTTGTTTTGGTGAGTCATTGAAGCTATCTCATTTCTTAACTTACAAATATCCGTAGATGTAGGGTAGACACAACTGAAAATTGTGCCACAAAATCAATGCTTAATTTCTATATTGGAGAAGCAATAGAAATTCTATTTAGAACAAATAGGAAATGTGTTCAGTGTACTTCATTTAACAAGCTTCTACATCTATATTATTTCAGAACAGACAAAGAGAGTCAGGGCAGCTGTCTGCACAAATGGACACACCTGAGTTACTATAAGCCGCAGGAGCCTTATTAGGAGTTAGATTTCTTCATCCCCTCCCTGATTCTGAAAGATGTCCCAAGGAGACGAACTAGATGCTTCCCTAACCTTGAGTGCAGTTTTGCATATCACAGAACAGAAATGAAGACCTGGAAAGAACAGAGAAATTGTGCATTAGTGACAATTGGAGGAAGCAGCGACTTTCTGGTTTTCTAGCTGTTCAGATTGTCCCATGTTGGTGCTAGAGCATGGTAGAGGAGAAGTACATTATTGTCTTAGGTATGATACAGTGTAATGAAGAAAGTTAACAGTTTCACACACAGTATCATTTTTACCTATTTCAGAAAGGTTGTCTGGCAACCTTCTCTCCATTAGTAGATTGCTAATGACTATATTTTCTCATGAATAGAAATTGACTGATTTTTAAATAATCTTGTTCTTTTCATGCAGTGGCCTTTTCTTTTGTTGTTGTTTCAGTTCCTTTTAAAAGCAAAAAATCTATGTTAAACATAATAAAAAGAACTTAAAGAATCTATTAAGTAATTTTCTCAGTTCTCAGGGTGCCAAGGATCTCTCTCATTGTACCTTTAAATTTATTATGAGTTCATTTTCAGTAGGATTTTTTTTTCTCCTCTTAGTATTCCACGTCAGGTTCTGGAGGGACTTTATAGAATGATTTTGCATTTACTTCTTCTGTGACTGATGAATTTTCTTGTCTTGGGATTCTCACACCATGCAGATAATCAACATGTTGACTGTGATTTCTTATAGGAGTAATTTCCCCCAACTCAGAGGTCCAGGAAGATGGTTATAGAACACTTCCCTCTAGTAGGAAGTTTTTCTAGTCAATCTTTTATGGATAGACAGCTCCTTTAGGTTTTAATTCTTTCTTATCACCTCATTAAGACCCATGGCTACCTCTCCCATTCCACTAAACCATCATTCCTTATTCTCTGAGGTACACTTTGGTCCAACAATTCTTTCTCCTCCCCTGAAATGAGAACCCACTGTTACTACCTGAGAGTGGAGCTGAGCTGCTATGGGCCGTTGGGATTATCTAACGGCATCACCCAGGACCTGGCATAGCTTCCATGCTTATGCCAGTCGAGAGTTGGCGTCTTCCAGGGAATATCCATTTTCAGCTCCCAGTGAGCAAGAACCTCTTCAGGAAAAGAAGTCTGAAAATCCCTTGCATTTCTGTAGTACGGTAGTATGCACTGAGACACAGGGCAGAGTGCCCAGGGCCTGGAAAAGTACATAAATGATAACACAAGTCCCTGCAAGAAATAAGGACTGTCACCAAAGGAAGCAGCATTCATGGCATAGCATCAAGGAGCAGAACAGTGGGGGATGTGAAGAAGTGAATTGGCAAAACTTGGAAACTTGGACCACACAAGGAAAGCGAGTGCTTCATAGAGAAATTATTCTTTTCTGGCATTCTAAGCTGAGTTTTTATCTGCTTTCTAATCAGCTTCTTAGGAGGAGGCATTGGAAACTAATGACAAAATTGCATTGCCTGTCGTGTCTAGTTGTCCATAATATGCAAGTATACCCTCTGGGAAATTATGTTCATATTTGGCCTTCTGTGTTTTGAGCTAGATATTCACATTTTGATAATCATTTTGATATTTTTGTAAAACCCTGAGTTAAAGAATTGCTCCACACTTTCTTACAGGCAGATGTTTTAGTTGAGTAGCCCCCACCTGACTATTTCTTTCAAGAACCAGGGACATGGAGTTGGGAACCCCATCTGCAGCCTTTATAGAATATTCTAGTAATGGAGTTTAGATTGGTCCAGGTGTGTTGGCAAGTTACTGTCGGATTCTGTCCAGCTGGTCCTGAAAAGGGTGTCTGTCCTTGTAGCTCAGCAGGCTACAGATTTCAGCAAATAGCCTTGAGATTGTCACCTAGCAGATGGAGAGTCTACCCTTGAGTGTGCTGATGAATGCCTCATTGAAGGAGAAACATGTGACTTAGCAGATAGGCAGTGGCTTTGCGACATCATGGTTTGACCACTGCATTGAAGAGTACTAAGGTCTCATTCCAAACCTACATGTGCCTAATGTGTTTCATTAGCAGTACAGAATGTAAGGAGGTCTCATAATTCTAGTAGAGGAAACAGAGAAACAGAAAAATGCAATCAAGAATGCCAGCAATCCTTGGAGAAACTGACGTCAAACTATGGTGTAGTGAGGCTTTAAAGAATTAAGATTTTTCAGAGCAGGTGGGCCAAAGAACATTCTCCCTCCAGATGATGAATGTCTGGAGAAGTTACAGATTCTTAATCAAACGTATAGTCAGCCTTCTTGAGCAAGAAAGGATGAAGCACGTGGAGGAGTTGGAATGCAGTTTATTACTTTTCACCGAATTGCTAAGTATCCCATTAGACTGTCTATTTCCAACTCCAAGGAAGGATTTTGGACTTCTGAATTCCAGAACCATGCAATAATGCATTTGTGTTGTTTTAAGTCACTGTTTATTGTCATTTGTTACAGCAGCCATAGGAAACCAATACATGAACATCTAAAATATGATGTATTTTATTTATATTGTCTATTATCTATTTTCCCCTGTTAGAATGTGGATGCCAAGAGGGCAGAGAATTTTGGCTTTTTAATTTCCCACTGTGGCCCCAATTGGGCATGTCTTGTCATAAAGCAGGCTTTCTATAAATATTCGTTCAGTGGATATCACGGTGAGAAGCTGCCTTCACTGTCCATGCAGAAGGTTTGAGAAGTCCACCAGTTTGCCGATCCCAGGCAGTTCATTTGTTATTCCTTTCCCTTGCACTGGGACCACATTAAAGTTTAAGAACCACTGCTTCCCAGTGTAGGTTCTATGTATTTGACATCTTTATAATTATCACCTGCTAAATGTTTAGGTTATTTAATTTCTGTTAAGTTTCTCTCTTGTTTATATTTCAGATGTGTATGAGTGTTTAAATAAAACTGATCTACCCTCAACAGGGAAGATCTTTTGAAATTTGTGGGCAATGATGCAGACAGGCCTTATCAGTTATAACTATATCCGTCTTGCTTAGAGAACTTGAGCTGTGTGCATTTTTCTCATTGACTTGCTTCCATTTTGAGTCTTATTGATGACTCCAAAGAGAGGACACCTCTTTTTTTGAAGTCATGGTGTATCTAAACGTTTCCTTTGGTGGGGCAGAGTTTACAAGCATGCTGGTAATTTCTCTTTCAGGAGCTGATCCTAGATGTTTTGTGAAACCAGCTCTTTCTGAATGGCTCTGAGCCATCAGATGAGAACCATAGCATAGCCCACAGTTGAACACAACAAAACCTCAGTCAGTTCCTTTGAGGAGCAATGTTCTTTGCCAGCCAAGGCCCCTGTCTTTGTTTCAGAACTCTCTCTCGTAGTTTAGTTTACTGGCCCCTCCGGTGGAGTTTGGTGGGCATTAGCTAAGAACCTTCGATTTAAAGATAGCTTTCATTATCGTGACATAGATCCTGCTTTGAACATTCATCATTTCAGTACTTTGCCTTGCCTGAAGTAATGCTATCCTTCTTTTATTGTTTTTTTCCCTGTCATAATATGGATCTTTAATAGCCTTCAGACAATGTTGCAATTATTATTATTCACTGGACTCAGTATGCTATGCTGTTTCACAAATTGGTTTCCATCTATTTTCTCTCATCTTTTCTGTGGAGTTTTCTGCTGGGGTAATTGCATTGTTGTGCTTTGTTTCAGAAAGTCCAGTCCAGTAGAAATTGGACAGCCTTGATATAATCCTTGCCTTCAGCAGCGAAGACACCCACAGTGTTGCCCAGCTTGTGCCTGGTTTACCAGATGTCCTCGGGGGCAGCCTTAACCCAAAGTCTCTGGTTTAAAAGGATTTATTCTTATTAAGGGGAGTCAGGGCTGCATGGAATAAGGCACACATACAGGCACACAGCTAAACAGTATTAGAGCAACAGTAGCTCCCCGTGTATAAAGACAATGGAGCTGTTTCTGGAACGCGAACTTGATTTCCTCATTTCTGCAGTTAGCTACCCTGTACCCAGGGAAATGAAGTCTTAATTCACCATCTAGGCTGCACTTAGTAGGGACATCTTGCACAGCCCCTGGCTTCATTTGCTTCATTTCTACTACTGTGTCAGCTATTGTGGGCATACAAGTAAGGATTGTTTGAGTTTTGGAAGGGCATCCTAGAATGTGACCCCTAGAATAATTTTATTATCTTCATATTTCATTTTGGATAGGTTCAGTGGAGAACTGGGCTATGGGACAACTGAGATACCACTTCCATTTGGGATTTTAATTGGCTTAGATGTAATTTATGAGGATGAACTTTTTAGTTTGTCCATAAACAATGCTGCGATTGAACTTAGCGAAGTACCGCATTGAACTGGCTGTATCTAATGCCAAGTTGACATATTTGCAGCATTTCAGTTTTCATTATGTTTTCTTAAAACTGATAAGAAAACAGCAAACCATAATAAAGAACCCCTCTGGACCATATCAGACCCCACAGTCTCATAAATGACAGGCAAGACAAATGAATGTTAGGGTTATGGCCTCACTTTGAACCAAGTAAAACAATATGCAGGAATTATTTTAGGTTGGAATGAACTCATGATTCTAAACACTGAGTCTGTGTCTGAATAATATTCAGTTTATGTCTAAATGTCCCTTACTGTATGCTATGGGTTTAACTGTGTCCCCCCCTAAAATTCATATGTCAAAGTCCTAACCCTCCAGTCCCCCAGAATGTGACCTTTTTTGGAGATTGAGTCTTTATAGAGGTAAGTAAGTTAAAATGAGGTCATTTGAGTGGGCCCTAATATAGTATGACTGGTGTTCATGTAAAAAGGAGAAATTCACACAAAGAAACAGACACGCGTAAAAGGAAGACGAAGTGAAGAGACGTAGAGAGAAGATAGCCATCTACAAGCCAAAGAGAATGGTGTAGAACAGATCCTTCCCTCACAGCCCTCAGAAAGAACCAACCCTAGCCTCCAGAACTGTGAGATGATAGATTTGTCTTCTTTAAGCCTCCCAGTGTGTTTAATTTTGTTATGGCAGCCGTAGGAAATGAATACATCAGGGCAGATTCTCCCTCTCCACTGACAGTTGGCTAGATTGTGGATTATCCATGCCTTTTCCTCCCGCAGCCTGTGCTGTATCTTTATTTTTAAATTGCTGAGTAGGGCTCTCTATGATGGCAGGTAGAACAGATGAATAAGTGTGTTAGTTACCAATTGCTGCATAACAAATTACTCCAAAACTTAGCACTTCAAAACAACAAAATTATCATTTATAATCTCAGTATTATCACTTTTCATACATTTATCCTCTCTCCATTTCTATGGGCTAGGAATCTTGGTACATCTTAGCTGGGTCCTCTGCCTCAGAGTCTCTCACAGGCTGCACTCAAAGTGTTGGCCTGCAAAGTTGCCAGGCTCAACTGCAGAGGATCTGCTCCACCCTCCGTGTGGCTGATGACAGGATTCAGTTCCTCTTTTCCTGGCTTCTGTTTTTGTTGGTGAAAATCATCCATCAGCCTGTTACTCCTTCTAGGGCAATCTTTCTTTTTTCTCTCTTTTTAAGATTTTCTTTGGTGTCCTCATACTTCATTGTGACTTGTCTAGGTTTCCATTTTTATTTGTGAATTTTTCTTGGCATTCCTGGGAGCTCTTGAATTTGTAGCTTCATGTCTTTTACACATTCTCTTCTCTTTTTGTATTATTTCCTCTGCCCTATTCTCTTTCTTTTCTTCTGGCAGTCTGAGAAAATGTTTGATGTCTTTTCCACCCTCTATGTTTCTAAACTTCTCTTTCATCGCTTTCTTTTAATGTGCTGCACCCTGCAATATCTGCCCCATCTTCCTGTTACCCGATTGACTCTGTGGCCAGGTTCCATCTACTGTTAGACTCATTCGTTGAATCTTTAATTTCTATTAGTTTATTTTCCATTTCTCTTTGGTTCCTTTCAAGTCTACTAGGTCATGTCTTATAGAAGTCTGTTGTATTTTATTCCTTTAAACATAATAAGCAAGTTTGTTTTAGATTCGGTGTCTGATAAGTTCATTATCTGAAGCTTTTAAAGGTTTTTTGAATCTCTATTTTAATTCTTTCTCATGGTGCCTAGCTTCCTTATGTGTTTGCTGATTTTCTTTTGCTTTTGAAATGTGCTTTTTCCTTGGAAAATTACTTTGAGAATTCTCTGAGGCTTAAGAGGGGAGTGTGTTCCACAGAGAAGAATTGCACTTGTTCTGCTGGGTACCTGGGACCAGGTTTGCTGCACAAAATGCTTGTAACCTTGTGTGTAGTAAGTATGGAAATCGAGAGTGACATTTGGAAATTTTTATAGTAAGTTGACATTACTACAGCATCAATGTGCTGTTTGTCTTTTTTTCCCATATCTTTTTTTGTGCAATTCATTTTTATTGCATTTTACAAAACTCTCAGAGTTCCCATGGACTGGAAATGAAACAAACAAGCAGCCCAGCTCCTCACCGCAGATAGCTTTTGAGGTTCTCTTTGAGCTAAATTGATAGTTTAACATTTTTTGAACTTCCCAGGTGATGTGAATTTGGGTTGCAAATCCACATGAGTGCCAGTTTTTATTACAAGTTTTTTAATATTTATTCATTTGCTGCTTTTCTTAGGACTCAGGACAGTGTCTCTTTATGGTGCAAGTTTGGGGTGAGTCTATTTTGCCTCAAACTGACACTGAGAGTGTAGCATTTGGAGATCCCAGATTTGAGGTAGAAGTGTCCTCTATTAGATTTTCCACCCTGGATGAGCCCTGGAGTTTGCCTTCTACCTCCTGCACCCTGTGAGGAATTAAACACTAAAACTGACGGGTACCAGGTTGACCAGATGCCCTCAAGGAAAAATGGCGTTAGCGGTCTGCTATCCTTTCTTGATTCTTGGCTTCACTTTGATCTTGGCCTGATAAATTCACATTAGCTTGTCAGCCCTTTGATATTAAAATGCATGTGTATACCTATATGTGTGTTTGTGTCTTTTAACAAATGTAGAAAGAGGCTCAGTGAGGTTAAAGGACTCGTGCAGGTTCTCAAAGGGTGCAGAGGGTGAATTCAAAGCTAGGTCTGTGGAGTCACTTCTAGTGTCCTTCCTACTGCACTCAGTTCTAGCAGGACTTTCTGGTTTCCTCCAAAAGGGTCACATCCTGTGGGTGCATATTGCTCACCTGACATTTACTTCAGGTACAGGAGTATTATAAAATAATGTTAAAGCAGGGGCCTGCCCAGTGGCGCAGCGGTTAAGTTTGCGTGTTCTGCTTTGGTGGCCCGGGTTTTGCTGGTTCGGATCCCGGGTGTGGCCTTGGCACCGCTTGGCAAGCCATGCTGTGGTAGGCATCCCACATATAAAATAGAGGAAGATGGGCACAGATGTTAGCTCAAGCCCAGTCTTCCTCAGCAGAAAGAGGAGGATTGGCAGCAGATGTTAGCTCAGGGCTAATATTCCTAAAATAATAATAATAATAATAATGTTAAAGCAGTAACACATATTGCTAGAAGATATGTGGCAAAATGGGGACTTTCGTATATTGCTGATGATAGTATGAATGTTTATAGCCCTTTTGGATATTAATATGTCATAACTATCAGAATGGTAAACATATATTCTTTGACCCAGCCATCCCATCTTGGAGCTCCATGCCCTAGAAATAAAGTGTTCCAGAATATGTCCTGAGCATTGTTCAAACTGACAAGGAACTGGAAACGAAGTAACTGCCCTTCAACAGAGGAGTCATTGAGTAAGTTAGAATATATTGGCAGCATGGCATATCATATCATGCAGCCGTTCAAAAGCATGAATTCGAATATATTAGTTACTGTATAGGAATTTCTACATGTATTGTTGAGGGATGAAAACAGAAAGATGTATGTAGTGTTCCATTTTTATAAAACAATTGCAAATTTCTGTGTGTGTGTGTAAATAATTAAGTATTAAGAAAAATGTAGAAAAATACCTTCTAGGTTCTTCACATGGGTTGTCGGGGAGGGCTGTGGTAGCAGAGTGGGTAGTGAGGAGAAGTGGCGTGGCTGGAGGACAGGAGAAGAGAAGCAAACAGCACGCACACACAGAAAAGCCCACGAAGACAATGAGCTAATATGTATGGGATAATGACATCTGGGCATTAGGTCAAGTTATATGTGTATCTGGATAAAAATATTTTAAAATAAATTGACAAGAAAGACATTTTTTCAGGTAGAAAAGTAGTGCTACAGTGATTGGCCTAAGGCCTGGGGAGAACGACACAGAAGCTCTCTTCCATCTCACTGCCTTCCAGGTGATGGGAGTGGACGTGCTGCCTATGAGCCTCCTCTGGACCCCCGTCCAGCTGCCTTCTCCTTTCCTTCCGCTCTGCGTCTGTACCTGGTAAGAGCAGAGAAAACCTCAGATGTGTAGCCTCTCCTCTAGGGAGTGCTGTGCCCAGCCCTGGAGCACTGTTACTGTTTACGTATTATTATTTGCCACATGTAGTTCGTATATTGGAGAACCCATGGTGAGGATTGAAATGCTACCTCAGGTACTTGATAAGCATACACTGAGTGCCAACTGTGTGCTAGGTGCCGTGCCAGACACTGGGCTTACACAACTGAATAATATGGAACCTTTGCCTCCAATTTGCTCATAGATTTGTTTGGAATTTAGAAGACAACCTTAAAAAGAAATAAACAAAACAGAGTTTCCTTAGGAAATTGAGTATCAAGTATATTTTACTGACCTGTTGAAAAAGAGAAGAAAGGAAATGTAGACTCTTTGCCATGATTTTCGATAGCAGGCAAGCTGACCTTCATTTACAGCAGTTTTCAGCGTGTCGCCACAAGTGTTCCTCCATGCATAAAGACATGCCTGTTGCTCGATTGACTTTACATAGTGCAGGTCACAGACTTGTTTCTGTACCATCGAGTGCGGTGAACGTGCCTGTTCCCATAGAGTGGATAACACACAGTTACTGCTTTATTTCTGCTTCCATTTGTAGGATCGTAAAAAGTCCCACCAAAACCCCCCAAAAAATACCCCCCCAACCAAAAAACACCACCCCCAGAAAAAACCATAAATAGCAGCAAAATGTTGAGTTTGAATGACCTTAACAATCTTCTAGTATCATGCTTCCCATCCTTCTAGAGTGTAAGAATCTACTTTACGATTAGAATTTCCAGGTTGATAGCTGCAGTTATTTCAGTGTTTCTTCACACACACACACACACACACACACACACTCTCACTCACTCACTCACATCCATGTGGATGGCTCATGCCTGTGGCTACAACACTGATGTCTTCAGGATCTTTGCTTTACCATTTGGGGACCACTGATCTAGTCCAGCTCTTTGAGTTTCAGATGAGGTGTGTGGGTACAGGGCGATGAAGTGACTTGACCAAGCTCACACAGTTCGGAATAGATGCAGATTACGGAGTCAGTTGCACACCTTTAAACCTGTGCTGTTCACTGTGGTCGCCACCAGCAATACAGGGCTCTTGAGCACTTGAGAAAGGGGGAGTCTGAACTGAGGTGTGGCATAGTATAAAATACATACCTGGATTTCGAAGACCTAGTACAAAAGAAATGTAAAATATCTCATCAGTAATTTTTTATATTGATTACATGTTGAAATGATAATATTTTGGATATATTGGGTTAAGTAAAATCTATTATTAAAATTAGTTTTTCTTTTCACTTTTAAGCGTGGTTACTAGAAAAATTAAAATCATATATGTTGCTCACATTATATTTCTACTAGAGAACACTGCTTTAAACAGTACTGATTTTTCTCTGCTGAGTTCCTACCCAAAGTACCTTCCTATGCCATTCATTCATTCATTCATTCAATCGCTGGCAGAGGTTACTTTTTTTGGGGGTGAATTTGCATCATGTTTTGGTGGTTTGTTTTCAATCCCCACTCTTTAGGAAAGTGTCAAAATAATCTTTAACCACTAAGTAACTGTCTTGCATAGGTCAGAGTTTAAGAAAACAGTTCACTCTATACCAGATAGGAACACCAGGTGCAGTAGCCATGACTTCAGGGGCAACGAGGTGGGAAATGGAGATGGCCAAGTGCTGTTTGTTGGAAGGCCTGACACTGGAGACAAGCCCCACAGTGACCCTCAGGGCCCTCGGCACAGACGGAATCTTATGTTTGTTGATTTTCAGTGCTCCCGCTCTTTCCGGCCGACTCCTCCTCATCCTGGATGTCGCCTCTCTAGGAGATGCTACAGGTACTTCAGGTGGTTTCTAATTTTCTAGGTCCACTCCACACATCCTACTCCACCTTCAGGGCTCCCCTGCCTCTGCTGCTGTGGTCTCTAGGCACCGTTCTCCTGGCTCTCCGTGCTCTCACGTGTCTGCGCTTTCGACCAGGCTCTTTCCTCTTCCAAACCATCTTTTCCCACTTGTTCCCCTAGCAAATTCAGGCTATCCTCAAGACTTAGCTCAGGCACTACTTCTTTGACTTCACAGAATTAGGGTCAGGGAAATCTCCTGAAGCTTTGCCTCTCAAGGTGTGCTCCATGGAGCAGCAGCAGCAGCATCGCCAGCGAGCTTGATAGAAATGCAGAGTCTTCAGCCTCACCCCAGAATTTCTGAATCTTAATCTGCATTTTAACAAGATGCCAGGTTCAGTTGCACATTGACGTTTGAGGAGCATCACACTAGAGGACCAGATTAATGCTTTAATTATAGCACATATTGTGCTGTAACCTTTTCTGAACGGATCAGCCTCCTCCACTATGTTGCAGTCTGAGCTCAGAGGCTCTCTGGTTCCTCTGTGCACTCACAATGCCTAGGAACTTAGTAGTTATTTAATAAATGTATCCAAAGAGATAAAAAGACGTGGTTTCCAGGGGAAAGGGCTTGGCCATGCATACAGATTTTGAAGTCAATTGTGTACACATAGGAAGTAGACTTTTGCAAGTGGCTGGGATTGACCAGAGAGATTATGTACAGCAACAAGAGAAGAGGGTTCTGGTCATAAACAATATCAACATTTAGGAAGAAGATGGTGAGGGAAAAAGAAGAGGATGCTGTTGAAATAGATGGGGCAAGGATCAGAACTATTGGAGGCGAGCCACAGTGACTGTGACGAGAAATGCTCCAGAAAGAAGAGATGTTGGGTAAGATAAAAAGCCTCAGGTCAATGACATTCAACGATACTTAAAGTTCTGGGTTTGCAAGGAATTAGGAGGTCTTAGATGGCTTAACAGGGCTTTCGTTCAAGTTATATGTGAAAACCAGTGCTTGTCATGAGCTAGAAAGCAAACAGCAGGTGATTTGGTGACGTTTGGCAATGTAGGGCATGAGGAATTAGGATCCTAGTTAGAAGGGCAATGGAGGGTCCATGCAAGGATTTTCTTAGGAAGTAGTACGAGTCTTCTCTGTATATTGGATTATAAGCCCCTTATAGCTGTGGCCATGCCTTTATGGTTTTTATTTCCTCAGATAATGCCCCTTAGGTAGTCCATTATCTATAGGAATTCATTATCTGTGTTTTAAATTATAATGGATTAAATAAAAGATCCAGGAAGCAAAATAAATATGATTATAGGAGAGAAGTCCAAAAACAAGTGAGCAGTTAAATGACTTCTTCAAAATTAGATAAGAGGCCTTTTCAGGGAGTAGAGCTCATATGTCCAACTGGGCCAGGCCTAGGGAGAGGCAAGTGGGGCACTTGCCTTGGCACCCCCTTAAATTTTGCACCCTAAGCACCTGTCTCCCCCTAGCTGCAGCCCTGTAAAGTCTAACTAATAGAAGTGTTTTTCTTTGAGATAGTTGACATTGTACAAGTTTTCAGAAATATAGTTCTCTCCTCCTTAGTATTCTATGTCCTCTGAGCTCCAAATTGGATATTTATTTCATGCTATCTCATTTTTTTATCATAAGAAGATAAGTTTTATGACTGAGAGTTTTTTTGCAGAAGAGATTAACTACAGAAATAACCAGCAATTTTAATATATCTGCACCAGGGAACAAGGCCATGTTATCTTCAATTAACTAAGGACGAGTTTCTTTTGTTAAGCCATATAATGAGTAATTTAGAACTTTTAGTCTATTCTGGGAGGATAAAATGTTCCATGATGTGCAGAACAGGCTTGCTCCTGAGAGACAAATTTAGAAAACTGTTTGTTCAATTTCACGATAAAGGCTATGTTTACACTGGGGGAAAAGTTGAATATTTGCAAAATCTGTGCAGCATTGCAATGGAATTTCTTCAGTTGTGCTGTATGCTTCATTTTTCCTTAAACTCCAATCTATCTTCAATTACTATAAAAATAAAGCAGCAGGTTACAGAGGTGTTCAAGGGGTTTCAAAACCTGAGGGAAAATATTGTACTTTTTCTAGCAAATGTAGGCATTGCCAAACTTATTTTGATCATGAAGAGAGAAATAAATCTTGGAAAAGTGTTTTTAGCAATTTTTGAGAACATATTTCCCCAATAAAATCAACACAAAACTCCTATTAAGGAAAGAATATCTTAAGAAATTTTTTTTTTCTATCTCACAAAATGTTGCCTTAAGGCCAATGTGGTCAAGTGGCTTGAAAGTATTTTAAGAAACTAAGATTTCACCTGTCATTTGTTTAAATATTTAAAGATGCTCCTTTATAACCCCCATATTTTTTAATTTGTATCATTATGATGCTGTCCTTCATCACTATCATACAGTCCGTATACAGAAATGGAGGACTCTTCCAAAAGTTTGCAAATATTAGTTTATTTATATGTCGGCAAAGGAGAAGCTATCCAGAAATGGAGGTGAGAGAGCAAGGGATCCCTGACAGGGCATTTGAAAGAGAGATTAGATGGTGAAACCATCGATTCCTGGAGAAGACTGATTGTAACAATGAATATTGTTAGCCCAGTGGATCCAGCTTTGTGAGGAGATCAGTTGGATCAATAGTAGAGAAACTTAGGCATGATCATAAGTATAAAGGGGATTGGAAAAGAGCAGCAAGTTAGAGAGGTAGTGCCTGGGCTCTGTAAAGAACTGGGAAGGCCCATAAGCAAACAGCGATTTGGCCAAGTGTACCTGACAGGGTAAACAGTATTCGTGGTCATTGGCTTTCTGCTCCGGCTGTTTTCAGCACATGCATCAATAGTCAGAGAATAACCTTGCAATTTGATTTAGTTGTGCTAACTCTGTCTCCCCTATTGTGAACTGGATGAAAAGATTCACTTACCAAGATGTTAGATAATTTAATGGTATTGATGCTGTTGGCCAAAAGAGGAAGAGAAGACCGTCTAATGGAAGAGGTGACTCTCAGCAGGAAAGAGAGAGGTGGAGAGAAAAAAGGGAGAAAATTTGTGTGAAAGAATGATGCAGGGAGAAATTGTGAGTGACTGGGAAAAAGCCTGTAGCATTGAGACAGGTTCCAGTGGGTGAGAGAGTAGCACAGGATGCTGAAGAGTCGATGCTGCCATCCTTCTCTATGAGACCAGGAAGTTGAGGGGTCTCATGGGGGACAATGTGGGTGGCTATGAAGTAAACAATTGGTCAGTAGACATCACCACTCAGTAGATCCTGAGCTGCATCTTATAAATTGTTGTAGCATCAATTTGTACATCCTAGTAAAATCCAAATTCCTTCCGTGGCCCACCAGGCCCTACATGTTCTGCCCCACTGTTGTAAGCAGACTTTAAATATGGCTCCTGATGATCCTTGCCTCCTGATAGTCATAGCCTTGTGTGATCCTGTCTTTTTGAATGTGAGCTGTGACTCATTTCCAAAAAAACCAGAATACAGCAAAGGTGATGGGATGCCACTTCTATGGTTGAGTTACAAAAGACTGACTCTGTCTGGTTAGAAGACACTCTCTTGCTGGTTTTGATAAGGCTGCTGTGCTGGAGAGGCCCATGTGACAAGGAACTGAGGATGGCCTTCCATCACTAGCCAGCAAGGAAGTGAGGTCCTAGATCCAACAGCTCTCAGGGAACTGAATTCTAACCAACAACCACTTGAGCAGATTCTTCCCCAGCTGAGCCTTCAGATGAGACTCTCAGATGAGACCACAGCCCTGTGAGACACTCAGAATCAGAGGATGCAATTAAGCCATGCTCAGACTCCTGACCCACAGAAACTGTGAGATTATAAATGTGTGTTGTTTTAAGCCACTGTTTGTGTAATTTGTTGCACAGCAATAGATAATATAATTTTGCTTATTTTCAGTTTCTTCTCCATCCCTACTAGAACGCAAGCTGGTAAAAGAATAAAGATATTTTTCTCCATTTTTTTTCCACCAATGCATTCATGGACCCTATAATCATGCCTGACACATGGTATTTGTTGAGTATACTTATTGAAGGAATCAATTTGTATTTGGGAATGACAAAATTAAACCATATCCTTTCCAAATAAGCTAAGAACTTTCATATACAAATGAATTTTGTCTTTATTAGAATGTATGTATACATATTAGTTTAACACATAAATGTAAGTATTTATACATTTACATACATATATACATATATACTCATACATATATATTACGAATATGTGTGTATAAATTGGATGTGGATACAAATCATTTTACTTTGCACTTGAGAAAACAGTTGCAACAAAGGCATTATTCAGAAATTCAGCTGGTATTTCCACTCCTCATCGCTCTGTTTCACATGATTATTGTCTCAGTTTCCAGAGTGTAGCTATGCCAGTAAACCCAATTAGTGAATATGGAAAGTTGTTTTCTTGTGAAAGGCAATGCCTTCAAAATGCCGACTTCCTTCTTGATATTTAAATGCCTTTACATGAAATAGCTCCCTCTTGCATTTTTCATTTCGTTTGTTGTATTCTTCAGCTCCAGAATTTCTGTTTGGTTCTTTTCTATGATTTCTATCCCTCTGTGACACTTCTTCTCATTTTGTTTGTATATTGTTTTCCTGATTTCATTGAATTATCTTTCTGTGTTTTCTTGTAGCTCACTGAGCTTCCTTAAAGCCACTGTTTTGAATTCTTTGTTGGGCAAATCATAGATCTCCATTGCTTTGGGGTCCGTTACTGGGAAATTATTGTGTTCGAAGGAAACAGAAAGTTCCTTCTGGGAAGGGTGATGTCATGTTTCCATGATATTTCATGTCGCTTAAGTCTTGCATTGCTCTCTTCACTTTTGAAGAAGCAGTCCCCTCCTTCAGTCTTTACTGACTGGCTTTGGGAGAGGAATACCTTCTGTCAGCCCTGCTAGGGATTCTATGGCTTTCTCACACCTTTTCTATGGATATGCCTGCTCCACACTTCTTGTTCCTTCTTTGAGGGGGAATTCTTAAGATTGTATGCCTTCTCTTGATCCTGCAAAGCCAGGCTGAATGCTGACAGCCTCTGTTTTCTTTCCCTAGGGCAGTGCTGAATGTTCACATTTGTGTGCTTTCTCTCAATCCCGCACAGTTGGGTCAACTTTCTGTGTGTGCTCACTAGCCATCTGCAAAGGCTTGTATTCGTCTCCCTCAGGAGTGCACACAGGCAGCTGGCTGCAGTGTGAGGGTGTGTGGGTGAGGCATACAGAACCTTAGGGATGCCAATGGGCCTCCTGGGGGGAGGCGGGGATCCGCAGGTGAGTTGCCCCAGTGGCTCATGTGCAGGCTTCCTGATGGAGTCCGTGAAGCTATGAGTAGGATCTGCATCCCTTTGACCCCCTCAGAGAGCCCTGGCTGCTGTTCTCTCAGCCACTGACTCACGTCCCTTGAGTCATGCAGCTCATCTCCGTATTCTAGATGGGGCAAGAAAGAGGTGGGTCTCTTTGGCATCATCCTGCACAGCTGGGGAAGCTGGGTGCTCACTCACATGCTCTCACTTTCCCCCATGGGAGCAATCATGGGCAAGAAGATTTCTCCTAGCCCTGCACAGTGCTGCCTTGGGGGAGGGATGACGTGGGTAAAGTCAAACTATTCCTCTTACCCTCTTCATTGTGTCTAATCTGGGATTTTTTTCTCTAGTGGTGTGCCAGAATTTCTCTTCTGGACTCCTGGACTTCCACAAAGGTACTGTCATCCAGGAGTGATTATCACATCGGTGTTTCTTCTGGGAAAGATGGTAGAAAACTCCTATTCTGCCATTTTACTGACATCATTCTCTCTGATTTTTCTTCTCTGCGTTTATGAGTTTAGATTTCTGATTTTCTCTTGACTATTCACACTTGATTTTAGGATCTTCTCTGGGCCAAGTTCTTCTCTTTCCATGTCCTTACCAGGGCTTGGCACATTTTTCCTATAAAAGGCCAAGAGAGTACATATTTTCAACTTTGTGCATCATACAGTCTCCATCATAACTAGTCAGCTCTGCCATTGTAACATGAAGGCAGCCACATCTATAATATATGAATGAATGGGTGTGGCCTTGTTCCAATAAAACTTTATTTACAAAAACAAATGATGGGCTGGCTTTGGCCCCTGGGCCGTGGTTTGCCGACCCCTACCTAAATCTGTAGCATCTTCCCTGGCCTGATGAACTCCCTGCCCAACCCCCCCCCCCAGGGGGAAGGATGTGGATAAAAAGAGAATTATAGCTGTTTATTTTTGGTTATGATAGTTTACCAGGGAGATGACTGGGAAATTGTAAAATGTAGACACATGATGGTTCTCGTCGTGCCCTGCGACTTCATGGCCATGTGATCCTGTGTGCATTTATTAATCTGTCAGTGTGCACAGGTTGATGATAATATTATTAATCATACATGGTAGTTTTATAATATGTTTTCTGCTGAAGGAGTTAGACAGGAGCCAAACGGGGTAGGTTTGAAGCTGATATGCAGTATTCCCAGGAATGAAAAATCAGGGTTGAACGGAAGATGAAATAAAGAGAACATCTGGTGTTTGAAAGGAGGGACCCCGTTGAGTTGATGTTCGAGTCTCCCATTATAGCCCTGCCTCCCTCTCTTGAAAATCATTGATCAAAGCTGTTTGAGGGAAAGGTCCCAGTGCTTTGTGCTCTGTTAATTTCACAGTGCTGGGTCTGGCCCTGGAATATACTTAATCAATATTTCTCTATTTGCAGAGGGTTTCATTTCTTATTCCTCTGTGTGGCTGATTTGAAATTACTGCATCAACTGCCAATTTTCATTTTCAACTAGATAACCTGGAACTGTATTCAAGCCGAGCAGCAGGTCAGCTTCCAATTTCTAGCTGTCTTTGAAAGTCTTCATTATTCATTGGAGTTTGTGGAATCTGCAGCATGATCTTTAATTATCTTCCTATTATGCTGACATGTTAGATGGCTTCTGGGTAATCTTTTCCAAATAAGTGAATAATTAATTTTCTCTGAGTGTGGAAGGCCTGACAAGGTACGGAAGCTGTGATGCATGTTGGAGAATCTGGCTTTGGAGCTAGAGGGCTCTCCGTTTGAATCCGTAGCTCTGCCCTTGCTCTATGATCTTGGCCCAATTGCTTAATCCCTCTGAAGATAAAGTCATGCATCTAAAAATGGGAGTAATAATTCCTACCTTTGGGATAGGTGTAAGAGTGAGAAAGAAAATAAATAAAGCCACTCACAATGCATTACACAGAATACTTGCTCAATAAATAGCAAATAGTATTATAAGAAGAAGATATGAGTGGAATACAATATACATTGTACTACTGAGTGAGTGATGAAAATTCTTGATTTAATTAAACCAAAGTGGTGCAATGAAGCCATTAATGAAATAATTACATTGAAAGCAATTTTTAAATTCATGCTAATGAGCTGGTGCGGAGCATAAGGGAGGAGAACATAAATAACAATAATTGTTCATTATTTCTAATTCGCGTTAACCTGCAGTCAGTAGTCTTTTCCGTCAGTGTTTGCTTACTAACAGCAGCAGCAAACTTTGCTGCTTAGGTTCCCCTTCTGTGCGTAACTTTGGCTCAATCCTGGGGAGCAGAGCTCTTGCTCCAAGCAGGGCTGATGGAATACCCATCCACGGTGAATTGGCAGTTAGCCCTGGAACGCGTGAAAAGCAGGCCCTTCTTCCACTGCACGAGGACAGCTTGCCTTGCTTTGATGTGCCTGGACAATAGCAACTCTGGGGAAAATTACTTAAATTCCCTGAGTTTTACTTTTGTCATCTGTGCAACAAGAAGGTTTGGTTCCTTTGGCCTCTGAGCTTTTTCTCAGCTCTAATAGTCTATAATTCTGAAGTGTTTCTCCTGCTGGTGTCAGAAGAGTTGGACTTTTCTCCCCAAATGCTCATTTTAACAACTCAATCTGAATTTTGTTCTTGCTCTCTGAGACAGAGGAACTGGTTTACTCTTTATTCCCTCTTTCCTAGCATCTATTTTAGTGCTAGGAATTTACAGGTGCTTAGTAATAAGGACAAAGTGTTGAAGAGACCAAAGTATATAATTCAGTATTAATTAGGAGGAAGATATTGAAAAAAGTTCATAGCATTGGGATGTCACTGTGGTGCATGCATAGACTCCTTATTTAACTTGAGGTGGGATGAATTTTAGGGGCCATGCTGTACTGTTCGTTCTACCCACAAGGACTGCCTTGAAACACCATGGTTTCCAGGAATGATTTAATGGCGTGGCTGTTAGCCAACCAGTACTCACTTGTCTATGACCTCATGCTTGGAAGGGTATTTGTTTGGCTTTTATTCCTTCAACTGAAGATACTTTTTAAAAGCCTAGCATATGACAACGTGTCTCCCCATCAGTTCATAACTTCTCCGGTTAAAAAAACCTTATAAAGCAAAGCCTTCTGGTACACACTCTGTCATTTCAATTCCTGGATTCGCAATACTAAATAAAGAGAGGGTGAGCTAATGATCATTTCACAATTCATTTGTAAAATTTTCTATCAGTGCATAAAAAAGTCTGCCATCATCGTAAAGCTGTGTTAAAGAAGCCTCTTCTATTCATGTACCTGTTCTCTATAATGCTAAGTAATAAGAAAAAAAAAATCTCTGAAATGTATTAACTCCTTTTATGGTGGAAAGTAATTGGTTATGGGAGGTTACCATCAGCCAACACTTGAATTTCAAACATATAACCTCTGCAGAGAAGTTTAAAAACAGTTAGAAAAATGCTACCACCTGCTTTTTACAAAAGTTGTGCAGAAGACATCAGGGGCTACACATTTATCTCATAGAATACCTGACCTATTTACTCGTCTCCCTGCTGTTATTTCATCTGATGGCTGCAATTATTCAGATAGTGTGAATTCAGCACATAGTGTTCTTTGGCTGAAGTCATGCTAGAATTAATTTCCTTATCATTTGAGATGGCTTAAAATACTGTGGGCTATGGTGGATTTATTTAGCACTATAATTGCGTTTAGATCAATCATTTTCTCATTGCTTGGTTTTCTTCTCCCCTATTTTCAATAGAAAACAAAGAGTTCTCTCTCCACTCTCCCCTCCTATCTCTTGCCTTCTTGAAGATCTCTGGTCTGGCGGCTGCAGACTCCATATGGCAGCAAGCTTCCAAATCCTGCAGCTGCTGGCTGTGCGCTCCCTCAAGCTGTGGACTCAGAACTTCATCTGAGATCTTCGTTGTCTCCATAGCAACTGGGGCAGCCACAGGTCCTGGCATTTCCTTTTGGAAAATGAGATTGCGGATATGTATGTTATAATAGATCTGTGTGTTCCTGAAAACATTCACTCTAAATTTCCTGAAAATCAAGTAAAATTTCAGTGTACCAGGAAGACTTGGTTTTGTGAGATGCTCGAGAAATAAGCTTAATAAGTTGGATATTTCCATTCTCCCAAGAATTTCTTTTTAGTGTAAGCCAGATGGAATATGAACAAAGTACACCTGTGACATTTTATCCAGTTCTATTCTGCTAAGTCCTTAGTGTTTAAAGATGGACCCTGTAGTTGTGAAAGATAAAGAATTTTCCACCTACTTCTCCCTGATTGTTGTGAGTGACCTATCACTATTGAAGCCTTCGTGTCTATCACTGTTTAAAATGCTGCTGCTTGCGTCTCTGACTGTGGTTTGTCCCTGGAATGGAACTTGCTATCCATTCCTGCCTTTGGATTATAAATGAAGAGTCAAGATACTGAAGTTTTCACACACATTTTTCAGATAATTTTGAGTCAGGTAGACAGTATTGAACATTTAGAAGAAGCTTTCCAGAACTATGTGTACAATTGAATTATAGCCCTACCATGGCAGGAGACTTGATTTGGATCATGCTGACATTTTCTGGATGCATCTTGTATGCCAGGGTCTACTAAGGGCACTGCTTTTCAGTCTTTTAACCCTACCACCCTGTGAACTAGGCAGGGCTAGTTGACGTCCCTTGGTGGGGCTCACAGGGGTCTATGGCCAGTGTGAATTCAGTGTCCCTTGTGATTGGTTCCACCTGCGCCATGCTGGTGGTTAAATATTTTTGAGTTGCACACCTGGAAAGAATTATTATTATCCTTCTCTTGCAAAATCTAAAGAAAACACAAGTTTACAGAAAAAGATGCTTCTAGAAGGTTATCTTTTCACAAATTGCTAAACTATTTAGCGTCACCTTTTTGATTCACTTAACAGTGGTGCTTCAGTCATACAGTTTTGAGAGCTATATTGCATAAAGAACTTAGGTAACTTTGACCTCTTTCCCCAACATTTAAAGACGCGAGTGGTTTTGTATTTTCGCATGAATACAACCCACAGACTGTGTACTGGGGAATATCTATTTTTTTTCCTCTTTTCTCTTCATTCATTGTGCGTGGTTACATTTAGAAGTAATTAAGAAGATTTGTGACAAGACAAGTGAGCAAGATTTTGTGCTATTGATCAAATGTCCAGGTGAGGAACTGCTATAATAGTGATGGACAGGTAATCCATATATTTCAGACTCATAAAATATATTCTATTCTCCCGAGACACTGGGCAAAGATGTTTGCCACAACCCCATTGCTGAAAGGCTGAAATGCCAGCTGATGAGTAAAGTTAGAGAATGTGAAGCGATCCTCTGATTTAAAGGAAGAATGGACTCCCTTGTTTCATTGAGAACACATGCCGTGTGGTTCACTTTATAAATTTAGATTTTGGTTTGATCATTTTATTTTAAAAGCACAATGGGACTTGGAGAGTTCTTGCTAACCACTTTCTCCATGCCTGACAAGTGGAAAAAATATGTAATAAATCCAATTGCTCTGTGATGGAAAAGAACGTGCAAATCATTGGTATTTTTAGAAAATCATTATACTTTAAACTCTTCACGTGCTATTGTCAAGTGAACACAATTCACAGACAATGTTAAGGCAATTTAAACAGCGATTTTTGGTGGAACTATATTTGAGATGGAATCTAAAAAAAATGTTCGAAATGAGTAGATTATAGAACTAGAGTTTATATACTAAACATGAAATCTCTCTGAAACCTGTAACATTAACTTTAAACCTTTCAGCATAGTCTTAAAATGTATGTGAGTCATTTACAGTGTATGCTGATCCTCCTCCTGTCTGCCTTTCCTCATTGCTGAAGAGTGGGAAACGCAGCTTGGCGTTTGACTCTGGAAATTAACAATTCAGAAAACTCAAGGGGGAAACTCACTTAGAAATAAAATATTCATTTATGTTTTTATTGCTCATTACTTTAAACTTTGATGCAAATGTTAACGTGGTAATTGGCGATTCTAGTTAGCCTTTCCTCTAAAAGAGCAAGAAAAAAGTAAATTTGTGAGGAAGTTTAGCAGCAAAGAAATGTCTGTTCTTCACCCTCCCACATTTCCTGACTCCCTCAAGAGGGAAGAAATGGAGGAATCAGAGGACACCCTTTGGGAAAAAAGCAATTTCTGAAATGCATATATGTAGACTTATTTGCATATATATTTTATTTTGGAATGGGGCTGTCAGGAAATTATATGCTGCTATAAGTGACCTACAGAGAGCGTCTCTGTTGCACAATACCCAGTACACCTGGAGGAAGCGCGTGTTGAGTCAACGTGAGGAAAGTAAACTGTGCTGAAGGATGGGAGTGGACCACAGATGGGTGAAAATACCCAGAGAGGGAAACACAGAGGCAACTCGAGGCCCCCAGGAGCAACAGCAGGGAGCACGGTCAAGAACTTCTGGTCATAAGGGGGACTGAGGAAAGGAAGACAGAAGCTGACATTCCCTGCTGTGGTCACTGTGGAGCCAGGTCTGTGGAAGGATGGGAAAGCAGCGGGAGGGGACTGCAGATACATACAGCCAGGTCAGGACTCTGACCTCCGTCAGTCCATCCCTCAGTAAGACCCATGTTAACCTGTCATGTTCAAGTGCGGACAGTTAATTCCTTTGCAAACCTGAAATGGTTTTGCTTAGTGGATTTCTGTTTTGGTTTTTCAAATACATGTTTTATTTTTTGTTGTTGACAATCGAAAATTATCTTGTTTTTTTTTATTGTTTTAAAAACATTTAACATGAGATCTACCCTCAACATATTTTTAAGTTCACAATACAGTATAGCTAACTATGGCACAATGTTGTACTGCAGACCTCTAAAACTTATTCGTCTTGTATAGCTGAAACTCTTAGCAATTGAACATCAGCTCCCCAGTTTCCCCTCCCCACAGTCCCTGGCAACGGCCATTCTGCTCTCTGCTTCTATGTGACTACTCTGGGTACCTCATTGAAGTAAATTATGCAGTATTTGCACTTTGGGACTGGCTTATTTCATTTAGCATAACATCTCCAGGTTCATCCATATTGTTGCAAATGGCAGAATTTCCTTCTTGTTTTAAGGTTTAATAATGTTCCATTGTATGTATATATCACATTTTCTTTACCTATTCATCTGCCCATGGACACTTAGGTTGTTTCCATGTCTTGGCTATTGTGAATAATGCTGCAGTGAACCTGGGGGTGCAGGTGTCGCTTTGAGATCCTGCTTTCAGTTCTTTTGGACATATACGTAGAAGTGGGATAGCTGGATCATATGGTAGTTCTATTTTTAATTTTTTGAGGAACCTCCATACTGTTTTCATAGTCACTGCACCAATTTACATTCCCACCAACGGTGCACACAGTTCCCTTTTCTCTACATCCTCTCCAACGCTTGTTAGCTCTTGTCTTTTGGATGATAGCCATTCTAACAGGTGTGAGGTAATATCTCATTATGGTTTTGATTTGCATTTCCCTGATGATTAGTGATGTTGAGCACCTTTTCATATATCTGTTGGCCATTTATATGTCATCTTTGGAAAAATATCTATTCAAGTTCCTTGTCCATTTTTAAATCAGATTATTTGTTTTTTTGCTATTGAGTTGTAGACATTTCTTATATATTTTAGATATTAACCCTTCGTCAGATACATGGTTTGCAAATATTTTCTCTCATTCAGTAAGTCACCTTTTGACTTCATCGATTTGTTTTCCTTTGCTGTGCAGAAGCCTTTTAGTTTTATGTGGTTCTTTTTGTCTATTTTTGCTTTTGTTGCTTGTGCTTTTGGTATCATACCCAAGAAAGCATTGCCTAGACCAATGCCATGAAGCTTTTCCTCTAGGTTTTCTTCTAGGAGTTTTATGGTTTCAGGTCTTACATTCAAGTCCTTAATCCATTTCGAGTTACTTTTTGTGAGTGGTATAAGATTGGAATCTAATTTCATTCATTTACATGTGGATATCCAGTTTTCCCAGCACCATTTTTGAAGAGATCTCTCAAGTTTTTAAAGCAGATATATAGAAGTAATTAGAACACCAAGGCTCTTAGCTAGCCATTAGGCTGCCTGTGTTTTGCTGTTCCTATCCGAGTGGTATGCTGGGAAGCCCCTATTGCGCGTGCATACACACACACACACAAAGATACAATCACATACACACAACACACATACACACTCTCAAGGCAACCTGTAATATGTGCTTGCAGCTGCTGTGACAGCCCCACATTGTTTGTTCCAAAACCATGGGCTTGCTTTCTTCCTTTAGAAGATCAGATTTCCCCCCCTTTCTGTTTTATACACAGTATCATCCCTTCAGTCTGGAGATTCTTCTTTCTCCAGCTTTACTATTGACTGAAGAAGCCCGTGCTGTCTCATTTCTCTGCTGTGCCACTCTGTCCAAAACACAGAGAGAGACTTTTGTTTTGAGGATTTTTATGCTAATAACTTTAAGGATTAAAAAAAACTCTCTGAATGTTAGAGAGTCTACATAGTTTCCCGTCTCTTGTTAAATGTCATCAATTCTTGCTTCAGGTTTTCTTGTGAGTCCTCTGTTGGAATGCTTTATGGAAATATTTCTTCAGCTTTCCAATTTTATTATCTGGAGGTTAAAGCTCCTTGTATGTACACTTTTCCTTCTGATTCTCCTCAAGTTGTAATTAAAGAATAAATGTGCAAAGGTTAACAATATATGTCACAATATTTCAAGTGGGCAGTTTATAGCTCTCGACCCCAGGCTAGGTTATTACTTTGTGGTGGGCATTAGGTCATAGATATTTCTGGTTCTCCTCTATTTCTGGGTGCTAGACAGGATTTTAGGCATGGCCATGTGACATAATTTGGCCAATGGAAATGATTGGAAGAAACCAGTCTCACTGCACTTTGGGCCAGTGCATGGTTCATTGTGTTTCTCTCCTTCTGCCTAAATGATCATAAGAAAACCTGCTGTTTTGGAGTCTCCATAGACCTGGGTCCTCAAGTGACCTTAATGAATAGAGCTCACTGTGTAGTATTGGTCAGGGAGCATGAGTAAGGAATTAAATGTTGTATTAAGACACTAGAATTTAAGGATTATTTGTTATACAGCATAACTTAGCAACCTGACACACCATTCTCTGGGAACTCTCTGTCCTTGTAGAGGGTGCTGTAAAGTGCTTCTCAGGTCCCCCTTCAGGACTGAGGCCCTCATTTCCACCCCTATTGGGAAGGTTGATAGCTGGCAGGCCACACTGGCATCCCTCTCGAGGAAATGCACTGGGTGAGGGGAGGCTTCTACTATCGTCGAGAACAGCTCACACTATTATTGGCAGTTTGGGATAGAAATATGCAGTCCCCTTACCTCAATTTTGAATGACTCTAAGGGGCCATCCCAGCTTCAGAGTTTCCCATGGGATCAGGGGAGACCTTGACTGCAACTACATCAGAGTTCGACTTTTCTGCTCCCCTCACTCTCCCACAGCTCTTGAGTCCCAGAGTGCTACCGACTCGACTCACTGCACGCAGATCGCCTCCTGAGAGTAGATCTCCCCAGCAAACTGAACTAAGAAAGTCCCGTATAGTAGTCATCAAACTTGGTCGTTTTTTTTCACACTGGCTAACGGTAAAACCACTGTGTAAAGAAAGGCTAATTTGACATAATATACTACGTAATTACACTGATCTTATACCCGATAGTTAAGATGAAATTTCATGGCATATAATAAGTGAGAACACTATTCTTTATGTAAATGATGCCACGAGCCAGCATTGAACACTATGGCCCTTGGTCAAGCCGCTGTAACACACCAGGGTGAGTGGTGGTATTATTTCAGTGTACTGGCTAAGCTGCTCTATACATGGAGTTTAAAAAAAAGAGGCGAGGTTAAAACAGCATGAGGAGAGTTTGGGGTGTGATGCAAAGAAGAACTTCCCAGTGGACATGAATCATGAACTTTGTAAGATCTTTGTTGTGGGTGCTTTTGAAATTGCATTTCTTTGGAATATTCAAACTTAAGAAAAAACATCCTCTTACATTCAAGTCTTTAATCCATTTTGAGTTGATTTTTGTGCATGGTGTAAGGGAATGGTCTACTTTCATTCTTTTGCATGTGGCTGTCCAGTTCTCCCAACACCGTTTATTGAAGAGACTCTCCTTTCTCCATCGTATGCTCTTGGCTCCCTTGTCGAATATTAGCTGTTCATAAACGTGTGAGTTTACTTCTGGGCTCTCGATTCTGTTCCATTGGTCTGTGTGTCTGTTTTTGTGCCAGTACCACGCTGTTTTGGTTACTATGGCTTTGTAGTATATTTTGAAATCAGGGAGTGTGATACCTCCAGCTTTGTTCTTTTTTCTCAGGAGTCTTTTGGCTATTTGGGGTCTGTTGTTGTTCTATATAAATTTTAGGATTCTTTGTTCTATTTCTGTGAAAAATGTTGTTGAAACCATGAAACTTCTAGAAGAAAACATAGTATGCTCCTTGACATCGGTCTGAGCAGCATATTTTCAAGTCCCATGTCTGACCAGGCAAGGGAAACAAAAGAAAAAATGAACAAATGGGACTACATCAAGCTAAAAAGCTTCTGCACAGCAAAGGAAACCATCAACAAAACAAAAAGACAGCCTAACAATTGCAAGAAGATATTTGCAAACCATATATCAGATAAGGGGTTAATATCCAAAATATACAAAGAATTAATACAGCTCAACAACAAAAAACCTAACAATCCAATTAGAAAATGGGCAAAAGATCTGAACAGAGATTTCTCCAAAGAGGATATACGGATGGCCAACCAGCACATGAAAAGATGCTCAACATCATTAGCTATCAGGGCAATGCAAATCAAAACTACAATGAGGTATCACCTCACTCCGGTCAGAATGGCTATAATTAACAAGACAGGAAACGACAAATGTTGGAGAGGATGTGGAGAGAAGGGAACCCTTGTTCACTGCTGGTGGGAGTGCAAACTGGTACAACCACTATGGAAATCAGTGTGGAGTATCCTCAGAAAATTAAGGATAGATCTACCATATGATCCAGCTATCCCACTGCTGGGTAATTATCCAAAGAACATGAAAACACAAAGGCATAAAGATACTCACACCCCTATGTTCATTGCAGCATTATACACAATAGCCAAGACATGGAAGCAACCTAGGTGCCCATCAAGGGACGAATGGATAAAGAAGATGTGGTATTTATACACAATGGACTACTACTCAGCCATAAGAAATGATGAAATCTGGCCATTTGTGACAACATGGATGGACCTTGAGGGTATTATGCTGAGTGAAATAAGTCAGAGGGAGAAAGTCAAATACGATATGATCTCACTCATAAGTAGAAGATAAAAACAACGAGAAACAAACACATAGCATTGGAGATTGGATTGTTGGTTACCATAGGGGAAGGTGGGAGGGAGAAGGGTGAAAGAGGTGATTAGGTTCACATGTGAGGGGATGGACTATAATCAGTTTTTGGGTGGTGAACATGATGTAATCTATACAGAATTCGAAATATATTATGTACATCCGAAAATAAATAAATAAGAAGAAAAAAAAGAAAAAACATCCTCTGTCCTAAACAGTGGAACGGCAGTACTTTTGGAAAACAAGAAAGACCCTAGTGAGTGGCCTTCTGAGGATAACTGCAGAGTTAAAAGATCACTTTAATGGTAACCTATCCGTTGTGCCATATTCCTTAGGAATGGATTTCCGCTTAAATCACTTCCATTTGACGAGGACTCTGCTGCAATCCTGCAGCGACTCCTCTCTGCTTCTCACCCTTCTGCCTCTGAAAACTGGTCGCTACCCCAAGGTGTGAAGAATTTCCACTAATTTCACCTGATAGAACCAGCTAGAACACCACAGGTCTATTGGGCCGCATGAAAGTAGGTGCACAGATGTTTCCTCCTTTTGCCACTTCCTGTCTCTTAGATCAGAAAGGCAGAAGCTCCAAAGCAAAGACAATTATCTCTGTTTTAGGTAGCGTTGTAAATCCGCACTTTTGTTTGGAAACTGGACCATGGAAATATTTGGCAGCAAGAGGGTTGGATAGGAGCTGGTGGTTACAGTATCCTGGGATGGATAGTCACCGTAAATAAAGTGGAAACACACCTGGAGGATTTCCTTTGTTCATGGATTCCCTTGGAGCAGGGTATGGATGCTCTGGTGGTGGAAACCTAAGAAGATCTCATTTCAGGATATCAGGCAAGTGATAAGTGAATGTTTGCTATACATTAAGATTCAAACCAGGAGGTATGTATAGCAGTCAATTGATATTAATATAAATAAAAGAATGGCATTTGTAAAATACTTCAAATGAATATGGAGTGAACATGAATGTAATCCATGCAGCCTGTTTGAGGACAGAAGCCACAAATGGGTAAGTCTCCTTTACATATGACAAGTAAATAAGAACAAAACAAAACAAAGCATAGAGCCTATATAGGAAAAGCTGCAGAATTAAAAGCAGTAGCATCCTGAAAACTCAGAAGGAGAGTGAACTTCTAATTTTAAACAAAACAAGAAATATCTAAGAGTCATAGAAAACTGTTGGAATCCAAAATATGATGCAAGGCAAAAAACCAGAGAACGAAGTCCTAAGGGGAGGATGGGGTAAGATGAAAAACCAAAGGAAAATGTGAGGAAAGGAGATGGGTGAGAGAAGAGACGAATGCAAGGAAATTAAAAATGCAATAGCAGAATTAAAACAGGCATCACTTAAAAGAAAAAAAGTCAAAAAGAGGAAAAAAGACTTGAAAAATTTCTTTAGTTTAAAAAAGCACTACTAAGAAAATGAGTTGACATTGTATGTACTTCAGGAGAAAAAAATGTTTAACTACAAGGCATGAAGAACTCCGTGGAATTTCTGTCAGTATTTGCAGCCCTGTATCTTTCCTTTCTTTTTTAGGAAGGTGACGTAGACCTCCATTTATTTTGGGAGCTCTCCTACCTGGGGTTGCCAATCAAATGAAACTGTGTCACCCAGTGCAAGGTTGACCATGGGATTCAAGCTCATCAATTAGGATACCCATTCTCTGAACAGAGCTGGGCACATGACCCAAGCCACACCAATGACATTCCTACCTGGAACTCCTGCCAAGATATCAGGAAAAAGAAATCTCTGTGGGACAAGAATTTGTGTCTGGAGTTGTTGACAGCCATCTTTATATGTCTACCTAGAAAGCTTACTTGGGAATAAAGCTAATAATAAAGAGGAGAGAAGAGGGGAGAATGTGAAACAAGACAGTCTCAATGACATGGTTTGACCTTGGGTGCAGCTGCGCTTGGGTCTTTCAATATATCTATCAGTATTTCTTTTTCAGTTATATTGAGCGTGTTGGGTTTTTGTTGCTTGTAACTGAAATAAGCTCATATAATCTCAGTCCTTCCTCTGAAAAACTAGACATCAGAAGATAATGGAGAACCACCTACAAATTTCCAAGAAGAAAGTGCTATAATTTAAGAATTTTATATGAAACTAGGTTGACTTTCCCAAGTATGAATTCTGGAGAAAGGCATTCTTAGATATACAGGGATCCAGAAAATATAGCACCCACAAATTCTTCCTGAACAAATGTTTGTTGATGTCTTAGTCCAGTTAAGGAACATTGATTCAAACTGCAGAACTTGATTTGGTTTACAGATCTGATTGACTAGCTGCCTTCCATTGACTTCGAGAAGACGAGTATTACCTGCTGTGCCCACAGCCCCCTCTGAGAAGGTCAGAGGTGGTCATCCTTGCTATGACATGAGCCCGGGACTCCAGTCGGAATTGTTTAAACCAAGGATGGGGGGTTTACACAAGTGGAACGTTGTGTGTTTGATTTACACCTCTGATGACTATCAGCCCTCTAACCTGGGTGATAATGAGTTTACCTATGAGATATTGTCAAGAAATTTGAATATGATACATTCAGAAAGAGTCAGCAGATAGGAAAACACACAAAGAAAGCCCTATACTGATTTTAACCATTTTTCTCTTTAAGGGTTTTTTTTTAATTAAAAAAAATTTAACAATAAACACATATTTATAAAATTATACTTGTTGATTCATAAAGTTGATGCAGTTTTGAGTATACCATATAATCATCACACATAAAAATATTCATAACAAAGATCAACTACATCCAAATGCTAATGGTGTGAATGTTTATGATCTCCATTTTTTGGTATATTTCCAATTTCCATAAACTTGTGCTACTTAACAAAAAGGAGAGAGAGTCAGCTGAAGATGAAAAATGGCCACCCAGGTAATACCTGAAAATCCTCAGTTGAGGAGCAGCCCTGGATTTCTGGCCACGTGGCCTGTTGAGGGCGCCTGGTGTTATCTTTCCACCTTGAGAGGAGGAAGGTAATAGGGACTCCTTGGCATCGAGATGTGCCCTGGGGCTTTGCCAGATGTGAGCGTCTGCCTTGTCCTGTCTCTGCTGATAAATGAGGAGAAGCTGCCATCATCTTTCGTTGATTACCTTGTCATGTCAGCACTGTCCATGGATGGCAAATAATTACCCATCCATTTGGATGAGTAATTATGATTCTTTCCTAAACCATGATTTTTTCCTAAACTATTCTAAGTTCAATTATCATCATGGAAATCCAGTACTTGGGGATATTTTGCCATATTTCTAAATATAAAAATAATCTCAATTAACTAACACCTGTTTGAGTGTTTACACAATTTCTTTGTCCCATACTACCTGTTTGTGATCCAAATAGTAGGTCAGAGCCTTACCCTCAAGAAGTAATCTGATTGGGATGACAGGCTACTGTAAATTATGTAGCGTAGCATCAGTCACACGAATGTATAGTTGAATCTTACAGCTTATTTCAAACTGTGGGCGATACAGCAGTCCAGAGGAAGGAATGTGATAAGTAGAATGTAAATGGAGTTACAGGAGAAAGAGCTGCCTGTTGAAATGTGGACACTGCCGTCACCAAGAGACCCCAAACATGCAGCCAGTGGAACTCTGTGCAGGCAGAAGTCCACGTCCTTGCATATGCTCTTACTTTATAATAATTTGCAGACAGTTTATGGCCTGGGTATTGGCAGTTCCTGTCCTGGTGCTCAGGCGGGAGAGATGATATTTGTGCAGGTCCGAATGGGTGGGGAAGCCAGCCTCTCACTCTGGCTCCTGGTGCTTCTGCCTTTCTGTGTGGTGAATCCTCAGTATCAGCTTTAATGAGTTAGAAAGTAAAGATGAGACAGCCCGGGGGGGGGGTCTAGCAGTTAAGATTCGGTGCTCTCACTGCTGCGGCCCGGGTTCGTTTCCCGGTTGTGGAACCACACCACCTGTCTGTCAGTTGTCATACTGTGGCAGTGGTGGCTCAAATAGAGGAGTAAAACTAACAACTAGCATACACAGCTATGCATTGAAGCTTAAAAAAACAAAAGGTAAAGAAAAATAGTTTTGCAGCTGATGGATATTTCAGGTATTATAAGTTATTTATAGATTTGATGATCTTTGCACAATTACTGACAGCTCAAATCCCATAAAGCATATTATTTCTGTTCCTTTTGCTGGCTTATTGTAATGGTCTTTATTGACAAATGAGCGTGAGATCACCATTTAAACATATTCTTAGCTCAATAGGATAAGTTAGAGTTTTGAATTTATGTAATCTAGATTCATATACATATAAAATCTTGGCTGGCTTTTCCTGGAAATATTGTTAAGTGCTTATATTTAAATATTTTGTGGGACATCTAAGTTTCATAACATAAAGAGGCAGATTTTATACTGACTATAGCTGAGAAATTAGTTGAATTAAGTAGATTTTTGAAATGGCAAATGTAAAGATAAGGAAACAGTAATTTAAAAATTTGACTAGAGAGGCCAGCCCCATGGCCTAGTGGTTAAGTCCAGCATGCTCCACTTCAGCGGCCCGGGTTCAGTTCCTGGGCACAGACCTACACCACTGTGTTAGCAGCCATGCTATGCTGGTGGCCCACATACTAAAAAATAGAGGAAGATTGGCACAGATGTTTGCTCAGGATGAATCTTCCTCAGCAAAAAATGAAACAAAACAAAAACCTAGAATCATTTCGGCATTGTAGGGAGGAAGTAGAATCCATATCAAGATGAAAGCTGCTCTTTTGTTTAGGAAAACACCATAATTGTTCTTTGGGTTATAAGAAGTGAAGCCCCTTGCCTAGGTTGAAAGGGTGATGTTAGAACAATGAGAGGTAAAAATGCTTGACATACTAGAGCAACTTGACTTTTCCATTGTCTCTTTTTGCTTCAGAGGCTTCAGGAAGCCAGGGCTCAGAAAGGAGGGCTATAGAGAATATAACTTCCTAATGGCAGAGATTGTTCGTTTCCTCTGAACCTCCAGAACCTAGACCTGTGCCTGGTAAAGAAGTAAGCTGCCAGCAAGTACTTGTTGGATGAATGAAAGATCCTTCATGGAGTCAGGGCAGGCTCCAGAAACGTGGGAAGATTTTAGTACAGAATTCTCTGGGCAAGAAGGACTGATGGACTTTTACTATGGTACCTGATGCTCAGTTTTAGTCATTTCTTATTCTATGACACCATTCCCTTCTTTTATCCAAGTCTTTAGCACAGTCTGTTACATATGGTAGGGTTGGGTTAGTGGTGCTTTAAGAAATGAGGAGAGGGGCCGTGTCCCTGGGTTGGGGGGTGAAATTGGGCCAGGGGTTGATAGCAGGTAGCAGAAGGGTCTCAGATACTGTGAAAGCAAGTAAGCAGGAGCTCAGAGTACGAGGTGATGGGAGAGAGCCCAGAGGTTCTGGCTCTCAACCTCGGAATCTGAAGAAACACTTGATGGGAACCTGAAGTTCCCACAGAAATGGGCTGTGCATTTATTTATCTGGATATCAAAGAAAATGGGGTAGAGGATAGGTGCATCCATTTATACAACTGGAGTTTTAAACACACAAACATACATGTGCCACCACGCATTCACTGCCCCCCTACACTCTGCCACAGACACAGTACCTACTGTGAAGTGTGGGGAAGCGGGGAGTAATTTAACGCTTGGGTCCGTCAGTTTGCCTGTTTGTCATTGTGGTGTCAAGCGGGAGAAGCATTTTCAGAAGGGACGTGAGGAATTCTCCACTGCCCTAGATCTCAGTGCCTTGCCTGGGTGTCCACCATCTTGAAGCAGAATTCCTCTGGATGCCTGAGAGATGGGGGAATGTGGTTTCCCTTCACTACCTCCTGAGCCATTCCTCATGGGCATCAAGAACCAGGTTTGAAAACCAGTAAATTCATCATCCGTTGCTGGTAATAAATCTGCATTTTGACAGGTGCTTACTTAAGGCTGTATCTGAACCTTCCCCAGCCCGGAAATTTCAACCACTTGGTGAGAAATGAGTGGTGGTGGGGAGAGTTTGTGGAGAAGGGAGCCTTAAGGCATTTCTTAAATCCTCTGCTGGTGGAAAAAGGCCCCCTGCTCTATTGGGAAATCCAGATGCTTGCCCTGGATTGGTCTTTAACGATCTGAATGACCTTAGGGCAGATCGGTGGAATCTCTGCACCGTGGTGTCTAGCAGGCTGTCGAATACATGTTTTCAGGCATAGTCTTACTCAAAAGCTTTGTGCAGAAACCAGAGCTAGCTTTGCCTGAAGCTGGATGATTGGGCACGGGGGAAAAACTGAGGAACTCCTCAGAACTCCCAGGGGCTCTCAGCACATGCGTGAAGCTTGGGGAACCAGCGGATCTCCAGGGTCTCATTGAGCAGGAACAGTCTGGGAGTTATTGTTGCCCCCTCTGTGGGTGCTTGACCTGCCCATGTGGAATCTCCAGGTTAGATTAGGGTCCCCTGGGATGGGAAAGAGTGAGTTTTGTTTCTGTCTGGATAGATGGAGGTGGAAGATCTTAACTCACCTCAAACATTGGGCTAGTGCTGTCACCAAAAATGCAAGGAATGGTGTGGGCCCACCAAGGCTTTTATCGGCCTGTTTATAACTCTTTAGGAGAAGGATTGCATAAATTCCATCCATTTTCTGAGGCTCTGGTGGGGTGGAAAGTCAACAATAACCTTCATTTTGGCGTTCCTAAGAGTCTTATTTTCTATGCTGTGGGGGTGGTTTATACACAATGATGCACAGTGAATGACTTTTGTTAATGTAAGAGAGATTTTCTAAGCACATCTGAAGAAGATGAGATATATGAACGTTTGGCATTTTAATCAGATTACGTGTCAGATTCTGTTCATTAAGCAATCAATCAAGTGGAAGAAGAAAAAAATAAAACAAAATCCAGCTTTTATTAGATTGAAGGACAATAAGATGACAGTAAAATGATCTAGAAATATACAACAGTAGCAAAACACAGCTAGACAATGCCATGGCTGCAAAGTGCATGCCAGAAGTCTGTAGTGAGGGGCATAATATTATGCAAAAGAGAAAAAAAATCATGTGCTCTTATGTTAATTGGATTCAGGAGACAATAGTATTGCCCCAAAAGACAGAATGAGGATGAACTGGCACATAGGTGGAAAAACTTGACAAGGCACGTTCGTTCAATGATACTGTGTTTTTAATCTCTCTATGCACTGTTTTAGCTGTATCCCACAAAATCTGATATCTTTTATTTTCATTAATATCCACTTCAAAATATTTTATAACTTTAGTTGTCATTTCCTCTTCAGCCTTTTGGTTATTTAGAAGTATGTTGCTGGATTTGAAAATATTTGGAGATATTATATTTATCTTGTTTTGTTATTGATTTCTATTTTAATTCTGTTCTGGTCTGAGAACATAATCTGTGTGATTCCAATTTGTCACTTGTTTTATGGCCCAGCACATGGTTTATCCTGGTGAATGTTCCAAATGCCCTTAAAAAAATGTGCATTATTCAGTTATAGTTTTATATATGTCTTCTATAAATGTCAATTCCGTGAACGTGTTTAATAATGTTGTTCGATATTTCATCATAACTGAGAAAAATGTAGAATGTTTAGGCAGTCTTCAAAGGTAATCTCAAATGATGAGTAACAATAATTGGATAATTTTCCAGACAAACAAAAAACACCTGCTCCTTCAATAAAGCCAAACTAAACAGAACTTTCTATTACTGAGGCAAGAAATAAGGGCATTTGATTTAGATTATCTAAATTGACTAGAAATTAGTTAAACTTCCAATTTATTTTTCCTGTTAAATTGTGGTAAGATAATGATTTTACACTTTATAGTTGAAAACCTCTATTCTAAGGACACCCAATACTCGTATATAAATATCTATATTTGTCAAACAGAAAAAAAGGAAAATATTTTCATAAAAATATATTCTGCTCTCCACACAGAGACACCCTACAACTGTATTAACAGGCTGCTCCTGGACCATATAAAATATGACACAATTTTTAATACTCTGACGTAATGAATTTTGCAAGTTTTCTGTTGTATAATGTCGACAAAAATAATCCATAACCAATCTATAAATGAAAATTTGGGTGAGTTTCTTCTGAGCTAAAATGTGAGAACCATGGCCTGGGGCCTTTCTTCCCGAAGGAAGAAAGGGCACCAAAGAAGTGGGGTGGACAGAGTGGTTATATACCCCCAAAGAGGATGTTTCACATATGATTGAAATATCCTTTTTACAATAGTTGCCAGACTGCTCTGTTGGCACAGCAATTGATGGACACACCAGGTAGGTCGCTGTCTCGGTGGACACAGCAGGGTGGCAGGTCTGCTGTCTCAAGCTGGGTGGTCACAGGTAAGCTGGGTGGTCAAAGGTGAGCACAGCAGTCAGTTCCTAGCCTAAGGAAAGATGCTTATCCTTAAGGAAATGCCAATGTGGGGGGAAGTTGCACCTTTATCTTAAGGGCATTTGTTCTTGCCATAGTAAATGTTTAAAGCAGGTATACAATGCATGCTCACTGGCCACAGTCAGGCCCTTTTGGACAAAACAAAATCAGGCCGAATTAGGTTTACACCAAATGGCTTCCTCATATACTCCAATATATCCTATTGCTTTCCATTTCTATTTGTCAATAAAGTAGTTAAATACATTAATTAGACATTTTGTTAATGCTGATCTAATACTACTGAAACATATAACAATCCATAATTTTGCCTCCATCTTCTCAAAGTATCAAAATCTTTTAGTTAAACTTTAAATTTTACCAGATGTTTTTTCAAATGCTGCTTCCTTCTTACTCAACTGCATAGAGTTATTGTCCTTGATGAGACGTTAGAAATATGCAAATAGCTTGGGATTCATAACTCCTTACCATGTAACTTTACAACATATAATTTGGTATCTTCCCTTTTCAAGTACTTTCCGTCACAGTAGCAAGTAGACTGTTTATACCGGGGATGCTTTGCCTAAGCATGGGTCAAACTGAAGTTTGATAACATGCTAAAGAAGAAACTTTTGGTTAGATCTGTCCATTCTTATGTATGTGTGCCAAGTGTTGCATCCACACAGAAACAGTTCACGTTGAAACTTGTGAAGGGTGGTGGGCCATTCTTTATCTTCGAGCCACACAAGGTTGTTCTGGGGTCACAAGAAATCCTGCTGCATGAAGAGAATAGAATATATTTTTAGCCCCAAAGAATGGGCAGCTCCTTTTGAACTCTTGTCATTGCAGGCAAGTGGGATTGCATTTGGTATCTGAAGAAGGTAGCTCAAAGGCAATTGTGTGGCTCAGGAATCCTATCTCCTGCTGTCTGTTTATCAGATGCCAGTGGCATTTCTCAGTGTCAGAAACTCATTCACACTGAATGGCTCTCTAATTGATTGTGACACACCAAGCATGTTTATCAGAGCCCAGTGTGTTTAATGCTTTGGAAACAAATAACCGTGTTGCTCCTGCTATTTAACCTTAAACATGAGTCAGGTCATTGAAGAGTTTGTTCAATCCAAAAATGGTTTTTACTCTAAGCTAAAATATTTACCTCGTTATATGACAATGAATTTAGTTAAGCTTGGTGGTTCTCCCCCAGGAAACTTTTGGATATTTATGGAGCAGTCTTTAATTGTCTTGATGATTGGAGAATATACTGCATCTGATGCTGGGTGGGCTGGTATCCAGCACATACGTTGAACAATGCAGCATGATGATCCAGATGACATTTTGACATCCAAGTAAGTAAAAAAAATCTACGTATAATTGTCTGAAGCTAGACTTACACGATTTTACATGTAAAGCAGAATTTTTTTCCACAATTTTAATATCCATTGGATTTTTCCAGGTTGTAACTCTTACATAATTTGAGACTGTACATTGTTTTATTCGTAAGTTTACAAAGAGTATTTCACCATTTTGGGATATCATGATGACAACAGCAATGCCACCCATGGTGTTGAGATGCCATTTATTTATATTATTTCGTGTAAATCCTATTACTTTGTAATCAGAGTTGGTAAAAAGCTTTGTTTGACTTCTGAATTCCATTCTCTGTAGTAACTTGCAATTGTACAGGAAGAAAAGCACACCAGCATCTCCATCAGAGTTAACAAAGAATTATGGATATATCCAGAGATTAAATAAAGACATTAATGAATTTAAAATATACATACCAGTGTTGTCTCCACGTGGTTTAGAAAGGAGCTAGCCTCTATTATGCAAGTCATGAACCTGTATATTCTGAGAGGAAAAAACCCAAAAAAACTAGCAAGTCAGAGTCACCTACTGCTGTCTCTGTGAGGCGTGAGCAATTATTTGCAATCATTCCTTTTATGAGCGTAGAGCAGAGCATTTAGGACTCATAAAAATACCACTTAGCGGAACTACTCAAGTTCAAGTACCTTGTAATTTGGGGCCTTTCACTATATTTTCTTCTATTTTAAAGACCTATTTTAAGATAAAAAGCTCGATTTCTTTCAATTTTGTTTGATTCCATGTGGTCAGTGTACATTGAGTACTCCGTATTGTACAGATGTACATGAAACTGTCCCTAACCTTAAGATATAGATTAATGGGGTCCCAACCAACCATAAATATAAGGCCAATTTCCCATGACAGGTAAAAGCCCTAAACAGGTTTAAAAGAGGAAGAGTGTCTTACACATTTAAAAGCACTGGGAGAACAGTTGCATTGAAAAGGAAACATTTGGGTTGAATTTGAAAGTCGAATAGGATTTTGTCAGCCTGGGATGGAATGTTAGTAATATCAGGGACATATGAGGGAAAAGTCTGCTTTTTTCTGGAGATCAGTCAAATAAAAGGGGAACCACGTAACAAACTTAAAAGGTCTTTGAGGTTATAGTGTGGAGGTCTTTGGAGGTTGGCATTTGGAAAATGCTACTCTCCGTTTCTTCCAATTTGTGTAGTATAAAGGAGCCAGGTTATATGTCTAAGCAATTGGTCTGGAAGGTTATTTTCACAGTCTCCTCTACCAATGGGCCTGGCAACCACATCCTTCTGCCTCTATACCTGGATATAATAATTTCCTTTTAATTATATTTTAATTTAATTTCTCTTTAATTCCTTAATAAATTTACAATTAGATTGTTTTGAGAAAACAAATGCTAGTTTGTATACAAAGACCAAGTAAGTGATAAAGCATTATGCAACTATTCTTATTAGGAAAGTATTCATTTCAGAATGTATTGATGGATAATATATAAAACTTAGAGATTATAAGGAAAATTTCTGCAAATTTTGAACTAGCCTAGTCAGATTCCTACTACTCTATATCCAGGCTTAGGCTCTGAAATGTATATAAATAAAGAATTCTGAAGTACTCCTGAAGCCTTCAGTGAGAAGCTGTTTAAAAGTTTAGCTTTAAGAACTGTGAAGAAAAGAGGAATTTATGGTTTCTAGTCTGGAGAAAAGGTAACTGAGGTGTCCAGTGCAGTATCACATACGAAGACTGAACTCTTTTTCTGAGAGTGTGCCCAGCTTCTAACATGGATTCAAAATGGCATAGGACTTCTCTGATGTGGCCTCTCTGCAGCTTCCTCGGGCAGCAGTCTCCTTGGTCTTTTCTCCAACACAATGCTATCATGCTTTAAAGGTGCCAGAATAGAACATTACCTTCTATGCTTTACTAATATTGAAGGGGAAATGGATATCGTGTGAAAATTTCTTTCAAGTTATAAAGACTCTTTTTAAGATCATTTAGTGCTGCTTTCCGTATTTTAAAAAAATAACCAACAAACATCACAAACACATTCACATGAGGGCAGGTATACACACACACGCTCCACAAAGGTAGACTCCTCTCCAATTTTTTGATCCTTTCAGAAACTGCAGCTGGAATAGAATATACTACTGGCCTAGTGAATAAGTACTATAGCGAGTGTTGTGGGTTTACTTGTTGAAAATGAAAGAAAATGCTCATGCTACTGTAATGCCAAAAGAGCAATTTAAGATACTGCTGTACAGATGGTACTACAGACAGCATACCTGTGTTTGGTCTCTCTGGGACAGACAGAGATTAAAGTCTCATATCACTATTGATTTTCATTTGATATTTTTCTTATATTTTTTAAAGTTTTTGATTTAGGCATATTGATGCTATGTGAAGCATAAAATGATTCTTGTCAGATTATTACAGCGATTGTGCCCTCTACTATTTAATGTGTTTTGCCTTTGGTTACTTTCTTTTGCATTATTTTAAGAGATATTAATATCCAGACCTATATTTTCTTTTTCTTTACATTTTTATATGTCTTCTTATGAATATAATTTTGCTTTAGTTGCATTCTTGCGTATAGCATGTACTTAGGTTTTTTATTTTGATCCAAGTTGAAAGTCCTTTCTTTTTAGTATATGAGTTTATCCCATTTATGTCTATTGGTAAAGAGATTCACTTGGTCTTACTTCTGTCACTTTATAGTATGTTATGGTTACTGTTCATAATATTTTCTTTATTTTCCAACTCTTGTCATATGATCCATATGCTTTGTTTGTGCTCTTTCTGATAATATAGAAATTTAAGGCTATGTATTAGTTCTGATAACTGCCTTTATAGTTTAAATAGCATAATAAACCTGTGTGTCATAATTTATCAACTTCAGACAGTATCTATTCATTCTCAACTCTAGGACAACTTCCCACCTATTAAGGGGGAATGGAGGTGGGAAAAACGGTTAATAGTGAATATTAAAGATACTGAAGCGGGGTGAGGATTAGCAGAGACGTAAATCGGGAGATGAGGATGAAGAAAGGAAAGTTGTGAACCAATAGGGTATGATGCTTAATGATACTAACTTTTGTTTCATGATAAGCCACAAAGAGGCATAGCGAGTCTCTCTGCAAATGGCTTCGTAGGGCATGCAGGATTTATCTTACAGATCTGCAAGCAGGAACTCCACCTTGAATAGTCTGTGGAGTGGAGAAAGGAGGAGAAATTTATCTTCCAATTCCCGCTGGACAAGGTTCACTCTATGGGGAATATACTGTACTACATTTTTTGGAAGGCAAAGATAAAAATGCAATGTCTACCTCTAAAAATATAGGTCAGTTATAAGGTCCAATATAATTTGCCCCCCACCTCTGCTGACTTATCCAATCTAATTTCTCGCAATTCCCACTTTCAGTCTCATCTTCAAATACTTCACTGTTGTTTTTTAGGCCACATTTACTCTTGAGTCATGGCTTTTGGCTGCTTTGTCTCACCTCCCTCAGGGACCCATTCCTTCTTTCTTCAGGTATTTAAGCATTAAATGCCCACTCTTTTCTCTGCAGACCTTTGTACTCAGAGTCATATGACACTGATCACTTAATTGTGCTCTAATTGTTTCATGTGTATGCATTTTATATCTCCTCAATTAAAGCATAAGTGCCTGAAGGTCAGGCACCATGTCTATTAATGTACAAGGGAGACAGAAGCAGAAGATGGGAATGTGGGGTTAGTCATAAGACAAACGTGGGTGGGTTGATTTATATGCCTCAAGAAAATGCTGCACGGGGTTAGGGCCCCTTAATTAGACAAAAGGCATTATCTCACACCTAGGAGTATGACAACGTCTTTTGTAACTCTTTAAGACTTCTGAAGTGGATAGGTTTTGCCTTTAAATACAGTTACCTCAGCAAGCCATCTTAAATCGTTTCTGGAGCAAGTGTGAATATACGTTTTTTTTAAAAAAACTTCAACAGGAATTATTCAAATGAATCAAGGTGATTTATGTTTTTCATAATTCATTGACAAGTGGTTATGAAAATATCTTTTGGTGATGCTTTTTTTTGAAGAAATATTGTAAGTGAAAAATCATTTTTCTTTAGCAAAAGGGGCACATTTTGAAAATTATTTGAAAAGTATTGTTAGGTTTTTATTGTGTGCCAATTGATGTATTTGTATAATTTTATGAAATTTAGTATCATTTTATTCCCTAGAAAATGCTTTCTATGTGGTTCTGTTTTTAAACTATGGTTATATGGTAGTGGTCCTAATGACCATTTTGTCTTATTTTTTGGAACTTCTACATCATTTTGTAAATTCTGATTGCTGTTTCCAGCGTCAGGAGGATGGCCAAGACCATTAAGGTTTGCAAAAGGGCCAGTGAGGCTAATATAGAGCTATAGAAATTAATGCCTTCAAGATATTTTAGGACTAACCTAGCATGACACCCTCATTTTGCAGATAAGGAGTTGAGATCTATAGACCTTATGTAACTTGGCCAAAACAATGAGGTTAGTTTGTGGCCAAATTGGAAATAAATTCAGCTGTACAAAGTACTAGTCAAGAACCATTAAAAAAATTTCTTGGATTTTTTTTGTCCTCATATATTGCCTGATGGCTAAGGTCAGATTTCTTTTTAAACCCAGGCTGGGCATCTGCCTCAATTTACAGAGAAAATATAAGGAGAAGACTGGAATCACTAACTTCTGTCCCACTTAAGGTTCTATGTGTGCCTACTTGGTTTATGATACTTGTGTCAAGTCTAAAGTGTGATTTTTACATCTCTGCCTATTTCAGCTAGTGATATACAGTATTGGTTTAAATAGGTAGATAGATAGATAGATGAATAAATAAGTTAGATAGAAAGATAAGTAGATAGGTAGGTGAATATCACAAGGCTTCAGTGGAAAGTAAATGGGGGCCTGGAGTTAGGAGGGGTCTGGGTTGGGTGCCCTCCCACTAGTGCCAATGGATGGTTGTATGCCCTTGAGTAAGTCTTTAATCTCGCTGACTCTTGTTAGAGTTCACAGGAGGTAAATGCTTTAGAGAAATATGTCACTTATATTAAGCAAAGAGGAATCTCCTTGTCTGGATATTTCACAAACATCTTCACTTATTACCATTCATTTTGCTTTCATTCCATTTATTGTCTGATGCTAGATAACATTTCCCATCACCCTAAATGAATTTTTCTTTCTCTGATCCACGCTCATTTTTGTCTTGACGTGGCCTAAATCAAGGCACAGAAATGGCCATCCAAGGAGAACAAGAATATAAAGAACTTGGCACATTATTTCTCACTTGACATGGGAGGGTGGTTTGGAGTAGGTAGGACTGGAAGGATGGAAGGATGATATGCTACTCCTGAGGCATCCTCATATTCCCTACCCTGCCCGGCATCCCTGCTGAGAGTCTACACCGCTGAGTAAATAGGTGGTTTGTGTTCTTCAGGTGTTGCTTTTATGGGCTGATTCCCCTGTGGCCTTTAGGCTGCCAGGCTATCAGAAAGGATGCATCTGGGGTTACACATCCAGGTTTGAAAACCATTACTCTGGCAAGCCAGGGACAAAGAGCCTTTGTTGGCTCCCTTGGAAGATAAAAGCTAAAGTAATGATCCAGTCCATGAGAGGCCTGTTATTTAACCTTCCTTGAAGAACCCATGGGCCATTAGGTCTCTCATTTAGGATGGATGTGGGGAAATGGCAGCTATTTCAATAACGAACGTATTGAAGGAGGGGTGCCGATAATGTTAACTCTCCAAAACTCAGCTGGGGGTAACTGGGTTGGTCAAGTGAGGGCAATGGAATTCGGATTTGGAATCCAAGTCTGTCTGTGGTGCTTTGTTGGCTCCTCCATGCTCCATGGACATTAGATTAATTGATCTTCATATTATCTTTATGGGGATGGACTAGTAAATGTAGAACTGATAAGTATGGAATGTTCTATTACTCAGTAAAACTCCCAGTTTTGTGGATATTCTTTTTTTTTTCCTGCTTTATTTCCCCAAAACCCCCCGTACACAGTTGTATATCTTAGTTGCAGGTCCTTCTAGTTGTGGGATGTGGGACGCTGCCTCAACGTGGCCTGATGAGCGGTGCCATGTCCGCGCCCAGGATCCGAACCCTGGGCCGCCGCAGCAGAGTGCACAAACTTAACCACTCAGCCACGGAGCTGGCCCCGCTTTGTGGATATTCTAATGGGTGGGTCTGCACCTTGACCACTTCAGGGAGTAGAAATAAGAAATCCTGCAAGTTTGGAGCTCAGAGACAGATCAGATGTTCTGCTGAGCTGCCACAGACAAACCTGGTCCAAGTGCTGTTTGCTCTAAGTTTGTCTGATGTGGGTGTTTCCATCACTGCTTTAGTCACTGACTTAAAAGGCAACATTGCAGGTAAAATGGATCTATGCTGCCTACAGGATATAAGCACCTTAAAATCTCTTACATTCTTTTTTTTTGGAGAGTAAGTCTCTATTTAAAACTTAAAATGTGTGTCCCCTTCTTTGAGCTTTGGGTTGTCAGCTTTCTGGATCCATAGCTTGTATTTTGTGCCTGATTGTATTATAGATCAGGACCCTACATTAATTATACATCCTTAAGGACAGAATAGAGTTTTATACTTCTTTGAATCCCTCCCCTTGCATTATGAACCGAATTGTGTCCCCCCCACCCCAAATGCATATGTTGAAGCTTTAACCCCCAATGTGACTGTATTTGGATATAGGGCCTTTAAAGAGGTAATTAAAATTAAATCAAGTCATAAGGGTGGAACCCTAATCCAATAGGACTGGCGTCCTTATAAGAGGAGGAAGAGACAGCAGGGGTGCTCGCACAGAGAAAAGGTGTTGTGAGGACACAGCAGGAAGGCAGCCGTCTGCAGCCGGGGAGAGCAGCCTCTGGAGAAGCCAACCCTGCTGGCCTCTTGATCCCTGACTTCCAGCCTCCAGAACTCTGAGAAAATAAATTTCTGTTGTGTAAGGCATCCAGTCTGTGGTATTTTGTCATGGCTGCCCAAGCTGACTAATACATCCTACATAGTAGAGTCTTAAAGATCATTTCTTGTTAATCTGATATTTACACCTGATGGCACTATTCTTTTTAGCAGAGCCATCAAGACCCTAAAGACAGATGGAATGGAACCTTAAACGATAATTGTTTTCTTTTTTATATGTGCATTTTCTTTATTGGCGCATGAAACATTTAGGGGGAAAGCATTCAGATTAATGCCTTGTTTAAATATATGAAAGACAAAAAAGAGAAACCTCCTCTGACCTCCAATTTTATCCTACCCAGATATGACACAGGGTATCAGGTCGTTTCTATTGAGTTTCCAAAGCTCTCATTTGAAAATTTCTGACGTGTATATACAGAGCATTGTCTTGCCTGCTTTCTTCTTTTGTTGTAAGATAGGTGCTAGCAACACAGCTTTCCTGCTCTCACAGGTGTTTTCCCAGCCCTGCCCTCTTTCTCCACCTGTGGCCAACAGGAGGGAAGGGGTACCACCACCAGGAAAGCAGCAGAAGTGGTGTGCTGGGGCCCTGACGGGGCTCAGCGTGGTCTGGGCTTATGTGAAGGACTGGGGCAGTTTCTCTGCCTTCACACCGGGCCTGGCTTGTGCAGGCTGGACCTGCCTGTGTCCTCATAAAGGAGAGGACAGCACCCTGGTGACTCATCTATGCAGACTCCTCCAGGACACCCCGCTGGCTTCACAGCCTCCTGTTCCAAATGTGATCAGCACATGCATTGCTTCTGTTTACTTGTGGTTGACAGATAATTTCCGTGTACTTGCAGACTACTGTCAATCTCTTCAGCATTATGCTCCACAGATGCATAGGCAACACCCAGTGCCCAGTTTTATGAAGCTGTGGATCAGCAAACCTAATAGTCAAGTCATCTGTGCCTGAGGGGACTCCTTGTGGAAAGGGCGAGCCAACAACTGTCACACTAGAAAATTATGTCTATACAACAAACGGGCTCCACGGAGCTCCAGTCCTCACCCCTCGTGCTTTGTGTTTCTCGTCTCAAGTCTGCCCTTGACCTCATCCCACCCCAGAATTTCCATTTTACTCCACATGGCATGCAACAAAACCCAATGGGAGAATCAGGAAGAAGCCATTCAGAGCCAGGAGTACATACTTAAAAGAAGCTGGTTGGGACTACGAGAAGCTTCTGTGGACAACTTGTCTTGACCCGTGCATCTCTTCAGTTGATATGGGGCTAGTGGGTGTGTCTTTACCCTACAGAGGCATGCTCTTCAACCTGTGCTTATCACCTGGGCATCCGGAGGGCCCAGGGACCTGCGCTGTACTGGGCTCTCCAGGTGATTCTGCTGCAGGCCATGTTGAGAAGCGCTGCTCTGTTTCTGCTTGGTGAGTCTAGAAGGGACTCTGCCCCCAAAGTGGTGAGCCCCATCCCCTCTCCATCCCCTCTGAGGACTCAGCCCCTCATATGGGAAGACCTTCATTACCTACTTAAGGATTTCACTCTCGCTTCTCTTTCGTTCAGGTGATGTCGTGCTGACATATGTTCTCTTGAAATTGAAGAATGACTCAAGGAAAGCAGAAACCCAGCTGAGATATTTTATTGCATAAATCTGATTTATCCCTAAAAAATTTTTTAGAAAGCCAAACTGCCTTTTTGGCACTCTGCCTGCCTGTGCTGTCAATTAGCCTAGGGATAAGAAGCAGACTTTTCTTTCCTGCTAGCAACCCCCTGGAGCAAAAGGGGAAGAAATGCACAGAGAGGCTCTGTGGCAACCTGATGGGGACATCCCAGATAGATTCGCATAGAAACAAATTCATGAATGAATAAATAAATGAATAGATGCTTAAAAAATCATTCGTGCTACGGCTTTTCATTAAGGGCAGTGAGATAAATGTTTGAATTATTGGGTTGCTCCTCTAAGATAGGGTTTCTCAACCTTGGCATAATTGACACTTGGGACCCATGATTATTTGTTGTGGGGGCTGCCCTGTGCGTGGTAGGATATTTAGGAGCATCCCTGGCCTTACCCACTGGATGCCAGGAGCAACCCTGTCCCCAGTCTCAACAACCCGAAATGTTTCCAGATGTTGCCCAGAGTCTCCTGGGGGTACAGAATGGTCCCAGGTTGAGAACCATTACTATAAATGGGTCTAAACCCCCTGCTGATATTTCTTAAGCGCTACTTAAATTTAATAGGAATATTGGTTGTTCCCAGTAAGCCTGGCAAATGGACAGTGGCAAGGAAATCCTTTATAATCTAAGTTTAATGGCAGCCATGTACAAGAGCTGAGGGCTGCCCTCTGTGAGCCTGTTCGAAGTTTTTAATAACAAAGCAGGCATCTTTCAGCAGCTGTGATGCATTTTAAAGAGCAAGCCAAGCCTGGAATCTGCACTTGCAGGCCCTGCTGGGAAGGCCTCTGCTGCTCACTGGCCTGCGAAGATTCCAGTTTACAGGCATTCCTGGGAGACAGAGAACGTTGGCAGTCTTAATCCATGGGTTTCGTCAGTTGGTTTAGAGGGGAGACGCTAAGTTTAACTGGAACGAGACCTTTGTGAAGACCATAAACTCAGCCAAATATGTCTGAGGGGTTGACAGTTGTGGAAGACGACAGCACATGTGTGATCCATTGTTTCAGCTTCTTTTTTAGGGGCTTGCTTTGGGAGTTTTTATAAAACAGGGATTGAGGAATCAACCCTAGGAGTTGAGTAGAGGCTGTTCTCACAGTTAGTCCCGTACTTGACCTGCACATGCCGCCTGAGCAGTGTTGCTGCTACACTGGTGCTCCTTCAGCAAGATGCGGGCTGTTTGGGCTCTCCATAATGGAAGGAGAGTGTCCTTTAAATGAAGGTGTATGTCCTTTACTGAGGAAAGTGTGGCGATGAAAATGGCAGCAGATTTTAGGTACATTCTGCAAGATGTGAGCCTGTGCTGAGGCTTCGTCTGGACTTGAGCAAGGGCTGGAAACACTGCTGACTAGGATCGAGCCGCCAAGGCCAGGATGGCGGTGCATCTACGTTCATTAAAGAGCCTACTATGTGCTAGGAGCTTTTGTCTGTTTCTGCCTTTATGTTTCCAAACAATCCTGGAATGCAGGCATCTCTACTTTATGGAAAAAGACCCTCAACCACAGAAAACTCAACTTGTCCAAGCTCACCTGGCTAGTAGTGAGAAAAGTTAGGACTCAAACTCAATTTGCTTATTTTTTTGTGTGTTTATTTATTTATTTTTTTGGTGAGGAAAATTGGCCCTGAGCTAACATCTGTTGCCAGACTTCCTCTATTTTGTGTATGGGACGCCACCACAGCATGGCTTGATGAGCAGTGTGTAGGTCCACGCCCAGGATTGAACCTGCAAACCCTGGGCTCCCAAAGTGGAGCACGTGACCTTAACCACTACACCACCAGGCCAGCCCCAAACTCAATTTACTTATTTTTAAACTCTGAGATTTTCACTGCGTTCTGGTTCCAGAAACTTAGGAAAAGCCGGTCCTCTTCTCTCAGGGTAATCTGCTTTCCAGACGTCAATAGAGTTATTTTTCTTTCTTCTTTTTTTTATGAGGTAAAATACACATAAATTTAAAATTTACCATTTTAATCATTTTAAAGTGAACAGTTCAGTGGTATTTAGCACAGTCACAAGGTTTTGCAACCATCACCGCTAGTTCAAGAGCATTTTCATCCCTCAAAAATGAAACCCTGCATTAACCCTGACCCATTAAACAGTTACTCCCCATGCCCACCACCCAGCTCCTGGTAATCATCAATCTGCTTTCTGTCTTGGTAGATTTACCTATTCTGGATATTTCTTGTAAATAGAATCCTACAATATGTGAATTTTTTTGTGACTGGCTTCTTTCACTACCATAGTGTTTTAGAGATTCATTGATGCTATAGCATGTATCAATACTTCATTCCTTTTTATGGCAAGCTAATATTCCATTGTATAGATGGACCACATTTTGTTTATCCATTTCATCTGTTGATAAATCTTTTGGTTGTTTCCACTTTTGGCTATTGTGAATAATGCTGCTATGAACATTCATGTACAATTATCTGTTGGAGTCACTGTTTTCAGTTCTTTTGGGTATACGCCTAGCAGTGGAATTGCTAGGTCATATAGTAACTCTTTGTTGGCCCTGCTTCACTTTTAAATGCTCTTCCTTCCTACTGCCAAGAGCTTATGGGTTTTTGCTTACTATTCATTCAACAGTCACTCAACAGACATTTGTGAAGGTCCTACCATGTGCCGTCATAGAATTTATACAATGAATCAGGAAGGACCTGGTGAGATTAGCATTTGAATCAGTGGACTCAGTAAAGCAGATGGCCCTCCCTGGTGAGAATGGGCATTATCCAATCTGTTGAGGGCCTGAATAGAACAAAGAATGGAGGACAGAGCAGTTTGTCCTTTTTTTCCTGCCTCACTGCTTGAGTGGAGACATCTCATCTCATCTCCTCCTGCTGTTGGACTGAGATTTACATCATCGGCCCCCCTGGCTCTCAGGCCTTCAGACTCAGACTGAATTATACCACTGGCTCTCCTGGGTCTCAGCTTGCAGATCATAGACTGTGGGACTTCTCAGCCTCCAGAATCACATGAGCCAGTTCCTCATAATAAATCTCCTATTGGTTCTGTTTCTCTGGGGAACCCTTACCAATACACTGGGCTAAAATCAAGATGTCAGTGGGGTTGTGTTCCTTCTTGGATCATTCTCTAGTAGAGAATCTGTTTCCTTGCTTTTTCCAGCTTCTCTTCCTTGGCTTGTGGCCCCTTCATCTGTTTCAAAGCCAGCAGTGGCTGGTTGAATCTTCCTCACGCTGCATCACTCTGACACTCCTTTTCTGTAGTCGGGTCTCCCTTCTGCCTTCCTCTTACAAGGACACTTGTGATTACATAGGGCCCACGTCGATGATCTCTGATCATCTCCCCATCTCAAGCTCCTTAATCACATTTGCCAAGTTCCTTTTGCCATGTAACATAACATATTCACAGGATCTGGAGATTAGGACATGGATATTTTGGGGGCTCCTTATTCAGCCTACCACAGTAAACCTCTGAATAGAAAACAGACCCCCCACTTTGACGTAAAAAAAAAAATCTCAAGATGTTTCTGTCTTGGTCAGCTCTGCATTCCACATGAGGTAATGTTCTCTGACAGCTTTCTTTATTTCATAAATGAGCCACCCCTCTTGGTCCCCTCCTCTGTAATCCCAGAAAGATTGTGTCTCTAACCCCGACTGTCACAAAGCTGCTCCTGGTCATTTGTATGCATGGAATTTGGCGAGCATGAATCACAGCCTGCCTCTCTTCAGGCAGAATGTACATTAAATGTTGTACATATCAAGTAGGAGTTGGAAAGAGCTATTTTATGTTAAGCAATACAGGAAAATAGATTCTGTGTCTCAGAGCACAAAACAGTGGCTCTTGATTACAGGTATTGAGGCACTTTGCTAAATAATGCATCTCATGTTTTGTGGTATTAAATTTGATAAACATACGTACAAAGGGATTTATTTATGTATTAATCCATCAAGGAATAAAATGATAAGAGAAAGACTCCAGTGGTTACACAGTTATTACATATTTTCACTTACCTTGTAACAGCCTTCCTTGAAAGCTGTTTAAAAATTAAAATTGGAGATTTTTTTAAATGGCACTGCATCTCAAAGAAGATAAGAAGCAGACGACAAGCAGTGGGGAAGAGGCAAGTTTTTATGTCTCTGGTTAGTTGAAATAAATGGAGTGCTCAAAGTAAAAAACAAAAATGAAAACCAGAAAGGGAAGTCTCAAATCTTTGCTTTGGTGCTCTCAGAAAAGATTCAGGTGGATGAAATTTGACAGGGACTGTCTTTCACCTGTGTAAAATACAGGTCTCCTAAAACAACCCCCTGGAGAGAATTTAGTTACAAGGCACCTGTGGAAAGCTGCAACTAGAATATTAATGAAGCAATAAAAGGGGAAACGAGACCTTGCTACATGAAGAAGAGAGGAAAATGTGGGTGAGGAAGAATGCCTGGTCAGTGTTTGACCATTAGAAATTAAGTAGAGCATGAGGGTGTTTGGGTTGCCAATTCCCTAATTTTTTTCCTACAATCACTGGGAAACCCAGGGCATCATTCATCATGGTCTCAGGGATGGGCTTCTCTGTTATGAGCAGGAGGATTGAATCTATTAGAGACCGTTGGGGTTTGCCATTACATCTTCTTAGCTGCTCTCTGGGCCATCTTTGGAAGAAAGATGATAAACTCAGTTGATGAATCGCTGACATTTTCTTTTCAGTTGGGGGAAGAAAACCCCACCTTACCAGGCGCTGCTAGGGTTTTCTACTACTCAGGCTTTCTCCATGGATATCTAACTCTCCCTGGGAAGGATATTTAAAAGGTTTTGTCCCTCTAACATCCTTTGCGGTATTGCCTTCTTTCAATATGTCAGTCTCCCCTATAGCTTTGCCTCCCACTGTGGGTCTGTGCTGGTGGTGTGAGGTTTTCTCTCTGTGGTTCCTACACCCATCTATGCTACACTTTTCTTCACTCCTCTAAACCCTCCTGCTCCCCTCCCTCCCACCAAATTTTTTTACTCACAGAAGCGTGCAATTTCTTTATTTCACTTTGCTATAGCCAGATTCAAATCCACACGCCCAACCCCAACTCTCAACGGAAAAGTCTCAGTGAGTTTACGGAGCGTCAGTATGTAACTCGGTCATCTGGCTAAGCACGCAGCAATGTCATTCACATGCTTCCCCTGATTGTCCAATACACGTGGATGCCAGCCATAGCAGACACCATCACCAGGAACTTCCGTCATGCCTGCTATGGTGCTCCTGTCCTTGAGGAAATTCCAGTCAGTCTTGTTGGTGGAGACAGGCAAACAACCCAATAATTCAGTTATTTATATGGTATAATTCTAGAAGACAGGGAGTGCTAAGGAGAAAAGGAATGGGGGTGGGTACAAATTTAAATGCTGTGGACAGGGAAGGCCTCACTGAGAAGGTGAGTTTTGAGCAAAGACTAGACAAAAATGATTTTATTTGATTCTTCCTGGCATCGCAGGAGCACTTACTAAAAATAATATCTTAGCTTGAGTTTCCCTAGACCACCCAGGACATAATTATTTGGCTTCTAATCCCTTGCAAAGGAGACCTTCATTTATTAATACTCATGAAAACCTTTTTTCCACACCAGAGTCCAGTGAGTGCCAGAAGGTGAATGTTTTTGTGTCCCTCCATTGCACTTCCTTGAGGGTCCCAGGGTTCTGATGGTGTCTACGTTCCACCTTCCACCTTGCATGGATGCAAGACCTTTATCCTGGCTTTGGATGTGGTCACAGTGACAGGCGTGCTCAGGTTTTACCCAGGACCTTTATTTTCAATGTCCTTGTCATATTGAGTCTCTGGGATTTTCCTTACTTTTTTTTGTTGCTCAAGTAAAACTAAAGATTTAAAAGAATATTGGTTATATTTGACATGGCATTTTTATATGCTTTGACATGAAGACATCTCTAGTTACTTAGTTTCCATGTTGTCAGAAACAGACGTTAAGACTTACCTGTGTTGTTGAAAAAATAACGGGCTGCACTCTATAACCTTCTAGGCTGGCCTGATGTGAAATGGTGAGCAGAGCACCTAGGCTGTCTCCCTAGGGATACTGGATGTGCTAAAGGTACCCCCTATAATATGAGGCGCTCTTAATCATCTCATCTCTAGTGTGGCCTGTTAGCCCTAAATGAGCTGGGGAAATTAATTAGTGCTCAGAACCTGCTGTCTGGGAAAGAAAAGTTGTGTTTTTTGGATAAAGGCATTTTCAGCTTGTTTGCTTGCCTGGGTAAGCCAAGCTGTCTGCAGCAGCCAAGCCCAGTGAAGATATGGTCAAGGTGGGCATCACACTAAGAAAAATGAAAGCTTTTCCCTTTTGGGCAAATATTTGTTGAAAAGTCATTCAGTTTTTGCAGACTTCTGCTGAAGGGAAAATACTTAAACCCTAAAGCCCTAATCGTCAAATCACAATATACGGCTTTTAAGGAATGTTCTACTCTTCGGCATAAACTCCGGGGATTCAAATGACCTGAAAGCAGAAACTCATTTTAGCTAGAGTGTGCCTTTTATCATTCTACTGAGAGGGGGCGAGAGGTCACTCGTGGCTCAGCCAGATTTCAAATTAACTTTACTTCTAAATTTCATGACAATATGAAAGAAAAAGGGACCCTCTTTACTCTTCTGAATGTTGTTTGAATTGATCATTGTGGACTGAATTCTTAACAGAAAACAATGACTCTTTTGAAGAGTTTGCTTCTCGTGGAGGCCAGCCACTTGTTGCCAAGTCCCGTAACACTTTTCAGCTTCATGGGAGAATGAATTCCATTGGCTGTAGAATGTTTTGTAATTGCAAGATATTGAAGAATAAATGTAAGGGCCCGAAGAGAAGACCTAGCAAATTATGGCTTCTGTGATTCAGCTCAAATTTAAATTAAACCAAAGCTCCATCTCTCTCTATTTCTCAATGTTTTGCAGTGGAACTTTCACAAGCATTTATGAAGCCTGCCCTATTTTTAGAATAAATGAGGAATTGTCATCCTCCATTCTCTCTTTGTTCTTATTTCACATGGAAAGAAACTGATCCACAGAGAACCAGCTCTTGTCACCAGCTAGTTTGGGTTCAGAAGCAAGAATTGCCTATGAGCATATAATATATTGTCCCTCTTGGCCAAATTAGAGTCTAATGACAGATGAAGTTGAAGTTATAATCCTGAACCCAGGGTCCTCCAACTATATCCCGACCCCTCTGGCTTTCTGATGTGTGATATTTGACAAAGGAGCAATGGAACATCCAGCATAAAGCCTCACAGTTGTTTATAATTGTTTGTGACTGTTTTCCATCCTGAAATCCTTGGTATTTAGGCCAATGTTGATCTAGCCACACGTAACATTCTCTAGTACTTAGTTCTCAAGATATTTTGATTTGCCAGAGGACATACCTGGTTACCTACTTAGCCGTGCCGTGGTTGGAATGAGGACTTTGTCAGCCACCATGTGGAGAGGGAGCAGAGAGTAGAGGCCAGGAGCATGGATTCTAAAGGCAGAGCCATCTTGTTGGAGTCACAGCTCTTCCATTTACTAGTGTGGACCTTTCTATGACTTGGTTTCTTTGTCTTTAAAACATAGATAATGAAAGTGCCCACTTTTAAGTTTTTTATGGGGATCAAATGAATTAATGTCTATAAACTGACAAGAACAGTCTCTGGTATAAGGCAAGAATTGTGTATGTGTTTCTTAAATCACGTCACCCCAAAGACAGGATGTTTCTCCTTCACTCTGAAAGTTTTGGTTGAGGCAGCTCGGATTGCCTGTGTGTGTGTGTGTGTACGTGTGTATGTTATACCCTACCCATTATTGACCTGTTTTATTGTTTATTTTATCTTGTAGAAAAGCAAGCATGAATTGTTTTTCTGATTTCTGAAATTAAATATAAAATTTACTACTAGTCAAAAGATAAGCTCTTTTGGTGATATTAATAATTATTATTATTATATCAAATACTATATATTACTTATTATGTTCCAGACACTGTTTGGTGAGATTTGCACATGTTAACACATCTAATTATCAAGCCAATCCTATGAAGTCGGTGATATTGAGTCAGTTTATTGATGGGGAGACTGTAATGAGCCGTTAGCAGCTCACCTTATCGTAAGTGTAGAATTATACGACCAGCAGTCTATAGCCTGTCACTGATTAGGAATTAATGATATGAAGGAAACCATTGGAGACATTATCTCCTGCATTTATAAACAGTTGTTTTTTAAACTGGTAGATATCATGTAAGGAATCACCAAACTTGGCAAATTATAATTTCATAAATTTAAAACTGTAGAAATAATTTCGTAAATTTAAAGCTCTGTAGAAATAATTTTGTAAATTTAAAGCTCTATGTCTGCTTCAAGTAAATATACCTTTTAACCTTTTCCTTCAGTTTTTACAATTGTGGTGTATTGTGTTGTATTTCCTTCTGTCTTTTCACTCAGGAAAGTGCACTCTAGAAAATCCTGTTTTAAGGTGGTCATATGGAAGTCCTGGAAGGTGATGGAGGCTCTTAGTCCACCATCGCTTTTTGTCCAGGTGCTGATGGGACTGGGCTGGGTAGAGCTGTGAGGGATTTTTTTATTTCCTGAAGTGGATTGAAAATGGTTTCAGATTCTTTGCAACTTCTTCATCAAGAGGAAGAGTCTATTTCTCCACGCCTTCGAGGTTGAGGTGGTTTGCTTTTGACTAGTAGAATGGGACATTGTGGACCTTCCAGATGCTGTGCATCTTCCAATCTTCCACTCTTAGAATCCTGAGACCATGCTTTCTGAAGAAGCCAGGGATGAGAAACCATGTAGAGTGGGAGGCCAGCCATCCCAACCTCTCTAGCATGAGTAAGGCCATCTTAGAACATTCACTTTGTGACTGCAGCTGCATGAGTGAGCTTGGGCAAGACCAGCAGAAGAAGCCAGTCAACCCCCAGAGTCATGAGAAGTGTTGCTTTAAGACACTGAGATTGGGACATTTGTTATGCAGCAGCAGCTAACTGACACAGTGGTGTTGGAAGATACCCACTTGTGAGGCACAGCTCTCTATTCTTCTTTGAAAAGGCTCTGTCCTGCCAGAGGTCAACTCTGCTTGTGAGGCCCCAGCAGCACTGACGTTCATAAGAGTTTCTGAGATGTGGCTCAGGGCTCCAAAAGATTGAAGGGTCACTGCTTCTGAGTTATTTTTGGCCAGATCATATGCTTGAATGAATGGGATCTTGAAAAGATGAATCTCAATAGGATTTCATTCTTTAAATTTAAAGGAAATCTGTGAGTCATAAAGAGCAAGTTTTGTATTTCTTTTCCTTTGCAAAAATCTCGTGATGTCCTAAAATCACATTTTCAGTGATCTGTTAGAATGATCAATTATTAAATCTCTTCTGTTCTAACCTTTGTAACTTTTCCACAAAAAAAGAAACAGACAGGAAATTAGAGGGCTTTTTCCTAGCTTATTTTGTTGGGGGAATTTAGCCAAAACATTGTAAGGGTACTAATATGACTGAACTTACTCATTAGAGCTGATTATATATATTTTTTTAATTTTTATTTATTTATTTTTTTGAGGAAGATTAGCCCTGAGCTAACATCTGCCACCAATCCTCCTCTTTTTGCTGAGGAAGACTGGCTCTGAGCTAACATCCGTGCCCATCTTCCTCTACTTTCTATGTGGGATGCCTACCACAGCATGGCTTGCCAAGCGGTGCCATGTCTGCACCCGGGATCCAAACTGGTGAACCCCGGGATGCCTAGAAGCAGAACGTGCGCACTTAACCACTGTGCCACCGGGCCAGCCCCTGATTATATTTAAAAGTATAAATGTAGGGAATGAAGGGAATACAAAGTGAAATCAACATGACCTGCGCCCTTGAGAAGGTTCCTGGTTGAGCACGCTTCCCTTCACTGCTGAAGAAAGGGCTAAAGTGGAAGAACGGGATTTTTTAAAAATACAAATGCTTTAAACAATGGGAAATAATTGTTCTATGCAGGCTTTGCTTGGGATATGAAGACCAGGCAATTGATTTAACTTAAAATAGTTCAATGATGTTTAGCAGGTAGTAGGTGTGAGCATTTAAATCTATTCAAATTATCCAGTTCAGGTATTTTTCAATCAGCCAACCACCAAATAGAGCTTCCTTTGTCTGTTGATTAAACTGTGACTAATGAACTTATTTGGTTCTCCTGGGTGTTTGTGTGGTGTCAGAATTGAAATCTCTTGGAAATGTACAACCAATTACATTTTAATGCTTAACACAAATATCAGTGGTTTCAGTTCAGATATTGATGTTACTTTTCCTGCTTCCCCCATAACTATACTATCCATATTTCTCAAACCAAAACTGGATTTTTCAGGACTTAAGAATCAGAACTTATTTATAAGATTTCCAGTCTTATAAAATTAAAACCCATTTTGCTATACATTTAATAAATAGCTTTTATCGAAATGAATAAAATTGTATACAATGTATGCATTGAGGAAAGCATGGCAAAATGCACATAAAACTGTTACCAGGGAGTGGTGTGTACACATGTGCGAGAGTACAGTAAAATTAGGTGGGGAGAGAGGAGAATGTTGGCTTTTTTTCTTTCTTTTGGTATGATTATTTTTTTCAAAGAGCATACTTTTATAATTTGGAAAAAAATCTAATAAGCATGTTCTTTAAATTATGTGAATTTGAGACCCAGAAAATAGTAGTAAAAACTAAGACTCAAACTTAGAGGCACCCTTCATGTTATGAAAAGAAGTTGGGGGCTCAATTTTCTGCTTCCTTATGATCATGGTGTTTGCCAGGCAGGCCAGTTTCCTGCTGGTTTGCTGCCAAGAAATAGATGGGGCTATGCAGCTTCTCAAATGTGTGGCTCTCTCCTTACTTATCTTACTCTTTAAGCCCTGTTACCACTTTAAATCTCTAGGATTGTGACTTTTCAAAGTGGTAATTTTACATATTTTCCAAAATTAGGAGTCAAAGCAAAACCTGCATTTTTTAAGAAAGATAGTGAAAGAATGTTTACTTAAGTAAATACCATCTAGGTGGATTTATGGTTTGACATCAGGTGAATTAATATTCGCTAAATTATATAAGTAAGGTTTAGTGTTTTAATCAAATACAATGCTACCATAGTGTTAACTTGACCTGTATTTAGTATCATATGAACCAGCACTGGGTGACATAGCATCAGTAATAAATGGTGAGATCAGCTGTGATTGAGTGGGTAGGAAGAGAAGATAATACAACATTAGGTGAGTAATCCCTATATTTCAGGCACTCACGTACATGGTGAGATGAACTAAGACCTTCCTCCTCTTCTGTCAGAGGAGATAATTTGGGATCAGAAAAAAAAAACCCTACCTTGTTTTGATGTCTTTACCCCATATGGCTTGGTCAGAGAAGGTGATGACTGATTCTTGTAATGTGAAGGCTCATGAGTCAATGTTTTTTAGCCCAGTGATCACCAGGCTATCATTTTTCAAGGAGTCTTTTCAAAATTATGTTCCTTGGTGGGGCCAGCCCAGAGGTATAGTGGTTAAGTTCGCATGCTCCCCTTTGGTAGCCCGGGGTTCGCCAGTTCAGATCCTGGGCACAGACCCGTGCTGTGCAGCATCCCGCATTGCAAAATAGAGGAAGATTAGCACAGATGTTAGTTCAGGGCCAATCTTCCTCACCAAAAAAAACCCCATTATGTTCCTTGGAGGAATATGCCTTCTTGGGTAAGAGAATAAGCCATGTTTTGGGTAGAAACTAATCAACTGTAGGAGGTGTGTTTGTTGTCAGTGTATGTCAGGAAGAAACTGACCCAGGGGACTGTTGGAGGAGAAGCTCCTGCATTCTCCTCTGCCTGTGTTCAGTTTCAGAGCATAACCTTGCAAAGTCGTAGTGGAGAGAAAGAGAGCTAGTGGTTCTCTAGGAAGGGTGAAGGCTTAAGGATGCTCAGGAAAGAAAGACAGGGAGAACTGAGGGTATAAAGAGAAGCTGGGAGAGAGAGAGTCTCCAAGCGGGTTACCCTCAAAAGCCTTAAACTTGAGCATCTTGCTTCCCAACCTTGGGTGATACATTGGAATCTGTTTATGTAGATAGAGCTCCAAGTCCTACTCAGTATTGCTTGGTGATGCTTACCTGATGCTTTAGGAAAAGACTGCTAAATCTGCATTGTAATTTAGCTTTGGATAACTGTGGCAGCTCCAGAATAAAAATTTGTCACGTCGCTTGAAGGGCCTTTTCTAAGTATATCCTACTGTAGGTTCTACTTACGTAATACAGTGTTCATAGAGTTATCTGGAATGCCGGGATTCCACTGGTCCTGCCTCTTCACCTCTTCCCTTTTTCCTGGAGAATACAGACTTCACATTGATGATGCTTCTAAAGGTCTAACCGCACACCTCTTTGACCTCCTTCGTATTAGTAGCTCTTACTTCCTCTCTGCTTCCCATTGCCATGGCTGTACACTTTCCTCATGCATGAAGTGGGATTGCAAAAGGATGCAAATAACAACAAAAAAGGCAAGTAACAGTAGCTTAAACATAAAGGTTTTCCTCACTGATCACTAAGTCTAGAAGTGGGTTGTTTACAGCCGAGGCAGAGGCTGAAAGATGCCATTAGGGACTCACGACCCTTTTATTGTTTTGTTCTGCCATTCTTCGCTTGCTGATTTCACTATCATGGTCAGAACACAGACTCTGTTTCTACCGATGTCGTGTTCACATACAAGCAGAAGAAGATGGGAGCCAAAATCTCCTCTCTGTGAAGTTTCATCTTTTGATTCATACGTGGATTCCTGACCCAGGGACTTCTCCCCGTGTCATTGTCCAGAACCAGGTTGCATGCCACCTTCCACCCTACCTCCTTCAGCCACAAGGGAGGTTGTGATAATGCATATCGTTAGCTCGAAACATTGCTGATCCCTGTAAACATGGGCTTCTGTGTCAGTAAGAGAAAAAGGCAAATTGGTGTTGGGAAGGTAAGAAGTAGTGCATGTCAGAGCTCCAAACCCAGATAAAGAGGTGGTTCCCTTGGTGAAATGGAGTTGCAAAGGCTAATCCCAGCTTACCTGACTCCATCGCATATTCACGCAGCCAACACCAACATCTTGGAAATATTCTGTGGCCACAAATCCTATCATCTCATCTCTCTCCTCAGAGCCTCTCTCTCTGCCCTCTTCTCTGGCTTCTCTTCATGAAGATGTTGATATTTCCCTGTGTTCTGCCTTCAGCCATCCCCCCTTGCCACTGTGGCATATTCCTCTTGGAAGCTGTTGTATAAGTTGCACCCCGTGAAATACGAAGTCTGGATCAAGGGATGCAGATCAGAACTAGGAAGGTCTGTGAGTGTCTGTCAGTGGGAGAGGTCCAGGTCTTGTGCTGAGAAGCAGCTTTGAATAGGAATGGCCAGTAACTGGAATCACAAAGAAATGCCAAAATCCAAACAGGGAGATGTAAACATTTCTACTGGCAATAGGTATAGGGATGAGGGAGAGGTGGTAATGGGATTTGGAGACCATAAGAAAGAGAGAAAGAGGAGGATGTTTTCCAGACTGGGTATGCTCCTTGCCTGGGGCTTCTTGCATTTTCTTTCTCAGGGGTATATGTTTAAAGGACTGTTGGGTCTTTATCAATTTCCGTGTGATGATGGTATTCAAGTCTATTTTTCCATCTTCAGTCCTCTTCTGAGTCCTTTACTACTTGTTTTCTGGTTATATGGGTCCACTGGGATGTCCCATGGCTCATCAAAATCAGTGTGCCTCAAAGCTAATATACCCTGCCCCCATCAAACCCCCTCCCACATGCACCTCCACCAGGATTTCCAGCTTAGTAATGACAACCTCCAGTTGCCTAAACGAAGAGCTACAGTCTTTTGACTCCTTTCCTGAATTCACACCTCCTTTGGTCATCAGATACCCTCACTTCAATCTGTTCTCTCAGATCTTCCTGCCTTGCATGGCTATTCTCTGCTCTTGCCTAGAGCTTCATCATCTCCCCACTGGATGTCTGTTGGCTGCCCAAATGGTCTCCGTATGTCAGCATCTTACCATTCGAATCCATCCTCCATGCAAGCTATGGGTCTTAAAACACAGATCTAGGCAAACCACTCCCTGGGTGTGAGCTTTTGGTGGCTCTTTACTTCCTTGTCCAAGCTTTGCCTTTCTAGGTCCTCTCTGATATTCTCCTCCATGTGTTGTGTGCTGTGCCTGCATTGTAGTCCTCATGCTTCCCAGGGCTCATCCTCAACGTCCATACCTTTGTGCCTTAATTATATTTCTCTTTTACCCTGGAATTTCCATCCCCACTTATTTTTTTAACCCAGAAAACTGTATGCCCAGCTCAAATGTCACTTTGTCTGTCTTTACCTTTCTGATAACTTCCTCAGCCTCTGTTGAAACTAAAACAAAACAGCAGAGTTGTTTCCTTATTCTTCTATGTGTAGCATTTATCGTATTTCACTTTAATTGGTTGCTTATGTATTATTCTTTCCATTAGACTGTGAGTGCTCAGACAGCAGGGATGCTCTTTTATTCTTTTTATCTGCAGCATTTAGCACAATGCCTTGTGATATTCAATAATTGTGTCGAATTGAATTGTAGATAATCTGCTTGAGGTTAATAGAGAGTTAACTTGATAAAATATTATTTGTCTAAGGAGACTGCATCCCCTATATTTATAATGTGCATTAAAATCTAATGTTTTCATTTTTAAAAAACCCAGAGTAAACTTTTATATAAAAGATAATCTGGTGTGTTTTCTCTATAATAATACCTGCGACTCTCCCAACCTCTGTGAGTTTTGACACACGAAATCTCACTAATACAAGTAAATGTTAAGTAGCTGTAGCTGCAGAGAATCCCACTTGCAGACTGCAGCTGGAAGAATCCGTTGTAAGTCAGCCTTAAACAGTGGGCTCTTCAAACCGCCTCTCCCACCACCTTCCTTGAATCTCTCTGTTGCAACTATTTATAAAACTGGCACAAATGGCATTTGATTTGCTGCCCATAATTTATGAAAATTTTTTATTTTGATAGCTTGTGAATGCCTATTCACCATCCTTTTCTTTAGGAGTCTTTATAATTTCTTTACTAAAAATTAATACTCATTGTATTTCTCCTCCTGCCCCACCCACACGCCCAGTGTCAGAGTGGTGGTGGGAACATGGATTTGTAACCTCAGTTCTGTTAAAAAATACATGTAGATGCTATGTGTCCTATCAAAAATTTTATATATTTTCTCTAATAGCTTTATAACTTAAGTGAGTCCAAACGAGGCTTAAACCACTTTACAACCTCACTGAATTCTATTCTTGGACAAAGTGTCACAGGCTATAAAGCCAAACTGGCCTTGATTGAGCAATATTAATCCAAGTTGGGGTGGTCGGAAAGCTTTGGGACTTGTCTTCCTTTGTGAGGTGGTTAGAGATTTCACTGTCAATAACCTCTGGTAGGGTCCAACTTCCTTTAGAAACTGGGAGCTAAATTTCTCCTTGATTTTTCTGACTCTTACTTAATAGGGTCATCTCTTAGATATGAGAGAGCTTTTCATAACAAAGATAACAGCAGTGTTTGCTTTCTCTGTGATAGATTTAATGCGCAGCTCAGTAAAATTACACATAATTCAAACAATCTGTATAAATAGCAAAGTAATATTAAAAATTACAACCTTACCTATGTATTTTGGTGGTGGTGATTTTATTTCTACATTTACAATGAGTAACGTAAATTCTAAATCATGCTATTTTCTACACACATGCCGTTCCTTTTTAATAAATACAGGCAATCCAAATCTTTCTCTCTACAGTGAATCACTAAAATCCTACTGATTATAAATGCCAATGTCGTTTTTGTTTCTGAATTTTTTGCATTGAAAATATGTGTCTTGGTTCTCTTATCAAAGCAGACTTTTTGTAAAATAAACCAGTTTATGCAGAAATAAAACATTTAACAAAAAGCAATATCCAATTTGGATTCCATTGAGATGGAAAACTGCATTAACATCCCAACAGCAGGGTTGTCTGTATTCAGCAGCCTGTTGAATGATGAGAAGGAGCACAGTTTCCCCATGGGAGATTATGATGGCAGGAACGCAGGTGAGCTCTGGAAAGGGGAAGATCCCTCACATAAGCCAGATCAAAATCAAAATCCCTCTGTCCACCTGTCATTAGAGTGAGCCAGATCCAAAGGTGGGATTCCCCTCAGGCTTCGGGCCAGCTCTAGGGGAAATTTACAAAGAGGAAGTTTCTCTTTGCTGCCTTCCCATTCTTTCTCTCCACAGTTCCGTCCCTGTCTGAATCCTGCATATTTCTGATCAGCTCCTAACTTGAGGTCCTTCCCAGAGGCATTGACCTTTTAAAAGGGAACTGTAAAATATTTGTTAAAAAGTCAAGAGTAAAAGAAAATGAGCCTACAGTGGTGGGAAGACGAGGGGCGGGTTTCGTCTCTGTGGTTGTCCCCTCCAATCTGATCTCCAAGAAAGGTCACAGGCTTATGTAGCTCAGGTATTTGATATTCCTGCACATTTTCGTCTCCAGGAAGCTCTAAGTAGCAGAGTGGCATTGGCATTTTCATAGTCACTTAAACAGTTAGTGAGATTTCCAGCCACAGAATTTCTCAGCCTTGGGACATGGGAAAAGAGCTGTTATTTGACTTCAAGAAGTTACAAAATGGCGTTCCTTCTATTTATGTGTTTTTCTGGGGGTGAATTAAGAACAAGCTTTCCTGGTTGCTTAGATCATCAGTTTGTTACCTTTAAGGGTCCTGTCTTGTCCTTTGATTACATACTTTTGAATTTTCTTTCATCGGTACTGACAATGTCAAACTTTACCCAAGCCCTGTGATCCGGAAAATGGTGACGATTAAGAATCCCTCCCTCCTTGGTGTTCTGGAAAACAGCTTACTGCAAAGAACCACCATTCTCCCTATGACTGAGATAGGACTCACATATGGCCCCTCCTCCCCACCCTGTTTGCCTAGGACAAGGCCAGACACAGACCTTCCAAATTCCCATTCTTTGTCTCACAATTATTTAGCCGAATTGCGTGTCCCCACTGATCCATCGAAACAAAATGCTCATTGCTGTGGTCTAAAATTTGTGTCCCTGCCTCAAATTCATATGTTGAATCTTAACCCCCAAAGATGATGGTATTAGGAGGTGGGGCCTTTGGGAGGGGATTAGGTCCTAAGGGTAGAGCCCTCATGAGTGGGATTAGTGCCCTGATTGAAGGGACCCTGGGGAGCTCCCTTTGCCATGTGAGGACCCAGAGAGAAGGCACTGGCTATGAACCAGGAAGGGGGCCCTGGACTTCCAACTTCCAGTACTGTGAGAAATAAATTTCTGTTGTTTATAAGCCATCCACTCTTATGAAGTCTTTCCTCCAAGTTTATTGAGATATAATTGACATATAACATTGTGTCAATTTAAGGTATAATGTGATAATTTGTTATAGGTATATATTGTGAAATGATTAATGTGGCATTTTGTTCCAGCTGCCAGAACAGACTAAGACACTTGTTGACCAAATTTTGATTAAGATTCTCCTCTTCCCGGGGCCCTGACCTTTGGCCCACCCTCAGCTTGAGCCAGCAGACAGCGCGCGCACACACACACACACACACACACACACACCCACCCACCCACCCACCCACCCAGCATGAGGACAGGCTGGCCTCAGAGTAAACCGGTTCTGGATCTACTGACTAATCAGGCCACCCTTTCATCTCACTTCCCCACTCCTGCTGCTCTTTAGCCCTGTTTACTCCTCTTCATAGGAGAAGACCTCTTCTTGCCTAACACTGAACCCTCTGTAGTCCTCCTGGTGGTCCGAGCGCGTTCCTTCTTGCGAGGGGCACTCTCCCTTCTTGCAGCAGTCTCTTTCCTCCCTCCCTTGCAACAGTGCTTTCAAACAAAGTCTCTCTTTACTAAGTCCAGATTGGTTTCTTATTTGACGGTTTCCTTTAAAAACACCAACACCTGAGTCCCTATTTGCAACTTCCCCTTGAATTCATGCCCCACCATGGAGAGGAAGGTGGTACCCAACAAGGAGGCGAGAGGATGAGTCTTCCTGAGGCAGATGTGATGTGCTCACGCAGCAGTAAGATTCCATTCAAATTAGAGTCCTGAAAGTCTAGGGAAATAGCTTGGAGAGGACTGCATAAAAAGCAAACTTAGGAACCAGAGAGAAGTCCAAGTGGAATAATGCGGCCCCTTTCCTTCTGTACGATTTAACAGTTTGAAAAAGATCCACTTAAAAGAGTAGTATGGAGCATGTACCCTCAGATTTATTTAGAGTCGTAGTCTCCCTGTAAGGGAATTCCATGGGGACTGTGACTTGGGGATCTCCAATCTCCCAAACTATTCCTACAGAACTTTCTCTACAGGACTGAAAAATGCTATGTTGAGGCTAGAATGGAAAGGGAAAAAAGTTCTCATTGACCATACTAAATTCTTGCAAACTTTGCCTTTGGGAATAGATATGATTCATTGAGTTTATTATTTTCTTAAGCCAAAAGAGTTTTTCCTGGCTATCCAATCCCTGTCATTATTTCAGTGGTAATTATGTCCAGATTAAGCCCTTTGGCATAGAAAATTTCCCCTTAGTTATTTGTAGTTTGCTATGCAAATGAGTTATAATTGAATGCATGCAGCTGATGATGCAAAGTCTCAGAAATCCCTCTGGATCTTGGAAAGGGACCCTATTTTAAGGAAAGACGATGCACAGAGTGAAATGCGTATGTATATGTGTGTGTCTGTATGAAATGTGTCTGCATACACATATATTCTATGACAAACTTCCACTTCAATTGCTCTGGCTACTCAACATCCTGGCTACTGGCTCCTAAGCCTCCATTCTCATTTGTGAAAGGCTTCGTAACATTGTAGGAGTTTTATCTGGTAATGGACAAGACTGCCTGCTGACGCACCTGCCTCCCTCTCTACCTTTTGCTCCTTCGCTCTCTCCCTTCTGCACACCCACCCGTCCAGGCTCTAGGGACTCTTTCCCCCTTTTACAGGGGATTATAAACCTGTTGTTGATGATGTCTCATTTGGACCTCAAACCCTGACCTCTCTTCTGAGCTCTAGACTAATTTATTCCAGAACGTTGACTTCGCCTCTCTGCTCAGACAGCTAATGGCTACCTCATACTACACATGTCCAAAATGAACTCGCAATTTCTCATTGAATCCTGTTCCTCAACCGGTCTGGCCATTTCGCTCACTGACAATTCCAGGCTTCCTGTTGCCCAGGCCCCCAAACTTGAATTATCCCTGACTCCTCTTTCCTGCTTATTAATGATAACCCATCAGCAAATTCCATGGGTTCTTCCTTCAAAGTGTGCCCAAAACCATCATACTTGTCATCCCCTTCTCTTCTCCCGCCCTGATATAAGTCACTGTCATTTCTCACACCTAACTAGTTCTCTTGCTCTCATACTTGTCTTCATGAAATGGCTAGATTACTATTATTATTTTTTACAAAAACCTTTTATTTTAGAATGATTTTAGAGTTTAGAAAAATTGCATAGACACTACAGAGAGTTCTCATATATCCTTTGCCCAGCTTCCCCTAATGTTAACACCTTACACAACTATAGTACATTTGTCAAAATGAAGAAATTAACATTGATACACTACCACTAACTATATTAGAGACCCTATTTGGATTTCGCAGGTTTTTCCGTGAATGACCTTTCTCTGTCTCAGGATCCCACGTTGTATTTAGTCACCATGTCTCCTAGTCTCCTCTGATCTGTGACCATTTCCCGTTCTTTTCTTGTCTTTCATCACAGTTTTGAGGAGCACTGGTCAGGTGTTCTGTGAAGAACCCTCAGTTTGGGTTTGTCTGGTGTTTTCTCATAGTTAGACGGGGGTTTGGGGCTTTGGAGAGGAGCATTGCAGAGGTGAAGGGCCCTCCTCATCACGTCACGACTAGAATGCGTCATGTCCACGCGGCTCATCACTGTGATGTTAATCTCGAGGACTTGGCTAAGGTGCTGTCTGCTGGCGTTCCTCCCTGTAAAGTTCTTCTGTTTCCCTTTCTGTGCAGAGTGATTCTTTCATGTCTGCCCTTTCCTCAAAATGTTCTTACACCTTCCCATCTTGTTCTTACAATGATCTGCAAGGCTTTGCATGGCTGGCCCTGCTTCCTGATGGATCTCCCCTCCAGTGATTCCCCCTGGCGCTTGCCATCCCCATCTTTAATCAGATATTTCTGTGCCCTAATACCTCAGAGAAGCAACCTGTTATGAAGTTAAGGAACTTTTGGGGGCACACCTAGAAATGGCATTTGTGGTTCTGAAAGGGTTAACTTGTTTTCCTTGGATAAACCCTCTTTTATCCCATGAAGTAGGATGTGTGCTCCTTATAGGATTAAGCAATAATGAGTCTTTTTCAGTATTTATTACACAAGAGAACAATGGAAATTCTCACTGGGTAGCAGCTATTTACACAAAAGAAAACTAGTAGGAGCACTTGTAGGTACTATATTTTCATATGCTCATCTAAATTCTTGAGTCTTTTTTTTCTCTAATCCTTCGGATTTCTGGACAATGAGGCTACTGGCCTCTCATTAGGATGAATTTGGGCAGTCTGGAAGCATTTGTTCTTCTGTTTGCTAGAAAGAAGCAATCTGTTTTACTTCTTTCTTTTTATTTATGAACAAATATTTGGAGGAGGATGTTGGTGCACCAAGCAAGTACTGTTATGATGCAGTATTGATGAGCTGAGAGAATATTCTGAAGACAGAAAGTAAGAGAAGGCAGAAGCTGCACATACAAAATGTGTTACGATTGACTTTCCCCATCATTGGTCTTGAGTGAGTTAATAGAATGATTGCAGACCATCTCCAAAATGAGATCACGACAGGCACTCTGCAAAGTTTCAAGTAAAGAATTACAGAACTAGCGGCAAATATTTTTATATATTATCCCAGTGGATGTGAATGGAAATCTCTTGTTATTAGAAATGTCGCTCCCACTAATGATATGTTTGGAAAAGATAAATAGGAACTATAGATACTCTTTATTTCCCATAGTTATTGCACACTCCAATTTTATTTTACCAACTTTGAAACTCAATATTACCATATTTATAATTTCGGGGTCATTTGGGGAAGAGGAAGAGAGAGATTTTCTTACCGTCTGTGATAATGAGAGCTAACTCATGTTCACCAATGTCATTACATAATATTCTTTAAACACCAGTAGACAAATTCCTGACCAACCAATCCAGGTCTATTTTTGCATGTTTTTCCTAGTGTTTTTCTTCTTTTAAGAGACTGCAACACATTTCTGTCAAGAAATTCCTATGTTCCTTCTAATGAATAATACAGAACTGCTGTTACTAGTAAGATTTCAGATAGAACAGTAGGAAACGCATTCTCAGGTTACCCAAGAATTCATTGTTTTTTTTAAGACAAACAAGATTACTTTGGTAGAGCTTAAAGTCACAATTCTTCAAGAAAAACAAGAAATTCTTAATGATGTGTGAACATTGTTTATTTTGAAGAGTTGTGTTGTTCCTCTGGCATTCCAAATGATGTCACATTTGTTTTTTAGCAACCAGAGTTCCCAACTACTAAGAAACGGTGACCCCTCCAGTTTCCCCCAAATCCTTCCAATGCTGAATTGAATTATCATTGCTGACAGGACCTTTGAATGCTCCAAAATCTAATTTATGAAAAAGTATCTTAAGGGTACCCATCAAAAAGGTTTAACACAATTTTTACATGTTATCATTTTTGCTTCAGAGCATTTAAAAAGAAACACAGTGTTATGGATATAGTTCTATAGCTACCATTCCCTCCCTCCCTCCCAGAGCTGGTCAGTGTCATTTAAATTATCTTTCTTAGGTTTTTACCACGTGTAGAATGTTCTGAATTTTTAAGAATTCATGCCAATGGTCTATTTTACCAAAGACTTTTCAACTGTTTTCTTTTTCCCCATTCAACACAGTGTGTTCGTTTACCCATGTTTGCACAAGTAGCTCTGGTCTCTTCACTTTAATTGCCATGAGATGTTTCATTTTATGAATGTATCATAGCCCATCCATTTCCCTCTTTCTGCATCTGAGATTTTTTGTTTTGTTGATCCGTTGTTTGCTATAACAAGCAATGCTGTCGTAAACATCCATGTACCTCCCTCTTTGCAGGCACATGGGAGAATTGCTCCAGGGTATATAACTAGAAGTAGAATTGCTGGGTTGTAGATTATACCCATCTTGAAGCTTATTAGCTTTTGCAAAATTGCCTCCAAAGGAGTTGTCCCAGTTCTCCTTACCACCAGTCATGTGTGCGCACCCCTGTTTTCTCATATTCCTGGTTTTATCATGCTTTTCTTTGCCAGTCTGATATGTTGAAATCACATCATGTTCTTTTATTTATGTATTTAGTAAGCCCGTTTCTTTGCCTTGGAACTTGCAGATGTGGGACAATTCCAGACATCTTTATTTTCTGAGTTTTTGGTTATAGCTTAAGTTAGCGATATTCTCAAATAGAGAAAATGAGGTGCAGTTGGGTATTTTTCTTCTTGGTGTAATTTAATCTTCCCTTCTAGGACTGAACATACCAGGGCATGATCCAGAGAGACAGCTTGCACTATAAATGATGATGACAAGCCTTCCCCAGCAGGCTTGTAATTCCACATGATAAAGACTCTCACATGCCAAAGACAGGGAAGCTGTTCTGGATGAATGAATATATGTTGGGTGGGAGGGTCCTGGATGAACAGCATGGTCTTATTATTGGCAATGACACCCAAAGGACATTATATAATTCTCTTATTCTTTTAGCCTCAGAGAGTATAACATAACTCCCTTCTCCTTATGCTGTTCATGAAAGGGATCTTCTCTTAATTGCTGACCCAGTGGCTCTGCTATTCCCTGACTTCATTTCCTATCTTCTCAAAACCCCAAATTATACTCCAGCCACACTGGTCTTTTCACACGTCTTCACAATGCAAGCTTATTGTTACCACAGGACCTCTGCTCTTGCTGCTCCTTCTACTGTCTGGAAGACTTTGTTTCCTAGGTTTTAACATGACTGGCTTTTTGTTAATCATTCAGTTCTCTCAGTTCAGGTGTCACCTCCTTAGAGAATCTGTCCATGACCATTTGTCTATCCATTTTCCCCCTTTATTACCACATCCCCTTGCTTTATTTTCTTCATAGCATATGTGGCCATATGAAATCACCCTTTTCATGTGTTTGTCTTTTTTTTTTGGTCTGTCTGCTCTATTAGAATTTAAAAATTCCAAGTGAGCAAGGAACTTGTCTGCATGGCTATGCTAATATCCCAGTGCCTGAAACGTAGTTGGTTCTCATGCCTTATTTATTGAGGGAATGGATGGTTTCTATTTTAGGGGAGAATATAAAATTATTCTCATTTTATCCAAAAACATTTGAGAATCCACCCTGTGCCAGACTCTGAGTAAGATTTTGAAGATATAAAGATGCACAAGACACCTTTCTTGCCCCCAAGAAACTGGAGTGGGTTGGGGTCAAGATAGCAGCTTAAGTGGACTCTGAACTCACCTCCTCCCATGAGCAAAAAACCAAGCTACATCTATTCTTGAAACAGTTACCCCTGAGAGAGAAGTGAAAACTGAATTAAAAGAACCCCTGCAAGAAGGGACAGTCTGACTGAGGTGGAAGAGGCAGAAATTCCATCTGGGGAGGAAAAAAACCTAGCTTTGCAAGCTGTGGTGCTCCACGGCTGACCAGGAGCAGCTCTAAGGTATGCAGCCTTCCCCGGAGGAGTAGTGTACCTGAATGAAGGAGCATTACCACTATAAGCATCCTTCAGACTCAGCACAAATGCCATGAGTCTCGAAATATCTGGCTTTGCTGGCTATTAACTACAACAGGGAACACCCCAAGAAAGGCTATCAGACAAATGGAAGAAGACCTGCTCTTAAAGGGCCCATGCACAAATTTACCTGTTTTGGAAAGCAACCGAAAATCACCAGAAAGAAAGGAGCACAGTCCTTTGGTGAAAAGTGACTCAGCTGGTAGGTTCTGGTTGCATCTCAATGAGAGGTAAGACCTCTCCAGGGACTGAGACACTAGCAGCCGTCATTATCGTGACCTAGTACAGGCATGCTGACAGACACTAGCAGACGCCATCAGAGCTCTTCCCCTGTCCTGTTAGCCTAGGATCTGCCCCACACACTAGAGCATGGATTTAATCCAGCTCAGACAGGGCAGGCAGCCCACCCCAGGGACTGGTTCCACCCAAGAGCAAGCCCTCGGGCAACTTTTCAACTTGCATAGACTGAGTGCCTGGATCCTCTGCAGGCAGGCAAATGGGTTCATCTCTGTGGGGCAGGGCATGCGTGAGAAGCAGTGGAGTGGGTGGGGCATTGGTGGAGCATGTGAGGGCCTCTGAAGTGGGGCACCTGGTTATGCCCCAGGGAACCAAGATGTGTGCACAGGCCAGGACTGCATTGGTGGTGTGTGTGGCCCTGTGGGCCATGGGGCTTATCAGCAACAGAAGACCTGTACTTCACAAACAGTCACATAGGGGATTGTCCCCACCTTCCACAGCCTGAAACAATTGGGTGCTGCTGTTCCTGGGGCCAGCCCCACTCAGTTGCAATCCCAAGAGAGCTGACAACAGCCTTGCAGGCCAGAGACCTACAGCAATTGTAAGCCCCTGAGCCTCCAGCCAACCATGCTGGGGGCTTACTCACTTAACAGAAAAACTGTAACAGGAATGTGCTGTTAGACCTTGCAGCCAACTGTGCTGTGGCTCCCCAAACCCAATAAAGTGACTGAAGGGTCCGTAGCAGCCACAGGAAGCTTAGAATTACAACCAGCTGGCCATGGGGACAGCCTAGAATCCCTGGGCACCTACAGCAGGAGCAACCTTTCCACAAAAGAAAGAGAACGTAGCCCACACAGGGGTCACTCCTGAAACATTTGGAATTGATGACGAGAGGACACATGGAACATTCTCCAAGATAGACCACCACATATTAGGCCACAAAACAAGTCTCAATAAATTTAAGAAGATAGAAAAAATACCAAGCATCTTTTCTGACCAGAAAATAGAATCAACTACAGGAAGAAAATCAGAAAAGCCTCAAAATGTGGAGATTAAAACTAAATGCTACTGAACAACGATTGGGTCAATGAAGAAATCAAAGGAGAAATCAAAAACTGCTGGAGACAAATGAAAATGAAAATACAACAAGCCAAAATCTATGGGATACAGCAAAAGCGGTTCTAAGAGGGAAGTTTATTGCAATACAGGCCTACCTCTACAAACAAGAAAAATCCCAAATAAGCAATCTAACAGTGCACCTAAAGGAACTGGAAAAAGAGGAACAAACCAAGCCCAAAATCAGTAGAAGGAAGAAAATAGTAAAAATCAGAGCAGAAATAAATGAAATAGAGACTAAAAAAGCAATAGAAAAAGTCAATGAAACAAAGAGCTGGTTCTTTGCAAACATAAACAAAGTTGACAAACCTTTAGCTAGACTCACCAACAAAAAAAGAAAAAAAGTTCAAATAAAATCAGAAATGAAAGGGGAGTGATTACAATGGACACTTCGGAAATACAAAAGATTATAAGAGAGTACTATGAAAAGCTATATGCCAACAAATTAGATAATCTAGAAGAAATGAATAAATTCTTAGAATCATACAACCTTCAAAAACTGAATCAAGAAGAATTAGGGAATCTGAATAGACCAATTACCAGTAAGGAGATCGAAACAGTAATCAAAAACCTCCCAAAAAAATGAGTCCAGGACCAGACGGCTTCCCTGGTGAATTCTACCAAACATTCAAAGAAGACTTAATACCTGTCCTTCTCTAACACTTCCAAAAAATTGAAGAGGAGGGGAAGCTTCCTAACTCATTCTACAAAGCCAACATTACCCTGATACCCAAACCAGACAAGGACAACACAAAAAAAGAAAATTACAGGCCAGTATCACTGATGAACATCAATGCAAAAATCCTCAACGAAATACTAGCAAATCAAATACAACAATACATTAAAAAGATCACACACAATGATCAAGTGGGTTTCATTCCAGGGATGCAGCAATGGTTCAACATCCGCAAATCAGTTGACGTGATACACCACCTTAACAAAGTCAAGAATAAAAATCACATGATCATCTCAGTAGATGCAGAGAAAGCATTTGACAAGATACAGCATCCATTTATGATAAAAACCCTGAATAAAATGGGTATAGAAGGAAAGTACCTCAACATAATAAAGGCCATATATGACAAACCCACAGCAAATATCATTCTCAATGGAGAAAAACTGAAAGCTGTCCCTCTAAGAACAGGAACCAGACAAGGACGCCCACTGTCACCACTCTTATTTAACATAGTATTGGAAGCCCTAGCCAGAGCAATTAGGTAAGAAAAAGAAATAAAAAGGATCCAAATTGAAAAGGAAGAAGTTAAACTGTCACTATTTGCAGATGACATGATTTATATTTAGAAAACCCTTTTAGAAATAATAAATGAATATGGTCAAGTTGCAGGATACAAAATCAACATACAAAAATCAGTTGCATTTCTATACACTAACAATGAAGTAGCAGAAAGAGAAATTACAAATACAGTCCCATTTACAATTGCAAGAAAAAGAATAAAATATCCAGGAACAAAATTAACCAAAGAGGTGAAAGATCTGTACACTGAAAACTATAAAACACCGTTGAAAGAAATTGAAGAAGACACAAAGAAATGGAAAGATATTCCATGCTCTTGGATTGGAAGAATTAACATGGTTAAAATGTTCATGCTTCCTAAAGCAATCTACAGATTCAATGTAATCCCTATCAAAGATCCAATAACCTTTTACACAGAAATAGAAGAAAGAATCCTAAAATTTATATGGAACGACAAAAGACCCCGAATAGCCAAGGGCATCCTGAGAAAAAAATACAAAGCTGGAGGTATCACACTCCCTCATTTGAAAATATACTACAAAGCCATAGTAACCAAAACAGCATGGTACTGGCAGAAAAACAGACACACAGATCAATGGAACAGAATTGAGAGCCCAGAAATGAACCCACACATCTATGGACAGCTAACTTTTGACAAGGGAGCCAAGAGCATACGATGGAGAAAGGAGATTCTCTTCAATAAATGGTGTTGGGAAAACTGGACAGCCACACGCAAAAGGATGAAAGTGGACCATTATCTTACACCATGCACAAAAATCTAGTCAAAGTGGATTAAAGACTTGAGTGTAAGACCTGAAACCATTAAACTTCTGGAAGCAAACATAGGCAGTATGCTCTTTGACATCTGTCTTCGCAGCATGTTTTCAAGTACCAAGTCTGACCGGGCAAGGGAAACAATGGAAAACATGAACAAATGGGAGCACATCAACGCAAAAAGCTTCTGCACAGCAAAGGAAACCATCAACGAGATGAAAAGACAACCTAACAATTGGGAGAAGATATTTGCAATCCATATATCTGATAAGGGGTTAATATACCAAATATACAAAGAACTCATACATCTCAACAACAAAAAAACTAACAACCCAATTAAAAAATGGGCAAAACATCTGAACAGACATTTCTGCAAAGAAGATACACAGATGGCTAACAGGCACATGGAAAGATGTTCAACATCACTAACTACCAGGGAAATGCAAATCGAAACTACCATGAGATACCACCTCACTCCCAAGAATGGCTATAATTAACAAGACAAGAAACAATAAGTGTTGGAGAGGATGTGGGGAGAAGGGAACCCTGGTACACTGCTGGTGGGAGTGCAAACTGGTGCAGCCACTATGGAAGACAGTAGGGAGATTCCTCAAAAAATTAAGAATAGATCTACCATATGATCCAGCTTATCCCACTGCTGGGTATTTATCCAAAGAACGTGAAAACACAAATGCATTAAGATACATGCACCCCTATGTTCATCGCAGCATTATTCACAATAGCCAAGACTTCAAAGCAACCTAGCTGCCCCTCAAGGGATGAATGGATAAAGAAGATGTATATTTACACAATGGAATACTACTCAGCCATAAGAAATGACAAAATCTGGCTATTTGTGACAACATGGATGGACCTTGAGGGTATTATGCTGAGTGAAATAAGTCAGAGGGAGAAAGTCAAGTAGCACATGATCCCACTCATAAATAGAGGGTAAAAACAACAGGAAACAATCACATAGAGACAGAGATTGGATTGGTGGTTACCATAGAGGAAGGGGGAGGGAGGAGGACGGAAGGGGTGATTAGGCACATGTGTTTGGTGATGGATGGTAATTAGTCATTGGGTGGTGAGTCTGTTGTGATCTACACAGAAATCGAAATATATAACAATGTACACCTGAAATTTATATAATGTTATAAACCTGTGTTCCTGTGGTAAAAAAGAAAAACAAATAGTACAACAAAGAGAAATAGGAATACAGGGTTAAAACTAGCCAAGTGGAAAAAGAAAAAAAGAAGAAACTGGAAATGTCACATGCTTTGGGAATGTTGTATTAAACAACAGTGACTGTCTCAACTTGGGGGCAAAGCTACTACAGGTTCAGTCCTCAGAGGGAGAAGAGTGATTTACAAAAGGACCACGATTCCTGCTATCAGGTTACAACTGAGTTTGGACATCCAAAATTAGATAGAAAAATTGGGAGGAATATAAAGGCAAGGGGAAATAAAAACCCTTGAGTATAGAAAATAATGAAGTGGCTACTCAAAGAATGAGATGGAACAAGAGATGAGTGTTAGTGAGAGTGTGGAAAAAAGGGAACCCTAGTGTACTGTTGGTAGAGATATAAATTGGTGCAGCCATTATGGAAAACAGTATGGTGATTCCACAAAAATTTAAAAATGAAACTACCATATGATCCGGCAATCCTATTTCTGGGTATCTGTCCAAAGATATTGAAATTAGTATCTTGAAGAGATATTTGCACTCCCATGTTCATCACAGTATTGCAACAACCAAGATTTAGTAACAGCCTAAATGTCTGCAATGAATGAGTGGATAAAGAAGATTTGGTATACATATAAAATGGAATATTATTCAGCCATGAAAAAGAAGGAAATCCTGCCACTTGCAACAACTTGGATGAACCCTGAGGGCATTATGCTAAGTCAAATAAGCCGGACAAAGACAGATTCTTTATGATCTCACTTATATGCAAAATCTAAAAAAGACAAACCCAGAAAAAACAGAGTAGAGTAGGGTTGAGGAGTGGAGGAAATTGGGAGATCTCAGTCAAAGGGTACAAACTTCCAGTTATAAGATTAACAAGTTTGGGGATTTAATGTACACCATGGTGATTATAAGCTAATAATACTGTATCATATACTTGAACATCACTAAGAGAGTAAATCTTGAATGTTCTCACAACAAAAATGAAATGGTAACTGTGACGGGATGGAGGTGGGAGCTAGTACTATGGTGGTAATCATTTTGCAATTTACAAATGTATCAAATCAACACGTGTACACCTTAAACATACACAGTGTTATGTGTCAATTATAGTTCAATAAAGCTAGGGAAAACAGACATGCTTAGATTATAGCTAGCTTGGTGACAAGGAGCAAGCTTCTGACACCATTACTGATTTTCTTCATGCATACATTTATTCACTCAACAAAAGTTTAATGAATGAGAATGATAAAAAAAATAAGGGAATGAGTCAGAAAACTGCCTGTAATTAGGGGCTTCAAGGGAAGGGTCAAGCAGGGTAGGTCAGGAATGGAGTGAGTCCTTCTGCCAACAGTGAAAGTCCCTCCCAACATGGCGACACTTCTGGCTTCAGTTTCTCCATAAAAATAGGAAAAGGTACCCAATGAATATTGAATGAGATCAAGAACAAGAGGCAGCTTAGAGACAACCATAGGTTCATTGAGACGCCAACGGAAGGTGGAAGTTGCTGAATGAGAGATCAAATTTGAAGCTAGGGAAAGCTCACATTCCTTCAACTTAGAAATATTTCCAACTGTTCACTAGAAAAATAGAACAGGATGCCTAGAAACAGAGGTGGTGTTTTTGGACAAAAGCAGGAAATTGCATCTCGTTCTTAAAGTTTTGGGGGAGCAGATGGTAGGAGATGGAGCAGGTGTTTTTATGTGAGTGCCATTTGAACCTGGGCGATGGTGTCATTTAAGGTAATCAGCAGTAGTCAAGCTTATTGAACAACAACAAAATAAGATGCAATTTGGGACATTAATAATTATTACATGTCATTAGTACAATTGACTATACTAATGAGACACTAATGGTGACTTCCGGGCTGATGGAGAAGGGTATTCACTTCCCTAAAACCAAGGGCTGAAGTCAAAGGGCTGCCCTTTGGAGATGTAAGATGTAATTACTGGCTTGAGAAGAAACCCAGCAGCTTAGCCACTGGGAGGATTCTGCACTGACGTGACCCCCACACAGTAAATGTGAAACACAACAGAGCTCAGTGGCTGCTGACGGGAGCTGCCTGGGCTCTTCAGTCACAGAGCTAGGCCTTCAAGAGGCCAGTAGCCAGGCCTGCTCTGCACCTTCAGACATCCTCTTTCTATCCTTCCACCTGACATGCAGCTGGAAGAGCACCTCTGAGTGTCTCGCAGGTCCTAGTGGAATGCCTCATTATGCAGAGAAGACCTGACCTGAAAGGTGAAAACAGTTGGTGGAGCTGTTGAAAATAGGTACTCATCTAAGAAGCGCAGTCCCCTGAGAGACTGACTGTTAAATGAGGCGTGTGATCAAGCAGGTACCAAGGTGAAAGCTTGGCATAATTTGCTCCTGTAGTTGTTGCCATTTAGTGGGAGTGCAACAAAAGGCCAGTGGGCCGAGTCCTCAAACCAGTTTTTGTTACAAAGCCTTGTGTGCAAAAGCGCCTCAGAGCACATTTTAGGAAAGTCTCCTACATCCTACGAAGCACAGAACTGCCCCCACAGCAAAAAATTATCTGGCCTAAATGCCCATCGTACCAAAGTTTCCAATGCTGCTCTACCTGAGCAGGTGGATGTCAGATGATGCACTAGTTAGCAGTCGATTCATTACCACGTATCACTATCAGTAAGCAAGCAACAACCAAGACCGTTTTGCTGCTTCAATTTGGTCTGAGTAAATGTGATTACAGTTTTGCATGTTTACACTCCAGTGTAAAACTGTCACTGCATTGCATGCTGCTACACCAAGAACACACTTTCAACAACACCTCCCTCCGGTTCTTTGGGAGTCAGCTGCGAAGCGGGTTTGGAACTAGTGTGGATATAGGTGGCTTCTCAGCAGAAGGTCCCAGAGTGGAGGTAAGGTCTATTATCTTCACCGACAAGCCCTAGGATACCTGTCCTTTCAGCCAGATCATATGTTGATCTTAGGTCATCCGGGTTCTCCTCCTGACTTTGTCCAGTACGTTTATTTCATCACTGCGGACATGTAATTTTCTGTGCTAATTTCCTCCCAGAATGTATTAGTCAGTAACTGATGAGGGTCAGGAACTGTGCAAAGGATCAGGGATGAAAGAAGATGTGAGATGAACAGAACAATGGTGATTCTCACTAGGGGCTGGGCTGGGTGTCTGCAGACTTCAAGAGCCTTTTTGACTAAGGAGGGATGAAGAGATGATATTCAGCTGGAAACCACAGGATTACACTCGAGTAGTAATTGTGCCACAAGTAAATGGAGCCCATAATAGAGAATCTCTGTAGAAAAGATGGCACGTTTTGCTGACTGAGCCCTCCTGCCCCAGAGTGTCTGTGGAGGCTCCAGCTGGGAGGACCTGAGAGGGGAGCTGCCTGCCCAGCATGGAGCAGGGCAGGGCCCCACGCTTCTGGGCAGCAGCAGCTGAGACATCGACCAGGCCCAGAAGGAAACAGGATTCTCAGTACTGGGTTCATAAGTAACATGGAGGTTCCTGAAATAAAGAAGCTGGCAAATCAGCAATGCCTTCTAATGGCTCAATCTTAAATGTTTAGGATACCTGAAAGTGCCAACTGTCCACTTGGGCACGTTTCCACATTTCACGGGTGGGGCCGTGAGGGTCCTTTTATCCCTCCAAATGTGCTCTGCGTTCTTCTCTGTCTCCCTCTCCATCTCTGGAGGCTGACCATTGTGGACCACATCAACTGAAGGCAGGCCCTTGGGCTTCGGGTTCGGTCCCATCTAAAGTGGCCCCGCAGTGAGCCCTGGCAGGAGCTGGAGGGAGGGAGAGAGAGAGGGGTGGGAGGTTAGGGTATTTGTTTCCCCAAACCCATCCCCATGAGATCACCTCAGGATGGCCCTGTTCCCGTACTGAGGGTCGCAGCTCATCTCGAGGTGACCTGAATTGGGTATCTCTGCAGTTTACACTCAGTGAACATGCCGACCTTCCATAAATCATTGCATGTCACTGACTTCATTTCTTCAAGGAGTTCCTCACAAGTCGGGGCCATGCCCTTTGTATGTTGGCCCCTAGCTCCTCAAACAGCTGGTCCTTCGCCACTTCAAGGCCTTCAACCTCTTGGTCTGTCTGGGGAACACTCGACCTATGGGTGGCTCCAGCTCTCCGTTCCTGTCTCTCCATCCTCAGTCAGACCTTTCCAGGCTGCCCATTTAAATTAGCCCACCACCATTCCCAGTCCAGCCACTGCATCATTGGTTCATTTTCTTCATAGCTCTTTATCATGCTCTGTGGCAATCTTGCTCATATACCTGTCTGCTTTTTGGCTGTCTCTCTTCCTCCTGGAGGGCATGCCCCTCTTTACAAGGTTTCTTTGATTGGCTTCTCTAAATACAGTGCTCAAGATAGTGGAGGAGTGTGCAGAGGTGCTCAATAAATGTTGAGTGAATGAAATGAGGACTTAGCTATAGGAATGACAAGCTCACATTGATGTTTGAGAATCAATCACTGTTTCTCCAGGGTGGAAAATGGAAGATTGGAGGCATGGTTAGAAGGAAGAGAGGTCAGTTAGAATGCTGGTGTGGGATGGAATGAAGAGATGGAAAGAACAGGGGGGTATTTGTGACATACTGTGGTAGGCAGAGTTCTAACGATGACCCTCACCCTCGTATAATCCCTTCCGCACTGAGCGTGGCTGGAACCTATTACATGACCATATATCACTTCCTTACTTATGTTACCTTATTGGCAAAACAGAGATTGTTGGGGTGGGGTAGGTTTAATCTAAGCACAAGAGCCCTTTAAAAGCAGAGAGATTTTTCCAGCTGGTCGCAGAAGGGGAAATCAGAGAGATTTGATGTACAAGGAGGACTCAAGGTGCTCTTGGTGGTTTGAAGAATGGAGGGGCCGTGTGAGAAAGAGTGTGGGTGGACTCTGGGAGCACAGAGTGATCTCTGCCTGACAGCCAGCAAGGAAATGGGGACCTTAGTTCTACGGCTGCAAGGAACTGAATTTATGCAGCAACCTGAATGGTCCTGGAAATGAATTCTTTCTGGACACTCCAGGTAACAGCTCAGCCTAGCAGAGACCTCAGTTTTTGCTTCATGAGGCCCTCGGCAGAGAACCTAGCCATGCCATGCTACACTTCTGACTTACACATCTGCGAGGTAATCAATGGGTGTTGTTTTAAGCTGTTGTTATGTAGCAGTAGCTAACAAATATAGCTATGGAGCTAATGGAATTGGCCACGCATGGAGGTGTGGTGGAACAGGGAAAGGGGGGGAGACAAGTGGGTTGTGCTTTCTCCCACCAAGGTATCCCACACATGTTCTGCTGCGGTGGAGGACTGTTGTGGGAGTCTCACAGCCCCCACTTCCCTTTCATGGTGACCCAGGCCTTGTCACCACGGAGTTGGTGGTGGGCCCTTCCCAGATGGGCATGGCACAGCTCCTGGCTCTCTCCAGGCATCACCAGTGCACAAATATTCCTCCTGATACTTGGAGACACATTTTCCTCCTTAAAGCCCCTGTGTCCTGGAGGATGACAGTGTCACAGTGAAACAAAACAAGGCTGGGGCTTGGAGATATCTGGACTGGAGGTCCGACTGCATCATTTAGCGTGATCTTGGACAAATTCCTAACTCTGAGCCTCAGTGTACTTATTCATAAACTGGGGGTACGAATGCATATTGTGTGTGCTTGCTCAAAGAATGAACTGAGTTAGGAATGTAAAACCCATTGCCCTGTGCTTGACACATAGCAAGCCCTCGATAAAGGGAGGTTATGAAACAAAGAAAGAACTTGGAGCAGTTGATGTAGATATGTATTAGTTTGCCGGGGCTGCCGTAACAAAGCACCAGAAACTGGATAGCTTAAACAACAGGCATCTATTTCCTCACAGTTTTGGAGGCTGGAAGTCCAAGATCAAGCTGTTGGCAGGGTTGGTTTCTCCTGAGGCCTCTCTCCTTGGCCTGTAGACAGTGTCTCCCCCCTGTGTCCTCACATGGTCATCCCTCTCTGTGTATCTGTGTCCTCATCTCTATGGTATAAGGACACCAGTCCTATTGGATTGGGGCCCACCCAAATACCTCACTTTAATTACCTCTTTAAAGACCCTATCTCTAGATACAGTCGCATTCTGAGGTCCTAGGGGTTAGGACTTCAACGTATGAATTTGAGGGGACACAATTAAGCTCACAACAATATATGTAAATGCCTTATCTAAAAAAAGAATTAGGGATGATCAATAAGATAATGATTATAAAAGACCTTCAAAAAGGTTAAAGTATTAAATCGATATAGATGATTATATTTATATAGATCTAAGCTGAGCATTTTTTTCCTTAGTATTTTCTTCACTCTGTGAAGCCGTGATACACATTCCTGAACAAGCCAGGCTTCTTGACCATAAGACACAAAAATAAAATCAATTTGCTAATTTTAAAGCCAGGCTAACAATTTATACTCTTAATTTTTGGTGTCTCTGCTATAAATGGATGCAGAGGGGCCCCCTTTTGGATAAAGTGACTCATCTGTCAACCGTAATGGAGTTAAGAATGGGAACACATCCCCTGGAGTTTAGAAGCACGCAGTAGAGATGGGTTTGCAGTGATGTGGAAGAAGCAGTCTTGCACGCCTTTTTACAATCCTCTAACTCCTCGGTGTACTTACACAGTGATGGAGTCGTGCCCTAGAAGTTGGTCTGACAGACAAGCTGTGCCATAGAAGGATGCCTTCTCACCTTGAAAATCTGATAGATCTTTGGCTTTTAGGTTAAATCTCACTGTGTCTTGTGGGGCATTCCCAGAAGAAAAAGGATCAAATATGGATTTTTTGAAGCCCTTTCCTAAGTGTAGGAAAGAAGGAGAGGAACACTACACCCAGTGTTGTTTCTAACCGGGGAAAGACCAGATGCTCCCTTCTTACCTTGATAAACTGCTAGCTATAGGTTACAGTCAGCGCCTCTCCTTACAGGCATCATGAGCTGAAGAGCCAGCGCTTAAGCGTTTCCATGGGGATCCTTCCCGGCTTCGTGGATGGGGGCACATTCTTCACGCCCACACTCAGGGATAACGGATGGTGGTGGTGTGTTCTGCTGTGCCCTGTGGTGCCAGGCACGAGCTGTGCAGCTGGCTTCTGCAGTGGGGTCTCCCACAACCAGGCTGGATTTCAATTAGGGGTGCTCACCTGCTCGTGCTCATTTCCACAAACTGGACCTCACAGGATGCACAGGGATGTTCAGGCAGAATGTATTTTGTTTCAATAAGACTCAGTAGCTGAGGCTCGCACAGGTGAAGTGTACTAACTGGCCAGGCTGGTGACGCCCAGGCCACTTACATGCTGGGATGCCATCCCTGCCGCATCTAACGCATCTGCGATGCTCTGTGTCACCCCTGCTCGGGTCTCCACTCCATCTAGAAAGCATGCAGACTCCTTTCCCCTTAGCTCATCTTTTATTTATTTTCCACAACAGGATTCCTTTCCTATAGGTGTTTGGTTGGACATCTGCCATTTATGTCCATGGTAGTCACTTTATATGCACTGCTTTGGGATTGGACTGCTAACATGCACATTTCTATGGGCCTCAATGCCTTTTCACAATCCCTTCCCTAATTATTGTAGTTTAACTCTCACATTTGAGCAACACTTGGGCTTATTTCCTAGTGCAAGCTGCTGCTTTACTGGTTTTCCTTTTTATCTGACTGCTATTGGTTAGATGCAAGGGTCCAGATATTGGTAGGTTTGGGCGGTTTCTGATGCAGTGTTAAATAATCTGAAGTCCCTGCTTCTGGGAGAAGCCAGCTGAGTAAGGCTGAAATGGATACTCACTCCTTAGTGGTCGGGAAGCTAATCAGTGAAGGGCGTGTTAGCCGCATCACATCCCAGGGCTCATCTCACCTCTCTGGATGGGGTATGGCTCTTGTCACTTTACAGATGAGGAAACTGAGGCTCAGAGAGGTAATGAAACAAGCTCCATATTGTGCCTGGTGTAACAGCAGAGCTGGGACACACACCCAGGCTCGTCTGACCGTGCGTTGCATTGCACGTACTTTCCATCACGACTGCACCGGGAGGGGAGCACGCGTGGAAGGTAACACAGCTGCTCTTTAGTTACGTAGACCCGTCGGCCATTGGCTGGCTTCTCTATGCATGGGCTCTCTTTCTCTCTCATCTCCATCCACATACTAATGCATGACTCTTTCCAGACCTTGCCAAATGTCCCCAGGGCAGAAAAATCACTTCCCTTCCCCAGTTGAGAACTGCTGATTTACGGGCATCATGGGTAACTAGAAAAATGGAGTAAACGCTGCTCCTCGCAGTTTTTCTTCTACATCTGGCCTGCAGACCACTTGTGGTAGGCAGAATAATGCCCATGCTCTCCTCCCAAAAGATAACCACACCCTAATCCCTGGAACCAGTGAAGCAACAGGACAAAGGGGACTTTGCAGATGTGATTAAGCTTAGGGACCTTCAGATGGGGGGATGATCCTGGGTTATCTAGGCAGGTCCAAGGTCATCACCAGCATCCTTAGAAGAAGAAGGCAAAAGGAAGACTTGCCTACAGAAAAGGAGTGTCAGAGTGATGCAGTGTGAGAAAGAGAACCTTTCCTGGCTGAGGTTAAGAGTGATATATGTGTATGAGAATGGAAGCAAGGGCAAAGAGATGCAGTGTTGCCTGCTTTGGAGATGCAGGAAGAGGACCATCAGCCGAGGAGGGCCAGAAGTCTCTAGAGGCTTGAAGAAGCAAAGGAACAGATTCTTGCCTACAGCCCCCAGAAGGGACACAGCCTTGCTGACACCTTGATTTTAGCCCCGTGGGGCTCTTGGTCGACTCAGACCTCCAGAACTATAAGATATTAAATTCATCTTTTAAACCATTCAGCTGTGGTAATTGGATAGGAGCAATAGTAAACCAACACACCGCCTCTATCAGACTTGCCTGAGGTGGGGCCATAACGCAGATGCCTAGTGCTCAGACCTAACGAATCAGACCCTTCTGGAGGTGGAGCCCAGGAATCTGCATTTTTAACCAGAGAGAGCAGTGACTTTGGGCACTCTGAATCCTGAGAACCAGTGAATGAAGGTATCTAAGGACCACTTTCCAGTGTGTTACAACATTGTCTGCCACTTCTCAAGAAAAAAAAGATGTCTAAAAAATCTTTCTAAAAACTCCCAACAAGTTTTTCCCTAAAATTAAAAATGGGTGAAAGGATTAGAAAAATAAAAGCTATTTGGATACAACTATTTACTACTCAGCAATAAAGTGAAACAAACTATTGATATATGCAACAATTTCGATGAATTTTAAAGACAGAATCCTGCATGAGAGAGGAAGCCAGTTTCAAAGAATTACATACTATATGATTCCATTTATTTGACAGTCTCAAAAAGACAAACTATAGTGCTAGAGGACAGATCAGTAGTTGCCTGGGGTTAAGGATGGCCGGAGACTGTGAAGGGATAGCAGGAGAGAGTTGTCTGTCTTTGGTAGCTACTAAGAAATGCAGCTAAACTTAAATATTATTTCGAGTGACTTTTTCTTACCTCTCTCAGGCCATGCACATGCATTTTAGCTTATTTTTCTCACTTCTAGAGCTGTCTCTATTTTGAGAAGCATATATTTATGCTGTTCTATGGCAGAGGTTGGCAAACAACCACCAGTGGACCACATTGGGCCCACCATCTGATTTTGAAAGTATTTTATTAGAACACAGCCACACCCATTCATTTATGTTGCTAGAACAGCAGAGTAGAATATTTAGTATTAGCCTTTAACAGATAGTTTACCGACCTCTGGTCTAAAGTATTAGCTAAATCCAAGAGCAAGTCTTCATGTGGTTCTGATATGGTCAAAAATAATCCACTTGAATTGTCTATCTAAAGGAAGATTTAAAAATAATAGTGTGATTTTACACCAACTTCTATACCTTGTATGCTCTGCCTCCCCAAATAATCAGAATGTGCTCTCCCTCCCTTTCTTCACATACGTAATTTTCTTTTAAATGGGCTCTGTTTTTTGACACCACACATTTTATTTGCAACAACATAATTTGCAGCGATCACTACAAGGAGATGAGAGAAAGCATAAATCAATATAATCTAAACATCATCTCAAAACATATTTCAGCTCTCTTCTAGCTATCCACAAATTGGCAAGAAAATCTTATGTGCAAAAAGGAACTACTTTTATTTTATAATTCTCTGCTCATCTGGCTCCTATTTGGTACAACTTTTCATTATTTTGCAGATGAGTCAAAAGCTTGCTAGTAGGAGGAAGAAAAACAGAATAAGCTAGTGACATGTGTGATTTGTAAACCAAATCATCTTTCTTCAGTACCTGAGACTAGAGTGCATTGGTATTGTACAGTATTTACATTTTTGTTCGTGCATTTGAAATTTTTTTTTATATTTTTCTGAAACACCAGTGAGAGCAGCATTATTGACTTGCATCAGGTCTCAAGGTATCTATTTTTTATTTATCTCCATGGTATCCAGAGTTATAATATCACAAGTGTTTGTGATTTACTAACATGCTTTCAAATACCAGTTCTTTCTCTATAACCTTTATTAGTCAGTGTGGTTTAGAAAATTAACAAAAGTCAGCCTTGATTTTTTTCTGGTGGTTTTAGTGTGCTGATAGAGTGTGGCCATGCTGTCCCTCAGGGCCAATTGTGAATCACTTTCAAGCCAGTACAAAAAGTCTAAATGGAAGCATCGTTCCCTTCCTTTATGTCAGATGGAGCTGGGACACTGTGTTTCTTGTGGTCCTTTTCTATGTCCTTTCATTTCCTCTTTGTTTGAAAATAAAAGACAAAAGTTATCAATTCCTTTAGACTTAAAGTAAGTCAAAAGATAAAGTATAGACTTTTAGGATTAGAGATATTGCACCTTTATAACCACAGGCATTATTAGAGACTAGGAAAATGCCATGAATTGAACACCTGCCTCATGCTAGACTTGGACTAAGTTCTTCATATGTATTATCTCAGTTAATACAACTCCATAGGTGCAAGAGCTACATTTTAGAGAAGAGAGAACTGACTCAGGCAAGATGAGTGATTTACACAGGGATAGTTACCTTGCTCTTTGCCTTTCATCTTTCACTCTCCCATCTTCTAGCTGAGACTTAGAGATAAACCACCATGGTAGGAAACTTCGTGGCAAGGTGCCCTTCGTCATGAGGCAGAATGAGCAAGTAGGAGGGGTGTGAGTTTTAGCATGGCACCTGTGAACGTTTCCTGTGGCAATAGGAGATGGTTTCCACTAAAAATACTTGAAGAATAGGCCTCCAGTGACCTTCTGGATAAGGACCAAGATTGTTACTATTTTTCAACAAAGATTTATTAATACTGTGTGAACCCTGTGTTGTGCTTGGCACTGCGACAGGTTCAAAGGCTCCTGAGAAGGACATAATCTCTGTCGTATAGAAACCTTGTCTAATTTGGGAGGCAAAATTACTCCATATGGGTCTATTAAACAAGGGAGTGTCTTTCTAGCTTGCACACTTAATAGCTGATATCTACTGTGCTCTGTGCCCTGTGTCAGGTGCTGGGAATACAATGGTGAACTTGTCCCTGTGGGGCTTATATTCTAGCAGAGAGGCAGGCACTAAACAATTAGACATACAGAAAAGAAATTTCAGACTGTGATGAGTGTGTTGAAGGGAATAAACACCGTGACAGAGAATAGCTGGTGAGGACAGAGTACTTAGATGTCTAAGGAAGGAGGTCTTTTAAATGCCATTTAAGATGGAATCTTGAGGTAGCTTGTCTCCAAGATGACCACCATCAATTCTTCCTCTCCCTGTACATGCCTGACATTTCAGCATTAAGAGAAAGTCTATTCCTCCATCCCCTTGAATGTGGGCTCATCTGTGCCTGCTTTGATCAATAGAATAGAGCAGAAGTGACATTCTAGGACTTCTGAGTCTCAGTGAAAAGATTCTTTGTAGCTTTTACCTGGAGCTCTCATTTCTCTTTCTCTAGAAGACACTCATGTAGGAAGTTTGACTATTCTGAGGCTGCCATGCTGTGAGGAAGCCCAAGCTAGCCAAATGGAGAGGCCACAAGGAGAGAGGGAGTGATGCTGGCCAGCCCTCAGCTATTTCAACCATCTCAGTCCCAGCATTAGACATGCAAGTAAAGGAGCCATTACAGCCACAATAGACGCTACATGGAGAAGGATCAAGACCCCTCGCGTTGGCCCATGCCATCTCCAGCTGTTTGAGCCACCCCATCTGAAGCCCCAAATATCATAGAACAGAAAGAGGCCGTACCCTCTGACCTCTGCTTGAATTCCTGACCATGTATTATGTGAAATCATGCACATAATACAATGGTTGCTGTTTTAAGCCAGTAAATTTGGGAGGTTTGTTACCCAGCAATAGCCTACAAGAACAAATCTAAATGTGAGAATGTGCCTCCCACTGATACTATATATTGTACTAGACTCCAGAGATGGACTATGTACGTGACTATTCTTGCCCTTGAAAAGCTCACATTCTAATAGTGGAAATATATGGCAAAACCTACAGTTACAGTTGGGAATAGAGAATGGTGTTTGCTATGATAGATACTTACCACAGAGGGGCACCTAATTTGACCAAAAGAAAGGGATGCTCTATTTATGGGGAAGAACTGATCCAGAAGAAAAGAAAATGATGGTGAAGACAGAGAGGATAGAAAATATAAGAATACATGCCCATGATCAACGGTACCAGTGGGAATTTGCAAAACAAAAAATGTGTTTGTAATGTGTGTTAGTCTGAGTGTCCTGAGAAGCAGACATCATGGCAGCATTAAATTCTCAAGGATTTCATTAGGGGAAATGCCCATGTGCAAGGAAGTTAGGAAGGAGCTGGAGAAGGCCAGGAGAGGGTTCTGACCACAATAAAATCTGACCCTGAATGAAGGAGAAAGAAAAGGTTGGGTGGAACCATCCTAGACTGCCATGAACTCTCAGGAAGTTTCAGCCAAGCCATTCTGAAATCCTTGAACCAACAAAGAGTCCCGTGTCTCCCTGCAATGGGTCTGGGTCAGTGTTTCCATCACACTTCATCATCAGCAGGGAGCAGCCCGGAGGAGGCGGGGCGTGGTGCAAAAGCAGTGGTGGATTCTGGAGCTGCAGCTCTCGTGGGAGGTCACTGAGGCACATCCTCCTGTCCACCATGTAATGATAAAGTGTTTGGCTTCGCCTGGAGCCAAAGTGGAACCACTGGGGGTCACTAAGTAGCCACAGGACCAGATTTCAACCTTAGAAAGATCTGTCTGCAGCTGTGTGGAGGACGAACTGGAAGGAGAAAAGTCTAGAGGTCTTGGAGATCAACAGAGTGGTTATTTGCAATAATTCGGTGAAAGTATGAAAAGAATCTCCCTTATATGTGCTGAGGTAAATGAGTTGAGAAATCTGTCCAAGGCACAAAGGTGACTTGTGATGAGTTTAAAGAGGGCAGGATGAAGAGACAGAGTGAGCAGTGGTGGCTGCTTGTAGCTAATGATGATATAGCAGACTGAGGACTCCAGCAGCAGACGCCTATAGGGGCCAGGCTGGAGCTAGGATGGTTCAGTTTTAAGGAGATGATGGGGAGAGGAGCTCCAGAAGGAGACACCCAAGAAGTTGTTGAAATGCAGTTTGGAGGTTAGAGGAGATGTTGGGGCTGTAGATCAAGATCTGCGGGGCAGGGACAAACATAGGAGTGAGTGGAGCATGGGAGCAGAGGAGGTGACCCAGGGACAGGACTCCTGGAGAGCTGTGATACTCCAAAGCCAGCGGATGATAAGCTGCCAAAAGACTTTGCATGGAGCTGCCATTCGGATTTGAATCTGAAGAAAACGATAGAGTAAAAGTTGAACCAGGAGAAGTTTTGCAGAGGAGGACTAATAAAAGCCACAAGAAAGCTAGAGAGGCAAAGGTGGATGGTGACTATAAAGAATTCATGGCATTTAGCAACTAGGAGGTTAATGGTCACCAGCAGAAGCATCAACTATTAGTTGAGCAGCTATTATGTGCAAAAGTGAATTTTGAATAAATAGCACCTTGCCATCAGATAGGGTGTTTTATTTTTAGTGTTAGTTTTTCAAAGGTCTTTTCATTTATTATGTCTTTTGATTTTTTTCTCCACAACATCCCTGTAACTGGTATTATTATTTCCATTTGATAAATGAGAAAAGGAAGATACAGAGTAGTGACGTGTGGTCAGAGTGGTTTGATGGTGGAACCCAGCCTCTCAGCCCTGTGCCCTGATGCCCCTGCTCCATGAGGAGAATCCCTGCCAAACCACTCTCGCCTGTTCACCACTGAGAGCCCCACCCTTCCCGGCCTGCCTAGCTCCTTCAACAGCATGGAGTTAGAGGCCCCATTCACAGCTATCAAAAGGTTTCTAATCTGCGCTTATGTTTTGCATCCCTGTAACATTCAATTACTTAAAGTTGAGTCTATTGTGCACCCTTGCAGAAGGGTTAGCTTCTGCCCTGCGGGGAGCGAGGAACATTTTATGAAATTATTTCTCTTTTGCCCTAATTGTCCAAAAGCGAAATAAGTCATTGAACTTTGAGCAGCTTCCATCTCTCAGTACAGCTATTAAATCGACGCCTTCCATGAATGGAGAAACACACAGTGGAAAATTTTAAAATGCGATTTGCATCTGCTCAGCAGGAAAACCCGTGGTACCTCAGAGCATCTGCCCCTTGTTTGTGCAGACCCGTTGGATAATTGTGCATTTTGCTAGCCATTTGCACATACTGTTACCCAATTTGTGCCTGCTCTTGCATCTTCTCTGGCACATGAGGACGTGTCCATCTTTGATGCGCTCATGTTATGAGCAAGGCTCTTGAGAAATTTAGCCCAAGGTAGAGTTTGGGTTGTCGTGTTTTTTCCCCATGCCTAAGACGTGCGCTTATTTCATTTTCTAATTTTCTCTATGATCATAGGGAGAGTTAGTATCAGATTGATTCTCAGCCTAGTTACGTTGGGTCTGGAAATCCAGTTTGCATGGAGAGAAGAACAAATTTAGTAATTGAAATCAAATGTGCTACAGGAGGCCTCACATTCAAAACAAAGTGGGAGGATATCAGATTTCTTTCAGAGAAGACCAGCCCAGTGTAGGGACCTCAGCCTGTGGACAGCTTGCATCGTCCTCAGGGCCCTACATTAGCCCACTCTCAGGAGGACTTGTGTGCAGTGGCTGGTCAAGAAGAGACCCTGACCGACCTCGAGGCAGTAACCTGCTAAGAATGCTATTGTCACCTGCAGAGCTGGCCCTGGGAAAAAGTGTGACATCAGTTACTTAGTTTTCGATCCTTTGATCTTCATTTCTAACCAGTTTCTTTTTGGTCTCTCTCCCTCAGTAAGTAGCCAATCCCTGCTTGTCCTGCCACATCTCTTTTGTCCCAGGAAAACCATCTGATGAGCAAAACATGTGAATAACAGTGCATTATCTTTCCCATGACAATCGGCGTTTGGAGCTGTTGATGCTCAGTGGGAAATAATCTATCTCTATCCATGGAATTTCTGACTCGTGGTGCTGCAGGAGGAGAATCAGTTCTCATGTAGGGGAGAGCTGAAATGCTGCCATTGAAGGTAAAGAGATCAGACTCCAGGGAGGCACTCCGGCTTGGGCAGGACAGGTCAATAATTGGAATGCAATGCTTTATGATCGAATGCCTGTTGCAGCTCAGGGAAGAGATGAGTTTAGAATCACCAAGAAGTCTCATTCCCTGCTCTTAAAAGGGACTGGAGAAGTAAGGTTTGAATACAAATAGATGTAAAGCCCGGGAGAAGGTGATAACTGTCATTAGGAGAACATGTAAAGAATCATGGGATTTGGCATGGCAGAGAAGCCTGCAAGGAGGAGGCAGCGTTAGAGATGGGGGTGAGGGGATGGCGAAACTCTCAACATGTAGAAATTGTGTCTTCCACACACGGGGAGCTGCACAGACCTCCGCACAGACTCAAAGTGCAAATTCTGCAGCAGAGACCACAACAAGCATTTAGGGGGGAGATCGGAGGGGGTGAGGGGAACCAGGGGTAGGGAGATGCCAACCTCCCGACATGGTATAGTGGAGAGAGCCCTTGAACAGGAGGGAGGACATTCTGACATCACTGGGTTCTACAGCGTACCAGCCTGGAGCCATGGCCAGAAACTCAGCTGCAAACTGTGAAATTCTCAACCAAAGCCACAATGTGATTATGTTAAGGGATTCTAAAAGCTTCAGATCATTGACGTGGGCACCTGGAATAGCACAGTGACCGGGAATTAAATAACAATGGTAGTATTGGGAGAGAGAAAAACACTTTAAAATGTTCAATATTCCTTGCTGTAAAACCCACTTATTTGGCATTTTTGTTTTTGTTTTTGGTGAGGAAGATTGGCCCTGAGCTAACATCTGTTGCCCATCCTTCTCTTTTTGCCTGAGGAAGATTGTCTCTGAGCTAACATCTGGGCCAATCTTCCTCTATTTTGTATGTGGGTTGCTGCCACAGCACGGCTTGATGAGCAGTGTGTAGGTCCGCACTCAGGATCCAAACCTGCAAACCCCAAGCCGATGAAGTGGAGTGCGTGAACTTAACTGCTACACCACCAGCCCAGCCCCTCATTTGGAATTTTTAATGCTATTCCTGGCTGGCCTGGAATTTTCCTTTGCTCTCCTGATGAAGATGTATGTAATGAGCAAATTGTGTTAGCACAGCTCAGCCTTCTCAAGCATCTTAAACCAGGGTGGCATAGCTAATATTTGCAGGTGCACGTTAAGTGGATTCTAAAGGACTTTGGCTCTTCATGAGAGTAGGCACTGTTGGGCAATGGTATCTCATCCATTTTTGCTATTGTTTTTGTTGTGGGTGACTAGATAGCCACAAAAGGAAGAATAAATAGGTTGAGATCTAAGTTTCCTGGACGGTACAGTATTCAGATGAGCACAGAGCGGGGTGTATTGCTTACATTGCTTTTCCTTTGGACCAGAAAGGCACATGTTAGGCGTCAGGAAAAAGCCATAGCCATCAGTCATGTTTCCAAATGCCTCCCAGAAACCACGCAGCAGCAGTCTGCTGCTTTGGGCTACTGCTGCTTCCACAGGGGCTGCTGCAGACACCTGTGCATCTGGATGTGCTTGTGTGGATGGGTCACTTTCTGTGCTCAGAGAAGAGGTTCCAAGCCAGGCTTTAGGTCACCAGGTCACAGCCTTTTCCCTCATCTTCACTTGTCCTGTCACTGTTCCCAAGGTTAGGGGCCTCTTCTGCTTGGCCAGTGGCTTGGCCAGAACCAGCTCTTCCCTGCCACCATTCAGGGTCTTGGAATGAGCATACACCACCAGCCCAGAGGCTCCCATGCTCAAAACTCTCCTCTTCCTGCCCGAGGAACTCCTTCATTTGACCAGAGGTGCCAAATGCATTCAACTTAGAAAAGAACTTTTTGATGTCACTTCTCTGATATTCGGGACTCATTACTATCTATGGAAATCAGCCAAGGGCTCTGATACCAGGGGTGATTGGAAGGGTTAGAGTTTGCCAAAGGTGCGGTGGGATAAGAGAGAAGTTCTATGGACCTTTCTTCCAGGGTCTGGGCCCTACTTGCCTTAGGTTTCTGGAATGAAGATGGACAACTCAAGTCGTACTTGGCAAGAGAAAGATCTGCACGATCTACCTCGAGACAGCACAGAGAATTCCAGTGAGGAAATGCTAATCAGTGTTGCATTGAAGCCTAGCTCTTTTCTTATCTTCTCAGCCAGCCCCCTAATCTCCTTCCCTGTTGATACCATCAGTGTTTCAACTAGTCTCTGCCCCTTTAGATTAAAAACTTAAATCATTTGAACGAACTTCCTTTACTTCTCCCTCTCAGGACTTAGAATACTTACAGGAACTTCGACACAAATTATACTCCTGTGAATTATTTGATAAATTACTGCAAATTTAGTAGTGAAAAATATCTGTTAAAATGTATTTTCAGAAACTGTTGTTCCCTGGAGGCTGTCAGATGTGTATATGATGATGCCTTTATTCCCCTCCTCCACACCCATTTGAAAAATTAAGCAACGTCTACGCGTTTCAATCTGAGGGAGAAGAGATCTTTTCCAGGAATCCATTCTCCATGTCTTCATTTCTGGTGCGAGTTATGTAAGGGCTGTTCCGCATGACATCACTCCTCCCTAAGGCCTTTTTACATGATAGTTTGGGTTTTGAGGAGTTTTCTATGGGTAACTTGTGAAGACCTGAGCGGGTGGAGCAGCTTTCTTCCAGAACTCATTTCAGTTATTGTGTAATGGCCTCATAATGCGTTTGATGTGAGAGCGATGATTTTGCCCCTTTGAGGTTCTGTTTCCTAAAAAGGCGCCGTGGACCCTTCCTGCTGATGAGGCGGCGAATGCCGTAATCAGTGCAAACGCGTCTGCAACCGCATCAGACTGCTAACTCCTTCCGAGCCCACTGACTTTCTGATTTGGGGAAGTGTGGAAAAAGTTTTCACATCGTGCTTACATTCTAAATTTGCTTTGCTGTAATCATGTGTTCAAATTTCCACTGAGATGAAGTGGTCTTTTTCTGAAGTGCTGGTAAAATTTATAGTTTGTTTCAGAGCCATGTAACATTCATAAAACCTGAGACACTCTGTAAGAAAGTATAGGAAAAAAATCATGAACATTATACCTCCATTGACCGGGGTAGAATAGCATGGAAAGCTGAGTGGAGTGGCTCCCACTTAGGAGAATGCTGAGGGTTCTACAGAAGAAGACGACAGCTGTTGCTGGATCTACAGACTCTACATGCACCAAAAAAGAGAATGTCTTAATCAATCAAATGTTTGTTATGAAACATACTGTAGATCTGTAAAGTCTCATGGGAATAGTTTTATATGTAGATTATGATCCGGGTAATACCTGGGAATAACAAAGCTATTCAGAACAAAAGGAACCAGTCACCCATTCAAAAAATATTTATTGGGAGGGCTAATAAGGTGCTAAGCACAGGTCCAGGCACAGCCAATTCAAATATCCATAAGATAGAAGAGGTTCTAGCCCTTAAAAGATTTACATTTCATTATGAGTGACACTGATAATGAATAAGAAATTATAACACAATCCCCTCTGGAACGTGCCAATAGGGTAAGCCCAGGGTGTCACAGGAGCAAGCAGGAGAGAAATTAAGCCAGTTATTGGTGGTAGAGGGGCAGGGGGCGAGGAGGAGTAAGGTCTGAGCAAGGCAAAGGAGAAAAGATGCTTAATCTGAGATCTAAAAGAAGGACCAAATTGAGGCAGGTGGAGAGAGAACACCATCTCTCTGTAGCTCATCACATCATCTTTTAATCTCAGTCTATATGGCAAGTTGTTTTCGTAGAAGCTACAACTTCATGATGCCCATTGAGGCTGTCAATTATATCAGTTCTTTTATAGCAAAAAATTATCAGAATGTTCTTCTGAGTCTTCTAGATGAAGTCCCTTTTCTCCAAAGGGTATTTTCCAAAATATATTTTCATAGAAGACATCATTCCTTTCCATTCTTTGGTTATCACAGGAAGAAGGTGGCGATATCCATACTTGGTATTTGTGAGCAGATGTGGCTTGTGAACTTCCTGTCACAAGGTTCATGGGTCCAGGTTCACTTTGACATGTTAGGAGCTTAGGTGAGATCCTTCCCATGACCCCAATGAAGAGGCTGAGGATATGACTTTTAGCCAGCTGTGGGTTTGGAAAGGCTGAAGGACATGGACATAGCCTCAAGCCCAGTGACTGGACCAAGTCCTCCAGTTATTCAGGGACAATATCTGCTCTTGCTGTATTTCCCTATCACACAGCAGAAGTCCTGGAATGCTATTATTACATGTCATCTGGATAGGGTTTGGGGATGTATATTAGTCATTACTCCAGAGAAACTTTATATTTATATAGATATATACACTGAGAGAGAGAGAGTTGTAAGGAATTGGATTCTGTAATTATGGAGGCTGGCAAGTCCAAAATCTGCAGGTAGACCAGGAGGCTGGAGGTCCTGGGAAGAGCTGATGTTGCTTTCAAGCCTGAAGGTCTTCTGCTGGCAGAGTTCCTCCTTGCTCAAGGGAGGTCAGTTTTTTTGTTCTATTCAGGTTTTCAACTGATTGGACGAGGCCCACCTATATTATGGAGGACAATCTGCTTTATTCAAAGTCCTCCAACATAAATGTTAATCTCATCCAAAATGCCCTCACAAAACATCCAGAAAAAGGTTTGACCAAATATGTGGGTACCATGGCCCAGCCCATGGTTGACACACAAAACTAACCATCACAGAGGGATTGGAGGTACAACCATGCATGAAATCATTAGACACAGGAGTAAGCCTGGAGGGAAAGGGGAGAGAGGGAGAAAGAAACAGGAAAGAGAAAATACGAAAGTTAACCCTCTAAATGAGCTACAATCCAAAATTCTAAAACTGGTGAAAAAACCTGTTACTAAAAGTCCATTAAAGTCAATAAAATCAACATTTAAACAATTAACTTGAAATGAAAAGCATGTTCTAAAACAGTCTGACTGATAGTTTAAAATTAATATTTTGAGATGCTTAAATGAATAAGTGAATTAACAACATCATTTGTTTTTTGTTTTTTGTGGGGTTTTTTGGTGAGGAAGATTGGCCCTGAGCAAACATCTACGCCAATTGTCCTCTATTTTTTGTATGTGGGATGCTGCCACAGCATAGCTTGATGAGTGGTGCATGGGTCTGCACCCGGGATCTGGGCCCGAGAACCCCAGGCCACAAAAGCAGAGCACGCAAACTTAACCACTACACCACTGGGCTGGCCCTACAACATATTTTTTTAAAGGGCAGGGAATTTATCAAGATAGACAGAAATAAACATAAAAAATTAGAAATCATAAAAAAATCTAGCAATTATCACCAGAAAAAACAGTTTTTGGGATAAGCTCTTACTGCACATACTCAAAAGGAAATTGATAATTAGGTGTTGGTACCTTAGAACAAACACAATAGCAAGGAAAAGGAGATTTTTAAAAAGATATATAAAGGTATAAAAGAGTAGCTTTGGGATTTTGAGACCAGATTGAGATACTTCAATAGGAGTTTCATGAAAGATGAATGGATGGAGTTGGATGAAATAATATCCAAAATTATTCATAATTGAAGTCTTAAGATCAAAATGCACTCTATGAACTGAAAAGATAATATAAATCCATTCCATGGCATATAATAGTTGCAAACCATTGAGAATGAAGAGAAATTCTTAAGCTACCACAGAGAAGTATCTGATCGCCTACAAGAGGATGACAATTCAACTAACGGTGGAGTTCTCATCTACAGTAATCCATGTTAGAAAGAAAGCAGTTGCCATCTGAATAGTCAAGAGCAGACGTAATAAAGGTGTTTTTTACATGCAGAGTTTATATACACAGACTCTGGAACTAGCCCTTAAAAAAATGTTAAAGGATGTTTTTCATTAAGAAGATAAGTGAGAACGTAAGAGAGAAGAGGTGAGATTAAAGAAGCAGTGTATACAGAAGTGGATGAAATAATACCAACAAATTAATTAAATGCTAAATGTAAAAATAGCATTTTCTATGAAACATTGAAAATAAAAACTCAGGCAGCAATAACAAGATAAGAATGCAGTGTTTTGATGAACTATGCAATTACCGAATAAATTCAGATTTTATTAGACAAATTAATGTTTAGTATATGTAACAATGAGAATAACCACTATATAAAATATGACATATAACAACTAAGACTGAGAAGGAAAAAGTGAATTAAAATTAAATTAAAAAATATAGGAGGAGAGAAAAAGGGAAATAATGCTAATATAGAAAACACAAAATAAAATGGTGGAAATATGTCCCAATATGGCAATAATTATCATCAGAGTAAATGGATTTGCCTACTAAAAATCCAGCTGCGTAAAAATGATACAGGTAAACAAAATCAAGGAGAATACTAATAAAAAGAAAGCTTACTAATACTAATATCCCACAATATAGAATATAATGCACAAGTTGTTTTAGTAAAATAAGATGGTATATAATAAACACAAAAGAGCAAGTCTACCAAGAAGATATAACAATATGAAATTGTATACACCTTGAACTCCAGAAAGGAAACTGACAGAAATACTGAGAGAAATGGACACATTCATCAGCAGTTTTGTTTTAACATACTTTTATCAGAAATTGGTAGATCAAGATAACAGAGTATTAGAAAGTAGATAGAAGGTTTAAGCAGTGTCATTAACATTATTATATATACATATATAATATGTATATACATTATATATATCGTGTATTATATATATTGTGTATTTTTTTTTTTAAAGATTTTATTTTTTCCTTTTTCTCCCCGAAGCCCCCCGGTACGTAGTTGTATATTCTTCGTTGTGGGTTCTTCTAGTTGTGGCATGTGGGATGCTGCCTCAGCGTGGTTTGATGAGCAGTGCCATGTCCGCGCCCAGGATTCGAACCAACGAAACACTGGGCCGCCTGCAGCGGAGCACGCGAACTTAACTACTCGGCCACGGGGCCAGCCCCCTATATTGTGTATTATATATATGGTGTAGTATATATACGTAAACTTATACCCCAGATATAGAGAATGACCACGAGGCAATAAATTGGAAATCAACAATAAAAAGATAGTTAATAAAATCCCATGTGTTTGGGAATTTAAAAATTCACTCCTAAATAACTCATAGGTTACAGGAGAAATAACAATGGCAATTAAAAAATGCTTAGAACCATAACAACACTAATGATACTCTAAATCAATTGTACGCTACCGGTATCTAGGGGAAAAAAATGGAAAAATCAATACCTTTCACTATGATCCATCCATTCCCTAATAAATCAAGACCATATCCATTTACACAAGACAGCTACAAAGGGTTTGCTGGAAGCATTTCTAATTGATGGCAGCTATTTGATATTATTGATTCTAATCAAGGTTCTCATTTTGCCAGAAGTATGAATCACTGCTTGTCCAAGCTTGCATGCAGGGAATATCTGTGCAGATAATTTTAGAACAAGTTAAGAATGAGTGTGGAAGATCATTTGGAGGCTGTTGTAAACATCTCCAGTGGCAGGGAAACCACTTGCGCCAGTACACAGCAGGAGAAGAGAGTACTTCATGACAAGATTCGTCATGTCAGAGACATGGGGAAGACTCCAAGACAGCCTTACTGTCTAGGATTCGGAGAACATTCCAAACACCACTAGAGAGATGGAGAATATGGCAGTGCCTTTGATGTGTGTTCGTTTATTCATGGCCTATGACAGAGGTCAGCCAACTCTTTCTGTAAAGGGCCAGATAGTAAATGTTTTAGGTTTTGTGGGTCAGATGACCTCAACTCTGATGCTGTAGTGTGAAAACAGTAATAGACAGTGCATCGGCAAATGGATGTGGTTGTGTTACAATAAAACTTTATTTACAAAAGCAGTGGTGGGCCAGATTTGGCTTGAGGGTAGTAGTTTGCTGGCCATTGGTCTAAAACAAAGGACTAGAACGGAAAACTTGAATTAGGAGATAGTTGGTTTGTCTTGATTAGTGTTTGCATTATCTGGAGTATGCAAAAGTTTTGCATTCTTGTATACTTGTTTTTGTCCTAAAATATACTCTGTAGAACTTCATTAAATTTATTTGAATAAAATCTCAGCAGATATCCAGGTTACTCTTGAGTTTACTCTGAGATTATCTATGTGCTACTTTCATCAAATTTGGGTAAATTTCTTGCTTATCAGTGCTTATGATATAGTAGAATTTGCAAAAATATTTGCATTCACAGTTATTATTTCTAGAGTTTGATAAATAATTGGCTGTACTTTACTACTTGACCTCAACTGCTAGTGTATGGAAAATGATTATGTACCAAATGATCAAAATAAATGATAGATAAATAGATAGATATAAGTAGATAAAAAAAAATCACTTTTTTCCTTAGCCATTTAAATGTATACAAACCTAATTTCCAGAGAGTTTAAGCTTGTTTTTTAATTTTTTTTCTGAAATGCATTATCTGCATTGTGTATCAGACATATATGTGAAAAGCTGCTTTCTCATGAAAAAATTTTATTAATGTTAAGTCTGAATTTTAAGTATGATTATAAATCACACAAGTAGTTTCTAACAATAAAATAGGGAGTGGGCCATGGAAACTGTCTTTGAATTTTCGTGAGCTGTTTTCTTTCCTCACACTGCCATCACGAGATCTTGATATCCTAAGCAGTTTGCTTTCCCTGAATCAATGGGTGAATAATGGCAGTGTGATAACAGGAGTAGATCACTGTGATAAACACTCAGTTTCTTCAGGTCATCTATTTTGTCCTTGTGTGTGTAAAGGAAAATACATTTATTTAAATGTCATAAAAGACTACTTTGATTAATGTGATTAGTGGCTAGGAATGAGATTCTGTTCACTGAGATGAAAGAAGGACCTGTGATGTTAAACAGTATTCAGTAGAAACTGGAAAGGTGAAAAAACGTTTAATTTTCTTTATCATTTGGATATTTATGTGTACAATAACTGTAAGAGTCAAGAGAAAAATAATTTTGTGTCCAAAGAGGGGGAAAATAACAACTCATAAATATATCCCACATCATTAAAACATATTTCCAAGAATCTGTTACACTCATTCATTAATGAAGAGTGGAATTTTATAGAGATATTCACTTCAGTATCTTAGTTTTCATGAGGCATCCACAATTAATAATTTTTTTAAGTTGATAGGTTTCCTATGAAACTTCAACAGCAGCCATGGGCAGCTGCAGAAGCAGAAGGGAAGGCTGGAAGAGAGGAGGTAATGCCCCATAAGAAACCACCACAACTCCTTGGGGTGACTGAAGGACTTTGGAAACGGATTTGCACATGTCTTGGTGGGGGGCGGGGGGGCAGGTGGGAGGTTGCTTCATTAAGCTAGGACCAAGCCTCCAAAGGGGCAGTGAGAGAACTGGTGAAAAGAATTAATTTTTCTTACCTCTTCTCAATCTTGCTTTTGGGGTGTGTGTGGAGTGGTCTTTGCCTGCCCACTTTGCTATAAGGAAACTATCACCATAGTCAGGCCAATGATATTCTTGGGGTAGGTGATCATATCAGGGCAGCGCAGCATCCCCGCTGGGGTAAGGAAGTGATGAAAGAGGTCTCCAATGGGGCTGACCTATACTCCTTGGGCATTTCCTCCTCTGCCATGCCTCTTCTAAACAACCAGCAGTGGCAAACCTCAACCTCAGGAGAGAAGATTTAGATAAGAGCCTTAGAAGGAACTGACCAGAGGGTTGCCTATTATTGTTGAGGGAAAAGAAGTAGCCCACAGTGGTTCTGTGCTACCTGGGGCTTCCACCTCTGGGACCCAGCCCCTCACCAGCTGGGACTCCTAGCTTAGGCCTTCTCAGCCTCAACAGTAGTGACATTTGGGGCCAGTTAATTCTTTGTTGTGGGGAGTGAGGGGCTGTCCTGTGCATTGTTGGATGTTGAGCAGCATCTCAGGCCTCTACCCACTAAGATGCCCATAGCAGCTCCCTTCACCCAGTTGTGACAACCAAAACCAGCTCTAGACATGGCTATTTGTCTCCTGGGGGGCAGCATTGCTTCCAGGTGAGAACCCTGTTCTAGAATAACATACATTCACAGACTAAAATAACTAGATACCCAAAGTGTACAACCACTAATTATGTCTTAATATCTGTTAGGGTAAGTCTCATAACACTAGTTATGAGAGTTAAAATAGAGGATATGAAATATGAAATAAGATGGTAGAAACAAATCAGTGTAAAAATTTAGATATGTTGCACTCACCAATTAGAAGATGGAGGCTAAGGGACTGGATTATAAAATAAGATTCAACCATTTGTTGCCTAAAAGAGTCATGCTTAAATCAAAAGATAGAGAAAGCATGAAAATAAGAGGATGTCTATTATAACTCAATGAATGCTGGGGTAACAAACCTAAAATCTGACAAAACAGATTTCAAGACATAAATATCATAAGGGAAAAAGATAGATGCTATATTGTATAAGGAACCAAACTATAAGAGTTAATCATTGTGAACATATATTCAGGGAGAAATATATTTACCAACAATTGCTGTTTGAGATTGTAACATATTCCTCTAAGAAATGGTTAGATCAAGATGCCAGAAAAGCACCATTATGAAATACCTGAATGATATAATTAATAAACTTGAGATATTATAAAGAACTCTAAAACCAGCAAACAATATACACTATTTTTGCAAACTCACAGAGCATCTACTAAAATAGCCCAATCTTTATGCTTCTAATTTCTTTTACTTTTCTTATAGTATAGAACAGGACTTCTTATACTCAATCACTTGCAGATGAAGCAATCATTTACATACAAAAAGTAACAATCAATAGACAAACTATTATAATTAGAAAGAGTTCAGCAAGGTTGCTGGAAGCAAGATAAATTTACAACAATCAGAAGCAATTCTCCACACCAGCAACTTGGGTATATAATCAAACATAAGATAACATTCACCACAGCAACAAAAACTATCAAGTATCCTTACACACAATGTCTATGGAGAAAAATGTAAAATTCGTATAAAGGACATAGAAGGTAATCTGAACTTATGAAGAGATGTACCTTTTCTGATATGATATAATTTTAATATTATAGAGATGTCACATTCAATATTTCAGTTGGATTTCTTTAGAAACTTGATGAACCTAATATAAAATTTGTATTGAAGAACTCAATTCCATGAAAATGACAAAAATACTAAAGTGGGAAGACTTCCCCTAACACATATTAAGCCATACACAAAAGCCATAGTAATCCATACAGCACAGTTTTGATATAAGGATGAAAACATGGACTACTGGGATATCATAGAAAAACCCATATGAGAACAATATAAAAATATATAGTATTTAAATAAATTAAACATTGAAATATCCTATGACCCAAATTTGCACTCTGAGTATATAACCCAAATAAATTCTCACAACAGGTCCTCTAAAAGATACATACAAGAGGGTTCATCATGGTGGTGTGTACTGGCTAGGAACTGGAAACCTTACAGGGGATGGGGCTGTGTGGAATGCAGGTGCATACTTCAGAGCATCATCCTGCAGTCAGAAGCCATGCACCACATGTGTACACTGTATCACAGGCAGATCCAAAAAGCACTGTGTTGAGTGAAAAAAAGTAAGAAACAACATGTAATCTATTCCACAAGACAACTGTGCCCATCACACAACAACACATGGAACAAAATATGTCAAGTAGACATACATCTATAGCTGGAAGCAATATCCATTTTACGTGAATGCATACAACAAACGTACATTAGGATGGCTGTTTCTGGGGTGATGGGAGGATGAATGTGGACAAAAGAGAGCATGCGTACATACATTAGGGATAAACACGTGCGTATATGCGTTTATAGCTAACACACACACAACTATAGTGAGTTGCCTTATGTAGGCAAATAAGGGTGATGTGCCATGATCTGTGCATTCCAAAATAAAAGAAAACAAAAAGGTAATGATCTCAACTGCCCGACATTCAGTTCATTTAAAAATCTTGTGACAAGGGCTGGTCCCGTGGCCGAGTGGTTAAGTTCACGCGCTCCGCCTTCCGTGGCCCAGGGTTTCGCCGGTTTGGATCCTGGGCACAGACATGGCACTGCTCATCTGGCCACGTTGAGGCAGCATCCCACATGCCACAACTGGAAGGACCCACAACTAAAAAATATACAACTATGTCCTGGGGGGATTGGGGGAGAAAAAAAGCAGGGGGAAAAAAAAGAAGATTGGTAACAGTTGTTAGCTCAGGTGCCAATCTTTAAAAAAAAAAAATCTTGTGACAAGAAAAACTGGGTTCAGACTGCATAGGAGACACATCTCCCAGGGACCTGTGTTGACAAAGCTGAAAGGCCCTGGCAAAGTTAACATTCCACCAATATTTCCTAGGGGAGCCTTCTCCAGAAGAGTGTCCCTAGACTCATATAATCTGAGAAAAATGGCTGGGAAGAGATTTCTTGTCTCCCAGAAGAATTGCAGTGCTGGAGGAGCAGAAAAGATCACCAGTTTCATTTATTGTCACTATCTATGCTCCTCCTCAGTGGACAGAATGACTTGCAAAGATCTTCTGGACTGGTAGACATATCCTGCTTGTTGATCAAGAGAGTTGCCAGCCTTTCTCTCCTGGTAAAGAAATTTACAGCTTGAACAGCTGGCTCGACAGCACAAACCAAAGCACCTCCTGGCTTCGCTTAGACAGAGGATGGCTGTGACAGAGAACTACCAGGACCAAGAGCAGGGCAGGGCAAGCGCTTCTCTCCACACTGTAGGAACAAGAGATGAAAAAAGGCCACAGAGTGAGGCAGCAGGGGAGGTTTGGAGACAGTCCAACCTCTCTCTCGCTTCTTGAAACTCCTTCACGATCCTAGGGAAAAACCCGTGTTTTAATAACATGGGGGCTTGCCAATGTCCTAAGGTTAAACTCATATTTTGAAGGGACAATAATTATAGGATCAAGCACATGAGAATTAAACTTGGGCATGAAAATTATTTTTCCCTTCCTAGTTGCGTAGAAAGGTCAATTCTGGCCATAGAAATTCAAAGGCTCATATAAAATGTAAGCACATTTTATAAAGAAACTTTGGAGTTGCCCTGAAGGGAGTACTCAGCTGAGAGAATAAAGGCCAACTGTCTTTGGAAATAAAATTATCTCCCAATATAGGACTGAAATGAGTTAAAATTGTAAATAAAGCCAGCATTAGGTATGCTGCCTGCCCGGCTCAGCCTCCCTTTTGTTGCCATGTCACTTAAGCCCTCCTTGGACTTTTTGACTGCCCAGGATTCTGGTGTGTGGTCTCTCAGCATGTCCTGGATGTTCTATGTCCCCATTCCCCAGTATCCAACCAAGATCCTCTTCTCAAGGCTTCTGTGGGGTCTTCAGGGCCACAGAGCAAAAGGAGCTGTGGTTTTCTCTGAAAGAACACTCAAGTTCTGAATACTATTTCATGTAATAAAAATATTCTGCTGCTAAAACAGCAATCATAGATTATCATCTTACTTTTTCAGAATATAGAATATGTGATGTGGTTAACAGGGGGTGATTGGTTTAAAGTGTTTGCCCTCCCATCTCAGTGTGAACTCTTTAGCATCCTTCAGTAAGTCATTTAGCAGCTCTGAGGCTCGATGTCCTCACCTTAAAATACCAGCAGTGACATTCACCACATCTCACAAATGTAGGACACTTGGATGGTGGTGTCTGGGGTGGCTGGCAATGGGAGCTGTCCCTCCAGGTTGCAAGCCCTAAAGCAGTGTCTGTAGAAGGGGAGATTAGGAGCAACTTGGAACACCAGGGGCTGCAGTTCCGGAGAACTAAATGCAATGAAAAACCAGACTAAATGTCCACCTGTGTTCATGATCACTATGCAATTCTATATAATGTCAATGATAAAACATTCCACCTCTCAGGGTGGGTTAAACCCACCGCACAGCCTCTAGCCTCACACTCACTGATGGAAAGTTTCTTGCTCCCTGCACACATCAGAGGGTTTCTTGTTACTAGGCACTGGTGGAGAAAGGGTTTAACCCTATGGAATGACAAATGAGCAGACCTTGTCGGAGTTTTCTGATCGCTCCATATTCTTGCTGGCCACTCGTATTTTATGTGAGGGCAGCTCACTTCAGTCTTCCAAGGTGACGACCAGATGGCAGAATCCTAGCCACTCTTTCAGGTTCGCTCATTCTTTGCCTCTAAGAAGCATTCTATCCTCAACAATATGATATAGTTGCTTGCATAACCATTAACTCTAATTAAAGCAAAATCATTGCCTTGTAACATGGATTTACACGTTGATCTTTCCTTATAGAAGCTAGTCATCAATATTTCCATATTTTAGTTCCTGGCCATTTTATTAGGATTGTTTTCTTGGAGATGAAATGAAATATTTCCAGTTGAGGGAGGGACAACAATACCCATAAAATTTATGTATAATTTGAAAAACACTTTTAATTAACATAGGGAAAAGTTAGCCAATGAAAGAAATATCTATAAAGTCAAAGATGTATTTGTAGCAGGAAACAGACTGCTGTCAAATCTGAGACACATTGTTTGGGATTTATTTAAATGCTCTCTTTTGGTGAGAGGATTGGGGAGTTTTGGCACTGATGTGCATAACTGAAGTTGTAAGCAGTGGGTGCCTTTCTCAGTGAGAGCAGGTTTAGGATCTGCACGTTTCTCCTTTAACTAGAGACCCACCTCGTGAAGTGTTGAGTGGCCCCTTTTCAGGGGGACTCAGAAGGCAGAGAAGGCCTTTTAGATAGCTTGAGGAGGACAGTCCCTGAGGCAGAGGCAGATGTTCGCACCCCAGTTTGCTCTCTGGGGCAGTTTAAGGCGGTGTGGGTGGGGGTCAGATGGTGATGCCACCAAGTGGCAGATGGTGTTTCTCATAGGTGAGCATTGCTCAGGACCCTGCAGGTGGCACTGCACAATCGGGGGAAGGCAGTCTGAACATAGAATTGAAAAGACCCGAAGGTCTTTAGTAGAGCTTGTCAATCCAATGAATATGTCCCACAAATAAGAGTTTAGGACTGCACTGGCATGTTTTTCTATCCATGGTCCTCTCCCCAACAATCTGCTATAGCAGTGTTTAATTCTACCTCCAAGTAAACCTATTCCCCAGAACATTCTGTAAGTGTGCTGCTCAATACACTTATTACCCAGCAGTTTGCTTACCTAGAAAAAGCCTCCTCACTCAGCCTTGAGGAGAGCACTAGTGACATAAATAACCCTCCGGGGAGCATTCATGCTTTCCAGCTTTTGATGATCGAATCGTAAGGGAGCAGTGCAGCTGGGAGAAGCAACACAGGAAACAAAACAAAATGACCCTGGGGATCTCTCCTAACTTCCTTCCCTCCTCCCGTTTTTTTTTAATTTTAATTTTTTTTCGTTTTTCTATTTCATTTTTATTAATTATGGTTTTATTGAAAAAAATCCACTGTACATGCTTAAAAAAATTAAAGAGCAAATGGATTAAAGAACAAGATCCAACAATCTGTTGCCTCCAGGAAACACACCCCAGCCCCAAGGGCAAACACAGGCTCAGAGTGAAGGGGTGGAAGACAATACTTCAAGCTAATAGCAAACAAAAGAAAACAGGTGTCGCAATACTTATATCAGATAAAACGGATTTCAAAATAAGGCAGGTAAAGAGAGACACAGAGGGACAATATATAATGATCAAAGGGACACTTCATCAAGAAGAAATAATGCTTATAAACATCTATGCACCCAACACAGGAGCACCAAACTTCATAAAGCAACTATTAACAGACCTAAAGGAAGATGTTAAAAACAGCACAATAATAGTAGAGGACCTCAACACCCCACTCACATCAATGGACACATCATCCAGACAGAAAATCAACAAGGAAATAGTGGAGCTAAATGAAAAGCTAAAACAATTGGACTTAACAGACATATATAGAACACTTCATCCAAAAACAGCAGAATACACATTCTTCTCAAGTGTGCATGGAACATTCTCAAGGATAGAGCATATATTGGGAAACAAGGCAAGCCTCTACAAATTTAAAAAAATTGAAATAATAACAAGCATCTTCTCCGATCATAATGCTATAAGGCTAGAAATTAATCACAAGAAAAAAGCTGAGAAAGGCACAAGGATGTGGAGACTAAACAATATGCTATTGAACAAGCAATGGATCATTGAAGAAATTAAAGAAGAAATAAAAAAATACCTGGAGACAAATGAAAATGATAACATGCCATACCAACTCATATGGGATACAACAAAAGCTGTATTAAGGGGAAAATTCATTGCAATACAGACACACCTTAACAAACAAGAAAAATCCCAAATAAGCAATCTTAAACTACACCTAACTGAATTAGAGAAAGAAGAACAAACAAAGCCCAAAGTCAGCAGAAGGAGAGAAATAATAAGAATCAGAGCAGAAATAAATGCTATTGAAATGAAAAAGGCAGTAGAAAGGATCAATGAAACAAAGAGCTGGTTCTTTGAGAAGATAAATAAAATTGACAAACCCCTAGCCAGACTTACAAAGAAAAAAGGGGAGAAAGTGCAAATAAACAAAATCAGAAATGAAAGAGGAGAAATAACAACAGACTCTGCAGAAGTACAACGGACTATAAGAGAATACTACGAAAAACTCTATGCCAACAAAATGGATAACCTAGAGGAAATGGATAAATTCTTGGACTCGTACAATCTCCCAAAGCTCACTCAAGAAGAAACAGACAATTTGAACAGACCAATCACAAGGAAAGAGATTTAAACAGCAATCAAAAACATCCCAAAGAATAAAACCCCAGGACCAGATGGCTTTCCTGGGGAATTCTACCAAACTTTCAGAGAGGATTTAATACCTATCCTTTTCAAGCTATTCCAAAAAATTAGGGAGGATGGAACACTTCCTAACACATTCTATGAGGTCAACATCATGCTGATACCAAAGCCTGACAAGGACAGCATGAAAAAAGAGAACTACAGGCCAATATCACTGATGAACATAGGTGCAAAAATTCTTAACAAAATTTTGGCAACCAGAATTCAGCAGTTCATCAAAAAGATCATACATCATGATCAAGTGGGATTCATACCAGGGACACAGGGATGGTTCAACATCCACAAATCAATCAACATGATACACCACATCAACAAACTGAGGAATAAAAACCACATGATCATCTCAATAGATGCAGAGAAAGCATTTGACAAGATCCAACAGCCATTTATGATAAAAACTCTGAACAAAATGGGCATAGAAAGGAACTACCTCAACATAATAAAGGCCATATATGACAAGCCCACAGCCAACATCATACTCAATGGGCAAAAACTGAGCACCATCCCCCTGAAAACAAGAACGAGACAAGGATGCCCTCTATCACCACTCTTATTTAACACAGTACTGGAGGTCCTGGCCAGAGCAATCAGGCAAGAAAAAGGAATAAAAGGAATCCAAATAGGGAGGGAAGAAGAGCAACTCTCGCTGTTTGCAGATGACATGATTTTATATATAGAAAACCCCAAAGAATCCATTGGAAAACTTTTAGAAGTAATCAACAACTACAGCAAAGTTGCAGGGTATAAAATCAATTTGCATAAATCGGTAGCATTTCTATATTCTAATAACGAACTAACAGAATAAGAACTCAAGAACACAATACCATTCACAATTGCTACAAAACTAATAAAGTACCTCGGGGTGAATTTAACTAAGGAAGTGAAAGACCTAGACAATGAAAATTGCAAGGCCTTTCTGAAAGAAATGGATGACAACATAAGGAGATGGAAAGACATTCCATGTACATGGATTGGAAGAATAAACATAGTTAAAATGTCCGTTCTACCTAAAGCAATCTACAGATTCAACGCCATCCCAATCAGAATCCCAATGACATTCTTCACAGAATTAGAACAAAGAATCCTAAAATTCATATGGGGCAACAAAAGACCCCAAATTGCTAAAGCAATCCTGAGAAAAAAGAACAAAACGGGAGGCATCACAATCCCTGACTTCAAAACATACTACAAAGCTACAGTAATCAAAACAGCATGGTACTGGTACAAAAACAGGTGCACAGATCAATGGAACAGAATTGAAAGCCCAGAAATAAAACCACACATCTATGGACATCTTATCTTCGACAAAGGAGCTGAGGGCATACAATGGAGAAAAGAAAGTCTTTTCAACAAATGGTGCTGGGAAAACTGGAAAGCCACATGTAAAAGAATGAAAATTGACCATTCTTTCTCACCATTCACCAAAATAAACTCAAAATGGATCAAAGACCTAAAGGTGAGACCTGAAACCATAAGGCTTCTAGAAAAAAATATAGGCAGTACACTCTTTGACATCAGTATTAAAAGGATCATTTTGGACACCATGTCTTCTCAGAGAAGGGAAACAATAGAAAGAATAAACAAATAGGACTTCATCAGACTAAAGAGCTTCTTCAAGGCAAATGGAAACAGGATTGAAACAAAAAAACAACCCACTAACTGGGAAAAAATGTTTGCAAGTCATACATCTGACAAAGGCTTAATATCCATAATATATAAAGAAGTCTCACAACTCAACAACAAAAAATCAAACAACCAGATCAAAAAATGGGCTGGAGACATGAACAGACATTTCTCCAAAGAAGATATACGGAAGATGATGATGCTTATCATCATTAATCATCAGGGAAATGCAAATCAAAACTACACTAAGATATCACCTTACACCCATTAGAATGACAAAAATATCTAAAACTAATAGTAACAAATGTTGGAGAGGTTGTGGAGAAAGAGGAACCCTCATATACTGCTGGTGGGAATGCAAACTGGTGCAGCCACTATGGAAAACAGTATGGAGATTCCTCAAAAAATTAAAAATACAACTATCATACGACCCAGCTATCCCACTACTGGGTATCTATCCAAAGAGCTTGAAGTCAGCAATCCCAAAAGTCCCATGCACCCCAATGTTCATTGAAGCATTATTTACAATAGCCAAGATGTGGAAGCAACCTAAGTGCCCATCAACAGATGAATGGGTAAAGAAGATGTGGTATATATATACAATGGAATACTACGCAGCTGTAAAACAGAACAAAATCGTCCCATTTGCAACAACATGGATGGACCTTGAGGGAATTATGCTAAGTGAAATAAGCCAGTTAGAGAAGGATAATCTCTGTATGACTCCACTCATATGAGGATTTAAAAATGTAGACAAAGAGAACAGATTAGTGGCTACCAGGGGAAAGGTGGGGTGGGGGGTGGGCACAAAGGGTGAAGTGGTGCACCTACAACATGACTGACAAACAATAATGCACAACTGAAATTTCACAGGATTATAACCTATCATTAACTCAATAAAAATTTTTTTAAAAAGTACTAAAAAAAAAGAGCAAGATAAGACATTCAAAAGTAATCTAGAGCCACCTTCCCCGGAAGTTGTCAGCAGCCTTGTGAGTACTCTCCAAAATTGTAGACGTATGTACAACAGAAATACTTGTACATGTATGTTGCTTCTGCAAATGAGGCAGGGCACGCGCACTCAGCTATGAACAGCCCCCGTTTGTGAAGACTCTGGCTGTGTAATGAGGCAAGGTGACGCATGTCCCCTTGGTAATAACCTGAGACAAAGTGTGATGAGATTTGCTTCCCTTTTCCTGTCCATCCCCCCACCGACCATGTGGGCACACACGTGTGCACACTCACACACTACACACAAATACACACACACAGAACATACGCAAAGAAACACCGTCAGCAACAGGTCAAGAGAATAGAAAGTGCTAATTTTAATAAGGCTTTATCAGACCAAAGACGGAAGCGCCTGGAGGCATAGTAAGAGGAAAGTGGTCTGTCCCCATGCCTGGAAAAGCAATTTAAAATGAGTTGAAAGAGCTAGAAAATGGAGAGAAGACAGCGTTGAAGGACGGCAAGAACAGTGCACAAGGCAGTGCTGTGGATGGGCTTGGTGAATCCTCGGAGGACTCTCCCCGACAGTTGGGAAGGATCCACTCTGGAGAGTAGTCCCGTTCTAGTCTGGAGCTAGCTGAGCCACAGTACATACACACAGGCTTTGTGCAGAAGCTGAGAGGGACCACCTCTGGGAATCCTGGGTGGGGGGCAGCAGTGTTGCTATAGAGACAAAAGCCTTGCCAGGAAGCTGCCACTGAACACAGGGTCTCGGCCAAGTCCCTGAAGATCCTGTAATGGACCGAGGAAGGAGCTTCCGTCATTCGCCATCAGCATCTGGACAGATGATCATGGACATGAGGAATGTGCGTGCCCGTGCTGCAGTGAAAAGCAAAGGGGACCCAAGAAATAGGCAGTTTCCTGCCTGTTTCAGTATTGCGTTCCCACTAAAGTAGATCTCCTCTCGCCTTCCCCATTGCACCAGGGCACTTCATGCCCAGGGAGATTCAGACTGAGGACCGGAGGATGGGAGTAAGGATCCTTTCAAAGGGAAGAAAACTTGTGCAGGGAGCTGTGAGCAATACAACTTCAACTGGAATCCCTTTGCCCAAAAGGGATTGCTTCAGACCAGAATGTCTACAACATTCTGAAGCGAAGAGTAAGTTTGCTGCTGCCTGCATGCACACGTCCTATTCGTGACTGCCTAATTTCTATCTGTTCTGTTTCCAGCTGCAATGTACTCAAGTGTGAGTGCTCAGGAAGAGCACTGTGAGATGAATTCAAGAGTAGGATTGGGATTTTTCCAAATTTTCCTCCAAAAGTATACTAATTTTGACTCTCACCAACAGTGTATGAGAAAGCCTGTTACTTCACAGACTAGCCAAATGTGTTTTCAACCACACATAATAACGTTTATCAGTCTGGACTTGCAAAAATAAAGATCTGTTTTTAAGGGACATTTCTTGGACTAGAATTGGACAATCGTTTCATGTTTATGAGCCATTGCTGTTTCTTTTATGTGATCTGCCTGTTCATGTCTTTTGCTCATTTCTTTTAATTGAGTTAAACTTTTAAAATCGACTTGAAATCTTTATATATTAAGAAAATTTGTATGCTACATATATTTTCTCCATGTTTCCTCATTAAACAGGATACTGACTTTTATTTTGAGGTACATATATATGTATATATGTATAGTGTATGTATTTTTGACATCTTAGGCATGGGCACATTTATTCCTTCTTTAAAGAGAGTTTTCATAAGGAATAGATGTTGAATTTCATCCAGTGCCTTCTCAATCCCCATGAAAAAATGGCCTTCTATTAAAAATGGTTGATGTTTCAGTTGCTCTCCTTAAGCTACTTCTTTCTTGGGGAGGATGGTTTAGTTAATAAAATTGCTTCTGATTTCTAATATTTTGCTTGTGGTTTTTGCGTGCATTAATAAGTATGATTGCTTTTTTCTTTGTTTTACATTTGTGCCAACTTGGTTAGAATTTTTTAACCAATATTAATGCAGACTTTACAAAATTAGGAAGATTTTTATCTTACTATATTGTGTCCCAGTTTAAATAGTTTAGTCATCATATTTAAAAAGTGGAATTTTTGGGGCTGGCCCCGTGGCCGAGTGGTTAAGTTCGCACGCTCCGCTGCAGGCTGCCCAGTGTTTCGTTAGTTCGAATCCTGGGCGCGGACATGGCACTGCTCATCAGACCACGCTGAGGCAGCGTCCCACATGCCACAACTAGAAGAACCCACAACGAAGAATACACAACTATGTACCGGGGGGCTTTGGGGAGAAAAAGGAAAAAATAAAATCTTTAAAAAAAAAAAAAGTGGAATTTTCATAGAATAAACTCACAACTCACCTTTAACTTTATTCCTCCATTTACTAGTATCGTTCTTCTCCTTCCCCTGGATGAATTGTCTGGAAGACCAAAAGCTTTTCTACTTATTCTTGGATAATACTATTAGCAACATTAATATTGATTATTATTAATTCGTAAGTTGACAAATAGTATTAATGACTACTAGTGTACTCAAATTCCCGTGTATTTAAATTTTAGCAATCCCATAACTTCTTTACATTGCACCAACAGAAAATACTTTTCTGTGATTCCAACTCTCCCCTTACATTGTTAGAAACACTTTCTACCCTGTATCCCTCCATTAACGTCAAGGGTTAAATAATTATTTGGCCTTCCCTCTCCAGAAACAAGAAAATACCTTTTTTTTATTCTACCCTTCACGACATTACTTCATATATTTCATCATCATAATTTGGAATTTTATATTATGCTTCCTCTTTTTTAAATTACTTTCTTATTGTGGTAACATTGGTTTATAACATTATATAAATTTCAGGTGTGCATCTTAGTATATTTAGAATTCTGTGTAGATTACATCATGTTCACCACCCAAAGACTGATTACAATCCACCACCACACACATGTGCTTAATCATCCCTTTCACTCTCCTCCTTCCCCCTTCCCCTCTGGGAACCACCAATCCAATCTCTGTCTCTATATGTTTATATGTAGTTGTTGTTATCTTCTACTTATGAGTGAAATCATATGATATTTGACTTTCTCCCTCTCACCTACTTCACTTGTCATTATACCCTCAAGGTCCATCCATGTTGTCACAAATGGCCAGATTTCATCGTTTTTTATGGCTGAGTAGTATGCTTTCTCTTTTTTTAAGAATACTAATAATGTTTATTATACTTCTCGACTATATCAGTATTAATCATTTAATTTTCATTGTAAATTTTCCTGGTTTAATTGAGCATTTCTGCTTCTTATCTGTTACTTCTCTCCATATTATCATGTCTATGTTCTTTGCAGAGGAGACACATGGTTGGATTGAGTCTTTGGATATTCCTAAGATTTTTTTTCTTTTCTTTCATCCTCACTAAAAAGATAGATTACCGAAGTGGATAAAAATTTTAGAATTAGGGTGAAATCTTAAACCAAAACATAACTATCATGACTGACCTTTACAAATTAAATAAACCTTTCTTAGCAACAAAAAGATTATTCCCATCAACCTAGCTCCAGGAGCATTTAAAAACAAAACCAAACCCAAAAATAATCCCTGCTGACAAGGCCACACGTTTTCAGACAGTATGAGTTCTTTTTCACTTTCAAGATATGTTTTGGAGTAGAGTTCATTGAGTCTTAAATTCCAGCAAATCGTGATAGGTATGCTATAGCTAAACTTTAAATTATTTCTTCTCTTGAATATAAAAATGTAAACTTAAGACATAATCTTTTCTTTGGATTGCAGTATTTAAAAATTTTTGAGTGGCTTGCCAACCTTTAAATATAAGGGTATTTCACTTTTAAAAAATTGGGGTTTTCAGCTTTTCTTGAAAAACTAGAAAACCTGGTAATACTGGTCTTGCGTGTGCCCTCCATATCATCTTGCTGACACTAAGTGAATTATCCACTGCAAAGATCATTGAATTTCCACCCAGATGTTTCTTTACACTTGGCATCGTCATTAAACATTTGAAGCTGCGAAGCCGGATGCATAAGGATGGCGGGCCTAATGCACCTTGAGAGCACAAAGAGCAAACCAGAGTCCAGACATCAACCCCTCTGTGCTTTCTACTTTGAACATCCCTACTGCCCCCGAGTTGTTCTCTTTCTTTCTTGTTCTCCTCTGTATTGTAGACACATAGCCATTTTAACACTTCTCCAAATGCGTGCTTTTTGTTAACACCACACTTATCGAAAACTCCTTTCTCCCAGTTGTTAGGACAAAAACCACAGCGTCAATCTTGATGGGCCTCATTGACATTTAAGCAGAGACTGGCAGGAGGTTACCCCAGGTGCCTGCAGGTTGTCAGGAGGAGGGGATGGCTGGGCGATGCCCTCAGGCTGCCATATGCAGTGTGTGTTTGAGGAATAGCCAGGCATCTGGTGTAGCTGGACTTGACAGAAATAACCTCAAAGCAAGTTGATTTGTTGAATGAGTCACATCATAGTGCTAGTCCCCTCTAATCATATTTGTTGCATTTCTTTCCATTATTATTTCTCTGATACACCTAGGGGCTACTTTCCATTGCATTCTAGGACTTCTTCCAGGATGTCTTCTTCTGTGGTAGAAAAAAATGTCAGGTCCCGAAGGCATGCATCTCAACACATTCGTTTGGGTGTTTTGCAATCTGAAATGTTTGATGTTGAATCAGGGCTGGGTGGTGTGTGGTGGGTTTTCATATTAAGGTTGTCTCTTTTGTCTTTCCCAGTGGGGATCATCCAATATCTTAGATAGTGTGAATTACAAATGGAGGCTTTCTCACACATGGTACGTTGAGAAGGCCTTTCCCCCCTTTTTGTGGAGCGTGGATAAAGTACAGACTCCTCTCCCTCAGAGGTGCATGATCTTGGAGAACATTCCTGAGCACTCTGTGCTCAATTTTCCTCATCTGCATTGCAGCTAACAGTAGGACCAACTTTAAACTTACACAGTGTTATGTGTCTGACAAATAAATGACAAGCATTAGGATATATTGGAGTATGTGAGGAAGCCATTTGGAGTAAAACTAATTTGGCCTGACCTTGTTTTTCCGAAAGCTCCTGATGTGGCCTGTTGAGCATGCGTTGTACATCTGCTTTAAATATTTGCTATGTCCCAAAGACAAGAACAATGCCCTTAAAGATAAGGATGTAACTTCCCCCACATCAGCATGTCTTTAAGGAAAAGCCTCTCTCCCTAAACTAAGGATTAATTGCTGACCTGCTGTGCTCACCTTGTGACCACTGACCTGCTGTGTTCACCAAATTGCTGTGCCGGCAAGGCAATCCTGTGACTATCGTATAAGGGACATTCCTGTCATATGTGATGTATGCTCTTTGTTCCAAGACGGTATATAACCACTCTGTACACCCCGCTTCTTTGGTGCCCTGGAAGGAAGACCTCGGGCTAGTCCTCAGATCTGGCTTGTAATAAACTCATCCCAATTTTGATTTAGAGATTGATTATGGATTATTTGCGCCAACATGTCATTATATTTCAATTAAAAAATGAAATAAAGGAATTGTCATAACAGGGGTCTGGGTATCTTTTTAACAAAAAGATGTGTGTAATCATCATGGCTGTTCATATGTGAACAGTGCAGTGCTTCTGAAATTTTAAGAATAACGTGGTGTTTCCCTAGAAATATTATGTACACTTTTAAATTTTGTATATCCCATAAACTTATAGTGACACAGTCAATGGTGTAAATAAATACTTTAAGAAATTTAAAAAATAGTAATTCCAGCTCATAGGGTTGCTTTGGGGATTGCATAGCTAATATATGTAAAAATGCTTAGAATAATAGCTGGCACACAACAAGCTCTATGTGAGTATTTATTGTCATTATTATAATAATAATAATCATTAACTAATAAGAATATAGTAAGTCAATAACAATAACACTGTAACATGTTCCAAATGGAACCTACTTCCAGCTTTGTTATACTTCTGGAATATTTTTCCCAGGGAAGGTGTATTGATGAGGTACTACATTGCTTGATTTTTCCTGTCTGTATTTTTCCAAAATTTCTCCCCTGTTGACAGTCTTCTCTGAAATGGAAGTTCTTGATACCAAGGATTTGTCTTTTCTTTGTCATCCTCTGGAGTGTCTCTTCATGGATGTCTGCTCTGAAGACAGTTCCTAGATCTTCTGCCTGGTCTTGGTGTGGGCCTGGGTCTTTCTTCAAAGTTGACTCCACTGTTTAGAGTGCCTCCCTTTGCACAGCAAAGGTTACATTCAGGTTGGACTAACGAGTCTACACAAATCTCCTGGAGTAGGTCCAGCCACTGCACATTCCCTGGAAGAAGCCTGCCCTTGGGACAAGGCTCTGAGAAATCTAACAGGCCTTTCTTTCTCTTCCTTTGGATGTTTCTCTTGGTAGTAGCCTGGGTCCTGGTGACATAGAGGCCCTTGATAAAGCCATGACAATCCGTTTGATCACAGCAAATGTATGGCTCACAAATGCCTTTCCCCACAGCCCTCCTCAGAAGCAGAACCCACACTGTGGTGGTGTTACCACACGAAATTGGGGTTCACTTGCCTCATGTGCATAAATGGCCAATTAATTATGACATCAGCTTTTGGGAAAAGATCAGCTTTATTCTGCGAGAGAGATCTGCAGGGAGAACAGGGAGCATGTGCCCTCAGATCTGTATCCCTGATTCAGGATTCGGGGTAAAATTTAAGAGCTTAGGGAGAACAGGCTGGTGTGCGGAAATGCTGGCAGGACAGGTTTTGATTGGTGGGCTTCAAACATTTATGGCATGGTTTTAAACATTTATGACAGGGTTCTAAACATTTATGGTGAGGTTCTAAACTTTTATGATGGGGTTCTAAACATTTTAGATGAGGTGGGGAAGGAATTTTAACACTGGATCTTCCTGAATGAAGGACACTTCGCTTCTGATAAGAGTCCAACTTTCAAGTTCCAGTCCTGTCCCATCCTTGGGTTCTGTTGGAAGGAGGATCTTTGGTTCCATGGTCATTTCAGGTCACCGTTTTCTTCTTTCGCGCATGCTCTGGCTATGTGACTTTGCAGTTTTTCTGAAAGACAATCCTTAATCACTTTGTTGATAAGAGATGGGGTCTGTTCAAACTGGCTCTAAATGGGCCTGTGGTTACAGTGTTGGACCTCCAGGCCAGGCAACTTACTCGTGGCAATTAGCAGAGAATAAAAAGAACAAAGAGTCTACAATAAAATAAGAGAAAATGATACAGTTTCACAATCTTTTCCGTTGTAGGGGAGGAAGAACTCTTCCTCTACCCTCTGGGTTCTGGCTGGTCTAAGAATTAAATTGACGTGAGGCAGAATAACAGGAAAAAAATCAAAGTTTAATAAAAGGTATACATAGGAGAAAACCAGTAAAACTGAATAACTCACCAAAATGGTGGAAGCCACCACCTTAAATATCATCTTCAGCTAAGGACAAAGGAATATGTTGGGGGTAGTGGTTTGGGACTTCACAGGGGTGGAAGGCAATTCACATGAAGATGGAAAAGCACATGTTTGTTAAATGAATGTTTGCTGGGCCATCTATAGACAAGGTGACCTGAGAGAGAGAACTTTGATAAAAATGAGCCTAGGAAGCTTCCTCCCAGTCTACCGATACCCAGAGTTATCTATGGTGATAGCTCCTTCCTAGGGTGGGCCTTCTATCTTAAATTCTTTTAGGCAGTTAGGCGGAAGGTCAAAGTTTCTTTCTGAGATTTTTTTGTTCTAAAAAGTAATCAAGCCAAAGAGACATATTTTTGGGTGGCAAATTCTGATCCCCCACACCATCATCCCCTGGCTCTATTTTTAATGGGACGTGTTATCCTTAACCTCATATATGATTTTTATTTCTGCAATGATTTTATATTTCTCGTCCATTTCTTTCCAAGCTTCTGTGTGCATGTGTTTCATCTCCACTTGTGTTTTGGCTTTTCTTATAGCCCTTGCTCTTCTTCTGTGGCCCCTTCTTCAGAGAATCCTTATTTAATTGACTATTTAGTATGTTAATTAAAAAGACGTGCATTTTCTCCTGCTTTTTTGAAGCGTTGTGTTTTTTAATCTCATTTTTATTTTCTTTCCATAGATTTGTGTGGGTTCCATGTGGAGGACTTTGTCTCCTCATTTATATATGTAGGGAATTTCATGATTTTTGTGCTGACTCTTTGGGGAAATATTACCTGGAAGGGGGAAGGGAGCACCAGGGTGGGGCAGCTGAGTTGCTGCCTCAAAACATTCCTCTCCAATACTCTTCCCTAAAGGATGGCTCTGTATGCAGAGAAAGCAGAAAGTCGTTCTCGCTTACAAACTCCTGTGTCACAGGCAATTTAATGCCCATGTGTCTTCAGCTGATCAAGGGCTGCCATGGCACAGCTGCTCACCACCCTTTCTCCTCCACCTACCCTGCCTCGGGGGCAGCCTGCTTCCTGCACATATGGGATGCTTGCGTATTTTCTCCTTCATCGCCACATCCCTTGTACTCTGTGGTGTATGGTACTCTGTATAAACAATCTAAAAAGTATATTCAAATTAGTAAAAGATGAAACAGGGAGGTCAATGCAATAGAGGTAAATGTGCATTTGAAGCAGCCACCTGAATTGAGATGTCTAAACAGTCTCATTATTTTCTCTCAAGCTTTGCCACATGGTTCAACTCAACTGTCTCTTCCTTGATACTCACACAAAAGGGAAAAATAAAGAAAAAGGACTCTTTCCCCGGTAGGGGTTGCAGGCAAAGCTATCCCTGGTAGGTATAGTGGACAAAAAAAAAAAATCTCTCCTCTCGTTGACCTTCCACTTCTGGGCCCGAGTTGACCTAGTGTCACATCTGGCTATTTCTCCCAGGGTGGCTGTGGCTGCCAGCGTCGGAGTGAACATTCTAGGACCTCTCCGTAGGAGGAGTTTGGGTGGCAAAAATATTGAAAGTGAAAATGGAGAAAATCGAGGTCATATTTGGAAGTAGAAGCAGCAGAAACTTTAAGAAATGTGCCTTTCCCCAAAACTGTACAGGCTTTGGGAGAGTTAGAAGCACCGTGATGGTTGGAAGTGATACTTGGCATGACTCTGGTATAACAGAGGAACATATTCGATATGATTTCTCCCCTTGTTTTGAAAGGGAAAGCAGTCCCCAATCCCAAATCATCACTGAGGTTGTTCAGTAAGCCTCCTCCATGGGTTGCCATTGTGGGTATTCCTAGGACACAGTCAGCTGGACTTCCTGGGATCTCCTCTTTCTCCACAGTGCTAGAAGAAGGAGTGAGAGGCAGTGAAATGCCGAAAAGCAAGGTCATTACAGAGATGGGGAAATGCGCATGCTCTGGGAAATCCGCACATTTGTAAATAGTCTATGGATAATTGTACCTTGCCTTCATCTCTGATAATGCTTTGAAAGCTGTGAAGTCGTATTAAGATGTAAATTATTAGTGGCTGTATGGTTATTAAAATTTTGCTGTTTAAAGTGATGGTTCTGAAATGCATCCTTGCTTATACACATATTTGACCCATGTCAAAATGACTTGCAGGCATGTATAATGGTAGCTCTCCGTCAATTACACTCATGCTGACGTGACATATGCTGACAACCTAAGGTATTTATAGTCAGCAGACAGCTGGTTGGAATTCCTGGAGCCCCTAAGCACGGGATCCTTCTCCTTTTCCTGTCACCTCACCCTGTAGCTCCACCCTCACCTTCACCCGGCCTGTTCCTAGGGTCTCTTAGTTTAAGTCTCACCTGTAAAGTCCCTCCTTCCAGAAACAAAGCAGGGAAGACTGGGGAGGAAGAAGAGAGGGAAAAGAAGAGGAGGTTGAAGCAATTTTCAGGCAAGGATGAAATGAGTTAACACAAAGCATTGCTGCTGCCTCTTTCCAAGTGTATCCAACAGCAAAAGGAAGTAAAGATCCAGCTTTGGGGGTAGGGGTGTGGGTTGCCATGCCCACCAATGAAAACAACCTGATAGAATCAATCACATGTTTAAAATATTGGGATTCTTCAAGTCTTCTTTTAATTTAAAAAATTCATGCACGTTTTCTCTCCTGTATCATAGTCTTTTTATTGGAAAATGATATTTCAAGTTACTTTTCACCAGGAAATTTCTTGCCTCTCTCTTGGTTACTGGTTGAAGTACTGTTATGTTGAGTTTGTCGATTTTGGAAACCTGGACTGAAGTGGAGAGAGGTGACACTGCATATCAGATGTAACATGAGGGCAATTTCTCTTGTCTGTCTTGGTGTCATAATATTTCCAGAAAGAAATGTCATATAAATATGATATACAAATGATACCGTTGATTTCGTGCTTTACCGCTTGTCAGGATAATCTCGAGGAAAGAGGTACAAATTTCCTAAAATGCCTGGAGGACGTCATGTAATATTTTTAGGTCGCATTGGAGAAGTTTTGATGAGTGTGTTTACTGAGAATCAAGTTACTTATGCCATACACTGAAAGGGCTACTGGCTAGTCTCTTTTACTTAGACATGATACTCTTTAAAATTTTCAATAGAGAGTGATGGATTTTTTTTTTTTACCAACAGAATGATTTTTTTTAAATCTCAAGAGGCTCAAATTAAATGTTGAAAAATGCGTGTCAAACCATCTTATTTGTTACTGTAAATGGTTGAAATTGGAGGGGAGCATGAAGCGGTTATTAATTTCTTCTGTAAAAACCTCTATTTGGTTGGTTCCCATAATCCCAGGATTAAGGGTCTTCATTCAAATTTCAGACTTTGTTATTATTTCAGTTTCCAGATCTTTTCCTCTCTGCTTATCTTAAATCCCCTAGATTTGAAGGTCATGTCATCATATCACTAATTTCCCATCATTGCTATCATTCCATAACTCCTGGGTCATCCAAGCTCATTTCTGAATGACTTTAGCTCCTGGCTCACTGTCATTTTCTTTAACAAATTTCTGTCTTAATTCTTGGTCATTTAATTATATATATGTGAATGACTTTTTCCACAGTTTCTCTTCTTAAACTAATCTTAAGTGACTGTGTCTTCTACTCTATCTTAGACATGCACGCCACTTTTTCTTTTTACCAATAAGTATACACTTTCATAATCACAAGTGCATGAGTCCAACTGTCTTATCAGCACCTTCCATCTTGCCAGCATATACCTCCTAGGAACACTGCCAGTATTTCATTGACCTCACTGGGAATTCCAACCCATTAGTCCTCCCCTCTTTTCCTGTCCTTCAACTCCCTGATGACGTATCTGCTCTCCATAACCACCTTAAAATCCGTATCAATCATTACCCTTGCATGTATCCTCCACTCCTTTCTACTTGCCTGGACAAATGACAGTGCTGATTACATTAAAACCTCTGCCTACTCCACATCAACATGCAGCTGAACGTGGATGGAGGAAAACTGCTACCTGGTCTTCCTCTAAATCCATGAACTCAAAGAATTGCCTTTAATGCTGCCAGTACATCATATTATAATTTCTTATGCCAGTTTATGGTTCCATTTTCTACATGGCTATTTCCTACCTTCTATCTCTTCCTTTCAAAGCTCTGACAATTCCTTCTCCCATCCTCATGCATAGCTGATGGTCTTGCTTCTGACTTCATTAAGGAGATCAAAGCAATCAGAAAATAAATCCCACAGACTCCTACTACCACATCTCCCCATACACCAGCATCTGCACTACCCCCCGGCCCCTTTGAAGAACTTTGCCTCTTATCATAGCGAGTGATCCATGATCACATCTTATGCCAACTCCTTCATTCATTCACTAGATCCTATACTCTCTTACTGAGTCAAGGACATTGCCCCGGCAATTGTCTGCTCTCCCTCTCTCTTACATTTTTCTCTCCCTCCTGGATCAGACACATAAGAAAACTTCCTGTTATCTCTACTATCTAAAAACAAAATCCCTCTCTTGACTTGCTCAGCCGCTAGCAATTCACTTCAACTTTCAATTTTTTGTTTCTAATATGCAGAAATATTGTTGTATATAAATACATTTTGTATATTGACATTGTCTCCTGCAACTTTGCTAAACTCATATCTTATTTCTACTAGCTTTTTAATAGATTACTTAGGACTTTCCACATATATTATTCTGTCATCTATCATTAGAGAAACTTTTAATTCTTTCCTTAAAAATCTGTATGCTTTTTATTTTTATTTATTTGACTTAGTGTATTGGCTAGGACTTCAAGCACAATGTTTAATAGAAGTGGTAAGAGAAGACTTCCTTGTCTTGTTCCCAATTTGGGGAAGAAAGTATCCAAAATTTCACCATTAAGTAGATGCCCTATATTTGGTTTAGGAAGCTCCTTATTAGTCCTAGTTTGCTGAGACTTTTCATCACAAATTGATGTTGAATTTTGTCAAATGTTTTTCAGCATCTATTGAAGTGAATATATGGCCGTTCTTTTTTAGTAGGTTGCTATGGCAATTTTTATATGTTAAAGTAATCTTGTGTCATTGGTTATTTCTTTCAAAACTCTTTTCTAGAATTCTCCAGTGAAGTCATTTGAGTCTGGAATTTTTGGTCAGAAGGTTTTTTACTAAGAATTCAATTTCTTTAATAGATATAAGGGCTACTTTAGTTTTCTATTTCTTCTTAAATAATATTTAATAATTTATGTCTTTCGAAAGAATTTGTCCATTTCATTGAAGTGGTTGAATTTATGTCTATAAAATGCTCATATTTTTAAAAATTACCTTTTTAACATCTGTAGACTCTCAAATGATGCCCTCCTTTTACTTCCTGTCATTGGTAATTTGTTTATTTTCTCTCTCCTGTCTCTCTCTTTTTTTTGTGATTTTTCTGGTTAGAAAGTTATTAATTTTTTTTTTATTTTCAAAGAGCAAGCTTTTGGTTTAATTAATTTTCTGTTTTATTGATTTCTGCCACTATCTGTTATCGTTCTTTCTTTCTGTTAATTTGAGTTTATTTTTGCCTCTTTACGTAGTTTCCAATGGTGAAAGCTTAGACAAGAGATCAGCAAGCTACAGCCCATGGGCCAAATATGGCTGAACGTTTGTTTCTGTAAATAAAGTTTTATTGGAATCCAGTGGTGTTTGTTCCATTTTAGTATTGACTATAGTTGCTTTTGTGCTACAATAGCAGAGTCGAGTATTTGCAACAGAGACCATATGGCCCACAAAGTCTGAAATACTGACTATCTGGCCTTTTTAAGAAAAAGTTTGCTGACCCCTGGCTTAGATCACTGATTAATGACCTTTTTTGTTTTTATATATAAGCATTTAAGGTCATGAAGTTCCCTCTAAGTACTGCTATATGTACTTCTCATAAAGTTTTCAATACGTGTGTTTTCCAATGAGTTGTTTCATTTCCAGATATTTGCTATGTTTATATTGATTTCTGAGTTAATTCCATTGTGGACAAAGAGCATACTCTGCCATATTTCGGTGTTTCTAAATATGTGGGACTTGTGTGATGGTCCAGCATTTGATGTATCTCGATTGACATTTTCTTTAGTAGGCACGTTGTCTCCTCACTGCGTGCATTCACTTAGATCTCTGCCCTGTTTGGGTTCTTTTCACTTCTATTTTTTTGCTTGGGCCCTGTGGATCTTCCCTGGGCCTGTGAGAATTGACAATCAGCTGAGTAATGGGGAAGATACAGGGCTCACTCTCTGTGCTTCCCTTGCTTCTAGGGACGCTGTTAACTCAGCTGCTCTTCTGGTTTTGCACTCTGTACTCTGACCCTTCAGGCTTTGTTCCCCAAGCTGCGCGTGTTTAAGGAATGCACTCACTTAAGAAAATCATTAACTTGGCATATATTTGTTCCTTATTGCGCTCTCTTTCACCAAGGTCTCCCTGGGCCTTTGTAGTTGAGCTTCTGCCAGTGATTTTGGCAGATTACGTTCTGGATTTAAATCCTTCTAAGGTTCTCTTGCTCCCAAGATTTCCCATTTGACTTCCAGCTACCCTCCTAGCTGGTAGCCAGTAAGGCTCTGGCTGTGCTCACGCTATTTTCCACAGTCTTAGCCATGTGGGTTGGGCAGCCTCTAAGGTGGGAAGCCACAGTCTCCCAAGTCTCACTCTTACAGCTGCAGGGGTTGAGGTTAGACTCCTCTCCACTCTCTGTCTCCTTCTAGAAGCTTTCTAGTATATTTTAAAAAGTTTAACCAAGGGCATGGTTTCACTTCACTCTTCTGACATTACCAAAAGCCTTTTCCTGCATAATTGATTTTTAAGTAAACTTTTCATTGAGTTAAAACGCACAGAAAAGTGCACATATCATGACTGCACAGCTCAGTGACTTTTCCTGGAATTAACACGTCTGGACCCACTACTCCGGTAAAAAGTGGAAAATTATCAGCACTGCAGAAGCTCCCCTTGGGACCTTTCCAGGGACTAACCCCTTCTCCCCAAAGTCCACCACTCTACTGACTTCAAATGCTATAGAGTAGGCTAGCGTCTTTTTGAATTGTATATAAATGGATGACAGAGTATGAATCTTTTTGTCTCTGGCTTCTTTCACTCAAAGTTATGTTGGTGGAATTCAACCATGCTGTTCTGTGTCGATGGAATTTGTATATTTTTTCATGCTTTATAGCATTGCATTGTGTGACTATAACATAATTTACTTTGTCTACCTTCTGCTATCAATGGGCAATAGTTGGGTCACCCATCTATTGATGAGTTGTTTCCAGTTTGGGGCTATTGCAACAATTGGTGCTATAACCATTCTTTGACTTGCCTTCTGTTGTTCCTGGGTCATAATTCTGTTGCATATGATCCTAGGAGTGGAAACGATGGGTCGAGGGGCATATGTATGTTCAGCTTTGACAGACATTGTCAAACAGTTCTCCAAAGTGCCTGTGTTCTTTGTCCTCCCACCAGCAATGCATGAGTGTTCTTCGTGATGGGTTTTAAATTTTATTAGCTCAGTGACAGTTTCATGTAGCTACTGCTCAGGGTTTTCTTGATGAAACAATGCACTCCTTTCCATCTCCCCAACCAAAGTCACATTTTAGTAAACATTAAACGTCAACCAACGATTTTGGATTGGCAGCTGCTACCTACCGCCTGTTACCTACTTTTGTTTAGGACGAAAGACTTGTTCATGGAAGGCTCAGGCATAAGTCCATGACCCTCAGAATCTCTCTAGATTACAGACTAGTCTGGATTTTCCTTATTATCTTGTTATGTTTTATTTCAAATTTAAGATTTAAGCTTCCTTTTTTCTTCTTTTTGTGAGGAAGATTGGCCCTGAGCTAATGTCTGTTGCCAATCCTCCTCTTTTTACTTGAGGAAGATTGTTGCCGAGCTAACATCTGTGCCAGTCTTCCTCTATTTTATGTGGGACGCTGCCACAGCATGGCTTGATGAGTGGTGCTAGGTTCGCACCTGGGATCTGAACCTGTGAACCTTGGGCTGCCAAAGTGGAGCGTGTGAACTTAACCACTATGCTACTAGGCTGGCCCCAAAGCTTCTATTTTAATCCTGATAGAAAATAAAAAATTACATTTGTCTGCTTCCAAATAGTGCATGGGCAGGGGCACAAATCATAAACCCCAGAAGTTTTGATACTTGTTTTGTGTAGATTTCTCCATGAGGAGTTTTTTCTTTTTACTCAACTATTTTCATCATCATCCCAATTGTAGCAGGACTTGGAAATAATGTATGGCAGCAAGTAATTCTTTGCGTGATGTATAGATGTATAATCATAGCTTCCTCTCCTAGTAGGCAGAATTCTAAGGTGGCCCCATGATTCCTGCCCCTTGGTGTATGTACATACCTTGTATAATTTCTCCACCTTGAGGGTGGGCAGGCCTGGTCAGGTGACACTGAGTAAATCAAAGGGGTGATTATCCATGTGGGCCTAACCTAGTCAGGTGAGCCTTTAAAAGGAACTGAGCTTTTCCTGAAGTTGGGGATCGTGGAAGTGTGAGAAGGATTACGGAGGGGGCCACTTAGTTAAGATCTTTGGTAGCTGAAGGCGACCAGCTGGCAAGAAAACTGGGCCCTCAGTCACGTAGGCACGAGGAAATGGACTCTTCCAACAGCCAAGAGCTTGGAAGAGGAACCCGAGCTTTTAGATGAAGATGCAGCTGCCTGACACCTTCATTTCGGCCTCGTGAAACCCTGTGAGAGAAAACAGCCGCCCTTTACCTGGACTCCTCAGCCAGGGAAAATGTGAGCTAGTCAGTGGGTGTCATGTGACGTTGCGAAGTCTGGTAACTTGTTAAACTGCAGTGGAACCCTAGTAGGCTTCTTAAAGGAGAATACTGAGTGGTAAGGCAAAACACAGCTTTATGCGAAAACAGGGTAGGAGTCTACTGACGCTCCCCCAAAATCACAAGTTCCAAATGGAAGGTGACTGAAATCATTTGTTTCTACTGTAGGGAAACACTTCGCTCTCATTGACCTAAAGCCAAGGTCGCCTCCCCACTAATGAGAGCCACCACTTTCCTCATCTATGACAGACAGACACTGTGCTTTTTCTTGCACCTTTTCATGCCAAAAGGCTCTCCTAGCACACAGATGCACGTTCCTTACCAGAACGTCTGGTAAATTTGGTTCTTCAGACAGACCCTTGCCTATTCCGTGGCTTCTCCCACCCTTTGGTGCGCACGTCCCGAGGCGTGCCATCGCTCAGGTTAGTTTGGCTGTGAAGGAGGAATGGCTGGCCTCATGGCCTCATGGTAAACCAGTTCAGAAGCCAACTCCAAGAAGGAGGAGTATAAGCATAAATTGAGTAACGGTGAAGACCTTCGAGGGAACACTGCTGAAGGAGAATAGCACTTGTTTGTGTCAACCCTGGCAGATTTAGTTTTTAAATGCATCTAGCTATTTTTCGGTCACACTGTGTAATGCTTAAAGTCCGGGATCACACTTACGCAAAAGAAAAAAGAAAGCAGAATTGCAGCCGTGGTTATGGCATTCAGATATGAGGCAAAGTGCAGATGTACCCTATTTTTGGTATTTGAATTCTTGTACATTTTTGTTTACTAGCTGTTGAAACTCAACTCTGGAACTTTTTAGCTCTGTAAAACATGAATGTGGCAGGAGAGCAAAGGGAAAACACAGTGGAAATCAGGTCCCTTTCTACCTCTGGAAAGGAACTATGAGCCCAAGGGGGGCTGCATTTTTCTTTTGTCCAGGACTTTTTTTTTTTTTGAGGAAGATTAGCCCTGAGCTAACATCCGCTGCCAGTCTTCCTCTTTTTGCTGAGGAAGACTGGCCCTGAGCTAACATCCATGCCCATCTTCCTCTACTTTGTATGTGGGACGCCTGCCGCGGCATGGCTTGACAAGCGGTGCATAGGTCTGCACCCGGGATCCGAACCAGCGAACCCCGGGCCCCAAAGTAGAGCATGTGAACTTAACTGCCGTGCTACTGGGCTGGCCCCCAGCACATTGTTTTTAAATTGAATTTGTTGACACTTTTTTTCCATGAAAAAAGAATTTTCAGCTTCCCCTGAAAACCTAGAAAGTCAGATAACACCCCAGCTGCAGGCATGGCAGCAGTGATTTGCTGAAGCTGACCCTGTTTCAGTCCCGAACCACTGCTCCTTTCCCCCATTTCTACGGTCCATGTTGTCTTGCTGGCTCCAGGGCTGAGCATCACTGGCCTCTATCACTGGTTTGATGCTGTGTCTTTTCCCCCAGACACCTGGCTGGCCCTATTGACATGCAAGATTGTAATTTCTGCTTTACGCATTTTAAGGGGCAAGTAAGCCATTCCTCATTTGAGGGCACAAAGGGTAAATCAAGGCCCAGGCACCACCTCCTCTGTGAATTCTTCTTTGGTTCGTCTCCTTGTTCTCCATTACTCTTTCTCTCCTTTTATGTTCCCGTCTGTCCTTAAAAATAGTTATCAGAACGCCCAGGATTTCCAGTAGATCCCCATCATTCACAGATTCCGTATTTGTGAATTCGCCTACTTGCTAAAATTTGTTTTTAACTCCCAACTCAATACTTGCAGCACTTTCACAGTCATTGACGGACATGGGCAGAACAGAGATAAATTTGATTCGCCTGATGCGCAGGTTCCAGCTGAGGCTGAACAGGGCGACACTCTGCCTTCCAGTTTCAGCTCTCAGACTGTAAAAAAAGTATCCTTTCCATTGTCTATTTAGTGCCATGTTTTTCATTTTTGTGCTTTCTGCTGGTGATTTCGCCATCTAAAATGGCTGCCAAGCGTAGTGCTGAAGTGTTGTCTGGTGCCCCTCCGTGCAAGACTGTGTTGTGCCTTAGAGAGAAAATATCCATGTGTTAGAGAAGCTTCCTTCAGGTATGCGTTATAGCGCTGTTGTCCATGGGTTCAAGATCAAGGAATGTTTTTCTCTGAGGAGCAACAGTTTAGTATTTACTAATTCAGTGTTTGCTGCAACTTTATAGAACGTAGCTATGGCAATAACGAGACTCAACTGCATTATGACTGTTGACTAGCAGCATCTCTGCCAACGGCAGTGTCAGTCCCCATTTGCTCAGACCAAATGCTTTGGTGTCGTTCTTGACTCCCCCCTGTTGCTTTTGTAGGAGACAAAGAATATTCCTTTGCCCTCTAGGTTTTTCTAGCTGATCAAGAATTTAAATGACATGAAACAGAATAACAGGAGAAAATCAAACACAGTTTAATAACATGTATACATGGGAGAAACCCAGGAAAACTGAGTAACTCACCAAAATGGCCAAAGCCATCACCTTAAATACCATCTTCAGCTAAAGACAAAGGAGGATGTGGAGATAGTGGTTTGGGAATTCAAAGAGGAGGAAGGCAATTTACAAGGAGATGGAAAAGCAAATGTCTGGTAAACAAATGTTGACCATGCCTTGCAAAGACAAGGAGAGATGGAGAGGACTTTGATTAAATGGCCCTTGCTAGGTTCCTCCTTGTCTACCACACCTAGTTTATGTTATACTATAGTTATCATATGGTATTAGTTCCTTCCTGGAACAGGCCTTCTATCTTAAATTCTTCTAGGCAGTTAGAGGGAAGATCAAAGTTTCTTTCAGTCTTTTGTCCTTAAAACTAATCAAGCCAAAGGGACACATTTGGGGGTGGCCAATTCTGATGCCCCATACTTTCTTACACACTCCACATCTAATTGTGATAGAATTCTGTTGGGTCTACCTTTAAAGTAGATTTTGCCCAGAATTCAACTACTTGCGACCATCCCCACTGCCCCCACCTGTTCCCTCGCTTGGATTATTTTGAAAGCCTCATAAGTAGCCCGCTTGGTTCTGCCCTTGAGTCCGGGGTCTGTGCGCAGCACAGCTACCAGCAGTCCTGCTCCTAAAAGCTCCTGTGGTTGCTCCACTCAGAACCCTCACTCAAAGGAAAACCCTCACTCAAAGGGAAACCCTCACTCAAAGGGAAACTTGAAATCCTTTCTGTTACCTAGGAGAATATGCAATCTGGCCTCATCCACGATTATTATTTCCCTGCTTCTCGGTCTCTCGCTGTGCCTCTGTCTCTCTCTGTTTCTCTGTCTCTTTCTGCTCCAGCTGCTGGCTTCCTTGCTGTTCCCCACACATACCCGCAGTAAGGTTGTGGGGATTGGAGGAATTAACAACTTTATCCCCAGCTGGGCTCTGAAATATCTGTCTTAGAGATACTGGGCTCTTGGAGAAGAGACAATGTGTCTTAGTCCTCCCTTTCGAGCCCAGGGTCCATTTGAGTGCCTTCCACAAAGTGTGGTAAAGGCAGCATGAATACATAATTCTGCTTATTGTTCTTGAGTGGCATTTCCAGCAAGCAGGAAGACGTGCTTTGAAGGCAGCAGAATAATCCACTTCGTTTCTGATGCCTGTGAGGAGTGCATTATTTTAAGTGATGGATCTAAAGTTTCTTGTTCATCCCTAAATTTCTCCACCTTTAGTGATCCCTTATGACATGATTGGCACCAAGTGAGGTGCTTGATGTGGGTTACTTTATTTAATCCTATTCCCAGCCTTATAGGTATGAACTGTTTTTATCCTCATTTCACACAGGATCGAATGAGGCTTGGAGCCTGCCCACATTCTGGGAACTCTGGTGTGCTCCTTCCATTCTTTGTAGCCATGCTCTGCTCTGATGAAAGTGTTTCTTTATCCTGTGATTTATTTTGGCATGAATAAAGCACAGATGATAAAATAGTAGCATAAAAACGTTGTAGTCTATATTATGATTTTGGATTGTTAATCAATATGCCATATAGTTAATATATGTCCTCTCTAAGAAGCTTTATTCTTATAAATTACATCACTTAGAGCTAGTACAAAATATGATCATTGTTATCATTTCTATAAACATTAGGCAACAGCTCCGTGGTTGAGAAATGAATTCTACATTATGCCTTTTTTCTTGTAAGAAACTCACATTTCATATACAGCATGTTTTCTAGGAACATAAATGAAATATATTTCCTCTTTTGGACATTTATTTTAGAGGAAAATAGATACTTTAATTCAGTAAAGGAACATCATTGAAAGCCTGAGAGAACAATTATTTTCTTGGGTTGTTTCAATAGGAGAATAAAAACATCTCAAAAGCATTATTAAACTTTTTTCTCAAATTATTTTGTCCGTATTTTAGGTAGATATGCCATGTTCCTCTTAAGAAAAGGGCTGCATGCATGGAGAGAATGACCCAAGACTTCATTTTCTCCTTCTAGCTCTAGTTACTATTTTTACATTTTTGGATCCTAATGTCAGGACTTGTTTTGGACAAGAACTTTATCAACAATGAATCTGCACTTCTCAATAATCAACAAACCAAATATTTTTAGTGGAAGCTTATCTCCAAATAGAGATCATAATTTTATTTTATTTGGCACCCCAAATAAATAAGTATTAAACTGTGCTGCAATATACCCCCAAATCAGACTGTTTCCATACATTTTCTTGCATAAATAAACCATCCCAACACGATGGTGCAACAATGTGTGTGGCTTAACACAACAGCATTTTGTTGTTCTCATGATTCTCTGCATTGGCTTGGCTCAGAGAGGTGGTTCTTCTACTTCACATGATGCTGGCTGGGGCTGCAGTTATCTTGGGTCTTGACTGTGCTTGCTATCCAAGATGGCTCCCTCACAAGGCTGCCAGTCGGTGCTATTGACCAGGATCTCAGCTGGGGTGGTCAACGAGTGCCTCCATTCTCCTCCACAAGGCCTTTCCATGTGGCTTGGGCTTCTCATAGCAAGGGGCAGGAAGCTCTTATGGCCTGGGCTTGAGACTCCCAGAGTATCAACTTTTTTACTATTATTAATTAATAAACTTTATTTTTTAGAACAGTTTTAGCTTCACAGCAAAGTTGAGTGGCAAGTAGAGAGTTCCCACAAAGCCCTTCCCCACCCCACACACAGCCTCTCCCAGTATTGACATCTCCCACCAGGATGGTACGTTTGTAACAATCCATCAACCTACATTGACATGTCATGATCACCCAAGGCCCACAGTTTACATTAGGGTTTACTCTTGGTGTTGTACGTTCTATGGGTTTTTTACAAAGAGCAACATTTTGGGGGACACCCTTTTGGCCAAAGGTAGTTCCAAGATCATCCCAGAATTAAGGCAAGGGAAATAAGCCCCACTTGTTGATGTTTGGAGCAGATGCATATCCAGGAAGAGGAGCTATTTGGGGGCTAATCTTTGGAGCCTCGCTCCCACAGAGACTGACAGCAAACAGACCCTGTCTTCTATAGCTTGTGTAGCTCAGATCAGTGTTTCTCAAACTTAAATGTATGCATAGATCACCCTAGGACCTTGCTAAAATCCAGATCTGTTTAGTGGGTGTGGGAGAGCGTAAGAGGATAGGGCCTGAGATTCCACATTTGTATCAAGCTCCCAGGTGATGCCAGTGCTGCAGGCCTGTGAAGCACACTTTGAGTGGCAAGGGTAACTGATGCTGCAACTTTTCAGCCTTCCTGGTCGCTACATGACAACCTCATTCTCACCTGACTTACCAGCTTTGCTCTCCTGTTTTCTCTACTCTTGAAGCAGTATGTATCAGAGATGTGGAAGAGCATTAAATCCAAATTCAAGGTCATTCTTCCATGGAAGATTTTGCTGACCACCCAATTCTCTATTCATTGTCTTAATTCATGGTAGCGCACGTATTGCTTGCAATACCCATTTGGCACATATTGTAAAACTCGTACATTTTCATTTTATTTTTCCCACATTTATGTCTCTGACTAACTGATAAGCTTTTGGTTGACAGGAACTGTGATATACTCGCTTGGATTATGGCCCCACAAGATTCAGTCTAGCAAACTCAATAATAATTATACCTACCATAGTAAAGATGCTTGCTATGTTGTAGACCTTGGTAAGTTGTTTTTTTGTTGTTGTTCTTGTTTTTAGCACAACAGCCCTTTGTAGTAAACCATTATTATTTCCAAATCACAGAGGAGGAAGCTGAAGTCCAGAGAAGTTAGCCCCTCAGTGGTAAGAAAACCTGTATCCTCAACCACCTTGCTTTTTGGCTGCTGAACATTTCTGTAGCAAATTTGTTGACTCATCAATTGACTTTTGGTCCTTGTCAGGAGATGGATTATTGGGTAAATTTCAGGACTAATTAGGTTCTTATAGGGGTAATTACGTGCTCGCAGAGTAATATCTCACCTCTAGTGATGGCTTATCCATCCATTGCCATCCCTTTAATCAATGAGAGTATTTTTACATTAAAGGATTGCTTAGTTTTATGACCAAGTAATGAGAATTGAAGGGAAGTAGCATGTCCTTCATTTCTCATAAGCCCAAGTTTACGTTATGCAAGTAATACTAGCTAAACTACAGCAGTAACATCACAAAAAGGAATCCAAATCCATGTGTAATGCTTCTTGGTTTCCCCTTGACAGTTGTTTCCTGATAACGCAGATTTTATCTGCTGCCTTCTTCACCAATTAGTGTCAGTTTCTTGGTGAATACGGTCCCGGTTAACCTCTCACAAAAGCGAAGAATACCATAACAAGACAAGTAAACTCTGCTTGAAGATACATTTCATCTAAAATAAATACTGTTGCCTGTAAAAAACAATTTTAGCAGGGCTCTTTCTTGGAAGGAAAGAGAATTATTTTCTAAATAAGGAAGAAAAATAGCTCCAATTGTCGACTCATTGTTTGATGGATTATTGCTTCTCTTGTTATCTCTTTGGTCGATGTCTGCACGCTCTCGTGATTGTCCTTGCAATGAAGAAAGAAGAATGGCCAGCATTAAAAGTTAAAATGTAAATCTATTCCATTTAAATTGAGATGCTGCATTGAATTATTTTCCATGCATTCATTTTCACTCTTAGGACAAAAACCCGTGTGCCCTGAAGAGCAATTTCTGAAAGATCGTTGTGATAGGCCCTTACTTGGAGTCATTGGCTTTGATGTATTATAGAAGGCTTTTATATACAAATATGACTAATGATATTTAAAGCCTGTTTATCGCTAGATTGCAGATTTTCCACTCAGTGGCGTTGCCCGCAGAGTTATTGAGTGTCTTTTCCCCGCCTCCTGCTGTGTTTTGGATTTCTATGCCATTGCTAAATGTTGTCCAAAACCTTATTTTATTTTAAAGACCAGCTTTATAAGGCTCGAATGAGCGCGTGACAGAATCAATAGGAAGCTAATCGTCAGTAATGAGAGAGATTTCCCGCCTTAGAGAATAAGGAACAGCAGCGTCAATAGCTTTTAAGGACTCTTGCAATAAACTGTGTCTAACCCTCTAAGCAAAAGCGGAGAAAGGAGGTACAGCTTGTTATGGTGGGAGTATTTGGCCCTTCCATGGAAGGATGGAAGGATGGACGTGGGACGCAAGCAGTGCCTCCGAGCACGGCAGGAATGGGGTTGTGTGGAAGTCGCTCCGGCATCTCTGTGAACCTCAGAGGCCTCCAGACTTCTGCACTTAACTGCACGAGAAAGCCTCCGCGGCTGGAGCTTTCCTTATGTGATGACAAAGGTGTGGGAGAGGCGCCGATGAGACAAGAACTCCTTGAATAACATTAGCTTTGATTTAGAAGCGCAATCTTGAGAAAAAGTTCTTATTCTCTGCTGTCTTGTGTGGACCAAATTGTTACTGGATTATTTTTATAACTGCTCCATAATTCTCCATTTTCTAGGTTTCTAAAATGAGCATGTTTCCTTTTCTTTAAAGTCTCGAGTCTTCACAGAGGTTTCCATCTAATTTTCCCTCTTATCCATACTTCAGAGTAACTCAAGTTGTTTCACAAAGAAATGAAAAAAATGCTCCAAGAACAGCATCATCTCCACCTGGACCCACCTTGCCTGGGCTTGTGTTTCTGAAAAGACACAGGATGGATACCTCGCTCTAATCAGGCATCCTAGAGAAGAGGACGTTGCACTTTTTTTCTATTATTACTCAGAATCTTCAGCATTTTATATCTTAGTGGGTGCGTCTCAGATTCTTTTTAGCATCAATTCGCGATGTTTCTTTTTTGCCCTTTTAACCTTCCTGTCTGGTGGTCACAGACAGCTGTAGCTTGTCTGCCCCAGCGCCAGAACCATCGGTGAAGGGCTGCTTGGAACCGTTGGAGGGGAGGCTGAGGATGTGTTAGCTCTGGCATGCACAAGCTCCTTGTGTAGACTTTCCCCTAATTGTGAAAACACTGAGTCTGTGAGAAAATATTGCTGCTGACCACTTTGGCAAGTCAAAGGAAAACAGCCGTGTTGGGTGAAAACAGACAGGGTCAGACTCTCCATCTGTGGAGCTGGTTGTCTGGATGGGCTGGCAAGTCCTTTGAGCTGGCAGAGTGAGAGCTGGGATGGGCAAGCTGCTTCTCTCAAGGGCCGGATACTAAATATTTTAGACCCTGTGGGTCTTATGGTCTCTGTTGCATCTACTCAATTCTGCTATTTCCATTAAAATAATAATGACTTTTTTGCTCTAAAAAGATGTATTTTGTTATACGAACAATAAAGCAATGCAGAAAAGTACAAATTAAGAAAAAAAATCACTCCAAAGCCACCACACAGAAATCATTCTGGTCGACGTTTGGTGATTGTTAACAGGTATCTCTCTTCAGAAACATACAGATTGAAAGAACCACAAATTGTTACTAATAAGTAGGGGCTGGCCCCATGGCCGAGGGGTTAAGTTCGCGCGCTCTGCTTTGGCGGCCCAGGCTTTCACTGATTCGGATCCTTTGCATGGACATGGTACCGCTCGTCAGGCTACGCTGAGGCGGCATCCCGCATGCCACAACTAGAAGGACCCGCAACTAAAAATACACAACTATGTACCAGGGGACTTTGGGGAGAAAAAGGGAAAAAAATCTTTAAATAATAGATAGCTAGGGAAAAGTACATCAAAAAAAATGGGAGCGGGGTGGCCCTGTGGCCTAGTGGTTAAGTTTGCGGGCTCCACTTCAGCGGCCCTGGGGTTTGCCTGTTTGGATCCTGGGCATGGACCTAGCACCACTCATCAGGACATGCTGTGGCGGTGTCCCACACAGAAGAACTAGAAGGACTTACAACTAGGATGTACAACTATGTAATGGGGGGTTTTGGGGAGAAAAAAAAAAGAAGATTGGCCGCAGATGTTAGCTCAGGAAGCCCACCAAAAAGCATACTTAAAAGCAAAAAATGGGATCAAACTTACACATGGTATTCTTAATAATGAAGATTATATTAAGTTTTAGTTAAATCTAACCCAAAACAGTAAGCAGAGATAAAAGTGAAGAAATCGCCAAATATTAGATGACTATTCCTTTTTCAAAAGTCACATCATTTCCTAGAAGAGTTGTACTCAACTCCTAAGTTAGGATGAAGGAGCATAAAATGTAAAAAGTGTTTTTAAAAAAATGCTGTTTTTAACTACATGTTTCAGCTTTAGCCATTATCTGTTCTCTCCCTGTAGTGAAAATGAGGTTATTTATTAAAATACAACTTCCTCTTGGCACCTTTCCCAAAGGCCCTCGACTTTTTGTTTGTTGTATTATTTTAATGATGATTGCAGTCCGGAAGTCTAAGATCAAATTGAGTCTTTCCCTTTTACAGAACTCGACTTCCTTCTGCCTGGATTCCCACATGAGTCTTTGTGAAGTTTGATGAATTTCACCATGTCTTCATGCTGATAATTCCACAGCAAATTCCTTGGGAGGCAGTGTCCTCTTTATCAACAGGTTCAAGTGTTTATTCCAGAATGAAAGGGCTTTGATTATCACTGAATTGCTTTTCATGCATTTGCTCTCTTCTCTTCTCTCATGCAGCACTATCTGTTATGCTACGCTGGACTCCTTTTGTGTGTGTTCATCCAAGCATCTTTATAATTATTTTTGTTCTCTTCCATTTTGCTATATTTCAATGACTCAACTTTAGAGCTTGTGCTTCTGAATTTACTCTCTGGTATATTTACTCTAGTTGTTTTCACTTGTGTTGGTGTTTTTTTTTTTTTCTTTTCCATTTCTTTCCTAAGCTCCACCAGCTAGGTTTTTTTGAATCTCCTTTTGTTGTTTCGTAATTAAAAAAAATAACCTCATATCTATTCTCTGTAATTTATTTGAGACTCTGGAGAACTATTTGCCTGAAATCTGTGGTTTTCTCTTTCTTTTTGGATAAATTTTTTGGTCATATGTGTTCTTCTCTTTTTTGTAGTCTCTATTTCCTTTTTTCTCTCTCTCTCTCTCTCTGCAGAAGACCCACATGCACTCCTTTCATGTGATTGTGCCATGTCGAAGGGGATCTGCTCTTTACCTAAGAAGCTGTGGAGAGGCACTGAGGGGGAGGAGGAATGGAGGGGACACAGCAGAGGCCATGCGCAGCCTCCACTGGCACTGTGTGGTCTTGAACACCCTCTTTCCAAAGCAGTTATTTCTTTGCCCTGCAAGCATGTTTCCCTTTTCAAAATTCAGGAGGCTTGGTGGGGTCACAGCAGAGCCCTCAGGAGCACGGTTATTTGTATTGTCATCGGTTGCTTGTTGCCTGCTCTCGCTTACCCAGGAGCGTCATCTCTGACAGGCTTCCTTGGCAGACCGTATAAATTGCCTGTCCAGATGGCATCTCCTCTCTCCCCTCGTTCTGTCTGCCCAGTTAGGTCTCTAGAACAGGGTTTCTTAACCTCGGCACTATTGACATTTGGGGCTGATGGTTCTTTGTTGGGGTGTGGAGGTGTCCTGGGCATTGTAGGATATTTACCAGCACCCCTGGCCTCAACGCACTCACTAGGTGTAGTAGCAATTGTGACAACCCAACTGGGACAACCCAAGAATGTGTCCAGTCATGACCAGGTGTCCCCCGGGTGGGGGATTGCTCCCCAGTGAGAAGCACTGCTCAAAAGGAACATCTCCTTTTCTCCCACACCTCCTCCTCAAACTTGGCTCTCAGGCCCCTCAGCAGAGACCTTTGGGACAGACCTTTAAGGATACTAGCAGTTAATTGGGGGAACCCATACCCTCTTAGAGGTCCACTGTCACACTCTGTCTTGGGCCAGTCTTCACAATACTTGTCAAGTTCGCTCTCTCGTTTATGGTTTGTAGTAGTTTCATTGATGACTATTTCAATATTTATTGACTGTTTATATTTTGTTGTTTTGGGTGGGATTCCCAGGTGGGAAATGAAAATGGTCTCATTAGACCTTTTTAGCTAGAAATCTCTCACTTTATTCATTCATAACACAACCCTGAACACCTTCCATTAGTTTCTCTTGTTTGGAGGCATGGAATGGGACATTCAGTTCCTAATTACAACTTTTGCTTGCAGTTTTGCACAATGAATGAGAATAAATGGAAGTCAAAATGCTTCTGATGACGTGTATTTTAAAACGTGGATTATCCGTCTCAATAATGGAGTGATCCATTTTTGACAAAACAAAAATGCAGTGCTATAGAATTGGGACATGTTATTGGTCTATTGTGATAGAGTAAAAAGTATTTTTTAAAGAGTTCATAGACCTCTTCTCTCAACGCTAATATTCCTTACTACCACAGAGGCATGAGGCATTATCATATATCAGAGGGATGGCAGACCTGAACGTAAATGATGGAGTAGGATATTTTGTAGACAGAAAAGCTGCTCCTTTATTTTTAGGTGCCTTTATTTACTACCTACTGAAAGTAATATTTATTAAGCACTTATATGATTTTAGGTTCTGCAAGGAATAGCCTTTATTTTCAGTGGTTTTGGGAGGGCTTCGTCTGATAGAAACATAGTAAAAAGATTACAATTTTCAGTTCCATGGAACTAAAGATAAACTTTAAATAAGGGAAAAGTACACCTATACTTTGCCTTAATCTCTGACTATATTTTAGCCCGTAAGGTTAGAATCAAGTTTGCTATTATTTAGACTTGCAAACTTTTCGTTTTGTTTGCATAAAAAGTCAAACTGTGTATTTGGTGGGTGCCTGTGGCTTCGCGTGATTGATTATATGTGTTGTTGCATTGGGCATGAGGCCTTAATCTAATGTGTTCCGAGCACCACTGCACAGCTGGGTGGGGAGCAGGAACTGCAGAACGGTTTGATGCCGTTCTGTTGCCTTGAATACATTTCTGTATGTGTGGGCAGAGCTCTAGTAAAAAGATTCAGGGTGACCAACTTATGACTGGAGAGCTGAGTATTCTGCATTTTGGGGGATCTCAGGTGTACTGTTGGGCGTTGAATAAGTTTCAAAGGTCAATTCAACTTGGTCTTTCTGCTTCTCTTCTTTCACAGTTAAACCAGGACTCGGGCTTTATATCCATCATGACACCGAGATATGATGAGAGGATAAGAAAATGTGAGTGAAGTTTATTGTGTCAGTAATAGTTCTTAACATAATGAAATAAAAATATTAAGGAGGCCACTTCTAAATAACTTCATAATGCTTATTTCATAGGTAACTCCAATGAAATAAATTTGGGCATCAAATAATAATATAAATTTAAGTTTGTGGTTTATAGCTAGAGACTTTTTATCGTTTCTAATGTCCAGCTTCCCCTTTACTCGTGTCTCTTAAAAACCTCCCAGGTGCTGGCCCTGTGACCGAGTGGTTAAGTTCACATGCTCCACATGGCCAGCCCAAGATTTCTCCAGTTCGGATCCTGGGCGTGGACATGGCACCGCTCATCAGGCCATGCTGAGGCGGTGTCCCACATAGCACAACCAGAAGGACCTACAACTAGAATATACAACTATGTACTAGGGTGCTTTGGGTAGAAGAAGGAAAAAAAACAAAACAAAAGAAGATTGGCAACAGATGTTAGCTCAAGTGCCAATCTTTAAAAAAAAACCTCCTGAAAGCCCTTTAAAAAGCAGCTCAAATCCCATGTTGGTCACAATGCCCTCCTTGGTCAGTGTAAGTGGAGGCACATTTTTCTTCACTTTCTAACTACACATTTTCTTTTTTTTTGCTGAGGAAAATTCACCCTGAGCTGACATCTGTTGCCAATCTTCCTCTTTTTGTATGTGAGCCGCCACAGTGTGGCCACTTACAGATGAGTGGTGCAGGTCCACGCCTAGGAGCCAAACCCGGGCCACTGAAGTGGAGTGCACCGAACTTAACCTCTAGGGCACGGGGCTGGCCCAAACTACACATTTTCTGTCTCCATCTAGCTGATAAACTCTTAGAGGACACAACATACGTAAGTGTAAGTGTTCATGAGTGTGAGTGTGTGTGTGTGTATCCTCACGTATTTTAATACAGTGGCTGATATGTAGCAGGTGAATAAATGTGAAGTGAGTGAATAAAAGTGCACAAATAGGAGCTGTCAAGTGGCATTTTATCAATCACAAGCATGTTTAGCTGTGGGCTTCATTCAAGATGCTCTTCAGAGGCACTGAATTTTAAAAAGGCTGAGTCAACCAATAGACAGGTTAGATGACGCATTACACGACACATCCGAGTTTAAACAATTACCTAGGTGCTGAATTCAAGCAGAGTTGAGGAGAGGTATGACATGGCTGACCTCAGTTAGGAAAAGCCACCTGAAACAGGTAAGTCATATGGAAGTGGAACTGAAACAGGTAGTTTGGGCATCCATTCAAGGAGCTTGGGCATTAGTAAATATTTTTAAATTTCCCCTATTTAGAGGCCAGATACAATCTAAAAATATATCATTTCTAGACCTAGGGAATGATGCTTAATCTTCTGATTCTTACATAGTATAGTCAAACTTAAGTTTAAATGGCATGTATGCCTGGTTCTGTTTTTGCATAAACCTGTAAAATACACCATTTTGACCGCACCAGTAGGGTTTGAAGCCTATTGCTCAGGGCATGAATTTTATTTGTGCTTTGGGTGTGTGTGCCTAAGAACATGCATGAATGAGCGCGTGCATACGAATGTGCGTGAGTGAGCATGTGCAGAAGAATCTAAGAGAACGTGTCAACGTCTAGCATCGTCAGCTACAGCTACCTGTGGTCTGGTCAGTGGAGCCACAGCTAAGGAAATGCCCAGTGTGGCGAGGGGGTTCATGGGAAGTGAGCTCTTATAGTCAGTCCCCCTAGAGACAGTCTGGGAGGCACAGACACCTTTGTTGCAAAGCTGGGAGGCTTCAAGCACTTGTCAAACAGAAGTCAGGAGACCAAGAGGTGGAGGAGAGAGAGCGATGGAGGGCAGCCACAGATAGTGATAAGAAGGTGACGCTGCTGACTCTGGTCTGATGCACAGTTGCTTGAGGGTTTGGTTCATTTAATGACAGGAGGGACAGATTGTGGGAATTGACAGTTACACCCTTGTTGAATGGGGACTCATTCAACATCAACTCTACAGGCAGAGCTTGCTCTATTGGCCACCATCTCAGCATTTAATCTATGCTCATCCTCCCCTTGTTGATTTTTGTTGTTTGTTTTTGTTCGTTTTGTTTTAACTGCTTGAACTCCTACTTATGAACTGTTCCTCAATTTTCTCCCTGTGTACCTGCTGCATTCTTTCCGTGAATTAACCTGTTGAGTTATAATTAACTCTTTATGGACTGTGTCCTTCTGCTGGGCTCTGAGCTTCTTGTGGGAGCTGTCGCTATATCTTATTCATTTGTGCATTTCCAGTGGTGCCCATCATACCTGGCATACAGAAAACCTCAACATCTCTCATTGAGAGGTGGGGTTTTGTCTTCTCTCATTGATTCTGGGTAGGCTCCATGACTGCTCTGACCAATAAAATATAGCAGAAGTGGCACTGTGCCACTTTCCATACCCACGACTTAAGGGACTAGCAGCTTCCACTTCCTATCACCTGAAATACTTTTTTGGAACCCAGCTGCCATGTTCTGAGGAAGCCCAAGCAGCCCTATGGAAAGGCCCATGTGGAGACGAATTGAGGCTCTAGGCCAACAGCTCCAACTAAGTTCCCAATTAACAGCCAGCACCAGCTTGTCTGCCAGTGAGTGTATCCTCCAGCCCTGAGTTGAGCTTCCTGCCTGGTACTACTGGGGAGGAAGATGAGTCCTCAGCATCTAACCCTGCCCAAAGAAATGAGTATTGTTGCTCTAAGCCATTTGATGTTTTGGGGTGGTTGTTACGCAGCAAGATAATACTGGAACACTGCTCAATAAATATCTCTTGGGTGAGTGACTAGGTAAATTGACAGTGATAAAAGTCTGAAATTAGGACAGCAAGATGACTTAGAATTATTTGAATCATTTGAGTGAACTTTCATACAGTGGAGAGACGTTGGTAAAATATTTTTGAAAAAAGAAAGGAAAGGAACAGACTGATAACACAGTTAACAGGCCAACAGTTCTGTGATATCTATAAAAAGAGCTTTAGCAAACAAATCTGAGGATCCAAATTTCATCATTAAGACTTTCTCTTTGTGTGGTTATCCACATTAGAGAGACAAGCTCATTAGAGTGGAAGTTCCACTTGGGCAGGGATGTTTTGCTATGCTGTTGGCAACTGTATTCTGAGAACTTAGAACAGTGCTGGGCATGTAGTAGGTACACAATACATATTTGTTGAATGAAAGAACGACTTGCAATTGGCTGCCGTCCAATCTGAGATTCTGTGTGTGCCAATCTACATGATTTCTATTTGTTTGGCGTATGTGTTGCAGAAGTCAGCCTGCTGAGAGTGGGCAAACTCGGGAGTCCTCAGGGTCCAATCCAAGATGTTTCCCATTCACTTATAAGGAATTTCACACTTTCTGTTGGGAATTTTCTATGCCCTAGATCTCACATAGTTGTAAGAAAGTGGGTGGAAATTATATCTTGAAAAGTCAGAGACTCCAAAACTTCTCCCGAAATATAATAGAGACACTTTGGTTGACTTCCTTCTTGCTTTGTTTCCCTTTGTGGTCACAGTGGTAATAAGCAATAAGAAGTTAAATAGAAGGAACTGCAAGAGCATAACTCAGCAGGGTAATCAGATGGTGGATTATCAAGAGCAATAATACGTGTGAAAAGCAATAATAGCTTTTTGTTTTGGTTATGTAATAGACATTGTATTTTCATCATCGTAAAGGCAGGACTAGCTATTGGAGTTGGGCTAGAAGAAGACTAATTAGAGACTGTGGAATGAATCCATCTCTGTTTATATCTCCTCAGTTTGTAGGTTTGGATTTAGTGGTGCCAGCATCCAGATTGTTCCTTAACAAACAATAGCAATTTGGGGGTATGACTCAGGAAACTGACACATGATAGACAACCAAATCAGTCAAACACTAGCTTTGAAAATGAAATTTTAGTTCATATTTACTAAAACATATCTCTTCAACTTGAAGACTTGGAATAAGCTGATATTTTGCATACTCTGAAACCAATAGCTCAGATTATGGAACAGAAATGAACAAGAATCAAGACAGACATACAGTTACTTATCTGTAAATATACAGCTATTTAAAGCTTCCCATATACGTAAGTAATTCCTGAGATATGGCCTCTGAGCCCATTACACCTTGCTTGTGTTGGGCTCAAAGATGAAGTGGGTTTGTGGTTTATTCGATGTGAAATCTATGTCTGTTTATATCCCTCACAAACATGCTATTTACTCTCCTATGTCCTGTGGATTTCAAATATAATGTAAATATTGCGTGGGGGTTATGTTGTTTGCTTTTGCTTTTATTGAGATAGAAACCTTAAAATAAGAGTTGGCAAACTTTTTCTGTAAAAGTCCAGATAGTAAATATTTTCAGCCTTGCAAGCAACATAGACTCTGTTGTAACCAACCAGCATTGCTGAGGTAGATTGAAAGCAGTCACATGTTAATGTACTTTGGCTGTGTTACAGTAAAACTTTATTTATAAAAACAGGCCCAGTCTGGTCCTGAGTGAGTTACCACACTGCCTTCCATTGACTCACAGTGTAATCTGAAGGATTACAGAGGCAGTCCTGAGGGGAGGCTTTGACAAGGGAGGAAGGGAAAGCAGAACTGAGAAAGAGTGAGAGAGGTTTCCTGACATTGTGAAATAAACACAGAAAACAGGAGCGAAGTGCTGGCCCAGGAGTAAGGAGTTAGCCCACGGACTTGAAATTGTTCGCACCATCACTGAAAATCTGAGTCAATTACAGCTGTCTAAACTGACAGCACTGTAATACTGAGAAGAAACATTTGTTTGGTTTAGATTCTGTCTTGAATATTTGACAAAGTATTTTAAAGAGCCAGAAGAAATATAAATAACTCCCATTAAGTGCTGTTTTGTTTTTCAATACTGATAATTTTTCTAGACTTTGATTCCTGAAATATTTGGAGCCCATTTCATATTCCATGTGGAATTTTAATTTAAAAAGCAAGGAGACTGTTGACTTCAGTAGGTTTGAATGGATCAAGAACCTCAGCCTGGAGGCCAGAGATCCAAGGTCAAGGTGGCAGCAGGGTTGGTTTCTTCTGAGGGCTGTTGGGGACAATCTGTGTCATGCCTCTCTCCTAGTTTCTGATAGCCTCAGCTGTGCGTCGGCTTGTTGATAGCATTCTCCCTATAGCTTCACAATGTCTGCCTTCTTTGTGTCCAGATTCCCCCTTTTCTAAGGCTATCAGTCATATTGGATTAAGGCCCACCCTAAAAACTTCATCTTAATCATATGAAAGACCCCATCTCCAAATAAGGTCACATCCACAGGTACTGGGGGTTAGGACTTCAATGTCTTTTTGGGGAACACAATTCAATCCATAACAAACTCTTAGGGGGAAACTTCACTTCAGCTTTGAAACTGTATTCAGTATTGCAGGAATGGTTGTAAAAACAAGAGAAAATTTACAGTCAATTATGATTCTAGTGCTAAATCAGCCTCAACATTCATCTTAGCAATTAAAATTGCAATTCTGAAAAAGCTGAGATCTCTATATTGAATACTTTCCATTTATGTTTTGAGTGTTCTTTTGCAAGTAAAAATTATATCCAACTTTCAGAGACGTGCATATTTTAGAGTTAGTCCCTTTCTGGCTTAATTGTCTCTGCACGGAAAGCACCTTAAAACATTTTATAGAGAGTTTAAAAAATCAGCTCACTTGTTGGCCCCTTGGGGTGGAGAATAGATGGTTAAAAATCTGCAAGAAGCCATCAAAGCACCATGCTCTTATTTTCTGACCCCCAAATCAGATCATATTGTCTGTCAAATGATCTGAAATACTGACCGGGATATTTGAAACTGGGGTTGTCCCTGAAGGTGAAGAATGAGTGACATCCTAATCTTAAGTCCCCAACTTTCATCTCTAGCCACATCTCCCAATTGCAGGTAGGTTTGAAAAACAGGTATATTTCTCATTTCCTTAATATCCAGCGATGTCAAATCCATGCCATTATGATCCATTTGCTTCACTGAGATATATGTTACAGGACACTGTTGGGCAAGGGGTATACTGGAAATTTTGATTAGTTGTTATTATAAGTCCAGTTCAAGCAGAAAATCAGACAGGCATGTCATTGTCATTTTAATCACATCTGCGTTGTCTGACCATTTCATTTCTGTAACAAAATGAATAAAATCTGTGTAATGGAGTCTAATTCAAATTTTCTGTGGAGTCATGGTTGAAGAAACAAGTTCCTAGAAGAAGTTCAGGTTAGAATACACTTTTTCAGGCTGGCTGAGTGGTGTAGTGGTTAAATTCGTGTGCTCCACTTCGGTGGCCCAGGGTTCACTGGTTCGGATCCCAGGTGTGGACCTACACACCACTTCTCAAGGCATTCTGTGGTGGTGTCCCACATACAAAATAGAGGAAGATTGGCACAGATGTTAGCTCAGCAACAATCTTCCTCAAGCAAAAAGAGGAAGATTGACAACAGATGTTAGCTCAGGGCCAATCCTCCTCACAAAAAATAAATTAATTAATTAAAAAATTAAAAAAAATAAAAGAATGCATTTTTTCAAACTCCTTGGAAATTCTTCACATGGAACCAGATCTTCCAATGTCCAAGAGATGTAGGACATGCAGTATTACGTGTAGATAAAAGGGATATCAAAGCAGAAGTGCAAATATAGTTGTAATTCTTTACCATTTCAGGGCAATGGATGTCCTTGTCCTGGAAGACTCTTACAGCCCAAGACTTTTCACTTCAAGCTTTGGACTGAATGCAGTTGTATCAGCTACTCAGTACCATGATGTTGCTGCATAACAAAATACCCCAATATTCATTTCCATAAATTGTTTAATAGTCCATTTTTTTTCTTAGTCAAGCATCTGTGGATTGAGTCAGGGTCAGTTAGTCTTAACTGACTGGGTTTGGCCTGGCTGGAGTTCTAGGTTCAATTCAGATCTGCTTCATATGCATCTCATCTTCTTGAAACAGCAAACTATCTGGGATACATTCTTCTCCTGTAATGACAGAACCATGAGGAAAAATGAGTGAACATATGTGCTACCTTTTTAAGCTTGGACTTGGGACAAGAAAACCATCACTTCTGCCTATATTCTTCTGACCAAAGCAAGTAACGTTTCTGTGTGGGCGTAATAATGGTCCTCAAAGATATACATGTCCTACCTCAGAATCTGTGAATATGTTGCCTTATATGACAAAAGGGGCTTTGCATGTGTGATTAAGTTAAGGGTCATGAGATGCAAGATGATCCTGGATTATCTAAGTGGGCAGAAGGACCAGAGTGAGAGAAGGAGGTGTGATGATGAGAGCAGAGGTCACAGTAATGCCAGTGCTGGAAGGGGAGGATTTGAACCAAGCAATGAGGGAGGCCACTAGAACTAAGGGACAAGGAACTGATTGTCTCCTAGAGCCTCCAGAAGGAACACAGCCCTTCCAACATCTTGATTTTAGCCCTGAAAAGTCAGGAACACAATTTCATCAACACAGTAGTCATTGAATTGTATTCCTTATTTAACACAATATGGAACAATAGGGAGGAGGGACAGAGCTTTAGAAGAAACGTAAGAAAACCCTGACTGTCTTGCTGTTCGGGAGAAGACTGGCAGATAGAAAGGCATTCCAACACCATGTCACACCTTGGACCACTCAAAATGCAGTTGTGCTTAGAGACTTAGCTGTACCCCTGGCTTCCTGAGTATTTAATCCTCAACTTTGTATCCTAGTGAGCTTTCAGAGTCACAGGATGGTGTCCAGGAATATGGCCAACCAACTGGCATTGCAAATACACTCATCATTACAACCCCACAACTTTTTTTATTTGGGCCGTATATGAAGACAGAATAACAACAGGCTTCTCAGGGAGCAGATGTGTGGAAGAAATGTGGAGGACTGCAAGAAAAATTTAAGGATTCACTTCTCAAATACCCTTTAGGAAAACTGACCTAAGTAAAGCTAAATGGATGGAATTTTGTTTTTGGGGGGCAAAGGCCTATGGATCATCATAAGTCTATCAATGTACTATTTGTGGGTGGTTGTTAAGCTTCTTAATCAGAAAAGAGGTGTTTTATGTTGAAAAATACTGTCTTCCCCTTCAGACCATAAGCTCCTTGAAGGGTAACTGTGACTCAGCTTTTGTTGTATCTCTGGTAATTGACAAAATTTGTGAAATACAAAATTTGATTGGTGGAGAGCCAGCCCTGATGGCCTAGCAGTTAAAGTTTGGCTCTCTCACTGCTTCGGTGGCCCGGGTTATCTTCCCAGTTATGGAAGCACACCACTTGTCTGTCAGTTGCCATGTTGTGGCAGCGGCTCACATAGAAGAACTAGAAGGACTTACAACTAGGATATACAAACATGCACTGGGGCTTTGGGGAGGAAAAGAAAGAAAAGAAAAGAGGAAGATTGGTAACAGATGCTAGCTCAGGGTGAATCTTCCCTGCCAAAAAAAAAAAAAAACAACTGGTAGAAGACGTGAATTATAATCATTGAGGGTTGGGCCTAGGCATTGATTTTTACAAGCCCCACTGTATTAGTTTTGTTTGCTGCTGTAACAAGCTAATGTAAACTTCATAGCTTACAATGACACAACTGTATTAACTTCTAGTTCTAAAAGTCAGAGTCCAAAATGGGTCATACTGCGCTAAAATCAAGGTGCTGAGGGGCTGCATTCCTTCTAGAAGCTCTAGAGAAGAATCTGTTTTCTTGCCTTTTCCAGATTTTAGAGGCAAACTGCATTCCTTGATTTGTGGTCCTTTCCTCCATCTGCAAAACCAGCAGCATAACATCGTCAAATTTCTCTCTCTCTCTCCAACCCCTGCTCCCATTTTCATACCTCCTTCTCCCACTCTGGCCTCCCAATCCCCTCCCATAAGAATCCTTGTGACTACACTGGGTCCACTCAAATAATCCAGGATTATTTCCACATTGCAAGATCCTTAATTTAATCATATCGTCAATGTCCATTTTGCCATGTACAGTAACGTGTTCACAGATTCTGGGGATTAGGATGTGGACATGTTTGGGGGCTGTTATTCTGTCTGTCACACCCCCAAAGTACTTCTTAGGGGTTTGTCCTGATACCCTCTTGAGTCCCTTGCTGTGCTACAATTCCAGCATCATTAAACTGACAAAGGAAGCCAGAGACAGGTTTTTGTCTGGACAGTTAGGGGACTGCTACAGACATGTTGAGAAAGTTGTAAATCAGTAATGGGGATAATTGCAGAAACTTTATAGATAATCTTTGCTGGGGTGGAGTGAACTTCCTAATATTGGAAGAATCATTGCTGCTGCTTCTACGTGTTCCACTTATTTCAGCTTCTCTGACATCCGAAGGCTAAAGAATTGTATTCAAATCTGCCCCAAATCATAAACAAAGCTGTGACTGCCCTAGAATCCCCATGAGGCTGGAGAAAGAACAGAGTTAGCAATGACACTAATTTGCTGTTTATCTTTCATCTGATTCCTTAGTTTTTCTGGACCTTACTTGCTTTACATGTAAGGATATGATGCTCTGATCAATGACTCCAGAGTTTCTTACAGATTTTTGTGTTACAGATTTTGGTAAGATTTTTGTGTTAATCAGGGCTCTCCAGAGAAACAGAACCAATAGGATGTATATGAATTCAGAAAGAGATTTATTGTAAGGAATTGATTCACATGATTATGGAGACTGTCAAGGCCCAAGAGCTACAGGGTGTGTTAGCAGGCTGGAGACTCAGGAGAGCCGATGGTTTGGTTCTAGACTTAGTTCCAACACCTAAGACCCAAAAAGAGCTGATATTTCAAGTCTGAAGGGAGGAAAAAAGTTGATGTCCCAGTTTCAAGTCTGTCAGGCAGGAAGAATTCTCTCTTACTCAAGGAGGGTTAGCCTTTTTGTTCTAGTCAAGCCTTCAATTGATTAAATGAGGCCAACCTACATTATGGAGAACAATCTGCTTTCCTCAGTCTACCGATATGTTAATTGCATCCAAAAACACCTTCACGGAAACATCCAGAATAATATATGACAAAATATCTGGGCACCCTGTGGCCCAATCAAGTTGACACATAAAATTAACCATCACAATTTTAAATTGAGGTTTTTATTTTTAAAAGATTTTATTTTTTCCTTTTTCTCCCCAAAGCCCCCTGGTACATAGTTGTATATTCTTTGTTGTGGGTCCTTCTAGTTGTGGCATGTGGGACGCTGCCTCAGCGTGGTTTGATGAGCAGTGCCATGTCCACGCCCAGGATTCGAACCAACGAAACACTGGGCCGCCTGCAGCGGAGCGCACAAACTTAACCACTTGGCCACCAGGCCAGCCCCTAAATTGAGGTTTTTGAATAGTCTTTGAGCTCAGTCCAGTTCGCTCTTCCAGCTGGTGACCCATCCGTAAACTTATGTGCCTGGCCTCTGCAGCAATGGAGGTGGATAAGCGTTTGATTTGTGCAAGAATTTACATGGAAAATACTGACATAATGTTCAGCAGTGACCAGTGATGGCATGGAGATTCATGCCATGGAAGGGAAATTCTTAGGACTTGAAATTAGAGGTTCCAATTTGAGTATCTTACAACTTATTGCTTGAATACCGAATTTATAAAATTAGAACATTGCAGGGAATGGCAGGGTGATATTTTTTCTATTTATTTCATTCCCGGCCTGTGCCCAATTTGCCCTAACTATCTATCTTTCTATGCAGCTGCTCAATCTCTCTTCGTTAAAATAAGCACAGCCTTTCTTTGTTTTTGTCACAACAGGGGTATTACTCATGATTTAGGTTGCTGTTCATAGAATCCCAATTCCAGCCCTAGCCACTCATGCTCACTCTGTGTATGTCACACAAGTATTTAAGTAAGTGTGATAAATTCAAGTCAACACATCAAATATAGAAAGGAAAAGAGGACTTAAAAGAATGAAGCAGGAGGAGGGAAGACTATAAAGAGGAGGATAAAAATACCGGGAAAACCAGCCACCAAATTGCAGAAGATGGGGAAAGAGAAAGCATCTAACATCTCAATAGAAGAGAGAAACAAAATGTGGGCAGACAGATAAAAGTGGAAAAGTGCCAAAAATAGAAAAAATTTAAAAAAGAAGAGAAAGATAAGCCAAAATGAAATGAGTAAAAATAAGATGGTAATTTCTTTTCAGAAGATAGTCTAGAGAGTCTAGAAAAACAACCCTCCTTCTCTAGCTCTGTGACCTGATAATGCTCTGTACAATATCTCTGCTGGCCTGACTCTCCTTTCTACATTTAAACATGATAAAGAGGACTCCAGGGCAACAAAAGATTCTGAAAAAATGATATCAGGATCTGTAGCTTTGGAAGTTCACAAATTTGCAATCATTTCAAAATAATCAGCAGATAGCACTGTTACCACACAAAATTGGGGTTCTCTTGCCCAATGCGCATTTAAAAAATCCAATTATTATGGCATCAGCTTTTGGGAAAAGAAATTAGCTTTATTGCTAGGTCAATCTGCAAGGAGACAGGGACATGTGCTTTCAGATGTGTTTCCCCTGTCCAGGGCTTGGGGCACAATTTATGGGATTAAGGGCAGGGTGGTTTGAAGTATGGGGATAGATGATTGGAGGTGAGAAGTGATGTAATTGGTGATCTGCACAAGTGTAGTGAAGCTTCACGGCTCTTCATAGGATGCATGTTCACAAAATGGCGGTATTACCATGATCTGAGGGTGGAGTTTTTAGCTCCTTGACGTCAAAAAGGTCACTTATTAAGCATTTGTGCAGGCTCAGTTGATGGGTTGGTGGTCTCAACCAGCCTGAACTGGACAGGGGGTCTCAGCTCAAGAAAAACCACTCTTAATTACTCTGTAGATAAGATAGAGTTAGTTGAACTGGTCCTAGAGGGCCCATGGTTACAACACTATAGGGAAAGTCCTTATGTGGGATTCCAACATTATCCTGTTCATTAATGTGTATTTGATAAAAGTGATGAACTCACTAAGTCAAAACAATTGTTTTTCGAGATCTATACTTCAGTGATATATTTTGTTGTGTTTGTAAAATGAATTCAACAAGCATCTCTTGAATGCCCAGGTGCATAATGTGTGTGGGGTTGTGAAGATGAAAGTTCAGTTTGTGCCCTCAGGTGACATACAGCTTAGAGAAGAAAGTTTAGGGCTTTGGCAGTTGGTACTTTTTGACGAAAAGAGTAGAAAAAATAAGTTTGGTGATGATAGTGGATTGCATTACATTTATCCATCAGCTGTGTTGGGGAGGAAGAACTATTCGTCTACCCTCTAGGTCCTTCTGGCTGGTCTAAGACTTAAATTGACATGAGACAGAATAACAGGAGAGAATTGAACAAAGTTTAATAACATGTATACATGAGAGAAATCCAGGAAAACAGAATAACTTGTCAAAATGGTAGAAGCTACCACCTTAAATACCATTTTAAGCTAAGGACAAAGGAAGATGTTGGGGGCAGTGGTTTGGGACTTCAAAGGGGAGGAAGGCAATTCACATGGAGATGGAGAAGCAAATGTTTATTAAACAAATGTTGACCATGCCTTGCAAAGACCATGCAAGATGGAGAGCACTTTGATAAAAATGGACTTAGAAAGATCCTCCCAGTCTACCATACCCAGAGTTATCTATGGTGATGGCCTGTCCTGGGACAGGCCTTCTATTTTGAATTCTTTTAGGCAGTTAGGGGTAAGTTCAAAGTTTCTTTCAGAGTATTTTATCCTTAAAAATAATCAAGCCAAAGAGACACATTTTGGGGTGGCCAATTATGATCCCCCGCAGCTGGAATTAAGGCTGTAGTGCCCAAATGTCCCTGGTCGGTCCAAGACAAGAAAACTCTATTGTTGATCCTTGAGTGTAGAGTGATTTTCTTCCCAGTTTTGTGGACAGGGTTGCTTCTTTTTGCAGCCAAAAGAAAAGACAAAGTCTCTTTGGGGACGATGCATTCCTCATCCCCTCTATCCCCAAGAGTAACATCAGAGGAACTTGTGATCTGGTGCCTTCAAGCCACTGTTTTCTGACTGATATCATCTACCCTAGGGGGAACACCTAATTGGAATTCAGAGGATGTCTGAGGACACGTAAGCTAGATCTTTGCATGCTACTTTTTTATTCCATAGTGGTTGTGTTTCCCAGTGCTGTGTTTTTATACTGTTTTTATACTGCTGCAGGTGCCCTGAAGTAGGAATATTCTCCAGTCAGGAAAAACCCTATTTTAAATAAAAAGCAATTTTTAAAAGTACTTCTTTTTATGAAAAACCTATGAAATGCTGTATTTTTTTACAAAGATGATAGCTAATAGTATTTTGGTCTGTTCTATGACATTTCTCATCACAGCTGGGTCTCCCTTGATTACTTTAATTACCCAGTGAGTAAGTAAAGGTCATTTCATCTCAGTCACATTTATTAATCACCCACATTTTCTCCTCATTAACATTTTTTTTCTATTTACATGAAGCTGGGCTCCTAAGTGATTCTATCAGAGCTATTAAGATGTTAATGTCAAGTCTGGCTGCAGTAAAGTGAGTGCTCAGTGAAGGCACTGGAAGTTTTTTTCACTTCTCCTAAATTGTGTTTGTTTTCATTTAGTGAATATTAATGACAGAGGCCAGGAACAATTCTAGGTTTAATGGGACACAGATTACTGGTTACTGGTGGGAAATTAATCTTTTTCCCTTTTGGAGGGGCACCACTGAGAAATGCTGTTCTGGTTGGACCAAATGAGGTTTTTCTGGATGATTCGGGAGGTCCTCAGTACCTGGGTCATCTGAACAGCATTAATTCTTCAAAGGGGACAAAAACTGTGTTTGTATCTATTAGGGTCTACTATCTCAACTTTAAAACACCAAATATGTAGATATACCAAAAAGATATCAGTTAAAAACAATTGAAATGACATTTTGCATGATCTACATGCAGGCTTACTATGTAGTTAGTGGAGATGCACACACACACACACACACACACACACACACTCTCAGTGGTAGGCAGCTTCTAAGATGGCCTCCAGTGATCCCCATCTCTTCATATTATGAAAGAAAATTGCACTGGACACTTGTTAAAAGTGGCAAGGAAGATTTTATTCAAGACTATCATAATAAGGGAGAGAGACTGAACTCAAGTCTACTGAAATAAAAAGTGGGAGAAATTTTAAGTTCTAGGGTTAGCTTGTGGAAAAGTATTGGAGGACATTGGGAAGAGGTTGGTCAATGTGATCAAGCCATCTGTGTTTGCTAATTGGTAGGAGTTAGGCTCTTACCATCCCACAGAGACTGGGAGATAGGGGCCCATCTTCCTTGATGATTTCATTTCAAAGGGGTAGCTCCCAGATCCTTGAGAAAGACTTTCCTGGGTTGTAGAACTGGCCTCAGGCTCGAGAATGTTTACATCTCAGAGGCAGAGAAAGAATTTGCTATTACAATTTTCTAAAGTAAATGTTTGAAGAAAAGGGAGGTCAGGGCTTAGAATCAGGAAGGAATCTGTCTAAAGTTGAGTCAAGCTGAGGAGAACGTGGTCTTTTGGATCAGTAATCATACCCTCCTGCAATCTCTTCCCCTTAAGTGTTGTCCAAACCTAGTAACTTGCTACCAACAAATAGAATGTGGCAAAAGTGATAGATGTCACTTCAAGATTAGGAGATAAAAGGCTGTGACTTCTGTCTTGCATGCATACTCTTTCTTGTGACTTTGGTTCTTCTTGCTAACTTGGTCTGATGAAGCAAGTTGCCACATTGTGAGCCACCCTATAGAGAAGCCCCTGGGGCAGAGAAATAGAATAATAGTAGGGGACTTTAACATTCCACTTACACCAATGGATAGATCAGCCAAATAGAAGATCAATACGGAAACCTTGGCCTTAAATGACACAACCAGACGGACTTACTAGATATCTACAGAACGTTCCGTCCAAAACCCACAGAATACACATTCTTTTCAAATACATATGGAATATTATCCAGGATTTATCACACATTAAGCCACAAAACAAGTCTCAATAAATGTAAGAAGATTGAAATAATACCAAGCATCTTTTCTGACCACAACAGTATGAAACTAGAAATCAACTATAGGAAGAAAATCAGAAACCCCCAAATATGTGGATACTAAACAAAATGCTGCTGAACAATGATTGGGTCAATGAAGAAATAAAAGGAGAAATCAAAAATTACCTGCAGACAAATGAAAATGAAAATACAACATGCCGAAATATATGAGATACAGCAAAAGCAGTTCTAAGAGAGATGTTTAACACAATACAGCCCTATCTCAACAGACAAGAAAAATCCCAAATAAACAAGCTAACAGTGCACCTAAAGGAACTGGAAAAAGAAGAACAAACAAAGCCCCAAATCAGTAGAAGTAAGGAAATAATAAAAGTCAGAGGAGAAATAAATGAAATAGAGACTAAAAAAAAAAAATTAGAAAAAAAATCAAGGAAACCAAGACCTGGTTCTTTGAAAAGATAAACAAAATTGACAAACCTTCAGGTAGACTCACCAACAAAAATGTAGACAAGGCTCAAATAAATAAAATCAGAAATGAAAGGGGAGAAATTACAACAGACACCTCAGAAATACAAAAGATTACAAGAGAATACTATGAAAAGCTATATGCCAAAAAATTGGATAATCTAGAAGAAATGGATAAATTCTTAGAATCATAAAACCTTCCAAAACTGAATCAAGAAGAAATAGAGAACTTGAATAGACCAATCACCAGTAAGGAGCTTGAAACAGTAATCAAAAACCTCCCCCAAAATAAAATGCCAGCACCAGATGGCTTCCCTGGTGAATTCTACCAAACATTCGAAGACTTAATACCTATCATTCTCACACTCTTCCAAAAAATTGAAGAGGAAGGGAACCTTCCTAACTCATTCTATGAAGCCAACATCATCCTGATACCAAAACAAGACAAGGACAACACAAAAAAAGAAAATTACAGGCCAATATCACTGATGAATATCAATGCAAAAATCCTCAACAAAATACTAGCAGATCAAATGCAACAATACATTAAAAACATCATACACAATGATCAAGTGGGATTCATTCCAGGGATGCAGGGACGGGTCAACATCTGCAAATCAATCGATGTGATACACCACCTTAACAAAGTGAAGAATAAAAATCACATGATCATCTCAATAGATGCAGAGAAAGCATTTGACAAGATACAGCATCCATTTATGATAAAAAACCCTGAATAAAATGGGTATAGAAGGAAAGTACCTCAACACAATAAAGGCCATATATGACAAACCCACAGCTAATATCATTGTCAATGGAGAAAAACTGAAAGCTATCCATCTAAGAACAGGAACCAGACAAGGATGCCCACTTTCACCACTGTTATTTGACATAGTATTGGAAGTCTTCACCAGAGCAATGAGGCAAGGAAAAGAACTAAAAGGGATCCAAATTGAAAAGGAAGAAGTGAAACTGTCACTATTTGCAGATGACATGATTTTATATTTAGAAAACCTTAAAGAATCCACTAAAAGACTTTTAGACATAATGAATATGGTCAAGTTGGAGGATACAAAATCAACATAGAAAAATCAGTTGTGTTTATATACACTAACAACAAAGTAGCAGAAAGAGAAATTATAAGTACAATCCCATTTACAATTGCAACACAAAGAAAATCCCTAGGAATAAACTTAACCAAAGAGGTGAAAGATCTGTACAGTGAAAACTATAAAACACTGTTGAAAGAAATTGAAGAAGACACAAAGAAATGGGAAGATATTCCGTGCTCTTGGATTGGAAGAATCAACATGGTTAAAATGTTCATGCTTCCTAAGGCAATCTACAGGTTCAATGCAATCCCTATCAAAGTTCCAACAAACTTTTTCACAGAAATAGAAGAAAGAATCCTAAAATTTATATGGAACAACAAAAGACCCCAAATAGCCAAGGGCGTCCTGAGAAAAAAATACAAAGCTGGAGGTATCACACTCCTGCATTTGAAAATATACTACAAAGCCATAGTAACCAAAACAGCATGGTACTGGCAGAAAAACAGACACACAGATCAATGGAACAGAATCGAGAGCCCAGAAATGAACCCACCCATGTATGGACAGCTAATTTTCGACAAGGGAAGCAAGAACATACAATGGAGAAAGGAGATTCTCTTCAATAAATGGTGTTGGGAAAACTGGACAGCCACATGCAAAAGAATGAAAGTAGACCATTATCTTACACTGTACACAAAATTAACTCACAGTGGATTAAAGACTTGAGTGTAAGACCTGGAACCATTAAACTTCTAGAAAACATAGGCAGTACACTCTTTGACGTCAGTCTTAGCAGCATGTTTTCAAGTACCATGTCTGACCAGCCAAGGGAAATAATAGAAAAAATAAACAAATGGGACTACATCAAACTAAAAAACTTCTGCACATCAAAGGAAACCATCAACAAGACGAAAAGACAACCTAACAAGTTGGAGAAGATATTTGCAAAGGAGAAGATATTTGTAAACTATATATGTGCTAAGGCGTTAATATGTAAAATATACAAAGAACTCATACAGCTCAACAACTACAAAACTAATTACCCAGTTAAAAAGTGGGAAATATCCGAACAGACATTTCTCCAAAGACGATATACAGATGGCCAACAGGCAGACAAAAAGATGTTCAACGTCATTAACTATCAGAGAAATGCAAATCAAAACTACAGTGAGATATCACCTCACTCCCGTCAGAATGGCTATAATTAACAAGACTGGAAGTAACAAGTGTTGTAGAGGATGTGGAGAAATGGGAACCTTCATACACTGCTGGTGGGAGTGCAAACTGGTACAGACACTATGGAAAACAGTAGGGAGATTCCTCAAAAAATTAAGAATGGATCTACCATGTGATCCAGCTAGTCCACTGCTGGTTATTTATCCAAAGAACGTGAAAACACAAATGCATTAAGATACATGCACCCCTATGTTTATCGCAGCATTATTCACAATAGCCAAGTCTTGGAAGCAACCAAGGTGCCCATTAAGGGACTAATGGATAAAGAAGATGTGGTATATTTACACAATGGAATACTACTCAACCATAAGAAATGATGAAATCCAGCCATTTGTGACAACATGGATGGACCTTGAGGGTTTATGCTAAGTGAAATAAGTCAGAGGGAGAAAGTCAAATACTTTATGATCTCACTCATAAGTAGAAGATAAAAACGACAAGAAACAAACACATAGAAACAGAGATTGGATTGGTGGTTACCAGAGGAGAAGAGGGGAGGGAGGAGGGCGAAAGGGGTGTTTAGGCACATGTGTGTGATGATGGATTGGAATTAGTCTTTGGGTGGTGAACATTATGTCATCTACATAGAAATTGAAATATATAATGATGTACATCTAAAATTTATATAATGTTATAAACCAATGTTACCACAATAAAAAAATTAAAAAAATAAAGATCTTCTAAAAGACTAAATTAATTAATTAAGGTGCTAGTTGAATCTAAAAAAAAACAATGCTAAAAGTACATAGCAGAGGTACTGGCCTGGTGGTGTAGCAGTGAAGTTTGTGCACTCTGCTTTGGTGGCCCAGAGTTTGTGTGTTTGGATCCTGGGCATGGACCCACACGCTACTCATCAAGCCATGCTGTGGCAGTGTCCCACATACAAAATAGAGGAATATTGGCACAGATTTTAGCTCAGGGACAGTCTTCCTCAAACAAAAAGAGGAAGATTGTCAACAGATGTTAGCTCAGGGTCAGTCTTCCTCACCAAAAAAAAAGTACACAGCAGAATAGATGAAGATATCTGCTATCTATATAGCTATACATCTATCTATCTATCTATCTATCATCTATCTATATCAGACCAAGGGATTATTGTTTAGGATATAAAAATACAACAAGGCAATTGGAAAAAAGACAAAGAGATCAAAAGGAAAATGATTAAAGGCTTTGAATGGGAAATTCACCAACATATGTAAATTAACAATAGCAATAATTATGTGGATCACAATAGCAACTTGACAAGATACTCAAGATCAGTAGTATTTGGGAAAATGCAAATTGAAATAAAAATAAGATACATTTTCCCATCCAGCAGATCGGGAAAATTTCTGAATCTGAGCATATTGTGTTGGCAATGCCAGTATGTGTGAGCAGTTGGCAAATATCTAGGAAAGTGACACATGTGCCTACCCCATATCCCAGCAGTTCCACTCCTAGGATAGACCCTAGAGAAGTTGGCATGTGCCCAGAGACACATCCAAGGGAAGGAGTATCTGAGAAGTGGATGGCATTTCAAAGCAGAGTTGAGTCCATCATCTTTGCCCTCATAGTATCTTCCTTATACAACCACTAAAGGATTTATCACGTCCTGATTACTTGCTGATATGTGTAACAAGAGGTCAGCTTGGAGGTTGGGTCAAAACTCACAGAAGACAGATGTCAGACACCAAAGTGAAGGGAGAAATCAAATGGCAGATTTTGAAGGTAGATGGTCAAGAACCCACTCAAAGATTTTGAAATCCTCTTTAATATCAAGGATATATATAAAAGGGTCAAGAGTTAGAAACTTTTTTCAAAGCTCAGAGTCTTTGTCTTACAGTATTTGAAGAGAAACCTGTTCAAGTAGAGGGCTTCCTTTCTCAAAGCAATGACTTGATCGATGCCATGGGCCTTTCTCCACTGTAGGCCAACTTTTCAGTTTGCACACCTGTGGTGGTATACAAATTCATGCCATAAAGAAAATTTCCAGTAGTTGGTGGTTGGACAAATAATAACCTTCCAATGTTTGTCTATGTGGAGGGAAGGCATTTATGCAGAAAAAATATTTGAAAGTTCATTGCAAAACGGTCTGTTTTGTTCAACCACTGAATCTTCAGTAAAGTACCCAATACTGGAGTAGGTGTTTCGTATACTTGTGGAATGATGTTCTCAATTGTCCCCTCTCCAAAGTTGTTTTCTAGCCACCCCCATCCCCACAAATGTCATTGATAACAACTGTGTAATCAAGAGTCAGTGGTTTCAGCTGAGATGGCGGTGTGACCTACTTACACCTACAACATGCTCATTGTGTACACAGAGACTGCATGCCCCACCTTACCTGGAATGGTGCAGGTTTATGCCTGCAGTTCTCAAGTGATTAATAACTTTTTACTAATAAAAGGCTCCAGTTCTTGATAATAAAATTATATGGTCATATTTTAGATTTTAACCACCACAACACCAGCTAACATTTATTGGCTATTTTCTCTTTGCCAAGTACTGTTGCCAGCTAAGAAATTAACTCATTTAACCTTTTATAATCCTATTAAGTGGAGCTTTACAGATGAAGAAAATGAGACTTAGGCATATAAAGTAACTTGTCCAAATTTACAGATCTAGGGCTAGCCATGGTAGCCTAGTGGGCAAGTTCAGCATGCTCTGCTACAGTGGCCTGGGTTCAGTACCCAGGCGTGGACCTACACTGCTCTGTTAGCAACTATGCTGTGCTGGTGGCCCACATACTAAAAAATAGAGGAAGATTGGCACGGATGTTAGCTCAGGGTGAATCTTCCTCAGCAAAAGTAAAAAATTACAGATCTACAGAATCAGTACTTCATATTTTTCAACAAACTGTTGTCTCTGTTTTGATAGTAATCTTTTAAAAAGTTGGTATTATTTTAAGATTCCGTTTACTATTCTCATAAGTGCAATTTTGGAGTGTCTGAATGGGAAGATTTTAAAATATGCTTGGAAGTCCACCACAGTCTTGGATCCCTGGTGAGACAAAATAGAGCCCACAGCTGGAGCCAAGACCTTTGGTCATGAATGACAGAGACATCTTGGAACAGTCTATCTGACGTGGTTCCACAGCACTGAGTTCCAAGCTGTGCTTGCCTAGGGAATCTGAGGATACCAAATGAAGACTCTGTGTGTGCCAGAGGAGTGTGCACTCCCATCCTGTGCCCTGCGGTCATGGCACGTGTTATTTACTCCTGGGATTAATGAAGTGCTGTTAGCTGGGGTTGGATGCTATGTAAGATACATGTAGGATTTCTTCTGCCTCATGTATGTGAAGCGAGCCCAGAGAGCCCTCTGTCACTCAGTACTATCATTCACAGCTGTGCCCTGGCACGTTCCTGTCCTCCCTCTCCATATGGATTTGGGGGTCCTGGAGCACATTACCTGTCCTGATCACTCCCTGTGCATTCCAGCTGCACTGACATCTCTCCTTTGTTTTAAAGAAGTAACCCCGGTTTTATGTACTCAAATCTATTTCTCTTAAGACTTTCCATTCCATCAAAACTGCATTTTGTCAATATAGTGCTTGGGCAATAAGATTATGCCCTGCAGCAGATGCTGTCTGTGCCTGACTCACATCCCTATGACTCTAACCATTGCATTGTGACAGTAATTTCCAGGACCCTGGGAGGCTGATCTGCCTGTGTGTGCCATGGGCCCTAAAGCACTGGGGAATTACCCATCCCTGGGAAGTGTCTTCCACAGATGGCAAGTTGGTATGTAATACCCCAGATTCCTTGTTCCTTGGTGAGATAATTGTAGAACTTGCATTGTGCACCATTCTCGAAGGGTTGCTGATGGGTGTAAGCTCTAGTTGCTTCGCGTGGTAGCTGGTTTGATCTCGCCTCCTTCGTGAGCTGCCTTCCCTTCCCTGTCTCACCTCTCCTCTCTCCAACCAGAGTACCAGTACCTCCAAATAGACCATCTGTGGTTGACCCCTTGCCTTAGGATCTGTTTCTATGGGAACCCCATTTAAACAGATCCAGCTCTGAAATGCTCTCCAAGGGCTCCGTTTGTTTCTTTAGTAGCACTGACTCTCAGTTGTGATTGTGTAGTTATTTGTGTGTTTCATGCCTGTCTCCCTGACCACGTGGTAGGTGCCCTGCATGAAGTACTTTGTGTCTGTCTGGTTCACATGAGACCTGGCAAATGTAGCTGCACAATAGATACTTATTTAAAACACGAATGAATGATTTTAGTGAAATCTATATTCATGACTCCTAGGAGGCACCACCTGTGGGCTCCAAGACCAAACAGGCTCTGAGAAAGCGAATTCGAATGAGCAGGTGGTAAACCAAGGCAGGCCACATCCTTGGGGGGCAGGGAGGACAAAAGAAAGTCTTCAGAATGGAGGCTTGAGGGTGAAAGAGCAAATAAAAACCGCTTCCAGACCCCTGTTTCTGAGTAGCTTTATTGCATCCTTTTTGCTGATTTTCACCTGAAGATTTGCCACTGAATCTAAGAGTAATGCACGGAAACTCAAAGTAAGCCCCTAGTTAGAAAAAATACTGCAGGGGTCGCTCATAAGGCCAGGTAAAAAGTCCCGCTGTCATTTGATTTTAAGAGCCTTTAGAAAGCTTCCAGGAAAATTTTAGGAAGAATCCAGAGACTGGTATCCTGTCATATTACAGTTCCTCAGGCCCTGCAAACAAAAAGGTAGATCTAGGTCTAAAAAATTACCTTAATAGACCACCATTTAATTTCATTTTTGAGAGATTTTAACTAGCTTCCCTGATCCGTGTTTTGTTTTTTTTTAGCTAACTTTTAATTTTGTTGTTATTATTATTAAAACTCCCATTTATTTTCTGTATGCTTTCTTGTCAAATGGATCAGTCATAATTTACTTAGCCATACCTTTATTTTCTATGTTGAGATTGTTTTTAATTTTTTACTGTTATCAATAATATTCTAAGAAGAATCTCTGTGCATAATATTTTTCTATATTTTGGATTCTTTCCTCGAAGATAAATCCTCAAAAAGATTTATTACCTATTAGCACTTCTTCTACTCCAATTCTGGCCTAAACCTCAAGACCCCTTCTGGTCTTCCAAAGCCGTGATCTTCTAGAGAAGTCCCAGGGCCCGTGGGCAAGACTTATGTTAGTGTTTCTTCATCAAACAAGTGTCTGTTCTGTTTCTCCTGCTTTGTTGAACGATCCAGCCCTTGGTCCTCTTCACCTAGAATTTATCCACAGTTCCAGATCCATGCCCTCATTCCATTCTGCATATGATAAATTGACCCAGATTCCAACTCTTGTCTACCTTTTGCATTGAACCCTCATGTACAGGGTTTGAGTTTTACATTGAACCTTCAGCCTTACCTGCTCTGGTTTTCTGCATTGTTGCATCTCCATAATTGACATCCCTCAGCTCTACACCTTGACACCAGGCTCAGATCCAGCACTAGTACCACTTCCTTCCCTGGAGGACTGAAATCTAAGGCTAACCATGTGTCCTAAAGAGCAGGGAGGCCCCTTTGCAGAGCATTAAAGAAAATGAATTTTTAGTGGGTGAATTTCAATTTTTTAATAGAGTACCTACTTTTTAAAATATAAATTGTATCCCATTTAATTTTATTGGAATTAATTGGGGAAACATGGCACAATAAAGTAGTATATATGATATATGACTGGTGCACATGACCAATTTTAAAGCAAAATAAGCATTGAGAAAGCATTTTATACTATGTACTAGAAATTTGAATTATCTGTATTTTCCAGAATTTAAAATTGATGCTAACTTGAATATTTTCCTAACTCTATTTACTCTGGCAACAGAAGGCGTAAAATAAACATGTAGCCATAGATTATGGATTATAAAGTAATGTTGGCCTTAATCATCTAAAATATATATACTCAGAAGATTCAAAATTTGCTTTTGAAGTGAATACAGAATGAACACAACAGATCATTATGAAGTCACTTAATAAGCCAAGATAATTGTAAAACTCTTTGCCCAGATACTGTATAAACAAAGGTATTATATTATGATAGCTGGTTACCATGGCTACCTGATTTTTTTTTTTTAAAGATCTTATTTTTTCCTTTTTTCTCCCCAAAGCCCCCCAGTACATAGTTGTATATTCTTCCTTGTGGGTTCTTCTAGTTGTGGCATGTGGGACGCTGCCTCAGCATGGTTTGATGAGCAGTGCCATGTCCGCACCCAGGATTCGAACCAACGAAACACTGGGCAGCCTGCAGCGGAGCACGCGAACTTAACCACTCGACCACGGGGCCAGCCCCATGGCTACCAGATTTTTAATGTGCTTTTAAATGACTTACATTTAAATACTCTTGGAAAGTTCGCACAAGAGATGCTTTTCACACCTAACGAAGATCATGACTAATTAGAGCTGGTAGAACTGGAAGCACAAGCTCTAATTTGGGGTATATGTTGCACTTTAAGATAAATATTTATTTCATATCCATGAAAACAATACCATGTACGCTAGTGAAGCATACAGGTGCCGCGCAGGCCATCATGTTCATCTTGTTCTTCTTCACGAATTTATGTGGGTCCAGGGAATTCCCCAGAGGTAGGTCTGTTCGGTGACAGCATTGAGCTCATGAAAAAGTCTGGATGTTTGACTCCGATATTCTGTCATCATAAGAGGAAGGAGCCAGGAGCGCCAGCTCCGTATCTTTATATGTGTCTAGACCATCGTCTCTGTGCATCACATGCGCACCTACTTCTAGATCCACATCTGTTTCGAAAACTATCTTTTTCTCTATCTCTGTCTATGGCTATGATGAGAATTTCAACTATATTCTCATCTCTCCCGATGCCTATGTCTAAAATTCTGTCTACATCTAATACCTGTCTACAGCTATATCTGTACCTTCACTTACACCGCCACTGTGCATCTTCGTCTATATGTACATCTAATTTACATCTATGTATCCTCATGCACGTCCTGGATGAACTTGCGCTGAGGTGTGAGGTTGGCCTAAGGGAATTATAATGCAGCAAACTAATGCAGATATCCTGTGTCATGCATCCAGGATCCCCGAATCCATGTGCCTTGCCTTTCTCTCTCCCCTCTTCCTGGCCTGCTGCCATTTCCAGGGCCCTGTTTCCTGCCACCCATGGGAATTCAGGATCCCTTTCCTCTTCCCCAGAGAGAGCAGGAGATCCTTCCTTCCCCACTGTCAACCTCACAATAATCTCTCTGGGGCCACATCTCTGCTCACAGTGGCCAAAGCTTCCTATGTTAATATGTAGAACTGCTGAAGTCTTCATTATTCTGAATTTCTCCACTTGAGAATAGCATTGAGGCTTTCTCTTTACGTATCCCAGTGACCCATTGAGATACTCGTGTTCTCAAAATGAAAGCTCAATCTTCCTGCAAAAATGGGACCTGCCTTTCCTGCTAGAATAAAGGACAACTGCTGAAAGTGGTTTATTCCTTCCTACCTCTCAACCTTACAGGAATCTTAGGGCCTGACTTAGAAAGAAATACATCATCTTTTTCCATTGCCCCTAGTAAAACGTGCAATCAAAGTGTGATTTAATTTCAGTGCACTGTCAGGGTGCATCCTGGATGCAGTCAGGCAGCTCTATCGGAAATGAAATATGGAGCCAGGGTCAGCTGGAAAAGATAAAGCGTCGGCTGCAGCGCTACCCACAGCTCCCTCAGGCTGCGTCCCTCCAGTGATGAGCTGACTCACTGGCCCTGCCCGGACCTGCTGCCCATCTTCAACTCTGGTCCTTCCATCCCTTCTACATACACTCACCCTCTCTTTCTGACCTGCACTGAACCATATGACATAAATCTTTTGATTTCTTCTCTTGCCTCTGCTTTACGCCAGTCTCTCATCCCTGTGCATGTGACCCCAGTTCGTGCTCTGACCCCAACTCTGATTGCTGCCCAAAACATCTTCCTCTTCTCTTTTCTCTGCACAAAATCCTGCAGCAGAGTTCTCTTTTCTACAAGTAGGTTCCAAACTCTCAACGGGACCAGTTCTTGTTCATTGTCCTCTTACCACCTGGCACCTAGTCTGTTATAGGGAACTTGTGAGCTAAATTGCACAGGACTCACCTGGCATGCAAGGCAACTAGCCTGGACCCATTTACCTTCCCCGGCTCACTGATCTTCACACACCCGAAAACCCGCTGATGGGGCCTGCTGACCATTTCCAGGCCAGATATTGTCCGCGGCCTTCCTCTGCTTCCGTATGTGTCCTTCCTTGGACCTGGAGTTGTATCTTTTCTCAGAGTCTGGTAAGGGCCAGCTGCAGTGCCACCGATGCCATGGTGCTGTGTCCCCTCCCAAGCCAGCAGTGACTTTCGCTCTTCTCTCTTCTGGTTGTACTTCTCATATGGTGCTTCCACTCTCTGGCTTCTGCTTTTCTTCATTTGGCGAGCATCTTGTCTCTCCTACTAGACAGGCATCACCAACATCTCTTGGGAACTTCCTGGGAAAGCACATTCTCAGCCCCACCCCAGACCTCCTGAGTCCAAAACACTGGGAGTGGAGCATGTAATCTGTATTTTAACAAGCCCTGCCCGTGCTTCTGATGCAGGGCTCAAATTGTCAAAGTGCTGGCCTAGACTATACACCATCCAAGGACCAAGACATTTTCCTCCCCACACAGCCACGGGGCACTGGAGGTGGCGGTTCTGTGACAGGACCTATATTCTTAGGTTACACCTTTTTTCCCTTTTGGTTCTCTTTTTCATTTTGAGGGCAGCCTTTCCCTAGCTCTCTCCAGTGGTTCCTCTGCCTGGGCAGGGACGATGGTGCGAGTGAAGGTGTGCTGTCTGATGGAAGCCGTGAAAGGACGCGTATCAGGGTAATGTTTGGCTTCTGGTATTAAACACAGGCTTTTGCAACAAGAAAGTAGCCTTATGAGGCAGACTATAGGCTGAGTAAGACCTGCTAAATTCCTTATTTGCACATTTAGTATTTCAAGAGCTATGCTTGATGGGCCAGACCTTAGAGTTTTATGCAAAGGAGGAAAATCCAAGGAGGAGGGAGACAAAGAAGCAGGAGCGGGAGGGGGGGGGGTGGGGACTGTGGTATTATAGAAAGCAGCAAGAAGAGTGAGATTGAGAAAAATGGATGTATTAGTTTCCTGTAGCTGCTATAACAAATTATCACACTTGGTGACTTAAAATAACACAGATTTATTATCTTACGATTCTAGAGGCCGGAAGTTTGAAATGAGTCTTATGGGGCTAAAATCAAAAGCTGTGTCCCTTCTGGAGGCTCTAGAGCAGAATCCATTCCCTTGCCTTTTCCAGCTCCTGCCGGCTGCCCCCGTTCCTTAGCTCTTGGCCCTCATCTTCATCTTCAGAGTCAGCAGCAGGGCATCTTCAGTTTTCTCCTTCTTGGTTTGACCTCTGCTTTCATTCTCACTTCTCCTTCTCTCACTCTGCCGCTGCTGCCTCCCTCTCATAAAGACCCTTGTGATGACATTGGGCCCATCCAGACAATCCAGGATCCTCTCCCCATCTCCAGATCCTTAACTTCATCACACCTGCAATGTTCCTTTTCCCGTGTAAGGGCACATTGTCACAGGTTTCAGGGATTGGGATGTGGACATCTTTGGGATGAGGCATTATGCAGCTTACCCTCGCACCCCAGATGCACTCAGCTATGGCAGGTATGATGGAGATGGGGCTGTAGAGCATGCACGATCACACAGTGGCCAGGACCCTTGATCATATGCACTCCCTCAGTTGGAGGTCTGAGTGGTGTGTCCTTGTATACACTGCTGATTTTAGAGATGGAGGACAGGGCCAGCCCCAGTGGCCTAGTCGTTAAGTTTGGCATGCTCTGCTTTGGCAACCCGGGTTCAGTTCCTGGGCACAGACCTACACCACTTGTCTGTTAGTGGCCATGCTGTGGTGGTGGCTCACATACCAAAAAAAAAAGAGGAACATTGGCAGTGGATGTTAGCTCAGGGCGAATCTTCCTCAGCAAAAAAAAAGAGAGATGGAGGACAACACCTATATTTTTGACTTTCCACTTTAGCACACATGGCACAGAGGAGATATGACCATGGCATAATGCTGTCTGCATGTTTTTAATGCAGTCCTCTCAATTACTTTTTAATTTTTCAATTTGAGAAGCCAGAAAGCACACACACAGCATAGCATCGCTCAAAACAGTGATGAGAATCCAAAATCAGGTTAGTTCTTCACCAATATTTTTCAATCAAAGCACTAGCTATTGAAAGAAGAAATTCTTCCTAAGTGACAGGAGAGATCAGACATACAGTAACAATTTTTGTGGGGTGGCCCGGTGGTACAGCAGTTAAGTGCACATATTTTGCTTTGGCGGCCCCGGGTTCACCAGTTTGGATCCCAGGTGTTTGGCACGCCATGCTGTGGTAGGCATCCCACATATAAAGTAAAGGAAGCTGGGCATGGATGTTAGCTCAGGGCCAGTCTTCCATAGCAAAAAGTGGAGGATTGGCAGCAGCAGTTAGCTCAGGGCTAATCTTCCTCAAAAAAGATAAATAAATAAAATTAAATTTAAACAAACAGAAAAACAATTTTTGTTGTGGAAGTGTGACTCCTGGTAAGGGATCTCATTATAGTCATACATCGCTTAGCGGGGAGACGTTCTGAGAAATGTGTTGTTAGGTGATTTTGTTGTTGTGTGAACATCATAGATTGGACTTACACAAACCTAGATGGCATAGCCTACTACACCCCTAGGCTGTATGGTACTAATCTTATGGGACCACTGTCGAATATGTGATCTGTCGTTGACTGAAACATCATTCTACAGCCAGTTACTGTATTCCAAACACACCTGCCTGATATTTGACGTCTCAGCCTATTCTGCAGCTCTTGAATAATCCAACAGTGGTTGGGAATGGAAGAGTTAAACTGTGGTGCTGCAGACCAGTGGGCAGGTGACTTTTAACTCACCTGCTGTAACAGTGTGAAAATTGGAAAGTGAGAGACTGGAAATAACTCTGGAGGAAGTTGCTTCTGAAAACCTTGGGAGTGTCTTTCAGAAAACACTAACCTCAAAGATATCTTTTCCAGCTTAGAGCCAATGGATTATATAAACTTCCTTCCACCATGGCACCAACAAAGCACTTTCAGAAAGAAGAGATTATGTGGCTGGGTTCACAGGGCGAAGTAGAATCTTTGAAAATATATTTTTTAGAACCATAAGACTTTCTAATGTTCCTGAATCTGCTCTAATTAGCATGGAGGTGTTTGCAGGAGAGATCCATTGCTGCTTGATGTTGTGCTGATGAAACTTGTGTATTTGGGGTAGAACTAGGAGCATTTATAAGCAGAATGAGCAACTAGATCTTTAAAGGGATACTGCAATGGCAGAAGTCATTTAGAGCTGCATGGAGTATAGGAAAATCAGAGAACCCAACAGAACCAGCAGAGGAGGCTAGCGAAAGCTTGTCTTGGGTATATTTTGTATAGCCCACCAGATGCACCTCCATCCTTCTCCATTCTGTCTGTAACCTAACAGGAAGACCCAAATGACGGCCTCTGTGGACATCTGCCAACTGGCTTCATATTGGCTTCTAGGAGGAGATTACCAGGAGGCAGGAGACCAATCTTGGGATATAGCTACTGCAGGGTTCTGGTACCCTGCCTATCCATTGCCACTGAAAGTCTGGAAGTAGTTCCTGACTGAGAATGTCCTGGCTGGTACTGTAGACACAGTAAAGAGTGGTGACGAAATGTCCCATTTCTTGCATCAGAAAGGGCTAATTTCAAAACCTACTTTCACCACCTTGCCTGTGCAAAGTTGAGCAGGTATGTACCCAGAATTCTTTGTCTATAAAATGGAGATAAGGGGGCCAGCCCTGTGGCCTAGTGGTTAAGTTCGGCATGCTCTGCTTTGGCGGCCCAGATTTGCAGGTTCAGATCCCGTGTGTGGACCTACACCACTCATCAGCCATTCTGTGGTGGTGACCCACATATAAAGTGGAGGAAGATTGGCACAGATGTTAGCTCAGGGCCAATCTTCCTTACCAAAAACAAAACAAAAAAAACATGCCTTGGATCAACGTCACTAATTGCATTGTACACTGTAGAATTGTCACCTTAGACCCATGCATCTCATTAGTCGTTTACATTTTTTAGAAAAAGTTAGCCTTCTCATCTAGTATAGGAACATCCCTTTTGCCAGGACGGCACCAAATTTACCTTAGCAGAGTGCCTGGAAATTTCTTACAGTGCACTCTTTAGAGATTGTTCAAATCATTCCATTTCTATAGTCACTCTTGTTAAAACCTTGGACATGGCCGAATAGTTCTGCTTCTGGAAAGCATCCTGGAAAATATTTTTTCCTTCTGAGTGCCAGCCAGCAGCTCAAACCCATCATCCTGATGGAATCTAAAAAGCCTTGTAGGCTGAGTAACATTGCTTGTCTTGTGCGTGGTTCTTAAGTATAAGAATTCAGGGTTCTATGTGTATGTGCAGAGGAATTCTCAGACGGAGCCAGTGGGTTTGTAATAATGCAAACAAATGAATCTCCATGGTGTCCAAAGTTCATAGATGGACCAGCTCATCCTGGTTTAAAGCCCCCTCAGTCCCGGGTAAACTGGGACGGCTGGTCACCCTACCTATTGAAAACATATTAACCACATTTCCACCTTTAAGGTCCAAGATGCAGCAGAAACAGGAGGCAAGAAAAGCGAAGGGCAAGGGGTTGGGTCCCTACTCTATTCCAGCTCCATTGTCTTCAGAGAGGACGTTTCTTGAAGCATCAAGGAAATGGCGTATTTTTGCAGCGTTTTAAAATAGAGCATATGTGCGCATCATTAAATTTCATGAGTAGGCTATTTGCATTTCCCGAATTCTCACTTTTTATCAGGTTGACAGGTATGCAAATGGGGAAAAGACAGGAAAGAATTCAAGTTGTTGATTAGTCTTCTTCACGTTACACTGGGCTAGAGGAATGGTAAGTCATGTATAGGAAATGAGCTGTCTCCTTGCCGACTGCCATCCACTTGAGCAGAATGCTTGCATGCATTTTGGGTGCTGCCATGTTAGGCATCCTTCACGATTTTTTATAGTTTCCTTTTCTCTATGAAGAGTTTCCTTAGGCTATTTAATAATGAGCTGCACAGTGACATCTAGTGTAGGAAGCGGAGAAAAATTACAGAGAAAACATGTTGGTTGATCACCATTTACTGCACTGTCCAAAGGAATATAATGAATGCTACTGAGAAACGACACTCCCTTCCTGAGGTACAATTCTCTGCCTTTTCTTATTAGCACCAGTGAACAACCTCATGGATATGTGCTCAGTTAGGATATCTGAGTCATAGCAGGGGAACAACCTGTCTCTGCTGGCGCTATCAAGACGATACCGATTATATAGCTGAGGCAGTTTCTATCCTGAAGTTCTCTTTTAAAGAGCAAAGATCTCGGAGGGTGTTGTATTAACCCACACATATAGTGTGTTCCTGGTCACCATGAAAAGCAGTGATTCACTGCTGAGCTCTGTTTACCTAGGAGTGGACTAATCTTTGGATGGTGCTGTGATTGAGGTAGGGCTGGCCCAAGTGAGAAGAACAGCAGGAAGAGAATGAAGAGCTTGTGCGATGCGAAAATAAGGAGCAGAACGTGGAAAAGAGTGGTCATCAAGACAAGCTTTGCTAACCTTACCATTTTGATCCGGGGCCAGCATAACCCCGGATCGGCTAGCCCCAGTCATCTGCAGCAGGAGGAGTATTTTAGTCAACATAACAAACTGAAGCCATTTAATAAGTACCTAGTTGCATGTGGCATTGCGAATGCAACATAGTTTTCTATGTTTTCAAGAGTTTATTAAGTTAATGGGCAGCAGTTCCTTTTTTCACAGCTCTGCTGTCTGACCTCTGTAGTCCAACGCACTGGCCTTTCCTCTGCTGCTCCAAAGCACCAGGTGGGTTCCCACCTCAGGGCCTTTGCACTTGCTGTACCCTTTGCTGGAGGGCTGGTGCCTCTGCTTTCATGTGCCTGGACTAAACTCACTATTCTGGTCTCAGCTCAGATTATCTTTCAGAAAAGCCTTGGTAATCAGCTTCCTAGGTAAGTAGACACCCCTCTCCAGATTAGCATGGAAGGTTTTGCTTTTTTTTTTTTTTTTACTTATTGAGGTACTTTTTCATGTCTGCTTACTAAAAACATTATGTGTCTGCTTACTAAAATAGCGATGATGTAGCCCCAAATCATTGAAACTCCTCCTTTCCTGCAAAGTGAAAAGGTTGAGGAGAGTGTTGGTTCATTTTAACTGAATATGATACAAGAGATGAGCTAGAGAAAGACCTGGACAATTTCCAAGCAGAATTTAGAGAGATTATATGGGGTCAAGATTTGATTAGAAAATAAAACTGTTTCTCATCTCCAGTTTTCCCAAATTTAGATTCTCAAAATAAAAGGTGGCCAGGAGATAAAGATCAAGTCAAGACTGTGTTTCTATGAACTGTTGTTAAAATCACTGAAAGGTTTAACATGGCGCAGAATAAATAGATCCTCTCAGCTAGACCAAAGAATTTCTAAGAATCTTAAGAACATTGCTATTACTATTGCTGCCACGAACATCTGCAAGTATGTCTCTTGGAGCACATGCACAGAAGTTTTTACTCTAGAATAATACCCAAGAGCAGAATGGCTAGGTTGTAGAGTATGCGCAGATTCAGATTTACTACATAATACTATCGTTTTCCAAATCGTTTTTACTCTGGCCAGCCATGTATGAGCCTTTCCATAGCTCCACATCCTTGCCCATAGGTGATATTGTTAAGATTTTTTTAAGAACTTTTTGTAAGCCATTGGGTATGAGATGAAGTCTCATTGTGAATTTAAACTGCATTTTTTTTGATTACTAATGAAACTTGGCACTTTTTCTCATGTTTATTGGCCATTCGTGTTTTCTGTCTTGTGAAATACCTTGTCGTGTATGTTACCCATTTAGGTTTTTGCTAATCGATGTCTCTGTATGTGTATAGTCATATGGCTGTGCATATTTCTTGGCCCCACTCACACTTTGGCCCCTGGCTGTCCTGCCCCTGCAAGAAAAAGGAAGGAAAGAGAAAAGGAAAAATAAGAAAAGAGGAAGGGAAGAGAAAAACGTCCATATAGTTTTCAATCAGTATGTCATGGCCCCAGAAAATCTGCCAAACTTACTATTGGAATTACCCTGAATGTACAGACCAATTTGAGAAGAATTGACGTCTCTATGATATTGAGTTTTCTGGTGAAAAACATGTTGTTTCCATCCCTAAATTCAGCTTTTCAGTGTTTTTCACGGTCTGTCTGTAATTTTCTGCTTAAGAGCGTACAATGTCTCCTCCATAAATCCACTAATGAACTAGATTAGATTACCCGATATTCTAACTTTGAAGCACCTTTGATCTTAACATATTACCTTTCATTATATATTACTGATAAGTTTTAAGAGTATTCTATTTGAGTTTTTACATCTATGTTCATGAGTGAGATTGGCTAACCCTTTGTAGAAGCAGCTTTATTGAGATATAACCCACATATTGCATAATCTACCCATTTACAGTGTACAAGTCAGTGGTGGTTAGTGTATTCACAGTCACTCAAGCATTACCGCCATCAGCTTTCGAGCATTTTCATCCCCACAAAAGAAACTCGCTGCCCGTGAGCAGTCGCTCCCCAGTCCCCAGGCCCTGGCCACCACTAATCTGCTTTCTGTCTCTTTGGATTGGCTTGTTCTGGATATTTCTCATAAATAGAGTCATGCAGGGTAATTTTTTTATTCTTTATTTTTGTTTGTTCTAGGTATTTTAGGTTATGTCAGTTAGGGTGTTTTCCTTGTTTTTATACTAAAAGGTGTTGTGTAAGATTAAAAGGTCTGTTCTTTGGGTAGTCAGAGAAAGTCATCTACATAATTGCTGTGCCTGCTGTTGTTTTTGTGGGCAGATCTTTAACCATTAATGCTTGGGGGATCATTCTTACATTTACGGCAAGAATATCTATGCATCTAATCTACTTCATTAACAGATTTATGGAGGAAATCCCATGTACTTTTGTCAATAAATGCAGGAAGAAATTAATAATGTTAATCTATGATCTTAAAATAAACCCTCTGAAAAACTAGGAATGTAATAGAATATCCTTAAGCTGATAAATGGCTTCAAAAATACTATAGCAAAAGTCACACTCAAGGAATCCTCTTTTCAAATCATGAAGAAAGAAAAAGAAGCCTGCTGTCATTTCTAAACCACGTGATACTAGCAGTCCTGGGCAGCACAAAGTGAAAAGGAACATAAATAAAATCTGAAAATTGTAAAGAAACAACTGCTATTATTTGCAAATATGATTATTATTATTTTTATGAGGAAGATTGGCTCTGAGCTAATATCTGTTGCCAATCTTCCTCTTTTTGCTTGAGGAAGACTGTCGCTGAGCTAACATCTGTACCAATTCTCCTCTGTTTTACGTGGGTCGCTGCCACAGTGTGGCTTGACAAGCAGTTCTAGGTCCACACCAGGAGTCCAAACCTGTGAACCCCGGGCCACAGAAGTGGAGCGTGTGAACTTAACCACTACGCTACTGGGCTGGCCCTGCAAATATGATTATATACATAGAAAACACTGAAGAATCTAAGAAAATATCATAACAAATAAGACACTTTAGCAAGTTGCCAAAAATAAGACCAGGATATGGAAATTCCATTTCTATGCATCAGCAGCAAAAGTTGTCATTTTACACACAACACATAAAAATCATCAAAAAACAGTATACAAGGATTTTGCACATGTACTTCTGTAATGTGAGTACAGAATTAGAAACACAGGACACCTTCGATTAAAATTTTGGCTCAGGGTTTTTAGGCTTCCCCAGTACTGTGTCTTCAAGTCTGAAAGCATGTAAGTGAGGACTTAGGGTTGAGGAATTTTCAGAGGCTATTTTCTGCTTTTCCTCACTCTGTCTAAAGCCGGGTCAGACAAACAGATCTCAGCCTCCTCAGAGCATGTTTTCTCCCTGAGGGTCCTGCCCTTACAGGGTCTGGTTTATGCAGGAGTCTCAGAACTGGTCTCTCCTCCAGCTGGGCCCCATCTCCTGGGTGCTGAGGATTCGGGCTCCAGGCCAGCAGGGAGCAGCAGCAGCTCTCAGGGAACTCCCAGGTTATGCATTCCTGTCATTTCTGGCTTCCAACTGTTCCCCTGACTTTATTGTCAGTGCCCCAGTTATTCCAAAGATATTGTGTAAACATGTTTATCCAGAATATATAGATGTTTTGTACCAAGATTGCTTTCTGGAAATAGAAGCCCCCTTTTTAGTTTAAGTTGTAGAGATTTGCTTTCTTTATTTAAATAATACATGCTTAATAAATATTTGTTGAACAAACAAGTGCAAAGAGCGTAGCTTCAGTCTGAGTTAAGATAGTCATTGATCAACGATAATGTGTAGATACTTACATGACATTCACCATGTACGTCCCTGCAACATTATATCCATAAAAGCCTGTCCCATTCAAGTTTTCATGAGAAATCTAGCCTTGGTTGGCAAGTATAGAGAGCAGATGCTTAAGATAGCCTTGGTGAGTCCTGCTCTTGGCATTCACATTCTTGTGGAATTCTCTCCTCAAGAGTGTGGATGGGACCTGTGACTTGCGTTTAACCAATAGAATATGGCAAGGTTGATGGGACGTCACTTCCATGATTGCGTTACATAGGACTCCAACCTCCCTCTTGGAAACTGAATTCTGCCAATGACCATGAGAGCTCGGAGACGTATCCTTCCCCTGTCAAGCCTCAGATGAGTCCTCAGTCCTGGTTTACTCCTTGATTGTAGCCTCATGAGAAATCCTGAAAAGAGGACGCAGCTAGACTGCCTGGACTCCTGACCCATGGAAACTGTGAGATAATAACTGTGTGTTGTTTTAAACTGCTGGGTTTGCGGTCCTCTTGTTATGTAGCAATAGATAACTAATTCAGCAAGTGAATTGGTTGTAGAGGATGTTTAAACAGAACACTTTACTGCAGGAAAGGACATCTTTGAGATAAGGTATTTGGGTAATTGATACTAAATTACAATACTTTGAGTTGATACCTAATGCTGGCAGTTCTAAATGAAATGAAGTTCCTGACCATGGAAAACTTAATCCACAGTAATCTTTTCTAGCAAGCCACAGAATCGTGGGTCCCCCAGAGTTAATCTGTCTTATCTGCAGCCTTGAGACAGATGAATATCTAAACCATTACTCTTTATCAGTCCCTTCATGGCTTATCAGTAATGTTTGATGATGAATTTCAATCCTTACAAGGCTAGAGAGGGAAATTAATGGAGACAATTAGGAGAGGTTAAGGGGCAAGGAGGATTAATCTGGTTAAGACCGAAGACTGAACATGAAACCAGAAAATCACTCTAGCTCTCTTCCCTTCTCCTCTCCTCTTTTCTCTTTCCCTCACTTGACAAACCAATATTGAGGTCCTTCTCTGTGACAGGCATTAAGCCCTAAGTTAGAATAAGACCTATGTTTTATATGTCTTATTTAACAAATGATACACAGGTCTTTATTTATTAACCTACCTCTTGAAAGATCTCGCTTCCAAGTCAGCAGTGGGAACAGACACATAATCAGATAATTGTTACAATCAGATAAATGCTAGTAAAATCATGTGCGAAGTACTAGAGGCAGCCAGAATTAGGCTGAATGTGTGTCCCTGTTTTTCTTCCTTTTGTATCAGGACGTATAGGAGAAGATAGTAGAGAAGAAATATCCATGAATACTTCGATTAGGAAAATTTAATCCATGGTGTTATGGGTCGAATTGTGTCTCCTAAAATGATATATTGTAGTGCTAACCCCCAGCACCTCTATGCATGTGACCTTATTTAGAAACAGGAGCTTTGTAGACACCATCACGTTAAGAAGAGGTCGTTAGGGTGGGCCCTACCCCAGTGACTGGTATCCTTAATTGAAGAGGGAAATTTGGACACAAATACACGCAAAGATGCTGTACAACAATGGAAGCAAGGGATGGGAGTGATGTAGTGCAAACCAAGGCACGCAAAGACTGCCAGCTATCTCAGAAGCTAGGAAGAGGCAGGGAAGGATTCTTCCTTAGAGCCTTCAGATGGAAGGAAGCCCTGCTGACACCTAAATTTTGGAATTCTAGCCTCCAGAACTGTGTGACAATAAATATCCGTTCTCTTAAGCTGCCTAGTTTGTGGTGTTTTGTTATGGCAGCTCTAGGAAACTAATAGGAAAATCGCATTGATTTGGCCCATGAGGAGGGAGTGACTGGGAATATCCTGGATGAATAAGCAAAAAACGTGGAACCAATAGAATGCAATTGTTTGTCCTTTTCCATCGCAAGGCAGTAGAGATTCTGAAGTCCGTGGGTGCATTACTTGGGTGCAGCTGGCAACATTTGGTAAGCGCTGGCTGCCTGCCCTTGGGAAGTGAGTACTCATGCAGCCCCTGTCTAGAACTTGGTGATTTTTCTAAGCCAGAGACAGTGTAGCTTCTTAGAGAGAGGCACAGGTAAAGATGTGTGCAGTCAGCAAACTGAACAGACTCCCAGAGGGTAGAATATGAATTATTGGGATCTACTGGGCATTTTAATTTGTTTGAAACACACACATACACACACACACACACACACACCCACCCAAACAAAACGCAGCTCTTCCTCTATTTGGAGGTCTTTATTGTTCCGGAAAGGTTGCTTTATAATAATGAACACTTAGCTCTCGAGTGCTTGCTTGATTTTGCGCCTGCCAGTTCTCTGGGGCACTCCTATCCCACGGTCCTCTCAAGAACACCGCTGACTCTTCTCGAAGTGAGTGGAAGCTCCATTACACAGCTCTTTGCGCCAGAGATTTAGGGGCATCCTTGCCATGCCCACCTCCCTCATTACTCACTTGCATTCCTTCTCGTTGGTTTCACCCTTGGAATATTTCTCAAGTACACTCACTTCTTTCCTTCTTGGCTCTTATCCCTCCAGCGCAAGATGCAATCACTTCTCACCTGGGCTTTCGCAGAAGCATTGAAGCTGGATTCACCATTTGCGTTTGGTCCTCAGCCTGTGTCCCCATAGCAGCAGTGTGAATTCTGCTGCACCTCCACTTCCCCGCTCTGTCCTTAACATTCTTACCATCGACCCCCCATTACTCTTGGGCTAGGGACCAGAGCCCTAGCACTAACTCCATGGTGCAGTCCTGGGCACTCTCCTGCCTCACCTTACCTCATTCTCCCCCTCACTTCTGATCTAACACGCTCCCTCACCCTAATATGTATCTGCTATCATTCTGCCTGGGAGGCTCCGCTCTCCTTCTTGAGATGTCACCCCAAATGTCACTTCTTCCTGGGCAATGCTAGGCCCCTGGTCACATGCTCTCAGTGTGTTGTGGAATTTTCCAGAGCATAACTTGCAAGTTGTACTTTGTTTTCGAGATTCCTTGATTAACATCTGTCGTCAGCATGGAATGTCAGCTCCCTGATGGCCGAATCCACATTTGTTTCAGTTTACTCTTGTACCTGCAGCTTTTGTTGATTAAATAAGTGAAGGGATGCAGTAAAGGCAATGTATTCTGAATAATAATTGGATTCTCAATTCATGAACTTGTTTACTTTATAGCAGGATGAGGTTCTTAATTCTTTTGTTGTTTAGTATTCTGGTTCATTTCTTTCTCACAGTGAGCATTAGGATGAAATGATCTTTCCCCCTTTCTCCAGAGTTGGAATGAAATTAAGCAATAAACAGTGCATGCTAAAATCTGAATCTTCAGGGTACAAGAGAAAAAAGACACTTGGAAATTCACACTACAGTAAAACCCATCAATATTCATGGCAGGGGAATGTCAAATAGGAAAAGCTTTAATTAACTTCAGATAAATATCAAAAGTGTGAAATCCATTAAAATAATTTAAAATCATGAAAGCCTATACCATTATGTGATCATGGCTCCCAGTTCCATGGAAAATCTTTGTCAATAAAAGCAAGACTGATTCTAATTATGTCTCATATTTTGTCATGCTATTTCATTATCTGTAATGATTCAATTTACTGATCATCATTAATATTTATTGAACTTCTGTGATGCTTAAAGCTGTATATTTGCTTAGATGATAATAAACTGCTTTGTGTGTAAATTTAACAAAATATACAGTGCTATAAATGAGTAGAGTAGTGCTGAAAAGCAGTCTACACAGGAAAACAATGTCTAGGGCTGTGCCGTCCAATGTGGTAGCCACTCATGTGGCTATATAATTTAAATATAAGTTAATTAAATTAAAATTTCAGTGTTTAAGATGCATCAGGCACATTTCAAGTGCTGAATAGCCACATGCGGCTAATGGCTACTATACTAGACAACACAAGCAATTTTCCATGATCACAGGAAGTTCATTAGACAATGCTTGTCTAAGGAGCTTTGTTAACTGTATCCTCAATACATAGAGGTAGTATGCTTTATTGTTTTTTAAAAAAGTAGTTAAACTGTATTAGCAGAAGTTTAGTAGGCAGAGAAGGGCAGTCACAGTTTCCCAGGGCTCTTTTCTCTTCAGACTCATCTAGATGAGCAATCAGCAAACACACATATCAAGTCTGCCTGACTCTTGTTTTTGACAGTAAAACTCTATTAGAATAATAAATTTATTCGAATACAGGAATCCTCATTCATTTATGTATTGTGTGTGTCTGTTTTTGCACAGCATCAGAGTTGAGTAGTTGTGATAGAGACAGTATAGCTTGCAAAGCCAAAAATACTTACTATCTATCCCTTTTCAGCAAACGTTTGCCAACCCCTGGTCTAGATAACTGCGTCCCACTCTAAACAGAGTCTTGATGGATTGGTGACCCGCCAGAGAATGAACAATGAGGAATTAGTCACCAGTAACAGAGGAACTTATTCTAGAGAAGGAACGATTTGTGATATTTGTCTTCAAATACTTTAGAGGGCTTTCATCTAGAAGAGAGAATAAGACAACAGGGTAGATTTTATGATGATGAAGAATATGGTCTATGTGGGAATGAGTCTCTAACAACTGGACTGTTTTATGGTCAATGGAACAATCACTCTCAAAGATTAGTTAGAGCGTCCTTACCACAAAAGTTGAAGCCAACATCAGTAAGAATCTGATGGGCATTTGTAGAGAAGATTCCAGCCCAAGTGGAGATGGATGGCATAATCTCCCAGGTAGACCTTTCTGCTTCACAAATCCACTGAAGAAAACCTCTGATGAAAACCGCTTTCCAAGAAAAGTACACTTCCGCTGACATGCACAGCACCTTCCATGAAATGAGTTCAAGAACCCCTGAACTATGCCTTTCTTAATCCTTAAAGAATTCTTCTAATTCTATGAAATAAAAATATCTTGATCATACAAAACTACATCTAAAAAGAATTCAAGACAACTCATAATTATCAGTCTACTGTTAGACAGTACAAAATTTGGACACATACTTAACCAATGTGCATATGCCTTAAAAACATTGTCTTCTCCTCGGATTGTGAAACCATAGACAGTGCTTGGCAGCATTATGTTCTCATTTTCATGGATAGTTTTGTGGAAAACTTAAGGTAGAAACTTAAATTCCTGAAAAATGGAATATATGTGAAATCAGCACCACATTTGTGCTGGTATTTTCTTGCATTGCAGCCATTAATTTCTGTTTAGGGTTCTCCTAATGACTGACTTTACACTCAACTTCAAATCTTTCGTCTTTCTATCCACCTTCTCACTAAAGTATTAGGTTGGATAGTATTCACTTTTCCTTTCATTGAAAAAATACTTGATTTTCTGTATGACTTAGATTTAAACCTAGGAAGTTTAAGAAAGCCAAATCAAGTACTAAGAAAATTCACAAATGAAAAATGTCTTAATATTGTTATGGGCATTTATTACATATCCCAATCATATTATATCATCAGAAATCATAATAACACCATTATGCTCTGCAATTACATGCTTTGGTGGCAACTTATCATGTGTTTACTGTAATTACACCATTTGACTAATTACAGCAATTATGCCACTTAGTGGCTGAATTCTTAGCTCTGAATTCCATTGATTGGATGGACTTTCTCCATAATTCTGTGAGGTTTTGTGCCTTGAATTTGGTGAATGTAGACTCAAATTTTGTGTTGCTAGATTTTTCTCAATTTCCAGTGATGATTCTAAGGTTTAGGGATGAATACGTTGTTTACATTTTTATTACCATATCAAAATGTCTAGAGGAGGACAGATTGTTCTTTTCCTGTCCCCAGCACTAAAACTGTGCTGGGCTGTTGGGTTAAGTCCTTGTCTTCAGACCAGTGACTCATGTCTGTGTCATTCCTGGGAGCCAAATGGTTGGACTGAACTGACAAGCTGCTTAACTGAAACGAGAAGTCACTTTGGTAACTTAGTAAAAATAGTCAATCAGCATGATTCTTTCTCTTTCCACTGATCCCTTGTTAAGCTAAATGGATTAAGTAGACTTTTTTTTAGCATTGTACAGGTAGAGTCCAAAGGAGGGAAGTCAAGAATCATTAACACATCTTGGAGATAGAGGTTCAACTACAAACTCAGTCCACAGATGTATTATCAAATGCCTATTTCATGCAAGGCATTGTGCCAGCTTCTGAGGAAGAAACAGAAGCATTTAAGACACAGGCCCCATGTTTAAATACCATCATCTATCAAATACTCTTCTCACATCAGCTAGGAACTGTCAGTTGGACTTCCAATGACAATCACATAAAAAGATTTTAAATTCCGCAATCAACTTCCGTGTTATTTCTGTGTTTACCTTTGAGAAAAAGGTAAGTAATCCTTTGGGTTGAGTCACGTCTTCAAATCCTGTCTTTTTTTTTTTTTTTTGAGGAAGATTAGCCCTGAGCTAACGTCTGCTGCCAACCCTCCTCTTTTTGCTGAGGAAGACTGGCCCTGAGCTAACATCCATGCCCATCTTCCTCTACTTTATAAGTGGGACGCCTACCACAGTATGGCTTGACAAGTGGTGCCATGTCCAAATCCGGGATCCAAACCGGTGAACCCCGGGCCGCCGAAGCAGAACATGCACACTTAACTGCTGCACCACCTGGCCGGCCCCTCAAATCCTTTTTTCATTGACAGCCTCAGCAGCGTGAAGTGGAGTGATCTGGGCCATTATTTTGAACTCCTGTATCTGCAATTTGAAAGCTGTTGGATTTCGGAAAACTCACTAAATGTCCAAACCTTGATTTTCTCATATGTAGTAAGGGAATTAGAAATAGCTACTTGATAGGACTTTTGCGAGGTTTAAGTGAGAATATGAAAGCTCTTCGTAAACTATATGATACACAAATATATGGAAGTTTTGCCTCCCGTGGTTCAAGGGGAGACATTCACTTTATGAAGGAATTTGCACTCTTTTCCCTAAGAGTCAGAGTCCTTAGATATGATGCAGTCGATTGTGCTGACATGAGCGTCTGCAACTCTTTAGAGCATTTCCCATCAGTTTCATGTGTAAGAAGCAGTTTTGAAATTGAAGGCTACATGGAGTTGAGTCTCTTTTTCAAAATTAGAATAACAAGAACTGGATGATCACATAAAACTATTTGGAACTTGAAAGTAGATCTTAGAAAAAGTATCAAATATTTACCAGTAATCAAAATTTTATAAACAACCTGAGAACATAACAGAATGTCACCCCATATCAACTTTAGTATCTGGTATTTAGGTTGCAATTTTTATTTTCAAGTTGTGTTAAATCATTAATTTGTTATGAAGCAGCTGGGTATTATAATAAGATGAGAGAAACAAGAGTAGAAGAGAGCACACATATATCTTCTTTTTAATTTGATGGTGGGGTATTAATAATGAATAATAATTGGCATTAATGGGTATTCATAAAATAGTTATTATTTCAGCATATTCTGAACAAAACTTATAATGTATTCCATTTTATTACTCTGTATTACTAATTCAAGAGTGGCACAAATTATGAAACTGTGTCCTGCATATTTATTTGTTTCTTTTGGCTACTTTTGTCCTCTTAAGAGCTCATTTTTTGGGGGTCGAGCTTTTACTTAACCAAAAGCCCTTCCAGGGGTAATTCAAAGTGACTTTAGAGAATTATCTTTGGACTATGATCATTCTTTTCTGCCAAGTTTGTAAAATAATAATTCCCAAATGATGATAATAATTGAAGCAAGCCATGTTATTCTATAAGCCACAGAATTTGAATTAAAACAAACAATGAAATGATATTTCCTCTGATATTTCAAGCAAAACTTACTCTCACTGTCGAAGAAGTCACTTGAGCAATGTTTGTGTGACAAAATAGGAGGATTAAGTTTTACTTTGTAAATGTATAGCCCAAGTCAAACTTCAGTTTGAGTAGTCAGTTCACAGAATGTCCACACTGCAAGGCACCTTAGCACTCATCTGCCCGCCCCCCCCCCACCACCACCATTCGCTTTTCCTTCTTTAGGTGTGTCAGCAGCTACCTGCACACTTCCTCTGAACACTTCACGCAGTTGTGCTCAGCGGGCTGCCTTCCATTTGAGGGCTCGTTTCATCAAAGTCCTTAAAAATGGCCCCCAGAACTGGACCATATCCTAGATGTGGCTTGTCAGGCACAGGGTACCATTTCCTTTCTTTCAACTAAACATGGCTTTCCCATTGGGACAGCCTGAAATTTGCACACCACATTATTGGTTCTTAGGGTGATTGAAATCATCCCCAAAATGTATAGATTTGTTCTTTGTTTTGCATAAAAGTGACAAATGTTTAGACATGGAAATTACTCTTTACTACTTTGTTTGGAACACAATGAGGTGAATCATTTTGATCTACAAAGTTGGGTCAGTTTTTGCTTTCAGTAAAAGTTTCATTTTTTTGTTTCTTTGATTAGGGATATAGAATACCAGGTGTTAAATTTAGCCTGCCCAGGATTTTGTTCCTGGTTTATCCATTTACTAGCTTAACATGGGTAATTTACATGCTTCCTATAATACTTATATATTTCATTTTAAAAATAGGGATTAATTAGTTTGTATCTTAAATGGTTATTGTAATAATTAAAAGTGATAATAAGTGTAGAGTGCTTACCCTAGCACATAGGACATAATAGTTGCTTCATCAAAGTTGCTGTAATTGTTCCTTTTTCAAGTATTCTGGTGGCTTCCTAGAGAAAATCAATTTCTTTACACCAAATCCCTGTTCCTAGCCTCTGTGTTTTTTGTATACTTTCTATTTCTTTGTTCTTTTTCTCTGACTTAGAGTATGTCTTGTTTGTTTTCTACTTCATTGATTTAGTTTTTTCTCCATGTTAGCTATCCACTGTAGGGTTTAATTCTGCTTTTGTCATTGGCTTCCTGGAAAACAATGTGGCCTATATCCCTGAGCTTATTTTCCTCTCAGCTGGTATTTGCACTTCACTCTGTGATGTTTTCCTTTTTCACTTGTTCTCTCCCTGTGGATTTTCTGCCTCTTTCTCACGGAAACTGTGACTCCTTGATTCCAACAGCTGAGGCAGCGTCTTTCCTCTTTTCACTGTTCCAAAGCAGAAAGGACTCCCAGGGACTCAGAGGAGTAGCCTGGTCAGTAGGTCACACAAGCACTCTCTTTCAGCCTCTCCACCATGCTTGGTTGGGCTGGTCAGGTTGGCCATGCCCAGTGGTCCAACTTGTCTTCAACTCAAGGGAGAGGGCTGGGGATGCCACACGTGGGCCTCAGTCCTGGGCCATTTCTCCAGTTTAGTTTTTGCCAAAGAAGCATGAACTCTAGGGATTATTGAGCTCTGGCTTGGCCACCAAGGAAAACACATTTTTAACTCTCATTTGGAAATCAGTTTCTTTAAAGAATCCTAAAGGGAAGGAAGATCTCCTGAAATTCGTGTTCACAGGGTGATTTGTCTCTCACCTGGAATCTTGTAAATTTCTTGTGCATTTTTCTGTAACAGCCCTTATCACAATGACTGTCCACACATTCTAACTAGAAACCTCCTTTGGAGCAGTAGATTGCACAGAAGCCCTTTTAGTTACCATGGTCCTATTGTAGTAACTGGCTTCGGTAGTAATGATATAAGTAATTGTTAAATGAATGAATGGAATGAATGAATAGATGGTTGGATGAATGGATAGTTCTACTGGAATCTTTCTCTCCAGTAGCATAGTAATCAAGGACATTGTCTATCATCCTCAAAGTTTGATGATGTTGTTTCTATGCTCATGTCTTCAAGTCTTCTCAATATGCTTGGAAGCAGTTTGTCTGGGCATGGACATAATTTATTCTCAATAATCAATTACTCTGTTTGGCTCACTAATAGTGGACTTTGGTTTCCTGTGAATCAAGTTTTCCTGCCTCTTCACTTTGAAGATTACTCATCTGCACATTCAAGACACAGTAATAGAATCATAGAGCTTTCCCTCTGATCCATTTAACACTATTTCACCTGCCCCAAGTGCTAAATCCATACCTCCTTTGCTCCACATTTTGCTTCAAATATAGCTTTCAAAATAATTTTGCTCTGAGAATTTTTGCCAAACCTGTTAAACGATTCCTAGGATTTACCATCTGGTGTATTATTTGGAGTGAGAAGCAAAAACATGAACATTGTGAAAATGTGCAATATGATTATGATCCAGGGGGATGAGGCAAAAACACCCTTTGTATCTTCCCCATTCCTAGGGACATATCCTCCCCTTTATAGCTTAATCTTCTGGAGAGAAGCCCTACATTAGTTATAGGAGCAGTAAATGGAAAGAAAGACCATCCTCTCATAATGTTCTCCCAAAGGCAACCTGAACAGGCGGCATTACCCTTCAAACAAGCTTTTGACTGGTGTAATTTGCTGGAAAACATATATTAAGGCAGGTTTATCTAGAGACAATTACTCTTTAAATCACTTGTAAGAACTTAATTTTGGGGGAAAAAATCTAGAAATTTCCATGTGAATGAGCTTGACTTCATTAGCGTTTCATAAACATGCCTCTTCTCAAGTCTGTGGAGTGAGACAACTCTACCGCCGAAGTGGAAATTCCACTCTCTGTCTTTGTAGTTTTGAGGGAGCAATTTTCTTTACTGCCTCTGAATTCCTCCCATTCTTTGGCTCTTACTCTCAGAAAGTCATACTCGGTGGAGTTTGCTAATGAGGTAAAAAAAGAAAAAGTGCCTCTGCTATGAAGGAAATCTGTGTTATTCTCTTGAGGGAAATTGTAGAGGCAGCTCTTCGCTGGGTTCACTCTCCTGGGTGGGACGTGAGCTGTCCAATCTCTTGTACTGTGGGCAGCTCAAGAGGGAGGACCTGCTCAGGCCCTTCTAGGCTGATAGCTAACCTGAATGCTGGAAATGGGTGTTGGTAAACTGTATCAGATCCTAAACTACCATGTTTGGTGCCATGTTTCCAGAGCAAGTGAATAAACATTTAATGAACACTTAGTAGTTGAAAGGCCATGTGCAAGGTACTTTTAAACTGATTCATATGAGCTTCACAAATAGCATCATATATTATGACTAACGTATTTACTGCAGAGAGAGTAAAATACTTTCCATGCAGGTGGCAGACATTAAATAGTATGCCAGGATGTAAACCAGCTCTTCTGATTCCAAGTCATGCCTTCTTGACCTGGCATCATGCCCTTAGAGATTTTCAAATCCATCTAGGGAAATGGAAGCTACCTTTCCCAAAGGACAAATGATTCTATGAATCCATCATTGTGCACAAGGTCCAGTGAGTGACAAAGACCACCAAGGTCATGGGAAATGACAGGATATGGAAGCCAGAGTGGGCAGCAGTATCTGAGTATCTCCTTGCTACCTGGGCTTGCTACCCGCATTCCAAGTGAGCATGTAAGAGTCCACTTACATGGGGAGATTGGAAGGGAAGTTTATTCTGGAGAAAGGTAACTTTTCCAACAACTCTTTCTGCTCAGACCACAACTTTTTTTTTTTGGTGCGAAAGATTGGCCCTGAGCTAATATCTGTTGCCAAGCTTCCTCTTTTTGCTTGAGGAAGATTGTCTCTGAGCTAACATCTGTTCCAGTCTTCCTCTGTCTTGTATGTGGGATGCTGCCACAGTGTGGCTTGATGAGCGGTGTGCAGGTCTGCCCCCAGGATCCGAACCTGCACACCCCGGGCCACCAAAGCAGAACACGTGAACTTAACCACTATGCCACTGGGCTGACCCCCACAACTTTTTTTTATTTAGAAAAACTTTTCTCTTGTTCTGTAGCATGCTTAAGGATATAAACTATTAAAAACATAGCTTAAATTAATTTTGCATGCTTAGTGATAGCTAATTGAAGAAGGCTTTTTGCAAGGTGGTGTATTTATTTCTATTGCTGCATAACCAATAACCACAATCTTAGTGGCTTACAGCAACACAAATTACTATCTCACAGCTTCCGCAAGTCTGGAAGCCAGGCACAGGCTAGCTGGGTCCTCTGCTCAGGCCCCACCAGGTAGGAACCAAGGTGTTGGCTGGGCTACTTCCATCCTCATGCTCATGGACCTCTTCTAAAGTCAGAAGGTGGTTGGCAGAGTACATTTCCTTGCAGTTGTGTGCTTGAGGTCTCTGTCTTCCTGCTGCCAATCTGCCAGGGCTGCTTTCAGGTTCTAGAAGCTGCCCACAGTCCCTTGCCATGTAGTCTCCTTAGACAGTTCACAAAATGCTTTCTGCTTCCTTCTTCGATTAGGACAGTATCTGCTGCTGCTGCTGCTGCTGCTGCTTGTCACCTTTAAGGGCTCAACTGAGTAGGTCAGGCCAGCACAGATGATCTCTCTTTAGATTAACTTAAAATCAACTGATTATGGACCTAAACACTGGAGTGACATCCAACATGTTCACTGGTCCTGCCCATCCTCAAGGGGAGGGTGGTATATAGGGCGCATACACCAGGGGGTGGGAATCTTGGGGTTCGTCTTAGACTTCTGTCCACCACAGGTAGAAAATAAGGAGGAAAAAAGATAAGGCTTCTGATGGGGAAGGTCGATAAGTTTCACCTTACACGCCTAGAAGTGACTGCCTAGAGAAGGATGGCGGGACTATACCAAGGCTTAGCAGGAAATAGTGCAGCCAGGACTGAAGGGAGGTAGTTTCAGGCCCACTCTTGCCTTTTGTGGTTGATGGCAGCAGATGTAAACCCATGGACTGAGGCTCTAGAGGTGCCGTTGAGTTATTGCAAGGAGGATAAGAAGCCATAAACGCATAGAAAGAGTATAGATTGAGTAAATAATAGATTTCACACATTTGGATACTAATTTTTCAAATGTATCAGTGTATTAGTCTCCTATGGCTGCTGCAACAAATTATTATACACTTGGTGGCTGAAAACAATACAAATGTATTACCTTACAGTTCTGGAGGTCAGAAGTCCAAAATGGCTCTCATGGAGCTAAAACCAAGCTGTCAGCAGGGCTAGTATTCTGGTTCTAGGGGAGAGTCTTTTCCAGCTTCTAGAGGCCACCTCATTCCTTGGCTCCTAGCCCCTTCCTCCACTATCAAAGTGCATCACTTCAAACTCTGCTTCCACCATCACCTTCTCTCTTTTTGATCCTCCTGCCTCCTTCTAATAAGGGCACCTGTGGTTACATTGGTTCCACTGAGATTACCCAGGAAATTTCCCTCACTTAACATCAACTGATTATGGACTTTAATCACATCTACAAAATACCTTCACTGCAAAACCTAGATCAACATTTGATTAGATGACTGGGAACTGTGGCCTAGCTAAGCTAACACATAAAACTGACCATCACAGATGGGATGAATCAAGTACAAATTTATTTGAAACCATTGCTGAATTTAAAAAAAATGTACTTCATCAATCATGACTCATGTCTACTGTCAGGGGTGAAGGGACCCCTGAATTCTTTTGAAGCTATGCAATTGTCTTCATGCTGCAAAGAGCGGGAGCACTGATTGATAAGGGAGGGCATCTCTTGCGAAGGCAGAAGCTCCTGGGGTCCTAGAAGACAGCATCAGGGCCCTGGGTACTCACCCCCACATGCCCCAAAACGGGCAGAAGAGAGAAGGGAAAACACACAGGAGGGAGGAAGGGAGCTGGGGACAAATTTCACCTAACCCAAAGCTGTAAAAGTTAGTCCCTGCTTCCATAGCTTTAGCCTACTTTTCACTGATTCTTTCTGTTTATTTTGGTCTTGGTTCAAAATGAAACACAAGGCTGTCAGCAGAAATCTAGTGCATTAGCATTCAGTGTCTTCAGAAATTTACTGCCTGAAAATCACAGGGAGAACCATGAGAACGATGATATTTTTTCCCCTTTAGTGAGCAATTAAATGTGATGAATATGTTATACACAGTGGTGAATGTTGGAATTAATAAGCTGAAATGTCGATGCGTGACTATTTGTATACTTGACATCTAATAATTACATCATTTATCATAAAAAAAAATCTGGCAATCTTAAATAGAGAGCATTTATAATTAATTTTCTTGCCCTGGAAAGTCAAATTCATTCCACAGTCAAAAAGAGTCAGTGTTAATTTCTTTTCTATCAGCCGCGGGCCACAAGTTAATGTATTAAAATCAGAACATTTACAATAACAGACTAATTGAATTATTTCCTCTACTGTAGTAGAAAAATGCATGGTTCTTATGCTGATAATCAGTCACCACAATGAACGCCATTTAATTCTCCTTGAAAGTCAAGTTCTTCCCAGTGGCAATTTTAAACTGTCAAGTGGGTTGAGAAACTCAGTTTGCTAGAGTAATAAAAAATATCGACCTTCGCATATCATTATTGTTAATACACTTTAAATGAGACTGATAGGGAACTCATTTAAACAATATTTTTCAGTAGATGCATTTGAGTCATCAGCAGATGAGTGAAGCAAAAAGAAATTATCTTAATTCTATAGAAAGAGCAAAGATTTTGAAATGTTTGTGCTGATGCACTTTCTATGACAGATAGAATTCAGTAAACAAGATGCATATTTTTAGATAGAAACACAGGGCATCTCATGACAGCTTTCCACTTGAGGACAAGATCTGGATCACCAGGGGCAATAACAGAAGAAATGCATGGATATCAGTTTGGAATGTTCAAAAATACGGTGGAAGAAAATAAGTTGTCTAGAATAGTCATTCTGAAAACATGAGTGAGAGAGAAATGACAGAGGTGGTATCTGTGGATCAAAATGTGTTCTAAACGTGTAAGGAAAAAGTGGGTGTGTAAATAGGCTGATTTTATGCACACCATGACAAGGATGGGATTGATAGAAGGGCATAAATCTATTTCAGGGTCCCAAAAAGGAAAGAGAAAATAAGAATATTCTTGAGTGTCTCTAGGTTAAGCTGCAAAGTCTGTCGTGTTATCTCATCCACTCTCTGGGAGAAAAGGAATCTACCGGAGAATCTTGTGACTACACTAAAAACATTTCCTTAATAAAAAGGCACAGAGGCTCATCCCGGGAAGATGGCCTTCTTGACATGGCCAGTACTTAGCAAATTGCCTGGCATATAATAGGTGCTTGATATATATATATATCTGTGGCACAATTTTAATTTCTTCCATGATTCATTGTTTATCAATGTCATATGGTAGGTCAGCCAGTTTTTCATATGATATCCCCCTTACTTTGCAACAGCTCTACAAAGTTGGCATTGTCACTAAAGTGTTACAGATAGGGAGGGTGATACTCAGAAATGTTCCTGAGGGTCAAGTAAGCTGGCACTTGGCAAAGCAAGGATTTGAAGCCGTCTGCTTTTCTCCAGCTCCACTTGACGCTGCCCAGTCCCCCGCCAGGTGTGATGGATGCAGTGGCGAGGGAGGCACATCTCACGACACTCAAGGGATTTTCCAGCAGAGAAAGGCTGGAAGACAGCTTGCTTTCTCTTCTAGTGGAGGGAGAACGTGCGTGTTTATATGTACAGAAGGAAGAAGAGGAAGAGAAGGGAAGGAGAAGGAGAAAGTGAAGAAGGTTGAAGAAGGAGAGTTACAATTAGAGGACAATTTAAAATTGGAATTAATAGAAGAAGAAGGGGGGGGGGGAAGAGAAGAGGGAGAGGGAGAGGAAGCGAGAGGAGGGAGCAAGGAGGAGAAGGAACAGTAGCTCATTGCAAGAGACACCTGACCAAACTAAGAAACAGTATCTTACCGTCAATGATAATAAAGGTCCTAAAATCCACTCGTAAAGGAAGGTGTGCAATTCTTAGTACCTTTAAGATCTTCGATAAGACAGAAGGGCTTAATACTCATTGAGTATTTCCTATATGCCCAAGATTTTACTCAAGCTTCTAATTTAATCCTTTTGATCATCCTAAAGGCAACTATTCGTATTTACATCTTACAGATGAAAAATAATTTGTGTTCAGAAGAAAGTAAGTTCACCCATTTAACAATGGACAGAGCCAAGCTTTGAACCCAGTGAAGACACAGACAGTGGAACTCCAAAGGAATGGCTTTGGGGCAAATCAGGACTGAGTCTGGAGATGGAACATGAGTTGGTTCTCTGTCCAGTCCCTGGCGTGTGTCCTGAAGAGTCATAAGGAATGGCTGTCAAGTGCAGTCTGTAGAGGGCAGATCCTCTCAATTCCCTGTTGCCGGTTTCACCAATTCTCTACCCAGTACCTGTGGCTCTTCCTCAGAGGCTCCAAAATACCTGGGAATTTAGCCCCCCACCCAGTGACCCTCAACCAGTGATTTACAGCTGCAGGGAGCTGAGAGAGGGGGTAGTTCCCAGCTCTTTTGCTGAAACCTGAGTGGCAGAATATCACACACAGTATTGGACTAATACTTTTAGAGGTTTGATTCTTCAGGTGTCTTAAAGATATACAGGAGGGGTAAGACAGCGTGTGTTGTAAAGATGCTGGTCCTTCAGAGCAAGGACAATGAAGACTGAGAAGAAGAGTCTCTAAAAAGACAGCTTGGAGTATTTGGAAAATAAACCACCTGCTGTTCTTCTAGGAAGGCCTGCGTAACCAGGTGAGGGCACACATTCTTCTGAAATCCTACCATCTGCACTGCTCCGCACTCTAATAAATAACTCAGATTCAGTTATTTAATGTAAATGAAGTGACTTTGGGGGGCTGGCTTCTCTAACCAACAGAAAGGAACATCCCTCTTTCTTTTTCTCATTTCTTGAAAAAAAATCTTAGAAGCAGCATCCGAACTTACATTATTCAACAGGGGCCCTTGAGAATGTTTTCTTGAAACCATATTGCATAATCTGAAAGCCAACTCAGTTAAAGCTTTGCCTGCAATAGAAGGTAAGGCCTCTCCTCCACTTCCTTCACATTTCCCACCATGCAACTTTTGCAGATTCTTGCAAAGCATACACACTAAACAATTAGACACCACGTACACACACACACACACACACACACACACACACACACACACCCCTTGTAAAACAAAATCCATGCAATGACTAGCTCAAAAACTTTCATTGACTTTTGTGTCATTGGACATGACTTTGGAGTATGAAATTTAATAATTCAACCACAATTGCTTAATCATCCCAGAAGAAACAATTATTTATCTTCAGAAGACTTCTCTTGCTGTATAAGTTGTACTAGTTGTTTACCTTTTGCTTATTTTAACCTATGTGTTTGGTAGATGTGGGTAGAGGGTATAGAATTCAGGTGAGTTTATATATTCTTTAGAAAATCAGGGCCGGCCCCGTGGCCGAGTGGTTAAGTTCGCACGTTCCGCTTCTGCAGCCCGGGGTTTCGCTGGTTCAGATCCTGGGCACGGACGTGGCACTGCTCATCAAGCCATGCTGAGGCGGCGTTCACATGCCACAACTAGAAGGACCTACAACTAGAATATACAACTATGTACTGTGGGGCTTTGGGGAGAAGAAGAAAAAAAATCAAACTAAAATAAACCTTTCCCAGCTTATGGTAACAGTTGATGTTTTCAAACTCCGGTTGTAGAAGGTTTGACTTTGAAGATGAAATGGTTCTTGGAAACTCTTGCTAAAATGAGTAGATAAATTATGTATTACCTTTTGTGCCAGAAACATAGCCAATGCATTTGCACAAAAAAAGCAATTGTGCTACTCTTAGATTCCTACAATATTATTATTATTGTATAATATTATTGTATAATATATTATTATTGTAATTTGGAGACTGGTCACAAAGGGTCATTCCTTTCAATAAACTTGAAATTCTTTAGAATGTGTTAACTCTGCTTTAAGTCACAAATGTTCTTCCTGTGTGTAAGAGGTTTATTATGGAATGAGCTGAGCAGTAATAAACCTTACTGGGCTCTAAACCTTTGATGACCGTGCACACAGAGGGAAGGAAGCCAACATTAATCGCCGCCTTAATTATGTCTGCATTTCAAAGGGGGGACATTTCTAGGGAACAGCGTGTAAATGGATGGTGAAACATACCTTTGAAGGGACTAGGAGAGCTGATGTTTTCCATAAACTCGGAGACTACTTAAATATGACTGCTGGTAAAAGGTATCGGCAGAGCTCCTAAATGAACGCTCTGGAGGAGAATCTGCTTCAGACTCACGTAAGTTGTTGGCAGAACTCAGTTCCATGCTGACATCTGAGGTCCTCATTCCCTTGTTGGCTATCGGATAGGGGTGATTCCTGGCTTCTAGAGGCCCCTTCATTCCCTGGCTCATGGCTCCTTCCATCTTCAAAGCCAGCAATGGCAGGTCATGTCCTTCTCAGGCCTCAGCGCTCTGACTTTCTTCTTCTGCATCTCCCTGAGCCCAGCTCGGAAGAGTTCTCTGCTTTTAAGGGCTCGTGTGATTAGTTTGAACCCACCCAGATAATCCAGGATAATCTCCGCATCTCAGCATCCTTTGTTGATCACATCTGTAACATCCCTTTTGCCTTGTAAAGTAACGTATTCCCAGGTTCCAGGGCTTAGGATGTGGACATCTTTAGAGGTCATTATTCTGCCTGTGACAAACCAGAATGTGTCTCATATGTATTAAAGTCTTCTTAAAGCCCCAGTGGTGAGTCAGAACGGCAGACTGTGAAAGGCCCCACACAGAACAGCGAAATAGCCAGCACGTACGCAAGTAGATGTTGGAAAGAGGTTTTCAGACTTGCAGTGGAGAGAAATGGTGACTTTCTTTTAAGCACACAGGTAAACACACCTTGTGTGTTTGTCTGTGTAGAGTATTTCTGTATATTGAAAGAATGCATGCTAATGATGCCAAGAAATGAATTTGAACCACCTTACATCTGGTGTTTTATGAGGTGCCTGTTAATAATTGATGGCATTGGCTCTTGTTTATAGTGAAAATGCCTTCCAGGCTCTCTAGGGGTGCCCCTGAGCAGGTTATTTCCTAACATGCACTTCATTGAACAACAACAAGATAATAATTTTCTCAGTAAGATTGAGCCATATTTCCAGACAATTGAACATTCTTTTATGACCCTTGCATTGAAGAATTGGCTTAAAAATGTAGGTCCGCTTGGGGTCAGTGGAGTGTAATAAAGTTCTAAAATCGAATACACTCTGCTACTTTTGGAGAGACTAGCATTATTTCCGTTTTACAGAAAATACTACTCTTTCAATAAGCTATAAAGTTTTTTCCTTCAGTGTTACGTTGTGGAAGGCACTGCATGTGGCAACATAATGAATTTAAAGGCCATCCTTTGACTATAAGAACCACAGAAAATTCAAGATCAAACACCTGATCAGTAAGAGCAGGACCTGATCTGTAAGGGGAAAATTGGATGGTAAATTTCCACATACCTAGCTACATGGCTGTGTGCTAGAAACAAGAAAGCATTTTTATAACCCAAATTTGCAAATAGCATCCATTATTTTACGGAAGGGGTATTAGTAATATGAGTGAGGCAGATATTACCTCCTTGAGTAAAACATTTCATATAAATGGTTACAACACTTAGAGAAAACCTCTACATATTTAAACTTGTTTAAATTTGCTTTTTCACATTTCAGCTCAATAAAATTGAACGCCAAGTCTCCAGTTCTGCAAATGGCTATTTCAGAAGACAAGCTGTGATTTTCAGCTGAAGCAAGATTGGGTAAGAGGCCGAAGGTAAGAAAATCCTGCCTTCCAGCGCTGTCCCCAGTCTTCAGAGAGTCCGTGAAAGAGGATTTTACGGGACCAAAAATGATATTATTTACATTATGCAGCTTAAAAAAGTGCAACAATAGACTTTTTTTTCTCCCGTTTCAAGAAATTTTAAGCAGATATTATTGTATTTCCATGGATAATGTGACTTTTGGTCCAGTAACAAAATTGCATACGCATCAGGGGTGCAATGATAAAAACAGTCAGCATCTGCTTTAGGGAATATGACTCCTGGATTCTTCAGATGAAAGATAATGAATCAATCTGGGCGCCCGTTTTATTGCATTTGAATATGTGATGCATATCTCTCGGAATTTAAACCTCTCAGTTCTGTGTGTGCTTTCTCTCTGCCAAGGGTTGGAAATGTACTTTCTTTGTAAGACTTTTTCAAGCCCTGAATTCTCAGGAGGATTGTTTCCTCTTACTTCCCCTCTAGGCAGGACCATCCTTTGTTACAGCAAACCTGGGTTCAAGTCCTGGGTCCTACTGCCCTTTACTCTTCTTTGTCTGAATGTCAGTCAAATTCAATTTTGTAATTGATGTTGAATGATGTCCTACAGATGTAGATAATATCTCTTTCAAGTGTGAGTAACTGAATAGGCTACACTGGATTTGCCCTGGCCCACCCAGTGCTCTTCCCAAGGAAAGACCTGTCAGCCAGAGCTGCCCCCAGACTGTGGACCAGAGGGAAATCCCTAGTTTAGTGCAAAACCTAGGCAAATCAGCCCAAGTCCATCATTTGCACTAACCTCAGTGATGAACTTGCACAAAAAGAACGTCTGTTGGGACCAGGGATGGTGGAATGAAGCCTACAGAGATGGATGACTGAGAGAAACAGAGCTCAGGAGTTGGGCAACTGGGTGGTGGTGGTGCTTTTTCCTGAGACGTCATCCTGGAGGAGGAGCAAGTCATGAAGATGGTAAATGCAATTGGACACTGGGCTTGAAGGGTCTGTGACATGTTCACGTGCAGCTTTCCAATAAGTTGTTGGCTATATACGTCTGAAGGACAGCAGAGAGATCCACATGAAGAGGGCTATTAATGTCAGGGAGGACAGCTGAGAGACTACAAACTTGGGATTGGCATATTTTTTCCTATAAAAAGCTAGATAGTAAATATTTTAGGCTTTGTGGGCCTTGTGGTCTCTGTGGCAACCATTCAACTCTGCCATAGCAGCTTGAAAGCAGACATAGGAAATATGTCAATGAATGGGTGGTCATAGTGTTCCAATAAAACTTTATTTACAAAAACAACTGGGGGGCCAGATTTGGTCCATGGGCTCTAGTTTGCCAACCTCTGCTATAAACCATGAATCAAAGACATGGGACAGGTCTCTGAGAAACATGAGTACTTCAGACAGAGCATCCGAAAGCTTAGTGTAAAAGAATCTCCTGGGATCTTATTTCAATTGCAGAGATTTCCAGGCCCCAGGCCAGTTTCATGTGCAGGAGAACACATTGAGCAACTTGGATTTAGGGGATAGACGGTAAAAATGAGCATAAAGAAAACTAGGAGAGGGAGGCTTCCTGGAGGCCAGGCTAAAGGGGCTGTATGCAACACCCCTGCTAAATCAAGTGTGATTAGGATGAGTCCTTATTCACCGGCTGTAGCAACAAGTTTCAGACTAGCAGTGTGGGCAGAAACCTGCCCATGGTGGGTTGAGAAGCACAAGGGAAGTGAAAATGGAAAAGAGTGGCTATAGACAGCTTTTTAATGAAGGAGAGAGCAAAGGTTGTTTTTAATTGGAAGAAGAGGTTCCAGGGACATTTTTATTTGTTTTGACATAAGAGAGATACCATCATATTGAAATGCCGATGACAAGAAGCAGACAGGAGAGGTGAGAAATCCAGGAGAGAGAGGCTAATGATCAGAGCAAGGATGCTGAAGAAGCAGCTGTTTGGGGACTAGAGTTTCACGGGAGTCAGCATATTTATAAAAAGAGACAAAAAGAAGAGTGTCCAGTTACAGGTAAATTTAGAGGCAAGAAGATCAAGTGAGTCCACCTGAGGCTTCTGTTGCTTTCATAAGCAGGGCGTCACGTCGTCCGCTGAGGGTGCGTGGGGAGGCGTCGTGGCTGGCAGGCTTGGGGGAGTGAAGTTCCACTGTAGAAGGTGGGAGAAAGAAGCAGGCAGGAGAGCGGGAGGGTTTGCAAGCAGGACTCTGTGTCTAGACTCAAGTCCAGCTCCTCAGATGAGCCTTCATTATCCTCTCCTGGGTGGTTTTTTTCTTTCCTTCATTCTGTCGAAAAATATCTGTGTCCGTTGGGTGCCAGGCCAAAAGCTGAGGACGCAAGATCAACTGAGCTCCATCCATGCTCTCAGGGGATGTTTGATAAAGAATGCGTGGTGATGCCTGGTAGGAAGAGAGAACCCAGAGCTCTGCACAGAGAGGCGTACACACACAGAGGAGGATGGGGCACTCTTGTACACTTTGCACACCAGCCAGGAGCCTTGCTGCTGTTCCCAGGTCCTCCCTGCTCTCCCTCTCCAGCTATTCAAAGTTGTATCCGTCTCGAGAAGCCTGATCCAGAACCTCACATCTTTCTTCTCCCATTACACACCTGTGTGTTGCACCTCAGTAAAGCACCCTTTGTACTTTCTAGTCCATCTTTTTGTCATGAGGGAGATGAGGCAAGAAATGCCTGAGAAGAACCTGATTCCAGAGCATGCAAAAACCAACAAAGAAAGCCATCAAAGCAAACTGCTTGTAAGTCATCATTCCTACATGACACTTGCTCCTCAGCAATGGATGATCTGGAATCTGTTCTGATGACAAAAAACAGGAAGAAGCATCAGAACAACTAGAGGCTCAATCTGTCCTGAAAATAATCACTTAATTCTCATATCCTCCTGTCAAAGAACATTCAACACTTACACTCAAAACAAGGACGTCAAATCAATTAAGTGAATGGATCACCCCATTCCAGGACTAGGTTTCATGAATAATGGAGCTATATCTTAAATCAAAAGATCGTTTTCTATTCCAGACTCACAAGGTAAAACCATTATACATAATGGATCCAATTAATTGAATTATTACCTGTAAAGTTACCAGTAATGGCTTGCACAGAGTTAGCTATAATCACTGTCAGTGGGATTAATTGTACTGATTCTATGTTCCTTTTCCAAAGAAAGCTATATAACATTGCTTCTTGGGATTTTCAGCAAATGCAGGGGGAATCAGAGCTGTCCACTTGGCAGATTGCTCCAAACTCTGTCCTAGGCAATTATTCAAAAATTCACACACAACAGCTGAAGTTGATGTCCTTTACAGGTTGAAAAGAAGTGTCCAAAGTCATATTTTTATAAATCTTATACATCCATTAACCCCTTATTGAAGTTTTATTTCTTGTTATGAATCATTAAACTAAGTGAATTCCCGTCAGTTTGCAAACTCTTCCATAGCTTGTGGTGCCAGACTCTCCTTGACCATAAAGCTGAGAAAGGATGATGAGAAAGTTTGGTTTAGGAATGAACATTTCTTTCTAAAGTTTAAGAAGACAGAGCAAGGGGAGAGTAAAGAATGCTCCCTAAATCTATAAATCATAGTTGGTGCATGGCTGCAAGAACTATGCATTCTTATTTTTTTTTTTCCTGAGGAAGATTTGCCCTGAGCTAACATCTGTGCCAATCTTCCTCTATTTTTCTATGTGGGTCACCAGCACAGCATGGCCACCGAGTGGTGTAGGTCTGCACCCAGGAACAGAACCCAGGCCCCCAAAGCGGAGTGTGCCAAACTTAACCACTAGGCCAGGGGGCTGGCCCCAAGAACTATGCATTCTTAATACAGTACATTGCTGTAACAAGATCTGTAAAACCAAATTTCCCTGTTTATTATTCAACAAGTATTTATTGGGTACCAGCTGCATGCTTTGTACTGTTCTCCGTGTAGGAGATAGAACATTGACACAGAGAGACACAGTTCCTCCTTCATATTATAGTGTGTGTCTGGGGGGTAGGCGGAGTGTGCTGGGGGGAGCGAGCTTGAAGGTAAGGGGAGCTACGCGGGGCTCTCTGCTCCCTGTTGTCTCATGGCCCCCGCTAATTGCTTCTCTGATTATCTGTATGGTGGTGTGGGCTGTGAACTGCCACCCAGCTCCATCCAGCTCATTCTAAATTGATCTCCCTCAATATTCATCTGGTTTTGTTGCAAACACTTGACTGTATATTTTTATTTTTTACTTTTTTAACCACTTCTTGATTTTATTTCCCCTGCGGATTGCTGATTTTGCTGTTGGGGTGTTAAGTTTAATTTATCTGCTCAGCCCACTTTCTTCTAAGAATAGGATCCCACCTTCCTTTCAGAATTCCTCCCCGGTTAGCTCCACATGGAAAGGGCTGTAACACACGTGTCTATACCATTCACTGCAGGAGGCCTGTGGCCTGAACCTGGCCGTTAGTGGAGCCCGGCACTCTGGCCACAGTTGTAGTTCAGGGATGGGTATATAACCCCAATCGGGCCCATCTGAAGTCTCTGCTTTCCATCCGCAAGAGGAAGAAAATTGCTAGTGTCTTCAGGTTTGTGGTGCTGGGAACATTTGACACCATTTCTCCCAGCCACTGGGGGCACATCTGAGTAAGGCAGGAGGGATGAGGACAGCACAGTTCAATAGTGCCTCCTATGAGAGAACATCTGTGTTACACACTAGATAGCCTGTAATCTGCACCCATAGCAGTTACTTTTGTCTGATAGCCTGCCTCATTTTTATAACACTTAGCAGCAATATCTGAAATTACATTATTATTAGTTTTCTCCTTCTTTATTAGACCTTTTCTCCCACTGGAAGGTAAGCCCTATGATATCAGGGGTCTTGTTCAGTTTTCTTTTTTTCTCCACTTAACCTTGACACTGAAAACTGTGTGTGGTTCTTTGCATGAACTCAAGATATTTTTAAGGAAGGAAAGAAGGAATTCTTGAGTCAGTTCCATGATGTTTTATTTTCCATACTTTATTATCGTAATATTAAAAGTAGATTTACTTTAACGTATGGTAAGTTTACTACCCTTATTCATTGCTGGTGGGAATGTGCAATGGTACAATCACTTTGGGAAACTCTTACTTTCTAATAAAGTTAATAAGTTTCCATGGGACCCAGAAATTCCGCTTGTACATATAGAGCCAAAAGAAATGAGTGTTAATATTTACAAAAAGACTTAGGAAAGACGTTCATAACAGATTCATTCATAACAGCCTCAGACTGGAAAAGACCCAAATGTCCATTAACAAGAGAATTTATAAACACCTTTTGGTATATGCACACAGTGGAATACCATTCAGCCATAAGAAGAACAAACTACAGAGAAACTCAACCACAGGGCTGAATCTCAAAGTCCTTATGTGGAACGCAAGAAGACAGACGTACAAGTTACTCTATGATTCCATTTGCATGGAGTTCGAGAGTAGGAAGACCTAATCAATGGTGATAGAGGTCAGAACTGGTCAACTTGGAGGTGAGAATAGGATGGGGGGACACCAACTGGGAGGGGCAAGAGGAAACTTTCTAAAGCATCAAAATGTCCTCTTTTTTGCTCTGGGTGGTGGTTATATGGTTATTTACAAATGTAAAAAGTCATGAAGCTCTAGACTGTAGCCACGGGCCCTCTAGGAGCAGTTCAAACTGACCCCATCTTATCAACAGAAGGTTTTTTGGGGCAAGCTGAAAACTTAGGATGCTGATGTTGGAATTCCCCACGGGGTCTTCTTAGCCCTACTGAGCCACCATCCTTTCTGAAGCCTCAGAATGTTATCTGGAAAGTGGTAAATATTTAGGTATCACGTGCCAAGTGATTTAAATACATAAGCTCTAATTCTCAGGACATCCCTGAATGTTGGATTCTATTTTCTCCATGAGCATTTTCTAAGGAAGAATTTGCCCTGGATCATCCAGTTGAAGGGGAATAATGCCAGATTCTAGCGCATGAGGCTTTCCCCCCAAAGCCAGAGAGAGAGAGAGAGAGAGAGCATCCATTTTAAATCACAGCTCACAAGTGAGAACATACTGCCCCATATAACGTGCAGGAATGTTGCATCTGTGGCGCTCAGTAAGGAGCCTGAGCCGTGGAGGCACCAGAAGAAAGGTAATTTACTTCACCCTATTGTCTAGAATAGACATGCCCTAGACCATGAGTTTTCCTTTGTCTGATTTTGGTAGTCAAATATTTATGTACAAACTGGTCAAATTAAAGGAAACATCTAGAAGCGGACGCATCAACTGCTCAACAGTCCTTTTTCCTGTATGGATGAGTCCCCTTTCAGTATGACCTGTTGTAGCAACAGTCATTCTCCTTTTTTTTTAAATTGTTGTAAAATATATACAAAGCAGAATATGACATTTTAACTGTTTTGAAGTGTACAATTCAATGACATTGATTATTTCAGGCTGTTGTGCAACCATCACCATTGTTTCTAGAACCTTCCCATTGCCCCACACAGAAACTCTGTGCCCATTAAGCAGTGACACCCTGCTCTCCCACTTCCCCAGCCCCTGATAACCTCTAATTGACTTCCCGTCTTTATGAAGAACAGCAGTCCTTCTTGATGTGGTTTATAGGGGATACTCGTGTCTTAGAAGTAAAGATTTCACTTTAATGCCCCAGGTTCAAGATACTAAAATTAGGGTCTTACTCTTCCCCTCTCTGTTGCCATAGACATTTTGACAAATAACTGAATACTATGTCATAAAACACTAACATTTCCAGGGGAGAAATATTTATTTCCCCAGTAGAGAATCACTGCTCCTTCAATTAACAGTGTGAGTGTATGTATATATATAGTGGAATAAATCATCTTTGATTTAGAGATCTTTTATCAAATTATTTGCTATATAAAAATACATTAGTAGAAAAACCATTTCTTTGCCAAAGTCTAACATTACAGATAATGATGGACAATAAGACACCCACCCAGTCGTCGGTACTAAGCTACAAATAAGCAGTGTTCTCTGTTCCGTAGCAAGCGTGCAGCAGGAAGACCTCATGATCCTCATCTTGCATAGCAAGAGGAGCAGGCGTCACCCTGCTATCTTCAGCTGCTCCTCTCTTAAACTGTATGGCATCTCACAAAGAAGCAGAGGTAAGATTGCAAAAAAAATCAAGCTCACTTCTTGGAAGTCCATAATCTATTTCCAGTTTTTAAAGGTGTAACAATTTAACTGTTTTTTACCTGAGACGGAGTCCTGCTGTCAGATTCAAAGCTAAGGGCCATAATCTCATGAGGAAGGAGGGTAGCCTCATTAAAGCCAATCTCTCCCTCTGCTTTCAAGATTTCCTTCTTTAGACAGTTTGCACTGCATATTAATAATGCCGTTTGGGGTTTCCCGTTTTCCTCTAGTATCAGACTACCTCTTTTTATTGTAGCCTTACAATGGTAGAAGGTCTGGCTGTGCTGACTTGCCCCAGGGAGCAAGGAGATTGATCTATAAAGTAGGGTTGATTTCTCTATGTTCTGAGAAATACTGTCGGTGATTTTTTTCTCTCAGTGTTATCACTGTCATTTTCATCTTTTTATCAACTTATCACAACTGTCGTTTTGTGTAAAGAAGCCAAGCTGTCAGCTTCTTCTGATCTGTTAGTTTAAATAGGAAAAGGTCTTTCTAATATTCCAAAACTCTGTTCACGCTTGTACCCTTGGCTAATTTAAAACTTTATATTATTGCAGTTGAATGTGACTAGTTATTGCATCAAATCTCAATAATGACTTTAAATTTAAGTCGTCTTCTTCTTCTCCCCACCTCTGTCCTTCTTGCTAGTAATGCCTCAGGAGGTCACCTCAAATGGGGAGCTTAATTTGCTGGGTTTCCTATTTAATCAAAGCAACTGAATGAGAATTGAATTCAGGCCTCTAGAGACAAGAGTTTATTCACCCTTTAAAAGAAAAGCCTTTCCTTTTAAGGACGGAAAGGCATACTCAGTATTTCCCATAGTGTGTGCAGGGTTACTCTCTGTGGAAATAGGAAGTGAGAATAGGGATATATAATCCCCAGTGGGACACTAAATTACAGGAGTGAGTTATGATGGGCAATATGTATCTATTTTACAGACCTTCAAAATGGTTATCTTATATCGTCTGTACTCCTTCTGGTTTCAGAGTATGGATTGGTTTCTAGAAATGCAAAGTGCTTTGAAATTTTCATGAAAGCAGCTGTACCATGGGGGTAGGTGTTCTGGGGGAGAGGATAGGATTCCTTTTGTTGGGGAGGAAGAGAATTCCTCTACCCTCTCTAGGTCCTTCTGGCTGGGCTATGAGTTAAATTCATGTGAGACAGAATAACAGGAAAAAATCAAACAAAACTTTATAACATGTGTACATGGGAGAGACCCAGGAAAACTGGGTAACTCACCGAAATGGCTGAGCTGCCAGCTTAAATAGCATCTTTAGCTAAAGACAAAGGAGGGTGTTGGGGGTGGGGGGAGTCAGTTATGGGAGATTACCAGAAAAGCACAGTAAACAAGAGTAAGGTTATTATGCAGATTTAATTGCTTGCCTTCCACATTGTTAAGAGTTTCTAGAGATAAGGTCATCCCCCTTTCTTCCTGGTACAGAGAGGGAGACACCTTTACAGATGGAGATTTCCCTTACAGATGTAAATGTCTCTTTCAAAGGATAAATTCTACTTTTCAGAGCTTTCCTATGTCTGCAGTTTTTAAACGTAACCAGCCTGAAATAATCCTCATGTCAAAGAGGCACATTTTAGGGTGGCCAATTCTGATCCCCTGCAGTTTCCATGAGCATTTGATGTTGCCTGATACTGTTCTCCGATAATGAAACACTGCTTGGAGGGCCAAGTGATAAGTGAGGCAAGGATGTCGCTTATTAGCACTAACGGCTGAAATCAACCTGGTTTGGGAAGAATAGCATCACCTGTAATGAAAATTGGACTTCGTTCAGAAAGGAAGGCTGAAAATGAATCGTTATTGTTAAATAGGGTTTGCGAAGCAATGAAAATATGACCCTTTCATGAAGGAAAGTGTTTTCCAAGGTCCCTCTCTTTGACAACATCGGAATTCAGAGCTTAGTGACAGATAAGAACCTGCATGGATGGAATTCTCCTTATAATCTTCCTATGGAATACTATTGGTATTAAGGCATGATGGGAATTAGGTGGAGCATGCCAGCTTCTGAGAGACCACTGGGGAGCAGAACCTAGTCTCAGCTGCACATGATGGTGAAGGGCTTTTCAAGTGCAATTAGAAGCTCTGTTGGATTATATTCGGTAGAACAACAAAATGTGTAATACTTCACAAAACTGGAACCCATCTGCAGTCCCATCATTGTCAAAGATGTGACATCATAGCATGTCCATTGTCATCGACATCCACCCAAGGAAAGATGGGTAGATGGTGGGAATCTTCTCACCTCTGACCAGAGGCAGATGAAAAGAAGAGATGGGAATTGGTGCTGCTTATCACTTTTCTTTTTTAACTCATCATACCCACATAAGCAATCTCTCCTCCTCCATGTTTTAATGCCTGGTATAAAACATGCCCAAGCAATTTTAAACATGCTTGCATTTCAAATGAAGATTTGATGCGAAGGAGGCAGCTTTCCAGGAAGAAGAAGCGCAGGAAACCTGAGTATGAATGGCTTGCTCAGGGAACCATGAGGTGTCTGTCATAGCTGGAGCCCCAGGTTTGGAAAGGGGAGTGGCTCTATATGGAATAAAATTGTGGGATATGATCAGAATTTGAATTTTCCTAGGGTTCATCCATTTTATTCAGTAGGAAGCCATTATATCATATGTGGGAAGAACCTAGATTTACTGAGCCAATTAGAGACTAGGGATATAATTCAGGCAAGACATAACCCATGTCTACAGTAGAGTATGAGAACTGTTTGGGGGACAAAGACACTGTGTGGATAAACATTTTGGAAATAGAATCAACCAGACCATGTAACCTGTGATGCATGGTCTGGAGCAGAGGGAGGGGTCCAAGTTGACAGAAGTTTCTTTCTTACTCCAGAATATTTTTACCCTTTGTTTACCTCTATATCTGTTACCGAAAGTTCAGTCTTCGTACTCGGTGCCTATCTAAACAATGAGAACAGAGTTTTGGGTGAAAAGGAAAAAATCAGCTTTTATTTTCTTTGCCAGGCAAAGGGACCATGCAGCAGGCTAGTGCCTTAAGCACTGCTGACTCCCCGTTCAGAAGTGGGAAAGTGCTTTAAGGTTTGCTGCTTGTAGGGAGGGGGAGCCTGTGACCTTGCGTTCATGCTCTCCCATCAGTCTGCATTTAGCCTTGTGAGGCTGCTTGCGGAAGTGGGGATGGTGAGATAAGGGAATTTGCAGGTGGATGTCCTTGGTTGTCTGCCTCTGTGATGGATGGTGGATTCTGGCTCCAGGAAGCTGAGGAGTTGGGGTCTGGGAAGCTCCAGCTTCTTGATATTCTCTGGACATCAATTTCCCTGTAATAAACTTCAAGGACCTGTGATCAGCCACAACTTTAGTGTGAGCCCAGCATGAGGCCACCTGGGCTTTAAGAATTTATAACTTCTATTTCATTGTAAAGTTCAGGGAGTCAAAGTTTAAGGAAACAGATATTTACATATGAGTGTAACTAAAGAAGCAGGAAAAGGAGATGAGTGCTTTTGGTTTTAACCCCATATATGCTGGGTGTAATGTTGGGGAACCAATATTGGGGCTGGTATTAATTTAAAGTCTGTAACATATCTACACCACCCCTAGAAACCCAGGTTAATTACTGTGAAAAGACCAGGAGATTGAGGTCACCAGCAGCCAATGGTTTGCATTTCTGCTCAGATTTTGTTGAGAAAATACTGTTTACAGTTATGCCAAAATCTTAGCCCAGTGCAATAATGTCCCCTGAATGAATGGAAGATTTTTAATGGGGGTGGAGAAGGGATCTTGCATAAAACAGGGCAAAAAGGAGTTCAGGTTTTGATTACAGAATTCATCACAGAAGCCCTTGATGATTATTGACAGCCAGGGCACCTTTTCACCTAGAAGGTAGACATATTGTTGCTGCAGCATACAACGTATTTATTCAACTCTGAAAAGAAACGAGGTCTCAATTGTCCTCAAGAGTATAGGATTCGATATGGTCTTTTCTAGGAAGGCCAGAAGACGCACAGTAGGATACAAGTTATGGTACAGAGGCCAGGTTCCTAAGACACAGGGAAACTATAAGAAAATGAAAATAAAACACTTAACTTGGTAAAATCTAGAAAATGGTTGATTTATGATAAGATTATGAAGGTATTTTACACACATATGTATGTGTGTATACATATATGTATATGTATATATATAATTTGTAAATGCATATTCTAGAATTGTAATTCTTTTTGGAATTTTAAATATCTTTAAAGAAGAGCATGTTATCTTTTTGTTTCTTCACATGGCACATGTTTCTTTATATTTGTTTTTCCTTTAAATGCTTGGGGAACTTGGTGTAAAGTTCTATGGTTTAATTAGCACTACGAATTAACATACAGTTTCGTTCTCTTGTCACATTCGTCATCAGTTTTGTTCTTCTAGTCTTCATGGGTTACCAGGATGTGAGCACGAGGGACTGTTTTCCATGGAGTGAAATATTTGGTCACATATGATTAAGAATTTAGAAATTGGGGGCCGGCCTGGTGGTGCAGCGGTTAAGTTTGCACGTTCCGCTTCTCGGCGGCGGCCCAGGGTTTGCTGGTTCAGATCCCAGGTGCGGACATGGCACCACTTGGTAAAAAGCCATGCTGTGGTAGGCGTCCCACGTATAAAGTATAGGAAGATGGGCATGGATGTTAGCTCAGGGCCAGTCTTCCTTAGCAAAAAGAGGAGGATTGGCAGTAGTTAGCTCAGGGCTAATCTTCCTCAAAAAAAAAAAAAAGAATTTAGAAATTGATTTTTAAATTCTAATATCCTGTGTTCTTTAGCTGTAGAAAAGCTTTATCATTTGTAGTTACCTTATTCTAATGAAAAATATACATGCCAAAATATTTTGGAGAAATTACAGTATTAGTTTTATCCTGAGCAGTTAAGCTTACTGTGTTAAGTGCAGTAAAATGTGGTTTCTGTAGCTTCTTAACTAATATGCCTAAAGAGATTTGGGATACTTTATAGGACACATTTTCAGAAGAAATGTTGAATTCAAAAGGTTTGAAAATATCAAACAAATTGAGGGAAAAAAATCATACAACCCCATAGCTAAATAAATTGACTTAAAAATACCACTCTATAAGGTGCAAATTTAATTTTTAGAAAAGCAAAAGAAAAGTAATTACCTAATAAAAACGTGAGAAAAATTTCCCCCGACACTTATGAATCATTGTCGAAAGCAGGGCTCTTAACCGGGGCTGGGGAAGGGTCTTCAGGGAGATTTTGGCCCCTTGAAATTATATGCAAATGTTGTATGTGTATGTTTTAGAGAAAGGTCCATGCTTAGATGGACGTTAAAGACTATTCAATATGTACTTTCTTTCTGGCTCTGTCTCCCCCTCACCTAGCCCTGTGTTTGGAATATACTAGAATTCAATAATGCCATTGTTGAATAATGGATGGAATGTCTAAAAGTGGAAATCATAGAAACAGTCCAAGTCTATAAGTGAACAGAGAATTATCTTATTAACTGAAGAAGAGCTTCAGCAAGAGGGGAGGTCATTTGGGCTGGAGAATTTGCAGGGAACCAGGTAGAAACTAAAGCAACAGGGCATTTTTAATAATGCACATATTGTAAGTTTATAACTCGGTGAATTTCACTGCTGTGAACTTGCAGACACAGCCACCCACCACTCAGATAAGCCTCAGATCATCCCCACGCACACAGACCCTCCCTCAGGCTCACTCCGTGTCACTGCCTCCCTCCCTCCTCACAGGCAACCTTGAAATTAACTTGCCGTTGTTAGTGACTTTTGTCTGTTTTGAACCTTGCCTACGTAGAATCCTACAGTGTGTTCTTTTTGTGCCTGTTTCCTATTATCAGGTGCTAAGTTTGTGAGATTCTTCCATGTAATTGCATGTAGCAGGAGTTCCTTCATTTTTATGACTGTATTATAGTCTATTGTTTTAATTATACCACCATTTATTTATCCATTCTGCTGTTGTTACACGTTTGGGTGATTTCCCTTTTTTTCTCTATGACAAATGGTGCTGATCTGAATATTTATTTATTTCTTTATTTATTCATTTATTCATTCATTCATTCATTCATTATTGAAGTGAAATTCCCATAGCATAAAATTAATCATTTTGAACCGTACAATTCGGTGGCATTTTGTGCATTCACAACAGTGTGCAACCATCACCTCTATCTAGTTCTAAAGCATTTTATTCACCCCCAAATGCTCTGAATATTCTTGTTTGCATTTTTGGTAGATGTGTGTATGGATTTCTATTGTGTATGTGCACAAGAGTGTAATTTCTGAGTCATAGCTATGTACATATTTGAAAAAAGACTATAATGATGTAGCCTAGATATTTTATAGGACAACACTGTTTGGGTTTAAAAATAGTATTGTTCTTTGTAGACAATTTGGAAAGTTCATAAAGTCAAGTAAGGAATAAAAATCATCCATAATGCTCACAACCAGAGGGAGCCACTATTAGTATTTCAGGGTATCCTAGCTAATTTTCATATGTGCACATTTCACTTGCTGCTTTTAAATCATTTCACTTTTACTTAGTAGTGAATTGTGTTTTATAGCTATTCCTTTAGAAATTTTTTTTTGAGGAAGATTAACCCTGAGCTAACATCTGCCACCAATCCTCCTCTTTTTGCTGAGGAAGACTGGCCCTGAGCTAACATCCATGCCCATCTTCCTCTACTTTATATGTGGGACACCTGCCACAGCATGGCTTGACAAATGGCGCATAAGTCTGCACTCGGGGTCTGAACTGGCGAACCCTGGGCTGCCAAAGTGGAACATGCAAACTTAACCGCTGTGCTGCTGAGCTGGCCCCAGAAATTTCTTGGTGACGAAGATTGGCCCTGAGCTAAAATCCATTGCCAATCTGCCTCTTTTTGCTTAAGGAAGATTGTTCCTGAGCTAACATCTGTGGCCAATCTTCCTCTTTTTGCTTGAGGAAGATTGTCACTGAATTAACATCTGTGGCAATCTTCCTCTATTTTATATGTGGGATGCCACCACAGCATGGCTTGATGAGTGGTGCATAGGTCTGTGCCTGAGATGCAAACCCCCAAACCCCGGGTTGCCGAAGTGGAGTGCATGAACTTAACTGCTACGGCATTGGGCCGGCCCCTAGAAAATATTTTTGATGCTTGAATAGTTATTCCATCATACGTATCTATCATGGTTTAGTTTGCTATTTTTGGACTTGGAGGTCATTTCTAATTTTTCATTGTTTTAAATATCAGTGATGCACACCAATGGGCATTCATGTTTGTGACTGTACATGATATATATAATCATTTTCTATGAAGGGTATTAGCAGTCTTGAGGTGTTTGGTATATCTTTCCACATTGCCCCCTAGGAGAATCTATCAGTTTGCGTCTGGTATGAGCAGTGTATGGAACCTGTGAATCACCATTTCTCCACACTTTGACTCATGCTGCTGGTCTAATTAAAATTCTTTGGCAATTCAGTTAGCATAGGTCATACTGGGAAGTATTTGTGTCCTAAAATACACCAGCTAGATTGTTTACACAGAAATGCATCACTTTCCAGTAGTAGAGATGAAAATAAGAAGTTTAAAAAATATTAGAATGGTTCAAAAGAAATATCATGCCAAACTCTAGGCAGTGTAAATGTTTATCAGCCCAGTGGTAAATATAATGTTCTAGAATTGCCCCCATTCTCATCTAAAACATTTACCAGCGTTTTACCGTTGATACAAATATTCCTACTGTGCCCAGAGCCCGGTAGGTATTATTTAAAATGCGACACACCATCCCTGCCCTCAAAGAGTGTACCGTTTAGTAGAGAAATCTTATCTAAGGCCATAAAAAGTTAAACAGCATTACAGGAAATAAATAAGAGTTCAGGACAACAGTAGAAGCATCTTCACGAGGCATTCGATGATAATAATCTGAGTTTCAAAGACGGAAGACCGTTATGACAAAGGAGGTGCAATTTCAACAGATCTGAAGGGAAGGAAGGATTGGACTGTTTAAGTGAGGGAGCTATTCGAGGAGTTTAGAAAAGTGTGAACAACACCCCAAAGGAGAGAAACTCAAGACTTTATTTTCTGCTTTATTGAGGTATAATTGACAAAATTGTGAAGTATTTAAAGTGTACAATGTGATAATTTGATATATGTACACATTATGAAAGGATTCGCCCCATCAAGTTAATTAACACATCCATCACCTCACATCTTTCCTTCCTTCCTTCCCTTCTTCCTTCTTCCCTCCCTCCCTGTCTTTCTCTCAGTTCTTTCTTTTTGGAGAGAAGACAAGTTTTACTTTCTTAGCAAACTTCAGTTACACAATACAGTGTTATCAACTACAGGCACCGTGTTGTACATTAGGTCCTCAGACTTTATTCATCTTACAGCTGAAAGTTTGCACCCTTTTTCCAACCTCTCCCTGTTTCCCCAGCTCCCCAGCCCCTGGCAACCACTTTTCTACTCTCTGTTTCTGTGAGCTTAACTTTTTTAGATTCCACATATAAATGATAGTATGCAGTATTTGTTTTTCTCTGTCTGGCTTATTTCACTTAGCATAATGCCCTCCACGTTCATCCATATTGTCACAAATGACAGAATTTCCTTCTTTTTTAAGACTGAATAATTCAAGATGATAAATAAATGACAAGCAATAGGATATATTGGAGTATATGAGGAAGACATTTGGGTTAAAATTAACTCGGCCTGACCTTGTTTTTCCAAAAGGGCCTGACGTGGCATGCATTGTATGTTTGCTTTCAATATTTACTATGTCCCAAAGACAAGAATGATGCCCCTAAAGATAGAGAAGTAACTTCCCCCATATTGGCATTTCTTTAAGGATAAGCATCTCTTCCTGGGAACGAAGGATTAGTTACTTTACCTGCTGTACTCACCTGTGACCACCGACCTGCTGACCACTGATCTGTTGTGCCAGCTAAGCATCTCCTGACAGTGGTAAAAGAGATATTCCTGTCATATGTGATGGATGCTCTTTGTTCCAAGACGGTATATAACCTCTCTGTACACCCTAATTCTTTGGTGCCCTTCCTTCCTTCCTTGGGGAAGGAAGGCCCTGAGCTAGTCCTCAGATCTGGCTCATAATAAATTCACCCCAATTTTGATTTATAGATTCATTATGGATTATTTGTGTCGACAAAGACATTTTAGAAAAGTGCAATTAAACCTTTGTTCCCTTGGACCCAAGGATTGACTTGTTTTAAAGTTTAAATTCTGGGAGTTGAAGATGGGTTAGGAAGAGAAGGAACACATTGGAGCTAAGAGCACTGATGTCAGTGTGAATTAGTTTCTGAGCTTGTTTTTCTCCTGTGGGCCAGATCTCAGGTGATTGTGAGAAGGAGAATTGAAAGGAAAGGGGAGATGAGATGCAGAGGGAAGGAAACTATTGAAGCATATTGTAGTTGGGTGATAGCAACGGTAGATGCCATGGACAGAAAAGTAGCCATTCGAGAAGGTAATGTGCAAGAGTCTGGAAGAAAGGTAACAATGCAAAGACAAAAGTGTACATGTACCTTTTCCTGATTTAATAATTTTGCCTTGTGCTTTCCATGGTCATCATCATGCTTGCCCCTGAAAAGGTTTACTGGTGAAGAGTACAGAAGGAAGGTACTATGCCATATATTTCTAGGTCCTTGCAAATTTGCATGTGCACACCTATTAGGGAAATTATGGTAGAGCATCAACTATATTTGCATATGTATTTCTGCATGTGTACAGAAACTGAGGAGATTATGAAAACACATCAAAGAACAGGCACCAGAGAGTTCAAAATGCTACTTCTCTCTCTGCCCTCCTCCTCCAAAAAGCTTTATTGGTCATCTTTAGGGCACCAACTATTTACCCGGAAAATGAATCAATGGTAGAAGAATATCACACACTTATTCTGCCTTTCTGTCTGGATTTTACTCCACAATAACCGGATAGTCAGTGATGGAAAGCTACTCTTTGCAGAGGATCACATGAATAAATGGAGGAAGAATATTGGAATTCGAATATCATGCTCTGCCAGCCCTAATGAGGTCATAGATCAAGGCAATGCCCATAGGCGGCTGCAGAAATCTTTAGGTGAAAGGTGAGTGGGGAGTTTTCAAATGGTCCCAGCAGGCTGACCTCTCCAGAATCCAGGTCAATCTTATCAATATTAGAAGGACCTCCTTCTGGGATGCAGTAGGAAATACTTAACACTACCATGGAAGTATTCTTGCCAAAAATGTTGACCCTGAATCCAATCAAATTTCTAAAGCTAATCAGCACATTATATAAAAATGCATGCAATAAAGGAGCATATTAAAAATGACCACAAGAATACAACCTACAACACTTAGAATGCGGGAATTGTGTAGGAAAAATGCCTTAGATTCTTAAAGAAATAAATGACACAAGAAAAAAAAAAGATTGGGAAGCTGTTATAGATTAAAAGAAATTTAGGTGATGTATCAATCATAGGAATCCTGATTCAAACAAATTAATTGCGAAAACTTTGTCTTTTTGCAGACAGAAAAGAAAAATGAACATGGCAGGTATTAAATGATACTGAAGAATAATTGTTCATTTTATTTGATGTGATATCTGTATTGTGGTTAAGTTTTTCAAAAGCCCTTATTAATTAGAGATCCACAGTGAAGAAGTTACAGTACAGGAATGATGATGTCTTGCCCAGCCATCCCAGTTTGCCTGGAACGAGCGGATTCCTGAGATATGGGGCCTTCTTTCAGTGCTAAGATCGCAATGGTCCAGGGAAATAGGAACAGTGGGTCCCTTGATATGAGATGTGCTTTAAAATGCTCCACTAAAGCAAAAGCAGATGCACGGGACCTATGAAAACTGCTGAGGGTGAGTGACAATGGGCAATGAATACCTAGAGGTTGATTGCCCTATTCTTCTATTTTGGGCTATGTTTGAGAATTTCCATAGTAATACAAAAATAATAAAATAGTAAAAGTAATAAAATAAAAAATGATCTCCACTTGTAATAGTGTTTCTAAATTCTGAGGATGTCTTTTCTCCATGTTGTCCTCATCCGGGCCAGCAAGGAGTCAAAATAAAAAGTCATCTCAGGGAATTTGTGGGTGTGGTGAAAGACACTCAAAGTTTGGGTTATGATAAGAACTTTGGGCAAAGATGCATAAAACTGAGATTTCCTTCTAGCTGGACCGTATGTATTCAAACCCACTGGGCGCACCATGCCAAGGATTTATTTACCAGCTAGACAATGGCAAACTCAGCAAAGAATTTATTTACAGGGAACATTATTTGTATCTGAGGCTTGTGTGAGTTCTTGCTGGAAATACAGGGCCAATGTGCTTGTACAGCATCTTTCTCGAAGGAGTGCTATCCGCAGCAAATTAATTCTGTGTTGCTAAATCTAAGGTAGGCAGCGAACAGATATTTCTGAGAAGTTAAATTGGAGCTTTTGAGTTCAAATGGCAGTTTAATGGCACAAGGGCAAATTTGGAAAGGAAACAGAAACCCCGTCACGTAATCTAATATTTGACAAGTTTCAGACAAACATTTCAACAACTTTCAGGTCAGCGTTTGACAAGTGTTTAGATGATTCATTCTGAAGGAGGCAGCCAAATGCCAGGTTACCTGTCTAAAGTTAAAGAGGGAAAATGAAATGGTGTCAGGAGAGCACCATCAGCCCCAAATATTTTCACTTTCTCATTGGATACAAGTTGACACTGTATTGATTTCAAGAAATCCTTTAGGCTTACTTAAATAAAGAGAATGTGAAAAAAAGCAAAGATGCCTGAAAACGACCCACAGGAGTCGGGGAGGGAAGTGGGCAGGAGCAATTGCTGCCTGCTCCCGGCTGCAAAGCTGCCGTGGGGCCAGCACAGGATGCTGTGTCCATACTCCGTGTTTGCAGACCTCCCTACTCCTAAGGCCGCTCCACCCACGCATGCTTGTGGGTGACAGTTCTCAACTGCAGGAGTGGAAGGGACTCGTGGGGCCACTGGTCTCTTCAGACCAATCTTCTTGGGATTCGGTCATTCTAGCTCACTTGGTGGCTGTGTGTGTTCATGTGCATGGGATAGATATATAGGTGTCCATCGGAAAACCTACACACTAACCAGGACACCACGTCCAATTCAGGTGCGGGAAACCGCAAAACATGACATCAGAACAAAACCATAGTGATCTGAGCTTTTTATTTGAAACTAGCTTTTTATTTGAAGCTGCCAACAGTGCCCTGGGGGAGGAAGTGCGGGGATTCCAGGTCACTTATTGGAAGCAGCCCCCTCTGCTCTATTGTGCTGACTATGGACTCCTTGAGAGTCCGATGAATGGGGTAAAATATGACCCTTTGTCCATGGTGGCATGCGGGTGAGAGCAGCTGGGTTTTGGCTTCTGGGAGCTCTGCAGTCAAGACTCTGCATTTAATAGAAAATATCATTGGTTCAAAAAGCGCAGGAAGCAAGCTCTGCCTTCTGAAAAGGCCGATTTCGGGGTTTAAATATCCACAGCGCCATCACCAGGGCAATCTAGGATGTGCATGATTCCTAGAGCCAGTGCCAACAACTGGGAAGATTGCGGGGAGGAAGCACCGAACCTAGCATCATCATCATCATCATTAAGACTGAGAGAAATCAGTATTTGGAGGCTCAATGCCAGAACTGCAAATCAATAAAAACCCCAGACCAGCTCTGTCTAAATGACCTGAGAGCTGCTCTGAGTGCAGTGAGAGGGTGCAGGCTGGGAGCCTGAGTAGGGTGGAGAAGCCCAGAAGAGCAGAGTGGGTGGCCGTGGACTATGGGGCGCTCGCTGGGGGCCGCCTGACTGCTGTGGGGGCTGGGCTTGGCTTTGCTCGTTGCACACTATCAGCCCTACCTCTCAGCAGCCTTCTCCAAAACTTCTCTGCTCAACTGGCATTTGTGTTTCCTCAAAAAAGGGAAAAATGTCCGAGAGCAGCACGGAGGATGAGCCAGTGCCTGGGGGAATTGTGAACAGACAGACCTTTGCTGCAATCCCAGGGACTCGCCCTTTATTTGCTCTGTGACCTAAGTTGCAAAACCTCCTGGTCACCTCCTCAGTTTTTGCATGGTAAAATGAGGACAATAGAATAAAAATTGCAAGTTCATTTTGTAGACTAAATGAGACACGTAAAGCATGGACATTTATATGCTAAAATTTGGTTCCTTTCTCTTTTATTCAGTAGTTAATAATAGTGCATAATAAAATCTGATCGTGATGGGAGAGATCATGGGTACAAAACTGACTGAAAAAAGATATAATTGGCTTGATATTCCATTTGATGGTGCTGTAAAGTATAGAAAGAGGCTCAGAAGCTAAAAATGCCCTAATCTCCTTCGGGTCAGCCTTTCTATTGGAGGATTCATACACCATATCCCGATTTTATGGAGGATCCTAATTAACAAGCAATAATAGCTCAACTAATCAATGATGATGATGATGATGATGATTGTTTTAATGAACACCTACAGTGTGATACGTGCCCATTAGGCAATTTCACACTGGCTTTCTCTTTTACTCTTGAAAACCAGGTGGGTGAAATTATACCTGTTTTCAGAGAGGAAGCAACTGAATGAGGCACTGAGAGATTTTTTTTTAAATGTCTACGTAGTTCACACAACTTGGAAGGAGCAGCCCGGGAGGTCTGGCTGGCTTCATTGATACAAACTTTTTCAGGTAAATTCTGATACCCACAGAGTGTATGTTTTTGTAATCAATTGTGGAATATGTATAAAAACAAAACTGTGATTCTTTCTTAAATGCGTATATAATTTTCTTGTAATATATAAATGACTACAAATAGTCATCGACATACTAGTCATCTATGTCGGTATATTAGGCTCAGGTAAAGTTACATGGTTTGTTAAAGGAAAAAACCACTTTGAGTTAAGCCATAACTTGCTGATATTATATGCTAGTTTGGCAATTTCATTATTTAACTTTTTCTTCATTTTTCCTTTTTTTTTTTTTTTTTTTTTTTAAAGATTTTATTTTTTCCTTTTTCTCCCCAAAGCCCCCCGGTACATAGTTGTGTATTCTTCGTTGTGGGTTCTTGTAGTTGTGGCATGTGGGATGCCGCCTCAGCGTGGTCTGATGAGCAGTGCCATGTCCGCGCCCAGGATTCGAACTAACGAAACACTGGGCCGCCTGCAGCGGAGCGCGCGAACTTAACCACTCGGCCACGGGGCCAGCCCCTTCATTTTTCCTTTTTACTCTGTCAGTATTAATATAGGTAACCTACTTATATGATGCTGCTTCAATAAATAAGAAAAAAATTAATAATCGTGAACTAATTTTTAAGTGAACTATATGGGAAAAATAAGTCACATATCCAAAGTGTAGAGAGAATGCCTTGATTTAAACATCTGTGTCTAGTGTCAATATCTATTTTAAAGGCCCCCACCCCTCTTTGGTCACTGTAGAAACGCCGATTCTTTTTCTACTTGAGTATAGATGGAAACTAGAGGATGGAAATACTGCCATCTTGTGCTGCATTTCTTAAATGTTCTTCAACTGCCCTTGAGAAAAACTGAAATAAGTCTTCAGATTTCCCACCCTTGGGTTTCACTAAGTGGGGAAAGCTCTTAGTCTCAGATAAATGCCTTCTTTTCTTCTCCAGAGGATGAAGATTATAAAGATATTTTAAATTCACTTAATGAATATTTAAATTAAAAATCCGACAAAGCACCCTCATGATCATTTCTCTTCATACAGAAGAATCACTCATTGAGTCTGGAGATGTAATTTTTTTTTTTTGCTTTGATCTCATTGCATCAAAATATTATTTAGTTACCCCAGTAACTTGGGAATTATATTTAAAAGCTTTTAATGTTATGAATGACTAGTTTGTTTGGATTTGGAAAGTTGCTGTTTAAAATGCTTTGGGGCTACAAGAGTAGAAAGGCATGGAGACTTGGACAGTGAAGGGATTTCTCTCTGCCTGTCTGTCTGGAGCCCCCTAGGGTCTTAGGAAATTGCATCGTCCCTGTACAACAGTGGACTTCAAACATTTTTGCTTAAATATTCTCTAAAAGGATCTTGCCAACCTGTGCAACTTCTAGCACACTTTAATTATGTCTACAGTTTTACATCACCACTTTAGATGGAAAGGATGAAATTTCCGGCATACTGTGAATACAGATATCCAAACACAAAACTGTAACATCACTCTTTTACCAATGTAATCTAATTACCACAGCAATTTGATACCTATTATAATTAATTAAAAACACTGAGGAATGGGCTGGCCTAGTGGCGTATTGGTTAAGTTCACGCACTCCACTTTGGCGGCCCAGGGTTCACAGGTGTGGATCCCGGGTGAGGACCTAACACCACTTGTCAAGCCATGCTGTGGCAGCATCCCACATAAGATAGAGGAGGATTGGCACAGATGTTAGCTCAATGACAATCTTCCTCAAGCAAAAAAAGGAGGAATGATGGGGCTGGCCCAGTGGTGTCGTAGTTAAGTTTGCATACTCCACTCTGGTGGCCCAGGGTTCATAGGTTGGGATCCTGGGTGCAGACCTAGCACTGCTCGTCAAGCCATGCTGTGGTGGCGTCCCACATAAAATAGAGGAAGATGGGCACAGATGTTAGCTGAGGGCTAATATTCCTCACAAAGAAAGATTTAAAAAAACCCACACTGAAAAGGCTTTTCTTTGCCAATCTATTTTTTTTTTTTACTTTTTCTCCTCAAATCCCCCCAGTACATAGTTGTATATTTTAGTCGTAGGTCCTTCTAGTTGTGGCATGTGGGACACTGCCTCAGCATGGCCTGATAAGCGGTGCCATGTCCGTGCCCAGGATCCCAACCCATGAAACCCCAGGCCGCCAAAGCATGGACTTAACTGCTTGGCCACGGAGCTGGCCCCATGAAAACGCTCTTCTTTAACAGAGGGGAATTTTACATCATTTTTTTTCTTCCTTGTATTTTAGTTTCCATTCCACTTTCTTCAGAGAATTTTATCGTAAAGGAATATTATTTGATGCTTGCAAATCTCTTATTAATGACTTATTTTACATACTGCTATGGTCTGAACGCTTGGGCCCCCCAAAATTCTTATGTTGAAATGCTAACACCCAATGTGATGGCATTAGGAGGAAGGGCCTCTGGGAGGTGATCAGGTTGTGAGGGTGGAGCCCCCAGGAATGGGATTAGTGCCCTGATAAAAGAGACCCCAGAGAGGGGCTTTGTCCCTTCTGCCAGGGATGAAGAGCAATGAAGCAGGAAGCCAGCCCCCACCTGACCGTGCTGGCATCTTGGCCTTGGTCTTCCAGCCTCCAGAACTATGAGAAACAAATGTCTGTTGTTTATAAGCCACCCAGTCTGTGGTATTTTGTTATAGCAGCCTGAACAGACTAAGACACTTACCTAAAACGAAACTGTGTATTATTTTAAATGATTTTTTAAAAAAATTTCTTCTAGCCATAAGATTCTAAGAGTTAAAAAAATTTCCTCTAGCTTGTGTTATCTTTGCATTTATTATTATTACATAGTAATCAAAACAACATAAGCAGACATTGTTTAAAACATACTTCAACATAATTACAACAAACCGATAATTATTTTTTTTTTTAAAGATTGGCACCTGAGCTAACATCTCTTACCAATCTTCTTTTTCTTCTTCTCCCCAAAGCCTCCCAGTACATAGTTGTATATTCTGGCTGTAGATCCTTCTGGCTCTGCTATGTGAGATGCCACCGCAGCATGGCTTGATGAGCGGTGCCGTGTCTGTGCCCAGGATCCAAACTGGTGAAACCCTGGGCCGCTGAAGCAGAGTGTGCGAGCTTAAGCACTTGGCCACGGGGCCGGCCCCACATTAATAATTATTAAATAAAACTTATTTAAATGAATCTCTTAGTGATACAAGTGGAGATTTTTTCCTCTTTTAATTTATGTATCCATATATAAAGGTTTCTCAACAGTATAAAGGACATTGCTGACCTGTGGAGCTGGCTAATTTGTTGTGGGGAGGAGGAGGGAGCTGTCCCAAGCATGATGGGATTTTTTGCAGCATCTCTGGCCTTTTCCACTAGATGTCCGTAGTATATCTCCAGTTGTGACATCAAAAAATGCCTGCAGCATTTCCAATCTCCCCTGGGAAGCAGGCCCCCCTCTCCCCCCCACCATGAGAACTCTGCCAACTATTCACTTAGGTCATTCTTCAACTTTGTGAAAACAAGCATTTGGAAATTCTGATTTTCAAAAGGATTTATTACTATCACTATAGTCACTCATTTTCTCAAATTCGCCTAATTAAACCAAAAATAGTTATCACGGTACTTATAAAATGATTATTAATTTTACATGTTATTTTTTCCCTTAGAGGTACTCTTTTAATTCCATAAACACAGAGTTGAGAACAATCTAAGTATTGTTGAATTACAATAAACTTTTCCCAATACTACATTTTTTGATAAAAATGTGCCTTACATATGTTTTTGTCAAAATCTTGCATCTATATATAGGCTTTCCCAGTAAATGGGAAATTTCTGCCATGTAACCTAATTAGCAAATCAACTCTCTTTTCAAAGTAATCAACCATTTCAGACTTCCTTTCTTGTCAAAACAGTCAGATGAAATAATTCAAGTCAAATAAATGAGTTAATATGTGTTTCAAAGAACATCATAAGACTTACTGAGGAATAGACTACAGTAGACATTTGTAAGACTGATTACCAAAAGCGGTGAAGAGCTAATATAATGAATTTACCCAGTTTTATTAGAGGTTATATAAACCGGAAGACATCTATATCCTGTTACTCATTATTTAATTTGCAGTAATGCAATGTGATGTGTTGTATAAAATTGCGAGTTCTTATTAAACAACAGATATGATAAACGACATAATATTCTTTTGGTAAATATGTGTGCTGGTGTTAAGCTTTTGGGAATGATTAAGAACTATCTATAAAAATTCAGGCATAACTCCATTAATTCTGTTAGACATCATTATCTTACTTTGCCTCTTTATTTAATGAAAAAGAAAGGATATAAAACTAAAAATTAATCCTCTCAGCAGCCTGTATGTTTTATGTCTTATTAATGAGAAGTAGAATATTAAACATTTTATAAGATGAAACAGGTGCTGGCCCTGTGGCCGAGTGGTTAAGTTTGCACACTCTGCTTCAGCAGCCCGGGGTTTCTCTGGTTCAGATCCTGGGCGTGGACATGGCACCGCTCATCAAGCCCTGCTGAGGTGGTGTCCCACGTAGCAGAACTGGAAGGACCTACAACTAGAATATACAACTATGTATTGGGGGGCTTTGGGGAGAAGAAGAAAAAAAGAAGAGGAAGATTGGCAACAGATGTTAGCTCAGGGCCAGTCTTTAAAAAAAAAAAAATGATGAAACAAGGTGGGACTTAACTGTAATGTAAGTAAATGCGCAATTGCTTCTTTTGATAAAGGAAGTTTCCATTGTTATGGGATAACACATCAAATCGCAAAGAAATCACGTAGAATTTTTTTATTCTGCAGGTTTTAATCCAAAGTAACGTGAAAATTTGGTAGATCCAGACACCTGTCACCTGCATTTTAAAAAGTCAGGATTACTAACCAGTGCTGATTCAGCTGCTGGAAGATGCTTTTCTTCCCAGTGCGTGACACCATTGGACTGTGTGTGGAGACTCTGAAAAGAATTGTTTGCATTGCGATACATGGGAAAAATAACTTTTCTTATTCAACATTTTTAAATAATGCTCCTTTTGCTTTATCAGACTCTGTGGAAAGACAATTGAGGATATGGAAAATGAAATTGAGCTCGGTCAAGGGAAATTGCCATTGGTGTCACACTGCCCACACTCTATAGCATATCTCAATTCAGAACATCTCAGGCAGGGCCCAAATTCCTCATTTCTAGCCTTGCCTCTCTCCTAAAATGGGAACGGAGTGTGTGAGCCGAGCCCAGATTGTAATTTTACTCCCTTCCGGAATCAATGAACATTTTACATTCTCTTCCCAGTTTCCAAAATTTGTCGAAAACTCCTCTGCTCCGGTCTCCACCCGCATTCTGTCTGCCCTTGTGGATTAATACATCCATTTAAATGCCGCCATTGAGAGCTCTGAAAAAGAGAGAGATAATATGTGTGGTTAATCACCATGAATAAGCAGACTTCTTAATCTTTCCAACCTTCAAATTTTAGATCTTATTTAACAAGCTAGCTGATTTCATTAATAAGATAACTAATTCTTCTTAACTGCATTTATAACAGAGAGATTGAGTTTTTATAATATCGCTTACCAAACTGAGCCTTTTAAATTTCCTGGATATTCTATTAGAGTAGATTGACATCATTTAATAATTCTTGCAATTGCTTTTTCTGCCTCTGAGTAAAAAGCCTATTGACAGTGTAAGGAGCTACCAACGAACTCCTCTTGCCTTATGTCAGGGGTTGGCAAACTAGAGCCGGTGGGTCGGATCCAGGCAGCCTCTTGTTTTTATAAATAAAGTTTTATTGTGACACAGTCACTCCCATTCCTTTATGTACTGTCTATGGCTGCTTCAGAGCTATGGTGGCAGCAGAGTTGGTAGTTGTGACAGAGACTGTGTGACCACAAAGCTGAAAATATTTCTGTCTGCTTCTTTATGGAAAACGTTTACTGATCACTGCCTTAGATGCCTACATTGTGTATATTATCCCACTCAGTGATGTTGGTTTAGTCTGTGCCAACCTGGATTAATTATCTGTAGAAGATGTCAGATGCTACAATTCTGGCCTTGGAGGATCTTTCTGACGCTAATATATTTGCTACGCTTTATTCTAGCCATACACATTAACATATGTCTGGCATATGCAAGCAAGTCTTTCATTTTGCAGCTGATCAAAGGTTTGCTTTGATCAAGGGGATTCTCCACCCGTGTCTCCCTTGAGTTACAACCAATAGTATTATTGACTTGTTTCCCATTTGTATTTTGTTATTTATATTATTCATGAATGGAAACATATTAATTCATTCTCCTCTAATCTTGCTCTTTTATGAACATGCACAATTTGCACTTATGACTAGCCTTGCTGGATTTAGCAAAAGAAATATAAGATGCGTCATTAAAGTTGAATTTCAGGTAAACACCAGATCATTTTTTAGTAGAAGTATGTCCCATGGAAACAGAATTCAAATTTCACAAGGTGTGTTGGGTTTTTTCAGGCAAACCTACTTATAATTTAACTTTATAGTGTGTACGTTTTCCAGGGTGGTAGAGCTCTAGGGACATACCCCAAAGACAACAAGTAGACTTGAAATAAAGAGTGGAAAACTTTTCAAGTGCATACCATTGTGTTGATTAATGCCAACTGTTGAAGAAACAGACTGATGTAGACAGTAGTTGATTCCTTGTTAACAGGAATTATACTTTAACCTAGATTGATTAAATATCACACACACACAGGCAAAACAAGAAAAGAACCTGTTCTCCAGAGACAGGGAACTCAGAGAGAGGCCGGCATATGATAGGTAGCCATAAATATTGGTTGAACCACCGATGGAAGCAAAACCCGGAAACTTCGGAGTGTGCTGAGGTTGCCAAAGTAAAAAGAGCTACTGGGTCGCAGCTACGATGATTTCATGCACACTTTTGCTGGTACAACTCAGTTCCATGCCTCACTCAGTTTTTTTTTGATCCGCTTCCTGAATCTGAGTGTTTGACAAGAGTTTCTTATCAGATCACTCTCCAAGAAATACTAAGGAAAAGAACCCTCAGATTTTATCGTGAAAGTATTGAAGAAAATAAGGGAAGGAAGGAATGACTGAGACATGGACACATGCTGCGTGGTCTCCTGCAGAGTGAGTCGTTGGCTTCACGTCAGGGAGGAGTCCTGCTTTAAGAACAGCGTTGGGACTGCTGCCCTCGCCTGAAATCTCGCCTGTCCCTGGAACGTGATATACAGAGACTTTGGGTTTCAACTTGATTTGGGCAAAAAAAATTGTGTTTTTAAAATATATTTTACTTTTCATTCATTAACGGTAGCATCTGTAATGTCTTACTCATAGAAATGAGCTTATATTCTATAAATCCTACTCTGAAATATTTTGCATGGGGCTCTGCTTAACAACTTGACATGAGGTTTACATCTAAGTCTATTCATTCGGTAGACATCTAATTCAACGCACCCGTACAAAAGAATAAGAGCGTCCTGGACCTCCCAAGCCTATGATGGTCCCTGGTTTTTAAATGACGTTCCCTAAAAGCAAACTGAGGTTTTTTAAGTAGTGGCCATGAGGTTGTAACTGAAGGGCCTGATAATATTTGGATGATTTCGAGGAGCCAAAGCTGATCATTGATCACTCTTCCTTCTTCCACTTTCTCAGTCTCTCCAGCTACCTGCTCTTCCAGGGTTCAAGATCTAGTGAGCTTTTATAAGTTTTCATACTGATTCTATTACTTCACAAATTATAGGTTTTTGTTTTATTATATCACCCTTAGAGTCTAAATAAAAGAGTATGGATATTTATAATTACAGTTATTCAAGAAATCAGCTCAATAATGGAGGGCTGGGTTCGTTTCATTGAGGCTCTGTTTTATTTATATTGGAATAATTTTGTGCAGACAATAACATATCAGATAGGATGCTCCAGAGGATGATTTCAGGCAACTTAGGCCAATAGCTCTCCCAAGGGTTTGCATACAGTTTTAATAATATTCAGCTAAACACGTAATCAGATGTTTCTCATATATTTTCAAAAGCCCCATATGGTTAGAAATGCCTGCCAGATTTCTTTGTTTTGATAAACAGAATGACATTTATTTAAACAGTTCTGAAAAATCTTCTTTCTCTACTTTGTGCTCAGGAGAGTTAATGAAGGCTCTGTTTTGGCCAGTGAAATGCCACATTGCCTGGACCTGTCTTCATGATGATTCTGATTTTATCCCTCAGATGTCGTCCTGGAGAGACCCCAAGTATAGTGCCTTCCAATATTTAAGTGTTAAATCAAGGGTGGACAATAGCAAGTGTCTGACCTCAGTGAACTGGTTGGCATTGATTTTTTAAAAGTGATTTGTTATTTGTTGCCCATGAAATTTGGTATTCTCCAAAGAGGTTGTTAGCTTTACCACGTGACATTCAATATGGTTATCATAAATCTCAATTAGTAGAAATTCAAACAGAATGACTCAGACACATCAAATAGGAAAATGACAAAACTCTTTAGACATCGTTATGTTATTTTGACATATTTTCTATGCTGGCTCTATGGGTCATTGCACTCGGTTATTTAGAGAGCAAGGAAATGTAATTGAACTGTAAGTCCCTGTCCTTGAAAAATGGGATGTTTTTGTTTTGTTTGGCTTTTTCCCTGTCAACCTTCCCTATCTTTGAGGTTTGCTTTGACAGCTCTGAAGTTTGGGTTATATACAAGAATATACACAAAGTAAGGAAATAATTAGGTTGTATGATACCTTTCAATCTGAAAACCACAGCTTTAAAATATTGCTGTTGCTTCCCCTGTCCTGCCTGCTCCCTGACAGTGACCAAGACCTTAGAGGCAAAGGCAGAGCGGCGCCATGGCGCCATCTGCAGGTTTGCTTCTTCCGGGATCCCGCGTGAGGGATCAGTGTCATAGATTAAGGACAGCCATACAAAGGTTATAGCCCAGTGCTATGAATAAGTCGGGAAAAGGGCTTTTGATTTCAAACACAGTACTAAATAGGAAAATGGTGTGTTGTTGCTGACTGTTGAAGGAAATCTACATTCCATTTACTCTCTAAGGAACATGGGCAAGAAATATCATGGTATCAGAATATCCATGATTTGGAAAATGTGGATTCCTTCTGCTGAGGCCACGGACAACCCAGAGAATGAGCTCTGGGTGGCACCCCATGAAATGTGCTTCCACGTTGACTTACCGTGTGGGAAGTTTCCAAGATTTTCAGAGTGTCTTCTCCATTCCTTTTGGTTTCAGTTTTGTAAAATTGAGCTCTTCCAGCTTAGTTTCAGGATTTGACTTCCGTGTTTTCTTTCTATCTGTATCATTTCGTTGAGTGATAAAGTTTAAACAATGCTACTGAGTCCTTATGAGAAGCTTCATAATAATAGTAATACTTACTTTATCAAGTAGACCTATACTATTCCATTCTTCACTACCCTTTTTATAACTCTTAAAGATTATGGTGGAGCTTTCTTTTTTAATACTCAAAATAGCTTTTCAAAAATGTCAAGGTGTGTTTTGCTACAAAGAGCTCTCATTAGGGAGCTTTTGATAATTACTAAAATTAATACCCATCTCATCAAGATGCTTTCCTCATTCACATGATGAAGCAAGTTTTGAAAATAGACCAAAAGATATTTTCAAGTAACTTCAGGCAAGTCCATCGCTGATGGAGATCAAAAATTTCTATTTTTAAACTGCAGAACAAAATGCCATTTTTATTTGAGATTGTCTGGGATGTTAAAAAGAGAGAGAGGAAAAAAGTGCTGATATTGCTTGCATTAGAGGAACTGCAAATATTGAAGCTAGACATTTTTGATGGAAAGATTTGGTCTCTGACCCAGCTATTCAGCTGCTGAAGAGTCAGTGACATACATCTGGGACCCAGTGGGGTGAGCTTTCTGCTTTTCCTGGAATGAACTGACAGAAAGGGTTTTTAGGTGACATCTATTGACCAGCCCTGCACCTGTCTGACAGGGGCATCATTGTTGCTTGCAATCTCATCATTTGTTCCAGTTTCCCAGCTGCTCAAAAACCGTGATGCTGTTGGGGAGAAATTACTAATTTAGCTTAAATCTAAAGTAAGAATGTTGATTGTCTCGATTTTGTGGAATTTAAAAAAATCATTTTTAGTAATTTTGTAAGAAAGGAAGACCAAAATCTGTAGAAAAGGGAGACTTTACAATGAAAATTCAACTCCCAGAAACAAATGAACAAACAACGTGAAATAAAAGTTAAAGAAAAATGTAGGAAATAATTCAGATAATCTCCACAAAGTACTCTTATATGTATATTATTTTATTGAGGTCATACTGATTTAGAACATTGTGTAAATTTCAGGGGTACATTATTATATTTCGGCTTCTGTATAGACTGCATTGTGTTCACCATCAATAGTCTAATTTCCATCTGTCACCATACCAATGTGCCCCTTTACTCCTTTTGCTCTCTCCCTACCCACTTCCCCACTGATAACCACTGATCTGTTCTCCATATCTATGTGTTTGTTTGTTTATCTTCCACATATGAGTGAAATCATATGGTGTTTGTCTTTCTCTGTCTGACTTATTTTGCTTAGCCTAATACCTTCGAGATCCATCTAGTTTTCACAAATGGCAAGATTTGATCTTTATTATGGCTGAGTAGTATTCCATTGTATTTATATGCCACATCTTCTTCAGCCATTCATCCATTGGTGGGCACTTAGATTGTTTTCAAGTCTTGGCTATTGTAAATAATGCTGCAATGAACATAGGTGTACATATCTCTTTGAATTAGTATTTTCACGTTCTTTGGATAATACTAAAAAATAAAAGAGCTGGATCATATGATAGTTCTATTTTTAATTTTTTGAGAAATCTCCATACTGTTTTCTGTAGTGGCCGCACCAGTTTGCATTCCCGCTGGCAGTGTACTAGGGTTCCCTTTTCTCCAAATCCTCTCCAACACTTGTTATTTCTTGTCATCTTAATACTAGCCTTTCTGATGAGTGTGAGGTGATATCTCATTGTAGTTTTGATTTGCATTTCCCTAATAATTGGTGATGTTGAACATCTTTTCGTGTGCTCGTTGGCCATCTGTATATCTTCTTTGGAACAATGTGTGTTCATATCCTCTGCCCATTTTTTGATTTGGTTTTCATTATTTTGTTGTTGAGTTGTATGAGTTCTTTATATATTTTGGAAGTAAACCCCTTGTCAGATACATGATTTGCAAGTATTTTCTCCCAGTTGATGGGTTGTTTTTTGTTTTGTGGATGGTTTCCTTTGTTGCACAGAAGCTTTTCATTTGATGTAGTCCCATTTGTTTATTTTTTCTATTGTTTCTCTTGCCTGAAGAGACATATCCGAAAAGATGTTGCTAAGACTGATGCCAAAGAGCATACTCCCTATGTTTTCTTTGAGGAGTTTTATGTTTTGTTTTTTTTTTTGAGGAAGATTAGCCCTGAGCTAACATCTGCTGCCAATCCTCCTCTTTTTGCTGAGGAGGTCTGGCCCTGAGCTAACATCTGTGCCCATCTTCCTCCACTTTATGTGTGGGATGCCTACCACAGCATGGCTTGACAAGCAGTGCCATGTCCACACCCGGGATCTGAACCGATGAACCCTGGGCCACCAAAGAGGAATGTGCCCACTTAACCACTGAGCCACTGGGCCAGCCCATTGCTGTTTTGATTACTATAGCTTTGTAGTATGTTTTGAAGTCAGGAATTGTGTTGCCTCCAGCTTTGTTCTTTTTTCTCAGGATTGCTTTGACTATTAGGGGTCTTTTGTTGCCCCATATGAATTTTAGGATTCTTTGCTCTATTTCTGTGAAGAATGTCATTGGGATTCTGATTGGGATTGCATTTGAATCTGTAGATTGCTTTGGGTAGTATGCACATTTTGACTCTGTTTATTCTTCCGATCCATCTGCATGTAATATCTTTCCATTTCTTTATGTCATCATTGATTTCTTTCAGCAATGTCTTATAGTTTTCCTTGTATAGGTCTTTCACCTCTTTGGTTAAATTTATTCTAGATATTTTATTCTTTTTGTTTCAGTTGAGTTTTCTTTCTGTTAGTTCGTTTAATTAGAGTATAGAAATGCGACTGATTTTTGTAAGTTGATTTGGTACTCTGCAACTTTACTGTAGTTGTTGATTATTTATAATAGTTTTCTGATGGATTATTTAGGGTTTTCTATATATAAAATCATGTTGTCTGCAAACAGTGAGAGTTTCACTTCTTCATTGCCTATTTAGATTCCTTTTAGTCCTTTTTCTTGCCTAATTTCTCTAGCCAAAACCTCCAGTACTATGTTGAATAAAAATGGTGAGAGTGGGTACCCTTGTCTTGTTCCTGTTCTCAGAGGGATGGCTTTCAGTTTTTGCCCATTGAGTATGATGTTTGCTGTGGGTTTGTCGTATATGTTGTATATGGCAACATATATGGTGTATTATGTTGAGGTAATTTCCTTCTATCCCCATTTTGTTAAGAGTTTTTATCAGAAATGGCTGTTGGATCTTGTCAAATGCTTTTTCTGTGTCTATTGAGATGGTCATGTGGTTTTTATTCCTCATTTTGTTAATATGGTGTATCACATTTATTGATTTGCGGATGTTGAACCATCCCTGTGTCCCTGGTATAAATCCAGCATGATCATGGTGTATGATCTTTTTGATATATTTCTTTTTTTTATTTAAGAATTGGCACCTGAGCTAACAACTGTTGCCAATCTTCTTTTATTTTTTCTCTGCTTTTTTTCCCCGAATCCCCCCAGTACATAGTTGTATATTTTAGTTGTGGGCCCTTCTAGTTGTGGCATACCTATTTCTTCTTGATTCAGCTTTGGGAGGTTGTAAGAGTCTAAGAATTTATCCATTTCTTCTAGATTGTCCAATTTGTTGGCATTTAACTTTTCATAGTATTCTCTTATAACCTTTGTATTTCTGTGATATCCATTGTAATTTCTCCTCTTTCATTTCTAATTTTATTTATTTGAGCTTTCTCTCTTTTTTTTCTTAGTGAGTCTGGCTAAGGGTTTGTCAATTTTGTTTATCTTCTCAAAGAACCAGCTCTTTGTTTCGTTGATCCTTTCTGCTGTCTTTTTTCTTTCAATTGCATTTATTTCTGCTCTGACTTTTATTATTTCTCTCTTTATGCCGACTTTGGGCTTTGTTCTTTTTCTAGTTCTGTTAGGTGTAGTTTGAGATTGCTTATTTGAGATTTTTCTTGCTTGTTAAGGTGAGCCTGTATTGCTATGAATTTCCCTCTTAGGGCCGCTTTGCTGCCTCCCATATGAGTTGGTATGGTATGTTATCATTTTCATTTGTCTCCAGATATTTTTTGATTCCTCCTTTAATTTCTTCAATGATCCATTGCTCCTTCAATAGCATGTTGTTTAGTCTCCACATCTTTGTCCTTTCCTCATCTCTTGTAATTAATTTCTAGCTTTATAGCACTGTGATTGGAAAAGATGCTTGTTATTACTTTGATCTCCTTAAATTTATTGAGGCTTCCTTGTTTCCCAACATATGGTCTATCCATTGAGAATGTCCCATGCACACTTGAGAAGAATGTGTATTCTGCTGTTTTTGGATGGAGTGTTCTATATATATCTGTTAAGTCCATCTGGTCTAGTTTTTCATTTAATTCCATGGTTTCCTTCTTGCCTTTCTGTCTGGATGAGCTATCCATTGATGTGAGTGGAGTGTTGAGGTCCCCTAGTATTATTGTGTTGTTGTTAATGTCTCCTTTTAAGTTTGTTAATAGTTGCTTTATGTACTTTGGTGCTCCTATGTTGGGTGCATAGATATTTGTAAGTGTTATATCCTCTTGGTGGAGTGTCCCTTTGATCATTATATACTGCCCCTCTTTGTCTCTCTTTACCTGTCTTATCTTGAAGTCTACTTTGTCTGATATAAGTATTGCAACACCTGCTTTCTTTTGTTTGCCATTAGCTTAGAGTATCATCTTCCATCCCTTCACTCTGAGCCTGTGTTTTTCTTCGGAACTGAGATGTGTTTCCTGGAGGCAGCATAATGTTGGGTCTTATTCTGTAATCCATCTCACCATTCTGTGTCTTTTGATTGGAGATTTCAATCCATTTACATTTAGAGTGATTATTGATATATGAGGGCTTAATGCTGCCATTTTATTGCTCATTTTCTGGTTCTCCTGCATTTCCTTTGTTTCTCATCCCATGTATTTCAGACCAGCAATTTGGTTAGGTAGTTTTTTTATGCTGGTTTTCTTAATTTTCTCCTTATTTATTATTTGGGTCTCTATTCTACTTTTTTGTTTAGTGATTACCATGAGGTTTGTATGAAAAATCTCGTGGATGAGATAGGCCATTTTCTGATGACCTCTTATTTCCTTAGACTAAGCCAATTTAGTCCCTCTCCTCTTCCCCTCCTAAGTTGTTTTTGTCACATCTTATTCCATCTTGTGTTGTGAATGTTTGGTTAAAATGACAAGATTATATATTTTTTGGTGTTTTCCTTCCCTTTATCCTTAATGTTATACTTGAGTGTTTGCTAACCTGTTCTGATGGATAGCTACAGTTTTCTGATTTTGTCTACCTATTTATCTCCTTACTCAGGGCTTTGTAACCTCTTTCTTCTTTTTTTTTCAGGTATGAGAGCCTTCTTGAGGATTTCTTGTGAGGGGGTGGGGGTCTTGTGGTGGTGAACTCTCTTAGCTTTTGTTTATCTGGGAAAGTATTTTTTTCTCCATCGTGTCTGAAGGATGTTTTTGCTGGATAGAGTATTCTTGGCTGAAATGTTTTGTCTTTCAAAGATGTGAATGTGTCATTCCATTCTCTCCTAGCCTGGAAGGTTTCTGCTGAAAAATCCACTGAAAGCCTGATAGGGGTTCCTTTATAAGTTATTTTCTTCTGCCTTGCTGCCCTTAGTATTTTTTCTTTGTCATTGACTTTTGCCAGCTGCACTACTATATGTCTTGCAGTAGGTCTTTTTACATTCATGTAGTTAAGAGATCTGTTGGTGTCTTTCACTTGCATTTCTATCTTCTTCCCCAGGTTTGGGAAATTCTCTGCTATTATTTCTTTGAACAAGCTTTCTGCTCCATTCTCCTTCTCTCTCTGGAATACCTATAATGCTTATGTTGCATTTCCTAATTGAGTTGGATATTTCTTGGAGAATTTCTTCATTTCTTATTAGTCTTAGTTCTCTCTCCTCCTCCATCTGAAACATTTCTATATTTCTGTCCTCAATATTGCTGATTCATTCCTCCATAATATCAACTCTATTGTTCAGGAAGTCCATATTCTTCTTTATCTCATCCATTGTGTTTTTCATCTCCAACATTTCTGATTCGTTCTTCTTTATAGTTTCAATCTCTTTTGTGAAGTAGCCCCTGAATTTGTTGAACTGTCTATCTCCATTTTCTTTTAACTCATTTTTTTATGATAGCTGTTTTGAATTCTCTGTCATTTAGATTATAGATTTCTATGTCTTCAGGATTGATTTCTGGGTACTTGTCACTTTCCTTCTGGTCTGGGTATTTAATATACTTTTTCATACTGCTAGACAGTGTATATTTGTGCTTCCACATTGTGGTAGTATTTGATTGCCACTTCCACCTGCTGCCACTGGGTAGAGGTCAAAAGCTGCATATTCTAAGCCTGCCATGATCCACGGCACAGCTCCCAGGTGCTGACCTGGGGCATTGGGTGGGGGGTAGGAGTGCTTTCTTTCTCCTACACGATCTCAGGGGTTTCTCCCTCTGCCCTCTCTATCTGCTCTTCTGGGGTGTTAGCTTGATGAAGACACACCGTGATAGCTAGCCACCTCTGTGTGGGGCTTTCCCCTGGACTGTAAGGGACCTTGGAGATCAATGGTGTTCCCATGGTGGGCGCTGCCCCTCCCCCCATTCCTCTTGGAAGCTGCATGCAATCCCTGGGTTGCTGCCCTTTGAGGAGGAAGAGAAACTTTCTCTTGCCTTGTTTCACTTCCTCCAGGGAGAACTCCAGCACCTCCACCTTCCAACATATGGCTGCATGGGTCTCTCAGACATCTTTTGTGTTGTGTGGATGTCCTCTGTTGGAATATGAATGTTGTTTTCGTTGTGTCTTAGAGGGGAGAGTTTACCAGGAGAGCTCACTCTGCCATGATGCTGGTATCACTCTCCAACAGTCATTTTTGACTATTTTCATAATAAATTTTTATTTTGTGATGTGAATAACAGACCCATTGTTCATCTTGTCAAAGGCAATCGACTTTTTAAAAATCTTTCCAATACTGATTGAATATCACATGGGCTTTTACCATTGTCTATTAAAGACTGGTTTTACTGAAAATACTGAAGTGTATCTCCAACAGGTATGAATTTGAAAGACATATAACTAGGTAACATTCCTTGTTTATCCCAATAAATTTTTCTAAACAAAAAAAATTGTTATGGACAGAATTGCATTTTAAAACAAGAAGCACAAAGGAGAATAAATAAAAGTGCACAAATATTTTATTACTTCCCAAAATAGCCTTACTTGAAAAGACCATCACTTTTTGGCAAATGGACCCATTTGCTCCTGAAAAAACCATGAGTTGGGTGAATTCCATTACAATCAGCAAGCCAACTTTAAGGCAACAAGAAGGAAAAGCAGATCATCCCTGGGATTCCTATGGCCAACTTGAGTGGAAGGACCATCAGGGAACCAGTTGACATTTTTTTATAAGAAGAAATGGCAAATGTCTCCCAATTAGTACCTTTCCGTCATCATTGCTTGGAAACAACTATAGATTATATACTTGTATGTAGGAAAGTAAATCTGGTGCGCACTTTGTAAGAGCGCAGGGCAATTAACAAGTGGCAATGCCAATCTCTAGAATTTGTGTAGTTTTTGTATTTGACAGCATTTTGATAGAAGCTGTGTGAGTAACCCACAGTAGACAGAGGGAGGCAGATGACTGGATGTCTCTATTCTGTGTAAACCCCTCACTACTTAGAGAACCCCCCTAAAAGCTACCTCCTCACTGCCTGCCAGTTTTTTGGAGTCTGTGCATCATTTTAGTACATCCACCTACCTATGATTACTGACGAATGTTGTTAGTATTAAGGTCTGGAGATGAGTTTGACTTTCTCTTCTTAATTAAAAATAATAAGCATATTATGTAAATTAATGGACTCTTGAATGTGAACTTCTCTTGTAATAGCCCCTAGAAGAGTAAGAACTTGAGAAAAATGATAATCCAGTTTCTTTGCAGCTAAAAGGATTTTAATGGTATTTCTTGACATTTTGTTGGCTTATAAGGGGACCACGTCACAGAATGCAATGTGCCCAGGGACATTTATTTATCATAGCATCTTTGACAAGTGAAATTCCCTCATTAGACTATAAATAAAAACAGCTGTGCAATCTCAGACAAGTTACATAAGCCAAAGATGTGTCGAATTTAAAAATGAAACGGTCATTGTGGAATTAAACTCCTCCAGCTTTTAAATATCATTACTGAACTTAATAATGCATTTTAGACTAACTGGATTTTCAAAAATAAAACCAGAGGCTTCCAACTTTAATCTAGAAAATTGTTTTTGTTGTGGATTCTTTCCTATTATTGTTATGAAACAAAAAGCAAAACTAAAAAATAGAGATAAAAAATTACCTTTCTATCAGTAAGATTATTACATTGCATATTCGATTAGAGCTATTTTAAAGTAAAATCACAAATCAAAGGAGATTTGAGAATATTTTACATATACTGAGAAGCCAAGTTTGAAAATGTTAAACAGTCTATCATCATTTAAATAGAAGCCATTTATTATTCAGAGCTCTCTACTAGATGCTGTAAATATTTTATAAATGATACATACCGGCCTCATCTTCTGAGAGTTTAGCAATGCTCTCTTAAAAGCCTGGGTAAATTAAGTGTCATTCATTCAAATACAAAATAGAAATAGAGATAATTCATGAGATCAGTTTTAAAAATTGTATATGGTGAAGGAAGGAAAAATCCTCTAATCTAGTAAAGGAATCCTACAAAATAATATATAGTTCCCTAATAAAGACCAGAAGAATATAGTTCACGACATCATAACTCCATGGAACTTTTCAGATTAAATCAGTCATTGTGGGCCCCTCCATTTAACAGAAGCTCCAGGGACTTCATTATCTTGCCCAAAGTTGCGGAGCTAGTTAACTGCAGACTGAAAGCTAGTCTCTCAATTTGTTCTATACCTGATTTTACTGTAATCCCAGAATATATACTTTTCAATGTGAAAGTTTCCAGAGATTTTTATTGATCTCACTAAAAATGGGATTCCTGAAGATTTCTGAAGTTCCCAAATAATGCTATTTGGTTTTCATTCTCAATGCATTTTCTTGATCTAATTGACCCTTCACACTGAGTAGTCACAGGTACTATGGGCTTGGTGAGGAGGACTGGTCACTTTGGATGTTTCTGATAGAGGAGACGTTACAGGAACTCTACAGAGAAAGGAGTTCTTTCTTGTTTTGCCCACAAGACTGCACGTCCTGCAGCAGTCCATATACTTACAAGAGCCTTGCTTTCAGAGATTTCCTGAGGCAGTGGATGGTGAGGCTATTCCAAGATCCTTTTTTTTCTGATATTGACGTTGAAGATCGTAAAAGGAGATCTCCATCTCCTTTGTGTTTCACACATCCCCAATCCCTGTGCAAATGTCCCCTGACCTGGTCTAGTTGAGCCCCAAGTGTATCTTTACTTGACTGTCCCTTAGCCATGAGAAAATTGATGATTCACCTAGACGAGATGTCAAGGGTTGGTCATGATGGTCAATTATCCCTGCATTACAGTTGTCTGTAGATTTCTATGCACAAAGGTAAAATTAAACCCAGCCACGAAATCACAGACATACTTGAGCCAAAAATTATAAATTAAGCAAAAGTTTTCCTTTCATTTTCATATAGAGGCTAAATTATAGAGGTAATTCTACTGATGGCATGAAATGGACACATTTAAACTCTTGGGATTTTGAGCCAGAGAATATACCTGACAAAAATTAAGAAGTATTAATGCATTGCTTCTCTTTGTAATTGTCTTGTCAAACATTGTAGAAATGCTTATTGGCTTCATCTTCATCACCAGGATTGATTTAACCAAAGCCCTCAGGTAGATCAAATAGAAGTAATTGTTTATTCCTTTGTTCGTTCAGTTTTACTGAGGGCTGTGGCAGGAACTGAAGACATACAGAGATGAAAGTCTTGTCTCTGTTAGTGAAGTCCATTAAAACCATGAATATGGTATTTGATGTCTCTTAAACCATGAAAAGGTGACAAATACTCCTTTTGAGCCGTCTTTGGATGTCGTAAAAGCTAGTGGGATCAGCCTCTGCTAGTTAACTAGATAAACTATTTGGTTCTGAAGAGAAGTATCACTGGGTATAATCCACTGGCATAGGCCAGGCAAGTTAAGAGGGGTGATCTTTAATAGGGCTCCAGGATCAGTGATTCTAGCTTATACAAAGCTTGGGAGACAAGACCTAGTGAAGAATGTCTTCTTTAAAAAGAAAATATGCTAGGAAAGCAACACAACCCACTTTTAAAGGGAGAGGAAAGTAGTAGACGGAATCATCTATAGGTGGAATCATCATGTATTTTATTAGTAACATGTTCACATTTCTGGGCTTGAATTCATAATGACATACTGATTAGGCTATAGTACTAGGACTGAGGAGGAGTTTTTATTAAAAAGAAAATGTGGAGGATAAATAGTACACCTTTCTTGTCTATTTCTCTCTTACCTCCAGGACTTCCAGAAGCCAACGTGAGTAGAGAGGGATGTCACATTGAACCTGTAGTGAGCTGGAGGTAGTAGTTTCAGCAGCGGGTAGCCACAAGTATGACACTATCGATCTCTGTCGTTACTTTCTGTCCACTCATTTCACTTGTGTAGATCCTGCCTCTTCCTCAAAGTTATGAAAACCACATTAACTGGGACCTCATTACATGCCTTTGAGGCAGCAGCCCTCAACATTCCAGTGGGTTGTGTGTTTGGAAAACATCCTTTTGGCAGTGAGGGAATTTTGCCATAGATTAAACCATATAAGCGATAGCTAGATCACTTGCCTCAACTAATTCTCTCTGCCTGTTTCCCATCAATCATCCTTTCCCTGTTCAGCAGCAATAAATACTATTTGGGAATCGTGGTGTCCTTGGAGAATCTGATGAAAGCTATGGACCTTTGCCACAGAAAATAACCAATACACACAAACTTTGCACACATCTTCAGGGTGTTCCTGACACATTACTGCCACTCCATAGATCTCACACAACACCCACCTGCTTGCTGGCCCAGCCCAGCACGTCTTAGTGTGGTCTGAGGCACACAGGGCACTCTTCCATGGCCCTGCCATATGCCTGACTTCTTAGGTCAACTAAATTTGGCTGCTCTTGAGTGCTGTGATCACTTCTCACAGATTTATAAATCTTCACATTATTATAGTAAAGTTTATCTGAAATCAAATAGGAGAAAAAATATGTTAATTTTGTTTCACTCAATATTTCTTAAAGTGATAAGCCCACCAAAACCTATTTTGAATGATGTTTGCTAAGATCCAGATGCAATGGCATTATGTGACCAAGACCTCTTGAACTGAGGGAGGAAACTTCTGGAACATCTGTGTGAGGAGCTTGGCAAGCACTCTCCCCAAAAGGCCATGATAAAACTGGAAAAGATTGTCAAAAATAAACATCTTAAGTCTCTGAAATCCAACCAAAGGGCATACAAAATATTGAGGAAAGGTCAAGGCTTTCCTCAATAGTCCTCTTGCCAAAAATTCAAGATCTTGCACTGTCTTCTTGTTCTGCCCATTTTGCCAAGCCTAATCTTAGATCAAGACAACCATCTGCTCTTTCTGACCCAGGATCAGACAACCACGCCCTGCCAGGAAAAAAAGCAACCTACCAACCAACTAACCAACCAACCAACCAACCAATCAACCAAACAACCTGGCCCCGGACTATGCCACTGTGGCAACTCTATGGATTCCACTTTCACGTGAGGCCACAGTACCACTTAGAGATGCTTTTACCTTCCCCTCCCGGCTTCCTCTGATATTACCCAAGATGGTTGTGCTACATTTTTACTGCTCACTTAGGCCTCCTTTCCCATTCTTACTTCCCTGGATTCTCAGGTAATAAGTTTCATCTTTATCCTATCGGGAAAAAACTTACCAAGTCAGAACTAAAAGTCCCTGCCTACTTAGCTACATAGTTATCCTTTCATTTTCCCTCTTCTCTGTCTCGCCTGTGAGGATCAGCTCTCTGCCCAAGCTCAGAGCCTTCTCCTCAGCATCCCTTCTGAGTCCCTTCTCCCCCTGCCCTCCAGTCTCAGCTGCCTTCTCTCCTGGCTGCTTTGCTTCAACTCATGAAAACCTATAAAAAATGTGCAATTATTTCCTTTCTTAGAAAAAAAAAAGTCTTCCCATAACCTCACGTCTCTCTCTTCCTGTCTTCTTATCCTTTCTTTTCATAGCCATATTTTTGGTATATAGCAAAATACACATAACATAAAATTCACCATTTTAACCATTTGAAAATGGGATTTAACCATTTTAAAGTGTACAATTCAGTATCACTTAGTGCATTCACAATGTTTGGCAACCATCACCGCTATCAAGTTCCAGAACATTTTCAACATTCCAAAAGGAAACCTTGTGTCCATTAACAGTCACTCTATCCCCCTAGCCAACCCTAGGCAACCACTAGTCTGCTTTCTGTGTCTATGGGTTTTCTGATTCTGGATATCTCATATGAATTCATAGCCATACTTCTTGCAAAGATTTGTTAGAATGAACAGCATCCACAATCTTACTTCCCATGTTCTTCTCAACCTGATCTAAACTAAACCAGCTCTTCCACTCTCATCTCTGCACCTAAACTGCTCTCTCTAAGACCTCAAATGACAGTCTAAGTTGCCATCCAAGGGTTTTCTAGGACTTTTCCTTCTTCACACCTCTGAAACATTTGAAGCAATCGGTAGGGTTGATTTGGGGGTTTTCTTGTGATCTATGTTTCTATCTCTCAACCAGGAATAAAGGATATCGATACCATTGTAAGAGTCATTAGGAATGTCCATCCAGTGGTGGAAAATAGAGAAGTAGTACAACACTCATGCCAGGTTTCGGACTGACATCTCAATCCTAGGATTATCTGGTTGGACGTTGGAAAAGGCCATCTTGGGTTCATTTGCGTTTTAGGTTTTTATTATAAATTTTGGTTTCATGTGTTAGGCCAAAGTGGAGTTTTTACATTTTACCATTATCTCCTAAGCTTATGTTTTCTAGGTTGTAAATGGCTTTTGAAGGTTCTAGTGCGTGAACACATGTTGAATTGGTCTAGACTTTCAGTTTTTATCAAGAATTGTGAGGTCTCATAAAACTTGAAAAGAAAGAATGGTTCTAAAGACATGGGTCTTCAGGTGTCTTAGGGCCTATTTTATCAGACATCTTTTAAAAATATAATTTAAAATATGTACTCTCTTCATAAAGAAAGCACTTGTGGGGCCACTACCCACCTATAGAAATGGAAACATGTTCAAGACTAATTTTAAAAGAAAAGAAATCAATCTGATAGTAGTATGGAAAAATGGCAGTGGGTGGGGAGTGGATTTGTCTTTGGAGTTTTATTATTATTATTATTATTCCTAAAATGAGAGGGATTGTCACTGCCCATCTGAAGGCTAGTGCTGGAAATAATTCAGAGACATCCAGGGACACTTTTGTTCTTGCTAGAAGTTGACATTTACAGATTAGCAGAAGGTCATCTTTTCCCTTAGGCTAGAAGACGACAAAACATTAATTTTCTTATTTAATTAAATTAACTCCAAAGGAACAAATGATCCAGGACTGTTTCGTAAAAATTATCACCCAGTTTGGAAAAGTAATGGAGTAAACAAGAGAACACTATTTTTTAATGTCAGTGAAATAAAAAGACTGTGATTTTTGTTCCCACAAGAAGTCATTAACTACTAACACACTGAGTTCTGGGTCTCTAGCATCAAGGTAAGCAGCTTATGCTAAAGTCAATAGACTAGGTTAAAAACATTTCTTAGTTTTAATATCCTGGCTGCTGAAGTTGCAACTTTCTTTATTATCGGTGTGTTTGGATACATTCTTCATATGTAAAATGAAATTCAGATTTAAAAAATTCTATGCTTTGGGATAAGTATTTTGATTGTTCAAAGGTTTTGGACCTTACTGCAATTTAAAAAGTTCTTTCTCATCATCAAGTTGACCGATGTTTTCTTCCCATTTATTTAAGCTGTATTTTAAGCCTCTGATTAATTCAGAATTAAGTAGTGATTGTCCATCCGTCTAAACATGCAATTTCCTCAGTCCCTCATAAATTAAAGGGATCGGGTTTTTGTTTGTCTGCTTGTTTGGGGTATGTGTGTGTGTATGTGAGTTTGTGCGTGTGTGTGAGAGAGCGAGCGAGTACACTATTTATTTGTAACAACATATGTGAAATGTTGTCTACCAGGGAAGCTTGTTAGAAAATCAGTATCCTGGGTTTTAACTGGGAGCTGGTCACGTAGGCACCCTCTTCCTGGCATGTATCAAAATTCCAGACTCCCAGAAGGAGAGCAGGTGTTCATCATAAACCATGTTGTTCATACAAACAAGTTAGTATGATGAGCCATTCTTATCAGGGAATGGTGGCGACCTTCCTGAACTCCGAGTTTCCAGATGCCAGCCAAGGGTCAACCATGCAAGCAGATTTTTCTAGGAGAGCAATCTCAGGTCCGCTGTGCTAACACTTTTCTTCGTGCCCATCATGCCCCTTAGGTCTGGCCCCCACTTATGCATACTTTCAGATCCATCCTCCATCATGCCTCTCATTGAGTTTTATGCTCCATCCGTAAGAACTACTTCCATTCCCCGAGAGTACCATATTTTCTCTCGCCGATTCACTGCCTCTTACTTCTCCTGCCTGTGCTGTTGCAGTGATGAGTTACACCTTGGTGAGCCAATCCAAAATACTGTACAATCCAAGACACACAAACATGGGCTGAGTTAACAAAGGGCCAATGTTTTTGAACATTGATGTTTGAAATATTGATGTTTTTGAACATAAACGTTTTGCATTATGTTTTTTAAACAGATATGTTTTCGTGCAGGTTTTGCTATCACTCCATTTCATCCACGATGCCATTAAAATTTTTTTGTGAAAATTTGTTTCCTTTTCTTCTGATCATTCTCTTAAAAAGATTAATTGAAATGTAGTTATATAATAACCAATTATTGCTAACAAATGTTAATTTTATATTTTTCCTCTGATTATTTAAGGAGATTTGCACTTCTTGAATTACCACAATCTTTAGGGTTTTTTTCCCCTTGTTAAAGAACGAAAATTGAACTGAGTAGATTTGAAGGTCTAATTGGGTTTATTCAGCTATTCATGAATCGGGCAGCATCCCATCCAGCAAATAAATAAGAGCTCAGAGAAGTTATGCAAAACAAACAGTTTTTATAAGCAGAAAGAAGATGGGAGGAAGAAGTTAAAAAGTGGATTATTTCAGGCAAAGTCACCTTTCATTAGGGCAAGGCAGGCAGTCTGATCAGGCAGATTACCTCACTAGTGTTGATCAGGAATTTTGAGACCTATTGGTTTAAAATTCCACTCCTGGGAGAGGCTGAAGCTGCAGTTAGGGTAGGTATTAAGTCTTGCTGGGGCTTAGCATGAGTGACTCCATTTTGGGCCTGTTGTTTCTTTTTAACACCCTTATAATCTGAACTTCACCCATTACATTATTTTTGTCATAGTACTCTGTGAAATATTTATCATTTCTCCTCAGTGATAAATTTCAAAGCATAACAGAATAATAAGTGTTGATGACAATGTGAAAAAATCAGAACTAACTCTTGCACACTACTGGTAGGAATTTAAAATGGTGCAACCACTTTGGAAAACACTTTGGAAGTTCCTCAAAAAGTTAATAAACACACAGTTATCATGTAACAGCAATTCCTCTCCTAGATATGTACCCAAGAGAATTGAAAGCATATGTTCACAAAGAAACTCAAATATGAATATTTGTAGTAGAATATTCATAATAGTCAAAAAGTGAAACAACTCAAATGTCCATCAGTTGATGAATAGAGAAACAGAATATGGGCAACTTATGCAGTGGAATATTATTCAGCCATTAAAAGGAATGGAATACTGATTCATGGTACAACTTAAATGACTCTCGAAAACATTGTGCTAAGTGAATGAAGCCAGATTAAAAAGGCAGCATTTTGTATCACTCTATTTATGTTAAATATCTAGAATTGGCAAATCCATAGAGACAAAGCAGATTCATAGTTGCCAGGGTTTGGGGGGAGAGGGAAGTGGGGAGTGACTGCTAATTGGTATGGAGTTTGTTCTTGGAGTGAAGAAAATATTCTGGAATTGGATAGTAGTGATAGTTGTGCAACTTGATGAATATACTAAAATCACTGAATTGTATACTTTAAAATGGTGAATTTTAAGGCATATGAATTATATCTCAATAAAAAATGAAAAACTCAAATCACAAATTTCCATTTGAAGATGAAAAAAATGTTTTAATTTTCTCTGTGAAGCACTTAAAAGAAATTTACAACAGAGACTCCAATGAAAATTTTAAAGAGAAATGAGAACTGGGAACTGTCAGCCCCACTTAGTTCCATAGTCGTGTGATTGTTTGAAGAATTGTTTAATTCAGCAATTAGTGTTTGAAATGTCGTGCATACTACTGTACAGTTAGTAATCCTGATAAAGTAAATAGCTTTCTTCATGTAAGTCTCCACTCTGCTTACAATGTTTTGAAATATTGCAGATTTTTTCACAGATGCATGAATAGTGAGAGGCAAAGACATATTGAGGGCATTTGGAAACTCTCACTTTCTCCTAGCACTCCATCACCAATAAGAGTAAAAACTGTACGCCGTGATGTATCCTTAAAGCTCTTGCGTTTCTCTCTCCTTACACTCAACTGAAATACTGTTACATTTTTCACCCTTATTAGCTTTAGGGTCTTGTGAATGGGCTGAAAACAATTGATCAAAAAGAGGAATTGCTTTAAGCAATGCCATGGTTAAAACTGCATTTCTGGTTACTGGTTTTTCAAGTCTGATGATGTTGTTAGATCGCGAGGCTAGTTTCTCAGTGTTTTTTGCTACTTGAAGAAATGTGATCATACTTTTATACTTTTCAGTGTTTGTGCTGGTTTTATTTTACTTTGTTTACAATTCATGCTTGTGCTACGCTATTTGATGAAGTAAAATTGCCAGAAACTGCTTCACCAGTAGCAGGAGAGCAGTCGGAATACTTAGAATCCATAAATAGATTATTGGTAGAATAAAGGTCCAAAAATGATGGCAGTTTTTAAAAGATCCTTTTGTTTTGGGTTTCTAGTTTTATTAACATGTTATAAAAGTAGGCATGGTCATTACAAGAAAGAATAGTTATTCATTTCCTTAAGGAATGTTGTTAAGTATTTACCATCTGTCAGACTCAGGGAACAGGAGGATGGATCGGCCTACAGAGGCGCTCTTCCTGACGGAGGCCTGCGCCAGTGCGCTGCAAGGGGCCCTCCATCCGGTCAGTGGGTGCATCTGGTTCCTCGAAGCGGATGATCAGGGACTTCCCCTCTCTCCTCAGCTCAAAGATCCAACCACTTCCCTTGAGGCCAAGAGTGAAGCCATAGGTGGGTGCTAAGAGTAAAAACTGTAGAAGCTCAGTGATTGTATGGTCCACTTTTATTAATTATAATCCCATAAAATTATCAATCAGTGACCAAAGTATCAGAAAATATGAACTACTTGGGAATTTGGCACTACTTCAAAAGAAATCTGAATCAAAGTATAGGTCAACATTTTAGGATGGGATTTGATCACAATTCTGCCTAAACGAAACCCTTTACCAGTAAAAGACAATGTGAAAAATGGTACTAAAATGATAAGAAATTCTGGAAGAGAAAAATCAGAGATGTGAGATGGATGTACAATCCAGGTAGCTCTTCCACGTACCTTCGGACTGCTTCACATAAATGAGAATGGAACTTTCATTTTCTGCTCTGAGCTGCTTACGAAGTTCCTCGCGTTCTTCTAGGGGAAAGGTTGGGGAGAGCAGAACATTGTTCATCCGCCATTCAGGGTAGAGGAAGGGGTGATAACCTGACTAATTGGAATGTTCCATAGGATCAGTATTTAATAGCCATGAGCTAAGCGTTTAAGATCTGTTATCTCATTTGATCCTTTCAATAGACTGCAAATTAAGTATTACTAGTATCTCTGTTTTACAAATGTGAAAACAGAGGAATAGAGAGCTGATTAAGTATTTTGCCTAGGAATGAATTGTAAGTAATTGGTAAAGATGGACATAGTTGATACTTAATAATCATACCTGGTCTCGTCTGTCTGAGCTACACTTCCTTTCACCCATGTCCGGCAAATGCCTACTGATTCATTTAAGACTTGGTTTGAAGATCACCTGGTACTTCCCTTTTCCTGGAATGCATCGTCTGTTGGTTCTCAAAAAGAACTGTGCTCCTTCTCTCTGTGGTGGTTCCAAGACCCTCAAACCACATATTGTGGTGGTTGTATACTTCAACTGTTACCCCTAGAGGAGATGTTTTATCAGATTCACAGTTTTATTCCTGGAACCTGGCATACTCCCAGGGCTATAGGAGGTGCTCAATAAACACTTACCAAATGAATGATTGATCAGTAGACGGAATAAATGTTGAATAAATGTTAATTCTCCATTCCCTGTGTTAATACAAATACTAGAATTAACTTTACCTAGTTAAAACATTGTCTTGGAATTTATTCCAACTTCCCGCTTTCTGTGAATTAACCAGAAACCCTTTGTTTTTAGATTTTTACTAATTAACAAATTACGTCTCTTTTGACTTAAGTCATTTTAAAGTATAGGGCCGAACAAAATCAGACACTTCAGATCATTCACGTGTCTTTGAGGGGCGCAGTTCACTCAGCCATTTGCCTCCCTGTCTCGGTACTCACACAACACTTGCAGCGATGTCTGTTAATGCACACTAAGTCAGTTCTCCTTACCCTGCCTCCAAGCGTGCCTGTTCAACAGGTCATTCAGTTACTATTCTCTTGCACTCAGGACCAAGATAAAACATGTGCCAGAGAAAGATGTCTTATCGAGATTCTCAAGATGGACTAGTTACACATAAACAAATAAATTACCAGAGCAAAGTCTCTTACCTTTTAGAAAGAGATTTGTTATAGGGGTTGAGAGTGAAGAAAATCAATTATTGTTGAACTGATAAATGTCCCTTCTAGAGAGTTTACGTTGCCATTAAAGCATAAAGTTGCCATTTTTCTTTATCTGTCAGCTACTTATTTCCTGCATGAGCTATACAGGCTTCTAAATCACATCTGTTGGTCACTTGCCAAATGCTTGGCTATTGGGTACATATGGAATAAATTGTTCAATGAAGAACTTTCCAGCTATTTGAAATGAATCTTTCTAGCTATTTGATCAAGTGCACCTGTAAATCTAAGATGCCTATAAAGAAATGTCTAACTAGTACATTGGATGCAAGATACAAAATCTCACATAGGATAATAGTAACTAAAGTTCTGAATGTTAACTTGACTTAGGAAATGTTCATAGTAGTGGGAAAAAAGTCCCCAAACCAAGGCTTGAAATGCTAATAGATGGTAACCCTATTTATACACACATTTATGTTACTCTTCATATTCGGGAAGCTGATGATAGTATTTCCTTTTTAGGATAGAAGGGAGAATTCTTCAATAATAGAAGGGAAGAAATACCCAGTTGAAAATGACCACTTTTTCAAAGCATCTGTTTTCCCAGCCATGTGGAAGGCTGTCGGTTCTGAGTTACACAAACCTGCATTAGTTGTTTTCCAGCAGAATACTTGTCGAGGCTGCCTGTTTTGTGAAAGTGTTTCCTCAGGACCAGCATAACAGAAGAGTATGAAATATTTATTGAATAAGTATATTTCGTTGCTAGTTCATACCTCTGCACCTCTGTCTAGATCATCCTTTCCTCCATGGCCCTCCCATCAATAGCCCTGTGGGACCATTTGCCTCCTTCAAGAGAAAGGCTCTCGTTCTTAGGGGCACTCTCGGAGCCTTCCTTGCAGCCTCCTCTGGGAAAAGTTCTCCATCTTTTCTTTGTTCTAGCACGTGCATGTTGGAAACCCTTACTAGCGCCCCTGTTACCCTGCCATGCTGTGTTTTACAGCATGTGTGTCTTCCATTACATGGGTTTGTTTGCATTCTCAGGGCCTAGCGTATAGTTTTGTTCAATAAATATCAAATGAGTGAGTGGGCAAATGAGTGAGTGAATAAAGATAAGATGTCCTTTATTGCCTTTTCTCACTGAACTATGTCCTTGTTCTGTGCCTCTTCCAAAGTAGTGCAAGTTCACCGAGAATAGGGCTGTCAGATTTAGCAAAACTAAACGTAGTCTTACCATTTGATCTAGCAGTTGTGCTCCTTCCTATTTGGCTAAATGAACTAAGTGTATTTACATACAAACCTGCATGCAAATGTTTAAGCAGCTTTATTCATAATTGCCAAAACTTGGAAGCAACCAAGATGCCCTTCAGTGGGTGAATGGATAAACTGTGGTACATCCAGACAATGGAATATTATTCAGCAATGACAAGAAATGAGCTAGAATGCCATGAGAAGACAAGGAGGAAGCTAAAATGTGTATTGCTAACTGAAAGAAGCCAACCTCAAAAGGCTACATCATGTCTGATTCCAGCTCTGTGATATTCTGGGAAAGGCAAAACTCTGGAGACAGTAAAAAGATCAGTGGTTGGGGCTGGCCCTGTGGCCGAGTGGTTAAGTTCACGTGTTCCACTGTGGCAGCCCAGGGTTTCGCCAGTTTGGACCCTGGGCGTGGACATGGCACTGCTCATCAGGCCATGTTGAGGCGGTGTCCCACATGCTACAACTAGAAGGACTTGCAACCAAGATATACAACTATGTACTGGGGGGATTTGGGGAGATAAGGCAGAAAAAAAAAAAAAGATTGGTAACAGTTGTTAGCTCCATGCCAATCTTTAAAAAAAAAAAAAAGATCACTGGTTGCCGAGGGTTTGGGAGGAGGGAGGAATGAACAGGTGGAGCATAGAGGATATTTAGGGCAGTGAAAATACTCTATATAATACTAGAATGGTGGATACGTGTCATTATACATTTGTCAAAACCCATAGAATGTACAACACCAAGAATGAACCATAATGTCAACCATGGACTTTAGGTGATAATAATGTATCAATATTGGTTCTTCATCAATGGTCACAAATGTACCACTCTGGTGGGGTTGTTCATCGACAGGAAGACTATGCATGTGTTGGGGGAGGGGTATACGTATATGGGAACTCTATGTACTTTCCACACAATTTTGCTGTTAATCTAAAACTATTCTAAAAAAATCCACCCAAAAAATGCAGGGAACCCAATTAAATGGGAATTCCGGATAAATAACAAACACCTTTTTAGTGTAAGTATGTCCCATGCAGTATGTGTGTGTGTGTCTGTGTGTACATGCAAAAGAAACTTAGCATACAGCTAACTTTTATTTATTTGTTTTAACTGAGACATAATTTGTGTATCATAAAATTCACTATAGTACAGTGTGCAGTTTAGTGGTTTTTAGTGTATTAGCGTATTTAACGTATTCAAGAAGGGGTACAACCATCACCACTATCTAATTCCAGGATATTTTCATCACCCCAAAAAGAAACCCCATACCCATTAGCAGCAGTGACTCCTTATTCCTCCCTCCTCCCAGCCACTGGGAACACTCACTGATCTACTCTCTGTCTCTATGGACTGGGGACTTGTTGCTGTTTAAGGCTCCCTTGAACTTGGGATTCTTAGTTTCTATGTCCCACCATGCAAACACAAGCAGATCCTTCCCAAGGGCAAAGGAAGACTCAGGAGTGGAATTACTGTTAAACTCATATTCTGAATTGGAATAACTTAGAGGGCACCATCTTTAAATCTCACTTTGATACCATGGCACTGTCTGTTCAATTAATCCATCATTTTTCACTACATCTAAACGTGCACTGGTGAGTCTGTGACTTAAAGGAAAAGTCAAAATAGTGAAAAGTACGTTTTGCTTATAGCCTCATTTGTGTCTACAGTAAATCTTACTTTCTGTTCTTTCCTGAATAGTATACAGTGTAGAGGAGGAAAGACATGTCCTCTACCCGCTCTGAGTTTTTCTGGCCAGAGAACGAATTAAATTCACAAGACAGAATAACAGGAGAAAATTAAACAAAGCTTTATAGCATGTATACATGGGAGAGGCTCAGGCAAACTGAGCAGCTCACCAAAATGGCTGAAGCTACCACCTTAAATATCATCTTCAGCTAAAGACAAAGGAGGATGATGTTGGGGGTGGGGGGAGTCAGTTACAGGAGGTTACCAGACAAGTACAATAAACAAGAGTCAGGTTATTATGCAGATGTAAGTCCTTGCCTTCCTCATTGATGAGAGTTTCTAGAGATAAGGTCATCCCCCCTTCTTCCTGGTACAGAGAGGGAGACACATTTACAGATGGAGATTTCCCTTACAGATGCAAATGTCTCTTACAAAGGGTAAGAAAATTCTACTTTTCAGAGTTTCTTTCCTGTCTGCAGTTTTTTAAAAGTAACCAGCCCCAAAATAATCCTCATGCCAGAGAGACATCTTGGGGTGGCCAATTCCAGTCCCCCACGGCAGTTACAGAATGGATGAAGGCGCACTTGCTCGCTGGCTTTCAGAACTTGTGATTCTGAAAAGTGGAACTAGGAAATGAAAACCGGTTTTGCACCAAAACTCTTGACATTGTGTGATTCAAGAGAATGTCCTCGGGCACAACCCTGATGAGGACTTGGGTGAGTCCCCTTGTTCTGCAGGGACAGCCAGGCAGCGCCTGGACCTCTCGTCCGCCTTTGGGCCGAGCATACAGCTCCACTGCAGTCACTGCGGAGCCCAAGACATTTAGGATCAGAAATGTTTTATGATAGGAGCATATTTGGGCTGTGATGAAGAAATCTGCTTTTTATTCTAAATGTAGCACATCTGCGTTCTACTTTGCCAAAGTATAGCCATGTCATAATTAAAAATGAATTTGAGTTTCCGTAGAATTCAAAACTAATGAGAGCCATGATTGAAAACACATGAGAGTGACAGTTAGCTGAAAAAGCTAGCACTTGAATTTATTTACTTTAAAGCTATCATAAGAGAAGAGCTTATGTGGCAAAAGAAAAAGACTCTGCAGCTTGCTCCAAAGACTTGAACACTGTTCCCGCTCCTGAGTCTGTGGAGAGGGCTTTATAAGTATCTCGAGTCAAGGAGAAGTTCATACTCTGTAGATGTGTAAGATAGGCACTCTGTGACAAAGTACAGCCTGTTCTTGGCCTCTACGCTTCATGAACTCGCTTTTATTTCCTTAAGGAATTATCTTTGAATGTGGTATATTTGAGGACAATTAGTAGAGTAACCTCATAAACTTGGAGCAATGTGAGAATCTAATCACACCAACTGTTTTACCACATAAATTCCTAGCAGAGGCTGCAAAGGAGTTCTGGGGCTGTGCGAGGGCGAACCTGACCTGCAGACGTGTGGAAAAAGTCTATACACCACTTAAATACAGCAAAAGGTCCTTGTGGCCACATCACTGAGAGGAAGTCTATACAATTGTGGCAAACCAGGTTGGCCTGCACTATGGAGCGTTGATACTCAGTATGGGGCCCTGGAGTCTATTAACAGAGGAAAATGCGGCAGCAATGAGTAAACCCAGCCACACGGTCACACAGTCGCTGCGCAGCAGCATAGCCCCCGCTAGTTTGCCTTGGCATTCTTCCATGGGTTTGGCTGGTAAGGAAACAAGGAGCCCAAGTGGATTCGGACGGGTATCACTTCCACAGGCAGCAAAAGGAAGGTCAGCATGGCGTCAGCTCCACACAACTCTAGTCCCACAGGACAACACAGATCCAAAGGGGCCAGATAACAGACGACCTGAGCTGTGGGTGGCTGAACCGAGGGAGACAGAGGAGAAATGACCATAACGTGGGGCTGGGGAAATGCCTCACAGCAACTCCTACCCAGGTTATCTCCTCTGGCTCCAGGAGGAATTGCAGGATATCCCACCAAGACATGGGTCAGAGTGTGGTTAAGCTTTGCTTGTGTGGCCCATGGGGTGGAATGCAAGGTGACAGGACACCATGGTGAAGGCTTTGCCCTACAGGTAATTGATCAGTGTCAGAGGAGGAAACCTATGCCCCGCAGTCCATGCTGCACAGCACAGGTCCCCTTAATCTCTCAGAGGCTCTTGAGGTAGGAACTCTGCAAGGAACTTGTGAAGCCGGCGTTGGCTAAGGCGGTGTTTAAGATTACGTGGAGGCCAGCCATGTGGCCGAGTGGTTAAGTTCGCGTGCTCCGCTTCGGTGGCACAGGGTTTCACTGGTTTGGATCCTGGGAGTGGATGTGGCACCGCTTGTCAGGCCATGCTGAGGCGGCATCCCACATGCCACAACTAGAAGGACCCACAACTAAAAATATACACAACTGTGTACTGGGGGGGCTTTGGGGAGAAAAAGGAAAAATAAAATCTTAAAAAAAAAAGATTGCTTGGAGATGTATGCTAATGAAACCGGGGACCAGAACTCATTGACTCTGTTATCTCTCTTGGCTTCTCCCTCAAACCTGCCATAACACCCTGGACAATAGGATAAAATAGTTCCTCTGTCTTCTGTGCCCCTCCATCTCCTGTTCTGTCCTCCTGCATCTATTTCCATGTGTGTCCATTAAACACCAGTGCCCTTAGGCATGCCTGGACCCTCGGGGGATGACCCTCCTGGTGGAGATCTGACTTCTGAATATTTCTCTCTCCCGTGTGAATATCAATCAATCACCGTTGCCTGTTCCAAGATGTCCAGAGACTGAGGAGAAGGCAGTAACCGAAGATGTGGTTATGGGAGATTTGCCTGACAGGTGCCCTGAGATTCCTGCCAGAAAGTCCCTCCTCTCGTGATTCACACAAGTCTGAACTACGTGTTTGTCCTTAGCATTTTTGTGTTGCAAACTAGGGGGATTTTTCTTCATTCATAGGCTCATGGGTTGCCAGATTTCTTGCGCCCTCTTATATTGTAATGTGGAAAGCATAGTCTGCATGATTTTTTAAATTTTCAGTTCATTCATTTCATCATTAAACAAGGATTTATCAGGTAACTATTGCATTCCAGGCATTGAACTGGATGATGAAGACACAGAGATAAATTTAGTGTCTCTTCATATAATTAAAGTCTTATGATAAATGACTTTGCCATACGTGACTGTGATTTTACAGTGCATCAGATTATAGCTCTTGTCTACGATGGTGATTTATAGTGCATTTCTCTTATGATAATGAAGAAAACCCATTAAACTAGAGCTTATATGCTAAACTTATTGAGCTTCTAAGTCATTTGGTTGTGGGCTCCATTGCACAATGGATAGCGCATTGGATGGTAAGGCACGGCAGAGAGCAGCCTCCAGAAGCCACTGCCCTCCCTGGGGGAGGAATCTAGGAAGGACGCAGTGATTTCCAAACCCAGAGGCTGCCCCACCTGATGGAAGCTGGCAGCACAGCCGGCCTAGTCAGAGGCGCTGGCATCCTATAAAAGACACAGCCACCCTGCGGTACCTGCTAGTACCTCCCATTGGCCCATCCCTGCTGGAAGCCTGCTCCTAGGAGAACCTGGGACCAGCTTGCAGGGATTGATCCCAGGAGCAGTGGGGGAGGGCACTGCTAGGGACTGAATGTTTGTGTCCCCTCAAATCCATCTGTTGAAACCTAACACCCCATGTGATGGCATTAGGAGGTGGGGCCGTTGCGGGGGGCGGGGGGGCCTTAGGTCATGAGGGAGGAGCCCTCATGAATGGGATTAGTGTCCTTATAAAAGAGACCCCAGAGAGCCCCCTCGCCCCCTCCACCACGTGAGGACACAGCGAGGAGATGGCCATCTATGAACCAGAAAGTAGGCTCTGACCAGATGCCGAATCTGCTGGTCCCTTGATCTTGCACTTGAGCCTCCAGAACTGTGAGAAGTAAATGTCTGTTGGTTAAGCCGCCCAGTCTGCAGTGTGCTTGTTACAGCAGCCGAATGGATGTAGATAGGCAGGCGCAAGAGGCGGGGCACGTGGACAGAGCTTCCTGCCTCCATGGAGCTTCCCTTCTAGGGAGACACAGTAAGCAACTAGCATTTTATATTATTTATAATCTTATTTTACATAATGATAATTTTACGCTTCATTTTTTTTCAACTTTAAAAGGGTGGTGCGTCCCATGGGGCAGAAGTGTACAGCAGAGGAAGAGGATCAAGAGGGTCAGGGACGCGGGCGGCTCCCAGCTGTAGACATGGAGGGCAGGCCAGGCTGAACTAAGAAGCTCGCATCTGAGCAAAGATTGGACAGAGGTGAGGTGTCAGTTATGCAAAATGCCCCCCCCCCCAGTATATTTCAGGTGGAGGAAACTGCAAGAACAAAGATCCTAAGGGTAAACAGGCCAGGGATGTTCCAGAATCAGGAAAAAAGTACGAAAGAGGAAAGCAGTACCAGATGAGGATAGAAAGGGGAGGGGGCACAGACCATACACCATGGAGAGAAGTACAGACAGTTGTCAAGTGGAGTCAGACTCTCGATTTGGTCCAAAGGGTGTAAATCATGTCAGCCTAACAGCAGGATGTATATATTACAAAATAGAATTTCACCTGTAAACATGGGCGGTTCACCCGATGTTCTGTAAATACTGACTGAGTTCTTGTTATGTGTCAACAGTGGCAAATTTGATAGATAAAACACTGCTTTCATTGGGCTTACATCTAATTGGAGAGATAACAAACAAGTAAATAAATAAATAAATATACAAATAAATAATAGCATTTCAGGCAGAGAGAAGTGTTAGGAAGAAAAATGAAGCTGAGTCTAGTGAGCGAATGTGGGTTGAGGGTATATACACAACTCAAGATGGAGAAATCAGAAGGACTTGACAAAAACCTATTTTTCTCAGCTTATTACAATCCATTTTATAACTTTTTAAATAGTGATGATAGAGAAATAAAAATATACTCTGATGCCATATTTTATGTATTGAGAATTTTGAGAAAATTTGCCATTTCTTGTTTAATGACATTCAAAATGTAATGCTCATAAAGACTAGAAGATTTCTGTTGGAATTTGCAGAATTATTTCCCTTGAGGTAAAGAATGAGATGGTGACATTTGAGCAGGCTACTGGAGGACGAAGGGAAGATGGGGTATAAAAATGTCTTTGGCCTGGGGAAGGGCATTTGCTAATGTTCTGAGGAAGGAACAAGCTTCAAGTTCAGCAAGAAGTGCGTGGGGGCTGCAGTGGACAGAACAAGAGACAAGCTGAGATCAAAGAGGGAGTCAGGCGTGTGAGGAAGGGCTGTGCAGACAAGGAAGAGACTGGACTTCATCCTCGAGGGATGAGAAGCCGTGGAGGGGGTGGGGAGGAGGGGAAGGCCATCATTTACGTTGTGTTTTTAGTTTTTTTTTTTCTTTGAGGAAGATTAGCCCTGAGCTAACATCTGCTGCCAATCCTCCTCTTTTTGCTGAGGAAGACTGGCCCTGAGCTAACATCCATGCCCATCTTCCTCTACTTTACATGTGGGACGCCTACCACAGCATGGCGTGCCAAGTGGTGCCATGTCCGCACCCGGGATCCAAACCGGCAAACCCAGGCCGGCGAAGCGGAACATACAAACTTAACCGCTGCGCCACCAGGCTGACCCCTACGTTGTGTTTTAAGAGCTCACTCTGCTGACATTGGCCAAGAACAGTGTGAAGGGCAAGTGTGGAAAGAGGAGGACCGCCAGGCAGCTGTGAAGTAGTAAAGAGACAGAAGCAGAGTCAGGGGAGTTAGGGACAGGCAGATGTGAAGGAGGTGTGTCAGGGATCTTTGTAAAAGGATGGGGTTGGAAAAACTATGGCGAGAGTAGCCAGACAGGAGGCGGGCCACATGCACGGGTCACATTAAGAATGCCATTTGTCCAACCGGCAGTCTGTGCTTTATACCAGGGCTTGGCTAACTTGTTCCATAAAGAGCCAGGTAGTAAATATTTTAAGCCTGGTGGATCATAAGGTTTCTGTTACAACTACTCAACTCTGCGTGTGTGTGAAAGCAGCCCCAGATATTACACAAATGAATAGGAGTGGCTGTGTTCCAATAAAACTTTATTTATGCAAACAGGGGGCAGGCAGGATTTGGCCCCTGGGCTGTAATTTGCTAACCTGTTTTAGACTCCTGGACCACCAGTAAAATGTCCTGACCTCTGCTCCATATAAGACGTTGGGGCCTTGTTTGCGGGCCATCCATGTGTCCAGGAGTCCATGCTTCTAGACACTGAGCCAGCCATCGGCCCCCTTGACTTCTGACCTGAAGAGTCACTTCATCTCCTGACTAGTGGGATCCTAGTTCACTAGGATAATATTACTGTTTTTAGTGTTTACTTTTTACTCACAAATTTTACTCACAGATGTTAATGCCAGCCTTTCACTTCACGTCCTTACAGATGAGGCCATGATTGAGTTGATCCTGCCTCCCAATTTCTTTCTCCCAGAATCTGCTAAATCTTTTTGTTCCTTTTTGGTGTCTGGGAGGATGGTCTAATGCAAATGCATGGCCTTTGGAATAGCTGGCCCTGGGTTTGTATGACAGCAGTTCCACACTTCCCCTCTGAGTGCCCTGGGCACGTTGCTTAATTTCTCTGAGCCTTCATTTCCTCATCTGTAAGATTCAGATATTATTTCCTTTGCAGCCTAGTGAATAGTAAATGATAATCCTAAAGTACCAAAGTGCCAGGCAATGCAGCAACATAGCTTTTCTTTCTCAACCAATATCAGGTCCACTGAGAAGGTGCTGAACCCACTGGAAAATGCTAAGATTTGTGAAATCCCCAAGTAAGATTTTACTTCTATTCTAATATTTTCATAAAGTTCCAGTTTCTTTCAATTTGACTGTTTATGAACATTATGCAAATAAAGCACACAAAATATAAGTATATATTTATAACAGATCATCAACTACTTGGTTTTTCTTAGGCAATATAACACAGACAGCAGGAAACCACATATTCGAACTTTTTGTTAAAATGTCACACCAATTTATGGTGACAGAAATAGTGACTAGCTCTGTCAGGACAGAGATTTTTGAATACAGCGAGATAGATAATAGTCATAAAACTCGAAATGTTTTAAGCTGTCTACTGGCACTTAAATAGGTACAAAGCCAGATCTCACATTTTGCAGCTATAAGCATACACGTTCTAATAATCTCATAAAAAGCACCAGGCATTTTATGTTATGCATTCCTAGTGGGTCATGTTAATATTGTGCATGTTCGTCTCAGAAACCCAGCTCACGATGATCTGCCAACATCTTTATGTCTCCAGTTTCATCACATTATTTTAAACTAAACTAACAATTTCTTTTTCACTGAAATTTCACATTTGCTAGACTAGTCATTTAGCATGAAAAATAAAAATCAATACAGTCAGTCAATGTCATTGTAAAGTCTGGGCTGATGGTTCTAGAATTGCTTTTAAAATATCTTCTAGAAATCTTGTCACATGGGAAATACATAATGGCTATGCACATTTAGAATATAGAAAGAAAATCGAGCAGGATTGTAACCAGGGTGGCAGTCAGAGTCGTACAGACTACAAAGTAGAGTTGAGGAGTATTGAGCACCATGTTAAAAATCACAGCTTCAGTTTAAGGTTTTTTAAGAGAATTAATCTCTTAACTCATTTTTCTAGCTTTTGCTTTATTTTAAAGAACTATTCATTCTATTTTTCATCCTAAAGAGGATTTTAGCATCACATGACAAATGTGAGTTTCTTTCTCATATATTCTCTTCTGCCCTCATGGAAGGTACCAGGATGTAGACAAATTAAGCTGGCCCATGGACTAAAGCAAGCAGGCAACACATGGGTTTAAATGAGAACTGCATTGAGTGCCTGCTTATGATGTCCTGTGCTTGAGGATCGGTGCATTTAAGCTTCAAAACCAAGCTATGAGCTAAACACTGCTGCCTAGTTCACGGATTCTAAGAAACCTATTTTTACGCATATTAACCTCTCTCTGAAATTGAAATGTGTCTTTTACAGCACAATCAACGGTGTCTCCCAGCCAGTTAGCCAGACAGCAGGCCAGAGACAGTCACCTCTACGTGAACATGACCATGGCCACTGGTGATTTCCAATGCGCTTTGTGAATTGTTGGTGTGGCATATGTTGGTTCTCCATGCCCAGCAGATGTCACTGACAGCAGGGGAAATCACCAACTCCTCAGAAGCTCACAGAGCTCACATCTCACAAGACTGTCGCGGGCGCCTCGCACTTCAATTTGCAAGAAACTTCAGGCTGATTTTTAACAAAAGTTTCTTGACTTCCAGGGATATATGATTAAATTGATGAAGGGAAAAAAAGGAAAAATAAACTATGTGTTCAATCACATAGGCGAGCATCTGCCAGGCGCTTGAAAGCAGAAGTAACTGTGCTTTACTTCCTGGAGCAGTGCCATTCCCTCCCTCCATAACCCATCCCTCCCTCAGCCTTGTGGCTTCCAACAGGAACATCATTAGGGTTGGGGCCAAGGTCTCCTTGTCCCCAGGCAAAATCGAAGACCATGTGCATCTGTCCAACTGTGCTGGGGAACTCTGAGCAGGGGAGCAACTCAAATTGTTTTGGCTTGTGTCTTAGAGCTGCTACCCCTTTGCGGGGAAACGTTATCTCCTACTCTCCCACCTGGAGAAAAGCCGCTGGCTCAATGGCACCCTGGGTTCCCAGAGAGTCCTCGAAATGCCAGGGCCTGGCTCACCAATGGTTTGGCCAAGATGAAACCCAGTGGTGTCCACTGGGCTGCTGTGAGCATTCAACCTCAGCACCAGCTAGGCAGACCCAAAAGTGGGCAGAAGTCAAGGCCATTCCCACAGCTCCGGCTGAGACTTGCCTTGAGGAACCTTGTTTTATTTTACTGATCCTCTGGGGTGGGGAGAGGGGAGTGTTGCCATTTACACAACTCCAGACATGGCAGCTGTAATTGAATCATGTGGCTCACCAGTGCAGGCGACCCCGGTCAGAGCCCCTTCTCTGATGAGACTGGCTGCAGTTGAGCTGCACCGCCCAAATTGGCCCCATTGCTACCTGGAGGTGGATGCCACTGGACCTGCAAGTTCCCTACTGGGGTCATCAAGGTGCCCTCCCCTCCGACTCGCTTGTTATCAAAACATTCATTGCTTTTGAACTTATTCAACCTGATGTCAGTAATGCTTGTCAAACACCTCAAGGTGAAGTGCAGTATCATGGTTGGTTACAAAGGATCTCAGCAGACCGACACTTCACAGCATTCACTGCACTCAAGGCCCTAGGTGCGCAAGTTCAACATTAAAAAAATCTCATTCTTAGCATTCTTTGGAACTAGAAAAGTTCTTCAGTTGAACATTTGTTTAAAAGAGGAGCTCATGCAATAGGAAAATGCAAACTGTGCAGCTGAATAGAATTGTCTAGAACAGTGTAGAATCTCTGCCTGTTAGTCAGAGACCCTCAAGGGGGTGGAGGCTTCATGTTGTCCGTTGTTGTGTCACACTGTCTACAACGGTGCTTGAAACATAGCAAGAGGCTCAGTTACTGAATGGATGATATTATTGAACTTGTTGCTAGACAGGTAGAATATAAAATCATACGGGACGGGCATGGCAGAGACCAAATGAGAAACAAAGAAACCCATTTAACTTTACTTCTCTGCCGCAAGGAGAGAAAAGGTGAATAAGCGCCATGAATGGAGAAGCAATGAGTTTCTTTGTTCTTCCCATCAGCGGGCTGCTCCTGGTAGCTGAAAGAGGGGAAGATGGCAGGAAATTGCAGTTGCTGGGAGGGGGCTGTGAAGCTTTAGCTGGCTGCGTGAGGTTGCAGAAGTGGGGGCTGTTTCCAGCCTTCCTGTTGTTAGAGAGAGGAACAGGGAAAGGTTTTTATCTTTACAAGGAGTCTCATGAGGCTATTTGAAAATGGAGAGGAACGAAGGCGGGTAGGGGTGGGGGATCCAGAAGTGCAAGAGGAGATGGAATGGAAAACTTTTATATTGGTTAATTTTTAATTCAAAACATCATCCAGAACATCATTTAAAGATACTGTCTCCTTTTGTTTGCACGGTTATATATTGCTGCTGTAATTGAAGGATGTGTTTGTTTATGTGTTTGGTTTTTCCTGGAACTAAAGTACTACTTGAATCATCTGTAACATGGGAATTGGTTATACCAGTGGTTCTCAGCCCCAGGAGAGGAGCAATTTTGTCCCCCATGGGACACTTGGCAACATCTGGAGACATTTTTGGTTGTCACACTGGGGAGAGGGTGCTCCCAGCTTCTAGTGGGGAGAGGCCAGGGATATGGCTAACCATCCTGCAATGCACAGGACAGACCCCACGACAAAGAATGATCCTGTCCAAAATGTCAGTGGTGCTGATGCTGAGCAATCATGGGTTTCCACCATTTTTATCAGATTCTTGTAATTTTCCTTAAATCCATCATGTGAATTTAGGGAAAAATATTCTTCTTGTTGATTCTCAACCCTGGTGGCACTGGAATGGCCTAGGTGCTTTAAAAAATTCTGATACCTAAGCCACCCCAGCCGATTAAATGAAGATGTCTGGTGTTGGCTCCTAGGCATCTTAATTTTTTTGGTGAGGAAGATAGGCCCTGAGCTAACATCTGTTGCCAATCTTCCTCTATTTTTTTGTATGTGGGATGCCACCACAGCATGGCTTGATGAGCGGTGTGTACATCCACGCCCAAGATCCAAATCACGAACCCCGGGCCGTGGAGGCAGAGCGTGCAAACTTAACCACTATGCCATGGTGCCAGCCCCTGCATTTTTAAATTGCTAATTATAACCAGCATTAAGTGGCACTGGTTTAAATGATCCTAACCACCCATAGTTGATTTACCTTATCTGCAATAAAAAATTCTACAAATAAAATGATACGACTCTCCAACTTAAATGAGAATGTAGCAGCTGCCATTCCTCCATGGTTTCCTATGTGGTTGCTTATATTTTGCAAAAGGATTTTCTTTCACTTACATAAGAAAAAATGTGTTAAAAAATGTTCCTGATCTCAGAAAGATAGCTCTGGAATAAAATTAAAATATTTACTTCTTATTTTTGACATGTTTGTAGCAATGCTTAACTCCTAAGTCCATTTCTTTGTGGTGAACATTTCAGTGACTCATCAGAGATGAAATAGTAATAATAATTTGATTCATAGAGTGTTCCATGCTATTAGTGGGCTAGACTGCAAGTCTAATATATGACCATTATAATTTCTCTGTAAATAAAAATTGAGACATAAAAATACCCATGGACTGATAATTTAAAAATGACTTCTAGAATAATTAGTTGTGGTTTAGATTTAAATATTCTGGGTTTTGGTTGGATTATTAGTTTATTTCCTTCCTTTTGCCTTAACCAAATTAGTGCAAGTGTGCAAGTATTGTGTCTTTGTTTTTCTTTCTCTTCTATGCCCAAGACTTTTCCAGACTTAGTTATGAGGTTAGAGAAAGAAGCAGAAGGTCATGTATTACTTAGGTTTCTCCAGAGAAATAGAACCAATAAGATAGATAGAGAGATGATAGGTAGGTAGATAGATAGATAGAGATAGAGATATATAGATATATAAGAGGAAGTTTATTTTAAGAACTGGCTCATGTGGTTATGGAGGCCAAGAAGTCCCACAATCTGCCATCTGCAAGCTGGAGACCCAAGAAAGCCAGTGGTGTAATTTGGTCTGAGAATGAAGACCTGCGAATTGGGGGGCCGATGGTGTAAGTCCCAGTCTGAATCTGAAAGCCCAAGTACCAGGAGTGCCAATGTCTGTGGGCAGGAGAAGAAGGATGTCTCAGCTCAAGCAGAGAGAACAAATGTGCCCTTCCTCTGCCTCTCTTTGTTCTATTCGGGCCCTCAACAGATTGAATGATGCCCACCTGAATTGGTGAGGGCCATCTTTACTCAGGCTACAGATTCATATGCTAATCTCTTCCAGAGACCCCCTAATAGATGACACATCCAGAAATAATGTTTTGCCAGCTATCTGGGCATCCCTTAGCCCAGGCAAGTTGACACATAAAATTAACCATCACAGTTCCTTTACTATATGAATAAATAGTCTTCCAGTAGCATGATAAAGAGCATGTTTGAAGAGACTCTTTCCTAAAACTCACCAGAGTAATCAAAAGGTAGATAAGTCTAGCAAACATGGAGAAAACAATAAGGTCAAAGTAGCAGAGAAACCTCCAATGGCTGATAGAAAGATTTAGATTAGGTGATATCTGATACAGATTGAGAACATATCTTTTCCTAATATTATATTACTTCAAACTTGCCCTAAATAAGAGGTCTGGATTTTCTAGACCTCCCCAATCCACGGCTGTAAGGAAGGCCATGTTATTACATGGACTATTTTTCTGGCTCGTGATGGTCTTTTAATCCCTGCATCTCCTGTAGCTCTCTTTTACACTCACGCTTGCTCCCTCTGGGATCTCATTCAGCCCATGGTTTTGAATGTCATCTGTATGATGATGATGATGGCCCCCCAATTTGTATCTCCTGGGAGAGTGAAGAGCTGAAAAGCAAGCTGTGTCCCATCAGGAGGCAGCCGCGAGGGCCACAGAAGACCAAATTATTGGCAGCAGACTCCAGGTGCTGCCTGTTGAAACCACGTCGTCCTCATTTTCTGCCAGTGAGCTAGTTCCCTCGCTGATACTTTTTACCTTCTAATTTTTTCTGACAGTGACGTATTGTTTTCCCAGGGATTCGGGACAGTTCGACAAAGTCTGGAGCTATTTCATTCTCAAGGTCAACACTCTTCAGTCATTTGAACACTACCTTTTTGTTCCTTGTTATTCCCAAGAATAATATTCAATTACTATGTCTTATTCTTCTCTGACTTTGCACCCAGAAAAAAGAATTGCTTTTTGACTCATTCTTTCAACAAATAATACATGTACTATTGCTATAGAAGCCTTGGACCTTGAATTGCTGCTTAAATGAACATGTAGCATCTAGTACTGTTATTTTTACTTCGTTATATTTTTAAGATTTTTATTTTTTTTTCCTTTTTCTCCCCAAAGCCCCTCCGGTACATAGTTGTATATTCTTCATTGTGGGTCCTTCTAGTTGTGGCACGTGGGACGCTGCCTCAGCGTGGCTTGATGAGCAGTGCCGTGTCCGCGCCCAGGATTCGAACCAACGAAACACTGGGCCGCCTGCAGCAGAGCGCGCAAACTTAACCACTCGGCCACGGGGCCAGCCCCTCATTATATTTTTACATTAAGTTTCAGAAACATGGAGTTGGATAAATTATAATTCCTGGTCCATGGCATTCTCATCATTGTTCTAGATGTGGCTCATTTTACATATTCAACTGTTTAATTAGTTATTGTTAATAGTGTAGCAGATACCATGTAGCATTACCAACGACAAAGACTACGTCTTTTACAATCAACCAATACTCCTGCTCTCTCCACCACGACCCTGCAATCTAGGTCTTTCCTTTCTTTTTTATACAGATTTATTGCACATATACATTTATTAGTAAGTAATTTTTATTCTAGTTATGTTTAACTTTATAAAAAGGATATCCTGCCATATATAACCTGTTGGCAGTTGTTATTACTGTTATATGATTAAGGTTGATCGTTAACATATACGTCTCAGTAATTAGTTGATTTTGACAGCTGTATACTATTTCCATATAGTCCATACACCAGACTTTCTGCACCTGCTCTCCTGCTGATGGACACTTTGTTGCTAACGTGAGCTGTGCTGTTATAAACTTGCTTGTCCATGGTTTTTCACAATATATGTGCAGTACCTTCTCTTGGGTCGCACAGAAGTGGAATTGACTCGTAGCAATGACTCAGCGAGGTGAGTGGTCGGATGTTTAGAGGTGACGTCTGACCCTTTTCCAGAGTCATCGCATCAATTTACACTCCCATCAGCAATGTACAAAAGCCACTGTGAAGCCACCTGCTCTCCAAGAGGTAGCATGGTCAGACTTTAAATTGTAGCCAAGAGAAAGGCTGTAAAATAATATCCACGCTGGTCTTATTTTAGATATTTTTTTCTAATCACCAGTGATACTGAACGTCCCTTCATCTGTCTTTTAGAAATACATGTTTCTTCATCCGGCCATGCCTGTTCATAACTTTCGCTTATTTTTCTTTGGGTCTGTTTGTGCTCTTTTTACTGATTGTAGGAATTCATTCCCTATTCTTCATTCTAATATTTTGTCAGTTGTGTGTATTGTGAAAATTTCTTCCACTTTGTAATGTCTTTTCTTTCTTTAAGATGTTTTTGATGATCAATATGTCTTAATTTTACTCTAACAAATATATTATTATTTAGTGAATGTATTCTGTGTTTAGAAATATTTCTCTAGTCATGGATTCATCTTTGACCTAACTCCTGATTTGTCCTCTCACATCAGATGGTTTGAGGACTTCCTTCCTCGCTTCCCTGAGGCTGATCCAGGTTTTGCTGGAGGGTAAATCAGTATCGCCTTCTAAAGCTTTGAGCTTGAAGCTGTTTCACCTGGGACTGAGCTTCAGGCCCCAGTTCCGGCTCTCTGACTCTGAGGGCAAATGTTGGTGCTGCCTCCCAGCCCTTTGCCACCCCCTGCAGGCAGCTGTGACCAGGGTTACTGCATTAAATCAGCCAACTGCATGCTGGGAAGCAGAGAGAAGGGCACGGTCTGATGAATTTCCATTTGTTTCAGGCTTCGATAATTTCAGATAACTCTTATGCTATTAGTGAACCCCTGTATCATACTCTCAAAAACCTTGGCTAAATAAAGGAACAAACTATTACTGCATGAAATACGTTGAATTCAGAAGTATGAAGCTAAGTGAAAAAAAGCCAGACACAATGCTTCATACTGTATGATTCCATTAATAGGGCATTCTGGAAACGACAAGAATGGAAGGATAGAAATCAGATCACTGGTTGCCAGAGGCTGGGAGTCAGGGCAGAGATGCAATAGGGCACGAGAGGACTATTTGTGCCGATGGAAGTATACTGCATCACAAGTGTATTGGGGGTTCCATAACTGCATCCTTTGTTAAGACTCATCAAATTGTGGATTTAAATTTGTGGATTTTATTTTATCTGAGTTAACTCTATTTTATGTAAATTTACCTCAATAAAACCGACTAAAAAAGTTAAGAAAAAAATGTATAACTTAACTCCCTACAATGTAATTTTATGCAGCAAACACTGACCGAGCCTCAAACAGGGTGTTTAAAATCAGGTAGAGTGTTTGACCAGGCGGGAAAATGGCTCTGGCGTTCCCGTCTGCTGTGTGAGCTCTTCTTGGATAGAATCCTAGGTTTAAATGCTTCTCTTGAAAACTCTGGAGAGGCAGGTGGGGGTTGCCCTGGGCATTTGCTTTTCTTTTCAGTCTGCCATCATTTATATATCACCAGTACCATTTTTATCAAATAAACTGCTTTGATAAATCATTTTGGAAAGTGGACTTGGTTTTCATGTTCAGAAACTAATGTCCATTTCAAGTCATTTAGAAATCATTTTTACCTTTCCATTAGTGGCAACGGACTCCACCAAATTACAAGATGCATTGCTCTAACGCAGGAGCTCTCAACTGGGAGCAATTTTTGACCCCCAGGGGACGCGATAATATCTGGAGACATTTTTGTTTGTTATAATTGTTTGGGGGTGGCTGGGCGGGTGCTAGTGGCATCTAGTGGCTGGAAGCCAGGCTAGTTCCCCTTGGCACAGGCTAGCTCCCCACGGCAAGTTATCTAGCTCAAAATGTCTGTAGTGCCGAGGTTGAGAAACCCTGGTGTAAAGTTTATAGCAAATAGAAGAGTAGTTAAAAACAAAAACAAAACATATTATAAATCCATTATCTAGCCATTGCTGAATGCTATGAATGCTCTATCTACCTTGCCTAGTTTGAGCACTCATTATTTATTCAAAGTCTGTACCTTTAGAAATATTACCTCAAAAGAATCCCGGGAGGTAGTCTCCATTCCCGTGTCTATTTATAAGGGGAAGGTATGGAGATGCAAAGGAGTGAAGGAATCTGCGTAGGTGGCACCTGCCTCCTTGCTCCCTCTGAGATTTCAACACCGGGTCGATTCCAAGCTGATGCTCTTCACCCTTCCTCATCTTCAAACTGTGGCATTTCTCCTGATCCTTTAGGATCTGAGCAGGCAATTATGATAAAGCCATGTCTTAAAATTTTTTCAGACAGCTATAATTTCATAGCTTTTGCGGGGGTGGAGGAGGGAAAATATCTAGGACAAAAAGTCTTTGGTATTAAATTAACAATGAATGTGTGCAGCTAATTCTCTGACTACAGGAAAAAGCTTAAATCACTTTTCATTTCTTTCATTGTGCATAAGGCCAGGAAGCATTAATTCATTAGGGATATCCTGCTGATGTGAAAGGCTTCACCAGCTCTCCGGAGACCCCACTCGTCTTACCTGACTTATTCCGTGTCAGTGACATAGGTATGATTGCTCTCAGCTGAACACTTTTCCTAGCACAGTCCTCACGTATATGAAGAGCATTATGAATATCAAGATATTGAAAATAAATTTCTCTCGGATGAATGCTGCCTGACTGTAATCAGCCAAAACGGTAGCTACTAATTATTTGCGGAGAAGAAAAAGAACCAAGTTGAATCCATGTCCGTTCTTTGACTGAAGTTCTTTTTGAGCAGAGAAGCCGTTATGGTGTTACTTTCTCTGCATGGTGCAATATCTGGAAGGCCCATAGGAAAAATATTCCTGCTAGGAATCCCACGTAAGCAATGGGAGAATCCTATTTACCATCTTTGATATCTACCTGTTGTCCAGCTGTGTCCAGGGGAAAAACAGATTGCTAAGAAAACAGAGTGAAGTGAGCTCCTGGGCTGGAGTTCATTCTCTGGAACTCAAAGTCAACGTTTTGTGTGAAAAGGAGTGTGATTGTGTGAAGAAAGGGTGGGTATTAGGAGGTACAGAAGTCATTGGACGGAGGAGAGAGGGGAAGGGAATGACCTTTGATTTCTGACTCCTTGAGACACCCAAATTCAATCTGAGAGCAGAATATTCTCCAGCTGCTTCCAGTTCGCCACTATAGAAAATCCTGGAAGTAAACCCAAATTCTTGGTTTTGTTTTTGTTCTGTTTTGGTCCTGGGGGATGCTCTTTGTTTAAAGCCTCTGTGGATTCAGAAGAGAAAAGTATTAATTCATGCCTTAGATACATCCATCAGTCTATTCGCTTGCTCTCAGGGTAACAGAGTGCCTCCTCCAAGTTCTTAAATGTGTTGATCTTAATTTCTCGACTGTTGGTTCATCTTGTCTAAAGTGGCTAGTGAGCATCGAAAGGCAGTTTCTGGGTCTTCTTTCTGTTCGCTGACACTGTAGATAAAGCCTGTTGACTTCTCTGCTTTAGTTTCCTCTGGTGTTGAATTCTATTCATATAGTCTCAGATTTGATGAAATATTAAGATGCAAGGAAAATGTGAGCTGCAAAGAAGGTGTTCTGAACAGAAGCTTCTTCAAATATAAGTCACACACAGTCTGCCTTTGTTGCTTAATTTTGTAGTGAATAGTTTGAGAAGTGTTTAAAAGCTAGGAAAAAATCCATTTGAAGACTGCTAGGCTCCTTTCTCTAATTTAGTTCAGTGTGACTGCATTTACACAGGAAAGCCACACTGGAATTAATCTAGTTGGTATTAATGGAGAACCTTACATGCTTATCCCAGTCAGATTTCTGCTTTAGACTTGACAATTTAGTCCTCAAGTTACGTTATCAGTTAAAGGATTCCGTCCATTTCCTTTGCATTTTATTTATTTGGCCAGCATGTGGCGCTGTTTCCTGTTAAAAGTTGCCGTTTTCATTTTTCAGAAGCATCTTTCCAAATCTATGGTATTTATACGGCTCAATGTAAATTTCAACAGGCTTGAAAACATCAAAGAAGAAAAACCCACTTAAGTCTTTTTAACAGACTAGAATTTCAATATTTCTGAAGAGCACCTGAAGGTTTCTTTTCATGTTCAGGCATGAAAATCAGAATAAAAGTATGATTGTTTATTTGAGCTTCGTTTAAAAGTCTCATTTTATAAAATTTCAAATATGAATTTTACTGAAAAATTCATTATGCATTTCACATTAAAATTAGGCCACTCGGAAATGAGCAATGAGGTTTTTAGTTAAAGTTATATCATTTAAGATTTAGTTAAAAGAATATAATTTAAATTTCTTTTAATTTGCTTACGCTTCTCAAAATGTATGGTACCGGGCAAACCAGTAATATTTTGGTCAAGATCCAGAAACAAATAAGTTACTTTTCATATTTTAAATAGTTTCCAGCATTTGGCTATTATATAGTATTTCTTTTATGGTTATGTGTATGTTTTTCAATATCTACAGCTGATTTATAAAATCAGGTATGCGAACCCTGACTCTGTATGGTTGGTTGATCATTGTAGTGTAGCTAACATTAGAATTAGGGTAAAATCAGTTAATTGCCTAGTCATTGGGACAAGTATTCAGTTTTACTTGCATTGAACATTCTCTGAAACCACTGAATTTCCAAAACCCAATGTCCCTGAGTGGTCCAGCAGATGCTAAAATCAACAGAGGCCATCAAATGCACTACAGTTAAAAACTTGCGGGGAAGGAAAAAGCACTCACAGTTGAACATCATCATTGCTATACAGCTGACCCTTGAAACCTGAAAATGCACCATCTGATACATTTTATTGTTTAGTAATTATTGCAATGACGGAATAAAACTTTAGTGATGACATAATTTAGAAGAGGCTCTTAGCGTGACTGCAGAACAGGTACTGAACAAATTGAACACTGATTGATGCTGACTGTGGGGGAGGGAAAAGGACAAGGAGACAAATTCTTGAAAAGTAGACGTAGCTTGAAATCGTGTTATTTGACAATTCTTTGTATATGTTGCCAAAAGAGATATAAAATTTCATTAAAATATTCTTTAGCACATAAAAGTAATACCAAACACATTTCTGATACTTCTTAGTAAAATCTTAGTAAATATCTAGGTGATTAATAAAAATAATACCTTTAAAACTTGTATATACAACTGAATTTTTATAATCTCATTGAAGAGGAGAATGTGTTGTATGCTAAAATTATCCCCAAGTAGGATGTCTACATTGCAAGGCAATTAAAGGAAGCAGGTGATTGCAAATGGATATGGGTGTTCTCTTCTGAAAAGTAGAGTGTATATTCAATGACCCAATGCAAAAATTATAATTTTCATTTGTAAAATGATTAAATTTGCCATCAGAGACCAGATTGGTACAGTACCGTAGAGGTTCATCCCATTCTTGCCTGAAATCATATTACAAAAGATGCAAATCTGATATGTATCCATTCAGTTGTTCATTGCACCCCACGCTCCTCATTTCACTATTTCTGATTTTCTCAAAGGCTCTCTCGGTATTCCCTGGATCATGAGATTCAAAGCTGAGCAGAAGGGAATTAAATCTGGAGGAGGAGGAGGAAAGCACAGTTAATGAGGAGATCTAGAAGGGTCTGACTATGCAATTCTGACAACTCAGCATGGAAATGTGGAGGGGAGAATGGCCGGAGGCCCTAGCAGGACATACTTCTTGGTTTTCTCACGTTTTCTTTTCTGGAAGTTAATTGCAATTTCCGAGAGAAGATGGATATTATAGCATCACCAAATGAAAGGTGTTAAAAGGAAACAGACCCTCATATGTGAGTTCCTGCCCCTCACTTCACTGTCACCTCTAACTCATAACCAATGACCAGGAACCGCATTCTGTTTTAAGACTCATAAATGCCATCAAAGTAAAGTATTGGTCATCTCTGGTTTTAGAGAGAGTCCTCAATTTGCTTTTCCAAGAGGAGCATATCAGAGAGAGATTATGTTTGCTTCCTTCGTAGTTTATCCTTATCAAATGTAGCTGGAAAGCCTTTAAAAAAAGCTGCGGGGCCTGCCCCGTGGCCGAGTGGTTAAGGTCGTGCTCTCTGCTTCGGAGGCCCAGGGTTTCGCTGGCATGAATCCTGGGCACAGACATGGTACTGCTTGTCAGGCTATGCTGAGGCGGCATCCCACATGCCACAACTAGAAGGACTCACAACTGGAAATATACAACTATGTACCAGGGGACTTTGGGGAGAAAAAGGAAAAATGAAAAAACAAAACAAAACAAAACAAACAAGCTGCTAGCCCCAAGAATGAGGCTAAGAGTGTCTTGGCTAAATGCACTGAAAAAATATATCAATGTGATTATTAAGAAATAGATTGGTGGGTCCAATCCATATCAACACAAATACCTAAAAAGGGCACTTTAAACAAAATGAAGTCATAGATGCTATTGAAATCAAAGCGTCCACTCGGTGTTTTAATGGGGTATATGTTTTCTACATCAATTATCTGTCAAACTTGTCCCTGACTCACTTGCTATAGAATCGCCCGAGGTGGCGTGTAAAAGGTGAGATGCCAGCACCCGACCCCAGGTGGCGGACCCAGAATCTCTGAACATGGAGTCCTGGAGTCCACCTTGAGCGAGCTTCCCAGGGGGCTTCTTACTCTCTGCTAAAAAAAAAAAAAGTAAAGAAGAAGAAACTAATAACCTAAATAAGTTGCAAGGAAGAGCATAGCTCACTGTCTGGAAGCTGTGAATGAGGGCCTTGTTTTGTGTGTTTCCTCTATAACCTCACCAAGACGGGCACACATTTTGGTCTATCTTTGCTGACATAGCTAGAAATGAGTCAAAGAAGGCCCTTTTCTACTCTCCCTGAGAGATGGGTGTTTTGTCTATTTAAGTCAAACTGAAGTCAGTTTAAGGTTCGTTTCTTCTCCAGACAAATTCAGACCATGGGGTTCAAGTTGGCTTTGAGGAAAGACACACTAAGCCCTTTGTCACTAATGCACCTGGACGATTCCCACGCGTCCCTTTATCAGTCCTTCCTTCCTTACACACTTCTGGTTGTCCTCTCCTGCCGTTGGTTGTCATGAACTTAGGGTGTGGCTTCACCAGTCCTGTCAAAAGTTAGAGAGTTCCCATGTGCCAACTTGCAGGGTGAGCTGCATAATAAATTGGCTATATGTGAGCAGAATAAAAAACTAGATTTTAACTGTTATTCTGACTTTACAAAAATGTTTTCCTCTTACAAGTTACTTCAAACTGTAATTAACATAAATAACACGGAAAAGGCCAGCATGGTAACAGAGGATGTCTGTGCTAATTCTAAAAGAAGAAAGCAATATAAATGCTAGTAATATTATTCTAACGTGTGCATAATAAGGTAGCCCTATATGTTTAATCCCAAGCCTTCTGTTCAACCGACTAGATGTTCTCTTTTGTGATTTATTATAAAATGCATTTATTCATGGCAATGAATATGCTATGGAACCCACATAAGTAACACACACACTGCTTTTTAAAAAAATAGTGATCCCTTTGAACGTTTAAAAGCTGTTTCTAAAAGCTCACCATGCTTGTCCCTATGATTTCCCTGTCCAGAGTATAAATTTCATGATATGACATGCAAAGTCATAAATCAAAGAAAATGTAGGCAGGCATAATATCCTCGCCTTCACCAAGACCAGGTGTTCGCTTAACTTTAAAACTTGCACAAGCACTGTGGAAGGATCCGCTGCAGCTTTTGGAAATGTTTTTAGTAATTCCCAAATGAAAGTGATAACAGTCAGAAGACAGTCCCTGGATTCAGATGTCACGCACTGACACAAGACTTTATACACTTTCTAACTTGGGGTCACCATGATTAGCTTCTTTCCTCCTAGTCAATATTAAGTATGTTTAACATTCTTAAAAAAGATTTCCATTTGCAACTCTGAGTATCTTTTAAACAAATTACTGAGCTCGTGTGAGATCATGCCTAAAGTTTTTTATGTTTCCAGCTCACGTGTAGAATTGTCATGCTAAAACCTACAGATAGGACTGGCTACATAATTTGAATGTTGTTCAAAATTAAAATCAAGATGGTGACAGAAGAACATTAAACCAAGTGTGGCTCCTTCTAAGATGGGGCTCCGCACAATTGTACAGGTCGCACACCCATGAAGCCGGCTCTGCCTACAGAAACTTTGAACAAGGCAACTCTGATTTTTTTAATTCATTGAGAAACACATTAAGACATTAATTCTATTGGCCTTGCTGACTTACCTATGTGGAGAAATATATATGTAAGATGAGGTACTTGAAACAGAATCGTAGGTATAATAGGATCACTGTAGATGGTGGTTGTTATAATTTAACAGAAAGATCCCAGAATCACAGAGTGGAAACTGTGCAGAAACCTAGGAGGAGAAGGCTGGAAATTGGAAAGAGCCAGAGGCTCTGTGCAAAGAGGGATTAAGCTTTGTGATGGATCGCGGAGCAGACCGAGTGCATCTAGACGCTCTGCTGTGCTCTGCTGTGTGCGTATGGAGGTATGATGTTTTGGAATGTGTGAGTGCAATTTTGTACGAGAACGTGGCAATGTCAGTGCACAGAAACATCAGTCAATTGTTCCGCATCCAAAAGTGAGTGTGCATGAGTCTTTTTGACTCGACTGTGTTACATAAATATCCCCATGTCTGAAGCACAGGCTTCGTGACCGCATCCCAGCACTCTCTGGGGTCTCCCAGTCACAAGGGGGCTGGGGCACTGCCATTTCCCAGCAGAGCTCAGGGAAGCAGAAAGCTTTGTTACAGGTGGTGTAGTACAAATGCAGCCGTGTCTCTTTCTCTGGCATGGCCCCTGCTGGGGAGAACATGTGTGCTGAAAGAGCATTGGAAAAGAGTACAAGAGACGATGGGGTGGCAATGTCACTGCTAAGAAGGCTGAATCAAGAGGCGTGGGGCAGAACAAGGGGAAGAAAGAGTTTAGGAAAGATTTCTGTTTTGAAGAACTCACACTGGGACTGCAGTGCTTACTAGAAAAACAGACACCCGAGGAAACAACGTGTGTGGGTCTAATTAACAAATGTCACTAGCTATGTACTCGGAGTTAATAAGAAGATATCCCAGATAATAAGAAGACGGAAAGAAGGGAGGAAGAAGGAAGGAAAGAAGGAATGGGGGAGGGAGGAAAAAAATGTCAGTCAAATGTCTCTGCCTGGCCTCTGGCTCGTTTCATATCCATTTCAGTTCTGTTCCTTAGCTCTTTGCCACTACTTGGGTAAAGGGAAATTCAAATACGCGAAAGCATGAGCGAAGCTGGGAGCCGGGGTGAAAATTGGGGAGGCAGCCCACAACTTTAGGGCGCTTGGTCCTTTAGGGCGAGGCCATCCTTCCCAAGACAGCGCCTCGCATCCCAGGCCCGGGCTGGCTCACACCTGGCGTTTACCTGGATGGTGGGGCGAGGTGGAGGCAGGAAGGAGCGAATGCAGACCATGGGGGAACCTGCGTGGGCTGGGCAACGGACCACAGGGAGACCAGCTCAGCGTGGGGACCTGCCCTCCCTTTGGGCGCCCCGGCCCGCCGCCCCTTAGACCTGCGCACGGCCCTCCGCCCGGCCTCCCTGTCACTCACTTTCCTTCCAGCCAATGGCATGGCCGCCTGTCACCCTCACCCCACCCCTCGAGGCCGAGTTGGGAGGGAGGGCTGGGGGCCGGAGTTGAATGATTGAACTTTCCAGCAGAGTTGCGGCGGCCGCGAGGTCCCCGGCAGTGCGGCCCCGGCGCGGAGCTGGGAGCCTTGGCCAGCGCCCGGCGCCCGCGCCCTCGACCCGCAGCCATGGTGCCCGGGGCGCCCGGCGCGGCCCTGACCCTCTGCCTCTGGCTGGCGGCCTCCGGGGTCTGCCTGGCGGCCGGCCCCGGCGCGGCGGCTGCACGGCGGCTGGACGAGTCGCTGTCGGCCGGGAGCGTCCAGCGCGCCCGCTGCGCATCCAGGTGCCTCAGCCTGCAGATCACGCGCATCTCCGCCTTCTTCCAGCACTTCCAGGTAGGGCAACCGCGGCCCGCCCCGGCTCCTCCCCGGCGCTCCGGGTTGCGGCGGGGGCGCACAGGGCGCGCGCCTCCCAGCCTCGGCGCCCGAACTTCTCGCCCAACTGGACCGGCAGATCCGGCTTTCGCTCGGCTTGGATTTTACTATCGGGGTCCTCGAACCCTCCTTTCCAACCTCCTCCCTGCTCTCGAAAGGAAAATGAAGCCTGCAGCATCTTTCCCCAACTCCCCTTCTTCCCAGCGGAAAACGAAAGGCGATTTCTTTGGGGAGGGAGGGCAGTTTTGTGGATTCCGAGGGCGGGTGTGTGGATTTGTTAGTTGAGGACGAGTCCCGCAAACTCCCGGGCGTTCCGGGGCCCTCGGCGGCGCCGGCACTGCGCGTGGCCGTGAGGCGCACGCAGCTGCGCGCGGGGACCCGCGCGAGGTGCCCAGCCCCGCAGGTGCCCGCGGGCCGACACTTTTGTCTCTGTTGAGAGATGCTTTCACACTCGGCGAGCCCGGAACTCGCGGCCCGCACTTCGGGCCCCAGGCAGAGCACTAGGGTCAAGTCGTGTGTTCCACAGTGTGTGTGTTGGGGCGTGGGCCGGGGGGGGGTGGCTCTGCGCGCCCCAATTCAGAGCCCCAAAACTTCCAGACCTTGTCAATGAATAGCCTGGAGAGTAAGGGAAGAGATGCAAGCGATGCGGGACTTAGGCCATGTTTGGATGCTCCGAGAAGAGTCCCGGGGTCCATATCTCCCCCCTGCTCTCGTAGGTTCTTTCAGCTTGATAGTGGAGTGTATGTGTGTGTGTGTGTGTGTGTGTGTGAGTGTGAGCGAGGGTGTGTAGGAGGTTCGGGGAAAAACACACTTGGCGCCTGTGGAGGGGGTCCATAGTGGCGAGGATCCCCGCGGACTTGCGCAGGCACCCCGGGTGCGGGTGGGCGCACAGGAGCTGTTCCCGGACTCAGCGGAGTTGCGTCGGGCTGCTGCCTTCCCAGCCAGTCCCAGCGCGCGCGCTCTGAAATCTTTCACGCAAACGTCTTGTTTCTCTCGTTTGCTATCGTTCTCTCCCTCGCCCTCTCACTTCTATCTCTAGCTGCTCACCTGTTCCAAGATCGCAACTTCTCGCCCCGAAGAAAACTGCGGAGGCCGGAAGGAGACTTGGGGCTCTTTCGCGGGGTTCTAAGCCGAGCCCTCTGCCCTTAAGAAATAAACTGGGTGTCCCTCCCACCTGGGCTGGGTTAAGGGGGCCTCCCCGCTGCCAGGCGGCCTTGGGAATTAAGCTGCGATAGGAGGCGGTTGTAATGACGGTGGAGTTTGGGGCGAATCGCCGCCGCCCTCCGGTGGTTCATCTTGGCGTGAGAGCTAATGAAACCTCGCCCCGAATGGCATCAGGGGAACTCGAAGGTGGGATCTTCCGAGAATGAACCAGCTCGCGAAGTTTGCGTGTGCGCGAGTGTGTGGTTTTGTTTGTGCTCAGTCAAAGAAGCAACATCTAGTGGGTTTCACAGAAACTGGCACGCTCTGCGGTCCTCCTGGGCCTCAGGGAAAGCGAAAACCCAGTGCTCGTCTCCTGCGGTGAAATTACGCCGACATCCTGGAGAGGGCTCCTCCCCGGCCACCTGGTTTCAAAACCGCCCTGCCCTGCCTTAAAAGTCGCTCTCCTGAGAAGATGCTGCACTATTGTTTAAATAACAGAAAACAAAACAAAACAGAGCAGCCCATCCCCGGCGAGAAAGAGTATCTTTTCTTTCTTTCTTTTTTTATTGAATTGTCAGTTGCTGTAATTTATTTGTTTTACAGTTTCGGTGGCTAAAGAAGCAGTTTAGATCAAGCCAATTCCCGTGAAAGGCTTTTCTTGTGGTCTCTTGGCGTGATTTCTCTTCTGAAGAAAAACTGCTGACAGAACACACATTGCCAAACAATCCTGATTACATTTTAATTAGCTGGGGTGAAATAAGCTGCAAATTACTCAGTTAGGACTTAGTAACTGCTGTTTTTGCAATCAATGGCAAAGCCATTCTTGGAGGTTTAACTCTAACCTGATAATGCCTATTTGGTTTATCTAAATTGTAGGGATTAAGCTTTCTTATGATTTGAAAAGACAGCCACACATTCTCCTTATAAAACCTCAAGCTTCCCTGGCCCTCCCCCTTTTTAAATGGTTGGGGGGAGGTGGAGGAATCAGCTGGAGCCAACTCATTACGCTGCACATGGTATTTATTAATGGGTGGGGAAGGCGGGGCCAGAGGAAGCTTTTGGAAGAGTGCCTTCTGTCAGGGTCACCCCACCGCACCTACTTGTGCAAATAAGCCCAAGCTGAAGGCTGTTTCTGGAGCATTTGCCATCTCCAACTTCTCTTGCACAGTTCTAGGCATCTTTTTAAGGCTAGGAGAAGGCTTGCTGCCAGCCTTGGAGCCAGCCAAGTGTGTGGACTCTTAGGCGTGAAAACTGCCAGGCCTTGGCTAGGAAGAACCCAACCTCTGCACTCATGGTACAGACAGAGACTCAGAGCCACCAGGGGCAGTGACCTGGGCTAGCAGGCCTGCAGAAGAAGCTGGAATCGCCTGGTCTCCACCCCGATTCAGTGCCCTTTCCAACGCCTCCCAGCCCTGCAGCAACAAGGCGGGAGGACTGTGAGTAGTAGATGGTGCGCCCCTGGTGTCTGTGGGGCTGGCTCAGCTTCACCTGTCAACCACGCCTGAAAGCGCAAGGGACTCAACACTGATGCGCGGAGGTGGGAATGGTGACGGGGGATGTCTGAATTATCCGGCACAGCCCCTGACCTAGAAGAGCTTAGAATTTCAGACTGAAAGGGAGACGGATTCTCGATTGCATCGCTTCACTGCTGAGTGCTGCCCCTCATTCATGAAAACAAGCAGTACAGGTTAGCACCTCCCAGGGGCTCAGTCTCCAGCTCCACGATGCCCTGTGCAGGGCGTTTGGCACTTTGCAGTTTCAGGTTAACACTTATATATGTGGGTGGTTAAAATCCTGCCAACAGAGGTGATTGGGAAGGACATCCTCTTATCAGTGGAATGAAGATGAGCTCCGAGCTGTGGGGTATGGAGCAGGGGAGTGGGCTCTGGAGCCAGGCAGAACTGCTCTGCATCCAGGCTTTGCCACTTTGCAGATGGGTCGCTTGGGCAGACCGCTTTCCTGAACTCCCAGCCTCCTCTGTGTCCACTGGGAGATGAGTACCTGCCCAGCAGGGTGGAGATCGTAAAACATGTTGGGGCTAACGAAAGTGATGGTGATAAAGGAGCTAACGCTAACTGGGAGATTACGAAGTACCAGACAGTGTTCTGGGTGTCTTACAAGGCTGTCTCACCACGTAATCCCCACACCCACCATATGGAGGAGTACCGTCTGTGTTCTCCTGTAATTGATAAGGGGGTGAGGTGCTGAGAAGGCGGGTTGGTCACACAGCTCATAGACGGCAAAGCTCAGTTCTGAGCTAAGACAGCTACCAGTTTTGGGGTTTGTTTTTATTTTTATGGTTTCATTGTTTAGTTGGTTAATTTACTTCAGGACTGACCTAATTTTCAGGACCTGGCGCAAAATGAAAACGTTTGGTCCATTATTCCAAGAGCAAGAAAAAAAGTGTTAAAGGAGCTAAAATGTAACATGTTTTCCTTCTGTGGTCCTTCTCTCTCAACTTGTCGTGGTGTTTTAAATTTGCTGTTCAGTGCACTTCTCAGTAAAGAAAAATTTAAAAATTGAGTTACTAGCGGGATTTTACTGCTCATCGTTATATTGTGCAGGGGCAGTGTTACAGATGTCAGAGCCTTTCACTTGTCTGGGGAATCCCCAGCATCATCCAATTCAGATTTCCTGGCTCTTCCCTGGAGGGTGCCTTGAGATGGCTGGAGGGAGAAGCAGAAGCCAGACTCAGGAAGGTGGGAAGGAGGAAGAGAGGCCCCCCCCAAGTGCTCAGTGTGGGTTGTGCCCAATAGGCCCCCCAAAGGGGATTTTGCAGGATGCCTGTACGCGTGTAGAACTTCACAGGTACCTGGGGCCTGGTGTGCACCCATGCTTGCTCAGGCATAACACTTGCCTGGTCTCATATTCTCCCAGCTGCTGGACCAATGCACTGCACTGTGTTCTAGATGGATCCTCAGGAAGTTGAGCCAAGGGTCTCCCCCTCCTGCCACTCAACCCATGGCAGATGGGCAACTCCCAAGTGTACTGCAGCCTTCTGCTGGATGCAACTGGTACCTGCATCGGGGATGGGCAATAGGTTTGTTCCTGTGGAGTCTTGGGCTCTGGCTGGCCACCCACCGGACACAGCATGGTGCTACCAGCATGGGATTAGGACACCACCACTATCTTCTGGGACACTTCAGGGCATGCATGCTCAACCCTGACTCTCCTTGCACCCACATCCAGGTCCCTGCAGGGGACACAGTGTGATGGTGATTTGAGGGCAAAGAGTGAGGAGAGAGAGGTTGGGTGAGGACTGAGGTGCCAGTGGCTGAGGGAGTGGACAACCGAGAACCTTTCCTGGGGAGGTAGGAGGCAGCATCATGTGTGGTCAGAGGCTCCAAGCCTCCACACTTCCATCAGACTTAACGTACAAAACACAGACTCAAGGAGAAAATCATTAAGAATTTCAGCATGGCGATTGAAGAGCGTTAAACCCCAGGCACAGGTCCCCTTCTGAGCATGGGCTGTGTGCACTGGTCACGTGTCCATGAAGCTGGCCCTGGTCTGGGTCTTCTATATAAGGGTGCAGAGCCCTTTGGAAGGCCTGAAGCCCGCTTGGCACGGCGGTTCCTCAGAGGGCTGTCCGCGGTGTTCAATGCTGACCTGTGCTCACTTGGCGGTAACCTCCTCTACGCTTGTTTTCCCACCTTCACTAGAAGATTAAAGAAGAGGGAAAAGAAGAAGATTGTGCCTGAAATAAGCTCTATCTCTCTTTAGGCGAATCTCATTTACCTTGAGAGTGACTTCCTCTCTTATGCTAGTTGAGACATTGGGGCATTTCTTGTGGGAACCTCCCCCCACCGCCCCTGCCGGTTTTGCTCATGATGGCGACAGTGGAGCTGAATCTTGGAGCCTTAAAGATAAAGTCATTCCGCTAAGTATTAGCAGACCTGGAACCTGCTCTTCCTCTGCCTGTGTTTTCTCAAAGGAAGCTCAAGAAAATAGGGTTTGAGGACAAATAGTAGTTCATGTGCAGTAGAGGAGAGAGAGTGTATCTATCTCTGCCAGAATTCCGGACTGCTCAGAGAAAAAGTGGGTGGAATCTTGTTGGAAGATAAGTAGCAGGTTGCTGGCAGCCTTGGCCCTAGGGTTCTAGAATTTTATTAGTGTTAAGAGATTCTTGCTTAATGGGACATTATTCACCCTATAGAATACCACTGATAGGCTCGCTTAGGTAGCTGATCAGAGGCTTTTCCTCGCAGTAATTGGAAACTGTTTGTTTTGGCAAAGGAGAGGACTAAGCTGGTGATTAGCTCATTCTGCTTAGAGAACCAGCCTCTCCTCCAAGGAAAAGTAAACAGTTTGCGCGGGGGGGAAGCTTAGCAGCCAACAGTCAGGCCCCTGCTCAGAGATTTGGGAGGAGCCGTTCCGTGGTGAGTGTCCTCAGCCCTGGCGTGTCCGTCTGCCCCGCAGTCGGTCTAGGTTGTGTGCCGGAATGGCCGGGCGTGGACAGAGTCATTGGGAAGAAGGCCGGCCTCAGATTTGGCCGTTCTCTTTCCTGGTTCTGGGTCACTGGATCTCTGGCCGGGTTTCTAAGAATTCATGAATTTGACCCAAATCAAACATTAGGCTGTTCATGGCAAATTTTCAAGTTTTTAATACAGTGTTTCTCCGTGAATGTGATTTAAAAGTCTATCTTTATTGTGACTACTATAGAACATTTAAAAACACATTAGAAAACAGTTATTGACTTGTTCATTTCTTTGTGCACTATATCATTAGAGGAGAAATTATATATTTACATTTAAACATTTTTATATTTTGTATATATATGTGTGTGTATATAATATATACATGTATGTGTGTCTGGAGGTCTAAATTAAAAAGTTAAAGTTACTGTTGGTGCAAGTGTTCCTCCTTTAAAAAACTTAATCAAAAATTAGGAAGTTACTCTATTTCTTTGAAATGGATTCACCGGATTTCATTGTACAATCCACCGTTGTGTGTTTCAGTGAATGGGCGTACAACTGAAGGGTCCGGTAGAGAAACTTGTGAACGTGTTAGTGGGCATCGCTTGTATGAACTCAGAAATGGAGAAGTTCCCATGAATCACTTGCATTGCTTTACAGAATTCTACTCTTGTACAATTTGGAGGGTGGGGCTGGGGGCAACAATCAGCAAAGCATATCCATATTATCAAAAGACGTTTTATATATGAAAAACGGGACCAGGGAAAATTGCAAATGCCCCATTGCAAGGCCTTGTGCAAATTATTGCAGAACTTATACTTTGCTGCCTTGTCTAAGCTCAGAGGCCTTTTAGACTCCCCCAGCCGGTCGCCTCTCAGCATTTCTTTTACACTCAGCCTGGACTCCGTATTTTGAAAGTGTGTTGTCTGTCAACATATGGCATTTATTAAGTATGACTTAGTTTTTCCTCTTTGCATTAATCAAATATACCCATAACTCTATCAAGCTTCGGATCAGCATGAGGTCTCCCACATTACCAGAGTAGACTGATAAAACTCATAATCTTGACATTTTAGTTATCTTTGCACCATCATCTTAGGAAATTGTGTCCTTTTTTTTGGATTCTCTGAAATATTGAAAATAGGTCACAGACACCTATTCCTCCTCAGTACATGCTGCTGGTGACCTTCTGTCCCTCACCCCGGCAACCCCAGGCTCCCGTATCAGCTGCTAATAGCTTACAGCTGCTGCTTCTCAGAGACTAACCTTCGGCCAATGGGTGTCATCTTGCCAGCAAGACAGGGTATCCTACTCCCTTGATGAGGGCAAATCGTGGCCATTGGCTCACTGCTGGGGGATCCAGGAGGCCAGCCCCCTGCTGGGATCAACTCTCCCGGACAGTTTATGCTCCAAAGCGTTGCATGGGACCAGGCTCATGCAGGTCAGCTGAGCTCACGTCCCTACTCAGCTTTCTCAGCTCCTCCTCCTGCCTCCTCCCCTCTCCTTCCATCAAGAGCTTCCCTACCAGTAGATCACATACCCAGAAAGCCCCTTTTCAGCCTCTGCTCCTAGGAAACCCAATCTCAGACACCTCCCTTCAGAGATCCCTGATCCAATTCATTCAACACTTTTGTTTTTCAGATGAGACAACTTGATGCTTATAGAAATAACTCGTGCAAGCACGTACAGATAGTAGACACAAGAAGTAAAAATAGAGCCCAGCTTTCACAACTGTCAGCTCAGACTTTTTTCCTCTGTCACTTTAAAAAAAATCTTGAGAGTTTATACAAACTTTAAAAAATCCCTCTAAATGAAGAAGCAGTTAGAGGCAGAACATTTTCTCTTATTTGAGTTTAGCTTATATCTCCAGAGGATTTCAGTAAAAAGATTTCATATTGTGAGCCCAATTTATAAGCACATCGTGCTCCTTCATTGTCCAGAATTAAGTGAAATGTCAAAAATATATACTATTAAGGGAAGCTTGAAGTAGTTGTATGGTAGGTAGACAGCAGATGGGGTGAGGGGACATCGTTAACTACAGGACTCCCTGGCGGGTCTAGGGAGATGGCAAGGATAGTTAATTCAGATATTAACCACCTAGAGATTTACTCAGCAAGCAAGCAGGGAGCCGCGTCTCCCAGGACCCAGAATCCCCTCTGTGTTCCTAGAAGATTTCACACATGGTTTCAAAGAGGTGTGGGAGGCGTTTTCCTGATGGTAGAGTGGGTTAGATAACAGTAGTGATCCCAACAGCCAATAAGTAAAGGGGAACTAGGCAGGAGTGTTTATGGCTCATTTTAATATGAATCACAGATTGTAGATGCTGGATCTGTTTCTCCCTTAGGAAAAAAAACACAGTTTTAATCACTTCCATTTATTTCAGCTAATATCCATGGATTGCTGCAGTTTCAAAGATGAGACCGTAAAATCCCTGCTCATCAGGAATTTATAGTCCAGGAGGGGCCAAGACTTGTAAACAGACAACTCAGTCCACGAGTGACAGCTCATATAGACTTATTTGTGTGAGATCTCAGAGGAGGGGGAAAGTGTCCTAGGGGACGTGACACTTGAGCGGAACCTTCAAAGCTGGGCTCTTCCAGCGTAGACCAGCCAATGTGAGTAAATACAGCATCCTTGCAACAGTCTGGGCTGTCTCTTGTGGACTGCCAGCGGCTTCTATGGACATGACACAGCATCAGCGCCTCAGCTTGCAGCCAGGCTTTGGGAATGTGGGGAGAGCTGTCCCAGAGCTCAAGTCTGTTGTTCTGTGGGACGGGTTAAGAGCAGGTCATCACACTTAGAGGTGTGTGTACAGTTCTTCTTCCCGTTCTTGCTGATCGAGCTGGACCTCAGGCTACACTCCCGAGGGCTCCAACGCTCTTCAGTTGATCTCTGTGGGGATCCTTGCTAGCACTCCTAAGAAGGAGCCCCAGAGGAGTACAAGAAGGTGTAAGAAGGAGGCTGCCCATGCCATCTCGCTGCCATTACACTTTGGCTGACAGTAGGACCCCAGTCTGAGTCAGTGGGGGTGGACCCAAAGTACGAAACTCTCCTGAATCACTGGTCCACAGGATGGAAGGTATTTAGCACTGCATCTTGTAATGTCTTGGTGTTGACAAAGTAACTTCACGTAAAGTATCTATTTGACCTTCATAGCAAATCTCTGAGGTCAGGAGTGTTATTTTTCTTTTACAGATAGGAAGGCGGAAAGTCTGGAAGTGAGATAACCAAGGCTTCAGAGCAGAGACTCAAACTGTAATTATCATATTCCCAAATATTTATACTACACAACCTGCTTCTCAGGATGTTAACAATGAGAGGAGGCAGAGTGGAAATATCAACTGCAGCATAACCGAGAATCATGGAGTTTGGGGGGTAATAGTCCTACGTTTCCCATTCTCTCATCGGCTCCTGGAGGCACCACTGTGTCCAGAGTGGCACAGCTGTGGATGATTGAAAGGCTGCTGGTATGATAGAAAAAGCCTTAAAAACAGCAGTCCGTCAGCACCCTCTCCTGTGCCTTTGTCCACCCAAATCCTTCTTCCAATCAACATGAACCTGTCACACATAGTCGTCTCTCAGGTGGCTTAGGTTGTGGGGACCCGGCAGAAGTGAGATGTGCCTCTTGCCCTCAAGAGAATTATTTTCTACCAGAGAGAGGGACATTTAAGTAAATAGTGGCAAAGAGTTGTTGAAGTGAAGAAACAAACTATTATAGTCATGAGTCATCTTTTAAATCTTCGTATATAATCAGTTCACACATTATCCTAAGTTCTTAGATGAAGAGTATTTTTTTCCTCTTACAAATTGACTTGGTCGAGGTCCACCAAAATTTCCACTTGTCTAACAAAATAGCAGAGTGTTATTGTGATCCTTGCAGAAATGTCCCAGGAACGGCTGTTCTCCTTGATGTCATGGAAGATGAGTTTGTTTTCTGGGAATGACAGAAGCCTCCATATTTAGCCTTGACCTTTGTCCTTGGCTCCCTGCTGTTCTGTACGGCGGTGGGACACATGTAGAGTATTAGCAAGTGGTCCTTGTGGCTCATATGTGTGTGGCAGCTACTCCCAAGAACTCGGTGCGCCTCATATGCTTGCTTTCTTTCCTTTTGTTTTGGCTTTGGGAGTGTGTGCGTATGTTTACACTTTACGATTCTCTCTATGGTCTCTGTGAGATATAAAAGTTGGACAAGGAGGCATTCTGAGAAAAGGAGAAGTTAGAAAATTCTCAAGGCTGCACATGAAAATGGTGCTGAATGGGGGTTCTTTCATCCCCAAAGTGCTAAAATCTATCCTCAGGGGACTCTGAGAGACAATAACGCATCAAGCAGGATCAAGAGGGAAAAAAAAGCTAACCACGATTCTTAATTCACATTCTATTTGTCCTTTTGTTTGAAATTGTAACTTCTGTCATTTAATAAACTTTTTGCTCTCCAAGTTGTTAGTATTTTGCCAAGTTGAGAAAATAATATTCTGTGTAGGGTGACCTCCAAAATATATAATTTAGTTTTTCTTATTACCGTCTTTCTTTGAAAGAGAAGGCACATATATTGTCACTACTTAAAAAGTCGCATGATGTCTGGTGATCAGATTCTTTATTTTAAGGAAGTACATTATCCAAATTGGTATGTACATGATCTTAAATCACCTTCAGCAAACACAAATGCATATTGCCCCTCAATTTAGTGTCTGGTGATCACTGATGACTTTTTAAATTTCATAGCTAATTTCTTGTTATATTCAAAGAGGTGACAATTTCATAAATCCAGACATGAAAACATAACCAATGAATCCGTTTAATGAAATGGGAAGCGTTCATTTTGCAGAGTAATCCATCACCTTCCAAAAATGGCATCAATCGTACTAGCGCTTGGGACAAGAGAAATGATGGAAATTCATTTACTTATGAAATTTAGAGATGTTTTCTCCATAGTTTGTTTTCAGTTTACACCTTTTTTCAATTCACTGTAATATTCTAATGCATTAAGAATTCATATTTTGAAACACATTGCATTAGTTTTGGTGTTTCTCCCTCTCTCCAATGCAAATGACATGCTTATCTAAAGGCAAACCAGATGGGTTACATGCTCAGTTGGGAGGTTACTGAGAACTTCTCTAAAAGAAAGACTGAAACGTTGAGAAAGTCTAAATGCAAGCAAAAATGAAGTTTCCAGGGTAAAGGTGATTTCACCTATTAGCTGTGTCCCTGCTGGGTTAGTGTGAGTGGTTCCTCCGATGTAAGTTTATCAACTCTTGTTTAATTCTCTACTAACACATAATGGAGAGAGACAGCCCTTTCTAGATTTAAACGTCTCAGCTCCTGTCGTTAAATGCTTACACTATTGCAAGTAATAGCACTCTTTTGAAATTCATCCTATTTGTTATACTTTGTGGACTGGAAAGAAAATTGACAAAGGCTTGCAAACCTAAAATATCAAGAGAGATTTCAAAGAAGATACATACTTTATATTATGTGTCACCCTGTCCCCTGGACAGGTTTCCCAGTGCTGTCCCAATGACCGAATACGCCAAGGAGCCCTGCACTCCAGGGCCACTAGCTTCCTTTCCATTTGATGAGCAGACCCCTGTACGATGCACATACCCAGACCCCTTACAGTCATCAGGGAATAATAATAATCCCCACATTGGGAAATGTGGAAGTGTTTCCCAAGAAATCTCTGAGCAAACGGTTTCTGTTGAGATACTCAGATTTGCACTGCTTATCCTTCATGCTACTTCCTTCTGGCCCTGTTTGCTGATGTCTTATCCCTCACTCGATGGCCATTTCCCCAGTGAACAGCATTTTGTGCACCAGAGAGGAGTAACTTCCTATGAAACAAGGAGCAGAAGACCTCCCAGCCATCTGGACATCACATGGTGTCCAGGCATCTGGGTGGACCCAGTCTCGCCCAACAGTCCAACATGTGGAGGATTCCAATAGAGGCACAGTTACAAACTGCAGAACACAAACTTGGGCTTGCCTTCAAGAGTTGGAATGATGTCTGTTAACAACGAGAATGCCAAGTCGACCCACAAGTTACTGATTCCTTTCAGAAAGGGTGAGAAGAAAAGAGGACACCAGTTATTCTGAAAATGTTTTGGTAACTGTCATTCTTTTTTAATGTCTTCAGTGGCAGGGAAGTACAGAGAAATAACCTAAGGTGCCATCCACTGTTGAAAATAGTGATTGTTTGAAGGTGGGTACACCCTTTAGAACTAGAGTTTTGCCTTTAAAATCTGAAATATGTACCCCACAGCCCCTTCCTTACATCTTTACACATAGTTGGCCCTCAGCAGAGGTTTGGCGGACATCCCAGCATATCTTTGGATGGAAATTCATTCTCCCTCCATTTCTGTCACCAATTCCCCTTCTCTCCTTTTCCCTCCCTCTCTCCGTCTCCTTGCCTCGCTCTCTTGTTATTTTGACATTTGGCTGTACCATTTTGAAAGCTGCACTGCCAAACCTATTTGCTGATCATTCCAGGAATGACCTACATCTGGGAAGTTATTTTCCCACTGGGCCAGAATCTAAGAGAAAGTAGGGAATATCTTTTTTTTCATTGTTGTTTCCATATTTTTGTGTCCAAAGTTAGGATATAATGTCCTCACAGCTGCAAAGGAATAAAAAAAAATTCTGGACAGAATGTATTCACTTGGTAAGTATCACGTTTAGCATAGAGAAACATTTAGAGGTGAGAATACAGTAGAACAGACATCTATTTGCATTTTGATCTTCCTGTTATTCAGGAGCCATGGATTTTTTTTAACCTATTTTTAATAGGGCAAGATTTGCATACTCTAGTCCCATTTATTACTCTACAATGTTTTTTTTTTTTTTCTAAGAAGATTAGCCCTGAGCTAACATCTGTGCCCATCTTCCTCTACTTTATATGTGGGACGCCTGACACAGCATGGCTTGATGAGCAGTGCACATGTCCCTGCCCGGGATTGGAACCAGCGAACCCAGGGCTGCGGAAGCAGAGGGTGCAAACTTAACTGCTGTATCATTGGGCTGGTCCCTATTACTCCACAATTTTGAAAAAAAAAAAGAGGAAGTTTCTTCTTTTTTGAACAACTGTATGAAATTAGGGCTAAAATTTTATTTCCATATGTATGTCTGCATGCGTCTTATCCACACGTGTCTCATTCAGGATTTCTCAGTCTTGGCATTATTGACATTTTGGGCCCAGTCATTCTTTCTTATGGGACTGTCAGGTGCATTGCAGGCTGTTTAGCAGCATCCCTTGTCTCTACCCACTAGATGCCAGTAGCAACCCTCCCACCCCCAGTCATGAGAAAAAAAATGTATCTCTAGACATTGCAATATGTGCCATGGGGCAAAATCACCCCAGTTCAAAACCACTGGTCTAGTTCTATCCCTTTACATCTCTCCCTGGATCTGTGTGTCTGTAGTTCAATATCTGTTTTCAAATATATATATATATATGTATGTATGATTCTTTTATTACATGTTCAGGTACTCTCTTTGAAAGAATAAACTCTGACACATGAATCAATGAATTAATTGCATTAACAATGTTCTCTTATTTCTTTATTTTTTTTCTACTTTATCTCCCCAAATCCCCCCGGCACATAGTTGTATATTTTAGTTGTGGGTCCTTCTAGTTGTGGCACGTGGGACGCCGCCTCAGCGTGGCTTGATGAGCGGTGCCTTGTCCATGCCCAGGATCCAAACCAGCGAAACCCTGGGCCGCCGCAGCGGAGCACGAGAACTTAACCACTCGGCCACGGGGCCGGCCCCCTCTTTCACTTATAATGTGAGAGTTTGGAAAGATGCTCATTTATGTCTCCATTTGAGAATTTAGGAAAGAATAAGGCACTTGTCTTTATAAAATGCAATTAGAAAAAATACGTTGCTCCCACTCTATGGCAAACATTCTCCTGAATGAAGACAACTGTATCTCTGTCTTTAGCCATACTGATTCTGAAGATATGGCATAGCGTTTGTGGATGTGATAATCATATAAGAAAACTGGGGCTTTCGGCCATGAGCAGCCTAATGTAAATTGGCCATGCTGCATCTTTTCCTTGAAATACCTACTATGTTCTTTTTAAATTTAGAGCTGGTCCTAAAGTCTGATTCCCTTGGAGCTTCTTTGCAAGTAAACTTCTTTTCATTTTTAAAAACTTTAGTCTCTGAGCTTTCTTTCAGACCATTTCAGAGCTCTTTGCCTCAGTTTCCTCACCTGTAAAGTGCTGGCGATGGTAACACTGCTCCATTGGGTTGCGCCGTGATGCCTTGCAATTTAGGTGGGGCAGAACCTCACAGGTGCTTAGCGCTACAGAAGTATTAGCTGTTGTTATTGGGATGTGTTAAGCAGAGAGTGAGAGAGTGCCTGGTGTTGAAGTTCTTGGGATGCAAAAATGAATAGTGCACACCTTGATCCTTGGTTCTTCGGTCTGGTCTCGGAGCCATTAAAAGGTAATTTAAATAGCCTGATTTTAAAATGGGCCAAAGGCCTCAACAGACACCTCACGAAAGAAAATATACAGATGGCAAATACGCATATGCAAATATGCTACACATCTTATGTTATCAGGGAAATGCAGATTAAAACAACCATGAGATACCACTACACAACTGTTAGAATGGCCATAATCCAGAACAGCGACAGTGCCAAATGCTGGCCAGGATGTGGAGCAACAGGAACGCTCCTTCATTGCTGGTGGGAATGCAAAATGGTACAGCCACTTTGGAAGACAGGCAGTTCCTTACAAAGCTAAACATGCTCTTACTGTATGATCCGGCAATCGCCCTCCTTGGTATTTATCCAACTGAGCTGAAAACTATGTCCACATAAAAATCTGCACACACGTTTATACAGCTTAATTCATAATTGCCAAAATTTGGAAGCAACCAAGATTCTTTCAGTAGGTGAAGGGATTAAAAAAAAAAAAATTGTGGTCCATCCAGACAATGGAATGTTTTTCAGCACTAAAAAGAAATGAGCTATGAACCACAAAAAAACATGGAAGAATCCTAAATGCATATAACTAAGTGAAAGAAGCCAATCTGAAAAGGCTACATACTGTATGATCCCCACTCTGACATTCTGGAAAAGGCAAAACTCAGGAGACAGTAAAAAGATCAGTGGTTGCCAGGGATTGGGGGAGGGAGGGATGAATGGGCACGGCACAGAGGATGTTTCAGGGCTGTGAAGCTGGTCTGTATTATTACAGTGGTGGGCACATGTCATTATACATTTGTCCAAACCCATAGAACGTACGATGAGAGTGAACCGGAATGTAAACCGTGGGCTCCGGGTGGTGGTGATGTGCAGTGGAGGTTCATCGACTGGAACAAATGTACCAGTCTGGTGGGGGATGTTGATAATGGGGGAAGCTGTGCTTGGGTGGGGGTAGAGGGGTGTATGGGAAATCTCTGTGCCTTTCTTTTAATTTTGCAGTGAACCTAAAACTGCTGTAAAAAAATAAAATCTTTTTTTTCAAAGATGAGTTTAAAAAAATTAATTTTTTAATTTAAAAAATTTACCCTTTGAAGTTTCTTTGAAAGTGCTTAGTTCTATAGAGAATGAAATTCAGATCTCTTATATGCTTTTGTCACTTAAAGATTTTCTATTCCCATATGGGAATAGAAATTCTTAAGTAGAATTTTAAATTGAAATTGGAAATCCTGGATAGGTATTGTGTAATGAGAAAAGGCCATTGCATTCTAGGTCATCTATTCGTTATGAAAACGACTTCCCAGATGCTGGGTGCTTATAATTCTGCAGATAGCACATTTTTCTTGGAATTGATTCTTTTGCAAAGTGAAGTCTTGGTTATTGCTCTTTCTCGTCCATCACATTTAATTCATCATGTTTTCTCAAGTGATCTCTCATTAAAACATGCTATCTTTTGAAGTTCATATTAAAATAACCCAGAATCATGATGAATGGGCTAGAATATCGTATAAGTCAGGGTGCAGTAGACTGCGAGGTGCTCTATTTTAGTTTGATTAATTATTCTGTGCTCTCTAATGACTAACACATAAATTAGCACAATGGAAAAGCATATATCATGAGAAGGCAATGTGACAAAAATCCAACTTAGTAAAGTCAATTAGAAGGAGAAAAACATGTATTCTAGTAATTATTTTTTCCTGCTTAGATTTTCCTCACTACAAATGAAACTCAACTAAACTAAATCCTGGATCTCCCAGTTATGTGTTTATGTCAAGGTGGTAGATTTCGCTTTAGCATTAAAATAGGTGCTTCTAAGATTTGTTGAGTGCGTTGCAAAACATGTTGCTAAAATATTCTGTAGGAGTGCAGACGGAAATAACAGTTTGCATTTATGGGGCTTTGTATGTTTTTTCAAGTAGAAATTTTTTAAATGGGTATAGTGATAACGGCAGTAGATTCCAGTTCATGTTATCTGGAGCTATGTTCTCTCTGGCTACTGTTAATGCTTGTGAGTAATTAGTTTGATAACTTAAAATTATCCTTAACCTCTGCTGGTCAACATGCCAGCAACCAGGCGGTAACGCGCCTTGTGGGAATAGCTTGTTATGAACAACAGATCACGCCCGTCAAGCTTCGCAGCTGTCAAGCATCTATTCTGAAAAATAATAGGGTGATGTGAGAGTGCCTGTAAAGCCCACTTTGCTTTTTTTCCTCGCTGTCATCCCGAGCAATAAATAACATCTTCCCGGAGTTGCTCTTTATGAAGATGCCAGTAGAAAGATGCTCAAGATCACTGTAGATGGAGGTGAGGCCGAGACAGAGTGGAGACCAGTTTGGCCTAGACTGAGCAGGACGTCATCACCTCGAGCAGTCCTTGCTCCAAGTGTCAGCCTTGCAGGTTCAGAAGCAGAAATAGACTTGACTTGGTTGGAAATTATACGTGCACACGCATACGCTTACAATGTAAGTCGCATTGTCCTCCTCCCTTTCCAGCGAGGTTCCCCAGCTTTAGCCGAATAAGAATCATCTGGCAGACTTGTTAAAACACAGCCCTTTGCACCCCGCCCCGAGTTTTTGATTCTGCAGGTCTGGAGTGAGGCTAGAGAAGTTGCATGTCTAATGAGCTTTCAGGGATGTGTCTGGTTCCAGGACTCCACTTTGAGAACCACTGCGATAGTTATTTATGCTTTAGGGTTTCTCTCTAGTGTGTTTCTTTGCTTGATATGTTTTCTAGCATTGAAACTTTCTGTTCTCTGCCTCCTGGCTCTAACATTCTTTTTCTGACCAGCCTTCCTTCATTCAATGTTACATAAAATTTATTAAGGTTTAGCTTATTAAATAGGAGTCAGTAGTGGCTTCCTGGGCAGGAACGTCATTGAGGACGCTCAGTTTCAGTATACTCATTTGACAAAGGAGAGGGTTGGGATTGCTATTGGCCGCCATCTCTTGTAAAACGTGGGTTATGGCCCATTAATGCTTCTTCTGACCATATGTGTTCAGGGAATCTGGTTCTAGGATGAAGACTCTTTAGCAGAAATCTTGGAGAGGAAAGGTCATTAGTAGTCCAGGTCTGGCTGTGAAATGAAGGTGAGGAACATAAAGTTGAGGGTCTGGACACAGGGTGGAAAGAACGCTGTAAGAACAGATAGATTACACCTGGGGGAGGACAGATTCTGTGCTTGGCCAAACCATCTTGTGACTGTGGTTCTTCCATGCTTATTTAAGCAATCTGTTTTCACCAAAAACTGGACTTGATCCGAAACACTTTACATTATGGTTAACAATTGTCCCCTATGATGCAGCCATATGCTTTACGATTTAAGTACTTTATGTAAAGACAGACGGGGGACAAGTCATAGTCAGCAAAATGGAAAGACAGATGGGTGGTAATGAGACACTGTGCTCTGACAGAGGCCTAAGAAACTTATAGCCACTATATTTCATTTTGAATTTTAAATAATATTAAAAATAGTGTGATATGATTTGTAAGAAATATATATTTGGTCATTCCGATGACCAAAATATATTTCTCATATATATTTGGTTTTCCTCCACTGGTTCTTGGCTCATAGCTCCTAAAACCCTTGGAATTTCCTGTAATAAAAGTAATAAAGGTGTCTTTTGTTATGTTAATGAGGTGACTTTGAGAAAGCCCCTAGGTCATCTAATGATGGGGGTTCGTTGCCAGGGGAACCAACCCTGTGATTAGAGGATTGGAACTTTCAAACCCACCCCCATCCCCAGACCTCCAGGGAGGGAAGAGGGGCTGGAGGTTGAATCAGTTGCCAGTGGCCAGTGAGTTAATCCATCAAGCCCGTGTAATGAAGCCTCCATAAAATCCCCAAGGACGGGGTTCGGAGAGCTTCCCCTTGGTGCACACGTGGAGACTCGGGAAGAGTGGTGCTCCTGGAGAGGCACGGAAGCTCCGCACTTTTCCCCGTGCCTTGCCCTCTGCATCTCTTCCGTCTGGCTCTTCCTGAGTTATATCCTTTTATAATAAACTGGTGATCTCCTAAGTCAAATGTTTCTCTGAGTTCTGTGAGCCACTCTAGCAAATTAATCAAACCCAAGGAGGGTGTGGTGGGAACCTCTGATTTATAGCCCGGTTGGTCATAAGTACAGGAAACAACCTAGACTTGTGACTGACATCTGAAGTCCTTGGTGGGGGTTGTTGGAACCTCCAATCTATAGCCAGTTGGTCAGAAGCACGGATAACAGCCTGGGTTTGTGACCTGCTTCTGAAGAATGGGGGGCAGTCTTGTGGCACTGAGCTGAACTCTTAACCTGTGGGATCTGGAGCGATCTCGGGCTGGGGGGTGGGTAGATGGTATCAGAATTGAGTTGAGTTCTCCAACACCCTGCTGGTGTCTGAGAACTGCTCAATGATGTCTAGGCAAAATAAGCAATAACCTCTCTATAGATAAGAGAAGTGAGGTGAGTTTTACTTGATCTGGAGTGAGCATTATAACCCGGAAGGCCTTAATGTTCCAGAGAAGCATGGTTTTCAGTACAGTCTTACATCTTTTTAGAACAGAGAACATAGGTTAAACATACCCAGGATACATTTCCAAAGTTTCAAAGTTGCAAATTAGCAGGTCACCATGATCCTGATGTCCGCAAAGGGATTAATCCGGGCATTACCAACAGCGCATAGGAGGGGAAGTCTGCATTCTTAGCTTAAGACACTGTGTTCTTTAATGGATAAGGAGATGTACAATGTATGTTTTGTAGGCCATAAGTCAGGCTTTTTAGTTCAAGGTGAATCAGTTTTGAACCCGAATAGTTACCCTATATACCTCAATGTTTGAAAATCTCTAGTCAGTGGTGTGTAAGGAAGCCCCCTCCTGCCATATATGTTAGAATTGGGTCCAGGAACCCGAAAGAAATAGTAAATGCTATTGGATTTTCATGTTCCCCAAAAGGGGGGTGTGAGTTATGAATTTAACTTAGCGCGGCACTGTATTAAAGTGCTGTACTGATTTTATACTTTACATGCAGAGTGTGCCGTTGGAAAGACTTGAAACAACCAAATAACGTAGAAATTCATAAGACTGGTCTTATTCATTAGCAGTTGAAAACCATTTTGTTTATTATTATATCAAAACTTACTGAGGGCTCTTAGAATTCTGACTTCGCAGTATCACGTGGGCCATGTGGGACTCCAGAGCTCTCTGAGATCTTCTTGTAAATTACTGACAGTCACTGTGTGCGCAGCATTCATATTGGTGGACTTTGCATCTTGCCAGCTAGGTTACAGCCTTGACTTTAGATAGTCACAGGTGGTCTTCATAGACATCTGTGTGGTGATCTTATAAAAGCACTGTTGTTCTCATTTTAGAAAAAAAGAAAGTAATTTTCCCTAGAGCTCACGATTTATGATGGATAGGTGACCTTGAATGTGAAATAAGGTCTTTTGACTTCAAGTTAGGTGCGCTTTCTATTAAAATATTCTTTTTGTTTGAGTCAACAATGTATTGCACATTTTTATACTTCCCGGGCTCAGTGTCTTCATCTACAAAGGGAGAACATTGGACTAGAATCTCTATTAACTTTTGCAATTCTCATGATCTAGAATTTTCCTCAGAATCTGGTGTTGTCAGTATTGCTGATGGCTTTCACATGTTATTCAAATCCACAAGAGTAAGTAGCCTGATGTGGCCAGACAGTCCTCGGCGCGGTAATTTTGAGGTTTAGTGCCATCATCGGATGCTTACATCCTCCATTGCAACCCCGTCCTTCTCTTTCCCTTTCTCCTCAGACGTTGGTGAGCATTTTTCAAAAAGTTCCCCATTTCACAATCACTTGCAAGATGTGGGTTGTTTAAGTATTATGGAATTGGATAATGTCGATGTGATCTTCCTTCTTAATACTCAGACAGGATGGACCCTGTGTTGTCTCTGTTTCTCGTCTGGTTTTGACCTTTTTCTTAGGCATTGTACATGTTTTGAGAGAGTTATTAGAAGATTGAGTTAATTAGAGAATAGAATATTAGCTGGCAGGAAGTCTGAAAATTAACTCCTCACCCGTTTGCTCTTTAATGATTTTGAGAGGTTTTGGTAGGAATTCAGGGATGGAAAACTGAATGAGACACAGTAACATGTTACTGGGACACTGTAACCTCGTTCCCTTGGAAAATTCCTTGTATTGTAAGACAATTACATGTCATTAACGGGTTACGTTTGTCTTGTTTTCAGCAAGAAGATGGATTAAATGAGCCTCAGAGGTCTTTTCTGATTTGTAATTATATGGGATCATCTGAGTCAGAATTCTGCAATTTACAAACATTGTGAGTGGGTGTTTGGAATCACATTTTGGGTCCCTTTTCTTGTCCTGGTTGTATGTAGTGAACAGGCATGGCCCTATTCGAATAGATCTTATACTTTCACAGAGAGGGATTGACAGAAATGCCCACAGATGCCTGCTTTGCACAGAAGGGGACTGATAGAAACGTAGCAGAAGGTCTGAGAGAGTTCTGGAATCCTTCATGGCTCATGATTCACTGTGGAGAAGTCAGAATTCCAAGAGCCCTCAATTAAGTTTTGTTATAATAATAAAGAAAATGCTTTTCAATTGCTTATAAATAAGAGCAGCTTTTGTACACTGCCCTTCCCAGGAAGGCCAAGATGGAACCCTGATGTAGCTAAGAGATCTGATGGAGTCATCATTTTTGTCGCTGGCTACATAGCTTTAGTTTTTGCTAAAATTCCTCCTGATTGATTTTGTTTTGTTCATGTTTAAAACATCCTACAATAAAAACACAACAGCAACAACAATTAAGGGAAGAAAGATCTAAGAAGACTCCTGAACTTTGCTAGTCATTAAATGTTACTTAAAGTATACTTTAGTGAGTTGCAAATTTGCAGCACGCCATAGTCTTTCCGGAGAATTACAGTAAAGGATGTAATTAGGAGCTGTGTAAAGTCATGTTTTTAAACTGTTTTTCTCAGTTGTTCTTGCATTTTTTTCTGCTTTGATAATAATTTTAATTCTTCAGAGGAACTTTGGAATGGTGCTGACATGATTTTTAAAAAATATTTCTATTTTTTCTTGCAATTGTTTGGTACACAGCCTCACACTAAAGCTGCTTTAAAAGCACAGATGAAAAATAGCCACCAATAACAAGTTGAAACATAGTCAAACAACAAGACGTTCTTCTTTGGTGAATATCCTCTGGAGAATACAATTCTCTGAGTTGGGGGGGCAAATGTATCAACTTGAAGTGAAGTTGCAATGCATCCTGAACTAGCTTGGTCCGTGAAGAAAGAGCTTGTTGGGACTTGAAATGAGGAGCTCTCTGTTCTTGGGTGAAAGCGTCTGTCAGCTCACAGCTGCTCCTGTGAGCCCACCTTCATCTTCCGCACCGGAAGGGCTACACTGCCATGCAGGAGTCCACTCTGCTACCACTTGGTTAGTTTCTTCAACAGCCTTGTCTTTTTCAAGAAATACGCCTCGTATCTACTTTCCTTTATTGAAACTTGGCTTTTTCCAAAAGCCTCTCAGTTGGAGAAAACTCATTCCCTCATCCTAGATACACATGGGAGGTGAATGGTTTTCACAGGTTGTGTTTTTCATGGAGCATATTCCAAGATTTCGAGATCTGAGCTCAGAACCTTACTGGGTAGTGTCCTCAGCATCAACCCCTGAGGTACGGAGTGAAGGATGTACCGTGAGGCAGGAGGAGGAGTTGGGCTGCCATGCAGTTGCAGCCACAGCCTTGGCAGATCCCACAGCACACTCTGGAGGTGAGGATACCTTGGAAGTTATCCTGAATGGGACAAGGAGGTTGGTCCTTTGCACTCCAGCCTCAGCCATGCATTGGATCTGGGCTTTGCCCTAAAGGAGCGCGGCCTCAGACTAGATCCCTCTCTTCAACCAAGTACAATTTCCAGGTGGGGAAGGGGGAGTTTAGCTGTGAAGCATCTGCTCTCACTCTCAGGAGGAATGTTCATTTCCATTGTGTGTGGGGGGGAGACATCTGGGTTGTACGTGGCTATATGTAAAACCAGACGATGACTGTTTTATTTTGCTAACAAAGTTCTTTGGGGTTGATCCAGTCCCAACCATTGACAGCCTTGGGCCTGTCATCCATCAGAATTCTTCTACCCTACGTTTTGAAACTCGCTGTTCTACTCTGAGCACAAACACCTACCAAGTTAGTGCTTTGATTTACTTTGTACAACTGCTCTGTATCTTTCGCAAGACCTTCTTCCATTAGCCCTCCAAGTTTGGACCGTCTGTTGGCCGAGAGTTTACCACGTGTGGCCCGTGGCAGGAAGCACTGGGGCACCTGCTGAGCGACAGTCTAGGGTCGGGGCTGGCTCTGCATTCGCCTGAGAGCCTCCTGTCCGATAGCTCCCCCGGGCGCTTCTTTGACAGGACATTTGGCAGCACTGCTCCATTGACCCTCCCCTTTGACTTTCCTGCTGAGTCCTGTCTAGAGCCCATGAGGCATCATTTTAATCTTTTTTTTTGTCAGTACCTTCATTTTCTTGCCCTTTGGCTACTCTCTAGCTGCAAAATCCTAACTCTAAATCCATCAGGCTCTAATAGCTGCCTACTTGGGTGTCCATTCAGTGCTGGGTACTGGCAAAGAAAATCACACAACCATGTGGAGTGGTGTTACTATAAATCCGTAGTTCTGTGCCTCCGGTAAATGTCTGTTCTAGCCCCAGTCCTCCCAGTATAGTCCTAGTCCACTCCAGCTCTCATCTTCCTTCAGCAACTAATCTAAATGTCCACTTCTCTCTTTAAATTCCCTTCCCATTAACTCACTTCTTTTGGAAAATTACCTCAGTTTTGATTTCCTATAGAGAAGTAAAGGGCACAAGAAGCACCGTCCACCCCAACTTCATGTCAGTAGAAATTCTATGTGCACATTCCATGTAGAGATCATTGAAATTGAAACTGGGTTCACCTTGCGTGTTTGTGGTGTGGGCAGATCTCTGTGTATCTACTGATGATATTCTGCTCCTTAAAGTCACAGAAAATATTTCTAGAGAATATTTGTAAGTTTAACAAGTCATTCACTCATCATTTTTTGAATGCAGATTAGGGAAAGCGGGGGCAGCCCCCGAAAGAGTAACTATCAAGATGTGTCAGTATTGAGAAGCAACGAGATTTGTGGAGAGCCAACATACATTTGTATAAGAGATTTCAACGACTCTAAGAAGCTATGGGTAGCACATCCATTTTTTTGTAACCCTAAGAATTTTTTTTTAAATGAGAATAAAATGGTGATACATGTCTCAATGATGGTCTTTCCTGAAGCATCCTTCATTCGCTCTAGTATCTTGTTGCTTTGTAATATTTTTCATCTGGTCCAGGTGATTTCTTCTGGTTCTCTTGTATTTTTGCGTGAGATTGTGGCTCCTTTTGTTCATATGTCAGTGATAATGTGTAGTACAGAGTCATCTACTTGTGGCATATTCCTTGCTTAAATCCTATAAAGTATTATTAGTTGTAAGAAAATATGAAAGCTCAGACTTTCCTCCAATGAATGGTTACCATACGTCTTTATTCTGTGTGTTTCTGTGCACATGATAATTTTTCCTTTCAATGCCAAATCTTTGTCTAACTATTTTAGTCACATTTTGAATGGTCGTTAAACCCACATGTGTAGAATCAATGATGTGCACAACTCAGTGTAAATGGTGATAGCGTGCACAGCTATGACTAAGTTCACGTGTGAAATGTTGATCACCATGTCACAGCTCCTACCTGGCCAACAATGATTGTGTCACATTCATCACAGTTGGGATAAGATGCACCCTGACTTCAGAGACAATCAGATTGTGTATCTCAGTGAGGTATGGTATCTCATGATTTTGCCTAGGGTTGTTGGAAGGACATGTTCTAGGTCCAAAGAAGCGGGTCATGGTCATTCATCTTGTTTCCAGACTCCCCGCCCGCCTCGTTTCCACCACTTGCTCTTTCTGTGCTTTGTCTCTAGATACCGTGGATTGCAGGTGGAGCCGGGATCCTTGAATGTTCGTGGGGACCCCATATCCCAGGTTGGACAGGAATGGTGGTTGCCACGAAGACTGAGCTGCAGCTAGATTATTAAGCATCCTAGTGTCAGAAAATGCCACCTCTGCTTTTAGACATCCAGCAAAGGGACTGCTGAGGTGCAGCCCACTGGCAGCAGACGGCAGTCCTCATGCCAATGGCTTTTGTATGGTTGAGCTCAAATAATCTTAAATAGTGCAGATGCTTTGCCTTTGCCTCTTGATGACAAAAGCAGAATGTGCTTTTATATTAAACTTTAAAGGACTCTTTCAATCTCATGTTTGTGCCCAGAGACCCAATATGCCGTTTACCGCAGACTTTTTGGGCCCTTTCTATCTTTCTTCCCTATTTCTTTCACTGCTCCTTCTTTTCTCCTCTTCCCCATCTTGTCTTTCCCAACATTCCTCAAAAACAAACAAACAATTAAAGCTCAAGCCATGAAGGCTTCAAAGTAAGGGCTGGAAACAGAAGTAGGCGTGGCCGACTAAAGTTGCCCACCTTGGAGACAACTCTTGGAGCGCTTTGAGGTGAGTGGGCATTCCTACACAATGAACTCAGTACTTCTGCCCTGCTAGACTCCTCGTTGTATTCTGTAAGCTTTGTTTACTTTCTAGACAAGTAGATATGGCGATTGGTGGGAGGTTCCTGGAATTGGGAGAATCTACATGCAATTTACAAGCGAAGTAAAAACCTCAGTGTGATGTCTGAGCATGCCTGCCTTTACAGTTGGCATTCCTCTACACTCCTTCTTGTCCTTGGCATGAAGGAGGAGCTGCGAGGAGAAGGGCATTTATATAGACGTTTCTTTATTTTTGGGGTTTGCCGTGAACAATGCTTTAGTTGTTTGATTTATAGGAAGTGCTCTATTTCTCATGCTTCTCCTACTTTGTAATACGAGTCATTTACTAAATTTTAGTGATTACCTTTAATGCTCCCTCTTAACCTACTTAAGGTTGGATTTATTTCAGCACGTCACTTATTCATCTTGAAATCTTCCTGGGTTTTATGTGATTTTTGTGGAGAGGGCACAATTTACCAGAGTTTTCTCCTGAAAATATAAATTTTAGTACCAAATATGGTTTGGAGAATACATATCTGAAATCATAGCTGTGGCAAGAATGAATTAAAGATTAGCATATCTTTTTAGAGGAGATTAAAGTTGGAAGACTATTGCTTGAGCTGTCCTAAGAGAAGCCAATAATTCAGACTCTGTGGGGGGTCCCACCATTCTAATAGGGACAGTAAGTAGTAAAAATTCTGTCCTTATCTAATGCTCTCTCACATTTACAATTCAGTAGAATATTCCCTGTCAAAATTCATAGTAAAATATTAATAAAATATAATGTTTTCCTATATGGTATAGTTTAGCACTTGTTCTATAAATTTTCTTTAGATGATTTTAATTATATACATCTATAAAAAGATGATTAGTGTGATTATTTCTTAAATGATATGTGTTTGATTGTGAATGCAAGTTTCTGTTCAGTTTTCAATATTGTCATGCCAAATCTTCTGGACATTTACTCTACAGGAAAGAAAATAAGGAACCTATTTCCCAGAAGCTCCGCCCAGAGGTGAAAAACTTCTTCAGCTCAGTCTATTTATCTCATTCTTTTCAGCTCCTCCTGGCCTATTGATTAAAGTTTAAATTCCTGTGTATGACCCCCTATTCCATTCACTTATTTCTTCCATCGATAATATTTGTTAAGGCCATGAGAGAGCCAGTGGTGAGTGAGAGATGTAGACAGACTCTGTCTTCAGGGAGGTCACAGGCTGAGGGCAGATGATCATTAAGGAGAAGCAACAAATACATTTATGCTTGTCGACCCTGATAGAGTGGATGGAAGAGAAGTGCAGGGACCTGCAAGAGCTTGTGCAACAAGGGGACCTGTGATAGTCAGAGCTTGGGTGTCAGGGAAGGCTTTCTGGAAGAAGTGGCATTTGCAGTGACTTGAAAGATGCATGGCAGTAGACTTGGTGAAGGGACAAGTTCTGGGTGGAAGGACAGCACTTGCAAAAGTTCTCGTTGGAAAGCAAGGTGCCAGGTGTGAAGGAGTGAACCAAAGGCGGTGTGGCCAGCGCATGCTTTCCAGGGGGGTGGGAGAGGGAAGGGCAGGAATCTGGAGAGAGGTATATTTGTATACTCAAATATTGTTTTCCTGTAGAATTCAGTTAAAAGTGAGATATTTGTGGTATCCAGAGAAATTTTTTTTTAACTGTGGTTAATGAAAAGACCATTTACTGAAGATGATTCGTAACATTTGAAGTAAATCTTACTTGTGCATAACAAATATATACACATAGCTTTTCTCCCTTTTAAGTAGCCTTTATTTTTCAGAGCAGTTTTGGGTTCACAGCAGAACTGAGTAGAAAGTACAGAGTTCCCATTACCCTCTGCTCCGGCACATGCACAGCCTCCCTCACTATCAACACCCCCCACCAGGGGGTACATTTGTTACAGTTGATGACCCTACATTGACAGGTCATTATCACTCAGAGTCCGTAGTTTACATTAGAGTTTGCTGTTGGTGGTGCCCATTCTATGGTTTGGACAAATGTATAGTCGCAGGTATCCATCATTACTGTATGGTCCAGAGTATTTTCACTGCTCTAAAAATCCTCTGTGCTCCATCTATTCATCCCCTCACCCCTGCCCCAGCAACCACTGATCTTTTTAATGTCTTCCTCGTTTTGCCTTTTCCAAAATGTCATAGAGTTGGAATCACACAGTATGTAGCCTTTTCAGATTAGCTTCTTTCAATATGCATTGAAAGTTCCTGAGAAATATTTTGCATGAAGTATACTGTTGAGATGATCACTAGCAGAGATTCATTTTAAAAAATATTTCAAGCCATGGAAATGCCCCATGTTAATTTTATTCTTTTAAACTCTTTTAGCTGCTGTTGAATACGTGAGAAACTTTCAAGTATATTGACGATAGGAATGAACATCTTTATAATAATAAATGAAAGCAGTTATGTTACTCCATGGTTCCAAAATAATAGGAACATATTTTGGGTTCAAATGAATTCCTAAATGTTAATCCATGCCTTCATTTTTAAAAACTTATATTTAACATGAAAACACAATCATCAGTTGAGTCACGGCCAGTTATTTGCAGTTCAGAAGTTGATTGGAAAGGTGAGGTCTCTCGGGTTTTCCGGGATGGTTTCAGTTCACACTGTTCTGTCCTGCTGTGGGACAATAGTCCGGTGTTATCTTTCCGAAACTGCACACTGATTAGTCTGTTCCACACTTACACCTGGTTATGTTAAAGAAAAGTATGCAGGATCTGTTTTAATTGTCCTTTTTTTCAAATGGTTGTATCTAGATAACTAGTTTTCATTTATCTTTATCCTTCCCTTGTGGGTTGTCTTTGAGTGAATGAAGTGTTTTCTTTACTTGAAGCTTTTGAAGAATTATTTTTCTTTAAGAGAAAAATCAAAAGGCTGGAAATGGAGAGACTTTGAAAATGTCATTGAAATAATGTCTGGGCACAGTTGATTGAACTTATATAAACTCTTTGAAAGTCGGATTCACTAGCATTCATGTTTGATCTAGTTAAACCAATAAAATACAGGATGTAATCTTTATATAATTACAAAAGTCCCGCTGTCTGATCCTACCTCGAGGTTACAATGATGCTTCTAGAGGTAAACGTCTTTCTTGCCTAATGTGCTGTGACTCTATTTTGCTGGCTTTAAGCCAGAACAAGACTTTATTGCAAGTACTGTATTTTATTTTTGTTGTCAAGTGACTTAACTGGTGAAGCCTATTGTAATCTGACTAAGAACTTCCCCCCAGGGCAGGATGTTGAAATATACTGGATTCTTTTATTTTCCATTGCTCTTCTGCTCAAAGAGCATTCCAGGTGAGCAACAGAGGTGGATGGTGCAGGGCACGTGCACACCTGGCCTCAACACAGTGGCCGGAGTTAATCGGGGCTTTACCGACATCCTTGGTGCCATTAGACAGGGTTCTTAGAAGTTCTTTGTAGAGACAAATAGTATGGCAAACTCCGACTGATAAAGGCAGAAGCACAGAGCAGCTGCAGAACCTTGACGTGGGGGGAATGGTTTTAAGAAAAACAGGAAATCCAAAACTCGAAAAGGAAATAGAGACACATTTTGGATGAAACATAAATGTGTGTGTGTGTGTGTGTGTGTGTGTGTGTGTGTATGTAGAAAATTTCTGCATGGAGAAAACTCCATGAATAAATTCAGAAGACAAATGATGCACTGGAAAATTTTTATAATACCTGTTACAGAAAAATGATTATTAAATCTAATTGGTATTAATAGCTGCTACAATTGATAAGAAAAAAGTAAACAATCCAAATAGAAGTGGTAAAATGCACAGACAATTCGCAGTCAAGGAAATACAAATGGCCAAAGGAAATTAAAGCAAAAATCAGACCATCGCCCACTCACCATATTGGCACAAGGTGGAAGACTGCTCCCTCCCAGGGAAGAAAATGTGGTGGTCTCCCCCGTCTGAGCCTCGCTAATAAGCTCGCACTGGTCAGTGTAGGATGGAGGATGAGCACTACGTATATATAAGAGCTGAGAGATTGTAAATCCAGGATTACTCCCCGGCTCCTGAAAACAATAATGATGACAAACAACAAAATAGCGTCAATATTAACAATGGCCTTTTTTTCTGACATCTGACTCTGTGCCAAACATTTTGCTAAATACTTTACGTGGATTATCTTTTTAATCTTCCCAAGCATCCGATGACATACTATCTTCAGGAATAAAAAAAATCGTTAACATAATAATCTTTCAGGCTTGCTTGCTATTGCCCCAAATATTTCTTTCTGACAGAGCTTTGATTAGTGGAAAATTTTGCTTAAAATGTAGGTGCGTTGGTTGAAGAAGCACATTGATATTAATTCCCAATGAAATGTAAGCAGCAGATAGGCTCTGTGCTGTTGGCTTTCTTCTCAGTTTGATGGCTGTGGGAGCTGTGGGATCAAACTGGGAGCCAATTAGACGAGTGTTGAGTTTCATCATGGGCGGGGCAGGAGCGTTTGCATTTGCTGAGCAGCTGAAAGCAATCCTTGCTGGGTTCTTGGTGTTTTTGTTGTTGAGGATTGGCCATTTTACCTAAAGTCAGAGAGAACAGAAGGAAGCTAATCAGGTATGCCATGGACAGAAGTTGTCACAGCTCTAACTCTCCATTTTTTTAAGCCTCTGACATTTATTAAATAAAAAATTTATTTCCGGCAAAATGTCCAAATCCACTGTAATCTTTCTACCTCTTTACCCAATCTCCTCTCCTATTCTCTGCTCTAACCCACCCATCTGATCTGCTGCTTCCTGAATGTAATGATGTGCAGGACCGTCCCGACCGATCCTTACCTTTCTTTCCAAGACTTTAAATCTGGAGATGCCTTAGAACCCACTGCCAGTATCACCCTGGGTCTAACCACAGCATTACTCCTTGTGATGTTCGCAGTTAAGTTTACCACTGGCTTCTTGACTGTGGATGTTTATTTGGCTTCTATGACTCTCAGTTTCTGAAGTGTAAAAATGGGCAAATGCAGCTCGTGTCGTCATCCGAGATGACTCTGTGGGGCGAATATGCCAAACACCAAAGCAAGTGCCTGCCACGTAGATGTGGTCAAGAGTATAATAATGATAATATTTATCGATGATAATTGTGTGAAAGGCACATTACCCCATTAGTGATGTTTTTGTCAACCACTAATCTGGGGCAGGCAGCAGTTGCCGTGCCTACTTTTTTGGCCCCAGTCACGCTCGCATGGCCTTTGACGGATGCCATCTTTGTGAGTGCTGGGAGCTGGTCCAGCTGCTAGTGTGAGACACTCAAGCAAAGAGGAAACAGGAAGCCCTGTCTCCTGGACCTCACTCTAGCTGTGGAGCTAAGAGGTGGATAAAAGAAAATATATACCACGGCAGGAGAGAGTACGATACATCTCTCAAGAGCAGTAGAGCAAATGCAGCGGCAGTTAAGGGTCCCCTTATCTCCTCCAGAGGTCCTTCCCAACTGTCTGGGAAAAGAAAGATCTGGAAGGGAAGGAGGTGGGAGCTGGGCCCATGTCAAGGTTCCTACCACAAGGTTCCCACCCTCTGACATGACTCAAGGAGGCTGAAGGTCCTCAGACCATGACCCTGGTGAAAAAGATCTCCCAGAACTGGCCTTGACCCAGTCCGTAAGATCGGAGTCCATTCACTTCAGCCCTGAGTCTCTTTAGAAGGTACTTCACCACTTTCCATCCTTGGGTAATGAGCCTGGAGCACTCGAGTTGAGGCCAGGGTGTGCTCTGACAGATGTGGTCCTTGGGAGTCCCTGCAGGAGCCAACCCTGCCCAGGGCAGGTGGGAAAGGCCCTTCCTGGGCAACTTGGTGAGGGTGGCTCTCACTTAGGAGTTCTCCAAAGCTGCCCTGGACCCTGCTCTCAGCTTTTCCATAGTGTGCTTCTCAGTGTCTGGCCCCTGCTTTTTGCAGTTGTCACCCTGTTTATGACTGCACCTCAGTCTGCCTGACCCCGGGTGAACTTTTAGTTTGTCACCAAGCCAAGGGCTCCTTTTATGAGGGCACACACAATGCCCTCTCTCTTGCACCCTTTCTCTTAACACCTCGTTTCCAGTAATTAACCATGTCCACTATTGGTCCAGCTTTGACTCGTACTCAATAATTATTTCTCTGATGTCAACCCTGCCAAAAATCATACTTAACCTCATCCCAGGCTATTCATATACTTTCCCAGCTTCAGTCCTCGCTTGTCTGGCCAACGAACATTGATATGTAGACAGAGATGAGGGCCCCCTGAGGAAGCATGGGGCTCACAAGGGGGATGAGTAGGTTGATACCAGATTAGCTAAAATTGTACGTATGTGTAGCAATTTTGGGGAGTAAAGGCTGCAAAGGAGAGTTAGGACCATATCACAGATTTAATAGTTAAAGCTTTACCATGGGACTGAGGTCTTTTAGCCCGATGACGTCCAAATAGAAGAGGAAAATTTCTAATTCTATACAGTTGGGAATTATTCAGTGGTTTTGGGAATCCTATATTATCAAGATATATTTTTGGGAATAGGATATATTAATATATATTATTGGGAGTGGAAGAGCAAAATGTGGTATATACGTACAATGGAATTTGACAACAAAAAAGTGAAATACTGATCTTTGTGACAATATAGATGAAGCAAAAATCCTGCACCATTTAGGTATAATGTAAAACATGAAATGGAAGAAGCTAGACACAGAAGACCACATATCGTGTGATCCCGTTTATATGGCGTGTCCAGAACAGGTGAATCTACGGAGAAAGAAATTAGATTAGTGGTTGCCTGGGCCTCGGGGGAGGAGAAACGGGGAGTAGCTTCTAGTGGGCACAGGTTTCTCTCTGGGCTGATGAAAATGTTCAAAAATTAGTGGTGATGGCTGCACAGCCCTGTGAATGTACTAAAAACCATTGGATTGTACACTTTAAATGAGTGATTTTTATGTATGTGAATTATGTATCAGTAAACTTGTTATAAAATATTTTTAAAAAGATATGTTAGTTCAGTTTTCTTTCCTCTCAACTGCAAACATAATACTATTCTCTCCATACCGATGTTCTTAAAACCAACAGTGTAGAAGTTCAAACGTAGGAAATGAGCTGCTTTATTTCATATCTCATCCTTGAACTTCAGAGAACTGGAGGCTGTAGCTTCTTAATTATTGGCTGATGGTTTCTACCCCAGCCTAGCACAATATGACATAAAATATCACAACCAAAGGGAAAACCATGACCTAAGTTTTAGTCTTTCGAAGGAGAAGTTTCAAGCAGAAATTTGAATGCTAAGGATAATCTATCATAGTCCTAACGTTGGTTGTGCATAGAGTGAATGCCAAGCCATGCTGAGTGGTTTATGGATATTGTTTCCTTTAGTCATCCCAGTGCCCTCATGCATGAGATTTTGTCGTTTTGCTTTACAGATGGATAAACTGAGGCACAGAGATAGTCTCTTGTCCATAGTCACATGTCCAGTAAAAGGAAAAGAAAAGGCTTTTGCCATGGGATCTGACTTCCAAGCTAAACTCTTATTACTGTGAATTGATTGAGATCAAAAAGCCTGAAGGCTGCCCAGCTTGTAAATTTACCAAAACTGGTTACTACGGAAGAAGCATGTAGTGTTCCTTTTCCTGCTGGCCTGTACTTCAGTGCTCACACACCAGGAGAGATGGCTCAGACATGCTTCCTTTTCGACAGCTAGAGACGTTTATTATTTTATGTGTATTTATGTCATGAAGTCAAGGACAAAATAGGATTTACATTAGAAACATATTTTCTATCTTAGGAAGAGAAACATATCAGGATGGTGAAATTGGTCTTTTGTTAATGCAAGTATTTAAAAATTATATTCACACGCACATGTATATGTAGTTTTCGTTTAGAAAGTTATTTAATGCATCAATATATCTTTTCTTTTTGCAGAACAATGGTTCCCTGGTTTGGTGTCAGAATCACAAGCAATGTTCTAAGGTACGTTCCCTACTATTGTGTCAGTATTTTTAAAAACTTAATTTTGGAATAATTTTAGAGTCACAGGAAGTTGCAGAGATAGTACAGAGAAATCACAGGTACTCTTCGCCCACTTCCCACCAGTGGGTACACTTTATGTATTTGTAGGTCAAAAGCAGAAAGTTGACATTTGTACGGTGTGTCTAGTTCTGTGAGGTTTGATGACGTGTGGATTCAGTTAGTGCAGCCGCCACTGAAGTCAAGATACATGTATTAAAATTCTGTATACTACATTATTTCTCTCTTTATTCTGTAGTTTTTTTACTAAAAAAAATTTTTATGGAGAAAGCATCTTCCGGTTAGACCAGAAGATTTAATGCATTCTGCTTACCCCTAAGTTATTTTGTATGTAGTTTTGTTTGTATGTTGGAATTGCTGGTTAAATTGATTTGATTCTTCAAATAAGCAGTCTCTTTTCTATTCTTGAGTCTTTCTTGCTCCCTGCACATTCTCTAAAGTTGTCGTTATACTCATTCATATGTTTAATAGCTTAAATTCTTACCTCAGTCCCAAAACATCAGAACCTTTAAAATAGATACATGTGATGGTACTTGAGCTCCAGTCTGGAAATGGAAGGAGGTTTTATATTCAGATTATATAAATGAATAAAGCTTCAACTTGCTAAAAATATTGGCGTACCTTTGGGATCGTAATAGTGTTTGATGAGATTTATTTCATGGACATTACTATTAGACCTAAAATTGAAGCATTCCTTTATTTTATAACCAAATTTCATGTGAGCAATACGCAATAATACTGAAATAGCATATTTATGAAGATCGTTATTATTTTGAAGGGTCTTTCAAACACATTATCTCAAAGAAAATGATTGTAGAATAATATTCCCAAACCCAAAAGCTTATTGTAATGATACATTCCTACATTTGTGCACGCATTGTCATCTAATACACATGAATGCTATTACAAATAGAGCAGAATTATTATGTGAATGTGAAATAATTTGGAGAAAAAAAGCTTTGCTTATCTCTGACTCTAGATCCTGGGCAGAAATGAAATGTCTGGTTTATGATAATTTTACTCGTTTTGTATAATATCATAAGCATTTGCTTTGATAAGCCATTTTCTGGTATCTCTTATATTAATTGTTCTTCAACTGGAGTTTTGGGTAATTTTTTTGTGTCACCATTGCAGGAAAGATGCTGTCTCTCACTTTCTCTTTCTCTATATACATATATATATAGTCTGACTGGATTTTATAAGTGGTGTTTTTGTCCAGTTTTGTATAAATTGAGTATTACATAAATGATAATTTTTGTTTCAGTATTACTTCTCATTTAAGCACCCCCTTTCTCCTTATCCTATCAAGAAATTAATTCTTTTTTACACCTGAAATTTTAATGGAAGAGTTTCATTTGAACTGTTTAAAAAATATCCTAATTAAAGAAAATTGCAGCTCCAGGGAACAGATTGTCAAACCCTATATTGTAATTGAATGATCAAGGCTGACATGAGAGACTGAATTTCACAAGAGAAGAAATCAACTCCTTTTGCCCCAAAGCAGAAATGACTCAATAAGTCACAGCTAACTCCAGCAGAAACTCTGGAACCTTTCACAAGGCTGACAGGAATTTAAGGGTTGTCTTGAGTCCGAATCCTTGGGAACGCATCTTACGTGTTAATCAAAGTTGATCTCCTTTGGGTGTTATCACTGCTGGATACATTTGCAGATCATCGCAGTTGGCATTTCTTTTGAGACTCAGGAAGCACTATGTACGCTTTTCCTCTGAATCTTTAGGTGAGCCGTGGTCAAGTCGGGAACGCTGTCTCCCATGTTGTGCTGCATAGGCATCAGCAACTTGAAAAACCATTTTGAAGAAATATTGGGACCGAAGAGTAAAAAATATCAAAACCAAACCCAGAAGTAATGTTGATGATACACTTTTCTGAATATGTGTTAAAAGATAAGGTTGATATTTTATAGAAACCACACACTTTCTAATCATTTCTGGTTATCATCTGCAAAGGCTGTCCCCTTCAGAGTCCCTCCAGAATATGATCACTTCTTCCCGTCTAACTGCCCCCTCTGTCCAGTCTGCCATCCTCTCTTGCCTGGACGGACCCAGGAGCATCCCGTTGGGTGTCCCAGCTTGTATTCTTGTTCCACGTGGCTGCTGGAATGACCCTTTAAACGTATAAGTTGAATCACGCTGCTGTCTACCTTAAAACCTTTTGATATCTTCCCATCTCGCTCAGTCTGAAACGCTGATCCTGTCTTGTCTGCCTGTGCTCGCCCTCCAACTTTCTCCTTCTGCTCTTCCCCGTCAAGGCTGCTTTCCCTCCACCCGGATGCTCCTTCGGCAGAGAGTCACCTAGCCCACCCTTCTTCTCACTTGCGTCTCAGCACAAATGCCACCCTCTCAGCCTTGCCTTTCCGGATCACCCTTCGCCCATTTACCTGCTCCGTTGTCCATATCACACCCGACATGGCATTATACAGTTCATCCTTTGTTTGCTGGGAGTCTGTCTCCTTCAGCAGAGAGTAAACTCTCTGGGGCATCCGCTCTGTTCTCTTTCTTCGCTGTGCTGTCCTCAGAGTCTACAATGGTATTTGGCACAGAGTAGCTGCTCAGGTATTTGTGATGGATGAATGAGTGAATGAAGCCCATACATTACATTTTTTCCGCTCCAAAGTACATCATTACTGCATTACCTTTAGGAAAAAGTAATATAGCATCTATTTTGTACCTGTGTAACTTAGCGTGGTTGTTACTCGTTGGGGGATTCTGCGCCTTTTTTCTTTGGTGAATCCGGCATAGTGAAATCCGCCCTACGAACTCAAGGGTCTTCGGCAGCATTCCACTCCTGGATGGTATAGACTAGTGACGTATGGTCCTGCCGAAGTGGAAGCCAGTGGTTCTTAACCAGGGGCTATTTTGCTCCCAAGGGGACATTTGGTGGTGGCAGAAGACATTTTTGGTTGTCGCAGTTACTGGCATCTAGTGGGTGGAGGCCAGAGATGCTGATAAACAAGCTACAATGCACAGGGCAGCCCCCACAGCGAAGAGTTACCTGGTTCCAGATGTCAGTAGTGCTGAGGGTGAGAAACCCTGGTCTGTGCATTTTGGGAGTTATGAAAGAAGTTAAGAATATAGTCTTATTTTCAGCAGTTTTACCTTATTATATGAAAGAAAATAAACATATAATTTACTGAGCGTGTGGTTCGTGCCAACTGCCCTTTCAGGGGCTTGTTTTATGGAGGATTCCAGTTCTCCTCACATGCTCTCTAACGCGGGTGGGTGGATTGCTCTTTGCCTCTTAATCTCGTTTCTCCTCTTCTCCACTAACCCAAACCTAATTCCTCACCTAAACACATTGCCACCTAGAATTAAATATTTACATTCCCCCAAGTTCCCTTGCTGCTAAATATGGCCATCTCATTTTCTAGTCCATTATATGCGGGTGGTATTATTGTGAACGACTTTCGAGATGCAGCTTTATTCTTTGTTTTTGTTTTTGGTGAGGAAGATTGGCCCTGAGCTAACATCTGTTGCCAATCTTCCTCTTTTTGCTTGAGGAAGATTGTCCCTGAGCTAAGGTCTGTGCCAATCTTCCTCTATTTTTTATGTGGCATGCCACCACAGCATGGCTTGATGAGTGGTGTGTAAGTCCATGCCTGGGATCCGCACCTGTGAACCCCGGGCTGCTGAAGTGGAGCGCATGAACTTAACCACTATGCCACTGGGCCGGCCCCTCGAGACGCCTCATTAAAGGGAACTGATTTAGCTAGAAAATGCACTCATTTGCTCTTCCCCCTTTCTCTCCTCTGCTGCTTAGAATGCAGACCAATGGCAGAGGCTCCAGCAGCTATCTGGGGCCATGAGTTACCTTTGAGGATGGAGGCCAGCCTGACAATAGCTAATAAGAAATGTAGAAGGATTCTGGGTCTTTGATAGCACGGAGCCCCCGTAGCAGTCTTGAACTTCTCAAATTATTTGCGTGTAGGAGGCAGATAACTTTCTGTCTTGTCTAAGCCACCGTGCTTTTACATTTTTTTGTTCTCTGAGGATGGACTTGTGTGTCAGTGGGCCTAATCTTGACTTTGTAATTGGTATGACCATCTCCATTTTACAGAGGCTCAGGAACGTTGGGTGAACTTCTTACAATGTCACTCAACTAGCAAGTACTAGTAAATACAGGGATGGAATTTGAACTGAGTTCTGGTTAAAACAGAAGCCAATGGCTTTCTCATCGTACACCCCATTGTATTAGAGAACAATACAACAATTTTGGAAGATCTTTGCTCAGTTCAGCATTTGGTTCTTCCAGCGCTCTGGGCTTTTTCCTGAGTCACTCTTGTGGCTCCTGTGAATTGTACAAATTCCTGGCAAAACTGTGGCCCAGCTCTAGCGAGAGAGTCATTGTTCTCTTTCTTGCTTTCGTATCCCTGTCATCCAGTGGGCGGTCAGGAAGATGCAGTCTAAAGATGGCCCTCTCTGCTGGTTCAGCCTCGTTTAGGGATGCACAGTAAATGCCTGGAGAGATGGATTCCTTAGAAATTCCTCCATGAAGGTGGTTTTTCACACTGAGAGTGCGCTTAACTCAGAGGGACGTGGTTTGCTCTTGGGCACTCCAAATTAAACTGTTTGCAAAGTTGACATCTGAGCTAAGTCTCAGTCTAGGATGATTAGGGGCAAACATTTTAAATACACCAAATCTACTGAAAATGCTGCCTTTAGAATAACTTATTTTTAGTACTTCAATTTTAGTAGTAACTAAATAATAAGATCATCTATTCCTAATTAAGAAAGTAAACATGCTTTTGACATAAAAGAGAAAATATATTTTTCTGTTCTATCTAAATAATTTTTCTCATAAATTTTTATCTTAATTTTTTAGTCTAAGCCATCCTAAGTGCTTTTTGAAATATTACTGTGGTACCCTAAAAGATACTAATAAAATGCGCCCTATTTCCATTTTAATGGTACTTTTGAGTTAATTCTATTTTAACAATGTATATTTTTTAAGAACCTGTTTTAATCTTTCTCTTAAATAACAAATTACTCTATGCCAAATATAATGTAAATTTCCAAATTTTTCCCATATACCACAATGGGATGGCTGTTCAGGCCTTTCATTTATGTTTCTAGTTTAACATTCTCTTCAAATTCTTTTCTTCGATTCTCTTCTCTGATACCCCGACGCAAAATAAATTTCCTTTAAATAAATTTGCTTGTTCTAATAGAATTTGATTAACTCAATTCTAACAAATCCTCACTGAGCATCTGCTATGTCCCAGGCCCTAGTGATTGAGTAACACTGAAGCCCACTTGGTCTTTGCTCTCACTTTTTCCTTTTGGGCTTGCTGAGCACATCCCCAGCAGCTCTTCACCCCTTTTTCAAAATTTGTGCAATAGCCCTTGAGGGTCCCCCATATTGTAATGATGGCCGTAACACCCACCTTCTCCTTACCTCCCCTGCTAGAGTATTTGGACACTTTTAGGATCTGTCCCTACTTTTCTCTTTGTAGCCCATAAGGTCTCTGTGGCACTACTCAACTCTGCCGTGGTAGCATGCATTCAGTGACAGATAATACATAAACAAAGGAGTGTGTCTGTGCTCCAATAAAACTTTATTTATGGACACTGAGATTTGAATTTCATATTATTTTCACATGGCAAGAAATTTTCTTTTTTTCCCAACCATATAAAAATGGAAGAACAGGGACCGGCCTGGTGGGATAGTGGTTAAGTTTGCGTGTTCTGCTTTGGCAGCCCGGGGTTCATGGGTTCAGATCCTGGGCATGGACCTACACACTGCTCATCAAGCCATGCTGTGGTGGCGTCTCTCATACAAAATAGAGGATGATTGGCATGGATGTTAGCTCAGGGACAATCTTGGTCAAGCAAAAATAGAAAGATTGGCAACAAATGTTAGGTCAAGGCCAATCTTCCTCAACAACAACAAAAAAAGGAAGAACAATTCTTAACTCACCAGCTGTACAAAAACAGGTGGCAGGCGGGATCTGGCCATTTCCCCTAGTTTGCCAATCTCTCTTCTGTGCCATTGCATTCATGTATGCAAAACCAAACTGAAACAAAACAGTAAAATTGCATTCTTCTCTCAGTACAGAGATACATTTTGATGTACTCAAACTCAAAAATGGACAGTTTCTAAGGTCACTTATGGAACATTGTTGGTCATCTTGTGGGGGTTTGTTGAATGAATGAATGGTAAAGAATAGCAAGAAAACTTGAAATAAATCACAGTTAATTTTTGAAAATTCAGTGTTAAATTGTGACTATTAGAGCTGGTAAAAATTGTGAAAGACTTCAAAATGGGCAAAGTAAGAGATTCCTAGATGTCCCCTCTACTGCAGCTTTCTGGGTTGTCCCCATTGTTCATTGTCCTCATTGAGCTGTTTTCCTACTCAGGAAGTGGTAGAAAGCTGGTAATGATGCACATGATTCTTGATCATGGTTGTGTCCAGTGGGATGCAATTGCTGCTTACCCGTGAACAGACCATTCTGCATCTGTTTGTGAAGCCCTCCAGCATTCCTCATTGTGTGCGTCTTTATACTTCTTGGACTTCTCCTTTGAACCAAATGTAACATATTATTGGTATTGCATGAGTTGAATCAAATCTTTGACACATGTTCATTTTATATTTGCATGAGAGTCATGCATTTACTTTATAAAAGATTTATCCTTTAACATTTTGTTCAGTTGCCTTTCAAAACTTTGCTTCTAAGAGTGGACCTCTCTGGGTGACAGTTTGCCTCTCTGTGGGGAGCATGCATGCTCATCCTTCTCCTTGGGGTGTTATAAGTCACTCACTCAACTTCTGTTTCCCATTTGGTTTTGAGGATATGTATTAGGGCCCGATCTTGGTGCCTGGGCATGCTGCTTTGATCTCAGTGGGAGTTAGGTTCTTCTAAGGGCTCTAACACTAATTCTTAGTCATTTTCCAGGTTTATTCAGAACCAACTTTAGAGGTGAGGAAGATTGGTTTTGCTTGTATGAACATCTGGACGGCTTCATTGGACATCTGTGAAATTTATTGGATAAGGGTCAAACCTCTGAAACACAACCGAATGTGACTGTTGAAGGGTTTTGTTTTGTGTTAGATGCTTTCTGTGCTTTAGTGGTAATGACTGTAGATCCATCGAGCCCAAGGAAAACTGATCTTAAGGAGAAAAATGAAAACTCAGACACGTGGAAAGGCACTATGTCCAAATACCCAAGAACCAAAGGCAAACATCTTCTTTTGCTTCTTTGCAATTCTAATAAACAATGAATTGAAATGTCAGATGTTTTATATACTTTAAAACATTTAAAGCCTATTGTAATACTTGCTGATGTTCATACAATTTTCCCTGACTTTATATTATCAACTTCAAGGACAAAGTTGATGTCTATTGAGCATCTCTTGTCCAACATGTTGAGATAGTTGGGGAATTACCAATTATTTCATAGGCAAAGCCACCATTGACAGTGATTGTAAAGAGAAGCTGTAGGTTTGTACCACTGGAAGAGACAGCCTCTTGTAGAAAACTTCTCAAATGATATAATTAATTCCCTTTATTCTGGATACCAATGTTCTTATTTCCATAAATAAAGAGCATGACATTATTTCTCAGGAGAAAGTAAACAGGATGTGATGATCTGGGAAGGGAAGAGAGAAATATTCTATTATTTCCTTAAACCAGTGATGGAATTAAAATTTGTATGGAATGCATAGGAAAAGAAATTTTTATGTGTGTGCAAGTTTGGCAAGTGTTCTCTCGAAAAAGTGGTTTGTACATTCGATAGTACATTAGCACGGTTAATAAAAATTGTGAAACGCACATTTGTCAGACTATCCTATAACCTCATGCCTGTACATGGCATAATTCGAGTACCCCAAAGCCCACGATGTGCTTTTGTGCTTAGCAAGAGCTGAAGTCTCTCTTAAGGGAGACTCAAGCTCTGGAATTTCACAGTCTATATGCAGGTGAAAATCAAATGACCAGCAAGCTTGAGTTAGGGCTAGAAATCCGACATCATTCTCAAGTACTCTGTCCAGTGTCACTCTACAGGAACCTTCAAATGGATGTCATCTCTGTGTAAAGGCAGACATGAAAAAAAAAAAATAGAGAAAAGTGAGAATGTGAAACAGACGAAACCCCAAAGAACTTATAAACAGGGAAGCTACATAAACATCTGGTTTCAAAACCTCATTTCTTAAATGGTGAGGAGTGAGCGCTGAGATTTGTGAGAAACGGCTGAAGGCTGCCAGCAGGGTCCCTTCCAGCGATAATGCAGGTGGAACGGTGAGTTAATGATTTAAACAATTAGAGATTTGCTGCCCCCTTCCATCTGTCACAGCCTCCTGGAAGGCCAGCTCACAGTTCTAATTGGAGCCTCCAGCACTGATGGCAGCCTGAGCTGGTGTCATGATTTGCTTCTCCCCACACTGTCATTCTTATGGTAAGTGTTTTCTGCCCTCATGCTGGGAACTTTTATCAAACATATTAGTGCGCTTTGCGGTGATCATTAGTCTGCAGTAGCTGGAACATTCCAGGGTTTTTTAGCCTAGACACTAGCCTGTCTGTTGAAAGAACATGCAAGGTTTCTGCAAAGCTCGTAGCAAATCAATATTTAAGGAAAAAGACGGGTTCTTGTTTAGATTTAGATCCAACATGTGATGTATTAATAGCCCAATGTGTTTCTGGTTTTCCATATCAATTTTTACAAGTGTGAAAGACTTGCACCTGCTGTAAACTTCAAAGCAAAGACACGTGGAAGGGAAAAAGCACCTCTGCGCAGTTTTTATTCTCGCCCTTTCCTAATCTCTTACTATTAATTTCTCCTCCCATCTGATGAAAGAAGATGCAAGCAAAATCTCTTATTTGGTTCACAACTGAAGAAGGATTCCTGAGAGCTGGCTTCAGAAAGGGAAGCCATTTTGAACATATGAAAAGCATCTCAGTCAGGATGCATTACATGGTGATTATGGTCTGACAGATGTTTTGCAGTTGTAATGTATTCATCAGAAGGCACCCGGAGCATGGATGAGCGCCTATGGCTTGAAGATGTTGGGGTTGATCTGCCAACTAGCAAAGAGCACCAGTGCCGATTGAAGGTTGGGAACTGTGGTGGTTTAGAAAGGAGGCAGCGTGGATTTCACGAGCTGGGGAGGGCAGCATTTTGAGTACTGCATACGTGATCATGCTGTGTTGCCTCACCTTCCCCAAGGAGGGTCCCTGTCAGAGTATTCTTACTGGGGTGGAGTCTCTCACTGGGGTTTAGAGGGTCAGCGCTCGCTTCTCTGGGTTCGTAACTTGGGCTCTATCCTGTCGGTGATCCTTGACGTGAGGGTCAGGCGTAGTTGTTCCACCTAATCATACACACAAATTCCTCTTAGAAACAAACCTATAGTCTGCCTTGGAAACATTATTTCCCTATGCTTAGAAGAGAATCATTACAGGAAAATAAATCTAGGTTTGCATTTCAGCTCTTTTTTTACTAGTGGGGTGAAAAACACACTCTTGCTATCTAACTTGCCTGAAAGAAGGAATATAGGTTAGTTATTGCAGACTAAAATAATGTTCCTTTCTCAAGAGTTCTCGCCTTTTACCTATTTGATTCAGAAGAAACTTACCCTTGTAATCACATTCAGCTACCTTGGTATATTCATTTTGCAACTATTTTGGGTCAGAGAACTTTTTTGCAAGATTCATTACTCAAAGCATGATGTTCTTTGGGTGATGTGAAATGGGTGTGTGTGTGTGTGTGTGTGTGTAATGGTTAAGCTGAGCATTTGTTTTAAACTCTTTTTCAGCCTAAAATTATTGTAGCTGTGCTGTATGGGAGATTCCACTGAGGTTGTACCTTCTGTTTTCTTCTGGGTCGGAAGAGAAAACAATTTTTCCTGAGGAGGATCTTTGTCAAGTACTCCCTTTTCCTTTGATGCATGTCTAGGCAGAGGTTGTGGTATCTTTTTTTTCAGACAAATGTCCTCATTAGGCTCTTTAATTTTCACAGAGCTAACAACAGTTACCAGCTATGAAATGACAATGATGTGTCAACAAAGCCACTGCACTCCTGACATTTGCCAAGGAGGGCACTATCAAACTCCTTGTATCCTTGTGGTACGAAAGTCACCAGAGAGAAACCATATTTATACATGCCCAGTGGAGGCATTTTCCAGATGTTATAGAATCTATGCCTTGATTACAAGACTAAACTACGGACCTTTGCATCTCAAAGTCGTCCTTTAGCAAACGCCCTTTATTGAATCGCGTGTTGCTGTAATGCAACCTGTGTAATATTCTCAGAAACTGTCTCACAAACCCAGTCCTTGAGGCAACTCTGAGGAGCCCGCTCGGGACATTGGGCTGTTAGTCCGTGCCATCTTTAGGAGGAAGGACATTCATTCATTCAGGTCACAGTGTCAGTACTAATTATGCTTTCCCTGGAAACTGGTAGCTTTTTTAGTCTATGGATAGCGTAGATTTTGTAACCAATAGTGCTTTCCCCTTAGAATTGACTTTGAGAAAGCTGAAAGTTAAATAAAATAACCTATCTTAATAGGGGCACTGAGATTAATCACATGGATTTGGGGAACTAGCTTTTTCTCTGACTGCATGTATTTATTGTCCCAATTTTTATTTCCCTTTATCTCCTTTTATTCACTCACTTAAGATTTGTTTTATGGCTATATCATCTGGATCTTTGTAAATTCTTGAATCCCTTTAAGGCCATAGATAAGTCCATAAATCCATAAAGTGATAAATAACTAGATAAATCCATAAAATAATAAATAACTAGAAAGGTGCCCTACCGGCTGAAGCTTGCCCGCTGAGTGGTTTAGCTTCCTGAACTGTTTTATCCACAATTTCATGGTTGGCTCGGATGAAGTGACAAGACATCTGTATTCATACGCCACGTCTGTCAGCTGGGTAGTGATGGTTATGGCCTCATAACTTCATTGGAAAGGAGCGATGGTGGCCGCTTGTCAACTAGGTAATGGCTGTGACTGGGCAAAAGAAATAAGAAAATGCCATTTAAATTAGGAAAACAGGGCAGGCAGCATAAACGTGTTCTGATGGGAAATGAGGTGCGTGGAACAAAGGTGAAAAGCTTTTGTTTGTGTGCGCCATTCGGAGCCAAAGGGGTTTGGCCCTGTCTTCACAGATCTTAAGACTTAAATAGGAAAGGTCAAAGAATAGTCTTTAAAACTACACAATAAAGAAAGGACTTCTCTCAACTGGTCTTTTCAGAGCCGAGCTACCAGTGTGGGTGAGTTCATTTTCCATTGGTGTGGGGGGAGAAGTGACTTGAAGTGTGCACTTGGTAAAGATGTCTTTCTCTCTTTCTTTTTTCTTTTTTTCTTTCTCTGTATTACTATCAGGAGTAAGTGTTTATATTGATTTCTATGAAGAACCTTCTCCATCTGTCTTAGGTTATGGGAGTCCATATGGAAAATTTAAGCGTAGAGACAGATGCGGAGGAACTGGGTTTCAACTTTAACTACAATGGAAACTCCACTCAAGCGATAGAATGGGAATCGCGATGTGATTTTCATTGTACCAATAGCTCAGTTCATGTCAATGTGGATATTCATGTTTGAAGACTGGCTGGGGATAAGGCCGAGTGGAACCGGAGAAATTTGCTGGTCGTTAGGAAAATGGGATCACGTGGCATTGCCCTATTACAATATGCATTTTAATTCATCACAAGTGACTAATTCTGCATTCAATTCCGCATAAGCAACGCTGTTTACAAGAAGAACTGGAAGCCGCTGGGGCCCAGGATGGGCCTTGCACTGTGAAGCAAAGATCATTTTAAGAGTTCGGCCGCCTGCAGATGTGGCCGATTCAGCCTCTTGCAGACTTTTCTCCCGTGCGTTGTGCGTTGTGCGTTGATGGGAGCATTGTTGAGAGTCAAAGCGGCGCTGCCCGGCTCTTCCTCCGCCGCAGCTTGTCTCGGTTCTGCTTGCTGATGAAGGTGGGGCTTTTGATGGTCGCTCGGCTCCCAGTTCTCACAGCTGAAAGGTTGAACTTGGGCAGTTGCAGATGAATGAGCCGCGTTTCCCAAGAGAAACTGCACAATGGCTTCGGGGCTATGAAGCTGTGAAGATTCATGCTCTCGGTTTGGGAGTGTGTGTTCGGCAACTTTTCCTTGGGGAGGGAGGAGGGCATGCGAGTTTTGGCTTTTTACATCCCACTGTATGCACATTTTCCCTTTTTGTATGAGGAAATAATGCCTGCACTGAGGATAACCCTCCCCTCCTCCTAAATCCTTCCACAAAAAGATACTTACGAAGGCCGGCATTCTGAAGAACTAAATGCTTCTTTAACTTTGCTTTATCTGCTTCAGTGAGCACAGTGTACCAAGTCCGGGGAATTCACATTACGGCCGCGAACAGCGCTCCCTATTCTCCAGGGCTCTTTGGGCACAGAAATAATCCCTTCCTAGAATCTTTTGAGAAAGCAACTGAACTATGCAGGCTAATCAACTGTAAATCTTGGGCATCTCGAAAGTATTGCGTGAAGCGGCGTCAAAAAGTGTTCCGATCACCAAGAAGCCTGTTGCTCAGTATCTTTAAAGACTCTAGTTTCAAGAACCAGGGCAAATTTATTTGCTGTATTTTAACGCTCTGGAATGCTGTTCCCTTCTGCACCCATCCTCCACTTTTGTCCTATGCATCCTGTGTATGTTTATTTCGTTTCTTTGTCATTTTGAGACAAAAAGACAATGAAATTCCCTAGGACTTTTGTTTTCCAACTGGTAATGGAGAATATTATAAGTAGAAGTGAACTCTGACAGAATGTAAAATACGTACACTGGAGAGCTTTTCTGTGTTACTTCTAAATCATTTTCTGCCTAGTCCTGGTACAATATTTGGCAGGAAAAAATAATCTAGGTTGGGAGAGTCATATCTCCGTGCCTGAGTGGCAGCATGCTGAAATCTCTGACGTTATGATCTTAGCTGTCATTTTGCTGAGAGGCTGTGTCTTGACCAGGACTAAGGCAACACTAGTTTGCCAGCATTCTCCTTGGACTTGCAGGATAATGTTGATAGTGCATTTATAGCAGCACAAATTAAGCCCTAAGATACATAATATAGAGTTGAAGCTTCTCTTTCTGAATCACCAAACTCTAACAGAAATGGGACTATGGCATTTCCTCCCTGATATTTGAAAGGCAGAGGGAAGACTGCATTTTTGGCCAATGAAATGTCCCTTCTTCATCTGCCTCCTTCTTCCCGATTTTTTCTATCTATACATTCCTCCATCCACTGCAGTATTACTGTCCTGAGTTGCAGATTCAACTCCATGTGGGTCATTTCTGATTTATGGTCCTATAAAAACCCTCTAAGTTACTGTGTCCTAAGTGAAAAACAATACTTCTGCTGTTTGTGAGAGAGCTGGTGGTAGTATGGTGGAGAGAGTTTGGTCTTTAGGCTCTAGTGCTGAGAATGCGAACTACGAGCTCCATGACCTGGACCAAGTTGCTTATTTGCCCTCCCCAAACCTATCCATCTCCCTGGATTCTCAATATTAATTAGAAACATGAATATTCACTCAATCACCCAAGCTAAAACCCTCAAGATCCTCTTTAATGTTTCCTTTCCCTAACCTTTATATCCATCCTCCTGCGAAGTCCTTCAGATTCATCTCTCAAACTATTTTGCCATCCCCTGTGCTATAACTCAAGCATGTATTGTCCCTGAAATATACTAGTCCCTAGCCCCTAATTTTTTCCCTGTGTCTGCTCTTTTGTTGCTCCCAACTTCTTAGAGCAATGCTTCTCAAACATTAGCAATCATGAGAATCCCCCGGTGAGCTTGCTCATATACAGATTCCTAGGTCCCCCCTCCAGGGATTCCGACTCAGTAGGTCTGGGCTGGTGCCTGAGATTCTGCGTTTCTAAGAGACTTCCAGTGGATTCTGGTGCTGCTTGTCCAGGATAGCTTCAAGTTTCTCACCATTAAGTATGTAGGCTTTTTTGTAGATATTCTTTATTAAGTTGAGAAAGTTCCCCGCTATTCTTTGTTTACTAACAGTTTTTATCATGAATGAGTGTTGGATTTTATTAAATGCTTTTCCTGCATCTATTGATATGGTCATGTAATTTTCCTTTTTTAGCCTGCTGATGTGATGGATTACATTGATTGATTTTCAAATGTTGAAATCCTACTTGGTCATGTTGTAATTCTTCTTATACTTTTTTGGATTCAATTTGCTAATATTTTCCTGAGGATTTTTGCATCTATGTTCATGAGAGATGTTGGTCTGTAGTTTTCTTTTCTTGTAATGTCACTGTCTGGTTTTGGTATTAGGGTAAAGCTGGCCTCATAGAATGAGTGAGGGAGTATTCCCTCTGCTTCTGCCTCTGAAAGAGATTGTAGAGAGTTGACATAATTTCTTAAATGTTTGGTAGAATTCACCAGTGAACCCATTTTGGCCTGGTACTTTCTGTTTTGGAAAGTTATTAATTGTCCATTCAATTTTTTAATGGTTATAGGCCTATTCAGAAGATCTTTTTCTTCTTATGTGAGTTTTGGCAGATTATCTCTTTCAAGGCATTAGTCTATTTCATCTATGTTATCAAATTTGTGGGATAGAGTTGTTCGTAATATTCCTTTATTATCTTTTTTGTTTAATTTTTAAAAAATTTTTTTAAAGATTGGTACTTGAGCTAACAACTGTTGCCAATCTTTTTTTATTGCTTTTTTCTCCCCCAATCCCCTCCAGTACATAGTTGTATATTTTTTTCAGTTGTGGGTCCTTTTATTTTTCAGTTGTGGCATGTGGGATGCCGCCTCAACATGGCCTGGCGAGTGGTGCCATGTCCACGCCCAGGATCCAAATGGGCAAAACCCTGGACTGCCAAATGGGAGCGTGTGAACTTAACCACTCAGCCATGGGACTGGCCCTACCTTTATCTTTTATATTTCTGTGGGATCTGTAGTGATGTCTCCTCTTTCATTTCTGATACTAGTAATTTGTGTCCTCTCTCTTTTTCTTTGTTAGCCTGGCTAGAGGGTTAATGATTTTATCGATCTTTTTAAAGAACCAGCTTTTGGTTTTGTTGATTTTCTTTACTGGTCTCCTGTTTTTAATTTCATTGATTTCTGCTCTAATTCTTATTATTTCTTTTCTTCTGCTTACTTTGGATTTAGTTTGTTTTTCTTTTTTGAGTTTCCTAAGGTGGAAACTTAGTTTACTGATTTTAGATCTTTCTTCTTTTCTAACATATACTTTCAATGCTATACATTTCCCTCGGAGCTCTCTTTTCACTATATGCTACAAATTTTGAAAAGTTGTGTTTTTATTTTCATTTAGTTCAAAATAATTTTAAATTTCTTTTGAGATTTCTTCTTTGATCCATGTGTTATTTAGAAGTGTGTTGTTTAATCTCCACATATTTGGGGGTTTTCCAATTATCTTTCTGATATTAATTTATAGTTTTAATTCCATTGTGATCTTGGAGCAGACATTGTATGATATTTATTCCTTTGAATTTGTTAAGGTATGTTTTATGGCTCAGAATGTGGACCATCTTGGTGAATGTTCCATGTGAGTTTGAGAAAAATGTGTATTCTGCTCTTGTTGGATGAAGTAGTCTATGGATGTCAGTTATATACAGTTGATTGATGGTGCTGTTGAGTTCAACTTTGTCTTCACTGATTTTCTGCCTGCTGGATCTGTCCGTTTCTGAGAAAGGGGTGTTTGAGTCTCCAGCTATGATAGTGAATGCATCCGTTTCTCCTTACAGTTTAAAAGTTTTTGTCTCACATAGTTTGATGCTGTCCTGTTAGGCACAGACATGTTAGGAACTATTAAATCTTCTTTGAGAATTGTTCCCTTTATCATTATGTAATGCTCTTCTTTATCCCTGATAACTTTCTTCATTTTGAAGTCTACTCTGTCTGAAATTTAATATAGTTACTCCTGCTTTCTTTTGATTAGTGTTAGCATGGTATATTTTCTTCATCTGTTTACTTTTAATCTATGTATGTCTTTATATTTAAGGTGGGTTTCTTATAGACAATGTAGTTAGGTCTTGTTTTTTGATCCACTCTGACAGTCTCTGTCTTTTTTTCTTTTTTTCCCCAAAGATTGGCCCTGAGCTAACATCTGTTGCCAATCTTCCTTTTTTTTCGTCTCCCCAAAGCACCCCAGTACATGGTTGTATATTCTAGTTGTAGGTCCTTCTAGTTCTGCTATGTGGAATGCCGCCTCAACATGGCCTGATGAGTGGTGCCATGTCTGCACCCAGGACCCAAACCAGCAAAACCCTGGGCCACCAAAGCGGAGACCGTGAACTTAACCACTTGGCCACAGGGCCCGCCCCTCTCTGTCTTTTAATTGGTACATTTAGACTATTGACATTCAAGGTGATTATTGATATAGTTGGATCAATATGTACCATATTTGTTACTGTTTTATTTGTTTCTCTGGTTCTTTGTTCCTATTTTTTGTCTTCTGTCCGTTTTGGTTTTAATTGAACATTTTATATGATTCCATTTTCTCTCCTTTTTTATTTTTTAATTTTTTTTTTTCTGAGGAAGATTTGCCCTGAGCTAACATCTGTGCCAATTTCCTCTATTGTATGTGAGTCGCTGCCACAGCGTGGCTGCCAATGGGTGGTGTAGGTCCATACCTGGGAACCAAACCTGGGCCACCAAAGTGGAGTGTGCCGAACTTAACCACTAGGCCACAGAATTGGCCCCTCCTTTTTTGGCATATTAGTCAAATTCTCTTTTTACTTTTTTTAGTGTTTGCCTTAGAATTTGCAATATACATTTACAACTAATCCAAGTCCAGTTTCAAATGATACTATACCACTTCACTGGTAGTGGGAGTACCTTATAATAAGAAAATAATCTTAATTCCTTCCCCTTGTCCCTTGTATCATTGCTGCCATTCATTTCACTTATATATAAGCATACATAAGTGTATATATATGATATACATAAGCACACATGATCAAATACATTGCTGCTATTATTATTTTGAATGAACTCTTATTAATTAAGAATAAGAAAAATAAAACATTTTATTTTATCTTCATTTGTTCTTTCTCTGGTGTTCTTTCTTTCTTGATGTAGATCCAAGTTTCTGACCTATGTTATTTTTCTTCTCTCTAAAGTTTTTAACATTTCTTGCAAAGTAGGTTTACTGGCATCAAATTCTTTAAATTTTTGTTTGTCTGAGAAATTCTTTATTTCTCCTTTACTTTTGAAGGATAATTTCACAGTGTACAGGATTCTAGTTGGTGTTTTTTTCCTCTCAATTTTTCAAGTATTTCTATCCACTCTCTTCTTATTTACATGGTCTTTGAGGAGAAGTTGGATATAATTCTTATCTTTGTTCCTTATGCATAAAGTATTCTTTTCTTTCCAGCTTCTTTTAGGATTTTTTTTTTAATCTTTCATTTTCTGTAATTTGAAAGTGAAATGCCAAGATGTATTTTTTTGGCATTTATCTTGCTTGATATTCATTGAGCTTCCTGGGTCTGTAGTTTGGTGTCTGATATGATTATTTCTTCAGCTGTATCCTTATCTACATAAGCCTATCAAAGGCATTCTTCATCTCTGTTACCAAGTTTTATTTATCCCTAGCATTTTTGTTTGTTTGTTCTTGGGATTCCCATCTCTCTGCTTACATTGCCTATCTGTTCTTACATGCTGTCTACTTTTTCCATTAGAGCTCTTAGCATAAAAGAGTTGTTTTAAATTCCTAGTCTGATAATTCTAACGTCCCTGCCATGTCTGGTTCTAATGCTTGCTTTGTCTCTTCAAATTGTATTTTTTGCCTCTTGGTATGCCTTGTAATTTTTTCTTGTTTGCCAGACATGATGTATTGGGTAAAAGGAACTGCTGTAAATAGACCTTTAGTAAAGTATGCTAAGGTATGTGGGAGGGGAAGTGTTCTCTAGCCCTATGAGTAGATTTCAGTCTTTTAGTGAAACTGTGTCTCTAGACTGGGAACTTCACAAGTGTTTCTGAAACTTTTTCTCCCTCTTTAGGTGGCACAGAATAGCTAAAGCCAGCTGGCATTGAGTATTTCCCTTCCCCAAGTCAATTGGGCTCTGATGAGACCCTAGCAGGTTAGGATCTGGTTAGTTTCCTTGAAAGCAGGCCCTCCTGAGAACAGACTGCTCTAGCATATTCCAGAATGGCTCCTTTTCCTCTTCCCCCTGCCGGAATCTTGAGGGGATTTTTCTCCAATATTTACTGTGGTTATCTAGTTGAGCTTTTGGAAGTAAATCTCGCAATATTGTGGGCCCCTCTTATTTCCCTGGAGTTTTAACTCTCAGACTTGTCACACTGAGCCTCCAGCAATTTGTCAACCACAATTCAGGTTTCCTGCACCAGCACTGGTTCCCATGATGGTTTCCACTTGTGGATTTCTGCTCCGGTCAGCTGTGACTCTCTGTATGCGCCTGTCTCCCCAATCTTGGGAGCAGTGGTTTGTTCCGTGTTTTCCCTTGTCATATGGATCCAAGAAAAGTTGTTGATTTTTCAGTCTGTTCAGCATTTAATTTGTTGTTAAGACGGAGTGTTGACTTCCAAGTTCCTTCTATGTGGAACTGGAAACAGCTGTGCCCCTTCCAGATGTTTTTGCTGTGAAATTCTCCCTTTCCTCTAATAGCCAGATTTAATTTCTTTCTTCTGTGCAAACTTCCCTTTTATATTTCTTTAGTCCCAGGACCAATTAATCAGTCCCTCCTGTGTGCTAATAAGATGCCGTGATTGCATTCACATTCATTGTCTTGTAGTTTTTGCTTTTATGTTGTTTGCATGTGGAACCCAAGATTCTTGAGGCACGGAGACTCATTCCCCTCCTTCCCCTTTATTGTAGCTTGTTTCTCCTTCTTAGCTCACTTTATATTTGTTAAGCTTTAATTACATGCCGTCTGTGTGCCTGACCCCCCTGCTTGTGGAGGGTTGAGTGGGACGAGGGCACTGGATGCAGGTTGGCTGTAACTGAGTCATCTGAGCCAGCATTCTTAGGTTCGGTGCTCTCAGAAGTACCGTGTGATCAGTGTGATTCTTTCATGTCCTTAACTTTCATTCATGGTAATTTGACACTTTTAGTGCTTCTAGATTCCTCCCGAAATGTGTTGATAGCAACTTTGGCATGAGCTTTCAGTCATGATGTTGATATCTTTCATTTGGTTAAGATTTACAGTTTACAAGAGTCTTCACATAAATTAATACCATTTGCTTTTCAAAAAGTCTTTCTGAGAAGGGAACGAGAAGTATTAACTTCCTTTGACTGTTGTGCAAGATACAATGTAGAGTAGCCTTCTCAAGGTCGCACGGCTGATAAGATGTGAGGACAGTAAGATGGACCCCGATGTCCTTGGTAACTTTGGAAGAAGGGTCTAGGAGAGCCTGGAAGACAGGATCTTGACTGCATGTTAGTTGAGGAAAATGTGGGAAGGGAGAAATTTGTGTGTGTGTGTGAGGAAGGTTGGCCCTGAGCTGACATCTGTTGCCAATCTCCCTCTTTTTGCTTGAGGAAGGTTGGCCCTGAGCTAACATCTGTGCCAATCTTCCTCTATTTTATGTGGGATGCCACCACAGTATGGCTTGATGAGCAGTGCTAGGTCTGCACCCAAGATCTGAACCTGTGAATCCTGGGCCGCCTAAGCAGAGTGCGTGAACTCGACCATTACACCACCAGGCTGGCCCCGAAAGGGAGAAATTTGATTCAGGTGATGATGACCCCCTTTTTTGGTAGTTTGGCTATAAAGAAAAGAGAATCAAGAGGGAAGTCAGGATTTTGAGAGGCTGAACAATCTCTCAAACAATAGAATTAGCTATATTCTCTTGAATGTATATAAATAAATATTCCTCTTCACATTTTATTAGTTTGTATTGATACTGATTTTCATTGCCTTATATATTATTGCTAGGTGACTAAACTAGTGTAGGGAGGAAGAACTTTTCCTGTACCCTCTTAGGTGTTCTAGCTTGGCCTGTTGGCTGGAACTTGGCATTTATGCTAGTTTTGAGACGGGGGAAAAGGACAATGTAAGAACTTTGGGATGGCTCTTAAAACTTCTACTCCTGTGTGGCACTTGCCACTTGTCTTTATAGCCCATTGGCCAAGCAAGTCACAGCACCCAGAGTGACATCAATGGGACAGAGAAGTGTATATAGTCATGTGGCTCAAGGTTTTGCATTTCCAACAAGTTCCCCGGTGATGTCGATGCTGCTGGTCCGTGGACCTTACTTTGCATAGCGAGAGTCTAACCGACTGACTTAGGAATGCTGCAGCCCTTGGGGGAGCTCCATATCTAGAATAACATTGCTAATTAGTGGCAAAGGTTATGACACGGGGCTGAGTGAACTTTCCATTTTACTATGCATAACTGATTTTTTTTTCCTTTCTGTTCTTAATGGAAATTATTCTGTGCCCCAAGCCATTAGTTTATTTTATTTTACTACAAGCTAAAATTCATTCGGACAAGCTAAGTTCCAGGAACTTTGATTGTCATTATTTGAAAAAGGAGATACTGTGTCTAAGAGACGAGTTTCTTTTATGTTGAGGGAAAAAGACTCGTTGTTAGCAGTCTGCTCACCAACCAGAAAAGCTTCTTTGACGTGGCCACAAGACAAATGGAACATTTTACACCATAGCGTGTGGGCCCAAGGCGGGAGGGGGAGTGAGTTTAAGCATAATATCCACAGCAAGGGGAATGCCAGCTCTTCTCTTATAGTCTCTCCTTAGCACCAGTTCCACAGTCCAGCACAGGTAGAGAGGTGTGCCAGCAGGGCACATTTCCGGGGCTGCTTGTTTTCTGTGAGTGAGAGTGTACTGTGAGGGGAGACCAGGATGTTTCCCTGCTCTTTCCTCCCGGCTCCGTGCAAAGGTGTGAAGTGTGTGTGTGTAAGTGTGTGCGTGCCTCATGGCCAGCAAGGCTGCATAACCATGCTGCTCCTCTTTTCTTTTTATCATGATGAAATGTACATGAGATTTAAAAAGTTACCGTTTTAATCAATTTTAAGTGTACATTTCAGTGGCATTAAGTATATTCACATTGTCGTGTAACCATCACCAGCATCCATCGCCGGAACCATTTTGTCATTCCAAACTGAAACTCTGTCCCGATTAAACACGAACTCTCCAGTCCCTCTTCCCCCTGCCCCTGGCACCCGCCCTTCTACTTTCTGTCTCTATGAATCTGACTCCTCTAGGGACCTCACGTAAGTGGAATCATAGTATTTGTCCTTTTGTGTCTGGCTTCTTTCACTTAGCATAATCTACATCTTTTAAAGCCAAGTTTTTACTTAGTTAATTACTGTTATTTTTTTACTCTGAATTGTTGAAATAAAAGTTAGTGGGACACTGTCATCATTTAATATCTAGGACTCTTGAGTTGAATAAGTACTCCTATGAATGAATGGTTTTTGAACTGTTGGTCCTTTGGAAAAGCTCTTGAACCTACCAGATGCCTGACAGTTTTTGTTTCACAATTAAAGAGACTTGTTTGTTTTGCTCTCTTTTGCTAGCTGTTCACTTAGGGGGCATTTTCTTTCCAGATTATATGACCCATGGAGTCGCGGGTACTCCAACAGTAAGTGGTGCCTTCCCATTGTGGACTTCTTTCATCTCCTTCAGTGTTTATGTGTCTGTCTCCTTAGATAGATTGGCGTCTCCTTGAGAAGACAGACTGTGATTACAGCCTCTGGGGCTCCCGTGAGCTCCTTGAGGCCGGGGCAATCTTCTGTTCTTCTCTGTGTCTTCAAGCACCAAGATTGGCCATGCTCAGTAGAGGGAGATAGAAAGTTAGAGAATGTGAAATGGGTGGAATGAATGGGTTGGTATATTCTGAAAGATGCTCTTTTCAGTTTTTGCAGTAACTCATGGAAGTGGCTATTATTTTTCTCATTTTACAGTTTAGAAAGCTGGGATTCAGATGGAATAACATCTTGTCCAAAGTTCCCAAAGTTGGCTGGTTGTGGGCTAAATTGCAGAACTGTTTGTCTCTAAAAGACAAAAGTCTATGTTCTTTCTTTGTACTTTAAATTATTGTTCCTGGCATCAGAATCTTATAGGAGATTCACCCTCCAAGCACTTGGAGAGGAAATACAAAATTGTAGTGTATTTCACCATACTGAATGTTGTTTCTTTCAAGCAATATCCGTACATTTCTTGAAATGTAGAACTGGAAACTAAGACATCTCAGTTTCTGGGCACTTGGGATTCCATTGCTTTTGAGATTCCAGGGAGACTGTTTTACATAATATTCCCTTTGAACTTGGACTTATTTGGGGACTCCCAGTCATTTACAGGATTCCCTAACCGAACACAGTTATCTCGTTTTGATAGGGAATTGTTTTCAGTCCTCAAGTGAAAACGATAGTTAGTAAACTTTTCAATGTATCGGAGGAACCTGTGTAACTCCACTTCAGGGACCTGGCCATGGCTCCAAGTCCAATGATGGAAACGAGAGGTGACCGCAGCAGGTCAGTAGAGACCTAGCTGTGTCAGATCACTCCTGCTGCCTGAGAACAATCCGGACTTGCTCCTGCGCCGTGTGCGTGTTAGTAGGGAGAGGGCTGGGAGCCAGCAGGAACAGCTTGGGGTGGTTACGGCTGTTAGTTTTTCTTTGGTTCTGGACCCTGCTGCTGATAGAGATCTGTCTGTTTCATTATCCCCTCCCTGGGTGGCAGGTAGGGATAGAAAACCCCCGTGGTGGTTTTTTGGGTCTCCTTTTATTGTTAATTTTGTACCTTTTTAGACATTGCTAGGTTAGGATCACTATCATTGCTCTGAGTTAAAGACAGCAAATATATAATTTGTTGTAAATAAAGTGGAACGTTACATTGTTCAACCTATCCTTACCCCTTTCAAAAAAAAGGATTTTTTCAACTTCCTTCTTTATTCATTAACTGTCAGTCTAGCTTTTTATAATAATCTCAGAAGTTTTAAGGTGATGCTGTCCAATATTATAGCCACTCGCCACATTTGCTATTTAAATTAAGTTGAAGACAGTTAAAAATTCAGTTCCTCAATCACGTTAACCCAGTGCTTTTCAACCAGAGATAATCTTGTTCCCCCAGGGGACATTTGGCAATGTCTAGGGACATTTTTGGTTGTCACAACTAGGAGGAGGAGGTGCTACTGGCGTCTAGTGGGTGGAGGCCAGGACCTTGCTCACCATCCTACGGTGCACGGGACAGCCCCACCGCAAAGAGTTAGTTGACCCAAAATGCCAGTAGTGCTGAGGTTGAGAAACTGCGCTAACCGCATTTCAAGGGCTCAGTATCCACCCATAAGCGGAGGCTGCAATCTTGGACGGCGCAAACACAGAACAGTTCCATCCTTCACTGCAGACGGTTCTCCTGGACGGCACCCTCTAAAGTGGGAGAGAAGATGCATGTAGAAGTGAGGTGAGGAAGAACGAGAGGAGGGAAGTAATATTCCTATGAAATAGACTTCTTTGAATGAGGTATTATGGATTCTAGGGTCCTTTTCCACAGACAGCCTTTGCCTTAAGTGTTGGAGGTTGCAAGCTCCTTGCAGTCACCCTCGTGGTGATGGCAGCACCAGTACTCAAGTTTGTGTAGAACTCCCTGATTGACAAATACTTTACCATCAGTTGTCTCATTTAATTTTTGCAGAACTCTAAAACAGAGAAGCTCTCCGTTTTATAGATTTCTAACAGCGAGGGTGATTTTTTTTTGTCTTTGTATGTGAATGAGCTACTATACTTTACAAAGAAAGCTGGCTTCGTCATGCCCATGTGATGGCAGTGGAGCACAGATCTTCTGCTTGCGAGCTGGTACCTTCTCCCCTCTGTCACCATTGTCTCCTTTGGCGAAGTTTTTAAGGATTAAAGCAGTCAGTGTACAACATTAGAAAAAGGCCGACTTTCAAAACCCAAAGTCATTTCTACATCTGCATTTTCCATGGCCACCCTTGGAAGGGAAAGAAAGATATAAAGAAAACATGATTCTTTGTCCTTCCTCGAACAATTCTGAGACAATTATGGATCTTCCTGAATTTATAGATTGTGTTTTCACACATTCATTTTTACTAGAGCATCTCATTAAAGAAGAGAACAACTTCCCCTCCCCTACTTCAACAGAACTTATGGACAAATGATACAACATTTTACTAAGAGTATCAAGTCTTTTTTTTTTTGCTGAGGAAGATTAACCTTGAGCCAACATCCATGCCAGTCTTCCTCTATACATAGGTTGCCACCACAGCGTGGCTGACAAGTGGTGTAGGTCCATGCCTGGGATCTGAACCCATGAACCCAAGTCACTGAAGCAGAACGTGCTGAACTCAACCACTATGCCATGGGGCTGGCCCTTGAGTATCAGGTCATTTGACTTTTCCAATTTGGAAAGACCATTTTGCCCAGACTAGCTTATGCAAATACGAATAACATAATGCATGTGCCTTAGATTTCTTTAGCTTGTCCTTTCAAAGAAAAATTGTGGATGTCTTTAAAGAGTTATAGTTATGCTAGCTCAACCAAATGAGCGATTTTGTAAAGGAAATCAAAATATATAATATTAAACCAGATATACGAAACTCAATACTCAACTTTAGCTGCTTTGCCATTTGAGTTAAATAAAAAAACAAATCAGTCAAAATAGCGTTTTCGTTACAACAGCAAGGAATATAAATTAGGACACCCAAGAAGAGACTGGTCTTAACTATTTCTAAACAGGATCGTTGAGAGAAATGTTTAATTTTAGAGACCAAAGTAATGGGCTTCTTGCATTTAAATATCTTGATGATGAGGACCCATGGCTGCCTTCAGCTCACTTTTCCGATACAGACTGCTGTGGTCATTAGTTTCCCGAGACTTTACGAAGCATCTGGGTGGACTCTCTCTGAACAGCACCCTAGAGGAAATGATTTCTGATGAAACGGTTGCCAGGCCGGTCTTGGCGGAAATCCTTTGTGTTGCTGCTTCTCTGCTTTGAGATTTGCAGGCAGCATATGATCAATTTATGTATTTATGTATTACCACATGGTTTGGCCTAAAAATGATGCCGACGAAAATGTGGAATACATTATGTTACAAAATACTTGGGAGTTTCTCTCTCTTTCTCTCAAACTTTTGAAAGGAAATTTGTGCTAGTTGAGGGGTGCCAAACTCATAGCTTTGGGATTTTGAAAAGTTCCTTCCTCGTATGGGATGTGTGGTGGTCCAAGCACATTAGACTCAATTTCTAGACTTCCCTCTGCGGCCCACATATGCACTTCAGATCATATTTGGGAAGAATGACTCCACAGCCCAAAAGGTGCTGAGGAAATGAGGATTTGCTCTTATTTTACATGGAGCTGATTGTATGCAGGGAGGAGAGGACACCAGACAGGACAGAGACGGCCGAGGAGGGAGGGACATGCACTGATACTGCAGTTTGCCTGAGAAGATCTATTTGGTATTTCTCTTTTGCTCCTGGGCTCCCCCACATTTTAGGGCGGAGTCAGAGATTTCCGTGTGGGAATTAAAATTTCACATGAATGGTGGCATATGCGTTTTATTGTGAGCTCCTCAGGCCTAGAGTTTCATGTTCATCATTTGAGCCACCTATGTCTTTAAGAACTTCAAAAGTAGGTAAAACAATCCTGTCACCCAATTAGAAACATTTGTTATTTTGAGGGCTGATTTTTATTTTATTTGTCAAACTTGTTGATTTTATGTCTAATTTTACCAGATCACAGAAGCGCTAAACAACAAAACAAAGTAGCCATTTTTTTCCTATTTCTAAAAAAAAAAAACCATTAACAAGAACTTGAAACGTTGAGAAAATGCTTCTTCCCACACTCTTGCAACAGATTCGTAGGTTGATTCTTTGTCTCGATTTTCTATGGCAGGAAGGTAAGGGGCCTCATAGATTCTTCCCACGTTAAAAAGCAATCGGGATCATGAGTTCTTGTTATGAGGAAAGAAAGAAACCAAAAGGTTCTTGCATTTGGTTTATGAGCCTTCTCAGAAGCTTGTGAGGTTTCCTTTACTTTCAGCATTTGGCATGTGGTGACAGACTAAACATACCAAGCTGTTTGACACCTTGGGCAGAGAGGGACAATAAGGCAAATTTGGATGAAGAGCTTCGTGTGGGTGCGAAATGGCTCCTTGTGGAGGCCGGCCTGCCTGTAAGGTGTCAAGCTCACGACAACCTCCTGTACTCTCTCTTTACCCCTGCTGTTTAGGTCCTCCGAACATCTGCACATTTGGCCCTTCCATCGTCCTTAAACATTGACTGCACTCAACCTGGAAAATAAATTAAGCACCATCTCTGTCGTGAGTTGGGGAAACTTACATAGCACGATCATTTCACAATTTGAGTTCACTTGATTTTACATTTCAAGGCAGAACAGAACTCACTGTCCATTTCTTAAAACTCTCAAAACACAGAGCATAGAGGGCAGGTTGGAAAGAGGAGTCATATGTGTGACGTGGGGGAGCCTTCAAACGGACTTCATTTCCAGTGTCATCCGGAATTCAGAGGGCTGACATGTCAGCGGGCTCTGCTCAGCTCTCCGTGGACGAACCAGCCTTCTGTTTTTGACAGCATTTGGAGAAACTCGCCAGCCCCATCTGACGGAGACTTTCCTTTTCTGTGAAGTTTGTAGTAATGGTAAACAGAAACGGGTAAAACTGCCAACTTCCATTGTTGCGAATGTTTGTGAAGCACCATCGTGTTGTGTGAAATCTCTTGTCAGTCTGAGGACGTCAAGGAACAGAGAAAAGAGCCAAATACAGTGTTACACACCAATTTAAAAACTATGTTACATTAGTGGTAGTTAGCTAAGCAAGAAGAGTTGAGTAATGCTTACCAAATTAATGCCAAAAGATGAATTGATGATGGTGCTACAGTAACAATTTTAAAATATGAATTTTATCTTAAAATCATGTTTTATCTTAAATATCACCGTCATATTTTTTTTGTTCAAAGACATCTAAAATAACAAATGATTTCAATGTAAAAATAGCTGTACAGATCTATTTTATACCATAATGTATATACATAAAGTCGAATAATGCACTGATATTTCACCATATTGGTACTATTTATATTATTTAGTTATGTGCTACCCAGATCAAGTTCTAATTTCTTTGTTGGTTCTATTATTTTACTAGATTTTATTTCCCCTAGAGCAATTAAGACGATGTCCTTTCATTCTCGTTTTTTGCTTCCCCAAAGAATGAGCCTCCTAGTTGCGCTGTCCCTGCTCTGTGAGACCAGCCATCCTCTCACTGATGAGCTTTCCTTTACACTCAGGGTATCAGCGGTGTTCAGGGCGAAGACCCCGGTTGATGAATGACCAGATTTGTTGGTCCCTTCATTGGTCAGTTAAGTGGGGAGGGTGTCTCATTCTCAATTCTTCCTCCAGGGGACAGGAGATAAGGCCCTCTGCCCACTGCCCAGCTCGCTCAGATGCAGTGGAGCTTGTTAGCAATGCGTGACTCACATGCTGGGAGCAAATGCACCCCTGGCCCCGATGGGTATTGTAACACTGACCTCCGGTCACTTGACAAGGGAACTCTCTGGCGTGGGTCGACTTCCCACTGCTTCAAGCCAAGCCTAAAGAGACCGTTCATGGGGAACTGGGCTGACAGATCAGGAATTTATCTGCGCAGATATGGGCATGAGCAGCTGGACGTCTCCACGCAAGGCCCTCCGGGTGGTGTATGCAGTGACTGTTGAGAGCTCACGTTTTCCTGGTATGAAAGTAGATTTGTAAACTCTCATTGGTGTGACACGGTGGGTTCATGTTTTCATTCTTTCTGATGTCAAGGGAGCCATGTGAAGTAAACAGCACTGGTGTGTGTGTGTGTGTGTGTGAAGCAGTCTACATCTGTGATGTCTTTGGGGAAGTGATTTTTGAATGCAGTTTAAGAAAATTGATCTCTGTCATTGTATTTTTTTCATGAATAGTCTTCTCTACACACATGGGATATATACACAAAATATGTAGCATCATGATATAAAATACAAATAAGTCTTGCCTTATTTGATGAAAGGTTTGTTTTTATAAGCGTGCAGAAGTATTTCCTAAGCCATAGAAACACATGTGACCCACGGTGGGTCTGGGCATTTGGCTAAGTTTACGTCCCTGCTCAGCACTGAGGCTTCAAAATGATGTCCTTTTTTTTCCTCTCTTTTGAAGTCAGCAGGCAAGTACGATTCAGAAGATTAATTTAGCACTGTGTCCCTCAGTAACAGCCAGAAAGGAAATGTAATTTGCACCTTTCTGCAAATATCCTCTTATTTGATTTTTAAATGCCGTGACCCACTTTTCTGGAAGAATATGTTTGAATGCTAAATATTTAAATAAAGCAATTTCTCTTCATGGAGATGAAAGCATCTTTCCTCAAAGTAAATTATGACCTTTCATAAGTACCTCATAAGATGAAAAATGGAAATGTTAGTGAGAATCTAGTATTTAACCTCTCTTCTGGAAGTGAGGTTCTTTCTTATGTGATAGGTGGCTTGATATCATGTAATGAATGCTAAATATTAAATATTATGGGAAGGACTTTTCCCCTTCCTGTGACAAAATGGGGGGGTGGCAAATATTTAGTATATGAATGAATGAATTCTGATATCTAAGATATTTTCATGTTTCCTTTAAAATCATTCATTCATTTATTCATTCATTCATGTTAAAATACTCACTCCCAGCTGTCATGTGCCAAGCCCTTTCTAGGAAGGGTGCTCCACAAATAGGCACAGACTTTGTCTTCATGGAGCAGAACTGGTATTATAAACACAGAAGGAAGTAAGGAGGGCAACTATTTCAAAAATCTATAGACATTTTATCAAATGTTTCGGAGAAAATAGGGAACTATAATAAGAAATGTAAGAGAGATGACTTACTGAAAAGGTTCTCTGAGAATGGAATTTCTTTGAAATTTTGAAGAGTAGGCTTAAGAACTTTCTAGGCAAAGGGAATAACATGTGCAAAGGCACTGAGACAGGAAAGAACTCAACATCTTTAGAGAACTTTAAGAAGCTGTAGTAATGATGACAAGAGACCTGGAGAAGTAGGCAGGAGTCTGCTCTCTGCTGGGCCTTAGAGGATCAAGTATTTTATGTTCTGGCTGCAGTGCAACCCTAGAAGCTACAGAGGAGTTACAAACGCGTGTGTGTGGAGGTGATATGATACGTTATATTTGGGAAAGATTAATAGGGTTGAGAATGGAAATGGGGGACCCATTCAGAAGCACATGCACTACTTCAGGCAACAGAGTGAGACTACAGTGAAGGCAGGGCGAAGTGGATAGATGTGGGTAAAATCCAGGCAAAATTAGCTAGGCTTGGGTATGGATGTGAGGGAGAGGGAGGCATCCATTCTGATGCCTGAGTTTCTTGGGAAACTGGAGAGAAGCATGGACCAGTTACTCAGATCAAAGAGACTGGGGGAGGAGCTGGGCTTCTCCTGGGGGGGGGGGGCGGGGCGGGGAGAGAGCCATGTAAAAATTTCTTTTTGGACATGATAAATTTAAGCCTGTGAGGTGATCAAGGGGAGCTCTTAAACAGATAATTGGATGTCTGAGGTGTCCACTCAGAGACACAGTGAGGACTAGAGACATAAATTTGAGTTGTCCTTGGTTGCATGATGTTTACAGCTACCTGGGAAAACTCTTGGGTAATTTCAATATTTGTACCCATTGAGAGTATTTGTGATTGCTTCCTTCCGTGGCAATTTAACAAGCATTGTTATATTGATGAGGACTGGTGTTTACTTGAAGCTTGGTCTTAGATAAGAAAGCAAAAAGGTGAACAGTTAGAGTGGCCCAGCCAACTGGCAGGAGCAAGAGGCTGGGTCAATGTGGAATCCAGTTCAGACTCTTCATACCTGCTGTGTGGCCACACCCATTACCTTCATCTCCTGGCCCTTTTCTTCCCCAAAATGAGGATTATAAAAATTAAATTATACCTTGTCAGTTCATGACATTTCAACCACATGGGGAAATCATGACTTAGGTAAATTTTCTAACACATCGTAGGTGCTATGCTGATAGATGCTTTATAAACTCATGGGAAGAAGGAAGAGATGAGCCCAAATGCTGGTGACCAGTGGACTGTTACTGAAATTGTTTCATTCCACAATTTACAAATAGGATGAATATTCTACTTAAATGGACGTAATAATAACATAGTTGCAATACCTATTTTAAGAGGGCATTTCTGAATCCAAAAAAAGGTAAATGTTTTTTCCACTCTTCTTTTCTTTCATTGATTGTCTATTTGACAAGCTACCTTCATATCCCATGCACTTTGATGAAAGATATTTAATAATATATGCAAGCTGATGTTTTTATCATATACAAATGCCGGTGAAATAATTAAAACAGTAGTTTCTTGTGTTTTGTTTTTAATTTCTATATAGAGTTCTAAATTGTGTTTTCTTTCTCATCTACCACATCAAGTCAATTCATCTACCTACTTTGAGTGGGTGTTAATTTCCACAGTTTTTGTACTTATGTGATAGACTTATTTCTAGAGTTATCATCGTTAATTAAATGTTTGTATGTTTGCCATGTGTATGAGACTGTTAAGAGATCTTGGATTTTTTAAATGAATAGACTTTGATTTTTTTGAGCATTTTTAGGTTTACAGAAAATTGAGTGGAAAATAGTGAGTTGCCCTGTATTCCCTTCCTCCTGCACAATTTTCCCTATTGTTAACATCTTGCTTTAGTTTGGCACATTTGTTACATTTGATGAGCCTATATTGATACATTATTGTTAACTAGAGTCCATAGTTTAGGTTAGGGTTTCCTCCTGGTGTTGCACATTCTCTGGGTTTGACAAATGTCTAATGACGTGTCCACCATTGCAGTATCACACAGAGTAGCTTCATTGCCTTAAATATCTCCTGTGCTCCACCTATTCAACCCTCCCTTCCTCCTTGCAAACTCCTGGCAGCTACTGATCTTTTACTGTCTTCATAGAGGCTGTGGATTTTTACCCTCCCTTTGCTTTTTTGGTTAGTTTTCCGTGTAGCCACAATGAAAGAACCTGCTGTTAGACCTTTGAGAGCCAAAGGCGCTGCAAAGTGCCCCTCCTTCACTTCCCACGCACGGATGGAGACGGCTTCGGTTACACAGGGGCGGCTTTCCCCCCCACTGACCTCCAGGGTAAAAGGCTGTCAGGAGACACAGAAAAGGCCCAGATAAGCAGGGAGAAAAATGGAAAAGAGAGTGACGTAGGACTCCTCGCAGGGTCTGGAGACTTGACCTTTTTCTTCCCCCCAGCTTTATTGAGGTACAATTGATATATAGCATGGTGTAAGTTTAAGGTGTACTGCTTGACGATTTGGTATCCGCATACGTTGTGAAACGGTTTCCATAGTAAGGTGAGTGAACACATCCATCACCTCACATAGTTACCATTTTTTTGTGTGTGGTGAGAATGTTTAAGATCTACTCTCTCAGCAACTGTCCAGTATTCAATACAGTATTGTTAATTATAGTCACCATGCTGTGTATTAGACCCCCAGAACTGATTCCTCTATAATTGGAAGGGGCCACCTTCAACCCTCCCCTCCTGCCCAAGGCTTGATCTTTTTCATGCTGTGACTCTCCTGCCTCAACCCAAAGCTTTTGGATGAAAGTTGTTGAATCAAACAATGGATTATGGATAGGACAGTGAAAGGTAGTGGCTCCCATGAAGTTGATTCACTTTTCTTGGGTCGGCATTGTTCTGGAAGCCGGCACCTTGCACTTTTGTTTATAATACCAATTCTGCTACTATGGACATACAGATTTTCATTGCTGTTGTTTTAATTTAATAGACTTTATGTACTCCTGGCGATTGTAAGCATTTTGCCAGTATTAACTCACTTGGACCCCATTGCAATCCTATGAAGTAGTTACAGAGTTTGAGCTCAGGACACCTGGCTCTACAGTCCATACTCTGAGCGTCCACCCTCCCCTGCTCCTTCACACCTGCTGTTTTGCTCTTCTGACCCAGGCAGGATTTGGGGGGAGTGCCTTCTAGAAAGAGACTGGTCCTTTCTGGTCTTTGGCAATTAAATCCCTTAACTTGTTTCCTCTTCTCCCCCAAGAAGAAACCCACCATATCCTGAGGATGTTCTATGTCGAATAGACGTCATGGTGCAGTGAAGTGGATGAGGGATAGTGACCCATGTTCCTATGAACCCTTGGTCTCCTGCCTGCTGTGTAAGCCCAGTCCCACAGTCATGTTCTTTCTCTGGAACTCTGATTTTCCATTTGAAAAGTGAAATGATTAGAAGAGATATTCTCCCAGTTTTTTTCTAAGGTTAAGGATGACGTTCTGAAACTTGCATGATGTTAGAGAAGAATTTCATTTGTACGATATCGGTAAGGCTTGAATGTCTTATAAGGCAAATGTAAACTCATTTTTCTCCTAATTTTAGACTTTGTTTTTGTTAGGTGTGTGCTAGAATTTTAAGGGGAAATTTTGGCAGCTCTGAGCACCTGATGGGGTAGGGCTGGGTGAAAGAATATAGACAGAGTTTATAATTTCTAAATATACAGAGTTCTGTACTATTCAGCCCAAGGCTGTCAGTGATGGCTGGGATTTCTACTCTTTTCGTGAGTCTGATTGGCCTAGAGCAAGATATATTTTCTTAGGCAGTTCCTACTGTGACACTTGGCATGTTTGTTTTGGGTGGGGAGTAACAAGGTGGTTCACTGGCATGGGATGTTGCTGTCAGCTGTCGGGAATCCCCGGACCTCATCCTGGGGCACATAAGGTGAACTGAACTGTGGGAGAGTCAAATTTTCCAGTTATCAAGAAGTCTGCAGACTGGGAGGAAATACAGAGTTGAAGAGCACTTATCGCAAGCGCTGTAAATCTCCGCGTTTTGGATAGACGCCATCATTTCATTTAGGACAAAACCAGTTTGTCCATTTTTGCTTCTTGGACATTGGAGAATGTTGAGCATTTCCTCTTAAGGTTCTCACCGTGTATAGATCCCATTTCGTGACACCATTTCATGCATTCCTAAATTCCTAAATTTCTAAGTTCCATTGTAACCAAATATAATGGTGCATCAACACTTTAAGACTTGAAAACATCACAGTTTTGCAAATTTGTTGACTCCTTTTTTTGTGTGTGTCTGTAAATTTCCCTTCAGGTCACAGTAGTAGCTTTATTTAATTTTTTATTATAACATCTACGATATAGGAAAAAATAACCTAATACTGGTTTGAAAATCACTGAATTGCTAATAGTGAAAAATGAACATTCTCAACCTTTTTCTATTTTTTTCACTTCCTCATATCTACATGTTAATCTTTAAAATATGTTAAATATGAACAAGGAGACTCTCCATACCGGCAAATACGGTCAGATTATACAATAAGCTTAAAATCTGGGATCTTTTTCTTTTCTTTCTTTTTTTGTGGGGTATGTATGAATTGGACTAAAGAAATGTCACTGTTTTCAATCTTAAAGAATATCATTAAAAATCGTTCACTTTGCCAGAATGAGCACAGTAAATATTGCCACAATTACTTGCTTTAATATTTTGAAAGTCAAATTAGGTGACCACTTTATTTTCCAATTTTAGTAACTTATATAAGAAGAGAATTAAAAAATAATATGTACATGAATTGGGTACCCAGTATTTCATCATCTAAAATGTCTACATCCCTGCTGAGTAGTCTTCAGAAGGAAATAGGGGCCGGCCCTGTGGCCAAGTTTCGTGCTCCACTTCGGTGGCTGGGGCTCGCCAGTTTGGATCCTGGGCGTGGACCTACGCACTGCTCATCAAGCCGTGCTGTGGTGTCCCACATAGAAGAACTAGAGTGACCTACAACTAAGATACGCAACTATGTACTGGAGCTCTGGGGAGAAAAAGAAAAAACAGAGGAAGATTGGCAACAGATGTTAGCTCAGGGCCAATCCTCCTCACGAACGAAAGCATATTTGAAAAAAAAAAAGAAGAAAATAATTTGATATTTTAGACTTCAACAATTGTCTTAATGAGTGCATAGTATAAAAAAATGCTGCTTCCGTGGTAAAGGCAATATACACCCTTTCAAAAATATGTAAAGAATGGAAATAGAAAAAATGTTGCCCATAGTTCCACTATTCAAATATTAACATTTGGCAGCCTTTCATTCCCATATTTGTTTCCAGGAACAGGAAACTCTGCTGTTAGTGGAGCGTTTTTGCTGGTGGTTGAGGCCCTGTGGGACTGGGAGGAGCTCACCTCCCTAGCACAGCTGTGTGTCGGCTCGGCTCTGGGGACCACTGGCTTCTTCTTTGCTCCTGCATTTATTAATTTGCATTCTATATTAAGGAAGCTTTATTGTCATATTTATGTTTGTATTACCAGTATGGACTCATGGATTCTTATTTGTCTTCTCAAAGGAAACCAGAGCCTGACAGAAGTTAAAGGAGCAAAAGCAGATTTTAATCAAGAACTCTTGCAGTAGGGGAAAAAAGACCTCAGTGTAGAACCAGGCTCAACTCTAAATGGCTCAGCATGGGCACGGGGGAGCTTATAGCTGAGGAGCAGGAGGAAGGGGTCAGTGGGGGGAAGATTACTAAGAGGACATGTCAGCGGTCAAGGGGGATTTCTGGCTAAACCCACTTGACAGGCTTCTTGCTGAAGACAAGCCAGGGTGATCAGACGTCACCTGGGTGAAGGTGGGGGCTGAGGAACCCATTCAGATAGTGACGATGCTCTGGTATTGGGGGTGGGGATCCTGCTAAACAGACGTAGCAGGAGTCTTGCTAAAATGGGGTTTCTGAGTACAACAAGCCCAAGGATGGGGCATAGTCAAAAGAGAGCCCAGAGGGGCCTATCTAGAGTTTGGTCAAGGAGAGAGTGTTTGTCAACCTCAGCGGATGCTCATCGATGGCTACGTTGTTTGTTTTGATCCTTGGTTTGTCAGCTGGTTTGGCCAGTAGGAGCATCTTCAGGCATGCTCTTGCATCCTTTTGACAGGTGCTTGTCATTTCTTGAGCACTTCCGTGCTTTCTGGAACAACAGGACGTTCTAGGATCATCATGTCATTCCCTTGCCTCACACCTAGAAGTGGGCATTGCTCCAAGGAACCTGGGAACATGTCTTTCTTCAGCTCACGTTGATGCTGGTGCAGTGTTTACAAGGAGACAGGATATGAGACAACATAGCGAAAAATAGGTGCTTATGCAGACCTGTGACAATATGTCCAAAAAGCCATGAAAATTGAATTCTGCACAAAGATAGATGCTACTGGAGGAGGAGGCTGTGAAGGAGCCTGTGAGCAGCAAAGACAGGACCAGCTCCTCCTTCCCTTGTGGTCCTTTCTACCTGATGAGAATTTACCACGAGGAAGAGCTTCTCTAGAAAGACCTCTAGATACGGAGTAAGGCAGCGGACTTTTCACTCCACTTACACCTTAACTGGTCTTGAGGTTATGAATTAAAATAATCAGGGTAGGGTGAATCTTTAGGATTGAGGCCCAATTGAAAGGATAACAGTGTGTGTATGTGTGGGTGTAAGTTTATTTTTCAGTGGCTAAAATTTCTGCATTGTTGTCTGGGAGACTACTAAGAGCTACATTAAAAACATCACAACCGTTCTATAGACAAACAGTGTTTGCTGGGAATTGCCTCAAGAATCCCAGCGCGAGCACAGAACCACCTGATAATAACGTGGGGATTCTCCTTCCCCAAACCAGGACTCCGTTTGGCTTGGTGGCCCTGTGACGTCTTTCTGTCTTCGGTGTTCTTATCCTCGGATTCGTGATCTGAAATGGAAACTCCGAGTTTTTGCACTAGTCTCTATGCCATAAACTTGTACAAAGGTTGAAAGATTTAAGTGCTTTACAACATACATAGAAATTGCCAATTGTGTGGAAAAAAGTCCAAGAAAAATAATCCGTTATACAAAATCTGGAAAGTGAATACAAGTATGTTTGAACATAGCAAGTTTTAAAAAAAATTCCCATCATGCTTTCCATCAAGAATTTGGATGCCAGGTTTTCTTTTTTTAACATAAAAAGGAGAAGCCTTCACTTAAGGATTGTAGTAGGGTCTCGTGCAAGATGAGAATGCGAGGCCTCTTTCAAAAATTAAGAACTTCAAGACGGTGACTGTGGAGCGTTAAACTAAGTGTGGTCTCTTTTGAACGCGGGGCCCTGTGTTGACTGCACAGGTTGGACACCCATCAAGCCAGCCCTGCCTAAAATATTGAGTCTCTAGCCATTTACAGAACAAAGTTCTGTAGACCTGCTTTCATTGCAGAGCTGAGAGTGGGAGCCTGGGCTATGGGGGCATCTGCCTGCTGCAGACCCACAGGCATATCTGCCCTGAATGTCATCAAACCAGGGTCACGGGATTCCCCGAGAACCAGGGATGGGTGAACTCTTCCTTCTTGTTTCCCCTTCATTGCTTTTTCTCTGCTCAACATGCCCCTATGTTCCCTTCGGCTTGCTCCACTTCCTTTGAATGCTTTTAACCATCTTGTAGCTTCCCAGAGAGGGTCTTTTTCCCTTTTCGGGTACCTGGCCTCACGCGATGTGATTGTCCTTGGCCGCCACTTGCAGAAGGGCTGGTTGAGGCGTGGATGCTGTTGTTTTCCATGCTCTCAGAAACAACGCTGCTAACTGTGATGATGACCAGTTGTTTGAGACCAAACAGTCCCATACCATTGGGAACACTCCCTACACTGGGAGCTTGGGGACCATGGCTCCTTATTGTTTTTGCTGTGGCCGCAACAGCTCTCCATTAGCGCCAGCTTTTTGACTTGTGGTCAAGGTGGATCCTTTATTAAAATCAAATAAGTAATAGAATTCAAAAAAGTCTGCTGTTATGGGGCTGAATTTGTTCCCCCTCCCCCAAATTTATATGTTGAAACCCTAACCCCCAGTACCTTAGAATGTGACTGCTTTTGGAGATAAGGTCGTTAAGGGGTAATATAAGATGAAGTGAGGTCTATAGGCTGGGCCCTGATCCAATGGGACTGGTGTCCTAATAAGAAGAGGAGATGAGGACACATACACCACAAAGGGATGACTATGATGAGGACACAGGGAGAAGATAGCTGTTTTCATGCCAGGGAGAGAGGCCTCAGGAGAAACTAGCCCTGTCAAAACCTTGATCTTGGACTTCCAGCAACCAGAACTGTGAGACAATACATTCCTGTCGTTTAAGCCCCCAGGCTGTGGTACTTTGTTACGGCAGCCCGAGCAAGCGAGTACTTCTACCTGGGGCCTTACGATTTCTCACCTGGCTGATCTGTCTACTACTGTAACCTATAGCATAGTATTTACAAATGTCTTTACTTGGAACTACAGTATTTCTTTTGTCCCCTCTGCCTGCTATTCAGCTTCCTGGACTGCCTTGGCGTGTATCCCGCTCTCAGCCATTAAAGTTCCATTTGTTTTGATGAGTATATATTGAGATCCAACTATTTACAAGACAGTCTCCACCTCTTTTAGGGCACACATGCATATGAAGCTCGAAGCACAGTTCATGTACTCACCAAGATTGCAACATAGTTCTGGGTTAACGTCTATGTATATCTATCTCGTCGTTTCCACAGTGTTCTGGCATGTGCCTTTTCACCTGCAAAATGAGAGCAGAAGAGGTAGACATCCGCGTGGCATCCATCCCAGGGCCTGTGAGGATGTTTCCCAAACTGTCTCCTTCAAGGAGGTGGTGTCACGTCCACAGTTATTCCATGAGAGTTTCCTGAGACCCCTTCTGAAATGAGAATGCTCCTGAGAGCAAGTACGAAATCAATGCATGCATTTATTCCCAGCCTCAGTTCCTTCACCCATCCAACAGATGAACTGAACAATTGCTAAATACCTTAGGCTCGGGGGATAAAGCAGACAAGTCCAACCTTTAAGCCATGCACGGGGCCAAACAGACAGTTTAAGAGGACATTATAACAGAGCTTGAAAAGTGCTGTGAGGGAGGGAATAGGGAAAATAAGAGAAGGACCCCAAATCCTAGGGTCACATTGGAGCTGATGCCCAAAGATGAATAAACTAATTGAAAGGGTGGGAGGTGGAGGGGTTTGTCAGTATTCTGGGGAAGGTGGACAGCACGTTAAAAGAAAGCAAAAGGACCAGGGCACATTTGAAGAACTGGAACTGGCTGAGCCAGATGCCTATGGGAGTCTCCTGGATCCCCTGTGTGGCTGAGGCTGATCCCGTCAACACCCATGGCTTTTTCTGCATGCATCTGCACTCTCTGCCTGAGGAACCTACCCTCTGCCAGAGCAGGGGCAGGCTGGAGGTGCTGGGAGTTAATGCCCTGGAGCAGCCCCCAGCACTGATGGTCAGGAGGTGGTGGATAAATACTTTGGCTTCCCTGTCACCAGGGTGGGAGAGCAGTCTCCCAGCGTCCCCAGTGCCATGGAGCCCCAGGTGCCCAGAACATAGACCTTTGCATGAATGTGTCCTGGGCTCCCTTCCTTCCCCTCCCTGGCTTCCCTACTCCCTCACTTCTCTGTCTTAGGAACTTGTTGACCCAGAGTTCTCCAAACTGCAAAGTTAGCACAGTCCTCATGGGGCTGGCCCGCTGGTTTAGTGGTTAAGTTTGTGCACTCCGCTTTGGCAGCCCAGGGTTCACAGGTTCAGATCCTGGGTGCAAACCTACACACTGCTCATCAAGCCATGCCGTAGTGGCAACCCGCATACAAAACAGAGGAAGATTGGCACAGATGTTAGCTCAGGGCCAATCTTCCTGAACAACAACAACAACAACAACAAAAGCACACAGTGCTCCCACCTGCCAAGTATGTTCAAGACATTTGACACCGACTACAAGTTCAGGGGTTCCCCAAACCACCCTCAGCTTTGGTAATTTACTAAAAAAGCTCATGAACTCACTGAGTCATGGTCGCCTTTATTACTGGGAAAGGTTACAAATTTGAACCAGACAGAGGAAGAGACACATAGGGCAGAGTCTAGGAGGTTCCAAACACAAAGCTTCCCTTGGCCTCAGCACGCATGTCCCTCCTAGCCTCCCCGTGTGACAATACCCACGGAATATCGCCAAACCTGAAGCTCATCTGGGCTTCGGTGTCCACAGTTTTTGACTGGGGCTTCCTCACATCGGCGTGATTGATTGAGTCATTGCCCATGTGGTTGACATCCATCTGCAGGCACCCCAACTCGCTTCCTCAGAGATCCGGCTGATACTACATGGCCCACCGTGAGTCATCTCGTTGGCATAAACTCTCCCGTGTGGTCCTGGGGACTCTTCATGAATAACATGGGAATGCCAATCACTCAGGGAATGTCAAGGGTTTAGAGGTTACCTCCCAAGAGGTAAAGGATGAAGGCCAGACCTCCCTGGGTGAGGCCAAATTCCTTACCGCACAGCCTCCCTCAGCACGAATCTAGGGGAACCGAAAGTACTAGCTCGGTGTGGCTAGAACTTACAGTTGTCCTGGGGAGGTGACTGTCCAGAGCCAAAAGGGCACGGGGAGCAGGGTCAAGGCATGCAAGGCTTTGTGAACTGTTAACAGTCTCAACTTCGTGGGAAGGCAGGGTCTATCCGTGCATAAAGGTCTTGGCTTCACTGGGAAGAATGGATTTGAAGAGTGCGTCACGAAGCAGGGTGTTGAGTCAAAAGATGCTTGCAGTAACCCAGGTAGAAACGTTTAGCAGACTGGATGAGGGAGTGGCCCCAGGAATGAAGAGAAATGGGTAGATTTGAAGGCTGTTCCAAAAGGTTAGGGGGGTAAAGGTTCCAAGCAGCTGTGTGAACAGGGTATGGCCAACCCATTTTAAAGGGTAACCAAGAATGGTGGGTGTTTTCAATATCATTGGGAAGGACTGAGAGGTATATTTTTGTCCCTATCATATTGACGAGAAAACTGAGGCAGAGAAGGGCTACACAACTTGCCAAGTTCACATGGCATTCACGACAAGGCATTCTTAGTCTTCAGCCAGTGTTCTCATCCAGTGCTGCTGGATCCAAGGTATCAAGGAGGCAGGACTAGCTTTGCTGTAATATAAGGGAGCATTTTCTCCCAATTGGAGGCACTTGTAGGGATGCAACAAGAGGTCTTGTGAAGGTGCTGGAAATATGCAAGCAGGGGCTGGGTCCGACATTGCAGGCGGAAACCCTGGAGGCCTCTTTCGATTGTCCGATTCCTTAGTTCTGTTCCCTTCACCTCAATTGATATTTGCCAAATGCTACTCTTGGCAAGGCCCCGTGCCGGCATTTGCGATAACGGGGTTGGGTGTTGATTCCAGGCTTCTGGGAATCAAAGGGCCTGTTTCACAGTTCCACTTACTCCACTGATCACGTTGGTGGATTGGACCGAACGACGTCCCCTCAGATAAAACTGCCTTCTCTACTGTATCCTAGCCGGGGAGCTTCCTACTAGAGATAAACTTGCTTTGTGACTGCCAGCGCCCTGTTTTGCTCGTGGTATTGAAAATGCTTTCTGAGGTAGAAGAAAACAATTTTTAGGTCTCAGACTCTTTCCGAAGGTCAGAATTCTGCTGGCCATTTCAGCTCATTTTAATAAACATTTGATGAGCAGCCACTATGTTGCGGGTCCCTGCTGTGTTGTGGGGAGGAGTTGATGAATTAGACGAGGGGTTGGAAGATTCTTTCTCTAAAGGGCCACATAATGAGGATCTGGGCCTTTGTGGGACATAGTGACTCTGCTGGAACTATTCAACATAAACCTGTCTGCTGATGCACTTTCCGTGTCCCTTTAGGAGAAGGCCTCAGGCTGCTGATGTAGCCTGAAAGCAGCCACTGGCGATATGTAAATGAATGGGCACGTGTGCCCATAGAACCTTGGTTTGGGACATTGACATTTGATTTTTATATAATTGTCACATGCTATGAAAATCTTATTCTTCTTTTGATTTTTTCCAACCATTTTAGAATGAAAAGTTGTGGTTAGATCGTGGGCTGTACAAAAACAGGTGTTGGGCTGGTTTGGCCCCCGATGGCCTTAGCTTGCCAAACTCTGAATGACATGCACAGCCCCTGATTTTAAGGAGCTTATAGACTGTTCCAGAGGGGTAAACAGATGAGTAACTCATGTCGGCACCTGCGTAGTGAGAGCTGTGGTCATGGGGTAGAGATCAGAGCAGGCCCCGATTTAAGTTTGCTACTGGACATATGTTAAAGCCTTTTTATGTTTAATTCTGAAAAACCTGCTACAGTGCCTACATTTGGTGAATTAAGTGAAAATAAAAGCAAGAATCAAGGATTGTATCTTATTTGTTTGCTGAAAAAGGACTTTTCTTTTAGTCTCCATCATGGTGACTTTTTAGCAAAAGATCAGGTATATTTTTTGTCGCTGAAATAAATATCTCTTTGGGAAATGGAACAGAGATAGACTTTCAACAAGACTCTGGTTTATTTTTTCTTTTATGATGTTATATTTCCTAGTAGTAGGGCACAGATTTATCCTTTTGGGGGGAGGGGTTTGTATTTAATTTTATTGAATGCTCGTTGGGTATAAATATGGTTTGCTAATACTGAAGTACTGTACCAAGGCACTCCGACTTCCTGATGCAGACCAATGGGAGACATGACACTGGGTCCAGCCAGTCCCCCGGTGACATGGGCTGGGCAAAAGAACTGTCAGCTCCGGCCCTGAGGCTGGAAGGGTTGGAGTTGAAAGTGAGGGCAGAAACAGAGTCTGAGGCTGAAGCTGAAGCCCGAAGCCATGCATTTTGTCCCATTCAGGGTCGGTGACAAGAGGTTTAGTTGGAAAATTCCCTGAGGGCTACAGCCGTGTCTATTTTGGTCACCATTGAATCCCCAGCACCTGACATCATGCTTGGTACTCAATACAATTTAACTGGAAAACAAAGACATCGGCTTCATATCTACAGCCAAGTGTTATCCTGGCTCATTCTTCACCCATGCGTTGCACCTTTACTGAACGCCTACGGTGTGCCAAAGGCTGTTAGGAACTCTAGTGATACTTAGGATGAAAAGGCAGACACATCCCATGTCCTCTTGGAGCTACCTTCAGTGTGGAGGATCTACAAGAAACACAAGAAGCGAATTTAAATACGGTAGGGGGCGAGGAGAGCAAGGGAGAAAATTAAGCCAGATAAAGGGGAGATGGAATTTGGGGAAAACGTTTATTTTGCAAAAGGTAACTGCAAAAGGGCTTGCATGTTTGTACATGTGAGCAGCAATCTAGAAGAAGTGAGGGAGAGCCCTTCAACATCGCTGTTATGAGGATACTTGAGTATATTCTAGGTATGTTGGCAAGTATTTTGAAGGTGGAGCCAACAAGATCTGCCAATGGATTGAAATTGGGAAGTGAGAGAAAACAAGATGTATAGGATGATTCCAAGGATGGAGGGATGACTTCACTTACTGGGGTAGCCAATAAGAATTTACTATCTGCGCACTTCCTTTCGCTCCAGGAGAGCATGCAAGCAAAATGACAGTGGGTTCATGTTGACCTGGTCATGGAGAGCCATAAATTGGCCTCCTTTTCTTCTGTCTTCCACTTCAGAATCACCAAACCTAAAACAGGTACAATGAAGAGATGAGCACATGATAACAGCGAGAATGAGAGAAACAAATCTTAGTGTGAGTGTTGTGAATTATACCCAGTATTCTAAATGGGATGAAGACTGGCTTAATCCAGTTGGACAAAGGACTGGTTATGCACACACAATTTGTCAGACGCTGTGGAACTGAGGATGCTGACTTTGCCTTGGTGAGATGCTACACTGTAGTGAAACACGCCAAGAGAAAGAGCTCTGTGAAGCCCTTCACCATTGCTGCTGTGAGGATACTTGAGTATATTCTGTGATCTGAAGGTGGTATTTCTGAACTTCGGAAAAAAATTCTTTTTAGTATTTCTATCAGGAATAATTGTTCCCCCAGCCTACTTCCTTGCTTCTAACGTAAGCATACTTGAATTGTGTAGACTGATCAAGTTCTTTTCCTGTTGGGTAGAAGAAAGCTGAGACCAAAATTTGTGGCCTCTGTTCAATGAGTGTGAAGGCCTCTGGAGAGTGTAATTTGGCATCAGACTCTTTATTGATTCCATTTCATGTCCTCATTTCTTCTCATTAACTTCCAATTTAGGTCATTTTTCTATTTTTTATGAATATGTGTATCATTTAAAATCATTCCTTAAAACAAAACCCGAAGACTAAATGTACACCAGGCCAGTCGAATGACCTCCCCATTCTCTTTAGCTGCTGTTTGAAACGCATGTCCACTGGGGAAATTTCAACCTGAGATAGGATCTCTCATCCCTTTGATTGCTAATTGTGATGGAAACTTTAGGAAAATAAATGAAATTTCAGCCAAACTACTAGATAGACAGGATTTTATTTCATGTAGATAAAAGAGGCAACAATCTGCCTAGTTTTGTGTGCACTATTTCCTACTCTTAAGTGTTTTATTGCATGACCTTGTGGAAGCCAGTGGAGAAAACTCAATTTTGGAAATAGTTTCTTGATTTAATATCATTTTAAATGGTTTTTAGTACACCCACTTTAGTGTTCTACAAATCAGAGGCCCATCCCTCAGGCACACTCCTGTTCTAAATCAGATAAAAATAATGAATTTGATGACACTTGGCCACCTATTAGATGAGAATGTGGTTCTGAAAAAGAATTTCTCTTTAATTTTCCCCAAATAATTTTTTTCCATCAATGAGGTGACAGTTCTATTACTTTGCCAATCTCTAGCTAATTTTATTTAACCTTTGCTGTCCAATTCTACAAAGCCTGAGCATATTCTGTTCTCTTTTTCTTGCATATATCGGAGAGTTCCAGGAGGCCATTTGCATTGGTTTCAAAAAAGAGGGCATGGGAAGGCCAGCTGCTTTTGATCAGGGTACGTGTTTTGTGGTTTGAGAGGTAAAGGGCCACAACGGAGCCATCTCTGAGTCCCCTGTAGGCTGGGATGGAGCCCTGCTTTCTGCTGCTGGGCTGCCCCGTGCGTCCCCCTGGAGTTCCCAGGGTATTAGGCACAGTGCTCTGTGTCCTTGCGCGGGACTTTTCTCCCCAATCATCTCTCCAGTCTGGGGACACTGTGTGCTTTCTTTCAGGTGTCAGTGCGGATCAAAGCCACCCAAAGAGCATTTGCATGAGAATCCGTAGAATGATTAATTAGCAATGGGCATTAGTAATTTTTCTTTCAAGGCTTTGAAGTGTCTTTCATTGATAAACTAGTTCTATTAAGCCTTGACTCCTTTTCAAACGGTTTTCACCCAGTCCTCCCTCTGTGACTACAAATTGGATCCCCCCCCCCCCCGCCCCGCCCCGTCTACACCTCTCCTTCTACTTTGACTCAGCATTGTGGTGAAAAGGACAGCTCTTTCCTGAGTGTGCTATTCGTCCTCGTCAGCCCCTGCCTCTTTTTCAGACTATACAGTATAGTAGCATCTCTATTTATAATTGTCATTGTAGCTTGTAATTCCTGCAGTGCTTCTGTTTGCCCCATCTTCTAGCTCTCTCTACATCTGACACAGCTGTTCTCTCGCTTACAAATAGAATATGATTTGACACTCTGATTTGCACTGGCCTCTTCCTGATTACCCAAGAAGCCTTTGAGGTCTTCTCATAAAGGCACGTTGGAAGTGCATCAGTGGACAGGTTTACGAGCACAGTCCGAGGCAACAGTTTAGCAAAGCACAGGGATGCTGTGGTTCTGCAGCTGCCTGGAGAACCCAGGAGAGACCCAGGAGACCAGGTGCCTCCAGAAAGAGTTACAGGTCTCCACAAGGGGACTGCACTCCTCTGGAGCAGTGGCAGGTCCCCCAGGCAGCTGTCACTGGTAGCAGACCAAACTAACACTAGCTAACCCTTTGCCAAAAAGAAAGCCTGTCACCATTGTGCACTTGAGGTGTGTGGAATGGAAGCTTGTGTGGTTAAGAGAAATGAATCAAATTATGTTAATTTCGCAAATTTTATATGTGAACACATTGCAAGGCTGTCTTCCAGGGCCTTGGAGGGGCTCATATGGAGTGAGGAGCCTTGAACTTTGAACTTGGTCAGCCTCCCAGGAAATCTGCTTCAGTCCCTAGGGAGAGAGAGCTCAGCAGCCTGCTGCACTGAGAAGGGGTGTCTCAGAAGTGGCTGGCATTCATGGGAGCATCTTTTGGGGCCGGCAAAACTTGAGATGTCCATTCTGTTTGTGAGACATTTTAGACTACAGAACTCGGTCATGTGAAGACTGAGGGTGATGCAGTCTTACTGCTGTGTTCATTCATTGAGTACCTCCTGCTTATGCAAAGCATCTCTGAGGATATTGCTGTGAACGATGACAAAAATCTTGTCCTCGTGGGCATACGAGAAGAAAAATAAAGTGAAAAGTATGGCAAAAAATAAAGTGATGGAGGAGATAGGGCTGTAGTGACGGGTCCATTCTCTGTGGACCAGGAAGATGCCGTGACTGGTGGGGAATTTCTGGGGCGTGGCTGAGGGCCGGTGGTGAGGAGATGTGTCTTCAAGTCCTGGTTCTGTCACGATCAAGATGTGTTTCCTTGAGTTAGTCACAAATGTCAACCCCCTGGGCCATAAAGTCCCCAACAGAAAAATGGGATCCTTTAGACTCTTCTGGCTCTTTCTTACGGTTTATGAACTCTTGCACTTTGTTTTCTCAGTCTTACACCTGGGTCCCAGTGATTCCATCCACGTCTACCTCTTACCGTCAGAGATGTCGAGATAGTTTTGATTTTGCATTTTATGAAATGTCCTGGAGTTAAGGATGAGCCCCTTTGTGAATACCCTGAGTACTAAAGGAATTCAGGTGTTGTTTCTGGGAGAGAAGTAGACTAGGGTAGTGTAGCATTTGTCTGGTGAATCTTCACATCTTTAAACCTTTCTCTCTTGGAACTATTTTAATGGAGGGTCTGGTGATAAAGGAGATGCTGACTTGGGAGATTGCCATTCCTTGCTTGGTTCTTTATATTAAAGAAAAGATATCTAAGGGAATATTCTCACATGAATCCTATTTTCATTTACTAAACTTCTAGAGCGCACCTGGTTCTGTGTAGTGTGCTTTATAATACCATATGTCCCTATGTCTATAACATAACTGTCAGAGAAAGAAGAGACATACAAAAAATTAAAAAGTAAATGAGCATATGTGTTAAAACTGGCTATTTAGTAACATACCTGGACCTTTCAGAGATTCATAAGAGTATTTTAAAAGTAATACTGCTACTTAATATAAGTAGAGTAACAAATTTTTATGGCTCCTTAATTTTATAGAGGACAATATGTAGTCAAAATATAAAGGCAAAATATAAAATATGAATATAAAATATAAAGTGAGCATATATTACAGAATTTTCATTCTTCAACTTGGTTTAGGTATAGAAAAATTATAAAAAATTTTGCCCATTTTGAATTTTTTTGCTTATTTTAGACTCCAGAATTATGACCAATAGTTACTTAGTTTGAATATTTATTAGATGCTTTCTTTTAGCATTTACTTGATCTGATTAAATTTATTTCATTTGTCATGCAATTATTTTCATATAATTATTCTATTTTAATATAGCCTATTGGTCCACTTTAGAAGCATATAAATTATTTTCCACTGTGAAGATTAACCTTAGAAGCACTATTTTAATTGGCTCGTCTATGAACTTATAGCATCATTACAATTTAATGAACTTCGCTGATTCCAAATGCTTTGCAGAAATGGGAAATTTTGATGATATTATTTGCCCCCAGTTCAATGGCTGAGTTGAAGAGAACGTGTCGGAGTGCTAAAATGTTATGTAAGTGACATGTACGTGTTAAAGCTGCTTGTTTAAGAGTACAATGAGGGAATTTGGATAATGTAATATTCATTTTTATCCTCTGTCGTTCATCCTAGTGGAAGTCCTAGGTCTTTTCTCAAGGAGCTTGAACATAGTAACTCTATCTGCTTATTGTTTATATCTAAGAGGGAAAATATCTCTAAAATAGCTCCTAGCTAGAAACATACTCTGTTCACTAAAGAGCTAACAGATTTGACTTCTTGTACATAAATATTCCAAAAGTACCACAGAAATACTATTCAAAGCAGTGTTGATTTGTGGAGATACTTGTAAACCCTAAAATTATTTCAAAGTATTATTTATAACTGTTATTTGTTTCACTTATGTTTTTCTTTCATCGTTTGAATTGTTATAGGGAATTATTTCTATTCTCACCTACCTGTTTCAGCCTCGTGTCAGCATTTCAGTCTGGATTCTATTACTGAGGAATCTGTACTGTGGAGATGAGGGTTCTGATTCAGAATCAGCAGGATGTGCTCTGAATGCTTTTCCCCTTGTGGTGATGGTTTTATGCTTATTTATGCATATGCTCTTACTTGATCCCATTGGTTCTCAACAGAGGGCAGTACTGCCCCCCACCCCCTCCAGGGGACATTTGACAGCATTTTGAGATGTTTTGGGTTTTCACAGCTAGGGATGGAGGAGCTACTGGCATTTAGTGTGTTGAGGCCAAGGATGTTGCTAACATCCTCCAGTGTACAGGACAGCTTCCCACACCAAGGATTTATGCAGCCCCAAATGTCAGTGGTGCTGAGGCAGAGAGACCCTGCCTGATTCCACTCGGTGACTAGTACAGTCCTTACCAGTGACCTGCTCCGATAGCCTTTGGAGGTAGAGTTTTCTCTGCAGACAACAAATTGTGCCACGTGGGGATCAAGCCCTCAACTGAGATCTCGTTAGTGGCATGTAAATGCCTTATGGAATATTCTCTTAAAATGTGATTCTATTTTCAAGCCTTCCATTTTTGGGAAAGGGGAGAGGTAGCCTTTACTAATAATTGCAATCTACAAAAGATACAAAGCTTTATACTGTAGCCAGGTAAAGATGGAAAATGGGTGTGTTTACATTTGTGTCCATGCCGTGAAGTATGACATGGTTTCAATGTAGCAACTCTCAAAGTACTTCAAAACCCTAACAGCAGTTTCCAAAATCACTAGGCCTACAAAATTCAGATTTATCTGCCTAAAGATGTCTTCCTTGATTGTCCCATGCTTATTACTCTTGTGCCTGAACTCACCAGCTTCTCCTTTGTTCTTTATTATTAACAAATGGAATCTATGACAGACATATTTTGTCATCTCATTCTTCTTCCCCGGGTAAAGGCTCCCATAAGGCTAATTACCTAGATATAACTACAGATATTCTTTCCTCTTTTGAAAAAATTAATTAAGACGAGTTTCAAAAACAGTCTATTTTTGAGAATGAGAGGGAATCTGTATATCTGTATATATCCCGCCTCCCCAAGAAAAATCTTCTGTAAGAAAAGACTTACACGATCTATGTTGAATGGACCCAACTTGGTGGATTCAGACAGAGTTTGAGCTCCTGTTTTTTCACTTAGAAGTGAAAGATAATATGGATTTCAAAATAAATTTGAAAAACAAAAGAGCTTAAAGATAACACATTTCAAAGGTGAGTGGAGAAATATAAAAAGAGGAAGCAGTAATAAAAACACAAAGTACAATCACACGAATCTCCCACCATGGTAGTTAGGCAGGATCAAATATTGAAATTAAGCTAACTGAAAATCCAAGTGTCTTGAACATAGAATCTGGGGGTCCACACGGAAGTCTTTCTTCAGAGCGGCCAGCAGTTGACAATCTTTGTCAGTTCATGCCTTGCCATCGTCTGTGGAAGGCCCTTTCCTTCACTCTTCTGATTCAGGCATGGACGTTTCTCCTCCTGCTTGACAACGGGAGACGCAGATTCCCCTCCGTTGATGTGAGGCTGCTCACAGCTCCCCGTTACTATCCGGCCTCATTGCGTGTCTCCCCAAAGGAACCTTGAATCGCATGTTGAGGAGCTGAGTCTATTTATGGTAAAAGCATTTCATTTTGAAGTTACATGTGGGAAACTCACCTAATATAATGTTAGGCCTGAAAGGTACTCTGCATGATGCTATGCTCTTCAACATAAATCTTGAACAGAAGCAGAACAGAGGAACTGCATAACTTAGAGTGGGAGGCCCGCTTCATTAGCAGAACATATGATTTAAGCTTAAAGTCGTAGTCGCTGGTGTCTTGGGATGATACATCATTTTACTAAAGTGACTAATTAGAAAAAGGTCCGTGATTACAAGTTGCAAACACACCTGTTTTTTTCCAATGTAAAGACTTTCTCTGAATAACTTATCCACTGTTAGGAATTCATAAATGAGCTCCACTTCTTGCATTGGTATGTCTAGAATCTATTTTTCAAGAGGTCATTTCGTTTTCAAGAGATCATTTTCTCTAAGTGTCTAAAACAGAAAAAGTGTTTCAATTGGCCTGTAAAGCTTAAGGTAATGTAATTATTCTCCAGCATTTTTGCTTGTGGGTTGTTAAACATATTGCATGGACAATAATTATTCTAAAATTAATGTGAAAGTGGAAACAGTTAACATTCTTTATGAAATTTACCATTTTTATGTGGCCAGTATCTTTTCCTAGACTCGGTGTAATTTGAAGTAATTGCTATAATTTAGATCATGATCCTCAAATTCAGCCTGCATAAGGGTCATCTGGGGTCCCCACGGATGCATTTTCCCAGCTGCTGCTTCAGACCTACCTAATCCCAATCTTGGTGGGGTGGGGGTAGGGGAGGACCAAACCCACACTGTGAGAGAGATTGATGTACGTGCTCAGCCCGTTGAATGGAGCAGATATGTTTGATAGCATGAATCTTGGAAGTGTTCAAAATGAGACAGTTGAAGATCACTAAATTTTTAACTTGCATGACTTTCATTTTTAATCATTGTTCAATGTAAATTATATACTGGTAAATTTATAAACTTTTTTTACATAGTAGCGTTATTGAGATGTAATTCACATGCCATACAATGTACCTACTTAAACAATTCAGTGGTTTTGCATGTATTCACAGACTTGTGCAACCAGCAGCACAATTATAGAATATTTTCAACACCATCCCCAGAGAAACACCACAGGCATTAGCAGTCACTCCCGTTCCCCTCCCATGTCCCCAGTCCTAGATAACCACTAATCTGTTTCTTGTCCCTGTGTAGACTGGCTCATTGTGGACATTTTAGGTAAATGGAATCATATAGCACATGGTCTCTTGTGTCTGGCCTTTGTCACTTAGCATGATGTTTTTAAGGCTCTTCTATGCTGTAGCATGTATAAATACTCCATTCTTTTTTCATTGCCAAATAATATCCCATTGTCTTTTTTCACTTTATTTATTCATTCATCAGTTGATGTACATTAGGTTTGTTTCTTTTTGACTATTATGAATAATGCTATCATGAACATTTATGTGTGTTTTTGGTGGAATGGATGGAATTATAAACATTGGACATTTTTTATCCTGAAATTTTTACATTAAATTATGTCCAACTTATTCTAACATTGTCTGTTATTATATTAAAATCAGCTCTGTTTCATCCTTTGCCCCCATTGCAAATCCTCAACATAATAAAACTCAAGTCCCTGAAAAAACTACGGCCACAAAACAGAACCAGATGGCTGCCTTTCTGGAATGCTAAACACTAGTCTTAAGTTGTTGGGGGGAAAGTTTGATTAACACTTCTTAGAAAAGTTGAGTGGGCTACCGACACACACCCGCGCAATTTCAAAGCCTTCCCTTGGAAGCTTTCATTTTAACACACTGAGGTAACTGTGGTCTCTACTTAGTGCTTGAGGTAATATCTCCATGGGCTTTAAGGAATCCATGAAGATTTCCAATAAAATAGCGTGTGTATTTGTGTGCATCTATGTGTGCATGCGTGAGTGTGCATATCTGTATGCATGTGCGCATGTGCATGTGTGCATGTGTGTGTGCGAGTGTATGCATGTAGTATTTGATTTTCAGTCTCTTGATATGCAGGTCTTGCATATTTTCTTTATAATTTTCTAATGGAGCAAGGGTGACACTTGTTAAAGAGGCTGATTTTCCAATGGATATTGTCTTTCTTTTACAAAGATTGATGGAATAATTGCATCCACCTTGCTGAAAGGGAAAAAAAGGATCACAAGAAATAATAGTTTAATGAGAAGATGAACATAAAGGGTCGCTATTTTATTTCACTGAATGCTTTCCCATAGCCTCCTTTTGCCTCTTCCCACACCTCTGGTTATTCCCTCATTGACCAAAGATGAACTAGATAGTGGCAACATATTACTTTTGTTTCTCTGTTCTGTGTGTGTGTGTGTGTGTGTGTCTGTGTGCGCGCGCACGTGCGTGCACGTGCGTGTGTCTGCCTGTATTTGATTACGTTTACAATGAGTCTTCAGATTCGTATTGTTTTTTATTGCTTTCTCCCCTATAAAATTCCTTAGTCTTTGGGTCTTCCATATGTCTGTCTAACCTACTTATTTCCAATAGATTTCCCATAATATTAAACTGCTTGTTCTTCTGCATCTGGGCTGAGCTAGCGAAGTAGATATTTAACCTTAGAGAACAGCATGGGAGAAGCAAGTGTAACCCTGTTACAATGAGAGAGCACTGCTCTGTCAATTCTAATTTTATTAGGAAACCCACTCAGTTTTTGAACTACTGTTTTGGATCGTGTTCAATGATTTAAGTTTTTAGGGACCATCTCTATGTGTTGGTTTCTTTCTGGAGTAGAAAGTGCAGCTATAACTTAGAGAAACCATCAATATTCATCATTTCCTGCGAAGCCTTTCTTCCTAGAGCCTGTCTTTATAGAATGAGCTCTTTATTAGCCTCCCATAGCAAATGTCCCTTTATATAGCACGACAGGTTTCCCGAATTGAGAATTAATTTGAAGTTCTACAATTTTATTACAAGCAGAACAAAAAAACCCAAGAAATATATTTTCAGTATTTCCAACATTATTTTTTTGCAGGTTCTTTTTGCTGATTAGAAAGTGAGCAAAAGGCTGTACTTTGCTTTCCTTCTCTTGAGAGCAACAAGTGAGGACTCAGCCTGCAGGAGAGAGAAGGCCGGCTCTCAGGGCTTAAGCGAATGGATTTGGTGGGGCTTTCAGGGCGGCGGGCGGCCCGTCTCGGTTTGCCTGAGTTCTGTGAGTGCACGAGGGGATCTGCCCTGCACAGACGGCTTTCTGCACCCGGCTCCTCTGCGCTTCCCTTCCTCTCCCGCCCCCGTTAGGAGACCTCAGCGTGAAGACAAACAGATGCCCGCTGCCAAAACGCAGGGCTTAACCTGACCCTCAACCGGGCTCACAAAGGAGGGCTTTTCGGTCCCCAGAGAAACGGCCCCTGCATTTTATCAGGCCGTGAAATTCGCAGTGAAAAGCCCGATTCCCCAGGCTGCTTAGCCATGCGGGGTCTGGTGGTGGCGGTGCAGGGAGGGAGGTGGGGAGCCAGAGAGGAAGGACAGAGTGACAGCGGGCACAAAGGCGGCCTTTTCCCCCCGCTGCTTTGATTGTTAGGTGGTCTGTAAAACTCCTGGGGAGTAGTCCCCCGAGGCACCAGAGCGTTTTAGTGTCCCAGGTTCACTCCTCTTCTGGGCGGGACTCATCTGGGCGGGGCTCAGATGGAGAAGGTGGCTGGGGAGTCATCTATGCGCCTCAGGGATCACCGGGTTTGCTCATTAACAAAGAGCAACGGCAACTTCGTTTCCAAAAAATAAAATGAAAGAGAGAAAAGCTCATCCCTTCATGGGAAAGGACTTGCCTTATCCGAGCAGTCTTCAATCTCTCGAAATATTTTGTAGGCCCTATTTTCTACAGAAGGTGCCATTCTGATGTTTTACTTTGCTGTGCTTTCTCTTTGCGGTCAAGTCTTTGCATATGAGGCAGTCACATTCTTATTTAAAGTTCACAAATTGGGGACTAGTTGCTGATGTTTTGTATAAGCACTTAGAGATGTTTCTAGTGTATTAAAGAAATAGAGGAAGAGCATTCCTCAAAGTATAGACGTGCATGAAGTGCCATCAGGAAGAAGGGAGCTATGGTTGGTTCTCAGCCACGTGGCTACGTTATCATCAGGTAGCAGTGTCCTGTGGAGCTTCTCTGCTACATGACTGTGGACTGAAGGTGTTTCAGGTCACTCATGAATTTATACATGCACAGCAAACTGCATGGATTGGGAGGAAAATAATAAAATGTGTGAAAGAAATACGCTTTACTTTTCATCCTCTGCATCCTTGGCCAGTTGTACTGCTATGTGTTGTGGTCCTAAATTATATTAGGCTGCCTATTCAGATTTATGGGGTTTGTACTTATCTAAAATTTCCAAAATAGTTTTATACGTGGGACTATTTTTTTTTTTTTTAAAGATTGGCACCTGGGCCAACAACTGTTGCCAATCTTTTTTTTTTTTTTCTGCTTTATGTCCCCCAACCCCCTCCCCGCCCCGTACACGGTTGTATATCTTAGTTGCAGGTCCTTCTAGTTGTGGGATGTGGGACGCCGCCTCAACGTGGCCTGACGAGTGGTGCCATGTCCTTGCCCAGGATCCGAACCCTGGGCCACTGCAGCGGAGCGCAAGAACTTAACCACTCGGCCACGGAGCCAGCCCCAATACGTGGGACTATTTTTAAGCTCCCCTGAAACAGAAGAAAGCAGTCATTAAGTACATCAACTATAAGTATCACACTGTCTGTTATAATATGCGAGTGTCCTCATGTATGTTATTTTCAAGTGCATGAACTCTTATGTAGGGAATTTTACCATTTCATAAAGCAGACCTCTCCATGCTGTCATTATGAGGTAATGAAAGGATTGGTTCTACAAACAGCTCTGGATATTTGGAGAAACGGAAGCTAGATCATTTGTCTTTGATAAATGGAACATAAATTTCAATAAGAGTCGTTTTCTTTTCTCTCTTCTACACTTCACATCATGCCTGCTATCCTTCTAGAAACACATTCGGCAATTACTCTAAGGAGAGCTAAGATCCCAGCTGTCATTTGCCCCAAAGCTAAAGCTGACTTTGAGTAACCTGTGTATTAGAAATCATCTCATCTCACAACACAGCAGAAACCTTTGGGGTAGATCTACGTTGTTGAAATTTACAGCTTTACTTTCCTGCTTCAGAAGATCAGATCTGACAGGAACATAATCTTCTTCCATTCCACTTGGCCTTTGCTACTCATTCTTCTCCTACTCATTATTCTGCTTTCTGCCGAGACATCCCTTCAGCCAGAGAGAGAGCTTTGCCCAATTCCATGTCAGTGTTGGTTGTCCCCATCTGTGCTTCTCTCCATTCTTCTGCCGTAGCTTTGAGCCCGCTGTGTTGTAATGGCTTAATTTTGTCCTCCATCACACTTAAGGTCAAAGCAGACAGGCTGTCTGTCACATGTGTCCATGTACTCCCAGTGTCTCTCAGAGTGCTGGCCACATAGATGTGGCTCAGTAAGTTTGTATGCAGGGAAGGGAGGACAGAAGGGAGAGAGGCAACAAAGTAAAGGGAGAGTATTACCTTGTTTCACTTATTTTTGTTTGCTCCAAAGTAAAGGGATAGTAGGGTTATGAAGGAACATTGGCAATACAATAGATGATCGGAGAAACCGTGTCTATGTTCTTTGCATTTTTAGTGATGTAGGGATTGAATTTGAATCACAGCTATCTCTTAATCCGTTGTATCAGGCAGTGTGAATAAAGACAACACACCACTCTAGGTACATAAACTGGAAGACATTTAATACAGGGGATTAGGTGCTTCCATATCAGGCAGTGCATATATAGAGCATTTACACTATTGCATTATGTTGACTGGTACTGCTCCACGTGATTCTAGCTGCCTTCTTTTTCTGCATTTTTGGGTTCAGCAGAGCAACTGATGACTGAGTGGGTAAAGGAGTCAAGAGGGTAAGCATAGAGTTAATCAAACAGTGTTGGATTAGCTGAGTTGTGAAATGCAGTGCAGGCATGGGGCTTCTTTGCTACCGTCTCCTCATAACTCCCTTGACCTGAAACATTCAATTAAGGACCCAACCAAAGAAGTCTCCTCTTGTTGTTTTGCATTTCACAACTCAGCTAATTCCACATTGTTTGATTAACTCTCTATGCTATCCCCAAAAGAGTGATATAGAAGGCTATTCTAGACCTGTGCAAAATCTCCTGAAAGAGTAGGGTCATTAGCCAAACGTTCATTCTGGTCCACACTTCGTGAGTTTGCACTTGCTGCTAGTTTTGATTGGGTTCACAAGTAGCTTTAATTGTTATTTTGTTATAACAGAATTCCACTGGACAAGAGAACCTCAATATCACTCTTTTCAGGATAAAGAGGGAACAAAATTAAATATCCAAGTGAGATTGTGCAAGTTCCAAGTTTGGGTTAAAGGGCAAATAGGTTCTATATAAATAGGGTTTCCCATCCATAACTAATACGTATGCTCCAGCCCAGTGCTTCCTTTTCAGCTTCTGGAAAGTTATGAATATTACGACTCACTTGTTAATTTTGAGCAGACCTACCACAGAATGCGAAGTTGAATGGGTTTGTTCAGGGATGCACTAATGTCTTGGAGGCACTTTAATGTTGACAAAGCTGGGGCGATTTGATCTGGCAAGGGAGACAGGAAACACGAAAGTCGAGCTTCGGCTCCCCAGTCCTTTCAAGAGCACACCATGCCTTCCTTGAGCTTGACTTGTCAGACGACCCAACCACACAGATAGATATTAAGCTGTCAATGTTACAAGCTGCTGCTATCTGCAAGGATTAGTGTTGACACTTGATGATGTGTCTAACTGGAAGGACTTGCTTCCGTTTTAGAATCTGCTACAATCATTCCACTCTCAGACAAATAGATTTAATTTCTCGGAAATAATAAGCTGACAGCGTACATCTACCTATGCCATTCTTATATATTGCTGATATAAACAATCTTATTAACCCACAAGCACGTATCATAAATAAGACAGGCTCAACAGTAGCGCTGTGAGATTTAACATAGGGGCAAATAGCAAAATCCAATTCCTCCTGTGATTTTATAAGGCCAATAGCCCAGGGGAAAAGGACACCAGGCCACCCAGCTTGGGAATACGATTGACACGGTTCTCCAACTCTACCAGTTACAAGATTTCTTCGGAATTGTGTGTTGTTAAGCAAATGTGTAGAAAAAATATATATGGAGAGGAGGATCAGCGCTAGACTTGCATAAGCTTTTAAACGCAGCGTGACATCAGGGGAATCCTAATCTCCATTCATCTGGTAGCCTGTCAAGAGGGAGTTCTTTCACCTGGGGGCTCAGCCATGTCAAAAGCCTGCTGTGCAGATTAGATGCTGGCTTTCACTCTGGGGATGGGGCCTGGCTGTTTAAGCCTGTAGAACACTGACTGGTGATTCCCGTGGAGCTATGCAAAATCTGATCTAATGAAAGCTTGAGATTCTGGGTGCACAAGATGGTTCTCCTTAATTCAGCCTCTAAGATCTGACTAATGGCTATGACAGGTTTCTGGAGCTATTTTGGTTACTTGGGGATCAATATTGGAGAAAGATGAGTGGTTGATTTGATAGTCTGCCAAAGGACACAGATGCCTATAATCAAACTATAATGAAGAATGGTGTGTGTGTATGTTGCATTTTCTGGGTTTGAAAGGACACCTAGGAATGATATTTTCTAGCCATTGTTGATTTTTTGAGCACCCTGATTAACCATACGTTTTTATTTTCCCAGGGGAAAGGCTGTCTTGTGTCTGTCATCAATTGGGCTATCTCCTTCTCCAATTCATTTCCCATTGCAGGGCGGTTCTTCGTGTCTTGAGGAAAATGTTCATATTAGCATGTAAGCTTCCACATTTGAGGGGAGGGCACCACCCCTTCTTTCCTCCCCTGCCTTGGCCCAACACCAACGGCAGTTTTCCCTCGTTGGTCTTGTAATAAACATGGATTCTACTGATTTTAGAATTTATGTATGAATTTAGGCAGGAAGTGCAAATACTACTGAAAGCTAATAATTATTCAGGACATGTCATTGAGTGGCTTGCAACTGCAAAAGAAGTAGGTTTTACTCATTTCCTATTTTCATGATGAGGAACATTTTGCTTTGATGTTGTAAGAAGGGTTTATTTAGTACAAAAGAGGGAGGGACATTTTCAGAGGCAAATTGGACCACAGGGCTGGGTGAACTCGTTTCCTGTGTTCATAATTAGAAAGCAAGACAGAGAGGATGATTGGGTCATTACACAAGGCCATGGAGTTAACCTGGGACCTCCAGGATGACTGAGGCTACCCTTGCCTCTGTGCCGTGGGTTCACCAGGCTTGGTTAAATCACCTGTTTGTAGAAGTGTACAAAGCCCAGAAGATTCTTGTTGAACAATTTTGTGGGAAGATGTACCATCCAGTCAGTATGAGGTTTCAGATCTGAAGCATTGGTCTCTAAATCTCCATTTCTTCCTATAAGCCTACTTATAGCCAGTTTATTATTGTTTTAATCATCTTTTGCCCATAGATATATGTCCATGAGAGCTTGTCAATGATGTTTCCTGAAGAAAATCTGTGATTTTGAGATTTTCAGTAATTTTAAGATTACATATTTATTTTTAATTTTTCGCTTGATTTAAAACGCTTTGGAAAAGTGAGGAGAATAGTATAAAGAGCTTCCATATAGCTTTCATCTAAATCAGGGTACAGCAAACTTTCTGTCAAAAGCTAGTAAGTACTCTTTGGCTTTCATGGACATAAAACTCTGTCGCAACTATTCAGCTCAGCTATTGGAGCACAAAAGCAGCCCCAGACAATACAGAAATGAATGGCTGTGGCTGTGTTCCAATACATTTTATTTACAAAAACAGATGGTGTGTCAGATCTGGTCCCTGGTTTCTAGTGCTGACTCCAATCTAGATTGACCAATTGTTAACTTTTTTGGTGTGTGCCATATTTGCTTTATCACATTCTCTGTCTCTGTATATATGTGTATATATACATATATAATAGTTAACTTTTTTCCAACTATTTAAAAATAAGTTGCAGACATCATGATTCTTTACCCCTAAATGTTTCAACATGCAGCTCTTACATAACTACTGTGGAATTATCAAATTCAGGGAATTTAACATAGACGTAATACTATTATCTCGTATGTTGTCTACACCTGAATTTCATTAATTGTGCCAATCATGTTCTTTATAGCATTGTTTAGTCTGATTCAGGATCTGGCCATCGTCATCCTTTGCATTTGATTGTCACATGTCTTTAGTCTCTTTTAGTCTGGAAGCATTCCTCAGCCTTCCTGTGCCTTTCACAACATTGATATATTTTAAGACAAAGGTTTGTTGCTTTGTAGAAGGCACTTTGTTCTGGATTTGTTTGATATTTTCCTGGGGTTCAATTCAGGTTCTGCCTTTTGGGCAGGAGCCCCACCTTGGTGATGCTGTGTTTTCCCCGGTGCATCCCACCAGGGGCACATGGCTTGGGTTTGTCCCATTCCCAGAGATGTGACATTTATCACTTAGTTAAGGTGTTCTCTGCCAGGTTTCTCCCCTGTAAAGTTGTCACTTTCTCTTCATAATTAATATTGTTTTAATTTGAGAAATAACCACTGACTATTATTTGAAATATGTATCAGTATTATGCTAAAATGCCGTAGCAGAGATCAGGTGGAAAATCTGGATGCCAAGAAAGCACGCTTGGTCTTCAGTGAGACAGAATTCTGTGACGCACCTGTTTGAAGAGACTCAATGCTGTGCATCATGGTCTAGTTTAAGTGAGAAAGAATGACAATGAGAGTATGGTTTTCTGATAATAACTACCTTGATTAATTTCTGTTTTCCATTTTAATTGTTTTTTGGTTTTTTCTAAACACTTTCACTGAAACTACAAGAGCTCTTGATGTCAGAGTTCCTTTTATGATGAAAAATAGTTGTGATAAAACGAGGCCCAGATTCCTAGATAAGCATCATGGCGAGAGAGCAATTACCTTCGAACGTTTCAGAGAAAGTTGATTTGTGATATGAGATGTCGAAGGCGTAGCATTACTGTGCTGGGTTGGCACGCTAATCTCCTGTGGTTCAGGCTCTGATGATTGTTCAACTGTACTTCTGCCGGCTTCCTGCCAAAAGATTTCATTATTTTGGCAAGACAAAGTGCACTTTTCGACGCGCAGGGTTGTAACAATTTCTATACCAATTTAGAGCTGGAGAGAGTCCACGGATACTTCCAAAGGCAGTAGGTTGCACATATTTTAGGAAATATATTGAGGAAAAAAACCCCATATCCATCTAAAAAACAGGTCTACAGTATCCCAGAGAAACTTGCTGCCCTTAATTCAGAAAACAGAAATAGTCTTTGGAAACTTCTGTTGATAGCATTATTATATGCTGTGAATATACACCTCTATGAAATGAAAAGTTGGATTTTTTTTTTGTGGCACCTAAAGCTTATTCTTTGCATCCAGGCAACAATCCAGACAAAAATTAATTATAAATCATTATTTGATTTTTTAATTATTCAACAGAAAATATTTTTGTGAAAGCATACTGTATGTCCAACAAAATGCACAGTGCCCTAGTCCCAGATTTTTTCTTCTGCTTCCACCTTCTGGCCACATACACAAATATAATGCCACCCCACCCAAACAAAGCTGTTGGAATTTTGGCAAAAAATTCGGCACTTTTAAGACAATTATTGGAATGTGCTTGAGAGACTGGAATTAAAACAAATTTTATTTCCTTCTTCAATTAAAAGAAAAAAGGTAGATATCAGGGGAATATGAAAGAACTAAAATAAATTCTCCTTATTGATCCTCTAGACATGGAAGGGAACAAGATTCACTAAGCAGCTACTATGTGTAGGTATTTCAAAATATTGTCATTAAAAATTTATTTCAAAAAAGCCCCCTCGGGCAAATATTACTCTGCTCTTTTATATATCAGAAACCTATGGTTCAGAGGTTAAAATAAAACTTGAATGGAGCAAGTGGGAGATGAGGAGCTCTCCTCTAGGTCAAGCCAGCTCCAAGGATCATGCTCTTTCCCTTGCCCGCAGACCTGACTGGAATCGTCAGTTTCTGTGCCCCTCACCTGTGTTGCCTATCCACACGAGACATCTCAAGCTCAGCCACCAGAATTGCACCTAGAAGGACACACACATCTAATCATCGGTGCTTTCTCACCATATTGGAAAACTGTGATTGGACAGCAAGTGCCACTCATGACCATTGTCACGTCTCTCCACAACCAAATTCTTACATCTTGAAGCTGAACAGTGAAATTGAATGGCTTGTTTCCAATCACGGATGGAGCCATGGACCTAACTCCTGCTACCCAGCCATCGCTTCTGTGAAGCTGTTTCAGTTCCCAAATCTGGAAGGTGCAGAGTTGGGTTAGATGCCATCAAAGATTCCTTGCCTCTCTACAATTCTGTGTTTCCATGTTGCAACCTTTCTTTCTGCCCTCCAACATGTTCCAGTCTCCTCATTTTCTATCTCCTCATGTTCCAGTCTCCTTGTGCACAAACAGAAAAAGAGGGAACAAAACACATCAAACAAAAACATCTTGCTGAACTATGAGATCTCCTCAGTGTTGCCATTCTAGCTCTCATAGATCCCAACTCCCCAAATTCCTTTTTTTGGGGCGGATTTGAGGCTGAGTTTTTTTTTCTTTCAATTTTTTAATTGAGATCATAATGGTTTATAAAATTGTGTAATTTCAGGTGTACATTATTATTTATCAGTTTCTGCATAGATTGCATCATGCTTACCACCAGTAGTCTAATTTTTATCTGTCACCATACATATGTGCCCCTTTACCCCTTTTGCCCACTCCCCAGCCCCTTTTCCCTCTGGTAACCCCTAATCTGTTCTCCTTATCTATGTGTTTGTTTCCACATGAGTGAAATCATACAGTGTTTGTCTTTCTCTGTCTGACTTATTTTATTTAACATCATACCCTCAAGGTCCATCCATGTTGTTGCAAAAGGGACAATTTTGTCTTTTTTATGGCTGAGTAGTATTCCATTGTGTATATATATATATATATATATATATATATATATATATATACCACATCTTTATCCATTCATCAATAGAAGGGTACTTACATTGCTTCTATGTCTTGGCTATTGTGAATAAGGCTGCAATTAACATAGGGGTGTATAAGTCTCTTTGGATTGTTGATTTCAAGTTCTTTGGATAAATGCCCAGTAGTGGGATAGCTGGGTCATATGGTATTTCTATTTTTAATTCTTTGAGAAATCTCCATCCTGTTTTCCGTAGTGGCTGCACCAGTTTGCATTCCTACCAGCAGTGTATAAGGGTTCCCTTTTCTCCACATCCTCTCCAATATTTGTTGTCTTTTGTCTTGGTAGTTATAGCCATTCTGACAGGTGTAAGGTGATGTCTCATTGTAGTTTTGATTTGTATTTCTCTAATGATTAATGATGTTGGACATCTTTTTATGTGCCTGTTGGCCATCTGTATATCTTCTTCGGAAAAATGTCTGTTCATATCCTCTGCCTATTTTTTGATCAGGTGGTTTGTTTTTTTGTTGTCGAGTTGTATGAATTCTTTATATATTTTGGAAATTGACCCCTTATCAGATATACGATTTGCAAATATTTTCTCCCAGTTGGTGGGCTGTCTTTTTGTTTTGATCCTGATTTCCTTTGCCTTGCTGAAGCTCTTTAGTCTGATGTAGTCCCATTTGTTTATTATTTTTTTTGTTTCCCTTGCCTGAGTTGACATGGTATTCAAAAAGATGCTGCTAAGACCGATGTCAGAGAGTGTACTGCCTATATTTTCTTCTATGAGTTTTATGGTTTCAGGTCTTATATTCAAGTCTTTAATCCACTTTGAGTTAATTTTTGTGCATGGTGAAAGATAATGGTCTACTTTCATTCTTTTGCCTGTGCCTGTTCAGTTTTCCCAGCACCATTTATTGAAGAGACTTTCCTTTCTCCATTGTATGTTCTTGGCTCCTTTGTTGAAGATTAACTGTCCATAGATTTGTGGTTTAATTTCTGGACTTTCAGTTCTGGTCCATTGATTTTTTTGTGTCAGTACCAGGCTGTTTCGATTACTATAGCTTTGTAGTATATTTTGAAGTCATGGATTGTAATGCCTCCAGATTTGTTCCTTTTTCTCAGGATTGCTTTGCCTATTCGAGGTCTTTTGTTTGTTCCATATGAATTTTTGGATTCTTTGTTCTATTTCCATGAAGAATGTCATTGGGATTCTGATTGGATTTGCGTTGAATCTGTAGATTGCTTTAGGTCATATGGACATTTTAACTATGTTTGTTCTTCCAGTCCATGAGCATGGAATGTCTTTCCATTTCTTTATCTTCTTCAATAATGTCTTATCTTTTTCAGTGTACAGGTCTTTCACCTCTTTGGTTAAATTTATTCCTAGATATTTTATTCTTTTTGTTGTGATTATAAATGGGATTGTATTCTTCTCTTTTTGCTAGTTCATTATTAGTGTATAGAAATGCAACTGAGTTTTGTAAGTTGACTTTTTACCCTGAAACTTTGCTGTTGTTGTTGATTATTTCTAACAGTTTTCTGATGGATTCTATAGGGTTTTCTATATATAGAATCATATCATCTGCAAACAACAAGAGTTTCATTTCTTCCTTTCCGATTTGGATCCCTTTTATTTATCTTGCTTAATTACTCTGGCCAAAACCTCCAGCACTATGTTGAATAGGCCAACTCCCCAAATTCTTGACACTCCAATCCTTATATTTCTTATACTTCTTTTTGACGTGTATCATTGACTTTTGCTGATAAATGAACATGCTTTTTTTAACCTTTCTAGGCTGTAAGGAACTCGAAGGCAGATTTTTTTGTGTAGTTTATAGATTAATGGACCCATCACTTAGCATGGCCCTCTGGTGGTAATAGAATTCAGCAAATGTTTATGAAAGGAATGAATGAATGACGTAGAGAGAAAGAAAGGAGAGACTTGCATATGATCAACCTTTCTCTGGAACTCATATCCATAATCCCAATAGCTTATTGAGCCTCCCTTCCTGTGTATCCACTGGGCACCTCACACTCATCATGTTGAACACTCAGTTCCTAATGTTTCCCCATGTTTGTTTCTCCTGCCCCCTCCATCTTATTGACACCATCACTTCCTTTCAGATCGAGGTTAGAAATGTTGGTGACTTTTCCCATTCTCCTTCCTCCCTCATTCCCACCTTTCAAAGAAAACCAGTAAGTATGTCCACAAGCTTGCACCTCAACATTGTCCTTCATGGGTTTATTTTGCTTTTCCTTTCACCCGGTGTCCTCTGCCATCCAAATGGTATATTGATACGAGAAATGGTGGAGAGAAGATCTGGAAGGCATTGTAAAAACTTTTGCTCTGGTTTCATTTGCTGCAATATCTCACCTCTCTAATCCATCCCCTGGTCCAACACAAAGTCATCTTAAACACAAATTGGGGCAAGCAACTCTCTGTTCTAGGAGTGTCGGTGGATCCTCGTTGAATTCCAAGGACCATCTTTCTTGTCTTGTATTTTACTGGGTCTTCTCCCCTTTTAACTATCACACACCAAGCCTGCCCCCCCATCCCGCCAATATATACAATATTGTCCAGGCCTCAAATCTACTTACAATTGCTCAAGTCCTACTTATCCTTCTAAGCTAATTCATGAATCCTCAATTCTATGAGATCTTCTCCGATTATCCCATATGGAAATACTATCACTTCTTTAGTTTCTTATGGGACATTATTCTTCTACCACTTTTTTTATGCTTCATTGCTTTAGACTTGTTTATTTACATGCTTTTCTTTCATGGAGATTATATGCTAAGTCAGGGCAGAATGAATCTTTGCCACATTTCCCCCCATCTTGGTGACTAGACAGTACTTTGCACGTAGGAAATACTAGTCCATTTTGATTTAGCAGATGTTAATTTGAACAGGTTGCAATGTATGGAATGCTGGTTGCTTTGTTTTAGCATAGTTTCTATTTATGTAACATAATGTAATTTTAGATTCTGTTTCCTTGATTATTTGGCATGTGTGAAAAATTTGAATTTTGTATGAACATTTTTTGCTTCAGAATTTATTGTAATTGCTATTTAGGTAATATATTTTCCCTTGCTGTACTTTTATCAAAGTGTTTGGTTAAATGTAAGGTATGGAATTTTGTGCTGAACAGTCCAGATGGTAGTTCACCAAAGCAATGTCAATAATTTCCCTCTTTGTCACTACTTTGGCTCATAAGAGCTGGATCCCTTTGTCTGTGATGTGAAATACTCAGTCTTATTGGTTGTGATTACATAAATGCCTTGGAATTTGTAGCACCTCTGGCATTCTGGAACTAAATCCACTTTGGGATCATAATAATTTAGTAATCCCAGAGGTTTGCAAAGTGCTTTTCAGTTTCTAAATCCCTTTCACATACATTATCTCGTTAAGCCCTTGTAGCATGTGGCAGAAATAGGGCAGTGCTTAATTTGGAAGCATCGTTTCTTTGAGTGTGCCAAAGCGTGGGTCCAAATTCCGGCCCCTGACGTCTCAAACTATAGTCACTTGCCTGGTTTCCTCAACTTCTCTGAACTGCCGTTTCCTCTCTCCAAAATGGACAGATAATAGGACCTAATTTGACCTACCTCCAGAGATTTGTTGTGATGAGGCTCCCCTGAACAAATAATTTGAGAAGTGCTCCATAATCTGTAGAGGTTCTGGCACTCTTTCACGTTCAGTCCTATTTTAACAAGTGAATACGGACAGTTGTGTTCTCATATTTGAGTTTGCAAACTGAGGCTAAATAGTCTATGTGCTTTTCTCACAGTTGAAGATTCGACACGTGGCAGAGTTCGGGCTCAAGCCAAGGCTTTCCAGCCCTCCAGTCTGCGCGAGCTGCGCTACCATGGAGCACAGGGCTGGTTCCCTAGAGTCTGCTCTCTCCTGTGCGTGCTCAGCCCATGTGCCTTGTGAAGGATCATAAAAGGGTTAGCAGACACCTTCCCTCCTAAAGAGGAGTTTGTAGTCAATTGGAGACAGTGTAACTTCAGTACAACTCATAGACTCTCCAAGTGAATTGAAAACAAAATGTGAGAAGTCTTGAGGGAAACTAAATGCTGTGTGGTTGCAGAGAAGGGAAATCAATGTGTGCTGTGTGGTTGCAGAGAGGGGAAATCAATGTGTGCCGTGTGGACGGCAATGGTCAAAAATAGATGGTTTGAAGCAGCTGTTGATGGGAGCGGAGAAGGACAGAATAGTTCCTCCTTAGGGAAGAACAATAATAACAGAGTGGAAGTGGAAGGGATCTTGTGTTTAGGGAACAGAAAAGAGACCAGCTTCAGTGAAGGTAGATCATATGAGGTTGAAGAAGTTGGTTAGGCAGGATTTGCTGGTTGACCAGATGTTTTGAATGTAAAACCATATTCTTTGGGATTAGTTTGAAAATTATTGACTAATTACGAGGGAACTCCCATTATCAAAACCATGTTTTAGAAGGATGAATGAGGCCAAAATATATAGAATTGCTACATGATTAGAGGTCACAGTTCTGAGTAGCCTTTACTCTGTGATCCTGGCGAAGTTGTTTCTCAGGATCAACTCTGTTATTACGACTAACCCACTGATTTTGTTGTGTCTTGTTCAAAAATTCTCAGCCTTGGCACTGTTGACATTTAGAGCCAGGTAATTTTTTTTATCATATGAGGGGCTGTCCTGCACATTGTAGGATGTTTAAGCAGCATCCCTGGCCTCCACCTACTAGAAGCCAGTACCTCTCCCTTCAGTGGTCACAAACAAAACTGTCTCCAGACATTGCCACATGTCCCCAGAAGTACAGAATCACCCCTATTTCAGAACCACTTACTTAGAGCAATTAAAGTAATTTTTCTAGTATCTTGGGCTGTACATAAATTACAATTGAAAAAAAAGAGCTGTACAGCATTGTGCAGTATACTTAAAAGTTGGAAGGGTTTACATAAAATCTGTATCACTGGCTTCTCTGTAAAGTTTGGAGTGCCAGGCGGGTCTGGACAAGAAGCAGAAGGCAGTGAAGAGTAGTTGTTTTCTGGATGCTGGGTGAGCTCTCCAGGTTCCCATTCTTCCTGTCACTCCCACTTGGTCCTGACTTACCCCCCTTCACTCTTATTCGTTATTTGCTTGGTCCCTGGAAGTATTTGAGTGTGCCAACTCTAAGTGCTGCAAAAACATGAATTTATCAATAAATGTATTCAACAGGTGTTTATTGAGCTGCTACTATATGCTGAGAAGATTGTAGGAAATGTCACAAAGTCTCAGTGCTCATGAATCTTACGTTCTACTAGAATATTCTGTGAACATGTTTTACATTACTGTATATTTTAAAATGTAAATGAATATAGAATTACCATCTAAGCAAATGATATTGTGAGTGTACTTTTCTAGAATAAGTAAAACATAATTGATTTAAATGATGATCTATATGATTAACTTTCTCAACCTATTTTTTTTTATTTCTCTGAAATGTGATGTTTTTCTTCATTGAGCTTGAAGTAATAGCCTAGGAAGAAGTTATTTCAAACAGTTTATCACCCTAAAACTTGAAAGCCTAAAACACTTGCGAAAATATTAACTTTGAGTACCGTATTTTTGTAGTTTGAGGCAGTATATGCTCATGGCACTTACAGTTGCGATATAGTAAGTTCCAAAGCTGTTGTCTGCTTGTCGTATTATCTCTCTCATAGTCCCTTCCCTCATGGAAGAGAGATGTGGGGCTATCCTCTTTTGGCAAACCTTTATTTACCTTTATTATTATTATTATTATTACTTGGAGAAACAAGAAGTGTTTTCTTCTTGTTTTCAGTGTGAGAGAAATGGCTGTCATTTTTTTTTTCTCTTTGGCTTTTGTTGAAATCGTTTTACCTGGCCAAGAGCACTATAAAGAAACAGAGCTTTGGCAAATTCATCCTGCAAAGATTTACTCACACGTCTACATCTAGGCTATTCTTGTCAAGTAGTTTTCACAGAGGATTACTGAAAGAAAATGTTGCCTGTCATTAATCACATTTTGAAATGTACCTTTTAACATTGCTGATTAGTGGTTATTGGAAATGAGGCAAGCATGCAATTAAAATGGAACTGTAAGTGAATTGCATCTACCAATGCTAGACTTTGACAGACTCTGGATTAGCAAGAAGACAAATGTGTTATGTCTTGCTTCCATTAGCATTTCAGAAATATGCCCATTTTTGTAAATGACGTTTGTTTTGTGATAAAGTATTTGACTGCCCTACAAGCTATTAGGAATATGGTTATCTGACATTATGGAGATCTCAAAGGATTGAGAATTTTTGGTGCACTCATGTCTGAATTTGTGAAAATGCAACTGTGTACACATGTAGAGAGGCATGTGTTCATAATTTACATTTTCAGCAATGACAGGAAGCAAGAATTGCGTTATTATTTTGAGGCGTTGTTAGCCAGATTGCATTGAGCAATTTTTATATGGAATAAATGCTTGTTGGAATAAATGTTTCCTGAATGAAATGACAAAGGCTTAACTTGTAAGCAGCTGAGCTGGTGTCCATGAAAAATCCCCAGATCTTGTGGAGCAGTCCTGCTACATTGTAGGACGCTTCTCCAAATGAACAAAATCTCAGGGTATTTTGAAGAGTACCATTTGTTCATTTCAAATGGTCTTGAGAAGGAATTAGGTCTAAGCATACTTATTAAATGACCACTAGCCTTTTTTGGCTAGGAGCCAATATCCCAAAACAAATATGGAGAGCTCTCAGGATAAGTCATGGGTCGGGACGTACCTTTAGGAAACAAAACTAACTCTTTAAAGAACTCATAAAATATGTAAGGTTGACAAGATTTTAAACGATTTCATTGCTATTAGAAAAATGGTATTCTTTTAGAATCGTTATATTGGTGAAAAATTGTACATTTGTTTTGGAACATGCTTGGGAGAAGTGAACACTAATAAACCTGGGTTAAGCTCATAGAGGTCCTGGAAAAATCTCATTGAAGAGCTCAAGTTTTTTAAATTAAAATACCTAAAAATGAATTGTTCGTATGCAACATTAAAGAATATAAAATCTAAAATATTCTCATAAGAAATAGATTGGTCCTGGGGCTGACTCCATGGCATAGTGGTTGAGGTACGGGCATTCCGCTTTGGCGGCATGGGTTTGTGGGTTCGGATCCTGGGTGCAGACCTACACCACTCGTCTGCCATGCTGTGGTGGCAACCCAGATGCAAAGTAGAAGATGATTGATACAGATGTTAACTCAGGGCTAATCTTCTTCATGCAAAAACCAAAAAAAAATGAGGAAGATTGGCAACAGATGGTAGCTCAGGGCTAATCTTCCAAAAAGGAAAGAAAGAAAGAGAGAGAGAGATTGGTTCTTAAGGAATCAAGAAGGAGACATTACAGACTCTGTTTTCATCAAGTTCTGTAGCACTTGTTTTTTTACCCCCAGCTTTACTGAGATACAATTAACAAATAACATTGTATAATTTAAGGTGTACAATGTCATGATTTGATGCACATATATATTGCAATGTTTACCACAATAAAGCAGTTCTTTTTAAAGTTTAGTAAACATCAGCATTTCCAGGAGAACTTGTTAAAGAGATTCCTGGGCCCGATCCCAGAGGCTCTGACTCTGTAGGTCTAGGGGCAGCCCATGAGTTTGCATTTCTAATAAACTCCAACGTGACGTTCATAGTGCCAGTCATTGATCACGCTTCAAATAGCATTAGTGTGATGAATTGACAGTTGATACGTGGGCAGTAGTTTGTTTTCATATAAATATTTTTGACTGAAAAAAATGGCAATGGATATTTGAAAATTGTTTCACAAGCATAGGGTCTTCCCGTTTATCTTTAAAGTATGTCTTTATTTTTATTTATTTTTTTTAGGAAGAATAGCCCTAAGCTAATATCTGCCACCAATCCTCCTCTTTTTGCTGAGGAAGATTGGCCCTGAGCTAACATCCGTGCCCATCTTCCTCTATTTTATATGTGTGATGCCTGCTACAGCATGGCTTGATAAGTGGTGCTCATGTCCACGCCTGGGATCCAAACCTGCGAACCCTGGGCCACTGAAGTGGAGTGTGTGAACTTAACCACTATGCCATCGGGCCAGCCCCAAAGTATATCTTTATATTAAAACAGGGAGGAGGTTGTTAGAAAGTAGACTAAAAAAATAGTATCGGTATATATCCTGAATTGTACATTATACATGTCTGAAATTTAACTGAGAATTTTGATCCTAATTGAAAAGTTTATCAATAGTGAAACAAAAATCATGTAGATAAAATAGTCATGAGCTTCTGGGAGCCAGGGGTATGCCGATAGTTAGATGGCTGACAACTCTACATGACTGTTAATTTTCACTAATTAAAATTTGCATTAAAATATAATTTTGAGAATCAAATCTCCATTCATATGAACATAACATTTTAATTTCAACCATGAGGGCTGGCTGTAATCTCTTATTTATTACTACATATTATATATAGTATATTTATATAGTAGTATAGTACTATATTTTATGTATAATAATTATATATTATATGTAGAACTATATATTATACACACAGATACTTTTTTATTCAACACTATTATTATTTATTATGACGTTTGTTATTGAACAATGGAGCCGAGCTATTACCTTTGGCTTATTAAAATACATATGGTAACAAATTATATATATATATTCAAACTTTATTCTGAAACTCTCATGTCAGAATCTAATGTTCAGGTTTATTCAATATATTTCAATAGAGTAATTAAACTGAGTGAACATTAATGTTGTCGGATTCAGTGAGCTAAAGACGTGAGTTAACAGCAATATATATGTGTATATATACATACTTACATGTATTTAATACAGAGCAATTTCACTCAGTCACTTACAGGAGAGTATACAAAAAATAACCGTATTTTGCCAATTTAAAACCAAGTTAATATTAAAATTTATAAGAAAAAAATTCATCTGTAACAAGCTTTAAAAAATATCTCTTCAATTAAAAAATTTCTTAGCCAAATTGTTCAGCCTGACAATGAACATCACCACTTTTCCTAACTTCACCTCCACACTGTGCACCTTTTCTTTTTCAATAGTGTTGAAATAGACATTTTTTTGATTGTTCTGTAATGATGCTCCTGCTCTTATGCATAGTTAAAACCACCCCCTGGGAAGTTGGATTTCCCAAACTAACTCGGAAAAGTAGGTGTTGAAAAGGAAGGAGCACAGGTGAACTCTTTGCCTTGTGGCCTTGTTTCCTCTCCGTGTTTGTTTATTTATTCCTGTTGTTTATCTCTCCAGTGCCTGGAGCCCTGCAAGGAATCCTGGGACCTGCGGAAGCAGCAGTGCCAGAGCTTCTGTGAGGTAAGAGGGCTCCCGGGCCCAGCCAGAGGTGCTCGGGGCACGGCCCTCATCTGGCAGTGCCCCAGTGGACTCCCTGCCAGAAAGGCACTGCATTCTTCTGCAGCTCGGGGAGTTCAGTTTACTTGAGGGGTGCGTGCCTGCGTGCGTGTGTGTGTGTGTGTGTGTGTGTGTGTGTGTTTGTGTGTGTCTGTGAATTCACATAAAAAAGAAAAAAATTTTGAGTCTTCTTAAAACCCAATCACCTACTGCTTCCATTATTGGTTAATCAGACAGGAAAAAAAAGTGTTACCTATGCTTGCAAGACTAGAAGCTTTTTTATTTTTTTTGGCGGAGGAAGATTCACCCTGAGCTAACATCTGTTTTTAAAGGTATAAACTCTTGCCATCCTCCCATCTTACATCCTGGCTATTCTACGGGTAATCCTCTGCATGATGTTGAGATTTTCACACTGTGTGGGAGAAGCCACCCATTTTATTAGTAGTGGGATTTCTCAAAACATTTTCATCTCACTGTTCACCCTGTGGGCTCCCTATATCCTGGACAGAAGGCTTATCTACTTTCTTTTTTTGTTGAGTAAGATGGGCCCTGAGCTAACATCTGTGCCAATCTTTCTCTTTTTGTATGTGAGCCACCATCACAGCATGGCCACTGATAGACAAGTGGTGTAGGTTCACCCCCAGGAACCAAACCCAGGGCTGCCGAAGTGGGCTGCACTAAACTTAGCCACTAGGCCACTGGGACTGGCCCAGGCTTGTCTACTTTTAACTGTATGAGAGACATCTTACTTGCTCTATGCTCTGAGTTAAATTATAAAGAGTATTATTGTCCCGGGAGACCAGCGTCTAAAATCATCAATTATGATGAAGAGGGGCCCAGAAGGACTGCTTTGCTGGACTCCCTCCCCGAGGGCAAACCAGAGATCCGGGGTCTGGGCCAGCCGGGGATCTGCTAAGATGCAGCCAGGAGGATGTGAGCTAGGCTGACTACACAGTGGCCTGTGAAAGTAAGGAGAATCGGAAAGTCGGTGCGCTGTCGTGGAGAGCAGCGGTGGAAAGTCCACTCCGGCAGTCCGAGGAACTCTGCTGAGGCTCTTGGGAGCGAACCATGGCTTTGAAGTGACGTGATGTGTTAGGGCTTCTCTGAGTGGAACTGAGGGCTGCTTGGGAACTCTTCCGAACCATTCCAGATGGACATAGTAGTCTGGTCTTCCCCGCCTGCAGCGAGTTTCACCTTGGAAGGCACACAGATTCCACTCTGGGAACATGGCTGTAGAATCTTGAGGAAAAAGATGTGCCATGCCGTGCCATTTTCCTTACAAACACAGTACCCCTTAATATCCCTGACTCTGAGTTGTTATTTTATGTCCAATCCCTGAGAAGGAAGATATACTTGAAGGTCATCTGAAACCTTTCTCCCTGGAAATTCCAAATGTGATAGCTCCCTGTGTAATTGCTGTTCTCTCTGAAACAACTCTGAGGCCTTCTGAACCAAATCCAGTTTATTAAAATGGGACTCATGTGTACAAATTGTCAACTGCTCTGGCAGTAAAGGTTAATTGTAACTTGAAAGGTGGGAGAAATAGAGGCCAGTTAATGTGAGGAACTTTATGGAGAGCCCTCAGCCCAATAGTCAAACCACTCAAACTTTCATATGCGATTTTAGTTCCTTTGATTGTTCTTATGGTTCTTATAAGGGTTTCTTTGTTTCTGGTTTATTTTGCAGTAAATATCTGACTATTATGCCGAAATAGACTGAATCCTGAAAAAACTGATCCCCGTTTCAGCATTTTCAAGGCTAGTCATTCACCGAGACAGACCTAATACAATCCTGTCCGTCCTCTTGCTCGTCACATTATTGGTTAAGAGTGCACACAAAGTCCATATTGTCATGCACCTAAGCTTTCTGTTTGAAAAAGTTCAGACCCAGAAGGACTCTAGATTTTATTCTTCTACAGCAGAAGCAACTAGACTATTAGACAGATTTGGCCCGATGTGTTTATTTGCAAGATAGCTGAGCTTTATTTGTCTTCTAAGGCATGAGTTTGCAAACCACGGCCCACAGAGCAAAACTGGCCCGCCTCTTGTTTTTGTAAATAAAGCTTTATTGGAACACGGCCGCACCAGTTTGCTCACGTATTGTCTATGGCTACTTTTGTGTTACGACAGCAGAGATGACTAGTTGCGACAGATCACATGGTCCGTAAAGCTAAACCTATTTACTGTCTGGCTTGTTACAGAAAAAGTTTCCCCACTCCTGCTCCTAAGACAAAGAACGATAGTCACAATTGTATCACAAAACCCACTTAACCAACCTCCTAGAATGTTGTTACTTCTTAATCTGTCTTACCAGCACCCATTTCTAAACATAAAGCATTGTTCTTGGTAATTTTAATTATAAAATAAACTTTCCTACATGGAAGAGACTTTTGGAGGCATGTTAATAATAACATACCTAGAATTGGTTCATGGCTTCCTCATGTATTGATCTCTAACTTCTCAGTTGATTATCTATACAATTCTACTTTTGTTACTTTCAGACTGGTACCAGAGTTAATAATGTTATTTTCTAAGGGAAGAGGTTAAGTGTTTGTATTAGAACAGGAATCTTTCAGGATTCCTTCTATGGACCATCTGGGATAATTTTTCCTATATCATTTTTTGGAACATGTTGGGTCGTGATAGGTGTATAGACAGCTCCTGCTTTATTGCTTTTGTTTATTAACTAACCATTATCTCCATCCTCCTATTTAAAAAAAAATCTTCAAAACCACAACAAACCATTTTTCCTACTGATCATAAAATGCACATCTCCTCACATTTAGATGTTCCTTACTTACAATTGATGGAATCTAAAATTATAAATGAAAATATTCTTTTTCTTTCTTGATGGTATATAAAATAATCATGTCTGTTAGAACTGATGTTGTCTTACTTTTGATGAAACGTGATATATCATAGTTTATGAGTGACCTTGCTCGATCACGCACCTCCCGTCTTTAATTCTGATGTTCCTGATTTCATGACATCCCAGCCCTGAGAGGTACTCACTGGGATGTCAACATTGGCAGTATGAAGTGTGTACTAGGGGTCCTGGAAAGCTGAGGCCCCATCTGCTTCAGGGGTCAGTCAATGGCAGAGGGACCTGTTGTTTATATTAAAGCTGTTATTGGATCAACCTGGGTTCTGTAGAGCTAGTCCTTGTCAGTGTGAAAATAGGAATAAAAAGATGGTTTCCCCTGTACCACAGATATGATTGTTGAATTTTTTCTTTGTGTTTTTTCCTTTTCAAATTGGTTTCCAAGCTTATTACGTTTGATTTTCATAAAAATTCTTGGAAGTTAGGTCTGAATTTCACTAGATGAACTTTTGAGACAATGGAACTTACGCTCAAGGAGAAAGGGTTTTATTTGCCCAAGATTATGTGGGTAATCGGTAGAGGAATAAGATCTAAAATCCAGGTGGTGTGACCTCTAGTTACATTTCTTTCCCACTCTACTCCGTCCCAGGCACCTCCTCCTGACTCTACTCCATGTCACAGCATATGGAGTAGAGGATCAAGGCTTACTTCCTCCATCAGGAAATAACGAATGAGCCTGTCTCTAATGTAAAGTCGTTGGCCCAACAATCCGTACCTGAAGAGGCTTAGCCTCAAACAAGAGGAAGTTTGGATTATGCAAAATCATGGTTAATTAATGGTCCTTCAAGGAGTTGAAGGAAGAACAAGGCTCCTTCTTACTTCAGGGTGCTCGTTAGCCACAGAATGTTCCAACGTGACTGAAAAGAGACCTCAGAAACTAAAGGTGTTAAGATCGATCTCGTTCCTATGTGGGGACTTATTGCACTCAAAATTGTGATCCTCCGCTGCTCCATAACCCAGTTTTATGTCTTAAAATCGAGGGTGTGCCGTAAACGCATCCCTTCAGGATGTGAGCAGAGACTTCCCCTGCCTGGGAACGGCTGGAAATGAGTTAAAGGCACTGGAAGAAGATGATGAGAGCTAAACAGGAAAATGATAGCATTTGCCCCAGAAGTGTGTGCGTTGTGGGGGGGGGGGGGCTCAGCACATAGAGTTTGGTACAGTTTAGTAATCTTTGCTTTAGTGGAGCAGAACAATAGCTTACCTGATTAGAATATCCTTGTGAAGGGACAAGTGGAGTTGATGCTCTTCTTTTTGATCATATATGTTTCTTTTCTTTCTTGGAGGTTGGGGATATACCAGAGCCTAAATAAAATAAAGCTGGCTTTGGGTGCCACGTCATGGGAGTCACAGATACAATTGCCTGTATTCTTTTGAAAAGTCAATTAGTGAACCATCCTGAGTCCACTAAATTAGCATCCAACATAACAGATGGATTCAATTTTTATTAAAAAGATTCCCTATTTTGGAATAGTTTCCTAAGAAAGCTATAGTGTGGCTCATGGGTACTCGCTTTAGGGAGTATTAACATTGAGGTACTGAGTATTGAGTAATGAGGTAGTATGAGCAATGGGTAAGAAACACAGGCTCTTTCATTTACTTGCACAGTCTTAGCACTCGAGCAAATGAGAGATGGTGGTGGCTAGTCCAGGAGGGTCGTGGTGGAGGTGGTCAGAAATGGTCAGCACATAGTTTGAAGGTAGAGCCAACAGAGTGCATGACAGATTGGATATGAGGAATGGGAGGAAAAGAAGAATCAGTGACGATGCCAGGGTTTTTGTCATGAACAACTAGGGGACTAAGGAAGTTGGGATGACTTTGAGATGATACTGAGATGTAGACTATGTGACAGGCACAGATTTTTGAAGGGATAGGTCAGAAATTTGGCGTTGAGCATGCTTATGTTTGAGATGTAAATGAGACATCCACGTGAGATGTGTCATAGGCACATTCATGAGTCTGGAGTTGAGAAGAGACATCTAGGCTGGAAATAGAAATGCCATCAGTGATAGATGGTATTTAAAGTCATGAAGCTGGATGAGGTGACAGAGAACAGCTGCACAGGTTATGCCCTGAATCACACCAGTATCAGCAGGATATGGAGAAGAGGAAGACCCAGCAAGTGAGACTAAGGGAGGCCAGTAAGATGGCAGCGTCCAGGGAGGGGGGAGTTCTCAAGGCCACATGGTGAAAGCTTTTCAAGAAGGAAGAGGTGATCAGTTACACCTGCAAGAATGTTGAGGTCTGAAAATTGACCATTGGATTCTGCAATGTGGAGGTCATTGTCAACCTTGATCAGAGCACTGTTGTTGGGTGGCTGAAGAGAAAGCCTGTCTGGCATGTGTTCAAGAGGAATGGCAGGGAGAAACAGAGAGGGGGGTATAAAGAACATTTCAGTGAGCACTGCTGTAAAGAGAAGGAGCAAAGCGAGGTTCTGGGTAGAGGGGGAGGTAGGTAATCAGATATTTAAGTATTTTCAGGTTGAAGAAATAACCACGTAGTGTAAGCAGATGGGAATTATCCAGAAGAGAGGGGTTGATGGTAGGGAGAGGGGAGAATTGCAGAAGCACGTGACCTTAAGCGGCTTGGTGTCCATTGCACACATTGAGGAAGGTTTGAAGTGGGAACAAGGACCCTCCCCCTGTGTCACGAGATGAGAGAATATAGGAGAATACATGGGTCCAGATCCAGGTGCACAGGTGGGTGCGAGGGTGGGTTTGTGGACGTTTTCTTCTCAATGCTTCCCTTTTCCGGTGAAATAGGGAGATTGGCTGAGAGCGCGAGCGGCAGAAGGCAGTGGAGGCTGCGAGGACCGGCGCACAGTACACTTTCCAAAAGTGTTAGTTTCTATTACTACCAATAATGAACTTTTATTTTTACAGAAGATAAACATTTGCCTTTAACATTTTCATAAGACACGCAAGTGTTATTTACATTTCTGGGGTGTGATCCCCGGGCGGTTGGGGAGAGTGCAGATTTTGTCCCACTTTTCAACATGGCAGTAGTGGGAGTAACAGAATTGAAACGTTTCAAGGAATGCCTGTGAACTTTTATACTTGCTGGGAGATTTCCTCTACCAGCCATCTTATAAAGGAAGTTTTCCTCATTGTATCGAATTTTATAGTCCTGGAAAATGAGAATATCAAGAATGTTGAATTACTTCTTAGGGTTGTTCAGTAATTTATTGACTAGGGGGAACATGTTCTCCATAGAGTGTAGGCTGTTTTTTTTCCAAATAGTAAAGCTCAATTTTCACTGAATTTTTATATGATGCTGGGGAGTGTGGAATTATATGAGACTCAATTGGAGGAGAATTGATGAGTTTTGAAAATTTATAAGAGGCTGAGACAGGAGACTATTCTGAGTGATTTAAGGACCTATCTTGTCTGAAAAGAGGTAGCCACGTAAGGAGTTAGGGGACTAGCATGGAAATTGCAACAGCATCCAATTTCAGTGAAAAATAAAAGATGCCTGTAAAGCGCTTAACCAGCTCTGAATATAAGAAACATTAGATAAATATTAGCTATTTTCATTATGAAGGAGGAGGGCAAGGTCACCACTTGGGAATTCCGTGATAGGTCGGGTCCCACTGAATTTTGTAGTCAGGAGGTGACTAGAAACCTGCGTCTGTGGGTTCTGTGGAGCAATGGTAGTCACTGCCTACGACTCTGGCTCGTGGAATAAAGAGTAGAGGAGGGGATGTAAACCGAATGCACACAGCCCTTTCTATCATCTGTTCTTTCTATAAGATTGTCTTTGTGGGACAGAGGAGATAGTAGAGGAGATGGAGGGGGCTTCCATTTTGAGGAAGTGGTTTTTGTGTCTTTCTCCTTTGGGAAGACTTGAGTACATTTATATGCCAAGGGGAATCTTGTCAGGAGTGTGAAGTTGGAGGGATGTCGCATAAAAAGCACACACTCCTGGAGTAAGAAACTAGGGATGAGGCAAGTTTCAGCTCAGAGATGGAGCGACCCACGCTTCTGCAGATGCCAAACTCTAGCTCCCGGGATGATCCGGACCGTGCTTTTCAGACTTGATTGTGCTCACAGATCACCTGGGAGTCTTGCTAAACGGCAGATTCTGTTTCAGTAGCTGTATGCCGTGGGCACAAGTCTGCATTTCCAACGGGCGATGCTGATGCTGCTGGACCAAGGACAAGCCCTTGAGCAGCAGTGTGTGGGTAGCCCTCTTTGATGCTGGGGTTTCCTATCGAGCACTCACTTTGAACTTCCTAAATTCTATGAAGTCTTTTGTGATTTCTTCTATGATATTCTATAAAGAGAAAAGATGCAGTTGCTGATAATGATTGAAAATAAACTGATGAAAATGGTTTTTAAAAGTGAAAAAAATGGGGCTGGCCCAGTGGCGCAGCAGTTAAGTTTGCACGTTCTGCTTCTCGGCAGCCTGGGGTTCGCCAGTTCGGATCCCGGGTGCGGACATGGCATTGCTTGGCAAGCCATGCTGTGGTAGGCGTCCCATGTATAAAGTAGAGGAAGATGGGCATGGATGTTAGCTCAGGGCCAGTCTTCCACAGCAAAAATAGGATTGGCAGTAGTTAGCTCAGGGCTAATCTTCCTCAAGAAAAAAAAAAGTGAAAAAAACCCCACATTCTTTTATCTTTCACAACTGAAAATTATAATTTTTAGTTTGTCTCTATCTTCCAGTGAAAGGTATTTCACTGTGTATAGAATTCCAGGTTGACAATTTTTGAAAAATTAGTACTTTTAAGATCCCTCTTTATTTTCTTCTGTCTTGTATATTTCCTGAAAAATCTCTGACATTCTTACTTTTGTTCTCTACTGTGTAGAAACTTTTTATTTCTCTGTCTGCTTTTAAGATTTTCTTTCAATATCTAGTTTTAAGCAATAAAATGATGGTATGCCTTGACTGGATGTTCTTTATGTTATTTCTGCTTGGAGGTCATTGAGATTTTTCTAATTATGGGCTTATAATTTTAACCAAATCTTTAACATATTGGGCAATATATTTTTTCCATCCCATCCTCTGTCTCCTATCCTTCTGAGACTCTAACTATACATGATAGGCCACTTTAGAATGTCTTCTGGGTCAGCGAGTCTCTGATCCTGTTTTTCTCCATTTCCCCCTTTTTGGTTCATTTGATAGTTTTATCGCTGTGTCTTCAAGTTCCCTTCAAGGTGTTCTGCAGTGTCTAACCTTCTGAAAATCCCATCTGGCTTATCTTTCTTTTTCTTTTCTCCCTATTTTTTGGTTGTGGTAACATTGATTTATAACATTATATAGATTTCAGGTGTATATCACTATAATGGAACTTCTGTATACATTACATCATGTTCACCTCTAACAGTCTAATTTGCATCCGTCACTGTACAAATGACCCCCGTTACCCCTTTCACCCTCCTCCCTCCCCCCTCCCCTCTGGTAATCACCAATCTCTTCTCTGTATCTATGTGGTGGTGTTGTTTTTTATCTCCCACATGTGAGTGAAATAATACAGTGTTTGTCTTTCTCCATCTGACTTATTTTACTTACCATAACACCCTCTAGGGCCATCCACGTTGTTGCAAATGGCAAGATTTCATCTTTTTTTATTGCTGAGTAACACTTCATTGTATATATGTACACCACATCTTCTTTATCCGTTCACAGGCATTTAGGTTGCTTCCTAGCCTTGGCTATTGTAAATAATGCTGCAATGAACATAGGGATGCATACATCTTTTTGAATTACCATTTTCGTGTTCTCTGGATAAATATCCAGAAGTGGAATAGGTGAACCATATGGTAGTTCTATTCTTAATTTTTTGAGGAACCTCCATCCTGTTTACCATAGTGACTGAGCCAGTTTGCACTCCCACCAGCAGTGTATGAGGGTTCCCTTTTCTCCATATCCTCTCCAACACTTACTTCTTGTCTTTTTAACAGAAATCTGGCATATTTTTTATTTCTTCGTTTTTACTTCTGGAACTTCCATGCAAGTCTTTTCCATATCTTCCATTTCTTTCCTCCCTGTTCATGTTTTCTACATTCCTGGGCACACGGAGCATGTTTATTTATTTATTGTTTATTATCTAATGTCCTTTTCTGCTAACTCTATCACCTCTATCATTTCTGGTTCTGTTTCTGTAGATTCCTTTTTTTCCCATTATGTGTCATATTTTCCTGCTTCTTTGCATGCCCAGTGACTTTTGATTGGACGTCAAATTTTCATGTTCTGAATTTTGCTGTGTTTCTCTAAAAAGTGTTAGGCTTTGTTCTGGCACCTAGTTAGTTACTCGAGGTGGCTTTGCTTTTTGATACATTCTTAGGCTGGGTTCAGAGCAGCCTTTCTGTAGGGCTAATTTCTCCTCGGGACTAAGGTGACGTCCTTCCGAGGACTCTATCTGATGCCCCATGTGTTCCGCATCCTCCCCGCTCCTCCTGTTTGGATGTGAGTTCTTAGCCTTCTGAGAACCCTGGGAACTGTTTACTCTGTGCTCCCTGGTTGTTCAGTCCCTGGGCTTATGCACTTTCACCCCATGCACGTTCAAATCAGTGTCCAGCCAAAAGTTCGAGCGCTTCCTCTGCCACTCTCTAGGGCTCTCTCTTTGCATAGTTCCATCCTTCCTTTTATTCTGCCCACAGGGTCTATTCACTTCAGCCTTCTTCAACTTGGAGCTCTTCCTCCTCAACTCAGAAAGTTCCAGGGCTTTCCTTGAGTCACCACTCCCTGCACTGTGGACTTGAAACTACCTACAGCCATTCTTTTTGACAACCTTGGGCTCACCTCATCTGTGACGTCTCTCAGGGTGTACAGTCCTGTGCTACCTGTTGGCCAATGTCTGGAGAATAAAGTTGTTGCATATATTTGTCAGTTTTACAGTTGTTTCCAGCAGGAGGTCAGTTCCCACATTCCTCAACAGGCAGAAGTAGGAGGCTTTTGCCAAATAAACCAAATTAGTTGAAGCTCTCTGTGTTCTGATCACTCTGGTTTTGCACAATCTGTCCCTTATGGCTGGAAAGCACCTATGTTCAAATGCTACCCTTAACTCCTTTCTTCTCTTAATTTAAGACAGCTGTCATATCCTTTAAGTGCCTTCTTTGACCTTCTTCTCTTGAGTTAGTGTCGCTTCTGTGTTTTTTAGCCTGATGTTCATTCACTCACTGTACAGTTCTGGTTGTTTACATCTTGTCTCTCTCCTGAAGGGCAATCAGAATGGGGACAGAGGCTATGACTTTGGCTCTCTGTGTCCTCACCCTATGACACACCGCTGGACACTGTTCAAATGCTCTTTGGCTATGTGCTACCAGTGGTTCTCGTAGGACCTGTCCACGAGTCTGTTATAGCGCTTATGATGTGGTGGTGCAGTTGTTTCAGTGTCCATCTCCTACAACGGATTAGGCTTCTCTAGACACTGATAGTCTTACTTCTTTTTCACATTGGCGTACTCCTGGCTAGTACATCCATATAGTGCTCGAATCCAGAGTTTCCCAACTCTGGCACTATTGAGATTTTTTAGTTAAATAATTCTTTCTGGTGGGGGGGCTACCCTGTGCACTGTAGGGTGTTGGGCAGCATCCCTACTCTCTGCCCACTCCGTGCCAGCAGCAGTCACCTCCCAGCTGTGACCACCAAAAATGCTTCCAGACTTTGCCTAATACTCCGTGGGGGCAAAATCTCCCCCATGGAGAAGCACTCTCCTAACCTATGGTATCTGTAATTTCCCTGGCACATTCGTGATGACGAAATGATGTTCTATTTACCCTAAGTTTTATGTCACTTTATGATGATCCAATCAGTCTAAAAGTGGTATAATTTCCACATAGTAGTGTATAAACAAAGGAATAAGAGATTTCAAGAAAGATTACTTCTTGTGTCTACCTTTATTTCAATAGAAATTAAACTGCATAGTGATTTTGCCTGTTTGTTAGTAAACATAAACTGTAAGGGTAGTTGGTAATAATTTTCATACCTTCTTCTGGTCGTCATTAGATTCCTAGTACCTAGGGGCCGGCCTGGTGGCACAGCGGTTAAGTGCGCATGTTCCGCTTTGGTGGCCTGGGGTTCACCAGTTTGGATCCCGGGTGCAGGCATGGCACCACTTGGCAAGCCGTGCTGTGGTAGGCGTCCCACATAGAAAGTAGAGGAAGATGGGCACGGATACTAGCTCAGAGCCAGCCTTCCTCAGCAAATAGAGGAAGATTGGCAGCAGTTAGCTCAGTGCTAATCTTCCTCAAAAAAAAAAAAAAGATTCCTAGTACCTAGAACACCAGGTTGGTTTATGAATCAGTATGTCAATGCTTCCATGGGCTAATTAGTTCATAGCCATGCCCAGTAACTCCTATTAACAAAATGCAGGAAGGATGGGAGAGAAGGAAATATGGTTTAACTAGAATACCCTAGCTGTCCCTGATTCTCTAGCAATCTTTGAATTTCTGGAATTGTTTATGGGCTCAGTGACCTTTCAAAGATCTTCCAGCAGGATTCTGGAGTGTTGCTCCCAGTGGAGAATCTAAGCACTGATACTCCCATACAAGGTGATGCATTTGTCTTCAAAATCAATAGAAAAGCAGGGCAAGGAAGAGGAAGCCGACATAAACGTCAGTCAAGACGACTATAATTTAACAAAGGGGCATGTACCCATAGGACAGGGACTTGCGTAAAATGCGTGTTTCTAATTTTTCTCCTGATTTTGTATTATTCATGGTCAAAGTCATTAATTTGCCTGGGAACCAAATTAATTGTAATCACATCTAATAAATTAGTATGTATAATTGAGTTTCCAAGCAAATTATAATTGTACTTCAAAGCATAAATTAGAAACATTTGTATTGGAATGATTTTCCTATTTTGTGTGTACTTAGAATTTAGATGTCTTCTTTGAAAGATACAACTGATAGGGATTTTTTTAACAGTATAATATTTTGATTATTTTTAGAAAGTATGCATGCCTGTTAAAAATTAATATAACAAACTGCAAAGGAGAGTAAAACCAAATGGTTCCTCCAAGTTCTACCATCCAGAGTAGCCGTGCTTGCCTGTGCAGGAGTTGCCATAGCTACCCTAAGCCTGCTCTCCTTAGACATTCCTACTGAAAAGATTGGCCCTTGGCTGGCATCTGGAAACTTAGATTTGGGGACGGTTCCCACCATTCCCTAATTGATAAGAGGGGCTCACTGTTCCTAAACTATTAGTACAAACAATGTGGTTTATGATAAACAGCCATTTCCTTCTGGGACTCTGGATTTTTGGCACATGCTAAGTGGGAGGTGCTTATGTGACCAGCCCCCAATAAAAACTCTGGCATTGAGTCTCCACTAAACTTCTCTGGTGGACAGCATTTCACATGCATTGTCACAACTCATGGCTGGGGGAATTAGTGCATCCTGGGAGAAGACTCTTAGAAGCTTGCTCCCTGGTTTCCTCTGGACCTTGCCCCATATGCCTTTTCCCTTTTGCTGATTTTGTTTTGCATCCTTTTGCCGTAGTAAAAGGTAGCCATGAGTATGACCACGTGCTAAGTCTTGTGAGTCCTCCTAGTGGATTACCGAACCTGGGGATATTCTTGAGGACCCACAATGCATTAGGCAAACATCTCATCAGCTATCTCTCTATGCATGCTAGCTTTTAATAATGCTTAAAGTTTAATTTTATTTGAATGTAACAGAAGAAAAAGGAACCTCCAAATTTTACAGAAAAAAGATTATGAAAAATATTACAGGATTAAAATTACTATTTTTTAAGTCCAATATTTGCTTTATCATTTACTGATGTCTTAAAATTAAGTTCAATTGAGGCCGGCTCAGTGGTATGTTGGTTGGGTTCATGTGCTCTGCTTCAGTGGCCCGGGGATCACAGGTTCAGATCCTGGGCATGGACCTACACACCACTCATCAAGCCATGCTGTGGCAGTGTCCCACATACAAAACAGAGGAAGATTGGCACGGATGTTAGCTCAGCAACAACCTTCCTCAGACAAAAAGAGGAAGATTGGCACAGATGTTAGCTCAGGGTCAATTTTCCTCACCCACCCCCCCAAAAATAAAAATATAAAATAAAATAAAATAGAGTTCAAGGTAAGTCACATTCATATGTGTCTCACATCACTCCTTCTACTTACCAATTTTTCTAACATATTATTTTTCAAATTTTAGATTTATTATATAAAATTCTCTTCCTTAACCATCATTCCGACTTTATTTTTAATTTTATATTTATGTGGTTGATAAAATGATTACTAATTCCTTTATGTCAACTTCTTTACTCTTGGCTTTCTAAATTTGATTCATATGTTAGTTTGCTTTTAAAAAGGAGTCCTAGATACCATTTTCTTTCAGATTGTTCATGAGAAACTTTGCCTATTGTTATACCTGAAGTCCAAATTGAATTGGACAAATATTTTTTTCTCACACAATATGTAAGCATTGCTTCATTTTCTTTGGCTACCAAATATTGTACTAGCCCATCAATTCTTTTCTGTTTTTCTATAGAATGGCTGAATTTTGCCATTGTTTGGTTTTACGAGAAAGGCTCATGGGTGCTGTATTCTCTGAGTCTTTTTGTCTTTGAGAATATTTCTGTCACACATATATTTGAGTAACAACTTGGCTGATTATATATACACATATATAATATATAGTTTGTTTCCTTACTATTGTATAGCCATTGCTCTATTGGCTTCACACATTAAATTTTGTAGAGAAAATTGGGGGCAACCAAATCATAATCAACAACCTGGATGTCTGAAAAATTATATTTTTATCCTTGAAGTTCAACAGCACAAGCTTTATATCAGTGTTGCTTGTTCTTATCAATATTCCTTGAACTTGACTCTCTTCTGATTTTCTGATGTATGATTTACATATATACCTGTGTAGATATATGCCTTTGTTTCCCTCTGCTCTATTCCTTGATCTTTCAGGAGTGTTGGAAGTTCCCCAAGTGATCCTAATAGGGAAGCAAGTTGAGAGCCACTGGCTTAGCTCTCTTCTTATTTTACCCTGAGATATGGTACAGGTCTTAGAAAAACGTTGGCTATAATAGTGGCCTGTGCTCTTACTTGTTTTTTGATTTTGGATAAATTATAATCTCCCTGGGCTTCTGTTTCCTCACTTGTAAAGTGGAAATAATAATGGTTGTGGGGACTGGAGAGGAATAGGTGAGATGAGCTAGTAAGGCACCTGATAGAGGATGAGGGACATGGTAGATCTCCGGCATCCATTATGGGTTAACTACCACTGCCGTGGTGATGATGACAGTAAAGGTGGTGGTGATGACGATGGTTATGATGGTGACAGAAAGCTCATTTCAGGGGATTCTGTATTCAAGGTTGCACTTTTGTTTATTGGCTGGAGCAGGAAGAGAACCACCCCACAGCAGGCCGTATCTGTATCTCAACCTGTATTTGAGATTTGGCATATGGTACAATTTTGTTGAATTGAACCTAATACCAAATGAAGGTTTCTCTCCATATCTGAGGCCTCATGTTTGTGTGATTTCTAACATATTAAGATAATTTACTGAATTGGATGTTTTTATGTTCATCATTCCATGATTGCTGCACAGATTATTTTATGGTGTAATACCTCACATTTTACACCAAATAAAATGAAGATAATAGGGGCTGGCCCCATGGCCAAGTGGTTAAGTTTGTGCACTCTGCTTCAGCAGCCCAGGGTTTCACCAGTTCGAATCCTGGGCATGGACACGGCACCACTCATAAAGCCATGCTGAGGTGGCGTCCCACATGCCACAGCTAGAAGGACCTACAACTAAAAAAAAAGTACACAACTATGTACCGGGGGGCTTTGGGGAGGAAAAGGAAAAATAAAATCTTTAAAAAAAAAAATGAAGATAATAGTATCCTTTTGAAAGCATCCAAGAACTGTTATCCACTACTGTTAGTATTTCATTTTATTTTTATCATTTGCCATGGGAAAGTTTTGCTTAGCACTTTGTCCGGGTAAGGCACTAAAAAACACGTTTTAGTTTCTTAGTTAAGAGACGACATGTAGGCGAGATTATAAGAGTTAACTATATAAGAAGAACAAAAATTAATGAGTTTAGTAATTATGATTTTTCCAAATTTAAATTGGAGCCAATGACCTGGCATAAGATTGCCATTTGTGTGATTTGTGAAATTGTTCATATGAATAGTTTTATAAAGGAATGGTAGTTACATTAACTTTACAATTAATAATTTGCCTGAATAGACTGGATATAATTGTATAAACAAGAAGTACAGCATTTAGCACATAGATCTGTGTTGCCACATGGGTTTTCATTTACCATGAAGTCGATGGGTATTATACTCATAATGATTTGGAAAACTCACACCTTTCCTGAAATTTTCACATTCCTCTTGACAAGTCTAGGAGGAATTAACTGGTGATATCACAGGAAATATTACATGCTTACTGGTCAGAACTTTCTTTTCTGGCCTCCAAATGACCTTTTGTTCACAGGATTTCCAACTGGCTATTAGGGGACCAATTTACACATTTTCTTTATGTCTAGAGTATTAATATTCACACGTCATTTTCTCTGACCTGTGTGCATTTTTGTCCTTATTCCATTCAACTGGTAAATTCTCATTAAGCTACGATTAAAGACCTAGTGAGAAACCTTGTGTCCAGATACCATATGTTCTCTAATTTATATTCAGACCATTAATATTTTTCAACCTAATCCAAGATAATTATCCAAGATAATTAACAGAGAACATCAAAAATTGCCTTCAGTAAGTATAAACCATAGAACAGCTAAATAGAACTCCTCTGTAAGATTACTGAGCCAAATCCACGTATTTGTAAAATGATCTTCATTAAAAACTTAGACTGTTTCCTTCTTATAAATTCCAACAGGGCCCAGTTCATTCCATGCAGATTTCAGTAGTCTGTTGGAAACTTGTGGATGGTCACACTGTAGAAGAAGCAGAGCCAACCTCCAGTCTTTGGATCTTAGAACAATTTTTGTCAGAATAACCGAAGGATCTGGAAAGGTTAAACAGTAAACATGTAGCAGTGGGAAAAGAAAAAGACGCCAGTTACTCTATTTCTGTTGAGTACCTGTTGTGGGCCAACCCTGCACAATAGTGCTAAGTTCTTTGCTTGCACAATCTCACGTAATATTCATAACATTATTTGTATTATTCTGAGCTCGTATACCCGTCTAGAAAACTCCAGTGCAAAGATGAACGTTTTTTTGTTTCCATGGTCCTCAAAATAATCCCCCCAAAATCACATTTTAGAATCCATACCAAAAAGGAAGAATATTGAACCACTCTCACCTCCACTGGAAGATGTAGCTTGTGGGGCTAGTATGATCATTCGTTTATGCTCATTGGGAACGCATGTTTCAGATCTGTGTAGGCCACTGTTTTTGTTTATTTGTTTTTAATTCTGCCTCACAGCTCAGTAAGTAAGTTATTAAGATGAGGAGGTACCTCTGCTGTCCCTCCCAGTTCCGGGGTGTGGTGGTTGGCACATGGGTGATGAGAGTAACACATGAACAGAGAGTCCAGGCATTGTTACCCGACGCCTGACTCATACCCTATTTTCATATGTGAAGAAGTTGAAACTGCATTAATTTGATTATAGCATGGTGAAAACTCAGTCACTGTGATTTCCAAGTTAGCAAGCAGTAAACACTTGTCAGATTTAATAAAATTATTTCTATTTGGAAATCTCAGCTTGTGTGGCAAAGGCCAGTGATTTTACTAACTAAGTATTTTCTTTTAGTGCGCGTAATGTGTACATTTTGTTGAAGGAAGAAAGCTGGCAAACACTCCATAATTGTCACAGACCCCTTCACATACTTCTCTGATTGCTCACTTAGGTTTTGACCTAAATTTAGAACTTCAAAAGCCAATGAAGTAAAATACATATAGCAGCTAACAGAAAAATGAACTATGAAACTGAGGAAGAGAGAAAAGCCTCAAGAACTGATGATGCCTTCAATGTTTAGAAAGTTTTGGGTTTTCTTTAATTAACTAGCTACAAATTTGTGGTAATTCAATATTGAAACCAGGGCCTGCCTTCTAAGTTTTACCTGGAAAGTTCTTAAATTGAGACACTATTTCAATCCCGTCAATTCATGTTATTTTCAAATTTTGTATATGATTAATTATTAACAGTCCATTTCATTTGACATCTACAATTCTAATTCACACCTTGGAATGATACTTTTTCTAGCTAGTGTTTCTAGTTTTTCTCCCTCTGTTCAGTAATCTAAGAGTATGAAATCTTTCCCTCGTATTTAATTGTCGTGGAGATTTGATGCCTTGACGTGCATTAAATTGACAATATCAGAAAAACTCTTGTGGCTATAAGAGAACAGCACTGCTTGACACTGTATGCGTCCTCAAGGAATCTACAGATTTCTAGCTCTTACACAGATCCTTTTTTAATTGTGGTAAGATATACACAATATCACATTTACCGCCTTAACTCTTACGCAGATTATTAACTCAATGTCGTTTGGGGAAAAGAACCAGGAGAAGCACGCGAGAACAATCTGTGCTGGTGTAGTAGTCATCCAGGGGTTACTGGGACATGTCCTTGCTGAAGTTCTCATGTTTTGGGTTATCAATGGCATTTCCAGTGATCATCAACGTGAGAAATAATAGGCTATAATTAACCCTCTTTTGGGGAAAGACTTAGAGACATTCCTATCTTTCTCTCCTCCCCACTCCCCAAACCAGGGACTTTGATAATGGTGAGGGTTTTTCTTTCCTTTTTTTTTTCCTTAACATACCTCTACCATTGTGTGAAATGCCCTCTCATTAACAGCCCTAACCAATCGCTAAGCCTGTCTCCTGCCAGGTTACCTACGTGTTACCTATCTGAGTAGAGGGTCATACTCCATCATCAGTGAGGAGTGGCAGGCAGCATGCTGGCAGATGTTACCCGGTGTCACCAGACAGTCAAGAGCCCTATTTGGTCATTACTGAGAAGCAACAGGCAGCACGTGCGCAGGTCGTGCCAGGTGTTGCCCAGGTGTTACAGGTAGTAGGTGTTAGTAGATGTTACCCAGCCGTCGCCACATGGTAGAGGACCATATTCAAGTCATCAGTGAGGAGCAGCAGGCAGTCCACTGGCAAGTGTTACCAGGTATTCTTCAGGTGTTCCCCAGGTGTCACCAGGCGCTACCAACAATGAATCGTGGTTTGGCGTCCGTATGGAGCAGCAGGCAGCATGCTGGCAGTCAGCCACATATGATGCTTGCATTCTCCCCCGGGTTTGTGTTCACCAATGCTACCACATTTATTTCTGACATCACTGGCTCTGATTTGACATCAAATAATAAACAGAAAGCGCCTTCCTTGTTCGTCTCCTGCTTCCAGTGTCAAGCAGCTCCGACAGGCGTTCATGGGAATCACTCTCAGACATGGGTCTTCATTGGTTAGGGCAGACTGAACTGTCATCACAAACAGAGCCCAAGCTGTTCAGGAGTTTGAAGCCATGCAGGTTCACTCTGTGCGCACGGAGCAGCTCAAGGCAGGCTGCGTGGCAGGGTGCTCTTCTCCATGTGTCATGCTGCGTCCTGCTGTCTTTCCTTTTGTGGTTCTACCATCGTCCAGGGCTGTGGCATCGCCCAAAGCCAGCCAGAAGGGGAGAAAGTTGATGTGGGAGTGCCATCCCCACTGCCTAAAAGCCTAGGCTCACCGTGGCACGGAACTTCCCGTCAGTGACAATGTGGCCACTTCTACAAAGGGGTAAACAGAGGGCTGGGGATTTTACCTGGCTGGACAGGTGTGTTGCAGGGAAAATAGGGTTGGAGGGACAGGGTTAGGATTAGAGTAGCTATCTTGGCAAGCACCTTCATAAAAGCAAAAGGAAGGTTAGGGTGAAAGTTAGGATTATGGCGATTGTCCTGGCAGCCGTCTTCCCGATGCAAAAGGAGGTCCAGAGCAGGGACAGTGCTGTTCCCTTTCTTCCGCTGGGTGAGGCTGCTGTCAGGGCCTCAGCAGCTCCCTCTTCACATTGCAGCTCATGTCCTAGGGATGACCAGGTGCTGTCCTAAACCATTTTGTCCAAGCAAAAAAGATACGTTTGATAAATGATTCTTTCCATGACTCGTGCTTTTTTGATAATGCGCCCCCCTAATAAGTCAAGAAATACTGTTCTCACTAACGTTTGATTGATTCTGGGCTCAAGCAAAATGTCATTAGCTAGATGCTTTTCAGAATTTGACACCACGTCACAGACAAATATGTGTGCCTTGGCTTTGAAAGACAATTCACGTTTTCTTACTGCACAACCCATTGACACTTCCACAGTGATAAGAGATCCCACGTGCACATTAATTCTAAAAACTGGATGCTAGTAAAATATGTTCAGTTAACTGAGGCTTAGACCACTTTTTGATGAAATATCAATACATGTGTTACTGCTGTGAGAATTGTAATGGTTCCATAGGGCGACAGCTAACCTCTTTTGATTACTATTTACAGGATATGAAATAAAAATAAGAATGACTCATTAGAGAAAGAAAATATATGTATGTACACAGTAGTCTAAAAAGGCCCTTCAAATTGGACCTAACATGTTTTTTGAATATCTGTAATCGATTATTTGACAAGTGTTTCTGAACTCAGAATGCAACCTGTGAATGTGTGTGTATAACTGATATGTATCTGTTGCATGTAATAAAAGTTACAACTCATGGGTCATATCCCTTTAGGAAATTAGCATAAAATATTACTTCTTTAGGGGGAACAAAGAAAATACATTTATTTTGTAAAACATTCAAGGGAAATTTTGACAAAATGAGAGTTTTGACCTTTCTTTCCAATGTCGTGGAAATCAGACCTCATGTGTCATCTTTAAGGAAGAAGTTTTTCTGTTCTCCTCTAGCCTCTGTTCCCCAAGAAGAACTACGAATGTCTGACGAGCTGTGAGTTCCTCAAGTACATCCTGTCGGTGAAGCAGGGGGATTGCCCCGCTCCGGAGAAAGCCAGTGGGTTCGCCGCCGCCTGTGTTGAAAGTTGCGAAGTTGACAACGAGTGCTCTGGGGTTAAGAAATGTTGTTCGAATGGATGTGGACACACCTGCCAGGTGCCCAAGACGCTGTACAAAGGTAAAGAGCAAGGCAAGGATGTGAAGGGACCTTCACCCTCGCAGGGGTTTGTGTGTGCGCGGGGGAAGGGTGTCAATCAAAGACGTCACCATTGCAAAAAAAGACAAAACTTTAAGAAAATGTAATTTGCACCATATGCAAACATCTGGAAATATTAATGGGCCATAGATTTCAGCCACAATGAACTCATATTGGGGAAGAGCAAATCATTCATGTTAATTTTTTTAAAATTTAGCATGTAGGAAGAAGAGCATCAATTCAGGAACTTCTTTGCGTTTTTCTCCAGTAAGAATAAATCCATTAAACTCCACAGGGTACATTGGAATAAATAGATTTAAATCCTTGGAAACAGGCTGGGGATGGGACACACTTGAAAAATGCATAATACATGCCCCAGTACTGTGATTTTTCTGTTGGTGTAATCCAAGAACAGAAGTGTCCTTGTATGTACTTTAAATATTTTGATTAGTGTCTTGAGATCCTAGATGGAGGAATTGCCCTCTTCCAAAAGATGGGGATTCAGTTTATCAAACAGTTTAGCAGATGTGATAGTCTACATTCCTCTCTGTCACTCTCTCTCTCTCTCTCTCTTACGTTCACTCACACGCACAAAATATATATTATTTCTAAACATAGGTAAGCTTTTTTAAAAAAACTGTGTATAAAGCAGTATTGACCAGCAATGCTGGTTTTGACTTATGTGCTGGCTGTTTTCAGAAGTCCGTTCTTACCCTTATTACAATTCACGTCTCCCGAAGTCACATACCTGCTCCGTCTCCTCTCCTCTCACCTGGAAATACTCTCATCTGAAATCTGTGTAATCCATCCAGCTTTCCTTTTTTTTTTTTTTTCCTGGATCCTTGGAAACCTGGCATAAATATTACTTCTCAAATTCAAAATAATTGCCACTTTCCCCTTTGTACTGAGTAACATTTCTTTAATGGATTTCAAGTTTTGTTGTTTTCATGCCTCTTATTATAAACTACATAAAATCACTTTTGCAAAATGTAACACCATTTAATTTTTTTAATGTCTATTATCGTGAAAACTTTTCTGTTATTATAGATCATTTGCTATTTAAATATTGGTATTTACCAGAAAAATAGGATGCTTTTAGAAGGATTGTTGAAAACTCATTTGTAAAACCTGTAGTGTTTTAAAAGTAGGGCATTTTTTTTTTTCCTTTTTCTCCCCAAAGCCCCCCATACATAGTTGTATATTCTTCGTTGTGGGTCCTTCTAGTTGTGGCATGTGGGACGCTGCCTCAGCGTGGTCTGACGAGCAGTGCCATGTCCGCGCCCAGGATTCGAACCAACGAAACACTGGGCCGCCTGCAGCGGAGTGCGCGAACTTAACCACTCGGCCACGGGGCCAGCCCCAAAAGTAGGGCATTTTAAAGAGGGAATATAGATTAAAATATGCTTTTTATAAAAAAGCATTGAAAAGTCAGTATGAATTTCAGGTTTACCTGGTTCACTGAGAATAAGGGAAATATTCTACAAAGGGCTAACATAAATGATTAATTATTAAAAGATACTTGCAATTTAGACCTCTGCTTAACTAAATGTGATGGATCTTTTTTTTTTGAAGCGCTAAAGTCACTCTTCTACTACAAAGTAGCTCTTCACTTAGATTTTTGCAGAGAGAGGCAATTCATGGAGCACTAACCACAAATAGAATAAACAGACTCTGTTCGCCTGACAGTGACTTTTGTATAATGAGCATAAGGATAATATAGTGTCATTTTGAAAAACTATATATATACACATCGATATTTTTCCCTTGCTCTCTTCGGTAGCCCCTGAAGGCAGGCTGGCTTCCATGTCCTGGGAGGGTTTGACAGCACCAAGGAGTGAGTGAGCATGTGTAACCAAGAGGGGGCTCCAGTAGAGCTTGTTGTGATCCTTTCAATGACAACCTGAGCTAATTATTAGACACTCGGGGTCCCTGATCGCATTCTTGACCAGGAGTCAAACTGCTTGCTCACTCTCAAAAGAGGATCATGGTGCCGATGGCCCCAGGCTCTCTGGGAAAGCATCCTTTCTGACTCAACTCTTGGCTTTTTGAGGATAAAAACACATACCCAGCCACACAGCATGCAACAAATCAACCTCAGCACTCTTTGGAGTACCAGCAGGCAGCATCCTTCTTACCAAATTGTCCTCTTAGTGACCACAACAAACTGGTGTGAAATAAGCTCCTCCTCCTCTCTCTGCTTCCTCTGGGTTTGTGCAAGCTTTTCCTGAGGAAGAGGGAGGGAGCCCCAGCGTTGGTGGGCATGGACTAGCCCTGCTCTTGGGTCTAAGGTGGTTTGGTAGTTGGGAGCAGAAATGCATCTAAGCCCCGTTCCCACCTAGGCCAGCTCTCCTGTCGTGTTTATTGTGACTCCATCCAACTACATAGAAAGACCCTGAACTTCAAGCTCTCTGTGGCATCACTGTATTATTATAGGTCAATTAAAAGATATATCAATATCAAATATTTTTAATCTAATAAAATCACTGGTTTATCTGGTGTTTTAGGCTAATGAATAACATGGAAATTTTTTTCTTTGAACTTAATTGTCAACTAATTTGTAGAGTTAAAGTATCTAAATTAGATATAAAGTATGCCTTATGAAGAACCAGATTCTATTGGACAAATACCGAAAACCTGTAAGTTCCTCATGTCCTTCTCATTCATTGATTATTACTTATTAAAGTGTCCTCTCACAGGTAGTTGCTGTTTGGAAATCCTGAAGACCATTTTCTTAATGTTTTCCCCATTTAGAGTTTCAACGGGACTGCTGTCACCTGGATCTACAAATACTGATACATTTCAGTTCAATAAATATTTATTGATGACTGTTAGGAGTTATTAGGAGCCTCCAACATTTGTTATGATTTGTACTGGGCACTGGGGACAAAATCAATGTGACACCAACCTCCACCCATCCAGTAGTTCCTTATCAAGGTGGTAATGCACACAGTACTCATTTAAGAGGACCAGTCATTTTCTGAACTTTTGCAATAAATTGATACACACCAACCCTGTCCTATTTATCCTTTTATTGCTTATTGGGTTAATTAAACTTAAAAAGAATGTATGGAAACATACATACTTTCTGTTTGGTCTCCTATGTTTGTGGAAGGGAAGATTGAGGTCAAGGTGTGCTGACTTTATAGCTTCAAGAGCTTTATATGCTAGACACTTGAGTTTTTAAAAACAATGTGTGTGTTGAAAAGATGATCAACCCAATACTCCAATCTGTTTGAGCACTTAATTTAGGTTATGCTGTAAGAACTATCCTTAGCTGATGCCGCCAAGTTAGCTTTACAGACCAGGTTTATAGTTTGAAACAGTCAAAGGAAAACAACAGAGAGCTTTCCCCTCATCCTTCAAATGAAGAGGATTATTCGCAGCATCCTAGAAGACTTGAAAATGTTAACATGGCGAACTGACCCCCGAAGGTGCTAGTTCTGGGGAATGCAAACTTCAGTATCATTGTGGAAAGTTTAAGAGGCTGATCTTCCACAGGTAAAACAGAAATGATCGCACCCTGGGGCATTTATTTTCCCTTTGCATCCCACCCTTGCCTCTTTTAAGTCTGATTTACAGCTTCGTTAGACTCTCCTCCCTCCAGAAGTTATATGCTTTATTATTTTACTGCCGAAACTACTGCCTCTCCAGACTCCCAGCGGTGGCCCAATTGGTTTGGGCACAGAAAGAGAAAGGGTGAAATTGTTTTCCAAATGTAAAGATTCAGATTAATCTGTGGCTTTCGGTTACCATGCACAACCAAGAATTAATCATATATCAGTTTGTTTCTTTTCGAAAAGATCTGATGATGGAGTTGATTTAATATTTTCATGAATATTTTAATATTTGAAGTGTTTAAACTTCAGGCCTTTAGAGATGGACTAATACCACTTTTCACAAATTAACCTCAAACATTTTGAATACAGTGACCCAATGCCTTAATAGGATGGAAACACAAATTCCTTGATTGCTGATTATCTTTATGAGCGATAATAAATACTGATTAATTATCGAATCATTGGAACACTGTCTTGCTACATTTTCTTAATATTTAGACTCATGGCAAATATTTTTACATGAATAATCAAATCTCATGGTGATTTGCAACTGCTGGTTATCTATCGTCATTGATTTTTCTATCAGTATCTTTTCAACATTTTTTAAAGCTTTGGGTTTCTGTTCCTTTGATTGCACGAAAATACTTGTTACACTTTAAAAGGGAAAAAAATGCACCTATATTGTGGGATGTTATACGATAGCATTTTTGAATTTTTTAACAGAATAGTTTAGATCTCAGATGACTAATTTGTTCAAAAATAATAAAAGAAAAAGAACAATTCGAGTCATTGACATAATAAAAAACACTGAGGAGAGATCCATTCTACACATCTGGTTATGCAGTTGGGATGCTGCTTGAGCTAACGAGGACTGTGTGGAAGGACTGACAGCGGGGGCTGGAGGTCCGGGGGCCGAGACCCATCTGCACACAATTACAGCCAAGTGCTGGAGTTACTGCCAATCAAGGGAGCCAGCTGACCCTAATGCAAAGCAGATGGACCATTTCTTAACATGCAAATTGCAAGATTATTGTACATGATAATTAAAGAGATTTTTAAATAAAGAAATTTGAACTGACATCGCCCTGATGCTCATTATGCTCCATTAAGGCTCTTGGTAGTTGAATGATATTCAAGCTTAAAACCTTGTAGCAAGGGGATTCGGATGCTTGGGTTCGCTTCTGATGAGTTCAGCTTACTTCAGCGGCTAGAGTATTCACTGTAGCTGCATTTATGCTAGAGGATCGTACATGGAAGAGCCAGGAAGAAAGATGGATTTGGAAGTCTCAGAGAATGCTCTATGAGTTTCAAGAACCAACCGCTCATCTCTTTACCGTGCACAAAGAAGTCAAGTGAATCGAGCAGTGTTCTCAGAGGCTACTCTTTCCGTATGTGCTGACCTCCTCAGTGGAAGCATTTGTCTCCTGCCCACTGGCCCAGCTGGAATGAGAGAATGATACAAACCAGTTGTTACGTCGAGATTGGTTTGTCGTCACTCTGAACAAATTCTGGTGGCTTTTTTCTTGACTTAAAAAGAATAGAGAGCTACTTCTAGATTAAAACCTATTATCAATTAACTTTGAGATTTCCATTATATCAGGAATGTCGTTTTTTTAAGTGAGAAAGTTCTACTTTCAATGCAATGAAACTATTGCATCTTGTAAACTTAATATTGATTTATTCATTATTTAGTATTTACCTTTTAGCAAAGTAAGAGTAAACAAATGTTGGAGTAATATGACCTTGGAGGAAAAAAGAAACGTTCCTGCCTTCGAACCATACATGATTCCGAAGGCAGCGCAGAGTCTCTGTGATCAGTCTTCTCTCTTCCCTGAGCGACTCTCCAGCAGAGAGCGGTTTGGCGCTGCCGCAAAGATTTGTGTCAATGTTCCAGTACCCTCTTATTTCCCCAGTGAATATAAGAAGGCGGGGTAGACTGTTCCTTCAGCAAACGTTTACTGAACGTTTGCTATTGCAGAGTGTTCTCTACGGGCACGTCGTGAGGTGTGGGAGTGAAGGAGACACGTTTCTTGACCTCCGGGGGCCATGCCTTAGTGGGGAAGACAGACATCATTAAATGAGCTTGCTGCAGTAAGAGGCAGTTAAATGCACGTCTTGACACTTACAGGCTAAACGTTGGAGTGGGGCAGAAGAATGGAGCCTTTATTTCCAATTGGGAGGTTTAGGGAAAGTGGCTCAGAGGGGTGGCATTTGGACTGAGCCTGGAAGTATTCAAGGATCTATAGTCAGAAAATAGAAGGAAAGACGTTTCAGAGTGAAAAACAAACCAAAAAAACCCATAAGCATTCCATGGTAGTAGAAAGTACCTGGTGGTGTGCTTCTAGAAAAGCTGGGTTGAAAGGTAGGCTGTGTGACGAATAGGTAAAATGTTCATAGAGGAGATAAATTGCAAGGTAACTGGTAGTAGCTGATAAAGATGGATGCCTTGAATGAGATGCAGAGGGGTTTCCCTTCATTCTATGAAAAACGGGATGTAACTTAGGAGTGTGAGAAGGTGAAGGAGAGAATCTCTGCTCTATACTAGGAGAATAAGCACAAAATACTGAGAAGAGGGAATGAGAGAAGAGAGACTGATGTGCAGGGAGAGGCTTTGGAAGGCTATTGTGAAGGTCCAGACGGAACTGAAGGGCCTAGGTTGGGCGGTCGCCATGGAGACAGAATGATTTGGGAATTCCTAAAATCATACAGTGCAGTAAAACAGCAAGATGTTGGTAGGTGCGAGAACAAGTCCAAAGATCCCTTAGATATCCAAAAGTGTGGAGTTGCCGTGAAGCTGTATATGTCACCGGGGGGGGGGGAGGGGGGCACATTCAGGGAGAGGCATTTGAGCTGGGACTTTTGCAAATTCGTTCGGGGGGCAGGTGGACCCGGGGTCCTGCAGCCCAGAGAGGGTATGGGGACAGGTTTGAGAATGACTTGCTTAGCAGAAGTATTCTAGTCGTGAGAGTGAATGTAACCCCCACTGTAAGGTTATGCACCAAGAGGAAAAGCTTATGACACAAGCTTGAAAAACACTCCTCTAGTGACCAAACAGGAGCACGGACTACCTGAGAGAAGTCCCATGCTGACCAGGAGCAGCAAGGACACTAGAATCAGAATGTCCAAGGGATTTGCAGATCTGTGAAAACCATCTCTTTTGTCTGCCTTTCTAAGTGGCTTTTCCTAATTCAAAATGTGGCAAGAAGCAGAAAATTTAGAGAGAAACCTGAGATCGGATCATAGCTCCAGGAGACTTATTCTTCCTCAGACTCAGTTCCCTAATGTTCTGAATGTAGATACTTTACCCTTCACGCACGCCATGAAGTCACAGTAAGGACCAGGTGGGACAACTTCATGGTAAAGTAAAGGGCAATCTACAGATATAAGCCATCAGCAAATCAAAACGGAGAATGCTGTGGGTATGGTGAATGTGTTCTCTAGAAAATGGTTTTTAAAAATCAGTGACCTATTGAGCAGATATAAATATGCCATCTTTACATTATCCAACTCCATCCACCTAAATGTTTAATGACTTTTTTAAATTTCTCAAAACAAGACGTAGATTGAATTAAGATCAAAACGAAATGAGTTGAAATTCAGCCATGTCACTAATGTGCTTCAGGTCTTATTTACATTTGGCAAATGTAATTTACATTTTTGAAATGTACATTTTGAATTTTCAGTGTACATTTTGCAAATGTATTTGCACATTTTCCAGTTTCCTCTCTGTTTAAATTTAAAAAATGGTAAAAGAAACAGGGCATTCTTGGGGCTGGCGCCCTGGCCAAGTGGTTAAGTTGGTGCGCTCCGCCTCAGCGGCCCAGGATTTCACCGGTTTGGATCCTGGGCGCGGACTTAGCACCCCTCATCAGGCCACACTGAGGCGGCGTCCCACACAGCAGAGCCAGAAGGACCTACAACCAGAATATACGAGTATGTACTAGGGGGCTTTGGGGAGAAGAGGAAAAAAAAAGAAAAAAGATTGGCAACACATGTTAGCTCAGGTGCCAATCTTTAAAAATAAAAAGAAAGAAATAGAGCATTGTGAACTAAACTTTTTCAAATGAGTAGTCAATGCTTTAGGCAAATGTTCATTCTCAACAGAAAATGATATTAATGGCAACTGGTGTTCTTGGTCTTGATGGCATTGAACATCATGGTCACGTAGACTGTACCTAATTCAGTTAGTTTTACATAATCCTATTAGGATTATAAATTTGTTTTAAAATTCTGTTTCCATAATGGCTACTATTTTGAACCGTGGTTCTTAAATCTTTCAGTCACCAGACAACTTGCACGCACTGTAGGGGGAAAAGCAATCAGAATGATTAACTACTTTAAAATGAGACACCTGTGAGGGACTTTTGAAGCAAGGCACTCACTCATGCCAAAACCAAACGTTATAAATTCATCATTTTCCAATTTTAAACTGTAAGTCTATAGGAGAGAGCCCCAGCAATCAACTGGGGAATCCACAAGCCTCATGCTTTGGAAATCATTCTTGTAAGATTTGACCACATGAGAGGATTGAGCTTTAAAATGTTTTCCTTAAAAGGAAAACTCCCTGAGATAGAAAGGAGAGTAAACTTGGGAACCACATTATAATGACCTTGGAATCTATCAGTAGAAACAGAGTATGTTGAATGGGAAAAAAGCCTTGAAACTCTTTGTGACTCTCACCTTGTGTGCGTTCCATGTTAACCTCAGGTGATGCAACTTGGTAACATTTAGAAGAATGCACATAAAAGAATTGCTCTCGAGATGACTGGGAGGAAAAAAACTTGTTCAGAATCAGGAATCAATTTAGACCCTTTAAAAAAAATGGGACAGCTAAACTGAAGTTAGTGTCAGAATAGTTCAAATGTGAAACCCTAATATGGAGAGGCCACTTTTATGAAAGGAAGTAGAGTATTGGTTATCATCAGATGGGATTCATCTCCTCTATAGATTTTCTTCCTCAACTTTCACCTCACTTGAGTCACACACAGATTGTTTTAATTGACGTGGTCCTGTTTCAGGTGTCCCCCTGAAGCCCAGGAAAGAGTTACGATTTACAGAACTGCAATCTGGACAGCTGGAGATTAAGTGGTCCTCGAAATTCAATATTTCAATTGAGCCTGTGATCTACGTGGTACAAAGAAGATGGAATTATGGAATCCATCCTAGTGAAGACGATGCCACACATTGGCAGACAGTAGCGCAGGTGAGTGCTTCATAGACTTTTTTCCCCTTGAGGTGATGTCTACCTACACACCTACAGATAGAAAATTAACTTGATATGCCTCAGTCAAAATAGCCTGACTACCACAATCACTTAATCAGATGTGGGAATATCACGCATATCATATCTGCGGAAGACAGGATGAGCTCTGTAGGTACCACCCGCTACAACTAGAAACTCTTGGCTTAATTTGCTCGAAGTACATGTGGAAGTGAGATAATTTTCTAAGCTGAGTGTTCACATTTGTTTCCTCCAAGAACTATATTTCCTTGAAGTAAACTTAAAACCAACCAGAGTAAGAGAAATGCAGCCGTGTTTGGACTAGTTAATATGATATTTGATCAGCTCAATGTCTTCTTGTCTGTTTCTCCTACATTTACACAAGGACTTTAGGAGCGTGGAGTAAGATTCATATCACAAAAGCACTTAGTGGGAAGGAAGTGGCCAACGGCTCATAAATCTTTGCTAAGTGCTTTCTTCTTCGTCTTAGTCCACTTACAAACTGATATGCCACCTGGATCACAGCACTCCCAGAGTTTGTCTTACCTGTGCTTCTCCCTCTGCTGTCGTGTGGATGAGAAAAGCAAAATGTTTTCTTCTTTTTAAGAGCTGCAAAATGGACTAGCAGCTGCAAGAAAACTACATGGTAGAAGAAGAATAAATTCTCGATGTGAACCTGCCTTGTGCTTTTCTACGACTAAAATGCTTTCTCCACCTGTATGTCTATCAGGAAGAATTCTCACCTTAAGTTGATCAGATCATTTTTCTCCAAGGACAAGATTCCCATTATTTTCTTAAGTAAATATAAAATAAATTTCAGTATTCAGGTGTTTGGAAGAGATATTTGTTTTTGTTCTCAATACTAGTATCTCAAAGATACAAAATAAAGCCCTCCCCAAAATAAATGAAAAGTTTGCTGTGAAAGAAACATCTTAAATTAGGGAAAAAAAATTGGTCAAATAAATTTAGTAATTCTATTCCATACCTATTTTGTAAAAAAAAAATTACTTTAGTAAAACATAAAGATATTCAGAATACAGCCTAAAATTCTATTTGATTTACATAGTGTGCTCCCTTAAACAATGGTGCAATATCATTTGTAAATTTTCCAAATTATTTAAAGGTTTATGCAAGCAACTGATAAGATCATCTCTTTCATCCCTTTTTTAGAAAGAGGAAAGATCTTGAATTATTATTATTCCTATTCTTGCTAGTTACCACGTGTAATACTTCATGACTTTGCTAAATGCTGTGGATGTCATGCTGACTTTAGTCTTTTAAATTCAAGGCTAAAACTAAATGATGAACTCAGTGACAATGTCGTCTCAATTTCTGCCAAATGAGGTAGAAAGCCATGTTTAAGACTTCATATTTTTTCCTTTGATTTCAGAAATGTTTAGCTTCTTTTAGATGTTAAAATAAACGTGAAAATTCTTTTCAATAAGTTATTATAAACTGGGGTTTGGGAAGGATTCAATTCAAATCTTCCCCAGTTTCATCCACTGAGTGCCAAGTTGAGTTTGACCCTGGGCCTAGATGAGGCATAGAATGTAGGCATTCATTCCTTGGAATCCGAGGCAAAGGTTTTCAGATCTAGCACAGATCATTGTTGAAAGCAGGTCTCTTTTCCCTTAGCTTGATGAAGAGGGGAGGTACGAATACTGTTCAAGTTATTTGATATCTTGGGACTACAGCAGTAGAGACAGCAAAACCTAGGGAACTTCCCCAGTGTCCAGTTTTTTTCTTTGGACATGTTATTGGACAAGGATATATTCCCACACCTCACCCTTCAGGACTAGAGCTGGGTCCTTGCCGATGTTACGTGATTTACTCAAATAAAAAAAAGAGTCTTGGGTTGCAGTTTACTTCCAGAAATTGTTAGCTTTCTCTAAGTGTGGGGGTTCTTATACCTACTTCCAAAATTATATTTGTCGTGCAAGTTAAAGAGGCATCTTCTTTCTATAAAGATTTCATTTTCTTGTCTGTAATGTAATAATTAGCTCATTTAATATATTTGCTCATATGTAAAATTCATTGATTGAGTCCCTCAAATGCTGTGTTTAGTCACCAGATTTAAAAATAGTCCAAGCATTTCTCATAAGGTTTTGACTTCCAGAGATCTGTATCCAGAAGGGCAGAGGTAGAGGGAGGTCAAGTCTGTGTTGCGTTGGCCGATGAGTTAGTGTATTTTTAAAACAGACCCGATTGCCATGTCACAATAAAAGGTTCTCTGTGCCCTTTGACATCTCCCCTCAGACCACAGATGAGCGGGTTCAACTGACTGACATACGACCCAGCAGGTGGTACCAGTTCCGAGTGGCGGCTGTCAACGTCCACGGGACCCGAGGCTTCACCGCCCCCAGCAAACACTTCCGCTCCTCCAAAGGTCAGTCTCGCTTTCCTGCCCCGACACTCCCCTTCCGCCCGGACACACATGGGGTGCAGATTCATCGTGTCTCCGTGTTCACATTTCTGGTGGGCCAACAGGTGGCTTTGCTGTTCTTAGCGAATGGGACCAGATGTATTTGAAGGTTCCATGTGAGTCTCTGATGAAGCGCATCCCTGGGCTTTTGCCTTTGAGATGCCACAGAAGAGAACGTAGTGGGGTTTTTCTCAACTTTGAAGTGGCGGTTTTCCATCGTCAACTTCTCTTGTGGCTGTGTCTCAGTATTCTGCATCAAGCACCTTTCACTTAATTTGGGGAGAGAAAGGTTTAGCTTGAGCCACTTTGAACTAGGCATATTTCTTAAAATGATTGTTGAGTGTGAATTAATCTCTTTTGTTTCATGACATCCAGAAGTTAAACCTCTCCTGAGTCACTTTATATGGCTATAATTTTTTTGCAGGTCCAATTTCATTGCTATTTTAAAATCTCTGTGGAATCCAGTGAATACTAACTGTGTTACATTTGTAGTGAGCTTAGTCTGGGATAGTTGAAGGACATAATTTGACTAGATGTTAATAATACCGCCATGTTTATTTCTCCAATTGTGTTTAGACGGCTGTGCACCTTATGAATTAATTATATATCTGCTTGGCTGCTCATCAAGATCCAGTTTCATAGACAGAGATTACTCAGGTTGTTCACTTACTAATCAGGAGTTATCCTCTTATGTGGAAGCTGATTTAAATTTATTTTAAACAAAATGCATTGTGATATTGATGAATAATGTAAGACATAACATCAGTGATGTGTCTTTCATTATGGGAAAGTTAGAACTGGCTGTATAAGTTGCAATTTCTGTTCCATGATTGGGAAAGTGTGTATATTTCAGCTAATCTGTCCATTTCTCACTATATAATTTTACCACTCCCTTCTCTGCATAGTCATAGGTCTCAAGTGGGAAACTTGAAATCAAAATAATTTAATATTTGGATTCTATTACAGTACATGTTGTGGATTTTTAGCTCTTTCTTTTAAAAAGCCCTTTTAAGAAAGGAAAGGTACATTTGTCCCCCCACTGAGGCGATTACACTAAGCAGACTTGAAAGTGAAATTATAAATAAAGACATCAAACCTTGTCTTAAGACTGTGTCCACCTGGTCTGATGATTTAGAGAGGCAAGTGAAGTAAATAATTAATTGTGAGTTAGGAGGTGAGGAGCAATAAAAGGCTTGAGAACTCTTCACCTTGAGTTTCATGGTTCAAATGTGATCCAGGCACATTGTGGTCAAAATGTGTTACCATCTGTTTAGTTGCCTACAGAATCTGGTCTGGTGCCCTAAAGGCTGAGAATTCAGACATCAGAGAGAACCGGTTCCCAGCCTCTAGAGACAGCTGTTGAATACCTTTAAGAGTTGAGTGGGATCTGAGCAGAGGTCCTGTGACAGTCCCCTGGGCCAGTCGTGGCTGTAACTTCCTAAGAGGCATCCATTCTGGGGAAATAGCAAGACCGTGCTGTCCCAATACTTCTTAGTGTATCTATCTGAGCACCTTAATAGTCTAGAATCAGAGGTGCATCCCTCGAATTTAAATGAGCTTTTGTTGAATGAAAACGCACCGGTTTTTTGGGAAACATTGCAGTTATCGTTCAAATGCCATTCTATGTTCTATGTCCTGCTTTTACAAATATGCCCAACTTTGAGCATTCCAATCTTTAGTTCTTGGAAACCAAAAATATCTGCACAGAATTCATAGTAGATTCTTCTGTGGTTTCAGTGAAGGTTCATGACAGAGTGCTGGGAGTGTAATAGACCACTAAACGGTTGAAGACATTCCCCCAGGACGTGTCTAAAGGGTACTTAACCGCGGATGAGATGGTCCCACATCTTTCCTCATCTTACTCAAATCCCATCAAATGTAGAAATGTGCCTTACTGGGAAAACAATTTTTAACAATCTTATTGAAATATAATTTACATTTCATAAAATTCCTTCGTCTTAAATGTACTGTCCAGTGATTTTGAGTATTCACTGAGTTGTGCAGGCATCACCATCATCCATTTGGGAAGGATTCCGTTACCCCAGTGAGGTCCTTCCTGCCTTCCTGGGAAAACTCAAACTCAGAGGTGGAAATAACTTCCTTTTTGTGTCTTTGGCTTGTCTTTATCATGCATGTTTCATGCTCTTTCATTTAACAAATACTTGTTGAGCACCTATTGCGTGTCGGGAACTGTTCTAGGCACTGGGGGTAATAAGTGAATGAAAAGACAAAAACGTCTGTTCCTGTGGAACACACACACACACATTCATTCTAGTTGAGGGTGAGAGGAAGCGGTAAATAAATTAATAAGTAAAATGCTCAAGTATGGTAGGGTGGATAGTGATAACTGACAATAAGAAAAATAAAGACTAGCCCCCAGGAGTAGAGGAGGAGGTGGTTTTTTTGGTATGTTTTTTAAAAAGTTTTAGGGAGAGTGGCCAAAGCAGTTTTGCTGAGAAAGAGATGTTTGTACAAAGGAGGCGAAGGAGTCAGCCTTGCAACCTTCTGAAGGAAGGATAGTGCATTCCCGGGAAATGGTAGGTGCCAAGGTCCTGAGGCAGAAGTGAGCTTGCAGTATTCATAGAACACAGGGGAGCCTGAGGGCTGAGCAGGGGACAGGGCAGGGAGTGGAAGATGAAGACTGAGAGGAAGGAGGATTTGTTGGGTCTTCATAGCCATTGTAAAGAGTATGGCTTTTACTCTAAGTTAGATAGGGGAGCGGCTGGGAGATGTTGAGCAAAGCACTGCATGATGTGACTTAGATTTGAGTAGGACCACTCAGACTGCTGTGCTGAGAACAGGCAAAAGGGGAGGGGAGGCAGAAGTAGGGAAGCCAATGCAATATTCCTGGTCAAAGATGGTGGTCAGTTGGGGCCAGCCTGGTGGCACAGTGGTTAAGTTCGCACGTTCCACTTAAGTGGCCTGGGGTTTGCTGGTTTGGATCCCGGGTGTGGACCTACACACTGCTTATCAAGCTATACCGTGGTGGGCATCCCACATATAAAGTAGAGGAAGATGGGCACAGATGTTAGCTCAGGGCTAATCTTCCTAAAAATAAATAAAAGAAAAATAAGATGGTGGTCATTTGGATAAAGCCAGAAGTGAACCGACTAGGGGATACAGATGGAAAGCTAAATCTGATAGGAATTTAAGACTTTCCAGTGGCTTGCAGGAAATGACTAATGTCAAGAATGACTCCAGAGTTCTTTTGTCACAAACTGCTGAAGAAAGAATGGCGTTGCCAGTTACTAAAGCGGAGATTATTGAGAGAAGGGAATATTTAAGGGGAAAACTCTTTCATTTCTTTGGGGATACACATATTTCTAGAACAGGAGTAATCATGTACAAGTCAATACAATTGCTATGTTTTAGGCCCTTTTCTGCAAACAGGCTTTTCTAAGGAGTAGATGTACCAGGCTGAAGGATATGACAGCACATTCTGATAGGGTTGCAGTTGAGAAACGTGAGTAATAAAAGCAGAAGCTGAATTCTACCTTAAAATTTTCCCAGGAAGGGAGGAAGGATCTTACAGTGGTAATGGAATCATTCCAAAAGTGGATGATGGTAGTAGTTGCGCAATTTAGTAAATATTTAAAATCATTGGATTGTACACATAAGAGGATTGAATTTTATGGCATATAAATTATATTTTGGGCCTGGCCCCGCAGCCGAGTGGTTAAGTTCACGTGCTCCGCTGCGGCAGCCCAGGGTTTCGCCTGTTTGGATCCTGGGCGCGGACATGGCATCACTCATCAGGCCATGCTGAGGTGGCGTCCCACGTGCCACAACTAGAAGGACCTACAACTAAAATATACAGCTATGTACTGGGGGGATTTGGGGAGAAAAAAAGCAGAAAGAAAAAAAAAGATTGGCAACAGTTGTTAGCTCAGGTGCCAGTCTTTAAAAAAAAAAATTAAACTTCAATGAGATTGTTAAAAACAATTTTTTCCCAGTAAGGCACTTTTCTACATTTGATGAGATTAAGGCAAGGAAAGATATGGTTGGAAATGGTTAAGTGTCTTTTAGACACATCCTGGAAGAAATGTCTCCAGCTGTTTAGTGGATCTACTACTCTTCCATCGTTCTGTGATGCATCCGCACTGAAACCGTAGCAGAATCTCCTGTGGCCTCTGTGCAGACATTTTTGGTTTGCAAGAGCACAAGAACTAAAATCCGGAATGCTCTTTAAGGTGAGATGTATGGAAGTATGAATTCTGGGCATATTTGTAAAAGCGGGAAATAGAACAACATTTTAACGGTAACTGTGGTGTTTCAAAAAACGGTGCATTTCCATTTAATAAAAGCCCATTTCTTCCTGCTGTGGTCCAGAACTGAAGCTGTACTGGTTGTAAGTCTTCTAGTGGTTTAAAATTGCTTTAAGAAAGAATTATTGCTTCCAAAATAATACTCTGTGCAAAGGGTAAGCACTTATCTAGTGTATTTAAGTTGAGTAAAGGGCCAGCCGTGATAATTTAAGGCTGGGTCAAGGGAAAGAGGAAGGGATTTTTTCCAAGTACCATGAACACCTCTGAAAATGCAAATAAAATTAAATAGAAAAAGAAAAAGTCTTGATAAAATGGCTTTCATTTAGTTTAGGCTCGCTGCCTGGTATTCATGAACTATAATCCTCAGTTTCATGGAAAAGCCAAAATTCTTCTCATTCTCTTCTTATGGTTATGTTTAAAGACAAAATGAGTCTGTGGTTTGCCAGAATGGATTGACTACTAAGTTAATTTCCTTCTAACTCATTTATTTTCCCATAGCTTAATCCTAACGCCTTAGAATACCTATTTTTATAGAAAATTCTGGGTTGTTCATAGATTGGTAACTCAGTTTCATACTTTTCTTCCTTCTGGTGAATACCATTTTTGGATGTTTTTATTGCTAACCCCTATCTCCTCCAGAAGAAACGTGTGATTATAGAATGGATAAAATTGATGATATTCCCTGGCAGCAGAGAGGCCAAAATAGAGGTAGGGATAATTTCTCTTTACTTATTTAATTTTGGTACTACCTTTACCCCTGGCATTTGAGAAGGAAAATTGGCTCAACATTAAAAATTAAGATTACAAATAATTTAGTAGTCTAATCATAATGTCTCTTTATGTAGAAAATTGAAATGGTAATCATCGAAATGGTGAATTACCTTCCTAGGTCACTCCTGGGATGAAGCGCTTTTCTAGCCAACAAGCCTACCAGGTCTTAGAGTCTGCGAAACTTTTCTATCCTTTTGCGTGTGGAACAAACCATAGGAAACATCAGAACAGAAGGTGTAGATGAGTCTATCCCGTCTCATTTGGAAAAAGCCGTAGAAAGTGTCAGAACACAAGGTGTAGATGCGTCTGTTCACAAAGGTGCTGGCACATGCTGCTTTAGAATGTGATTCTTGACACACAGAAATTACCTGTGAAAGATGGTGTGCCTCCAGAAGCCAACGCAAGTTAAGGCTTTGAGTAGAAGTGGTTTCTTGAGGAAGTGATCCAGGAAACAGGGGTGAGTGAGAGGGGAACAAGACTGGGAAGAGAAGGAAAAAATTAAAAGGCGCATTCTCATACTAGTTACCACTGTGGGCAACCAGAGCTGCCTCTCTGTGGGGAACTCAGTCCTTGAATGCAAGCTCTTCCCAGGCGTATCTGTCCTTTGGGCAGAGCTTGCTCCGGGTCCAGACAAAGGCTCAGGGAGGGAGACTGGCACTTAGAAGTTGAGCTGATGTGCCCTGAAACAGTAAAGTACAAAGGAATAAGATGGGCGCACTGAGGGTGTCTGCTGTTTACCTCTTGTTTTACTCAGTATCCCATGATTCCTGTTACAGAATGTATCTAATACATTTTGAATTATGGTATAAAATAAATATGTTAGCAGTTCCATGAACAGAATGTAGTGAGATCATAAAAGGAATCCCAGCGTCCCCAAATATTCCCAGTCTTAATCCTCCATGGGACAAAGGGAATATCAGGCGACAGGCATCCATCTCTGGGCTCCTTTTCTTCTATGCCCTGCCCCCACTCTTTCCCAACATCAGACAAGTTTCCCATGATCGCTGACTCCTTTGAACAAGAAAGCCAGCCCTTTCTAAGTAACAGAGATCCCAAACACGTGAGTGAATAATTAGGAGGGACAGTTGTACCAATGGAAAAAGTACCTTTTGGGTTCCACGCTGTACTGGTTTCTCTCTTCCAACGAATTGGTGTTTAACCCTTCCTGGATCATGTTGATATTTATTGAAGGGGCAAAAATATTTGCATTATTGCATGCTTCATATTGGAAATATATACTGCTAAGTACTACTACCTGTTACAAGATTTTATCTACAAGTTGCCTGAATTTGGGAAATGAAGTGCTTCTGGCTGTGGGGACGACCTCCATGTGTCAACATGGGCAGGGAAGGAAGGACACTTCCGGTTGGTGGCTTGTATAAAGCCGAATCCGAATCCCTTTTTTTCCATGTTGCCAAAAGCAGGCACACATTTTTTGGGACGTTTGAGATGAGTCAAGATCAATTGAACATGATGAAATAACACACTTTTAAAGTATCTTATAAAGAGAAATTTACAAGTCCACCTTACATCGTCATTACCCTAATATATCACCTTTCAGTTATCATATTCGCTTCCCTCCAAATCCAGTCTTCCATACATCTTTTGTCCTCATTTCCCCATGTGGATAGGATGTACCACCAAGGACACAGAAGCAGCCAGCGTTGTTCTCACAGCACGCGTGTATCACACTGGATGTTGTCCCACGCGTACCTTCGGGCGTGTTAGTGGAACGAGAACAGCCATCACTGGTGGTCGTGAAGTCCCCGCTGCCCGCAGGGGCCCGTGACTTTGTACGCTGTTCCACAGCTGCTCTGTGTGTGCCGTTTCCAGTGGGCAAGACTTCGCTGTACATCTGTCTTGAAACTGTTTAACAGTTAGAAATCTGCCTGCAGTGCAGCTTCTGCAGGGTGATTTGGGGTTTGTTTGCTTGTTTTTTAATGAGGGAAGGAAACCTATACCAACTGCTCAGTCTGGAAAGAAAAAAATATTTTAAATATTAGAACCAACCTTCTAATTAGTTGGAGAATTTGTGCCTAGTTATAATCACTGCCCTTAAAATATAACTGCACTTGACCACTGTCACATTCCTCAAGAGGTTCCTATGAGGCATTTCAGAGGAGAGTTTGAGTTCTGGGCTTCACTTGAGGAAATCTGATAATAAATAATAAAATCAACATTCATTTTCTTAAAACATATCCAGTCATATGTCACTTAACGATGGGGATATGTTCTGAAAAATGCATGGTTAGGTGATTTCGTCGTTGTATGAACGTCACAGAGTGCACTTACACAAACCTAGCTGGAATAGCCTACTACACACCTAGGCTCTATGGCACTAACCTAAGGGGACCACCGTTGTCTATGGCACTAACCTATGGGACCACCGTTGTCTATGGCACTAACCTATGGGACCACCGTTGTCTATGGCACTAACCTATGGGACCACCGTTGTCTATGGCACTAACCTATGGGACCACCGTTGTCTATGGCACTAACCTTATGGGACCACCGTTGTCTATGGCACTAACCTTATGGGACCACCGTTGTCTATGGCACTAACCTTTATGGGACCACCGTTGTCTATGGCACTAACCTTATGGGACCACCGTTGTCTATGGCACTAACCTTATGGGACCACCGTTGTCTATGGCACTAACCTAAGGGGACCACCGTTGTCTATGGCACTAACCTTATGGGACCACCGTTGTCTATGGCACTAACCTATGGGACCACCGTTGTCTATGGCACTAACCTTATGGGACCACCGTTGTCTATGGCACTAACCTAAGGGGACCACCGTTGTCTATGGCACTAACCTTATGGGACCACCGTTGTCTATGGCACTAACCTTATGGGACCACCATTGTCTATGGCACTAACCTTATGGGACCACCATTGTCTATGGCACTAACCTTATGGGACCACCGTTGTCTATGGCACTAACCTAACGGGACCACCGTTGTCTGTGGCACTAACCTAACGGGACCACCGTTGTCTATGGCACTAACCTATGGGGCCACCGTTGTCTATGGCACTAACCTAACGGGACCACCGTTGTCTATGGCACTAACCTATGGGACCACCGTTGTCTATGGCACTAACCTATGGGACCACCGTTGTCTATGGCACTAACCTAAGGGGACCACCGTTGTGTATGCTGTTGTCCATCATGGGCTGAAATGTGCTTATGCGGTACATGACTGCATTGTTCCTCTATATGTGTATGTGTATATATGTGCATGTATATGATTATTTATTTTTAATAGTCATTTTCTTTATTGCCATCCGCATGCGGCTCAGTCGTTTTAACATGCAGGAGTGGGTTTCTGTATTTAACAATAGCCTCATCTAAAACCCTAGAGGAGCCTGCGTCACAGTAAGTGATGGCTTTCTGCTGGGATGGGCAGAAGTGCTCCCTTCTCATGAGATTTCACATAGTGCAATAATAGACCTGCATTTCTGCAAGGGTGACAAGTCATTTTATTTGTCACTTTACCTGCGGGAGGCTCAAAGTTATTCCAGCTTGCTAAACCTTCGTGTGTGTTACTTTGTAACTTGTGACATTAACCACAAAAATGAAGGGATGAAAGCTTAAATATGTCTTTGTGAAACCCAAATGTTCCATCTTCCTTTGCCAAAAGGACCACATACGATCATTAATAAAAGGAATATCCATGAAGTTGGATATTCGTGCTAAATATTCAATATATCTTGCACTAGAAATCACACAAGTTGTATATAAGTTGAGGGGCTAATACAGCATCTCCATTTCAGTTGTCTTTGAGAGTGTGCTTGCTTTCTGCTTTCTGAAATGTGTTTCTGAAGATGACCATGGAGGTCCTCAGGAGTGGAGTGAAGCAGAAACGGAATTGAGACGGGGGAGAAATGCTCTGATTTAACCCTCAGAGGGAGGGGTCAGGAGAGCGCTGGTCTTGTGATATGAATCTGACCCTCTTGCCTTACACTCTTGAACAAGTGAATTAAACTCTCTGAGCCTCAGTTTCCTCATCTGTAGAATGGGAACAAAATGCCAAATTTAACCAACAAAGTACAACCATACACATAAAAAATAAACAGTGCTCACATCAAGTTTCAAAAAGCTAATGGTGTCCCTGCTTTTGAAAGACTCCAGAGCAGGGGTTGACAATCGATGGCCTGCAGTCCAAATTTGGTCTGCTGCCTGTTTTTGCAGGTATGGTTTTATTGACCCACAGCCATGCTTGTTTGTTTACATGCTGTCTCTGGCTGCTTTCCAGAGTTGAGTAGTTGTAACAGAGACTGTATGGTCGGTAAAGCCTTAAATCTTTACTATCTGCCCCTTTACAGAAAAAGTTGGTCAATCCCTGCTCTTGCCTATTGTGGTGGACACTTTCCCCATTTAAGGGTTTTACACGTTTACTTTCTGTAAGGATGTTGGCCCATCATGATGAGGATGAAATATAACATATGTAGAGCGTGTGGTGTGTATAGGTGTATACTGTTAGAGCTTCAATGCCCTCTTTTCCCCTCATTTTTTTCTTACTCCTGGCTCTGCTACAAATTATGTCAATGACCATGGGCAAGTCACTTTACCTCTCAAACCCCTATGACCCTTGCCAGTTAAAAAGAAAAGGCCAAATAAATAAACTGTAGAATCCTTTAGGGCTTCGTCATAATGTGGAGTCCTTGTGTATCTGTGTGTGTGTATATATATACATTTACATGCAAACTTCCAGCTACATTTCAAAATTCAAATACAATTAAAATATCATGCAAATTGAAAAAAGAATTTTGTATAATTCAACAAGGTGAATATACTTTATTTCATAATATGGGGAACAATTTCACAAGGCAGCAAATAACTTGAAGATAGGGATTTGCTAGGACTGAATGAAATCCTCTGGATTGGATAAATGGGACAGACCCTTATCTGAATTCTGCAGTCAATAAATGGATAAATGAGTAGATAGTTTACAGTTTCAGGATGATAAAGAGGTGATCTCTACGATTCTTTTTTGGCTTTGTAACTTGATAGTGATTATTCTGGGGGAGAAAGCAAGGGGGTGTCTCGTCTTGGTAATGGAAATATGCCGGCTGGGTCTTGTGAACAGTCAAAATGGCCCTTACTTTTAAGAAAATGTAAAGCAAATATTATTAATTCATAGATTTTAAAACATTATTTCCTCATTTATTTTCATAAATTATTTTGTTTCATGTTTCATAAACTAGATAATGATATTCTGGATTGTTGTGATTACATCTAAGGTCTAAAAGTTTTTCCAGGGCAGTTACTAATGAAGTAGTGAATGAAGTAGATTAAGGAAATGGTGACATATTTAATACTAGTTGACCTTCATAAAGTTGGAATTCCTTTAGAGGAGGAGATGATTTTGAGCTTTTCCTGTGAACCCAGAATATCTGGAAAATTCAAGTAACTGCTTATTTTCAGCCGTTCAGGTGCGTCATTGAAACTGTGAATGACTGTGATTGTCTTCATACATTTAAATTTTTCTCTTGCCCTCAAGTGATGATTAGCGTGCAAACTAGTTCCCCTCTCAGAAAGGTCTGTAGCAACTTTTTGTAGGTTAAGGATTGAATCCTAAGAGGAAGGGATTGCGTTGAGCATCTTATTTCAAACCAAGAATAGCAGTCCTTTGATTTTTGCATTTCACTTTATGATCTTCTTTTGATTTCTCCATTCCGGTTGACATCGTTTAAAACTGAAACTGAAATATCATCTTACAAATTAAAGTTAACATTTAGGACAAGTCTGTTGTTCTGAATATTCAGCAAATGTCTGCTGAGCACCTGCTGCGTGCGAGGCGCTCTTCTCCACGCTGGGAATACAGAAGTGAGCACAACAGATAGAATCCTGCCCTCGTGGAGCTTTCAGGATCCTGAGTGGAGGCGGACAGCAAGTAAAGTCTATAAGTCAGTTGGTAATGAGGCCTGTAGACAACAATAAATCATGGGGACAATTTTTTTGGTGGGGGTTGGAAAGAGCGTGTAGCTCTTTTGGATAGGGAGACATCTGGCAGACCCGCAGTAGGTAAGGAGCCAGGCACGGGGACATCTGGGGAAGGCCTTTAGGCAAAGCCAGGGGAAAAGCCTCGGTAGCATTATGGTTTTCCTCCCCCAAAAGTAGCATGGGCACCGCTGAGGCTAGAGCAGAGGGGTCAGGTGGGCTAGAAGGAAAGGTGGTTTGGGAGATAATGTGTGGCAAGAACTCGCAGGACATTCGGCAGATTGCTAGCACTTTGACTCTGAGATGGGAAGGCATCGCGAGCTCCCGAGCAAGGGAGAGATGGCATGGTCTGTGTCATAAAGAATCCCCTGGCTGCCGTGTTGGGAGAAGGCGCTAGGGAGGCAGCGGCAGCCCTGTCAGGGGAGCCCTGTTAGGAGGCCTTTCAATAGTCGGGAGAGATGATGGTGGCGTGCTGCGGGGTGCTGGATGTGGTGAAAAGCAATTAAATGCTGGATGTACTTTGAAGGCAGTGCTAACAGGATTTGCTCACGGGATATGAAGGAAAAAGGAGGGTATGACTTCAAGGTTTGGGGTCTGGGTAAGTGGAAGGAAGGAATTTCTGTTTCCTGAGATGGGGCATCTGTGGTGGGATGTGGGATGCTGGGAGGGATCGTGATTTTGGTGTTAGACACGTAAGTTTCAAGTTGCCTCTGAGACCTCCAAGTGGAGCTGACAGGAAGACCCTTAATTACTCAAATCTGAGTTCAAGACGTACTTCGGAGTGATCAGCACAAAGTTGTTTTTTAAAGCTGTGACTAGATGAGGTCCTGAGAGTGTGAGAGTAGGTGATGACAGAAGAGGCCCCTGGGTTCCGAGCTGGATGCTGTCCTGTTAGAGATGAAGGAATGGGGAGGGGTTGGAGGGGGAGGCCGGGAAGAGAAGTAGCATCTTGTGGGACTGAAGGGAAATCCAGTAGGGAGTGGTGTCAAGTGGAGAACGTTTCAGAGAAAAGACTGGGGTCAGCGGTGTCACGTGCATATGGACAATCAGAGTGGGCCTTCTCGGATGGCTCAGCTGAACCAGCATAGCAAGGAAACCTGAGTTTTCTGTGCCATGATAACAGAAACAAGTGTTTTCCTCCTTACCTAGAACCAAGTAATATTTAGACCTCTTGGTTTGTTGCCACCAGGTGAAGTGGTTTTCAACTTCTGGCCTGCAGATCATCTACTTCAGAATTTCCTGTGTGTTTTACATATATATATATATATATATATAAAATGTGTGTATATTTCTGGGCCCCACTCAGACTTACTGAGTCAGCATATCCAGTGTAAGCCTTGGGCGCCCCAGAAACTTCCTAATGGTGATGGTTGGAGGAGAACCACTTGATCAACAGTCTCATGTAATGTCCTCTTGATTAGCCACTTACCTAAAAAAGCAACTACGAAATTTTCTCACTTTTAAAAAATTAAGCAACCAACCACACCTCCAGACCAGAAAAGCAAGAGATTATTAAAAATAATTCATGTTTCCATCATTCTAAAAACATGAACGATCCTGAGAGTAAAAACATGGGTATTTTTTCCTCCAGTCTTCTTCATTTATATCAAGTCAGATATAACTTCTTTGCACCTCCAATGCAGATGGGATTATAATTAGAATTATTGACAGCGTTTTCCTGGGAAGGCATCTTGAAATGAAGCCATCTGTAAATCATTTGTGGTGAGCAGCATCTACACTTGCTCAATTTATAGCAAAAAATGAAGGAAAGGCCCTTGAGCTTCGCACGTGTTTAGTCATCTGCGTATATATATTTAAAATGGAGATTTGTAGAGTAATAATTCCAGACCCTAATCTCTCCCCTGACAGCTGAGAAGGTTTTGGTTTATGTGACAAACCAGAAATGGTGAAATTACAAGCACGGAGGTTGTCTGTATGTCATCCAGTTTGTAATGTGGACGTGAAATGGTGGAGTTTGTTTTTGCCGATCTCTTGCTCTCAGCTGATGTGAGGCGGGAGCTGCAGGGCCGCTAAGATGGAAGCAGTCACTTGTGTGAGCTGGATTTCTATCTTTTTCTTTTCAGAATTTTCAAAGGCAATTGTACTTTGCTTCCTAGTTAATGGCAAACAAGCTAAACTGAATTTTACCGTGTTTTACAGAAATGTATCAATTTCAGTACAATGAAAATTTGGCTGGGTTATAGTGGTGTGGAAATGCCTTGAAGGATCCTTCTAGATTGGAAATTTGGCCCAAGCACATTTATCTTGTTGTTTTGTAGACTGTATTTTAATTTGAGTCTTAAAAAGCAGATCTTATGTCGTATTTGTTTTCAACTTTGGTACGTATAAAGGGCAATGCTCCATGCGTTGACCATGTAGTCAGCACGTGTACCAAGATGCAGGTTTTCTTGTCATCCTTGGTACTTGGGTCACATGGTTTCTCTTTCTACTGGGATTTCAGATCCATCCGCACCGCCACCTCCCACCAACCTCCGGCTTGCGAACTCCACCATCAACAGTGACGGAACTGTGACTGTGGCTATTGTTTGGGATCTGCCCGAGGAGCCAGATATCCCAGTGCATCACTACAAAGTGTTTTGGAGCTGGACAGTCAGCAGCAAGTCGCTTGTCCCAACGAAAAAGAAGCGGAGAAAAACTACGGATGGGGTAAGTGCAAGCCGTAAGGAAGAGTGGCGTCTTCTTGCAGCGGGTATTTGAATGCCAGGCAACTGATCTGAAAAGTGGCTTCTGCTGAGCTAAGAGAAGGAATGGATGAAGGAAAGCTTCCCATTCCTTTTGTTTTGACCGAGGAAATTTAGAGAATGGAGGACCATCTTTGACAGATTCCAGTATCTGTGCCACTTAGAATTATAAAACATGTCTCCAAAATTCCATATCATTGATGTTTAGCTGTGATACTCCTTTGGTTTTATTTTAAAGAAACTTTCTGACAGTTCCATCTTTTATTTTGAAGGCCTTTGTAACAAGTGATCATTGGTAATGCGTGCTTAGCTCATAGAAAGAGCTAGAAGAGCTAATTTTGTGGAATCACCGGGATGGAAAGCAAAATGTGATGTGATGAAATGCTGACAGGGGGCCCCCTCCCTCCACACACACACACACACATACACACTTGCCATTATAACCAAACAGCGTCAAGGGTTAGTAGGGAAGTTTGCAATTTATTTCTATTGTATATCAGTTAGATAAAGGAAATGTGAACTGCAAATTTAGTTATAATTGCTAATGGGCCCAGTGTAGCCTGAAACATGAGTCGCTATCTTATAAGTGACTTACAGTTTTGGATGCACAAGAGGCAAGCTAAAGGTCATGTGGATCACTAAGATTCTCAATGTTAAAAGTTGACCAATTAAGAATTAAGATTAGAAGCTGGAAAAATACAAAAGAACATGAGAAATTATGAAATTTTCTTCTTGGGCATCAATGGCTTCCCACTGCCTAAGAAACCATTCTAATAGCCTTGGTAAAGAAGGGGAGAGGGAATTTTCAAGGAAATGCTCTTTCAAAAGTGAATTTTATTTGACTTGTTTGAAGACAACAGTCTAGGGAGAACGATACGCAATCCAACAAGAAACCCTAACTAAAAGAAATTGGGACTCGGTAGTCTATGCAGACATACCATCCGTTACAAGAGGAAGTAGGTCCACGATGCGGCAGAGAGGGTTTCTCTGGAGATCCCGGGTGGTGGGCTGCTGAGGGCTGTCCTGGCCTCCCCTGGGAGAAGCTACCACAGTCTGGAGTCTGACTGTCAGACTTCCGCTTCTAGAATGCAGTCCTGTCAGCCCTCCAGAGCCGACCAGATGGCAGATGGTCGAGTTCTGATAATTAGCCCCTCAAAAGCCCAAATCACAGAATGATGCCGTCTATTAATTTACAGTGAGCACTGTGCCGACAGTTGTGGAATGCCTCTGAAAAACAGGTTCTCTCCCTGAAAAGAGGTCTCACAACACTCAAAATTAGGATGAGAATGCTAATAGTGATTGCAGAATTTAAGCAAGGGAGTTACTTAGATGATTCAATGTTAGAGGATTTCAGACCACAGTGCCTTTAATATAGCACATTGTACTCATAAAACTGGAATACTCTCTGCTGGGAAGCATGTGCTACTAACTGCCTGCTGTTTGGTGTTGCATTCATGATGGATACATCTTTTTCCTTCATAAATGTTCATACCACCAATTTGACCATTTGCAGACTATCTTGTTTTAGCCTAGGGGGGCATTTGATATCATCACGTGCATTCCATTTTGACAAATGTTTTGAATTCTAAGAAAACAACTTTATTTCCTCTCAATTACAAGTTCTTGCAAGGGACTTTACTGCTATACCTGTAAGTCGTAGAAAAAGCACTAGATTCGGAGTCATGAGACCTGTGTTTCCATCCAGGTCCCACCATCCAGTACTTGATCACTTGGGTATGTCACTTGATCTCTCAGTCTTAGTAGAATTTCTATCTGACTTCAAGCTATTGGGCAAATTATGTTGTTTTGACTTCCTTCGTTTAATATTGAGAATCACACACAGAAACTTGAGTATGTTTTGGCCCTTCTATGAAATTTATTTCAATGCTTAGTAAAACTGGATTTTCAGATTGTGAAGATGTAGAAAAGTGTGAGATCTTGGAAAATTAAAGGCGCACGTGAGGGAGGAGTCAGTGTGCTTCGTGATGACGTCCGAGGTTTTGTGATGAAGATGAGAGCCAGGGGAGCTTAGTGATGGAGTTCAGGTATATATTCTCTCCATTCGCAGTCTCAAAATTCTGTGGTCCTGGAGAGACTTCAGCCAGACTGTGAGTACAGCGTGGAACTGCAGGCCATCACGTACTGGGGGCAGACACGCCTGAAGAGTGCCAAGGTCTCCCTTCATTTCACGTCCACACAGGCCGCCAGCAATAGTAAGTGACCTTATAGTGCTTCCCCAGCAGTTTCTCGACCTAGCAAGCAATGAACTCGAGACAGCACAGAGAGAGGGTTTTTTATTTGGGACCTTTACATGGCAAATCTTCATGCCGAGGAACAGGTAACCAGGTCCTTTGAACTATGATGTATAAAACAGTTTTACCTTCGAATTTTTTCTTATGATTTTTATCTATTTTATGTGTAATATTTTGGTGTCATAAATGGAAATTTAGCAAGAAAGCTTATGTCTCATTCTAACAAATTTACATATTTATATGACTTTGGGTCTTTGTACATATGCATACTTGTTTTTAAGGGGAATGCATACAGTTAAATGGTTAGAAACTGATGCCTCCCAGTTTATAACTGTGACGTGCCCGTTTTTGTTGGTATCCACAGTGGTCATAATTATGGCTTGAAAGGCTCCTGAATACCCCATTGACTGGAGGGACTAAGTCATTCCCATATTGATTTTCCTTGTTTACAGTTTTTCTAAACTAATATGTTTGCCATGAACTGAGCAAAACCAGAGAAGAGTCTTATATGACACTCATGTCTGAGCCAGAACACAAGTTCCTGGAATGCTCTGGCTTTGTGCAGAAGTGGGGGCTGGTTAGAGCTGGGGAGAAGCCCGGGACAGGGTTTCCGAGACCGGGGTGGTGGCAAGAGATCACGAGGGCACGGGCCGCTTGTCTTGGGGCTCCAGTGGCATTGATTCCCGAGGATCTCTGTGAGCCCGTGGTATCCTTTCATCACGGCAGTGAGCCTGGTTCAGAAGAGGAGGAGAACAGGCCAAAAGCTTGTCTGAATTTAGGAAAGGCAGTGCCGGCTCTGCAGAGTTAGACGCACTGATTGCTCACAGTTATCTTCTACCACCTGGGGAAAAATAAGATCCAAATGAGCAGTCCGTTTGAAATGATGCTTTCGAAACAGCTCTTCCTACCTTTTGGGAAATGATCTCTTTGGAGATTAAGTGGATTTAAAAAGTCCACTATTTCTGTGTGAGTCTGGATACAATACAACTTTTACCTAAAGATTCTCTTGGAAAGATTTCTGTGTGTTTAGTAACTTCATTCATTCATCAAACTGAAATGTATGCCTATGAATTATGACATTATTGTGTCTAATGGTGGAAATACTATGTTATACTATATAATACTACAAAGATATGTACACTATATAATATATATACTACATGGACCATGTGTACACTATGTACTATATACATAACATGTACTTATGTGTGTGTGCATATATACACACATGCGTATACCCCCACATATGCAAATATGCACACACATACATTATTGGCAGCACTAGACATATTTCGATCTCTGCCTTAAAAGTGCCTAGTGTTGCATTTGGAGAATTCACCTGTAGACACGATTACACAAAGATCAGTCCGTTGCACACAGAGCTGTGGGGAACCACAGAAGCAGAGGAAACCAACCTGACGGTGGGGAACTCGAGCCGCAGCATTCCTCACCGAGTCCTGAGGATCAAGCGCTCCGTGGGCTCACAAGGCGCAGGGCGTCCTCCCACACAAATGCAGCCGCGTGCGTGAGTGCAGCGAGTTGGAAAAGGGCGTTGCACGTGCAGAGAACTCTGTGTGGGGGAGAACGAGGAGGAGTGCGAGGCAGCTCTCTCCCTTGGAGAGCTCAGTGAGTCGCATGGAGTCAATAACCATCCATGTGCTAGTGACTCCCCGTGTGTCCCAGCCTGACCACTCCCTGAATTCCAGAGTCACATATTCAGCTACCTGCCCAACATCTCCACGTGGGTGGCCAATAGGTATTTCAAATGTTACATATTCAAAACCGAACTCTTGATTTCCCTCTCAGACGTGTTCCTCTCCGGGCTCTCCTACCTCAAAAGGCTCCACCATTCACCAGGTAGCCAGAGATCCAGAGGTCAATCTTCATGCTTCTCTCTTCTTTCTCTCTAGAAATCCAATTCTTGAGAAAGCCCTTTTGTTTCTAATTTCATGTATGGATGAAATGTGAGATCTGTCAAATTCTTTCCCATGTTCAGGCCATTGTCACCTCTGTTTTATAAAATTAAAATTCTCCTAATTAGTATTTCTGTTCCAAAGATTCCACTCTTTCTTAAATATCCATTTTGTAGATGGCAGCCAAAATGTCCTTTAGAAAATATTAATCGTATTACAAATTTCTCCCTCTTCTGAGATCCACTCTCAAGATTGTCACCTACTCATTTTTTCACTTCTCCCCAAATTTCGTCCTTTACTGCTTCCCCCTTATTCCTCCCCAACTTCCTTCTAAGACCAAAATCCTTTAAACTTATCCTTCACCCAAGACCCTTCTTTTTTCTACTGGTGGCAGAGATGTCATCTATTGTATAAAATAAGTTTTCCTTTCAATCTCATTCTGTTCTTTCCAATAAACAACATTCCTTCCCTACTAGAAACTGGTATGGGATTGCAGACTCCCGTAATTTAATATGTGTTTATTCCTGCAACCAAGAACAAGGAGAAGAAATACAACCTCAACTTGCCATTGTTGACGTTACGTCATCTAGAGCCTCGTCGTGGTCCAGCCGACAGACAGAACGTTGATGGGACTCTGGGTCTCCCTGGCACATCTAGGGCTCTCTCACTCTTCCTAGGGCATCCCCACACAATCCCAGAAGCTCGGTGAGATCCTCTTTAATTAGCTCCTCCTCCCATCCTCTCAAGTATGATGACAAACCTTTCTCTCTCACCTTAAACCATACTGCACAGCACTATCTGAATTCCGCCCTGTCAGAAAGCCACACACAAATATAAACATATCTATCCCTTCACCCATGTTTGCCTCTGTAATCTAAGGTAGAAGCATCCTTCCTTTTGCATATGGTAGACTCCACCATGTCTAGACTATGGCTGTGGGGTCCTGACCCATCTCTTCCCAACTTTGGAAAACTACATTCACTCAACCAAAATCTCATCTAGGTCAGAGAACATGGATTATGTATCTGTGTGCCCCCAGCAGCCATCATAGTTCATTAGCATTGCTTCATAAATATTTGTGAAACCGAATTAAATTAGTCAGTTATTCCCTTTCTTACCTACAACTTTAGCCAACTCCTTGCCATTGGAGAGGTTCGTTCTGAGTGTTAAAGTCATTTTCTAATCATCTTTTAAAATCAGATAATGTCTTACCTGACCAATAAAGAGGTATGATAGTTAACATATCAAAGACCACTCTGTTCTAAGGAGTAACTGATTCCTCTACATGGATTCAGAAAAGTTATAAAAGATAAGTAAAAAAAGAAGTAATAGTGGAAAGTACCTATAGTAACACATATTGTTTGGGTCTCGGGGTATCCTACAGAAGAGAGTGGCTTTACAAACGATTATGCAGGGTATAAATGAGTATTTGTCAGGATTTTATATCCCAATGTTGATATATAATCTCATAAACACTAGTATATGACTTTTACAAGAACACTATATATTTCATCATGAACCAACTAGAGGCAAAGAATAATTACAACTTCGTAGTATAAGCAAGGGAAATTATATTTTACAGGAAAGAGAGTAGTAAATGTCAGCATATAAATTACTTTTTGAATTTTCTTTTTCCAGGTCTGTAGGCGTCCTAGGTGTTTTGATGATAAATATCTCTATGCAAGCAAAGGCTGAATGTTCAAGCAGTTTCATCAAAGGGTCCCCTGAAGGAGGAAAGACCTGATGCTAGCTTGAGTGGAAATGTGGCTGGCTTTTTTGGAGGCCGGAGGAATATTTCCAGGGTGGGACAGTTTCCAAATGTTTGATAGTTACCTTGTACAACTGGGATATTCTTCTAGCTCTCTAAAATAAAAATGGAGTGGAGAGAAAATACTCTGAATCTCCATCTGTAAAATTCATCAAGATTTTGACATCTGAAAAAACAGCATAGTCACTCCATTCTCTTAACTTTTAGGACTATTAAAGAGTATAAGTCAGACCTCGCGCCTTCTCAGAATGTGGTAGAAAAGACTTTATTTCATTTTTGTTTACCACTGAAAGTGGAGGGGACACTCTCAAAGTGAGGGACACGCTCCCAGGACTGAAGTCTGCATATCTCTCCTCTACGTGTGGCACGCCTCAGCAATACTACATGTCAATGTATTTCTGTGCTTGAATCATTTCAATAAAGCAACAATGATTCAATCTTGAGAAATGTAAAAACATGTTCCTACATCTGTAATTAAAATTAAAAATTTGTGTATGATATAAAAGAAAGTAGGAAGACAAAATTCACATAGAGATTAAACATAGCATCTAAACTTCTGTTGTGGTTATCCACTGGTGAATTCTCACCATCACAGATTATTAAAGGAATTAAAAACAGAAGTGGGCTTGGGAAGATCTTAAATCCTTAATTAGCAATTTAAGAAATACTTTAGGTGTAACCAGCAGGATTCTGTAATTCTGTGGTGGTGTCAAGAAAGGCATGAGTTTTGGCCATGAGCCCTGTGAATTTTCTCCATCCTGCCCCAGCCTCCTCTGGGCTCTACGCTTACTTTGCTGTTGGTCACACTGACTCTCTACAGCTACGAGGAGCGCTTCTCATAAAGTGGTAGCCTGTGATATTATGATTCATAATAAGAAATAAATATTTGATCTTGAACCCTGTTCCTGGCACAGAGCTCCTAAAACTCTTGAAATTTCCTAAGCGGTGAGAAGGATCAGAAGAGTCTTTTGTTATGTTAATGAGGTGACTTTTGGACTGCACCTAAAGTTGGAGGCCGGTCACCAGATTTGGCTGGTCACCAGCCAAGTGAGGTGTTGGGAAGTGGAGGGGGGCTGAAGATTGAGTTCAATCGCAAATGGCAAATGACTTAATCAATCATGCCTGTGTGATGGGGCCTCCATAAAACCCCAAAGGATGGGGTTCGGAGAACTGCCAGGTTGGTGAACACATGGAGACTTGCAGACAGTGGTGCGCTGGGGAGGGGTGGAAGCTTGGAGCCCTTTCCCCTTTCCTTGCCCTCTGCATCTCTTCCATCTGGCTCTTCCTGAGTTATATTCTTTTGTAATGAGCTGGTAATCTAGTAAGTCAAGTGTTTCTCTGAGTTCTGTGAGCCGCTCAAGCAAATTAATTGAACCCAAGGAGGGGGTCGTTGGAACCTCTAATCCATAGCCAACCTGCACTTGCAGTTGACGTCTAAAGGAGGGTGGGCAGTCTTGTGGGACTGAGCCCTTCACCTGTTGGTGGACAGTGTCAGGATTGAGTTGCACTGTAGGACACCCAGCTGGTGTTGGAGAATTGCTTGGTAGTGTGGGAACACTCTCACCCACCCCCACACATACACTGGAATTGGGTGCAGAACCCTTAAGCCTAATAAATATTTCTCAGTTATCCAGACATTTAAGTGAACTGTTTAAACTAAAGTTTTCTAAATATGGGCCCAACTAATATAAGTATCTATTCTCTGTTAATCAGATCCATTGGATAGATGATTTAACAGGCATGCCAGCGAAAGGAAAAGTAAATTGATGCCATTTTTCTTCTGGGGTCTCCACTTTTTCTTTACTGATCCTGTCTTACCCCAGGTCGGGAGTCTTCTCCCCATAAATCCTCATCTTTCCCTCTTCCTCCCCTTCCCAAGAATGCAAATCTCATAGCTCTATTAGAATCTAAGTTTCCATAATGCATTTCTTATCAGTATGTGATCAACACAGCTTAACCTATTATCTCTCAAAGAGCTACTTGGAATTCAGAAAGCAGAGAAGTCTTGTGTCAAAGGGCAGAATTTCTAAGTATGCAGCTCCTAAAATCAATGAGTGGGAGAGGTTTGAGGCAGGGGAAATTTTTGGTATCATCATTAAACCATATAAAGTGTCACCTGGCTTTCTATAAGGAGGCTGTGCTTAATGATGGAGGAACATAAGCTCGACCTGAGATGGCCCTGGGATTAAATTTCAACCTCACTACTGCTTGAAATGGATGGAATCGGACACGATTCTTGATATTTTTGAGTCCTACTTCTTTTGCCTTTAACATGTGTATGCTAATTCCTCTTTCTCAGGGTCTGCAAACTACGGCCCACAGGCTAGATCCTGCCCACCGCCTGTTTTTGTAAATAAAAGTTTACTGGCACTTGGCCACAGTCATTTGTTTATAGACAGTCTGTGGCTGCATTTGTGCTGTCATGAGAATTGAGCAGTTGGGAGAGAGAGCCTATGGCCCACAGAGCCAGGAAAATTTACTCTCTGGCCCTTTGCTGAAAGGTTAATGACCCCTGTTCTATTTCATAGGATGCCTGTATGAACAGGAATAAAATGGTGTCAGAGCTCACCAAGCAAACCAAAACCCACCAGGAACACACCTGGAAAAAAACTTGTTTATTGCCCTTGCTGCCACAAAGGACAATGTACCCCAGAAAAACATGTTTGCATCCCCTGTCAAAGGATTACTGTGCTAAATAACCTAAGTAAAACACCCCACACAGCCCAGGCGAGCAAGGATTTGGTAACAGCTCTAGAGCTGTCAATTCATGGATTTCATTTCATTTCATCCAATTTATGCTTAGTAAGCAACTATTATCTGTGTGTCCCTGAGTGAGGCAGGGGAAATCCAAGGGAGAGGAGAATAAGGTTCTTTCGCTGGAGGAGTTCAAGGTTGAGTTGGAGAAACAAATTAAAGGGGGAAAAAAGTGATTTAAAACTGGGAAAATATAGGAACACCGAAGAGGGGTTCATTTCCGTTTATCCCGGGAAATCTGCACCAAGGAAGGCACATAGGGAGTTTGGAAGGACGGAGAGTGTTGTACCAGCAGCACACGCAAGTAGTGCTGGTGCCTTCGGAGCGGAAGACATCGGAAACATCGTGACGAAGGAGCCCAATAGACTGTAGGAATCAAGAATGGCACAAATGGGAAATGCAGCTAAATTAAAACGGCAACAGAAAAAGAACACTAAAACTAGAGCCAGATCATTATCAAGAAGTGACCTAGGCTAGAAAGTTTGGATTACCTGATTCAAAGAAATATTTCCTGGTTTTGTTTTTGTTTTGTTTTTTTGCTTGATTACAGCCTATCTCTATGTCCGTTAGATATGGGATATTTAAGGCTTGGGATCATTCTGAATCACTTTTATATTGTCCTTGCTTTGCAATGAGTGTGTGTTTAATTTTTAAATAGACAATAGGAAAAAATGCATGTTAAAAAAAGTAGTAACGGACATCCTCACACACTCTCCATCTTATCTTTCCAAAAGTATCCCGTCTCGTATTGAAACAATCTTACAGTGGATCCTTATAACTCATTCCCTCAGAAGGCCTTTGGCTATGTTCCAAAGAATCCGTACCAGAGGCTTGTCACACTTAGGCAGTTCCTTCCCTCCCCACCTGTGCTCCTGTGGCCCGCACCTCCCTTGCGGAGAGCCCTCTCACCGTGGGCGCGCTGTGATCGCCTGCGGCTGTGGCTTCCGCTATTTCAAGAGCCTCGGGTAGGAAAGCTTTGTGTCTCCAGCCCCTAGCTCAGCGCGCCTGGCACTTAGTAATTGGTCCCCAAATATTTACAGAATGAATGGATGAATGTCCCCTATATTCCATTCCCCAATCTAACATATTGTTGCCTTTGTGTTTCATTTCGTTTGCTGAGTATCTTAATATTTCACATTAATATCTGTCAGAGCTCAGGATGTCTGTCACTAGTTTGAACAGTACGTTGATCAATCGTTGGCTGCGGTGACTGATTGGGAAATCGATTGGGTTGATGCCGTTTGTACTTTTTACTTCTAATTTGACAAAGTTGAACCATGTTTCTGTCTAGGGCCTCGAACTAACAGATATTGCTGTAGAATGCTGGTACTTCTGGGCAGGGCTAGCTACATTGTTTTCATGAAGTAGAATTTTAATGTTCTTTTGTTTACTTCATAACTACAAAAAAAACTATGTATAATGAGAAATACTATTTATACCTGTTACTTAAGTGGGAGCATATTTCAACCCAGTGAATACACGTTGATTACCAATTTAAAATCTGGGGATTGCGTGTAATATACTTTTAGGCATTCCAACCTGTTATGGGGGGAGTGTCAGCGACTTGAGCATGAAAGAATCTGCAGTTGCATCCCATTTTAGTTTAAAAAACAGCCACTAAATATGAATGAATAACAGAATAAAATTAAATACACTGGGATTGATATCAGGCTGTAGAATTATTTTTAACAAGTAAATTAGAATGCTGTACTTTGTTGCAGAAGAACAACTTGGGAAAACTAAAAAAAGTGTGATGCAAATACAGCCCCCTTTGCAAAGACGGCCCACTCGCCTCCTGGAAATTGGAGCTCCATTCTATCAAGACAACCAACTGCAGGTGAAGGTTTACTGGAAAAAGACCGAAGGTGCGCAAATGTTCTTTGTTTATTTGTTATTTGCTTTGACTAGCACAATGATATAAAGGCACTTGTGAAAAAGTCAGGGTCAAGCCACAGTATAGATATTAAGGAAAACAGTAGCTGAGTAAAACACTTTTATTTTTTCTTGCCTTTCTGTGCTGAAGTCTAAATGGGTTGCCCTTGATTCCCAGGAATCTGTATCACATTTTGAAATCAGCGACGGTTGACTCATTGAATGTTATCATTTCAGGGGTGTTGACCTGTCTTCATTTCTTTCCTAGAAGGTCAAAACACTCAAAATAGTCATTATTTTACACTGTAAATTTTTGTTCTAAATTAGTTTTTTTATTTAAAAAAGACCCATAACACAAATAATTTGGAAAATAGAAAAAAAGTCACTTATCTGAGCATCATTTTATGGAAACAGCATTTTGGTGGCTTTCCCTTTGCAAGTTTTCTAGGCATCAGTTCTTCGCTCATTATATATATATAATATATAAATAATAAGTATATATGTAAGCCATGCACACGTATTTTCATATACTATTATATGAGTATTCTATATTGTCATGTATTTTTCATAACATTTTAAAATCAATGCCTTGTGTGGATACACCATAATATCATAACATACCTCATTATTCCACTACAGTAAAACATTTTATGCCTTCAGAGTTTCCATTTTATAATTAATATGGCAATGAACATTTATCCTTAGAATAAATTTGGGGTTTTTTGGTGAGGAAGATTGGCCCTAAGCTAACATCTGTTGCCAATCTTCCTCTTTTTGCTTGAGGAAGATGGTCCCTGAGCTAATGTCTATGCCAGTCTTCTTCTATTTTGTATATGGGACACCACCACAGCATGGCTTGATGAGCTGAGCATGGGTTGGCGCACAAGATCCGAACCCATGAACCCTAGGCCACCAAAGCAGAGCACGAGAACTTAACCACTATGCCACTGGGCCAGCCCCCTTTTTTTTTGTTTTAATATTTGTTTTTAGGATAAGTTCATTTTATTTGTTTTATTCTTTGAATATTTATTTTCCTTCATTGAAATAGTGCTTTTAAAATTATTTGACATACATTTTTATCTTTATCACTTCTATGCGTTTTAGAAACATAAGCAAAACAGATTGTTTCAAGAGTTCAGTTTTAAAAATTCTTCTAATTCTTCTGAAGTGCTATTTTACTCAGGGTATCTGCCCACGTGCCATAAGGAATATTGATGTTGGAGGTCTTCATGTTCCAGAATATTTTTCCAAGCTGCTGACATCCATTCTGCAGCTACAATGATTAACATTAATATTAATGTTTTATTACTATCATATATTAATTAAAATTAAATTTCATTTATTCAATATTATTTATTAAATTTAAAGTTATATGTTAATATATCCATATTACTGAGTTTAATAATAGTTTTATAATCAATATTAAATTGTAAGACTTATTTGGCCTACTGTATTTATCAATTTTAAATTAGAATTGTATGTCAGGATGTTATATTAATATTAGTAAAACATAACATTTTATTAATATAACATTGGGAAAGTAAACATCTAACGTAATGAAATGAAAATGTATGCATATAGAAAATGAAAACATCTTAAGCATGCAAGAGTAACCACCACCACACTGACTTCTGAAATTGAAGGTTTGTTTTGCCTGCATTTCAAGTTTGTATGAATGGAATCGTACAGTTTGTATCTGGCTTCTTGTAGTGAACATTATATGGGAAATGGGAAATTAATCCATTCTGTCGCATGAAGCAATAGTTCATCTATTTATATTGCTGCATAGTAGTCCCTTGTACACCTCAATTCATGTATCTTTTCAGCTGTTGATGGAGATCTGGTTTGTTCTAGTGATGGGCTTAAGAAGAATGCTGCTATGAACATCCTGCGAACACGTGTCTTTTGATGCACATGTGTACATATTCTCCCATAGAGGTGGAATTCTTAGGTCCTAGAGTATGTTGAGCTTTAGAAGATGCTAACAGTTTCCCAAAGTGGTTGTACCAATTTACCTTCCCACCCGTGGGGTATAATGGCCCCAGCTGTGCCATTCTCTCCATCTTGTGGAATTTTCCGTTTTTAAGTGTAGGCATTGTGTAGTGATAGCTCAGAGTTGTTTCAACATGCATTTTTCTTATCATCAAGTTCTTGAGCACCATTTTGTAAGTTTATTGGCATTGGACCTCCTTTTTTCGAAGCACTCTTTAAACTAGTTAGCCAGTCTGTCCTGCAAGAGTTCTTTGTACATTGAGATATGTGTCATCTGCTGGTTTCATGAATTATCAGTATTTTCTCCCACTCTGATCCACTCTTACCTTTTTTAACTTTCTTAATGTTTTTTAATTTTAGAGTTGATCAGTTCATCATTTTGTTTCCTTTAGGTTTAGTGGTCTTTGTGTTATGTTTAAGAAATCTTTGCTTATACGAGAGTCACAAAGATACTCTCTTTGTCTCTTGGAATCCATATTGTTTCTCTTTCTCTTAGACTGACTTTCACTCAGATCGAGTTTTGTTGTAGGGGGCCAGTGTAGGGAGTCTTTTATTTTTCTTTCCCTCTTGATCTCCAACTGACCTAGCATCATTTATTTAAAAATGATTCTTTCCCCAAAGCTCTGTGGTGCCACCTTTGCCCTAAATCAAATACATATTTTCAAGTTATTTTTGAACTTTTCTATAGAGTCATTTGGCATATTTTCCCAACTTTGTGGCAATATTACATTGCCTTAACTACTGTAAATTGATAAATATTTTTAATACTAGTCCTCCACTTTTTTACTTCTTTTTCAAATTGTCTTGACTATTCTTGGCCCTTTGCATTTTTATATAAATATTTACATGAGTTTGTCAGTTTCCACAGGACCTTCTGAGATCTTTATTGAAAATGCAATTAATCTGTATTTCAATGACTGGAGAATTCACATCTTAAAATTCTATAAACATGACATACCCCTTTATTCAGGTTTTAAGACTTTCTCTCAACAGTATTTTATAATATATCATGTAGAGGTGATAACACCTTTTAATATGATTATTCGAAGGTATTTGTGTTTATTTTAATCCTGTTACAGATGGCATACGGCTTCCTCAATTTGACTTCCTAGTGTTTGTTGCTGGTATATATAAATGTTATATTTATATATTGACTGCGAATCCAACTATATTGTTATATTACTTTGTTCATTATAACATTTCATGTGATGATTCCTCTCCGTTTTTCTATAACTCAATCATGTAGTCTGTAAATAATGATAATTTTATATTGTCCTTTCCACATCTTTGACGTTTTCCTTCTTTCCCTCGCCTTACCACTGGCTAAGGCAGTCAGTACAACGTTGACTTAAAGTGAGGATTGCAGCCATGATGTTTATTTTTAAAAATTGTTTTGCTCCTTCATTTCTGTTTATTCAAAAAAAAAAGATTGAACAGAAGCACTATTTTCTTTCTTTCTTCTTAGTTACTTGGTTGATCGTTTAACAATAATTCACCAGAATATTTATATGGAAGAAAGCTAACAGTATTTGCAACTGAGAAAAGTCACTGTAAATGTGTATCTTTAAGGAACTATTCTATATAAAACCTTGTACACTTGTGAAGTCATATTTGAAACAGAATACCATAGAGTTTAAGAATACAGTCTTTAAAATAAGATATATTTTGTTTCAGAGCCCGGGTCAACCACTCACTAACTGTATGATGGTGGGCAAGTCACTTAACCACTCAGTGTCTAAGTTTCTCATCTGTAAAATGGGAATAATGATCCCCGTCTCATAGAAGCATTGGGTGAAATAATGGGATCCATACGTGTGTGTGCGCATGCACGTGTGTATGTGTGTGCGTGTTGGTAATGGATTTATATATGTATGTGAATATTTGCTTGTTGTATTTTTTCCCGCTTTATTGAGATAGAGTTGACATATAAAGTTGTGCACGTTTAAGATGTACAATGTGATGATATATGTATTTATTGTGAGATGACTGCCATAATAAGGTTAATTAACACCTCCAGGCATAGTGTTTAATTGTAAGGTTTGTGAAGACACCCTTTAACCAGATGAACAAAATTCCCTACTGCTCTTATTTGCAAAGTTTTCATCATGAATGGGTACTGGTTTTTATCAAATGTTCTTCCTGCACGTGATGAAATGATCAAGGACTTGTTCTGCTGTATTCTATTAGTGTGATGAACTAAATGGAAAATGATTGATTGCCTCCCAGGTTTGTTGTGAGGATTAAGTGAGATTACACATACCATTGCTTTGGAATAACGCCTGGCACAAAGTAGCCCTTCTCTAAATGTAAGGGTTCTCCTGAGCTTCCTGTAGGCGGAGCCCTGAAGAATGGCCAGAGGGCAGGGAGGAGACAGGCCCTGGGAAGGAGGGAGACGGCCTCTGAGCAGGAGGCTTCAAATGGCTTTGGGATTGACGCTCTGCTTTTCTCCTTCACAGACAACCAAGTGCAATGCTTTAAAAAAGGTTTTCAGAGGCCGGCCTGGTGGCGCAGCGGTTAAGTTAGCGTACTCCACTTTGGCGGCTCCAGGTTCGCAGGTTCAGATCCTGGGCGTGGACCTAGCACTGCTCACCAAGCCATGCTGTGGCAGGCGTCCCACATATAAAGTGGAGGAAGACAGTCACAGATGTTAGCTCAGGGCCAGTCTTCCTCAGCAAAAAGAGAAGGGTTGGTGGCTGATGTTAGCTCAGGGCTAATCTTCCTCAAAAAAAAAAAAAAAAGGTTTTCATTATCCAATTTGCAATACAAGTGCTATTAAATTTAAGTGTCTTATTAAATTTGGCACATGAAAAGGGATTAATCTTCATTGCACTATATCAGCAAGCAGGAATAATGGTCAATACTCCCATGCAGTAATCATTTGAGTGCATGACAGCCAAGGAATCGTGCCTGTCTTGAAGATCATTCACGAGCGTGTACATATACATATACACACATTAAATCATCCTGGCGCTCAGGAGATAGCTATGCAGTCGAACTGTGAGTCTGAACAGGAGCTATACTACAGTACACTTACTTTGCTGTCAGTCTGCAAATGTTGGTTGCTTTCCACCAGATCACAGGGCCGCTTCCTAAGGTACTAAGAACAAGTCATACTCTAACTAGAGTTTTCTGTTTTTCCAAAAGCCCTTTTCCTTAAATTATATCCACCTCATTTAGCTTTTTCTTTTAAATTTGAAAGCCAACTTGAAACTCAATGGAGCCTCATTTTGCCAGAGCACTTGGTAGGAGACTGGGAGAAGCTTCGGGAATCCGAAGCAGAACGAGGTGGAGAGCACGTGTGCCAGACTTACTCCACAGTTTTTCTCCTTCCAGAAGCCTTTTAGGCAGTCACCATGTGACGCATAGGATCCCAAACCACAGTTTCCCCAGACATTTGTAAAACATGTGCACATTCATAAGTCACAAATGTAGGAAAGGAGATGCCTTTAAAGAGTCCTGCTGTTGACATGACTAACAGTCCTGCTATTACATGAATCCTGTGTAGAATGTGAATATGAGTTCTATTTCTGTCGTGGAAAGGATGCTTTGGCTGGATTTTCCGGACTTTTGGACTCTGTAAAGTTAAATATTGTTTGCACCGTGTGCCGCTCAATAGACCCATCTTAAGTGGTTTTAGACTCCATGACACAAGGAGCTGACTATCCTCGAATTATAATGGATTCCCACCAGTGGATACACTGAGTCGAAAACCAAAAAGGACTGAGTACTTGTGCCAGGTCAGGGTAGAGGAGGACGGCGCCCACTAATCAGACAAAATTGTTCGTAGAAATTGGTTCTTAGATGTCACGTTTCCTGAAAGTGACGGCGGGCAGGCTGTTGGTTTCAGACTTGGAGTTAGGAACTGAAAAACACAAATCTGTTCATTTCCCTCGGAATTTCCCAAAGAGAGAGCTTCAATTTTTTTGTCTTATTTATTATGACACCATATACTTCTGTAGGCAAATGAATCAAACAGCAGATATTAGCCCTTCTCATCTTATTGCATAAGGTTGTTGGGTTACCATAGTGAAGGCTCTGGAAGAAAATAAATCTCTTCAACAGCGAGTTTGCAGAGCAAATGGTATTTTAAAAGGAGTAGCTCACTTAGCTCATTTTATTAACTAGTAACTTTATTCTGTTGACGTCAGCTAAGTTTTAATGTGTAATAATAGAATCCATGATTGATTGTTAGGCTTTTGGGCTTTAGACTTAGCATTTTTAGTCTACAAATATGAAAAATTGGATCAGAGAGAGAAAACATTCATCTGCTTTGAGTAGAAGTGTCTTAGACCTAGTTGGTGTTCGTAATTCTAATTTTAACTGTAGAAAATCAGAAAGTTCTGTCTTATCAAAGCATTTTTACAATTATAAAGAGAACGAGGCATTAGTCCGTGACAAGTTGTCATTCAACTAATGTTTACTGAGCACCTACTACCTGCCAGGCACTATTTCTGGTGTATGGACACTGCAAAGAAGCAGAAATTCCTGCCCCATGGAGCTGGCATTCTCTAAGGCCTTTCTAGTCTTGCACCCCTCCCCCAGGGTCGTGAGTTCCAGCTCTTTGTTCGGAGGCTGTTGTTCTGTGGCTCCCCAAGTGGCCTCCACCTCTCAGAGCTGTCATTTCAATAACCCCAGCCTTCTTGATCATTAGACTTTTGCGATTTTAGGAATTAACGTTTAATTAAAAATTTTGGAGCCCTTCATGTGTGCCAGACCCTATGAGTTGGGTATATTTGAGAAACAAATTAGGTGAATCTAATTTTTGAAGCATAGTGAAAGTAAATTTCAATATTTAAAAATACTTTTCAAATACTTGATAGGTCCTGCAGTCATATCCTAAAATACAAGTCCTTAGGATTTTAACAATTGGCAAGATGAAGCTAAAGACAAGATGTTTGTGTAAGGGACTTCCATGAAGCAAATATCTATGAATTGATTTCTTTGAAATTGAGCTCAAATAACATACACATTTTTTAATTTGCATTTTTAAATAAATGTCCCCAAACTGGCCTTTTGGGAACACCAAAATTATGCAGTGCACAGCCTACACAACTGTAAGCAGTTGCCCTTGCGTGGATCTCAGGATAGAGTTAGAGATAGAAATTTGAATCGGTAGGAATTATAGACGTGTATTGTAGATGTGATCCATCTCCCTCGAGAGAGAGAGAGAGAGTTTGAAATGAGAATGGGAGAGGGTGGACTGGGCCCTGGCCGTGAGGATAGAAGGACAAACAAGCATGATCCAGCAGAGGACACAGATAGTGAGTGTCCAGAGGAATTGGAGAAAATGGGGAGATTTGAGACAGAAGCCAGGGGGAGCAAGGATTTCCAGCAGAAAGGGAGGGCTGAGTAATGTCAGAGACTGCAGAGGCTGCAAGTAAGATGTTGAAAATGATCTTTTGTGTTGAGTGGCCTTGCAATGATCACTATTTAAGTAAAATTATATAATCTGAACCATGTCAGTCTGGTACATTAGCACCAGAGTGTGAGGATTGGATTAAAGGCAACAACTGAGAATGCTGTAGAATTCCTGAGGCATTTAAAGAAGGAAGCTGCCTTATGCTACTGACTTGAAAATGAAAAGAGATACAGTTGATGCTCATGATTTACAAATTCTGTGTTTGCAATTCATCTACTCACTAAAATTTATTTGTAACCCCCAAACCAATACTTGTGGCGCTTTTGCACTCGTTTGCAGAGATGCACATGCACAGAGTGGTAGTGAATTTCATACCCCACGTACACGTTTTCAACTGAAGTCGGACAAGGACGTGCTGTGCCTCCTTGTTTCAGCTCTTGTACCATCAACGAGTGTCCTTTGCATGGTCTATGAAGTGTCATGGTTTTTTGCTTTGTTTTGTTTTGTTTGTATTTTCTTGCTTTTATGGGGGGCAGGGGGGGACGTATTGCTGTTTAAAATAGCCCCCAGGTATAGTGCTGAAGTGCTGCTTAGGTTTCTAAGCCTTCTAAGCCAGAAGGCTGCCCTGTGTTTTCCAGGGGAAATAGTTGGTGAGACACGCTTCATTCGGGCGTGAGTCATAGTGCTGTTGGCGGTGAGTTGAATGTGAATGAATCTCTGTACGGTCCATCCATGAAACGGAAGAGGAAATTTGCTGGTTTATACAGGAGGCCGCTCTGTAAGGTGCTGGAATAACATCCATAGTGTGTGATGAAGCTATGGAAAATGTGAAAAAAGTGACTAAATTTGTGGTTCTTGAGACGACGACTTATGAAACAAGTACAGGAGACAGCATTATTGTGAGGCTGAAAGCTAAGGAAATGTACATGCATGCTCCCCATGTCATGAAAATGTTTGCACCTGTTTTCTTTCTGTGCTTTTATAAAGAAACCTGAGACTTAATTATGAATTTGTAAGAAATATATATTAAATCAGCTGCCTTTAAACAGAAACACACATAAAATAGGATGTATTGTTTGGCTGACAAAAATTTTGGGCCCACAGGTTCTCAGGAACCTAACCCTGTATGTCCCCTAGAAGTAAGGATTCAGGAGTCACTAAGTCAGTGTTCACGGTGATTTGATAAACCATAACTACCGTGAATAATGAGAATTTATTGTATAGACATCTATGCTAAATGCCTGCCATTTTTTGACTAAGCTTCGAAAAACATGGACTGCTGTGTATATGTTTGAAAATCTGCCAGAAAGGAATGCTAAAAGACAACTTGTGCTTTTTAATCGTGTTTTCAAGTGTAGGTTTTATTATTATTCAGGAATGGGGGAGCCATCAGATCAGGAGACGACTGCCATTGAAGGGATAGTTTGTTCCTCGCAGTTCCCAAGAAGAGGGGCCCACCACACCACACAGGGCCACACGAGGAAACACCAGGGTGCTCAGGAGGCAGAGGTTGACAGGAACACTGGTCAGGAGCCTTTATTGTGGCTTCTGCAGGAAGAGCGGGCGAGGAGGCTTCAGACTGGCTCGTGTGAATGATTTCAGCGGGCTCTGGGGCATAGGGACTGTCCCTCATTGCCTGGGACCTAGCCCTCTGGTGACTAGGGCAGGTGATGGTGGCCCAGAGTGTGAGAGCCCACCGAGGAGATGCTGGGGTTGGGGCTCTGGATGAGCTGGTTTGCACATGAAAGGCGTGCTTGCAGGGGTTAGTTTACTGTCTCTAGGAAGTGGCTAACCCTGGAAGGGGCAGTCCCTTCCAGCAAGGCCCCAAGATATCAAAACGTCAGAAATACAGGAAACAAAAATCGTGATTAGATGAAAGTCAATCTGAAGGCAAGGGGGCAATTCGAGGGCAGGAATCAAGGCTGTAGTTTTAGAAATGTTGAGTTTGAAAAGCATCCACGTGGGATAGGAAGTTGGGAGCACCAGCTATTCAAGGCAATAGCTCGGGGGGAGGGAGAAATGTGGGATCTGTCAGCAGGAAAGTGATTTTGAAAGTCATGAGAATGGATGGAATTATTCGTGGGGGCAGCACAGAGAGAGAAGATGACAGGGCCTTGAACTCAGGTGTGGCAGCATTGAGAGCTGAGGGAAGGGATGGTGCCTAAAGTGAGCGTCAGCCATGTCCCTCTGAATAGCTCTTCTCATGAAAACATAATCTGTTGTAAAACATGTATATGATTCTTAGGATACCAGAGCCATCAGGTCTCAATTAGACATCATGCGATTGTGTTATCGCAAACTGAATCAGTCCTCTGAGCAAAGACTGTCAGTCACACTGTTCCCATCGCACAACTTCCGTACTTGCTATTCCCTGTGGCTGGGACTGTGCTGTCCAACATGGTAGCCGCTAGCCACCTGTTACAGTCTAAATTTAAATTGATTAAAATGAATGAAAATTTAGAATTTGATTCCCCAGTTGCAGTGGTAACATTTCAATTGCTTTAGACGGAAGAGTGACTATGGGTCACCACATCCAGGATGTTTTCATCATCACAGATGGCTGTTTTGGACAGCGCTGGGCCAGAAAGCCCTGCCCACAATTACCTGCATTGTCCCCACCCCTTGACAAACCTTGCCCAGTCTCTACCCAAAGTCAGCTTCTTCGTGAGCTATACCAGCCATGTTACTTAACATTGTAACCCTTTGTCAATATACTCCCCCCTTACCTTCCATATTTATTTGCAGCCTTATACCTTCTAACCAGACTTACATCTTCCTTATGTACTTTGTTTATTATTTCTCCAGCCCCATTAGTATTTGAGATCCAGGAGAGCAGCTGTTTCTGTGTGGCTGTTTCACTACCACCCCTAGAACAGCATCACATGAATGAAAGGATAGGAATTCACTCATTGATTGACTTCATACTTATATATAATGTCTAATTCTTTTCCGAAAAAAAAAGCCCTTGATGTCTGCCTTGTGAAAGTGAAAACCTCTAGTAGAACCCTAAAGGGTTCCTCTTTAACTAAACACCGTTGATGCCAGCTTGATACCGGTTTATTTTCTCTGATTTGATATTCTTCTTTTCTCATTCCAAAATGCTCAAGGCAAATTCCCACTAGGTCCACCCAATTTCATCAAACAATTTTCCCCTCTGAAAACCTCCATCAGGCCCTTGGCGGGAACCCTCGGGACACGGTGTTAGTCACCGGCACATGCAGCACCTTTTCACACCCCTTGGACGCACTGGGTGGTTAGTAACCCTGAGACTGTCCAGATCGCCTTTCCCACACTCAGTCAGATGCTTCTCAGCATTTTGTCTTTTTTCCACCTGATTGCCCAAAGGAAAGAAATGTTCAGAAAATATGCTGCTCCACCCAGGAATGCAAATGTTTAAAGGGTTGGTATCCTCCCTGTCTCTGAGAGCACCAAGTCATGGCTCAGTAGGGACCAAATACACCAAAGCGCCAGGAGGCACCGTGTGAGGTGGAAGGCACAGCTGTTCATCGTGTGTCTTCTGCTGCGGGAGCGTCGTTACAGCAGTATTCGAGGGGGAATACATCTGAACGGCCGGGTCTTCAGGCTTGAGGAAACGCTTTTGTTCTTGTGGGTTCGGTAGCCTCTCTATCAGCTTTATCAGAAAAATGTAGGATTCAGAGACCTGGGATGATTCTCTCTTGTAACATAGGAATTAAGAATCTGCTGCTAAGTTCTGCCCTATCTTGTAGGGATTGACTTTCCGTTGACACCAGGGCTTATTCTGAAGACATCCTTGGAGTCATTTGGCTAGGGCTTTACTAGTTATTTTTTCAATGTAGTTCTCGCATTTCAACACAGTTTTCCTTTGGCAGTGAATTACTTCTTTCCCTGACTTTACTCTTAGTAGTGAAACAATAATCAGAATTGTGCCAGACCTGTGTGCCTCCTTTGGTTTACATAGGCATTTTGGATCACCTGCAGAATTTTATGTTCTTCCTTTCCATCTCTCACATTTTAAGAACATTGAACTATGTGGAATGTGACTTGCAGACTGTTCTTTTTGTGTGTGCGTTTTGACATTATAGATCCCAGTGTCAATCGATATCACGTGCAGTGGTTTCCAGAAGTCTGTGCGCACAATGAAACCACTGGACCAGAGACGTCATCTGGCATGACCCAGGTAAGTAGATAGAGGTCAGACTGCTCAGTTTGGAATAGTTTTTAAACTCAGTTGATCTATGTTTAAAATTGGACACAAAGATGTGCAGACTGTGTGTCCAATGAATAACTTATTCTCACAAGTTAGCTGTTGAATAATTGACTAGATGAAAGCTGAACACATAATGGTCATTATGTTCCCTCCCTCTTTCATCCATGCACAATGTTACATTGACAGCTTATTCTGTTGTCAACACATGGCAGGTCCTAAAATGCAGAGATTAAAGGCAATTCTTAAGGAACTCCCCGCTCAGAGGGGAAAGGCTTCTGAGTCTCTGTGTGCATCTTAATTGGACAAAAGCTTTGATTTATTTTCTGAATTTTGACTTGGCACCACGATCTAAAGGTACTGTTTTCCCAGTGAATTATGAGGCTGTCATTTAGCATCCCTCTTTGCCATGGCTGACTACCGCCGACTAGTCCAGCTACTGAAAGATATTACCTGTTCTATGCAGCACACGCTGATGTTTTCAGAGATCATTAAATTCCTGGGGATAGTAAGTCTGACTATATTACTCAAAATACTAGTCCAAATATTTGGGGGTTAATGCATGAGTTACAGAGTAGAATCAACAAGCCAACAGAAAATGTTTCAGAGGGCATCAAATTATCCAGTGTTGAGGACGGCAATGTGTATGTAATATATCAATACAGTATAAAAAAATCTCAAGACATGGCCCCAAATGGACAAAATATTGATATATGCTGTTTAACTGGAACATTTTTCCTTTGAACATTTTGTAAAGCAACAAGTACAGTATTTTTAGAATCATATCTGATCACATAACTTGAAGATAGTAAGATAAAACAAGTCACTGGGTTTGCAGAAATACACAGCTTTGTACTGGATTCGACTTGTCCCAACTCAGGTTCACCAAAGTTGCTCCTTTTATTTGTCCTTAAGCTCTTCCCAAAGTTTGTGGCCTTCAGTAAAACAAAAAAAGAAACGTTTTCAAAATGGAAACTTACTTGAAGAGCAGAAAAAGAAATGAACGGAAGCAAGATTTATTAAATTTTTTGTGGGCAAGGGGCGAGGCTGGTATTTGTATTACTTATTCATGCCTTGGAATTGTGTGGAATCTGGCTTATTTTCAGGGGGCTGGCCAGTCCTAGCTTATTATCTTTAGAAGCTCTGAAGATGATGATAACTCTTTACTGAGCATATATAATGTGTCTGCTAGAAATAAGAATCAAAATCCTGGAAAAACATTCCACTAAGCTTAGAACTTACCTGTTTGTAAACAACTTTTAAGCCCACTTAATTTATTTTCATGCTATGATGGCACATCGGCTAATTTACCTGTTGCTGCAGATGTCACCTTCTGTGCCACGGGAGAGCATTCTTGAGATACCTGTGCAGCAGTCTCCTTCGTGGCTGACTCTGGATTCCAATATATTCCCATAGAAAGTGCAGATTCGTTCCTAAAGAAAAGTACTTCAGACTCCCAGAGACACAGCAGGCTGGGGCTGCTTCCCACTCGCTCTCTGGTGTTCACTGCGCTCAGCTGGGTGTTCCTCATCTCCCCTCCCCTCTAGACGAGGGGCCAGGAGCTCTGCCCGTCGCTGCCCTTTGCAGGTTTGCACGCATCCTGCTCCACCAACCACAGCGGCTTCTACTCCTGACTCAGGTGACTCAGGGAAGGACTCGAGGCTTTTTTTTTAAAGATTGGCACCTGAATTAACCACTGTTGCCAATCTTTTTTTTTTTTTTCTTCTTTATCTCCCCAAATACCCCCGGTACATAGTGTATATCTTATTTGCAGATCCTTCTAGTTGTGGCATGTGGGACGCCACCTCAACGTGGCCTGAGAAGCGGTGCCATGTCTGCGCCCAGGATCCGAACCAGAGAAACCCTGGGCCGCCGCAGTGGAATGTGCGAACTTAACCACTCGGCCACTGGGCCAGCCCTTGGGGCTCCATCTTTCTTTAAATTCTTGTCTCATGTTTTCCACTAGTCCATGCTGCTGCCTGGCAGGGACCCCTACCCTTCCCCTGCAGGGTATCAGACAGACATGTACGTATGCATCTTTCATACATGTACATGCAGCTCTGGGAACTGTCAACCTGAATGGATAAGCAGCACAGACAAATATGAAAGAAACATGGTTACAAACTCGTCATACCCGTAAATGTCCTCTTTCCATGTGAGTGTAAAGCCATTTTCTAAGCCTCTTATTCCTCAGCAATTTAGCCTATTTTTCCGATTTATATTTAGTCACCATGTTATGGCAGGTAGCAATAACAGCACTCCAAAATGGGGAAAAAATACACTGCGAAAGATTATCTCCATTGTGTAAAAGACAAACACGTATAAACTAAGCCTGTGTCTCAGAGCAGCCTGAGTTAGCTTTTTTATATTTAAGGAACACTTAGGTTAGTACTGACAGCTTCACAGCACTGGCTGCGCTGCTGCCGGCTGGGAGATGCTGCTCGTGAAGGTTAGAGTTGGCCGCTTTGATACGGAATCACTAGGATCCCATGGAATTTCAGAGATGTCTCCCGTGCCGTGGGAGTGCTTCACAACTGTAATTAGTCCCCACATGGACAGCGTCTCCTTTGTACTTTTCATAAAAGCCATGTTACACACACTTCACATACGTAGAGGAAAATATCCCTTTGGAATGTGATTTCATCTCCTGCCAATTTTTTATCCCTAATGAGATTTATTGCTAGCACATTCTCTTTCTCTTTCTCTAGGAAAATTATATAATTCTGCAAGACCTATCATTTTCCTGCAAATATAAGGTGACCGTCCAACCAACACGGCCAAAGGGCCGCTTGAAGGCGGAAACTGTTTTCTTTACCACGCCACCGTGCTCCGCTCTTAAGGGGAAAAGCCACAAGCACGTTAACTGCCCCGGTGAAGCAGGTACAGGCTGACCTCAGCTTCCAAGTGCGTGTCTGTGATGTTGGCAACACTTTGAAAACATTTCCAAACTACCTTTCACAAGACCCTAAAAACTAAAAGTACCCCTCTTTCTAAATCGTAATATGGTGGCCCAGTTTGGGAGGTAATATATGTATGAATTTATGCATTATTTTAAAATTCTAACAGCATTGGAAAGACCTCCTATGCTGGCAATATTATCCCTTTAGAAATGAAGCCAAAGGTTTCTATATATACTGCTTGTGCTTTGGCAGACTTTATGTAAATTGTTTATTTTTACCCCACCCCATTGCCATGTGAGTTATCTTTACACACTTTCCAAACTTCGTGTCTTTACCTTCCATTCCCTTTTTCTGCCAAAGCCCGTTTGCAGTGGAGACAACTATCCCTGGGCTTCTTAAATGCAGTTGCCTAAGCTCCTTCTAGTAACTTCTAAGAACTCTTCTAATAACTCCAGTGTCCACCCTTCTCATTGTAGTCATTTCTGATCTCGAAGAAATGGACAAGTCTTGCCAGATTGCAAAATTCTCTCTCTTCCTTTCATCCCTGAAGCAGGGATCTAAACATAATGCCCAAAGGATTGGAAGCACTTAGCACCAAGTTGCAGTGAGAGACTCCTGTTCAGGTACTACGCCCATAGGTCTAAGAGGTGCTGAAAGACTGAGGTCGGATTGCTTCTACCTTCCCCGTAGAATGGCTGCCCAAAATTCCCCAGGGGAACGTAAAACAGGTCCCACTGTCGCTCTTTCTCCGTTAGCCTAACCTGGTTTTCATCTTCCCGTTGCTCCAGGTCATGTTCTTTCCAAAGTACCAGCCAAGCCCGAGAACCTTTCTGCTTCATTCGTTGTCCAAGATGTTAACATAACGGGCCACTTTTCTTGGAAGATGGCCAAGGCCAACCTCTATCAGCCCATGACTGGCTTTCAAGTGACGTGGGCTGAGGTCACCACGGAGAGCAGACAGAACAGCTTGCCCAACAGCATCATTTCACAGTCCCAGATACTGCCTTCAGTAGGTGCCAACTCAGTTACGGTGTCCATGTTGCTCGTGTCCATTGCTCGTGTGTAATGACTGTCAGAGCTGGAGGTTTCTCATCCTGCATGCTGTACTGTTTAGTCTTATTTCTACATTTTCTTCTTCTGAATGTGTTATTTTGCAAGTCTCAACAACACATCACAAGTGTTATTGTGACTAGAGTAAACTGTCGTCTAGATTGATTTTGATTGCTGGAGCCAGCTCTTCAAGAGACCTTATCATGTCTTGTATACAAGCAATTTAACAGTTTTCTTCTGTCTTTGTTAACCCCATGTCCCCCGGTCGGAGTAGACATGCCCTGTTTGAAGTGTTAAATTGGGGAAAAAAAACAGCTAAAAGAAGCTTGTTGTTTCTCTTCCTTTCCCCCTTCAAATTTGGCTAGAGCCCGTAATGAGTTGGCCTGTCTTCCAGGCCACTTAATTCCTTAGCTTGAAAAAAACCCATGTGTGGGCTTTCACCCTCTCTAAAAACGCCCTAGAATGTCCAACTCCTGTTCCAAAAAGAAAAAACAACAAACAAACCTTAAATCCCAGAAGGAAAAATTCCATGGAGTTAGAAAGTAGTTTTTCTATGAATATATTAAGTTTTATTGAGTTTTGAGAAGAATGTGTTGGCATAAAAATAAACATTTTCACTTATGGGCATTGACAGATATTGTGTTTTAAGGAAAACAGTTGGCTCATTTACTGAAATTTGGATTATCAAGAATTCACATCACAAGATGTGCAGATGAAAACCTTAAGCCATGGGAAAGTCTTATGTTAAGGAATAAAAGATGAAATCCCAAGGGTGAGCCCTGAGAACTGGCACCTCAGCAGATTCTAACTCTGCCAAGGGCCTGAGGCTGCCAGGCATTGAGTAGGTGCCGAGAGGCTGTACACAGAGAACTCTAGCAAATTAGGAGCAACATTCTGCAGATAGACTGTGGCATTGAAATGAACCAAACACACATTTATACAATATTCTCATACGGGGAAGAAACGGTCATAGACTATGTGTCCACTGTGTGTGTTTTTGAAGGTCACTGACCAGCATCTCCTTTTATGTAACTTCCTCAGGATCATTACGTCCTAACAGTGCCCAATCTGAGGCCATCCACCCTTTATCGCCTAGAAGTACAAGTGCTGACCACGGGAGGGGAAGGGCCAGCCACCATGAAAACCTTCCGGACCCCCGACCTCCCGCCGTCTGCAGCACACAGTGAGTGCCAGGGCACTGAGACCCCTGCCGTGTCTTGTGGACAGAGAGGAATGTCTTGGTGAAAAACGGAAATAAATAAATAGTTACCGATTCCTATGCAATAGGGAATTCCCTTTACCTGAAATTCTTCCTCCCTGTTTGGATCTACTTATTGGATTTTATTCTGGCTACTGTCAGCGTGACTTGTACAGCTGATGCTGAATTGCTCTCCTCCCCTCCCACCTACTCCCTCCCCCATCCATCCTTCCCTCCCTCCTTCCTTCCATTTATTTTCTACATAATGCATGCCTTTTCTTTGTCTTTTAAACCATAAGTATATATGGGGAAAAAAAATCATAATCTCATATCAACCTGAAATTTTTTTTAAAAATTAAGATTTTCAAATATGACAATATAGGAAATAATATTTTGCTAAGGAGCTTATCTTCCTATTACATATATTTTACTGTAATATAGTACATGAATTTTCTTCATAATATGACCCAAATCAATCTACTTGATTTATTGCTAAATCAAGTAAAATGTTTTTAAAAATTGTCACCTGCTGTTTCAAAACAATGAGCCTTTGCTGATTTTTAAATTATGTACTTTATTTTTTTTCCAGCTTAACCTTAAAAAGCAGCATCTAAAGGTTTGTGTGTTGATAAGAAAATTGAGAAGTAATCCTAGTTTTACCTCTGATTTTTTTAAACGATGGCTCAAATTTGCACCAATAACTTCTTATGCTTAGAATTTAAAGGAAAACAAACCCTCTCCCAGTGGGGGAGCTTGCTGGCCCTGTGTGTTTGTAAGTGGTGGGTGAATGCTTTCCTGGTAGTCCTCCATTGAAATTCTGTTCAATAAAAGTATTCATTAATTTTCAAAGTTTTTTTAGGAAATAAAAGGGATTATGGCTTGCTTAAATAATTGTAAGCTTAAGGCAAAGAGCTTGTCTTCACTCGTGTTTTTTATGGTTTTAGGGAAGGAGGGAAAAGCTGGAAGGGAGAGAGGGAATGAATGTCTGTACCTTCAGACTCAGAATAGGAAAGACGTGGATGTGGGAGGGAACCTTTGCCCGGCTCTAATGCTCACGCTACAAATAAATGTGCCCGTGCTGTTTATCCAGTACGTACAAAGCCGTGTGACTGCTATGTTATGTGCTGTCACTTCTTAGGACCCCATCTCAAACATCGTCATCCACATCATTACAAGCCTGCTCCAGAAAGATACTAAACAGCTCAAAAAGAGGTTCGAAATGGAGCAAATGGAAGGTGTCAGCTTGTGGGCCTTCAAGGACTGGACACGCATCCCTGCAGAAGCAGAAGGCCCCCCGCGGGACTTCACTCTCCTGTGTGACTTCAGCGCACTGAGTGCTTCTGTCCACCTCCGACGCATCTGGAAACCAGTGACTAACAGTGAGCTGGTGAGGATGGGCACCAGCTTCCCACGAGACAATGAAGAATAGGCCTGTGTAACTGCAGATTCCGTTTCCACATCTGGTTTTGCTAATGTCTATTGAATTATTGCTGAACTGAGAGTTCCCTGAATTTGGAGCGGCAAATTCTCAAAACAAATTAGTGTAACAAATACACAGTTCATACACACATGAAGCATAAAGTTAAGGGATAAAACTTATTTTTTACTAAATGATTGATTTGATTTGCAAAATCAACTAAGATTGTACAGTTTTTAGGCCCTATTTACTCAGATCTTTCAAAAGATGATTTTTATCACATGCGAATTTTAACCAAAAATTTAACATGAAATATACTCATTAAATCTAAAAACGCTCCCACTTCAAGCACCTGAAGCTTCATTTTATACAAGGACAAGCAAGAGTCCAATCTGTGAATTATGATTGATGAAAGGCGTCCAAAGCAAGGTGGAGTCAGTGAATTAAGCTGATATCCAGATTTTGCCTTGGAGAAATTTAAATTCTTTCCTAGGAATACTTTTTAATATTTCAAACTATAGTATAAGAGATTTCCAAGATATGTTATCTTTATATTTCCCCTTAATGTGGAAAACAGCTGCCTATACGCTTTGTTTACCATCTTCATGAATCGAAAAATTTACAAAGCGTCTTGCTTAAACTGACAGAATCCCAACTATTGAATATTTTCAATTCTTCCCTGCGGTTGGCCTTTTCCTTATCAAAGTAAGCTATTTGTATGCTAGAATATTCTCAGTAACGTGAAGAAGGGGCTTTGATCGATAGAAGACAGTGGTTTGCTTTTGAACAAGCTTTACTCTCAAATCTCTTCTATCCTGTTGTTTTGAAGATTTCCCAGCCTCCACTGCCCCCGCAGAGCATGAACTCAAGTCAAAACAAGTTATCAGTATATAGCATTGCAGTGTCTATTGGGGCAACTTAAACACAGAAATGTTTGGTTTAATATACTTTTTTGTTGAGGAATACCCATATATATGTTCAAAATATGCATATGTGTGTCGTTATACTCCTAAGTGTGTGTGTCTATGTTCACATACATGGACATGCATATACCTTGAGGATGAATGACTGAAGACACTGTTTTCACAGCTCACCACTGGCGGATAAACACAGTTCTAAAAGGTCATAAGGATAATATCTTTTCCCCGTCAGTGGTGATTCTATGAGAAAAGAGCAATGTATCAAAATTAAACATTTTTTTTAAAGGACTTCCTCTTGTCGTTATCTACACGAGTAGCACCCTTATTCTTGGGTTTGAAGGTGGGACTTGTCGTTTTGTTGTTTCCGGAAAGCCTGCGGATGCCCTGACCAGTCCTGGGAAGAGCGGATGGCTCAGGACTCCTTCACTTCCTGGAGTTTTGCAGCAGTGTCTAAAAGCAGATGCGATATAAAAGGGAGAGAAACTATTTTATTATTATATCGATGCATTTCTTTAGGAAACACAGCCCCAAAGCATGGATACCTGATAATGGATATTGAAAACTGTCTCCTGTGTATTAAAATATTTAAACAGTTGATAGTGCAGGCAGCGTTTTGCAGCTTTGCACAAGTGACATAAATGGGAAATCTCAGAATGGAAGTTCTCGCTGGTTCCAGATGGTTTTCTGCAGCCCTTAGCTAACGTGGTCTGGGATGGGCTTATTGCCATGTGTTGTGAAGTCCCCTGGTTCCAAGAATGATATATTTTGAATGGAGAGAACGGGAAACAGCCTTCATTTAAAACGCCCCCGCGCTTGAGCAGACACCAGAGAGCCTTCTCTGAAACTGTGGTTTATTCCCGTGCCATTACCAGCATCTGAATTTCAAATTCTTAAACTTTCAAAAATCAAGACTTCTAATTATCGGCTACAAGTTTATCTTTTACCTTAATTTGTCATGAACAAATCCTAATATTTGTGCCAGCAAATTTTTGTACCATTATATAGTTTAAAATGCAGGAATATATACATAGATACAAAATATTATTATTATATAAATTTAATTGTATAAAATTTAATTATGTTTCTTTTGTCTGGGTAATAGACATTGAGCAAATATATTTTTAGTTCAATGAAGGTTCTAAAGCTTACACCTTCCTTAAAAAATCTAAAGCAGCTCTAAGGAGCATGTAATTTTGCTATAATAATTTAGATTTTATTAGTATTATTGGAAGAAAAATATTAATTAGGCAATAAAACATGAGTTTCTTTTATGAATTTCAATAATCTCCAATAATCAAATGAGCAAAAATATAATTACAATTTTTTTATTTTTAAAAATGAGTGCCCTCATAAACGGATAAAATCTATGTTTTTTTAGAAAAAATTCTAAAATTTTTTGAAGCAGTTAATTCTCTGTTTTATTGAAATTAGATGTATTTCTCTCATTTGAGAAAAAGTATATTCGGTGATAGTATTTACTCTTTAAAAAATTGAGCTCATCAAAACTGCCAAGTTGTCAAATCCAGGTGGCCAACTCGAGACGCCCTGAGCTACATGCCTTCTTTTCATTGACAGCGTTCGCTCTCTGATGAGGAATGCATCTGCGCTACCCACAAAAATCGCTGAAACTCATGCAGTGATTTTTATAAACAAACGAGTGTCCTTTCAAGTCATTCATTGTTTGAATATGACATATTAGAAACGATAAAGTGCATGACAGGTAATTTTTTCCAATGTTTATTAAACAAAGTTCAAAGTTTAAAAATGCATTTATATCCCTGAAACTTAAAAGAGCGTGCAGCCAAGTCTCGGGACCAGGGTTTCTCCACCTCAGCTCTGTTGACTTTAGGGACCGGATCATTCTCTGGGATGGGGACTGTCCTGTCCACTGGGGGATGTTGAGCAGCCTCCCTGGTCTCCACCCACTCGATACCAGGAGCACCTCCCCTAAGGTGTGACACCCACAAGTTCTGCAGACATGGCCAACTACCCCTGGGGGATAAAGGCCCCCCCGCTCAGAATCTGCATCGTAGAGTGATCTTTACTGAATAGATGAAAATTTGGCCTGTATAAGGAATGGAGTCAATTGCAAAAGTAAGCCCCAGGGACTGAGGAACAGCTGGGAAGTTGCTACATTTGATTTCAAAGCCCTAAATAGTGTCTTTTATGTCCACTGAAAAACTTGTTTAAAAGACTGAATTTTGACTTGTGTCTGTATCATGCAAGTACAGATATTAATTTTGTCTTACATGTCAGTCAACATCACTTGTGATAATGACATGTTTATTTAATGCCCTTAAATGTACCATGGATTTCCTCAACTTTACTCCTTCCCGTGTTTGCAAATATCTCTAAATCTTGTTACACAAACTTTACATTGTAGCCAGAACACAAAAGCTAAATATGTGTGCATGTACTTTGAAATTCATCTAAAATATAAATGCATAAAGGTGGTGACCCTTACCTATGGTTTTGCATGGCCGGACTCAGTTTTTACCTCTACTGAGTATTTTAGCAAGTTATCCCATTTACAGAGTGATTAACAGAGGTGTCTATGTAAAGTTATTATTTTTCCTTTACTTAATGATATTGTAGTGTGCAGATAACAGAACTGCTATCTTCTCATCCAGATGCTCTCTAGAAATCATGTCCCTTAGAGTGGTTGCTTAAAGTCAATATTTATTTATGTATGTAATAAAAAAAGATTTTTGTGTCTGTCATGTTATTTAGAGAAAAGTAATCTTGTAAAGAAAAAGCATTTTGTAAAAAACAAAAAAGTATTGTAAATAGTCTGATATTCTGTGACTCATTATTTTCATGTTAGAGTTTGTACATACTGATTCAGTAATAAAGTATCGTTAAGCCTGCCTAGCAGACTAGACTCATTTATTTCCTAAAAAAATCTTTTTTTTAATTTAAGAAGAAAAATTTGCAGTTTCCTATGCCACCACAGAGATTCAAAACCCTAACTTTCCGTGTCAGTGTGAATGGAATTCAAGGTCTGGTCAATGTAACAAGACAGTGCTTCCTCCTCATGAAAGTATTTTGGAGTTTGACAATCAAGGCTGCAGAGATTTTCCTTAATATTTACAGCTGTTGCTCGTGATGGTTTGGGTGGCGTTATTTATCAATAGTCTGCGATTTTGAATTGCGCCCCCCAGATGTATCCATAAAATGCTGGATATATGTAGTGCGAATAAACATTCATTCATATCTCTGGTTTTCAACACCATGTTCTGTGTTGAAGGCTTCGAGTCTCCAATATCCAAGAGTTCTGCGAAGTTAGTACATTTCCCACTTAGACATGCGGTGGACCCATCGCATATCCACGATGAATGAGAAGAATGCCGTCCCATAAAGCGTGGGAAGTAGTGGTGCTATCCAGGGGAACCTGGATCATTTTCTTCTCCAGAAAGTCACTTATTATTTATCTATGCATTTAGTCAACAAACATTTCCTTAGTTTCTGCTGGGTGCCTGGTCCCGTTCTAGAGGTGGGACGTTGACCAAGAAAGGCCAGCTCCCTGTTTTCATGGATTCTTCATTCTAGCGGGAAGACATGGGTGATAAATAAGAAAGAGTACCAAATGTGAGAAGCCAGGTGGTGGGAAGTACTGTGGTGAGGAGGAAACAGCATTGCATTAGGGAGTGGCTGTGAGGTTCCTAAAGAGCAAGGTGCTCAGTCGAGACTGCACTGTGGCATTGACAGCTCAACTAAGACCTGAGCAGTAGGAAGAAGCCAACATAGGATGGAAGGGGACTGTGGGGGGTGGGGGGGGTGCATCTGTACCAAGAAATTTGGAGTCTCATCGAGCATTTTTAAAGAACACTCTGGCTGCTGTGGGTGCAAGGGATTGTGAAAAGACAAATGTGGGAGCAGAAGATCAGCAGGAGACCATGGTCTTTGTCCAGGTGAAGACCAGAGAGTGGATTAAAACGCAGTGGTCACGGTGGACGTGGAGAGAAGCCAACAGACTGAGGATACGTTTTGGAAGTTGAGTCGACGGGACTTGTATGTGTATCGTATTCCAAAGGCAGGAATAGAGATGCCTCTTAGGTTTGAGGTTGGGGTTACTGAGCGTCTTCTGGGGCCACTTATCTTTCCTTTCTTGTTTTGTAGTCTCTCCTTAAAAATGATGACATTTTCCTGTCAAAAATCACTTAAACGTTTGTTTTGTGTTCCTTGATAATCAGAAGCCATTACATGTAGAGATATTGTTCTAGTCGGCGCTCAGTAATTTTCAAACAATGGATAGATCCAGAACAATATTAATAATATCACTTAAGAATCCAGACACAAAAGTCACATTTGGGAAGACTGCATTTTTATTAAGTGTCCAGAAGAGGTAAATCCACAGAGACAGAAAGGAGATTGGTGGCTGCTGGGGCTGGAGGAAGGAGAGAACAGGGATGGCCTGCCTCATGGCTCTGGAGTTAGTGATGAAAACGTCTGGAACTAGACAAAGGGGATGATTGCACAACATTGTGACAGTACTAAATGCCACGGAATTGGACACTTGAAAATGGTTCATTTTATCTTATGTGACTCTTACTGCAATAGAAAAAAATTATTAGCAATACCACCTAATTTCCAAATACAAGCACAGGTATATATCACATTCAATTTTAATGCAAATGCAACTTAATGGCTCTCACCAGTGGCAGGAAGTTCTTTATTGGTGGTGTAAATTATCCCTCTGACTTTCAAATGAGAAGTAAGCAAAAATGATGCCAGAGAAAGAATTTTACTGGCCTTGATCTTGACTAGGAAGTGTCTGAGAAGTGGGTTTTATTCCAGGCTCCTCCTGAGTATAGCATATCATATCACAGATGATGCCATGCCTCAAGTTGGCTGCTGCAGCCGCCCTCCCTGCCTGAGCCCCCACGCCAGCTGCCTGAGCCACTGTCGCCACTGAGGCCTCTCCCCCTCCCCAGTCTCCTCCTACCTTCCCCAACAGCTGCATGGCCACTGCACCTCCAACTGGTCCTCCATCCTCTGTTCTATCCACTCCTTCAAAGAGCAGGACTGTGGGCTCCTGACCCAGACATCAGGCTTAAAACTAACAAGAAAAACTCTTGGCTTTGGCCACATTCTTTTACTCCTTGAGCTACACGAGAGGGTCCACAGGTTTTAGGATGAGTGGAACGCCATGGCAGGGACCCAAAACGCAATGAATAGTTTTTGCGTTGTTTCCTTTGGGGAGATGTTTTCACACAGATGTGTCTTGAAGACGTGACTTTGTTATAAATTGGAGAACACTTTTATGTAAACCAGCCATTTGTGGAACATGCCATTTAAGGAGAGCTAGCTGTGGGTGACCAAGAAAATGTTTAAAAGAGTAAGGATTGGGCAACTCTTGTGCCATGACACAGGGAGAGTGCCTGCCCTTTCTCCGCCTCGGTTTTCCTCATCAAAGTGAGAGTTCCACCATTTCATGGTAACCACGAAGATTAGGTTTAATTATTTAGAAGTGCTTTCAAAATTCCAAAGTGTGTGTGTGTGTGTGTGTGTGTGTGTGTCTAAAAATGTCAGATAACTAGGGATTGCAATCTCTAAAACAATTTAGTGCAACTAATAGGAAAGCGCAGTGTTATATTTGCACCAACACTTTCTGACATCCAATCCCTGGGAGTGATGGAATGTATTTTAGAAGACGGTGAGGAAGTGAGCAGTTCATGTAAGATCTTCGTAAGGAAACATTCTGATCTATAGATAATACGGTAAGAGGAACTTGGAAAAGCAAAGACTAAGAATGAAAAAATTTAGAATTAAGAGATAAATGGTAAATGAGAAAAGCAAGCAGGAGCGTTAAGTGAACTATAAAGGGTGGAGAGAGTTAGGGGGGTGAGGAAGCAAGCGAGACCGTGACACTGAGAACACAAATACTGAAGACGACAGTTCCTGTACGTAATAACAAAGAGTCAGAGATCTGATTCAGATGCCCAGCAAGTTTTAAAACGGCAACACACCAGAGGAACTGTTGCTGGGGGGCAGAAGTTTGCAGCATAGGAACTTGAAGTAGGCTGGGAACTAGGGACTGAGGAAGAACAACGTGCAGTCCAGCTCTCCATGGGTAGGAGTTGGCTTTATCAACCTTAAATGCAAATCCACGCCCTCATGGTTTGCCAATCTGTTTGAAGGAGTCATCTTTTTTCTCTTTATTCTGAATAAATTGTACATTCACACGCAATTGTAAGAAATAATAAAGAGATTATTATCCTGGACCTTCACCCAGTTTCCCCCAATAATAACATCTCCCAAAACTACAGCACAATATTAAAAGCAGGAAGTTGACATTGGCACCGTCCATAGAACTTATTCAGATTTCACTGGTTTTACATACACACACTTGTGTGTGTGTGTGTGTGTGTGTGTGTGTTTAGTTCTATGCAATTTTATCACATATGTGCATGCCATTGTGTTTTAAGCAAAAGAACATCTAAAAGACGCAATTACTTTAAAAAATTAGTTTTGAGGAATTATGTTTTTTGCACATTTCCCTAAAGCTGAATGCCATTTATTTTATGCTGAATTTAACTTTAATGCCATAGAACTAATCAACTCAATATGCATTTGATACTGTCTTGTATTTCAGTCAATGAGTTGTTTTCATAAAATGGCTGCATGCCTAACAAGTCTGTCTAGAAAAATCTGTCTTATCCAATGAAACTAAATTTACGTGTAAGTAAAATCTATTGATTTGAAAAGTCATTGCACGGACTGAGAGTAATTCAGGTGCATATTTATGGTCTAGAAGTGAATTGAAGGGAGAAAAAAAGAGTAAATTCATTGCAGTTCAGAAACTTAAATATTGCCCCAAAGAGGAAAGAGATTCAAGTTTCAGATTAATGTAACAGTTAAAGACTGAGTTCTGAACAATCGCCTCTGATTGTTAGCGTGACCCTGGATCAGATGCTCTCAAAACTGGCTGCCTATTAGAATCCCCGGGGGAGCTTTTAAGAAGACCAGTGTCTTCCAGCACCTTCAGATCTGGAGTGAAGTGTGGACATCAGGGCTTTCTTTAAGGGTCCCCAGGTAATTCTAATGTGTGCCCGTGTTGAGAACCACTCCTCCAGACCGTGATGTTGAATGGGAGATATAATAAACATCCCTGCTTGCAGAGCTGAAGAAGTAAAAAGTCATATTGAAGCATCCCATTTTGCTTACAGTGGAGTGAACTGAAGTTTTCTCCTCCACTTTATGCTTGATTAAATTATACATAAAGATATAGGTGCAGATATGAAAATGCGTGTAAAATACACACGTGCAGATAGATACAGGTAACCTATAGATAGACATCTCCCATTCAGTCTTCTTTCGGGTGTAATTGGGAATTTGTTGTGGCAAATATTAATAAAGCATAGGGCCAAATACAGTTTTGTATATTCTAGTGTGTGGTTAGTAGAAATTACATCTCTTTCCTGGCATTGTGAAATAGCGTTCAGAGAGGCAGCTTGTAGTGATTTAAATGTAGTCAAAGACAGCCAATTCGCATCCATCAGTCAGTATACTTATAGCACCAGATTACGTGCAAGCCAGAACTGAGCCTGACTGACCTTTTCTTCCCAGATATCTCCTTTCTCATCTCAAACAACAGCCCATCAAATGCAATTGGGTTCATTCTGAATAATGGAAACCATCCCTCTTTCCATTGCTGAGTGGCCCTGCTTGGTGTTGTACCGGGTCAATCGTAGGCCCTGTTAGTAGTTTACTAGAGGAACAGCTAATAGAATTCACCTCTAGAGCTAACATTTACCGAGGGCCCACTCATTGTATCCCTTGGCTCAGTGTGTTATTTGCATTAGGTCATTCATTTCTACAGCCATCCTATGGGGCAGGTGAAATCTTAAAGCTGAGGGCAGTGAGACACGAATTGTTTAAGTCAATTGCCCAAGATCGGGTAGCTAGTGAGTTTGGAGTCTGAAGATGAAGGCAGGCCATGAACATCAGGCCAGCATCCTTGCAGTTAACCACTAAACTCTTCTGCCTGTCAGCCCATCCTCTTGCCTGTGAATAAGCAAGCACATGATTTTACTTATGTACCTGTAGAGACATATACTTGTGTGTATGAAATACTATGTATAAATGTATAAAGTACTGTGTATACATGCATGAAATGTATATGATACTAAGTGTAATATTTATCTATGTATAGATGGAAAGCAAGATAAATGTCAATGTGCCTTGATACATAGGAGAGGGTTTTGGTTTGTTTATCCTGTTTGGTTTTTGTGTTTTTGAGTTGCACCTCAGCATCTTGAAGGTGTGATGTTTTTAGAGCTTCTGAACCAATTCTAATACACAGCCGGAGAGAACCACTGCCTTATGGGGTTATTCCAACTCTCAGCACAGAACTGAAGGCTTTTACAATTTGCCTGCAACCTAACTTTTCTTGAACTATGACTTGGATTTGGTGACTGGCGTGTAATACTAAGGAATATGGGTGACCTTTAAGTTCTTTTACAAAATCTTTTCCTTTTTTCTCTCCTCCCTCCCTTATCCAGGTAGCAGGGGAGAAATCATAATTGTTTTCTTATTTTACACAGAAAATGATCCCTACTTTTTCGTTTCTGAGTAAATTTGGGAAACTTCAGGAGACATACTTTTTTTTTTGCTGAGGAGGATTTGCCCTGGGCTAATATCCACTGCCAATCTTCCTCTTTTTGTATGTGAGCTGCCACCACAGCATGGACACTGACAGACGAATGGTGTCTGTGCCCAGGAACCGAACCCAGGCTGCTGAAGTGGAACACAATGAACTTAACCACTAGACCACTGGGGCTGGCCCTCAGGAGACATGCTTTTAAGGACTTAGTGAAGGACTTGAATAAAAGTACAGTATTTATATAGTCGTCAGTTTTGTCTGCAAAGATTCACCACCCTGGGATTGGCCCCACTTGTCATTCACTTCCCGTCAAATAGCCAATCAGATGGTAAATTTGGAAATCCAGACTGGAAGTTTCAAGAAGAGAATTTGCAGGTTTGATGTGACTAAGTGTTCTAGATGGTTTAGAATATAATAAAAGTGGAGATGTCTGTACATTTGGCTCAATTCCATATGTCTCAACTTCCAATACCTGCCAAGTCAAATCAGGTTGCAAGTTGAAGACACATTTTTGTGAGGATTTTACATGGGCCAGTGGTTCCCAATTTTTTTTTTTTACTATTTTTGTATCAAAATAAGCGATTATTGAATGAACTATATCAATGTTGAACATAAATATCATTAAATAATTATTTTCCTTAATTTGAAAAAAGTTGATAGACTCATGAGTAGATTGAAGACCCAGTGTTATTGTTCATCCACATGAGGATAATTACAGTTTTTTTCCAAATTAATTGTATGCAATGGTTTAAGATTTCATAATGTAAATATGTACTCGAACTCTGTTCCCAAAGGTAGTCCTGCTCAAGGGAATAGCTGATAAAAGACGCTCCAGCATTTCTATGACCAGTGACGCAAAGTATTTCACACCTTCTTTCTTACCAAATTCATTTACAACGCTTCCTTCATCTGAAACGTCAGGGCATGACTCTGGTTCCAGGCTTAGCAGCCGATCCCAAATGCATTGTCACTCCTCTCCCAGCATCATCTATCAGACTTCCGCTTAGCATTCTCACAGAAGTTCCCAGAAGTGTTAGCAAATGGAAGCCCAGGCCAAATTTCGTTCACACGCCCGTGAAGGCAAAGGCTGGCCCCGCAGCTGCCTTCCAGGCGTGGGCGTGAGGGTCCCACCGCGATGCCGACGGAAGCAACTTTGTGCCTTCATTCCTGTGCGTTTACAGGGGCTGCATTGTCATTTGGGCAAATGCCAGCTTCCTCAAGGAAGGCCCCAAGCCAAAACATCGGCATATATCCAGTTGCTGACAACCTAACACCTGTAAAAATCAAAAGAAAACCCTCCGGGAGTTATATGGGGAGCAGAGTGGAAGTCCTGCCAACCGGCTTGGCATTGAGAGGAAGCCAACAGCAGCCCTGCTGTGCCTAACATGAGATCAGCTTAAATCAACATGCATTTTACAGTATGGAAGCACGCCGGAGAACCCGAAATGTGTATGTTATGGAGATGAATGGCCACCCCCGTGAAGTCTCTGGAAAGTCGTTAAGAGACGAATCTTTTGCATGAATTTTGTTCTGCCTTAAGAAATTATTGGCAAAGGTTGCTTTTTGTTGTGGAGTCGTTGTCTGTTTACTTCGCCTCCGCCAGAACATTTAGGACTTGCCTCGAGGGGGTTTTCTTGACGTCTGTCCAGAATCCAAAGGCAAGGAAGCTTTAGTCACAGAAACAAAGGCTGGACTTTGGGGCCGGGAGGGGGCCTTCCAGCCAATTCTGGCATAAAGGAGGAGAGTTTATCTGTGTCCATAAACAAAGCTTTGTCAACCTAAGGATGCCTTATGAGTTGACCACCCTGCTCGGTGACAAGCCATTAATTGGGGATGGGGGTGGGAAATCTAAGTGAAATATCAGATGACAAATAGGCGGGAATTCAACCCTGAAGCTCCAGCCCACTTAGGAATGCAGACAATTGTCCACATGCAAATGACCCAGCAGCAAGCCTCTCAGGGCCACCAAGGGTACATCTGAAAACGGAGCTGGGAGTCCAATCCAGTAATTATGCCCCAAGCGACACATTTTTGGAGAAAGCCAAAGTCTATGTATGTGTCACCATTAGTATCTATACTTTATCATTCCGTTTGAAATTTGTCTGGACTCCCTATTAACTTGCTTAAAAATTGGCATTCTCAGCAATTTCATGCTCTTCCAGATTTTTTCTGTACAACAAATGGCATTGTAGAAGAATACTTTGAGTCACTTCTCTTGTGACAATGGACCCTCCAGGATTGGCTCAAACTGACCCCATCTCATCAACAGAAGGTTTTTCACAGGCAAAAAATTTGCAAAGTCATGTAGCCAGAACACGTGCAGAGGAGAAAATCTTGACCTGAAATGACCCTGGAACCAAAGATTCACCCCCTCACCTCCACCCCAAGGAACCAAAGGAACAGAACATGACCGGAACCTGAAAGTTGGACTCTTATCAGAAGTGAGGGGTCCATTGTCTAGGAAGATCCAGTGTTAAAGCCCCTTCCACAGCTTAGAATAAATGTTTAAAGCCCTCCAATCAAAACCTGCCCTGCCAGTGCTTCTGCATACCAGCCGTCTCTCCCTAACCTCTTAAATTTCACCCCAAATCTTGAATCAGGGAGATAGGGTTGAGAGCATTGCCTTCTGTCTCTCTGCAGGTCGACCTCGCAATAAAGCTTTTTTCTTTTCTCAAAAGCTGATGCTGTAATGATTGGCTCTTTATGAGCATTGGGCAAGAGAACCCCAATTTTGTGCAGTAACGCTCTCTCTCTCTCTTTAACTTTAGCAAGACACTTGGTGCTTGACATTCCACAAACTCTATTTAAAGACAGCCAATGTCCTTAACTCAATAGGCCCAGAAAACCTGAGGATGTGAGGCCAATTCTGGGGAATCTCTTTTCTTGCCTTCTCCCTCTCCTTGTGATTACATCAGGCCCATCCAAATAATCCAGAATAATTTCCTGAAAGGGATCTCCAAGTTTGTTAATCAACGAAACAATCCAAGTTTATTTATTCAACAAAACCATGTGTATACGAACCAGTGATGGCGTGGTTTTTCAAAAACTTTCAAATGAAAAATGACGTATTAAAAATATTAAGACTGAGTTCTTTAATTATTAGTATAAGTGACCAGTTACACATTTTCAAGTGGCAGCTCATCAAAAGTTTGTCTGTAGGCTAGTTGTTTAAAATTCTTTATACTTCGTCCTTTATAAATAGTGGTTAGGAAATTGGCTGGCCTGTATGAGGCAATGGCTGGAGAGCCTAGGGGACAGGGTTCCCAGAGCTCCTGGACAGGGACCTCAAGGTAGCACAGCCCTGGGCTGTCATCTGTGACATTTGTTACTTTGCAAATTATAGGCATGCATTATCGTATTCATATATTATTTACATTGTAAAACCAGCACTTGAGTAGAAAAAGCATGAGGTTAACATAAAATTATAGCATAAAAATATTTTCCATGTATTTTTTTTTTAAAGATTGGCACCTGGGCTAACAACTGTTGCCAATCTTTTTTTTTTTTTAAGGATTGGCACCTGGGCTAACAACTGATGCCAATCTTTTTTTTTTTTTCTGCTTTATCTTCCCAACCCCCCCCGCCCCCCCCCCCCCCCCCGTACACAGTTGTATATCTTAGTTGCAGGTCCTTCCAGTTGTGGGATTCCATGTATTTTTATTTATAAATGGTGTATATTAACTTTTATTCTCATAAAAATGTACATTAGCTTTAATAATGTTCAGGATGGTTGACTTTTAATGGTCTTGCTGATTATGATGGCTTATAAAGCAATTAGCAGTAATCTCAAGGCATAACATACACTCAGGGGAGGTTAATGGCTAAAAACAGTGTATGTAAAATCACGTTTCAAATCATGCTGTTGATAACTTCAGATCTGACAGATGACTGTCTGCTCTCATTGGATGGTCGTCGTGTTGACCTCATAATATGGCTAATAAAAAGCTTCTACTTGGATTAACAGAAGAAGAGTCATCTGTGCTCTTATCTGGCGCTCAGGGACCTGAGGTGTGGATCAATATTTTTAACCTGCAGTTCTTTTACAGGAAATTTGTAAGCTACCTGTCCATTTTGTGGAGGCTAGATTAGTTAAACCTAGATGAAATAATCTCCAAATCTACTTAGTTGTGCAAATGTCACATTACACTGGAAGTTGGGGATTGAGTAAAAGCCCCACTCTGGGCTCCTCCATGTGCACAAACTCCCAATTTGCCCTCAGGATATCTCACATTCCAAGGACATGACACACCCCATCTGTTGTGTGAGGAGTCAACGTTAAGCCGACTGTCAAGAATCAATACATCTTAATGATTCTCTTAATTATTTAGGTAGACATAAATATAAATGGAAGTTCTAGTACTTGCTTCCTACATCCAAACTGGTTGTCTTATGAACCTCACCCTATGCTGAAGACCTTCATATGAGACAATAACCACTGGAGTGCAGCTAGACTGGAATTGCCTGTGGAATTGCCTCCAGGAGGGAATAAAAACACTCTTTAGCATCTTGCAGTTCACTTTGTGCTGGACGGGTGAGGCCTGTGGGAGGAGAACACTTCTTGGGGTACCAAGAAAGGAAATGCTTCTTAGTGACATTTCCATTTCTACGGATTATACCAACTCCAATATATGGACATGAGAGTTATCAGGGCAGTCCATATTCTTACACAATCCTCCAGCCATTTTTCCAAGGAAATAAGCATTTAAGAAATGTTTGTTTAAGGAATTAGTGAATAAATAAATGTGAAATGAATCAATAATGCACGAGGAGATAAAAGAAGTTTTCCTTGAATTCTTTTATAATTCGCACTGGGCATTCCCACCTTCAAGATGGCGGCTACTTCACAGTGGAAGCTAGTTAGTGCTGAGGTTGGTGCTGGTGGGCGTTTAGGTGTCTCCTTGATCTGATATTTAAATACACTATATAGCAGCAAAAAGCATTGTTGTGTTCAGAAAGCTTTGTTTCCTTGGTCATCTTTTTCTTCCTTTTTTAAACTTCTATCCTGAACTATTATGGAGTGCCTGCTAAAGAGAAATATTACTTAGTGACTATTTAAGGAAACTCATTAAAAATTAAGAATGAGAGAGACCACTGTCTTCTCTTCCTGGTGCTCCCACTGCCTTTTCAGTGTGGAATTCATACCACGTGTGTTAAGCAACAGTTGAGGAAACTGATTTTCTCTGTGTCCCAGGAAAGCCAGAGGAAGCAATGAAGACCGAGAAAAAATTACGCTAATTTGAAGGTGGACACAGGATGTTTCTGAGGTACAGTGAAAGATCAACAGATGTACACTACAGGGAAAACTAATGAGAGCCTATTTTGAATGACAAAGATTGATTTCCCTCCCCCCATTCTTTTATTGTTCATAGAGTAGGAGATACATAGAAGATAGAAAGATAATAGATAATAGATAGATAGGTAGATAGATAGATGATAGATAGATGACAGATGATAGAGAGATGCACTATTTTATTTTTTTTTAAAGATTTTATTTTTTTTCCTTTTTCTCCCCAAAGCCCCCCAGTACATAGTTGTATATTCTTAGTTGTGGGTCCTTCTAGTTGTGGCATGTGGGACGCCACCTCAACGTGGCTGGATGAGTGGTGCCATGTCCGTGCCCAGGATTCGAACCAATGAAACACTGGGCCGCCTGCAGCAGAGCTGGCAAACTTAACCACTCGGCCACGGGGCCGGCCCCTGCAGTATTTTATTTTTAAACTAAATTTGCCAGAAGATTGTTTTCATCAACGTTAAGATGAAAATGCAGAGGGGAACAATATTGGTTCTTGGGAAAATGTGCCTTTTCTCCATTAGTGGCATGTTTATTCAAGTGTTATTTGTATATTCTAGAAAGTTATTTTGCATTCATTGTATAACACAAAAGACAATGATAAACAATCTTGATACCTTGTCAAATTGAAGGACTCAACGTTTTTCTTTTATCATTGTAAAACCAAGGACATTTTATAACTTCTTTGGACACGGTTGTTACATGTGGAACAATTTGTCCTAAGTGGAAGTAAATCCTGGTTAGTTTTTCCCTGCAAGTGCCTTATTGTTTAAATACATTTGTTTTATTTTTGAAGCAATGATGGATGTAGACACAAGATATCCAATAAAACACAAAGATTGGAATTACGTGCAAAGTGAATTTATAGCATTTAAAAAAACCCTTCGCTAGCTTTAATGAAAGGAGAATGCTGAACAACTGACTCTTTTCTCCTACAAAGTTTAGTTGAATTTCTCACAACAGCATCACTGCCAAGCCATTACACGGAACCCACGTTCATTTTACCCTTCAATTCTCAGGAGCTTTTGTGTCAGAACAACATCTATAGAGCTTTGCACTTAGCTGGCAGCTTCGGCTGGCACAGTGTGGCCAGGATGTGCAAAAACTCCTGCCAGGAGACACACCCAAAGGGTTGTCATCTGAGAAGGATTGGAAGCCCTGCCTTGGAAAAAATTCTGCTTATTTCAATGATTCTTTAAGCAATCCTTCTCAATCCAATTGATCTTATTTAACCTCCGTCGAATGAGTGTGTGCAATGCCGGAAGAGCCCGATAACCATCCAGGAGCTCTATGGATGGAAGCCTCTTGATGTTCTGATGACTTGCCCCTGGTGACTTTAGTAAATTTCATGTGTCTTGAAATCCTCAGTCAACCGTAAGTCACTGATCCATCAAGTAAATGAAACAGAATTGGTCAAAGGCAAACTCTGGCCACATCCTGGTAAAATGAAATGTCTTCCTGATTTTGGCAGGCATAACTTTCAGGTCTGCTATGTCTGTGAACAAATTTTTTTTTCACATTCAGAACATGAAACTTGTTAATGTCTATAGGCTCTGAGGTAACATAGCCTTCTAAAGTGTCCCGGTGTTGTTTAGCAAGTTAACGTGAATCCATACTATAGGTCAGCTGAAACTGCCCCCATGTTAGCATTCTTAGACTCTAAGAACATGTCTGTTACACAGACCATGTGGTTTCCATCCTAGATAGCAACACGAAACAATAATTAATCAAATGAAGATCTCTTGCCACATCATCTGTGTGCAAAGTTTAAATGTATATTGAGAGAGTGGTCATTTTTAATTCTTTTTAAGAAATAGAATTATAAATGTGATTCTATGTGCGAAAAAATAGACTTTATTTGAAATCATTTGCTCATTTAGGTTTTCATGCAAAACAAAGACATTTTCAAATTTTTCATTATTGGGGAGTTTTTATTTACATTTGTATTCTTTTTCTTCTCAAACTGTGCTAATTATTTATGTTAAAGCATAATGATAAAAGTCATAAAATGCATTTGAATCTTGTGGGGGTAAATTTCAGAGAAAACGAATATTATATTGAGTTACAAAAGGATGTCTGATGTTTCTAATGTATTTTACTTAGCCGTTAGAGAAATAACCATGGGCAAGGAAGAAGTTAGAATCTATCAGCTTCCCTTATTAACCAACAACCACTATTACAATGAGACAGTTGAGCATTAATAAAACTTTAATTCATTTTTCAGTAGATGTCACTTGAGATCTGTCAGCGCGTTGGTATTGGCTCTATAGCATTTCTTGCAGTCTTTTTTACTTTATCTGCACACCTTTAAAACACTGTATTAAAAATAGATATTTTCAGGAAGCACTTCACACTGTATTTAAATGTCTGGCATAGAACCATGATCATTTTCTCATTAAGAACCTAATCTTCTGCATGTGAAACAATCAAGTTCTGGGAAGTTCTCTGCAGGCACAGAGAGGACAGTATACCCAGCTGGGCTTCCTAGGGCTGCATCATGGCTGGGGACCATCTCAGGCAGAAAGAATTATTGTTTGGCTATTTTTCAAAATGGTGATTTTAAAATTTTTTATCCATTTATTTCACATTAGTTCCAGTTAAAGTTATCAAAATAATTTAGCAGAACCTGAAATGTGTGTGTGTGTGTGTATTTTTTATATATGTACAATAATGGGCTGGAACCATCTGGCTTTGGTGATACACAAAACCCAGAACGATATTTTAAGAAAACCCTTTATGCATGGCAAAAATGTAGTAAATCAAGGATTTGATTTGAAGTTCTTTCCAGTAAAGAGGGAATAATATTCACCTCCTTGAGATGTATCATAATGCTAAGAATTGAGAGAAACTCTGCAGTTCAGAAAGGAGAGGACAGACGGAGGATGCAGTTCCAGAGGGAAGGTGTTATTCTCAAGCTTTACTGAATCAAACCATTTTGTGTCCAATGCCAAATCACTAGCAGATGCAGTATATCTTGCCTGAAAAAATAATCATGTAGACAAAAATGAACACAAAGAAAATATGAATTACAATTTTTTTAAAACAGCACTAACCAAAAAAAAAAAACCCTCCAAAACAACAAAAAAAAACTAAAAAAGTGCAAATCTTCATCAGGATTGAAAAAAGATAATGAAAAGTCAGTTTACTAACCTCAAAATAACCCTGTGGAATGATGTCTCCTGATTTGCCAGGGCAGATTCCACCACCAGCTATGAGTGCAACTTTCTGGTCCATCTACCAACGGGGAAGGAATCCAGGAACCCGCCTGCCGACGGCCAATGTTGTGGCTACAGATGCGAAACAATAGCGCACAAAAGCAGAGAGAAGAGAGACAGCGTCTTAACGCCCCTTCGACGTTTCTAGCGTTGCCCTCTTTGATCTCTGCGGTTAGGTGCTATAGTTTTCTCGACATTCCAGGCTTATCTATTAATTCCCCAGAAGTATTTAAAATCAAACTGTTTGTGTCCTGATGCGCTTATTTGAGGGGGAAGCAGACAACCCGACTGTTCAGTCTGTGCACCCCCTTCCTCTTCTGTCACTCCCTTCTTCACTCTACATGGTCCTTAATGTGCGGGAAGAAAGGGAAAAAGACGGGATGCCATTCTCCGCGCAGAAGTGAGCAGTGCTGCGCTGTCATATGTTTCTGTATTTTCTGTTGACATTGACACGGGCCTGGGAGGTGACAGACCATCCATGCTGCTGACTTCTTTTGTGACTTTCTTTGTATTTAGTTTTAAAAAAAAAGATGCTGCTTGGAATTGTATCAAATTCATATGTTGATTTTGAAGCACCATTTTTATTTCATTTTCTCACCAGGAATATTTAGTGAGGACACAGGTTTTTACATCAATATGAACACAAGGCTCCTGAATTTATATATAATATGTATGTTTATAAATATGATACATAATATATACTATATAGAAATATATTAGGAAAATTATATATATAAATACATATATGCAGAGAGAGAGAAGGACCAAGAAAAGAAAAACATATGTTTGCATATTGTATATATTACAATGTATTTTTTCTTAGTCATTCTATAGTTTTGGCTGTTAATATGAATAAAATGTATTTTTTTTCGAATTTCCCACTGGATAAGGCTAGAATAGGGAGAAAATTTTGTTATATATGATTTGTATTATTTATCTCTAGTTGATCTCACTAATTCTTAATTACTTTTAATTGATCTTTTTGATTTTTTAGATCTATAGCCTCAGCATCTGCGTGCTAAACATCTCTGGACTTTAAAAACAATATGTGAATAATCATTATTTAATTGTTTTGGCCTTTGTGCTTTAGCAAGAACCTCCAAAGCAATGTTGAACAAGAGTGGTGACGGCATGCCTCCCTGTTTTTCTTGATTTTAATATAAATAGTTCATTGCTTCTTTCTTTCTTATGATATTTGGTGGTAAGTAGTCATGACTAGCTCATTTTCTTCTGGTTCTATCTTATTTAGACTTTCTTTTAGGAATAGCTGCCGGATGTATCAAACACCCTTCCATCCTCAGCCACCATGAATATGAACAGATGGTTTTCTCCTTTAATTTGTTAGTAGAATAAAAGATCTTCAACCATCCTTTCATCCTGAATTAAAAATATCAGTCACCCTCTTGAATATCTTAGATTCTATTGTCTAATAGTCTACAGTCATGTGTTGCTTCTGATGGGAATATGTCTTGAAAAATGCATTGTTAGGCAATTTTGTCATTGTGTGAACATCATAGAGTGCACTTACACAAATCTACATGGTGTAGCCTACTACACACCAAGGCTGTGTGGTACTAACCTTACGGGACCACCGTTGTACATGTGGTCTGTCATCAGCAGAAACATCGTTATATGGCACATGACTGTATTTAGAATTTTTGCATCTACTCATGCACAATAATCATATGGCATTATTCTATAATTTTTTCAATTATTTTGTACTTACCTTAGCAAGTTTGGCATTAAAATCAGGCTAATATGAAATTGGGCAGTTTTTAAGCTTTTTCTATAGCCTAGAAAAGTTCACATTTTGTAGAAATGATTTGTACTTTAAAGCTCAAATAGACCTCAGCTGTAAAACCACCTGGGCCTGATGTATATTATTTTTTAACCTAATGTGTCTTTACATTACCTTTTCAACGCCTTCCTTGGTTATTTGTACACTCAGTTTTCTGCCTCTTTCGGAAGCAAGTTTGGATATTTTTGCAGGAAATCAACCATTCTCTTCAAAATTCTCATATGTATTGCCATAGAGGTGCACAAAATATGCTCTTATGATGCTTTGCATTTCTTTAATATCTGTGATTACACTGCTGTTTTATTCATAATCTCATTTATTTTTTACTCCCTCTTATTTTTCCCTAATCTGACTTTTTGGTAGTTCTTTTGTTTTATAGTTAATTTCAAAGAAATAACATTTGGATATATTTATGATTGCTATTGTTTATACTATTTCAGTAATTTCCACTTTTATCTTTATTTTCTTCTACTTTGCTTTTTTCTAGACACTATCAAATTAAGGAAGTTCCCCTATATTCCTAGTTTAATGAGCGTTTTCATCATGGACAAGTGTTGGACTTTGTTGACTGCCTTTTCTGTGTCTATTGATATGATCACGTGATTTTTCTTTTTTATCCTGTTGATGTGATGGTTTACATTAATTGATTTTTGAATGTTGAACCAGTCTTGAATACCTGGGCTAGTTCTCACTTTGTCATGGTGTGTAATTCTTATTATACTTTGTTGGATTTGATTTGCTAATATTTTGTTGAGGATTTTTGCATCTATGTTCATGCAGGATATTGATCTATAGTTTTCTTTTCTTGTAATGTCTTTGTCTGGTTTTGTTGTTAGGGTAATGGCAGCCTCATAGAATGAGTGAGGAACTATTCTCTCTGCTTCTGTCTTCTGAAAAAGATTGTAGAGAGTTGGTATAATTCCTTCCTTAAATGTTTGGTAGAATTCACCAGTGAACCCATCTGGGCCTGGTGCTTTCTGTTTTGGAAGGTTACTAATTGTTGATTCAATATCTTTAATCGATATAGGCGTATTTAGATCATCTCTTTCTTCTTATGTGAGTTTTGGCAGATTGTGTCTTCCAAAGAATTGTTCTACATTAATTTGTATCCTCTCTCTCTTTTTTTTCTTTTAGTTAGGCCTGGCTAAAGGTTTATCACTTTTATTGATTTTTTTCAAAGAACCTGCTTTTGTTTTCATTGATTTTTTTCTATTAATTTCCTGTTTTCAATTTCATTGATTTCTGCTCTAATTCTTATTTTTGTTCCTCTGCTTACTTCAGATTTAATTTGTTCTTCTTTTTCTAGTTTCCTAAAGTGCAAACTTAGATTATTGATTTTAGATCATTCTCTGCTATTATATGCATTCAATGAAATAAATTTCCCTCTAAACACTGCTTTCACTGCATCCCACAAATTTTGATAAGCTGTGCTTTCATTTTCATTTAGATCAAACTATTTTTTAAATTTCTCTTGAGATTTCTTCTTTGACCCAATGTTACTTGGAGGTGTGTTGTTTAATCTCCATGTATTTGGGGGTTTTCCAGTTATCTTCCTGTTATTGATTTCTAGTTTAATTCCATTGTGATCTGAGAGCAGATATTGTATGATGTCTATTCTTTTAAATTTGTAAAGGTGTGTTTTATGGCCCAGAATATGGTCTATCTTGGTGAGTATGAGCTTGAGGAGAATGTGTATTCTGCTGTTGTTGGATGACATAGCCTATAGATGTCAATTATATCCAGTTGATACATGATATTGTTGAGTTCCTTTTCCCTCCTGCCTACTGGAATCATGAGTGGATTTATCTCTGATATTTACGGTAAGAACCTATTTGAACTCCTGGAGGTAAACTCACAAAAGTTTGGGGGCCTCCAGGAATGTTTAACTCTCAGACTTGTCCACCGTGAGCCTCCTGCAATTCATCAAGTACAGCTCAGATTTCCTGCCTGGCACAGGATTCCTCTTGTGAGTTTCTGCTCTGGTCAGCTGTGACTCCCTGTGTTTTCCTGTCTGTCTCTCCAATCTTGGGGACAGTGGTTTGCTCTGTGTCCTCCTGTCTCTTATGGATCCAAGAAGAGCAGTTGATTTTTTACTTGTGGAACCAGAAAGTAGATGCCTTATTTTGCTTTTTTAATTACATTTTTTCTAGTTTCTTTTGTTGAATATGTAGTTCATTTATATTCAGTCTTTTTCATCTTAATAGTGAAAGATTAAGTGGACATAAATAGCTTTCTCATAGGCTTTGGCATACAGAATTAACGTTTTCACTACTTGCTAGATAATTGACAGTTCTGTTACGATTTTCCAATTGATCTAGGTGTTGTTTCATACAATGATTTCTTTTCAATTTATACATGAATCAATCAATTTACAAATAATTAGGTTCTGGGGGTCATTAGTATTGTTGATATCTAGCTTTGTTTATGAAAGTGTTTTGTAAAATCTAGACATTTTAGATTTTGTTAGGATTTTTTTGCCAAGTCACAATCAGTATGTGGATAAATATGAGCACACATACATGGACCTATTGATATAAATGTATAGATGTAGATACATTTAGAGCTATAGAGATGGATATGGATATAGATACAGATACGGATAGAAGTAGAGCTATAGGTAGAGATCTGCCACCCTTTTTCCCTTAGTCCTGATTTTCATGAACACTGCTCTGGTCTGTCTTGCAGTCTTCCAGCTCCCAGCACCTGTCTGTCCTTGGCTAAGGGCCTTCTCTGGCGACCAGAGCCTGCCCTGGCAAAGCACAGCATGACGGAAGTGCCAGGGGATTCATGCCTCCCACGTTGGCCTCCACAAATGGCTGATGGGAGTTGATGAGCAACAGTTCCAGCTCCCTCTTCTCTTGGGAGTGAGAGCTCTGAGGTTTGTATTCTGTCTGCCTCCCAGAGACTCTCAGGAGAATTAAGCTCCACAGTGGTAACTTGCTGGGAAGAAAACACCTTTTCTTAACTTCTTTCCTTGTCTTACTTCCTCTTTCTCTCACTGATGCTTCTTAATATCACATCCCACATAAATTGCTCATATTCACATCTCTCTCTCAACATCTGCTCCTGAAACACACACACACACACACACATGCATATGCATACTCCACTTACTGGAAAATAAAACACAGTTTTCTCCCCCGCTACACTAATGTCTAAGGGCATGTAATTCCATTACTTAATTTGACCAGAATGGAAGGATCTGGAATGTTTTTGTAACATTCTTTAGTGAGTAATACATATATTACAGAATTAAAATCTTTATTCTAATTCAGATCACAATCTGTTATCTTGAGTGAAGTGACATGACATTGAGCTTGGCATGCTATGAGCGACAAGGCATCGCCCAGTCTGTTAAGTATGCAGCTGCAGATGGGGTCACTTTTTCTCTGATATGCTTCTCAAAGCAATAGCCGACAGGTGTTAGGGATCCCTCCTCCAAGTCGAGTCTTATTTAGATCCGGCTAGAAGCTGATGTTATCTTCTTCTTCTTGAGCAACAATAACAGAAATCCAAGTTGGAACAATTCAAATCAGTATTTGAGCAACCTCTATTTTGAGAAAAAAAAATTTAGAATTAAAAGTTTGGCATACTCCACGATATGTGGTAGGACTTAGTCTGGGTCTATGGGCATTTGCTGGTTTGAGAAAAAAACCCAACCGAAAAAAAGCAAGTGAGTATAATATGTGCTGCTGGGTTACAGTTCTGTAATCATTTCCAACTAGATGCAGCTGAAGTTGGAAAACACCATCAGTGGTTCCTATCGTGGTAGCATTCAAACTGATGTCAGTTGGGAGATCCCTGGGGTGTAATCCTTTCTAAAGTTCTTAAATAATGGTTTAGGGCTCTTGCTGTAATATGCCAGAGGCAGTTGAATAGCGGATGGGGAAATTATCCCTCCATCTCCTCCGCATGATCTACTCGTGCAGCTCATAAGTCCTGTAATGCGTGAATTGCTAGCAGAGATTAAATGCTTAGAAAGGAGGTGGATACAAATTGAGATGAAACCCACATTATACTATCTGGTCTTTCTCAAATGGTATTTGGAAGAATAACAAGAGCATTTCTACTTTAAATCAGCGAAGCCTCTTTCAGGCTTATCTAGTCATCCGGTGTGGATGAGATTTTCGGGACTTCTTAATCAAGAAGGCTTTCGGAGGTCATGAGTTCACCTGCGTGTCAAAATCTGTACTGCGACAAAGTTATTCATTGGGTTCACTCGATTCCATGAAAAACTAGTCAAAATTATTAATTAGCCTTACTCTTTGGGACCATGTGGATATGATGTTTAAATATTTAAAATATTTTGGTTATTCAATTGAACAGTTCCCTACTCAGTGTGTGTTATGTAGACAAAATCAGCTCTCTCGGTCTTTAAATGCTGAATAGTCCTGATAATGTTACATTCTTTGTTACCAAAATTCTCTCAATACACACACTGGATATGTGTGGATATAAGCAATTATCAGAATTACTATTATCTTATTTGTAACCAAAAGTATCTCTATAGATAACATTTCGATATGTAATAATATATATAATATATGTAATGTCATAGAGAACAATGTTTTGATTTTTCTCCAATGTAATCTAATTGAACTCAAGGTTGTGGTTGTTTTTCCAATATATGCTCTCACTACACCTGGGGAGGATACAGCAATGGATAAACATATCCCAGACCTTCCAGAGGCTTATGGAGAGTGACACTAAGAAATCATGAGTGGAAGATTGAACCACTGTTCTCAATTCTTCCAGCTCTCCTGGTCCTAAAATTCTATACCTGTCCATTGGAGTGCGAGCTCTGTATCCTACCCTGCTGACGCTGGGCTTGGGGAGAGGACTTGGATTGGCCAATGGTAAGTGAGTGACATGGCAGTGGTCCAGCTGGGGCTGAAGCCTCGAGAAGCATTACATGTTGTCTATATCCTTGTGATCTGCCATTGGGAGAGCATGTCCCAAGTAGTCTTGATAAAAAAGAATGGGGTGGCACATGAGACATAAGTGGACACCAACCCCAGCTTGAAGCAGAGTGCCCGGCTCACCCATAAGCTTTCAAATGTTTGCTGTTGTTGCCTGGGTTTTTTAATGATTTTTTTTTTTTGCTCAGCGTTATTGTGGCAATTGCTCCATAACAGATGGCATAACCACATATGGTTTGGCCATATAACCACAACTTTCCCGAAAGTGATTTGGCTAAAGGTATTACAGTTCAAACAAAATCATCATCTGGCTCAAACTCTAGGTGCTTGCATGCTACCTCGTCCCATTGTGAGGAACACTCCATCCCCCACAGCCCCTACTGAGCAAACACACCCAGGTGGTTTCTTACATGTAAGGAAGTTCCTGCCTCACATTCTGGGAATCTTGGGCACAAGGAGAGAGCCATCTCTGGTGTTGGAGATGGGAACACATAACATAGAGAAGAGGAAGAAAAAGTAATGAAAACTTGTAACTTGTAACTTCTGAGGCCAGGGGAGCAATGAAGAAATGGTTGGTCAGAACTGGCTTTAACCTTTTCTTTTCTCCACGATTCTGCCTGTATTTGGGTCACTGTTCTTCCAGTGAAGCCTCTATGGGTGATCCCAGCTGACTACCTCTTCAGCATGGTGGCCTCTGGGTGGGGATTCTACAGGGTTCTTATTTTCAGATGCATCCTAATTGTTTGAGGTCAGTGGAGTGATTTTTCTGGCTTCAAAGATGGGACAACCTACTTAAGTTTTGTCAAGTTGCTGATGGTTCTCCCTTAATTAATGTTCAAACCAGAAAATATCTACATTGCAAGTTCAAAACACCACTCCAGCTGCTCTGGAGATCTAGGCATCATGTGCACTATTGTCACTGTTAGTGATGGTTTTATGGCATTTGAACATCTGGTTGATGCCAGGCATTGTATTATATGCTGGGGCACAAAGACGCTGAATCTCCTCCCCCAGGAACCTGGTTGGACGTATAGACACATACGAAGATAGTTTAAGTGAAATGTATTAAATGCTAGCTATGTACTGAGTGTTATGGAGCTGTAGAGGAGGACGCAGAGTCAGCTTCTTCCAATTAATGAATTTTAAATAACTCGTTGGCAATTTCTCAACGAAGTAAAGGAATAAAACAGTACCCAGATCTACTCATTCATACACTCTTGTGCATTTACTCCACCTCTCTTGGACTGAACATCCAGAAGTGCAAAACACTCAGAAGTTGCTCAACGCCTTCCTCCTACTGTAGACCCTTGTATCCGTGTCAGAGGTGACGAAATCCTCACAAATGACGGAGAGGGGGGAAGAGGTTTGCTGAGAGGGGTAAACCAGGGGGCGGAAAAAATCCACTTAGCTTGAGTCCAGCCTTCACTGCTCCATTTCCCACCTGTGTTTTAATTGTCATGAATTCCTCACATATCAGGGATCCATATTCAAATAAATCCCCAAACGCGTTCAAGTGAGACATAAATTAGTTCTTTGTGATGTTACTTTTAGGATAATCCATGCCACTAGAGTATTCTTTCCAAATGGTGCAGAAATAAATTAAGAAGATTAAAATTGAACTTGAAAAGTTCTCCCTTCATAAAGTAGAAAGGCAACATTAGCATTAATAACATTTAAACTATTGAGTTAAAATATTAACATTTCCACTTAAAGTGAAATTTAATAATATATGGAAAAGTAATGCATACATTAGTGGTTCAGAAGTATAAACGATAAAAGATAATGAGGCTCTTGTCTTTGTAACATGACTAAAACTCAGAATATTCTAAAATGGATTTTATCAGTCTTGATTCTGTCATCATTAGTGTGTGGTTTCTAGGCTGATCCTACTGAAAACCTCAGGGGAACATATTCTAAAACTTTCTGGTCTAACATTCTTTGTCACTCATGAAAAGTGACTCCACATAGTTGAAGATAAGATTTGAATGTGTAATGTTGTTAAAAAATAAAACTAGGCAATTTATTCTTTTTTATATTATATTCTATACACACATATGCTTTTTTTCTGGCTTACATTTATGTAGTTTTCTGAGCTGAAGGTCAGGACGTAGTGTCAGTTCTTTCACACTTCTGACACTACTACTTTCTCAATGGTGGCGGGCAATGAGACAATCAGAGTGCTTACTAAATTTGCACAATGCCTAGGGCTCAGAAGAGGTTATAGATATATATATATATAAAGGTCTAGCAAGGAATATGCTTGTGTATTATTTAAACATGTTGATATGGTTCTGCTTAGAAGACAACTTTTAATGTTGCCAATTTGGGTATCAGTCAGGGTTACAATCTCTGAAAAGATTCACTCAACTCTGATGAATTGTAATTGTCCCCTTCTGGACAGAATGTACCAGACCCTCCCTTCTTTTGCTCCTGGTTGTAGGCAGTCTTCTGAGATGACCCCGGATGCTGCTGCTTCCTTCCTTTATGCCTTGTGTAAATCCCTCTTGTTGAGTGCAGGCTGGAGGTGGTGCCTTACTCTAAGGAATAGAATACTGCCAAGTGTTAGGATAACACTTCTGAGATTAGGTGACAAAAGACTGTGACTTCTATTTTGATGGTCCTCTCTTCTGGTTCTTCTCACCTGCTTGTTTTAATAAAGTATTTTGTGAGCTGCCCTATGGAGACCCCCATATGACAAGGAACTGAGGTGGCTTCTGGCCGACAGCCAACAAAGAACTGAGACCTTCATTCCAACAGCACATGAGGAACTGAATGCTGCCATCCTTCCAATAATTGTGACAGTGAGCTTGAAGAGGATCAGCCTAGGCTTGAGATGACTGAGGCCCCAGGTGACTGCAACCTCATGAGAACCCCTAAGCTCACGGACCTGGCTGAGCTGTGCTGGAATTCCTGACCCACAGAAATAGTGAGGCAGTGCTGTTGTTTGGGGCCATTACATTTTGGGACAGTTTGTTACACAGCAATAGGTAACTAATGCATTCACTATACACTATCTCTGAAACAGAAATTTCATAAAAACTCCTTGACTAGATCAGTTATAAGTAAGTAAATAGAAAGCACTGTATCCCATCTCTTGGTATGTGGAAGTAACTAACTAGATATTTAGTAAATACTGATTGAAATTACCTTAATTATAGATTAAGCGCTGATCAACTCCTGGGAATACCAAGATTAATACACGTGATCCATGGTGGTTGTTGAAATGTCGCTGATGGTGATCTTTAGCAGAATTGGTTTCAAGTTCAAATTTGTTATGATCTTGAGTGAGTGACTTGGTCATTTTGAGCCTGCTGTCTCATTAACTAAATGGAAATGATCAAACCTATCGTAGCATTTGTGTGAGGCTAAAATCATGTGTGTGGAGGATCTGACATTTAGAGGGGTCTTAATCCACCACAAATATTTTTATGCCTTCAGTCACCAAAGAGCTCTTAATTTAATAAGGAAGGCAGAAATGACTATGGAAAAATATGTGTTTAATGGAGGTGGATTCAACATACAATGGGAATATAGGCTAAGGAGCAATGATTCCTTCCTCTAAATATTAAAATCGTCTTTAGTTGGTTGCCTCAGAAGAGAGGAAAATGAAAAATGGACAGGACTATGAGTTTTTCCCCTTAGCAAGACTTCATTAGCTAGCCTTGAAGGTGAGACCAGTCCTATCAATTACTTAGGGGTTTTCCTAAGTTGAGTTAGAAGGAAGAGAATGTGCGTGTTTGATCTGTAATTCAACTACAAGCAGTGCAAAGAATACATACATATATATATAAGCACATCTCTCACCGAATGACTGGCTCACCCTAATTCATTGTTCAGTGCACAATCTCTGATAATAAATGCCAGCTCTGTATAATATAAAAATCTTCATTAAATGTTTCTTCAGTCCAACTTTCAGGAAATGGGAATTTAGATAAGGCACAAAGACCTCATAAAGATGTCTTATTGCAAACTGCTTGGTTTCAATGTTCAATTAGCATTCATTGCGCTGCATTTCTCCAACCTCGCTGAGCAGTTTGAGTTCCTCATCTTCCAGCTCCTTCCAAATATATAGACATCTGCGTATTTGGAAAACACCAACGTTTTCAGATGAACACATTACAAGTACATAGCGGAAAAATTGGCCTTTGTTTTTCTTGTTTCTTTGTTTGTCCGGCTGCTGTACTGCAATGGTTTAGACAGCATCCTTCTTCAACGGGTTGAGGAGAATCAAATGCAGCTCCTAAACAACTCATTTGGAGCCAGTAGCTTTTTGCCAGAGAATAGCTGAGCCTCAGGCTCTTTCTGGAGTCTCCTGGTGGAAAAGGGTGGTGGCAGCCACCTCCTTAGATATAATGCAGAATTACAAGGTCTCTCAGATGCTTAGCCAGTTTTCTGAACCCTCAGGAGTCTTAATGCATCATAAGTGCCCCAAAGAAATCAAGCCACATGTGATAGTTCCTCTGTTATGAGAATGGAAATTCTATGCAAACTTAAGCTATTATTGTTATTGTTGTTGCTGTCTGCCATGGTCTGTTTACCTCTGTGAGAATTGTATGGAGTGGTGAGAGGAGTTATTCATTATTGAGCCTCCTCCATGTTGAAGGAGGGCCATAGAGAGAGGGCAATTGTTTCTTCCTTTTGGGTAGAATTTACATTTCTGCTGGTTCATCAAAGAGAGTGACACAACCTGAGCAAACTATCCCATGAGCTAACATCTGTTGCCAATCTTCCTCTTTTTGCCTGAGGAAGATGGTCCCTGAGCTAACATCTGTGCCCATCTTCCTTTATTTTGTATGTGGGGCACCGCCACAGCATGGCTTGATGAGCAGTGTATATGTTGGTGCCCAGGATCCGAACACACAAACCCTGGGCTGCCGAAGAAGAAAACATGAACTTAAGCACTGTGCCACTAGGCTGGCCCCATGAACACTTTTAATTAAAAATCAAATAGTGACCAACTGTCAAAAGTATTCATTTCCCAACATAAACATGACACCTGTAGGAAGACTGTGTTCTTGGGACTATTACGATGGAGTTCTCACAAGTGACTGCTTTATGGAATGTGAATGACTCTGAATGTGTTGAAATGAGAAACTGTTTTGATCTGTGGAAACCAAAGCTATTTTTCTTTTCTCCTTTGGCAATGTCTACCTTTATTTTATAGTTTGAGGCAGCTTTTTTCTTTTCAAAAGTTATCATTTTAGACTTCAGAGCTGCAATGGACATAGCTTATTGTACTCTGAAAAACCTTAAAAGCCTTTTTAACATCTGTCACACTGAAGCAAGTATTTATTTAATCAAAGAATAAGCCCCTAAAAGATCTTTCTCATTAGGCTAAATGTTTACAGTCAACGGTATATTATTTCTCCCTTCAAAATTGTCTTCACTCACAATAGAGGATGGAGAAGCACATGAGATGAAAAATAAATATGTATGTGTTTTAGGATAGTGAAACCTCATGACAAATGTTAGCATAATAGAATTGTTTCATGTTTTCAGCCAGATAAGCATAAGGTAAAGATTATACATGTAAATACAAAGTAAATTCTCACCTATTCTGCAGTTCTGCATGATAATTTTGTTAAAGCTAAATAGAAAGCTGAGATTTATTTCTTTAATCTCACCTCCTTATATTTATTCTCAATTAGTCCAATCAAGAGATTTTTCCAAGTCTTCTAGTGTTAGTGGGATTATATAAAATGCCATGATCCAAAAAGCATGTTATAGGGGAACAGAAGCCCTGACAATTTAGTTGACTATAAATTTGTTCTAAGCTACCAATATGATAAAATCTAAAGTTCAGAGATTGGCATGTTAGAAGAGTAATTTCATTTCATATACAGTGTCAAGTATGCTACCCTGGTTGGAACACATCTGGATGTATATCCAAACCACTGTCTCTACTTACAACGTAGGGTGGCAATTGAACGCTAAACTCTCCCACACCATCCTGACAGACATTAATAATCAATGGCAGCACTCTTCTTGAAAGAGCCTCAACGTGACCTCTTATCTTTTCCCTCAACTGTAGTAGTCCAGGTAGTCATGATAATTAATCAGCACTGGTACCTTTTGTGATTGAGACTGCACATGATGCTCACAGTAGAGAAAATCAATAGTGAAATCAGGTCCTCGAAAACGGAGGTGGGAAGTGGGAATGTTTAGCCAAGAATGACAAGATCCATCAGAGCATAAGCACTCTCTTCAAATATTTAAAGGGCCACTGTATGAAGAGGAAGCTGACTCATGGTTTGTTACAGCTCTTCAAATCGAAACAAAGGATAAAGCAGAGAATTTCAGGAAGGATTCCTGATCATGATAAATAAGAAATGAGATTTAGTGAGATTAGTGAAACAAGCACTCTTAAAATGTAATAGGTACTCTCAACCACTGGAACTATTCAAAAGTTGCTGAGAGGGGCTGGTCCAGGGGCGTAGTGGTTAAGTTTCCATGCTCTGCTTCAGTGGCCCGGGGTTTCTGCATTCAGCTCCCAGGCATGGACCTACACACTGCTCATCAAGCCATGCTGTGGTGGCATCCCACATACAAAAAAAGAGGACGATTGGCAACAGATGTCAGCTAAGGGCCAATGTTCCTCACCAAAAGAAAAAAAAAGGTGCTGAGGTATCGATGTTCAAGAAGAGTTGGGTAACAGTGAACTAGGTGATCACTAAGTTAACACCCAAAGGCTAGACTATGACATTAAAACACTTATAGACTTTTTTTAGGAAAATAATTGTTTTGCCACCATCTGTACCAGATGATGTCTCACTAAATTCAAATATTTTACCATAGCATAATCACTGAGTTTGTTTTGCAGGCATGGTTTGTCTATTTGTAGACGACCATGGACATCTCTCCTGTTGAAAGCTCTTTGGGCAGAAATTTAAAATAGCCTTAGATCCTATCTACTCTATAATTTATCTGTGTGATATGTGGATGCCACAAACACTTGGAAGTATTAATTGGAGATAAAAGTACTTATCATCATGTAAGTCAATGTATTCTCTTCATAGATTAGTAGGTGGAGACCATCATTTTGGACATTCTTATCTTCATTTCGACATTTAAGAAACTGGTAATGTTATGTGAGAAAGTGCTTACGAAGTACTGGGAACACGTCAGAAGTGCACAGGTACTAGTTTGAAAAGACTCATTTCAGGAAAATGCATTTGTGTTGTCCTTGAGTCCATACTGATGGTGAGTAAAATGATAATAGAGAATGGAAAGGCCTTCTTCAGCCAACTAACAGATGTTGAAGGAACAGAGCTGGAAAATCACCATCTGTAACCACCACTTCACTAACAATGGTAGCTAGATGCCAAAATGAGTTGGATGAACAAGATGACACACATGTAGTCTCAAAATATCTCACTGATTTCTTATCAATACCACACATTTCTAATGCATTGCAAAGGGAAAATTAGTAACTTGATAGGAGAAAACTGGGGAGACATCCCAGTGATGAAGTTTGACATCACCAACAATGGGATGAAGGGAGATCATGTGTGCTTCCTGATATGATGCCCTGGAGAGGACACACCATCGCTTATGTGGCATTCTTGCCCAAAATGCAGAAAGTGAATCCAATCATGAGGAATCATTAGACAAACTCAGGTTGAAGGGCATTTCACAAAATAACTGGCCTGTGAGCTTCAGAAATATCAATATCATGAAACACAAGAGACTGAGGAACTGCTCCAGATGGAAGGAAATTAAAAATTCACGACAATGTAATGGAGATTGGATCCTAGAAAAGGAAAAACTTAACTAAAAAGGAAATTATAGAGACAATGGGCAAAGTTTCAATATGGCTGTGAATTAGATAATAGTATTGCACCATTGTTAAATTTCCTGATTTTGATAATTGTACTAGGTTTATGCAGTCTTTATCCTTTGGAAACACACACCAAAATATTTAGGGCTATGTGGATGTGATACTTGCAACTTAGTTTCAGGTAGTTCAGAAAATTATGCACGTATTTTGTATTTATGTGTGTGTGTATGTGTGTTATGTGTGAATGCACATGAAAGACATGAGAGAGGAGATGATGATGATGATGATAGATAGATAGGTAAATAGAAAGATATAGGTAGATATAGATAGATAAGTAGATGGTAGATAGATGATAGAATAGATAGATAAATGATAGATAAAGATAGATGATAGGTATATATAGATACATGATACATAGATATAGATAGATGATAGATCATAGATAGATGATAGAATAGATGATACAGTAGGTAGAGCAAAGCAAATGGGGCCAACTTTGAATACGTCCTGAATCTGGGTAAATGTTTACAGCCAATTTTGTATTATAGTTAGACATTTTCTGTGTGCTTGAACATATATTAAAAAGTGACAAAAATACAAGAGAAATTGGGATAAATGAAAAATAAATCTAAATAATTGTTTACCTCTAGGTAACCAATACGTTGTTTTTGAGTTCATCCTGACTACATTTCTTGATGAACTGACTTTAGCGGTGGAGCTTGCTTCCTGATAGATCTGTGCTGTCCTGTCAGGCTGTATGATACACAAAAGTCCAGTTCTAGGAAAGCAGAAAAGAAGGACAAGAACTTACAGTAAACATTTACCAAGAACACAGCAGAATTCCTTGTAACAGGACGTGCAGTGAAACTTACCTTAACCAGAAACGTGCCTCGTAATGACTCAGTGTCTCAAACTCTTTAAGGTTACACCGTTTGTACTGGCATAATGTCTGGCATGCCTGAATGTCTTCACAGCCACTGCAGCATTTCTGCAAAGCCCCATGCCAAACATAAAAGCTGGAAAGTAGACGCTGTTTCAGATTCGAACTTTAATACACATTTTACAATGTGCTTATTTATATATGGTGAACTGCAATATAATGTGCTGTAAGCTTCTTTCCTTGGTTGTTCCTAGTTTTACGTAAAATGTTCCCAGAAGTAGCTTTGTCAAATGAAATACGAAAAAGAGAATTCAAACTTAGCTTCCAGTGACAGAATCCAGGTTTAATTATATGTATACAATTTGCTCAAAGTATTCATGGAATTCAGTATCATTACTGATTTTCAGAAATGGTATCAACATGACGAATGTATTTGAGGAATTTAGGCCAGAGATCCTTGGTGCCAGATATCCTTCTCCGTAGGGGAAAAATGCATCCTTTAGTCCCCTTGTCTGCAGAAGGACTAGCGGCAGAATGTAGCTTTGAATACAGTAAATGAATGTTGAGTTTCTTATTTGTATTTCTGAATGGGTTTTAAGAATATTTTAAGTAGTTGTGTCCACTCAGTAAAAAGAATAGATGTCCAAATATTTAGTGATAAATGACCACCATATCTGAAACTTAGTCTCGAATGCTTTCTTCTCCTCTGTCCTGGAGAGAAGCACAGGCCCCGTCTGCTCTAAGCCCTGAGTCTTGGATGGTAAGTGAGCAAAGAGCATTTGGCCAAGGGCATTTCTGCGAAAGCATTAGGCCATCCTCTTCTCAGGCTTGTGAAACCCCGGCACTGCGGAGCCTCCTCAAGATTGAAGGTGGCCTCGTGGAAGGGCTCTCCCCAAGGCAGCCTCCAGGGAGGGCTGGAGGGATAACCAGTTCACGAGTTTCAGAACTTCAGTTGGAGTAACTAAGAGGGAGGAAATGGGTTTTCTCCAACTAGCAAGATACTGGTGATCTCTTCAATCCAAATGACATTAGCTTAGAATGAAAACCTTATTTCTAGAAGAGAAAATGTGTTCCTTACTAATATGCGGGGTATGCATATGAAAATGAGGCGAGCCGACGTGCCAATGGGAGATAACCTCCATCACCACCTGTTCCATCGGTTCTTTGAGACGGACAGCTGCCGGTCTTGTCGATCTTATGTAAAATACAGTACAAACCCATTTCAAGACGAGCTCTCTCTCCACCTGGCCCTACCCCAGATCAGTGCCCCAAACCCCTGCTCCATTCCGTGAACCAGGGCCAAATGTTGAAAAGTAACAGGTCATGGAACAGTCTTCTTAGTTGTGAAACTGATTTGCCCACGGAGGCCTTATCTCCTTCATGCTGTCTGCCTTCCAACCAAATGCGTTATCCCAGAAATCTAAGCCATTTAAAATGAACCCCAGCAGTACCTTTAACATAGAATTAACATAGAATTAAATTCCTGCTTGACCTGAATTTAACAGTATTTACATTTCCCATGAAGACCAATAGTGACACCACTAACCTATTTTGTATTATGTTTACTGGAAACTTGAGATATTATCCTTGATATTATTTGCATCTGGGTTATTTCTAAATTACTATGAACTTTCTCATCTAAAATATGACTAATGCTAAGATGGAGAAATGGAGAAGCGCGTATTTAATTCTTCACTTAATTGTATATATTTTGGTGAAATAGAAGAGCTGGGAATATTTTATTCTTGAGATAATAATCCATGAGGAGACACACATCATTGTGTAACACCGAAACTGTGGCTCCTCTGATGAGCAGTGTACACTTCCTGATGCACAAAGAGCTGACCAGTTCCAAGCAGAGAGATTGTATTCCGAAGCCTGCAAGAGTTTTATTTGTGGTCCGGCTTCCTCACGCGCATCAGTTGGAAGCATCCCTGGGAGCCAGTGGAGAACGGGGGCTGTTAAATGATTTTCCATCCTTCCCTGAATGCAAAGCTAAGCACTTTAAACACTCAAAACCCAGCACCCTCCAGGGCCTGGGTGCAAAGCAGAGATGGCTTTTTTCAGTATTGCTTACATGAGTAACTGGAGTAGTAAGATTTGTGTTCCCGTCTTTGGCTTCAGGAGCCATAAATCTCCGGCAAGTTAAGAAGGCTGGTGTGGAGATTTCGTGAGAGGCTGGCGTTACCCTGGTCTGTTTGCTCCATCAGACACCTGTGTGTAATAGCTCACAAAGATATTCTAGGAGTGTTACAAGTCACACGGTACCAGTTTCCCCCATGATAACTCAGGGAAATGGCAGTGTTGCTCCTGTCACCTGCAGCCTTGTGTTAAACTTCCTGCAAACATGTCAGCGTGAATTCAAGTTTACATATAATTTTCTTTTCCATTTTACAAAATATCTCTGTTTTCTATCACTCATAACTTTGGTTAAAAAGAAGACCTTTGTGGAAAGAACCCATTAATTGTCAATGTGTATACTATTAATATAAATTATATCAGTTTACTTAGCTTGGGATTATAAGAACGAGTAGAAAACACTTTAGTTCTTAAAAATTGAAATCTTCCTTCAGCAGCAATTCAAAATGACAGAAAAAAAAGATTCATCCTAGATTTGGGAGATTGCATAGATAAAAAAGTTTTAATAAAAGGGAATGGAAAGTGAAAACAAAACAAACAGAAAATAAAATTTTGATTTGTCATATCAACACTCCCACGGTGTTTCAAGAGACTCATTCAGGACTTCTATGAAACTTTGGTGACATACCTTCTCTTTTTGACTTCAGATAAAGTTATAGAAAACAAGGTATTTCCAATAAGAGCAACCTTTTCTTTATTCGAGATTTGTTCAGATTTGTACTCTTTCTTCCAACCATATGAACGTAGCCCATTTTAATTTTTTTTGAAATAATATCTGGTGCATTTTTTCTTCTTGGTACTTCTTCATTTTCTGCAAATCTCCACCATTAAAATCAGCTTTGGGGCTGACGCCTGTTGCCCCTGCAGAGGATGAGCACAAAAGAACTTAGAAAGATCAGAGTCAAATTTGTGACTTTGAGTAGCAAACCAGAACTCTCTTTCAGTTCGTAGCAGAGATATTGGTCTTGAAAGCAAAGCATTCCTCCCAAGCAACTGGTGCTTGAGAAAGTAGTTTTTTAATTCCAAATTTTGTATTTCGGTATCAAGAGGCAATTCCCAGAGAACTCAAAACATTAGGGTGATGTGTTTAACAGTGGAGTGAGAGAAACGTATGAGACAAACACCATCCCGAGCAAAGGGAGGTGAGAATTCCAACAGCAAGGAGCAGGATGAAGAGGTGTTCCCGTACCCTGTCTGCGGGAACTGAGGCCGTGGGTGTGTGAATACTGTGCCTCTCCTCAGAAAGCAGATCAGACTTCAAGACATGGTTCAGCATCCTTTCCTCACCTGAAGCTCTTGCAAGAGACAATCTGTTTCCCTCAAAGGAAAAATACATATCGTAGGAGACGGCTGTAGGGGAACAGAAGTGGCAGCTAAGAAAGAGGAATGGCGATGGTCTTCTGATTCTCTGAGGGCCCCAGAGAGGTATGCGGGAGCTTTAGAACAGGAGAGGTGGGGGGGGGGGAGCGGCTAGCAGGGCCATGATGGCCCTCCCAACTCAGCTGAGATGAACAACAGGTAACCTCCTGGAAATTGTGGCTTCCCGGAGAGAGAGGAGAAGACAGAAGATGTGTTAGCATGTTTACCTCCAGGAAGTGACAGCCTTTGGACTGACACAGTGGAGGCTTGAGAGCTAAGCTGTAGATTGAGAGAAAAAAGGAGCAATTTATGTGCACTTGAATCTTTAATTCCACTTTTAACTTGCTATAAGTGATATGAAGAATAAACAAAGTGACCTTGCAAAAGCTAATTTCCTCACAGCAAAATAGGGATAAAATAAAGCCTAAACTTTAAGATTGTTGCTAGGATTTGATGTAATTACACAGCAAATAACATAAAGCAGGCATTCAGTAAGTTGTGGTTATAATTATGATTTCTATAATTATAATTGTTAGAAAAAGTAAGCCTGTGGCACGAGTTATTCACTACGATCATTGTGTCCGAATTTAATTCGATGAGAATAATCTGTGCCCTTCATCTTTCCCAATTAGCATACAACCACTATTACAAAACAAAACAAATAACAAGACGTTCCGATCCACTTCCAGGAATCACGTTAACTCAAGATAGATTCTTTTGTAATGGCAGCCAGCCGTAGAGATCACGACAATGCATGGTAGACCACTCCAAGTTGTCCATGATTTCTCAAATTAAGAAATCCCTTTAAGAGGAACTTGTGTAAGGGAATGGGATTTGGGAGGAAAGCCAGTTTAATTCTGTATATCTCATGATGGTGATCTTACCTAACTGTGTGGCCAGTTGAAAGGGTCATGGGGAGGCCGTAAGATTGAATATTGCAGGCAAAGTAATCAGGACCAACTGCAGAGATGGTTTCAACAAAATGGATGAGACACAGTGGTCTAGCTCATCTGCTCTAAGTGTGACCCATGGACCAGCACATCGACATCACCTGGGGATGGTGAAAAATGCAGACTCTCAGGCCCCAATCTAGTCCTGCTGAATCACACCTGCATTTTTTTTTCTTTGAGGAAGATTAGCCCTGAGCTAACATCTGCTGCCAATCCTCCTCTTTTTGCTGAGGAAGATTGGCCTTGAGCTAACATCCATGCCCATTTTCCTCTACTTTATATGTGGGATGCCTGCCACAACATGGCTTGCTAAGCCATGCCGTGTCCACACCCGGGATCCGAACCGGTGAACCCCAGGCCGCTGAAGCGGAATGTGCGCACTTCTCTGCTGCGCCACCGGGCCAGCCTCCACACCTGTATTTTAACAAGACCTCCACGTGCTTTATTTCCACATTGAAGTTTGAGAAGTGCTGGCCTAGGCCCATTTCCATGTTAAAATTCTAGTATTTGCATTACACGAAGCAGGAAAAATAATTCTGAAGTGTCTTTTAACAAGGCTTATTTTTATGTGATATAGCATGAATAGATCAACTATATAATAACATATAGTGGCATAGAGGATTATTTTAGAAACAGAAATGAGTAAATAAAATCTTATAAAAATTTGTGTTAGTATCAGGTAAAAGTGAAATGTATACTCTAGAAATGTTCATTTTTGTTCGAAATTATGACATTGCTTTCAGAAACTGGTGAAATTAAGGTCACTGTTCTGAGAATAAGATATCTGTGCTTTTTTCTGTTGTGTCACTTTTTTACCATATTTATGTACTGTAGATGTCCTTTGTCACCAAGCCTAGACACTACTGAGTTATGACCTTCCCTGAAAAACTACAGGCACGACTTCCAGTTTAGGATGATTAAAAGTAGTTTGCAAATGAACAATTCCAGCATCCAAGATAGGAATTCTTTTTAGCTTATCTGATGAGAATGATTCTGTTATAGTCAACCCGATGTACCTACAGGTGTTATCATTCTAATACATCACCTGGTAAGATGTTTAGAAAATGGTGCTCAGAGAACATTCATGAATGACCCTATTGTTCTAGCACTGTTGTATACGTGCATCCGGTTCCCTCACCAGACAGGGAACATGTCTTCTTTATCTTCATTTACCCACTTCATATCAGATGCTTAAAAAGATAAAGTTTGCCAAGTAAATTCAGTTTGAGCCTTTGCTTTCACTTTTATTATTTTTATGCATCGTTTGTTGAATTCAGTTAAATACAATAATGAGTGTTTCACTACCTTTCAGGAATTCTAAGGCCTGTGATACCTATTGGCAGAGAGGTTGGTGATGATTATAAGCTCTGAGAGAGGAGAGAGCTGCGATGCCACTGCCCACCCTAGACCGTCAGGGTGCCCAAGCCATTTATAACCAATTGGGGTCATGTACCGCGTAAAGACATTTCAGTCAACAATGGGCTGCATGGACAATGGTGGGCCCATGAGATTAGTACCATAGAGCCTAGGTGTGTAGTAGGCTGTGCCATCTAGGTTTGTGTAAGTACTCTCTATGATGTTCGCACAATAACGAAATCACCTAATGACGCATTTCTCAGAACGTGTCCCCATCATTAAAGGACGCATGACGGTGCTAACCAGCACTTTCCTTACAACCTGACCTTCAAGTTCATTGCAAAGTCACTTTGGAACAAACTGTGTTCCATTGCACATTCAGAGTAACATATTTCTGGGCAACTAAGTATTATAAGTTGTATTTTTAGTAGTAATGGGTGTTTTCAAACTCATTTTCTTTTCCTGGAAGAAATATACAATTTCTGGTTTCCAAGGATTTTGTCATTGCTTCATAATCAACCAAACTCTACTTTTTATAGCCCTTTTTTCTCTTCAATCCCGTGTCTTTTAAGGTTTAACTTTTTATAATTTTATCTTTCACCCTTGATAATTTGGGAACTTTTAACCTGGCAATGACAACAGAAATAAAACCAAGACAATGACTGTTTAATCTGGAATTCATTTGTGAGAATTGAAATAAATTTCACATATTATTCACCTGAAATGTCAGTGTTGCTGTAAAATTAAAACTAAATGGTAGCACCATTTTACTTTAAAAAAAATGAATCAAGCAACCAGAACATATGCACATTTTCCTCTTAGGCACAACACAGGTCAACAACCTCCCACCCTCCCTCAATTCTTTGCTTTATGGAGACAAAATGAAGACTTTGACGTATGCCTCTGATTGTCCCTGTTGAGCCCGATTCCCAGAAGTTAAAATTGCCGTTAAAATGTGAAACTCTTCAGGCCTGCCCGGTGGCACAGCGGTTAAGTGCGCACGTTCCGCTTTGGTGGCCTGGGGTTCGCTGGTTCGGATCCCGGGTGCAGACATGGCACTGCTTGGCAAGCCATGCTGTGGTAGCTGTCCCACATATAAAGTAGAGGAAGATGGGCATGGATGTTAGCTCAGGCCAGTCTTCCTCAGCGAAAAGAGGAGGATTGGCAGCAGTTAGCTCAGGGCTAATCATCTTCAAAAAAAAAAAAGTGAAACTCCTCATTGCAAATATTGGCAATACAAATAACACCTATTCTATTTAATGCTATTTTTAAGGGTGTGTGCTTAGGACGGTAAAAATAAAATCAGTTTATTTTTAGTTGTTTGCCCAGTTTAATAAAGGAAAAATCTTAAGCAATCACTCCACTAACAGATAGGCCTTTAAACAGAACTAAATAAATTACTGAGTCAAACTTTTGACTGGTGGGTTGTGAAGAAATGTCCATAGCTGTGGTTTCCAGGGCCATCAAAACAATGTGCCCCACACTGTGCTTACTGGCTCAACAATGCCAAGGGCACGGACAGTTGATTTAAGGAGGCAGTAGTGTCTGTGGGGACACCTACACTTTGAAAACCCTTGGTTACCGTGATGAATTAGATAATTAACTTCTTAACCATTTTCCTTCTTCAAAGCTGGTCAAGTTCACTCTAGGTTCATGGTGTCCATCACCCCCCAGATATACCCAGTGTATGAACTCCTAGACGAACAAGGGAGATTTACCTGGCTGGGGTGAACTTGTGTAGGAGTTAGCCGACTGAAGTTCTGATTTTGAGGAGTATACAGATCAGTTTGGGCCAATCTGCTAACTGCTGTGCAGCCTTTGCTCTCTGTAAATTAGGACCTCTGCCATCCACTCTTACCCCATGGAGACTGTGTTAGCCAGAAGGCAATCTAGAAAGTGCTGAAAAGGAAAAAAAAGAAAACACCTGTCAGTGCATAATTCTACACACAGTGAAAACATCATCAGAAAGTGAGGAGGAATAAAGGCTTTCTAAGACACACAAAAGCTGAGAAGTTTGTCCGCAGCAGAAGCAAACTTCTTCAGACGCAACGGAAATGATCCCAGAAGGAAATTTGAATCTAGACAAAGTGGCGGGATGGTGTGTGTGCGGGCAGATAGAAACGACTTTTACGCTCTCATTTGTAAATTTCCTTGAGGATAATAAGAGTTTAAAGCAAAATTTAATAATAAATTATGCATTTGTCATATATGTTGAAATAAAATGTGTGACAAAAATAACATAAAAGACAGGGTGGGAAGTACACTGTCGTGTGCTTCCTACCTGAACGCGAAGTGGTAAACTATTATTATTATGTGAAGGTGTTAAAGATGCTTTATAAACACCAGCGCAACCACTACACAAATTTTGTGGAAAAATGAAAAAGAAGTATATCTAATAATTCAATGGTGGGACAAACGAGATTCTACAAAATGAGTTTTTACTTTGTAAATAAACACAAAAACTTTTACCTTTGTTTCTCTTAAATATTACTTACAGTTCTAATACAAATAATAAGAAGCCCAAAGCAGTTCAACTATCCAAATCTTCCTAAGATTTCTGTGGAGATTAAAGGTGCATGCTGACTTCACTGAAGAGTTTAACACTGATGAATTGTTACTCTTCAAATGTGTTAACTGGCTTCTTCAAACTGCCAAGTTCCGTATTTACGTGTTAGGTCCTGTGTAACTGTAGAGTTGTGGTCAGCACTGTGCTTGTCTCCCCAGTTCCCTGTAACGCACTCCCAACCCTCATCCTACCCATTATGACATCACAGCCAGCTTGGGGGGGGGGGGTGGGTCCTGATTTCCATAGCAACCACCAATCAGGCAAATCCTGCTCTCTTTCCCTCAGTGACTGACTGAAGTCTCCCAGAAAGAGGAAACCAAGGGCATATTCTTCCTTGGCCACTGGATTGATTCAGAGATGAGACCATCAACACTGTCCTCACACTGGAAATTCCTGGACACAGATTTGAAGTAGTGTGGTGGGTAAGGAGTCATGAAGGATGGCAGAATGAGGGAGGAGAATGAGGTCGTAAAAAACAAGAAAATTGCAGAAAACCAGATCCAGGGTCCTAATTAATCCATCTAGGAGCCTACGAAGACTTTTATGTGATGTGCGCCAAAGATTTAATATTTAAGAGAATGGGAAATGGGTCTTCTGGTGTCCATTCTACAACATGAATGCTTCAAAGTAATAAAAATTTTGGAAGGGATATCTGGTAAAGACTGGGAACCAAATTATCCCAAGATTAAGTTAATGAATCAGAAATCAACAGCAAAATCTTGATCCTAAAATGTGTACAAGTCTCGGTACTCAGTTTGATGGGGATTCCAAGGAAAGAAAAAAGCTTAATTGCTGCTCTTAATTAATTTAACAACAAACTGGTGGAAGATACAGAACTTATTGTGCACGAGAAGCACAATAACAATCTAGGGTATATATGAGCCTCATTTACTATTATTTAGTCCAATTTAAAAGAGAAAAAATGAGATTTCTATTGTGTGGAGTATGAGTTCCGAAATTTTCTTCCAGGAATTGGGTCTTCAGTTGGGCTTAAAATGATGAAATTTAATGGAATATGAAGAGAAGGGAGAAGATAACTCTGGAGATGCTGTGGGCAAGTGTGCAGAGGTAAGCATGCATAGAACATATATGAAAGAGAGGGCAAAGGCCAGCCTTTTGGAATGGATAAACATATTTGAATGACTTTATTACTTTAATCACAGATTAGTTTTTAAATGGATTCTTTCTTTAATCCTTCTTTCTCACATTTGCAATGAGATGCCACACACCTCACTTTGTTTTTCCCTTGGATTACAAATGAAGACAGTCAGAAATGAGATATTTTAGTAGGTCAAGAAATCTCTAGCAAAAAACCATTCATTGCTAATGGTAAATTTCAGCAATGAAAAATAGTTTATAGACCACATATGCTAAGTAAGACACAGTGATAGATGCTAAGACATAAGATATGGTCCCCGCCCTTGAATAGCTTGTTTATCCATAAGAGTAAAAATCCACGAGCATGTGTGATTATCTTCGGAAGCAGGTTATAACAACAGCAGTAAGGCAGTAAATTCAGAGAAAGTGTTACCTCTTCCTGTTGGGGGAATTATCATAAACTGTAATGGAGTATGTATTAATCACCAAAGGCAGCCATAACAAAATACCATAGACTAGATGGTTTACAAAACAGGAATGTATTTTCTCACAGATCTGGAGGTTGGGAAATCCAAGCTCAAGTTGCCTGCAAGGTAAGTTTCATTCTAAGGCCCCTTCTCTTGGCTTCTAGGTGGCCACCATCTTTCTGTGTGCCCACATGGCCTCTTTGTGTGTGCCTGGTAAGAGCGAGCAAGCTTTCTGGTATCTCTTCTTGTAAGGGCACTAATCCCATCCCGAGGCCCCACCCTCATGACCTCATCTAACCCTAATCACCTCCCAAAGGCCCCATCCCCAAAAACCATCACATTGGGGGTTAGAGCTTCAACCTGTGAAATTTGGGAACACAAACATGCTGTTCATAACAGTGTAGATGGATTTTGAAGTCTGGTAGTGTTGCTACAACTGTGGGTGTTGGGTGAGGTACCTGAGCCAGGAGAGAGAGCAAGACCAGGAGGTGAGCACACACCCTTGCTTCCTTTCCTCAGGCCCTTTGATATTAAGGTTTTGTAGAGTTGTTAAGGCCAGGGGTTACAAGTACCATGGCATTTTTTCAAACGACCCAGGTAAAAGGCTTGACTTACCTGATGTGCGTCAGGGAACAAGGGAAGATGAGGTAACTCTCCATGCAAAGCAGGATGGGAGTTTCACAGGCCAGGAGAGGAGGGAGGGACAGGTCCTTGTGGTCTGGTCCAGGTAGCACTTTTCTTCTTCAACTGCTGCAAAACCTGCCATTGGGAAGACTGGAGATCGTGTCCCTCCTTCACATGCCTTGTTTGGTTGTTGGTAGAATCCCATTCTGGCAATCACCAGAAGAGTTCCTTTTAGAACTATTTATAGGAGTCTTCCAGTGTGTCGAGGTTCAGAGGAGGGCAAGTTAGCAAAAAAGGGGGAAAAGGGAAAAAGAGAAGAGAAAAAAGTAGAGGAAAGTTTTCAAGGGTCCACACAAAGGAAATGGGATTCTGTTTTAACCCAGTGACACCACCTTGGGACGTTTCCATGGACTTCCCTCAGGGTTTCACTTATTTTCTACCAATGACTGTGCTCAAATATAGGGAAGACTATTTTCTGACCATTTCCTCTTAAAGTAGAAAGACAATTTCATTTTGAAAAGACACTTGAGGTTTATCGGGTTTTTCTCATTTTGTGGTTCATGCTGACCCTTCTTTTTGAGAATGTCTTGGTCTCTTCTATACTTATCCTAAAGGTCATTAGGGTTACATAGAAGTTAAGGCTATGGGTTTTCTCCCCAACTCTTTGCTCTTTTAAGTGGCCATAAGTGGATAATTGGAATAAGACAGATTTCCTCTAGGTGGGGAAAGGAAGTAGTGGTGTCAGCAGACAAGGAAGTTTCTTTCCCTTCTATCTCCCAAAATGTGGTCCCTGACATGAGTGTGGGTTGTAGACAAGTTGTTAATAGTTATGAATATATTTCAGTTGAATCTTCTTTTTATGACAAATGATAATGGGATTAAAGTTAGCATTCTGATATAAAGTCTATCTTTCAGATAGATATAGCTATTTAATTTTAAAACAAGTTAATTTAAAGGAAAGTGTGAATTAAATAATAGTACCGGAGCTATGAGGATGTGGCACACATCCTGACAGTGGTACTTAGTGACTGAATTTTGTTCTGGCCAAAAGCAGTTTCTTCTCCCACTCATAAGCATGACTTGATATCAATCTCATTGCATTCTGTTACTCACTGTAGGCACGTAGCCCAATGACTACCCTTTACTCCTGTCTCCCCACTTTTTTCCCAAGCATCATGTTCTATGAGACATAAATTCCTCCCCATTCTTAAGGCAGTGTGCTGGACTGCATTTACATGAGCCAGGATATCGTCTCAGCTCTGCTGGTGCCATAGCATGGTGCTTGATGTAAATCATAACATTCGATTTGAGAAGAAAACATGTCCTCTGAAGAGTTCAAGGTTTAACCACAGCCCTTGAGCCAGCAAAGAGCTAGTGTTACAAAATGTACACCAGCTGAGGAAGAAAACAAGACAAATGGAGCTGTGTGGAGGACAGTCATGGTGTAGGGATGGCAGGAGATGTCAAGAAGAAAGAAACCCCAGGAAAATTTGATGGACATCTCTTCATGGGTTTTACATTATTAGATATTGCCTCCACATTGCTGGTGCACTATTTTTGAGCATGTGCTATGGGCCATGGCCTTTACAAGTCTCATCTACTCCTCTGATCTAACTAGCAAGGCAGAAAAAATTCTTTTTTATGCATACACAGGAGGCAGGATAGCATAATGTAATGAGCTGGCACTTTGTAAATCTCAGGACTGCGCGTTATCTGTTGTGTGATGTTGGGCAATTAGTAAAAGGGATTAGCAACAGTGCCTGCCTTATTGCGAACCTATGAGGATTAAGCGTGATGCTATACACACAGCCTTTAGCCTCCTGCCCTTAGGAAAAGCTCAGTGGATGCCAATTGTTATTATTATTTGCACAGAAATTGACATTGAGTCCTGGAGAAGAACACTGCTTTGCCCAATTTCACGTAACTAACAGGCTTCCTGACTCTTGACTAAAAGCGATTAACCATCATGGCAGGGAATCCTTTTCTCATTCACATCTGTACACACAGCACATAGTAGGGACTCAAAGAAAAAAAATTGTTTTATGGATTCCACCAAACCAGTTTTCTCTGTAGTACTTCTTCTTTCTGTTACTATTCTTATTTGAAGATGAACCATGCTTGTGTTACTGCTTCTCGAGAGATGGGGTCAGTCTGTTTCCATGGCCAGAAGAAGGCCAGGCCAATGATGCTTTCCAGGTGAAGCCAAAGGTTGGGCTGGCAGCCCTCTGCTCATGCATAAATTCAAACAAGCGCCTGTACCTTTCCGGCTCCAACGCTGTGGAGAAAAGATGATCTGTCAACAGAATCATGCATCTTTACAGCTGGAGGGGCTTCCTTTCAGCTAGTCCACCCACATCCTTTATGGGAAAGAGCAGGATTGGAAAATTGAATTTGTACCTCCTGCTGCTGTAGACGAGGCTGTTTGCCCATCCTTGGGAGAGGGTCACTCAGTAGGACCAGGAATGAAAGGGAGGAAAACATTACACCATCTCCTACAGGGAGGGGGCACCTACACTGTGTTTCCAGACTCCTTAATCTCAAGAGCAAGAAAACAATTTCTGATGGCTGGAGCCCCTTTGTGACAAATCCTTTCTAATGAGATATTAAAACCTTTTTATTGGAGTAAACAAAAACAAGAACAGAAACAGAACAGAATGTTGATTTCCGATCTAGCTCAGTATATTGAATCCCCTCTGTTCCAAACACACAGCAGTGCAGATAAATAGTAAAAGAGAGGAGTTAAAGATAGGTAGGATAAAGCTAGAGGTCTGCCTCCTGGGCTCAAGGTCCACCAGGAGTTTGTCTCCACCTCAATGGCAAGAACTGTATTTTCTTTACCTCATAGGGGGAGTGGAGGTAAGTTTATATACATGAAACCAGGAACTCAGGAAAGGAAGCTGACAGAAGTGGTGGTGTCTGGTAGCTCTAGCTTATTATAAGGGTGCAGCTTAGGGCCCCAGATGAAGTAGACACGCGTAACTAGGAGATACAGTAACAGCCTCACTGGCTTAGTGATAGGAAGATCAGCCACATTCCTGGTCTCACTCTGGCAGGGACTACCAAGCATGATGCTCTGCATGGAGGACTCCAAGGGCACGATGGAGGTAGTTAATGAACCTGAAGATTGGAAGATGTAAGGCAGATAAGAATATCTCCTTCTCTAAATGAACCTGCAAATACAAATTCACGAGCATACAGAGAAGCATGAGACTAAGAAAGACAGCCAATGAAATCAATGGCTGTAAGATAGTTTAGTCCACATGAAACTAAAAAAATAGAAATGTGACAAAGATTTAAAAGTAACTATATTGGATGCCCAAAAGGATAAATGAAAATTGAATATTAGAAAAAAGAAATCGGAAAAATAACCCCAGATATGGAATAAAGATAGATTTAAAAGACAATTGGAAATATTGAAAATGAAAAGTATGCTCTCTAAAATTAAAAAAAATACTGAATGGATAGGATAAACACTAGACCTGGAAAATCCGAATAGGGAATTTGCCAGCAGGAAGTAGTGTGTACGAATTTACTCAGAGTTCAGCCCAGAGAGAGAAAGAAAGAATATGAACGAGAAGCTAAATTTGAAAAATAGATTAAGAAGCTGCTCCATAAGTTTAATTAAAGCTCCAGAAGAAAATAAACATTTTAAGAAATAATAACTGGCAACTCTAAGGAAATTAAGAAAAGGCAAAAAAAAGAGTACTCCAATCAAAAGTGCAATCAATATGGAGCAGGATCAGTAAAAACCAACCACATCTTGGACAATCATCGTGAAACTGCACAGTTTCAAGGGTAAAGATAAAATGACAGAATGCACCCGGTAAAAAGCACAGTTCACCTGAAATGAGCTGCCATGGCAGTGCCAGCAGATTTTCATTTATAAATTTCTAATTTCTAAAGTAGTACCAGAAGGTAATAGAAAGAGAAAACATATTACTGTCAAATCTCTTCTCTCAGGAATTGTTAGAAACAGTAGACAAAATCAGGAAGGACGTAGAAGATTTGAACAACACTCTGAAGCATCTTAACCTAACTGACATTTATGGAACCCTCCACCCAACAGCAGCAGAATACACATTCTTTTCAAGGGACAAATGGAACATTTACCAAGAGAGGCTATGTGCAGAGTCATAAAATGTCTCAATAAACTTAAGAGGACTGATAATGTACATAGTATGTTCACTGATAAAAAGACAATTACAGAGCCAGCCCTGATGACCTAGTGGTTAAAGTTCAGCATGCTCTGCTTCAGCAGCCTAGGTTTGGTTCCCAGGTGCGGAATCACACCACTTGTCCATCAGTAGCCATGCTGTGGCAGCAGCTCACACAGAAGAACCAGAAGAACTTACAACTATACACAACTATGTACTGGGGCTTTGGAGGGGGGAAAGAAGGAAAAAACCAGGAAGACTGGCAACAGATGTTAGCTTAGGGTGAATTTTCCCCTGCAAAAAAAAAAGTTACCAACATTTAAAAAAGACAATTAGAAATCAAAAACAAAAGTGTGAAATTCCAATATATTTGAAAATTAAGCAACGTACTTCTAAGAACCTGTGGGACAAAAAAGAAATGACAATGGAAATTAGGAAACAATTAAAACTGAAAGATAATGAAAATAATGCATCAAAATTGTGGGATGCAGGTAAAGCATGCTGATAGGAAAATTTGTAGCTTGAAATGCTCATATTAGAAAAGAAGAACGTTTCAAAATCAACAAACTGAGCTTCTACTTAAGAGGCCAGAGAAAAGAGAGCAAATTAAACCCAAATTAAACAAAAGGAAGGAAATATCAAAGATAATATTGAAACCATTGAAATAGAAAATAAAGAAGTAATAGCAAATGTTGACCAAACCTAAATGTGGTGCATTGAAAAAGATAAATAAAATCGATAAACCTGATCCAACACAGGGGAGGGGAGGAAGGAGAAAGAGAGGGAGCGAGAGATGGGAGGACAGAGAGAGGGCATGATTCCTTGTATTAATAAGAAAATAAGGGACATCAGTGGACTTATGACACGATAAAGGGGATGCTATGAAAAAATTCATGCCATAAAATTAAACACTTAGATAAAATTGACATTAAAGAAAAGAACATAAATTACCAGAACAGATACAAGAGGGGAAAAAAATCAGAACAGCCCTGAAATTGAATTTATAACTAGAACCTTCCTCCAAAGAAAATTTGAGACCAAATACCTCCATTGATGAATTTTAAGAAACAGTAAAGGAAGAAATATAAACCTTACACAAACTCCTTCAGAAAACAGAGGAAGAGAAAATGCTATGATTTAATAAAGCTAGAATAATGCTGATATCAAAAATAAATAAGAATAGTTTAAGAAATAAAGCAAACACAACAATCCTAACAAAATTAAATAATCAGGAATAAAAGCAATAATCAGGAATAAAAATATATTATGGCCAAGTGAGATCTATTCCACAAATGCAAGGCTAGATTAACATTAAAACAATGTAATTGTTGTATTAATATAAAAAAGCAAAATGTGGTAATTTTAGTAGGTGTAGAAAGGGCTTTTGATAAAATTCAAGACTCAGTTATGATTTTGGGAGTCTGATGGTGAAAGACCAAACACTGCCCACTAAAAAAAGCAAAAAAAGAGAAGATTCAGTCTCATTTTTATTCTATATTGTATTGGGGGGTCATAGTTGGTGCAATAATGCAAGAAACTGTATTATTTAAAGTAAAGTGACAATATTAAGAAGGTAGAGGTAAGAGTCTACCCTTGCAGAAACATGATTTTGCATGTAGAAAATACTAAGCTATATAAACAACCATTAATCCTAATTAGTGAATTTAGCGTTGGTATGGAATAAAAGGTCAATATACAAACGTTAGTTCTATGTTTATATACCAGTAACAAACAAATAGAATTTTAAGTACCAAAATGCCATCTACAATACATCATGAAGCATAGACTACTAGGGATAAATTGAGCAAAAGTTGAGCAAAACCTCTACCCGAAAAGCCAAGACATTGCTGAGAGAAATTAGATTTAGATAAATGAAAAGATAAATCATGCTCACAGATTAGAAGACTCAGTATTGCTAAGATCTCAATTCTCCACAAATTATCTATAGATGGAATGCAATTCTAATTCTGTTTCCAGCAAGCTTTGTTGACAAGCAATTCTGAAACTTATAGGGAGTTGCAAAGGACCTAGAACAGCGAAAACAACCTTGAAAAACATGAGCAAAGTTGGAGGGCTCACGTGACTCACTTTCAAGCGTGATTATGAAGCTGCAGCCAGCAAGACCGAATCAGGATTGCGTGGAGTTGGACAAAGGACACATGAAGGGATCGACAGAGCAAAACTCAGTTTGGAGACACACACCCACATATGTGGTGAAAAGAAACCACGCCAAAGTAATTTTAGGGGAAAGGAGAGATTTTTCGAATTATAATAATGGGGCCAAGATGGGGTAAGGCAACTACATCCTCCTTCTTCCACTGAGTACAGCTAAAAATCTCCGGACAAAATACAAAAACCTACTTGAAATCTCTACAAAGTGAACAATAGACACATGAGGGGACTGAAATAAGGTCCTATAACAGGACTGAGTTTCCCAATTTTTCCTTCCTGCTTTCCCAGCTTTGCCCAGAGGGCTGACTGCATCCCGGGACTGGGCCGTGAGCTCTGACAACGTAACTCCAGAAGAAACGCCAGTGTCTGGCCACAGATCCAGAGAGAGGGGCTCCTGTGTGCCGGAGAGCGTGGAGGGAATCCACGTTTCTTTCTGCTTTGTTCTTTCTCTTTCCTCTCTCCTGCCTGATCCTAGCTGAATGGCTGCATTGTTGTGGTGGCAGCTAAGATCCCAAAAGGACAGCCATCCCTTCCCTTTTCCTTAGAGAAAGGAAGAGAAGCAGCCTTTGCTGCCTGTGGAGTGTGGGCGAGTCCCTGTTATCGCTTCTCTTTTATCTATCGCTGCTTCACCTCAAAGGTGGCCCGGGTCCCATGGAGCGCAGGACATCATGAGGGACCGGAGTCGGCTAAAACCCCTGAGAAAATTCTGTCTTTCTGGCCAGAGGAATCAGGTAAAAGGGCACCTGGGAGGCACAGCGTGTGGGGTGCGTTTGGCAGATTTAGCAAGTAAAAATACAGGATTCCCGGTAAAATGAGAGTTTTAATGTAAGTATATTCCATGCAATATTTAGGACATAGCTATACTAAAAAATTATTCATTGTCTATCTGAACTGGGCATCCTGTCTTTTACCTGGTGACCCCATGTGGGGCTCATTCCAGAGAGGGGAGAGCTGGAGAAAGGCCTCCCCTCCTTCTGTGCGGGAGCCAACTGAAGCCCCGGTTTGGTCTTACCCCGAAACTGTGCCACTCGGAGAACAAGAAAGCAGAGTAAAGGCTTTGACAACTTAACGACGAGTCCCAGCCTAGCCTCCGAGTGAGGCATGCCCAGACTCAAACAGGCCAGCGAAGACTTCAGAAATGCATCTGATATGAGAACAGCCACCCACAAATGGCAGAGGGAAGAAGGGTCTGAACCCAACCAATATATGCCGATTAAAAAAATAAATTGACAAAAATGGTGATGAAAGAACTGGACATTTATAGGGAAAAATAGTAAACCTGAAGGCGTGAGACCAAAGCATAAAATCTGAAGTCATAAAAAACTTCTGGAATAAAAGCATATTGTGTGATCTTGGGGTAGCCAGAATTCTCAGACAGGACAAAGAATGCATTCATTATAAAGGGAAAGTTAATAAATTAGGCTTTTCAAAAAAAAAAATTCTACTCATCAAAAGATACCTTTAAGAAAATGAAAAATAAAGACACCAAATAGGAAAAACTAATTGCAAAATATACATCTGACCCAGGCCTTGTACTTACAATAATGTAGTAAAAAATCTCCATATTGTAAAAGAGAGTGAAGACCTCGCTCAGATACCCCACAGAGAAAGATATCTAAGGGGCTAAGAGAAAGTACTTACTATCATTATTCGTGAGAGAAGTGCAAATTGAAATCTCAGAGAGATATCACTCAACACTCATTAGAATAACTAAAATGGTAAAGACTGAAACGGTCAACTGTTGGCAGGCTGCAGGACAAGCAGAACTCTCATACATTGTTGATGGGTCCATTGGGGTGCTTCTTTGGAAAATGTTTTGGCAGTTTCTAATAAAGTTAGACATATGCTAGATTCCAGCGATTCCATCCCTAAATATTGACCCAAGAGAAATGAAAATATATGTCCACACAAGACCCGTTCATACAAGCTTTCTTCATAATAGCCAAACACAGGAAGCAGTCTAGAGCAATCTTCCCACAGGAGGAGGAATAAATTAACTGTGGTCTGTTGATGCAATGACTGCTCCTCAGCAGGACAGAAGACTGAACTGTCTTTACACACGCAGAAACATGGATGGGTCTCAAGAACATTACGCTTGAATGAAAGAAGTCAAACACATACGAGAACATTCTGTAAAGTTACGTTTATATGAGGTTCTAGAACAGGTGAAGCTAACATACAGCGAAAGAACCCAGAACGGTTGGCTCTGGGCAGGGGAGGTGAGCGGAGACCAATGGGCAGGTGCACAGGGTAACTTTCTGAGGTGATGGAATGTTCTGTGTTTGGACGGGGTAGGCTTTGGACAGGTGTGTGCATTTTACAGAACTCCTCAAACTACATAAAGCACTTTTTTAAAAAACCTCATAAAAACATTGAAAAATTGACATTATTCCTCTTCATTTTGTACAAGGAAAGACACTATAAATGAGGTAAAAATCAGGACAGAAGAGAACACCACATATGCAACTTCAATCTACTGACATGGATATATTTTTTAAAAACCAACAAATTGCTTATTTTAAAAATCCTCAAGACACTTCAAAATGGGCAAATTATATGGAATGCAGTTTGCTGAAGAGAAAACTCAAATGGACAATGAGCAGAAAAGAGCTTGAGCTGCCTGTGAGTCAAGGAATTACAAAATATCACAAAGACATGAACTTCCATCCCGAAAGAGTGGTAGTACCGTGTGTTGATGAGAACAAATGTAAGTGATGCAATTCCTGTGGTGGCAACTGGCAATATTGAGCAAAGTTAGAGATGCACTAATTCCTACCACCTAGACGATCTGGAAATTCCACTTCCATGTGTGTTCTAGAGCAGAGGTTCTTAACCCTGGTTGCACATTTAGAATCTAGAACGTAGTAAATAAACATTCTTGTGCATCATTACTCGTCCATCAAATGCAAGAGTTTCTCTAGAGGAGAAACTTACCTCAATCACAGGGGCCCGTTAGCATCTCCCAAGAGTTCTTCACAAAGACCAGCGCCTGGTGGTCACCCACCAAATCTGATTCAGTTGATCTGGGAAAGGTCTGAACCAGGAACCTGGGCTGCCCATTAGGCTCTCCTGGGAGCTCTTGAAAATCTTGACACCCAGCTGCAATCCAAAATCTCTGCATTTGAGCCCCAAGTACTGTATAAACGACTTAACGACATTGTGTGTAATGGTGAAAAACCAGAAGCAACTTAGATTTCATTGATAAGAGAATGCACAACTATGTTGTAATATATACATAATGAAATCTACCCTGCACTGAAAAGTGGGGAATTATACCCTCACCTAACAGCATGAATGAAACTCAAACACAATTTTGTGTGAAAAAAGTACAAAAGAATATAGACAATACGATGCCATTTACGTAACTTAAGCATATTGAATTATAGTATATATTGTTTATAGATGCACAAGTCCAATAAAAGTATAAAAGTTCATTTTGGGATAATAAAAACAAAGTAAGGGTTGGTAGGTACCTCTGGGAAGGGAAAGAGAGAAAGGGGAGAGCGAGCAATCTATGCGGTCGATGATTCTGTCTGTAGTATTTTAAAGATGTCTAAAACGTGAGGCGAAACACTAAAACTTAGTGCAAAACTGTTCATTATAATATTCTCTATACTTTTCTATGTTTTAAAAAATACTTATGATTGGAAAGCATTTATAATAAACAGCCAAAAAATCTAACCAACAAGAAAGTGATAGAATTAAGATACACACCGACGTCTAATACCAAAGCCATTATTATTATTATTAACTTTCTCCAGGCATAATATTATATACTGACTCTAATTTTTTCAGTCTTCCATTTTCCTTCCTACAATTCCTTGCTTTTTCTTATTTCCTAACAAACAAAGGAAGAAATACACATACACGCACTTTTAAACTATATTGTGTTTTCAATATGGTTTATTCATCTTTGGAGAAAAATGCATATAATTGGATCTGATTTCACTGCAAAAACAGACCCCTCCAGCTCAGTGTTGAATCTGGTTGCCTCGTCATTGCTTCCAGACCCCAACGCCCCAGCATGATGAAGTGGGACCCAGGATGCCTTCTAGGCTATTGCACTGCTGTGGTCACTGGGTATTTCCAATGAGAAGTCTCCCAAAGCAGACTCTCGGCTTACCAACAGGTTTACAAAGGATCAGTCTTCGCCATAAAATGGAACTCTTTTCTTAAACTCAACAGACTATTTGAATAATTTATAAAAGCCTTGCCTTGTTTTCTTTGCTCATTTGCAAGTGTCGCTTTGTAACTGTCAGACTCCTTACATCATAACTGAGAAATCTGCGGGGGTGGAGAAAGAGGTCTGGCACTAAAATGTATTTCAAAACAGTTGCTACTTTTCAAAACTGAAGAACAGCAGTTATTCCATACTGGAACATCTTGTTAGGATTACGGCTGACACCATGCTCCATGAGAAGGCATTTGCATCACCCATGTCCCTCTGGAGTCTAAGTCTGTCAACAGTAACCACAGTGGAACGACTGAGTCGAAATGAATTGCCCTGGGTGTGACTCACCACCAGTTTATTTCTGCAGAGATGGGGTACAGCCTCTGGGTCCACATTCTTTTCACGCACGTTACGGTTCCTCCAGAAAATGATTCAGGGATGCAAATATTCCAGGTGCATGGGCGACTTCTCAGAGGGGAAAGAAACTTACATTGAAACACATCCTATACGTCAGTCACGAGCCTACAAGATTTATGTATTTTATTGAATCCCCAAATGCTATGAAATTGGCATTCTTAGCCCTTTCTTTTATGTAAGAGGAATGTGAAGTTAGTTATGCTAATTTTCTTACCTTTATACAGCTTGTATGTGGTGAACCCTATATTCACACAGCCTGTGTCACTCCAGGTCGTGCCTCTCCTTCTCCTCGCTCCTGCTGCTCCTCCACACTTTGTGTCTCTACCGCTCCTTCTCTACTGCTGCTCCTTTTATGGCACAGTCCATGCTTCTCCACTCTCCCCAGCTGCTCCTGATACTCCAGTCCATGCTTCACTCTTTCCAGCTGTCTTTTATACTCCACAGTCCATGCCTCATCACTTTCCTCAGCTGTTCCATGTCACGGTTCATGCTTTTCCACTTTCCTCAGCTGCTCCTCCTACTCCCTGTTTCATGCCTCTCTGCTTTATCTAGCTACTTCTAATTTGGGAGCATGTTGGAAGTTCTTTTGACCTTACCTAAACTCCTCAATTTCCTCTCCTATGTCCTGTGTTTTCGAACAAACCTGCATCAGTTGGGAGGCCGCCAGGAGTGGAAAACAGGGCTTTTTCCTTGGACAGAGATGAAATTGAATTCAAGTCTGCTACCTGCGGTTGTGTGATATTGGACAAGTGGCTCGACTGCTGTGAGCCTAAGTTTCTTCACCTATAATAATAAAAAATACTGCTGACATAAGATGGCTGTGAGAACAGAATGGAATCACGTTTATACCATGGCTGGCTTGCAGGCGAGCCTGTAAACGTTTGTTTCTTTTCACTTCTAGCTGCTTCATAAGGTTTCCAACCAGGATCACATCTTCTTGGCCCTGTTTTGAACTTCAAATCAGATTCAGGACTGGATATGGAATAGTTGCCCAGTTAATACTTTCTGATTCAAAAATTTATACATTTCCAATCTCTTTTAGGGATGTAGTTTTCTTTAAGTAAACTTTATTTTTGAATAATTCTAGATATACAGAGAATTTGGGAAGATAGTAAGTAGAGAGAGTGCCCGTGTACCCCTCCCTCACCGAGTTTCCCCTAATGTTTACATCTTACATAATCACGAGACGTTTGTCACAAGTAAGAAATTAACGTTGCTACAGTCCTATTGGCTAAGCTCCAGACTTTATTTGGATTTCCTCCGTTTCCCCTCTAATGTCCTCTTCCTGTTCCATGATTCCATTTAGGATCCCACATGGCAACAGTCTTCATGTCTCACTGGCCTCCTCTGAGGTATGGCAGTTTCTTTGTCTTTCCTTGTTTTTCACGACCTTGACAATTTTGAGGCGCACTGCTCAGCTTGCTTGGAGAACATCTCTCCATCTAGGTTTGACTGATGTTTTTGTGAGCATTAGATCGGGGTCATGGTTTGGGGGGCAGAATACTGCAGAGGTGAGGTGCACTTCTCATCACACCACACCAGGGGGACATGATAAGGATGCTGTGTTCAGAGCCTCGAAGCAATACTTTGCTCATAGGGAATGCCTTGTTGTTCTGAGTCCATGAAGCTTCTGCAAACTACTATCTCTTTTTCAGAATGCCTTTGCTGCAAATGTCTTGTCGCACGTAGCATCTTCGGCTGCCTCTGGCTCATGGGATGTCACACATTTCCAACAAGATGCGTGAGGAGAGAAGGGACCCATAAGAATTGAGTTATTAGGCAAACAAGTGAATCCACAAAAAAGCAGTGGGCAATGATTACTTTGGGAAATGCCTCCTTACTCTGCCGGCTCTAAGCACAGGACTGCCATCCTGATTCTGTTTCTCTAACATCTGTTCAAAACAGCTGCACCCTTCTGCAAACAATGCCACCTCATGCACATAAAGAATAAATTTTCCTGGGCATTTGTGGCTCTGTGTGTGGCCCAGCTCAGCCTGGGATTTGGGCCTGCAAAAATAGAATAATTCTTCCCACTTTGAGAGGGAATTAGTGTTTGTGAAACTTTAGCTTGGTTGAAAGGACGCACACAATGCACGTATTTCCTGTCCACAGAATTCATCCAACAGACAGCACGGGGTGGTGTTTTTAAATGTATTAGTGCTGGTGGCTAGGGTTTGAGATTTTTACAAAGCAGAAATAGACACAAACATCCCCTTCCTTCTTCCCTCACTCCCTTTTCCCACTCTACTCTTCTCTCCCTCACAAACTTAAGTTTAACTCTGCGTTAATGGTTCTCAACCAGGCTGATTGCACCCCTAAGGGGACATCTGGCAATGTCTGGAGACAGTTTTGATGGTCACAACTAGGGGGTGGGAGGTTGTACTGGCATCCAGTGGGTAGAGGTCAGGGATGCTGTTCACCATCCTACAACGCACAGGACAGCCCCCACCACAGAGGATCATCCAGCCGCAAATGTCAACGGTGCTAAGGCTAAGAAACCCTGAGGTGTGTTGATTCCCCATCTTCCCAAGGCTCCGTCACAGATCTTTTGGAGGATAATACATCCCTCTCGTTTTCTCCTGTTCTTAGTGCCTCCTTTACTCTTTCTGATCTGAATCCATCCTCACTATAGCATGGAAATCATACTTCTCTTTGTCTACACTGAACTCATTCACTGTGACATCTCTAAAGCTCTATGGAAGCACCAGTTGTCATCATCATGGTTTGACCATTGGCTTCCTGGTACTGCTTCTTCACTCTGCCGTTACTGAAGCTCGTGACCCTGCAGAACGCCCCCAGTTCCCGCGGACACTGCTCCTTTGTCTCCCTGAGATCCCAGCCTGCCTTTACGTTCTTGCACTGGTTCAGCCCTGTGCCTAACCACAGTGTTTGAAGAGCTCCAGCTGAGAGCCCCAACTTGTGCCTAACTCTACACGTTTTCATAGGTTACATCGTTTTGTTCTATCGCATCAGACATCCCTTTAAAGTTACTTGTTAAGTTGTTAGATTCACCTTGGCTTGGATGCCAGGTCCTTTCTCTAAGTCAGTATGTCCCAAACTGAGTTCCTCTTCCTCCTGCCCCCATGTCCCTTCGTTTCTGTAAATGGCACTGCAATCTCCCCAGGCATCCAGGCTCAAACTGCATTCCTCTTTGATTCAGCCCTCAGTCCTCCCCTATCAAGTCAGTCATCCACACCCACACACAAAACTTCCCAGTTCTTTCTCCGAAACGCCTTCCACGGTCATCTCTTTCTCGTCCCTTCAGCTGTGAAGACCATGTTTCCTGGTCCTAACATCTTGGTCTTTAGTTTATCAACCTCCTGACCGTGCTCTCCTTCTCAATCGCCTCATCCCCAGTGGTGGATAATTTTCCTGCTGTGATTGCTTTACGCCCTGACTTCACCTTTCATTACTCAACTCACTCCCTTCGCCACCCACTATTCCCTCTAGTTTAAAAAAAACAAAAACTTTTCATTTTGGAACAGCTTTGGATTTACAGAATAGTTGCAAAGATAGTGCAACGAGTTCCATTCACCACTCACCCAGCTTCCCCTAAAGTTTTTTATCATCATGGTACATTTATCACAACTAAGGAACCACATTGGTACATTGTTATTAACTAAACTCTACACTTTGTTCATATTTTATGAGTTTTCTCTCGACTATCCTTTTTCTGTTTCAGGATCCAATCCTGGATACACCATTGCATTTAGTCCACTCTGGATGGGGAAAATTTCTCAGCCTTTCCTTGTTTTTGATGACCTTGATGGATTTGAGGAGCACTAGGCAGGTATTTTGTAGAATTCCCTTGATTTGGGTTTACCTGATGTTTTTTCTCATGAGGGTTTCTCAGGGTTATGAGTTTCGGGTTTGGGTTTTCTCATGACGTCAAATCAGGGGTGCAAGCTATCAGCGTGGCATCCGTGGTGAAGGTAATGTTGGCCAGTCTTTCCATCAAAGTTACCATTTTCCCCTTTCTGTATGCTATGTTTTGGAAGCAATTCATTAAGTCCAGCCACACTCAAGGGTTAGGGAGGGGAGATATCCTTTCTATGTTTGCAAGTTTTTTCCAATTTTTTAATTCTAACTAGAACTCATTTATCCTTTTCCCAAATGAAATTCTACGTGAAGGGCTCAAAAGCTTTGTACCTGGGCCATTCATTGATTTCCCCTCTGATGGAATTCTCTTATTATTTATCAAATACTCATGTGACGGTTAATATTATATGTCAACTTGACTAGACATGGAGTGCCCAGATTAAGTATTATTTCTGGGCTTGTCTGTGAGAGTGTTTCCTGATGAGATTAGCACTTGATTTGGTGGACTCAGTAAAGCAGATGGCCCTCCCCAACGTGGGTGGGCATCACCCAATCCCTTGAGGGCCTGAATGGAACAAACGGTGGAGGGAAGAGGAATTCGTTCTCTGTCTTTCTGTCTCACTGCGTGAGCCGGGAGATCACATCTCATCTCATCTTCTCCTGCCCTTGGACTGGAATTTATGCCATCGGCTGCCCTGGTTCTCAGGCCTTCAGACTCAGTCTGAAACTTAAATCATCAATTATCCTGGTTCTTGGGCCTTTGGACTCAGGCTGAATTATCATACCACTGGCTTTCTTGGGTCTCCAGCTCACAGAAGGCAGATTTTGGGGTTTCTCAGCCTCCATAATCACATGAGCCAATTCCTCATAATAAATCTATGTAGCTATCTATGTATCCCTTATTGGTTCTGTTTCTCTGGAGAACCCTGATTAGTACAACCTGGAAACTGAATCATACCTGTACCCAGCATATTTGGAGGATGTTTTCCTCCCTCCATCCCAGACACATCTCTGATGTGTTTTGTTGCCTTGCGTTTCACTGAAGAGTTTTGTATTTCTCTGATCATTGCTTGCTTCTGCTCCAGGATTTCTTGCTTTTCTGTAATAGAAGTCCCGTCTAGTGCAAAACTGTCTCCATCAGAAACACTCCATAGACGCTTTCTAAGGGAAATGAATGAGCCATTGATTGACAGCTTATGTTTATATCCTTACTCACAATATCATATTTCTTGCACTCAAGCAAGGCAGATGCAGGTTTAATTAGGACAACGTTGAAGCACTTCTGGTTGCAAAGCTGGAAGCATGCAAGGGCTCCCAAATGCAGCACAGTTTTAAAAATGTGGCAGATGGACAATATATAGATATGTTTTCCTTTTAAGAAAATCAATTCCAGGAAAATGAATGCCTGGTTAGCAGAGAGGTACGGAGCAGTTCATATACACCAATGAGGATATAGTAAACACTAGAGACGGCATAGCATGAACTCAGAAATGCATCCTGCAGAGCCAGGCTGAGCTGCGAATCTTCCAGAAAGTCTTTCCTTGCTATCCTAGTTGGGAACCAATGTATTCTTCCACTGAAATCTTTCCTCGCACTCCCTTTGACGTCTCCTGTATTGACTTGTACTGTTATCTAGCACTGCGCACATGCATGGTGATTTCTTTTGCTTGTCGTCTGTAAATAGTACTCCTCGTGGTAAATCACACTGCACGTGCTTCCTTTGTCTGGGATGAATGACGTCAACAGAAGATTCTTTATCAATAGATTCTGGGGGTTCTTACAGTCACATGACTTCACTTTGCTTCCATCAGCACGAGATGCGGGTCGTGAATTTTTAGGAAGAAATGCCAGCAGCTGCTCCTCTTCTGGGGAAAGAGACCTGAAAAACTCACGCAAGGGTCTTTTGCCTGAGCAAAGTAAGCGACTTTTTCTAAATAAAATCCATACAGAGTCTTTAATACAAAATGCTTCTTCTCCTAAGACTTGTTATCCTGGCTACAAAACACAATTTTTCTAAACTAAGTTTGTGATACAGCCTTAACCATGAGTCTGTCGGTCAATACCAATTTGATGACTGATTAATCGGCTTCCCCAGGGTGTCTGCATCCCAGTGGTGCCCCGTGGCCAGCGCCCACTCCATTAGGGCCCTCCTGCTGTCTTGGGACTTTCCAAGAGCAATAGCAAAGTGCAACGGAAATCCGCATCCTGTGACACCCCCTCTTCTCCCAGCCTTCCATTGGTGCGTTTCCTGCAATAGCTCCATTAATCACTAAAACAGCCAGAAACATTTCCAATTCTGTTTCTCATAATCAAACATAGAAAATATACAAACAGTATTCTGAGCATGTTCAAAGCATGTTTCTTTATACCCCAAACCAGGTACTGGGCTCTCTGGAGATAGAAGCCAAGAGTATTTTCATTCCAAACATGACCATCCATGCTTAATGATTAAACGATTTCATTATTTGAAAGACTACACGTGTTAAATATCGAATCTATTTTGAGTGACTCTTCCACTTTTTACCTCATGCTTTTCCAGACTTCATCTACATCTACTATAAATCCTCAATATATGTGTGTTGACTAAAGAGTTTTGGATAATACAGGCATGTCTAAAATCAGATATCAGCCCTTGCTTAAATTCAGTGTGACCTTTGGGCGAAAAATTCTGTCGCACTCAGAATATGAAATGATCCTGAATCTTTGGAGCTGTCACACAACTTCCTGTCAGATGAAACAGGCCTGCGGTTGTCATTGTTCTCTTGTGATTTTGAGCTGACTCTGTGTGACGGCACATGTATACACGCCTTGTCAAACCCATCCATCAGTAGGAAACCTCTATGGCCGAGGGCTCTGATTCTAATTGTTGGTGAAATTTGTGCGTTTATCATGTTAAGCTGTCTGTGAATAAAGTGGAGAATTGAGACAACTATTCAGATCATTCAAAAAATCCTAATTTTACCAGCTATTTGAGTTTGTAGATGAAGGTTTTACAAAATAAAAACAAAGAGATTTTAATATTTTAAATGGGCAGAGATAAGGGGTAAATTAGACTCTTAAAATATAATTAATTTTCATGTAGTTAAAATGTGAATACTTAATTTTAATATTTTAAATACAAGGAAACCAAGACATGATATAAAGATAGCAAAAATTTTGTATGTAGTCTGAGTATGAATCATACAGTGGCAGCGCATTGCTTAACTAAATTTACATACACAAAAATTCTTGAGGTAACTAAAGTGACCGAAACCAAATACTGAATTTTCAGAAATAGATTCATTTCAAAGATAATGTACATTTTATTACTTTAAGTACATTACTAATCCTCTAAACTGCTGACTGAAGAGATGTTTCCAATAATGTTCTGTATTTAAATTGAAAGTAGAATCTAATATTGGAAAAATGCACATAGTCAAAATACATAAGGGAAGGAGTAGCTCATTTCCTTTTGTCATCTGAAAGCATGCCCCCTACCTCACTTTGGGATATGTGCTTCACATACTTTCAGCAAAGAATTGGGGCAGACAAACAGATTTATGGGGGGCTTTCTTGCGTGACGGTGTTTATAACAATATGCTGAAGCTCCCCAACACGTACCTACTTGACAAATGATTGAATGTTTTCATGATCCATGTCAAAATCAAAGGATTTTAAAGCGAAGAAGGACATTAAGACATCAACCAGTTAATCCTCCCATATTTGACATGTTCTTGGAATTTTTGAATAGCAACATTTCTCTGCCCCATCTAAAGAAAATTGACTGGTGGCAAATTACCGTTTTTCGAATGGGAGACGTGGAGTTTGTGCACGCTCTTGAGTATGAGGAGACCAGAATGAAGCCGTGTTCAAAACAGGCAGAAATGCTATTTTAATTCCCTGAAGACTTGCTGTGTCCCTGAATTCCACTCTTTATTAACTCTTTAAGTTTACAATTCTTAAATTGGACCTAGAAAGCATATGGGTAATTGGGCCTGTGCTGTGTGGGAGGAGCTGGACTCCCTTCCAGCCCGCACAACCACCACAGTGGCCTCTCGGCCCCGCCAGACGCCAACGCTCACAGTGGACTATTCATAAGTGACCTTAAAATTCCACAACTGGTAATGAGGATGAGTTTTGCTGAGACATCAGTTCACATTCTGGGTGAATCTGGTCTGCAGCTTCACGATGATGCTGCCAGAACTCCAGGTCTCCTGCGTCAGTTTGGCATGGCTGTTTTTGTGGTTCTCGACATTGTAAAAACTGTTTTCCTTGTGGAGCATCTTTAGTTTACTTCATCTTTCCTGTCCAGGTACTGACAAAGGACACTGACAGAATCTTCACTGTCTTTGTGGGTTAAAGTCTGCATTCTAGTGGACTCATTAATTTGGAAATTTGCGAAGATCTCAGAATAGGATTTTGCAAAAGTCAAGGCTTTATTATAATAACACATATTTGCATGGTTCTGTAAATTTGCAAAGTATTTCCACTTAAACTGTTTTTTTGAACTGTCATGGACAGCATGCCTTGTTGTGTCATTTTATAGGACTTTATTTCTCATCAACTAGGACACATTAAAATGTCCAGATTAACCATTAATTTGTGTGCATGTGTGTACGTGTATATATGTGTGCAAACATGCAGGTCTTAAAAGAATGACATTTAATTTTAAAATAGGAAATTTACATTTCCGAAATGCAATCGAGAAATAACAATAACATGATTGTTTTGAATCTGGGAGAAGTGGCAGAGCCCACGAGTCAATTTAAGAAGACAGCAATTACTGAAAATCAGGAGTGATGCTCAAATGATTTCAGGTTAATTAAAACAGGGCTTGACCTAACTGCCCTTCGGACTTCAGCTGGCTGGTATGACCCGGGTCAGAAATTCCCCTCGGTGGCCTGGCTTGTCAATAAATAAGCCAGAGTGCTGGTATTTTTATTTTCAAAACTAAAGCATGAGGCAGGCCTTCTGTGCTTTAGAAATCAATGTCAAATTAACGAGTCCATAATCAAAAGAAAGGTCTCCACTCGCCTCGTCCTTGCCGAAGTGCACCATGGAAGCACAATCGAATAAGCATTGAATGGTGTCTGAATTTCGAGAGTGCTCTCTTTAAGGCTACATCTTTATGCTTCAGAAGCTAATTTTTTGAAAAGAGAGAGAAACAAAAGAAAAATCCATACAATCAGTTAATAAGTGAAATTAAACCATCTGTGCTTTGAAGAAGGATTAAATATATATTTTCTGGGTGATTCTTTGGCAGCGGTATGCATGTTGATGGGTGCAGATGCATTTTCACTATTAATGCATGTTAATTATGAATAGAGAAATTAAACAGTATAATATAGCACTTCAACTTATAAAGCAAGATAGGACATAATTTAGGGTTTTTGCCTGTACAGGATGTAAAACCCAGACACAAACTGAGGTAAGAAAAGTGAAATCCAGTAAAAAAAAAAAAAGTTATGGATTATCAATATTTTTAAACTAAATTCATTTATTTCCTCCCCCTCCAAAAAAAGAAAAAGTTTGAGGATGCCTGCCAGGCTTGATGAAGGGGCAAATTGGTAGGATTGCCCCTGCCATGAGGAGGAGGGAGACAGCTGCTGAATGAGATGCGGCTGCTTTGATGAAGAGACAAACGTGACCACCGCTCGTGGGAGAAATTGGGTTGTAGCTCGTATTTTTAGTCGCAGGTAGAAAATATCTTGTAATTTGGTAGGTGCACAGTAGATGTGAACGTATGAATGAATCAGTGAGTATTTTGAAAAACACCACAAATTCATTGGTTACCAGTCTCAACAACTGGGATGGCCCCTACCCTAGTGGTCTCCAGCACGCCCCCCACGCATCCCCCATCTGCACTTTTACCACTGAGTGTCCACTCTGTTGTCCCCTTTACTTGAAGGGCCCCTCAGTGGGACAAGAGGGAAGAGTTACTCTTTTCAGGCCACCTCACGATCCTGGTGCAGTTGTAAATGTGCCTGCACCTTGCTGTCGCCAGGACGCCAAAACTAGTGACTAATGGTAGTCAAAAACTTAAGCAGATAAGCTATTTTTTTTTTTTTTGAGAAAGATTAGCCCTGAGCTAACATCTGCTGCCAATCCTCCTCTTTTTGCAGAGGAAGACTGGCCCTGAGCTAACATCCATCCCCATCTTCCTCTACTTTATATGTGAGATGCCTACCACAGCATGTCTTGACAAGCAGTGCGTAGGTCCGTACCCGGGATCTGAACCAGCGAACCCCCGGTTGCAGAGGTGGAGTGTGCGAACTTAACTGCTGTGCCATGGGTCCAGCCCCTAAGCAGGCAAGCTATTTTTGATCTGCATGACCCATAATGCTGGCCTTTTTCTCAGTTCTGGCAAATGGATTTTTAAGTGACAAAATTGTGGCTATTGATTATCTGTAGAAAAGTCTTTTTTTTTCTTATAAGAGAAAAACGTGGTAAATCATAAGATTAGTAAAATCACATTCACAAAAAAGGCATTATTATCAAGAGCTATATTAAAAATTTAAACGCTCTCAGACTCCCAATATGTAATACCGAAGTTGACCTGTAAGTAACAAGTTGTTTTGGTTGTTCATTCTCGTATTAAAGAGGGTAAGTTTTTGACGCATATGTTTCAAATCCTTCTCTCACCAAATTTTCATTTGTCTCCTACTGTTTATGATGTTTTTGACATTTTTATTTTTATTTGGTGTATAGTGAAAAGCAGGAGTATAGACTTTTCTGTAAAGGGCCAGAGAGGGACTATTTTAGGATTTGTGGGCCACATACAATCTCTGCCACACGTTCTTCTTTGTTTTCTTTCATTTTTCTCTTTTCTTCTATTTTTCTTTCTTCCTTTCCTATTTTCTTTCCTTTTTGACAACCCTTTAAACATGTAGAAGCCATTCTTATGTTAGGCCATACAAAGTCCACCCCCAGGTTAGCACCGGCCTGCTTGCTGTTGTTTTCCAACCCCTAATATACTATCAGTTGTTCTTTAAAATATTTATTATTTTGATCATTGTGCAATTTTTAGAAAAATTATAACCCCCAAATTTTAACTATTCATATTTCTCTTATTAGCATTTCTTTTTCTGTTTAAATCTTGTCTCCACCAGGATATTATGTTGTTGTATATCGTGAGGTAAGACACAACTTGGTTTTCAAAATAGCCAGTTGTCTTCATCCTATTATCGGTCAGTGTGACCCATCTCATTGATGGAAATGCTAACTTTACAATATCGAGATTTCGTGTTCATCTCTGGACACATTTCTAGAATTTACATTTGTATGTTTATCAGTTCCTGGACCATTACTCCTCTGCTTTATGATTGCCACTTTGCAATTCTTGTCAATATTTGTTAAGCCTCATTCATTGTTACTTGTCAAAAGTATTTCACCTTTCTCCTACACTTATTATGGGGTTTTATGTTATTTTATCGTTTCTGTGCTCAACGGCCCCAACTCCCTTCCAAATATTTTGATTAGAGTTACAGCAATTGTATAATTATAGTGTATATTATACATAATTACCTTAAGAAATGATAATTTAAATGAGAAGAGAGGATCTATTTTTACTCATTTTCATATCACTCCTTAACAACTACTACTATTTAGCAGTAACGCAAATGTAGCTTAAAAAGTCTTCTCTTCCAAACCAGATTGGGCCACTACAGAATGCGTGCTCTGCCTCCGGGATTGCCCCGTACTCATAAGAAGCCACATAACTAACATGACTGATTAAATCTTGGCAAATTTGTTAATAATAGCTTTTCATTCACTAATAAGTCTTCATGAGCCTTCTTAAGTCCTTACGTTTTTATATAAGAAGATTCTTATATAGATTATTACTTGGGAAACAATACTATTAAATAAAATAATGCAATTTTTTAAAAGCCCATGTTGATTTTTGTCATCATAGAAATGTGTTCAAACTATCAAAGAAATCAGGGCAAGATTACAGCAGAATCTGGACTAATAGCTTAAAATTGACACAGGCATGATCATCATGTCAATATGCCTCATTTGTTATCCTTGTTTCCCTTAGTTGAATCATTTTTAGGTTTAACAAAGCCATATTTTTGACATTATGGAATTTAGTCATGAGTGATTAGTTCTGCTCATAATGTTTGAGGTCTCAAGCATACTCTCAATCCTTCTTCAAGAGGTAAACCAGTAGAAGGGGAGGACAATGTGAATAATAGGTATTAATAAAATTAGGTAGAGGAAAAGGGTAACGAAATAGAAAAGAGTTTGCTAAAGATTTAGGATGTTACCAAATGCTTTATTGTTTCTTTCAGGATAAAGATAATCATATAAATATATCCAAAGTGTTGGGTATGGAGAACAGAGCAATCCTAGTAGATAATTCGTCCAAATTAGAATTTAAGTATCTGACTTTATAAATGAATAAGGTTAGGAAGGTTGGCTTATTCTTTTTTTTTTTTTTTCAAGATTGGCAACTGAGCTAACATCTGTTGCCAATCTTATTTTTTTCTTCTTCTTCTTCTCCACAAAGCCCCCCAGGTCATAGTTGTATATTCTAGTTGTAGGTCCTTCTGGCTCTGCTATGTGGGATGCCGCCTCAGCATGGCTTGATGAGCGGTGTGAGGTCAGTGCCCAGGACCCAAACCAGAGAAACCCTGGGCCACTGAAGCGGGGCACATGAACCTAACCACTTGGCCATGGGGCCGGCACCTGGCTTATTCTTAACAACAGTTACACAATGGCATATCATCGTCATAGTATTTTCAACTGTAGGCATGACCATTTTTTTCTAGTGTTAAAAAGATCCTTAAAACAAATTGTCTATTTAGGATATAGCTAATATGTCCTTCTCCAAATGGACATATTTAACAGATGAAAATTGAGTTGAGCTGCACTCACTGGAATGTTGTAAAATGTCTTCCAGTTGTGTCTGCGAGTGCTTCAGCTATCTTATAAGAGACAGGTCATGTTATCTGATCAGATGCTTTGGTTTCTTCATTTCTGAAATGAGCTAATCAATAGAAGATTTCTAATGGACTTCTGCATGTAAATGTCTGTTAGCACTAACAGTGCAGATTCCTCGGGGTAGACCCAGCTATGTCCCCATAGATGCCTTGATTGCAGAATTCCACTCCGATCACGTGAATTCTGTTAGTATAAATGAAGTGCACGGGAAATTTATACTATTTGGGCTCTGCAGATGGTTTAAACAGGTGCACTGTTTGAGGCTGGGGGGCTTGGGTCTCTTGCTGTGAATTGCACAGGGCTCAGAGGTTATGCCTCAGGAGCAAGAGCTTGGAAGCCTGGCAAACCTCGGCAGCCTTTCATGGGGAAAGAAAGAAAAAAAAGAGTGCGTTCTCCATGAAATTTATGGACTGCAAAAGATAACGGCACCTGCATCTGTTTTCTCTTATTGAAAACACGTGAAAGCTGTTGCTAGGAAAAGAAAATTCAACTCCCTAGTTTCTGAAAGCAAACCGTTGCAGGAACCCCAAGGAGATCTGGGATATATCAGACATGTGCAAGGTAACCAGTGGATTGCAGTGCCGCTGTCATTGGGACCAACACCAGACAGACACCTCAGTGCATCCTGAGCTTTTGACCATGAGCTTCCGGGAGAACAAAGGAGTTCAGATTTGAGTGAGAGCTGTGCTTAATACAGATGACATGAGCAAAAAGGATTCCAAATGTTTCAGGCCTACCTATGAATCCAGAAATTTCTCTCTCAACTTATTTTGGTCAAAGGTGATTTTCCCAGTAGGAAGTTATATAATGTTGAATAGAAGTGGCTTTTATGGCACTGTTCTTGTTGACAAGTAGGACTTAGATTTTTCAGAGTGTTTCTAAGTTTAGTTCACTACTGGCCACACCCACTTCTTAACTATGATTTTCTCCTAAGTTGATCATCCCACAGTGGAGATATAGGTACCAAATTACCCTTTGCCTTCTCCATATTTCCCTGAAGGACTGAATTGGGAGAATGGTGATTTTATTTCCTCCTCAGAACTGCAACCTGATAAATTCAGGCCTCTGTGAAGCCATCTTGCCTCTTGGATCTCAGTTTCCTCATCTAAAACAAGGAGCTGGATTAAGACAATCTCTGAGGTTCCTTCTTGTTCTAACTTTCTAGGATTCTGTGGTTCTACGTGGGCTCCTAACACTCAGGCATTGTCCCCATAGTTCAGCTTTGCTGACTGACCATTAGTATGGTTAATATGTACCCAAGATTTTACTACTGACCATAGCTTATGATGATATGTAAAAATAGCTCTATTTCATGACATTAAAACTTATTTTTGATGGATACTATTTCCCACTCTTTTCCCCTAGTGGAATAGTCTCCAGACAACTTATGATATTTTTCAGAATTCCAAACCCATCTTTATAAGAAGACTTATTTTTAAAATATTTATTTAAAGAAATATGTCCTCATTCTTGAAGAAAATTCCAAGACAAGTTTCCCAAGACATTTTGGATCACCCGAACATCATTGAAATAATTACATAACTTAAACCAAATACTCTGCTATCCACTGCCCAAGCCCAATTAATTGCTATTTTCTCGTAAGTACAATGTACTCTGCTTTATGTTTTGTTGGCTTTTCAGTTATTACATTGGAGTAGAATAATATAGTCATGTCTCATTGTGCTCAATTTTCTTATTCTTAAGTAACAGTGTTTTTCAAAATGTCTAGCATGAAACAGCAAATACATTAAGTTTACCTTCAAAAGAACAACTATGAAAAAGACAACTGATTTTTTTGTTAAAATAAATCTGTCACAAACTGAGAAGTAGATATGGTTTAAAAATATTGTATGATCTCACTTATACATGGAATCTAAAATTGTCAAACTCATAGAAGCAGAGAGTAGAATGTCAGCGATGGAGATATACCACCTTCTTAGCAATTCTTCTTTGTACCTCTTTATGCTGATATATGATTTCTTTAACCAGTGCTATAATGTTAGTCTCTTAGGAAGCTTACTCCTACGCTTTTACAAAACAGTGCTGAAAAGAATTTCTTGTATACTCATCTTGTGTGATTGTGGTAAAATTTCTGAAAAACAGCAATGGAATTGTTTAATCCCAGGCATACAAATTTAAAATTAATATTCTCCCTAATGGCTCTCCACTAATGCTGAGTCATTTGCACTTCCACTAATAGTGTATAAAAATACCAGTTTTGTCACTATTTCCAATATCATATATTGCCTTTTTTTGCTGATTTTTTTCAGTGTGATGGATTAAAATGGTATCTCTTCTGTTGATGTATTTTTAATTCCACTCTTGTTTTTTTGAGTTTAAGCATTTCTTCAATAAGCATCTATATGCAATTCATAATTCTGAAAATGGCCTGTTATATCCATTGCTTCTTTTTCCACTGAATTTACCTTTTTCCTATGGATATGTAAAATATTCTATATAATTGTGTGGGCCAGAAGAAAATTCAAAATTTTATGCTGATAATTATCTACCTTACGTGTCCCTTATGGTCATGTCATTGCAAGGAGCAGGGAAAGTGCTGAATTTTTACATATTTATATTCTACCTGAATACAATAATTTGAATTAATAGAGTGATTGGAGAAAATTCCACAAAATCCTATCAAAACATGATTCTCAAAATCTCAGATGGAGACATCCAGTTAGAGAGAGAAGTAAGCTTTGCCTTGTGTCCTGTCTAATCAATGGATAATCATCAATTCATAATGCTAAACAAGTTCAGGAATACAAATTTGTTAACTAATGAAAAAGAAGTATTATAAGGAATCGTTATAGTCGAAGATAAAATTTTGAAAATAAATCTGACCAAAAGATATGTAAGCAATGAAATTAATACTTGAGTCTCAAATGCATGCTTACATGAGTAATATCTAAACTTTACATGACAGAGTTTGCAAAATACTTTAATACTTCTTCAACTTGCATGACATCTAAAAAAAATCTGACTTGCTGCCACCCTCTAATATTAATCAAGAGGAAATATTTTCCATGTCAAGAAATATTTTAATGTCGTCTGGCATTTCTGTTTTCTCTCCCTTGTAAATATAATTTTCATGGAAAAGAAAGAAAATTTATTTTGCTGTGATAATAGAAGTCACTGCTTATAACTCTGCCTATTATTTTCCCTGCATTAGCACTAGGTTCGTATTCCCAGACATCTATCTGAATGCTATACGGAGGGATGGAACCATCCACAGAAGTTTGAGACCGACAACAGCATCCAACATAGTTTCAGGGTCGGTTTGATTGATCCAAATTGGATTGAGTTAAACAGGAAAAAAATCTGAAAGCTTCTCCATTTTTCCAATGTATTTTAACCAAACAACAGAAAACTCCAAGCAAACAAATTTAGAGCAGTGATATAATGCACCCCATCAACTCCGTGCTTTGCCATGGACCATCATGCAGGAAAATAATAAAACCAGTCAACCTGGAGTTATGGGAGTTGACTTTTAATCATTGGCTTGTTCTGAATGTATTGCAGAATTTCCCCGGATAAACACTTTTGAGTGGAATCAGTCATTCCTTGAGAAATCTTCTCAACCATTACAAATCACAAACGAGATTAAATGTGTCATTTAGTTACAAACCGTAAAGCCTACGTCCTTGTGCTAGCGTGTGCCAGCCATTTCCCAATGTGCCTTACAACTTGCGTGCAGTGCTTTGCTCCTTCCCAGGGTGGCTAGGACAGTTGGTATGTGTAGAACTGACGAGGGCCAAGTGAATAGTTTGATTTTTGCCCAGGTCATTTACTGCTGTCTGTTTTCCATCTGTTCTGGAAAGGAGCTATTTCTGCCGTGCTGAAAACGTGTGAAAATGGAAGGCAAAAATTCTTTCTATTGCAAGGAATGGAAACTACATCAATCTAGCTCACACATATGCAAAAAGGTGTTTCAATGTATTAAGAAATGTTGTGGGAATCCAGGAAAAACCAAAGACCCAGTACTTGGGAAACTTAGGCTGCGAATCAATGTGCACTCCCCCACCTGTCTCCATCATTCACGCCTCAGCTTTTGGAGAGAACTGCTGTTTCTTCCAGATTGGAAACCTCCACAAAGCCAACCTGCTCTGGTTCCCAGGAAGACCCTACTCAGTCTTACCATGGTCCCACCTTCAAGTCAGATGCCAAGTCTTAGAGACTTGTTTTTCAACATGACAGAAAAACTATGAAAATTCTCAAAGACTTTCCCCAGACCATGTCATTATGTTTTACAGCAAGAATCTTGATATAAACAGCATTTATTGGAGGAAAATTGATGTCAATCTCCTTATCCCATAAGGCAATTGATTGAGGCTTAGAGTGTGAATTGTTCCTCTTCTTGATTTGGATAGGGAAAAAGGACTGGTGGGAAGGCACCATTACTTCAATCTCCAGGCACGCAAGCACCTTCATCTTAACGCATTGGAAGAAATATAGTCGCAAGATGCTAGCAAATTGAGATTGGCTCCCTCTCCAGGAAGGAGGCATGTCTTGTTTCAACCAGAGAGCGTGTGTTTCTTACTCTTCTGGACCCAAGTTAAAACGCTTATTCTAAGTATTAGTCTCCTATTTTGCTCACACAGATCTTGCCTCCTCTGTGATACTTCTAGAACAGATGACTTTATTATTGAGACACTTTGGCTTGAACTGTGCATGTTATTATTCATTTTTCTTGTTTTCAAAGTAATAGATTTGTATATAAAGAAAAGTTTTAAAAATTCTAAACACCCACGCAAGAGTCCCTCATAATTCTACCTCCCAGAATGAGCCGTAGAACCTAGTGGAGATGCATATGTGCAAACGTTGGATCTTATTATATATTCACCTAACAACATATTATTCACATCTTTCCGTAGCATCTTTCATTGCCATAGCAACACTTCAGAATGCAGGATGCTGTTCCATGGGATGAATGTAAGATCAGTTATTAAATAACTTTCTATCGTGAACAATTATGTTTTCATTTTTTCTCTATAAAAATAGACACCTGAATCTGTATATCTATATATTTGTATCTATTCATATTTTCTAGATAGCCATATCTTTGTTCACTTTCCCAAATATTTCCGTAAACTAGCTCATTTGAAGTAAATCACACTATCCAGAGGTACATACATTTTAAAATTGAACATATAGTAAATATATATATAATATAAATTGAATGTATTCATATTTACAGTGCCACCAAGATTGGATAGAGGGTTCCATTTTTCAGCCCTTTTTAAGGAAAGCATTTGATCGTTTTGTTAATTCTTTGCCAAAATGACAGGAAAAAAGTAAACTCTTGCAAAATTATTTTTTGGCAGGAGGGATGGTAGTGAGTTTTGTTTACTGGCTGTTTTTTCTCTTTTTCTGGAAATTGCCTGTACACGTCCTTACTCACTTTGGTTTTGTTGATTGTGAAGGCTATCTTGAGGGGTAAATAACAGATATCAACTTGCTGATTGATATATGACCACTTGTTTCCAGATAATTGTGTCACTTGAGTTTTTATGCGGTGCACTTTGCTTACAGAATAAATACAATAGCAAGGGTTTTCTTCACGCTTCCTAATTGCCACACCCGAAGATGCCTTCCTCTGGGGAACACTGCAAGACTCATCCATGTTTGTTGTATTGTTGTAATTTTGTTTACTACGTGTAACTTTAAAGACCTATTTATGATGCATTTTGCTGTGTGGAGTGAGACAGGAAACCAGTTTCTGTTAGCATAATCCAGCTTGTCATGACGGACATGGAACGCTGGCTTTGGGAGATGCGGCTTCTCTCTGTTACTATATTCCTGCTTCTGGTATCCGGCTCTTCTAGTATGTGTTCATTATTGCTTCAGTTTTGTAGTCCTATATCTTCCGGTGCCCCATAATTTCTCTGTTCAGTATTTTTCTGGCTGTTCATTCACTCCAGATGAGTTTTAAAAGTCAACAAGGGGAATTGGGCTGGGGTTGTTTTGAACTTTTAGAAATTAATTTAGGGAGTATCAACATTTCTACAACACTGAGCTGTCTCAGTGACAATTTATTCTTAAGCTTTGTGGCTTTCTTCATATTTTTCATTCAGAGTTCTTGCTAAGTGTACTCCTGGGAATGTAATTATTTTGTTTGCTACTGTGGATGCGGTATTTCTTACGTACTATTTTCTGAGTGTTATTTGGGTATAGAGACCTTTTTATATCAGTACCTTTCATAAGTGAATTCTTGTGTGTTTTCTAATCCTTTTCAAGTTCTCCTATAGTGCTGTTTAGTGACTAGCCTTTTCATGGGACTGTTTCAACATTTTGGTGACAACAGAACGCTTCCTGTTATGCTGATTGTGCTTAGAAAGTCTTCTATTGTTTCACTGCCTAGCTTGAGACTGAGATTAGTTTTTTAAAAAAAATATTTTATTGAGGTCGTATTGGCTTATAACGTTGTGTAATGTCAGGTGTACACTATGACATATCAGTTTCTGTGTAGACTGCATTGTGCTCACCACCAACAGTCTAGTTTTTACCCATCACCACACATACATGCTCCTTTACCCCTTTCACCCTCCCCTACCCCCTTACCCTCTAATCTGTTCTCCTTATCCATGTGTTTGTTTATCTCCCACATATGAGTGAAATCATACAATGTTTGTCTTTCTCTGGCCGACTTATTTAACTTAGCATGATACCCTCAAGGTCCATGCATGTTGTTGCAAATGGCATGATTTTGTCTTTTTTTATGGCCGAGTAGTATTCCATTGTATATATATATACCACATCTTCTTCATCCAATCATCTGTTGATGGGCACTTGGGCTGCTTCCACATCTTGGCTATTGTGAATAATGCTGCAATGAACATAGGGATGCATAAATCCCTTGAAGTATTGATTTCAAGTTCTTTGGATAAATATCCAGTAGCAGGATAGCTGGATCATAGAGTATTTCTATTTTTAATTTTTGGAGAAATCTCCATACTGTTTTCCATAGTCACTGCACCAGTTTGCATTCCCATTAGCAGTGCATGAAGGTTCCCTTTTCTCCACATCCTCTCCAACAGTTATTTCTTGTCTTGTTGATTATAGCCATTCTTATGAGTGTAAGAGATATCTCATTGTAGTTTTGATTTACATTTCCCTAATGATTAGTAATGTTGAACATCTTTTCATGTGCCTGTTGGTCATCTGTATATCTTCTTTGGAAAAATGTCTGTTCATACCCTCTGCCCAGTTTTGGATCGGGTTGTTTGTCTTTTTGTTGTTGAGTTGTATGAGTTCTTTATATAGTTTGGAAATTAGCCCCTTGTCATATATATGATTTGCAAATATTTTCTCCCGGTTGGTGGGTTGTCTTTTCATTTTTTTTGTGGTTTCCTTTGCCTTGCAGAAGCTTTTTAGTCTGATGTAGTCCCACTTGTTAATTTTTTCTTTTGTTTCCCTTGCTTGAGTAGACATGTTATTCAAAAAGATACTGCTAAGACCTATGTCAAAGAGTGTACTGCCTATATTTTCTGTTTTATGATTTTCATGTCTTACATTTAAGTCTTTAATCCATTTTGAGTTAAATTTTGTGTATGGTGTAAGATAATGGTCTACTTTCGTTCTTCTGCACTTAGCTGTCCAGTTTTCCCAACACCATTTATTGAAGAGACTTTCCTTTCTCTGTTGTATGTTCTTGGCTCCTTTGTCAAAGATTAGCTGTCCATAGATGTGTGGTTTTATTTCTGAGCTTTCAATTCTGTTCCATTGATCTGTGTGTCTGTTTTTGTGCCAGTACCATGCTGTTTTGGTTACTATAGCTTTGTAGTATATTTTGAAGTCAGGGAGTATGATGCCTCCAGCTTTGTTCTTTTTTCTCAGGATTTCTTTAGTTATTCAGGGTCTTTTGTTGTTCCATATAAGTTTTAGGATTCTTTGTTCTATTCCTGTGAAAAATGTCATTGGAACATTGATAGGGTTTGCATTGAATCTGTAGATTGCTTTAGGTAATATGGATATTTTAGCTATGTTTATTCTCCCAATCCATGAGCATGGAATATTTTTTCCATTTCTTTATGTCTTCTTGATTTCTTTCAATAATGTCTTATAGTTTTCAGTGTATAGGTCTTTCAGCTCCTTGGTAAAATTTATTCCTGGGTATTTTAGTCTTTTTGTTGTGATTGTAAAAGGGACTGTATTCTTGACTTCTCTTACTGCTAATTCATTATTAGTGTATAGAAATGCAACTGATTTTTTATGTTAATTTGTACCCTGCAACTTTACTGTAGTTGTTGATTATCTCTAATAGTTTTCTTGTGGATTCTTCAGCGTTTTCTATATATATAGAATCACACTGTCTGCAAATAGTGAGAGTTTTACTTCTTCCTTTTCAATTTGGGTCCCTTTTATTTCTTTTTCTTGCCTAATTGCTCCTGCCAAAACCTCCAGTACTATGTTGAATAAGAGTGATGAGAGTGGACACCCTTGTCTTGTTCCTGTATTCAGAGGAATGACTTTCAATTTTTCACCGTTAAGTATGATGTTGAGATTAGATTTGTGTTATTGCTCAGATTAAGAAAGTAGTAAGCTCTTCTGATTTAACTAAGGAATTTTATTTAAATGAATGCTAGCTTTTTCCAGATGTCTGTTTTTGTACAGTAGAGAATCTTATTGCTTTGACTGTGTCATCATGACCAGTCTCATCAATGTGTTTACTAACGTTCACCTAGACTGATCCTTAGGTTTCTGGAATGTAACACTGTTGTGATATGCTCTTTTTAAAAAAGTATAGATAGATTCATTCCTGCATTCATTCCTTCAACCTATATTTGACTGTCTGTTCCATACAATTATATGTAATGTGATGTAATTTAATTCTAGAATGTGCAATGAATAAACAGATTAATACAATGGCACATATTGACTTGGGAGTAGGTGGTGTGTGACCACTTTAGATATGGCACCCAGGGCCCCATCTCTCCGAAGGTTGACAATTTCAGGGAATGAATGATGAGACGGATTCAACTTTGAGCTAACATGAGCACTTTGAGTTGAAAATGGGTTTGGCCTCTTCAACGAACAAAAAGAATGCCAGTTGGGCAGTGGATTAATGACCAATGTTGGACTCACTGTAAAACAATATGCAAGGCTCCTTCTAGTCTAAAAGACCCTGCACCTAAACTCAGGTTTTGCAGTTTTAGTCTCTTTTCAAAAATAATTCTTTAAACTTCACATCTCACAAAACCTGTATCTGCCTCTACTAACGATGGAAGGATAGTGATAAAAGATGAGATCTGATCATCTGATTATATTATACTACATTTACATATCTATAAATCTATATAATAGACTTCAGTTTTTAGAGCAGTTTTAAGTTCACAGCAAAATTGAGAGGCAGGTATAGAGATTGCCCATATACCCCCTGCCCCACACACGCACCTGGTCAACATCCCCCACCGGAGTGGTACAGGTGTTACAACTGATGAACCTACATTGAGACATCATGGTCACTCAAAGTCCACAGTTTACATTAGGGTTTGCTCTTGGTGTTGCACGTTTTATGGCTTTGGGTGAATGTACCCATCATTATAGTGTCATACAGAGTAGTGTCACTGCCCTGAAAGTCCTCTGTGCTCTGCCTATTCATCTCTCCCTTTTCCTACTTTATATTTTACAAAGATCATTCTGGCTCATGCCAGGTAATTTATTTTGCAGAGGGAACATTGGAAGAAGGAAACATGTTTCTATGAGCCTATATTTTGTGTTGCTTCTTGCATTAATATTTAAAAAATGAGACTAATCTAACTTTTGCCAGATTTGGCACTTAAAATGTCTTACAAAAGTTGGAATTTTAAGCCCTTTCTCCAAAACAAGGCTACATTCATGTAAAATCTTTGGCATTACAGTATCCAAGAGAATGTTTCTAATTTCCTTTCCACCATTTAACTGTCAGCGGACCTAAGCTAACTAGAGAATGGTTACTGCTTATGTAACTTCTCAGGAGATAGAAGAACCAAACTAGAGGTTGGCCAGGGTCACCAAAGAAAGATGATCCACAGCTCTATCCTTATGGCCATGGCATAGAGTTAAGCTTGGAGCCTCACTGTGTCCTTCCTTTTCTGGGTGTGGCTATTTCATGTTCCCATGACACCTATGTGTACTTCCTGTAGCATAATAACATACATATATACATACACATGCACATGTGCACACACAGATGCATACAAATGTACTTATATCCACACACCTATACATGGTCAATTCTGTTATTCACAGTAGTGATGTTCTATAAATCACCACAAACACTGGGTTAGCAGATACTTAACCACTGTTCTTCAGGGAAATACAGGGTTAGGTGCCTGTGAACCTCTGGTCACAATATTTTCATCAACTGATCAATAACTAACCTTGTTTCATGTGTGTTTCTGTTTAAGGACACCTTATCGAATAGACATTGTTGATACGTTAACATCGAATGCACAGGCTGATGCACTGTAACTCATGCCTGAATGAAGCTTATCATCTAACATGTATTTTCTCCATAAGGCACATCACAGTCTTCCTACACCGAGGAACACCAGACAGTACTTCAGCACTACGCTAAGGAAGCATTTTGAGCAGCAACCAAAGGCACAGAAATGCAAAAAACATTTCAGACTGTGTAAAGGACACCTGTTTACAGTATGAGAGCCGAAAAGGGAAAGCAGAGCCTTGACTTGTTCACCCTCAGCTGGGAACATGGGTGTCGGTCAACTAGAAATTTTCCCCACTCTGAGCACACCTACAGATGACCACGAAAGCACTGCAAGTATTGATTTGGGGTTACAAGCAAATTTTAGCAAGTAGGTGGACTTGCAAATACAGAATCTACAAAGAATGAGGATCAATTGTGTTTATCTTCTGCAATAGAGAGTGAGTTTTCGGAGGGGAGGACACAGACATTACTCATCCTCGTTCCAATGAAAACAACATCATGCCTCACTCTGGCTAATCCACAGACTAAATTATTTTCAAACTTTTTTAAACTACAGAGTTCTTTTTTATAAACCTGAAATCCAAATAAAATAGATGAACTCGATAAATGTGGGTTTTCTCTGCTCGGTTTTTGTCCTTCCTCTTGCCCTTTGGGAGGGTAACAAGATGGAATTGTACAAGATCTTATTACAAGCAAGCACCAGTACTCTAGAAATCATGCTTTTCAGATTCTAGAATCCTAGTTCAGTGCACTTTTCCTTACCCAAAGCTGACTCATTCTCCAGGTGCTCTTCCAGTAAAAGACAATATTTCCTCTCCTAGAAAATGAGTGATAAAACACCACGTACAACTCCTAGTTATGTGTCATTCCCAAGCTGTTTGCAGCGTGAAAATGTCTAACATAGAACAGCTGGTACCGAAATGAACATTTCATTACAAATTATAAATTGTCCAGTTGGTATTTCAAATGCCCCTTTCCCGTCAGGAATTATTTGGTAAGATAGTCTCCTGGAAGTAATTAATCTCTGCTCCACGTGGAGTCCTGTTAGGGGGACTTGAGCCTCCAAGATCAGTTAAGACGCGAGATTTAAAGAGACCTGCACAAAAATCTGCCACTAACGTAGCCATCTACGTAGGAGGTCTTTTGGAGCGCTTTCAACACATTTTTGTCTCATAACTCACCCCCGTGTGAAGTTATAGGAGGACTGTGCTTAAACACTTGAGTTTTGATAATGTAAAATGAAGCAAAATTAGACCTTAATCTGTGTCAACACCAACTCAGTGAAGTTCTCAGCATACTTCGTCCGTGGTTCTGCCAGAGAATCAGGTGACGTAGCCAATGGTTCACACGTGTCTGCCAGCTCTGCTTTTCTTTGCCTATGAGGGCTGTTAGAAAGTCTTCCCATAGATCCTAGGGCTCCAGAAACTGCCTGTGGGTACAGTCCTCTTGCACAAGCCTTACGTTCTGGAAGATATACTGACATAAACAATGTCACCCCAGGAGATAGGATCACCAAATTCCTTCGTCCTCCAATCTCTTATAAACCCACATGAGGAAGCATCTGGAGTTTTCTGGCTTGAAAATTCTAGGAATCAGTGGGTATTAGTGACATGTTCCTAAGGAAACTGTTCAGAATGAAGGAAGACGAAGCATAGCGATGGGGGAAGGTTGGGAGAGTTCGCCGAGGTAGTGCATGGAGAGAGGAGGGCTGTGCTCCAACCCATTGCTGTTGGGTTCAGATCACAATCCCCATTCTGAGCCGGGAGCCTGTTTGGCTTATGAGACCTGGGAGAGGAGCCAGGTTGATGGAATGCTGCAGACCCTAACAGTATCTTTAGCAAGATCAGCTCCAAATCCCAACTACGAGGAGCACTGGGCTTCTAAAACACCACCAGACATGATCAGGGGTGGCTCAAGCATCAGGTGAGGTTGGGCTTCCTGCCAAGATTGAGTTGTTGAGGTCAGGACAGAGGACACATAAGCCTACTGTGCCTATAGTTCATTCTTTTACTGGACGTGCCCAAGTATCCTTTATTTTCCTTCCAGTGAAAATAAACTGGCCTTCTGGAAGAGTACTGTAGATAAATTCTTCTAGGACTCAAAATAAACCCTGTGTGATCTAGAAGGATTCTAACACTCACACAATCACCTAAGACTGCTCTTTTTGGGGCATTATTGTAGTGCAATTGGACAAAGATGCCACCTTGCTAAAACAAATACTACTGAAAGGTTTCCCTTCTTGGTTTTGCCCAGTCTGCGTGCATGATTAGTTGGCAATAAAATTCCAGCAGAGCAAAAAATCATTACATACACTAAAAACATCAGTCCAGAAACAGGAAAATTAGGACCTTGTTTACTCTTCGTTCTCTAGTCTTAAACAATTCATTGTGGCTGCAAGTGTATGAGAGATTAACATACCAATTTTTTTTGTTTGTTTTTTACTTTCAAATTCAACTAAGCTTACCATTCGTGTGGCTTTAAGGATCAAAAGCAGAACTATAAATTTTTTTTGAAGAATTCCAGTTTTTACAATTCAAATTTGTTTTTGTTTCTGAAGTAGACCTAAAAATCCTTTCTTTGAAGAACCTTAACCGTCTACCATTTAAAGAGCTGCCTAGGTCTCTCGCGTTGCATAGTCTTTGTTTAAGATGCTCTATCTTGTGAATGATAGCTTAACTGGAAATTTTATTTTTGTTTGGTTTTTTGTAAATCTTGAAGGTTAGACTCGTGCTAATTTTGCTACAAAAGCATGTTGTGCTAATGAATCTCTAGATAAATCTGTCTTTGTTCTTGTCAGGGGAAAAAAATAACTATCAGACATATTTAAGCATTCTAAAATGTGTTTGGGGAGGTCAAATTCACTCTGGGCTGTGGTTTTTCTTGGATGGTAAAAGTTTTCTTTTGATATTTTAACAGGATACATTTAAATAATATAAAATGATGTAGAGAGTTATTTAAAGAATTTGGTTAATTGACTTTGATTAAATAATAATTTACCTCAATCCAGTGATAAACACACTTACATAAGTTAAAACTACCCAGAAGAAAACCAAATGAAAATCCCCAAAACTTAAGTCAAAGAAACTGCACTTTAATAAAAGATTTTAAACTTTTTTCTTAAAGTAAGTAGATTGCAAGAGAAAATTTGATGTGCTGGGAAGAAAGGTGGAGTTGAAGACTGAGATCTTAGTCCCAAGGTTAACACCTCACAACTTCTATTTCTTCATTTGTGTGGTTAAGGAATTGGCTCAAATGACTTTGTCTTGACATAGAAATCTTCAGTTAACTCCTTCTTATCTCAATTCGAATGTTATTCCCATAGAAAATGACTCATTGATTCCCAGGTGTGCATCACATAGGTTACTCCTTCATGTCAGGTAATAGATACATAATTCACGTTTTTAAAATCATTTGCTTAACATTTGTCTTTACCGCGAGGCAGGAAATATGAAGTTAGCTTGGATGTTTGTTTTGCTTGCTATTTTTCCCCAATGCTTTACCCAATCCTTGTTACCCATAGCTTAATGAATATTCACTGTAAACTGGATAAGTGAATTAATGAATACTAACCGCTTAAAGCAGCCATTCCTTTTCCACATTGAGGAAATGACATTTTCCCAGACAATCAACCACATATTTTTTTAAATCGTTTTTTGTATGGCTACCTACGTATCTGCTATTTTGAGGAGCAAATAATCCTCAACATTTAGCTTCTTAAGTATGGGCATTCATATACTTTTTAAAAATCATCTTGCCATTCAAAGCATCATATGTAACTGTTATTGACTGAATGTTTGTGTCTACCCCCCATTCATATGTGGAAATCCTAACCCCTAATGTGATGGTGTTAGGAGATGGACTCCTTTGGGAGGTGATTCACCCTCACGAATGGGATTAGTGCCCTTATAAAAGAGACCCCAGAGAGCTCCCTCCTCCCTTCCGCCATGTGAGGACCCCACGAGAAGAAGGCTGTCTACGAACCAGGGAGCGGGCTCTCACCAGACACTGAATCTGCTGACGCCTTGATCTTGGACTTCCAGCCTCTAGAACTGTCAGAAATACATTTCTGTTGTTTGTCAGCCGCCCAGTCTATGGTATTTGTTATAGCACCTTGAACGGACTGAGTCAATCGCGTATTATTATCATTCAGAGTAGTCCCTGTGTATACTCTTTGGACAGATGCAAAATAAGAGGAATAACCTCCTAAAATGTAGACTACTATGGGGCTTTGGGACAAAATGAAAACATTGATGAAGACTATTTATTCCCATCTTGGTCATTAGTCAAACTTTATTTTCTCTAAAAAAGTGTTTCTCACTGACAGCATTCTAAAATTTTAAGACGAGGTGACTCCATGAAAAAACAAATAGCTAGGCAACTCTTTACAACTACCTTCCTGAATAATAATTTAAAATGTCAAAGAGTATTTTAGCCTTAGCCTGTGAAAGAACTGGAATAATCAGTTCTCAACGGTCAAGGGCCATTTCAGCCTTTCTAGTGACTGAATTGATCAAGTTTTTGAAGCTTTCATTTACTTTTTGACTATTCATGTTTGGAGGTCAGAATTTTAATGACTGCTGTTAGGAAGCCTCCTTCTCTAGCTTCCTACAAAGTCCGCACATTGGTTTGGAGCCACAAGAACCTGCTTTCTATTGATCTTTCATCTTTTTATTCCACATTAACTGGTATTCAAAGTGAGAGGATATGACAGGCTGAACCACACTCTATATAACATTTCATCATTGTGTTTCATGTAAGTGACGTGGCTAAAATTGGAGAACTGAGCCCGTATCAAGGAATCCAGAATTATAGCACATGTGACCTATGTAGATGCTGTGATGTCAGCTTGCTGACCTTATTGGGCTTATTGACCTTCAGCAAGGTGTTGGAGATAAAATTACAGTTGGCTTTTAGTAATCACTGGCTTGTCTTTAAATCGTTGGTCTTCTGTTTTGTCTATTTTCCTGGCCACCAGAAATAAAATTATATATATAGATGAGCTTTTATAAGCACTTTTATAAGCATCTGTTGGTGTCTAACATTATTCATGCCAGAATACAAACATTGTCCAAATCTTATTTCTTGTATACTTGGCTCTTGACTGTTAACATTTTGCAGCAACACACAAAACTACATTCAAATGAAATCATGGTGTCCACAGTCCCCTGGAATGCCCTGACACTTCCCAGCAATTCATTTGCCATAATCTAGCAGGCATTTTTCCATGGGATAAATACGTGTGTACTGTTTGTTTTCTAACTACAGTAAAATGATTCGGGGCATTCAGTACAAATCTACAAAATGATACATTGTTTATTATGAATATTTGCTTAAGCCCAGAGCTAATCTCACATGAATCATCTTGCGAGGTAGCAAAATATTCAAGATAAGATAATGTTGTGGACCTGTATTTACCTAATAGTACTGCTTACATCTAAATACCTGGGAAAATATTTCTAAATGGAACTATTAAAATAATGTCTCTTTAGGTGTTAGTATTATAGTAGAGTCACATGATGACCACATTGGATTTGCTAAGGTCAATATGTCATTTTCAAATATTCTGTGAAAGGAAAAAAAATCAGTTTATTTCCTGAAACCATGGAGTTTAGAAGGAGAGTTGTATTACCTGATAAGAACGAGTGCTGTATATTCCAAAGCAGACAAGGTTTAGGAGTGTTCATTGTTCACAAATAAATCAGGAATCTATAAACTGAGAGAAACAGTAAAGACAATCTTATTCAATCTTTTTAAATTTTAGGATCTGAGAGCCCTGGAATTTGAGTCACGATGTGTGAACTGAATCCCCATCAAGTGGACATAAACACGAGCAGCTTTCAAACCACCTTAACCATGTGCTATTATGGACTGTGCCTTTGAAGCATCCCCAGGCTGCGAATTTGCAAAGCCCTTCAAGCGCATTACATTCAAACTTTCCTTCGCCACCCTTCTGGTTTGTACAGGAATCTTAGGAACTTAAAGCATGTCGCAAATACTAATTACATGTGAGTATGCGAAGCATGTAAGAGAGCATAACTTGAGGAAGATAAATATTAGCCCCACTTGACCAAGATGTCAAATAAGGTATAGAAGCTTCCCAAACTCGTACCAGGTCTGTGGAATTGGAAGATGGTCCACAGACTCCTCCCTGGTTTCCCTCATAGTCTTGTCGAAGGAATTATGACAAATCTCTACCGGAACACTGTATCCAGAGTTAGCATTACCATGAAAAGTTACTTAGAATTGAGATGTCACATAAGCAGTTAGATTCCAGGTCAGGTCTACATAAAGTTGTGCCCAAGTAACACATGCGTATGTTGAGAAATGAGTAACAGGGACCTACCTGTCCATGTGCCAACAGGCTGTTTGTGAAATAAATATAGATGCAGAAAGTGTCAAGTTTTCTTAATTTCCTTGAATACAGTGCTCATTGCAAGCAAACTACTAAGCCTAAATAAAGAAAACAAAATGAATATATATGAATATGTACGAGGGCAAGGTCTGTCTGGACCAGGCGTTGTGGACCAGAAAGAATAAACCAGGGCCCCTGTCCTCTGGGGGCTTGCATCTAAGCAGGAAGGACCGACCCCCATATGACCAAAAAGGCTTAACATAACAAGCTGGAAATGAAAACAACGGAATATGTTTTGGAATATGTCTCTGTCCCCAGAACTGAATTCCATAAAGCCGAAAAGAGGGAAGGAATCCTCCACTCGACCGGGTCAAACATCTCTCCTGTAACTTCTCATTTCTGCCCTGGATCTGCAGCTCTCCAGGTCACTTGGGAACGAGAAGTCCCTCTCTCCTCAGGAGAAATGCCTCCCACCCCACGTAGCAGTGGGTTGCTTTTGCTTCTGGTCCCAGCAGAGTAATTTCATCACAACGCCAGAATTTGCTCATCTATTTATTCATATCTGTTTATTCGTTTAATGAATGTTTACTAAATATTTGAGTGAAAACCTCATTTCCAACACTGGATTCTGTAAGCACAACACAGCCCCAGCTCCTGCCTTTAGGGACTGTGGGGTGACATCAGTGGGCCTTCCAAGGTGTAAAGGTATCGGTCGTTCAGTCTTAAATAACTGCATATGGTCCACGCCAGAGCTTTATGGTCCTGTACTTCCTTCTCCGGTCTTCTCTTTTGGAAACAATTCTCACACAGGGACACACACAGATGGACTAAGACAATCAAATATTTGACAATCGAACATCTTTAACCACCATGTGTTTTATATTCATACCGAGAAAAGCAACATCCTCCTGAAAAAAGAATTCACATTCCAGAGAGACATAGCTATGACTCAACCAATTACAGCAATTTATTACGCCAGCCTGAATCCTATCTTCTAGGCTTCTGTGCCTCTGGGACTGAGGGTCAGCCTGGAAATATTCGTAGAACAGCTTTATAGAAAAGGTGGGATTGTCAAATGAGGACGTAGTTGGGAAACGCTCATATGGCCTCAGATGAGAGTGGGACCATCATGGGATGGTGGGACCTGAGATTCAAAGAGGAGGCTCTTTCCTGTCTGCTGAGGAATCTAGGGGCTTAAGTGTGGTGTAGGGGGAGGGGAGGGCCATACTGAGCACCTTGGAGGCCAGAAAGGCTGCTCCAGTGAATTGACCGGGTTGGTAGAACAGTGAGTTCATGGGGAAGAGCAGTAGGAGATGAAAGTGGACGCAAGGTTTGACCAACCAATGTAACTCTTGAAAGTTAGACTGTATTTACCTACTTCTCATTTCTCTCCCGTCATTCTGGAAAGCCTTGAATCTCCACTGGAGGTGTGTGAATTTCTTCTGGGGATCCCGGGGAGGCATTAAAGACAATGAGAAGTGATCAAAGCATCATCGTGGGAAGGATGTGCCTGTGGGGTTTGTCACCTGTGAGGTTTCCAGAAGCATCCTTATAGCCAGGGCCTCCTATTCCTTCCACCAGCCTGGGTCTCAGATTATTACCCTTTCCCTGCCATTTTTCCTCTTGACATGTAGCATCAGGGGCATCAATCTGCTGCCACTTCCTAAGCTTTGGGAAGAAACCCTGAGCAGTGTCTTTCAGAATCAGAGCAAGGACATTCTGACAGCTGCTTCCCTGGAAGGGCATTTTTTACTCTGGTGAAGCCTGGAGGAAAAAACCCAACAATGTCGAGGTGACATTGATATCCAGCCATAAAGTGGAAAAAGATCAGTGACAAATTGTGTACACACAATAAAATATCCACTGATGATCTTCCCTTACTCTTTATTTGACATTGTATTATATGAGAATTTTGTAGCTTTCTTTAGTAAACCTTATTTTCATCTTTCTGCCCAAGAAAACAACAGTTATGACTCAATTTAAGTATGGAGAATTCTTTGTGCAGAGGTTAGAGCTAATTGAATGAAGTGATAGCCTTTCTGTAGTTGAGCTAGTACCAGAGTCAGGTACACATCATTTTCTCTTAATGTGTGCATGTGTGTAAGAGCGAATATTTGTTTGTGTGCGCGCATAACCGCCCCCCCCTCCCCGCCCCCCGCCGTACTTATAAAGACACGTAATGAGACAACGTGGCCTCCAGTTGGGACAGAGACAGCAAATGGGTCTCTCTGCTACTCTATTTTCCAACAGTTTTACAGAAAACACCACCACCCGTGGTGGGGGTGGGAAACAATTTTGTTTTAAATATTCTAGGAAAATATATGCAGGAAGTTTTTCTAGATTTTCTTAGCTATACCAGCTCCTGCATACAGAAAAGCCATTTCAAAACTACCCAAGCCCCAGTCCTTGAAGTCTTACAGTGGGATCTGGTCGTGGGGGTCTCTAGGAACGAGAGCCTTGCATAGAACCCCCACATGCCAGCTCTCAGGCTTGTCCAGCCGAGGCCTGCTTTCCTAGCTGTACACCTAGAATTATTTCAAGTCTGTGCGTGCTCAGGACCTGCCGACGTGTGAGTATGTGGGAGGGGCAGAAGCTGAAATCGGCGCTACATATCTCTTATAAAACAAAAGCAGGCCTTTTGAATTGCAAATGTTGAGGCAGAATCCTGGCTCAAGCCAAATTATTTGCAACCTTGGATGTAAAAATATGCAGCAAAGTCCAGACCTGCTCTATTTACTTTCTTTTTTGCTGTCGCAAAACTCTTTTTCTTTCTTTCTTCTCTTCCCCTTAAAAGAAACTGACTGGGTTGGCATGTTCATCAAAGCAATTTACTGAGAATGCACTTTGACAGATTGCATTAAGAATGTTGACTTGTGGAAACAAAGGGTTGTTTTATAATGCACATAAATTATATGCTTTAAAAATGTGAAGGTTCAGAATTTGTTCGTGATGCTCTAGCCCGAGCAGAATGGAGTTTTGCCTATGTTTCATCTTAGCACTCCAGGTTTTCCCTGGATCTCATGGCTGACAAAACTGAGACAGAAAAGATAGCATAGTGCATTATGGTTTTCTATTTGCATTTATTAAAATTAAATTTAAGTCAACATATATTTATTAAGTATCAAGCACAAGCCTAAGACAGGACTGAATACTATTAGGGATACAAAGATGGACTGAACAATGTCAGAAGTTTGGGGAAAATATTTCCTCAAGTGAGCAGTCTATGGGGGTATGATGAAAAATGTGTAGCGTGTAATTTCAAAAAGTATCACCTAATATCAAAGAAGCACTTGATTATATTTGGTCGAGGGGTCATAAAACACCCTTCCCAAGAGGAAAGGGTGAGACCCTTACTCGAAACCAAGTTGTGATCTACACATTTCTTGAAGGAGGGATACAGAAGAGAAGAACATGGAGGGAGACTCCATAAGCATAAAACAGCCCGAGCGAGGGTCACATCTAATGTGTGTCGAGGTAGGCGGTTTGATTTGGCAGCCGAAGCACATACAGAGGAAGAACAGAGATAAAGCTGGAAAAAGGCAGCACTGACACAATTAAAAATATGAAGACACTGTGAAGATTTGATGAGACAATGCTGTGATCAGAGCTATGTTAACGACTAATCCTAAAATGGGGTTTGGTTGGATTGGCATGGGATATGCCAGAAGATCCATCAGGAGACTATCGTAAAAATCTCCTGAGAAATGGTTCTATCCGTAACAGCTTTGAAAAACAAGTGAAAGTGGAAAAGAAGACGGGTGTAGAATGCTGTCGGTACATCTCAATAAATGTTTGTGCAGTGAAGGAAGAGCTTAAAAATTACTTCAATTATTATTGGCACGAGCAAGGGTTAAGGTCAAATATTTCTTTCACAATACAGTAAAACCGGAAAATGATACAGACAACAATGAATTAGAAATTTAAATGTAAGGAAACAGAGAAATAAATGAACACACACACACATAATATGCAAAAGCATCAAAGATACCAAATAATGAGAAATAAATTAATTATGTGAAAACTTTTACACAGGAAACAACAAAAAATGCTGAGAGAATTTAAAGAAGACCTAAACAGAGAAAAATATCATGTTTATAGATGGGAGGACTCAATATTTTTAAGATACTATTCTCCCCTGCTTGATTTATAGGTTCAATGCAATCCTTATCAATATTTCACCAGGATTTTTGGTGGCAATTGAGAAAATGACCTGTAAAATTTACATGGAAAGTGAGATGGCCTAGATTAGCCAAGGCAATCTTGAAGAAGCCCAAATGTCAAGTTCTTACTTTACCAGATATCAAGACATACAATGAAGCTACAGTCATCAAGACAGTAGCACCAGAGTAGGCAAAAAGGTCTGTGGCAAACACTCTAGAATCTGGAGGATGACCCACTTATACCATCAACTTATTTATGGAAAGGTGCCAGCAGCAATTCACTGGGGGAAAAGATGACCAAATAAATAAGTGATATTTTTTCAATTGGATATCGATATTTTAAGAAAGGAATCTTTACTTCTACCTCAACAAATTAATATGAAATAGTTCATAGACCATCTGTAAAATGTGAACAGTATAATTTGTAGACAAAAACCAGGAGAATATGTTTATGAACTTGGGGTATACAACAATTTTTAAACAGGACACAGAAATCGCTAGACATAAAAGAAAGAAACTGATAAATTGTTTTTCCTTAAAATTAAGAACTTTTGTTCATCAGCAGACATCAGTAAGAGAATTAAAAGATAACAGAGAATAGGACGTGATTGTCTCAAGAGGACCATTATCCAGAATGTATAAAGAACTACAAATCCATACAAAAAAGACAACTGAATTAAACATTTTTTAAAGACTTGAGCACACACTTTCTAAATGAGGATTTCCAAAGGATCTATAGGCTTATGAAAAGTTACGCAACATCACTACTCATCAGGAAAATATAAATGAAAGCCAGAATGGGTATAACCACTCAGCTACTAGAATGGATGAAATTATTAAAAAACAGAGTGACAATCTGAAGTATTCACATGGCTGTGAAGCGACTGAAAGTAACTATACAACTAGTGGGTGTGTGAATTGGCACAACCACTTTGGAGAAGTGTTTGGCAGTGTCAACTAAAGCCAAGATGTATGCACCCCACAAATAAGTGTGTATTTAATTCCTAGGTGTATATCTAAGACAATGGAATACGTATGTCCAACAAAAGTACGACAGTGTCATCCTGGCTTCATTCGCAATAGCCAAAAATCAGAACAACCCAAATATCCACCAGCAATACAGCGGATAAAAAAAATTTAGCATATGTTTATGAAAAATGTTACCAAGTAATAATCAAAATAGAATGAATTACTGCTGCATGGATCAACATGAAGGAATCTCACAGACATCATGATGAGCAAAAAAAGCCAGAAATAAAAGAATGTGTACTGTGTGACTCCATTTATGTACAGGTTAAGAAAGGCTAAACTAGTCTGTGATCGCAGATGTGAATGATGGCAAATTCTTGGTAAGAGGATGACACTGACTGAGAAGGAGCACGAGGGAGCCTGCTGGGGTCCTGGATATTTTGACCAGAGTGATGGTAACGTAGGTATATCCATATGTAAAATATCATTGAATTTCACACTTAGAGTTGTACAGTTTATGTACATTATGCCTACAACATGATAATAATTTTAAAAACTCTGATTTCTCCCCCACCTAGAATGTTGTAAAATGTTCCATTGTAACAAAAAATGAGTGTAAAGGCAGTTTTTTTAGAACAGAGGCAAAAATCAACTTCTGGTTATTTTTTTCCCAGAATCTTATTCACATATACATTTCACATATTATGCATCTCAGTAAAACAATGGAGAAGAAATGCATTTTATTCACTTTTTTGAGGGGGAAAAAAAAAGAAACCCTGAGGCCATTAAGAAACATAGCAATGATTGGAAGCATAAAAATGAAACTATCTTCTTTTATAAAAATGACTGCCCTGATCATATTATAAATTGGTATTTCAAAAGAAATGTTACCCAATAGAATTATATTGTACCTGACTGTTCACAGCTCTCATTTCATTTCTAATATATCTTATAGTTATCTCTGGAAGAAAATGGTCCTTTGGAAATATACATGAGATCATGTGCTGAATTTGCAGAGACGGGTAATTTTGACCGGAATAGATTCATAATAGCATAATAAGTTTCAAACAGATGGACCGATACTCACTTTAATATCGACACCTTTCCTCCACTCTTTGGCGTCTAATGACATTTATGGCAAGGTTCACTGGCTGATCTAAATGCTCATATTCTAAAGTGATTCAAGTTTAACTAGTTTAAAGCATATAAGTAATGATGTAAAAAGCAGTCACATCATTGGAAAATTCCCGTTGGTCAGTAGTTTTTGGTTCCAAGTGATTTTGAATAAGCATATTCCATACTGCTCTTGCCGTATAGAAACATCATTTCATAATATTTTAACAAAAATAATTTGATAGTAAAAGAAGCAGATGGTAATGGGTGCTTCCCGTGTGCAGGCCCAGCAGACGGGAGGACGGACTGTGGGTCGAAATTTGCGTTAAAAGCAGAGACAAGATTCAAACACTTGTCTCTCTGGGTCCAAAACATGTGACCTTTTTTTTGTTTTTCATCAAATAATATCAAGAGGCAGCATGGTATGGCAGTCAAGGTCAAAGGCTGTGGAATTAAAGTAATGTGGGTTTCCGTCCCAGCTCGGCCACTCACCATCCCTGGGACCTTGGGCACACCTAAACCTGGGTTTCTCATAGAGAAAGGGCCAACCTCATTGAGGGCCAACCTCACTGAGTCATCATGAGAATCAGATGGTGTAATGCATGGCAAGTCGGCTGCTCAGTGCCCTGAATATGGTGAGCTGTCCACAAATGCAGCCATATTTACTACCCCATTACATTTGGATGGGGGGCAGGCTTTCTTGCTGTGTCCTCACACTGTCTTTCTCTGTGGGCATGCATCCCTGGTGTATTTCCGCATGCCCTAATCTCTTCCTATGAAGACGCTAATATTGGATTAGAGCCCACTCTAATGAGGTCATTTTACCTTAATTACTTCTTTAAAGACACCATCTCCAAATAAAGCCTCAATCTGAGATACTGGAGGTAATGGCTTCAACATACAAATTTTAGGGGGACACAATTAAACACATCACAGTGTGTGTGTGTGTCTATCTTAGGACCATCAGTGCAAGTTTTTTTCAGGTTCCCATGTTTTAAATGTAGCACCTTAATCTTTCCTAATTCCGTCAGTGTTTTCTTTCACAGAATGTTTATCCCTAAGTGTATATCCATTAATTTCTTGAACACTGAGGATATCTGAAATAGAGGTAAGAACTCTATCTAAAAATTGGTTACTTAGTGTACCCTATATGAAGTTAGGGAACTGCACGTAACTCTTAGGAATTCTTGTGGGTCTTTAGTCGGAAAAACCTCCATTGCATCCACTATGGATTCATTATTTTCCTGAGGGGAAAGGCGCGTGTTTATTCAGACCCTTAGACCCTCTGTGCGTTCTGCAATATATGCATTAACTGAATCAGGTATTCATTCATACAAAAATACTTATTGGACTCTGTGTCCTGAGTGGTCCTGCTCTAAGCTCAGGGGCTTGCAGCAGTGAACAAAACACACGTGCATACACGCACTCACACACACACACACGCACGTGGGGTGAGAAGGACGAGGGGGAAAAATTACGGAGTGTGTGAGGACAGGAAGCTTCATGGAAAAGAGGATGGCCTGTTTCATAGAGTGTGGCCAGACAAGTCCTTTCTGATAAAATGACATTCAAGCCCAGACCTGAGGAAAGTTAAAGAGTGAGTTAAGTGGGTGTCTGGAGAGAGTGCTCTGGGCAGAGGGATCTAAGAGGCAAGTCTCCTAGGTAGGAGTAAGCTTGGCTTATTTAAGAAACCGTAAGGGAGAGCATGTAACTGAACTGAGTGAACAAGGATGCACGTCCTAGGAGATGAGGTTGGAGCCTCAATGGCCATTGTAAAGACTTGGCTTTTCTTCTGGGGGAGACGGGAAGCCACTGGTAGGCTTTGAAGGGAAGAGTGCCATGTTCTGACTTGATCTTAAAGCAATGAATGCTGTGTGAAGAACAAATGGTGGGACAGAATCAAAACCAGTCAGGGAGCCACTTCAGTAACCAAGCGAGGAGATGTGAGGGATGGGAGGTAGAGGAAAAGGTCAGATGGACGGTTTATTTTTAAGGTAGGGCTGAGCCTTTCAGGAGTTAAGCAAAAAATTGCTTCGGCTCATGTGAGTGGAACCACCCCCTCTCCTCAGAGCAGTGAATGGCGATGCCACCCTCATGGCTTCAGACCATGGTGGGGACACCCATCTCGTGGGTGCTCATCGGTCTTGAAGTGCAGGAGGAGGAGAGTTGCGGGGATCTCTCCGATATCTAAAACGTGTAAGGGAGACAGAGTCTCTTACTAGAGGGCACCATCTTGTTTTCTTTCTATCATCTCTGTAGATTTGCTTGTTTTTACCAGACAAGTTATTGGATCTTCAAATAACCTTCCCATCACTCTATTTTCCAATATGTGGAAACATTTTCCAATGTATGGATCTTGTAAGCTATCACTCCATCATGGTTGACAAATGCAGAAAGCATGGAATTTTCAAAGCCCAGTAAAGGTAAAATTTATCCATAATTTACAAGACAATACCTAAATTATCATGCCATAGATTGTTACTGCTCTGTGCTGTTTAGAAGAGATTTGAATTATAGGATTGCATTATTGGAAACCCAATAAATGTCAAGTTAGGTACTTTTTCCCCAAAAAGACAGGTTGGCAATATACCAGATACTGTATTGAGGGCTATATTTTACTTGACTCAATAGTGTGTTCCATGAAGCTCACTGGATGGTTTTGCCATTGATTTCCTTTTCTTATAGTAGTATGGTAGCCAATTCATCTGTATATCCCTAAAATTAGTAAGGCTTGCTTTACCATAGTTCTCAAATTAGTGGGGATTGGATTAAGCTGTTTCAAGCAACGAGAATAAGTGAGATCTAGGAGAAACGACAATAAATCAAGGGTCAACGTAGCCACCACAACAAATGTGCAGCAAAACCTGATTCTCTTGTAAGACTTTTCTACAGAATTCTTTGAGAGGGAAAATCAGCTTATTCGTTACAGTTCCAAGATTGTCTCTGCTCTTGCTGACATAGCCTATTAGCAACCCTGATTATGCTATAGAGACTTACGGAAATTCTGGGTTTTATTGTGTTTGCAAAATGTTTCTTGTAGAGCAAATTGCCTGCTGAGATGGAAGCCTGCTGAACTAATATAATGTTACTCTGATTAAGCTGATTAAAAGCTGTATGTTTTGACACATGCTGGGAAAAGCTTAAGCTATTGGAATTGTGGACAACAACGAAACAGAGCCCGGGCTTGTTCGAAGTCACACAATATCATGATTCCCTCCTCACAAAGATTACAATGACATTTTAAGATTCTTTTCTCATCTAAATCTGGATTTTGTAAGACAAGGTACATACACATTTCAAAAAGCATCACTCAAAGTAGAATGGTAGAGAAGATGGTTCACATACCCAACTTTTAGTAAAATATGTTCTGTGCCACTAATGCACATCGCACCAGTTTAGACTGTAAAGGCCATCCTTCCAGGACCTGGGGACCTCCCCAGAACCCTTCCAGCTCTCTCAGCAGCTGGCCCTGGGGGCATAGCAGTGCTGGCCATGGGGCTTGTTTGCCTCCCTAATGTGGTTCCCGGACATTTCGCACCAGCTTCAGATGATCATACACTTTCTATTAACAAAAAAAAAACCCAAACATTTCTTTTTTATTATAACGATAGGATAAAATTTACCAAAACACTGGATTTGCTGGGTTTAAGCAAATTTCAGAAATAAAAGCATGTAAGTACCTAAGTACTGAGTAAATAGTTAACCTAATAAACCTAAATTGTTATCAATTATTTCTTAACTTGAGTCTGGGTTTCTTTTCTCCTTCTGATTAACCATTAACTTATACCATCGGTGGCACTGGCTCTCTGTAAGGGAAAGCCATTGCTTTGTACTAAGTAGCTATTTTGTTTTCCTCTTTCTTTCCCTTTCCTTTGCAGAATAGTGGAGCAAGAAAAACACCAATGCTTTTGAAAATCTGTAACGTGCTGACCCTGTGTCTTCAATAGATTCTGTCCAAAATGGACAAGCATTTCCCAGCACTCGCTCAGTTCTTCATTCAGGAAAACCATTTGTAAGAAACACTGGCCCTCATAAAGCACCTCAGAGTTGTTGATAATGGTTGTTCTACCTTCTCCTTGAGACGACCTTTTAGGAAAGAGAGAACAGGTGTTATTATCCCCATATTCCAAAACAAAATACGTTCAGAGAGACTGCATAGTCAGGCAGAGTTCTCATAGCCATCAGCTGGGTGAAAGGTCTAGTAGATTTGGTCTTTGAATGCCTCATTTGGAAATTTTTCTAATACTATGTATTCAAGTCATAAATTCATTTCTTTGCTCTGCAGTTTCAAGATCTGTTGTTTTCAAGCTTTGGTTAAGTTACTCCTGTGCCCACCTACCTAAGAGATATAAACACTACTATGGGCTGAGTTGTGGCCCCCAAATTCATCTGTGGAAGCTCGAAGCCCCAGTGTGTCTGTATTTGGAGCTCGGGCCTGTGAGGAGGTGATAAAGGTTAAATGAGGTCCTCTGGGCGGGTTCTAATCTGATCGGACTGGAGCCCTTACCAGAAGAACAAGACACCGAGTCTCTCTCTCCACGGGAGGACACAGTGAGGGGACGGCCATCTGGAAGCCAGGAAGAGAGCTCGCATCAGACACCAAAGCTTGCTGATCTTGATCTTGGACTTTCCAGCCCCTAGAACTGTGAAAAAATAAATTGTGCTGTTGAAGCCATGCAGTCTGTGGTATTTTGTTACGGCAGCCCAAGTAAGGGAATACAAACACAACAGGACAATTTCAAAAATTGCCACCGCTTTAATCTCATATATGAAAGCCATATCTTTGTAAATATGCATATATATTGTAAAGTGTTTATAGACAGCATTTTCCGCTGTGGCAGGTAGAATAACAGCCGTCAAATACGTCCATGTCCAAATCCCCAGAGCTGGTGGATACGTCACCTTAGGAGGCAAAAGCAAACTTGCAGGTGTGATTAAGTTAACACCCTTGAGATGGGGAGATTATTCTGGATCATACGAGTGGGCCCAATGTCATCACAAGGGTCGTTCTAAGAGGGAGGCAAAAAAAATCAGAATCAGAGGAGATGTGACAGCAGAAGCAGTGGTGAAGCAAAGGGAGGAAGGGGCCCGCAAGCCAGGGAATGCAGGGGGCCTCTGCAAGCTGAGAAACCAGCACCTGGATTCTCCCCTTGAGACTGCAGAGGGCACACGGCCTTGCCAGCGTCTTGAGTTTAGCCTAATGGGAATGATTTTGGACTTCGACCCTATGGAACTGTAAAATGATAATAAATGTGTGTTGTTTAAAACAACTAAATTTGTGTAAGCTGTTAGGCAAATAGGAAAACAAGATATCATTCTAAAAGGAAACTCTAGGAGTAGAATTATTAAAGTAAAGTATGAGATGTTAGAGTTCAGAACAACTTTTAAGGTTTGGGGACCTGCAAAGCCTCATCTACAAAGAATCAGGCATCCGTGGGTTTTCAATGAGAACTTAAAAAAATAATTTTAAGGGGCTAGCCCCGTGGCCGAGTGGTTAAGTTCGCGCGCTCCGCTGCAGGCGGCCCAGTGTTTCGTTAGTTCGAATCCTGGGCGCGGACATGGCACTGCTCATCAGACCACGGCTGAGGCAGCGTCCCACATGCCACAACTAGAAGAACCCACAACGAAGAATACACAACTATGTACCGGGGGGCTTTGGGGAGAAAAAGGAAAAAATAAAATCTTTAAAAAATAATAATAATAATTTTAAAACCCTAAATGTATGTTCACACATCTCTTTAGAAAGAAAAAAATTAAACCTTTAATGGTCATTTTTTAAATTTTGCTAGCAGCAGAAGAAAATATTGCTGCGTGTATTTACATATTTTGAAGCAAAAAGCAGTGGTAGGAGAAAAATTAGGAGAATCTATATTACTCATTGGCATGACCAGAGGATCTAATTTTTGCTCCCTCGGTCAAGAGAAAGAGTCTATATATTGCTGCTTCATGCAATTAAAGAAAGTTGCGCCATCATGTCTATTTTGGACATTCAGCACGTTGGGAGCTTGTAATTAATATAAGTCTTTTGTGCATATTTTAAAGTCAGCAGGAAGTTATGTGAGAGGAAAGACTGCATTTTTAACATTTCAGGTAACTTTTCTGACCCTGGGAGATTCACACCGGTAAAATAAATGCCTTTTGAGAAAGACTAGAGAGCTAGTTGTATTGTCTTTTGTAGGAGACGGAAAGAAAACAGTCCTTGGAAAACAGAGGTCAGAGGTCAGAGCCTTCGATCCTGAGTCTGAAGCGTGCATTCTCCCTGTTTTGGGCTACAGCAGGTCCCCGGAGCACACGGTCACTCCACATCCCTACCGTTGTCAATCATGGCTCCTCCACCATCGTTCAGTCCTTTGCGTATATTTCAGTCATGCCGCTGAGTACATCTCATTGCACTGTGGTGACAATTCTGAGTCCTTTTCCCCCTGCTGGTCTGTTAAACCATCAGCAATTAGGGAACAGAGTCTGGGTCTGATCACCTAGATTTTTTTCCCCTGTTTTTCTCTATTGTGTGTGTACAGTGTTTGGTATACAGCAGGCACTCAACAGTGTTGGTCAATGTCTCCTGGTTCCTGCTCCCCGCAGGTCTGTGTGCGCCCCTGGCACCATACATTGCTCGCGGAGCCTCTCTCCCCAGCCCTGCTCTCGGGGCCTTTCTGCCCCCACAAGCGTTACACACTGACTCTCTCTGGCGTCAAGACCAGGGCTCCTTACAGGGGACCCCATCCTGGCCCTGGTGCTGCATTGTTACCTAACCAGAACAACTCTGTGATGTCCACCCTCACTCTGCTGCGTAAAACTCCCAGCTTTTCTTCTCACTCTTGTACCTTCCAATGAGATCATTTCATCAAACCTAACAACAAGACCAAAAAGGAAGCAGTGTTTTAGATGATACACTATTTAGACATTCAGAGAAGATTGAAAACGCAGTCACAGTCTTTTCCTATCCAATACGCATATTTTTAAAGTATAAATTGATTGTGAATTTCAATGCCAGTGAGGGTAAAATGTAGGATTTGAGCACACGGAGGCAGTGACAAGGTTTTGAACAAGTGAAAAGTCTTATGGTTCCTCATTGCCTTGGCAGAGCTGCCTGTTTGTCAGGCCTGGACCACAGAGAGAGATGCAGTGGGACATGGGGATGCAGCTGCCTGTAAGCCAGGGAGGTGGCCCATGTGAGCCGGGAGCATACCTGGGGCAGTCCATTCTGCTAGTGAGTTCAGGAGTCCAGATTTAGGAATCCCCAAACAAGCTCTAAAACAGGTCCTCCTTAGAAGAGCTGTCCGCAGGATTCCCGCTGGGCCTTTCTAGATGCAGAGGGAGAAACCACTGCTGGGACACTCGTTTATCTCTTCAGGACCAAGGACTTTGCAGATTGATCTCAGTGTTGGTGCCCAAACCAACTTAGTTACCTAGAGAGAGAGAGAGAGAGAGATAGATAGATGATAAAGATAGATATTAACCTATAGATTGATATATTGATATATAAAGATATAAATCTATTGGTTGATATCTATCTCTATCATCTACCAATCTATCTATAATCTATAGATAATATCTATAAATATTGATAATATAATAATCTATAGATAATTAATATAATCTATAGATATATAAGATAGATATCTGTCTCTATATAGACAAGACACATATATTATGCATGTTTGTATGTCATATCTATGTATCTATACCTCTATCCATCTCTCTTTCCTAGGAATTCTGCTTCTCCACTTGAATCCTCTCTTATACAGATGTGAGATTGTCTAGGTGAGCTAAGCAATATGGAAGCTGTAAATGTGCATAAAATGACTTCAGGGAAATGATGACTTTTCGACTGAATCATTGAAAATCTGCCCTAAACAACCAGCAAGTTGTCCTCTGCGGTGACTCACTGAATTTCTTCTTGGTATGTAGCTGCAGCTGGTAGGCATCCCGTGAGATCAGATGTTGGCAGCCCCCTTTTTGCTTTGATTCATGGAAATTGAATATGAGTGCCTTCTTGGGGTGTTTTCTTAGAAACAGACATAGAGAAAAGTTGGTTCATGTGTGGTGAAACCAATCACTTGCCTCGGCATGAAGTGTATAATCCTGAAAAGGAAAATAAATCAGCCTTGAGGATGGTCTCCTAGAGACATCAGGACAAACAGTGAAATAAAAAGATATGAAACAAGAGAACTTCAAATACTTTCTGGGTTTTAGGGCTGAGAGAATCTTAGAGACATGTAATCAAATGCCATTATTTTATAGTTAAAGGTGCTATAACACATGAAGGGATTTTTTCAAGTTGATGCACCTGCCTACTAGCAGTTTTTGTTGTTAGTGCCGTCAGTGGATTCCGACTCCCAGCGCCCCTGTGGAACCCTGCCTGGTCTTTTTGCTCCATCCTCTCCCCTTCCGGTGCTCTATCAGACAATGCTCCATTGCTATTCATAGGGTTTTCATGGCCAGTGTTTTTGGAAGTGGGTGGCCAGGTCCTTCTTTGTGGTCTGTCTGAGTCTGGAAGCTCCACTGAAACCTGTCCTTCACGGGTGACTCTGCTGGTATTTGAAATCCTGGTGGCATAGTTTTCAGCATCACAGCAACACACAGCCGCCACAGTATGACAACGGACAAATGGGTGATGCAGTTCCCAGATCAGGAAATGAACCTGGGTAGTGGCAGTGAGAACGCCAGATCTTAATCACTAGACTGCCCTGGCAGGACCACAGTAAAAACCTAGGTATTATCATGTCCACCCAACACTGTCTCTATTAAACTGCATTGCTTCTAGTAATTTGCATACTATTTGATATTCATGGTATCAGTATTTTGGAGGTGGAGGTGGTGAATGTATTCTTTAAAGCCAAATACTTTAGAATGGGCTGCAATTTAACTATAGAAACTAGAGTCAACATATTTTAATCCTCCTTAATCCAGCCACTTGCACTGATGAAACTAGGCACTCTTAATACCAGGAATATTGGTGTTTTATGTATAATCTTAGCCATGCAAACTAAGGGAGGGGAAATGAAATGATACGGCATTAGAACTGAGACTGCATGGCACAAAATGCTTCCTGACATTGAGACCGTCTCTTGGACCTCTGCGCCAACATGTCTGCCTTATCCTCCCACAATTCTTACCTCTCTCTTCCCCATGGATGCTTCCTTTACTAACCATGGTACAGCCTTATTTATCTTATATATATGAATAAAGCTTCTGTGAACATTCTTATACAAGTCTTTTGTGTATCCATGCTCTCATTCCTCTTGGGTGGATATATATACCTAGCAGTTGAATTGCAATGTAAATATCCATCCAAAGGAAAACAGAGAAGGAAGATGTGGCGTGCTCATCCAAGAAGTGCATGAACGTTGGCGACAACAAGCATGAACAATGGATATAAGCAATACTGTGACTGAATCTCGAAAGTGAACCGTTGAGAAAGAAAGAGCCTGTTCTTGCAGCCCACGTGAGGAAGACAACAGGGAGCGAGTCAGCGCTGAGGGCGGACGTAAGCTTTCCAGCACTGAGTGTCAGCTACAAAGGAAAGCTCTTTAGGAAAGGAGATCAAAGATACCAGACTCCCCAAGGTGGGAGCAAATGGTGCTGCCAGGCTGGGAAATATCACTGAACATAAATTAGTCAGCTTGTCGATGGTGACTGTCTCTCCCCCCCCACCCCCGTTTTTCATGATTTAAAATAAAGCCTGATTAGCATTTTGACCCAAAGGTTGGTTTTTCCAAAGAGACGACAAACTGCAACCTTTAACTTTACTTTTGATCAGTTCACAAGCCAGATTTCGGCTTTCACAGTGGTAAAAGAAAGCAACACAGGAGGCTTGTGATTCCATTTTAGTGCTGTGCTAATAGCCAGGACAACTGCTGGTGGTTTCTATTCAATCCAGGCGCCAACATTGTGTCTGTGTATTTGTGTCGAGGGTGGGAAACCCTGGAGACATTTCTTAGTTGTCATAATCATGTCCTTGCTATTTGATCTCTCTCTTCAGTAATACGCAATTTTTCAGGCTTTCCTCAGCCCTCTACTATTTATTCCTTGGACCCTAAAGATCACACCCAACTTCTCTGCCCCCCTACCCTGTATGGAAAATTATGAATGCATCTTCCTGCTATCTTTTTGCCTTCCTCCACATAGTTCCTTTAATTACAGTTTTTATTTTTAGGTACTTGTAGATGCAATGCAAGTGTAAGAAATAAAGCGGAGAGATGCCAAGTCTCCTTCAGCCACTTCGCCCCAGGGTAACATCTTGCAGAACTGCAGTCCGATGGCATCGCCAGGAAAGTGACATCCATCAACCTCCACCGTCACATCTGCCCGGTTCTACGTGCCCTCATTTGAGTGGTTGTGTATAGATGAATGCAATTTTATCATGTGTGGTCATTCCTCGATAAAGTGTTGACTTTAGTTCACGTACCACTTTAAGTATCCCAAAATTCAATGTGTCGAAATTTGCCCAGACTCTCAGGGAGCCCAATTCCTGTTTGCACTCAGTTTGCACTCTCTTTGGATAGATGTGATTATTTTGGTTCTGAAATCCTTTCAGTGAACCAGTAGTCAGCACTTTCTTGAGAAGGATTCTCAAGAAGGCGCAGAGAGCCATCGGCATTTGGAGTCACGTCTTAAGAGTGAATCCTCACACCGAAATTTCTCAACCGTCTTTTATTGTGATCCACATTATCCTGTTTTTGAATCATGCCACCGGCCTGACTTTGGGCCTTGAAATAACAAAAATATGAATGTAAATAAATCTGTTGACAACTAAGGACAAACATTTAGGAGGTGGTGGAGGAGATTCCTCGTTATTCGATTTCATTTTATTTCACAGCCCAAATTGTAACAGGGACAGGCTGTATAATAAAAAAATGGTCATGAGACAATTTCTGAAAATATATGTAGGATATTATTTGCCTGCTCAGCAGGAAATTTCCTGAACATGCCAGAGGGATACAAAGTAGTGTGTGAGAGACACCTCCCAAGTTAAGGTTGTCTTAACTCGTAATAAATTGCATGTAAAACGTGGGGAGACATTTGTGAGTGTAAATGAAGGCTTTCTCTAAAGCTGAGAGGTTAAAGTTCTCCTATGGACAGAGAGCGACTCTGTAACAATTTCCCTCGCTAAGGAGAGGGGAGAGGAAACCCCAGCCACAGACTCTCGAGCTTGGACAGAGAACCACGTCCTAGCGGGGGTAGAATGCCATGAGGAAGTTATACATAATGATCCACATTAATAACACTTCTCTGATTGTTTCCTGTTCAAGATGAGTCATGTTAACCACTTCCTGGTGAAATTGCTCAAATTGCACTCCGATCGAGCCAAGAGGGGAGCCAAAAAATTTTGGCCAGTCTGTTGCTTCCCACCTGACCCGGCACTCCAAAATCAGAGTGATGTCCTAAGGCACAGGTAAACGGAGCCGTTTTGTCCGCCCAGGTGCGTGTTTGTGTGTTGGGCATGGGTGGAGGTTAGCACAGGGTGGGAGGGAGGGTTGACTTGCTGCCCTGTAAATGGGAAGATGAAGAGAAAGTACTCTATTTATAGGAAAACTTTCCATAATCATAAAATAGTTATTAAAGCAAGAACAGCAGCTATACAAGCCAAGGTTATTCTTTAATGATTGAAGTGGAAATGTATGGATCAAGCAGTCCAAATTTCTGGGAACAATTCCTCTAATGGAGAAAAGAAAGGTTGACAGACAGAATTGATAATAATCTTTGGACATGCAACATATACAGGACTCAAATTATCTTTTAATTATATGTCCTCTGGACTCCTGAATCCACCACGTAAATAAATCTTCCTGGTTACATCAAGATTACAGCCTCCCTACCCGAGGCTCTTTGGAGAAAAAACAGTTCAGATATCCTGTCTCTCAGCTTTAAGGAAGGGAAAGATCCTTCTGGATTTCCCTTTCTTCCAGCAGCCCAATGAGTGTTTCACAAGCTTTTCTTTGCACACACAAGAAGCAGAAAACTTCCCGCCACAGAAAGGGCCTGGATTAGCTCGGCAAGCTGATTTCTGAGCCAGGAAGCCGACGAGCTTTCTTCTGAAGCTCTTGACATGGGGCAAAGCTCCCCTTTTCTCCAGGTCTGGTTTCTCACCGCTGTGAGCAGAGATAAGTTTCCTACCCACCTCACAGGCGAATTGCAAGTTTTGAGTCGGGTAACAGGGGCCAAAATGCCAGAGTGCCAACCTAGAAAGCTCCATCCAAACGGAAAAGGAGGATTCTGATTTTTATTGGCGCGACCCTTGGAACCTGTAGAAGGTAACGGTTAATCAAAACTCACACAGCTGTGGCCTGTAATTTGAGAATGTCCACAACTGTCAGCATTTTTGTTATTGTGATCCAAGTGGCAGCCAGTAACAATGAACAGGTTTCCTTCTGTGTGGGTGCTCAGGTCCTCAGTTTACGGGCCGCCGGTGCCAGCCTCTGCCCCACCTTATCAGGAGACTTGAGAAACTCGGACACATTCTTTGGTGTCTTCTTGGCACGGAAACCTGGAATAGTTTTGCCTCTTAATCTGGATTCCCTTTCAGTTCAGCAAACACAGTCAGCTGCTTCAATAGAGATTTGGCCCGAGTTTAAGACTTTTCAGATGACGCTGGGCAGACGCAAATCACTGGGTAGAGATAAAGTTAAATCAAGATACACATTGTCGTCGCTGTAGGCTTGGCAGAGTCAGCCTGAGAGAGTTATAAAACAAGAGACTGGGTCCTTTCATTTTTTTCTCCCCAGATAATATTTATTTCAGATGCTAACTTTTCAGGTTATGTTTAAGGAAAAGATTTCTGAATGGAAAGATGCTCCTCTTAAAGTTTCCCAGGAGAGACTGGACCACGGATTTGTGATTTTAAGAACGCCTTGGGGGGTGTTGCTCCTCACTGCGGAAGGTTTCTGGCAAAAGGCCAGCCGCCTGCTTTCTTAGAGAAAGTGGCCTCTCTTGGAGTCCCAGAAAGAGAGTGGGTAGAAGGTAGTTTTGTTATTGCCAGAAAAAAAGGGTGTTTTAAGGATAACTTTGGCTAATAGCTTCTTTAAAAGGTTTAAGGAAATAAAAGAGGTCTGTTTGCTGAGCTGAAAGTAAATCCCTCTTACACTTTAACAAATACAGATCGTTTCCCATTCAAGAAGATGCCCCGGAACACGGCAATACTCACTGGTATGAATAAGAGTTTGCGTAAAATTTTAAGAGGAAAAAAAGAAAAACATGGTCTGGACAGGTTACTCTGCTGCAAATGAACTTAACTGTTGGAAGAGAAGCCCCTCAGGCCGAGGGATGCATCTTCCTACCCAGGGACACAGTCTTCTACCCTGCGATGCCATTTGGGGTCTTCTGACTTCATCTAAGCCTTGGGCAACCCCAAGCTGACAAATAAAACCGTCACAAGCTTTAGCCGATACCAAGACCACTGCCTGGCCCATAAAAAGTCTGACTGTCACAAAGCCACTGACACCTGTCAGTATGAACCAAGAAGATCTAATCATTTTAGATGCAGTGGGAGGTTTGTCAGTGTGGCCAGTAGCCTCAGGGTTGGATATTTTCAATAGCTTCAGTTTTGGATACTTTGAAGTAATTTGCTTTTCCTTTGCTTTTCCCAGCCAGCACCCTGAGGGATGTCTTTGCTTGCATTTGTTTAGCTCAGAACTTCAGGTTAGTCTTTATTCATCCCCTGCTCGGGGGTTTTCTGCAGACAGTTTCTGTAAAGTGCTAGAGAGTGAACAGCTTAGGTTTTGCAAGGCATGTCGTCTCTGTTGCAACTACTCAACTCTGCCATTGTAGCATGAGAACAGCCATAAACAATACACAAATGAATGGGACTGTGTCCCAATAAAACTTTATTTAGTACGACAAGTGGTGGGCCAGATTTGGCCCACAGACTGTAGTCTGTTGACCTTCGCTCTAGAAGCTGATGTTGCCCAGGTATCTAGAGCCTGGGGTCCTGAGCATTGGGATAATACCTTAAAGCAGCGGTTGGCAAGCTACAGCCCGTGGGCCCAATCCATCCTACTGGCCAAATCTTACTAGTTTATCCAGTGAAACGTTACACAGCGAGTGGAATAAGTGAACTAGCGTGAACTATAGCAACAAGTAACATTATCTTAGAAACTTGATACTAAGTTAAAAAAACCAAGTCATTGAACACTGACTATTGAGTATCACTTTGTAGAAAGCACTGAAGCAAATAAAACTGATCTGCTTTGGTGTGACTATGCATTAGTCTCACTGTTGTAGAATTTAACACAAATGGAATCATGCAGTATGTGCTCTTTTTTAAATCTGGCTTCTTTCCCTCAGCATACTAATTCTGAGATTCATCCATATTGTTACATGTAACAAAGGGTTCTTCATTTTTATTGCGGAGTATCTATCAATGTAACACAATTTATCTTTTCTCCTGTTGATAGACATTGTTGTTGCTTCCGTTTGGGTCTATTATGAATCAAGCTGCTATGACATTCATGCGTCCATCTTTTTATGGACATATGCATTATCATTTCTTTGGGTAAATCCTATGAGTGAACGCTAGGTTGTATGGTTGGTCGTATGTGTAGCTTTTTAAGAAAATGCCAAAATGTCTTGCAATATGACATTTTACATCCCCTTCAGCCTTGTGTGAGTGGCCCAGTTGTGCCACTCGTAACAGTTGCTATGATCAGTCTTTTAATTTTGATCATTTTGGTGGATGTGCACTGATATCTCATTGTGGTTTTAATTTCCATTTTCCAATGATTAATGAAAATGAGAATTACCAGTCAATGGTTTCCTGGGGATAAGGGGAAGAATAGCAGCAACTAAATCCAAAGAGGGATGAAATAACATTTTGGGGCGATGGAAATATATTCCATCTCATTATGGTGGTTGTTATATGAGTGTAAACCTATTAAACCTAAAAATAGATGCATTTCATTGTACATGAAATAATCTCAACAAAACTAATACAAATATATGAAATTGATTTGAAAAACCCACAAAACAAAATCTGTTTAAGGACAAATACATGTGTAATAAAGTTCTATTTTAGAAAAACCAAGATAATCAAAAGTCTAAAAATTCAGTATAGTGTCTGTTGCTGGGAAGGGAAAAGATGATATGATAAAAGAAGAATACAGAGATAAATTTAGCTTCATAGGCATTTAGAGGGTCCATAGGGGTTAATTTTATTCTTGTGTTTCATAATTTATATGTATATAGCACATATGTTGTTTGGATACGTAAAACATTGCATAACAAATTCCACTTATAAAAACAAGCTCTTAGCATTTGGGTTGGAATCTTACAAGTGGTCGAGTTCCAAGTAAATTTTTTTAAATCCCACATCTTTGTAATGTGGGATACATTGTGGTGGCCAATAATGTTAGGGTCTGGTCTAACAGGACAAGATTGTCCAGAGACAAGTGGTAAGATTCTGAGGACATACTAAGAAGTTTTCAGCGGGAGTCAATAAATAATTTAAAATTGAAAGGGCTTATATAATCTGATTTATGTTTTAGAAAGATCACCAGGGACAGAGAGTAACCTTAAATGCATGTTACTAATTGAAAGAAGCTAATCTGAAAAGGCTGCGTACTGTATGATTCTAACTCTATGACATTCTGGAAAAGGGAAAACTCTGGAGACAGTAAAAAGATCAATGGTTGCCGGGGGAGAGAGAGATAAAAAGGTGGAGCACAGGGGATTTTTTATGGCAGTGAAAATCCTTTGCAAGATATTATAATGATATAATGATGGATATACATCATTATACATTTGTCCAAACCCATAGAATGTACAAGACGAATAGTGAACCCTAAGGCAAACTATGGACTTTGAGTGATTATGATGTGTCAAAGGAGGTTCATCCTTGGCAAAAAATGTACCACTTGGTGCCTGATTTTAATAATGGGGAAGGCGTGAGTGGAGCAGGGGGTACATGGGAAATCTCCGTACCTTCCTCTCAATTTTATGTAAACATAAAACTGCTCTTAAAACATTAAGTGTTTAAAAAAAATCACTAGGGCTGCTAAATAGTGGTTGAGTGGGGTGGAGTCAGAGAAATTGTTTAGGTATCTATGTAGTCTGCCCTTGGAGTGGGTGGTAGAGGTGAGGTTGGATAGAAGGAGATGGATTTGAAAGGTATTCTAGAGTTAAAATGGACAGGATTTGCTGATGCTAGGATATAATTTTAAAAGCCCTCCCATATGACACACCTCATCTTCCCCTATCAAGCTTCTATATAGTGCATGACTTTTGTTGGAACCTACTGGCCAGCTTGCTAGGTCATTCTACGAATTCCTAACGGTCGTTTCTGTCTTCTATTGGTATGAGGTTTACAGCACAGGTTTGACAGCTAACAGGCAGAAATAGTAACCAAGTGCCAGTTAGTATTTTCTTCTGGACATTAACCTTACATTAGCCCTAGAACAGAAGCAAGCAACAGATGGCATTTTGAAAAATCCACACACGTAAGGCTTCCTTTTACATTCTTCTCTGAAGGAATGTGAGTGATGAGAAACTCCTATCACTCAAAAAGAATTAATTCAGAACTTTCTCTATAGAGACCATAACACCTAGCTCAATGGCAGAAGAATAATCTTAAAAGCTGAACTCTGGGGGGCTGGCCCCATGGCCACATTCCACTTTGGCGGCCCTGGGGTTTGCTGGTTGGGATCCTGGGTGCAGATCTAGCACGGCTCATCAAGCCATGCTGTGGCAGTGTCCCACACAGAACTAGAATGATCTACAACTAGGATATACCACTACGTGCTGGGCTTCGGGGAAAAGAAAAAATCTGAACTCTGCATATCATAGACATCCATGCAGTTATAAAAATACATTGCTTGAACTTTCATTTGTTAACAAAGTGGGTTTACAATAAGGGCCAAATTGTTACAAGAAAAGAAAAACGACAGAGCCCACACCCTGCCACAACATTTTCAGTTTTTCCCTCGCCTTCAATAATACCACCGGTCATTTCCACCCTTCAGTCTTAGAACCTTGGGGTTACCACGCAAGGCTGTCATGTTCTGAGGTCTATACTCCATCATCTCTTCCAGATGCTCAAGGGAGCCTCTGAAACTCAACATTCAATCCCCCCAATCTTTAGTCCATTCTCTCTGGACTTGGTTTATGATCTATGTTTGAGGAATTTGGGGATGAAATCTGAAACTTTTTAAAGGAAGTTAGTACTTTTTATTTCATAAGTGAGGACTTTACTGTTTTGTTTAGTTTTCTTACAAGGACATTTCTGTTTCAAACCAAGGCCTTGAACCCAGAGAGTGAACACTCAGAAACACAATCATCTAAGCATAAACTGAGGTCAAAGTGACGGCAGACTGACCGGTATCCCGTTAGTGAACAAAAGACAGGTGTGCAACTTGAAATACATTCAACTTCCTGTCCTCCTACGTACATGCAGTTTACTGTCAGGGTTACTAATTGTAAAGCTTATTCTGAGTTTGACTGCAGCCAATTCAATAATAAACTATCTAAATGAATAGAGAAGAACTTTTACTGATTATAGCTTTGTAAAAACAATGGAAAGGCACAATTCCATTTGGATTTCTTCTTCACCAGTTGCCAATGCTGAACGGAAGCGTGGCAGGAAAAGTACAATCCAACCCTAGCACATGATTAGAAGCAAATGGAGCCCAAAAGCCCACCAGGGAATAGGAAAAGTGCAATTTTTTACATTTGTGTTTGCCTTAACATGTTGATGGTTAACTAAGATACCACACAGTAGAGGAAAACATTTCTAAAAATTAAAAATATTCTAGGTTGTGTCAGGAGGGACCAGGAGAAGACTGAGGATTTGTCGCAATCCTCGACTCATATCACCAACAATCAAAGATGCAACGAGCCTGACTTTTAAGATCTGTTAAGAACTCTATGCTTTCTTTCTGTAACTTCTGCTCTTTGTAGGGAGAACATTCCAGAAGCTATGAAATCAAATACTCTTACTGCAATTTGAAATGATGTATTCGTTTTTTAAAAAATTGAGGCATAATTTAACTTACAGTAAATTGCACAAGTCTTAAGTGTACAGCTCAATGATCTTTAGCTATGTATACACCTGTGCAAACATTACCTGGGTTACAATATAGAACATTTTCTTCCCTTCAACAAACTCCCTTCTTCTCCTTATACATTTACTGCACCAAGGATAACCTCTATTCTGATTTCTTTCATCATGGATTAGTTTAGACTGATTTTAAATTTCATAGAAATATTTCCAAAGTATAGTAACCCATGTACATAGATAGATATGTAGAAATATTCCTATCTGTAACCATGTATCTATATTGAGCTATCCATGAACTTATGCTGCTGTCTCCAACTCTAGTCCATTACCACATGGATCCTTCCAGCCTCCTCTCTTGGTGGTCTGCAACCTTCCACTCCAACAGTGAGGAACCTGGCTCCCACCACCGTGCACTATCCATTTACTTAATTGTTCAATTCCAGTACACATATATGGTGCTATCACAATAGTGACCCTATATCCTTGTGAAAGACAATTTTATCAATGAGAGTACAGTGTTCATGCATTTTCTTTTTCCTTTAGCCTCCCACTCATTTCCAAAATTCCCTAGGTGAGCACATTTCCCTCCATCCCTCTCAGTCGGTTGTTTCAGATATTTTTAATCCACTTAGATTGTTTTCTCACAGTTTGTGTTCTATCCTGAGTATTCCAACTTGTTATGTGATTTTGAAAATTCTTGCGGATGTTAAAGTTCACTCTTTGTGCTGTAAATTTCTACAGGTTTTGTCAAGTGCACAGTGTCATGGATCCATCACTAATTACACTATCATACAGAATGCTCTCCCCACACTAAAAAGTCCCTGTGCTTCGCCTATTCTGTCTATCGCCCCCTTCCCAGCCCCGGGAAAGAGCTAGTATTTCACCCTCTCTGTAATTTTGCCTTTTCTGGAATGCTGTATAAATGGAAGGATGCAGGCTGCATCCCTGGAAGACTGACTTCTTCACTTAGCAATATGCATTTAAGAGTCATCTGTGTCTTTTTGTGGCTTGACAGCTCACTCTGTTTTTTCCAATCACTGAATAATATTCCATTGTATGTATGTACCACGGTTTGTTACCGTTCACCTGTTGAAGGACACTTTAATCATTTTCAGTTTTTTGTGATTATGAGCAAAGCTGCTATAAATACATACGTGCAGTTTTTGTGTGGACATAAGTTTCCAAATCAGTTGGGTAAATATTCAAGAGCACAATTGCTGGATTGTACAACGAGCCTGTGTTTAGCTTTGTTAGAAACTGCCAGACTGTCTTCCGAAGAGCACCGTTCTGCGTTCCCTACCGAGTGGAAGTTCCTGGGGCTCCGCATCCTCTGCAGCAGTTGGTGCTGTCCTCAGGTTCTTTGCATTATTATTAACCTATTTTAATAGTCGTGTAAAACAACTTGCTGCCGTTTTACTTTTCAATTTCCTAAAAAAATGATGTTAAACATTCTTTTGATGCTTATTTGCCATCTGTATATCTTTTCAGTGAGGCATCTGTTCAGATTTTTTTTTGCCAATTTTTAATTGAGTTGTTTATATTGTTATTGTTGAGTTGTAAAAGTTTTTTGTATATTTTGGACACAAGTCCTTGATCAGATATGTGTTTTGCCATATTTTCTTCCAGTCTGTGTCTTATATTTTCATTCTTTTCACAGTATCTCTACAGAGCAGTTTTTAATTTTAACAAAGCCCAGCTTTCATCACTGTTTTTCTTTAATGGATCATGCTCTGAGTCCAACACCAAAAAAGTCATTGCCAAACCCAAGATCACCAAGATTTTCTCCAACGTTATTTCCTAGAAGTTTTATAGTTTTGCACTTTACATTTAGGTCTATGCTCCATTTTGAGATGGTTTTTGAAAGGTGTCACTTTTTTGGAAGTCTGTGTCTAAGTTCTTTCTTTTTCTCTTTTTCACGATGATGTCTAAGTGTTCCAACACCAAGAGATTATACATTCTGCATTGAATTGCCTTAGCCTCCTTATCAAACACCAATTGACTCTATTTGTGTGTTCAGCTTCTTGACTCTCTATTCTGTTCCTTTGGTCTGTCTCTCTCTGGGTGACATCTGAGTGAGCATATGGAGGGTCAGGCATATGACATGCCCTCAGTAATTGTCAACCACTAAGATTACCATTTCCTCTCAGCTCACTGTGTTCTGTGATTGTATTTATACATGGCCAACCTGACCTAAGAAACTAGTGAGTCTAACAATTTTTCTTTCGGTCCAATATTAATAAAAAGCAGGTTACTCATTGATGCTTCATGAACTCTTTTACTCACTATGGAAATAATGAGATCCTGGAGGAGAGTGACAGTGAATGTCCATGATTAAAGTCATACTGAATATTGGCCTCACAGGAATCCAAGAGGAAGATGCCTTTTGAAATTGATGGTAGGAATTTTATTTCTTGCCTTGGCCCAAAGTTTTCCAGTATGACCTTCTTATCTCATTTTAGATACAGACTTGCTTTTCTCTAAAAGCCAGGCACAGAAGGCCACGCGTTGTATGATCTCATTTATATGAAATGTCTGGAACAGACAAACTCATAGAGACAGAAAAGAGATTAGTGGCTGCCTAGTGGTGGTGGGGAGGGGCTGTGGGGGTAACAGCAAAAAGGTACAGGTTTCCTTTTTAGGATAATGAAGACGTTCTAGAATTACATAGCAGTGATGGTTGCCCAACTTTGTGAATAGACTAAAAGCCATGGCTTTGTAGGATTTTACTTTTATGGTATGCATGGTATTTCTCAATTTAAAAAGAGATCAACAAGGTATTTACTCTTTTTAAAAAAATCTTCTTAAATCAGCTTAAACTCCATGAGTTTAAAAAAATATTAAATTGCCTCCTAAATGGGATTCATATTTTTTCTGTATTAGAAAAGTAATGCAGCATTTTAGAATGAGAAAGATAAGAAAAAGATATCGATATTTATCTCACTTAATTTTTGATAGTCCTGTCTTCAATTTACTAGCTTTTTAATTACAAGTTTCCCATCATACTTCAATCTTATATTTCTAATCTGGAAAAGTGAGAGCTCTAAATACAACTGATAATTTCAGAAAGGTTTCCTAAAACTGTGAATACATAGCTCACTGGCATCTATAAAGCCACGCTGTGAATCTCGCCACGACTACCGCATCACAACGGTTCGAGTCATTCTTGCTTTGGCAGGCCAAATACTGTGTGTATTTCGGCACTTCCGTTCTTCCTTGGCCTTTTTGATTCTGCTGCAAAGAGGACAAAGAGAAATGAAAATTTAAAAGTGCAATACATCTGTATAACCTTCAGATTTTTTGTTCCGTCCAGATTGATGCTTTGTGCAAAATCGAACGCTAGGTTCTGCAGGAACCGTCTTTTTCACAAAAGCAGGTGAAGGAATCTATTTCTCTTTATCAACTGACCTTTTATTTTCTAAGACTGGTTTTGCCACAGAAACTGCGGTAACAAAGTGTTGGGTGGTGAATCCTGGTGATAAGTGAAATAGTACATGGGTTCCATTTGAAACAGCTTTTCAATAGGAACATCAGTGCCTGGAAGACACATGTCATCCAACACTTTAAAATGGGCGGTATGAAACGTTAGTTTAACGTAATTAAATTTACTGGCGAAGTTTTGTGCCAAAAGAGTGCTTTGAAGAGAGCACAATAAATGGCTTTTTAAAAGAGGCCACAACCATCATAATGATTTGTTTATTACACACAATTCCACTGATCATACATTTATGCAAAGCATGTGCTAGGTAAAGCAACATATTCAAATTACTGTAGTTCCTACTTCCTGAAACACAAGACCTAAATCTTTTGATGAAATGACCAAGCGTGTGGATTTACACTAAGTGCAAGGAGCCAGAATTACAGTGCATGTTGGAGATGATCCGCTAAGCAGTCTAATGAATGGGGGCGGTTGCACAGCAGAATGTGTTCTTGATGAAAAGGTATAAATATCAGTACAGCTCTGATCAGAATTTCAAACAAACTGAAGTCGTCTTTGGGGGCACATGATGCCCCCAAACACAAGAGTCAAAACACCCTCAACCACATATGTCTAATTGGCAACGTACCATTTCACCAGATTGAAATAGATTCTATGATACTTTGTTCTGCTCTATTCTCGAGCTTCAGAAGCTGGGTATAGTCAGCAGAGAAACAAACAGGACCTTCCACGTATTTGTGAATAAGCCAGGCAACAAGAAAGTAGCAGAAAAGTATTTCCAATGATGTGGAAAAAAGACTGATTTATGACAGCAAATATATATTCACAATGTACACTGCACATCTGAAACAAAAACAATAAAAAACACACAAAAATATTTCTCTACTATGCCAATTGGGAAATAATCATTGAAAGAAATTTCAATATCTACCGTGTCAGACCTTTTCTGTGTTTTCAGGAGTAATTTCTCTACCTGGAAACCAACAGATGTTAAGAATGGTGTCATTATAAAGTTGACAAATTAGGATAATGTTGTCTAAAGAGCAACATAATTTATTGCCATATTTTCGCGTTGGTAGGTTTCATTTTCAGCAGGGTAAGTTTTAAAATCTTCCCTGGGATCTTTATGTAAAAATGATGCCAATACATATTAGTTAAATTACCTCACATACATATTGCATACTGATGGGCTCTAAGCTATCTGCGTGATGATGAAAATAAAGTACTCGAATATGTAAAGCTGAGTAGCTCTCACCTACTGAGAAGGATATTATTAGTGTTGAAAATTTGGTATCACATGGAGCCCACAAGTCTTCTCCTGTCCTAAAGATAATAAAATTGAGTAGGAGGGAGTTTCAGTTATTCGCCTAATAAGCAAATAAAGCAGGCACTTAAAATTCAGTATCCTTGTAATTCGGAGACTTAGTTCTGTGTTTACTTCTTCCTGTCATCCCCCTAAAAGGTGCATAACCGTTTATGGTCTTAAAGAAATGAGATTTTCTTTAATGTAAGTTTTATGATGACCAAGTTGGCTGAATGTAATTTGCCACAGTAAAAGTGAAAAGCATGGGTTTCATTAATGAATAGCATCAACAAAATGGTCTATCAAATGAGGTAAAAGACAGCGACAGCACACCCTTGCCAAAGAGCTAGCGGAAGCTCAGACACATGGAGAAAACATTGGGTATGAAAGAAAGAGATGCAGGTATTCACAGTCCTTCCTTGAAGTGCTAGGTATGTGCGTATTTCCCAGGAAACCGAGGAAACCAGGTCTGGTGAAAACCACGATTGCAAATATTGTAGTCGTGTCTACAAGACCACGAAAGCTTTTCCATTGGCTACACCGTAAATGGTGCCAAAAATTAGTCTGACTTCAAAGGTACCTAAGAACTCTGCCATGTGTTTGAAGTCTGGAAGACAATGGCTATATTCATTTCTACAAAGTAGTCATTTAAGGAAAAATGTTACTTTTTCATCTTGCTGCCGTCCAGGAACTTCAAAATGTTCAAGTGCATAGAAAAAATATGATCCTGATTCTATAGGAGTGGATTAGGACTATTATGCTATGTTTATGAAAGTTCTAGCGAATGAAGTATTTCCGTAGGAGGTTGTTTCAAACTGGTGAATTACGAGATATTTAGGTACTATTTACAGGAGGAAACCAAGGGCTTTTCTCTTGATTGTTTCTCCTGATGAAACATTATTTTGCTATGTATGTGTCTTTTATGTCTTTCCTGGCTTAATAAACAGAAAGGATACAAAATGGAATATCCATTTTGAGAGGCAGTGTTCTCAAATATTTGCAAAGCAGAAGTAAAAGATATAGATAGACTGAATTTTTTAAATATTGAAATTTCATGTGCTGAGTCTATGTAAGGATAAGGTTGCCAAACTAATATATTTTTTGGTCAAAAGGCTGATTTCTCTTTACCTTTCTTGTCCCCACATGGTAACCGAGGTTTATGATATGGATGTACTTTGACTGTTCATCTGCAAGGCTGCATCCCCGTTGTATGGAAACAAGCTCCTCTCTGATACAGAACATGAGCACATGGAAAAAGAAACTTCCCATTGCTTCTCTCAGGCACACAGACCAACCTCAGTCCGCCGAGGGAGAGAACCACACACAAGTGAGGACACCCGGAGACAGGACTCCTTGAGGCTATCTTGAAGACCAGCTACCCCAGTTTATAAATATACTTTACAAACCATTCATCTGAACCTAAAAACTCCCATTTATTTTGTACACGTCCAAATGTACATTTTCCCTTGTGATATCAAGAACTAAAATTTCTGGATAAAACAAGACATGGCTTTAAAGCTTGTGGAAAAAACATGTTTTAGGTTCAAGTGAGAGTTTAGATTGTCTTTGAAATACATTTGGCTCAGCCAACTCTGAAACGTATATTGTGCCAAAGTCAAAATTCCTTTCACTTTAAACTCTAAAGAATGTTCAGGAATTTAAGTAGTATAGCTATTGTTCACTCATCAAATTTTTTCCTTTATAAGCTACTTCATGTCCAAAAATTATTCATGTCTGATTATGACAAAAGGCCATGTTTGCTAGGAATATATTGAATTATACACCGCAAATTTTCAGTTTGGTTTCTATTTTCTACCTGCTTGGAAGATTTGATGTTGGCCCTACATTATGTCGTTACTAATTTTGCTTCTCTTCAAAACCCTTTCCAGATACCTAGATGTCTGTTCTTGGTATCTATAACTTAAGTGAAAAACACAAGCACAATATAAACACAAGCAGAATACCCAAATCAATCCAGAAACATAAATTCCTATAAAAGTAAAACGCAAGGAATAAAAAATACAAAACAGATTCAACATCTTTTAGACCCACCCTGAGGGATCTCCATGGGCATCTAATTTCCTTGTCTTAAGGACCTAAAAGGTGGACAATGTTCCATGACATATTTGTATCTATATAGTGAGGGGTTTTTACCTAACACTAAGAAATCATAATATCGCTGAACCCTTTTCAGCACTCTGTAATTTTTAACTGCTTATAAATTACTTGATGCTCGCCCTAACTCCATTATGGCATAGGAATTCCATTGAGAGGAGCATGGGAACTCCCTATGACCCACAAATGAGGGCATCAGATCTAAGAGGAACTTGCCCAAGCCCACGGATTTGGAGCTCAAGAAAGTTGGGACAGGAACCCAGAGCCTCAGACTCCAACCTGCATCAGCAGCTCTGTCCTTAGGAGAGGAACCCGGAACTAGCCCTGCGTGTGAACTGTGGATCTGCTCTTGTGGGCTGGGGAACATTCGTTGACATCTGAGGATGTTGTTTTCTACGCCTATAACAATCGCAGTAGCTAACACTTCCGTAGCACTTACTCTACGCCATGCACGATTTCCTTCACCTTTAGTTATGTGTGTTGAATCCCCCCAACAACCCTGTGTGTAGACGTACTGTCGTTATCCCCATTTTGCAATGAGAAAACTGAGGCACAGAGAGGTTAAGAAACTTGCCTGTGGTTACACAGCAAACAAAATGCAAATACAACCTTGCCCCATAGTTTATGCTCCTAACAGGGGCACCTACGTTGCCTCCTTTAAATTGAGGATGGAGTTGTTTGAGGGCTAAAATAGGTAAAAGAATTTTGAGAGTTAAGGTAAACATGTGGCCGTTTTCCTCTTTCCCTAAAAGTGAAGCAATCACACGTCGGTATTTTGACCTAACTATGTGTACTCCTGCACTTACTTACATCCATAGCTACATCTCTTCTTCCAGTTCAACAGCCTCACGTATTCTGGAATTCCGTGAGAAAGTCTAACCTCCTGTTACTTTAGCGAACACAAACTCAGAGTGGTTTGTGGAAGCTAACTTTTCTTGAGGAACGAACCAAACTCCCAAAGCAAATAAATAAACATGCTCTTTCAATGAAAGAAAATCAAAGGTGAGACAGGTCAATGCCATTGAAGCAGTGAAGGTGAACACATTGTCTGCCTTTTGTCCTACAAGTATCTGTCAGGAAAGTCCCAGAATCCCCTTCTAGCATGCATTTGCTTCTTCTCCACCATAGTAAATAGAAACTAAATATGCAATTTGCAGTTAATTAATTGCATTTGCTTCTCAGGATATAGAGGGACTCATCATCAAATTTCCCGAGACAAATTTCAAATAAAAGAACACTTTTCTTGTTTTGAGACCGACTAACCCTATGCATCACACTGCACGTCGAAAGCTTGAGGTTTTCAAGACAATTTTTTTTTCCTAGAGTCAGAATTTTATCACTCATCTTGCCCATTTTTATGAAGGACAGGATGTCTTCTGTCCATCCCTCCATTCGCCATCTCTTTGGCTCACTCTTCAATTTTGAATATCATTATCACCACAGGTAGTCCACACTCCTTACAAAGGAGATGCTGAGAGATGATGCGATGCCTGGCCTCAGGAAATGCACCACATGCCACAAAACTGAGTGTGTGGCTGGCTGTCCATCATGCGGTGTAGATCAGAGACCAAGTTCAGAGGCCATGGTAGAGACAGCCCCCAGCCAAGCCAGGACATGGATGTGACAAGTCTGCATTATTGGAAGGTCAGTTAGAGCTTGAGGACTGACATCTTATTGATATCTCAGTGGCATGGAACCGCTGTGGAATTTCCGGTTTTGAAAGAGCATCTTTTAGGAGAGAATTACATGGGAAGTTACTTTGGGATCTACTCTGGTTCTTGTAGGAACCCCTTTGGTTTGATATTTGAGCTTTACTTTCCTTTCAAGCGGTGGGCTTGGACGGATCCATTCCACAGAGGTGCAGCGAGGCGTGTGAGTGCTGTGGGGGTTACACAGTATTGCACAAACTGTGAAGGACACCTTTCTTTGAGAACTAATTGTTCCAATGTAACACCTCATGCTAGCAATGCGAGAGGCTACAAGTAAACCCGATTAAGGAAAATACCAACATCTTGTCTCTGAAGCTTACATTATCTGCATGTTTGTGGTTTAGTCAATAGATAGTTTGAAAACATATTCTGAGCATTCCAGGAAATAATACCATGGAATGTATTTTATAAGGAATAATATTCTATGTCCTGAGGCTTTAAAATATAATCCTTTAATTTTTTCCTTGTGTATTTTCCATAACTTTATGATAGTTTTATTATTATTTTTTCCCCTGACCAATGCTCTCTCCTCCGACAAAATTAAGTAAGGGCAATTTTGGCCTCTCTGTGAAGTCATCCTGATGGCCCTTAGTCCTCATCGCACCAGAAATAACATTTAATTGGACGTGACTACATTCGGGAAAAGCTCTGTTTTAGAGATAAACAAAGAGATTAACTCGATGTCCACAGTGAGTGACTGATCATGTTTTTCAATGTGTGGTATTCAGGCTCAGACCAAAAAAATTTGGAGGAGGTGGGAACATTAGAAAAAAAAAAAGTGTTAGCCTGTGTTGCAACCAGCAAGGAAAAATGACAGCATTGAGCTGACCCTGGGAGAAAAGCTGTCATTAGCCCAGTCAAGCCATCTCCCCTCACCCAGCAACTGAAGGAAGCTCAGAGGCAGATTGGCTGCCACGCAGGGCCGGCAGGAGGAGCCCGCAGCATCGCAGGTGGTGGGGAAACCACTGCCGCCCGCAGCCATGCTGGTAGCCCGCCCTTGGGATCACATGGTTCACTCCCAGAGAGGCCCTTTCACAATGAGAAGAAAAGGCAGTGCTGAAGGCTGCTTTGTGCTCCCAGGCAGACACACCAACCTCCACACATGATCAGGGTGGAAGCAGGACATTCTCACAGGAGGTTTGCTGTACCTGAACCAATAGCCACAGGTCACATGCTATCAGGGGCATCACTTTTATTTGCAACCAACTTCAGTGAGGGTTCATAAAAATAACTGACTAGAGCTGGCCCTGTGGCCTAGTGGTTAAGTTTGGCACACTCTACTTCAGCAGGCCAGCTTCAGTTCCTGGGCACGGACCTACACTACTCGTAAGGGGGCCATGCCGTGTCATCGACCCACATACAAAATAGAGGAAGATTGACACAGATGTTAGCTCAGGGACAATCTCCCTCAGCAAAAAAAAAAAAAAAGAAGAAGAAGAAGAAGAAGAAGGGGAAGAAAAGAAAAGAAAAGAAAAAAGAGGAAGATTGGCAACAGATGTTAGCTCAGGGTGAATATTCCTCAGAATAAAATAACTGACTGGGACCAGGGACACCTTCAGAGTGGGTCGCATGAAAACAAGTGCATTTGTGTGGGGCCCTTCAAGAAGATCATTCCCAGTGTAGTGTTTCTCAGAAGTCTTAGGGAGGGTTTTAAAGAAATATTCCATTCTTACGCATGAACTAAAGCAAAGTGAGTTGAAACAGAAAACGAAGGCGAAGCCGTGCGAAGAAGTACAAGTACCATAAAGTCGTCCATATGAAGTCTTCCAGAGTCCCCTAATCTGAACAACACATTGCAGACCTGAAAAGTACTAACTGGTCCACTAATGCAAGTGGAGGGGAACTTTGGCAGAAAATATGGCATTTGGCCAAAATTTCACACCAAAGAACATAGCTGTCTGGTTGTCTGTTGTTGTGTAACCACAAGTAGCATCCTCCAAACAGTGGCTTAGAACAATACCGTTTCCTTTGCTCGTGAATATCGGCTGTCCAAGCCGCTGCCGTTAGCTGGGCTTAGCTAGACAGCTCTCCCGCTGGCTCTGCCCTACAGCTGCAGTCAGACAGTGGCTGGGGCAGGGGTCATCTCCATGGACTCTCCACTGACACGTCTGGTATCTGGTCTGGGATGGCGCCGACAGCTGGAGCCTACAACAGCCGGGACTCCTCCACCATCTCTCTCTCGCTCTGTGATCTCTCCACGTGGTTTCTCCATGCAGTGGCTTTAGGGTAGCCAAACTTTTTACAGGATGACTCAGAGCTCCAAGCACCATTTTCCCAAGAGAACGCAGCAGCAACTTCATGGATGTTTCCAACTTGGGCTCAGAAGCAAAGCAGCAAAAATTCTGCTGCATTCTCTTGATTGAGAATGTAACAAAGGCCCACCAAGACGCCATAGGAGAGACACGGGCCCCACCCCACCTTCTGGATGGGAGGACTGACAACAATTTGTGGACATTTTAAAACCACCATAGTCTATTCTTTGGTGATAAATTATTTATATTTCTCTCACATGCTATATACTATTCTATACAGACTTATCCCTTCTCAAAATGCCCCAATGGTCTCATGCATTAGTGCAGCAATTTTAAGCTCAACATCCAGGCTCCTGGCATCTAAATATGCATCAGGTGCAGAGAAGGCTCCTTTTGATCTGAAGACCTGTGAAATAGACAAATTAGCTGCCCCCTCCCCAAACACACACCCCCAAAGTACAGTGGGGACAGTCATAGGATGACCACTGCAGATAACCCCATTTAAAACAGAGGAAAACTGGAGGCACACAATGGTCACTGGTCTATAGCATTTCTGAAATCTAACTGGGCACGTTGCCAATTGACTAAGGCTTAAGGTCTGGGAATGTTTCACTATGGATCAGGGCTCTGCCTTCTGGGCGTTAGTTTTTCCCTCTGAGTCAGTTCTTCTTTTCATTAAAAGTAGCCCAGGTTCAAAACTGAATATTTTTTCTCAGCCTGGATGCCCAGGATCCAAATACCTTTCATTCTATGCCTTTTCTTTTTCATTCTGAGCTAGTGACACTTCCATCAATACAAGTCCTTTAAAGCTTCATACAATTTCTATGAATCTTATTGCTGTTCTTTTAAACCAAAGCCTCACCTCCAAATCTCATTAATGTAAACCCTTCTCCTTCTTGGGTTCCCTATGGAATTATTGTGAGTCAACACCCTAAAGATTCTTAGCGGCTGTATTATTAACAGTGAATGTCTGTGGGCTATGCCCTTATGATAGTTAGAGGGATTTTATAAATTCTATGAGGAGCCATATAAATCTTTCTGAGATCTTCACAAAGGTTTTACCGTTACCCCTGCTTCCATCTTTAGACCATATTTTCCTGACAGTAAACTGGATTTGGTCTTTTCCCAGAAGACATTTCCTAATTTGAGAATCATTTGCCATCTGGTAATCCTGGGAATGAGAGTTTTATCTTTAATTCAGCAGTGCCTGACTCTTTTTATATTTAATGGTTCATTCCTTAACTCATCTCTCTCCTCTCTTTAATTTTGTTATGAGCAGATAGAATAATGCAGGTGGCATCTTCAACACTCTGACTGGATATCTCTTTAGCTAGATCATACTTTCTATTTACCATCTACTTCAGGTGACAGTGTTGCTAAATTATCTGTCTTTATATATCAAGGGACCTCTTTCTTTGAATTTCAAGTCATATTTTTCCCAATTTCCTTGGAGCTCTTGCCAACAGCTTCTTCAAGGATTATCAGGTTTCACTACAAATATCTTCAAGGACCTTCTAACTTCTGCCCATCCTCAACCCTAAAACCATATTTTAGGTTTTGTTTTGGCACTAATCCATGCTAAAACTTAGTGATTTCAAACAACAGACATTTGTTTTGCTCACATATGTGCAATTTGAGATGGCTCACTGTGGGAGGCTTGTCTCTGCTCGTTGTTGCATCAACCAGAGTGGCTTGACTGAGGGCTGGAGCATCCCTCATCGATCCATGATGATTTTTTTCTTCTATCCATGCCTGGAAAGACGGTGCTGGCTAACATCTGGTTGCTAGGGAGCCTCAGTTCCTCTTCACATGTCTCCATGTGACCTGTACTTCTTCACAATATGGCTGCTTGGTTCCCAGGCTGAGTGTCCTGAGAGACAACCAGGCTGGAGCTGTATCATTTTTTATGTCTTAGACTCAGAGGTCATGTGGCGTCACTTCCACTGTCCTTCAATAGCCAAAGTAAACATGGGTGCCTCCTATTGATAGTAAAGGGGAAAGGTTCTGGAAGAATATCTGGGATTGGAAATATAATTGGGGCATTTTTGGAAAGTGCAGTATTCTACAGTAGCAATCAATATGCAATTTAACATTAACAAGTCTTTTTGTTATGGTTTGATTATGCAAATTTATTATTTTTAAACAGGATGGAAAATCTGTTTCCAAAAATGAGAAAATGATAAATTTGATTATATTAAAAATTATTTTTATCAAAATAATAACACAATAACATGAATTATTCTCACAAAAATAACTTGAGTGAAAGAAGTCTGATAGAGAAGACGTACGTACTATGTGATTCTATTCATATAAAGCAAAACTAATCCATAACTTTAGAAGTCAAATTTGGTAAGTGTTGCCTAGAAAGAAGAATACGGAGCATTTTGGGGTGATGGCAGTGTTTTGTTTCTTGATTTAGTTGCTAGTCACATGCAATTCAACATTAACAAGTAAAGAGCAGAAGTCTTATGCTTTTCTTGTTATTCTGTGTCCTCTGAATGGAAGGATAATTTAATAGTCTAGCTATACTAGATATTGTTTGTTAATACTCAGCATCACACTTGCCCTTCTAAGCTCTCCTCTGTAATGCAGGGCACAAAGCCTGAAAAGCGCTTTGTTTAGCCGTTCTGACCACCAGGGTTCTACTCAGACTCTGATAATGAGGGGCACTTGTGCAAAATTTGAAAGGTAGAAGAGAAGGAAGACATGTTACTCTCTGGCTCTCTCTGTAGCAGCTTCTGGTGTTGCCTGACAGCAGACAGGGTTTTTTCCCATGGCTTTTAGGCGACCATCTGAGAATCACTCCCTTGAAGAGAGTGCTGCAGGAGGCTGAGAACGTCAGTGGGGGCTTCTCTGGGATCTCTGTACTTCCACAAAGCCTCCAGCCTGCCTTCAGTTCCTCAAGGCCCTCAGCATTGTAGATGCCTCTCCAACCCCTGCATGAGAACTCTGTCTACCCTAAAACCTAGAGTGGATTTGTTTTTCTTGACAATGCAATTCGGGCAGGGCTAGGTGCAGAAGAATCGTCTCTGCTCCACATGGTGTCGGCTGGAGTGGGTTGATTGAGGGCATCTCTTTAATGATGACTCGTTGGCGAGTTGTGTTTTGCCTAAGACCTGGGGGCTCAGCTGGGGGCAAAACCAAGAGGCCTTGATTCTTCTCCACATGGGCCTCCTCACATGGCCTCGGCTTCCTCACAAGATGGAGGATCACTTCCAGATGCAAGAGTCCTGAGAGAGAGCCAGCCTGATACAGCAGCCCTGAAGGGTCATCCTTCTAAATATGGAAAATTATGGTGTATGTATGTGTTCTATATAGATATATAGCTATATATACGCCTATCTAGATACATATCTAGTTATATATCAATATTGTGATATGTATGTTTATATACATTTATATTTTGAGAAAAAAATTTTCATGGTAAAAAGTGTTTACCTGGAAAGACGATTAATTAACAAGCGAAAGACTCTACACAAACACTGTAGAGAATATGTGGTGAGGAAAATCACACTGTGTCTCTAGGCATGCAGTAAACCATGCTTTCAAGCAATTAATGAAAAATCCTGCTATTCTCATTTGTTCCTTTTCCTTTACTCCGTCTGTACTGATTAAGTCTTATCTTTTCACTAAATACTAAACTCTGAAAAGCTAGGGAAAATTTTACAGAACTTTGTATATGTCTCAACATGTGGTTCAACATGTGTGCTTAAGATTTCATTTGCTACATGAAAAAACACAAACAAAATATTCTTTTCTGTCGCCTTTTTTGAAGAGATGAGGAAATCGGTGCCCGCTCTTGATGTCAAGAGATACAGAGCATGGTAGCAAATGTCACAGCTCGCCCCATCTGGTTTAAGTGGAGTTCTAGGCATATCTGTCCCACATCCCATGAATTGCTATGAGCGAGTTTTTATTAAATTGGACCCTGGGGCAATTTAATTGTTCCCTCTCACAGAAAACTTGGACACCTGAAAGAATGCTTCTTCCATAGCAGTGAACTCAACATCTGTTGCGATCAACTGGCAGAGAGGAAAGACTTTGAACATAATTGAGAACTAATATATAAGCTAAATAAACAACTGAGACTTAGTATGAAATGATTTTTTTTGTGATTATTGTCAGTAAAATCTGGAGACTTGGACTATTCTAACAGTCATAAACATAATAATAATAAATAATTGTTAAAAATCCTCTCCCTCCGCCCATGAGTACATACTGTTATTTTATATATTGTGTCTGGACTTAACTTCCAGACCATGATGTCACTGTCAATATATCATCCCAATTTGCCAAGAAAATACCATCATCTATTGCTAAAGAGAAAATATGTCCATGGTGAAAGTAATGGCGCAGATGTGTAATTGTTATTTCAATTGTAAGAAATATGTCAGCTGCCAGGAAAACAGTATTTATTGACTGTCCATTGGGTCACTGGATAGAAAAATTCAATAGTTATCTATCTGCTCATGTTGGAGACAAAACAATGGCCAATTTCATGACCTTCCTTTATTTCTTTTTGAATGTGACCTCATATCTCTAGTATTTTTCTTTCTATCGGGCACAGATGTCTGTATTTTAAACCTGTCAGTAGATGGTAAATATAAATGAATGAACGCATTCAAGTAGCGTGAAATCAGAGATCGATGACCTGATTCCCTGAACCAAGGTTAGGAGATAGACTGGACCAGAAGTCTAAGTTGTAAAAAGTGTCAATGTTGTCCTGCTCCTCAAGTGGCCCTACAAATTCACATTTTATACTCCTGTCTCCTCCAGTCTACAGTCCCAAATCCAAATTCAGACACTCCATGATCAATCTTAACCTGAGTCTAAACACATCTAGAGGTTGGATTCCACTGGGATTGGCCAAGAGCTGGAGATTAGCCAACGGGCAAGGTCAGTGAACTTTAGAGTGTTTGAGTGGCAAGGATGTGTACGTGGGGATGGTGGGAGGAGCAGTATTGGGGGCAGTCAGAGGTCAAAAATCAGGATGAGCCCTTGAGACAGTAATGTCTGGGAGGTCCTGATGTGGCCACCAAAATGAGGTCATCCAAAGGAGGCCAGAGCATGACACGATGAGGAGAACAGCTTGAAGCCATTCCATGTCCTGGGAGGGAATTTTGATAACTGGCGTTCTTATAAAGCTTTCGCCTTTGCAAAGCACTCAACATTGTCATCTGGTCAGATTCTCCTCAAATCTCTGCAGAGTCGGTAGAGCCAGAAGCACTTCCCTGAGACTAGACACAAATCGCCCATCATCACAACCCATAGCTTCCTCGTATCCACTGTCCACTATGTCTCACCCTCACCAGATGGGAAACGTGTGACATTGGGAAGACTGTCTGTATCGATCACTGCTCTTCTGCCTCTGCCAGAAACATACTCGGTGATATAAACCTACTTATTCAAAGAAAGAATGGGCCCCTTCAGTAAGCCAATTACACAAAGTGGCAAAGCTAAGTCTCGAACTTCCCATCATATCTTCTTTTTAGAACTGAATGATTAGGTCCTAGGATCCTCTGCTTGACTACAGAAGCAGGAGAAGATGGATACCAAGAAGGAACTTGAAAAGAGGGAGCAAGACACAGCCCTCAACTAATGGAACTGGTGCAAAGGGTCTAGTGTCTGGCTCCCAGTCTGTGTTGGGCATGGACAAAATTGGACCCAGAGCCACCTTATTATTTACTTTGCTTTTTCTTGTGTACTTAACCTGCTCCACTTACCCCAGAGGCTATTTTAAAACTGTTCCACTCTCTTTAAACTTTCCATCACTATGTCTGTCTCAGGCTCAGCTGATAAAAGAATTCTTAAACATGTATTGAGTTTTTGCTAAATGCCAAGAGCCATTCTAGGTGCTTTTAATATATCCATTTATTATGAATAACCACGTGGGTTTTTTACTCTTATTATTCCATTTTCTGGCTAAAGAAAGGGAGGTAGCGAGAGGTTAAGTCACCAGACCCAGGATGAACAGCTACGAAGGAGTGGAGCTGGGAACTGAAGCACTCAGAACTTCCTGAACTCCTTCTCCTCTAAGTATTTCACGCTGTTAGTACTTTCTCTTTCTAACATCCCTGCTGCCTCAGTGGAGAAGATACTCCACTTCTAAGACTAATTCTTCCACCACGGCTCAGGATCCTATCTCTTCTAACCCCGCTCAGGCACTCGGTCGCTTTTCCTGTTCTTTAATCTCTCTTTCTCTGCTCTTTTGCCTTGAGTATTCACACACAAAGTATTTTCCACACAAAAAGATCTTCTCTCAGCCCTGCCTTCTCTTAGATATACCAAACAAGGTCTCTTCTCCCCTTGCCTTGAGTATCCACACATAAAGTATTTTCCACACAAAAAGATCTTCTCTCAGCCCTACCTTCTCTTAGATATACCAAACAAGGTCTCTTCTCCCCTTCAGGGTCACGATTCTCAAAAGACTTGTCTGCATTTTCCCTCTCTCCTTCTTCACATTACATTCAACTCTAAACCTACCATCACATGGCCATGCCGCCATTATGCGAATACAACTCTTCCCACTCAGGTCCCCACTGACCTTCCAATTGTGTGACCCGGTGAACACTTTCTTGATCTTTTTGGACTTGATCCCTCATGGCATTTGACCCTGTTGCCTAGGTCTCCTCCATTGGCTTCTATGACATCACAGTGTCTTGATTTTCTGTGCCTTTGCCTGCTTCTTTACAGTCTCTTTTGTGGGATCATTTCCTACTACTTTGCCTTTCAATTTTAGAGGACAGCAGGCTGCTGTTCTCACACCTGGGGCCTCCACGCCTACGGCTCTGCATCAGGGCTTCTCAACCTTGGCACCATTGATTGACCTTTGGGGCTGGATCATTCTCTGTTGTGAGGGTGGGGGGGCTGTCCTGTGCACTGTAGGATGTTTAGCAGCATCCCTGGTCTCTACCCACTAGATGCTAGTAGCACCCCTTCCTCTGACTGTGAGATTTCAGATGTCTCCAGACATCACCAAGTGTCCCCTGGGAGTAAGATTACCCCTGGTTGAGCTCCACCATTTCACACGCTCTCTATCTCTTTAATTAGTATCTGTCACAATCCATAACTAAACATTTTCACATTTATATTCCCAACCTAGACCTTTCTCCTGAGCACCAGATTCTTCCATCCTATTTGATAATTCCACTTGGATATCCCCAAAGCACAGAAATGTAAGCTCTACATTCCCCACACTGAACTCATCTTCTCCCTCTGTCTTGTCTGTCTGGGTTTCTCTGAGATCTCCAACCTCAACAGATGGCACCATCATCCATTCAACTCCCTAAGCCTCTCTTACCACACATCTAATCCAGCACCAGGTCCCCTAGATTCTCCTTCATTAATTTACAGCCTCTTCTCTCTTTCCCCACCACCCCTCCCTTTCCTCTTGCCTCCATTGTCTCTACTCCACTAAGCGTCACAGTTTCCTACAGTATGTCCTGACTTCCACCATTTATTTCAAACATTCATTAATCCAAATGTAACCAGAGGGATCATGTTCAAGTTCAAGCCTGGCCAGGCCTTGCAAATACCTTCACACCTCCATACCTTTCAATGTCGTTAGGATAAAGTGTGATGTGCAAGTCACCCTAAGACACAGCCCCTGCTCGATCCTGGTCCCTAACTGTTTATGTCATTCCCACCCCTTTCCTAACATCTCATCATCTTGCCATTGATCTACTTATAGTTGCAAGAAAGCGCCACTCTGCCTCCCCTCTGGGGCCCTGCACTGGCTGTTCCTTCTGCCTGAACGCCCTCCTCCCCATCCTATCTCTCCACTCTTCCTCTTGCCCAGTTTTCTCTTCCTCCAAATCTCAGCTCATCTAGGAAGCTTTCCCAACCCTCCCAGACCCAGTGAAAGGCTTTCCTGTGCACCATCTGTCTGGTGCCCATTCCATTCCCCCCACACTCTACTCCCTGCTTACTAATCCGTTCCCTGCCCAGTTGTAAGCTCCATGAGAGCATGCTAGTCACTTGGTTACTGTTTACTTTTTAAATCCCATTATAAATATAGCCCAGGGAAGTAATCAATCAACAAGTTTAATAAACATATGAATAAAAAATACATGAGTGATCCATCTGGGCAATAATGTACTCTACATGCAGGAATAATTTTATTACACTCGAATCCACAATGTTGCAATTTAACACTTCGGAATGGAATTTCACTGCTCTATGTTAATGGCCTCTCCCTTCCTCCTTCTGATGGATGCAGAATTCAAGGGAATTGCGGGGCGGGGTAAGCAACTAGCATTTGCTGAGTGCTGATTCTATGCCAGCTTTTTATGTGCTATCTCACTTAATGCTCACAGCAACTCCTGGAGGAAGGCACCAGTTTAGAGTCTAGCAGCTTACAAGAACATATATTTATTATCTCACAGTTTCCATGGGCCAGGAGTTTGGGGATCAGAAGTGTGTCATCCCATCATTTTCACAAGTCCTGCCCCAATTCAAGATGACGAGATTTTACAGGGTATGTGTGAGGGGTGGGGGTGGGGGGGGGGCGGGCGGGGTAGGAATTCTGTCTACCGTGTCAATAATCTGAAAAGACATGAGATTTCCTGTCAAAAGAACTAGGTTCAAATCCCAAATCCTTGGGGGGGCTATTTAGTCACCTGTGAGTCTCAGTAGTTCACAGTAGTTTGTGGTAATTTGATACACAGCAATAGATAACTAATAAACTGTGCTGTGTGTTTGTACAAAAACACCACAGAGCGCCTGCAGAACACAGCAAGGAATTTCTTTTTCTGCCTTAGTTCCCAATATCTATGACACTTTGGAAAGGACCGTTAGTCATTCCATTAAAAAAAAGTCCTCAAATCTGGTCTGCTGAGAAACCTCGTTTTGCCAGCAACAACGTCTCTCTCCGTAAAAATTATATGGTAATACTAGATCCAATTGCATTTCTATGCACCTAAGTAGTTTCCCATCTTTTGGAAGGACTTTACAAACGGTCGATGCTTTAAAACAAAAGACCTGAGTGAAAATGCAGCTGCACCACAGTGTCTGGTCAGGCGGCCCCGGGTAGAAAGCGGCTCCACTCAGGTGGGCTTCCCGGCACGGATTTATGGGGCTGAGCTGGCGTGACCTCAGACATGAGTTCCCGGGAGGCGTGCTGGGCTCTTCTTGCTGTGGTTAAGCTGAAGAGCGAGTAGGTCTGGACTGACACGGGTCTCTTTCCTGGAAAGTCGAGGGATCAATTCCCAGCTGGAGTGGTGCTTTGCCAACAAAAATTCAAAGTTTCAAAAGGTAAAAAATCAGCCTACCTCTTGTCTAGGGTTTCTCATCCTTGCACTATTGACATTTGGGATTGGATCCTTCTTTGTTGTGGGGCTGTGCTGTGCATTTTTAGGACGCTGAACAGCATCCCTGGCTTCCACTCACTAAATGCCAGTAGAACCCTCTCTCCTCACAACCAAAAATGTCTCCATCCATTATCCATCTGGGGAGACGCAAATCACCTCCAGTTGAGAACCCCTGTTTTAAGCAAATGGATTAATTCTATTCTCAGGGCTCAATTACAATCCAATGATCTAGCATTGTGGGATCAAATAAGCTAATACAGTGAGGACTGGAGATATGTTGCTGGGATTCCAAAAGACAAGGGTTTCCAACATCCATCTCAAGGTGCCTTTTAAACTGTTTACATAACTTTGAAGAAACCGAGCCAGAAAATAAGCGTGCCGATTAGGGGTACGGGGGCACACTGCATCATTTGCCTTCTTCATGTGTTTACATTTTAAAGGGTGGCTCAGTCATGGATTACAGAGGGAAGAAACCACTGTAATTGAGAATGGATAGACTACTCAAAATATACACTTCTTGGAGCATCCTTCAAGGGACTTCTATTTTATTTTTAAGATAGGCGGACTAATTGCTTCGAAGAATAGCATCCTGTGTTCCTTGTAGAGGATTACTCTTTTGAATCACATAATCAGCTACTAACTCTGAAGCTCGAGTTCAGATTTCTCTATGCTCTGTTCCCATAAGAAGGCTGCACCTTGATAAAGATGGATTGTTAAGAGATTAGTCTTGGTCCCTGGAACACCAGGATCACGGTTTATTTCGTGCGCTGTCTACATAACCATGAAAATCTTTACATTTCCCTTGCTTGCTTGAGGAAAGTTTCTCATGAATTTTTAACTAGTCCTGTGAACATCTTTTATTTTATTTTAGAAAAATGTAAAGTAGTTTGGTTTATCTTGAGTGATATTCAAACTTTTTCAAAGCAGGAAACAAAAGCAACATTGATAGTTTTTTCTTTGAATGACATGTTTTGGGTAAAATTACCATTATCTCTGACTTACCGTTTTGAAACGGAACAAGCTTTCTGCTCCTTGATGGGAATATTCTTAAAATGAATGCAACATTTACTTTTAATTTTATTCCCACATCAATAAACGTAAATCACATGTATGTGATTAAAGTCTATTTAAAATAGAGAGAATATGCATCCCAGAGATGTGGTTTTTATTTTAGTAGAAATTGCCTTCTAATACATAGTAGATTGATGCTATTTCTGGATTGATGATTAAAACTATATTTTAGAAAGAGAAGACATTAGGACATATCCATAATTTTAAAAGTACATTTTTAAAAGATAAAAACATCTTGGGGCCAGCCCGGTGGTGTAGCGGTTAAGTTCGTGCACTCTGCTTCAGTGGCCTGGGGTTCTCTGGTTTGGATCCCAGGTATGGACCTGTGTACCACTTATCAAGCCATGCTGTGGCAGCGTCCCACATATAAAATAGAGGAAGATGGGCACGGATGTTAGCTCAAGGCCAATCTTCCTCAGCAAAAAGAGGAGGATTGGGGGATGATGCTGGCTCAGGGCTAATCTTCCTCAAAAAAAAAAAAAAACTTTATATAGCACAGTCCTAGTACTGGTGGACATGAACTTGGAGTTGAATGATTTTTCTAAAGTCATGAAGTTCGATGTGGCGGAATCTGCTCATGTTTAGGAAAAAAAGAGACGGTTGAATCCAGTTGACATCCCTTTATTTCAAATACAGTAGTTTGTTCACTGACTGACCACATGTATCTAGATTCTAGATTTTTCTGAATAATCATGCACCCTGTACTAAATTCAGTATCTTAGATCTTTTCCACTTTTGATAAGTGATTTCAGCACTTTGGCTGTTCAGCAATTACTCCTGCAATTTGCCCTCAGAGGGAAAAGGAAGCCACTCGGCTTCTCCCTGTCACTTGGTTACCACGTGACGTGGTACAACGACGAGCTTCAGACAAGCATCTGCGGAACCTGCACACAGTTACTAGCGCGCAGGCGCAAAACCCAGCGGACAAGCTGCTCCAGTAGCCTAGTGGAGCACCGCTTTCTGCTTTTAGGTGCTCTGAGCACTACTTTGCTTCAAAGGTTCACCTCCAGCCAGACGCCATGACCTTGTAGGTAGGATTCCACCAGGGAGCAGAAGTCGCAGAACGACTGGTCTTCCCACCAAGCATCAAACTGAAGGCCTCGCTGCTGGGCCACCAGCTCCTCACGCATTCGGGGAGGCGAGGGAGGCCTGCGAGGATTTTCCAACCCAGCCTCACTCGCTGCATCCTCCTGTGTTTGTTGTTGTTTCTAATGTCGCTGATGTTATTTAGCAAATTAACTGGCATAATTTTAAATAACGACACTCAGGGGGTGCTAAGTGACCACCTCTGGACTCCTGACTGGGGTCTTCCTTTGGGAATCACCCCTGAATTGTGAATTCCTGATAAAAGTCCTTCAAATGTCAACCAACCATCCCTGAGGTGTACAGTGGGGATTACTTGCACAGCCACATGTATGTCAGCCTGATTATAACTTTTTTACAGAAAATTGTAGACAATATAAGATTTCCACTTTCCATAATACAGACAAAGCACTAAGACTCAAGTGAGAGTTCTCTATTTTTACAGATTGGTGATTTAAAACTAGCAATCAGAAATTAAAATGTGTTAAACACTTGGAACGCACTATTCCACTTCTTTACATTATTTTACAGAATTTCCCATCCAAGTATATTCTAGTATTCTCATTGCTATGCTGGTTGTAATAGCTGAACACTGGAAATAACATAAATGCCACGAGTACATACACGAGGACACATTAGTAAAACAGCATGAATTTCAGCTATAAAACAGAATGAATGGCTAAGTGCAACGACAGAAAGAGGATGGACAGAACATTTTAAGTGAAAAGAATCTCAAAACAGTACGTATTTTAGGGGACAGGCAGGAGAGACAGACACAAAAAGGGGAAGGGTCTTTACTTTTCAATTTCTACCTTTCTACCTTTTTGAACTTTTTCACAATATATGTTACAGTGCTTTTAGCTTTATGTTTTATCTAAAATATATCACATGCCACTGGTTTTCCTTCTGTATTAGCAATTTTAGGAGATTAAAAAAAAGTAAAATGGAGGGGTCAGCCCAGTAGTGTAGTAGTTAAGTTTGTGCACTCTACTTTGGCAGCCCTGGGTTCGTGGGTTTGGATCCCAGCTGTGGACCTACATGCCGTTCGTTAAGCCATGCTGTGGCAGCATCCCACATACAAAGTGGAGGAAGATTGGCATAGATGTTAGCTCAGGACAATCTTCCTCACCAAAAAAAAAAAAAAAAAAAGTAAAGTGGAGACTTTTTCCTCCAGGTATTAAAAGAATTTAATGTTTAAATATTTAATCCAAGACTAATGGTTGTGGTAAGGAGAGAGAGATTGATTCATGTGAGTTGAGTAAAAATCACTCATGGAGGAGTTGAGACCCTGAATTGGGTGGAATTTATGTAAACAGAAAGAAAATAGAGAGATATTCCAGTGGAAAAACTTAGTGAACAGGTGAAACCATCTAAGAAAAAAATATATTTTTCCTATAGATCTTTGAGAAAAGAGACAAATAATAATTTTCTAATAAGATTACAATTGACCAACAGAATTTTATCATTCACCCCTAATTTCACTAGTCTGGGACAGACCTTTTCCCTTAGCAAAATACCCACTGGCTCCTTTGAAATAACTCACCCACACATGCATGCACGCCCACTCACCAAACACCTTTATAAGTACAATCTGCTATTAACCAAAGGGGGCTGAATACGCCAAGGACACAAGAAGAAACCAGACTGTCACTAACACAAAGTTGAAATTCGGTAACACTGAGAGAAATGCAGACCTGTTGTCTCAAAGACTCTTTCAGACCCCAAATTCTCAGGTAAATGAATCCAATTACAGCTGTTTAATCAAGTAGAATTACAATAGCTTAAATAAGCAGTAACTGCTAGAACATAGAAAAACAAACCAAATTAGGTCACAAGGCAATTATTAAAATGATTCCCTAATAATTTGTTCTCACGTGGCCCCTGGCTGTGTCTGAAACTGAAAATGATGAATATAGAATAAAAATGTCCCGGCCTCAATTTAACGTGTACCCTCTCTGTTATTTTCTGATTTCTAAACTGTTAGCAAATTAGGAAACATTTCCGCGTCTGTCGGGGGAGGACTCATCATGCCTCCAAAGGAAACACACTCAGAAAGAGGGTTATCTGTAGATGAACATCCTTAACGTAGAGCAGATGTGTGTAAATTTCTCTCAGTTTGGCTAATACCGTGAGGAATTTTAAAGCTCTCTCTTTAATAAGGAACATCAAATACTTCACTAGGCAATTGGGATTTTCCCTCCCATTTATTGAGGCAAATAAATTACCTTGAAAGGAACAGTGCTTGGTTACCTCATTATTTCTAATATGTTTGCTGAGAGAGATAAACCATGGTCATCAAAACCGACATTCCGTCCACTTCTGCACAGATGGAAGTTCATAATTTAGAGAACTCCCCACATCTCAAGCCTTCAGGGCACTCGATGTCAAAATACGTGTTCCCTTGAAGACTGATGGCCATGGTAGTATTGGGTGGACTTACTGGATGCCAGGTACATTATTTTTCTGATGTTCTCAATCTCTCTTTGACCTTCCTTTTAATTTTTTCTCTTGCACATTTTAGGAAATGCAGACAACAGAATTAATGAATTAATGAACAAATACAGTTTAAACAGCAACAATAATTTTTCATATTTGATTGAATTTAGTTTTTCAACAACTACAATGATTGATATTGTAGTAACAGGAGTAAAAACATGTCTCTAGGGTAATGTGATTCCCGGACCAGCAGCATCAGCATCACCTGGAGATCTTTCAAAAATGTCAATTATTTTGCCCCACCTAGAACCCTGGGACGTGGGGCCTGGCTCTGTTCCACTTACAGACCCTCCACAAGATTCCGATGAAGTTTAAGAACCACTGCCCTAGATGTTAATTGGGAATGTCATCATTCTTTGAAAAACAACACTCCACTGTAATATATATAATATATTCAGTGATACACGGTGCTATTTCTATATGTATATTTCATAGTTAAAACTCATTTTCTATAAAAAGATGATGTTTTCTAAATACTATGGTCAATTGATTAATATTTATTTAGAAGTAGTAATATGCTTGTGGTTAATAATATCAATGTGTGATAGTCTATACAACTTTCTCTTCTTCGAAGGCTTAGCTGAGGAACTCTCAAAATGGGTTAATGTCTAAAAAGCATTGTCCAGCCTCAGGGAAATAATGTAAGTGATGCCATTTGATGGGTGTGCATGTGATCTATGCCGTGCTAAATGCTGGGCATGGGTTATTTCGTGTAAAAAATTTTTAAAAAGCCCATGATATGTACTCATGTTATCTGCGTTCCATACAGAAGAAAACTGAGCTTCCAAGTGGTTGACTCTCTGACCCAAAGGCACACGGCTAGTGGAGCCGGTTTCACAGCCCAGGCTGGAAAGCGCATGCGTTCCCCTCTGCAGCTGCCTTGTTCACGAACATAACTACACTCATGTTCTCTTTGGTTAAAGATGACAATTGTTTTTGGCCTCTCCTTATCTGTTTGACAAAAATTTGGCTTTATTGTCCATATTCTGCTTGAAGGGTATGCCGTTAAACCATTATGACCAGAATCACCCCGGAGATCCCAACAGTCCTCAGGGTAGATTTGTGTGTGGGAAGAGGTCATTGTAAGCTGGGGCAGAGGAGCTGGGGGTTGAGGATGGGAAGAAAGGCGTCCCTCAGGTCCTACTGGGACAATACACTTATCCCCACCTCACTCACATTATGCTCTTCCAGGTTCCACCTGGAATGTGGCTCTGATTGGAGGTGATTATCTGTCCTAAGATGTCACTTCTAAGAAGTCTGCCAGCACCTTAGTCTACCAATAAAGAGAGAGAAATTAAGCTTATTCTGGAAGTAAAAAAAGCCACCCAGAGAATGTATATTAGTTAATAAAGAGTTAAATCAATTCAAATGATGGAACTCAAGATATTAGTAGGCATGCTGAATGCCATCGTTTATATTTAAACTATTGGATCATTTATATTTAAACGATATATGAAGTAATATAGTTTATGTGTAAATTGCATGTGTGTGAGAGAGAACGTGCTTATTTTGTGTAAGAGGAGATACAGCCAAAATACATATCATGAGGAATAGTTAATTTTTGTCTCAATGTTTGCAATATGCTCAAGGGAGCTCGATCTCCTGCTTTAAACTTAATCCAGATTAATTTTATTTTTCTGGCTGTTTCAGCAATTCCTACGCCACTGGAAGGGTTTCCTGGCGAGAAGGGTGTGGGCCGTCCCCATCATTCACCTGACTGACACGGAAGTCTTGACTGCTCTGTTGTTCTTCCTCCTTCAACCCAGCCCTGCGCTGAAGTCGGAGTAAGCCTGTTAAAGTGTAAGTCAAATCTTACTCCTTCTCCACTCAAAAGCTCGGACGACTTCTCAACTGATTCACTGTGAAAGGCAAAGTCCTCAAAATGGTCTCCTACGTAGTGTGGCCCTCCATACGTCCCTCTCTTGACCCTCTCCACCCTGCCTCACCTCCTTGCTGTTGCTGGAAAACTTCAAAGCTCTCAGCCTTACACCCTACTTTCATCATTCTCTGCCAGCCTGCTTTTATTTGCATAGCTCTCATCACTACCAGATATATTACGTCTTTGTTTGTTTGTTCCTGCCCCTATAATAAAATACCTAGTACCAAGGACTTGCTGGGGAGCGTAGAGAACAGTGCCAGGCCTGTGAAAGGCTCTCAGTAAATATTCGTGTCATGAAAGAATACATGGTGAGAAATACACCAGCATCTGGAAAACCTCAACAGAAATGCAACACAGATCCCACCAACATGTTGAGCACTGAGCTACCAATTGTCACTTCAGAAGGGTGGGTCCTAGTACTCCAGTTTATGTATCATTGGAGATGGCTCTAATGTAGGGCAGATTAACTACCTCCCACTTATTCTTCCACGGCAAGCTGGACACAGCGTTTCCTCATCGCCTTGTTCCCTCATCGCCTTGTTGCCCTGGGCCCGTGCTTCACAGCAAGTAGAATCACAACTGCGATTTAGCTCACCGTCCCTGTTCTAGTTTTCCAAAATTGCCTTTCCTCCTCCCTCCTGGTCCTCAGAACTCTATTACAACCTCAGGAATGGGGATGAAGGTGAGGAAGGTGCCTTCATGAGATCTTCTGTTTCACTTTCCGGAAAGTCTTTTCAACTCTCCCCCCGACGCCTAGGGATTTGTTTCTACTGTCCTATACTCACTGAAAAGAGGTAAGACACTGAACTTGGACCAAAAATTTATTGAGAAAGAATTGTATTTTCCATGTTTTCTTTAGCTTGGGTCACAGCAGAGTTTCAAGCATTTGTTTTAAAATCATGTGAATTACACAATTTTGCAATTCTAAGAGGCTCTAAGGTTATCTTAAGACCTATGTCCGCAAAGAATGAGTGAATGCCCAAGGTCATTGAACTCCTGACTGGGAATAAATGATAAAAAGAACATTTTTAAGTGTTTATAGTTACATACAGTCATCTGATCAAAATCTGGTACTCTTTTTTTTTTTTTTAAAGATTTTTATTTTTTCCCTTTTGTCCCCAAGGCCCCCCGGCACATAGTTGTATATTCTTCGTTGTGGGTTCTTCTAGTTGTGGCATGCGGGACACCGCCTCAGCGTGGTTTCATGAGCAGTGCCATGTCCGCGCCCAGGATTCGAACTAATGAAACACTGGGCCGCCTGCAGCGGAGTGCGCGAACTTAACCACTCGGCCACGGGGCCAGCCCCTGGTACTCTTTTTTTTTGAAGACTTTATTTTTTTTCTTTTTCTCCCTAAAGCCCCCCAGTACATAGTTGTATATTCTTCGTTGTGGGTCCTTCCAGTTGTGGCATGTGGGACGCTGCCTCAGCATGGTTTGAGGAGCAGTGCCATGTCTGCACCCAGGATTCTAACCAACGAAACACTGGGCCACCTGCAGCGGAGCGCGCAAACTTAACCACTCAGCCACGGGGCCAGCCCCCAGCCCCTGGTACTCTTAATAGTGGATTTGCCGTTAATAATTTTATTTCTGGTTTCCAAATAAATTGATGAACCAATTTGCAGTTCTTGCAGTGCATTTTTTTCAAGGAACTATCTGGTTAATTGGTTTGAGTGATTTCAATATAACAATGATCTGAGAAGAAGAATGTAAGGACGTTTCACCGAATTGCATTCTCTTGGGAGCTTCCTTCCTCTCACCTGCCCTAAGTCTCAACTGCCTTTGACTAGATTTGCTTTCCACCCCTTGGAGATCTCCTTTCACTTTATTCTGTGCCCATCAAATCCTTCTACCTCACTCCAAGTAGCACCACATCTATGTCAATTTAACACAAGTTTCAAAAGGTCAACTATGACCAAGGGACAGTCTTGGTGTCATTCTATAGATCATTCCATTACAGTGATCATGAGATGAAAAGCAGAATCTCATCAAACAAATACATGGAAAAATGGGTTAAAGAACTATGTTTTATCCACGGGACATTAAACTTTTTGGATTTTGACTCTAGCATTAAAAAAAATAAAATAGAAGGATCCTCCTCCTGTGTAATTTCTTCTGAAATCACTGATGGCCACTGATGGTCATTTACATGACACATCATTTACTCCATGAAAAATAGACGTCCAAGGCAAGTCAGCTCCTCCAGCAACTCATCTTGAGACATCAGTCTGCCATCGTCCACAATGGATGAGTCCTCTCACCCACAACAGAGCCTTCTGTATCAGGAAACTGGTCCCCATACCTTGGTGTATAACACTTCATTTTCTTCTTAACATTACAGAGACTGTAGTTACTTATATAATAATGACTAAAAAGAAGAATCTTTTTGGTTGGAAGTTATCTTAAGGCTATGAACATGTGGTAAAATTCTGATATCTGAATATCTAATGTCTTTGGGAGATAGTCTCTCCTATAAAACAGACATCTCCACCCCTTTATGTGCCTCAAAAGTAGTGGCCCTCAACTGGGGGAGATTTTGCCCCCTCCCTCACCCCAGGGACGTCTGGCAATGTCCAGAGAGTTTTCATTGTCACAACTAGGGGATGGGGATACTACTGGTGTCTAGTGAGTAGAGGTTGAGGATGCTGCTGTCCATCCTACACTGTGGAGGACAGTTCCACAATAGAGAATGATGAGGCTCCAAAATGTCGATAATCCAAAGCTGTGGATTCCTAGCTAAAGCAAAGGGGAAAAAAAGAAGGTCTTTCAAAAAGAGTTTCATTGGCCTATTTTACCAATACTTTTTTTTTTTTAGCATTTTGGATATTTCTAATTAATAATTTCATATTTTCAGGCAGTTTCTCATCCAGTTTGTTCTGTCCCAGTGCACTCTTGTTTTTAACCATTCTATCTTCTGATATCTCTGATAAGTCACTCGGCTTGGGCCCGAGCCCGATATTCTAACTGTGCTTGCTGTGTTCTCCTCCAAACACAAAGGTGAGGCCAGTGACTTTTCCTTGTCGAATGCAGGAAGTAGCACTTCCTCTGTTTGCACGTATACGGCGTTTCCTTCTTTTCTGTTATTTGAGTCAGGTCAAAATTCCCGATGGAGTGCGGAATGACAAGCCATGACGTTGCTTTTTTATTAAACATACGCTGCACTTTCTGAGAATTAGTAAACTTTTCCATAGATCTCTTCATGCTGTGGAAACAGCTGTTGCTCACTGATAGTATAAAATCCAACTTAATAAAAAGAGATATGAGAGAAAATGGAATTTACTTTTATGATAAAACTTTCGGCAAAGAAATCAACCTGTTTTGCTGTTTTAGACCACTTTATCTCCTTGCTATAAAAATCTGTTCTAATTGATTTAATACATGGGATAAAAAGATAGATTTTGGGCAAATGTATAGACATACAAAGGTGACCCTTATTTAAAGAGAAATGCTTTGGATCCTTACCTTTGCGTGATACCAATGGACATAATCATAGTTGAAATGATGCAGGGCCTGATAATTTCTTCAACATAGCATTATGGGGGTATGATGGAAGTGTGGACGGGCAGGACTGACAAAGGGTCAGTGGTTTGGGGGCTGAGGGATGGGAACGAGGAGACCCATTCTACTCTTCCGTCTATTTTTGTGCGTGCTCAAAATTTCCATAATGGAAGTAGTTCTTAAAGTGGCCTTTAAGGATATATACTCCACACTCATCTTTTAAATAAGGGAGATAGACACAGCATTTTGTGGGCTTTTAAGATTATGGGGGGATTCTGGATATAGTGAAATAAAAGCCCAGACGTCCGATTCCAAAACCGGTTGTTGTCCAATCCTAACATGGTCCTGGGCATCCTGCAAACTGCCAGTGTCTCTCCTTACCCTTTTCGTAGCTCTTCAGTCCAACCTTGACATAGCCACTGTTTCCTGCCTACAACAGAGTTAAAAAAAAATATCGCTTACCTCCTTTAAAATCTTTCTTCTTTCCCATTCCTCACAGTAACAAGTTTCAACACATTTCATGAGATATTTATATGTTTATTCTTCTAGGCAATATGCAGTATTTACCAACAATATAGCTTTATATTTTCTTCTACTCCATCACTCAACAAACTACAGCTCACTGGATAAATCCTGGCCCACTGGCTGGTTTTTGTAAATAAAGTTTTATTGGCACATGGTCATGCTTGTTTGTTTATGTTTTTTCTGTGGCTGCTTTTGTGCTAAAAGGGCAGGGTTGACTAGTTCTGACAGACTATGTAAAGCCTAAAACATTACTATCTGGTCGTTAACAGAAAAAAAATTTGCTCACCTCTTATCTATTCTATCATTTTTAAAAAGTCTATATGGAGTGTTTTTTCTTTTAAACTTGACGTATAATCATGGTATTCAATTTTTATTAAATATTGAATATGCATACTACTCAGAGAGGTTCTATTATATTTTGATAAAATATCATAATTGCAAAGAAAAAGAAATTTAAGCCCTGTTCAGAGGAAGAAAAATATGTTGATTTTTCTTTTTATACTTGAAGCCTTTTGTTTCCGTTTATCCTGCTTTAATATATTTTCAGTGCCGTTCTGCAACAGCTAATGATTTGGTCTTCATTTGATAAAAATATTTTCCTCTAAAAGAATCATTGTAACTGAAACAAATAAATCCCTGAACTCTTTGGAATTCTGCTTTAACTAGAAGTGACTAGTAATGGTTTACAAGGCTTGCTTCGTGTAAGAATGTAACCGGCATAAAGTAAAAATGATGGGCAAATGCAATGTTATAGCAAGTTTAACTTGTTTGACTAAAAGATGACTCCATTGTTTGTCAACGCACAGGGATGGGTCAGTTTCTCCAGCATTGAGACGAGTAGGGGCGTGGCATGGAAAAAAGGAGAGTTCAAGGAAACTGATAATAACTTTCTCAGTGAGAAAGAGGTGATGCCCCACTTAGGAAAGAGTTTCTCTTCCCGAACATGGATTTAGATTGTATTAACTTTGAGAATTGTTGTTGACCCTTGGAAAGTATGCGTGTGTGTATCTGTGTGTGTGCTTGATCTATCTTTTTGTTTTCTAATAATTATCCACTTGAAGACCAAGAAGAGTGAGGAGATAAATCCTCCCCTCACAGTGACAGAGAGACCTTGACGGGACTTAACCATGGAGTATTTCAGCACTTATGGGGGCTGTCCTGTCCAATACCGTGGCCACTAGCCACATGTGGCAACTTACATTCACATTAATTGGAATGAAATAGAATAAGTTCAGTTCTTCTGTCACAGTACCCACATTTCAAGTGCTGAACAGCCATTTGAGGCTAGTGGCTACCATATTGGACTGCACAGTATTATAGAGCCTTGCCATCATCACAGAAAGTTCTGTTGGACAGTATGATCCCATACTGTTCTAAGGAGTGGCGGGGGGGGGGAGGGGGTGGCGGTGCCAAGCCCCTCCTGCTAACACCAGCATAACCCAGTAACTCCGACTTTGGAAAAGGCAATGCTCTGAGGGACTGTATGCTATGGATTGCACTCCTAGAGGAATGGGGGACAGCTTCAAGGTGAGTACAGGCTGGCAAGTAGGGGTAGTGTTGTCTTGATGTTGAGGTGGAGGTTGGGTCCATAGAGGACTGAGGACCGAAGTTCTCTCTCCTTCTCTATCTCTCTCTCTCTTTCTCCCTCTCAGTGTCTCACTAGTTTCTACCTTTTCTCGTCACATTAACTATCACTTTGTCTCTCTCTCTCCCAACTTGAAGAAAAAACAGGTAGTCTTTGGGATTACTGTACACGGTTAGAATTGGGATACACCAAGCAATGACGCCATGCAAATTTCTTTTTTTTCTTTTCCTTTTGACAGTCATATTTAGCATTCAATGGTAGGGAAGGTCTATTGATCAAGATATTCCTAAGCCTCCTCTAAGCCTCTTTTACAAAACTTTGTAGGGAAATTGAGTGAGGAAGCGTCATGTTATTCACATCACCACTCCACTGAGGCCCGTGTGCCAAAGTGGCATACAGGGATTGCAATAACAGCCAACAGAGGATACTGCTATTTAGCTGCACAACATATGTTTAAAACATCATTTTTTGGAAGGGGGTTGAGAGTGTAAATTTTTATTATGAAAAGTTGTAAATTTTATTTTAAAATAAAAATACTGGCTCAGCTTTTTCTTCTTTCGCTTTATTATGTATAAATGGATCTACTAAAGGAGGATTACCTGTGCTAATTTCAATTTTTCTTAATTAGATTCCATTTGTTTGGAAGACTTTTACGGGAGTTACTCTCGGAATAAGATCCTCACTGTCTTGGTTTTTAAAATTCTTCTTCTTAAGAATTTTGAAGCATAAAAAAAGTTTTTAAAATTGTTATTGTAGGATATAACTTTGTTGGGAAAGAAGAGTTTTATTCACCAGATATTTTCATGACAACTTAGTAGTTATGAATGGATATTGAATTCATCAGTGAAGATGAATGAACACGAATGAATGATCAGAGTTATTATTAGTTATTGATCTTTATTTCAGGGTTACACGAATCATATACAAGTTTTTGCTCTTGTTCGTTTGTTTTAACGCCACAAGCAGCCCGTGAGGAATAGCCCTAGGCTGCCTCAGTTCTTTGATTTTGGTCTTGCCTCTTTGGCTGATGGACAGCAATCAGTGCTATTTGCATCGCTCTTTTTCTCACAGGGAAAGTTAGCTCTAGCGTGGTCTGACTCCTGCAGCCCGGAAGGTACAACTTGAGCGTGGTCTAATTTCTCCTCTTTCCCAGACAACTGTTCGAGGTGTGGCGAGGACAAGGTAAGTTGAGAGGGGGCAGGATAGGTGGGAAGGGTTTGAGTTCAGAGTATCAGAGGAGGTGTGGACGGAAAGACAGCAAAGTTTCTCTTTTCATCCGAGATCATTCTGCATTTTGTCAGCTACCGTTGCTTTTATCAAATGTCGTATTTCAAATGACAGACGCAAGATGAGTTTGAGACACAGTACCCATGCAGTTGACCCCGTCTCACCTCTAAGGATTCATATTCCACTGCATTCCTAGACATTTTAATCGCAAGTATTTGAAGTCCAGCAATCCTTTTGGTATCACCTCAGTTTCCTATTCTATAGCTAAATTTAAGAAAAATGCATTTACTAATTTTTACTTAAAAAGCATGATCCTTAAAAACTATTTCTCTCTGTATCTCTGTCTATCTGCACGCCCCGGTATCCTTATGGCCAAAGAAGTCTGAATCACGTCCTCTACACATTGACATGGATTACAACTGAGGTGAATTTTGGGTAAGTCATGGCAATGTTTTACTTCCCCGGTACTTTAAAACTCATAGAATTTCATACAATAATGTTATTTCCATAGTTTACTTAATTAGCTGTATAATGTCAGATATTTTGCTTGATTTACTTTTTAAAAATTATCAGTCTTTATGCAGAGGATATCTTTGCATTTAAATCTTGGTCTACATTTTTTATTGTGGAAGAAGGCCGGATATAGAATTCTAAGCCAATCATGAGAATACTTTTAAGGCACTTGGTACACATTATGCTGTTTTCCAGAAATGTACACTCCTGTTTTGTTCCACTTCAGAGCTATCGATCTAAACCTCTCTCCTAAAATAATCATGCTGCTCGAATCAAAGGACAAAATATGCAAAATGTAAGCTTCTTTCATTTTTTGCTTTGATAAAGGTCCTTGATGATGCAATTTGGCAATCAAGAGCTGGAAAAACAGGTAAGTGGGCAAAAGCATGATGCTTTGAGGTACTCTTCCCTGAGTGGAAATTTGTCTCTGAAATACGGTCCACCAAATACTTCCCCACCTTCCCAAAGACTGTTTCTGCCTCAACAGTATATGAAAACAGGCAAGGCCATGCTGTCTGGAAACGTAATTATTTAAAATATACACATACTGGACTAACCAAGCACATACAAAACGTCTCCGTTTTATGTGTCATAAACCAAAGTCCTATATTCAAACGGTGATGGCCCCTCTGCCCAAACCCCTGCATTGTTTAAGGTAAAAACTACTCACAAGGCACTCAAGATAATAATTATTTTATTGAAAAAACATCAGCGATACCGACAAAAAGTTTTTAAAATAAATCATGTAAACGTTTGTAATTAATCAGAATAAATTGCACTATTTTATCTCTTTTTTTTTTTTTTTGGAGGAAGATTAGCCCTGAGCTAACTGCTGCCAATCCTCCTCTTTTTGCTGAGGAAAACTGACCCTGAGCTAACATCCATGCCCATCTTCCTCTACTTTATACGTGGGATGCCTACCACAGCATGGCTTGCCAAACGGTGTCATGTCCACACCTGGGATCCTAACCGGCGAACCCCAAGCTGCTGAAGCGGAACGTGCAAACTTAACCGCTGCGCCACCTGGCTGGCCCCTAAATTGCACTATTCTCAAATCACTAAAATCTACATTTCATAATTATTTTCTTATATTTATATGAATATGCCAAAAAAAAGTATGTCTAAAAAGATCGTATTCAGGTGACATATTTTGTTAAGTGACAAATCAGTTACATAAAATGCTATTATTTTTTGGAATCTGATAGTTCTACCTCTAAATGTAGAGTTATGATGACTCACTGTGTACTTTACTAAGAGTTATAATATTGTAAACTATTTAAATATTATTGGTCTATATATATATTGAAGCCCAAAGGGCCCAAATAATTGATATGTGTCAATATCAGAGAGCAAAGTGGCCATGAAACAGGAGATGTCAGTGCATTGAGTAGTTTCCACCACCACAAAACTTCACGTCTTTACGTCTAGACTCGGTGTCTAATGTTTAGACCAGTAAAATTTAAATGAACAGCTTCAGAAGAATGTGTTTAACTTTTTTATCTACAGCCTTTAGTAGTTCATTACAGTCAACTCATAGCCATGTACTCGACTCAGTGGAATCTCAAACTCGAAGGGCTCAGAGGTGACTTGTGATCTGAACATCTTAGGAAAATCTAACTTAATCAGGAGAGTTTCTAAGCCCTCTTTCAGCCCAACCTTTCTTTCATCTTAGTCTCGTTTAAAAGATTTAAATCTCTCTAGACTAATGAGGATGGCAGTTCAAGCCAAGAAAGAGTGGGTGGGAATTGAAAGCCTTAAGTTGCAACTAGAATGCAAATGCTATTCTCGCATAATTTGAACCTTACTGAACTGCCCAAATTTCAACCATCCTCGCCCAAAAACAGGAAATCTGTACCACAACCAGAGAGAGATTCCCTGAATTCCAAACAGAGATTATTTCTCCATTCCTTGAAGTTGTTCTGGGCCAAATGGGGAGCCCAGAAAATAATGATCAAATGTTGCTCTTGGACCTCTTGAAGCTCCTGTCATAAAAAAAGAAAGAAAAAAATTACTCTCATATAAAAAGACACAAAATCAAATTGCCCTTTGGCTCAAAGTTTTCTTCATATTATTTTATTGAAGTTTATATTGTCTTTCTTGAAGTAAAATTTTCTGATGCTTTGCTTCCAAAAGAAAATGAGAGTTTGCTCTCACTTTCCCTGCCGCCACAGCATCTAAGAGAGGACACGTCACTGTGATTGCAGCCCAGAAGGAACTGGTCCCTTAACTTCTGAAAAGGACATGAACGAAATAATATGTAAGGCCTTGCTGTGGCTCCTTGAATACTGGACACTATTCTGACTGTTTTACTCCGTCATCATTTTTGCCTTCAATACCTTGAAATTCTAGTATAAAATATACTAGAAGGGCTATAATCAAGAAAGATAGAGCATGACAAATGTTGACGGGGATGTAGAGAAACTGGAGCCCTCATACGCTGTTGGAGGGAAGGAAAAATTATGCAGCCACTTTGGACAATAGCTTGCAGTTTCTTAAAAAGTTAAACATAAATGTACCACGTGACCCAGCAATTCAACTCCTGAGTATCTACCCAAGAGAAATGAAAACGTGTCCACACAAAGACTTGCGCGTGAATGTGCACAGCGGCATTATTCCAAATAGCCAAACAAATGGAAACAACCCAAAGCCCATCAACTGATGAATGCGTCAACGACATTTGGTATATCCATAGAGTGAAATACTGTCGCAGTCTGGGTCTGTCAAGAGATGGATACCATGCAGTAGGTTAAACAGGGGAAGTTAATGTAAAGAATTATGAACTATGATGAATGAGTAACTATAAGGTATACGGAAACGCTATAAAGTATCCTTGGCCTCAGGGAGAGTGCCCAAGGAAGGACAAACTAGGCAAGAGTTTAGAATTTCTTGGAGGGAGCAGGGTTCTCCCACCAAAGAGCTGAAATGCCCCGGAGATGTCGGCTGGTTTGGTCAGACCAGAGTTGGTCTGGAGTTCCTGGGAAAACTGTAGCCCAACCCCTGGAATGCAAGTGAGGGAACAGGTGACCAGCAGCCAGCAAGGGGAATCTGTGCACTGGAGGGGGCAGAAGTTGTTCAAATGAAGCATGCCACATGGGGAGCCTGCGGAGGGATAACTGCTTATACCAAGCAGACCTTCTGCGGGGACTCTTGTTTCCGAGTTAAGAGGGCTGGGAAAAGACCATTGCCAGGCCCAGGGGTCAGGCTTGCCCAGCTGTCACAGACCTGTGGCTGTGGCAGGCTCCATCAGAAGTCCTCACAACGTTCTTCCCATCTCTCCCACCCACCTGCCCCGGAAATTGCGGGCACTTCTTCCTCTGGCAGTGTCCCTCCAGCGCCCTCTACTGAGACTGCTTGACATGGTGTTCATGTTAAAGGAAAAATGCTTAAAGGGATTCCATAGTTTATCACAGAACATATATTGAGGGTGGATCGGGAGCTGAGAGGCAATAAAGTGATGGCTGACAAAAATTCTACCCAGCAATAAAAAGGAATGCAGTCCTGGTACTTCCCACAACATGGATGAAATGCAAAAACATTATGCCGAGTGAAAGAAGGCTGTCACAAAAAACGACGTATTATATGATCCCACATTTATATTTAAAAAACCCCACATTTATATAAAATGTCCAGAATAGGCAAACGCATAGAGACAGAGGGCAGATGAGCGTTTGCCAGGGGCTGGAGGGGGAGAGTGGGAGGGAGGGTAAAGGGTGAAGGGTTTCCTTCGCGGGTGATGGAAATGTTCTAAAATTAGGTTATGATGAAGGCTGCACGACTCTGTAAATACACTAAGAAACATTGAAATGTACACTTTAAAGGGGTGAATTTTATCGTATGTAAATATGTCAATAGAGTTGTTAAAGAAATACTACTCAACAAATGAAAAATCCTTTGATGAGACCTAGTTTCATTTCTGTGAACCACGTTGTGTTGTTCTTAACCCAAATAAGGGAGGGTTGGTAGCATCATGGAAAAATCCTTTAATTAGTGTTTGGAATTTTATGCGAGTGAGTCCTGGATAATTAGAATAATTTTCAGAATCATGATGACTCTAAATGTGTTTATATGCTTGCCATGTGGCTAAATTCCAATTGTACTTCTGCTCACTCTTTTTTCTCCTTTTTTGCTATTACTTCTTTTAATAGGCAGATATTTGTGTTATAAAAACGTTTGGACTTAAGATTAGTTTACATTGTTATCTTCATGCTTCTGAAGTTTTTCTCTATAAGCTAATGATACGCACTAAAAATAAGAGAATCCTAAATCTCTAACTTGCTTTGAGAGTGTTCTTGAAGTAAGAGGGCTTGGCAAACAGAGAGATGACAGTGATGGGGACATCTCTTGCCTCTTATCTATCCTTTAACATTTGTGAGTTTAGTCTCTGCCTTGTATCCAACTGACAGAAGAAAATCTTTGTGTTTACTGACAACTAGGAGGGGCCACAATAGATTCTGGGAGAAGGGAGGTTGGCTGTGACTAATAAAAACTGACCCACAGAAGTGGCTGCTTGGTCCAATGCCATACTTCAACAAATACAAATCCAATCAGACACATATGTCCTGGTGTGTGTGGTCTACATTCTGCAACAGTGTGGCCTGATACCCAGGGAAAGAAGAAAGGGACAGACAGACTATAAATCACACCTGTTATATATTATTGGATTCTTACATTTAATTACTGATATCAAACCTCTGCTTTGCCATGCAGAATTGATTGTGGTCTGTTGCTAATTCCCTTAATGGATTTCTTCATTTTGCAGAAGTAGCTTTTTAGAGCTAGCTAGGCCACCTACAACCTTTGGAGTAATTCTCTCTGGTCTTTTAATCACTGCAGAGATAGTGATTATTGTGAATAAAGAGCAGATTTTGTGAATAAAGAGCAGATTATGAACGGAAGTGAGACCCTGCATGGGTCCAAAAGCTCCTCACCTATTATGAATTCTGGCAGAGGGGAGGATAACTAGCAAGCTTGCACTGATGAGGCTGTCTCCTGTGCAGTGAACCTGGGCCAGAGGGATGCTGCTGAGGTGACCAGGTCTGTCCTGGGTCAGGACTCCACCATGTCCACAGGTCATCTACCTCTCCTGGGCCACAGCGGGGTCACTTTTATTTCCACTCTCTCTTCTGCCTCTGGAGCCAACAACAGATCTTATTCAATGAAGTTTCCCAGAAGAAGAAAAAAAATGAAGAAACTTGGATCTACACCTCTCCATTTGCCAGCTGAGGAAGAACAGGAAGGTTCTTCTCCTTTAAGGCAATTAGATGAGTGATATTGGTACGTGAACATAGAATCCTTGTCTGGAACGCCAAGAGTTAGGCAGAGAGTAAGGAAAACTGAGATTTGAGAAAGACTCATTTAAAAAAGCCTGGCCCCATACAAAGAAGAAGATGTGAGAAGAAACCTGGAAACTCAGAAATACTGGGCACAACTCTTCTGACTTAAGTTGAAGATAAAGACCTTGTTGACCTTACTGGGCTTTATAACAGCAGAGGACCACTCCTCATAAATTAAGGAGATACCCAGAGTAGAGTGAGAAGGAAGAAGGGATGTAACTTAGCTGTTATTTTAGCACTAGAAAGTCAGTACCTACAAAAGTAGAGAGGGCTTTCTCTCTTCTCTTTTTCCCAGATCTATCCAAATGGACCAAACACTATTGCTCAGTACTTCTTGGCCATCTAATAAACACATCATATGGATGTAGTTCTGAGTACATATGGGTTACTGTCAAATCTACTCCACATACATATTTATTATTTAACATGGGCCTTCAAAAAATTCAATTCCTTTACCCTGTTGCCTGACTCGGGGTAGAAACTTCATGTACTGGCAGGGCAGTGGAAAAGATATTTTGAAGCAGATGGACCTCTTAAAAAGACTAATTATAAATAGAATCAGAAAAATGCAAATATGTCATCTCACTTGACCATAGTAATAGCATCAGATTTAACATTTTCAGTCCGGACCATCTGGGCTTGATTCTCATCTTTTGAAATTCTATGGGGGCTATTTTGGTTCTGCTTGGGAAAGTTTTGATTGAGTTACAAGCAGGATGAGAATCTAGTCCTGTTTGCTGAAATAGAAAGATTACTCTCTCTCTTTTCCCCTCACTGTTTGTTTGAGAAAAGTTGCTTTGGGAAGAAGAATTTGGGATCTTGAATACGTTCAAAGAACATTTCACATGCCACCAGCTATCAATTTGGAGCTCAAACAAATGACAATCATTTATATATGAATAAGACAGCCTATTTCCTCCATATTAGGAGAAACCCAATTTTCCCATACTGTTGACATTTCTATGTTATTTCTTACTGCACACATCTTTGGATAAATTTACTCTGTTTCCTGAGAAAGTTCTGAAAGAGGACGCACGTTATATGGTGATAGACTCAGAGTGAAGGAAAATAGTCTTTCTTCTCTCTGCCTCTACGTCACTACCTCCCTTCTCCTTCCCTCCAACTCTGTGGAAGCTGCTAAAATAGGTTGAGTCGTTGATTTTAGAAACACGTTTTCTTTTAAAACTTGCACAAATGCTGTTATAACACCAACATAAAACTTCTGAAGAGAAAAATACCACCCACAGTTTTTCCACCCTAACACATCCTGTCTTTATATTAAAAAATAAAAATTCCCATCTTGTTTTTGTCCATATGGGCACATAATTTTTAAAAGTGATTCAATTATAGTATAACATGTAGTACAACCTGATAGTTTTTGTTTCTTTGTTTTAAGGAATTCTTTTTACTTGATTTGGCCTCTTGCAGAGCTGGACTTCTTATTCAAATAATTTTGTAAGAGCCACCAAATCCAGTAATATTCATCTAATACTCCCTAGAAAGATTCATTAACTCAAACATCAGGAAAGAATAGAATTTTGAATTCTGTCTTTTAAAGACAGAAGCAGTTTTAAGGTTTTAGTAAGCATTTCAATGTTAAAACAAAGTCTCAAGTTATGCGTTAGTCGTTGAACATACGTTCCATTTAAAATTATTTCCTTGTCACATAGGAGTGTGTATATTTTCAATTACATTTACTATCATTCTGCAAATTCAGGATGATACTTCTGTCTGTAGAAATTCAAGGGGGCCACTGGCACAGCATTAATGAATTATGAGTGGGTCACAGATCTTCCAAGCTACAAATAATTGGATCAACCCCAACCAAGAGTTATGTAGGTGGTCCTAGCTGCTGATGCATAGCTGTGGTGGCCTTCAATATGCCTTTCCTTTCATGGTTAGGACATCAAGTGATGGATTCAAGACATCTGCCTGTAACCTCAATAAAGGCAAATGGGTTGCGAACACGTGTTCATTCTTGCCCGTTTCCATCTGCTTCCTACCTCATGCCTTGCTAAAAGTGCTCTGATTTTCCTTTGGGCAAATAACTCCTTCCCTAATCTTAACAATGTGGTTTTGGAGGCTTGAGACCACTTCTGAATTCTAGGAACAGACCTTAAGTGCCTTATACAATCAATAGATCTTGTGATACTAACCACAATGAGCAGTCCCGGAATGGTCAGGTTACCCAATTCAGGACCTTGAGAGAAAAACAATTGCCAAAATGCATTCTCCAGCTATGAGCTATAAGAGATGCTCATTCTCCCCATGGCTGGTATGAGGATGTGAAGCTGGTGCTGGACACATGGCTATTCAGCTACCACAATGAGAGCCTGATCCACTGAGCCGCACCAGTTGGAGCCTGTGGTCTAAGCCCGCATTGGAAGAGGCACAGCAGTGAGACAGAGATGTGCTCCTGGTGACGTGGCCTAAGCCAGCTTCTTGAGCAGGACTGCCCGATGAGAGAGAGATCACTGGAATTGTTTTTTTTTTCTAGTAAATTGTCTTTATTGTTCAATATGGTGCCCACTAGTCTCATGTGTCTATTGGAAATTTGAAATGTGGCTCGTCCAATTGAGATGTGCAATAAGTGTGAAATATACACTGGATTTCAGACTTAGTACAACAAATACTTTTATACTGACTACAAGTTGAAATTATAATATTTTAGATATACTGGGGCAATGAAATATGCTATAAAAATTTCTTTCACCTGTTTCTTCTAGAAAATGTAAAATTGCATAAGTGGCTTGAATGTGTGGCCCTCAGTCTATTTCTTTTGGATAATACTGGTTTAACCCATTTTGAATTTTCTTCATGATATATAGCATGAAGATTTTTAACTCACACTATAACTTACTTCTGAAAACTCAGTTGGATTATACCAAGCTTGACTGTCATACTTTGGAAACCACTTCTAAGTTAGAGGTGATGTGTACATAAGCATCCTAGTTAGTGAAGGCTGGTCACATTAATACTGTATGTGGTTTTTTATTTGCAGCATTCTCCTAAGTTCTTTGGCCTATATGCTTTATTTGTTAGGCCTTGGAAATAACAGAGGCTTTATTTCTCTCAAAAGTATAAAATTTCCTTATGTACCTCTTTTTCCCAAAGTCACTGCCATGACCTAAAATTCTTTCCCATCTGGTCAGAAGATCAATATAGTAGCCAGCCTCCAAGATGGCCCCCAATGATCCCTACTTCTTGGTATTTGTGTCCTGGTATAGTTCCCTCCCATGCTGAATAGGGCTGACTTGTATAATCAACAGGAGACTGGGGAAATGATGGCATGTGACTTTCAAGCCTAGGTTGTAAAGACATTTTAGCTTTCCTCTTGCATTCTCGTGGATAAGTCACTTGTGAGGAAGCCAGCTGCCACGTTGGGAGGATACTCAAGCAGCCCTCTGGAGAGGCCCATGTGATGAGGAACTGAGGCCTCAGGCCAATAGCCATGTGAGTGAGTCATCTTGTGAGTGGATCCTCCAGCTCCTTAGAGCCATCAGAGACTAAAGCCCCAACTGACAACTCAAACTTCAGTCTCATAAGACACCTTGAGCTTGAACCACACAGCTAAGCCGCACCCAAATTCAAGACTCGTAGAGACTATGAAATAATATATGTTTATTGCTTTAAACTTCTAAGTGAGAATCATTTGTTACACAGTAATAGATATCTATTATAGTCAATTTGTATCTAATAAGACATTCCATAAAATGTTTTTATTTTTCAAGAACCCTCAAAGTTGTGTCCCTTTCCCAAGTCACCTCCTTCTTTGCTCCTGATGGCTTCTCCACTGAAATTTTTGTTATTCTATTTATGTGCTTACATTTAGGGTATTTGGGATATGCTGTTCCTTATTCTCTTCAGACTTAAGAGTGGTTTGCGCTGTGAAAAGTGACTGTGCTTCTTCTGAAGAGCCAAATGCCTCTTTGTCCTGTTTCGCATTACTTGAATCATGGACGAATTATTTTAGGTTTAAAAGGTCTCTTAGTGGTAAATTAATCCAATGCCCCCTTCAGATGCTTGAAAATCCCTCCATTATCCTTTCTAGGGGTCACTCAGCCTGTGTTTAAATATGGTGCTAGGGGCTGTCTGCTTCTCACATTAGCCCTGTTCATTTGTGGACTGCTCTAAATTTTAAAGCATGGTTGTTCAGCCTGCCATCCTTGGATCAAGGTTGGCTGAAATACACCGATGGACTGCAGATGTCCATGAGCCCCTCAAGATGGTACATTCGTGCTGTGAGATTGTGCTCATGTGATTTTATACATGGAATGTTATTATAGATTTACTACTTGGTGGGATTATTAAGTATTTTAAGAACCAACATATATAAGAAAGTGATTGCATATATGGGGTTAAAATTGACTTCTGCCACTTTTACACGAGTCTTGGATCGTCTTTGTAGAGACACATCCAGAAAGGGAAATCCATGCAGCCCTGCCTGGTTCCATATTCTCCTTCTCTCCTCTTGTTAGAAATCTTGACGTCTACCTGCAGGTCCGGCTGTCCGGGGGTCTGGCACTAATGTAGATCTCAGCCCTGAGGGATTCAAGGAACCCCAGTCCAACACTCTGAGGCCTGCAGCAGATTGCTCTGTGGCTATGCTGACCCCACATTGTGTCTTCACTGGACCACCACCTGGGTCTCCTCCTATCTAACCTTTCATCCCAGGTTAGGTAACTGGCCTACTGGACCTGGGTGCTTGTCTTAGAAAATCCCAGACACCACAGTACTCTTCATCTTGCTGGTCAACTTGCTTTTGTCAGTCACTATCCATGGCCCTGTGCCCCAGCTCGGGATTCTATCACAGGAAGTGGAACTCTACTTCCTGCTCACCTGTTTAGCTGGTGTTAACTTCTGCCTGCCTTACCTAATCAGTTCTTTCGACAATAACTTCTCAAGGTGACCCCCTATCACCTATTATTTTCCTGTGGAAATACAAGGCCATCTTGTCCATGGAGGACTAGAGTGGGTTCCCTTCCTTGATCCTTAAAATTGTTTAATCTTACTGCAAGTTCTGCTTCTCTCCTATCATCACCGAAGTTAAACTCACCATGCCACACAGAATCATCACCAGATATGATATAATCTTTGTCAACAGGTCAATTTGTAACCATTTGAATATAACTGTTATGTAGGAATTAGAACAAATCACTTATATCTAATCCTCTCATCTATTAAAAAAGGCTGTTATAGATGATTTTTGAGACCTCTTAAGCTCTAAATGTCTAGATTTTTCCCAAAGTTTTCAATCCATTCTCTTCCCTCATCATTCCGTTTATTCAATCCTGTTCACACTCCACTTACTTAGGGTCCCACTGAATAGCCAAAACTAAGTCACTTTTTCACTATTTTGAGTCCAGAGTCAGTGTTTTGTTGATCTTTATAACCCAAATCTAACACAGTGCCTAGACTGTGGCAGCACTTATCAAAAGTTTGTTGAAAAAAAGTATGCTGAATTGGTATTCAAGAGCCATAATGAATATCTTTGAAAACAGTTCAATACTCTTTGATTGAGAACCAGATCCTTCTCCTGTAATTATCAATCAGAAGAAAGGGCCTCCTCCATTTTTTTTTTTTTGAGGAAGATTAGCCCTGAGTTAACATCTGCCACCAATCCTCCTCTTTTTGCTGAGGAAGATTGGCCCTGAGCTAACATCCATGCCCATCTTCCTCTATTTTATACTTGGGATGCCTGCCACAGCATGGCTTGACAAGCAGTGTGTAGGACCACACCTGGGATCCAAACCAGCGAACCCCAGGCCTCCAAAGTGGAACACAGGAACTTTAACTGCTATGCCTCGGGGCTGGCCCCTGCAATCTTTTTTTAATGCCAAAAGAAGTATAAAGTCTTTGTGTATTCCCTAAAGGCTCTTTTACCTGGAGATTTCTTTACATTTTAAGGAACTAGGACTGGGTCAGCCTTAGGAGAATTGCTGGCAATTTCAGAAGTGGGTAATGACTTGGGAACCTTTCAAAGGCCTTGTCTTTGAAAGGCCATCTATTTGCATAAGTATTTGATTGCACGTTAATGCTTATGCAAATAATTATCAGACTCAAGAATCTTGGATTTATAATAAATGTGAAACATTTATAAAGATAAGATCTTAAGTAAAAAAGTGCCTGTCCTAGAACTCCAACCAAAATCACAAAAGGTTTTATTTAAATGAAGTTTGTCTATGGACTTCCTTTACCCAACTCCAGCACTGTAAAGATTCATAATGTGGGCCCAGATAGATAACAGGTGTGGGAAAACCAACCGTCAATTAACTTAGACAATTAGCCTAAATTCTGCAGGGAGATGGACTTAAATTCAATTAGCCAAGGCTGAAATGTATGTAGTCATTAAACAAACAAGCAAACACCTGTTGACCAATTTGGGCTCATTCAGTGACTTAGAATAGTTGGCTATGAAAATAGATTGAAAACAAATGCATGCACAAAGAAATGGAACTAACATGCATTGAGCAACCCAAATCACCACACAGGGAGCCAAAAGTCAAAATCTTTGATGGTTTCCCAGCCTGCAGCGTATTCAATCACCGCCAGGCCAGCCCCTCCAGGACAATTCATCCAGGATCTCTGGAGTATGGGTCTATTTTAAAGCTCCTTATCCAGGCTTCAGAACCACTAAAAGGTGGTTTCTTCTAACTGCGGCCCCCGAGATGAGCCGCATCAGCATCACCTGGGTAATCAACAGAAATGCAAATTCCGAGCTTCAATCCACTCTCTAAGGGTGGGGTCTGGAGAACTGGGTTTCACAAGCTCTCGATGCATGCTTAAGCTCTAGAACCACTGGCGTAGGTAAATTGACGACCATTTTACAAATGAGGACGTAGAATTTAAGAGAGGATCCCCAAAGGTAAGCAAATCAGTAAGAGGTGTAGGTGGGACGTGAAGCCTGCTTTTATTTAATCAAAAAGTTGTGTTTTGAATGTACCAGAAGGTGATCCAGGAAGAATTTAAGAACTCTTAAACAAACAATTCCTGCTGGTAAGCATGACATTATTGTTTTAATAATTTGATTCATGATTTTTAGCCATCCTCATTAAGACCAGTGATAAATACAAGCAAAACAAAGTAGTCATAAGAATAAACTAGGGTGCTAAGTAGGCTGTATTTTATATCAGAATGCAGCCCCTTCACTGTGGTGGGTTTGCTTGCTAATTACTGACTATAATGCTCCATTTATCTTCATAATGCATGTGCTTATCATGTATTCTTAATTATGACTCAAATAAGAATGACTTACCATTCATATTATGTCAGTTTTGTATGAAATTTGTATACTCTAACTGCAAGCAAAATGAGATACAAATAATTATATTAAATTTGAGAGAAGAACCAGGCAGTATTTAAACATACATTGGAGATAGTATTTTGTTAACAGTATACTCAATAAGATTAAAATACTCTTGGATCTTAGCAGTATATACCAAATTAATTATGTTCCTTAGTCCAAAAGAACTGTCATTATTGATCCTTCCATGCCCTTCTTTTACATTATTTGGTTATTCATTTTATTAATAGAAGGAACATCTTGTTATTTTAACCATGCATTATTTAGGTTAATAAGATGCAGTGAGAAAGTAGATAAAGATAGGGGAAGCAAGCCAAGAAATGCCATATGCATCAATGAGCACTATAAGCAGGAAGAAAATAAAAGTAAAAACTAACAGAATTATCAATGTGAAAAACAAAAAAAATGTGAAAACACATTCCATAAACTTCAAAAAGTGGCAAAAAGGAAAAAGAGAAGCTTCTAGTGAACTGAAGTATCAAAAGGGATCTGACATTATTCCTACCTTCATCTCTCAAAAGTATCAAAAATATAATTGAAGAAAACTTTCCAAAGCTTAAAAATGAAATGTGTATATAGAATTAGCAGAGCTGTTGGGTTCTTGGCAAAAGTAATGAAAATACACCCACATTCTCCATGAATCCTTTTAAGATTGAAGTATAAAGAAAGTGCCTCAAATATCAAGTAAAATAAACAAGTCTATGACAGTATGAAAAGAATCTGACCTCTCCTTGTGAAGTAGCAACAGTTAATGTCAAAGGACAAAGAATTGATGTATTCAGGACTTTGAAGAAAGAACTTTATACAACCAAGGTATGTGTGCATGGAGTAGAGACACGCTAGTTCAGAGAAGAAAAGGATTCGGTCTATTTCATTGACCAGGATGCATTCATTTGTTTTCTTTAAGGACATATTTATTGAGCATCTATTATGTATAAGCTACTGTGCTGGAGAATACAGCCACAACAGAGAAAAAAGAGACTTTCAGTGGGAAGTAGGCAATAAACAAATCGTCACCCAAATAATTTTTACTTCTAATAAAGACAAGTGTTGTCGAGAAAGAAAATAATTCACTGGCCATGCTGAGGAAGTGTGGTTTGAGTCTGAGGGAAGATTAGAAGCTTACTAAGCAAACAGGATGGATGGAATGCTCGTTCCAGATGCTGAGAGTGATGCTCACGGGGACAGCAGGCAGGCTCAATTAAAGAATTCAAATGTGAATAAAGTGTAATCCTAAAAGTGAAGGACAATGTGAAGTGATCCTAGAAGCTGGATGAGCACCAGGTTCCTGAAAGCATGGCAGGAGATGAGGGATGTTGAAATTCATCCCAGGAACAATGGAAAGTCATTAATGAGTTCTTGGAAGCGGAGTGACAAGATGAAGTCTTGTGTTCTAAAATGATCTCTCCGGTTGTGGAGAATGGATTGAGGAGTGGAGAAAATATCCAGGGAGACCAGTTAGGAGGCCCCTGATGTATTCCAGGTGAGGCATGATGGCAGTTTCGACCGAATGATGGCAGAGGAGATTGACAGGATAAAGAGTTTGATAGACCAAATGCACAGGACATAGCAACTGACTGAGAATGCAGGAGATGAGGGGAGGGAGAGAGGAGTCAGGAATGGCTTCTGTGCTTTTGGCTTGTGCAACTGGCTGTTTGGAGGTGACATGCAGTGACATATGCAACAAGAAGCACGTTGGGAGGGGAAGAGCGTGAGTTCTGTTTCGGGAAGGGTTGAATGTGAGGCCCCTTTGAGATCTGCAAGTGGGTGCCGTTGGATGTGTGGATCTGGAGTTTAAAGGAGAGTCTGGACCAGAGATACTCGTTTGGGACCGAAAGGTGTCCGGTTGTTGATTTATGCTGTGGTTGTGGATAAGATAACCAAGGAGAGAGGAAAAAAGAGAGCCTATGATTAGGCCTTGGGGTGGGGGTGTCAATATTTAAGAGTCCCCATAAGATCTCAATAAATATTTGCTGAATGCTTAGCTGGCTTTCTTAGAGGAAAATTTATTCTTGAGGAAAATATTTTAAAATATTTTAAATATTCTTATTTAATAAATATTTTAAAGTATTCTTATTTAAAATAAGAATAAAAATAATTTATTCTTAGAGGAAAATAACACATTATTTTCTCACACAGTTTTTGGGTGGGAATAGGATTTGGAGAGGTTTGAATAACAGTCCCCAGAGATATCATGTCCTGATCCCTGGAACCTCTAAATGTCACATTACATGACAAAGATTTTGCAGAGGCAATTAAGGATCTTGAGGTGGGGAGATTATCCAGGTGGGTCCTCAAGGCAATCACGGCAATCACAAATGTCCTTAGAAGAGAGAGGCAGAGGAGATGTGACACAGACACTGAGGAGGAGAAGGCAATGTGATGCCCGAGTGATGGAGTGACAGGGCTGCAGCCAAGGGACACTGGCAGCCACAAGAATCTGGAAGAGGCAACACAGACTCTCCCCTATGGCCTCTGGAGGGAGTGTGGCCCTGCTGATACCTTGATTTCAGTTCAATGATGCTCATTTTGGACTTGTGATCTCTAGAACTGTGAGAGAATAAGTGTGTCTTGTTTTAAGCCACCAAATTCGTTACAGCAGCCACCAGACATTGATACAAGGTTATTAAATGTATAAAGAATAGCCCGTGTACATAGGAGGGACCCGAAACTTACCACTTCATTCTTAGCTTTGATAAACAGAAAAATCTGAACTGAGGGTTGTTTGTAATCTTCAGTAGCATCTCTGTGAGTATTGACTGACATTAGGAGTGATGGAGAGATGTTTGGTAGGAAGGACAAGTGGCCTCAGCGCTGTTGGCAGCAGGCAAGGACAACTTTGCAATGGGCACTAGAGCCAGCAGGGATGGTGCCATTCTTGGAGAAGGCTAGGGGCTCCCTGGGGAGGCACCAGTCACAGAGGAGAACCTGCAGCATTGTCAACATTAGGAAACCTCACCACAGCACCCTGGAGTAGGACAATCCAAGTGGCGGAAGTGCTTTGAAAGGCAGCAGGATAAGTTGACTAACCACACAGGAATGCGTTGCTTTGGATTACCAGAACCATTGGGTGAGATTTGAGAGGAGCTAGATTTCCTTCAGAATGGAAGGGAAAAGAACCGGAGAAATTGGATTTTATAACTGTTATTGTGTCCCTAAATTTATTTCCAGGTTATTCTGTTCTTGTATCAGTTATCTGTTGCCATGATGTTGCTGCATAACAAACAACCACACCCCCCAGAGGCATCCAATAAGAAGTGTTTATTACTCATGTGTCTGATGTCGGGGGGGGGGGGTGGGGGGTCAGCTAGGTGGCTCTGCTGATGTAGCTGGACTCACTCACCATAGGGGTTAGCTTGTTGGCTGGCCTATGTTGGGGCCACAGGAGCAACCCGGCTGTGTTCCAGGTCTCTCTCAATCTTCAGCAGGCCAGCTTGGACATATTCTTGTGCCACTGGCAGAGGTGCAAGAGAGAGGTCCAGCCCAATCGTGCAAGCACCTCCCGATTTTCTGCTTGCATCAAGTCTGTTACCATCCCATTACCAGAGCACATGAACTTAACCACTATGCTACTGGGCTGGCCCCAGAACCCAGTTTGTTTTAACCAACTTGGAAAGCTTCAGGAGTAGCTTTTGAAGGGGAGCATTCATAGATGGGTCCCTTCAGTGAGAAAGGGAGGGGAAATGCCCTCGGGGCAGTTACCCGCTGGCCCAACCTCAGAGAAGAGTCCAGACTGACTTCAGGGAGATTTCTGCCAGGGAAAGGTGGGCCAGAAATCAGCTGGGGAAATGTTCGGTGCCTTCTTAAGTTACATATGAAATTGTTTAATGGCAAAACTAGGGACACCAATAATATATACTTGTTTCCTTGGTGAACTCAGGAAATTTAGATTTAAAAAGAGGGAAAGTTGAGATAAAACATAGTAAAAAAATAAATAAATAAAAGATCTCCTGTGAAACAGAAAGGGAACTATAAATGAGAGGCCAGTGTATTAAACGGAGGGAGACTGATCATCCGACCCCATGTAATGATTTAATATTGAAGCCACAGGTAGTAGATTGCATCCTTATTTCCCATTCCTCCCCGCCTCCCCATCCCTGTCTATATCATGTGCCTGTGTGGTGCTCTTCTACTGTGGCCAGCCCACTCTGTGCTCTGGTCTCACCCATGTGATTTGCTTTGGCCAAGGGTTTGCCAGTTTAGATCCTGGGTGCGTACATGGCACCACTTATCAAGCTATGCTGTGGCAGGCGTCCCACCTATAAAGTAGAGGAAGATGGGCACGGATGTTAGCTCAGGGCCGGTCTTCCTCAGCAAAAAGAGGAAGATTGGCAGTAGTTAGCTCAGGGCTAATCTTCCTCAAAACAAAACAAAAAACTGGGTTCTGATTTCTCAGGGCTCAGTGTTCTTTCCTCCACCTATCTGCTCCCTTTACACATGTCACACATGCACTTTTCTGACCTGTAACGTAAACGTTTAAAAGTTACTGAACATCCAGTCTGGACCGGGTACTAAGTCGGGCGCTGAAGTCAGGTAGGGTTACCAGATAAAATACAAGATGCTGAGGCAGATGTGAAGGTCACAGAAGACAACAAGTATTTTTTTAAAATAAGCATGATTCAAACACTGCATGGGGTATCCTCCTACCAAAATCGAATAAAATCATTTTTTCTCTGACCTTCAAATTTAACTGAGTCCTGCACTTTTATTTGCTAAATCTGGCCACGCCAGATCTGGAACAAGAAGCAGACACAGTCGCTGCCTTGCCAGACGTCACTGTCTAGGAGTCAAGACAGGAACATAAAAAGAGAATTCCAAGATGTTTTTCTTAAGCAGAAGAAAGCTGAAGGAAAAAGTAGGCACTTCATATTTTGAGGTATTTAATAGGGATCCACATCCATTTTGTGGGTTTCAGAAAAGGCTTCTTCTCATCTCTTAATACTCAGTTATTAAAACTGTTAGCATAGGTTCATGCTGCATCACGCTGGAATTGCTTTTACTGTAACTGAGCAAGGGGTTCCCTGGACACAGGAATGTTACATGGAAGCGGGTTTTTCTGTGTACGAGTTATGAAAACAATGGTCACAGAAATGTCCTCCGGCATTAGAACTGAAGTGACATTAGAACTGTATCAGCAGGTGAGCCACCCAGATCTGCCAGCCGTGGCCGCCTTCGCTGTGTGTGGCGGATTCACGTGGGGAGTCCGCTGTAGGCTGGACTATGCTGGTGCCTTTGCAAATAGATACAAAAGCTCTCAGGCTACTTGTAAGAAGCGGTTACTCTTGTCAACCTCCCCTACCCCGACATGTACACACACATACACACACACACACACACGCAGGCCTCCTCCATTCAGTTACTCTCACCCAAGCAAAATAGAAGGGAAAGCTGGACTGAGAAGTTCATGAAAGTTGATCCTAAAACAACTGAAATCAGAAAAATTGGTTGCAGGCTTGGCAGGAAGCTAAGTACTGACCCTCCACTGCGGAGCCAACACTCGTATGAAAATGCAAATGCTGGTTCACTAGGTTGGGGAGAGCCTGGGGTTCTAGATTTCTAAGAAGCTCCCAGGGGATATGGACGCTGCTGGTCCGGGGACCACACTTTGAGTAGCAAGGCCCTGATCTAGGGGTTTTGCCTAAAAGTTTCTACTCTGCCCTTCTGCACCAATAAAAATCCATAAATACAGAAAGCAGAGTGGAAAGTTGAAGGGACTCTATGGGAGGCAGCCTGAAGGCTTGTTGAGGGAAAACATGCTGTTATGATGCCGGATGGTCTGGCCTGGCCCTCCATCTAGCTCACTGAGTAGCTGTCAGGTCCTGGTCTAGAGACGTCTGCCTCACTCCCCAGTGGCAGTCTGTGCCAGGTGAGGGGGAAGCCCTCAGTCCTGCATCAAGACCCGAGTCTGTTGCACAGAAAGGTGGGCCTGGCTTCCGTGAGGATGCCTTGATTTAGGACCTGTCATGTGGTGGCAAGCAACAATATCCACGTGGTGAGCCCCATAAGCGAAAGATGCACTGAATGCCAGGACAGAGCAGGCTTCCCTGAGGAGGAGACGTCTGCCATGGGAAGAGGAAAGGCACAGACACTTGGAATGTTAGTTCTGAACAAGTGAGACATCGGAGAGCATCTAAGCAGACCTCTCATTTCACTGACTACGCACCTGAGCTCCTGGGAAGTCAGAAGACTTTCCCACACTCCTGCCAGGGGGTCACGGCCAGGAACAGTCCCCTGACTTGCGGGTGTTGATAACCCTGCGCCCCTTCACTGTCCCCCAGGACCTGACACAAAGCCATGGGAAGCCCAGTAGAGAGCCTTCGGCTGGAGTCTGACCCTTGTTAAACTTTCCCAGCTGGTACTTTCCTTGCGGATTCTCAGGATGGAGGTCAGTTTCCCGCTTGTGTTTATGTTCCCATTACGCAGCATTAATCACAGAAATATTTCCGACGATGAAAGACTCATATTTCCAACGCCTCTCTTCTCTCTGTTAAAGTGATTTCATACCTTGGAGTTCACCAACATCTTTAATGTTTCCCCAAGTCGGAGGCTTACACATCGAAGGTACAAATAAACAGACTGCAGCCCGGATAGCTCAAGGGGTGATTTTGGCTCGCAGAAAAATAAACGGTGACTTAACAGCCTTGTCTGATCTTGTGGGAGTGAGCTGCAGCGCTCGGCTGTGCCCGGGCAGGACTCGGCCTTCAATGATGAATTATGGATGGGAGCCCACACATTTTCTGCCGAGGCCGTGCAGCACCAATGCCCCCTTCAGAAAGCTCGGGATCTCCCTCACAGGCGTGCAGGCCAAGGATGAAAATGGAGAACTGAAATGCATGAATAATTCAGCCAACATGAAAATCGGTGCCATTATTCGCTGCACATCACGAAGTTTGTCTGAAGTGCTTGGCAGACAGGCGAATGATATGTGGAGAGGTTGGTTAAAACAGAGCATTACAGTTCTCAAAATTTTGTTGTTTGAATGCCAAAGATAGTTTAAAAAAAAAAACTTTTAAATTCACGAACGTAATCTCATGCATAAAGAAGAATATAATATCAAATTTGACGCTATGTCTAAGCCTGAAGATTCTGGAGGATAGATTGGACGGGTTTGAGAAATTGGAACATAATCATATCCCACGGGTGACCTATTCCTAATTCCCTGGGGACCTTAATTTATGGTGGGTTTAAACATTACAGATTTTAATATTGCAGGAAACAAGAACACGTCAAATCAAATAGATGACTATCCATGCATAGAGAAATAAGGGAGATAAGAATGAAACTTCTGCCTTCCTAAGAATTTTGTGTGTAAGTATAGTTTACATAATTATTTATTTCAAGACAAACTGCCTCTGTGTTAACCAAACACAACTTAGCTCGTCTGGGTTTTGAATGAACATTTACTTCTGGGGCTAGTTTGATATATCCCATGTAAGTCACTAATTTCTATGCCTGACTATAGAAGGTTTACAAAAACTATTAGTTCTCTTCTCTTGGACCATAGTGAAGAAGGAGTCTTTGTAGTATACACTTTTATGGATGGAAGGAAAATTGAAAATCAGTTAAATTTTCTCATAAAAAATAAAGTAAGACACAAGAGGAAAGCTTTTGGAGCGGATGCGTTTGTTGTGATCAAATGCTTTAAGAATATGTCAACATAGACAAAGGAAAATTAAAATATGAGTGGTGAATGAATGAGTGTGAGCAAATAAGTAGTTGAAGGATTTCAAGCTGGTCCCATTTCCCTGGCCCACCCTCCCTGAACTCAACAACTGGGCTTTCTCTTGCTTCAAATACAATATATAAAATGACTCTCTAGCCATAGGGCCTATGAATGTTCCCATATATACACTGTTAACCTCTACCTGGAATGCTCTCCCTCCAAATCTTAGCATGGCTCCCTCCTTATCCTTCCAACTATTGGCTTTATCTCATTTTGTACTCACATATTTGTTTAAATAATTACTTTTTGACTCCCAGTGAGCCACAAGCACAAGGAGATTAGACACAGTGAGTGTTTGGGTCACTACTGTATACCCTGCCTGGTAAATAGTAGGCACTTGCAACACATTGGTTGTATAAGAGGATGGATTGCTTCACGTCTTTATTTACCTCCATAGGTTTCACTGAATAGACTCAACCTATTTATTCAATCCAAGGCAGGGAATATACTAAGACCCTCCCAGGAATCGTATTCTCTAGTTAGGATCTGGTCCCCGGTGGTGTGGGGGCAGCCCAGACAAGCCATGGCACACATCGCTTTGTTGCTGTGGTAGAACCAGGGCTTGTGTTGGAACCAACGCTCTTCAGGTGCCTAACTAATGAAATCCGAGTCCAAGGGCTGCGTGTGCTCTGAGAGGTGGTGAGTGAAGAGGGAGTGGTGTGTTTTCACAGTAAAGAGCTTGGGAAAGGGCAGCATTGTCCTCCTAATGAGTGAGGTGAGGGAAGTGCAAAGCTGCCTCCAGATCCCGTGTCATGACTGGGGAGCACATCCCAGCGTGGGGTGGAGCCCGGGGAAAGCTGTGGAGAGTGCAGGAGGATTAGCTAAATCTGGGATGCCGTGCCCGGGGAATGTGTATCAGGGAGAAATGTACCTTGGCGGCCCAGGGAAGGCTGATGAGTCAGTGTGGCCTGGCACAGGTCGCTGAAGCTCAAGGAGGAAACCTAAACTCTACCCAGGGCAGAGTGGAAGGCTCTCAGGACTTAACTGGAAAGCCCTGAATCAGACAGGAAACCAGAAATGTAGGAGCTGAAGAAACCAGCGGGGTGGAGGGAGTGCTGAGGGGAAGAAACCTGGGAAATTAGATAAGGGGAGGAGGGCGAAGAGGAGAGGGCAGTGCGCTCAGGGTGTGTGTTTGCAGGCAGCTGTGAAGGCCAACAACACGATTCGGCACACTGTGGACGCATATCAGCAACACCACTTGCCCTGGGGTGATGTGTGATTCCTTGAAATGAAGAAGATGAGAAATCCCATCACTAAATCCATTCGACATGCTGAGGCACCAGAAACATTTTCAGCTTGGACCTTTGTTTATACACGGAGTTCCCGACACTCTTGCCCAGTTGGTAAACACTAAAAGAACAGCATGACTTGGGCATTGAACTTTACACTCAAAATCTTGATGCATGAGGGTGATGGAGAGGGTCAAGATTGGGAGCTTCACGTATTAACTGATTTACTCAATAAGTATTTATATATGACATTCTACATTCATATGTAGAGTTCTATGTGAATCTAGAACGTGATATGTATATTGAGTTCTATGTGAATATACAAGGTGACATATAAATGCTTCTTGAGAATATATATATATATGAATACATGCCATTCTATATAGTGTTAGATGCTGGAGGTCAACAAAACACACATAAACCCTGTCCTCAAGAAGCCTTCCAAGAAGGACACCATGGTGTGCTGTAGGGATGGAGAGAGAGCGATGGAGCAGAGACGGGGGGCTGGGAACCAGTCTGGGAATCACGAAAAGCCCTTGGCCGAGGTCACCCTTCTGATGGGTTTTGAAAATACAAAGGAGCTGGGCAGAGAAGTGAGGGAACAGTGTCCCATGCAGTGGGAAGTGCACTGTGAGAATCTAGGCGCATTCAGTGGCAGAAGAGGAAAATATCAGGTGGTTTGATTTTATCGGTAAAAAAAAAAAATCAGGAAATGAGGCTGCCAAGGTAGTCAGACCTTCCCCCTGAGACAGTGTGACCTTTAGAGAGAGAAGGGAACAGTGTTTGGAAGAAAGAGAGGGGTGCAACTGGAATCTGTTTCACGATCCGGAGGCTAGCTATACATATGTGATCAGTTTATGAAGCTCCTTGAGCTTTCTGCTTATGATATGTGCTTTTTCTATACTACCTTTAAGTAAAATCTTTAGAAAGGAAAGAAAACTAAAACTTGGTCCTGGGAGGCTCCGGATCGCTGTGAAGGACCAGGGTGGAGGAGAAGCAGAATTAGATCAGCATTTTACAAAGACCCTTCAGCTGTAGGATGGAGAATGGATTGGAGAGCTGCCAGGAAAACATTCATTTGTTTCTGTGCCAGGATGACAACGAACAAAGGCTTGGATGATTGAATGACAGCGGTAATGGGAAGGATGGAAGGAGGCAGGGAGCACTGGGCCCAAACGCTGGGCGGCCGTGGGCATTGGGGGAGGAGGGGAAGGTACCATGCAGAGGGCTGGCAGGCTTTGGGGACTGAGAGAGGACAGCCCCTTCTTTGCACCTCGAATTCATCCTGCCGTGCCCCTTAGGCACTGACAGAGAGGCCCTTCTGCCGTGGGGCCCAGGCTGGAAAACTCTTTTACTGTGAATCTGACCATCATCAGGATGGAGAATTCACAGCGTAAATCTTGCCCTCTATAGTGAGAGTGATTATGACATCCTGTCTGCCCAGGATAATTCCACTTTATGCTTATTGTCCCAGAGTAATTAATAAAGTGTCCCAATGTGGATGGTTAATATATATCTATATGCACATCACATATATATACACGTGCACTAACACAAACTGCTCAAGATAACTATGCTTAGGGATCTAAATACTCATATGCACCTTTTCACTTAAGACCATCCAATTGCAAATGCCAGGTGTGTAACATGTACTACATGCACTGACTTGCGTCCTTCTTGCATGCTTTCTGCACGTTTCTCCATGAATTGCAGGCAGTGGAGATAACCTTACTCCCTGGGCTCGAGGAGGGGTCGATATAAAACACAAAGAGATGCAGGGAGAAAACTGCAATGACGTAAATGGCTTGGCAAAAATCTCAGAAGTTGTTTTTGGCTTCATGTGCATTCGTGTAACCAACATCAGTCGAGTTCCTAATATGTGGTGTAGATGCACAAAAATAAATAGCAAATAGCTGCTGCTCATAGTTTGATGTGAATGATCTTTACCAAGAGCATCTTTCTCTGCTGTCCAGCCCTCCCCTCTGAGGGTGGGGGTCTTACAGTGCAGAAGCACCCCAGGGTCATGGTCTCTAGCAGGGAACAGGAGCCATGGAACAGGTGCTTATGTGCAGGTGTTCCATGGAGGAACGTGGGGCCACAGCACACAGGTCTGGCCGGCCTCGCTACACGCAGGTACCAGAGGCCTCTTGGGTCTGAGCAGAAGGGGCATGGCAGGACAGCATCAAGGGAAGGGGTGAAGCAATGGAGGCCAAAGACGAAGGAAAGCTGGAAACCCAAAGAGAAGGCAGCTTTTGTGAGCCCGTGAGAAATAGACTCCACAGCCGAGAGGCAATGCGATGAGAACAGAGAGATGTTTCACTGCAGCCTCTAGACGCCAGGTATGGCTGTTGAGTGGCAAAATACCCTGTGTAGACACACCCTTTTAGATATTTTTTGTCACAATAAGAGGATGAAACCCGTGCATAAAAAATATGCCAACTGCAGGACTGAGGCAGCAGCATATCCGTTAAGAATTTAGCAGCATCCTAGGAAAAAAAAAATAAAATCTTAAAAAAATAAATAAAGAGGGGCTGGCCCCATGGCCGAGTGGTTACGTTCACGCACTCTGCTGCAGGCGGCCCAGTGTTTCGTTGGTTCGAATCCTGGGCGCGGACATGGCACTGCTCATCAAGCCACGCTGAGGCAGCGTCCCACATGCCACAACTAAAAGGACCCACAGCAAAGAATATACAACTATGTACCAGGGGGCTTTGGGGAGAAAAAGGAAAAAAAAAATAAAATAAAATCTTAAGAATTTAGCAGCATCCTGAAAGTGGGAGATCAAAGAAGCTCTCTGAGCCTCAGGGCCTTCCTCTAATGAAAACAAAAACACATCTCAAGCAAACAGACAGACAAGAAACAGTATGTTCACCAACGAGAGACACAGAGACCTGCCGGCTAATGCTCTGCTCCTCTCCTTCTACCTGGAATCTGTGTATGTGTTGTGCTTGGTTGAATAGGGTACCCCCTCAAATTCATGTCCACCTGGAACCTCAGGATGTGACCTTATTTGGAAATAGTGGCTTTACGATGTAATTGGATAAGTTAAAATGAGTTCATACTGAATGAGGGTGGACCCTAACCCCAATGACTGGTCTCCTTATAGGAAGAGGAGAGGACCGAGTGATGATGGCGGCAGAAATGGGAGGGATGTGTCTACAGGACAAGGGATGCCAGGGACTATGGGCAAACGTCAGAAGCTAGGAGAAAGGCATGGAAAGATTCTCCCCTGGAGCCTTCTGAGGGAGCCTGGCCCTACTGATACCTTAACCTGGGACTTCTGGCCCCCAGAACTGTGAGAGAATAAATTTCTGTTGTTTAAAGCCGCCAAGTTAGTGGTAACTAGTTACGGCAGCCCTAGGAGACCAATATATATGCATGTCAGCAGGATAGTTGTTAACATGGCCATCTTCCTTAAGCAGATTTGCCTTAAACGTTTTCACAGAACCAGTGGGGAAGTTGCGGAGTGAGAAAACTAACGTGTGTTGAGCGCTTACTGTGCCCCAGTCATATGCCAACTCCAGGAATCCCCAAAAGCAAGGCTGCAAAGGGTACATTTTATCCCCATTGCTGAGATGAGAAAACTGATGCTCAAAGGGGCTAAATTCCTTTCTCCTCTTCATACAAGCCAGGTTGTAAACTCAATTTTCAAAAATTCCAAACCATGTATACTTCTCAGCACCAAGATGTGCCCCAGTCATTTTGACACCATGTATTGCCTAAAATTTTACTTCTGTATTTGGATTCATGTCACAGTTGTAAAAAATAGGCTTCATTCAAGAATACAGCATTGACTCATACTGGCTCCTGTTGACTCTATCACCTCATTAGATTCAGGAGGCTCCGGACTCCCTGGCAGAGTTAATTGAACGGAATCAAATTGAAAAGACTTCCAAATGGGAGTCACTCATCATCTTGACAATGCCTGGATATGGCATTTAATTAAGGAACAGCACGTTCCATCCCATGTATGCCAGGAAGACAAGGGACCATGAAGGATGACAGAAGTATCCAGGCCCCCTGCTTCTGATATTAAGTGTTCCTGTTAGACACATAAGAATGGAAACTTCTTTTGTATTTGTATTCATTTCCTAGGGCTGCTGTCACAAAGTACCACTAACTGGGGGCTTAAAGCATTGGAGATTTTTTTTTTCTCTGAGTTCTGGAGGCCAGAGTCCTAAATCCAGGGGTGGGCAGGGCGGTGTTCTCTCTGAAGGCTCCTGGGGGAGCATCCTTCCTTGCCTCTTCTAGGTTCTTGTGGTTTCCAGCAATCCTTTGCACTCCTTAGTTTGTAGATACCTCACTCCAGTCTTTGCCTGTGTTGTCATATGGTGTTCTCTGTAGGTGTGTATGTCTCTGTTCATAGTCACCTTTCTTATAAGGACATGTGTCATTGGATTTGGGGCTGTGGGGACCTGGAATTGGCCACCCCAAGATATGACACTTTGGCATCAGGATTATTTGAGGCTGATTGCTTTTGATAAACTGGGACAGGGAAGGAGGCTCTGAGGAATGGAATTTGCCCTTTGTTGGGACACCTTTGCATTTGTAGGATAAATCTCTATCTGTAGGGGGTGCCTCCCTCTCTGTATCAGGAAGCAGAAAGGAGATGGCCTTCTCTCTGGAAGCTCTTAATCAATACCAAAGGCAAGGACTTAAAATCTGCATTTTATTGTGCTAGTCTGGTAACCTCCTGTAGCTGACTTCCCTCCCCCTCCCAATTTTGGCATTCCTTAAGGATTAAGCATCTTTCCTTAGGCTAGGAACTGATTGCTGCACTCACCTGTGACCGCCCAGCTCCAGACAATCGACAAGCCTCCTGCTACGCCCTCTGAGATAGCAGACCGCTACCTGCTGTGTCCATCAAGCACTGTGCTGATAGGGCAATCTTGTGACTATTGTGGGAGGGACATTTCAATCACATGTGAAACACCCTGTTTGGGGGTATATAACCACTATGTGCACCCCACTTCTTCTGTGCCCTTTCTTCCTTCGGGAAGAAAGGCCCCGGGCCATGGTTCCTCATAAAGCTTTGTTTAATTTTCTCTTGCTATTCTGTCTCATGTGAATTTAATTCGTTCTCCGGCCAGACGAACCCACATTTGGGAAGAGGAAATGTCTTCCTCCCCTACAGGGCCCACTGTAATCCAGCATGACCTCATCTTCACTTGATTACATCAGTAAAGATCTTGTTGCCAAATAAGATCACATTCACAGGTTCAGCTAACATGAATTTTTGGGTGATATTATTCAATCCAGTACAATGCAGTATTTTTTTAAGCACCAAATATAGGTTTACTTGCTTTATATTCACATTTTAATTAGCCTGCTACTTTCTACCAGTGTTACAAGAAAACTGCACTGTTTCCTATCGAGAGTCTTGTTCAGATTCCTTCAAGGAAGACAGAAAGCCACGTAGGGACCTGAGGTGTGTTCTCTCGTCACATTGTGAGGGCTGACTGCTCGCTCCGGAAGTGCTGTACATTCTTCTGTTTCAGTGCCTCTTGTTCCCTGTTCCCTGTTCTGGATCTTTGCTGGTGCTGACTTCGTCCAAGCTGTGCTTCCTGCTGGTCCAGAGTATTTCCTAAACCTCCCAACTACCTGCCAAACCCACCTTTATTTTTCATCACAAGGAAAAATTAAATCTTTGGTTGTTTATTTGTCACATAATTGAAAATTTTCCTCCTTACATACAAATGTGGTTATGTTACTGCACAAAATTGGGGCTCTCTTACACAATGTGCATAAGAAAAAGCCAATTATTATGGCATCAGCTTCTGGGAAAAGAAATATAGTTTATTTTGCAAGATCCATCTGCAAGGAGACAGGGCACATGTGCCCTCAGATCTGTCTCCCTGATCCAGAGCTTAGGGCACAATTTATAGGATGATGGGCAGGGCAGTCTGAAGTGTGGAGACAGATGATTGGAAGTAAGGAGAAGTGAGGGAATTGATGATCTGTGCAAGCATAGTCAAGCTTCATGCCTCTTCTTAGGACACTTTCACAAAATGGTGCCATTACCATGATCTGAGGGTGGAGTTTTTAGCTTCTTGACATCAAAAAGGTCACTTACCGAGCATTTGCACAGGCCCAGTTGATGGGCTGGTGGTCTCAACCAGCCTGAACTAGACAAGGGGTCTCAGTTCCTGAAAAACCACTCTTACTTATTGTGTTGATAAGATGGAGTCAGTTGAATGGTCCTGGAGGGCCCACGGTTACAGCTTTACAGTTTACTGTTAAACATTTCATATCCATATAGAATGAATCTAGTGTACATTTTATGCACGTCCACATCCAATGTACATTTATGAATTATTAATTCATAGAGAATCAGACTAGAAAAGTTAGTCAAATTATTTTTTGTTTATATTTTTATTCTACCTCATTTTTCCTCCTTATATCTAGAGAAAAGTTTGTCTGAAATTAGAAATTTTCTCGAGTCACATTCCAGAGTAGCAACTCTTTTTTGAAGTGATGTACCCAGTGGGGAATAGAGGTTAATGGTTTAACCATTAAAGAGTGTACATCAGACACCAGCAAGCTTTGAAACTCTATCCAACAAACCAACCAAATACAACAGCCACCACTTTATGAGGTAGAGAGCATGAATGGGATTTCTTATTATAGGAGAAATTTCTTTCCTTTTAAACAGAAGTTCAAAGAACCCTTCCTACCGTCTGTGAATTACTTTGCTGATTGTGGCCCTGTCTGAAGCCTCAGCTGCACAAGTGTGAGTGGGAAAATGAGAAAAAGTTCCAAGTTCATTGATCCATGTCTTTCGAAATAACCAGATGTGAAAAAAAATCCATAAATGTTCCAGAAGTGTTTCTAGATGTGGTCAGCATAAAGCAAAACATTCAGCTTACAACCTTCATGTGGTGAGGCATTCTCCTCCATACTCAGAATTACAAGGAAGGCTGAATATTTTACCACTTTAATAAATTCTTGCTCAATGGAGGAGGCATTTTGGGGGGGAGGAGGGCGGTATTCAGAAAAAAGGTAAACATCTGAGTTAACATTTTTATCAATTCTTTTAGAAAATAAAATATACATCAGTGAAACCTCAAACTTTATGTTGCTAAGAGGAGACAGTGGGACCAAGGAAAAAACTGGTGATGAGATAGAGAGAATGATCCTCCCATGAGTCCCAGACAAGCAAACATAAACAAACAAAAAACACTGAGAAATACTGTTCTTTTGTGAAACGATGTCTTAAAATTATAGTGATTCAGTACAAAGGATTCTGTTCCCCTACTTGTGTTTTCATGAAAGCAGAAATTTGCCCTGTCTCCAAAGCTTCCTTCTTAAGATGACTCAAGTCAAACACACCCTTGGCTACCCAAGCTGGCAAAGGACAGTGGAAGGGGACATCTGGGGACCACTCAGGAAGGGGAGGCATTTCAGAGAAGATGTGCTTGTTTTTCCTTTTGAATGACCAACAGGAATAACGTGATAGAAAACGGAGGGAAGATTTCACCCAGCTCCCACCTTCATCAAAAGTTTATGTAGGAAACAAAAACCCCAAACATTAATCAGATCCCAGGGAAGGAGAGAACTAAATTCCATCTTTTTAAAAGTAATTCTTGTTATGGGTAAAGCTATTTAGACCATCTCTATAAAAATACTCTGCTTGATTTACGGGGAAAATAGTCTGAGATTCTTTCATCAAATAACTAAGCTGCATACAAATAAAATGTTTTGAAACCATTTTAAATGGAAAATCCCAAACCTTGTAAGCAGAAACAGATGTCTGGTCAGCAAACATTACACCACAGGAGGGTGATGATTAATTATGCACTGTCATGCAAATATTTTCCCTTTTGGCCCACTTACTGAATCCTAGAAGGCGCTTTAGCATTGCATAATGGTTAAGAGCTTGGCTGCTGGAGAGATTCCTCGGTTTCAAATTTCAACTCAACACTCTTGGCTGGGAAATCCCAAGTAAATTAGTTAAATCAGCCAAGCCTCAGTTTCCTTACTTGTAAAATTGGGAAAATAAAAATCGATATTCCCCTGATTGTGTTAGGATTTGATGAGATCACTCATGCAAGCTACCTTGTCTGGTACATAATATACGCTGAATGAATACTGGATACTGTCACTTTTAGTGTCACTTTCCCAAATGCTAATATGTATGCTTTGCTGTTATTTAAAAATGAAACAGACTTGCATGTATATTTACAACAATTTTGTTATATAAATGATACTATTTAAAGTCCCTTCGAAAAAAATAAATATGCATGTATATTTCCTGAAATATTCCCCTATCATAAAATCATATAATAATTTTCCTGATCCTTGGAAGGGATTTAAATCACATGGATTGGGGAAAACAAAATTTCTTCAGTGGCAAATTTGGGGCACCAGGGACGCCCATCCCATCCTATCCTTAAGTTGATTTTTGATATTCAGGAAGTCACACAATAAATGAGATTAATCTGTAGCATCGTATACTTCATTTGGAAAACTACAGAGTGGGTTTGATGGTTTTTAGGATGAATTCCAGCTCTAAAATTTCTCCTGGTACTAACATTTCCCTAATTCTCCAGACGGTCTTTGTCTGTCACCTGTGTCTGCTAATAGTTTTTTACCTTCAGCAGGTCTTATTTAATGTTTTTTATTCTTAATTTAATAGCTGTTGTTATTTTGCATCTCTTTTTTTGCCACTAAGTGCAATGATATTTCATAAATTATTAAATGAGATTTAAAGCAATCAGTAAGTCAGGCAGACAACTGGTATTGAGGACCTGCCTTTCACCAGGTGCTGAGAAGACACAATTCATGGAGCACAATCTCTGCTGTCAGGAGTCTGAGTGCTGCAACTTCTTTCCTAACCTGGAATCCACAGCCCTAATGCTCCTTATCTTAGGTCCTCACACCTCTTACCAACCTAAGAATTCTCCAGTCGAGTGAGTGAATTTCTGCTCCCTGACCTCCACAATCCTCCAATAACCCCACACAATGTCCTTTCTTACTTGGTCCATCTTTTCACTCAGGCTGTCCCTGTTTCATAAAGAATCTTCCTGATGCTCTACCACTCATTCAAATCCAAGCACAATCTTCTTTAAAGATTAACTTAATCTTGATGAAACTTTCTTAACACTCCAGCCCACAATGCCCTTCTTGATCTCCAGTGGGTTTTATTTCCACCCCCTTTTGGGCACCTGATCATGCCGTATATTGTGAAACACAGGCTTTCTATTTGCAATGTGCACACACGATGAGCTGCCAAGGTACCTTTCCAAGAGCCTGGTCCATTGCTGGGTACAGAGAAGATGGCTTTAAAGGCTCATCTGGGTGAAGACACCCAGTACGTGTACCGAGAGCTCGGAGTTCCCTCTTTCTAGGATTTGGCTGAATTTTGTGTTCACTGGGTATGATCTGGAGGAAAATCAGAGAAAGTCAGGGAAAAGTATGCCTTCTCAATCCAGTGATCTTGACTGCGATTTCATGTGAAATTTTTGGAGAGTTTTCTTACTCACTGGAGGAAAATATAAAGCAGTCTAAGTCTATACGTATATTTAAGAAAATTGATTCTTGTTGAGGCATTGAAAATTCAAATATTAACAATTGTTTTTCAACTCAGATTATGTTTCAGAATTATATGTGGAATTAAATAAAGATACAAAGTCTGGGTCACACAATGGGCATCCTGAGATAGAACCCTATGGGCTCTTATGAGTTAGTAAATGCTCCAGATATGAGTCTGATGAGCATCCAGGTTTTGCAAAACAGTCATTCATAAGACAAGAATTTGAGGCACATACTATGGTCAAATGAAAATTACAAAATACAGATACTATTGATTAATTTAGTAGTTGAATTCCATATGTAAAACTGCATGTATCTCGGAAACAATTTATGATGAAAGAAAAGCCTCACCACGGAGCACAACCGTTGAGTTGTGCTCAATGCTAGATGTTGTAAGGAGCCTGAGGATGACAACAGCCAGGTTATGGGCAGATGTTGGTATTTTTTCTCTTCAAACTCATCAGGTTTTCTCTGCCATTCTTCAAGGAACCCTGACTTAATTCAAGGACTTTTTAAAGGAAAACTGAGTTTGCTTTTTGGAACATTGGGCATCCATCCACAGGAATGTATGTTAGGATCTTTAATTTTCACAATAAATTATAACTGTACCACCTATTACCCTGACACTGAGAGGAGATGAATTATGCCCCTTGAAAACACAGGGCAAAGGGATTACTGACTGAGTTCCTACACGTGCCAATCCAGGGCTGAATACTCTACCTATGTCACTGATGTCTCACCATAGTCCCACTAGAGAGGAATTATTCTGTTTTACAGAAGAGGAACACAACACGCCTGAATTTTAGGTCTGTACTAGAAATCTTAAATTTGGATAGTTTCCTAAATAACTTTACTGAGAGGAAGTCTTTTCATTGAAATCTAACATAATATAGAAAATTGCAAACATGACTTTCATAATGAATTAGTGATTTCAATTCACAGATGAATTCCACAAAGTGAAAGAAAAAAATTACCAGCACCCCTCAAGTCACCCTCACATCTCTTTCTATTCATTAGACATGAGCCTAAGTGATTTACCCAAATTACGCACGGAGATAGCACATGCTATCTATTCATCACCTGAGATTACTTAAACTTTATTCCTGCAACAGGGTGGGTCACTACACAGATACTGTGGATCGCACTATATTGGTTACATCTGTTTCCCACAGAAAAGTATCCACAAAGCTATACTTTATCAATGTGCTTTGAGTTTTATTGAAATCTGTCTTGGTTTGGGTTCCCCTAAAGGAGGACGCAAATCCTTGAGTCTAGGATTTAAGGGCAGACAGTTTATTTGGAAAGAAATCCTCGGAAGCATTGCTGAAGAAGTACGAAGGTTCAACAAAGAAGGGAGAAAAGCTGGGAAGAGTTCTCACACGGGTATAGAAAGCTTCTTCCAACTGAAGACTCAGCAAATTCAGAATTGTCCCACTGAGGTTGTTTAAACCCTGAAGGGTATTTCAGGGGAGCTAACTCCTCTGCTCTTGCTGGCCAGGACGCCCTAGGGCAGATCAGGCTCCAGGGGGGCCAGGGAGAAGACCTTCTGCATAATAGGAAAGTGACCCAACCCTGGGCCAAGTATCAGCTTTCCAGAACCTGAGCTACAGGGGAACTCATGCAGCATCAAGAACTTCATTGTCAGAGCCAATGGAAGTCAACATTATACTATTTTTTTTAAAAAAAAACTATCATTGACAATATTGTCTTTGCATCGTTTATATAAAAGTATGTGCCATAAACACCACTCAGACCCAGGAAGACATTGGTCTCTTCTGATGGTACAGTAGCGTCAGCTCATGAGAAAACAAGTACCTTCAGCTCAGCGTGTTTCTCTCCTTGCTCCTGGGAGCTCAAAGTTAACTTTTCAGCTGCCCTCCAATAACTTACCTTTCCTTTACATTTCTTTTGTAATTACAGCTCATGTCTGCATTAATGTGAAGGTTTTATCCTAAATTTTGTAGATTTTGTAAAACAGCATGTGTCTTATCTATTGCCTCAAATGCATTTTGAAAGAAGACCTGGATTAGGAATTTTAAATCAAAGAGCAATAGGAAAAGAAACAATTCATTATGTATTTTATAGTGGTCAAGAGAGTTGAGTTCAAATAGAAAATGCTTGTGCTGAGTCTGTAAAAACTTTGTTCAAGGCGTAATGCAGTATATTGCTTTTAAGCCCCACGTGTCTTCACTGTGCAGATGAGGAAGCCAAGGTTTAAGGGATCAAATTTCTTGCCTGAAGTTGATCATTTGGTGAAGGAGAGAGCTAAGACCTGAATGCAAGTCTTTCTGGCTCCACCCACTTCATGCTAGGACCCACAGATACTGAAGACTGTGATTGATATCAGCTAATTCCTGATGAGGGGGAGAGGCGATATATATGTGTGTAATAATATGTCACATATTGTTATTTCTGCTTTCCTTTAACTTTGGAACTTTTCCTAAAATCATAGAGATAGTAGAGAATGAAAGATTCACTCTAGGGTCAACATTGCATCTGCTCTTAAAATGTTTCCCAAGCTCATTTGTAATTGTAAGATGGCATACTCTCCAGTTTGTCATATTATTAAAGCTTTTGAAGTCGGTAGACTTTCTGTACTTATAGGATATGAACATTTAGAAGCAATTACAAAAGAATTAGAATATCATTCATTTTAATCTGATATTGTTTATTTTGAAAAGCAGATTCATAGTGGTGGAGTGAATACAAATTTCAATTGAGGTTGGCTTGTGTTTGGGGAAGTCGGCTCCTCCACACGGTGTCACAGAGAGAAACAATCCCCAGGAAACCACTGCTTCCCGCTGACCTGCACCATTCGTTTTGAACGAAACTCATGCCTTCTTTCTCAAAACTGACTGCATCTAAATTCAACTATTTAACAGCTTGGGCTTAACAATGGGTATGAACAGATTTATATCTCATAAATCAATTTTGTAAGAACCACCAAATCACAATTTTCAGATGACAAAATTCCTCAATTTGGTTAAAATACTTGCCCTTTCTGAGGAGTCAGTGAGTTTCAAAAGACTTTTCTGTCTGTTACTCGGGGTACTTGCCAAATCTTTCTTTATTCTGGACTCAAAGGGCACACCTGGCCTAGTTCAGAAATATTATGTGAGAACATAGGCATGAATATGAGTAGTAATAATCAGGAGTGATTTCAAATATTAAATAACTGATAGGATAAGGGCACACAGTGATCGTAATGGAATAGGCTTGATCAGAATGACATCCATGACAGACAACAGGTACTACTACGAGTGTATTCAGGTGGGACAGCCCTGGAATCAAATATATCTAGGGATGCTTCATCTCAACCCAGAATTGACGAAATCCAAAGAGGCAGCTGAGTTCAAATTAGTAATTCAAGACTTCAATAGAAAGTGTGAACTACAGATGTTTCCCATTTCCAAATTGGATTGAGATGGGTCTAAATGTGTTAATCTCCTTCAGTATATTTGTATCTAAAAATAACAGTGGGAGGAATTTACACACCATCCATAGAATTCAGTTTGCTTGGGAACCGAAGCAGTCTTACATGCTTCACCTCCTCGATGATTCCTAAACAGCTGGCAAGGCTTTAAAAATCATCAAAGGCATTTATTAAGAACAAACTCAGTGTCAAACACGATGGATTAGCACAGCTTTATTTGTGTTTTCATTTTACGACCATTTCTGTGGTCGGGAGAGAATCGGCACATGCTGAAAAATTGTCAAGTTCAGCAGTGACACTCACGAATAGAAGAAATAAAAGTTCACACATCAGCTCAAAACGTAGTTACTGACAGACAGACAAACCCCCTCTCTTCTATTTAACCAAAGACACAGGAGAACGGCCAGCATCACTTTTCCTACTAGCCATCATCAGTGTGTGATTTGTCACAGTCAATAGTAGAGCTCCGTCTAGGCAATTTTTGGAATTTGAAATGATTGGCAATAACTATCCATTAACAGGAATTGCTAAATAAACTGTGATAAGCTACACAATGAAATACTATGCAACCGTACAAAAGAAAGCGTAAAATCTTTATATATTGATAAGGGGCGAGAGTAGTGTTTAACTGCTTTTATTTGCATAAAGAAACTAGTGAAAGTAGTTATTTGTAATAGGTGGGGCAGGGCCGAATAGAGACGAGAGGGATGGGAGTGAGAGCCCCCATCACCTTTCTAATTCTTCACTCCTTTTCCTTCCTGTCAAGGACTTTGCAGTCTTGTGTCTCTGACATCCAGATATTGCTTTGGGGTCTTATCATCCTCTCAGGAAAACCCTCCTTTAATGTTCTGGCTAGATCTGTTTTCCCAATGGTAGAAGTCCTTTGATGAAATGTTCTTAGAGCCCTGTGCTGTTTCTTCCTTGTGCTTGTCTTCAGTGCAATGGTGTGTGTGTGTGATTATTTACTTGATGTTTCTCTCCTTCAACACTAGGCTGTGAGCCTCTCAGACACAGGGTCTTGGTGTCTGCTATCAAATTGCTGAATCTTCAGTGCCTGATACAGTGCTTGGCTCTGAGTGACTTCCAATACCTTTTTCTCAATTGAAAATAATGGCAGTATGTCTACATCATCCAACTAACATAGACACATTGTTATTTACTATCTAAATGTCCTTTTTTTTTTTTTTGCTGAGGAAGATTCTCCCTGAGCTAACATCCATTGCCAATCTTCCTCTTTTGGTATGTGAGCTGCTGCCACAGCATGGTCACTGACAGACAAGTAGTGTAGGTCTGCACCCGGGAACTGAACTCAGGCCACCAAAGTGGATGCTCCGAACTTAACCACTAGGCCATCAGAGCTAGCTAAGCTTTTTTTTTAACCCAATTTATTTGAAAAATATAGATTGCATTGAGACCCATAGGAGAAACTCTTCAGAAACAGATATTCATCATTGTCCTGAAATGTAACAAATTTTACCAAAATACTTCTGCATATGTACCTTATATTTAGAAAATTATCTGTTCTTATAAAGTTTTCAAATTTATTTCCATAGAGCAAAATAATTCCTTCTACAATTTAAATTTCTCTGTTTATCTCTTTAATTTTATTTAAAATTTTGAATCTGCACCATCACCAACTTTTAAATCATAATGTCAACTGACTTATTCATTTTACTCATTTTCCCAAAGAGTCAATACTCAGATTTATTTATATTTTATCATTTGTCTGTTTTCGAATGCTTAATTTCATTTTTCTTCTTTTCTTTCTTAGTTTTACATATTTTCTTTTTTTTTTATTCAGACAATTTTTTTAAGAGTAAAAGGCCACAGCTAAATTGAGGGAAAGCATTAGATTAATTTTCGATTTCTTTTTCTAAAAATTTTAGTTGAATGTTCCTCATTTATATTTTTTCTTTTCTATTCACTAATATGAATATTGAAAGCTATTCAACTTCTTCTAAGCATGTTTTAGCTAACCACAATAAAAATGTTATTTTCTATAAATTCTGCATTTTAAGTTTTTATTTTCTCTTTTATTCTACAGTTAAGACACAGATTGTAATTGATTTTATTTTATTTTACTTTTAATTTTCAAGGTACTCTTTTTTTGCTTTCTACTTTTGTTATTGATTTCTCACTGTTTGTGATGGAATATAGTAGTAGTTATTATTTCTACTCCCTGGAATCCTTTAAGTTGTGTGTGCGTGTATTTAAGTGTGAGAATCTTTTGTTTTTAATAGGTGGATAAATTTATCTCATTTACATTTATTTATTTATTAACTGATATATTAGCTTCAGGTATACAACATAAAGATTCAATATTTGTATTACTGCAAAAAGATCACCACAATAAGTCTAGTTAACATCTGTCACCATACATAGTTATAAAATTTTTTTTCTTGCAATGAGGGCTTATATACATTTATTGCTGTGACAGATATATTTGCTATTTTTTCTATATTTTCTTTTATCTTTTAGATTTTGCGCTTTAAATTTAATTCTTTTTAAAGATTGGCATCTGAGCTAACATCTGTTGCCTATCTTCTTTTTTTTTTCCTTTTCTTCTTCTCACCAAAGCCCATAGTGTAATGTACATAGTATATTCTAGTTGTAGGTTCTTCTGATTGTGCTATGTGGGATGCCACCTCAGCATGGCCTGACGAGTGGTGCCACGTCTGTGCCCAGGATCCGAACCGGTGAAACCCTGGGCTGCCGAAGCAGAGCGTGCAAACTTAACCACTTGGCTGTGGGGCAGGCCCCACAATGTGGTTTTATTGATAGTTTTTTATAATGGTAATAAAAAGGAAGGTGGTTCAGAGGCATTTTCATTTAAAAAGAAGCTGATATTGTGCCCTTCTACTAATCAAAAATAGCTAGAAACTATTACTCAAAAGGATTGTAAGAAAACTTTACAAACTATTTGAAAAGGAGGCTAATTTGCATTTCTCTTTTGTTCTTGATATTGTAGGGGAGGAATTTTTTTCCTTTCTTCCCTTCTGGGTTCTTTCACTGGCCTAATAATTAAATTGACTCAAGACAGATTAACAGAAGAAAAACAAATTTAATTTTGTACCTATGGGAGCTTATAAACATGAAACTCAAAGACGTGACCAAAGCAGGCAGTTTCTATACCTTTTAGACAAAGAAACAATAAATTTGTGAAGAACTGACAAAACAAAGGGGTTTGGGCTTAGGGTAGTAAATTAGGAAAAAGTAACAAGATTTGTTTATACAGCCTTCTCAGCCCTGAATTCCCTATCTCTAGAGATAAGGATGTCTGTCTTTCTCCTGGTACGGGGAGCATACATTTCACATGGGAGATTTATTTCCTGCTTTCAGGGGGACAAAGGAGGGTCAGAGTGTCCTTCTTGCACTGGCTGTTTCTTAAGAAACTTTAATTCAAAATAATCAATATGGCAAAATGGCATATTTTGGGGTAGCCTTCCATGAACCCCATCAATATTCTTTTCTTTACATGCAGACTTCAATAATGGTGACCCTCTTCTCTTAAGTAAAGAAGAGGGAGGTAGCCACATTGGCTTTTGCTCTTGGTAATAATTCACAAAGTTTTCAGGAAGAAGTCATTTTTAGGAAATATCTCCAAGTTATTAAGAATAAGCTTCATGTTTAAGGGAAAAGATAATCTTTAAGTTTTTAAGTTGTTTATCATTATGTCAAGATGGGAATAATTGATTTTTCAAGGAAGATTCTGACTTTCTACCCTGAGACAATTTGAAATGTGCTATGTAAGAAATTCTGTACAGAAATTCATTGTCTTTGACAGAACTTCAAATTGTTTCTTCTATCATGACTGCTCATCACCTGCTTTTGCTTTATCAGAGTTGAAGTGTTTTACCATCAAATGGTTTTGCTTATTAAATTCCTCTTTTAGATTAAAATTTCCTAAACATAAAATTCATTTAGCATAACATTATGCTTTGTTGAACCCATTGTACTTTTTTTTGTGCTAAGACAGGCAAAAGAAAAATAAAGAAAAAATAAACCTTAAGGACTGTACCTTTTAAATAGAGAAACATATTTAAATGCTCACATATTTTTAGAGTCTTTCATTCTCACAGAAAATGTTTCCAATGAATTTCATCTTAATAGTTAAAGGAGAATTTAACATTTCAGATACTCTTCTGAATTTACTGATTAAAAATATTTAATATGATCTTTGATGTTGAACATGTATTTTAAAATGTTTACTGAGAGAGGTAGCATGTGATATGAAAACAGAAATGCAGGAGGTATGCAGCCCCACTGCTAACAGTCATTCATGGCATATCCAGGACACACTACTGGATTTCTCTGGAATCATCTTTCCTTACAAGTAAGAATGTTAGGTAGTGATTTCTGAAGTCTCTAATGGGTTGAATGGAAGCAGAATATGACACCTCCAAATATGCCTATGTGGGGGATCAGAATTTGCCACCCCAAAATGTGTCTCTCTGGCATGATTATTTCTAAGAACAAAGACTCAAAAAGAAACTTTAACCTTTCCCCTATTTGCCTAAAAGAATTTAAGATAGAAGGCCTGTCTCAGGAAGGAGCTATCACCATAGATAATTCTAGGTGTGGTAGACTGGGAGGAATCTTGCTAGGCTCATCTTTATCAAAATTCTCTTTTGGATCACACTGTCTATAGATGGCCCAGCAAACGTCTATTTACTGAACATTTGCTTTTCCATTTCTATGTAAATTGCCTTCTTCCTCTTTGAAGTCCCAAACCACTATCCCCACATCCTCCTTTGTCTTTAGGTGAAGATGGTATTTAAGGTGGTGGCTTTAGCCATTTTGGTGAGTTACTCAATTTTCCTGGGTTCCTCCCATTTATGCATGTTATCCAACTTTGTTTGATTTTCTCCTGTTATTCTGCCTCATGTCAATTTAAGTCTTAGACCAGCCAGAAGGACGCAGAGGGCAGAGGAATAGTTCTTCCTCCCCTACACCTGTTTAGCATAAGGATTATCTTGAGGCTGATTATTTTTAAGAAACAGCAGACACAGGAGAAGGTCAGAAAGCCCAGTGGAAGTTACCCTTTTGTAAGAGTAATTGATATTTATAAGGGAAATCTCCATTTGTAAGGGTGTCTCCCTGGCTGTACCAGAAGCAAAAGATGACTCTGAATCTCTAGAAACTCTTATCAATGGAGTAGGCAATGACTTAAATCTGCATAACAACCTTGTCTTTGTTTACTGTGACTTCACAGTGTTTATAGGTTATTGGTAACCTCCCATAACTGACTCCCCACCCCTAATGTCTTCTTTTGTCTTTAGCTGGAGATGGTATTTAAGATGGTGGCTTGGGCCATATTGGGGAGTTACTCAATTTTCCTGGGTATCTCCCAGGTATACAGGAGGTATACAAGTTATTAAATTTCTGTTTGTTTTCCTCATGTTAATCTGTCTTTTGCTACAGGGGGTCTCAGCCAAGGACCTGGAAGGGTAGAGGGAAAATTATTTTTCCTCCCCTATAGGGTCTAAGTTATAAAAGCAAAATGGCTTCCACTTCTGCCACACACCAGAGTCTCAAATGGTTCTAAAATGTAAATCACTGTGGACTGTGGTCAATGTAAGAGTGACTTCAGATGACGGGGCTATCCTTGAAGGAAGTTTAAATAAGGTATCTGGTCATCTCCATAGCTCCCATAGGTAGGGTAAGTTCTGATTTGGGGCTGTTGGAAGCATCAGAAATGAATGTCCAACTACATAATGAAGATGGCTCTGCTCTATTGATAGGAGGGGGAGCGGGGGCTCCAAGCTTTATTATCAGTGATGAGAAGAGAAACTCTAGAGAGGGAAGCACAGAGAGAGAAGGCAGCCCCTACAGCTCTTGCACCGGTGCCAGGGAGTGTGCAGCATGCGGGCAATTTGCCTTTCTACCTCAAGGGAGTTCACAGATGTGTTATATTTAACTAAACAGTATTGGGAAAGCTTTAGTATTTTAAGATTAAAACTGGTCTGATCAGCTCAGATTGGGTTAGAAGACAACTTCAATCTTTTGTTTTGCTTTGATTCTTGTAACAAATAATAAAATTGATTAAAATTAGTAGATGTGATTGTTTTAGTATTCATTTTACATTATTTTAATAATTATATATATTTTAGATAGAAAAATAAATCAGCACAACCAGAGGGACCTATAACTAGAATATACAACTATGTACTGGGGGGCTTTGGGGAGAAGAAGGAACATAAAAAAAAAAGGAAGATTGACAACAGTTGTTAAAAAATATAAGTAAATCGAGCAACAGATTTTTTTTCCCTTGAGACCCTAGTTGGTCTTGCTTAAATTAGCTCATAATTCCAGATAAGAGCATTATCAATATGTGAAAAAGAAAGATAACCAGCTCCAAATGGAGAGAGCTCTCTAGACCCTAACATCCTAACTCATATTGGACCAAACTTCCGCTATCAATAGGTACAGAGTCATTGGTCTTAGTGAACCCCCTCTCAGCCCAGCATGGAGTGGAATGAACAGACTGGTGAGAAGAGTTCGTGGAGATCATGTCAACCTGATGAGTGCAGCCCTGTTGGCCCTTACACTCACCATCCATAGGTGCACAGATGCCAGCGCAGCAATAGCGTTTCATTGCCTACCAGTCACAGAGGAGGGAGGTCCCACCATAGCATCTCCTTCCTGGTTTCTTGGGGCAACAGACAAGAAGTAGCAAGTGGACAGAGACATTGTTTCACAGGCAATCTAAAGCTTAAAAAGCCATTTTCTATTAACGCCATTTTACCATTTGTATTATAACGGTGATTAACATCAAAATGGCCAATTTAGCACGTAGGTATGAATAATTGCAAAGCTTTGTTAGCACTCAATTTGAGGTTACAGTTAAAATTTTAACAGTTAAAATCCAACATGTTCTATGTTGCCAATGTGCAGTCATGGAAAATGGCGCAAATGGACAGCACAGTTGGGAAAAAATCATCTATTTTCTGCTTCTCTAAATCATTGGTGACAAGAGGTCAAGTCTGTAAATATACTCCAAGTCCAGAGATTGGAGGGGATTCAGGCCCCTCGGAAATTATTAAAATTTATTTGCTGGAATGACACCTAGTGTATAAAGAATGACAGAGTTTTTGACTGCAAATATAATACAGACGTGGTGGCAGTGTGTGGGGGGCATGCCGGTGTTGCAGACTATGCCTGGGCCTCCCTGGAACCTAAGGAAGAGGCCAAAAAGCAAGATCAACGGTTAGATCAGAAAAAGAAGGTGCATGCAACCAAGACTCACTACACGCAATTAAAAGAAGTCCCAAAGAAAAGATATTTCTCCTTCTCATCTTTGTTAAAAATAACATTTTTTCCCCAATAGACTTTTTGATCATCCTTGGGATTTGGGAGAAAGAATACAAATATTGGTGTTTTTTTTTAAAGGTTTGTTTATATTGTATGTGATCAAAAAGAAATGTTTTCTCTCATGAAATGTGTTTTTCTAACCACACGCATTAATAATTTAAGGTCATTTCTAGGCTATGCTTCATTTACAAATGAATTGAGGAGAAAGAGGTCTCAGAAGAAGGCTCTCTGTGAGCTGTGACTCTCAGTACGGCTAGACGGCACAGCTAGGAGTCTGACAGCACCACTCGTACACGCATGGTTACATGTAAAAGCAATTTTGAACTCACTGGAGCATACACATCTCTAAACTAAGTGTCTATGGCATTTATTACACTGCCTACATTGAAGAACTACAAAAAGATGACATTAGATCGATATCATTAAAAACTAACTGTTTGAGGAAGTAAGATATGTTAGACTTTTAAGATAAAGTGAAACCATGGGAATTGCAACAATGAAATGGCAGCTTATGCATTATGTTGGAAAATGTATAATTTTGATAAATGCTTTCATTCCTTCCAGTGGTTACAGGTACAATGATGTGGATTGCACAAGCAAAAGATTATTAGGATTTCTGAGAACCTCATGCATCTAGGGAAGGAAATCTTCAATTTGGTTAAACCTGGAATGAAATGATTTGTTTACACACTGTTTTTGACAGACTGAAGAAATTAACGGTCTGTAATCTAATGCAATTGCCACACCGAGAACTAGGACATGTCTAAAGAATCACTTAGTAAAAGAAGCCTGCTCAGGATAAAAAACATCCCCGTTCCCTACCTACCATTGTGGATGTCACCCCAAGGAACAAATACTGCTAGAACTTAACATTTTTAGTTAACTATGATTCTGTCTAGCTAACTCTAAATATGTGTATACAGCTACTTCTTGATGAGTTATCTTGGGATAGAGGTTATTAACTTCCAGCCTTTCTAGCTTCCTTATATCATCCCCTCTTCCTTCCCATAATTCTCACAATTTAGTTAAACCAATAACTTTAATAACTCTTTGATTATTTGTGGAACTTTAAATTTTGGCCACTACCCAAATCCATATAGAGCATGGCCTATGACCCCCACTTCAGCAGATATGGATGTTAATGCCCCCACTCCTTGTCATTCTCCCCTCACCTTCTCCTTGAATATGGTCAATATTGAGATCATTTATGTTTATTTCTGGAACCATAATTATATTTTCTATGCCTAATAGGTAGGTTAATTTTTTGTTGTTGAGGAAGATTGGCCCTGAGCTAACATCTGTTGCCAAGCATCCTCTTTTTTTTGCTTGAGGAAGATTAGCCCTGAGCTAACATGTGTGTCAGTCTTCTTCTATTTTGTATGTGGGTGCTTCCACAACATGGCTGACAAGTGGTGTAGGTCTGTGCCTGGGATCTGAACCTGTGAACCCAGGCCTCCGAGGCAAGGTGTGCTGAACTTAACAACTACACCACGGGGCCAGCCCTGGTAGGTTAATTTTACACACTGAAAAATCAGTAAACATGATTAACATCAGCATTGTAAATATTACTTTACTTCTGCATCAGACAATATTTTTTGATATAATGCATTTTTTTTGTAGAATTAATTTTATATTCTTGGGTTCATAATTGTCTTCCTTTTCTTCTTGATTTCTCTGTATTTATCATATTTTAAAATTCTTCCATGTTTCCCCATAATATACTAAGAGATATGAAATTTTTTTTCTTTAATAAACTAAAGCTCTCCGTCCTGGAGACCACTGCCTTCTGCTCCAATCAGAACTGCTTATCAGGAGCATCCACATCCTAGAACTTCTCTCCATTACTCTTCTATGTTTAAGTTTTCTTAGATTACAAGGCTTCTTTTTCTCAATTTACTCATTTTATTGAAGCACATATTTAGAAAGGATTAATGGAAGATGTTTTAGTTATCTATCATTGCATAACAAATGACCCCCCAATTTTAGCTGCTTAAAACAACAAACATTTATCTTAGACACTTTCTGAGGGTCAAGAATGTGGAAGTGGGGCCTAGCCCCATGACTGAGTGGTTAAAGAGTTCCACACACTCCACTTTGACAGCCTGGGGTTCACGGGTCTGGATCCCCGGGAGTGGACCTACTCTACTCATCAGCCGTGCTGTGGAGGCATCCCATATACAAAGTGGAGGAAGACTGGCATGGATGTTAGCTCAGTGCTAATCTTCCTCAAGCAAAAAAAAAAAAAAAGAGAGAGAAGAGGATTGGCAACAGATGTTAGCTCAGGGTGAATCTTCCTCAAAAAAGATAAAAACAAGAAGAGTGACGTCAGCAACAAGGCAGAGTGAGGAGTTTTCTTTGTCTCTCCCTCTTCGAACTACAACTAATCGGACATTCATCGATCAACAAAGGAAATCAGCCCAGCACCTCAGGACACCTGAGAGACCCATGCTGCTATACATCGGAAGGTGGATGGACTACCCCCAGGGAGGAAGTGGAGATAGGTGAGAACTCTCTGACCCCCAGACAGCCTAGTACCTGTGAGTGACTCTCTCCTGGCTGACATGCTCATAGCACCACCATGGTACTGAGGGTAGATGTGAGCATCAGCGGCACAACTGTGGAAACAGGTGACTACAGCCCTAAGTGCCCCTGTGACTGCTCCTTAGTCCAGTGGGAAAATCCATGGTCCCACAGCAGCTGCAGGGAAAGCTTCTACTGAGCCTTAGTGGAGAGGCTCCACCCAGCAAACACAAAGGCTGGGACGCGCCAGGGCAGAAGGGGCTCAGCCTGCTGAGCAACCCAATGGCTGCGCTTAACAAACACAGGCCTGCTGTGGCCCCAAGGGAGCAAGGGAGACCCAGTGGGACTGTGCGAGTGGACAGTGACAATCTGGAGCCCCAGCGTTACTGCTCCTTGGTCCAGGGGGAAAATCCGCAGTCCCACAGCAGCCACAGGGAAAGCCTCTATTGACCTTAGCAGAGAGGCCCTGGGCAGCAAACACAAAGGCTGGGAGGCCCTGGGGCACAAGTGGGTGAGCTAACCACTGGCTGCATTAGATACCCATTGCTCTGCTGCAGCCCAGAGTGGACAAGTTAGATCCTGCGGGACCTGACAGTGGCAGAGCTGCGAGTCTAGGTGAACCAGCTCCCGGCTGCTGTGAGAGCCCATAACACCACTGCAGACCCTAAGGAGGGAGCATGTCTAGGCGGTCTGTGAAAGCAGGCACCAGCAACCTGAAGCCCCCTTGTGATTGTTCCCACAGCTGATGGGAGACCCCACAGGGCTACTGTGATCCTGAGGAGGGGCCCAGGCTTGGTCAGGATCCTAGTCAGTGCAGATTACACAGCTGCTACCCCCTCCCCACCAGTAGAAGCAAGTGGAAGCAGTAACCAAATTCTATCTCTATGCAGAGGCACAAATCCATGCAATAAAGCAGTATGAAAAAATATATTAAATCTTCAGAACAGAAGGAAAATGACAAGTACCCAGAATACAATCCCAAAGACACTGAAATCTATAATCTAAATGACAAGGAATTCAAAATAGCTATCATTAAAAAACTCAGTGAGTTAAAAGAGAATACAGATAGACAACTCAATGAGTTCAGGAGCTATGTCACAAAAGAGCTTGATGCTATAAAGAAGAACCAATCAGAGATAATGGAGATGAAAAATATAGTGGAGGAAATTAAGAAAATTCTGAACTCTCTGAACAGTATGGTAGACAATATGGAGGAGAGAATTAGCAATTTGGAGGATAGGAATGTAGAAATGCTTCAGATAGAGGAGAAGACAGAACTAAGACTAAAAATAAATGAAAAAACTCTCTGAGAAATATCCGACTCAATTAGGAAATGCAACATATGGATTATAGGTATCCCAGAAGGAGAAGAGAAGGAGAAGGGGGCAGAAAGCCTGTTCAAAGAAATAATGGCTCAGAACTTCCCAAACCTGAGGAGAGAGCTGGAAATCCATGTGACAGAAGCTAATAGATCTCCAAACTTTATCAATGTAAAAAGCCCAACCCCAAGGCATATAGTAGCAAAGCTTGCGAAAGTCAATGACAAAGAAAATATTAAGGGCAGCAAGGAAGAAGAAAATAACCTACAAAGGAACCCTTATCAGGCTGTCAGCAGATTTCTCAGCAGATTCCTTACAGGCTAGGAGAGAGTGGCATGATGTATTCAAAACTCTGAAGGACAAAAACTTGCAGCCAAGAATACTCAATCCAGCAAAAATATCCTTCAAATATGATGGAGAAATAAAAACTTTCCCAGATAAACAAAAGTTAAGGGAGTTCATTGCCATAAGACCACCCCCCCCCCCCCAAGAAATGCTCAGGAAGACTCTCATACCTGAAAAAAAAAAAAGTAGGGGCCAGCCCAGTGGCACAGCAGTTAATTTCACACATTCTGCTTCAGTGGCCTGGGGTTCACTGGTTCAGATCCTGGGTGTGGACATGGTGGCACCACTTGGCATGGAATGCTGTGGTAGGCGTCCCACATATAAAGTAGAGGAAGATGGGCATGGTTGTTAGCTCAGGGCCAGTCTTTCTCAGCAAAATGAGGAGGATTGGTAGCAGTTAGCTCAGGGTTAATCTTCCTCAAAAAAAAAAAAAAATGGAAAGAGGTTACAAAACCCTGAATAAAGGATATAAGTAGAAAGACAAAATCAGAAAATTGCAGCTCTCCATCAGAACAGCTTAGCAAATGCTTAAGTATAACATTAAAGATAAAAGGAAGGGAAACACAAAGAAAAAATATAATCTTGTCATTTTAACCACAAACTCACAACACAAGAAGAAGAAGGGAAAAAAAAAAGATCTGACAATAACAACCTAGAAGGGGAAGAGGAAAGGGATGGAATGGCTTAATTTAAGGAAATAAGAGGCTATCAGAAAATGGACTATCTCATCTATGAGATGTTTTACACAAACCACAGGGTAACCACCAAACAAATAATAAGAATAGAGACACAAATTACAAATAAGAAGAAAGCCAATATAGAAAACTACCTACCTGAATTGGTAATCCAAAATTCATGGGATGAGAAACAAAGGAAATGCAGGAGAACCAGAAAACGAGTGATAAAATGGCAGCATTAGGCCCTCACATTTCAATAATCACTCTAAATCTAAATGGATTGAACTCTCCAATCAAAAGACACAGAACGGCAGGATGGATTAAAGAACAAGACCCAACAATATGCTGTCTCCAGGAAACACACCTTAGCCCCAAAGACAAACACAGACTCAAAGTGAAGGGATGGAAAACGATACTCCAAGCTAATAGTGAATATAAGAAAGGAGATGTTGCCATACTTATATCAGACAAAGTAGACTTCAAAGCAAAACAGGTAAAGAGAGACAAAGAGGGGCAGTTTATAATAATAAAAGGGACACTCCACCAAGAAGACATAACACTCATAAACATATATGCACCCAACACAGGAGCACCAAAGTATGTAAAGCAACTACTAACAAAACTAAAAGGTGATATCAACAACAATACAATAATAGTAAAAGACCTCAACACCCCACCATCACCAATGGATAGATCATCCAGACAGAAATTCAACAAGGAAATTGTAGAATTAAACGAAAAACTAGACTAGATGGACTTAATAGATATATATAGAACACTCCATCCAAAAACAGCAGAGTGCACATGGAACATTCTCAAGGATAGACCATATGTTGGGAAACAATGCAAGCCTCAACAAATTCAAGAGGATTGAAATAATATCAAGCATCTTTTCCGACCATAATGCTATGAAACTAGAAATCAACTACAAGAATAAAGCTGGGAAAGGGGCAAAAATGTGGAGATTAAACAACATGCTACTGAACAACCAGTGGATCATTGAAAAAATTAAAGGAGAAATCAAATATTATCTGGAGACAAATGAAAATGAAAACACGCCATACCAACTCATTTGGGGTGCAGCAAAAGTGGTCCTAAGAGGGAAATTCATCGCAATACAGGATCACCTCAATAAACAAGAAAAATATCAGATAAGCAATCTCAAAGTATACCTAACAGAACTAGAAAAAGAAGAACAAACAAAGCCCAAAGTCAGTAGAAGGAGGGAAATAATAAAAATTAGAGCAGAAATAAATGAAATTGAAACAAAAAAGACAGTAGAAAAGATCAACAGAACTAAGAGCTGGTTCTTTGAGAAAATAAAATTGACAAGCCCTTAGCCAGGCTCACAAAGAAAAAAAAAGAGAGAAGACTCAAATAAATAAAGTTAGAAATGAAAGAGGAGAAATCACAATGAATACCACAGAAATACAAAAGATTATAAGAAAATACTAGGAAAAACTATATGCCAACAAATTGGACAACCTAGAAGAAATGGATAAATTCTTAGACTTTTACAACCACCCAAAACTGAATCAGGAAGAAATAGAGAATCTGAATAGACCAATCACAAGTAAAGAAATTGAAACAGTAATCAAAAACCTCCCCAAAAATAAAAGTCCAGGATCAGACAGCTTCTCTGGAGAATTCTACCAAACATTCAAAGAAGATTTAATACGTATCCTTCTCAAACTATTACAGAAAATTGAGGAAGATGGAGTACTTCCTAACACATTCTACGAACCCAACATCACCCTGATCCCAAAACCAGACAAGGACAACACAAAGAAGGAAAATTACAGGCCAATATCACTGATGAACATAGATTCTCAACAAAATTTTGGCAAACCGAATACAGCAGTACATTAAAAAGATCATACACCATGATCAATTGGGATTTATACCAGGGACACAGGGATGGTTCAACATCCACAAGTCAATCGATGTGATATACCACATTAACAAAATGAGAAACAAAAACCACATGATCATCTCAATAGGCACAGAGAAAGCATTTGACAGGATTCAACATTCATTTATGATAAAAACTCTCAATAAAATGGGTAAGAAGGAAATTACCTCAACATGATAAAGGCCATATAAGACAAACCCACAGCCAACATTATTCTCAATGGGCAAAAACTGAAAGCCATCCCTCTGAGAACAGGAACAAGACAAGCGTGTCCACTCTCACCACTCTTATTCAACATAGTACTGGAGGTTTTGGCCAGAGCAATTAGGCAGGAAAAAGAAATAAAAGGAATCCAAATAGGCAATGAAGAAGTGAAACTCTTGCTGTTTGCAGATGACAGGGTCTTATATATAGAAAACCCCAAAGATTCCATTGGAAAACTAGAAATAATCAACAACTACAGCAAAGTTTCAGGGTACAAAATCAACTTACACAAATCAGTAGCATTTCTATACTCTCATAACTAACTAACAGAAAGAGAACTCAAGAACACCATCCCATTCACAATCGCAACAAAAAGAATAAAATATCTTGGGGTAAATTTAACCAAGGAAGTGAAGGACCTATATACTGAAAACTACCAGACTTTCCTGAAAGAAACTGATGATGACATAAAGAGATGGAAAGACATTCCGTGCACATGGATTGGAAGGATAAACATAGTTAAAATGTCCACACTACCTAAAGCAATCTACAGATTCAACACAATCCCAATCAGAATCCCAATGACATTCTTTACCAATTTAGAACAAAGAATCCTAAAATTCATATGGGGCAACAAAAGACCCCGAATAGCTAAAGCAATCCCGAGAAAAAAGAACAAAGCTGGAGGCATCACAATCCCTGACTTTAAAACATACTACAGGGGCCGGCCCGGTGGTGCAGTGGTTAAGTGCTCACATTCCGCTTTGGTAGCCCGGGGTTCACCGGTTCAGTTCCCGGGTGCGGACATGGTACCGCTTGGCATGCCACGCTGTGGTAGGCGTCCCACATATAAAGTAGAGGAAGATGGGCATGGGTGTTAGCTCAGGGCCAGTCTTCCTCAGTGAAAAGAGGAGGATTGGCAGCAGTTAGCTCAGGGCTAATCTTCCTCAAAAACCAAAAAACAACCCCACACATCTATGGACAGCTAATCTTCGACAAAGGAGCTGAGAATGTACAATGGAGAAAAGAAAGTCTCTTCAACAAATGATGTTGGAAAAACTGGACAGCTACATGTAAAAGAATGAAAACCAACCATTCTTTTTCATCATTCACAAAAATAAACTCAAAATGGATCAAAGACCTAAAGGTAAGACCTGAAACCATAAGGCTTCTGGAAGAAAATATAAGCAGTACACTCTTTGACATCAGTATTAAAAGGATCTTTTCTGACTCCATGTCTTCTCAGACAAGGGAAACAATAGAAAGAATAAACAAATGGGACTTCATCAGACTAAAGAGCTTCTACAAGGCAAGGGAAAACAGGATTAAAACAGAAAAACAACCCACCAATTGGGAAAAAATATTTGCAAATCATATATCTGACAAAGGGTTAATCTCCATAATACATAAAGATCTCACACAATTCAACAACAAAAAATCAAACAACCCAATCAAAAAATGGACAGGGGACATGAACAGACATTTCTCCAAAGAAGATATACAGATGGCCAATAGGCACGTGAAAAGATGCTCATCATTACTGATCATCAGGGAAATGCAAATCAAAACGACACTAAGATATCACCTTACACCTGTTAGAATGGCTAAAATAACCAAAACATAAAATAGCAAATGTTGGAGAGGTTGTAGAGAAAAAGGAACCCTCATATACTGCTGGTGGGAATGCAAACTGGTGCAGCCACTATGCAAAACAGGATAGATATTTGTCAAAAAATTAAAAATAGAAATACCATATGACCCAGCTATCCCACTACTGGGTATCTATCCAAAGAACTTGAAATCAGCAATTCCAATAGTCCCATGCACCACTATGTTCATTGCAGCATTATTTACAATAGCCAAGATGTGGAAGCAACCTAAGTGCCCATCAACTGATGACTGGATAAAGAAGATGTGGTATATATACACAATGGAATATTACTCAGCCATAAAAAACGCTAAAATTGTCCCATTCACAACAACAAGGATGGTCCTTGAGGGCATTATATTAAGTGAAATAAGCCAGATAGAAAAGGACAATTTCTGTATGACTCCACTCATATGTGGAATTTAAACATATAGACAAAGAGAACAGATTAGTGGTTACCAGGGGAAAGGGGGGTGGGATGTGGGCACGAAGGGTGAAGGGGTGCACCTATAATATGACTGACAAACAATAATGTACAACTGAAATTTCACAAGACTGTAAACTATCATAATATCAATAAAAAGTTTTTAAAAAGTAATAGTTCATTGTAAAAAACTAATAAAAGTAGTAAAATTGATAAAACCATTACAAGACTGTTCATGACAAAAAGAATAGTACAGAGAACACAGTTACTAACATCAGGAATGAAAAAGGGTATATTACTACACAGAGGAAAAAAGAAAGAAAAAAAGTAAAATAAAACAAGAAAAGAAAAAAAGAGAATTTGGAAGTGGCTTAGCTGGTGGCTGGTTCAGGGTCTCTGATGAAGTGGCACTTGAGCTGTGGGCCAGGGCTGCAGTCAGCTGAAGGGTTACCTGCACTCGCGGATCCATTTGTCAGATGGCGCACTCACATGGCAGACAACAGGAGACCTCAGTTCCTTGCTGGCTGGTGGCAGAAGGTCTTAGTTCCTCACCATGCAGGCTCCTCCTCAGGGCTGCCTTATGACGCGGCAGCTGGCTTCCCCCAAATCCTGTGATCCAAGAGAATCAAGAAGAACAAGATGAAAGATGCAGTGCTTGAAATAACCTAGACTCAGAACTCACACCCCATCACTTCTGCTCCATTTGATTAATCAGAAGCGAGTTAAGTCCAGCCTGTACTCGGGGAGGGGGGGCAGGATTAGGCTTCACCTTTTGAATGAAGTGTCAATGAATCTGTGCGTATAATTTTGTGTGTGTGAGGAAGACTGGCCCTGAGCTAACATTTGTGCCCATCTTCCTCTATTTTGTATGTGGGATGTCACCACAGCATGGCTTGATGAGTGGTGTGTAGGTCTGCTCCCAGGATCCAAACCTGCGAACCCTGGAATGCTGAAGCCAGAGTGCGCAAACTTAACCACTATGCCACCAGGCCGGCCCCTGTACATAAAATTTTAAAGCCACCATATAATTCATTATTCTGTCGTGTATTTGATGAGGAGCCTTGGGGGTATTACGTTATAATTTGAATATCATTTTCATTCAGCACGCTGTAGGTTTTGCTCCATTGTGTTTGCAATGACATCTTGCCTATGAAAAGTTTGGCTTTTATTCTGTTGTAAGTTTTTTCTTTTGCTTTGTTTTCTTCCTGTCTGGATTTAAAATATATATGCAATCGATCTCATTATTCGTGGTAGTGATGTTCTATAAACTCTCCAGGGACATTGAATTTGCAAATACTGATCAGCTGCTTGCGTGGGGAAATACAGGGTCAGGTTCCTGTGAGCCTCTGAGCACAACACTTTTATCAACCGATCAGCACATAATGCGGTTTTACCTGTATTTCTGTTTAAAGCCCCTTCCTGACTATATACAGTTGATTCGGTAGCACTGAGCTCACGGCCAGTGGCACTCTAACTCACCCGAGTTAGGAACATGCTTATTTTCTCTGTAAGGTACATCACAGCCTTCCCGTGCTCAGGAACACCAGACAGCACTTCAGCACAACATTTGGGGGCCATAGGAAACAGCAAAATCACTGAAAAAAAGCACAAAAATGCCAAAACATGGCACTCAATAGACCGCAAGAGTAGACATTTGTTTACAGAATGGAAGCTGAAACAAGAAAGCAGAGTTGCCTCGTCTGACCTCAGGTGGGAAAGTGTGTGTCAGGCGACACAAAGTTTTCACAACTGTGTGCATGTCCGCGAATGACTGCTAAAGCGCTCATTTGATTTTGATTTGAATTTGGGGTTTCAAATCAATCTTAGCACAAATACCAAATCCATGAATAATTAGAGTTAAATGTATGTTATCTTTCTTGGTGCTCAGGAATCTCACAGAGATGTGCTCGGAGCGGGGGGTCAAGTTCTGTCCACCAGGCTTAGCTCTCTGTGGGTGTTCAGGTTGCAAGCATGTCTTTTCTCTGCGTCATTTCTTGGTATTTCCACTTCTCTGTTTCCTCTGCTCATCCTTTTGCGAACACATACTATCACATGTCAGCAAGTTAGAAGGGAGTATGGTGAGAAGAGAAAAATTTTCTGAAAGAATCAAAAGATTGAGGAAATAGTTAAAATACTATGAGAAGGGGATGGTAATGAGATTTTAAGGCATGTAATGGGTAATGATATTAATATTAAAGAAACCTTTTATTGCCTCCATGTGCCAGGCAAGGAGCCATCCACCTGTATGAGGAAAATCAGGCTGAGAGAATGTGAGGAATTTTCCCAACACCACAAAACCAACCAGTGGCAGAGCTACATTGGAAGCCAGATCTCTGTGACTCCATGGGGCGCACATGAAATGTACTCCTCATAGATGGACACGTGTCCTTCACACTTATTCTCCACAGAGGTGCTGCAGAAACACCTTGGTCTGCTTCCCACCTCACAGAGCATCTTGGAGGCATGCGTAGTCTACATACTCTCAGAATTCTCCAGATGGATTGAACCTCAGTTGCCCAAATGGTAATTTCCTCAATAACTCACCCTTTATGGGTCTCCTTTTTTCTGTCTCACTTCCCCTGCTCCCTACCAGTCTTTAGACAGCACTTCAGCACTACATTTGGGGGTCATTTTAAACAGCAAAATCACCGAAATAAGGCATAAAAATTCCAAATCACGGCACTAAATACACCACAAAAAGGACACTTGTTTACAGTATGAGAGCTGAAACAAGAAGACAGAGTGTCCCCTTGTTCAACTTCAGCTGGGAAAGTGAGTGTCAGGTGACAAATTTCTCAGTACTAAACTGAGTCACCTCTCAAATAAGTTACTTGTACTGTAATCCTTGCTTTGGGTTCCATTGTGGAGAAAATCCAGACTATGTCAGTGTTATTCTTGGGATTCCGGAGTAGTTAACCGGAGAGAATGATTTCTTTGAGGGCAGGAACTATGACTATCTTGTTGACGGTTGTGTCCTTTCTGCTTAGTCCAAAGTCTGGCTGGTTGTAGGTCTCAAGAATTATTTCTGAATTAATCATTTGCAAAAAGTAAAAATGACTGACGTTCCTTTTCTTTCTCTATCCACAGCTTTCTTTTGTGTATATGAAACTACATCAGCTTACAATTTAATGCGAGAGGTCAAATGGCGCCTGCAGTGTGCAGAAGCCCACTGACTATCTGGTTGAATTTTTACATATAACAGAAACAACAGTTTGAAAACCAAAATGCCTTTGATTTACAATAATGAGACTCTGATGAGAGAGACAAACATTTGTGGGTTCTAACGAGCCAGGGTAAAAAGAAGTAGTCATTTTTTTTTATATCAGGAGCCAGAGTTAATGGAAAGATTGGTGATGGCATCAGAACTTTCTTACCAAAAGAAATAAGCATTTGTCCAGAAGTGATCTTGCTAGAATATACTGTACTTGGAACTGATGAATCCATTCTTTTCAGGCCCCGTGGGTTTTCACTGCACCACGTCTTCACTTTCTTCTCCGTCCTGCTCCTTCTCTGTAGGTGTGTGTAGGCTTCTTTCCCCTTCACCAGCCAGTAAAAGGTGATGTCCCGACGGCTCTTCTCTCCTCGTCATCCTACATGATTAATGGATAAGCCCACAGATGTCTCTTCCTCCTTCCTATACATGATTGACTTCTAAACTTATCTTGAACTTTACTGTGATTTCCAGATCCATATTTCAATTTATCAGCAAGGTATCTCTACCTGAGCACCCAAGGGATGTTTCATATTCATTATATCCTAAATCTAACTGGTTCTTTCACGTCCACCCCCATCATCATACGTCCTGTCCCTACTGTGTTCCCTACTTGGGCCAGGCCGAGGAAAGCAGGCAATACTCCAGCCTTCTGATACTCTCTGGCCTGAGTCATGGACATCCTAGTGACTGTCAGATTCACTACACTCCAAATCCAACCAGTCACCAAGTCCTATTAATTAGACCTTCTAAACACGTACATACATATGTATTTTCAGATTTTGCACTGGACGCGCCTCTTCACTCCCTCACTCCCATGCATACAGAGTACTTGCGGTTGTCTCTTTCCTGTTCTCCACGCTAGCAAGGTCTTCCTCCTCTTTCACTAGTTCATCCTCTACACTGTCAACAGAATGACCGTTCTAGTTTGCAAATATGGCTGTGCTTTTCTCTGGTTTACAATTCTTCAATGGTTACTATTGTCAATAAAGACAAAGTCCACGTGGATTTTTATGGCACAGTGTATCTTTCACAAGCTGACCTACCAAACTACTTCTCTAGCTTGCTGTGCGCCTGCCCATATGTTTTGAGTGATAGGCACACTTAGTTGTCTCTAAGTCTCCAGAGCCTGACAGACTCCCATGGGTCGTGTAGCTATGCCTCCCGCCATCTTAAAAACATTTCCCTGGGCAACTTTTTATATTTACAGCTGGACTCAAAACCATCTCTTACGTGAATTTCTCTGTGACTGTGTATTGCCACACGTTTTCTCTTCACCTTAAACATACCTGCGTTGAGTAATTATCATTTTGGATTTTATTTGTTTTTATATGGCTCATCCCACTAAAGAGTACATTATACGGAAAAAGGACCTTTCATTTTCCATATTACTTTTTGTTTTCTGTATGCCAAGCAGAATGCTATTTTCTCAGAGAAACAAAAGGATGTTAAATTGACATCTTATCTGGGGTTTTTCTCTTAACTTGAACTACCATCAGACCTAAAAAATCAACAGAAGTTTGTCTTGCTGGTAATGAAAAGGTCTGCATCACTAAAGTAATTTTTATTGATTAAAGCTTGCGCTGGCTACCTGCACTTCCTCTTCTGCCACACATCAAAACACTAAAAGCAATAAACAAGTTGTTCAGAAGATTTAATGTAGCTTCTGCAGGCCCCCAGTTCCCAAAGATCAAATTGGGGAATTCCTGTTTAATTTGCATCTAAACTTAGTAAATGAGTCACTGTGGTAAAGTGATCAATTCTGAAGACCCAGGAGTTCAAACAGAGCTGGGTTTCCAAAACATCCTTAGTAATGAGAAAGGGCTACAGTATTTCCTGAGAGTTCCACATAAAAGGGATTTAGAAGGGTTCAAATATGCTCACTGCTTATGAGCTTCTGTCTGGAAAGGAAAACACAGACAAGTGTCCTTCACTCATTTTCTCAAATATCTTCCTGTGATGAGGTCATGGGCTCATGCTGATGCTCCACTCAACAACAGGGAACAAACAGTGCCTGGGACATTCCTGCAGGTTGAAAAGGAGAAGCCAGAGTGTCTCTTTGAAGAACGTGTTTATCACCAAATGTGGATTCCTGACACAGTTCGCTTGTCCTTCTTCATTTGGCTTCCCCCAGGACAGCGGCAGGAGTGGAGCCTCACAAAACGTACCAAGCGCACGAACAAATTGAGTGGTGATGACTTTATGTGTAAAAGTTATAAAGACCGGACAGAGAACTTAGTTTCCAAGTTTGAAATTTCTGATGAGAAGTTCCTCTTGCCACCAGACAACACATATTCATTTTTTATAACTCGGTTTATAAGTAAAATTGCTTCTCTATGCCCTTTTCTGCCCAGACTAACGACAAAGAAATCACGGTATCACCAACAGGGAAAAAAGAGTACAGTTCATAATGTACAAAGTAATTACTCAGCTGTGAGAAGCAGGGAGCTGTCTCACTGGGTTAAGGAGAAAAGTGAAGGTGAAGTCGTCAGGGTTTTTCAGAATAAAATGATTTTGGTCACCAAAATAACTCTAACAATTTAAGCCTATCTACAAGAGGGAGTTATTTCTGTTTATTTTTACTTTAATCACCTTTTGGGGGGAAAATACATTAACCAATACTTTAAAATATATCCCTTTCCCCCCATTTGGAGTCTCTGGTGCAGACGTTGGGTACGTTATCTTCCACAAAGCTCAGATCCTGGCGCGTTATCACCATTGGTCCATGTAAAGATCCTCTGCTCTTTCTGTGTTCCTTCTCTCACGATTCCTCACCCCAATTCCCCTTCCTGTCCCATTGGCAACTATATAATATGTTTTACATGAGTTATTTGCTCATCTGTTTTTATGCTATGTATTATGTGTGTTTCATGTTTATGGAAAAAATATTGATATGTATCTCATTACGTGTTCATATTTTCACCCCAAACTGTGCTTTCTAGTTTTAACCATGTTGCTACATATATTAGTTCTCCTGCTGGGTAACAAATTACCCCAATTTTAGTGGCTTAAACAATAATCCCAACTTTCTTCCTTCATTTGTTCAGCTACAGCGTGGTAGCTTCTTCATAAAATTACAAGCTCTATGTTACCTTCATGATTCTATTTTGCCTTTTCGGTTCTGCCACGCATTCCACAACCACAGGAACTAGATCCTACCAACAAACTGAGGAAGCTTAGAAGTGGATCCAGTCACGCTTCCAGAAGAGAACACAGCCCCAGTCAACACCTTGACTGAAGCCATGTGACACCCTAACAGAGGACCCAGCTCTGTCATGCCCAGACCCATGGAAACTGCGAGATAAAAAATGTGTTTTAAGCTTTTCAGTTTGTGGTAATTTGGTACACAGCAATAGATAACTAATACAATCCCCAGTAATGGCTTCAGCTCCCTCACAAAGTCAACCCTCTGTTCCCAAGACAACCTGGTGGACCAGAAGCAAACACCGTTCCCTGATACCCCAAGTTCTGTGACACAGACACGGAATCCTCTTGAGTTTGATATCAAGCTTTGCAGCTCTGGGTTCATGAAGTTGAACAGTTTTGATTCAAATCAGTGACCTTGAGCAATTTGCTGCCATTGTTTGTACAATGATTATGAAGTACTCATCCATATTTATGCAGAGAAGATTAAATGAGATCATTTGTGGACACAGGCAAAGCATCACCCAGCATTTAACAAGTACTCACAAAATATTAACCATTAGAGTTATTGCTGCTTACCTAAAGTTAATGAAAGGGGATTTGTGTGCTATAGAGAACACTAGGTTCTTAGCAGATAGATGTAAAAGCTAAAATTGAAAGAAAGAGCAACATGATTTGATACCAATTAGGAGAGATCAATTGAAGGAAAACAAAGGAACACACCAAGCAATTCCATGTTTGGACACAAAGGGCGATGTGATCTTGCTTCCTCTTGACTTCTTGATTTCACATCTATTTGAATATTAGGTCTCCTTGTATTTCATATTAGGTATCCACAGCATCATCAACCAGAAGAACATTCTCCTGCCATTGGATGAGATGGAAGAGATATATAGACAAAAATTTCACACTCAACCTCATCCGCCACTTCACGTTACTCTGGCAGAGAAGCTTTATCTTGTTGCAAAAGCTTAAATCTTAAAATGCAAAACTTGTACATGGGAAAATGACCAGTTGGAATTCCTCCCTGAATTATGTGAACTTACAAAATTCTGCTTATTCACATAAAAAGGAGCTGCCTATGTCACACTTTTCACCATAATAACTGCAGACAAGAATGACCATCTTTCTCTTTCTCAACTCCTGGAGGCACGAAACATCTTTCCTCTTTTTCCTTGCAGAATCTTTGCTCTAACAGTAGCCACCTCTCATGATTCTGATTTCTGGGTATGACTAGCTCACCATGTGTTAGCAATAAACACACAGTTTCACGATTTCTCCAGTGCTCTAGTCTCTCCGGGAATCATGCCTGAAGGCCTCCTTCTCCACATAAACCTGCACTGTAGTCTGTTTAATAGGCAATTTTGAACAGGAAAATAAATTTCTGACACAACAAGACTAACCTTGTCATGAAGTATGATGATGGCAGAAGGTGGTTTTGGATTTTGAAATTCATGAGGAACAGCATGGGAGGAAAAAGAGCCATAGAGCAGCAAGTTGCAAAGATGGCAAATGTAGCCAGACCAGAGGGAAGAACAAAGTGTATTCTGTTAGAGAGACATAATGGTATTATGCAGGGGACAGATAACTATGATAAGAGGCCCCATCTGGCTTTGTAAATAAAGTTTTATTGGCACACAGGCGCACCTATTTGTTTACATATACATATCTCTGGAAGCTTACTTGCCATGACAGCAGAGTTGAGCGGTTGAAATAGAGACCGTATGGCTCACAAAGCCTAATATATTCACTATCTCACTCTTTACAGGAAAAGTATACTGACCTCTGCATAGCAGGTAGAGCATGTGGATTTTGGAAACAGTGAAAGATCTCAATTCCAGGCAATAATTGCATCTTGTATTTTTGGTATTGTCAATTGGATTCAAATATGTAGAATTAGATCTAGGCCACAGCATGAGAGTTGCTCACTGAAACACAGTTATTTTCCCCTCCCTTACGTAGATAATTCAAGAAAACGCAAACCATTGTATTTCCATACCACTCATAATGGGTATTATTTCAGAGAAAAGTAAACATAGCAAAAGACGCCCTTAGGCAGTGTGCTTCTGTATGGATCTACTGCATGTTTTCTATATAATATACACCAAATGAAGGTCCAGCTGAGAATTTCCCAACTAGGATTTTGTTTAATAAATTATTCCATCAGAATAGGCATGCACTAAATTTTTTGATAATTTTTGGAGAAGCAAATTTATTTCAAATTGGATACCAAACAGCTAAAGATATAATGGAAAATCAACTTGGATAACCTACTCTTTATCTTTTTAGGTGAATGAGATCCTGACAATAATGTCATGATCAGAGCGTCCTATGAGTTTAATCTTTGACATTAAATAATAAAGTACAATTTAAATAGAATAATGGTGACACTGATTTGGAACAAAGAAAAATTGCAAAGCAAAAGTTACTAAATCACCATAAAATATACTGGAAAGGAAAAAAACCATTAAATAGGTGTCAGGTGTTGGATTTGACTTTATTTTTTGCTACACTGGGCAATAGAGGCTGGAGCAAGCCACCAGTTCTTTTAAAACAGCCTTGCATAAAACCATTCAACAGCATGGCTATTGTCACCCACTCCTGCTCTGTTATTTCTCTTGTGCTACTGTGTCTCAGCATTGATACCCAGAAGACAGTCCTCTCTTTGGCACAGCTCCTGCCCATTTCATAAAGCCACCTCTAGCCTCATGGACTGAATACAACAGTTTTCCCTTAACCCACTCATCTTTAGTCCCCATCTCTCATACTTGGCATTTAAGGTCCCTCCTGTATACCTTTAATAATATTTGTTTGCATGACCTTCATCTTTGTGGCAAATGAAAGGGACAGTTTTCTAGCATACTATGCAAAATCTCAGAGAACTCTATGAAGAATTGCCAGCACTCAGCACATAGAGTTTATTCAAAATATCTGGCGGGTGAAAATGTAGAGTTCTAGCGTTTCCTTTCCAATGGGATGCCAATCTGAAGTTGCTGGCTGGGGAGTCTGGGAGTCAATGTGAAGGATTCTGTCAAGCTTGGCAGTGGCCCTGCCCCAGCAGGGAGCCAACATGACCACCCGGGCAGGTGACGCCATCTCTGGCCCATTGGAAGAACTCCAGTTGGATGAAATAAATGTCATTCTATTAAATATCCATTCGGATGATTGAGTTGCAACAAAGAGGTAGCTGTGTGAACAAGAGCAGACTTATTGATCAGGAACACGTGTTCAAACCCTACTTCTCATCTTAACAATCTCAGAGTTTGAACTTACCAGGATGTATTTGAATGAGCACATTTGGGATGAAGACATTAATCTTGGCTTCAGTCTTGCATATGTAAAATTGCTCTAGGAATGAATAGCCAAGGCTGTTTGTGTGCCAGTCTCTTCAACTGGGATCAAGACACAAGACATCATTGTTGGGTGAGGAGAGGAGGTGCCCAGAATGTGAAACTTCCCAAAGATTGGGGGCGGAGAACTCTATTGATGCCAGAATACCTGCAATACGAGAAAGTGAAAAAGACTTAGTAGCAGTTTACCTCTATTCATTTTTGAGTCAATGACCAAGATTTGTAGAAGAGCCTGTTCCTTCAAATAGAAATTTACCTTTTTGAATAGTCCCTTGGAAGAAGACTTCTCAAATTAGCAGAGAATCTGCTGATGGGAACTATTTGCAATACGGCCATAAACATAAAGTGGCCATTCACCATAAACATCAAAGAGATTAAAAAAGAAAATACCTAACAGGAAACACACACACACACATATACATATACACACCTCTCATTAAAAAAAGAAAAATTCAATGAAACTTAGATAACTCACTTATCCCATCAACCATCAAGCTTGGCAGCTTGCTAATTAACAATTTAAAGCAGCTTCTGTCTAATCCAACATTTACATTTAAGGATATGTTCAAGCCGCAGTGATTCAACTCTGTAAAATACGCTTTCAGTTAGGTCTGTTTGAGCTTGGCCTCTCCCATGCCACAATCGCAGACAAATCTGGTTTGATTTATGAGGGCTCTAAAGAGAGCATATTCAGGGCCCGCCAAGTTCCCCCTTCCATGGTACATCGCAGAGAACTCGTTGCTGGGTGGCTACCTCACTCCCAGTCCAGGGAGGCATTCTTGGAGGGTGAGGTGGGTGACAGCAGTTTGGCTGTCTTGTCTACATTTCCTTTTTTGTCTTTTTCATCAGAAAAAGGAGAATCACTTTTTATTTGGAAGCAAAATATCTTTTTCTCTAAAGAAAACGTGTGTTTTCCTTTTGCCCATCTGTAACAATTTAATACCTCCTTAAAATTTGACTTTTTTCAGGCTTTCTTTACATGCAGAAATACAAAACACAGAGTTTAATATGAAATAAGTAATTGAGAAGAAGCGCAAACACATGCAAATCAGCTTCCTTGATTCATCTTATCCCACCAGATCTTGTCAAGTGAGATTCATAGGCTTCCTTTGTGAATATGAGCCTCCACTAGGAAAGGTCCACTCTTCCCTACTCTGAAAAGCACCCTGCCTGTTCAAGACATGTTTCCCCAGAATAAAGTTTTGCGGTAGGTTTCAACTGGAATGAGCTTTTGGAACATTTGAGATGGTATCAATTGTGTTGCAACCAAGAGATCAAGAAACAGAAATAAGAGAGTGATTTCTCCATCTTGACAATGGAATGGATTACACAATGGATGACAGTTAATTACTCAAATAGTGGCTGAGGACTGCAGTAGCTACACTAATTCTGCATGTAATAAATCAGAACAAAAGAATGTTTGGCTTCCTGGCTCTTAGATAACCTGCTGTGTGCACAGAAGAGCAAAAGAGCTCATATCTAAGAGAACCATTTCAAACTGCTCTAAGAGAACAGTTTCATTTTAGAGAACCGTATCTATGATGGAAGCCCTGCATGAATTTAAGAGTATGTTTATGTAGCTACAATTTTGAACTCATCTCTCCTTTATTCTACAGCAGGGAGATCTGAGCAAAGAACCAAACTGAACCTGTTATTTTCTCTGGAGTCTTTCAGGCTATCAAAAAAATAAGCTGCTTCTTTTCAAAATAAACAAGCAATTCTATGGACAGAAAAACAATTGCACCCTGCCGCATAATCAACAAACTCAATAATTAGAGTCAGATTAAGAAACAAAACAAAACGAAACACCTAAGGGATATAGAGAAAAAAAGGACCCAAATGGTGCATCCGGCACCAGATGAGGACAAAGAAAGCCTCAGGCTCCATCCTGTGATGGGATTTGAGGGTCCTCGAGGAAAGCGCTCTCCAGGTCTCTCCCTGACAGTGTGCCTGCAACTGCATGCGCGCGCAGCCTTCCGTGGGGACTGCAGCCTCTCAGAGCAGTTCTGTCAACCTCGGAACACAGTGGCTTCTGGAAGAAGCAACACAGTAAATATGAATGCCTTCTGTGTAGAAGTTTAAAGGTTGTTTTGCAAATGACAGATAAGTGGTGGCTCTGAGAGGACAGGTCCTGTTCAGGAGAGTTTAGTTTAATGTTGGGAGAGTTAAAGCTGGGTGCCGCCAGAGGCAGAAGACTCAAAAGAGACCATCGAGTTGACCAAAAGGATTTGGGTTCTTCAGGAGGTGCTGGCTAGAAGGAAGAGTGTATGGAACCAGAGTTCCAAGATCAGAGATGCCTAACTTTATGACCTTCTTCATGCCCAGCAGAGGCAGACCTGGTTATTTTAGGATGAAACCTAACTTATTTTGCATGACGAACAGAGCATTTTAATTTTCATTCAAAAAGACCCACCCTATATGGTAGATTTAACAATTTTAAAAAGAAGTTGACTTAGCTGGGGTATAGTTGAACTCTTTTATTATGCTAATTTAGAATTTCTTGGCCCCGTGGGCTCAAATGCTTCCCAGTAGCATAATGAAGGTTTTTAAAAACTGGATTTGAAAATTCATAGTGAAGTCAGTTGGCCTAAATAATTAAACGAGAGAGAGTGGAAATTTTCATAAATCAAAATGGCATTTTTTTCTAGTAACTAATATTTTATGTATGTCGGTATCGCAATCCACTGTACACATCAGGATAGATGCGGAGAGGGCTCATGGCCACTCTGAGTTTATTATAACCAGCGTTTCAATATATACATAGCTTACAGCTGTTAAACATACACAGGTGTTCTGGATGAAGTAATTAGCGAATGCCAAGAATTCTTAGTGATTTCTCAAGGAGCCCTCCCTCGGCCTCTGTGTTTTGATATTATCATGTTTTTGCTGTGCTCGTATATTTTTATCTCGGAGCAGGCAAGGCCTCCTAGGCAACGGCTCCTCCTGCTCCCGATATTGATATCGCGTCTCCATCTGTGCCCCCGGGCGACCGATGCCTGGCTTAGGTTGCCTCCCCCTGGAGGTATTACCGGTCATTGGCTAACCGGCCTTCTCACCTCCGGGTCACAGTTTGTTGGCAAGCCTTTTCCAGTGATTATTAACCCTTCCTGAGTCAGGGGCGGCTACAATGTAATGCAGAGTTAAATTCCATTATTCAAACCTTGAAGTGAAAAGCCGTCCTTGGCAGCATGTCGATGTCAATGTACCAGGAAGCTGAATGGGGCTGAGGGCAGTAGTCACTAAGTGCCCCCATATTCATAAGAAGAATTTTTGGACACATCCTTTTATGACTTACAATAAAGATGGCAGACCCTGTGACAACCTCCCAATCATCCACCTCTAGCTTATAAAAAGGGAAGACTGGAAATTCAGGGGAAGTTGGTTAAAATAGGGAACGTGTGCCGATAATGGGTTATCATCCTGATAGATGTCTCGTGGCGTTAGGTGGGAGGGGAATGCTTCTGGTATTCTATGCTACGTGAGGGGAGTTCCAGAAGAGCCATTCCCAGGGATTGAGGATGACAGACAGGCATCTTGTTGACTAAGTCCTTGCTGATTTGCAGAACTTGACTTTTTTTGAACATGACCATATGTGTTATAAAGTTCTTGGGAGCCTTGCCTATGTCCCTGAGAGTCTGGTGGTCTACATGAACAGAGCGAGTGGTGCCTGCTGATGAACTGGAAAATTCTGAGGGCCAGAGAAGCTTGAGATAGTTAAAAGCAAGGAGAGAGTACCAGGGTGAGGTCGCCTACATCCCTCAAGTTGGCATGACCAGAATGTGTTTTTCCTTAGGTTACATGGACAATGAGAAAGGGCACCAGGCTCTGTTCCATCTTAAAGTTAATATGTTCAAGTGGTACAATGCCAGAGAGCTCCAGTATCTGGAGGAGCCTGTGGGTGGAACATGAGGGGAAGGAGCTTGGGAGGTCAATGGGAGGTGAGCTAGAGAACACTTTGCCCATAAGAGGGAGCAGCTGTGCGAAGCTGAGGACCCAAAAACTAGCAACTCATTGGCAACTCACGAGAAGACCAGCATTCCACACTCAAACACCTGCCACAAAGTGGGCACTGACACCAGCAACATAAGCAAAGAGAACCCTGAAATAGCAAGACTAGTTCCGTGAATCTACATCTCCTTTTTAAAATTCTTCTTTTTTTCCTGCTCTGAATCTGTAAGAGGCAAAGTGGGAAAGAAGGAGGCAGAGGGAAGAGTCAGCCATATACCCTTCTCCTCCCTGAGCTGCAGGTTGGGGAAGGAAGAGAAGCTTAGTATTAGATCAAATTTGAAACCGGATGGGACTTATTAATACCAGAAAATGAGACTTGATTACAAAGTGAGACTTTTTCTCATAACTGGAAATGTCTGGAAAGCAATAGGATATGGTCAAGATGTCTTTAACAGTTGGGAAAATGTCCCTAAGATGTAACATGCTTGAGGGCATATTAAAGAAAAACAAATGTTTTGGCTCTGTGTGGCTCACTTAATTCAGACTTGTACAATTCCCTAGCTCCATTTTTATCCCAGTAGACTCTTGGGCACATTTCTTCTCTCTAGTGTCTCCGTTAGTCCAACTTCCCCAAGCAGCTGGCATTCTCATTGCATTTTACCCTCCATGCAATCAAACCTTACAACTTCCACTACGATATCGAGCAAAGCACCTTTCTTTTTTTCATTATCACCTTCCAAGGAGACTTTTGAAACAGTTTTTCCTAATCAACACCTCATGAAACTTTAATACCACAGATATATTTGTATCTGTTTATGTACTGTATTATATCTTGCTTTATGTAAAAATATAGCAACATTTTCTTTTGCCACCCACCACCCCCAAGAACATTTTTTGAGAAGCCTGCCTTAGACAATTCACTTACTCCCTCTGCCTCAGGCAAAATAAAGAAGTGAGTTTGGAGTCAATGGTCTTCCATTTTGAATGTGAAAGAGTCATAGGGTTGCACAGAGTAGTCTCCATGGACACCCAAAGGGGTGAGGGTGAGGCACCAGAGCAGGGGCCATTTTGCCCATCACTCAGAAGGGGCACCATCCATACCGTTCTCTACTTGAATACAATGGAGCGGCCCTTCCAATTCCACCTAACAGCTCTGTTTTTATATGCCTCTGCATTAGGGTTCTATGCAATATGCCAGTTCATAAAAACAGTTTAGGGTTTTTTTAAAGAAAGGAAAAATTTTTTTGTCTCAGTGTACCTGAATGTCCCCCACACTTTCAGATTCTGGCTCTGTGATTAATAAGGGCGTAGTGCTTATTGGAATCTTAACAGAAAGGCAAGTATGTACTCAGGAAGACTCAAAAATGTTTGTGGAATTCCACCAGACAGGGAAAATGTATTTTCTTTTAATTTTGAGGAAGATTACCCCTGAGCTAACATCTGCCACCAATCCTCCTCTTTTTGCTGAGGCAGACTGGCCCTGACCTAACATCCGTGCCCATCTTCCTCTACTTTATATGTGGGACGCCTGCCACAGCATGGCTTGACAAGCAGTGTGTAGGTCCACACCTGGGATCCGAACCGGCAAACCCCTGGCCGCCAAAGTGGAACATGCAAACTCAACTGCTGCACCACCGGGCTGGCCCTGAAAATGAATTTTTTATGGAGATTTTTCTGTGTGCCCTTCAAATCACTGCCATTGGCAGTTTGCTGATAAGCCCAACTCCATTAACGCCTGGGAGAGTCCTGCCAGGAATGCACATTTATAGCTTTATAGATCTTTTAAGACAAAAATTAAACCTATAATATAGCATGTAGCTTTTTTGGATTTTATTACATTTTATTCCATGCAATATAAGGTGGCTAACTGAAATTAAAATATGACAACTGTGAAATTTGATTATGATATTGGGCCTTATTTCATGGTGAGAAAACTTTCATACAAGAGGTCAATACCATGACAACTTGGACTGTTCTTCCAGTTTGTCCAGCAGGATGATCCAGTCATTCACGTCGCCCAGTTTATCTGACACTAGAACTGCAGACACAGATGCACAGCGTAAGCCTAACTGAAATTCTTGCCCTGTTGTAAAGAGCTGTTTGATACACTGACTCATTAATGTATGAAATGTTATGGAAAAACCGAGAGTGACTAACTGTGCTTAGATGCTCTTCTGACAGAGTCAGGTGACTTTTGAGCTGAGTTTTTTAGGGCCTTGCCAAGAGGAAAATGGAATCAGATTCCAGATACAGGAAATAGCTTGGTTAACATGTCCCAGGAGTCTTAGAGTGCATGTTATTTCCTTCTAGTTCTTGGATTCTTTGGGTGAGTTGATATGAGACATAGCAAGAAGAGGGGGAGATGGGAGCAGGTCTGGTGGAGAAAAGAAACTACTAAGTAGGCTCTCCTCCATTTTCAAGACTTCTTACACAATGCCAACATGATTGAGAGCTGTCCTTTAAGAGATGGCAAGTCCCTGAAAGGTTTAAGCATGGAAGAGAGGCGTTGTTCTTCATTACACTGGCAAGTCCAAAGCTGTACAAAATGTAGAATACGTAGACAGTAAAAAGCTCACACAATGTGATTGTATCAAGGCTAGCTTTGTCTATTCTCATATCCTGGAGGCAATATTATGCAGAAGTTCATGCCACTGAATTGTCTTACCAAGATTTCTATTGACAATAATATGATTAAATATGATTAAATGCTGCTTATAATAAAGTCATTTGGAATTATTTAGATATGAGCAATCCAGTATTTGATGTTAAGTATTTCCTTGAGCATAGATAGATGCACATAGATATAGGTAAAAATCAATATATAGAGAGAGAATATTGATATATCTATAACTATATGTGAAAAACAACTGATTTTATGCTATTTTAATTTACTGATGTGTGTCTTTGAGTGAGAAGTTTGAACTCTGAATTAACCTATAGAATTTAAATCCCAAACAAGAGCAATGAAATACCAAATGCAGAGGAAAAACTTCAGGCAGAGTCCTAAAGAGACTTTAAAGTTGCAGAACTAAAAAAAAAAATCAGCAACCTACACATCTCAGGTCAGACAGCTATCAAGTGTATTCTCTACTGAGTCAAGTACTAGACTGAATCTTCACGAATACAATTATGCAAGTAACTAATAAGCTGCAAGCTTCTCTTGTTTTGATAAGTGAGAGAGAGATTTTTCTCTAAATATAGTTTGTGCCAGCTGGCCAATTCAGTCTTCTTCCCCTCTTTTGATTTTAAGAACCCAAGATACGAGTTCTGCACACCCATGTTAGTAACCAGTAGACACCGCTTGTAGTACAAACCATTTGGCAGCACGTACGTATCTCAGCATTTCCATAAATCTAATTTCCAACATGAGCAGTACACACTGTGTTGAAAAGTTCTTAGCATTTGTGAGATCATTGCCAATAACTATGTATTTATATTATATTTGCATAGATAACTTCATGTTAAAACATAAACAAATCCATGTGCACATTTTCAAACTGCACGCCTGATGGCAGGCCCCCAGGGTGGGTTGAGAGGGAATGCCTCTTGGGTAAGGAGTTCTACAAGCCCCATTACTTGGACGACTGATCCAATACCATCAATTTAATCATCTTTGAAATTATTCCCTCTTTACAAAAGTAGAGATTTTTGCTTCTTTGCAATATCTAGTAAACAAAGTTGTGATTCTTCCAACATGAAACATAACTTGAGCTTATTAAAATCAAATTAATTTTTGAAGTGGTTCTGCCTTAAGAAAATTAAATATAGGGAGAAAAACCAAGGTTTATCAATGGAGAGACTCATAACTCACTTAAAAGAATGATTTTACTTTATGGGAAGGTTCACACTGGATTACTTGAAATATTGAACTTGCTTAGTGCCCGTACATATGGAAAGAGTTAAAACTCATGACTTGGAAATAATCCATTGCCTTATATTATCAAGAAAATAAGCATAAACACATAAACTCATTTACATTTAAATTCTGACAGCCTCCAGCATTTCTTCTTCTTGGTGTTTGTCCACATTATTTGAGAGAGCATATTACAAGATGTTGCCCATAGCTGCTTATGACCTTCTGATAGCCACTCGAGAGAATCTATTTCAAAGATACTCAGTATAGGTTGAAGAAATGGTTTCATGAAATAGCTTGTAAAGTGGAACCACTTCCAAATCTAAAGTCTTTTCCATACATCTCTTTCCCAAGAGGTTTCTTGCCTAGCGATTGGACATGACTTATGCTAAATGACTTCATGGGCTAGAGCTGCCTGTCCAATCATTGTTAAATGGAAGTGACAAAGCTCTAGCAGATGATTAAGCCAGGAATGTATGCTCATCATATGGAACTGGATGCTATTCTTTGATGAGCTTATAGACATAACATTTAATATAGGGAGATGCCAAGGATGATCTAATTTGAGTTGGACTTGGCTAAAGGTCCATGTTTATACTAGATGTAATAGACAGCTCATCATATGAAAAAGTATGAAATAAAAAAGTTATCTTGCCTGTATCAATAAGTGAAAAAAAAGCAGCTAGGAAAATCATAGCACTATTGTTATGAAAATAACATAGAATTGTGTTTTTGATAAAGGAGATCTAGAAGCGTTTATTCATAACTCACTAATGCCAGGGACCAGATTTCCAGAGTGAGGTGGGGCAGAGAGAGTACTTTATATTATCCTGCTTTACTTTACTTGTCTCATTTCTTTAAACGAAAGACATATATTATATTTGTATCAAACTTACATTGTAAAGATGCTCTGTCATTTACTTTCTGTTCCTGAACTTACTCAAATTTTCCCATTACAACCACCATGTCATTTTTCTTCAAATACAGAGAAATTTGGCGTCTTAGTCCGTTCAGGCTGCTATAACACAATAACATGGACTGGGTGGCTTATAAACAACAGAAATTTAGTTCTCACAGTTCTGGAGGCTGGAAGTCTGAGATCAGAGTACCAGCATGGTCAGGCCCTGGTGGGGGCCCTCTTCCTGGTCCATAGACATGAATTTTAGGGTACACAAGCATTCAGTCCATAACACTTGTCTTCAATAAACTTCAGTAACTAAAAGAAGAATCATTGATTAGAAATCATTTGCTTTTACTGATTCAGATAAAGTTGGCTTTAATACACAAACATCCCCTTAAAATGACTCTTTCCAAGTCATTGTTTTGCTATCATGTTTGATGGTAGATGGTAGTTATATAGATAAGATGATAGATTATAAATAGATTAGATAGATAGATGTACAGGGAGAGAAGGAGAGAGAGAGGAGAAAGAAAGAGAGAGAGATCAGGAGGGAGAGAGGAAGGGATGAAGGAAGGAAGAAAGGAAAGGAAAGGAAGGAAAGAGAGGAAGAAAGGAAAGGAAAGACAAACGAAGAAAAGAAGAAAGAAATAGTCATCCTGGGTTTCTCCCAAAAGCAAAGCCTCAAATAGGAACTTTTGCGCAGGTGGCTAGTTTAGGTGGTGATCTCAGGAATCAGGGCAAAGAATGGAAAGAGTTCTGGGTAAATGGGGTTAATCCTCCTGTATCTGCTTAGGAGTGTATAGGTAGACTTTGGAATGTCACCATACGGAGAAGCATTTATCCAACAGCATCCATGTCCTGTGTATTGCAGTTTGTCCCAGGGGTATTAATTTACTTCATTTCTGGACTAGCAAGCATGCTCAAAGGTCTCCCCTCGAGTCCTACAAAGCACAAATCTGAGAAGACCCAAGGTAGAACACAGAAGATGAGCAACGTGCACTGGAAGGGCGATGCTGTCGAGAAAGAGCGACTCAAACCTGCCAGGAACTGCTCACCACAGCAGCAGCTGGGCTCCCAAAGAAGGCCAGTGGATGTGTGGCTGTCCAAAGGAAGGGCGGATACAGAAGATGCAGAAATGTACAGTCTCTTTGTTTCTGAGAGGTATTTTCCTGTTGACATGGTGTTGGCATGAAGACTGCATGTTCAAGTTTGTTTCTTCACAATCATCACTCATAGGAGGCGATTCCCCACTCCACTGGGAGAGGGCAAAGATCAGGGCACCTTTGGAAGATTTTCTGTGCCATTACTGCTAAGTCATGCCCATCAGCAGTAAGAAAACTAAGGTGAAAAGTATATTTTTCTCATCATTAAAATTGATAGAAATCTCTATAGTATAAATGGTCTGCATCATAAATGTATTGATCTCATCAATGATAATCTATGACACTTTCTGACATGGGTGACATTTTTATCATGTCATTTTTTAAGACAATGGAAAGAAGCATAAAAATCACTGGTCTATTTCTCAAATTCAGTATTCAAACAGGAAAGCAAATATATAGAGTTTATTCTAGACTCCACCAACAACCAGGAAGATTGACATATCTGTGTATCACCAGAAAATAGGAAGATTACTAATATTTTTCCAAAAGTCGAAATTTACTATTAGGCATTTTTTGGTTCTCACTAAAGTTCCGTCTGCACAGGATGCCAGGCACTACGCATTAGTCAAAAGATCACGAAAAATGCGTAGGAGGAATAAAATTAATAAGAAAGAGAGTAACGGTATTATTTCATCTGATTTTAAAAATACTTGCATGATATAAAAATTATCTTGTATATTTATTTGCATTTATCATAAAATTTGAGCATCTGTTCTTCACTGAAATTCAAAAACAAAATTACAGTGCTGCTGTTGGAAACTCTTGCCTGTAAATCCTCAAGACTTTAAGGGATATCCATTTGTCTTGTAAGATTTACATAGTTCTGCCTTGTAGCAAAGAAATAGTGAAAACGACTTTTTGAGGTCTCCTTTAGTTTTTGGATTCTATAAATATTGTTGAAAATTATTTTAGGAGCCCATATAATTCCTAAATGCATATGAAAATTGTGTTTTCTATTTGTAATAAATAGATTAAAAGAGTAATGACAATTATGGCTTCTAGATCTTTAAATCAATCAATAGGGTCTTGGTATTTAGTTTGGCTTCACAGCTTGGCTGGCCCTGTGGAGCACCGTCGAAACGTCTTAGGATTGAGGTCCGTCAGGCATTATTTTCAGGGACAGAAGTGTTTCCATGTTTAGGTAACATGCAAAGGAGTTCTACGCAACACAATCCATTGCCACACGCTTACTTCCTACTCACTAGCTAGTGGATTTTTGCTTGTTTGTTTTTTAATGGGACCCAATTATCCAAGTGTCCTGAAGCATCAGTGACTATGGTTCCACTATTTTTTTTAAACTCCTGAGATTTTTCTCAAATTATGTTGGCAGTATGACAGACTGTTGCAGGTACCAAAAGATACAAAGGAATAAGGTCCTCTGGTTTCAGGGGCAAGACAGAAGAGCTAAATGATACAGATTGGTCAATATCATTATTACCACCAAATTTTAACACTACTTGTCAATTCTCCACGCTAGGTGTGGGCCACAAGAGGAAACAAACAACTTTCTTCTTTTCTTCTTCTCCTCTTGGCAACTTTCTAATGCTTCAAATAAAACCACCCCTTCCTCTGTCCAGTCTTTTCCCACTATCCAAATTTATGGGAGTCTATTCTCTGTACCTCCAGCATTTTGGTCACATTTCCATTTAACACATACCATGCTACATAATGAAATGAGTAGGTACCATGTTTCATTTATCCAACACTCAAAAATGTTTTTGGAACCAATGAATGAGACGTTCACTGTGTTAGTTTTCCGTCACTGCCATCATTAATTACCACATGTGTAGTGGCATAAAGCAACACAAGTTTATGATCTTACAGTTCTGGACATCAAAAGTCCAACACAGCTCTCACAGGCTACTAAAACCAAGGTGTCAGCAAGGCTGTGTGATTCTGGAGGCTCTAGGGGTGGATGTGTTTTCTTGCCCTTCTCAGCTTCTAGATGCTGCCATTACAGCATCAGGCAGAATAGCATCTCTGCTCTCAAAACCCCCTGTGCCCCACCTATTCATCATTATTTCCTTCCAAATGTTATCTCCTATATTATTCTTTAAAACCTTGCTAGATCATAGTTCCCTCAACTGTAAAATTAGGAGTCAAACTACATGATCCCTTTGCTTCCTGCAAAGATATTACGAACGTATTTGCGAATGGAAAATCTACCTAATCTATAGAGTTTTGAAAAAACTATGGATCAAGTTTTTTAAATCTCATGTAAATTATTCGGTATTAGCTCTAGCTCCATGGAATTCAAAGGAAGCATTGTTGCGTGTTGGCAGCAACCCAGAGTTACAGGCCTAACTCATCTGTAACAGTCCCAAAAGGAAGCTGAACCCATCTCCAGAAAGTGTGTCCAGCCGATTCAATCTAATTTAAAGGACAGCAAATATTAAAGAAACCATATTCCCTCAGGACCTCAAATTATATATCAATCTCAGGATGGATTTGCCTTAAAGATGGAATTAGTTACATGAAAATAAATAATTTTACTCCAAACATGGAGTTAATAACAGAGTTAGATGTAGCTGTGGCTAATTGGTTATGCATAGTCAATTCAACTAAAATTTACTGAATGAGCTGTACGTAAGGAAAATGGAAAATAGTAAAACAGGAAAATGGAGACTTTTAATAAGTACAGTTCTTGCTCTTAGAGAACAAAGACGACAAATAAATAAATAAATATGTATTTCATTCAAGTATGCCAAACTTTAAATAAATATGTTGTTTAAGGTTAATGGTTGTAATAAATAAAACCTTTCCTTTAGTGTGTATACATAGCATGAATTGAAAGTTGGATGCTTCCAATGAAGAGGACTTACGCCAGCTACTACACAAACTGAATGAAACTATAAGTATAATCCCAAAATGGATTATGGAACCATCACCCGAATGAAGTCATAAAACTTCTTTCTTCTCTCTCTGTCCCACAATTGTACAGTGTCTGAAGCCCCTTCCAATGGTCATGTCTTTGAGGCAAGGCAATTATGTTTTGAGGAGGTTTAATTCACTAGGTCACTCATCAAAACCAGTGTAGTGCTTAATTGTTTATTCCATCACCCAGCCAGAGAAAATTATTAAAGAAAATGATATCTGGAAGAATCACAGTGGTTATCTTTGATGATTCATGTAGATTATTTTGAACGGACCTTTCAATTCTAGGTAGAGTATGTATATTGGTGTTTTCCAGTCTTTTTAAAAAAATTATTACTATTGCTTCCCTAAGGAGCCTTTTTAGGAATTATTTTCACTAACTGCTATTCCCAATTAAATGTTAATCCTTCAGATATTTTATATATCTGTTTATGTACTCTATGTATATCTGTACTGTATACATAAAAAGAGTTTGATTTTTTTCACCTCTAAAAATCAATTTCCAGCCCCTTGGGGGCAATATTGCTCCCACTGAGAACCATTCAGTAGCCAAGAAGAAAGCATATAACATAAACCACTCCTCTAAATGTCGATAGCACCTGTGTGTACTTGCTATTAATATGAATTACTAAACCACTGAGGGTCTGCTTCTGGCCAGATGCGGTGTTACACAACAGGAATGTGACTTTTCTTTTTAAGATTTTATTTTTTTCCCTTTTCTCCCCAAAGCCCCCAGGTACATAGTTGTGTATTCTTAGTTGTGGGTCCTTCTAGTTGTGGTATGTGGGACACCGCCTCAGCGTGGCTCGACGAGCGGTGCCATGTCCGCGCCCAGGATTCGAACTGACAAAACCCTGGGCCGCCTGCTGCGGAGCGTGCAAACTTAACCACTCAGCCATGGGGCCGGCCCAGAATGTGACTTTTTAAGAATTTATTTAAATATTATATATCTCCTATCGGAACAAGCATTTCTTAGGGCAAAAGCCTTTCTTAAGGCAAGCAGCATCTCATATTCACTTTTGTAACGTTCATCAAAGATAGAAGAGTACACTGAACAACTTAGCTTTGGCTGAATGGATGAACAAACGAGAGAACGAGTGAGCAGATGGGGGAATGAGTGAATGAGTGAATGGGTGGATGAATGAGTGAATGCGTGGATGGACGGATGAACGATTATTATAAAACAGGACACAGAATAGGCTTTTACAACAATTCACTGACTATTGGGAAGTGTAGAGATGGGAGTGTCCATTTGTACCAAGGAATGTCATATACCCAAGTACTTTTCTCATTACTATCCAGGTTCAATTATATATCTAAGTACTTAGTAAAAAGCAGTTTCAAAAGTAGATTGTGTACCTCAACTGAACTAGACAGGCAATCAAAGTCATACTGAAGTCAGCTGGATGTGTCTAACGCAAAATTGCTCTTCATTTAGTGTGTATCACAATGAGTGACTACTAAGCACCAATTCTGCCTTCATGCTTTGATGTGTCTATTGGAGAGAACTCACTTTTGAAAGAAGGAGTAAATTATTCATCTGTGTCCCAAAGATGGTAATACTTCAATATATTTGTCCCCCACTTGTAGAAAAGAAAAATTATAATCTGTACAGGATTATAAAATAATGAAACACTTGAGTGATTGTTTCTGATACATGACCTTTGCCAGCTGATTCTATAGCTAAGTGCCAAAGAGAAATTTGTCAAAGGGCTAGAATGTATTTAATCCACAGCATTTTCAAAATCAATACATTTTTGAAATTAACTAAGCAAAATATGCTATGTACAGAGGCTTTAAGTCTTTCACAAGAAGAAAGTGTGCGGCCTTGCAGATTCCTTGAATCTCAATCAGAGGCGAAAGACTTTTCTGTCTTCTTAATAAATTATTATCTCCTTGCCATGGCACATAAAACTCATTTTGTCTTCATTTGTAAAAGGGATGGAATTCTCTATTTTGAGACTATATATACACATATAAGTTATAAATATATATATTATATATACTTAATAGACTTCATATTTTAGAGCAGTTTTAGGTTCACTACAAAATTGAGCACAGGGTACAGAGATTTCCCATATATTCCCTGTCCCAACTCATGCGTAGCCTCCTCCACTATCAATATCCCCCACCAAAGTATATTTTTTACAATTGATGAACCTCCATTAACACATCATTATCACCCAAAGTCCATGGTTTACATTAGGGTTTACTCTTGGTGTTGTACATTCTATGATTCTGGGCAAATGTATAATGGCACGTGTCCTCCATCATAGAGAGTGGCTTCACACCCTTAAAAATCCTCCGTGCTCCACGTATTCGTCCCTCCCACCCCCCAAGCCCTGGCAACCGCAGATATTTTTTCTGTCTCATAGTTTGCCTTTTCGGGAATGTCGTAGTTGGAATCCTACAGTATGTACCTTTGCAGATTGGCTTCTTGCACTTAGTAACATAATTTAAGTTTCTTCCATGTGTGTTCATGGAAACACACAGAAAACGAGTTTGATAGCTCATTTCATTTCTTTTTAGCCCTGAATAATATTCCATTGTCTGGATGTATCACAGTTTATTTACCCACTCACCTACTGAAGGACATCTTGGTTGCTTCCAAATTTTGGCAATTATGAATAAAGCTGCAATAAACATCTGTATACAGGTTTTTCTGTGGACATAAAGCAGACGCATGAACCATGACATCAAGGGATATTATTATTTAGTTGTTTTGGAAGAGTTTTGAGGGCACTTACCAAACTCACAGCATCACCAGTATCACCAGTATCACCAGTATCAAAAACACATAACACACACACACACACATGTACATGCCAAAAACAAACTGAAAAAGATATTCACATGCTTGGCCTAGCCACGTAAACTTGTATACTACACATCAGTTTATATTTCCCACTGGAGTAACCAGAGCATTGCTAAACATGTTTTCCCTTTCTCTGGAAAGTAAATGAAAGCACGTTCAATTAATAGAATTCCCCCTTTGTAGGGTGCGTTTGAACTATTATTATGCTTTGAAGTGGATCATTATGCAAAAATTAGACTGACTTATTCTGAAATACCTGATAGTTCTAGAGTAAAGATTGGCTATGAACTTTAGAGTAAATTATTATGCAAATTTCCACAATAAAATTATAGACTTAGGTTGATGTCAGGTTACTTGATAATTCACAATGTGGTCATTTGAGAGCGTGGCTATGTTTTCTTTCAAAGCCAGGAACTACAGGGTCAATATTATTTTCCTTATTAGCACAAGAGATCAGAAGGAAACTGATCTTCTCTCATCAGCATGATTAAGAAATATCTTCTCTTACAAATGGAAAATAGCAATGGGTGACATAATTTAAAAGTGTGAAAAAATGTTCTCATATCCATCGATCCAAAAATAAAACTTCTTTTTGAATATTCATGACTTTTGTTTGACCTCCTTGAAAGAGTTGTAAAATACAATTTTTCACGTACACTTTTTTGAAATGTATGTAAAACAAAGAGCTTCATATCTTTGTAAGTATCTCTTATGGAATATCATTACTGGTAAACGAGAAAACAGCATATTATGGCTTCAATTTAATCTTAAAACTCTGAAATTAAATACATATAACTTAAAATGGAACATAAAATAATCATGTCTCAAAAGCAGTGCAAATCTAGAATTTAATGAAAAAAACTAACATAAAATTAGATTGAATAAATCATCCCATATGGCATCCTTTTAAGTAAATTGAAACCTTTTTTTCTTTTTGTTACTCATTAGCTCCCCACTCTTTCTGTCATCACAAATGAGCTTTCAGTTTACTATTTTTGGAATCATGTTAATGATTTGAATGGTATTTGCCGTTATAAAAACTTCTTCAGAAGACAACACAATTAGGAAAAATAATACAAAAGTAAAGACTTCCAGAGCAGACGTTTTGGGAGAAAAAAAATTACAGCACTTCAATATTCAGTTCCTATTTCTAAATCCTCAATTCAATGATTACAGAATTATAGAAGTTCAAAATGGGAAGCAACCTTTCCGACCCCTTCACATCACAGAACCAATGAAATTTTTTAAAAAATTGATGTTTAAAATAAAAGGCAGTTTTCCCAGAGAAAAATAAATAAGAAAATAAAATAGTCCTAATTATCTGGAAAGGATTTTTCTGCAGAATATCTTCTTATTCTCTAATTTTCTGAGGTTTCTTTTCTGCATTCTTTTGGGAGTTCAAAAGTTGTTTTAACCTATGAAATACAATGTCTTTTGAAATGCAATGTCTTTTGAAATGCAATAAATGAATATTTTTGGAAGGGACTTTTGAGACTTTTGAATGGGCTAAGACAGTGAGGCAGCTATGCTTCCAACGTAATTAGTAACTAGAGGAGACCAATTTCTGTGTCTTGGAGTCTGAATCTGTGTCCTACTGAGAACCAACAGGGGTAAGAGGGACTCATCACCCCTTCATACACTGGGCGGAAGATGGGGAAAGCAGACGTTCATATAGATAGAAACCTGAGGAACAAGGGAAAATTGAGCTTGTTGATGATGGCACTCGTGATGTGAAACCTACCACACCATCCCCAATCAAGCCCCCTCCCCGCCACCACCACATTTTGAATCTCTCCTTTATCATTGATGTTTTTCCCCTGGTACGAAGTGTTAGCCAAATCCTCTTAGAAAGAACTCCAACTTTGGTGCCAAAAAACCAGGAAATAAATTCCAGCTCTATCACTTGGGATCTGTGTAACCTGGTCCAAACTAGCCGCCAATAGCTTTGAAGATTAAAGAAAGCATAACTTATGAAAGTGCCTGAAATGTCTTTTGTAAAATGTTGGTTGAATTCCATGTTCAAGACGGGACACTCAGTACTCTGGGGAAATTTGGGTTTCTCTTACGAGTTGCTGCTATTATCAGATGCCAAGGTTGACATCATTTTCATTACATAAAAATCATGATTTATTATTTTATGATTAAAGAGATTGTTTCTCTCAGCATGGCTAAGTCAAGCTAATTTTAGCATTAAGAAAGTACCAGTTCCCGGAAGTGGGATCTTAGGATCTTAGCAAGAGCTCCTTCCTCCAATCTCTGGTCAACACTCCCAGAAGATTTGATCACTTTCAACTTCTCCCTATGATGTCAAAGTCTATGGCATAATCCTTGCCTTTCGCTGACTTCTGTGTCAAGTAAATATGGTGGCAAATGCCAGGAGACCTCTGAATGAACAGTAAGTGCATTCTAAAAGATGCTTTCTACCTCCAAAAAGAAGACTATCCCAAAAGGATATGACTAGATTTCATGTGTGCATTTCCTGATCATTTTTAAATTCAGCACTGAGGTTCCCATAAAACTGTAACAGTAATTTAATTATTAAGATGTAAAAATTATTTGAGGTGAATTTTTTACGTAAGAAAGAATAAATATTCCCTCTGGAATCATCCAGAATCCCTAGAAAGAGTTTGCTGATTTTATCCTCACTCACTTTTCTGCGTTTAGCGAGAACAATTAATTTTTGAATAAATTATACCTGGTTATGCAGAATACTATTATTCAAATTTATGGGGCCTAGTCTTTGACTCTCCCAACTGTGGAAGTCTTTGTCTTTTGAGGCAGGCTGGGATCTGCCAAAGAGCCATAGCTGATTTGGCACCAAGACGGGTAGGTGAATGAAGAAAGTGATCTTATTTGATGATATTAATTTTGTTAACAGAAAACGAGTAACTATGAAATATTTCAATTTGACTTCTTCGACAACTTAAAGTCTCAGGACTCATTTCCTCATTTGTGGAAAAAAGAAAATAATATTTACTTCATCTGAGATATTCTATGCGAAAGTATTTCCAGTGTCTGGGATATATTTTTCCAATGAGTATCAGTTATCTCTTCCTTCATGTGACTCATAAGCTGGTTCTGACACCAATTAAAAGACAAACAAACAAAAAGGGTTTCAACATTGTTTAGGGCCATAATAACATTTTTGGAATACATGGCTAGCTATTCGAGGGGACCACTTGGAAGAAAAACGCTCATTTACCTGTGGAAGTTCTCACATTACTTTTGTAACAGTCATCACGCAGGTAGACTGCATTCCAGAAACCTGATTTGTAGACTTGGAACTGATGAGTGCCTGGTATTCGGGGCATCCAAAGGGAAGGTTTCAAGAGGTCAAAGCTTTCTGCTGTTTCTAATTCTTGTCCACCTGAAATAGTGGGGGGGAGGGGCGGAATCAGGAGGTTTGAGGACCTACCAAAATTAGGAAGACCTTTCGTTCCTGGAAGGACCTTAAAGTTTTGAAATGGCTACCAAGAGTGAGAGAACAGTCCAGCATTTCTACATATACCTTACATATTAAGGAATTAGGACCCGGAACCTGACTGCTTGCTGATTCCTTCTGAAGGTGGGAATCTCCTGGTGGCACGATCCAGGACCCCAGGAAGGAATATTTCACTCGGAGATTGTCTGTGGAAGCACATCATCTCCATGGGAACGACTTGACGGCTGCTTCTAGTCTTTCTAAGCAGTTAGAATTCTTCTAACACTGTGGAGCAAAATGTTCTCTATTCTCCAATGGAGCCATCACACACCCGGTATGCATTCTCTGTTCACAAGACACTTCCTACAGAAATTTTACAACACACATTCTCTTTCCTTATTGCATCTTCTCTTTATTACTCTATTTTGTAGAAAAGCACACAGAAATCATTGCAGTACCTTGCTCAGCCAATTCCATCTATTGCATGAAGGAAAGGAAAACAATATTACAGGGTACGCCTGGGGGGCTTCCTGAGGCTCTCTCATGAAATGAGATTTGTAGGAGAAAATTGCTGGGGGCATGGACACTTCTGGGGAATTTAGACGTCTGAGTCAACTAACGGACTGTTTTGTTTAAATGTCCCTCTCATATCTATGTTCATAAGTGAGATGGTTCAATTGCTTTTTTTTATGTGAGATAGTTCTATGACTTATGCATGCAGCTTTTTGACGTTTTCGTTTTTTTCCCTGGAACAAGTTATATACAAAGATATATCACAGAGATTATCTTTTTATTAACACTGGGCCTGGTGTTGTTCGGGAGAGAGTTACAAATAAGCCTGTTTCTTTGCTGTTCAAAATTTATCTGGGGAATTGACTTCTTTTTGAATCAAATTTGATACTTGATATTTTTATTTTATCAACAGCTTTCCTTGGTTTCAATAACATTTCGAGCTTGGTTTTGCTTCACCTGATATTGACATTGCCCTTCTTGCTTTCTTTAGGTTTAGAAAGGCCCAGGCCTTTCTATTTAAGCTTTCTCCATTGCTTGGTTTTAGATGGGATTTTCAGACAGAAGGAGCATTGCTGGATTTGGTACATTAACCTAAGCTGACTGCCTCTGCCTTTCAATTGGACGTTTCACTCCACTCACTTTTAGAACGATGGTTGAATTATTTGCCTTTATTCCTTCCATCTTATCTTTTATTTATTAAATGTGTGCATTTTTATTGAGACACAATCTCCATACAGTAAAATGCACAAATCTTGAGTGTGATGCTCAGTAACTCTTTAGACAGAAACATACTTAAGCAACTCTCTCACCCAGATCAAGATACAGAGAACCCTTCCATGATCACAGAAAGATTGTTCCCGCCCCTATGCAGTCAATGATCCGCTCTCTGAGTAACCACGACCCTAAACTGTATCACCAGAAATTAGTTGTACCCGTTGTAGAATTTGATGTAAAAGTTTATCATATGTATGCATTCTTTTGAGTCCGTCTTCTTTTATGTGGCATCATAATTTTGTCATTCATCACTGCTGTCACATGCATTGTTTCTTCCTCTTCTTTTCTAAGTAGTATTCCACTGTATGAATCTATGAACGATTGTTAATTCATTCTCCAGGTGATGGACGCTTCGGTTGTTTTTATTTCTGCTTATTAGGATATGTTTCTCTATATCTTTTTGTCAACTCTTTTTGTAGAGAAATGCATTCCTTTCTTTTGGGTGTACATGTAGGAGTGGAATCGCCAGACCATTTAGTAGGCGTATATTTAAGTGTATCTGAGACTGTCAAATAATTTTCCAAAATGTATCATTTTCTACCCCCACCAGCAAAGTAGGAGAGTTCCAGTTACTTTGTATCCTTGCTAACACTTCATATTGTCGAGTTTTGTTTTGTTTAATTTTTAGCTATCCGCTGCATATGTTCTGGTATCTCATTGTGACTTTTAATTTATGATTGTCTGGTGAATGATGTTAAGCACCTTTTCATATTTTACTGGATATTTGGATATCTTCTTACATAAATTGCCTGATTAAAAACTTTTGCTGGTTTTTAAAAATTTAGCCCCTCTAAAAAAATGAGTTGTTTCTCTTTTTATTGATTTGTAAGAGTTTATTATAAATGTTGATTGAAAGCATTTTGTTAGATACGTGAATCATGAATATTTTCTCACAGTATGAGGATGTCTTCTTTTACTTTTTTAATTGTGCCTTTGTTGAGTTGGTATTTTTTATTTCAGTGTAGTCCAATTTATTAATACTATTTTAAAAAACAGTGCAATTTGCACCCTGGCAAAGAAATGATCACTTCTGCTAAGGTTAAAAACATATACTCCTGGGGCAGGCCGAGTGGCATAGTGGTTAAGTTCGCATGCTCCGCTTCAGTGGCCTGGGGTTCGCAGGTTCGGATCCCGGGTGCAGGCGTACACACTGCTCATCAAGCCACACTGTGGCAGCGTCCCACATACAAAATAGAGGAAGATTAGCACAGATGTTAGCTCAGAGACAATCTTCCTCATCAAACAAACAAACAAAACATACCATCCTGTATCTTATAGTTTCAGCCTTTTCATTTCGGTTTATTACACCTCAAGTTTGTTATTATGAATTAGGGTCAGGGTGTACTTTTTCCCACATGGGCATCCAATTTCTATAGCACAATTTGTTGAAAAGACCTTCCAACTTCTGCTGAACTTCCGTGGTGCCTTTGGAAGAAACAGATGATCACATACTACTAGATCTACTTGTGGACTATAGTCTGTTGCTTCAATTTATTGTTGATCTTTAGGTTGATATCTTTATTACCGTAGCATTCTAGTAAGTACTGAAATCAGACAATTGAAGTGCCCCAATTTTATTCTTCACTTTCATCATTGTCTGGATTGAAGTAGCTCCTTTGAACTTCAGGATAAATTTGAGCATCTGCTGTCTATTTCCATTAAAAATGTTGGAATTTTTACTGGGATTGTATTGAATCTATATATCAATTGGAAGAGAAACAGTATTATAAAATGTTGAGTATTCTAACATCTCTCAACTTATTTCAGTCTTCTCTAAATAATCCCTAAAATGTTTTATGGTCTTTAGTGTGGAAATCCTGCCATTTTCCATTAAATTTGATCTGTGATGCTTAAAGATTTTTGATGCTGTTGTGAATAGTAGTATTCTTTTTGAATACCATTTTTAACCCATTTTCCAACAGTTTGTGGCTGTTCTATAGGCCAGCAATTGATGTTTTATATTGATCTTGTATCCTGTGACTTTAATAAAGTCACCTAATATTTTGAATAGTATATATATTTTTTCCATGGGATTTTATGGGCACAGTGTGTCTGGGAATAATAGTTAATGACAGTTTTACTTCTTCCTTTCATAAATTTGGCCCTATACTTTTTTTTTTTTTGGCTTATTCACTGGCTAGAACATTCAGTAAAACATTGGATAGCAGTGGTGAAAGACACGCTTGGCTTCTTCCCTAATTTAAGAGTAAAATACTCACTATTGCAACATTATATATGAAGGTAGCTTTTTCAAAAAATAGCCTTTGTCAGATTGACAGAGTCATCTTCTGTTCCTAGTTTTCTGAGAATTTATATCATAAACAGGTGTTAACATTTTTCAATTGCTTTTTCTGCATTTATTGAGAATTTCCTCCTTAATTTTGCAATGAGGTGAATTATACTGATTGATTTTCAGGTGCTATACCAACTTTATGTTCCAGGGATAAAACTCAGTTAGCCACTTATCCGACAAAGGGTTAATCTCCATAATATACAAAGAACTCACACGGCTTAACAACAAAAAAACAAACAACCCGATCAAAAAATGGGCAGAGGACATGAACAGACATTTCTCAAAAGAAGATATGAATATGGCCAATAGACACATGAAAAGATGTTCATCATCGCTAATCATCAGGGAAATGCAAATCAAAACTACACTAAGATATCACCTTACACCCGTTAGATTGGCAAAAACATCCAAAACCAAGAGCGACAAATTTGTTGGAGAGGTTGTGGAGAAAAAGGAACCCTCATACACTGTTGGTGGGAATGCAAACTGGTACAGCCACTATGGAAAACAGTATGGAGATTTCTCAAAAAGTTAAAAATAGAAATACCCTATGACCCAGCCATCCCATTACTGGGTATCTATCCTAAGAACCTGAAATCAGAAATCTCAAGAGTCCGTTGCACCCCTATGTTCATCGCAGCATTATTTACAATAGCCAAGACGTGGAACCAGCCTACATGCCCAGAAACTGATGATTGGATAAAGAAGATGTGGTATATATACACAATGGAATACTACTCAGCCATAAAAAAGACAAAATTGGCCCATTCACAGCAACGTGGATGGACCTCGAGGGTATTATGTTAAGCGAAATAAGCCAGTCAGAGAAAGACAAACTCTATATGACTCCACTCATAGGTGGAAGTTAGTATATTGATAAAGAGATCTGATCGGTGGTTACCAGGGAAAAGGGGGGGTGGGGGGAGGGCACAAAGGGGGAAGTGGTGTACCCACAAATGACTAACAAAAATGTACAACTGAAATCTCACAAGGTTGTAATCTATCATAACATTAACAACAACAAAAAAAAACTCAGTCATGATACATCCTTTTTAATCTATCACTGAATTCAATTGTTTTATTACAATGTTTGTGTCTATGAGAGATATTGATGTATAATTCATTTTCCCTGCAAAGTCCTTATAAAGTTTTGCTATCAAGTGTTAGTTGGTCTCATAAAGCAAGCGAGGAAGGAATCTTTTTTTTTCTCTATTTTCTGAAAGAACGTGTGTATAGTTGGCATTGCTAATTAAACGTTTGTTAGTTCACCATTGATAAATTTGAACTGTTAAAGTGAAGTCTGGACCTGGATTTTTTTAAATAGAGACTAAAAAACAATAGAAAAAAATGAATGAAAGCAAGAGCTGGTTCTTTGAAAAGATAAACAAAATTGACAAACCCATAGCTAGACTCACCAAGAAAAAAAGAGAGAAGGCTCAAATAAATAAAATCAGAAATTAAAGAGGAGAAATTACAATGGATACCTCAGAAATACAAAAGATAATAAGGGAATACTATGAAAAGCTATATGCCAACAAATTGGATAATCTAGAAGAAATGGATAAATTCTTAGAAACATACAACCTTCCAAAACTGGACCAAGAAGAAGTAGAGAATTTGAATAGACCAATCACCAGTGAGGAGATCGAAACAGAAATCAAAAACCTCCCAAAAGCTAAAAGTCCAGGACCAGATGGCTTCCCTGGTGAATTCTACCAAACATTCAAAGAAAACTTAATACCTATCCTTCTCAAACTCTTCCAAAAAATTGAAGAGGAGGGGAGGCTTCCTAACTCATTCTATGAAGCCAACATTATCCTGCTACCAAAACCAGACAAGGACAACACAAAAAAAGAAAATTACAGGCCAATATCACTGATGAACATGGACACAAAAATCCTCAACAAAATACTAGCAAATCGAATACAACAATACATTAAAAACATCATACATCATGATCTAGTGGGTTTTATTCCAGAGATGCAGGGATGGTTCAACATTCGCAAATCTATCAACGTGATACACCACATTAACAAAATGAAGAATAAAAATCACATGATCATCTCAATAGATGCAGAGAAAGCATTTGACAAGATACAACATCCATTTATGATAAAAACTCTAAATAAAACGGGTATAAAAGGAAAATACCTCAACATAATAAAGGCCATATATGACAAATGCACAGCAAATATCATTCTCAATGGAGAAAAACTGAAAGCTATCCCTCTAAGAACAGGAACCAGACGAGGATGCCCACTTTCACCACTCTTATTTAACATAGTATTGGAAGTCCTAGCCAGAGCAATCAGGCAAGAAACAGGAATAAAAGGGATCCATACTGGAAAAGAAGAAGTGAAACTGTCACTCTTTGCAGACGATATGATTTTATATCTAGAAAATCCTAAAGAATCCACAAAAAAACTTTTAGAAATAATAAATGAATACAGTCAAGTCACAGGACACAAAATCAACATACAAAAATCGGTTGCATTTCTGTACACTAACAATGAAGTAGCAGAAAGAGAAATTACGAATACAATCCCATTTACAATTGCAACAAAAAGAATAAAATACCTAGGAATAAACTTGACCAAAGAGGCGAAAGATCTGTACACCAAAAACTATAAAACATTGTTGAAAGGAATCGAAGAAGACACAAAGAAATGGAAAGATATTCCGTGCTCTTGGATTGGAAGAATTAACATAGTTAAAACGTCTATACTTCCTAAAGCAATCTGTAGATCCAATGCAATCCCTATCAAAGTTCCAACAACATTTTTCACAGAAATAGAACAAAGAATCCTAAAATTTATATGGAACAACAAAAGACCCCAAATAACCAAAGGATTCTTGAGAAAAAAGAACAAAGCTGGAGGTATCACACTCCCTGATTTCAAAATATACTACAAAGCCATAGTAACCAAAACAGCATGGTACTGGCACAAAAACAGACACACAGATCCATGGAACAGAATCGAGAGCCCGGAAATAAACCCACACATTTATGGACAGCTAATATTTGACAAGGGAGCCAAGAGCATATGATGGAGAAAGGAGAGTCTCTTCAGTAAATGGTGTTGGGAAAACCGGACAGCCACATGCAGAAGAACAAAAGTAGACCACTATCTTACACCATGCACAGAAATCAACTCAAAATGGATTAAAGACTTGAATGGAAGACCTGAAACCATGAAACTTCCAGAAGAAAACATAGGCAGAATGCCTTTTGACATCGGTCTCAGCAGCATATTTTCAAGTACCATGTCTGACCAGGCCAGGGAAACAAAAGAAAAAAATGAACAAATGGGACTACATCAAACTAAAAAGCTTCTGCACAACAAAGGAAACCATCAACAAAACAAAAAGACAACCTAACAATTGGGAGAAGATATTTGCAAACCATATATCAGATAAGGGGTTAATATCCAAGATATACAAAGAACTCATACATCTCAACAACAAAAAAACCAACAACCCAATTAAAAAATGAGCAAAAGATCTGAACAGAGATTTCTCCAAAGAAGATATATGGATGGCCAACAGATATACGAAAAGAGGCTCAACATCATTAGCTATCAGGGAAATGCAAATCAAAACTACAATGAGGTATCACCTCACTCCGGTCAGAATGGCTATAATTAACAAGACAGGAAACAAGTGTTGGAGAGGATGTGGAGAGAAGGGAACCCTCATACACTGCTGGTGGGAGTGCAAACTGGTGCAGCCACTATGGAAAGCAGTATGGAGTATCCTCAGAAAATTAAGAATAGATCTACCATATGATCCAGCTATCCCACTGCTGGGTATTTATCCAAAGAACTTGAAAACGCAAAGGCATAAAGATACACGCATCCCTATGTTCATTGCAGCATTATACACAATAGCCAAGACTTGGAAGTAACCTAGATGCCCATCAAGGGACGAATGGATAAAGAAGATGTGGTATATTTACACAATGGAATACTACTCAGCCATAAGAAATGATGAAATCCGGACATTTGTGACAACATGGATGGACCTTGAGGGTATTATGCTAAGTGAAATAAGTTAGAGGGAGAAAGTCAAATGCCATATGATCTCACTCATAAGTAGAAGATAAAAACAACAACAGACAAAAACATAGCAACAGAGATTGGATTGGCGCTTACCATAGGGGAAGGGGGGAGGGGGGAGGGCAAAAGGGGTGATTAGGCTCACATGTGTGGTGATGGATTATAATTAGTTTTTGGGTGGTGAACATGATATAATCTACACCGAATTTAAAATCTATTATGATGTACATCTGAAAGCTATATAATGTTATAATCCAATGTTACTGCAATAAAAAAAAATTGGAAAAAAAAAAGATTGGCACCTGAGCTAACAATGGTTGCCCGTATTTTTTTTTCTCCTTCTTCTTCTCACCAAAGGCCCCAGTACATAGTTGTATATTCTAGCTGTAGGTCTTTCTGGTTGTGCTATGTGGGACACTGCCTCATCATGGCCTGACGAGTGGTGCCATGTGCACGCCCGAGATCCAAACCAGTGAAACCCTGGGCCGCCAAAGCAGAGCGCACGAACTTAACCACTTGGCCACGGGGCTGGCCCCTGGGCCTGGATGTTTCATTGAAGTTTTTTTTTAATTAAATTTACTTTACAGACAGAACAATATTCAGAGTTCTTTTTTTTCCTTCCCTTAATTTTACTAAGTTGTGTGTCTTTCTAGGATTTTATCCATATCATCTAAGATGTAAATGTTATTAGCATAATGTATTTAATAAAATAATCTTCCTTTAACACCTATAGAATCTCTAGCAATGTCTTCCATATATTTTTGGTATCTGTTTTACTTGTGTATGAGTGTGTGAGTGTTTCTGCACGTGTGTAAATGTCTGTTAAAATATCTGGATTTTTAAAATATATTTTTATGTTACTGACTTCTAAATAAATTGCTTCTGTGAAACTGGTTCTGGAAAATGCTCAGCTTTTCTCTCTTGAAATATTGTTCCTCCTCCATTGTCTCTATTTTTTTCCTTCTGGGCCCTCCACTTTCATAAATGTCAGATTTTCTCATTTAATACCCTGCATCTTTTAACTTGTGTTTTATACTTTCCATTTTCTTTTCTCTCTGTGATGAATCCTGGGGGAATTTTCCTAATAACTGTGATGGTTAATTTGATGTGTTAACTTGATGGGCTAAGGAATGCCCAGACAGCTGGTAAAACATTATTTCTGAGTGTGTCTGTGAGGGCATTTCCAGAAGAGATGAACATTTGAATCATAAAGAAGATCCATCCTCATCAATGTGGGTGGGCATCATTGCTTGAGGGCCCAGATAGAACAAAAAGGCAGAGGAGGGGGGCATTTGCTTTTGGTTGAGCTGAGACATTGGTTTTCTCCTGCCCTCGGAAATCAGCACTCCTGGTTTGGACTTGTGGGACCTCTCAGCCAACATAACCACATGAGCCAACCCCTCATGATAAATCTCCCTATGTCTATCTACGTACATCCTACTGGTTCCGTTTCTCTGGAGAACAACCCTGACTGATACATTACCTTTTCCAGTGCACTAGTCTTCTCTTCAGTTGGGTTAAGTCTTCCATTTAACCTGCCGATTGAGTTGTTAATTTCAGCAATCATAGTTTACATTTCTACGAGTTCTTTTTAAAGTTTCAAATGTTTATCTTCATTCCTAATAACCTCTAGTTGCATCCATATTTTCGTGAACTGCATTTCTTATTTCTTTGAACATCTTATACCCTTCTGTTCCACATTCTATATCTGTATCTAAAATCTATAAGAATTCGGTTCCTTGCTGTGTCTCTGAGCTCCCGCCATAGTGGCTTTCCTTGACGTGTGCCCAGTCACCTCCAACTGTGAGCCCATGGTCTATCTGAATGATTAGAATTCCTGCAGGCCTAATCAGACACGTGCTTTTATTTCTACCTGTAGCCAGGGAGGAACACACACCTGGCAAGCTCTTGGTCTCCTCCCTAGGAATTTGACTAAGCATGGGGTCACAGGTTCAGCTTCCCCACCCCTCCTTCCCCCCGAGGTTTACTGTCGTCTATCACATGTACCCTTAGGAAAACTCTCCCTCTTCCAGTAACTTCTTGATCAGTCCTCTACTCCCTAGCTCTGGCCATAGCTCAGGTTTGTTTCTTCTTGCAAGGGGGTAGTCCTTGAAAAATTCCATTTCCACTTGTGAGACCAGGTACATCTTTTCTCATTGTCTTTGTACCATTTAATTTTTATTCTGAAATGGCATATATATATATATGTTTATGTATATTATATCTTCATATGTACTATTATATATTCATATGTAATATTGTATTTATCACACTGCATATGACACTATATACATTTATGTATATCCCAGTACGATATCATATGTAGGATTATACATATATCACAAGACATGTAATACATATTATACATATTAGATAGGAGCTATGCTAAATTTGAATCATTTTAAATTTTACTTTCTTATCTTGTATTGCTTTTTAGGTACTTGTTAACATTTCCTTAGAGGTCAAACCACCCAATCAATTTTCTTCTTCAATTCATAGAAACAAGTGTAATGCTATATAATATTATAACAAAAATGTGTTTTAAATAAAATGTTTGAACTTGTGATTAATTTTTAATTCTAAAATTGAAACTTTATGAAGTATTTATAAACATTCGAAAGGTACTGGTGTTCAACTTCCCTTCACTCGTTTTGTTAGGACAAACCTCGTTGAAGGGTAGACTGGATGGATGAATAATAAAATTATCCATTGGGGTAAAAGTCAAAAGCAAAAGTTTTATCTTCTCCTTTAGGCACTTTAAGGAATGGTTTGAATTTGTACTTAACTGGAATGATTTATAAAGGACATTTGCTGATTTAAGCCAGGAGTTTTAACTATCAGAGCCCAAGTAGATATGACAGCTCTTTGCCCTTTATCACATCCATTTAACTAACATAACCTGAAATAAGTTCTATGTATCACTTTGAAATGCTTCAAAATTTAAATCTTCTAAAAATGGAACTTACACAAAAGTTATTATATAACTCTGGATATAAGAATGCAACTCCTTTGGACAATTTTTATTTTAACATCTCCCTTTTTTCATCATAAATATCTCTTAATTAATTTTGTAGCCAACAATATTTCATCCACGTTGAAATTTTAGTGGAAATACATTTTCCAGAAAATATAAGTTTATACAATCTATCATTCAAGAACACTTTTGGATAATGTTAGATAGAAAGTGAAAATTACAAAGACTATGTAAGAAAATCAAATCTGGGTCTTCTAATTTCACATCATGCTCATTACCTTCATACCGCTGTTTACCTTTTTTTTTAAATCCAAGTACTAGCTTTCTGATGAAAACGGTACTTTGACAATATCTGAGTGGAACAGTTCAATGGATATAGGCTGCTTTGTCAATCTTTAAACTATCTGAATTCAATTTTGGGTATATATTCGTAGGCAAAAATAAGACCTATAAAACGTTTCCATGAAATCAAACAGTGATGAGTTGTACAAATATAGTCTTTTTATCGATTGTGATTTTCTTCTTAAAAGTTTCAACTGCATTTGTTCAAGTGGCGAACACTGAAATGTTCTATCATTCAGTTTCCGGTTGTGGTACGACAGCCATCCGATCTATTGTATGGATTCTGCTGACATGTCCTTTCTAGCTGGGTTAACTGCTCACTCAATTTCTTCATGATAGTGATGTCTTGTGATCATGTCTTTCATTTATAGAGAAATTTCATAAGATTATGAAGCTTCATCTGCTGTGCTCCTAGTCTCACAAATTTGCTTGTGCATGCCGTGCACACATTTCGAGGCTATGGTTTAAATACGGGTGGCTTTGTAGAGGCATATACATTAACCATTTCACCAAGAAAGCTGATTTATCTTGCAGCCTGGCTATCTTCACACTTGTGAAAACATCATAAGATTATTTTATATGACATAATGGATTTTCCATTATGTTGAACCTCAACATCTTTCCTCCAACACATTTCCAACAACCGATCTCATTATTCCCAGAAGCCCAAGGGGGTACATCAGCTAGAAGCTCCCGCACTCCACCCCCATATACAAAGGGACATTAACCTCTTGGTGGTGGTTCCAGTTGCAATCACAGTATCTGCAAAAGCTCACAGAATACTTTGTTTTCTCCAGCTAACACATACTCTTATCCTTCACTGCAAATTATTCAAAAGACTGTAGTCTAGACACACAGCCCCATCTCCTCCCTTCCATCACCTACTCCAGTCTGACTTCAGGCCCCACTTCTGGGTCAATGCAGGTCTTTCCGACCTCATCAGTATCTTCTACTTCACTGAATTTAAAGGACATTTTCCAGTTCTTATTTTGCATATTTTCTTAGCAGGAACCATCACTGTTGAGCACTATTTCCTTCTTGAACGACTATCCTTCCTCCACATGTTGATAGATAGATAGGTTGGGATAGAATTTTCATGGATAATTTGGCAACATTAAGGTTTGTTGGGGGCGTGTATAAAATATCCTTAAGTTCTCAAAATTGTTGAATTGACTGAAGGCTGCCAACTACACTCTTGTTCCCCATATTGATTACCTTCCATGAATTATTCAGTCATCTCTACAGAGTAATGTGATGTTATCCTCAACCTCAGAACCTAATTTTAAATCAAAGACAGTAATGAATCCATCTTTTCATCTAAGCATTCACTGAAAACCTATCTTGAGAATAGTACACAGCACATAACAGCTTCTTTATAATTATTATGTCCCTTTACCAATCCTACTTGGAAGACACTATAACTGAGGATTGAGAGGTGACTCAGAGATGAATATTGAACTCATAAAGCATATTGTCTTATAAAGAAATTAAATATATAGGACAATAAAGGATTCATTACTATACTATACATGCACACACACACACATACACAATTTATAAAGAGGAACAGCACCTCTTATATGGCAGATACCATCCTAAAGCCAGACGTGGATCATGCTCTCGTGGACTCTACAATATAATGGAGGAAAGAGACATTAATAAAACCGTCCTACAAACATGAAATTACAACTCGGATGAATTCTCTGCAGTGGCAGGGCCAAGGTACTTTCATAGCATGTAGTGGAGAGATATGCCCTGGTTAGGGATTCTGAGAAGCATCGCATTAAGAAGGGACAATGATTTGAGCTCTGGTGTGAGGCTAGGTGTTAAAAGATGGGCAGAAGGGAGAGAAGAGCAGATTTAGATAACAAGATATGATACAAGAGAGGCACAGGAAAAAACAACTTGAGACTTTTATTAGTCAGAGTTTGCCAGAGATACAGAATCAGCAGAATATGTGTGTGTGTGTGTGTGTGTGTGTGTGTGTATGGAGAGGAAGAGACAGAGAGAGATTTTAAGGAAGTAGCTAATATGATTGCAGGGTCTGGAAAGTCTGAAATCTGTAGGGCACACTGGCATGCTGGAACCCAGGAAAGAAGTGATGTTACACTGTTGAATCTGAAGGCAGTCTGAAGGCAGAATTCCTTCTTTCTCAGGAGATCTCAGTCTTTTCTTGTAAGGTCTTCAACTGATTGGGTGAGACCCACCCCTGTTATGGAAGGTAATCTGCTTTCCTCAAAGTCTACTGATTTAAATGATAATCTAATCTGAAAAATACCTTCATAGAAACATCTGGACTCGTATTTGGCCAAAACCTGGGTACCACAGCCTAGCCATATGAACACAAAATTCATCATCACTGGATTTTAGAAGACAAAGCAGTTGCTTCCATCTTGAAAGGCAAGGTTGAAACCATAAAGCTGATGCAAACGAAGTAGTGTTTGGCTTGAATCTAGAACGATGGATAGCATTTGAACAGCCTGATTTTGGAGTGTGGGCAGAGGGACCAATTCCAGGTATAGGTAGGTAATTGTAGGGTACGTATGAGGCACAGTGAGCAATCCAAACCAAGAGTACATGAATTCAGTCTTGGATGTGAGGATGGAAAAGCACGATGGGCCAGCACGTGGTTAAGGAGTCTGGATTAATTTTGTAGGCAATGAGTTTTTTTTTTGAGTAGGAAAGTGACATTACCAAATCCAGAGAGATGAAGATGTTTGTACAACATAAGACATATTTAGATAAAAGAGAATGACTGAAGAATAGAATTAATTAGCATAACATTATATATAATATATAATTAATATAATTAAGAGTAGCCCAGGGCAGCCACCGCACTCGATATTAAATGAGATTCTCTGTATTACCATGTGTTGATTTTAAGTTTTGAAATGTTTTTATTCTATTGTAATACATAAAATGAGTGCATTTTAAAACCAAGGAATTTTGCGAGCAAAAATGTGGTGATTTTATTTTCCTTAAATCTATAAAGGTTTCACCTCCTTATTAAAAAATTCAGTAAAGAGTTAAGCATGCACTCCATTTCTCTGCTAAGTTAATTACTGGATGAGTAACTCAGGGGAAGGAAAAACTGATTAGGTGTAGAAGCATCCTGGATTGGGGTACTTGTGTGTGTGAATTCATTATGTACAGCAAGTCTTATCACAGGGATTTAAAATACAATGTATTCATTTTGATAAAACAGAAAATGAATAAACAAAATAGTAGCGAAACACCAAGGCCAGCTTCTCCTTTTCTCCTACGCTGTGACAACGCCCCCTGTATCGCATAAGGCCCTCATCAAGACTAACAGCCAAATATGGATACAAGGCGGTTGTCACATGACACTCAACTCTATTATAAATTGCTGCCTCAACCCTGAGACAATTGATACAACTGAACCTGGATCCTGAATGTGCAACCTTTCTCTTTCCTTTATCCCTTGAATCCCATCTGTTTGATACTGTGCTTTGGTGAATTCAGCAGTTGAGCTTACTCCTACTGAACCATGGCCTGGAACATCATTAAGCGTGTGAATTCTGTACATTAGAACACTGCTCACTAATCCAGAGACGGGACATTAAATGTATATTTTCAAGGAAGGAAGATACCTATTAAACTAACATAAACTGGCCCCACTTGTAAAGTTCATGATTATAGCATGTTTATAACTTCCAGTTGCTTGAAATTTTTTAAGTTTTATGCTAAATATTTAATAATTTTTCATTTCACTGTGCTTTTCATTCATTTCAGCCATTGATCTGGGTTGTGGATACACACACACACACACACAAACATGCATGTGCATGTACATATAGAGCCCAAAACTGAATTGCACAGAATATAACAATTATGCCTCTTCCTGCCCCTTCGGGATAGTCATTAAACTGATATTTTTTCATTTTTGATCATAGTTCTCATAGGTTTTAAGAATATATTTCGCTATGTATTTATCACTAAAAATTTTTTTGTTTTTCAAGTTTTTGAAATTTATATAAATGTAATCATATTGAATGTATGCTTCTGACTTGTTTTTTCACTCAGTTTTATATTTTTGATATTCATCCATGTTGACATGTATAGCTGCATAATATTCATTATACGAAAATACCACAATTTATCCACTCTGTCTGTGGACATTTAGGTCATTTCTTATTTTTATCTATTAGAAATAACACTATAAAATGTGTATAAATGCCTTTGGTGCACCTATGCAGTAAGTATTTAAGGAGTAGAATGAAATTTATTGTACATTATGTACTGTTCCAATTTACTCAGTAACTCAGCATTTTTTCCAAAATGCTATTACTAATTTATTCCCCCCTACATTGGTGTCTCATCCTTCCACATCCTCTCTCGTACTCATCAGACATTTAGATTTTGTCCAATCAGATGAACACAAAACGGTATCTCATCATAGTTTTAATTTGTATTTCTCCCATTAATAATAATAATGGGCATCTTTTCTTATATTTGATGGCAATTTGTGTCTCCTCTTCTATTAAACGCTTTCTCATGTATCTTCTTATTTTTCCCTTGGTTTGTTTGAATTTTCCTCATTGATTTGTAGAAGTTATTTACCCATTTTGAAGAAAATCCTTTTGTTGCCAATATGTATTGCAAATATTTCCTCTCAGGTGGTGGCTCGTTTTTTTCTTTTGTGGTATCATTTTTTAAACTGAGTCATACATTATATACAATAGAATTCACTCATCTCAAGTGCAATGTTCAAAATATGTTGACAAATATGTCCGACCAAGGAAACATTTATATTTAGTGTGACGGTTGACGTGTCGAGACAGAAGGCTATCATCTGGCTACTTGTCTTTTCTTTATTCCCTTTTCCTCTTTGCCTGCTTCATTTTGGCTTAATCATTTTTATGATTCCATTTTACCTCCTTTTTAGGGTATTAGCTATAACTTCTTTTATTTCAGTGGTTGCTGTAGGATTGATATTATGCATCATTAACTTATTATAGTCTACCTGTAATGATATTATACCACTTCACATCTACTGTAAGAACCTGAAAATAGTTTACCTCCATTTCCCATCCTGGAATTTGTGCTGTTGTCATGCATTTTACTTTTGCAGGGGTTAGAAACCTCACAATACATTCTTATTGTTTTAGTTAAAACAGTCAACTATATTTTAAAGATATTTAAATAGCAAGAAAAAATATCATATATTTACTGGCATAGTTACTATTTCCAGCCTTTCATTCCTTTGTGTAGACGCATACGTTTATTCTGATAGTTGATATCTTGGGTCTAAAACCAGACGATTGTTTGTGACTTCCCTTTGTCTTTTTCTTGCCTCCTTGATCTCTCGTTACATCTTATTTATATGATTTTAGTGGTCATATTATGGGACTTATTTTCCATGTTTATCTCAATAAAGCCTGGAGTTAATGACTATCTTCACTTTCCTTGCACCTGAAATGTTCTAATCTCATACACATTTATCTTTCAAGATAGTTAAAATTTAATAAACTAAAGAGTATAGTAGAAACAAGATTGGCTATGAAATCAAACAGCCCTGAATCTTAATCTTCGTTTCATCTTTTCTTGGCTAGAAACTTTGGTAAATAACTTATCTTCTTTGAGACTTGGTCTTCTGTTATGTAAAATTGGGACAGAATATTTAATTGCATAATTTAAAGAATAGGATTAAAAGCACATGGTAGGTGCTCATAAGCATTAGTGACCGTCCCTTCCTACGCTATGTAATGAGGCAGATTTTAACAGGGGAATCACATCCACCTGATTTGAAATACGTAAGATAATACTGAAGCACGTTTCTACCAACCCATGATACAGAGTGAACCTAACATCATGTTTACGCAGAGAAGAAATATAAAAACAATGCCTCAATGAATTAAAGAATGAATGAATGTACCACACTTTAGCATGGCAGTGATATGATGAACACCAGTAACCTACTATATTTCAAACTAGGCACAGAGTCCTGGAAAGCAGTTTCTTCTCATCTTGTTTGTTGATCACCACAGTGCTCAAGTCCCTTTATTTCAACGGGTCTCAGTTTGTTAATCTGTAAAATGCAGATATTGGATTATAACATCTTTAATATAATGTGGATTTCTAAATATTTAGGATTTCCTAATTTGATTTGATAATCTGGGAAACGAAACTGTATGTCTCTTTGTTCATGAATAAAAGCATCAATATGTCTAGCATGTCAATCTGCAATATAATCCCACAAAGATGATTTTAGAAATGCAGTTAGAATAAAGGAAATATTTTAGATGAATAAAATTACTCCATGTGTTTTAAAGAATTTTTTTGTAGAAACAGGTAGCTTCTTGCTTAGAAGCAATAATGTCTCTACTCATTGCCCTCTAATCTCTTATAGAAACATGTTTCACTGATGCATGTTACAATGCTGTGAAGCTGTGCTTTTCAAACTGCAAACTCTAAACTTTGATGCATTTTTGTTACTCCCCTTCAGAATGCCGGTACATATAGCACTTTTCTATCTGACAGCACACTAGGCTGGGACGTTATTAATTGCTTTCTCCACGTTAGCGTTACATGGTGTAGGACATTATTCATTTTCTTTCTAATGAGGGGTCGAACCTCATTATGGTCCTAACTCATGATTATTCCTGCAAATTAGTGATAATGTATCAAAATATTTTGCTCTCAGTTGATGGAATGCCTAAGAATATGATACATTTTTTAACATCAAAGTAAAATCACTTTATCTAGTTCTGCTTTTCCGAAAAATGCAATACTGTTTGAACATCTCCTTATTATAGAAATTGTGCCAATTTCTCCCTACTCTTGCTTGCTCATATCATATCAAGTGGAATAAATTAATAATGTGCTTGAAGAAATCTAAGAGTTACCAGCATTTCTTCATATTACTAATTTTTCAAGTGAGCACATGTTGCTTTCTATCTTATTTCATGGCATAATAATTAACAACTTTATATCATTGAATAAATAAATGAATACGCAGTGCTAATCATCGGTGTTCAATTTTGTGTACAAAACAAATTCTATTTTTATGCCTGAGACCATTCTTTTTTACACAGGTCCTTCACTCATGAGAAATGGATATTTCATATTTTGAATTTTGTGTTTTAATATTATGATCATCATCCAGCACAATGTCACTCACTATTACCTCTTCCATCTCAAATGTTCCCTATATTGTTTTCTCCCTCCTTCATATCTGAGCAAAATGCGCGATCCTTCTCCATGTCAACACAAAATCTCCATCTCTTTCCCTCATCTCCTGGTCCTTCTGTCTTCTCCAGAATTTTGCTCCATCTCCAATCTGACTTCTTGCCTTCATCCTCAGTTTCTACTTTTCCATTGCTAACTTCCCCAAAATTTGAAGACATGCTCAACTTTTCTGCATTCAAACAAGCTCACCTTAATTGCATTGTTTTTCCTTATATTTTTGCATTCAGTCTTCTTCCCTTCAAGGATCAAATAATACTGTGAAATAACATTCTTACATCAGTAACGCCTCCTCTTTTCCCTCTCCAATACTCTTTGCTTCTTGTAATACAGATTCCACCTCTACTGTAGAATTGAAACTGTTTTTGGAGTTTGCTTCGGCAGGTGATCTTTTTTTTTTTTTACTCATTTTTAACCTGATCAGTTTTGCAGCATTTGAAACCATAGACTACACTTCTTGATTTCTGTTCTCCCATTTCCAGGCTTTCGATCTTTCTCTATGATTGTCCTTTCTAAATCTTTCCAGCTGGATCCTCTCTCTTCCGCCCCACCTGCTCCTTACTGTTGACATTTATCCAGTCATCCTCTTTTCACTCTAAACTCATGGCAGCATTATCTACCACCATGGCTACAACTACATCTCCAGGCTAGTCACTTCCTCTTTTCAATCTTACATTTTCCTTCCACATTTCTCTTTCCAACTGTCCCCTGGGCATTCCCATATGGATGTGCCCAGATGACTGAGATGCGTTTTATTGGAGGGAGAATTCCTATTCATCTGTCCAAACATATTACTCTTCCTGGTGCATGCCTTAATCACTAGCACAACTAAACACCTCTGGCCCCAAAAGAGATAAGGACTTACATCACTGTGACTTCTCTCCTTCAACTTCTAAGGAGCCCGGTGTCAGTCTGTCTCAGTGCTCTCCTCCTAGTTCACATCCACTCTAACGGCACCCGGTCAGGATCATCATGAGTTTCTTGGACTATTCTTTATTTACGTATTTATTCATCACAAGTATTAATTGAGAGCTGAGAAGGTGCCCATCATAGTGCGGGTTCTAGATAGAGAAGAGCTTTAGGACGTAAGAGAGAAGAGGGGGTAAAAGCAAGTACATACACAATCACAAACACTAGTATAAATGCTTGGTGGAGATATGAGTAGGGCAATACTGGTGCAAGTGTGGATGTCTGTACACCTAGGAAAGCTGGTGAGGGGAGATGAGATTTAAGTGGGGATTTGAGAATTAGCATCAACAGGTAGATGGGGGGAGCTGCAGGTCACTAAGCATGACCAGAAGACATGGCTACAGAGGGCGGAGAGGGACAGGTGGAAATTTAGAGGCTGGCAGGGACAGGATTATGAAGTGTCTTCTACTGTGTTAAAGAAGTGAGATTTTTATCTTAAAGTTAATAAGGAGCCATTGAAAGAATTGAACAAAGGGATTTATGTGATTGATTTCTTTCTGCTGCTCACTCCAACAGCTGTCTGGAGTATGATTTGGTGTGGGGATAGTTCAAAGATACAGGACACAATTTGGAGTGTGTTGCAATAATAATTAAAAAAAAGCAGCAGCTAGAGGAATGAAATAATAATCAGGTTGGGTCTTTGGGACTTGGTATGTGATTAAAGGTCAATTTATTAAATGTAAGGGCTAAGACAGGAGGTGTAGGCAAGATTTGAGGCTTGACTCATTATGTGGATGGTGGTGCTTTTAATTGAGGAGAGGAATGTGGAAGGAGGTGCAGATTTGAGGGAAATAAAAAATTGAATTTTGATCATCTTTAATTCAAGGGACCCTTGGTAAAACCAGAGGAGAAGTCTAACAGTTTCTAGATTACAAAGATGAGGAAGTTAGAGAGTTTTGTGACGGAGTCAGAAATTTGGTGATCAGTCATTGGTGTGTATACGCTATTGGGAACTATGGAGATTTGGGAGAAATTTCCCATTACTGGGAAAATATGGAATATTTCTCAGAGTCTTAAGAGTAAAAATGTAGCTGAGAACACCACTGTGGTGAAAGTACTATTTATAGGACTTTGTAAGGAAGTAGAACCTGAAAAAAAATTGAGGTGGAAGAGCCAAAGAGGTAGAAGAAAAAAAAATGTCATCCTAGAAAATGAGAGTGGGGTCATGGGAAGAGGTAACTGGGAAGAATTAAACAACACGGAGCCTGGACATCCTTCACCCAGGACCTCTGACTGTCACCGTCAGTATCTCCATCAGAACCATCCCAGCCATTCTCTGCCCCAGTTCACTCTAAATAATTCCACTAAGATCTTCACCCTAGAGCACATGGCTCTGCATCTTACCCCCTCATGATAGCCAGGATACGCTTCTCATAAAGTTACAAGGATGGACTGAAATTTGGACTCCTTAAGCTGACATCCAAATCTTCTCACCACTTGGCCCCAAGCAGTTCGTACCTCTTCCAAAAAGCAGTCAAGAATCTCCATAGCTTGAATCCATCCCTCCCTTTCTCCTGCCTCTACATCCCTGCCTGTGGGCCTCTTCAACAGCATAACAATTTCATAATCCACTTTGTTCTGGATGCATTTATTTGCTCTTCTCTCTGCTCCACTGGAACTCTGAAAGGTTTACTTCACTTTAGTACAGTGTTTTGCACTTAATAAATGAATTTACCTGGGGCAGTTACTGTCAATTTTATTAACTGCTAATGACAATTGCATTGAATTCATCTATCATTTAGAATTGTAGAAATTTTAAGAGTCAAAGGACCTTAGAGATCCTTCAGCTGAAACAGCTCATTTTCCAGACAAAACCAAGGCCAAAAGTTATTCACTCAAAGATATGAAGCAATCAGTGGCAAAACAGACACACACACCAGCTCTTGATGTGGTACAAAATGGAAGTGAAAATGATTTCAACTCAGATGATTAACGTGCCTTTGCTAAAATCCATACTGAAAGTTCTCAGATAAAATGTCATAAATTAAAGTATTTATGAAAGTATTTAGACCAGAAATTTACTGACAACTGTTGGCTTTACAAAATAAAACGTGTTATTTAGACAAAGAAAATTTATTATGACTAACTCGCATACCATACCTTACTGGTTAGAAACATGTTTTTATTTTTACTTTTTCTTTTTTTAATATTAGGGCTTTGTAGTTTCATTTACAAAGTTCCTGCTGGCACCTGGCATCTTCAAAACATATTCCTTTAAATTACATGATTTTAGGTTCTCAAGTAACTGACAAAGGTCTGCCCAACATTGATGAAGAATTTAGTCCAGAAACTGGTGAATTTGCCTTCAAAAATAGCTATTTCTACCAACATGGAAAAAAGATGTTGTTGGATTGAACTACAATTTTATTTTTAAATATCACCGTCCCTCGGAAAATATCACTATAGCTTGAAAAATCATATTCACAGCTCACATTCTTGATCCCTGAAATGACATTTTATAATTCCAATATGTGGTGTGCTTCTTTCTGAGTCAGTAGTTTTATCTTGGATGCCCTTTAAAGCAGCATTCCTGAATGTTAAAATGATGTATGACTTTTTATTAAACTCACCAGCCAATTTGCTGATATGTATATCGAAAGCAATGTTTCCCTTTCTTAAGAAGAAATTCCTAGTTTTAATTTATATGTTTAGAAATGTTATATGCTTGAAGTTTTAAATCATGTGGTTTTATAATTTAAGCTAGCGAGTAACACATAATCTCGTGAGGCAGAGAAAGCTGAATTTTAATGTAAATTTAACTTCATGGGCCCCTGTTGTCACTTTAGATTTTGCAAAACGGCAAATGAGCTCCTGCTTTTAATTTAGCCCCAGGCAGCGTTCTGCAGCCCTAATGCTGACGATTTCTAGACAGAAAGTGGAGGGTTTCCTGTAGGTTGTCTGTAACCTATTAGTTCTCGAGTTTAGCATCTACACTTGACTGCCTACTTGTAACACAGAGGAAGGTAATCATCTAGTTAACAGGAAAAATAAAATTTGACCCAGATTATCAAAGCGACTGCTTTGTTTGAAAGAGAAGCCCCGACTGGCATGTAAATGAGGTTGAGACATAAGTTATGTAAGGAGATCTAATCACAGCCCAGCTGCATCTTCATCTGCTGCTGTTTAGGTTGGTCAGTTCTAACACTGTGCCAACAAGGTCAAGGGCAGCTTAAACCCCAGGTGGGTGGCTAACTTTGCTCTGATGATCCAGGGCCATAAAATGCACCTTTAGTTTCAGCTGTTTTGGAATACACTTATTAGGGACAACAGTTATTAAAATATAGGAAAACAATGATAATTATTTGCATACAGATGCATAAATATGTTACTGGGGAAAAGTATAAGTTAATTTACAATATGAATTTAGGTAATAGGGAAATAAATTATAAAACCATTCCATTACAAACGACATTTTTTTCCCTAGGAATCCCTTCCGTCTGAAGATGATCCTGCAGTCATTCTGATGGGCTGCCGATGGCAGGAACTCTTTAAAGCTGTGTGCTTTCATAGCCAGCCTCCTTAATTCTCTTACGAATGTGCCAACTTGGCCCTCTGTGACCAAGTTAGGGAAGTCATACAGATTGGCCTTTAATTGTTAACACAAACCCTCCAAACTGTTTTCTTACCAGTGACAAACATCATACTTTCTGCTGCCCAATTCTCACCCAAACGAGGTTGTGAATTTTAGGATTCGCGGAGAACTGCTTGACCACTCTGCCAACTCTCTGTGCTTCTTGGCATCCCGGGTCCCCGCTTTGAGAAGGGGGTCCGGCAGGATGGCTTCCGCTCTACCAAGTGCTGCACTGGTGCGCGGGGTTATGATCCTACACTCCCTTTCCTTTCCTTTCCTTGATTACATCTCTTCTCCCTAGACTGCTGTAAATGTTTCTCTAAGTCACCACTAATCGTTTTAGACTGAGGTAAGCCAAGTAAACCTAATTGAATGAATGAGTTAAAACTAATAAGAAAAGTCACTGCAGACACGGTGCCCTTTGGGAACTAGTAAGATTTCTTTATCCATCCTTTTCTGTCCTTCTGCTCAACCTCTGAAATCATAGAGAAAATGTGAATATTTGCTATGCAAAATGCATCGCAAATACACCTTGGAAAGAACCTTTCAAATACGTTGAAATGGAGAGTGGAAAAACCAGGCAGAGGGCAATGTAGATATTGTCATTTTCAGCTTCCCTGCCTCTTAGAGATCTCAACACACCTCCAAATGCTGGGAAATAGACCATTTATCCCAGTGGTATGTGGATACATTTTTAGAACAATTTAATTTATTCCAGTTCATATTATTGAGTGTTTAACTTGGTGATGAAACAATTAGGACAAAGAGCTACTTTATTTTGTTTTATTTTTCCTACCAGCTAGTAATAATTTATAGATCTCTAACAACCACGGAAGTAGATATTTAAGATTTTACAGGACATCAAAAGAATTATGCCCTGAATAAAATAAATTGAAAGAAACCCACAAATGAATAAGTTTGTGTGGGTCATGGGAATTTGAAAATAAAGTTAATTTTGGACATTGTACATATTTTATTTGTAGACATTATCATTATCTCTATTTTTCAAATGAGGCCTAGAAGGTCAGCAAAAGTTTTAGACATAATTCACTCATAATAATATAATTAACAATTGTGGTTGGAAGAAGTGTATAAAAAAGATCACAACATTACACATATTTACCTTATTTCCTCTATAGACAACAGGGATATGGATGACGATCCTGGGCTGGATATGGGACGGGGACTCCTTGATATAAGGATGAAGTTCATGGATCTGAAGCTAATGATCCAAGAAGTGACCTTTTACAAAAGAGCAGAATCAAGAAAAAAAATGGAAATTGTCCTTAAAAGAACTACTGGGTTGAGGCAGTGGACTTGACAGGAAGAAAGCAATTACTCCTTTTAATAACATTAGCTCCAAACACACTGGTTATTTAAGTCGGACAGTGAAGAAACCCTTCCAGGGACTAGCCAATGGAAATCTCTACAGGGATGTAAATGTTTTATAACTGTACTTTCCAAGATGGAATCACATTTTGAAATGTGGCTAGCGCAACTGAGGAACTGATTTTTAAATTTTATTTAACCTTAAATAATGTAAATGTAGTCTGGGTTGCTAGAGGCGACCATATTGGACAGAGCAGCTCCAGACTTTGGAAGATGGACATTGGCAAGTCTCCATTCTGACACGTTCTCATCTATGTTTGCTGGCCGTCCTTGGCCTCTTTTCTAATGCTCTAGTATTAATTGTATTAATAAAATTCTCCAGTTCTGTACTCTTAATGCCTACAGGCATCACACTGACAAAACCAAAACTTGTCTAACTTACCTCAGGTCCTAAAAAGAAACTTAGAGATGACAACCCTAAAGCTCCTCTAAAGTGAATGATGTAATTTAAACTCGAAATTAAACTCCACCACATTTACCTGGTTGGTTCTCACAGACTTTTGAAAACAGGAAATATCTGGAGATTGTACCTATCAGCTTATAAATATAAAATGTGTATAAATAAATAAAATAACTCCAACCCTACAAATCTCTACATACTCTGCTTTATATGAAGCCACTCCCCTTAGACTAGTAAAATGTGCTTGTAAGATTTATTACAAGTTAATGACACATGGCTTTTGATCATTTGGTGTATTTCTTAATTGAGTGAGAAACAACCAGCGGTGTATGTGAGAAACAGCAGGGTCCATCTCTTCAGCGATGATTATGACAGAAAATTGGAAGTACCGGTCTTGGGTTCCTTATGACTTTCCTAGTTCAGGTCATGGGCCCACTTATTTTTCTGTATTTCCAGCCTAGACACTGGAAGGCCATTTTGATTCATATTTCATCCTTATTCTCATACCCTGAATCAGTCCCTAGAGTCATCAAGTCCTGTCAGCTGAACCTCACAGTTTCACGGAAATCTGTCCACTCTGTCTTTCTCCACGGCCTTTGCTGCGGTTCAATCTCACAGCAGATTTTTTGGATGTTTCCAATACCCACCAGCCTCTAGTCTATATCCTCTACAAGACATCGTCACCAGTTCTCTTTCTAAAGTTCACATCAAATCATGATCCACTCTGCTAAAAAACAACATGCACACAAAAACTTTACTTCCAGAGTAAACGACAAACTCTTTCCTCTTTAGCTTAATATCTTATATCCTTCAATACATTGATTTGTTTATCCATTCATTAACTCCTTAAATAAAATCTTTGGCTACAGACACAATTCTGATCATCATGGATTAATAATAATCAGGACAGATGCTAAGAAAAAAATTAAAATACAAAAAAATTATAGATTGTGATAGATAGTATAAAGGAAACCAAACAGTGCTGACAAAAAGCATGTAGCCTAGTGGCTGAATCTAGGAGTTCAGGAGGTACTTTTAGTGGAAATTGACCTTAAAACAGAGATCTGATGAATGCATAAAACTAAACTTGGAGAAGGAGAAGAAGGGGGCGAAGAAGATTCCATTAGAAGGAAGAGTGTTTACAGCAGAAGGAACAGTGTTTACAAAGGGGTTTGGCAAGAGGAAGCATGATGTGCTTAAGAAACTAAAAACATCGGTGTTGTTGCCCACAGAGAAAGATCAGGAGACCAGTACCAGGTGAGCCTAGAGAAGTAACTTGGAGGTAGACCCTATATTACTGGGTAGGGGCACTGTTAAAAATGAAGCAGCTTTTCAGGTGATGGGAGAGAAGGCTGGGAATAATCATCTTTGCAAAGATCACTACTTCTGCTTTATTGAGCAGGGATTGATCACTGGGGACCAGAGAGAATTTCTCCCAGGAAAAAGTTGACGGCAACTTGGGATACAGTCTTGGAAATGGTGTAGTCCAAGGGTTTGACAGCTATTTCGCAGGTAGAATGGACAGGACTAGGTGATAGATGCAACATGACTAGTAGAAAGGGGGATGGATTGGAAGGGACTTCTTTGAGGTGAATTATTTGGTTCATGCAGTCATGTTTAAGTTCCAGGTGCCATTGAGATATCTAAGTAGAGATGTGAGGGGACACATCAGGAAAGGAGATAGTACATTTTGGAGACATTAACATGTAGATAGCAGTTGAAGCCTTGGGCATGGTGGACATTGCCTGGGAAGAGAATATAGAGTAGGAAAGAGCTCTAGTCCTGAGCTTTGCTTTCTGGTGCTCAAAATGGCATCTGGCTACATCTGTCCCTCAGGTGTGTTTTCTTTGGCCAGAAGGGCATTATAAAAATGGTGTGTTTTGATTAGCTTTGGATGGGCCACGCTGTCTCCTGTTTACCACGGTCCCCACAATTCCCAATCTCATCCTCAACTTCACCAGCTCCTCTGTTTTTATTACCTTCTTGGTCTCTGTAGGCACTTGAATTCCAACCTCTGCTTTTAATCACCATAACCTAATTGTTCAAACACTTCTCATCCAACAATTTTGTTGTTTTAGCTCCTGTTGCCACATGCTAGAACTCACACATTCCTGAGCACAGGGGAAGCTTCACGATCCTTTGTTCTGTCTATAGTCAGATATTTCCTCTCCCATTCTCCCATCTGGACATCTTTCTTCTGCTTCAAGACTCAGTGTAATGCATCTTCTCTCTTAAGACTCATCTGATTCCCATCCCAGTTAAAACATTCTTCATGCTCTAGTCTCATAGCAGTTTGCCTAATTTCATAATTATTTAATTGTATCATTATAAGTTTTTCTATACATGCACGTTCCATTTGCTGTGATCTACAATGTTCCAAGGGGAGAGGCAGATATCTTTGTGTTTTGCATCCTTTATAGCACATGTATAATGTTACACTCAGAATGGATGATTACCTGTCTGTTCCTTGAATTTTGCAGCAAGAACTGAAAACCCTAGGATTCTAAGACTTGGCTTTGTGTTTTGCGACAAACAGCATAAGTAATGTTGAACAAAGCATGGACTCTGAATGGTTTCAGTTTCCTCAACTGTAAAAGGGGAATTTGGAATTAGTAGAATCTAAATTTGTCAGCACATCAAAGTCTCATGAGGGTAGGGGTGTGGTTTTTCTTAAAATATAGAGTGCTAGGCTCTATCTCAGACTCTCTGAATCAGAATATCCAGAGTTATGTCCCGGGAATCTGTATTTTCCAAAGCCCTCTGTGCTATTCTGATGAGAGTGGCGGTTGGTATTTCTGTTCTTTACACTTAGGTTTCCATGCATAATTTTTAAATTATCCATCTATTCACACTCTCTCCTCTTTATGTTCTAAAATATGATTTTTTTTTCAAGACAGAAGGGGATAACGTGAGACAAATAATGTTCGCTATTTCTCCTTTGATAAATAAAAGCTGTATATTCATGCTAGTATGTATGACCAAGCAAATATTGCTAAGGATTTTAAATTGAATAGCTTTTTTCTCTTCCCAACAGATTTGAAAAGATACATCATCTTCTTTTAATTAGTGAAACAGCAACACGTGCACGCATGGTCTTAAAAGAAAAAACCCTATATAAAGATATTAAGAGAAAGACTTCAACACGAACAATTCCAATTTCAAGTAATATTCATCATATGGAAATGGTGGGCTAATTTAATAAATACTGATGTGAATTCTGTTTATTTAATTTAAAAAGTCTGTAAGTCAAAGTTTGATCTTATTCCTGGCTATTTCCTTTGTTATATTGGGCCAACTTGAGTAAGTAAGGGAGCAATCAAAAAATATTCCCTTAGCTAAAGATTGCAAGGTGCATACATATTTTTACAGGGTCTTTTGCCAATGAAAAATAGACCTGAGACTTCTCTAAAATTCTGTACAGTTGGAGTAGGATCATTCTGGGCCACCCTTTTAGTCTTTGGTTATGCTAGAATTTTGATGGTTTTTCTCAGGTTTCCAAGGAGTCTCCAGTGAATTGGATTGAGTCTTATTTCTGTGTTCCCATGGTTGAAGCCTAATTTGATTGACAAGTGTTTGCAGAGAGGCTGCCGTATGCCCAGGAATTTGGCATAAGGACCAAGAAATAACAGACAGCCTCTATCCACGAGGAGATTCACAGATTCATGCAACAACTACAGTGCAAGGCAACTTGTGACTAAGACTATCTAAGACTATTGTGTTCTAATTGGACCACTGAGTCCAAGGCACATGGAACTGATGAGGAAAATGTGCAAACAAATGCCTCCTTGTGGACACAGCTGTGAGTTCTCTATCTGAATGCATCATTTCCCCAAGACTCTTACCCCCAAGAAATGGTTTCCTCCTGGATGTCACCACTTATTTTATCTTCAAAATTGAAAGAAAATTTTAGGAATAGAAAAAAATTGAAATACAAAACAGTCAAAACACTAACTTCACAATTAGAGTAATAAAAATTAAGCTGAGATTCATAAACATTAGGCTGACAGTTGATATAAATCCATAACTCTTCCCTCCTACTCCACTCTGCCACACCTGTGTCATCAGGAAGGCCTCTACTTATCCTTCATGTCCCCAGTTAAACTCTAAGGCTCAGGGCAGTCTTTCCTGTGCACCAGAAGGTTGTGTCCCCCAGTTTTGTGCCCACATGATCCTCTGTATCTTTTTGTCTCAGCATTTATCACAATGTTCAATTAAACATAGCGCTGAATCATAATATGAGTCATGTCTGTTTCACCAAACTGACTGCGGGTTCCACAAAAGTGGACACCTTTCTTGTACATGTTCTTCTTTATTTTGAACACTTAAGCAGAGTGACTGGTGCAGAGTAGGTGTTCAGGATATTTTTCTAATTGAATATTAATGTCTATAATATACATTTATATAAATAAATTTGTATGAATAAAACTTAAGAATTGATGGCAACTCCACTACTTCGCACTGAGGAATTTTCAGACCTGCATTTAAATGTTCCTTGGACAAGTGCAAACCCAACTTACAATTCATAAGAATGGGACCAATCATCTTACGGAATGGGACCAATATTCAACTTGATGCTTTTCTGCTTTACTAGATAATATCAATAATAAGAAATGAAAACATGCCTTTTCAAAGTGGTTGGAAGTCACATAGGATTTTCGAATCTTTAATAAATAGGTAAATTATCAAGAATTTCCAGAAATGCTTGTCTTAATTAATTTATGATCAAGATTAAACACTAAAATTACACCAGATTGACATAAGGCACCCTCAATTGTTCTATGTGACACAAAAGAAAATAAATTTTAAAATAACTTCATTTTACAGAAAAACAGGTAAAATTATATATGCAAAATTGTTTTTGGCATTTTCCTTTCTATCACTGATGGTTACAATACACCCTGGGATATATTAGCACTTCCCAACCCTAACTGCACATTAGAATCACGTGATGAACTTGCCCAAGGCATGCCCTAGACTGAAAACGCAAATCTCTGGGATTTTTCACGTGACCCTGGCACCTGTACCTTTGAAATTTCTCGGGTGAGTCCACTGTGCAGCCAGGTTGAGAAGCACTGGGCCAGATTGATACCTCTCATGCTTTAATACGCACACAAGTCATCCGGGTAACTGGCTAAAATGCTGATTCTAATTTCAGGGTGAAACCTGAGGTATTGTATCTTAACAAGCTCTCAGATGATACATGGAACACACGCCGAGTCGCATGGAACCAGTATGGTTCCATGCGATGATCGTAAAGGGAGAGAGATGTCCTCATTCTAGGAATATGCTGGGGTATTTGGAATTGAGTTTTTCATCTACTTGGGACATTTATCATTTATGGCCAATCTACTTTAGGAAAGTGTCCCATTTGCTTCCATTGAAAGAGACGTCTACTGTAAAACCATAACATGAAATGTAAGAGGGCATAATACAAATGTGTGAGCCAACTGGTAAGACAGACCCCAGCAATTCTCACCTTCTGGTATTTGTGCTCTTGTATAATCCTCTCCTGGTCAAGTATGGGCTTGAACAGTGACTTGGTTCTAATGAACAGCATGTGGCAAAGGTGATGGGAGGTCACTTCTATGACTAGGCTACAAAACACTATAACTTCCATCTAGTTAGCAGATGCTCTATATTATGTTCTAGGACTGCGGGTTTTGATAAAGCAAGCTGCCATATTGGAGAGGCCCACATGGCAAGAAACAGAGGGCAATCTTCAGGCAACATGTAGCAAAAAACTGAAGCTTGCAGTCCAATGGCCTGTAAGGAATTGAAGTCTTCTGACAACCAAGAAATTGGCTCTGCCACCAAGTTAGAGACCCAAGTGTACAGAGCACATTAGTAGTCATCTGGAAATGAACCTACTAGGTCTTGTCTATGTACCAAATGCTTATGCCCTTCAATACCATTAACATATATGTGGCTCAATTTTATTTCTCCAAACCGCTACAAGGTGTAAAAATAGCTTCTGTTCTTTTTCAACAGCTGTTTTGGTACCTGAAATCACATGGTGAAGGTAAATTTCTGTTAACTAAGAGAGAGAAGCTTCAAAACTTTGGTATTCTAATTACTAATTTAAATGACTAACGTACAAATGTTCGCTGAGTTTTAACCACCTGATCCCCTACTGCTATATGACTGCCCCCTTTTCTCTTTCCTTTATTCACAGCAGTCTCCCAACTCCTAACTGTGGCTGGTTTGAGATCTAAGCCATGAATCTAAAGGATGCACACCCATTTGGTCATTCAAGATGGTGGTAACTGGATGGAGTCTTCCATGTGGATTCATTACTTAATTCTTAGCCAGCAGTTGTATTTCTCCCTAAAAAGAGAATCTTTCTTTCACACTCACAAGAAATTCAAACTGTATGGTCACATCAAAAAACTGGTGAGGACCCAGCTCTTTTCAGATAACCTGCTGCCATATTTTCAGGGCTTCCTACGTTATTCTTGCTCCATCTGAGAAGTGATGAGATTTATCTCACTTCTAAAAGATGAAGAAATAAAATGGAAAAAACGAGTGTAAAACATGCACTGCTTATGTCAGAGTTCTCCAGAGGAGCTATAAACCCAGATGCAGATTTAAGAACTGTGAAGAGAACCAACATATACTCAATTTATCCTCAGCTTAATTGTAAGCGCATAAAGTAAGGCTATATAATCTGAGGGTATACTACTAAACCTTCAGGTTACAAGTATCTTTCAAAGAGTGTATTTTAAACATTTCTTATTTAGAGAGACTGTTGTCTCTCTTACAATGCATAACAGTAATTCTAAGAACTTTAAACATCTTTTATAAGACATTTTTCATATCCAATGGTTCACTCTTGAATGGATGATGCTTTGAAATTTTTAGGACCAAACTGAGAGGTCACACATAAACGTATGTCAGTAATCTACAATCACTGAGAGTCAAAGTGATTTTAAAACCATGAGTATCCTGTAATATTATTCATTGTAATTGACTGGTGTTTGGGGGAGGGGATTGCACCCCCCCCCCCCAATTTCTAAACTCGTGCTTTCCTATTTACACAGCATACCTATTTGGTTGTGCCTGTCTTTATATGCCTGAATCTCCCTGCTTCCTAGTTAGGTGCTGTCATCTTTTCAGGATATAAGCAAATCCTGGGCTCTGTCCAGTCTCCTGTGGTGCTGATCACCAGCGAGATGGCCATACTTCTCACACCCCTTGGTTTTCAAATGCTGCTCATCCTCTTTGCTGTGAGGCCACCTTTGGGCTCCTCTCAGCCACAATAACAACTTAATTAGGGTCTCCTCTCTAACAAGACACATTTAATGTCATTTCAAGAAAAAAATAATTGTCTCTGGAATTGGGGAATGTGGCATAGAACTTTGCTGTTCCATGGAGTGTGGAGAAGGAAGAGATTCAATTTTTCACTGGGGTAAAATGATTTCTTAAGAAATATTTGACTGTTAATTTGTCATTCCATGCTTGTTGTTCCAGGGGCTGGAATTTCCCCTCTCCGTTCTCACTTCCCTGTTCTTTTCACCAACCACAGGCATTTAAGCATGGATTCCAGGGTATTCCCAAGCTTTTCAGCCACCTATTCTCTGGGCATGAAGATATACTTCTTGGGTTCACAATGTATCTGTGCTTTAGTTCTAGAAAACTAAGACAGCCACTAACTGGAGGCTGCATTTGAGGTTTTAAAGTTTACTTTGGGAAAATGTAGGCAAATACCCCTACACACATCTTTCCCATTCCCACAAGTGAAAAACTGACTGCATTCCAAAGTGATTTTTCCTTTGGGCCAAGAACAAAATGTGGAACACAGCCTGGGAATTACTTCAACTTTAATGTTGGAATTTTATTTCAAATCCAAACTCAAGACAACTAAGAAATATTGTATAGATTAGTGTGTTTATAATATTAAGCAAATGTCACTTTTATCATCTATGAATTACTTAGAGATTATAGAAAAAGTATCTATATTGAAATAATTTGCTTCTTCAGTCATTCAATCAAATATTTAATGCCTAAAACAAGATGCAAGGCAAGAAGAAACAATGTGATTTAACTTTAAAAGGTGATATAACTCTCTTAACAGGACAACATTCTCATACTAGAGGATGGAAAATAAGTCTATATTTTATTCGAAAATAATTAAATCCATTGCATATATTTGTGAAATTAGTTTCCCCAAGAAGAAAAATGCATACTTCTCAAAAAGGTCTTTCATGTAACATGAGTTCTTTAGTCTATCAGTCTTTATACATATTTAGTTTCCAGTAAACTAAGTTTCAAAACATAAATAATGATCCTGTGGTTGTGTACAGATCTGTTATTAATATCACATCTGGAATTTTAGGACACTTTGGGCTGATTTGAAACAAGCTAGTTGTATAGTTGCATCATTGTTGAATCTGATAAACAGTTGTCACCAAAGCCAGAGCTTGTTACGAAGTATCTGGACCTGAGAAGGAATATGTTGAGAATAAATACAGCCATGTTGAGCAAAAAAGAATTATGAGAGACTTCATGCAAATGTGTGAAAAAGAAAATCCAAAGATTCTATGAGAGTTTTTAAACTCCAAGAAAATCTAAACAATTAAATGACAAAGATTTGTTTAAAAATAGCAGAACATATAAAGAGAGAGAGAGAACAAAAGTAAATTATAAACAAAGAATATGTGCTTTCTGATCTGTCTCAACATCATTGGGGAGCCCCCTTGACTGTCTTGTCAGACAGCTGTCTTTATAGCATTGGTTCCAATACCATGACTCACCATTGCCATGCGGTATTATATTATTAAAGTAAAAAAAATAATCCTGAGGAACGAGTTCCATTAGAAATTTTATTTCCGTTCAATATCAATTCCATGTTTTGACTCTCCACTCCTTTGTTTTTCTAAGTATAGAGCCAAGTCAATCCCCATCATGGAACTTACCTCAGCAATTCCTATTAATGTGAGCAGCAAGAGATTAAAAGACAAAATGAAGATTCAAGGAAATGCAATGATTCCACAGTACAATCAACACAGATACAGAAAGATAGAGGCAGACAGTCGATGATTTTAATCTATCTCTAGGAGACAGAAGACTCTGTTATAACCACCACACACAAAGGGTCAGAATTTTACACTTGCAACTGTTATAAATTTCAAATGACTGTCTTTTTAATCTTGTAGCTATAAAACAAGCACTATCATTCTCAGGTTGTAGATCTGGCCAGTTTTGAAATCTTCTACTATATTTATAATTCTCTATTTTTATCACGTTACTGCAAACCAATTCATGCACCCGTTGCTGATGTGGCCTGAAGTTTTTGTTGGCTTGCGTTGAGTGGTGACAGCTCTCTTCATTTTTGAATACCTTCCCAGCCCGCGATAAGCTCCACTCTGCACCAACTCGGCACATGTGCTTATCCCACACTTGTCAAGAGAGCACTATTTTAAGACACCGCTTTTGCCTGATTGTGGCTCTTTATTGCCTCACCTGCGCATTTCCTTTGCCTTTGTTTCTTGAATTAAAATGTAAAAGACAACCAACCACACAGCTGATGAGAAGGAAAAAGTGGCAGAGATGTTGTGCTCCTCCCGAATTAGAGTAACTCCTTAGGAGATGCTGTGGCAGGCCGAGTTCTAAGATGTCCCCACCACAAGATTCCCTGTGCTGATCCCCAGGACTATGAAGATAAGATTTCACACCCTGGACAAGGCAAAAGGTTTTCTGAAGATACAAATAAGGTTACTAATCATTTGATTTTCAGTTAATTAAAAGGGAGATTATCCTAATGGATTTAATCCTGTCACATGAGTCCTCTACAAGCAGAACATTTTCTCCGGCTGTTAGCAGAAGGGAAGTCAGAGATATTCCAAGCATGAGAAGGAGTCAATACATCATTGTGGGCTTTGAAGATAGAGGGGGTCACAGGTAGGGACAGGTGAGAAGTCTTTAGGAACGAAGAGTGGCCCCTGTTCAACATCCAGCAATAAGGCAAGGAGCTCCATCCTACAGTGGCAAGGAACTAGATTCTTCCAATCACAAGAATGAGCTTAGAGACAGTCTCCAGAACCCACAGATAAGAATCCACACCACAAGGCACATTGACTTTGGCCTTGTGAGACCCTAAGCACAGAATCTGGCAACGTCTCGCTGTATTTCTGACCCAAAGGACTGTGAGCTAATAAACCGATGTTGTTTTAAGCCTCCAAATTTTTGGTAATTTGTTACACAGCCATAGAAAACTAGTAGCCATGTTTTCTATTAAAACTTAGGATATGCTATTTTGAGATCAGTTTGGACTATAAACGTCCATCTTGAGATTAATCTTCTATCCTGTCTTTTAGGATTAGTAAGTCATATTGCTTCTACCATCTATACATTTCTCAAAACCATCCCTTTCTGATTTCAAGTCTGGTGACTTCTATCTAAACTTTTGTAAGAATCTCCTCACTCTTCTCCTCATCTCCAATCTCTGCTCTGAGCTCCTTCTTATACTCCACTGCTAGATTTGTCTTCCAGAAACACAGCAGTGACCATGCTAATTCTGTTAATCAAAAGCTATTCATGAATCATCATTATCTACTTTATTAAGTATAAAACCCTCCTATTGGAACCCAAGTTCTCCAAGATGTATCTCCCGTCTACCTTCCTAGAATCATTTCCCTTTTCTTGACATCACACACTGTTGTCTCCAGTCAAATTGATGCATTTGCTCTTTTTCTAGCATGTTCTAACTTGTGCCTTTGCACAGGTGTGTTGCTGGTATACATGCCACAATACTGCCCATTCTTCACAGCTTGATTCAGATGTGACCTACCACATGAGGCCTTCTTGCATGGTATGAGTGTCTTTTCTTTTACTTTCCATGGCACAAGAATGTGGCCCTTGGAAGTCTATGCCTCACGATCTAGCATGTCTTATATCCCCTATAAGATGCCAGGAGGCACAATCTGTATTAGCTTCATCACTGTATTCCTTAAAGCACTTGGTTCAATGCATTATATTATGTAGATTCCCCAAAATTATAAATTTGTGCAAGCAGTAAAGAATATCTAAAGACATGGGAGTCTCCTCAAATACAAATACAATATGCATTTAAGTAAAAAAAAAAAAGCCAGATTATAGAACATCACACACAAGATGATCTGAGTTTTTGTTGTTGTGATTGTTCTTTGTTAACTTTTGGAAGAAAGAAAAAAGGAAAATATCAGGAAAGACTGGACTCAAGTGGTGTAAAAAATACCAAATGCTAAGGCTGGCCACTTCCTCTTAGTGAGATTAAACAAAATATAAAATATTTTTATGTTGTACATATTTCACAAATTGAGTCTTTATTGTTACTTCACATATTATGTCTATTTCTATTAGCAATTCCCAGGCTGATTTAATGAGTCCTAGGTCCAAATGCCCAGCTGATGTTTCCTCTGCCATTTTTCTCAAACTTCCAAAAATGTGTTGTTCGTTGCCACATGCATCCTTTGCTCTTTAATTTCCCGTCTAATTTAGGCAAACAGTAGGGGTCAGATATAAAATAAATCTGATGAAAGAAGAATGGATGCAAACTCCAAATCATAAGAGCCTTTACTCGGAAGGTACTTTCTTTGCTTTAATTTGAAAGGAGATAATACATAATTCTGCAGCCTTGAATTCATGAGGCAGAATCTAAACTTCCATTTCCACCATTTCAGAAGACAGTGAAAACAGAACAATTCACATTTAAAATAAAACCATTGAAAAAGTAGGTAGTGAGATGTGCTTTCATATTTACAAAATCAAAGTATTTTTCTTAAGTCTATGCAAAAAATATTCTTATATCCTGTCCTTTCAGGAGTAAGGCTATATTTTTATTTGTGAAACTTATTTCCAATAAAATAAAGTTATAAGTGATTAGCATAAATGTCATATAAAATGGAAATATTTCACACAAATGGGCTATCATTAGTAATTATATGTTTTTATTTGTGAATCAAATTCAAAAATGACATATATTTTATTTAGTGTTTTAAGTGTTTCCTTGTATTTTATTAGAGTGGAAGGATATAGAACCTTAGTGTAGAAGGAATATTACGTATCATTTATCCAATCTCTTCATTTTACAGGAGAAGAAACAAAAGTCAGTGGAATCTGGGGTTACTGTGTAAATTGTGTTCTCTGTGTCTTACATTTGGCAATCACCAAACTGCACTGCATGTATGAAAATGTTTTGATGGAATCAAAAGCTCTTATAAATTAAATTATTTAAAAATAAACTCTTAATATCTTCTGGTTCAACATTGTGGGTGGAGAACAATGATAGGTCTTCTCTCCCTCCCAGATGCCCATTTAAAAAGAAGAAAAAGAAACAGGAAAGAACTCAGAATTGGAAAGAAAAGTGGAAGAAGGTCAACTCTGAACAACAGATTTCAATAGATTTCTGGAAGGACTATTAAAATAAGAAACTGAGCAGTGTAACCCACCTTCCAGAACATGTTTCATTATCTAATGATAATCAGACTCAGAGAACAAGAGGAAGAAGGCTTGTGGGTAGGAAAAGGTGCTGGATGATTAAGGCTGGCTATAGGGGAGATCTTGTAGTCAGTTTCTCAACTCGCTTTCCTTATGCTTGCACAAAGACAAACAAACAAACAACCAAAAATCCAAAGGGCTCCTTTCTTTATAAGTTGAAAGACTACCTGAAGAAAACAAATAACTAGGGTGAGTTTTGGTACCCTAGAGTAAAGAATATCCTTATTCTATCATTTAGGAACTCTATGATGTTAAATGCAACCCTCAAAAGCTCAATCCAATGAAATCTAATAGTCCACAAACTCTGCTCATCTATACTGAATACCTGGACAGTGGTCACTTTCACTGGAGGAAACTAATGGGAAAACAGAACATTATGAAACCACAGTGAAAGAAACCCACACCAACCACCTGGTGAATCAACCCTATCTTCTGGAAACCTGGTCACTCGTCACAAATAAATCAGGCAGAAGATGAGGTAAATTAAAGATAAAACTGACCTCAAGTTAAATAGAGATGATTTAGGGAAGAGAATGTAAAACACACACACACACACACACACACACACACACTGACCTAACCGTCAACAACATTCATATAATTTTGCATCCATTGACAAATATTAGATTCATATGAAAAGGGAATAATGAGAAAGCCAGAGAGAATTCTTGAGAATTAAAAATATAAGGATGGACATAATTCATTGGAAGGATAGAAGACAAAGTAAGGGAACTCCTAGAATATTAAGCAAAAGATAAATATATGTATATACAGTATGAGATATAAACAATCTAATTGCTCAATCACGGAGCTTACATCACTCCAGTAGGACTTTTAGAAAAAGAAAACAAAAGGGAATAAATTATTTTAAAAAATATAAAATTAGAAACATGTGGTTTTAGGTCAAAGGTAAAATAAACAAAAAAGAACTCATGTCCTTATGAAATTTCAGAACACCAAGAATAAAATAAACTCCATAAATGGTGGGATATACAGTAGTATAGATTTTCCACAAATGAATGAAATTAAGATTTGTTTTATACATTGCATGTGTGATGTGGTTGTAGAAACCAAAGAACAATATCCCAGAGTTCTTAGGAAAAATGATATGAACCCTGTCACACTATTAATCAAGTTTGAGGCAAAGCATAAACATACTCAGGCTTCATAAAACTTATGTCTTACATGGTCTTCTTGATGACATAACTTAAAGATATATTTCAGGAAAACAAGCGGCAGATATAAAGAAGAGAATGTATGGGTTTCAAGGAATGGTTGAACTAACCCAGGAGTCTTCAAAAAAATGGCATCTGAGAAGCCATCCGAGGAGCAAGCAGTCCAAATAAGGACTAAAAATTCACAGACCTTTAAGAAAAAAAACAGAAGAGAAATGGAATGGATTCCATCAAATTCATATAATGAATAAAAAGGATAAATAATTTAGTGTATGCTTTAGAAGCATGTGTTTATTCTCACAAGAAACAAAGACCATTAGAAATTCCAGAAAAAGGCCCATTGCCAACAAAGAACTGTGTGCAGGACAATTGTTAAGTTTCAAATATCAAGTGAACTAAATAGTGGCATGCTAAGAAGACTAGAAGGCATCCACGCAAGAGACCTGAACTCGGATAACACTCTTATGTTGCACTAGAAACCGAGAGAAGGTAAGCAGTGGGTTCTGAGGCATCGACAGTTTTCATGCAGCTACAGTGGTGTGAATGGCAAAGCCAATGGTGGACACAGCGCCTGGGGGCTCAGAGTCTTTCAAGGGGCCCACCAAAATGTATTGATTTTCTTTAAAATCAGAAGAAAAAACATATATTTAGGGTCAAATAAAATTTTTAAATTTTTTCTCACATAAGAAAATAAATTTTTAAGGTACAAAACATGTATTATAGTGGGAGGGGCTCACCACGGGAAAAGTGCCTAAATGCCGGCAAAGTCAGGCTGGGCCTGATGAATGCTTTGTTCTTGTTTTTCACATTTTAGAATCAACTTGTAGAAGAAGCACAAAAGATCTAACTGTATTTCCAGAACAAAATCCAAATGACACAAACATTTGACAATTGACAATTAAAACATATATATATTTTCAAGAGGTGGAAGGCCAGATAGGAATTGGAGTGAAATGAAAGGTGCTAAAATTCTCGCCCAACTTAACGGAGAATCAAAAGGAAACGTCAAACAGAAAAATATATTTTTTAAGTTCAAAAGCTAATCAGTAAAAGTGACTATACTTGCTACACAGAAAGTGCTTAATAAGTGCCTACAGAATATTGTGGTAGACAGAATAATGTCCTCCCCCCACCCCCGCAAAGATGCCCATGTCCTAAGACATGTCCCAGAAACCAGTGAGTATCTTTCCTTATATGCCAAAAGGGATTTTGCCGTAGTAATTAAGTTGAGGCTCTTGAGATGGAAACTCTATCCTGGATTATCTGTGTGGGCTCAATGTAATCACAAGGGTCCTTAGGAGAGGGATGCAGAGAGTCAAGGGTGCAAAAAGGATGCGAAGAAGGAAGCAAAGACTGGAGTGATGTACTTTGAAGATGGAGGAAGGGGCCATGGGCTTAGGAATGCAGGGAGCCTCTAGAATCTGCAAAACGCAAGGGAATGGATTCTCCCCCAGAGCCTCTGGAAGGAACGTAGCCCTACCAACACCTGGATTTTAGCCAGTGAGACCCATTGCAAATGCTGACCTCTAGAACTGTAAGATAATGAATTTGTGTTGTTTTAAGCCACTGTGTGTTTATTTGTTATAGCAGCAGCAGGAAGTGAATGCAAATACATACGTGGATTAATAAATGGCTGAATAAATGAATTTATAGAGTTGACTGTATGGGGTGTCTCCCTAAACAGGGACTAGTACCACTTAGGTCCCAGGGTGGCTGTGACTATGTGTTTTATATATCTACCATTTCTCGCCACATTACCAATGTTCAGTTGATAGCTTGCCTCTTGTCCTCTCTTTCTGCATGTTAACTTACTTTAATCACCACTGCGTAGATTCATTTAAACTAGTTGAAGGCAACAGGGAGATGCTCCTCTTGGTATTTGTTTTAAGGTATTGTATTGAACTCTTTTTGGCTTTTGAGTATTTATACATTCCTGGCTTGTTACAAAGCAGCAGAATGGTTTCTTAACATTACCAAAATTTCCCATCATCACAGCTCCAAACCACATATTGGCCGTTTTATGAGAAACAAAACCCAGCCAATTGACATCCTTAGTTGAAAGTCAATACTGGGCCTTCTGCGGTTCCATAGCCACCTTTTATTCATTTAAAATGAGGGTGCCTGAAACATTTTCTTCAGACCATGACTGTGGGTCGCTTCTCAGGGAAAATGCTCATTTAGAATGCACTACGTCTGTTGTGATATTAAATTGCAATGTGCAAAGATATTTACAAAATATATTGGAAAGTAATTGTATATTTCTACCTTATAGCTCAAACCAGGTCTTGCTTATCTCATAGAAGTGAAATAGAAAAATATCTAAGTATGGTGCCAGATTCTATTTATGACTCCAGGCAGTAGTTTCAGCTCAGGATGCCTATTCAAATCAACTAGGGGAGCTTTAAAAAATGGAGAGGCTTGTTCCCCCAACCCTTCCACGCCCTGCCACCATGGAAGTAGAATCTCTGGGCATGGTGCCCCACCATGAGCATCTTTACAAACAAACTCTAGGCAACCATAATTTGCAAGTAGGCTAGAGAAAAAAGTGACATCAAGCAGCTAAGCTATTGACACCCTACATACGTGATATATTGTCCAATGAATATGAAGATTTTTTGGCCATGTTTCTTCATATCTATAACATTAGTATCAACCTATGCCTTATTTCTCCCTTCAGCTAAACGCTGTCCCTAATGTTTGTCTCACCTTTAATATACCATGTGCTCTATAAATGTTATAGATATTACTAAATCCATCTCTAAAATCTAGCCTTGAAATTGACTCATAATCACATAACAGGCATATCAGGCCTATTTACAAATTGTAAGATTGGATCTCCCTAAGAGCACAGTAAAGCTGAAATTAGGCACACAAATTAATGCTGTTAAAGTTGAATTGTATTACAGTGGTTCCAAAATATTTCATTCAGTTAAAAAACAAATGAAACTATTTAAATACCTTTTTGAGCTTGTTTTCTAAATCAATTGGCCATTCTGTTGAATCAATACAACTGAACAAGTATCACAAATAAGTAAAGTTGATTTCCAAAGATATGACCTTGCAAAAATATGATTCAATCTAATAATTTCCAATTTGGGTCCACAACTCTTCCAAAGATCTAATTATTTTCTGGATTTTGGAACATTTTCTTCATGACAAAATCATGTTGACAATGTTGCATTTTGTAGAAGTGCCAATGTGTGTTGCTTATTTAATTGGGTGACCTTTCCCACCTCTCTCTCGTCTTTCTCATCCTTGGCATATTTCAGATTACCTAGAATTTTCAACCATCTGATTAGCTCTTGATCCCAGTCTTAGACATACAGTTGAATTATCATACAATTAAAGCGAGCATTTCACATTACCTGAAAAGATCGAGGCAGTCTTTCTTGCTTATTTTTCTATTTCCCCCTCTCCATCCTTCACACTGGAAAGCATTAGTAAACAATTCTTTTGTAGGACCTACTTAAACATTTTTAAGTTGGGGACAGATTTAATGGTTAACGTGTCCTGTTCACATGATCTTATCTAAGGATCTCTAGAGTTGATTCTTCTGAACTTTTCCAGCCAGTGTTAATTCTGTTGCCCTTCCATGTCTGAGACTCACAGTTAGGCATCGTCCAAGGACAGACTGATGAACACAGAGATCATGAGGTTTAGCAACATGGTTCATAACAGTCAAGTTATAAATCTTCCGTTGCAATTTCTGTGGCATTTTCTTTCTCTTCGCTTAGTTTCTGCTTTGTATTTAACTCTTTTAAGAGATGACAGTAATATGCATCCTACCAAAAGGCATTGCCAAAAGGGAAAAATGGCTGTTTTCACAAGCATCTTGAGGCAGAATACTTCTTTTTTCTTATTTCAAGTTAAAACCTTAAATCTTTGTGTACATTTACACATTTAAATGGAAATGGAAGGATACGTAATTATTCATTTGATTGCTGACAATTTTTCTACTTTAACTTACTAGGGAGTACTAAAGTTTCTGTATCTTTTTAAAACAAAATAACTCCGTGAAAAGGGCACATTGCATTAAATATATTAAAATACAACACACTTTCAGTGGACCATGGAAAGGATTGTGAATTACAGTCAGATATTTTAAAAGCAAAATCAGTAACTATGTGTCATATTGCACTGTATACACATCTCCGATTAAATATATAAATATATTTTACCTTATATTCCCACAAGAAAAGATCTCAAGAGTAACAACAACATAAAAAGAAAAATAATTACAATGCTTGCCATTATATTTTCTCTGTATACGACATAGTCTGAGTCACTAGTGCTTACTGTGAAAGCCATTCTTTGCTGCCCTAAGAAGTACTCATAACTGACCACACAATGTAAAACACAAGTCCATTTGTTAAAACCTATGTGTATGCAGAAGACGAGGAGAAATACATCTAAGTGTTAACAGACTCTAAAAGCGGCAAGGGCATGGATGATTTTCCGGTTCTTCTCTTTTTCTGTATTTCATTATCATGTGTCACTTTTAACGAAAAAAATATTGTTTTTTAAAAAGCACCAAGTTAGAGGGTGGGGGAGATGAAAAGGCAGAGCACAGAGGATATTTAGGACAGTGAAACTGCTCTGTCCCATACTATAATGATGGATACACGTCATTACACATTTGTCCAAACCTGTAGAACATACAACACCAAGAGGGAACCCTAATGTAAACTACAGACTCTGGGCGATTATGATGGGTCAATGTAGGCTCATCCTTGGTAAGAAATGTGCCATTCCGGTGAGTGATGATGATAGAGGGGAGAAGCTGTGCACGTGTTGGGGCAGGAAGTACATGGGAAGTCTCTGTACCTCCCTCTCGATTTTGTTGTAAACCTAAAACTTCCTTAAAAAAATAAAGCCTTAAAAAACATCACCAGGCATGGGGGCTCTGAGTTCAAGCAGCATATAGTCACAGGTGGTGCATCAGCATCATCCACCACTCTTAACAATTGCTGACACTGGCTCATTCACACAACTGAGCCACGGCTCTTGCAATTACCACTACACACAGCTGATCTCAATATCTCAGACTGGCTACTGTACAAAGTCTCCCCATTATTACAGTATCTCCAACTTTCTTCAAATACAAGGGGAGAATCCCCAAATATCTCTTCATGTTCTCTGGATTTTAAATGCGCATTTTTTTTCTGGATTCCAAATGTCTACGATCCAATATTATATGCTTACCTCATATGTTCAGAGAAATCATATGTCAGCTGGGAGTTCAATGGGCATTTAAGCCTGATAGATATTCATTAAAATATTATCTGGTGTTTTAGTCAATTAAATGGGTGGACATTCTCTTTATACATTACTTTTTTTTACTCACATAACAACAATTCAATTCATTTAAGAAGGATAAAATCAGAGAAAATTTGAGAAATCAAAATCAGAGCAAAGTTAAGGTAATATTTTAGGCCCACTACATAAGCCAGATATTTTTAAAAGGGATGCACTTCAGGCAGATGATGGGAGAGGAAAATACCATAACACTTTTGGAAAGGAATATTTCAAGACCTATAAAGAAAATGTTAAACATCATCAATTGAGCACTGGCTATGTTTTGCCACTGAACAGAATATTTTACTGTAAATGTTTTAATAACGTTCCTGTTAGATATGTGTGGTTCCACTCATTTTAAAAATAAGAAAATAAAGTTTGAGTCTACAGCCATACCACCCTGAAGGCGCCTGACCTCGTCTGATCTTGGAAGCTAAGCAGGGTCAGGCCTGGTTAGTATTTGGATAGGAAAAAATGAAGTTCGAAGGACTAAGTACCTTGCTGCCCAGGGCCCACGACAACAGAGGGATGAGATGGAACCCACTCTAAGGCTCCTCCTTACCTATTGGCTCTTGCATCACAGTGTTGTTTTCACTCTTGAAAGATTAATCCAATAACCTCCCTCCTAAACCTTTATCAAGTGGAAATTGTTTACCAAATCAAAAGCTATGTGCATGGACATATTCACAGGAGTAAGAATTGTGAAATGCCCATAAAGGGATTAGTAGATAAGGTTTTGATATGCTCATCAAAAGACAACCACTAACTTATAATTTATAAATCTTAAACACATTTGGTATTATTAAAAATGATGCTGATAAAGTGTTCAATGAAAAAGCAGACTAAATATTTTAAGAAGACTATAATTTCTAATATATGAAATACAACTCTAAGGTAACATTTAAAAATCATTAAAAACATGATTTTAGTATGTGAGAATTCCGGTTTTTAAATATTCTACAGCTTTTGACATTGAAAATATTAGTGTGAGTTAATCTGAACTTAATGAAAATCTTCAAAGAATCCAATCTAGATGTGATTAACACAATAGAGACCATTAAGCCTGCAGCCTTACAATGTAAAAAAAAAACATAAGGCCATTAAAACACCTTTTTGCCATTTAACAAAGCCTGAGGCAGTGTGAGATTTCTTCTGCTATAAACAACCCTTGCATTTGCAGATCATTGGTGTAATGTCTCTGAATGTAAGTTTCCTTACCTGAAAGAGGATGAGTTTGGGAGATGATCTCTTAACTTACCTTTAGTAGTAATATTGTATGAATTTATAAATCCTAGGAAGAAAATACAAAACAAGAAGCAAATTCACTGGCATGGTACTGTGCATAATAATAAGAGAACAGTTTTGGAATGATAATTGAGATGATCAAAAACATTGAGCTTGGACAATTTCCGCTAAGGATAAATTACATATCCCTATATAGATTTGTAAGAGGTACTAGCCAGGTTGATAATCTGTGATGCACAGCAGGTTAAACAGGTGATCATTAGCACTAAATTTTCAGCCAAATACTGATGTATTAACACCATAGCTTCCTTCCAAGGGCACTGCCTATGGACACCATCCAGCTCCCAGGAGAACACAGAAGAGATGAGTCTTAAATGGTTCATGCTGACAGCCTGGTCTGTGTGGTAAAAGTGATGTGCAGGGACATTCCCAAAAATGCACTCCTGACCTCTCCTCAGCATGCTGCCCAAGAGATGGAGAATGACCCCAGTGCTGGCCTCTGCAGTTCTCCTCCTGTGAATCCTTCCAGTGCACTTTGCTTGCCTGGGTCTCCCATCCCCTGCCATATTCCACTTGTAATATCTCACCCACAACTCTAGGTCACAGTTCTCGCTTTACTCACATAAGCTTGTCTTCAGAATTTATTTGGTCAGAACATTCCTGCCGTCTAATCGAAACATAAAAGCTACGTCTTTATGTTCTCCTGTGCTTCTTGTCAGATTGATAAGATTCTTCCATGTTATGGATCCCTTTAAGGTGTTTGCTATAATTATCTATTGCATGAATATAAGAGAATTTATTTTTCTCTTGATGGATACTTGGATAGTTTCCAGTTTGGGGCTGGAAATCAAAAACTCAAATGGAAAATTCTACTTCATGTGTGTATCTGCTCCGTGACCTAACAACACAGGTAAATGACGGCCAAAAAGTGAGGCATGAAACAAGATGCAGCTGTCCAGGATGAACTTTTTCAAACCCTCCTTACTGTCTTGAACTCCCTATTTTTTGCCAGTAATTATATATTCAAACCCTTTAAAAGAGGGGTTGTCCATAGCCATGGCTGTCGTGTTTGAGCTGTACATTAACTAAGTATGCAAATCAACTCCAGGATGTCAAACCAAGCAGTTACACCACGTGACACATTGAACTAATCTATATGCAGCTTCATTCTCTTCTGAATAGTTTTCCATATTCTTCCCATCTGTCATGACCACAACTCATATAGACACTTAGAAGATGATTCTATGTCTCTATAGATTGCGCTTGATGCTAAAATCACAGCTTCTACGAGTATGACTTCCATGGCCACAATCAACATGCACCTCGCTGAATGAATTACATTCTTCTTGGTCTTGAATGCGAGTTAAGTCCTCTCCTCTTACCTTGCTAGTTTACAAACTGCGCAGTCTAAGATGGGGTCCGTACCTCACAGTCTAATATTAGGAGGTTCTACAGGATGGCCAAAACCGGTCCCAACATCCTGATCATACTTCTGGACCTACATGAAAGAATGAACTCGACACATTTTTCCACAGAAGCCAAGAAGAAAAGTAATTTCAGAATTTTGGGTTTGTGTAGTGGCCTAGATGTAAATTTTTTTTTAAGTGATTGAATTTCATCTTGTCTGAAAACTAAAATAACAGGAAATAACGAAGAGGCCAAGAAATGCATTTATAACAGAATAACTTACATAAGTTTTACATAAACAGTTTGAAGAGCACAGTATGATTTTTAAATGTCTCCAATTATATTTGAAAACCAAATACGTATTATATTTTAGTAGCATCAAACTGAGACAAATAAGCCTGTGACAGCAGATATCTTCAACTCCAAACTTTTCTCTCAATTTGCCTTCTTAGGAATGCTGACTATATTGCATGTAGAATCTTCAAACAAAGACCATCACTTCTGAAAAACGTAAAATGACCACTGTGGTCAACCTTTCCAATTCAGTTCGATTATTCATATCATCTTGGTTTAATCTGTCTTCGGATGCCACTATGAAAATTCCAATATTCACTTTTTCTTTCAGCAAATATACCCTGAGTACATGGTATATGCCTGCCTCTGAGCCAAGAAAAGTATATATTATGGTGGTGACAGAGACATATAAAGTCATTTGCGTAAATTAAAAATGACTGCAAAGACTTCATCTATTTTCAGGTTTTCAGATGAGAACATGCTTAAGGTAAATATGTTTTAAGACTTTCAAATTTTCTCTTTAGGATCATCCCTAGTGGCCTTTAATTGACTATCGTAATGCAGGAATTTAAATCTGTATCTTATTCTCTTTGTAACTGAAGGGCATGGTGAGTTTATCTTTGATATAACTTTGATTTTTCCTATTTTCATCTTTAGAGTATGTTTTCTTAGTGTGGTTTTCAACTGACTAGTCTACAAAGGATTTATTTTCCAAGTTATCAATCATTTCATTGCTTGAGTCTGAGCGGTCTCTTGAACTTTTTGAAATATCAGGAACATTTCACTACCGGTGATGGATTCATACTGACCTTCTGGTTGTGGCCATTATGAATTTCAAATAATTTAATTTGAGTTTAAAATAAATTACATGAGTTTCATGTAAATCATTTTCTAGGGTATTCGTGCCTGAAAACTGTAAGGTAAAAGCTCTTTTTCAAATGCCCATTATTCATATCTCAGTATCCATTTTTATATTTTAGCCACTTAGAATGATAATTTTCCAGGACTTTGAAGGTCCTCATTCCCGGTACTGTTCAAACACAGTTGGACGCCCTGTAACAGGAACTGCAATAGGAAGCTTCCAAACAGTGGCATGAATTTAGTCTAGAAAACTTTTAACTTCCCTCCCAATGCTCACATATCCTAAGGTTCTGTGGGTCTAAGGATCAGTGCTATTGCCTGATTCACATTTTGAATCCTCCTTGGGGAATGAAAGTCTCACCTTTATTTCTAGGGTCTAGTAAATACAGAACTGAGACCTTAGGGATTGACCCAATATGCTGATGAAATTTTACTGAGATAGAAGCATAATCTGGATACTTAGTATATATCTATGCAAACATATTTATTTAAAGGGTGGACAATTTTCCACTTTCTTTTTGTTTGTTTTTTAACGAAGATTCTGCTTACATGGAAAATGTAGGATTTTTGCTTTTGCAAAGGCAAAGGGGCTAGAAGCAAGCAGATTACTTTTAGCACCTGCTCTTTGTTATTTCTTGTCGCAATTTGTTACTGAAATATTTCAATGTTATAAGGAATAACTTTGTTGCTAGTCAGGCACAAAGAGGAAAACAGATCAGTAGTCAGCCCTCTGGCTTCAGAAGACATAAGTCAAGAAAATTGTGGTTCCCATATTCCAGAATTTTCTTCCAAAAATAACTAAAAGGGTTGTTAACAACTGACTTTAATAATTAAATTAAATAAAAAAGTTGGTCATAGACTTGAGTCGAGTTCCTCACCTAGTCCCATGTCTATTTATAGATTCCTCAAGTGGAGGTGAAGTATACAATTAACGGATGGATGGCATATATTCAGTACATTCATAACATATATTGATAATAATTGATTCTATAATATAGGTTTAATGTTTCTTCTTTAGGGAATTCCACATGAAGTTTCCAAACAATTCTAGAAACAAAGTTTATTCATTCAATCAACACAGGTTGTTGAGTATCTATCTACTCAGTGTTAAGCAGAGGGGATACAAAAATTTTAAAAAAGGAGTATGCCAGAGCTATAAAGAGATCACTGCAATCTTGATAGAAAGATCACTTAGCCACCCATCCATCTCTCTCTCTGTCTACCTCTCTGCCTACCTACCTATCCACCTTCCTGCCTAGCTACAGGTCGATCAAGAGAATGACAAAGGCATGGAGGGAAGTCACCTCCTTCTAGGGGGAGTCAGGCTGGGCTTCAGCACACGAGTGCTAAGTAGGATTTTCCTACCCAGACAAGGAAGAAAGAATATTTCATACAGAGGGAACAGCATCTGCAAAGCTACCTAGGAATAGATACTATTCTGCCTGAAGTTAATAGTACAGATTGTGATTACAGCCAAGGTAAGTTTTGCCTTTTTACTGCTGTGTTACAATCCATCTCAACACAAGGTGTTTTTTTAAAACAATAACTCTAGGATCTCGCATGATTCTGTGGGTTAGCTGGTCTCAGCAGGCAGTTCTTCCTCAGTGTGACATTGGCTGAAGCTGCAGGTCTCTGAAGGGGCTCGACCGGACTGGAACATTTAGGAGGGTTTCGTCACATTCCCGGCAGCTCGTCAGGGAGGCCTGGAAGGCAGCTCTCAGTTGGGGTGTCAGAACACTGGGGATTCCCAGATAGCCTCAGGGCCTCTTCCTGAGTCCCTCCCTGCGGGCTCTTCCACAGGGAAGTTGGATTTCTTGCATGGTCGGCTCAGGGATCACAAAATCACAAAAGTAAAATCTGCCACACCTTCCTAAGACTTAGGCTTGGCTGGCACGGCATCACGTGGCCACATTCTATTGGTTAAGTAGGGTCACAGAGAGCCCAGGTTCAAGGAGGGAGGAGACTACACAAGGGTAGGGATAAAAGAAGGTGTGGCTCAATGGGAGTCGTCCTCGGGAACTTGTGACCAGCATCCAATCTCTGGTTTTCAAATATTCACTTCTTTCCCAAGACCCCAAAGTCTCATCTCATTCCAGCATCAGGATCAGGCTCCAATTAGAAGACTATGTCTCCTAAATCATCTCCAGGTGCAGATGGGTTTACTTGGAAGCAGCTCCTCTCAATCTGAAGATATGTGAGCCAAAGAGATGAGTTGTCTGCCTCTCAGATATAAACATACGATGATGAGACAGAGGCGCCGGACTGCAACAGACATTCCCCTTCAAAAAGGAGAGGGGGCTGTCCAGACGTGAAAAGACACGGGGGAGCCTAACGTGCATGTTGCTAAGTCAGAAAAGCCAATCTGAAAAGGCTAGATACTATATGATTCCAACTATGTGACATTCTAGAAAAGCAAAGCTATGGAGAGAGTAAAAAGATCAGTGGTTCCCAGGGATTAGGAAGGAGGAGGAATGGATAGACGGAGCACAGAAGATTTTTAGGGCAGTGAAAATACTCCGTATGATTTTATAATGATGGATACATGTCACTACACACTTGCCCAAACCTACAGAATGAACATCTATCTATCTATCTATCTATCTATCTATCTATCTATCTATCTATCTATCTATCTATCATCTGAAGCTCAAATAAACCAGTTGGCACTTTCAGCATATTACCTAGAAATCTCTTTAATGAAATCCACATGTTTCTTATTTTCTATGTCACTACAAGTTAGAGGATTTCCAAACTCCACCACCTACTAAGTAACATGGGCCATCTTTTCTCCAGGAACCTACAACAATTTCTTCATTAGGCTTCCAGGCTCCATTAACATTTTCTTTAAGACATTTTAAGCTTGTACCCGCTGCCTGATCCCAAAGTAGATTTTGTTGTGGAATCACCCCACTTCAGGTTCTGATTTTGTTTCAGTTATTTGGTACTGAGTAACACACCACCCCAGAACTTTGAGGCTTAAAACAATAACCATTTTATCGTCTAACACAATTGAGTGTATTGGCTGAGCTCAGCTGAGTATTTCTGCTCCACAGGATGTTGGCTAGGAGTGCCGTCATCTGGAGGCTCAACTAGGTTAGACCATCCAAGATGGCACACTCACAGCTTATGTGCCTTGGTAGAGATGACTGGGTTCAGCTGGGACACTGGCAGGGCTAGACTTCCCCCCCTCTCTGGGTAATTTCACAATCTCTCCCACTCTACCAGCCTCTTAACATGGTGTCTCCAGAAGTCTTGTCCAGTGGTGCAGTTACACTTCTTATATGGCAACTCAGAGCTCTGAAAAGTACACACGAGGAAAGTGCACAGTCTTTTAAGCTTAGACTCATGGTTGGCACAGCATCATTTCCATCATTTGCTATTGACTGATATCAATCACAGAACCAGCCCAGATTCAATGCAGGAGGGAGCAGAGTGGCACAAGGGCATGAAGACTAGGAGGCATTGTTCCTTGGAAGCTATCCCTGAAAACTAGCTACTACAGAGTATATGTAGAAAAGTGCCAGGAAACATTCTGGAAATGGAGACAAATGTCACCTCAATAATGTATTATTTATCACGCTGAGTGTTTTCTCTGGGTCATGGTGCAACCGCAAATTATTTTATCCAGAATGATTTGGAAAGATCCTACTGGCGAGAATGTAAAGTTTACATTTCATTGGTGTGAGTCTTCAAAAGGGAGACTGATTTGAAGGTCATGACAACTGTCCAGGTGAGAAATTATAAAGGCCTGAGGCAAGGCAGGGGCAGTACTGAGAAAGAGAAGGGAGTCCTGAGGGAATATTAGCAGATACTGAAGGAGTAATACACACATTTGTAAGGATCAACATGACATGAAAAAGAAAGAGAATGACAATAATGATGACAATTTTAATGGTATCTAACATTCATTTAGTGCTTACTTTGTCTCAGGACTTGTTCTGGGCACATTAGAGGCACTGCATTTTAATATTCTCCACAATCCTGTGAGATAAGTTTTATTCTTCTTCTCATTTTACTGACCAGAGATGATACTCATGTTGAGTAACTTGGCTATGATGGCAACTCTCCATGGTGATTATCAGATAATAGTCTTGGGAAAATACATAGATACTAGAGGGTGCAAGCAATAGGTTTGGGAGGAAAAAATAAGAATTTTTTTGTCACACGGCATTTATGGGAGGTAGAGGTAGAGGTGCCTAAGAAGCATCAGAAAAGCAGCTCTGGGGCACAAATGGGAAGTAAGAGTTGGGTTCATAGATTTGGAAATCATGGCCCTACTGACAGTGAGGGATGCTCGATTTTCATCTGTAAAATTAATATGTGAATTATTTCCTTTTATAATCAATTTAGTTTTTAATATTCATATTGCCTTCTAACAATAGGTAGAGTTCAGGATTGAAAACTAATTTAATTAGACTTGTTTTACTTTTGTGGAATATTTGTAATATTATGACATTTTATCTAGTTGATTTGTTTTTCATATGTAATTAAGTTAGAAGTGTATGTAAAGACTTTAAATAAAATTTCCCATTTGTTTATACATGTTTTTGTAGCAAAATTAGAAAATGCAGAGATGCAAACGCAAAAGCCAAAACATGTAAATAGTCTCAATTTCTTCCTTGAGGGTGAGCCAGCTTTCAAGATCTTGAACATTCTTCTGTGCACCCAGACTATTGCCTGGGTGGTTACATATATACAAATATGCACATCTCAAAAACTAGATCATAGTTACATATGCTAGCAGATAATCTCTTTTTAACTACTGAGTATATTAGAAATATAAACTCTTGATGATAAAATGCATCTAGCTCATTTTAATGACTAGAGAGTATTTTGTGTATATATATTCTTTAAAATAAATTCCAGTCCTCAACTTTGGGGTAATAAAAGGATTCACTTTTTTCCTAAAATAAGCAATGTTATGGTAGTTATTTTTCATGTAATTTGCATATTTGTCTGAAGTGTTTCAACAGAAGATCCTAGAATCAGAATTTCTCTTTCGTTAGTTATACTTTTTTTAATATATATATATCTTGGTTTTTCTTTTTTTTAAAAGATTGGCACCTGAGCTGACAACTGTTGCCAATCTTTTTTTTCCCCCCTTCTTCTTCTCCCCAAAGCCCCCCAGTACATAGTTGTATATTCTAGTTGTGAGTGCCTCTGGTTGTGCTATGTGGGACGCCACCTCAGCACGGCCTGATGAGTGGTGCCATGTCCGCGCCCAGGATCTGAACCTGCAAAACCCTGGGCCGCCGAAGTGGAGTGAGCGAACTCAACCACTCAGCCATGGGGCCGGCCCCTAGTTATACTTTTTAAGAATAACATGAATTTATTTTTAAATATACAGAAGTACAATAAAGAAAACAGAAAGTGATTCCTAATATCACCATCCAGATAACACCACTGATACTTAAAAAAGAAGACACATGTTTAAAAAATTCATAAGCACTGAAAAATTCAAAATGACAAGTGATAACTTCCCTCTTTTCCTTTTCATGAAATATATAGATTGGAGAGCTGCCCAAATGAGCATATGCAAATCCAACTCATTATTTAAATGGCTATGAATTAGTGAAGGGCCCCTCTCTAGGGGTGGGAAATATTCCTAGATTAAGTCAGCTTCCTGGAAGTGGCTCTCTAGTCTATTGTTCTCCAGTGCTCTTGGCTCCACATTCTGGACCATTCTTTCTTTTCCAACATGCTCCCTAGCCACTCAATAACAAGAAATACGCCCTTTGAACAAATTTCTCAACCTGCTTCTTGACCATACATAGTTGGGGATGCTGCGGCTCACATTTACATTTTGAACTACCTTTTATTCCAGACTGGTAACACTCTTGCCGATCCAACTGTCTCAAAATTTGGGAGAGTCTCCCAAGAATTTGAGTCCATGCTGGGGCCAGAATGGAATTAGCACTTCTTTTCCAGACATACCTTCCTCTCAGACTCAGTTGCTGCTTCTGTGGGTGTGTGAGGCTGTGCTAGAACAATGCCCTCACATTCTTAGTAGCTATTTTGCCCAGCCGAGAGGCTCTGCCAGGCCCTATTTTAACTATTCCAGAAGTCTTACCATCGGGCCTTACTGCAACACTCTTGCTTTGATGTTCACCCTGAGGCCATAACTTTTTGGTAGTGCCCTGGATTTGATCTTTTCCCCAGGATTTTAACTTATTTTGGGAATCATTTTCTCAGTAAACAGGCTGGTGTTAAGACACATGTTTGTTTTCCAACTCTGCCATTCTCAGACTCTGTATTTTCTCTAAATTCTGCCTCCCGATGGATCTGCTTTTTCTGCATTCTTTCCTTTTATTGTAGTAACTTCTCACATGAAGCTAGTAGGGCCCAGGTGATTCCCGCAGCAATTTGCATGAAGTTGTCTTGGTCCCAGTGCAACAATTTGTTAGGTACATTTTCTATCTTCAAAGTTACCAGAGACAACAATTTTACCAATATATTGTGACCATATAACATGGTCACAGTTTTTTCCAGCCTGTTAGAGCAGTTCCTCAACACTTTTGCAGCCTCCTACGTTTTCACAGATTCTTGGTTTCCTGTTCCATCCTGACCATGTTTGCCATGGGTAGCCCTGCCCAGAGACTTGACTTTGACTGATATGGCAGAACAAATGCTTCTCAACACCTTTCCGCTTGTTTTAGCTATGGAATGTGATTTAAATACTAAGTTCTCTTAAGCCCTTGGATTGGAGGAGGGCTGGTTGATGTTCTCCCGGGCCCATGCCATCCCTCGGGTGGCAGAGCTCTGTTCTTTTGACTTTTCTGTAGGAGATGGTTTCTCCCCCGGGAGGATGCCACCCTCAGGCATCTGATTGTTCTCTGAATTCAGACGAAAACCTTGGAGCCTTTACCTCCATCGTAGAGTTAGCTTGGTTCTCCTTCTGGCCAGGTTCATCTGAGTCATTTCCAATTACCCTTGCAGAAAATGAAAAGGTGAGTGAGAATTGGTACCCAGCCCCAGCTTTCAGTAGCCAAGGATGGGGAGGTAAACTTCATGTGTGGCTCTCTGATGGGCCCAACTCACTTAGAAGATCTTGAACGATTTCATTTCTCCTTCTTCCTTAAGTTCCTGATATTTAGAAAATCAAGGGAAAGGAAAGAAATAGAATTGTGTTCCATTCCCATGTTCTCTGACTGTGTACTCTCCTGGTCTTTCATGCCTTTGATGTGTCCTTGATGGCACAAGGATCTTCATAAAGGAGCTTGTCTTCTTGGAAATTTTCCTTTACTCCATCCTGGGCCAAATCCTTTGTCTATCCTAATGCCACTCTTATCATTTGAGGGTAATTGCTGATCATTTAACGGGTTTAGATTTATTAACCTCTCTCCTTATACAGATTCAAAGGAGGAAGGAATGAGAAGTTACACGGAACTGCAGCAAGCTGAGCTTTGCAGACACTTGGAAACGTCAGGCTCGATAACATGCTGGTCATAAATCCTTTCCTTTGTTTGCATGCTGCTGCTGTTGGGGAGTAGGCTGGTTAGTATTTGATTTGCGTGTTTCTAAATTTCAGTCTTGCTTATTCTATCTCTTTTTTCCATCACAATTTATCTGTGAAGGAACGTAGGTTGGTTGAATTGTAGTGTTTTCCATAGTCTGATTATTACTTATTGTATATTTATGTTGTGGTTAAACAAGCTGTTCTGTTCTCTGCATTTTCTGATAATCATCAGATGAATTCAGAGGCTTAACCAAAATCAGATTTAATCCATTTGGCGAGACCATAGTTGAGTTGAATTCTTTCATCAGGAGGCACATATTTTCTGGCTTTCACTCTTTTCTTTGTCATCAGCATTTAGTGCTCAATGCCTACATCTATTAATTCACTGAGGGCTGCAAGACGGTGATGTTCTAATTTGATCACTTTATTTATTCATTTATTTAACTGTAGGAACTCTCAGCTAACATTATATAGAAAAAGCAAGATACATATTCCATTTTCAAGGTAACACACTGGCTACCTCTCATCTTCACAATGTGACCAACCGGTTTTATTTTTATCTTTAGAAATAAATTCATGAATCCAAATATATTTGATGGGGTTCAATTCATTACAAGTCTTATCCATACTGGATCTCAAATTGGCTCAGCTTTGCATACTGTGAGTTCCATGAAGTTGGCCACTGAGGTTTTGACATAACCCTACAAGTCTTTGATATCTTTCTTGCTCTGACTTGTCCAGATGTTCCAGTCTCATGTTATGCACCCTTTGCTCCTGAACAAGAATCAGTCATTTCTCCAAAAAACTCTAGCTTCTTGAAATAGGAAATGGCATATCAAAACCAAAATCTGGTTGCTACAAGTGCCATTGCTACTGGGTTGGTCATTGTTTCTAAGAATTTTCAATGTAGTTGAAAAGTATATAGGAAACTTGAGAGTTCATACCAATATTTCATAATGCAAATTTAGGAGGGCAAAGCTTTTATTTAATCTCCTCCATATCACATCTTTGTTCCACACTGAGAATCTTCATTCTCAAGGACATGGCATGATAGAACTAAAATATTTTGCCATTATTCATGCACTCTATCCCACATTACAAACACAGTAGCATCAATATAATGGTACTAAGACCAATTATCACTGCTAAAAACACTCCCATATTTCTTTGCATATGCTATTGCCACTCTCTCTCATTTTCAATCATACTATGTCTACAGTGTCAGATTATATGGCAATTGCACTAATTCTCTCCACTTTAACCTATCTTTTGCTTTAGTTTTACAAGTTACTCTGTAATTAATGGTCAATACTATTGTTAGGTGATATCTCTAGTAACTCCTGTTGTCTGAAGATTGTTCACTGGTAGGTTCCTCAAGCAAGACGTATGGAAACACAATTCCCTGAGTTCTTGAATGTTGATAATAGTTTGTGCTATTATAAATGGAATTTTTAATTGTGTTATACATTCAATATGGTTTAACTCTAGGAAAACCATTTACATGCATATGCCTATTTTGTAAAGGGCTACCTTATTTAACACACATATGTTTTCTGTTAGTTTTTATCATTATTATTAGTTCTTTCGGCTTTCCTGTCTTCAAACAATATTAATTTTGATTTCCAAAATTTTAAATAATTGTACTGGCTAGTCCTCCCACGCTGATGTTAATAATAAAAATGATGGCAGCCACCCTTCTTTCTTATTGACTCCAATAGAATGTCTCTTTCACCACCAAGACATATTTAGGCATTTGTTTGAAGTTATTTTTATTACATTCATTTCTATTTTACTTAGAACTTTTATCCAAAATAATGGTTGGATTTTATCAAATTCTTTTTTGGCATTTATTGAAATAGTGAAGTTATTTTTTTTTCATTTAACAATTACATCATGAATTACATTAATACATTTCCTAATATTGAATCATTCTGGTATTCCTAAAATAGATATTATTTCATCATGGGGCATTATTTCTTAATATACTGCTGGTTTAAATGGTCACTTAAAGAAAGAGTTTGCATTAATATTTATATGATTGAGATGACACATATATGCATATAACTTTCTTTCTGATCTCTGTCAGATTTTAATATCAGAGTTAATCTACCTTTATAATATTTAATACAAGTATTCCTTCTTTTTATATGACCTTGGTCAGTTTTAGTACCACAGGGATTAATTTTTCCTTTAAAGTTCAATAGCATAGAAATTTCACTCTCTGTATATTATGCGGCAAAATTACCTATGAAATAACCTTCATCTGTCACTTTGCAGGTGGGGAGAGAGAGTAGAGAGAGTCTTGGACAACTTTTATCAATTGAGACCATGACTCTAAATCTCTTTAAAGTTTCCTAAAATTTCACCAAGAAAAAGATGCACCTCACACTCACTTGTTTTCCCTATATACACCAATTTTGCATCCTTACTTATCCTTTATATTTTATTCTTTCTCTCTGTCTCTATATGTCTTTCTCTCTCCCTTTTCCCTTTCCCTCCTCTCTCGTTCCCACACTTAGACTAGTGTACGCAGGATTTTCTCTACAGGTTTTGCAGCGTGCATCCTGCCTTAGGAAATTAGACCCTACAAGCAATTACCAAGTTTGTTTCTAGACTACAAGGCCAGTTCTAGGACAGCAAATGTAAATCTTGTCCTCTTCTGCAACTGCCTACTAATCCTTGGCTTATTATAAGTTGTACCAAGAAATTTATTGGAACCATCGTGAAACAATCACCAAAGCTAATTTGGCAATCTCATTGTGGAATAAGACAATGAGAAGCAAGCTCCCAAACCTAATGACAAGAGCTGAGAAAACAAACAAACTTACAAACAACTTTGAGCTGTAGCAGAACCAAGGCCGCCACAGTGGGTATTTTTGGTTTGTTGTTCAGGAGCTTTGAAACCTGACTCTGCACTCAGAATTCCCACAGACATGAGTCTGTAGTGGGTGTCCAGCTGCAGCCAAGCCAAGAGAGAACATTACACTTGCATCCATCATCAGACACCTACATCCTAAGTGGAGCCTTGCATAATGAGGGTGCCCAGCATTGGGACTAAAAGTGGCTGATTATGCCTTGGGTCTATTTGTTCCTCTGCTTTCCTCTGCACCCAAATGAATAAGTCTGGATTCCTTAAAATATTTAATTTGGCCAGCTCACGTGGGGGGATCTGAACAAGCCACATTAGTATAACTGATCCTACAGTTGGTGTAGTTAGGTCTTCCCACATCCTTGGAACCAGATCCAGGACTTACGCTCTGCTGAGATGACCCCAGCATGGGCCAGATCAAGCCATATTGAGCCAAATCAAATGCTGTGACCATAGTGGAACTTTACAATCTCCAAGTTCTCAGAATTAGGCTAAAATACTTGGCACTTAAACTGACTTTAGTTCCAGAACAGGTGGACAGCAGATTACCCTTCAGAGTCTTCTGAATCCATCCCCATAATCTTCCATGAACACTCCCCTGCTTTCTGCTCTGGCTTTATGTGTTCTGTGCTCTACGTGGGGGACCTTCTCTCTTAAGAGGACTGGGGTCAACTGGAACAATGATAGGACTGATAGATTTAATTTGCACATATTGCAAGTTTGTTCAAAGAAACTGATATAGTATTTATTTATAAAGTCTACCCTGTTTTCCTATCGTCCAACTACTGGTTTTTTTGAGGAAGATTATTAGTCCTGTGCTAATATCCACTGCCAATCCTCCTCTTTTTCCTGAGGAAGACTGGCTCTGAGCTACCATGTGTGCCCATCTTCCTCTATTTTATATGTGGGACGCCTACCACAGCATGGCTTGATAAGCGGTGCACAGGTTCATGCCCGGGATCCGAAAAGCAAACCGTGGGCCACCGAAGCAGAATATGTGAACTTAACTGCTGTGCCACCAGGCCGGCCCCCTGTTTTTGTTTTTAACTTCATTAATTTCTCCTTCCTCCTATTTTTAGGGTTGCCTAGTTAAATTATTACAAGGTTTGTATTTTATTTTATTGGGTTAGAAATGAAAACACTATATTCTTTGAATTTTCTTCTAAGGACATTTTGGACTGGACTGCCCGCCGGTGATGTGCTGCAGTCGGCTCACACTGATCTGTTAGGTTTTCAGGAATTTGGGGAGCCTGTTATTTAATGCTGTCATTATTAAAAATTAAATTATATAAACAGGGTCAAAATTGTATTAAAACTATAGTTCTCTGTATCAAACCTATAATTCTCTTATTGTTTTACTACACATTCTCTCTGCTTTTGAGGTTATTTACATCTACGGTGGAGATGCTATCTGGTGACAGCTACCGCACATCTCTTCCCTTTTCTATGTTCAGCGACTACATTGGTAGCTTGAAACTGGCAGTGATGGGAGTATCCACATCACAGAAATCAATAAGCGCTACAAATCAGGACTTAATTTATTGTTCTGTTGATTTTCTAGACTTAAGAAAATATTGGAGAAAATGCTAATAATGCAGATTAACCATAAGAGTATTGAATCCACAGCCATTACATTGTGAATGGCAAACACACAAAAAAATGGAGGAAATATCTTCCAGTATTCAAAATCTATTAACTACCTAATTCAGCAAAGAAATTGCTCAGTTATTGATGCACAAGTGAAGTTCTGATGTACATTTCCACTGCTTTATGTTTGTCTTACTTACTTTTATGGACAAATGCACAAACAATACTCCTGCTGGATCTACACTTAGAGAACCAGTTGTTAAATGCTTGTCATTTTAAATGTCCTCTCTAACTCTTGTTAAAAAGTGCTGTTTTTAAAAGAACACACCCACTTAGGATTTTATTGCATCTTTTTGTTACTAAGTTCTAATTTTATGGTTCCTTAGTCATAAAATGTGGCGTCTACTACTGCTCCCTCTTTTGGTTTATTGGGGATTTTTTTGTGGCTAAATATAAAGACAAATTTTGCAAATGTTTTGTGGGTCCTGAAAAGGAAGGCATGGCCTGCCTAACTTCTGCTGTGTATACATAGGTATTAACTCCTGATAATTATTTTATTTGGTTCTTCCAAAAACTTTTCAAATTTTGTTGACATGTCCTCTGAGGTCTGAGAAGTGTGTCAAAGCCTTCCTTTCTCCTCAGATTTCTAGGGTGTTACTCATGTTGATGAAACACATTAAGAGCTCATTTATGCTTGTGGACACTTTTCCTACCATTCATTGCTTTGGGCTTTTACCTATATTTTCCTTCATTCTTTTTAATATTAACTTTTCCTCCCTAATATATATTGCATTCTTTTTCAATAAAAATGTTTGGATAAGTTTGTTTTCAGTTTGTCTCTAGTAAATAACTTATCACTTGATTTTAATCTGACAAAAGTGTCTTTATATATTAACAGAGATCCTACTTATATTTACTGTCAAAAATTAGTTAGATTAAATTGTGTTATTATATATGTGGTGTTATGTAGAGTCTAGTGTCTGTCTGAGCTTTTCTTTCTGATTTTTGTTTCTTTAGTAATATGGAAAGTAAGCAGTGAGTTTTTATCAGTGTAAATGCAGGTGACACTCTGATTTCTCTACTGTAAGATGGTCTAATCCTTGCTCCCCAGTGGAATTGCCCCGAGGCTAGGCTTTATGTCTCTCCAGGCATCTGACCCTCAGCTAGTCTCCCAGCCAGACACAGAGTGTGGATAGGCCAGATCTCACTAATCTCATTACCTCATTCACTCCTTGTCCAGTGAGTGACATTTCCCATCCCATTGTGGGGACGTCACTCCCATGTAAGACAAGCCCCGCCATTGTGATAGGACGAAGGTGCAGGAGAAATGGACTAAGCCAGTCTTCGTAGTTAGTGGAACCGAGCTTTCCTTTCTCCAGCAGATCCTCCTCCTTTGCTGTTGTCCCCAGAAAAGACAACTGCTGACGATTTTACAGCTACTAAAAAGTATCCCGTCACAGATGTCATATGAAAGTAAAATGTCTTATAAAGATTAAACCCTGTGTGATACCTGTCCCTGTGTTTTCCTCCAGAATAACCTGTTTTACTCAGGGCCTCATTACCACAACGACCCGTGTGGGTTGTATTCAACATCCAGGCTGCAATCAAAGCTGCTGACTGAGTTGCAAAGCACACGGCCATACGTTTTCAGTTTGCTGTTTGTTACCTCTGCGAACATCTACTACAGTTAACATTGTTTCCTTAAAAACTTAGGAACTTGAGCTAACATTTAGTTAAATTCAATCTAAGCTTTAAAAAGCTAGAAATAAATCATTGAAAAAATCAGAAAAAGGAAAAGCTAATAGATGAACAGGCAAACAAATAATCCACTACTTTCACTCTCTTTTTTTATTCCAAATACATATGTATTTCTTACTTTGTGAGATATATATATGTATACCTATATATCCATATCACATGTTTAATCATTACTCTTTTCCCTTTAGGTTTATTCCCTAATTTATTGCTGAGACCTTAGTAAGTGAAAAGCAGAAAATTGCTTTATAAATTCCTGGGAACAGTAACTCAAAAACCTATCTTCAAGTTACTCACAGTAGAGTAGCAGAAAACAGAACAAACAAAGGAAAATACTCACAAATATATCAATGATAGTATGATCAGTCAGGACAAGATAGACTAAGACATGGTAACAAATGAGCCCCCACATTTCAGTGACTCAACACAACAAAGATGTATCTCTTGCTCACAGCATCCTCAAGTGTCCTCCTCCATCTACCACCTGTCATCTCTAGAACATGTTGACTTCCCAGGTCCCCAAAGCAGGGGAAATGAGTGCTGAAGCATTCTGCGGGATACTGCTCCAGGGCAGGCCTGGAAGTGGCTTCCATACCTTCTTCTGACTCCACTTGTTGGAACTTAGTCATATGCTCAACTCTAACTGCAGAGGAAGGATGTGGGATTTGCACACTAGAATCAGAACTGGTGTGGTGGATACAGAGCATAGCCCTTTCCCAGAGTGTAATGTAGGTGGCCCATGTCATGGTGGAAGTAAGCAGGGGCTCCCCCAGGGGTGGTACATTGGAGGATGGAGAAGAGAAGATGGCTGAGCTGAAGGCTGACATTGTATAGACTTTTAAAAATCAAATATACAAGAAAAGGCTAATTCCTGTGATAGAGAATATATGATACACCATATTCACATAGTCTTCTGAAACACTAAAAAAGACGAAAGTGTTCCTCTCTGGGCCAGCAGTTTGTGTTCCATCACCATGATCCAGTAGGTATAATGGTAAATAACTGACCCAAGCTAAGCCAATCATATTCTTTCTCCTGATAATATAAGAATTGAGTGGCAGAGCACCAAGAGGGAAAGATGCTGGAGCTATACTAATGGTTCTTCTGACATTCTTTGGTTGTCACCACCACTCCTCCCACACAAACTGTCCTCTGCCCTCTAGCTGCTCTGCTGCAGGTTAGGATGCTGAATGAAGCTTCTGGAAAGTCCCAATGGTGTTTAGAAGCAACTCCTGCTCTCTCCTGCCTACAGTTGTTATCCCTTTGAGAACCACTGCTGGCTCTCTACAGAATCCTGGTGGAGCCTGAATACCTAATTGGTCATGAGACAGCAAGTGACCATGAGATGAAAGTTGTCATAAACTGGGTGCCATCTGATGCCCCTGTGTTAATTACATCTTTTTATTTTCTGTATTCTGATGCTTTGACATCTAAGGGTCCTACTGACCTTGGAGGAAGTGCCCCTCCCAGGGCTAGCCAATTCCTAGACATAGTGAATGACTCACCCAGGAGTACACCTTTCATATGATAACGACCCAGTCCAGAGCCCATTACCCATCCCTATCCCCCCAGCTGCTTGCTTCAATGGGTTCTTACACTTCAGGCCACTATTTCCTTGCCAAAATCACCCCAGGGTCAGGTGTCAGAAAACTAGGGGTGGCTTCTACACCCTGGAGCCTCGTGAAACTATTCAAACTAGCCAATCCTACACCTGCTTAGGCTGCTTACCTTGCCCATTCCTTCCCACAATAAAGCTCTTGTCCATGTTTTCCCCTTGCTCCCTCTGCCTCCTTACCAACCCTGGTGCTTCCCCGTATGGCCCTGCATGGCATGGCGTGCTCTCTCCTCTAGGGAACTGTGAGTAACAATCTATCTTTTCAATGGCAGTTGTCTCCTGATCTGATAGCCTGACCATACCTGAATAATAATAAAACCTATATCATAATAATATTATAATTTTATAATAATAAAACCTACCCTTAAAATACCTCACTTCCAAATCCCGACATTAGACATTCACGTAGGGTTTCCCTATGAAATGGGAATGGTGAAAGACAAAGCTGAAGGGAATCTTCCATGTGGGCAAGAATTTAAGCAATACATCTAGTTGTCCCCTTTGTTTTGCAAGAAATATGGCCTGAGGTATGGCTCTCAAGCGATGCAGGGGGCAGCTTCTACTGGTTTGGCTGGCTGCTCAGGTTCTGGGCAGAACAAGATTGGAAGACTCTGATAAGGATGTCTGGAGAAGAGGTGTGTGGTGGATATGTCAGATGGGCACAGAGTGTGAGTATATTCCTGCCCTATGTCAAGGCTCATCGGGGGAGTTTATTGTAGAGGAGGGGGTCAGTAATCAGGTGGATGTCTCCCTCAGCCACATGAGGGCTCCATGCACAGAAGAGCCATGGAGGGCAATGGCAACGGAGGATCCTCACGAGTTCAGTAATATGGACTTCTCCTCACAGGGGATTATCTGGGTTCCACCACTGCCACAATCTACCAAGAGCATGTGTCCTTTATCAGGGCACAGAGCAGGGAGAAGAGTGGAGAGCAGATTTGGAGGAGCAAAGGGAAGATCCCCCATCCCCCGACACAGACACCACAGCTGGACAGCATCCAATGCAGTTCTCAAGGCAAGACCCAGAAACAAGGACAGGCTGACCTCACTCCCAACGTGCCTATTCTGAGACACAATTACCCTTCCTTCAACCCACACTCATGGCCTCAGGAAAGACAAGGGTATGTAAACATATTCTTTAAAATCGTTATGTATTTTGTGAGTCATCAGTAATTCAACTATAAGTGCCTGAATATAACTTTTTTTTTCATTTCAGGTTAATTAGAATTATGTGTTTTCCTAAACCCTATGACACTTATATAATGGTTCATACACACACACACACACACACACACAGACACATATATATATTTTTGGGGGGGAGTGAGAAAGATTGGCCCTGAGCTAACATCTGTTGCCAATCTTATTTTTGCCTGAGTAAGATGGTCCCTGAGCCAATATCTGTGCTAATCTTCCTCTACTTTGTATGTGGGACATGACCACAGCATGGCTTGATGAGCAGTGTGTAGGTCCACACCCGGGATCTGAACCCATGAACCCTGGCCTGCCAAAGCGGAGCACACTGAAACTAACCACTACATCACCAGCTGGCCCCCATACACGTTTTTTTAAACCATATTTCATCTAGGTCCTTCAGAATATACTTCTTTAAATTTAAATCATAAATAACCTATAACATATTTTCTTTCTAGAATACTCTTTATGTAATTTTTTTGCCATTTTTGTCCAGGGATATTTAATAATTTTCATTATTATTAAAGAAACAAATGAGTCAATTAACATTTGATGAAAGTGTATTTTTTTTAGAAAACCGTGTTACATATGACAACCAAATATATGATTTGAACCTAAAACTATTGTCACAATCTCTTGGTTGTTGGTCAATTTCAGGAAAATAAATATAGTTTTGATAAAAGAAGATATCGGGACGGCAAAAATATACAAGATTTAAAAACTAAAAAACTATAGAGAAAGGAAACAGGTCAGTAGTGACCAGGGATTGGGAGACAGTGGGGAGGGCTGAACAGGTGGAGCACAGGTGACTTTAGGGCAGGGTAACTTTTCTGTATGCGACTGTAACGGTGGACACCTGATATTGTATATTTGGTAAAACCGATAGAGTTGAACCATGCAAAAGTGAAAACCCTAATACAAACTAGGGACTTTAGTTAACAATAATGTATCAATACTGGCTCATCAATGGTAACAAATGGACCATACTAACGCAAGATGTTAAGAATAGAGTAACTCACCAGAGGGAGAAAGGAGAGTATACAGGAACTCTGTACATTCTGAAAACCTAAAACTGCTCTAAGAAATAAAGTCTATTAATTAGAAAAAAACATTCCATCTGTAGAATTCAGAAAATGAAATGTTTATGATGATAGAAAATTTAAGTGATGCCTTAATCAGTAAGTTGCTGAGATATTTGAAACTAATGACATAGCGTGTCACAGTATGTAAAATATAGTTTTGAACTGAGCGATCAGAAACTTCAAAAAAACATAGTTTTCCAAAGTATGAAGACAAAGAGGGTGTTACACATGATTTGTATAAAGACCTACCTGAAGTGCTTATAAGACGATTTAGAAGGGCATCCTGTCATCACTCTTTGCCTAGATTCCTCCTCAGGCTTCAATTCTTTTGTGTAAAGAAGGCATAGTCTTCATAATCTACTCTTGCTTTGCAAAGAGCACATGAATTGCAAATAACTTAGACTTAATAAATTTATTAGAGGGCTTTGTTTCATGGCAGGGGAAAAATCAGGCCAGTGTGACCTCAGTTTGAGGGCACTACAAAGCACCAGTGGCACAATTCCCAATTTTACTCTCATGGCGAATCCCTGCATTTGATGGAGAGTGTTCACAATAGTCCGTATGGAGACGCATTTGCTTCTCCCCATCCCGGGCCCTGAGAACATTTCAGAGCTGGCGGAGCTGTCTCTAAGGCTGGTGAGCCAGCCCCGAGCATCCTAATCGTACCCTCAGCTACTGATAGCTGAGTAGCCTAGGCTCCAGCTCCCATGCGTTCCAACAGGCACCGAAATGCTCCTTCAAGCCCATTAACTTTGAATGTGGTCCCCACCAACAAGGCCGCCCATTGTTAACCACAGCTGAATTCCGTGAAATGCTGGTTTTGAATGTTTTGAGTAAAAATTCTTCCCAAGCTGTGAAAAGTTGGCAAGAGCCTGATTAATGGGACTGGAGCTGAAACAATGCACCGTGTGGCTAAGTAGTGGGGGAAGCTTGGAAAATGAAGAAGAGCTTGAAATACAGACGTTAGCCAAGGCCAACGACGCCAACCAAACCAAAGAAAATAATGTTATTATCCAGGGAAAGAAATGTACAGATTGGTTGCAAAGTGCTCTGGGATGATTTAAAGATAAAACACTTAGCCATGTCCTCAAACAAGAACCAAAAAACAAAAACTTGAGTTGTCATTCTCAGAATCTAAGCAGTTGTATCACTGGTTTTACCAAAATTAGGAACAGGCTTCCTGGTTCTCCTTGAGTTAAGCCTGTAGGTACTTGCATATCTCCCTACAACTCGTCAAGTAGGGGTATTTCCTGAAGGAATTTAGTTGATACTCCTTAAACTTTTCGAAGTTGCCCAATCTTTTCTGTCCCTTATGTTGTATCCCTCTCTGAGACTCTTGGAATCCTTTCGAATGATTTATCTTCAAACCGCCCAAAACCTATTCTTAATTGAAGATCCCACCTCTTACTTCAATTGGAAAATATGAAGCCATCAGCCCCAGACTCACTCATGCACCCACTATGAGAATCTATAACATTATCTGTATCCAGACCCTATCCTGGATTCAAGAAATAGTTCTTGATTCAGGAAAAGATGTCTCAAAGCCAGACTGCTCTCAAAATGTCTCAACATCATTCATTCTCTTTGTCTCTGAGTCAGTTAGCTTTCCCAAGCCTTGAGAGTTAATAACAGTACCTGCTTTATAGGGTTGTTTTGGCAATTGAACTCTCTATGTGAGATGCTTAGCATGAGGGTATTTGCAGTGTCTGACACGGTGCATTCCTTCATAAGCTCTCGGTAAAAGTCAACTCTAATGAGTGTCATCAATGTTAATATTGTCACATAAGAAAGTCAGATAAATACATGAATCATTTTCTCGTTTCCTTTCTGTAGCCATTGTTAAATGCCCTATAGTCTATGTATTAAAAACCATAGAAGACCATGGATGACTCCTCAGCAATTTCCTCCCACTTTCTCCACCTGATACACATGCTCACAAAGTTATAATAACTACATACCACACATAGAGTAACACCTACTTATTGGATATCTACTCTGCGTGATGGGTTATATTTTAATAACTCAGTTCAGGAAATGAATATATAAATGCAATGCAATGCAATCATTCATAAATATTTACTGAGCCTTCCATATACCAACCTGGTGACATGGCAATGATCGAAACTGATCAATTTGTTCTGAGGACAGATTTTAGCATGAAGAGATAAACAATAAACAAAAACGTATACAGAAAGTCAGAGAGTAACCATTTCTATGAAGAACAGATCAGATGATGGAATAGAGGCTGTTGGGAGTATGAGGGGACAATGACCTTTGTGTGGTTATAAAGAAAATCGTGGGAGGAGGGTTTGGGGGTGGGGGTCAGGTGTAAGGGAGTATTTGTTTTTTCTCTGTACCCTTTCATAATGCTTGGCTTGACACATGCAACACGTATTATACTTTCGATTAAAAACTATAATGAAATAGTGGGGGGAAAATTAGATTTCTACAGTCACAAAATACAGGATGAAATGTATTTAAATAATATGAGTTGCAAATATTGTCCATTTATTAGTCTGCTCCAAGGGTCACATACTTCAGGACTCTCCTCGGCTCCATGGAGCAAGAAGCATGTCTCCCTCTCTTATGATCTCCATCCCCGAGGTGTTATCCTGTAGTGGATATGGTCAGAATGACCATACGGTAAGAATGAAAAATAGAACAGCTTGTATTCTTTCTCCTTGAGCCCATAATGCCCTCTCCCCAAAATGCCGAACCCCCACTCCTTCTCATCCCCGTCATTTGGGACCATGGGTAGGGGGCTGCCATTGCCCAAATGGGAGACTGTTGTTCTGGAAAAGAAATAATGTAGATGCAGGACAAAAAGATTTAGGAAAAATAAGCCCAAGTGCTGAGTCTATTTTTTTCCTCTTCCACTTTTCTCCTTTTCCTCCTTCATTCCTTTTCCTTTCTCTCACCACGAAAGAGAAAATAAAATTCCATGCTAGAGTGAAAACAGAGAGGTGGAGGGGAACAAGAAAATGAGGTGCTGATTCAGTTCACAAGAGAGGCTGCTGTCGCCTGACTCCCTTAGACCAGGGAAAGGGGGACAGATGATTGAACCCCTGAGTGAACTCAGGGATCCTAGGGCAGAGGGAACATGTATTCACATCCTGGGGAGGGGGGACAAGGATCTGTAGGTCATCCAGATCTCTTTGGTGTGCTCTGGGAGCAAAGGAGAAGAAACAGCATACATGGGCAAAGACAAGCCCAGGCTGTCCATCATGTTTCCCATGGACTCTGAGAGACAAGAGAGAGCAGTCAAAATTCTGATTCCCTCAATAGTGTAGTTTAGTATAGTGTAGACTGACACTCAACTAAACTAAATAGATAGTGTAGACTTTAAATGACATAGAGCTGGCCTGAGCAGCCAGACATTCGCTGGTTCAGATGGGACAGAACATCCTATTGCATTTCAGCATGGGACCAACCAATGACTGGGAATTGAAGACAACATAGGGACAAGCCAGTGACCACGTCACGCCTCATTCCAATGAAATGACTATAAACAGCCTAGGATTTTAGATGCGATCCCAGTGAAGAGGAGAAAGAGAGCAAGAAATGATTTAATGGACCCAAAGTAAATTGAGTTTACCTAGAATTTTGCTATAGCCAAATAGTCTGCCATCTGGCAGAAGGAGGACTCAAAATTTATCTTATGTGGAGTTACAAAAAACAAAACAAAAAATTTTTTATAAAACTGAGTATTTGCTCCAAAATGCCAGACCCATTCACTCTTTTAAGGCCTTGGGTAATATCTTTGTTAATAATAGCAATGATAACACCAACATTAAGAAGAATAGAAAAACTTGAGAAATATTTGAATCTTAATTTTGGTTAAAAAAAAAAATCTATGAATTTACTGAGGGGGAAAGCATTTACTTAATTGCTTGCTTCAGTAAGACAAATTGTCAAATGCGGCTTCCAGGAAGGGAAGGACATTTATAACAAGCTGAGTGCTCTTGCCCTCAGGTTGACTTCATGTGGCATCATTTTCCTCAGCATGCAGTTCTGTTTACTTACAAGGGAGCCCTGAAATAACAACTAATCCTAGTGGAGGGGGTTACTGTGAAAGACAGCATTTAGAAAGACTCTCCTCCCACTCTCTCATGATTTATACTTGTTCTTTAACCACACAGATTACGTAGAAGACATAGATGGAAAACCAAGGTTAAATAGGGTCACATGTCATTAAAATCGAGGGTTTCTTTGACTTTTGGAAATGGAAAGAAACTTGAGTTCACTTTTTCTCTTTCAATTTCTTTTTTAATCTGTCTTTTTCTCCTTTCCTCCCTCTATAGAACCAGTCTTGCATTCTTGCCTCTACATCAGGGCTTGGCAAACAGCTCATGGACCAGTGCAGCCCACTGCCTACTTTTGTAAATAAAGTTTTATTAGAACACACCCTCGCCCATTCATTTGCCTATTGTCTATGGCTGCTTTCATGCTACAATGGCAGAGCTGAGTGGTTGCAGCAGGGACCATATAGTGTTTGCAAAACTGAAAATAGTTACTCCATTGCCTTTTACAGAAAGAGTTTGCCGACTCTTACTCTACACGAAGTATGGACTGACCCAAATTGAAGGACATTCTATAAAATACTTGAGCAATATCCCTCAAAACTGTCAAAGTCCGAGGAAATAAGGAAATAAAGAAAGTCTGAAAACTGTCACAGTCTAGAGGATCCTAAGGAGACATGACACCTACATGTAATGTGTTCTCCTGAAATAGAAAAGAAGACATTAGGTAAAAAGTAAGCAAATCTGAAAAAAGTTTAAACTTCTGCTAATAATAGTGTATCAATATTGGTTCATTAATGGTGACAAATGTACTGAATGTAAGACATCAAGAAAAGTGGAAATGGGATGTGGGATATATGGGAACTCTGTATTATCTTCACAACTTTTCTGTAAATCTAAGACTCTTCTAAAATAAAAGTTTATTTAAAATAAGAGTTGGGGGGCCAGCCCGGTGGCACAGCGGTTAAGTTCACACGTTCCACTTCTTGGCGGCCCGGGGTTTGCCAGTTCGGATGCCGGGTATGGACATGGCACTGCTTGGCAAAAGCCATGCTGTGGTAGGCGTCCCACATATAAAGTAGATGAAGATGGGCATGGATGTTAGCTCAGGGCCAGTCTTCCTCAGCAAAAAGAGGAGGATTGGCAGTAGTTAGCTCAGGGCTAATCTTCCTCAAAAAAAAAAAAAAGAGTTGGGTACATGTGTGTGTGTGTGTGAATTTATAGAAAAATAAATACAGTTATATACCAAACTGTTAATGATGTTTGCCTTTGGGAAAGAGCCTGGAGCTAGGGAGAATGGAGGGTGAGAGGAGATTCATCCATTTCACTTTGTATACTTCTGTAGTATTTGGATATTTTAGAGTGACAAAGTGATTATATATCAGTTCTGGACCTGAAAAAAACAGCATCAGTATATTTATTTGGTGTGGTCCTTTCCCAAATATGTGATCAACCTGTTTATAATCATGAAATAGAAAACTCTAACCTTGTAATGTCACATATAAATCTAAGGAGATCTTAAAAGATAGGGGGAAAAAACCATGGTAGTGGTAAGTTTTTTAGGTCCTTGCTTTATTTATTTATGCATTTTAACTCATCTTTTAACAATGAACATCTCTAACAATGGGAAGATCCTGTTTCACTCAAAAATAAATTTCAAAGTCCTAGGTGACTTGAATACATTTCCCAAGCCTTGGTTTCTTCATCTATAAAAAGAAGAGGATTTGTTAAATAATATTAGAGGTCCCTGCCAACTCTTTCTATGGGCTTTGACACAAAAGTTCAGATTAAAAGTTTTATCTTGGGGTAACATCAGCATCATGGCAGAGTGAACTTGCCCAGGACTCTCTCCCCTCCAACATACAACAAAAAGGGGCATCCATACTCCAACAGAGGACATCTTAACACAATACTAAAATGTTGGAGAGACATGCAACCATACAATGGAGGGTGGAGAGGCTGGAGCCCCCCATGGAGGAGCTGGAATGGAGTAGGAGAGAACTTCACTCCCTCCCCTAAAGACTGCAATCCACAACCGTGGGAGGCACCATGAGGGATGGAATGAGGGAGGGGACGTTCATTCATGGGATCATCAAGGACTCCCTAGGGCCCTTGTAGCCTAGAGGGAAGCCCTCTAACGGAGCGAAAGCTTTTGCAGAGGGTGACCTCATCAAGCCAACACCCCAGGAGACCAGATAGTGAGAGCAGAGCAAGAAAATCCCAAGAGCAACCACCCTGTGCCTACTCCACTGCCTGGGATCTCAGCTGAAGGCACAGGACTCAGAATATGTGGCTCTCGATCCTCACCCAGTGGCAATAGGTGGTAACTGCAACCAAATAATATCAGAATGCGTAAGACTCGACCCACTTCTAGCAATATCAGGCACAACATCAAATCTCCAGACCAAAGAGAAAATGACAAGCACCCAGAATTCAGTCCTGAGGACACAGAAATATTTAATCTAAATGACAATGAATTCAAAACAGCTATCATCAAAAAACTCAACGAGCTAAAAGAGAATGTAGAGAAACAATTCAACAAGCTCAGGAGCTACTTCACAAAAGAGACTGAAACCATAAAGAAGAATCAATCAGAAATATTAGAGATGAAAGACACAATGAAAGGGAGAAAACAAAATACGGATTCCCTGAACGCTTGAGTGGGCATCATAGAGGAGCATATCAGCATAATCAAAGATAGATATGTTGAAATGCTCCAGAGGAGGAGAGAGACCTAAGACTAAAAAGAAATGAAGAAAGTCTCCAAGAAATAGCTGACTCAATGAAGAAATGCAACATAAGAATTATAGGTATTCAAGAAGGAGAAGAGAAGGAGAGTGAAGCAGAAAGCATGTTCAAAGACATAATAACAGGGAACTTCCCCAACCTAGGGAAAGAGGGGGAAATCTGTGTGGAAGAGGTTTCCAGATCTCCTAGATTTGTCAATGCAAAAAGACCTACTGCAAGGTACATAGTAGTAAAACTGGCAAAGATGAATGACAAAAAAAGAATACTAAGGGCAGCAAGGCAGAAGAAAATAACCCACGAAGGAACTCCTATCAGGCTTTCAGTAGATTTCTCTGCAGAAACCTTACAAGCTAGGAGAGAGTGGAATGACATATTTAAATCTTTAAAAGACAAAAATCTTTAGCCAAGAATACTCTATCCAGCAAAAATATCCTTCAGATATGAGGGAGAAATAAAAACTTTCCCAGACAAACAAAAGCTAAGGGACTTTGTAGCCCAAGACCCCCCTACAAGAAATCTTCAAAAAGGCCCTCATACCTGAAAAAAAAAGGGAGAAAGGGGTCACAAAACACAGAGTAAGGAGATAAATAGGTAGACAAAATCAGAATAGGACAGCAAATACTCAAGTATAGCATTAAGTTAAAGGGAAGGGAAACACCAAAACCAAAGATAATCCTGTCATTTTAACCACAAACTCACAACACAAGATGGAATAAGATATGAGAAAAACATCTTAGGAGGGGAGGACAAAAGGGACTGAACTGGTTTAGACTAAGATATAAGAGGCCATCAGAAAATGGACTGTCTTATACATGAGATTCTGAATACAAACCTCAGGGTAACCACTAAACAAAAAAGCAGAACAGAGACACAAATAATAAATAAGGAGAAAACAAAGAAACACATCATAAAAAACCACATGATTCAATGGGTAGACCAAAACACACAAGACAAGAAACAAAGGAAATGCAGGAGAACCAGAAAATGAGTGATAAAATGACAGCATTAAGCCCTCATACATCAATAATCACCCTAAACATAAATGGACTGAATTCTCCAAGAAAAAGACACAGAGTGGCAAGATGGATTAAAGAATAAGACCTAACAACGTGCTGCCTCCAGGAAACACATCTCAGTCGCAGTGACAAACACAGGCTGAGTGAAGGGGTGGAAGATGATACTCCAAGCTAATGGCAAACAAAAGAAAGCAAGTGTTGCAACACTTATATCAGACAAAGTAGACTTCAAGATAAGACAGGTAAAGAGAGACAAGGAGGGGCAGTATATAATGATCAAAGGGACACTCCATCAAGAAGAAATAATACTTATAAATGTCTATGCACCAAACACAGGAACACCAAAGTTCATAAAGCCACTATTAACAAACCTAAAAGAATATATTAATAATAACGCAATAATAGTAGGGGACCTCAAAACTCCACTTACATCAATGGATAGATCATCCAGACAGAAAATCAACAAGGAAACAGTGGAATAAAATGAAAAGCTAAACCAGTTGGAGTTAATAGACATATATAGAACACTCCATCCAAAAACAGCAGAATATACATTCTTCTCAAGTGTGCATGGAACATTCTGAAGGATAGACCATGTGTTGGGAAATAAAGCAAGCCTCAGTAAGTTTAAGAAGATTGAAATAACAACAAGCATCTTTTCTGATCACAGTGCTGTAAGGCTAAAAATTAATTGCAAGAAAAAAGCTGAGAAAGGGACAAAGATGTGGAGTCTAGACAACATGCTATTGAACAGGCAATGGATCTTTGAAGAAATTAAAGGAGAAATCAAAAAATATCTGGAAACAAATGAAAATGATAACATATCATACCAACTCATATGGGATGCAGCAAAAGCCATATTAAAACGGAAATTCATCGCAACACAGGCACATCTTAACAAACAAGAAAAATCCCAAATAAGCAATCTCAAGTTACACCTAACTGAATTAGAAAAAGAAGAACAAACAAAGCCAAAAGTCAGCAGAAGGAGAGAAATAATAAAAATCAGAGCAGAAATAAATGCTCTTGAAACAAAATAGGCAGTAGAAAGGATCAATGAAACAAAGAGCCGGTTCTTTGAGAAGATAAATAAAATTGACAAACCCCTAGCCAGACTTACAAAGAAAAAAAGAGAGAAAGCTCAGATAAACAAAATCAGAAATGAAAGAGGAGAAATTACAACAGATAGCACAGAAATACAATGGATTATAGGAGAATACTATGAAAAACTATATGCTGACAAAATGGATAATCTAGAGGAAATGGATAAATTCTTAGACTTTTACAACCTCCCAAAGCTGAGTCAAGAAGAAACAGACAATCTGAACAGACCAACCACAAGGAAAGAGATTGAAACAGCAATCAAAAGCATCCCAAAGAATAAAATCCCAGGATCCGATGGCTTCCCTGGGGAATTCTACCAAACTTTCAGACAGGATTTAATACCTATCCTTCTCAAGCTATTCCAAAAAATTAGGGAAGATGGAAAGCTTCCTAACACATTCTATGAGGCCAACATCACTCTGATACCAAAGCCTGACAAGGAAAACACAAAAAAGAAAAAGTACAGGCCAATATCGCTGATGAACATAGATGCAAAAATCCTCAACAAAATTTTGGCAACCCAAATTCAGCAATACATCAAAAGGATCATACATCATGATCAAGTGGGATTTATACCAGGGACACAGGGATGGTTCAACACCTGAAAATCAATCAACGTGATACACCACATCAACAAATTGAGGAATAAAACCAACATGATCATCTCAATAGATGCAGAGAAAGCATTTGACAAGATCCAACAACCATTTATGATAAAAACTCGTAACACAAGGGTATAGAAGGAAATTACCTCAACATAACAAAGGCCATATATGACAAACCCACAGCCAACATCATACTCAATGGGCAAAAACTGAATGCCATACCCCTGAGAACAGGAGCAAGACAAGGATGCCCACTATCACCACTCTTATTCAACATAGTACTGGAGGTTTTGGCCAGAGCAATTAGGCAAGAGAAAGGAATCAAAGGAATCCAAATAGGGAGTGAAGAACTGAAACTCTTGCTGTTTGCAGACAACATGATCTTATATATAGAAAACCCCAAAGAATCCATTGGAAGACTAATAGAAATAATTAACAACTACAGTAAAGTTGCAGGGTACCAAATCAACTTACAAAAATCTGTTGCTTTTCTATACTCCAATAACGAACTTATAGAAAGAGAACTCCAGAATGCAATTTCATTTACAATCGCAAATAAAAGAATAAAGTACCTAGGAATAAATTTAACCAAGGAGGTGAAGGACTTATACAATGAAAACTATAAGACATTACTGAAAGAAATTGATAATGACATAAAGAGATGCAAAGAGATTCCACGCACATGGATTGGAAGAATAAACATTGTTAAAATGTCCACGCTACCCAAAGCAATCTACAGATTCAATGCAACCCCAATCAGAATCCCAATGACATTCTTTACAGAAATAGAACAAGAAATCCTGAAATTCATATGGGGCAACCAAAGACCCCAAATTGCTAAGGCAATCCTGAGAAAAAAGAACAAAGCTGGAGGCCTCACAATCCCTGACTTCAAAACATACTACAAAGCTACAGTAATCAAAACGGCGTGGTACTGGTACAAAAACAGGCACACAGATCAATGGAACAGAACTGAAAGCCCAGAAATAAAACTGCACATCTATGGACAGCTAATCTTCCACAAAGATGCCAAGAACATACAATGGAGAAAAGACAGTCTCTTCAATAAACGGTGTTTGGAAAACTGGACAGTCACATGCAAAAGAATGAAAGTAGACCACTATCTCATGCCGTACACAAAAATAAACTCAAAATGGATCAAACACTTGAAAATATGTTCTGAAACCATAAAACTCCTGGAAGACAATATAGGTAGTACATTCTTTGACATCGAACTGAAAAGGATCTTTTCGAATACCATGTCTTCTCAGACAAGGGAAACAAAAGAAAAAATAAACAAGTGGGAGTTCATCAGACTAAAGAGCTTCTGCAAGGCAAAAGAAACTAGGATTAAAACAAAGAGACAATCCACCAATTGGGAGAATATATTTGCAAATCATATATCTGATAAGGGGTTAATCTCCATAATATGTAAGGAACTCACACAAATGAACAATAAAAAAACAAACAACCTGATTAAAAAATAGGCAGAGGAGATGAACAGACATTTTTCCAAAGAAGATATACAGATGGCCAATAAACACATGAAAATATGTTCAACATCACTAATCATCAGGGAAATGCAAATCAAAACTACACTAAGATACCACCTTATGCCTGTTAAAAAGGCTATAATCACTAAGACTAAAAATAACAAATGTTGGAGAGGGTGTGGAGAAAAAGGAACCCTCATACACTGCTGGTGCGAATGCAAACTGGTGCAGCCACTATGAAAAACACTATGGAGATTCCTCAAAAAACTAAAAATAGAACTACCATACAACCAAGCTATCCCACTACTGGGTATCTATGCAAACAATTTGAAATCAACAATCCAAAGTAACATATGCACCCCTATGTTCATTGCAGCACTATTCACAATAGCCTAGACATGGAAACAATCCAAGTGCCCATCAACTGACGATTGGATAAAGAAGATGTGGTGTATATATATATATATATATATATATATATATATATATACACACAATGGAATACTACTCAGCCATAAAAAATGACAAATTCATCCCATTTGCAACAACACAGAAGCACCTGGAAGGAATTATGCTAAGTGAAATTAGCCAGACTGAGAAAGATAAACAGCAGATGATTTCACTCACATGGGGAATATGAACAAACTCACTGACAAAGAAAACAGTTCAGTGGTTACCAGGGGAAGGGGGGTGGGGGGTGGGCACAGGGGGTAAAGGGGAGCACTTATGTGGTGACAGTCAAGAAATAATGTACAACTGAAATCTCACATTGATGTAAACTATTATGAACTCAATAATAAAATAAAAGTTTCATCTTGGTTTGTCCCTGGATAACTTCAAGCCTTCCATGATTAGTGAACGCTGAATTAGACTGACTTACAGTCAACTCATCCTGAGTCCTGAACTACAGGGTCTGTCTCTGAGGTTAAATTCATTCATGTACATATTTGTTTCTTGAAAACTTTGACTCCATAAATAGTTCTGAGAAATGCTTAATGTGACTGAAGGAATTTTGGGTGAAGATCTTGTGATCTGAAGGAAAGGTTACCTTACATGTCTATTCTAGACATGCATTAGGTCAGTGGTCTAAAATCCAAAGAGGGCCTTTTATTGAGAATGGATTCTTTTAACGGTAGTATTGGGTAGATGCAGAGACCAAGAAAAAGTCAAGACTCTCCACATTGCCTAACCACACCAACTATAATTAGAGCCATATTGTCTGTACAGTAGCCATTCAACACATATGGCTACTTAGCAGCTTAAGTGTGACACTTCTAAATTGAGAAGTGCTGTAACTGTAGAATACACACAGATCTCAGAGAATTAACATGGAAAAAGTGGAAGGTAAAGTATCTCATTAAATATTTTATATTGATTGCATGTTGAACTCATAATATTTTGGATATATTGTGTTCAATAAAATGTAATATTAAATTATTTCACTAGTTTCTTTTTACATTTTTGATGTGGCTATTGGAAATTTATAATTACATAGGCATCTCAAAGTTTGGCTTATGTTGAAATTCTACTAGACAAAGATAATTTAGAAGAACCAGAGAAAACCTTCATGTACCATTTGAAATACTGTTTCACATTTTCAAAGAAAACTTCCAAGTATAATATAGGAAATTTATCAGGATACTAAGTAGTCCTATATAAATGTTAGGGCAATTTAGATAATCTTTACATCATATTCTAAAGATTCCAACAGTTAATGTGGAAAAAACAAGCAAAACCACTGTTCACTTAAAAGGAAGACACCATTGTCTGAACTTCAGTTTTTCTAGGAGTGTCCACCTTTCCACCTTGCTGTGAAAACCACATGTACATTCTCCTCCAAGGGGTGCCTGGTCTTCATCTTGAAATGGGCATCAAACTGCCTTACAGACTACTGGACCTTCCTGACCAGTAACCCCAAACCCAGAGTAACCCCAAGGCTTCCCAGAAAGCATAGCACGGGTCCCAAAGCTAAGAGCTCGCACGGACTTAAGGTCTGACCTCGACAGGAACATTCTAGTTTTTTTTACAGGTAAGTATCGTGAGTTTCAGGTGGTTTCTCAGACATCCCGTGGCCCTATACAAAACTGTCGTGCAGTTGGATGGGTGTTCCCATGGCACCTTCCCCGAGACCTGCTTGCATTGTGACTCATGCCCCTCAGGCACTCCCAGGAGGTCCTCAGCCTCCTCATGCTCCAGTGCCTGCAATGAACTCACAAGGTTGGGAGAGATAAAGAGGTAACAAGGCATCTGTTCACAAATATGTGGTCTCCAAGCAGAAAATGGCAGAGTTATGACCAATATGAGACACTTTATAAAGTTACTATTATTATTATTTTTACCTAAGGGCAAACTTTAGCTTTCTACCTCTTCAGTTAAACTCATGATGTAGAGCTTTCAACCTAACTCCTTATCGTAAGACTTATTAGTTGGGGGAGTTGGTCATTTTACTAATTTTAAAGAAATTAGTTATTCTTGGCTTCAATATTTATTTACACCAGCAAATAACGAGAAAAATGCTGCTATGATGAAACAATTGGCCTTTGCAGAAGTTATGACTTGTCTGTCTTCTGTATGTTTTTACAATATGTTCTCACTTACATAATGGTTCAAATTATCTGGTAAGTGCCAAGGTCACACTAAGTTCATATTTTGGAAATACCTGTATAAATAGAGTGCTGTGAAATGACTTTTTTTTCCTCGGAGGGAAGGGGAATTGTGGGCAGATAGGGGCTGATTCATGCTGTTATTGTACCATTTTATCAAATGCTCTAGAGCATTAGCTTCAACTGACTGACCTCAAGCTATGCCTCAGCATCTTAATTGCTAGGAGAGATGAATACCTGATAAAAGATGGGTTAACAGATTAATTCTAAAGATACCAAAGAATTCAGAGCACAAGAAACCTAATTCTGAATGTGGCACCGACATCATTTTACCCTACTCTGTAGACAAAGGACATATTTCATTGTTGGTGTTACGTGTGTCTGCAACCAGTCATATTTTCCATTTTAATCTGTAGCACGAATGCATTCCCTGTTGCAGAAAGCAACTCCATAAACCAGAGTCTCATTATTACTCAGTGGGTCAAATGGTCAACCACCCAGTCCCAACAAATCTGAAATCCCAATACGCTTTTCTTATTGGTAATTTGATTAAGCAACATCTTCATTTGAAAATCTATTTCAAATACATTTAAAAGGAACTAAATTTTGTTCTTAATTACCCCTCCCTCACAGCCCCTGAGTTATTGGGAGGCCCAAGAGATATTATCGACTTAAGAAACCACTGTCCTGCATGGGAAGATTCCATGGAGCTACTTTTTGCAGTGTGCAAAGGTGAATTAATATACAAAAGATCTCATAAAAGACCATTATTCCAAGAATATAGAATGCCACTAAAGATACCATTCCAACCGTTGCTGGACACTTCTATTTGTTTACAAGTCAGTTCTCAGAGAAGAACGAGGGTAGAAAACTTCCTTTGGTAAAATCCTAGTTTCACTATCATGGGAACCTCTCATAAGAAGAAATGGTATTGATGTTCTCTCCTCCAGTTTCTATAATACACAGCAGTGGGGATATAGTTAACAATTCTGTATTATGCATTGGAAAGTTGCTATGAGAGTTGATGTCAAATGTTCTCACCACAAAACAGAAATGGAATCACATGACATGATGGAGGTGTTAGCCAATGCTACAGTGGTAACCATATTGCAACATACAAGTGTATCAAATCAATACACGCTGTACACTTTAAACTTACACAATGTTACATGTCAATTATATCTCAATAAAGTTGGCGAAAAAATCCTGAAATCCCCCCCGCCCCGACTCACTACTCCTCTGCTTGCATTAGCTCTTTCAGTTCTCACCTCCCCTCTGGCTCCTGTGAAGGCTCACTTATCCCCCTCCAAATGGCACCTCCTTACTCTGAATTACATGATATTTATGACACCACTCATTTGGCACGTCTTCCATGCAACCCATACTACCATTTCTTTTCTAATGTGAATATCGTGTCTCTGCTCCCACTTACATTCTCCTTAAGACCATAAAATGTGTGTTAGCAGCATTTTATCATCCCTGCGCAGGAATATGCAAAGGGAGATGCCCTTTTCAACTCAACAGGAAAAATAATATGGAGCATGTATTACAAAATGGATGTTTAGAGGCTGGTGAGATTATTGTGCCTTTGAACTCCTTCAAAACACTCATGGAGGGGCCTGCCCCGTGGCCGAGTGGTTAAGTTCTTGAGCTCTGCTTCTGTGGCCCAGGGTTTCGCTGGTTTGAATCCTGGGTGCAGACATGGCACCGCTCGTCAGGCCATGCTGAGGCGGCATCCCACATGCCACAATAGAAGGATCCACAACTTAAAATGCACAACTATGAACCGGGGGGATTTGGGAGAAAAAGGAAAAATAAAATCTTTAAAAAAAAACACAAAACACTCATGGATGACCATCTAGACTCTGCCTGCTAGCATCACACAGGAATTTGGGCATCCTTCTCTTGTAGCTACATTCACTGCTTTAAGTGACGCTGGCTATGATTCTCCAGTTGTTTACTGTGTGTGCCTATTTTTCACATTCGTGGCTTTTCTTAGTCACGCCTACAACATGTATTGTAATGTAGACACCTGACAGATTAACCTTAGTACTGTATGACTTATAAATCACAAACTGAAGTCCGAAGGAGCAATTGTCAGCCTCAACTTCAGCTATCCCATGGTCTATTCCTAAATTTCTAGCTGTAGGACAGAGGTGTTCCTCTCCTCCCAGGATATTCATCTCAGAAAAATATACAGGAATTTCCAGGGGACATGAGGTAAGCATTAAAACTTTATTCTCAAGATAACTAAACATAAACAGAGTAGTCATGCTTCAAGAAAGATTCAAAAATACATCCAGTGACATTTTACCTTTAAGTTCAACATTTTTCCCCTAAGTGGCTGTAAGATTAAATCTAGAACAAATAACTCTCTAAGAACATGAGTAGACATTTTTATTCAATTTCAAGAGTTTGAAGTAAAGCACTTTTGGTCTCCAGTGATTAGAGCAGGGACACTGAAATTCATCCCTGTTCTTACTGTGTTTCTAGAAAATGATCTGTTTACAGCGTGTGCTGATATAATCCTGTAGCCAGGTAGAACAACTCTGCTGTATCCAGTGCTGCTTAAGAAAACATCTAGGTTGTGTTAATACACATGTTAATAACTATATTACTTAAGATTGGTGGAGGTATTATATTTCCTAATGAACTAAAAGTAATTCTCTATGATTTTAGGAAAGATAAATATCAGGCTCCTTAAAAAGTAAAAGTTCTTAATTCCAAGTTATTGTGGTCATGTATTTTTTATTTTCTAGTATAACAATATTTTGTAGTACACACAAAAACAATTTTGTAAGGTAACAATAATGTATTTTAATAAAGTAGAAATCCTCAAATGTTTTGCAGTAATGATTCAAATTACTGAAAACGTCCTACACGACAGCAACTCATTTGTATTAAAATTTATCCTTTCCAAAATGTCCTTAAACCAAGGTCTTATATTTGAGGCACCATGTTAGTGACTGTTTATCAACCGAAGAGACAGCAGCATTTCACTGTAGGGCCTGTCCCCCTTCTCCCTTCACACTCTCATTTCTACGCATGCTGGCCAATATAATTCACATACAAAACACTGCTGCTTCTAGATCTATGCATTCTAATAAGAGACATAGCAAATTATTTTGCAAAAGAAATTAAATCATCACAATTACATTTTGTGTGGAAAAAAGATCATATTTTGACTAGGGTAAAAATAAGGAATCAGGTAGCTGTGGAAAGTAATTCAATTGGTATCTGTCTTCCCATCCTTGACTTCCCTGGTACCCTCCCCCATCCCATTCCTTCCATGTGTTCAACTCTACCTCCCCTTGCCACACTCAGCTCAGGGGAAGTGAACACATTTCCAGCCTCAGGCATGAGTATGATTTGAATGAGGACTGGTGTGGGCCAAGGATTTCAACCGGGAAGGGCAACAAGTGGCTACAAGCTCCAGGGGATGTCAGACACGTAAAAAAGTCTACGGATGAAGGAGGGTGGCTCTACTGCCTTTGAAAGCCATTGGTTCAGGAAAGCCAGGCAATCCACTCAGGCTAATGAGAGGAGATTTCCTGAGATACTCTATGGAAAGTTCCTTTGCTCTTCGATCAGAAGTGCGGGAGGAAACAGCCTTTCTCCTTTCTGACTGGGTGTGTAGGAGGTCCTGAAAAGCGTTTCCCACTCTCTCTATCAGGCATGCAAAGGGTGGCCGTGCACTCAGAATTTCATCAACAAAAGTCAACAGTTTAAAACATTTTCCAAAGAAAAATTACCTTTTTTCTGAGAACCACAAAACACCAAGACTGAGTGGAAATTATAAAATATTCTAATGAGTGTTGCTTTCATTCTTAATATGCTGCTAGGAGAAGGAGCTGCTCCATAAGCAGCTGAAGCCCCAGGATTAACAAAGAACTGAGTTCATAAATTGTACCCTCCACGGCCCTTTCATTAACTTAAACACATTTTCCAGATATAAACCCACAGACCAGAGGTTCAGATCCCATCTGTGACACTAGGAGGGTAAAACTGGAATCAGAAATGGGGTGGGCTGTTCATTGCTTTCTTTGTAGTGTTCTCTGTTATTGAGATATGAAAATTTGTATTGATACATCAAGGTAATTTTGATAAAAATTCTCATTATTTCATCTATAAGATCTCAATTTTTTAATTTTTTCACTTGGGAATGTAGTACACATAAATAAATGACTAGTTTTCCTATCAAATGCTAATCTAAACCATAAGTGTCTCAAACTGAAATTAGACACTTCTGGATTTTCACCCACAAAATGAGACGTGGTTTTTTCTTCTTTTTTGTCACACCATCTTCACCTTGCTCTTCTTAGTTCCTTCTCTATTTTGGGTAACCTTGGTGAGAACAGGAATTTTTGCTTTCTTCCAACATAGCATTGAAGTCATTTCTTCTACTTTAAACACAATTATTTTGTTCAGCTCTGTTCTCTGTAGACATGGGCTCCATGAAGGTGCCGGAAAACCAACACAGAGTGGGACTGGGGTCACAAGTGTGTCCCCTGATCCATTAGCCACCACGTTAACTTTAAAGAAGTGGAACTCCTATCGCAAAGATTACTAACAACATATCAGCCCATTTCCATGGGCACAATTCTGAAAGTCTCCACTTTGCTGTTTGGAATCCCTTGATTTGATTGGATTTTTCTTAAAAAACCCCTCTCTGTTATTTCTGTCCTTGCCTATAGTATTTCAATGAACGTTTTTCCTTTCACAGTGGCAAACTTTCTCTGTGCCAGTGTTTTCTCACCTTGACTATTTTGCCTAACACCTAAATCAATTCCAGCAGCACAAATCTCCAAGCATGAAATGACTTTCTGGAGCTGTGTTTCTCTCAGCCACCAGAAGAAATCCACTCTCAAAAATGGGCTGCTACTGAGCAAAGCATTTGAAAAGGTTGAAGGTATTTGATAAACACTACACGAAAACGTTCAATTAAAATTGGTCAAGTAACTGTAACAGATAGAAAAATAGAAACTGTGGATTGCCAAATTAGATTAGGCCCTAGACTCCCAGTCCATTACACCCTGTAGGGTGTCCTTGACAATGTTCTCAACATCAAGTTTCACAATAAGGCAGAGATTTCCTGATTATGAACCTGATGGAATATCAGAAATGGAAATAAGAGAAACTTCCTGACCTCAAAGGGCCAAAATCTGTCTTATATTATTTATCAAACTTTATAAGCCTTTTTTTTCACTCTGTATCCTGATATAGCTAGGTTGTCTAATACAGTAGCCAGTAGCTACATAAGGCTATTATGTTTATATTTAAGTTTTGCAATCACCCCGGCATATGTCAAGTGGTCAAAAGCCACATGTGGCGAGTGGTTACCACACTGGACAGCACAGACAGGGAAACTCTTGATCACTGCAGAAAGCCCAACTGGACAGCACTGTTATGCAGGATACAATAACGTCTGAGGATCATCCTCAGGCCTGGGTTTCTGTTCTGTGGGGTGAGCCTTTGATGATCGTCTATAAGTTAGCAACAACCTCTGTAACGAGTATGCAAACTCCCACTTCTCCAGCAGTGCCAAGTAACATTCTTCTTCAGCTCTAACCCTTCAGTGGTTCCTCTTACCCACTCAATACCCGCACGCCCCTCCAACTGGCATTCCAAGTCCTCCCAGATGTTTCCAAGGCCCTCTGCCCCCAAATTAGTCTTCTATTCTCATCCTACGCTCACCCTGTGTTCTAGCCAAATGAGGTTGCTCACTCTTTTCCTAGTTTTGAATCTTTGCTTTTACTAGACCAATAGAAACTTTCCTTCCTCTGCTACCTCAGCTTTCTACTCGTAACAGACTATTTACCTGTTTCTCTAGAGTCAGGTGTAATTTTCCCCTAATGAGAACCCGTGAGTCATTAAATGCTTTCATTTTAGAACATACGTCTTATTCTCTTTTGCATCTCAATGATTAGTAGACATGCCTTATAGGTCTGATTACCTTAGAACGTCTTGATGTCTGTGGGTCTTGTGCTTCAGCATGTCTCTATGCCTGACATGTATTAGGTATTCAATCAATGCATTTGGAATTAAATTCAATTTAAACACCAAGATAACTCTTTGGAAACTTGTGTTGGTCTGCATAGAGTTAGCATGAGTATTGAAAAATCAGTGCTGCATTTTACTGATCAAAAATGTTAAGTTTATGCTCTCACAACTTCCCTAGGACAATGCTACAGAAGAATAAGAAGAAAAAAGGTGCCCACTACTATAATTTTGTAATTGGACATCATTCTATCCTGAAATAATGGATAGCATGATATGTAGGACTGTCCACTTTTTAACAACTCCCAATAAAGCCTTGCTTGTTGGAAACAACGTTTTGGTGTAAGGCTGATAAAACCCCTTCTTTATGTCTCTACTTCTCTTTCTCTTCCTTTCTCTTCACACTTGTGCACAAATGCACACATACATCTTTTCCTTCCTCTGCCTCTGTTGTTTGTGTACCTTCTCTCTCTGGCTGATCTCCCCTCAGTCTCTCTTGCTCTCACTCATGCATCATTGTCCCTGTTTTCAATTGTTCTTGCTCTCCTCACCAAATCCTTTTATTCTCATCACAGCTTTCTGCTCAAGCTGCCTGCTGTGCTTGATCTTCTCTCTTCACTTTCTTCTGTGATCCTCTCACATGTCTGAATGCCCACCCTCTGAACGCCTGCCCCGCTGTCGGAGTGTAACGTGTGAGTGTGATGCAGCCTCACAGCATGGACCCATACAGCCCAGGCTGTGTGGGCTGCTCGGGAATAGTTTCATCCTTCCTGAGAGATGCTTCTAGGCTGTACCCATGCGGGGAAGAAGGGAAGACTGAGCTCTTCTCAGCAATTCCCAGAGGTTGGATGTTAGCTGACACGAGGGAAGACCGAAGGTACAACCAGATATGAATTCTGGAGCAGCCAGAGCATTCCAGGATAAAAATCTGGGAGATTTGGGAAAGGCAATAGATAAAGTCCATGGGACTGGAGCACAGCCGAGTAGGGCTCTGCTGTAGAGCGCTTCAAAGCCTCGTGGCTTCCGCAGTTGTGCAGACTTTCTGGCGTGCCTAGCGGGCTGATCATTATTATGCATATTCAATGAAGTATATTTAGCTCTAAAATATTTGATGGTGTAAATTTAAACTGATACTTCCCAAGCTTACAATCTTGTAAATTTATATATATAATGATAAATTACCCAGCTGATACATAATAATATACAATGCCAAATTGATCTAGGTGGATCTAAACAGCTTTGCATCTCTGATTTTCAAAGTGGTATGCAACAGAAGGCACAGTAAGTCACTACTGTGATGCCCATTGATATGTAGCATCCTTCCTACTATGCCAATGGGTTTTTATTTCCATTCACTAAGACACTCTTGTAAAGAAACACGTGAATTAATTTGTCACCAGAATTTATTTCCTGGCTGTAAACTGCTTTTGCCCTACTACGACAGACACAAACCCCGAGAAGAGACACAAGCACAGTCTGCTTTTTGAAACGTTACAAGCACCCCTGGGGAGTTAGGACCCATCAGAGGAGAGCAGTTATGGGGGTCTTTACTTTTGATTCATCTGCAGTAATGAAACGTAGGCTACAAGTCTATAGAAATTGTTTGATTAGGTTATTTCTCAGCTGGAAGCTCCAAACACATTTATAATGACCCAGTGGAATGACACACTTTCACTCCTCAGTGGATGGTCCCATTGTGTTTGGGTGGTCGGAGTTCTAAAAGAAGAAAATAATTGACTTATTTGCTTTCAAGACCCCACGCAGGGACAATAGCTTTTAACACATACAGACAAGATTTTATTTTAAAATAACAGATTTTGAAAATAAGTTTTACGTGAAAAATTTCTTATTAAGGCTACATATAGTTTTTTGGGAAGGAAAGGAGGAGACATAGCCAGAACATTTAATAAGTAAAGATAACGATTTCTCAATCAACAGTCTTGACCTAGACACAGACACACTCACCATGCAGGTGAGAATGGCTGAGACATAGCTGAGATATGAACAGGCAGCAGTCATGAAGGTTGTCAGTGACTTGTCATCTCAATAATTGATGACCGCATACATTTCCAGATTTGTACAAAGTCTACATTTAGCATGAGTTTTCCTCCATGAGACAAATAATTATTTCAGTTCAAGATTCAACAGAATGCCCTTGATGAGTTCAATCAAAAGACCTTTTATTTACTTCAAGTGCCCTCAGTGCTAGGTTGTATATAATGATTTTGTTTTTGTTTTTATTTTGCCTAAATAGATACTAGAAAAGAAACAAAAAGATTTGTCAAAGTGTGCACCTGAGTCAAGCCCTGCAATCCCTTCCCCAGCATTATCCATACCTCTTCAATTGCCATCATGGTGAGCGATGTAACTTTGACATCTCAAACTAGTTCAAGCTATCATTCCCTAGGAATAAAGTAATCGACTACTTTAACAAATGTTGAATGAACTCACTGCCAGCTTGCAAAAATTGAACTCCATTGTGATATAATTTTCTTCTGTTTGCTCTTTAGGTAGGTCCCAATTGATCACATAGCAGGTCACTCCCCCACCAAAAAACCCCTGATGTGAACCTGAGAATGATGAGAGGAAAGCCCGCTGCAGTGACTGATGGCCTATCATCTGCTAGGATGCACAGAAGTGCTAGGCTACAAGGTGACTACAGTATGCAAAGTCGTGCTAGGGCTTTGCAACACTGCATTTATTTACCTGAGAGCAGATTCATTTTTGTGTCTCTGTTTCACCCTCGCATCTCCCACAACTTCTCAGACCTGGACTGAATCTGTGACCATCTATTTTTTAATTTTATTTTTCCATTACTGCTCCCTCTCCAAAATAGCAAAATGTCTCGTCTTCAGATCATCCTCTCCTATCTTTGATGATTACTTGATTAATGACTCCCACTACAAATATTGCTCAATATCATGTGGTCCAAAAATGCACTCGTTCCTATCCTTTCTTGATACCCATCACCCCGTTATCTTTTTTTGTTTGCATATCACTTAAGTCACAGTAAATGTTAATCTTTCTAATAACTTCCTTGCCAATAAGCTAAACTCCCTTGGTTCTCCCTTGAGTGTTTTACCATACTCAACAAGCATAAGATTCACACCCCACATCTCTCTGCTCTTGTTCCTTTCACCCAGATAGCTGAGAACTATTGGGAAAACTATACCCAAACGACAGATGAATAACAATGCATCATTGATCACCAATATAAATTAGGGACTTTAAAATATCCAGAAAAACCTAACATATTTTTCAGTTCAACTCAATATCCACTTTTCATAATTATTCTTTTAAAATTTCACTACTCTTCAATCCATTCCTGCCTCATTCCTTATCCTCAATAGAGGACACAATACCTCCATCATGGATAAAACATCAACCATCAAATAGGAACTCCTCGACCTTTACTTCCAGGTCCACTTGCCACCTAGCTTGCACAAATTCCCTCTCTTCCCCTCCTGTTTCCTCCTAAAAGCAGCCCCTCTATTCGTTCTCTGGATTCAATTCTCGCCTTGTCAGGAATATTACACTCTTTACTACACCTTTTTATCTTTCATCTTTCCTTTCCTACTAGAATACTCATGAAAATATTTAAATACCCGTAAGTTTCTCATCAAGAAAGAAAGAAAATAAGGAAGGGAGGGAGGGAGGAAGGGAGGAAGAAAAAAAGAAAGGGAGAAAATAAGCGAAGAAAATTCTCCTTTATTTTGACTTCCCTTTCCAGCTACCACTTTACCAATTCCTGATACAATTTCCTCAATTACTTTTTTCATTTCTGCATTTCCAGCTTACTCCTCACACTACTCCAATTTGTCTTCCAACTTGTCACTTCAAAAAATGGCTCCTGCTAAGGTTACCATGATCTCCATTTTGTGAAATTCAATGGATAGTTGTTAGTCTTCTTCCTTTCTGACCTCTCATCAGCATTCAGCACAGCCTGAAATATTCTATTTCCTTGAAATCCCTGATGCCAGGAATCCCTTTTTTTCCTTTCTCTAAATTCAAATGTTCTCTCTCATTTTACTTTGTTGGGTTGGCTGTCTCCATCCATCCTTGTTGGCCAGCTTTCTTTTGGTTTCAAATTTCAGAAGCCCAGCTGTAACTGAGGCAAAGGGGGATATTTTAGGGGAATGAAGCACAACAGTAGGGAAGGTGAAGATGCTGGCGTAGCTGGAGACAGGAGATGGAAATCCACCAGGAGTCAGTCTGCGCTGTCTCAGCTTTGTTCTCACTCTCTCCTCTTCATGAGTACAGGAGTCTGTGCTTCTCTCCACACATTGGCTTTGTTCTCTCTGATGAATGGCTCTAGTTGGAAACGTGGTTGCTCAGATGCCTCTTACCTTCAAGTTCCCATGCCTCATATCTATACATAGGAACAAAAGTGGAAGTCTTCTCTGAGCTCCAGTTTGAAACTTTCCAGAAAGAACATTTAATTGTCTTCTTGGATCATATTGGACCACTGAACCAATTAACTATTGTCAGAATGATGGAGTACAGAAGACTACAAGAAAACCACATGGGCAAGTCCATTTTCAAGAAGAAATGTGTACATAGGAGTAATTTTCTGTAATGAAGGGAGAGGTGTAGCAGTGCTGAGTAACCACACCCTAGACCTTTGGTATATGAGCTTTCAAGCATTGGAATTTCTCAAGGGTCCATCCTTGACCTCCTGTCTTCTCACTCTCTACTTTTCACCTAAGCAACTTAATTACAACAATGACATCATAATCACCATCTGTATTAGTCAGGTTTCTCCAGAGAAACAGAACCAATAGGATGTGCCTACATCTAGAAAGAGATTTATATTAAGGAATTGGCTCACGAGATTATGGATGCTGGCAAGTCCAAAATCTGCATGGTGGGCCAGCAGGCTGGATACCCAGGAAGAGCAGATATTGTAGTTCAAGTCTGAAGGTCATCTGCTGGCAGAATTTTCTCTTGGTCAGGAGAGGTAAGTCTTGTTCTATTCAGGCATTCATTTGATTGGAGGAGGCTGACGCAAATTATGGAGGGCAATTGACTTTACTCAAAGTCCACTGATTTAAATGATAATCTCATCCCAAAACACCCTCACAGAAACATCCAGAATAATGTTTGACCACATATCTGAGCACCATGGCCTCACCAAGTTGACACCTAAACTTAACCATTACACCATGCTTAGCTCATATTTCTCTTTTGAGATTCAGACCAATAACCAAAGGTATACTCAATATTTATCTCCGCTAAGGATTTCAAAGACATCTCAAGTTCATGATTTCCAGATAGAATTCATAATCATTTTCTTTAGACCAGGCCCTTCTAGTATTCATTCATTGTCCACCTAGTTATGCAAACCAGAAACCTGAGATATATTCTTGAGTATTCCCCTCACTAACCTCCGCCCACCACCAAATTACAAATCATTACAGTCTTCTCAATTTTAACTCTAAACCATCTCTCAACTGCATCTAATTTGTTCCATCTTCACCAAACACCACCCTCATGCAAGCTACCATCATCTCTAACCTAAATTACTGTGACAGTCTTCTAACTGCTTTTGTCATTCTCTTCTCTCTCTTGTTCTTAAGGCATGGCTAAGATTCTCAGTATTTCCTAAAAAGCCCTGCAAGATACCTCCTCTTTTTCTCTCCAGCTTCATCTTGTGCTATGTCTCCACCTCAAAATGCCCAAATGCCCATCCCATCCTCTAAATTCTAACTGCAGTAACAGCCTCTCTGTTCCTCAACCATCCATGCATCTTACATTTTTGGAGTGTCCCCTGGACAACTCATGCCACCCTTGCCCCAAACCTGCTCCCACTGACCTGATGAACAAACACCAATTCACCAGGGAAACCTTTTCTGTTCCCCGACACTGGACAGGTCTACCAACAGAACGTGTCACAGCTTTAATGACATATCTTTGCAATTATTTGTTTAGTATCTGACTCCCCATTAGCTTGCATGTTCCCTGAGGAGAGGGGTTTTGTTGAGGTGGAACTTCAGTTTCATTCAAATAGTAAGTACCCTAAAAATATTTGTTTAAGGAGTACTTTTTAATTTTTCTTGGTTTTTATCTCATATTAAATTTTTTTCTTATTGAAAATTGTAACCAATTGTAACCTTTCCATTCTGTCATTGGATTTTGATTCCTCCTCTGTCACCATCTTCACAAACAAAATTGAACATGGATTTCAGAGAATTGGGCATTTGCCATGTTTTTACAATTTGAATATAAACAATACTTCCATTCTAATGAAAGCAGGCCTTCTATTAACCCACGCATTTTGGTAACTCCTATAGCTGTACCTTTTTCAGTAATTCTTAAGAGAAAATCGTGACACCACTGTCACCTCCTTTATTTATAAAGCAAAGATGTCAGCATGAATAGCAAAAAGCAATTTATTAAATGTCCACAACAATTAGAATATGTGAAAATTGTCTTTTGAAGATTCAGTCAAAGGTTTAGCATTACGCACTCAAGCATAACTTGGCTATTTTCTAGACTGTTTTAATCAGCAAAAACAAAAATTGAATAAAATAGCCCCAGGAGCCCATTGGCATCTTTTCCAACACTTGCCCTACACATACCCCATGACAGGGCTTAAATATTGACTTCTAAACAATTAACCACTTCATCATGTTCACCTTTACAATTTTCACGATAATCAGTTTTCAAAACGGAAAAATATAAGGAATTTTTCCATGGTGTCCTTGGAGAATTTGGTTAAGTCTTCTCATCAGGCACATTTTATGCTTACAGGTTTTTTCTACAAGTTCAGTAGCACTTCTGTTCTAGAACATGCACAACTGTTTTTAACTGTCACAACGACTCACTTCCAACAAACTTGGCAGAGTTGACCATATCCACCAGGAAGAAATATGGCTGTCTGCTTCTAATTAATGGTACAGTTTTATAACACATCTGCCATCACACATGTATACACAAGGCAGGGGTAGGAGAAATTAGTGCTAAAATACAATCATTCCATCTAATAATTAGTACATCTTTGTACTATGGAAATTCTTTATAGCAAAGAGTTCTTTAAAAAATGCACCCAAGCACATGCATAAATGCACTGTACAAATTCTTCACATTTGAGTTTGATGCGATAAAACTTGAGTATGACCAACACAATTATACAAATTCCTTGACATTTAGATATTTGGAGGTTCAACTGTTATCAGCCAGTTTTAGGTAGAAAATGATCCTAATAATGTGCTTTGAAAGAGCATAGTAATCTGAAAAAAAGATTGTGGCATAGTTTAATAAAACTTTCCATTTATGGTGCTAACCTATGTAACACTGAATATTTCTGTTCCACAAATATAGGAACCCTCCAAATATTACAGGGGAAAACCATGACAGGGGAAAACCATGACACCCAGTGGTCAAAGACTTTCAATGCTGCACAAATTCCTCTGTGTCCTCTACTCTTTAACACAGTCTTAAATTTTATTTATGTATCTATCTATTTATTGAATTAAATGTGTAAAATGGAAATAAGTGATGCATTCATGAATGATTTTGTATTTTCACATGCACACATCAAAATTATCCTTTTAATTTGAAAAATCGCAGATGCTAACGTTATAGTTTGTGTATCGATATATGGTACTGCATCAACATAACTATGTGAATAAACCTCTTAAATACATATACTTGTTTACAAATAACCTCCTAATCTCCATTCGTGATTAGAACATTCTGGGCTGGCCCACTGTTTTCTTCTTTTGAAAAAATCCTCAGAGAAAAGTGAAATGAATTATTTCACTTCGTAAACCAACAACAGAGGTAGGCCTTATTTGTATATTAAGCAGAGCATCATGTGATAAAAAGGGGGCCTTATGATGGGTAAATTTATTCCTATGTTTGTTGTTCCTCTTTCCTTGGCCAATATCACTTATTAGTATTTTTCCTCCTTGATTTCATTACTGTTGTAAACCAGGGAAGGTATACAGTAGTGGTTAAGGAAAAGTTCCGTCAGATTCCAACCTTCTCATGTAATCGATTTGTAACTTTGAGCAAGTTCCTTAAGTCTCCGAAACTTTAGTGTTTTTATTTGAAATATGAGATTATACTTTATTTTTTTTTTTGAAATATGGGAAAAATAATTCCTATGTCTCTCCTCTGTTGCAAAGATTACCTAATATGTGGATACATACCTATATCCCCAGTTATGAGTTTGCAGTTTGGTTTTTATTGAATACTTGTAGTTACTATTACTATTCAAAAGTTAATTTCTATCCATTGGATAGAATCTCTGCCTATTGAATAAAATTACAGGAACTTTGGAAGAATCATTTCCCTGATGTATTTTGCCTTTATTTCTTCTCTTTCAATTTCAGTATTGTTTTCCAAAGGAGATGTAACTGAAATGCAGGCTCTCTTGGTATCTTGAGAAAGTGTATTCAAATATGTTTATTGACCTCACTCTTTAACTGACCCAAGCATGTTAATTCTGAGGATGAACAATTCCCTGAAAGATGTCAGGTGGTCTTCTAGGCCTGAAAAACTGCCTTTCATGACCTTGTCAACTTCAGTTTCAGAATTCTTCTCAGAGATTTGTTATGATCCAGGAGACCATTAGGCAAATATAAATTATTTTGTTCTAGAACAGTTTTTATTTTGAGATCCATCAATTCTCTTCTTCGGTTTCTCCTTTGAGAATTGAATGGGCAATGCAGTTCACTGTCCAATTGTCCTGTGTTTTCTTCCTGCACTGTTTTGTTACTGCTTTACATGATGAGATGTTCATGGCATTGAAGATGGAGATACTCCAAATTTTCACGACTGAACTCCGTCTCTCCTTGGAGGGTATGCCAAACAGAATGGCCATATAAATTGCAAGTGAAGCCAAACCCTCAACGATGCCCAAAGAAATCAGACCAAATGGATTTCAAGAATGGTGGCAGCTGATGACCCTCCTACATTCCATATAGAAGAGCTGATCTACGTGGAACGCCCCTTGAGTAGAAGTCACCTGTAACACCACATTGAAGGCTCCTCTCAACCAGAAGTTGCTTTAGGGACTCCTGAAGCACACGTGGAGTTCAGTAATGTAAGTGTTCCCTAAGAAATGGAAATAACTTCCACTTTTAAGTTTCTGTTTATTGTACTTTGCCACATTTAAATAGAACTAAGTAGGGAGTTAGTGTTCTGAAATGTCAACTGCTTTTTCATCTACCATGTGCTTTCAATATCCATTTGGGAGAAATAAGCATTAGGTACTTTGAGAGAGAGAGATGAAGTAAGAGAATAGTTAATTAATTAGCCAAGGACAGATCAATCAAGAAGGGACTCTACATCGTATCATGATTCTTCACGAACAGCCCTAAAAACAGCTGGTTTGTGGCTGTGATGTTGTGATTTATAATAAGAAATATATATTTGGTCTTCATCAATAGTTCCTGGCACTTGGCTCCTAAAACCCTCATAACTTCCTATATAAGAACCACAGGAACAGTTTGTTTTTACTATATTTACAGATCTTTCTCAACTTATGATGGGATTATGTCCCAATAAACTCATTGTAAGTTGAAAATATTGTAAGTCGAAAATGCATTTAATACACCTAACCTATCAAACATCATAGTTTACCCTAGCCTACCTTAAACGTGCTCAGAACACTTACATTGGCCTACAGTTGGGAAAAATCATCTAATATAAAGCCTATTTATATAAAGGGTTGAATATCTCATGTAATTGATTGAATACTGTACTTGCAACCACGGGACCAGGAACAGAATTTGCTACCTCAAAATACATCTCTTTGGCATAAGGGCTATTTTGAGCTGATGATTATTAAAAAACAGCAGACATAGGAAAAGCTCCCAGAACATAGTAGAAGTTATCCTTTTGTAAGAGAAATGTACATTTATGAGAGAAATCTCCACCTGTAAGGATGCCTCCCTCTCTGTGCCAAGAAAGGGAGGAGGACTCTACAAGTTTCTAGAAACTCTTATCAATGGAGAAGGCAATGGCTTAAATCTGCATAACAACTTTATCCTTGTTTACTGTGCTTTCCCTCCTAACCTCCCATAACTGACCTCATCTTAACAACAGGATGTTAAAGCTATTTTTCAGGGGCAGCAAGCCAGCCAGGAGCTGTGCAGAATAGAAGATTTTAATCTGCCAACCGAAACTCATCCTGCTAGTGCTTCCACATACCAGCCAGCCCTCCCTGATCCCTTAAACCTTACTCCATACCCTGGATCTGGGAGACAGATTTGAGATCCTGTCCTCCTGTCTCCTTGCCAATCAATTGCGCAACAAAGCCTTTCTTCTTTCAAAGACGGGTGTGCCCCAGTGTTGACTTCTGTGCACGTTGGGTGGCAAGCCCTTGCTTGGTAACATACTGAAAGTGAAAAACAGAATGGTTGTATGGGTACAGAAAGGTTATAAGTGTATTGGTTGTTTATCCTTGTGATTGTGAGGCTGATTGTGAGCTGTGGCTTGCTGCCACTGCCCAGCAACATGAGAGAGGATTGTACCATATATCACTAGCCTGGGAAAAGATCACAGTTGAAAATTCAAAGTATGGTTTCTACTGGATGGGCATCATTTTCACATCATCGCAAAGTCAAAAAATTGTTAAGTTGAACCATCGTAAGTCAGACTATCTGTAGTCTTGTTCCCAGTTCCTGAAATAGCTCAAGAGCCATAAGGGTGAAATAGGCGTCTTTTGTCATTGATAACAAGTCCCTTTCAACCACATCTGAGTTTACGTTGTTGATGAGGTGACTTTTGGAAAGCTCCGGAAGGATGGGGGTTAGTTGCCAGAGCAACCAATCATGTAATCAGAGGATTGGAACTTTCAGTCCAACCTGCTGACTTCTAGAGGAGAGAGAGGGGCTAGAGGTGGACTTGAACACTAATGGCCAATGATTTAGTCAATCATGCCTATGTAGTAAAGCCTCCGTAAAAATCCTTGAATTATGAGTTCGGAAGCTTCTGAATGGTGAACACTAGTTAGTGCTAGGAGGGCATGGAAGCTCCGAGGCCCTTCCCACATACCTTGCCCTATGCATCTATTCCATCTGCTGTTCCTGAGTTATGTGCTTTTATAATAAATGGGTAATCTAGTAAGTAAACTGTTTTCCAGGTAGATAGTGTCAGAATTGAGTTAAATTGTGGGACACTCAGCTGGTGATGCAGAATTGCCTGGTGTGGGGAAACACACACATTTAGAGTATAGAGTATCTTGTGAATAGTAAGAGTAGAGAGAAACAGAAGGAATAGTGTTTTTCCCTTACAGTGCAAAATTCGTTTTTGTGATTTTTTTATTTCATAATTTATATGATATATAAATTACACAAATATAGTTATATAATTTATTTTATAAATTAATTTGTTTCACAGTTCATTTAATGATATTTTTTGTTTTCATCACAATAAATATTTTAGCTATTTTTTCCTAATCGAGTATCAGTCCCTTTGTAATAAGTGAAAAAAAGTTTATGAGGACATTATATTTGTTTACACTTATAAAATGACATTATTATTTTACACAAGAAGGCCTCTATTTCCTTGCATTAACCATAATTAAGTTTGATCATGTTTTCAGTCTCACCCTTTCCTCTCCCTTGGTGACTATAGCCTTCCCAGTCCATACTGTCTTTGGTCTTTGGATGGTCTAATGACAAGGTCAGTTGGTTATGTCCACGACTGCTTGGGTGGTCAACAGATTCACTTTTTGTGTTCTACAGAAATCTCTGTCACACTGTCTCTGTCCCATAATTTAAGGCTGTTATTATTTCAGAGATTTCTCAGTGTCTCTCTATGGGAAATTTCTCTTAGCTATTGGTTTTTAGATATTTCACGATTCTGCTATTTACATTCTGCTACTTAAAGAGGTCTCATATTCCAATCACATGCTCAGAACACGCCTGTTTAATCCTGTTTTTATGGTGATTGATCTGTCTACACTCCACTGTGTGAGGCTGGAGGAGTTTTAAAGTTGAATCTAGCTTTTTAGGATGTAGGAAGCTACTAAATGTATAAGGAAGATAAGATGCTACCTTAAAAATTTTATCCAAATGTACCAAAAAATTTACTATATCAAGGAAATGTGTCATATTCTTTGGGTCATAAATTCCTTTGAAAATGAAAACTATGCACTATTTTAATAAATAATAGTAAGACGCATAGGTACTCACATGTACATATATGCCTGCACACACGCACACACACACACACACAATTATTTTAGAATGTGCCTAGGCATCCTCTACCCAGAGATGCATCATCAGTTGAACAATCGTCAAACCTAGCCCCCGGAGTTTCAGCCCCTTGGCAGTTCTGTGCCCATTTTGTGGGTCTTTATGTTTTTCTAGAGAAGCGTCAGTTATTTATTCACTTTAAATGTGTATATATTTCAAAAAGTATTTATGTTAACATTTCTAGGATATCCACTCAAAGAATAAAATCAGACTTTGTAAATTCTAACCCAATAAAGGAGAAAATGGAATATGAACAAACTAAACAAACAAACAAACAAACAAAATATTGGAAGAACAAAACAAGATACAAAGAAATGATACAAAAAGAAAGTCCAACATAAGGTGATAGAAACGAATCAGTAAATACAATCAAAATAAAGAGATTAAACTCTATAGTTAAAAGACAAAGACACAAAAGGTTTAAAAGGAAAAAGATGGAAAACTAAACACCAAGTATATGTAACTCAAGCAAAAGATGCTTAGTTGTAAAGGCATCAAAAAAATTAAAGATTAAAGCAAAAGTTATTCCTACGAATAAAATAGTCATCCATGTTGGAAAATACGTTACGTTCTCAGGTAGATATAACAATTCAAAATCTGTAGGCATCTAATCAAATGGCCTCAATAGATATAAAAAAAAAGATAACAAAAGTAGAAATGAATAAATCCACCAGCAAATTGGGAGAATTCAACACACTTCACACAATCTGTGAGAATGCTCTATGACTGGCATAAAGACCAAAAATAATATGAATATAAAAGATTTTAAAAGTTGAATCAATGAGCTCAATGTAATAGACATACATAGAACACAACATCAAATAATTGATGAAGACATTCTTTTGAGTAGTTCCGGAAAAATTTCTAAAACTTGGTCACACACTTGACATAAACTATGTCTTGCCAAATTTCAAAGAATCTGACATTTTCTAATTTTAATACAAAAAATTTCTTTAATAATCTAAAGAAAACTTTAAAATGCCCTGTATATTTAAAAATTTAAAAAGACACATAGTTCTAAGCTCCCCCATGAATCAAAAAAAGTCGTAATGAAAATAAAATGATATCTAAAAGAACTTAATAATAAAAATATTACTTACTTTGTTTGACTAAATACATATTTAAAAGGAAATTTGTACCATTGATCTTATTTGGACTTTAAGTCAAGCAAATAAATAAATACACAAATTGCTCTCTCTCCCTATGTATATAGTAATTTAAAGGCTGTCTGAATATTTGACCATTTAAGGAATTATTTTTATTTTTAAATGCAATAATGATATTTTACTTACAATCCAAAATTTATATGTAAAATTATATGATGTCTAAGATTTGCTTCAAAATAATCTTCTCTGGGGTAGGGGGAAACGGCTAGAAGTTGTGACGAAATCAAATTGGCCATGAACTGATTACAGTAGAAGCATGGAATTGGAACCTGGGAGCTTAATTTATCATTGTCTCCCTCGAGTCCTTCGCCTCCATGAATCCAATACCCAATCCCATATACCAACTCCATACACTGCGATAAACACTTTGGTCAGCTTCTTCTAAATCCTTTGAAATTACTTTATGAACTTATAAGAAAAAACAAATGCAGGGGCTGGCCCCGTGGCCGAGTGGTTAAGTTCGCGCGTTCCGCTGCAGGCGGCCCAGTGTTTCATTAGTTCGAATCCTGGGCGCGGACATGGCACTGCTCATCAGACCACGCTGAGGCAGCGTCCCACATGCCACAACTAGAAGAACCCACAACGAAGAATACACAACTATGTACCGGGGGGCTTTGGGGAGAAAAAGGAAAAAATAAAATCTTTAAAAAAAAAAAAAAAAAAAGGAAAAAACAAATGCATACTGGTATTTCCTCTACATAACATATGGCATAGCATACACACCGAATCACAACTTAGTTTTTTTCACTTAACATTCTATCTTGGAAAATTTTCCGTATTATTACATTGTCGAGGCATTCCCATCATTTGGGCATACCGTATTTTATTTAATCCTTCCTTTACTGAGGGAGATTTGGGTTGTTTGGAATCCTTTGCTATTAATATGTCAGATATAAATAAAATTTCACATATGCCATATCAAACATGTGCAAGTATATCTGTAGGAGAAATTCTCATAAATGGAATAGCTGGGCCCCGTATGGCTATCAAAAATCAATATATTCTTAATATTGATAGATATTTCCAAGTATTTCTCCTCTGGGGTTGTACTGATTTATACTTGCATCAGGAACGTGCAAGAGTTATTTGCAATATTTTAGTAACTCAGTGCCTCTCCTAGACTTCCTCCGGCTGGAAGTCACATGTCATATAACCACACGTTGTCCTCTAGCAATTGATTTAAGTGCTACCTGTCAAAGGAATCCCTTCCCCACTATTGTCTCCTTGCCTGGCTAGGAGGCAGCACAGGTGCCCCCGTGGAGTCCAGGATGTGTGTTTCTCATGGCACTGCTCCCATTGCATTGTCATTGCGGGATTTCCTCATTTTCGCCAGTTCCAGAAGACGAGTTCTGTCTTATTTGCTTTCTCTCACCTGTACTTTATACCATGCCTAAGCCGGAGGAGGCTATCTGAGTGTTTGATACATGAATGGTTAAAGAATAACTGAGGTCTCTATGGGTTATATAATTTCTAAATCAATTTCAAAATGCCAAAAACCTGGCAAGCAAGAAATAAAGAATACATATTAAAAATAAGTATAACATCGAATCAGAAAAAAATGACAAGCACATAGTTAAAAATGACCCAAAAAACAATTTTCAAATTTTGGATGCAGTAGGAATGGTACTAATTTCTTTCTTTGGTTTTAGTGCCGGTAGAAACTTCTTTATAACCAAACAGGCTTTTATAGGAATTTTGTAAAAAAAAAAAAAAAAAAAAAAGTAAAAACGTACAACGTAAAGTGGATACACTAACCGAGGGGGAAAATATGTATATTTAGTATAAATTAATAAATTTATAGATACATGTTTTCACATATGGTCATGGGCAATTATCTACCATTTTGGAGCAGTTACATGGAGCTGTTTTGCTAAAGCATATTTTAATTAATGTTCCTGAAAAGACAATTTCTCTTAAATTCAGCCACTGCCTCATTGATTGATTTATTTATTAATCCATTCATTCACTCAATATCTCACAAATATTTATAGTGGTTTTCTTTTTAGTAAAAGACAATGCTAGTGCTATAAGATATCCAAAATCTATTCGATAATAATCCTGGGCTCTACAGTAGAGTAGGAAACAATTTTCTTTTGTTAATAAATTATTTAACTGCACTTCAAATCTTTCCTATTAGCTTTAATTTTAAGAAATGGAAAGGAATAGAAAATAGTTTTCATTTACCATATTTTGCATATATACATATGCACACATTTACAATATATTATTAAAATTTACACATGGCATATTATTAATTCATGCTTATGGATTTAGAAAAAAAGGGAATTATATATATTGAGAACACTTTCATGCACTAAAAAATTTCTGGAAACCATGAATGTGAGCTGTCTACATATGTTGCCATGTTTGGCTAAACTGTATTACTGCCCAAAGGGGAATGAGCAGGGACAGACGACTGCGCTAGGTTGCCGTGGCTGGGAAAGCAGGAGAGTCCTTCGAACTCCATTCCCAAAGCTTCTCAACGAATAACTTGAAACCACTCTGAGTCACTTAGATTTTGCTTCCTGGACCTTTGTGGCAGCTGATGAGGCTTAGAAATAAGCCCGTTTATCTAGACTGAAAAAGAAACCAACTATGGCACTAATTCAAAACATTGTGCTAAATAAACAGCTGAGAGAAATGATTTACCAGAACATTCTTAACCGTAAATCACAAATGACATGCATTAAAACAGAGGGCTGCAACAGGAAAATATTGTAAAATGAGTCATGTGAAGTTGTATAACCAATTAAATCTTTGACTGATACATTCTCTAAGTTCACATTGCTGGATACCAAGCATCTACACGGTCAGGAACATCTATAATAGTGAAGGGTTTGTGTTGACACAGCTTCAAATGCTTGATTTCTCAAACGATCAAGGGCGTTCATTTATTAGCTGTATGGCAACGGCAATGATGTATATGAAGCTCTCCTATGCTTAGAAAAGACATTAAAATTCAATTATTGGAATGCAAGGATTATGACATGCAATAAATGTTCTAAAATAAGTAATAAGATCTGAGGTAAGATTTTGCTTATTATGTATTAGTAATGAATCGAAATGCAATATTAATATTTTAAAGTGAATATATATCTTCCTTAATTTTATCATAAGCATCTCCTTTTCTGTTTACACATAAAATCTTACAAATTCAAATAATGAAAAATCATGGTTTCAATTTGCACTCGGGAGCAGATATATTTTGAATTAAAGAGAATCTTTTTCTTTTAACATCCTATGTGGATAAATGTTTTCAAATCAACTCACAGAAAACAAGTCCAGTTGATCTAAAACGAGTAAGAGAGGTTTTAGAGTAGGGAGTCAGCAATTACTTGCTGACTGGTCGGAAGACCACACTTAGAACCCCTAGTGAAGACAAAAACATTATCCGCCTTAGCTATATCCATTTCCTCTGCTTAAATAATGATACCATAAAATGGCTAAATATATGCTGCTGCATTGGTAACTTCCATTGCACCTGTAATCTAAGCATTATCCATTGCAAATCATTCTTATCAATAGCTCTGAAGTGTGGGTAATCCTTACCCACCTCCCTCACTTGACCAATGAGGAGTGTATGTCATAACAGAGGCCAAATGGCTTCTCCTGAAATAGACCCACAGTCAATAGCAGCAGATGACTGAAAGCCCAGTTTCTTCAGCAATTACTGTGGTCTCCAGGTCACATGGTGTTGCTATAGAAATTCTAGAATCATAGGACGGAAAAAGAACCAGAGGTCAGCTTGTCAGTTGCCTTGTCTCTAAGCCCCCAGCAGATGCAGAATTTCCCAGCTTCTCTAACGTCTTCCATTCCGTTCTCTGACTACAGAGAATCAGAAGAAAGCAATTTCCACGCACTTTCAAACTTCAAACTCTCTGCAAAATCTAGGCGCCATTTGCTTACAATTTCAAGAGAATTCAATACGGGTAAAATGACCTTGAAAAATAAACTAACTCCAGCAGTAAAGTGGTGATTCTGTTTTCTGTGATTATATTCCATTATCTGGAAAAGGATTTTCAATGCCAATGTTATCAAGATTATCTATTATATTAGTAGTAAGGAGTTAAGTTTTTAAACAAATGATCTTGAATCAATTATAATAGCTTTGCAAACTGTGACAATATAGAAGGTATTTTCTTGAATGTCGCTACCAAGTCAAAATACATGCTCAATGCGCATTCTAGAGCCATCCAAATTAGCTACTTTAGGATCCTTTCAAAACTCTTGACAAAAATGTCACTTAAAAGAAAAGCACATTTGCTTGGTATCTTTAAAAAGAAGAAAAGGAAAAAATAGTACTTCTGAGGTCAGGTTCACAGTTACCTAAAATAAATTATTGCAAATGTAATGAAGGATTAAAAATGTCACATGACATGTGAATGTTGAAGCCATCACTTAACGAAGGATTCAGATTTTATCACATTCTACATGCAAAATGGTCCAAAGAAAGTTACAAGAGAAAGAACCACTATTCAATTATAATCATTTTGCTTTAACAACTACATCTTGTCCCTATAAAACATGCCATTTTCCTGATGGTTGGCATCTTCCACAATGGAAAATTCAGTGCAGATGAGAAAGAACATGAAGACCCTTTGAATTTCGATGGTGTTCAAAGGCATAATCAAGAGTCCAAGAGATAATGAACACACTGACCTTCAAATGCAATACACCAATTTTCAGAAATCCACAATTATTGTTCACATTACTTGTCAGCTAAAATAAATCCAATACCATGTACAAAATCATACATTATACCTTAATAAGAGTATGTAGATTTATATTTTACTTTGATGGCAAGCTGGAATCAAACTGGTTTAAAAAAGTAATTTACTTTGATATGGCGCTATGTTAAGTAAATTTCATTTCTTTTTAGCTCTGTTAAAATCTGTGAATGCTGTATTGATTAGAGTTCCAATGTCTCAGTGGTATTATTTCTCCTCTATGGCCATCAGCCACTGACCTCTTCTCCTTTCCTAATCTCCCATTTGTTCAACAGTTTGTGGCCCTCTTGTGATACTCAGAGCATTGTTCCTTTTTCCATCTTCCTGCTTTTTTTAAACTTTTCTTTTACAGAATCAGTAAAGCACTATGACTTTGTTGTTTTGACTTTCCATCCCAAACACTGACTGTTCCGAATATCCCCTATCTTTCCTTCAACGCTTGTCATCATTTGAGATGCCTTCGAATCAGACATCTTAATATCAAGTATTCCTCTCTCTGGCCACTAGCACTCCTATTCTTCCACCTTATGCCCTCATGCAACAGCTCTCATCTCTAGCCCCTTAACCTCTTTATCTTCTCGCTTATACCATCCAGCTGTCTTCTGTTTCTTCAGGTACTCAGCCAATGTCTTAAACTCCTGTGGTCCAATGTTTTATAGACATCCTCCCAACAAAAGTCCAGTCCTGAGTTGATCCATGTGCCAAATATTGGCTTATGTGTTCTGTAATTGTTACTTGTTTAATTACAGTAGCTCTTGGGGATATGTACTATTTTTATTTTACAGATGAGAAAACTGAGAAACAAAGTGCCCGCCTAAAATTATATCAAAGGCTCAAATTGGGCAGCCTGGCCTCAGAGCCTTTACTTCTTCATTGGGGGTTCCATTTCTCTGCCTCAGTAAAGAGCATGAACACCTCTCTTCTGGTGACTCTGTCAATGGGGGTTTAGCAGCCCTGCTAGACATGTTTTCCAAGCAGTGTAAGTGGCCAATATATCAAGTTAAACCATCAATCAGAGAGAAAGATACAAAATATGGAGAAATAAAATATGGAGAGAGTAAATCCTTGTGGTATTTGAGTCTTTGGTTCTAGTTTCTTGGAGACTTACTACATCCTTACATTTCTTGCATTTTTCTGAGTCTTTGGATAGATGCTGTTTTTTTAATGCCTAAACCTTAGATCTCATGACTATTACTCTCATTCTCAGCCAAATTATGTATTATTCTGTAAAGAGAGAAAATAGATGTCCTCAGACTGGAACTTCTTAGGTGAAACTGACATTTTTACCTGTGAGAGGGGCAATCTTTTCTTCCTTATGTCCTATTGCAATTGCAAAGATGTTCTTCCTATTGTCTATCTGTGTTCTGGACCCACTGACTATTGACTTCTCAGGATAGTCACTAGATCTAATGCTTCCTTTCCGTCCACACTTAAATACACTCATTTTAAAAATAAACAAAACAAAACCTCTCCTTCAACTTCCAGCTACTTCCCAAACTTTTTGTCTCCATAGCTAGGGTTCTCTACATTTGCATTCTTCATTTCTCACCTCCCATTGAACTTCACCTTTAAATCGAAAGAAATCACTCTAAGCAAGAGAAAGAAAATGCTAAAGGACATTTTTCAAACATTAAGTAAACCTTTTATTATACGATAGTTTTATATTTACAGAAAAGTTGCAAGAGTATTAGAGTTCTTGTATACCCACACCCAGTTCCCCCTATTGTTAACATCTTACCTTAGTCTGGAATATTTGTTACAACTGATGAACTGATATTGATACATCACTATTTTTAAACTAAAGTCTATATTTTACGTGGATTTCCTTAGTTTTTCCCTAATGTCCATTTATTGCTCCAGCATCCCAAGCAGGGTATCACATTACGTTTAGTGGTCATGTCTTCTTGGTCTCCTTCAGACTGTGACAGTTCCTCAGACTCTCCCTGCTTTTAATGACCTTGACAGCTTTGAGGGATACTAGTCAGATACTTTATAGAATGTCTTTCAATTTTGGTTTTTCCAATGTTTTTCTCATGATTAGATTGGGGTTATGGGTATTCGGGAGGAAGACCACAGAGGTAAAGCACCTGTCTCATTACATCATATCAAGGTTACATGTTGTCAACATGATATATCCCAGTTGATGTTGACCTTGATCAGTGGGCTGATGGAGAGTTTGTCAGGCTTCTCCACTGTAAAATTACCCAACTTCTTTTACTTCTGAGGAACATTTTTAACAGTAAGAGATCCAAATATTTAGTTTTAGAGTATCTAAATAACCAGTGAATTTTGTCACACCTACAACTATGTGTGTGAATTGCCCTTTGTGGAAGTGCACCTTGAGTTTGTATAGGGATGGGGTGGCACAGTGACAGGGTGAGACGCAGAGAAACCCAAGCACTCCAAAGAATGGGGACTTTAAGGCCAAGAGAATACAAGCATGTGAGATTGAACAAATATCCTAGGCTGAATTTGGAATGGTGAATTCAAATGGACAGAGATGGTTATATTCTGTATCACTTGGGAAGCAAGTTTAATTACTGTAACACAAAGACTCTAAATACAAGAGTTCAAATAGAATAAACCTTTGCTTCTCTCTTACAAGAGCCCAGAGATGGGTGGATGGCCAAGGGCTAAAAGGATAGCTTTGCCGTCCTCAACACATGGCTCAACATCTCTAGGTTAAAGTGAACTGCTCCGTTTGTCAACGCTAAGCCAATAGGAAGGAAAAAAGAATAGAAGGCACCTGTTTTTCTTTCTCAAGGATGAGAGGCAGAAATTGTTCATGTCACTATCATTCATATTCCACAGACCTGATCTTAGTAGCACGACCATGTACCAAGCTACAAAGCAGTGGGGACAATATAGGGTCTAACTGAAAGCCCATGTGATTGCTAAAACTTGGTTAGATGTCTATGAATAAAGTATCTAGAAGAGAATGGATACTGGGAGAATAAACACTGGTAGAAAATGGGTAGATCTTGAACTGAATATCTGGTGACAGGCTCTTTGTTATTTGTTCAAATAAGAAGATGACATCTGGACCAAAGCAAATTGAATTAGCATCTTGTTGAGTTTACAAATCTACATCATTATCCAAGTCCCACCCATCCACTACACATCTCAAACAAGTGAGTCAAAGGAGGCTGTGACAGAAGAAAGTGGACCTGAAATTTTCGAGTTTTGATGGTGGCTCTCATCTCTGCTGTTCTCCCCAGGTATGAAAGACTAATTTTGTTTCAGATTTTAGTAGGGAAGCCAGTTCTACAGGCTTCCACTTGATTCTTCCTATCATAAAAATCTTCAATCCATGGATCATGGAGCCAAATGTGGGGTTTCTCCTAGTTGCCAACTGTTCCTGTTCCAATTGTGCCCTTGGGTCTTGGGAAAATGATGGTGGGGTGGGTTTTCAGATATGCTGGGCTCACTGCCACCAAATTCTATTTACCTGACTCCCAGACTCTCCCACTCTGATTGGTGGGATGACCTGCATTCTGTGATCCAGAGATTAGAATCAGCTCAGAGGCAGTGTTTCTAAAAACTAAGACACAGTGTATTCTCCTTTCACAGTTTTCAGTCACCCAGGGAAATGACCACCAGCCCTTTGGGGGAAGGCCAGAAGGAGAATTTGCGATTCACACATGTGGCATCATCTCAGATACCCAGTCTAGGTTGCAGGGCCCTCCTTCATACAAAGGTCTTGGTTTTGACTGAGAGACTGTAGGGGAGCTGAATTTACCACTCCAAAATCCGTCTCTCTGGCTTGACTATTTGGGGCTGATTATTTTTAAGAGCAAAAGACTCAGGAACAAACTTTGACCTTCCCCCTAACTGCCTAAAAGAATTTAAGATAGAAGGCCTGGGGGCTGGCTCCGTGGCCGAGTGGTTAAGTTCGTGTGCTCCGCTGCGGCGGTGCAGGGTTTGGATCCTGGGCGCAGACATGGCACCGCTTGTCAGGCCATGTTGAGGCAGCGTCCCACATCCCACAACTAGAAGGACATGCAACTAAGATATACAACTGTGTACAGGGGGAGTTTGGGGAGATAAAGCAGAAAAAAAAAAAAAAAAGATTGGCAACAGTTGTTAGCCCAGGTGCCAATCCTTAAGATAGAAGGCCTGTTCTAGGAAGGAGATATCACCATAAATAACTACAGTATAATATGAACTAGGTGTGGTAGACAGGGAGCAACCCAGCAAGGCCCATTTGGTCAAAGTCCTCTCTTTGAGACAAAGTCCACTGGCTCTAGATGGCTCAAAAAACCAAAAAAACATTTGTTTACCAAACATTAACTCTTTTCATCTTCCTATAAATTGCCTCCTTTCCCTTTGAAGGCCCAGACCCCTGCCCACTTCTCCGTAGTCCAGAATGACAAACATACCTCATTTTGCCTGACAGTCCTCAGAATTTTTCATGCTTATGCAAATTCCCCATGCATACGTATTAAACTTTGTTTGATTTTCTCCAGTTAACCTGCCTTACGTCATCCTAGTTATTCGTCCAGGCATAAGAGCCAAAAGGGGAAGGGGGCACCTTTCCCATCGCCCACGAGACTAAGACTACACCTGAGCTGACCTGGCTTCTGTTGACCAGTCCTAATTTGCTTCATGTGCACCAATCAAGTAGGACTGTAGTAATATTCCTAAACTCTCCAACATAAAGAAAATGAAAAGAGGGTGAAATGGAGAATAAGTAATGAGTGGACCTAATGTGGGGCCAGACACCAACTAGAAACACAGAAAATTAATAGATCTTACCCTTACACCATGCTTAAGGTTGCACATTTTCACCTAACCATGTCAATCCTTTATAATATACTGAGCAAAAGCAATCCTTTCAAGATATGCCAAAATGATTCAAGAATCTACTGTTGAGAGAGCCTTACAAAATTTTCCATTGATAAGATGTAGTTATGCCTGAGCCTGTTACACTAAATAAGAATATATAATATGTCTCCATGAACAAGAATATGCATTATCAATAATTCTGCATTCTCTGAGCATTTTGGAATATTTTCTCATAGAGATTACAGTTAAAATACATAAATTCAATCAGTGTGTTTTATCATTTACCCATCTAAATGATAAACGGGGAAAATATATAGGAAAATGCACCCATAATTTTCTGACTTAAGGATAAAATGCAATTAAGAATAACCATTTCAATATCCACAATTAACTTCTTAATTCCAAAACTAAAATAAATTCTACAATACAAGTTAGAACAGTCTTAAATTCCGAAAGAGTCTGAAATGAATATATAGATCTTGATAATTTGCTGAATTTATTGAAACAATGTTTGGGATATCTTGAAAAAGTTTCACTTTATTTTTAGCCTAATTAGAAATAACTTGATTTATTCTCTGTGAAAAGAAATAGGGAGGGCTTTGTTTGTTATATAGGAAAAATTAATTTTTATTCAACAAACATCAAAGTCATGTTTCCTTTATGCACGTAGGGCAAAATATTTAAATGCAATCTGTGCCTCTCACTACATAAGTGCCACACTGACAGATTCGGTTTAGTTTTAAGATCTGCTCTGGCACTGACAGAATGTTAAGCATTTCATTGCTATAGATCTGCACCATTTTAATTTAAAATTTTTTTTTCTAATAATGAAGTTCCAATAAAATAGCTAGCCAAGTAAATGCCATTTGAGTGTTCAAGACTGATGGATTACATGTAATAATTCTGGTTAACAAGGCACTAAAATGATGAGTGGAGAGACCAAGGAACTGGTGATAGTTTGCTAGGAAGTGCTGATGACTTCTCAAGGGATAAATGCAAGGAGAAGCATCAGGAATCATCAGACTCCACACTTTGTACACAAGGGCACTGACATGTGAAGTCAACATGAGCTGATTTAAGGAGTGGAGAGAAAAACTTCCTTAGGGCACCCATGGAGTTTCTGCACCTACCTTCACCTCTCCCAATTATGGAATCAAAGGTGTCTCTTTCCTTCTGCAGGTGACTGGAGTTGGGTTTAACACACCTGAAAACAGAGGTTTCCTGATCAGAATACAGCTAATGTACCAAATTTAACTTCTTCTAGAGAGCATGGCTTCCTTTTATATTATGTACAAAAACAGACCTTGGGGAGAAACTAAGAAATCTTTGTCTTCCTATAGTGGTGTAATTAGAACAGAAACGATGGGAGTGTTTTGCATGAATTTCACGTTGATTAAGACCAGGAAACTGATAGCATTGATACCTGCTGATATAAAACTCAATAATGATTTTAATTACAACTCTTAAGGTTTTTGCCTCTTCTAGAAATGAACATGAAAGTAACAAGTCAACATATATAATCTTTCTGTTTAAATCTTAATTACAAAAAGTACCCTGGTATAGTATTTTAGAAACATGAAGAAACACAGGCTTCTGCTAACTCCTTGGCTTGCCTTATTTTGACATCAAATTACATGTAATTCTTCCCGCAAGTGTCTGCATGGGACTCATATAGACAACTGCATTTAGTAATTGCTAGATATTTCTTGTTTTGCATGTGAGGAAGATTGGCCCCGAGCTAAAATCTGTGCCAATCTTCCTCTATTTTATGTGGGATGCCGCCACAGCGTGGCTTGATGAACGGTGTTAGGTTTGCGCCTAGGATCTGAACCTGCGAACCCTGGGCCGCCAAAGCAGAGCGTGTGAACTTAACCACTACATCACCAGGCCAGCCTCCAGATATTTCCTTTTTAATTGAATTTATCACTAAGTTTGAATCTATAGCCCTGGGATAGCATCGAAAGTAGCAGGAAAGTTCACTGACTTGGTTGTTTCCATCTAAAGAAATGCTCCTCAGGCAGCACAGGGTCAGAGCTGCCTGGCCTCATCCTGCAGTATTGATAAGCCAGTTCACTCTGTGCCTATAGTGTTTCCTTATTTGATACTCTCAGCATTAATATTTTTCTTTCTCTTCTCCTCCCCCAACATATTTATTAGATATATTCTATATAACTTTATTTTTCTTTCATTTTAATTATTCTGTCAGAGTCTGCATTTTTAACTGTTCCATTTTTAACAGGGTTGTGAACTGAAAACCAACACTTTTTTTTCCTCCCCCAAGCCCCAGTGCACAGTTGTATATTCTAGTTGCAGGCCCTTCTAGTTCTTCTACATGAGCCACCACCAAAGCATGGCTACTGACAGACAAGTGGTGTGGTTCCATGCCCAGGAACCAAACCCGGGCTGCCAAAGCAGAGTGTGCCAAACTTTAACCACTAGGCTATCAGGGCTGGCTCTGAAAATCAAAGCTTTTCTTTGTAAAATTTTGCAAAGTTATATATACCAATCAAACTATACATGCTCATAGTTTCTATTTAGAGTTTCATCAATTCTCATCCATCCTCTAGCTTAGAGGAACAATGATCCCATAACCACTGTGATATAATGCTGCTGAACAAGGACCTCAGAAAACCTTCCAGGATTTCAAGGTCAAACAGATCAGTAGTTAGATCTGGCACATTCCATTCACCAGGACACTCGATAAACGATACCCACTGGGAAAGGAGTTTACTGGCATTGCTAGTAGAATGTGGGAGCTACAACCAGTGGCTTTTCTCAACCAGAATATTTGCTGTACTCCATTGTCTTAGTCCCTACATCCTAAAATACATCCTAAAATAGCCTTTTGTCCTTTACTGGGTGTGGTAGGCAGAAGACAAGGAAAGCAGGTGGCCTCTAGATGCTGGAAAAGACAAAGAAACAGATTCTCCCCTGGAGCCTCCAGAAGGAACGTGGCCCTGCCAGCCCTTTGATTTTAGCCCTATAAAATCTTTTAGGGCTGCTGACCTGCAGAACCATAAGATAATAAATGAGTGTTCTTCTGAGTCATGAAGTTTGTAGTAATTTGTTACAACAGCACTAGAAAACTTATATATGGGCATCCTATATTGCACAGCAATAGAGCTGAGCATGTGGCATTTCAAAGAAAGTCCTTTGTGATTTCAATTAGTTAATGTAATTAATTATGCTTTAAATTTAAATTTCGCTGAATGAGATGGTAGGCACAATTGGAGAAGAGATATATGAGTTCCATTAATGTAAACACTATAATATAGATTTCATAATCAGATCCACAAGTTTTTGAACCTGACTTCTCCAACTCCAGTTCCAGTCTTCAAGTGTGAAAACTTATAACCATCTCTCTGCTTTTATTTCTTTGAGTAATTACCTTTTACCACCAAATGATACCTTTCTACTGCTATTTCTCGATTTGTCACTTCTATATAATGATCTCCTGTTATGATACATGAAATCTACTTACATTACAATATCTCGCTCTTATCCCATTATTTTTTATAATTATATCACTATATAGACTTTCTCTATTGGCTACTGTTATGGGTTGAATTGTGTACCCCCAAAATTCACATGGCGGATTCCTAACCCCCATTACCTGAGAAAGTAACCTTATTTGGAGACTGGGTTTTACAGAAGTAATCAAGCTAAAATGAGGTCCTTAAGGTGGGCCCTAATTTAATATGACTGCTGTCCTTAAAAAAAAGAGGAAATTTGGATGTAAGACAGACATGTATAAAGGAAGACGTTGTGAAGGGACACAGGGCCAACGCCACGTGGAGATGAAAACAGAGATAGTAATGTTTCTGCGAGCCAAGGAATGCCAAAGATTGCAGCAAACCACCAGAAGCTGGGTGAGACCCACGGAGCAGGTTCTCTCCCACGGCCCTCAGAAGGAAGCATCCCTGCCAACAGCTCGATCTTGGACTTCTAGCCTTGAGAACTGTGAGACAATAAATCTCTTGTTTAAGCCACCCTCGTTGATGGCACTTCATTAAGGCAGCCAAGAAAACTTAGAGAGTTACGTTTACTACCCGAATTAATATACATTGCAAAAGCAATTTTCTGGCTTTGTTGTATCAGAGGAAAAAGGACACAGGTGTCTGGGTACAGAAGAGGATTTTGGACTTATATTATCCATTGTTTTATCTATTAGGCTGGAACATAGAAGGGATGTCATTTGGCTAAAACAGACACCTACGAAGACTCTCATCCTGCCCTACAGGGCCTCACTCACTTCATTCATTTGGGAGGAAAGACAAGAAAAGCCCAAGCCAAGAGCAGGAAGAGAGGAGGAAAGACTGAGAGTACAGTGGCCTTTCTGTCCCCCACCATCCCTCCCTCTCCCCCACCATCTCCCTTCCCTGGCCAAACCTTTCTAGGATGGCAGTGATCCATAGGTCCCCATTTCCATACCATACCGTTAGACCAGTGGCTCTCAAGTGGGGATGATTTTGTCCCCCAGAGACACACGGCATTATCCAGATGTGTTTTCGGTTGTCACAGGTGGAAGGGTGCTACTAGTATACAGTGGGATATCCAGACCAGGAATGCTGCTAAACACCCTACAGCACCCAGGACAGCCCCTTACAGCAAAGAATCATCTGGCCCCTAATGTCGTTAGTGCCAAGGTTAAGAAATCCCGCGTTAGAGGAGGGAGTAGACTCTCAAAGGAGAGAACGTTCCGCGAGACATTGCCGTATCCTTGCCTGTAATCCATTCTTAGCAGCAGCTCCATCTCGGGGGAGGAGTGAGCGAGTTGGCAAAGAGATTCGATGAGTATATGCATTGGGTTGTCCCTGGAGAGGCCAGCATATAGCTCTGTTTTGACTCTCGTTATGCTATTCTGTTTTGACACTCCTGACAATTTTGAGGGTGCTCCCTTAGGCAGCACACATTATTCTTGTACCCCTAGTTTCTAGCACAGATCTCAGCACAAAGTAGACACTTACCCAACATGTCCTAAATTAATGGAAAGTGTTTCCATTCCTAACACCAACTACCAGAATAAATACTAGTGGTATTTTTTACAGTTGAACATATAGTATCTACATAGTTTTCTGTTACTGCCATCTCCACTTTTCTCTTGGTTAGGAATGGTGGCACCTTTCTCTGAGTCCCTCACTTATAAATCCCTTATAAGATATCGATACATAAAATGAGAGTCCCTGTGAATTTCGTCACTCTTTATATTTTCCTTATGGCCCTTCAGAAATCATTTTTATTTGAATAACAACTCAAATATATTATAAATTTAGAAAGAGTGTCACCATGCTAAATATTTTATATGCATGATTTATTAAGGCCCACAGGGTAACGACAATTCCTATCCCATTTTACACTTGTCCTCCAGGGCAGAGAAGTTAAGATACAGAGCCTGGGGGTTGGGGGGCTGAGTATTCCCACCCAGACAGCCCGCCTCCAGACCCCTTACTCTTCACCAACACTCTATATAATGCCTCCAACCTCGTGCATGAATGAATGAATGCAGTTAGTTTTATGAGGCGGTTATTATTATCTCTGTTTCACAGTGAGGGCTCTGAAATCCAGTGTGGTTAAGCCAGTTGGCCCAGCTCCCCCGAGGAGGAAATGGCAGCCTCAGGATTCAGGTTCTGTTTAACTACAGAGCCCATGGCCCCGTCTCCACGACTCTGCCCTCTCACCCTTTCTAGTTACTGTCTTTGCACAGGTGTTTTTCCTCCTCTAGATGGTAATCTCGAGGAAGAGCACATGCCTTCTCCATTTCTTCTTTCCTCCCATGCTCCTCCCATATTCTCCTTCTGCCCTGGATTTTGCCCACTGACTCGTCATGCTCCCTGCAATGGCGGGCTTTCTGTCTGCCAGAAATCTTAGTGGTCACTATTTCCTCTTTGCCTCCCTGCCTCTGCTTACGGCTCTTTCCTGCCTCCACTGCTTTGCTGCCCCTGTGCCCCACCCCCCCACACAAAGACTGGTCTGGAGAGCTATGGCTCCAGTGTGAGCAGAAGGATGAATGCAGCCAGCTCCCAGGCGTTTTCTTCAGGTGCTTCAACTTGCAACAATTACAGCTATGAACAACTATTGTTCAAAGGCATGAGATCTCTATTCCCAATTTCTTTCGGGGAGACAGTGTTGCCACAGATAATGCTATCATGCCAAATGAAGTGAATTACAATCATTGTTATGACTCTCTGATAAGTGGGCAAAGTTGCCCAAAGACATCTGGAAAAATCTTAAAAGATAGACCAATTAAGTAAGTCCTAATCTGTTGCCTCACATATTTTCACCCAGAGCAGGAGCAAAATTTATTTGTAGAATTGAGCTGAATATTGTTTAAAACATATTTTCTGTCTCCTCCCCAATCAGGTTTTCAGAAAGGACAGAGTAACACCTTTGAAAAGGATCGGCAATAGCTATTTGCAAATAGGAGACGCATAAGAAGAAATGATGGGTGTTCTCTTTTTTAACATCTAAGATGCTAATACCTCAGAGAGCTCTCCTAAGCATTTGGTTTCAACCTATGATTTGCTTTGCCCAGTAGATTCTATTTGATGTTTTGTACTCACCAGTGAAGCACTTTAGACTTCAAACGCACTTCAAAATCGGTTGACTTGAGTCAGAAATCTTTTGCATTCACACAGCATGAGTCACGGCACCTAAAGAAGTCTGCTGGAATACTTCTGAATCCCTTCCACTCAAGGAAAGTTTCTGCAACAACTCTCCTTACGAAACCCTTCAGAATTTTTGCTGAACTTTTAAAAATGACTTTTGAATACATCTCATTCAGCTTTCTATTAAGAATCCCCTCCTTAAATTTTAAGAAATAATTTTCTTAACATAGCCATAGTTGAGCCAAACTTAAACAACAATAACAAAACATTACACTAAGTTATAGTTCACTCTCATTTAACAGAAATAAACGTCAAGGAAATTGTTCTGTATTTTTGAAGACAATTATAATTATTGAAATTTAATGGACTTTGGGATTCAGTCTTACTGTTCTAAGTACAACATGGAAACTTATGAATTTATATTTTGACTGACATTTGAAATTCTGTCAGTCATTTTCAAGGACAAACATTTGCGAATGCCAAACTTTCTATGAAATTGTAAGTATTTATAAATAAAAATGTGATTATAGCTTGGTAGTCTATAACAGAGGTAGGATTCATTAAACTCTACCTTCTGTAGGCTTTCCTGTTTAATCAGTAACTAATGGCCTGGCCTCAGTCCTCTGCCAGGTTTAATTGGTTGGAATAGATTGACGTGGATTAGGAATAAAGTACCGTTCTGCTTGGGAAAAGCTAGGTCTGCTTTGATCACACTTTCAACTAATATTAAAATTAATTTAAAAACATACTGGGCAAAAACGCCACAATCCCCTTTTGCAACTTTCAATCAACCAGAAAACCAAACAATTAGAGTTTCTATTTTTTTAAAGGCAATGCAAATTTCGTTTTTTAACAAGTTATTACCACTGAAAGGTTCCACCTCCCAGCAGCGCCAGCCGCAGCGATCCTTGTTTACCCATGCGCCCAAACAGCCAGTTAGAGAATTCTACGTGTTTACACCAACTGCAAAACAGAATTGGGGAATGTGGAAAATGTTCTAACCTAAGCTGTTTTGTTATAGCCTATGGCAGTAGCATTTATCAGCGACCATGTTCTTTTTCTCATGTTTACTTGGCTTACAACTTTACAAAAATCTGTGAAATACACAAAAAACTTTCCAACACTAAACACAACTTTGTAAACTTCCAGTGTGGCCTTTCTGTCCCTTACAATGTAAACCACCACCTACTTTTTTCCCTTTTGACCCTAAATAATTTGAAAATATATCCACTTGGTCTTTAGAATATTCTGAAAAGAGAGAAGACCCAGTTTACAGACTCAGACAAGGGGATTGGAAATATTAAACATTTTTCTGGGATGGACCCTGAGTTATGAAATTGTGGCCTTGTGTTGCCAGGGTAGTAGGTGGGGGTCAGAGGTTTTGAGGTACCTGTATTAGTGCTCTTGAGCTGCAATAACAAAATCATCACAGACTGGGCGGCTTAAACAACACACATTCATTTCTCACAGTTCTGGAGGCTGGGAAGTCCCAGGTCAAGATGCTGGCAGATTTGGTTCCTGGTGCGAGCCTTCTTCCAGCTTGCAGATGGCCAATTTCTTGCTGCGTCTTCATATAGCAGACTCTCGCTTCCTCTTCTTATAAAGCCACTAATCCTAGCACAAGGGTCCCGCTCTCATGACTATATCTAATCATCATCACCTCCCAAAGGCCCCACCTCCAAATACATCCCATTGTGAGTTGGGGCTTCAACATATGAGTTGGGGGGAGGGGGGTGGATACAACTCAGTCCATGGCAGCACCTTAGCTTCCCCAGTTCCCAAGTGGAAATCAGGATCTCATGAATGAGAAAAGGATGCCAATGCTTGTTTATAGAGTCTCTGAGGATTCTGGATAAGAAACCTCAGTAGCCGTGGACCTTCATCTTGGATAGAAGACTCTTGGCCACAGGGGTGGGGAAACAAAGCTGCTGCTATTAGGAGAGAGGATCCTACAACGGAGAAGAGTTGGAATCAAGAGTGCAGAATGGGCATCGAGACTTGGAGGATGGGGAAAGCGTAAAGAAAGAAAACCTTCCCGGGGCAATAACACACTTTCTGACATAAAGTAAAGAATGGAGAAGAAAGGGGCTCCGGGTGAGTTGACAGAGAGACAACCATTCAGCAGGAAAGGTAAATCAGAATGAAACTCATGGAAACAAAAATAGGAATTCTGGAGAACAAGCATGATAAAAGGAAACGAAATAGGAGGAACGAAAAAGGGCATGGACACAGAGGCAAGAAATCAGAAAGATGCCGTTCTGAAAATGCAGGTTGGAAAACTGAATGGTTAAGGAGAGGAAGGCAACAGAGAAGCAAGTCAGAGAGTGGGTGGTCAAGAACCGGGTGTCAGACTGGTGGGAAGGGAAGGGGACTGAACGGAAAAGTGGAATGAAAGGTGTTAGTTGTGTGTTACAAACACAATTTGTATCGTCAATGATATTATTGACACCAGGAGCTAGTGGTTTCCTGAAGGCCAAAGAATCAAATCCCTGGTGTTCTCTACACATCACCTCTTGGGCTTATTGACTGGCCAGTGCCCATCTCAAAAGTTTTTTTAGTTTACTAAAAACTGTACAAGTAATGCCAAGTTTGTAGCATCATCTGACCCAACTCACTTTCATGCTCAAGGTCTTTCATTTCTCATTTACTTGTCTTTCTCCTTGATTGCCTCTTTCTTCTGGTTTAAGAGGCACTGCGTGCTCATTACATGCAGCATCTCTCAAGAGCACCTTGGATTCTCAGAGAAAAGGAGCTAAATGAAGCTAACGAATATAAACAAACATGCTTCTCAGATTCTGAAATGGAGCAAAAGTATCTTCCAGACCCACCCAATTGGACTATTAAAGATCATGTTAAAGTCTTTCTGTATCTGTAAAATGTATAACCATCATAATAGAGGGATTCTATTGAGATAGGAAATGAGACTGCTGTTTTATGATTTGAATAATAACAAGCTTACTTGGCATAGCAGTGTGCGTTACACTTTCTGCAGCATTCTCGCAAACAGCATCTTGCCTGCCCGCTAGTTCACTGACAGATATTTCATATTCCCCCCAAAGTCGTTGGAGAAATGTTTTCTGAATTGCCTTATGCACGATCCTTGATGTTTTCAATGTCTCACCCTCCTAATAATTCAAAAGAGAGAAAAATGGTTTCAAAAGCTTTCGGATTCGAGTTTTCTTGATGTTTTCCCCAGCATAGTCTACTCATGTCAAGTTCACCCTTCCCATGTAAATGGTGAGATCTGCTCCAGCCTAGAAGTTAAGTGTTTAGAGAAACACATTAATTATGTAGATCCTGCAACAGTGAATGGTTCTCCAGTGATCTGACACTATGAGTGTCAAGTAGCAATGCCAGCAAGCGCAAAGGGACCTAAAACCAAAAGGACTCTGACCTATTTTATTTTAAACATAACTGTGCCAAGAAGAACAACCTTTATGTCCCTATTCATTACTTTTTAAAAAAAATTATCATTTCCTTAATCACTAAACTTTAGCTATATATAATTTAACATTTATCAGTTTGGGGGAAGAATGAAAAATTGGGGGTTTTGCATCCATCTCTCTAGATTTTTAATAATTCTTTTACTATAAAGAGTTCTTACAGGGATAACAGGTGAATTTGGTCAAGATACAATTTATAGCAATGTACACTCTAACACGAGACTTTTTTTCCAATGATGCATAAGGTGTTCACAGATCAGATTTATTCCTAAAAGCCAGAACATCTATAAGAGACAGAGGATTGATGGGCGGGACAAAACTCTGGAAGTGGCATCTTGTTTACATACAAGTTAAGTTTGCTCTCGAATTGTTAAAATGCACAAGGCATTATCATAAAATTATGGCTCTTCCTTATGGTAGTTGGAAAGTGTTCCTCATGGCCCCCATCACGACTTCCTTGATCTTTATCACATTAAACCATGACATATTTGTGCAACAGACAAGCAAGCAAAAGACTGTCAAAGGATTCAGGCAGGAAAGCAATAGGTTAATGGAAAAGCTTTTCTATTCACAACTTTATATTAAGTTGTAATTTTCAGAAACGATGTGAGATGAAATTTTTTTTTCTAAATCAATCCCAATACTTTAATGATAGAAGGTTTATTTTTGAAGAAACCAAAATGTACCCAGAAAAAATAAATAGAATGGCTCAGAGCAATTTTGCTCTGAGATGAGTTTGGAAAGATGTTCTACAACATAAACATTTTCCCTCAAACTTGTTCATTACGGATGTACAAATGGGGACATGTGGAGACTTCTAAGTAGAAAAGTACTGTTTTTAATGCACATTCTACGTATGTGCATCACTTACACGATACGCTCAGATACATCCCCCCATGCTATTAGTACATATATCTGCTCAAAACAAATTTCTGAGCATGTCAGTTTCCCAATCTAAAATGCCCCATGCTTTCCTACTTTATAAAGATTAAAAGCTGATTTCTTACCACTGCACTCAAAGTTGTACCAAGTCAGACTTTAATCGTTGTTTCAGTCTCCTAACTCACCCCCGTGTTGCACACTAGCCTCCTTCCTTCTAACGACCCTTCCTGCTCACCATGCCTGTAGCTTTAATCCCAATGTTCTCTCTCCCTCATGTGCCCTTCAGTCTCCTCCGCCAGCATCTAGTTCTCGTTCAAGGCTTAGCTCAAACATTATCTCTTTTATAAGCCTTCCTCAAATCCCTCCCCACAGTCAGAATTGATTAGCTCTGCCTCTGTGTTTCAAAGAATTATAAATTCCCTTCTATTATAGCTCGCAGATTCTAACTCTATTGTATGTCACTGGTAGGTGCCTCAACTCAGCTGTGAGCTCTGAGGACAGAAATCATTATCTGGTTATGGGTCTCATTCTTGTAGAACCAGAATCCACAAGAGCAGAGTGCCAGAAGTGCTGGTGGGAAGCCAGTAGGTATCCCTGGAAGCAGAGGTCCAAGTAAAGGGCCCAGCAATGTTGCATATTACAGCTGGTTCGCCTTGATCGGAGGCTGTTCTGATCACCTCCTAGTCACCCTGTTGGAGACAGAGGGATCCTTCAGCCTAAATGGTACAGGATGGCTGTCCCCATGACACCCAACACTGGACACATGAGATGGACAGCAGTTTATTAGTCACGTATACACACATTCTCAGGGAGGACACCACCTGGTGTGCAGGGCCACATGGGGGTGCACCTGGGAGCAGAGTGAACCAGCAGGGGCTGTGGGAGGCAGGCTTTGGAGCAACAAGAGGGTGAGGTGCCTGCTCATTCACACAGGAGGGTGTGATTGGCTTGTTTGATTAACTTTGCAAACTGGCAGGGAGGTGAAATCTATTAGGTTGAGTACCAGTGAGAAGAAGCTGGTCCATCTGTTAGAACTAGCTGGGTGGGGAACCTTTCCTACAGCAGGGGGGACAAAGTGGTGAGAGCAGGGGAACTCATAGTTAGAACTTTGGGGTCCTGTGAGGCTTAAAGATGTCAAGGCAGTCCTTGAAATTTTAGGCACTACAATACAGAGTCAAGCAATTTCTTTTTTCCCTTGTTCTAGAATTGTGTTCAGGTTTGAGCCAGGTGGCCCTGTCTGGAACAATGCTTGTAGACATTGTTTAACGCAAGTTTTGGAATGGATCAAGATAATGGGGCACCTTTGAAAAGCCCCATCACTACGATATGTGCTGTAGTTTTGTTTTGTTTGCTCTATTTTTCAACAGTGATGATAATTTGAAGAGGATGGAGATGAGCCCATCATCCTTCCATCTTCCAACCACAATTCTTTCAAGAAACATTTTTTTGCATTCTAGGAACTTGGAGGAAACCATGAGCAAATGAAAAAGAGGTCTGTGTGTCCAGTAGAGGCTTGCAGTAGGGCAGGAAAGGTGAAACGAGCACATAAATACTGCTAATAGAAAGAGATCTCTGAGGAGTGAAGTAAAGGGCAGGCAGCATCAGAAGTTATTAGGTATAAACGGAGCAGAACAGACGTGGGTGGCTCAAATATGGACTGCGAGCCTGACCTTGAGCTCTCAGCACCGTGCGTCCCGTGTAAGCATGGTAAGCAATTCAGAGTCTATCGCCTGTAAGAAACAACAGGGCATTTCTCACAGTGTTTCTTACATAGTAGTTCCATGTTGTGTGGGATGCACGTAGAATACAATCTCATAAAATGGTTTCCCCACTGCATTAGTTTTCTATGCTGCATAACAAATCACCACAATTTGAGTGTATTAAAACCACCCCTGTTTACCAGATCGCTAATTCTCTCTGTTGGCACAGGTTCACTGGGTCCTCTGGCTGAAATCACGGTCTCCCCAGGCCGAAATCAAGGTATCGACAGGCTGCATTCTCACCTGAAGCTTGACTAGGAAATAATCCATTTCCAAATTCATTCAGGTTATGACGGAATTCAGCTGCTTGCAACTGTCGCCTGAAGCCCCCATTTCCTTGCTGGCTGTTGGCTCCTAACAGCCATCCTCAGGTCCTTGCCACGTGGTCCCCTTTGTGGGTTCATAACATGGCGCTTTACTTCTTCAAGGCCAGCAGGAGAGTTTCTTGCTTGCAATATTTCCCTTCAGGAAAGTCCTGGACCCTCTTTAAAGGGCCCCCTCGATTAGATCAGGCTCACTCAGCATTACCTCCCTTCCTTTAACTCAAGTCCACTGTCTAGGGACCTTAATTACATCTGCCCAATCCCTTCACCTTCACCACATCCTTGTAGTCACAGGAGCTCCAGTCATCATACTCACATGCAAGGGGTGGGGATTATACACAGTATGGACACGGGAGGCAGGAATCCCGGGAGCCAGTTTAGAATTTTGCCTACCAGACCCTCCCCTTCTAACACTGAGCTCTGTTTGCAAAAGAATACACACAGTCAAAAATCTGAGACCAGTAACATATGCAAAAAGATCTCTCAAATTTTGCCCCCTCTAACAACCAAGGTGAACACAAATATCACTGTAGGGGCCACTTTTCTCCAAACGCTCATCATCTCTAACTTTCATGAAACACTGTACAGGGAAAGAATAAACAAATTTTTTTTTCTCGGCACTTTCAAATTTTAAAAACCTTTCCCTGTCAATCTATAGCAGGTTCTAGTTCTGGTGTACACTGATGGACACCCTACCACAAGCTTAATAAGAGATTCCTCAACTCCCGCCCTAAGAAGGGGCATCATTATATCCATTCTGCTCCCTCTGTATTTATGCAGCTGGGGCTGTACCTTGAGAGAACATACTAAATGACTGGAGGAAAAAACAAAATTAATAAAACATGTTCTTAATATCTAAGGGTAAAGATCTCAAACGGCACTAGGGTTCCTGAATGAGTCAATGAGCTTAAAGTCTATAGAGAGAAAATTACAATGAACCAGAATTGATTTTTTTAAGCAATCCTATGAGAAAAGACCCCGAAGTCTACAATAAAAGATTATATTGCAACGCTGGAGAGTCAAATGGTAATCAAGAGGGGCCAAAGAGACAACAAATGGGATCACTTGTAGTTTCAAAACACTTATCGTATGAGATTTGTTTTTCTGTTTCATTTTTCTTCTTCCTCCTTTTCTTCTTCTTCCTCCTCCTCTCCTTCCCTTTCTTCTTTCTCCTCCCCATCTTCTTCTTCTTCCACTTCCCCTTCTTCTTCCTCTCCTTCTTCTTTCTCTTCCTCCTCTTCCTCTTCCTCTTCTTGTGTAGAATTAAATCTTAGTCAAAGTTTGTACAGTTTCACTTGGATGACCGTGTGGTTAACTGTTTAAACCAAACACGTCTGAGAGTGAAACGGAGTGCTAAAAATAATTAACATGTGCTAATTGATCCACAAAAGGGGATCAGAACCATCTCCAGCAAACTGGGAAGCAAGGTATCCGAGCTGGAATGCACACAGCAAAATCACTGACTTGAAGAGTGTCTTGACTTGTGAGCAAAGCGGTTTTTTTTCCTTAAACTCTTCCTTTTTCTTTCTTTTTCCTCTCGCCTCCTTCTTTTTTTCTTCTCCTAAGATTGGTCCTGAGCTAACATCTGCTGCTAATCTTCCTCTTCTGTTTTCTTCTCCTCAAAGCCCCCCAGTACATAGTTGTATATTCTAGTTGTATGTCCCTGAGGTTGAGCTATGTGAGATGCCGCCTCAGCATGGCCTGATGAGCGGTGCTGGGTCCATACCCAGGATCTGAATGGGTGAAACCCTGGGCCTCCAAAGTGGAGCGTGTGAACTTAACCACTAGGCCACGGGGCTGGCCCCTGAGCAAAGTGGTTTTATAGGAGGCCTCCTCACTGCAGACATACAATGTGAAATCTTCAGTTTCTCTGACTATTGAACAGATTGATGCTCTAAAATGCATTCATGCATTCACTCATTCATTTATCATTCAACAGGTAATTATTGAAAAGTGGGATTACTGAGACTAAGACCACATGGCGGCAATGTATCAGAAATAGGTTGGGTGAGGGTTAGGTGAGATCTGATTCTAAGCTCAGCACTTACACCCCTTTATAAGTTAGGGGACCTTTCATGTGAATAATAATACCTGCCTTGCAGGATCGTCAGGAAATTAGAAGTTGCATACCTAAAATCCTTAGCAACATTCCGGCCTGCAGTAGGAGCTTAATAAATAGTAGATACTGTTAGATACTGGTACACTTTCCCTGATTCTCAGGAAGGCTATGACAGCCATGACTTAATGAAGAAGATGGAAGGCAGCTCCAACTCATAGGCAAAGCCCCCCCTATGCAAAGAATTGACTGTCTCTCCGGGGAGATTAGAACACTGCACTCATGAGAGTAGCCTAGAGCAGGAGGGATGACTGGGATAGAGGGCTCCAAAAAGTGCTCTCTGTATGACCTTAGGATGGAGAGGTCACTTCCAGCTGGTATAGTAAAAGAATGACCGCTTCATGGAGGAGGGGGCATGAGAGCAGGGCCAGGAAGAAGGAGTGCGACAACCAGAGGCGGTGGGGAGGGAATTGCAACCAAAAAACCAGCATGCACCAATACTCTCAAGTGGGAAACTGCAAGGGATTCAGACAGAACAAGATGTAACCTGACTGGCTGGGGATACCTGTGGCTATAAGACTGTCATTGGAGAAGGGTGCATAGGGCGTTATGGCATCCTCGAAGACAGGCTGAGAGTGGAAGACTTTCTTAGGGAGACAAGGGGGAGATGCTTAAGGCTCACAGCACGCAATTTATACAACTGAAGAATAAAGGGCACCATCACAGTGTCTTGTGTTTCCAGGGTTTGTGCATGCATGTGTATGTCTGTTTGCATTTCACAGTCCTTCAACAGAGAGATGTAAACGTTTTAGAATTCCATCAATATCAACATTTTCTGCAGACTTTTGGAGATAAGTCATTTTGTCATAGATTGATTCATCCTGAGACAATATAATGAGAAGATGACAAATTCTATTGTTTGGGAGAAAAGCATAATATTCAGTAAAAAGTATTAAGGTTTTCCCACTTAGTTGAGATTATTATATAGATGTTTTTTCTCAACCTTTACATTTTGACAATATGAAAGCTGCTATTGAATCAAAGTAAACCCATGAAAGGTGGATAACAATACCTGCTCTGCCTTCCAGATAAAAAATTGACCAGAAGACATAGGTAAAATCATCAAGCAAGATGCACAATTAAATTAAAAGTGTTACTTTTTGAGATGTAGCAACCCTATTAATTGCCTTTTAATCTTTCTCCTTGCCAGTTAGGAATTAATGTTGAATAGGGTTACATAAAACATGCTTGTTACATCTCATACTGCTTAAAAAACACTTCAGGGAACATCTTTCCTATCACTTTATTTATCCAGATCTTTCTATGCCAAATATTCTGTATATACATTTCCACATATCACAATGCCTAGAGTTGCACTGTCCACACAGAATGATTCACACATGGATCTCCTGAAAGTCCCATGTGAGAATATTAAACTGTCGTTGTCTTTTAAGACAAGCTTGGCATTTGCATTTCTATAAGCACAAAAGTCAAGCTTGCCTTAAAAGGCAATCATAGCTTCATGTAACTCTAAGGAGTAATTTGGTGGTCTAATGGTTAAGATTTGGCACTCTCACCACTGTGGCTGCGGCCCACGTCTTGGTCAGGGAACCACACCACTCTTTCATCGGTTGTTATACTATGGCAACTGTGTGTTGCTGTGATGCTATGCCGCCGGGATTTCCAATACCAGTAGGGTCACTCATGGTGGACAGGTGTCAGTGGAGCTTCCATACTAAGACAGACCAGGAAGAAGGACCTGGCTACCCACTTTTGAAAAAAATGGCCATGAAAACCCTATGAACAGCAGTGCAATGTTGTCTGATACGGCACTGGAAGGTGAGAGGATGACGCAGAAAGACTGGGCAGGGTTATGTGCTACTGTCCACAGGTCTGCTAGAAGTTGGAATCTACTCGTCAGCACTAACAACAACAAAAGGAATAAGAGGGTTTTTTTTTTAATTATCTTTATCATACAGATGCTGAGTGACTCTATGAATTAAAGTTGAACTAGCGTTTTTAAACAAGAAGTCAAATCCCACAATTTCATGTACATTATAAGCAGTAGAGTTCTAGAGAATTGTGGAAAAATATCCACTCTGTAGTCAAGGTTGAATTTCATTTCTGCTTTCATAAATAAATTATGCCTGTCATTTCCATTAGGCATGGTTCTTACTCTAAATCATTACAAAACATCTTCGAGAACCTTGGGGCATTTCTTATGTTCCACTTCAGAGATATAGATATAATTCACCGAGCTGTTAGAAGGATTGATCAACAAAGCTTACAAAATGTTTCAGCATTTGAAAAGACAAAAATGCTTTCATGCAAAAATTCCCAGGGAAACTATAGTCACTAAGGTGAATTTAATTCTTACTTGTATTCAGTCTTGGCTCAGGGAACTTCCTTAAAGATAAGAAAATAATTTTAGGAATTACTTAAGCCATAATAGTCTTAAAACCACCTAACCTAATTACCCAAAGTTTTCCTTAGTAATTTGATGCCATTGTGCCTTCCTAGTCTTTGTCTTGCTTCGTGTGGAGGGTAGGAGGTGAAGGGCATGCAAGGGATTATAGGCCACATGATAAGAATGAAGCTAGATTTAGTTTACTATATCTGTCAGAGCCTGATGGGAGGACATTAGCACTCCAGGCATTCAAACAGAGGGAACTTACTTAAAATGGATTGTTTACAGAGGAGTAGGAGGCCCAGAAGAAGCTAAAAGGAGAAGGGAAGGTTGCCCAGACATTAGCAACAGTAGGAAGCTCCTACTGCCCTCTCCTGAACGAGGACAGGAGCCCACCACCCTGATGATGTTAAGTAAACTCTAACCCCGAACCCACACTCAGAGGGGATTATAGAAAATGATGTCGTTTCCAAGCTTAACAGGGAAAGGCTGACAACAGATGGTCTGGCGCACCTCGGGAAATGATTTAACCCGCCTTCGTCTCAATTCTCCCAGTAGGAAAATGACAACAGTAATAGCAGCAGTAATAAATTCTCTTTCAGTCTGAATAAAGGCATCGTTCTAATAGTCTCTGTGATGTGATTGTGCTTGACAATATGAGGTGAGGCACAACTTATACATCACAAACAGGAAGAAGTTCTGGAAGACCTCATAAAGGAAGCACTGGAGAAGAAACCACAAAGATTAAGAAGTCAACCTGACAACCAGAGGCACTCACAACTAGAATACACAACTATGTATCGGGGTGCTTTGGGGAGAAAAAGAAGAAAAGAGAAAAAAAGCAGCAGCAGATTGGCAACAGTTGTTAGTGCAGGTGCCAATCTTTAAAAAAAAAAAAAAAAAAGAAGTCAACCTGCCGTTGATGATAGGGTGCAGTGTAGGGTGTGGTCCGGGTGAAAAGAAGTCTTGCACAAATGGAGAACCATGATGCTCATTCGGCATCCTATCAGTTACATTAAACCAACCAACACCTATTAACACCGTCATTGTGGTCAGCCAATATCCAGCAGCTTTCTGTGCTAGCCTTCATCTGGTGTCCCTAACATTTTGGTGGGGAGGGGAACATTCTATCTTTGTCTGCTTCCCAGAAGCCTAGATATCACTCAAGAGATGGTGGCAATGTGATTTTGGAAGAGCATGGAGCAGGAGTTTGGTGGGAATTTTGGCTGGTCAGAAGTCTGATTTCTGCTTGTATACAACAGGACTGCATGTTGGCAATCTGTACACCCTCCCTGATAAAAACTTCTGAAAATCTTGGCCAGGGCAATGGAGCAGAAAGAGGTGGTTGTTACTATCTGCTGTCAAGTCGGCTCCAACTCCTGGAGACCCTATGAACGAGTGATGTCCACAATATCCCGTCTTTAACAGCCCCCTCAGCTCCTGTAGACTCATACCCTACGGTTTCCTTCATGGAGTCAATCCGTCCCATACTTGATCTTCCTCTTTTCCTGCTGCATTCTACTTTTCCCAGTGTTACTGTCTTTTCCAAAGAACCCTGCGTTCTCATGATGCGTCCAAAGGAGGACAGCCTCAGTTTTATCATTTTTGCCTCCAGCGATAGGCTTCATTTGTTCTAGGACCCACGACTTCATCTTTCTGAAGTCCAGGGTATCTGTAGAGCTTTCTTCCAACACCATATTTAAAACAGTAGCATTCTTTTGGCTCAGTAAAACAACACATAAGAATCTTTTGGTAATATTCAATATCTTGATATTGTACTTTTTCAAAGGAACCACCATGTTATTTAGATAACACATAACCTGTTTAAAGTTTCTGAATGTTTTGAAGGGGAGAGCCTTTTCCTTAGGACTCTGAAGGCCTACAGGATGTTGAACTGGGAATCACAAACAGATGCCAGATAGGATCCCTACAAACGGTTTGTGGACCAGCTCTGAACAGATGGAGGCATGGCAGTGGAACGCCTCAAAACAGAATGTTTAAGATATGAAGTAGAAATGCATTAATGAGAAACACTTGGGTCTTAGGTTCCAATTTTAGCCATGGATGCCAGGTTAAAACTATTGACCTGGACATGTGGAATACAGATTCGTTTCACTGATTGAACTAGGCAGTGTGAAAGGATTTCTGGTTTTTGACATGTCTGATATCCTGACCAATTAGCATATAGTCCATTTGACAAAGAGCTCCAAGTCTGGAAAATCTGGTGGAATCTAAAACCAAACCAATCAATGGAGATCTGTCTGCTTGAATCATTGTCAGTTGTGAGTTTATATCCAAATGAAGGATGTGTTTGAAACTATGTGATTTTCCTAATGCTTTTGGATTTCTTTCTTTGTCAAACTTGGATTTTATTTTTCACCCTGAACTTAAAACAGATCAAACTCAAATCGAACCAAATAAAGTGCATGCTAAAAGATCTTCATTACACAGTCTGGCTTCTGCCCCCTACCAGCACACACATACACACACACAAACTATAACAGGATGCAGAAAAACAATTATATTTCTTAAAGAAAGGAATAAGATGTATAAGTGGTTTTACTGTATTCATCAAAAAATATAGTTAATCAAATTTGGATATAAGATATACTCAAGATTAGTAATGTATATACAGTATTTCTCTCCCCGTGGTAAACTTAGCTAAATGATTCATACTTTCTTGAAACTACCCAAACACATGAAATTGAGGCCAATCATAAAAATGAGACTGTTTATTTATTCAGCAAAGATTTATTGATCATCCACTGTTGGGGATTGACAGGACCTACAAATTGACATCAGCTTTTTCTTACCTGAATTTGGAAACAATTGAGAGATGGATAGAGAAGTCAAGCAAAAGGGAATAAAAATATACAATTTGTGCCTGATAAAAGTTAGATTGAAAGGCAGAAAAATGGGTTTCCTCCTAGTCAACCTCCCAAACCAGACCTCCACCTCCAGCCTCCCGAGGAGGGGTGTGGCCCTGTGGAACCATGGTGGGGAGGGCATGCCAGAATATGTGCTCTCTGGGGGGTTGCTGCCTCTAATAACAGACGGGAATGGAAGAAGGGAGAACACTACCCAGACCCACTTCTTTATCCCAACCCACCAAGTACGCACATCACTCCTCTTCTCTGTGTCGCAGAGAACCTGTGGTGGGTGGTTCATCAGGTGTGGATATGACTGCTACTACGAGGGCAGAGACACTGAGGTGTCAGACAGAAGGCGAGAGATGTAGACCATCGGTCTGGTTTCAGTCTCACTGGGATGTACATAGCCTACTATCAATGCACTCAAATTTCACCGGGAGTGATACCCAACAAGAGTTTAACTGGGGCACGAAGGGTCTTCCACAATGTGTGCCGTGTACGGTACACTGAATGAGATGGAGGAGTCCACACATGAAAGAAATAGTATCACTCCCTTGTCTTTAGTATCCTGAGTGACATACACAAGAATCTTGTCATCATACTCAAACTCTGATGGTGTGCTCTTTCTCTCAGGGTGCAGCATTTGAGACATCCATCTTGTACAATTTTCAAATTAATGGAAGTGCCAAGCCAGTCATGACCCTCTTCCCTGCCAACATTTCGCCACCTTTCCAATTCTTCGGAGCCCCATGCTCCTGGAACCAAAGGCTGCCTTCAGGGGAGTCAACCTGTTGAATCTTTTGTCCCAGTAGCTGCTGTCATTGCCTCTTGCTACAGAAATGCTTAGGCCTAAAAATCTATCTAGGATGGAGGTGCTTCTCTTTATTCCCACATCATTCACTGGTGCAGAGCTGGATTTACTGTGAGGCTGATAAATCTGAGGTTCTGCCGTCACTTCCTTAGTGGAGGGAATGAGGTACTCTGTGCATAAAATTTAAGGGAGGGCCAAAAAAGTAAATAATCAGGATAAATAATATTTTAATGCATTATTTTTTTAAAAAACTAAATTAATGCAAAAAAAATCCCACAATGAACAAAATATAAAAATTTTAAATGAGGACAGGATTGGACCTTGGACTTGAGTGGCTTACCCTAATCCTGGCCCCAGGCTCTAATAATTTGGTTCAGTTTACACGGCCATTTGTTATTGCAACATTTGCAAAAGTAAGATACTTTTCCTGCAATTAGCTATGATCTCTATGTGTCTTTACTCCCAACTTCTCTCCCATACTATCCTTGATATCAGATAGGGTTGGATTCTCCAAGTGCATTTTGGGATCATGTTAAGAGATGGATGAGTTGGGGTAACATTTAGTTTCAGCTTAGTGGAATTTTTTATGATATCAGCAATTTTTCTACAGTTAAGTTACTGCTAGCCAATACTATTAGTTTCCTATTACTGCTGTAACAAATTATCACAAATGGTGACATAAAGCAGCACAAATTTATTATCTGACAGTTCTGGATGTCAGAAGTCCAAAATGGTTTGGCAGGGCTGCATCCCTTCTGGAGGCTCTAGGGAAGAATCCATCTCCTTGCCTTTTCCAGCTTCTAGAAGCTGCCCACATTCCTCGTCTAGTGACCCCACATCATTCCAATACCGCTTCCATCCTCACATCTCCTGCTCTGACTCTGACCCTCCGTGTCCCTCTTATAAGTACCCTTGTGATGACACTGGGCCCACATGGATAATCCAGGATCATCTCCCCATCTCAAGGTCCTTAACTTAATCACATCTGCAAAGTCCCTTTTGCCATTTGGATAACATACTCACAGGCTCTGGGCATTAGGACAGGGACATCTTTGGAGGCCATTATTCTCCCTACTGTAACATCTTTGTATAGGAATGGCTTCCAGGAAATCTCTCACCACCTACTGTGCTGATTCTCTTGGGGACATGACACAAAGGTGACAGATCAGCAGCCCTCTCTCTACAGGAAAATATTCTATGGGTCCCTACACTGCAGGTATGTCTAAAGTGCAGGAGGAACAGGTTTTAAATGGACAGAAGTTCATCTGTGGAAATGTCTTTCAATCTTACAGCACATACACAAAAGACACTTGCTAGACATTTTCCTAAATTTGACACAATCCTAGAAATTTAAATCATATCCCACTGGGTTCTGACACCTAGGCCATTTTATGAGCTTCAATAATATTCAGGTCCAAAGCCAACTTAGCCCACATCTTGCTAGGAGACTCTTAATAGCCTGAAGACATGAATCCAAGAGATCAGCCCTCCACACCTTCCTCAGGGGACTGCAGTTAAGAATAACTTTAAATGCAATAGAATTTGCTCCCCTCATTTCTTTTCCTTCTGGCCAATATCAGCTTGATATTAACAGTTTTTAAAGCTCAAACTTCACATACTTATGCTCCCCCACATGCACGGAACTTAGGTACAATTTAAAGTCCTGGCATGAAACCATGAAACCCTGGCTATAAAACACCATATTTTTTTTTAAAAAGGCAAATGATTGCCAATGCCTGCCCCCTGATATCTGAAAATGCTGAATACGAAAATTAAAACAATATGTTTTCCTTGAATCAAGACCTTTCCTCATATATGATGCCTTAGAAGTCTTCAAGCTGCCCAGTAGCTGTGAAGGTCTTTGTACATCCAGGGCCTGTGTGATTCAAGGTCAAGCCACCTCTACCTGCACCCTAAGGCCGACATCTTCGCTGGGTCCCACACAAGTGTGCTTAGCTGGTGTCCTCCTGGAGGCTGACTTTGCCTAAGATAACCTATCATTACGAAAACATTTTCTTCTCTCTTGTCAATATGGCCAAAACGAGAGTGACACACCAAAGGGAAAATTTCAATTCTAGAAACCCATTTGGTAATCCTAAAGCCAGAAGCCTTGAGCCCAACTCCCACTTGAAGCTTCAATATCTTCTGTTGATGAGTTCCCCACATCATTTCTATTTGTCAGGGTTCCCCAATAAAGAGCCAGAGTTTAGTATTAGAGCTTTCTCAGCTCACTTCACTTTTTTTTTTTTTTTGCAAAGTAGTAAGGCAGGTAGATGGCTAAATATCACCTTTATCATCGGTCAAAGCTAGATTAGAAGACATGTGTTTGATGTTTATCAACAATGGGCTAAAGCCAAATCCCAGAAGATTTCATTTCCCCTCTCAATGAAGGACAGTGCTAAAGGATCCCAGATCCCCCTCCCATAACGTATGGGGATTGAGGTCACAGAGGACCAGACCGGGACACATGCTCTCACTGGGCGGGCTGCCTCCCAGAAGGCAAGTGAAGGAGGGAAGAAGCAGAGTTATGTACCGCGAACTCCTCGTCCCAAAGTCACATAGGCATATGAGGACGAGGGAGTGAGGGGCAGAGAGACCAGGAGTTTTGTGCTAATTATTCCTTGTGAAAATGCAAAGAGAATAGAAAGGAAACTTCATTCTCCCATCAACACCTCCTTTGTGCCTGAAAGTATTCTAGGTAGTCACAAATGGATTATATTTTTTACTGTTTACACATGTAAGTTATTAAAATCCATCTCAAAATGTCAAGATAGGATGGAAAATTTCCAAAATCAAAAAGCACAGTTAAAAATAGGCTTATGCTCCCATTATTATAAAATTGTGTCCAAAACAAACTAAATAACCCATAAATTCACATCACAGAGTCAATTTGGAACATATAAGAAAGAATAATAGCCATTCTGGCTGGACAGTTGCCGTAATGACCTTTGAAATAAATATTATGGTCAATTCTTAAGAACTTTAGACATAGAAAAGAGAAAAAAATCAGCCCAATATTAGAATTTAAAAAGAAGAAAAGCAAGACCCTTTCTTATAGTATAAATAAATTATTCCCTTTGGAAAACTGAAGAGATGCATTTTTCATTTAGAAAATATTTGTCTGTTTTTGGATAATGCCAGTTACCACAAAGTAATATGATGATGATAAATTTCTTTTATGACTAATCTTTAAAATTATTTGAAATTCACATTGGAAATCATATGTTTGTGATTACTTTCTATTTCAATAACCAGAAGTAAAAAATCTTCTGCAGCACCTCAATAGGAAAGATGTAACAAATCTGAAACTCATGCAGGGCACTCATTTGTAGAGGAATTCTCCGTTTTCCCCAAAGTAATCCAAGAATCTGAGTACAGTTCAGTGGTAACAGGCTATTTCCACATGGAAATTTTATGGATATGCTCCCCAATACCAAACAAATTGTGCCTACGCCTTTATACATCAACTAAACCATTCCTCAGAGCAAGACCTGTACACTCTGGCCATCATTTTACAACTTCTACAATTTGGGTAGCACTATTGCTGACGATTTTCAACTAACTCTTATACCTTCCATCCCATCTCTGCTCTACTAATGGCCTCTGATTCTTTGGCTAAAAGTACTGGCTTGTTTCAACAAACTTTCAGCTGCCCTGGCAGGATATTTCAAAGATAAACAAATCCAGCTACTTGCTGTAAAGGTCAACAGCATTTGATGGGATCAGCAAGATTTTCCCAACTTTTTCCAAGAACTAGTCCAGTATTATACAATAACTTTCTTTAAAATGCTTAGATTTCATAGTATTTATTAGGCATATAGCAAGGTACTCTATTAGAATTTAGTAAAACTATCACATATGGAAATTGATACAACAAGTACGGTGCTAGGCAACAACAACAAAAGTGGCATTGGCTTATTATTTTGATAGTAGGCAGCAAGGAAATTCATATTTTAGGATAGAAAGTTGATGACCCTGGACAAACCTTGAAAATATTTGGTAAATTTGTCACATGAGAAATTGAAAGATGGAGTCGGTAATTTTTGCAGGATGTGAATGGAAAAAGCCCGAAGGTTCTTGTGTTCACTGTCCCTAACTGCTTTTACTAAGGCATTACAAAAAAGGAGATTAACTTAGGCAATAATTGGCCAATTTGCAAGCAGAGATGTAAGAAAATAGGGAGGTCAGAAATTGAGGTCATTAAGAAAAAGAAAACTGTTTCTGTCCTCCACCAACAGGAGTTACAAATGGTGTTCAAAGCCTTTCTCAAAGGCCATATTAAGCCATCTCAGGCAAATAAAGAGACTAAGCCCAAGGCAATGATCTGATTCACAATGTCACCTAATATATTAGATGACCTCAAGGTAGACAGAATTAAGATGAGAAAATCTTGGATTAAACTAAGTGTGAGGCAGACTTGAGATCTTTTTCCAGAAAACAATTTGGGGAATGACACATGAACCTACTGGGTAGTAAATAAATTGGAAGTGTACTAAGTTTTTGAGGAATTTGTATTTTTAATGAAACTACAAGCCTGTCCTACAAAAATATACCTACAAAAACTCTCATCGGAATATCAGAAAGAAAAGTTTTTAAGGATCTACAGTAACCCAAGTAAGGTGTAATGCCCAACATCCATTTTATACACAGCCAAGGAGAATAATGAACAGGGATATGCCCCCAGAGAGCAACGCAGCCAAGCCACTGCCAGAAGCATGGCTATCGAGTAAGATTTCGTGACTGCTATGTATCTGTTAATTATATCTGCTTCTTATTCTTCCCTTTGCAGAATGGAAGATATCCATCCATACGTACCCTGTTACTACCACACTGACATTTTATATGTAAGAGGGCAGGGAACTTGACTTTGAATTTTTAAATTAAAAAGTGTGTGATGAGGAGCCTCGTATGGATCTGAAGAAAAAAACTATACTTCCCTCAAGACTCTGTATTTTGAGCTGGATGCTCTCTCTGTATGAGACTTTTGGTTGTCTCCCCTGAGAACGGAGTCCAGGTGTTTCTATGGAAAGTAAGCAATAAGCATATATTTAGGTGCATAGAAGACTGGACTTTGGCTGACTTCTGGATGTTTCCCTAATTTTTTCCTTCTTTTGTTCTATGGTTAAGGTCACTGTACACTTTATTCCTAGTGTCTAGGTCCAGGTGTTCTCTGTACCGAGTTCTCAGAATTGGGATGTGAACAGAATCATTGCATGAAACTTCTGGGTCCATATGGGTGCTTGTGCTGGACTCTCTCCCTTTTCTTTCTTACTGGCTAAAATTTGTGATACCCAGAATGGCACTGGGAGCCATGTGATGAAGCTGAGAGTCTCCTGCTTTACTGGGGGGCTTGGATGAAACTTAGAGCCAAATCTGCCTTCAGACTCCGGACCCATGAGAGAGAAACACATGTCTATCTTTTTGATTCACTGTGATACGCTATCTCTTTGTCATAGCTACTTAGCGTTTACCCCAGTATAGTAATAGTGAGGAAAGATCGTAAAAGAGCTAACAGTCCAGAAACTAGAAAATTTGGCCTTTGCAAAGATACCTTATTAATTTCTCCCTGGTTCTTTTCTCCTCTATCCATTACTATCAGTGAAAAGAGCCCCAGATGGCTCCAGCCATTCTTGCCATCACTTCAAAAGTATCACTGAGATAAGACTTCTGCAACCTGAGTAAAATATGGATCTCTCTAAAGAAACAGTAAATTCACTCTGTTCCTGTGATTCTATCCCATTTTAAGAGACAGCCAGTTAAGAAGATGAAGCCTTGAGCTTTCTATAAACATTTGCTTCAACTGCCTCAAAAATTTTAGCTGAGGAAGAGAAGTTTTGTCTTCTTTCTAAGTTGGATCTCAACACTTTTAGTCAACTAATCAATTTGACTATCTTTATTAAATACTTATTGCGTTGAAGTTCTTGGGCCAGGCAATTGGAACAATAACAACTGTATTGAAAAGATTCCTTGTGCCAGGCCCTCCAAATATATTTATAAAATCAGAAGTGTACTAGTCATGGCGCTTGTCAGTTCCTGCCAGGCAAGCCAGAGCATGTTTGACAGAGGAAGCATCTTGTGAATCTGAAGTGACTCTGAAGGCTACACAGAAAAGAAGCAACTTTGAGGGATAAAAAGAGTTTTTATAATATGGGAGGACTGTTGGTTTTCCACATAGGGAAAATGGAGAAAGGAAAGACATCCATTTATTCCTTAATTCACTTCCATCTATTTATCAATTACCAATCATGTGCTAGGAACTGTGTTGGGAGTTGGACATACAGAGAGCTTGCCTTCTAGAGGGAAAAAGAAAAAAAATATTAGCAGACAAAATAATTATGTCCCAGGAAAGGCCAAGGAGTTACAAATGGCAATGCCGTGAGGAGAAACAAAATGAGTTAATTTAAATAGAGCCCACAAGTTCTCCAAAGAAAGGACAATTCATACATGAACTGAAGGATAAGGGGACAGTATTCATATAGCCATCTGCAGGGGTTGTGGGAAGCCTTTTCAGGCAGCAGAAATGCTACCTGCAAAGAGTGTTAAGAAGTGAAAGACTATGTTTGTTTAGATACAAAAGAAGAGCGTGGTGTTGGTGGGTGGAGAACAAGAGAGAAGTTGGCATGAGATGAGACTGAAAAGGAAGGAAGGGGCTTGAGGCAGAGCATTGAGATAACACTAAAGAATCAGGAGGCAATGAATTTTCCTGAGGTGATAGCTTTGGATATGGGAAAGCTGAAGTATAAAAATCACATAGGTGGATTCTTGTGGTAGGTAACAGAAATTCTCATTGTGGCTCCATTTTATAGGGTCTTGAAGGCTAAGGAATTTAAATATTATCTGTTACAATATGGGACCACTGGAAGTTTTGAGCAGAGTATACCTAGTACAACCAACCCATTAGTAGCTCACTGGTGGGGGTTTGGGATGGAATAGGATACGGACTAGGATGCTCTTGCCAAAGCCCAACAAAAAGATTAGGATATGGGTAATGAAAAGGAATAGAGTGATCAAAACAAGATAAACTGAGCAGGAAGACTCTTAGGGACTTGGTGAATAACTGGCTAAGAGAGCTTAAAGAGAAAAAAGGTCAGAAATAATTCCAAAATTTTCTATGTGAATCATTGGGGAATAAACGTTGACTTTCATAGTATTCAGAAAGAAATCGGCTTACAGCAGGGAAAAAAATCATAACGAAGGTGACTTTTCTTCTTTCATCTTAATTAAGGTTTATTGAAGTAAACACAGCTTAAGCAAGACCCATCATGAGGATTCAGTACCTGGCCCTTGTCAGTGTGTACAATCACCTTGGCATTGTTTCAAGGTGATGAGAAAAGAAGAGGGATGGGCCAGTTACTTGAATGATGTGTTTATCCTGGTGAATGACCTCACCACATGCTCTTTGAATGAACTCTAGTAGTCTACAGAGAAAAGCATGCATCTACGGTGGGGGAGACAAATCCAATTGTATCCTTTCTTCTAGAAAATGGAAATCATCATTGCCAGCATGGCCGTCATTATTATCATTTGTGATAAAGGGTCAGCGGACATGAGTGTCCAGAATATCCTGGAAGGGATGTCCGCTGGAAGAATTCACTGCTCTCTGTCAGCACTACATCCCTTGGCAGTACATCGCATTAGGCTTCTCTAACAAGCCCAGGCTCAGCACAAGGGAGCCCACCCATCTTCGGCAGCTGGAGTAGACAGTTTGCCTGCTACTGATAGTCAATTGCCAAGCCCAGCTGAAGGCTGATACAACAAAGGCATGTGGCAATTTACCCCATGGATGTGAAATCTGACCTTTTGATAGCCCACCCTGACTGGTGGCTAAGTTTCAGCAGCCACACCTCTCATGCTAAATTAAACAGCAAGGGAGGGACGCCTTGACTACTGTCTCCCCACAAATCACTGGGCAAATAAAATACATGCGCCTGTCACAAGAGCAAGCCTCTGTCTCAGGCAGTCACAACTTTCTGTGAGTGTCTGACAAAAGGCAAGGGAGAAGAGCCAGGTGAAAATTCTTTCTGGGCTCCTGTAGACATTCCCACATTTGCATACTGCATAGACGGCCTCCAAAAGGAAGGTGATGCTAAAGGAAATAAGCCAGTCACCAAAGGCTGAATATTGTCTGACTGTACTCACATGAGATACCTGGGGTAGTCAAATTTGCAGAGACAGAAAGAGGAATGGTGGTTACCAGGGGCCCAAGGGAGGAGAGAGTGGGGAGTTGTTGTTTAATGGGGACAGAGTTGCAGTTTTGCAAGATGAAAAAGTTCTGGAGGTGGATGGTGGTGATGGTTGCACACAATGTAAATGTACTTAATGCCACTGAAAGTACATTTAAAAATGGTTAAAATGGCAAATTTTATGCTAGGTATATGTTACCTCAGTTAAAAATTTTTTCTAAGTAAAAACAAAACAAAACAAAACAATGACCAAGATGTCTTCAGTGGGTGAAGGGATAAATAAACTGTGGTACAGGAGACGATGGACTATTACTCAGCACTAAAAAGAAATGAGCCTTCAAGCCATGAAAAGACACAGAGGAGGCTTAAGTGGATATTACTAAGTGCAAGAAGCCAATGTGATTCCAACTATAGCATTCTGTAAAAGGCAAAACTATAGAGACAGTAAAAATACCAGTAGTTGCCAGGGAATTGTGGAGGAGGAGAGGGAGGAATAGGAGAAGCACAGAGGAATTTTAAGGCAGGGAAACCATTTTGTATGATTCTACAATAATAGAAACATGTCATTATACATTGCTCAAATCCACAGAATGTACAACACCAAGGGTGAACTGTAATGTAAACTATTGACTTTGGGTGATTCTGGCATGCCAATGTAGGTTCATCAATTGTAACATGTCTCACTCTGGTAGGGATGTTGATATTGGGGGATGCTGTGTATGTGTGGAGGCAGTGGGTATATGGGAAATCTCTGTACCTTCTCCTCAATTTTTCTGTGAACCTAAAACTGCTCTAAAAAAATAGTCTTAAGAAAATAATAACAATGAAAAAAAAATAAAGTTCTCCTTGATTTCCAGCATTGACTTAATTTATCATCTTCATCAAGATATCATCAACATCATCTTTATGTTATGTAAAAATATGCAAACATAAACTGATTATAAACTCCTGCATCTTTAGCATTATACAACAATAAAACAAACCAAATTTACAAATCAAAAGCAACAAAACCAATAAAATCCAAATTACTGTTAATTTAATGTGATAGAAGCTGCTGCATTGCTGAAACTAATTGGTTGCTTAGAACATAACGGTGGAACAGGCAGCCATGTGCAAGTATGTTGCATTTGGCATACCCAACTGCAGAGTGACACACTCAACTGCAATGCCCCCATACTCACCACACGTGCATGCTTCTCTCTTTTTGGAAGAACAAAGTTCACCCACACAACCTATGTTGAGGTCATTTGGTATTCACTGGGATAAACACATCATTTATATACCTAGCCCATCTCTCTTCTTTTCTCATTACTTGACATAAGCAAAGGGTACTACTTGGTGTCAAGGCAACTGTAAACACAGACAAAGGTATTGAGACTTCATAATGAGTCTTACATAAAATTACCCATCTTGAGGATGCAGGACATACTTCATTAATCTTTAGACTATCATCAAAACGAAGACAAAAAGATAATAAGAAACAACATGGCTGAAAATCAGCCAAATACCAAAAACTTGTCCATAGACCCTCAAATTGGTTTCAAGGACAGTTGGAACAATAGTGAACTATTTTCATATTTTTTCCAGGAATATGTTCAGGTGGGTTCAGAGGCAAAGAAATGGAAATAGTAGTTGACACAAGATTTAAATTCAGTTCTGTTATTTAATCACAGTATGATTGTGAGAAAAAAATTTAATTTCTCTAGCATGTTTTCCTCTCTTGAAAAAAAGGATCAGGTTGTGTCTCAGATCCATTGTATCTTTAAAACTCTATTTTTAATACAATAGTTTTTTGGCTGGCACATCTTCATACTAAGTATAATAAAATTTTAATTGCAGTAAAATGATTTTTTAAAAACAGCTTTAGCATTATACACTAGAGCACTGTTAGCATCTAAAATCAAATCGTTGTGAAAGGGACACTGATACATATTGTGTAAAAATGGTTTAAGTTTAGTTTTCTCACAGCCAACCATGAATATACTTTTTGAACTTTCTTTAGCAGAACTCAAAACAAAGTTACAGTACCACCATTAGTAAAGTCTTCACCTTAATAAATCAGCTGTACTTCTCTTATACATTTCCTGTGTGTGTTAAAGTTCCTAGAAAAATGATATAAATCGATACATACCAGGCATCTGCAAACATTTTCAGCAAATGGTGATATAGTAAATATGTTTGTCTTTGCAGGGCAGCTATTCAACTCTGCCATTGCTGCAAAAAGCAGGTATAGACAATATGTAAATGACTGAGCTTGGAGGTGTTCCAATAAAACTTTATTTAAAAAAATGAGCAGTGGACTGAATTTGGCAAACGACTGCCATTTGCTGACCCCTGGAATATATGAAGGACCCAATATGATAATGTGACTGTAAGAAAGTGAAAAATGATTTTGATACTCCTGTAGTTGTTTAGATGTTGAAACATTGTCACTTCAAAGCTTAAAGCATCAGACTTTAAAAGGAAATTGTACACGCTTTCCTAAGTGTTTTAACGTATAGTATTGCGTGTGAAAATTAACTCGATACAATGCAAATATATGCTTATTTTTCTCATTTGGATTATGCCTATATTTTGCATGGTGAAAGCATACAAAAAAATGTAAGTTAATTTTCTTTCAACATCTCCGTTGAAGTCAAGTTGAAGAGAAATTCAAAGAATAATTTGGTGTCAATGAACAGTTAAACTTTCAGAGTATTTTCTTTTCTGTAACAAGCAATCTTGGAGGATAAAGATATGATAGCATTTTTTGCAAGGCAAATTTAGTATTTCTTTAGAATTTTAATAGTATTTCTAATTGATTCTTCTTTATAGTTTCAATCTCTTTTGTGAAGTAACTCCAGAACTCATTGACTTGTTTCTCTATATTTCCCTTTACGTCATTGAGTTTTTTGATGATAGCTACTCTGAATTCATTGTCATTTAGTTTACCTACTTCCAAGTCTTCAGGACATAATTCTGTGTTTTCATTGTTTTCCTTTTGGTCTGGAGCTTTTATAAATTGCTGGATGGTAGAGGAGTGGTTTTGGTGCATAATGCTATTATTCAGTTGCAGTTACAGCCTGTCACTACTAGATGGGAGTCAAGAGCAGTGTGTTCTGAGCCCTCTTCTTTCAGCTATGATGGCGGCACACAGCATGGGTTGGGGGAGAAGGGGCACTTTCTCTCGCGTGCAGACCTGGATTCCGATCAGCTCTCGCTCTCTGGTTTACTGGGGCCCTAGCTTGATGGGGTCCCCCCACACGAAAGCTTTCCCCCGTTAGAGGATTTGTGCTGCACGGGTCTGCGGGAGTCCTGGACGATCCCATGGATGCACGGCCCCTCCCCTGCACCTTCCCTCACCCACAGCAGCGACCCCAGTCTCTAGGGGAGGGAGCGAAGTTCTCTCTTACCACATTCCAGCTCCTCCAAGGACGGCTCCAGCCTCTCCATCCTCTGTCATTTGGCTGCTGTGGGTCTCTGACGATTTCTGTTATTAGGATTTTTTTTGGTTGGAAGGCAGTTACTCCTTTTGGTTGTAATTTGGAGGGGAGAAAGTCCCAGGTGAGCTCACTCCATCATGTCACCGACATCACTCCTCAAATAAGCAATCTTAAACTACACCTAACAGAATTAGAAAAAGACAAAGAAACAAAGCCCAAAGTCAGCATAAGGAGGGAAATAATAAAAATTAAAGCATAAATAAATGAAATTGAAACAAACAAACAAAAATGGTAGAAAGGATGAATGAAACAAAGAGCTCATTCTTTGAGAAGATAAACAAAATTGACAAGCTTTAGCCAGACTCACTGAGAACAAATGAGAGAAGGCTCAAATAAATAAAATTAGAAGTGCAAGAGGAGAAATTACAACAGATAGCACAGAATACAAAGGATTATAAGAGAATACAATGAAAAACTATATGCCAACAAATTGGACAATCTAGGAGAAATGGATAAATTCTTAGACTCATACAACCTCCCAAAACTGAATCAAGAAGAAATAGAGAATATGAATAGACCAATCACAAGCAAAGAGTTTGAAACAGTAATCAAAAACCTCCCAAAAAATAAAAGTCCAGGACCAGATGGCTTCTCTGGAGAATTCTACCAAACATTCAAAGAAGATTTAATACCTATCCTTCTCAAACTATTCCAAAAAATTGAAAAGACGGAGCAGTTTCTAACTCATTCTACGAGGCCGACAACACCCTGATCCAAAAGGCAGACAAGAACAACACAAAGAAGGAAAATTACAGGCCAATATATCTGATGAACATAGATGCAAAAGTCCTGAACAAAATATTGGCAAACTGAATACAGCACTACATTAAAAAGATCATACACCATGATCAAGTGGGATTTATACCAAGGACACCACATTAACAAAATGAGGAATAAAAACCACATGATCATCTCAATAGACACAGAGAAAGCATTTGACAAGACCCAACAGCCATTTATGATAAAACTCTCGATAAAATGGGTATAGAAGGAAAGTACCTCAACATGATAAAGGCCATATATGACAAACCCACAGCCAACATCATACTCAATGGGCAAAAACTGAAAGCCAGCCCTCTGAGAGCAGGAAGAAGACAAGGGTGCTCACTCTCACCACTCTTATTCAACATAGTACTGGAGGTTTTGGCCAGAGCAATTAGGCAAGAAAAAGAAATAAAAGAAATTGAAATAGGAAATGAAGAAATGAAATTCTTGCTGTTTGCAGATGACATGATTTTATATATAGAAAACCCTAAAGAATCCATTGGAAAACTATTAGAAGTACTGAAAAATTACAGCAAAGTTGCAGGGTACAAAATAAACTTACAAAAATCCATTGCATTTCTATACTCTAATAATGAACTAATAGAAAGAGAACTCAAGAATACAATCCCATTTACAATCACAACAAAAAGAATAAAATATCTAGGAATAAATTTAAACAAGGATGTGAGAGACCTATACAATGAAAAGTATAAGACATTATTGGAAGAAATCGGTGATGACATAAGGAAATAGAAAGAGATTCCATGCACATGCATTGGAAGAATAAATATAGTTAAAATGTCCATGCTGCCTAAAGCAATCTACAGATTCAATGCAATCCCCAGATTCAATGCAATCCCAATCAGAATCCCAATGACATTCTTCACGGAAATAGAACAAAGAATCCTAAAATTCATATGAGGCAACAAAGGACCCTGAATAGCCAAAGAAATCCTGAGAAAACAGAACAAAGTTGGAGGCATCACAACCCCTGACGTCAAAAATATACTACAAATCTATAGTAATCAAAATGGCCTGGTAGTGGTACAAAAACAGACACACAGATCAGTGGAACAGAGCAGAAAGCCAAGATATAAAACCACACATCTACGGACAGCTAATCTTCAACAAAGGTGCTAAGAACTTACAATGGAGAAAGGAAAATCTCTTCAATAAATGATATATAAAGAACTCACACAACTCAGCAACAAAAAATCAAACAACTCAATCAAAAAATGGGCAGGAGACATGAACAGACATTTCTCCAAAGAAGATATACAGATGGTCAATAGGTACATGAAAAGATGTTCATTATTGCTGATCATCAGGGAAATGCAAATCAAAACTACACTAAGATATCACCTTACACCCGTTAGATTGGCAAAAACATCCAAAACCAAGAGCGACAAATTTGTTGGAGAGGTTGTGGAGGAAAAGGAACCCTCATACACTGCTGGTGGGAATGCAAACTGGTGCAGCCACTATGGAAAACAGTATGGAGATTCCTCAAAAAATTAAAAATAGAACTACCATACAATCCAGCTATCCCACTACTGGGTATCTATCCGAAGAGCTTGAAGTCAGCAATCCCAAAAGTCCCATGCACCCCAATGTTCATTGCAGCATTATTCACAATAGCCAAGACATGGAAGCAACCTAAGTGCCCATCAACAGATGAATGGATAAAGAAGATGTGGTATATATATACAATGGAATACTACTCAGCCATAAAAATGAAGAAAATCGTCCCATTTGCAACAACATGGATGGACCTTGAGGGAATTATGTTAAGTGAAATAAGCCAGATAGAGAAGGATAATCTCTGTATGACTCCACTCATATGAGGAATTTAAAAATGTAGACAAAGAGAACAGATTAGTGGCTACCAGGGGAAAGGTGGGGTGGGGGGTGGGCACAAAGGGTGAAGGGGTGCACCTACAACGCGACTGACAAACAATAATGCACAACTGAAATTTCACATGAATGTAAACTATCATTAACTCAATAAAAATTAAATTAAAAAACATGATTGCTTATTTGAGATTTCTCTTGTTTGTTAAGGTGGGCCTGTATTGTTATGAATTTCCCTCTTAGGACCAATTTTGCTGCATCACACATGAGTTGGTATGGTGCATTTTCATTTTCATTTGTCTCCAAATATTTTTTTATTTTTACTTTAATTTCTTCAATAATCCATTGATTGTTCAATAACATATTGTTTAATCTCCACATACTAGTCTCTTTCCCAGCTTTTTTCTTTTAGTTGATTTTTACTTTCATAGCATTATGGTCAGAAAAGATGCTTGATATGATTTCAATCTTCTTAAATTCATTGAGGCTTGTCTTATTTTCCAACATATGGTCTATCCCTGAGAATGTTCCATGTGCACTTGAGAAGAAAGCGTATTCTGCTGTTTTTGGATGGAGTGTTCTGTATACATCTATTAAGTCCATCTGGTCTAGTTTTCACTTAAATCCACTATTTCCTTGTTGAGTTTCTGTCTGGATGATCTACCCATTGATGTAAGTGTGGTGTTAAGGTCCCCTACTATTATTGTGGTGGTGTTCATATCTCCTTTTAGGTTTGTTAAAATTTGCTTTATGTACTTGGGTGCTCCTGTGTTAGGTGCATATATATTTATAAGTGTTATGTCCTCTTGGTGGAGTCTCCCTTTTATCATTACATACTGCCCCTCTTTGTCTCTCGTTGCCTTTTTTTTTTTTAAAGATTTTATTTTTCCTTTTTCTCCCCAAAGCCCCCTGGTACATAGCTGTATATTTTTTAGATGTGGGTCCTTCTAGTTGTAGCATGTGGGATGCCACCTCAGCGTGGCTTGATGAGTGGTGCCATGTCTGTGCCCAGGATCTGAACTGGTGAAATCCTGGGCCACCACAGCGGAGCATACGAACTTAACCACTCGGCCACGGGACCGGCCCCTCTTATTGCCTTTTTTATCTTAGGTCTACTTTGTCTAAGTATGGCAACTCCTGCTTTCTTTTGTTTGCCATTAGCTTGGAGTATCTTCTTCCATCCCTTCACTCTGAGCCTGTGTTTCTCTTTAAAGCTGTGTTTCCTGGAGGCAGTGTATTTTTGGGTCTTGTTCTTTAATCCATCTCACCACTCTGTGTCTTTTGATTGGAGAATTCCACATGTTTATAGTTAGAGTCATAATTGATACATGAGGGCTTAGTGCTGCCATTTTATCACTCATTTTCCAGTTTTTCTGCATCTCCCTTGTTTCTCGTCCCATGTATTTTGGACTACCAATTCAGTTTGGTAGTTCTCTATGACAGTTTTCTCAGTTTTCTCTTTATTTATCATTTGTGTCTCTGTTCTGATTATTTGTTTAGTGGTTACCATGAGGTTTGTATTAAAAAATCTCATAGATGAGATAGTCCATTTTCTGATAGCCTCTTATTTCCTTAGATTAAGCCAATTCCATCCCTTTCCTCTCCTCCTTCGAAGTTATTATTGTCACAACTTATTCCATCTTGTATTGTGAGAGTATAGTTAAAATGATGAGATTATATTTATTTCTGATGTTTTCCTTCCCTTTATCTTTAATGTTACAATTAAGTGTTTGCTAACCTGTTCTGATAGAGAGCTGCAATTTTCTGATTTTTTCTACATGTTTATCTCCTTGCTCAAGGTTTTGTAAAGCCTTTCTCTTTTTTTCAGGTATGAGGGCCTTCTTGAGCACTTGTTGTGGGGGGGGGGAGGGTCTTGTGGTGAGGAACTCCCTTAGCTTTTATTTTTCTGGGAAAGTTTTAATTTCTCCATCATATCTGAAGGATACTTTTGCTGGATAGAGTATTCTTGGCTGAAAGTTTATGTCTTTCAGAATTTTGAATATATCATTCCACTGTCTCCTAGTCTGTAAGGTTTCTGCTGAGAAATCCACTGAAAGCCTGATAGGGGTTCCTTTGTAAGTTATTTTCTTCTGCCTTGCTGCCCTTAATAATTTTTCTTTGTCATCGACTTTTGCCAGCTTTACTACTATATGCCTTGGAGAAGGTCTTTTTACATTGATATAATTAGGAGTTATATTGGCTTATTTCACTTGTATTTCCAGCTCCTTCCCCAGGTTTGGGAAGGTCTCCACTTTATTATTTCTTTGAACTAGGTTTCTGCTCCATTCTCCTTCTCTTCTCCCTCTTGAATACCTATAATCCTTATGTTGCATTTTCCAATTGAGTCAGATAGTTCTCGGAGAATTTCTTCATTTCTTTTTAGTCTTGGTTCTCTGTCCTTCTCCATCTGAAATATTTCTATATTTCTGTCCTCCAGACTGCTAATTCTCTCTTCCATAATATTAGGTGTGTTATTCAGGAAATCCAGATTTTTTTTTTTTAATCTCATCTGTTGTGTTTTTCAGCTACAACATTTCTGATTGCTTTTTGTTTATAGTTTCAATCTCCTTTGTGAAGAAGTTTCTCATCTCATTGAACTGTCTATCTGTATTTTCTTGGAACTTGAGTTTTTTTAATTATAGCTATTTTCAATTCTCTGTCATTTAGATTATAAATTTCTTTGCCTTCATGATTGATTTCTAGGTGCTTGTCATTTTCCTTCTGGTCTGGAGTATTAATATTTTTTTTGATACTGTTATAGGGCATGGATTTGTGCTTCTGCATAGTGATAGTATCTGGTCACAGATTCCACCTGCTGCCACTGGGTGGGGGTCAAGAGCTGTGTATTCTGAGCCCGCTGTGACCCTGGCTCGCTCACTCCCAGCTGTTGCTTCTGTATCATATGTGCGGGTGCTGTGGCTGACCTGCTGAGGTTGAGCACTGGGTGGGGGAAGGGGTGCTTTCTTTCACCTGCTTGATCCCAGGGGCATTCTCACTCTGCCCTTGCTATCTGTTCTCCTGGTGTGCTGGCGTGATGAAGACATTCCCACAGTAGCTTAGTCACCTCTGTGTGGGGCTTTCCGACAGGCTGTGAGGGAACTTGGAGAGTGAAGTTGTTCCCTCAGAGGGCCTCCCCTCCCCCTCACCTCTCAGAGCCATGGGTGGGCCTGTGCCCTGGGTTGCTGCCATTGGGGGAAGGAAAGGAGATCTCCTTACCTCCTTCAACTTCCTCTAGGGGGTTCAGCACCTCTTCCTCCAGACATTTGGCTGTGTGGTTCTCTCAGACATCTTTTGTGTTGTGTGAATGTCCTCTGTTGGTATACGAATGTCCCTTCCATTGCATCTTAGGGGGGAGAGTCCAAGGGAAGAGCTCACTCTGCCATGATACTGACGTCACACTCAATGAGTAATTTTTGACATCATTTATTATGACTTTTCCATGTGTGCACTTAAAATTATGATCTTTATTTTGCAGCAGGCCCACAAAATATAGACATAACTATAAAATATTTTTAACTTATTTTTTCAGCTTTTATTTTCAAAATGCATTGCATATGCTATATCATTTCATCCTTCTACCATCCCAGCAGTGAAAGATATGTCAAGTGAAGTCCATTTTTTAAGGTGGGGAAATTCACTCATCAAGAGTTGCTGATCTGACTTGATCAACACTTCACAGAAGGGTCACTGTTGTCTCTGTTTGTTATCTGTCTTCATTTTGATTAGGTAAACTTCTTGATCCAAAAATCACATTAAAGATAATATTTCTCACATAAAAATTCAAAATACACAGTTTAATAAAATAAATATTAAATCAAGACTCTACAATTATATATACCTAGTGTTTCAAGAGAAAAATTAAAACATTTAATTTGCATATTCAGACAAATGTTAACACTGACCTGTTTACTTGGAAGATTTTGTTGTATACATCTCTACACCTAACATTATATATTCACTGCACTCAAAAACTAGGGGTGAGTTGGCTGTATTCATATAACTGCAGATGCAGTCAACCTCTGTGTGTGTGTGTGTGTGTGTGTGTGTGTGTGTGTGTGTGTGTGATTTTTCCATTGAGGAAATTCAGACATTTTGACAAAGTAGTGTTCTTTATACAATAGTATTACTGAGTTTGACCACAGCAAATCCCCTGCCCAATAACTCTTCTGAAGCATTTTTTTGTCCTACTGAATCTTTTACGTAGTTACTATTTCAGCACAGGCAAAAAAGACGCTGATATTAAAAAAAATAATAAGACTAACAGCTGTAGAAATAATGAATAAGGCTTCTTGACTATTGATCACAGTACCAGCCCCATAGTAGTGCTCATGGTAACTGCAAGATGATTTTTGTGGAAAAGATCTACCTCAAGGCACTGCCTGATGCAAAGATGGGAGATGAAATGCAATGCAAATCATTTGAATAGTCACCTGGCCTGACCATGTTGGAATACAAACTTGACATGACTAATGGCAATGTAATTTAAATGTTCTTAAAAGTAACATAAGCTTTTTGGGTGGGAGGGACATTAATTTAGTAAATGCAATAAAAACTCCCAAGGAGAGTATCATATCCAAAGTGGTTTAAAATATAATAATAATTTTCACTTAGGCATCATTTGCTCAAAATAATGTTCACATTTAGAACTCATGGTTTGCCTAATGGAACTGGATGAAATGAACTCTTCCTATACCATTAGCACTGTCACATATGGATTTAGTAGTTTTTTACGTGCTATCCTGGGAATTTTTCTAGGATTTATAACATAATTTATACGTATACTGAGTTCCAAACAATGAGTTACAAATGGACTGTTGGAATTTTCCTAATGCAATAAACACATTCTCATGACAACATACAATGCTGCCTAATATTTTGGGTGCCTTTTATTGTCCTATGAAATTTTACCTTCAGTAATAATATAACTTGCATAGCCATGTGGTATTAAGATTAGGAGTATGATTCTCTTGGATGAAACCCTTGTGAAACTGGGAAAGTTTGCCTAACGTGTTTGAATCTTAAGGAGTTATTTATAGGAAATAAGAAAAGTCATTTACTAGATTCTTCCACATATGTGACAGGAATATTGTAGAACTGGAAAATGACAAAGACATGCACTATCTTTAAGGGGCCAAAAGGACCTATTTAAGTGAAAGCGTAGGTCAAAATGTACTTTGGAATCCCGCTCCTTTCCGGGTATTGAATCTCTGGGTATTGAAATAGAGATCATTACGTTATATCTCAGCACTCAGCCAGGTGTGTTGTGATTATCGATGGTGGGATAGGTGATATCAGATCGGCAGATGACTGGAAACTAAATCTGCCCATTTGGAGAAGGTGAGCTGCTCAAATCCCCAGACACTTAGAAGCTCAATCCAACAAAGAGAAAATGGATCCATGGATAAGACACAGCCAGCCAGGTGCACAAAAAAAGTCAACAGAAGGTATGTAGAAGGACAGTGGAACAGCATCAGAGTTAAAGCATAGGCTTGGAATGGGTCAATCATGAGGACACATTCAGACTCTGCCACTTAAGAGCTATGCAACCTATGCCAGGTTTTTAAACTTTTGACTCTGAGTTTCTTCTTACTTAAAATGAGAATAATACTTTAAATCTGATAAAGTTGCTGAAGAGGCTAAGGAAACAAGATGCGATAAGTGTCTGATGTACCACAGGGACTCATATTATTGCATCAAGTAATTTTACTTGATGGAGATGCACCCAGTCTCACGGATCAATATACCAGTGCAAACCAGAGGAGGAGGAGATGTACCAAGACAGGGGACAGGAAAGAGGCATCACACAGCTCTGCAAGCAGACAGCAATGCCTCAAAGCATTAGACTTGGAATCCCCACAGGCACCAGCACCATTACCAAGGGTTGCCTCTAAGATTATTCCAAGGAAACAAATTCAAAACCAAAGGTCTGCAAGCTATGCAAATGCACCTTTCAGAGGGGCCCACTGCTCTTTCCTTTCCAACCACTCCCAAGCCCTACTATGGATACAGACATTGGAAGATGCTTACTAGGTTGCTCACTCTCAAGGCAAGTTCTGGGAGATTTCCACGTTCTGGGAGTTTAGGGTTCCAGGCAGGTTAGCATGGTCGTAGATCATGGGATCTTGTCTCCAGAACCAGAAAAGGCAGGTGGCATGTCACAAGAGAGGGACAAAATGGAATCTGGTTATTATATCACTCACATAAAACCAGGGTTAGACTAGTAGATAGGGATTTGATGCTAGGTACCACAATGGTTCTACAGATAGAAGGAGATTAAACTTAACACACAGGATTAACTGGCCCAACCAAGGGAAACAGAATGACATAGAGACCAGGAAATTAGCTCCACCAACTAGCTAGATACCCAAGTGTACAGAGCACATTACCAGTTATGTGGAAATGAACCTACTAGGTCCTGTCTATGTACCAAATGTTTAATTCCTTTCAATATCATTAACATATTTGGCTCAATTTTATTTCTCCAAACTACTACAGGGTATAAAAATAGCTTCTGTTCTTTTTCAACAGCTGTTTTGGCACCTGAAATTACATGGTGAAGGTAAATTTCTGTTTACTAAGAGCAAGAAGCTTCAAAACTTTGGTGTTCCAAATACTAATTTAAATGCCTACTGGATAAATGTTTGCTGAGTTTTAACTATCTGACCCCCTACTGCTACTTATGTGACTGCCCCCTTTTCTCTTTCCTTTATTCACAGCAGTCTCCCAACTCCTAACTGTGGCTGGTTTGAGATCTAAGCCATATGTCTAAAGGATGCACACCCATTGGGTCATTCAGGATGGTGGTAATTGGATGGAGGCTTACATGTGGATTCATTACTTAATTCTTAGCTAGCAGTTGCTTTTCTCCCAAAACTTTCTTTCACACTCACAAGAAATTCAAACTGTATGGTCATATCAAAAAACTGGTGTGGACCCAGCTCTTTTCAGATAACCTGCTGCCATATTTTCAGGTCTGCCTACACTGTTCTTGCTCCATTTGAGAAGTAGTGGGATTTATCTCCCTTCTATAAGGTGAGCATAAACCAGACCATGACACTTTCAGAGACTTAATTCTTTTTGCCTTTTCCATAAAGGTGGAAGAGATTTTTCTTATTTAAATCAAAGCAGCTGCAGCAATTAGGCATGAGAAAATCTCATCCACATACTGTTTTGTCTAATGACTTCCCAAATGGTGCAGCATTCGTGAGTTTTAATTACCACACCACCCACAGTCACCCCACATTGATCTATGTTGTCCATTGGCTATCATCTATCTTTTTTGCTCAAAGTAGTGAACATAGGAACAGGAGGACCGGTGCCCAGGTTTTTATTTTTAAAGTATGATATATCGAGAAGAACGATGACTGCAGTAAGTAGCCACAACACGGGCAGTGCACTGTTTTATTTTCTTTTGTTAGTGGATCACGTTAATGCTGCTCCTCTCTATACATGGTACATGGGGAAAGCATTAATCAACTTCAGGGCAGTTCACAAAAACCAGCAACAGAAAAGAAATGTAAAGCCAACTCTTTTATAAATATTTATCTGCATACCTACACATGCCTATATCTACAGAATTCCACATTGCTGCATATAAAGTGTTTCACTGAGTTAACTAGTTATCTTCTCATCAATCATGACTCAGCAGCATGAAAAGGTTTCCATTTTTTAATTACCCATGTTCTGAGTGTCTGTATTATCCATAAGATTGGCTAATGGCTGAAACTGCTGTATCACCTTGGTGGAGGTTTAGTAATCAAGGAGAAGAAGCCATGAGAAGTCCAGGAGGGTGAATTTACACCAATGCAATGGAGGCCTAAATAAATAAATGATGGATTAAGTCCTCTATTCACAAGCAATACTTGAGTACTCCTGACAATCTCCTATCACTGCTCTCAGCACAAGCTGGGTCCCTGCCTGGATCAGTACTGGGAATCTACAAACCGTAATGCAGTTGTGTTTTGTTTGGCTCTCATAGGAAATAAATCTCAACTCATTTAGGCCCATGTATTTGAATGGGTGACTCTTGTAAGACCTCCTGTTTACAGCAGAGCTGTTTAATTGTTAGGTGTCCCTGGTTTGTACAGATACACAACTTGGATCAATTGGCGATAAGTCATCTACACACTGTTGACACCAACTGATTCTCCATTCAGCTTCTGGTATGTGTGGCTCCACGCCAGCTTATTCTCAATCACTCACACCCAATAAAGAGGCCAGCACTGTGGAACTCCACTGCTGTAAGCAAACCAACTATCCTGAATTAACGTGTAGGGACTTCGACTGAGCACTGACGTTCAAGGGTATGGCAACCACATTCTTACTTGTCCTGGGGTGCTGTTGCACATGGCTGAGCCCCCCTCAGCTTTTGTAAACTAATTCACAACCCTCAACACATCCAGAAAGTTCCCCAAAGAGTAAAACTGTAGGATGACAACTATTTCTATATAGGTTTAATCTTAATGTACTTCACAAATGAAAAAGAATCAGAATCTATTTTGCTTGTAAATCTAAAGAATAAATAGAGAACACAAGTTGTGGTGCATTTCAGTTTTTAAAGGGCAGCTAATTGGGACACTGATATAATACTTACATTAATTCTCCACACTTACCACTGGGCATAAAAAATAGATTACACATCGAAAGTTCTACTAAATAATCATCTATAAAGTTTGGAGAAGTCACAGTTAAGTAGGAATAAAAGGAACTATTTTGTTGTTGGATAACAATTAAACATAATCCACTAAATACTATATAAGGTTTCATTTTACAATTAGTGTATATTGGGGTTTCTCAGGATCGGCAGTATTGATATTATGCATCAAATAATTCTTTGTCGTGAGGAACTGCCCTGTGTATTGTAGGATGTTTAGCAGCATCCCTGGCCTCTGCTCACTCAATGCCACAATCACTACCCTCCTTCAGTTGTGACTATCGAAAATGTCTGCAGACATTGCCAAATGTCTCTTGGAGGGCAAAATTGCAACCAGTTGAGGACCATTGGTCTACATTAATAAACAACCAATAGGAATATCAAAGTTGGAAGTCTATCTGTTAGATAATTAATTAGTAATTCACAAGTTTGTTCAACAATTACTGAGCATATTTCATGTTCCAGGTACTGCACTAAGTGCCGACGATGTAACAGTGAACAAGACACCTCCCCTCAAAAGGCATACAGTTTACAAGGAAGCAGAAAGACAGACAAAGGTTGCAAACCCAAGCTGCCCCTGCAGAACCACCAGGTTGGCATTTGGGGGGTGAAGTTCTTCAGAAGGAGCCACCGAGGGCTCTTCGACTGGAGGTGCTATAACCTGGCGTATGCTGTATGCCACAAACTGTTGCTGGGCTCTGCTTGCATAGCAGGTTGGAAGAGAACAAGTCTGGGGCCCCAGTAGTTATCAGGCTGTAACCATATCCCAGGGAACAGGAAAGGGGATGGAGACAAGGAAAAACAGATCCTGAGAAATCGCTGTGGGACAATGAAGGATAATTGATGGGTGTATGTTGGGGTGGGGGTTGGTGAGGGGGAAGAAAGAATCAAGCAAGAATGGGTCTTCCTGTTCTGGTTTTGGTACAGCTAGATAGTGACCTTTGATAACCTTGGAGAAAAAAAATAGGGTCTGAATGGGGACTGCTGATGTGAATATGATGTCTTAGCAGTTAGATTTCTCTATACAAAAAAAACAAAACAAAGCAGTATTTTCAACATTTACAAAATTAATATTTGAATCATTCAAATGACTTTGATAATCTAACAAGAAACATCTCTAAGGAGTTAAATAATTTTTGTAAATCAAATAAATTAAAATTATAAAGCTAAGAAATCTCAGGTTTGCAATCATTCCAATATTTTTTATGAACTTACTTTTATACCTCTCATTTTAAGTCCATTGCTCAGCTGTATATTTTACATTGAAATTACAGAGTTAATATGATCAGCTTGTTATAGGGCACTATTTTCTTAAATGTTGTCCTGATTAACTCTCAAAATTAGCATAAAATGGGTCTGGATACTCTGGGTTCTTACAATGTATCTACATACTTGGTGTTCAGCTTTCCCAGCTAAGGGACACTCATGATAAGTGGGACTTAGCATGCTAACTCAGGCGATTTACTTCTCTTCCCAAGCACGTTAGGGTGTCTTCTCAGCAAGCAGATGTTTAAGGTGACACCTGGAGCACAGATTATAGAGCTGTTGTTCTCCAAGAGTTCTTTTTAATCTCTCTTGTGGTTGGAGACAGAGTGCATGTTCTCCATGTTTTATGGTCTCACAATCTGCATCCTTTATCCAAGTGACAGATTACCTAATCTCTTACTCTGATCGGAGATTACAACACTCCATTCCGGTTGCTTCACCAGAATAATTCAATTTACGTATTTAGTGTTAAATTTTATTCTCAGTTCTTTACAGATTCTTTCTGTTAGAGGAACCATCAGTCAGATTCTAAGATCATCTAAGTGGCTGCTGATTAGATTCTGTGTCTCTCTCAAGGCTATTTGATCTATTTCACAACCCAAACATCAGGTGAAAGGCAAGGCCATAAAACAGTGAACTTCATTCTCCACAGGTTGACAGTAAAGTGCTCACATAATTAAAAAATTCTCCTGTTTGGAGGTTATTGTCCATAAATTGCTGAAATACAATCTTTGGCCAACATATACATTGATTGTTTAACTATACACCTAAATTGTACCATAAGTATAAGCTTATTTTTTTTGGCAAATGTATACATATGTACATGGATTATTTAAAAATATGCCCAATTGCTACTGTAAGTATGAAGTTATTTCATCATGATTTTTAATACTATATTTCAGAAAAAAAGGAAAAATTCCACCATTTAACAAATTTATGTTTCCACAAGCAATCCATTTTCCAAATATATCATTTTGTGCAAAAATCTTACCATACACCAGTGCCTTTATGAATATCATCTCATTCTCAGGACTCTGTCTTAGATGACTAGGATAGAGTTGGTCCCCCAACTGAGATCAGGAGGAGAAAAAGAGTAGATAAAAGATGGGGGAGATAATGGATACAGTTTGGGCCATGTTGAGTTTAATCAGAATTGAATGAAATCCATAAACTATTGCTTACACCTTTGAAATATCCATCCCTTCCTTCCAGGGAAAGAGAGTAGAATGAAGTCATATTACCAAATTACCCTATTCAAATTCTAATGATGTATGCTGAAAAAAGTGAACACTGACCACCTCCCAAATTTACCAAGAGTTACACTACAAACACTCAAAAAGTGCTAGACAAGAGGGAAAAAAAAAAACTAGTTCATTTGGAAGAGAACAGGACTGACTTCTAATTATTTGTCCACTCCCATCTCTCCAAGAACCTACTTGAGTCAGTAACTTCTGGAGAATTCTTAATAACACCCCTACATTTGGAAAGGAGTAAAGAAAAGGCACCCAGAGGAAAAACAGTGAAAGGCAAGCCTCGTAGGAGCTCTTTGGAAAACCTTTTAAAGAACATGACTTCAATTGTGAAAAAGAGCTTACCGTCGGCCCTCCTGGTTCTCAGTCCTTCTTACTGGGACTGGCCCTTACGCCACCGGCTCTCCTAGGTCTCCAGCATGCTGACGGCAGATCCTGGGACTCAGCCTCCTCAGGCACGTGAGGGATTCCTTATAGTAAGTCTCTTAATATAGCTCTAGATACAGATGGATATAGATATGGATTTATCTGTTCTGTTTCTGGTTTTGTTTCTCTGAAGAACCCTGACTGAAATTCTTGATGCCGCCTCTTCATAAGACTTCATGAAATGAAAGCTTCTATGGAGACCAGATTGTCCCTTGGCAAAATGGTCATATAGGAAATGTTTGTCCTCTGTTGTGCAAACATCTCTTTCCTTATCTTTGGTGGCATTCTCCTCCATCCTCCTTCCTTTAAACCCTCCATGTCAACCAAAACCTGTACTGGCGAGAGGACGCACGCGTTCTCGGGCATAAGAGGCTCCTAGCTTTCATGTGCACAGCACAGGACAGTCTTGGGTTGTATCATCTCATTTAATTCTTGGGGTCACGCTTGGAAAGAAATGCCTCAGTTTCCAACACGTTACTTCCACAAGGGTTTTGAATTTTGACAACTCCAATCATAGAGGCAACAACACAAAAGGGATAAAACAACAATTTGCAACACAGCACTAATGCTACTGTGCTTTAATTAAGTGTGAGTGCTTTCTGTGTATTAGTTCATTTCATCCCTATGGAAGCCTCTGAAGGAAGTAGTTTTATACACAGTTCACAGGTGAGCTAACTGGTTAGAGTAGCTTCATGTGTTGCTCAAGGTCACAAAGCAAATTAGTGGCCAAACCAAACTTTGAACTTAGGTCTGAGTCTAACTCCATAACTACTACAGTAATGAAAATGAAAAGCAATGGAAGGCACTCAGAATTGTTGAATTTCAAACTCCAGGAAAGAAAGAGAGAAAGTTTTTCCAACAGAGGTGTTCTCAACACCTTGGAATTACGTGCCATATATACAGGTGTGGATGATCACACAGAGAAGTGTAAGGTTGGGTAAAATTACAAGGCTGAGCTGAGTCTTCTCAAAGTGGATGCTTTTTTGTTATTCTGAAGCACTTTCAACCCTCAGCATGTTCTCATGAATAGAGATTCCCACTGCAGATATTGTACATAATCTTGAGGAAAGGTTCAATATTTACCAGAAAGCTTCTCTAAAGTAAGGTCCTATTTTAGATGAACCCAAGAATGACTCAAAATGCCCATGAGGCAATTCTCTCCCCTTTCAACAACACCTAATGCCAAGATCTCAGGAGACACCTGTGAAATGGAAATTAAAGGCAGCAGACATTTGTCAGTGTTGTGTTGGAATAAACTGCAGAAATTATAATCTTAGAATTCATATTCATTCCTATTTCCTAAAGCATGTTTTGCAAGCATGTGTGTGTGCCCATGCATGGGTGCACACACGCGTACACACATGCATACACACGTACACACACATAGAGGAATTACTCCCCACTCCCTCCCCCAAATGAGGGCAACAAACCTGGTTCTCTGGTAAAATAAGACTATGCAATTCTGGGCCAGAGATAATTTTTTAAAGTTTTCCCAGTCTAAAGTTCTCAGAGACATTAATGTACTGATGTGAATGCTGCATCTTCCAGGATGAATTCCAGTAGGCACTATTTCCCAAACATATATGACCTTCCCGCGCAAACATTATTTTGTACTGTGTTTCTCCATGTTGAGAGGTTGCTTTGCTGTGGTATCAAATCAACTTCCTTTGTTTTATTGACCAAATAATTTCATCTAGTAAAAATAGGCAATGCTTCTAGGGTTGCCAGATTTAGCAAATAAAAATACAGGACATCACATAAAATTTAAGATTCAGTAAACAGTGCGTGATTGCTTAATATATATCTCCCATGTTAAATTAAAAACTTGTTCACCTGAAATTGAGATTTAACTGGGGGTTCTGAATTTTATCTGGCAATCCTAAATGCGTTAGAAGAACTGGATGACAGAGCTATGGCATTTCCCAGGGATACTGGAAACAAAGTATCGCGAGCTGGTGTGTAGGCAGACCACCACAGAGTGACACCATCCTGAAAGTTACACTACCCGTTCTTAGCCCCAAACTTTCATTCTACACTGCGTCTGTTATGTATATGCTACCTTAAAACATATAATTTTGTCAGGTTTTCTTTCTTTCTATTTACTCCTTCACTGAGTTGTATCCTCACATGATAAAGAATTAGCCATAAAGGGAATTTACTGGCAAATAGTGAACTTCGTACTTAAAGAAGTTTTATTCACTGTAAAAATTGTACCTCAGAGGGACAAGAGCTAGCTGTAAAGGCCAAAGGAATTAGCCATGGGATATTCTCAGATGTATATGATGGCTTTACACTTTAGTCATTATTAACATTTTCTCCAAGTTTTCTTTTTTCACAGTGACTAACACATCATTATTTTTCTTAAGTAATGAAAAGCTGGGAACCTTGCCAAAAGTTGTCTCAACAGATGCTATTTTATCATTTCAATGAATTCCATCATTTTTCACATCCTGGTAATTATATTTTAGAGGTAGAATTCACACTGAGTATGGTGGGCTCCTGCTACAAAAATAGATCCAGAAATAAATTAATCGGCTAACTTTACCAATCCTGGGAACTCGGGGTGCGTGGCATGCCTCACCTGCGGCTTGTTTCTTGGGAATCCACCATTTCAACTCACCTTTTCATTCTTGCCCCACACTGATTTATCTGTGGGGAATCATTAAACTCTTGGTTTCCTTTTGGGAAGATTAACTCATTGCAAATATTCTGGAGTTTGGAGAAAAAAGAACTACAGGTTCAATCTCATTAGTTGCTCACTCTTGACTTAAACCATGATTACATTCCCAAAGAACACCAAAAGCACAAAATGGTAGGCATTTTTAAATGTTTGCTGAGAATGACAATCACTAACATCTGTCTAATCTTTCTTCAAACAAACTGAGACCTGAATCCAACCAGCCTGGATATCTAATGATGTCTTCAGTTACATTAATTTGTTTCTTTGACATACCAGCAAATTCACAAAAGGAAAAATTTTGGCTTTTCATAGTTCGGTGCTCATTGGGTGAAATGGATTATGGGTCCCGATAGCAGGGGATTCATAAAACTGCAAACTCAGTCCCAAATTGGCCTTGAAACAGAGAATAATGCTATTTATGCTAGTCAATCTTCTTTTGAGTATGCAAAGAGGGACAACGAATAATGCATACATTCAGAGCTGTGCGTCACTGCGCTTAGGAGTCAACCGAAAGGAACATCCATTCTCACACAAAACCCCCAAGTTTGTGAGAACAGGAGGCAACAGCCAGTTTTCCTTCTGAGTTTCATTCATAACCAAAGGCGGTCATTCCTGTTCTACAGCACTGAGAGGTCAGTCAAGGTGAAGTCACCTTTGGTAGATGTTTGCTTTTCCAGTCCTTTCCACATCAAAGGTCACTACTGTGGGGACACACCCACCGGCAGACAGCAAGGGATCCTTGTGTGTGGAGGGAATTAAAGCTCTTTAAGGAAAAAAAAAATAGAAATATGTCCAGCTGATGAAGGTCAAGTGGCCTAGAGACACAGGAACAGTTGGAACCATTCAATTAGAAAGTGACTGGGTATTCATTCGCTTTCTTCATTCGTTCTGAAAATTACCAGGTTGTTTTCATTAGCTATCCTTTCGAAATGGCTCAAAGAGCCAATTTAAGAGAATTCTCATCTGAGAAGACAGTCCTGAGTATGGATTATGTTAGAGACGACCTGAGAAAGAACAAATCCTCCTTCCTTCCTATAGAATTATGTTTTTAAAAGTGAGGTGTAGAGGTGCAGTGTTTTGATTCTGAAAGCAAAGAATTTCTTCTAGAACAGGCAGTTAAAGAGAAAAAAATCTACCATAATCTTTGAATTAGAAAATGTTACATGTGAGAATGGAGATCATAAGAACAGCTATTAACAAATCCTTTATGAAACTGGAGAGGAAGGAAGGAAATGTATTCATTTCCCTGCTTACAGGGCCGACAAGACTGGTGAAGCTGTTATTTTTGCCAAAGTGGATGCTTTTTGACCCTTGAGAAGCAGAAAGAAGTTATTCATGCTAATAAATTAAAAACCTCTGAAGTGTTTTTAATGATACCATTTCCTGTGCACCTAGAATTTAAAAGGTTTTCTCTCCTCTTCCCTCCTTCCTTTTCATTAGTTTTTTCCCTTCTAAGTCTGAAGTCCAAAAGTTTAGAGCCTATCCTGAAAGACAGATGGTTATTTTGCATTAGTATTAATTTGGCTGCACTAAATAAATATTCATCTGCAAATCTGATGCTTTACATGGTTTGAAATAAAATACATACAAGTTATGGCAATGTTTAAAACTAAAATAAACGGGGCTGTTTTGGCCTGAACATACTGTTTCCAAATTAGATTTTATGGGTAAAAACTAAAGATTAATTTAGCATCTACAAAAACTATATGAAAATACACTCTATCAGCTATAGCTATATATACATAATAGTTCTATCTAGCTATCTATTGTGACAGCTATAAATATCACAAGATCAACAGAGAACTATGTATCACTCATCCTTTCCAGGAATAAATATTTCATTAAAAAAATTTATTTAATGGGCCAATATTTGACTTATGTTTATTTCATCTCAAGCATTGAGTCCTTCTCAGATTTAAAAATTTGGATCATAAAAACATTTATAGTTCTGGCAAATAATTTTATGGAGCTTATGTATATAAATACATGGACACTGTTTTATAATCCATAGTTCCTGATTCTGGGGTAAAAGTATGCCAGTAGTTTCAACCTAAAGGCTAATTGTGACAAAAAGCACCAAAGGGAATCTGGAATTGAGCTTGCTGGGAAAGTAACTGTAGCATGGGGAACAGCCTTTATTTCATAACCTGCATAGCAGTGTGTATCCCATAACTTATGCCTAAGAATTTATACAACCACCATTGTCTCAATCCTCATTTTTGAGATCATCAGGAAATCTGGAAATGGTCACATCTCAGCAATCCTTTAAAATAATAATATGAGGTTTGGAATCACCAATCACACTAAAACACAAAGTGCTAACTGTAAGGAAGCTGTGACTTACACTACAAAGCTAAACATAATATTTATATTTTAGCCATGACCCCCAACTATCTTAAGCCAGGAGGACAGACTGTTTTGGGCAGCCCTCTGTGGCATGAGGTCTTCCTGGTACTGACAGGGCCTGTGCCTGGGTGCAGAAGGTTGCTCTCTGTGTCAACGATCAAGTTATTGCCTGTGAGCTCCAAATGCACCCTTCTTTACTCTACCTAGTGCAACTCGGAGGTGGACCCTTTAAACATTCCTCCTTTGGCAGCAGGCACCATGTCAAGCTTTGTTAGTAGACAGTGCTGGAGGGAGACTGCAGGGGGAAAGTTCTTGTCAGTCTCCTCTCTGTTTGCTCTTATGATGTGGTTTCCAGGGGATCTGCATGGGACACTCAATGGTGGTCCCCTTCCATCAATCTCTGTTGGTCAGTCCCAGTCCATGGATCTCTGCCCACTGGCTTCCGCTGCTCACTTGGACCAGCTCTCTCCTGGGACAACCCAGCAAACTTATCTACCATCCCGTGGGCTGCAACCACATCCTCTCCAATGAGATCTGAATCTCATCTGTGGAGAGGAGCCCCCCCCCGCTCCCCAGTTTATTCCCTCCTGCCTTCAGTATTCTTTAGAGTTCTCTTCTAGCTGCTAATCATCACTAATCATTAATAATTCTTTGTTTACTTTTCCCCTCTTCAAATTACTGATGTGGTCTCTTGTCTGGAATTCGATGGATAACATTTCCAAAATCCCTTTCATTGCACTATACAAAGGCCCACCCTTTAAGAAAAAAGTATTTTAAAAAGTCTTTTCCCAAATGGAAGTCAAATGCTAGAATTTCCTCAAAGAGCTCCTTTAAGATAAACTTCCCTTCACAGGATTCTCCGAGACAAATCTGACAGCATAGAGGCTTCCTGGGGAGACAAAGAGGGTTACAGCATGTGGAAATTCCCTCTTTCGACATCTCAATACTGACCACCCTGTTGACCTCAACGCCTGGGGTGACCTGTGTCCAGATTGCCTTCTGCTTAAACATAGCTTCTCAAAACTCCTCATCATTCACCCACATTTTCATTCTCATGTTCAGCTTGTATATCTTACCGAGCAAAACCAAAGTTTGGTTTGAGAGTGACCCCCCGCAGTTCCTGAGGGAACCACAGTTTTGCTGCCACTGAAGACTCCCTTCATTTTAATTTGGTTAAATGTCTTTATTTTCAATTATTGTGCTAGTTTTTCAAGAATTATATCCCTTATTTAAATCCTTATGCATTCAAAAGACAGATAATCTGCCTCCTTACATCCTACTGCATTTCCATAACTATCAAATTTATTCCTCAGAGTTTCACACTACGATATTTTTCCCCCTGTGGAAAGGTTCTTGTCTTTGAAAAATGGCACATCTTTCCAAAAATCATAAACTACATGCTAGTTTTATAGTCCACAAAAGTAAATTAGGTCTCACCATGGGGCACCGCAGGACCACTTTCTCCTCGATTTTCACAAAACAAGTTGTGCTGAATGACGACTATTCCCAGCGACTGTGAGAGGTACAGCATTAGAACAGAAAGGTCTCTGTGCTCAGAGAGCTCACCCACCAAGGAGAGAATGCCACAGTAAACAGGTAAACAAACTAATAAACTACATCAACGAAGCACTTCAGGATGGGTCTGCATGTCTCAGCAGGGCTAGAACATGCAGAGTCTTTCAGAAGTGCCAAGGAAAGTCATCAAAGGCTTTACAAAGACAGAGGCTTTTGTGTCCAATGTATTTTTTTTAAGGATTGCTTTGCCTGCTTGTGGAAAATGAATTACAGGGAAGCAGGAGAGAATCAGGTGCCTTTTAGGAGATTGTCACTAGGTCTAGGCAAGAGATGATGGAGGTTTGAACTAGATTCGGTAGAGATGAGAAAAATGGATGTGCTGGGATACACTGGAGAGACCAAGAGGGGGACCTGGGGATCAAAGGAAAGGGATTAAAGGATGACTCAGATGGCTTGAGAAACTGGGTGGACAGTAGTATCACTTATTAAGATCTGAAAAACTGAGGAAGGAGTAGATATTTTTAGGCAAAATTAAATGATCAGTTTGGGACACAAATATCCAAGCAGAAATGTCAAAACAAAACCAAACCAAACAACCAACAGTTGGAAATGATTCTGCAGTACAAAGGAGACATCTACACTAGTGATATACATTTAGGTGTTATTAACTTGTAATTGGCCTTTAAAGTGAGAAGAATGAATGAGACAGCTCACAACGAGAGAGCAGAAATAGAGAACCCCCTCAGAGGCAGAGAAACCACAAAGAGAAACTTTGTAGAGAAACTACAAAGCTGGAAGGAAGAAGTGTGGCTGCCTTGCCAATTTCTTTTACAGTTCGAATGTTATGCTCAGTTCAATGGGGATTCCATTCATCCATTTGTCTGCTGCAGTTGTTATAAACTCTGGATGCATTCTAGATTTGTCTAGGCACTTTGAAATAATTCTGATGCCTGGGTCCTATACCCAGCTATGGCTTGTCTTTGGTCTACTCGGGTGGTTCCAAGGTTCATTCGGGTTTGAAAACCACTGTTGGCAGCTGCAGACTTAAGAGATCCTTGTGGAATAACCACAATTACTATCTGGATGAAGGTATATAAATGGCTTTGCTCTTTTTCCAATATAAAAGAGTCATTAAAGTGCCCCCTCATCTCTCCATCAAAATGTAAAAAGTTTTGTTAGCAGATGAATTTCATTTAACTATTCCATGTGCTGGTCTACAAAGATAAGATTTTTAAAAGAATTTTCTCAGAGTTAATAATGGTACTTCGAAATGGCAAATGTGATGCTATGGGAACATGGAAGATGCTACCAGAATCCAAAAGAGGGACACTAGCCCCAACTGGAGGAGTTAAGAAAGATTTCCTAAGGATAATGGTGCCTGAGCTACTTGAAGGGTAGTGGGAATTATCCAGATGAAGAAGGATGAGAAGGGGATTCCAGGCAGAGGTAGCCACTTGGGAAAACGCGTGAAGACCTCAAACAGCATGGCATACAGAGAACTAGAAACTAGTTTCAGCTGGTCCATGACGGACAGGGAGAAAGGCAGGAAAGAGAATCGATCACTGAACACCATGCTCGTGTGCCAGCGAGCTTGCACCTCACTCTAGGTGATGGGACCAATGAAGGAGTTTTAGAAGGGAAATGCCAAGACCTGTTTCTGTTTAGACAGGTTACTAATCACTGCATAGGACACGGGTTTAGGGCAGTCGAAAGTATATTCAATGACACCTCTTGCCGATGAGAAATGAGAAAGCAGTGCCAGAAGGGACATAAAGCAGATGCAGATGCGGGAAACAGTTAAGAGGTAAATGCCCTGGAATAAATGACTGATTGGATATGGAGGACAGAAGAAGAAAGCACGACTGTATTTTCTCGATTAGGCACAAAGGGGATATGGCACCTTCAATTTAGGGAATAGGGGAATTCAGTTGGATGCCTGTAATGCAACCAGGTAACTGTTTCCATCAGAAAGCTGACATCCGCACTAGTTCCCTATGGCTGCTGCAACAGGTTATTACAAACTCGGTGGCTTAAAACAACACAGATTTATTATCTTACAATTCTGGAGGTTAGAAGTCCCAAATGGGTTTCACTGGACCCAAATCAAGATACCAGTAAGGTTGCATTCCTTTCTAGAGGCTCCAGGGGAGAATCCATTGCCTTACTTTTTCCAGCCTCCAGACGCTGCCCAAATTCCTTGGCTCATGGCTCCTTCCCCCATCTTCAAATCCAACAATGGCTGGTTAAGTTTTTCTCATATTGCATCACTCTTACCTCCACTTCTGTCTCCCTCTTCCACTTACAAGGATCTTACATTGGATTACATTGGATCCACCTGGATAATCTCCCTATTTTGTGGTCAGCTGATGGGCAACCTTAATTTATCTGCAACCTTAATTCCCCCTTGCCACGTAAAGTAACAAATTCACAGACTCCAAGAGTTAGGATGGGGCTATCTTTGGGAGGGGAGGGTCATTATTCTGCCTACTACAGAATCCTGGTCTGAAATATGGGGTAGCTGTGAGGGGAGGGACGTCAAATCTACACTCCACAGCATATAGTGCATAACAAAAACCATGAAAGAAGCTGAGATTTCCCAGCAGAATGAGGAGAATGGGAACTGTTTGGGGATGACTGTTCAGGGTGGAGAAGGAAGAGGTGTCCTTGAAGAAAGAGAGAAAGAGCAGCTGGAGGAAAAAGGGAAGGAGGAGAGAGTAGTAGGACTATGAAGTGGTATGAAGGGAAAGGTGTGAGTAATGGTTTTAAGCTGGGTAAAAATCCATACCTGAGAAATCCTTGACATACTGAAAAGTGTACAAATTGCCCCAGAGGTAAATGGATCTTAATTTTGAGTCATTGCTAAGACACACAAAACATTCCTGTCTCTTTTTCATATGTGCACTGTATAAAACATGTCATCCTCCACGGCAAACATATATACAGCACTTCACATTTCTCATCAGGTCCAAATCACATCTACAATCCTGTACCCATAAATGGAGTGTCTGACTTATAAGAGTGAGGAGAGCTCTTATAAGGAAGAACTTTCCACAGATTTGTTATGGCTGGATGCAGTGAACTTGAAACAAAAAAATCTCCTTCGTGGTTTCATTTAGATTAACGCAGTCCATTCCTGTGAAGTGTCTGTACCCGAAGATGAATAACCAATCCTCCTTAACTCTAACAAAAGTTTTGTCATGTAAGGAACATGTTAGTTGTAGTTTGTACTATCAACTCTTTGGGGGGTACTTTTTTTCTTATTGTGCTGTAAGTTTGCTTTTATTTCCCTTTCACTAAGTCATTAAAGCATCCAGGTAATTTGATAATGTTCTTTTAATATGCAGCCTATATACAAAAAATACAAAAAGAAAAAAAAAAGCAGAGTTGATTCAGGGTTCATGGGATGAAAAGCCAAAGGTGAAGAAGAAGAATGGGTTTAAATTAGGTATCAAAAGATGTCAGGGCAACATATTTACTAACTGAAAAACTCAAGAAACAGTCAAGTTTTTTGTTAGATATTTTTTTACCATTTTTTAAGTAGGATAATACAAATATTAGACAAAATGATACATATTATATATATTTTTTTAATATATACAAATTATATACATACATGTATGCACAGAAGGAAAGAGAGAGAGAAATTCTTCTTAAGCATGTTTATTGTAGGCAGAATTCTAAGCTGGCCTCCATAGCATTAAAGACCTGTGTATCCCCCGCCCCTTTGGTGTGGGCAGGAGCTGTGTGCTTCTAACCAAAAGAACACCAAGGACTACGGAATCCATTGATTACACTATATAAGACTCCATCCTAGCAGACTGAGTCTGCTTAGAGTCTTAAAAAGACTCTCCTGCTGGCCTTGAAGCAGTAATCTGCCATGTTGTGAACTGCAAATGGAGGGGGGCATGGGCTAGAGAAATGCACGCAGCCATGAGGCTATGAAAGTGGCCACCAGCCAAGAGAGAGCAAAAAGCCAGGGTCCTCATTCATTCAGCCCCAAGGAAATGAGTTCTGCCAACAGCTTAAGTGCTCTTGGAAGTCAATTCTTCTGCAGTCGAGCCTCCAGGTGAGAACACAGCCCAGCTGATACTTGACTACAGCTCTGTGAGATTCTGGGCAGTAGACCCAGCTAAGCCATGTCTGAATTCCTGAATCAAAGAAACTGTGAGATGATAAATGTGTGTTGTTTTGAGCCAGTACATTTGTGACAACTTGTTATGCAATATAGAAAACTAATTAGAATTAAACTTTATTAGAAAACTAATTTAGAAATAAGTCCCCTTATATTTTTGTTATAAAGAAAAAAGTCATGTTTGCTAAAAATTATTTAAAATTAACTAATTTTTTCTCTCTGATTTGTTTGAATGGAAATTCGATTATTTCTTTTTTTTAGTTAGAAGGCTAAGTTTGAAGGTGGGAAACTGTGCAGAGTTTAAATGGCTGTCCTCAAATCCAGCCATGCAGTCTTCATAATTATACCTGTGAACCTAGAATCTCAGGGTAGTGACATATCCATCATCTTGAATTTCTGTAGTTTAGTTCTCTAGACATAGAAGGCAATTATGTTATTGTATTACTGAATTTTTGAAATGGTATTCATAAAGGGGGATATAATCTAAGCCTTATATTCTCTTTCATATATATAGTATATATATTACTATAGGATTATTTTCATCGAACATCAATCATTTTCAAATTTTTATTCAATGATTTACCATCTTACACAAATGCAGTTGCTAGGAAGACTCAGCAGGCACCAGATAAGAAGAAAGAAGGTACTCATGCCACAAAGTTACTTTATCTCTCAAGGGGTCATAATTCATTGGAGGATTCTTTTCTCATTCAGATATCAAGTTCATTCTTCATTCACCCTTCTTTTCTCAGATTCTACACAGTTTACATCTGTAAGACAGGCCCTATCAAAAGTGCTCTCTCTTCAACTAGAAGTTACATAAGATAAGAAGTAGTTTATTATCTTTAGAGTAGAATTGGAAGGGTATTCTATTAGTTCTCTATTAGTAAGATGGTCCTCTACTGGTAAGATGGAGTGAGCTATAATTATATTTGACCCTAAAATTGAATGGCTCAAACACAATTACGTATTATTAACAGTTGGCTAATCAAAAACAAGGACCCATTGTGTATTCAAAACCGTGCTAAGACCTTTTAGATATGCCTCTCCCTGGGTATACCTGGTTCAGAGAAGTGACCAATGTTTTTCTTCAGATAATGAAGGAAACAGTGAGAAGTAAAAAACGATCAGTCCCCTTAAGGCTATCCTGACCCAGGGACCCACCTATGTGATGTGGTTTAGGGGTGCCTAAAAGAGTCCCAGACCCCAAATTTCTCATCATCACCCAGTCTCAGTGTCCGACATTTTCATGGGTAACTTATTGAATTTATTTAGTGAGGAGCCAAACTAAAATGGAAGTAACTCATTTGAGAGAGAATATATGAATTCATTATTAGATATTGAGTTTAGAATAAATTGGTTTTCTAGGTTAAGTACTCCCCAATTAAACTGGTCATTAGTTAAAGCCATGATAACATTGGACACTGAATATTTTACTATGGAGAAGATGATCAGGGATACATTATGTATTTTTCTGGGACAAATCTCAGTCAGTGAATCAGAAGAAAACAGCATAAATATTGTATTGAGTACGACTACGTACAGGGCATTTTGTTAAGCACTGGATAGGCTACAAGGATGATTAGCATATGACGCACACACGTTAGAGTATAGCCATCTGTGATACAGGCAAACATACACAAGGGGATAGGGTACAATGAAGGTTTTGATGATGCTATAAATCAGTTAAAAAAAAAAGGTCAAGAAGAGCAGAGATTTAGAGCTCAGGCTAGTAATGGGGTTTGAGCAGGCTTTAAAAGTGTTGCACAGCTGTAAGAGAGTCACCAAAGTGGGAACGTGCTTGGTGCACTTGGAGAATGGACAGATTTCCAAAGGGCTGGTATGACCAGTATGGGGAGGGAGGATGTAAAATGAGGCTAAAAGATAGAGTGAGGCTTGGTTGGGGAATCTACATGTCAAGATGACCTTTTGAATATCACTCTACAGGTAGGGAGAAGCAATCAAAGAGCTTAGCTCTGCAAGGGTAACTCTTTCAGCTTTATTCAGGATGGATTAAAGTGGCGAAAGACTGGAGGCAGACACAAGAGCCAGAAAGTTCATGTGACTATTCTGGAAGAAGTTATAATCTAAGCAGGGACATGGGAAAGTAGGAGAAGATACTACCAGTGTCTAAGAGATATCATTAGCAGGATTTGGCTGCTGAAAGGCACAAGGAATAAGGGAGAGGAGACCCGAGGTAATTCTGAGGTTTTGAGAAGGAACAAAGGCAAAGTGAGCAACTCAAATTTGAAAAAGAGAAAGTAGAATTGTGGAGAGACACTAGCAAACCAGATGGTCATTTAAGACTCATAGAGCTTAGGGAGAGAGGTGGAGAAGAGGCAGGTTTGAAACAGAGATCAGCTGCCCAAATGGAAGTGGTAGTGGGAGATGTGCATCTTTCTAATTTATAGGAGACCTAGTTCTGATTTGGCCAAGGCCCAACTGCTAGAGTCTAGCTTGTCCAACTTGACAATTAGATAAAGGGGAACGTACCAAGCACAATATATCATTGAAACGTTTAAATATAACGTGTAAGGATTTTATTTGCTCATAACCAAATGTGCTTTTAGATGAAGCTAATGATACTTCAAAGCCACAGGGCAGGAGTTAGGGAGTGTTTATATTTTAATCTGAGGCAATACATTGGCAAGAGACGATAAGTATGACTTATCCATATAAATCATCCTGCAGTGGACCTGCAAATGTAAATATGTCATCGAGTGCGGCAGTAAGTGAGGCTGACTTGGTTGAAATGGCAGCTTGGCGAATCTCCCTATGTTCTTTTATGATTAAGTTCTAAATTACTTTGTTTGCTTCACCTATACTTAAAACTTTCCTCATGAAGTATCATTTGACCTGACATAGTCATTTAGTCATTGTTTATCCAATATTTTCTCCCTTTTTTGCAATCATAACTAAACCTTTCCCCCTAATGTCATGCTATTGGTTTAAATTTTTTACTTGTAATATTTATGTAGGCTTATTCCTTCAACGCCGTGTTGTGAAAAAATTGATATGTTTTTGCCTCTTCAAATTTAGCTATAAATAAACCCTAGGTTCATCGTTAAAACCAAAGATATTTCACCAGCTATGAAAAACACAAGATAACACAAATTGGCAGTGTATTCTCTTCTCTAGATTTGTGTTTAGCTTCTCTAAAATAAATACATTTAAAGCGATAATGCATAAGCGTCCAGCACCAGGACTGGCAAATATGCAATCAGGAAAGAGTTCCACTCTTCATTGGCCTCTCATGTCTCTTTTTCTTCCACCTCTTGGAGGTAGCTTTATGTTTTGGACAGCCCAAAGACTGTTCTAGTCCTGGCCAGGCTGTCATGTGGCGGTTTGAGCCTGAAAGGGCATTTACTTTCTTTGGTCTCATTTCTTCACGTACAGGTTGAGGCAGACCTCAGCTCCATATTCTGTGTCTTGTTGTCCACTCAATCATTGGGTTATTTCATGTTTACATTGTTTCTTCTCCCCTTCTTTGGTCTTTTCCATGAAACAAAATTTTCATTCTCTCCTGAAAGACTCTCTTTTAAGCCAAGTCTCTAAAGACTATTATTTATGGAAAGGAATAAACCCATTCATTCATTTACCATCGATTAAATACCTACTAAATGACAGGCACAGTTTCAGATGCTGGGAATACAGCAATGAACAAAACAAAAAGAGAAAGCCCTGCTCTCATGAAGCAGATCCTCTAATGGGGAGAGATAGAAAACTACCAGGCAGATAAATACCTAATAGGGCAGGGGCTCATGAAAGCTGGGAAGAAAAATATGCCAGGTGATGGAGAGGAAAGTGATGGGGTGGGTGGAATTTTAAATAGAGCAGACAGAGAAAAAAAATCTCTCTGATAGTTGGGGTAAAAAAGGATGCCCTGCAGGTATCTGGAGGGAGAATGTTCCAGGCAGGGGAAACGGTCAGCAGAACTGTCCAGCAGTGGAGGGCAGTGTGGCTGGCCCTGCCTCTTAACGATGGGGAAAGAGAGGTGAAATGAGATCTGAGAGGGATCTGGGCACAAGATCATGTAGTAGATGCTGGTCTAGAGGTCTAGACTTTGGATTTCATGCTGATTGAGAAGGAAAGCAATATAGGGCTTTGTCATGACTTATACTTTAATACACAAGTATCAAGATACAAACTTTAATATGTATATAAGTATCATGATTTATACTTTAATATATAAGTATAATGACTTACGTTTTAACAGAATCACTGTGGCTGCTGTGGGAAGACAAGGGTAGAAAACGGCAGACCAGTTAGAAAGCTGTGATAGTCCTCAAGGTGAGTTATGATGCTGTTTGGTAACTTGGCTTAGGGGGCTAGGGGAGTAGGGGTGAGAAGTGGTTGTGTTCTGGATGCAGCTGGAGGACACAGCCTACGCAATATGTAAGTGACTTAGATATAGAGTGGAAGACACTCAAAAACGATCCAAGAGAACTAAAAAATGATCCACGCTACTGAGGTGGAACCTCCCACAGTCTTCCCCCGTTTCAGCGAATGGCAGCCTTTTTTCCAGTTGTTCCACATGGCATTGATGTTCAGGGGCTCTGAACTCATGACGCCTAAAAGAATTTCCCCTGTGCTTGATGGCCTGACCGTGGAAAGCTGCAGGAATAAGCTGCTGCCCAGTGCCTGCTTCCCTCCCTGTGTGCTAAGGGACTATAAGGACAAATGCCATCGGGCACCACCAGGGGACCCCACCAGGTCACCCCTTTACCCGCCCCTCATTCTTACACCACTCCAATACTCCATTCACTTGCCTCCACTTCCCTTCCTTCCAAAACCCTCCGCGGTGCTTTTGTGCTAAGTTTGTGTCCTCAGCAAGCTCTCTACATCCTCAGATCCTCTCTAAACAGTCTCCTCACCTTCTTTCCTTGACACAAACTTAGCTTTTCCCTGATGGCGTGGCTTCCTGTGCAGCCCTCCCTTTCTCCCAGAGCTTACAGATCCAGCAAGGCTTGGAGATGCCCTTTATCTTTCCTCTGTCTTGTTTCGTGCAAATCATTTCTCTTCTTTTGTACTCCCTGCCACGGATACATTTTTCTTTACTGAGTCCCAATGTCAAATAGAGTCCTTTCTGATAGCACAACTTAACACTCTAGTATATTTTGACTTAGTCTTTCTCTCTTTATTTTTTTTAATGATAGTAAAGGTCTTGTGTACCCCTAGAAAACTATTAGTTTTCTTTTGCTGCATAACATATTACCACAACTTTAGCAGCTTCCTCTGCTCTGAGTCTCATGAGGCCCAAATTAAGGTGTTGGCAGGACAGGGCTCTTAACTGGAGGCCCTGGGGAAGAATCGCTTTCACGCTCATTCAGGTTCTTGGCAGAACACTGCTCCTTGCAAATGTAGGATGTAGGACCGAGGCCCCCATCTTCTTTCTGGCTGTCAACTGGGGTCCCTCTCACCTCCTGGGGGCTGCTCTCAGGTCCTTCCATATCTCTTAGTATCAGAGGGGCTCCCTTGCATCCAATGCCTCTTTACATCTCTCTGACTTTGCCTTCTCTTACTAGCAGGAGAAAACTCTGCCTTTATGTGGCTCATGTGATTAGGTTAGTCCCATCCTCATAATCCCCTATCTTAAGGTCAACTGATTAGGAGCCTGAATTCCATCTGCAAAATTACTTCTGCTATGTACATAATGTGACATGATAATGAAAGTAACACCTGGGAGCAGAAGTCACAGGAGCCATCTAGAAGTCAGCCTGCCCCAGCTCCCAACAAAAACTTCCAAGCTGATGTTTTCTTCTTATGAGTGAGAATGAGACCTAAAGGGCTCAACACTGAAGGAGAAAAACTAGTACATAAGAGAAGAGATTGCTGATTGATGAAACTCACTTCCAGATCGTGTTTTCATCTGAACGGGTGAGAATGACTGCTAGAAGCTGACAGGACTTTCAGACAACACAGTGAAGTCATGCCGTGAAGACCAAGAGTAGCTGGACAAAGTGGGGGAGAGGGTGGAGAATAAGAGTAGGAAAAAATTGTGTGTCTGTAAATATTTCGTTCTTTAAACAATACTGAGAAAAGAGCAACTGTCAAACATTTGAGATGTATGTTTTCAACTGATTTCAACTCATTACTCTAAGGAGCAAGGCCAGATGTTTAAAGGGATCACTACATTATGTGGACTCGGATGAATCATACCGTTTGTCATGGTAACATGAATGAGGGGATCCACAGTGAGTGTTAATATGCTCAAAATAATACTCTCTTTTTTCCATATATACTTTACATATACTTGAATGTTTAAAAGCAAGGAGAAAATTAAACAAAGACTAGATGATTGTTTATTTCTCTCTTTCAAAGTAACAATTATAAAATTATAAAAGAAAGAAAAATAAGAGGCAGTGTGATATATAGAATATTCACTGGAATCTGGAAAACATGATTTATAGTCCTTCCTTTTTCATTAACTGGCAACATGACCTTGGACAAATATTATACTTTCCCTAAAACATTAGCCTCCGATATTTAAAATAAGGATATGTGACTTATCAATGTCTTAGAGCACTTTCACCTTCAAGTCATAGTCAAAGAGTGTACTCTTGGTGTAATGAAACACTGCAGACACATTCACTAGTTTTCACTATTTGGAAGCACTTTCCAAAAGCTCCAGGGATTCTTTTGTATCGCCCAATCTCATTTAATGGATGGTAAACAATCCACTTGATTCGATCCCCTCTCAGTGTTTACAAACTCACTTTCCTGACTGAAGAAGGTTCATTGCTTTTGTCTGAGCGCAATCATTCCTCAGCTTTTCATTCTAATAGACCCACACATAGGCAGCTAATTGAAATATTTTATTGCTTTAATTTCTGTCACAGGACTGCTGTTTAAATGACTATACTAATTGATTAAGCACTCTGCATGCACACAGTGTTTTCATATCTTAAATTTTTATATACCCAATCTACTGCACTCTATAGTTGAGGCCAAAGCTGGGAGGAAGAAGATTCTAATTTCATGACTTTCTTTTAGAGCAGTGAATACTAACAATTTTCCAGATTTTACTGATTCTTTCTGCAGAATTCAAATATATTTCCATCACCTGTTGTTTTATTAAGTAGAAAATTCATCAAAATCCTCCGTTCTATTGGCCATTGTCTTACTAGTCCTTACTCAAGAAGAAAAAAAGAATCTAGACACAGGAATAATGGATTGGAAGAATTAACATAGTTAAAATGTCTATACATCCTAATCATATCCAATGCAATTCCTATCAAAGTCCCAATGACATTTTTCACGGAAGTAGAATAAAGAATCCTAAAATATATATGGAACAACAGAAGACTCCACATAGCTAAAGCAACCCTGAGAAAAAAGAACAAAGCTGGAGGCGTCGCAATCTCTGACTTCAAAATATACTACAAAGCTATAGTAATCAAAACAGCGTGGTACTGGCACAAAAACAGGCACACAGATCAATGGAACAGAATCGACAGCCCAGAAATAAACCCACGCATCTACAGACAGCTAATTTTCAACACACAAGCCAAGAACATACAATGCAGAAAGTCTCTTCAATAAATGGTGTTGGGAAAACTGGACAGCCACATGAAAAAAATGAAAGTAGACCATTATCTTACACCATACACAAAAATCAACTCAAAATGGATTAAAGACTTGAATGACAGATCTGAAACCATAAAACTCCTAGAAGAAAACATAGGCAGTACACTCTTTGACATCAGTCTCAGCAGCATCTTTTTGAATACCATGTCTACTCAGGCAAGGGAAACAAAAGAAAAAATAAACAAATGGGACTACATCAAACTAAAAAGCTTCTGCACAAGAAAGGAAGCCATCAACAAAATGAAAAGACAACCTAACAATTAGGAGAAGATATTTGCAAATCATATATCTGCAAATCATATATCCCAAATATATCAAGAACTCATACAACTCAACAACGAAAGACCTAATTAAAAAATGGGCAGAGGATCTGAACATTTTCCCAAAGATACACAGATGGCCAACAGGCACATGAAAAGATGTTCAATGTCACTAATCATCAGGGAAATGCAAATCAAAATGACAATGAGGTATCACCTCACACCCATCAGAATGGCTATAAGTAACAAGACAAGAAGTAACAAATGTTGGAGAGGACATGGAGAAAAGGAACCCTCATACACTGCTGGTAGGAATGTAAACTGGTGCAGCCACTATGGAAAAAGGGTATGGAGATTTGTCAAAAATTAATAGAACTACCATAAGATCCAGCTATTCCACTTCTGGGTATTTATCCAAAGAACGTGAAAGCCTGAATGTGTAAAGATATTTGTACTTCTGTGTTCACTGCAGCATTATTCACAATGACCAAGACTTGGAAACAACCTAAGTGCCCATCTATGGGTGAATGGATAAAGAAGATGTGGTATGTATATACAATGGAATACTACTCAGCTATAAACAAGATGAAATTGTGCCATTTGCTACAACATGGCTGGACCTTGAGGGCAGTATGCTAAGCAAAATAAGTCAGAGGGAAAAAGCCAAATACTGTATAATTTCACTCATGGAAGATAAAAAACAACAACAAGACCAAACAAACACGTAGATACAGAGATTAGATCGGTGGTTACCAGAGGGGAAGGGGGAGGGAGGAGGGCAAAAGAGGTGACAGGGCACATGTGTACAGTGACAGATGGCAAACTAGACTTTGGGTGGTGAACATGATGTAGTCTACAGAGAAACTGAAATAAAATGATATACACTCAAAATTTATATAATGTTTTAAATCAATGTTACCTCAGTAAAATAAAGAAAAGAATCTAGGCACAGGACACCGTGAAGGCAGAGCAAGTTCTTAGAATGTGCATGGCACAGAAGAGGAAAAATATGGCTTTACTGGGTTACAATGGTTCACCATATTTCCCATATAAGTAGAACTTCATTTTCATTAATTTTTTGGATGAGTATTGGTAGAGGTACAGTGGCAGAAAATATTTGGCTTGTGGTTAAAAAATTCACAAAATGCCATGTTAAAATACGTTTTCCTCTTTTCAGTACCGGTACTTAGAAGGCTGATACTTTTTTTTTCTATGTATATTCCTAGAAAACACATCCCTAGACCCTTTGTATGCGTTTGTGTGTATCTAAAACTATATATATGTACATACATGTATATATATGCACATACATGAACTATCCATATCTGATTGTATATATGCACACAACATACAGATCTGAATACATAAATATACAACCTTCTGAAGTAAATCATAAATTGATGTGACAAACTCTTAACTCACCACAACGGGATCAGAAGAAAATGAAAATACTTAGCAGTTACGAGTCCCTGGTAACACTAAGTGAGCCGTTCATCTAGAAATAGTCATTGAGCTTCTATAAAATACCTGTTTCTTAAAGTGAGGCAGCAATAGATGAAGGAATAGAAAAATAAAAGCTCTTTCTGTTTTAGTTCAAATTGTCTCTCCATGAGATTATCATACTCTTAAAAGAGTTGCTGAAAACAATTAAACAAACAATTACAATTTGGGTAGGCTTCTACAAAATTTTGCTAACGCCGGTCTATTTGTTACATGAGGAAAAATAATCCCTCTCTGATTATGCCACTTTAGTCTTGTTTCTTTGGGGTATTATCCATTCTAGTCTATTCAAAGCAGTCTTCACTGAAAATCTCCTTCCATATTGACCACATGTTGCTAGAGGTCACAGGAAAATCTTCCTCTCCATCTGTTTCCTTTTTCTTACTTTCTCCATCATTGTGGTTTGACAGACCTGGTTCATCTTATCCTTCTCAATTTTTCTTGTCCCTTGAAGCAAATTTATCAACAGTGCCTACCAATTCTACCTCTGTAAGATTTTTCCAATTCATAGTTTCACTATCAGATGCACTATCCTACTTTTTGCCTTTATCATTTCTAGCAATGACTAGGAAAAACATCTCCAGTCTCTCCTACAATATTGTACATAAATGTAACTATTGTATAGCTGAGAACTCCATTATGAAACACTAACTCCCTTTCAGCTTCTTTTACTGTTGTTACTTCTCTTTTTTTGTTGTTCTTGTTGTTTCTTAACATCTTTATTGAAATATAATTGATATACAAAAAACTGCACATATTTAATGTATACAGTTTGACGAGTTTGCACGTGGATAACTGTATATGCATACAGTCACGAAACCGGCACCAGTGACTAAGCTCTCTGCTCTCAAGGAGATTAGGATTTCCTTTGAAAAATAAGTCCTGCTCACTTGAACACCAACACATGTTAAAACTGGAAGAATTCCAGAAAGACTCAGCCATCTTTCGGTTGAAATTAGCAATCTTGGCCCCCATGCAAGACTCACTGAGGTCCCGAGGATATAATGACAGCTTATTTCTGCCTCCCTGAGCAGGATACACAAACAAGGGGATGAGATCTCTTGTCTTCAATGCTGGAATCAGAGGATCTGAAACTCAGAATATTGGTGACTCGTCCGCCCATTTGTCTGGTTCCTGAAATAGCTAATTTTGACCAGTGGCTTCTCGGCAAGTCTGTCTCCTCATGGTGACTAGCCTACGCATTTCCAGCTGGGACAATGGCCCTCCATCACTGTCAGTCTCCAACTTAAGATAGTTGTATCTAGGGTTACCATATACTGGATGATTCAAGTCTGGACATGTTTTGAGCATAAAGAGTTTATACTTAGACATTGCTCTGGAACAAAGGGCAAAACTTGAGCCTGTCCTGGACAAACACTTAGCCAGCTTATCTATTACCCTTTCTGATCTACTCAAGACCTCTGTTTGTCACAGACAGAAAATGATAAAGTAAAGTTTTGTCTAGGTTAGTTGTGGTGTGTGGGAAATATTGTCTTGATAAAGAGGCTATGGCAGCAAGCGAAGGCTGGAGTCATTAAGAAAGGTGTCTCAGGGAAGAAACGAGCTCTCAGAAGGAATGCAGAGTAAGCAATGTTCTCTGTTCCTCTAATTAATGCAATGTACTGCTGTTGTCTGATTAATCTTTTCACTCAAGGCATGCTTTGTCTGGGCCATATCCCTTGTCTGTTAATCACGCCAAGCTGTGTCCTTCACAAAACAGGCTCAAAGGCCCCGGCTTGCTCGCCAAAGTCAGACTTTTACCTGACTCTTAATAAAGGATTCCTACATTCTAGAGATAAACACTGAAATGTCTATGGAAGAAATAATGTGAGTGTGGAGTTAGCTACAAGATTGGCCATGAGTGGACATGTTTCAAAGCTGAGTGACACGAAGTTAACTAGGCTATTATACTATGTTCTTAACTTTGGTATTTGTTTAAAATTTTTCACAATAAAATTTTTAAAATGTAAAAACATGCTTTTTACTAGCCTCTGTATCTCCTATACCCAAATTCAATCATGTCTTCATGTCTTGAGTCAGCCTATTTGAACCTGTCTTGCTTGATGATTTTCATTTCCACTTGCAAGCTCTTTATAAAATAATGTGTTATCCAATCATTTCACAATTGCACACTGATTATCTATCCTGGGTTAGTCACTGTTGTAAGTATTGTGTTTAGAATAACTAATTCAACATGACTCCTGCCCTCAAACAGCTAATAGTTGAGCACGTGCCCACAGGCATGCAGGTGTGTATACTAGTAGACATCTAAGTGTGACCAGGCATCAGTGTGCTTTGCTGGTAGCTAACGACAGGAGTATGTGGTCCATTGTAACTGGGGGTGGAGCTGGGCATCAGAACTCAGTGGAGAGGAGGTAACATTTGAGTAAGTGGACATCTGGTTAAATCACTCTCGGTAGATGGAGATTCAGGAGGAGCAATCCAAGAGATGAAATAGCCTTGTACATTAAATATCAACTACAATCAAATAAAAGTGTTACGTGACCAGAGAAATGTAGTTTATTTCATACTTTATGTATTGACAATGATCACTGTACCTAATAAAAAGAGCACTAAGAAAACCAAAGAATTATCCTGGACACAATGAAATCATATGACATTTGCAATATCTCAAAACAAAGCTAATTCTAAAGTTCTTTTTCTGCTTAAATTTTTCATTATACAAATTTTGTTAAAGTCCTGCTCCTCCTTTCTTAATATGCAAGGCCTACTTGCTCTAATTTTGGGGAAGAGATATTTTGTATTGCAATAACACTGCCTACTTCTCTGTGAAAATCCCGAGTGCATATTAACTATAAACAGTGATGGAAAGTTTTATTCCCAGATGCTCCATTATTTTCTAACTGTACCCAAATCATGGTGCACTATAATATACAAAGTACACTGAACAGATGCCAGCACCCTGCTGCAGCTGTTGGAAGCTGCCAGAGTCAAGAATGAATCTCAGTGTTTCATGCTGGTAATCGATATGCTATGAAATCTCTGATGGTTCAATTCCTTTAAAGAAAAACAAAATCACCTCTAGGATTTAATTGGCTGTGATTTGATTATATTTACACAGCATGGGAAGGAGGAGATATATATTTCCTCTAGATTATTAAAAAATAAAGTCTAGGGGGCCGGCCCCATGGCTCAGTGGTTAGGTTCATGTGCTCCGCTTCAGCAGCCTGGGGTTAGTGGGTTCAGATCCTGGGCATGGACCTACACACCTACACACTGCTCATCAAGCCATGCTGTGGCAGCATCCCACACAGAAGAACAAGAATGACTTACAACTATGATACAACTATGTACTGGGGCTTTGGGGAGAAAGAAAAAAAAAGAGGACGATTGGCAACAGTGGGCCAGCCCCATAGCCAAGTGGTTAAGTTCACACGCTCCACTTCAGTGGCCCAGGGCTTCACTGGTTCAGATCCTGGGCGCAGACCTAGTACCACTCATTAAGCCATGGTGAGGTGGCGTCCCACATAGCAGAACCAGAAGGACCTACAACTAGAATATACAACTATGTACTGGGGGCCTTCAAGGAGAAGAAGAAGAAGAAGAAAAAAAAAAGAAGATTGGCAACAGATGTTAACTCAGGGCCAATCTTCCCTACCAAAAAGCATTAAAAAATTTTTTTTAAATAACATCTAATTTTCCAAACACTTTGGAAGCATTTCTTCTCCATAACACAATGGTGCTTTCCCTTAAATAACACCATCTTCTGGGAGTCTACTTTTAATTTATTGAAAACTTCTTTATTATTTCTAATAAAAGAAAACACAGAAGTATAAAACACATTAAAACAAATGTCTGTGTACATGTCACCAAGAATTAACAATATCACAGTCACTTTTGTTTTGGACTCTTAAAAAGAGCATAAAACAGGCATAGTGGTTAAGTTCACGCACTCCGCTTTGGCAGCCCAGGGTTTTCAGGTTCAGATCCCAGGAGCAGACCTATACATGGCTCATCAAGCCATGGTGTGGTGGCGTCCCACATACAAAATAGAGGAAGACTGGTACTAATGTTAGCTCAGGGACAATCTTCCTCACCAAAAAAGAAAAAAGCATAAAACATTTCACATAAAGATGAAGTCATCCATGACAACATCCCATGTCCTACTACTTTGTCTCTTTCTCCAGTTGGTACTACCATGAAGAACTGAATGCATAACCAGTCTCTTCTTTTAAGTAAAGTTCTCTTAAACAACTATCTCTATATACAATACAATCTTACAAGCATCTTCAATGTTCATAAATGGTAGAGAATATATATTCTCCTACAACTTGCATTTTATCTCTTTACATTATGTTTTTGATATCTTTTCACATATATAGTGAATTCCTTTTAAATGTTATATTATATCACATACTATAGAGATATCCCAAATTTACCATTTATCTATTAATAGATACTGAGTTTTTCCTGTTTTTCTCCCTACAAAAAAGTGAAAAATTAAACAGAGGATTTCCTTATACAGATCTCTTTGAGTTCTCTTAAATATTCCAATTTTTGTCAAATAAAATGTAATGATATGTATTTGATTTTTATATGTGTGTGTATACAAACTATTTTTGTCATTCATTTACTTTTGACTTTTTTTCACCAGTTTAGTTATTTTGATGCTACATTATCTGGTACACACAAAATTAGCATTGTGGCATTTTCTCATGCGGTTTTAGAAAATAATTTTACACACATAACCATTCCATCAGTACACCTTTTCATTTCCCATGTTATGATGTCATTAATTTTTTCTCTCTCTTTTAAATAAAAATTAGTTAAATACGGGCCGGCTCCGTGGCCCAGGGTTCGGATCCTAGGCACGGACATGGCACCGCTCGTCAGGCGACGTTGAGGCGGCGTCCCACATCCCACAACTAGAAGGACATGCAACTAAGATATACAACCGTGTACAGGGGGGGGTTGGGGAGATAAAGCAGAAAAAATAAAAAAGAATGGCAACAGGGGCTGGCCCCGTGGCCGAGCGGTTAAGTTCGCGCGCTCCGCTGCAGGCGGCCCAGTGTTTCGTTGGTTCGAATCCTGGGCGCGGACATGACACTGCTCATCAAACCACGCTGAGGCAGCGTCCCACATGCCACAACTAGAAGGACCCACAATGAAGAATATACAACTATGTACCGGGGGGCTTTGGGGAGAAAAAGGAAAAAATAAAATCTTTAAAAAAAAAAAAAAAAAAGAATGGCAACAGTTGTTAGCCCAGGTGCCAATCTTTGGGAAAAAAGAAAAAGAAGATTGGCAACAGTTGTTAGCCCAGGTGCCAATCTTTAAAAAAAAAATTAGTTAAATAAATTAACCAACGAAGTTTACTAAATTATTTGATTGCTGTTCAAAATTAACACATATCAAAAGTGAGTTAGAACAAAGTTTCTCTACTGTGAAGAAGTAAGATGTTTAAAGGGTTCCAATGTTATAAATTTGTCCCTCTGCTGTCTACCCTAATACATTGTGCAAAAGCTTCATTTAATCTGTTCTTAAATTTTATTTATTTTTTATATATGACTCTCCATTGTCATATTCATAGACAACTGCCATGTCTTCTAACAATAAAAGTAATAATCATCAACATAAAAATTATACCAATACTCACCATTACACTAAGAGACAGTACCATTTCTTGAATACTTAACAGCAGGAAAGGGTTTTGTGTAAATTTTCTTACTTTAGTGTCACCACATTATGATCAGAGGACTCATTTCCTCATTTTACAGAAGAGGGAAATGAGATCCAAGAGCTTATACAGGTGACTCATCCAGGAAGTGATTTGAGTCACAACAGCCAAAGAATCTACAACTCTGGACCTGAGTCATTGCTTCCTCGCCACTGTGTACCCACAGTGTCTGTGTCTTGGACACAGCAAGTATACAAAGATTTTTAAGCCAATGAATAACATGGTTTACAAGGACAACAAAATTCTAATTACTAGGGTGCTTTTCTTGTCCCATGTGGGTAAGAGCTTAGGAACAAATGACTGGGAACCAATGAAAAACATATTAAAAGTTGCAACATTATAACAAAAATGAGAAGATTCTTTATGAACTCATTTTCTATGAGAATTTTGCAAATTTCCAAGGGCCAAGTATATTTATCTTGTATCTTGACTTTGGTGCTTAATGGGAATAAAATTATTTCCATGAGCACTTAGGTAATTTTGTAAATCGAGTGTGTGGTTAATGGAGAGTGAATTCCCTAAATTAGTGTTTTCATGACTTGCCTGATGCTAAGAAGCACTTGGGGAACTTGTGAAAAGTACTGATTCTTAGGTATCAACCATGGGAACACTACAGCAAGTGTAAAGGGAATTAGTCCCCAGGCTTGCTTAGTATATCAGTCAGCTAATCGGTGTTAGCTCAGGACAAGCAGAGAGAGAAACACACAAAAAACTGTTGTCAGATTAGTCTATGGTCCCTGAGTTAGCTTTCACCAAAAACACAAAGAGAAGATAGAAACAGACATTTGCCCATCCATGTGTTGCATTTGCAATTTAGCAAACTTCCAAGGACCAAATATATTAATTTTGTAACTTGACTTTAGTGCTTCATAGGAGAAAAAAAATCTCCCCTGGTGTATAGGCCATTTTGTACAATTTCATATGTCCATCCACATCCTGGCTTGAAGTGTGCCAGCCAAAAAATGTATGTGATACCTTTCTAAGCTGGAGGATGATAAAAAGTTTCAACTGCCAAAGACGTACCTTTAAGACAACCTGCTTTTGTACAGACAAGCAAAGTCAACTTCTTTATTCGACAAACCTAATGCCATTTGATTAGAGAAAAATTGTCAAAGTAGAAGATGTTTAACGTGTGCCAGACTGATGCCCTTCTTGCAGTCTCCGCATCTGATCCCTTGCCCCAACCAGGTACAGTTTATCAATAGATTTCTCAGTTTGAAGGTCCAAAGCCACCTTTATGAAATCTACCCCACCCAGTAAACTGCTCATGCACTATTTTGCCCTTTCCAAATACTGGAAAACTTGTGCGGAAACCCTAGAACAGTTTCACCTTGAGCTATTTATTCAGGACACAGTAGCGCATCCATTTTAGATGAATTGATTCAATTGCTGATGCATGGATTCAGCAACATTTGCTGGGCTCACACACGCCAGGTAATTATAAGAGTGTGTGTGTGTTTGAGAGGGCGGACTTTTGGTTTTCTTTAGATTAGCACAACTTTCTCATACACCTGTCTTTCGCCTTGTAGGAGAAGGGAACTGAACTTTGTACGGGATAGTTAGCATCACAGCTCGCCTGCCTCCTCAGTGCCGCCTCTTCCTGATCTGTTGTGTAGTTGCCCCCTCTGCTCTGCATGAAGGTCAATAACAACAAGAACAATAATAACAAACAAACAAAAAGACAAACAAATAAACAGACCACCAAAAAAGAAAATCTTCCCTGAGATTTTGTGTATAAAGCCTGACAAGCTGACCCCCAGCAGGAACAGGCAGAAAATTGAGTAGCCAGAGAAGCACTAAGCAGAAATTTTGTTGAAAGAGGTCTTGGTTCTGAAAGATGCCAAGGCATCAGCAGCAAACATAAATTCTCCCACGGGAAAGTACCCTCAATGCAAGCCTCATAGAAATTCCAGAGACAGATCCAAATGAAAACAAATTACAATAAAAAAATCATAACACGTATGATTTTCCCTCACCATGTGTGATACACATTAGAATCAAAGAGTAGGCTATAATCTCTAAAGATAGCAGACATTAAAATTGTCAATGTAGAATATAAAATAAATATATATTACATATTTTTTTTCAAAAAGAAAAGAGAGCCAGCCCTGCGGGCCTAGCAGCTCAGTTTGGTGTGGAAGCACACCACTCATCTAGTAGCCATGCTGTGGTGGCAGCTCACACAGAAGAACCAGAAGAACTTACAGCTATACACAACTATGTACACGGGTTTTGAGGGGGAGAAAGAGAAACCAAAAAAAAGGGAGGAAGATTGGCACAGATGTTAGCTTAAGGAAAATCTTCCCCTGCTAAAAGGAAAGGAAAGGAAAGGAAAGGAAAGGAAAGGAAGAAAGAAAAGAAAGAAAGAAAGAAAGAAGGAAGGAAGGAAGGAAGGAAGGAAGGAAGGAAGGAAGGAAGGAAGAAAGAAAGAAAGAAAGAAAGAAAGAAAGAAAGAAAGAAATTAACAACATGACTAAGGATTAAGATAACATAAAAATGGCCAGGCAGAGTTCTGAAAGACTACTAAGCAGAAATTTTTAAATGGAGAGAAAAAATTAAAATTTTAAAAATCAATGGAAGAATTATTGTAGGAAGATTAAGATAGCTGAAGTGAATTATAATATATATGTGTAGAAATAATGCAGAATGGACAACAGAGAGGTAAAGAAGTAGAAAAATTAAATAGAAGTTTTAGATTTAACTGATTAAATGATAAGGTCTAAAATATATTTAAATGGAATACAAGGAGATTTTTTTTAAATGCAGAAGAGGCAATATTAAAAGAAAATTGTTGAGAACTTTCAAGGTTTGATAAAGACATAAACATTCAGAATCAAAAACATCAGCCAATCTCAAGCAGGATAATTAACAACAAAATCGCATCACATGGCTAGTCAAACTGATAATATCAAAGGCAATGAGACAGAAGTTTTAAGCATAAAAAGAGTATATTAGGAAAAAAATTATTAAAGATTTTTGAGCTAAGAACTCAAACCAGGCAGTTAAAGAAATAGAATAAACTCAAAGAAATTACTCAAAAAAGTACAAGGATGGTAATTATAAAGATAGCACAAACTAATGAAACAGAAAACAGAGAAATAAAAGAGTAGAACAGAGCTAAATACTGAATCTTTTAAAGGAAAGGTAAGATTGATAGCCATCTGGAAAGCTGACCCAGCAAAAAAGAAAAAAATGAAGCACACATAATTGATGCTAGAAACGAACTGGGGAAGATAATGTTATGCCAAAAATTTCAAAATTTAAATTATACACATTCCTTTAAAAACATTAAGGCAAACTCAAAAAGAAATTGAAATCCTGAATAATATGATATACATTAAGCAAAAATAGTATAATCACGTTTCTGCAATTGTGTGTGTGTTCTATTTCACCGAAAAGGCATATCACAGTGTGACCAGAGATTGCCAGACTTCTTTGCAAACTTTCCTGTAAAGAACCAGATAAATATTTTAGGCTCTGTGGGCCAAAGAATCTCTTTCACAACTCCACTCTGCTGTTGTATCACAAATGCCCTCATAGACTGCTGCCCATGAGTGCCCATGGCTGTCTTTCGATAAAACTTTATTTACAAAACAGGCAGTGGGCCAGATTCAGCCCAGAGGCTATAGTTTGCCAACCCCCAGTATAGGGGGAGGGGCATATAATGAGAATAATAGTCTCACAGTTCTGATAATGCTTTTCTGCTAATAGGAGAAAATGACTGCATTACAATGAATTAATATTTTATCCCCCCATGGTACTTTCTGGAACACAACACATTCAACCAAAAAAAATATCAGACCAGGACAATTTTTATTTTTTGAAAGTAGTTATGTGCTCCAAACTTGAGTAAGGCCAGCTCTGATTTTTATCGTCTCTTGTCCCCATGTTATACTTCGCAGACTCCATTAAAGAATGCACAATGAGCTCATGGATCAAACTGGCTTGAATTATAAGCTACCTGGGGAATGTCATGTCCCTTTAACACAAAGGTTTTGTAAACCTAGGAGGCATTCCTAAGAGGCAGCAGCTCTGATTAGACTCTGACATTGACGAGCCCTGCTGGAAATGCGGCAGCAGCTTGTTAAGCAGGAGTGGACCTCGCCTTCCAGCGCCTGTAACAATCCTCCTCGGATCTCTGAGCCCTCTTTTTCCATTGGTTGCTTACTCCAATGAGAAATAAAAGGTAGACGCCTTCTTGTCACAAAGAAGCTGTTTGCAAGGCCTGAACTCAGAGTTCAGGGCATAAAGATTAAAAAAGCATCCCCAACCTCCCCAAATCAGCCTTGAAGAGATTAATTTAGCAGAACCCTTGAGCCCCTCTGGAGAAGAAACATTTAAGGTCATGTTGCTCTCCTGGATACCTTTACGAACAGCAGGGGTATCAGGCACGTGAGGAAAAGCACGACTCACTGCTCAACAAATGTGAAACATAACACCACCACAAGGCGAAACAGGGCTCGTATTGATTGAGAAAAATAATTTCTGAAACCACAGTGATTTCATTTATGTTTAGGGCTGCATTTGGGGCATGGATTTTCCTGAAAAAAAAAAAAGAGAGTGATGCCATCTTTTATATAACTCTTAGGCTTGCCTCTACTCAGGTTAGTTTTCCCAATTGCTCCTTAACAAATAAAATATATTTATGTAAAGAAAACACAGGGAAAACAATGACAAAATCTGGACTGCTTTCTGGATGCATAAATTTATGAAATGTGCACTATAATTCCTTAATAATTGTGGATAATATTTTAGTAACCTCTGCTATGAGCTTTGCACAAAGTTAATACTCACTAAATAATTGTTGGATCCATAAACAACTTTCCTGCTGACACTAATATATGACTGTGCCTCTGTTACTGAGGATATGTCTTAATCACATACTGCATCTTCAGAAATGCCACAGATAGCTGGTGGATACATACAGACATTATAGACAGATAGATACATAAATAAGTAGATACGTGATAGATTGATAGATACATACATACATAGATGATTGATAGATATATAGGAATAAAGTAAATGAGCATTTATTTACTGAACACTGCTAAATCTCAAAGCCTCCATGTATAATCTATTTTTCAGTTGTCCAGATGAAGAAATTGAAGCTCACAGAAGTTAAACTAGGATCACACAGCTAGACAGGAGGCGAGTCATGTCCCTAAGCCTTCACTCTGCTTGACTCATAAGCCTGTTTCCTACAAGAGTGGGGTTACAAGTTATCAGAGTCTTATAGGTATACTTAGTGGAGGTAGTTTAGGAGTGCGGATTCCTTCTATATTAAAATTGCTACCACAATACACACACACACACACACGCATACACACGTATGATACATAGCAGGAGGGGCATATAATGAGAACAATGACACATACATAATTGTGAGTATCATATATATTACGTGTGTGTGTTTGTATGTACATATATATATATAGGAAAAAAGTAAATACATATATATATATACTTTTTTTTTTTGCAAAGAATTCCTTCATTCCACATAAAGTCGATATCAGATACCCTCAAAATTCAAGAGTAATCAGGAATAGAAAAGGTCTTTACCTGGACTAGCACAGAAAGAACCTTCTTCCAAAATTTTAATAGGCTGCAGAATGGCATTTTAGATTTTTTAAAAATAAATATACATTTATTTTGAATTTATATTTTCAGGACAGGCTCAAAAGAAGCCCTAATGTGCACATATTGTGCAGGCAAGGGATACAGAGTGACTGGTTTGGAGTTCCAGGTACCCGGGCACTTGCCCCACTTCATCCCTGACGAATTTAAATCAGGTGCTTCCCAGATTTGGGGAGCCTCATGACCCTGCCCAAACATCCCTCTCTTTGTGCCCATCCTCGTCTGGCTGGGACGGGCCTATTCAACTTGCCATTACACCTCAAAGCCCAGCCCACAGGCATGTGGTGGAGGTGACTTTTTCTGATGTTTTCTCAAGCAATTACCTTTCTGTGCCAAGATAGGAATGTTCTTTGGCTACTTTCCCAGACTTTTCAAGGAGTTACTTCTGTGTATGCATATGGTGGTCAACAAGTATGGTAAGAATAAATACAACATGCTCTTTCATGAGTTTGCACAGTCTACGTACATTGTTCTGATCAACCAGCTTTAGCTGCTACTTTAAAAGGTAACCTAATTTGTTCTTTCAATTGGCCTTTCATTTAGGGAGATGTGGTTTTGAGCATTTGCAATTAGCCCTAAATTTCATGTCAATTCCTTGTATAAGAGAAAGCAATTTCTTGGCCAAAGGGCAACTCTCCTAAGACATTCTAAGCCTTATTATGGTTAGTGTTCTTATTATTTGTCTCTCAGTCCCATAGAAATGCAAACTCTTCATGAAGGTACAGAGGTCATCCCTTAGGGTCAAATGTCTGGGTCACATTAAACTGATGTTTTCCAACATTACTGGAGATCTGAGGAGCTATGAAGGAAACTAACCACATGGCACTTACTATTATTGTTTAAGAAACAAACCTATTTTTTTCTCTTCATGATAAAAACTTGTATGTTCAAAAGCACACAGACATATATATCTTCTGACAAGCTCTTTGCCTCCATGCTTTAGTACGTTTTGATGTTAAAAGCTCTAATATCCATTAAAAATGCATCGTCAGAGCGCTGTGAATCCACTCCTTAAACTTCTTCTTCAGATATAACAACTAAGGTTTTCTCTTGCTGCTGCTCATAACACCCCCACCCAGTAAGAGAGGCATGTGGCAGGAAGAGCTGGAGCTGGAAAGAGAGGAGAAACTTAAAATGGGATGACACCACGAACAGCCCTGCAACATATTTGTTGGAATGATGGGAAAATACATTCGACCTATAAAGTGTTTCCTCTAATCTAAAAGGAAAGGTACTCTATGTCCTCCATCTTCCTTGTCTAGACCTCCTCTTCCACCTTCCAACAGGGCATATTCCCTAGGAGCAGCAGGTAGCTCGAGTGCGTAACTTTGCACACATGCATAGCAGGTCTCCTTAAGTTCTGCACCACGTGTTTTTGTACAGATGCTAAAAGGAATATAACAGAGCTACGGAAATGCAGTGAGAGAAAAGTCTGAACTTCAGGGTCCGAACAGCAGTGGAGACTGATAATTCTCAGAGATGATTATATTGACCTGAAATAACAAAGGGACACATATAATGATCATGATGGGTCTCGGATAAACATAGATCCCAGAAAAGGGTTTGACAACACAGAGGAGTAGACTGATAAAAGAGGATGGTACTGTCGCTTCTCTCCCACCTTTTCCTTCCACTGATATTTACCAAAGGCCTGCTCTGCGCTGGACACAGGGTTAAGAACTGAAATGCAGCAGTGACCAAACCAGCCCTCATACAGCTTAGTGTATGGCACATCATAAGTAGAATAGTCCCCACCTCAAACCTCACTGAGACCTTCCTAAATTCCTTAATAAAAGTAAATTCTCAAATGTGAACACAAGAATCACACTGTTTTTGCTGTCCGTAAGCCGTGTGCAGACATGCACATGTACGCTCATTAGAAACTGTGTTTTACTGTGCTCACCCAATACCTATTCTATAGTCCAAAGGATAGGATAACTCTTGAGATCACTAAGGAGAAATTCTACACCAGGAGGATCCAGCTGACAGCTGCTGCTGAGATGCAGATGGCAAGAAGGCGACCTAAAGGAGGTGCCCACCAGGCTTCCCTCCTCTTTGAAGAAGCAAACGTGAAGTCAGCCTCTCACGATCCAAGAGGATATTTGTCTCCCCATGTCTGTCATTGTGCTCACTGAGTAACCTAACCTTCCTTTTTCTGTATTTACAGAAACTTGCCTTGCTACTGGATAAGTGCCTTTTCTAAGTTTCTACTATCAAATAACACAAGCTTTTGGTACAGAAGAGACAGTCAATAAATAAGAATTGTGGATGAATTAAATATTTAGATATATGTATACCTAGTTTGAATTAAGATTGTGACCAAATCAAAACAATTTAAAGGCCCAATTGTAACAGCTTATGAAGCCTGTTGGAAAAGGGCCAGCGATTTAGATTCTCAGGCATTGTGTCCAGTCAGTTGTGCGCTGGTGATAAGAGGTAACCAGGGATGGTGTTCTCAGCCGTTTACCTGTAGTCATGCATTCAATGAAGAGCAAGGCCACAGATCTTCCAGTCAACACTCTGATCAATCCCAGCAATATCTTTCTCTTCTGGCTCTGAAGCTTAGTGAAGACAGCATTCATCAAATGATGGCTTTACTTTCACAGCATCATAGAATTTTAGCTCTGAAAGTGATGTTGTGGATCATCTTCTCAAGCTAATTATTTTATAGATGAAAAGAATGAGGACCCAGAAGATAAACGAAATCCTCAGTTTTTATATTCCTTTAGTGGTGAAGCAAAAACTAAAGCAAGCGTGTATGTCTTCAGGTGCCTGATTCTTTTTCTGCTAAATTTTGGATCATCTTCAGCTTTTATTTGTTTTCATTTGAATTCAATTCATGGGTTTTTAAATTTTTTTCTTAGTCTAGGCTTATGAACATATTATATTCCCACCTAGGTTTGAAGCAAGTTGACAGTAAACTTTATGCATTACAGATCTGTGAAATAAATACACTATTTGCAAAGTCAACATTAAGGTTGCTACGGTAACTAAAATAAGCCAAAAATGTGATTTGGCCTCAACTAAATAAGACAACTAAGTGATTTGGTCATTCTTTTCCATTTAACTAGTGTTGTTGACACACAACATACATGCTTAAGAGCTAAAAATATTTAAAAACACGGGCTTAGCTAATCTTTGCTACATCTGCCCTCTTCCTCATCAAGTTTCTGAAAATGATGAAGTACTTCTTTTGTCCTCTAATTGGAGGAACATTCCACAAAAATAGTGGATGGGATGATGCTCCAAAACACCCTCAAATCCTGCCCATTTCCAACCTAACTCCATAGCATTCGACAGTATCTATTAAGAATTGTACCTCTCCGTAGCAAAACTAACTGCATTGCAATACTCTCGCATGCCACTGGGAAAAAATAGGGCCCTTGCATGCATGGAGTGAGTTCTGCCTACTTTAAGTAGACATTCACATAATGCATACTTTTTTTAAGGAATTTTTTTTTTTTTAAGATTGGCCATCTGAGCTAACATCAATTGCCAATTTTTTTTTTTTATTTCTTCTTCTTCTCCCCAAAGCCCCCAGTACATAGTTATATATTCTAGTTATAGGTCCTTCTGGTTGTGCTATGTGGGATGCGGCCTCAGCACGGCTGGATGAGCAGTGCTAGGTCCGTAGCCAGGATGTGAACCGGTAAAATCCCGAAGCGGAGCATAGTTAACCACTAGGCCACGGAGCTGGCTCCTGCATACATTTTTAAATGGTGCCATTTTTCTAGCTCTTGCAGGTATTACTGTTGAAGAATATTAAGTTCTGTGCACAGGGAATACCATGAAAGTTCCCAGGAAGAGGGTACTTTTTTTTAAAGCAAAAACATATTTCTGCAAAAATTATAATTTCCTGTCTTTAGAAAAAACTTCATCTTCCTTTTTAAAAAATAATGCCATAAGAACGGGACATTCCATAGGGCCAGCATTACGTTCCTGTATGAGTATATCGCCCTCTGCTAGGCTATTAGAAAACAGAGAGAAACTATTTCTCTAGAAGTCTATTCAGTTTATCCATATAGGCCTTGTTCTCTGTCTTCGCATCTGCTCAGATCACCCCCTTTAAGGGAAAAGCAAAACCCAAAAGACTGACGCCACACTGCTTCTTCAAGCTGTGATGCAAGTTTTCTGCATTTTCGTTCTGTGCCTATTGCTTCTCTATCCACACCTTCCCTCTTCAGGCGCCTGCAATGTAATTTCTCTCTCTCATCTCCTGACACCGTGTTCCTGGAGTTAGGAGTTGCCTCCTTTGCTGAAATCCAGTTGCCTGTTATTGCCCATCACTGCAGACCCCTCGTCCACATTGAACTCCGCTGGCATCCACTCCCACTCTCTCCTGGCACCGACCCATTGGTCATATCACACCATTGCTGACCCCGCATCATGCCCCCATCCCCTCGCTGTCTTTCACTTTCGGCAACCTACTCCTTAATGCTGAGCTTATCCAAGGTTCCAGTTTGGTATTCTCTCTAGTTCCCTATATTCATCCTTTTCAGAAATAAATCCCCTCTCTTCTTCCATCGCAACCTCCTGATATCAAATCCCATCTAAATATCTGCAGACCTCATTCCTCATCTGTGCTCTGTTCTTATATTCTTGGTGCCAACAGCCTGCTCGATTATTTCTTTATCATCTTGAGCTCATTGATTATCTTTATCACATTGAACCATGCTTTCCCCCAAGATGTGTTTCTTCTTTCCAACTTTCTTGCAGGTCACACCACAATTCTGCTACGTTGCTAGAAAACAGAATGCATGGCTATCTTTGACGGTTCTGTTTCCTTTAACTTCTGTTAGCACAAATTTGCTGCATGCCTATTAATATAAGGCAATATGCAAGATTCTTCTGGAATACTCTTTTGGTGTGTTCCTTCCTCTATTGATCTAAACAGCTGATCCTTTTCACCTTAGTCTATATGCTGTTGCTCCACCTCAACCACTCACAGAAAGCTTTAAACAGCACTTGCTTCATTTCTTCTTATGTGAAGCCCCATGCCCCTGCCTGTCTTTCAAGTCCTTTAATAATTTCCCCATAATCCTCTTGATGTACCCTCCATTCTAATTACAGCTTTCTCCCAATTATAACACAAATCCTTCATTTTTATTGTGTGTGTGTGGGGGGGGGGTTGCTTCATTGATATCTTCTTTCTTATAAAGTTGGTCTTTGATGTAAAGGGATTTCCTGCCTAACATGCTTGTCCTCATAACACCTGCCCTTAAAAATCTCTCTCCCTCCAGAAGTTACGTAAATATTCCAAAGCCCCCTTTTAAGTTCTACCATCATAGGGGAGTCTTCGTGGATTATGAGTGAACTCCTCTGCTCCTATTGCATTCCTATGGCTCTCCCCATCACACTGCTTGCCTCCCCGATATCCACCCTCTCCTTCTTCTTTATTATCAGAACATATGTTGAGGATTACAGAGTACCCAATGAAAATATTCATTATCCCAGATTCCCTTGCCCCTAGGGGTAGCCATGGGAAAAAGAAGGTAGACTCGCTGCTGCATGCTTTTGCTCCTGAGTCTTTCCATTTCTTCCCACCAACACCTTAGACCTAAGCTTGGAGCTGCAGGAGCCATCATGCAAGAATTCCAAATTCAGAGAAGTAAAATTCCCAGGGTCCAAGTCCTCAAGTCATTGATCTGCAAAGCAGTCCTGGGCTACCAATATACAGAGTTCTTGTTATGTGAGAAAAAAAATTAAATAAAGCCTACTCCTTTACATCATTACGGCTTCATTCTGCTGTCACTCACAGCTGGTATACTACACATTCTGGTGCTGCAAAACGATTGTGCATTGTTACCAATTTCATGCATTTTTTATATTGTATCCCCAATTGTATTATAAGGACATATCAAAAGTAAGAAGAAACTAAATAAACCTAATTTTTCTAGACTCAATTGGCTATTTTCTTTAGACTCATTTTCATCCATCAACTCTAGAGCTTGTTTTTCTAAATGTGTTAGCTCTCCAACATCTAAGAGTTCAGAAGCTAATGAATGACTTCTATGAATAATGAGAGTCATTAAATTAAGCATCTCCCTTAGGCTAACTATAGAAATGGCAAACTTTGGCTACATTATGTGGACAAATTGCCGATTTAACCATTATATATCACTATCAAACACTGAAGCTTAAATATTCTGGACATTTTTGGCAATACAGTTAAGCTTACTCATTTCAATCCATCTTGCATTATGTTCTTTTCCTGGAGGACATGGTTCTGTGCCCTCTCTCACTCTACCTTTAGACAAGGAACCATGCTCACTGGGTGTCAAATTAGAGCAAGTATCATATTAGGTGCAGGCTCCAACCTAATTGTTTGTGGATGAGATTGTTGTTGCCTAGACAGGCTGTGACATAACCCCTTTCTTCTCAATGCAGCTTCCTAAGGAGAGTGTCACAGCAAATGAGATAGCAACAGAGAGTTTTAGGAAGCTCGCCATCGGCAAACTCAGGATAAAACAGAAGGAGGGCCTCAGGGCTCTTTGCTCTTATCATGTACAATGGTTTCCTCTCAACAGTCAGGAATTGCTGAGTGTAACAGACGAATACTTGGGGAGGGATGAAAGACATCCCTATAGGGCCTCAAACCTCTGAAATGTAATCCTTTTGTCATCTTTCCAAGGAGAGCTCTTTGATGGTGAGTGTCATCAGTCCTCTTTAAATGGAACCTTTAATCCATCTAGCTCAGCCCGTGGAATCTGCCTGTTTACTGATCCCTGTGTGATAAGGGCCGTCAAAAAAAGAGTACTGTTCATGCAGGACCTTATGAGGAAGCATGGCTTGGCCACACACCTGTCACCAAGAGTCTCTGCTAGGATGGTACCTGCTGAGCAGTGGGCTCCTGGCTCAACGGGGGCAGCAGCCCATGTCAGGCCTCAGTCAATGGCTTCATAACCATCCAGGCGACTTTTTAGGCTCAACAGGAGAAAGCCAATAAATGAGAGAATAAGGTCATGCATTCACCTACTGGACTCTGAAAACAAGAGAAACTCACACACACACACAAACACACACACAACAATGAGAAACGTTCTGGTCTCTGCCTCTGAATACCATCAGCCTAGTTTTAAATGACACAGTTAGAATTATCATTAGCCACAGAGCCTGTACAATGTAAATAACGTCAATTGCATTGTATATATTTACCTTTTTCAAATAAGGTTAAACTTGATTAAAAGTGCCCAGGATAATAATGTAAAAAATGAAGAAAGATATCTGTGTTCAAATCATCAGGTTCTATTTGCAGAAAGAGGGGTGAAAACTTAAAACCCAAGTTATGACTCACAATTATAAATGGAAAATAAAAATAACAAAAATGTAGAGCTCCTAATTGATACTGGATTAATTAACTAGGTAGTAATTAAGTAGCTGTTACTCATCCTGACAAATAATTTAGTAGCCCCACAATTCCCCAGCGCTCCAATGGGCTGTAACAAATCGCATGGTGCACAGGTGGCTGTGCATGGCAGAGACAAATCCCCAACACAAGCAGCGAGATTCCTTTCGTCCCCTCATGGAGAGTTCCCACCTGGGGACATCAGAGCCACAGTTTGCTTTGTTCTTAAAGTGTAAGGCACTGAAACTCTGATTAACAGAGGTCCTTTCATGTTTTCATAATGCATCCCATTTGGTCTTTGGTCGTGTCTAAACCTGCCTGAGACTCAGTTTTTCAGCTTTCACAAGGGACTTCTAGAGTGCTTAGGGGGCTAATGTCCAATAGCCATTTTCATAGCAGATATTCAAATATTAAATGACAAACTTCCTCCACTATGCACACACCATGTATGAACTCTAGGTCATTTAAAAAAATTGAGTATATTTACAAGACATAAATAAATGTGGGGTCTATACATTTAAGCAGGAGATTAAAGTCGATCTTTTTCTCAGACTATGTTAGCTACATCAGTCCTTATTTAATTCAAATTTGGTTTCCAGTGATTCTACTATTCTCTAAGTATTTTTTGATGGCTGCCATACTTTGGGTGGTCAACTTTCTTGTCAAACAGACATCCTTTGTAAATGTTAATGATAGCCATACCTCAATATTGAGGGAAGACAGGAAAGCATGGAAGCTTGATACAAGACCTCCTAGTCTAGCATTTGGATTGTTGAGTTCTCTACAGAAAACAAATTAAAAAGAAAACCCCAAACTTCAGAAGACAAAACACCAGACTTCACAAGTATTTCAAGCAGTTGAGAAGCCTGTCTCTTTGAGGATGTATACCACTTGGAGAAGGAGGGAGGAGGATGAAGGAGACGGGGAGGGGGAAAGGGATATTATTCACAGCCCGTCTTCCTCCTTAACTGCCTTAGAGCTAATTCATTTAAGAAATACAAAATTTCACAACATATTGCACAATGTTCTCTCTAGATTCCTTTTTCTATTTCCAGCTTAATAGCATGAGCATCATTTTTAAACCTTCACATAAATCTTGAAAGACTTGATGTGGTTTCCCATAATTGCCAAAGTTTCATCAATTTTGTCTTAATCTTCTAAATAATTCTTTAAGATATTTTACTTTTCCCTAATCCATTATTTTGCCTTAAACATAAATTATTTTTTAAAACTTTGTTTTAAAACTAGCCACTTATGTACCTCTAATTCATTTTTTTCTGCATGAAATAGAATTTTAAGATATTAGAAATCCCATTATTTCTTTCAAAAGTTTACTTTTATAAAATGATATTTAACCTGGGAAATTCTGGGAGGAGCAAAGACTTCTGGGAACAATTACTACAAGGGCTTTTAAAAGTCTCAAGTTCTAAGACATGATCCTTAATCTGAGATGTATTTGAATTTTGCCCCAAATTTTAGTAACAGAATCTCTACATGCCCATAAAACTTCCCATCAAAGACACTGCATTTCCTGGCCTTCCTTGCAAATGGATGTGGCTGTGTGGTTAAGTTCTGGCCAAGGAGCAGCAGCAGTGTTACTTCTGGATAGCAGCCCTTGAGGGTTAGAAGGAATGGGCTCCCTCCCTCTTTCTCCTGCCATTCTGCTTTCTGGAATGTGTATGTGAAAGTTAGAGCTCCAGCAGCCATCTTAGTGCATGAGGCATGATGGAGTGGTGGGCAGAAGGAAGCCTGTGTCTTTGATGACTCTGTTAGGCAACCATATCATCCTCATACGGCCTCCACCAGCCTTTATGTGAGTTAAGAGGAATTTTTATTTTTTCAAGCTGCTACTACTTGTGTCTAACTATTACATAATGCTAAATGATACAGAAGCGTGGGGACTCAAACATGGGTCCACCCAGGAGGTTTCTCAGAAAAATCGAGCCCTGTTCTCATGACCCCTTCAGGCATGGATCACTCCTCCTGGTGTTCATAGCTTGAAGAACGCAGGACTCCATGCCTTTTCTGTGCTGGGCATAGGAATCTTCTGTGGGATTCTCTAAGGTTCTACGCATTCTGCTATTTCCTTTGGGATTTGTCAATGAAGCAGGGTTCCTATCTTTAAGATTTCCTGAAAAGGGGTGTGGTAAGGTTGCCAGGTAAATTATAGGACTCTCAGTTAAATTTGAATTTCAGATAAACACTGGGAAAGAAACTGTTGATTTGTCACATGGGCTTCCAGCTTCCATCAGCTGCCAAAACATAGTGGTTGCTGGAATAAAAATGAAGCAGGAAGCAGGAAAACTATAAAATAAGACCAATAACCCCACAAACAAGGCATTTGGGGGCTATTGAGTGTAAAGGCAAACAGTCCTTTGCAGCCCAACCTACCTTGAGGACGACCTCTGTATTGGAGGCTTAAAGAGAACTAAAGGTTCCCGGTGCTGATGTTGGATCGTTGACCACATAAATTAAAGTCTGTAGATTCTATTGCAGAGAAAGGGATGGGCAATATATTTTGTAAGTAATTTTTTCCTGTAAAAATGGATGAGCATGCTTTAAAAATACACAAAGTTTGGGGCCAGCCAGTGGCACAGTGGTTAAGTTTGTGTGCTCCACTTCGTCGGCCTGGGGTTCGCGGGTTTGGATCCTGGGGGCAGACTTAATGCTGTGATGGCATCCCCCATACGAAACAGAGGAAGACTGGCACAGATATTAGCTCATCGACAATCTTCCACAGGCAAAAAGAGGAAGATTGGCAACAGAGGTTAACTCAGTGCCAATCTTCGTCACAAAAAAATAGAGAAAATACACACGATTTAAAAGGCTTCTGTTTTCGATAAAGTTTACACATATAGAAAGCCTCAGTCATTCTCCTATGATGCTGAATAAACTAGGATGGCCAAAGATGTTTGTCTTTTTTCTTTTTTTAAATTGCAGCATAAATTGTCTTCTAAAGATCAAATGTTTTAATATGCTTTCCCAGGTACCTAATTTAATTACAAGAAAAACATGGTATTTACATGTTTCCATTTGTACATTGCAGGGATATTTTCATCTTAAAAACTTGAAGTAACTTTATTTGGAAAAGAATCTAGCCATTTACCTCAGTGAAATGGAACAAAAATGGTTTTGAGCAGTGGCTCAGAAAGAGGAGGGATGCTCAAGCTCCTTCTAAATCGCCTCGTATTAATCAAGAATTCACATGTCATGACGTGGTTGCCTTCTATCAGTTTGCTCTCCCCAAGAACAGCAGCTGGTGAATGTTTGTAGAGCTGGTGCGAAGTTTCTTATGTTACCCACACATTTAAACAGCAACAGATCTGACTTGCAGATTCCTCTCCATTTGACTCCAAAGTCACAGACAGTATCATTTTGTTCTCACTCAAATAGCCCCTGGCACAGCAGTCCTTATATGTACTTCTTATTTTAGGAAATTAAATTCCCATAATTTCATCAGATGAAAATGATTTCCTCCCTGCTGCATTCTTAGTCGAGTAAAACCTCACCATAGATGCTTTTGTTGTTCCGGTTGTTGGGGGTAAAACCAAAGTATCAGAAATTGTAAAAACATGCAATGCACAATTGTCAGAAATACAAGGATGTACAGTCAGGAATAGGAATAAGAACTTTCCCCTAAAGTTTCATTGGTATCTAATGGATGCTTTTAAAGTTGATGGCCTCTTGACTGTGATTGTTATAATCCAATTAATACAATTCTTCATTAGTCACCCAAAACCAAAGACAGATTTGAAAACAAAACAAAGAGGGAACATCCATAAAAGACACTTCTGATGACCTACAAAGGTTTGTGCCAAAACTAACATCACTCACATGCTGAATTCTCTACTTGAAACATATTCTGGCAGAATCTCCCGTGCTAGCGCTCATAAAAATGAATAGCAACACTTTTCAAGATTCTTAAATCTCAGAAATGCCTTTTATTGAGTGTGACCATGCTGCCTTATTAGATAGAGGCTGGTTTATATTACAGACACTCGGGGCCTTTGGTGTTGAAGTTCCTTCGCTGAACCAAATTCTTCTAGTCTGTCCATGGGAAGAAGTTATTCCTTATCATTTTACCAAATCCTTTAGTTCACCTCAGTGTTATATAGTAGATTACCTGTGTGCTGTTGCCTTTGATGACTTCTGACAGTGGTAAAAAGTTATATTCTCAAATGATTGCTTATGTGCAAGGTACCTCTCGAAAGGATGGTGAAAGAAAGGAATTGTTTTCGCCAAATCTGCTCTGTTCCTGGGTTCAGTTATTCAACGAGTATTTCTCTGAGAGAAAAATATACTTGAAGTTTTCTCCAAATAATCATCTCAAAAATTATCTGAATCAATTCTGTTCATGAGTTAGGATAGTAAGAATTTCAGGTAACAAGAATTTGGGTATTTAAATACAACTTATGTACTCTGTTTAGCTCATATATATTTGTTATACTCATTGTGATGTCCTCCAATTCTTCCATCAAACTTTGCATACGTATCGACCAGGGCAGACATCAGAATGTAATGCACAGTGTGAAGCAGATAATGTCACAGCTCATTCTTTTTCAACAAACTGTTTAACTCTGGTTATTTATACTGAGTCTACTCAGCATTCTTTTATTCAGTTATATACAAGTAAAGATGGCTTAGGAAGGAAAGATTTAAGTTTTGTTATGTAGAAGCTCTAGTTAACCCCACAAAACAATGCAAATTGAGTCCTAAGGATTGAAGTCAGAGTTCAGAAGATGAAGGAAAGTATGATGGGAAGGAACGAGGAATGGGGGTAGGAGGCTCTGCAGGGTGGGCTTCAGAGGAGGGGCCCTCAGAGATTTGGTGAAGCCAAAATGCACACCGGTGTCAGAGCTTGGACTGGGCTGGGTAGATGAGCTGAGGACCATGGTTAGCTGGATCATGGTTAGCTAAGCCCAGATGGTGCAACTGACTGACTCACAGCAAACGGTCTCAGTTTCACGCCCAGGCTGTTTACTTGCTGGTTCTGACCAGTTTTCAGAGAAGCTGTTGTCCTACACATATCGTCCCTTCTTCAGGGTCCTGACTCTTGCTATCTTGCAATTACTCCATCACCCCCTTTCCTCAGCTCAATGTTCCATAGATTCTCATTTCCACTAATCCCAGGATGTATCAAAGAACACAAATTATAAAGAAGGGACACTGAATGGAAAGGAGGCAAAGAGGAGAGAGAAAAAAGCACAGGAAAAGACAGAGAAAGAAGGGTAGGAGGAGGAAGGAAGGTTTTCAAGTATTCGAGAAGTATTGCATGTGCTCATATTGTGGGGCAGGGGAGAGAGAATGGACTCAAAATTTAAAAGCAGGGGCTAGCCTGGTGGCATAGTAGTTAAGTTTGCATGCTCCGCTTCAGTGGCCCTGGGTTTGCAGGTTCAGATCCTGGGTGCAGACCTACACACAGCTCATCAAGCCACGCTGTGGTGGCATACCATACACAAAGTAGAGGAAGACTGGCACAGATGTTAGCTCAGTGACAATTTTCCTCAAGCAAAAAGAGCAAGATTGGCAACAGATATTAGCTTAGGGCTAATCTTCCTCACCAAAACAAAATTTAAAAATAATAAAAAAATTTAAAAGCAAAGAAATAAGATGGAAAGTGCTCACCATTCAGGGTCTGGAAATCCCACATTCACTTCCCTAGCACATCAAAATTCCCACCTTTTCAAAAAAATACATGTGCATGCACAAGACTCACACCCCCAGGTGATAGAACTTTTCAGAAATTTCTTTAGGAACCCCCAAGCTATAAAACTTTCCAGAAATTCCTTTGGGATCCATAGAAGAGACAAGTTCTAGATCTTAAAAGTAAACATATTTCATTTGCAAGCAGATTTAAACAAGGGAGAGGAGGTGATGCTGTGAGCACCCACCCATTTTGCCTCCTGAACTTTACTGCTGCAAAACTAGATGGCCATACGCTAGTACCTGAATTTCCTTGCCTGGGGGCTCGCTCTTGAAGTCAGAGCCCACTTTATCTGTCTGAACCTGCTGAGGAACTGACAATCCAGAAGCAGCTCTCAGTGAGTGACAGAGTGGAGTCTGGTATAAATGCTCCAGCTCCCTTTGCCCTCAGGTTGTGCTACCACACAAAGGACATGATCTGCTCACTGCGAGACAGAAGCCAATTGTCAAGAGGCAAGATGGTGACAGAGAAAGGGCATTTACCACAGCTTGTTAGCAAGGGTGAAGATGGCTGACTAATGTCTGAAAGAGCCATCTTAAGGGGGCACAGAATCTTGAAGCAGTTATATAGGCCAGTGGGTTATAGGAGAGGGGGTTAGGAATGTTGACCCTCTGGTGTTACAGACTGGGAGTCACTACACCAGATCTTTCAGTTGTCATCAATGATGGCTATCAGCATAGACTCTCTGTCCAGGGGCCATCACAGTCCTAAGGAACTCAATAGAATGATATTATCATCTTATCACAGCTAGGAGGTACATGCCCAAGCAGAGGTCATAAAATCTACAGAGCAGGTGGATCTCCTGGAGAGTGCATATCCAGCTGGGTTGGTTATCAGGGATCATTTAAAGTTACTATATGGTTTCTTTTCTACAATATGGCTTCCCTTATGTCAACCTTGTGTTGAGCCAGTATCCGCAGGATAACTCTGTGGTATATTCCACTCTCCCTTCCAGAATTCCCAGTGGAGTTTAAGCTCCATTCACCCAAAGGGGTAACCTGCATAATAACAAATACCCTATTGGCTGCCCTCCTTCCATTGTCTCAGCTCCCACTCCCCTACCACTGCTCCCCTGGGCCGCCCTCCTGAACTACTCGCACAGGAATCCTTGTCTCAGGCGTTGCTTCTGGGGGATCACAAACTCAAAGAGGAAGTCACTCTAAAGAAGATAATGTATGCATTTGAAAAGAAGGGGATTTCTTTCAGAAAACAAAAGGGATATGACAATGCAGATCCTGGGAATCTGAGAATAAAGATTTCTTTGTTAGCTAAGATTTTTTAGTAGAATATATGACTTAAAGTTCTGATGATTATGAAGGGAATGATTTTCTCATTATCAAATGTCCTTTTGACAGTATTTTTGGTCACTCAGACGATGATATGGATGTTCCCAAGGACACAAGGACATAATTTGGAAAGAAAAGTCGATGAGTTAGAAAAGAGAATCTGGATCTCGACAGTTTGGAATAAGCTGTTAAGACCAACATGATTTATTTTTAACGTGAGGGCACAAATATTATATCAATATTAACAGAAACTCAAAAAGAATAATAAAAAGGATAAAGAAGTCTACCCCAAATCTTGCAACCCAGTAATATTTTAAATATTTTTGACTTGATTTTCATAAATGTTATTTTACTCATAGATAGATATTATTTTAACATAATGGTGAAAATATATGAAGTCTTGAATTTATAATTTTAAAAAAATTCATAAATATTAGATATGGGAAGGTAGTATGTAAAATTACTTTAAAAAGTTGCATTGCTAGAAGTTAAATATAAATCAAGAGTGTAATTATTGTCTCAAAAGCCAATGCAGTTCTGACTTCATTAAGAGAACTAAGAAAAATAAATGAATAAATAATAGCTCCAATCTACTTCATCTCTTTAGAGAACCCTGAGGGTGTTCGTTCTCAGTACTGAGCAGTCTGACATGGGTTTGTTCTTAGTACTGAGCAATCTGACATAAGCAATCAGTCTGGTGAGATGTTCCAAAGGGTGAACCTAACGATGAGAGCATGGAACCCTCCATTGGGAAAGAGAGCTGGGAAAATGGAGCAAAGACCTAGAGTGGAGACACAATATTTGAGATAACAACCCTCAAATATCAGAAGTTGTTTCATTTAGAAAACTTTAAAAACCATTCAGTGTTGCTGGGAAGGACTGCCCAAGAAACAAGGCAGAGGCGCTTCAGAGAGATCTTTTGTTTCAGAGCAAGTAGGAATTTTAAATCTCTTCAAAGATGGTTGTCTCAGAAGGTGGTGAGTTCCTCATTCTTTAATAAGTCTTTGTAGGGTTTTTGGTGAGAGTATCTATGAACTGAGTAGACGGTTGCATTGGAAAACCTAACCCCTTTTCCAATATCACATTCTATAATCTTTAGCCCCATGAGACCCAAATTTCCAAAAGTTGAATTTTTGTATTGTTCTCCTTCCCCCTTCCCTCTACCCTCCCACTTTACTCTGTGAAACATGAGGATCATGGCTTAATGGAGCAAGAGAACCCGTGACTTTCCTCCTTCAGAAATTCCATAACTTGTTGCTATACCTCTTTGAAAGTATAGAAACTGGAGTATGTAACTCTACTTTTACAATGCAAACATCTCTCTCTCTTCCAAAGCACATGGACATTTAATCAAGTGATGAAAAAGAGATGTACTAAAGGACAGTAGAATTTTGTTTCAAATTTTGGCAAAACACAAGAGTATTTCCCAACTAAATGAAGGGTAAAGCATTTGGCAAATCCAATATTTTCTGACTTTTATTTAAGACTTACTTTTCTATTCGACTTGGCTCTGCTGTAACCTATTGAAGCCAAGAACAATTAGAACACAAAGAGAGTTTTGAAAATATTTGAACTTAATTCACAAAGTTACAGGAAAGCGAACGTTATAGACTTAGAAGCCAAACTATGAGTAAGACCTAAAATATATACCATAAAATGATTCCCTTGAAATCTCCTGCTATAATGATGGCCATAAAAATTCCAAATTTCATGAAGCCAAATGCAATACTAGACACCTGACAAGAGGCACCCTGTTAAACACACCATGATTTTTATTTCTGTAATGTAGAGGTAGGAAATGTCAGTATTGAATATTTAGAACATTCAAAAATTAGTTTACTTCGAAAAACATTTAAATGGATATTTACCCAATCTGACAAATTTTTCTCTTTTTCCTTCATGCATTAATTGAAGATGTTCCCACCTGATAATGGCATAGGATAGCACAGAGCCAAATGGGCACTATTCAAGATAGTCGGGTGGACATCCAAGAAACGGGAGAGGGGGAGATTAGAATCTAGGTAAATGGGGAGTAGTATCGTTGGCCTTTAAAAGAGCTGTTCCTTATGTCCTGAGGATCATATGACAGCAACCCAAGACATTAAACCACTACAGAGTGTGTCTCTAAGGTAGAGATGGAGATGGGGTTTTTGGCAAACACACTGACTTTTTTTTTTTTATTGAGTTGATAGGTTACAATCTCGTGTGATTTCAGTTGTACATTAATGTTTGTCATTCGTGTTGTAGGTGCACCACTTCACCCTTTGTGCCCACCCCCCACCCCACCTTTCCCCTGGTAGCCACTCTGTTCTCTTTGTCCACATTTTTAAACTCCTCATATGAGTGGAGTCATACAGAGATTATCCTTCTCTAACTGGCTTATTTCACTTAACATAATTCCCTCAAGGTCCATCCATGTTGTTGCAAATGGGATGATTTTGTTCTGTTTTGCAGCTGAGTAGTATTCCATTGTATATATATACCACATCTTCTTTATCCATTTGTCTGTTGATGGGCACTTACGTTGCTTCCATGTCTTGGCTATTGTAAATGATGCTGCAATGAACATTGGGGTGCATAGGACTTTTGGAATTGCTGACTTCAAGCTCTTTGGATAGATACCCAGTAGTGGAATGGCTGGATCGTATGGTAGTTCTATTTTTAATTTTTTGAGGGATCTCCATACTGCTTTCCATAGTGGCTGCACCAGTTTGCATTCCCACCAACAGTGTACGAGGGTTCCATTCTCTCCACAACCTCTCCAACATTTGTTACTATTAGATTTAGATATTTTTCTCATTCTAATGGGTGTAAGGTGATATCTCAGTGTAGTTTTGATTTGCATTTCCCTGATGATCAGCGACGATGAGCATCTTTTCATGTGCCTATTAGCCATCTGTATATCTTCTTTGGAGAAATGTCTGTTCATGTCTCCAGCCCATTTTTTGATCGGGTTGTTTGATTTTTTTGTTGTTGAGTTGTGAGAGTTCATTATATATTATGGATATTAAGCCTTTGTCAGATATATGACTGCAAATATTTTTTCCCAGTTAGTGGGTTGTTTTTTTGTTTCAATCCTGTTTTCATTTGCCTTGAAGAAGCCCTTTAGTCTGATGAGGTCCCATTTGTTTATTCTGTCGATTGTTTCCCTTCTCTGAGAAGACATGGTGTCCACAAAGGTCTTTTTAATACTGATGTCAAAGAGAAACACTGACTTTATGCACCAAATTCATCCACATCCTTCTAAGCAGGCACTGTGAAGGCTTTACTTATTTAATAACGCTGCCCTTCCCTCAATCATTTTTGGATTCTCTCCTCTGTTACAGTGTCCTTGTATCTGAACTACATTTTTTAGAATATTATCGGTGGTGCATCTTTCATCTTTTATGGTAGTTTTGACTTTAAGATGCAGCCAACAATCATTCTGGGCAAAGAAAGGCTGGTAGATATGGTCAACTAAGGTGATAGTTAATTCAGTTTTCAATATAAAAAAATCATGAAATGTTTTCCTGAAATAACACTGAGAGCAACCACAAGATAGTTTCTGAAATTACAATTTGAATAAGTTCATAAACTCAGCCCAAACACCCCTGCACATACCTATCAAAATCAGGAAACTGTTTCCTAACCACCAGTCTGAGAACTAACGCTGCTGAACAAGAAATTTTTACAAATCCATAAATGCTTCATGCTGAAAACCTAATTTTCTAAAATGGATTAATTTACTGAATGACTAGATTAGGATTTATTTGCCACTGTATTTGGCAGATACAGGCAGTCCTGTATCTCTTCTAAAGGCTTCAGAAGGGACAGAAATACATGATAGGCATAAGTTTTTAATCTTAAAAAGATAATTTTCAATTAAGATCTCAATCTGTTAAATTAATGAACTATCAATGGGATGAATGATGAATTTCAATCATTTTACTAGAGCTCTGACTCACTACAAGGATTGAATTATCTTTGTTCTCCATACAATTTCTCTGTAGCTCTCAGCACTTTTTTCCCCATAGCTCCCCATTCTGTGCTTTCCCTCTCCTACCTGCTACTTTGCCATCTCAACTTTATAAAAAACAAGCTTTTCTTTCCCACTTGCTTGAGGAGAGGGCTGTATCAGTCCCCTTCAAATGCTAAACACCTCATTACTCCCGTCACATGTTTGGCTTGCACTGAAACCTGTCTGGTCTTTCTGTGCGTCTCCCACTTGTCAGCTATGAACCATTAACACATCACTCCAACACTTAGGGGGCCTCCAGCTTCCCTGGGTCAGACACCTCCCAGGTGCTCCGCCTAGCAGTGAAAGTTGTCAGAGGAAGACATAAGAAAGAATCATTTTACGCCTTTTCCAGTTATCATCCAGTCAGCTCCACACTTAAGCAAGTGAGTGGATTAACCCTTGCCATCCTCATATTTTAGGAAGATTTAGTAAATGCCTCTTTGTGGAATTACACAATGAGTCTCAAAATTCTACTGAGGAAATCTTTATGATATATGGAAACTCCTCTGAGGGACCAGTTTTAAAACAATTGATCTAAAAATAGTATGTCTTGCTTTTCTTTCTATTTTCAGAATCTAACACAATTCCGGGAACTCTGCTATAATCAAATGTGCTCTCTCTACTGAAAATTTTAATTAATTAAAGAAAGAAAGAAGGATGGATGGATGGATAGATCAATCAATGAAGACCTGGGTGGCTGTAGTTCTTTTCATTTGTTGTTGAGACTTGACATGAAGAACTGAGATTCTGCATTTTATTTGCAAGTTACTTTTTAAACTCACTTAATTTTATTAAAAATATATTTTTTCCAAAAAAATTGCCTAACTTGAGTTTAACTAGTTCAGTGAAGTTGTCAAAAATTGATTATCTCTAAGGCTAGTGGTCACCTCAACCTCCTACAGCAAACATGTTTTGAAATCTTAAGTGAACAAGAAAAGTTTTCTGAAGCAAATGTCTATCAATAATCAATAAATTCTAGACTTCAGGTTACAAGTCAATGATCTTTGGAACTACCAAAAAAAACTTGTAATGTTATAGAGAAGATGCCTGCTCTGTTAGCCAGACTTTCAACTTGTGATGATGAAATTCAGAATGAAGGTATATGTATCTTTAGTTTTTAACAACACTGTGTAACTATGTATTGACCTTCACCATGATGGTCTGACAAAATGTAGTTACCATCTCAAAGCACAAGTGTATGCATATTCCCTTTTCTTTTCAGGGTTTCCTAATAACTGCTGCTTAAAGCCCATAGCTACTGCTTTGGCTACAAATTTAAACCAAAGATGGATTTAAATTTGCTTTATAACTTTTTTTTCTGAGGTTTGCTGAGGAAGATTTGTCCTGAGCTAACACATCTGTTCCCAATCTTCCTCTCTTTTGTATGTGAGCCACCATCACAGCGTGGCTGCCGATGAGTGGTTGTAGGTCTGTGCCCAGGAACCTAACCCATTCTGCCGAAGTAGAAAGTGCCGAACTTAACCACTAGGCCACCAGGGCCGACCCAATTTCTTTTAATTTTAAGATAAATTTTAAAAAGTAAAAAAGAGAACAATGTGGGGCTTATAATGTTCTAGGATCACTCCTACCCTAAGAATCACTAGTTCCAGCCAGTAAATATCTTTAAAGCAGGGCTCACATGTGATCAAGTTTTGAATCTTCCACAGTGCCCAGCACTCTCCTATACCTATAGTAGGAGCTCAAAAGTTCTTCATTCATTAGTACAGAAGTGAATCTTGTTCCTACCTCTGTTTTCAGATAGGACCATAAATAATTCATCCTGCCATCAGCTTCTGGATCAGCCTTACATTAACCTGCATTTGGCAAATACTATATAGAGAGTGTGATTTGAGTTACAATTCACAGTCTCTGACTTCATAGGTCTTTGAGATTAAAGATAAGGGCATTCTTTAAAAAAATGGATAACGTAATAAAGTGGTAGATGATAAATATCAATAAGCTGTGCAGATTATAGCATTGTAGAGCTAAAGAATTCAGAGCTATGGGCATAATGTCGGAAACAAAGGCTTGATTGGTAGTAGGACAAACCATCCCAAGGAGGGCCAAAGTAGAGAGGTGGGACACAATGCAGTCTATTTCCACTCATAGCAGAAGTGAATAACTAGGAAGCCACACAACATCAGGGATGTCAGCCGGTGGTTTAATTGACGACACCTGCGAGCTGACAGTGCCTAGCTTCAAAACAGCACACAGTAGATTTCCTGGCATAACTGGGTCATTTTGGGGGTCAGAGTTCAGGACTAGGATAAGGCAAGTCCTTACTCCCTCAGAAATGAAGATGCTACTAGGACATAGCCATGGACACTAAGCGGTGACTTGGTGGCCAGTGGCAAGCACAGCCCAGTTCTGGATCAGAAGTGTGAACTCAAAGTGGGAGATCTGGGTTCCACTCCCACTCTCACCACATCCCTGTCTACCTCTCCATCATCTCCTACTCTAATCCACATGTGTATTTAGTTAGCTGTAGAGCAGGCATTTTAGTCCTAGAAGCTGTTACTTCATAGGGTTTTTCCTGACAACTTGAGAGTCCCTTCCACCTATATGCTCACAAAACATAATATAGGTTCTAAATATTAAATGCAATGTCCTTTGTGAGCTCTTCCCATACTGCCCTCAATGCTCCAACACTCTGTCCCTGGTGCCTTCTTAAATCCTCATTGGTAAGGCTTGGTGGTGTCACCCCAGCTCCATCAATGTCCTGAAGAATTGGAAGTCTGCATGTCCTGCTCAAGCGTGTATTCAACTATCCACTGGATTTATCTAAGCTCTTGTCTTATGTATTTGCACCTACCCACCAGATTTATCCAAAGAAATGTCCTGCTATGCCCCAAACTGAGGATATCCCCAAATTAAAATCATTAACTTCCCCTGTGTGATATCCTTCTCTCCCTCTCTTCCTAGCCACTCAAATCAAAACCTTGGCTATCTCGCTTCCCTCTCCTGAAACCTCACCTCCAGTTGGTAAACAGGCCCATATACTTTCTTTAACATGTGCCTTCATCATCCATTGGTTCCAATCCTACTGTTATGCTAGCTCTTGTATGGAAAATCTCCTTCATGGATGGTGGCAGCAGAGTCCTACACATCATATCTCCCCTCACACCCTACATTTTTCCACACTGCCAATAGAGGGGTTTTCTAAATCACAACCCTGACACGGAACTCCCCAACTTCATCTCTTGCATAGCTCCCCAGGGTCTACTTAATAGCATACAAAACACGGCATTCAGAGCCCTCTATTGTCTGTCCCTACCAGGTTCTACAGCGTCCTCTCTTGCAATGGACACTTACTCATTGATGCTGGTGACAAACTGATGACTTCCATTTGCCCAAAGTCACAATTGTGTCCTGTATCCATGCCATTGTTCTTATTGTTATCTGTACCAAAACTACCTGTTTCCTTGCTGCCTGGAATACCCTTACCCAGTTCAAACATAACCTGTTAAGACACAGTTCAAATTTCCTAAGCATCTCCTCAAGCGCCACATAGAAGTGACCTCTCCATTCTTTGCAACTTCTGGAGGTCAGAGGCCACACCTAGCTCATGCAGTGTCAGGCCCGCGTAGACACTCAAGAGATGTTTGAACACATAGTGTAAACGAAATTTTGCATAACCGTGAGTCAAATGATAAGGTGTACATTGCTCCTCCATAGTCAAATCCTTCTAAGACCTAAGTGAATATGTTGGACTTTAAACGTAAAGCCAATCAAACAGAACTACCAGAAATACATAAACAAGTGTTCCTAAGAAAGTTGCAATATTATCTGACATAATTCCTATACCAGATAGATCATTAACTGCACAGTGTTAATCCTGGGAGCTTTACATAAAGAAGAACTATTTCTAATTTTACTAAGAATAACTGTTCCACAGCCATGTGATATTTTTAAGTAAATATTTTAGTTATTGTAAACAAGAACAAAATTACAAACCCAATTAAAATTGTATTACCTTTCAATAACTTTACAGAAAACTTTTGAATTAAAGATTCATTCTATTCAGTTAAATTTAAAAGCCTAGACATTTATACAAGAAAATGATCCTACATAATATCTATTCAAATTCCCTCCTCCAGATTATTTTTCCAAAAATAAGAAATGCGTGTGCCAAAGAAATTAAAGAGAATTTCTGGTGGGCACAATTTCAACAACAGAATTGGGATTTAAATCTGATTTGAAACCTAGTTTAATACTTCTTGTCTACTTGTCTATGTTATAAACAAAACCAACTACTATTAAAACAACAAAATTGCGGTATTCCTTGCTTCCAAGCACAAGCACACATTCATTCAAAAAATAGTTAATGTGTGCCTCATATGTTAGACAAAATTCAGGGATGAAGGAGGTGAGATATAGAGAAAGTGCATTGGAGTTGGAGTGGAGAACATGAGTTATAGGGCTCGCACGGCCACTTCCCAATTATTTGATTTAACCCGTCTGCACTATATTTCCTCCATGTTCAAATTATAATTGTAATGCACTGTGGTTGTTTGAAGAATCAAATGAAGTGATACAACATATTAAATAAAGTGTAAACTATGTATACAAATGCAAGGTATTATATACATGTTAGGAAAAACTAAGAGTTACCTGGCATCTTGATCTGTCATAATCTCTTACTGGAATCTCAAACATCTTCAGATATTAGCCAAGACTCTCACATGAGAGTTTTTGGGTTGCTCAAAATTGGCAAAGTCAGATCCAATTGACAAATATATTATACTGATTTTTGTTTTAAATATCTGAAGGAAGGAATTCTAGCTGTCTTTACGTCTTCAAGACCAATTCATGGCACCTGTTTAAACAAGAACAGGAGAAAAAGTTGCTAAAGCTAATAGTTTAGGTAAGGATCTTCACTGCCTGGGGATGTTATGAATTATTAATTGGTGCACTGTGGGAAGCCAGAAAACAGGAAATTGCCATTCTACAATGCTATGCTATATAAATCAGCCCAAACCCATGGATTTTGACAACTGTACTGAGATCTAAATGTGGATCTATTTCTAATCCGCTTTTTATTTTTTCTTAAACTCAAGTGTCTATGTTTGTTTTAAACAGTTCCTGAGGGACCAGCCCCGTGGCTGAGTGGTTAAGTTCACGCGCTCTGCTTTGGCAGCCCTGGGTTTCACCGGTTCGGATCCTGGACGTGGACATGGCACCATGCTGAGGTGGCATCCCACATAGCACAACCAGGAGGGCCTACAACTAGAATATACAACTATGCACTGGGGGACTTTGGGGAAAAGAAGAAGAAGAAGGAAAAAAAAGATTGGCAATAGATGCTAGCTCAGGTACCAATCTTAAAAAAACATAAAGAATAAAAAGTTTCTGAGTTCTTATAATTAGCAATGACTATATGAATATTTTGGAAAACAATCCAGCCCACATTGTGGGTAAAACACACCCAAAGGCATACAATGTCTTCACAATTAAGTAGAAAACAATAAAGTGATAACGTCCTCTTAGAGTAACAAAAGAAGTCATAAAGTGCATTTATGGTATGATACATCTCTATACATAATGCACTGATATGCCTTGTAAAAGCAGCATGAGAGTATTCCACTATGAGACTTGCTTTCTCTCCTAGTTTGGCTGTAGCTATTCTTCACTTCAGAGGACAACTCTTCATATTTGATTATTGTCAATTGTCCACAAACTAGACAACACAGAAAGCTGAAACATCAACTTCTAGTTCTATTCTTTTTTAAAAAAAGTGAGGGGCTGGCCCCATGGCCTAGTGGTTAAGTTCAGTGCACTGTGTTCCAGCAGCCCAGGTTTGGTTCCCAGGCATAGACCTATATCATTCGTTGGCAGCCATGCTGTGGTGGTGACCCACATACAAAATAGAAGAGGATTGGCACAGATGTTAGCTCAAGGTGAATCTTCCTCAAGCAAAAAGAGGAAGATTGACAACAGATGCTAGCTCAGGGTCAATCTTCCTCAGCTAAAAAATTTTTAAAAAATAAAAAAGTAAAGTGAAAGAAAATAGTCTTATGATACATATAAACTGCATAATATTTATACATTCCAAAATAACTAAATAAAATAAATATAGCTTGTGTCAATACAACAGCTATTTTTTACAACCTAAGCTGATAATAATTAGATAATAATATAATGATAATAATTAGACTCAGGCCTCCATTCTTAGCAGTTACCCAAAACAAATTTTGGACTCTCTTGCACTTTCCCAACTTGAACCTGGGGGAATTGGTGAATGTCAGAAATGATAAAATAAACGGTGAGCTATAGAAGGTTGAATTAAGTCTGGAACAAACTGAATCTTGAAAGCATAGTAAGTAATCAAGTAAGAAAATCAGCTTTGAAAAGCTTCGGGACCATGAAAAGAACTATGCAATGTAAAATTATCTCAAGACAATACTACTTATATTGAAGAGGGTTTCTGAAACTCGAAACAATTAACATTTGGGATAATTTTTTGCTACAAGGAACTGTCTAGCAACATCCATGGCCTAGACCAGATACCATCAGCATGCCCCCTGGGGGCAAGTTTAGAACCAGTGATAGACAAGTATGCCAGTGGTGGTTAAAATATCCCTCAAGTCAAACAAAATATTAAGAAGTTTATCCATTACAGTTTACGCATACATGTATGCACTTATTTTCACTTTTTGTTGAGCAGTTGCTGGAAAAGATAGTGATCAATAGCACTTTAATGAACAATAACTGAATCCACAGATCTCCCATAAGCCCTTTAGCCTTATATCCGTAGTGACATGTGGGGTGGAAAGAAAAGGATGATGTGAGGAAACTGGAGGGAAACATGCCCAGAACACGGTTCTGAGGGAATGAGAGGGAAAACAGAGAGGAAAGTTGAAATGAATCCTATTGGGGTTGCAGAAACACTCTGGGTACAGGGAGAAGAAGGGAGTCTGTGGTTGTCACATACCAACATTAATTTCCTTAGTTAGGAGAATGGCAGCCATCATCAAGTTCCTCGTTAACGTAGCAACGAAGAGAACTCTAGGTCAGCCTGGGTAGAGTGAGTGTGTGATTGCAGAGAATGCTGGATTCCCCTTGACAGTGACAGTCTGGTTGCTTGAATGCTCTGAGGGCCAAAGGGCAGGAGAAATCAGAACACAGCAAGGTGAGAACTGGCATGCTTGTCTTGGGACTTTCCTGAGATGCTGAAGCTGTGGATCATGAAGTCATGAGACAGTTCTGAATATGGCGCCATATGGCTCCAGGAGAACCCAGGTGGAGTGTGGATCATTTATTCACTCAAGTTAAAACAAGAAAGACTGATGGAATTTAAAGGATTCGTTGCATCTATCTTGCAGGGCGTACCACTGTAAAATGTAGAAAAGACAAGTACAGACTAAAAAAGAGAAAAAAATCTAAGAAAGGCACTGCCTAAAAAAGAATTAATTCATGAAAGAACGAATGAATACATTGTTGGATTCAGTGGGAGATAAGCATCAAAAAAATAATGACAAAATAGCCTATAATCTATCAAATAAAATAGCAATCTGAGTCCATGTTGATAAATAAATAAATAGCAAAAGAAAGCTCTTCCTTACAGTATAATGTCAACTGACAAAAGTAGAAGAAATGATGGAAATAGGACATCACTATTTGGCAACCATCATGGTAATAATTGATTCATTCAAGAAATATCAATGGATAATAAAACCAGTGGGTGCAAATTTAATGAGGAACAGAAGAATATTTACATTGTCTCAAAATACCTCAGCACAAAATACTTACTGATTACAATGGAAAAACCTCAAAGCCTCCTCCTTAATCACAAGGTTAAAAATCACAAGTAATGAGACAAACCCAGCTCCAGAAGATACAAGGGGAAGAACAGAGCATCGTGTTGGTGGTATTCCTGCTAAACATGCATAACCCAAATCTACTCATGAGGAAACACAAGACAAATTCTCACCGAGGCCCAGTAGACAAAGTAACTGGCATTTAACTTTCAAAAATATCAAGGTCACAAAAGTTAAAGAAAGGCTGAGGGACTATTTCAGATTCAAAGAGACTACGGAAATATGAAGACTAAATGTGATGCATGCTTCTGTACTGAATCTTTTTGCTATAAGAACATTATTAGGACAACTGGCAAAACTTGAATGGGGTCTGTGGTTGTCATGTGCCAACATTAATTTCCTGATTTTTATGGCTGTACTGTGATTATATAGGGGAATGCCCTTCTTTGCAGGAAATGCACACATAAGTTATCATGTCAACAGCTGGCTTCAAATGGTTTAGAAAAAATAAAAGTTCTTGGAATTTTTTTACAACTATGCATAAGTTTAAGATGATTTTGAAATAAAAAATAGAAAGCACTATACACAGATTAAATTTCTTTCAAACCAGTGGGAACTTTAAAGGTCTCCAAAAAATTAGTTTTGAATAATTAGAAATATTTTGCTAATACATTGGTGAGAATACACATTCTCAGTCACTAGGAATAACATGGGAAATAAGTAAAGCTTTACTTCTGCAGAATAAAAATACTTGGTATTCAAAGACCCTGGATTTCCTAAGGAATATGAATGAAGAAATATTATTTTAGAGTAAAAATACCTTTGATTTTTTTTAATTGAATGTTTTTTAAAAGCCAAGGATAGCTATATTGCAGGTACCATTATCTTCTTTAAAAATATTTTTCACAGCTAGGCTGTTCTATCTGATTAAGCTGATGTTTTAAATTGATGTGTGTATGTATGGAACACATATTATTCCAGTCCAAATAGTTTTACATTAATGATTGTTGCATACCTTGACCACAAAATCCCGAGGCACATTAATTTTGAGTGCCTAGTGAGGTAGAGTTCAAACAGTCCAGATGGCTATCTGTAGTAACACCTGGAGGGGTTTTTAATTGAGCAGCAAAAGTTATGTTAGAGTGACTGGTCTATCCATAGCTTCTATCCATTGGTATGCTAGAGTCCACCAAGTCTCCCACACTAAGGGGCTTAGTGACAAGCCTTGGTACAAGGAGGACATTAATCCAGCTCAGTGGTGCTCAACTGGGGGTGATTTTGTCTTCCAGGGGACATTAGGAAATATCTGGAGACATTTTGTTTATCACACTGGGGTGTGAGCGTTACTGGCATCTAGTGGGTGAGGCCAGGGATGCTGTTAAACATCCTACAGTACACAGGACAATGCCCCCATCACAGAGAATTACCCAGCTCTGAACATCCATAGTGCAGAAGCTAAGAACCATTGACTGAGGTTCTCATGCAAACCACTCCCTTTGAGAGAAGGGACGTAGTATGGTTTGGTCCCACTGGGATACCCACAAAGAGACTGGATCAGAAGTAGATTCCAAGAGACTCAGAGGGGAATAGGGAATGATTTGAACAAATCAGAATACTGCAGAGGTATTCTAAAAGGATATTAGTTTTGATAATCCTTTCAAAAATCATGTTTTTATAATTATTGAAAATTAATTTTCTACAGTGCACACAGTAATTGACAACATGATCTTTTGGACACTGAACGCAAATGATGCCGCAGCCTCATAGTCTTCAGTCTACAGAGTGATGCAGATCTCAAAGGAAGATAGAAAGAAGTTTCTCAGGTTGTGACCATATCATGCACTTCATGAACCAGAGGTCATGTGCTACTGAGCAAGAATTACTCTGGATACAAAGGCACAGAGAGAGATTTGAAAAGAAGACACAGTGAAATTAGGCAGAAAACACTGATGGGCATTTTCTGAAGAGCTGTGGAAGTGTAAGCTGTGACAACAAATCTTGAGGACAGGAGACTTGGCTGCACTCCTGTCTACACATCAGCTAAGATTTCTGGGCAAACAATAATTTCTTGGATATTGTTATTATTGCAAGGTGGTTCCCTTTTGACAGTTTTTAAGAAAAGCACACGTGCTGCATACTCTTTTCTCTTTTTAAAGATTTTATTTTTCCTTTTTCTCCCCAAAGCCCCCCAGTACACAGTTGTGTATTTTTAGTTGTGGGTCCTTCTAGTTGTGGCATGTGGGATGCCACCTCAGCATGACCTGATGAGCGGTGCCATGTCTGCGCCCAGGATTCAAACCGGCAAAACCCTGGGCCACCAAAGCGGAGCGCGCGCACTTAACCACTCGGCTATGGGGCCGGCCCCCTGCATATTCTGATGTAGGGGTAGGACAATCAGTAAAATGAATTCATTATTTATTTGTCAATAAATAGGATTTTAATAGTTTATTAATTTTCCCATTTTCAGGCAACCCCAGCTCTATTTACTTGATCCAAAATAATGAATTATGCTGCCTTTGATTTCTATCTTAAATTTGTGTGAAATAAGTTTTTAACACATAGAGTACTTTTAAAATTCATTTATTTCTTATAATACTATCATTCCTACATTAAACATCATAACCTATGTATCAAAGTTCAAGGTCTCTAACTTGGACATACTGTTCTCCTGAAACAAATTCAATCTCAGATATTTCAGCGGAATCATTAATTGTATTTCAGATCATGGAGAACCACAAGGGTTACAGCCAAACTCAAAGACTCAATGCAGGTTTAAGGCAGGAAATTTTGGACCAGAGATTCAAGACCTGGTTGAGAAGGGTTGAGAGGAAAAGAAGTGGTGGAGAAGAAGAATCTTCCAGGAAAACTGACTTTAAGTAGACTGCACATCTGAAATTCAGCTTATGAATAAGAAGTTGCAAGACACTTAGAAAAGTCAGATGGCCCAGGGAAGGTGGGCAGTTCTAGCCCAACCAGGACTATGCCTTGTCATGTGTTACCTGTGTTTGTTTATTAAGGTGTCCACTCATTCGTCCATTTACCATTCATTTAACAGTTATTTATTGAAGCACCTGTGGGAGAGTTCTTGCAGAAAAGAATAGCTGGCTCTTAGTCTCTGACTCACCTTTTTCCTACTTTGCAAAATACCAATAGCAGCTACTATTCATTGAATGCTTACAAGTGCCAGAGAGCGTGCTAGTAACCACAGGATGTGGATATTACTACTTCTTATTCACATACATAGAAACAAGGCTGGGAAAGGAACGTGCCCAAAGGCACAGAGCTATCGGAGAATGTAGCCAGGCTTGGAAATGTGACTCCTGTGATTTCTTCCCACTGAAATACCTTTGAGAAAAAGAAAGACAAAATCTCTCTAACTACCACTGAAAGCCATCTGACCACCCCTGTTCTCAGGACAGGCGAGAACCTCTACTCGCAATAAAGATGATGGAGCTGAGTAAGAAAAAACAGTAAGGAGTTACCCAAAGCCAAATCGAGGTATGTGGTTACCATGGATAATCTAATAATTTGGGATATTTATAACATACACCCCCTAAATATCTATATCTGTGCACTATTTATTAAATGGAGGAGGAGGATAAATATTCTTAATACAAATAACTATAGACATATTATTCTGTGTTTGATGTAAGAAATGTATTTCAGGCATGCAACATAACATCTTAACTTCTTTGGCAGGGTCATATTAGGTGAAGTTACCCACTCACCCTCATTAAGGATAGAGTTTAGCCTCTGCGGATAGAATTACAAAGTCTGTTTCTAGTTTATCACACTGTCCCATGTATTATTAATTTGCAGAATTTCAGATGATTGAAACAGAATATTTCAGTTGACTGTCAACTGCCTCAGAGTTTGAAGGTCAGCCAGAAGTCTCTGTTTAATAGGAGTCTTTTTTTAATAGAAGGAGTGTTTCTTTTTTGGTGTCTCCACTTGGAAGACACTGTATCTACTTGATGGAAGTAACCAGTTACACTTCTCCAGTCACTTAAGAGGCTATGTGTAAAAGCAGGAATTAACTGACTAATTTAATCCAATGGTGGTGTTTTGCTTAGAGGCTGGTATCCTGGAGAGTTACCTGGCTGGTCTTCAGCTTAATTCAATTCTGGGAATTCTTGTACATGAGCCATAAATCAAAGGACCTTGCTGAGCCACTGCATTATCTGTAGTTCCTGGAGTCAACTCCAGTTATTCAGCTAGGTCAAAATGCTGGGAGGAAGCAGGCTGTGTAGTGCCCTGTGCCGATCGAAGCCCCTCGCCCTTCCCCAGTCCTTCTACATCCACGGGGATTGTGACACAGGAACACAAGGCAGAACTCACGATGCAAAAAAGTGAGTTATAGAGAGAGAGGTCAAACTTTAGAAACCCTCTCAGGATAGCGGGGATATGACAAGTATATAAAATCTCTCCAAAAAGAAGGAAGGTGAAGAGAAGACAGGGCTGAGGTGGGAATTGTGGAATTTCTTGAGTTGGAATTTAGAATGGTGTGGAGATTGTAAGGCTCATTTCATGCAGAAAACGATCACGAGACCCACACCTCCACCTATCCCCCAAAAACATGTGTGTTCTAAAGATGACAGACCCCACTTCCATTAAAAAACAAAAAAACTTTCAGTCAGAACTAGTCAAAAAAAATTAAGTGCATCAAAAGAACAGTCAGACTGGTTCAAACTCCCCCACCATATTAAGTACCAAAAACACGTGAGCCAAGGTAATAAGCTCTTAAGGAAAAAAGTTCATGATCCAAGAATTTTCTGCCTATCTAACTTGTCATTCAGGGAATGGGAACAACCAAAAGATGATCTCAGGACACACAAGGGATCAGGGAGTATATCATCCATGGAAAGTATGTTACACTAACCATAGTGGTAAAAAACCTGACATCAAGAACATAAAAGTTGAAGATGAAAGCAGTTGTGGCAAGTAGAAAAACTTGTAACAAAACCCACAAATGTTACTTATAGAGTTATAAAACTTACTAAAAGTGTACAAATAATTCTTGAAAATCAATGTAAAATATAATTTAATAAGAATTCAGATGCAAAATTTTACAGAATGAAAACGATAACTAGAATTGGGAAGAGTGAAAAAATATAAGGACATTGAAAAATAAAATTTTGCTAATTATGATGATGACTGAAGACAACTGGATTAAAGTGTATTCTTTAAACTATAAAGGCAATCTTCAGTAGAAAGATCATAAGAACTATACATCTTCTAGAATTCTATACAAAGATGAAGAACAACAAAAAAATACAGTACATATGGGGGAATGGGGACATAAACACAGACAGACACACAACAAGGAACCATAATAATGAAAAAAAATACATGCAAAAAGATGATAGAATTAAGATTGCACATATAGGCTATCAGAATAGGTTTTAAAGTTCCTAACTCCGTACTATTAAAAGTCACAAATAAGAAAGGTGACTCTAAAATAAATATATAGATATTGAGAATTTCTTATCTTACCTAACAGGCAAATAAAGGTAAATCTAATAATTACAATAAAATGATAATAATAGAATAAATAGTTACTATGAAAAAATCTCAAGAATGTGATGAACACATTAAAAAAGAACTATAAATTGTAACAAAAAAATTGGGAAAAGTAAATATTTGAAAATACCCTTGAAATTTTTCACAAAAAGGTAACACAGGACATGTACCATCATACATTAAGGGTACTATAAAGATGCAATCATTATAATAATGTATTTACACCAACTCATATGAATAGTTTAAATTTAGTATCAATAGATAAAAAATATTGTTGTGGAGGATCCAAATTTAAGCATTCCATTCAAGATAATGAGCTAAGGAAGACTATATTATTCATTGATATTTCTTGAAAAATACATTTTTTAGCTCATGGATAGAACAAATTCATTTTGAGATAGTTGAGAAATTAAATATAAAAGATTTTGGAGAACTAGATGAAAATATGAGTGGATATTTACCCGATGTGCAATACACAATGATTTTTTTTTTTTTTTGAGGAAGACTGGCTCTGAGCTAACATCCATGCCCATCTTCCTCTACTTTATACATGGGACGCCTACCACAGCTGGCTTTTTGCCAAGTGGTGCATGTCCGCACCCGGGATCCAAACCGGCAAACCCTGAGCCACTGAGAAGTGGAACGTGCGAACTTAACTGCTGTGCCACCGGGCCAGCCCCACAATGATCTTTATAAACAGAAAAGAAACAAAATAATTTAAAATTTTGACTATATATAAATTTAATTTTTTTGCATTTTAACAAACACATGGAAAAAGGAGAATTACTCATTAAATATATGGAAAAACAATTGCAATACGTGTAGTGGAAAGGATGAAGGGATGTTGTTATGAACTGAATGCTTGTGACCCCCCAAATCCAATGTGATGATATTAGGAGGTGGGGCCTTTGGGGTAATTAGCTTTAGATAAGGTCATGAGAGTGAAGCACCAATGAGGGGATTAGCGTCCTTTCAAGAAGGACACCAGTGCTCTCTCTCTCTCTCTACCATGTGATGACACAGGGAGAAGGTGGCCACCTGAAAGCCAGGAAGAGAGCCCTCTCCAAGAACCTGACCATGCTGGCAGCTTGATCTAGGACTTCCAGCTTCCAGAACTGTGGGAAATAAATTTCTGGTTTTTACACCATCCAGTCTGTGGTGTTTTGCTATAGCAGTCCAAGCTGACTAAGACAGATGTTAAAACATCTTTAATAAGCAAAGAATATTCAAAACTCACTATGGAAATGTTATAAAACTTTGTAGTCCCCAAAAGGTATCAATATCTATTTAAAATATTTTAATCTCAATATTACTAATCAAAATAATGAGCTATTTCTCATCCACCAAATTCAATAAGTTCTAATAAAATGGGAAATAAGCAGTGTGTGTGAGGGATCATGGAAATAAAGCCATGCATATTCTATTGTTAGGACTTTAATGAGGCTTTTGTTGGTATAATGTTCCTGAGTTGAAACTGGCAGTAGACATTAAACATTACTCCATGGGGGGAAAAGGGGGATTAATAACCCAGAGCTACCCGAGTCAAGAGAGAAAGAGAATTGTGCAATCAATGGTGCCAGGACAACTGGTTAGCAATTTGGGTAAAATAAAAAGATTTAGAGTTTTATATCTTATCAAACTCTAATTTCAATCCTGATTGATTTAGAGAATTTAAACTATGAAACTTCAAGAAGAAAACACAGCTGAGTGTTTTATCTTCTCAAGGTGAATAATTTCTAAACTTTCAAGTAGTGGAGGAAAAGACTCATTTCCTCTTATAATGATATATGTAATAATTATAAACATAATTATAAATATATATAATTATATATTATATAAATTTAATTATAAGTTTTTTAGAAATTTATAAAGGTTATCTTAATCCTTCAAGAATTAGCTTCTTTAGCAACATTACTAGCCATGTTTCTTACAAACTTAAATCCCATTCTTAAACTTTTGGATCAGTAGTCTTCTCCTATGTAGATATCCATGTATTTTCACTCAAACTAGGATGTAAACTCCTCCTAAGTAGGAACTGCTGTAGTCACTTTGTCTACTCCACAGGACACAGCTTTGTAACTAACAGGTGAGTTTTATTTGGGTTTAGAAAAAACCCTATATATTTATTTTTAATTTATGTTCAACATCTTGCTAACAGTCCATCTCAGAGTGACTCCATTCCTATGCTTTCCTGGAATCTCCTTGGCCTTAATAAGTAGAACCTCCTTTCTACACTTATTTAGGGATTTTTTTTTAAAGCCTAAACTGTACTGCTTTTTCTGGAGCTTCACTAAAAATTTTTCACTTTCCCTATCCTACACTTCCTCCCAAGTCCTGCATGCCTTCCTATCACTGATCCTCTTCTCTTTACCATGCTCCTCTTTACCAGAAATACTTCATCATTGGACCTTTTCAACTCTCCTGAGATCAGTTTCACAGGTAGCTTAGTCTACCCACATATATTATTATAAACATTATAGGAGACAATGCCTATTGCAATATAAAGCATAAATAAAGACAAGCTAACTTATAATAAATTATCTCTTTAAACATGTAAATAAATGCTTGGGCACAGTGACAACAGAATGCAGAATGAGGCTGTTATATGCTTGCTTCTATTCATGAAGAAGAACCTTAGATATAAGAGAAGACATTGATCAACTGAATAATAATACTTTTTTAAAAAAATTTATATTTTGAAAACAGATAAGCATATCTGTGCACAGTCTTAGATCTATCATAAATACATAAATATCACATACAGCCTGATCCATGAGTATCTACCAATACCTTAGATAGCAAGGGACATTGTCAAAAGTGATGTGATTTTTTTCAAGCTGTGAACAATTCTTAGTGATTTTCTGAACAAAACAAAGTAAAATTATTTCTTCAAGCTATCTGCTGGTTGCATTCCTCGAATACTCAGTACATATTAAAACCAGAAAGAGAACACCTTGGATTGTTATGTGTAATGAAGTTAGTGTTTAACTTTGGAGAATAATATACACATTTCTCCTGTGGGTCATTCCAAAGTTGCATGTGACATGGGGTGCTTTTCTACCAAGCAGAACCCTCCCATGCATTATGGTGCCTGTAGAAGCCTCCCTACAATTGTGACAACAAAAACATGCTCCCTCCCAATTTCAAAAATACCCCATAGGAAGGAGTGACAGCCCATTTGAAAAACCACTGATTCTCCTTCCACTCTTTACAGGTGTCTCTCTTAGCATCAACTTTGAATACTATTTCAGAATTTTGCTATTTGCTCTGGTCTTTCTTTCTCATTTATTGGTACCATTTTGAAACACAACTTGTTCACATTCTTAGCTTCCCCCTCCTCATATAAGTCATTCATCTACACCTGTGTTTACCTTTGTATGGATTATTATTTACAAATGAACTCCATTTTTTGTAACACATGTAGCTACATTTCTTAAGCAAGAAATATAGGTGATATTTTTATTAGCCAAGTTAATATCAGTTTAGTTTGAAGGATTTCGGTGGAAAGAATAAAGGAAATTCAATTGATGAAAACTTAAGAAATGCAAAATGTTAAGCTCACATATTTTGTTTATTTAACATAAAATGACAGCAATAAAGATATCTTAAAAAAAACTTAAGTGCCATAATACATTATTCAATACTTTTAGATATCAGAATTGCCAGAATATTCAGTCATTATACAGAAACGTTGAACTTAAAGCATTAGCTATTTGTGTTCTACTTGCATAAAGCACTTAGCTACTCCTATGAATGAACTTGTTTTTATTCATCCAAGAAATAGGTTGCTGTTGCAGTACTTGCTTGGGGTGATAGTATTGCCAGGATGGAAATTCTGTAATAAAATTCTGATGCTATCAGGGGTGTATTGGATAACTCTAACCCTGGGGTTCAAATGCTCCTAGATAGCTCTAGCCACGTATTATTGCTGTGGCCACGTATAATATTTCAGGGTGGAAAGAATTCATCTACATTCCCACTGATGTGGTGTTGACAAGACTTCTCAACTTCTCCCACCCTATGAATGAGTCCTAATAGGAGGCTTGGAATGAAGATAAGTTCCTCAAGAGTGTAAACTTTATTAGAAATACTTATCTATATGATGACAGATGCCGCCCATTCTCCCATACCCCAAATTTTGGCTATACCATGAGCCTTATGGAGAATAATTTGATCTTAGTTTAACTTTGTTTCAGTAAATATTTATTGAGTGCTATCCATTTGTGCAAGGCATTGCGCAAAGGCTCTGGAAATACAAAAATGGACATACAATGATCATGCACATTGCTATGCACAAGAAGCCACTCTGGCCATTACTCATCAGAGTATTTCCACTCCTCTGGCAGAAAGAAATGAGAGCCCCTTCAAATGGAAGCTGGTACTACCTCTGCTGAGTTGCATAAGAAAGAACAGAAGGAATGACTTCTCTCTACTCATGGTCACAGCCACTTTTGATTGGCCCCTTCCAGCAGGTATATCATGATACATCTGAAAAAAAAGAGGCACTGACAATGACTGCAAAATAAAAGTTTTTCAGGTGCCACAAACGAGGCAGCCTGATTAAGAGATTAAAGGGAAAAAAGGAGGTAAAGAAGCGCCTTCCCTCTGTATTTCTAGAGTCATATGTTTTATCACCCAGTAAAAAAGTTAAATACATCAGCTGAAAGTCTTAGGACACGTGGGTCAAGCATGTGGCTGTTCATATACTATCTGGAGCCTAGCAACACTGCCTTTAGCTAAACCCAGGGGCAGTGGTTACAGGTTTGGAAAGAATGAGCTTGAGCCAGTGTCAATAATCTAATCCAATTTGTGCCAGTGAGGAGCATTGGGGTCTCAAATATCACTTAATCTAACCTTCTTGTCAATATTACTTTTCCCACAATGAAGGGCACATGACTTGGGATCACCTCTTCTTTCACAAGCAGCTCCCCTTGTATGCAGCCATGCATCTGAGGTGGCCAAAGAGAAAAGGGTTGAGGAAATGGTAAGTGACCAGGAAAAGAGCAAATATATATATATCTCTATATATCTATATCTATATCTCCTGGGCACAGACAGGGAGGGTGACCCAGCTAATTGAGAGCCGTAAACAAAGTCAGAACCATAAGGAGGCCATGAAGCAGAGACCTGAAATGGGATCTCCAGCCCAATGAGAAAGAAGAGGGATGAGCTTCGGGTCAGAGACATCTGACATCCGGGGCGGAAGAGGGGATTCAAAGTGGCACAGAGGAGAGAAGAGCAGGGATAAGCAGACGGCTCTTGGAGAAGAAGGGGTAAAAGCAGTACATCCAACTTTGCTTTGGAAACAAAAATGACTGGTTATATTTATGTCTCTCCAGGTCATAGGAGGGAAGTTTCTAGAAGTGGAAGTGTTATTTGTTGGCTTTCTGAATAAAGCTAATAAAATCTACAGGTATTGGACTCCCAACTTGGATATAAGAGGGCATTCTTTGCCACACTCTAAGAACTGACGCTGAGATACTGTGGGTAGGAGATGATCCGGCAATTTTTCTGAAGCAATTGCCTTAGAAATGTAAATTACTAATAAAGCTATTTTTATTTGTCCCCATGTCTCTGCAATCTATCTCCAGATGAAATATTTCTCTCATGGTCTTTGTTGTACTGAGTTTTGTTGCTCCATATGCCTTGATTATATCATAGGAGAAATTATGTAGCAGCGGAAACAAAAATGCAACTACAAATGGCAAACTCTCCCAGTCTTTGTCACTCAGAATTCATCACTCCATCCTCCTTGTCCACTGGGGACTGCCAACACCTTTACCTCACACATGAGTGTCAGGCCACTGCTCTTACCTCAGCTCCCCATGTCTTGACCGATACCGATACCAACTGCTGAGTCATCTTTCCTTTTTCCTTACCAAAGATGTCCCATGGAATCTCACTATTAAATTACTGTGTTCCAGTCTTTAGGACATAGTCTCTTTTGTTCATAAATCTAGTTTAGCGGAAACTTATACTCACACCCAGCTAAAGCTGGCATCCTACTCTTACCTACTAACTTTCCATGACACCTTCTGATAGGAAGATAGGAAATGTAGAAAAAAGAAACTCAGAACAAAGTGAAATTCCTTATTCCCTGGAAGCTCTTTCTGTTGCTATCTAGTGGTCTCATATTGTCTCTGGTTTTTCCTCCAGTTTTTATCTTCAGGTTTCTTGTATTTTCTTTTTTTTAATGCTTAACCCTCTGCCAAGGGTTGTGATCTTCGTGTAACAATCAGATTGGCTTATTCTGACTTCCTCGGGTATTTCTTTGATTCGTGGACCACTTTAACACTCACATAACCCCAAAGATTTCTTCTTGAAGTGAATAAAAGAGCCGTTAGGCAACAACTAACTTGAAAAGCATTTCCCAGACATTTTTTTCCTCTATTGAGCAAACAATGGAATAATAGCAAGTTTAAAAGGCAAGTAAATGCTCCCAAAATAAATGCTTGCTTTGCCAGAAAATACTTGTAAAGGTATTTCAATAACTGCAATAAAACAAATACTTGCATTCTGGGCAGACAACACATCAGAAATATTTTTGCATTCCTTTCTGAGCACCTGTGGTTGCTCACGCTTCATTTCTGACCCACCCAAGAACTCAGCCGATATTGGCTGAAATTATTTGTTCCCCAACTCCTCCCTACCACATACAGTAAATTTAGTAAAAATATTTCCTCTGCCAAAAAAAGGTGTAGTTAATACACACCCATTTCAAACTGTTTGCAGTTCCTTGCAACTTAATACTCACAGTGACAATCTGATGGAAAAGGATTGAAAAAAGCAGAAAGTTGGCAACACTGAAAAGCATTAGAGCAGGTCTTGATTTGACTGCAACTGCCTCGGGAAAAATATTCCACCTAAATTCTTATCAGGAATGGGTGCTCTGTTGACCAGTCACAAGCACCAAAGCATCATTTTGATGCCTGCAGTTCCAGCGAATTCATCCTTGTATTTGACAAGAAATTCTATCAATGTCTATTCATAGATAACTTTCTTAATTGACATGAAAAAGGATGATTTTTTGCCCAAACTTTAATGAAATTTAACAAAACAATAAGTGTCATTCCTATAGCATCTCTTTTAATATGTATTATACTGCAAAAATACATCTCTGGAAATACTTAAATTTTAGCCCTATCTGGTATTCTTTTCTCTTGAAATTTATATTTAAAACCCAATATATTTAACAATGTAAATGTTGAAAATTCTACTTGAATAGAAATCTCAATGATAATCTATAATTACTTCCATAGTTTCCTAATGGAAATTTCTAGAAATTAAATAAAAATTCTATAAATGCTTCAGTAGTTCTCAACCAGAGGCAGTTTTGTTTCTCTACCCTTTGGTTCCCCAGAAAGGGACTTTACAATGTTTGGAGATATTTTTGGATGTCAAGATTTGGAGATGCCACTGGTATCTAGCGCATAGAGTCCAGGGATGCTGCTGAACATCCTACAATGCACAGGAAAGTCCCCGCAACAAACTATGCAGCCCAAATGATAATAGTGCAAAGACTGAGAGACCATGGTTTACTTTGTGCGCATATCTTCTCTTGATAAAGCAAGTTTGAAACCCAAGAAAATACCTTATGGAATATATTTTTTAAATTAAATATTACTTATTCTGAGATTTTTTTACATAAATATGAATAAACTAGATATGGGATAGGAAATAGTCTTCTGGAAAGTAAGATTCTTTGTATTCTTTTGCAAAATGCGGCTTCCCGTTTTCCCAAAGAAACACTTAGGAAGTTCATATTCCAAAGCCATCTCAGTTTGATGAGTTTTCCAGAAAAAAGATTGAAGAGTTAAGTGAAATTTAATCAGAAACATTCAACTTTTGTTCAATTTCTTTTAAAATGCCACATGGATTTCAAAATTAAAGGTGAAATCTACATCACATATAAGTAGCCATTCTATATTCTTGATATTAAGGGTATGTATCAAATATTAAAAGAGGAATTGATGTTTCTCATCTCTAAAACTTTGATAGAACTATTTCATTATAGACTCTAATCCTGGTTGCTTATTGAGCTAGCATCAAGTAAAGATATCACCTTATTCAAAATAAGAGAGTTAGAATTGGAGACCACCTTAATCAAATCATCATTAGTAATGAGACTAATCAAAGTAGTGTGCCCTGTGACAGAACACGACGAGAAGAACAGAATGTCACTTCCGTGCTGCTCCCGGCAAAGATGTGCTGTCTAAATATAATCATGAGGAAATATCGGATAAACTCAAATTGAGGGGCATTCTATGAAATAATTGGCTTGTAAATTTCAATTGTACCAAGATCAGGAAAGTCAAAGAAACATGAGGAACCAGACTAAAGGAGACCAAAGAGACAGGACAACCCATGGCAGTGCATGATAACCACCTCCTCTGGCTATAAAGGACATCATTAGGACAACTGGTTACACTTGAATGGGGTCTGTTCATTAGAAGGCAGTAATATATCACTGTTAACTTTCTGGTTCTGATCTCTGTACGTGTCTATATACACACATGCACACTAAACTAAACTAGCCAGAGTCGGGTCTGAGGCATCAGATCGGTAACTTACCTTCAAGTGTTTCGGGCAAAAAAGAAAGTTCTTTGTACTCTACTCACAACTTTTCTATAAGTTGGTGATGTTTCAAAACAATATATGTGTAATATTTTATCTCAAAATTACATAAATTTACAAATTATTGTTTCAAAATTTTGTATATATATCTTTAAGTTGGTACCAACTCAACCCCACTGAAGCCACATTACTACAGAAAACTATGTTTAAATTATCCACACCAGAAAGTTTAGAAACTGATATGAAATGTGTTCATTTAAAATTACTCTCATAAGAATATCTTACCCACCATTGAACATGGCAGGTACTTTATAATAGCCAGTAGGTAAAAACAACCCAACTGCCCATCAACTCATGCATGGAATAATGAAATGGGATATATCCACACAATCAGTATTTTTCAGCCATAAAAAGGAATGGACTTCTGATACATGCCATAACATGGATGAACCTTGAAAACATTATGCTAAGTGAAAGAAGCAAGACACGAAAAGGCCACATATATGATTCCATTCATAAGAAATATCCAAAATAGGAAAATCAATACAAACAGAAAGTAGATTAGTGGTTGCTTAGAGCCAGGAGGGAGCTGGGGGCTCTGCAGGTCACAGCTAAAGGATACGAGATTTCTTTTTGAGGTGACAAAAATATTCCAAGAATGACTGTGGTAAAGATTGCACATACCTGTGAATATATTAAAAACCATTGAATTGTACACTTGAAGTGAGTGAGTTTTATGGTGTATGAAATATATCTCAATAAAGCTATTTTTAAATAGAGTCAGGTACTATTTTTCTTCCCTCTTATTCCTAAAAATTTCATCAAGTACATAATGTACTCTATTTATTCATTTGTTCATTTATTCAGCAAATATCTTGCCACTGAATGTCGATGAACTCAAACTTGAGTAAGAACAGACACAGCAAATTGGCTATCAGAGATTCCTTCCTATATCATTATCCATGTGTTTAAAAGTTATGCACACCAAGGTTCACTGATGTGAGCGAGCAAATGAAAAGGGAATCACGTATATGGATTATGCTCACAATCTCTGACATTCACATTCGCATTTAGATCTCTATTTATTGAAGAGGGACAGCTTTGTGTGTTCAACTAAACAACATGTGCCTTTAAATTGTGGTTTAACAATATTTATACATTCTCAGGGTACGAAAGTTTGGAAATCTACTAAGTAGCACTTTGCCTTTATTTTATGCTACGTGTACACAAAAATATTCAGTTGTAGTGGTTATGATATCAAATTGTCACATTCTGCCAAAAACTGTTGTCTATGTCATTCTTTCTTTCACTCTCCCCTTCTTTGTTTCTCTTCCCCCATTTTTTCAGATACTCTAATGAGGATATCAGAAGTATGTTTCTTTGGAATTTGTTTTTTCTTCTCTTATTTTAAGAATGTAGTCTCCAGAAAAATTTGTTTTAGCTTCCTCAAAGGCTACTATGACCAAGTTAGTGTCATTTTTCTCTGAAAGTCTAGGATTTAAACTAGTGGTTCTCTACATCTAGTGTTCAGAGCAGCAGCAACAGCCTCGCCCTGAAGCTTCATAGAAATGCAAATCATTGAGCCCCACCCCAGATCAACTGAATCAGAAACTCTTGGAAGTGGAGTTGAGCAATCTGTGTTTTCATAAGCCCACCAGGTCATCTGATGAACTCTAAGGTTTGAGAAGCAATGTCTTGGATCATTAGTTCTCAAAGTCAAGTGTGTGTAGAAATCACCTGGGAACTTGTTTAAAATGCAGGCTACATCCTGATTCAATAGGTTGTGTTTGGGCTCCAGAAATCTGAGGTTTTAGAAGAGCTCCAGGTGCTTCTAACTTAGGTCATTGTGGGCATGGTGAGCATCTTCATGGTCACTCTCTGATGTATCAGCATTTATGAGAAATGTCACAATGTCACAGCATGGGTTAGGAAATGGGATTCACTGGGGAATGGGGAAAATTCAAAAGCCAAGGGCAGTGAGAGAAGAGAAGCCATTGCTCCCATCCACTCATCATCCTACAGAGAGGTACACACGAGTCAGCATGGCTGGACACAGTGTGGGTCTAAGCTACACATGCTGTCACCTGATCGCTCTCCTTTGTAGGACAATCATAACAACAACCGTATCAATGAAGTGACACACAGACTTCTTGGCTGCTTGGTAGTCAGAACTGGGCACCAGCCATTCACAGCTGCTGGGAGCCTGGACACTTTGGAACCCGCTAGGTTCTTACAGCCCCTCCTGGCATGAAGAGCTGAGTTTCTGGCAACTCAGGGAAGGAGCCTCTGGATCCCAAATTGCTCATTGTGCAATCCAGAGAGGGCAGTTACAGCCACGTTGAAAGTTCAGCTCATTGCACCTCAAGTGTCTACAGACTGTACTTGGAGAAGTGTCTTCCTAAACTATTATGCAATCTCCAATCTTTTTCATTTCTTTATTCTGTGGTTTTTTTCCACCTCCTATCCTGGAGGAAAATAAAAAATGTAAGGGTCTTATTTGTGAGATTCTATTTCCTTTCTAACCCTGAACACAGGCTCCCTCCTGCCACATGCTATACATGGTTCTATAAGGGTCTGAATTGAGGCACCACATATATGCTTATTATTCTGAATTTTTTCATTTCTGGGTGAATGAAAGTCTTTTTGTGGTTCCATGAGGAAGTGGTTGAGGAGGATGAGGTACACTTCCCTCTTGTATGTTACCAATGAGGGTGAATGGGTCCTTTGAATAACCTCTGCACAGAAATTGCCTAGTACATGATAGGTGTGGATGTTGAGTGTCTTTCTTTATAACCCAAAGGATATTGAGCAAATTGAAAAATTAAAATAGAGCTACTATTGCTAGAGGAATTTTTCTTTCAATATATTTCTTTTTTTGTTGGCTGGGAGAGATTCACTGTAACCTCTGTTGCCAATCTTCCTCTCTTTTTTTTTTCCTTCCCCAATACATAGCTGTATATTCTAGTTGTAAGTCCTTCTAGTTCTTCTATGAGCCACTGCCACAGCATGGCTACTGACAGACGAGTGGTGTGGTTCTGTGCCTGGGAACTGAATTGAACCTTGGACCGCCTAAGCAGAGCACACTGAAATTTAACCAGTAGGCCATCAGGGCTGGCTCGCTAGAGGACATTTAAAGATATTTTGCAAGAAGTCTTGATGCAATGCAAATAGGAGCTCCAACATTAACTCACACCCAAACAGCAAGCTTCCTTGGCACAGATTGTCTCCATCTCTACAGTAAGTGGAACCTGGAGTCTTATACTGAACTCCCTGTGTAACTTATAGAATCCACTACATATATAGAAAATATATATGTAAATGTTTGAATATTCACTTAACAGCTGTAGAGTTTTACCACAGAATGCAGGTTTTGTTATCATCAGAATATTTTTCCATCATATTTGTAAATCTAGATTTTAAAACAATTCTCTTTAAATTGTCATATAGAGAATTACTTGAGAAAGAAATGAACCTCCCTAACAATTGGAGGCAAGATTCTAATACTCAAAAGAACAAGCCAAGAACAATTATATGCCAACAAATTAGACAACCAAGAAGAAATGGATAAATTCCTAGAAATATACAACCTACTAAGACTAAATCATCTAGAAATAGAAATATTATTCAGCCTTTAAAAAGAAGGAAATCCTGTCATTTGCAACAACATGGATGGACCTTGAGGGCATTATGCTAAGTGAAATAAAACAGACAGGGAAAGACAAATACTACATAGTACCACTTATATGTGAAATCTAAAAAAAAGTTGACCTCAAAGCAACAGATTGTAGAAAAGGGGTTGGCAGGGGCTGGAGGGTGAGGAAATTAGAGAGAATGGTAAAAGGGTACAATCTTTCAGTTATAACATGAATAAGGCCTGAGGATCTAATGTATAACATGGTGACTACGATTGATAACACTGTATTGATAACTGAAATTTGCTAACAGTAGAACTTAAATGGTCTCACCAAAAAAAAAAAAAAAGGTAAATATGTGAAGTAATGGATGTGTTAATTAACTCTATGGGGGAATTCTTCCACAATGTAGATGTCTATCAAATGATCTCGCTGGACCCTTTAAATATCTTACAATTTTATTTGTCAATTGTACCTCAAAAAAGCTGAAAAAAAAGACGAGCAAATCAAGTGAGAAGCACCCCTTAAAGACACGGTCTTCACAAGGCTCATGTGGGTATGCTATACATTAAATTCAGAGAGTCTGTATTGTCAAAAGAAATTGCAGAAGAGGGCTAGGAGAGTAACTGAAATGCACAAACAGCCTAGACACGTGAACAACTTGGGTGATGGATCCTGACTGATGCTACTGCTACAGAGACTTCCACAAAAAGGGCAAGAAACCCACCACAGAGGCTTAGGTGCTCAGGGTGGGCACTGAGATGAGGACAGAAGGGGCCTGGGTGAAGCCTTGGGTTGACACAGTTGTAAAAAGGCAACAGAGGGCGGAGCAGAAAACCATCAGATGCCTGATTTTCGGGCTGGTTTGCTGAGGGTGTACATTAACCATCCTTGCACAGAGTGACTTATATATGAGGAAGGAGTGAAAAGAGAGTCAGTAAAATGAAGGGCTCCCCAGTTCTTGGGACCTCAGGATTCTAAGAGCTCATTCCGTCTACTTTGGTTGGGTGGGCAAAGTCCTATTTACATTCGAATCCCAACAGAGGAGACTGAAAACGGCAAGCATTTTTTTGCACTTCAAGTGGAAATTCAAGTTAGCAACAATATTCCAACTTCTGGTCTTTCCAAGGGACAGACTCCAAGGTTTCAGGCATAGGATTAAGTTCCTAAATCCTGCGAGGTGCTACAGAGTGAACAATTTGCCAAGGCATTTCCTCTTCTAGCTGACTCAAGAAAAGCCCTGATGCTTTTCAAAAAAGCGCTGGTGTGATTCTGTCAGAACCACAGATGATCAAGGATCAGACATACTTGAGCTGGTTCTTTATCTAGAAACTAAAAATGTAGATACATTCAGGATGATTCAACAAAACTTTTAGCTTATTGGTTTTGTAAAACTAATAAAAATAGTAATAAACGAACTCCAGAAAGCTAAGGCATTATTATTTGGATACATTTTTTAAAAAATGTACTAAACATAAGAATCAGATGTTCAACAGCAGAAGTTCAAACTATATATATATTTTTTAAATAAAGGACCAAGATCATTTGCTAGTAAATATTACCACAAACAAGCATGTTTGTTGTCACACTATGGAAAATATATTTTTTAAACATTAAATCACAAAGCCTAAGAATAAACTTGCAACAAGAGGGCAAAATCGAGAGGACCAGTGCATAGTCTGGTCTTCTTTTATTGTAGGACAGTGCCCCCTGCAGGAAGAACTAATGTTCTTCATGTCAGAGTAAAGGTTTTCAGCAATCTTTAACTTTCTTGCTTAGATTTGGTTACTTGGTAAAGTAACACACAGATGAGAAGTCTGTTAGGCTACTCCATAGTGAAATCGCAGTGTTAGTAGCACTAATTCAGATGACATACAATGTGCAAAAATAAATCGTTCAATTCTTCTTAAGAATAAAATATCAAACATTAAAACAAAATATTAAATTATTAAAGAAAAATTAAAATACTATAAAAATTTCCACAAAGGGAAGCTGTTTGCCAACCAAGTTTAATAAATAGACACAAATAACCTTTAAAGAAATAAAAAATACAAGCTAAAGTTCACCAGCGTATGCCATTTCTCTTCATTGTGCAATGAGGAAATGAATCCCACAGTCAGAGAACTAATTAAAATATATCACAGCTGGGGCCAACCCCATGGCCGAACGGTTAATTCGCGCCCTTTGCTTCAGCAGCCCAGGGTTTCACCAGTTCGAATCCTAGGCGCGGACATGGCACCACTTGTCAAGCCATGCTGAGGTGGCATCCCACATACCACACCTAGAAGGACCCACAACTAAAAATACACAACTATGTACCAGGGGGCTTTGGGAGAAAAAGGAAAAATAAAATCTAAAAAAAAAAAAATATATCAGTGTATTTTTGCATCTATGTTCTTGCTTTAAAATAACACTTTATCTAATCATATGTTTATCAGTGAACTATCATACATTCCATTTATTGTAAACAAAGTAATTCCACAAATCTACTCTATTCTTGGTAAGTGTAGTTAAATTCTGAAAAAGCGGGTTTGAGAAAACAGATTGAGGATAAAATAATCACCAGAAACACTTCTTCTGAAAAAAATTATTTTTAGAGACTGTCTGTGCCACAGATTGGGTCCTCTGGAAGCAGACACTGAGATGGGCGCTGGAGGAGGGCATTTGCTATGAATCAATACATGTGGAAAGGAGGAGGAGGAAACAGGACTTGGTGGAGGGGAAGAGCTGAACAGCAATGCAGCCCTGACAAAGCCCGGGCCAACCTCTCAGGAGCTCGAGAGCAAAATGCCTGTTAGAGTTGTCCTGGGTTGGATTAGAATCACTGGGCCATCTAGCTCTACCTTAAGCATTCTTTGGAAGTGGGCCACCCTGGGAAAGATACGCCCCCGGACAAAGGAACTCCCTGCAGCTGAAGCAACTCTGAAGGAACTGTGTCCTGACAACCCTCCCCTAGCTGGGCTGCAAGACCTTCCTGGAAGGGTGTCTGGCTAGCATGTCATGAGGCCACCACAGTGGACCTCTGTTATCCATCCCTATCCAAGGATGGATAACATCCCTATCCGTATCTCTTCTAGGATCCTGGCTTCTCCTCCTGGGGCAAATTTAGTACAGAGAGGTTAACAGGACAAATTGCAGCCACAGCGCTGCATCTCACTCTAGATAGCCCCACCCTCGCTACCATCTCAGCTGACTTGTTGGCTTCCCTGATGGAGGGTACAAGTCCTCATTTCTGAGGGATCTGAGCCCAGACACGATGCTCTTCTAAATGCATACTTGTTGCACCTGTTCGCTCTGCTGAAAGTATGGCACTTGGTTGACATGACTCTTCCTCTCTGCCCTCATTATGTAACTGCATCCCTATCTCTTCTGATGATGAAGGTCAAAATGGTGATTCGTCTTTTTCTTGCCAGTTGGATACAGAGCCTCAAATTCCCAGGCAGCCACTGTAGTTTATAGTTCCATGGGATTCTTTCTTGTTCCCTGGCAAATGTGTACTGCCTTTGGGGACCAGCACCTCTAATCCTGCCAAGCTGAGAGCTGCAGGGACAGGAAGCATCAAGTCCCGCGATGGGTTAGTAGGAGTGATGCTGAGAGGCAACCTTCCTACGTTTACCTCCTGGTTTCAGGACCTATGTAATCTTCTCATTGGAGACTGGTACCCCATTCAGTCTGACTCAATGTGCATCCTACACACTGAAGGATAGCATGCCATCTTCACAGGCGGCCCGACTGCTGCCTAATTTGTCAGCCATTAATTTATCTTGTCCTTTGACATCTGTGTATTGTCCAGTTTCTATCTGATATCTGGTCAGTGCTTACCTTCTTATTCCTGAGCTCGCCTATTCTCAGATTCCTGCCCTGACACTGTTTTCCATTTTTGCTCATAGAATCAGGGCCACTGCAGGAAGTTGTGCAATTCTGCACTGCCCAACACCAGGGGGCGCACTTTATAAAGTATTACTCTCAGAACAGTTCCCTTTGGAGCGGCAGTTTTTTCAGGACACAGCCAAAAGGCGTCCCTATTGAATAAAAAGAACATCTCCAAGTCTATAACAATGGCTCAGAGATGCCTTTTTATATTGAAAGACTGGCGTTTGGAGGGAAGGAAATGAATGTTAGTAATTTTTATTGGAACAAACAGTTATCTGATATTTGACTACTGGAAATGCTACACAATTTTTGTATTATATTTGCATATAACTGAAGAAACCACATTACCTTTAATTATCATTATCTCCATTGCCATCATAAAAAGTCAATATGCCACTAGCGTGAAAAAAACAGTTTTTCAGAAGGTCCATTCTGTGGGAGTGATGAGCACATTTTTTTAAACAGAAAAGGCAGGAAACTGCCTCTCTTTAAGTTTCATAGTTTCCATTTCCTACGCTTTTTCTCTCTGATGGTTTGTAAGGGTTATAAAACCTTTTGAGAAACTTGAAATATTGAGGTGCTTTCCCTGAGAAAATGTAATTATGGACATGGACAGATAGCTTTCAGCTGTTCACGACCCCCCGTAGAGCCCATCCATAGATTTGGGGAGATTCCATGGATTTTAGAATTTGGTAGTGAGAGTGAAATAGGACATACCCTGGATTTGGATTCAAAAGACTTGGTGACGATCCTGGTTCTACCATTTATTAATGGCATTGCCTCATGCGAGGCAACCTCTGAGTGGCATTCTGTCAGCTGCAGTGTGAATGTAATAATACCGTATAATTATATCCTACATAGTGTTTATGGGCATCACATGCGAAGACAAAGGGGGAAACCTCTGCCCAAAGTTTGTAGGTGCTTACCTGTTTTTTTTATTGTGGTTATAATAGTTTATAACATTGTGAAATTTCAGTTGTACATTCTTACTTGTCAGACACCATATAAATGTGCCCCTTCACCACTTGTGCCCACCCCTCACCTCCCTTCCCCCTGGTAACCACTAAACTGTCTGTGTGTTAATCTTTCACAAATGAGAGAAATCATATGGTGTTTGCCTTTCTCTGTCTGACTTCTTTCACTTAACATAATACCCTCAGGGTTCATCCATGTGGTTGTGACTGGGATGAATTTGTCTTTTTTTATGGCTGACTAGTATTCCATTGTATATATATTCTACATCTTCTTTATCCAATCATCAATTGATGGGCACTTGGCTTGCTTCCGTATCTTGGTTATTGTGAATAACGCTGCAATGAACACAGGGGTGCATAAGTCTCTTTGTATTGTTGATTTCAGGTTCTTTGGATAGATACCCAGTAGTGGGATAGCTGGGTCATATAGTATTTCTATTTTTAATTTTTTGAGAAATCTCCATACTGTTTTCCATAGTGGTTGCACCAGTTTGCATTCCTACCAGCAGTGTATGAGGGTTCCCTTTTCTCCACATCCTCTCCAACATTTGTTATTTTTTGTCTTTGTGATTACAGCCCTTCTAATGGGTGTGAGATAATATCTAAGTATAGTTTTGATTTGCAGCTCCCTGATGATTAGTGATGTTGAGCATCTTTTCAAGTGCCTATTAGCCATCTGTATATCTTCTTTGGAAAAAGGTCTGTTAATATCCTCTGCCCACTTTTTAATTGGGTTTTTTTTTTTTGTAGTACACTTGTATGAGTTCTTTATATATTATGGAGATTAACCCCTTGTTGGATATATGATTTGCAAATATTTTCTCCCAGTTGGTGGGTTGTTTTTTCATTTTGATCCTGGTTTCCTTCACCTTCTGGTGCTTACCTTTTTTAGCAGATTAATAATAATGCTGTTCACCTTGTACTTATCACAATGATTTTCTACAAATAGCCATCCTTCTCCAATCTCTTCTATGCTTATTGACCAGACCAATCAATTCTAAAACAGTTATACCTTTCTCATAAAATAAGTGAAGTGTTTGCCTTTAAGATTTTTTCCCCATTAAATTTGGTTATAAAATCCTAATAATATCCACATTGAATTTAGGCACCTATGTCTAAAGGTATGCAGTATGAACTATAAAACGGCAAAAGTTGCAGATGATAACCCAAGAAGATCTCCACAATTAAAGAGTATCTGGTAGGACGGAGACACCAATGTCTGATGAAATGATGAAGTTTCCTCTGGTATCCACAACTTAGCTATGTTAATTCAATGAACCTATTAACTAATATATATTCTTTAAACTTCTATTAGACTCAAGGTATCATATGGATAAGCTATGAGGGTACATTGAAATTTGAGACACAGACCAGCCCTCAAATATTTTACAATAAGCTTCTTTCCAGAGATGCCCTATGCACACTAAGTCACGATTAGCAATGTGTGGGATGGGGATCAATGAGTTGTGCTAGGGGAGGACTCAGCAGTCAGACTATTCCCCTACACATACACTCTGGCATGCCCTGAGGAAGCTTCAACTCGTTGTCGGGAGAGAGACTGGAGCCAGAAGCAGGAAAGAAGATGAGTTGGAAAGAGCTGGATGGCATAGAGAATGGGATGAGGGATGGAGAAAGAATGACAGACAGGTGAGTCAAAGGGAGGGTCTCCTGGGCAATTGTCTATTTTACTGATTTATAATTACTAATATTACCCTAAACTTACGGCAGAAATAAAAAGCTATGATTTTGATAGTGAGAAAGGTTGTATTGTTCTGCAGGGGACTGAGGAAAATCAGCCCCATGTGTCTTCAATCACGCCATCACTAATTTACAGCAGTGTAACTCTGAACCCTTTCTGGACCATCTTTCTCCAATCTCTATCAAAATAAGATGTCTTTGCATGCCTAGACCATTGGACTGATGGAAAGAAGATTAATGAAATACTATTTGGAGGAGTTTAGAGATCTTTGAAAAAATATATGCAGTGTGAAAAAGAAAGAGACAGAGGGATGTTTCACATTAACGTCCAAAATCTGAGAGTACTTTGGACACTGGACTCAGGAGAAAGCACTTCAGGAGTCATTGACTCTTCACCACTAACTGTTTGCCAAAACTTGCTCTACTGAGCAAGTTAATCTGTACCCAGTCTCAAAGCTGCATTTGATTTGCTTTGACATACGACTTTAGAATCAAGGCTCAGCATCCCTAAAGGATCATGTCCTAAAGTTATTCCTCTGATGCACATATAAGAGTTCTATCATAATAAGAAAAGTGACCTATGCTGTACAAAAGAGTTCCAAGTTCCAGATGACTATTACTGTAAGTTATGTAACACTGACAACCACAGCTTTCAGTGAGAGTCACAAATGAAGATCAGGGACACCAGACTATCCTTTCACGAAAATTCTCTAGGGCACCAGAACTCTGAGAGAGTATGGCGGAGACAGTGTCTGATTATGGCAAATAAGAAGGTGGGTTACAGAGTTTGGGATTTTGTTTTAATCTTAAGCAAAAAGCCTTGACAAAATAAAAGAGGTTAAGAAGAACTTAGAAAGGAACATTTCGTCTATTGTCTACGCCACAGTCAATTTCACATATTTAATTACCTCACGTCTTTATAATGTGAGTCTATTTGTCACATCACCAATCGAGCATCTACATTTACTACATTTGAAAGGACGTTTTCAAAAAATCCTTGTATTTATTCATCTCTTAATACAGTTTCTAATCGATGGTTCACATATATTTGCAGTCCCTAAAGATGGGGGCAATTGTGGTTCATTCCTTTTCGGCTACAAACAGATGGTTGTCACTAGCTCATAGCTTTGATATCTCTAGAATGGTTTTTGAAAAGCACAAATGTGTTACCTACAGGGAAGACATGCAGGAATGATTTCAATATCCATAACAAGTGTGTTGGTAAAAGGGAGTGAAAAACTGAACACAAATTTCCTTTTCCCTTGCTGTAAACAACGAGTAAGCCCAGAATATTTTCTATAAAAACAGACATTTTATTTAAAAGGCAGTATCATGAATACCATGTTCTCACCCATAAAATATTGCTTCCAATCATGGTTTTGGGGAAGAAAACATTATTTAATAATTTGCATTCAACTTAGTCCTATGCCCTAAAGTTTAAATACATCATCATTTAGAAAATGGCATCTCAAAGGCATGAGGACAGTAGTGGGGTTTTTTAAATATCCATAAATCCTTTTGTGAAAATAGAGAGAGCAACTGAAAATAAAATGGACACTGTACTGGTTTCCCATTGCTGCTATACCAACTGACCACAAATTTAGTGGTTTAAAACAACATGAGTTTATTATCTTACAGTTCTGGGGATCAGAAGTCCAAAAAGATCTTATGGTCCTAAAAGCAAAGAGGGCTACATTCCTTTATGGAAGCTTTTGGGAAAGTTTTTTTCCCCAGTTTCTTTAAGGTCTGATAATTCTGTTAGAATATATCTTGATTATCATTTTGGGTTGATTTCCTAGTTATTGAGTGTGCTGTTCAGTGTGGAGATTCAAATCATCTTTTATTGCAAGAAAATATTCTTGAATTACAATTATTAGTATTGCTCCATTCTATTGGCATGTGTTTTATTCCTTTAAGATTATATTAAGGATATGCAATGGCTCGACAATGGTTTCATCTCTTGAAGATGAAATACACAGCAACGGAATGGAGTTAATACTAAAAATCATTAAAATAATACATGAAAAGAAAAATGGATTAATAAATAATAATAGTAATAATAATGTTAATAATAATAACATCTAACAAGTAGCTAAATAAGGTTAAAATCCAAGAAGATCCTTCTTATCTGAGATGGTTTGGTGGCCCTCATGTGTTAGGCACAAGCAAGCGCTGAGGGTCAGATGCCTTACGGTGGCGGCCTAAAGAGGAAACTCTTGGCAGTGACCTCCATCTCACATGTGCTGATTTCATTTTCATCTTAAGCACATATAAGTCATTATTCTAGGGCATGCTAGACATATTCTATCATCACTATTGACACAAGGACATAATCACGGCAGCAGCTTCCCAACTTGAGAACACCCAGCCCAGGACATCTTGTACATGAAGATGTCCAGCTTGAGCTGAGCCACAGAAAACTAATGAGAACGACTGGAGTGGTTTTGATGCATGTCCTATTGCAGTGTTCTCTCTCCAGATGAGCCCACAGGCTATGTCAGATGTTCAATGCTGTACAAGACCTTCTATCTCACTCTTCAGCTCGCTAAGCCAGATGGCAGGGAGATGCTGTCTCTCTATCCCTCTTTCTCATCCACTGGTCAAGTTTAAGCCTCTTGTACCTGGGTACCCAAGGAACTGAGGGCAGGAAAGTGGCCAGGTGTTGACGATCCTCTATCACTCTCTCTCAACTAAGAAGACAGGATGTTTTGGAGGTGTTCATGGCAAACACCTAGCAGGACAAGAGGTTGCTACAAGTTTGGGAGCATGATAAAACTGTTATGAATAAGTGGCCCCCCCAAATCACTTTGTGTTCTCCCTGGATACTGGACTTCTACACCTCCTATAAATGCCCCAAGAGGGCCCGGTCACATTGGAAAACTCGGTTAAGCCAGAGTAAGTTTTTAATACATCTTGGGTCTGACAGTTATCTCTCCCCGAAAGACCAAGGGGAGACTCTCTCCCTCTTGGTAAGAGCTTCTTCATTTAAGACGATGTAAAAGTATCCGAGAATACAGAGCAGGCCGATGGCAATCCTTTCTTGTGCTGGCTCACTCGTCTTCACTCCAGCTTTCTCCTGCACACATGCTTGGAGAGAGTGTGAGCTCTTGCTGGAGGTCAGCCCTGCTCCTTCTGTCTCTCATTCTTATATCTAAACAGTGTGCTAGAAAGTCTACCACGAGTGCAGTCTTTGCAAATCTCTTCTATCATAAAAGTGATCGGCAATATCATTCTAATTGGAATCCAAATAAAATCAATTACCATTCTCCTCTCCCAACTTTTCACTGTTGAAGACACCACACACCCTTCATAATAATCCTCAATATATTTGCAATACATGAGATATTGAACTTGTCACCGCACCCGTATGATATCTCTGTTAAAGTGTAGCCATGGATATTTTCATGTGCTTCCTTTGCAGGCTGAGAAAATCAACTTTACCCAATCACACTGGTGTTTACCCGTATGAATCCCTTTGCTCTGGGGGCATGTGCATACTTTGAGATGGTGGATCGATTTCACTCCCCCTCCCCTCCCACCATGAATCTTCCCGGGCTGCCTATGCAATGCTGCCCTGACTCTCAGCCTTTACTACCACTGCTCTTCTCACTCTTTCTGCTTGGCCTCTGCGCATCAGCAGCTCCCTGAGTGATTCCATTTCTCCATATCCTTCTCCCTCAGTAGTCTCCTTGGTGAATGCTGACAGGCAGGGCTAAGAGTAAGAGAACCACACAAGTGCTCAGATACCCTTCCTGCCCAGGCCTCGGAGCCTTGGGGAATCAGCTCTACAGCCAAGATGAACAAGGCATGATGCAGAAAGGAGTTTTTCCTCACGCTCTTGCCCAACTTACGGAGGGGTTTCCAGTTCTGAGCTGTAAAAGGATCACTGGGGATGCTGAGCTGAAGGAAGGATATTTTTCTTCTTCTTCTTCTCTCCAGCCTCCTAGTACACAGCTGTATATTCTAGTTGTAGCTCCTTCTGGCTGTGCTATGTGGGACACTGCCTCAGCATGGCCTGAGCGGTGCCATGTCAGTGCCCAGGATCCGAAACCGGTGAAACCCTAAGGCCGCCGGAGCGGAGCACGTGCACTTAACCACTCAGCCACCGGGCCGACCCTGAAGGAAAGATATTAAAGAATAAAAAAGTCTGTTGGATCCTCATAGACTGATAAGTAACCTAGAAAAAGTAAAGAACTAACTTGCTCCATCCTCTGGTTTTGATCTCTGTAAATGTGCAAAGTTGAAATAGAGAGCTTTTCTTTTGAAGAACAAAGTTGTTCGCCCCAAATTTCAAAATGTTTCCAGAAGAGCTAAGTGTTACAGGTACGTGGGTATGGTGGCAGCTGGCCCCACTTTCCATAACTAAACAATCAGCTATCGCCTGATTCCTGTGGGCCAAGCATAGAAGCCAGAGAAAATGTCTACGTTGGCAATATGGAGCGAGTGAAAAGGACGATTTCTGTGCTGCCTTGTTCTTTGGTCAATGTGCAGAACATCTTTACTTCATAGCACCAAAAAAAGCACAATTATAAATGGTAGCTTGACTTCCAAATACAGGTATGTTTAAATCAAACAAATGCAGTTGAATTACTTACTACTTCCATGTGTTTAAATAGATTTTTGCAAACTGACCAGGAACATAACTTCCATTTATAATTTGTATCCAAAGGAACAACAAAATTACAAATTAATTTCTAAGTAGACTACTGGGATCCAGCCTCCTTGTAAGCTAGTTTTTATTAACTTTCTTTGATATATACTTCCCAAATATTTGCAGTATTTCTCCTGTATTCCCCCAGCCCTCCCAAACCCCACAATTCATCAGCTGTTGTGGTGAATGGCCTTTAGGAGATATTTGGTAATTTGGGCTATTCATCTCCATAACATTACCAAGAACAGCATCCAAATAATGGCAAGTAATTGACTAACACGCATGCAGAGCAGTCTTCCTGGCAGAAAGAGAGCTTTTCAAGGGCTGTTAAAGCACTTGAATGTCTATAGCCCTCTGAATGTTGAACGAAACCAACACATCATGTTTAGAATAATGATGTTCAAAGTCCCTTTAAAGAGGCAGATGAGAGGACCAAAATCTGATTGATTGATCGACTGATCTTGCTGACTGTTATCAAACCTAAACTAAATCCACCCCCAGCTGGGTTCCAATTGAATCAAGTTTCTGAAGCTTCAAAGCTAAGGATGAAACCCTGGACTTCCAGTACGCACTAAAGTCAATTGTACCTGAGAGCCTTTGGGACCAACCAGCTGGCCATCCCCTGGTGACACCTCAACATCAAAACATTGTCCAAATGAGCCCAACTCAGGCCTGCTGTTCTGTGTGCTTGAACTGTTGCTAGGTGTATACCTCTCTTAATAAAGCTAGGTCATGAGCTAGAAGACACCCAGCAAGAGAAAGGATATTATAATAATATCTAGGTTAGTCATCCAAATCTCCTGGGACCTAGAAATCACCAAATGCCTCTGCATTAGCTTGCTCGGGCTGCCATAACAAAGCACCATAGACTGGGGGGCTTAAAGAATAGAGATGTATCTCTCACAGTTCTAGAAGCTTGAAGTCTGAGATCAAGGTGTGGGCAGAGTTGGTTTCTCCCGAAGCCTCTCTCTGAGGCCTGTAGATTGATGTGGGGCCGGCGAGCCAAAGAGTCGAAAGAAAGATTTCTTGGACTCTCAAGCTCTGGCAATAGTGTTCTTTTATTTAGAGAATAGTGTGGAATAGCATGGGGACAGGACCCATGGGCAGTAAAGAGTTGCTGCCACTGCTGCATGGGGACAGGACCCATGGGCAGTCAGAGCTGCTGCTGCAATGTGTTGAGGGTTAGGGCTAAATTTATAAGGCATGGGTACGTGACTTACTTTTACTGGAAAACGAAAAGATGATGTAAAAAGTCATTAAATGGTTTCAGTGCAGATGGGGTCTGGTTATTGTGTGGTCGTATAACTTTAGATATGAATCTGGTCATATAGATTGGCATGTAGGTGAGGATGCCCTGGGCTTCTCTCCCTGGGGCAGCCTTAATCCACACCATAAAATCCATTGGGTCATATAGATCGGCATGTAGGCCAGGTCACCTTGGGCTTCTCTACCTGGGGCAGGCTTGATCCACATCATAGATGGCTGTCTCCTCCCTGTGTCCTCAGAAGGTTTTCCCTCTGTGTGTGTCTGTGTCCTCCTCTCTTCTTATCAGGACACAGTCAGATTGATTAGAGTCTACCCCAATGACTCCATTTTACCTTAATTACCTCTTTAAAGACCCCATCTCCAAAGATGGTCACATTCTGAGGTACCAGGGGTTGGGGTTTCAGCATATGAATTTTGAGAGGGGACACAGTTCAGGCTATAACAACTTCCCAGAAAAAAAAATATATATTTCAAGAAATTATAATCATTATTTGTGATAGTATAGTCATCTTATTTTCCATAAGGAAGTTAACAAGGCTCACCCCTGTATTATAGTCAGAGTACAGAATATTCCTAATGTGCATTCACGTATTTCACTGAATGTGATACTGGCTCAATACAAAGTTGACATAAGAAAAGCCATGTTGTAGAAAAGAAATTATATTGTAACTTTGAATGACCTGATTAACTAACCCAGCTGGATATGCACACTTAAGGAGATATACGTGTTCTGTAGAGTTTATAGCCCCTTTCAGCTGCAATAAGTTGATAACTTTGTTCTTTTGAGTTCCTTAGGAACATGATGGCCCCCCAGGCAGAGAGTCTATGCTGATAGCCATCATCAATGACAACTGAAAGATGTGGCTATAGGGCATTGCTCCAGTCTCTGATGCACATCTAGTAAAACAAAAGATTATCAGTAACTAAGACCAGATGTCTGCCCCAATCTGGAGATCAGATGGATGCCCCAACCCAGAGACCAGATGCCTTGCCCACCAGGACACCAGCCCCCTATATAACTGGCCTGTAGTCTTTGTTCTGGAAGATGGTTCTTTGGGACATTAGTCAGCCATCTTCTCCCTTGCAAGCAAGCTGTAATAAAACCCCTTCATTCCTACAACCTTGCCTCTTGACTATTGGCATGTCTTGTGGTGAGCAGATGACCCCTCCTTGGGTGGTAACAAATGGAACATTGAAATCTCTGCCAGATTTCTTCTTATCCTCCAATTCAATGCAGATTTAAGAAAAATAATCAAACTTCCCTTACATATATTCCAACGTGCCAAAATTTCAACAACATGAAATTCTGTCCCAAATAAGATGTATTTGAACAAATGAAATCTAGGTAAGTGCTGTCTTTCAAGATATTTTACTATGAAACTTCCTGCCACAAACCCTGTTCTTGACAAATCAATTTACCACCCATGCTATAAGTGTCAGCTCGCTTGAAGAATGAAAGGAAGAAAGAGGAGAGAAAGAGAGAAAATGAGAAAGGAGAAAGTGTCAGTTTTTACATAGTACATTGACAAAGAACACTACTATTTAAAGATTCATAGAAAAATTAGAAAAAAGAGGAAGATAAATATTAATGTTGTCAAAGTTTGTTATAATAGAATGCAAATTTTATCAATACATATTATCAAATATTCTTGTGAGGGAATTTATAAGCATTAATGACAATGAAGAAGAGACATACCTATAAAATAATTCCATAGTAGAGGCTCAATGGGAAACATTGAGTTTGGCTCTTTAGTTTCTTTATAATATATTAGACGTGTCTATAATCTAGCATAACATCCTAATTGGACAAATAATCACCAAGCATCTGTTATTTCCAAAGCAGTGAGGCTAGATTTTGTAGTGACAAAGGGGGTTAAGAAATGGACTATATTTTCAAGGAACTCCCAGTGTCGAAGGGAGATAAATAATAAATAATGATATTGATGTAGTTTAGGAGAAAATGCATGAAATATATTCCTGTTTCTATAACTCAACTCCTATGGGGACTATTTTCTCTTCTTCCCTTCCTCCTGCCCCAAATGTCATCTACTTTCCACCCACTGCCTCTGCTTTGATGTCACCTCATCCCTTGCCACAAACCCTAAAAGTCACCACCAGTAGCCACTTCCTGTGCCCCCCATAGGGGGTCCCTATGACCAATTGGGTCCCCTTCTTGCCAGCACAGAGCAGAGGCAGGCTCCTAAGTGGGAAGTCCAGCCCTCCTCCCCACCAAGAATGAAGCTTCCCTCCCCCCATGTTAGTGTGAGGCAATCTCTAAACAGTTCTCTTCCAGACCTTCAGACTGAAAGCAGGGTAAACGCCCCTCTGTGTTTGACTTCCCTTCCCATCAGTCTCTGTGTTGCCCTTTCCCTTTGCAGGTAACTCCAAAGGAGGATCAAGATTTGCTACCGCCCCATTCAAACAGCTACAGTATTTCCTTTTTTGCCTCCTGTACCTACCTAAAGTGTTTTAGGGGACCAGAATCTTCATTTAAGTCAAAAGTCTAGAAACTACAGCCTGAGGAGGAACAAATCCAGCCCATGTCCTGTTTTTTTATGGCCCAAGAGATAAGAATGATTTTTAATGGTCTTAAGAGATAAGAATGACTTCTTTTTTCCTGAGGAAGATTCACCCTGAGCTAACATCAGCTGCCAATGTTCCTCTTTTTTTCACTTGAGGAAGATTAGCCCTGAGCTAACATCTGTGCCAATCTTCCTCTACTTTGCATGTGGGTCACCACCACAGCAAGACCGACAAGTGGTGTAGGTCCATGCCTGGGATCTGAACCCACGAACCTGGGCATGCTGAACTCAACCACCATGCCACAGGGCCGGCCCAAGAATGATTTTTAATGGTCTTAAAAAAGGTTTTAAAAAATCTTTATTAATGGTTGAAAAAAAATCAAAAGAAGATTTTGTGCACATGAAAATTACTTAAATTCAAATTTCAGTACTCTAAATAATATTGTATTGGAACAGAGCCACACTCATTTAAGTCTTGTCTGTGGATACTTTTGCACCACAATGGCCGAGCTGAGTAGTTGCAAAGCCTAAAATATTTACTATCTGAAGCATTACACAAAAAGTTTGCTGATACCTGCCTAAAGTCTTCCCCTCTACTCTCTTGATTCTAGGACTTAGGTAAGACTGACCTTCAGGCTGCCCAGCTTTCCTTTTGATATGTAAAGCTGGCTATAAATCCCCTTTCTCCCTGATAAAGCCTGACTTTCAAAATTGGCTGATTCACTTCAGGTTCTCAAAAAAGAGTGGGCTTTGGGAGAGAGGTGAACAATGACCTCATTATTTCTTCCTCTCTTTTCTGCTTTAGAAATCCTTATCGGCATTTTAGATAACGGATGATTCTACTTCACTGGGGGGAGGTTATGCTCAAGGGCAAGCAAGAGCACAGGAATATTTTTCAAAAAATATCACCCTCAGCACAAATACAAATTACATCAATGAGGGTAGGGAGTGACACCATCACAAATAGATGAAGGGATGTGAGGAATAAGAGAGATGGGCATAGCTGAGGATTTGAATGAGACTTCTGGGGATGAGGAGGATGCTGGAGAGTAGAGATAGGAGGGAAGGTGACAAAGAAAATAATGGGAGCAAGAGCCTCAAAACCTGGGCTCTCAGGCAGTTCCTCTTTGAGCCTGGTACTTGGAGACAATGAGACACCGGAAATGAGGGAAACACAGCGACCCCTCATAAATTAAATGATTGCAGTCCACACGTATTCTGAAGTAGACTAACCAATGTTGCAATGAATCAAGATACATTTCGTCAATGTGTGACTAAAGGGGATATAATGCATCTTGCAACCAAGATGCTCAGATTTAATTTCCTGGAGGCAGAACGTGAGTGAAACCAAGAAAACAAAGTCAAATTAATTATACCCTGTCTTATGAAAACAAAGAAAAAGATAAAGACGGACAATGAATACAGAGCTCAGGAAAAGGGGGATCAGGGCATTTTACACAGCCTATTCCTATTTCATTTTCCCCACGTGGTTTATATTTCGCTCTTTCCAAGTTAAATGCTCTGTGATTCCTTGTACCTGTAACAGTCTTGTTTATTTTGCTGGCCCCCTCTAATACCTGCTTAATAATATTAAGTATTCAACAAATGTCATTGAAATTAACATTCTGAAATATGCAATTCCTAATAAGAAATACGAAAAGAATTAAAAATAAGTCCATAAAAGTCACAATTGTCATGTGACCAAATAAAATAGGAAACCATAGTGAGTACAATTTACCTTAATTTATGGAACAGATGTGTTCCCAAGCTATTGAGCTAAAATAATATGTTAACTGATGTAACATGCCTTGGCAGAATTCCTTTATAGAAATAAATGCAGACTCTTGTAGAATATATTTCAGCACCATAACAAAAAAACACACCAGGATTTAAGTTTAAGAAAATATCACTTTTTTCCTATTAAATATTTAAACATAAGATTTTGATCTTTCTAGTTGAACATGGATAATAGTTAAATCAAGTCAGAGAATGTAAAAACTGTATTATGGGGAATGGTATTGTATAGTCAAGAGCACTGTGTTGACAGTAAGGATGGGATTCTAATCACTTGATCTGTCTTGGGTTCAGTTGATGGGGTTCAGGACACACACATCTTGGCATATTGAATATTTCTAGCTGATGGAATTTGAGAAATGGCACGTGCAGGAAGGACTTGCTGATCTTCCCCTGAAGGAGGTCAGAAAACCCTCATGTGTGAGGTGCCCTCCCTACACCAGGAGGAAAGGAACATCTTTACCTCCGAAAATGAAGGCTCACAGAGGAATCTGAATGAAGGGGCCTTGCTAAGTTTCCCCCAGTTTGCTCCACTTAGCTCACCTTTGTCCTATCATATCTGTCCATGGCTTCCCAATCTCCATCAAATCCAGCATAAAAACACTCAAATTTAACCATTTCTTCAGGTCTTCGTTTCCTTATGAAGGTTCCTGTGCCACGTAAAACCTATACTAAATAATCCTGTATACTTTTCTCTTGTTAATCTGCCTTTTGTTACAGGAGTCCCAGCCGAGAACTTAGAAGGGTAGAGGCAAAAGATAGGTTTTCTTTCCTATATCGTACTTGGTCTGCTGAGTAGGGAGTTTGAAAAGGATGATAACTAAAATATCTTCTAGTTTTAGAGTCTATGAAATTATTGTATCTGATTCTTAAAGATTTAATCCAATTTGTTGAGTGGTCACTATGTGCAAAACATCAAGTCATGTGGGCTGGGTTCCAAGAGGAAAGGGTAGAAAGAATTGAAAGAGAAGTCCTAGCCTCAGGAAGCTTCAATGTTCATCACTGGGCAACAACCCAGGTGATGAGAAAATGCTGTTAAATTCTCTAAACAGTGTCCCTAGGTCTTGATCTAATTTAAGTGAATTATGCACTTAAAATGCTTCCTTCAGCTTTTGTCTAGATGATTCTGTCCTTTCTAGTTTACAATATCTCTAGCAATCTGTTTTAATGAAGTCACACAAAGCCATGTAGAAAGCATCACTAAGAAGTTTATTCCCAATATTTTTATTTCCATACATTTTATGTTTAAACAATCATATGTCTTGAATTAGTACAGCTCTCTAGTAATCTCCACCAAAACCACCCTCTAGCATTTGCAATGTCTGTCTCCCAATCTTCTTCACGCTGTTTGTGTCACAAAGCTTTTAAATCAAATACTAAGTGAGGCTACACTGTGCTATTCTAACTTGGTCTTATTGATTTGCAGACAATGTATTTCATTCTATTTAACATGTGCCTTCTTTGATTGGGCATTGCATCTTTCTTGGTGGTCACTGGGAAAAATCTCAAAATCACACATTCTTAAGGCTAGCTTGACAATGTAGAGAAGGATGACAATTCCTCTACCCTCTAGGTCCTTCTGGCTGGTCTAAGAATTAAATTGACATAGACAGAATAATGGGGGAAAATCGAACAAAGTTTAATAACATGTATACATGGGAGAAACCCAGAAAAATTAAGTAACTCACTTGAATGGCCAAGGTTTTTATCTTAAATACCATCTTCAGCTAAAGACAAAGGAGGATGTTGGGGGTGAGGGGGCTCATTTACGGGACATTACCCGAAAAGGACAGTAAACAAGAGTAAGTTTATTATGCAGATTTAAGGCCTTACCTTCTGCATTGATCAGAGCTTCTAGAGATAAGGTCATCCTCCCTTCTTCCTGGTACAGAGAGGGAGACATCTTTACAGATGGAGATTTCCCTTACAGATGTAAATGTCTCTTACAAAGGTAACTTCTACTTGGTTTCCAGAGCTTCTCCATGTCTTCAGTTTTTAAAAACAACTAGCCCAAATAATCCTCATGCCAAAGAGAAACATCTTGAGGTGGCAAATTCTGCTCCCCTACAACAAGTAACTCCAATCATAGACAACCCACTTTTCTCTGAATCCCACTTGCATAAGATCTAGCAATGTTCTTCAGCAGGCAGGTTAAGTGATGACGGAATTATTAACTTTATACTTGAAACCGCTTTCAGAAATTAATGACATCCCATTGAACTTTGCCTCTGCTCCTTTTCTGCCATGCACCACAGAAACGACGGTTCTAATTTACTGCACATTGCAAAATTAAATGATTTTGGATCCAGAAATATCACAGTACACGGAGGATATAGAACATGTGTCCTAAATCCCAGTATTTTCTCTTTAAAGATCTCCTTGTCTCATTTATCAAATTATCAATTGAAAAAAAGTTCAAGTAAATACAAATATGGCTAAAATAATACAAAGGCATCACATACGTACTCTCATCTCTATGCAATATGTCATGCATTATATTTAGCTTATATTATTTATTTATCTATTTTTTCCTTAGTCCTAACAATAGGAGCAGTTTCTATATTCCAAATGAGAGCAGGGGAAAATCTCCAATGGGAGGAAGTTTCAAGCACTGGTGGAGCTGTTCGTTGTATTCCAAACCTATAGACTGGTGGTTGTAGAGTCGTGGAGATGTTCAATGCATCTTCATAGTTTCCATATTTGTTCCTCATGCACTTTGGATGTTCCTAAGATAGTTCTTAAATTGTATTTGAAACAGAGTAGTTATCAGACTTCAGTGTAGCATTACTGTAAGCAGCGAGTTATACTTCAATTAACAAAACATATTGCATTCTTATAATTAGAATGCCATTATTATTCTGTATAGCTTAACCTTGGCTACTATAAAACATATCATTAGACAGTCTAATCTTACCCTACTATCTATCATCATGTGTGCACCATTTTGTATTCAGAAGCTTATATTAGTTAACCACCTCCAACAAGTTATTTTTCCTCTTGGAAAGCGAGAGAAGTGCAAGAGAAAGAGAAGGACTCTATTTTACATGTCTACTATCCGCCTAACCCTGTTAGGTATTTTCCACGCATTACCTCTCACTAGCTCACATTTATGGTTTACCACTCAAGACCTACAGGAAAAAAACCCCACATAAATTCTGCATAATTAAACGTGATTCCTGAGTGGCGCACACTTTATCTTCTGAAATTGGCAGCTCAGCTTTGTTCCAGCCATGGACTCCAGTTGTGATTTGTAGGATTCACGCCTTCTGGCTGATCGCCAAGCTTGGAGATCAGCCAAGTGACAAATCTGAAAACCAAGAGTGGGTGTTTGCCAGTGACTTCCTGGAAGGCAAACATCCCAGCTCTGAGCTTAATTCCAACACCACAGGCTTAGGTAAAAGTTCTCCCAAAACTAGAGTGGAGCAGAGAGTCACAGCATTGGATGAAAACTCAAGAAATCATTTCCAGGAAGTCCAAGTTCTAAGGTAGCCCAGGACGCCTGGCAATGCTTTACACTGTGTTTGAGACAAAGACTGTCTTTATTTTTAACATGAAGTGCGTAAACTCCCAGCCAGCAGAATTAGTGTGAAGTTACAGGAACCCAGTCCTCCCAGGATTTCTCATTTTCCTCCCCTGTCTCTGAGCACGTACCAGCAATATGCATGACATGCTTTTCTTACCCACCCTTTTCCGAAAATCCTTTGAGAATAAGAATGGTTGAGGAAGAATATCCTCATCCAGTTGAGATTTCTGTTTTATTTTTCCTTTAAGCTTTTTGGTTGAAGACACGACATCTACCCATTGATTTATGGTTCGCCAGCAACCCAGAGCTTTACACCGCATGGAACGGATTCTCTCTGCATATGTATTATTAATTAACTAAGGTTTGCAATAGGACAAACTATCATCAAGTCATATACTGCTTACCTTTGGAATGGGGATATGATGCAGAATGAAGGAAGGAATAGGAGCTGATCAAAGAAAAGCAAGGAGAAGCAATGTCTTAATTCTTCTTTCCCCTTCTCCTCAGTCTCTCGTAAAATACACAAAGTGGTGGAGAGGAGACAAGCCATGTGTGTTCAAATTATCATGGTTGTTTCTCCCTGAGTCTTCTAATAACCCACTCTTTTTCCAGGAGAAAAGACTTTTATAATTTGGGACTATTTCAGCTGTAGGTCAAGAAGTCTTAACTCCCAAAGGGCTTTTATAATGAGGGAAATTATTATTTTGTCTAACAGGAAATGAAACTGCAGCAGCTCAAAGACATCCCTTGTCCTTCATGGCACAAGAGAAGCTACTGCAGCTCTATATGCCACTGAAGACTGGCTCATATCCAGGGGAAGGGGACTATTGCCTTCTAGAAGCTCTTTTTCCCAGAAATAGCTGTTTTATCTCTTATTGAGTTTTTCTTCGAAAAACCTTCACATGTCACCAGGATGGTGGGTGAACCTGGAACATGATTGCCCTTCCAACATTCCCACCAAGTCACTGAATGCTTCCTCCCTTTATTATGAGTGTAACCTTGGGGCCACATCGTTCACTTTGGGCATTTGGCTCTTGAAGGTGTCTCAATCCGTCCTTCCCATCCTCTCCCACCCCCACCCTGCAGTCCACTAGACATGTATCTGTGTGTTGTAATGTTGATACTGTTTGAGGCTTCCTGCCCAGTCCCTGGTGTTATCGGGCTCCCAAATAAATCAGTTCATACAAGTGAAATCAAGGTGGGTGGAGAGGGCAAAGCTTTACTGAGCTTCACCAGAAAGTTCCATGGTATTCTCATTTTGAGCCTCATCAGAACTCCTGCTATACAATATTTTCTAGATATTCTGCATATCATAGGAACTCATTCAATGTGGCTTACCTTGTATTTTTCTAAAACAGAACTCTTCCCCAAATAACCATTTTGTGAATTTCAAAAGAGGTATAAATAGTCAGTGATTCTTTAGGAAACAGCTCAGAAAGTTGGGATAAAACAAGCCAAATGAATGCTAATTTGACTGCAATGCCTTTTTATTCCAGGACAAATTTCATCATTTTTAAAGAGTTCTAATCTCCATTATCTGTTAAACCTATGAAAGCCTTAAACATTATTGTCTTGCTATCAAATGGCATATTACAGGAAAAGAAATTACCCTAGTTTTACTACTCAAGGAATTAGAATTACTATTTGAGAAGTACCTAATTTCTTATGAATAAAGTTCTAAAAGAAAAATGTATATATATTGCTATTTGAGGCAAGAACTATGTACTTTTATGATATCTCTAAATTTGCACTGAACTCTGCAGCTGACCACATTCCTTCACATGTATCTTCACATATATTAGCTATCTGTGCTCTTACAGAAGCAACCCAATGGAAGACATTTAGTTGAAGGTCCTACATGAAAATGAACTTGCTGAGGATGAAGAATTAAAATGTTCAACCAAGAACCCAAACCCAAGACTTCTAATTCAAAATCTTATGCCCTTCATACAGCATTTTAAATTTTTTACAAAGAATTTCTCTTGTGGAAAATATGTAAGACCAAATTATCTCTGTCACTGTAAAGACTTTTATAATTTTCAGGTTCATAAAATGTTTATTTGAATTAACTACAAAACACGATGGCTAGTTCACTTATATGCTAATGCTAAAAGTACAATGATTTGATGTAATGATTTTGTATTTGATTGTATTTGCAATCTACTTTACAAATAGCTGTCAATTTTTGTCCTTGCTATCCTCCGAGTTTTCAGAAGTCTAGGCTGATATTGTCACGTCTGCCTAACTAAAGATACATGTATAATGCAAGAGAGAGAAAGTCGAGGTGGGTAAGTTGTCAGGGTAGTGTTGAGCGTCATCAAAGCATAAAACACGGAAGTCATGGAGCATTGCTACTTTGGTATTTCAGGATCTGCAACATTTTCTATATTGCCTCAGTGGGACTGGAAGATGGATCATGTTTTTACATGGCTTGAGTAAGAAAGCAGGTTGGATTCAGTGGTTACTTTGAAGTCCTGTCTCAATGGTATGGCCAGGGTCTAAAGGTAAAGGATTGAAATGAAGGAGCTTCTTTTAAATTTCATTCTAGCATCATGCTTGATACTAGAGATTATGGTCATCATAATGTAATAAGATTTATGACCAATGACTCAAAACTCCCTGTACACCAATGCTGAAAATGACTTAGGTACTTCTCTTGTATAATTCCCTCATACAAGCCATCTGTTACTTCTGGGTGCTCTTTCTGAAGTATCATGCAGAATGTATCTTAATGTTGTATTTAAGCACATTGATCTGCCCCGCTTGACATTTTCTGGCTCTCTCTTAGCTTCTAACCTGCTCATCATTCTAGGTGACTGGAGTGTAGCTGTTGTGCCAGTTGTCACTGATGAGTGGGAATCCCCACGTTGGACTTTGGGACACTGCACTAAGAATCTTGAACTCAAGAAAGATGGCAAAGGACTCCATTAAAATATAGGTATCATTCATGCATCAGATCATGACTTTGACATGAGCCCTGGTCTTCTTTGATCATAAAGAATATTTAGAAATGAAGCAGTGGTACCTGTATAAACAATAGGAATTTAGGCTGCAGGCTACCCTCCATGAGGCCATTTCCTAAACGAAGTTAGTTCCGTACCCTGGCCCAGTTTGTTCCTATTTCTCCTCCTTTCCCCTGAATTCCAGACACCGAGATCCATGATTGCCTTTCAGCCAAATCCATGTGAATAGTGTCAGCTTCTAGTAGTTGTGGTCACTGGGGCACAGAACCACTTCTCTCAGTCTTGGTCCTTCTTCACCCACCAGCTCTCATCAAATGCCACGTTATGTCCATTCTGTACCCAGAGTGCTCAAACCTTTCTTTACTCTTCATTTCTACCTTCATCATCCTACTTCAGCTGCTTGTAGCAATCCCCAGCCCAGAACCATCTTCCAACATGTCATCTACATGTCCTTTCATTTCCACCTTCACAGAATTCTTGACACCTCAACATAATTAATGTTTTTCAGTTCACCTCTCCCTGTTCCCACCTTCCTCATCCAAGTCATATGTCTCTCCACTGCCCACAAGCACAGTCCAAATGCTTCAACCTGATTTTCTGTGGGTCTCATTTCACCCCACATCCTGCAGACCAATGAGCTCTCCCTCCATGGTGAACAACCGTGATTTTGTGATACAGCATGTCTACAATGATCTCACAGAGAAATGCCAGTTCACCCCCAACTAACAGAAAATAAAACTGCAGTGTGAATCTTGGTAATTACTTGGGTGTTACTTTCTTTTTTGTTATCTGCATTTATGAAAAGTGTTTTTATCAGTGAATACGTATTTTTTTGATAACAAGAAAGTTTGGAAACTGCTGAGGTACGGGCCCACTTACAACTGAGCCTTCCTGTTGACTTCTGCTCTAATTTCTGCTTTCCAATTCAGTTCCTTACTGGGAATAGGGCGTAAACCCCAATTCCAGGCTGGTTGGTTTGGACAGTGACCCATGGGGACTATTCCTGCTCACATTTCTCTCCATCTCCCAGATGGACTCAATTTCTACCTTCTCTTGCCTGAACCTTATGGATTTCCCTAATCTTCAATGGCAACTCCTACCACTGAAGCTACCAAAAAGCCCTGGTTACCTACAGCCACAAAGTCTAGGTCTATACTCTGTCCTGTCCTAGAATTAACTAGAAACGGGTATGATGACAGGGACTTCTCTGGCCTACTAACCTTCTGTTCTTCCTCACTTCTATACAAATCCTACTGTCAACTAAATTAGTTAAATTGCAACTGAACTATACATTACTATCATATATATACATATCTGTTTATACATAAATAGGTATGGATATGTATGTGTATATATGTATATATACCTACATATATAACTATGTATGTATATGTGTGTGTATATATACATACATATATATGTATACATGTATACATATACATACACACACACACACACACATATATATATATATTTCCCACTTGCTTGCTGGGGAAATAATTTTTCAAAGTTGTCTACTTTATTGATTGCCCTTAGAGGAGGATTAGATAAGCAGACGTAGCTTGAAATCAGAGGAAAAAAATGTGATCAGTGAACTGGTAAAATTTAGAACTACTGCTCTTTGCAGCCAACTATCAATATTTCAAATGCTCACATTTTTGCAATATCTTTGTTAAATGAAGGGCTTTATTCTCCAACCAACATCTATAAAAGTTTGCCAATTTTATTTTTGAAACAAATGTTATGAAAGACCCAAACACAAGAAACTGACTCACAAGGACATGTGTCCCATCAAATAGACAAGAAAATCTTTTTAAGGAAAAAAAAAGATGATGCTATGCATGAATGTTTTTTATGAGTTTTTGGAAACACTTAGAAAAAAAATTGGAAACCAATGTTGGGGTGCTGACCAACCGCACCAGTGTCAGACATTCCACAGAATTCCCATGTGGGTGTACACATGCATGATGCAAGAAGGAGATTCAGCATGTTCATCTGATGACTGTGCTCAGTGTGACACAAATCATGGTTTATGAGCTTTCATGGAATGACAACAAGATGCACGCGAAAATGCATGGAGCACATTTGTCACAGAGAAATTACACAAAAGGGGGAAAAGCCATCTGACGGGAAAAAAAAGTTGAAAACATATGGCAAAGCAGTATTCTCAAACACAGAATAGAACTATAAATAAATTAGAATGCAGTGGCGAGGTAACAGAACAGATATAAGGCCCCACAGAAGATAGCACTTCCTTGTAAAGAATTCATTATCCTGAAGGAAATTAAATAGAGGTACTTTATTTTAGACAGAAGAATATTTCATAGGAAAATGTCAGTGCCAAAACAAAGATATTAAAAAGGAAACAATGTGAATTAGTGTGCCTACTGTCAGCCATACTTTTCTCTGTGAAGAATTTTTTATTATTTGCATTAAGTACTAAGCTTGTCAAGAACAACAAGATGGGGTGCCAGAATAAATTACTTGGACACAGAAGTCCAGAACAGAGCCTGGGAGGCAGCAAGGTCGCATACAGGTATGAATCCCATGTAAAGATTTGGGGGAGATGTCCATCTGTGAAGACTGGGTTTCGTTTTTATTTTTTTGACCAGGGTCCCCAAACTGCTCTCCGAGTATGACTGAACGGTTAAGTGTATCAAAGGCAGGCATTACAGTCTTCTGCACGGGCTTTAGGCGTGACAGGCACAGGGTGGCGCACTGGCTGTGTTCCTCCCCGTAAAGTGAAGCTGGTTGTGTCCACCCTGAGGGCTGCTGAGAGGGTGCAGTGAATTGCTGGGTGGAAAGCAGCAGGAACGCCTCCTGCTGAGAGGGAGAGCTGCCCTGTCAATATTTGCCTTTCATTTTATCTATCATTGTTCCCTTCTAGAGAAAAATGTATTCAAACAAAAATTCCTAAAGTTTCCTACTGTAGGGAGCATCTTAATGAGCTGTAGAACAAAAACCTCATACCCAGGTGAGCACAGGTCACTAGAAGGCATCACTTGGAGAAGACAAGAAGAAGGAGAAGGAGTAGGGGGAGAAGAAGGAGGAGGAGGAGGAAAATAAGAAGGAGGAGGAGGAGAAAGAGGGGGAAGGGGAAGGGGGAGGAGGAGAAGAGGAGATGGAAAGAAGAGGAAGAAGAAATAAAAATACAATAAAGTAATAATCATAAGCAGCTGAAGTATACATGTGCATACAGTGAAACTGCAGTGAAATAAATTTAAGTAACTAGACATTATTAAACCCTGTTGTTTTTAAGCTACTTTATGTTTTGGTTTCTCTCTCTCTCTTTTTTTTTTTGGGGGGGTGATGAAGATTGGCCCTGAGCTAACATCTGTTGCCAATCTTCCTCTTTTCGCTTGAGGAAGATTGTCCCTGAGCTGACACCTGTGCCAATCTTCCTCTATTTTGTATGTGGGACACCACCACAGAATGATTTGATGAGTGGTGTGTATGTCCACACCTGGGATCTGAACCCATGAACCCCAAGCCCCTGAAGTGGAGAGCACAAACTTAACCACTACGTCACCAGGCCGGCCCTGCTACTTTATGTTTATAAAGCATCTTCAAATGATCTCTTGTGAAATTACAACATGAGATAGCATATTTTACAAGTGAGGGAGCTTTACACTTAAGGGACATGCCCAGGTCACACATCCGATGGAAGGCAAAACTGAGACATCAACTTCAGTCTCAGGAAAGCCAGCCTAGTGTGTTTCCACTAAATCATGCCACTCAGGAACTGCTCAAACCAGAACCCTCCACGGCACTTTAAAATACATGCTTTTTTAAAGAACCATATACCCCCATCCAGTGAAATTCTATCAATGCACACCTAAAGAAAATTACCAGCTCTCTCATTATAGTTTGGGTGAAAGTCACTAACTCATTTACATGCTCTTGCAAACTCATAAAAATGGGAAAGTTTTTTTTTAGAAATAAGTAATTCAATATTGAAGCAAAAATTATAGATGTTGATGTTTGTGCTTATTGTTCATGAAAGAAAGTCACCTCTTTTCCTTCAAAAGATAGCCCAAGGCTGAACAAGTAGTCAAGTCTTTAAAGTCTGTCTGCAGTTGAAAGGAGCTTTCAGTAACTATTTCCTGGCCGAGATGTAGTAGGCACATTACAAGGTATTAGGATACACAGAGGAACAGGATAAAATCCAAAATCTGTATGTAGACAAGCAGTGATATACATAAATATATTGATGTAAATAAGTAGTGATGAACCAGTTGATACATTTTATAATGGAGGATCAAGAAGACAGGAAGGAGGGAGCATCTATGTCTGCCTCAACTAGTAAGGACACAATTTGAGATGCCAACGCAAAGGAAGGGCGACTTTAGCTGGTCTAAAGCACCAGTGGGGAAATTCTAGGCAAATAAGACAGGGGAGAACGGAGGGCATGCTCAGAGAAGCAAACAGTTTGTGCAAAGGCAGAGAGGCACAAGAAAACTCACAATCCTTGAAAATGGAGAAGGCAAATTGATTAGGTGCTTGACACATAGGAGGGTGGCAGGTGAAGAGAGATGCTGATAGTCAAGGAAGGACATATAAAAAGGGGCTCTTCTTATAAGTGCCCACCAATGGCTATCCTTTTATTATTATATTATTATTACTATCTTTTAATTATTTATTTTAGTTAATTTTTAATTTCTACTTATTTATTTTTATCTTTTAATTTGAAGATCAAAGATCAACATTTAAAGAGAGAGAGAGAAAGGAAGAAGGAGGGATGGGGAAAGGCAGAGGGAAAGAGGGAAGGAGAGAGAAAGAATGACAGAGATCTTCTAACAAGATCACCAGATGCTGAATACAAGGTTACTGGGGTTTACAGACAGAGTAACATGGGGCACCTCACCATCACTGATAAAGACTCCACCAAGAGGTGAAGGAGAGACAGGTGTTCCTGATCTCTCTCTGGAAATACAGGTGACTAAACACAATCTGGTCTTATGGCCATGCCAGTGAGATCATTCCACAGGGTACAAGCATCACTGAGAAAGACCCCAGAGAAGCACCAGGCAAAGACGGGTGCCAAGGGAGACACTGATGGAAAAGGAAGTACTTATTGGAATCTGGACACATGGAATCTGATGGAGGGTAAGCTGGGGTGGGGGGCAGGGGTTTCTAGACAAGGAAAATTAGCTGAGCAAAAGCCCTGAGGACAAACTGCTCCTAAGGTGCCCATGACCTACACCAGAAGTGATGAGATGTGGAGTTGATCAATTTTAAGAGAGTGGAGATGTAGCGGAAGGATGCCCTTAGATGCTACGATCTTGCAGTGATGTGACAGTAAGAATCAGAGTCAAATAGGGCTGGGGGAGCAAAGTGGCAGGAAATGCGAATTCGAATAACTTGAGCAAATATCGATTACATCATTATCAAAGTCTTACCACTGCATGAGATCTTGGAGATACAGAGATGGATGCAACCTGAGCCTGTCTTTAAGGAACTTACAGTATAACAGAGATTCATACCAGAAAGCAACCACATTCCATGCATGGAGTGACATCACAGAGCTTAGAATGAGGAAGCCTGGCAGAAGACATCATGTGCGAAGTGGGTGCTGTAGGGTGAGGAGTTAACAAAATGGAAAGAGGAGTGGGAAACAGGCAGTTAAAACCAAGGGAACCACATGTGCAAATAAGGAATTCATGAAAGACCGAGGCCATGGAGGAAGAGTAAATAACTGACTGAAACTCAGGGCACAGGGACAGAAGCACCGGATGCTGCTGCTGAAAATGTGGCCAGAGGCCAAGGCTCATCAGACTCAACTAGAACTGGTAGACAGCAAGTGATGAAAGCAAAGTTCTCGACCAGGAGGCATCATGGTGAATAAAAGTATGGGTGTTCGGATTATACAGCTCTTTGATTCTGACTGTCCAATTACGAGCTGCATAACCTTGGGAGAGTTACTTAACTTCAGCAAACTTCAGGTTCCTGACATCAAAAAAGAGATAAAATGTCCACCAACTCTCACCTAAGCTGTTGGGCAGAGTAAAGGATATCACGATGTCTAGTGTTTAGTGGAATACCTGGCTCAAAGTGAGTGCTTAGTCAATCATTCCTAAAACTATTAAAACTCTACACATTTGGACAAAAAGAGGGAAGTATGGGTTCCTGTGTATTCTAGAGCATGAGTTCAAGTTAGAGGCACCTGGCAAGGTGCAGCATCCAAGTAGGTGACCGACCTGTGCCAGCACACAGGAAGGGGCGGGCTCGTAGTTTAAAAGCAACACAAAGGCCAGACGTGCAGTCTGGAAGGCCAGGGCAGGAAGCACATTTCTGGATCCAGGATACAAGGGCTTACAGCCAGTGGCTACAAAGAAACTATGCAGTCGGCCAAGATAGAGAGTACAGAGTGTTTGTCATTTTAAAACAACCAGAGGATTAAATTACATTTAAATACAATAAATTAAGGTTCTAATCTCTAAAAATCATCCATCACATTACACCAAAATGTGATTATTCTACTTGGTTTTTTTGTTTTTGTTTTTATTAAGACAATTTTTTAGAGCAGTTTTGGGTTCAGAGTAAAACTGAGAGGAAGGTACAGAGATTTCCCATAGACACTCCACTCCCACACATGCACAGCCTCCCCAGTTACCAACCAGAGCGGTACATTTGTTACAATCAATGAATCTACAGTGACACATCTTTATCACCCAGAGTCCATAGTTTACACTAGGGTTCCCTCTTGGTGCTGTACATTCTATGGGCTCCGGCAAATGTAGAATCACGCGCATCCATCATTATGGTATCATGCAGACTAGCCTCACTGCCCTAAAAATCCTCTGCTCCACCTATTCATCCCTCTCTCCCCACAACCCCTGGCAACCACTGATCTTTTTACTATCTCCATAGTTTTGCCTCTTCCAGAATATCACAGAGTTGAAATCATACAGTGTGTACCCTTTTCAGATTAGCTTCTTTCAGCTGGTAATATGCATTTCAGTTTCCCCCATGTATTTCCATGGCTTGATAGTTTGTTACTTTTTAGCACTGAATAATATTCTATAGTCTGGATGTACCATGGTTTATTTATCCATTCACCTACTGAAGGACATCTTGGTTGGCTTCCAGTTTTGGCAATTACGAATGAAGCTGCTACAAACATCTATGAGCAGGTTTTTGTGTAGACATAAATCTTCAACGCCTTTGCACAAATACCAAGCAGCATGATTGCTGGATCGTATGGTGAGAGTATGTTTAATTCTGTAAGAAACCACCAAACTCTCTTCCAAAGTGGCTGATCCATTTTGCATTCCCACCAGTAATGAATGAGAGTTCCCTTTGCTCTACCTTCTCACCAGCATTTGGCACTGTTAGTGTTTTGGATTCCCACCACGCTAACAGTCGTGTAGTGGCATCTCATTGTCGTTTTAATTTGCATGTCCCTGATGACACATGATGTGGAGCATCTTTTCAAATGTTTGTTTACCCTCTATACTCTACTAGTTTTAACGAATGGAGATCCTTGCAGTGTAACAGAGGTTCTGGATAGATATGAAAGGTAAGACACTGTGTTTACAGTCACATAATTTTGCTTTCCTTACAACTTTGAGGTTAATGGGATTTGAAAGCAGGTGGACCTTCTGCCCAGAGAAGGGCAATAAAATCAGATACCACACCAGAGAGGAGCTGCCACCTGCATGGAGTGAGGGCAGCACCCTGATTTAAAGAGGCTATGATGGTTACTTGACAGTTTGGACAAGGACAAACCAATATAGCCCCAGAGTCACTAAACCCTGCAACAAATTTTATTAAGCTTTATCTGAAATCTTGAACTTAGCAGAGCATACAGGTCTATGAAATACAAAAGAATATTCACGATTATTGTGAGAATCCAGTTTTCTAGGAGAAGGAAGCCACATCTCTACTAGAATCTTACAAAAAGGCTGAAGAAACAAATGAATTCTCAGGTCTTGCACTCACCATAGACTCCATATCAAGCCATTTAAAAAACTGATTCTAACAAGTTCCCCACTGAAGAAAGGTATGCACCATCACTATCGCTAGAGCGGCAGGCAGCTCTCAAAGTGACACTTCTCAAAATTAACTGAATATACTGATTTCCTCATCATTTTGAAACCTGGAATTGATTGTATCATGGCTATTATAGTATAGATTTTATTGAAAAAAAGTTTTATTCTTGGGAAATGTAATTCAATTGCTTGTGCAAAAGCCAAAATGTATGACTTTTTTTTAATCATCTCAGAAATGTCTGTTTGGAAAATTAGAACTGGACAATGGCAGAGCCACCTGAATCTAAAATGCATCATTTTTTTGTGATTAAAAAATATGAAGGACTGAAATACAGAAATAATGGAATAAAGATTATTCAGATGAAATTTATTTTGAAAAACAGAAATATAATCACCTTTATTCAAGTCATATGAAATAGCTACTGCTATTGGTAAATTGTAAAGTGAGTTATTTGCAAGATTTTCTTTACAGGGGGTGGTGGAGACCAGTGGATATCACTCCCCTTCTTCAAGCAGAAAGGCGAAGAAAAGATCTCTGAAGAAATGTGAGGTGGGTTAGTCAATTCTGGACCTTGCCCAGGGCTAATTTCAGGGAGATTTTTCTCTAAAATCTGGTTTTTGAACAGAAACGTAGTTCCAAATCTCTATTAATTAAAAACAACAATGTTGATGGTTTGGGAGTCAGAGAGCTAGCTGTGTAATGGGGCTCCCAGGAGTCTGAGGTTGCCAAGTGGTTCTTGCATCATATGCTGGCTGGAGATCCAAAAGGAAGCGTTTCATTCATCTTGTAAACCGAAAAAACAACAGAGCGAAATACCTCAGTGATGTATGGCTGATACCAAGATTAAAGGGGTTGATTTATCCTTGGAGAAAAATCCCCAAAGTGGTCTGCAAACATTATGAATGGTAAAGGCGTAGAAGCTGGTGTGTTTATAAAATGTCCCCAGTCCCCTGATAACCGCATAACTTTATCAATGTGTGCATCATGCTGGTATAGAGATGACACCGCTTTTGATGAGTAAGCAAGGCTGGCGTCTGGGGGCCATCTGGCGCTTTATGGATAGGCACAACTGAACCCAGCCAGGTGGTACAGACTCTTTTGGACCCACACAGGGAAACCAGTATCTGCTTGATATCACAAAAGGCACCTTCCTGTTCAGGAGTCCAACTCTCTATACATACTGCTCTTTTTCTTTACCATGAACGTGACACAGTGACTCAGAAATGGATCCCTTCATAAAAGAAAAACAGAAAGTCTAATGGACTCAGGAAGGCTGAGAGTTCCTATATTTTGGAGTTGACAACTGAACAGCCTCTTTGAAAAGGGCAGTCACTGATGAGGCATTCTAAGTAGGTGACAGTGGCAGTAGCGATTCACTTTCATTTTTTATGCATGCTGTGACTGTCACCCAGATATTGAGCCAGAATTTTCTAGGACTTCTTAAAATCTTTGCAATAGGTCATCCTTGGTTGAGCTCATGATCACGTTATTCCAGAAAGTGCATCCATGAAGCTTTGGCCATTTCCATGTTGAAAGACATTCCACACTGATCTGATTGACTCAAAATGAACTTCGATGAGTATGACTGTTTCAGCATCTGCAGTAGAGTCATTAAAACATATTGATTGGGGCCGGCCCCGTAGCTGAGTGGTTAAGTTTGCACGCTCTGCTTCAGTGGCCCAGGGTTTCACCGGTTCGGATCCTGGGCGTGGACATGGCACCGCTCGTCAGGCCATGCTGAGGCGGTGTCCCACATAGCACAATCGGAGGCACTCACAACTAGAATACAACTGGGGGGCTTTGGGGAGAAGAAGAAAAGGGAAAAAAAAGAGGTCTTTTCATCACAGAAAAATTAGGAAATTTTCTCAGCTTAAGAATCTCAAGCAGCATCCTGCTTACTTGCATGGTGTCCAACAGGACTCTAAAGCACTCCCTGAAAGCCCAGAGCGGACACTACACTCAGCTCCTTTGTAGCAGGAAAAGAGCCTCCCAAAGTTCCTCATCAACTGGAAGACAACATAATTTATCACCCAAACCGCAACACCTGAGAGTGAAAGGGGGCGGGCTAATCAGATGGGCTACGGAGGAACTGTCCAAGGTAAACACGTGGTTACTCCAATTATCGGAAAGAAGTTTGTTGGTCCAATTCAGTCATTTTTGCCCCGACTACACATTAGTATCATCTTGGGAGAATACACACACACACAAAAGCACATACATAAGCCTATATGCACATACACACATTTACATGGATAAATACAGATGCTTATCTATATATGTATACTTAGATGCCTAACCCCTACTCCAGACCAATTCAATAAAATTTCTGAAAGTGGAGTGAATCTCGGGCATCAAAATTTTTTAAAGCTCCCCCAAGTGATATAAATGTGCATCTGGGTTGAGAAGCACTGAACTGCATAATCTCCAAAACCTTTTCCAGCTCTCAAATTCTGGGATCATAATTCCTGAGAATAAATTTACAGTACTTGCTATTGTCAGTTATATAAGTGCACACTACTCTCATTTCTAGAACACAAAATCTTTAACGCCAGTAAGATAATAACCAACATTTATGAAGAGTTTACAGTTTACCAAACACTTTCTCAACATCATGGGGATTTTTTCCTCACATTAACCCCATAAGAAAGTCGGGTTGGTTATTATTATTATTGACTTTCCATAGGTGAGGAAATTGAGGCTTAAAAGGTTAAATATATTGTTACAAGTCATATACACAATGAGCACATGGAACAGTCAAGCCCATGTCTTGACTGCAAACTGTAGCAGACAGCAGCAGGTGCATGGGATTCCTACTACATAGGTTTGAACTCCACGGTGATCCTTATCAGCTTGATGAGCTCAGATGAGTTGCTTAACCTCTCTATATATTATCTCCAAAATCAGAACAATACTGATACTTGCTTTGTAGTGTTGTTAAGTATTGCATGAGATTTTACATGGCAGGCCTTAGCACTATACCCAATAAATATTAACATTATTATTATTAATTATTATTACTACTATTACTCTTCTTCTCCTCTTCCCCCTCCCTTTATTACCATAACTACTCCTACGACTAGAATTAATAATAATAATCCCTGTTATAGGCAGAGTAAATGGTCCTTCACATAGACAAGCTTAATTACAATAAAACCCTTTGAGCTAATCTTTACCCTCTTCCCACACAATCTCCCAAAAAAACAAAATGAAACATGAATAACCTTCAAATAACACCCCATATGCAATCAGACACCCCAGAAAGGTACTACCATTGAACTCTGGTCCTCCTTGGTCTATACAGTAAACAATCAGACTCTGGGAAGATGCTCAGCTGGATTTAGAAACATGGGTGACTAGCAGCCTTGGGGATGTGCTGCTTGGATCTGCCTTCCAGAAAGAAGTTGTTGGTCAGCTGCAAGGAGTGCAGTTGGCAGGCTGCCTCCAACTGCAGCACCTGAGGATCCGCTGCCGTGTTCAAATTGAGGCCACACTCTTCTTGGGGAAGCTGCCAGCCAGTGGTGGAATATGGTCATCAGCACTACGGTCTGGCCGTTTCTGCCCAATGTACTGCTACTCTATGGGGCAATCTTTGCACTGGAGCTCCCCGTGGACCAGCAATGCAATCTGTGGCTCTTCCCACCTTGTCCTCCTCCGCTCCCCCACCCTTTCACAGGTATCAGGTTACACGGTGCTGTGAGGACTTCCCCGGCCGAAAAATAACAGCTCAAAGCACCCCCATACATTTCAAACAACCTTACCAAGGGCAGTGGGGTTGTACCTACTCAACTGGGAAACAATGAAAAAGATAAATTCTGAGGAAGTGTTTTGTTCCAAAATTCTATTATTTTATGAGTTTCTAAGAGTTTATTTATTTGGAAAGTTCTGTGGAGTTATAAAATTGGCTGACGTCTATCTTTCTAATGGAGTGCCTACAACATGCAGCTTAAGGAAAAAAAGTGATTATGGATCATGTTCTATTCATATCATCTTTGTTTTGCAAATTAAATTTGTTATGCCACATTAGCTCAAAGATATGAATATTTTAATAATGCCAGATCTATAAGTTGCAAGAAAAATGAATTAGAATTTTAAAATGTATTCAGTTTCAAGGAATTGGATTTCTTGAGGGTATATTTTTCATCTAAAGAGAGAAAAGGTATTCTAAATTACGGCTTTTCTATTTTAACCATTTAATTTCATTCTCATTTTAGTAATTCATATTTTCCAACATATTTAAAACATTAAAAATAATCAAAAGCTTCATGCTAAATGGTAAACTATTTTAAAATATTAGTTTGATCTAGTAATCTGTTTTTAATATTAATATTATTATGGTTAAGGATACTAATGTGACAAATAGTATTCTATGCTCTTTGCATATATTAACTCATTTGGCTTCAGAAACATTTATAATTTTAAGTATAATCATTATCTTCTTGTATATATTAACAAACATCTTATAGATTATTTTGATCTGGTAAATTAAATGTTTTTAATGTTAATAGTGCTATGGTTTAGGATAATAACAATATGATAAACAGTTCTTACGATGTGACAAACAGTATTCTATGCTCCTTACATACATTAATCATTTAGTCTCATACACATTCTATAATTTAGGTGTAGTCATTATCCATAATGTATAGACTAAGGAATTTAGGAACAGAGAGGTTCAGTAACCTTCCCCAAATCACAAATCTATAAGTGGTATAGCCTGGATTTGAACTAGATGGTCTGCATGAACCAGGAAAAACAAATGCTGACTTATCTCAAGCCATGTCAATTAAACTTCTAGTCTGTGAGTATGTGTATGTATGTAAATGTATCAATGCACATGCAAACTGAGTAATTTTAAATCGGACTGATTGGACTTAAACAAATGTATCTGAAGTTTAAAACCCAAATACATACATACGGTCCTTATCAAAGTACTCACCCTGACTATTCAAGGCACATTTGGTATGATGTGGTAGCCTGGACTCTCTTGTTCAAATGAGTCTCATATCGCTGACGAGCTCCTGGAAGCAATATAATAAATTAGCTACACAAAAAAATCAGTCTCAGCACCCAGACTTACCTGGTTTTAAACGAGACCTAGAATTTTCCAGTTGTGCATCAACCATTTTGTCAGACCTCTTGTAGTCGATTATCAGCAAGCATTCTTTGAGCACCTACTGCATACCACTCCCTCTGCTAAATCCTGGGGCTTTTAAAAGGTAATTAGACTCTACTACTCTACTGAACTAGCAGGCATTCACTGTCTTGACTGTAGCCTAGAGAAAAAGAATCCAATTTACATCAAATGTTTATCATTTGCCTCTCTATGGGTTAGTCAATATAATATCCTAAACCTTTGAAGACAATTCCAAAAGAGCTCTCTCCTTTTCCCGACTATGATCTCGTTCCGATTAACACGCTTTCTAAATTCTTCACCCATACCCTGGAGTTCCATTAGCCAGTATTCAGCTTAGAGTCCTGTTGTTTTTACAGAAGACCTGACCCCAGGGACTGGGGAGGGTAGGATCCCATATTACCCTGTGCCACCCTCCATTAAAGGCTTAAGCTCCTGTCTTACAACAGCTTGCATCATCTTTCTCCCTCAGTAGGTGGCAGCCTACCTGTCTCATTCATTATGACATCCACAGGGCCTGTGAAAATGCTAGCACACAGAGCACTCACCATCAATAGTGCTGGGTGAATACATTCAGAGAAATACAGTCATAGATAATGGAGGCAATTCATAAGCTCTTAACATGACGATGTTGAATAAAATACTTCCAATACCTGAAAGTATGAGTTCTCATAGGTGTGTTTAAAAACAATCTATCATATTACTTTATAGACATCCTTGCTCTTCATGCATTAAATACTTCTACCATTGAGGCCCATGGCATGTCATAATTTATACATTTATTAACACACAAATTCAAGCAGCTTGGTTGTTAAAACTGGTGGGAAGATGTCATTTAGGTGCTGACAAACCCTAGTAAATAATCAAACATCAATATCTAATATAATCTTTGTCCTCTTATCATTCACAAGTGGGCATCATTACGTGCTAAAATGATATTCCTGAGTCTGGGTTATTGATAAGATGTCTGGAAGCAAGATATGCAAAAAGGAGTCCAATGTACATTTAAAAATATTAGGTCATTGACTATATAATCAATTAAGTTATTGGCAGTTACCTGGTTAGGTCCTCTCACCCTGATGGCTTTTTATATAATGCTTTGTATTAAAATTTAGGACAGAAATCTCTAAAAGCAAATTACACATCGTATTTACTTATGTGTATGTGATATATATCATGCACATTAATTTTACATGGGTAGTCAACGTTTTGTTTCTCTAAATTTGTATTTGTTTGTATTCTCTAGATTTTCTATGACGAATATGTGTTTCTTTGGAAATAAGAAAAATATTTTATTTCTTAAAAAACTAAATTCTAACAGAAAGAATTTACACTTTTTTTGTGAAATAATTATTTCCCTTTAAGTGTGTGCACACATCTACACACATAGTTTTAAAACCTATTTTCACGTCCTAGAGGTTATGCTAGCAGTAGCTCTAATTATGAGAGCTGATGAACAGATAATTATCCTAGTTAACATAGAAATTATCTTATGCTTATTTTTTAAATTTAGTTTTCTTCACTAAAAAAATGAGCTCATAAAGTGGACTTAGTAAAGTAATGGCTATTTGGTACTTCAGTGAACATTTTAAATAAAAATAAACATTAAAAACAGTCTAAACAAGCAACTATACTCTATACCCATTTGACTTTTATTCAGGACAGAATCTAATTCATCTATCTCTGAAATCAATAAGAATTCCACAGAGTAAAGGTAAAGAAGGAAAGAGAGAGCCAAAAATGACCATCATTAATCTAAGTTATCCTCTCTTAGATGTTTATATATTTAATTTTATATCGAGATTTCGGTCATGACTCAAGTAAGCAACACAAAGCCGTCCTTTCAGTGCAGCACGTGTAGATTCAAGTAGATGATAAAAATTTGATTTGAAAACTTTCCGCTTCTCTCTAGAGGTGATCTGGGAAAAGTAAAATGCAGATAGTGGAGGGTTATCTGGTTTCTAACTGGACTAAGGCCACATGACAGCGAGACCTCCTAGGTTCTCTCAACCCTGGGAATTGGGGCTTCCGGCTGGCAGCATCCTCTGTGATTTGCGATGTCCAGTTCCCATGAGCCAGCAGGGGGCACGCTGGAAATAGTTATAGACAACAAACATCTTGAAGACGGAGGAAACCTATTTGCGCAGGCAGGTCGGATCCATCTGGCATCAATTTTTGTGGGATTATGCACATCATCTCAGAGGACAGATGACCACTCTTCTGAAAGCCACTCGTTAACAAAGGGCAAATATTTCTGAGAATCTGCTGTGCTTAATTGCTATCCTTTTAATTGGGTTCCTTGAATAAAATCAAGGATCAGAAGTTTTCTCAACTGCAAGAGCAGTCAACAAATAACCATGGGGAAATGGATAATGATCACAGTCTCTCAACAGAGTACATACTATAACCAGCCTTTGTTGATTGTTTCCCATAATGCATTTAAGAGTACAGCTCTGAGTGCTGATGAACCTGGGATTCCTTCCTTTGCTCCCTTATTGGCCAGGTCATCAGGGGAAAGTGTCTTAATGTGTGTGAAGCCACTTTCTTTACCTCCTTCAGAGCGTTTATTGTGGAGACTGCGATGAGGAACAGAACATGACCAGCAAAAACTCTGGCACAGTATGGGCTCAGTAACTGTGACCTGATTATTATTAATTATTGTTCTATAAAAAACATAAGCACAGGACATTTAATCAAGTACAAGAAGTACAGCAGAAAACTCAGGAGTATTTGTCCAGCCCATGAGCTTCCAGGCCTTGGCACCCACCCCTAGTCATTCATCATTGGTTGGACCAGGAATAGATCCTGATACACATCTGGCCAATCACATCTTTTCCCGACCAGAAATATGGCCTAGGGGGAAAGAGATGCTACATTCTTTGTGCTGTTTGGCTGAACTGAGGGGATCCCACACTTGGTCACACGCACCTTGAGAATCAGAGAAAGCAGATCTCCTGAGAGGAAAGGGAAATAAGAGATGCTAGATAAGAATCCACAAGACCCAGGAAATCCAAAGCAGAAGCACGATTTCTGAAGGCTTTCCACCTCCTAGGCCAATCCTCCAGGCTTCCATCCCTACCTGGGTTCTACATTCTAACAATTTTTTTATCCACATACAATGATTTTTGCCTTTTCTCTCAGCAACCAAGGGAGTCTTAACTAAGGCAATGAATCTTAGGAACATACTTTTTTTAAAAAAAGAGTTAATTATTTTTTCATTTTATAAGTAGAATCCAATAATCAAGACATATGATTTCTGCTATGACATTCCAGGCACAGTAGAAAATTTCTTCTCTCCCCTTTTCCTCCAAGATAATATCTGGGTATATGGGAGAATATTTATTTTTTTCTTTCCATTCTTTTCTTTTCTTTGAGGAAGATTAGCTCTGAACTAACATCCACTGCCAATCCTTTTTTTTTTTTTTTTTGCTGAGGAAGATTGGCCTTGAGCTAATATCTGTGCCCATCTCTCTCTCTATTTTATATGTGGGACACCTGCCACAGTATGGCTTGATAACTGGTATGTAGGTCTGCACCTGGGATCTGAACCAGTGAACCCTGGGCCACCGACGGGGAGCACATGAACTTAATCGCTGAGCCACGAGGCCGGTCCCAGGGAGAATACTTCTAAGCAGGGCTGGTTTGGTGGGCCCTAGGCTCAGAAGGACCCAACACTTAGTTTAATAGTCTGCTGCTGACATCTTGAAATTCGTAATAATTTTATCTTTGAACTTGTGTTTTATAAGTGAAGTTCAAAGGGACACTAACGTATACACAAGAATGAGCAGAGGGGACATATGCAATGTGCATATCTGCTTTTCCTTGCCACCCCTTTCATGTATAGGGTCTGCAATGCCCCATGAGCACAGTATTAGGGTAGACCCGCAATGTGTGTAAGATCAGCTAATCTGAAAGCAAGCACAAGGTGAGTAAGTTACATCTAGGACTGAGTCAGCAGGGGCGCTGCTAGCTTCAAGAGGACATGTTATCTTGGCCCAACCAGAACTTTCTTCAAATGCAGAAGGAAGGAACGGGTGTAGTAACAAACACAAACAACCAATATAGAACCCTATTACACCCTTTCTTCCTCATGTCACTTCCCTGTATTATCCAACTACTTAAGCTGAAAGTGATGACACGAAGAAAAGCAAAAGATAGAGTAACTCATAGTCCCTTTTCCTTTCAGTCCTTCTGTGGTCATCAGGTAGAGAGTGTTGGTGAAATGTGTGCATATGGAGGAGTGAAATGAATACAGTGGGTTAGTTCTGCACAGCATCCTCACTGTTCTGGTAAAAACAAAACATATATACATGTATGAGCTACAAGTTATGAATTGTGTGATTTGGGGGATTCTAGATCCTAATTAAATGGTCTGATATTTCTCTCCGAAAAGGGCATTATGCAATGTCAACATGAATGGTAAAATTCATGCCAATAATTTAAAATTTTAATTTTTCTTTACTTTGAAAGCCATGAAATAGCAGATAACAAACTCTACAACAAGTTGAGAGAGACAGACCATGGAAGTAAAGAAAAAGCTTTTAGTGGCACTTTCTCCCCCCTGCTTTTTGAACAAGGGTCCTTGCATTTTCCTTTTGCATTAGACCCTGCAGACTGGGTATCCAGCACTGTTCCTGGGACATTGTGGCACAGGTGGAGGTGGGACTTCTGATCAAGTAGCAAACAGGCCCTGTGCTGGTCTCTGTTGGCCTGGCTCGGTTCCTGGACTGGCATTCACTGAGATGTCATCTGGCATTGTGGACTACCAGGTTTGTTCCTGATGCTAGAGTCCACGGTCCTGGTCTTTTGCCTCGGTTCTCAAATTCTACCAAGACTGCAGGTTCTGTATCCCAATCTCAGGGCGGCCCTGAATCCCACAGCCTCTCTATGACTGCTTGTCAGGCTGTGCAGAATCTTCTAGATCCCCTGATCACCAGCCTGAGGCTTATTTTAGCTCAGCTTCTCTATCTAGGCACCTCCCTCTCCCAAACCTGCATTATGTCTCTACTACCACATTGGCCAAACTGAAAACTTCTCCAGGAATTGTGGTTCTCAACACATTAGAGTCAGCTGGGAGTTTGTTTGTTTGTTTCCTAATATTGATGGCTGAGCTCCATCCCAGATTAATCAAAAGCAGCAGAATTAAGAACCACCGCACTAGGGTATCTGAGCTTCCCAAGGCTATATCTGGGAGAGTGGGCGTGCCCTTATCTCTGCAGGTGTCTACAAGCCCCCTCCCCTCAACCATGAGAAGTGGAAGAATTAGCATGCTGGTTTTCTCTCTGTGTTCCTCCTTCCTCCTCCCGATCCTCAACTGTGCTAGTGGGACGGATGGGTTTTTCTCCTTCGCTTAGGTAGGGACTTTCCCTAAATTACATCCTGAGTTCCCTCAATCCATAGGTAGCCAATCCAAATTAGTAGTCCTCATGCCATCACACCAGCTGATGTGGAGTCCATAGGCCTAGGGGCTGCATCAAAGCTTTGGGCATGAATGGTGTCATCTAGTCTGAACATGTAGAGAGAGAAGGGAAGAGACCCCAAGTCTACGTCTTGAGAATTCCAATGTTTGATGGCTGGGTAGAGGATAAGCCTCTACAACTCCTGGGAAGGTACAGCTGGACAGGACCATTTCTCGCTTCGCTTATCAACGTCTGTATGAAAAAGACTGCTGTAAACATCCTGTGAATGTACATCTACTTTTGACCCTGGCCCTGGGGAGGCAGCATAGGAAAGTGGTCAGGAAATGAATCCTGGCTCTGTGAATGACCAGCTGTGTCATCTCGAGAAAGTTACTTAGCCTCTTTGTGCCTCGTTTAGCCATCCTTAAAACATGAGTGCTGCTGGAGGTACCAACCTCACAGGGTTCTTAGGAATATTAAATGCATTGATATTTCTAAGGTGCTTAGAAGAGGCTAATAGTAAACACCATGCAGATGCATATTAAATAAATAAAAATTTGACTTCATTTCTTCCCTCTAACAACGTGAAATATAAATCAAATAAAAAGCACATACAGAGTTTTTATGCTGCATAAGGTATCACAATGATTTGACATTCTAGCATAGAAAGTAAAAAAAAAAAAAATGAGGCAAGAACCAAATGTCAGGAAAAATGTGTAAATGAAGGAAACGACCCATGATTTCAACAATTACATGTCAACATCTAACAAAAATAAAGCTTGGGTAGATGTTAAGTATGAGAAAAAATGGGGTCATTGAACTGAAGTGCTTGTCTCTGTTGTTACAAAGGTATCTCTCTTTTAACTTTAAGCAAAATGTTATGTTAGTTTCTTTTCTAACAGAAGGAAAATGACCTTTAACGTCTGCCTATGTTCATAGAATGGTGAGATTAAGTTTAGTTACATTTTAAATGTTATCTTATGAATGCTTCTATACCCTGCAGAATCGGAATTTTTTCTATGATAAAACTAGAAAAACGTGGTCATCTTTGGTGTCAACCTAATTTTCTAAAATTTGGAGTATGTGTACATGAAGATATAGAAAACTTAAATTTCAGAATTACAAAGAGCCCTCTGGAGACTGTTAAACTTACGGTACATTTAGGGTGTGATCCATCTTTATAGTTGCCTTTTAAGTGAGATGTGAATATGCAGCCACTCAAAGGACTATATTGTGACAAGTTTACTTTCTCAAGACGGCACTTCAAAAGCATGCTAAGAGTGGGGTCATGCTCCCCCAAGGTGAGGAGAGAGAGAATAAAATACAGTACTGGAAAGAAAGCTTAGTACTTAAAATGACAACATCAATAGGGATAATTGGCTTCCATGTGGGAACTTAGAATGCAAAACTAATAGTAGGCAGGTGCATCTGGAGATAGGCTTCCGCAAGCAACAGATGCTGTTGGAATGACTTTGAACTTGCCATCTCTTTCACTCACAGAGAATGAATCCTATGTTTTCATTATTGTAAATATATCCGCCTATAGGGACCTAGGACAGTTCATCAGAACTTGGGAATTTTTTTCCCCAGGAAAAATCAAATCAGTACATACATTTCAAAAAATATTGCCCCTTAGTACAATCACATTCTAATAGCCCCTACATTGCTGCTAGTTTTCTGAGAATTCAAGCCATAATAGGAGATCCTGAAACTACAGATGTCTTTTACATGTCAGCCTGGATCCTTTCAAAATTTCACTTTGACTTCCATTTCAGACTTCTGACCCATTTTTCCTGTTCATTTTGTAGTTTTCCAAATAGGGAACACACCTATATAATTTGGGATATTACGTCATTTGTGTCTTAGAAATTTAGTGAACATGTTGCAAAGAATAATTTTGAAAGTTTGTATTAATGGTGTATTTATTTATGGTTTTAAAACAAAATATGAGACACGTTAGTGGACACTCACTAAATGGTGACTATACTCTTTTCCAAAATGCTTTGACGTGAGAGATGATGGAAAGACTCTACAAAATGTTTTTGGTAGAAGGGCATTGTCATTATTGTCACTGCTGTCAAAAACAAACATTTACTAGCATCTATTCTTCTGACCCTACGCGTAAGATAAGATTCTTGCTATGACTCTGGGTACCACAGCTTCCTACAGGGAAATTTATCACAGAGAAACCTCTCACCCCTTTACACTGACTTGGTGAGCAAGAGTCTTGTACCATCTCTAACATCCCAAATAGCCCATAGAATGCAAAAAAAACCAGACAAAACTATTGTGAATTTCATGCTGAACGTTTATGCCAAACAATATTTACTGTTCATCTAAACATATCTAATATTACAACTAACTTTTCAATGCACCAAACATCACAGTTGTGTCCTTATTTGTTTGGGGGAATGCTCACCAGATGAATATGTATTATGCAGTTTTATATATCTAAAGGACTAAAGGAAATTTTCATGTTTTATATAGAGATTGGAACTGCATTTTTGCTTGTTTAATTCAACAAATATTTATCGGATACTGTAGGAGAAATGTTGACTTAGACTGCCAGATCTCTTCCTGGGGAGGCTTCCCAACTAACTCCATCTGGACTTGGCAATGCTTCCATTCATTTTTGTCCATGCCTGCATAACATACACTCATCCCACCATGGGCTCACATCATTGTATCACAATTTGCTGTTCACACTGACACTTCCAGGGACATGCATGCGATAAAAACAGAACCAGCAGGAGTCTTTTTCTAAGTTTGGGAGGTAGGCAATGAAAGAACTTTTCTACTGATATGCTAAGAGGATGTGGGGCTGCCAGCAGCCTCCAGGGATGTCCTGCCTGAAGAATGAAACTAAGAAGAGAAAATTAGGAAATGGCACAATGGTAGCCTGACAGCACCCATCCTGTGCCTGATCTAGCCATATCTGCCCTACCTCTAAATTTCTCGATTACTTGAACTATCAATTTATTTTTGCTTAAGCCAGTTAGATATTTGAAATAAGCACACTAAAGATTCCCATCTCTTACAGATATTTACTATGCTTGAGCTACCTTCTAGATGCTGGTGAAAACCAAGTACAAGACAGCCCCTGCCCCAAATGAATTCTAAACACAGAAAGTGGAGGCAACCGCATCTCAACGGAAATAAAAGGTCATAAATGCTATCACAATGCCTCATGCATGGTAACCAAGAGGAGGGTGTGCTTAATATTGACAGAAGGTGGTTAAACGTGATCCAAAAGGATATACCGAAGGAGCTGAGTCTGACTTAGGCCTTGAAGAATAAGTAGGGCTTAATAGAAGAGAAAAATGTGACAGTACATTCTAGCAAGAAAAAACAATGATCTAAAAATGGACAGTTTAACTTAAGATTTTTTTTTAATTTTCCGATGCCTAGTCCAGTCTTTGTCATATATTAGACACTAAATAAGGTTTATTTAAAGAGTGAGCAAAGGCATGAAGACAAATGATTAGATGATTTATTTGGCGTTAAGACCTTGGTCAATGACGTTGATCCCCTTCTATGACATTGCTCCTAACGGAAATTGCCTTCTCTTTACAATAACCTACTTTATGACATAGCTTCCAGGAAAAGGAGTAATCAAAAAGAGTTCCTGCTGTAATTGACAAATGGAGAAAGGGCAGCTTTAATTAATTGCTAGAATTACTTTCCTTTCCAGATGTGACCAAGTTCCCTAAATGCTATAAATAAATACATACATCACATTTATTAAGGACTGTCATCATTTCTTTTTAGTAAAGTTACAAATATCTAAACAGGAACACCAATTATAAATTCTGACGAAAGTGAAGGAATAACAAGGTTCTGAGACTCATGGTGGCCAAATAGCACACCGCTCAGCAGTTAGTAACAGGTTACCATTTCATGAATTCACTTTGAACCAGTGTAGGGAAGGAAGGCTGTGTACAGGCTGGGATTAGGGAGACCTGGGCTGATAATCTCTGCCTCTGTGTGGCTGTGGGAAAATTGTTTTAACTCTAAATTCTCATCTATTGCATCGCCCTACCTCTCATCATTGTTGTAAAAGCTTTATGAGACAATGTGTATAAAGGACTGGCATGTAATGGACAGCCAACAAGCAGTAATTATTAATAATAAGATTCCAGTAAATAGGAGTGGATGCAAAAACAAAATAGACCAAAATCCTTACTTTGTGTCCTTGAACTGAGGTGATTAGATAATTGGATGTTTTAGCAATTAGGGTGTTTCTTTTGACAACAGTATCAGTAATGATTAAATCCTGTACTGCAAATTAAAAGAGATTATTTTGGTGAATTTGATGATGCATAAGGCACAAAGCTGACATTCTGTTTATCACTCAACAATATCACTTATTTGACACCGATATTATTTCTGCAATAATCCCCTCCACTGTAAGAAAATTATTTGAAGGATAACAAGGACTATTTCCATCCATCTGTACAATTGTGGACCATGAGCAGCCAGCTCAAGGGCAAAGTTGTTTTACAACAAGGTATACAGGGTGGAGAACACAGATTTTCTTTTATTGGGCTTTTAAAAATATTTAGGACTCCATAATGCATTTGGTACCCCACTCCCACCACCACCCCACAACATCACCACCTGGCTACCAAAGATCTGAACCCCTTTTCTATAAAATATATTTTTTAAGTATGAACATTTTGAAAGCTTATCTGTTCTATCTTACACTTATATAGAATATCAATTGCAAGCACTGTAATTAATTAATTCTAATACAAGAAAAGAAACACTCAAGAAAATCTTTAACATCTCTATTTTTCAGCTCAATGTATAATATTATATTTGGAAACTTTCACATGTTAAAATAAAGCTTATAAATAAATGTTACATTTAAAAGATGTTTCTCTTTAATAGGCATAACTTGATATTTAGTTTCTATGTCATGTTAAGAAGACCTATAGATTATTATGCATTCTCTGATATATCCAATCATAAATAAATACATTTCTTTTTTTTTTTTAAAGATTGGCACCTGAGCTAACAACCATTGACAATCTTTTTTTTTTTTCCCTGCCTTTTTCTCCCCAAATCCCCCCAGCACATAGTTGTGTATTTTTAGCTGTGGGTCCTCCTAGTTGTGGCATGTGGGACACTGCCTCAACTGAGTGGTGCCATGTCCACACCCAGGATCCGAACCGGCAAACCCTGGGCCGTTGAAGCGGAGCGTGTGAACTTAACCACTCAGCCACGGGGCCAGCCCCTATAAATACATTTCTTAAGGATGACTATTTTGAATTGTTTTCAGACATTACCAGTCTTTTGAGCTATATATATATATATATATATATATACGTATATATAACAAATATATATATTACATATATAATCCATATTTTTTAAAGAAATATTCTTCCATTTAGAAAGGATTCACCCAATGTTCCTTACATAGTGGATTCTCTTAGCATATTTCTAATACAGTCATGAGCTGCGTATGATGTTTTGATCAATGATGGACTGCATACACGATGGTGGTCCCGTAAGATCAGTACCATACAGCCTAGGTGTGCGGTAGGCTATACCATCCAGGTTTGTGTAAGTACACTCTACGATGTTCACATAATGACAAAATCACCTAATGAGCATTTCTCAGAACGTGTCCCTGTCGTTAAGCGATACATGACTACAGAGAGAAATCAGTCAGGTGCAATGGAAAAAGCACTCATATTAGTGAGAACTGTTTTGCTTGCAAGATTTAGAAACTCAGTTCTAACTAGTTTAAGCAAAACAAACAGAAAAGGGTGCATGCAGTGGGGGAGTGAGTCAGGGATGGGTACAGCTACATGCACAGGCTCCAGAAATGCCACCACATGTAGGCCTGCTTCTCCCTCTCTCTCTCTCAGTCCTTACTCCCTCTAAGCTGCCTTCATTTGGAGGCTGGCTCCCTCCCTCTCCACGTAGTGGCGTTCACTGATGACTGCTTGTGCTTTGTCCTTAGAGACTGTGATCCGTGGGAAGGGATGCAGCTTCTTTCTCTACAGGTTCAGATGGATGTTCTGCTCCATCATTGCAACAGAATTCTCAGAATTCTATGGTGGTCTCAAAACAAGGGGATGCTTCAAGGAGGCACAGAGGGCAGGCCAACATGAGTCATTACCTCCATGGCGCTGTGGAAAGGGCGCTGCGCTGTGCTCCAACAGCGAGGCCACATTCCCCTGAAATTTAAAGTGCCTGCGTCTTGTCTTTACAGTTCATCAGGATCAGCAGGCAAGACTCTGGGAGGAGGTGATGGAGATGAGGAGCCAGCAAGCAGGAGGGAGGACGAGGGTGTGGCAGGGGCAATGATGGCATGCTCCAGAGAGGCATTAACACGTGCTAAGAGGCCAAGATTGGGAAGTAAAACCACACTACTTAAAGAGTAGACTGGAAGAGAGATTAGACTCAGAGATTCTGAGATAAGGCCCTGTCCTTGGGGCAGAGGTGTGACAAGTGTCCCTTTTCCTGTACCTTTCTCCTTCTTGATGGGATACATTACAAAACCTTGAGGGAAGAAGCTGGGGATAGGGAAAAGGGCAGCCAGGCTTGGGGACTCTGTTTTTGTGCCAGGTGCTCTTGTAGGTGCCTACTAGAGCCAAGAGCTTCCCACCCTCTAGCTCAGTGTGCACACCCAGAGCACCTGCGTGTGGCTTTGTACTAGCACAGGATCACCCCTCTGTAACTATACATCAGATGTCTCCCTGCCCACTACCTTCTACAACTCCGATGAGGAGGAACTGAATCCTTGTCAACTTTATATGCCCTGTTACCAGCACAGTGTTTGTTATACAATAGATGCTTAATAAATGTTTGATAAACGGCTCAATAAACCAGTTCAGAACCAAATTACTAAGCAAAATAGAGAAGCAAAAACAAGCAAATTAATTACTGAAAATTTTTCTTTTTCTTTTTTTTTTTCTGCTTTATCTCCCCAAAACCCCCCTTGTACATAGTTGTATATCTTAGTTGCAGGTCCTTCTAGTTGTGGCAAACGAAAATTTTTCTTAAAGGATAATTAAATTACTACATACTCACATCACAAGAATAATTTACCCGAATCCAACACCCAAAACAAATATTTATTAATCATATACTATGCACCAAGTGTTATGCTTGGCACTGAGGTTACAAAGACAAATGTGAATGAATCTGATATTCTTCCTCACCTTAGGGAGCTGAACTTTTTAATTAGTTGCATGTAAATACGATACGAGGTAGAAGGGAGAAAGGAGGAAAGAGATTAAAGTGTGAAGAATTAAATTAAGGAGGCTTTTCAACACTTTCCCATGAGACTTAAATTTGGTGGTATCTCACTTATCAGCAGGTGTGGTAACAATGGATGATCTTACCTTTCCTTTAAGCAAATGATCCCATGGTCTTGGTGTTTATCCAGGCAGCCCGGTGACAAATTTGTCATCTGTCTTCTGAATCAAGCTGCTGGCAGTGCCCAAATACAGGAAACAGTCACTCTGCCACCACCATACCAGATTCTGGCTCATGGACCTTGTCTCTCCTTAAACTTTCAATGCTGCAATACCACTTTAAACCAGACGGCCCCACGATGAGTTAGACCAAAGCTCCACCAACTTTAGTACACATGGCAATCCCTGGGGATTCTGTTAAAACGGAGATTCTGGGGGCCGGCCCGGGTGTAGTGGTTAAGTTTGCATGCTCCAGTTTGGCAGCCCAGGGTTTGCAGGTTCAGATCCCAGGCACAGACCTAGCACAGCTTGTCAAGCCATGCTGTGGCGGTGTCCTACATAAAATAGAGGAAGATTGGCACAGTTGTTAGCTCAGGGCCAATTTCACTCACAAAAAAAAAAAAAATGAGATTCTGCTTCAGGAGATCTGATATGAGGCCTGGGATTGTTCTTTCCTAATAAGCTTCCTGGAGGATGCTGTCACAGGGAGCTCACACACTCCCACAGTTAGAGGACAGTGGAAGGATGAAAGAATGAAGAGCTTGTCCCTCTCTATTTCCTTGATGTGCACTTCACCTTCCCTTCACTAAATCCTAATGGCAGAAAAGAATTCACAGAGTAATGGAGTTGTGCTGGGTTCAAGCATTCAGTTGTCTTCCAGATCAGCTGTCTCAGAAAGCTATTTATAAGAATGACAAACAACATCTCTTCCTTAGTCATCACATCCAAAGCTCCCACTTGCAGAGTGCTGCCAGCCAGAACCTAGGTGCCTGGCACTCCAAATAGGGAGAAAGAAAAGGCCCAAGGTGAGGGTCATCTGAAGAGCTCCCCCTTCCTCTCTGCTTTGCTTAAGGTAGAGACACTTGCATTTTTCAAATTCTCTTCTGTAGATTCAGTGAGAGTAAATCTGTCCTTAAACAAGGGAACTTGGAGAACCTTCAACCAGGAAATCTGAGAGTTCTCCAGGCTTGCTTTTAGGATTACACAGGGAAGACATTGTTTAAGGGAGAGAAAAAATTGTCTGAGTCCGTTGAATCTGCATGGGGATGTCGGCTGGCTTGGCCACCATTTAAAGCTGCTTCTCAGGTCTGTCCAGAGCCGTGGTGACCAGACGAAACAGTGCCTGTGTGTTCAGGGCCCGCTTTGCAACATGCGCTTTTACAATTCAGTGGCAACTCGGATTTTACCATCCCATGTTGCAGCTGAGTCACCTGGAAAGCTGAGAGATTATGCAACATGCTCAAAGTCACACAGCCTAAGGTTCACTGAGATGAACGGGCCCAAAGCCACAGTCCCGCCATTCCAACACTACTTAGGGAAAAAATCACAGGTGGGTCTTGACAAGCTGCCGGACCACCCAGCCCAACCCAACCATTGGATCCCGCCCTTAGCTACACCTGAACCGCCCCGAGGGTGGGGAAAGAGGAACCACTTCCGGAAACAGACTTGAAAAGGGCTAAGCACTTCTGGTGCGCAACAAATGAAAGTCGTTCAGGGTCAGCGGACTCGCAGGTGAGGACTGGCCCGCAGAGGGCGCTAAAAGGTGCACAGGGACGAAAACGCATCTCTAGGTATCGGAAAACAGCATGACTGGAGTCAAGAAAGTTCTGTCCCTTACCCGCACTCGGGACACCCGGGTCATGCCGCCGAGTGCGCGCCGCCATATTGAGTTCAGCGGTTTAAATAGAGAAGGCGGGGCCGAGAGTACGCCCGCGTTGGCTTGGTGATGTCACACACCCGCGCAGGTAGGCCGGCCCCCAACCCCTTCCGCGGGACCTTCCTGGGCGGGCGCCCGGTGAATGGGCGTGGTCTGGCCCTGATAGGTGGGGCCGTGTTGAGTGACAGCCCGGTCCCGCCTTCCGGTTAAGTGGGCGGGGGGGAGGGCGTTCAACACGGAAGTGCCTCAGGCCTGCTTTGGTAGGGCGGAGCGCCGGGCGGGCGGGCGGTGGGTTTCGGCCCCCCGAGGCCGCCCTCGGGGCGGGACCTTCCGGGGCTGGTGCGGCAGTGACTTGTACCCTGCCGCCGCCAGGCCGCGGGCGGGCACCGGGCCTGCGCGGGCTGGGCCCGCTACTTGGGCACTAAGCGCCCGACCTCGCCCCTCCCTCCGATCTGCAGAAATTAAACCAAAACCGGGGCTCGGCTGCAGGGGCTCAGCTTCCTCCCGCGCAGGGCCCGGCTTCGTGCATGAAACAATGGCTTTAGGTTCCTAGAATCGAAGCTGGGGTCTATGCTTAATCTGAAGGTCTCGGAATCGGGGTCCCGGAGACTCGGGGAAGCCCTGAGGGCGTCCAAGTGAGCAGCGTTGTGGGGCCAGGAATTCATCCACGTGGTGAAATCCTGCCCACTGAGGCTTGGGCAAACATCAAGTGGTGCGGATAACGTTTCCTTAAGCCTTCAATTGCCCTTGCCAGTCATGACCTCAGTTTGTGTTGAGAAACTTGGCTGTATAATATATTGCATTGTTGGGTAATTGCTTATTGCATTATTGAATAATTGTGGGCATCAGTTTTTTAAAAAATTCTGGATGCTCGCAATGGAAATGTGGGGTGGAGGCGAGCACTTCTGTTTGAAATGTACTGATGCACTTGCAAGGAGCAAAGGTGTCCTTCATTTGGAATTTGCTACAGTCTGTAATGATTTCACCTTTCCACAATAGTAGCCCACCCCCCAAAGGTTTCAAAAGGACAAGAAAAAAGACCAAATGCCTTGCCGAATAGAATTTATCCATCTTTTCTTTTGTCCAGTAATTAAATAATACATTGCATAATCTATATATATATGGAATGTCACTTTTTTTAGTTAATAAAACTATATTGAGTCAAGGTGAGAGAGGGAAAAAAGTTTCCTTGAAAGGTTTGGGTGTTTAATTAGACTTTAATTGAAAATACTGTGCTTAGAACAAAGAATTATCTATTAGAAGACAGGCTTGGAATGATGATAAGACTACACAGCATGTGGAATACATTATACCAACTTACAGCATTTTTGGGTTTTTGTATGGCCAGTTTTGCAGCTAGAATGAAGCACATCAACTTGTCGTTTGCAGCGTGTGGATTTCTGGGCATTTACCACTTGGGGGCAGCATCTGCACTATGCAGGCATGGCAAAAAGCTCCTGAAGGATGTCAAGGCCTTTGCCGGCGCCTCTGCGGGATCCTTGGTTGCTTCTGTCCTGCTAACAGCACCAGAAAAAATAGAGGTAATTAAGTAGTAACTAGGCTGTGTTCCTCATCGAGAAATTAAGATCAAACAGCAAAGATGAATGTTAGCTCTACTAAGTTAACTGCAGAGAAATAATCCTTTGCCTGGGAAACAGAAAAGGTGAATGCTTTTCTTTTAAAATTTAATCATTAGGGATCTGTGCTCTGGCTTTGGAAAAGAAGATTATTTTTGGTGACAGGAGACAAAGAAATAAAATGCCTTATTTTACTCTTGAGAGTTTATTTAGTCTTATGATTCCAGCTGTGTTTCTCTCAAGCAAAGGATATTTCTTCCTTATCTGATCATGACAAGGACACAAGGCCTCTTTTCAAGGCCTTGAACATGTGGCCAATGACTCTTTGCTCGCTCCTATTTACAAATAGGTTTATACATTAAAATGTGGGCCCATAATTTCTATCAAGTAGAATGATATTAGAATTTGTTTTTCATTCTCATAGCAAGAAGCCCTGAATTCCAGTTTATCCAGATATAATAAAAATAAGCCTTCATTAAGTATTTTATTTAATGCAATTTATGTTTTAAAAATCTGTTTTCTGCTTCTAGACAGTGATTATGCATTTGCTGACTGTGAGAGCTGGCTCCTGTAGGTGGAAAATATATTTGTTAATTACTTACATACTCTAGTACTCTAGTGTCTTAGAACAATAATCAAATAATGATTAACACATTCATTCCCAAGAGTGAATTTGTCACATTTAAAATTTCAAAACTGCAAAATTTTAACCATCCAAAATCTCGTTCTCAAATCTGCTTATGGAAGAGAAACTGGGTTTGAGCCCAGTTATTCAAAAATCCACTCCTCTTTTCTTCCAGTCTGTGTGGTTGCTTCATAAGGAACTAGAAAAGTGATTAAAAACTTTAGAGCTTGTACAGCGTGAGAACTGGAAATCAGGGAAACTATAAAACAGTGTGAAAACTCCCCCCAAACTAGCAGAATCCTGTGTTTGAGTTGCAAGCTAGCTCCTTCTCAAGTTTGTTTCCTTTCAGAAGCAGGAGCTACTAAGGGGCCGTTGACTCCTGTTTGTTGCAGTCTTTCCCTTAGGTGGGAGCAAATCCTGAACTTTGGAGTTGAGTAGACTTGGTTTCGAATCCTCAGCAGACGTAGAAATGTATTAAGTGTGATTTAGAATTAATGTGATTTGGAAATACTATAATACAGCCACTTAACTGAAAACTGTGGTGTTCAGACATTGAATGGTTTACTTGAATTTACACTTGAAATCACCATATTTTCAAGTCAGATTACCCGTTCTTATTTATTTTTTCAATAAACTGGAGAGGGTAAGTCTATTGGGTGCTCACATTGGAAGATGGAAAATGATTCTCTGTATTTACCTAGGACATCCACATTTCTCCTTTTTTGAAATAAATTTTCAGCCATTTGACTTGAGGTTATTTCTTTGTAGCATTTGAAATATACCACTCGTAGGATCATTTTGAGTCTTTCTAGCAAACTATTTTCTACCTACTTGAATCCCCGTTAGCTCAGTTCTCGCTCATGGTGTAAGTTCCTCGAACTTTGTGGTGTTGTGACAAATATGGGAGTAATTAATCTAGTTCTGAGCTTATGCATGTATAATTAAGAGGAGCACCTGACGCCGGGTGTATTTTAGGTGGTGGGTGAATTTAGATATTGACATGTTCCGAGCTCAGTGCTGTGGGCCTTTCCTCAGCCCTCACAATTAGCAGGGCATGGCTACACAGAGTGGGGAGCTCAAAGATGAGTAAGGCCATTCCTTAATAAGTTTTCAGTCTGGTCAGAGGTGTGTGTGTGTGTGTAACTAAAATTAATACAAGAAAAGAAGCTCAGTGGGCAGTCTAGCTTAGGAGAAAGAGCACATATTTGGGGGGCGACCCCCTTCTGTCACCTAGAAGCCTACAGTGGCTTCCTTCCTGCCTCCACTCCTGTGGCCTACAAACCACCCACCTGACAGCACTTAGACTGAGTTTACCCGAGCACATGTCTGATGCTCACCCCCGCACTTCCCCCTCCCACACCCCGGGGGCTCCTTGCTGATTTAGGATGGGGTCGGGATTTCTCAGCCTGCCTCATGGGCTGTGTGACTGAGCGCTCTCATGGCTTGCTGATGATGCCTTTCTAGTCTGTGCTCCTCTCTGGGTAGTCCTCGCTGTTGTCTTTGCCTGTCATCATCTTCCACCTCTGTCTCCTGTCCAACTCCTGTTCATATTGTAGGTCTCAGCCCAGATGTCATGTTGGAGCAAATCCTTTGTGACCCCTGAAGTTGGAGGTTGACTCAGTATTATTTCTCGTTGCTTCTGCAATAAATGACCATAAACTTAGTGGCTTCACACAATGCACATTTATTTTCTTACAATTCTGGGGTACTGAGAAGTTCTCAGTGACTAAAATCAAAGTGTCAGCACGTCCATGCTCCCTCTGGAGGCTCTCGGGGAGAATCAGTTTCCTTGCCTTTTCCAGATTCTAGAGGCTGCCTGCATTCCCTGGCTCATGGCACCTTCCTCCATCTTTAAAGGCCTAACTATAGCATTCTAAGGAGGAAGAACTAGTCCTCTACCCTCTAGGTCCTTGGGCTGATCTAAAAATTAAATTCACATGAGACAGAATAACAGGAGAAAATCAAACAAAGTTTAATAGCATGAATACATGGGAGAGACCCAGGAAAACTGAGTAACTCACCAAAATGGTGGAACCCACCACCTTAAACATCTTCAGCAAAGACAAAAGGAGGGTGTTGGGGGTATTGGTTTGGGACTTCCAAGGGGAGGAAGGCAATTTACATGGAGACGGAAAAGCAAATGTCTGGTAAACAAATGTGGATCATGCCTTGCGAAGACAATGAGAGTGGAGAGGACTTTGATTAAAAAGCCCTTGAAGGTTCCTCCCTGTCTACCACACCTAGTTTATGTTATACTATAGTTATCTATGGTGTTAGCTCCTTCCTGGAACAGGTCTTCTATCTTAAATTCTTTTAGGCAGTTAAGGGGCAGGTCAAAGTTTCTTTTAGAGTCTTTTGTCCTTAAAAATAATCAAGCCAAAGGGATACATTTTGGGGTGGCCTATTCTGACCCCCACAGCATCTTCACATTCTCTCTGACTCCACGCTCCTGCCTCCCTTTTTCACTTATAGGGACCCCCGTGATTACATGGGGCCCTGGATAATCCAGGATCATCTCCCCATCTCAAAATCCTTGACTTGATCATACCTGCAAAGTCCCTTTTGTCATGTAGGGAACGTATTCATGGGTTCTAGGCACTGGAATGTTGGTGTGTTTGGGGGAAGGTGGGGCTTGATTCTGCCTCTCACATGGATGCTCTCCTAGCTCTCTGTGATCTACTCATTGAGGCACTCCTAAGCCCCATGAGGGCAGGAGCTCTTCGTATCTCATTCTTGGCCAAGTCCTAGTGCCCAGCCCAGGGTCTGGTGCTGGGAGGTTGCTGAATGAATTCATTAATAAATGAAAGACAGACCTGGGTTCAAATCCTGCCTCTGACACTGATTTTTGATGAGATATTGGGAAAGACTCTTAATCTCTCCAAGCCTCAGTTTTCTTACCTGTCAAGTGGGTGATCACACCCTTCTTGCGGGGTTATGTGAAGATGAGCTGACAGGGGCCTCATCACTGGATCCCAGCCCTGGCTGTCCATTAGACCTGCCTGGGGGACTTTTACGAAATACTCGTGCCCAAGACTGATCTCCAGAGACTGATGCAGTGCTTGCAAACAGTGGTCATTATGACTCCTTTCTCTAATGTTGGTGTCGTCATTACTAATCAGCACTGTTGCAGAGCTGCGATTGAAATGTTTCTGAGGGCACAGCATTGGGGTGGGAGAAGAGGTTAATCGAAGAAATCTGTAGAAGAATATGCTAAATTAGAATTAGAACGGAGCCTTCAAGGATTTTCCAAATGTGGGCAATGCCATTTGAAGGGATTTTAAAAGCAAAAATGAGAGTGGAACTGGAAGAACACATAGCTTGCCTGGGGACCAGGAGTGGTGGCTGAGGACCAGGCCAGGTGGGGATTCCTGCACCTGTGGAGTGTGGCATCCAAAGTCTGGCCTTGGGTTTTTAGAGTCCAGGTGGCTTGTGTGATCAGCACAGAGTTCTGCAACCAGAATGAAATTTTTTTTTTTTTTTTTAAATTTTATTTTTTCCTTTTTCTCCCCAAAGCCCCCCAGTACATAGTTGTGTATTCTTCGTTGTGGGTTCTTCTAGTTGTGGCATGTGGGACGCTGCCTCAGCGTGGTCTGACGAGCAGTGCCATGTCTTCGCCCAGGATTCGAACTAACGAAACACTGGGCTGCCTGCAGCGGAGCGCGCGAACTTAACCACTCGGCCACGGGGCCAGCCCCAGAATGAAATGTTTTTGACAAAACGTAGGGTCACCTATTCATTTTCTGTTTCAGGAATGTAATGAATTCACCTACAAGTTTGCTGAAGAAGTCCGAAGGCAGTCTTTCGGGGCAGTAACACCCGGCTATGATTTCATGGCCCGATTGAGGTACGTATATTGTACATTCCCCCAAAGCACGTGAAGACAGCATGCTGAGGAGACTCTATATAAACTGTGGCAAACTCAGCTCAGCATTCTCTCTTCTAAAATATTTACAAGGTGTTCAATAATTAAAGGTGAATAATACGGGTCACTTTTTCTTCTTTAGAGGTGGAATGGAGTCGATTCTCCCCCACAACGCTCACGAGCTGGCCCACAACCGACTGCACGTATCCATCACCAACACCAAGACCAGAGAAAATTACTTAGTCTCAAGTTTTTCCTCCAGGGAAGACCTCATTAAGGTAACACGGCCGCATTTCACTTTTGAAGGAGTCAGCTCATGCTGATTTAAATACTTCTCACAAGCAACGAGCATCACCACGTTCCTTTGATCTGGTGTTTCGTATCAAGCACTTATCAAGATGATAAGTGCTCAGTAAACTGTTTGCTGAATGGATCAACCAGCATCCCTCCAAGGCCACCTCAAGCCACGCAGCTCCAGAGGCCTCCCGTGCTTGCTCAGTGTTTTTCTTGTGATGTTCGTGCTGATCCGTGAAGCAGGTCACTGATGCGGTTTAGTGACAGTAACACTTCCTTAAACTTATGGAGCTAACACTTTGCGGTTCATGTAAGACTTTGTACACATGCCATCTTATTCAGTCCTTCCACAATCCTGCTGGAAATCAGGTAGGACAGGTGTGACCACTGCCCTTTTATTGTTTTTTTAACAGAAGAGACAGATAGAAAGATTTCCTGTGGCATGCCCAAGTGGTACTGATTGCCAGTGGGAACCGACTCTGGAACCCAGGTCTCTTAACTTTTCAATCTCATGTTCCATTTCATTTCTTCCATTTTGTTTTGAGACCTTTCTATCCAAACACATTTGAAAGTTGGTTGGTTGAGAATTCATTATCCCTGGGAAATACTTGAGCAGAATCACTCGCATATAACAATGCGCTTTCTAAGGTAATACATGACAGATTTGTAAATTGGGAAGGCTGTGCTTTTCTTAGAAAAGCCAGACAATTTTTTCTTTCTTTTTCCTTGTGTAGGAATCATTGCGAGCTTCACGTAATGTGGAGAATGCATGTTTGGATACAGCAGACGGTGGTGGGTTGAAAATGAGTGGTAAAAGTTCCACCTGAATGAGATGATAAATGCATTGATTTTTACTAGTGAATCTTACTGTTCAAATTTCACATTTGAATGATATAATTTGAAATACCTAATGAAATGTTGAACTGACAAGTAAAATTACTTTGTGACTTAACAGATTAGAATATTTTTACTCAGTATACTGATTACGCCAGTCTCTCACTTATAAATTAATAGTGTGTGTTAGAAAAAGGCATTTTTCTATAATCTTATGTAGACTTGCAAAATATGAAGGGAGAAGGTGGTCAGTCCATGCCTGAATTGTTACAAATTGTCAATGCCCAATATAGATACATAAGGCTCGCGATGGGATGGAATACCCCTTCTGGTTTGTATGGGAACAAGACTACCTTTCATCGTGTCCTTAAACAAGAGGGGAATTCTCCCCACAGCAGTGCCTTCTCATTGAGTCTGCCCTTAGCTACTCCATCTGCAGCGTTGGAGCCCTGGTGTTTCCTTGCTCCCCTCCTGTTCAGCATACTCTGTATTTTACTGCTTTAATTTATTTAGTTTTTGTTGTCTGCTCTCCTTCACTAGAACGTAAGCACCAAAGGGGCAGAGATTACTCTGTTTTGTCCACTGCTTTAGTGCCAGCACCTGGCACAATGCCAACCCCATCAATATTCGTTCAATCAATGAATACAAAGAATAATTAAATGAAGTCAGGTGGCATCTATTAAAACAAAAGAACAAAGAATCTGGATCCCACACACTCGATAACCTGGACAAAATAATTTAGCTGGTTAGTGGCCCAGCTGGGACTACAGTCCGGGTCTCTAACATTGTGCTTGATTACACCGCAGGCTGGATAACATTACTCTCCTCTCAGTTCCTTTTATGTGGAAATGTGGTCAGCTGAAAACGGCCCCCAAATTGTCCACACCCAAATCCCCAGCACCTATGGCTATGCTCCCTTACATGGTAAAAGGAATTTTAGAGATCAGATTTAGGTAAGGGTCTTAGATGGAGAGATGATCCTGGATCATCTGAGTGGACCGACGCTAAGCATGGGAGTCCTTAAAAGTGAAGACTTTTCCTGGATTCCATGCACCGTTGCTGGTTCTGAGATGTAGAGCTCTCCTGCGAGGAGAGCACGGAGGCTTCTAGGAGCCAAGGACTGCTCCCCTCTGACAGCTAGCAAGGCAGAGGGCACGCAGTCCTACAGCTGGATGGAACTGAATCCTGCCAATGTCTGAATGAGCAGGAAACGGATTCTCCTCCAGCACCTCCCAAAAGGAAGGCAGCCCTGCCAACACCCCGGTTTGCCCTGGTGAGACCCGTGCCAGATGCTGACCTCTAGACCACATGGTCATCAATCTATGTTGTTTTAAGCCTCTAAGTTTGTGGTAATTTGCTGTAGCAGCAATAGAAAACTGTTGCAGTAGTAAACATGATTTTTTTCAATTTGCTTTGTTTTTGATAATAACTATTCAGAGATTGGTGTAATTACTTGAGTTCACTGAACAGAAGAGAAATAGTTGACACAAATGTGTAATACCTCGTAAGGAGAATAATTGCATCTTTCCTAGGTTATACAGAAAGCATTTTAAATGTTTAGTAGAATTCTCTAACCTTTTACAGAACCAAAAAAGGAAAGATAGATAGTTGGTTGATAGCAGATGGTGGCTGTTAAAATGTCTGAAATATCTTCCTGGAATACTCATGAAACATTTAGTTCAAAGGAGTAAAACTGGGTGAGAACTAGACCAGGGAAAAGGAAAAGGCGTGGAAGGAAAACGAAAGAAATCCCCCTTCTGGGTAGTGACGTTATCAAGCTTATGTGTTCTGATGAAAGAAGAGGCCAGTGGGAGAACATTGTCTGGGGTGGTATCGTGTGCGGTGGTCGTTCTGACCATCTGGTCAGTGGGGAGGGAGAGAAGAAAGCCGCCTGCCCGTCCTTCCACTTCCCTCCGGTAGAGACGGGGGGTTCCCCAAGCCGAGAGTAGAAGTAGGCCTGCAATGTGGAACTTGAGTCTCTGGGAGCTTTACATACCTGGCTCTGATCACACAGGCCTGGGTTTACTTTCAACTATCTGGAAATTCTCTAGATGAGAGAAACAGAAACCAGAGGTAGAGTATGCCAAATAGCAATTGGTAGCCAGTAAGGAATGTGGGAGAGGACTAAATATTGGTGATTTTTATCAACTCATTTATTCTTTTACATAATAGTTAGATTTTTAAAAAATGCCAGGGTCTTCATTATCCGTTGGCTGACTGCTACCTTGTGTTACAGGTAGGGTGTCTAGGTGCCTGAAAATCCAGCTAGAAACCTGTAGCTTACGTGTGTGTGTGTACTTTAAGTCCTTTTGAAATGCTCTCTTGGATTATTACTTGTTTTGTGGACATCTCCCAGTGTTCATCTCTAGGTCAGTCATTTCCTGACAGTGACCTCACGGACTACAGTCTTGTGTTGCTTAATGACAAGGATATGTTCTGAGAAATGCATTGTTAGGAGATTTTGTCATTGTGTGAACATCATAGAGAGTACTTACACAAACCTAGATGGTATAGCCTACTACACACCTAGGCTGTATGGTACTAATGTTATGGGCCCACTGCCATATATGTAGTCTATCGTTGACTGAATCATTGTTATGCAGTACGTGGCTGTAATTATGTTTGAGCCCAGTTCTCAACCGTGAGCATGTAAAAGTGTGTTTTAAACAGTAAAGCCCTAAATGCATGTTGAATACAGCCAATATTTAGTAAATAATGAATGATTAAGATAATAAGCCACACACATTGTTGGTCATCACCCCATTTGAGTCTGTCATGAAACTGTGTGTTCAATCACAACTTCCTTTTCTGCAGACTCAGTAGGATTCACCCTTTCTTACAAATTTTCTTCTTTAAATCCTTTTTCCCCATCTTTGTTCATGAACAATGTGCTAACCTACATCTATAACATCTCAGGAAATGGAATACTACCAAGTTTTGCCACCTGAAGTCATTGGTTTTACACCTCTTCACCACTGGCCTTCTTTTTTAAAAATTTGCTTTAGTGTGATGATTCATACTTAAATTGTTTTTAGTGAATGAAAAAATTGTCCTTTCATTTGATAGGTACAATGATAGTTGATTATTTTCTGAGAACCTCTGTTGACCAATGGTGTGGTCCAAAGATTCATTTTATTTGGGATTAGATTTCCATAGTATTCTGAATTTTGTGTCCATGGTGATTTAACTCAGTGCTATGGGCTGAATATTTGTGTCCACGCAAGATTCAAATGTTGAAATCCTAATCCCCGATGTGATGGTATTAGGAAGTAGAACCTTTAGAAGGTGATTAGGTCACGAGGGCAGAGCCCTCATGAATGAGATTAGTGTCCTTATACAAGAGACACCAGGGAGCTCCTTCACTCCTTCTTCCACGTGAAGACACAGTGAGAAGCGAGTTCTCACCGGGCACTGAATCTACCAGTGCCTTAATCTTGGAATTCTGAGCCTCCAGAACTGTGAGACGTAAATGTCTATTGTTTATAGGCCACCCAGTTTATAGTATTTTGTTATAACCCAAAGGAATAAGACAGGAAATTGGTACTGAGAAGTGGGGCTGCTTCTGTCACAAATACCCAGAAGAGTGGAAGAGGCTTTGGAACTGGGTAGTGGGCTGAGGCTGGAAGTTTTGAGATGCATACTAGAGAAAGCCTGCATTGCCGTGAACAGACCTTTAAAGATGATTCTGGTGAGTCCTCACAAAGAAAAGAGGAGAGCTGGAGAAACAGCCTCCATCTTCCTGGAGATTGCTAAGTGGTTGTGAGCAGAATGTGGGTAGAAATATGGATGGTAAAGGCCATTCTGATAAGGTCTCAAACGAAAATGAGGAAATGTTATTGGACAACGGAGGAAAGGCCATCCTTGTTATAAAGTGGCAAAGAACTGGCTGAATTGTCTTCAAGCCCTAGTCTTCTGTGGAAGGTAGAACTTGTGAGCAATGAACCTGGATATTCGATGAGGCAATTTCTAAGCAAAGTGTTGAAGGAGTGACCTGGTTTCTCTTGACTGCTTACAGTAAAATGCAAGAGGAGAGAAATGACTTCAACATGGGATTGTTCATCAAAAGTGAAGCAGAACTGAAGATTTGGAACATTCTCAGCCTATCCTTGTTGAAAAGAATGAGAGAGCTTCTTCAGAACAGAACAGAAAGGCCGGGTGGAGCGGGGGATGGGACATGGACACAAAACAACCATCTGATGAGGAGATTAATCAGTCTTCAGAACAGAAGCAGGACCATTGTCCAAGATAGTGGAAGAAAGACCTGCAGACACCCCCACTAGGGCAATGCTGGCAGAGCCACGGGGGCGAGGCTACCACTGAGACCCCAGATTGTAGAGCAATCGGCATGAGGTGGTACCAACTCTGGGAAGCTTCTGGCATGAGACCCAGTCACAGAGCTGTGCAGAGCTGGGGCCACTGTAGAGAACTGCCGTGGAGCGGGAACCAGCCACAGAGCTGCTGTAGGGGCAGGGCTGCCCTGCAAAGCTGCAGGGGCAGGACCCCTGCCCCAGGGGCCTGGAGGGCAAAGCCTCAAGCCTAGGAGGATTGTTCTCCAACCTTAGGGTCTGATGGAATTTGCCCCATTGGGTTGCAGAGGACCTGTTGCCCTTTTTTCTTTCCTATTTCTCTCTTTTGGAATGGTAATGTCCATCCTATGCCCGTCCTGCCGTTGTAGTGGGAAGCACATAACATGATTGATTTCACAGGTTCACACCTGGAGAGCACTTTGTCTCAGGATGAATGGCACCTTGAGGCTCACCCCTACCTGACCGTGGTGATATTTACATGAGACTTTGGACTTTAAATTTTTGAGTTGATGCCGGAACAAGTTAAGACTTTTTTGGCTATTGGGATGGAATGAATGTATTTTGCATGCAACAAGGACATGGATCTTGGGGAGCAGAGGTTGAATGCTATGGTCTGAATGTTTGTGTCACCCCAAAATTCATGTTAAAATCCTAACCCCCATTGTGGTGGTATTAGGAGGTGTGGCCTTTGGGAGGTGCTTGGGTCATGAGGGTGCAGCCTTCAGGAATGAGATCAGTGCCCTTATAGGAGACCCCGGGGAGCTCCCTGGCCCTTCCGCCATGTGAGGACACAGTGAGAAGACCACTGTCTATGAACCAGGAATCAGACTATTACCAGACACCAAATATGCAGGCACCTTGATCTTCAACTTCCCAGTCTCCAGAACTGTGAGAAATAAATGACTATTGTTTTTTAAGTCACCCAGTTTATGGTATTTTGTTATAGCAGCCTGAGTGGACTAAGAACCTCAGTTTTTTCGATTCTTTATATACCATTATAAGACAGACGTGATCTTCAGGTATTTGTCCAGAATTTATCTGTGCCAACCACTCCCCTCCTCCCCAATAGTGACTGTGCTGAGATAGGGAAACATATGTGATGTCGGCTGCCACCAGCTATGAGATGACCTACAGAGGGGAGAGTCCTTTATATAGTTAAACCAGAGCCCCAGGAGACTCCCTCCTCCAAACAGCTCACCTTTATTTCCCATCAACCAGAGATTCATTTTGGATGCCACACCCTTTTTGGGGGTGAGGGGGCACACGTAAAAATGTCCCCACGGAGGATCAAATCCACTGATCATTTATGCCTGCAGGCCAGTTGCTTTCAACAGATCAATGCCAACGTGAGATAGTTTCTGCGAAGGCAGATGGTACTTTGGGGATGGAAAAGCCCAGGCCTTGTGCTGACGAACTGTGGGATCCTTGGCAAGTCTCAACTTGTCAGTACCTTAGTTTCTTCATCCGTAAGATAGAATCCACACTGTCCCAACTACCCCACAAACTGCTACGAAGATCAAGTGAAATAATATGTGCAAAAGGGCTTCGTCAACTCTTGGGTACTTACCAAGTACACCTGCTAACCTTCAGGGGTCCTTGCTCTCCTGAGTCTCATCGCTGCCAACTCTTCATGTTTATCATGGGTGCTTCACGATTCGTTTACTTCTGGGCCTCTCTACGCATTATCCCCTGAATGTCCAAATGTATACATTTTGCAAATCAACTCATTCATTTCAAGTGCCAGATTTTATTCTGGGCTATGTTTCTTCAGAACGAAACATGCAATCAGGAAATCCAAGCACATTTTAATAGTAGCCTACAGGAAAGCATAATTAGGGAGGTAAATCCTTTGTTTAAAAGAAAGTCATGTCACCTCCACAGCTGACCAGAACTGATTTTGAAATTAACTATGCTGCAGAGTGGTGGTGTTCCACCACTTGTCTGAATTAGTACAAATCATTGAATTCTTTGTGTTTAAGACTGATGCACATATATGATCTGAAATGGTCTTGTCATACATGAATGCTCTTTGATATATGTACCAAGGAAAGCTTTCCTGCAGAACCTTGTCCCTCTTGGGAAGAGCCACCCTGTCTCCATTGCTATGATGTCCTAAATTTCCTTGTACTTAGCGAGAATGCTCTTACAGCAAGATCTCACATTTAGCCATGGGAAGGTGAAATAAGGACTGAATTTAAGATTGGTCATTATCTTGGGAAGACTTGGGAAGATAAATTTGAATCTGTCTTTGAATTTCAACTACACCAGCAGGTTCTGAATAAACAGCCAGATTCTCATTAAACTCCACAGTAAACTTTAGGCATAAATGAAACTTGTTGAGAATTTATTCTCTAAGGAAGCCAGGCCACATAATTTTGTAAACACCCCTTTTCTATAAAATGTAAAATGAAAAGAGCAGTCAGAACGTGTATTGAATATGCACTTGGCAATGTTTTATACGGTTGCTGCAGGAAGTCACTGACTTTTCTTTTGATCATTGTATATTTAGTAAGAATGAAACAAAAACCAAATCAATGGTTTAAGCTACATGTAAGGCTTAAGGTGCTGGGGCCAGTGATGGAGTCTGAATGGGAGGTCCCTGATTTCTGTCTCAGTGCTCCAAACCGTGGTGCTCGTGACACTTGGGATCCGATACTTCTTTGTGGTGGTGGCTGTCCTGCACATTGTGGGATGTTTAGAAGCACCCCGGCCTCTACTCAATAGATGCCAGTAGGACCACCCCCACACAGAGTGTGAAACAAAACTGTCTCCAGATATTGCTAAATGTCCCCAGGGGGCTAAGACCCCCTGGTTGAGAACCACTGCTCTAGATGTATTGAGATTTATTGGTGAGAGAAGTTTTACTGGGAAAACAATGAGGTCAGACACAGTAAAAGCACATGGTTAGGCATAATATTTTATTAAGTGGCCTTAGAATGTCAGCCTTTGTCTCCTTCCTTAGAAGATCCTATTTGCTTGTAATAAAATGGCAATACGCTGACTCCAAGTAAGAAAAGCCGCTTAGTTCTTAACTATCAAAAGCTAATTTTCCACTAAATGTAGTTTGATATACAGATCACCAGCCCATATAAAGGGAGAGAGGCTATGACAGAACAAATACATTGATTTGGAGGAGTGACAGGTATTTTCCAGTTCATTGCACTCTTCATATCATTTAGGAGGATTCTTACTGTTATTATCTGTAGCAAAGTAATTGGATAGCATTTTTCATCCAAACACCTCAAAAGAGTTCCAAACATTAACTTGTGAACTTCACATTATACTTTGACACAGGGGGAAAAAAGCCACATAATTCTGGCTGTAAGGGTAGTGATTTTTTTCCCCCCGCAGGGCACATATGTCTGTGCAGCATAGTGAAATAAATCGTTGTATTTATAGAGCCTCTTTGGTTCTTTAAAGACCTCTAAGTACTGTAATTTCCTGATATGTGCACTATCCACAAATTGTTCCAGTTATTGCTACGGTGCAATGTCGCAGTTTGCCGAATAACTTCATTAAATAGCTGCATTGTGCTTGCAAAACATACCTAGAGTCTGTAATTGTGTTTTTTAAAGGAGTAGCCAATTGATGATAGGGCCAAATTTAGTTCCAGTGCACTCAGACACCGTAACTGTAAACAGCCTTTCTCTGAAAAAAACCCAACTACTGACGTCACCGCTCCCCGAGGGCTGGGAAGGTTGGGCCTGAATGCGCTTGGTTCCCCCCTGTCTGCCCACCGATTTAAGTGATCTTCCACGGATCACCCGAGATCAGGTGATGCTCACTCCTGCTTTGCCTGTTGTGGAACGGGCATGGTTAACGTAACGGCATACTCTTCTGTCATGCTGCGCATTGACCTCTGAGATTTTGAGATGAATGCCTTGCTAGTGGCATGTCTGTTTGACTTTTCTTCTGAAGACTCTTGTGCAAGGGTGTCATTGTGCCTTGGTTTAATGCCGCACTGTCGACATCTTGCAATTCTTAATACCTGTGTTTTCATTTCACTCTGGGCCCACAAATTATGTACCTGGTTCTGGTACTTAGCACCAGTCTGGCACAACAGGCACATGTAACACCTGTCACTTCCTTGCTTCTTTCCTGCTGGAGTCCCCCTGTTGTGCCCTTACACCAATGAATTTGCCACTACCCAAATCTGACGCCCCAGATGCTTCTGGGCCACCCGTCAGGAGCCCGTTACTGTGGGAGCTGTTACAGTCAGGACCTCTCCCATGCACCCAACATGCCACCAACAACATGGAGGAGTCCTTGTTTCTCCCACTGTTGAGAGTGGGGGGAAGCACAGGAGGTCCTCACTCCTACCTCGGGGAAGGGAGAGCCGCCAGCAGGGATGTGTTGGGTATCAGCTCCGTGAAGGAGATGCAGACCCCTCCCTGCAGCGGGCTTTTTGGCCGTGAGGAGCCAGGAGACGTGGTAGAGGAGGAAGCACTGCGTGAGAAAGCTGTGCCAAGTCCCAGGGACATGGCGCAGAAATAAATGGGTTCCAGCTGTGTCCAGTGGCAACCTGAGAGGATTTTTCCTGTAGAAATCATGTTATGCTGGTGACTGGCTCTATCATTTAGTCGCAATTCAGAACAAATTGGCCTTTGAGAGCTGACCTCAGAAATCATATCTATGAAATAGCTTCTTTGGGGAAAATGCCCTCTTAGTTTTAAATAATTCTAAATGGATGATTTACAAATCAGTTTTTGGGCCACAGTCCATTTCTGAATAATATATGCCAAAAAAAGGAAATCTCATGCAATCTTTGACAACAACCAACCATGGAGTCTTTGCTTCTCGGTTGAAACAGTATAGCTTAAACATTCAGTATCTAATGCTGTCTCTTTCCAAATAAAGACTAGGGATTTGGAAACTCCACTGCAGAACAAAACATGGGCATGTCAGAAAAGCTCCCGGACCCCGACTTCTTCTGTTGGAAGAAATGGTCATATTTTAAACAGCAATCTTTTTTGACTTTTTAAATGGAAGATGAAGTATAATTGGTGTCTCTCCCTGCCACTGTCTCGTTGTATATCCAGACCATGTCGCTAGCACATAAAATGTGTTGCTCCCTTGGTGACATCCTGGTGACATAAATTCGAACATCCCTGAGCTGCAGGCTAATCTCCTCTGTAATAACCAGAGGAGTTTGTTCCTCGGGAAAATACGAGCGCAACTTTAAAACCATTTTTGCAGTGTATGATAGAACATTGTAAATAATTTATTTGCACCCTGTACATACTCCAGAATGTAGACTTACCTGGGCTTTAATTTCATAACACCTTGGTTGTCTATGATTGAAATGCCGATTTCACTCAGGTGAAGTCCACTGAGTCAGAGAACATTGCGTTGTACACATCTCTCTAGGGTCTTTTCAGATATTGAAATGTTATCTTCTGTTTAAGTGTGTCCCATGGTGCACTTGAAATATATGGAACTTAATTTTTCAGAGTAGATTTTTTAATTTTTTAAAAAATTTAAAATTTTACAGTAAATACTGTATCAAATCTGTCGTGCGAGCGTTAATGCCCATGCTCCTGACTGTGTCTTTCTCTTATCCGTCTAGGTTCTCTTAGCCAGCAGCTTCGTGCCTATTTACGCGGGACTGAATCCAGTGGAATACAGAGGGCAGGTAATGTTGCTCTCACTGAAGAATTACAAGGCGTTCCCGGTTCAATATGTTTCCTTTGAAAGAGCCGATTTTATAATTATTCTGGTGGCTCCTAATCAGTTTACGTAATTTTCTTTTCATATGTAGTTTTGTTTCTGCTCAACAGAAAAAAAATCAAGTTATGGGGCCGTGGTACCTTATTGGCAAGGTCTTGCAGTTGACAATGATTGACTGGGAGGCTCCTTTTTTCATCCCATCTAAACCCTTTACTTTTTTAAAAAAAAGAGTAAAAGACTTTTTTTTTCCTGATAAAGTCCTATTCACAGCCCCTCCATAAACAGCTAGAAACGGAACCGCACTGTCAGAGTGGGAGAAGGAAAGGATCAGGGTGCCTCACACCTACCCTCCCAAACAGAGCCCGAGACTTCATCCCATCCTATGTCAGACACCCTGCTGCGCCACAAGCCCCCTCCCAGGTCCTCCTCTCACCAGGATGTTTGTCAAGGAGGAGGGGAAACAGCCTTCATTCCAGGAGAGCTTCCCTCACTTGGGGCTGGCCCTCCAGGCCGGAAGCCAGCTTTTTCCCCCGAGACGTTTAGAGGCGAGCGTCCACCTGCAGTCTGCTCTCAGTGCTGCCCAAGGACATTTCAGCCAGCTCCCGTCTGCCTTCTCACCATGTTTGTACGAAATGTTCACCACCTACTCTAGCCGCTCCCCCACACCTGCACGCACTTTAATACATACCAGAGATGTGCATTTTATAATCAGATACAGTATCTAACACATGCCTGCTTTCTATGATCAAATACAATCTCTATTTAACACATACCAGAGATGTGCATTTTGTAATCAAATATACTATCTAACACATGCCCGAGATATGCTTTGTATGATCAAATACAATCTCTATTTAATACATATCAGAGATGTGCATGTTATAATCAAATACAGTCTCTGTTTAGCACATACCCAAGATCAGACACATATTCATGGATGAATAAATGCCATTTGTTGTTTATATATATAATACGTCTTTATTTATTCATAAATGAGTACATGAGAAGGGTTTCATGTCTGTCATTCATGCATTCATTCACTTTGAGGGTCCAGCACTGTGCCTGTGCTCAAAGACTCGATGGTCTCACAAACAAGGAATTGGTTTTTGCATCCCTCACCTAATATGATGGGGGACCTGTCTGGGTTCTGATCTTGTCAGTCCTTGCGATTTTCTTTCTTTGAGCTTTCCTGGTCTTTCCAGTCTTCTGTGTTTCCCGTGTGATTCTGGGCCCAAACTGGTCTGCCCCAGGATGATGTCTAAAAGGACAGTTGAGGAGGGTGAGGTAAAGAGAGGGTAAGCAACTGGCGCGGCCGTGTAGACGACGGAGATGGAAAGTCTGCGAGTGACTGTTATGTCCAATCTGAACTCTGTCTGTTAGCCATATGTATACAATATATTGTTCACAGTGATGTGCTCACGTACAGTAGGCTAAAACCCTCTTTGTGACCAGATAGAAAGAAAATATACATTGGTTTTTTTTTAAGAGCAACATAAAATAATTTAAACATCAGCCCCTGGAAAGCAGGGTTTTTTCTTATTTTTGATACTGTCTCTCAGAGCTAACAGATCTTTAGTTCCCAAGGATCATGATCTATGTTGTCATTTAAAAATTTATTTGAGAGGCATTGCATTTTACATAATTATTGTAAAGTAAGTAGCATTTTCCCTCTTACTGTATGAGTGAAAGTCAACATTTATTTTTACACATTAATTTTGAATAAAGATACCATCAAATCAACCTTATGTTATGAACTTTAATTTTATAATGATCTGAAATGTAGTGATTTTACTTCAAATTATTGCTTTATAATATACCATAATGACAGAAATGGCTAAATGGTAAAAAAAAAAAAAAAGCTAATTTCATGAGATTATATGTTATCGTGAAAAGGGAGTTCAGAATTCGAGTCGTCAGAATTGTTGATGTAATCCATAATTAAGAGGTAGTGACCGAGAAGGTGGAATGTAGGTGGAATCTGAAGTGATAGTAAGAGGTGGGATGTGGGGAAAGGGAGGCTGGAGTCAAGATTAGAACAGAGCTGAGTCCCAGGAGCCCCGTATGCTCTAAGACTATGCCAAACATTTCCCTTGTTTAAATACTAATAACTATATTATGAAAGAGGTGCAGGTGGTGGAAGCTCCTAGTTTTCTTCCAACATATACTTTCCTTTCCTTCCTTAGTAACAGAACCCCAATTTTTAGCTGGATCTAGTGCTGTATAGTTAAAAGGCGACATTTCCCTGCTTCCCTTGTAGCTAGGTGTGGCCAGCCATTTAAGTGCTGGCCAATGAAATATACACCGAATTACTGTGGGATTTACAGGAAGGGAGGTTATATGCCTTTCTTTCCTTCTTGCTGCCCAGAACTTAGAGGTGATGACTTGAGCCCCAGCAGCCATTGTGGCTCATGAGATCACAAATCACACCCTGATGATGGCCAAATTATGAGCTAGAAAGATGTGGGCCCTGAATGATTTGGTGGGGGCTTGGGGGGGGTGGCTTACCAATCCACTGTCCATATTCCTTTTTGCAGAAAAAGAAGTAAAACTTCTGTTGTTATTGTTTTCTATCAGAATCCTCTCCTATCTGTTGTAGGGATTGTTACCTGTATTTTGCAGATGAGGAAATTGAGATGCAGAGATGTTCATCTATTTCACTGAGGTCACCTAGCTAGTAAGGGGGCGACTTTCCCAGGATGCTCTCTAATGTTTGTATCTCTGCTGTACCTCTTGCCCTGCCTTGCCTTGTTCATTCCTTTCAAAAGTATCTCCCTCATTTTATTTCCATCTGTCCCCACCCCTACTTCTTGGGTGTGTGGCCTGCAAACTAGGAATGGTTAATGGGTCAGATGTCCTCAGTTGAATTTCCCATTATATGATTGAATACTTGGACATGAGCATAGAAGGACAGCCACAATCAACAGCAGGGAATACAGTGCCCAGAGCTGTGAGAAAGATGGAGGCCGTCACCCTGAGTCCCTTGACCTTGGGCAGGTTGACAAGGTCTTGCTGATTACTCGTATCTGTGCATAGTAGACGCATCAGACTTAGTTGTTGGATGGAACCTAATGTCTCCTGAAAGCAGTCGATTTTCCTGGTTGTTGAAGGAAGGCGAAGAAGGGCAGCCCCATGCACACAGTGATTGACAGGGCGCTCCGAGACCTAGCTTCAGTTATGCAGCCACAAAACCACCATTTGCCTGTGTCGTTCTCTGCTTATTACTGACTCTCTATCAGCCTGATCTCCTCCCACACTTTAATAGGCTTTCTAGGCCAAGTTATTTTCTAGACTCTTTCTGTTTTCAGGGAAATGTGAACTTTGTTTTAAATGCAGTGCTTACTGTGGGTGTGAGCTTTTCATACAATTTAAATTACACAAACTTGCCGTCATGCTGAAAACACCTCTCCTAGGTTTTAGTGTTTTCGCGGAGCTCCGGTTTTGTTTTGTTCGTTGGCTTTGGGTGTTTTTCTGCAGCGCTGGAGGTCACGCGGCAGGAGGTACAGAGGGAGCTGGCATTCCTTGCATGTGCCCTGGGGTGCCGTGGGAGGCTGAGGAGTGCCTGGTGGCCGTGTGGCCCGGCTGAGACAGGGTGAGTCCAGCTCCACCCTGCCACCCTTACTCAGTACACAGATCTCCTTGTGTCCGCCTAGGTATCGAACAGCCTGGATCGTACTCACATTTATTTGTGAACCTAATATTTTTATTTTTAAAATATCTTTTATTATTAATCACTTAAATGTTTCATACTTTCATAAGGCTTAAGGTTAACTTAAACCACAGCAAATAACAGTATGATTCCTTCCTAAACTGTCTCCCAGTTATTTAAAGTGTTGTGACATCTTTGAAAACTGCTTCATTTTTCTAAAATTTTTTAAAAGTTTTTGTAGCTTTCCTGGCTTCATCTTATAAGGCCATGTTTAGCACCCTGCTAATATTAAATCTTCATTAACAGTTGAATAAATGAACAGAAATTAATGGAAGTTCAGTCTTATATTTTTGTCTAATGAATTTTCTTTCAGTGCATATGGCCTCCTTCCAGTGATCAAATAAGCTAAGCATACTGTCAGGCCACATTTTCACAGGTGCTTGTCATCAGTTTGGAACAAGAATGAGGAATTTTAAGAGGAATTCCTAACTAATAAGTTGTTGGGGTTTTTTTTGTTTTTTTTTTAAGATTTTATTTTTTCCTTTTTCTCCCCAAAGCCCCCCAGTACATAGTTGTATATTCTTCGTTGTGAGTCCTTCTAGTTGTGGCATGTGGGACGCTGCCTCAGCGTGGTTTGATGAGCAGTGCCATGTCCGCGCCCAGGATTCGAACCAACGAAACACTGGGCCGCCTGCAGCGGAGCACGCGAACTTAACCACTCGGCCACGGGGCCAGCCCCTGTTGGGGTTTTTTTTAACTGATAGAAGCAGTATTGACTACAATATCAGAATAACAGAATGAGATAATCTCTAGAACTGATATATGAAGATCACAAGAAAAGTTGTAGGTTTTTTTTTTTTGGTCTGAGTTAGAATTCAAGTAATATTTTGACTCTGTATTATATAGAGAAAGTTTATCATTATATTACTCTAGTCCATCGAGCCTTTTGCGTGGGTGATGGATTATTAATCCTGTCATTATTGACTTATCTGTGTGAAACAAAATTGTGGAATACTCTTCATTACCATGTATTTATATAAAATTATTTCTGTGGTCCTTAGGCTTCTGTTTCTTCATGAATTAGACATTTCACGTGGATGCGTAGCCCAGTCTCCATCATAGCAAACAGTGACAGCTGGCCTGGCTGCCAGCTGGATTGAACTTGATGGAAATCTGGTTATCAATTTACAGTTACTCTGAAATAGAAAATCATTATTTTTCAGCAGCTTTTTAAACTTTTTTTTGCCTTGTCTTTTTCAGTTTTGAAAAAATAGGTTAGTCTTCCAGGTAATATTTACTACATAGCGTTTATAGAATGTCATCTCTAAATATTTCTTTAGAGGTTTCTCAAAATTGGATACCTAGAGTCACTGTTTTTGAGTAATCTTCAGAAATCCAAAAATTAAGAAAGACAGCAATGTACCAAGAATCATTAGTGGAAGTCAGTATGGCAGGGTTTCTCAACTTCTTTTTCAAAATTTTATTTTAACCTGTCTCCCTTTGATGAAAAAATCTCATATGTCTCTCCTCCCCTCCTGTGTTTCCTCACCCCAAATGGGAGATTCTGACCTATGTCCTGGGGGCTAGGTATCTCCTTTTCTCTCTTTCTCTCTCCTCTATTTTGAGAATCACTAACAAAGAACGTTCTGTTGGACATGACTATTTGTTCTCTATAGCATGAAAGCAAAGAAGATATCTTTGCAACTACAAAATTATTTTTCAAAGCACATTTACTTCCCCTGGCCCACTTGTCCCTGACCCTGAAGAAAACAATTCTGATTTGCCCTACCTCCATCACGCATTGCAGTATTTTACAGTGTATGAGAAACAACACTGAATTGAAGTAAATAGACCAGCTCCACTCCTCTTGCCTGCATACTCCACAGCAGGGGTTGGCAAATATTTTCTGTAAAGTATCAGATAGTAAATACTTTTAGCATTGTGGGAAATACAGTCTCTGTCAACAGACACACTACTCAACTGTGCTGTTGCGGTGGGAAAGCAGCCACAGGCAATAAATACGTAAATGAAAGGGTATGGCTGTGTGCCAATAGAACTTTATTCATAGAAGCAGATGGTGAGCCGTAGTTTGGCAACCCCTGACCTAGAGCAAGTAAGCCTGCAAGCCTCAATGGCCTTTTCTGTAAAATGAGGAAACAATATACTAGCAATATTCCTATAAAGGTCAATTAAATGATACATAAGAAGTTGTTTTATAAACCATTACGCCCTGTGCCATGGTATTTATAATAATTGTAGATATCAACATCTCATTCATTCTCCCAACAAAGCATTTTTTATTCACTTGTTTTTTGAGCACAGTACACCTGAAGGAAATTTAGCCCTATATTGGGGTTCTGTCACAAACATGCCAGTGTCTGACGCATATCCGGGCACACACTGGATGCTGTGGAAGTTCTTGCCTAATGAATAACTAGGCTCTTTCAGTAGAGAATACCTCATCAGGTTGTTTTTCAAGTTTCCCCTTAAATTATATGACAGGAGTTGTTTGAATTTATAAACCTCAGTGGATGTTCTTTACATGTCCCATAACACATCAGCTTGTAGGGCAAAATTTGACCAGTACGGACAGATGAATAGCCTGGCCTGTTTGGGAGTAAAGGTGCTGCTGTCCCGTTAGAAGTGATTCCATTACTTCTGGCTTTCAGCGCTGTAACCCTTAGAGAAGAGTCCCAGTAGGCCCCCACCCCACCATGGGGCATGCGATTTGATTTTCTGTTGAACACTTGTTTATTCATAGCTCTTTGGCCGCAGGCAGTTGACTTTAATGTGGAGCATGCTTGGAATATGGTCAGAGGTTGGAAGAAAGGGTATTAGGACAAGTGACAGTACTGTAGGGCCAGCAGCAAGTTTGTTTTTGCAACACATACTGCTCAGGAATTTGTTCTGTGTTTGGCCTTCCCATTCCTTTGAGGATTATGGTGCCATGTGCAGAAAACTAACAAACTCCAGGCAGAACCGTCCTGGGAAGAACCAGCAGAGTTGTTTCTCTTGAGGAAGATTTTGGAATCATAGAAGCTCATGGCAGTAGCTGCCAGCTTAGGGAATGTTACCCACGAGGTCGAATGTGGGCAGGACTTGCAGGAACATGTGGCAAACAGCCAGAGAATTCATGGACAGTCTTTAAGATACAGAATTTTACACTTTCAGTAGCACACAAGATGTAAAATGTTTTCATTTTAATTTGGAGGTTGAAGAATGTTTGCTGCTGCTGTTGTTTCCAGAAATTTTGCTAGAATCAGCATGCCTGAATGCATGTGTGGTTGTTTGGGAGCGATGCAGCTCATGAGAGCATAAATCAGGAATAAGATGCACTCACTGCGTTTAGAATATCTGAGCAGGTGGGGTTATGGTTACAGAGGTGCTAGTAACATTGCAAATTTAATCAACTCATTTGATAAGCTGTATGTTTTCCGTAGTCGTTTATCCAATCAGAATAAACTAACAAGAGCGAACAAAATTTGGAAAAAGGATTTTCAATTCTCTGAAACAGCAGTCATTAACCCCATGGTAAATGAGAACACTTTGCAATTTAATGAGCCAGATTGCCCTTCTTTTCCTTAAGTTGAATAAGTCAGATGGGCTCTTACTTAAAGTTATATGACACATGGTACATATTCTTAGTTTCCCTTGATGAAACCTAAATGAATTTTTACGTCATTGGTGAGATATTCTGTTGAGAATATGAAAGATAATTTCGGAAGGTGTCTTTTCTTCTCTAAATATTAACCGGTTACAGAAATTGTTATCCATACCCAAAGCAATTGGAAAAAAAAGCCCTGGGACGATAAGGCACAGAACCAGGTATTTTAGGGCCTTCTTACTGCAAACCTCCCCTTTTAAACTGTGTTTATATAGCCATATATAAGCATATATACTCATATACATATACACAAACACATGACTATGTATGTGTCCATATAGTACACATAATATGATTATATAATAATGTGTGTTTGTTCTTTCAAAAATAATGACAATATGCAAATTATCCAGCTTGGTTCTATTTTAATCCAATCTAGTTATGTTTTCTCCTCCACCAAAATGTAATTCCCTCAAAAGAAATTTTCACTTTTTATTTATTTACTTTTGTTCCCTTTGAGGGAGTTGGTGTCTGGCCAAGGGTATTGTAAACAATGTAGTCTGATCCTTTGGTCACCAGCTTTAGAAATAAAAACAAGAGAGATTAAAAAAAAAAAGACCCCTTAGAAAAAAATGAATGAATTGTCTTAACTAAGTTAAGGACATTTTATCCTAACCCGTTTCTCCCTCCTCACTCCACTTTTGTGCTCCACAGCTCAGCTTTGTTTTTTCTACATTACATTTTAAACAAATGTTCAGGTGAAACTCAGTGTACAGACTTCTCCACTAAAGATTCCTGTCTGTGGGGTGCTCAGCCATTGCCAGACTTTTTCTCTTTTGTCTATGCTTATCAACTGAAGGATATTTCCAATGACAGATTCATCATGTGTGTTTGTTTATTGTTAGAGCTCATTATGTTAATATGTCAGTTCAAGGAGGGATTGAGACTCTTTTGCCTTGAAATAGCATAAGGAATATTGTGTTTGTGCTTCTTCAGTCCTTCCTCAGCATACAGGTCAGCAGAAGCTTCTAGAAGCTTCTCCAATCTGCTCTCTCCATCCCTCTCCTTTGGGCATGGATCTCAGGAGCCACTTTGGAAATAGAAAGATTTCTGGTTGGTCTATTTATTTTTAAGTTTGCTGCATAAAATGCCAATTTCTGGTTCTTATAACAAAAATGGAATGTCCTGTGGTGGTGGATGCTTTGTTCAGTGTCAACAGTAAACTTGGCTTTCCACTTTGATTAGATAACAAATCCCAACGTAATTACACATCTTTGTACAAGTGCACTGTCATCAGTAAAAATTTAGCTACATCTTATGTAAAATAATCTAGTTAAAGCTTTCATTATTTTATTTATTTTTTTTTCCAAGGAAGTTTAGCTCTAAGCTAACATCTGCCAATCCTCCTCTTTTTGCTGAGGAAGCCTGGCCCTGAGCTAACATCTGTGCCCGTCTTCCTCTACTTTATATGTGGGACGCCTACCACAGCATGGCGTGCCAAGTGGTGCCATGTCCACATCCGGGATCTGAACCAGCGAACCCTGGGCCACCCAGAAGTGGAACGTGCGCACTTAACTGCTGCGCCACTGGGCTGGCCCCAAGTTAAAGCTTTTAAACAATTGAAGAGTTTCTTGATTCTGTCAAGTTCTTATATGGGTACATGATATGTGTACAAAAATTGATTTGCTTCCAAAACAAATCCCCAATCAAATTAGTCCTCATAAATAGTAATTTAAGAGCATATCCAAGGCCTGGATTGTGTTAGAAGGAAAGAGTGCTGTTGAGAAATCCATGCTCATTCTCTTCACGTGGGAAGTATGTCGTTGACACGTGCTGACAAGGGGTGTTTCTTTCCACAGAAGTGGGTGGATGGAGGCCTCACCAATAGCCTTCCCATCCTGCCTGTAGGCCGGACAGTGACCATCTCACCCTTCAGTGGACGATTGGACATCTCCCCGCAGGACAAAGGGCAGCTGGATCTGTATGTTACTATCACCAATCAGGATATAATGGTGAGTAATTACGTTCACTGATATTTGAAGTGTCTTAATCTTCTAAAATTTTCCACATGCTTCCAAAACTTTGGAAGCTCATCGATAATTTTATGTACAGGTTGAATCTTCTCAGTGTATGTGTTTTAGTACTTTACAACATATGTCATCATGCATATGGATCTGGGCACCTATAGACTGGGAGTGTGCAATCCTTCTACTATTGATTAACTGTCTATTTGTGAAATGTTTTCTGTTTCTTCATTTCTTTTTCAGGTTAATAAACTGGCAGGATTTCAGTACAATTTTAAATTAGATCATTTATTTGTTTAAAAAGATGGCAATAATTAAGTATGCAGAAATATTGGAGAAAACCTTAGGGACTCAACTGAATAATTTACGTAAAAATATTGGTTCCCTTAATGCAATCTAATAATTCTCAACAGGAAATTATATTATATGCAGGAGACATTTAGCAATGTCTGGAGACATTTTTGGTTGTCACATCTAGAAGATGCTACCAGCATCTAGTGGGTGGAGACCAGGGATGCTGCTCAGCATCCTACAATGCATGAGACAGCCTCACCGCAAAGTACCTGGCCTAAAATGTTGAAAGTACCAAGGCTGATAAACCCTCATATAGTCTATGGGTGGGGTTAACTTTTTCAGTTTAATTTTTCCTTCTGATTTTTTTATAGCTAATTGTATCTGTGATAAGAAAACTTAGGTTACAGAAATAACATACATTACCTGTACTGTAATATCCTATAGCTTCATTTTGTCTTTCTATCCTAGTTGTCTGTGGCAAATTTGGTGAGGCTTAACCAAGCCCTTTTCCCACCAGGCAAGAGGAAAATGGAATCATTGTATCAACGTGGCTTTGATGATACCATTCAGTTTTTACTTAAAGAAAATTGGTTTGAATAGAATGCTTAAAAGTTTATAAGGCAAAACACATTTCAGAGAGTTTTTGGTGGAAGTTTCTAATTAAATCCTTCTTTTAAAAAAAATATCAGAACTCTGTCAATTTTATTTTTAGTTTTTAATATTTGTAATTGGTTTTAATACTTAGATTATTACTTGGTGCAAGGGAATAAGAGGCATTTTATTAGAATTTGGCAGCATCTTCAAGAAGGATACACTCAGGTGATGAGGAGTCCTTTTCAGAGAACGATCATGTCCTTTGAAAAGCCTGTTTAAACTTTAGCAGGGTAGGCTCTTTGGGTAAACCATAGAATGTTGAAAATGGAGGGCTGCCATGTGTGCATCCTCTCTACAGAGGGTGTGGCAGCACCCTTTTGCCATAAAGCATGGGTGTTTCAGGTGTCCCGTAGTTCTAGAACAGAAGGAACCATGTTCTCAGGCTGATCTGGGCTGAGCACCACTGTCCAGGGTGCTGATGAGAGAGGAAGGATCGGAGAAATAGTCAGCATCACTAAAGGCCTTTGAGAAGGGTGTAGGAACAGAGGTCTGCTTTGCACAGGCGCACACAGTTGCTCCTCGTAAGGAGGTAGAGGGTGGCCAGAAGAGGGTAGACCAGAAGCCCAGGAGATTTTGAAACTAGATATATTTTCCTCATTCTTCAGTAGAAGTTTACCCCTCCCCAGCTTCCTCCCTCCAAACCTCGACCCTCAACTGAAGTGATGATCAGGCTATTTTGATGCTTCCCTGTTCTAAAACCCAGCCTGTCATTCATATTCTCTCTCTCTACATGTCAGTTTCTCTGTCTCTCTGTTCCTACAAGGCCATACTTCACCAGATGTTCAGCTGTTAGTCTATATACTGGATATATCTGCTCTAGGAACTTAAATAGATAAAATACTGCTAAACACAAAGAACCAAGTCAACCAAGTAGCCTGGTAAATAAGAATCGAATCCAGAATAATCATTCACTTATCATTTTTAAATCATGTTATACCGATCCCAGTTTTTAAGTAGTTGTTCTTTTGCTTTGAGGACTTGTATGTGGGTTTATACTAATTCACATACACTGTGTTAAATCTGTTTTTATGGGGCTTTGCCAAGCATGAACTCTTAATTACTAAGAAGCAGTTAGAAACAAACCAGTTTAATTGCATGTCTTTGTTATACATTTCTCTTTTTACCATTTGAAACCATTCTTTAAATCAATTTTGTGGTTCTTAAAAGCCCCAAGTACACAATTTTTAGCATATAAACACCAACTATTGCCTCGTTTCTTATGAGTTGTGCAGACTTATTGTAGTGATGCTCCTGGGGTATGTGTTTTTTCCTGCTCTAGTAAGCATGTAGTTAAATCTTAATATGTTGTTTTAATAAGTGATGTGAAGTGGATGAATTCTCAATTCATTCTTAGGTCTGTTTATTCACTAGATTTTTCTCCTTACTTTTTATCATTTCATGTGAATATTCTATTCATATGATAGTTCAATAAATTCTTTACTGATGCTTCTTCCAAGCAAAAACAAATCTTAATATATTAGACATTATGAAAGTATTTTCTATCGACCACATATGTCTTTGACCATGTTGGTGGATGGCACTTTCCTTGTAAAACATTGTAAGGTCACTGACAGATGGGTCTGCAGTGCAGCATCTTTCTACCATGAGAAAATACTGCAATGTAATGAAGCCCATAATTTGAATGCATTTGGCATTTGTTCTCCAGGGGTGCTCTACTCAATTCTTATATGAGGCAAGTCAGAGAACATGCTCTGTGGTGGGTAAAGTGCATCCTCACACACCTAGACTAATGGAAGAGAGGCATGAACAATAGGCTCCGCCATATTGCTGGGATCAGCATTTCGAAGAACTGATATATGGAAAACCTGAAGAGACTTTCTGGCCCAGATACTGATACGTTTACAGGGTAATTACTGTGATTGGCGGCTTGATAAGTTCCCAGTTCCCTGTTGGGGCAATTTCCTGATCTCTTTGAATCTGTCATTTAAAATCTCATTAGTCTTTTTTTTCTTTTTTTCAGTAACGCTCTTTACTTTGTAACTATGGTAACCCACTGCTTCCGTTGACAATTAGAGAAAACAGATTTGGTTCTGAAGTTAAATAATGCTCAAAGGAGCAAGCAGTATATTAAAAAAAAAACCTCTGTTTCATTCTGGATTCACAATATCGGACGTATCGCGTGCGTACCAGAAGCTTGTAAGGAAACAGCCGTACGGCCCTGGGCGTTGAATATGATTTTAAGCAGACATAAGCACTTAAAATGGACAGATTTCAGGTATTCTGATTTTAATTTTTTCTGGTTTTTAAAACAGATAGATATGATTACTTCTCTTTTTATATTTATAAATATTAGTCATGAAGGTTTTTGGATCCAGTCCGCTAGTTTTACAGTTGAGGAACCAATAATTAGGGAAGCTCAGGGTTTTGAGGTTTTTCTTGTCTAAGCAATGTCTACACTATAGCAAAATAAAATTGAAAGTTGAATTATATAACTTAAAACAGGAGGAAAAGCAATTATTGCAGATCAAGAAAAGTGGATAAATTTTTAAACAATAATACTAATAGTAGTTATTAGTATTACTATCTGCAGACTGACAATTTAGTTGGGCCGAATTCCCCACGTAATTGCTCAGCTCTGCACTTAATTTTGCCTCTGGTGCCACAACTCAAAGCTTTGCTTACTCAAGTCTAATACATATATTTATGTAGTCTTCACATATGTCCCCTCAGGATAATTTTTCCTGTTCTTGACTGACTTAAAGAGGGACAAAAATATGGTTCAATTTTTTCCATGTTATAGAAAGCATTTCTAAATATGCAGTCCTGTACAACCCATAATAGCATGTCCAACTTAATCTTGAAATAAGGTGAAGTTACTTTGTTGAAAACATGAATACAGACACACATACTTAAACATACATATGTATGCATGTACACGTATAGCTAGGTACAACAGGTCATGGCATGTACATTTTAGCTGTGCAGAGATGAAGCATTCACTTAATGCTCACTTTCATTGTGTTTACAGGTGTTCTTTAAACCATATAGATTCAAATTCACTTTTGTGGGCAGACCAAGTAAAGTGCAAATCGGTATATATTACCAGCTTCTGGAAAACTGTACAGTTCTAGCCAGTCCAAGAGCATCAGCCCTCTCCTGGTGGGTTCAACAGCTTTGCCATGTGACCTTACAGCTATGGGCAAGCTCAAGGCCCTCCAGATGGGTCACTGGTTCATAGGCTATGATCTGTAGGCCAAGAAGCTTCATGGATTGAGAACTGTGCCCAATCCTGTGCTAGAAGGTTCAGGCCAAATGACATACTCTCCCTCATTTGGCCTTGAGAATGGATTTGAGCCATACAAAGATTCACTAGGACACACATGTAGGTTCCTGCCCTAGTGGAGCTCACCTGAGCAACTAAGCAAACCAAGATGTGGATAATTCAGGCCACACAAGAAGTGTGAAAGAGGCAGAAGGCCAGAGATGCAGGGGGCTGCCTCTCCTTTAGTCACAAAGCAAGAAGAGACCATTGAGACGTACCGGTATCCATTGCTAGCCAAGCTCAGAGCTCCACCTTCACCCCCAAAGCCATCACTCACCTGGACCAGAGCGGCCCACAGGCTCACGATGATGCCTGTTCAAATCCAAAAGTTGCTTCGTGAAAGGACAAAATTTGCCAAAGGAGTGATCGATCACTGGACTTACTGACATCAGGGACACTTTGACATAGGGCACATTTCACAGCCCCCCCAAAACTTAGCTCCTGGCAAGAATATGGGACTGGGAAATGAAGCTGTGCTGACCAGCCTGAAGCATAAATACCTGACAGTGATTTCACATTCAAGGGAGTTACCAGCATCAATTCCCCTGAAAGAGGGAAGGATCCTTTTCACTTTTCCACTTCACATTGCTCCTTCCACTGGCTGAACAGAATCCTGGTAGTGAATGATGTTATTGTCCATATCAAGGTATCTTAGTCTGTTCAGGCTGCTATCACAAAATACCATAGACTGGGTGGCTTATAAACTACAGAAATTTATTTCTCACAGTTCTGGATGCTGGCAAGTCCAAGATCAAGGTGCTTGCAGATTCAGAGTCTGCTGCGAACCAATTTCCTGGTTCATAGACATCTGCCTTTTCATTGTATACTCACATGGTGGGAGGGGTGAGGGAGCTCTCTGGGGTGACTTCTATAACGCACTAATCACATTCGTGAGGGCTCCACCCTCATGGTCTAATCATCTCCCAAAGGCCCCACCTCCTGATACCATCATATTGGGTTAGAATTTCAACATATATGAATTTGTGGGGGACACAAACATTCAGTCTGTAGCACAAAGGGAGATAGAGTTGCTGCTATAGAATGAAGGGAGGGAGGAATGGGCATGAAACATAAGTGATTCCCTTGGTTTCGCCTCTACTACTATCACTAGTGGATTAGTTAATGGAAAACTACCGTGACCTTATAATTCCCTTGGTTATCCCCTCTACTGCCATCACTAGTGGACTAGTTAGTGGAAGACTTCTTGACCTTATCTGGCAGGAGCAAGGGTACAGATCACTCAGGACTGAAGATGTGGGTTATTCCACTGGAGAATGGGCTCTGATCTCTTGAAGTGTGGCTGAAAGCAAAGGGAGTGTGGAAGGGAGAATGAAGGAAGAAAGTCAGTATTAACTCAGGAGCAGTGAGAGCCACAGGCCGGGTGTCCTGTCACCACAGGACAGGAGCAGTGCCCAGGGACGGCCAACCTGATGCCGACAGTGAAGACTTTGCACTGTTTTGAAATGCGGTCTTCAGCTGCTGCCAGCTGTGGGAGCCCACCACGTATCCTGAGTGCGTTCTCTCTGTGGCTTGAAGACAGTCAGACCAGTGTCTGTTCCTTGCTACTGGAGGATCCCTCATTGATTTAGTTAAAATACGTAAATACCTGCCTGATACCTAGGGAAAAGTAGACAAGGCCTTACAAATTATTTTTCTATTTCTCATGTTTAAAAAGCCTCATGAAAGAAAGCCCTATTGCGCATGTTTCAGAGTAACGCTCTCTTTCTTCCTAAAGCCTGAAAAGGTTGGTAAGCACAAAAGGGTTTCAATTAGGTTGTCAGTTACGGAGATGGAGATCCACCGTTTGTCTCCAAATGGGGAGCTTGGTGCTTCCCTGGAGAATCATCATTTCAGTATGGATTTTTTTTTTTTTTTTTTTGGTGAAGATTGGCCCTGAGCTAACATCTGTGCCAGTCTTCCTCTATTTTGTATGTGGGATGCCACCACAGCATGGCTTGATGAGTGGTGTGTAGGTCCACGCCCGGTATCCAGACCCACAAACCCTGGGCCACTGAAGTGGAGCACACGAACCCAACTGCTACACCACCGACCAGCCCCAAGTATGATATGTTTAACACTCCGAAACTGAAGGAAGGAGCTGAAGATCATATGAGTTGCTCTATTATCATTCCTCATATTTCATAATATTGTTGTCAGCTCAGTAGCTCACAAATCCTCTCTTAGCACACTGAGAACTAAATACATAAATGAATTTAAACTGGTTTCCTGGTTTTACAATCTGAAAAGTTTTCTCCTAACAAAGTTAGGTTATTTGGTTAGGTTATTTGATTATAACCAGCTATATATTGTGATGTTTGGTATGCCATTTTCTTCTGTGACTTCCAAATTTTGACTGTGACCTACTTTATATGGTGACCCAATACATAAATGTATATATTTTACATATCTATGAATAAAAAGAATTTTTCATAAAACAATACTCATACTCATGTGTAATGCTTTTGACATTTTTATTCCATTTTATTAACAAATATTGTAATGAAATATTTAAATGATTTCACAGCTGCTAATGAGTCATGATCTACAGTTTGAAAACACTGTTCAAACCAATTTTAGAACATTACAGGCACTGAACTTCTCAATCTGTATTTAAAATGCCTTTATCTTTTTTTTAAAAACAGCTTTCAAATATGGCTTTGTAGAATAATGAGTAGTGTATTTGAAATAATTTTCTTTTTATTTGTCCTGTCAGCATAATTCTTAGGTATAGTTTATCTAATTTTATGGCTATAGAGTATCTCACAGAAATAATTTCGACCCCAAAACCCAATTGTTTTCTATTAATATAGTATTTTGCTACCCGCTGTAAGAGAGCTATAAATAAAAATTCCTTAGTTTATGTGCATTTTATCTATGTAAATACACTAAAATGATGATAGTAATTCCATATTAGAAATCATTAATCAATTAATTATATAAACCAGAACATATTTTTATTTTTCAGCTACATTATAGGTTTTCAAATAGCAAAGTGAATATAGCTTTAAATATGTAAATACATCATGTCTTATGTAGGCCCTGGGCTCCTTTCAACAGATTATGTAATCAGTTGGCTAGATTCTCTCTTGAGTAATTTAGTATTCTAGGCTAATTGTATGAAAAAGTACAAGTGATTTCATTGTTATTTGTTATTATTTTATATACCAACAGTGTACAATATATTTGTTTGTTGTGTTTTGCAATGCCTGCACTCTCCTTGTCAGTAAAATGTAATCAATTTACTATTAAAAATGAATGCATATAGAGTCAGAATCAACTCCATATGCAGTACTATAAAATACTTTGCTTAAAAATCTTTCTATAATTCAGGTTTTATACTGATCTCTCACATTTGCTTAGAGGCAATAATTCATTGGTGGGCATCCATATATCATTTTAAGTGTCATTTAAGTAGTGGCTATTACCAGGAAGATCAAAATGGCACCAATGTAGTTTTAATGTACATTTCAAAATACCAGTGATTTACAAAATGTTTACGTGCATTAGAAGGACTGGAGAGAAGATGTTTCATCTGTTGCTTTCTGGTCTATCGCATCAATTTTTATTGAGAATTTAGTGTGTGTCAGAATCTGTGCTACATGCTTGAGATGTAGAAATGAATAAATAGGGTTGGTCCCTGACTTCATGGAATATTTGTTTCACTGGGTGAGTAGATAGTAACAAGTAAATGAGTAAATAAGCGAGGTTTTAAAAATGCAGACTGTATTAAATTACAAAAGTAAATAGAATATTGTGCTGTAGAGTAACGGGAGTGGCCTCAGATAAAGTGTCTCAAGATCATCGTCACGGTTACTCCCACTGGCACCTTCCTCTGAGTTCAAAAAGTAGTTCCATTTCCTCAAGATGTTGTATTTCCATTTGCTGGGAAATTATTGTATTTTTGTCATTGTAATGCCAATCTTCAGCGTCTTTGATGTGACTAACGCCTGCCTAACCATATATGGCTGCCCTTTTGAAGACATTGTTAGAGATACCAGTTCTTGGTAGTTTTGTTTCTTCTGTTGGTGGTGATGCTGTTGTGATGGTTGTGATCCTTTTTTCGATGCTTTTCCTCTTGGATTAGCTTAAGAAGCTTTGGCACAGATAATGCAATAGAATCGTGAATAATGAAAAATATTCTTTTTTTGTTGTGACGGTGGTTTGGAATGTTCGGAGTGCTTTATCAGAGAGAGAGGCATCCATATCCATATAGTTCTTTCTTTTTGAAAATATTCTTCTATTTAATTGTACAATATTTTTAAATACTAGCAAAAGAAAAATACAGAAAATATTAGAAGGGACAACCTCATATTCCATAATTTGTTGGCAATTAGCTTATTTTCTTCAGACATTTAAAAAATAACAAAAATATTAGATTTTAAAGCTAAAGCTCCTCTGCACTTATTCTCTCCCTTTTCCTTTTCCCAAAGGTAATAATTATACTGAAATTGGCCTGTAATAAACAAATACATATCTGCACATATACACACACATACATATATAACAAAATAGAGTGTGTTTGCGTGCCTTTCAAAATTTATGTAATGTCATCATTCAGCGGGTATCCTTTTGTAATTCATTTTTCTCACTCGACCTTATATTTTCAGTTGATCCTTGCTGATACATGGAGGTCAGCCTCACTCATTTCAGTTGTTATATCAATGTATCAAAATTTCTTTATCCATATTTCTGTTGGATGGACATTTAAGTCATTTCAAGTTTTCCACCCTGACAAATAATGTTGGTTGATATGCCCATCTCAAACATGTTTCCTTGTGCCATTTGTGGGCCAAACTCTAGGGTGTCTATGCACAGGTGGAATGCGGGGTCATCACAAGTTACACGTATCTTCAACTTGAGTAGATACTGCAAACACCTCTCCAAGCCAGAGGCACCTGTTTCACACACGCAGCCCTGAGCCAGAATTCCTGTCACTCCTCGTGTTTACCTAGGCCTGGTTTCCTCTGATTTATTAATTTTTTCTAATCTTACTTTTGTTTTACTTTACATTTGCCTGATTACTAGAAAGGTGGACATTTTTAAACAATAACAACTTTTTTTTAATAGTCATAAATATTGGATGTTCAGTAAAAAAAGTTTTCCTGAATCACTTGTGAGTCAGTTCCCGAACCTGATGTCCCACTGACCCCGAAGTACTTTTGTGTGTATTTCTGATAAATGAGAAAGTTCTCCTATGTAAACACAATATTATAATCAAAATCCAGAAATTAACATTGATACATTGGTTGAATCCGCAGACCCCATTCGAATTTCATCAGTTGTCCCAAGAGTGTCTCTTGTGACAAGAATCCAGGTGAGAATCACATGCTCCGCTCAGTGTTCATGTCTCTTCTGTCTCCTTCAGTCAGGACCATTTCTTCAGCCTTTATTCAGCTTCATGGCACTGGGAGTTTGGAAGATTATGGGTCTGTTTTTGGATTAGTTTCCTAGGGCTGCTGTAACAAGTACCGCAAACTGAGCGGCTTAAAACAGCAGAAAATTATTCTTCCACAGCTCAGTAGGCCAGAAGTCCAAAAATCAAGATGTTGGAAGGGTTGGTTCCTTCTGGAGGCTCTGAAGAAAAATCTATTCTGTGTCTCTCTCCCAACTTATGGTGGTTGCCCATAATCCTTGGTTTTTCTTGGCTTGTGGCAGCATCACTTCCATATCTGCCTCTGTCTTCACAAGGGCTTCTTCCTTGTGTGTGTTTGTACACTTTTATATTCTTATAAGAACACCAGTCATTGGGTTTAGGGCCCACTCCAAATCCAGGATGATCTCATCTTGAGATCCTTAGCAAATTATATTTGCAGAGACCTATTTCCAAATAAAGTCACATTTTGAGATTCTGGGTGGATGTGAATTTTAGGGGGATACTATTTAACCTAGTACAGTTATTTTATAGGATTCCCCTCAATTTGGGTTGATCTGATGTTTCCTCTTGATTGGCAGGGAGATCACAGGTGTGGTGCTGCCTTCTTCTCATTGCATCTTATCAGATGGCACACGATTTAGCCTTAGTTAAGGTGGTGTCTGCCAGGTGTCCCTGTAAAGTTACTCTATTCCCCTTGATAATCAAGCAGCTTCTGGGGAAGTATTTTCAAAATTATATAACTATCTTGTTCCTCATCAAGCTTTCAATTGTTTTTTTATGTCTGTATGGACTCATGGTTTCTTATTTTACTCAATGAACTATAACCTGCTATTATCATTTATTTTGATGATAGTTGTCCTCAACTTGATCAATGGGAGCCTGTTTGGGCTGACTTCTGTGTGCTTTTTTTTTTAAAGATTTTATTTTTTTCCTTTTTCTCCCCAAAGCCCCCTGGTACATAGTTGCATATTCTTCGCTGTGGGTCCTTCTAGTTGTGGCATGTGGGACGCTGCCCCAGCGTGGTTTGATGAGCAGTGTCATGTCCGCGCCCAGGATTCGAACCAACGAAACACTGGGCCGCCTGCAGCAGAGCGCGCGAACCCAACCACTCGGCCACGGGGCCAGCCCCAGACTCCTGTGTACTTTTAACAGATCTTCATCATTCTCTGAGCAATTCCTTGCTTTCTGGAACACCTTGCTCCAGGCTCATCTTGTACCTTCTCTGCCCCAGCTCTGGAATCAGCCATTTCTCCAAGGATTGTAGTTCTTTTTACTAGAAAATGGTATTTATATTTATGGTATGTATAAACCAAATTAATTAGCCAAACAACAGTGTTATTGGTGTGATCCTGCTCCCAGATCCTCTCAGTAGATGGAGCTGGTGAATTTGTATGCGTGTGTATGTGTGCACGCATGTGCTAACATTTACATTTATATTTATTTATGTGTCTATCCATCAATTCATCATCTATGAAAAACCAAGAGTTCACACAGACACATCCAATTCCAGGGTTCATCCCTTTCTGCCTGTCTTCAGTTATGGTTAATATATTTATTTTCGATCAATCCCTTAATGTAACTGATCTGCCACTTTCACTGCTGCTCTCACCCCTGGAGGACGACATGCTCGCTCAGCTCTGGTCTGACTCTCCATGCCAAGTTGCCATCCTTGATGAGTATTCTTTGAAGAAAGTTTATTGACCATTTAATGTTTCCTCTTACATGCATTAGCTTTTGTATCTTTTGCTGATTTCTATATTGAGCTGTCTTGTTCTTCTTAACTTGTAGGAGTTTTTTATATTTTCTCCGTCTTGCTTTTGCATTACACCTTTTATTAGGTTTATTCTTGTGCTTATTTTGAATTAAATTCATTTCCTAAAATATATTTTATAGCTTTGGCTAGTGCGTAGAAATGCTGATAGTAGTTGCATAACGATCACACTTACTCAACTCCATCTTTAGTTGTAATTAATAGATTCTTTTGGGTAGTCCACCTAGACGCTCATATCGAGTATGAGTTGTAAGAGCAGCCTTTGTTCCTTTTTAATAATTAGACCACCTAACTCTTCTCTTTCTATGCCCTCTATCTCAGCGTTATACTGAACTAGCAATCAAGTCATTCTTGTCTTTTCCTGTTTTGAAGGAAGCAGTTCCAAAGCTTTGTCAGTAAATTTACTGTTTACTTTAACTTAAATATTCTAATCAACTTAATGAAGTTAACCTTTTTGAGTCTATTTAGGGGATTTTGTTTGACTTATCATTGATGAATGATATACTTTGTATTTTCTACATATAGTGATGGCTTTCTTATTCTGCTAATGCAATAGATTACACATTGATAGAATGTACATATCTACTCTTTCCTTGCTTGCCTACTTGGTTGTGATATCTGTCTGTCTGTCCATCATTCAGTAATTGTATTCTGATAACTCAACAATAAAATCCTAAATTAAGTCACTATGCAAATTGCCTAAAGGAAAAACATTGTTGTCAGATGCATTATAGTAATTTGATAACTTTCAATATGCATGCTAGATTAATAAAATAGCAACACTCAATTAAGAATAAAAGAAGTTTCAATTAAAAATATTCAAAAAAATTATTCACAAATGACAACCCTCATGCCTAGTAATTAAGCGTGAAAGATATTCCCATTAAATCAAGAATAAGACAAGTATGTCTGACATCTATGCCCTTATACAAATAGTTCTGGAAGCTCTAGAAAATACAGGAACAAAGGTAGATAAAAGCTTAAAAAATGGAAAAATAGCAAAACCATTATCATTTGTAAGTTGTGTCTAGCACCATGAACATGACCTAACACACGGTTGGTCCTTGATAGTCGAGGAATAAGTGAATGACTCAGGACTTAAAAATGCAAGATAATCAACTGAAAAAATATTATAAGAAGTTAAAGAATTCATTAAAATGTCTATAGTAATATATGAAAATTAATAGTACTTTCATACCAGCAGAATTTAGAAAGTGGAACAGTGCATTCACAATAGCAAAAAATATGTATTACATCTAAAAGATGTGCAAGAGACATATGAAAACTCTACACATTTACCTGCGTGTGCGATAATGACATACAATGTTCCCGATTGGGAAGACTAAATGCTGTGTGGCATCTAGTCTCCTCATATTAAACCACAAATTTTACAAATTTCAGTCACACTCTCGGCATTTTTGTTTTCCAAATGTGACAAATAGATGTTAAAGTTCAACTGGCAGAATAAATGTTCAATGACAGCCAAGAAAGGTTAAGTAATTTCCTAACCTTAACTTTCTTAATTTCTTTGGTGAATTTTCTCTTAATGTCTTTTATCTATTTTTCGAAGGAGCCTTTAGAGATGTTTCTTATTTAAGGGAAGCTGAATAAAGAGATCATTTTTAGGATAGTTAATTACAGAAGTTTTTGTTGCATGTGAAGAAAACCCAATCCAAATTATCTTAAGGCAAAGCAGGATAAAAGAAAGGGGAAGGAATGACTGGTACATTCGGCTGTGCATCCAGGGTGTATCGGGCACACCTGGACACAGCTGCTCAAATGAAGCATCAGATATCATCTATCACCAGAACAGCTTCTCTCCAGATGGTGGTTAAGGTGGCTGCTCTCTGAGCAGAACTCATATTTTACCACATAAGCGGCCACGGGGCATAGGGAGGAGTTTTTATTATTTTTTTAATAGGCCTAACAGAAAAGTCCAAGAGAAAATTCTGATTGGGCTTGACTGAGTCATGTGCCATCTCTGACCTCCTGTGGGCTTGGGGAGTGTGTATTCTGACGGTTCATGCTCGAAGCCCATGTTCACCTCTTTGGCCTGAGGCCCAAACAATATGCAAAGAGATAAATACAGAAATATTTTTATTACTGGCTTTCTCTAAAGAATAAAATTGATGTTTGCAGAGTAATGCTATTAAAAGAATCTCTTCCTCTAGGGAAGCCAAAGTTGTATAGTTTCATCGTGTGAGTTGTCTACTGTTGAATTCAGCAGAGAAAGCCAGTAAGATAAGGATGGAAAAGCCATTGGATGTGACGCCACGGTGACCGTCAGTGAAAGCCGATTTTGTGGAGCAATGGGCTTGGGAAACAAAGAACACTGAGTTGAAGAGTGACATTAAATGAAACTATGCAGACAAGATTCTAGTCTTTAGTTTGCTTTTTAAAGATTGGCGCCTGAGCTAACAACTGTTGCCAATCTTTTTTTTGTTCTGCTTTTTCTCCCCAAATCCCCCCAGTATATAGTTGTATATTTTAGTTGTGGGTCCTTCTAGTTGTGGCATGTGGGATGCCAGCTCAGCATGGCCTAATGAGTGGTGCCATGTCCACGCCCAGGATCTGAATCGGTGAAACCCTGGGCCACTGAAGCAGAGTGCGCGAACTCAACCACTCGGCCACGGGGCCGGCCCAAGTCTTTAGTTTTCACATGATGGCTTGCAAAAAAATTGAGAAGTCCTTGAATGATGACAATTTAGGTCCTTGATTTCTAATTGTGGTCAGTGAATCAATACTGGGGCATTGCTGGGGAACTTATTAGAAATGCAGAATCTCAGGCTTCATTCCCAACCTAACGAACAGAGAATCTGCATTTAACTATGTTCCCAAGTGATCCATTAAGTTTTGAGAAGTGCTGCTTAGATGGCGCTTTCCAGAGTGATGGGAACAAGAAATTGTTCTAGGAGGGTAATAAATGGCAGATTCTACAGACAAGATTGCCATATTTTACAGACAGATTTTTCCAAGATGTCTGATATTAAAGGGATGGAAAGGGGACAGTAAACTTGAAAATGAGATGTATGGATAGATATGATTGTTAGTTGGGGACTTGGAAGAAATGAGATGCGAGAGTCTGAGAGAGAAACACAGAAATACCACAATTGCAAGGTATTTTGTTTCTGATGCGAAATTGCATGAAACATTCTGTCCATAGAACTGTAGTGTTGGTGAGCAAGTTTCTAAACTCACCAGAGAAAATGGCCTTACCTTTGACAGTAGTGGAAAATGAATATCCAAATTCCATTACCATTTGAGGAAAAAAAAGCCTATTAATAAGTGAGAGGATGTTCTACAGTAACTTATTTTAATGATTAGTGGTGACAATATTTGTCTTTCTACCTCCAATGTTGGAATCACTTTAGGAGTTCACTTAATAATTTAAAGTTTAAGACTTTATAAAATAGTTTATATGTTATATTTCTATTATACCCAGATTTTGCAAAAATCTTAGTTTTCAAGTTCTATTAAATTAATTTTAATGTTTAAAAAGAGCCAATAGCAAATGTTTGCTGGTCAGTTCACGCCTCTACTATCTGCTAAACTCACTCCTCTCCTACCGCACACTTTTGTTCCTTCTCTCTTCTGCTTAGACATCACGTTTCCTCAGTTCCTCTCAGAATCAGCCTATTTACCTCGCCTTCTGCACCATGGAGGAAATAAAATGCATCCGAAGGGAATTCCATCTCCTTCTCAGAATCAGTTTATTAATCTTCCTTGACTCACTCCCATCTTCCCTTCCTTCCTTCTTGCTAAAATGGAGAGAATGTCTCTCCCCACTCCTAGACCAAAATGTGCGCATTGACTTTCTAGCCTGTCACGTCATATTTTCAGGGAGCTCTTTCCATCATTTATCTGCTCTCTCCTACATCGTCAGCCTCTCCCTTTCTCATACTTTCCATCACCAACAGACTTCATTATCTCCCGTATTAAAAATTAAAAGTTCCCCCATGCCCCACTTCCCCCTTGAGACACCGCCATCTCTCTCCACTCACCTTCAGAGCCAAATTTCCAGGGTTGTACCACTGCCACCTCCATCACCCACTTCCTGTAAACCCTCTTCCATCCTGGTCTGGCTTCTGCCCCCACCCCACCATCCAGACTGCTCCTGCTAAGCTCCCAGGGGGTGGAAGTAGACAAACACAGGGGCGTTTCTCGTGGCTTATCTTCCTTGATGTCTAGGCAGAATTTGACAGGTTACCCAAACATTCACGCTCTCTGGCAGTTTTCCACCTGGGTCCCTGTCGGTTTTTCTTAGCGTCCTGTGTCAGCTTCTTCCTTCACCACAACCTCTCAAGGTTGGGGCTCCTCAGATCATCTTGCGAGCCCTCAGGCTTTCCTGCTCATTCTTCTCAGCTGGTTAATGGGTCTTCAAATGCAGCCCATCAGCTGATGAGTCCTAGGATCCAGCCCTGATCCAGACTTCCCACTGTATGGTCCCCAGACCCATTTATCCGACTGCCTACTGAATGCCTCAACTTGGTGGTCTCTGAGGTACCTACACACTTGACATATCTTTAACCAAACTCTCAGTCTCATCCCGACTCTCACTCTGAAACCCTCAATTATGGTCTTCTTTCTTTGGTGGTCCCCATCTCCGATCCAGATGTAGGATTATGTGTATACAGCTTTCAGTTTTACTTACTATCCTTTAGCTTTTAATTCTTTCATCTTATTCTTTTAACTGCTAAATTATATCACATACTTTCCTTTCAATGCTGAACATCTCTATTACGAATTAATTCTAGAGCCAGCCCTGATGGCCTAGTGGTTAAAGTTTGGTGCTCTCTGCTTTGGCGGCCTGGGTTCAGTTCCCATGCGCAGAACCACATCACTAGTGTGTCAGTAGCTGTGCTGTGGCGGTGGCTCACACAGCAGAACTAGAAGGACTTACAACTAGGATATACAACTGTGTACTGGGGCTTTGGGGAGCAAAAAAAAAAGGATGATTGGCAACAGATGTTAGCTCAGGGCAAATCTTTCCCAGAAAAAAAAAATTAATTCTATAAATAGCCAACAAATCCCTCCTTGGAGTGATCTTCTTTGCTTCCTATTACTTGAAATATTTTAAGTCACATTGTTCTCAATTAGGATTATATCCTCTGTATTTACAGGATCTTGTTTACCACATTCCAGAGGGCATTGTATCCTTAGTTTCATCTCTCCTTTACCAGCAGGTATTTCTAGAGTTTAATTTCAGTCTTAACCATTTCTACTAGCTATAAACAACGTGAGATATTGATGCATCTGCCCTTTTTAATGTTGATAGAGTCCTTAATATCCAAGAAGTTTATGTGCATGAGGAGTACCACTATTTTACTTTGATATCCAATTTATATTTATATAGCATTCTTCTAATATTTGTATTTTATTTGTATAACCAGTAAAGGTAAAGCTTATTAACTTGACAAATTGGATTTCCATAGACATTTAAACATTGATTGCACACCAAATGAAATTTTTCTAATCGTTGAATTCAAATCACAGTCTGATATATCTGATTTTCTGAACTGTTTTAAGCACTATATAAAGCAAATACAATAAGCACACAATTTGTTGAAAATTGGATTGCTTCACTTAAGCTAATCAGGTCAAAAGTGCTAATAACTTAAATTTAATGGTGTTTCTTTATTATCTATATTCTTATTCCCTCTCATGCATTTTTAGGGTTGTCTTTCTTGCATTTCATCAGTTTTACCAATTGTGCACATGTCCAGTGTTTCAATAATCTCACACACCCTAAAGATAAAGAAAGAACATTCCAGACTTCCCACAGTTGAAGGATCTGGTTTATTAACCAGTGTATTCCTGGTCTAGGTCATGAGATCTTTTTGCACCTTCCAAGTTGATTTTACCAGAGTTGATTCCTTAACAGAAGAAGTCCAGCTCTTATAGTTAACTTTTGTCCTTTCCATAAGAAATTGTCCAAATCACTGCTTCCGACAGTTTGTCAGTTTTATTTTTTGGTAAGCCTACCTTTAATTCCCAAATCTCACTTAATCTGAGCATCTCAACTTCTTACTACATTCATTATAAGCTTATTCTTGTGCAACTTTGCCTTCATTTTACAGACCAGGCTGGGCCTTCTCTGCCAGTGCTTGTTCTGAAGGGGCCCTGCTCAAGTCCAGTTACATCTGAAAGTTTAGGTCAATGCGGCTCGTGGAAGTTACTACTCTTGTTGCTCATCCACCAGTTAGTCCTGGGTATTGGATTCTATTACCATTATTATTGAGATTGTCATTCTCGGTGTCTGGTCCCTTCAGCTCTTACATGCTGATGCTTGTCCCTCACGCCTACACACTGACCACGTGTCCTGCACCCTTCAAGTTGAAGGATTGTCAGTTCTGTCCCCATGAGTTTGTCTACATTTTTGGATGGTGGTAAAAAAACAAAATGATGAAGTTGCTTTTGATAGCCATCTGCCTTGCTCGAGAAATAGTATCTGAACACCCTCACAGACTATCACCAGCTGTGACTTCAGAACCAGATTGGTCCCTTGGAAATAAAAACAGGTGTTTTACATAGCATAAATATAGTTAGACAGATGGAATGCTTAGAATAAAGAAAAATACTCCTTACCTACTTATTTTAGTTCCCATTATCTTGTTCTTCCTGAATAATCTACAACTATCTGTGGAAGGTTATTTATGGGAGAACAGGCATGAGAAAGAAACAAATTTCTATTTACAGTATAATGAAATGTAGAAAATCGATGAATATAGAAAGACACAAAGCAGAGCTAATGGGAAGTACTGAATTATGATACGCAGTTATTAACATTTATATTACTCTTTGTTTTGTACTTGCTAATGTTTTTTGATTGTGACAGCATTTGTTCAAATGATGTCTTTGTACTTTTGATGAATACTCTCATTTAAAGCTCTGCCTACATTCTGCAGATTTTTGTGATCAGGAGCCTTATTCTTTCACCTTTCCTGATGCCAGATAATCTGCAACAATATTCACAGAAATATTATATTCCTGAAATTTTGTGAAGGAAAAAGTCACTTATTTTTACAATCACTTTCTACATGCAAAGCATTACCAGTATGTTATTATTTGGGCTGAAGTATTTTCCCTTCAGGGTTACTTTGAAGATGGAAAAGTTTCTGAGCCTGACAGCATGTGACATGTTAGTTTCAGGTGGGTTTACTTCCTCCACACAAGTCAGGATACGTATTAAAATACAAAACAGAAAAACTCTGAGGCTGTCAAACCACAAATTTTCCATGAACAGCAGTCAGATGCCCAGCTGCCTTCTACTACACGGATTCTGAATGTTTTTAGAAACTTTGCATCTGGCAGTAAATCTTACTTGAATATTGTGTGTCTGTTTTAATTCAAAATGGTATATGCACATGGGGGAAAAGCATTTACACATTAAAAAACAAAAGAAAAACATCGTCAAATTACCCCCATATCCATACATTAGGAATAGTAATTATTATCTGTTTGGTATATATTTGTTTCTTTGTGTGTAGATATACAGACACAAAAGTACATCTTTTTTTTTAGTACAAAAATAGATTTGGTTCATGCTTTCTATAGAGTATATATTCTTCTGCAACTTTCTTTTGTTTTTGCCCCATCCAGTAGCATGTCACGGGAATCATTCTCTCGCCTTAACTTATGCTTTTAAGTTGCCCTTGTCTGAGTAGACCAAAACTCGCATGATCATTTCCTACCTGTGGTCACTTTTTACATTCTCTTTGATCTCTGTGCATCTATCTTTGCACACTGCAAATATTTCCATAGGACAAACCCCTACAGCTAGAATTGCTGGCTCAAGGAGAACACACAATTAAAATTCTGAAAGGTTCTAGGCAAATTGCCCTTCAAAATGAGTTGTACCAAGATACACTCTCTCAATAGTTCCTGAGAACATTTTTCTCTCCACTTGCACTAACGACGGATAGTATCAATCTTTTCAAATTTTGGTGATCAGGTCGACAAAAATAAACGAACAGGAAGTGTACCTTGTTTTAATTTAGAGAACTTATTAATCTTCAACTGGGTTGGTTTTATCATGGTAAGGATCAATTTTGCCCATATTCAGAAACTCATGCCTTAAGCTATATTTACTATTTGAGTTCCTTATTAGTATGTTTCTTTGCTTCTTGGTAGTGGTGGGGGTGGGAGTGAGGGTGGGGCAGGGGCTGGGTTGTGTCTTATTATTCTCTATCCTATTTCCATTGAGAAGAAAACGTCTGCTCCATGGTTAAAAAGCAGTGGGTACTTGCATCTACCTCTTTCTTATTCCTTCATTCACATCTATCCAAATAAACTCTATCTAATAACACACAGATAAACTTTATAAATATGTGTTTAAATTTTAATCAACATTATAAATAATCAGCCTAACAATGAGATATTTGTTTAGGGTGCTTCTAAAATTAACTACTCACTGAGAAACTTATGAAGAGACTTGGAAGGCCATATTATATCCAAGAAGATAATAAATCAAGTTTCTCTGCTAATTTAAATATTCTTCAAAGTGTAGGTAGGATCTGAGGAGGAAGAAATACAACCAAGAGATGTTCATAGAACATTCCATCAGTCATTTATTCATTCGCTATCCATTGGTTAAGTGCCAGCACAGCAGTGCAACCCCAAGTACAACATAGAAACAAATGGAATACTTCTTGGATGCAAAGTTTAAGACCTTATAGGAAAACAGTTAGAGGGACCAAGGTGGCAAGTAAATCAGATAATTACAATTTTTCATTAAAATAAAACAAGAGAACACCTTACTACCTTCAGAACATCTTAATGATATTAACTTAGAAATAAGGGGAATTCCACAATTGATTACCATTTGCCATCTCTCACTCACGAGATCTCTTTCAGGATTTTCCTTCCCTGTAGCTTTAAGTTAATGCTTAGAAGTTAGTGTCCTTTATGGTGAATGATGCTCATTTTGAGGGACACAATTTTTTCTGTTTTTCCTTGAACCAGAAGTCCCTTGTCTTTCTGAGTTTATGACTTGCAGTTATTAAGCATTGTCTGCTAGCTCCCACCACTGTCCCAGAAGAACAGAGTTCTTTGGATGCTTAAAATGGACAAACATCCAAATGCAAACTCTTTAACCTACTCAGCTTGCAACCCCAATTAGCAGTATAGTCTTAGCTCTGCCAATGATAATTTTGTGCTGACCACACACATTCTCAGTCCCTCTTATTTGGATCTGAGCATTCCCCTCCTAACAGATGTAGGAAGAGAGTTCTAAGACCTGGATTTACTTTCCCTCAGCATCTGACACCTCTCTGAAGGTTTAGTCTAAAAGCCCACTTCTGTTCAGGCTTCTCTGTTATCCCTTACACCCCTCCTTATGATTTTTAAGTACCTGGTTTGGTTGCCCTTTAATTAGGTTAATGCCTAATTAACCATGGTAACAGTGACACCCAACTGCATTGAAATTCTCCTCATTGCTAAAAAGGCATACATACATTAATCCATATATACCAGAATGGTAAACAAACAAACAAAGAAATCTTAAAATTAAGGATAAATTACTGTATGTGTATTATGCACTGTGCCACGTGTGGTTGAGTGAGAAGAGGGGTACCCAAATGGTGATACACACCTCCAGTACTCAAGGAGATGATGTCTACATTAAAAAGAGTCCCAGAATACAAGTTGTTAGGTAGAAGCATCATGGGAGATAAAAAAGGCTTGGGAAAAGCAAGCAGGGAGAGCTTTCCTACAGGGGGCTCAAGGAATGTTTTGTGGCGCAGCCTGGCTGGTGAAGAAGTAGGAAGATCTCTCTGGGCAGATGAAAGAGGGTGTACAAGACACTTGGAACCAGGAGGCATGCTAATGTGTAATTCGTTTATTTGAGGCATCCTCTAAATGCAGAATGGCGGAGAGTGGGAGCTAAGAGTAGGGCATATCCTGGAAACAAACTTGTCTTGGCCTGCCTAATGGGTGGGTAATGACTCCTTGGACAGTCGAAAGACACTGATGACTTCTGAGTGTGAAAGGAGGAAGGCATCATCATTGTATTTCAGGAAGATAAACCTGACATCACTGAGTGGGAACGAGGAAAGACTTAAGTAACCAGTTTTAGAGATGATTACAATTCTGTGACTGGATTAGAGGAGTCTGAATTAAAGTATAATGGACAAAAGAGAAATCATTGAATTTCCTTTACCAATAGAGCTACTTGGGTCATTCAAATCAATCCACCCTGAGTGAAAATAATTTTTTTTTAATCTGGATAAAATAATCTTTTAAATACTGCTTAAAAGCATCAAAGATGCTGCAAAGACTCTATGGAATTGCTAGACCAGTAGTTTTGGGGAAAAGCCTAAACCCAGAGAAATCAGGTGAATATTGGGCTTTTCAAGCTGCTCTGGCTCAGAGACAATTGGCTAATTACTATGAATTTGGGTTTGGATTTGGATGGATCCCTTTCCCTGCAAAGGGGACAGGCATCTGGGGGCAGGGCTTCCCAAGGTCTGGAGTCTCACAGGAGATGCTCTCATCTTTAAGGTGGAGCCTCACATAAATGCAAACCAGAACTAAACCAGCCGAATCCCACCCCAACGTCAGCACTGCAGAGAAGGCCGTCTTAGCCCTGAGCAGAGGAGAAAAGGAAGAAAATGATTAACAACAAGAAAAAGTCCATCCTTGAGAAAGTGTGGTCTAGACGGGATGGCTTGGCTTTTGTACATATTAAATGTGGAACTGTAGACATCCTGTTGAAAATAGCCCAGTTGGGAGCTTTGGGAGAAAGGTTGGATTTGAGGATTACTCTTTGGGATGTGTTGCCATGGAGGTGATGGAAGGATGGGAGTGGGTGAGATTTCAAAAGGAGTGGTGGGAGGTGCTCAGGAGGAGAGGAAGAGATCCAAAGATGCGATAATGGGTGCAAAGATGGAAGATAAAGAGCAGAGTGTAGCAGATTCTCCCATGAACCAGCCCCAAGCCAAAGATTCATGTGCAAAGGATGCATTAAGAAGGTGTCCTCATGAGAAACCATTAAGGGGCCGAGGAAAATGGAAGGAAAGGAATCAGGTAACTCTGGTATCTTCTGGAGGGGGCAGTCGAGGGAGCCTACAGCAGCTGGGGTACAGGCATAAAGCCCAGGTTCAAGGGATCCAAGGAAATCAGCAATGTCAGCTACATAATAAGAGAAGCAGCAGGAAAATCGCTTAGGCTCCTGTGATCCCAACGTGGAGGGAATAGCGGCAGCCAGTTCCTCAGGGAGGTCAAGTACAGGAGAATGATGTGAGGAGCAGAAATTCATAAGTTACCCCAGAGAGAGCGGCTTCAGGAAAGCCCTGGGAGAAGGAAGCGGGTTTTAGAGGAGGAAAAAGGTAAAGGTAAGAATTAAATAGATATGGCAAGGGGAAACTCTCGGTTGAGCTGTTTAGCAGTGAACTATGGTGGCAGAAAAGTTCCATCTTGGGCTGGCCCCGTGGCCGAGTGGTTAAGTTCGCGCGCTCCGCTGCAGGCGGCCCAGTGTTTCGTCGGTTCGAATCCTGGGCGCGGACGTGGCACTGCTCGTCAGACCACGCTGAGGCAGCGTCCCACATGCCACAACTAGAGGAACCCACAACGAAGAATGCACAACTATGTACCGGGGGGCTTTGGGGAGAAAAAGGAAAAAATAAATCTTAAAAAAAAAAAAAAGAAAAGTTCCATCTTGAGGGCATATTTGGGGAAGAATCGTTCCCCACAAAGTGCACCTGAGGATGTTGGTAGTCAAAGAAGACTGACAGTAGCTTACATTTGTAGAAAGCTCCCTACCGGCACATCCTGCCTAGGAATAATTCTTATTAAATGGCATTCCGTAAGAGCTGCTCATCAGGTTTTGTCTGTTCCAGGAACTAGAGTACTGACGACAACAGGCAAATGAAGCATGCTCTGTCTAGGGAATTCTGTCTGAAAAATTCTGGGAAGGCTCTTTGACTCAGAACATTATGGAATCTGCAAAAGAATTAAGGAAATCACTTTGCACACGCTTTGGATTTGCAACTGTGTAATCTATACATTTAACTTAAGCGTAAAATACATAAATAATCTAAGATTGTTATATAAATTATATTCTTTCTTTCTATCCTTCCTTTCTTCCCTCCCTCCTTCCCCCCCTCCCTCCCTTCTTCCTTTCTTCCCTCCCTTCCTCCCCATTCCTCCTTCCTTTCAGTACAACAGGACAAGTTACCCTTTAGTCCTCCAACAACAGCAGAAGGCACATGTCGTCTCTGACCCCACAATGAGATGGAAGGGAGATGGCCCAATATACACGGGCCGGAGTGTGCCTACTGGCCACTGCAGCCCCAGGCGTTTCTCACTTTGTGGCTCTTCTACAAACTCAGTTGGCGAAGTCTTCAGAGGTAATAAGCAACCCCCCAAACAAGATATCTGAGGGTCTCAGAACATAGTATCGTCAGCCCTTCGTAGCCCTCTGTTTCAACAGGACTCTTAGCCCCCATATCCTCATGCACGTTTAAGCTCTGACACCTGAGAAGGCTGAATTCCTGCCCCAAACCCTGTGCTCCAGCCTGGGGTGGGGTTCCTCTTAGTCAGCTGTTGGGAATCCCCAACAATAGCTGCCTGCTTTCTATGACTTTGCTAGTTGTCTGGTGTTTCCAAATCTGCCAGCTCCTAATCCACCCTTTCTTGAATAAACACATTCGATTTCAGATATTGTTGGGATTTCGGCCTTTGAATCCTGCCTGCGTCTATCTTCGGACTGAGCTGAGAACTCACATCCTCACATCCTTATGCACCTGCTTTAGTGATAGTAGAGCCCTCATTTTGCTTCCATTCTCGACTCTCCAGCTTTCTTGGGTAGCCTCTCCTGCAGCTGCCCTAATTATTTCATTTCTTCTTGATGTCTCTGAGCTTGTCCAGCATTAATTTCCTCCTGCAAGTTTGAACACATCATTTCCTTCCCCAGGACCTCCCACTGAGAAGTAAGCAAAGCCGAACAACCAGTTTACCTATGCGCGTTGCTTTCTCCTTTTCAATAGACAAGATGTCTTGACATTTGCAGAGTTTTTCCCCGTTTATAAATTACAAAGTAATCAAAATATCTGATTTGTTTCTTACTTATTTCTTCACAGCCTTGCATACAATAGCTATTAGTTGAATTTCTAACCCAATTAGGAGAGAGGAGACTGGGCAGAAGTGAAAGATTTACATTACTTGTAAAATTCACTAATCCGAGGTCAATAAAATTCCATTTACTACAAAGCTTAAGAAGAACTCACATAGATTTAAACATATCATTAATGAAATCATTTCTTTTATCCACTCAATAAAGCATGAGCAGATTTATTCTGATTATGTTTGTATTCATTTATTCAAGAAGTATTTATTAAAACTGCTAGACTCTGGGTATGCTAAGCAAGATGCACAAGATCTCTGTTTTCATGGAGCTTACGTTTTCTGGGAGGTGAGGGTAGGAAGATTTCAGATGATAAGAAATATGAGAAAAGGAAAACAAATCTCCCTAACTGCAGAGTTATAAGAAACAACTTTCTCTCTCTAACACAGTGGTTCTCAATTGGGGCAGTGTTGCTCCCTAGGGGACATCGACAATGTTTGGAGTCATTTTTGGTGTGACATGTGGAGGCAGCTACTACTGCATCTGGTAGGTAGAAGCCAGGGGTGCTGTTCAACACCCTGCAGTGCACAGGACAGCCCCCGCCACAAAGAAGTGTCCAGACACAGATGTTGGCAGTGCTGAGGTCAACAAACCCTGCTCTAATGATAGAATTATTATATGTGTATAATATCCTTTTATACTTATTTGCTTTCACTGATAGACATACATGAAAGATGTCATCATTGCTTTAGAATTCCAATAGTGGTTTTTTTTTTCTGGGGAGGAAGATTGCCCCTGAGCTGACATCTGTTGCCAATCTTCCTCTTTTTTGCTTAAGGCAGATTGTCGCTGAGCTAACATCTATGCCAATCTTCCTCTATTTTTTATGTGGGATGCTGCCCCAGCATGGCTTGATAGGTGGTGTGTAGGTCTGCACCTAGGATCTGAACCCGTGAACTCCAGGCTGCAAGGCGGAGCATGCGAACTTAACGACTATGCCACCAGGCTGGCCCCCCAATAGTGTTTTTAAAACTAAAAATTGCATTTTTTTCCTCAAAAGAGAAGGAGTATACCTTTAAGAATTTTTTTCTTACCATATGCAATAATCTGGTGTCCTTTCACAAAATGTTTTCTTGAGGAAAGAATGTGACTTTCAAAATCTCACAGTACTGACCACCACCATCATTTAACTGAAAGTTGACCAATACCAAGACACTCTTTTTCAGAAATGCCCTTAGTAATCTGCATTTGTGACCTCTGAAAGCAGGAGAAAGTCTTGGAAGGTTCTGGGCTCCCTGTGGTGTTGGAATCTTTACTCCAGCATAACTGGAATCTCCTATCAGTTGCAGTCTCATTTGTGTGGTCAAATGAGCAAATTATCAGAGCAGATGGACCAAGAGAAATGTTGCTTTCTTGAGGGGACTGCCGAACATAAATTCCAGATTCATTACTCTCTGCAAATTAGAATCAAATATACTAAATCTCAAGGATATAGACTGCAACTGAATTGTATTAAGTTTTATTAAATTGCCAGTGAAATTGTGAATTTTACCTAGCACTCTAGACGATGTTTTTATCATTCAGAGGATATTCTTCCAGGCTGCCCTAACTTTATTTACTTCTCTCTTCTCCTTCCCGTTTCCCTGGCTCCCTCAATCACCGCCACCTGCCCTGCTGTACATTTACATCATCTCTGTCTTCCTAAACTGCCTCTCTGTCTTTTTTTAACGGACAAGAGTCTGCAACTAGTGCTATGTCTCAAAAAAGCAACTAATTACAGTGCTGTATATTCATAACATTTTACGTTTCCCTCTACCCTTTTTATATCTTTAATTACATTCAAGCGTTTCAGGAATCCATTATGTATCGTAATCAAACTTCATCTTGCCTCGTGAGTCTATTCCTCCTTTAAATCTAGATTTCTAAAATGACTGTGCTATTTTTGTCTGTTTAACTCCATCCTCTCTAGTTTTCCTGGACAAAGAGAGATGTTTCAGGGGTTTGTCTGTGAATACTTACGAACAGTCTGGTGACATGAATTGCCCCTTAAGCATGTCTATTCTCTGACAGAAAATAAGAGAGAAGGCAGTCCCACGAGCCCGGACTTTACAGACAGACAAAACCAAATTCTAATCCTCTCTCAGCTTCTTATAAATCACTTAATCTCCTGAACCAAAATGTATTCATCTATCAAGTGAATACAGGACTTTTTTTGAAGTTGTTATGAGGATTACATGCATGGGAAATGATGGCAGCTCAACAAATGTTTGTTACCTTTCCTGTAAAAATAATATATGCAGCCTCCTCTTCAAAGCAGGAATACCACCAGGGCAGACCTGGTTTCCTTTTTCCCTAATCCTAAATATATATATCAGTGCCTTGATGATTTCTCAATGGAAAATGACATCTGGACATCTGGGGACCAAAACACCAATCAACATTTCCTCTGTTGCAGAAACTAATCAGCTCTACAGATCTCACTCTTGAGGTCACCTTGACATAGGAAGCATCAGAGAATAACTGAACTGAAAAATTGGTTTAAAATTCCATTAAGTATAAGATGATTTGTAATGGAAGAGGTTTTTCTGAGCTTGCAAAACTCTGAAGCCTTCGTTTGTTTTAAAAAGATATATGCGTCAACAGGAGGTACATGGGATTGTCACAGAGAGATAGCATAGTTACGTGCTTACAAAAACAGGGGAATGAACATCTTCAGATGTTACTTCAGGAGGGAAATGGAACTACCCGGAATCTAGTTTATATAAATAGAAGGAATGTTTCAAGGAGTAAAAGTGATGGTCAGCTTTACTTCGGTGGAATGTTTCTTACAAAAGCCAGAGAAACTAAAAGCACACTGTTTCCCCTAAAAAAAATTCTTAAATTTCACAAGCGGAGATTCCACATTATCTGTGAATTTCCTTTCATTACGTTTAGGTGGATATTAGTGATAAGTAGTGTGGAAAAGGTCCCTGTATAATCTCCTTGATCTTTGCTGTCATTCTGTAGCCCTATATAGTTGCACCAATCTTTGTTATATCTGACACCAGGTGCTAAAACAGAGGTACAGAAAAAGCCGGGACTTGTATTTGCTGAAGAGAACGCTGTTTTGAGGTCAGCAGCATTGCCATCAATAAAGACTTTTCCTATAATGGAATGGAATGAATCAATAGATTTGTTGTGGTCATTTGTCAAAATTTCAGACCCAAATAATGATATTCCATAATATAATCAAGACAGCAAGCTGGTAGGAAATACACTTGGAGATTTATAATGTTTTAAAATTATATGAGTAGTTTTGACAGGAACTAATGTTTTAAACAACAAGACTGGTTGTGTACACACACACACACACACAGAAAGGGGAGCTTTACAAAGCCCCACATAAAATAATGAAATTATTGATTAAATGAGAAAATTCAATGATGCCTAAAGGAAGTCATTATCAAGGAGTCTTTCTCCTAACTTCAGACGTGTGCTTCATTTCATTGCTGCTAATTAAAAGAAAATAATAAAATAAACAGCAGAATAAGTAAGCTCTTATCCTTCTATTGCAATCTAGCCATGGCATGGACGTGAGCCAGCAATGACAATAAACAATGAGTAGAACTCAAACCATTTCCAATTAAGCTCTAAAACCTTGAGCTTGCAAAACTGGAACGTTACCTTTAAAAACATGAATTATCTGAGCTCAGCATGGTGAGTTTGAAAGAAGTTCCAATAAAGCTTTGTGGTGCAAATGACGACCCCCTCCCAGTGAACCATTTTTTGACTTGATCATTAATCACTGTGTTGCTGTGTGGACAGAGTTTATCAACTCTTGACAAACAAGAAGTCTTTTGGCTTGTAGGCAAACATTTGGATTTTAATTTGCATCTAGTAAATGCAAATTAAAAAACGATACAAACATTATGAACTTACAGATAATCTTACAGTTCTGAAGTTTAGAAGTGGGTAATGGGTTTCTCAGGGCTAAAAATCAAGATGTCAGCAAAGCTACAGTCCTTTCTGGAGGCTCTAGGGAAGAACATCTTTTCTTGCCTTCTCCATCTTCTGGAGGTTGACCACATTCTTTGGCCTGTGGCCCCTTCCATCTTCAAAGCCAGCAATGACTCATGAGTCCCCTGATGTCACCTCACTCTAACCTGACACTACCTCCCACTTCCACTTTTAAGGACCTTTACAATTACATTGGTCCACCTGGATAACCCAGTATAATCCTCTAATTTCAAGGTCTGCTAATTAGCAGCCTTAATTCCACCTGCAACTTTAATTCTCCTTTGCCATCTAAGGTAACATACTCACAGGTTCTGGGAATTAGGACATGGAAATCTTTGTGGGAAGGGGCATTATTTTGCCTCCAGTAGCAATTATCTGATTCTTTTTATTTCACAAATTTAAAACTGAAGTACAAAGAGTTTATATAACTGATGTTTAAGGGATAAAATTTAGAATTTAATACTGAAACCATGTGATACTGACTGTTATAAAACTATGCTCTTGTCTTCTGTATATGTCTATATAATTTGGACATATATTTCCAATATGATAATGGTTGTTAAATGAAATCTTCTGTGTGCCTTTTGCACAAACATTCTAAACCTTAAAACATTGAAATCTCACGCATTTATTTTAAAGCCCTAAGAATATAAATATTAACGCTTACCAATTTGCCAAGTGAAATACATAATGCAACAAAACAAGGCATGTCATGGTGCAACCATCTCTAAGGTTGAATTACATCAGATAGTAAAATGGAAATCAAGATTTGATCAGGTACTTGAAAGCACTTTGAATAAAAATAAAGTACCAATGTCTTAACCAAGGAACATTGTATGCCAGTGTGTTTTACTATTTAGTTCTCTCTTTTTTTTAAATTTGGACTGGACTCTTATCTACTTCCTTTCAAAATTAGTATATATTGAATGATGACCACATTTAGTGTTTTGGTTGATATTTTACTTGTTTTAATCACCCTAGGAAAGGTTAGTGAAAAGTATCTCTCTACTTTTCATTTTTCTCTATTTTTAATCATCTGAAATTGATTTTAAAGAATTCTATGTAGTTTTATCTTTTTCAAAATCCATATAAAAAATGAATGTTCACAGTCTTTACCCAATTCATCTGCACAAAAATAAGTTTAAAATAACAACAACTCTAAGATGGAACAAAGTTTGACTTGCTCAAACATTTGATACTAAAATATGTCAAGGACGAAATGTGAAAGCACTCATCAATTAAGGTAAAATGTCAATGGAGGTATTATAGTCATGAATATTTATGAAGTGAATGACATAGCATCCAGATATATTTGAGATGTACTAATAAAATGTATTTTGAAATGCAAAGATATGAAATTGTTTGGGGAAGGTTTGACACACTTTTCCAGTCTTTGACAAAATAAGTCAATGGAAATAAATAAATGTAAATGTAGAGAATATGCACAATGTGATCAATAATGTTGGTTAATAGATAAACTGTGAGTCCTAGAAGCAGAGACTGCCCTTTCTGTTTTTGAAAGCATACCAAAAAGATCATATGTTAGGTGATAAACAATATTATACTAAACTTTCAAAAAAGAAATAATGCCGAAAATATTCTTGGACCTGAACACACACACACTTTAATAACAATACGGTAATAACAATACTCTCCTCATCACAACAGCAGCAGCAAACCCTGGGAAATTAGACAGCCCACCTCACTCAAAAAAGAGGAGTTTAAATTCCCACAGATTACTTCTCGGCCTTTTGGCTAAGATCAAGTGTAAATTCCCACAGAGAGGACACCCATAGCCCATCAAAATTTGCCCCTCTACTTACTCCCTATCATACTACCTTCAGGCATGCTCTTCAAAACACTTACCTGAAGTATCTGTTGTTGTTTTTTCAGTAGACTTTATTTTTTAGAGCAGTTTTGGGTTCACAGTAAAGTTGAGCAGAAAATACAGACTTCCCACATACCCTCTGCCCCCACACATGCACGACCTACCCTGCGATCGACATCTCGCACAAGAGTGGCAAGAGTGGCACATTTGTTACAACCCACCAACCTATATTGACATGTTGTTACTACCCAAAGTCCATGCTTTACATTAGGGTTCACTCTTAGTGGTATACATTCTGTGGGTTTTGACAACTGCATAAAATGGCATGTACCCACCATTATAGTATCAAACAGAGTAGATTCACTGCCATAAGAACCCTCTGTGCTCTGCCCATTCATCTCTCCTTCCCCCTAAACCCTGGAAACCACTGACCTTTTTACTATCTCCATAGTTTTGTCTTTTCCAGAATGTCATAGAGTTGGAATCATACAATATGTAGCCTTTTCAGTTTGACTTCTTTCATTTAGTGATATGCATTTCAGGTTCCTCCATGTCTTTTCATGGCTTGATAGCTCATTTCATTTTTGTGCTGAATAATATTTCATTGTCTGGGTGTACAACACTTTATTTTTCCATTCACCTACTGAAGGATATCTTGGTTGCTTCCAAGTTTTGGCAATTATGAATAAAGCTGCTATAAACATCCATATGCAGGTTTTTGTGTGGACATGTCTTCAACTTTCTTGGGTAGACACCAAGAAGCATGAATGCTGGATCATATGATAAAAATAAGTTTAGTTTTGTGAGAAACTGCCAAACTGTCTTCCAAATTGACTGTACCATTTTTCGTTCCCACAAGCAATGAATGAGAGTTCCTGTTGCTCCACATCCTTGCCAGCATTTGGTATTGTCAGTGTTTTGGATTTTCACCATTCTAATAGCTGTATAGTGGTATCTCATTGTTGTTTTAATTTGCAATTCCCTAATGACATATGATGTAGAGCATCTTTTCATACTTTTTGCCATTTGTATATCTTCTTCATTGAGGTGTCTGTTCAGACACTTTGCCCATTTTTTAATTGACTCGTTTGTTTTCTTGTTGTTGAGTTTTAAGAGTTCTTTATATATTTTGGATAACAGTTCTTTATCAGATATATCTTTTGCAAATATTTCCTCCAGCCTCTGGCGTGTCTTCTCATTCTCTTGCAGAAGTTTTTAATTTTAATAAAGTCCAGCTTATCAATTATTTCTTTCATGGATTGGTGTTGTATCTAAAATATCATCACCAAATCCCAGGCCATCTACATTTTATCCTATGTTGTCATCTAGGAAGTTTATAGTTTTGCATTTTACACTTAGGTCTATGATGCATTTGAGTTAATTTTGTAAAGGATGTAAGGTCTGTGTCTAGATTCATTTGTTTACGTGTGGATGTTCCAGCACCATTTGTTGAAAAGACTGTCTTTTTTCCATTGTATTTCCTTTGTCATTCTTTTACCAATACCATGCTGTCTTTTTTTTTGTTGAATTAATTTTTTTCTTTTTTTTTATTAAGGTAACATTGGTTTATAACATTATATAAATTTCGGGTGTACATCATTATATTTTGATTTCTGTGTAGACTGCATCATGTTCACCACCCAGAGACTAGTTACCATCCGTCACATTACACATGTGCCCTGTCACTCCTTTCTGCCTCCTCCCTCACTCCTTCCCTTCTAGTAACCACCAGTCTAATCTCTGTGTCTCTGTGGTTGGTGATGGGGTGGTTGTTTTTGTCTTCCACTTCTGAGTGAAATCATATGGTATTTGACTTTCTTCATTTGACTTATTTTGCTTAGCATAATACCCTCAAAGTCCATCCATGTTGTCACAAATGGCACAGTTTCATTTTTTTTAATGGCTGGGTAGTATTCTGTTGTATATATGTACCACATTTTCTTTATCCATTTATCCATTGATGGGCACTTAGGTTGTTTCCAAGTTTTGGCTATTGTGAATAATGCTGCAATGAACCTACGGGTGCAAATATCTTTTTGCATTCATGTTTTCGTGTTCTTTAGATAAATACCCAGAAGTGGAATAGCTGGATCACATTACCATGCTATCTTGATGAAGAAGTATCTTTTTATTCATGTGCTTACTTATATATTGGCTTTTTCTCCAGTCTTACCTGTGTTGTTCAACAATGCATTAATAAATACCCTTAGATTGGATAAGTTGGGTTAAAGAGGAAAACAAAATATCAGTTACATTCATTCGTTCATGTCATTTGGAAGCACAATGTGACTGGAACATGATGGACAAGCAGGAGAGTGGCAGTTGGTGGCGCTGGTGATCAGGAATGGCTAAGTATTGAAACATGGGATTTGGTCAAAGGAATACTTAGAAGCAAGTTCACACTCATAGAACTTTTCCACATTAAGCAAACAGACAGAAAACCAAAAATATATTCACTAATATTTTAACTTAAAGGAAAATAAAAGTGAACAGAACTGAAAAACACAGTGAACTAAGTATAGATAAAAGTGAGAACTAATGAGTTAGGAAATGTGTGACTCTACAAAAAAACACAATAATTGGCAAATTAACAGAAACACGACAGTTGAAGATGTAACCTATTTTTCTGCTCTTGACAGATTAAAAGGCAAAAATAAACAAGGAAAATGTGAATAATCAAATAATAAGATTGAATTAGTCACTGTATATGAAGCTGTGTGGCTCCAGGTCTGCTTATTAAACAACTGATTTTTCACAGTTTAATTCGTCTAATGCCAAATTATTGAAAACCAGTTCTTCTAAGGCAATTTATTACTTTTGAATATACTCAATTTGCCAGTCATTTTTAAGGAAAATTCATCTTAAATATAGTAAATGTATTTGAATTAATGTTTCCTATTAATTCTTTCTCAACCAGGGTTGTTTATCTGAACCACAGAATATAAAGAATGATTTCAGTGACCGTTGTCTTAGAACTAGTAGTAATGTAGATTCACAGAGGAAAAGTCATTACCCTTGGGCCTAATTCTCTCAGAGTCTGGGTTGGAAAGGGATTTGTGGACTCACTTTCCATGGGTTTAGTCTTCTTCAATATTGTTGAAGAACAGATGTTTAACCCTACAGTATTCAAAAGAACTCACATGAAAACAACAGGATTTTTTTCATCTATGAAAATTTGGTATTATAATATCAAGTATTATTTATCATATCAACTGTTGAATTTTTCCAAAGGGTTATTTACTTAAAACACTTTCGGTCCTCTTATCCACCAGTTGTACTTCCAGAAAATGTAGACATTGTCAGATAAATACACAAAATGCATATTGAAGGATTTGAAGGTAATCTGCTTATAATAATCAAGATTGAAGCAAGCTAATGTATAACAAGGGATGCTTGCGAAACAGCCATTGACACTGATGGTTGCTTACTGAGGTGGCAACTGCTCATAATCACTGTTTGTGATGGCTGCTTTGTCTTTATCACCATGTCCATGTACACATATTTTCTACTGTGCTTAACCTGTCAACCAAAAAGTGGGGAAAAGGCCTTTTCCACCTGTGTTCCTCGCATCCTTGTGATGTATGTCTTCCTCAGTCTATCACTTATATGTACCTAAGGCCTTTGGTAAACTCCAAAACTATTTCTGTATTTTATACCATAGTTTCTCCTTTCCTGAATCCTATCATGTACAGTTTTAGAAACAAGTAGGTAAAGAACATTGTAAGAAAAGTAATACTAAGAAAGTTTTATTCAAGAAAATATTAAAGATCCGTTATAATGTGAAAGTCTTTTTGCATTTCATCTAATGCCAAAGAATGCAAAACTCCAAAAAGAAAATAAAAAACTATGACTAAAATGTAAAAAGACTTTCACATTATAATGTCAGCAATTCTTTTCAGTTATTCCCAACTGACTCTTCAAAATGAAACTGGGATATTTTCAGAGATTATTAAATGTTTAGAATTCTTTAGATAAAACAATCTGATTTTGATTCTTATATCAACTCAGCTTTTCTTTTTGTTGAAATAAAATATATAAATATCTCATTTATTGAGAGGAAAATTTTATGGGACACAAACAGACCCTTGATATTTACAAGGATCACTGTGAAGAAAATAATCAATGTAATAAAAAACAAGTTTTTGTTCAGTTTATGAGGAATAATCAATACTTGCTATTATGCTGTCAATCCAATCCTACTCATTGGGGAAACTAATGATTTAGGATGTTTTGTCAAAATATCCCTATAGTATTGACCCATAGCACAGTTTTCATATAAGAGGATACAGTGAAGGGGTGGTCATCACCATGGCAGCGTGAGATCATCCCTTTGTCTCTCCTTCCAGTCTACAATGAGTAAAACATCTGTAGCTCCGCAAAGGCTGCATTGCCTAACACATCAGGGTACCAGAGAGATCACACATTGGTACATATAAAGGTGAGTGGATTGGAGCACAAAGAGGAGGCAAACCAGGGGAACAGTGGAGGTGGTGTCCATAATTCTGGTGCCCCAGCCATGGTGGGGAAGGAAAGCACCCTCAGCCCTAGAGAACCCAGCAGCAGCAATGAAGGCACCCACATGCCTCTGGCCTCCTAAACGCAGTGGCACCTGAGGCCACAAGGAAATAGGCAGTAGTGGAGGCAGTGCCCTACAGACTCAGGCCCCCCCCCCCAACTCCCTCTCCTCCACTCTGTGGGGTAGGTGTGATGATCTCTGCTTTCCACAGAGAATACTTGAGGAGGAAGCTTTGCAGAGTGCATAAGAAATGTGCTTCTTCTTACAAAGTCAAGTGACAGGCTGAGAATTTGAATTCCAGGCTCCATAACTCCATTTCCAATTTCATCGCTTTCTCTACTATCAAACAGAATAAGCAAACAGAGCAGATGATGGAGACTATACTGTGAGGCCAGAAGGAACACATGGAGGCAGACGGTGTCTGCACATACATGCGTGGGAAGTGTCCTTGCAGAGACCTGTCACGTGTCACATGGGTTTTTTTCTTCCCTTTTCCTACATGTACAGTCTAATTTGTCTGCTATAAACACATTAGTTATTTAAACATATATTTTAATTTCATAGAAAAGAAAAACAATGATTATAAATAAACTCAGAATATTTGTCTTTGAGTGAATTAGTAAAATAGACGAAACTCTGTAAAGTATAATGAAAAAGCAGGAAAAAGGCAGAAAAGGAAATCAACAAAATTAGACGTGGCAGACACAGAGAAGAGATTAAACCCTTATAAGGCAACGCTATGTACAAATCCCTGCAGAAAAATTGGAAAATTTTAAAGAAGTGGAGACTGTCCTTGGAAAATTTAAATTACCAAAATTAAATCAAGAATTCTAGAGGAAGTTGGAAATCTGTATAAATCAATAAAAGAAAAAGAGGGAAGGAAAGCAAAAAAAAAAAAGTAAATGATAGTCAAGACTCTGAGGTCACGTGGATTTACTGATGAGTTTATTCAAGCTCAAACCATAAAATAAAACCAGTCCCACACATATGCACACACACACACAAAACGGAAATCCAGTGTATTATCAGATGCTTGTATAACTTAGATGGGAAAATCTGATGGATATGGGGGAAAAAAGCACAGTACACACCAATGCATTCAACTCTTAAAAACTTCATTTTAGGGGACCAGCCCCATGGCTGAGGGGTTAAAATTCCACATGCTCCACTTCAGTGGCCCAGGTTCGCAGGCCTGGATCCCAGGCATGGACCTACACCATTCATCAGCCATGTTGTGGAGGCATCCCACATACAAAGTAGGGGAAGGTTGGCAGAGATGTTAGCTCAGGGCTAATCTTCCTCAAGGAAAAAAAAGAGGAAGATTGGCAACAAATGTTAGCTCAGGGCTAATCTTCCTCACCAAAAGAAAAAAACCTTCCTTTTAAGTCTTTTTCAGAAAACTAAAATGTAGAACAGCTACAAATTGAGCTGATCTGGTTGGAAAGGGAGAGAGGGAGAAAAGTGGGAGAGAGATAGCAAGCGGAACATCACCTGCTGTTCTGAGGTGCTTGGCTAACCCCCAGCCCTTGTTAAATCCACCTGATTGTGTATTCCACATCTGCACTTGTGCAGCTGTACATAGCTGGAGAAGAACTCACAGCCCAGCAGAATGGTCTCTTTAAACACAGGATTATTAACTTCCGTGGGGCTTTCCCAAGTTCATTCATTTGCCTATACACCCAGAACACTCAGTCATCAAAATTGGCTCCTTACTAGAATCATCTGGGTAGTTTTAAAGAATACTCATGCTAAGATCTCACCACCAAAACCTTCCGATGGGATTAGTCTTGAATGTGACCTAGGCATCCAGACTTTTCAAATCTTCCTGGTTAATTCCAGTGTGTGAATTTGAGACCAACTGGCTTAGAAATCACCTAGAGATCTTGGAAAATTGCAGATTCTGGTTCGTTCAGTACTGGAGAGGTTGGTAATAAGTAAGTAACTCCTGGATCATGCTGCTGCTGGTCTGCTGACCACACCCTGAATGGCGGGGATCTAGAACATCCTACCCTCTCCTCCCCCCTCCAGTGTGATATAGTCCAATACCTTCTCCCCATCCTTGCTCTTAGTTCATGACCTTCTTCCCATTTCACTGGGAAAATCCAAACCATCAGTAGAGAGGTTCCACCAGCTCTGCTTTCCAATCTATCCACCTACCCACCTTAATGCCCACACATTCCACCCTTCCCTCTTGTGACCTCAGTCCATCCATGCTCCCATCCAATGAAAACACCCCCAATTGTACACCAGAGAGGACTTCTCTATCACTCCCACAATTCTCCCTCTCTCTCGGTCATTATCAGATCGTCACGCTCGACTAGATCACTCCATTCAGCAGCAGGCTATGACTTTCCCATCATAACCAAAAAGAATAAAAAATTTAAAAAGGAAAAAATAAAACACCTCTCTTCTTACCCCTGTTTCCTCCTTCAGGAACTGCCCCATAGCTCTCTCCTGACATTAAAACATCTCAGAAAAAAATGATTTATTTTGACATCTTCCAATTTCTCCCTTCCATTTTTCTTTGAACAAGGCTTTCTACACACCTCTCCCAGTGAAAATGGTCCGTTTCAAGGTCACCAATAACCTCCATGCCGCTGTATGCAATGCCAAACTCAGCCCTCAGCTGACTGGACCCACCAGCATCATTTGACATAATCATCACTTTCCCCGCCTTGGGAAGCTTTCCTCACATGGACAACTCACTCTCTCCTGTTCTTTTCCTCCCTACTTCACTGACTGTTTCTTCCCAGGCTCCGTTGCCTGTTATCTTCACCTACACAACCTTTAAGCATTGTAGTGGTGCAGTCTTAGTCTTCAGATGTTTCTATTTTCTTATCTATGTGTCCTCCCTCCAAGATGTCATCTAGCCTAATGGCTTGAAACCCCACCTCTGTGTTGATAACAACATTTCTATCTCCAGTTTGTCTCTCTCCCTTGAACTCTGCATTCCAGCATTCAACTCTCCCTTAGTAGTTCTACGTGGATGACTCATACTCATCTCAATCTTTTTTTTCCTTTACTGAGATATAATTGACATATAACATTGTGTAAGTTGAAGGTGTACAGCGTGTTGATTTGATACACTTGTATGTTGCATTATGATTACCACAGCAGCTTTAGTTAACACCTCCATCACCTTACATAATTACCATTTCTTTTTAGTGGTGAGAACATTTAAGCTTTTCTCTCTGAGCAACTTTCAAGTATACAATATGGTATTATTAATTACAGTCACCATGCTGTACATTAGATTCCCAGAACTTATTCATCTTATAACTGGAAGTATGTACCTTTTGACCAACATCTCCCCATTTGCCCAACCCCTTAGCCCCTAGTAACCACCTTTCTATTCTCTGTTTCTGTGAGTTTGGCTTCTTTAGATTCCACATATAAGTGAGATCATACACTGTTTGTCTTTCTCTATCTGACTTATTTCACTTAGCATAATGCCCTCAAGGGCCATCCATGTTGTCACAAATGGCCGATTCAGCCACAAGAAAGAAGGAAATACTCATCTCAGTTTTAACATTTCAAAATCTGAAGTCCTCATCACTCCTCCTCCAATGCCATAACCAAAAAAAAGGAAAAAGAGAAGATGCTTGCCTCCCTTGCAGTCCTCTCCAACTTAATGTTGTCTCTACTCAGATGAAGCCTCAGGAATTGTCTTTGAGCCCTTTCTTTCCTTCATAGCCTTTCATCCGTTGTTTCCTGAAGTCCTATAGTATCCATCTTCCAAGTACAAGCAGAATCTGACCACTTCTTCCAATCCTCTACTACCTGTTCTAGGCCACCATCATTGCTCTCCTGGGGTATAGCAGTCACATTCTAACTGGATTCCTGATTTCAGACTTTCCCTCCTAGAGACTACTACTAACACAATAGGCAGAGACACACATAGGACAGGTACTGCCAGCCTCTGCTCTAACCTTTCAATAGTTCATCATTTCCCTGCCAGTAAACACCTATGTCCTTACAAAAGTCTGCAAGGCCTTACATGACCCCCTTCCATGACTTATTACTCTTCCCCTCTTGCTCATTCCACTCATTCCAAGGGGCCACATAAGCACCTTGCTGACCCTTGAACACTTCAGTCACCTTTCAAAGGCATGGACAAGCCTGCTTCTCCTCAGAATGCTCTTCCTCATATAGCCATGTAGCTTGCTTCTTCACCACCTTCTAGGTTGTCTGAAATGTGACCTTCTCCATGGCCCAGTAAAGTAGGCAGTGGTATATTTCACCAAGTATTTCTCAATATTTTTAATTTATATTAAGAAAACTGAGGGGGCCGGCTCCGTGGCCGAGTGGTTAAGTTCGCGCACTCCACTGCAGTGGCCCAGGGTTTGGATCCTGGGCGCGGACATGGCACCGCTAGTCAGGCCACGTTGAGGCGGCGTCCCACATCCCACAACTAGAAGGACCTGCAACTAAGATATACAACTGTGTACAGGGAGGGTTTGGGGAGATAAAGCAGAAAAAAAAAAAAAAGATTGGCAGCAGTTGTTAGCCCAGGTGCCAATCCTTAAAAAAAAAAAAGGAAGATTGGCAAGAGTTGTTAGCCCAGGTGCCAATCTTTAAAAAAAAAAGAAAACTGAAAGCGTTATTGACAATATCAAGTACATTTTCTAAAAAATGGGAAGACATCCATTTGCAAGATATTAAGACAAAATCTTTTACAATGGTGCTTCTCAAACTTAAATGTGCATATGAAACACCTGGGGATCTTGTTAAACTGCGAATTCAGATTCAGTAGCTCTGGAGAGAGGACCAAGGATTTGCATTTCTAAGAGGCTCCCGGTGTGTCCATGATGCAGCTGGTCTGTGGGTTACAACTGTAAGAGAGGGTCCTTAGAGGATTCTTTTAGCCTTTAGAAATATAGAGAAATGCTAAAACATGAAAAGAAGAAAAAATCTTGTGTTCTCCCTACTCCTAATTTATCACTAGTAAACTGTTAGTATATTTATGTTTTCTCCCTCTTTAGAGATTACATTTATCTTCCCTACATTGATTCAGTAAAAAAAAAATTATTAAGCGTATACTATGCAATAAACAAGCAGTGTATTGGATGCTGAGTAGATAAAAATAAGTGGAGACTCAGCCACTGTGGTCAGTGAATTTACATGGAGGTGAGTGAAAGAGAGGGCAGACAGAAGGTGCCAGTTCAGTGTCGATTGCTAAGATGTGGACAAGCACAAAGCTCCCTGTGAACATGTGAGCTTTGTCTAGGGAATACTAAATACTCAACATTCCCTTCCACACATTAAAAATCAGGACAAGTTCAACAGTAGCTCACCATCAACTCTAAAGACTCTGCACACAATTTCACTGTAACATTCAGAAGCGATTTCTGTCGCTGATATTTCTTCTGCATAATGTGCAATTATGTGGCGAAGACAGATAAAGTGTGAAACATCAATGATATCTCAAGAAAAGAATTTCAGGAAGTTCGTCTGAGTGAACACAAGCATATCTTGTGGTATTTTGTTTGATTTCCATTATAGAAACAATTTTATTCTGCCAATAGACACAATTACTTCAACTATGACAACCACCTCATTAAAATGGCATTGTATTTTAGCATAAAATTGGATGTTTTGAGAACTGATAAAGGAGCTAAGTAATTTCTGTGTTTATAAAAACAGTCTTTGAACAATGGTTTGTTTGCGTCACTGTAGGTTTGTTTTTCTTGTTTTGTGCAGACGGTAGTGCCTGAGGAAAATTTTACGTGTAGAAGAGGAACAATGACCCCTCTCTCCTTACACTACGTGTAGGCTGGTCATTCATCCACTGACTTATTCACTATATGGTCACTGACTGCACTTCTGCTAAGTGTCTGCTACAGTGCTAGGCTGACCTTGGGAATAGAAAGATGATTAAGACACAGTCTGTACCTTTGAGGATCTCAGTTCAGAAAGGAAAACATGTGAATAAAGTATTAATTCCTCAGAGGAAGTGAGAGAGAATGGAATGACAGTATTGTGGACAGGGGAGGGAGGGCTGGATCAACCAGACTCATCTGAAGGGAGTCTTGGTTTTAATAGGTCTTGAAGAATTAAAAACTTTTAAAAGAGTAAGTTTTTCATTCTCTTGGGGTGAGTAAGGAATATAATGTTAAAAGGTGCAGAGTATGGAAAAGCTTGGGGGCAGTTTCAACATGACTAAGATGGAGACAATGAGAGGGGCTGGAACAAATGAAACCTGAGAAAGAGTAAGGCCAGATTTTGACACACTTTGTTCCCCAATAGAGAACTTTAGCTAGAACAAAGGGACACAGCTTTGCCCAATGGCACCAAAATTTAGAAGGTACAAAATTTTAAATATTATGCAAATTAAACTATTACATTTACATGGAACAATGCATGTATTCCTTTAACAGTATGGAAAAAAATCTGAGTTTGGCGCCTACTTCACAGAAAAAATCAGTAAGAGAAAAACACTGTTAGATGGTGCCCAAAAGTGATTACACCCATCTGTGAGCCATTTCATAAACTGGGAATTGTTTGAGTGCTTGTGGCAGAAAAGCCAGGAGTTGGAAATTGAGAGTGTTTCTGGACAGCAGGAATGTCTCAACCTTTTTATTTTGTAAAAATATTTAATTCAAACAGGCATTAAAGTTATATATATTTTTAATAAAATCATCTTGCTTGCACTATAATGAAAAACAGCAGTCCTTTGCACCGCTTTTCCCCATGCTTGGAACTCCACAGGTGTGCATTTTAAACTACTTTGGTTGTTTCTTCAGATATTTACTTCCTATTTTTAAAATAGCAGGCATATGCTATTTTTGAATCTGTTGGTTTTAGAGATTGTCCATCTATTATTTATTGATTTGTCTCTTGCTACTTCTACTCAAACACTTTTCTTCTCTTACTCCCCACCCTCGTATAATGATCACAAATTTTGGCTAAATCAGTATACTTTGTTTATATTATTAAGGCTGTATACCTATTATTCACAGTCAAACCACGTAATGCATAATGATTACATTCTCATTCTCTTTGGTTTTCCCTGGAGTTAGTAATTGCCTCTTATTTGCTTGCATAATTTTTATTTACTTATTACTGAGTTATCGTCCACCTCTCCCACAGAAGCATACATGTCTTCTCAAAAGTGTTCAGACACATCTGTGTCATCTTGAACTGCTTGCCTCCAGACATGCTATGCAGCTCCCATACTGAGATTTCTCTTCATCATCACTCTGGGAATTTCTTTGACTTCTTTGAATATCTGCAAATATTTGCATTTTATGCTCATCCTTGATTGATAATTTTGCTTGGTATAGGATTCTAGGTGGAGAATAATTTTCCCATGGGTTTTTGAAGGCATTGTTCCATTGGCTTCTAGTCTCAAGAATTCCTGTTGCAAAGTTCCAACATGATTATTGATTACTTTATGTCAAGGTAGAGTTCCTTGACCTTGAAAACTGTGAAGTAGGCTAAATTCTTCATTAATTGCGCAGCCTTTTCCCCATCTGTCCACCAACTGCTGACAGCCAGAATTCCTCTCTCTAGCAATTGACCAGCACAAGGGAAAAGAACTTCAGATGCTGTAAAGGGTGGTCCTCCAGTAAAAGATCATGGTCTCTACTGAGTTATTCTATTGTGAAGTCCACTAATGGGAAAGAAAATCTGCCAGCTGGCATTTTAGTGTGTCACTCTTAAAATGGATTGCACAGTCCATGATGACCAGATAGCATAAATTTTAACATGATATATATACCAAATCAAACAAAAAGAAGATAAATAAGAAACTCAGAGGAAATGGAAAATTATCCTTAAAGAAACATATCTCTTCTGTTTCTTCTTTTGTCCTCTAAAGTTGGATGCTTTGTGCATTAATTTCGAGCCTTTCTTCTTTACAAATATGACAGAGCTAATTGAACATTATGTATAAAATATTAAAATACGACATATTTATTTTTAAGGACAAAGGTGAGAAGTATCCACTAAAATAAAATCAACATAGAGACAAGACACATTAGATTATCAAATGAGACTCTCTCTGAAAGCTTATGCAGTATCCAGCTTTATTAACACAGGCAAAGGAATGTCTGGGATCATCAGCACTTCTCAAATCCTTCCTTGTTTCTCTGGTCCTGGTTTAACATATGAGGTCTCTAAGCGATGCTTGTGGGAACATCTTTTATACTGCACAGATAGTTGCATAGCTCATGTAACATTTGCCAGGGAGCCATGTCTCTAAATCCACAAATGATACTTGCCAGGCCAGTTACATTCTGCTAAAAGTGGATCATAAGATGTGGACTCTCCCACTAGGCTATGCTGTTACAGTGTTTGCCAAGGGGTCTGACATTGACATGCTCACAGGGGGAATTGCCCTGGTCACCTGTCTTTCTTTTTCTCAGTGTCCCCAGTAAAAGGAGAGAATGGATTCTCAATTGCCTCTAACCTTTTTTTGCCAAGACTGTTAAGATTTTGACATTAGGTTTTTTTCCAAACTGTTTTTATTTTATTTATTTAAAAATTTTTTCAAACATTAAAAAATACTGAGAATGAGCTGAGATTCGAATGTTCAGATAACTTTAGGAAGTTAGATGAGCCAATGTCAATATTTTAAGGCGTGCACAAGAAAGCAATGATAGAAGTTTGCTGTGGACTTCTTAGCAAGGAATAGATGTTTGTCTAATACAAAAGTGATTTAAAAAACGGGAGCTAGTTCTGGACACATCTTCTTTCTTTGTTCATCACACTGTGGAAAGGTCTGGAAATAATCCATATTTTCTTCAAAATTCTTCACTACACATTGTTGGTGGGATAATTTCTGATTCTGCGTAAGCCTTTTCACTTTAACAGTTACTGTAATTTTTTTTTACACTATATTTAGAAAATTTATTCCCCAAACAGTACGTATATGTCTCAGGTTGTTATACCAATGGAGAGTTCTTACTTGGCTAACCTACATGAAACCCACTACAACAGTTTCATGCACTAGGAAATAGTATTCTCGCAAACGGTAGGTCTTCCTGCAGTCAAATTGAATATGGGGCCAATGAATCAGCAGACATTGGACCCAGGAAAAGTTGTATAAATCAATGGTACTCGCTAAATAATACATGAGTCTGAGTACGCAGTATGTTTCACATTAAGGTCTGGGAAGAGGGAGACTTTGGATTAGACAGAGTAGAGATTAATGAGACTGTGTATATTTCCTACTCTGTGGGTAAATAACTTAATATTTGCCAGGGAAGTCATTGATGGAAAACAGTAAACCCTGCATTTAAGTGTTAGATATTTTGAGACCATACTCAATAGAAATTAATTAAGTCCTACAATATCTGTGATTAAATAAGTCTTTAGGGGAAACTAGAAAACTCACTAAAAAGGAAATGAAAGGAAAAGGAAGCAAATTCTAAGCAGGAGTGGCAGAAACAACGATAGATTAAGTTATAAACACAGCTCGTTCGAGGCATGGCAAGAACAGCCCTGCATCCTTTATATTTCTCACATTCTTGTGTAATTCAGTCAGTATTTGTCTTCTTCCTGTAAAGACTGATACTTGAGTCCTCAAATAGGAGAGTGAGTTAGTCAAGAGAAAGTCCAAGGCTGGTGGAATGCGGGTCTTGGAAGGGAGTGAAGGGAGAAGGATTAAGTGGAGAGAGTGATGGAGGAGTGGGAAAAGGATGGTGAGCATGGGAGAAGGTGTTCCCATCCTCTTCAAGATGCCAGCCGTATGGGAGAAAGAGACACATTTTTACAAGGCTATTGCAGTGTAGTGTGATGAATGTCTGAATTCAAGTATATGTGAGTTCACACAAGTCAATTACAGGTACAAGTCAAGCTTTTTGGAGACTGTTACATCTATGATGAACCAGGAATTTGAAAAGGACTAGATAAAGTGTGTCAGAGAGAAAATAAAGAGTTTCCATCTTGGGGAAGATGATGTTTAATTAAGATTTGAAATAGGAATTTGCATTAGGCATGTGACAATCTGGAGGCAATAGGAAGGAGTGGGCGAAGACCAAAGAGAGACATCCAGACAAGGGAAAGAATGTGTTCAAAGGTCTTACCCCTGAGGATAAAGACCAACTTTAATTGAATACAACCCTTGGGTTCTCCGTGAACTAGATGCTGCCAGACTCCCAGCATGGTCTCTCATCACCTACTCACCTTCCCACCTGGGCACTCTAAGCCATTCTTGACTCTATTCCAGATCAAATAGTAGGACCTTAGCAGCTGGTTAGGTTTGGGCCGTATGGGAGAGAACTCAGTGGCATTCTCACATGGCGCTGGAAGGTTGTAAATTGCTACAACCATTTTGAAGGGCAATTTGCTGCTAAGTGCTTTATAACTGTTTTTTTTTTTTTGAAGGTATTATCTCTATCCCACAGGCAATGAATACCAGCTTAGAGAGGTAAGGCGGTCAACTTAAAGTCACGTCAGAGCTTCGTTTTGAGCTCACATTTCCAGGCTCCCAAACCCTTGTTCTTTCTGTTGTACCTCCCTCCCTCCAAAGCCAAGATGTAAATATAAATTACACAATGTTCTGGTGCTTGAGTTTTGCTTATATAAAAATGGGACCTTCTTAGAATGCAAGGACTAGACACTAGAACTGACACCTATTTTAGAGATAGCTATTTTATATAAAAATCTTATAAAATATTATTGTTTGTATTCCTCTAAGAAATGACGATGTTATGGGGAAATGAATATAGCCCTGGCCTTCTGATTCCTTCATAATAATGCTTTATGTTATTAAAATGTGTGCTATGGACTGAATGTGTCCCCTGCAAATTCATATGTTGAAATCCTAACTCTCCATCTGATGGTATTAGGAAGTGGGGCCTTTGGGAGGTGATTAGGTCCTAAGGGTGGAGCCCTCATGAATGGGGTTAGTGCTTTTATAAGAGACCCCAGAGAGACGACACAGTGAGAAGACTGTGAAGCAGGAAGTGAGATCTCTCTAGGCACTAAATCTGTTGACACCGTAATCTTGGACTTCCCAGCTTCTAGAAATGTGAGAAATTTCTATTGTTTCTAAGCACTCAGTCTATGATATTTTGTTATAGCAGCCTGAGTGAACTAAGACAATGGGTTTGTGGTTTTGATGGATTAGGATACAAACAACCTGTGAAGAAGTTTAGACTAACACTGAGCTTAGTGCATGCTCCAAATGGATTTATTTTCTATCCATTTCTAAATCCATATTGGAAAAGAAAAGCACAAATTCCAGAAAATGAAGCTAAATCAGTTAGTTTCCCCAATATTGAGGCTGTACTAAATGTCTTTTTATTTTTATAGGACTTATTTCTTAATCTATGTAAATTAATGAGTCCCAATTAAAAGATAGCCAGCTGTAGTGGTCTAGTGGTTAAGATACAGCACTCTCACTGCTGAGGCCTGGCTTCATGTCCCTGTCAGGGAACCACACCACCCGTCTGTCAGTTGTCATACTGTAGTGACTTTGTGTTGCTGTGATGCTGAAAGCTATGTCACAGGTATTTCAAATACCAGCCCTATCAGCCATGGTGGACAAGTTCCAGCAGAGTTTCCAGACTAAGACAGACTAGGAAGAAGGACCTGGCCAACTACTTCTGAAAACATGGGCCATGAAAACCCTGTGAATAGCAGTTACAGCAGAGCATTGTCTGGTCAAGCACTGGAAGGTGAGAGGATGGCCCAGAAAGACCAGGCAGGGTTCCGCTCTGCTGTCCACAGGGTCCCTAGAAGTTGGAATCCACTCAGGGGCAGCAACAACAACAATTTAAAAATACACAAGAAACGATACAAAGAAAGGAGGAAACCAATGTAAAAGCAGTTGGAAAACACAGGAAGAGAATGAATATAACTAAAAGTTGGCAGTTTATGTAGTGAGAATCTGGTTAAACAGCAAAACTGAAATGCCAAATTAAAAATAATTAGCAAACTTGCGCTTTAACCAGGGCAATGAATTAACCACACAACACTGCATACAACTCAGATTAAATATGTTGTGCTGGTGGAGTGGGAAGAAGCATCAGAAATAAGACAAAGTACCAAAATTTGTAATAACACTAGCTCCAAACCATAGAAGGTCAACTCCAAGGCTTTTTGTTTCGGCAGACAGAGGAAAGACCAGTGGAAAGGCACATTATTAGATTCAAGTTTCATGCCACAATCTTTGAAATTCTGTCTTAAACACAGGATATTATGATTCAAAATTGTTTTCAAAATATTCATTTCTCTTATTGAATAAATGTAGTGGTCTACTTTAAGAAATTGGGACATTATTTTCCTAAGGAATCAATAATGAAGCCAAATGAAGACAATATTGGATTTACATACAATAAAAACCCAATAAAACAATTACAGAATATCATCTTCATGTGTAGTTATCTTTAACCTTACAGATGGTACAATCGACATGACTATTGCAACAGAACCATAACTGCATGTGATAAATTAAAAGTAAAAATCCACATTAGCTGTCGTGTTCACATTCCAGCCTGCTAGTAAATCCACCTTAAAGATGTTCATCTTCAGCCTAATGATATATTTATGTGGATTCAAAATTCCTATGAGCATTAATGGAAACTTTGATCCTTTAATGAATGCAAAAGCAGCGTGTTAGGATGAGCTATTAGATGATATATTTAATTTATTCCTAAAATATATAATACTGCTTGCTGTGACTATTCCAACTGGAGTAATTGGTTGCAATTAAAATAATGAGATATTCCAAATAATGATAGATGCAATACAAACGCAGAGTGATAGGTAATTTGTAATTCCTATATCATTTTTATGCTGATATGTTTCTTCCTAATTATAATAATCTTTTGAGCTAATAAGAATACATTTTGTCATATGGATTATATTCTAGAAGAATTATTTTTCAGTGTAGCTCATTTGAAAACTATTTGACCGGACCTAAAAAATAGTGTAAATGTGTAATCTGGAAAAAGAAGTTGGAAAACTGTTTGGTGGTAACAAAGCTGAATAAATGCTTATTCTATGACCCACCATTTCTACTCCTGGGTAAATATCCAACATATGTATGTATGTGTGTTCACTAAAAGACATGTGCAAGAATGGTTATAGTGCCACTCGGTAGCATTCCTAAGCTAAGGACTTTTGAGGATAAAATTAAGGCCTTTGCTATTTGACCTGCTTGAATTTGGGGGCAGCAGTGATGATTCAGAAATTGGTTATGAGCACTGTATGGCAGAATTATTACCTAGTTATTACTTGCTATTTAAAACAAGTTAGTTCATATCCTAGATAATTTCACAGTTAATATTAGCCAGCTAATATTTATTGAATGCTGGGTGCAAAAAGAAATTCATTATTGCCTGTGTGAATATTTCTCTAAGTCCTTGACGTGTATTAACTCCTTTAATCTTGAAGACAACTTTCTGGAATATTATGCCCTTTTTATGGACCAAGAACATCAGGTGTAAAAATATCACTTGTTCAAAGTCAAATAAGTAGTAAGTAATTAGTGGTATGAAGAAAATAATCAGGGAAATGCTATGGAGACTGGGTGGCAGATTACGTCATATTGTTGGGTCAGGGCTGGCTTGTTTGGAGTGGATATATAAACTGAAACCTAAAAGTTAAGAAGGATTCACACTTGCGAACATACTGAGGAAGATTATGCCATGTAAAGGAAGCACCCAGTGTAGGCTGGGATTAGCTTAGCATGTTTGAGGAACTGAAGAATCAGCCAGTGTAGCTGAAACATCATGTTTGAGGGCTAGTGATGGGGGATGAGCTTGGAGAGGTAAGTAAAGGAGAGTCATGTAAGGTCTTTTAGGCTAAGCTAGGAGTTTCGCTTCCATTTTAAGTGTGATTGGAAGCACTGGGGAGTTTTGAGCAAGAGTGGTAATTTATAACCAGAACTGTGAAGTTGGTGGTTAAATAGTTCCTGGATTTTGTAAGACTAAGAAGGTGGCTGAGAGACCACGCAGAAGCTCTGGCAACAGCAAAGATGAAAGATGCTGGGGCAGCCTGGAGTAAGGTGGCAGTAGTAGAAATGAAGAAAATCAGACAGGTTTGGAATATAATTTAAAAGTAGAGTTGACAGGCTTATTAATATAGTCTGTTAATGGATGTGGGAATAGAAAAGAGAGGAATCAAGTGTGTAGATCTGGGTTCGCATACTGTTTCCTGAGATGGAGAAACTTGGGAAGAGAGTTTGAGTTTGGGTGGGATCTAGAATCGATGGCTTTATTTTTGATGGGTTAATTTTGAGTTGCCTTGTTGGCATCCAAGTGTAGATATCAATTAGGTAATTGGATTTAGGATTTTAGGGAAGAGGTCAGAGCTGCAGACAAGAATTTGGGGGTCAGCATGGTATAAATGCTATATATGACCATGGGAATAAATAACATTGCCTGTGGAGACAGAACAGCTGGAGGAAAACAGGGGGCCGAGGATAGAGTCCTGGGAGAGTCTACCATTTAGAAGTTGAACAAGAGATGGCAAAGAAAATGAGAAAAATTGTGTAAGTGTGTGCTATCATCAGAGATAAGAAAATGTGTTTACAATGGAAATGGTTTAATGAAAAAAAGGATTAAAACTTAAGAATCACAGCTAAAGAATTTAAAATGCACTTTAAAAAATTCCCCACCATAAGGCTTCTAGAGGAAAATGTAGGTAGTACACTCTTTGACATCAGTATTAAAAGGATCTTTTCAGACACCATGTCTTCTCAGACAAGGGAAACAATAGAAAGAATAAACAAATGGGACCTCATCAAACGAAACAGCTTCTTCAAGGCAAGGAAAAACAGGATTGAAACAAAAAAAACAACCCACTAATTGGGAAAAAATATTAGCAAGTCATATATCCAACAAAGGGTTAATCTCCATAATATATAAAGAACTCACAAAGCTCAACAGCAAAAAAACAAACAACCTGATCAAAAAATGGGTAGGAGACATGAACAGACATTTCTAAAAAGAAGATATATGGATGGCCAATAAGAACATGAAAAGATGCTCATCATCGCTGATCATCAGGGAAATGCAAATCAAAACTACACTAAGATATCACCTTACACCCATTAGAATGGCAAAAATAACCAAAACAAAAAGTAACAAGTGTTGGAGAGATTGTGGAGAAAAAGGAGCCCTCATACACTGTTGGTGGGTGTGCAAACTGGTGCAGCCACTATGGAAAACAGTATGGAGATTTCTCAAAAAATTAAAAATAGAAATACCATATGACCCAGCCATCCCACTACTGGGTATCTATCCAAAGAGCTTGAAGTGAGCAATCCCAAAAGTCCCATGCACCCCTATGTTCACTGCAGCATTATTCACAATAGCCAAGACAGGGAAGCAACCTAAGTGCCCATCAACTGATGAGTGGATAAAGAAGATATGGTATATATGTACAATGGAATATTACTTAGCCATAAAAAAAAGAATAAAATCGTCTCATTCACAACAGGATGGATGGACCTAGAGGGAATTATGTTAAGTGAAATAAGCCCGATAGAGAAGGACAATCTCTGTATGACTCCACTCATATGAGGAATTTAAACATGTGGACAAAGAGAACAGATTAGTGGCTACCAGGGGAAAGGGGGGATGAGGGTGGGCACAAAGGGTGAAGGGTGCACCTACAACATGACTGACAAACAATAATGTACAACTGAAATTTCACAAGATTGTAAACTATCATAAACTCAATAAAAATTTTTTAAAAATTCCCCAGATTTAACTTAATAGCAATCAAAATTACAACATTAAAATATTTGCAACCCTTTATCTTATATTCTTGTTTATGTGTGTGTCAAAGAAAGGAATCTCAGCTATTTTAAATTTTTAAAAGAAATCTTTATCATGCAGTGTGAGGAGTTTAATTTTACCGATAGTTGGTCCAAAGAGAGATCTAAGTTAAGAAATGTCTCTCTTACTCGAGCTGATAGAAGTAGATCAAGGGCAAGGTCTTTAAAGTGTCACTACTGCATCTCTACACCTTTCAAGTTAATCTTTCTTTGGTTCAAACCCAAAGTGGCTACCTGATAAATGATGGTACCTGATTACCTGATTCATAGATGTTTTGATAATTTAGGTTTCCCAGGTGACCATCTCAAATGAATGCCAGGTGGTAGCTCAGCCAGCTGTGAGACATCCCAGAGAGGTCAGAACAGCGCCTACCTGGTGATTATGCATTTGCTGAAGCGTAATCAAGATCATCTAAGTTTCCTACTAAAACACTACTTTGGAATAAGAAAGTTCTGTTTATTAGTGTTAGTTGTGTAAAAGCAGAGCTCTTTGCACGTGCAGTTAAGCCACAGATTTAACGATTTTTATTTTCCTCATATGTGTCCAAAGTGCACATTTCTGTTCTCCCTGACCAACAGAGCAAAAGTCATTTCTGGGGAAGACATAATGAGACACCACGTCATCCGTCTGCAGAGTGCTCACCTCTGGAGAAATGCTCTCTTCCTTCTGAAGACACCAGATTTCCTGCTCTACATTGAGCCACGGCTGGCTAGGTTATGTTGTGACACTTTCATGCCTCAAGGTTAAATAAAGGCAACTTGCTGAGGAGGCCTTGGCCATGCTGGGCCCGTGGACTTGTTGAAAAGAAGCATCTTAGTCCCTAATCTTGATTCTTAGATGTGCGCATTATCCTGCCCTCTATAACCAAAAGCAAGGGCAGAATCTCACGTCCGATCCCCAGAGTCTCCAGTGTCACATCGATCAGAAAACACCGACACTCTCATTGTGTCACACTTGGGCCAGTCCTTCCTTTTCCTCAGCAGGTTTTGAATCCTGTATGTCATGCTTTCCACAAAATGTGGAGTTTCAGCATTGTCATATACTTTTAATTTTACACAAAAGCAAGTTGGGATAATATTTCATTGTATTTTCAAAATCCTGAAAGGCAAAGAAGAAAGTAAAAGGAAACTTTAATGTCTTTAGCAGAGAGAGTCATCTGTTAACATCTCTCAAGATTCTGAATGTTTTTCCTTTCCTCCCCCTCCTCCTTTCTCTTTCTTCCTCACTCTGTTTCTCTGTCTCTCTTCCTGTTCAGTGTGGTGGGGATGTACATAAAGGGGTGTAAATGGGGGTATATATAGGCCTCCTAGCCCTAGATGTATCGATAGACAGATCTTTCAAAATTTAATTAATTCTATATAGATAGTGTTGTAGCCTATATTTGCCAATTAATATTCTATTTTTGAACCTTTACCCATGAACTTAAATGCATTGCAAACTTGATCCTTGACAGTTGCGTTTACTCCATTTCCTACAGGTGCTATGATTTATTTAACTTCTTCTACATTGGGTACTTCGATCCTTTTCATTAATTGGTGTCCAAATCAGATGGGTTATGTAGCGTGACTTCAAATACATGTTTTGAACAGATATGCATGATCATTTTTAAAGCAGTATTTAGTCTGAAAAAAAAGTCTTGAAGAGCTGTCATCATCTTAACCCAATATAGATGGTGACAATCAGGATGAGAGTTGTCTATGATTGAGAGAAAGATCTGTTGCATGAAAAAATGGTGAGGCTTGGTTAGAAGTTGGGGAGATGAGAAATTCAGGTTCTGTGACCTGGCGAGCTTGTCGTCTGCAGTCTATTTCTGAGTTATCTATGAGTTGTTCAGCAATACTGTTTTTTGCAACTCATTAAGTGAGTTCGTCGTTTAATTATCAACCTCCACCAACCCAAATGATTCAGAATATAGTTTTTGCATTTGTTTATGTTTTTACTATGTGTCATTTTTCTTCATAGATGAAGTGTGTCATTTATCCATGTGATGCTGTGTTATGTAGATGTCTCCCCTTTGGCTGTATTGTCTGGAAAAGAAATACGGTCCATTGTGGGATGCCCAAAGATGGGTTTGGCAGTTAGGCTGCCTTAGGTCTCAGAGTCATGTGTTCAACATAACCAAGAAAAGGACTTCTGGACACCCCAAGAAACTTGAGATGCTCAGAGAGATGAGGCATAAACAGCCTCAGCAAAAGACAATCCTGTTCATTCGTTTGATGTCTGTATCTGCTGACAACCATAAGATTGTGATGCAACTTCTTGATGAAAACAAAGCACAAAATAAAAACATAAAGAATAAATCAGGATACAGTCCTTCAGAAAACCCTGAGGAATGTGGAGCTCCTAAAAACTCAAAATGGGTAGTCTGCAAAGTGCATGAGTTTAGGTTGACATTTGTTAAGAGAGAAGCTAAAGAGAGATTCATTGGTCTAATATTTTCTTTCACCGGTAAGAGAAAGCATACTCATTTATTTGTAAGGACAAATCTGTTCCACCTCCTGCCACCCCTCAAACTAAAAGTCAAGGAATGTTTTATTGTGTGGGCTTTTATAAGTGACGGTAGATGATATGTGCAATAATTCATTTGCAAAATTACAAAAACTATACTCAAATAGGCATCTCTCTAAGATACTCTCTAGAAAAGACAGGATATAATATCAGATTGTCTCTCAATTAACACATTCTTGAAGGCCCAGGAAGTGTGTGTCTGTAATACCCCAATAAACGCTGTCGACTCCAGAAAGATTTCACACAACTTGCGCTCAAGCATCAACAATCTCTCATGAGGCACTTTGCCTTTTTTTTTGAGTCTCCAGACATTTCTGTCCAAGCAGGAACAATGTTTCCTTCGCAACAACAGGCCTCGATCTTGCTGCTTTTCAGAGCCTTCTCTCCCTGGTATTTGGGGGTGCAGTCTGCCAGGGAGGAAGGAAAATGACAGCACAGCTTTTGAGTGTCTCTTTCCGTTTTTAATATCCCCTACTAAGAGGCTCCATCTGAGGAGTTGGCTGGGTGACTCATTCTTGACAACTGCCTGTGACTGCAGGAGGGGTTGCCTTCCTCCTCAGTGCCTGCCCTTCCTTCTACAACCGATATTCCCTGTCACGGATAGAGGATTAATGATATTTACCCAAAAACGTCCCCTCTCTCTGAATGCAGAACATAATCAGGACATTCTCATCATCATCATCTGAAAAACTTTCTGGTCGCATCAGCAGCACAGCAATACTTCCTTGTCCTCTTTTGATACATTGAAAAAAATCAAAATGGAAATGACTGATACCTCACGCTCCATTTCGGCATGGCCACTGGAGCCTACACAGCATTGACTTCCAGAACAAGGATAGTAATATCCTTATGCAAAGCACATCTTACTCTCCACAATAGACCAAACTATAAATGTCAGCAAACTGCCTTCTGGGAAGAACCGATTAAAAAAAAAAGGCAAAATTGCTACAAATCTCTGCCCCCAAACTAGGCAATAGGCAATCATTTTACAGTAGTTGAATGCACAAAATAGAACAATATAAAATGTGGAGCTGGGAATCACGAATGAGAAATAAGAACTGGGACTTGAGCCCCTCCAGGAAGTGAAATGATACTGCTATGTAATGACTCTGAGAAAATAAAAAGTGGAGGGGAAGGACACAATTTAAAATTTGTGGTAATAGTAAGCCATTCTTTGGAAGTGGAATAGGAAAGATAACCTTTGCAATATGGAAAGAAAGGGCAGTGGCAAGCCAGTGTTGCAATATGATCTGTTCATCTATGACAAGGCAGAGTAAACTGATTGCGTTCAGGCAAAGAAAAGAAAGAAGAAAAATATCACCCTGTTTTGCCATGTCAATAAAATTTCTGGATATGAAGTTTCTTTTTTTTTTCCTTGCTGAGGAAGATTAGCCCTGAGCTAACATCTGTTGCCAATCTTCCTCCACTTTATATGTGGGTCACTGCCACAGCATGGCTGATGAGTGGTGTAGGTCCACGCCCAGGATCTGGACCAGTGAACCCAGGTCATGAAAGCAGAGCACACCAAATTTGATCACTATACCATGGAGCCAGCCCCTGGATTTGAATTTTCAATTGCATCCATCTTTTAAACAGTGTGATCTTTAAAAATTTAAACAAAGAAGCAATTTTAGCAAAGCATGATATGAAACATTCCCAGGATAAGTTTCTCTTTGAATAGCCCCCATGCTTTATCCTATTCAGTAGTGATGTTTCAGATTTAAGGCCTTTCATGGGGGGTGAGGGGTGATGATGGTTCCACTTGGAGTTGTGAGCCCTGATGCTGGCTATAGCTTAGGACTGGGTTTTATAAGGTGTTCAGTTACTTGTATTTTATTGTATACTTCTTTTGGAGGAGTACTTCTCCAAATAATCTACTCACATCCTTTATCCCATCCAAGAGCAAGTTTTCATCGGTATCTCCTCAATGGATTATGAATCCAGTGGCTTCTTGCCAGGTCCACCTATTGCACTCTTGTCTGAGTGACTGTGCCTGGCCCCTTGGGTCCTGCTGCTTCCCTCACAATGGCCCCACCTCCAGTCCACCTTCCACTCAGCAGCCAGAATGATCCTATAAGATTATAAATCGGGTCATTTTATGGGTCTGCTATTAACCCTCCAGTGGCTTTCCATTCCTGATTTGAATAAAACCCAACTTCTCCCCATGGCACTGCGCTAACCGAACCAGCGTCTCTCTACCTCTCTGAGCACAACTCCTACAACATTCTCTCCTCTCGTTCATTATGCTGTGGACACTCTGGACCTTTCTGGAGCCTCCCAAACTCTTTACCTCAGCACTGTGGCCGTTCCTGGTCCTCCTGCCAGAAATACACACTCCCTACATTTCTTTTTCATGGTTGGTTCCTTCTAATCATTCAATTCTCGGTTCAAATGTCACAGCTGTGAACTGAAGTAGCCATGCCTGCCCACAATGACCCCCTAGTCCATTGCTCTCTTTCACTTTCTTCACAGCAGCTGACCTTCTCCATTACCCTCCTTCATTGTCCCTAATTTCAACCATCATTCTCTCATTTGTTTTTGTGTTTGTGTAGTATCTGTGCCACATCCATTCAAATGTCAGCCCCAGGTGAAAAGGAGTCTGGTGGATCTTCCTCGCTATTCTCTTTCCAGCAACTAAAACTGCTTAGCAGCCAACAGGCATTCTTTAAATATTTATTGAGTTAATATATGAATCCATTCCTTGGTGCCTTCAAGAAGCAGGCAAGTAGGAAGGCAGCAAAGCAGAGTTAGAGGAGCCCATGTTGCTATGGTGCAGTTTTACCCTTGTTGACACTGCCCTCTCTGTGAGGTCAGAGGCTATTGTGAGGTGGCTGCTATGGCCAGCAGCCTACTCCCCCACATCCTTCATCCTGGCCCCTGCCAATCTGCCAGCAGTTTCTATTGGCCATCCTAAGCTAATACCAACATTTACTCACTCACTCAGAACCTGTAAGTGGTCATTTATCTGAATACTCTTTACCCAATTCCCTGTTAAGAGATTACTGACACCATGTTGATGAGATGCCAACAGGAAAAGTGGTTCTCAGGGCATGATGCCCTCCAAGTGGATGCACCAAATGCTGCACTGCCAAAGTGTGGCTCTGAAGGAATAGTCCTGGCAGAGCTGAGAGGACCTCCTGCTTCCTTTCCAGTGTTGCCAAGAGGATGGTGTCCCTGGCTGTAGTACGTATCCCTCCTGGTCTGTGGTGGTGAGTGTGTGTGCGCGAATGTGTGTGAATGTGGGTATAAGTGTGTGAATGAATGTGTGTGAGAGAGTGTGTGAGAGAGTGTGAGCATGTGTGTATTTGCTGCTGATGGAGGAGAGCCTGAGAGCATGAGGTCAGGGGCAGGCAGGTTAAGTGGACTTTCATCCCCGCTCACCAATTCGAATATTTGCCTGCTTCAATGAGAGCCAACAGAACTCTTCATTACTGATTGGAGAGGCCTCTCAAGTGAGCAAGTGGCTTCCCCGAAGGAAATGTGTACTTTTCATCTCAACCGTAATGATACAATATCGACAACAGCAATAATAGCAGACATCCGCTGTGTGCTTGTGTTTGCCAAGCACTCTTCTAGAAAGGGTACGTGTGTTCATTTACTTAATTCTCATAGCACCCGATAGCAGAGGTGTTTTTCTTCTTATTAGTGTTTTGTAGATGGGACAGCTGGAGAACAGAAAAGTTAATTTCCACGGTTGCACTTTCACTTCTGGGATACATATGTAAGTGCACCTTGCGGGACTGATTTTACAGAAGACATTTTGGGATATAGCTTCTGTCTTTCCACAGTTATAGAAAAGGAGAAAGGGCGCTCAATATGGAGTCAAAAGACATAAATGGCGCTTGACATAGTTGACATAAAGACAACTCTGCCCTTTATTAGGTAAGTCTCTCAGCCTCTCTGACTCTAGATCTTCTCCTTGTAAAATGGGATTGGCACCGGGCACACATAATGTTGGGGGATTTATTTTTTTTAATTTTTAAAAAATTTTTTATTATTACTTTTTAATTGCAGTACTGTTGGATTATAACAATATATAGCTTTCAGATGTACATTGTAATATATTTCGAATTCTGTGTAGATTACATCATGTTCACCATCCAAAAACTAATTATAGTCCATCCCCTCATATGTGAGCCTAATCACCCCTTTTGCCCTCCCCACCTCTTCCCCTATGGTAACGACCAATCCAATCTCCACTGCTATGTGTTTGTTCATCGTTGTTATCTTCTACTTACGAGTGAGATCATATGGTATTTGACTTTCTCCCTCTGACTTATTTCACTCAGCATAATACCTTCAAGGACCATCCATGTTGTCACAAATGGCAGGATTTCATCATTTCTTATGGCTGAGTAGTATTCCATTGTGTAAATATACCACATCTTCTTTATCCATTCGTCCCTTGATGGGCATCTAGGTTACTTCCAAGTCTTGGCTATTGTGTATAATGCTGCAATGAACATAGGGGTGCAAGCATCTTTATGTCTTTGCGTTTTCAAGTTCTTTGGATAAATACCCAGCAGTGGGATAGCTGGATCATATGGTAGATCTATTCTTAATTTTCTGAGGATACTCCATACTGCTTTCCATAGTGGCTGCACCAGTTTGCACTCCCACCAGCAGTGTACGAGGGTTCCCTTCTCTCCACATCCTCTCCAACACTTGTTTCCTGTCTTGTTAATTATAGCCATTCTGACGGGAGTGAGGTGATACCTCATTGTCGTTTTGATTTGCATTTCCCTGATAGCTAATGATGTTGAGCATCTTTTCATATGCCTGTTGGCCATCCATATATCTTCTTTGGAGAAATCTCTGTTCAGATCTTTAGCCCATTTTTTAATTGGGTCGTTGGTTTTCTTGTTGTTGAGATGTATGAGTTCTGTGTATATTTTGGATGTTAACCCCTTATCAGATATATGGTTTGCAAATAGCTTCTCCCAATTGTTAGGTTGCCTTTTCCTTTTGTTGATGGTTTCCTTTGCTGTGCAGAAGCTTTTTAGTTTGATGTAGTCCCATTTGTTCATTTTTTTCTTTTGTTTCCCTGGCCTTGTCAGACATGGTACTTGAAAATATGCTGCTAAGACTGATGTCAAAGAGCATACTGCCTATGTTTTCTTCTAGAAGTTTCATGGTTTCGGGTCTTACATTCAACTCTTTAATCCATTTTGAGTTGATTTTTGTGCATGGTGTAAGGTAATGGTCTACTTTCATTCCTTTGCATGTGGCTGTCCAGTTCTCCCAACACCACTTACTGAAGAGACTCCTTTCTCCATTGTATGCTCTTGGCTCCCTTGTCGAATATTAGCTGTCCATAAGTGTCTGGGTTTATTTCTGGGCTCTCGATTCTCTTCCATTGATCTGTGTGTCTGTTTTTGTGCCAGTACCATGCTGTTTTCATTACTGTGGCTTTGTAGTATATTTTGAAATCAGGGAGTGTGGTACCTCCAGCTTTGTTCTTTTTTCTCAGGAATTGTTTGGCTATTCGGGGTCTTTTGATATTCCATATAAATTTTAGGATTCTTTGTTCTATTTTTGTGAAAAATGTTGTTGGAACTTTGATAGGGATTGCGTTGAATCTATAGATTTCTTTAGGAAGTATGGACATTTTAATGATGTTAATTCTTCTAATCCAAGAGCACAGAATATCTTTCCATTTCTTTGTTCCTTCTTCAATTTCTTTCAACGTTTTATAGTTTTCAGTGTATAGATCTTTCACCTCTTTGGTTAAGTTTATTCCTAGGTATTTTATTCTTTTTGTTGCAATTGTAAATGGGATTGTATTCTTAATTTCTCTTTCTGCTACTTCATCGTTAGTGTATAGAAACACAACCGATTTTTGTATGTTGATTTTGTATCCCACGACTTGACTGTATTCATTTATTGTTTCTAAAAGTTTTTTAGTGGATTCTTTAGGGTTTTCTACATATAAAATCATGTCATCTGCAAAGGGTGGCAGTTTCACTTCTTCTTTTCCACTGTGGATCCCTTTTATTTCTTTTTCTTGCCTGATTGCTCTGGCTAGGACTTCCAATACTATGTTAAATAAGAGTGGTGACAGTGGGCGTCCTTGTCTGGTTCCTGTTCTTAGAGGGATAGCTTTCAGTTTTTCTCCATCGAGAATGATATTTGCTGTGGGTTTGTCATATATGGCCTTTATTATGTTGAGGCATTTTCCTTCTATACCCATTTTATTTAGAGTTTTTATCATAAATGGGTGCTGTATCTTGTCAAATGCTTTCTCTGCATCTATTGAGATGATCATGTGATTTTCATTCTTCATTTTGTTAATGTGGTGTATCACGTTGATAGATTTGCAGATATTGAACCATCCCTGCATCCCTGGAATGAAACCCACTTGATCATGGTGTATGATCTTTTTAAGGTATTGTTGTATTTGATTTGCTAGTATTTTGTTGAGGATTTTTGCATCAATGTTCATCAGTGATATTGGCCTGTAATTTTCTTTTTTTGTGTTGACCTTGTCTGGTTTTGGTATCAGGATAATGTTGGCTTCATAGAATGAGTTAGGAAGCCTCCCCTCCTCTTCAATTTTTCAGAAGAGTTTGAGAAGGATAGGTATTAAGTCTTCTTTGAATGTTTGGTAGAATTCACCAGGGAAGCCATCTGGTCCTGGACTTTTATTTTTTGTGAGGTTTTTGATTACTGTTTTGATCTCCTCACTGGTGATTGGTCTATTCAAATTCTCTAATTCTTCTTGGTCCAGTTTTGAAAGGTTGTATGTTTCTAAGAACATTTCTATCCATTTTTATCCATTTCTTCTAGATTATCCAATTTGTTGGCATAAAGCTTTTCATAGTATTCTCATATTATCTTTTGTATTTCTGAGGTGTCCATCGTAATCTCTCCTCTTTCATTTCTGATTTTATTTATTTGAGCCTTCTCTCTTTTTTTGTTGGTGAGTCTAGCTAAGGGTTTGTCAGTTTTGTTTATCTTTTCAAAGAACCAGCTCTTGGTTTCATTAATTTTTTCTATTGTTTTTTAGTCTCTATTTCATTTATTTCTGCTCTGATTTTTATTATTTCCTTCTTTCTGCTGATTTTGGGTTTTGTTTATTCTTCTTTTTCCATTAACTTTAGATGTGCTTTTAGATTGCTTATTTGGGATTTTTCTTCTTTGTTGAGGTAGGCCTGAATTGCTATGAACTTCCCTCTTAGAACCACTTTTGCTGTACCCCACAGATTTTGGCATATTGTATTTTCATTTTCATTTGTCTCCATGAATTTTTTGATTTCTCCTTTGATTTCTTCATTGACCCAGTCGTTGTTCAGTAGCATTTTGTTTAATCTCCACATTTTTGTGGCTTTTCTGGTTTTCTTCCTGTAGTTGATTTCTAGTTTCATACCTTTGTGGTCAGAAATGATGCATGGTATTATTTCAATCTTCTTAAATTTATTGAGACTCGTTTTGTGGCCTAATACGTGATCAATCCTAGAGAATGTTCCATGTGCATTTGAAAAGAATGTGTATTCTGTGGTTTTTGGATGGAATGTTCTATATATATCTACTAAGTCCATCTAGTCTAATGTGTCATTTAAGGCCAGTGTTTCCTTATTGATCTTCTGTTTGGATGATCTATCCATTGGGGTAAGTGGAGTGTTAAAGTCCCCTACTATTATTGTGTTACTGTCTATTTCTCCTTTTATGTCTGTTAATAATTGCTTTATATATTTAGGTGCTGCTTTGTTGGGTGCATAGATATTTACAAGTGTTATATTTTCTTGTTGGATTGTTCCCTTTATCATTATGTAGTGCCCGTCTTTGTGTCTTGTTACAGTTTTTGTTTTAAAGTCTATTTTGTCTGATATAAGTATTGCTACCTGTTGGGGGATTTAAAGGAGTAAATCTATGTGAAAAGACATTTTAATCTGTAAGCACTATCTTAACATGAGATATTTAAAGCCCTTCATCAATAGACAGTTGTCTGGACTCTTTCAGGTGTTTCCCTATAGCTCACTGGTGTGAGTTTGTGCGTGAATATGACAATTGAAGAGCATCTCAACTTCAGGTCATTGTAGTAACTTTCATGGAGAAGGCACCTACTGGTACTATTTTATGATGATAAAAATTGTGCTACTTTTTATGACAGGCTGTTCCAGAATTCTCTGATCCCCATCTCTAAAGATACATTCATGCCACCGTGTGTAATGGAAACTTTATTTCCACTGCAGTCCCTTTAGATCATGATAATATATGCTGTAAACTTCCCCTGCATTTATTATCTCACACTTGGAAAATATCCATTTTAGCTGCTGGAGCAAAACTTGTCTTAGAGTCATTTCAAGCACGTCCACTCCATCCTAAGCCTCCTTGTCTTCCTGGCCTCTTTTCAGTCAGTCTGACCCATTGCTCTACCTTCAGAGATTTTAATTTTCATTGATGAGACACATCCTTTACAGAATCATCTTTTATCCTTCTAAATACTCCTTTGGTTTCATGTAATGGTTCTTCCTTCTCTTAGCTCTGTAACTAGGGACCTCCTTGAAGACGTTGGCCTGGGAAGTTCACTTTTCCATCTGTGCATGCACCTTATTTTGAAGATTTAATTAATATTTATGACTTTTACCATGATCAGGGATGGTCGTAGGCGAGATGATACAGGTGAAATGTTACAGTATCTCCAACAGCTTTTCTCACCTCTCAGTGCTACCCAATAACCTGTTTCTTCAATGCTCTCATCAAGTTCCAAGTGCCTCAGGGATCCCCCCTGTGCAACATTTAAGATTTTTGTGATATGGGGTTGAATACAGTGTTTTGCTAGATTCACTGTCAGGTAGTAAAAACAAAATAAAATAAACTAATTTAAAAGAGGTTTTATAACTTTTACATTTTAACCAAGCACATTCTTGCCTAAATTTAAAGTGGATAAATTTCAAACAAGAAGAGAAAGAGAGAGGGAGAGATTGCTAAGCAGAGAGTGTTCTTGGCCCTCAAGTCACCTCACAGAGATAGATATTAAATCGTCTAGAGTTTGTCTTGATGTTCTATGTACAGAGAAGGTTCTTGTCCAGCAGCTTATTCAAGGGATCAAGGAGCATAGACCTGATACCAGAGGCTTCATCCAATCTAGTATTTCTTTGAAGGGACTTTCCTGTTTTATTTTTGAATAACTTCCGAAGACTGTAATAAGAGACTTCTTCTTTTTCCTCCCTCCTTCGCACTCCATGAACCATCCATCCATGCATCCATCCCACCATTCAATATATTCACTCACTCCCATTCATTTTTCCAACAAATATCCATCAAGTGCCTTTTTATGTCAGATGGTGTGCTGTTTCACAAGCAGACCCAGTACTTGCCCTCTCAGCATTTATTCTTTAGCAGGAAAGACATTAAATTCAGAAGTCTCAATAAGCCTGGAGGACTCACATAAAACCCAAATAACACTGTACAACTTCCAGCCCCTGTTCACCTCCCCTCTGCACACAAAACAAAGTTTTCAATGGAAACCTATTGCTCTTCTGTCCAGTGCTGCTCTCTCTTGCTGAGAAATATCTCAGGTAAAGCTAAATCCTGGGCAGAGAGATGGAAACTCCAGTAACTCGCACATCGTCGGCCACAAGGAGAGCCTCTCAAAGCAGTGGCCTTGCCGGAGAGACTTCAAACGCAACCATTGAAGGGAATGCAACATCAATACGTGAAACCATTTGACAAGCTGCAGTCCACTCACCCTCGCCCCAATTCTGCAAGGGTCTAGACTGCTATCCCATTTTGTAGGATGCCCTTGGGGGCTCAAGGCTCGTGTTGGTAGCAGCCTTCAATTTACAACTCTGTATTTAGCAGACTTGGGTTTCCCACAGCCATCCTGGACTTCATGCCAAATATATCAGGTTGAAGGTTTTTATGCCTTAGTTACAAACCTTCCCCAGTCCCCATGGCCCAGGCACCCCTTTCTTGAAAATCACCACCATCAGGAACCACCCCTTCTTTTGTCTTCACCTGTCCCTTCTCTTGAACTGACTTTAGAATTCCTAGTCTACTTTCAGTTTAAATCCTTGAATATCCAGAGTTGCTTCTCCATTTTAAATGCAATGAATCCGTAATAAAAGCAGATTTCATTAATTTTCTCACTGTATTCCTCCGGGAAGAGGCAGGTAGTAAATATTGCATTAGGATGGGTATATTATGTGTCCTTCTCTGCTCCAGGGTATGAGGCTTTGATTTGGCTTATGATGAGCCAGGGACTATACAAACAGATAAATAGTTAACAGAAATTAATTCTCTCGTTTGTAGGATACTATTTTATTGTTTTATTGGATTTAAAAAATTGTCCAGTTAACCACAGTAGTACTAAACTTTCTCCAGTGGATGCTTGCTGTGTAATAAGGGAATTAATGTTCAAAATTATAGAGAACTTTTAAATTTTGTGACTGCAATGTGCTGACTGTTTATTGATTTTAAATGGCACATTTTTAAGTGAATTATCATATATGCAGTATAAATGAATTTAATCCTTTAGATGACATACAAATACTGGTTTTAGCTTCCTGGTGGAGCATAACTTTAAAAATCATATATATATATTAAATATATAACAGCGTACACCTGAAATTTACACAATGTTCTTAGCCAGCATGACCTCAATAAAATAGTTTTAAAAAATAAATTCTTCTACATAAAAAAAAACAATGTTTTATGTACATACATGTATATATATGTATGCACACACACACATCTACACATTTGAACCATTAAATCATATACTATGTGCAGAATGCTGTGTTACATATATATTTAAATATGGTTTTATTACAAACTAGTAAATATTCAATATAGGTCTATTTAATACGTTGATTCTGAAAACATACATCACAATGAATTAATAGAAATAAGGCCAGATTCCTTACTCTCGGGCACAAGACAGATATTTTAATAATAAGCACACAAGACATAAGTCAATAGAGGGAGTTACGACAGTGCTTTGACAGGCTCATCAGATAGTATATGATTAAGTACTATGAATTATCTTTGGCGTGGGATTTTTAACGTGTCTTGAGCAGAGAAACCAAATAGGAAATAGTATATTCTATTTTCTTCCCTAGATTACAAAAATCAAAAGTTCTATTCATATGTACTTTTCTGTGTTGCTAATGTTTCCATGGCTAAAAACATATATATTTTTTCATTGAACACTGTACTTGAAATATGATTAGGCAAAAAGTTGTCTACCAGTTTTAAGGTCATCAATAATAAAAACATGGCTAAATACTGAGACAAGTATCTGTAACTCTTGTTTATTTTAAGCCTGCTGCCACTGATAAGCCACCATATGTTAGGAAATGCATTTGTAGAACTCAGCCATGATATCGTAATATTAGAACATATTATTAAACAGTATGAGGGAGGATGATGGATTATTTAAGGAAAGCCAAATTAAAATCTTTCTTGGCTGATGCGTATGAGGAGCAGATGAAATGCTCTTAAGTTTTTTAAAAAAAGGAATTTAGAAAAAAATAAATAATGTTTTTAGAGTTCACTTGAAACTATGGCCAAGGCAAGCTTTGGGTTTGCATTTCTGTTCTTCCGTTCAGCAAGTTGTTTCTCCCTGTAGAATGTAGAAAGCAATGCTATCCCTAAACTGCTTTGGGGAGAATTTCATCAATTTATTCTAATTTGAGATATTTTAAGAAGTCTTGACACATAGTAGGCACTCAGTCACTTTCAGTCCTCTTTCCTTGATGGAAACGCAGCATCAACATTTGATGTATGTGTATGACCCACAGTCTCATTGTATGACCCCAGTGGCATTGAGAGGACACAATATGGTTTTGCATTTACTGTCCCTTTGACCCTCCACTCCAGTCTGCAAACTGGGACTCTGGGAAGTTAAGAGGCTTTTCCTGCATCAGCAGAGCTTAAACCTGCCCAGAGCTTCTGGCCCTGTGGTTTAACATTCACATCTCAGACTTCTGGAAAGGCAAGAACTTGGGAGTTTGGAGAGCCTAAGATGTTCCTGAACGAAGTGATGAAGTCCAGTGTGGCTCATTATCATAAAGACGGGGTATGTCTGTTGCACCCAGAATACGTCCCCCTCAACCTTATGCCAGAATTTTGGAATTTGCAACCAGGTAGTCAGTGACGTTAACACTTTAAGGTGGCAAATAATCACCCCTGTGCTTGTTAATGACAAGATTGCCTGGAGGCAGGTCTCAGGAGCCTGCCCTTTAAATAAGATCCCCAGTGGTTCTGATGCATGTGGCCTGAGGACACCATATTGAAAACCACCGAATCAGGTAGCGAGTGATACAGAGTGTCTCCCAACACCCAGAGGTACCACCGCTTCCTAACTGACGTTTCCCTCAACTCGCCTTCAACTAAGTCTCCATTCTCCAGGAAACAAAATCGTTGTTAAAATAAGAGCTAAATATTGGTTAAGGACAAATGCTCTACACCTATATATTTAGAGGTAGAGATTGTACAGCAATTTACAATCTAGTATGCAACGATACTTCCATTAATTTTATTTTTCTAGCCATAAATAACATTATGCTGGGTTTGCTTCTCGAACCATCTTATATAAAATTGCCCACACTTTCCCTTACCCACTTCCAACCTGTAATATGTAACTCTATTTTTTTCTTCATACCATTTAACCCTGTTTAAAGCAATAACCTTGTGAACTGTATTTTTGCTTAATAATTCTCTGCCCCTCACCTCAGTAGAACGTAAGTTCTGTACTATTCCTAGAGTCTAGAGCATTCTCCGAAACATCAGAAGAGTTCAATGAATATTGAAAATTTTGTGGAAGGAGAGAGAGAAGGAAGGAGGGAGGGAAGTGTTTTATTCATTCATAAAATAACAGGTCTCTCTTATTTAGATTTCCTCTAGTGGCTGATAGCTTAAATCACCTTATCTTCTGCAGTCTGACTTTGCTACTGTGTCAGAACCTTCATTTCTATGTTTTTTGTTTCACAAAGAGAAATGCATTTATTACATTTCCATAGTTTTTTTTTTTAATCTGAGGGCCGTTTTTATTTCATGCATCTGTGATTTATTTTGAGTTAGTATATTTGTATGCTGTGGATAAGTGTTGGGGTTCCTGATATGTACAAACAAAATATATCCCTTAAAAATACTGTAGGAAATGACTCTAATTTGCTCATAAGTTTTCTGAGCTGCAGTCTCCTGTGCCATGTGAGTACCTAATTCCCATGTAAAGACGTGTATATGCGATAAATAAATAAACTTCACATACATTAGCCCATTCTTTCAAGGTGCAGTTCAAATGCTGCCTTCCTCAACAATGCTGCCGTCTTCATAAACTCTCACATGACCCTCTTCTTCTCCATTGGAAGAATCCTTTCCTAGCTCTGCACTCAGCCTCAAAACCTGGGAATGTTGCTGGATTTCTTATGCCTGACATCCAGGTCACTCTCAAACCCTGTCACTTGACCAAGCTCGGCCACTGCTCACCCCCACAACCTCTGTCTCCCGCCTGGACCTACTGAAATAGTCGATTCTGTTATTGGCGGTAGTTATGTTCTATAAAGTCGCAGTGAACACTGAATTAGTCAATATGGAACCCTTGCTTCTAGGGAAATACAGGGTTAGGCTCCTGTGAGCCTCTGGTCACCACATTTTCATCAACCGATCAGTATATAATCTAGTTTTAAGTGTGTTTCTGTTTAAAGACACCTTACTGAATATATCTTGTTGATTCTTTCACGTTGAGCTCACAGCCAACAGCACTGCAACACATGCCTGCAAGACACTTATCTAACTCATGTATTTTCTCCCTAAGACACACCCCAGCCTTCTTGTGCTTAGGAACACCACACAGCACTTCAGCGCTATGCTTGGGGGTCATTTTCAACATCGACATCACCAACAAAAGGCACAGAAATATGAAAAACGTGATACTAAATAGACCACGAAAAGGATACTTGATTACACCTGAGAGCTGTAACAAGAAGGCAGGGTGTTTCCTTGTTCAACCCCAGCTAATAACATGTTGAATTTGTCACAGCTCTGCACGTGTCAGCGAATGATGCCGAAAGTACTGTGAGTATGGATTTGAGGGTTACAAATAGATCGTAGTGAGCAAATGAATTTGCAACGGAATCCACGAATAGTGTGGAGGGACTGCAGCCTGCTCACTGGTCTCTCCTTTCTAGACTGGCCCAGCCAGCACACAGCAGTCAGAGTGATTTGTAAGCAATATACATTAATAATTATTATACTTTAATAATAATATACTTTAATAATAATAATTAGTAAACTTTTCTGCTTAACACCACCCAGCAGATTCCCATTGCTGTCAGAAAGGTGCAATTCGAGCACCTTTCCATGGCCTGCAAGGACCCAAAAGATTTTCTTTTCACTGCTTCTCCTTTGCTCCTAACATTCTGATTTTCTGTTTCTCAGTCTCCCTCAAACAGTCTTTCCACTCGCTTCCCTCACTCTTTCTTCTCATGTTGACATGGCAGCCACCTTTCATCACAAGGCCTCAGCTTAAATGCCATTTGATCGAAGAATTCCCTGTTACTCTATCTAAGGTCATGGCTTCCTGAGTTCCTCCACCTGGTTGCATTCTGCATTTCTGTTTATGTGAAACCATCTCATTCATTTGTTAGTGTGTTAGTTATCTACGCCTACACGAATCTAAGATCCCTGATAACAGAATCCTTGTCATCCCTGTTGTATTTATAGTGCAGAGAGCGATGTTCCTGGCACACGGTAGTTCTCAATACACAAGTGTTGCATGAACAACTTGCAAAGTATCCTGTGTACTCTTTTATGGTACTAATTTGTGTTCATCTCCATTTTCCCCATAATAACGTAAGCTCCTGGTCAGCAGAAATGACTTAAGTTCTGGTTTCACAGGAAGATGTTTATACTAAATCTCCTTTCCCTACTGTGTAATGGGGGTTAGCGGGATATGAGTAGCAACAATGCCATACATTTGAATAGCTTTTGTATGTTAGAAGGTAAAAATACATTTATGAATAAGTGGCTCCAGTTCTGGTGCATGTGTATTTCAGTTATGTTTTGCTTCCTAACAAATGACTCCAATACTTACTGTCTAAAATCAACAGCAATCATTTGTTTTCTATTTTTTACAAATTTGCAGTTTGGGCCAGTCTCAGTGGGCACAGCTTGTTTCTGTTTTATGTGGTGACAGCTGGCTTGCTGGGAGGATGGCTGGGGGCCGAATCACCTGAAGGGTGACTCCTTCACATGTCGGGGAATGATGCTGGCCACTGCCTGGGACCTCAGCTGGGCGGTTGGCAGTGCACTAGCATGTTCCCTCTCTGTGTGGCTCCCTGGCTCCCCCAAAGCACGGTAGCTGGTCCCAAGGGGAGAATGCACAAGCACTAGAAAGAAGCTCTATTACTTTTGAGTACCTAGGCTTTGGAGACACACAGCATCCTTCTGCCCTAGTCACATCATAGACCCACCCAGATCCCAGGAGAGGGAACATTTCCCCTCACTATTCATGGGAGGATCTGCCTCAATATAACAAGACAGTGCAATTCCATCAGGACAAAATGGTATTAAATTGATACTTTTACTCCTTCATTTTTTTCTCTATAGCACTTGTGGTTCTTGTTTGTGTGTGTTGCTCATGGAGGCAGCAGGGAAACCGAGAAAAAAAGTAACAGAATCTCACCTCCCTTGGACAAATGGGTTTTTATTTTTTTAAATTTAAAAAAATTTTTTTTGCATTGATGTAATTAGGAGTTCTATTGACTTAATGTACTTGTAAGTCCAGTTTCTTCCCCAGGTTTGGGAAGTTCTCAGCTGTTATTTCTTTGAACAGGCTCTCTGCTACTTGCTCCCTCACTTCTCCCTCTTGAATACCTATAATCCTTGTGTTGCATTTCCTAGTTGAGTTGGATATTTCTCGAAGAACTTCTTCATTTTTTTTTTAAGGTCTTAGTTCTCTCTCCTCGACCTGAAGCATTTCTATATTTCTGTCATGTAAATCACTAATTCTGTCCTCCATATGTCAGATCTGTTTTTTAAGGATTCTAGATTGTTTTTTTAATCTCATTCATTGTGTTCTTCATCACCAGAATTTCTGTTTGGTTTTCTTTTTCAGAACTATTCCTTCTGCTCATTAATTTTATTTCTGAGCTCATTGAACTGTCTTTCTGAGTTTTCTTGTAACTCGTTGAGTTTATGACAAATATTTTGAATTCTCTGTCATTTAGATTGTAAATTTCTGTGATTTCAGGATTAGTTTCTGGATACTTGTCATTTTCCTTCTACTCTGAAGTGTTACTGTACTTCTTCATGGTGTTTGATGAACTTATCCTTGGCCAAGGCATTTGTAATAGTATTAGGTCCCAGATTCCATCTGCCACCTCTTGGGGTAGGGGTGTAGGGGGACTGAAGCTGTGTTTTCTGAACCTGCCATGTCTGCTGGAAGTTGTGCCAGGAGGGCTTCTCTGCATTCTCCCCTGGCCATAGCTGCTTAGAGGGTCACATACACACACAGGCGCTCTGTTGCAGGACCACTACCTTGGCCAGGACCAGCTGAGCTCGTGCTCTAGGTGGGAGGGGAGGGGCACTTTCTCTTGTGCATGCAGGCCTACTCTGCACTCATGAGCAGTTCTCCTGGGCTGCTGCACTTGGTGGGGTTGCCCACACAGTAGCTGAGCCATGCCACTCAATGTGGAGTGTTCCCGTGGGTGAGTGGTGCCACCACGGCATGGTGGGCACTCCCATGGGCCAGGCAGCAACTTGAAAAGTGAAAGCATTGGGATACAGGCCTGACTGCCATCCCACAACCCCCGCCCCCTTCCATCTCCTCTTACAATCATGTGCTGGCTGCTGTATGAGGACCCATGACCTAGATCACTGCTGCCAGGGAGGGGGAGGGATATGCTCACCTTCTTCCACTGCTTCTGGGGGGTCCAGTACCCCCACCTTCAGATGTATGGCTACATGGATCACTCAGGTGTCCTATTGTACTTTGTAGGTAATCCTCTGTTGGTTAATGTACGTTTACTTGTAACTTAGTGGGGAGACACAAACGGAACAACTCACTCAGCCGTGATGCTGACGTCACTCCAACCAATGGGTTTTTAGAGCAAAGAGTAAGGATAAAATGCAATGGATTACAGAGTTTAATCTAAAAAGGGAACACACCCCCAATAAATAATAAATTTGCCCCAAGTTGGTTTTCTAGAAGAGTATACCAGAACATTGGTTATTGTAAGCAGTTCTCACTGACTGTTTTGATATTCAAATCTGTAATCACAAGCCAGACTTTTACCAATTACAAGAACTCCCTTTGCCCTTTTGCTGTCTCCCCAAATGGAGGAAAATGGCAGAGAATGCTTTCTCTTGCTCCCCTCTTAATAAAAGACCTCATCTATTTACTTTTAGTGAACAATTTTCTGTGGAGCTGATAATGCTCGCCTGTTGTTGTTTATCTCTTTCTCTTTCTGTATTGAAAATTGCTTCAGGCATCCGTTCAGTGAACATGACTGAACTGCTCTGTGTCTGGAACTATACCAGGATTTGGAGATACTGGGATATTTGTCACAATCTCTACCCTCAGGTGGTTCCTGGTGCAGTAGGGGAGAGAAACAACTAACTTCAGTTCTTATGATCTGTCTCAAAAGGAAGGTACAATTTTGCAAAACTCAAAGGGAATTTAAGTGCTTGAGTGATATGAGTTCCTTCACAGGGTCTGAAAATGTGCTAAGAAACCTAAAAGGCTTATTCAAAATTAAAACAGCCCAGTCAACATTGAGCTCTTCAGATAGACACCATTCCTTCCTGAAGCAGAATCATTACAGTTCATATGTGGATATGAAAATAGACACGCCATGCATACAAATGCTAATATGGAATAATCAAAAGTCAACAAATATACATTGATATACATCTGTATATTTAATATATAATATATCTCTATATATTATTTCAGAATAACCTGAAAGAATTGGCAGAATTAGTCAATATCTATTTCCATAATATTTTCTTCTCAGGTGAGAATGTATGACATCTGCAGACAAATGTTTCCATGACGATTCAGGTAGGTGCATATTTGGCTAAAAGTGCAGCAGTCTTTTTTACTGTTATGCTTTGATAAACCATCACCAAACTTCTAAATGAGCAGCCATCTTACTCACTAATTGAATATTTTAACTTTTTTCCTCTGTAGAGCTGGTGTGTCATTATATTTTCCATTTTGTGCTTTGCTTTTCATGCATTTAAAGTGCTGGAGCAGCTGTTTATTTGGAAAGGCTCCATTATGGCCATAATAATCTCCAACTAATTGCACATCAAATATTTATTTCTTGCACATTAAATTAATGAAGCAGTTTCAACAAGAGAAAAATTGGATCAGGTTGGCAAACGGTGCCTATAAATTCATGAAAGATTCCCAGTTCTTTTTTGGCAGGACTCCTTTAATACAGATTAACAATTTTTAAATGTAAAAATTTCCCATTATCTAGTTGTGACTTTATAAACAGGCAAGCTTTTTTTATTAAAGTGCTTTGCTCAATTTTCCCTTGATGTATCATATTATAGCTCCCAGAAATGAAAAAATAAGTCACACTATTGATTTTCAAATAAACTGTGTGGTGTCTTCTTTGCCTTGAATTTAGCATGATTTTTCTCCTAATTCTACTTTTGATACTGAAAATGTTTTCAGTGAGTGGACTTTATTTTTTATTTTTTTTATTTGAGTTCATAATAGCTTACATCATTGTGAAATTTCAGTTGTACATTATTTCTTGTCTGTCACCACATAATTGCTCCCCTTCACCTTCTGTGCCCACCCTGCAAACCCTTTCCCCTGGTAACCACTGAACTGTTTTCTTTGTCCGTGTGTTTGTTTATATTCCACATATGAGTGAAATCATCTGGTGTTTGTCTTTCTCAGTCTGGCTTATTTCACTTAGCATAATTCCCTCCAGGTCTATCCATGTTCTTGCAAATGGGGTGATTTTATCTTTTTTATGGCTGAGTAGTATTAATATGGCTGAGATGTATATATATACATCTTCTTTATCCAATCTTCAGTTGTTGGGCACTTGGGTAGTTTCCATGTCTTGGCTATTGTGAATAGTGCTGCAGTGAACATAGGTCTACATGTGTTACTTTGGATTCTTGATTTCAAGTTGTTTGAGTAGATCCCCAGTAGAGGGATAGCTGGGTCATATGGTACTTATATTTTTAGTTTTTTGAGGACTCTCCATACTGTTTTCTATAGTGGCTGCACCAGTTTCCATTCCCACCAGCAGTGTATGAGGGTTCGCTTTTCTCCACACTCTCTCCAACATTTGTTACTTTTACTCTTAGTGATTATAGCCAATTTAACAGGTGTAAGGTGGTGTCTTAGTGTAGTTTTGATTTGCATTTCCCTGATTAGTGATGTTGAACGTCTTTTCATGTGTTTATTGGCCCTCTGTATATATTCTTTGGAAAAATGTCTGTTCATACTCTCTGCCCATTTTTTGATCAGGCTGTTTGTTTTTTGTTTTTTGTTTTTTTTTAAAGATTTTATTTTTTTCCCTTTTTCTCCCCAAAGCCCCCCAGTACATAGTTGTATATTCTTTCATTGTGGGTCCTTCTAGTTGTGGCATGTGGGATGCTGCCTCAGCGTGGTTTGATGAGCAGTGCCATGTCCGCGCCCAGGATTCGAACCAACGAAACACTGGGCCGCCTGCAGCGGAGCACGCGAACTTAACCACTCAGCCACGGGGCCAGCCCCCTGGCTGTTTGTTTTTTTGTTGTTCAGTTGTGTGAGCTCTTTATATATTATGAAGGTTAACCCCTTATCGGATATATGATTTGCGAATATTTTCTCTCAATTGGTGAATTGTCTTTTTGTTGTGATCCTTTCTTTTGCCTTGCAGAAGCTCTTTAGTCTGATGAACTCTGACTTGTTTATGTTTTCTTTTCTTTCCCTTGTCTGAGAAGACACAGTATGCGAAAAGATCCTTTCAAGTTTGATGCCAAAGAGTGTACTGTCAATATTATCTTCCAGGAATTTTATGGTTTCAGGACTTATCTTCAAGTCTTTGATCCATTTTGAATTTATTTTTGTGTATGGCATAAGATAGTGGTGTACTTTCATTCTTTTGCATGTGGCTGTCCAGTTTTCCCAACACCATTTATTGAAGGGACTGTCTTTTTTCCATTGTATGTTCTTGGCACCTTTGTTGAAGATTAGCTGTCCATAGATATGTGGTTTTATTTCTAGTCTTTCAGTACTGTTCCATTGATCTGTGTGTCTGTTTTTGTACCAGTACCATGCTGTTTTGATCACTATGGCTTTGTAGTACATTTTGAAGTCAGGGATTTTGATGCCTCCAGCTTTGTTCTTTTTTCTCAGTATCACTTTAGCAATTCAGGGTCATTTGTTGCCCCATATGAATTTTAGGATTCATTGTTTTATTTCCATGAAGAATGTTATTGGGATTCTGATTGGGATTGCATTGAATCTGCAGACTGCTTTGGGTAGTATGGACATTTTAACTATGTTTATTCTTCCAATCCATGCACATAGAATCTCTTTCCCTCTATGTCATTATCTGTTTCTTTCAGTGATGTCTTATAGTTTTTATTGTATAAGTTCTTCACCTCCTTAGTTAAATTTATTCCTAGGTACTTTATTCCCTTTGTTGCAGTTGTAAATGGAATTGTATTCTTGAGTTCTCTTTCTGTAAGTTCGTTATTAGAGTACAGAAATGCAACTAATTTTTGTAAGTTGATTTTGTACCCCACAACTTTACTGTAGCTGTTAATTATTTCTAATAGTTTTCCAATGGATTCTTTAGTGTTTTCTATATATAAGATCATGTCATCTGCAAACAATGAGAGTTTCACTTCTTCACTCCCTATTTGGATTCATTTTATTTCTTTCTCTTGCCTAATGGTTCTGGCCAAGACCTCCAGTATTGTGTTGAATAGGAGTGGTGATGATGGGCATCCTAGTCTTGTTCCTGTTCTCAGAGGGATGGCGTTCAGTTTTCCCCCATTGAGTATGATGTTGGCTGTGTGTTTGTCATATATGGCCTTTTTTATGTTGAGGTAATTTCCTTCTATCCCCATTTTGTTAAGAGTTTTTATCATAAATGGCTGTTGGATCTTGTCAAATGCTTGCTCTGCATCTATTGAGATGATCATGTGGTTTTTATTCCTCATTTTGTTGATGTGGTGCATCACATTGATTTGCAGACCATCCCTGTGTCCCTGGCATAAATCCCACTTGATCATGGTGTATGATCTTTTTGATGTATTGCTGTATTCAGGTTGCCAATATTTTCTTGAGGATTTTTGCATCTATGTTCATCAGCAATATTGGCCTGTAGTTTTCCTTTTTTGTGCTGTCCTTGTTAGGCTTTGGTTTCAGGGTGATATTGGCCTCATAGAATGTGTTAGGAAGTGTTCCATCTTCCTTAATTTTTTGGAATAGGGTGAGAAGGATAGGTATTAAATCCTCTCTGAAAGTTTGGTAGAATTCCTCAGGGAAGCCATCTGGTCCTGGGCTTTTATTCTTTGGGATGCTTTTGACTACTGTTTCAATCTCTTTCCTTGTGATTGGTCTATTCAGATTCTCTACTTCTTCTTGATTCAGCTTTGGGAGGTTGTAAGAATCTAAGAATTTATCCATTTCCTCTAGATTGTCCATTTATTGGCATGTAGTTTTTCATAGTATTCTCTTATAATCCATTGTATTTCTGTGGTATCCATTGTTATTTCTCCTCTTTCATTTCTAATTTTATTTATCTGAGCTTTCTCTCTCTTTTTTTTTTTTTTTGTAAGTCTGTCTAGGGGTTTGTCACTTTAATTTACCTTCTCAAGGAGCCAGCTCTTTGTCTCATTGATCCTTTCTACTGCCTTTTTTGTTTCAATAACATTCATTTCTGCTGTGATTTTTATTTCTCTCCTTCTGCTGACTTTGGGCTTTGTTTGTTCTTCTTTTCCTAATTCAATTAGGTGTAGTTTGAGATTGCTTATTTGGGATTTTTCTTGTTTGTTAAGGTGAGCCTGTGTTGCAATGAATTTCCCTCTTAATACAGCTTTTGCTGTATCCCATATGAGTTGATATGGTACGTTATCAATTTCACCTGTCTCCAGACTTTTTTTATTTCTCCTTTAATTTCTTCAATGATCCATTGCTTGTTCAATAGCATGTTTTTTAGTCTCCACATCTTTGTCCCTTTCTCAGTTTTTATCTTGTAATTAATTTCTAGCTTTATAGCATTGTGATTGGAAAAGATACTTGTTATTATTTCAAGCTTCTTAAATTTATTGAGGCTTGCCTTGTTTCCCAACATATGGTCTATCCTTGAGAATGCTCCAGGCACACTTGAGAAGAATGTGTAGTCTGCTGTTTTTGGATGGAGTGTTCTATATATGTCTATTAAGTCTAACTGGTTTAGCTTTTCATTTAATTCCACTGTTTCCATGTCAATTTTCTGTCTGGATGATCTATCCATTGATGTGAGTGGAGTGTTGAGGTCCCCTACTATTATCGTGTTATTATTACTGTCTTATCTTGAAGTCTACTTTGTCTGATATAAGTATTGCAACACGTGCTTTCTTTTGTTTGCCATTAGCTTGGAGTATCATCTTCCATCCTTTCACTCTGAGCCTGTGTTTGTCATTGGAGCTGAGATATGTTTCCTGGAGGCAGCATATTGTTGGATCTTGTTCTTTAATCCATCTCGCCATTCCATGTGTTTTTATTGGAGAATTCAATCCATTTATGTTTAGGGTGATTATCGATATATGAGGGCTTAATGCTGCCATTCTATCACTCATTTTCTGGTTCTCCTGCATTTCCTTTGTTGCTTGTCCTGTGTATTTTGGTCTACCAGTCAAGTTATGTAGTTTTTTATGTTGTGTTTCTTTGTTTTCTCCTTGTTTATTTGTGTTTCCGTTCTGCTTTTTTGTTTACTGTTTACTATGAGGTTTGTATTCAAAATCTCCTGGATAAGATAGTCCCTTTTCTGATGACCTCTTCTTTCCTTAGGCTAAACCGATTCAGTCCCTTTCCTCTTCCCCCCCTAAGTTGTTTTTCTCACATCTTATTCCATCTTGTGTTACAGGCTTCTGGTTAAAAATGCCAAGATTATCTTTGTTTTTGGTGTTTTCCTTCCCTTTGTCTTTAATGCTATACTTGAGTATTTGCTATCCTGCTCTGATTCTGTCTACCTATTTATCTCCCTACTCCATGCTTTGTAACCTCTTTCTCCATTTTTTTTTTCAGGTATGAGGGCCTTCTTGAGAATCCTTCTTGAGAATTTCTTGTGTGTGTGTGGGGGGGGGGGGGAATCTCTTGGCTGCAAACTCCCTTAGCTTATTTTTGTTTGAGAAAGATTTTATTTCTCCATCATATCTGTAGGATATTTTCACTGGATAGAGTATTCTTGGCTGAAAGTTTTTGTCCTTCAAAGATTTGAATATGTCATTCCAATCTCTCCTAGCCTGTAAGGTTTCTACAGAGAAATCCACTGAAAGCCTGACAGGGGTTCCTTTGTAGGTTATTTTCTTCTGTCTTGCTGCCCTTAGTATTCTTTCTTTGTCATTCACTTTTGCCAGTTTCACTACTATATGCCTTGCAGTTGGTCTTTTTACATTGACATATTTAGGAGATCTGATAGCCTTTTCCACATGGATTTCTATCTCCTTCCCTAGATTTGGGAAGTTATCTGCTATTATTTCTTTGAACAAGCTTTCTGCTCCACTCTCCTTCTCTTCTTCTTGGATACCTATAAATTCTTATGTTGCATTTCCTAATTGAGTTGGCTATTTCTTGGAGACTTTCTTCATTTCTTTTTAGTCTTAGTTCTCTCTCCTCCTCTATCTGGAGCATTTCAACATGTCTGTCTTCGATTATGCTGATACGCTCCTCTATGATGTCCGCTCGAGCATTCAGGGAATCCATACTTTGTTTTATTTCTTCCATTATGTCTTTCATGTCTAATATTTCTGATTGATTCTTCTTTATATTTTCAATCTCTTTTGTAAAGTAGCTCCTGAACTCATTACATTGTTTCACTACATTCTCTTTTAACTCGTTGAGTTTTTTGACGATAGCTAGTTTGAATTCTTTGTCATTTATATCACATATTTCTGTGTCCTCAGGACTGATTTCTGGGTACTTGTCATTTTCTCTCTGGTCTGGAGATCTAATATAATGCGTGATATTGCTATAGGGAGTGGCTCTGTTTTTTCACATCCTGGTGTTATTTTGTCACGGTTATTGTCTATCACCACTGGGTGGGGGTCAAGGGCCACGTATTCTGAGCCCTCTGCCTTCAGCTGAGATCCCTGGCGCTGGAGCCACACTGGGCTGGTGGGGGAAGGGGTGCTTTCTCCTGCATACTCTCAGGGTTTTCTAGCTCTGCTCTCACTATGTGCTCTCCTGCGATTTTGGCTTGATAAGGTCACTCCCCATGAAAGCTTTCACCCCAGAAGAGGGCTTCCCTTTAGGCTGCAAAGGCCCTAGGGGATCCTTGATGTTCCCATCAATGAACGTTCCATCCTCTGTTCCTTCCCTCTCAGAGGCCACCTGTGGTCCCAGATCACAGTCTTTAGGGGAGGGAGTGAAGTTTTCTCTTACCCCTTTCCACCACCTCCAAGGGGGGCTCCAGCCTCTGCACCCTCTGTCATATGGTTGTATGGGTGTCTCCAACATTTTTGTGTTGTGTTAGGATGTCCTCTCTTTCTTGGAGTATGAATGTCCTTTTCGTTGTATGTTGGAGGGGAGAGATTACTGGAAGAACTTCCTCCACCATCATGCTGATGTCACTCCTCAAAGTACCTGGACTTTATTTTTTTAATTTTTTTTTCAGCTTTACTGAGGTATAGCTGATATACAAAGAACTGCACTTTTTTAATGTGTATAATTTGATGAGTTTAGACTTATGCAAACACCCGTGATATCATTCACACAATCAAGGTAATAGACATATCCAACACCTCCCAGAGTTTCCTTTTGTCCCTTTGTTGGTTTTTGTGGTTAAAAAAAACTTAACATGAGATTTACCTTCTTAACAACTTTGAAGTGCACAATTCCATATGGTTAATTATGGGTACTATGTTTTACAGCAGATCTCTAGAACTTATTCATCTAGCATAACTGAAACTTTATACCCACTGAACAACAACTCCCCATTTCTCCCTCCCTCCATCCCTGGCAACCACTATTGTATTCTTGCTTCTATGAGTTTGACTTTCTTTTTTACCTCATTTAAGTGGAATCTTGCAGTATTTGTCCTTCTGTAACTGACTTATTTCACTTGAACAGACATTTCTCCAAAGAAGACATACAAATGGCTAAGAAGTACATGAAAAGATGCTCAACATCAATAATTATCGTGGAAATGTGAATCCAAACTGCAGTGAGCTATCACCTCACTCTTGTTAAGATGGCAATTATCAAAAACAAAACAAAACAATAGACAAGTGTTAGTGAGGATGTGGAGAAATTGGAACCCTTCCATGCTGTTGGTGGGAATGTAAATGGTGGAGAACTATGGACAACAGTATAGAGGTTTCTCAAACAGTTAAACATAGAACTGCCATATGATCCAGCAATCCCACTCCTGGTTAATATCTAAAAGAATTGAAATCAGAACCTTGATGAGATATCTGCACTCCATGTTCATTGCAGCATTATTTACAACAACCAAGATAAGGAAACAAATCAAGTGTCCATCACAGATGAATGGATAAAGAAAAAGTATAGACATACAAGTAAAGAAAAGTAAAGAAAAAGTATAGACATACAATGGAATATTATTTACCCTTAAAAAGGAAGGAATCCTAGCCTTAATAGGAAGGAAACATGGATGGACCTGGAGGACATTATGCTAATTGAATGAGTGGACTTAAACCTTTGCTGATTAAAAGTGGCAACTGGCTAACAATTTATTCTGAAAATCAGTTTGTACTTTCAACTGACATCTTTTTTCTTTTGATACATTCTCTGAAAGATTTCTGATACTATTTTCTTTTAGATCCATCACTGGTGTATAGAAAATGACTGATTGTTTTGGGAAAGAGTTTCTCTGAACAGTTGGTCTGTCAATGCTAAGGATAATGCCTACGGATTTCTTTCATCAGAATAAATTATCTTACAATTTTATGATAGGATAATTGTGCACAATTGCCACCAAATATTGAGTGTTTACAATGCTTAGTAGAGAACACAGCTCCAACAAAGGTTTTCCAGATAAAGTATTTCTTATCCAGTTACTGACTGTTAAATTGTGTGAGCATTAGTTGTCTCTTTTTCCATAACCTTTTGAGTAGAGTTTTTGGCTTCATTTACCTGTGAATGAAACATGGTTACCATATATTTACAGAAGGGTCCTTTTAAAGCCAGTTATGAAGTTCTCACCATGTTGTTTCCTTAACACAACAACCAGTCCACATATATATATGTGTGGTTTATTATAAGGAATTGGCTCACGTGATTATGGAAGCTGAGAAGTCCCACAGTCTGCCATCTGGAAGCTGGAGAACCATGAAAGCTGGTGTGGAACTGGAGAGCTGATGGTATATGTGCTAGTCCAAGGGCAGGAAAAGACTGATGGTCAGCTAATGCAATCAGGCTAAGACAGAGAATTCTCTCTTCCTCCCCCTTTTTGTTCTGTTCATGCCGTCAATGGATTGGATGATGCCCACCCACTTTGGGGAGGGCCATCTGCTTTACCTAGTTTACCAATTCACATGCTAATCTCATTTGGAAACACACTCACAGACACACCCAGAAATAATGTTTAACTAGCTAACTGGGTGCTCCATGGCCCAGTCAAACTGACATGTAAAATTAACCATTACATGTATCTTTAGGGTTTATATCACATTCTCTCCAGCAAGAACTCTCATGCCTTCCCTCCAAATTTTTATCAGCATCTCTGGCTTCTACCTACTAGATGCCAGTAGCCACCCTCCAACCCCCTCCTCACTTCTCAATCATGACAGCCAAAAATGCCTGCAGACATTGCCAAGGATCTGCTAGGGGCACAGTCTCCCCCTACTTGAGCACCATTGGCCTAGCTCAACCCCATTCCATAGGAATGTCTCCCTTTAGAGTCTTCCAATATTTCTTACCACTGAGTTCCTTGAAGTGAATTAAGTGCTCTTCAGTCAATCTTTAATTATCAAAATGAAAAACACACCAATAACTGTATTATTCCATAGGAATAATGACAGAGTTAAACTTCTTTCTGTTCCTCTCACATAATTTCCAGGTCTTTGTAAAGGAAATCAGATGTTATTGTCTAGATTAGTGGTTCCCAAATTTGTACGCACATTAGAATCTTCCGATGATTTTTAAAAACTCCTAAGACCAGGTGACACCCCGGAAAATAAAAGCAGACTCTCTGAGGGTGACACATAGGTATCACTAACTTTTGGCATTCCCCAGGTAATTCCAATGTGCAGGTGCATTTGGAAACTGCCAGTCTAGATTTTTGCTAAATTGGGGGACTAATGTATTATAGTTAATTAGCATCACATTTGTTGTAATCCTGAATGTACTTCTTACAAAATTCCCATATCATCTTGGGTACATAATGTCATCTAACTCTGTTTTTTTTCTCTATGTATTTGGGCTATAATATACAACTCCTATGATGACTTCTATGAATCCCAAGATACAGTGAGTAGCATCTAAAAGGAATATAATCAACAGTAGTTACTACAATAATTATTTTTCCCACTTAATCCTCTTCAAAAATTACATTGAGTCCATTCTTTCAATTACAATCACATTTTCAACAATTGTCTAGAAAGCTGAACCAATAATTTAATCAGTGGCTCATCATTAGGAACAATTTTCTATTCATTATTCTAATCTCTATCTTGGTAAATTGGAATATATTTTGAAGCAATTTTTTTTTTCAGAAAAGCTATTTGTATGATATATACTGTGCATATACCATTGTGTGCCTGAGAGTATCCTTCTGTTGCCTTCACACTTGGGGAAAATCTTGTTGGGTGGAATTCTTAGGTCACCAGTACTAACTAGCCCCTCAGCATGCGTGGCTTTCACTTGCTCTTTCACCATTTGGTGTTCCAGAGAAGCTTGAGACCAGCCCAGTCTACCTTCTTTTCTGTGTTACCTGCTTTGTTTTCCAGGGTAGTTATAGATGTTATTTCACTTTTATTTAAATTATGATGGCACAGCATGTCTCAGTTTGGTTCTATTTTTATTAACTTTGCCTGAAACCCCAGTGAACCCATTCAAACTGGAATCATGTTGTTTTCTCACTTTAGTAAAGTTTTCTTTTGTCACAAACCTTGGCTATTATTTCTGCCCCACTTGCTTTCAAATCATCTTCAAAAACACTAATTATAAGTTGATTCTTTTCTTTGTCATTTATAATTTTAATCTCTTTCCATTTAAATCTATTTTTCTACATTCTGGGAAAATGTCCCATGTTTTTACATGCCAGAAAATTGATTATTTTTTCGTGTCAGCTCCATTCCTTAATAACTTCAATGCAAATTTAAATTTAGTCATTGAGCTTGGGGTTTCTGGTTTTTTCTTCTTTTTAAAGTCATATCTGTGTTCATCTTATCCTGTGTCTTCTTATACTCCATGAATGCCTTTATATTTGCAATACTGAAAGAATAAAATGAACCCCCAAATTATCATTTCAAAATAATCCCAATTCCTCAAAAAGCTGATTGTGTACCAGGAAGATCTAGAACATTATCCAAAATGATAAAAATTTCTCTTTAGGAAAAAATTACTTACCTTTTAAATGTTTCTCTTTTCAAAGTTAAGGTACAGGTAAACCTAGAGATTTCTGTATCTTACATGTACTTCTCTGAAATGCATTTCCTTGCTATGAACCACTTACGCTTCTATAGATAACTCACACAAAATTAGAAAAACATTTTGAAGGACTATATTTGTCTCTGCCTTGAAATAGGTTTGTATCTCACACCCGATTAACCCATGCTGTGAGGAAGAGAAAGCAGAGGGTTGGGTTGGAGACGGGATCATACCTAAGCAAAACCTGCCAAAGGCTCAACACCTCTCAGTGTCCGAATCTTCCCTGTAGAAGGCGAGTGTTCAATCCATAATTGACGTTGGGTCAGTACACCCAGTGTAACCCTTCAGGTATCGAGCTCCTTCTTCCAAGCAGCCTACGAGCCTCGAGGGATGGAGTGATTAGGAATAAGGCTTGCCTGAGGAAGGATGGTGGTAGATGGAGGCTCGTGGGTGAAGAATATGGAAGATTTTGCATATGACTGTGAGAGATGGTAATGTGATTGCCTAAATGGAATTTAAAGAACACACAAGTCCTGTAGCGAAAGGGATGAATCATGGGGGACAGAGACTAGGTCACAGAAATAATACTTTTTCAGGAAAATAGATAACTTCCATTTTGTGATTGCTGGATACTTTGCACCCATTGTTTTGCTTAATTGTCCTAACACTTTTATGCAGGGGATAGGAAGGGAGTAAGTGTTCAGAGTCCGGGTTTGGGAAGACAGACCTGACTATAACCATCCAAGCAGTATTCCTGACAAGTCACTTAACCAACCTGTACCTCGATTTCTTCATTTGCAGATGGGGGCAACATGAGTGCCTACAACACGTGGTTGTCATACAGATGGAAAGAATTCATGCATTTTAAGCATTTAACACACGGCCCAGCAGTCAGAAAAGACTATGAGTTTTGTTAAATAAAATCATTCCGATTGCATCAATTTGGAAATTTCAGTTGGGGGAATGTGGTTAAGGAATGCGTGCAGTTTTATAAATCAAGGTCATAGAAGAACCATAAGTGTTCTGGATCTTGAGGTAGGAGATGGGAACAGACAAAGAATAAAATTTGCTTCGGGAGAAAAGAAATAGCTGGATTTAGAGAAGAGCCATCTGAAGCCTGGCTGGTATTCCTTCCAAAAAGTATAGTTTCTCCTCCACTCTCCCTCTCTTTAACCTTGGCTCAAAAATCCCAGAAAAGCTTGACTTTTGCTTTAATCATGGAGGACAGAATAAGGGAGTGAATGATGTGTTGCCTAAATAGGTCCACATTCCACAGCCCTTCACAGTCCTCACAAGGTGGTTTAAATTTGGAAACCATAAGGTTTCGTGAGACCACCTGTTTCCCACCTTCAGCAGGAAATATAGTTTAATCTTGCTTTCTTTAAGAAAATTAGCATGCTTATGTTTGTCACACTTAAAGTGGCATATGGGGCTGCAGATGCTAATGAGCCATCATGATTTCACCTGGTCACTAGATGAGCGAGAACAAAATCACCTCCTGACAACAGGCTAGAAAGCAGACAGTGTAAATTGGCACTTTCTTTTCCAGTCCCCCTGCCCTAGCGTATTTGAAAGGCTCAGACCCACATCTTATTTCTTTTGTGGTTTTTATATGATTTTGAACCAAAATAGGCAGCTAATGCAAACGTAATACACTGTGAAGACACTTGGCCACAGAGACAGAGGTGAGCTAAGCAGAGATCCAGCATCATTTCTCGGATCTATACAGATGCAGGCCTCATGTTTGTTTTTTTCCCTCCAGAGGTACCACTCCCTTGCTGGAGGATTTTCCTTTGAAGGAAAGCTGTGAGGATGAAGGGGTGAGAGACAGGTCATTGTATCCCCGTGGGCAGTTCATGCATCTAAAGATTTGCTGCTTATTGGGGTGAGAGGGCTTTGGAATCATGTCAAAACAAAGTATATCTCCTGTTGGTTTGAAACAATTATGTTTCCAAGCTCCTCTGTGCAGTCAAATAACAAAGCCAAGTGCCACTGCTTTTCGGCTCTACCAACACTGTTCTGATTCTAGACCATCTGGGGGATGCCACTTACCTGGTGCTTGTCGGGGAAGGCTCGACAAAGTGGCCATGCCCGAGTGGGAGACCCCTGACAAAAAGCACTTCTGAGTATAGCAGACCTTTTCAATGCAGACATTCTGCTTGGCTTTTCATGCATGTCCACTGGTGAATCTTCGCAGTTACCCTGTGAGGTGGACATTAACACATCCATTTTACAAAGGAGAACACCGGGCCTGAGAGATTGAGTCGATTGCCACAGTGATAAGAGGTAGGACCAAGAATAAAACCAAGTCTGTCTGATGTGAAAACTTACACTCTTATATTTCAACACATAGCTGGCCTCAGTAGGCAGGAAAGGAAAGGAAAGGAGTGAGAGAGCCGGAGCATGGGGTCCAGCTCTGGTTTTCTCTGCTCTGTTAGGTGCATGATGTGCTGTCCTGGAGGTGTGCTTTGCCACATGGTGGCACATGCTACTGGGCTAAACGGAGTAGGAATCAACTTCTCACCTCATCTCAGGACCATAAGCTAAGGGAATGGACATGCTTTGTTTCTCCTAGAAATGGGCATTGCCATGGATTTCAAATCAAGATGGAGACATTTTAGGCAGTGTCTTTCTTTATGTTAGATGAATAAGCAATATAATGGTTAATGTTTTTGTTCTTTTATGGTGAATTCCTTTGACTGTGTAAAGTGCTTCAAAGGCAGGGACTTGGGGGCAATAACGTTTATTTGAAGGACAAGGCAGATAACTGGATTAGGAATTGTACCTGTCATTCTTCAAAGGTACCATTGGTTAAGCCAAGATTGACTAGCATTTTTTCAGTTCCAAATTCAAATGAGTCTGGACTGACAGGCACTATTAGGGGATGGTCAGTGAATGGCCGTCCTGTTGAGCTGATGGTTTTGGTGCTAACTCCTGTATCTGTGCCTTTGGTTACACATGAATCTTTCTCCCTTGCAACATCACACATCTTCACAAACCATTCCAGCATTGTCCCCCTCTAAGTCATTTCACCTGAGTAATATTGTGTGGAATGGTGGTAATTTTTGTCACTCTGTCAAAGTGATAAAAACAGCATAGGTGCATTTTCCCTCTGAAGGGCAAGGTTTGTGCATGATAATATTATTTTTCTCATTTTCCCTTTTGAGTATCATGAGTTACAGATTTGTGTGTTATTCAGCTGTACTAACAGCTAGAAGAGGCTCTCAACATGCATGGTAGGCATGGATTTCCCTAAGAAATGCCCTTGGTTTTTTTTTTTTAAAAGCATTTCATCCTTGTCATTCTCTTGTGACCGCACTTATCCAACTAATGTATTGGTATGTTCATAAATAGGATGTGATAGCAGAATGGTGAAAGAACATTTGCTGGTTTTGAGCCTCATAAATGGAGAAATGAACCTACTTAATCCTTTTCCAATCTTCCTCTGGTCTTTCCTTCTATGGTGCAGTTGTTTTATTTATTAACTGAATGTGTGATGTTGTATTTTCTATGAAAAATTAAATACTATGGTATATTTATAGAATAGTATATTTCTAAGTATTTTATCTCAACAGTAGAGTCCTCAGTTAAGTTTTTAACATAGGACTGTAATACTCAGCTCAAGAGCAACTGTACAAGAAACAATAAGAGAATAAAAAAATGCATCTGAGTAAGAGCATTGCACAAAACGTGCAATGACCTGAACTGTTGCCTGGCACCGGAGCGCGCACGTTCCGCAGACAGACACTTCACGTGCTGCAGCTGGGAAACCGGACCCTTCCTGTCACTGGGAGAGGAGGTCAAATAAAGAAATTGCTCTCAGACACAGCAGAACGGATTACAAAACGAAATATCTATATCTGCAGAGGCCTTTTGAATCCGGGATCAAAAGGAGGGCTTGTCTGTTCTTTCCCAAGTTTTACTTGCCTACATTATCAGGGGTAGCTGCAAGCTAGATAGCACCCGCCTGCTATCAGCAGCAGTGAGAACTGGAAAAAAGACCCAATAGACTTCCTTCCCAAGAAAAGAAGATTTTATTATTGTAGGAAACCGCACTTTAATTCTGCTTGTGTAGACAATTATTTTTGAAGGGGTAAATAGTTTTGAATAATTGATGTCATTTGAATTTTTCCTCCAACTTCTTTTGTTTAATTATCAAAAGCCACCCTGGGTAAAGGTAAAATAAATCAGTACATAGATGAATATTAAAAAAATATTAAAGGAGAGGGTGAAATTCCAACAGAATTGAAAGAAGAAACATTGGACGTGAATATTCTTGTTTCAGAAAAGGACCGACTCAGTTTCACAGAGTCATGGGGGCACCTTCCATTATTTGGCAGGAGTTAACCTCGCGTCTCCCTGACTTAGCGTGCAACAGCCCTGATCCCCTGCTGCTTGGAGGTCCTATTTGGTCTCTGTTCCAAGGACATGATTTCCTTCTTTGGGAGTTTGGCTTATCATTCTTCAGTTTTCACCTTTTGTGTTTTATCTCTCAATCCATGTTAAAAGCAAAAAAGAGACCTCAAAGTGTGAGTTTAAAATTTCATCTAGAGGGGCTGGCCCCGTGGCCGAGTGGTTAAGTTCGCACGCTCTGCTTCGGGGACCCAGGGCTTTGTTGGTTTGGATCCTGCACGCGGACATGGCACCACTCATCAGGCCACGCTGAGGCGGTGTCCCACATGCCACAACTAGGACTCACAACTAAAATATACAACTATGAACTGGGGGAATTTGGGGAGAAAAAGCAGAAAAAAAAAAAAAGAAGATTGGCAATGGTTGTTAGCTCAGGTGCCAATCTTAAAAAAAAAAAAAATTTACTAAAAGAAAAAAATTTCGTCTAGAATAGGAGGTGCTATGGACTGAATTGTGCACCCCCAAAATTCATAGTTTGGAGCTCTAACCCCCAGTGTGATGGTATTTGAAGATGGGGCCATTGGGGCGTGATAAGGTTTAGATGAGGTCATGAGGATGAGCCTTCATGATGGGATTAATGTCCTTATAAGAGGAACAGATGCCAGAGCTTCCTCTCTCCACCACACAAGGACACAGCAAGAAGGCAGCAGTCTGCAAGCCAGGAAGAGGGCCCTCACCAGAACTCAGCTGCCATGGACTGAATATTTCTGTCCCTCCAAAATTCCTATGTTAAATCCTGATTCCCAGTGTGATTGTATTTGAAAGTGTGGCCTGTGGGAGGTGATTAGGGCATGAGGGTGGGGCCCTCTTGACTGCATTTAGTGCCCTTATGAAAGAGACCTCCCAGAGCTCCCTCTTCCCTTCTGCCATGTGAGGACACAGCAACAAGACTGCCATCTGTGAACCAGGAACCAGACTCTCACCACACACTGAATCTGCTGACACGTTGTTCTTGGACTTCCCAGCCTCTAGAATCATGAGAAATAAATTGCTGTAGTTTATAAGCCACCCAGTCTGTGCTATTTTGTTGTAGCAGCCTGAATTGTCTAAGACTTCAGCCGTGCTGGCACCCTGATCTCGGACTTCCAGCCTCCAGAACTGTGAGAAAACAAGTTTCTATTGTTGAGTCTAGGATATTTGGTGAAGACAGGAAGCAACAAGAGACACGATCCCTCCGCCAAATAGGCCAGATAACTGCATCTGAGTGAGCCAGTGTAGGCTGGATCAGAGGACTTGATATCAATATGTATAAATGCATGTTTGTGCCTATAATAACATGTAAATTTAATTGAAATATTTGATGGTCCATATTTTGCTGAATACATTACCAGAATCAGATTTCTAATCTAGAATCATTCCTTGACCTTTTAACCTGCATATGCCAGAGTTCTAATATCTTCAAGTTGAGGATAATACATGATAAGGATAACATTTCCTAATACATATTATCACCTTAGAAGCTTCTGGAACAAGGCAGGCTATAGATATATCAATGATTTAGATGGAAAATAGATGGATAGGTTGCCAAAAATATTGCGCTAGTCCCTTATTAGCAAGTGAGTCAATCTTATGAGGAAAATGAAAAGCTTTTGAAGGACAAAGCTAAACCTTTCCATTAATTACATCCAAAATATAAGAACTAGATGAAAAAATAAAGTCACTGAAAACCTAGAAGTATAAAAAACAGCTACTTTTATGTCATCAATGGGACTCATCTTTTCTATATGAGACAATATCACCTATTTAAATCTTCAGCTATTTTTGCGGTTGCTTCATCTGTGCAGGTACTATATTTAAGGCAGACGTGTGATGGAGGAAATAACGCCTACTCCAGTGGATTAATTTAGGAGATTCACTTGAAAAATAGCCTTACCTTCCTCTAAATTAAGAAATATTTACTCTCGCATTGCAGATGTCGAATGAGAAAAGGAATGATAGGGCTCTTGGTTTCAAGAGAAATGTCTCTTTGTAGTGTTATAAATTGTGCCCTGCAAATTAAAATTCTACAAGCAAAAGTTTCCTTTCATTGTGGGAAAATAGACATTGCTAATATAATGCTTTTCTTTCCCATTTTTAGGGTTTCTGCATAAACTTAAAAGGAGTTAAAAATAGCCAAATATGACTCAGTTAATAACAACAAAAAAGTAGAAAACAGCATAAATCAGTCAACTGATTAAGAAAAATCTACCTACTAAAGTTGCTGTAAAGAATAAAAATCCTTGTTTTTGCAGAACTATGCTACCCTATTTCAGTCTGTTTATATGACATAGTGGCCCCAAATATAATTTTTAGATAAGCGTAAGTTCTAAGTGGACATTTTTCTTTGTGTTATTATATCCCTCCGCATGGATGACAATGACTTCACAAACTTTAGAGTTTCATTAAACTGCAAATGTTTAATTCAAGAACCGTGCACTAAAAAAAAGTCAGCTCACACACAAATGCACAACATCAACATATTTTTCATTCAGATCTATATGTCTGGGGATGCAAGCATTAACAAAGTCCAGTCTTTACCTCAGTGGAAGAGGGAGAGCAAAGGATGGAGGTACGGTTGGGGTGAGTGTTATGAGTTTTAAAATAGAAATCTCTGCCCAAAGAAGGGAGTTTTCGTTTCTACCAGAATTGTTGGGACAGGACAAGATAATGTGCAAGTGTCCCTCTGCCCTCAAGTAGCTTATATAAATCAGGACATGCAAACAACTAACTCTACTAGGCGGAATGAAATGCACCATGGAAGTTTGAAAAAACCCCACAAAACCATTATTGTGCTAAATAAGAAGAGATTCATTGCACAAGGGTGGGCCATGAAATGGGGTGCAAGGCAGCAGGCGATGTGAGGAGAGTGGCCTTCGAACCCAGCCTGGAAAGAAGAGATAGTCAAGTGGCAAGAAATGGTCTGAAATCACATTAACAGTTAAGCCAATTGTTATGCTATGTGCTTTTATTCTAATTTGTAAGACTTGTCTCTTTTACATTAGTTATTTCAGTCATCTCAATTGGTTAAAGTTTAGCCTGATGGAAGCATTATGATGGGAAAGGGAGGGCAATGAGGCAGAGGGGATTCGGCGGGGAATGTGCACTGGAGGCAGGAAGCTCAGGCATGGCATCTCAGATCAGGACGGGGATAGTGCAGGACTTGTCTTCCAGCACCCTGGACTCTGAGGAGCGCTCCAGGAATGTGGCTGGAAAAAGAGCAAACTAATGGAGACAGGGTGAATGCCAGAGGCAAGGCAGCTACTTCCTCATTTCGCTTGGATTTTACCCAAGCCCGCCTTTCTGCTAAGCTGTGTGTTCCCAAATCTGGTCACTGCTCTCCTTCTCCATTGATATTCGTTTGGAGATGCAGAGCCCTCTGAAGTTAGGGGACTCGGGGCTAACAAGTGGGACATGCTCGGAGCATCAAACCAAGAGCACTTATGTGCATGAGATAGAAGCTGCGCTTGGGGGACCTGGGGACACGCATCGTTGCAAATGTGATCTGGTAAAAGCAGGACTCAGACTCAAAACGTCCTTTTGAAAACATTTCTTTCAAAACCCCAGGTGCAGAGTGCATTTTCCCATATAGGATACACTAAATAAGACATAGCAAGCAGAGCCGTGAGCTCAGTACGCAGTGTGATATTTCCCAAAGCCTTTCTTTACCCAGATATTTTCAACTCAATGTTATTAAAAGAATAAAAAAAGAAACAAAAAACTTTCTGTCCTTATTGCTTAAACTTCCCTGATATGCTTGAGCATTGTATAGGTGGAAAAGAAAATGCTTTCAGGATGAAAATTAAAAATGAATGACTTTTAGATTTGAAGCATACAAGCCAAAAGAAAAAAATAGGTTTTACATTTTCTCCCTCAAATATATTTATAGTCTGAAGCTTTTTCTCTGAAAGTAGACAGGGTTTTAAAATAAATCTTACCATATACTTTTGAAATGTACTTGCACATGGGATTTTCATCGTATGAAGAAATAGAGGATGGAAGTGAAATAATAGAAAACAAAATGGATGCTCACAATTGGAATGTGCTGAGGCAATTAGAAGAGGGTGGAAAATCACACTGGTTAATTATTTAAGAGTGGAGAAGAAATATCCATTTCCTGTAGAGAGATGGCATTGCATACTAGCTACAAAGGCAAGTGAATAAACAGGTTCCAGGGAAACTTATTGACTGCTTGCTTCAGTTTACGAATTAAAGAGAAATTGAATGCATTTTAATGAATGTAACTGTGCACACGCAGAGAGAGAGCGTATTATTTGTAGCTTGCACACACCACTAGAGATAGGCAATTTCATAGGAGTAAAATCTATAATTTGGAATTGGTTCAACAATTACCGTGACTAGCACACTGCTGATTCTTGATGAATGGGGTTTATGTCAAGTGGTAATTTAGAATTTAAAAATTAGGAGTCCGTGTTTACCTTGATGAATGTTTATTGATACTGACAAGTGATAGGCACAATATAAGGCACACAAAAAAAGAATCCATCACTCTGCTCTCCAGCTCTTCGCACTGAAAGGTAAGTATCCGCCTCACTCCATGTCCCCAAGTAGCCAGAACTGGCAGAAAGCAAAAGCATAAAATGCAGGAGAAAAGTGTATTCTATCTTTTTTTAAGTTTCTCTCTTACATTACTGCTCACACCAATCTTAGAAGCCTCAGATCCTCCTAAAGCCCACGTAGGGTTTTAACTTTTCCCTAATGGCTGCTTCTCCAGGCTCTGGACATACGCTTCACCCATTTACCCATCGCTATTTCCTTTTACCTCAGTCTCACCTCCCCAAAACCTACCCACAAAGCGGAAGCACTATTTCAAGGCAATCAGATAACCTGATTTGGTACTAAGTCCTAAGCCCTTGGTTCTCAGCCCTGGCTGCGCACCAGAATAATCCAGCAGCTTTCAAAAATTCTAGTGTCTCTCCAGACCAATTAAATCAGAATCTGGCAAGAATCTTCTTTAAATTCCCCTGCTGGTTTCACTGTGCCGCAAACAATTCTGGTCTAAGAGCTGGCCATTGGCTCATTCTATCAGCATTTCAGGGGTATTTACGCGTATACTAGGGCATTCAAAAAGAAAAAATAATGTCTTACCACAGCAGTTCCTTAGAAGAAAACTCTCTTGAAATGTATTAAGAGGTATTGAGTGAGTCCAGAAAAGCAGGGTTCTGCCGTCCAACAAATTTGTGAATTGACACATATTATGTCACCCTCTCAAAGATGGAACTGAGTATGACAAATGCTCTAGGAAGTCATGCTTTAAAATCATACAAACAAAACAAATACAGAAAAAATAAAGCCCTTTTAAATTTGTTTAATCCAAGACTCCCAAATTTATTTGCTCATTAAACAATTATTTTTCAAAGCATCAAAATCAGCATCCTGTGAAAACGAGACTCTGTGACTGATCCGTTGGGAAAAGGCTGTTTAATGCCACTGGATTCCTCTTCAATGGTAGAACTTAGACCCCAACACAAGCTCGTGAGGCAGAAATCTTGGAGTGAATTCAAGGCCTTTCTTCAGGCATTCCTCGCTTCCTTGATAGAAAGTCCTGGATCCTTCCCTCTGTAAGGTCAGCTAGGAACTCAGGGACAGGTCTTTCTTGACCCAGGAAATACCCTTCCCCTATTCTTTCACTGAGATTCATTTTACTTTACTTCTATGACAAATTTAGATATCAAATTTCAGAGCTGGAAGGACCCTAGGACATTATGTAGAATAAAGTTCTAAAATTCCTGCTGAGGGACTGTGTCTGGCCACTGAACATCAACAGTCCTCAGCTCCATCATCTTTAAAATGGGGAAGATGGAAATACTGCCCTTGCAGCATATTTGTGACATGCAGATGAAATATATTTTCAAAGACCTTGTGAAATGGCTGGTCCATGGAACACACTCAGCTAGTGACACAGTCACTATTACCGTATCCAAGAGGCAAGAATACAGTGGGGCAACACTGTGTAGAGACTTTACAGAAAGGGCTGAAAGGGAAGAAATGCACAGAACTTAGATCTTCCCACATAAGAGCTGCAACCGATGTGTGACATCATCCTTAGCAGGCTTCACATTGTAAGTGACAGATAGAGAAGGAGAAAGGGAAGAAGCAGGGTGGACTATCTGCTGAGAGGTTTGACAGACTCTCTTGTCCATTTGCTTTGAGGAGTCCTAGGGGCACAGAAACTGAGAAGTGTCCTTGGAATATACAGAACAGTGAGGAAGGAAGGGGAACTGAAATTTTTTTAAGACAATTTTTTAGAGCAGTTTTAGGTCTACAACAAAATTGAGGAGAAGATGTAGAGCTTTCCCATATACTCCTCAGCCCTCCACATGCACCGCCTCCCCATTAGCAACATCACTCACCAGAACAGTATATTTGTTACCAACGTTGAACCTACATGGACACATCATCATCACTCAAAGTCCATAGTTTACATTAGGCTTCCCTCTTGGAGTTATGCATTCTATGGGTTTAGACAAACGTATAATGACATATGTCCACCGTTACAGTATCATACAGAGTATCTTTGCCACCCCCAAAATCCTCTCTGCTCCACCTATTCATCCCCGACCCCATCCCTGGCAACTATTGATCTTTTTAGTGTCTCCATAGTTTTGCCTTTGTTGAATGTCTTATGGTTGGAATCATACAGTATGTAGCCTTCTCAGATTGGCCTCTTTCACTTAGTAATAAGCATTTAGGGTTCCTCCATGAATACTGATTCTTAAAAGTAATGGATGGGTCAAAAGGAAGGTGTGATGAAAATAATTTAGACTGGAATGAACCGGTGGAGGATTTCAAAATTAAATGTCATTTATTATGAAGATTAGTTGACAATTTTTAAGGAGGAAAATGAGTTGGTCACAGCAAGAAAAGAGTTTATCGATGCTAAAATTTTTAACTATTACCTTGGAAAATGTGCACCATAATATATGGCCTCAAAAGTTTACATCAGCTCCTTCTAATTTGCATCTGTCATACTGGAGAGTTTCCTGAATGTCAGAAAGCATGGTGTAGGTAGAGGAAAATCAGCTGTTAATCCACATTCCACACCTGATTAAAAGCCACTTCTGTAAATACCAGATTAAGCTGCACTCATTAATTGAGAATTCATAAAGATTTAGACATCACCTAGCAAAATGTTATCTTTGCAAAGCAAAGCTCTCCTTCATATATTGTGGAAGTTCTTAAAGTAGTAAACATGTATATACTTTCAAATTGTGATATAATTTAGACTATTCTTTCCACTTAGGTGAAGTAGTGAGGTTTATGGATTTTTCTATTTCAATGTACAATTTACAGTTCTCACATTTTCAAAATAGACTCTATATTTTATTCACTACATCTTAATTACTCATATAAATTTTGAAGCAATCATTTGTATATATGATTGTAATGGGTAAAAATATTCCGTATACCTAATTCTTAAAGGTAGAGATGTTTGTCTTTTTTTCTTATAACGGAAAGGGCCTAATTTTAAGGGCTCGTGAAACTATATAAAATCAGAACCATTACCTGGCCTGTCTGTTGCTATGGCTACATACTCATGTGATCTGTAGATCTGACATAATTCAGGTATCTGCAGAGCAATATCATTGCAAAGACATTAGAGAAAATTTAAGCAGTTCAGGGAACCAGGAAAAATAATTTACAAAAAATATTTTAAAAGAAAAAGGACACTCAAGGAAAGAATAAAATTTCTTACTTTATTTTGTAATGTATTTTCTACTTTTATTATTAAATATTCACATATCCTTTTATATATTTCTTTCTCTCCTAGGAATCTGTTTTTTCCATTTAATACTTAAAGAGCACACACAAACTGAACAGAAAAAAGGTAAAGATTTTTAGCTATGGAATATTGCATAAAAATAACGTAAGACGTTTCTAGAGATTAAAACAGTTAATTGGTTTTGTTTTCACATCATAAATTGCAAGAGCTATGTTTTGTGTAAAGAGATTTTCTGGCACCAAACCTCTATTAAATTTTATTGAGTGACCTTTGATGAAATAATAGAGCTATGTTGCTTTGTAAACATTCACTTTCTGAGTTAACAGTTGGGTTTGTAATCCAAAGGTACAAATGAAATTTAAAATAAAACAATGATTAGGCATTACTATTTTAAATAAGGCAAGTCCGTTAGTATTCATGCCTGGCTAGCTGTTTGAGAGATTGGTAGTAGACTGATAGACATACAAACCATGTGCTGATATTAATTGCATAATTAATTAATTTCACTCGACATGATTTTCACCTGAATCTATTATCTCCAAAATGTGTGTTCACCTCCTAGTATCACAGGAAATCATGCTTCTTAATTGCCATATTAAAGTGACTGGTAAATAGTGATTTTTTTGTAGGAATGTTATATTGGACAAGCCTGTTGAAATAATTAAAAGAATGTAGGATTGCCAATGAAATATTACAGCAGAAAGCAAACAGACCAGGAGAGAAAAGAAATATATGATGGTGAAGATGGAGAACACTGAACAAAGATAAGAGCAATTGGAAATAAAAGATGAAATACTGTGAACTTATTCAGATGGAAGCCCCGGATGTGAGTCATCACGCCATAGTCAACTTGAAGAAAGCTGGCGTGGGAAATAGGAGTTTTGCCTGTGAGCTCTCAACACTTGCTCAGCTTTCTCCTTTCTTTCTCTTCTGCATGAAGACCACAAAAGTAAGCTTTCTTTAAACCTGGCCTTGACCCAGAGTCTCTCGATGGGGCTGAAGCCAACTGCTTCCTGGAAAATGATGAAGCCCCTCAGTCCTTGGGACAGACATGCTTTGCAGCACCAAAGGCACCAAAAGGTTGAATTTTTCGAATACAGAAAAGAGCAGATGCTTCAAAAATTCTCTCCTCTGGGCTTATTCTGCAGGTACAGCTGCTGCTATGCATCCCTTCCCCATCCCTGTAGTTTCTTGCATTGGGCCAATTGTAGAAGACCAGGGACTCAGTTCATCAGCCTGAGTCAGAGAAATCCCAGGAAGCCTCTATCTGTCTCTCTGACTTGTCTTGGGGTCTAAAGTCTCTCCCTTTCCTCTTCTTTGCATCAAATATAAGGGAGAGTGCTATGTGTAATAGACAGATCATCAGACATCCTTTGCCTGTCTTCATGTTGGCTCAACTCATCTAGCACTGCTTTCCATATATGATCATCACAACAAGAGTGGAATGACTCAGCTCTTACCTGAGTTTATATATACATAAAAATAGAGCAAGTCACTGGAATGAAGTAACTTTGACTGAGACAGAAAATAGAGACATCATTTCATGGAGAATGCTGGCTAAATGTTTGACTAATGCAGCCCAGAACATGTTCACCTTTAGGACTGTTTTGCATTCAAACTAAGGTAAAGTCCTCTGGATAGATCCCATCACAGACAATGACACATCTGCAGGGCGAGTCCTCCCTTCACATTTGTTATCTCACTGTACCTTCAGAACACATGGATCGATTTAGAAGACACCAGCCATATTTGGGGTCATCCGCTCCTTTTTGCTTTGGACTCCAAATGATTTTCTCAACCTTCCACGTCATTTATAGAAGCACACATTTTTTTTTTTTCCTGAATAAACATTTTTTTGCATCATCCTAAACATCAACCTAGACCCCATGGGACAATCTACTCTTAATAAGAATATTTGAAGAAAATGCCTTAGGTTCTAAAGGAGGCATTTTAAAAAACATTTTAAGTAGCATCAACCTCACTGGAATAAGTATGTGGCCTTACAAGTTGACTACTTTGAAGGGAAATGTTCATTTGGATAGAGGAGTTTTGGTATCATTTTTTAAAAACAATTAAAAAATCATAACCACTAGAGAAAGACCATCTCTGTATAACTCCACTCATATGTGGAAGTTAAACATGTAGACAAAGAGAACAGATTAGTGGTTACCAGGGGAAAGGGGGAGGGGGTGTGGAGTGGCCACAAAGGGTAAAGTGGTGCACCTACAACATGACTCACAAACAATAATGTACAACTGAACCTTCACAAGGGTGTAAACTATCATAATCTCAATAAAAAGTTTAAAAAATCATAACCACCATAAATCAATGATACAGGTATCTCATTATATGCACACCTTGCATATTTGCCCATCTAAGATGTATCTAGCATTATTTAAATGTCACAATCTAACATTTTGGTCTCCTGGCTTAGTCTCACTTTCCTTGCCAATATGTGACACTTTACAACTAATATCAATTCCAGAAGGCATCCTATTTTCCCCATTGCCTAAATTATTAATAAATATGTCCAGGGAAGAAAGCTAGCATCGACCCTTTCAGCAGCTCTGCTATGCCTTAAGTCAATACAAATACGTATTATTGAGCCTCAGGTCCATTTCCCACGAGGTATCCTGTTTTGGAAGAAGCTAATTTGTTTCTATCTGTAGGGGAACAGATAGTGCAGTGACCAAAACAATTGTCTGGGAGATAAGGGGTAGAGTTTGAAGTCCTAATACTGCCACCAAGACCACCATCAAAGCTTTCCTTATCTCAGTCTCCTCGACTGTACAAGCAAAGGACTGGGATTGGGACCTTCAAGATCCCTTCCATTTCAGGATCCAGGGCCAAAGTGCCCCTCTTAATGTGGAGATGCAGTGGGCCCTGTAACTAGAAATCTAAACAAGAATTTTCCACCCCAGGTTGACATGGCCCTGGAGCAGTCTCCTTTTAATCCATTCTGGTGGCTACATTGTATGAGCTGCTAGGAGAAGGTCGAATGTAATCATAAGGCCAGAGCTTCCATTCTCTCCTCAGGTTCACTGTTAAACCCTCCCTGGGTAATTTTGAAGCAGGTAAAGAGAAGAAACTCAGTACTGAGAAAGTCCCTACTCAATTCAGGTAGGAGAGAACCAATCAAAAGGACAATGTCCTGGGTGTGTCCTCTGAGCTCTGTGGTATGAAACCCCATGTAAGGTAAGCGTTGGTGTTCTCCTTGCACCTGATGAGACAAACCAGGCTTTCGGAAGTTAAAGAACTTGATTAGGGGCCTTGCTTCTTCTTCGTGTGTGGTTCACGAATTGTGTCCCTCCAGAGGCTGCACCAAAGAGTGGCTTGGAAGGGTTTTAGAGACCCCAAAACCTCCGTCAACTCCCTCAACGTCACACAAACAAATACACACTCTTGGCCATCAAAAATGAGGTGCTTCTTGCACAAACTCAGTTTCTAAACAACCTCCACGTCCTCACTTCTGTCACGTTGACATTCCTAAGCTCCTTCATATAGAAATCCTGGTGTCTCCACTACCTAAATCAGATGACACAGAGTTCTCCTTTAAAAACAACAAAAGAGCAAATTCCTGAGCAGCTTCTCAGACTGAAACACAGTGGGGTGGGGCCCAGAGTCTGCACTTTTAACTGGGAAGCCAGGTAGCTCTTTGAACAGGTCCATCTCCAAAGCCAGTGAGTCCTACTGTGCATGCTGTAAACATCCCCAGTTGATTCGTGTGTACATAAAGTTTGAGAAGGCCGCAGAAATAGAAGAACGAGGCCTAACCGTAATCGGTCATTTGAACTCCCATCTTCCTCAACACAGGGGAGAAGGAAACGCATGTTCCTACAGCATCTACCCTATGCCGTTGATTTATTAGGCACACTTTATAAACAAGGCTAGTTATTTCTTTTTAAGGTTCGCCAAAGTATATTAGGTTGAGCAGTTTGCTCAAATTAAGATTGCATAATTTGTTTAAATTAACAGACTTCAAAGGGACAGAGCAAGGATTTTAACTCCAAGTGACTCTCACTGCATTCCCCCTGACTGTTCCACAATGAGCCAGACAAAAGGAGGCTTCAGTCAAGGGGAACTGGTTTTTATACACGAAAACCCTGCAGTGGACTCACTAACCTGACCCCCTGTGCAGGAAAAGAGTTAACTCAGCAGGCCTGGGTTGTTCAAACCTTGCACATTCCCAAGAAATGCCCATTTTGGTGGCTGGCCCTTGGCTGGCTCCTGTGAATTAAGCTCTTGGGGAGTTCCAACTGATAAGAGAGCTTTTCATGCTTGGGATCTTGATACTTACAAGATCGTCTAGATAGTGTAAGTGGTGTGATTTATGGTGAACATCTGATCTCCCTCTAGGGTTCTGGGCTTTAGAAATTGTGTTCCCATGTGCTTATGTGACTGACCCGAGGCATTTTTATCAAGGGTCTGTCACATAGGCACATGGGAACACAATTTCTAAAGCCCTTCTAAAGCCCAGACCCCTAGAGGGGCTTGTGGAAGCTTGTGCCTAGTTTCCTCTGGACTTGACCCCATGCATCTTTTCCTCTACTGATTTTGCTTTGCACAAACCGTAACCATGAGTGTAACTACTTCTGAGTCTTGTGAGTTCTTCTAGTGAATCTCTGAAGCAAGAGGTGGTCTTGGGGACCCTCAACACATCCTTCTTCCCTCTAAGAGGCTGCTTTCTTACCTCAAAGCCTAGTAGGAAAGAGCTTTTCCACCTCATCAGGTCGTATAAGATCTTTCAGTATCACCATGGTTAGCTACTCCAGTATCCCACGGAGTCAATGTCTCTTCAATACCTTCAAGTGTGTCTCGGCCCTTGGCCAAGTGATTGACTCCAGCCCCACAGGTGTGTTGCAGCCTGCACAGACTGCAACCTGGCCATCACCTCCTTCATTCCAGACACTATTCTCTAGGAATGAAGCCTAAGATCCTATCCTAGCTATATTTGTAGTCACTTTGTATCTTTAACTTACTAAATAATAAGATACTTGAGAGGTTTTTTTGTTTTTTGTTTTGTTTTTTCTTATTCTGTGCTACAGATCCACAATCTAATTTCTTTTAAAATTCTCCTTGGGTCACCTGAGCAAAGGTGGGTGACACCATCAACACTTATCTTGGAAGAGTAGATTCATAGTTCATCTGTCAATATTTTTTGGATTTTGACGAGTGGATGAGAGAGAAAAGATTGGAAATGTCCAAACAGAGCTTTTATCAGACAACTAAGGGTAAACATGAAACACTCCACAGAGAACTAGAAATAAAAAAATGTTTACAGAGTAACGTAGTTCCTGTTTCTGATCCTAACTTCAACTGACATTGAGCTAAAATGTATTTTGGTCGGCGACGTTTGCGAGCGTCTAGCCCCGGGTGCCTTTGTTTTGCCTCTAAACAAAGGCATAACCTTCTTTGCTGAGGTGAACTTGACTTGGCACTGCTTCTATATTTGTTCAAGCTCAGTGCCTTCTAGACCTGCTTCCTCTCCTCTCTGCAGCTCTGGGACAACCTTTGCCTAGCATCACCGCTGGGTCTCTGGTGTTCTCTCTCTGGGGCCCCTGTGGTTGAAAGGCACTTCTCATTGGACTGCAAAGTTTCCTTCCTGGCTTTCAGGCCATCTTGTACTTGTTTTGAATATGTCTTTGACTCTTTTCTAGTGGACCTTATGACTTGGTAGTGATTCCAGCTGGTAGGAAGCTATTTCAATCCTGATTCAATTCACTAGGATATTTGTGATCCCTCTAAGTCTCAGATCATGTGAAAGCTCTTGATCATGCCTCATGTCCTTTCATTTGAAAAATTGCTAATTATGTCAGGACTAGAGACCCTGATATCAAGACTTCCCCTACTGGTGTGTTGGTCCATTCAAAGACACCCTTTAGGCTAATTGTTTAGAGAGCTATTCGTTTGCTTAATGTAGCTCATCTCTTCTCATCTTTTCCCTGACAATTTGCAATAAAAGAGCAGGGGCAGATTTCAGGGAAGCAGATTTTAAGCTCCAACTTCAAGCACGGGGATCTAACACAAGTAAAACTAGGCCAAAAATGGTCCATTAGGATTCCAATAAAAAGATACAGAGATGTGTTCATCTCTTGTGCATCAGTAGATTTTCGAACTGGGAGAAGAGAGCAGCATTTAAGTGTTATGGGAGAAAGAAGGAATGGTTTGGGGAGAAGGTTGGTGAAACAGAGGGTCCAGAATATGGAATGGGGCAGAACTGAGGAAATAAAAGTGTTCCTAAAGACCATGAATTGGATTCTTTTTAATATTCTCGGAGAGACATAAAGAATGGAATTCCTTTTTAGTGAGTTTTTGTGTTTGGATTGTCCTTCTTTAAATAAGGCACCACTGTCACACATACCAAGCGAGCCACTTACTCAATAGACTTGTTATATTGCAACACACACGTGCCTGGAAACAGCCACCGTGGAAATAGTCATTGGAGCACGAACACAGGATTTACATTGGGAATCACAGGATCTTGGTTAGCTTGGCTAGTTGTTTCAGTCCTCTGGTCTCTTCATTCTCTTGTGAGAAAATTAAGAGTGTGCAGAACAGATCTAAAATTGTTTCTGCCACCATTCTATGTTCTTATCAGACTGTTTATTTCCTCGGTGAGAGATAACATTGTACATACATGTAAAATATACCAGAAGTTTAGAGGAATGTACCAAAAGTTTCTTGGAATCCACTTGTTTAGTCACCATAGGGAAGGATAAAAAGTGTGCATAAAAACATCAATGGAGTGGATGCAGTGTGTTGGGAATGAAGTTTCTGGGAGTTAATTCTAACAGAGATTATGTTTGTACCTCTTAACCTGTTATCCTCCAAATGTGCAATCCTGCTTCAGGATCTATGTGGCACGGTGCTGGACTCACATGAAGACAGCAAGGGGAAAAATCATGGTGCAATATTCTCTACTAGATGTGATTTCCATGGTGGAACAAAAGTGAGTAACAAAGCTGTGTGTGCAGAAGTCCAGGATTTCTGCAAATCATAGATATGGGAACCAGGAGCGAATAAAAGGAACCAGGAATTTAGTTACCCAGGGTTCATGGCAAGCCAAAAGTGATCAAGTAAAATGGTCAAGAAACTGGAAGAAAATGTTAGGTTATAGAAGTTGATTTAGACAAAAGCTGGGAGAATAGAGAGAAGTGACGTGCAAAGGAATGCCATGGTGTGGACTGGAGGTGTGTTCAATCGAGGGTGCTGAGTAAAGAAAACCTTCCACCAGGTGGAGTCCTGAGGAAACACCTCTGTTACAAAATACTGATCCCAGCATGTGCCTCTTCGGTTAAAAATTAGGAGAGAGCCTCAGAGAATATTATTCAGCCTCAAGAAGGAAGGAAATTCTGACTCCTGCTACAGCATGGATGAACCTTGAGGATGTTATGCTCAGTGAAATAAGCCAGTCGCCAAAGAAAAATACTGATGGTATTGCTGGGAATTTGGCTTCCTCACTTTTGTGACGATCCACTCAGCAAACAGTAGATGATTTAACCGAAGATTTTTATGTTCACAGAGTAAATTCTATGGTGCATATACTTAGTAAATCAAATAATTCTGATTAAAAGAAAAATGTGTTGGAGCCTAGAATATAGTTTCAAGATGGTAAAACTTTCCTTTACTGTCTATATTACCCACCCATATCACATTATGCCATATGTGCGTATAGATTATGTAAAGTCAGGATGGATTTAGGGCATGAATTGAGTGGAGATTAAATAAATAATTCCCTGAGTACATTCTACAAGTGAGAGAACTCCTGTGTATTATAGTATTGAGAATTTCTATGAAAAAGTAACAAACATGAACTCTCTCGCTCAGTAATATTGTTCTTGATTCATCTATTTTTTATGAAGGTCATTTTGTCCAATTATTCAAACTGAAGTTTCATACTATTCTAAAAACTCCCCTGTAGATTACTTTGGAAAACTGCTGATTATTGTAAATGTGGATTCAGACTCAAGGTCTACTGAAGCTCTGTTGAAACCTAGGTGAAACCCCCAGGTTTGTTAGGGACACTATCAAGTATCTACATTTGCAAATTAGAATTAACAAATTTTCACTGAAAATGAGCAGTGAAAGGATATTTTGCTCCTAACTGGAAAACTATTTGCTTGTCTAAAGCGAAATATTCCATTATCTCTCCTTAGCCACCAGTGTATTCTTTGAAGACAGGTCCTCAGAAAATTACTTTATATTCATCTTCCTTCTCATTTCTCACCCATCTCCAGTCTCTCACAGTAATATTATATATAGTGAAGAGCATTACATAATGTCCAGTTAGAGTTATTATGGATTTTACATTTTTAAATTTTTCTAATGAAAACAATGGTGTGTTAAAATAATGCTGGGAAGTGATTTCAACATCTTTCCTCTTTTTATTTGAGGAAGATTAGCCCTGAGCTAACATCTGCTGCCAATCCTCCTTTTTTTTGCTGAGGAAGACTGGCCCTGAGCTAACATCTGTGCCCATCTTCCTCTACTTTATATGTGGGACGCCTACCACAGCATGGCTTGCCAAGCAGTGCCATGTCCGCACTAGGGATCTGAACTGGTGAACCCTGGGCTGCCGAAGCAGAACGTGTGCACTTAACCGCTGTGCCACCAGGCCGGCCCCCTCAACATCTTGCAGCCCAATTATTTTTAATATACCGTACAAAAATTTTGTTTTAGGCATTGAATCAAACTAATTGTGATTTTGCATTGGGGTGATCAGTCTGTTAATGAATATTTAAGTTACAAACTGGATTTTCTCCCATATTTCTGAAAAAGACATCCACCCAGAGTTCTACTGATATTAAATCATATTAATTGAACAACTGTTTCATTAGCTCAACTGCCATAAAATGGTGGCTCACATTTTCAAATATATATTTACTATGTGGATTATCATCTCTGACACTCTAATATTGAGAGGCAGTGGAGGAGAGTGTCTGAGAAGATGCACAGATGTACCTGGAATGAACAGTCTTCTCACAACCTGTGAGGCCGAGGTACTGGTGGTAGGATGGGCAATGTAGGCAAAGAGGTCAGATGACTTCTTTGAGTTCAAAGATCCACTGGTGATAAATACAGAGTTTCTAAAGTACCTGGGTTTTCAACCACCAGAACAGTCTCCAGTTTGATGAAGTGTTTCCAGATGAATAAGGCAGCAATTGAGAGGAGATAACTTAACCTACACTGCAGCCAAAACTGCGTCTTTACAATGTACGTAGGTGGACTTCATTGTCCTGTGAAAACCACAGTAGGAAGAAAGTTCACAAGAACCAAGGGCACATTCCCTTTGTACCCCAATAAATAATGCAGGTAAATGGTCAACTGGAATGGGTGATGGGCAGAAATTTGGGGAAAAGGAAAGGAGCAATGGAAATATTAAATGAGATAGTTTTGTGTGCCCAATTCTGCCTATTTCCATTAAATGGAATACTCTGTTACCATACAAACCCAAGGCACTCTTAGGATGGAATCGATGACCTGGAAAAGTAAACAGGGCAGATTATTTCGTTCAAAAATTAAACCTATTCCATTCCCTATCTAATCCATCAGGAACTGAGAAACAGATTAACTTTTATTGAGTCTGCCTTTTTTTACTTTTAATTGGAAATCCACATTTTACTATATTTTTATAGCAGAAATAATCTATGACATGTAAGTGGAAGTAGATAAGCAAGGGCTAGTAAATGTGGCCCTTTCTCCTTTACCTTCTACTCCACCAAGGGTAGTTAGTCAGCTGTGACGTTAATCTATTGTCTCAACATCACCAGGGAAGAAGGTTTTACTGATTCCTGTTCTTAAAGGATCCCAAATTCCAAAAAGTTGTCTGCATTATCATATTGTCTGGGGATTCAGGTCTCTCCTGCTGCACTGCTATAACAAGCCGGTGCTCCCTGGAGCTCAATTATTGGTTAAACCTCCCCTCCCCACCAACCAAAGCACCTGCTAAGGAAACACAAGGGTCAGTTTTCCAGACGACGTAAGAAACTGAAGGGGAGGAAAAACTATTCCTCTACCCTCTAGCTTCTTCTGTCTGGTCTAAGAATTAAACTGGCATGAGATAGAATAACAGGAGAAAATCGAACAAATTTAATAACATGCATACGTGGGAGAAACCCAGGAAAATGAACTAACTCACCAAAATAGCTGAAGCCACCATTTTAAGTACTATCTTCAGCTAAAGACAAAGGAGGATGTTGGGGGCAGTGGTTTGGGACTTGAGAGGGGAGGAAAGCAATTCACATGGAGATGGAAAAGCAAATGTTTAGTAAACAATTCCTTTCCATGAGAGAAAAGGGAATAACAGGGAGAATAAGAAAATTGCTATTCTGATTTTGTATAAATGTGCACAGATCTTGCAGCATGCAGTTTTGTACAAAGCTATTAGAAAGCAAAGGCAACCACAGGTGCAGTTACCAGACCGCAGGCTTGACCTGCTGTTTCTAGTGCCCGTGTTTTATAGGTGGACACGTGTTCCCAAAATTGGGTTTGCCTGGAGCTTTACCTATTTCCTGGTATGTTTTGCAGTCTCAAATGCACTTACATTTGTTAAGGCCTGACAAAGAAAAAAATTCTCTCACATAGCTAGAAAAAATTAAAATTCCTTCCCACCTTCTTGAAAAAGAGTTCCCCTGAGGAGAATTTTGTAAATTCCTAATAAAAATATATATCAAGCAAAGATCAAGGGGTGGTAAACCATTATGTGAAAATTTAATGGGCAAATTGAATAAAGTAGTATTGGATTATAACTGAAATTATTAAATAAATATCCATGAGTCCATGTGCAGTATGAATGAAATGCTTGATAAATAGATAAGAATAGACAAATTTCCCATGCAGAAGAATTCCAAATAATTTGTCTTACTCTATCCTCAGGGAGGTGGAGAATAACTCCCCACTCCCTAAGTGTGACTTCCTTCCAGAGAGTACAGTATGGGTAAGAGTTTAAAAAAAAAAGTTGGGGCTGGCCTGGTGGCAGATATGGCACCACTTGGCAAGCCATGCTGTGGTAGGCATCCCACATATAAAATAGAGGAAGTTGGGCATGGATGTTAGCTCAGGGCCAGTCTTCCTCAGCAAAAAGAGGAGGATTGGTAGCAGATGTTAGCTCAGGGCTAATCTTCCTCAAAAAAAAGAAAAGTCACTTTACAGTAGAGAAACCTGATAAACACCATCCCAGCCAGTGACCAAGGTCAACTTCAACACGAGTAAGTCATGTGTGCACCCTTGACGTGGTATGGTGATGTGGCACACAGGTCTTCCTCTCCCGAACCCATAACCCCAGCCTCAACAAGAGAAAAACATCAGACAAATTCAAATTGACACACATTTTACAAAATAGCTGGCTAGCACTCCTCAGAGCTGTCAAGGCCATCAAAAGCAAGGAAAGTCTGAAAAACTGTCACAGCCAAAAGGAGCCTAAGGAGACATGACAACTAAATCTAATGTAGTGTTTGGACAGGATCCTGGAACAGAAAAAGGACATTAGGGAAACACTAAGGAAATCTGAAAAGTGTATGGACTTTATTGATAGTGGTGCATTAATTGTGAGAAATGTGCCCTACTAATGCAAGTTGTTAATAATGTGGGAAATGGGATGTAGCATATGTGGGAACTGTCTGTATATCTTTGTAACTTTTCTGTAAATTTAAAAGTTTTCTGAAATAAGAAAGCTCATTTTTTAAAAAAGGTTTAAAGGGAACTGGATATTCACATGGTGCCAAAATGCCACCCTGCAAAATTGCTGGTGTCCAGGTGTGGGGAATATAAACATATCATGGAGCGATCAGGCTCCCACCATCTTAACTGAGGGGTCAATCTCAGCATCTCCATGGGAGACACCCAAACACCATGGATCACTTAATATACTGAATCCACACAATACTTAGAAAAGGTTCATGACCGAAATGTTTACACTGAATCTATAAAGTCTTTAGAACTACTTCCAGGTGACAGGAAATATGGGAGACAGAGGGCAACTTAACATACCATGAGAAAACAATCAGACAAATCCAAAACACTCTAGCACACAACTGATTTTTTTTTTTCACCAAGTCAGTATCACTAAAAAAAATGGTGAGAAAGGGGCCGGCCCAGGGGCACAGGGGTTAAGTGCGCATGTTCCACTTTGGTGGCCCGGGGTTTGCCAGTTTGGATCCCGGGTGTGGACATGGCACCGCTTGGCAAGTCAGCTGTGGTAGACGTCCCACATATAAAGTAGAGGAAGATGAGCATGGACGTTAGCTAAGGGCCAGTCTTCCTCAAAAAAAAAAAAAAATGGTGAGGTTGGGGGTACTGATGTAGACCTAAAGAGACAACCTTGAATAAATCCTGATTTGAACAGACCATCTATAAACCCTCTACTTGGAGGACAATTGGGAGAATTTAAATATGGCCTGTGTACCAGATGATATTCCGGAAACTATTTCACCATTAGACATAAAAATAGTAACGTGATTTTGGTCAAGATACCCTTAATTTTTTAAAGATATTTTTGGAATGAAATGTCATGATGTCTGTAATTCAAAAAATTAATTAAAACCTAGAACACAATATGTAAAAAGTGCTAATATTGGTTAAATCTAGGTGATGCACACATGAGTGTATGAGTCAGCATTTGCTGTGTAACAAACCTCCCCAATGCTGAGTGACTTAAGAGACTAATAGTTTCTTCTCTCTCAGGTGTCTGTGGGTCATCTGGTGACCAGCTGGCCTAGACTGCACTTCCCTTGGCATGACTCTATATATTTCACACAGTCTTTGGATGAGCCGTGTAGCTGGGCCACTTTCTTCTTACAACTATGGCAGAAGCTGAAGCAGGCTCACCTCATCATACAAACATGTCACAAGCCTCTCCTATTGGCCAAGACAAGTGACATGACCAAGCCCAAGGTCAGTGGAATGGGGAAATAGACTTTGCCTCTGGTGGAAAAACCTACAAAATCATATGGCAAGGAGCATGGATACTGGGATGAGTGGCATTGTGAGCAATAACACATGGGGGATAATAATTTAATAATGGGGCTTTAATATACAATGCTCTAATTTTTTCTGTATGCTTGGAAATTTTCATGAATCCAAACCCCTCTCTTCCCTAAAAATAAGACCTCTTCTAATTGTTGTTACTACTCTGTGAACCTCTTCTAATTCTGCTTTACTGGTTAAACTGTGGTTTTTCAAGCCTCAGTCCAACGGACCCTCCCCTAGAAATCTCCAGACTACCTCTTTTGTGCCCCTCCATCATGCTCTCACAGTAGCCCTGTTTAATTCTTTATCATAGTTCTTCCCAAGCTGTATTATATTTGCGTATTTTCTTGTCTATTTCCTAACAGGACAGAGCTCCTTGAAGCCGAGAATTGGGTCTTCCATGTCTGTCTGTGGGCAGAGGCTGACGTGCTACACGTTTAGTACAAGTCTGTAGAAGGAGTGTACCTATCACATTGCTCACTTGTCTGCATGATGGAGAAGTATATTTCCTCTTTTTTTCCATCCCTTAATATTCTAGAAAAGCTGGTAAATGAATATTCTTTTATAATGATGAAATAATTTTACCTCCTACACTGTCATTTATAAATTTCTTCTCAAACCAATTTTGAGATTTATCATTTATACTTACCTGTTCTATTAGCATGATCTCAGAGAAGTAAAGTTAAGGTTGATCTTTTTTTAGATCTCTTGATCCAAATTATTATAATGGTGGGTGGCATCAGCATGAAGGTCCATTTCTCTATAGTAGGCATTTCTATCCCCACAAAAGGAGATAAATTCAAAGGGCGTTTCATTTCTGAGTAGCCTTTTGACTTACAAGTTCAGTCTTCAAAGGGTGCTGTGGGCGAGACTGCTGAGGACCAATGCTGCCTGAAGATGCCCGGCACCCCTTAGCGCTTACCCCAAACTGAGCAAGCCTTGTATGGTGGAAACGCGACCAAGGTCAGATTTTAATTTAGCAGTGAACATTGGCACTGGCCAATGCCCACAATATTTTGAAGAAATCAAGTCATTTTGAACAAATTGGGGGCAATGTATCTGATGGAAATCAGACTGGATCAAAGTGGACACTAATTTACCATTACATCCCCTTGTTCCTGTTTTCTTTGGTTTTCAACAGAGATTGTTTCTCTTCCTCTTCCTCCTCCTCCTTATTCTTATTCTTGTTTTCTTTAGGGGGGAGCTCTACATGTTTGTATCACTGCTCCAGAACATTTACATTCATTCTTTCGTACTTAGATAGGAGTTATAAAAGGAACTGGACAAGGATGTGAATTCAACAGTTACTATTAATGGATGTAGACACAAATAACGGCATTTGAAGACAGAACACTGAAACCTCTCTAATTATATCTGGTCTATGCTTATAACAATATTCATTTTATATATATTCCAAGTTGAAAGGAGCATTATAAATAAAAAGTATTACAATAGTCTCCCCAATCATTTTGTTATAAAACCAAAACGTTAATTGGGTTTATGTGTGGGTTTTTTGGCTTTCTTATCTTGGAATTGACCATCTCTGGTATTTTCTTTCAGTTCTATGCCTCTAACATTCTGAGCAATTAAAAAAAATGATTGTGAGAGCAAACTAAAAGAAAAGGAATATTTTCTGAAGTAGAAAATTGTTTTGTCTATAAAAGAGCAATCGCTTACTTAATCCCTATATGTCAAGCCATGATCAGAGAAGTAAAAGGGCCCAGGAGAAGCATTTGTGGTATTCAAAAAATGAAGAATTTAGACATGACAAGGAATCAATAAACTTGTTGGTGCTGTGGAGAAAGAAGAGATGTTAAGATGTGAATACGAATAACATTGAGCATTCCTTCAACAAGAGTTCGCAAAATGTATTGGGCACGGGCAGTACTGTGCAAAAACCCACGTGGGTAAGCAAAAAGGAAGGAAGATGTCATTGTTGAGAGGAAGAAACTTACAATCTAGAAGACCATCGCTTTTCTAGAATCTTTCCCATCCATGACCCTTTTGTAGCTGGATAGTGCCTGGAAGGATATAGGGAAATAATTTATAGCTTTGCTTAAATTATTAATTCAACGTACCCCAGGGAAGCTAATGTTCATGACAAAGTTTAAGAGCAAATTATTGGGAGGCTGGATCCAGACTCAATTTCAATATGGTGGTGTAGAAAGCGCTGGGGCTTTGTTGATTTGCCAGAATCTGTTTGAACCAAGTATCAGCCCCACTGCACGGCTAACCATTTGACCTTCAGCAAGTTACATCTCTGAAACCAAATCCTTCATCTAGAACGGAGATATTGTAACACATGGATTATTATGGGAATTAAATGAAACAATGAAGATTTATGGCTATGTCCACTTTCAAGACAGTCAAATACAATACAGCATAGAAAGTGTTTGCACAAATGTTGACAAACTATGGCCTGTGAACCAAATTAATCACACTTACCACCTGTTTTAACAAAATGTGGGCATATTTACAAATACCGTTTTATTGGGACACAGCCACATCCATTGGTTCATGTATTGTTTATAGCACTTTCACACCACAACAGAGTCAAGTAGTTACATCAACAGAAACTATATAACCCACAGAGGCATCATAAGGTATTTTATATTTTTGAGGGAAACACAGAAATACTTGATCTCTGTCAGACGCCAGCAAACTCCTTGCTGGCGGTTGTTCCGAGTTTCAACATTGAGTCATGCTACCTTCCTTTCAGTGGTGTCAGAGCTTTGCAAAGCTGAGCACTGGGCACTTGCTGTGTGAAAAATCAACTTGGAACAAGACACGACGGTGGGCGAGTGCAGTCTGATTCCAAGGGTTATGAAGTCATGCAGTGCCCAACAGGCATACACATCCTTTTAGTAAGTAGTCACGGTCATTAAAGAATGAAATAGGGCCAGCCCCGGTGGCCTAGTGGTTGAGTGTGGCATGCTCTGCTTCAGTGGCCTGGGTTCAGTTCCCGCACATGGACCTACACCACTCGTCTGTCACTGGCCATGCTGTGGTGGCAGCTCACATACAAAAATAGGAAAGATTAGCAACAGATATTAGCTCAGGGCGAAACTTCCTCAGCGCACACACACAAAAAAATGAAATAAAAGTATGCTTTTTTCCTTTCCATTTCATATATATTATTTTTAAGAATGTTTACTAAAATGTTAGTGTATACATTCTTCTTAAGTTGTTTGGACCAAAACTGCTAGGTCTTTCTTTTGCCCTAGAGGCATCATAAAGAAATTGCCAAGACACTAAGGACTCCACAACCTGACCTGAGGAGGACTGGGAACCCCTGGCCCAGTGGAATGTCACAAGGTCAGAGAACTAACCTTGACTGCTCTCTCTTGCCCTCTGTGTTTAACTTAAATCTTGCATGGTTTTCCATTGCCCAAGAAAATTGTTGCCTTGATGAACCCATGAACATAGGTTTAAAAATATTGCTTTTTTGGAAAAATTACCTTGACCTTGAGAAACTACTGCAGTGAGTGCATGCCCTGCCACCCTGGGAGTGAGTGAGGATGCCCCTTTGGGGATTGCATCTCCCTACATCACCAGCTTCGTCCTTTGGGAATTCCCTCACCCAACCTTAGCCAAGGGTCAGGCAGATGTCGAATCTGACCTAATTTTATTTGTCCTGTCTATGTTGCCTTTCAACTCTTCCCATCAGCTGCCAGCAGCCGTCATTTTATTTAGCCACTGGGAAAAGCTGGAGATTTGGAGCATTTTTCTTTCCTCTTTGAAGCCCACATCTGCTAGTTTGAAGCTTGGAGCTGCTTAGTCACAATGTAATCTTCAGCAGATAAAATGCAGGGTTAGCTTACCAAGTAAGTGTATTAGGGACAACATGTAGTTATCTGCTTTGTTCCAAGCTAATGGAGTTTACACTGTTTTCCTCCTCTGTTGGTTATCACTTTAACCTCTTCATTTCTAATTTTCTGCTCTGTTATTATTAGGCTGGTCTAGAGACCCTTTACAGGCTATACTTGACGAATACTCATATACTAATTATTGTTACTTTCCTCTGGCAAGATACTAAAGGTTATTTTCATTCGGAATGTATTTTGTGGTTTAGCGACTCTGGCCTATTTACAATTCCAGACTTCCCTATTTGAGAGATGAGAATAATACTAATAATTTAACTGACAAAAATTCCAGCACTGATATGGATTTCTCTATTTTTATATTCCTGCGCAGAGGAATGCTTTATCTTGAGTCTTGATGGTACTAAAAATAGAAGCTTACCCGAGGCTATGTATGTCTTAGAAAGTAAATACACATAGAAATTAGATGAGAAAGCAATGGCTCCATCTTCTGAAGGTAATAGCAGACCCTTCATTAAATATGGAACCATTAGTAGGCTAGCGTTGTTAGCTGACTGATTTTCAAGTCTCTGGACTGTGATCAAAACGCACAGTCAGTTCATGCTGTCCATACGATGACTTTGACCACAGGACAGCTCCCAAGACAAAATTCTGGAAGTTGGCTAAGCGCCATCTTGAGGATAAATTGAGCAATTCCCTGAATTCTCTAATCTCCCAGGTCTCAGAACCAGACTTCTGACTCCTGAGTCCAGCTGACCCCTGGTGGCCTGGTTCTCATGGGTCGTTACTTCACGTTCCCCTGGGCTTGTATCCATTTTTAGTAACCTTCTCAGGGTCCATCTCTTCTCCTAGGACATGGCCTTCCTCTCAGAGGCTCCCGATTACATTCCCCTGAGATAGATGTAATTTTCCTGGATTATGACCTGGTCGTTCAGAAACTTCTCAGCGTGCTCTGTCAGGCGTCACCTGTGTCTCAGTGCCCTGAGCCCACAATCCACCCACTGGCTGAGTCACCTTTTATGCTCTGGGTTGGACGTCCTTGAAGCTTCCTGCTCAGCTTTATCCATTTCATGTTGCCCTATGACCCTGGTCTAGTCATTAAACAAATTTCTGGAGAAACCCTGAAGAGTCTAGTATTTTCTGGAAGCTCTCTGTACTTCTGCAGCTAATTGGCCCACCCAATTTTGATGTGAGATGTGTCCCAGCCTCCCAGCCAATGTTTGGACACCGTATATGCAGCTGGCCATTCCTTAACTCTGATGATTGTGCCATAAATTCCAGTGGGATCTACATTCTCACCTCTGCCTTTTAATCCATTGGGCTCTGGGTTATGGGAAAGACTTTCTCGATCAGTATAAATGGACAGTCAGCAAAGTGATGATTTCAATGTCTACCTCACTGTTGAAAAAATTTCCCCATCTGGAAGGCGAATTTTCTGGAATATTTCATGCTGTGAACCTAATCAATAATCTGTATAATTTTGTGAAATTTAGTCGGGGCGCTCCCTATGCTGACCCTTTCTCACCTGCCAGAGCACTTAATTTACATCTTGCTTCAGGTCAAAGGGTAAAGCTGGGATCATTATCACCCCACTCCCCAGGCCTAACTCTAATTAAAATATTGAGCCTGCTTGAGCTTTCCTGTGCATTTTGCATTTAGACAGACACAGCTTGAGGCTTCTTTATAATAACAGAAATAATAGGTTTTAGTGAAAACGATAAGCTTTCCCACTCACTTGTTATTTTGGATTTGTACTCTAACAAAATAGGAGTGTACACATTTGATTAAGTTAAACTGATAAGTGTATTGTGGTAATTGCCTCAAAATGAATGTATACAAGTAAAAAAAGGACAAATATCTCAAACTAAATGGGATGTTAAACATGGGCTCTTTGGTCTAGAATAAATCAGATATTTCTCTGCTGCCGACAACAAAGTTAAAACAAAGAGGCACACTCGCTCCTTCTCCCTACTCCAGGAATGGAGAGGAGGTGGTCATGTATTATACATTTATAAGACAGCAGGTACATATATGAGTGCTTTTGTTTTTATATATGAGTTAAATATGTAACTTACAATTAAATATTGTAAAGAACACATAGTCATCCAATAGATATTTGTTTAAATAAGCGATCCTCAAAGGGAAGGTGATCTTTCCCCCAGGGGACATTTGGCAACATCTGGAGATATTTTGGTTGTCACACCTTAGCGGGGAGGAGGCTACTGGCATCTAATGTGAAGAGACCAGGGATGCTGCTAAACCTCCCACAATGCATAGGACTGTCCCCTGAACCCAACAAAAAACAATTACCTAGCTTCAAATATTCATAATGCAAATTCTGAGAAATCCTGGTCTAAAAGAAACTAGGGTGTTAGCTGGTGTTTGGTTTTCACTATAAACCAGGCACAACACATAGACTATTTAAATTGCCTCATTTAATTCTCACAACTTTTTATGAGGTTGTGCCCATTTTTTCAGATGAGAAAATGGAGAATGAGAAGTTCAGGAAGTTAATTACCTTAATTAGAAAGAGGGAGAGCCACAATTCAAAGCAAGATCTCTCTTGTTCCTATAGCATCATGTATAACCTCCACACAAGCTTTGCATTCCTTCTGCAGAAACTACCGAGTTTAAGATTAGCAAAAGAACTTTGGAAGAGGTGCTGCGATTCTCATCTTATAATTGAAGAAATTAATTGAGAAATTTAGTCATTGTCCAAGATCATGACTAGTAAATATTGGAGTCAGCATGCAAGACCATTCTTCTGACTCCACATCTAGGACCCTTAAACAAAATATCATTTCATGTCCACACTTGCTAGATAAGTCACTGTGGTAGGCAGAAGAATGCCCCCCAAAGATGTCTACATTCTGATTCGCAGTACTTATGAATATGATACATTATCTGGCAAGGGACAGTTAAGGTTGCACATGGATTTAAGGCTGATAATCAGATGACTTTGAGACAGGAAGGTTATCCTCAATTTTCTGGGTGTGCCAAATGGAATCACTTATCATGAAATTCCTTTCTCATATTGGAACACACTCATCATGCTGGTTGCCATGGTAGCAGAGTCTACCTCTTACTACAGAAAACAAAAGACCCTGTGTTCATTTTCTCAGCCTCTCAAATAGTTAGGCATGAATCTGTGACCAGACACCTCCCACGAGGATGCTGAGTTTGTCAACAGTGATCCAAAAAGTAGTGGATGTTGGAGAATTCCTGCTAGGCATGGATGTGGTGGCCACAACATCCAGTTTCCAGTGGCCAGCAGACCATGTGTCCATGCTTCTTGGATGGAGGTACAGCTGCATCATCAGCCCCTTGTGCAGAAGACAGTGGTGTCCTCATCAGACTCTGGTGTGATTTTGTCAGTGGCCACCTCTGCTAGACCTATCTCCCAAGGATCCCCATTATTCTTACCCACATTCCAAACATGGTTCTCCAGTTTTCCTGATGGTTCTGTGAGGTGCTCAGTAGCTCTTCAATATACTCTTTCACCATGCCATAAGCCCACATTAGTTCCTGCTCCTCAGGTATGAATGCTGAGCAATAGAAATGTTCAACATCAGGTACGTTAGCTCACCTGGGACACTAGTCTGTGGGTCAGAGCTGCCAAGACGTATGTGGAATCTGGGCAGCCATATGTGGACTGTAAGAATGGAGAAGCAGAGAACATCCAAAGAGAGGGAAAAATGAGGCAAAGTGAAGAGAAAAGGAAAGGGAAAACACAGGCCCCTTAAAGCCAACCAGGGTCGTGAACAAAACCACCTGCTCCACTACTCCTGAGAGCTTACAGGTTCGAGGCTTCATCCTCCCCCGAGGTTGTGTTGTGATTCCTGTCCTCATATACCTATATATCAGGGATGCGTGTATATATATAGATACATGTATGCCATCTATCTATACTTATATAACATTCATATATGTATATATAATACATACATATATGCACACCTATGATAAATAAATAGGTGTATATATAAAGATATGTGGCATACATATGTATCTTACAGATATATACTATACGTATGGTATATAGATGGTAAACATACATACTTTATACTTATCATATATATAACTATGATATATGTAACCTGTAATATGTATATGATATGATATGTGTATTATGTACCATAGAGTAAAACTTTGGCCAAAGAATGCTTGGAGGAGTATCTCTTACTTGTCCACAAGTGTGCCTCGACTCAGACTACTACTATGTGCCTGAAGTTGTACTAGTTCCTGTGGGAGATGCAAATGATGACCATCTGTGATCCCTTTTCTCAAAGCTCCTTGACTCACACATGGCAGAAACTCAGTCAGTTAGAAGGAAAGCTGGTGAAGGTATGTAATGTCTGCTTACGGAGCCATGTAATTGATAAGTCAGACAGTCCAAGGTACGGAACAAGACATGTCCAGTACATGGAGTAGAAAAAACGCTGGGGAGTTCTGCGAGAGGGTAAGGCTCGAAGTTTCGTGGAATTCTCAGGAAGAGACAGACTTGGATGCCATTTGGACAAGTGGAGGAGGAGCCAGAATTTCCCTGAGGATCATGTAGTGTGAGCTATGGCATGCACACATGAATACAAATGGAAACGAGAAACATTCACCTTGCAACTAGAAATCAATGGGATACTTTTTAGCTCAGAGAGCCAAGGATTAAAAATATATAATAAGATTCTCTCAGAAGAAAAGGCCTTTCAAGAAAACTCGGTCCAGAGAATGTAGAAATTATGAAAGTCACTTAAATTAATAAATTATAGGAAGTGAGAAGTGAGTGTAGGGAGAATCTGGATTAAATATTAGGAATATTTAAACTCATTTTTGCTGTCTTAATTATGCTTTAATGGGTAACTATAATGATACGCCATGGTTTTCTGGAAGGGAATTGAGGTCATTTATAGTTTTGTTTTCTTGCCACTGAATTGTCTACTGAGTGCTTTCTCAACCTTGGCATCACTGACATTCTGTCAGTTGGATCATGCCTGGGGTGGGGCTGTCCTGTGCACTGTGTGTTGTTTAGCCACATCCCTGGCCTCTACCCACGGAAGCCTCCAGCTATCACAAGCAAAAATGCCTCCCTACATTGCCAAATGTCTCCTGGAGGGAAACTAGCCCCTAGCTGAGAAGCCTTGCTCTCATGTCTATCTAAGACAATTGCGTGCCAGTCCTTAAAAAAGATTTTCACAGTTTGCCCCAGTTAAGCTCTCTTGATGTCTGATTCCAGTGTCTAACCATGAACTTTGTTTTTACAAACCACTGATAGTTCATCAAACAACTAAATTAATTCTGTTAAAATACAATAAATTCCCTTGGCTGGACCTTCAGTTGAGTAACTCTAATTAGTCTCAGCTATGGAGTTACAAAATCATTTCATTCAAATGATTTTCTCAATCTTCCGTGCCCACAGAGAACCGCTGATGGGACTGGCCAAGTATGGAAACTTACTTTTCTGTGCCAGTTCTGATATCAAGACGTGCCTGGAGGAAGAATGACTGAGGGTGATGATGCTTAGGAGCTGAAGAGCCAGCCTACACAATGCAGACACAATGCAGGAAGTTGGTGGGTCTGCTTTGAGACAGGAGACAATACAAAGTGGGCACTGTCAATACCCAGGGGAATGCCAGGAAGGGTTAGCCATGGGTCCCCGACTGGAGCATAGAAATTTTGAGTATCAGATCTTCAAGGTCTCCTAATCAATGGTGTCTAAGCCTTTGTTCTCCTCTGTCATCCCTCCTTATTCCCAAGACTTGTAGTCTCTGCTCCCAGGCCTTTCCTGCCACTTATCCCGAAAGAACAGCCTGTTGCCCCCTCCATGCTCAAACTTAGTGTGACCCACATGAGGAGCAAGGGAGGTGCTATCCCTTACCCTCAATCTAATTTGCCAAAAAGAAATAGAGCTGGCATCACCCTGTGCCAAATTGTGAAACCATAGTTTTAGATGCATCTTTCTTTCTGCTATGCTGTATCTATTTCCGGAAGACTTCCATGCATTTCAAAAGAGGAATATATCTAAAACATCAGCATGCCCATGCAAAAGAAATAACAATTACATCCATAATATTTTCTTAGGACAGTATTTCAAAAGGCAACTCTAGACATGAGACTTATTTTTGTAACCTATTTCCCAGCTTCTTCTTGAATTCAACATTTATAGGATAATCTAAAGTTTTAGGATTTGAAAAATAGCTGCAGTAATCTTTTCATTTTCCATAGGCTTTCTTATTTCAAACTGCATCAAAAATAAATATGTTTTGTGGCCCTGAACTTCAAGTAGGTTTTAAAAGTCAGTTAAGGATATACTTCAGTTATGTTTGGGATCAAATCTTGATAAACAGCCCAGTCTGTCTATCCCTCTGGGCTAACCCACTACTTTATGAAGTTCGACTGTGGCTACTGAATAAGAATAAGCACAAATGTCAAGGCTCGTGATCAGAAGCATCCAATCATCGCTCTAAAATGCCATGTTGGGAAATGTAGCATATTGATGGCCTCAGGACAAGGTAAATACTGCTATAGTCCAAGGAATAAGCGAGGAAAGTAGATGTAAATTAATGGTAACACCCTGATCATAAAGCTGGAAAGGTGGTATGTCATTCAGCAAGCCAACAATTTCAGACATATACATTTTAATTCACTTTTATATGTGTATTGTGCCATGAATGTCTGTGTCTTATCACTTCCATGCCGCTGAGGATCAGCTCACTATGTTATGAAGAAGAAGAATTTATAAAAGTGATCTTTGTGAGATCTATGAGATCGCTCTCAAATCTGATTCTGGTCCTAACCAAATCCCCTTGTGATCCAGAAACGTACCCCCAGCTATCTTCTGCTGCTCACACTTGAGTGTCTTGCTATTTTTGACATCTTAGTGTGTTGAATACTGAACTACTCTCTTTTCCCCAAACTGCCTCTGGGTCTGACTTCCCTATTCCGTTTAATGATGTCATTAATTTCCAACGTCTTGAACTAGGAACTTGAACTAAAGATCCTTCCTCTGGTTCTCTATATCTGACATGTAATCAAGTGCATTTATTTTTCTTTTTCAGTCTGTTTTTCAGCCTTCCTTCCATTAATCACGATCCTACCAACATCAGCCAAAACTAAGCCATGGTTATCTGTCATCATGCTACCACTAGAGGCTCCTAATGCGTTTCCCCCTTACCAATCATTTCCCCACTACAATTTCAAAGGAAATTCTCATTTTACTCTTTTCCTACTTAACACTACCAATAGATTCTCTGCCTTTAAAATAACTGTAGCATTTATTACCAAGACAGTAAAAGACTTTGATCATCTGGACTCAGCCTATTTTTCTGGTCTCTTTCTACCTAACTCAAAATCAATCTGTTATTATATTATTATGATTTAAAATCATCCCCGGGGCCAGCCCCATGGCCGAGTGGCTCAGTTCGCGTGCTCTGCTTTGGCGGCCCAGGGTTTCATGAGTTTGGATCATGGCACAGACATGGCAACACTCATTAGGCCATTGCTGAGGCAGTGTCCCACATAGCACAACCAGAGGCACTCACAACTAGAATATACAACTATCTACTGGGGGGCTTTGGGGAGAATTTAAAAAAAGAAGAAAAAGAAGATTGGCAACAGATGTTAGCCCAGGTGCCAATCTTTAAAAAAAAAGAAATCATTCCCAGTTTTGACCAAAAAAATCTCAATTTCCATAAATTCTCTCCCTATAGTAGATCATGCTTCTGGATTATTTGCTCATTGAGAGCAGAGAACGGGTCCAACACTTTCATATCTGCTTCCCCTAAGCACCTATATAGTACTATGCACAGACAAAAAACCACATCGAGCGCTTACTGAAGACTGAATTGGCTGTCTGTGGGATTATTGCAATGACTATAATGTAATCTGTAAAAGTTTTCTGAGGCATAAACCTTACCTGTATTTTTTATTTTTAAGTAAGTAATATGGAATTATCCCCTTGTCAAAATTACAGCTAGGAAAATCCTTAAAGAGATGGTATTTTTAAAAACTATAGGGTTAAATTTACAAGTTTAATTATAGAGTGATCATTCCACAAATTAGTGAGATTATTTCAAGTAGAGAATTACCACACTTTTAGGGCATCTACTATGTGCAAAGTAATGCGCCCTGAGGGGAAGATATATAATAAATACATGAACCGATAAGTAAGAAAGATGGTACTTCTGTATTGTGAAATTTTATAAAAAGAAAAGGAACAGAGTGAAGAGCTACAGAGTAATTGGTGTGGCTGCTTTAGATACGATAGGAAAAAATGAGATGACACTCAGACACATCAATCCTGATGCTGAGCATGTATATCTGTATATTGAATGTCTATGAGGATTGGTGGAATTTATACTTTAGGTCAAAAAGGAATAAACAGTAAACTATCAGAAGAAGGAGAAAATATGTGAAGCAATTGCATTCAGATATTGCACAGTGGTCGGGATAGAAATGTGATCTCTGAGAGAAGAAAACAAATAAGACAAGTCTGACAGTTGCCCTAATTTTGTGTCCAGAGGAACATTCCAGGCTGTAAAACAGAGGAAGGCACTCTTGCTGAGTTGAGAAGATCAAGTTCAGAGAAGCTGAGGTGGCAAGAAGTTGCAGGGCAGAGTTCCAGAAAGCATGGGGCTCCACTGGAAAAGAGCTCTAAAACTCCTCCTGGAGATGGGTCTTATGGAAAATACTTCTATCAAATAAGAATCTTGGACACAAAATATAGGTACCAGTGCTGGTGAACGTAAGAAGCCAGGGGGTTTATTAAAAGAAATGATGTGACTGACCAAAATTCTAAGCTGCCTGACACACTTGGTGTTGACTGCTCCAGATATAAAGTCATGGACAGGAACATCTGAGCGGTGAACCTTAGGTCATGGGTCTGGGACTGACGGGGCCAGGGAGAGCCAGAACATGACCTTGTTGCTTGCTAGCAAATAGCAGAGCTCTGCTTCCCCTTAAGCCTCATAACTAACAGTCTCCCCAAACCCACAAAGGGCTTCCAGTGTCGAGTGGGCAAGTAATTACACGTGTCCGTTACAATACCCTGCTCTGGTGAACAAGCTGGGTACTTTCTTTTCTGTTTAAATCATATGTATTAATTAATTCATCATCAAAACATTACTTCATTTATAACATTCTTTTCTTCTTATTAAATTAAAAATGTTAAAAATACTGTATTAATGTTATATAAAATACATCTAAGGTTTTCAAATAGGGTCCTTTTGGTTGATAACCATGCAGTTAGAGGAGTTTCTAATAACTCATAAAATTCTCTTCTGCAAAATTTCACTGGCTTCTTGGCTTGTTTTTAAGTGAAAACCATATGTTCAGTTACCTTGAATGACTTGAAAGCCGTTAAGTACAAGAGCAAATAAGACGAGCGCCTTATCATAGAGTTACCTAAAAGCTGCTCTTCTGCATTCTCAAATCTAGCACTTCAAATTCCACATCACACATCTGAAAAGAGAAAAAAATACTCCAGATCAGTTTCTCACTCCCCCTCCTTTTTTCGGTTATTGTCTTAATAACCTAAGGAGGCTTTTGAGACCTCATTTTCCCTAATCTCACCCACATTATACGTATTTTACTACCACAGATATGCTGTATATACATCTACTGTTTACATATTTATGTGCTGTGTGTATATCTGTTCTCTATAAATAATGCCTGGGATGCCTTCCTCCCCAAGAATCCTCGTTTCCTCCCTTGCATGTGAGCTCTCCCACTGCGATATTTGCTCCAGATCAGCACTGTCCAATAGAACTTGCTGTGCTGAAGGAAACAGTGTACAATATATGATAAACAGTAGCCACATGTGGCTGAGGAATTGAATTTTAATTGTAGTTAATTTTAATTGATTTGAATTATGGTGGCTGGTGGCCACCATATTGGATAGCATAGTTATAGATAACCAAGAAGAAAATGATTAAACACAAGTATACATAGCTAGATTTCCTGTAAAGTCCCGATGGGTAGCTAGTGAGGTTCTTGAAGAAGCACATACTAAAGCTGTGGTTCTCAACCAGGAGCTATTTTACTCCACCCCGCCGCCACTCAGGGGACAATCTGCAATGTCTAAAGATATTTTGGTTTGTCACAAGTGGGAGAGGGTGCTAAGGTGCTAATAGCATCCAGTGGGTGGGAGCCATGGACGCTGGTCAACAAAGTATAATGCACAAGAGAGGAAGGGGCGGAGCAAAATGACGGGGTTAGCTGACCCGGGATTCTCTCCCCTCCAAAATACAACAAAAGATTGGAAGAACTGAATTTCAGAGAATAAACATAATGCCAGCTCGTTAGAGACCTACAATACCAAGAAGGCGGAGATCATAAAACTTGCTTACACCTTTGGAGGTGCTGGAACGGTAGGAGAGAACATCGCTCCCTCCCCTAGAGTCTGCGATCGCTGCGGTGCGGGTTGGGAAGGAGTGGGGGAGGGGCCGCACGACCAGGGGATCATCCAGGACTCCTGCCGCTGATGCAGTGGAGACCCGCTGACAGGGGGAAAGCTTCCATCCATGGGGACCCCATAAATCAAGGGCCTTGGGAGACCAGAGAACAGAACTGATCTGAACCCAGACCGGCGCGGGTGAGTAACAGCCCCTCCCCCCACGGCAAAGCCAGTGGGCGCAGCCATCTTGCCCCAAGGCGGAGAGCTAACACGCCGCTCTCGACCCCCATCTAGTGGCCACAGGCTGTAACTGCAACCGAATTCTACCACCATGAGAAAAAACCGCTCCTCTACCATCCAGCAATTTATAAAAGCCCCAGACCAGAAGGAAAACAATAAAAACATAGAATTAAGTCCTGAGGACTTGGAATTAGGTAAACTAAGTGATAATGAGTTCAGAGCAGCTATAATCAAAACACTCAATGAGGTAGAGAGAAAGATAGAGAAACAAGCCGAGTTCTGGAGTTACTTCACAAAAGAGATTGAAATCGTAAAGAAAAATCAAACAGAATTACTTGAGATGAAAAACACAATGGACCAGATAAAACAGAATACGGATTCCCTGAATGCCCATGTAGACAACATAGAGGAGAAAATTAGCATAATCGAAGATAGACAGGCTGAATGGCGCCAGACAGAGGAAGAAAGAGAACTAAGAATTTAAAAAACTGAGGAAAATCTCTGAGAGATAATGGATTCAATGAGGAGTAAGAACATAAGGATCATAGGAATTCCCGAGAAGATGGAAAAGGAAAATGGAGCAGAAAGTGTGCTTAACGAAATTATTGAAGAGAACTTCCCAAATCTAGGGATCGACGGAGAAATGTGTGTAGAGGAGGGTTTTAGATCTCCTAGATTTGTCAATGTAAAAAGAGCTACCCCAAGGCACGTAGTAGTAAAGTTGGCAAATAGGAATGATAAGGAAAGAATACTCAGGGAAGTAAGGAAAAAAAAGAGAATAACCTATAAAGGAGCCCATATCAGACTGTCAGCAGATTTCTCTACAGAAACCCTATAAGCTAGGAGAGAATGGAGTGACATATTCAAAGCTTTAAAGGATAAAAATCTTCAGCCAAGAATACTCTATCCAGCAAGAATTTCCTTCAGATATGAGGGAGAAATTAAATCTTTTCCAGACAAACAAAAGTTAAGGGAATTTGTAACTAAAAGCCCTCCACTACAAGAAATCCTCAAGAAGGCTCTCATACCTGAAAAAAGAAAAAAGGGAGAAAGGGTACACAATCCACAGACTAGGGAGACGGATGGATAGAACCAGAATAGGATAGCAAATATTCAATTATAGCATTAGGGTAAAGGTAAGGAAACTACCAAAACAAGGATGATCTTAGCACTCTAACTACAAATGAATAAGACGAGTTGGAATAAAAAATGAAAATAATTATTTAGGAAGGGAAGAGCAAAGGGTCTAAATCAGTATTGGTCAAGTAAGTAAGAGACCACCAGAGGATAGACTATATTATACACGAGATTCTAAATACAAACTTCAAGGTAGACACTAAAATAAAGTACAGAACAGAGTCACAAATCATAAATAAGGAAAAATCTAAGAAACCCAGCATAAGAAATTGCAGTATTAAATGGGTAGTCTAAAGCAAACAGGAAAAGAAATGCAGGAAAACAAGATAATGAGTGACAGATTAACAGCACTAAGTCCACATGCATCAATAATCACTCTCAATGTGAACGGATTGAACTCTCCAATAAAAAGACACAGAGTGGCAAAATGGATTAAAGAACATGATCCAACAATTTGTTGCCTCCAGGAAACACACCTCAGCCCCAAGGACAAACACAGACTCAGGGTGAAGGGGTGGAGGACCATACTTCAAGCAAATAGCAAGGAAAAAAAGGCAGGTGTTGCAATTCTCATATCAGACCAAGTGGATTTCAAAATAAGACAGGTAAAGAGAGATACAGAGGGACAATATATAATGATCAAAGGGACACTTCATCAAGAAGAAATGACGCTTATAAATATCTATGCACCCAACACAGGAGCACCAAGATTCATAAAGCAACTATTAACAGACCTAAAGGAAGATTTTAAAAACAACACAGTAATAGTAGGGGACCTCAACACCCCACTCACATCAATGGACAGATCATCCAGACAGAAAATCAACAAGGAAATAGTGGAGCTAAATGAAAAACTAAAACAATTGGACTTAATAGACATGTATAGATCACTTCACCCTGAAAGAGCTGAATACACATTCTTCTCAAGTGCACATGGAACATTCTCTAGGATAGACCATATGTTGGGAAACAAGGCAAGCCTCTACAAAATTAAAAAATTTGAAATAATAACAAGCATCTTCTCAGATCATAGTGCTATAAGGCTAGAAATTAATTACAAGAAAAAAGCTGAGAAAGGCACAAAGATGTGGAGACTAAACAACACACTACTGAACAAGCAATGGATCATTGAAGAAATTAAAGAAGAAATCAAAAAATACCTGGAAACAAATGAAAATAATAGCATGCCATACCAACTCATATGTGATACAGCAAAAGCTGTATTAAGAGGAAAATTCATCGCAACACAGGCACATCTTAACAAACAAGAAAACTCCCAAATAAGCAACCTTAAAGCGCACCTAACTGAACTAGAGAAAAAAGAACAAATGAAGCCCAAAGTCAGCAGAAGGAGAGAAATAATAAAAATCAGAGCAGAAATAAATATTATTGAAACGAAAAAGGTGGTAGAAAGGATCAATGAAACAAAGAGCTGGTTCTTTGAGAAGATAAATAAAATTGACAAACCCCTAGCCAGACTTACAAAGAAAAAAAGGGAGAAAGCTCAAATAAACAAAATCAGAAATGAAAGAGGAGAAATAACAATAGACTCTGCAGAAATACAATGGATTATAAGAGATTACTACGAAAAACTCTATGCTAACAGAATGGATAACCTAGAGGAAATGGATAAATTCTTGTGCTCCTACAATCTCCCAAAGCTCACTCAAGAAGACGCAGACAATTTGAACAGACCAATCACAAGGAAAGAGATTGAAACAGCAATCAAAAACATCCCAAAGAATAAAACCCCAGGACCAGATGTCTTTCCTGGGGAATTCTACCAAACTTTCAGAGAGGATTTAATACCTATCCTTTTCAAGCTATTCCAAAAAATTAGGGAGGATGGAACACTTCCTAACACATTCTATGAGGCCAACATCACGCTGATACCAAAACCTCACAATGACACCATGAAAAAAGAGAACTACAGGCCAATATCACTGATGAACATAGATGCAAAAATTCTCAACAAAATTTTGGCCACCAGAATTCAGCAATTCATCAAAAGAATCATACATCATGATCAGGTGGGATTCATACCAGGGACACAGGGATGGTTCAACACCTGCAAATCAATCAACGTGATACACCACATCAACAAACTGAGGAATAAAAACCACATGATCATCTCAATAGATGCAGAGAAGGCATTTGACAAGATCCAACAGCCATTTATGATAAAAACTCTGAACAAAATGGGCATAGAAGGAAACTACCTCAACATAATAAAGGCCATATATGACAAACCCACAGCCAACATCATACTCAATGGGCAAAAACTGAATGCCATCCCCCTGAAAACAGGAACGAGACAAGGATGCCCTCTATCACCACTCTTATTTAACATAGTACTGGAGGTCCTGGCCAGAGCAATCAGGCAAGAAAAGGGAATAAAAGGAATCCAAATAGGGAGGGAAGAAGTGAAACTCTCACTGTTTGCAGACGACATGATCTTATATATAGAAAACCCCAAAGAATCCATTGGAAAACTGTTAGAAGTAATCAACAACTACAGCAAAGTTGCAGGGTACAAAATCAATTTGCATAAATCAGTAGCATTTCTATACTCCAGTAATGAACCAACAGAAAAAGAACTCAAGAATACAATACCATTCACAATCACAACAAAAAGAATAAAATACCTTGGGGTAAATTTAACTAAGGAAGTGAAGGACCTATATAATGAAAATTACAAGGCCTTTCTGAGAGAATTGGATGATGACATAAGGAGATGGAAAGACATTCCATGTACATGGATTGGAAGAATAAACATAGGTAAAATGTCCGTTCTACCTAAAGCAATCTACAGATTCAACGCCACCCCAATCAGGATCCCACTGACATTCTTTACAGAATTAGAACAAAGAATCCTAAAATTCATATGGGCCAAGAAAAGACCCCGAATTTCTAAAGCAATCCTGATAAAAAAGAACAAAATGGGAGGCATCACAATCCCTGACTTCAAAACATACTACAAAGCTACAGTAATCAAAACAGCATGGTACTGGTACAAAAACAGGTGCACAGATCAATGGAACAGAATTGAAAGCCCAGAAATAAAACCACACATCTATGGACAGCTTATCTTTGACAAAGGAGCTGAGGGCATACAATGGAGAAAAGAAAGTCTTTTCAACAAATGGTGCTGGGAAAACTGGAAAGCCACATGTAAAAGAATGAAAATTGACCATTCTTTTTCACCATTCACCAAAATAAATGCAAAATGGATCAAAGACCTAAAGGTGAGACCTGAAACCATAAGGCTTCTGGAAGAAAACGTAGGCAGTACGCTCCTTGACATCAGTATTAAAAGGATCTTTTCAGACACCATGCCTTCTCAGAGAAGGGAAACAATAGAAAGAATAAACAAATGGGACTTCATCAGATTAAAGAGCTTCTTCAAGGCAAATGAAAACAGGATTGAAACAAAAAAACAACCCACTAACTGGGAAAAAATATTTGCAAGTCATATATCTGACAAAGGCTTAATATCCATAATATATAAAGAACTCTCACAACTCAACAACAAAACATCAAACAACCCAATCAAAAAATGGGCTGGAGACATGAACAGACATTTCTCCAAAGAAGATATACGGATGGCCAATAGGCACATGAAAAGATGCTCATCATGGCTGATCATCAGGGAAATGCAAATCAAAACTACACTAAGATATCACCTTATACCCGTTAGAATGACAAAAATATCTAAAACTAATAGCAACAAATGTTGGAGAGGTTGCGGAGAAAAAGGAACCCTCATACACTGCTGGTGGGAATGCAAACTGGTGCAGCCTCTATGGAAAACAGTATGGAGATTCCTCAAAAAATTAAAAATAGAACTACCATACGATCCAGCCATCCCGCTACTGGGTATTTATCCAAAGAGCTTGAAGTCAGCAATCCCAAAAGTCCTATGCACCCCAATGTTTATTGCAGCACTGTTTACAATAGCCAAGATGTGGAAGCAACCTAAGTGTCCAGCAACAGACGAATGGATAAAGAAGATGTGGTACATATATACAATGGAATACTACTCAGCTGCAAAACAGAACAAAATCATTCCATTTGCAACAACATGGATGGACCTTGAGAGAATTATGTTAAGTGAAATAAGCCAGCGAGAGAAGGACAATCTGTGTATGACTCCACTCATATGAGGAATTTAAAATTATGGACTAAGAACAGTTTAGTGGATACCAGGGGAAAGGTGGGGTGGGGGGTGGGCACAAAGGGTGAAGAGGTGCACCTACAACATGACTGACAAACATTAAAGTACAATTGAAATTTCACAAGATTGTAACCTATCAATAACTCAATAAAAAAAAAAAAACATTATAATGCACAAGGCACCCCCTCCCTAACCCCAACAAAGAATTATTCAGCCGCCCGTGTCATAGTGTCAAGGTGGAGAAACCCTGCTGTAAAGGGAGACGAGGTGAAACTGATGCTTGGGATTTCAGCCTCTCCAAACTTCTCTTGCATTTTGGAGAGCAGTTGGGCTGAGAGGCCCACTTCCTGTCACAATTTCTGACAAAGAGAAAGAAACCGCTGTGCTCAACCAAGGTAATATTAAATCTGCCTCTTGGGAGTTTTGGAGTGCTGTCTAGCAAGAATACAAAGAGCACTTCAGATGGAATGTTTACTTACCCTTTCCCTTAGAGTGTGAACAACAGATAATAAAATGACTATAAATAAAATCTGCTGATGCGTGCCCATCAGATTGAGGTGCACTAATCATTCTACTGACGCTGGGAGTAGTGCCAGGGTAGTCCATCAGCTTGGTTGAAGATTAAGAAGATCATAAATATTATTTTCACGCCAGTTTGGAGAATTGGCTCAGAAGATGAGACTTACTGGTAAGAAACCATCTGGGGCCACGCGAGTAAAATCTATGCTTTCTAGTTAGGTTTTGGGTGAGGCCAGCTGTGTAGGGAAATATGACAGGGCACTTTCACAAATATTTGTATTGCAGGCCAAGAGACACCCCGCAGAGGGAGGGCGAAGAGGTCTAGGATTTCTTGGAGAGTAAAGCAGAACCTGTACGTCATAATACAGAGGGATGCCTATTTCACTGATGAAATTACCAATGACCATTCTGCCACAATTCTATAATTCTTTTCCATCTCTCTTTTGTTTTTGTGGTATGCTTTGCCACTGTGAAAAAAATGCGTGGCATTCAATATTTCAGGAGAGGCAATAGAGAGAGGAAATACAACAGACAGAAGAAAGCGATTATAGAGAACTTTGGGTCTCTGATAGAGGAATCTTACATACACAGAGAATCAGCAGTTTTATATGGGGGGGCGCTTTCTCAAGCTACTAAGGAATCTCAGAAAGAAGATTTACACAGGGCCCAAATTAGCATCAAATTCTTTCTCATCATTGAAATTTAGTGGCCTGGGAACAAGAATGACTACAAGTCTAATTTAAATCAGAAACAAAGATGGTTAAATGTGTCCAGAGGGAACATATTTTCACCTGTTAGCACGCGTCACCTGATTAGGTTTTCCTTTTCAACACCATGAGGATCATCAATATGAGTAGAGCAGTCAAATGCAATGTCCAAAATTCATTCAATTTCTTCAGGTGGCATTTAATCACTTTTAGCTGTAAACTCAGCTGCTGAGGAAACCTCCTAGAGCAAAACACCGCTCTTCTAATTTCGTCTGCAAGTGTGCTAAAAATGAAAATGGGGCCTCTTTTTCCCAAATCAGCCTCAAGACTTGAAGTGCCTTCACACTTCTGAAAGGTATTGGAGAATTGGGCCAGTTCCCTGGAGAAAGCAATTGCCTGTTGGCTCTGTAGTGGGAGAAATAACTGTACCCTAAGGAATCTAGAAATCACCAGGGGAAAACAGAACCCAGCGAAGCCCAGGGGAGGCAAAGTCTTTAAAGATCTTGAGGCGGATGAAAGAGATCAAAAGGGAAGTCTTTGCCTGAAGAGAATTGCTCATGCACTTTCCCCACTTTAACCTTTTTTTATTATAAGGATCCATCAAACTTTATGAGGAACAATAGGGGATTTTACAAAGGAAAAAAGGAAAAAGGCCCCAGCTGTAAATCTTTTTTTTTTTATTGAAGCTTACAAGGAATCGTATGCTGTAATGGGCAAGATTAACCGCGGCAGGAACTGGGCATGGCTGGAGGTCCCGTAAATTAGCACAGCTCTCTGAAACTGATTTGGAAATAAGTGTCCAAATGTATAAAATCCTATATCCTTTGATTCAGTGTTCATATTGGTATGAATTCATCCTAAGCATATCCAAAACATAATAAAAACTGTTGGATAAGAATGTTCGTGTGGTGAAAATTGCCAGCATAAACAAATCATGGGACGTTAATTTGGTGGAGTATTATGAAGACAATGTAGCCACTTGACAATGTTGTGCCTCGGGTTATGGAAGGAAGGCAGCCTTTCCCATCTCTGCCACTTTAGCAACATCATGCCTGTGGAGCATGTTGGAAAAGTATGTGTCCTAGAACTCAAATTGTCTTGAGGTCTCTAGGTTTGGGAGTGGTGGGTGGAGGTTTATGATCTGTGCTTCTAGGCAAAAGCCTGAAACCAGTGAATTAGAAGAAAATCATACATCCTTGCTATCCAGGGAAAAGGCATCAGATTCTCTTCTCCGATAGGATGCTTCTGCATAGTCTCCACTCTGTACCAGAGCACTAAGGAGGCATGCAAGCCGATTGTGAGTGTGAATAGACCTTGGACCTTCTCATGTCCAAAGCAGCACAGAAGACATCTCCCAGCACATAACCAGAGGAGATACACCACAGTTTTCACCTCGCTTAGAGCTAGACCATAAGAAAATGAAAACCTTCCTTGCCATCCACAGCCACCTGAGTTACCAACAGGCTGGCACGAATAGGGGCCAAGATGTCCTCTTTCATAAGAAGGCAAAAAAGCAGTGCGTTTCCTTTAGGGGGATGGTGTAATCCATAGGAATCAGGCTGAGCCCCACGGCCAGAGACAAGTTGAAATAATGGGAGATACAGGAAAAAAACTTCACAAGAGTTAGATTTTTAAAGAAGTTATAATTAGCAAATGACATAAGCTGCCTGGCTCTAAAATAATGAGCTCCTAAATAAATAAACAAGTAGGCTCTGAGAAAGAGAACTGCTGAGAACTGAATAACCATGCTAAAGAAATTGTCCTAACAGGAAAAAAGGAAACAAAAATCAAAAGTGAGAAGGTAAGATACATGAAAGATAGCTCCTGAAGTTGAGTCCATTAGGCATCCTTCCAGACAGATAATATGCACATAAATATGTATGAGGAATTACCGTATGATTTAAATAAGGTAAATTGTGCTATGCATATCATTCTTCATCTTGCAACTTTGACTACTATGCTTGAAGAGTCAGTAATGTACCAGTATGAAAAGTTCTAGAAAACCAATTTATGAGCATGGTTAATAGCGTTGACCCTGAGTCTTGACTACTTGGGTTCAAATTCTATCTCCTCCCACTTCCTATCTGTGAGACTTTGGGTAAATTTCATAACTTTTCTATGCCTCAGTTCATTTTGTGTAAAATGAGCACAAAATATCACTGGCTTTATAAGGTGAGTATGAGGATTGCACGGCTTAAACCATGTAGAAAGTGGAAGAGTAGTTACCCATGCAACAAATGCTATGTAACTGGTAACTGTCATTAACTTAGTCTTTTTAACAACAGCACCATATTTTATAGACATCACTGAACAATTGCCCTATTGATGGACATTTAGCATCTTTCCTTTATTCTCTCCTTGCAACAAGCTTCCTTGGACATAATATCTTTGTTCATTTGTTCAAATGCCTAACAACTTTTAATTTGCATATTTAGTGTCAAGTTCATTAACCTTGAGGAAATGTGAAATACTTCAAGCAGGCTTTAAGATGATGTACACAACTAGGGTAGCTGTCTGATTACATGTAAAGTAATGGTGACGATAATGACATTGATACATAATGGCGTGTATCAAGCTCTCTAGGGGCATTACTTAATTCAGTCTGAAATCCATTTCAGATGTGACCACCATGACTGTGCAGCTCTTTAGAAAACACACACCATAGTTGTGTTTAAAACAAAAAGGAAATTCCCTTCAGTCACAGTAATTTTTAAAATATTTGTATCTCGTGGAGTACTTATTTGTACATATTTGTGTGTATTAACTTATTTTCTAGATTAAAGTTTCTAAGATGGCATATATTATATTTCCTCTCCTATACTTTCTATAGCACCAAAGCAGTGACTTGCACCCAAAAGAAAGGCAAAATAATCATAACTATATTCACCATCATAGTGGGCTGGCAGGGTAACAACGATCACAAGAGAAAATACTTTGTAATACAGAGATCCTCAGCTGGTGGCCAGAAGGATGTTCACAGCCCCTAGATGTATTCACCTGCCCTGCACAGTGTTTTTAAAAACTGCATCAGCCGCAAGCATTTAAACACTGAAATAACAGTCAGAATGTGCTGCAGCTTCTTTTGGAAAACCGTCTGAAGCTCTGGCAATACCTGGATGTCTCCTGCGTGGCCCAACGGTTGGAGCTGACAGCAGTTCCCCTCTTGAAGGAGTGGCCACTCTGCTTCACCGAAACCTCCCTCAGCTCTGCTATTTCAAGTCAGACCTGCAGGCATCTGAGAGTCTGTCTCTTGGCTTGGGATGTGTCTACCATTAGAATGAGGGCTTCATGCTCATTATTTCATTTAATCCATGACATCCTATAAATAGATGCCTTTTAAATAAACATTTTATAAATGAGAAGACTAAAGCTTAAGTAGATCCAATGAAACGCTTCAGGAGATCTGATGAAACGCACTCAAAGCTACCCCAATTGGCCCGGCCAGGATTTGAACTTAGGTCTATTTGCCCTTACAGCCGAAACTCTTAACCTCTATGCTGCTTTGCCTTCCCTCCAAAATACTCACTAACCCTGAGTGGGTTCAGCTGTGTTCATGCCTCTGCGTCCCTGAGCTTTCCATCCCTGGTCTTGCTCTGTCTGTGACTGTTCGTTCCCTGTACCTGGACATCTTTCTTAGTGGCTGTAGGTGTGGCTGTGCGTGTCTGCCTGTCTGTCATTGTTACAGCTGAGTGGCCTCCATTCTGCGTCTGTTGTGTCCTCTTCTCCTCCCCCCATCTTCCTTCATCTACTTGTTCCATCACTATTTTCTTCCCTCACACTTTCTCTACTTTTCACTCCTTTGTCTTCCTATTCCATCCTTAGCCGTCCCAAATGGAAAAAGAAAAATTTTTTTTTGGATTTTTTTCAGTTTCATTGAGAAATAATTGCCATACATCACTGTATAAGTTTAAGGCGTGCAGGGTGATGACTTGAGTTACATATATTGTGAAACGATTACAATAGGTCCAGCTAACATCCATCATCATTTTATGTTTTTAAAATATTTTTTATTCATGTACCCTTTCTGTTTTCTTTACATCAGGCAGAACACATTTTGCCTGAATAAAAATGGCTAAGTTGAACGATTTTATTTTTAAAATATCTGCCGCCTTTGATAGGGTACCTCCAATTCCACGTCACTCTCTGCTAACTTCATCTTCTGAGTTGTCTCTTCATTAGTGAAAGCTTACGAATTGTGATACTTATGTCATAAAGTCAACTCCTAAACATTATTCCCTGTGAGTACAAAGATGCTACAATTAACCATCTTTTGGGAAAGAAGCTCCCAATAGGAATCAGTTATTTGAAAAGAAATGATCCTCGCCAGTTATCTGAGGTGGGCATGCCTGTGTGCGCTTTGGTCTCACAGCGCTGCTTCACTGCTGTCGCCCTTGACCTCACAGTCCCGCTCATCACCGTGTAGTCGTGTCTGTAAGAGGCACTCCCTGACTTTCGGAGCTTCTGCAGCATTCCCCACCTTGGAGGTGACCCCCTCCCCCAGCTCCAGAAGCTGGCCTCCTTTCTATCTTTATTTCCTGCTCGGATTCAAAGGGTGAACGTTCTGGTATCTTTTTATTATTCGTGACTGATCTGATCACAACTTAATTACAACATATGCGTGCAGGTGTTATCTCATGAAGACCTTTTTAATTTAAGGTTATTATGTCCTATGGCAAAAGAGCAGTTCTGTCTAAACCTCCCCAAATAAAACTCCTTGTCAAGGGAACATCAGATACCTCAAAGCAGCTGGGGTTGGGGGCGGGTAGGAATGCTGAGGGCTAGAGAGATCCTTCTAGTTCTCTGGGTCTTTGCAGTGGTCCTGAAGGTGAACCTGTTTCGTTTCTTCCAAGGGGATTGGGTAGAGAGGACAAAAGTACTGAAGGAGTTTTTCTCTTCCTCCTTCCCACTTGGCCAACCCATTTTCTCCTGGGGTGGGGGTGGGGGGAAACAAGGTGGTTTTGCTGCAGCTGCTGAAGGACTGCAGGAAATTGCAGACTGAGAAGCCTATTTCCCCAGAAGGAGGGTGGGAGGGGGGCGAAAGGGGCCATAGGGCACATGTGTGTGGTGACAGATAATAATTAGTCTTTGGGCAGTGAACATGATGTAATCTATACAGAAATCGAAATATAATGATGTACACCTGAAATTTATAAAATGTTATAAACCAATGTTACTGCAATTAAAAAAAAATCGAAAAAAAGAAGAAAGAGAAAAAGCCCATTTTCTCAGTTCAGGGACCTCATCCATGACATGAATCTCACTCCTTTCTTGCAAAAGTCTGTGAGTAGACAAAGCTCTGAGGACAGCATCCTTACTCCTCCTGCACTGACCTTTCGTTCAACATAAAACATTCAACAAGTGCTGTGGGGTCCCACTATGTGCCGGGAGCCATTCTGGTTCTGTGGATAGAAGAGGGAAGAAAGTAGAGAAGGCTCCAGGCCTCCCGAGTCCCACGAGGCGCGGAGAGACAGAAAATAAACCAGGTGAATTTGTACATTGCAGTGTGTTAGACTGTGACGTGTGCTAAAAACTAATAGTAATAAAGCAGCAAGAGGGATAAGAATGAGGAGGGGCATGAAAAGATCCCACTCTGTCCTCTCTTTCATGACTATTCCGAACCAACACTTTTCCTCTCCTTCCTCCATACAAACGCATCCAGATGGATTAGTTGTTTTGGTCATATTTGTACTTTTGTTCTCATTCCTAAAGGGATAATGCATAAAATGCATATAGCATGGTTCATTCCTTATTGTAGGTTCTCAATAGCTGTTACTGAGACCTCCGCATATCTTTCATGCCCCACACACTGGGCTAGTCCTTCTTCTGGATAGGGGCTTTCAGTCAGAGGGCCTGGATTCCTCTTTTCTTGGTAAAGGACAGGACCCCCATATGGCTCTAGAAAGGGGCTCACTAACTTTGACTTGTTAAAGCTTTCATTTAATAAACATGTGTTGGAAACCTGCTGTCGCCCCGTCCCAGTGGAGAGTGATGCAAAACAGAACTGCATAAGCCCCTGTCCTTTCCTTCAGAAGCTTCACAGGACAAGAGACAGCAGTGTGCAAACAAGTGACTTAAGTCAGTTGTCGTCTGTGTCACCTCCAATGTTTACACCTCTGATTCACGAAAAGTGGCGTGCGTAGTCCCATCTCTCCATCCAGGAGAACAGAAAGACGTGTAACATGAAATATTTTGTGTGGTCACCTAATGGCTCCATGAGAACCCTGGGCAGAATATTTTGTCTTTCAGAGGTGAGTCATTGAAAGATGTACTAGCATCAAGGAGCCGACATCAATTTCTGCCTGAAATGGGAATTTATTAGGATAATTAGGTTTCTCGCTAACAGAAAGAGCTAAAAAAAAAAAAGAAAAGAAAAGAAAAAAAGAAAAAGAAACTCAGAAGCTCTGGAACAAGGGCACCTACTCCAGAGACCTCTGTTGAAGGAGATTGCACACGGCCTCAGAGCGGCCAGGAATACAGCTCAGGCCCCAAAATTCCCAGTCTCAAATCTCAGTCCCAATTTCCATCTCCTGATGAGTTTAATGATGGTCCAATCTGAATTAGCTGTGTATCCTGGGATCAGTCTACAACCAACGGAGCAAGTGCTCCTGCAGCTGGGCATGGCCACTGGGGCCCACCTCTCTAGGAGGCCACTTCCAGGGAAGGAGCAGGAAGCCCTCCAATGGGAGGTTACAGCCAATTCACCCCCTGCTTTTATAACGTCACTGCATGGAGGAGAACATATATGAGAAGAGTAAACATGGGAACGAGCACAGACAAAAAGGTTTGGAGACATTTACTCTGAAGGGTCACTCGGTAATTGTCACCAAGTATGTGCAGGGTCATCATGGAGAGAACTCAGGCCAACTCTTCTTAATCTTCACAGAGTAAGAATAAATGGATTTAAATGCCAACAAAGGAAGGTTAGGTTAGAGCTTAAAAGGAATGTCTTGACAGTAAAAGTTATTAAGCATTAACCAAGGATTCTTGGTCGTAAAAGGTAGTAAAAGAGATTCAATACTTCATTTTAAAAACCACTTAAGTCATCATTTCTTTTATATAAAATTGATTGTTATAAGGAGGCTTTGGGATGGAAAAAGAATTACCAGAAGAAACAAACAATTTTTACAATCATATTTGAGAGCTTGGGAATTAGGTAGTCTCACAGCAGCCGAAAAATGAAAAATAATTGATAAGTTTTAAGTCAGCTATTTTTTTAATGGATAGACTTGAACGATAATGAAGTTCACTAAAGGTTATCACTTTATCTTTTGGATTCTGTGTCGTGGAACTGCCCCTAGATAAGAATGTCATTTTAATAAAGTGCCCTGGGTAATTAAAATCATTTGGAGGAATTTCAAGTCAGATATGCCATATCCAAATACTGTGTATTTATCAGAAGACCTGGAATATTGTTTTAGCTGATTCCAAACACCAATGGCAACATATAGTGTCATCAGAGTTGTCATTGAGGTTTACTAGAAAGGTAGTTGTATTTTCTTCCAATAAACTACAGAAATTAAAGGATCCATGGCAGGTTTAGAGAAATGGAAATGTGGGAAATTCCTGATGAAAAACTGAAGGAAAAGTACAAATGAAGTACTGTCACATACCAGTTATGTGTTAGTGATGACAGAATATGTAAATACTTGAGTTTAAGCACCCAAATATTTCAGTGTATTGTCATCAAACTCCTTTCCATGACAGCACTGGGTATCCATATTTAAATCATTATCTCTCATAAGCCTTTACAGCCAGCAATTGTTAATTTTACTTTATTTATTAAAAGCTCAGTTTCAAGTCTCGAAGAGGGCATTGCGTGGAACACTGTGTGTTATTCTGTCCGGCATTTGTTTAGGTGAAAGCTGGAGTATGGTGAGGAGGAAGCATCGGAGGTGTCAAAATGAGTCCACGAGTTTCCAAATTGTGTTCTTTATATATAGATCTCTGTATGACAAGGCCTCCTTAAATACTCCCCCAACAGAGCACAAAAGCACATGTTCACCGTTTTTAGTGTTTTGTTAGTGGTGGTGGTGCTATTGTTGTGCTGTTGTTAGGCAAATGCAGTAGGTTCATTTGTGCTTTATCACTAGGACCAAGTAAAAGGGAAGTGTATGTACAACGGAGTAATCGGGGATTAGCAAAAAGTTACCAAATGAATAAAACACACACACACACACACACACACACACACACACACACACACACACACACACGGCGGTATTCATTCTCTCAAAAACTATCTATTCATTGACTGACTCCAGTCAGGAGCTAGGAGCTTTGCAAGTGACAGCTACAAGCAAAGAGGCAATTAAAATGTAATGTAAATCTTTTTTTTTCAATGAGAGAAAGTTCAGTGTGATGTTAAAACCTAGACTTGTAGCACAGTGGCCTGATCTGTGTGTCACCTGCTTCTTGATAGCCCCCACTGCTGCACGGAGTGTGTTCCCTAATCACCTACACCCAGAAAATGGTTTTCCCCAATTTCCTTCTGGGGTCGTGTCAGATCCACCATAGTCTCCTGCTAGGCTCTGCATGAATTTGAGTCTGAGAGGCATTTTCCCTTATTCTCTCAACGCCCAAGTCATTTTTTTTGTCATTATTGTTGTTGTTGACTTGTTTTTTACTTTTAAATCTCATTTTACCAAGAACGTTAGCTTAAGACCCAAGGGAAATCCTCAACTTTGGCTGTGTAGCCCTTGCAGTTCAGCATTAGAACAATGAGCTGACTCATAGACCGTAAGGGCTGTTGTGAACATTCCCCGCAAGTCTGACGAGACCTAAATTCACCCAGGGAGGCAGAATCACGGAGGATTTTGAGAGGTTTCTTGATAAGTAAGTAAGCAGTCGACTTTTAGAGACTGTGAGCCAAAGCAGTATCTTTGAAACCCACATAGAAAATTATTGATCTCCTTTGTTTGGTCCACAGAATCAGAACATGATACAATCAATATTTCAACCAGAAGCGTGCAACCTACTCTTTCACCAACAGATACCTGGAACCTGAAGTTAGATAACACAGCTGCTACTCGGTGGAGCAAATCAGTGGATAAATGTGTGTGTGTGTGTTAAGCGATAACACAGAGGCTTGAATCAAAACTCATAAAACTCAGTGCCCAAGGGGGAATAATTCTACATATTATTTTGAATCACCAGTTTAATGGACAACAATCTGTGACTCAATTAATCAAATGCATTTGTCAGCTGAGTGTTAATTTGAAAGTTACCAGATGGCATTATTAGCACTTGGTAGATGTGATCACTGATTCAATGAATCCAAAGTGTCTTGCTTCTCGATCGTGGGCACTTTCCCAACAGAAGACTCTCTCCTCTGAGGCAGGGCATAGGATGTGCATCATTTCTTTCCTTCTTTCTTTCTTTTTTTTTTTTTGGTGAGGAAGATTGGCCCTGAGCTAACATCTGTTGCCAATCTTCCTTTTTTTTTTTTTCCTCCCTAAAGCCCCAGTATATAGTTGTATATCCTAGTTGGAAGTCACTCTAGTTCTTCCACATGGGATGCCAGCAAAGCATGGCCTACTGAGCGGTGCTAGATCCGTGCCCAGGATCCAGACCAGCAAACCCCGGGCTGCCAAAGCAGAGTGCGAACATAACCACTCGGCCACAGGGCCAGGCCCTGACATGCATCATTTATTTGGGAGATGATTCTTCCCATGGAGGACGTGCAGAGATGAGACAGGAAAGAGAGAGAAGCCAATAAAGGATGAGTTAACAAGGGGCTATCCCTCAAGAGACTGCAGAACACGCCTCAGAGTTAACCAGCTGAGGAGACAAGAAGATGGGATGTTTTACACCAACTCTAACTCTCACCAGATGAAGGTCACTGGCAAAGTAATTGCCCAGTGCTTCCAGTCTGCCCCTTCCTGGAGTCAGAGAATAGCCAATGGGGTGGCCTTGAGGGATGGTGTGTATATGGGTTGGATGACACCAGCATCTGCTGTGTTCCACATTGATGTCCCAAAGTACAAGTGGAGCTCCATATCTGGATCAGCAGAAGGTCTAGCCTTGCCAATCTCCCCTCCCAGGAATCCATCCAAGACTTTGTCCAAAATTGTTAGGGGAGTTCTCACAATCAAATGGTGTCCTCCCCAGCCTGGACCTTCTTGGACCCAGGCCTCCTTCTTGTTGCTACGGGGTATCAGGTATGACATTCTTTCTCCCAGGGTTAAGTATTTGGCTTAAACTGGCTTGAGTTTCTTCTGTTACATCTTTCAACGGTTATTATTCTTTCTAGACACTCAGAGAGCTGCCTCATTCCAGGGAAAGTCTGGGTCAGATGGCTGGGTGGGAGCAGGCCCCTTGTTGGCTGCTGACTGGCCCATGGACGTCCACTGGGCTGAATTCATCCAGCTTAGACTGTAATGTATAGTTTATGCTCAAGTCTATACAAAATCTCTAATAGCTTTAAAGCTCAAAGGGAAGAGATATGAATCCGAAGCTCTTTGTCATGGCACATCTATATACATAAATGGATGCCCATGGTGGGGGGGGGGGTCCACCTAAGAACATTATTAAAAATCCCTGAGCCCTTTTGTCAAGTTAAAAAAAAAAAAAGCATTCTGTTATACTTCCCGTTTCCTGGAGTAATTCTTCTGAGCAAAATGGCAGTACACAGTAATTGTCTAATATCTGCAGAACTAAAGTCACTATACAAGTGACACTTTCCTACCTTTAGAGTCCCCCAAAAAACTTTCGGCAGTGCTCGTGTGATAGCTCTCCAGCTTTGGAATGCATCTGTAAACCAAGTGCAGGCTCCGTGAGCCCTTCCGTCCCATGTGCACAAACTGACCAACCCGACCCTTCACAGCCCACAGACGGCTGCTCTTAAAGTCACACGAGAGGAAAACGACCTTCTTCACCTAGCTCTGCTGCCCGTGAAAATAACCTCTTGCTTGTTTGGACTTAGAGGCCATGCCGATGATGCCCCCTGCTCTTCAGACTCCAGGAATTTGTGAAGCTCCAATTCATCCCTCGGGATAAACTTTCTTGGGAGCAGTTCTGACATTCTGTGACAAGTAGATTGCTATTTTAATATGACCAAATTTCCTTCTGAATGCTGATTGTGTCCTCACAGGAAATAAGTGTCCCAGGCTATGTCTGGGGGCTCTGTCAAAAGGCAGAGTTTTCAGGCATACTTCGGAGACAGCCCAAGCTAAATGCGATTGGAGACTTCTCTCCAGCAGTCTGCTCTTTCTGTCACCTAGATGACTGCGTGTGATCTGTGTGGGCACTTTAATAAAGGAACTTTCCCAAGTTCCAGAGAAGAATTTCAATTTTAGAAACGCAAATGGAATGTAGTAAAATTCAATAGTATGATTTCAAACTTGGGAAATGCACCAATATTGATGGAGTTGGATTACAGTCATTCCCAGATGATGCAATCATCATTGGAAGCCATCCTCTGTGAGTTAATTTTAAAGCTTAAATGCACGCGGTAGTCATGATGTTTTGGTATTTAACTGTCTGTTACCTGGGTCTAAATGCCATGGTTACAGTCACATTGAAAAATACATGCTGAAATAATCAGCTTTCATTTATTTCATCTTATAGTCACACTTTAAGTGGTAAGTTAATTGAAAGCGTGTGCAGTTAACATATTTCACAATTTGGATATGTATGGTAAAATATAACTTTAAAATGCATTTTTGCTAAAGCAATGTTGAACATATAATTTGGAGAGTTTCAAAAACCTTGACATTTAAATCTAGGTGTTCACCGTGGCATCTGAATATGGCAGATCTGGACTGCTATTGATCTAAACAATTTTAGCATAATGGTAAAATAGGACTTAGTAGCTTACTTAACACATTTTAAGATGAAATCCAAATAAATGAAGAGATTATTTTCCATATTAATTATTTAAGTGTGAAAGGACAGGAAAAATATTTGTTTCCATAGGGCCAGGCACAACGTCTAGCATACAGTGATTAATCAATACATGTTCATTAAGTAGGTAAATGAGGCTTTAAACAATGAATTTGATGATCAAAGGCAATTATTTGAGAAAGTTATAGCAGCCTTTCCAATCAGGACTTAGAGTAACAGTATCCCTAACCTCAACTCCTCATTGCAGTCATGGGCCCGCCTGTATCATTCCGTTATATATGTTGAGAATTAAGAAGCTACTGTGGAATTTCGTCATGAAGAACTCTTTGGTGGTATTTGAGGAGAGTATCATGGCAGTGCTAAGAGGAGAGGCAAATTTCTGGTTATGGCAGAGTAAATGTTAAGTTGGGAACTTTGTTATTTTGGGTCTGATGGAATTCAATTTTTATACCAAGGCTGTTGAAAAATTTCCAGAAAAATGTGCAAAAGCAATATATTCGTGACAAAGCTTATATGTTTAAAAAACAAAAAAAGGCAGAATGAGCCTTTCATTAAGTAAATGTAAATGATTTCTTAGTTGGTTTTATAAGAAAAGTCATCACCTTAATAAATCACCAGGCTGCCCTTTGGTGTTCCTGAAAACCAGTTTAGCGATGCATACTCAATATGAGGCATCTGCCTGTGTTAGTTCATATGTGATTTATCTTTCCCCAACCTGTTCTTGAATCCTAGTGTAAATAACCCCCACACTCTCCACCTCTTACAAGCCAACAGAAATAGCCCACCAATCTAAATACGCGGGACACCGTGGATGCCTCTCTCGGGCTTGTTTAGAACCCTGCGAAACTCGAGCTGGGGCTACAGGATTGTAGGGGCACCTCTTCAAGTTAGGTACCAGGTCTGATGTAGAACGGACGCTGGCAACCGCTGCTCCCTGCCCACCGCCTGTCTTTGGACAGCCTGCAAGCTAAGAATGGGTTTTACATTTTTAAATCATTGGGGAAAAAATTGAAAGAAGAATAATATATCATGGCCTGTGAAAATTGTATGAAATTCAAATTGCAGTGTCTATACCTCAAGTTTCATTGAACACAGCCAGGCCTGCTCATTTGTGTGTTGTCCGTGGCTGATTCCCTCTACAACAGCCGAGCTAGGTAGTTGCAACAGGGACCATAGGGGCCCCAAAGTAAAAAATACTTACTATCTGGCCCTCTGTGGTAGATATTTGCTGATGCCTGGTCTAGAACTCTTCAATGCTTGAAGGTTAGATGAAGTTTAAAAACTGTCAAGTGATCTCATTTTACTCTAATATTTTATGATCCAAATATTTGACAGTGCTCAATAGCAAATGATTTGGATAAAGGAAATCCCAAACCACTAAGAATTGACTAAGGAGGCAAAAATCAAGGAGTTAAAATAAGAGAGGAGAATTAAAAAAATGAAGCTAATGAATCTACAATTACATACAAAACTTGGTCCTGAGCTCCTGGCACACTGGCAAAAAAAGAGAAAACTGTCTCTCTCTCTGTCTCTGTCCCTGTCTGTCTTTCTGCCTCTCTCTCAGCTCTGAGAGGAATTACTTCTGTGGCATCCTATCACCACTTCTTATTAACCTATAGGAGTAGAAAAACCTCTGTGCCTGCTGGTAAGCCTAATGAAACAGGCTTTACGAGGAAATTGTACACATACAAGTCCCAAAGCTTGGGTTCACGGTCAAAGAGGAGGTGGCACTAATTAAAGTAAAGCTCTTAGGACATAAACCTAAGATGTTTTCTGTCTTTTTTCTGTTTCTCCTTGGAAAAGCATTTGGGGGAAATTATCCACAAGTGATGTTTTAGCCCCCAAATGCTAATTTACTCTGGAAACTGTTGGTACCATGGTCAATATGCAGAGGTTCTCCATCCACGGCTTCTGTTATCTTCAGTGCAGGATTCCCAGGACACAAACTTATGAAATATTTTAAAAGGACAGGCCTTGAAAATGAGGAGTGAGGACAGGTAAACATCCATTCTCACCGGAAGCTGAGGCTCTCATTTTAAACTATATGATCAAAGGAAAATACCAAGCACCTGACCCCACCACTCTTCTTAGGAATCTTTTAAATTCAGAACTTCAGGAAATCCATGGGAGAATTAGGTTTTAACTCAATTCTTCTTTTCTTGAATACTTATTTTATTTTAAAACAAAGGCTTTACATTGACAAAGGAGAGTTAATGGAATCTATATTTCAGCCTCTTTCTGTACAAAATAAACAGACACTTCTCTTCCCAAGGGAATGGTCACACACACCTTTTCCCTGAAATATACACTATGGTAACATCTTTCAGGATGCAAAAAGGCATGAGTAGACTGGGTGCACTATCCCTGTCTAAATGCCACATTTCCATTCCTCATCACAAGATGATGCAAATTGGAAAGAACATGACCTCAATTCTCGGAAATAAATAATTTACTATTACAAATGAACAGAGAGTTCTCATTGCTAATTAGTAGAGAGAAAGATATTGCACAAATGGATCCTCATTTAAAGTTCTCATGTCGTTTTGGAGAAGACTTGGCTATTTTTGAGTCAAACAAAACACAGAGATATTAAAATGTCCAGTAAATATACTACTTGAGTGGGTACCTGATGAGAGACAGGCTGACCATTTCATGACAGAGGACTGCAGACTGTGATTACCCAAACCCTGTTTGGAGATCACATTCTCCCTGTGAAGATGGAAAGGTACTCGTGCCATTCATCTTAAATGTGATACATCACATGAAACAGAGGGCATGCTGGGAAACGATCCTTGCCCATCTGATCTGAATTCGTGTGTTCTTTTTTGAAAGTCACCTGGAGAGCTTCTCCCATGCAGATGATTATATCCTCTCACAGTAGCCACCAAAGTATGTTGCAGCAGGGCTATAAATGCTAGAGAAGAAATATGGACTAGTGGTCCCAAGGTAAACTAGAAAGCATCTAGCAGGCTCAACCAGAGACTGTGTTTGGTCCCCAGCCTTGAAGGTCAAGCTTATTCATGCTATGGCTCTACACGGAGAAAGCCACCTGATTCAGTCCAAGGACAGATATTCTGGTCTGTGCCACGTCCAATGTTTCCCTCTGGAGCAGCATCTTGGGGCTCTCACTAACTTTATGGTACAGGTGCCTCTCGGGAAAGCCGAGTCGTTTGTGTGAACACTGCAGTAACATTATATTTTAGCAAATTTATATAAAAAACCCCTTTTTCAAAATTTTGTGAGTCTACCAACTGATATTAAATATATATCATTCAAGATATTAGATAAATAAACTGTTACACATAATGTGATCTTAGTCCTATCACTAACAGCCAATCTATTTCAGTATTATGAACTATAATATGGAAACATTATGTCTCATAATTCAATATTAAATTATCAATAATGTGGCCTGATAAACTATGAAGTACACCATACTTTATAAGGATTTATTGCCAAATTGCTTTTCTATCTATTTGATAGTATCTTCTTATGAACAGGGTAATTTTAGTCTTCACAAGGGCTGGAATGAACTCACAATGTTACACATCTATCTTATTATTGGTAAGATGTTACAAATTTGATTTTTTTTAAGGAAAAAAGTCAGAGTCTCTTTAAAGAAAATTTGTTAAACATTTAACTCAACACTTATTCATGATACAGACCCTTAGTGAAACAGGAATAGAAGTAAACATCTTTACCTAATAAACTGCTACAAACCTACAGTTCAGAGCAAGTGCAAGAGAAGAACCATTTCTAGCCTATTCTGCACTGAAGGCCATATCCTCTGTAATAATAAATAAATGCATGCATAAAGTAAAAGGATAGGCATTGGAAAGAAAAACAAATATCATGGTTTATGGCTGAAATGATTGCTACATGGGAAACCCCAAATAATCCACAGGCCACTTATCAAACAAATACAAGAATTTACCAAGTTAGCCTATCACAAGATCAATAGAAAAGTTCCGTTGTGTTTGAACTTATTAGAAACAACTTAGAAAAAAAGATTTTTTTAAGTTATGGTTTATCATAAATATATGCTATCTAGTAACAAATAAAGTTAAAATAAACATGCAAGAAGTATATAGAGAAACATATTAAGGAAACATTAAGTACATTCTATGGTCAATTAAAATTGTTGGCTCAAAAATGAACAAATTCGGGGCTGGCCCCGTGGCCGAGTGGTTAAGTTCGCGCGCTCCGCTACAGGTGGTCCAGTGTTTCGTTGGTTCGAATCCTGGGCGCGGACATGGCACTGCTCATTAAACCACGCTGAGGCAGCGTCCCACATGCCACAACTAGAACGATCCACAACAAAGAATATACAACTACGTAGTGGGGGTCTTTGGGGAGAAAAAGGAAAAAAATAAAAATCTTTAAAAAAAAATGAACAAATTCATCATTGGAACACAATGAACAGATTGATCAGAAACACAAAAATATATGTATGGGAAGTTGATATAATACAGAAGTAGCATTAAAGATCCTCCACTAATGGATGGACTCATCAATTAATGTGATGGAATGAGGGGTGATCAATAGAAAAAATAAAGAACTTGAACCCAAACCTTCATTACTGATAGATTAAGGACATGAAAATGAAAGAGAAACCTCTAAGAAACTTTTTTATAAGAAAAGATACTATAATCTTTCCCTGGGTAGGGAAAATATGTTTTAAGGACACAAAAAGCAAAAACTATAAATAAAAGGATTCATAAATTCAACCACATTAAAATGAAGAATTTCTGTTCATTAACAGCACCCTAAAGAAAGTGCAGAGGAGAGGAAAGCCACAAACTGAAAGAGGGTATTTGCAGCTCAAATACACTAGGTAAGTAACCAAGATATATAAAGAACTCCTTAACAGTCACACACTGGTGACTCAGCAATTCCACTCCCAAGAGGAACATACCTCCTATAAATGTTTGCACATGCACACCAGGAGACATGAATAAGAATGTTTATATCAGCATTAGAGTAGGAAAAATATGGAAAAACCCAAATGGCCATCAACAGGACTAGGAAAAACAAATTATTACATATGAATACGATGGAATATTTGACAGCAATGAAAATAAATGAACTATCAGCACACTAACAAAAGAGAGGAACTGAAGACCACCAAGTGCAAAAGAAAATCATAGAAGAGCACGTACAATATGATATTTCCATAAAGTTCAAGAGCAAGAAAACCAATAGCTTGTCTAGTTTTACCTACATATCCTGATGAAACCACTAAGGTAAATTATGTAAATGATAAGCATAGAACGTAGTGTGCCTGCCGATTTCTAGAGATGGGTAGAAGACGTAGACGGATGCTCTAGTGAAGGACTGGCCAGGGAGATGCAACATTACGTGAATAGTGGTAATGCAATCGTTGGCAGGTTGGGTAGTAGGATCACACACGTGTATTTTATCTTTATGTTTAACACCCACGGTATTGAATATCATACAAATATAAAAATAAAAATCACTGAAATGCTAAAAAGATGGCAAGAAGACATCTTAATAAATGTACCACCAATGGCAAGACTGAGAATATCTCTTGATAAATGTGCCACAGGAAGCATTAGCCCATGGCGACACAGCTAACTGGATTTCTAATACCCTGATTATGATGGTTTAGCTTCCCACCAGCCCCGCTGCTGGAAATCAGCCTCTCTCAAGGAGTCCCCCAGGTACCTTGGTGAAGCGCCCAGGTGCTGGCTCAGGTGTGCTCAAGAACAGGTCTTCAGGTTTCCTAGGTACCATCTCCTGCTGCTGCATCTACTGGCTCATGAACCTAAAGCCTCAAAAAAGTGCTAGGGTAGGGGTTGGCCCCGTGGCCAAGTGGCTAAGCTCGCGCAATCTGTTGTGGCAGCCCAGGGTCTCACTGGTTCGGATCCTGGGCCCGGACATGGCACTGCCTGTCAGGCCACATTGAGGCAGCGTCCCACATACCACAACTAAAACACACAACTATATACTGGGGGAGCTTGGGGAGAAAAAGCAGAAAAAAAAAGGAAGATTGGCAACAGTTCAACAGTTGTCAGCTCAGGTGCCAATCTTTAAAAAACAAAAAGAAGTGCTAGGGAGGAAGACAAGCTCCTTTGGATATGTCTCAGTTTTAACATTTTGAAATGGAGTCCTGCAGAATCTTGTAGAACTGTCCTCCTTGGGAATCTTTAAGAATGAGTTGACAGTTATCTAGCTCCCTGAAAGAGCTCTAGAAGTATAACCTGGAAAAATAAAGAAGAACTAAGCAATATCTGAGGGTTCAGAACTGCCATTCTTTGTTGTACATGGTTTGAGATCCTCAAGTTAACTGTGCACATTCCTTTAACAAACTTTTTAGAGTGCCCACTATGGGCTGTCCGCTACACATTAGGCGAAGCACTGTGGAAATCAGAAAGATGAGCATTACTGTGTCTCTCTCAACCCTTACAAAAGTGGTAGGAGAGAGGTTTCTGTACATACAGGGTGTGATGTAGGGCCGAAAACAATACAAAACAGAGGCGTCGATAAGAATGCTGCAGAAACTCAAATGAAGACGGTGTTTATGAAAGATGCATGGGAGTAGTATCCCATGTGGCAGAGGAGACAGGAGCTACCCACGACAAGCAGCTAACAACACAACAGTTCAATAAAAAGAGCTCTGGGCAGTAACGCAAGAGACACTGCAGGATGTTTGTGATCTTCTCCGGAAGGGAGAGAACGCATTGTGAAATGGCGGACATCAAACTGAGCCCTCCTTGCAGGAAATATTTATTTTTATTTTATCATTTGACAACATACAACTTTCAAATTTTTTTATCTTTTTAATGCACTTTTATTTTAGAATGGTTTTAGATTTACAGAAAAACTGCAAAGATAGTACAGAGTTCCCATGCACCCAGCACTCAATTTCCCATTCTTAACATCTTATACTAGTCTAGTACATTCGTCACAATTGCTAAACCAATGTAGATAAATTATTAACCCAAGTCCATACTTTATTCAGATTTCCCTGGTCTTTACCTAATGCCCCATCCAGGATGCCCCATGAAATTTAGTTGTCACGTCTCTTTGGCTATGACAGTTTCTCGCTCTCTTCTTGTTTTTCACGCCTTGACAGTTTTGAGAAGCACCGGGCAGGTATTTGGGAGAACGTTTGACAATTTGGGTTTGTCTGGTGTTTTTCTCATGATTAGTCGAGGTGATAGGTTTTGGGGAGGAAGACCACTGAGGAAAAGTGCCATTTTCATCACATGCTATCAAAGGTCCATTCTACTGACATTACTTATCACTGTCCATGGTGACCTTGAGCCCCTGGCTGAGGTTGTGTTTGTCAGGTTTCCCCACCGTAAAGTTACTCTTTTCTCCCCCTTTCCATGCTGTCTTTTTTGGGAGAAGGTCACACTTAAAGAGTGGGGCCTTATTTTTGGAGTGAGGACAAAATATCTACAGAACTTATTTGGAATTTTTCTGCCCAGAATTTGATTTTCACCCCCATTTACTTATTTATTCAATCTTTTAGTGCAATAATTTATTAGTTTATATCAATTATATATCTATCAATAATTTATTAATTATGTCAATATAGACTGGCCATATATAACTTTAATACTCGAACCTTTAATAGTAAGTCCTTCTTTACTCCATTCCCATCAAAAAATGCTTGCCACACGCCTTTTGGACCTGATCCTTCAAAACATCCCCAGATATTATATAGATCAATTGTTCTGCCTGTGGTGTTTACTAGGTTATTGGGTTACCTTTAGGTTTAGTAAGCTCATGTGTGCATATAGTGGAAACAATCTCTTTCTATACATGAAAGTGTGTTCCGTTAAGAGTGATACATTACTCATTCTTCTGAAATTTCCAAGTTTCAGGTTTACAAATTTCTAACTTAGTGAAAATGCTCTCTGGATGCTGCTGAACAATTTTGCATACTGAGTTTATGAACTTGACCCTGAGTTCCTCCAAAGAACTGGGTGTTGATGAATGAACAATATTAAGGCATTTGCATCAGTCCTGTGTTAATCTAAAATTATTAAATCTTAAAATTGCCCACGGCCTTTATGATTCCCCCTCTCGATGGGATGCGGTTAAAATGGAATATTTCTCTAGCACGGTTCTGGGAAGACAAAGGGCTTGTGTTTGTAACTATGATGTGGAGGATGAAAGATTCCTTTAGCAATTAAACCATTAGGAAAATGAAAAACAACTCCCAAATCATCATATGTTTAAGCCAAATACTTGGAGAAGTCTTGCAAAAGATGATTTTTGAATACGAGGTATGCATTTTTAAAGGACACCATAGGAAAGAAATCTGTGTGCAAGCTCTGCTGATATGACTGAGTTCCCAAAGTTCTGTAGTCGTGATGTTTTCAACTAGCCAGATCTCGGCTAAGATCAATAGGAGCAAGACATTTTGTTGTGGTAAAACTCTCCAGCAAAAATATGTTTTTAATAATGCAACCCTAAGTGTTCACTCTGATACTTAGCTCTGCGGTGTTTCTCCCATAAAGACTGCATGGGAGCCGCATTGCCCAGAGCTAGCCGGAAGGCAAGCGCGCTGTAAACACCGCTAATGGAAGCCTGCAACTCACTTCTCAGCCTAGAAAGAAATATTCCTGTGGGCATCTTGAGGGTCGCCCTTCTTCCCCTGTAATGGTGGTGTATGACTAAACTTTGAATTCTCTTCAACCTCTCACTGGAAGTGATCCAAATGCCGGTGTTACTTTGTGGGCTGCAGTGAAAAGCCATTTGTTGATTCATATGTTGCAAACTTGCATAATCTCAGAGACTGAGATTAGGTACCTACATCCCATTTTGCTCTTCTCCACTTGAAAGTGTTCTCATTTTATTCTCGCACATGTGAAAACATGTTATGTCGTCTTTATTTGTTGAAAAGTAGTTCTAACCTTGCTCACTTCATTGAGAGTGGGAGATGATCACAAACATCCAACCCATCAATTCCGAGTATGATGACAGTTTCTTCTGTTTAGTTTCTTGAATGGCTTGGTGTCCTGTGTAAATGCTTTCCTATTTCCACTGCCCCATGATGACATCCACGTGTAGAGGCACACAATAACCTCATGGTGCTTGGGAGGAGGGAGACTTAGACCCATGGGGGCAGCCCAGAATCCTCACTCTGCTCTGCTGTAGAAGGATCTGTGTGGTCTGGTTCCTGGACTTGGTTAGATCTATATAATCCATCCTGCTGGGATGGTATGCCCTGGAGCCCATGGTACCAGCCATGTGTCCCTACCTAGTCTCCAAGTATGTACATGACAACATTTCCTTCCTCTCCTCAGCCTCTGTTGACTCCTAGCCTTCTCAGCACCTCCATACCTTCTCGTTAAAGTACATGTATGTAAAATTCCAGATCTCCTACTTGTCACAAAAGGCTCAGGTGAGCCACAAGCCTTATCTCCAACATATCAAGACACATCCCTCAGACAATATCTCCCTATCCTTCTCGAACCATGTGAGACCACAAGCTATTGCAAGAATTCGCTTTCTCTGAGAGACTTGTCATGTCCCCAGCAGAGACCAGGGAGACAGGTTCTAACATTCCGGGGCATTTCCATACTATCTCAATGTTTATGTAGCTCCATCCTAAAGCAGTTGGGGGGAAATGAGGATTTTGGTTTCTGATCACTACATGCTCTCTCTGTCCCACCACTCTTGTTCACAGTCCACCAGGACAGAAGGGGCAGCCTTCCTTTTTCATTTCCTATCTGGCATTGACTTCCACTATGTCATATCCTCCTTCAAGATGGTGCCAAGAAACTAACTCAGCCATAAGGATTGCGATAAGACTGTTTGTGACCCCCCAAAATTCTTATGTTGAAACATTTTCTCCAATGTGATGGTATTTAGAAGCGGGGCCTTTCGGAGGTGATTAGGTTATGAGAGTGGAACCCTCAGAATGGGATTAGCATCCTTATAAAAGAGACTTCAGAGAGCTCCCTCACCCTTTCCACCACATGAGCACAAGAGATGACCGTCTACATACCAGGAAGTGGGCTCTCAGCAGACACCAAATCTGCCGGCATCTTGATGGGTCTTCCAGCCTCCAGAACTGTGAGAAATGAATTTCTGTTGTTTATAAGCCACCTAGTCTATGGTATTCTGTGGTAGCAGCCCAAAGGGACTAGGACAAGAGCAGAAGTCCTCACCACACCATTGAGGAAGCATCACTTGGCCAGGCATTACTATTGTCAGTTTTTACTCAAGTCATCTGAGAATTGAAGATTATTGAAAACAAAAATAATGTCTTTGTCATTCACATTTTACTTAGCAAGAGTGCAAAGAGAATCTCTGGGTAGAAGAACACTTCTAGAGTTTCTAACCAATTTCATTTTTATTCCTTCTCCACTCTTTTATATTTAATAACTGAGCCATGTCTAAGAAATATGTACCAACTGGGGCAGTAAAACAATATTCCATGTTGTTCCTCACACCTGCAGAAGAACCCCTTCCAATGAAAATTCTCAAATAGGATTACATTATAGGCTAGTTGAGGTTGTTGGGACCCAGGGCAGACCACCCCAAAATACCCCACAATGGCATATTTATTATTTTGAAGTAGAGTTACTTGAGAAGCAAATAGGGCATTCTGCCCCTCTGTCTCTGTTCCCCTGGAAGCAAGAAATCGATCTCCCCTGTGAAAGGTGCCCTTCTGGCATCCTCATCGCCAGAGCTGAGGATTCTGGGCTGAGAAACCTGAATAAACAAACCTTGCTAATTTACTACCTCAAGTCTAGACTCTGCTTAAATTCCTCAGTAATTACATACCCCAAACCTAAGTTTCTTTGTCCTATCATTCCTCACAAATTTGTTTCTTTGTGTAGAACATATATATACTGCCTGTTTTGTTCACTTTATGAGCATCATCTCTCTGTGATCTCCAATTCATACTTGTTAAACTGCATTTTTCTCCTGTTAATCTGGTGTTGTGCCAATTTTATTATTAGTCCAGCAGTAAGAACACTAGGAGGGTAGAAGGGGGGCATTTTTCCCTCCCTGACAACGTCAAAGTCTTTGGTGCAGGACCAAGCTTGGTAACTGATTATTTGCTCCATTTTCAGGTCCCTGGGGATTCTTCTATTATGATCAGCCGCAATATCTCAATTCAGGGGCTGCTGGGCATGAATGTCTTGTCTAGAAGCACAGAAGGATCACTAACAGAATTATAGACCACTTTCCAAGTCAGCCCGATATTACAGTCTGATAAAAAGAAAAATGAAAGAGAAAGGTGCCCGCTAGAAAGTAAGGGATCCTTTATGAGTCCACCGAGCAGAGGGTGGCACAGCGAGGGCTGCGGCTCCTGGCCAGATGAATTGTCCACTTAAGAGCATCTAACCAGTTTAAAGGCTCAACCTGCCACAGGCATCGTATCTTCCTTCTTATAGATAACTCCTCTGAGTGGCACCATGTGGCTGGAGAAAAAAGAGGATGCTGAGCCCGGGCGTTTTGCTCTGATTACAGCTGAGGCTCTGGATCCACCAGCCCTTTGGAGAGGATGGATGACTGCAGGGTCCCAAAGCAATTGTTTCCTTGCAAACTCAGTTAGGGTGACTAAAGGGGGAAGGAAAGTGATAGTGTAGCAGACAGAGAAACATCTGAATCCATGTGCAGAGCTGGAGACGGGGAACGGAGATGAGGAATAAACTAGGGCAGGGGCAAGGCCAATGGATGATTTGGGAGCAGGTGTGTTCTCTGCGGGACACAGACCCTCCAGCTGGCAGCAGGGGAGGGGGCTCTGCCATTTGCTAGCTGTGGGACCGGGGGCAACTTAAGCTCTCCCAGCCTCAGCTTCCTCATGTGCAAACTGAGAACAACCATACACCACTTTGAGCACTGTCTGTAGGATTAGAGACATGTCCCCCTCATAGACCCAGTTCTCGACAAGAGGCCGTTTCTCCGTAAGGGCAGCGCTGCTCATTTGGTGTAAGTTCCAGAGACTGGCGTTTCCTTTTTCTTCTTCTTTTGTTAACTATTATCGTTCCCTTTTGCACACTAATTAATGCCATAAAGCCAGCCAGGGTTTAGGAACCCATTCTTGGTGTAATCAAGGAGTATTTATGGGTAAATTCACTTAATACACTTTTCAAGACAACTTTGGGGTTGATTTCCAGCTCTGTTGCTTACTAGCTGGGTGACATCTTACAAATTATTTAAGCTCTCAGAGTCTCCCTTGTCTGAGCTCTATAAACAGAGTGTTTCACAGGGTCTTGTGAAAATTCAAAGGTTGCACATGTAAAAACTCCTGATACATATGTACATACCACACATGGTATACATAAACCTGATACATCTACACAGATAGATAGATATGGATAAACACACACACAGATACACAAAGATGTATACATGTGTTTATGTAGGTAAATATATATATACATACGTGTATATAAATAAATAAATATGTGTGTGTGTATATATACACATATGTGTAGATATATAAATATATATACATATATATATATTTACCTACATAAACACACACATATATACATATTCAAGTAATATTAATTCATTTCATTTTCTTTTGTCAAATTCTCAGCAAGTCAAGCTCTCTTACGCTCTGTCAGTCACAGGAAGTAGCCCTTCTATTGCTGATCATTGTGGTGAAGGTCTCTCGTGATATTTTGTTTGGAAAACGTTTTCCTCGTTTCCTCCCTGGATGATGATCTGTGGCACATGCTCCCATCACACCAACTTGGTCAATTCTCCAATTATTTCCATTCTAACGGGTTGCGTTGTACTTTCCATCTCAGGTTCACAGGTTTATATAACTTTTAGGGCTTCTGAATGTACAGCCTGACATCAACATCTTACGTTACATCTATCTTTTAGACAACACATCGTCTGCCACTGCTATATCTCAAGTTTGGGTCACATTACACCCTTGGGGACACATGCATGCATGTTTTGCTGTTAATATGCCTAGTTTGTTATTTACTCCCTGTGTTTCGGCATAACCCTACCTAATGCTACAGTTGTGCTTCCATATTTATTTTCTATGCTTTGTTTGTTTGTTTTTGGCTGAAAACTATTGAGCATTTCCTCCACTGTCTCAGTTCCCCATGACCTTTCCGGTCTGCAGGAGAGATGCTGTCTCATCCTTCATTTCATATTGCACACACTCTGCCAGCTCGTGAAAAAAGAATGAGGCTGTATGTGCAATGAACCCTTGGTGATCTGCCTGACTTCTCAGTTACCTTCATCTAACAATAGCATCCCAATTTTTACCCCTGCCAGAAAGGGGAATAGATGTGAACATGAGTGTGTGAGTGAGTGAGTGTGTGTGCGTAGGATTTAAGCCACAACATACAGTAGTCTCATTTCTGTGCTCAATGTTTTCATCGCCTTTGGAACTCATCTCACCACTTAGGGTAAAAATCCATAGAGAATGTACTTCTAGAGCTCACACTGTTCCCCTCCTTCAATTATTCTGCTTTTAAACCACGATAAGACAATTTGTAATGACCTCCATGGTAAGAGTGTGATGGTACAATTCATTTGACATGTTTGTCACTCCAGGATCGTGTACTAAAGGGATATGAGTGAAGTGACAATGTTGTCCTAATGAAGAACTCGCCGCAGAAAGAGAGCATTTTCCTAGACTGATGGCCCCCTTCAGCTACATAAATGCCAAGGCAAGGCAGGGGGGCCTCGGCTGGTTCAAACTTTCTATTTGCGCGGGCTCTAGACCGTAGCAGACGTTGACTTAGGTGCAAAAATCAGCGCATTGGAAAAAGAGTGACAGAGTTTGTGGATTCCCTGGCTTAGCTGGGCTCTCCTTTTCTTAGACCTCAGTCTTTAGCCCACAACTCTTATCAAGAAAGGTCGTTTTCAGAGCATGTTCTACATCTCAATAGGGGAAATACTTGATGCTTGGGTTGAGCTTTGTTTTGTTTTGCTTTGCTTTCTTTGGCAGGAATAACCACTGTGACTTTGCTTTTCAAAGTTTCGACCTTGGAGCTGGAGCAATGGCTGCTACAGTGAGCCTGTTGTAAATGCAGATTACCAGTCCCTCCTCCTGACCAACCAAATGAGTCTGAACTCTAAAAAGACCCCCAGGTGATTCGTATGCATCTTAAAGTTTGAGAAGCACTGAACTGAAGCATGGCGAGGACATCCCATTTTGTAAATTTAGTCCAATGGTTCTCATATTCTGCAATGCACTAAAAATTGCATTAGAGGGGCCAGCTCCATGGCCGAGTGGTTAAGTTCGCGTGCTCCACTGCGGCGGCCCAGGGTTCGGATCCTGGGCACAGACGTGGCAGCGCTAGTCAGGCTACGTTGAGGCAGCGTCCCGCATCCCACAGCTAGAAGGACCTGCAACTAAGATATACAACTATGTACAGGGGCTTTGGGAAGATAAAGCAGAAAAAAAAAAAAAGAAGATTGGCAACAGTTGTTAGCTCAGGTGCCAATCTTTAAGAAAAAAAAAATTTCATTAGAGATTTTGATATAGTTAGTCTAGGGAAACAACGGTATTTTTTTTTTTTTTTTGAGGAAGATTAGCCCTGAGCTAACATCTGCTGCCAATCTTCCTCGTTTTGCTGAGGAAGACTGGCCCTGAGCTAACATCCGTGCCCATCTTCCTCTACTTTATATGTGGGATGCCTACCAGAGCATGGCTTGCCAAGTGGTGCCATGTCTGCACCTGGGATCCGAAATATAAAATATACAAAATACAAAAATTTATCTGTGTGCGTATATGTACACATACATACATATTTATTTATACACACACACATAATTCTTTGCAGAGAACCAAAAAACTGATCATGGATGTTAGAGCTAAAAATGTGACTACAGTCACGCATTGCATAACAACATTCCAGTCAATGACAGGCCGCATATATGATAGTGGTCCCATAAGATTAGTACCATATAGCCTAGGTGTGTAGTAGGCTATGCCATCTAGGTTTGTGTAAGTGCACTCTCTGATGTGTGCACAATGGTGAAATTGCCTAACAACACATTTCTCAGAAGGTATCCCCATTGTTAAACACATGACTGTAATATGAAACTACATGGATTGAGTGGATTTGAAAATCTTGGCAAAAAGAACACAAACACTATGGTGACAAAGTGGAACTTTTAAATTCTAAGAATTTTTATCCACAAGTGCCATACAAGCATCTCATACTCAGTATCTAAGGATGCCGACACCTGTACACATTAAGAACTCTGAAGGATCTGAGAGTTTTCCCTACTTGCAAGTCAACAAGATAGCCTGCCAAAGTTCCACGGATGTTGGCAGAAGACACGAGATCCTGGATCAGAGACGAAAGACAGATTGTTATTCAAGACACAGCACAGAGCAGGAGCATCATCATATTTTCATCAGTCCCTCTTGCCCCACGTGCCAGGGGGTGCAGCGACAAGGCTCAGATGGACGCCTACACGTGCTGTGGGTTCTGTTACAGGAGAGGAATCCTGAGCAGAGGAACCTGCATCTTTTATCACAGGCAGTAGACATTCTTGCCCTTTGCTCTGGAGGAAGACACTATTCTCTATCTTTCCAAAGGTGTTCACTGTACAAACATTCTCGAAAAGATACTCTAGAACAAATAGTAGATAGCATCTCACTCACAAGGCACACCAAAATGAGACAGACTCAGTGGGAACTATTGCCTAAGAAGTAGCACAAAAAGTGTTCATTCATCAATGTGATGGCATTTCCACCAGGTGCTGCTAAATCAAATTTCAGTTAGCTGAGCATTTTTTCCCTGCTAACTTCAGTGAGAAACTCAGGGATACACTTAAATACCAGGGAAAGTTAATATTTTTATCTAATTGAATCACTTTTTACAGTAGCTTTGTTTAAAATCAAATCTTTAAAGAAAGAAGTATAACTTTCTCACTAACTTTATCAAGAATATATTAACAATATTCAAAACAGATTTTGACTGAGATGCTGCAATTACTACTAAGATGCTGATTGTAAGATACTAGCTGACCAGAGACCAAGATGTGTGGTGATATTGACCACTAGTGTGGTGGCTTTATCTTCCGAGTAACACATTTCTAGGGGGAAAAAAAATAGCATCTGAAAGTTATGAAGGATATGGATTGCTGGAGTTAATAAGTAATTTCAGTAGGTTAGATCATTGAAATGTAATAGCAGTAAAAAAAATTCAGAGAAAAAATTTAGTCTAAATTAATGAAAAGTGGGTTGTACAGATGTACTGTTCAGTTAGGCCTGTTCTTAACAAATAGTTTTGTCTGTGTGTGTCCAGTCAAGTCAGAATTTTAGACACAAATTCAAGTATCAACGGACCTTCTTCCATTATTTCCATTAAATCATCTTTATAAACTGAAGTTTATTAAGTATGCACTGACACTTAATATATTAATCAATAGACAAATATTAATGATTATATATCATAATAAAAAACTAAAATTGAAAATACAGTAAAATACAAGGCAGGGACCATATAATTATCTTCTCCCCACATGGACTTGCTGTTGACATACCATGGAAACAATAATAACAATGACAACTGATATCCATTAATGGTAATGATTTGCCAGGCACTGCACTAAGCTTTGTATATAAATGGCTCCTTTAATTTAAAAAACCACCCTTGGTGTCTGTACTGTTATAGCCATTCCCATTTTACAGATAAGGAAGTAGAGACTTAGAGAGTTTATATAGTCACAACAGTCAGATTAACTGCAGCGAGGTTTTGAAGGCAGCCACAACCAAGTTATCCACATCCCTACTTTAGCTAATCAAAAAAGAAAAAAATTAAAGCTTAAAAACTGCTCCCAAACACTTCCAGTTCCATAGACAAAGTAATTATTTCATATTTCTTGCACCGAGGTGCACTTGAAACCAACTCTTTGTATTTTTCTCTATAGTGGACTAAAAAATAATTAGTTAAGAGAAGATAACAGCTAAAACTTGTGCCATCTAATCCTTATTTAACATTACAGCGTATCTGTGGTCTCCTGGATTTTTCAACCTACATAGAAATGATAGAAACACAAGCATATTTTTGTTGTTGTTGTTTTTATTGAGGGAGATTGGCCCTGAGCTAACATCTGTTGCCAATCTTCCTCTTTTTGCTTGAGGAAGATTGTCACTGAGCTCACATCTGTGCCCATCTTCCCCTATTTCGTCTGTGGTTCGCCACACCACAGCATGGCTGCTGACAGGTATAGGTCCGCACTCAGGATCCGAACCCTTGAACTGGGCTGCCAAAGTGGAGCACACCAAATTTAAGAAGTTAACCACTATGCCACGGGGCCGGATCCACATACACATTTATATCTGTCTATGTTTATGAAAACAAAAATCTAAAAATGCGCACACTCTCTTTTTAAATCAATGTTTATTCTTCGTGTTGCATTCACATCTCCTCCTTGTGCAGCCACACATTTTACAGCTGCAGTCTTCCCAGAAATGCAATTTTGGCTTTGTCTTTGTCATTTATTTTTATTATTTTTATTTTTCTTAAAGGTTGCCCTGAGCTAACATCTGTTGCCAATCTTTTATTTTCTTCTCCCCAAGCCCCCTAGTACATAGTTGTATATTCTAGTTACAGGTCCTTCTAGTTCTACCATGTGGGACGCCCCCTCAGCATGGCTTGATGAGCAGTGCTAGGTCTGCGCCCAGGATCTGAACCCACAAAACCCTGGGCCACCAAAGTGGAGTGGAGTGGGCAAACTTAACCACTCAGCCACGGGCCGGCCCCCGTCTTTGTCATGTAATTGACACAAACATTTTCAATGTTGTTACACAAATTAGGGATTATCATTTTAGTGGCTGTGTGATATTTCTATCAGTTTACAAAACATCGGGGGTTTTTACTCACATACCTACTAACACTTGAGTTGTTTTGAATTCTCCTCTTCCCTCTTTTGGATTATTTCCAAATACATATCTTTAAAAACAATATTGGAGAGTAAAGCAGGTATTCATTTTTATTCGTCTTTAGTCATCCTTATTAAATGGCCCTTCAGAAGAGTTTGACCAATAAACAATGTGTGATGATAGAATTTTCATTATAAACTTAATGGCATAGTGTATTACCATTATTTTATATCCCTCCCACCCAACTTTACTGAAGTAAAACAGATTCTCATTCTTTTGTTGGGTATCACTGGTTGCCAGGGGAGAAACCCTGTCAGACTAACTCAAGAACCACTGATTCACTGGACACCCGCAGCTGGAGGCCAAGGAAGGTCTGTAATGCAGAGCTAGGAAGAAAAGGAAGGAAGAAAGGGAGGGCCTGAGAGATCTCCAGGGCTGAGCAGAGGGGTTCCTCCATCATCATCTCTCAGTTCATTCACTCAGCTTTGCCCAAAGCATCCTTTCCTTGTTGTTTTCCAACAAGAACCAACACAATCTCTTGAGCCCTTTACGGTAACATAAACTCCAGAGAAAATATGATTTGCCTCGACCTAGCAATTGGATCCCACCCCACCACCCACCCCTAGGCCAGGTGTCTTCCCAATCCCACCTTCTCTGAGGGTAGTTTGCTTGGAATGCCCATTCAGTAGGACATGGGAGTTATGGGGACTTCTCAGCGAAGAGAGGGTGGCGCTTCTAAAACTTGGTGTGCATAGGAATGCCCTGGGGGCTTGGTCAAATGCAGATGCTGCTTCTGTTGGTCTGAGAATATAGATTTCTAACAAGCTCCCAGGTGATGCCGATGCCCCTGCTTTGCGGACCAGACTGCAAGCTGCAAAGGAATAGACCTCTGATTTGCAAACGTGGCTGCAAATTGGAACCCCCTGGAGTGCTTTCACATACTAATTTAAAAACCAGCAAATTGAGAATTACAGTGATTCTTAACCAGGGCAATTTTGTTTCCCGGTGGATATTTGGCAAAATCTGGAGATCTTTTTGGTTATTACAACGTAGGCAGGGGTAAGTGGTTACTGACATAGAAAAGGGAGAGGCCAGGGATGCAGCTCAACATCTTGCAACACACAGAACAGCCCCATGAAAAAGCAGTGTCCAGCCCCGAATGTCAATGGTGCTGAGGTTGAGAAATCCTCAGGGAGGCTCTTGCTCCAAGCATGCCTGGTACATCTGCTGTTCACTAGCACACCGTAAAAGTGACTGTGCCGTACTTGACTGATGAGTAATTATTGAATGGAAAAATATTACGTAATATGTAACTATGTAATATATTAATATATGTGGAAACAGTCTTGTTGAGCACAGTGTTGCTAATGGCTTCGTTTAAGTGTGACATGGAATAGCAAATAGCCAGCTCTGTGTTTAGTTCTATTATCAGATCAAATGTGACAGCAGAAGTCCCCCAAATTTGGCAAACTGTGGAGCGCTCCTCCACGAGACTGGTCTTTCATCTAAACCATGAATTCTGCAAGGCAGGCTTTGAGAATGAATGGATGGAGTGTGATGCTTTAAACATCAAATTCCTTAAGAAAGGCTTCTCTGTGCTTTGGCTTGTTGCTCTTTGTGTAGCGCACTGCAGCTAAGTGCTTTATAAATGGTGTGTTTTATGACCTACTTGAAAAGTAAACTGCCCTGCATCTGCAGGATGAAACTGGAGGGTGGCTTGTACCCCTGAATCATCAAAGAGAGAAACTTAACACTTTGCAGAAAGATGCAGCTGATGCTACTTGGAGAAATACTAGGGAAGGGCTTTTTTATGAATTTTATTCCATGCAGTAGCTTATCTTTTATTTTCTATATTTCCTTCGTAGCTCTGCAAAAATTCTTCACAGAAGGAAATAAAAATAAACTCAGTTGGCATTTTTCCTGAAGCACAGAAAACAGAATAGTGTATAAAACAAATGAAGGGAAAGCATATTTGTCATCCAGAACTATATAAGCTAAAATCACAAGACCGGAAACTAGTTAATTACCAGGAGGTTTCATTAATGTCATCTTTTAGAATTTTATAAAAGAGCCTTCAGCACTGATTAAAACTGTTTACTCATAGCTCTACATGAGTAAAAACTGTGTGAATATGTATGTGCGTGCCTGTGTGCCTGTGCACACATGCCTTGTAGGATGGACTTGTGAATGCAGAGGTCAGGGTAGGATTCTTGACACAAACAGGCTTTCAAGAGTAGTTCAGGAGAGAGGGTTTCATGAACAGCATGTCTGCCTGTAGGACCACCATTCCCAACAGTTGAATTGATCAACCAATAATCAACACTGATTCTTAAATATTCAAACGTGTTAGGTGGGTCATTACAGAGACTCAGACTCCAACTGAGCATATTTAAATACTTCTAGAAATAGTCTGTGTATAAGATCCAGACTTTGAAGTCTCCCCTATTTTTTTTTCTGCTTAAGAAGTAAACTATATGCTCAATTTCATTTTTTCTTGTAATAAAAAAATGAATAGAGGGTATCTGCTAATTTTCCCCGGGTCTCTGATGGAGATTTGTGAGGCACTAATATTTATTGAGTGGATTCTGTGAAAAACATTTTACATTTATTGCACATTTCATCTTCACAGAAACATGCTGAGGTTAGATGTAATTTGTAGATGAAACAAGTGGGAAGTTAACTTCCTTGCAGAAGGACACACAGTCAGGACTGGAACTGGAGTCTGAACCCAAAGCCCAGGGTCTTGTAACACGTCCAGCTATCTCCTGTCACTGGGGATATCGCTCCATCTTTTCCAGGAGATGGCTGCCCAACCACATTCTAATGCACACAGTGACTGGAAACCTGGAATAGTCTTCCAATCCTTTCAGCCGATGTATCGATTATGGAAATTGATTAGATAAGGGGTAACAACCAATATGGATGGAGGAGGTTGTTGAAATGAAAGGATGAGTTATATCACAGCCAGCTTCCAAATGCCACACTGGTCCTTGTCTACATATTCAGATTTGGGATTCTGCTCAGTGATCTGACTGCATTACCCCTGGAGTGGAGCAATGGAATCAGAATTTTTCTAAAGATGCCTGGCTAACTGGGATGTCCTGCCAGGTTTGGGAAAGATTCACTGCTTTAACATCATTCAAATAATGCGTCCATGCTAAGGTATGTCACCAGCACTGAACAGGTGTGTACAGATGTGTCTAGAGCTGGAGTGACTCACACACAGGACCAGACACAGAATACTGGCCTTGTGAGGCTCAGTGACGGAGGAAAGAGTGCTGGGGGAAATAAGGGCGCTCCACCGGGGCCTGGCCCTGACCATTCCCGGCTCTGGGGCCTTGGCCAAGCCCCTGGCAACATTGAGCAGTGACTCTGCCCTCCTCCTTGTGTGCTATCATATGATTTCTCAGCAGATTCACATGCAAGAAAGCACTCTGTAAATGGCCGGCCTGTGGAACCCTCCGGGAATCCAACCACTGCAGCAGACACCATTATTTCAGTATATGCTTTTCTGATGTTAACAATGCAGAAGCTACTGGCACACGTTTTGGACATCAGTGACTTTAGAGATTATTTTCTGTTCATAATTACCAAATAAATACTTAATTATTGTTTAATTTAATAATATACGTTTATGTTACATTAATAAAATGTGTGTGTGCATGCATGCATGTGTTTATTTGGGGTACTTTGTATTGGGGTTGTTTTTAGCTTAAAATGATTCTTATAAATAAAATTGCTTCCCATGTGTTTCACAGGACTTTCAAGCCCTTTATTTATCGATAGATATCTTTGTAGGACTAAATATGTCCTTTATTGAAATGCCCAACATAAGCCCTTTAAATGTGAGTTCTCAAGCTCTGTAGAGTTGGCTCCCATCTCCTGCATTCCGGTGAGGATGTGCTCCCTCTTTAGGGTCGTTGCTTTAAAGATGAGCACAGGATATTTGCATAACTTAGGTGCATGAGGTGACGTTAGCATGTGGGCTCAATCCCAGCCTGGTGAACGCTCATGGATACAGAGCTCCAAATATTGGTTTTCAAGTGGAGCTGCGTTTTGAGGGGAAGCGCTGCAGGAGCAGTAATTCTGAGAGTGTGGTTAGAGAGCTATGTGTCCTGGAAAGGTCTTAGGCAGGCCAGAGACTGAACCGGAGGATGCTTGACTGGCTGACAGATGGGGGAAATTACATACCAAGAAGAAAATGGAATAAGTGAGATCAAGTGATGAAGACTCAAGAAGCCAAAGACTTCTCACCCTCATGGATGAGTGATGGCTGGTGTCAGCCTCAGCCAGCCTCGTGGAAGCCCCTAGAGATGGAAGGAGGGTTCAGGAAGGGCCGCATATGCACAAGATCCCAGCCAGGACGCCAGTTCATACCCCAAGTGCAGAAACAAGCTCGGCATGGGCACAAAATATTTTTAAAAAATGTTATTCCATGTGAAGCTCAAGCCTGAACCCCACATACAGCAGACTCCAACACAAATGTGATGTCGGATATATATTGGTGAAGTTATCATAAGCCATTTATTGGAAGCGGGTATAAACAACAACTTTAATGCAGCAGGCTTTCCTCACAACAGAGCACCTGGCAACTTATTCAAGAGAACCGCCTGGTGTGGATTTGCTAATACGAGATGCTTCCATTCCGTGCTCTTTCAGAATCAGCATCTGTTACTTTTGTCCCCATCAGTCCGATCACAGCTTCCAAAAAGTATTTGTGCATGAATTAGCCTGTTTGCTAACAACTCACGCAGATGTGTTATCTAATTCAGCCATTTCTTCCAATTGTCACAGGAAGAAAAGCTCAAAGGGCTCTCAGGATTCACGAGCATTTCAGGTATAGGTTGTCAGGCAACAGCACACCTCAATTCCTCTTCTGTTAATGAGTTTAGTAATAAGTCAAAATCAAAGTCTTCCCCAAAGTATTGATTATTGTGTATACGCTGAAAGCAATAAAACTAACTTCTGCTGTTGCGATAAAAAAAAAGTATCTGGCTCTGTGTCCTCATTTATTTATTTTTATGAATATTTTAAGAGTTATGGGGGAAGGGTGGTGCACTCTCAGTAATTTTCGTCATCCTGAAGTCAAGATTTCACTTAATACTTTCCTCTGGCCATCACTGGATGTATTAATAATCACAGCTGCCAGGCAATGACCGCCAGTGGGGGGAATAAGTGCCAGAAATTAAGTAGGTGTTTGTTCAAAACATGAAATCATGAGATTTAAGTTAAATTGAGAGCGCAGCGAGGAGACTAGTTCCCTTCCTGTGACAGAAATGAACACCTCCTGCAGTCATCAACTAATAATGTTCCATAGTAAAATGTTATTACAACTAAACGTCCCCTTCACGAGCCACCTGTTGAATTTTTCAGAAAGGAAGAGACAAAATAACATTATTTTTTCCTTCATATCCCCCATATGTATAATAAAAACCTCAAAATAGTTTGAAATACCACCGCTATGAAAGGTGATAATAATAACAACGGGAAAAAAATCTATATTCTAAAAATTCACCTAAACTTTTATTAGCACTTGGGGAAGGAAAAATAGAAAATGGATGACGTCAATTTCTCGAATGCACAGTTATCTTTTTAATATGAGTAGACTCATTTTTTTCACGCTGGGCATAAATATCATGAAGTTTAGACCGCACCTATGCTCCCCACACCACAAGACAAATTAGCCAAATATAGCATCAATGATTTAGAGGATATTTCCATTTTTTGATATTTCTATAAATCTTCCAGATAAACAATGCTGCTTTATAAGAATCCTTCATTCTCTAAATAGAATCCAGGATGTTATAATCACATATGAGACCAACAAGAGGAACATTTCATGGATATGCTCTGAGCATCTTCAGGCCTTTTCACAATAAAATGTTTTCTAAGGCTCTTGCTACAAGATTTGAGCAGCTAACCTCATTGCTCAGTCCCCAGTCCTTATTAAATAATGCCCATGATCTGACCCCATTTCACACTTGAAAGAGCAGGTGCTTCTTTGAAACACCTGACGAGTTGTCGGCAGAAGCATCTCCCAGGTCCTCTTCAGATTTATGATCTAGATGCCATCATGTCTCCTTTTGTAAAGTACTGTTCCATTCGAAGTCAAGATTGGTGCCACCAAAGTGGGTTTCTGCTGCACAGAATTTGAGGACATCCTCCACCTTCATTTGCAGGACATCAAGGGCTAGGGACGTTGCAAGTTTCTCTTTAAGTTACGACAGGAACCCAGAATAATGCTGTATGGATCCCTCTCTGGGTAGCGTGAAAAGCCTTATTTTTTTAAAAAATAGGGATAGTCAAGAGTGCCTTACGTCAGATCCTTTGTGAATACATTTTTTTAATGACTTGTTGTTACAAGACCAAAGATCTGGAACATGATTAAGAAATCTAGTCTTTGCAGTAGAAAATATTGGAGATCAAAATGATCATGAGATTTATTTACTTTATGGTGATGGTTATGATCAACGTGCATAAAATGAATGCCTTTTGCATCTTTGTATTTGAGAAAGCATATATGCTTCTAAATAGCTGTAAGTTTGGTTCCTGTTTCAAGTGAAAAGGAAAAGAGAGAAAAGGGAAGATTATTTATTTAAGACTAAGTGCCTAATAGGTAGGATCAATCCATCTCCAGCGGATTTCTGTGTTGCTGTGACAACCTCTATTCTTCCCAGGAAACAAGTTGGGAGAAAGGTCAGAAAAAGAAATTAATTAGGTCTCTAGCTTTTGTATATATATTGGCTAAAATATATCAATATGAGCTTCTGAAACACTTATCTAAATCTTTCCACCTCGTTTATAGCAACTTTCACTTCATCTTCAGGATCTGGTAGCCTTAAAAATGGAGAATGTTCTAGAATATTCCATTTTACTTGACCACTGTAATTTCTTCTATTCCTAACCCTTAATAGTTTTTCTTAACTGTCTTTCCGAGTCCAAATCCTGTGTCCCTGTGTTACACAGTGGGAGCCTTAAATTGCATGAGAAATGTTCACATTAATGATGTTCAAATATTAAATTGATCTGTCAGGGCTCAGTGAAGCTGTGAAATGAGTCTAGTGATTTGGACCCTCTCCCTCCCTGGGATATTTTAATACCATAAAAGACTCCTAATTCCAACATATAATAGGTATACTGTATTTTAAGCAACTACCATCTTTCTGCAGCAGGTAAATGGAATAATAATTTCTGTTTAGTAGAGTCCAGTATGAAGTATTATTTAAAACAAAGCACTCATTCAGCTCCATTATAAACTCTCTACCAGCTGAATTACCCCTGCCTATTGTTACAGACTGAGCAGGCTTGGTTTCTAACACAATTAGAGCATCTCAAAACACACAAACTGGGCAGTCTAAAATGCCATTGATGACAGCCATCTAAACCAGGGCGTAAATAACTTGTCATTTCAACAAGCCTTTGCCAAGAAACACACTGAATTGCTAAGAAGTATTTTTGAAGATAGGAAATAAATGGTCAGACTTTCCTGACTTTTCTTGAGACCCTGACAATGATCTAAATGTAGTTTCTTCAATTTACTATGTCTAATACTCTTTAGTCAGTTTGTCAGAGGAAACAGTCGTAGAAAAGCAAAAAGGAAAAAAAAATCTGTGAGCTAACAAGCATCACTGACACGTTATCATGAAAGGCGAAGTCCAACCTATTGTAAGTTTTCATTATTGACCCACATAAAAAATTTCTTAAATGTGTGACTTTTAAATGTCTGAATTCATTACTTATTTTTCTAGTTGTAATTATCAGTGTTATAAATGTATTAATTAAAATATTCTATACATTATAAAAACTAATTTGGTAGAATACCTACCTTAAAGAGGTAGCCAATCTTTAAAATTTGTCCTCTATTAAAACCTTTGAATTAACAGTGTGCTTACCTAGAAACATCTAATTTGATTTGCCAAAATCCTTTATGTCTTCCTAAACCCCCAACACGCTCCACCATTCCAGGTCCTAAGAATCGTTCTCCACCCAGCCTCAGTCACTGAGAGAAAGTTATCTGAGACTCCATCTGCCAAAGGACTTCATATAAACTTAATATTATTACTGTTATATTATTAGCAACTAGAAGAGTTGGGAAGTTGCTGGTGGCTCTGATTACCTAACCATGAGCAAGCACTGGTTATAAGATTGTTCTGTTTTGCTTTATTTTGTGCCTGATGAGGATGAGAATGCCTGACTAACAGATCCAACTTCATTCTCAGTGGACAACATTGCTGACCCTTTTCTTCATGCTTGTCCCCAATAATGTTGACTCATCCTGACACTTGTGCATGTTCATTTGAACATGATGGATCCATTTCCATAAGAAGTCCATAGATCAGCTTACCCATATTCAATATCGTCTATAGACTAACTTATCCATATCCAGTGAGGTCTATAAACTAGCTTACCCATAACCAATGGAGTCTATGGACTAGCATACACATACCCAGTGAAGTCTATACACTAGCTTTCTCCTATCAGCAGAGTATATAAATTAGGTTACCCATACTCAATGAGTCTATAGACTAGCTTATCCATATCCAGTGAAATCTAGACTAGCTTGCTGATACCTAGCGAAATATATAAACGAGCTTACCCATATCCAATGAGTCTGTAGACTAGCTTATCCAGTAAAATCTATAGACTAGCTTACTCATACTCAGCAAAGTATATAAACTAGCTTACACATACCCAAGTCTATAAATTAGCTTATGCATAGCCAATGGAATCTATAGCCTAGCTTACTCATACCCAGTGAAGTCTACAGACTAGCTTACTCATAGCCAGTGAAGTATATAAACTAGGTTACCCATGCACAATGGAGTCTATAAACTAGCTTACTTATACCCAGTGAAGTATGTAAACTAGCTTACTCATACCGAATATATTCTATAAACTAGCTTACCTGTACCCTAAATGTTTATCAAATAGTCATTGTTCTAGGGTGTCCAGTTATTTAAGGAACCTCTATATGATAAGTAATTTTATTAAAGGAAGAAAGGGTTTCCACATACTGTTAGATTAAAATGACACACATCTGTGGCCCTAAGACTCCATTCTTCTAAAAGTCATTTGGATGTTTCTTGGCATCCAGGACCCATCTAGGTAGAAGCACCTGGGCCTCTCTTGAGGGACCTAGCTGACATCTTTGCCAATGCCTCCAATTGCCAGCACACAGTACAAGTTGGCAACATGTATCCTTTGATTAGAAAGTTCTGACATGACTAAATGTACTGCTCAATAGTAGTGATGGTTTCACAGTGGCTCCTAATATAATTATAGCCTTCTTTCTCCACACGCTTTTGAGTGTCTTTTTATCTTTATTTAACCATCAGGCAGTAATGAGTACATTGCTTTCATTGTTTCCTTTTCATTTATTACTTAACTAGCTGTTACCTAACTAGTTAATTAGGTACTTATTAACTAATATTAAGTGAGTTTCTACTATGTCAGGAATATGCTTGGTACTGGTGATAATGAAGTGAGCAAGTGATATGTGATCTGTGTCTGCCAAAACTTTATTAATATCTGGGAAAGCTCTGACTTAATACTAAAATAATAGCGGTAACATCAAAAATAATGATTATAGTATTCATTGACTATTTCCTAAGTGGCAGACACTATGAAAGGCATTAGAAATACAATTATGAAAAAACTCCAATATTTTTGGAAAATTGCCTGAATATAAATTATAATTATGTTAATGTTCTTTCTGAAATAATATTATATTTAGAATTCTCATAGTTTAGCATATTTTTATGCTTTTCTTATCTCTGCCTCCTGGTGACTGTCACCTGTGAGATCTGGATCTGCCCCCTGGAATCCAACAGGATAAGTTCATGCCCTCCGGCAAGTAACTTTCAAATAGTTCAACAGCAAGATCCTAAGTTTTCTAGATTAATCATCTCCACTTATTCCGATGCTTCCCAGAACAGTTCCTAATCACCTCATGTTTGGGAGTTTCCCAGATAGTCCCTATTTAATCATGATCACTTTTAAATGTGGGGCAAAGAAAGGAACAGAAAACTCCAAAAAGGGTCTAACACGAATAAATTTGAGATTTTATATCCATAAAGGACAGATGCTTGAGTTCTGAGGCCCTATGATGATCATGCTACCATGAACATATCTATTACTTTCTTCCTCCAGATGCTTTGTCAGAGCCCAGGTCCAGACTTCCCCTCATGCTAAAATCTTTCCTTTAGAGTGCGCCCAACAAACAGAGGAGCCACCCGCTGAGGCCATGTAATTTGTGGCCAGGGAAGTGGCCAAATTTCTTTTTCACTCATGTACCTGCACTTAGCAACTAGCATACTTTGAAAATAAAACATGGGATTCCTCAGTGAAACACTGAAATGTGGCAGGAGAAATCCCATTAAGCCATTGCTACCCATTCATGATTTTAATGTGTTTTTGTATATTTGTATAACAACTCAGTCACCTGGCCGACTGAAGTCAGCAAAAGCAAAATTTAAGTTTATCGGGTGGACACTGACTAGGACACGCCAAACTCATGATGTGTTGATAGCAGACAAAGAAGGACCCAGGTAAATGCGTAATTAATACATAGTGAAAAGGGGGTATTAGCTAGAAAAAATGTTTTAACGATTTTGAGTTCTTCGGATGCTAACTTTGAAAGCTGGTGATCTGGGACCTCCCCTCTGTATTTTCAGTATCTGTTTGTAAATCCGAGTTAATGCAACAATTTGAAGAGGAATTCCTCTGTCCTCTGGCAGACTACCAGTCATGCCTCTGCGTTAAGACTTGCGGATCTGCTAGGCACTGATTCATCACTCTGTTGTATTCTGCTCTATCTTTGGAAATTAACTCTGCAGAGAATTCAAAGGGAAATTCATGCCTTTGGCGCAAGCATCGCAAATTCCCTTCAGTGATTTGGTTGCCTCTGCAAGGCACAGTGTTGGAGATGATAAATACGCGTCTCTTTTCTTAATATAGCTCAGATCTTGGGTCACAGAGTGGCTCACCTGAAGGTTTGTTTAGCACTTAGTGTTCTCGGTTCTGTGCCTCCAGGTCCAGAACCCCTTAAGCGTATGTGCACATTGAGAGGTTGGCTGGTTGGCAATCAGGCTTGAGACCTAGGAGTGTCTGGCACAACCCAGTTTTATCAGTCTGGGGCAAGATGCTGTGTTTTATGGGGTCCTAGGGATTCACTTTAACTCAGGACATCTGCTTCAATCCAGGACGCACTGAGTAAACCTTAAATCCTAAAAACGCAACTGCCCATTAGCTTTTTGACAGCCTTCTAGCTAGAGTCAGTCTGTGGTACCCAACAACCTTTTGGATCCATAACCTATGAAGGTTCTGGGTATAACTTTGAGGCATCCAGTGTACTATCATGTACCTAATTAGAATGGGTTTCAGGAAATGGAGTAGATTTCTACCACAATGATTCATGGATTCTGCGGATATGAAGCATTCTGAGATCATTTTCGAGCACCCTGAGGAATAAAAGAGAGAGTTTGGAGGGATGCCCGTAAACTCAAAGCCAACGCGAATTTCAGAGTTGTGCTTTTTCTCTTAACAGAGAGACCAGAAAATGTACTTTTCTTTTTCATTCAAGATACCGTGTTAGTTTTATTTCGTCAGCATATTTCCAACCTCCTAATATAGAGCCAGTTAATACAATTTTGTTTGTGTCAGACACCTGTGCACATTTCCGCTCACCTTTCAGGACAACCAGGATTCAAAAATGTTGAGGTTTGTTACAGCAATTCCAAGGGTGCAAATGATGACTCTGATATTTTACTGAAATGTTTTGTTTGGAATCTGAGAGTTCATTCTTCAGCTTCCTCTGTCAGAGACGTGGAAATAACACCTTGTTTTCTTTTCAGGGAAAAAAAAAAACCACTGAGTTTCTGTGAAATAATTTCTGATTTAATTTGTGGTTCTTTTTTAAATGTCAAGAAGAAGAAAGTATGGGAGACAATACACCAAAACATTTATGCTCTGAAAAGAGAGATTGCTACATTTTTTCTTGTTTTCATTTTTTCATATTGTCTGTATTTTCCCTAAGTATAATTATTTTTCTCATTGGAATTGTCCCTTAAAATATATCAAAGTTGGTGATTTGGTAGTTCCTAAGGTCTTCACGTGACTCCAAAAATCATTAACGATTTGGGAGCACGTGTAACTCTGTTGGCACTGTCCACTATAATTTGTATGATTAATCAGCATATCTGAAAACTGCTCTGGATGACCCCTTTTGCCCAGATGTGTTCACATCCTGTTCCAAGTGAGGCCCCTCAATCCTTGCTGCGCTTCCTCTGATTCCTTGGGCATGAGTCCCTCAGGAGGAAATAAAAAATAATCTGCTCCATTTTCAACAAGAGGCAACTCTCTATACCACAAATATTGTAATTCATTACTTTTCCGCATAGCTCATCAGAATTCCGCACTAATTTTATTCTCAATAAACTGCTGTTCCCAAATTTTTAGGCTTATATGAGCAGCAAGCAGTCTTAATAATAATAACTATAATTTATTGAACAGTTAAATCTCTGCCAGGTGCTCGGCTAGGCATTCTGAATACACCATTTGATCTAATTCTTTAAGCAACTCTCATGGGAGTAATATTAATAGCTACATTTTTTTTCCTATGAGAAAACTGATGCTTAGAGAATTTACGGATCTTATCCACATTCCCCAAGCCAATAAACTATCATTCTAGGATTTGAACACAGGGCTTCTTTGCTCCAAAGTTAAATGTGCCATGCTGCCATTTGATTCTACAGCCAATGTCCATTATTTTGCTTCATCTTTCTGGCAGGAATATAAGTTCCATAAACACAGGCACCCTATTGGTTTTGATTAGCCAGCCAGTTTCCTGGTGTTAAGAAGGGTATTTGAAGATTTCTGCAAGATTTTCCTCTTTATTCATTGATTTCATCTACAGCGCACCAGGATGAAGTAATACAAGCATGCCACAAAAGTGAGAACCCACGAGCCCCCTTTTCATCTCGGAGACACAGCTGTTAATCTCAAATGGTATGAAACAAGATTGAACTCTGTCCTTCTTATATTAACAAAATAAATGTACGTTATATTATTAACTTATAATAACTTAAGTTTATTAGTTTAACCAAAAGATGGGTTGACTGAGTGCCCACATGCCATGGCAAAAAAGTAACCCACAAAGTCTTCTTTATTCTAGTGGAGTGATTTCAATGTCTTGTCAGTCAAACAAGGGCATGGGTAAGGAAAGATTCGTTGTCTAGTAGCACCGTAATGTTGCATAACAAACATCCCTTACCTCAGTGACTCAAAATGAAATGCATTTATTCAGTTCATGGCTATTGGTTGGACATTTAGACTGTGTTCAGCTCTTCGGCTCTCTATTGACTTCATTTCCACGGCCTGCAGTTGTGTGGCTGCCAGCTGAGATACTGGCACCACAGATGTCTTATCTTCAAGCAAGTTGGCTCGGGCATGCTCCGAGGACTGGGGTGAGTAGCAGGAGCAAAGAGAGAAGCAAAAGCACTTTCAAAAGCTCTGCTTGGGTCACAGGTGTTGACATCCATTGGAGAAACCAAGTTACAGAGGTGAACTCAGGGGGCGTAGAACTCTGCCCCCACTAACGCTGTGAGGAGCTACAAAGTCACATTGTGAAACGTGTGGCTCCAAGAAGGGGTGAGGAATCAGGTCACTAATGCAATCTCCATACCTCAGGGAACACCTGGATTTGGAGTAAAATCATTATGAGAAAGGACAGCTATGCAGACGCTACACAACTTTGTTTAGAGCAGATGCTTTCTGCTGTTTAATTCAACAAAAGCACGTGGTACTCAGGGTGCACCTCACATCTCATTCATGCTAGCAGCTGCCTGGGGAGACCATGATGCTCAAAACTAGAGCTGCCCAAGCACTCTGCAGTTATGTTTTCAATTTGAAATGATCAACAGGGAAACACATGCACACTATTTTCTAAGCCAAAATAATATCTTCTTGCTCTAAGTCACAGAAATAAATAGTCTCAACTGAATAACTGCACACTTGTTGAACAGTCACAATTTCATGAGATAAATCTTGATAAAAATCGGGTGTGTGTACAAAGTTGGGAATGCCTTTCCATCCTGACAGCCATGTAAATAAAGATGCTTCTTTCAACAGTAGAACATCAGCTCCATTGTCCTCAGAATAATTCTTTTAAAGGTATTTACGGACAAACTGTGCAATGTCGAATTTAGTATACAACTTCCAATAAAAACACAACTGGAATTATAGATATGTTGGAAAAATATTTTAAGTGGCATATTAATCTTACATACTCTTTATATTTTTAAGTTGTTTCTTATATCAAAATAGATCCCCAGAAATACTCACCCCTCTCACATTAGACTGGCTCTCTTTGATGACTCATTAACTATCTTTTTAGAATCAGATAAAAATAATTTCTGTATTTTCTTTAACATAGATGCTACATAAACTGTTCATGAGATAAATCCCTTTTAAAATCTGGCATCAGGAGAAAATTTACCTGACAAACTTGTTTGCTTCCTTTATCAGATAAAAAATTTATAATTTTGTGCATCTTCCTCCAAAAAGAAAAGAGCAAATGTGAGTGCAAAAGCGCAGTTTCTACATTAGCTTAAGTTTGAATTTGGTGTTATAGTCTTTTATCAGCCTTTGCACAGATAAATTTTGTAGTGAATTCTTCGGTTATGTTTGCGGGGAATATTGCTCCAGAGTAACATTCTCAAAATTTAGAGGCTTAAAACAGCAATTGTGTATTTTCTCATGATATGGTGGGTTGATAATTTGGGTAGAGCTCAGCTGAGATGGCTCACCTCCATTGCTTGTGGCATCTCTGGGCTCAGCCCTCTTTCTGGGGTCTCAGCTAGGCTAGCTGGCACAGCTAAGATGGCTGTACCTCTGCCCTATATGGTCTAACTTCCTCTGGGAGACTCTTCCGGGCTCGTTCACATAATAGCAGCGCTCAAAGAGAGCAAGAAGTGGAAGCTCCAGGGCTTCCTGAAGTCCGGGCTTAGAACTTTAACAGAATTACTATGTTGCGCTCGATCGGTGGAAGCAAATCACAAGTCCAGTCCCAATTTTAGGTGAAGGGAAACCGACTCCATCTCTTGGTGAAAGGAACGGCACAAAATTTGTGACCAGCTTTCATTTAGCACAGCTACACACAGGGGAAAGGCTCAGTGGCTCACCCCTACCTCAGTCCTTGGTACAAACCAACAGACTTTTGTCGTTGTAATGGAATGTGAGATTTCCACTTAAGGAAAAAGCAAACCCAAACTCAGTCAGTGACATTTCAAATATAAGTAAAAGTAATTCATGTATATTTCAAATGAATACAAGATTCATCAAATAAGGAAACATCAGAGATTTCATAGTATAAATGAATTATAGTCAGTGAAACAGAATTTAATTGCAATATATTGACAGAGCTTATGCCAGTCTCTCAAAATACTTAAAAGAGTGAATTGAATTATAGCCTTCCTATGACTTAAAACACGATTTTATCTTGTTTTCTCTTATATTTCATCTTTTCCATTAATGCTAGACAGATTTTTAAATAAATAAAACGAGGGTATGTGTGTGCATCTGTTCCCAAGTCATTTACAAGATGTGGCCTAGCAGTACCGAAGAAAACATTAAAAATCAAACAAATAACTACCTCAAAGCCATCATTTTCTTCCAGCAGCTATCTGCCTAGGGAAAAATAGTCAGGTCTAGATATAAACAGACCAAAATTTTAAATTAACAAATTTAGTCATCGGAATTTAACGAGAGGAGAAATATAAGTTTACAGACTTGTTTCTTATTAAGTACAGATTTCCAGAATTTTACAAATTTGGCTGAAGGATGCCTAGTAATGTTTCCTTACGTAATCTCAGTTTTCACATTCCTCTCAAAGACCAAGAGGATAATTATCACAAAGGCAATGTTTGAAGCAGATATTCCTCTCCACCTCTCTTCACTCACCCCGTTCTGCACTCGGATGGATGTAATGGCAGCCTTTCATCTGAAGCAATGCCCGTTCCTCGCACAAAAAGCGCAAAGACATTAGAGCGATCTTGACAGCAAGGCCTTTTTGCAAAAAGGAGCAAATGACAGGGCGTTCTGAAAGGGCTTTGATAGAGGACGGAGTTCAGCAGCCAGTGTTCAGTTCAAGTGCTTGGATGTCTCAGGGAGACCCAGAAGGCGGGAAGGGACGGTTCTACCAGGCTAATTATAGGGCCCCCGCCACAGAGCAAAGCCCCTCCTCCCTGGGTGACTTCCTGTCTCCCTTTGTGAGCTGGCATACCTAAGAAGGGCGGTTATGGAGTCCATCTCTGTCCTTTGTGAGAGGTGAGTTCTTCCACCACGACTGTCATAAAAATAGCCCACCCAATGTGACAGCTGAGAGTTAGAATTTGATCCCTACAGAGCTTCCACAAGGAAACACAGTGCTTTCCTGAGGATCCACACACAGCATTCTCTTCCTTCCACGGGCCTGGGGTAGGAAAGTATGCAGTGGCTAACTCCTCGTGGTGGTATGGGACTTCATTTGAGAAATATGTATGTTTTAGCCAGTGCTCTAGGGACCAGGGGTGGGGCACAGAGGTGAAGCACATGTCCCAGCAGCCTAGGGCAGTAGCTATTCTAATCTTCTAGTCTGTTGCCACAGGTCCAAGTTTAATGATGTTTAGGAAATGGTGATATTAGCTGACACACTGCCCTTCATATATTGCATGGCATGACCCAGCAGTGGATGAGATGCTCCTGGCTCAGAAGAGGTGGCCCCCAGCTATGTGCATCCAGATTTGCCTGCATGAGGAATGCTCTACCCTCAGGAATGGAAGACCGCACGTGGTTGGGCTCTCATAACCTCAGATCTGGTATGACCCTCACTCGTGGTAAGGTGTCACCCACCACTGAGCACTCACCACAGGGAAAATTCTGGTTTGTGGAAATATACAACGCTGTCTGTCATGATAGTGATGGTTAGATGATTTCTCAGTCACGTATCTGGGCTGTGTGAGCATCCCTTAATAAGTCAATTCAGAGTAGTATTTTTCTAATGTGATCACAAACCTCAGTGGATCCTGAAATTGGTTGACAGGATTGCAGTCAGTCTTCTTAAAAATGAGGGGCCATATTGGGCCTGCAGGCTGTAGTCTGCAGCTGCCTGCTCTCGATCAGTGACCTTCACACTTTGGGAAAAGGCCATAGGTGTGGGGAAAGGAGGAGGCGGAGATGGGGGGCAGCCTTTGAGGTCTTTCTTCCAGAGACACTCTTGCAGACACCCTCAGAAATAGTCTTACCAGCTATCTGGGCATCTCTTAGCCCATACAAGTTGACTTAAAGTTAACCATCACAGGGTTTAAACATGAAAACATTTTACATTTATACATGCTGCCTTCTAGGAAGCTGTATTAGTCTGCTCTGGCTGCCATAAGAAAACACCACAGACTGGGGGGTTTACACACCAGACGCTTATTTCTCCAAGTCCTGGAGGCCAGAAGTCCAAGATCAGGGTTGCTTTCTTCTGAGGCCTCTCTTCTTGGCTTGCAGATGGTCACCTTCTCCCTGTGTCTTCACATGGTCTTATTCTGTGTGACAGTGCCCTAGTGTCCCTAAATTTCCTCTTCTTATAAGGACACCAGTCAGATTGGATTAGGGCCCACTCTAACAGCTTCATCTTAACTTTATCCCCTCTTTAAAGGCCCCATCCTCAAATACAGTCACATGCTGAGGGACTGGGGATCAGGGCTTCAAACCCAGGAATTTGGAGGGACAGCATTTAGCCTATCACAGTATTTTCTCCCATAAAAACACCTCAGTCTAACTCTGTATTTTCCATCACTTTCAGTTGTTGGAACAATCTGATCTGCCACCACCCGTGGTACCGCCATGACAATCGAGGTAGACTTTCAGGTCCAATACCAGTTCTCCTGATGTCCAGACAGAGGGGAGAGAGAAGCACTCAGATGTACCTTTACTGGACCGCCGTGGTAAGGTTTCAGGCCCCTCATCCTCTCCTTGACTCGCCACATATATTGTTCTAGCTCACGAGGATGGAGGTGGCACCGACAAGCTCCAAGACAAGGGGCTCTCTACGAAGCACTTTGGACTATATTTTCTGGTGGCATCATAGCACATACTTGGAGCTTGCATTTTTTTTTGCTCAATGCTGTACCATGACCATAAAGATGGAAGCCCCCAGTGCCTCCATCTCTAAGCTTGGGACCTGTAGCACATGCAGAATCCATAATCTCTTTTTCTCTGGACCAAAGTACTCACTGAAGGCCAGATGGGGGTTCAGACAGTTGAACAAAAATCCCCTAAGTTTCACAGCAAGTTCAAAATCTAAAAATAACTTAGGTGGTTGTAAAGATTTCCTTTTTGTTGGACAACAAGTAAGAAATTTGTATGTATTGTTAACTAAATCTCATAATTCAAATTTAAATTTTCATTGTATATGTACTTTTTAAAATCCTAATTCATTTATAGCATTATCAGGAGTAGAATCTTCTCATGTGCCATTTGAAAAACAATCTTCATTTCAGCCACATTTCCACAAAGGTGAAAAGGTGGTAAGGATCAAGTAGCAACGTTATAGACACCACACTCTACTTTTGGCATTGATCCATTTTGTTTTAGAATCTCTGTGAGTTATACGACTTGAAACAAATCTGTATAATTGCATTGTTTTCCAGCTCACATTTTCTTTTGGCTTGTGTGCAAGGAGGCAGCAAGGTATTTTGGAATTGTCCTTGGTACTGAAACTAGAGCTAGGAGAACGTATTCCAGATGTGGAGCCTCCCTGACCCTCAGTCTCTTTATCTGTACCATGGGGAAACATCATGTGCCACATAATGATGTTTTGGTCAACAACTGACTGCATGTATGACAGTGGTCCCATGAGATGAGCAGCATATAGCCTACATGTGTGGTAGGCTATACCATCTAGATTTGTGTAAGTACTCTCTATGATGTTCACACAACAATGAAATCACGTAACACATTTCTCAGAACGTGTCCCCATCGTGAAGCGACACAGGACTGTAGTGATAATAGCAAACAGTTATTGAGAATTTAATACATGCAAGGCACCATAAGACGTTTACCTGCATTTAATTTTCACAATATTTAATCCTCACAAAAGCCATCTGAAGCAGGTCTTATAATATCACGATCTTACAGTTAAGGAAGCTGAGGTTTAAGGAGGTTAATTCACACACGTGAGCGCTCGCAGCTAGAAAGAGGCAGAGCTGAGATCTGAACGTGAATTCACCTGGCTCCTGAATTCAGATCTGCAGCATCACGAGATCCAGATGGTATTTATCAAGTTCTTCACATAAGAGAGGTTACTTGAGAGAGGGTGCATGCTGTCATTACAAACAAATAGGAAGCTTATGCCAATCATTTTTCTAAAATTCAGATATAATATGACTAAAGAATTCCCCAGGACTCTCAGTTTTGCATCAAGAAAAAGAAATGAACAGAATCTTGCAAAATGTGTCCTTAGTGAATCCATGCTGACCTTTAGCAAGCGCCTCTTCATTTTTGCTAAATGCTTACAAGACAATTGCTTAAGTAATGGTTCTAGAATTTGGCCCAGGATTTGATACCTCTGTCATTCATGTATTATTTACGCTACTGAGAGGAATTCCATTTTAAAAGACAGCAGGAGAAAACATTCTTCAAAATCTAGAATGTAGATACTCTTCGGGAAAATGACTTGGTTTCTCCAACAAACAGGTGGCACAGAAAAGGCAGAGGGTGAGCAGAATAGAAGTTAAAAAAACAAAAGATAAATTTCAGTGATGTGTCAGATTCTGTGCTCTCAGTTTGGAATACAGTTAAAATGAAAGATTCCTACCCTACCAAATTCTGTTATTCCTCACTAAAATCTTACATCTTATTGAAACTCAGAATTTCATCTTGAAAGCTTTCCAACGCTTTTTAACCATCCTTCTTCCCTTACTGTAGGTGCTTGGAGCTAACTGATAAGTACATTGCCTGTAAACTTACAATTTTTTTACAAAGGCTTTGGAAAAGCCCAAATTGAAGATATTCTGCAAAAGAGTTGCTCTGTGCTCTTCACAAGTGTCGATGTCATGACATACCAAGAAAGAGTCAGGATTTAGATTAAAGAAACTAAAGAAACAGGACAGCCGAAGGATGAGACTGAACATAATTCTTACAATTGGCAGCATCTAAGTAGGTCCCTAGATAGACAATAATATTGGATCAGTGTTAAGTTCCTGACTGTGATCATTGCCCCATGGTTATGTAAGAGAATGACTTATTTTAGTGTACTATTCCTATAGCCTTTATCTGTGCAAGTTTTGAATTTATCACAGGAAAGCATTGTTGAACACGTCTCCAGGATTCAAGCGTCTATATGTCTGAAAAATACATCCCTTCCAATTGTGCTGTCTTGCATGCTTACCCGAAGTTCTCCATTCTGAATTTACATTTATGTTCATCAGTTTTCATTCAACTAAATAATTTTTGGAATGAAGCACGGTTCCACCTCCCATCATAGCAGACTTGTTTACTTCAAAGGCAACCAAGCAGCAATGTCAGAACATGAAGAAATATGAATAGTGCAAATGAGGAACTATCATTTGTCAGAAGTGGGTGAGACCATCCTCTCTGGCTAGGCAGCACCAGGAGTTTGCCAGAATGAGCTTGCAAAGCAGTTTCTGAAAACGCGGCTTTCCGACCATGCACGCTAGCATTCGTTGGGTGCTGATTACACAGGCAGATTCCTGGGACCCACTCCAGACCTGCTGAATCAAGAGTTTCTAGGCATTTGGCTGGGAAATCCGCATTTTAAATACACAGCCCAGGTGCTTCTTATCATTCATTAGTGAACAAATATTTATTAGTATCCTCTGTGTGCCAAATGCCATTTGAGGTCCTGAATATAAAAGTGTGTAAAACAGCAAATAGGATGAAAAATGGTACAGACACTTTGGAAGACAGTTTGGTGGTTTCTTACAAAAGTGAACATGTTCTCACCATAAGATCCAGGAATCTCACTCCTTGGTACTTACCCAAAGGAGCTGAAAACTTATGTCCACACAAACACCCGCACGTAGATGTTTATAGCAGCTTTATTCATCATTGCTGAAACTTGGAAGCAACCAAGATGTCCTCCAGTAGATGAGTGGATAAATAAACTGTGGTCCATCTAGACAATGGAATATTACTCAATGCTAAAGAGAAATGGAGGAACCTTAAATGCATATTACTAAGTGAAAGAAGCCAATCTGAAAAGGCCATGGACTGTATGATTCCAACTATATGACGTGCTGGAAAAAGCAAAACTGTGGAGACAGTAAAAAGATCAGTGGTTGCCAGGGGTGAGGAGAGAGGGAGAGACAACAGGTGGAGCACAGATTTGTAGGGCAGTGAAATTACTCTGTATGATACTGTAATGGTGGATACATGTGATTATATAGTTGTCCAAACCCATAGAATGTACAATGAAAAGAGTGAACCCTAATGTAAACTATGGACCTTGAGTGATAATTTAAAAAAAAAAAAGAGCACATCATTGGCTGCATGTACAAAATTAAAAGCCAAAAACCAGCTATATCTGGACTCATGGAGCTTCAAGTGGCACTAAAGCTTGAGAACAAATGTCCTAAGTGGGGTGGGGGGAATATAATTTTTCAAAATTATTTAAAAATAGTGGGTAGTAGGGGGCTGGCCCCGTGGCCGAGTGGCTAAGTTCGCGCGCTCCGCTGCAGGCGGCCCAGTGTTTCATCAGTTCGAATCCTGGGCGCGGACATGGCACCGCTCACCAAACCACGCTGAGGCAGCATCCCACATGCCACAACTAGAAGGACCCACAACTAAGAATATACAACTATGTACCAGGGGGCTTTGGGGAGAAAAAGGAAAAAAAAATCTTAAAAAAACATAGTGGGTAGTAAAAGAAAAGTTTTGAAGAAGAATATTTGGTTCAGCATTCATGTTTAACATTTGAGTTTGTATGGAGCTGCTGTACAGACCAGAGAGGGTGTATAGGAGATGAAGATGGGGTGGGGGTGGAGGAGTGGGCATGAATTGGAAGAAAATTGGAGTGAATTGAGAGTAAATCATGGGAAGCCGTCTAGTAATAATACAGCTTACTTTCCTGCATGTAATGAGACCTATTTTTAGCATCACCTCAGAGAAGGAGTAAGGGAAAGAAAATGGAATCTTATTCCAAATCCTCGGAGAATTTACAAGCAAAGAAAGTGCTGAGGCAGAGGACGGACTGCTTTACTTTACATACAAACATGTCTTCTATTTTTGGGTTTTTTTACAGGGGAAGATTCACCCTAAGCTAACATTTGTTGCCATTCTTCCTCCTTTTTTCTTCCTTTATCCCCCCTCCAAAGCCCTGGTACATAGTTGTGCATAGTTGTAAGCTCTTCTGGTTCTTCTATGTGAGCTGCCACCACAGCATGGCTACTGAGAGGCAAGTGGTGTGGTTCAGCACCCGGGAACCGAACCGTGCCACTGAAGTAGAGTATGCTGAACTTTAACTGCTAGACCACCAGGGCTGACTCATGTCTTGGATTTTGACATCCAGATCCTCAGGGCTACCTACATTACTTTTCACATTTCCACCAGCAAAGCGGAGGTGTGCAGCTTCATATGGGGCACTTGGAACTGAAAATTAGTCTATGAGGATAAGACTGAATAGGAGAAAACTGCCACTCAGTCTTAATTAGTGTTGGAAATAAGACTGTGGAAAAATTCCTTGAATGCACGCATGGATAACAACGTCAGAGGGGCAGATCTGAGTGGGGCTGTAGGCAGGGAGTGTGTGGGAGGGGGATCAGGAGGGTTGGGGGCATCATTTAGTTTTTAGAACAAAATATGAAACACGAAAAAAATGAAGACATGGTAAAGAGTGGGAGTGAACAGTAACTGCGCCTAAATTACGGAGGACTCGATGGCTGTGTTCACCAGTGAGAAATAAGCCAGAAGCAGAGAAATGGGGAATATGGGTGAAACAGAAAATGCATCGCAAGCTCAAGGAAAAGAGAAAGGCATGTGAGATATGTTATTAATCAAAATTGTCAGTGCTGAGCGAGGAGGAAGGGAAGAATAAAGTATGAGGTTGGGAGAAAATGATCAAGGAAGTCAACTGAAAAGGAGAGGATGGCAGATTTGCAGGCATAACAAACAACTTCCAGAATAAGCAAGCCACAAGAGGTCAGCAGAACAAGGCGGCACTTTCCAGGCAGCAAATAAAAGAATGAGTAGATATTTCTGGGACATGAAAACATGTGCCCTCATGCTCTCTCCCACACAACCACCCTCCCACACACACACGATCCCTGAAGGATCCCAGAGAAAGAAAACATGGTAGAATGCCAGACAGAGACGCGAACAAATGAAACACTGGGAGAACAGAGGTTCTTCATATGTACAAACATTGATAAAGCAGAAAATTTTCATTGAGTTTATCAAAATAAATTGAATCGGTCATTGCCAAGAAAAGAAAGTTTTTGAATGCACTTTTCCTTGTAGAGAATATAAAATATATGTAGTATTTATAATACTCTTTTGGTAATTTAAATATACACCATCCAGCCTTATAAATTCTAATAATCTCCAATTACAATGTTCAGATGTTCTTTATTTCAAGAGCAAGCTCAAAATAAATTTATTTGTAGAGATCACTGTCCTGAGTTGAAATTATGTCAGCTCTGTGTATGGTTCTTCATTTTAGGAATGTTCCGTGAATAAAATAAAGCTTCAGAGATGTCAAATGACAAAGATAGTCACTTATACCAGAGGGGTAGTTGCGAATGCATACAAAGGGTCAATATTGTACATCCAAGTAAATAGTTCCCTCTCAAGAAAATAATCATGCAGAGAATTAAATTTTAAATGCCGTGTGGGGTACTGTACAGACAGTGGGGGACAGGGGCGGATATTTCCAAATGGATCAAAGGTATGTTTTAGCATTAAACATTTTCTAGAAATCACTTAAATTATGGAGATAATTATTTCAATATTGGTGAATGAAACAAAATTGCACTGATGATGATAATGTTAACAGCTTTAAAATCACAGTTTTATCTCTTGTCCATATTTATGTATAATATAGATCAGAAAAAACTTTCCAGAAAGAAGTGAAGAGGAGCAAAATGATAGAAAAATGAATCAATAGAAGCTAACCCATAACTAACAACAGAAAAAGACACTAAAACAGTTATTAAACAGTATTGTATATGCCCAAAAAGTGAGATAGTGACCTGGAAGATATAAAAATGACCCAAATCGAATTTATGGAGATGAAAACTATAATGTCTGAGATGAAAATACACTAGTTCAGATTAACAGCAGACTGGATATTGAAGAAGGAAAAAATATTAGTGACCTTGATGGTATAGCAATAGAAACTCTACAAATGGAACGCAAGGAGAAGAAAATAATTGAAAAAAGAAAACAGCATCAATGAGCTGTGGGACAACTTCAAACAATCTATATATGAAAATTGGACTCATCCTTTTTTTTTTTTTGTAAGGAAGATTAGCCCTGAGCTAACATCTGCTGCCAATCCTCCTCTTTTTGCTGAGGAAGACTGGTCCTGGGCTAATATCTGTGCCCATCTTCCTCTACTTTATATGTGGGTCGCCTGCCACAGTTTGACTTGACAAAGTAGTGTGTAGGTCCACACCCAGGATCCGAACCAGTGAACCCTGGGCCGCTGAAGTGGAACATGTGAACTTCACTACACCACTGGGCTGGCCCCAAGGACTCATCGTTTTTTATATAGACTTTCAGTTACTCCTCATTCTACTACTGTCTCAAACTCAGAATCTCTCTGATTCCGGGCGTCCAGAGAGCAAGCTTCTGGATTTATATCAGAATCGCAGATGGGAGTCATGGGACCCGGGGATTCAGAAATCAACTTACTTTACCTACAGATTTTTGACCAATCTTATTTTAATCCAACTCTACCTAGGGAGGTAACTTTCTGTCTAGATTTTGAGCTTTTGAAGGTTATCTAGTGTGCACAAGCCTGCCTGCTTGATATTTCACTTTGGTCTATTTAACAAGTTATGATTTATCCACATAATTTCTACCTTTCAAAAATATTAACCCCTCATGGCTATTCATTATTTTTCTGTGTTTTTGTCCCTATGAATCTACATCTTCTTTATCTCCATAATCTTAATACTGGAGTCAAGAAAGTGCCTTGATAAATGAGTGGTTCAATCTGTTATGTATATCCAGATGTTACAGAATTTCCTGAGGTAGCTTTCAGGACAAAAGAAATGTGGCTGTTAAATTATAAGTACCATCCTCTCTAAGAATATGTTTTTATTACCCTTATAAATGAGTATCTTAAATGAATATTGAAACACAATGTCATAATCATTTGTTCTCGTAATTCTATCTATTGCTATATTGTGTTCTGGAATTTACTGTCAAAAGAAGTCTATTTTTCCTCCTTTGTACTATCTTCTAGTGAAATTTTTACTCTGCCAGCAAGCTTTAGGATTTTTTCTTCAACGTTGATATTAAAAAAGAAAATCACCAGGACACATGGGTGCCTTTCATTTTGCCTGGCTCACTATAAACCTAATGGGCCCTTTCTCAGAGGACTTTGGCTCTATTATTCCTTAACGTTCCTTCCCTTCTTCCTGTTATAATCACGTCAAGTTTCTGGATACAATAGAAACTCCATAACACATCTTTCCCCTTACCAACTTCATCTCTCTCTTTTTTAAAAATCTGAATTATAGGATTTCTAGATTTCACCTTTTGATTCACCTTTGTAAGTACCCAGCGTACACGTCCCTGCTCTAATTGTAATTTTAAATATTCACACACACCATTTCCATTTAATCTCTCACATTCTTGATCTATGATTGCTCCCTTCCCATGATTGCTCTTATTTCATAATGCCTCAAATCCTGTTGACAATACCTTTGAGAATATTTTTTATGGATATTTAAATGTCTGCACAGTCACAATTTTTTGTTTACCATCGTGGAAGGTGGTTTATGTTTTGTTTTACCTTTTTTTTGTTGTTTTGGGAGTTGACAGGCATTGACACATCTTATTTGACTCCCAGGTTAAGTAGTTCAGTTTTCATACAAAGGGGGAAAAAAAAAGACAAATCAAGCTTTCTGAAACTTCATTCTTCTCTATGGCCAAAGCCACGGCCCCTGGGGAGGAAAGAGGGGTCTGGACTCGGACTGTAGACAGAGAGTCTGGTGAAGAACTGTTTGGTGTGGCTGTTGGAGGGAACCAAGAACACCCCCTGTAACTGACACAACAGCTTTCCAAGGGGCCAGTGTGGCAGTGCCCCATTGCAAGGAGTTTGCCAGCCTCCTGACATATACACTGGGCACGCACCTCAGGGCAAGGATCATATTCTGCAGACTCTGTTCCCTTGCTCCCCTCACACAGTGCCCTCAGATGGGCATTGTTCCTCCTCTGTGTTGTCTACTCTCAGCTTCTTCTGGACTCCAGCCCTCATCTCTTGCACAAGGCATTGTACGGGTGTGTCAAGGCTGAAGCTCTCCTTCACTTGTTAACTGCAGTTTGATGGAATTTTCCTTCTTCCCTACCCTATATTTTGCGTGTGAGAAGGACTAATTGCCACTTTCCAGAAACAGATTATTCTTTCCTTATACATGCTTTGGTCATTTTCATTGGATCTGGAAAAAAGGAAGTTAAATTTAGGTGCTCAAATTATCTTGAGCTGAAAATCTCTCTTGTTCAGTCACTGTTTAGTCTGGGCAAATCAATTCCAGTTCCTTTAATCTAGCTGCATGTAATTCATCCCTTTAGTCTTCTTTAGTAGTCTTCCTTAAACCCTCTCAAATGTCATGAATTCTCTTTTACATAAGGTCGCATACACTGGACAGAGTTCTCTAAATATGAAAGAATATTACCCAGGGATGCTGTTGTAATTACACCCAGCAATCATGAAGCCTTTATTGAACAATTTTTATTGTGTACAGTACAGTGCAGAGGTTCAAAGCATTGCAATTATCAGTGTGACTTTGCTGTTGCAGAAAGACAGCTACGTGTTCTCCAAACCCTGCTGACCTCCCCATCCAGGAACAAGCCACTACTCTATTCCTACAATGAGGTGGGGCTGTGTAACATCTGCTGAGGTTCTAGACCATGGAATGTGATCAGAAGTGCATTCAGAAGGGCAGCATTTCTACAGCCAAGCTTAGAAATTTAGTCTCTAAATTTTGAGTTTAGAATTTTAAAGAAACTTTACTGTCTAATCCTTTAATTCATTACATTCACAACTAAAATATAAGTGATGGCTAAAACTTTGAATCCTGCTATTTAGGTCTCAGATCTTGTGTGTCTTTCCAGGTTCTTGTGACCTCACTTGCTTCCTGGACCATCAACTTCTTGCTCTACTTCAGTCACTACAGTGGTTGAACAATTCTATATGGGGAAGGGACCAGTAGGTTTCATCAAGTAGGAGTCCTTGTCTGCTCCCGGCTTCTAAAGCTGCCAAAGGGGCTGGATGGTAAAGTGAGTTCTATACCACGGAGTAAATTTTCACCAGTGAGAGACAGAAGAAGGAAGGAACTCAACAGATAAATTCCTGGCTGAGAAAGTGTAGTGTTTATCTACTCTAGATCTACACTTGTTGGGACAGAGAGCAGAAGCCACTGCAGTAACACAGCATCTTGCATCTTTCCCATCCTCACTTCCTTTTTCTCTCACCCTTTCTGTTCTGGGATACACTTTCAAAATAAAACATCTAAACATAATCCTTTCCTCAGACTCTGTTTTCTTGTGAAGCCAGGCTAAGACTCACAATTTCCCAGAGAATTTGCATTTTAAAAATAATCAAATCCTTAAGGAAAAGGAACAAGAACTTCATTGAGAATTCTCACTGAGAGTTACTTTCATTCAGTATAGAATTCCCAATATCCTTGAACCCTACTGTGTCTGTGCTAGTATGATATCCACATATTCACTCATTTCCAGTGTAGGCCTGAACTACATAGGATCATCAACCATAGTAGTGGTAGGACTATTAATTAAGCCCGAAAGCAACAATATCCTTTGAAACATTTCTTGTAGTCCCTATACTAATATTATTAATAAAGCTGCTCCTATACCAGATAAAGGAGATGGTCACTGTATTAGTTTCCTAGGGCTTCCATAACAAAGTACCACTACTGAGTGCTTTACACAACAGAAATTTATTTTCTCATGGATCTGGAGGCTAAAAGTTGGAGATGAAGGTGTTGGAAGGGTTGGTTTCTCCTGAGGCCTCTCTCTTTGGCTTGCAGATGGCCACCTTCTCCCTGTGTCCTCATATCATCTTCCCTCTGTGCCTGTGTCCTCATCTCCTCCTTACAAGGACACCAGTCCTATTGGATGAGAGCCCACCCTTACAACCTCATTTTCCCTTAATAATCTCTTTAAAGATCCTGTCTCCAAATACGGTCACATTCTGAGGTCCTGGAGTTAGTACTTCAGTTTGGGGGGACACAATTCAGCCCAAACTAGTTATTATGTATCTACAAACTTCGGATCCAAGAGCAAAAGGGAAAAATTTGATACCTCTGTGTGTCAATTAGGGATCATTGGCTGTACACAATAGAATTATTCAGAATTAACTTGAGAGCAAAAGGAAAATGATTGAAAAGAAACGGGTATAGTCCATGAAGTTCAGGGAATAACCAAAAATTCTGGGAAGAAATGCAAAGGCGCAGGGCAGCTCCAGGGACTCTCCGCAGCAGGAGGTCATAATTTCCCTCATGCGTCCATACTGCTGCTCCATGAATGAGAATCAACTAACACCCTTTGGTCTAAACGGGCTTCATTGTCCTAGGGGAGAAACCAGCCGGTCTAGTGTCAGTCATTGCTCATTCCTTGACAAGGGGTGGAAAGGCCATTTATATTCACAGCCCTGCCAGAACTGCATACAATTTAGGAGGTGTGATTCTCTAAAAGAAAATCACATTGATGTTTCACTAAGAAAGAGAAATGAATATTCAGTGGCAAAAAAGAAAGAAAAGAAAATCACATCTCCCTAAGTTGGTTTGCATTGTTCATACCAGTTGGCTAATCGCCACAATTCCCTTTGTGGGCACAGATGGAGTCTCCACAGCTGCAGGGGGACTTACCCACTGCTGCCATTCCCCCCCTCGCCTCTGTATTTATCCTCCATTAGGTTTGGCATTACATATCATTACTTCTTTGGTCACAAGCTATGAGGGCAGGGAGGACTCAGCTGATTCAGCAGACAGCCCAGCCGTCCGTGGGAGAGAGATGCCCAACGGCATGTCCCCTGCCATTAATTTTCTAGTTTTCGATTACTGCTCTTTGCTTCCACAATGCTGAAATTGTGCCATATTTTAGTTACAGCTCTTTCAAGAAATCTTCACTGTTCTTTTCACTGTTACAGCCTGCTGGTGGCTCTTTTAAAGAGCCTGTGTCTTTTAGGATATTAAAACAATGGAATAGTGGTTTTGAAAATAACTGTTATAAAGAAATATGCCATCTGGAGAGATAAGGTTGACTACCATTTCTTGAATTTTGCTTCTACAGGAAGAAGCATCTAACTAAAGAGAGATTTTTTCCTTCTATAATAAAACCATGTATCATATTCCACGTATATGAGGACATTGTGTATAGATCTCATTTTACATAAATCTCATATCAGGTCTGACCCAACATGTGACCAGGGTGTTGTTAAACTTTGGTGTCCTGGCCTCTCAGTTATGCATCCAATTATCCCTTTGACAAACCTCACATGGTCTACCTCCGTTCAACCATAAAGGAGTCCAGATGTCCATGTGGTGAGTAAATCAAAGATATTGCCTTTGCCATCCCACGTTAGCCCAAGACAGAGGTCTAGAACAGGAGACACCCAAGGTTGCCTGTAAAGGGGCAGAAAGTATTTTTGGCTTAGTGGGCCATAGGATATCTGTTGCAACTACTCAACTCTGATGTTGTAGTGCGAAAGCAGCCATAGATGAAATATAAGTGAATGCTCAAGGCTGTATTTCATTACAACTTTAATTACATAAGCAGACCATGAATCAGATTTTCCCCAGGGGTTGTAGCTTGCTGACTTGTCATCTAGAATTCTGCCTTAATCACTAATATATGGAGATTTGACCATTTACTCAACAACAACAAGAATAAAAATAATTACTACTATCTTTTAAATCTTATTATATGTACCTTGTGCAAATGTATTAATCTTCATAACAACCCAATAAGATAGCTACCTCCATTTTGTAAAAGAAGAAATGAGCTCAGTTAAGTATTCTGGTTAATATTTCCAAACTTTCCAAATAAAGCTTTGGATTTAGCAGTTTGGGTGTTCTAGTCAGTGTTTGAGTCAGGATGGGTTGGGCTATGCTGCGATAATAAGCCATTGCAAAGTCTCAGTCATTCAACAAATAAAAATCTATTTCTGGGGCCAGCCCCATGACATACTCATTAAGTTTGGTGCACTCTGCTTCGGTGGCCCAGGTTCGTGGGTTTGGATCCCAGGTGCAGACCTACACCACTCATCAGCCATGCTGTGGTGGCTACCCACATATAAAGTGGAGGAAGATCGGCACAGATGTTAGCTCAGGGCTAATCTTCCTCAAGCAAAAAAAAAAAAAATCTATTTGTTTGTTATGGACAGTCCAGGTCAATTGTCCTCCATGCAGCTGTCCACTCCAGACTGCTTGCACCTTATGTCATCTCTGCACCAACAAGTTCTCTTACTTTCCCTACAATAAGAGGAGTCTAGAGAAGAACGTCTCAAACTGGAACATGCATCTAAATCATCTGAAAGCTTGTTAAAATGAAGCTTCTGATACAAGAGTTTTGGAGGCGGGGTCTGAGATCTGAATTTCCATCATTCCACGGTGATGTTGATACTGTGGGTCTGGTGACCACATTTCAAGCGGTAAGTGATGCTCTGGAAAGAAAATGGTTCTATACAGAGAGAGACATCTAGTCAACGTCATATGGGCCAAAACAAGTCACAGAGCTATGCATAATTTGAAAAGGATAAGGAAGTGGACTTTACTCTTTTGACAGGGAGTAGAGGAAGCAAGTATATTGGAAAATACTTGTAATACCATCTCAGCTCAGGCTTGCCTGACTTCAAAGTCTTTACCTGTTTCACTGCATTATACTGCTTATCCTGCTTACAGCTGGAGACCAGGTCTGACTCCCATCCCATTGGCTCAGAACACTGCCTGCCCCTGGGAGTCTCCTCCCTGAGACTGCATCCTTATCTCCCAACCCCTTTCTATGCAAAATGTGGTCCTGGTCCACCTGCATCAGCACCACTGGGAGCTTGTTAGAAATATTGAATCTCAGGGTCCACTCCAGATGCACTGAATCATAACTGCATTTTAACAAGATCCCTAGGTGACTTGCATGCACATCAAAGAATGAAAATCATGCTTTAATCCACCCCATAGACAGCAGACTTTCACCTGTGGAGAAATTGTCTGGCCCATGAACATTGCCTAAAAAAATCCTGATTATTCCACCATTGACTGAATCCACCATGCCAGGTACTTCCAGAACCACACCCGAAGCCCAATGACCCTATACAGAAAAGTGGCAATCCATCCAAGGGGACCAGAAGCCATCATGAGGAAAATCAGGAAGAACAACCAGAACAGACACCTCAGGAAGGGGAACTGCTGGAGCAGAAAAATGGAAAATTCAATAAGAATTCAACAAATATTTTAATGGATTTCTAATCAATTATAAGATATTCTGCTTCTACAAATGTGGTAGACTATATTTTGAAATTCTCCCTTATTAAAAAGCATACAGGAATGCCAGACAAAATTTTTTTTTTAAAGATTGGCACCTGAGCTAACTACTGTTGCCAATCTATTTTTTTTCTTTCTGCTTTTTCTCCCCAAATTCCCCCAACTACATGGTTGTATATTTTAGTTGTGAATCCTTCTAGTTGTGGCACATGGGACGCTGCCTCAACATGGCCTGATGAGTGGTGCCATGTCTGCGCCCAGGATCTGACCCAGTGAAACCCTGTGCTGCCACAGCAGGGCGCACAAACTTAACCTCTCGGCGATGGGGCTGGCCCCAGACAGACAAAATATTTTAAAACATCCCTTCAAATGCGTACATGAGCTTATAGAAAAGTAAGATAAATTCTGAGAAGTGAAATAAACTGAAATAGAAGATGAATCAAGAGAAGTAAATTAGTACAAGGCCCTTGAGTCATCTGCCTGCCCCAGGAAGTAAGAGCTTCAATTTCAATGCCTGCACAGACAATGGAGACATGGCTTAGGCCCTCACAAGACGAGGATAAAGTCAGAATCCTTGAAGTGCTACCATCTCAATGAAAAGGTGAACTACAAGTCACAACCACAAAAAAACATATCTGAAACGAGGGAAAACAAACTTCTGAGATTGGATTGTGTGCTATTGGAATGGGTGGGGGAATACTCCTAAAAATTCATCTAGGTTTCTGGTCTGAATTCATACCACTTGTGTAGTTAAAATCTTCAAGCTGAGGGAGCTAGGCCCATGGCATAGTGGTTAAGTTCAGCAAGTCCCACTTTGGTGGCCCAGGTTTGCGGGCTCCGATCCCAGGCACAGAGCGACACCGCTCATCAGCCATGCTGTGGTGGCAACCCACATACAAAATAGAGGAAGATTGGCAAAGACGTTAGCTCAGGGTAAATCTTCCTCACCCCCCCCCCCCAAAAAAAAGAGAGAGAGAGAGAAAGAAGGAAAAAACAACTTCCAGCTGAGAGATGTGAGTTAACGTGGTTTTAGGTTGTTAATACCTCCATAACCCTAAAGAATGTGAACATAAATCTTCTGTAAAGGAGCTGACTGAAAACTCAGGCCAGAAAGATTTATCCTAAAGTTCCAGCGAACATGAAGCCACAGTACACATGAAGAAACCAGGAGAAGGAGCGAGAGTCAGTAGGAAGAGCAAACAGCCAAATCAGATACTTTAGATATTGGAAAACCCAATACAAAGTATCATATAAATATTAATATAATTAAACAAGGAAATGATGAAAATCATGAGTAAGGAGAAAATATTATCAAAACGAAAAGGAAAGTTTAAAGGAGTTGAAAGAACATCTAAAATTTTACATGTCTATTTGAAACTGAAAACTATAACCAAAATAATTTATTGTTTATGACTTGTGAGGCAGATATACAAATTTTCAAACATTAACTCACATAATCCTTAAAACAGTCTTATGAGATAGGTATTAATTGGCCTCAAGTCAGACAGCTAATATAACTCAGAACTAAGGTATGAAAATCAGCAGTCCATCTCCATAACCTAATCTCTTGACATCTTCAACCAAGACAAAATAGTATCTGTGAAGGGCTGAGTCTAAAGAGCAGAGGAGAGAGTGGTAAAGAGAAAATCAACAAATTGAAATAGAGATCTGAAGGTATTATGAAAAGACATGCAGGAAGATGAAATGAGGTTAAGAGAAGCAGAAGACTGAGTGAGAAGGTCTAATATACATCAAATCGGGGTTCCTGAAGGACAGGACCCGGAGAATGGGCGCAGTCAACAGTAGAAGAGGCGTTTTCCACAATGATGAAATTCATGATACATCAGGTTCAGTGAATACAACAAATCTCAAGCAGAAAAATTTTTTAAAAGTCCACACCTAGAGACTATAATGAAAATGCTGAATGTTGAGGACATCAATGTGAATGAAAAAATCTTAAATTAGGTACAAAAACACACACACACCCCCACATACTCAAAAACCCACACAAACACACACACAAATAGATACTCACTAAGATACTACATGGAGACTGCGAGCTGACTTCTCAGCAGCATCAAAGGCAGCCAGAGGAGAGGAGAAACCATTCCTCACATTGCCAGGAGAAAATAACTACAAACCATACTTATATTCCCAACAGGACAATCTTTTAAGTTTGAAATAAATACATTTTTAGATCACAAAAACTGTGACAATTTACCATAAAGACAGGCCTACTAAAGAAATCTCTAAAGGAAGTACTTAGGGGAGAAAGAAAATGGTCCCAGAAGGACAATTTGTAGTGCAAGAAGAATTGATGAGGAGGGAAAAAAGGGATTTGCATAGAACTTGAGGAAATCTTTTAAAATTTATATGGAGGTATAAGGAGCCAAGAATCACCAAAATAGTCCTCAACACAGGCAGTTATGGACCAGCAGATGTCAAGTCAAACCTAAAGTAGTTACGGATGTGCATTACTGGCGACAAACCATCCAAGCGAACACAATGGAGAAGCAGGAACAGACCCCTACATAGATTTAACAAATGACTGAGCTCACAAAAGGCGGGATGGGGGAGAAGGGACGCTTCAAGAACAGTGTAAAAATGCGAACACACTTGCCACGAAAGATAAGGCACGAACGGTCAGTAAACATATAAAAAGATGTTTAACTTTAACAGTCATCAGCGAAGTGTAAATAAAAAACACAATGTAAAATGATATACATTTTACGTCTACCATATTAGAAAATATTAGAATGTACCAACGCCCAGTGTTATCTAGGATGTGGAGGAATTAAAACTCCCAAATACTTCTGATGGGAATGAAAATCGGTACAAGCATTTTGGAAACTAACTTGGCACAATCCAGAACTTTGAAGTTTCTTATACTCCATGATCCAGCAATTCCACTCCTAATCCTAGAGAAAACTTCAAATATGTGCATGAAGGAGACATGCACACGAATTTCATAGCATCGTTATTCATAATAGCACAACACAAAGGAAAAAGAAAAAAGCTGAAAGCCATTTGTCTTAGTCAGCTCAGGCTGCAAGAATAAATACCATAGACTGAGTGGCTTCAACAACAAAGATTTATTTCTCACAGTTCTGAAAGCTGGAAGTCCAAAGTCAGGGTGCCAGCACGGTTGGCTTCTTGGGCTCTCTTCCTGGTTTGCAGGTGGCTGCCTTCTTGCTGTATCCTCACATGATGCAGAGAGAGAGCGCACTCCTGTCTTCTCCTCATTGTACAAGGGCATTAATCCCATCGGGAGCCCGTCCTCATGAGGTAATCTAACCCTAATCATCTCCCAAAGACCCCACCGCCAAATGCCATCACTTGGGGATGATGGTTTCAAAATATGAATTTTTGGGAAACACAGACCTTCAGTCTATAGCACCACTCAAATGACCATTTTAAGAAGAGCATGCATAAATAAATGATGCTTTATTCATACTATGATATAATACATATATATGGAATAGTTCATGATAATGTTTTAAAAAATTAATGTAACTTTTTTCAGTTATGATGGAGCATCTATTACCACACAAATTTTATAGGGCTTAATATCCCAAGATATTGAAATGTACTCATATAAATTCAGACCATTAATCTTTTATTTTATTTCAAAGGATAGCCATTAAATACTATGTACTAAGTTCTAGGCATATAACAAACAATAAAAAAGAGGCTTTGATATCCAGAAGTCATAATTTCATTTGTAAATAACAGAATCTCAATAGATGGAAATAAGTGTTTTAGCAAAGGAGGGTGCAGTGTGCAATGAAACCACATAAAAGAAGAAAGGGAACCGACAACATTGAACGGCAGCTATAAATCACTCATTTTGCAAAGTTGTTTCATATACATCTTTTTCCTTCCATCTGTCAGCAACAACTTTGTGCGGTACAACTATCCTTATAATACCAATGAGGAAGATAGCCTCAAGGATATGGGGGAATTAAAACCCCTAAACCCTCGAGTGGAAGTATAAACCACTTGGGGGAGCACATGACCACTTTGAACATTCATCAGGCATTACCAGAATGGAGAAGGCACAGATCCTCGCGACTCAGCAATCCCCTTCCTAAAGACTCCCTAGTCCAAGCCAGGACGGAGACACGGATTCAACTCCAGGCACGGCCAACTCCCAAATTCCTGCTTTTTATGACCTTCTGCTTTGCTGTCTATCTTCATCACAGACCAAAGGCCTGGGAAATTCCTTTAAATGCTATCTTCTTAGCATCCTTGCCTTCAGACATGAAGGCCAACTCTGCTTATCATTTCAGTGGATACACTGAATTCCCGCACCACCATATTGCTTCTTTATCTCGTATAAGTGCTCCTGCTACACAGTTGGACAATATAATTGTTTAATCTCCACTTGACCCTTTCCGCAAATATTGCAATTTCTGCAAATTGGCAGGCCACTTGATGTTCAGAATTAAATTAAGGAAGAGATCTATAAGTGCTACTTCCTGTGTCCAATATTTGACTTGGGTGATCCATGCTGTGAATTACTAGGTAAGCCGAGTTTGCAATTATTAGCCTTTTGAGACCGTAATTAGCATTGCCTCTGACTGTCAGATGAGAATACTGCATTTAACTGAAAATACTTTGCAGATTAAATGATTGATGTGGCATGCCAGCCCTGCAGTAGGTCGCCAACATGTGTGCAGGGGCAGTTGAAAAGCTCGATGCCTAGCCAGAGGTTACTTCTCTTCTTGGCAGAATGTGCAAGCATATAGCCTCATGGTTCACAATTACGGCCCTTTGGGAGAAGGTTTAGCTCCTCTTTGGAGCAGGCCTCCCAGACTTGGGATCAGCCTACACTCCATATGTGATTATGGTATATGATGCTGGTATGGTGATTCGAGCAGAACCATAGCTTTACCTTGGTGTTGGATACTGGAAAATTAGTCTGTCTTTAGATCGTCTCAAAGCACTGACTTGCTCACACAGTTACATTTCAGTCCATGAGAACTGTTAACACCATCTAGCATCCACACACCAGTGAGAGGCATTTCATGGCGCACCCAAGGATAGATTTTCAGTTCACTCTTACATCTCTTTAGGTTAAATTTAAAGTTCTGTTGAACTATCCCGGGGACCAGAAGCTACAATGATAGCAGGTCCAGATCCAATCCCAAGAGGATACTGGAAATGAATACTTCCATCCTGACGGACAACCTGATGCTAGGTAGGTAGTCCCCTCCTCCCGCATCACTTCAAGACTATTCTGCTTTAAGACTTCATCTTCCCACTTAACCTATCATGAGAGAGGCTCTGGTTTGGCAGTAAAATCCAATTCTAATTGGGATGACAATTTCTTAACCATATTTCACTGGTGTAGTAAGAGTGTAGAAATGGCCAAATTTGAGGGCAGAATCCAAGTTTTACTCCCACAGATGAGCATTTGTAAGCAAGCTGAACTTGGAAAGTTACTTATTTTCTGTGGAACTTAGATTCCTCATCAAAGATACTTACTCATAGGTTCCTCTAGGATTCAGTGAAGAGATTCCTTGACTCAGATACCAACTCACAGTGTCTCTGTGAGGATTCAATGATGGGATATATTCTCTAACCTCAAAATAGGGTTACACACTCTTTCACAGAATCTGACAGTGGCAATATATTTGAAAGTAGGATTGTTAGAGAGAAATGGAAACATATGCTCATCCATATGCACGGTGGAAACACTTTGTAAACTGTAAAGTATGATGGAAGTGAGAGTTATTATTATTCAGGCATATAGCCAGGTGCTGTGCTTACTCGGCAAAGTACCCCATCAGCTACTTTGGGCTGGCTGGAACATGCGCTCTGAGAGGACGTACGTTAGCACTACTGCAGGACAGTATGGATATTTCAGATCTGTTTAGGTGTATTTACAGCCTCATGTTTGATTTCACTAGAGACCAGGAAGTATATTGTGAACAGTTTCCAAACACCTATTATAATGGTATGGGAAACTGAGTGAAATAAATAGATACAATTGGCCTTTTGATACAAGCCTGATTCATTTTGTCGGACGTATAAATGGATGGAGCATGACTCCTTACCCACCACCTAGGAGGCCGTCACAGGGAAACTGAAGGACAAAGCTCTTCAAGCTGACGGACAGTGTCACAGGAAGGAGGTACTGTGAATGTGTTGATGGTGACTCCTACTTTCCCCATCAAATTCCATTTATAGCAGTAAGATGTGCCAGGCTACGTGATCCTAGATGGTCAATTAAACGTCTTTTAAAAAATTAAAATGCTAAGTGTTTATCAGGAACATAATTTAACAAGCAAACCCACATCCTAGACAACATCCGCAAGAAAGATGATTCATTAGAAGGAACCAATTTAATGCCTCAATAAATAAATAGTAAATGAAGATATTCAAGGAAGAATTATTGATTAAAGTAAAAAAATGAGATCAAGAAAAATGATTGGCATCAAGTATTATTTAATAAAATTCTCATAATGTCAGATAATTTTAAGCTCCCCCTTAATCTTAGATATCATCTTACTGAGGAAAAGAGGGAGGGGGCGATATCTGGCAGACTTGAATTAACTTGAAAAACTGTTGCGATTGGCACAAAAGCTTTCATTGCAAAGTTTAAGGCCTTATCAGAGCCTTTAGTAGAAGGAATTCCAAAGCAAGTTGAGAACACTTTTAGAACATTAAAAAAAATTGTTAATCCTTGAGAGATGTGTAAATTTCAACTTTCCTACAATATTCAGAGGAGTAAAAATTAATATGCTACAATGAAAACATGTATCTTAGAACAGGATTATATAAGAAATTTATGTTGTGTTCTAAAAGATTTCTTTGGTATTTTGTATTTACTTTACACTAAAAATGAAACTAAAAGGTACCTTTCACTGCTTTACGTATTCAGCCTTTCTTTTTCTCATCATCCTGTACGGAACCCCATATCTTAGTCTCTTTTGCATGTCAAATAGACATATATTGGTGCAAAGAACCCCTAACAAGAGAGCTGGTCCATGTAAGCCATGCCAGAAGATCCTCAATTTCTAAGTGATGACAAATAAACAGCAGGATAAGATTTCTAAGGCAGAAATGAGCAGTCCCTTGATGCAGGTCATTGTGAGTGCTGTCACAATCCTCTCACCTTCTCGGGTCCCACACCTTTCTGCCCACATGGTAGACATGCGTGATTCCACCACCTGAGGCTGACAAGCCACATCCCCAGTCTCAGGCATCTCCCAGCATTTCCGTGCTTGGTTGAAGCATCAGGCCCGAGCTGAAGGCGCCAGGAGAAGCACCGTAGAAATGCAGAGACGTCAACTCTCTACAGGGCACCTTAGACCAATGGGAGATGGGAGATGGGAGCAAGTCAGCTGATGCAGGCCTTTCCTGTTCCAAAGTGCAAACACGCCACGTTGTCCACCCTGAGCCGTCCTGGGTGTCCTGGTGGATGACGCTGTCCAACCTCCAGCTTTTCTTTCGGGCACGTAGAGAAGCAGTGGTGAGAAAGCACGACTCTGTCTGCTTCCCGTTCTTTGATGCCCCTGGTCCCCGCAGCTCCTTCTCGAAGGCCAAGGATTACTGCTTGCAGTACCTCAGCAGCCAGCGCTTTGCCTGAGGCTGTTTCTGGAGAACCTGGCCTGAGACACTGGGTTTGTTTGTCTGCTTATTGGTTGGTCTTTGTCTTCATGGCAGTTACACAGCTTGTATGAAAAGATGAGAGATCGACTTTCAAATAATAGGATTACGCCCTGCAGCATTTGGACTCAAACTCTGGCCCTGAAGCTCTTTTATGTATGTTTGGTCTGTACCTTCAAATACCAAATTCTTCTTTACTCTTACAGTATCCACATGTTTTAGGTTTTTGCTGTTTTTATTGTGCACGTCTAAAAACTACACCATGGAATTTCTTTCCCAATGGAGCAAACTTAGCAGGACGTGAAGTCAGATCTCCTTACTCTGCTTGTCATGTTCTTTTGATTGTTTTGGTCTCTCAGTTGAAGATGGATGAAAACTAGAATGCACCCACAAAAGCATGACCTGCACATTGCTGAAGAAATGAAATTGAGCTGCCACAAAAATAGCCCCACCGAGATTTGTAGGTGTGACTCAGCAGTTGTTTCAAAATATAGGAAACATCACAGCCTAAGTCTTTTTATTTCACATTTTGTATTGTTATCCTATGTATTTACAGAAATTTTGTCACTTGGACGTATCCAACAAACAACTAAACGATACCAAAGGTATTTATGAGCCTGATTTATGACTCAATCTATGGTGAAAAAATAGTCAAAGGTAAAAACTTTCACTTGGCATATTTTTTCTACGTACAATAAAATTGCAACAAGTTTGTATTGTTGGGAGCCTTTAAAGAGAGGTAGATAGGTTCTAGGGTCCTCAAAATCATGAATTTTAGATAGAAAAAAGCAAGCCAGTTCTCCAGAAAGAACAAGAGTCAAGAGTCGAAAATTGCCCGACCAATGTCAATTAGATGCCCCGAAGCACTAGTAGATTTTAACGGTAACTAAACAAAGAAAGTGCCTTCCAAAGACATACGTGGACTCTCTGAACCTGAAAAACACATAAAGATAGACTTGCAAGCATCTTGCTCTAATTGCTGAAGGGACCCTTATCTCAGAGTGAGGGGATCTTGCCTTGATCTCTATATTAATAATGTTCAGTAACGTAGCAGATGCTGTCTGCTGCCCGCCAGTAGCCCCCCATCCTGGCCACTGGAGGACATTCCAGCCACTTTCCAACTGTATTTCTCTAGCCACTGGATTTCAGCTTTCGCTCCAGGTGACAGCTGAGAAGTGACAGGGAATTAACACCCCTGGGAGGAGCTGTTAACCATGGAGCGACAGGACATGGTGAATACATACCACAGCTCCTTTGCTCTCTCAAAGGGTAATTCTAACATCAGTTCCCAGCATATTCCCAGAAAAATTAAGCTCCAATCATCCTCAGAGAGAGCTGGCCGAATGACACTACTTTACGACTGTGAAGTCCACTATGGTAGTCATCACAACTCCACTGAGTATCTGAAACGTGGACCGTCTGAACCAAGATGTGCATTACACATAAAATGCATACCAGATTTCACACGAAGACGTCACGTGAAGAAATGGATGGAACATAGCTCATTAACAACTTTATATTGATTGCATGTCGAAATGATATTTCAGATATATTGGGTGAAGTACAACATATTATTAAACGAACATTTCCTGTGCTCTTTTCTACATTCAAAAAATGTAGCTATTAGAAAATTTAAATTGACAAGTTCAGCTCTCAATGTTTTTCTATGGACTCCACCCCTTTACTCATTCTCTTCCCTCCTCACATTCCCACTCACGCAACTTCATGTTCCAAACGAGCCGCTTACCTCTGAATCCTGGTTGTTCAATCCTGGTTGAATCCTGTCTGCTTATGGAGAAACCCAAACTAAGACAAATCATAAATGATGACATCCCCCTCACAGTTGGGATCACAATTTGTGTTTTCACAAATTCTAGTCCTGCTTAGTAGGTACAGAAAAACTACCCTTTCTAAAATTGTTCGGATATTTGAATATATATATATATATCTCATAAAAAAGTCAAAAATAAAGCTTTCAATTGGTGTATTTTTTGTACTTTCAATAAAATTGCAAAACATTTGCATTGTTGGAAGCCTTTCAAGACAGGTGAGAGCTATGGTCCCCAGAATCACAAATTTTAAGGTAGAGACTAGCAATCCAGTTCAGCAGAAAGAATTAAAGACTTTAAAAATGCCCCGCAGAATTCAATTAGATGCCCAGAAGAGCTATTTGACTCCCACAGCAATTAAGAATGAAAGTGTTTTCCAAAGACATATGTGGAATCTTTGCAAGTGTGACTCAAAAGGTGCTTCAAAATATATGAAGAGTCACAGCCTGTCTCATTTAGCATTTTGTCCTGTTTGCTACGGATGTTTAAAGGGATGGTGTCGTACATACACAGTCGGACCTCCCTTACTCCACAGGTCAAATTCTCTGGATTGTTTTGCACAAGGTGCCCCTCAATGTTCTTTGGACTTTTAGACATAACTAACTGGAATACGCCTTCATTTTTAAGTTCTGAGCCCACAGCAAATAGTTGGTTCAAATACTACTAATTCTGATACCAGCAACTAATTTCGTAGTCTTCATGGGTTCTTGGGACTTTATCAGTATCACCTGAACCCTGATATTTTGTTAAAATTCACCCAGCTGTTTAGACAACTTGATTGCCTGCATACACTTTAGTAAAAGTCAGGGGGCTTTTGTTGTTGTTGTTGACAAAACTAATTACTGGACCCAGAAACCAGGACCCAATATGCCAAGCATCACAACAAACCCACAGCCTCAGTATTCAGATGTTTTTATTATTAATTATAGGAAAAAACCCACCATAACATAATATTTACCATCTTAGCCAACTTTAAGGGTACAGCTCAGTAGTGCTAAGTACATTCACATTGGTGTGCAACAGCTCTCGAACTGTTTCATCCTGCAAAACTGAAGCTCTATACCCATGGAAAAATAACTCTCCATTTTCCCCTCCCCCTCATCCCCTGGGAACCACAACCGTACTTTCTGTTTTTACGAGACTGACTAATTTAGATACCTCATCCAAGTAGAACTGTGCAGTATTTGTCCTTTTGTGACTGGCTTACTTCACTTAGCATAATGTCCTCAAGGTTCATCCATGTTGTGGCATAGAACAGGATTTCCTTCTTTTTAAAAACTGAATAATATTCCCTTGTATGTATAAACCACATTTTGTGTATCATGGACATTTGGACTTCATCCACATCTTGGCTATTACAAATAATGTTGCAATGAATATGGATCTGCAAATATCTTTTTGAGATCCTGTTTTCAATTCTTCTAGATATATATACCCAGAAGTGGGATTGCTGGATCATATGATAATTCTATTTTTAATTTTGAAAGAATCTCCATTCTGTTGTCCATAGCAGCTATACCATTTTACATTCCTGCCAACAGTGCACAGGGTTCCAATTTCTCCACATCCTTACCAACACTTGTTATTTCCTGGTTTTTTTGTTTTTTTTTGGATTGTGGTCATCCTAATGGATGTGAGACGATATTTCATTGTAGTTTTGATATGCCTTTCACTAATGATTAGTAATGATGAGCGTCTTTTCATATGCTTACTGGCCATTTGCATATCTTCTTTGAAGAGATGTCTATTCAAGTTTTTTGACCACTTTTTAATTAGGTTATTTGGGTTTTGTTGTTGTTGAGTTGTAGGAGCTCTTTATATATTCTGGATATAACCTCTTTATCAAATAGGTGATTTACAACTATTTTCTCCCCTTCTGTAGGTTGCCTTCTCACTCTGTTGATTGTTTGCTTTGATGTGCCAAAGATTTTACATTTGATGTAGTCCCATTTGTTTGTTTCTGCTTTTGATGCCTATGCTCTTGATGTCATAGGAAAAAATCATTGCCAAATCCAATGTCGTGAAGCTTTTTCTCTGTTTTCTTCTAGGAGTTTTATAGTTTTAAGTCTTAAGTTTAGGTTTTTAATTAAGTTTGAGTTAATTTTTGCATATGGTGTAAGGTAAAGATCCAACTTCTTTTGCATGTGGATATCCAGTTTTCCCAACACCATTTGTTGAAGAGACTGTCCTTTCCCCATTGTGTAGTCTTGACATCCTTGTCGAAGATCATTTGACCATATGCACAAAAGTTTATTTCTGGGCTCTCAATTCTGTTCCATTGGTCTATATGTCTGTCTTTATATCAGTACCACACTGTTTTGATTACTGTAGCTTTGTAATATGTTTTGAAATCAAGATGTGAGAGGCCTCCAAATTTGCTCTTCTTTTTCAAAATTGTTTTGGCTACTTGAGATCCCTTGTGATTGCATATGAATTTTAGGATTTTTTTCTATTTCTACAAAAAATGCCATTGGAATTTTGATAGGGGTTGCATTGAATTTGTAGATTGCTTTGTGTAGAATGAACATTTTAATGACAGTAAGTCTTCCAATCTACAAACACGAGGTGTCTTTCCAATCATTGATGTCTTCTTCAATTTCTTTCATCAATGCTTTTTAGTTTTCAGTATACAAGTTTTCCACCTCCTTGGTTAAGTTTATTCCTAAGTATTTTATTCTTTTTGATGCTGTTTTAAATGAGATTGTTTTCTTAATTTCCTTTTCAGATGGTTCACTGTTAGTGTATAGAAAGCAACTGATTTTTGCGCATTGATTTTGTATCCTGCAACTTTGCTGAATTCACTGATTAGTTCTGACAGTTTTTGTGTGGTGTCCTTAGGGTTTTCTGCATACAAGATCAACATTTGCCTTTTTCATCCCTTATCTTTGTATTGTCACATTTGTCCTTGTGGTCACTGAAGAGACACTACTTCTGCGATGCAGAGCCCTACAAAGACATCCGGATAACTGATCCATTATTTAAAAAATCACAGCAACAGGCTGGATGAGATGAACACAGGCCCAAGGCGTTAGGTGGCTGAAGCTTCAGAGCCTTTCACTGGGACATTTCAATCATAAACTAGAGCGAGGAAAAGGGCTCCCATCCACATGCCTGACTGATTCACTACCAGTTGGAAATGATGGGTTTTTATTCACATCCCAGGATCAGAAACATAAAATGTATTCAGAAACTACCATGGGAAAAAAGGAAGGCAAAAACACTCTAGAATCTTTGGCAGCCTCATCTATTCTACAAGTCACTTGTTAAAATGAGCCAATTTGCTAGTGACGGCTACTTAGAGCTTGGCTTTTTCTATGGCAGTCATAGAGTTTTAACCTGAAGCATGGATGGAATGCAAGAACATGTATAGATCTTCCAAAAGCAGCTCCTCCCCTCACACAAATTTAAACTGGAGTCTGAACCATGGCATGAAAATTTCAAGGTGCTAACATATTACAAGTTCCACTAGCCCATACAATCGGCTTGGAGATTAAAACAAAGATAACATTCCCAGCATGGGAAGAAATATCACTCTGCATAATTTAAAGAGTGCTATCATAAACTCGCAGGAAGTGAAATTCAGAATTGCCCATCTTGTGACAATAAATTTTAAAAAACGCAGAGGGATAAAGGAAGGTAGAAAGGCAGGAAAAGGTCATTATTATCACCGAAATCCTTGATTTCGGTAATCTTTTCCCCTTGGGGTAGAATTTGGAGAGTGTAGACATTAAAAAGATTAGAAGGGGTTCAGTTAAGGAAGAAAGGAAAGAAACCTAAAGGATTGTAGCTTGAGTAGTAAGATTTCTCTTCTTGTTAATAAAAGGTAAGACCCATTTCCCAACTTCGTTTACAGGTGGGTGTCACATGACTGAATTCTAGCTGAAGAAATGCAAGCAGAAGTGTTGAGTGACACCATAAGTTGTGCCTCCCTATACTCTTTCCACCTCCACCGACTTAAAGCCGCAGGCACCAAGAACTTAGAAACTACACATGGAAGACCGTGGTTCCTAAGATGCAAGGGGTCTGGGTCTCAAACGTAGGGAAAAGCTGCCTACCTATCAGGCACACCTGTTGTGGTCCTCACAGGAGTGAGAAATGAACTTCCATCATGTTGGAGTCATTACACCTGTTAGGATTTGTGTTGGCAGTTAGAATTCCCTAACTAAGGTGGTGTGGGGACCTGGAATTGGCCACCCCAAGATATGTCTCTTTGGCATCAGGATTATTTGAGGCTGATTGCTTTTGATAAACTGGGACAGGCAAGGAGGCTCTGAGGAATGGAACTTGCCCTTCCTTAGGACACATTTACATTTGTAAGGTAAATCTCTATCTGTAAATGGTGCCTCCGTCTCTGTACCAGGAAGAAGAAAGGCGATGACCTTCTCTCTAAAAACTGTTAATCAATACCAAAGGCAAGGACTTAAAATGTGCATTTTATTGTGCTAGTCTGGTAACCTCCTGTAACTGACTTCCCTCCCCCTCCCAACACTGGCATTTCTTAAGGATTAAGCATCTTTCCTTAGGCTAGGAACTGATTGCTGCACTCACCGGTGACCGCCCAGCTCCAGACAATCGACTTGCCTCCAGCTACGCCCACCGAGATAGCAGACCACTACCTGCTGTGTCCATCAAGCACTGTGCCAACGGGGCAATCTTGTGACTATTGTAAAAGGGACTTTTCAATCATATGTGAAACACCCCGTTTGGGGGCTATATAACCACTATGTGCACCCCACTTCTTCGGTGCCCTTTCTTCCTTCGGGAAGAAAGGCCCCGGGCCATGGTTCCTCATAAAGCTTTGTTTAATTTTCTCTTGCTATTCTGTCTCATGTGAATTTAATTCGTTCTCCAGCCAGACGAACCCCCATTTGGGGAGAGGAAATGTCCTCCTCCCCTACAGTGGTATCTGCGTAACCCCAGATAAGACTTCCACGTGTCTGAGATTCCGTTTACACATAGGAAAATAATCACATTAGTTCATGCAGAAGGAAATGAAGCAATGAAAATACAAATGTTTTTTATGCCATAACCATCATCTCACATGAATGCAAATTAGATAATTCTTACCTAAGTACACACCTGAGATTTAAATACAATATTTCATTGATTCTAAGGACCCTATATAAAATTAGCATATGTCTTACAATGGATGGACTGGCATAGTCAAAGTGACATTTAAAAAAATTCCTTAGTGGTATTTAAAATAAAGGTACGACTTTCAATCTATGGCTTCCTGGATTTGATGACGTGGCATGCCATATGCTGGATTCCAAGATTGTAATTATGATAAATCTCTGTTCCTTCAGGATTAGGTGCGCTTCTCTGAGTTTTCCAAGCTACATTATCCGAGAAAACTAGGGTGTTATGCAGTCGAGATCAAGAGACCGTAAAGTTCGGCTCAGAAGTCAATGCCATCTGGTCACAGTGCTGGATCCTCAGGCTAGGAGACTGCCTCGACATTACACGAAAATAGGACCTCTCAATTTCTCCAAGTTAAGTGTGCTACCTGAGGCTCAAAGTTTAATACAATAGTTTGTAGAAAGCTTTAATTTTGTCCCAGTGGTAAGAGTACGGACATACAGAACTACTAAGTAAGGAGAAATCAGTCATCTCCTAAAGCTCCAATTAAACCATAATCAGATGACTAATTTCTATAAATCCAGCTATGTATATTTTACACATCTCACTGATCTGTACCATGACATTAAACACACAACAATTCAACAGATGGTTCATATCTGCCCTGAACATAAATTCTAGAAGCTAAAATAAATATGTGGAAATACAAATATGGCCTCATTATCCACTCTTCCAGGACAGATAATCAAGATAATTTGTAAAATGTGCCTGAAACCCTTCCCTTCTTTTGCTGTGTCAGAGAAAACGCCTCTAAACCAACTGTAGCCTCCGGAGGTGGAATAGAAAGCAATGCTCCCTATTCAGGCCCGTTCCACTTCTTGCAGACAATGCAATCTAACACTCAACGCTGACTTAACACAGACCAGCAACTACGGCCCTGGGGCCAAGTCTGGCCCACTGCCGGTTATTATACAGCTCATGAGCTGAGAACGTTTCTTTTGCATTTTTAAATGTTTGCAAAAATCAAAAAGAATATTATTTTGTGACGTGAAAATTCTATGAAATTCAAATTTTAGTGTCCATAAATAAAACCTGACTGAAATACAGCCACATTGATTTGTTTCTGCATTGTCTATGGCTGTTCTCAGGCTACAAGGACAGAGAGTGTCTACACCATGCAGCCTGCAGTGTTTCCTATCGGGTGCTTCGCAGCAAAGTGTGCTGCTCCCTGACTCAAGCCTTGCTCCTCCAAGAAGCAGAAGCAGCATCACCCAGGAGCTTGTGTGAAACAGAATCTCAGGCCCTGCCCCGGGACTGCTGGCTTAGAATCTGTGTTTAAGGAGATCCCTAGGTGGTTTATAGAAACATTAAAATCGGGCAAGTCCTATTCTAAAGAAAATGGATACCCTATACATTAATCAAGAAAGGTATGTCAATTTGAGGAAATGGAAACAAATAGATTCATAACTCATATGAGTCATAGGTATTTTAGTTAACGATAAATATGAAATGATGAGACATTACTTTTCATGGTGCAAAAATCTGAGGAAATTTTAGATTTAACCCTAAACAACTACAAGATGGAAAGAGATAACAAATATCAGCCTAGATTAGCTTTCTGAAGTGGACACGTACTTAATCATAGCAGTTTTTGCTTTTTTTAACAATTGACCTAAAATGTTCCTGGTGGCAGAGAGGTGAATAATTTACCAAGTAAGCCATATAAACAACTTCACCTGTGCAGCAGAAGACTACTGATGACAGGGGAATAGCCATTCTAAAGCTGTGTGCCGGAACGCAAAGTCCGAGCACGCCTGTGGGCTATGCCACATTATGACCAGTCAGTCAATGCCCAGTTATCAGAATAAGCATTCTATTGCACTTCTCACTTTGACATTTTCAACTGGTTATTTCATTATCATTGGAAAGGCTTTCTTAGAGACAACCTAAGGACTCTACATTCATGAGGAGAGCAGTTTAAACTTTCAACATTCTGGTTTTCGTAGATTTAAACCCGTGTTTCTTCTGCAGATGATCCAGGCAGTTCTTAGGAATTTCTTCTGCTCACTAATCATAGAAGAAGAGCTGAACAGACGAGGATCGGAGCTTTTCTGGTGCAATTATGAACTCATTCCCAAAGGAAGGCAGGTCTTTAGACCAAGTTCTAAGGGATGGCCTCAAAGAATTATCATTTACTAGGCTCAGTTCTCACCAATGTGTGTATTTTCTGTTGGTCCAATTCTGAATTAGGTGAGCAATGCCGAAAGGCCAAGCCTCCCAAATATTTGGGAGGAAAAAGGTTTGTAAAAGATAATGATATCTGGTGAAATCTCCCAAGACAAAACAGTCAGACTTACCAATCAGCTCCATTTACTGAGCGGTCATTAAATTGGTTTGCATAGAAATCAGTTGTCACAGGCTATTTACAAACTTAATCAATCACCTGTATCTTTTGTTAATTCTTGACAATGTGGTGATCTATGCCCATGCAGGTTTTCTGATTCAATTTTAACCAGTGGTGACGGCCCCATCAGTTTTGGTCTAGATCACCATGGCCTCATTTACAACATGTCGTAATGAGTTTGCCCTTAATCATTCCTGTCCTCATGTTACTAGAATGTCCCTTATTCTGCCTCTGACTTATTGCCCAGCCCTACCCCACTCTACTGAGGGGGACTGGAGACGAGAATACCAAATGGTGTCCAGACCGGCAGCTCTTTCCCCATACGAAATGCCACCCTACGGTGTTAAAGAAATCATCATGGCTTCTGCCATTTTGAGTCTTTTGATAGAAGAATCTATGTTAATAAGGGTGCTCTGGTTTTTATTTTAAACCTTTACAGTTATTTATACAATTCCCATAATAAATACAAATTTTATAATAATAATATCCTGCATTGGGCCTCCTTGATGATGAAAAAAATGCAACAAGAAAATGGACAGTCCAGTGTGTTCAATCAGATTGAAAATCGATTTGAAGAAATTCATATTCACCTAACTAACCATCATATGTTCAAATTAGTTATGAGGACTGTCAATTTGGATTTATCAATCAGTCCCACTGATAGAAACCAATGCTAGCTAACTTAAGGGGAAAAAAAGCAAAAGAATTTAAGCAGCAAGCTAACTGGTAGCTCAGAGAGAATTCAGGCCAGCACTCGACAAGGACAAAGGCATGTCTAGGATGCAGGCAGCTGGGACTGTGGGCTGCTTCATTTGGGTCCAGCTCCTGGGATGAATCCACTCTATACCTTTTTCTGCTCTGTTTCATATCCAAAGTCCTTGAAGAGAGAATCCAATTACCCTAATTAGGTTACATGCTCACCTCTTCATGATGCCGCAAATGTTAAGGGGGTTGCCTAACACCTCCACGCAAAAGAAGTCAGGATGCCATTGTTGAGAGCAGGATGGGTGAATGGATGATATGGGATCAAAACAAAAACTCCGGTAAGATTCCTTGCCTCTCTACCATCCAGAAACACCCTTGTCTTTATATATACATTGGCAAAATTGTCCTCCACCTAACACATTGAGGCAATTCCATGCACAATAAAAACTTGCCTAACTCCTCCCTCAAAGGAGACAGCCTATAGCTGGCTGGCCATGTCCTGGATGTCTTGGGGGTGTCCCTTTCCTTTCTGGCTTTATCTGGATCCCACGTGATATTCAACAACCTAGGGAGTAAGTGATACATTTAACCACCACAGCCAACAAACCCTACGAGTTTAGGGGGAAGGACAAGGAAATAAGGTATTTAATTGAAAAATGTAACTGTTTAAGACAGAGCAAGACAGGAAATATGGGCGGAAACTACAGGTGCCATATGGTAATTTTCCCCTGCCTCCTTCACCACCTGTCCAAGTCCCTCTTTACTGCAGGCAGCACTTCTATTCACACAGGCTCTTTACTTGGTGGAATGAGACCAGCCTGAGCAATCTCACCCCTGCAAGGGCTGCCCTGGTCAGGCTAGGTTGCCATCATTCGCCCTGACTATCATGCAGGGCGTGAAAAGGGGGCACCCCAGGGACCCCACTGGGCTCTTCCCTGTCCCCTTGGGGAAGAAGCACATCTTCCTTGCGTGTCCAGGTCAGTGACTTCATACAACATCCTAAGCACCTAAAACAGGGACGTGGAATGTTCCAAACAGGCAAACACGGAAGCCTTAGCTTCACAGTCCTGCTAGAAGAGTCCAGCTGAGGAGGCCTTTCGTCATCGGGAAGTTCTATGTCTGAATCAGACAAGCTCAGGTCAACCAGAGGAACAAGATTTCCCAAATGGGTCAGTAGAGATCCTCATGAGGACAGAGAGAGAGAGAATCTGATAAATAGAAGCATACACTAGCTTGACGATTATTAAGCTAATAAGGTAGGGAGAATATGTGGTTAGAAATATCTTAAGCATTTGCAAAATGTTATGGGTTCTTGCCTAAATTTTTCAATTCCTTTTTACCTTAATTTTAATGTATATTTCATTACATTTTACTTTTTTATCTATGTGTTGTGTTTACTATATGGTAGAAACTTTACTTTTCTTTGCACAAAACTCTGCAAATTCTTTCTCCAAGGCCCTTTCTTACCTTTTTCAAGTAACATTCTCCTCTTATTATGGCAGTACTGCTTTTTACATGGCGCGTTAGAGATGAGTTGTTGCTCTGTATTGGGAATTTCCTAGAGAGCCACCTGTGGAAGGAAAAATAATGCATTTTTAGATGGTAAGTACATTTACAGGGTTAAAGAAATAATTAACGATAATAAACGTAACAAAAGAATGTGAATACAAAAAGCAAGAATTATCTGTGCCAAGTTTGACTGTTGTGATTATTTCTGCTTATGCCTACAACTAAAAAAGGAGAAACGAGGACTTAAACTAGTGCCAAGCTTGTAATAAAGGAAACCACAAGCCTATGGATTCACATGATTATTGCAAAGAGTAATATAGAAAGAGTATAATGGGACAAAACCAATTACCTATTTATTACTACAGAGATGTGCTGAGAAGGAAAAGGAGAATATTTGTGCCTACAAGGCTCATAAACCAACAAACATTACTGAGTCACGGGTGCAGGAATTGAGTTAGCGGATGGAACCACCAAGCATGCTCTCTTGGGATCCCTAGTGTTCCTCATTTTTGATTTATCACAAGATTCTTTATTTAATAGCAGTGTTTACAGTTTGCTGATTTACTAGTAACCACGTTCATCCATTTAGGGATGGCATTCTGATTACAAATAAACCATAAAAATCACAAAATTAATAAAAAGAGGAATAGCAAGGGAAATCGGGGCACAAAGTTGAAGTAATAATCTAAGGCAAATTTTTCTTTTTTGACATGTTTTTATGACCCAGACTGTGCTTTATTCCAGAGAACTAATGTGACCATTTGTTGTAAATGAAATAATTCTCCAGTTGATATTTTCCCACCATGTACAAGATCAAGTTGAGCATTAACGTCGTTAACAGTTTTATGTGCCTAAAGGTGGGAAGTCCTTGTTTGAAACACGCGCTTAGCGTTTGCTTTACAATCTCTTGCACATTGCATCATAGTATACTGCATCTGCATCACCAAAAGCCTTCATATTCAAACCCTAGGTTTTATCAGAATCTCCGATCGAACTCTATCAATTTAACTTTCTTGTTGACACAACTAATAGAAAAGCATGTACCTGGAGAGGGGGAAAGAAATTCTTTGATCAAGTTTCTGATTCATTCCCCAATTCCTTCTCCCAAGTAATGTGCATGCTCCTACTCATAGTGGATGTTTTGGCTACATCTAGATATGAGTCATTTATGTCTTTATTGGAATAAAGAACTTCACTTACAAATGTGTCCTTTCTACAAACAGATGTTTCTAGATTATCCTAATTCAGGATTTTTCAGCCTCAGCACCATTAACATTTGGGCCTGGATCATTCTCTGCTGTAGGGAGAAGTCCTGTGTGTTGTAGGATGTTTAGCAGGATCCCTGGCCTCCACCCACTAGACGCCAGTCACATCCCTCCCACTTAGCCATGGCAATCCAAAATGTCTCCAGATTTGTCCCCTGGGCGAAGTGCCCTCAGTTGACAACCACTGACATAATTGAAGTTAAACACAGATCTAGAAACTCTATTGCTATAGCTTGGCAGAGAGACAGGGAGAGCAAGAAACAGAGAGAGAGAAATTTTTCTTCCCCACAGGTCTGTTCATCTCCAACAACTAATGCACTTACTGCTGCATTTTATTGGTATTCTTGTTATGAATAGCTTTCATTTTGGCACTGCCACTACGTGCTAAGCATTTTACATGCAATTTTGTAGCCCTCATATTTCCAAAGGTAGGTCATTTTTCCCTTTTTTACAACTGAGGAAACTAAAATTCGGAGAGTCTAGGCCAGTGTTCCTCACAATTTAACGTGCGTACACATCTTCCGGGGTTCCAGCTAAAGTTCAGATGCGAGTTCAGCAGGTCTGTGGTGGAAGCTGAGAGTCTGCATTTCTAGCAAGCTCCCAGGTGATGTTGATGCTATTGGTCCATGGAACCACACTCTGAGAAGCAGGAGACAAGGGAACTTACCTAAACCCCCGCACCTAGAAACTGGTAGAGTCAGAAGTGGAACCCGAGACTGATTCTCACACAGGCTACATCATTCCACCTCTCGACGTGAACATGTGTGCCAGGTGGTTAGCTTAACTCTTTTTTTTTTTTCCGGGGAAGATTAGCCCTGAGCTAACATCTGCTGCCAATCCTCCTCCTTTTGCTGAGGAAGACTGGCCCTGAGCTAACATCCATGCCCATCTTCCTCTACTTTATATGTGGAACACCTGCCACAGCATGGCTTGACAAGTGGTGCCATGTCCGCACCCGGGATCCAAACAGGTGAACCCAGGGCTGCCAAAGCGGAACATGCAACTTTAACTGCTGCACCACCATGCTGGCCCCCTAGCCTAACTCTTCTTGATCGGCCTCAGGCTCTAGTGTTTCACCTTCCTACTTACCCATTGTGCTGCAGGTCTGGTAAAAGACAGAATGAGAAGAGTCAGTTTAAACGAATTAACACCAATTAGAAAATAACTCCATCACTCTTTCTCTTTTCGTACATTGATCTAATGAGCACTAATTGCATCACCTTCTAGCTGCCAGACAGGGAACTGGACCTTGAACTCAAACAGCAAAGGAATGCAATCCTCCTCTCTTCAAGTTCATGTTTAATTGGGGATGTCAATGCATGAACAGATAATTATGAAACTCAAACTTATTCCTGAAGCCTGAACAGGGAAATTACTGACTGGGGCACAGACTGAAACTGATATCATACCACCTCAACTATAATAAGCCCAACCCCAGTCATGACTTCTCTCATTCTGAGGCCATTCCAATATGGCCACCCTTTTGAGACTGGTGTGCTGTTCTCTGAATGAGCCTGTCTGGTTCTTTCTGACAAGCTGGAGATGATAATATACATTCATTCTTGAATAAGATACAAATAAGACAAACAATAGAACAAATAGAAAGTTTCATTTAGAAGGGGTCATAATGAAATCATCTGCTGATAGCTTTTATATTCATCATGCTATGATTTATTCAACATGTATCTCCTGTGTGCCCTGGCAACCGTGGCTATTATGAGCTACGTACTGAAAATTTAGTAAACCCATAGATAATGATTTCAACAATTGAAATGGTGCCAATTAACAACAGGAGCTAAAGTTGACAATCTAGAAGTTACTGATATGGTCCATTTGTAAAATGGGGGAGCTTATCTAGATGCCTCCTAATGAGACTTGGTTACGGGATTCATCACAACTACTGTTATGGACTCTATCTGATCCTAACTTATTTGGGACCTCACTCCACCAAATTTTTCTCTCCTGTACCTTTAACATCATTCTTTCTACTCAAACACACCTATTCCACATCAAGAATTAGATCAAACGGCATTATCATTGGAGGAACGATGTCAGTAAAATGTGGAAGTTGCATTGGTTCATGTAAATTTTATTCCAGAGATTAATGTTTCACACCACCAAGTCACAGCAATGCAATACAAAGATACAGTCACGTGTCCCTCAACGATGGGGATACATTCTGAGAAATGTGTCTTTAGGCATTGTCACTGTTGTGCGAACATCATAGAATGCACTTACACAAACCTAGATGGTATAGCCTACTACACACCTAGATTACAGGACACTAATCTTATGGGACCACTGTCATATATGCAGTCCGTCTTTGACTGAAACATCGTGATGTGACATGTGACTGTACACTAACATAGCTGAGAGCATCAACAATACAGGAAAAAAGAGAACTGTACACAATTTCCATTGACCTCATAGTCTCCTTCTGGCCCATGTAGCCAGCCATTCCTTGCATCTTGGACACGCTTATCACCTGGTTCTCCCTGACTCTTGTGCGTTTTTGCCTTTGTCTTCCAAGACCTTCTGTACATCCCCTCCCATCGAGCTATCATTATTTTAAGATAATATTCCACACTCATCTTGGCATCCTTTTAAAATTAGCACTTTAAATGTCTTTTTCATTTGCTAGCAGTTTTATTATAATTGTATTTATTTTTGTTATTATTCAGGTTACAGAGTTCAAAAATTTTTGAGAAAAATGCTCCCAAAATATTTTCCCATGAACCCTACTATTTTTAGACAACTATTTTTATGATTACTAGATTTATTTTTCAGGTGTGTATATATCACATAATAGCAAAAAAATCCCCAAACCCAAAACCTTGTATTTGACCTCAGAGTATCCATATACTCAAATATCTCTTATCTTCCTACAACAAAAATAACAAAATCTTCATTTCACCCTGTTTCTCACTGCAACTACAGATCTCTGGCCCTCCGTCACTTCACAGCCAAATTTCATAAATACAAATCCATAATTGCCATCTCCTCCTCACAATTGGACATGCACTCCCCGTCCACCTTCAGTCTGGCTTTCACCTCATCCACTGCACTGAAACAGCCTTGGCATGGGTTACCAACAACATTTTTGTACCTCAGTTTAACAAACAAAACACCACAGTCTACATGCCCCTCAGCTGGGGGCTGGAGACACAGACTGCTGCATTCATACTACTCAGCAATAAAGAGGAATGAATGCCGATACATGCAACAGTGTGGACCAATCTCAACGCGTGATGCTGAGTGATGCAAGCCAAATTCGAAGACTAAATACATACCGAATAATTCCACTTAGTGACATTCCTGCAAAGGCAAAACTCTATGGACAGGGAACAGATCAAGGGCGGCCAGGGGCTGGGTTGGGGATGCTTAGAGGGGCATTTTGCGGGGTGGAGGGGAAGCAGGAGTGGTACTGGAATTGTTATGTATCTTGATTGAGCGGTGTGGCACAACTGCATATATTTGTCAATCTCACAAAACCGAACACTTAAAAGGGTTAATTTTACTGTATGTAAATTATACCACAATAAAATAAATTAAAAAAAAGATCTATTCTAGTCCTCAGTATATTTGATCCAATTGCTGCACATGTCACTGCTGGGGTTTCCTTTCTCTGCTGTTTATGTAGCCCTCCTCATTTTCTCCCTTCCCCAAGATATCTCCATTTTAGCCTCTGGTAGACTTCTCTTCCATACATCCCCTTTCATCAAGCTCTCCCAATGCTCGGAAATGATGCAGTTCCGAGGCATTCTGCTCTGATGCTCTTCCTGTCTCACCCTCCTGATCACCAGTTTCTTCAACCTATGAGCTGATGAATCGCCAGTTTCTCCAGACACATCCCCTGTACTTGGGACTCATCTATGAACTCATCTTTGGACAGCTCATTGATACCTACTGTGTGCGCTCTAAACTTCATTCCCCTGCTCTGTCCTTTAGCTTGATAGAAAGCATTGCAATTTCACCCCAAATGGGGAGAAACATGGACTTCATCATTGACCCCTCTCACCCTCATCTCCAGCCCCGACAACCTGATAAATGAACAGCCAAGATTGATTCTACTCTTTTGATTAGCCCTTGAACCTGTCCCTCCCTTCTATGTGCATTGTCACGACCTTGAATCAGACCACTGCCTTGGATCAGATCCCCATCTTTCTCTCCTGGATCACTCTGCAAATTTCCAGCTCTTCTCCCTGCCTCTGATCTTGTTCCTTTGCAATCAGCCACTTATTCATTTGAATAACGTAAACTGAGTCCCTCCTGTGTGTCAGTACTCAATACTTGATTACAAGGAACTCCCAACCCAGTCAGTAGAGGCTAAACTCCTAACATGTACTCAAACCAGAAGATGCTCACGAGAACAGCTCTTAAAATATGTCGAGTTAAAAAAGAATCATTTATTGTCTATTAAGTGCTCGAGATTGGGTATACAAAGATGAATAACACTCTGTGCTGCCCTCAAGGAAACAGGGAAGTAAATAAATTTAATAAAAGGGCTCCTCACACCCAGCCCTCAAAGGCACCCTCTGCAACCCTTGCACTTTCGAAATAAACGTGTGAGTAAAGAGAAAGAGTGTCATATGGAAGTGGTGTGCTTGTCTTTATCTTTGATTTTCCCTCTAGTAAAGCTGTAATTTTGCTTTCTTTTTGAAGTTGAAAATCAATGCTGAGTTTAAGTCATTCCTCTCTGTTGACTCAAAAGATGACTGTTTATAGTGAGGAATAAAAGTGAATCAAATGTTCAACTAGTAGATCTAATCAACACTATCCCAAATGTATTTATTTTTTCAGCTTTACTGAGATATAATTGACAAATAAAATTGCAAAATATTTAAAGAGTACCATGCGATGCTCTGGTACACGGATATATTGTGAAAGGATTCCCCCACATCCATCACCAAATATATTTACCTTTTTTTTTTTGTTGGTGAGAACATTTAAGTTCTACTCTTTCAGCAAACTTCAATTATACAATACAGTGTTATCAACTATAGTCACCATGTTATACATTAGGTCCTCAAACCTTATACATCTTACAATCGAAAGTTTGTACCCTTTTACCAACCTCTCCCTGTTTCCCCCGTCCCCAGCCCCTGGCAACCACCATCCTACCCTCTGTTTCTATGAGTTTAACCTTTTTTTTTCTTTTTAGATTCCACATATAAGTGATACCATGTAGTACCTATCCGTCTTTGTCTGGCTTATTTTACTTAGAATAAGGCCCTCAAGGGTCATCCATGCTGTCGCAAATAGCAGGATTTCCTTCTTTTTTGAGGTTGGCTAATATTCCATTGTGTATACACACACACACACACACACACACACACACACACACACACACCACCTTTTGTTGATCCATTCATCCATTTGATCCTGGCCCTGATATCAGTTCCCCTCCATTAAACCCAGCATATATGGGGTTGAAACCAAAAGCACCCATCCCCTTTCCCTGCTCCTCTAGTTACAGTCACATGTAAACATAGGTTTCTTTAACCTCTGTATCCCTGAGCTTCCCAAGGCAAACAGAAGTTACAAATTGTTAAAAGTCTAGGTGGCCTTACACTGGGCTCACACTAAAGTTTTAGCTAATTATGGGTTCTTGAAGTTTATTACAGGGAAACTGATATCCAGAGAATATCAAGAAGCTGAAGCTTCCCAGATCCCAACTCCTTGGCTTCCCAGCGCCAGTATCCACCATCCATCACAGAGGCAGACAACCAAGGATATCTACCTGCGGATTCCCTTATCTCACCATCTCCCTCCCTGAAAGCAGCCTCACAAGGCCAAAGGCCAGCTGGTGGGAAGGTGACAATCAGCAAGGCCACATGCTACCCCTCCCTACAAGCAACCACATTCTTCACAACCTTTAAAATCCTTTGCCTCCCATCATTTGAGGAAACAAGTTTGAGGGCTTACTCTTGTCTCCCGGCTGATGTCACCTGAAATAAACCCCTTTCCTTACTATAAGCCTGGTGTTCCAGTTTTGACTTTGGCCCCTCTTATGTGGTGGGTAAAAGAACCTATGTTTGTGGCTGGTAACACATTAACAGACTCTTAAGTTGTTCCCATACCTTGGCTATTATCAATAATGCTACAATGAGCATGGGAGTGCAGGTATCTCTTCAAGATAATGGTTTCGTTTCCTTTGTATATATACCCAGAAGTGGAATTGCTGGACCATATGGTAGTTCTACTCCAAATTTATGATAGGTTAAGAAAATGCAAGAAAGAGGAATTTAAAGGGAGATTGATCAAGAAAAAAAATTATTCATAACATTTGTTAAAATGGTAAGGGAGACTTTCCTCAGGACTATCAGGACAGGTATAGGGACTACTGCAATGGGGTTTTGGAGGAGGGGACAGAGATTGGGCTCCTGTCCAAATGCAACAAAAAAAGCCAAGGAGCAGTGTGTGTCGGGGTGGCAGGTGTCAGGGGTCGGGGCAGAGGTGGACAGGAAATGACTGCAAGGGTAGGGTAGTTCTTTGCCCTACCTAAATGGTGCTAAACAGACCCGACAGGATTCTTGCTGAAGGCAGGCCAAGGTGAGGAGAGAGCACCTGGGGGCTGGTGGGGGAGGATGACGGTGAGCAGATAGCAAGGGTGGGGGACTCTGGCTAAACCAAATCAACAGGATATTTGCTAAAACTGCGCTTTTGGAGGAAATACTCAAGGATGAAGTCAAATCAGACTCAAAAGGGTGAGGGAGAAAAATTTTGCCAAGATTTCCTATGTTCGCAAAGCAAATGTCAGAAAGGCACATTATATAATAACAATGGCAGCAAACGCTTCTTAGTGCTTACTACACCCCAAGTGATGTTTGATGCATTTCACATATAATCCTGAAATTCTCACTACAACCATAACATAGGTACTGGTATTATCACCATTTTATAGCAAAAAAAAAGCCTAAATAATCTAGAAGTTAAGTTACTTCCTAAGATCATACATTAGTAAGTGCAGAACCAACATTAGTAACCAGGAAGTCTGACTCCATGGTTTGCACTCTTAATCATTGTAATATCTTAAGAAATTGATCAAAATTAACAAAAAAATGAAAATTTAATTTTTAATGCCAGGAATCTTATAACTGCAGAAAAAGAAAGGGGAATAATGGTTTCTTAAAATCCCTCTATAGAGGAAAAGGGAATTAAGAAGAAAAACAATTCTGTTAAAAGTAATCTTAAAAATGACATTAACGTTGATAAAAAGATGTCTCTGTGGAGCCTCCTGAATCATACAGACAAGACAAGGATGGTCACATGTGTGCCCCATCTTTGGCCCACCAATCTCCCCCTTGGAAGGCCTTTTGAGTTAGAATGGAGAGCATTCATGCATAATGACTTCCAAACTTGGAAATCATATTTCAAGGAAACTCACTCCACTTTTAAACTAAGCACACATAAAGTACAGCCAGTTCTATTTCCAAAAGTATTTCACTTTGACAGACCTGGCAAAGTATGTGCTATATCAGGTTGTTTGTCAAAAACTCACAAACTGTATCCTAATAATCTTTTTTCCTTTTTACTAGACAAAATATGTGGTGCCATATATCTGAGAATGCTAAGTAAGTACCATCTGTTTTTTTTTTCTCATGAGAGAGAGAAAAAAAGGAATGCTGTTTCTTACTCAAAATACTTTTTCATTATCTTTAGACATTTAAGAAACATATGACAGACCACAGAGGTAAGAAGATAATTCTGTTCCTCCAGCTTCCAGTGAATCCAATACCAAGTATGGAATGCTCTTGAGTAGCTGAACACAGTGTCTTTAGATGAAAATATGTGGAGCAAAATCTCTCTAGCACCCCATCAAGGGACAAATAGATAAAGAAGATGTGTTACATATACACAGTGGAATACTACTCAGCCATAAGAAATGATGAAATCCAGCCATTTGTGACAACATGGATGGGCCTTGAGGGTATTACGCTAAGTGAAAAAGTCAGAGGGAGAAAGTCAAATACTGTATGATCTCACTCATAAGTAGAAGATAAAAACAACAACAAACAAACAAACAGCAACAGAGATTGGATTGGTAGTTACCAGAGGGGAAGGGGGAGGGAGGAGGGAGAAAGGGGTGAGGGCACGTGTGTGTGGTGATGGATTGGAATTAGTCTTTGGGTGGTGAATATGATGTAATCTACACAGAAATCGAAATATATAAAGATGTACATCCGAAATTTATAAAATGTTATAAACCAACATTACCACAATAAAAAAAATACTAAAAAGAAAAATCTCTGCAGCACCTTCAGGATGCACATTTCCTCAAAAGGTTAAGAACGTTTCTCTTAAAACTATTTAAAAAATTTATCAAATCAGAAATAATATTAAGGTCATATGAATGGAAACATGGCCAATTTTATAGTAATTAATACTTCAAAAAAGAGAACAAGTAGAGTGATAAATGATTGATATGTGTTTTATTTTACTTTCTGTTGCAATATTTGTAACGCTGTAACAATAAAACAGCATAATCTAGAGAGTTATACTTTGCTAGTAAAAGATCTTTCCCAGAAAAAAAAAAAGATCCATGTAGGTAAAGACTCTACTATAAGTGTGAATCAGTACTATTCTACTTTGTCTTTTTTTCCCGCATTTTTAAATGCATGTCCGGAGCTTGAACATCAAGAGAGGCACACTAGTAAACACAGTATTCTCACTCACAAGTATGCAGATTCAAAGCACAATTGCACTTTATCAAGATTACTTATACTTCACACTACAGAAAGAATCTCCATTGAAGGGAGAGTGGCCAACCCCCAGTGTGTGACAGTGACCTGCAAGAGGAACACCCGGGAGCCCTGGAAAAGCCCTCATCCGTGACTTCATGTGAACACTGCAAGTTGCGCCTGTACATCAGTCTCTTCCATCGTGCTTAGAACAAGAGGTGACCACGTGCATGTGCTTATGTGATATACTCTCTCTTGGTTTCAGTCAGCGGAGATGAGGACGGCACCAAATTTCCTATCTGAGGAAGGACCGCTTTGTGACAACAAGGTCCACTTGGAAGGATACCTACAAGGGAAGCCCTCTTTTCATTTGTGAAGTGTCTTCCTAAGGCAGAAGATGGTAGATGACAGGTCTTCCCCGCAGTGATTACTCAGTGGGATCATTTTCAATGGCTCATTGTTATTGCTGATCCGGGTCAGGGTGAGAATGACTCTACAAAGCCGTGATGTAGGAAATGGGACAGACAATGGAACTTCTGAGCCCCTTTAACTAGCATCCAGATAGAACCTAAAACCTGAGATCAACCAAATCAAAACATCTTGGTGGAACTGTTGAAATTTTCTCCTCCAGTTGTATGGTCTCAGAGAAAGAAATGTTTTGACCAAGTGAATGAGTTAGTATTTGAAAGCTACCATGGACTGCAGGAGAGAAAGAACTTAGTCCATCTAAGACACTCCCCATGGAGCTCTTTAGAGTCCAAAAGAAGCCAAAAAGTCCAAAGAAGACTTCGTATGGTACAGAATACGAGCAAGTAGTAACAAAATGACCTGGGGAAATTTTTAGAGAGAAGATCACTTCTACGTACTTTTGGAATTTACAATTTGATGGACAGCCGGGCTGCCTTCTCATGCACCTAAGTTCACCACTAGCCTATTCAGTGACTTTGTCTCAATTAGAGAAAGTGTCTCCTCTGGTCCAAAGACTTCTTGGTGGAAAGAAAATGTTGACCCTTTCGCCAGGGGTACAGATCCTAATCCCAGGTGTGTAGCAGAGGCTAGAGTAGAATGTCTGCTTCTCCCCCTAAATTAGGCTCCTTTGCTCAGTGGATGAACTTCAGCATCATGCTGGATTTGTCCTCTGGTTTGTGCAAATGTGACCATTTAACCATCACCTTTTCAGACACCTTTTCAGAAACCCTGTGCGGTAGTTTTGTATTGTTTTAACATAGCTTAGCTGGTTCTCTGCTTTCCAGAATGTGTTTCCCTGTATGACTCTGGGTCAAGGCTGGCCACACAGAAAGTTCTGTGAGACTGGGAAGGCATGAGGAAGCAGCAGCCATTACAGAAGGTTGGCAGAGGGCCAAGAGAGGATGCATCCATTCAAGTTGTCACCAATCTGCTTGACCCCCGTGTTAGTATGGGGTGGCAGCTGGGACCACAACACCTCAGAACACCTCCTCTAGTGACTCCAGGCCCCGGGCCAGGTACACATACAGCTCCAGGCAAAGATCACTGCATTGTCTGGTTCAGATGTGGTGTTGGAGAGAGGTGGGTTCCATTTTGTCCTCATAGGTACCAACTGATCCCCATGGGCTCCAGCTTATCCAGGAGGGCTCTAGTTGTCTTTGCTTTCCCATTTTATGTCCAACTTTCTTCTCACCGGTCTTCCCTGCTGACTTCGTGCTATCAGATACACAGGCAACAGCCTTGCATACAGATCTGCACCAGCTCCCATTTGTGATCCCTGGTTAATGACTTTCCTCCAATTCTCCAACTGTCCCCTTATCGATTTTTACCATCTTAGCATCTCTCAGAGTTATGTAAGGTCTAATTAAAAATCCCTTTTTCTAGTAAGGTTTCATCAATTTTCTCTTAAATACCACTTGTAATACTTTTTCATTACTTTTATTGCTATTACTTGCAGTCAGTTTTAGTCATTTTATTTCTATTTAGTCCTTAACTGTAAGTTAAAAATAGTAAAAGATCACTTTCACGTCTCCTCTCTGCTGCTTTCCAATAAGAAAAACAATAAACACACCTTCAAATGTATCAGTATTTGAAACCAGCAAAGAGTTAGCCATTGATGATTAAGTAGCTAGGAACTAAAGTTTTTTTTCCTTTTTGCAATTACTGATTATAGCTTTTAGCTGTTTACCACCCATTGTTACCTGTGCAGTTTAGGCAATATGCTATCTGACTCCCACTAGGTGTCCTATAGATAACATCTTCCTGGAGCCTGGGTCACCATGGTAATGGGTGTGTGAGCTGTTTTTCAGGAATTAGAACTCCGCGTCTACTTCAGGCCGGTTGAGACCACCAACTCATCAACTGGACCCGCGCAGATGTCTGATAGGAGACCTTTTAACGCCAAGAGGCTAAAACCTCCACCCTCAGATCATGCTAATACCACCATTTTGTGAACATGGGTCCTATGAAGAGGCATGAAGTCTGACTAGGCTTGCGCAGATCATCAATTGCCTCACCTCTCCTCACCTCCAATCACCTCTCTCCACATTTCAGGCCACCTGGCCTGAAATTTATGGGATATCCCATAAATATCCCTGAGTCCCTATTTTCCGGGAAGCGCATTTGAGACTCATGCTCTCGCTTCCTTGCATGGCTGCCTTGTGATTAGACTCTCTCTGCTGCAATCTCGTCGTCTCGGTGTTTGGCGGCAGGCAAAAACGAACCTGGTTCGGTAACATATTGAGGTACTATTTTAAAACATATTTCCTATAATCTGAGAATATTCCTTTGACCATGTCGACGAAAATAATCCATAACCAATCTATAAATGAAAATTTGGGTGAGTTTATTCTGAGCTTAAATCTGAGGATTATAACCCGGGAGAGTCTTTCCACAAAGGAACAGAGCACTCCAAAGAAGTCGGGGTATAAGGGTTGTTATATACCCTCAAAGAGGATGTTTCACATAGGATTGAAATGTCCCTTTTACAATAGTCGCGAGACTGCTCTGTCGGCACAGCGATTGATGGAAATAGCAGGTAGGTCTGCTGTCTCGGTGAACACAGCAGGGTGGCAGTCTGTTGTCTCCAGCTGAGTGGTCACAGGTGAGCTGGGAGGTGAGTGCAGCAATCAGTTCCTAGCCTAAGGAAAAATGCTTATCCCTAAGGAAATGCTAATGTGGGGGAAAGTTGCACCTTTATCTCAAGGGCCTTTGTTCTGGCCATAGGAAATGTCTAAGTAGATATGCAATGCGTGCTCAATAGCCACAGTCAGGCCCTTTTGAAAAAAAAAGTCAGGCCGAATTAGGTTTATACCAAATGGCTTCCTCATATACTCCAATATATCCTATTGCTTGCCATTTTTATTTGTCAACCATAAGGGAGGATGGAATCTCTAACCCATGATTAGCATTATTCTACACTAATATGTCTGAGACAGTAATATTGTAATCCATCCTTCCAGGCCCACCTACACCATACAACCTGGTTTAATTAGCCCATCCATTTGAAATTCTATGCTCCTACCATACTTGAAAAAGAATCCCTAATTCCACATTGCTTATAGTTCACCTTCCCTAATCGAATCCTTACCAACAAATCAATTCTGCTGCTTCTAAACAAAGGGACCTCAAAAACCTGGGCTAGGTGTGTGTACACCTTGATGCAACTTTAAAAGACTTGGGCCAGTATATCAAGACCTAACACCAGAAATCAGCATGGCTGCCAACTAGAACTTTGACCCTAATTCCACTCTTGGCTCTGTTCCCTCATGGCCTGGTGTTCATAGAGCTACCTGCCTACTGTGTTCTAGGGTTTATCTTCTGATTTCTCCACTGCTACTCTCACTACCACTATCACTATCATCCCAATAACCACAAAAAGCGAAATTAGTAACCATAATAGGAACTATGACAACAAGAAAACACGAAATTTACTTACTATTTACAATGTGATTGGAACTAGAATGTAACATAATTAATTCCTCTAATAATCACACAATGTACGTATTTTTATATCCACCTAATAGATGACAGAGCTACATTTTGAATTCTGAGCTATCGGTTTCTGAATTCCTTACTCTATTCATTGCAAAAACTGAAACTCTAGTGAGATGAATTTCCAAGCCCTGAAGTCATGGCCCTAATCCCCTTTGATTCTATCTGCAAAAGCTCTGGCAGTCTGCTGGAGGCCGCCACCAACATACGTGAACTACTATATTTTGCAGCCGAGAAGCTTCTTTGAAACCTTGTACTATCCATATGCCCTGGCCTCCACCTGTTACTTTATTCTAGAATTGCCAAAGCCCAATGGCCACCTGTCTCAATGTCCTACCTGCTTGAATTCTTTGCTTTAAAGCTTGGCAGAGCGAAGCCAATGGGAAAATTCAGAGTGTCAGTAAAACCAGGAGTGGAGCAGGGTTGCACAGGGCAACCAAATGTAAATTTGGAAATGTAAACCAGAAGAGATCAAAAGCTGTAGAAAAATACAAAGGACTTGCAAAAGCAAAGGCATTACTGTGGGACTCCGTGCAGCTACCCCAGCTCGCTGTTATTCTCCTGTTTATCTGTGCTCCACTCAACCACAGGAGTGCCTCAGAAGTGCCAAGCAGCTCTGACAGTCATTACAGAACCAGCTGGGTCCCTCTGCCTGTGTTTGCTCGAAGTTCAGCATGACAAACAGTCTTTCTTCCCAACCAAGCTTCAGGATATGCATTTCTGTTGGTTGTGTTCTAGCTATTTCTGTGCCATTCTGATCTCTCTGAATTTGTAAAATTAGAAATTTCAGAGTTTGGATTCAGGAGTGTCATATCCTGTGAAGGTGCTGGTGTGCCTGAAAGTGTCTTTTTCCTTATTTGTTGAAGAGCACCAGAATATGCCATCCCCAAGTGTGCCTCTTTGGGGTATGGATGATTTTGAGCTGAAGGCAATTAAGAACAAGCAGATACAAGAAAAGCTCTTTACCTCCCTCTAACTGCCTTAAAATAGAGTGTATGTATTTCCCCTTTTGTATAAGAAATTTACATTTATAAAGGAAATTTCCATTTGTAAAGATGTCTCCACACCAGGAAGAGAGCTACTCCTAGAGACACTTGTCGTCTGCATAACAAGACAACCCGTGTTTACCTGACATCTCCTCCCCTCACCTTCCCAAACTTGCCTCCCTGACCAGAAGCCCAAGACCCCTTTTGCTTTGTTTAGCCTGTGATGTACTGAAGCCTCAATCATCTGGCTGCCTCCTTGAGCCACAGGTTTCTTTGTGAGCTTCAATGAACTGCTTCTTTTCTCTTGTTAATCTGTCTTTTATCAGTTTGATTCACAGTCCCAGCCATTGAATTTAGTAGGGTAGAAGGAAAACTATTTTTCCTTCCCTACCTGTTCAAGAGGATGCTTTAAGAAGCGAGGGAAAAAAAGGTGTGTGTCTATGTGTGCACATTTGTGTGCGTGCGTGCACATGCAAGTTTGTGCATGTTTGTGTGCATGTATGCATTCATGTGTGCACGTACGTGTGTGCACGCACTTCAGTGCTGTCCCCAAACTCTCTGTACTACTCAGATGCTCCTTTTCTGTGGTTAGATCCTGTCTATGATGATAAATGTCTTCAATGGGAAGGAACCACCCGCTCCATGGGCCTGTTTTAGTCAAGCTGGCTGAGCCACCACTCTTGCATTAACTGTGTGGTGCCCACATTCTTTCACATCTCCTCAGCAGGACAGAGACTACTGGACAAAATCCATCACAAACACGACCAAGCATAAAATTTGTCCTTACACAATGAGAATAAACTTAGGCAGTATTCAACTTTATAAGACTCATCGGTGAAACTGCTTGCATAAAGAAATGCATTATTCCTGAGTGGCCATGCTTACTCCTCTTTACTCTGAATGTAGAAAGCCTGTCTGTTTCCACTTCTGAAAACAACAGGCACATATATCGGCATTACACAATTAGGGAATGGAAATTCAAATCCAAAATAGACTCAGCTCCTTTCGAATGGGCAAGAAATAAATATTGTTATACTGGAACAAAAGGGAGACAATATACAAGTGTAGGGGAGGAGGACATTTCCTCTCCCGAAATGTGGGTTCGTCTGGCCGGAGAACGAATTAAATTCACATGAGACAGAATAGCAAGAGAAAATTAAACAAAGCTTTATGAGGAACCATGGCCCGGGGCCTTTCTTCCGGAAGGAAGAAAGGGCACCGAAGAAGTGGGGTGCACAGAGTGGTTATATACCCCTAAACAGGGTGTTTCACATGTGATTGAAATGTCCCTCCCACAATAGTCACAAGATTGCCCCGTTGGCACAGCGCTTGATGGACACAGCAGGTAGCCGTCTGCTATCTCAGAGGGCGTAGCAGGAGGCTTGTCGTCTGGAGCTGGGCGGTCACCGGTGAGTGCAGCAATCAGTTCCTAGCCTAAGGAAAGATGCTTAATCCTTAAGAAATGCCAGTGTTGGGAGGGGGAGGGAAGTCAGTTACAGGAGGTTACCAGACTAGCACAATAAAATGCAGATTTTAAGTCCTTGCCTTTGGTATTGATTAACAGTTTTTAGAGAGAAGGTCATCGCCTTTCTTCTTCCTGGTACAGAGACGGAGGCACCATTTACAGATAGAGATTTACCTTACAAATGTAAATGTGTCCTAAGGAAGGGCAAGTTCCATTCCTCAGAGCCTCCTTGCCTGTCCCAGTTTATCAAAAGCAATCAGCCTCAAATAATCCTGATGCCAAAGAGACATATCTTGGGGTGGCCAATTCTAGGTCCCCACACAAGTAATTGACACAAGATATACAACAATTCTTTAGAGGACAATCCGAATAGAAATGTTAGCAAGACACCAGCAGTAGGTCTCATTGGGCAATTTTAGAGAAGCATTGTTTAGAGCTTAAAATACTGCGTGTTCACTGGCTATGATCAAATAATTGGTTCGAATACCCCCACCCAAGCAGCTTTTCTATTCAGATTCATCCTTAGGCTTGGGGGAACCAAGTGCTTACCTAATTCACTTCAGGACAACCCTCTTGCTCGAAAACAACCCCACTCCACCCCATACCAATGCAACTGCAGCAGCACCTAATTCCATGCTTTCAGGATCTTTGCTTTTCAGTACCTGGGACGGTACTCAGTAAATACTTGCTGGAATTCACCTAACCTTTGTAAGAATTGCCTTGAAGTACTTTTTTCAAACAGGAAGCTGAATGCAGAAAGAAAAGTCAGCACCCATAGCAAACTCACAAGCACCTACTATAGTTGTTCCTGGCGGTAGAACTGGTTTTGTTCCTGGCGGTAGAACTGGTTGTCCCGGGTTGTGAGAATGGGGCAGGAATACTGACCTCTACTCCCTGTCAAGTCAGCCAGACGGATGCTGCTGGCTTTGTTTGATGGACGAACAACACACACCCTAATAATGACCTAGCAAGCAATATCTTGGGGTACCCTGGTCATGTATGTCCAGTTTCATCCAACACTCCCTGTGAAGTGCCACTTTTTGGACTTGAATTGCTGGAGTAATTCACACGTTATAGCACCATTTACTCAAACTGTTGTCTAGAGGAAAAGAGATTATTCCCACCCATCCTTGCACGCGTGCATACATACGGATGGACACACACACACACACACACACACAGTGTAGGCACAGTTTCCATTCTGCAGAGCAAATTTGTGCACAAGTTACGTTAGGAAAAAATTTCCAAACTTTAGAAGAGAAGTTTTTGTTGTTAGTGTTTGTTTGAATGTGTCAGTTCTCCCATGAGACGAATGAGGGCTGGTCACGCAACTCTAAACCAGTGGTTCTCAACTGGGGATGATTACGCACTGTATTCCCCGGGTCATCTGGCAATGTCTGGAGACATATTAAATAGTCACAACTTGAGGTGGGGGGATCCCTACTGGCGTCTAATCGTTAGAGGCCAGGGATGTTGCTAAACATCCTACAATGCACAGAACTGTCTCCACACACATGCACAAAAAATGTAGCCCCAAATGTCAGCTGTGCCCAGGATGGGAAACCCTGTCTTAACCCTGTAGATGGAAAACTCACCCATAAAACCCGGCACATGTAGCAGGACAGCAGTGCTTCAGAAAGAGGAAATCACTGTACCCCTGAAACCTCAGTTATCCACCTTACTAGCACACATCAGATATTTACCAGGGGAATGAAATCCCTTCTGTTCTTTCTTATGCCCAATTACTTCAATACCTCATTGCTAAAATACTGGCCTTGAGACTATGATCCAAACAAAAGCTTGATATGCTGAAAAAAACCCATACAGAAATGCCAGCCAGCAACACTCTATGACGGCTGATGGAAACGCAAGTCTAACCTCCCGAGAGGGTAAAATGGCCTCACCCAACACAAGCCTTAAGAAATAGTCACATCTTCTAACAGTCAGTTTACCTCTATGAATTACATTCACTTCAACATTTATTTTAATTACATGTAACTTTCAGTAAACTGAGAGGCTTGAGTGAAGTGATTTCTAAACTGCCTTCCAGTGTGACTACCCTATAATTAACATCCAGGAATGTTAGTTTATACAGCTCTCGAGGAAACAAAACAGAAGATCTTGAGGGGGTGAATGCAAACAGATTCTTAATGGTTTCCTCCCCACAAAAGACAGGATGCTGCCAGTTTGGAGCTGGTATAGTTGGTTGGTTGATTGGTTAGTTGGCGTTACTTAAAAACTTCAAGAGCCTGTTCCTTTAAGACTTCAAAATGATGGATCTGTGGACCAGAGGTTCATCTCCCCATCATCTCCCCATCTCCCCATCGGCAGGACTCAGCTCTCCTGCAAAGGTCTTGAATGGGCTCCCCTCTCTGTCGCCGAGAAGACCGCTCTATTTAGCTGATTCATTTCACTACTCTCTCAGCCACTATCTCAACACCCAATTTCTCTCCTCAGTGGGAAAAACAAACATTTACAAAGAAGCAGATGTTGGAGAAAAGGAAGGATAAAAGAGCGAGCTTTCACTGCGGGGACTGACCTTTCGGCGCTTTGACAGACACAGACCTTAAGCCCGCCGGGGACATGCGCCCGCCGCACGCTGGCTTTTCTTCTTCACTTAAAAATACATTCGCTACGTCAATCTGAAGGCATCTGCATTCGCGGCCATAGAGTCGGGTGGCATTTTTTCTTGTTATGCCATGTTATGTCTTGTTCTGTTTGAAGTTTGTTTTCTGCTATGAAAAAAAAGGAAGGAATCATTGATCGGCCTGACAGAAAAGTAAGCACGGAGGATTTTCAGAAGTATTGGCCAAAGAAGGGCCCCTTTCTTCTTCTGGCACAATTTCCGGCGCCTGTGAAGATCTGAGGAGAAAGCATTTCAAGTGATATACACGATGTACGGCAGGAGGGGCGCTTTCTTTGGGCAGGGCGTTTAGAGGTGTGAACCGCAAGGAACGCATCAACTGATCAGGGAACCCGAGGCTGTTTTTCCCACACGATGGCTACTGGGACTCAGTAAGTCTGTGTGTGTTTTTGTTTTTGGATTTTATCAGTCTCTCTTCACTGGAGGACAGGGACAGTGAAAAGCCCTAAAAGTGAATCCCACTTTCAATCACTCCATGGACCATACAAACCACTTGAGCCGTCTGCTGACAGAAATCTGACGGCGGATTTCCAGTGCGGGCTGAATCGAGGGAGAGGATGAAGGAGAATCAGGCTGATAGTTTTGGGTCCATCCTAAATGGCCCCTTTTCTGCAATGACGCCCCCTGTCACGTCTCCAGGTTCAGTTCATAGCCTCCCACATTATACTCCCAAGGCACTCCACACAGCCCTCAATTAGAACACCTCGTCATCCGGCATTTAAAGACCATCGTTCCCATACGAATGTGAGAACCTCAAAGACGGCAGCAGAACCTTACTCATTTGAACATCCTTCATATTCAGCACATACTAGTTGCTCAACAAATGCTTATGAAATCCATGAATGAGTGAATGAGAGCAGGAGTGTGCACTTACATTAAGCTTACTATATACTAGTCATTGTTCTAATCCGTACAACCTCATGAGGAGGGCCATTCAACTGGGACCACTCAACTAGTAAGCACTGGAGTCACTGCATAAACTCAGGATGTCTCAGAGGCTTTCGCTAAAGGCATCACAGTCATAGCTCAAGAATAACGATTATGGGAAGCTGATAAGGACAAAGCCAACTGACCCTCAGAAACTACACTTTAATTCAAAATAATATGCAGCATTGAGCCAACATGCCGCTAAGTGTCAGGAGACAAACAGGGTATGTAGGCCATCTGATTATGCAACCACCAAATAACATCCAAGACACGAGGTATTATGGAGGAGAGTCCAAGGCGTGTCATGCTAAGTCAGGCAGATATGAAGAGGGAATATAAAGCATGTCGCACAGGCAGCAATGCTCAGATTCTGAGGGCTAGATTCTGTAAGAACCAGCAGTTTAAAACCCATAGGGTGAGCCAAGTTCGCCTTCACTTGTGCATCAGCCAACAAGGCTCAGAGGAGTCCCAGCTCCGTTACCACAGCCCGAGTGGTCCTGTCTGGAAAGAAGGTGGGTGGGGAAGGGAAAGCACTTTCTTAAAAGAAGCCTGATGTAAAAGCCAGCAACTCAGCCTCTGTATTTAAGCATGCTAAACAAGAGTAAGGAAAACATACCGTTAGCTAGCTCCTGACTGCTCCACTTATTCAACTATTTATTCATGTATACATTCATTTATTCCTTATTTCTACAAACGATTATTGATCATCAGTTAAAGCAGCGCTTCTCAAACTTCAATGAGCGTACAAATCCCCCAAGGATCCCCTTAGAAGGCAGGTCTGATTCAGGAGATCAGGGGTGGGGCGCCACTAACAGCCTCCCAGGTGACATTGACACTGCTGGGCTGTGGCCAGCCCTGTCCAAGCACTTGGGATACTGAGAGCAATAGGTCCCAGGCCTTCTGGTTCAAGCACTGCCTCTCCTAGGCTGGAAGGAAAACCAAGGAGGTTTTCCTCAAGACTTCTTGGACCCTCCAACTGACTGGGATGCCCAGTAAAAAGAGTATAACCTTTTAATTCTGTCTCTATATTATATAATGCTATGTTATGTTGTGTTGTGTTATATGCACATGTACCTGTGTGTTTGCAGAGGAAATTATCCTTTAATCCTATCTGGTTTGGAACACGTTACGAGGGTATCCTCAGTCACTCAAGTTTCCCAATGGTCTATTCCCTGAACAGCACCATTGTATAAGTATCTAGGAATTTGGGGGGGGGGGTGTCAATTGTCCTAACTAAGGATAGAGGAGAGTGGTCAAGATGTCTGGACACAGCCTGCTCTGGCTCCCATGGTCACCTGGGCAGTGCATCTTGAAGACCCGCCTGGTCACTACTTCCTGTGCTGGCATCCTCTATGAAAACCTGGAGAGCTACTCATTCCAGTCCCAGTCAGGACCTGGTAGGCCTCTCTGGCTGGTTTGGCCTGAATTTGCCTTTTCTGGTACTATGGACTCTGAATCAGCACCATGGACTCCCTCTGGCCCCTTTGCCAGGAAGGCTAGCCCAGTCTCTGCAAAGGTGTTGGGGGATGACCACACCCCTCTCCACAGGCAGACTCCTGATAGCCCAAAGAAAATTAGTTCAGCTCTCTTCCTCCATGCTCCCCTTTAGTGGGGTATGCAGACTCTTGTGTCCTGCAGGAGAGGAAAAACTTTACCCTTTTAGGTTCAATCCCTGGGACAAGCAAATTAAACTAACAAATGACAGATTGACACAGGAAAAGGTACACAGGTTTTATTGATGTTAATAATTTTACGGGCATGGCGGTGCTTCACAGAAAGGAAAGGAAAACCCCAAAGAGGCAGTTAGACCCAGGGGTTTATATATCATTTTAACAAAGGGCAATAAATTGTGGAGAAGTGACTAGACAACAGAAAGAGGAGAGTTTGGGCTTTTAGGGGTGGTAAGTTGTGGGAAAGTAAATAAATGAGGGGAACTAACGGTAGATAGGGGTTGTTTAGTAAGGTGTGTTGTGCAGACTCAAGCTAGTGCCCTCTGCAGTGACAAGAGTCATCTCCGGGGATTAAAAGTTGTTCTCTCCTTGATGTGGGAGAAAGAGACACTTTTACAAATGAAAATGTGGTACCTTTCAAAGGGTAACATAAGCTCTGCTTTTTGGCAGAAAACGGGGAGGGCACAGAGTTCCTCCCATGTCTGCTGTTTCTTAAGAGCTTTCAGCTCCAAATAATCTTCATGCCAAAGTGGCATATTTTGGGGTGGCATATTCTGATCCCCTTCATTCGCAATGTCAGAAGCTGAACGTTATTAACTCGCTCTGGTAAGAAACCCACTTCCTTCAGTCCAAAACATCTTCCTTTGGCATTTTGTGTGCGCGATCACCGACTTCCTTCATCTCTAGAAAGTTTCAGACACCTCCAAGCAGCTTAGGTGCCCCCATTATGCACATGGCCATCATCCAAAAAATTTCTAACAGTTTCAAATTTAAAAGTAGCTGTATGCATGAATATTCGATCACAGGCAGTCTTTTCCTCTAGACCATGGACGCCGGGGGAAAAGGATGTAAGAGTAGCACCAGCATGCTCCGTGACACACGAAAACGTCTATTGGCTGCATAATATAATGACAGATTACATCTGCTGAAGGCTTACTGTGTCCACGCCTTCCTCTAGGCACTCTATCTGTGTTAATTTATTTAATCCCCCCAACAACTGACATAGTAAAGTGGGGTCTGTCACCATCTGCGTTTTCGAGTTGAGAAAATTATATTACTCAAGTAGGCAGGATTCATGCCCAAGTAGTCTGCTCTTGCCCCAAAAGGACCAAATTGGAGGGGTGGGCGGAGGAGGAAAATTTGCTAAAGCAACGGAACTATCCACAATTCTCAGTCTTCCGCTTCATATGTAAATGTCACACATATTTTGCATTCTACTCTGTTTCTAATAGTTTAAAATCTTTGCCTACAGGAAAATAAAAGCCTCGGGATGATCTCGCTTTTTATTTCCAGCTCCGTCCATGACTGCTGCTTGGATGGGGGGTGGGGGGGATAGATGGGAGCCCACCTTATTACAGAATAGGAAAAAACTAAAACTTTGGGGTTTGAAATTAAAGATTTATTTCCTTGTTTCCCACATTTTGTGGAGAAAAGCACCACTTTCCCTGAATTTTTCAAATCCCCCAATTTTTTGGCCGTGATTTTCAGACACCTTGGATTCATTCACCATATACAGGAACAACCGCCAAGATGGCAATGGCACGCTTCTGCCAGTGCAATCTCCTTAACACCATTGTGAGTAGTTTAGGTGAGTGTGAGCACAGAACCTAGTCACCCCACACCACCCTAAGTATCTGTCATGCGTTTTATATGCATAGGCATATACAGACAATATATTGCCATTTACATATGTATACACATATATTATGAATGCATAATATAAATAAACACATAAATTATATATGAACTTCTAGGGACTTAAAAGTGCTTAGGAAATGCTCTTGACCTGTTGTTTTTCAATTTTGTTTTCTTTTAGTGCCCAAATCAGCATTGAGACATGTGAGACTGAGCGATGCAGTTAAGTCACACACATTGAAAATAATCTTTGTCTTCATTGATCAGGGATCTTTTAAATCTTTTGAATACATATGCTGCTCTAAAACGACATAATGTACTAATCCACTCCTGGAACCACTTAACTCTTTTCCTCTGTTCTATTTACTCACTTGCTTTTCAAGCCACAATGCCCTCGGCAATCGACAGTCGAATGTCATTGTGTTCTGAACAAACACACTTCAGTTTCAATCGCAATGCACAAACACAGGATGATCCCAAAGATGGCAAAACATGGCTGAAGAGATAAAAGCAAATAAACACTTGCATAACCTTCTAAAGCATAATACAAAGGCAAAACACTCTTAGTTGGATATGTGGAGGAATTTATTTAACCTACTCTATCATTTCTGAATTCCACCAGCTGAATTTCTCCTTCAGCATAAACAGAAACAATATACTAATGAACACATTTCTTGAGCTTGATATTAAATAAACCATTATGGCTTTGATTATGATAGCAAAAGTAAGTTAACATCCTGAATGTCAAATAATTTTTTTAATGATCCAGTAATTTGTGGCCCAAAGTTGATGGACAAAACTGTGAAAATTAAAAATCATGACTGATGAGGAATTTTCAGTTACATGGAACAATATTTGTGATGAAATGTTCCAGGAGAAAATAGTATACTATCTATGCATGCATTATATATATACCATTTTATTAAAATTAGACAACGGGGGCTGGCCCCATGGCTGAGTAGTTAAGTTCACACACTGCGCTTCAGAGGCCCAGGGTTTTGCCGGTTCGGATCCTGGGCGCGGGCATGGCACCACTCATCTGGCTATGCTGAGGCGGCATCCCACATAGCACAACCAGAAGCACTCACAACCAAAATATACAACTATGTACTGGGGGCTTTGGGGAGAAGAAGAAGAAGAAGAAAAAAGATTGGCAACAGTTGTTAGCTCAGGCGCCAATCTTTAACAAAAATTAGATAATGGGGAGACAGATGATGGATAGACATATGGATAAATGTGTACTCAGATGCATAAACATAACAAAAAAATGGGAAAAAAAGTTGTAAGGAGATATACCAAAATCATAAATATCAGTGATGCATGGAGGGATTTTTCTAAAGCATCATTTACAAAAGAGTTCATGGAACCTGTAAGCATCAATATATCTTGGTCACTTGCGTTACAATTCATGACTTTTTCCTAAATATGAAATGATTATATACGCTACTCTGTGCATCTGTACCCACCCGACATTATCTCCTCAAACTGGTTCAGAACAAAAACACAAAGAGAAATTGCATGTCGAATATTTAATAGCTTTTTTTTCTGCTTCCAGTCATGTGCTCTTTAATATTCAAGGCTATTTTAGTCACTATGATGATAAGTAAGTAAAATTTAGCAGTTAGGCCACATGGGAGTAAAATAAAATATTGCTTGTAAACGTGAATTATACACACACACACACACACACACACATGTGTGCGCACAAATACACACATATACATGTGTGTGTGTATACATCTATATGTGTGTGTGTGATCATAATGATAAACATCACCAACTTAGTTGGAGAAACAATTCAAAAGGAGAGGCTAGTTGGGAAAAGCAAACCCTTTCCTCATCCTGTTCCCTGGACATCAAATGTCTTGGTTGAAATCCTGCTCACCCTTCTATGCTCTCCCATCTCCATACACAGAAACCACCTTTTACTTGTGAGATTTTGCTAACACTACTTCACGTGACTTTCCCTCAGCATCTCGATCTGTAAAATGGTAACAATAACTGTAAGGCCTGTTCTGTTTTGTTTTGGGGAGATGTAAGTCTCAGCCCCGAGGCTAATCCATTCTAAGTAATTAGTAACTATGCAGCTAGTATTGTGGTGAATGGATCCAAGTACCCCTATCCCAATGAGTTCAAGGTTGCTGATCCTTTCCAAGCTGCCATTGCTGATGTTCACAGGTGGCCCATGAACAGACATTTAGTTTCTATCCCTGGGCCAGAACATGGGATGGGTCTGCAAAGTGCCACCTGGGGGCTACATCTGGCCAGTGCCCGTCCCTTGCAGCCCCCCTTGTTCATTTCTGTACTGGCTGTGTATGGCTGCTTTCATCCTACAGAGGCAAAGCAGGAGGCATCTTGGCCATTCTAAAATACCTTCTATCTGGTCCTTTACAGTAAAAGTTTGCTGAACCTTGGGCTTGAATCTGATGAGGCCTGTAGATAACATTTTTATTTTATGTTCAAGGTTTTACTCATATATATTGATACAGGATAGTTGGTTATGCTTGACACCAAACGTGGTGCCTCTATGCATCTGAAGTGCTACGTGTTGCAGTGATGGCTTAACTGTGAATGATGATTTATGAATCCTGGGCTTAAATCACTATGAAGAAATGTAATTACAAAAGACATAGTGAGGAAACAGCATTAATGGAATCCTCGCTTCACAATAAATTCCCCACCTGAGACAATCATGCCATTTTTAATAGGAAAGAAGACAAAAAGAGTGACATGCTCATTTTCCCTAGCATCCTCTCCTGTTTCATTGGCTACATAATTATAGGTTTCCATGACTTCATTTCATTTCACTGTGGCGCTTTCATTTTATGACAACTCTTTGGTAGAGCTCCCAGTGACAGGGGCTACTGCAAGAAGACCTTCCCTGTCTGTAAAATTGTCTATTCCAGCACGGCACAGCCTTGGTTTTACAAATGACTCAAATGCACAGAGTAAAATGTATGGATGGTGATTGACAATGAGCAGTTTAGGATGCAAGTCAGAGGAGAAAGACATCTTTGATTCATCTTACCCTGGAAGACAGCAATGTGTGCTATAAACTACGATTGCAGATGCCATAATTTTTCTTTTCCAAGTGGAGACCAGTGTCTGCACTTTTCTCATTGTGTGGCTGATGACTATAAGCCCACAAAGCCTGGTTTTATGTAAAGATTCCCTATGCTGCCTCAAACTTGCAAATTTGCACCGCTGTCATTCTGTGTCAGCAGCTCCCTTTATAAGGGAACGTACATGTAATGCTAATGATCCCAGACTTGGCAAGTCTTCAAGATCTATAAAGCCACTCAAAAGAGCACGCGTGAAGTCGAGGTGCAATTGATGAATTCTTCATTGAAATGGACCAGCAGGCTCTGAATGGTAGGAAATAAAACTGAATTCTAAAAGCGGGCTGGGATCAGTAAAGGCACAATGACACTCCCAGTCCTGGAGTGTGAGGCTGTGGCCAGAGTTTGAAAAGGTTCCACTATATAATGGTTTTTCCCAAAGAATCTTTTCACCCACGCCAAATGGTTTATTTGCTCTTTTGTTAGCACTTCAGTGACTTATGTGTCTGGGAAGCATTTCTTTGCAAAACGTAATAACTCCTGCTATGAAAACAGACTGGTTTTAATGACAATAACTCGATATTGCAGGTGGTCCCATCAATTACTAAGAAATTGCAATGGGTGATAAAAGTACTGTACGTCTAAAACCCAGTGTGATGGCAGCCGAGAAGGAGGAAAAGATGCTCCTGGGAAACTGTCATCATAACAATGTCCAACCTGGCGGTAAATTGGGAAGAGGAAAATACCCTTTGGGGGATAAGGTTCCTGCCTGAGGGATGAAATCTGCTCCAGGCTGCCGGTTATCAGGGATCATTTGATTGCCAGGCCAACAGTGTCTTCTGTCTTGTTGGGAAATAAGATTAGAGTCTTTCTTGTCCCTTTTTTCCCTACAGGACAATAGATCCCACCATCATTAAAATCAAACCTGGGGGGTTATATGGGAGCTGTTGGACTTTCTGCTCAATGTTTTGAAAGAATAACGTCTATATACTGAAAAGAAAAAAAAAAAATCAAACCTCAAAACCAAAAGCAGTAAGTTGCGGAAGCACCGTGATTGTTTTGTTGTTGACATTTGCTGGTTTTTAGCTTAAACTCACGGCTCCTTCCCACGGTATTTGCTGAAACTCTGGCTGGATTACAGGAAAAACCCTGAAGTCCATGTCACAGGCTTTTGTCTTTCTTCTGTGTATTTTAATGACAGAGGAATGTCATTTGCTTTGAGGGAGCAGATCCTGGGATGCCAAATGCAAGGGAAGGTGAGCAGGGCTCCCATCCAGAGGCGATTCAGAATGGCTAAGATAGAAAAGTCAATCAGATCCTGAGGACGCAGCGTAGAATAGAGTATTTCATCTTACTCAAGTCGTTAATCTCTCCTTTCTAGATGTTCTGTTTGTTTCCTAAAAATAAATGGCAGTGAGAGACTAGGATATTCTTTAGATTCTGCTGGTGTTGGAGAAATAGAAAGAAAAGCAACAAATTGAAGAATCAAATTCCATGAGGGGAATTCAAGGACTTTCTTTCTCAGGGTCAAAGAACAAAGAACCCATATTTGCAGCAGGCATTCATGACAGAATCGGAATCTCCACTGTGGGTTTGGGGAGGCGGGGGAAGCATGTCCTTTGGCTTGTTTGGGTTCCAGGGCCCTTATGTTTCCTCAATGAGGTTAAAAACGTGGGTTACTGTCTATTCTCTTTGCATCCAAGTAGCTCCTCGTAGTTTTTTTGACTTTTTTAGTTCAAATCTAAAAGTGTAGCTGTTTACAAAATGTCTCTATAGCTCTTGGTGTGTATTTCCCCCCAAAACACACAGGGCCCACTGGCTGGCAGAGAGCAGGCTTCTTGTTTCCATGTTCAAGGCAAGTTGGGAAATAAGAGTTTCCTGTCCAGGCCGCTTAGTTCTCTACCGTGAATTCCCCTCTTCAAATCTTTTTGGATGATTCTTCTCATTGAATTAAATGATTGTGGCAGTCATAATGCAAGAACTATTTTGTTTTAATATTCTAAAATAAAAGAAGAGAAACCCCCACCCCAACTTCTCTATACACCTGTGCGAATCCCACCTTTTTGTTTGAAACTTGCAGATGTAAGGATGACTGCTAGAGCAAAGTACGAGTCACGCATCGGCTGGCAGTTCAAACCCGTTTAGAGCCAGACTCCCTGACTGAGATGAGGAGCTGAAGGCTTTCATTTCGACTTTAATGAGACTTTTTTCTCTACATTTGAACTTATTATCTCACTAATGAGCGATCATGTTCAGTCTTCAGTTAATTCAATGCAGCATTTCCCCTCATCAAACACTCTAGTGGCTAGAGCTCTGCTATTTACAATTTCATTGATGCACTGTTCTAGACATTTATTTATTTAATGAAAAATGCATTATCCAGTACCCAGTGAGAAATTATAAGGATAAAAATCTAACCATTAGTTTTGCAATTAGGACAATGGAGCGTGGAGTCATGTGATCTTAGGTTCCATCCTGGCTTTGCCACTTGATAGCTTTGTGAGCTTGAGCAATGTACCTAACCTCTCTGAGCACAAGTTTTCTCCTCTGTAAGTCACGGGAACACAGAAAGGGTTTGAGTAGAACAGTGCTAGGCATACAGTGAGTCAATGTCTGCTATGAGGCTGTGAAGACAGTGACGTCATCTTATTGACTTTAAAATTCAGCAAGAAGCAAAACCGAAGCTGGAGCTCCTTCTCCCTTGCCCTGCCGAGAATAGCTTTGTTTCTACTTGTGAGAACTCTATGCCGCTAGCAGTCATGTGACAAACATTTTTAAGAAAGTCAGTGTCTGTTGAACAAAGACATCCATAGCTCCACTCCGGAGCACAGCAGAATGGAATCTACAACACTGAAGATGCTTTGCATTCACGTAAGTAAAACTGAATTTTAAAACAGGAATTTTAAATTGCATTCAACATGTTCAAGAAAACGCCAAAATTATGCTTCCTTAAACAAAGTTGCCTAAAAGTTTTCAGAACATGAGATACTGACATCCAGTTAGGATAGAGATGTTGAAACAAACTATTGCTCCAACTGTAATAACTAGAGGAAAAAGAATAAACTAAAAAATCCTATTAATTCTGAGGTACATCATCAAAGAACTGGGAACGCCAAGAGTCTAAATTGCCAAATGGCTTTTCTTCGGCGGGAAGTGGCTGTAGCCCCCTTCTTTTCTGGAGGTGTGTGCTGAGACCAGGCTTGGGCAGAGAGGGGAGTGGACTGGCCCTGGTTGGAAGGACTCTGCTGGGTAGGAGAAGACCAGCTAAGCCTTCAACAGCCGATGGGCTGGGGTGATGGGTCAGAATGTCTCCCTGGCCCACTCTGGAGGACTCTGCCTGGGTCAGAAGCAGAGAGGGACCTCCATAGTCTTTCCATTCTTAGCACTCAAAGTCCTGCTACAGGGGAGGGCTCATAAAACTCTCAGCAGGCCACATGCCCCGCTCCAGATATTTCACACTGCAGAGGAAGTCAAATGAATGAAAGCTGCCACCCGCCCCCAGCCCAGCTCAACAAATCATTGGATGGAAGTGAGCATCTCCTCGCTCCATCTGCTCGCTCTGGGAAAAACGTATTAAACCACAGTCATGAATAACCATTTTGAAAATGTAACTTCTGACCCCTTAAACTGAGTGCACAAAACGTAATTTCAACCATTTTTCATCCCTCCAGTATCATTAAGAACAGCCTTCCTCATGTCATGATGATGTGACGCGGTGCCTGCGTGTGCACTTCCCCGTCTGTTTCTCTCACGCCCTCCAAGTTTACTTCTAAACTAGAAGTCCAGCCTTGTTTAAAAGAGGTGGCTAAATAAAATTAAGTCAAGCTCTGTCCTGGGGCGGAGGTGGGGAGCATATCTTTATGCAGACATTTTGTGGCTTGACCAATTTTCTCATTCCAACATTTAGAATATATTATGATACATGGCATTTATTAAACAAATATTGTTGGAGAAAAGGAAGAAAAGACTGAGGGAGAGAGAGAGAGATGACAAAATTGCCCATTACTATATGGTAATAGAAAACGTAATATCCTCGTATAGCACTAGACAAGGAATTCACAAGTCGTGATCGTAGAAAGGGTTATGTGTTTGCAAGGATAATTTTGCTAAACAATGTTTTAAAATTAACTGTATTTCATTCATTAATTATCCTTAAATGCATTTGAAAATGGCAGAACACATTCTTTTCTCAACAACTTTAAAAAATTTAATTCCACTTGATTTTTTTAAATTGAGATGCAATTGAAATATGACATTATATTAGTTTCAGGTGCACAGTATTCGATGTATTTGTACATGTTGAGAAATGATCCCCACGATAAGTCTAATTAACATCCATCACTACAAATTTCACTCGATTTCTCAAAATTTAAAAATCTCTTTCCTTGCCAAGATTGGAAAAAAGAAGAACTCTGCCACATTCTTCACGATTCACATGAACAGGGCTTCTACTTAAATGTTAGCGTACTCAATTTTGTACAGCTGAATCAACGATAGTTTCACCTTTAATTAAACTAGGTGCTTCAAAAGCTCTGACCTCTTTGGAGATGATCCTTTCAATCTTACTCTGCATCTCCTCTCCTAAGGGGAGTTGATGAAGACGGCCACACAAAGTTTGCCAGCATGATTTCTTAGATCTTCTAATAACTCGATGCGCTGGAATGTGCTTCCTTTTATAATCTACCAAGTGCTGAAAGTTTAACTGATGTCCGGCTTTTTTCAAGGCTCTTCTGCTTTCTTTGATTTTGTAAATCTTTGCTGTATGAGACCTGGAAGCAAGTGTTTTTTTTCATTTTGTTCTAGAATAGCTATTTCAGCTGACTTCAGAATAACAGGTGCTCCATTCGTCACTGACAATTTTCAGTAAGACTTTGCAGAAAAGATAGATATATAGATATATGGATAAAATTAATTATAATATATATTATCTACTGATATATATTAGTTATCATATATCCTATTATATGTAACGTATACAGTATATATAATCTCTCCATATAATATATACAGATATAATTATAATACAGATTATCTACTGATATATATTAGTTACTATTTATATTCCATATATACTGTATATACATTATATATATATATATACACATACTGAAATTTAACTACAAAGTAAACTTTAAGTGAAACAAGTATTAAAATTTACACTCAAGAATGAAATATTTCCTACATATTGAGTAAGCTATGTATAGTCTAAAAGTTGTTTTTAAAATATATACCTCGTTAATAGAAAATGCCAACAAGACACCATATGAAATGGTCAAAGTGCACCATATCATTGGGATGTGTTTTTGCAATTACATTTAAGTCTCTTATTAAAAATCTCTACCATGGGGCCAGCCCTGGAGGCCTAGTGGTTAAGTTCGGTGCGCTCTGCTTCAGTTGCCTGGGTTTGGTTCCTGGGTGTGGACCTACACCACTGGTGTAGTGGTGGCTCACGTACAAAATAGAAGAAGATTTGCCGCAGATGTTAGCTCAGGGCAAATCTTCCTCAGCAGAAAAAACCAAAACAACAACAACAAAAAAAAACAACTCTGCCATGGAAAAGGTTTAAAGCAAGATTACTATAAATGTTATTCATTTCTTCATAGATACATGTTTCCAAATGTATATGCCCATATTTAATATCTTTGTATAACTGTGTATGTGAGGGTGTATTTATATACACAGATATAGATATCATTAAAAATATCTTTGAGGTGTAAAAAATTATTTGAAAGTGGATGATATTTTGACTACAAATGGAGAATACTACATGGAGAATTTTAGAAAGGGGAATGAATTTGGCTAGCCTTCTCTTCCTGATATTCTGTATTTATGTACAAAATTATGTATCTCACAAAATTTCATCATAAATTCCTGGCAATAGACTTTTGCATATGTCTGATGATATTAGTAAATGCTTTATATTGACTTTTTGTTTCTAAGTAAACCCCAAATAAAATCAAAACAATATTTCATTTTTGGTCCTTGGCCAGACCAAGAAGATAAAAGTGGCACAGAGTCTTAGGAAATAAAAGAAAGAGGAAGACGAGATGACTGTTGGGCAGCTTACTTCAACACCTCTTTATGAACAGTTTCACGTTTGTTGAACAGATTGCAAAATAAAGCCGGTGTTGGGTTCCAGACCAGCAAAGGTGAAATTAATGCAGGGAAGCCTCTGTAGTTTGCCGACTAAGCAAATGACTTTGAAGAGATGTTCTTAGATTAAAACAGAAAATATTCTTTATGGGAAAAAGAAATGTGGTTCTTAACTGCCTTTTAATTTTAAAGACATCAAAGAAGTTTCCATTTGATTCTGTAATCAAAGTAAAATAATTAATATGAGTAGAGAGCAGAGAACAGAGGAAGATCAACTGAAAGACAGTGACAGCTACTCCAAAGCAACTGTCCTTCAGAACCAAGGTCCTTACTTATAGATGGCTTCTGAGACCCCTGTTTAAGTAGAATTTGAGAAACAACCAGTAAGTCAGGTCTGGCTATTAGAAGACAATTGAGGGAAAATTTACTTGAGTTCAATAGAAATAAGAATACCGTTAGATTCTCAAATGAATTATTTGAAAGGAAGCTTGAGTTAAAACGAAGACACCGTGCGCAGTTGAAGCTCCTGTCCATCTGAGCCCCATCCAGAAGGCAGACTTTATGTCTTTGCTTCCCTCCTCCTGCCCTCACACCTGGAACCGTGTCTGACAGGCAGAACGTGAATGAACAAATTCGAAATGACTCGTCCATATTTCCATAGCAAGGTAATACTATAGTGAAGCCACAGAAAGCATAATGATCAAATCAAATCAACCAAGCGGTGGCAGATGGACACTATCCCTTAATGCCCAAGACTTTTAAGACGATAATTTATAAAGGAAAGGTCCATGGCATTTTGAGTGATAGCCAAGAGTCTTCCTCTCTAAACAATGGCTATTTCTTTTTTACAAAAGGATTGATTTGATGGAAGACAGAAGTGGGCCAGCTTTAACAATTGAAAGGATCAAACATCTTTTACCTTGAGTCAAAGAAAAAAGAGAAATGGCTTAAATCAGGAGGAAATGATATCTTCCTTGGCAACTTATGAAGCTGACCACCATTGTCAGGAAGTCCTTGCCCAGAGACCCTGGAGTCTGTTGCCAATGGATGCTGTTTCCCACGGGCCTGGGGGACAACCTCACTCACACAATTTAGACAATAGTCTCCCCTTAGTCAAAATTTCCCTTTTGGCATATCTAACAAAACCTGACTCTAGCTGCTAGAATCGGAGCTCTAAGTTTCTGGGTCCCAGTTGAATGGCAATAAAACCACTTAGATCGCTCACCTTTGCTTGCTACAGATGAGATGGAATGAGAGACGAATCAGGTTTGGGAACAGAGGCAAACCTGTTAGAGGAGATTTATCCCTCTGGGTCATCACATAGCTTCTCGTAAGAAGTGCAGTTTCATCAACGTGGCACACGCACTGCAGCACTGTCTACTGAGGGATTCTACAATCACCCCGGCCCCATCTAAGCGGATTCTGTTAGGTGACAATTGTGACAAGCCTTTGGTAGATTTCCAACACCAAAGACCCAATGTTACTAGAGGAAAATATGTGGTGTAGTAAAAAAAGTTACCATCATTTTGGTTGTTGGCTTTTCATATGGTATGCTCACGTACTAACTTTTTCATTCACTTGTCTGTTCATTCATTCAACACATAGGAAGTGGAGATACAATTTTTAGCAAAATAGACAGCCTCTGTCCTCAGGAAGCTGACAGGCTAAGATGAAGAGATATTAACACAAAGAAAGAGATATTAACTTAAAGAAAAGGGAAGGCAGAAAGACAGAGACACACAAAGAGAAAGAGAGGGGAGAGAGTGATGGAAGGAAGGAAGGAGGAAGAAGGGAAGCACGGAGGGAGGGAAGAAGAAAGGGAGGGAAGGAGAAGGGAAGGAAGTGGGAGGGAGGGAAAAAGGAAGGAAGGAGCTGAAGCTATAAGGTGTAACTGTGGTGGAAGCTATGAAAGAGAAGTATATAGTGCTAGGAGGGTTGGAGCATTTTTCCTAGATTGGAGATGCCACATGGAGGGTGAGCCAACATTCAGGGTCAGGGTGGCAACTTGACTGCAGTAGGGGACTGCTATAACTAAAGTAGTGTTTGAAAACTAAGACTCTGAGAGAAAGTAAGACATAGCAGATTTATAAAGATGAGAATTGGAACGCAAGAGAATCATCTGTGTACCTGAATGTCTTCATCTTCAAAGTCGGGGTAATGCTATTGTGTTACACATTGATGTCAGACTGTCAGGTAACGTAGAGGAAAATACGTAACAGATCCTCACACTAATCAGAACCTCTTACGCTCATGTAACTCCGATCATTTCATTTCTTTGTGCTTTCAGTAAATTTTGGTAATGACCCAGGCATGAGACAAGAGCCTGGATTTTCAAGAGAGAGGAGAAGTAGGGCAAATACAAGACTTTGGGTAAGAAAAGCAGAGGCACTTGGAAATGTGTAGAAAGTGAAATTAAAAATTAATGGGCCACTGATTGCAGTGGGAAAGGGAAATTTTTGTATCGCTTCAGGGTTTATTAGAGTGCAAGAAAATTAGAGGGTTACTGAATTAATGTTTCTTGACTGCTCTCCCCAGAAAAAAAAAAATCTAAAAAAGTCAAGCATCAGATCAGAACTTCTTAGCACTCTTTCTTCTTTTTTTTAGATCAACATAACAATATGAATTCTTTACAAGGTTCACCTAGAAAAGTTTTTTTTTTCCTTTCCAGCCATTAAATATGGAAGAGGAAGAAATGGATTATAAACTCAAAGAAATAAGACTACACATAGTATGATGCACAGAGCTCCGAGGAACAGGTAGACCTGCCCATCTGGATCCATTGTCTGTATTGGAACTTACGTAAGCATCTCCTTAGACTTTCATGGCATGTGCCTGCCTCCCTCACTCAGATGCTTCCTGACTGCAGGAGCCCAGTGCCCACTGTCCACAGTGGCTCATCTCTTCAGAGCTGGGACCAGAGCTGGCCTCTAGCATGGCTGCCATCTTGTCTCCCATAGAAAGAGCTGCAGTGGTCTGCCACTAATGCCTGACTCCACTGAACTGTGGGTGCTCTGGCTCATCCCTCACTCTCAGATCTGCTACAATGAAGTTCCAGGCTGCTGGCTTTGGGTGGGGTGTCCCCAGTGGTCACCTAGCTGGGCCAGATGCACAAGAGTATTAATAGCCTGCAGGGGAGCTCTTATGGAGCAGTAACTAGATCTCCCTTTTCTGCAGCCATGGACTTCTCTGGATGATCTCATTATTCCTCTTCAGACATGTTCTGCCACCTTGACCAACCCGCTGTTTTCTAGTCTTGCTGTGACCAGTTCCATAATGCATCGACTTTTATCCATTTCCTTGAGCTTACTACTCGCAGGAAAGCATCCGTCCACAAGCTCTGCCTTAGGCACTGCCTTCTAGGGAATCCGGGCACAGAGAGTAAGCACTTTTTTGGATTAGAAATCAGACCCTACAGGACAGGATTCAGGATTTAGATTGTCCATTTCTCCAAAGGACTAGAGACTATACTCCTGGTGGTTAAGCATGGGGGTGAGGGGAGGTGGAGATTACACTTCCTGAGCAGTGGCCTCAGAATTACAAAAGCTTTCCCTTGTGGGAATTAGAATCCACTTCGGGGGAAGACAGGCTTTGGGAGATCAAATGGCTGCTGCCCTTAATTGGTATGGGGATGATGATAACTGCAAGGATTGTGTCGTGGGGTGGCTGCTTTTAACATAAGAAGCCTTGCAAAAAGAAAATGATAAACTCAGGGTGGCTAATTGTCAATTTAAAGCATGCTGTGAAAGCCAGAAGTCCACGTGGGAGGCGCTAAGGAAGACTCTTATCTTCTGCAGCCACAGGGCCGCTTATGCTGAAAATCAGGACCAGGATGGATAATAATGAGGCAGAGCTGCAAAGATGACCGAAGGAGGAGCCCCGACATGCCTGCTATATCAGAGCGGGGCCCCGATAGGGAAAGAGCAGTACCCTGAGACCCGTGTCGGAAACTCTTCAGTAGACCAGCCTGAGGATCTCAAACCCCCACATCCCCTGGAACATTCCTAGATGACAGAAGCAGCCCCATTCCACCATCCAGAGAAAACATTTCTTCCTCTGCTATGACCTCACCTCGCCAGGAGGTGCCTCTGAAAATGAAGCACGTTACTCAAGACCCACCCCCATCTTTCTTTGTGTTCCTTAGACTTGTGGTTTTCAAACGTGAACATGCATTAGAATCACTTGGAAGGCTAGTTAAAACACAGACTGTTAAGCCCTGTGCTTAAAGCTTCTGATTCAATCAGTCTAGAGTGGGTCCCGAGAATGTGTACTCTCATACTTTCCACTGCTGAGGAACCACTGCTTTGGTCCTATCCCCAGATGTCATCACAGATGAGCCAGATGGTAGGAGCCCTACTCTGGGGAAATAGCCTATATGCCAGAGAAGTTGCAGCACCTGGCTCACCTGCACCAGTTGTGGGGACATGAGAGGACATGGATCTTAAGACAAAACTGGGATCAGAGGAGCAGAATATAAGGCTAGATGAGAGAAGTCATTGTCATGGTGGCATTCACACGTGCCTTGGAATTCAAGCTTCTGAAAAGACATCTAGAGCTGATCCTAAGAGTTTGATACGAGGGTACCTGCAATCGTGGACACAGAAATGGCCTTCTGTGAACAAGGTAGAGTTGCCATACCTCAGTGTAGAATTGAGAGAGGGGTGAGAAGGATGAGGAAGTTGGGATGCTAGACTGAATTGCTCCTGTACAACCAGAGACCTCCCACCTGACTTTGTTCCCTGGGAAGTCTCAGAAGACCACCCCCTGCACTACCGCGCGAAGGAACGCACGGGTGAGGGGGGGCATTAGCATATTTTAGATGCTACTCAGTGGTTGTTATCCGCAGACCAGGTTGAGAGTGGATGGTGCAGCCACACAACTAGATTCCCTAATATTGATAATATTGATTGGATTCTGGCATGGCAGAGGAAAGGTGAACCTAATTACTCTAATTTGCATCAACTCAGAGTAACAGCCAGTGTGCCTAATGCCCAGGGAATCCATGGCTAATAGAGCATAGTGATGCTAGTGGTGTTTCTTGATTTCTTTAATAAAAAGAAGCTAGGTCTGTCAAGTGGAAAGCTGCCACTAGCTGCATCAGTAGAAAAACCACAGTCCCTTACTCAGTTTCCAGAGCTACGGCAGCTTACAGACCTACAGCCCACTGCCTAGAGAAAAACGTTCTGCAATGCAATACAAGACCATAAGGTAAATATTTGTTACTTTTCTTCAACAGCATCCACAGACAACTGCCAGAATGTTGGTGAGAATGGAATTCCCAGAAATGTTTAGGACTCCTAGATAAGGACTTTTTACCCAGTTCTCACAGTGGGTCCAATGGTTCCATGACTGTCTTAGCTCATTCTTCCAGTTCCCAAGTGTATGATTGGGATCTATCTGCTTACTAGCAGAGCCCTATACAGGTTCTCTGATCTGTGGAGTAAGGGTCATTATAATAGGAAAAGCCAAATGGAATCCCCTAAATTGGCCAAGATAGTAGATCAGTAACAATGACATAGGAGAAACTGCAAGGTTAGGTCTACAATTAAGGATTTGAAAGATGCTGGAGCAGTGGGTGCCACTATGTCCTTGTTCACATCATCTATCTAGTCTATACAAAAACCAAACTGGTCATGGAAAATAATTGCAAACCACCATAAACTTAACCAGACAATAGCCCCAATTGGAGCCACTACTCTAGAAATGGTATATTTAATGGAGCAGGTCAAAATGGTATTCGGTGTCTCTCTTTTTGAGAATTATTCCATCATCAGGGATGATCAAAGCATTTCACCTTCACATGTTGACTTTTCAAGCTCTCTCTGTCATCTTGATCACCTTGACATTCTGCATGGCATCACATTGGTCCATTGTACCTATGACATCACGTTATGAGCAGGAGGTGGCGAGTTCCCTTTATGCCCTAATCGACATGCCAGAAAGAGGGAGATTCACTCCCTGAAGCTTTCCCGGCCTGCCACTTTGGTGAAGTTTTGGGGATCCAGTAGTTTGGGGCATGCCAGAACATCCCTTCTAAGCTAAAGGACCATTGGTTGTATTGTGAATCTACTGCTACCAACAGAGAGACACAGAGTTGGTGGCATATGAGAGAAAGAAGGAAGCAAAGTTGAATCCAACATTTTGGTCTAACTAAGTGGATGATTCCATTTACTGAGATAAGGGAAATGGCAACAGCCATTCACTTTAGACATATGACATTTAAGAGTCATGCTGAAGAAGCACTTGGATATTTAGGTCTGTATGCAGAGGAGAAGCCAATGCTGGAGATACAATTTGGGAGTTGTCAGGATTTAGCTAATGTTTAAACTCATGGAATTGGATAAGATCACCTAGAAAAGTGAGCAAAGACCAGAAGTCCAAGGACTGAGCATCCCAAAATTTAAAGGCATGGAATCCATGCTGCCTGACACAGCTCTCAGAGTATGCCGCCTGGCCCACAGTCATATAGAGGGGCTGTGCCTGAAATTGGTTTTCCATTCATGAAGCCACAACTTGATATTCTTCTTTCCTGATCAAACTCCCCAGATACCATAGAATCAAACATTTTAGCAGACACTAGGACTGCTCAACAAGAAGCTTCTCACAGAACCATTTAGCCAGGTTTCAGTCCACCAAGGGAATGAGGATTTTCTTAAATCTTCAACATTGCATACCGATAGGAAACTTCGCCCATCAGCCAGGCTGCTCCACTTGAATATTAACACCTCATTTTCACAAGCCCTGTCATCCTGTGAGGAGATTCTATGACTTATTTAAGGTACAATGACACTAAAGAAAATTTGAGAGTGCTTTGAGCTGCTGTGTTGGGATACAGACCTTAAACTATAGATACTTATTTTTTTTTGTTGATAAAGTGATTCTTCATCATAGGTTATAAGGGAAATATGCAAGTCTGTAATGAAAATAGAAAAATTCTCTCCTAAACCCACTTCTTAGACTTACATCTTCATAACTTTGAGCATCTTCAATTCTAAGCACAATGTATGATGTATGTTGTTGCTTTGCTCCAAAGAAGGAAGCTGCTAATGCCTCCTCTAACAACATAACTCCTTGTTTGGAGACGAAGCAGGCGTCAAGAAGGCAGTTTCAAGCTAAACGACCAAGTGTAGCAATTGAAAAGTATTAAAGTCTGAGCAAACAGTTCAAAATACAAAGTCTACAGGTACTTTACATGAATGAAAGTTAACTGTATAAATAAATATATTTCCCCAAATTCCTATAATCATAAACATGATTAAAGTACAACTCAGTTCAATTAACAGTGACTTGGGGGCCGCCCGGTGGTGCGGTGGTTAAGTGTGCACGTTCTGCTTTGGCAGCCTGGGGTCCACTGGTTCGGATGCCGGGTGCAGACATGGCACCACTCATCAAGCCATGCGGTGGTAGGTGTCCCATATATAAAGTAGAGAAAGATGGGCATGGATGTTAGCTCAGGGCTAGTCTTCCTGAGCAAAAAGAGGAAGATTGGCAGATGTTAGCTCAGGGCTGATCTTCCTCAAAAAAAAAAAAATTGACTTGGTATCTCTTATTTCAGACCATTTACTGGGACTAAAGCGTGCAAGGATGGGTAACACGTGGCTCTTAAATTCAAGGATCTTAGAGTGGAATAGAAGAGTAAACGTGTAAACCTTCACTCCGTGCACGGATCTATAAGGCACAAAGCAAAAACAGGAGGTGAGAATGAATTGCAGCGGGGGTCTGCGAGGAAAGGCTTCAAGAGGGGGATGATGCCCAGCAGGATTTTGGAGGGAGTCACCATCTGGCATTGATGCTAATAGGAGGCGGGTAAAATACGAGTAGAAGGAACAGTTTGCACAAAGACTCATGCACCAGTGAAAGTTTCCTTGTTGCCCTTGTCCTCTGTGTATAGTTTCCACTGTTACCTTTTAATCATCAATTTCAGGTGACCAGGATCAAACGAGATAGACTCTTCGGGAGAATAAACTCCCCGAGACTGGGATCTCTCTCTCTGTGCCTTGTCTAGCGTGAAACCCACCTTCATTTCCAAGCAAAACCCAGTGTGTGATTTTCCAAGCGTGTGAACTCCCCTCTTGGTTTATGGTCATTGTACTCCACGCAGAGCACAACTGGGGTTTTCTTTTTTATTAAAAAAAATAAACAAAGCCAGCGATGAGACATCACCTCTGCCAACTTTTTAATTATATTTTGATGGCTTTTCAGAAATAACACCTTTCTGCAGTCATACATCATAAGCAAACTAAATTAAACCCACACCTGAGGGCCTACCAAATCACAGACACCTTTACTGAAACAACACAAAGTTAATTTGAGAAATGCTGATTTTGAAAAGATTTTTCCTCCCCTCTATTAAACGTGTCTTCTATACATCACAAACCGAGCCTCTTTTATCGCTCCCTTCCGAGACTGCTAAGTGGGCCCTGGTGTCCATCAGGCTTGCAGGTGTCCAGGCCTTTTTTTGCCCTTTCTAGGACAGCATCTCAGTCTCTCTCCAGCAGCCTGGCTGCCATTCCCCAGCATGATGGGCTGTGTCAGTAACCCCTCTCCTTACGCACAGTGAGTCCCAGGGGCGATAAGCGCCAAGACCTACAAAGAGTTACATCAGATCCCTGGGTGCTAGGGATTCGCGGTTTAAAGGGCCTTCTCAAACCTGCGTTCAAAAGAACACTCTCAGTGTGACTGAAGTCTTCTCCCCGGCCTTTCTTCCTTTTTTTTGTTTGAGGAAGATTTGCCCTGAGCTAACTGCTGCCAACCCTCCTCTTTTCGCTGAGGAAGACTGGCCCTGAGGTAACATCTGTGCCCATCTTCCTCTACTTTATATGTGGGACGCCTACCACAGCATGGCTTGCCAAGTGGTGCCATGTCCACACCCGGGATCCAAACCAGCGAACCCCGGGCCAGCAAGAAGTGGAACATGCGAACTTAACTGCTGCACCACCGGGCGGCCCCTCCCCAGCATTTCTTGCGCCAGGATTCAGTGTCTGACCTTGCCGAAGGAAAGATACTGAATTCCACATATCTGAATTCTTCCTACTTCTCACCACTTAACGACTACTTCCAACACTTTCCAAATTTTGCCTCAACTCCAAGTCCCATAAATTAGATGACAGTCTCGTGGAAATACATAGATAGTTGGGTCACAGCATCGAAAATATAAGGATCACATCCTTTTAAGTCATAAAACCCCTGGTTATAGGTGTGTAAAACTCTTTGAACTCTTCGTTAATTCATTCAACAAATATGTCCTGGATACCACCATGCACGGACCCCATCCTAGGTGCTGGGAATCCACTGTCCACTCTTTCCTTCCTTTACTCAACAAGCGCTTATTGAACTCCTCCCAGTTCTAGGAGCCGACTTTAGGCTCCAGCAGTGAATAAAACAAATTTTACAAAATTGCCAACAGATTTTCATAGAAGTTTCTATAAACAATGAATAGTGAGAGAGGCTCCCTCTGCTATTTGCATCAAATGGATAAGGACTGTGGTGGTGATGGTAATTAATTATAGCTATGATGACCATGAAAACAAAACTATGCATAGTAAGCTCTTCATCTGAGCCAGATGTCATGCTACGACTTTTTACACGTGCTATTTTTCATCATCATCAAAATAACCTGAGATTGGTCCCATCAGTACCTCCTTCATACAGATGACAGTTTTACAGTAATTGGCCCAAATCACCACATCCATAAAAAAGAACAAAAATGCTAAAGGACTGATAGCTGCTACAACATGGATTGACCTCAAAAACCTTACATGAAGTGAAAAAAAGCCCGACAACAACCACTATAGAGTGTACGATTCCACGTACATTAAAAGTCCAGAATCGGTGAATCTTTAGACACAGAAAGTGGTTGTGTGGGAGCAGGGATTGACCACACACGGGTACGTGGGATCTTTTCTGGGGTGATAGAAAAGTTCTCCAACTGGATGCAGTGATGGTTGCACAACTCTGTAAATTATTAAAAATTATTAAACACGTGAGTTCTATGGCATATAAATTACACCTCAATAAAGCTGCTTAAAAAAAAAGGGAAGAAAAGAAATGGCCCTAGCCAGGAACAATGAAATAACTCATCTTTAAGGACCATTAATCCACCTCTCCCCATAGTTTCATGTTTATCATCCTCTCTGTTTAGAAAACCTACACTCCTGCATTTCTTCTTTACTCTCACACTTCTAACACACTCACAGCACTTCTGACACCAGATGTGTGGGGATTTTTCCCATACCAAGCACTTGTGCGACACCAGCTGGGTGTCCTGCTATTCAACTCAATTCTGACACCATCTAGGTGCAGAGAGAGTCAGATCCCACAGGTTAAGGGCTCAGTCTCACAACACTGCCCCCTTGCCTTCGAAGGCCAATTGCAAGCCCAGGTTGTCACTGGCTATAGATGTAGGGGAACTGGAGTCCCCTCCTCGGGTTCAATTAATTCGCCAGCGTGGCTCACAGAACTCAGGAAAAAAGCTTACTTACTGTTTGCCAATTCATTACGAAAGGCTGTGTTAAAGGATACAGATGAACATCCCGGCGGAAGAGTGGTATAGGGCAAGGTATGCGGGAAGGGGCGCAGCGCTTCCACGCCCTCTCCGGGTGCACCACTCTCCCAGCACCTCCACACATTCACCAGCCTGGAAGCTCCCCCAACCTCATATTATTTTAGGGCTTTTTTTATGGAGGCTTCATTACTAGGCACGATCAATCATAAACTCCATTTCCAGCCTCTCTCTCCTTCCTGGAGAATAGAGGGGTGGAGCTCAGTGTTCCAAGCTTCTGATCCAGGCTTGATCTTTCTGGTGACCAGCCTCCATCCAGGGGATGCCTTATTAGAACAAAAGACGCTCCTATCACCCAGGAAATTCCAAGGGATTTAGGAGCTCTGTGCCAGAAACCGGGCAGAAACCAAGCGGTGGGGGCGGCGGAGACCCATATATGTATTTTCTATTATCTCACACTCCCACAGTAGGGGACTGCAGAGCTTCCAGACGCAGCTTTTTCAGTTGAAATCAAGCTGCCCTTCAGAATGCAGGTATCGATTGCCCCTGAATGTTTCCACAGCCATTTGAGCTCTAAATGCCCGTAGCTTCATCCAAGCACAGGATGCAAAGTCCTGGTCTGTCCAGTCTCTCTCCCGGAACAGGGCAGTGAGCCTGCACGTTGGTGTATAGAAAGAGAAGTAGCATTATCAAGCCCCTGATATGTGCCAGACACAGCCACTTTGCAGGAGTCTTTTATTACTCCTCATAAAACCCTGGAGAATGCACCTCATCATCTCACCTTCCAAATGCAGAAACTGTCACTTAGAGAGGTGAAATTATTTGGTCCAAGGTCATGCAAACAATTAATGGCAGAGGCAGAATATGAACCCAGCTCTCTCTAGTTCCAGGAACTCTCATGTTAATTAATTTTGTCAACTCAGTTTGCTTCCTAATCCCCCATAGCATCCCTCCATCTGAGTAAGTTATTCCCTTCCATCACTGGGCTTCTTAAAGGTGCTAGAACACCGGTGAATCTTGCATTTTGAAGCCACAGAGCGCTCAGTGGTTGGACAAAGTCAAATAAGTATGTTTGCAGCACCTATATCGCTTCATCTCTAATCATGTTGTTACCATGCCGTGAAAAATCCCTGAAGAATTGGAACACTAAATTATCATTAAATAAAATATATCTTCAATTTCATTTTTATCACGCCAATGAATTGGTGCCAAACACACTTCAGTTATTGTATATTGTCTTTCCAGAATTCCAGTTTAATCTTTTTTTAAAAATAACATTTTCATTGCTCAAGGGCATGTAGGACAAGGTGGGAGAATCAACAGCATGCTGGCCTTAACCGAGGACAGAAAGAACCCAGATAAATAGGCTGGGACCTGTAGGAAGAAAACCATGCAACACATTTTTGTTAATATAGTTCAATGTTGCTAGAGCGTGTTTTATAGAAATTGAGCAGAGGAGAGTGACAATGTGGCCATATTTATGAAAAGAACTCATAAGACTGTATTTAATTTCAAGGATATCAGTAGGTGGTGGTGCAGCCAATAAATTTCAATGGAAAGAATCACAGAAATTGTGTGGTTTTCATCATTCTCAACTGGACGGACTTTGCACACACACACATACACACAACCTTTTCACAGGGGACAATTGGTAATATACGGAGACATTTTTTGTTTTCACTACAGGGGGAGGAGAGTGGTATTAGCATCTAGTGGGTAGACACCAGGGACCCTTCTAAACCTCCCACAAAGAACAATGCAGCCCCCACAACAAAGACTTATCCAGCCCCAAAGCCCCAAATGTGGATCACGCCCAGGCTGAGAAAACCTGGTTTATACTGAGGCCACTAAGAATTTCACGTGCTTCTAAAAAATAACCGTAGGAGTTTCACTAAGCCAGAAATGATCTGGATTATATATTTTCTTAGTATCATTTGATACAATTTAGTAGACTTCTACAAACACTCCCAAATCTTCAAACTGGAGCATCATTTCAACTTCTCTTAAGGAAAAGACGAATTTGTGTAGAATACCTGGGCCACCAAAGTACAACATCACACGGTGGGGAGACTCACGCTTGGACTTGGGTTGCAGATAGTGTCATCCTTTTGAACGTTACCCATCACTGTATTTAGCGCAAAATGATATACTAGATCACGTAGCCATTCAAACCAGCCTCCAGAAAAATGTCCTCAAGATGAAACAAAGAGGTTTTTGAAATCGCTGCTACAAAGGTGGAACGTAATCAAGGAGGTTCATTTCCAAGTTACCTTTGGCTACGAGACAGTAATTAAACTGTCTTTAGGGACTCTTGTTTAGAAACTGCTCAGCTATGGATATTTTGATGTTCAGGCTAAGTTTCCTGGGTCTGATCGTTCAATGAAGTGGATCGATTGTGCTTCCAACAGAAGGACATAGAAATAAAGCTGCTCTAAGCTGCTCCATCCAGTACTTTCCTGCAGTCATGGCAGCATCAAGTATATATGGATTTATTGGAGAAATTTCAGGTTCCTGTAGCCTCATTCCAGTCTCAACACTCATGAGAGCCTTTTATGGTTCACCAGACAAAAAGCACTTTTCAAGTTAATAAACTTTTTCTATTTATCTCTTAATCCTTACACAAAGGGACACTCATAAAGAACATCAGTCAGGACTCTGAGGACTCACTTCAGAGTGTTGAACGAAGGGCACCCACGGTGGGGAACCCCATTTCTCCCACACCCCAGGGTTTTCCTTACTCTGGGCACTCCTGGGTCCTGCCTTTGGCCAAGGAGGTAATTTGGGCTACACTATCCACTCGAAGGCAATGCTTCAGCTACAATTAGCAATAAAAAAACACAAGTCACACCTGCAGGTTGTTGTAACTCTTGATTTCATGGTTTGGAAATCCTGCACCCAAAATCATTCACTGTCTGAAGAAAGCAGTGCATGCTAGTTGAGGTGTTTAATAAAGAACTCATCAAGTGTTTTAAGTTCTCTCATTGGCTTTATAAATTATAGTGGAGTATGTGAGCATAAGGATTGACAAATCTTGCACATGAGAATTATCTGGGGGTGGTAAGAAAAAGATTCACATCCCCCAGCTAGTAGAAATTAAGTCACATGTGGAGAGTATTTGTGGGGGGAAATTCAAATGCAGATTCTGCTTTCTCTCTTTTTCCTCCTGCTGGCTCTTCTCCCTCCAGTCTCTCTTGCTGCTGCTTATATTCTCTCCCTCTCTCTCCTCTTGCCGCAGCCCAATCTCCTCCTCCTTTCCACCATGTGATGCTAACATGCAGGAACCATTGGAAACCACTGCATCACTTGTTAACTTCTTTTTATGCTCCGAGTGTACCTGCCTGTGAATATGTGTGTTGTCTGCAACCACAGAATGAGGCCGCCAAGCCTGTTCCCCTCTCCCACCTCCTATGGATGTTTGTATAATATTTAAGCATTAATTATGTAATGTTTGTCAAGTGTTTGAAGCTCCTAGGGAAAAGGCACTATATTAATAGCATTATTATTAGCGTTTTCTCCATTAAATTTCCATTACAAAATGCATGAGGAAATGAGTCTCGGCCATCTGTCACACAGCTTAAATGCTCACATTCTGCAGGATTTTGTTTATTGCTGAATGGAGGTGCTTTGTAAGCCATATATAAAAATCATTTTAAAAAATGAGTTGAACAGCTGTTGTGTCCTATACTAGTTTTAACACCTTGCTAGCAGCTACTATTTTCAACAACCTGAAAAGCAAATCAGTTTCCATTACAGTCGTGTGTTGCTTAATGACAGGGATATGTTCTGAGAAATGTGTCATCAGTCGATGCCGTTGTTGTGTGAGCATCATAGAGTGTACTTACACAAACCTAGATGGCATGACCTCCTACACACCTCAGCTGTACGGTACTCATCTTATGGGACCACCGTTCATATATGCGGCCTGTCATTGATCAAAATGTTGTTATGTGGCACATGACTGTACCCAATTTTAATAATGATCACATCAGCATGCATTGTGTTATACTCTAAGCATTTTCATTGGTAATAAGCAAAAGCAGGGACTCCTAGTTGACTTTTTTTTTTTTTAAAGATTTTATTTTTTTTTTCCTTTTTCTCCCCAAAGCCCCCCGGTACATAGTTGTGTATTCTCCGTTGTGGGTTCCTCTAGTTGTGGCATGTGGGATGCTGCCTCAGCGTGGTCTGACGAGCAGTGCCATGTCCGCGCCCAGGATTCGAACCGACGAAACACTGGGCCGCCTGCAGCGGAGCGCGCGAACTTAACCACTCGGCCACGGGGCCAGCCCCTCCTCGTTGACTTTTTGATGGATTGTCAGGTTTCTAGTGAAGTCAGTAGTTCTTGCCTAAGCCACTACTCAGCCTGGAGAGTGACCCAAAGGCTGGTTTCCAGGGAAGACTCAATGAGCAGAGACATCCTGGCCCAATCCAATCTTTGCCTGCCTCTTTGTCAACACTGAGATTATCCAACTTTTGGTCACTGCCAATCGGATAGATATATACAGCATCTCCTTTTATTTTTTCACTTCTTCAATCTTGAGTAGAATTGAATATTTTCCGTGTATATCAGCCATTTGCACTTTTTCTCTGAATTTCTTGTTCAGATCCTTACCTATATTTGGAATGAGGTGCCATCTTTTTTTCATTTGCCAAAGAACTTAATTTAGAAAGAAAAGCATATTAACTAGATATATTGTTGCAAGCACTTTTTAAATTTCCTCTAGATTTTCATTTGTCTTTTAGATTGCTTATGGATTTGGGGGTGTGTGTGATACAAACTTCACTATGTGAGGGTGTTAAAAACAAGACAAAAGGACCAAAATGGAGTTGCTTATGCTAAGCCAAACCAAGACTTCACTTAATTACATTTTCAGCTCTCCCAGAAATGGAGTCTTAAACCAGTCAATCAGGAATTGCCTGATGAGCATCAGTTAGGTAATCCACCTGACAGACCTCTGACATACCCCAAAGGACAGCGACCTTGCAATAACCAACCCAATTTTTTTGCCTGGTATGACTTCCTTGTTCCTGCTCCCTTCCGCCTATAAAAGTCTTTCATCTGCTACATCCAATCTAGCAGATAGGATGCTGCCAATTCCAATTGATGTTTGCTCAAATAAACTCTTGAAATTTTTAACATGCTTCAGTTTATCTTTTAGTGAGGGACATCAATTTACAATTTACATACATTTTCTTTTTGACTTCTGGGCTTAACATGATGATAAAAAGACCTTTCCCACAGGGAAAAAAAAGAAACAATTTCTATATTTTTCTGTTTTTAAAAAATAGGTGTTTAAATTACATATAATTTGGTGCAAATTGTGAGGAAGGAATCCAGTTGTGCCATTTTTCCAAATAGTTTTTCAGTTGGCCCACCAACCTTTTAAAAACATTATCTATCTTTCTGAAATATCACATTATCATAGACTCTATATCTGACTGGGCATTTTTCTGACAGTCTACTGACTGCATTGCTCTCTCTCTCAATTACTAGGCCAAAACCAAATCATTTAAATATGGTCTTTATAATGTAATTTTGTACCTAATAATACCTCCTCAGAAGTTGCATTTTCTTCCTTGAATGACCTGGAGTGGAGGCTATGCCAGTAATTGCAAAGCTTCAAAGGTGTCTTTACATATAAGAGAAATTAAGTGCCAATGTGTCCCCGTAAAAACTCATTAATATTTTTATAAAGTGAAGCAATTCATGTCACTGAAAACATTTTTCAGTATTGTAGTGACACAACTTTGAAAGGTGAATGGCCTGGAGTTTATCACATGTGTTACAACATATCTTCCCGGGTGGGTTCTTAAAAAAGTGTAATTGATAATTTTCTGTCAGGATCTTCAAACGTTGTCTTTAAATGGGAAGAGCTGAACTGCACCATAACTGTGCTCCTAGACATAACCACAGATACAGAGCTAGGATCTTATCCTGACTCCAAACACAGATGGATGTGTGTCAGGATTTCCTCTGGCTGTGAGTTACAGAAAGCTCTGCTGGAGTAACTGACATGGTTAAGGGGTGGATTTATCTCTGGAAATGCTGTGGGGCTTGTGGGAGCAACTCAAGAAACCTACCTGTGACCCAGGATCCTTCTATCTTTGGTTCCACATAGTCTTTCTGTGCCTGGCCATCAAATGGCTGCTGAACCTTCAGCTATTGTGCCAAATTTCCAAGCAGAAGGAAAAGGGAAAGGGAAAATTGCCAGTAATAGATGATACCTGTTTCACTGGCCGCTCTCATGTTACGTGGACATTCCGGCTGCAGAGAAGTTCCATAAATCGAATTCTTTCACAGCCTTTGGTATAGAGGCAGACAAAAAGGAAGAAAGCTGGACACGGTGGTTGAGTCAGCTAAACTATAGTGTCATACTATAAAAAAGTCTTTCACCTTCAGGTCAGAGGGTACTCTGAATTAATTAAAGAAGCTCATGCCTAAATATATCCTGAGAAAACGCTTACATTCAAAACCATGGAAACGTTTTCAAGACTTCAGTTCTGCACATCCTAAGGAAATCAGTTTACCCCAAGGAAAACATCAGGTTAACTCCAGAATTCCCTTCCAAAGGACAAGCTGTGAGAAGAAAATGGAGATTTGGGCATCTAGGATTCTAACTCATGCATTTTACAACCAGCCAAGGAAAAATATTCTGTCATGCAAGGACTTAAAAAGTATATCAAATATACACTGTTCTTTAAAAAAAAAACTCTTCAAGGACTCCAATAAGCTGACAAATGAATCAAAGTAATACACCCATAAAGAGAAGTTCTACGTATAATCAAAATGTCAATGAGCAATGAAATAGTGAAACTCTTGGTTAATGTCTAAACAGTTTCCATGGGGATTAAGCATAATCCAAGAGTCAGAACTAAATCTTAAAAGAAGAAAAGAATGTAACATATATACTATATGTTATAATATATAACATAAGATATTATGACTAATAAAGTTACAACAATCTTGATCTAAAAAAGTCAATTCATTTTAACTAAAATCTATGCAGAGGGAAGTTAAATGGCATTAAAAATCGTGTTACATCGTTACCAAGGGACAGAGGGCAGGTGACGTTATTTTAGAACTAAATATCCAAATATCTTTTCTTTGGTATAATTTTTAAATAACCAGGAGAAAAAAGAGAAGGAAAGCTTGAGCAATTAAGTAAAAAGCAGGAAATGAGTAAGAAAATAACGAGAGCATAAAAACTCAGAATTAAAAAAATGGCAGAGACCCGAATATCATCCACTAGTGGAATTATACTTAGGTCGCGAACATAGAGTTAATTGTACACATACTTTAGACATGTGGTCCTTGAACATCTTCCCCAGACTGACCAACCCGAGAGATCCACAGATCCTCACTAGTAACAGGTCAGTACAACTTCTAGTTTCAAACCAGGGATTATGTGATTATGTGGCATATTCATACAACGGAAAATTACTCGGTCTTGCAAAAGAAGGAAATCCTCTCATTTGCAACAACATGGATGAAACTGGAATATGCAAATTGAAATAAGCCAGACACAGAAGGACAAATACTGCATAATTCCACCTAGATGAGATATTTAAATAGTCAAAACCATGGAATCAGAGAATAGAATGATGGTTGTCAAGAACTGGGGGAAGGAGGAAACGGGGAGTCATTAAACAGGTATAAACTTTCAGTTATGCAAGGTGAATAAATTCTAGAGAACTGCTGTACGCCATAGTGCCTATAGTTGACAATACAGTATTGTGCACTGAAAAATGTGTTAAGAGGGTAGATCTCATGTTAAGTGTTCTTACAATAACAACCAAAAAACAAAAGCAAAAATCCACGGAAGCACAAGGGAACTTTTAGAGGTGATGCGTGCGTCTATTACCTTGATTGTGGTGATGGTGCCATGGTGTACGCATATGTCCAAATCCATCTAATTGCACACATTAAATATGTACAGTTTCTTGTATATCACTTCTACCTCAATAAAGCTGCTTCAAACATTTTTTAATAAAATAAAATATAGAAATAACAGATAAAGTTCAAAGACAAGCCTGCCCTGGGGGTGAAGAAGGATCAGGTTGGGTAACGCTGGGCAGAGCCTCCTTGCTAGTGCGCCACAAATGAGTTACAGGTTCATTTGATAACTGAAATAAATTAGTAAAAGTAGGGCTGGGCTTTGGGGTTCCAGCTACATCCCTTGCTGCCTATGTGACCTAGACGAAGTTAACTTCTAACCCTTAGTTTTGTTTCTGTAAAATACAAGTAATAATATTTTCTACTTCAGGGGGATTTTTAAGGTTTTGAATTAATCCAGGTAAAGCATTTAGGATCTGGGCATATATTCATGGTTCTTTAAATATTACCATTTGTGCTTATTCTAAAGGAAAATATCGGGGAGCCAGTGGTATCTCAAGGTCAAACTATTCACCCAGAACTGGAAATTAGGAAGTAGAAAGTAAGCAAACATACTGGTATCTACCTGGATCCAGATGACACTGGAAACCACGGGAAGGAGCCACAAGGATATGTGAATAGTGATTTCACACAAGGACTTACGTTTATATTCTAACACTCAGAGAAAACTTAATCTGTAATATGATTTAAAGAAATAAAAACCTGGAACCAGAATGGGGCTTTCTATGAATTCTCTCAACTCTTAACTCATCACTTTTGCCCTATTAAAATGCTCCCCTCTCCTAAAGCCAAGGCCATGAGGAGTTCCGCTCAGTCTGCTCCTCCCGAACTCCACTTTGCCATCGGCTCTCACAAAGCTTTGTATTTCAAGTTGTGATACATTTCAAATTCTGACCGTCCTTACCATCTGCTTAACAAATGTCATCTTCTGATGTCTGGCATGAGCAAGATGGGGTCTTTACTTCCATACTTGTCGGTATTTCTTTAGACATCAAACTTTGGCTTGTTCCAGTATCAACCTTGATTTCCCCTAGGTCCTCCAAAAGTGGAGCTTTCTCCTCCATTCCATGCTTAAAAGTCAAAGTGGACAGTGAAGGCATTGTGAACACTGCTAGCTGCTCACCAAATCCAATGGGCTCTTCTTCTTTGGCACTGGGCCAAACAGCACTTCCTTCCCAGACTCTCTTTTGGTAAGGTGCTGCTGTTGCTTGATGATGTTCTAGACAACAGTTTATGAGCAGAAGTGATGTGCGCCTCTTCTGAGCCTAGCTCATAAAAGTCTCCCATGAATTTCCTCCATGTTCTCCCCTCCCCCGCCCCACTCCCCCATTCTGCTGCCTGGGATAGAGACGACTCTCCAGGAACACCTTGCCCACCATGAATTGAAGATGGATCCCTAAAAGATTGCTTGGAGCAGAGACCTCCTTTCCACCCAAGCCTGCTCCCTCAGCACAGCCATCTTGGACTGCTAGCAAGAAGGTAACTTCTACTGGACTACAGCCCTTAATCATTTTTTTTATTGGCTACAGTAGTTTGGAATACTCAAACTAATTCAGCAATTCTAGCTATCAGAATGGTCCTGGTCCGACAGGAAGAATCCAGAAAACATCTGCCACCTGGGAGGCCTATCCAAATGAACAAGAGTGCCTCTCTTCTGCTGAATTTATTTAATATAATGCCATCTAACTCCAAGAAGACACGGGTGGAATTTCCAACCTATTCCTTATGAAGGCATCGTCTTCATTTGTAGACAGCCTCAGGTTCTTCTCCCTCTCAGGTCCCTATTCTACAGTCAGTTCATGTTAGAGCATTTTGTTAAGGGCTCACCCCTCCCACCTTTTGAGCATTTACACACGCTGGAACTTAGTAAAACACTGGTAAAATACTAAATATTTTGAGAATGTTGCCCACCAAGTTTATGGGAAACATATAGAAATGTTTAGGTTGTGGTGGTTGACAATGTTGTAGCCAACGGTTTATGAGAAGCGATGTGTGCCACTTTTGAGCCTGGCTCATCCAAATCTTCCATGAATTTCCTGCATGTTTTCCTCCCTTTCTGCTGCCTGAGTTAGCGGTGCCCCTGCCCCTCTCAGATGGAAACCTTGGACATCATGAATTTTAAAAAAAAACACACATGTAAAAAATCCACTGCAGTAAGAATCTTGCACACTGCTTAGATCTCTGTGATTCAACAAAGTCATAACAGAGCAGGAAAAGGTCCAGGGGAGAGAAGACAGGATGATTAAAAGCCCGCAGCTGCTGCAGTATGCAGAGAGCCTTAAAGGCCTGGAATGATTCCGTCTGCAAAGACCGAAGCTGACAGGGAATAGGATTGAAGTCCAGCAACTCATAAAACGTAGACCTGGGATGAACACAGACTTGTTCACCAAATCCCAGTTCACCACAATGACACTCTTCCCTTCTATCTTGAGAAAGGGAAATCTAGGATAAGTCAACAAAACAGAGAAGGTAGCGAAGGTCTGATTTGCAGAAATCATAACCTAGAAGACCAGACGCTGACTGCAAACACAAAAAACTTCAAGCAAGTACTAGAAACATTCACACATGACAGTTCTATTAAGGGAGCTAAAATGATGCCTAAAAGTTTAAAGAGGCTAAATGTGATTGACCAAAAGTGAATGACTTACAGTTAGGACTATTTCTGGGTTTTGAATCTTTATCACAGTGGTGTTGCACACGCATCCTCACCAGCTGTGCAGCTTTGCAAACTGCCCCTGCCTTGCCTCTTCTGGTTAGCTGTAAAATAGTTTTGCTGTTAGATTTATTTTGTGTCAGCCCAAGTGCTGCTTTTATGGAATCGCCCATGGAGAGGAGCCCATCACAGACTCTGAGCGACATGGAGAAACCCTGGTAAACGACTAAATTTAGATGGGACTGAGCCATAGAGTGAAATTCTTCAATGACCTCACTTTTCCAATCTCCTCCAGGCATGAAACAGATCCACCGCTGTAAGATATCGTGTGGGCTGATTCAGGGGGAGAAGGAGACATTCTGCCACCAAGAGTGGGCATAGAAGTCACAAGGGTGTCATTGACCAAATGCCTGCATACTTGTGGATTAAGTAGAGTTACTTTGAAAAATCAAGTTACACAAAATTCTTGCTTTCTAGATGATTGCAGTCTAAAGCAAGTAACATGGCTTCTGGTTACTGCAAGAGCAACACTCTCAGCTTTTTTAGGAACTCTTTCAATTGGAAAAAGGCACTTAGTCTTTGGAAACCATCCCATTTTCAAATAGCAATGAGTACTCAACTGATTAGAAGTTAATACTTGCTATGCTCGAACATTATGCAACACAGTTTCTCAAAAGAGCAGTGAACTTCTAGAAATAGTTCTTAACTTTCTGACTCCTGACCACATTCTGGCAGGAGTACTACAAACGGCCATTGGCACAAGTGGAAATTTAAAAGATGTGTCTTGAATTAAATCCTAGAGTCTAGGTCACGACTGAGTCTCTGTTTAATCAATAAACAGATGTTTATTAAACACTTACTGTCATGGTTTGGGTTCTCAAGGAAGAACACTCATTGCAGAACTTAAAAAAAAAAATAGAAGGCCAGCAGTGCCCAGCTGGGAATGGAATGCCTCAGAAGTTAGCTTCTGACACATTTCTGCATTTCTGCGTGGAATTCCAAATTCAAGGCACAAATATCAGGAGTGAGTATTCTGCTATGGCACCAATGGGCACTTTTATATACAAGTGTGTAATTAAGTACTTGTGATTTACTGTTAAAATTTGGGAAATCTCTGCCGGCTTCACTTGCACTTTTTAATAATACTGCTCAAGGGACATCAACTCTCATGGCCAAACACGTTACAGTTTTGTTTCTTCTTTTTAACTCTGGAGGTATAAATACATACCCTTCCAGTAAAATGTTTTGAAAGCATCCAAAGAGTAACCCTTTAAAACCATTGCCATTTGGTTAGCCCTAAAGCTAACCCTAATTCCCTCCCTGATCCCATCCCTTCATGTCACTTCCTGGCCCCACCTCTCCTTCCATGTCACTTCCTGCCCCACCCCAACCCCTCCTTCTATGTCACTTCCTGGCCTCTCTCTTTCCTTTATGATGTCACTTCCTGGCCCCTCCCCTATGCTACCTGTCCCACCAAAATTCATATTCAGATCTTCCCTAAGGAGTACCCTTGAGATGAAAGACACAAGACTGGGCAGAAGTAGGAGCTGATGCAAAAGGCCTTCATCAAAGGCCTCAGCTGATTTTACGGAGATCTCTGGGACTGAGACGGCCCCTCAGAGTGATCGTCCCTGGAAACGAGGTGAAGTGTCAGCTTTTATATCCCTGCCAGGTCCAGTTATTAAATGCAGGCTGCCTATAAGGTGAGGGTACAACCCTGGGCAAGGAAGCTCTCTTCAGCTGACAGCAATTCCAGAAGAGAGACTCAACTGAGATCTATCAACACAACACTCCCAGAAGATGGAGGAACAGATGTCTTGGTCCTAGAAAGGGCTGTGGGCAGGATGGCACAGCTTCTGCCACCCTAACCTTCTGAAAGGAACTGTGTGTCTCTAGAAGGAGCTTAAAGAACATCAAAATGTTGTCTGTACCCTTAGAAGGCATAAAATTCCATTAGAGAGGTGAGACATATTTACACCTCTTAGTAATACTCTTTGAATCTCCCCATCAGAGACAGGTCATAGGGCAGGCCCTGTGGCTGAATGGTTAAGTTCGTGTGCTCTGCTTTGGCGGCCCGGGATACAGGGGTCCAGATCCGGGGCACAGACCTAACACCACTCATCAAGCCTTGCTGTGGCGGCATCCCACATAGAAGTCCTAGAAAAGACCGACAACTAGGATGTACAACTATGTACTGCGGCTTCGGGGGGAAAAAAAAAAGAGGAAGATTGGCAACAGATGGTAGCTCAGGGTCAATAAAAAAAACAAGAGGTCATAAAACTTGGATTTTAATTCCTTTAAAATCTCATACTATTGGATAGAAATAGAGCAAGGCTCTGATAATTTTAGAGGAAGGATCCTTATACCATGACCCAGGGGCCAAATTTTGTCCCCACCTGTTTTAGTAAATAAAGCATTATTGGAGCACAATCCTGCCCATTCATTTACCTATTGGACTAACAGTCTAACCAGGACCACAACGGACAGAATAGATGGAGATCGCAAAGAACTGCCAGAAGGGAGAAGGCTCCTGAGCAAGCCATACAGGAAGACTCTGCTACATGAAGTTCATGGTCCTGTTCTATGAGACAATGCCGTAATTGGCCTCTTATTACATAAGAAAAACTAGATTGTTTTTAAGTTTTGTAGACTCTAGACAGAAAGAATTCAAAATGCAGTACCCCCAATCACAGGACACGCGGCATTTGGTGTCATGTCATCTTGAAAATCAGCCACTCACCATGCATGCTCCTCGACTACATGGAGAAGGATGAAGTGAAGCAACCAAGCAAGCATTAAAGTGCGAAACAGGAGGCAGGAGCTGAGGTGGCTCCACCAAGTTCACAGGCTCTTGCCATGACAGCATGTAATTCAGAGGCCTCCCGTGGAGGGAGATGTGATGGGCAACTGCGGAAATTTAAGTGGTGTCTAGGATCTTATCGTACTGACAGCTCATTATTCCTGTTACCCAGAGAAGAGGAGGATAAACACATCAGCCAGCATCCTTTTATAAGCGAGCCCAGAGGACCCAACTGGAGCTTAGGTACAAACAGAGTTTTCCAGAGGTGACACCAGACACATCAGAGACAAACCTAGGCTTAAGGCTGAGTGGCAAAAACAGTCATTTGTATTCCAACTGTGCATCCAAAGCCACTCGCCTAAATGACACTTGAATGTTTTCATTTAGATCTTTCAAATTACAATTTCTGGTTTTATTGCATATTTCATCTGGGCCACTTCCAAATGGATCTTCTGGCATGGTTATATACTATGATGGAGCGATATTCAGTTTAAAAATCATTACCTTAATCATCCCTGCTACTTTGATTTAGTGTGAGCAATGCTTGATTTCGTTTTCTTGCCTATTGTAAGAATTTTACTCATGGCAAAATTAGCTTTATTTTTAAATTGAAACCGTGGTTCACAAAATAAAAGTTTAGAGCACATAGTTATGGGGTTTTGTTTCCTACACGCATGTGCTAAATCAAATTTGAGAATGTAACTTTGCCAGAGCTGAACCAACCACAAAAATTTAGTGTTTGCTTGAGATGAGAAAATACGACAATTGAGTTTCTTGCGTATCTTCTGAATCTAGTGTGAGAACATTGGCCCATCAGCAGTTACAATACCCACCCACTAGGAGTAAGACTAAGACATGTCATGTCATCAAGTTAGTGATGCAACTTCCTGTCACTATTCAACTTGCCCTAATGCTTACATTTTGAAATGTTTTCTGATTTCTTAAAAATAGTTTCTCACAGGCAACAAAACTAAAAATAGATAAATTGGACTAAATCAAAATTAAAAACTTTTGTACCTCAAAGGGCAAATCAACAGAGTGAAAGGCAACCTACAGAATGGGAGAAAATATTTGCAAATCATATATCTGTTGAGGGGTTAATATCCAAAATACATGAAGAACTCCTATGACGTAACAACAACAACAGAGTAACCCAATTCAAACATGGGCAAAGAACGTGAGTAGCTATTTCTCCAAAGATGACATACAAATGGCCAACAAGCCTATGAAAAGATGCTCAGCATCATTAATCATTAGGGAAATGCAAATCAAACCACAATAAGATATCACCTCACACTCATTAGGATGGCTACCATCAAAAAACAGAAAATAACAAGTGTTGGCAAGGAGGTGGAGAAATTGGAACCCTTGTGCACTGCTGGTGGGAATGTAAAATAGTGCAGCCACTATGGATTCCACAAAAAAATTAAGAGTAAAACTACCATATGATTCGGCAATTCTACTTCTGGGTATATAGCCAAAGGAATTGAAAGCAGATCTCAAAGAGGCATTGTATACACATGTTTACAGCAGCAGGATTCACAATAGCCAAGAGGTGGAAGCAATCCAAGTGTTTATCAAGAGAAGAATGAATAAACAAAGTGTGGTATATACATACCATGGAATATTATAAGCCTTAAAAAGGAAGGAAATTCTGACATGCTACAACATGGATGAACCTTGAGGACATTATGCTAAGTGAAATAAGCCAGTCACAAAAAAATGAGTACTGTGTGATTCCACTTACATAAGGCATCTAGGAGTCAAATTCCTAGAGACAGAAAGGAGAACGGTAGTTGCCAGCGCCTAGGGAAAGGGGGAGTAGGGAGTTGTTTAAGGCATATAGAATTTCAGTTTTGCAAACAAAAAATTCTGGAGATCAGTTGCACAATCATGGGACTATCCCTCACACCGCTGAATTCACACTTAAAAATGGTTGAGGCGGCAAATTTTATGTTATGTATATTTTACCACAATCAAAACTTTCCTTTTAAGTTAAAAAATAGTTTCTCAACATCACGGGGTTTGCTCTTTTTCTCTTGCTTTCAATCAAAAACTTCTAAGTCACATATAGAATGTCTTGTGTATCAATGTAAATTGGACTATTTTCATCAAACAAAATAATCGGACAGTTCAAGCAGCTGCCCTATTTTTCTGAAAGGTTTCTGAGTCAGACAGAAATGTTGGGAGTCAATGTGACAAGTCTGAAGCCTCTTTTCTCAGTCCCGCTCTTGAAGGTCGCGCATAAACTTTATTTAATGTTTAGCTGCAGAACACCAATGAGCCAGTAAACTCTGGTTATTAGCCAACAAGCCTTCCATTAAAACCAGGATTAAAGTTTTATGTTTCTTAAGCTGTTTTAACTGGTGATAGAAATGCAAGGAGAGGGGGAGCTGAAGGATGGAGTATTTTTTTATCTAAGGACTGAATGCATATTTCAGTTTCTGAAAGCTGAAATTTTAAAGTGACTTCCTGAAATAACACATGATTTGATGCTGACAGCAAATATTGATCCGGCCCTTTTCGATAGGTTGGGCAGCTAAAAAAGAAAGATGTCCTGTTCATTGCCCCCAAGCAGACACAAGATCAACCACACAAAATAAAATAAGAGAAACTTCTAGTTGGTTATCTCATAATGTGTAAAAGTCACAGCGCAAAATATAAGCACGATCCTACCAAACCCAGCATAGCTCTTCTAAGATGTGGGCTCAGAAAGGGCTCACTGGAGTGGTCCAGTGGCCCCACTTATGGGGGAGCAAGGACACCGGGGCTGGAAAACAGTCCAGACAAAGGTCACTCAATGTGTAAGTGGAAAACCTAGAAACTGGAACCAACCAGGTCAAGAACAATTGCTGGGGTGATGGAGCCAACAACATCAAGCCAACAGGAAAGAGTTAATCCCTCCTCCCCAATTCTTGCCTCCGAATATCTTCCAGTGCAGCACTAACTAGGGAGCCAGCTGACAAAGGAGAAAGGTATGTGATGAGTGGCAGCTCCAGCATCACAATGGAGAATAGAGATGGTGGATTTGGAACTGAGAGACAAAAGCGTGATAACCAGCCCAGAAGCCCCGCTGATCTCCCAGACCTCAGCATCAAAAAAAGAATCCTACGTGGCTCTCTTGTCCTGATGGGTCTTCTTGCATTTGTTCAAGTGCTCGTTATTCACTGAGTCATTCATCCAAAGCTTAGTATCTCTCCGGTACCTAGTAGTGTTCTAGATCCCTGCCCTCTAACTAAAAGCTGACTAAAGAGCTAGTTCCTGCCTTTTACAGCATTTAAAGTAGCTTATTTAAAATATCAGGAACAGAATATCATTCCTATGAGACTGTCGCATATTTATCAAGCGGCATGTGATCACTCCCACATTTGACAAGTGTTGGCAGCTATGGATGCTAAAGAGCACTTGTGTTCAGAGTCAGTCTTGCAAAGCAGCTACAAGACTAGACATTCTGACTGCTCAGCCATTGAACAGAAGGCTGTGCTGTGCACTATTCAAGGAGAAATGGATTGGCTCCTGTTCAGGAAATGCCTTTTTGGAAATGCTTGTTTTTAAGATGGCATAGATTCTTGTGATGGTTAAATATTGTGCCAACTTAGCTAGACTATGGCGCCTAGTTGTTTGGTCAAACATTAGATGTTGCTAACAAGGTACTACATAGATGTGTTACCATCTATCATCAGTTTACTTTAAGTAAATGAGATTAACCTCTTTAACATGCGTGGGCCTTATGCAATCAGTTGAAGGCAATAACTGCACAAAAACTGAGGTTTCCTGGAAAGAACGAATTCAGCCTCAAGATTCTAACAGAGAAATCCTTCCTGAGTTTCCAGCCTGCCATCCTACCCTGTGGAATTTGGACTTGCCAGGCCCCACAACTGCATGAAGGAATTCCTTTGAAAAAATCTCTCTCACATATACGTATGTTTGTATATATATGTATATTTAAAGTGATATATATATATATATATATATGTATGCATGTCTACATGTGTATATCTATCTATCAGGGAGAAAAGCAGCATTATCTGCCCCTGTGTAGAGTATGACATTAGGCAATGCCGCTATTCTTTCTGCACCTGAAACTTCTGCTTCCTGAGCCTTGCTTTCTTGCTTAGGTGAAGAACCGTAGCAATTAGGGTTCTTTGAAACAATAGGATAGATAGATAATTACTCTGACTTTGTGAGGATTGTGGCAAAGACTTGCTTCCCAAGGTGGCTTGAATCCAGTGGGTTCAGTGGACCTGGAATCTCCCCCGTTTCCCTCTTGCCATCACTGCTAGTGAATATTAAATATGGAGGGAGTGTTCTGCCTGGTTATCTGTGACGTGTCCTGCTGCCTAATTCATCTGGCCGCTCCCAGTTACACCCAAGCTGGAAGAAGAGAAAACATACATCTGAGGACTGCCAGCCAGACTTCACAAATCTGTTCCCAAGCAAGACTCATAAATAAACATAAGCAGTTGCCAAAATGTGGTCAGTCAGCGGGCAGTGCTCTAGAACACAGCTTTATTGTAGAGCGGAGCAGACTGTGAATGCAGAGTGCCCAGGGGCAGCCTAATGAAGCAGGAAGTCATTGTACAGTGGGACAGATGGACTTCCTTCATCTACCTTTACTTCCACAATAGATGAAACAGCTGTTCTGAAAACAATACTATTTCTTTTCTTATTTAGGAAAATGGCTTTGCTCCCTAGGTGGATAATAATTAAAAACAATGCCGATACTAAACAATAAGCTATTGAACAAGCAATGGATCATTGAAGAAATTAAAGAAGAAATCAAAAAATATCTGGAGACAAATGAAAGTGATAATATGCCATACCAAGTCATTCGGGATACAGCAAAAGCTGTATTAAGAGGGAAATTCATCGCAATACAGGCAAACCTTAACAAATAAGAAAAATCCCAAATAAGCAATATCAAATTACACTTAAGTGAATTAGAGAAAGAAGAACAAACAAAGCACAAAGTCAGCAGAAGGAGAGAAATAATAAAAATCAGAGCAGAAATAAATGCTATTGAAACAAAAAAGGCAGTAGAAAGGATCAATGAAACAAAGAGCTGGTTCTTTGAGAAGATAAATAAAATTGACAAACCCCTAGCCAGACTTACAAAGAAAAAAAGGGAGAAAGCTCAAATAAACAAAATCAGAAATGAAAGAGGAGAAATAACAACAGACTCCACAGAAATACAACAGATTATAAGAGAATACTATAAAAAACTATATGCCAACAAAATGGATAACCTAGAGGAAATGGATAAATTCTTAGACTCTTACAATCTCCCAAAGCTAAGTCAAGAAGAAGCAGACAATCTGAACAGACCAATCACAAGGAAAGAGATTGAAACAGCAATCAAAAGCATCCCAAAGAATAAAACCCCAGGACCAGACGGCTTTCCTGGGGAATTCTACCAAACTTTCAGAGAGGATTTAATACCTATCCTTTTCAAGATATTCCAAAATACTAGGGAGGATGGAACACTTCCTAACACATTCTATGAGTCCAACATCATTCTGATACCAAAGCCTGACAAGGACAGCACTAAAAATGAGAACTACAGGCCAATATCGCTGATGAACATAGATGCAAAAATTCTCAACAAAATTTTGGCAACCCAAATTCAGCAATACATCAAAAGGATCATACATCATGATCAAGTGGGATTCATACCAGGGACACAGTGGTGGTTCAACATCCGCAAATCAATCAACATGATACACCACATCAACAAATTGAGGAATAAAACCCACATATTCATCTCCATAGATGCAGAGAAAGCATTTGACAAGATCCAACAGCCATTTATGATAAAAACTCTGAACAAAATGGGCATAGAAGGAAATTACCTCAACATAATGAAGGCCATATATGACAAACCCGCAGCCAACATCATACTCAATGGGCAAAAACTGAGCGCCATCCCCCTGAGAACAGGAACGAGACAAGGATACCCTCTATCACCACTCTTATTCAGCATAGTACTGGAGGTTTTGGCCAGAGCAATTAGGCAAGAATAATGAATAAAAGGAATCCAAATAGGGAGGGAAGAAGTGAAACTCTCACTGTTTGCAGATGACATGACCTGATATGTAGAAAACCCCCAAAGAATCCATTGGAAAACTTTTAGAAGTAATCAACAACTACAGCAAAGTTTCAGGGTATAAAATCAACTTACATAAATCAGTAGCATTTCTATACTCTAATAACGAACTAACAGAAGAAGATCCCAAGAACACAATACCATTCACAATCGCAACAAAAAGAATAAAATACCTTGGGGTGAATTTAACTAAGGAAGTGAAAGACCTATACAAGGAAAACTACAAGACTTTCTTGAAAGAAATTGATGATGACATAAAGAGATGGAAAGACACTCCATGCACATGGATAGGAAGAATGAACATAGTTAAAATGTTCATACCACCTAAAGCAATCTACAGATTCAACACCATCCCAATCAGAATCCCAATGACATTCTTTACAGAAATAGAACAAAGAATCCTAAAATTCAACTGGGGCAACAAAAGACCCCGAATTGCTAAAGCAATCCTGAGAAAAAAAGAACACAGCTGGAGGCATTACAATCCCTGACTTCAAAACATACTACAAAGCTACAGTAATCAACACAGCATGGTACTGGTACAAAACCAGGTTCACAGATCAATGGAACAGAATTGAAAGCCCAGAAACAAAACCATACATCTATGCACAGCTAATCTTCAACACAGGAGTTGAGGGCATACAACAGAGCAAGGAAAGTCTCTTCAACAAACGGTGCTGGGAAAACTGGAAAGCCACATGTAAAAGAATCAAAATTGATCATTCTTTTTCACCATTCACAAAAAAAACCTCAAAATGGATCAAAGACCTAAAGGTAAGACCTGAAACCATGAGGCTTCTAGGAGAAAATATAGGCAGTATGCTCTTTAACATCAGTATTAAAAGGATCTTTTTGGACACCCATGTCTTCTCAGACAAGGGAAACAATAGAAAGAATAAACAAATGGGACTTCATCAGACTAAAGAGCTTCTTCAAGGCAAGGGAAAAGAAGATTGAAACAAAAAACAACCCACCAATTGGGGAAAAAATATTTGCAAGTCATATATCTGACAAAGGCTTAATCTCCATAATATATAAAGAACTCATACAACTCAACAACAAAAAATCAAACAACCTGATCAAAAAATGGGCAGGAGACATAAACAGATATTTCTACAAAGAAGATATACAGATGGCCAATAGGCACATGAAAAGATGCTCATTATCACTGATCATCAGGGGAATGCAAATCAAAACTACACTAAGATATCACCTTACATCCATTAGAACGGCAAAAATAACCAAAACAAAAAGTAACAAGTGTTGGAGAGGGTGTGGAGAAAAAGGAACCCTCATACACTGCTGGTGGGAATGAAAACTGGTGCAGCCACTATGGAAAACAGTATGGAGATTTCTCAAAAAATTAAAAATAGAAAGACCATATGACCCAGCCATCCCACTATTGGGTATCTATCCAAAGAACTTGAAATCAGCAATTCCAAAAGTCCCATGCACCCCTATGTTCATTTCAGCATTGTTTACAATAGCCAAGATGTGGAAGCAACCTAAGTGCCCATCAACTGATGACTGGATAAAGAAGATATGGCATATATATACAATGGAATACTACTCAGCCATAAAAAAGAATAAAATCGTCCCATTCACAACAACATGGATGGACCTTGAGGGAATTATGTTAAGTGAAATAAGCCAGATAGAGAAAGACAATCTCTGTTGACTCCACTCACATGTGGAAGTTAAACACGTAGACAAAGAGAACAAATTAGTGGCTACCAGGGGAAAGGGGGGTTGGGGGGTGGGCACAAAGGGTGAAGTGGTGCACCTACAACACGACTGACAAATAATGTACAACTGAAATTTCACAAGGTGGTAAACTATCATAAACTCAAAAATTAAAAACAAACAAACAAAAAACAATGCCCATAAAAGAGATACTATAGTATACTTGGATGTTTAAAAACTGAATCTCCAACTTGGGGAATCATCTTTGGGTTTTTGTCTCTTCAAGTATGTTTCTGCTAACAAAGTTGGAGAGTTTCAAAGCTGTTCACCGAGACCATTTCTTACAGAGCACCTGCCTGCACTTTCTATTTCTGCAGAGATCATCATGCCCAGACCCACCAAAGTCCTCATTGGGCTTCTGGATCACTGTTGCGAGGTTTGCAGGTATTTCCTGGTACATACGTTATTAACCTGGACACCAGAATGAATCCAGGTGAGGCAGACATCTCTCTGCATATCTTGTGGATAAACATAATTCAGATCATTCAGAGCTTTTCCTTGCACATAATCATGGCCCAAGGGAGATGAAATATTTTGTCCAAACACCCAGCTGCTGAGAATTGTGGCAAGTTTTGTGAAAGAATATTTTCCAGCTCATTTTAAACATTTTGCATGGTGAGATTTGCAATGCTGTATTATAGAGCTCCGTGAGCAAAGGAAAGCCCCCTGAAATATCACGGAATTTATTTCTGTCAATATACAGGTAATGCCAGCTTTTAGGGAAATATGCAACTAGGCTTGAAGATAGTCATTTCCACAGCTGTCTCTATGTTTAGAGAATATTATCCTTTAAAGATAGACTCAAATCACAGAGTACCTGGTAAACATACCTATTGGCATGTTCTCTCAGAAATAAACTTAATAAGGGCAAGATATTATTCTGCATTTTTTTATGTATGAAGTGGCAGAAGACTCAGTACACAGGAGTACTATAATTTACGAGCGTCCTGGTAATTACCTGAGCAGTTCTTCCTCATTCCCTGCCCCCATATCTCCCTCCCCACCTTGTTTCTTTTCTGCTTAGCTCAGAGGTTTCCTTAAGTCAATACAATGCTAAAGATACAGCTGGCACCCGCTATGAACTCATTCCTCCTTTTATTTACTACCTCTATTTTTTCCTAGAGATAACCAATTTTGTGATGTTGGTGTGTGTCTTCCCCTCCATTTTTTATAGTTTCCATAATGACAGTGCATTATTATTTTAATTTACATTTTCATAAGTACTAATCAGGTTCATTCATTTCCACAAACCCATCTGTACCCTCTGACTACTTTTAGATTGGGTGGTTTGCCTTTTATATTGACTGTAGCAATTCTTTATATAATCTGGACACAAATCTCTAGTCACTTGTATATGTTACAAATACATCTCCCCAGCCTGTGGTTTGTTACTTGATGTATTTATGATGTCCTTTTAATGCAAATGGGTTTAATTTTGATGCAGTCACATTTACTCTTTTTAGGGAAAAAATCTCTGCATTCCTGTCCCAGGCACTAGATTAGCATTCTATATGGTGGAGAGGGAGAACGGGATGGAGTTCAACAATTTAATATGCATGTTTAATTACTTCTCCTGTTTTCACCTTGTGTCTCACTTAAAACCATCATGTGCCTTGTTTCATCAACTCTCAAGCCTCTCAGGGCTGAACCATTAAGGTTCTTTGCCCTAATTACCCTCAACAAGCATCCAAGCAAAGGGTCCTCCTACTTTCCATGCCACCACCACGCCTCCTTTTTGTGTTTTCTATGTTCAGAATTTCTGAGATTTATCCAAATATATACCCACTATTAACTTTTTTTTTTGAGGAAGATTAGCCCTGAGCTAACATCTGCTGCCAATCTTCCTCTTTTTGCTGAGGAAGACTGGCCCTGAGCTAACATCCATGCCCATCTTCCTCTACTTTATATGTAGGACGCCTGCCACAGTATGGCTTGATAAGCTCTGCCATGTCCACACCTGGGATCCGAACCGGCGAACCCTGGGCCGCCAAAGTGGAGTGTGCAAACTTAACCGCTGTGCCACTGGGCCGGCTGCAACCCATTATTAACTTTGTTTGTGTGTGTGTGTGTGTGTGTGTGTGTGTGTGAGGAAGATTGGCCCTGAGCTAACATCTGTTGCCAATCTTCCTCTTTTTGTTTGATGAAGAGTGTCCCTGAGCTAACATCTGTGCCAATCTTCCTCTATTTTGTATGTGGGATGCTGCCACAGTGTGGCATGATGTGCAGTGTGTAGGTCTGCACCCAGAATCCGAAACTGTGAACCCTGGGCTGCCGAAGAGGAGCACATAAACTTCACCACTATGCCACCAGGTTGGCCCCCATTATTTTCTTTTTTTATCCCTGTTTTATTCAATCATTGTATAACATCTTAATTGCTTAAAAAGAAAGAAATTTTCTTTTTTTTTCAAGCATTATAAATTGTATCCTTTGGATATGTTTTTTTCAAAGCCAGAAAATATGATATTTTTAATTGAATTTATTTAAACTAAAAAAAAAAAAACAGTTCACCCACCCCCGTCCCCCACATCTAGCAATCACCAATCTGTTCTTTGTATCTATGAGCTTAGTTTTTTTAAGTTAAAAACTTTTTTCTAAGATTCCACAAATAAGAGATCATACGGTGTTTGTCTTTGTCTGTCTGACTTATCTCACCTAGCATAATGCCCTCAAAGTCCATCCATGTTGTCATGAATGGCAAGATTTCCTTCTCTTTTGTGGCTGAATAATATTCCATTCCATATACATATACCACAATTTCTTTATCCATTCAACCATCGATGGACACTTAGGTTGTTTCCATATCTTGACTATTGTAAATAATGCTGCAGTAAACATAGGGGTGCATACATCTTTTCAAATGAGTGTTTTCATCTTCTTGGAATACCCAGAAGTAGAATTGCTATCACATAATACTTCTATTTTCATTTTTTTTGAGGAACCTTCAAACTGTTTTCCAAAGTAGTTGTACCAATTTACATTCCCACCAACAGTCCACAAGGGTTTCCTTTTCTCCACATCCTTGCCAACACTTGTTATTTCTAGTCTTTTTGATAATAGCCATTCTGACAGGTATGAAGTGACATCTCATTGTGGTTTTGATTTGCATTTCCCTGATGATTAATGTTTAGAGAATCTTTCCATGTGCCTGTTGGCCATTTGTGTGTCTTCTTTAGAAAAATGCCTATTCAGATCTTCTGCCCAGTTTTTAATCGGATTGTTTGGGTTTTTGCTATTGAGTTGTATGAGTTCTTTAGATATTTTGGATATCAGCCCTTATCAGATATACGATTTGCAAATATTTCCTCTCATTCAACAGGTTGCCTTTTCACTTCATTGATGGTTTCCTTTGCTGTGCAGACGTAGTCTCACTTGTTTATTTTTGCTTCTGTTGCTTTTTTTGTGTGTCAGATTCAAAAAATCATAGCCGAGACCTGTATCAAGGAACTTACTGCCTATGTTTTCTTCTAGGAGTTTTATGGTTCACTATTTATGGTTCCACTACTCTTTTTACCAATTTCATTCTCTTACTGTCATTGAGTGGAAGGAGAAGATATAGATGTGTATGATCCATTCACTCCTTTTTAATGTGAGAACTGCACAATTGCTCCCAAATCAAGAGACCTCTTCTAATGAACACCCTCTCCTGTTTGCACAGACAAGTGGTGGGGAGCTGCCCAAGCTTCCCAGGTGATTATTAAGCTTCTCTAGATAGTCTTAAGCTACTCTTTGTTTGGCGAAAGTGTAAAAATGATCATAAAACATGAAAAGACAAATAAACCACTGTTTAGTGATATGGAAGGTAAACATATTACATTGTGTTTTCTATTTCTGCAAGCATATTTACATGTTGCTGTATTTTTAATAATAACATATTTATGACTGTGCAACACTGCATTTACTATATACCATTATTTACATAATCATTCTCCTATTGTTGGGCCAATTTAAAACTAGCCTATTCTTTACTTCAGTGATTCTAGAAGTGTGTATGTTAACAAAACCTACATCACAATTACCTTAGGTTATTTTATAAAATCTGATTCCTTGACACCACCCAAGCCTTGCTGTGTTGGAATCTCTGATATTGAGGCTTAGAAATCACATTTCAACTACCTCTCTAGTTGATGTACATATACCTCAAATGCTTAAAATCATGGCTTAATTGCATCCTTGATATTTTCATTACATTAGCCAGCACTATAAAAGGGGAGTTTATAGAAGAAATTGATGATCAGATGCTGAGAAGAGAAGCAGAGAGGCAACTGAAGCGTATGAATTTAACTCTATTCCTTTCCCTGACTCTTCCACTGAGCCATAGTTCCAAATTTCTCATTTAACATGAACACTCATAAACGTTCCACTATCACTGAAAACTCAAATGTTTGTAATAGAGAAGGCATTTCCAATTATGGCAGGTATAGAAATAGTAAATGAAGCTCGGTGGGAACACAGTGTGGTTTGTGAATGCGGGGGCTGGAGAGACTGCGGGGCTCCTCACAGAGGGGCAAATCTGAGCCGGCTGCATCAGAGCTGGATAAGCTGTAATCACGAAGGGGCGAAATGTGTCCCGCTGGGGGAGATAATATGAGAAAGAGCATGACAACTGGTGGTGGGAGGGGGAGATGTAAAGTCAGGAACAATAAGACTGGCCATATGAAAGAAGAGAAGCCATGTTGGGAATTAAAGGGTTTTATATGCTTTGGGGGCCTTCAGTTTTACCGTGATAGATCTACATTCTGAGAAACAACATGGAGCCACTGCAGATTTCTGAACTGGCAAATAATGTCTACTGTTTGATCTAGATTATCCTGGCTGAATGGAACCCTGTCTTGACTATGGCAATATTCAGGTGTGAAACAATGAAGTTTGGACTGATGGCTTCATGTTGAAAGATTGAGAAATAGAGAATAGAGGTCGAGACCTTTGAATCTACTGGGAATTTGGCAACCTTATCCAGAAAACGGTTACAATTTGTATGCTATTTCTCAGTTAAGCTGTATTACTAAAGTGATACAAGTATAATTACCTAATGTTTCCAAATTCCTTCAGCTTCTCATTCAAGGCTGACATACCTGTCACAGCTTGCTCCTGCTTATATCTTGACCACGTTGAAAACACAAGCACCTTCCATTCTTGGTCATCTGTGGATATATCATCTAAGCCATCATTCCTATGTCTGCCTCCTTTGGGGCCATTTCATTAAGTATGGACAATACTGCTAGCCAGAGAGAAGTGGAAATCAAAGTAGCCAAAATTGAATCTACTGAATCTGATTACTTGGTAATGATGTTTATGCAAGTATTGAGACAGAAAGGGTTTGAGAATCTTGAATAAAATTAGGTTTGAGATTATCTGGAGACTTTATTTACCCTCATTCCTCTTATTCATGATTAGCATAAATAACAGAGTTGTGTTTGCACTAAAAATCAGTTGTACTTCTTATCATATGCAGCCATTCCTTTCACCATGAAATGGTAGTTTATCCCTGGGAATGTGAAACTTGATGAGAATTTATCTCACCGTATTTGCAGCTTTTGAATTGTTCACATTTTTCTCGAAATTATTATTTTTTTCTTTAGTTAGAGTGTTTTAACTTGCCTATTGGTCAAGAGAGATAGAAAATGACTCACAACCCAGTTAATTAGAAGAATAAGAGAGAAGTTATCTTTAAACTCATTGCATTCTGAGTGGAGACCATTTGTAGAGACCTAAGCAAGATGAAGCAGCAAGAATCCTTGAAGGACCAGATTTTGTCTCGATCTGTAGTCAACTCATCTGGCCTTCACGGATGAGAGAAAATGTATTTTACTAGTTTCCTTGAGTTATGGACTGCAAACATTTCTTCAGAAGAAGATTGCAAGTGGGAATGTTAGGAAAGAAACACACAAAACTGGGGGATAGGCTCTGAGAACCAATTGTCTGAGTAACCGGCAGGAAAGAATTGTTTCCTCAGTTGGTGAAGACCAGTAACAGGTTCAACTAGGGTTATTAAAAGTTAAATATAGAACATGTTAAGTGAGAGCCACATGTTAGACATCCAAGTGGAAATGTTGAGATAAAAGTTGCGTTTGTGAGTCTGCCTTTCAGAGCAGGGGGTATGATTTGGAATCAACATTACTGAGTTAACATTTAAACTTGAGATTAGGTAAGATAATCAAGGCAGTGAATGTAGACACAGAAGAAACTGTCTAAGGGATGAACAGTGGGGCACACTCCATCATTTAGAATTGGGAGAGAGGAGGAAATAGTTAAGGAGATTGACAACAATTGGTGGGGCAGTGGGAAGAACATCAGCAAAGTATGTTTTCTTGGAATCTAAAGCAGAATTTTATCAAGTAGGAGAGAGTGTTCAATTGTATCAAATAGTGTTAACAGACCAGATGAAATGGGGATTAAGGATGGTGCATTAGATTTAATGCTAGGAAGCTCACTGGTGATCTTGACAGGGAAGTTTTGTTGGATGGTGGTGGGAAAAGTTCTACTAGCATGGATGCAAGAGTAAACAGGCATTGAAAAAATAAATTATATAAAGTTAATGCTTTATATTTTAATTATGTGCATGTCATGTTTTCTAGTAAAGATAAATAAGTATTAATTGGCATATTAGGCTAACTGGAACCTACTTTTAATTTTAGAAAAGAAAATTGTAAGGCCAAAGGTATTTTTCCTCAAGATATATTCCCCCTAAATCTTCAAGCAACAGAGAAGACATACTCAAAGGCAAAGTATTTATCAGCTAGCACTGAGGAGCAACTTCTTTGACACTAGGACCAAGACAAGGAAAGAACCGACAGAGCTTCCTATTAGGATATTTCAATAAGAGGGACCTTGGCAGCCTAGCAGAAGACTTTAGTTACAAAAAGTTTGATGTACCCAGAAGGGCCAATGCAGGCAAAAGGAGACAAGAAATCCATCAGGATACCAAGCCAAAGGGCAAAGAGCTATAGACGTAAATCAATCAGGATGTCAAAATGGAGCACGCAGGAGGTCTGTGGAATGAACTGAAGGGTTAGCAGAAACTAAGCAGAGACAGAACAAGTTGCTGATAGTTCAAGAGACAGTTCAGTATGAATCTTGAGAACACTAAATTTGTGTTCCTCTTGATCAGAATTTGTCAATTACTGCCCAATTTGAGGTTACTTTTTTTAAAGGGTCCATTTCACAAGAGAAAGAAGTGAACTGGGAAAAAAAATAATTGAAATGGATGCATCCCATAATCATGAGCCACATTATCATATTTCAATTGGTCTGGACCATGAGCATGTACCATTTTGTTTTGGAGAGTGGTTCAGAACATAAATAGCTATCGTGTAAAGGCACCAGGGTACTTTCTCTGCTGTCCCTGATCCTGAACACCACAGTGATAGAGACAGTCAGGGCTGAGTCTGTACCTGTCAACTCTGATTTGTAAGGTACAAGGCAGGTCTGAATTGTCCTTGTCAGTCACCAACTGAGCAGGTGAGGACATGGGGCAGATCAAATGCAGCTATGGTGAATGGAATATTTGGATTCATCTGTCCTTTGCAAAAGATGCTCTTGGCTTAAAGAGTTAAAGCTACTTTTGTATATAAATGAATTTAATCATTATAGACCAAACTTTGATGGGTTGGTAAGGGCTCTTTTCTTCTGACATTCAAATCATTTAAGGGACCTGTAGTTTTATGTCACTTTGTAAAAGACTAAAATATCTAATTAGTTTTTTTTAAAAAAAGGAATCGATAATTGTAAACCATGGTGTCAAGAATCAGAAAAAGATTAATTGCAGGTGGTCTTTGCTTAGGGTGAATTAACAACCCAAGTGAGCAAGGTTCTAGCAACTAATAAAACAACCAGCCATAAGGTTTACATTAGTGTTCAAAGGTCAATCCATTACAATGAAGGAGTGTATGCATTAGGAACAGGAAACTCCAGGGAAATCCTATAACTGCCCCTGATCCTTCATGATTATATTAGCCTTTCCACTGGCAAAAACCTATAAAAGGAAGGACATGATGTTCCAGCAGTAATGGATATGAACTGCTCTTCACAAACACTGAGCTGTAATTGCATTATTGTTCAGCTCCTGAACTGGCTTGCAGGAAACATAATGAGGGCTTGGGGAAGCAAACACATTGCTCCGCTTTCAATCATACAGAAATAATGACTTTTCCTTGTCGATGCAAACTGAAGAGGGCAGTGAGATAACCTGCGAGATGTTTTCTTTCTTATAAAATCTGCATATTTTAATTCTAATTCTTCATCTTGAGATATTGATAAAAGGCATGAAGTTGGGATGGTAAGATTTCCAATTTGGAAATAGAGAAGGAAAGAATATGTTTGTATGAAAACACAACTTAAAATAACCGATTCTAAAATACATATAGTGTAGCACATACTATTTATACTATAGCTTATATTAAAGTTAAAGGAGCATAGCTTGATAATCTTTTCTATCCAAATATGTTCCTGTAAACAAAATCCAAGATTAAGATACAAAACTTTTTCCTCACTACCCAAAGGCTCCCTTTTTTCCTTTCCAATCAACAGTCCCTCAAAGTTAGCCACTGTTTTGATTCCTATCACACGTTCTGTATGCTTTTGAAATTCATATCAATAGAATCATTGTGTCCAGCTTCTTTTGCTCAATATGATATCCATCCATATTCTTGCAGGAAGCAGTCATTCAATTTTTATTGTCATATAATATTCCATTTTAAGACCATAGAACAAATTTCATTATCTTAATGATGGACACTTGGGTTCTATCCAGTTTGGGGCCATGATAAACAAAGTTCTATAAACATTCTCATCTGTGTCTTTTGGTGGGAATTTGTGCTCATTTGTCATGGCTACATACCTAGGAGTAGAATTCCTGTCTTATGGAGTAGGCATATTTTCAGTTTAAATTGATACTTCCAGATGATTTTTTATAACAATTTACATTCCTGCCAGATATGTATGAGAGTGGCTTCTATTCTCACCAATACTTGGCGTTTTCTTTCTTTTCCACTCTATCCATTCTGGTAGGTTAAAATATCATACTTTTGCTGCATATTTGATTAAATTAAGGTATGTTACAGCACTGAGTTATTTCCATATTTTTCAAATCAAAGAAATCTTGTGAAATATTAATTAAATACTCTGTGCTTGATGTTACAGATTAGAGAGATTGTGTCTTCTGTTCATCAACACTTTAAAATGACAGAAAATAGAATTTGCAAGGTTTATGTTGCATTCATTGGATTCAGCATGACTAGGACCTGGTTAGATTTTCTCTCTAATGCCCCACACCACAGCAGTGCTTAGCCTTTCTATGCCTGTCCCATTTTTATCTCATTTTATTCCCAGACCTTTGCGAACCTGACAAATATGTACTTATTCTCATGTTTAAGTTTTTAATGTATATATATGCTTTACCAAGATTCTGTACTTGGTTCCTTTCTCTACTGCTCTCTATGCTCTCCTCGAATGACCCCACCAATTCTCTTGGCAGAAAAAATCACCAGGATACACAGAATTCCCAAAACAAACCTCAGGGCTCAAGAAGCAGTGCAAAATTGAACTCTAGTTTTTAAATATCTTTGGCATGGTTACAGACTCTGAACCAAATAAGAGAACATTGAGCTGATATAAATTTGACTCATATATCCAAATTTTAGTATATCTAACAGGACCATAGACTTTTTCAGGTAATATAATTCCCCTGAGTAGCACTTTAAAAGTAAAAGAATATTAATTCAAAGAGTTTCTAATTAAATTCCTAAAGTATATATTTAACGACTATTTTACAAAGACAAAACTAAGTGTAATATTCAAATATAATATTCATTCATTTTTTAGTTAATTCCACAAAAATTTATTGAACTCCTACTACTAAATGCTGGGGTTACAAAGTCTAAGTCTTCACTTAGTATTTATCTAGTGGAGGAGACAGAAATTAAAGTAACCAAATAAATATTTAATAACTTCCATTAATTATACCTTCAGGTCATTTGGTGATATACTAGAAATATAAGATCATTAAAACATAATCTAAATCACTCATTAATTTTAAGATTTTAAACATTTCAATGAATCATTAGAAAAATTCATCCGAAATCAAGAATTACAAATGTCAACATTTGGAACAATGTACCCTTTTAGTCTCTATTAACCAATATGACCCACATTTTGGATGAAAAATTGACACAGGCAGCTTAACATACAGGTTGCTGACTGGTTTGAAGCAACTCGACTCTTACCAGCCACCACTTTCTTGAGGAGGCAATTCGAAAAACGATTTCCCAGCACCATCTGCCTAAAGCACCTGAAAACATTCGCACTGAACTATTTCATAAAGAAAATGCACAATGAGAAAGACTGAGCTGAGGCGCAGCCATGAAATTTTCTGTAACACGAAAATTTCTGCCAAGCTGATAGAGGATTACCATCATCAGCCACTGGGGCTCATTTATGTAAAAGGTTTTTTTCTTAGTTGGTTTAATTTTTGTTAATTCAGCAGCTTCTGGGAGCAATTTTGCTGAGTGTGTGTTTTTCTTACAACAGCAGCACCCCTCACAGAGCACTTCCTTGGAACACACGACCGGAGGAAGTCATTCAGACACCATTCCACCCAGCAAACCATTTACGAGAAGCCCACACGTCTTCACAAAGGATTCAAGCCTTCCTGTGGAAACTATGGTCCTATGGAAGAAGACTTACTTAGAAGCCCTAACTGAAGGTGGACTGGGTCAGGAACTGCCCTTAGCACTTTCAAGGAACTCAAGCCCCTTCTGGGAAAACTTCAAATAAATTTCCTGAGATTTTCATGATTAGACACTTTGCTTAATGTAGCCTGAATTTACCATATCTCTAAGCTATTTTCCCTAGAATCGTACATGTGAGAAATAATGAAATACGAAATGAGAGTTCCATGTGAGGAATACTACAATTTGTTATGATCTTAACTGAAATTTAACACATTGCTTCTCTTGTAGCCTGAAGGAGGGAGAAAATCTTGCAAGCGAAGTTTGTTGCTGACAACATTTAACACGAATAAAGTCTACACATCACATACCTAAGACATGAAAGAACTGTAGGTAATTCTTCGCCATAAGTGACCTCCAAGTTAGTAACTACCTGCTCTTCTCGAAAACCTGTAAAGCTTTCGGAGCTCATGATTTGGAAGAATCGAGATAAAGAAGGAATCACTAATAGAGCCTGCTGCACCCACATAATTACCACATGTAACTAGCACTCCTTATGCACCAATTTTTCTATTTATTAAATGTAGATAAAATTGACTTCTTGGAAAGTTAAAGGCAGAAAGCATTGCCAAGCTTCCTCCAGGCGTCCACTTCTGTGAGGCCACATTCATCTGATTCCCAGGTCTCTGAAGGTATTTTAAGACCAACTAGACCAGAGGTCAGCAAACTACAGCCCCATCTGACCCTCTGCCTATCTTTGTAAATAAAGTTTTATGTTGGAACGCAGCCACAATTATTCATTTACAGACTGTACACAGTGCCTCTGGCTGCTTTTGAGTGCTATCTGAGCAGAGTGGGGTAATTGGCAACTGTCCGGCCTTTCAAGAAATAATGCGCCTGCACCTGAATTAGACTCGCTCTTCATTTAGTGATGAAGAGCCTGAGATCCACAGCAATTCAGGGACCCACCCTAGACAGAAAAGCAGAAAGCCCAAACAAAAAACAAAAAAATCCAAGATCATCTTTATAACATTTCTAGCAATGAGATTTGGCTAGAACTGTGCTATTTTATAGGATAATTGGCTTTCATTGATTCCTTTCAGAGAGGGGTAAAAATGAAAGACTGATACTCATGTTTAAATACATATATTTAAAGAAAATACATAAGAAATCGATAAAATATTTCATGAAAACAAAAATATGTTTATAGACATACATATATACGTATACATATATATATGATTCCATTCATCATTCTTTTTATTATTGCTATACCAAATTAATTAGATAAATGTAGACGTGGATAAAATGTTAGTAGGGACGCTAATTAAATTAAGCGCTTTCTGTAACATTTGGGCTGGGGGGAAATGGCGATTTCTTTTGCTCAGTGCACACGGGCACAGAAAAAGCGATGGTGACGCTGACTCCGCAGAAGAACGCCCGCTTGGCGGACTGCGCCCCATGGGCACGGCCGGGTACAGCTTGCTACCTGCTTCTGTGCAGACGGCAAACTAAGAATAGTTCTTACAGTTTTTAAAGTTTACCCCCAAAATCAAAAGACTACTTTATGACATGCAAAAGCATACGAAATTCAAATCCTAGAGCCCATAAACACAGTTTTATTGGAGGACAGCCTTGTTCACCGTGTATGAATTGTCCATGGTGACTTGTGCACTAAAATGGCAGAATTGAGTATTTGTGACAGAGCATCTGGCCAGCAAAACCTACAATATTTACTATGGGGCCCTTTGCAGAAAAAGTTCACTGGCCCCTGAGACATCAGCTCTTGTGTCTCTCCTGGGGTCTGTCAAGTTGTGCCTTTCATGGCACTGAGGGGGCTCTAACTGTACAGAGAAAAATTCACATGAAGGCTTCGTGCTCTTTATGAAAGTGTAACTTCAGTTCTCAGCAGCTTCTCCAAAGATCATGTGTTTCTGACCTTGACTCTCTCTGTATATTTCCACTTTAGACCTTCTCCCCAAGCCTTCAAAAGAGTTACTTCTCTTCATACAACCCAAGGCAATTTTATAAGAGACTTATCTGATAATTACCTGTCCCCGTGGATGTTGCATATGAGCTTAGGTTGATATAAATGAAAGTAAATGAGCACAAAATGAAGACAATCAATGAAATGACTACCATTTGATGTGATCTTTGTTCATAAGCAGACAGTCTGAATTCTTCCATTCCACTCCAAATGAAGTCTGGAAGATCAATTTATACTGATGGAATTCTGTATTACTGACGTATGACCTGGGGGTGTTTGGAAAAGACTTCAACCCATTTTTATGATGTCTGCATAAGTCAAGGGGCAGCTCCAAGTAAACATACAAAAAGATTCATTGTAGGGAATTGGCTCACGTGATCATAGTGGCTGGCAAATCCAAAATCTGCCAAGCTAATGTCCCAGTTCAAGTCCAAAGGCTGGAAATTGCTATAGAACCAGGAAATACTGATGTCTAAGTCTGAAGCTTGTCAGGCAGGAAATTCCTCTCTTCCTCCAGGGAAGGTCAGCCTTTTGTTCTATTCAGCCCTTCAACTGATTAGATGAGGCTCTGCACAATATGGAGGGCAATCTGCTTTAGTCAGTCTACTGATTTAAATGTTAATCTTGGGGCCAGCTCCATGGCCGAGTGGTTAACTTCATGCCCTCTGCTTCGGCGGCCCAGGGTTTCACCGGTTCGGATCCTGGGCACAAACAGCACCACTCATCAGGCCACGCTGAGGTGGCATCCCACATGCCACAACTAGAAGGACCCACAACTAAAAATATACAACTATGTACCAGGGGGCTTTGGGGAGAAAAAGGAAAAAATAAAACCTTTAAATGTTAATCTCATCCAAAACACTCTCCTAGACACACCCAGAATAATGTTTAACAAAGTATCTAGGCCCATTCAAGTTGACACATAAAATTAACCATCACAGGAGCACTGACCAAGCAATGATCCTGACTTTCAGAACCCAGGATAACTAAAGTCATACAGCAGATTAGTTCTAAATTTAGAAATTCAACAATTCCAATCAGCAGCTATGATGGGCTAGAAAGGAGGCCGTGGCAGTCTCCTAGCTTAATACACATGAAGTCACTCACAATGTTGAGCCTGCTGGACTGTGTCAGAAATAAACACCAAGGCCCAGAAATCATTATTTCTGTTATTGGTTAAACCCACGAAACAAATAAGCCTATCTCACTTCTTGAATGTATTTCATCCTCTGCCTAAGGTTAAGAAAAATCTCAATTTACATTTTATTTAAGTAATGAATCTGCTTACAAAGGTGTGAAAGTGAGATTCTATAAGAAACTATTGCAGGATGCTAAGGCCTGAAGCAGAAATCTGTGGAATTATCACTTCTAATACTAATTTTGCATTTTTATAAATGTTTTCTTTGTTAACATTCCTATATTTACATTTTGGCATTAATTCTTTATTACGATTTTTTTTCTACTGTCCTAGCTCGCCTCATTTCTCCTTCCTGAGACTTTCCACCTGTACCTGACTCAGCAAATCAAAGCAAAACTCTTCAGCAGTGCGGTGATCTTAGAATCTCTGGCATTAACTTGCTGCCCTGGTGCTTCTGAACACCCAATTCCACCTGCTAGGTCAAAAGGAGCAGAGGTGCAGGGATTATGCAGTCAGCATTTGGATTCTGAAAGATGGCCCACAAAACAAAGTAAGGAAATTTTTGAACCCACAACAGCAAGAGAAGACAATCTTATTTATAAAATAACGAAAAAGAAGAAAAAAGGAAGGGAAGGAGCCGATGGAATGTGTGCGGAGACTGGAAGTCCATCTATATGTGCATTCCATGAAGCCGTCCGACGCATCATCCTGGACAATTCCTGTACCAATTCTGCAAAGTGCGTACCATTCTCCCCACTGCTGTAGATGAAAATCCTGAAGCTGAATGAAGAGAGTGACTTGCCCGTTTAGGGTCACGGGGCTGGCAAATGTCCAGATCTCTGACCCTGAGTCTCCTGTTCTCTCCATCAGACCAACTATTGAGATAATTACTATAAACTATCTATTAGAGTAATTTCAATCATAACTATATTTCAGGCTGAGAATGTCAAACAAGTTGAAAATGCCATTCCTTTTCTCCAGTAGATTACAATTTGTACAACCAAGAAAAACTTAGAGAACCACTTGAAACATCATATAATTATGTGCTAAGTTATCATCTTTTTTAAGGCTGCCAACAATTTTCACTTTGGTATCACACACCCAAAAATAATCACTGAAAGTCAGGAGGCAGCTGAGCAGGAGGTAGGAAGATGTCTTAAAACTAGAATTGATTTTCCTCACTAAATTGATGATAACTAAGGAGAGACAGTCCTTAAAATTGTAGCACAATGTTAATGTAAAAAAATATATATGAGAAGGCTGAGTATGTCCAGATCTTCTCAGCAATTTGCTTCAACCTTATCTTTGCAGAATCATCGGGAACGCTCATTAACAGTGCTTGGAGTTGGATGTGAATTTCCTGCTTTTTTAATTCACTGGTGATTATTAGCTATGGGGTTAGATGCACATAATAACACAAATCTGAAGCATGACAGTACGCAAATGGAAAACTTCAACCAGGGAGCATTTCGCTGTATGTCTTTTCTCCACATAGTTGGCAAGTCCTTTAGAATTGCACCTTAATTAACTGTGACTTTTTTTAAGCCATCACAAATACGTTAAAGACAGGTGGCTCTTAAAGACAAATACCTATAAGCCTCTAATAACGACTTCAGAATTTCACTTTTAGAACAGAAAAGAATGAAAAGCACAAGATGTTATGTAAAATCGAATTCTAATAACGACACCCAGGTGCCCATATTAATTCTGGCCCCTCTCCAGCCGTCTATCCCCTCTTCCCGCCCATCTGCAATCATAACAGGTTTAGATAATATCCTTGATGCTTCACAGGATGATTAATCACCAAGAACATGGTAACTTTTGTTCTGTGCTCTACTTAATAAGGCAGGAAAGTGTGCTGATAAAATCTTGGATTATTTGCAACAAGAGGAGAAAGAGTTTCCATAGCCTTAAACAGAACACTCAAATAATCAGTCCACTGCATTCCCTGAGTATAGCAAGTGGCTAATTTTTTATGTCTAAGTAAGGAAGAAGGTGGCTAATTTCATGATATGTAGATAGGTAGATAGAATCTCATAGATATGGATGGATATGTAGATATAGGCACAGATGCAGATGGAAATACGTCAATTTCTTCACTAGACTCAGGCTCTTTCCACATGTGAGATCCAGACACGCAGCCTTGCAGTGGGTGGTAGAAGTTATCACCAACATTGTTCAAATGTCTGTAAAGGGACAGTTTGCAGAACTCTCTGCCTTCACCTTCGTTCATTTATCCATCTGTCCTGTCTCTAGAGCAGCAAGAGGAAAACTGCCAAATAACACGTTGACGACCAGACAAGTCCTACTCACGGATTTTCACAAAACTAGTAGGGCAGGGACTGGCTCTGAGCAAACCCAATGGGCTTCTAGAAATCACTATTTCATTTACTGTGGGCTTTCAAGACATCCGTATTCTTCTAGAACATTAAGGATTATTGTCAAATTTACCAGTCTGTAATTTCTAGAATGTTATCCTCCCTTTAAAAAAAAAATAATAAAGGGGGCTGGCCCCGTTGCCTAGTGGTTAAGTTCGCGCGCTCCGCTACAGGTGGCCCAGTGTTTCGTTGGTTCGAATCCTGGGTGCGGACATGGCACCGCTCATCAAACCACGCTGAGGCAGCGTCCCACATGCCACAACTAGAAGGACCCACAACGAAGAATATACAACAATGTACTGGGGGGCTTTGGGGAGAAAAAGGAAAAAAATAAAATCTTTAAAATAATAATAATAATAATAAAGGTAGACAAACTGGGTCAACATTCCCCCATCCTTACCTTTCTGTCCCTCTCTTGCTCGCCATGATTACTCAATGACTACCAGCAAGTAGCCTCTGTCCCGGAGACGGAAGTCAACTGAGTTTGAATTCATTTTAACAAGCTCCGTCCTCTCATTTCTTCCTCACCTACCAAAGGCTGAAATCCCTCCCAGCTCTATTTGCTTTCACTTTTAAACTTTGAAAAGCACTTTCTTGAGTAGAAAAGGCAGGAAAATCAGTATTTGAAGTAGTCTCGGGCTCTTTTCATTTGTTAACATACCACCTGCTCTCAGGAACCTTGAGTTTTCTTGGTATTCTTACCCAAAACCTACCTCTAAAATGCTTTTTAGATTTCCTTAGCATTTTCCAGCATTAAGCCTGGAATTCAATATTTTTGACATTCTTTTATTATGATCTTATCACTGCACATTTTTAAATGTTCTTTTAATTTTCAGTGTCATCAGGGAACATCTTGTGTTGCCACATGCTCTCCCCAACGCTCACTCCTGTCAGCTTAAAATACACTATAAAACTCCCATCTTAATAAGCGAAAAAGCCCAGCTATTGCTCCAAATTACTACTTCCCTTTAAAGCAAGACTTGTATTTCTTTTTTCTTCTTAAAATAATTTTTAACTCTTTACCGTGGAAAATGCCAAATATATAAAAAGTAAAGAGAATAATGTAATGAAATCCCAAGAATCTATCACTGTACTTCAACAGTTATCAATATTCTGGCATTCTGTGTCATCTGTACCGCTACTCATTCCCAGCTTCCATCTTTACAGTTCTTTTCTTGAGATAAAATGTGCATGCATTGAAATACAGAAAAATTAACTGCACAGTTTTGAAAAATGGATACACCTCTAAAATCCAGAACTCTAACACCATATAGAAAGTTTTCATCACTTCAGAAAGTTCTCGTTTCCTTCCAGTCAATCCTCCACAAGAGGCAACCACTGTTCTGATATTTTTCTCCCTTACACTAGTTTTGCCTGGTCCAGTAGTTCATATAAATGGAACCATGCAGTATAAATTCTTTAGTATTGGTTTCATCATTATGTCTGTGAGCTTCATCTATGTGGCTGTATGTATCTATAGCTTTTTCCTTTGTATTGCTGAGTGGTATTGCATTGTATATATATATATATATATAAAAATATGTTGCATTGTATATCCATTGAATATACAATAAGCAATATACATTGTATGAATACAATAAATAGTTCATCCCTCCCCCTATTGTACATTTGGGTAGTTTCCAGTTGGGTGCCATTGTAAATAAAGCTGCTATATTCATTCTTGCATAATCACTTTCCATGGATAAACAAGAGTGGAATTTCCAAGTCAAGAAGTAGATGCATATTTAATTTTATAAGAATTCGCCAAACCTTATTCCAGCATTGTTGGACCATTTTATACTCCCACCAGTAATGCATGAGAGATCCAATTTCTCCCGTAAAATTTTTGTTGTCAGGTTTTTCTTTTAATTTTAGCCATTCTATCTATTATATAAGTGGTGTCTCATTGTGCTTTTAATTTGCATTTCTCAGATAACTAACGATGTCACACATTTTCATGTGCTTACCAGCTACTTGTGTATCATCTTTTTTTAAAAAAAAGAAAACCTTTTTATTTTGAACTGTTAGACTTACTGAAAAGCTGCAAAAATAATACAGTTTCCTTACTGCGCTTACCCAACACTCCCTAATGTTAACATTTTACATGACCATAGTGTAATTATCAACTAGAGGAAATTAACACCAATAGAATGTCAACTGAACTAGACCTTATTTATTTAAATCTATTTTAGAGGTAAAAATATATGTGATTCAAACTAAAAATGATATGAAAAGGCATATATTGAGTAGTCTCCTGCCTACTCCACTTCACTCCTCCCTCCACTTCTGACCACCCCTTCTAGATCCTTCTAACGCTTCTGTATTCAAATATGAATATCTATTATTACTCCCTTTCCTCATACAAGAAGTAGCATACTATATAAACTCTGCTGTTCCTCACTTTTACTTAATAGCTTTCTGGAGATTTTACGTATCAGTGCATAAAGCACTGTCTCACCCTTTTTGCAACTGCACGGTATTTCATTGTTGGGATGTACTCTAGTTTATGTAACTACGTGTATTTTTAAAGAATCTTCCACCCTCATTTTTGTCAGTGATCTTTTATGATGGTGTTGTCAGAATTGCATTTTGTTTTAGAATTTCTGATCAGGGGATCACAACCAAGTAAGTCCTGAAGTGGGAAGTACATCTGGTTGACCTTGTTGAGGGTTCGTTATCATGAACTCTGAAATAGGAACCCTCATGCCAAAAACACCAGCTCCTTCACAGCAGACTGCCGAAACCCGGAGAACAAGAATTCCACAGACAACGGGAGGGTGGCCCTGCCGAGCTGCACAGGAAACAGAATGCCACATGGATAACCCTCATCTGGTAGATGTATTCACAGAGACCGACTCCAACATGAGGAGATGCTAGACACAAGAGGACAGAACGCCCTACTCCCAGGAACTGTTACTGATGTACCTGGCTTCAAGGATGGAGGAGGTCCCCTCCACCCACACCTCCCCCTACAAGGGCAGATCTCACTAAGTAACTCAGAAACATGCAGAGCAATGGGATTCACTGGCTCTTGTCCAGAATCCCAGCCAGCAGCACGCTCGAAGACATCCACGATGCTGAGCCTCACACAGCTCTTCCCATCTGCTTTGCTCTCAAGCGTGGCCTCCCAGGCCCAGCAAGCGCTTGGGAGCGTGGTTCATTTCTTGTCCTCGTTCTGCTAAAGCATGACTTCGAGGAAAGTCCTCGCCCCCTCTCACTCTCCATTGTCTCATCTTTATGTTAAGCTAAAGCATTTCATGAGTTCTTAGGAGACACAGCCTGATCAAGTTGCTTTCCTGCTGAAATCTCTACAGGCAGTCCCCATTGCCTGAAGGACAAAATTGCAAGTTTTAGCTGCAGAAAGATACACGGCATAACTACGTTTATGACCATTTTAAATATGTAAAACAATGTATCATTTCAGAATGCACGTCTCTGTTCTAAAAGTATAAAGACATGAATCAGGATGGTAAACAACAATTCAGGACAGTGCATTTATCTGGGGTGGGAGAGGAGGGAGATGTGATCAGGGAGGGTACGGGAGGATTCACTTAATATAAAGCAGTAAATAACAGAGAGCGTCTTCCCCTGGTCTTGGCCTCCGGACAGAAAACTCCTCCATGGCAAGCCCTACTATGGGTCACACGGCTCCCATGTGTTGAGTAGACTGGCGGAAACTGCCTGGTATAAAAGCCACTATTCACACGATCATAAGATGTTACAGATGGCGTATTTTGGGGTAACAATGCTACAAAACAAAATTACTACAGTGGCACAAAAGTTTTTGTTAGTACAAGTAAGCCTAGTCAAATTTTTAGTTCAAATTCCATCAAGAGCTGGAGAAGTGAAACTATTTTTAATTTAAGCTTGATGTAGTGAGTTTAAGCATGGGAATAATACACAATTCACAAGTCAGTGGGAAATAAGACTTAAAATTCACGATTTCACAGAGCAGTCAGAGGAGAAGTTGCATTCCTACTGTTTTTCCATTTATTTAATCCCTGGACTGCAGGCTTCCTTATTCCCCCACTAAGTATTTGAGTTGAAACAAAGGAAAACATTTTTCAACCTAGATGGATTAAACCTACATCTTATTTTTTCCCAAATGTGCAAATGACTGGAACAATTTGATTATCATGTATTTGGGGAGGTTGAAATAAAAATGGTTTACCAGAAGAATATCACGTTTCTGATAAATCCTTTACATGTAGATGTGTCATCTGTATATTGATGGAATGGAACTGCTATACATTCCCTATTCTCACCTCTTTGGCTACTTTATTCTAAAAGCATAAAGCTAAGGAAGGAAGGAAAGGAGCAGGGTGAAAGGGTGCACACCCATGCCAGAGAGAGAGAGACAGGGAAAAAATGGACTTAGTTACTATTGAATCTACCTTTGTCAAATACATGATGTGTGGTTGGTTGGTTGCTGTTTCAGAAAGATTCATGTTCTATTTACTTAGCTGGGATATAAATGAAGAATAAGGCAATCAGTTCCCCATTTAGTTCTCATGTCCTAACAGCACGCAGATTCATTCTACAAACATTTATGGAGTGCTGCCTATGTGGCAGACTGATTTCAGTCATTGAGAACACGAAGTCGAATGAGGCATGGACCAAGAACTAAAGAGTAACCATAGTAAAACATCATTTAAAAAAATATGCACAGGTAGTTTCCCTTGATTCTCTCTAGAAACATATTCTATTTTTAAAAATCTGAATTCCTAGGTTCTGGGCTAGTTTGGGATTTTTTTGGAGGGAGATCAGGAGAGTAGGTCATAGAATAAGCAATGGATGTCTTGTTAGAATTTTCTACTCTGCGTGTGGAGTTGATAAAGTCAAGATTGCATCCAGCGAAAGATGGCATACTCAGTGGCGGTCATTAAGATTTAGTGAAGAACTACTCACAAAGGTGTGGGAAACTGGCTTGTGAAGGGTAGGAGGATGCACAGGAGATATGGAAGCACTCAGAGTTTAGGTGCAGAGGGAGTCGTTCCTATCCTGGGCCTGATGGAGCAAGGGGAGGAGCAGATACCAGAACCCACAAAGAGGCAGCCCCCTTCGCCGACTGGTGTGGTCTCACATGGAAAGAGCAGGGAGGATCAACAGCCTGACGTCTCTCCCAAATCTCTTTTGGCTGCTCTGCCAATGGTCCAGTAGATCCCCAACAGTCCAACTGATGGGAAGCATAGGACCCAGGGATCTGTCCATGCAGTCCTCTAGAGGTCAGCCATCCAGAGCCCAGAGCAGGTCTGAGAACGGTTGGGAGGAAATCTGAAGTGGAGAAGGTTCAGCATAATATTCAAGCAAGCATTGCCGGAGATTGGCGAGACTTAGTCATTGTCGGTAGATGCTGTGATGCTCCAACTCCACCTTGCTGTTTTTAATTGAGACTGTCCCCAAGGAGACCATGCCTTAAAGGGGTAGGAAGCCCACTAAGATGAGTTTGATTTATTTGCTTGCTTACTTATTTTTCTTCCATATTAGACTCAAAGCATGTTGTGCCTTCTCTTCCTAGATCCCTAGTAATTATTGCGACAGTGCCTGCATATCATGGAAGTACAAAAAATAAGTACTGAGTAATTTGGACTGGATTCAGAAATATCCATGTGAGACAATGAGACACAAGGACAGACCCTGTTTAACAGTTGGCATTCTGTTCTAACTGCAACTCCATGGCACACAGATTTGCTCCCACAGAACCCAGTCTGTAAACTGAAGTTAGAGAATGTGCAGCTACAATCGGAAATGGTACCCTTTCCCAGGAGGAAGAGAAGCATAAGTCAATGGTTAAAATTTGTCAATTCTAAGTTTTCCTTCCAAAATCTTTTCTCGAGTCACAAGAATCTGCTATTGCATGTCTGCTCATAAAAGACAAACCTCTCTAACAGAAGCAGATAAATAGCCTCAGGAAAAATTCAGAACCAGCCTATTATAGATAAGTACGCCTGTGGTTCAGGCCTGACACTGGATAGAGAACATGGTCATATTTTCTGATGATGGAATTTGTCTAATACTTTTTCATGGGATTAAAATATCAACATCCCATAGAGTCCTGCAAAGAACATTGTGAATTTCAGTCTCTCAATCAGCTGAAAAAAGTTAAGAACCATCATCAAGACCCATGTCAGAGTGTCCCAATGTTATTATTTTGTTTGTCTCCCTTTGATCCTCATGAAAAGCTCTCACTTGGTGTATAAAGCAACAATCAGATACCCAAAGCAGTTTCTTGAGAAGAAGTGCTACACGTGCGCACACACACACACACACACACACCCACTTCCCCCAAGGGAAATGGATGCTCCTATTCACATTGACGAGTTGTTGGCCAAGATCTGAGAGCCGAGAATGACCTCCACCCTCAGAAATAAGAGGATAATAGAGGTTAAAAGGACAGCTGCCAAGCAAATCAGAATGTATAACCAAAGAGCGACCAGGAAACACCAGTGGGATTCGGTTGCTTCATTCAACAAACATATATTGAATCCCCATCTGTATCAGAGACGGTCGTAGTTACCGGACACGCAGGAGTGAGCAGAAAGGACAAAACCCTTACCTTCATGGAGCCGACTGCTGGTAAGGGAAGACTGTCAATAAACAGAATAAATAAGTAGATTATCTAGTATAGCAGAATGTGATCAATGCTATGGAGGAAAATACAGCAGGACGAAGAGGTAGGTGGTATACTTGAATTTATGTATTTAACATTTAGCAAACTTTTCTAATTTGTATTTGTTATTCTTTCTTACCCCTTCCACTGTTTTCCTTTAGTCTCAAAGAGAAAAACCTTTCAAACAAAGCACTTTATGAAGAAAAACAGATGCAGCACGTGTTTACAGTACCGTGTCTGAGGTAACTCCACTCTGCATTCTGCGGGGGCCAAGGTGTGGGGGAGCCGGAGAGGGAGGGAGATTTCCCAGCTTTAAGGAACTGTCTGCATGTTTGAACTATCCCATAGTTTTAAATATATTAAATTAAAAATTAAAAGAGATTCAAGGACGTATATTGAATTTCTAGACCCTTGGCTTGAAAGCCAATTGGAACAGAGAAACTCTTAGGATTTTAACTGCTGAAAGTCCATTATCACCTCTGTCCCATAGAATGTTCTGAGCAGAAGAAAATATTCAAGATCTGCCTCGAACAGCATGTGGCTATTGAGCATTTGAAAGATGACTTCTGCAACTGTGGAACTTATTTTTAGTTTCATTTCTTTTTAATTTAAATTTACATAGCCACATGTGGCTAGTGGCTACTGTATATAGGTCCACGTATCCCCCCTGCCATTTCCAGCATGTGAGAACTTGTCTCTGATGTCCAATACCCTTCTTATGTCTGCTGGATATTTCAAAAGGCAGCCACAGATAAACAACCTCATTTCAATCCAATGCATTTCAGTCCCATTCAATTTAATTAAGGAATGGGTTTTGATCAGCTAGCATATGCCAAATACAATGCTAAGCACTGGAGACCCAAAGATGATGGCGTCTTGCCCTTGCTGTTTCAACAAGTCCTTAGACCTCATCCTCACTCCCTACTTCCATGCCCTCACTGCATCCCATGGCATCAACCAACATCAGTCTCTTCTTGTCTATTCTCCACATACGTGAATTCAGATCAATTTTAATCAGTAAGAAGTACTTTAAACCTAGTTCACCAACTGTGTATTATCAGGTACCCACAAAAAGGAGCCTCAAAATATGTAACTGCTCTCTTCATTCAATTGACCTAACTGTGTCCTATCAGGGGAGGAATGACCCAAAGACATTTCTAAGAAGTAACTGGTAAATAAAAATCCCCTGCCCATGCAAAACTGATTTTAAAAAAACAACTGTCAATATTTTTAGTCCCTCCTCTGAGATAATTGACAAGTTACCTCCCAATGGAAATCCTCCATTTCTTCTGGTTAACAGATAAAAGGCAAACTGGGATGTTATTGTAGGCTGGGTTCCCCAGAAAAAGCCCTTGAAATGAAAAAAGTGATTTTTTTGTTCAGACTCAGTCCCACAGAGGAATTCTGAAGACAGGGGAGGTGACATCAGCATGGCCAGGGGAGCTGAACTATTTCTACTCACACACTGTCAGTCATTGGCAAAGGGCTGCCCCAGGAGGAATATAGATTCCCAGGAAATTCCTGCCCTCCGTGCAGGAGAGCAGCAGCCTGAGACTCAGGAAGTAAAATACAATCTGAGAGCATGTGCAGTTCACTGACGGCACCTGCTGAAACTCATTTGAATAAAGTCCTACACAAGCCTTTTGGGGGAGGAAACAGGAAATGTAATGAAAAGGACTATCTAAAGAAAATGGTAATATAACTAGTCTGTATTGCTGTGATCTTCCCCTGAATCAGAAAGACGAGAACTTGACCAAAAAGGCGATTGGGTCATGTGACCATTTGGGTTTTATCTCCTGGAATCTAAAAAGCAAAGTTTCAAGATCTGAGATAATTGTCACTTGATGGAGCTCTAGATCCATGCTTTTCTCTGCTCAACGTTCCTGTTTAACCAGACTCAGGAAGCCAAATCTAAAGCCAGAATCCTCATATGAGAGACCATGATCCAAGAGAGAGCTTAGCATGGCAGCCACACAACGTTGAACAAGAGATAAGCTGAGTCTTGGGAAATGCAAATTCATGCAAATACTCCAACTAGAGAGGGTTATCTAGAGTACTGAAGGAAAGGAACCCAGTTGGGTATGTTTATAAGATCATGCATAATTAATTTAGCATGACTACATTTTAATTTAATGGAACATGAATGAACTTGGGATAGCCACTTAAGTGCAGGCAATTCAAAACCATGCCAATACATTAGGCAAATGCTTAAGTCTTAATATCCACCCTCTTTCTTTTTATTTTAATAGCTATGTAATAAAAGCGAGTTTACACTTCAAAGTAAACAGAAAATATATTCTATTCCCCAAATTGCTTCCAGAACAGCAGCCATATCTGAGAAAGACTGCCACGTGTTTTCTCATGAGATCACAAACTGTTAATATTTACTAGTGTTTTGGTGTTTCTGAAGAATTTCAGAGTATGCAGCAGGGAGCTGATAATAACGACTTTCTCAGAAAATAATCCAACAAAGGAGAACAACATTTAATGTTCTTGCCTGCTGCGGGCAGAGCCCAGAAATAGATGTTATATTAGGCACAACACAGGGATATGGCTTTAGGGGGAAATGAGTGTGCAAGAATTCTTTTTTAAGACATGATGCCACTGTGAGTTTGTCACAAGTAATTCTTTAAAGGGAACCAAAACAGTTTATCCTCCCAAAGATTCTCCAAAGGAGACGGCTGAGATGTAGATTTGGAATGGAGGTTTGATTTGAGAACACCCCTCCCTCCCTTCCTTTTTTCCTTCCTCCTTCCTTCCTTCCATCATCTCTCCTTCCCTCACTCCCATTTCTTTCCTTATTCTAATCGCACTTCAATAAAAGAATTTCCAAAACATACATATGCATTACAGAATCTTTGAAAATATAAAAAGGCAACAGTAACAACAATACAAAAAGTAAAAGAACATTAGCCCTAAACTTAAACTGGGAGAGAAGTTAGAGTAGGTGCCACCTGGGGATTTTGACAAGAGCGAGCGTTGTGAGACCTCCCGGGTGCTAGAAATCCTCCATGTCTTCGTCTGGATGGATGTCATAGATGGTTTTCATAAGCAAAAATTCACCAAACTGTACAACTAAAAGTTTTGCACTTTATTGTAAACCTCAGTAGGGAGGGAAACTTAGAATAAATATGTAAGTGCCTTTCTCTCACCACTCTGAGAAAACTAACGTTTAGCCCCTCCCAACTGTGTTACAAGCACTAGTATGCACATTTGTATGTGTGAGTGTGTATGCGTGTGTGGAATTGCATGGACATATTGTTTTCAAGCACTTTTTCCCCTTGATAATAAATGTGAACATTTTGCTGTGTCATTTAATATTCTTCTGCATTGTGCCTTTTAAAGATGATCATATTCCATCATATGATTTTTAACCATTCCTCTATAGTAAGGCATTTAGGTTATTTTCTGGTTTTACCATTAAAAGTAAAACTCTAACAAACATCCTTGTAGTTTATAATATATTCAATATGTTATTTTGTTGTGCAGTTGAAAATACTTTCTACATTTGTCATTTTAAATTGCTTCCCTTAATGAATCTTCTGATGCCTCAACAGAAGAGGGGGGATCAAAAGTTTAATGCTGGACATAACTATTTTATGTTTGAATGTCAAAAAGAAAATCACATTTTTTTCTGATAAAGGGAAGAGTTATTTTGAGGAAATAACTGAAGAAAATGAAGGCCATCGCCGCTCTCCTTTTTGCTCCTACACATACCAATAGATCTTTCTTTAATGGAGTATCCATTTTTGAAACCCATTTAACCATCTGGGAGTTTTTTAAATGATTTGAGAGATCAGAGCAGGAATGAGACTTTTTTCATGAATGAACCAAAGCCTGTTTATTCCATAGGAATTAAGGGTTTCTCTTGTTTGTTTTTTTTCTTTTCAAATAAGAGCTCTTTATTAAACTAATTATTCCCTAATGTAACCAATATTATTTAAAATTTTTTCTTATTATTAATGCATGAGGAAGAGCAAATTTGATAGTCAAATGGCAGAAAGAATGGAGAAGTCTACTTTTGTACGTAGCTTTTGTGTTGGGAGAAATGTGGTTTCAGGAAAGAATGGTAGTCGTGGTAGCTACTATCACATCTAACTGTGGGATGCCATGTTGGATGCTGGGAAACCCGGTTTCAGTAGAGAAGTGAGAAAGAATAAATTGTCTTGAGGATAATATAAAAACACTTTAGGCAACAACCTAATAATATGAATTTCCTTCTACAGTTCTTGAGGACCTGTTTAGTGCCAGGCTCTTTCATGGAAGGAGGGGAAGGGAAGAGAAGACTACCAAAATAACTAAGATATGGCTCATGCTCTAAAGCAGGGTCTCCAAACCATGGTACTATTGACGTTTTGTGTGTGGTGATTCTTTGTCCAGGGGGTGCTGTCCTGCGCATTGTAGGATGTTTGGCAGCACTCCTGGCCTCCACCCACTAGATACCAGCTCCTCCCACTAGTGACAACCAAGAACGTCTCCAGATATTGTCCCTTGTCTGCCGGGAGTACAATCATCCCCAGTTGAGAACCACTATGCTAAATAAATAATTTCAATATAATGCAATAGGTGCTGTAAGGAAGGCATGGCAAAGTGTTTAGGAGAGCAGAAGATAATTCTTCTGGGGTTAACAGGAAATATATCAGCAAGTGTGATATTTGAGCTGCATTATAAAATAGGATTTCCCCAGGCAAATTAGGAGCAAAGTGCTAGTATCCAGGGAGAAGACACACGGCCAACATAATGCGTCTTTTGAAGGAGTGGGTGCAGACCATAGTGGGAAAGGGATTTTAATTGGTGAGGCTCTCCAGGGAGACTGAGGCTAATTCTGAAGACTCTTGTGTCTACCCTAGGAAATTTGAATGTTTTCCTCTAGAAAATGGGAAACACTAAAGGTTCTTAAATAGGGGAATAGACATCATAGGTCAAATGTGTGACTTAAAATTTGTTTCAACTGGTTATGTAGAGATTTATTTGATGTTACAATGACTACGGGCAGAAAAACAATTTGGAGGCCATTGTAAGATTCCAGAAAAGCAGTCAATCCCATATAACCATCATGAAAATGCGTTAACACGGAGAATCCAAAAGGGAAGTGGTCCTTCAGCTTTTACTGGATTGGGGGAACATTTAGGTGAACGAGAACTTGTAAGTAAGAATCTTTAAGAAATCTTTCTGACATAAGAAATATAAGAAATCTTTCTGATAGATTTTCAAGTATATGGGGAAGCCATCCTGGTTTGAACCTGATTTGGCCTGAATTTTTTTTAAACCAAAGAAGCCTGACTTAGGGCTTCTCAAACATACATTGTACCTCTGCTTTGTTTTTATATATGTATTTATTTATTTATTGAGGAAGATTAGCCCTGAGTTAGGACCTGCTGCCAATCTTCCTGTTTTTGCTGAGGAAGACTGGCCCTGAGCTAACATCTGTGCCCGTCTTCCTCTACTTTATATGTAGGGTGCCTACCACAGCATGGCTTGACAAACGGTGCCATGTCCTCACCCGGGATCCAAACTGGTGAACCCCGGGCTGCTGAAGCAGAATGCGCGTACTTAACCACTGTGCCACCAGGCCAGCCCCGCACCTCTGCTTTAATCGTTATCCTAAAGTAAAGAATGTACTCTTTGAAGATAAAAGAAATTCATGCCTCCCTTCCTTTGAAGCCTGCACTCTTTAAAGATAAGACTGAATGCCTCCTTTCCTACAACGCCAGGGTCATGTTGACCCACTATGCATGTGCTACTCTGTAACAAAATATCTCCTTGAATTCTTGAAAGAATGTGCCCCTGTCATGCTTGATGTATGTCCCTTCGTTTGGAAATGGTATATAACTATGCTGAAAATCACTCTTTTTCCGAGAGCTTTCTTCCTTTGTGAAGGTTGCACTCCTAGGCTATAGTCCTCAGCTTGACTCAAATAAAACTCTCTACTATAGAATGATTATTGATTATTTGCACCAATGCTTATTTTCTTCTCTCTCCCATGTTGATTTTCAGTATTTACATTTTCTAGCTGTTAATTAGAAAAATCTAAGAAAAAGATTCTGCAACCTGGATTCTCTCTATATAATAATTTTGGTTCTGGGGGCTGGGTCCAGTGGTGCAGTGGTTAAGTTCACGCACTCCGCTTTGGCGGCCCGGGATTTGCTAGTTCAGATCCCAGGTGTGGACCTAGCACTGCTCATCAAGCCATGCTGTGGCAGGTGTCTCACATATAAAGTAGAGGAAGATGGGCACGGATGTTAGCTCAGGACCAATCTTTATCAACAAAAAGAAGAGGATTGGTGGCAGATGTTAGCTCATGGCTAATCTTCCTCAAAAAACAAATTTGGTTCTGTTGTGAATGTGCTGGGAGGGAGAGGTAAAAAGCAATATGAGGAGCCATATTCTTGGAGCAAAGCAGTTCAATAACATATTGGATCTCGTCTATCATCTTATTCAATCTAAAACATAAATAGGAAATGCACTCTCCATTTACAACCTCTGTGATGTTTTGCTGGCTTTAGAATGCCTGAAATTGATGATTCCTCTCTGTCCTTTATGAATCCAGTATACCAGAATGATGTCAGCTTCTACCTCTGTATTTGGTGAGAAAGTTTAACAGAAAACAATTTTAATGTATTTTTCAGGTGTACAATTCCATTTTTCACCCATTCGATCAGACCAAAATTGAAAAACCTTGGTGAAAGATACATGAAATTTGACATTAGATTCCAAAAAGCCACACAGATCATCTGTTACAAAGGTGTGAAGGAGGAAAATAAGGGAAGAAGGAATAGGAGCTATCTCAATAGTAAATGACCACACACTCAAGTTTCTCAGCGAATCCTCTTACTCCTGTTCTTATATTGTTAACTAGCTTAAGTGTTCTTGAAGAACCTACTACTAAACTGTACACACAGAAGTATATAAAGATAACACGCAAAAAAAAAAAGTGAACCTCATTGACAGAATAAGCAGCAGTTGAGAAAGACTTAAACAGATGCCCTATTTTAGCTCAGGAGTGAATTTTTAACTTGCAAATCATTTTTGAATTTTAATGCTCTCCATCCTTCACAGTGGGTTCCTGGGCAAATGACTTTGTTCTCACTCACTTGAATTCATTTTCTCTTTGAATCCCAGTAACAGGTTGTGACTTATTACAATAGAGCCTCAATTTAGACATTTCCAAGGACACACGGAATCTACTTTTGAAGAGAGTGATTCTCGAACTGTGCTTCAAAGGTGAGCAGAAGAGGAAGAATGTGAGGGGGCCAGGAAGGGGAGAGGAGAGATGAGCAGGTAGGCCCAGAGCCCCCCACCTCCTCACCTACCAGAGAAGCATGGTTTAACTTCTTTTATTTATTGACTTTATTCTAAAGATATTTCAGTGCAGAGTATATACTGGAAGAATAGTTCAGACACAGGTTTATCTTTTTAATTATGCCCTGAGCAAAGAGTGTAATTGTGAGGTTCCAGAACAGACAAGGAAAATGAATTTACTTCCATTTTTATTTTGCTCTCAGATTGCCACTCAATACTGCAGGATGGCCTTATGAACGTAGCAATGTGGGACAGCAGGATCGCCATATTAGGAGAAGCACAGATGGTCTCCAGCTATCTCCATTTGCTTGCTTGTAAAATGGGGTAGCAATATTTGCCCCACATTTCTTTACACGAGGTTGGGAAGAGCAAATGAAATACCAATTGTAAAAAGGCTTTATAAACTGTAAAGTACTGTGTAAAGAACAGTGTGCTTTAAATAAAATCCCCAAAAGTAGGCAATAAATGATTCTTCCCCCCTGAAAGCTAATGATATTGTGTCTCCAATATATTCCATATTTGTATATTTTTGTATAAGGAATACAAATCTTTATTCAAAGTATACAGTGTGGGAGTATAGTAATTTTCCCAGACTCGCATATAACATGAGATGGCAACATTCTCCAGAGGGGCCTGCGTACATGTCTGTGGAATTTGAAATTGGTGGCGCTTTGAAACTGTAACTTCTTGTCTTTGACCGTATTTCCACAGACTTTAACTTCATAAAAAAGGTGAGCCCCATAGACTTTCCTAGAAAGAAAGACACGTGCCAATTTGAATGGGGAAAGAATTTCCATGTATTAGTTTTTCTCTCTCCATTAACGTTCTCACTTTTCCAATGGTCAGGTCTTCTGGCAACCTCAGTCATCTGCTCTATGCTGCAGATTGTGAAGCTACTGGGAGAAATGGAAAGAAATGTCAGTGTTGGTAGACTTTCTCTAAGGGGAGGCGTATCGCTGACCAAAGCCATACTCTACCACCAGGAGAATGTGTATAAAGTCACTGATTTAATAATGTTAACGATGTCATTCTCCGTTAGTATTTTTCTAGATCACAGTGGTTTGGCTGACTGTCATGGGAAAGAGAAGACAAACTCATTTAAGTTTAAAGCTGACAAAATAAGAAACAATACTTAAAAGTGAGAACACCCTAGAATTCCTGTGGCTCTTTGAAGGCACTAGTTGAGTGGTTAAAAAACCTTACATACCTCAAGATGTAATCCAGAAAATATGTTTTGAAAAACTTTAAGTTTGCAGCTAGTTTGCTGAAAAGATCAATCTGAAAAAACTCAACATACATTATCTGGAAAATGAACTTCTAATGATTACCTTCCTCTTTGGTGGTGATGGAATAAAATCTTGTGTTCATTCACTTATTCCAAAAGTATTTTTTAAAATTATTACCTACATGAATGGTGATAATTTATGGCCTAGAAATGTAGCACTGTAAAAAAGTAGACAGAAACCTCCACTTTCATGCAAATTTCAACCTTGTGGGTAATGCCATATTATTCTGCCAGAGGACATTTTTACTGAAAGAGAAAAACTATTACCAGTCCCATTGTCACACAGACATACCCGCTGTTAAAATTATGATTTCTCTTATCAATCCTTTTTTCCTACTATACAATCTTTTCCAATGGCACCTTCAAATTTCAGGGTTATAATTACCATGATAATCCCATAACATTTAAATCATGCCTCTAACTCATGGCATGTTCTCCACTATACCCCATAAGAACCTCAAGTTCACCCTGTCCAACACAAAACTCATTTGCTTTCCCCTAGTCCAGACCCAGTTCCTTTATCTTCTTTTCTCCTCAAGAACGGCACCATTCACACTTGCTGGAAACATCCAGACTCAACACTCCTTCTCTCATGATGATCATCCAGGCCACCTCCATTCTATCAAGTGTAAGTAGTTCACATGCCCCTGCTATCTTTTTAAAACACAAACATTAGCATGTACTGCTGTGTATAAAAGGCTTCCATGATCTGCATTTCTTACTGTGTAAGTCAAGCTCCTTAGCACAGCCCACAAGCACCCTTCAGCATCTTCCTCCATCTTTCCTCTCAACTCTCCTATTCTTGAGTTCCCATCTTCTTTGCCCAGTACTTTGTCAACCACTCCTTTCCAGCTGTTATCTATCGAAACAGAGTATTTTCTTATTCCTCTGTGCCTGTGCATCGACATTCCACGTTTCCAGAATGTCTTCCCCTGCTCAGCTCAAAGAAGAACCATCCTCAACCTTCAAGTCCTGGCACCATTGTCAAGAAGGGACCCAACTCATCTTTGTGTCCCCCAAGTATGGCCCAGCCCTTACCCTGAGGAGATACCCTATTCCACAGAGATGGCAGAAATAGAGTTGAATACAAATCACATTTTTAAATGTGTGTACATATAAAAAAGAATCGATTATTCAAAGCAATACTCAACCTAACTCATCTTGCAGCAGATCCCATGTGAAGAGTGAATCTCTCCCTCAAGTAATTATTCCAAACATTTTAATGTTTCCTAAATCATGCTTGAATCTGCATTCATAGAAACAATGACAATAAAAGTGCTCAATTTGGGAGGTTTACTCCACCAGAATGTGTGACAAGCTAGGAAAATGTTTCCTCTACATTGTGATACCTGCCAGAGAAAAGAAGCCCCACTGAAGGACAAAAAGAATGTGTGGGCTTTTCCTGTGAGCAGAGGAGAAAAGAAAGTGTTGAAGCTCTAAGGAATGTACCAAATGGGAACACTGCTCATGGAAGCCAAACTCAAAGCTTAATTTAAAAAAAAACTTTCCAAATCAAGAGACGGTATGGGTGCTGGGAAGCAGTGCAAAGCTAAAAGGGCTTCAAATCCACATGATCTTGATGCAAATCTGACATTAAATCCTCAGTAGCTTGTTCCTCATTGGTCTCTTGGCTTCTTTGGTGTGGTTCTTAATTCCATCAAGGAAATATTTCCTCTATGTCTTAGGAAAGCAAAGCTGGGCACTAGGTGATTCCATATAAGGTTGAAGAGTGAGATGTGGACTTGGGAAAAATACGTGGAATAAACTCTTACTTTGTTGGTGAGAGAGGCAAATAATGGAAGTAGGGAAAAATAAAACACATAGAAAATCAAAGATATGTGTTCCTTCAAATATGCAGGTTTTAGAAAATATTTTCTTAGAAATCAGGATATTAATTTGTCAGTGCTAAAGAAACCCCCTAAAATACCCATCTGCATCAGTGAACTGCTCCATTACGAATATATCTAGGGTTAAAATAAACTCTGTCTCTCATACAGACACACACATACACATACCTGTCTTTAGACCAGGCATTCTGCGTGAAGACAGTGCAAAGACAGAAGGGTGGAGTAGAAAGTGTATTTGTCTGTGCTGCTGGCAAACTGTGAGACTTTAAGCAACATGTTTGCCCTCTCTGGGCTTCTGTTCCTCATCTGAAAATAAAAAGAGGTCTTGTACCAGGATATTTAAGGGCCACAAATTCCTAAGGCTCACTACAGAGTTCAGGCAGGTGGCACGAATGAGTGTGCAGAGGGCTGGGTGTGAGACATTAAAGGTGAGGGAGCTTGTAGTGCACTGGGAAGTTCACGCTGCTGGTGTCAAGCCTATAAAGGTATTTCCTATCAAGAATTGTCTTGATTCCTATAATGGACATTTCCTATGCCCAAATAGCAAGTTCAATATACAAGAGGGAAGACCTGGGTGTTCTTCATAAAGCATCCAACAGACCTTAGTTTTGCGACCACTGCTATTGTTCATGTTGCAGCTTTGGTGGGTCAGGACAGTTGGTTGCAGATAACACAATCTGTTTAGACGATTTAAGCAGAGAAGGATATATTGAGACAGATAGGTAGCTCACAGTCTTTAGAAGGGATGCAAAAGTAGACCCTAAAGATATATTTCCAAGAGAAACTTCTAGAACGACGGTGAAGAATTGGCCTGATAAAGTAGCTGTCCCACTGTGTCTTCAGTAAACAGCTGCCAGAAGCCATCAGCTGTAAAAGTCATGCTACCTCTGTGGTCAACAGAAAACCAAGTTTGCACCTTAACCAGGGGAGAAGCTAGAAATGGGTTTTCTTTGTATTCTTTGCTTGTTATAGTTTGTCTTGCAAAGTCAGAATTTATAATGAGAGGATGTATAAAATGAAGAGAAAATGCTTCAAACATTTTAAGCAACCACGAATGGTATATATGCATTAATTTTGCAAAGTAACGGCCCATCACTCATGGCCATTAACTTTAAGGCTGTAGATTTAAAGATCAACAATGGATGTATTTTTCCTTTGGGAACTTTCAAAGAAAAATGATTGGCTGGGATGATCGTGACTGATGATTCTTATTTGTGTCTTTCTTGGATAAATTACATATCCCAGGGAAGTTTGTGGACTCGGCTTTTGGTATTTGCCCTTGAGAGAAAACTGTTAGAATGATAGCTAAAATCTTAATTGCTACTCAGGCAATTAAGCTATCCTCTGAAATGTAGACTTTACAAGACAGAGAGGAATTAAAGATGTTTGCATTATGAACATAAATGAACTTAATGGGGGTGACAAAAGCTTTCCTACTACAAAGAGAGAGACAAAGAGATGAGAAGAAAAAGAAGGGGGAGAGAAGGAGGAGGAGGAGGAGGAAGGGGAGGGGGAGGGGAGGAGGAGGGGGAGGGGAGGGGGAGGGTGAGGGGAGGGGGAGGGGAGGGGGAGGGGAGGGGGGAGGGGAGGGGGAGGGGAGGAGCAGGGGGAGGGAAGGGGGAGGGGAGGGGGAGGGGAGGAGCAGGGGGAGGGAAGGGGGAAGAGGGAGAGGCAGAGAAGGAGGAGGGGGAGGAGGAGGGACAGGAGGGGGAGGAGGAGGGGGAGGAAAAAGTTTCTTTAGGAAAAATAGAGGTGAATTTTTTAAAGACTGTTATTTTGGTTATATAAGGTAGGGTGTTTTTTTCAAAATTATGAAAGCAAATTCTTTGTTTTCATATACATATAAAGCATGCATTTACTAGAAGTCAAAGAAGGATTTTCTGTGGACAAATCTTCAGATTTGTCCTGAAATCAACCCCATTTGCTCTAGAAGTCTGGCTACGTGGTGAATGAATCTTTTATTCTCCATCAGGGTTTCTCGGCCTTGGCAATATTGACCCCAGGCTCCAGGTCTCTCCAGCCCTTCGCATTCCTCTGTATCACATGGCTGAAACCTGTAGGCACCTGAGTTTGTGATCCTGAAATCTTTCGGGTGCAAGCCCTCTTTCTCTCTTTTTTTTCAAGTGTGAGTATCTTTGGGCTGAATAATTCTTTGCTGTGCTTGGGGCAGCGGGGAGGCTGTCCCGTGCACTGTAGGATGTTGAGCAGCAAACCTGGCCTCTGTCCACTAGACGCCAGGAGCACCCCCTCCCCCCACAAGTTATAACAATGAAAAATGTCTCCAGGTATTGTCAATTGTCCCCTGGGGGGCAAAACTGCCCTCCTGCATTTGAGAATCTGTTTTCTGGATGTAAAGTCAAAGAGAAATACTTCATCTCGGTATTACTCTGTTGTACCTGAAAACAGAGAAGAATGAACAGGCGTTTTTTTCTTTCTTTCTTGTTTCATAATTATTAGAAGCAATAGTTATCCCTCCAGGACCTTTCCTTCAAACTGGTGAAGACAGACTCAGATTAATCAGTTGGCTTCTCTGGCGGAAGGAGGATGAGGACATTCATATTTTTCACTGCCCTATTGACCTTGCCACAACTTCTTTCCCACTGACAGAGCAGGCAAGCAGCCATAGAATCTTACCATCTGCTTGCATCTAATTCACACAATTTCCTTCTGTGAAAATTTTCTCCCACATTCAACAAATGTCTAATTTAATTTTTATGATTTTTTTTTTTTTTTAGAAAGATTGGACTCACTAAAAAGTCAGAAGACACATCCACAGTGGAAAAATAGATACTATTTTTTTTTTTCAAATGACAGTGCCAGATTTCTCATTAGGGAACCAAATTACATATATCTTTAACGCACACATGGTCGTTCGTAAAAACATCATGCCGTGTTATGTTATGATGCATAAATCACTAACGTATTTACATTTTAAATAAACAGCGTGCCAATGCTAGACACCTTTGATCTTGTATGGGTAAGTTTACCTTCTAGGCCCCGGCTGGAATTGAAGATCTTATGAAAGAAGCAGATTCAGGCTGGCGTGAGCAAACAGCCATTGAAAACAATATATTGTTATGTGTTGGTGTGGCATTTGGAGGGCAAAGGGGACTAGGCAGAATTTATTAGGGAACCTTCTTTTTCCTTTTTTGAAGACTTTATTCATAGCTCTACTAAAAGAATTACTCACACAATATATGACACCCTAGGGATTCTATTGGCAAGTAAGTAATTTTCTCGCCCGTGTTATGAGACCATTTGCAAGCTGTTTGAAAGCCAAGTCTCTGTCCTTTAAAATCATTTTTTAAAGACTAGCTTCCAGTTGTCACTCAACGTGATGTATACCATGGGAGACATCTATTTTATCTGAGGTATTGGCAGCTGGCTGCAGGGCAGATCAATTTCATGCATTGCTAATAAGAAACAAACAAGGCATATTTGCGAGGGTGCAGTAGATTCCTCGACTATTTCTAAGCCTTGCGGGTATGTTCAAGGCCAGCATTCTTATGGGCGCTGGCGATTGTTGGCTCTGAGCCTCGTGACACGTCTGATGAGCTGTCGCATGGTTACAGGGACAGTTTGCTTTCTCCCACTGGTCTAAGATCAGTGTGGTTTTCCCATATCCTCCATAGTCTGCCTCTTCCTAGGGAATGGGCTATCATATCAGTGGAAGGAGGTGATCACTAGAGCCAGCTGTGACCCCATTTTGTTGTTCTTGTTAAGTTCCAGAGCTTTCATACACTGAAGGATACCCTTCCATTTCTTTCTTCTGTTAAATAGTCTAGCAGCTAATGAAATAACAAATATGATTGGGAAGGTACCAGAAGATCTCTCAACCACAAACTTATGACCTTTCACGGCAGGGATTATGGATTACATACCAAATCAAGTATGATCATGTTAAGCTAGATTTTTCTAAAGTTTGGACTGGAAGACCTTCTGGAATTTTCTCTCCACACTTGAGATACTTTCTCTCAAGGCCCACCTCCTCTATCCCATGTGAAAGCTGATATTCACATCAGAATCTAGGGGTTAGACTACAAATCAAAGAACAACATAACAAAACACCCATAGTCCCTTCATCTTCTTCCAAATTATGTTAATAGGATTCATGGTTTGTTTATATTTCCTTCTATTTATTCATTCTAAAACTAAGATTTAAGAAAAAAAACAGGTATCTATTGTTTTCCAAGAGAGGTGAGCTTTCCCTTGGACCTGCTGTCTTTGGGAGGGCACTGGTAGCATAAATTGTCTTCCCAGAGTTACATAGATGGGAGAGGCGCTGATATGTGGTGCTCCTGGCTCGATGCTTCACCTCTACCAGGTTTCATCTCTATCAGTGCTGTCGGTCTCGTCCACCTCACCATCGTGATTTCTGACTTTCTGTACAAATGGGCACATGGAAACGGCTACCAGGTTCCCTCCTTTGTTTGATGTTCAAGTCAATATCTCGCCCCAGAAACAGTGTACTTCCTGTATTATCTAAAATTCAAGAGTGCTTATTGTCTATCAGGCACCCTTCTGAGCACTTTCCATGTGTAACTCAGGCAATGCTTACAACATCTCTACGAGGAAACAACTTGAATTCTTCCAAATAAAGAGATTAAGAAACTGGGGCACAGAGAAGTGAAACACTTTCTGCAAATAATAATGTTAGTAAGAGGTGGAACCAGCATTAGAAACACAGATATTTTATCTACAAAGCTCATGTGCTTACTTTGTACCCCGTGGACACCAACACTAATTTCCCTCCACTCCGCACTCGTTGTTCACTCAACTTGATGTCTATGGCTGGATTTCCTCATTGATTCAAAAGTATTATTGAGTACAGATAGGATGTCAGGATCTGTGTAAAATCCAGGGCAAATTAGACAGATATGAACCTGGCTTCATAGAGCTAAAGGGCTATTTTGTTGATGCTATTTTTCTTAGCCTTACCTATTTTATTGGGAAGCTGAAAGAAGTTATATCTAAAGCCACAGGTCAGATCTCATTTGAAATGGTTAGCCTGGCTTTTAAGGCTGTCAAAGCTCTTTACGATCTTCCCTTCTCTGACCAGTCTACTCTTGAACCCATTTTGAGCCACCATTTCTGTTTCTTAGCTCTCACTTTTCTCTTCTCCCAGAAACACTCTTCAATCTTTATCACAGATAGGCACAGCCCAGGGCATGTTCCTCCAGCCACTGAGTAGTGAGGAGGTGGCTCCAGAAATTGTTGCCAAAGAACGTCTGAAAAGGATAACGAGAGATAAATGTGTGCTCCTTAGTAGCCAAGAGAACAGGTGAATTCTAGACTACTGGGTCCTTTTCCTACATTGATTGGCTCACCTTTCAAGGACAACCTAGAACCTCTGTCAGAACATTCTTTTGCAGTATGAATCATTCATTCACTTTGGTTGATCACCTACACTGAGGAAGGTGCTATGATAGTCACCAGGAATCCTACAGTTGATGTCATCAGACATGCAGTAAAAACCTGTTATTACAGTATGTAAAGCACAGACCTTATTTCTATCTACTTACATCAGTTTCAAAAAAGGGTTCTGTCATTTTCGTTCCTTCTGTATCTTTAGAGATGTCTTGTGTTTATACATTGGTGTGGTTCTTTTCAGAACTTCAGTGGAAATATGTCTTATCAACACCTAGCTTCTTAAGAGAGTGGATGAAAATTGCCGCCACAATATGAAAATGCCCAAGGTGAGTCAGGATCTTTGTAGACTCTACCTACCTATCCTGTGGGGTAGAAACTGTAATGGAGGAGAACGAAGAAGGGGAGGGGAAGATAGGAGAAAGGGGAGCATTTATTGATCCCCTCTACAAGCCAGGCATTGAGCGAGGAGTTGGGGAGACCACAGCAATTAGACAGAGTTCCTGCCTTCAAAGGCAGGGTCCACTCTTCTCTTGAATCCGATACCTTCAATTGATTCCCTTTGCTGTGAAATAGAGATCCAAGCGTATTTGTTTGTCTCATTATTTAAGAAATGGGTGAAAAATATCTTAGGGACAAATCACTCAACATTATCTCCAATCAATCTGAGATTGTAACTGGGTAAACATGTGAATGCTTCTTTTTAGGCATTATACTGGAAGACTACGTTCACGTAAGATAATTATTGCTTATTCATGTCATTTCTATGTTTGCATAGAGGTCAATGATTAATTTCTAACATTTAGGGCATATTTATAATGGGCTAGGCTTTTTACATTTGTCAGTCATTTCATCTTTTGAACAATTCTCTTGTGTAGCTGTTATTATTTTCACCACTCTATGGGTGACAAAACTGAACTCACAGAGACGTTAAATAAATTGCTCAGCTTGTGAGTGACAGAAGAGGACCTGGCCAAGGTCTGTGTGTCCACATTCACTCCCTCCGTGAATTATTAAAACAAAACCCGTACAGCAATAGATGGTTCTGCTGGGTTAAGCACTGGCCTGCTGTTAAGGTCCTGGAATTAGCCAGGTTGTTCTGCCACAAATTAGCAACAGTAATAAAAATGAAACAAGTCAACCCATGCACCCCACATTACACATGTTTGTGATTGTATCATCAGCCAACAGAGTTTAATAAAAAAATAATAATAAAATAAAATCAACATTTCAAAACACCTTTAACTTCTCGAGCATTCAAAGCCCCAGATCCCAGGGCTAGAAACACAGGACACATTCCATAAATACTTGTGAAATGAATCAACTTCTACTTGAAAATCAGTTATTATTTCTAGCAACCCCAATATCTACCAACCATGCAACATCAAAGAAAAGGTCTTTCAGAGACTGAATGTAATCTTTTCCCTAACTATTAGAATTCTCCTTAAAAAAAAAAGTCTGTGCTCTTAGCTATTCATTGTGTGTAAATGTATACAATTCAGAGTTCTGACTATGTTTGCAAAATCATCAGTTTTATTTCTGTACATCAGTTCTGTTATTGCCAGCAACATAAAATGTAGCCCCTAATTGTTACTCATATTTAATGGGTGTGAGGGGAATGTGCTCTGGCTCCAGAGAGATTTACAGGTGCTGGTGGGCATAGCTCATGCCTCCTATTTCTTTTTGCATCTCTCCAGCATCGGGCAAGTTGGAGGAACTCTATTAACACCGGTGGGTGAGCACTTGGGTTAGTTTGCAGCTACAGAAAGAGCCAGTTATCTTCAAAGAGGGGCATAAGAACATCAGCAAGCAAACTGAAAAGTGGTCCAGAAATATACTCGTGAGGGCCTCAGTTCAATACACAACAGTTTCCATTGCTTTTGGTGGCTCAACCCAAACCAAGTTTCCTTGGCCAGGAAAGATCTTACAAGTGCATTAAAGGATGCTGGCTGGAGTCCCAGAGGGCCTGAGTTCACACCTATGCTCTACACCTCAGAGCTTTGTGGACCTGTGCGGATCACCAAGTCCTCTGTTTTTTGACCCATCTCCCCAAATGCACCCGTCTTCTCCTCAATTAGAAACACTGATATGATCGTATCTCTCTCTCATTTAAGTGCCTTTAGTAATTTCTCATTTCTTCTAGGATAGAGATAGAAATCCATAATAATGCTGCCCCCTGTAGAGCTTACCTGGATCTCAGCCATGCTATCCATGGGACCTGGCAAAAGGTTTAAGTGCACATACACACATACAGGTGTGTGCATATGTGTGCCTGCTTGAGCAAGAACACATGCATACTGTAGGTAACTAAGGGCATATATTTTTTTCCTATTATGCTTATCACTGACAACAGTGCCTGGCACATAAAAGTGTTCGATATTTGTATGTGGAATAAACTAGCTGCAATTAATATTATCTTTATTATCAGAGTACAGTCATGTGTCACTTAACAATGGGGACACATTCTGAGAAATGCATTATTAGGTGATTTCGTCATTGTGCAAACATCACAGAGTGTACTTACACAAACCTAGATGGCATAGCCCACTACACACCTAAGGGGGTATGGTACTAACCTTATGGGACCACTGTCATATATGTGGTCCATCCTTGACCGAAACATCGTTATGTGGCACATGACTGTAAACTCTCGGTAGATTACCATCGAATGAGTTTGATTAGGTATCCACTAAGACCCTGAGCGGCATCTACCACCTATCATTCCACAGCCAAGTGGGCCTTGATATCTTTTGGCCCTCCTTGGTCCCGTTTATCATAACAAATCTTGTAAGGGCAAACTGAATTATTACAGAAGTGCAATTCCAAATCTGCTAATCCACATGTACACATGGGAAAAGTTTCCTCGCCAAAATGGGCCACATTCAATGTGACCCATTCACATTCACCACAGGGGACACATTCAATGCAGAAGTAGCATCCCAAAGGGACATGGAGAGGGGAATGCCGGCCCTCCCCTGAGCCAGGGCCAGGAAGTGGATGAGAAAGTGAGGCATTCGCCTTGAGCATAGAACTTAAGGGGGTACCAAAAACTCAGTCACTGAGATAAATATTTTAATACCAGACTTTTTTGAAAAATAAGAGCTAATGCAAAACATCAGTGATGAACAGAATATCAAAATTTGAAATAAAGACAACCATCAGCATTATTGATTTTCCTTTGGCCTTAGGCTCCAATTTGACTAGGCACTGCCTGTTACTGATCCTGTCTTTATTTAAAATTTTGATGTTTTGTTCTTTATGGATGTTTTACATACATTTTCATTTTTTTTTTAAAGATTTTATTTTTCTCCTTTTTCTCCCCAAAGCCCCCCAGTACATAGTTGTATATTTCGTTGTGGGTCCTTCTAGTTGTGGCATGTGGGACGCTGCCTCAGCGTGGTCTGATGAGCAGTGCCATGTCCGCGCCCAGGATTCGAACCAACGAAACACTGGGCCGCCTGCAGCGGAGCACGCGAACTTAACCACTCGGCCACGGGGCCAGCCCCCATACATTTTCATTTTTTTAAAAAATTGCATCAAATATTTATCTCGATTACTGAGTTAAATCTTGCCTGGGAGGCAAATGCTCAATAAGTAGCAGCTTACCTCCTTCCCCGACCCTAATCTGGTCCTGTACCCAAAGCCTAGGAAAGATATCCCGTCACAAACTCCACCAGGTCCTCCAAAACTTTCTGACATGTTTAGAACAAAATCCAACACTCAATAAAATAGACTCATTTTTTAAAAAATAAAGGATCATAAATGTGAAACACAGGCTTACAGCGTACCTCAATCTTGTATTCTTTTCTCCCCCCAAAAGAATCCCATGGTTTAAATAAAAGTAACTGCATTAATACCTGAGTAATTATTTTTACAAGGCTCTGCCTCAAGTAACCAATTAAAAAGTACAAGTCACGAAAGCAGGCTTCGAGCCAGAAGGTCTGCTGAAGACGGATCTGCACGCCCAGATGGGAGAAAGTCTCTTCCGAGAACAGCACAGTTTAAGAAGCAGAATCCACAGTCTTCTCACAACCTATTTAATGTTTAATAGTCAACAAAATTAGGGCACCACAAGTGGAACAGTACTTTCAGGTTACACTGGCTTTTTGTCAACGTAAATGTTGAAATTTTGCAAATTGTCTACTCTAAAGCTGACCAAGATTCCCATTCCCAAGCAATTTCTAGTACATCGTTGATTTCATGTTTTCTTTGCTTTATTATATGTGTAACTGGATCTCCCCAACTATTACAAGTGTTACTAAAATCCCCCCTGTCTTATTCATATTATTGTGTCTACAGCTCCCAGTAGCTCCTTCTCTAAATCTTACAATGTTTACCATCTTTAGGGCATAATTACCATTTATTTTCATCCGTGTGGGCCTTGACTCTCCAATTAGTTTTTAAGCACTTTATGGATGAGAAAGTTTAAGTGCTTTTATAGCCAACGTATCCTGGTTTTAAAATAAAGTGTTAACAAAGTGTTTACTGTAATATTAGTGTATGATCTTTAAACACTCCCATTTATTTTTAAATTGAGAAACTCAGAATGTAAAATTAAAAACGATAAATTACAATATTTCTGTTCTCTCTCATCCTGGTTAATGCGTAAATCATTCTCTTAGGAATTGTACTGAATTGGAGGGATTTTAAAAATCCACTGTGTGTGTGAATTTCACAGATTTTTAACAGAAGGTAAAACTGAATTTTTTTTTTTTCTTTTTGGCAGATGAAAGGGATATAACACAACAGATTGACTTTCTGGGCATGATTCTTGGGATTCATGAGAAAAAGAGAGTCACATATTGTAGATGAGAAGAAAAAAACTCCAAATCTCATGAATCATGTGTAATCTTCAGCTTCTAAACTATTGAGACTGCATCACCGGAAAATGTATAGTAAGCGAAAGTTGTGCATTTGATTTTCATCAACCTCCTTTCCTCTTCTAGCTTAGCAACACTTCATGTGGAATAGCCCATGCCTTCTCTCTCCTTTAATAATGTATTTCCACATATTTCACTTGGTTAAATATGACGAATATTCCCAGTTGATTTGGAAGATAAACTAGAATGGTGTCATTGGCTCCTAACTTATGTCTAAAACATAGAGCCCCCTTTTGACGCCTCCTACAATTCCTTGCAATGAGAGAAGTTCTGTGCATATATAGAAATATATACTTATGCTTATGTTGCTCTTGGATCCAGATAAGTTAATGGATTCACTTCTCAGTTGGGGCTTCTAGGTCAGTCCTTCTCCTTGCAAAGCCTCCTTTTTATGTTCTAGTGTATAATCTTCCCCATCCCTCCACTTTCTCTCTCATTGCCACATATTTACCTTCTTCTTTATGACCTACCCTGCATATAAATATTTACCTATCTCCATATCCATGACAAACTACACTGCAGCTAATGTCTATGAACCATTCCTCTTTTGCACCCATTTAAAAGCTCCTTTGGGGGGCTGGCCCAGTGGCATAGTGGTTAAGTTCACACACTTCACTTCAGTGGCCCAGGTTCACAGGCCTGGATCCTGGGCACTGACCTAGCACTGCTCATCAAGCCATGCTATGGCATTATCCCACAGAAAATAGAGGAAGATTGGCACAGATGTTAGCTCAGGGCCATTCTTCCTCACACAAAAAAAACAAAAAATAGCTCCTCTGGGCCAGCAGTGTGGTTGTTGTTCATAATCTTCAATTCCTTTCAATCTTGCCACATGGCTTTCCAAAGTGTGATGGTAATTGCTGGCAGCCCATATCACTGGGCAGGCTTATCAGCAGGCTGCATTTTGCCTGGTTACTCCAGGCAACAGCATTCTCTGCTCTGAGATGACCTAAATATATATATATATCTTTGCTAGACTCCTAAGTCATTGAGAATGGCCCCTTGGTGTGCTCAAGCCATTGGCTATTCAAGATGACCCTGCCGGGGCACACACAGTGACATGACAGTCTAGCCACCAACTCCATCTTCATGTTCCCTGAGTCCACACACTGAGACCGTCCCACTCCTGACTGTGGTTTTCCCTCAGTGGGTGGTGGTTATCTGCTCCAGATTCACTAACAGTGGTAGAAGTTCTGGGTCTAGTGATTGAGCATTGATTCCAGGAGTGACGAAATTGAATGGTGCCTACTTGATTAGTGTAATTTGGAATGACTGAGCCAGGAGAATATTGAAATACATGCATAATTTCCTGTTATTTTACTGTCCCAAGGATCCCCATAAAAACTTACGTTACGAAAATGTTACGTATTTGTGCTCCGATAAATTATAATTAATAAAAATACAATAACTCACAAGAAAAGTATTAATATTTGAGACACTATTGTTTTAGGAATTAGGAATAAAAGTTCATTTTCATTTTTTATTTATGTCATTATAGAGAAAGAGATTGATAAAATCACTACCTTTTCAAAAAATTTATTACTTTGAGGTTAAAATTCTTTGGCAAGGATGAAATATAAATATTAATTCAAGGAGGAAAGAATAATAATATGCAATTTCCAACTGCTAAAACAGAGCTTGGTAATCTACTTTTACATGGATAATGGTTGTCAAATCACTATGATATGAAGTTAAAATTGGGTACATTTATAAGAACAATGTAAAAGTTTTATTTTAACATGTCAAATTTATACACAACTGAAACTATATTATTTTCAAACGTTTAAATTCATAATGAAAGACTAAATTCTAACTAAAAATGTATGCTGGTGAATAATGAAACAATATTTCAGAGTACTATCAGCTATGAATAATGATGCTCAAATACTAAACAAAATATTATCGAACAGAATCTAACACCATTTTGAAAAATGCCATGACCAAGTGGGATTCATTCCAAAAATGCAAGTAAGGACCCAAACTATCTCCACTGCTATTCAACATTATGCTGGAGATGTTTGCTAATGCAGGAAGAAAAAATAAATCAATTAGAGGCATAAGGATTAGGAAAAAAATCCAAGTGTTGTGCAGATTATCCCTGGAAAACTTGAGAATATCAATGATATAACTAATTCAAAAAGCAAAATAATTCAGTCAATTAGCTATAAAAAATTAACATACAGAAGTCATTAATATACCTCCAAAATAAAAATTTAGAGTATTTAATATTATATACAATAACACCAAAGAAGATAATATACTTAGGAATAAGCTTACAAAGAAACATGCAAAAAGAAATCCGTAACAGAAAAACTTTAAAAACCTCCTGAAAGAAAGAAAAGTAGATTGAAGAAATGGAAAAACATCGTGGAATAGGATGACTTGAAATCATAAAGATGTGAATTCTAGTTAATTTATAAAATTAATGTTATCACAGTTAAAAAAAGATCAAAAACCATCCCAGAGAGTTAGATTAGTTGATACAAAAGTTCATGCGGAATAACCAGTATGAAAGGATAGCCAGAAAGCTCCTTGATGAGGTGAAGCCCTTTCAGGTTTGAAACACATGATAAAGCATCTCTTATGCCATGTGTTATAGGTGCATGAACAGACAACAAGACTAGAGGAATGGAACTGCACATCTAGAAGTAGATACAGGTACATAAGGAAGTTTAGTACATGATAAAAGTGGCATCTCAACCCACTAGGTGAAGAGGGATTTTTTAAACAATTGGCACTAGGACAACTGGGTAACCATTTGGAAAACGATACATATAGATCCATATCTCATTCCTATCCAAGGGTAAAAGTCAATTGAATCGGGTATCCAAACAGATATGCATCTACACATTCCTAGGCACGTTCACATCTACATGTATCCAACCATACAAGTTCTGGAAGAAAATGAAACTTGGTTTATCTTCTATAATCTTGGTGTGGGGAAAGGGTTCCTAAACATCACTCAAAATCCAAATGCAAGCAAAGATTGATAACTTGGACTCTATAATTTTTTTTAAATTTGCAGGCAAAATTGCCATAAAGTCATGAGAAATCAGGCAAACTGAAAATAAATATTTTCAACGTAATTGATAAAGGATCATATTAAAAAATAATAATAATTCCCAGCAAACACACTTTTAAGAACTATAACCAACATCTTGAAGCCTAATCAGCCTCAGTCCAGGAAAAGAAGTGGCTGACGAGTCAGTCCAGGGAAAAATAGTTGATGATGGAGAGAACTGAGATCTCCTCAGCCAGGGAAAATAGCCAATGAGCAAGTAACTCCAAAGAAAACAGTTTATGACACAGCAGACAGTGAGTGATCCCCTGAATCTGTGGAAAACAGGTGATCAAGTCATTCCAAGGAAAACAGTCAATGATTTAGTCAGTCCAGGGCAAAGAGTTGATGACCAAGTCACTCCGGGGAAAATAGTCAATGACCAACAAGTCAGATCAGGGAACACAGTTGATGACGGAGTGAGTTTAGGGGAAACAGCCAACGACCAAGTCAGTCCAGGGAAAAGACTCAGTTGATGACTGAGTCAGTCCAGGGAACAGTCAATGACAGAGTCAGCCGAGGGAAGAGTTGATGACCCAGTCACTCCAGGGAACATAGTCAACGATTCAGTCCAGGGGAAATAAGTTGATGACAGAATCAGTCCAGGGAAAGTTGATGACTGAGTCAGTCCAGGGAAAACAGTCCATGATCAAGTCAATCTAGGAGAAGCCAGTCAATGACTGAATTGTTCCTGGAATGTCAATGACCAAGTCAATCCAGGGGAAAAGAGTCCACGACCGAATCAGTCCAGGGGAAAGAAGTCAATGAGGAGTCAATCCAGAGGAAACAAGTCAATGACCGAGTAGACTGAGGCAAAATAAGCCGATAACTGAGTCAACCTAGGAGAAAGCAGTTGAGGACCGAGTCAGCCCACAGAAAATAGTCAATGACCAAGTCAGAGGGGAAAGAAGTCAATGATTGAGTCAATCCAGGGGAAACAGTCGATGATAAAATCAGTCTAAGAGAAGCCAGTTGATGGCTGAATTGGTCTGGGAAAGTCAATGACCAAGTCAATCCAGGGGGAAAGAGTCAACGACCCAGTAAGCCCAAGGAAAATAGTCGATGACCGAGCCAGTCCAGGGAAAAGAAGTCAATGAGGAGTCAATCCAGGGAAAACAAGTCAATGAGCGAGTCAACTGAGGCAAAAGAAGTCAATGACTGAGTCAATACAGGGGAAACAAGTCGATGACCAAGTCAGTGGAGGCAAAAAAAGTCGATGATCTAGTCAATCTAGGGGAAACAGTCAATGATCAAATTCGTCTAGGAGAAGCCAGTTGATGACTGAATTGGTCTGGAAAAGTCAATGACCAAGTCAATCCAGGGGAAAAGAGTCGATAACTGTGTCAGCCCAGGGAAAATAGTCAATGACCAAGTCAGCCCAGGGGAAAGAAGTCGATGACTGAGTCAATCCAGGGGAAACAAGTTGAGGACTGAGATGAGCCAGGGGAAAGACATCGATGACCAAGTCAGTCCGGGCAAAACAAGTTGATGACTGAGTCAATCCAGGGGAAACAAGTCAAGGACCGAGTCAAGCCAAGGGAAAAAGAGTCAACCACCAAGTCAGCCCAGGGAAAATAGTTGATGACTGAGTCAGTCCAGGGGAAACAAGTCAATGACAGAGTCAAGTCCATAGGAAACAAGTCGATGACTGAATCAATCCACCAGAAAAGAAGTTGACGAGGCAGTCAGCCCAGGGAAAATAGCCAATGACTAAATCAGTCCAGGGGAAAGAAATCAACGACCGAGTCCATCCAGAGGAAACAGCCAATGACGAATCAGTCCGGGGGAAACAAGTTGATGATGGAGTCAATCCAGGGAAAACAAGTTGAGGACCAAGTCAATCCAGGGGAAAAGAGTCAACAACCAAGTCTGCCCAGGGGAGAGAAGTCAATAAGGAGTAAACCCAGGGGAAACAAGTTGATGACAGAGTAGACTGAGGCAAAAATAAGCCAATCCAGGGGAAAAGAGTTGAGGACCGAGTCAGCCCCTGGAAAAAATCAATGACCAAGTCAGAGGGGAAAGAAGTCAATGACTGAGTCAACCCAGGGGAAACAGTTGATGATAAAATAAGTCTAGGAGGAGCCAATTAATGACTGCATTGGTCTGGGAAAGTCAATGACCAAGTCAATCCAGGGGAAAGAAGTCGATGACCGAGTCAGTCCAGGGGAAAGAAGTCAATGACTGAGTCAATCCAGGGAAACAAGTTGAGGACTGAGACAAGCCAGGGGAAAGAAGTCGATGACGAAGTAAGTCCAGGCAAAACAAGTCAATGATTAAGTCGATCCAGGGGCAACAAGTCGAGGACTGAGACCATCCAGGGGAAACAAGTCAAAGATGGAGTCAAGCCAAGAGAAAAGAGTCAACCACCAAGTCAGCCCAGGGAAAATAGTTGATGACTGAAATCAGTCCAGGGGAAACAAGTCAATGACAGAGTCAAGTCCACAGGAAACAGGTCAATGAGTGAGTCAATCCCAGAGAAACAAGGAAACAAGTCCAGGACTGAGACCATCCAGGGGAAACAAGTCAAGGAGTGAGTCAATCCACCAGAAAAGAGTTGATGACCCAGTCAGCCCAGGGAAAATAGTCAATGACTAAGTCAGTCCAGGGGAAAGAAGTCGATGACCAAGTCCATCCAGAGGAAACAGTCAATGACGAATCGGGCCAGGGGAAACAAGTTGATGATGGAGTCAATCCAGGGGGAACAAGTTGAGGACCGAGTCAATCCAGGGGAAAAGAGTCAACAACTGAGTCAGCCCAGGGGAAACAGTCAAAGACCCAGTCAGTCCAGGGAAAAGAAGTCGATGACCGAGTTGATTGAGGCAAAAGAAGTCGATGACTGAATCCATCCAGGGGAAATAGTCAATGATCAAATCCATCTAGGAGAAGCATGTTGATGACTGAATTAGTCCAGGAAAGTCAATGACCGAGTCAGTCCAGGGGAAATAAGTTGATGATGGAGTCGACTGAGGCAAAATAAGCCAATCCAGGGGAAACAAGTCAAGGACCGAGTCAATCCAGGGAAGAGTCAACGACCAAGTCCACCCAGGGGAAAGAAGTCAATGAGGAGTAAATCCAGGGGAAACAAGTCAATGATCAAGTTGATCCAGAGGACACAAGTGAATGACTGAGTAAGTCCATCGAAAACAGTCAATGACTGAGTCTATTCAGGGAGCAGCCAATGACTTAGTCAGCCCAGGGAAGAGTTGATGACCCAGTCACTCTAGGGAACATAGTCAATGAGTCAGCCCAGGGGAAACAAGTTGATGACTGAATCAGTCTAGGACTACAGTATGATCAAGTCAATTCAGGGGAAAAGAGTCAATGACTGAGTCACTCCAGGGAAAACTGCTGATGACCAAGTAGCCCCAGGGAACATAGTCAATGACCAAGTCAGCCCAGAAAAACAGTCAATGATCGAATCTGTCTAGGGAACACAGTTAATGACTCCGTCAGTCCAGGGAAAACAGTCGATAACTGAGTCAATTTGGGAAGAGTCAATGAACTAGTCAGCCCAGGGAAGAGTTGATGACCCAGTCACTCTAGGGAACACAGTCAGTGAGTCAGTCTAGAAAAAACAGTCAATGACTGAATCAGTCAAGGGAAACAGTTGATGACTGAATCGGTCCAGGGAACACAGTTGATAACCGAATTGGTCCAGGGAACACAGTTGATGACCAAGCTGGTCCAGGGAAAACAATCAATGAACAGATGACACAGTGATCAGTTTTCCAGGGAAAAGAGTCAATGACTGAATCACTTCAAAGAAAATAGCGATCATAAAATGACAGGAAGTGATTCCCTCAGTCCAGGGAAGGCAGTTGATGACAGAGTTACTCTAGGGAGCTTAATAGACTACTGAGTCACTCCAGGACGAACAGCCAATAGCCAAGTCAGTTGGGAGAACACAGCCCATGACAGAGCTGGTCCAGGGGAAACAATCAATGACCAGATGACACAGTGATCCCTCATTCCTGGGAAAACAGGGGATGACTGAATCAGGCCAAAGAAAACAGCTGATGATGAAATGACACAGGAAGTGGTTCCGCTAGTCCAGGGAAACAGGCTTTGATTGAGATACATCAATATTGAGGATACCATTGAATGAGGAGACAGAGCACACACTAGTGTAGAGCAGACCCCTTGTCAAGACGTAGAGCACAGGCCTCAAGAGATGGTCCCTGTGTCAATGTTCAGTCAACCTCTACACCCACCACAACCAAGGCAACACTGATCTAACACTTTCTCCAACAAATACTTGTTTTGCCTGTTCTAGAACTTTGTAAATGTGGAATCCTACATTGGGCACTCATTCAACAGAGGCTTTTATCATTCAGTATAATATTTGCCATAGAATTATCCATGTCATACATATCAGTAGTGTGTGCCTCTTCATTACTGAGTGTTTGAAAATAGTGCAGTTTATTGTTCCTTTCTCCTGTTGACAGATACCTTGGCGACTTCCTTTTTTTTTTTTTCCACTTTTTTCCCTATTATAAGTGATGTTGCTCTTCATTTTCTTGTACAAGTCTTTTTGAAACAAGTTTTCGTTTATCTTGGGTAAATGAAATGATAAATGAATGGCTAGGTCATAGGGTCATGTTTAGTTTTTTATGTAACTTCCAGAAGTTTTTCCAAAGTCACTGTGCCATTTTACACTCTCACTAAATACATAGAAAAGTTCCTGTTGTCCTGTGTTATTGTGAACATCTGTTGTCAGTCTTTTTAATTTTAATGTTGGGTGTCTAGTGGAATCACACCACATATCCTTAATGATACCAGTGAAGTTGAATTACTGTTTGTGTGCTCATTGGCCACTGATTTATGTTTCTTTGAAAATTGTCTGTTCACATCTTTGGCTTTTTAAAAAATTGCATAGTCTTTTTATGACTGAGCCATAAGTCTTCTTCCTATATTGTGGATCTCAGTCCTTCATCAGATATTTGGTTTGTGGACATTATCTCCCACTCTGTCTTGCCTGTTAGCTTTCTCATTGATGCTGTTGATGAGTCCTGTGTAATGTAAGATGTCTCCACTCTAGCTGGTGTGAACACAAACTGCTCCCCTCCTTGAGTGAGTCCAAGGAATTACTCAGTAGACTTACTACTGGTAGTTCTCTACTCTCAGTGTAGAGACAGAAAGAGAGAGTGTAGAGCTAGGGAGCCTTCCGTAGCCCTCAGGAGCACTCTCTCTCTCTCTCTCTGTGGTGACCCTTCCTTGCCAGCGTGGTGCCTTGAAGTTCCTGGCAACCTCAGCCTCCTCACACTTTGAACTCAGGTCTCTGTGACGTCAATTCAGCAAAATCCCCACTGTTTAGATGCCTCCTTCTTGAGCTGAGGTCTAGAAACTGGCTTATACCAGAAGCTGGGGTCGACTGAGTGCTTACTTCTTTTGTTCCCTTATATCAAGATTCACAGTTGTGTTGCCCATTGTCCAACATCTGAAAACCATTATTTTATATATTCCTAGCTCTCTCATTGTTTACATGAGAAGGCAATTTCCTTACCAGTTAATCCTTCAAGAAAGAAGCACAAGTGTCCCTAATTCCTTCATTATGTTTCTCTTTCTATTACAAATGCGAATTATACGTGCTAGAATCTACTCCTTTTAAAGTAATACAACCATTATAATATAATATTCTTCAGGACTGAAATTCTCCATTTTGAACTTCTACTCTTCCCCAATACCCAATACGTACATCTATATAACTGGTGACTGTCCAGTTTTATCCTGTATCACTACAGAGCTCAGCTCATGGCCCTGCGTTCTGTGGACATTCGGGAAATACTATTGAACTACTCAGAGCTGTTTTAAAGCCATTAATGTACTTGTCAGCAATCCACCTTAGTTTTTTTAATTCTCTATCCTTTTATCCATGTCCCGTTTGCTGCATTTTATGTGGGTATTCAAACTCTTTTCCACATTATGTAAATTGTGCTTCTTGCTGTTTTTTTTCTCCTTCTTCACACTGACTCACGAATCCTTTTATTAGCATCCCTCACCTATCACATTTCTATTTTGTACTATTTCATACTAACAGCACAAATCACATGGACTAGACCTCTTCAGAGAGCAAGAAAAATTGAATGGTCTTGTTACTGAGCTTTTTGTGTACGTACTAGCTTTGAATTACTGTCTCTCCTTTTTATCTTCAAATGTATATGTATGTAATTATATGTGGATCACTTGTATTTGTAACTTCTTAAAATATAATTTACAGCTTGTTGACTACAAAACTTGGGAATTAAAACTCTTGGTGATGGGGGCCAGCCCTGTGGTGTAGTAGTTAAGTTTGGTGTGCTCTGCTCTGGCGGCCTGGGTTTGTGGGTCCAGATCCGACACCACTCATCAGCCATGCTGTGGCGGCATCCCACATACAAAGTGGAGGAAGACTGGGACAGATGTCAGATCAGGGAAAATCCTCCTCAAGCACAAAAATAGAAGATTAGCATAGATGTTAGCACAGGGCTAATCTTCCTCAGCAAAAATAGGGCAAGATTAGCAACAGATGTTAGCTCAGAGCTAATCTTCCTCAGCAAAAAAAAAGAGGAAGATTGAGGCCAGCCCAGTGGTGCAGCAGTTAAATTCAAACATTCTGCTTAGGGAGCCTTGGGTTCACCGGTTCAGATCCCAGGTGGAGACATGGCACCACTTGGCAAGCCATGCTGTGGTAGGCATCCCACATATAAAGTAGAGGAAGATGGGCACGGATGTTAGCTCAGGTCCAGTCTTCCTCAGCAAAAAGAGGAGGATTGGCAGCAGATGTTAGCTCAGGGCTAATCTTCCTCAGCAAAAGAAGCACAAGACAAAACTCTGGGTGGTGGATGTTGGTAGATGTTTCTTCTTGTCCAATGTAGTAATAAAGATGCTTTCAAAGCAGACCCAAAACAAAAAGACCCAAAACAAAATGACTTTAAAATAGGGAAAATGTATTAGCTTACATAACAAAAAGTCCAAAAATAAGGTGACTCCAGTATCAATAAATTCATCTGCTCAATTTTCTTCTAATAGTATATATTTTTCATTAATTTAAAACTCATCTAGAGTTTGCTTATAAATGGTTGGATGTAGGAATGCAGTTGTTCTTTTCATTTTTATCCCATGTGGACAGCCAATGATGACAGAACTATTTATCAAAGAAACAAATCTTATCAGGTTGTTCCTGCTGAATTAAACTGTTGCTTTGATTACTTATCATATGTATGTAATACGTATTATGGGTTATGTATTTAATATGTGTGAATATGTATGTATGTATGTATATTATACATATATGTCAATAATCTCTTCTGTTTAATTATTTATCCATTTCTTCACCAATATTATCTATTTTAATTAATAGGGCACTTATGGTAAGCTTTAATCTCTGGTACACCACTACACACACACACACAAACACACACACACATACAAATCATTGCACAAACACTATTCATTTTCACAATACTCTTGGCCACTATTGGAATGTTAAGAATATTTGATCCTTTTCCTTCTCTCTTCCCCACTCATTGGGATTTTATTGGTATGCATTCAATTTACACACTTGCATTTTTATAAAATTAAATATTCAAATCCAGGACAATGGACTATCTCTACATGTTCAGGTTTTGTATTTTATACTTAAGACTTTAGAGATTTCTGCATGTAAATTTTAAATCTTTCTTATTAAATTTATTTCTAAGTACTAATCATTTTCAGCATTATTATGAGTAATTTTTCATTGTTTTCTAAGAGATTATTATCACTGCAGAAAAAAGAATCTATTGATTTGTGTATTTAACTTGTATTCATGTTGGTAACTGACCTTGATAAGATTTGCTTAATTCTAGTTTGTTTTTACTAGACTGCAAATAGAAATAATTTGTCCCATGTTTTATTATTAAAATAAATTTTACCATCTTCTTTTGTGTTTTATTTTCTAAATGAAACAAAAAGTTTAATAACAGTGATGAAAACTGATGTCACAGTTCTGTACCTAATTGGAATAGAAATTTTCCAGAATCCCATTATTAGACTGATAATTGTTACTTCAGGGAAACATTTATCATATTTAAGCAGTTTGTTTCTATATCTGTTTCACTTAGCTTTTTTACTTGTAAGGGTATTTTATTCATCAAATTCTATGTGACATCCATTTATGTAGTTAAATGGATTTTTCTCTTTCAATTTTTATTATCACTAATTACATCGATTCCTGAAGTTAAAACTTTTTTCAGTTATGAAATAAATTTTACTTGATTATACTATTCTTTGGATCTAGACTTGTATAATGTCTGCCAACATTTTATTTAGAGTTTTCAGCTGTGTTCATAAAGAAAATTATTCTATTTGTTGTTTTAAATTTTACCAGCCAATTTTTAAATTAATGTTACACTCACGTACAAAATGTGTTTGGACAATTTGCACATTTTCTACTAAAAGGTAGCAAATTATACCATCCCCAAATATGCCAATTTGGCATAGAGATTATTTTGAGCTGAAGGAGATTGAGAAGAAACAGATACAAGAGAAACTCTATGCACTCCCCTTACTTGCCTAAAGGCAGGACATAAATTTGCAAAGGTGTCCCCATCCCGTGTCTAACAGGAAGGACAAAGGCTAACCCCTAGACACAACTTTAGACCCCAGGAGTCTGGAGAAGCCACTGGAGGAACGCACATAACAAATTCTGCTAATTAGCCCTTATCTCCACCCTTAGAAGCCTAAACGTACTTTCCTTTGTTCCACCATTTCTCTACAAATTCATTGTTCTTTGTTGAAGATGCTGTCTGAGCTGGAGTTCTAAGCCGCTTGGAGGAGTTACTCATTTTCCCTGGGTATGTATACATGAGGTAGACATGTGAAGTTTCTGTTTGTTTTTCACTTGTTAATCTGTCTTTTATTACAGGGGGTCTCAGCCAAGAATTCAGAAGGGTAGAGGTAAAATTATTTTTCCTCACTTACACTAGTATTGCCTAGAATATTTTAAACCAAAGCTTCTCAAACTTTAGCATGTGGAAGGGTCACCTGGAAAATTTTTTAAATTACCGATTCTTCCTCTGCCATCCCTGTACCACTGCTCTAAGTTTCCATTTAGTTATCCTGATGTGGCTCCTGGGGATTTTCATTTCTATCAAGTTTCCAGGTGACGCTGATGCTGCTGGGCCATCACCACTTTTAGAAATACTAACATAAGTTACATTGGAATTATTAATTAAACAAGGAAGGATATAAATCAGCCATTAAACCATCTACTGTAATTTTTTTAAGTTGATTTTGTTTTAAAGATTTTATTTTTTCTTTTTTCTCCCCAAAGCCCCCCGGTACCTAGTTGTATATTTTTAGTTGTGGGTTCTTCTAGTTGTGGCATGTGGGATGTCGCCTCAGCATGGCCCAATGAGCGGTGCCATGTCCGAGCCCAGGATCCGAACCAGCAAAACCCTGGGCTGCCACAGCAGAGCACACAAACTTAACCACTCGGCTACGGGGCCGGCCCCCATCTACTGCAATTTTATAACAAGATGTCTTTTTAAAGTGTGTTAAAGTTTTCTCTACTGTGTGGGTCAATCTTGGAAGTTTATGTTTTCCTAGGAAATCATCCATTTCTCCTGTATTATCAAGTAAGTTGCACTTAATATTCTTTTATAATTCTTCCATTAAACTTTTAAAAATTTCTTGAATTAAGGCAATCTTTGCATTGGCATGATCTTCTAAATATTTTGGAGGTTGGGAATACTTTGGACAGCTCAGAATTTTTTTTTTAGTCTCTATTTTGCTTTGTTCTGCCTTTTCCAATGACGAAGGCTATATTTCCCAGACAAATCATGTATTATTATAGAATTATTATTGTTTGGATACATGCCAAATCCAAGAGCCGGGGAGATGTTTCTCACAGTTAACCAGTGAAAGGCGATCCATTATTTTCACAAAGTGTGCTGTCTGTCCCAAGAATGACAGAATACATAAGAATAGATTAGTAAAACCCAGCACCATAAACTGGAAACCAATGCCATGTCCTGTGCTACTAGGGTCCAGTCTGGAATCCCATGTCTAGATACAATGGTAGGACACCATGAAATCCTTAACATCACGAGCTGTCAAAATCATCTCTGGGTCACCTCCACTGGCAAAGCCTACCACCTAAAAACTCGAGGAGGGTTTAACTATGATGGTCCCCTGCAATGACAGCACTGACCCTTGCTCTGATTCTGAAATTGACCAGTTAACTTGGCAACAATAAATGGATTTTCTGGACTTGGTAGGTAGCCTCATAGTAATTAACAGTCTCTCGTTAAATTCTTCCAGGGTAAAGTGGATGCAGATTGTTTTTGTGAGTCTTATCAACATTCCACACTCTGTGGGTGTTCAATGAGGTACTCTTCTGTAATAAAGTGTCACAAGTGACTATGCAGATGGCGCCAAGAGAAGGTCACCATAAAAATCAGCTGCATTTTAAGGAGACTGTGGTGTTATTCAGGTACCTCAACCTCTGCCAGGTTATCACCCGGGATTTCATCTGCTCATTAGTTTGTGAAGAGCAGCCAGACAGGAATTGCTTTGTTTGTTTTTAATTGGTGATTGGTCTGAGTTGTATGAAATATGTGGATTCAGGAAATGTTTGAGATTTCCTGCATCACAGTGTTAAAGAATAGTATTCCTTCAGAATGTACTCCAAGACCCACAGAGCTCTGCCTGTCTCTACAGAGATGTCTGAAAGATGTCTTTGGGTTCAATACTAATCGTTGCCTCTCCTAAAAGTTATATGCCAATTTCCCCCACTCTTCCTCTTCCTTTCAGACCTAAAATCCCCCAAATCACTGCCGAGAGGATGTTTCTTCTCTCCTCCTTGTCTTCTTTTGCTATCAAATTTGCCCGATGGTGTTTATGACCCCAATTTTTATCTCTTAATTTTGCTATTAACTGTTTCCTGCCTAGCACATTTTATCCCAATTTTCATGGTACGATGGTATTCTATAGTCAAGTCAACTTTTTCTAGGATATTTCACATTGTAGGTGACTCTCTCCAGCTATCTAATGCTTGCTCTAGACTTAAAATTCTTGAAAAATGAAAACAACCATATTCTATACATCTCTCTGTCATAGTCATGTGGTTAAATTTTTTGAACCAAATTGAGTTTTGGTGGATTTTTTTTTCTGGATGTATTTCTCTTTCTCCAAGATCCTCATTATAAATCTTTTCCTCTGGAAGTTCTACCTGAATTATGTTATCAATCTTTCTCCCTACCACTATTCACTATTATTTTAGCTTTTTTCTAGATTATGAAACAAATTGTCTCTACATTTTCATTTCTCAGTTTCTATAGTTTCACATTAAAGATGAATAACATGAATTATAAAGAAATCTCTGTTTTCTTTAATCGAAATGACAGCTTTTAACAAGGTATTCTTGTTTGGTTATAACTAGTTTGGTAAATAAAAACTTGTGTTTTATGTCTGACTGAATAAACTGAGTGCAGACCAAAAAAAAAAAAAAAAAAGAGCATTTTATATTCTGAGCATTGGATCCAAGCAACATGATTCCAAGCCCACAGAAAACATGTGCCACGACACAAGAGACTGAGTTCTCCAGTGAAAGATACCTTAGCAACCGAGATCTATAACAGAACAATGAAAGGTCATGAACAGTGTCCCCAGACAACCACCATGCCCACTTACATGAGTAAATCTAAAAACCAGTAGGTGTAGAAAACTTAAATTGGCATTTACTTTGAGAGAAAAAAAATGCATGATACAGTATGTAATTTCAATTTTATTTGCAAAGTTTATCACATTAAACATGCCTTTACATCCCACGGTTACTCCATGGACTACAGCAGGAGTGAGGGCACCTGGACCAAACCATGCCCCAGAATTAGAATTTTCAGGTGATGTGGCCAAAGATTTCACATGTGCAAAACTCCCCAGCTCCCTTTCACGATCATCTCTGTCTCAGGAACGCTACTTAAAGAAGCAGTTCTCAAACTTCATAGTCTGAAAGACTATCCAGGACCCTAGAAGCTTCGGAGGGCATATCTCTTGTTATTTATCACAGTGGAAAGTAAAACTGAGACATTTCTATTTACTTACTAATGTTATGTCAAAACATAAATAACGTATTTCTGGAAAATAAACATATTTTACAACACAAAATTTAAAAATGAGAAAAGTGTTATTCTTTTGTGCTCTTGCAAATCTCTTTACTACCTGGTTTCATAGGAGACGACTGGATTCTAGTCTCTGCTCCTGCATTTAGTCTGTCGTCATATGTGGTTTGGTTGGAGTCTATGAAGAAAATTCAGTCATGTACAGATACGTAGTTGGAAAAGAGAGAGGAATTTTAATAGCTTTTTCAGATAACTGTGGACAGTCCTCTTTGATATTACATCCAAACTCTAAAAGGATTAGTTTCTTAAAGATTACTTGAAATTTGGAATCTGTAGTCAGGATCAATGATCTTTTCCATATGCTGTTATATTAAAATCCATGGGGCCATCTTGCATTTTAAATGGATCTTTTAGCCACGCATGATTTGTAACGATGCGTTATTCATTTACAAAACATCACTTCTGTGTGTTATACAGATCTTCTAAATACTCAGACATTGTAGAATTACATAGCATTAAAAGCCTCTTTTGTTAAAATCACCACTAATCTCCTCAGAATAGTCTTTCACCTTTGGGAATCTGTCGAACATTACCATTGGCAACAATTACCGTTAGCTGTCAAACTTGGAGCGACCAGCTCACTTTGGTCACTTTCAAGAAAATGTCTTCTAAACCCTCAAGTCTGAAGTTTACCTAGTGGTCATTCCTTCAACTGGAAATGACATTCCATGAGAAAAGTGTCCAGTCTAGCACACAACTCTTAAATAACACACGTGCTCCCCCTCACGAAAACCCTGACATTCTGTTATCAGAAGCACCACCTTATGCAAAGGTCCCATCTTGTCACACCAAATATCGAGAAGACATATACCCCAGGGTTGAGGTTTCATAAAATTGTTTCCTGCTTCATCAAGGACATTCTTAAGTGAGACAGGCTTGCTATAAACTACCCATGCATAACAGGGAAGAATAAAATGACAACTAGCACCTGTTAGCATCACTGAATTGATTGGTGCTAAGGTACCATCAGTGTTGCCCTGCACGGTTTTTGCACTATTGGTACAAAATCAACTCAGCGAGAAAAGGCAAATACTACCTTAACATTATTTGCAGAATAGTTTTGACTTAACCCCTAAAAGAGTTTGCAGACCCCCAGGGCCCTGCAAAATGACCACACTTGAAGAATCTCCAATTTAATATCTTGGGAGTGCTTAGTTCCCACCAATATTTCCAACTCTGTAAGCTGTGGGTTTTTTTTTCCTTTTAAATTATTACTACATAATTGTTCTTGCATTTGACAGATTTTTAAAGGTCCATGTCTGATGTTTGGAAAATTGTCTTGATTTACGCCTCATATCCTACCGTGTACGAAGCATTTGTATTTGCAAAATGTGCTACAATCCCTTCATGCCAGCAAGAATCGTGGAAACCTCACACAGTGAATGCAAAATCGTTGGGATTGCGTAATCATCTTCCAATCTCCAGAACAAGTAGGGTTAAGCTCTTATGAATTATATAGTCACGGTTTATGACAAAATGATTGATCTAGAGGAGGTGCTGGGTCTTGCTTGGTAGAATTGAATTGTTTGACTCAGGAAAGAGCAGAATGAAGGGGCAGTGTTCATGCCAATCCATGACCAGATGTCTTCAAGGAGGCTAGTAGTTCCAGGAGAGCTCCTAGAACCAAGTTCTAAAGAAGAATCGAAAGGAAAGGGAGAAGAGGTTCAGGAAAGAGAAAAGGCAAATCTCTAATAGCTTCTATAATCTCCTTTTGTGAACTGACAGGTCAGCACAGCAAACTGACAACTTGGATAATACAGAGATTTTTACTAGTGGCAAAGAAGACTGTAAAGGCCCCTTCCTACTTTCCCATCTCAGCACGAATGTGTGGCCAGCCTACATCCCTTTCACTTTCCCACTTTCTTGGGAAACCACTCTGGCCTTGAGTATATATGAAAGCTTAGCCAAATCACTAAAGAGATAAACTGGATTTTAAACAATCTTGGAGATCAAACCTGCTCTAGGTGGTCCTTCCTCTTGACCAAACTATGGTGGCATCCTCTTTACCTCTAGAATCAGCCCAGAGGAAAAACAAGTCTCTTTGAAACAGCGATAGGTCCTTTCTCCTGCATGTTCTTGAAACATATCCCTTTGAGAACATGATGACGTGTACAGCTCCTTTACATGCACACACGCATGCACATAATGGTATACACTCTTGGGGGATTCTTAGACCTTCTAAAGCTTATCCGTGATGCCAAGTCCAGAACCCTTACGAGGGCTATCAGACTGATGTCTATTCCAAAGTTGGATGTCCCTAGAAACACTTTCCTAGTATCTTTAATTGAACATGTTGGAATATTGCAGCCTTACCTGAGTGTATTAGGATGTTATATTAACTCTTACACAACAATACTTATCCGTTATTTTCTGAAAATTTCAACTTTGGAATACTTAAATTTAGTTAATGTGGACTATACTTTAAGCTACAAGAAGCAGCAGCCAAAGCAATTCTGAAGTGGTTCAGCACCTCATTTCCCGTCAGTCTTCAGCTTATAATTATGCAAATGAAACCTTGCCTTTCACTAGAACTCATAATTCACACCCTAAGGGCTATCAATCGACAACTGTTTATTGAAAAACTGCCATGCATCCAGGGCTCTGCCAGGCCCTCCCAATCCATGGAATGGCACATTATCTGGGGACACACAATATGAATGAAAAGGAAAAGACTAGATATAACCAAGTGCTGAGTTGTGGACTATCAGTCAGAGGTACTATAGAGTTCAGGGACAGGAAAGGTTTGAGTAAGGCACATCTCTCCCTTGCAGAAATTAGGTCTAGGCTAACTGGTTTGGGGCAGAGTGAGGTAGCTAGCTAATTTCTAGGTCCTTTTCTTTCAGAGGAAGTTGTGTCCCACTCCTTGAAGCCTATACAGACACACTATCTGGGATCTACAGAGTATTAGCTTGGTGGATTAAGGATGCTTGGCATTTTTTCCCAAAGCAAGAAGCATTCTGATCAGGGCAACAGGAAATTCAAGATGAAAAATACAGTAAGGTATATCCTATAAATGGAATGGCAATGAACTTACCTTCCAGCTAAGGAATTATCTTATAGATACCTCTCTTTCTCCGACATCTTTTCCATAGCCTGCGCAGACTAAGCAAGAGATAAGGCATATATACATCCCTAACTGGACGTGTTATTGTCTATTACTCTTATATCAGATTATAAGCAGTCTGAGGAAAGGGCATATTCTGGATTTGGTGCCATTGTTCAATTCATTTCACAGGTGGTTATCGAGTGTCTTCTACTAGTCCAGAAATGCAGTGGGTATGTGTGTGGATTTGTGTATGGGGACTCTGGGTGAAGATAGATGGGAGGAGAAAGATGTAAGACTAAATGCCATATGGTTTATTGTCACACAGAGTTCACTGGCTAGCCAAGAGAGAGCTGCAGACATGAAGAATCATAAAACAGTCATTATGCTGCAATAGAGGAATGCTGAAAATGCTGAAGGAGCACAGGTAAGCTGTGATGAAGTGCCAAACACCCTACTGACACTCCGTAAACGAGAACTGAATAAAAAAGGAGTGCAAACTAAGAGCCAAGATGTGTTCCTGCACTGCAGAAAGTACCACGCCAAGCAGCAATCGATAGGGAGGACAGCGGATGGTGATAGAACACTTAGCTGACCCTCAGAGAAGTCCAGCTGCTAGTTAATGTGTGGCACACTCCAAGAAAACAGAAAGGTGCACTTTCTCATTTAATGCCTTATGTAATTGTGGGGGTAGGATATGTCAGGAAACAATTAAAAAGTAGGCAAAATATTGTATTTGTTAACAAAACAAGTATAAAATATGTAAAGCTTTAATCTGAGAGCCACAAAGATAGAACCTAACATATTTGTGAAATAAGGAACACAGTGATCTCATAGTAAACTGACAAATCTTTTAACTCATACACTAATATATGGGATACAAGCATTATATTCCACAGCAATGACTCTCATCTCAAGAGTTGGTTTTTCTTCTGAGCTGCTCCACTGATGTGGGTTCCACTATGTTGCTTGCATTTCTATGATTTTGGTGTAAATACATTCAGAATTATATACCTTGGTCAGTATATAATCCCACTGGAACGACAGTGACAAATGATTTTGTAACTCTAGTGCATTTCTCACCCTACACACTTGTTGGCAATTTTAATTGGATGGTCACTCAAACTGACAGAATATCAAAATGTTCATGGTTCAGAAAGGGGTAGACAAGTGTACTGTCTAGTGGTTCTCTATATTGTCATTCTGCAAAAGACCAAAGGGCTGACTTACTGGAAAATGCCTTTGATCCAGGAGTGAGCACGGTTCATACATTTTTTATTAGTGAATAACTAAAAACCAGCACTTTTTCTTTGCAAAGTGACTTACAAAATAATCTAACCACATCAAAATAAATTCACTTCACACTTGAGTTTTAAAACTTGTTCATTTCAAGTTTCTCATTAAGGTCTTTAATACTCTCTATAATCTGACTCTGCCATAACATGAACTTCCACCAAACTGGAGTCCTTCTTTCTCCACTCCTTGTATTTCCTGTGCCATCTTTCCTACTCTTTCTCCTGCTTGGGATGTCAAAGGTAACAGAGCACAAGAGCGGCACAGATGAAGCTAATTCCCAATTGTGATGATTAGTATAATGCTTGTTCTCTCACAACACAGAATTCCCTTATTTTAAGCCTTCCTCACCTACAAAGTCCAGAGTTTTTGACTTGGAAACCCAGGCCCACCACAGGCTCACTATTCTAACCGTATGTCTTGGTTTTTACTTTCATGCATCCTAGTGAACAAATCAGATAACTAATTCCCTTATGAACGTATTATGCCTTAATGCCCTTCTTTATGACTTTCTCAAACACAGAATATGTATATTTCATAGACAGAATGTAACCAAATGAGCCTTGTCACTTACTGTGACGGATACTGAGCCTCTGCTCCCCTGGGACTTCAGCACTGTGGTTGTGGACAGCTCTGTGCCTCACATTTGATGTATCTAGCCAGCTCGATGGTTTTGCCCCACTTAAGACCATGGGAGTTCATTTCACGCCCTGAGTTAACACCCTGGGCACCACCCTCACACTAATAGGAGATGGGAATCAGTGGTAAGTGCCCCCAACTTCATATAGTTGTTTACCAAAAACCTTGAGACCAAGGGGCTTTTTGTAAGAGGTTAAGCCATGCCCTTTCTTTCTGATCCAGTTTTAATGTTAAATGGCAGGATGGTTACGTAGACGGGTACAGGCCTAATGTCCTGCTGGTATTTCTTCTTATAAAGAAATACAAGATAAGTATGTTTTAGAAGTACCTTTTCTGTAAGCAGCGTTTCAAAGTCAATAGCTGACAATTTCAGGTGACTCTGTATCCAGAGTCTGGTTCAATAGGAAAGCAAACTCTACTGTAATTTTATCTGAAGAAGTGGTTGAAACAGAAATGGAAATTGCCATCAAACACAGGAGATTGCTTTCGTGCAATTTCTGTTTTATGTTCAAAAGCATTTATTTTCAGAAACATTGCCTGCCTTTTCCTTTCCGAGGGATCAAATTCACGACTTGTTCTTGAGTCTTTTTGCTTAAATGGCCTTAGAATTAAACTGTACAATGCCTTGCTTCTTCAAAGCGCCCACATTCTGCTCCAGTGAAATTCCTGGAGAGACCAAGAGGTGTCTCTTAGAACAGACAACACCAAAGGGCCTTCACAGGTTCTCAGCGAAACCTGGATGGCAGAGCGACATCACACAGTCTAACAAGAGTGCTTCATCTTCTATTCCTCTTCTTACAAATGCCCATGGGCAAGAAACCATATTACAGGAGAGAAAGCCTTCAGAGGTCTGAGCCTAGGATTACACGATGCAGCAGGATAAAAACCCAGACAAAATCACCCCACACAAAGAACTCCCGGAGTCAACTACCCTGATCTTGTGTTGGCACCAGAGATGCAGCAAATTGCACAGAAAAGCTCCTATTCCACTGTACATGCTTCCCTGAATCTCGTCCTTTCCCCAAAACCATCTGATAAATTGCCTTCTTATTGCTAAAATCTCTGGGATAGTATTACAGATCAACCTCAGAGTTTGTTTCTACACAAAATCAACACTTAAAATGGCTGCCCATTCACTTCCTGCTTTCTCTCAACTCGCAAGCTCTACACCCTGTTTCTCTGTCTTGCTGACTAAAGTTTCTGCTCAGCTTTTCAGATACATCAGAGAAAAAACCAACAATAACAAAAACCAGCAACACCAGGTTTATTGGGAACGTGACTCTCAGTTATTAATAAAAAACAAAGAAAATACATTATTCTTTCATTCTTTGAGAAAAGTTAACATTGATTATTCCTTGTTTCCCCAAAATAGAAATGCCTACAGGGCAAAATGGAAATTAACTTGTGTCAACTACACTCATGGTGATGCATTCAGCCTGTACCTACTGCATCCATCTGTGTTAGAAACCATCTCAAGTTTGTGGAAATAAACAAAGACACGGTAGAGGAGGAAGAGAATTCCTCTACCTTCTCTCGGTCCTTCTGGCTGGCCTAAGAATTAAATTCACATGAGACAGAATAACAGGAGAAAATCAAACAACACTTTATAACATGTATACATGGGAGAAACCCAGGAAAACTAAGCAACTTGCCAGAATGGCTGAGGTCGCCAACTTAAATACCATTTTTAGCTAAAGACAAAAGGGTGTTGGGGGTAGTGGTTTGTGACTTCAAGGGAGAGGAGGGCAATTTACATGGAGATGGCAATTTAAATGGACCAACTACAATATGACCTGGGAGACACATTTTCCATTACATTCCAGTTACTTTATGGTATTAGCACCTTCCTGGAATAGGCCTTCTATTTTCAATTCCTTTAGGCAGTTGGGGGGGAGCTCAAAGTTTTTTTCAGAGTCTTCTGTTTTTAAAAATAAGCCAAAGAGACACATTTAGGAGTGGTCAATTCTGATCCCCCACAACACTTTCCCCACCAAAGGAAGGCAAACAGGCTGTTTATTAAGAGCTTGCTACAGAAAGGGAGTCAGCTACCATCTCTTAGGTTTAGAACAGACTCTAAGGCAGGCAGATAGGGGAACACTTTATAGTGAGAAAGGCAGGGCTTCAGACGTGCTGTGAGTGGAGGCTGTTGGCTTGGGGAACTGGAGGCAGACTAACTAGAAGTGGGGCACCTCATGTGATCAGTTTGGGGAGCATATATCACTTTCTCTGGTTGGTCCTAAACTGGAAGAGCCACAAGAAAGAGAGAACCCTCCTGGGATGACTGTGGAAGGGGTTGTTTGGATTCTAGAGCTGGTTGCTGAATAGGTGATAGTCTGAGTTCTGATGTCATATGTGGTCTGTCCATTGTCCATTAGTATATTCAGCCTGTCAAGTTTATTTGCAAAGCCCCATCATTTAAAAATAATGGCCAGTTAATAATAGTAATGAAATATTTATTGACAAGTATAAAATAGATTTTAAAGAAACTATAAATTGCAAATCATTTGCTAGCCACACCAACCGAATTTTAGAATGATCATAAATATAAGCTATTACCTTGATTCCTAAAGGTTGTAGGCATTGGAAGAGATCTCAGCAGTATTTGGGGCCAATTCTTTAATTTTATTTATTTTTTGGTGAGGAAGATTGGCCCTGAGCTAAAATCTATTGCCAATCTTCTTTTTTTTTCTCCCCAAAGCCCCAGTAGAGAGTTGTATATCCTAGTTGTAAGTCCTTCTATATCTTCTATGTGGGATGCCACCACAGCATGGCTTGATGACCAGCGTGTAGGTCCATGTCCAGGATCCAAACCGGTGAACCCCAGGCCACCAAAGTGGAGCACACAAACTTCACCACTACATCACCAGGCCAGCCCCTAATTTTCTTAATAAGGAAACTGAGATAGTCTTGGGGCCCAGGGCAGACCACCCCAAATATCCCGCAATAGCATATTGATTATTTTGAATTAAAGTTACTTGAGAAGCAGAAAGGGCTTTCTGACCCTCTGTCTCTGTTCCCCGGAAGCAGGAAATCGATCTCCCCTGTGAAAGGCACTCTCGCTGCATCCTCATCGCCAGAGCTGGGGATTCCGGACCCAGAAGCTGCGTAAACAAACCTTGTAAGTTACTACCTCAAACCTAGAGCTGCTGAAATTCCTCTCTAATTACGTACCCCAAACCGAAGTTTCTTTGCCCTGTCAATTTTTCACAATTTTGTTTCTCTGTGTAAAAGATACATATGCTGCCTGCCTTGTTCACTCTCTGAGCATCATTTCCTTAGGACCTCCAATACGTACATATTAAACTGGGTTTTTCTCCTGTTAATCTGGTCTTGTGTCAATCTTATTATTAGTCCAGCCATAAGAACACAGGAAGGGAAGAAAGGGGATTTCCCTGCCTGACAATAGAGAGTGGCAAATTGACTTGTTCAGTGCCACGCAACTAGTAAAAGGCATGGCCCAGACAAGGTGTTCCATGCTCAGAGTGTACAAATCACAATGCTATCTCTACAAAATGTGAGGTGTCCTCGGTAGAGTGGGGCCCTCTTCAACTAAGCTTACTTGAAATGAGAAATTCACATGTTAACTTAGGTAAAACTGAGTCCCAGCCATACATAAACCTTTCACTTGACATTGTGTTCACTTAATGTAAACTATGTGACTCCTGATGTAAAATGGTAAGTCCAATTCTGCATAAATATTAGAACAGGCCATTCAACAAGTGGACAGAATATGACTTATTATATGATCAATAATAACACACCTTCACAGGTATATCGAATGTGTTTGCAAAGTTCCCAACTTCAATATTTATCAAAGATGCCAAAAAGCAACTATTAATTTAATAATTAAAAAAAATAAGGTGAGCCTGTTTTATAGAGACAAGAGCATCTTTTTTTTTTCTTGCTTTTTCTCCCCAAATCCCCCCAGTACAGTTGTATATTTTAGTTGTGGGTCCTTCTAGTTGTGGCATGTGGGATGCCGCCTCAACATGGACTGATGAGCGGTGCCATGTCCGCACCCAGGATCCAAATCAGTGAAACCCCGGGCTGCCTTAAGCGCACGAACTTAACCACTTGGCCACGGGGCGGCCCCAAGAGCATCTTTTGATAATTGTCTCTGTGAGGGGGGTTCTGTGTTTTTTGCTTTAAGCATTATGGATGCACTGCAGTTACTCCTTCCCCTTCCTTTGATTTAGGGTGCATCTTGAAAGAAGCAGAGTCAGTTTCTAGAGAGAGAATCTTGCAAACGATCAAAGTGTAAATGTATGCTAATTAGTGCTTCACCTTAATCATCTCACTAGCGCCTGTCAGCAGCCACTTCCAAGGTTTTGCTGATTAGCAAACGATCTCAAATAATTATTATTTCATCTACAAGTACAAAGATTAGGAGCCCTGGCTTCCAGCCCAGCAGCTGTACTGCCTTCCACACCTCAGTCTGCTCCTCTGAAATTATGCCACATTGTACAGCCCAAACTAGCAATGACCCCACCTCATTTGTAAATAAATCTCCAGAAATTCTTCCCTCTCTGCTATTGCAAGCCAGGGTCTCCTGGACTGCTCCAAGTCAAGAAGGTGCATAAAACTGGCAAATAGGGTCTGTAACGTGGCAAGAAAAACCTTCTCTGCCCTCATTTGATTTCTACCGCCCATCAAATACACCTTCTCAATCCACTGTTAGCTTTCAAAATTCACATTTGCTGACTGAAATCAGAATTCTCAAAACACTCAAGAAAGTGTTGCAAGAAAATAATTTCAAAACAATTACAAGGTAAGATGCAAGTGGCAGGGTGCATATCACCAGTGCATCGCTTTGTTAGATACAGAAAGAACCAAAGTTGTATTTCACACTCAGGAGGAGAAATTGGCCTAACAGCCTCAACAGTGTGGCATGTGATTTAAGAACTCAGACATGATATTAACTAAACGTGGCGAAAGCTCACCACGGTGGCAGTGAATGGGTTGTTCACCGTTAAGGAAAAATCTCCCTTTTTAAAACAAATCCTTGTTTCAGCTGCAATGCAGGAAGAGGAAGGGTAGGATCCCAACTCCTGGCAAGGACTTAATATGCAGTTGTTGAAAGAATAAAAGAATGCATGCACAAATGAATGGCTACAATGAAAACTAAAGAGAGATGAATAAATGCCAGTTGAGTGAGTCGCTCATCAGAATCCTCTGGGGTGAGAAAGAAGGAATATCTGCATTGGTTACATTTGTTGGCAACTTTTACCAAAATTTAAAAATCCTTCCATAAATTTTCAAGGGTCTGTGCGGCACATATTCACAACCTACATTCTCCGAATCAGATTTTCCTGACGAGGGGTGCTCAGTATAAATGGCCACAGACAGCACCAACACGTGATATGAGGAGGGTCCTGGGTGAGAAGCTGCCACTTACCAGACCTCCAGCAAATGCCCTTTTGCAGCATGAACGTCCATTTTCTCATTTGTAAAATGTGCACAATAAGATTCACCTTGCAGGGGAGCCGGAAGGATTACCAACAGTCCCTTCAAACACAGTAGGTTTGCCAACAAAAAGTGGCTGTTGCCATTAAACCCATCTGGATAAATTCTCCTTCTATTGGCATAGGTGACCTCGTGAATCCTGACATCTAGTTTAGTGATGTTACATCTGCTCTGCTTGAATAAGTAAATGGTTTATTTATATACAGTGCACTTACACTGAAGTCTTTGTGTTTTTTCCTTATGCAAACGTAGAATGAAAATATTTTTAATTACTCCTGAGAATGCTCATGAACCACTTTCTAAAACATGGAACATATTTTCCTCACTTAACACAATGTACTATTCATTATATTATTATACTGACAACTTGCATGTTTATTAATAGAAAAACAGGGGGGCTAAGTTTCATTTTTTCCATGCAGTGTCGTTTCAGAAAAGTTTAATGCTCTTTGGTACTTTTATATTTGTTTCCATGGAAGGATTTATTAAGACGTGAAATATCAACTCAACAGTGAGTAAGATATTCCGGGTCACCAAGCAACTTAATTTATAAGGGTAGCAACTTAATTTAGAAAAAAATCTCCTTTAAACATTAGGGTTTAAAAATATTTAATGTAAAATTCCAAAGGTTAAATAACACCATTGATCAAGAACTGGCTTGCATACCGAAACAATATGAAATTACAGATTTCAAAAATTATTAAACATGATTTCTAACTAGTTATTTATGAGACTGCTGAAAACAGTGGAAATAATTCCCTGTCCCTGCCATCAGAGTCACTCTCAGGCAGGCCCGAAATATGGTTAACGGCCATGGAAATGTGGTTATAGTAGGCAAATTTTCCTCAATACAGAGTTTAAGGGAAAAAAATCACTTGGAATTCTGAATGCCCTAATTTTACAGATGAGGAAATTGTGTCTTGTCTGAGGTTCCAATGAGGAATGGAAGAATCGAAATGAGAATCCAAGTTATATGAGAATCCGGGTTATGACTTGTGTCCCTTTTAAGGAGCCATTAGGAGGTAGGAGAGGCGCCATCATCAGCACACTAGACACGAGGACTGGAACGTTCTTCCACCTTGAGCTCTGCTGTGTGGCTCTGCTCCCCACCACACAGCATAAAACATGCCATTACTGTCCACTGGGTTCTGAGCACCAACCTTGCTCAGAGCTGAATTTAGATTCAGGCAAGCTCCTAACCCATTAGTTTCTGATCCAAATTATGCTCTCATTTCAGTTCAAAGGAGATTAGTTCTATTCTTTGCTAGATGAGGTATATTGAACTAATTCAGGAAAGTCATAATTTTGGTGAATTGCCTTTTCTGCTAGCATTGTAAGTTGACAAAAACGACTTTTAAACACTGAAAAATCAGAGGTGAGTAAATTTTCAAGTCTCGATATCCTAGGTCAAATTAATTTAGAATATTCATCAACGATAGAATAGTTAACAGGGTGTTTCTCTTATTGAAATAGCGCTACTTCTAAGAAACTACCATAGTTTCGATGTAGTCTATATTTTACCATTTTTGGTGAAATGCTCTTACTAAGTGGCGATATTATATAAAATGAGATGTGGTTTTAAAGCATTTTTATAAAGATTAATTTGCTTCAGGCCTTATCCTACCTTATAAATGTAATAGGAAAACCACTTTATATTGTAAATTTTTGCCTTTTTTTCTATTTCAAAGTCTCCTAACAAAACTAGGAAATCCAATTGTGAGAAATAGCTCAATAAGACAAAGCCATGTTATTCAGTAAGCCTGAGGAGAGGTAAGAATTTGCAAATGAAGTGATGTTTACTGTATCGTCATTAGTGGAAACAGAATCTGCTGGAACATAACACTTAGGTTCCTGATAAAGACAAGGTCAATGTTCTGCTACTATGTAATAATTATTCATACCCTGTGTGCAGCAGTTGAGTTGGTAAAACAGAAAAGCAAAAAAAAAAGTGAGGTGGAGGAAAAAAAGGAGAAAAAAGAAACAAGTGAGAGAAACATTAGTGAAATGTTTGAAAGCACAATCTCAGGGTCAATAGGTCAAAGAATTGATTCTAAAATAGAAGTCAAAATTAAACTGGATGAAGGTCAAACTTCTGAAGGCATAGGCAGCACTGAGAAAGTAGGCCATTTTCCAATGTGGTCGAACGTGTTTTGGCGTCAACAAATATTCCTTGTGAGTAAACAGAAAATGTAAAAATCACAAAACAATCTCTGTAAATCTGGGATATAAAATAAGTTCTGATCATATATGTAAGGATAAACATTTTGTAAGGGAAATTTTAAGAAGCTATATACCATCTCTTGGGCCAGTCTGGAAGTCAGATAACTTGCGAATGAAATTTCTGGTTCAGTGTGGTGATTGCAACCACACACTTGCCTGCTTCCCTCCTGGGATGCTGCAATTCTTTTTTACACAAAATATATTTTAAGGTATTTGCCAATCTCAAAGAAGTACAGACATTTGAAATTAGGGAAACACTAGAGGAAAAAGAGAGCCGAGGGGATAATGAAGATTCAGGATAGATTCTGTAGCATGAGCAATCTCCCAAGAACAGAAATTAAAACACGAAAGCAAAGTTCTTGTACCAGTGTCCTTACAAACCTCAGGTTGTGGTAGAAGCGCAAGTCGCTAAACAGAAAAATAGCAATTTGTGATTAAAATCTACGTCTCTGTGAATAAGCTCATCTCCTCATCTGCACAATCAGCTCAGCATGAGACAGGGATTTTTATCTCTATGTGCATTGCTCTCCAAGCCTGCCCACCTCAAAAGTGTATTCACATAGTAGGTGCCCAATAAATGCATGTTGAAGGAACGAATCATCTATGATTCTCAATAGATTCTGCATTTGCCATCAGGTAATTCATAGGTTCTACCGTAAGCCCCTATAGTTTGAGTTGAAGGGTTCCAGAATATGCAGCCCAAAATATACCTCTTTGGTATATGGATTATTTTGAGCTAAAAGCACCTCTCCACGGATGCCGAGAGCTGGGAACCACAGGCCATCCGCTTGTCCCTCAGCCTGACAGTCCCTCTGTCTGAGAGTCCCAGCCTGCCGGTGTGACCCTGGGCTGTTGGCCTGGGCTCTGCACCAGACAAAGAATAATCAGAGAATCAGAATTCTGATTGATAGAATGCAGTTTGGAGAGAGAATGAAGTTGACAATTTTAGGATCCTTTTCTACGTACATAATGCATTCTGTGTAGAAAATGTAAAAAGATATTGCATGTTGACATACAAGGTCTAATATTTAGTTTATCTTCAGGGAAGACTCCAGTAATTCTTCTCTTTGCTACCAACTCAGAATTTAAAGATATAGCCCCAAAACAAAGAAAAATTAATTTCCTCAATAGCCTATTTCTTGGAAAGTTACTTACACATTTACATAAATGATATACAAATGGCTTTAAAGATAATCCATTTAGATCCTGGATTATCTCAAACAGTTGACAAAAATTGTAAAAGGCATTGCTTTTCATCATATTAGACATATCCAAATCACAAATATATATACATATATATATATATAGAAATGCATGCACATGTATGCATATAGAGCATTACACGGCATCTACATAACATCACATTACATTAAAAAGCATTGTTACATACAAATTATATAATGTGTAACATTATATGTAGTTATATATTTATAACTTACATTATAACTATATTGTATATAATATGACATATATTACCATATATATCAGTGTATTATAATATAATGTATCAATATATTATAAAATTAATATTATATATTATATGCTATATATTTCAATATATATGTAAATTTCAATGTGAAGCCCAACTTTTCGCAATATCTTCCTCAAGAAGTTCTTAAGTTTGACAGTTTTTGTATGTAGCTGAAACAGGAAGAGGTTTATCTTCCATTATTCCCTGTATACAGGACCAATATCTTTTTCTCAGCACTTTAGCTAATGGGAGTCACAGAAATGAAGAGAAAAATCTAATAAAAATGTCTTCTTTCTACTTTATTTTTAGTAGTTCTACAGCATGGAAAACTTTCAATCCTCTCTGAAGCCTAAGGAATGCTTCACTGTGGCCTTCACTGACCTCATTTCCCCACAATGTCTTCTTTTTGGGTTCTGAACAAGCATAGTTGATACTCTGTACCAAAAATAAAAAAGGCAATTTATTCGCCCTCCTTGTTCTAAGGACATTCAATGAATCTCTGGACAAGTTTAAAAAATTCATATGTCCTTGACGCAGACCTTTCCAGGACAAAATGAAGCAGACATTTTTTAAGTGAGGCGAGAAGAAATGCAAGCTGTCAAAATCATAAAATTACATAAATCTCTGTTAAAAGTCAGGCAGAGTGAATTAAGTCAGGATTAATGCACAATACATTTCTAAGGTCTCTTTAGCATGTAGAGGAGGAAAAATCTTTTCCCTGCTCTCCTTCTGGGTTCAGAGCAGATCTCTGAAGCCCTTCATCAGTGGGATTTATGGATGGTCCTTTGTAAATTGAGAAATACCTGGAGAATAAGTTTCCATGGAAGCCAGAGCCAACATGTCAGACAGTTTCCTCCCATGTACAATTCACTATAGGCAAAGTTTGCATCCTATATGTGGTCCCTTAATAACAAGAGATGAGGGATTGGCTCCGCCTCCATTGTCTCCCTAATCAGAGCTGGCTTAGCTTCTTCCATGGAGGGAACCAGACAAGTAGCAGACATTTTAAGTAGGGAATTCTCCCTGGATCATTCCTGTTTAATTTCTTCACTAACACTCAACTTTATCTGAAATAGTCATATTTACTTGTTTGCTTTCTTATCAACTAAACTCAACTCCCCCACAGGAGGAATTTGTGTTTGTTTCCATACCTAGTCTGACATTCAGTCCAACTAGTGACCTCAAATTTTGATTCCCACTCTTTCCTGATAGCAATTCATCTGTAGATTCTGATTCTGGCTGAATTGATATTTTCTCTTTAAAATAACCACTAATACTTAGTGGGCACAACCACACCTCAAGCATCATTCTATCTGCTCTACAACTATTAACTTGTTTCATCCTTCAAACATCCCCAGGACACAGGTACCACCATTCTCATTTCACTGAAGTTTACTGAAGAGCAGGAATGCAAAGACAGCCCAAATCATGATTCCAGGCAAGGGCAATACTAGGATTGAAATGTGTTGACAACAGAATTGAGACTCCTATAGGGGATCAGAATTTGCCACTCCAAAATGTGTCTTTTTAAGAACAAAAGACTCAGGAAGAAACTTTGACCTTCTCTCTAACTGCTTAAAAGAATTTAAGATAGAAGGCCTGTTCCACGAAGGAGCTATCATCATAGATAACTATAGTATAATGGGAACTAGGTGTGGTAGACAGTGAGGAACATAGCAAAGCCCATTTGATCAAAGTCCTCTCCATGTCCCACTGTCTCTGCAAGACATGGCAAACTGTCTTTACTAACATGTGCTTTTCCATCTCCATGTGAATTGCCTTCCTCCCCTCTGAGGTCCCAAACCACTGCCCCCAACGTCCTCCTTTGTCTTTAGCTGAAGATGGTATTTAAGGTGGTCACTTCAGCCATTTTGGTGAGTTACTCAGTTTTTTTGGGTTTCTCCCATGTATACCTCTTATTAAACTTTGTTTGATTTTCTTGTTATTCTGCCTCATGTCAATTTAATTCTTAGATCAGCCAGAAGAACCTAGAAGGGTAGAGGAAAATTTCTTCCTCCCCTACACTCCCAAGAAGTTTCCATGCCTTAATCCCTAAGACCATGAAGATGGCAAAAGGAACTTTGCAGATGTAATTAAGGTTACTACTCAGTTGACCCTAAAATAGGGAGATTAACAAGACAGGTATCCAGGTGGGTTCAATGTAATCACATAAGCCCTTAAATGCAGACTCAGAAGGGGAAATCAGAGAAATTCAAACTATGAGAAAGATTCGGTATGGCATTGCTGGCTTTGAAGATGAAGGGGGCCAGAGCTAAGGAGTGCAGGTAGCCTCTAGAAGCTGATAGTTACCCTTGGCTGAAAGCCAGCTGGGAACCAGGGACCTCAGTCCTGCAGTCACATGGAAATAAATTCTGCCAATAACCTGAGTGAGATTAGAAGCAGATTCTCCCCCAGAGCCTACAGGTAAGAGCCCAGCCCAGTTAATATCTTGATTGTAGATGTGTGAGACCCTAAGCAGACAATCTAGCCAAGCCCATGAGGACTTCTGACCTACAAGAATGGTGAGATAATAAATTGATGTTGTTTGAAGCTGTTAAGTTTGTGGTGATTTGTTAGGTTATGGCAGCAATAGAAATCGAACACAAAATCGAAGCCAATCAGAAGCAGAAGGGTTGCTGTTGACACTGATGCTTCTCTGACCCCCACACCTTGATATTAAGACACACATTCAACTTGCCAGATCTTGATACTCAGCTCTTATCTCCTAAGCTTCGTTGAAAAACCCCAGCTGCCCTTGTATTCCCCTCTGCATTCCCAAGCACATCCCTTCTCTTACATACTTCTTTTCCTGAAGCCAACTCCCTTGGTTAAATATTTGCAAAGCAAAAAGAAACATGAAATTTCTAACTTCAGTTTCTATCTCACTTCCCTTCATCAAAGCTAAGATTAGAACCTCATACTCAATCACCTTGTCTTCTTAGCCTCTTTGTCCTTGATATTACCAAAATTGATGTATTCCACTATGAATTTTTATGTTGGTCTTCCAATTGAATGATAACCTGGTAATTTCCTTGTCTGAGCATTTCTCTCTTTATTCGGTCCTGTTTCCTCTACACTTTTTGAACAAAATATGAATATTTGAGATAAATGTGTGAGAAGTAGAGACATGAATAAATGTATGCATGTCTTATTTCTATAGTAGATTCTCATTCAACTTATAATAATATTCAAGCTCCTTACTATGACCCCCAGGGCCCCTCATAAACTGGTCCCTTCTAACATCCAGTGCATCATTCTTGCTTCTCTTCCCTTCACCCTCTGCATTCTAGACAGAAAACTGGCTTTCCTGTTAACCAAACAACTGCTTACCTAGCAGGGGCTCCACTGGGAATTCCTCACCCCTCCCAGGGACTCTACTAGTCTTAAGAGGTTCTTTTATTTTCTTAACTTGGTCAAAGAGGAAATGGCCACTTCTTGGGCCACCAATTCTATGAGCCCTTGCCATCTGGCATATAATATTTGTGCACTAGGAGAGTTTTAGTAAGGCTAGTTGGGTTATCCCAGTTTACTTACAGAATCTTAACATGGGAATTTTGGGGAAAAAACACAAAGATTCCTGGGGAAGAACTCAACCCATGAAAGAGACTGTGTGCAATAGTTTAACAACGAAACTTTAACAGGAAACACACAGGCATACCTCAAGAGAATTATCAATCCCTTCTAACCAGGGTTTGGTCTTTAACAGGTATTCCTGGGGCTTTGTCTCCACCCTGCTCTTGACCCAGAGACACTAGTCATGTGAGTTTTCTGTCTTGGGCTAAGGTAGGCTGGCACCTGGATGATGATGTAAATTACTGTCAAAAGAGTTAACTGTCCAAGTGCCCTGGCATTGCACAGTTTTACCTCTAATGAAACCTAAAAAATAATTGATTCTACCTCTGAATTATGTTCCTTTTGTTGCATTTTCACAATATTTAGTATTTAGGCTATATTTATCATAGAACCCATGAGCCTTAGAGGTAACCTACCAACTTAAATAATGCCCCTGCTGTTGATTTATAATCTGTGAATCGTTAGAATAAGGTTAAGTTGTGGATAAAGTAGAAGCTCCTCAACCAACCGCCACTTAACTGGTCCCCAGGGGTTAACCATTTGCTCTTTTTCTGTTAAAAAGTGCAAGCTCTGGATGCATTAATGAAATCTAGTTGCTGACCTGGCTGAAGCCCCTTGTGGGACAGGATAACTATAATCAACAAATTACCAATCTCAAGGACTCCTCTGAGGACCCAGACTACTGAATTTTTGTTTATCTTCATGTTGGCCCTATAACTACATATTCTACAGCACCTATGCCACTGGCTCACTGAGGAATCAACTGAATATCCCAGTTAAGTGTGGGTCACCAAATGTCATTGAGGGCTAGTCTAAAAATAACTGGCTAAGGAATTTCCAGATGACAGGAAATCTAAATGCAATGTGTGATCGTGGATTAGATCCATGACTAGGAAGTATATATAATAATAGAGAAATTGATAAAATTTGAATACAGAATGTGGATCATAGAATAGTATATCAAGGTCAAATTTCTTGATTTTGATCATTATGTCCTAGTTATGTGGGAGGATGCCCTTGTTATTCTTAGGAAACATACACTGAAACATGTACGGGTTAAAGAGCATGTAATTTATCCTCAAATGGTCAGGAGGGAAGAGAAAGTGAGAGAGAAAGTGTGTAAATGGAGTGAAATGTGAACAATGGTGAATCTATATAAAATGCATACAGGAGTTCAGTGTACTATTTTTACAACACTTCCGTAAGTTTAAACTGATGTTAAAATAAAAATTTTCCAAAATATTATATGTTGGTACATATAAGCTTTTTCCAGGTTGGAAAAAGGTGACTCCTGAGTGATAGGATATAAAATCTGGTAATGAGTGTATACCCTGAAAATGTGAAGACCTGGGTTGCCATCATTGAAGGAAATGTTCTCTATGAATCAAATGATGAATACATAAATATTAAATAGACTATACAAACCAATCAATGTGAGGTTACAAGTTGCAATAAACATGAATTTATTTCCATTGCATTTGTCTTAATCTCCAGTTGCTGGTTTTATGAGATTCAGCACCCAATGTATTTTCAATTAATTCAACATAGAAAATGCATTTGCAGTCTGTTTACAGCTGTTGAAGACCCTGGCAATCTTCTTGATTATTTCACTTTCCCAAAGAAAAGAAGTAGAAAACCCCAAATTTCTTCCTTGGGTTTGCTTCATCGTTTCCTTCTTTTAAATGGACATTGACCTCTAAAGGATTTTCTTTCACTTTAAAACTATGTATTTGAAGAGAACATGTGCTTACATAAAAAGGGAACAAAGTGAGGGAATACAGTACTGATTTTGTGAAATCAAAAAATCTGAATTATGGTTTCTCAATTTTCATAAACTCTTCCAGTTTCCTTACTCACGTCTTCCAATGAGTAGAGATTTGGACACCACTTGTTTCACAACCCGTGATTTTCACTTGAAATATAAACATTCTGAAGCTAGAAAATGATGCTTTCAAAGTGTTTCTTTTAACTCTCAGCCCAATGACTCCCCAGCCACAGATCATGTCTTGGGGATTACCTTTGCCTCTTTCTGTCCTCGTTCTTCCTCTTTAGGGATTTTATTCAGCACTTACCCCTACGCCACGTGGCTGCGGAGTAGAGAATTATTTAAATTCAATCCATTGTCTCTGCTTTTGCTAGTTTATCTGTGAAAGTTTAGTGATGCTGCTGCATCTACCTGAGAGTTCCCTTTGTTGTGTCCTGACTTTCCAATAAATAACTGAAATGTTGCTAGAAGATTTTCCTCTGCCAGGGCGCTTCTCAATCTTCCATGCCCTCAGGATTCAGATTTAATGTTAAGATGCTTCCATATGAACACAGCAATCAAACTGTCTCCCAGGTCGGATAGAAAGGCTCTTACACTGCTGCCTCAATTCAAGAATTGCAAAAGAATAAATAGACAATAAACGGTTTTATAGTGCCAAGAGGATAAAACAGCCAGTGGAAATAGGAAATAATTTTTATCATACAAAGCAGGAAGCAAAAGAACTCCTATAGTTTAAAGAATGTGGCTCTGGAGACATAGCAAGTCTCAAATATGTTTCTCCTAAAATCTACCTCAGTCTACCTTATGATATCTTAGATATGACGCTCACAGGTTTGAAGCTTCCTTGGGAAAAATATTATGTCATAAATTAATAGAATTCCTACCTTTTTACAAATTGAGTCTTATCTTGGCTTTATGTTGCACTGGTATTATGTAGGGTCCCATCTATGTTAATGAAATAAGTCAGGCCTTCCAGACAAGCAGTGGTTAATCAAGAGCTTCCTAGGTTTAAGTGACTCTATTGTAAGAGAAAATTCCTACCTATAAGAGAAAACACTACGGATGATCAACTTTGTCTTAAAACTTTCTCCCTCACACAATGAAGTGGATCCATGCCCTTACAATGGATTAGACCAGGGCCGACCACGGCAGCCAAAACTGGGCCAGTTAGATTCCTCCTTCTGGGGATGGGGGTTTGGATCTAAAAGTATCCAGTTAAATATTAAATGGTTTCTTGAAATAGGAGACATTATCATGGGAGCAAAATGGATAAAGACAAATTTCAACAAAATAAGAATGTAGCCAATGGGCTTGTTAAAAAGAAACATTTTCAGAAGAAGGTAAAATCATGACTTTCATGCAGATATAAAATGCATATATGTTAAACTTTACTCATATGCTATGAGGGAAATAGGCTATTACAATCTGTGGAAAGGAAAGGTCAACCATGCATATGGAGCAAAGGAATCGAATTGCGAAGGGAAGAAAGCCTTCTTTTCGGCTGGGAGGAGGAAAGTGTAGTAACTCTACAGAGTTTACACATCCTTCAGCTAGCTAAGATGGAAGAAATCAGAGAGCCCTGAGGGTGTGCTATGGGGAATGCCGAGATTTCTAGAGAAGGACATCTGGTACCCTTCCACCTCTCCCACCCCCAGCACCACCACACCCCTCTCCCACAAGTTCCAATCTGCTCTCTTATTCAGGATCCACCCTTGGTTGCTATTTATCAATAAAGCCTTAGTAATTCCCCTGACCAGGAAGTCATTTTGACCTCTTCCAGACTCCCACCGACATTTATCTGTCATTCTTTACTGCACTCACAACACACTAATTTGAATTAGGGTGAGTCATGTGTCTGTTTTGCATCTCTCTGGTCTCTGGTGTAGATGAAAGCAACAGGTTTACGTAATAGACATAATTTAATGAAGTTTTGTGAGATGAATGAATGAACATTGCTCACTCTGAAGTCCTCTATCCCTCCCGTGGGTAACCCAATTCTGTAAGGGATATCCTGTTATTTTTACAGCCATTACTTCTGGGGCTGTCAACTTCTGTTTGAATATCTGCTCTGGGTAAGAACCATTCCCAACCACCAAGAGCGCATGCATGCCCCCACTAACACACACTCTCCTAAGAACTTCTTCCCCAACATCCCAATATACTGGGCTGGGACTATTTAACATGTTGGCACTGGGAAGTCTCACCCTCTGGACACACCTAATTGCAGCAAGGGTGGAATGATGCCAGCTGGACATATACGAACATATTCTTCTCAGTCGGGTATTTGGAACCGAGATTTAGAGTCACTATTTGGAACAAAGTCATGAAAAGTCGGCATATGATGAATCAGCCATGTTCCTGTGTGCATGCAGAAGCAGCAAAAGCAAGATAGGGGACAGATGATTTTCAGAAAAAAGGAAAAGCATGACTCTCATACAGATAAAAAATGAACATGTTAAAGATTTTACTCGTTAGTCGACAAGAGACCCAGATAGATTTTATAATTGGTTCAGAGGAGGGAAAAAGCACAAATTCATATGGAACAAAGGATATGAATTGTAAATGGAGGTAAACTGGTTTTTCTGTAGGGGAGGAGTGGTCAGTTAAAACTCTGTTGAATAAGAGTTTGCATATCCATCAGTTACCTCCAGTTTACAAAGAGGTGCAAAATAGTTTAAAGACAATGAACACAGTGAGAGTCTGGAGGGGTGCCCAAGAGCTAATGCATAGTTTTTCATTGAAGTGCAATTTTTTTTTCCCCCCGCAAAACCACACAGGAAGAGGAAGAGAGAGCTAACACCTGTTTTCTAATATCTTTGCAGTACACTGTTTCATTCCTCAAGAGGCCCTACTCTACATCCTCCCCCGGATTGCTGAAGGATGCTGTGGTATCCTTGTAATAAATTCTGTTTGTTGATTTTGTTGCACTTGTGTAATAGGATTTCTGTTGTTTGCAAACAAAAGTGGCTTTGATAAGATAACATTCATGTCATCAGAAAAAGAAAAAAGTGAAAACTTGCTATGAGACTCTGAACCCTTGGTTTCTTTCCTCTTCTGGTACAGGGTTTCCAGAATTGTTTTTGTTAAAGCCAGACCTAGGGCACCCTGGATAGAGACACTCACACAGGTCCACATCCTTCCGGAGTGCCTTGATGCTGGTCAGTGGTTCAGAAAACATATAATAAAATAAATACTGGAAAGAAGGCTGTGGGGACCTGGAAATGGCCACCCCAAGATATGTCTCTTTGGCATCAGGATTATTTGAGGCTGATTGCTTTTGATAAACTGGGACAGGGAAGGAGGCTCTGAGGAATGGAACTTGCCCTTTGTTAGGACACATTTACATTTGTAAGGTAAATCTCTATCTGTAAAAGGTGCCTCCCTCTCTGTACCAGGAAGAAGAAAGGAGATGACTTTCTTTCTAGAAACTCTTAATTCCAAAGGCAAGGACTTAAATCTGCATTTTATTGTGCCTGTTTCTGGTAACCTCCTGTAGCTGACTTCCCTCCCCCTCCCAACTTTGGCATTTCTTTAAGGATTAAGCATCTTTCCTTAGGCTAGGAACTGATTGCTGCGCTCACCTGTGACCACCCAGCTCCAGACAATCGACTTGCCTCCTGCTACGCCCACTGAGATAGCAGACCACTACCTGCTGTGTCCATCAAGCGCTGTGCTGACAGGGCAATCTTGTGACTATCGTGGGAGGGACTTTTCAGTCACATGTGAAACAACCTGTTTGGGGGTATATAACCACTATGTGCACCCCACTTCTTCGGTGCCCTTTCTTCCTTCGGGAAGAAAGGCTCCGGGCCATGGTTCCTCATAAAGCTTTGTTTAATTTTCTCTTGCTATTCTGTCTCATATGAATTTAATTCGTTCTCCGGCCAGACGAACCCCCATTTGGGAAGAGGAAATGTCTTCCTCCCCTACAAGGCTATGGTCTTAGGAGATTGTGGTTGTAACGAGTAGTAGGGTCCTATCATCATAATCATTACAGAGGACATCTATCTTTTCTTGAAAAGCAGATGGTCTGGTAATACTCAACCAGCATTTCTACTCAAGGACCATGGATTGAAGCTGAGTAGACAGTGCACACCTCCCCCCCGACCTGGAGTTCCCACCAGCCAATTCCATCTTTAGGGTTCTCTGACTGGTCCCTGCAGGCATCAATTCTCAAGCTCTGTCTTTAGTCCCTGCCCCCAAGTCCAGCCTGTAGGAAGACCTTCATTCCTTTCATGCTTACCTCCTAGGACACAGGCTTCCCTGGTATATATACTATTCCCCTTCAGACTAAACTTGATGATCTTTTGTCTTTATTTCACTTGAAATGACTCTGCGCCTGCTTGGAATCTTTATTACAGTTGCTAGGGTTCCTCAAAGATTACCCTACTTTGTGTTCGTATGGTACCCAACAAACTCCTATGAGATTGTAGTTCATAAATTGTCATTCGGACTCAATTATTTCCATCAAATTCACTGATGTTAGATGAAAAAAAATCCAGCATTATTTAAGTACATTTTGACCACACCAGGTCAATAGATTTCTACACAAGCTCCAGGTAAAATGCCATTTCTCACCCTAGTGTCTAGAGTACACTCTTTTCAACATATATTTTGAATTTTAAACATCTCTTAATTTCATTTTGCTTTATAGCACTTTTAGTTTCTTATTTCTTACTAATAATTCATGTGCTTTCAAAGAATGATTTAGTTCCCTTTATTCTTTTCTCATAGACATGCTTGAAACAAATTAATGACTAAAATAGATGAAATGGTCTTTTGTTAGGAAAATTATAAATACTTAAGTCGCCCTAATTTTTATATCTTTTCCATAATAATAAGGAACTCAATAGAGAATATTGAACACAAAGTTCTCTACTTTTGAGCTATATTAAAAATTTTGTTCCATTTCCTAGACTCAGAGCTGGAAGTTTCTTGACAAATAAATAGGTTTTGTGGGGTTTCTTTGAGGAAGATTAGCCCTGAGCTAACATTTGCTGCCAATCCTCCTCTTTTTGCTGAGGAAGACTGGCCCTGAGCTAACATCCATGCCCATCTTCCTCTACTTTACATGTGGGACGCCTACCACAGCATGGCTTGCCAAGTGGTGCCATGTCCGCACCCGGGATCCAAACTGGCGAACCCCTGGCCCCCAAAGTGGAACGTGGGAACTTAACTGCTGTGACACCAGGCCAGCCCCAAATAAATAGTTTTATGGTACTCAAATCTTTTACTTTTCCTTAGTTGTGGACCCTTCTTTTCAAATAAAATTTACCAAAAAATTTAGTTTCAGTATGATAAAGACAGACTATAAGCTCCCCAGGAATCATTACAATAGCAGGGAAAAGAGAAGTCCATCTGTGACAAAGAAGGAAAATGTTTTATTTTATTCTATTAAAAGGAAAGAGTTTTAAAAGTTTCCTACTTTTAAAAGGAAAAAGTAGTTTCCCTATGCATCTGGATCAAAAAATGTCTTTATTTCAAGAACTAGATTGACAAAGATAAAATAAATTGGCATTACCTAATATCAGGATACAATGTCAATAGATGTACAGAACAGCTGAAAATGCATACCGAAAATCTTAAATGTGTATGTCCATCTATTCAACAATTCCACCATTAGAATTTATCCCAGGAAGATAATTAAAAAATGAGTAAGCAGCTATACAAACATACTCATCATATTTATGTTTAAAATAATTAAAAGTTTAGAAATAGTATATATTTACCAATGGAGTTGGTTAAACAAATTATAATACAATTTATACAATGAAACATTAGGGAGCTGCTTAGAGACAGATGATAAACGATAGATAGAAAAACTGATCTATTCTTGTAGGGGAGGGGAAGCAAACTCAAGTTTTAAATTTATTAGAGTAGCCTCTGATCATGGCAAAAATCACGAGTTACTTTTCTTTTTTTTTGAGGATGAGCTAACATCTGCTGCCAATCCTCCTCTTTTTGCTGAGGAAGACTGGCCCTGAGGTAACACCTGTGCCCATCTTCCTCTACTTTATATGTGGGACGCCTGCCACAGCATGACTTGCCAAGTGGGGCCATGTCCACACCCAGGATCCAAACCCATGAACCCCGGGCCACTGAAGTGGAACGTGTGCACTTAGCTGCTGTGCCACCAGGCCGGCCCCACAAGTTACATTTTTTAATGCCAGGATCAGTTGATTTCAAAACTAATAATTATCATCAGGGTTTGGAGCTACAAAGTATCTATCATTCCTGAGAAGCTCAGGTGAAGCAAGATTCCTATTGGTCATTGGAATCACCTGCGTCTGATGCTTCATTCTCTGATGATGAATTCTCCATTCAGTGAACAGATAGGTCTGAGCTTGATGAAATGAGAACTTACTTCTGGCCTCACCTTTTCTTTCTCCCATGCCTGGCTTCAATCCAGCTCAGGGAATTTTTATTCAATCTAACCTAGCCATAAGCCTAAGGAGAAAAACTTCAGAGAAATCATTCTCATCTCTTATAATAACTATGTGTGCATTTAGGTCTATTTCATTAGATAGGTCTATTTCATTAGAACTGGAACTCATGTAGCATTTACAATCTTGGGTCATTTTCCTGCACTACGAATTGGAAATATCTTACTCAATATTCTCTTCAGAGTAATTGTTTTCTCTTTTCTTTCATTGAATAGATGGATAGAAAGAGGAATTTTCTCCTATAATGTCAAATTGTGTTTGTCGAACATTTGTGAAACTTGCTGCCTGGGAAACCTGATCAGACAATTTTGGAGTAAAAAAGCAGATATATGACAATAGGACAAAGTGAGCATCTCTCGTTCTGCAACTCATGCGTACAACAAACATTATGAATTAACTACCCAAGATCAAATAAAAAAAAAAAAGAAAACCAAATCAAAAATTAGTTTTATTATCACAGTATCTCCAAAATGACCTTGATTTAATCATCTTGTCAGACTAATCAACAGAGCCCATTCCTTCTGTAAAACATTCTGGCTAATTGGCTGACATACTGAACTCTTGCGGCAAACAGGCTAGCCTCTGGGCTAGGTGAATGTATACACATATATATATTTAAATATGCTGTTTAAAGTATGCATGTCATTTTACATGCTTACCCATTTTTGACAGAGACTTGATTAACTGAATGATTATAAGCCTTGATCTCTTTGGATAAGAAATGAGCAAGCTCATCATAATCCTTTCAAAAAATGCCCTAAGACATATTTTAGCTTTGTTCAAATACTCTTGCAATGCCAATAACTATAACAAAAATCCCAGCTTTCTAGTAAGGCTAAATTAAAGACCAGTGGGGATCCTAAGAGTCACTCACGAACTGAAGATGGCCAAGCCCTCCCACCAAACCCAGGTGCATGAGGCCATCCAGCCTGTGAGCCCACCATGAGCAGAAGGGAAGTGAGTAAAATTGCACTGGCTCCCAAACCTTAAAACACAACAACTCTGCCCAATAGCCAAGCAACTCTCCCATGGGAAGCAGCTACTGAATAGGGCAGGTCGATGGGAAGAAATGCGGAAGGAGGATACAGAAATGTCTCTCCCTCCGTGGAAAAATGGGCAGAAGGTCCCATTCCCACAGGCTCTACTCTATGGTTCAAACCCAGAGTACATTAGATAAAGTATAAAATGCTAAGTAAATGAGATTATTTGCATGTAAATGAACGAAATGTGACTTTTATAAATGCCATTGAATTTTGGAAAAATACGTGGTGTTTAGCTATGAACCAAGGATTTTTAAATAATTCCCCCCAAAATAACTTTTAACTTTTTTCAATTCAAGAATTTGCATTTATGAAAGAAAATCCAATATATTGGATACCAGATGTCTCAAGAAATATTTCAGTCAGGCTCCATGCACCTTGAACCTGGAGGTATTGACAGATACACCGAGAAGTGTCTTTGGTTGTCATATCATTTCTGAATCAATCTGATGATGTTCTTGTTCACCAAACTATTCACATGGACTAGTTTGATGAACATAAACTTCCTTTTCCAGATTATAGGTGCCATTCCAGGATGGATTATTCTCCCAATTTATCCAGAAGAACATTCCTGGTATCTCCTTGACCTAGTGACTTGAGGGTACAGAAAAGTGACAGAAACTCGCTTGCTTTCTCCCTTGTCCACATAGACCTGACCTTAGACCTACTGATGAATCCCATTCCACTTGGCACATTGGATATAGAAATTTTGTCACTTTCCAATAAATGCAACACAATAAGGTTATGGATTTCCTGAAAATGTTCTATTTACATTAAATACAACTTCTCCTTTTTCTATTTAGCCTAAAAGCAATAATTAGCAAATTCCAGCACTGTGTGTGTTGGGCTGGACAACACACCTCAGGAATTCCAGAGAGAATCTGAAATCTGAAATCTAGAGATTTAAGTAAGCTCTTTACCTGCAAATGGCAGTGACTGTTTGACTTGGAGAAGGCATTTCAGCATTTGTCTATTTCTTCATCTTTGAACTAGGGTTGATGGCAATGTCAGCACACCCTGCCCACAGTGGAGGAGAGAAACTAACCAAAGCAATGTAACATTTGAGTGCTGTGTGACTGCCAAGGGGTCATGAAACCTATTACTTTCTTTGTGGGCTCCTTTGTAAGACAAGTGAGTATCCATTCTGAGCAGGGGAAACACTTGATCCAAGGTAATGGATGCTGCCGGCAATTTAGATCCTTCTGCAAGACTGCCTTGCTCCCCATTGGAAATCACTGTGCAGAGAGGATGGGCTTTAGGTATTTGAATGTCTAGGGCTGAATTTCACCTGCGAATGGGTTCATTTCTTGGTTAATAGGAACGTAATAAAGACAATGGCAAGGAAAGAAGAAATGTGTTTTCACCCGAATTGAAAAAATATATATATTTATCAGGTCTACCTGACCAAAATGAAATTAAAATGTGATGTAAAAGAGAAGTGTTACTCATGTATCTTAAATATTTACCCTCACGTGGATGGTTTTGGAGGCCTTTGATGGAATGACTCCAACTTGCATTTCTAGCCCCACCCACCATATCCCTCTGCCTCTTCCTGCTCAGCCACACTAGCCACACAGAACCTCTGGCAGGTAGGTGAACATGCAGTGGACATTTAAGACTTTGTAATTAGCTTTCTCTATTTTCTTTGAATAGACTACTCATATCAACCTCCATTGTCAGATAAAGTGCAATCGAGCCCACAATTCAGTCTCCTGATGTAATTAGAAATCACCACATCTCTGACCACCAAAGCCATGTCCCCCATGTGACACTATGGCCATTATCATGTTGCCCATCACTGCATACTTCTGTCCTTTACTATATATTGTGAACTCCACAGGGTAGGGAATGTGCTTCATACATTTTTATGCGCCCGAGTTCAAGCTCAGTAGCCAGAAGACAGCAAGATGCTCAATTAAAATATATGGGATAAAGAAAGTTGGGAGCAACAGACCAATGGATGTGGAGAAAGGAACTGCATGCGTATTCCTTTTACTAACAATTCCATTTACTATTATTATAACTACATTTTACTTTATTTGAGCATATCCTGCCACAAAAGAAGTTATTCCTTCTTAGTAATTTAGACATTTTCTAAAGCTCCATAACTTTTCCAGCTTTTGTTTCTCTCCAGTTTATTCTTCTCTTTGTCCGTATTTGATTTAATCATAATCTAAACCGAATTCCTTGCTCTCATTTTCCCAGGAGTCAAATTGAGATCCCAGCCAGCCATCAATGACCCAAGTTTTACTGGTTCGCTCTCTCCATCTCAGTTATCCAGCCTTTTCAAGCTTTGCTAGGAATTCAGGATGATCATCTCACGCGACCTCAAAAACAAATTACTGCCGCCAGCAAAGTGCTGCAGGGCTACCCCATCTATGCCAGACACAGGCATTGACATTTCTGGTCCTGGTTCCCCACAGACGTCTCCTACTGACTGCCAGGAACCACAGTATGGGTCCAGAACACGACTGAGACCTACCCTGTGCAGCGGACTGCAGCCCAGAGGAGCAGGAAGATCGGAGAAGAGACTTGCTATCTTGGTGTAAAACATGGTCATGGGATCTCTATATTGCTTTGCTTGTGCCCCAATGCATTCCCTGTTTTCACGAAGTGCTCCTTTCGTATTTTAATCATTGAGCCCTCGGAGAAATGCCCAGTAAACTGCTACATCCCTTTATTTAACCTTCACAAACTTTATCATCCTCCCTTGAGACAGATAACAGCATCCAGATACTGTCTCCTAAGTTTGACGCTCCCGTCCTTGAATTGGGCTGCAAACAACTCCTGGATTTGAATCACTCAGAATAGTTTCTTCTCTCCTACAATAATAATGGGAGTGCTTTTTCCAGGCAGCTTCTCTACTTAGGGTTTGCTTGTTAACCAGGATCTTTTAGTCCAACCCAGTGGATTAATGTTGGGCCCATCTGCCCTGGTTGACCACATGCCCCCAAAGTGCTTGACTTCAGGCAGTTGTCAGATTTTAAGTTATTTCACAGGGGTATCTTCAACTCTCATGCATATTTGCTTCAACAAATCACTGATTCATCACACAGACACTGATACTCCTGAACCTCCTGGGTTCAGAGACCCACCCCACTGGTTTATTTCCTCAGGCAGCACTTCTTGGTGCCCTAGAGTTCAGTGAAATGCCTCTAGGCCATGTCATAAAATATGAGGGGAGACAAAGCTACAGCTTCTTCAAATCCCTCCCTCCCCAGTCCAAGGTTTCTCAGTGTTGGCACGAGTGCTACTTGGGGCTGGGTAATTCTATGGTGTAGGCAGATGTCCTGGGGACGGCAGGATGTTTAGCAGCATCCCTGGCCTCTACCCACTGGATGACAATACCACCACCCGCCTCCAGTTATGACAACCAAAAATATCTTCAGACCTTGCCAAAGAGCATCCTTAGAAAAGCTGTGCACTAGCACCCTCTCCCGAATATTCATAAAGAACAATAATCTGGAAAAGGCTCTGAAAACTCCCGTGAAACAAAAATAAGTCAGGTCAACTGCATTTTCCAATGTAATTAGCCATTGTCAGAGGACACATAATTTTATCTCATAAAGCTAGCCTTGAACAGAAGAAAATTATGGAACCACTTTTCTAGAAAATCTTATTAACCCTATTTTGAGTACGAGGCAAACACCTGACCTAATTTCATCACTTGTGAAAATATACCCCATACTCAAATATCTGCTAAAAAAACCTCCAATTATTTACTTATAAATATGAATGCCCACCTAATAGACCCATTTGTAACAGAGATTATCACTCGAAAATTACTTCAGTTACTCTATGATTTATTATTTGTTAGCATATTAATCTGGGAATATATATATTTTTTCTGGTAATATATAGTGCCCCAACAGGAGTACCTTGTGCTCTTGTTGTGCAGGCAATTTATTATTCGCTTGTTTATTTGTACCTACTTCTTACTGTTTCAGATTCACTTAGTACTTGATAATTTTTATAGGTGAAACACTGAAAAGACCGTAAGTATTAAAGTCAGTTTTGTATCCAACTCTTAGTCCTTCCCCGACAACACAGCCGTGATGGAAAAACCATATAAGCCTTCTGAAGAAAGAACGGTACTATTCACTCCAGAAAATTATCATCATGTAAGATTTTGGTCACCAATTCCAATGTGTGTGGTATTTTTCCCATGCTACCAAGCAACTCTGGGACACTAGCTGGGCGTCCTACAATTCAACTCAATTCCGACATTATCTACGTGAAGATAGCAACAAATCCCACAGATGAAGGGCTCAGGCCCACAAAACTGCCCCCTCCCCCAACTCCGACTTTAGACGCCCATCACAAGTCCAGGTTGTCACGTGTGCTTCTGACTAACCCACCAGCTACAGATTGGAAGTTCCAACGACCTCCTCCTCGGGTTCAAATAATTTGCTAGAACAGCTCACAGAACTCAGAAAAACAGTTTACTTACTAGATCACTGGCTTATCACAAAAGGCTGTAATGCGGGAACAGCCAGATGGAAGAGATGCATAGGGCAAGGTATGTGGGAAGTGTTCAGAGCTTCCATGCCTTCTCCAGACACCACTTGCCCCAAATCTCCACGTGCTCGTCAACCTGGAAGCTCTCCGAATCCTCTCCTGGGTTTTTAGGAAGGCTTCCTTATGAAGGCATGATTGATTAAATCATTGGTAGCTGGCGGCTCCTCCCTGGAGGTCAGAGGGGTGGGACTGAAAGTTCCAATCTTCTATTCACAGTTGGTTCCCCTGGCAACCAGCCTCCACCCTCAGGTGCATTCCAAAAGTCACCTCATTAACATAAAAACACCTTGATTGTTCTCATCACTTAGGAAATTCCAAGGGTTTTAGGAGCTCTGTGCCAGAACTGGGAGGAAGACCAAATATATATTTCTTATTATAATCACAATTATCACATCATTCTTGTGGGAGAACACGTAAAATTTTCTTAACACTAAAGATGCTCATTAAATGTTGATTTATGTCCAAGACCCAAACCCACCGCCTACTGACTGGGGGGAGAGAATTCTTCTCTGAGATTTTTACAAGTTTGTAGGTTTTTGAAAAACATTTTATTTTTTACTATAGAAGGTATACTTGCATGTTTCTTGTTAACATGCAGAAAATATATAGATATACAAAGAATAAAACAAAAATTCATCTACCACTTTACTACCCAGAGATAAATCATTGTTTAGAATTGGATGTGTTTCCTTTCTGTCTTTCTTCACTATACAATGGGGAGACTTTTTTAAAGAAAAAATTAGGGGGCCGGTCCCATGGCCGAGTGGTTAAGTTCGTGCGCTCCACTTTGGTGGCCCAGGGTTTTGCTGGTTCGGATCCTGGGCACGGACATGGCACCACTTGTCAAGCCACAGTGAGGCAGCATCCGGCATGCCACAACTAGAAGGACCCACAACTAAAATATACAACTATGTACTGGGGGGATTTGTTGAGAAAAAGCAAAAAAAAAAAAAAAAGATTGGCAACAGTTGTTAGCTCAGGTGCAAATCTCTAAAAAAAAAAAGAAAAAGAAATAATTAGGCAATATAACATGTTGTCTTTCTTGAGATCAATTCTAGCCTTTTATACTCTCTCAGGATATTGAAAAAAACAGTTGAGGAAGGAAAGAGGTGTTGCAGGTTTTGGAATTTACCCATATCCTAATGCAGGTGTCAGCAAACTTGTTCTATAAAGGGCAAGATAGTAAATATTTTAGGCTTTGTGGGCCATATGGTCTCTGACACAACTACATATCTCTGCTCTTATTGCATCATAGACAATACATAAAGGGATGGGCATCATTGTGTTCCAATAAAACTTTATTTACAAAAGCAGGTGGTGGACAAAATTTGGCCCATGAGCTTCAATTTGCCACCTCCTGCCCTACAATGTCAAATGTTGACAAAGGAATGAACAAGTAATAAAACTCCAGAAATAAAACAGTGTTCATATCTAACTGCTAAAACAGTTCCTGTTCTGTAATACGAAAAAAAAAAAGAGCATCAAGGTAAAAATCCATCCAAGTATGTGACTGAATAATCATTTGTTAAAACTTTTTATCAGGGAAAAATATTGTGCCTCTGAATTCTTTTCAAATTGAATCGCTGTCATTGCTTTTGGACCATACTTCACAGAATGTTGTTTTCTTTTCCAGCAACCTGTTCACTGGCATATTGATCACATTATAATCCCTCTGATGCAGCTTTTTATGGTTGCTTTCCAAGTTATAGCCATTTCTGCCACTACATAAATCTCTTCAATAATTTTCCCCAAATTAAGTCCCCTCTGTCTTTTCTGATCAACCAATTTCCCTCCTACAAACTCCAGCTTCCATCAGCCACACATGGCTGACAGCATCTGTTTTTAAAAGGACATTCCATGATTAGGCAATTTTCTTCAAGGATGATTGCTGAGAAAACCATCAACGATAATATTATTTTCCTTGCAAGGAATATTTGAGATGGAGATGGATTTCTGGTGCATTTCTTTCTTTCTTCGAAGTCTTCAATTTGCCACAGATTGAATCATTGCAGAGTCTCAGTTTAACAAATATTGAGTGACCCCTCTAGCCAAAGGTAGTGTTGCTCTGCCATGTTCCCAGCAGATCCCTTTTGCCAGTTCTGTGTGCCTACCACTCACTTCTTGAGTATTTTCCTCTAGCACCTCCATCAGGGGTGCCCACCAAGTCTTTGGGACCCTGGGTAGAGCTAGGAGTTCAAATGTCCTTCCCAATTTGCATCTCCATCACATCACCTCTACAAGCCCCAAATTGTGGTCAACGATTGAATGGCAGTAAATATGAATGCCCAGCTCTATGGCCTTCAGGCAAACAAAAAAAGTCCTTTAAGATATTGTTTATGCTCCAGCACTCTCCAGAGATCAGGCTGAGGCTGGGACTCTGCAGGAACCACACTTTTTTGGCTCTCCCCCTTTTTGTCCTGCCTCCTCATTCCCTTGCTGGCTTCCCTCCCTGGGATGCCAAGAATCCTAGTCCAGGATGTGCCTGTGGGGAATCTGACCTAAGTCCCTATGCTGTAGTAGGCACTGTGCCAGTTATCAGGAGCTTTTCTTGACCTCCAAATACTACGAGTCCATGCTCACCTAGTTGGATACCATAACCCTAACAAACATCTTGAGCCAATGCACCAAATATCTCTAGTAAGAGAACTAAAAGATATGACTCGAACCACTAGGACTGTAATCATTTACATTTGCTCCGATTTTCCTTTCTGGCTATAGGTCATCTCATCGCTAGGGTAATGTGGGTCTCTTACAAGGCATTATAAGAATTATTTGGCACTTAAACTAAGCAAAGTGTTCCTTAACCACATGATACTTCCATCTGGTTCTGTCCAGTGGTTGAGATGGCACAAAGGGTAGAGCCTCCATTGATTAATACGATCACCTCTGCTCTCGGATCAATATAGTCTGAACTGGCTCAAAAATACAATTTTTATCTATTTACTCAGCATCGATCAGACCCTGGTAAATTGATTCAGAATGGTTTGGAATAATTTATGAAACAAAATGTCAGTGTACATAACAGCCATGGGAAACAAACCAAGCTTAGTGACAGGGGCTTGTGTTCACCTCTGCCCATCTCAGCCAGTTATGATGCGCTTGGGAAGCAAGATGTATTATCACATGGCATCTTTTGTTGGAATTAGAGGAAAGTGATTTAAGAAGGGTCCCAGCTAGGCTTCAGAACATGCCTCCAAAACCCTTAAAGAGGAGGGATTTGCATGTGCAATTAGCTGGAAGCTTGCCTCCCTCCAAGCTCACTGCTGTGGAGTGCTAATTGCTTGCATCATGGCAAATGGCTGATATCAAAATGCTTTCCTTGCATTAGACTTTGTTTCCCATCTACGTCTGGTTGTTAATGACACTTTAGAGTTACAGTGATTATCTTTACTTTTATCAATGATTAAGCCTGAGCATGTTTTGTACATTTTATTTTCTATTTTTCAACTCTGTTAACACTTCTTGCATACTAATTATCTGACTGGATGACTCTTAAAGAGTTCAGAAGCCAGATGGTTTTGAAGGAGTGTTATTTTGAAAGAAAATATGATCCACTCTACCTGGATGTGAAAGACAACACTTTAAAACTTCTAGAATAAAATATATTAAAATGTAGTTATGACTTGCAGTGGTAAAAGTTTTCTCAACCAGAACAAAGAATGCAAATCAAGATGAAAATGACCCATATGTCGATAATCTTAAAATTATAAAAATAATTCTTTAGCCACAACTTTAACAACCAATACTAAACAAAACACACAAATATAAACCACAGTTGATATTGGGTTTTTGTGCATATAATTGGTGGAAATTTTATGTTGATAACATATACTTAAGACACATATTATATAAATACATATTGTGCATTATAGGACACATTTAAATATATATTATATAAAATATTTGATATCAATAACATACGTATATATTTATGTGTATGTGTGTGTAAATTTCAATAAAAAACCAAAAACTAGAGAAGAAAAATGGGAAAAGAATATAAACAGGAAATTCTCAGAAGAAAATATTTAAATGGCTAGTAAACATGGGAAAAGATATGTGACTACACCAGTAATCAGAGGAATGTAAATTAAAACAACAATGAGGTATTATTTCTTAACAATAAGATTGGCAAATGTTAAAAAGTCTGCCAATCTCAATCATCAGGAGTTGGTTCAAAATCTACATTGGAGAACAATAAAAAGAGGCACCTGCCCTCTGAGCCAGCAATTTTGTCCCTAATTATATATGTTAAAGAAGCACTCATAGATGTGTTCAAAATGACATGTGCAGGAAGGTTCCTTGAGGCATTTCCCATAACAGCAGAAAATTGAAAACAACTTAATGTTCCATCAATAGGGAAACCAAGTCACATGTTGTATATTCATGCAATGAAAGACTTGCACAGCAGATGAAATGAATCAGCTAGAGATATATTAACATGAAAAAATCTCTAACACAAATTGGGGGAGAAAATGGTAAGTACCAGCAGGATTGCATAATATGATACCATTTACATAAAGTTTTAAATCATGCAAAACAAGTCTACATGTTATTTCCAAATATCTAATCCATAGCAACATTTTAAAGGCGAAAAATAAATACCAAATTTAGGATCCAGATTTTTCTAGGGGCAATGTAGGATGTAATGAGTTGGGAAAGCGTGCAAAAACATATCAACTGTGTCTGTAACTTTCTATTCTTTTTTTATTTACTTTTTTGGCAAGGAATATTGGCCCTGAGCTAACATCTGTTGCCAATCTTCCTCCTTTTGATTGAGGAAGATTGTCACCCAGCTAACATCTGTGTCAATCTTCTTCTATTTTTGTATGTGGGATGCCACCACAGCATGGCTTGATGAGCAGTGCATAGGTGGTCCACATCCAGGATCCGAACCTGTGAACTCCAGGCTGCCAAAACAAAGCATGCAAACTTAACCACTACGCCACTAGGCCAGCCCCAGTAACTTTCTATTATTAAAGATGATAGACTTTCATAGATAGATGGATAGATGAATGGATGAATAGATGATTTAGATGATAGATAGATAGGTAATTGACATTAGTTTAGTTACTATTCTCTGAGAAGAGCTATTCAATATTTGTCAGCCAGCCATTACGTATAACTGTGTGCCAGACACTATTACGTAAAAATAATTAAGCCACTTCATTTTCTCAAGGCAAATGATGTGTATCTAAGACTCCCCACGCCCTGGATTAGCACCAGGGAAGTGTCCACCAGACCCTGGATTTGGCTCCATTTCTGCACAATTAAATGCATTGTTAGTAGTTAAAAATTAACTTTAGGTCCCTTTATCCAGATATGACTGCGAAGTTGATTGTAATAAGAAAGTTAAAAATGAAATTGCAATGAAACCAAAGCCACCATTTTCTTCTGAATCCTGTTAGCACTGCATTTCTTCCTTAACATAGATTTGAGAGGGTTAAGGGATTCACTTAGAATTCAACCTCCAGGAATTGGGTTTCATACATGTGATTTGGGGTATGGAGATTATTATTGCAAACCATGTCTGTATTCTGTTTTCTCTTTTGCTTCACAAGGTCATTCCAAGTAATGAAGTCACATAGTGTTTCTATTAAAGGAAATACAAACTTGAAGAACATTTATAGACCGAAGTAAGTCCAAAAGAGACTTTCAAAAGAGAGGAAGCAATTAACTTTCTGCTCTGTAAGAAAATCTTTGCAAATTATTTTCAGGAATCTTAATAAAGTGAGTTAACTCTCGGTATTAAGAGGAATCAAATCCTATAATATTTAACTTCTACCAATCTCATCAACAGTCATAGAATTATTTATCTGATAGTAAATATCTCAGAGTTATAACATTTTGATATTACTGAACCCACACTCACTTAATTTTAAACACTTCCAAAAAGTTATTTCAACCAAAACAGCATGGAGCTGCAGATTATGAAGTTTATTCTTAATCACAGTCGATTCTATTCAACAAATTGTGTTTCCATCCTGAGCTATTGGCCGATGACCCTCTGTGTAAACATAATTTGAGTGTCATGTTTTATTTAGATAACTGACATTTTGACCGACATGCACGATGCTTTTTGTCACTCATGAAAGTTTATATAATTTACTCTTATCTCTAAGCCTTATTGAATCTTAAAGATGTTACTCATACATAATAAATGTAACAAAATGAAAAGCAAGCAAGCAGCCTCCAGGTTATGGTTCAGTTGACTATATTACATGGAAGGAAAAAGAAACAAAGAGCTGCCATTCTACATAAGACATAAATGAGAGTTCCATGTCTGGCACCAATAGCAATAATTGTTTTGTGATATATCCTCCATAAAATGAGCATTAGAATATTAAGGATAAAATACACAAATCCCCAGTCCTCTTGCATGCACACAAACACATAACTATGTGGTCTGCATGTACACATATATTGTTTTGTGGATGAAAACTACACTGTTGTTCTACTTACGGTGTATCTACAAGAAGATTCTTAAGAAATCACATGAAACCAGACCACCCCTTTGAGTGGTAAAGGGGACCAATTAATAGCGCCCTTCTTCCTCATCAAAGTTCTGAAGTAAATTAAGAGAAAAAAGGTATATGAAAACCAAAATGTCACCTTTATTGACATTGATACAGCCGATATTGGAGAATGCGGCCTTTGTCAGGGGCACTCTTATTACTGACCCCAAACTCAGACTTGTCCACTCAGTTCCAGCCAGCATTGAACCGAGGAAGGCTTCCCTTCTAAGACCACACCTTTAAAGCTCATAATATGGAAAAAAAGAGAAGAACGAGCACTTCCTATGGGCTGCTGACTCCCAGGAGAAAGAGAAGAAGGGGGAGCTGGCTGAAGCATGCACCTTACAACTCAAACAAGTCATTCCACTTCTCATGCCGGGGCAGAGAGTAAGTGAGAGGCAAGAGAAGTTGCAAGTGCTGCACCAACCATTGGAAGGACAACAGGCATGGAAAAGTGTCTCTTGTTTTCTCAAAGTAGGAGGAAAATTATGTGAGGATCTGAAATCCATGGTGTTTCAGCATCATATCTATCCATCGCACAAATATTTGAGCACCTACTATGTGCCTTGTGCGTAACTGCAGACTATGCTCTCCTGTGTTCAACCCATTAGAATGTGTGGGTCAGATTAGTGTGGGAAGTGGAAGGATTTATTTGTGCCCACTTGTGTACTCATACAAAAAGAGCAGTCCACAGCCAATGAAACAGAGATCAAAGCAGCTAACCACGGTTTAGATGGAGGCTTTAACCATGGAACAAGGCTGAATGAACTGGCCTTGACAAAGCTGGATGGGAGCCTTAGGTTACTTAATAGGGTACCAAAACCTCTATGGACTGGGAGCTACTTAGTGTATGGGTCTCATGTCCTGCTGATGGAAGAATGGAAGGAAGGAAGGGAGCGGAGGAAGGAAGGAAAAAGAATAACATAAAGGCTTGTATGTCCACATTGCTAAGGATGCCATCATAGGCAAAGGCAACTTCTCCAGAATTTTGCAGGTCTTACAAACTATGGAAAACATTTAATAGAGAAGCTGAAAGAAATACAGAGAAAGAACTTATTCTAAGCCAGAAATATTTGAAGAGTTAGTGAATGGAAAATAAAAATATGAAAATATGATTTATAATGCTGATATTATTCATTGAAGAGGTAATGTTCTGAGCTATCGAATTAATCACCACTATTATTGGAATGTAAAGAGGGAATCAGTGGTCTATAAAGATACTTTTGTCTATATAGAATAATATCGCTACATTTTTATAAGACATTAAATTAAAAATAACTTATGTGTGCTCTATGCATTTGCAATGTAATTTTAAAGTCAGAAAGCTCTATAAATTTTAATTCGTTAGAGATGGATAGCCCTTCTTACAAAAATAATTTATGAAATCTTTTCTGCTTACCTTTAGTTACTCAGGTAAGAGAAAAGGATTTTTTTTTGTATAAGGTATGTTAGTAAAGTTAACTCCAAGAAAATTTCTTCAGAGAAGAAAATTATGGCATTAATTTTTCTTCCATTTTATAAATATCCTTCTTTAGTTTTGGGTACAACCACTTCTTTTCATTTAAATCTCTAGTATTAAAGAAAGAAGAAGAAATTACAGGGGAAAAATCCAGTAACTTCATGGTGCACTCTTACCTAATTGATGGTGAAACTTAGGAACATTAATTAAAAAACACTTTTTAAAGCCTAGAGGCTCCACTTCCAGAAATGTGGTCAACTGGATGTTGCAGCAACCCTTCCCAGTATAGAAACTGTAAAATAACAGGTAAAATGTAAACATTCTTTTTTTAAAAGCAAATCTGAGCTGGTGATTAAGAATCAGATACTGTAAGAGAACACAAGCCCCTGAGGTGAGCTGGCACCGTGAGGAGTGCTTGCCCTGAAGATGCCCTCCAATCTCTGGCTGCCATGAGCCTGTCACTTAAGGGTCTATGTGTCGAGCACAGGTGTCCAAGGCTTTGGTCTGAAAAATGGAAGTGCCATTTGAAACTCTTGCATAAAGTCAAGACTCCCTATCACAACTTTGGTGGTAAGTTGTTTATCAGATATTGCACTGCTGGTGTGGCCAAGTCACAACTCCTTTACAACGGCCCCAAATCTGTAAGTGCCAAGAGGTGCCTGGTAGAAGCAAATGCAAATCTTCACTGAAGAAATCATTTAAAATGCAGACTTTAAAGAATTCCCAAAAATCATGTTCCAATGAACATGAACTCTCTCTCTCTCTCAGGCACACACAAACACACACACAGTCATGAAGTACACAAGAAATCATTAGAAAATCAATAAACTTTGAAAAATAAGAAATTTCACAATGCACTTTATAATAGCATCAAAAACCTAACAATAATCCTAAGAGAAGATGAATAAAACTTCCACACTAAAGATGACAAAACATTGCTGAAAGAAATTTTAAAAGACAAAAATGAATGGAAATATGCACTGTTTTCATGGATTGGAAGACTCAGTATTACTAAGATTTCTACTGCCCCACAATTGGTGTATAAATTGAATTCAATCCCAATCGAAAAACAGGCAGGCTTTTGTGGAAATTGAGGTGATTCTAAAATTTATATGGAAATTCAAAGGACCTAGCAGAGCTGAGACAGTCTTGAAAAATAAACAAAGTTGGAATACTTACACTACCATGTTTTAGGACTTACAATTGTGGAAATAGACAAAGACATCCCTAAATGAGAATAAGAAGAGGCTGTTTATTCAGAGTTTGCTATAGCAAGGGAGTCTTGCATTCTGAGTTGGAAAAGAGGGAAAAAATTAGGGACATTGGCAGACATTGACCAGATCCTGACCATTCTTGTTAAATGCTGTAGTTGCAGACAACTGTGGCTGTGGTTTGGTTCGTGAGCTGGTCTAAGTTCTATTTTTATATATGATCTGGACATTGTCCATTTGATGTTCAGTCTCTCAATATAAAGCTACAGTAATTAAGATGGTGTGATCTTGGCTCAAGAATAGACAAATGGAACAGAATGAAGAATCCAGAAAGAGATCCACACTTGATTTAGGGCAAAGGTGTCACTGAAGTTCAGGTGGGGGAAAGATGGTCTTTTCAATAAATGGAGTTGGGTATTCCCATGGGGAAAAAACTTTGATTAATATTAGACTTTAATAAGCTAAGTAAGCATAATAAAAGAACAAAAACAGAGTGTCCAACTTCCAACTTGTAGAGAGACAAATGTGAAGGGGATCAGAATATGGCACTCAAAATATGCCACTTTGGCATGAGGATTATTTTGAGTTACAGGCAATTGAGAATCAGCAGATGCAGGAAGAGTTATCTGCCCTCCCATTATCTGCCTAAAACAGGGCATAAATTTCCCTCTAAGGAAGTTCACCACCCCAGCCCACCAGTGGGAGAGGATCTTCTCTTATCACCAAAGAGGAGTCAACACCAAGATAAGTTTGCATAAACAGACCTTAACAAGATAGGCTTTCTCTTCCATTAGTTCCTCCATCAATTTCCTAGTCACTTCACAATTTATGGTCCCGTGAAGCCCAAATCCTCTTTACTTTGTTAAAAGGGTATATAAGCCCCAAAATCCAACTGTGTCTTTGAGTTTCACTACTTTTCTATGCACATAAATATTAATAAAAATTGTGTGCCTTTTCTCCCGTTTATCTGTCTTTTGTTAATTGTCACGCCCTCAGATAATGAACTTAAGAGGGGAGAGGAAAAGCTTTTCTTCCTCAACAAATGAAATCAAGAAAGAAAATTAAATCCAGGGCCTGGCATGTGTGTAGTTTCAGGTTTGCATTTTCTTTCCTGGGCATCTGTGAATGGAAAATTCATATTAAAAAAAAAAGGTCTAAGACATCCAGGTTAATGAATTAAATCTAATTATTAGGTGTATAAAATAACAACAGCAATTGCTAATAGAATACAATGGCCTGAGTTTTTAAAGACAGGGCAATAAACGACGGTTAAATCTGTGAATGGAGCCCTAGCTTGCAAGTCTGTCAACTGTTCTTTCAAATATGCACCTCAAATTGAGTTTGCTCTTAACCAAATTTACTCTACCTAAGCATCAGGAAACTAGAGAGAGGATAAGGTTAATAGCTTAGATTCAGTATTTATGAGGTTGAAGTATTCGAATAAAATGATGTGAGTTTATGTGATAATTACTGTGGTGTGTTCCCCACCACCGTTGCCTCAAAGCTTCCTGCTGCAAGCATATCCAAGGCTGACTACGGTAGAGGAGGAAGACAAATCTGCTACCCTCTAGGTCCTTCTCTCTGGGCTACGAATTAAATTGACATGAGACAGAATAACAGGAGAAAACCAAACAAAGCTTTATAATATGTATACATGGGAGAAACCTAGGAAAACTGGGTAACTCGCCAAAATGGCGGAGGTTGTCCTCTTAAATAGCATCTTCAGCAAAAGACAAAGGAGGATGTTGGGGGTGTAGGGAATCAGTTATGGGAGATTACCAGAAAAGCACAGTAAACAAGAGTAAGGTTATTATGCAGATTTAAGTCCTTGCCTTCCACATTGATAAGAGTTTCTAGAGATAAGGTCATCTCCCCTCTTCCTGGTACAGAGAGGAAGACATCTTTACAAACGGAGATTTCCCTTACAGATGTAAATGCCTCTTATAAAGGGTAACTTCGTCTTTTCAGAGTTCCTCCCGTGTGCAGTTTCTTAAAAGCAACCAGCCCAAAATAATCCTCATGCCAAAGAGACACATTTTGGGGTGGCCAATTCTGATCCCCCACACTACAAATGCAGCCGCAGAGCAGAGCCTCAGGAAGAAATGATCCACAGTCCCAGCGAAGGACTATGTATGGGCCCGAATCAGCAGAAGCCCCAGAAGGGTGCGTTGTGCCAGGGGATATTGCATCAAGAAAATGGCAGTCTCAGGATTGGCAGGGCTCTGAAGGTTAGAAGGAAGAGGAAGATGGCTGATTGTTTCTGTATCCAGTGCCAGACATGGGCACTCTTCCCAGGCATCCTCTTGCTTTGACAGCTCGGATAGTAAGATCTGAACACCGAATTCACCCATGCAAAAGGACATGCACGCACATTCACGCATTCTCAGCTAAGCCTCAGACAGGAGGTTCTTACCACCACGTCCAGGGAAGAGGACCTCATCAGCTTCTCATAGCCCGGCAATGAATTCTTAGACCGTATTTGTTGGCATATGCAGGAAAGCTGAGGGGTAAACATTCCAAGCCTGACAGAAATGTAATCATTATTTCAAATAAAACGCTTAGGGGCAAATTTAGGCTTCTTAGTCTTAGGACAAATTCTGCTCTAGCAAGGGAGTCGGCCACCAATGCTTGTGTGTGGCAGAGACTCAGAAGCAGGCAAAAGGAGTGGGAAAGCTTTACAGTGAAAAAGGCAGCATATTGGCCTTTCTCTTGCTCCTGAGTTAGAAGTGGGGGAAAATATTAGGGAAGCTGGTGGTCATTAACCAAATCCTGACCATTCCGGGCTGATTCCAACAGAGGTTGGGGTCAGAGCTCTATTGTCATATGGGTCTGGCCATTGTCCTTGTGTATATAGCATGAGTCTGTGAGTGAAGCATTACAGACAAGAGTGATATGGCTTATAAAAGAGGGGGAGGAAGCAGTGGGTGCCTTTTTACCTGCTAAGAGCGTTACCACAGAAAGATGAGATTCTCCTACCGGATGCACATAAAAAGCCAGTTATTATGGTACCAGCTTTCGAGAAAAGAAAAGGCTTTATTGTGAGATCAACCTGCAAGGAGACAGGAGGCATAAGCTCTCAGATCTGTCTCCCTGATTCAGGATTTGGGGCAAAATTTCCGAGGTTAGGGAGAGCAGACTAGTACGTGGAAACGCTGGTGGGGCAGGTTTTGATTGGAGGGCTTTAAGCACTCGTGGTAAGGATTTAAAAATTTGTGGCAACGTTTCAAACGTTCATGGAGAGACGTGGAAGGGATTTTAATGCTGGATCTTCTTAGACAACAGACCCCTCGCCTCTGATGAGAGTCTAACTTCAAGTTCCGGTCATGTCCCGGTCCTCTGGTTCTGTGGGAAGGAGAATCTTTGGTTCCAGTGTCATTTCAGGTCAAGATTTCCTCTTCTGTGTATGCTCTGGCTGTGTGACTTTGCAAATTTTCTGAAAAACAATTCTTAATCACTGCTGACAAGAGATGGGTCAGTTCAAACTGGTCCTAGTGGGTCCTAGTGGTTACAAGATGAAACACATACTCTCACACAAACCCAATTGCTCACCTTATGACAGTAAGCAGTGAGGCTGTTAAACCTCATCTCTCTGGACCTGGGAGTAAATCTCTGGCCAGAGCTTCTTTAAGAGCTGAGACCTCTCACCTCCCCTGAGTCATGATACTGGACTTATGGGAGGGCCACGGGGGCAGATGGAGGAAGCTGGGCCTTTGTGTGTCATTTGGGCAGTGAGTGGTTCTGTTATGTTCATTGGCTCCAGGCAGGTTATACCTGGATGATGGAGGGAAGGAGATCCGGGCACCTAAACACTGAAGGTTTTAGGAGACCCAGCCACTCAAACACCCAAGGTGCTAAGAGACCCAGCCACCAAAACATTGAAGATGTTAGGAGATCCAGGCACCAAACAGCCAAGGTGTTAGGACACTCAGTCACCAAAATATCCCGTGATGTTAAGGTGTGTTAAGGTGCCTCTTTCAGGAGCAAGAAGGATTGCCCATGAGTGCTGTTGGGGAAATATAATTAAATACAAAATCTCCCAACCCAGAAAACCACCCAGAAGGTAAGCAAAGAAGACAATTTCCTTGTTGAATAATCATTAAATGTGAACGCGATACAAATCACAAGCAATCCACTAAGAGATTGCAAAACAGAAAGAAGTCTCACCCTTTTAGACACAACCCATTATATACATGTTCTCAAGATAGACAATAATTAGCCCTCAAGAAAGAGCACTTGACAACTCTATCTATTACACATAGTTCATCCTAAATTCACCTGGTAGTTGGGGAGACCATCTGTAGTGGTTAATTCATGTTACACAAAGGAAAAATAAACTTGTATCTGTATGACAGGAGATAGTTTTGCAACTGGGAATCAGGCTGGCCTTGTTTCTACCCTCCCACAGAGACTGAGAGATAGAGGCCCTGTGTCCCTTGATGTTTACATTGTGAAAGGATGGCTCCCAAGTCCTTGAGAAAGACATTCCTGGGTCCTAAAGCTGGCAAAGGCTTATTTAGCTTTAAAAAGGATTTCCATATATTTCAAAGAGAGGAGAAAGAACTGACAAGTTTTCTAAGGTAAATATTCTAAGAAAAGGGAAAGTGAACATCTCATCCCTTAGTTTTAACAGGGAGAATGAAGCCTCTTATCTTTAATTTGCATTTGCCCTTACAGAGTCTGGTGAGTCAACATGGACCTCAGAGAGGCAGTTCCTAGGGGCTTCATACCTCCCTTGGCAGTCTTCTCCTATTGTTCAAAATGTCCTCAAGGTTTCCAAAATAAATTCAGTTGTGCAAAGTGCTGAGACTGTCTTTGAATCCAATTGGATAAGAGAGAAAAAAGTATTTCGTTTAACCCCACCAACCTAATCTGATGTTGTTTAAAAAGAAACTGGCCCATTCTCTGGCTTGCAACTGGTCACTCTTGGTGAGATGGAAGGGGGCTGGGGTGTAAGGTAGATGAGTAGTGTTTGTGTTCACTCCTTTTCCAAGCTTTTGAGAGGATATCAAAAGGGATACATCCAACGTGGCCCAGATGTTATAACAGTGTGAGGCTACAAGGCGAGCAATTTAGGAATTGATTTCAGAATTATCTGACAAAGGACCAAGCACAAGAAGGCAAAACTTATGGCTTCACTTACGATTTAATGAGCACATCATTTATGCCATTCTCTGCCCAACATATTATTCTCCAAACTCAGATCCAAGAGCTGTAACCAGAGTCTTAAAATCAAAGAAATGCATGCTACTTTCACTTATCTTCTATCTCCATTGCCATATAAAATGCTTTTCATTTTGTCACAAATATTCATTGATTCAACCTGTACATTGTAATCATTAAAGGCAAGTGTCTCTGCTGAGATGTATGGTCAGAGGCTCACATGTGGCCACCAGCTTACTGAAAATTCATAAGAAAGATGAATAAAACCATGTCATTAGTGTTTTGGAGCCACAAAGCCAATGAAGCCATTTTTGCTTGTTGACGCCAATGTTGGTCATTGCTTTCATTTCTTTCCTTTGTCTTCTGGTTCTCATTACAATTATATCCAGCTTCAGGGCTGGCTTCGCGGGCATGTGATCTATAAAGTCACACAGGACCTGTGCTTGGTTTAATGCTCTGGTGTCATCATTGAAATTCTTAATAATTTTATCTTTGAACCTGTGCCTTGTAAGTGAAATGTGATGGGACAATGGAGCACACATACGAGAAGGGGAAATACACACAGTATGCATGTTCACTATTCCTTGCTGCCCTGAATACATAGAGCATACGCAATGTCCCGTGAGCACAGAATTCTGGTGGACCCACAATGCATGAGGGATCCGTGAGACTCAAAGCGAGGATGAGGTGAGCATGTCACATCTACAATGAGTAAGCAGGGCTGCTAACAGCCCAGCAAGGCCACGCTTTCCATTCAAACCACAACTTGCTTCAAATGCAAAAGAAGGCAATGATGTTCTAAAAAATATAACAATGATGGAAACCTATCATATCCTTAGTTGTGTTAGTTTCCAGTAGTCACCTATCTCTCAGGCTGAAAATGATGACATAGACTGAAAGACAAAGTAGGTCAGCCCGTAATTCTTTTTGCATTCATTCCTTCCTACCCATCAGTAAACTAGTGCTGGATAGTGTTGGTAGAACATGCAGATATAAAGCAGCAAAATAAAAACAGCTGATTTAGTCTTGTGAAATGTTTTCACTGATAAGATTAAAATACATATACATGTAACAGTAATGAAATATAAATTGGGTAATTTCAGTGGTTCAGATATAAGGTAAATTCTCTTATATCTGCATTTAAAGCTGGCATTGCACAATATAAAGACGGATGGTAACACTCATGCTAATAATTTAAATTTTTAATTTTCCTTTAGTTAGAACAACACTAAATAGAAAATACAAAACATCATGACAAGTCAAGACAGAGACTGCAGAAGAAAAGAAAAAGCTTTGTCTCTAATTCGTTTAATACCACTTTTTTCCTGTATCTTGAACAAGGGGCCCACATTTCAATTTTGTACCAGGCCCTGCAAATTATGTAGCCAAGCCTGTTTGGATATGTACTCTTTACACATTCCATACAAGTGTCTAGAAGAATCTAGACATTATAAACAGAATTCTGCCATTCTAGTTATTGGCAGCGTTTACTTTTTTCACTTTGATACTCAAAAATATTTTATCAACAAATATTGTGCAGTTATGTTAGCATTTAGGGACATTTTAGAATGAATCACTTTAGCAAGATAGACTTCAAAGATGAGCTGACAATCCTGCGTTGAGGAAGTCAGTCTTGTAGGAAGGTACACACTTGCTAGAACATTGTCTCCATCCCTCTTCCCCATTAGATAATTAGCATGGATACCTGACAGCATCCTTGCCAGTTGCTGGTATTGAGCTTGCTATAAGCCAGCAGTTCTCAAATTTGGCTGCACATTAAAATTACCTGGGTAGCATCTAAAAAAATAAAATTCCCAGTCCCCAGGTTTCCCCCAAACAAGGCAATCCAGCCCAAACTCTAAAGGAGTCCAAACTAAAACTCAGGTCAAGAACAACTGCTTGAATCTATGACAGTGTTTTACAACTTCGTCTTAGCAAAGTGATACCCTGAGGGTCTTGTTGAAATTCCAGACCTCTAACCAAAGTAACTAGGTCCTAAAGGGTGGGAATTCTGTATACTTCCCAAGCACCCCAAGGTTATTCTTATGATCAGGAGCATTTAGGTAGCACTGCTCTAAGATGAGTTGAAAGGGAAGAAAAAAGGGGAAAAGTGATCAGCAATGAAGCTGCCAGTGATAAAACACTCTAAGAATCAAGCTGTTCTCTAAACATACTAACCCTCCTGCATTAATTATCTATATTTGTGCAACAAATTACCATAGGCTTAGTGGTTTAAATCAGCACAAATTTATTATCTCATGGTTACTGTGGATCAGGAATCCAGGCATGGCTTAGCTGAGACTTCTGCTTCAGAGTCTGTCATGAGGCTGCAATCAAGGTGTTGGCCAGGGTGCTGGTCTCATTTGATGCTCGACTGGGGAAGGATCCATTTATAAGCTCATAGCATTGTTGGCAGAATTCAGTTCCTTGCAAAGCACACACCTGAGGGCCTCAGTTTCCTGCTCACTGTTGGCAGAAGATGGCCCTCAGTTCCTTAACATGTGGGCCTCCGTAACATGGCATCTTACTTTTTCAAAGCCAGCAAAACAGAGAGGCTGTGAGAAATATGGAAGTTACAACCTTATGCAACATAATCACAGAAGTGGCATCACATCTCCTCTGCTGTATTTCTTTTGGTTAAAAGCAAGTCTCAGGTCCTGCCCACAGACAAGAGAAGGGAATTACATGAGGGTGTAGATTTCAGAAGTGGGGATCTTTGGGAGCCAATTTAGAGTCTAACAAATAGCAGAATAGTGCAGCCACTAAGAGTATGCATGGAGTCTAGATTCAGAATACTTGGGTTCACATGCCTGACATCCCGGCGTACCTTGACAGCTCCTTAGCTTCACTGATCTTCACTGATCTGTACAACGGCTTAAAAATGCTATATATAGTGTTGCTGTGATGGTCATTTAAATTATTACACGCAATGAGCTTGGCAAAATGGCCAGTGCACATTAATAGTTCCATAAAGAAGAGGCTAGCTTTGTAATTATTTCCTTAAGACACTTGGTTATGCCATATTCAAGGCTCATTCTTTTTTGTCCAGTACTAATAGCAAGAAAACACGCATTCTTATACACTCGGGTTGTTAGACAGAGACAGAGCAAGGGAAAGCTTGTTTGATCCTCTTAAATGTGTACTCACAAATGCTTGGTGCAAACTGAACAGCATTGTGCTTCTATCACATCTTTGCCATTGGGGCTCAAAATGGATTCATTCTCACATTCAGGGAACACTGACTGTGTGAGGCATCGTTCCACAATGAGCAGATAACCCCCCAATCCAAAACACTGCAATGTACTCACATAGCTGTAATAGAAAGAAGAACACATTAAGTTGTTTACAAGAGTGACAAGCAAAACACTATGGCAGTTCATAGAGGAGAGAAGGTTGTAGAGATAAAAGAAAATTCCAGTTAGAACGCATCTAAGGAAAGAGCAGTAAATAAAATATATCGCTATTGGAAAGTCTATAAAAAGTAAGTTATTCAAATATCGATGAGTGAGTGCATTATTTGGCTCGACGGAATAAAGTCCTGCTTGTTGTGCAAAATGATATTGGGCTCTTCCACGGTATTGCTCAGGGCTGGGATTTATTATCTGTTATAGTCATTCCACAGAGGTGGGTTGGACCTCCTTCCACCCAAAATTTGGTTTAAAGTTCCAGATTGATGACACCACATGCATCAAGAATGTATGGAAACAATGTATTACTCACATAATGAGGCTTTCAGGTCAGGTGCCCAAGCTGGTACAAAATGGCTTGAGAGAGCAGGAAAAGAGACAACTGAGCTTTCATGGTGGTTAGAGTATGAGGATGAGGTGAGGGCCCCTGAACACAGGCTGGGGCTTGCATAGTTTAAACCTCCCACCATGGGCAAAGGAGGATGCACCTTGGTACTCTTTTTTTTTGTGAGGAAGATTGGCCCTGAGCTAACATCTGTTGCCAATCTTCCTTTTTTTGTTTGAGAAAGACTGTCGCCAAGCCAACATTTGTGCCAATTTTCCTCTGTTTTATGTGGGACGCCACTACAGTATGGCTTGACAAGCATGGTGCTAGGTCCGCTCCCAGGATCTGAATCCATGAACCCCAGGTCACCGAAGTGGAGCGCACGAACTTAATCACTGCGCCACTGGGCAGGCCCCTGCTCCTGGGTATTCTTATCATCTTGTCCAGATGTGGGACAGAGGGGAAGGAGGAGTGGTGGGCTTGAAAGCTGTCAGCAAATATCAAAAATGGAATCAGACTCTTTAGTATAGTATCTTCTTTATGCACGTTACGTGACTGGATCACGAGAATTCATCTGTTTGCCAGGATCTTAAACCAAGCCAAGAACTCCAGAAACAGAAAGAATCCAGGCTTCACTTCACTACCCGTGCTCCCAGTTAGGCTTGTGCCTGCTGTCCCTTCAGAGCAGATCATGAGAGTAACAAAGGGTCTTCCCCTGCATGTGACCTCTTGAAATGCATTTTCAAGGGTGGAAAACCCCTACTGACCACATCAGAGAAGAGGATGCATGAAAGGACTAGAAGTCTGAGCATAAGGCTCAGTCTGTTACAAAATATATGTCACCATTCCCTGTTTTTTGTGGTTATATGTGCAGATCAAACACAAAGATTCTATGCAAGAATTTCTAAAAAAAAAAAAGGCATTTTTATGCCTCAAATCAAACATGCATATTCTCTGCAAGGATTCCTTTACGAAATGGCATTTTTATGCCAAGGTTATGAATTCTACATCTCCAGAGGAGACAGCTCAAGGCTTTCATTATTATAGTACTATTATTTAATAAAGAATGACCATTATCCTCCTGTCCTCTGAGAGGGCTGTCTTTCTTACCAGACTAAAAGAATAACAGTTTTCAGAGATGAAGGCCCTCCACTGAAGTTTGTCTCTTAGAAGAAGTAAACAGAGGTCAAGGACAATGGCCAAGGGCTTCTCTAGCTGGGTGCCTCTTACCATCAGTTAACAGTGTCTTTGCACGGAGATGAGAGACCTTCAATTCACATCCTCCAAAATCCATTCATCTTTCTCAGTAGCTAAATCCAATTAGCCGACATAAGTGTTACAAATATCACATAGCAGATATTCTCTCTTGTAATTAAAACTCCTTTTAAAGTTTTAAAATGACCCTTTGAATAAACCTCAAAGGAAAAAATAGCAGGCAATGCTTCCACTGTCTGAAAAGTTGTTTTCCAGCAGACATGCACTTATGCAGTTTCACAGCATCTATTCTGGGCTGGGCACTGGGTTAGGTATGGGACATGTACCAATGAATAATCAGGAGCATAAATAGGTAAGATCAGGGTTCTACGAAGCATGTTAAACTAAAAGAACATGCATGGTGCTGACAGGAGCAGAAGAAAACTCAGACCGAAGCAGGGATGAAATTAAAGTCACCCTTCAGTACCTAGTTCAAAAGACTTTTCCTTTGTCAAGACTTCCTCAATGTTTTCTTATTCAGTTGATTGCTGATGACCGTTTGGGTTGATTCCTGTTTGAGGTGATTATAAACAGTATTGCTAAAAAACGTTCTTTTTCATGTTGATGGTTAACAAATGTGTAGATTTCTAAGAGCGGAACTGCTGAATCATAGCATATGCACACATTCTGCTTTAACGGGTACTGCCAAACAGTTTTCCCAACTGAGCAATTTATACCCCCATGAGAGCTCCAGTTGCTCCACACCTTCACCAACGCTGGATGTTGTCTGTCTTTTTCATTTTAGTAAATTCTGGAGGTTGTATAGAAGTATCGCACTGTGACTTCAATTTGCATTCCCCTGATGACTAATAAATTTGGAAAGCTTTTAATATGTGTATTGGTTACGTAGATTGTCTCTTTTTAAAGCACCTATTCAAGTCCATCTTTCTATTGGATTTTTGGCATTTTTGATGTTGATTTATAGGAATTCTTTATATATTCAATGTATGAGCCTTTTATCTGATATGTGTTACAACTTCCTTCTCCAACTCTCTAACTGGCCTTTTCACTCCTTTAATGTTGTGTTTTGATGAACAGAAGTTACAAATACTTCTATTTTTGATTGCAGTATGATTTAAATTTCCCTGATGACTCCACCTCCCATCCCTGAGTGCTCAAAAGCACTCATTTGAGTCACAGTCTTTATTGAAAGCATCCATTGTGGTTTCCAACAAATTGCACCTCGAGCATCTGTTCATGCATTTAAATCATCACACACAGAACACGAACTCCACCACCACAGGACTGGATTCTTCATCTTAGTAGGAGCTTACTAACTCTTGCTTTCTATTTTTACAAATGTGAAGATCTAAGCAACACCAATTGTTTATTGTGAAAAAACCCATCAGTAGGCAGTTTACAATACTTGAAATCCTAGGACAATTTCACATCAAACTAATATCCTCAATGCATCAGAGGTAGATTCTGCTCAATAGACTAATCCCCAAGTTGCCTGCCTTGCTCATGAGATTCCTTGAGCTGCAGTCAATTTGCTTTTGTTCAGACATCTATCTGGGTCTGAACTTTTCCTGCCTCCAGGAAAGTATAATTAGGAATATGTTATCTCTTGAAATGCTACATCAAGGCATCATTTCAGCTAAATCTTTCACAATCAGGATGCTTGAAAGACTAGTTAATAGGAAAACTGCCTAGTTAGCACAGCAGTGAGCAGAGAAAACAAAAATTAAGGGTGGAGAAATCGGACCTGATATCATCTTGTGTTGATAAAAATTGGGACTGAGAATCTTGCTGCTGCTAAGATCGAGGATCTGGGTGGGAAAACACGCCATCGAGGCTTGTAGAGACAAGACAACACAGACGAGAGAAAGGAAGGATTGATTATTAACATGCCCACCAGTTCCCCAGCACAGATGTCAAAGGGAAATGATCACTCAGGATTTAAGGAGTTGGCAAACAGAAAGGAGGAGGACTGGCTGGATTCAGGGGATAACACACTCTGAGTAGCTGACAGGAAGGAGAGAGAGAGACGTCAGGAAGAAGAGAGGTTCACACGATGAAAGGGAGGATACAAAGGCAGTTTTATAAACGTTTAATACTCTCCAACCTCTGATGTTGACACAACTCCTCTGGAACTACCACTGGTCTGACCTGCCTGGATTAGTGTTCACAGAGAAAAGGGTTCAGAACTGAAAATGCCAAGACATGGGCTGAAGCCGGTTTGGTTCCCAGGAATGTTCCTGTCAATATTGCATTAACAGAAGATGTGCCATCAGTGGAACAGATCACTAGAATTACATACTTTAAAAAGGCTTCAAATAGGTGAAGATTAAGAAATATGACATAAACTTCTCTTTCGTCTGTGGTGTAGCTAAGAGATTTATTTTATCTAAGTCACTTTGGAAACCTCTCATGATGTTGCTAAGTAGAAAAGAACATACTTACTCTAAGAAATAAATTCCTCCTCTCGGCTGGATCTCTGAGTGGGTATAGGTAGCAGTTGAGTGTGCAACAGATTACCTGGGCATCTTGTCCAAACGCAGCAGGTCTGGATGTGGCTCAAGGTTCTGCATTCCTAACATGCTCCCAGGTGATGCTTATGCTGCTGGTCCACAAATCGTATTTTGTGCAGTAAGGGTCAAAATCACCTGAGGTTATCAGGCAGAGACACAAAATTATAGTCAGATACGCCTGTATCAGTTTTCTATTGCTGCTATAACACATCATCCCAGATTGAGCAGTTTAAAACAATACCCCTCTATTAGCTTACTGTTCCGTGGGTCAGAAGTCCAAGTGGCTCCATCAGGTTCTCTGTCCAGGGTCTCTCAAGAGTGAAATTTAGGTGTAAACCAGGCTGGGTTCTTTTCTAGAGGCTCTGGGAAGAATCCATTCCCAAACTCATTCAAGTGGTTGGCAGAGCCCAGTTCCTTGTAGTTGTAGCACAGAGGTCCTGTTGTCTTCGGGCTGTCAGCCCTTCACTACTAGAGTCACCTCTAGAGTCCTTCCATAAAGTCAGCTACATCTCAGACCCAGCAAGGATGTGTCAAATTCTTCTCATGCTGCATTTCTTTCTCTTCTTCTGCTGCATCTGACTCACTCTTCTGCTTTCCTCCCTGCTTTTAAAGAGATCAAGTGATTAAACAAAGCCCATTCAGATAATCCAGGATAATCTCCCTATTTTAAGGTCGATGACTTTAATCATGTCTTCAAAGTCCCTTTAGCCAAGGAAAGTATCATCTTCATGGGTGCTGGTGATTAGGGCATGGAAATTTCTGGGTGGTCATTATTCTGTCTACAAGGCCCGACAATATCATTTTGTGATCACCTTGAGGTCTATATCTTCATTTTATCAAGGGGCAGACACGTGTTAGGTCTTGGGATTTATCTTTGAAAGACAGCTAACCCAAATACATTCATGTGTGTGTATCTATATACTCACACACACAGAGTGTCCTTTCATACTGTATTAGGCTGCTCCAGATGCCATAACAAAATGCCACAGACTTAGGGGCTTAAACAACAGACATTTATTTTCTCACAGACATGTTTTTCATCACCTCTGTGTGTGTCTGTGCCCAAATGTCCTCTTCTTACAAGGACACCAGTTGTATGGAATTAGGGGCCACCCTAATGACCTAATTTTAACTTAATTTCCTCTTTAAAGATCCTCTCTCTAAATACAGTCACATTCTGAGGTCTTGGGGGTTAGGGCTTCAACGTGTGAATTTTGGGGGGACATAATTCAGCCCATAACACATAGGAAGGGCCTAGTCACTGGTCCAGGTCCCATCATTCATTGCTGACTGCTTTTGACCAGTGCTAGGCACTGAGAAAACTGCCTCTAAAGCCGAGCTTCCATTTTCATCAAGGAGAGAAGCCATTTTCCATCCTCACTTACACTCCAGGTATCTCTATTGTTGCTCCTGCAAATAGACCCTCTTCATGTTGGGGACACAAGGAGGCTCTTAAAGAGAAGAGCTGGTCCAAGCAATAAATAAAAATAGACTAAAACTGAGTTCATAATAGCTTTGCAAGACTTGAAATGGTTTCAATTATATAGTAGCGCACATTTCCTGAGAAGTGGGGCAATTTGTACTTGAGCTATTCTCTGATGTCAGATTATAGTACAAGCAAAGCAATTAGTTTGAAAGGGCTTAGGAGAAAGCACAGGAACAAAGGTAGATACAGAGAGAGGGGAATTCACTCTCAAGTACTCAAATGCAAAGTCCAACAGCAACAATCAATAGTCTGCATTTTTGTCAACAACAGATGGATTTGCATACATGAAACTTAGATTCGTAGGTCACAGGCTGGTTTGGTTCTGTCTCTCCTATTAATGGGGCTACTGACTCACCACGAACAAGGCAAGGGCTAAGAGCCGTGTCCCCCAGAGTGGAATCAAATTGGCATTATTCCATGTATACACACCCCAGGCCCTTTAGCGAGGCGTGCTGTGCGTTTAAAGACAGATTTCAGGGTTAGGATTTGAACTGTGGGAAAGGACACCAAGCAGCACTCATAGGTCTTTGACCTTCAACCTTGCTACTTAAGAGAGGAGCTCTAACCAGCTGTTCAAACCAGCTGCGACTTAAGTCAGTTCAGATACCAAACATATTCACAGCTATCAAAACACATTTGACCTCCAAGCCTATGATATCAGATTGATTTTATTCCCTAATCTTTACTAAGGTTAAATTAAGACTGTTTAATAAGATTAATGTAAATCTGGTAAAAAAACAACTAGGTCTTAAGATTTTTGTCACTGTCTTGTGCAGAATAATGTTAGACATTTATCAGATGCTCAGTGCAATCACTTCTATAAAGGTAGCAGCATTCTCCCTTATAGAAACCAGGGAGACGGAGAATGAGATGTTTAGAGCACTGGTCATTTGGACGTTGAAAAGGAAGACTGTCTCATTAAATGGACAAATAAAAAAGTTCCTGTAACAGACAATGGTGTTTTGAGTAAACTAAGCAAGATGGAGGAGGTAGGCAGATTGGAATTAACTTGGCATTGAAATGAGTTAGAGTTATATATAGTGCCCATATTGGCTAAATAGAGCACTTTATAATAACTTCTAAGCCCGGGCAGACCACACGGATAAGGTACAAGACGGCTTCAGGGCACTAAAGGTGCACCTGTTTCCAGGTAATTTGCATACCTGGTGCAAGGTGTCGGGGGCTCTTTCTCTATGACTCCACCCATGCAGCACCCACCCACAAAGCAACACGCTAATGAACATGCCCTTCATTCTTGGTCATGGCCCTTGTACCCACGTCCTATCTCTTGCCCTCCTCTGTTTCCTCAGCTCCTTGTTCTTCTTTCTACCTTCAGGGTTATAAAGAGCAGTTCCTAAACCACCAGAGAAGTTCCTTTAAGTAAAATCAAGGAAGAGACCTTTTGTGATCATTTCACTGCTTATCCCCAAGATCCACTTCCCAGTAATGGGGAAATAGAATATCGCTCTCCCGAGGTCAGGGTGGGTCCAAGTTCCTTGTCACAAGCCACAGCTCCTCTTAAATCTCAGAGCTCTGAAGACTGGCAAATTCCATTGGGGAGAAGCCTTAGCATCCAGGGATCAGCAGAGCATTTGTTAGAGTAGCAACTTCGAATTTCATCCTGTCTTCATCCCAGTTGAAACAGGACTCAGAGGGCACCCAGGAAAGGCCAGAGACCAGAGAAAAAGTACAATTCCAGGACAAGGAAACTTGGCTTTTGGGTGCCCCTGGGCTGTTTACGGACAGTACTGAAGGCACAGACACTGGGGAGCAAAATGAAGGGGGAAGGAGAGAAAAGGCAAATTCTGCCTGTGTCATAATCTTGACCTTCTTTAAGGATCAGAAACTTGTCTCTCTCTCCTAGGTTATGCAATCATTTAATTTCCCTGAATGAAAGTTTTGAATCAGCTAAACCTTTTTTTTCCCTAAATTTGACACAAATAACTCAAGCATTTCCAACCATCATTTCTGTTCAAAGAAGCAAATACCTCTCTTTATGCAAAATCAGATTTCTTGAAAAAGAAATCCAGGTTCATTGTCCAGACTAAATTCTGATTCATCTTATGCCCTTTTTGTCTTTTGTTCCTTTTTAATTACTATTATTTTAATTTCAAATTAGATTGGTTCAACATCATGCTGTAAAACAAACGCTGTCAATAGACTTTATTATCACAAAACAGGAACTTAAGCAAAAGTTGATTGTGAAATCTATAGCTGTCTTAAAAATAGTAGCAAAAAACAGTAGCAAAGCTTATGTTGTTCATTTCTGGATGGTTTGTGAAAAAGGGTTTTATCTGCCCCAAATTATGCAGCTTGGGCTTATTTCTATTGTGCTTGTTGTCAGACTTTGTCCACTGGGTTTCTGAAAATTGAAAAGAGGATTAGACTACTTTATAATTGTACCTATAGATACAGTGGTTGAAAGTTTTTTTTTCTTCCCTTGGGGATAAAAGTCACCATTTGGAGGATATACTCTGCATAAACCATATTTTCTACTGAGATCAACTCTTCCTTCTTTCTGTCAAGCTTGTCTTTTGATTTTTCCCCTTGGTTATAAGCCCAATTTTACCTAACTGAGTCCTCAACCACTTACACTGGAATGACAGCTGTGTTTAATGTTATCGGAATTTAACACGTCTAAATAGCTTCACTCCAAAAAGATGACATTTCTGTATATTGACTTTGGATAGTCAGTTCTGGGTGCCATTATTAATTGTTAGTGATGTTAAGAGTATATATGAGTGTTCAAGATGTTTTTACATAGTTCCCTATTGCTCAGACAAAACCAGGAACTGTGTACCACTGCAAAGACCCACATTCTACCATCTCAGGGTTTCTGACTTAATGAAATCCATCACAGCCATACATTAAGTGAGGAAGGGTCCAACTACTTCAGAGCTCACACTGTCAGGAGTTTTGATGTCCTCCCAGGAAGAGATGTTTCCAAATAGGATTTCTAGTGGGTTGGAATCTCTGGGACCAGCCAGAGATTTTGGAATGGCCATTTACGCCCTGTAAATTTTATATAGATAAACACCAACTCTAAACGTATTATCAATACCAAGTGTTGCCCTCCCTTATAATTTTCCCCCCAGAAGCCTCTTAGTCAGAATAAGCTAGGTTATACGACAGTACCTAACTGCTCTAAAATCTCATGGGTGTAAAACAAAGGCTTATTTCTTGCTCATGTTTTATCCCCAATGTGGTTAGCAGAGAGATTCTGCTCATCCTTGTTACTCACAGACCTGGCTGATGGAGACTCTGCCATCTTATGATGCCACCCTCTCAACATGAGGCATCAGGCTTTGTAGCAGCAGGGAAGAGAGCACTGGAGAGGTGATGACGTCAGCCCAGAAGCGATAGACATCACTTCTCATTATGTTTCATCGTGAAAAAGTCTGAAGTACTCACCTGAGCACATCTCTCTTGAAAGGCATGGACTTTCCTCCATGTTCCCAGAAGTAGAAGATAACCAGACATAGGAATATTTATAATGCTGACCACATGGGGCAAGGAGCATTGAGCATGCCTAACCCATGATGCTAAGCAAAACAAGTGCCCTGAAGTCCTCTAGTTCATTTTTTTAAAGACCATTTATTTGTTTCTCTGAATTAATTCAACCTACTTGCAGAGACAGATTATGAACCACACAAAATTGCCATGGCTGAATATTGGCAATTTCATATGGTTCAACATAATAATATTTATGGAATGGTGTACATGTATCTAAAATTGACTTTATTAAAGAAATGACTCTCACCATGAACTGCATTTTGGGAAGGCAGGGAGTATATGATGCTCTGGTGTGAAAACAGCATCTTTACAAGAGGGACGCTGGAGAAAGTTGAGAATAAGCATCCCCGTCTTCAGTCTCCTTTTCGAGACACAGTGGATTTATGTATATTTATTTTAAGAAAGTCACATTGTATGACCCCAGGAAAGTGAGAGGAGAGAGGAGCAAAATCTGGAAGCATGTTGCTATCTGATTCTCTTACAATTTCCTGTCTTTATTGTTGGTTTCATCTCCCTTCCTTCTATGTCACTTCACCTCTTGGAGAGCTCACACAGTCAGCTTGGTTTCATTTGGAAAGCTCCATCCCAGCAGGATGTCTCTCCTGCCCAGTTGTGTGGAGACTGGCTATTGTGATGACTGAACCAATTATTCTTAGGGGATACAGAGGCGGACAGGATCCCTCTGGAGGAAAATGGAGCCCAATTGGACATAGGATACAGGATCGGTTTTCAAAGACTAAATTGTGTCTTGACCATCTGATTCAATGTCATATAATCCTCTTTCAGAAGTACAGCACCAAGTATTTCCAAAATTTTTTAAATTATAACAGCAATTATGTTCTTTTCTTTACACCATCTAATCTCAGCATGGTTAATGAAACCAAAAAAAAAAAAAAAAGAAAAGAAATTCAAAAGAAAAACTAGCAAAGGATGTTAAGCAAAGTTTGGTTTTACTACACTCTAAATATTACTATTTTGAGATGAAAATGTTCATATTCAAATGCAGTCACTTTGCACGGATCATGAGATTGTGACCAGACAATGCAAATTAGATCATCCAGTTAATCCTACAGGTATTCACGATCCTTTAGTCCAAAAGGCCAACATCTTCTCTTGTGGCCTTTGATGCTGAGTGTCCAAGGTGGTGTTCTGGGTTGACGCATGACAAGTTTACGGTTTGCAACACAAATCCCCGAAGAAGCATAAATTCACAGGCTTATTATGCAGGTTTTTCACGTATGTAAGGGCATATGGCTATGGTTATCGAGTAGGTGCCTTCAGAGACATAAAAAAGAAAAAGAAAACATGTGAAAGGAAAGAGAAAGCTACTGGATATTCATTTAGTAGTCCATATTCAGGAACGATTACAGACATGGAAAGGTGGATACCTATTTACTTACAGCTTACAGACTCTGCCTTCCTGAGTTTGTTGACTAATGTTCGTACTTGACACATGGGTAGATTTAAATGTTTATTTTTACTTTATTAATATAGAGCATCATTTTACTTAAGAAGTAATGAGAGGAATCAAAACTCCTTGGGTGTCATTCCTAGCTGCAAACATAAAGGAAAGACCTACTGGAAAGGTTTAATGTCATACATGCATAAACTTGGCCTGTTTTCCAATGTCTTTTAGGTAACGAATCTCTCTGTAATGACTGAGCTGCATTGCCTGACCAGACCAAGGCCCGCTAACGACTCAGTCCAGGGGACATTTCTAAAATCATGTATATTCTTGCCTTATGGTTTCTAGCATCTCTCGTTTTGCAAAAGCTGAAGCCATGCATAAGCTCAGGCAAGGAGAAAAGTACTTAAACACTTTTCACTTTAGCCTTCTTGGAATATTATTGTTTCAAAACTGGGCAACTTGTGGAATATTTCTCTAACTCCCAGTCTCTTTTCAGTCAATGTTTATGTCTTTTACTTATTTTTTTCCTTAATTGTATGCATTTCTCAGTGTATGTGTTCACTGATTGACTGACCTTACTGCAGAATATTCTCTTTTATATGCATTTCTGAATATATATGGTCAATGATTGATTTTACTGTAAAATATCCTTTTATATGATTAAAAATGATCTTCCTGATTGAATATGCAAATCTAAAGTGACTCAATTATATTTTCTTAGCTCTGATCAATTTTGTTGCCCAATTTAAGAAGCTTTCAATTTCCTCCCACGGCTTTTCAATGGCTAGAGTGAATGTTTATAAGTTCCTGCATATATTTGCAACGTAGTAGCTTTCAAGAGGTAAAGCTATTTCATAAATTACTCAGTACAGTCAGTGCTATGGACAAAAATAAGTTGTTCCTAACTTTCCTCCTCTTTCTTGATAGGAAACAAATATAGAAAATATCAATTATTCCCATAATATTTGTACCCCAAATATTAAAGAAGCGTATTAACTATTCGACATCTAATAATTATCAGCACTCAGATAGGACGCATTAGTTTAGTTTCAAAAATAATGGTGAAAACAGGTTGGTCAGAATGGAACTTCTTACAAGATTGGTACATAATCTTGCATGATTTCCACTAATGGATGAACCCGATTTTGCTCTAAGGGAAAAGATGTAGAAAGTATGAGAATGTAGAAGAGTGTAAATGTCTTATGATGGGACCCTGGAGCAGGGAGGATTGCCAGCTTTGTGTTATTTTCTTCCCGAATTCATGATACTACCAGGACTCCATTCTAGGTAAACCAGCAAAAGTCATTCATTGTACAACAAATATTTTTGAGTGCCCACTATGTGGCAGGCACTGTCCTAGACATTGGGAATATAAAACAAAGTCCTGCCCTCATACATTCATATATTTAATCTTCTGGAAGGAAACAGACAATAAACATATTTATAGACAAAGATATGGGTATAGTGGATGCTGAGCTGGGATTTGGGATTTCCATTTTATATAGATGGCCATTATATATTGCCATTTTATATACTTAAGGAAAGCCTCTCCAATAAGGGGATTTTTGAGATGAGAATTGAAGAAAATAAAGACAGAGCAATATGTCTTTCCATCCACAGAGAAGAAACAGTGAGAGCAAAATCCCTGAGAGCAGTCGGCATATTTGAAGCCTGTGTGGATGAGGAGGAGATATGCTGGGGTCGTCTGGGCAGAACACACACAGAAATCAGCATGATGGCAATCAAGAAGGGAATCTTAAAAAGGACTGAGAGTCTTGGTTTAGAGGTGCATGAGCAAAGGAAACAAGGTATTTAATTGCTTAAGGACAGTTATTCAAGACCAAAAGGATGAACTTGAAATCAGTCCTAAAAAGTGGGTGGCGGGCAAGGCTCTGGATGAACTCAAATAGAGCAGATGAGACTAGGTGAGAACAGAACGCCCTGATTCCATCCCATGCCTCCTCCGCTGCCTTTCCCCACCAGCTCACTCCACTCTCGCTTGCATCTTCAAAGTCTACTTTGCGCCTTTCCTCCCGCAGTCTACATTCAGACAGAAGCTTCTCTAATGCTCAAAAAAAGATGTCTTTACCTAGCTCCCCGAGATATGCTATTCACTCTTTGTCTGCCTTCTTATACCATCCTAAGGGGAAGAGTGCACACTCACAATGCCTATTTCCACAGCCCACTCCCTCCTTAATACCATGTACTTGAGCCTTCTCTCTCATAGCTCTGCCTCGTCACACTCTCAAAGCTCACGTGACCTGCTATACCACAAAGCCAACTGGCTCTCCCCAGCACTCTCCCTCTCGTGTTCACCTCCACTTTCTTTACCTTTTACTCCTCCTGAAGATTCAGGATTCGGCCCTGCTGGAATCCTGGCTTGCTTCCTTCCCTCTGAAGGGTCCTCTTCTTTCTTTTCCTCATCTACTCGTTCCATTGAAATCATGTGTTCCCTCTCCTAACTCAATATTTTATTCACCTGTGCAGATAACGCCCACTTTATCATGAGTCCTGCACCTTCTTGTGCCTGCTATACTAGTTTTCTATCGCTGCTGTAACAGCCTGACCCAAAGTTAGCAGCTGAAGACAATGCAAATTTATTATCTCAGAGTTGTGTGGTTCAGAAGTCAAAGTGGGCTCAGCTGGTTACTCTGCTCATGGTCTCACAAGGCCAAAATTAAGGTGCTGGGCATCCTGGGCTTTCATCTGGAGACCCTGAGAGAGAATCATATCTGGTTACTGTGCTCATGGTCTCACAAGGCCAAAATTAAGGTGCTGGCCATCCCGGGCTTTCATCTGGAGATCCTGAGAGAGAATCACATCTAGGTTCATTCAGGTGGTTGGCAGAATCCAGTTCTTCGGGGTTCCAGGACTGAGGTCCCAGTTTCCTCGCTGTCAGCTGTGGGTTGTTCACAGCTCCTAGATACTGCCTGTATTCTCCACCACCTTGTCCCCTCCATCTTTACAACAGCAACAGTCCACTGTGTCCTTCTCATGCTTCAGCTCCCTATGACTTCCCCTTCTGCCATCTCTCTTCCTCTTCCAAATTCTCTGCTTTTAAGGGCTCATGTGATCCCATTGGGCCCACCCTGGATAAACCAGGATAATCTCCCTATTTAAGGTCAGCTGATGAGTAACCTTAATTACATCTATAGAGTCCCTTTTGCCATGTAACATAATATAACCATGGGAGTAAACCAGGGGTTGAAGGTCATGGAGCCAAAATTCTGCCTAGCACACCCACTGAACAACTCCGTCTGAGCATCTAAGTTCTTCCTCAAGCTCAACTTGTCCTAAACCACCTTCTCCTTCAAAGTTATTTGTCCTTCAATTTTCTAAATACTTGTATTGGTATCACTATTCATCATTTTTGCCCCTTCCTGTCTCTCCTCGAACTTGCAAATTTCTCAGTATCATAGCCATAAGATCATGTGATAGTGTGCATGCCCACCCTTTTCTTGTCCCAGGAAATAAAGAAAAAGATCACATCTTTATGTCACGCTGCTATCAATAAACATAGCAGCCCAGAACTCCAGTCACTCCTGGCCCTGCTCAACCATCCCATGGTAGAGTGGATCAATATCTCAGCATCCACTTTCACATGACAACGTTCTGATGGTCCAAAGACCACCAGCATCAGCCTCATCTTGGAGCTTATTAGAAATGCACAGTCTCAGGCCCATCCTCCATCTACTGAATCCAAATCCAACATAATCCCCAGCTGACATCAAGCAAGAGATATAGAAACAGGCATTATGTCTTAGGTCTGGGAAGCTCCTTCCTCACCTTCAGTGTGTTGCAAGGAAATTTTCGTGCCAAAAATATAACGAACCATACAGATTCCTTATCTCTCTTTTCTGGGTTTTGACATCCTATCTCTTATCTCCTTTAGATATGAGCATGTGTTGTTGCCATCCCTGACCCTTACAATCAATCCTTTCCTGAATTCTCACACTCTGATTTTCTGCCCATCACAAATACCATCTAAAGATGATCCTTCCAGAAGGTTCTTTGAATACCACTGATAGCGCACTTAATCTTGCTGGATAATCACAGATGTCCGGTGAATTTCTTTTCTTTTTCTTTTTTTTTTTTTGAGGAAGATTAGCCCTGAGCTAACTGCTGCCAATCCTCCTCTTTTTTCTGAGAAAGACCAGCCCTGAGCTAACATCCATGCCCATCTTCCTCTCCGGTGAATTTCTCATGCCTGCTCTTTCTCTAGATATTCTTTGTGAGGTCTGAGTAGCTGCCTACCTTACAGGAAAAGCAAGTCCACACAAATCATGCTGAATGATACATCTCTATGTGCTCTTGCTTTCTTTTGTTTCCATAATTCATATTGTTCTTTACCAGAGTTCATACTCATTTTCCCAGATGGATTACTGACTAGTTAAAATAAATATTTCTTATTGCTATTTGTTATTAAATGTTCAAGGTGCAATTGAGTTTGATTTCTTCTTCATTTTTGTAAGGCAAGGGAGCGATTGAATTTTAATCTCAGTAATATATCTTCCAGTAAGTTAGATATGTACAGGAACATGAATCTGAGACTTAAATAGTTTATGGTGATGAATATTACTCAACAGTCACCATTATCTGTGCTCCATTTTCCTCGTATATTTAAAAAATGAGATTTAATTGCAAATGCCTGGAATTATGATACAGATTGTTTTCTATCAATGTCCTTTAGGTGATTAATATTTTTAGGCGATCAACATTATTCTCTAGTCTTAGAAATTGTGTTATTTCAAATCTTAAATTCCACGAATGATGCACATTCTTATAATCATTAATTAAATGTCATTTTTAATGTACGAAATGTGTATTGTAATTCTATTGCTGAAGTGTGTAATCACGATATAATTTCCAAATATAGAAAGCAACTATAAAAGGGAAAAAAATGAATGAATAAATAAATGTACAGATTTCATTTTTATTCTAGGCCTCCCAAGCAGCTATGTTCCACATGGTTGGGTACTATTATAATTCAGTCAACATTATGCATTTTATTGGGCACTATGAGAATAAAATAAATAAATAAACAAGACATGGAACCCATCTTAGGTTCTTATAGTATAATTGCAAAACAGACTCATGAAAAGTACAAAGTAGAATAAGTTTCAGAGAGCAAGTACTATCTTAGCACACAGGAGAGAAATCACAGTAGACAAGAATGGCCACGACGGCTTCTTGTGCCTTAAAGGATAGTTAGAATTTGAATAAATGAAGAAGGATGGGTGGTGGTGGGGGGATTGAAAAGAAATCTCAATAATAAGAACATGTGTGGCTTTCTAGAGGGAATCCATATACTCCAAAGTTCTAATTATGTGAGTCGCACCCAAAGATCTGATTTTAATTCCAGAGAACCAAAATGGTGGGGAGGGAGTAAGAGAATGACCCATCTCAAATCCATTTTCTTAATAACAGGCATTAAACTTTGCTGTTAAACTATAAAATGCTTATGAAGCAATGGCAAATAAGCCATGCATAACATGTAATCCACTGACATAAAACTGGAACATTTAATTATGAAATAAAGTTTAATGAAAAAGATATACATTGATTCCCATGGAATATTTTCCCCTTTGCTGCACTCATTATTTAGTATCTTGGAATTTTGGATAAAAATTGTAGAAAATTCATATTCTGAATTTTCAATGATAGTAGACAGTGGGTAGAGAACAAAGGATGTGAACTCTCTGCTTTCAAGTTTTGCTGCAAGAGGGAAGCATTCTGTTGGATCCCTGAGAGATTCTCCCACAATTCACACCAGCATGTAAAGGTATCACAATTTACTGTCTTGTACATTCCTTCACAAACTGATGCCTTTGGTCCATCTTCGAATCCCATGGTGGCTACCATGCCCTTTGATTTAGAGAGGTGTGGGGAGGGATTGGTCATAGTGACCTGCAAAATGGAATGGGCTCACTTTCTTCCCATTGGGTTTAGGGTTGATTTATTTCATGGCCTTTTGAGTGAGTTTTATACTCAGAGTTGCTAATTCTTCTTGCCTTTTGGCCTCTTTATACGGCCTTTCTTTACATTTGCTTAATGATGGTAGGGTTGTCCATCTTTCTATGCTCCTGCCTCTTTCACTAGGTGATAACCTTACTGAGGTCTTTCCAAATTCTGCATGCCTCACTGCCTTAACACAGCTTGTTGCACAGCAGGTGTGTGGGTTTTGGAAAGGAGGTCAGAGGAATTGTGACAGAAAACAGAAACTGAGCAGAGAAGAGAGAATGTAAAGGTGTCTAGATAGAAAGAGATCAAAGGCAAATGAAACAAAGAAACATTGTATAACAAATAAATATTTCCAACCTTATTCCACATACATGGCTTCCATATTCTCATCACGCTCAGTAATCAAATGTGTTAGGAAGCACTGAACACAGAACAAAAAGAGCTTTCTATCAACAGCATCTAAGAACTCTGGTTTTCAAGATAGTTTCTACGTGTAACCTTAAGGCCACATTGATGTGGACATTTTCCAGTGCCAGCAGTTTTATTTAGCATATTTTAAGCCAATGAGTTCTGCTCCATGGCTTAAAAAATGAGACACTAAACTTTTGAGAAGAGATTGAGCTGGAAGAAATTCTTGCTTGCAGTCGGGAACAGAAAGTATGAACACACAAACACACATCTCTTAAGTATTTAGAAGTGGGTTGCATAAAATAATTATTGGGTGTTGGAAGAATCTTCTAACTAAATTTGCTACATTTTTTACTTTACCTAGAAACAGTTACTTTCACATGTGGCGTTAACTGTTTCCTTGAGCTGGTAACTCAAGGTTTTGAAAACCGTGAAACTGTAAACCTTTCCCCACATCACTGATATTAAGTTGACATTTGCAGGGACTAAAAGTCTTAACACTTTTAGTCAGAAAACCAATACTTTCAGACAGTTCACAGGAAGTTTCTGCAAATATGCATGCAGATTCATTCCAAGCTGGTGTCAAAGAGAAGTCTTACACTTGGGTAGCAACATAGGAACTACGAGAAAGAATTTACAAAAACAATAACTTTATCACACTGTGGCTAGCTGAACTAGTTTTCTTTCCTATTAGGCTAACACTTTATGGGTTGGTTTAAGCCATTTCATTTAACAAAAACGCACACGTCTGAATTTCCCCAGACTCTCCTTACGAAGTTCTTGTTGGGAAGTCATGACTCTTGGAGGAGAGGCCAATTATTTTCTTCATGTCTTGTGTTCATCAGAATGACACCAACATTTTGGTTTTACTTAGTTCTCTATTGCTTCTATACTCTATCTCTTTGTCCCTTCATCTATTCTTTACCTTACTTTCACTGGAACAAAACTGGATCTCTCCAAATCTCTAAGGTCCCCCTGAATAGGTCCTTTTGAATAGGCCCTAGCATACTGCACAGATTCAATAAATGATAACCATTATTATTAAGAAATATTATGCATTTGCTTTGTGAACATACAAGTTACATGTTCTCCAAGGGAATGAGCTCTCAAACAAGCTGTAATTTATAACTAAAAATAATCATGTATTAAGTACATCTACCTTTGAAATGCACATTTTACTCAATATGCACTTTTAGAGTTAATAGTCAACCAGTTGGGTAATCGTTCTTACATAACAATGTATGGCCCAAATTCTTTCCCCACAGTGGGCCGAAAGAGACATAGCTTAAAATGTTCTTCTATTATCACAGAGTGTTCACGACATTTTATTCTGGACATTGTTTATTGTGGATTTTTCTGAAGCCATTGTGTCAGAGTCACTCTATTTCTGACTTTTATAAACCAACATGACAAACGGCCTCTACAATTTCTTTGTAATCCACAGCCCAACAAGCTTCCCTAAAAATGTAACTATAGCTTCTCTAAATTTTCCGTGACTTACGGTGATCACCAGGCTTTGAGAGCGAGGCGTGAAGGTAGGGAAGTGAGCAAAGAATGTGGCTGTGTTCTACTGCCTAAGTTTGATGTGCAGAAAAGTCTCCCACACTCCCATGTCCTAAGATCCTTTCACTAGGGCATTGCTGCATAATTATCTCTACTTAGCTTCCAATATTTTCTTCCTTTGTCTGGGAACTGGTCTCTCTCCCATTTATTCTTTGAAGTTGAGAATAATTAAAAAGCCATTAAAGTTCTCTCTTTGCAATGACACTACATAAATTAAACCTTAGTAGTGTTGAAAAGCTACAACGTGACCTCAGCCTTCCAAAGTGTCACTTTATCTACAATTCAAATTTCATTTGTGTGAACAGGTCTCCTTCAAGTCTTGTTAATTTGAAACTCAAGGATTTGGATGTAAATAATGAAAATATATGACTTATTATTAATGTGACAGCTTCTAGATTATCTTCAGTCTGGGGAAGTATATTAATAGGTAAAGAACAGTATTCTCTAAAGGACCTACCAGAGTAGTGAAATCTCTATTGGTATTTTAGAAGTTGAGTAGATTATTTTCTTGAATTATTTGCTGGGAGATTGGTTCTTAATCCTTATACTTTCTGTCAATGTTTATCTAGACAAAGAGGATTTTTTTTTTTTACTGATTTTCAAGCGTAAAAAATTGAGTTCTGAATGAAATGAATTCAGGGTGATAGAGTAGTGGGCTACAAAGACATTAAGGAGCGTCCAAGAGAGTGTTCTCACGAACATGCATTGCTTCTCCCACTCTCTCCCTCCAACTGAGCAGCATGCATCAGTTACTGTGCTTAACAGCGAAGATTTGGAGTTGAACGAGAGACTATTTTTGCATGACTGAAACATATGGCCTCATAGATACAACAGCCCCATGAACAGAGTTGCAATGTAAGGTCAAGTATGTGGCAGGAATGGTAAGCCCAAGATAACACGGGGACACGTGAGAAGATAATCAACCCAGGCGAGAGTAAGAGTAAAGGTTCCTCAAAAGGCCATGGGGAGTCTTTGAGGTTTAGGGGGAATTAACACAGGAAAAATATCCTTTCAAGGAAGAGCAGCAAGTGAAGTGGACAGAGGTGGATAATTGAATAGAAATCGACTGACAAGTGGAAGATCACCAAGAGCTTCAGCACCACATTAAAGAGTTTGGTGCTTTATCTCAAAGGAAATTGGGAATGATGCCTACTGGATTTCAAACGGAGGAATGGCAACGTCATTGTTTTACAAAGATGCTCTGGCTCCAGCACAGAGAGACAGCAATAGAGAGAGTCAAGGAAGAAAAACTCTTGTTTTAATGAACAAACTTTAACTAAGGTAGTAGCAATGATGATGCAGAAAAGGGGGAGATTCAAGAGATTTTGATAGTGGATTCTATCAATTGTGGTGCCTGATTGGGCTGAGAAATGAAGAGAGGGATGAGTCAAGATGATTCTGGGGTTCTGACTTGGGCAGACTGACTCAGGGCAGGGGTGGGGGGAAGTGATGATCTTCACTAAAATAGAAAATGAGAGATGAGAAAGAGAGAGAGTTAATTTTATATACAAAAGTATCTAAAAATAAAATAAGTAATGAGTCCAAGGAAGACGTTCTAAGGAAATAGCAGGTTAGTTTAGCTATTAAAGCTGTATTGCAATACCAGATAAAATATTCAGGACATTAAAAAACATATATCAAAAGTCATTAACTATTGATAAGGACACCATATCCTAATCCATTAAAAAAATACCCTTTCTTATCCATATTGTGAATTAGCTGCAGCTTGCTTAACCATCTATAAATTGTACAATTCAAATGATTAACAGTAATTGGGAGAAGAATCTCTAGTGGCAGAGAAAATAAGGAATTTAGAGAAACCTTTGGAGATATGTACTAAAAGAGAAGGAAGAGTGTAAAAGTCATGTGCAGATATGCGACTCAATATGGTTTACATAGTTTGGACTGTTGGTGACGTGTGATAAGTCAGCCGACTGAATGAGAAACCCTCAGCAGCACCAATGGGGGCCCATGAAAAATGAAAATGTGGGGCCCCTTCTCCAAAATTATTAAGAATTTCAAGACAGTGACAGAGAAACATTAAACTAAGCATGGGGTTCTTCTAAATATGGGTCCTTCTAAGCACAGGTCACACACTCATGTATCCAGTCCGGGGCCCTTGAAGAGAAATGAACTTGAAGCACACAACATGGGCTGCAGTCCATCCTTGGACTCTCTTGAGACCAAGACTATAACAGAGTCACAGAGATACAAACAAGTAAGTAGTACTAATGGATAGTCTTCTTGTGGACAATTGCAGAGGATGATGTGGAAAATGAAAGAAAGCTGGTTAAAAAATCTGAGAAGAACATCTAAATTAGAAAATAAAGACAAAATGATCATAGGATTTTAAGATTAAAATAGTACCAAGAGGTAAGGAGAAAAGAGAGAAACATAAGATCTTCATTCAAAATTTAAAAAAAAGGAAAGAGGCAAAATTTTTCCCAAATAAAATGTAGCTAAAATGTTGGAAAATGGTGGAGTAACATAATGTAGTCATGGTCTAGTAAAGGTCTCCAAATAAGTACTAATGATAATGATGTCTGCCTTGACAGGGTTTTAGTGAACGGCTCTTTAAAACCAAAACACACTGAGATTCAAAGAAAAGGACCAGCTGTGAGACTATTGTGACTGCAAGGAAGCCAGGAGGAAGTCGCTTGTGGGGAAGGGGAGCCTTCGTTCTTGACACACGTCATGCATCTTCTAGTAGGTGCGCAAGAGAAGAGATTTTTGAAGGAGGAGTCTAATATGCAGGACAACGGAATATGCAATGATTATATATATTGGGTTTAGGTCTCAATAATAAAATCTCTATGCAAGATTATTTCACGTTTCACAAACACAGCTTCTACCGTGTCTTACTTCTGCCTAAGGGTTTGTCCCTATCACTGCCCCACGGTCTAAATTTCTCCACCTAGGAGTCAAGGCAATCTAACAACAGGATCCCACCGCAGCATTCCCCACCACGAAGTTGAGCCTATCTCTGCCCACTTCCAAGGGAGGCACACTCCTTAGTCCCACCTGCATCTGTGTGTTCCTGTCACTGCTCCTGCCTTGAGGACATCAAAATCTGCCCACCTTCTGAGGACCATTGCAAGGGACGCCGTGGCCACTGGACAACGGCGAGTACGAACCTACTGTGTACCAAGTTCACAGCACAAGTAGGCAAAAGAAACATTGCTCATGACCTCAGGAAGCTTACGGGAGGAGAGAGGTATCCCAGACTTAAAAATACAAATAGAATTTCAAATTGTGAGCGCTACAAAGAAAAACAAAAAAGTTCTATGAGAAAGATAAGAGGGAGCTCATTGAGATTTGGGCATGAAAGAAGGACTTAGGAACATGATAAGTTATTGAAAGTGGAGCCTTTTAAGGGTTTTAAAGAGAATTGCAACATGACCTAGTTTATATTTTCAAATCATAATTCTTCATTTCTTTAATTTTCTAAAACAGATATTCTTTAGCCAATGAAATGCTTTCTTAATTATACAGCTGCCCACACTGGCTTCTGCCTCTTTCATGACGACACATGTTGTCTTGGTGGATAACTGGGTTCTTAATGACTAAATCCTATGTTTTCTCTTTAATACCTTACTCCATCTCCTCAGAATAGCAGGTGGGAGAGCTGTTGATATAGACTTCTCAACCTGGCAAATATTTGTTGATAGCAGTCAGATGCGGGAAGAGGAGAGTTAGGATGAGAAAATTCTAAAGCAGGTTTATCAACATCAGCACCACTGATAGGTGGGGCTGCATGATTCTTTGTTGTGGGGCTGTCCTGGCATTACAGGATGTTGAGCAGCATCCCTCGTCTCCATCTACTAAAAGCCAGTAACAACACCCTCCCACTTATGACAACCAAAAATGCCTTCAGAAATTGCCAGATGTTCCTTTGGTGGGGACAGAGGTGACTGAGAACCAATATTATAAAGATATATATATATATCTCACTCATGAAAGGAAAAACAACATTCAGGAATCATGAAAATAATTTTTGGATGCAAAAGAATATTTGAATTGAGTAAGACCACAAAATATTAAAATATAAAAATTCAGAATATATTAAAAATTTCAGAAAATATTAAAAAATCAGAAAAGGGGCCAGCCCAGTGGCATAGTGGTTAAGTTCACGCACTCTGCTTTGGCAGCCCAGGGTTCATGGGTTTGGATCCTGGGCATGGACCTACACACTGCTCATCAAGCCATGCTGTGGCAGTGTCCCACATACAAAATAGAGGAAGATTGCCACAGATGTTAGCTCAGGGACAATCTTCCTCACCAAAAAAAAAAAAAAAAAAAATCAGAAGAGATGTTAGTATTTAGAGAAAAATAAGTGTAGAAGAACAAGTGATGAAAGTATTGGTAATATTCTCTCCTAAAATAACATGAAAAAGGAAATACAGATTAAATCTGAGGCACTCTTGATTCTCCTCCAGTGAAAAATAAAAATTCTTCAACTTTCTCCTAGTCCTCAGTGATCTCACCAGGGTTTAGTAGGGGTAACCTTCAGAGTTGGTGGAGCTCACTCTCCTAACGTTAAAGGCATGAGAAATCTAATCCTATTCTCCCGTGAAATCAGTTTCATAAACACTGGCAGCCCTGTCCCTAGATCATAAATTCCTCCACTTCCTGTAACTTCCTTAAAGATAAGCATGTTTTATATCGAAAATTGTGCTGGGTGCAACAAAAAGTACATTCTTCTCTTTGAATCTGACATAGTTACTTGTACACTAGAAACACGAGTAGGATTTTCTGATCATGGGATTTTCTATCCAGGAATTTTCCCTTTCCAGTGTAATCTCTGCACTTGCCTTCATTTGTAGACAGCTCCTTTCATGTCTCCTTAGTTAACTGACATTTAAAAATATTTGTATTTTGCAATAGTAGATACATCATATTAAGCATTTTTCAAAACCTATAGAACGGTACAACACAGAGTGAACACTAATGTAAACTATGAACTTTAGTTAATAATAATGTATCAGTATTCATCCATTAATTGTGACAAGTGTACCACACTCATGCAAGATGTTAACAGCAGAAACCAGGGAAGGAGGAGAGCAGTACATGGGAACTCTCTACTCTATGTGCTCAATTTTTCTGCAAATATGAAGCTGTTTCAAAAAGTAAAATCTAGCAATTATAAAGATATATGTGTTTAATAACATTCAAACTTATTTAGATCCTCCTGAATACCAGCTATTAAAATGGAAACGCACATTTTTTCTCAATCTCTTTTTTCATTGATGTAGAATTGACATATGACATTTATGAGTTTCAGGTGTAGACCATAATGATTCGATATTTGTATACACCGTGAAATGATCACCACAAGGAGTCTAGTTACCATCTGTCACCATAAAAATTTACAAAATTTTTTTTCTTGTAATGAAAACTTTTAAGATTTACTCAGCACCTTTCAAATATGCAATACAATATTATTGACTATAGCCACCATGCTGTACATTAAATTCCCATGATTTATTTATTTTATAACTGGAAGTTTGTATCTCTTGACCCCCTTCAACCATTTTGCCACCCTCCACCCCCCACCCCCGCCACCACCAATCTGCTCTGTATCTATTAGTTTTGTTTTGTTTGTTGGTTTATTTTGTTTTTTAGATTCCACATGTAAGTGAAATCATATGGTATTTGTCTTTCTCTGTCTGACTTATTTCACTTAGCATAATACCCTCAAGTTTCATCCATGTTGTCACAAATGGCAAGATTTCATTCTTTTTTATTCACTGAGTAGTATTTTATTGTATATATAAATATATATACCAGATCTTCTTTATCCATTCACACATCAAAGGACACTTAGGTTGTTTCTATATCTTGCCTACTGTAAATAATGCTGCAGTGAACATGGGGTGCACATATCTTTTCAAATTAGTGTTTTCATATACTTCCAATAAATACCCAGAAGTGGAATTGTTGGATCATATGGTAGCTCTATTTTCAATTTTTTGAGGGGCTTCCATACTATTTTCCGTAGTAGCTGCACCAATTTACATTCCCACCAACAGTGCATGAGAGTTGCCTTTTCTCCACATCCTTGCCAACACTTGTAATTCCTTGTGTTTTTGGTAATAGCCATTCTAACAGGTGTGAAGTGATATCTCATTATGGTTTTGATTTGCATTTCCCTGATGATTAGCGATGTTGAGCATCTTTCCATGTGCCTGTTGGCCATCTGTATGTCTTCTTTGGGAAAATGTCCACTCAGAGCCTCTGCCCATTTTTTAATCAATTTTTTTTTATTGTGTTGTATGAGTTCTTTATATATTTGGGGTATTAACTCCTTATAGATTTACGATTTGCAAATATCTTCTCCCATTCAGTGGGTTGCCTTTTCATTTTGTTGACAGTTTCCTTCACTGAAAGTGCACATTTTTTTAAGGGTGGTGGGATAATGGACCAAAAGTAAATGGTAATTATGGAAGGAGTATTCTTCTTCCATGTCAGTCACACCTAATGCCAAGGAAGAATCTGATTATTCTTCTTTTATTAGAAGTAGCTACAGATAGATGTGATGTTATGAATCCTCAGGATTTGATACCACTGGACCACCATTTTAGATGCTCAGCTTCCTCTTATAAGAGCTATCTCTGGGAGTCAGTTGGGCCTCAAAGCATCATGAAGTAAGTAAGACGTGTTGCATAGTGCAGTTTGAATGGAATTCAGCCTGATTACTCTGCTCTTTCCACACTCTCAGCTCATGACCACACGGGTAAGCCGAGTCTCCTATAGCTACTCTGCTCCAATGCTTTTCCATCAGGAATGGGATGCACGTCTTTCAATGACTTGAATTCTTTATTTCCCTTATTGTAACATGAGTTGGAGGTGCTGGAAATCAAAAAAATTTCTCTCGTGTGACCAGAATACACTAATCAATATGAAATAATCTCTCTGGAGAACATTTTGGCCATTTTTAAATAAAGTTAAACACACACGTAGCTATACCACTCCTGGATATTTACCCAAGAGAAATAAAAGTGTATGTCCACCCAAAGACTTTTGTACATGAATGATCACAGCAGTTTGATTCATAAGAGCCCAAAATAGGAAACAACTCAAATGTCCATCAACAGGTGAATGGGTAAATACATTATGGCTTTTCATAACCAAAATGAAAGTGTACAAAGAGACTGAAGTAAATAGATGAAATAAAATAAGCTGTGTAAATACCAAATAAATGAAAACTGGTACAGTTGTATTATCAGACAAAATACACTTTATAAATGAATCATTGCTAGATAAACGAAATATATGGTGAGAAAAATATAACAGAAGTTTAAACTCCATAAAGTAAAAATTGAAAGAACTAAAGGGACTTATAGACAAATCTATAATTATCACTAGAATTTAATGTATCTTTTCCAGTAGTTGATAGAGCCAACAAACAAAGATTTTAGTAAGAATAGAGGAGATCAGAATGATTCAATTAGCACACTTGACTTAATGGACATATACGGATTATTGCACTAAAAATTGAAAATACACATTCTCTGCAAGCATACAGAAGACATCCACTTAAACTGACAATATACTGCACCAAAAACGAAGTCTTAATGTATTTCAAAAAGATTGAAAACACACAGTGCAGATCTCTGACCACTATGCAACTATCTTTGAAACTCTCCATGCTTAGAAATTTTTTAGAAAGTCTGCATTATCCACAAGTAAATGGAGAAAGCATAATGGAAATTAGAAAATATTTTAAAATGAATGATCTGAAAAATACATATCGAATCTTTTGGATGCATCCAGCGCAGTGTTGAGGAAAATAATATGCATTACCAAAGAAGAAAGACTGAAAATTGATAAACGTATCATCATCTTTAAAAGTTAAAAATGACTAAATAACCAGGAAGAAGGCAGAAGGAAAGAAATACAGAGATAAGAGCAGAATTTAATTAAATGGAAAACAAATATGTAACAGGGTAAAAATTGACAAAAACAAAAGTTGGTTCTTCAAAAGGTCCAATAAAATCAGAAAATGAGCAAGTCTGATCCATAGGCAGGGAAAGAGGGAAGGCAGAAATTATCAATATTAGAAACAAAAAAGAATACCATAACATCTTGTAGCATTCAAGAGATCATAGGAAAAACATTAAGACAATAAATCTCTAGAAAGATCTAACTTAAAAACTGAGAATAAATAGAATGCCTCAAGTCATATACACATTAAGAAAATTGAATCCCCAGTCAAATATTTCCAGAAAGAAATCGCTAGGCCCACATGGCTTCATCACTGAGTGTTATAAAGCATTCAAGGAAGGCGTAATTCAAATTTTATTCAAACTCTTATGGAGAACAGAGAAGGGAACACTCAATAAATCATCTTATGTTGTTAACATAATCTTCGTTCCAATACCTGACAAGGCAGTATGAGAAAGAATACTTATGGGCCAATCTCCCTCAACAGATGCAGAGAAAAAAAAAAGGTAAAGAAAATTTTAGCAAATATCTCCAGCAGTGCATAAAAAACGATAATTTATCATAACCAAGTGGTTTTATCCCAGGACTGCAAGGGCCAGTTTAACATATCAGTATCATTCCGAAAACCATTCCTTATTGACTTGTTTTTGTTGCATGTATTTGCATTTCAATATGAAATTAAGAAGTTTATTGGACTCTGAATCAAAAAGATGTGAAATAAAAGATACTGTTTGTTAGGATGGATGCGATTGTTTGGAAAATAAAGTTGAAAGTAGATCATGTGTGAATTAATTCTGGTTGCATCACACTTGCTATCCTTAAGAGTTTTTAAAGAAAAATACATAGATGTGTATTTTCCACGTTATTTTTCCCAATAAACAACACTGTCAAGATAAACTCTTTCTCTGATAACATTCCGGATTAGGTGTTCTTATTATTTGTCTGTTGGGATTAACTGTATTGAATTGACTAATGATGCGTCACAGATTTCAGGAAATGGGAAATGTAGCTTAACCTCCTTTTGCTCAGCACCAAAACCATTTGCAGTCATCCAGGGGTTGAGGGTGGGGGAGATTTACTCTATTCCTGGCTCACTCTTACTTTGAGTGTGGAGTGATTGCAGATCTCAACTTTACGGAGCAAGATCTTCTATCACACCCTATGACCTGAGTTTTCACAACTGCTCCTGGACCCCTAAAGACATCTACACCAAAGCTCAAGTTTTCATGGTTCCACCAACGTCTTGAGAGACACCGAGTCTTCAGTGCTCTGCCTGCCTCTCCATGTTTCCCATATCACTCAGATTTGGCCAGACAATCTCTTACTCTTTTGTCACCTCTTTAGTCCCATTCTTTCTGAATATTTCAGCTGTGTTTACTGAGAGGGCTGTGTCAGATAAATAGGCCTGCCATACAGCCTCTTCTTTGTTCCTTTTTAAGACCTCCATCTCTCAGTCTTAGTGTCATCATGCCTTAGAGATTATCTCCAAACTTCTCTGTCCATCCATTCTTCGTCTTCTTAAAGGATGCTCCATCTTACAACTGCCCCTTAAATATTAGTTTTCTATAGAGTTATTCCTGAGGTTCTCTGCCCCTGAGTGGCTCCTATCATATTTAGGATAAAATCCAATCTCATTAGCTTAGCACACAGGGCCTGGCATGACCTCACCCCTTCATACTCCTTAACTTGTCATGCACTGTTTTTGTCAATTATATAGAAATAACATGAATTCTTTAAACGTTTCATAACAGTTCACACTGTTGTGAACATTCAATACAGTGTTGCTTGCTTTGCCAGGAAGAAATTTTCACCCTTCTTCATCTAGCTAACTGCAACTCACCCCCATAGAAACAAGTTCATATTTCCTACGACTTCTCACGTTGTATTTTACTTGACAATTTCCTTATCAGACTCTCTCTAGGCTATAAGCTCTTTGAGGGAAAGAGCAGATCTAATTTGGCTTAGTGTCCCCAGACTTTGGCCCAGACGTGGTGCTTAGTATGCATCAATAACAGACACAATAATATGTCTACGCAGCAGATTGTGCTGGGGGAGGGTGGATAAGTCAGGAGTCAGATTGGGAAGAAAAACAGAAAATGCTGTTAATCGATTTAAAAAATTCCTTATAGGCATCATTTTATTTTTTAAAAGGTTCCTTCAAGAGATATGTGGTAGGAAGTGAAACTGTAAAATTCCCAAATGAATCAATGCTGTCCTCCTACTTGGCATTCTCCAACATCACACTCAGAGAGTAAAACACCAATAATACGAAGCTTAACTGGATAGTTTTCCACAAAATGGAGCTAAGTCTTTTTTGTTATAGAATTCTTACCTAAGAAAATAGAAATTTTGAATCTACACTATGGCAGGACTGTGGACATGGCCACCTCAAAGCTTAGCCTACGTGGCATCTGGGGACTTGTCACTCTCCTGAACACAATCATCCTTAAAGCAGGGGGATTACATTACTTCAAAAGAAAACAAATAGAAAGGTCCTCAGAACACTGGGCAGTGTAACTATTTGACTTTACAGCAATCATAAAAGAGTTTTCTAGTGTCAGAAAGAAAAATAAAAGTGCTAAAAGCATTGTAATTTCAGGCTACCTAGAAACCAAGTAGCTGACTAGGTTTGCAGATCTGTGGTTCAGATTTCAAGGTTATTGCTCCAGGCAGTGACAGTCTGTTGCTTGTAAGACTGACACACAAGCGTATTTTAAAAGAAATTCTCATCTCTTGGCTGCCACTGTACTTTGAAGTTCATGAATGCGGGTAGGGTCTATTCACCAACAGCAAATGAGAAGGAACGCTGGGACAGGAGTGTGGGCAACCTGCTTGATTTCTTCTACATGTTGTGACCATGAAGGAGGCAAGTCCAAGGCTGAATCTCTGCTTGGTAGTTAGCATCAGGCCATGTTGGTTGGACCCACACCGACCACTGGCAGGAGACCATAGGAGGATGTTAGACAAATTGCTAAGGAGAAGGGTTCCGGTCTGTGCAGTTTTGTTACCCTGTGGTGAAACTTGACCAATACACTTACTTCACTGGCCTTAATTTTCTTCAATTTGGGATCCAGTGAGTGAGAGTAGACATTTGTGGAAGGAATACTTCTAAGACGGCCCCCCAATGACACCTGCCTCCTTATATTGAAGTCCTTGTGTGATCATCTCCATTCAGGTGTGGGCCAGGACCCAGTGACTCGCTTCTATCAAAGAATATTGCAGAAGTAACGGATGTTACTTCCATGACTAGGGTACAAAGGACTGACTTCCATCTTGCTAGCAGGCTCTCCTGCTGGCTTTGATGGCACAAGATGCCATGTTGGAGAGACTCAGCTCCATGTTGGCTGTTCCACGGCAAAGAACTGAGGGTGGCCTCCAGCTAACCGTGAGCAAAAATCCGAAGCCCTCAGTCCTTGATTGTAAGTCCTTACCTTGACTGCAGCCTGTGAGAGATGCTGAGCTTCAGGGCCCAGCTAAGCCAGGCCCGGACTCCTGATCCACAGAAACTGTGAGATAATAAACGTATGTTGTCTTAAGCCATTAAGTTTTCAAATCAAAAAATCTAGGCTGCCAAATTCAGTGTATTTATAGCAACCTATTAGGTCTTCTTTTTTTTCCCCCTCAATAGACCTTTAAACTCCTGGAAATGAAAGTAGAAATAACATCATGATCTCAGAAAAGGATTTATTTTACTTTATTTACTTTGTTCATTTATTTATTACTAGGTCAATATTTACATTATCTATTGCACCAACATCCTGGATAATGTACCAGATTTTTCAAGATTTAGTATGGGTAATACACAGATTGGAACTGCAACATAATTTTGAAGTCCTTCTATTTCAAAATTTATAGACATGCCTTAGGTACAGGGGAAAAATTAATTTTCTTTTTCCTTTAAAGGAAATAATGAAATTGTCTTCAAGATCTGTAATTACATGAGCTCTTCACTTATCATCCAACAGTGATAATTCACAAGGCTGATTTCATAACATGCCAAATCATTACCAATATTCTGTGAAGATCTAACAACCAAACTAATTTGCAGTCATTTTCCTTCTAGATGAGAAAAGGTATTATAAAACTAAAATTTGCTTGACTGTTACTTTATAATTGTTTACTGCTTATTTTTATTCATTCATGCTGTTTTTACTTTTCAAAGATGTTTTTGTTGTTTTTTTCATTTGATACTCTACCAACACTTCATGGTAGTGGGTTGGTATAATCGTTATCTTTATTGTGTAAACATTGCTGAAAGTTATTATGAGCATTTCCCAAAGTCACATGACTGGGGGAAATGGTCATGAATGTAGGGCTCTATCCAAAAATTCTTGTCTCAAATCCAGAAAAATTAGATACCACCCTTCTACCTGGCATGATTTCATGAAAGATTCCCATGCTTTAATTGTGCCATTTTCTTCAACTAAAATCTATCTCCCCCAGTGTTAGCACCAACAGCTAAGTAGTATTTTCTAATTACTCAAGGTGACCTCACCACTAAGTCCAGCTGGGCTCCCTTCCACAATATGCAGTCACACCCTGCATAATGACGTTTTCATCCACAACAAACTACATGTACAACAGCGGTCTCATAAGATCAGTACCACACAGCCTACGTGTGTACTAGGCAACACCATCTAGGTTTGTGTAAGTCCACTCTGTGATGTTCGCACAATGACAAAATTGCCTAATGATGCATTTCTGAGAATCTATCCCTGTCATTAAGCCACATGTGACTGTACAGACCATGGGAAACTATTATTGTTTTTCCTTTAGTTTGGCTAACCAACTCATCAATTATGGGACAGGAACAATATAGCAAATCCTGAGGTTTTTAAATCTTACCCTGATATGTAAAGGCTGAAATAATCAGAAATAAGTAACATTCAATTATGGTGATACTATTATCTAAGTGGAAACTTTTAAACATTTTTTTAAATGTCAGAATGTTAAAAATACTATTTCCAAAATCACTGTACTATTTTCTCCATAAAAATGGTTCTTGTATTATACTAATGAGCCGAAAATTACTGCAACCACTTTCTCACCTTTTGAAATGTAACTTTTCAATTTAAATGTGTGGTGCTTTTTAAATTTTTAATTACCCAGTAGGTACAAGGTTATAGTGGGATGAGCAGACACATAATATAATATGATTGGGGATTACATGAATGCAGAAACCCTGAAAGGCAAATCAGACCCCCTAAACATAACACAGAATAATCCTGAAATCGCACCACTAATTCATAGCAAATTTGTAGCTCTGCTTTCTGAAATTAGGTAGTGTCTAGTGGTTGCCTCCAAATTGATAAGCAGAGGCATTGCTATAGACTGAATTGTCTCTCCAAAACCCCTATGTTGAAGCCCTAACCCCCAGTCTCGATGGTATTTGGCGATGGGGGTCTTTGGGAGGTGTTTAGGCTTAGATGAGATCAGGAGGGTGGGGCCCCCATGATGAGACTCACATCCTAATAAGGAGAGACACCAGAGAGTTTGCTCCCTCTCTTACTTTCTCTCTCTTCCTCCACCATGTGAGGACGCTCCTTGTAGCCATGGCAAAGCTACTAGACATCAATCATTGATGACTCACTTCCTCTGTGCTCCAGTCCCTGCCAAGCATCTGCAGACGGAGTGAGAGCTCTGCTGGATGGGTAAAGGTGTCCTCACTTCAGCAGAGCTGGTTTTGTCAAACCTCTGCATACACAATCATTTCTTTCTTTACTAGTTGATTTAACATGCTATGCCCCAAATCTACAATTTAGTAAATAGTATTTTTCCCCCAGAAACTGGTGTGGTTTATAACATAAAGAGGAATGGACCCAAAGTGCATTTTGCCAAAGTCCATTAGCTCTAGTTTTCCACGTAATACATGATCTTAAATCAATCTTTTAACTGCTGTGGAAAAAAACCGCATGACCTGACTGTGAACATCCATGTGTGCATGTATCTACGTGAAAATCCTTTGGCAATGGCAAAAACCTATCCGAGTATAAAGTTTTGTTGTTACACTTACTAATACTATTGTGATTATTATTACACATCTTCTACTAGAATCCGCTCCCACGATTTGCATCGTCTCAGTTAATAACATCTGGCCCCTCCCAAGATAGTCAATTTATTATGCACATGGACTGTAATTGCATTTTTGATGTTCAGATGATTTTGAAAATCATTAAAAGACCGTTGTAGTCTTGCGCACTCTCTCTGCAGTGCCACTTCATCAAACACTTGATGCGACGCATAGGAACTGATCATTTATTTCCCTTTGGGGGGGAACCCCTCATCAAGCTGAACGTGCAGTCCATTGAATGTATTAGGAAAGACTAGTTATTAATCTTATAACCTTTTCTAATTAACAGAATAAACTGTAGAATGAAGACAAATTGAATGTATCCAAGGGTGAAATACATTCAAGCATTAAAAGCACACTTATGCTGAAAAAACAACCTATGAGTCCTTCACTACAGAGGAAAACTGGTCTGCGCTTATTTATAGACAAAATGCGAAGATGCAAACTAACTCCTTTGTCACTTGCTTCTCCATGTCCTCTTTCATGATGCTCCTGAAATTGTTAGGGATAAGTACTGGGAACATCGCCATTATTGTTATTTATTTTATAGAGCACCCTTTAGAATGATCCCAGAGCTGCAGAATAAATAGCAAAACAGAGAAATAACAACCAACAATATACAAATTTGTAGCAGCAAAACACCCACAGGAAAAATCATAAACAAAGAATTGAAAAGAAGTAAGAGGCAAGAGTCATAACAATGAAGTGGATTAAATGCCACGGCCAGCAGCGGTGAATATTTATGAACAATTGCAGAATAGCAAAGGGGCGTTTTTTTTTCTAAAAGCAGTTTGAGCAACAGAGTTTATTAAGTCAACATGTACTGCAGGGTTTTTCAACCTCTACTGACATCGTGCTACTGACATTTGGGGCCAGATAATTCTTCGCTGGGGGGCTGTCCAGTGCATTGCAGGATGTTTCACACAGTCTTTGGCCTCTACCCACTAGATGCCGGGAGCAGCCCTGCCCTTGGTTGTGACAACCAAAAATGTCTCCAGACACTGCCTAGTGTCACCCGGAGTCGAGATGGGTAGTGGACTTGGGAGTGGCAGGGCAAAATTGCCACTTGTTGAGAACCACTGATGTAGGGTGAAATCAGAGGGAAGAATCTGTTATAATGGGGAGTCCTTTTCCGAATGAGACTCACAGGCCTCATGACTTAATGAATAGGCTTCCAGGGGTCTAAAAACCCCAGTTTGATAACCTTGGCTTATGAGAGATCGTGAATGTTTAGATCAAACCTATCTGGGTTTAGCATACTTTATCAGCTGTCCTTGTCAGCTGTATGCCTGTATGACTTCGAGGCAGTTAAGTCATATTTGTGACCATCAGCTTCCTCATGGGTAAAATGAGAATAAAAATTAGTGAATTCTGAGGATCGGTGTGAGGTTGAAATAAGAGACAGCCCATGCAAGCTGGTACGTAAGTAGAAGAATCTCGAAGATCATGTGTTTGAAGCCTTCAGAACACTTAAGCACACACCTGTTTATTCAGGAGCAGCCAGGCCCATATCTCAGAAGACAGATGGAGGGAAGCAAGTATCAGTTTGATGATTCTAGATTTCAGTCTGAAGCACAGGAAAGGGGAGGTGACTTTGAGTATCCTGTTATAAAAAGCCACTAAATGACTGGATTGGAAACCAGACTTTTTTTTTGTAAACTTCATCTAATGTCTGGTTGGTTGTTCTGTTAGGAGCACCTAGTGAAGTGAAATTGCTGTGCTCTGGCAATCCAATAGACAGCGGACACGGCCAAGGCTAGCCTACAGCTGAAAGGCGCCCAGAATTATGTGGAACGGAATCCGTTATTTTGTTGACTGTTACGTAGATGGGATTCATCTTTAGTCAGGAAAGACTCAATATGATATTAATGGAAAGAGCTACCAATCTTTCTTCTATCTCCCTCGCAGACAAGAGCTTTTTGGTGAATTTCTCCTCAGTGTGTGTCTGGAGAGAGGTCTTAGGACAGTGCTCAGAGAAAAGCAAACACAAACCATGGACCTGCCCCTCACCAGAAAAACACAGAAATAGGCATGGTCTGTTGGTTAGAAGAAGGTCTCAGGTTCTGCCTGTATTCAAGGGGAGAAAATTATACAAAGACATTGATACTAAAGGGCAGGATTCCTGGAGGACGTTCTAGAGTGTGTCCACCACAGATAGATTCCTGCAGAACCTGAGACCTTCTTCTAACCAACAGACCATGGGAAAGGGGACGGGATATCACTCCCATGTATGTTTCAGGGCAAAAGTGAAGTGGTTTCACAGATATAATTGAGGGCTCCCTCATAAGATGACTTTGAGTTCCTGAAAAGGGAGATTATCTTGGGTGGGCCTGAGCTAAGCAGGTGAGCCTTTTAAAAGATGGCCTTAGGACAACCCAGAGTATCTAAGCAGCGAACCTCCCCGGCTCTTTCTCAGTTGCTGGTCTTGAAGGAGCAAGTTGCCATGAATGCTCCTCTCACAAGGAAATGATTTCTGCCAACAAACCAAGGGAACTTGGAGGCAGATTCACCTTAGTTGAGCCTCAAGATAAGAACGCAGCTCAGCCGACACCTTGAGTGCAGCCTTGAGAGACTCTGAACGGAGGGCCTAGTGAAGCTGTTCCCAGATTCGTGCCCATGGAACCGGTGACATAATAAATAGGTATTGATTTAAGCTCCTAAGTTTGTGGTTATTTGTTACACAGCAATGGATAACTAATGCATCATCCATTCCAACTCCTCCTTCACAAACACTTTGTCCTTAGGAATCAGACTCCCCAGAGTCAGCTCCAGCTGGACTAATCACAATAACAGGGAATAACTCATAGTCATGCTCAATGGCTAAAACTTGAAGTGGGATGATAAACAGCTCCAGAAAGAGTGGAAATCTCTACGCCATGTTAACAATAATAGAAAGTGTGTATATCTCACATCTTCTTCTAAATATTAATATAGAGCATTTACTGTTGTCCTCAGCCAAGAACCAAGGAGTCTCCAGTTCTGAGGGCCTTAATGATCAACACTTTGCTCCCAGTTTATCTCTGGGTGGAAAGGGAAAAGAACCACCAATGGCATGGATTTAGGTGGAATTTATTCACATACAACACACAGAGCTCACCAAGCAGCTCATTACCCACAGAGACTTCATGCCTCCAGTGTCTTCTGCATTTAACATTTTCTCACAAAATCTCTCATAAAGCTTAAGGTGAATTTGTAATATGGAATCTATTGTTTATCTTAATATTCCATCTTATGTTTAAATACAACTGAAGAATATCAAAGCTTCGTTCTCTAAGGTATTTCTCACCTGCTGTGTAGCCTCAGTAAATACTGGGCAGCACAAAAACTCATGTATACTTACTCTCAGATGCAGCAAACTTGGGGTGTATGGTCAGTTTTATGGATTCCTGCTTGCATCTGTCAATTCATTTTTTGCAGTCAAAAGAGATATTTTGCCCAGTGCTCCCACTGGATTTTGAATGTTCCTGACTTAAAGGAAATACATATCTTGGTAAGAGGGTCCTGGGTTTAGGTAGGGGCAAGTTCAGAAAGGACTAGTGTGCCCCACAACTGCCCCGGGCGATGACTGCATCAGGTATAGTCCAATGTCAAAGGGCTGCAGTAACTCTTTGGGTGCCCTTCAAAGCCAAGTTTCAGCAGGTCCTTTCTGAGCCAAAAGAACAAGCCCGAGGCATTTCAGCAGAAAGCCCTGGACTGAGTCTCAATTCAGATGCAGAAAGAAGCACTTCTACTATCCCTCTGCCCACCCTAAAATCATGGACCTGCCTCCCATCATTCCAGCACTCAACCTAAAATCTAGCATCGTGAGCTATTACGAAATGGTAAGAAGACAATTTTTATCTTAATCAGAAGGGCTGGAAGCAACGATAACCCTATATGATGGACAGAAATACAGTGGGTGAAAGGATCTTTGAAAACCAGTGAAATAAAGTACTAGGATTCCCCTACAGCTACTGGGAGAAATTAAAGACTCTCTTTCCCTATTTCATTTATGTAAAATTTTAAAAGTAAAATTTCCAGAGGTTTCTGAACCTAAGTTACAAATCTAAAAACCAGAAGTAGTGTATTTTCTAAAGCTATATGGCCAGACTCACACATTACCATCACAAGTTGCAATTAAGGGTAAACTCTGAGTGTACGCAATCTATGCAAATAAAAAAGACATATGTTCAAAACACTTACATATATACGGGCAGCATCATGCTTGTACTGTGTCTCTACCATGCATTCATCTAATATTAGTGGTTGCCGACAACGTTTGAGTTCAAAACCCATACTCACAGTGCACTTAGATGAATTTAGATGTATAACCTGCAACACAGCTCAGTAAAATGATTCTATGGCCAGACCTTAACATTTACCAGTGCTTTTATATTCCAAAGCCTTTTAGAGTGGCACATTTTATTTTATCCTGAAAGGCTGGCATTCACGAACCCACATTCTGTGAGTGGTTCAGGAACTCATCATCTCTGCGGTGTGTCTGCCTAGACGGCATAACAGAGAAAGGATGTCCTAATGAGAAACACAGGGCATGCTCAAATTAGGATGATCTATGCAGGGATTTTGTTCTTACTGTTGTTGTTTTGATTAATGGTCTAATTTGAAATGTGTGTAGGGAAACCATAAATAGTACAGGAACTCAGGACTAACAGAACGAAGCTAGCACCATCTCTTGGTGAGGGCATCTGGTGGGAGAGCAATTAGTCTGCAGCAGCCACCTTGAGAAGATAGCCAACTTCTGTTGAGGTTCATTCCCATCCTAGATGTCCTCACAGAGAGAGAGCCAGTGCAGGAGGCACCCCTGTCCTCTCTGCTTCCAATTTCCCACTAGGGCTCAACATTGGTCACAACATCTTGAATCCAGGAACCCAGAATCCACTGATCTAATCCACACCACTCAGGCTCCCAGAAAAAGAAGGAGAGGATCTGGGAATTTCTAGAGAAGCAAATGGACGATCCAGCACAGTGAGGAGACCCCTCCATCTGCACTGGACAGCCATCACATGAGAATATGTAGCCTCCTGAGGCCTACCAGATTATTCCCCACCATCCACGGAGTGTACGGCATTAGAACTCTTGGTCGTACTGACAGCATACTAGTGAGCACTGGAGGACCAACTGTTAACAGCAGACACTGTGCAGATCACTCTTCAGGAACCATCTCATTTTAATCCTCCCAACAAGGACATGAGAGAGGTATTGTTTCATCAGTCTTGTTTCAGGTATGAGAACAATGAGTCCTGGAGAAGAGTCCAGGAACCTTCCAGGTTGCAAGAGTGGTCAAGAGAAGAACTAGGATGGAATCGTGAGCAGTCTGGGCCCAGAGACGGAATGCCACTCGCAAGAGTAAGTGGGCATTAGCATCACGGGGAGTCCAGGGGTTTTCCAGGATACATGGTATAAGACCACCAGGAGGACCATACACTGCCATTTGAAGAAGGTGTACCTAAGCTCTAGTTCATGACTGCAGCCATTGCTGAACTTGGCGAGGGGACTAATGAGAGTGAGAGGTCACAGTGCATGGCTCTCAGCTGGATCTCCCTGCTCCTATGGCGAGAGAAGGAGAGAAAGCACACAGGGAGTTAGAGCTTTCTCTCCAGCAGTAAACACACAACTCCAGCGGAGATGTCGCCTGGTGCAGTAGTGAGCCACCCTACTACAACGTCCCCGAGACCCTGCCCAAAGGGGCCACACTGCTTCTTCCAGCACTACATAAACTTATTCTCCACCTTCGCCCTGGCTTTCTTACCCACGCAGCCAAACAAACATCTCTGCTGCCCAAACAAGAATGCTCTGGGATGCTGGCACATAGATCCCAATGCTTCTTGTTCCTCATGGAGACACTCACTTCTTAAATTCCCCAAACTACAACATTTACAGAAAGAATGGATATTAAAAACGGAAATCAGGGCAAACCATGTCATATATTCCAAAATGGTTAGATACAAGATAAAAAAAAACATATTCTACTGTTTTTCTCCCTTATCACAAAATGTCATTGTGATTAGTAAAAATATACTGACTCTTGCCTTCCAAACTACTTTGCCTAAAACAGCTTTTGACTCTCCTTAGTTTTCTCCTATTGACAGGTCAGTTCAATCTTCACACTGCTACCATGGAATATGTCATCCCAAGACTTCATTTTTTGTTGGGTTTTCCTAGAAATGAATATTTCATCATATTGACTTTATGGGCACTCTTTTGCTATCAGCCAGGAAGAGGGCTCTCACCAGACACCAAATTTTCCTGCGCCTTGATTTTGGACCTGCCTCCAGAACTGAGAGAAATTTCATTGTTTCTAAGCCACAAAGTCTATGGTATTCTGTTATAGTGGCCTGAACAGACTAAGACATTATATAATCAAATAATGCTTGACATTTTTAGTGCTAGTATCTGGAAAGTTCTTATATTAGTTCAGGTTTTGGGTCTTTAAGATTCTAATCTAAATCTTACTGAGAGGACATTGAACAAATGAAAATCAGGTGAACCAGTTTCATCATGTGGGTACCTGTGATGGTTTTTAAATAGGTGCTTGTTTCCCACCTCAATTGTCTTTCTGGACAGCTACAGAGTGGAATAGCAGAAAATCTAGCATTTATTCACACTTACATAAGCATGGACAAAATTTCTCTGTGGGCTTAGAAAAGAGGAATTCTGTTAGATCAAAACTCACTCATCTCTGTTGGGCTTTAAAGTGGGTTCAAGATAAGACTGTCTGGCTTTGGGGGTTTGTGCCCCACGATCAAGAAGGCTGAATTGCAGCCACTGTGCATCACGGTTTCTGTTCTATCAGAAGTCCTAGTTTCAAATCAAGAACTAACCCAAATACGTCTTTGTGCATATGCTGCTTCACACAGGGTTGACGTCAAGGGGAAAAAATTCTGACAACTTTATATCAAATTGGGAACACAACTGGATTTCTCTAGTTTCATAGAAATCTAAAGAATCTGTGATGTTTTCCACAGTCGACCAGAGAACCTGTGTATATGTCATCAAAAAAAAAAAAAAAAACAACTGCAGCCCCAAATCCATGTGTTCTGGTGAATCCTTGAAGGTTATATGTTTGATGGTGCGTTTTTATCCAACTCAGGAAATGTCATAATTATTGATGATGATCTAAAAGAGTCATTTTTCATCACCGACACTGAAGAAAGATAAGAAAATAGATGCTGTCCGATGCGCTAATGTCTTTTACATTTCTGTGGAAACAATTCATGAGTTTCTCTGGGAAAATAGGAAAGGAAAGGTTAGCAAGCCAAAGGTTAACAGAATCGATGTAAAGAGTCGTGCACTTTGGACTGTGTTTCCTTCCAAATATTTTGAAGGCTTATTGAAACGATTTTCCGACATACACACTTCTGGAAGAAATAATGTGCACATCTGTATTCCCGGAATGAAGATGACAAGCGGCACATCTTTGTTGGAATATGTGAGCTGATGGTTTCACCCTTAGGGAAAAAAAAGCATGTGAACCATTTTATCTGGGCGCCATAGCAACGGGAGGCAAATGATCAAGTGTGGATTCAATTCAAAGGGTCGGGCTGCCGCACAAGATCTTAACCATCGCTCTGCTACGGCTCCTCAGGTATGTCCACGTGAATCAGGACACAGCGTTTAACGCTCTCAAGCTATCAAGGTTGTTTTACTGTGCTGAGCAAGGACACTGGGAAGAGAAATAGGACATGAGAAGAGAAAAAGCATGCCTGTCTAAGAGGTTAGCTCACTGCATTGAATTCCCTTTGCTGCTCTAACAAATTATCACAAATTAGTGGCTTAAAACAACATACATTCATTGTCTTACTGTACTGGCGGTCATAAGTCTGACATAGGTGTTAAAGGGATAAGATCCAAGTGCTGACGGAATGGCGTTCCTTCTAGAGGCTCAAGGGGGAATCTGTTTCCTTGCCCGTGTCAGCTTCCAGAGGCTGCTCCCACTCCTTCACTCACGGTCACATCATTCTGACCTCTGCTTCTGTCATCACATCTCTTTCTCTGACTCTGATCCTCCCACTTCCCTCTTATAAGAAGCCCTGTGATTACACTGAACGCACGTGAATAATCTATGACAATCGCCCCAATTTAAGTTCCTTAACTGAATCTCATCTGCAGAGTCCCTTTTGCCATGCAGGGTGACTTATTCACAGGATCCAGGGATTGGGACATGGACATCTTCAGGGTGGACGAGGGGCTGTCATTCCGCCTACTGTATTAATTCTAATGGGAATGTTCAAAGGTTTCCCCAAATGGATTTTGAGGGGACGCTTTCTGTACTTGGATAATAGAGTGACTTCTCACTTACCATGGGCTGATCATCTCCCTCCAGGTCTTCCCTTGCTGAATTTCCAGACATCTTTTATCCACATTGAAATACATTCTTTTTCCCTTTTACGATTCTTGGCTTCTTAACCCTCATGTTGGTCAAATTAAAATGTCCTCTCTTCTACTAAATCCTTTCTGGTCATCCACTTGCAAGTTATATTTTTCTCCAATAACTCCCTTTAAAATCCCCATTTCTATCTTCAATTGCTGCCATTTAGGTGCAAGGCAGACTTCCAATATCAGACTTGAGGTCGACACCCCTATTTCGGTCAACTTTTCATCCCATAGCTCTAGCATAGCTTCTTGAGCACATAAGTTGTTCATTCATTTATTCAGTCACTCAACAAATATTTATTAAGCACATACTATGTGCCAAGCACTGTTCTAGACATTCAAAAAAGTTGGCGAATCAATGATGAATGAGTGGATTAATTGCTTAATACTCTAATAAAAATGGATTGCCAGTATAGTGTTCTTGGCTTAATTTAGAATCCTCTCTTTAGAAGAGTTTATTACTTAAAAGAAATTAGTCTTCTGAATATCCTAATCTGAAAAATAAAAAAAAAAAACAAGTTTCTACCATTAGGAAAAGATTATATAGTCTATGTAACTTGCTTAGTACATAGCTCATAACAAGTGTTCAAGGGATGTTAGACGTCATTATTATTCTTTTCATACGAGTTGTGTCTGAGAAGGAATTTGCAAGAGCAATGCCTGTTTGTCTCATCAGCAATGTGTAAGCTACATGGTGGCAAGAAATGTGGAGAATCCATTTCTTTTTTGCAATACTTTGGAAGAATGGCAAAGCAATGCCAATATATCGCTTAATAAAAATTGTGGATGAAATGTGTGTGTGTGTGTACTGCTTCTCCATTATAAGAAACATTTTTCTCTTATTGGCACTTGTATTTATCTAATTTGTTGAGCTTTTACTCAACTGAAGTTCCATTGAGAATTACGTTTAGTTGTGAATTGCCTGTCCCCAAACCCGAGCAAACGAATACCCAATTAGCTGCAGCACATTTATTTCATTTGTAAAGGGTGTTGATTTGTACCAGACTCTTATGAGGGGGCCTGGAAAAAAACTGCCTCTCTATTTTAAAATGAGAAAATTAATTTTACATCAGTTAGAACACAGACCTTTAGTAAGTATCTCTAGTAGGTTTCATCGACTTTGTGCATGCCCACAATAATAGAAGGATGAAATGCAAAGAAATTATACATGAAAAATAGAAAACATAAAAAAAATGAATTCTTTGAGCTATTCTTCCAACCACTATTTCATTTCTTTCCCTTCTCCCTTCTTTCTTTTCTTATTATCTCCTGATTTCTTATGAGAAAAATATAGAACTCCTATTCATAACAAGTAATTTCTCTCTTCCCAGACTTAGTCAACATTCTCACACTGATGTATAAGGAGTTTTCTCAATATAAAGCCTTCTTATTTCATTTTGGAAATGCTTCTGGACTCCCAAGATGGGAACAAACAGGTAAATGCTTGAAATCGATTAGTACAACCAATATGCACTTTTTCATTCCACTGCTCTCTCCACCATTCCAGTCTCTCAGTAGAAGCTAGAAAATGTAGATCCCTCTTTGCATGACTTAAAAAGGGCATCAAAAGAAGTCAAAATCTCTTCTTTTTAATGGATTGCTTTCTTTAAAAACTGATGGATGGATTTGGGATTACTCAAAATTGGAGGGGATCATACGGAGAGTAGAAAAAGGGGAAGGGGGGCCCCTGTAAAACAGAATTCTTAGCTGCAGATATAACTATACTTTTCCATCTCTGAATTGCTCTTCCTAGAGGAGACCTTCAACTGAAAAATTCCAAGTAGCCTCATTATTTCCCATCTGACACTACGGAGTTACGCTCAAGAAAAATCCAGGTCAGCATAAGACTGTTTTTCTCTTCGACCTTATTTTATGTTTAAAATCAACTATGGCTCTTTTTAGGAAAGTGTTTGAATCCCTGCTAGGTTATACCATGCATTAAGAATCATGCTCTGCAATTTTCAGCATGAGAACAAGGAATAAAACCGCTAATGACAACACAGAGTAGAGAGCAGGAGCCTTGCAGTTAGGTTAAAGCGACTCTAAAATCGGCAGGATATTTTTTATTTAAGTTTTTCCTTCCACTCTGTTCACCCTACTCTAAGAGGTCAGCAGACCTGGAGCTGTATCGAGAGGGCTGGGGTCTGATGGAATGGCCTAAGAGAAAGAAGATGGATGGTCATTGGAAGTTGGCTGAACTCATCCCCTCTTGGAAAGGAGAGTAAAAGCTGAATCTTTGACAAGGAGGTACATTCGGGATAAAGCCCAAGAGACTGGTCGTTGTGGGACTTGACTGCCCAGGGTTGACAAATCAGAGAGATGTGATATGAATCAGTGCTCCACTATGTCTAGCCTAGAAACCTTGAAGGGATCATGGAAGGACAGGAATCCAAGGGGCTACAACAAGTGTAGGCGGCCCTTCTTCTTCCTAATGCTTTTGCCTTTGTACTGATTCTAACCCTCTGCCTATTGCTTTCACTCTCCTTCTCATTCTCACAGCAGCCCTGACTCATAACATCTGTGGATTCAATGCTATTTTATTCTGCATTGGACTTTAATAAACACTCACTGTGAGCCAGACCCAGGCACCCAATGAGGTGAGGGGAGGCAGAGAGGATGAGAAGCCGAATTAGAATAATGTCTCTCTGCTGGCACAAAAAGTGAGTAAGAAAATATCTCTAGTGAAAGAGACAGAGGTATGGACAAATGCATTAATACAATGTGCTTGAGTCTGTAACAGAGATATTTACAAGGACGAGGATGATTATTTTTTCTTGAGTAGGGGTCAGAGATGACAGTGAAATGATCCCCCAGCTTGGTGTCCTTTGACAAGAGAAGGAAATCAGGCACAAGTAAGACCAGATGGCAGGGAAAAGAAACACAAAATTAATAGAGAACATGGAAAACACGATCCTTATTGAAGTATATTCGGGAAAGGATTCATAATACATCTCCTTCTTGGATTTTTACAACACATTTTCAAAAATAAATAGGCCCAAGAAGTCCCATAATAAAGAAACCTATTTATATGAACCACCATTTCCTAGACGAATTGGCCATCAGATCCTTTGCTTGAAGGAATACCACTTGGAAAGGTTGAGCCAGGGTATGACGTTCCTTCAGAAGAGAGAGTCTTGGGAGGGGAAGCTGGAGGGTAGGAGGGGCTTCTGTAGTTAGGGCAAGCAATGAGAGTAATCCACCTTCCTGTGGGGCTCAGGCTGGAACCACCATCCCCCAAGCACACTGGTGACCTCTCTCTAAGCCAAGGAGTAGCTCAGGGCATATCCTCTTAAATGACCAGTGTGTACGGCAGAACACCAACAAGTACATTTGAATGAGAACTGTAACTCCTACACAGACCAGCATGATTGGATGGCTGGTCAGCCTATTCTCTCCCTTCCTGAGCATCATCAGGAGAAGCTCAAATCTGAGAAGAAAGCTACTCAGATAATGTGTGTCTCAGTCTGTTCAGGCTGCTCTAACAAAAAACCACCGACTGGTTGACTTATAAACAATAGAAATCTATTTCTCACAGTTCTAGAGGCTGGAAGCCCAAGGTGAAGGCACTGGGAGATCCGGTGTCTGGTGAGTGTCTGCTATCCAGTTTATAGATGGCCATCTTCTCACTGTGTCCTCACATGGTGGAAAGATGCCGTAGGGGGAAGAATCGCCCTGATCAGAACCACTCTTAGAGATTTTGAAGCTGGTAGATTCTATCAGTTCTACTGATGTGATCTCTATGAAATGCCAATAGAAATTTCCTACTACACATCTCTTTTCAAATGAGAAACCAACTCCTCGGAATGTCCCTGGTCCCCAGGTGCCTCTCCAACTTCATTTTGTCCTCAGATCTCTGGAAGCACCTCTGTGCCTCTGTCCCTTGCTCATGTCCCTGCCTGGAATATCCTCCCCACAATCTTTCTCTGGCTGACTCTTAGGCCTCCTTTAAGACCTGCTCAGGTAGCAACCCACTGCGGAAGACTCCCATGATGAGTCCTGTGTTCCTAGGCTGGAGGAAGCCACCTTTTTCTATCAAGCAACTCTGACATGCTCATCTCTGTCTGCATGCATTTATTATCTATATCTTCCCTGCCACACTACACTTCAGCACAGAGGTGGCTTCAAGATCCATCTCTTGGCATACAGATATAAATGCCTGAAAAGTGTTTGTTGAATGAATGAAGATCTTATCCCTTTCATGCTTCAGCAGAATTAACTCTGTGGGTGTGACTGAGGCTCAGTTTGCAAGTATTTAAGTGAGTTGAAAATAGTGGTAGAAAGGACATTGATTAGCCCCTCCCCTCAGGGGAAAAGAGTTAATAAAAGTTTAATTTCACACTTGGTGCATCAAGGTAATATATCAGAGACCCTGTATGTCAGGAGAGGCAGCTGGGAAATACTGGGTGATCATCACAAGGACTTATTGGCCAAGGGCTCTGAGCCATGTGTGTGGGAGGCCACGAATGTCATGCAGAAGTGCGAAGAAAGGTAGGAGTTTCTAGAGGAGACCACCGGAGGCCACTCATCAACCCCACAGTTGAGTAGAAGCTCAGATAACTTTCCAGACAGTGGACAAGAGGCCATAAAAACACAAAAGTCTTGACACAGAAGGGTCTTGACAAAAGCCAGGAAAGTTATGCTTAAATCTAGGAATGAGCCCTGGGTTTCCCTTTACAATAAAGCACGTGCAAATTAAGTGGGGACAAGACGGGCCTGCAGAGGATCCAGAGAGTTAACTTAGAGACATCTGTGCCATCCCCTCATATAGGTGGATGGGCCCCTGCTTCGAGGTATAGCTGCTATCCGCAAGATCGCACATAACAAACCCTCAATCCATATACAATTAGCAGGTGTTGTTCACGCATCTGCAGTGGAGGCTTGCCCATCATCTGGGCTTGCTCTCATGTCTGGGGGTTGGCTGGAAGTTGGAGGAGCCAAATGACCTCAATTGGGATGACTAGGGTACTCAGTGCTGTTGCATGCGTCCTACTCCATCCTCTTGCCCCGACCCACAGGCAAGCCTGGGCTCATCGACGTCATGGTGTTGGCAAGGAGAAAGAGCAAATGGAAGCAAACAAATGCTTCCTCAAGCCTCTTCCTGCATCATGTCTGCTAACAAACCCACTGGCCAAGACACAGACGGGTCCACTCTATGAAGACGTGGAAAAGGAGGTGAGCACAGGGAGGGTGAAGCATTGGGGACATAAACACTGTAGGTCTGCTCTCAGTGCATGAGTCCCCATGTGGGAGGGCTTGGAAGGAGCCTCCTCCATCATAGTCGTGAATGCTTGTCAGGTCTAGCTAAGAAAGGACAAACTGGTCTAGTTAATCCAACAAAGAGAATTTCATATTCAAAATCAGCTTCAAAGGTGGTAGACTTCTTAAAAAGCAAAGAGATGACAGAGGAGAGATGAAGGTCATGGCTGTTAAAGCAGCTTCTATCCTTAGACTGGACACAAAGAGAAGGCACAGCATCAGGAGAACTAGAGGCATAGAAAGAGGGGACCTCTAAGGGAGGACTCCACCTGGCTGGCACCAGAACCTCTGAGGGTACAAGGAAGCAGGTCTGGAAGGTCCAAGAAGATAAGAACTCTAACCAACAGCCAACTTCATCTCAGAGTTATGGCTGGAGTAGGACACAGAAATCTCTTCTCCTTCCTCTTGCCTCACGGTATCTCTCTAGCATCCCCTACTGGCAGACTCTAACAGGAAGCCCAGAGGTAAAGGAGAAAGCGCACTGCCTTGCACCATGTGAACTTGCCCATATCCCACTGTTTTTGACCCATAGGAACATCAGTTTCACTTGGTTCAAACTAATAGTTTTCTGAGCCCCAGCCTCATAGAACAGCATATAGAAGGATGGGATGGCAGCTAAAGGATAAGCCAGGACTCATCCTAAAAATGGTGTCAGAGTATTTGATTTTGGCCCCTGTGTGAGTTGGTTCAGTCTCCCCTGCATTGTCTTAATAACTCAATTCAGCCTGAAGAATTAAATGTCACTTGATCAAGGTCATACAGTCTGGTTTAGGGCATCCATGGAATTCCATGTGTATTCCCAGGCCTCCAGCTAGGTGCTCCTCCTGCAGAGCCATACGACATGACTTTTCTGCTAGAACAGCATCCTAGCTTTGTAGGGTAAGGATGTCAAAGGTCAGGAGTATGTGAAACATCCATAAATATTCTAGGTGTGTTTAGATTGATGAGCATCTAAGAAGGAATGTGAAGCATTCTCAAGTGGAGTATTTGTGCTTTAGTAGAAACTTCACGGACTGAGGGGAATGAGGATTAAAGTGAATAAAAATGGAGGGCATTAGTAAACACCTTCACACTCCACATCTGACCTTATCAGAGAGGCTGTTGTAGTGCATGGATTTAGGAAGTCTATCAAATGGAGTATTTTTCATGGGCCATGTATAAGGCATCTCCCGACACCTGTGAGAGGCTGGGAAGGTGGGAAGGATCTCAATTTAGTAATGTGATGACTTTGCAACAAGAGTGTGTGGCATAACTGTAGCCTTTCATTGGCTTCTAGTTGAAGCTAGGAAACCTCCAGGTGTGCAAAATAATGAAGAAATGAAATTCGAAAATATTCTTCAAGGCAAACCAGCAATTTTGTGTCCTATTGTGTTGAGGGAAAAGCTCAGGGCTGGGCACATGTTAGTTGAATCCATTTGTTTTCTGTTGATAAAAATACCTCTTCAAGATATTTCTCTCCCTCTCTCTCTTCTTTCCACCCTCCTTCTCTTTCTCTCTCCTCTTCCTCTCCTTTCAAGCATTCTCTTTGAGTCTTTCTCTTTACCCACCCATTGGATTATACCTTTTGAAACATTTGATACCTTTCTTTCCTTTGAGCAAAAAACCAATTCTACTAGCAGAAATTGCATTTTGGTCAGGGATATGAGGAAAAGCGCCACGGCATTAAAGACAGGCAGTAGATGGATTTTTCCACACATGTAAAACTTTTCAATCATGCAACTCTACTCAGCATTCCCAGGGCATGTTTATGCCTCTCTCCCCTTCATTAATTCTCTAGCCATTAAGCAGACAGAAGAGATGGAGTAAAAAATCCTGTACTCTAATCAACCAATGTCATATGAATCAAATGATTTTCCATTGACCTCGAGAATCATGAATATTAAGGATGCTCACATTGAAATAAATATTCAAAAATGAAAAGGTTTTGGGGGTCCACTTTGCATGTCAACCTCTGGATCGAAGGACCTGTACTATAAAAAGATACTCAGAGCTTAGATGTGGGTCTGACATTGGAGTCAAGATGCAGATGAGGGAATAGACAGCTGATAACAGGTTGTTGTGGGTAAGCCCCCAGAAAGAAAAGAAAAATCAAGATTTATTAAGAAAGTACCATGTCCCTGGCACTTTGTGATGCAATAGTTGTTCCTCCTACCAATCCTGTGACGTAGGCATGTGGAACTTATTGAGATTTTGCAGGTGAGGAAGGTATGATTTTACTAGATGAAGTAACTTGCCCAGGGTCACACAGCTAGTGCATGCCCAACCAGGAATCTGAACCAAGGACTGTAAAGCTCAGGCTCTTTTGCGCCACATTTGGGGAGTAAGGGCCTTGCTAAGCAGGTGTGAGCCAGTCAGTGGACATGTGTCTCAGGCCCCATGCTGGTGCTTGGGGGTGAGTGAGGCAGGTAAGGGCACAGATGTTACACTGTCTACCTTCCTTCCTCACCCCTGACAACTCCTGACCACTCATTTCCTAGTTCCTATCCCTTCAAGAAGGCAGAGCAGCAAAGTGGGGCTATTCTAGCCAAGGAGAAAGGCAGGGACTAGGAGGCAAAGTGAGAATATTGGCAACAGAAGGGTCAGAGCACAGGTGAATGAAGCCCAGAGCAGGGAAATGCTAAGGTCCCCAGAGCCAGAGGGCTCAGGCAGCCCCTCCCTTCACTGCCACAGAGTGAAGCAAGGAGAAATGAGGGGAGACTCATTCCTCACCAAGGTTGACAAACCTGGACAGCTGAACAATCCGACCCCAAGAAGGAAGGGCACAGAGGAAGGCCCAGATTTGGGGTGAGGACTTGAGCCCATTACAAGCTATAAAGATGCTTTGTCCATGGTCTTCGAGGAAAAGACTGACAACTTCTCACCTTTCTATTTTACTCACCCTCTCAGATCATTCTCCCCTTGAGAATATTTGAGCTGAAAATTGCTGAGTATAAATCCTAGCTATAAATTTGTAAAACTGGATTATTTTAATAACTAGCTATAGATAGGGATTCAGTGATTGGAGAGAAAATACACATATCTTCATATATAAAGCTAATAGACTATTGGAAATATTAAGCCAAAAAATTTTTTATCCCCCATAGTTGATGAGGCCCTGCCGACTGCACTCAGGGAACCAGTGGATTCGATCACTTCAGAAGGAGGCACACGGCCCTAGAGTGAAGAACTCGTTGCTCAATGTTGGGTTGCAAAGTGGAAGTGCTCCAATCTTTAGAGATACTCTAGTTATGCATGCCAGGCATTGACAACAAAGGAAAAGGCTTTATGAGTTCAAAAAGTTTTTCTTGATAAACCAAGAGCAAAACTTGGAAGCATGAGCCTTGCATTTTGCTCTTAGTAACACAATGAAGAGGCACAGAAGTTAAAATGCAAGCAAAGTCCTCACCAGACATAGAGGTGAAAATAGGGGTTTTTTTGGTGTCAGAAGGAAGAACTAAGGAGGAAATGAGAGAGAGCACAAAAGCCAGAGAGTTGAGATGTGGGCTGGCTGAGCTCTTTAAGCTTAAAACCTTGAGGAGAAGGAGAGAGACTCCTGAAGGTCGAGACAGAAGTCCAAAGCAGAGGACATCACAGTAGAGGCCACTGGTGGCCTGGCTTGTCTACACAAAGAAATGTCGCCTTAGAAATAATTCCAGAGAACTCTCCCAAACATCTCAACGCTCTGGCTCTGTATACATCCTACACTGACCTGAGATTGGGTAATTCCTACCTGGAAGACAGCTGAAAATGGTGGCTGACAAGCTTGTCCTCTGGACAGGGAGTAAAATTACTCCATATTGAGGATTGCAAAGTGGAATACCCAAAACAAGGAACAAATGGAAATAATAGCCAGAATCCAGGGAACAACAGAGCCAGCTAAGGTGGGGACCTATCAGCAGTCCTTGGGGGTAATTGGGAGCATTGCTCTCATCCAGAGAATGACCCTGGGCTATGCCACTGCAGGTACTTCAGCAGGGCAGGAAGCAGGGAAAGAAGAGAACAAAGATACCTCACTCCCCTGGGCTATGCTCCCACCTCCAAGAAGCTACAGAGGCTCCCCGTGAAGCCAGACACCACTTGGAGAAAAGGATGGGAGGCAGGTTTTGACATGGAGTAGAGGATTCCAACCTGGTAGGGAGTTTGAACTCAGAATATTTACCCGAAGTATAAAACCAGAAAACACTGTGTTACCCTGAAAGGCAAGTTGAAGTTTAAGATGTTTTTCTTCCCCCAGCACCAGTGGACATGGGAGTTTTGACAATAAAATGAGGCCACAAAGAAAATAATGAAAGCTACTTTTTTTCCCCCACACACCTGAAACGTAGTGTGAAATATTTTGACATATGTTTTGTTCTTGGCCCCGGAGTCTGTAGCTGTTGCAAGAAGCTTTCCTTTAACTTTTGGGGGTTATTTTGTGAATTCATCTGACAGACTGAATCCCGAGCCAAAGAGAATCAGAGAATCATAGCGCTTACCTAGATGACTGACAAGCCTGCCCTGATTCTCTCTTCTGCTTGGATTGTTTCTGTGAATTTCCCACCAGCCAATCTTGACACAGATTCATGTGCCAGCCTTACACAAATGCTTAGCGCTAATTTCCTTAGGTCCAGTAGGATATATGGTTGATGATTCACAGGCTGCAAAAAGATGTACATGCTGCTGACAACTGGACGCAAAGAAACTTGAACTACCCAATTAGATTCCAGTTTTCCCAAGATATCAGGCTGTGTTTTCCGAGCTGGCGCTTAGTGACATCCTTTTTGTGTGTCCATAGTCAGCAGGATTGTTTTTGAAAGCTATGGCCTTCCTGTGTATCAACCATGCATCTGTCCATACAATACATGAAAAATTTTAATAACCACACATATATCCAACTAGACTCAGTAATAATAACAATAATGAATGGTATTCAGATGTGATTACCAACACGCAGGTGATATTTTTGGAATTAATCAACGTGAGTGCTTAATGTGGCAAGACTGTGTCGGTTTCAGCATGGTTTCCCTCGGTGCCTGGCTTTTCCCTCAATCTCCTCGGCAATCAACAGTTGGAATCTCAGGAAGTATAAAGTCCTCTGGTTTATATGAGATCACAACAGTATAGAAGGGGAATCTGACCCTATCATATGTAACCCATTCCAACCTTAGCATGGACAACTTCTGGATGACCATGGAGATTATCCCATGTGATACTAATAACATATAGTTCTTGGAAAATACAGAGCACTATGCTAAGTGCCTTGAGTATAGGAATCACATGTACTGTTTTCAAGGCCATTGCCAATTAGAGATTTTGTAATGCTATAGCAATATAGCCCTGCCTATGAATAAGTCTTTCATGTGCAATAAGCTCTCAAAACATTCTGCCTACCGGTTATCTATGACTATGCTCCTATGAGTGCAGAATAGCAAGGTCAAAACATTCTAATCTAACACTTTTGATCATTTCCGACATATTTATTCAACATCTGTGGAATAATCACTACATGTAACAGCTATGTGCTGCCAATTAGCCTGAAGGATCTGATTCCTCGCTGCTTCAGCTACTTTTGTGATGTGATTAAATTGACCAGCTCTTTTACCACTTGCAGACAGATTCTGAATCTTACGTTACTCTACCTTTGGAGATATTTGAGAACCTAGGAATATGAAAAAAAATATTGTCATTAAAAGGCACATCAAAGGACAAATTTATATGAAGAAAAAACAGCCAGGCTCATTAGTATGAAAAAGAGCTCACTCATTCCATTAAAATTAGGTTACTGAGTTTAACTATTTGACACATATTTATTTCAATTAATTTCAATTAGGAAAAACAAGTGTAAATGGATGTGTAGACACACAGTTACCAGGCAGCTTGTCTGAAATCATTAGACACGATATTCATGTGTAACTATTAGTATAACTAGTAGACAGTGAATCATTCCTCCTCAACAACCGGTTCTATTGGGTTGAAGTCATGGTGTGACAATCCTCAAATTAAATATCCATTAAAGTTTCTAATCAATCTTGACACTATGCACATTTTTTTTTGGTTAAGAAAATTAATAATGCATAAGAATTACAGAAATCAACTAAATATGCCTTCTTTCTATCTCTTTCATCTCCTCTTGGAATGCTGTGCCAAAGGAGAGGCAAGGAGGGGCCGATACCTTTGAAGCAGAGTTTGGGAATTAATAATCAAGGAAGACCCACAGTGGAATCGCCAATCACGGTGTATTTATCTGGGAATTTGAGATCTACCATTAATGGTGCAAATGAAAGAATACAATAGTCATGATAGCAGGCAGAGTCACTTTTCCTGAAGGTTCCAGACCTGTACACCATGGAGAGTCATGAAGAAAGCAACTGGTCATGTAGGGCCTTTTCCCAAAAAGAGTTTATTAAGAAGAAATGACCATCACAAACCTTAAGCCCAGGCAGTGGATGGAAGCACATGACACGATGAGCAAATGAGGTCAGGGCAAAGTTGTGTGGGAAGGAGAGGAAGAAGTCATTTAGTGTCGTTAGCGAAAAACGAAATTCCTCTGAGAATGTACCTTACAGGAGATGAGTTACAGGGATAATTGAATTTTTAAGAAAAACTATTTCTCAGAGAGCAATGAAATGGAAAAATGGTTATGTAAGAATATAGAAGAGGCCTTATAAAAACAACAGCTACACTATCTAGTGTGTGCAGAGTGTTGTACATATATTACTTCTAACTTTTACAACACTATTGGGCAGTAGATGTTTTTATTCCCATTTCGCAGAAAAGGGAACTGAGGCTTGGAGAGATGTCAAGGAACTCCCCCACTATCATGGTCACACCCTTGTTACTGTAACTCCAAGGCTCTCCCATCTCTGCCAGGCTGTAGAGAAGACAAATGAGTCTGTGCTTCATTCCTGAGAGGCACCCCAGGTACCATGTGGGAAACGAGGTCTCAGGCAGACGTCAAGTGATAACACTCAGGATGGAAAATGGTCCATTATCAGGGATTTATACAAACGTCCAACTGATGTTTTGCAAAACAAGCTTTAAAATGGAAATGTACCTGGGCCGTGAACATTTAGAATCACAACTAAATTTTAAGATAGGTCCCCTATGCAAACTCGATTGACTAAAGAACAATTATAAAACACTCGCTCTTAGAGGTCTGCTGTTATTCAATCAACTATCATTTTAACTTCTATTTCTCTCTCTCTAGTACTGCTTTTATTTATAATTGCTAGTGTTGCCTGTGGTATATGTTTCTATGAGCTTCTCAAGGTGCGTTTTAGTAGAACAGAATTAAGATTGTGCCAATTTGTTTTCTTTTTCAAATAACTATTTTGTTATTAAAAAAACAAGGACAGCTGCATCCTCCATGGGCTTTATGTGCTTAACTATATCTTTATTTTCTTTGTAGTTTGATTAGATGGTACCTATTTCTTTTGTTTTTTGCTGAGGAAGATTTGCCCTGAGCTAACATCTGTTGCCAATCTTCCTCTATTTTTCATGTGAGCCACCATCACAGCATGGCCACTGATTGACAAGTGGTGTAGGTCCGTGCCTGGGAACCGAACCCAGGCCGCTGAAGTGGAGTGCATAGAACTTAACCACTAGGCCACTGGGGCTGCCCACATATTTTTAAATCGTTATTTCACATAGGTTTTTGAAGTGTTTAATATTTCAAAGAGTAGTATAATATACTAGGAAAGGCACAGAATCCTCGAAGAGGTATTGATTGAGTTGAACAGACAGACGTTTGCAAAACTACAAATAAATAAATAAACTATGGACAAATGAATAAAATTATAAGTAAATGAATAAAAGCTACAAGCAAATGAATAAACTTCAAGTAAATTCATTAAAAATAACAACAATAACAACAACAACAAAAATCCAAGAGGCTCCAAAGATCTGAGTGTGGCTAACACAGATGCAGCCAGTGATATGTTTCTAAGTAAGAAGTTTTGCTTTGTTTTGGTGTCCAGAGAAGCAAGTGGAGAGAAGGACAATGCTTAGCTGAGTTTTAGCTGCAGAGCTGACGGGAGAGAGTACAGGAGTTCTGGGTTAAGCAGATCTTAACTTCCGTGATCTCCTAAAGCAGGACTCAAGGATGCTGCTTGCTATATTCAAGTACAATGGCATTCAAAGCATGCACCCCGGACCCCTGGCAACGTGGGAGACATTTCCTAGGTTCCCTGAGAACACATCTACTTTTATAATAATACTAAAATGTCCTTTACCCTCTTCACCTTGTTAACAATCGTGCCAATGGTGTAAAAGCAGTGGTAAGGAGAACTTCTGGCCCCTCAGCACTGATCAAGGCAGTGCTTGCAAACTGTCCTAGTATTCATCACTGCCATGCTCTTGAGTAAAAGAAGGCCAGGCACACTTAAAAATGTCGAGGAAGCTGTAAACATTATAAAGTTTTTTAAATATCTCCTGAGTACATGTCTTTTGAATATTCTGCATGATGAAATGGGAAATACATATAAAACTCTTCTCCCGCATGATGAAGCTTGATGGTTGTTCCTACAAAAAAAAGTGTGCCATTGTTTGAATAGTGCGGTGGGATAGGAGCTACCATTTTTACTATCAAGAATGACTGACAGACAATCTATGGCAATTCAGACTTGAATATTTGGCAGACATTTTCTCAAAAATGCACAAAGTGAGGCTGTCACTTCATGGAAAACAACTGACAGTATCTGTTGCCAATAATAAAATTCAAGATTTCAGGAAAGAAATTAGAATTTTAGAAATCTTATATTTGCCACCATAACTTGACAGCCTCCCAAAACTTAAATTCTTTCCTAATAAAATCACTGGTGACATGACTAAATGTGTTTTTGATCTTGTACAATGAAATGTGTGAATATTTGGAAGTCCTGCATAACTTCATGAACTGATATTTTCCAAATGACTAACACATGATGTTACAAAATCATGCATGGGTAAAAGATGCATGCAAGATAAGTAAACAAATTTTAACATTACAGAAAATGTTTCTCGATAAGGGTTCAGATTACACTTTTTAATTAATCTGTAAGAATCTCTCAGTGTTGAGTTTTGGTGTAGTACTAAAGAAAAATATCTATAATTATTTAATTATCCTATTTTTTCCAACTACATATCTATGGGAGGCCAGATTTTCTTTGTATACACCAACAAAAACAACATATTGCAACAGATTGAGTGCATCAGCTGCTATGAGAATCCAGCTATTATAAAAACTAGACATTAAAAAAATTGCAAAAATGTAAAAAAAGGTAATGACACATTTCACTATTTGCTTTTATTTTGGAAAATATAGCTATTTTTATAAACATGTTTTTAGGTTAATGTGGAAAATGCTTAGATGTTATTGTTACTTTTTAATGACTGTATAAATATATGGGTTTTTTTGAGGAAGATTAGCCCTGAGCTAACATCTGCCAATCCTCCTCTTTTTTCTGAGGAAGACTGGCCCTGAGCTAACATCCGTGCCCATCTTCCTCTGCTTTATATGTGGGACGCCTACCACAGCATGGCTTGCCCAGCGGTGCAATGTCCGCACCTGGGATCTGAACTGGTGAACCCCGAGCCGCCAAAGCAGAACATGTGCACTTAACCGCTGCGCCACCAGGCTGGCGCCTGTATAAATATTTTTAAATGTCTCCATTTTAACTTCTAATTTGGTAAACATCAATAGATATAACCCATATAAATAAAATCTCTGTGAGGTCCTCCATCATTTTTAAGACTGAAAAGGAGTCCTAAGATCAAATACTTGAAGAAATCTTGGTTTCTGCATGCAACTAGGTGTTATATTGTGCTTTCCTATGGTCAAAGCTGGGCAGGCAGGGTTGTTAACTGCTAGGATATGCTTTGATTATTTATTTTAAGACTATTACTTTAGTTTTTATGAATAAAGGCTTCCATTCATCTTCTCTGCATCTACCAAATCACTTTCCTCAAAATGTCAGCCCCTCCATCTAACTTACTGAAAACCATCCCACTGAACTCTACAATCTTCTGCTCTTCTTCTCTCCTCCTGACACACATGTTCTTCAATCTACTGGATGATTTCATGTGGTTAAGCATCTGTGTCTCTATAAGGACGGATGTGGCAGGCAGACTCTCTGATGCCCCCAATGATCCCGCCTCCTGGTAATCCACACCCTTGTGTCATGGCTTTCCCCTGTGTGTGGGCTGGCTTAGTTACTTGCTTCCAACAAATAGAATATAACAAAGGCAATGGGATGTCATTTTCATCATTGGGTTACAAAAGCTTATCACTTCACCTTGCTTTCAGTCTGTTTCACCTTCTCAGCTTGCACATTGGGATAAAGCAAACTGCCATGTTGGAGTCGCCCATGAGGAAAGGAACTGAGAGAGGCCTCCAGCAAATAGCTGGGAAGCAAGTGAATCTGCCAACAACCACATCAGCTTTGAGGCGACTCCTTCCCCATCAAACCTTCGGATAAGACCCTAGCCCTGGCTGACACACTGGTTGCAGCCTTGTGAGAGACGCTGAAGCTGAGGACCCAATTAGGCTGTGCCTGGCTTCCTGATCCATAGACACTGTGAGATAATAGACATGTCATTTTAAGCCCCTAAGTTTGTGGTATTTTGTTATGCAGTAACACACAATTAATACAATGAATGTGGGAGGGGGGGAGTATTTCTTCTTCTATGTAAGTCAATGTGTCAATATAAGTAACACTTAGGAAGATTTACCCATCATGTTTTGCACTATTGATGTCTTCAAACTGCTCATGATCTGGAGGTCACAGTGTCTTAGACATAACAAGTGTTTAATAAACATTCAACACATTACTATAGAACATATTATTTTATTTGACAAATGCATATAAGGCGCTGTGCTAAGCCCTGCACATGAATATCCAGATGATCAGGGTGCATTTTCTGAGCTCACGTAATTTAACATTGGTGGTGGGAGGCAGACTTACAAATAAGCTCCTATAATAAAATATTGCATAAAGTAAGGTCCTACATTGAGAGGACATTAATAAGCACAACATTACAATAATACCTTGAAGGAAACAACTAAGTGAAAGTCACTTTACAGAGACAGGGGTTGTATTTTGAAAAATCATTGGGATTTTGTGGTAAGCAGAATGACTCCTTAAAGATTCCACACTCTAATCCCAGGAATTTGTGAACATGTTATGGCTACATGTGTTGTTCCACGACAATTACACCTGCAGATGCAAGTAAGGTTATGGACCTTAAGATATGGACATAATCCTGAATTATCCAGGTTGGCCCAATACAATCACATGAACCTTAAAAAAGGAAGGAACTTTTTCTAGCTGGAGTGGGAGAGATGTGGCAGGAGGAGAAGTCAGAGAGATCTGAAGCATGGGAAGGACTCAGGGTGCTGTTGTTGGTTTGAAGATGGAGAGGGCAACATGGCAAGGAACGCAGCTGTAACGAAACGAGAATGGCCCCTAGCTGACAGCCAGCAAAGAAACAGGAGTCTCAGCCCTACAGCTGGAAGGAACCGAATTCTGCCTGTCACCTGAAAGAGTCTGAGTGGATTCTCCCTCAGAGTCTCCAGATAAGACCTAAGGCCATCCATCACCTTGAGTTTAGCCTTACAAAACCCAGAGGAGAGAAACAAACCAAGCTCCCTCAAACTTCTGGCCTGTGTAACTGTGAGATAATAAATGTGTGATGCTTTAAGCTGCTAAGTTTGTGATAATTTTTTATGGCAGCAATAGAAAACTAATACAGACATTAATAGACGGAAGGAGAAAAGTCATTCCAGACAGCAGGATCTGTTAGCATGAGCCAAGATATACAGCCATGACCAAGGAAAAGAAATGCCAAGTTATCTGATGTGGCTAGAATATAAGAAATATGGAGAGAAGAACAAACGAAGACAGGAAGATAAGCCTAGGGAATGAGTGTTGAGAAAGATAGTTCCAGCGTTTGTCTGTAGAACAGATGCGAGAAGGCAAGAAGTTGTAGGCAGGAGGAGCAATCAGAAACAATCCAGATAAGAGATGACAAGGCCCTAAACTAAGAGAGTGGCACACGGAATCAATAAAAGTGTACAAGTACAAGAGATATCTCTAAAGTGGAATCAACAGGACTCGATGAAAATTAAATGAAGAGTTGCAAAAGAAAGAACAGGTGACTTCAATATTTTGAGGCTAAATGAATCAGAAAATGGTAATTCAATTAACCGAGAGAAAGAGTAGGGCTGTGCGTATTTTTTTTTTTCCTCAGGGAAAGGGGAGGTTCATTAATTCTGTTTGGGACGTGTTGAGTTTAAAATGTCTAGTGAGGAATTTATAACACTGACTGCAACTTCGGGTAGAGGTAAGAGCTAGTGAGGGGGGATTGGAAGTCATTTCTAAAAGGAAGTAGTCACAGCCAGGAGGGAATATAAAATGAGGGATGAGAAAGCTCAAACAGGAAAACCCCTACATTTAATAGAAAGGCAGCAGGGGTAGGATAAGGGAGAAATGCTGGAAAAACAGAGAGTTCCTCAAAGGCAAATGAGTGATCTAATGAGCTAAGAGGAGAACCTGGAATGGGATGTGTTACAGCTCCATGAAGGGGGTTTTAAAAAGGAAGAGTTGGTTAGCAGTGTCAAATAGCCAGGAGAATTCCATCAGAATGAACAGGAAAAGAGGCCACTTGAGTTGACAACCAAAAGACTACTAGTGACCTTTGAAAGGAGAGCTCCAAGTGGGCAGCAGTAGTAGGAGCTGTGTTCCGTTATTGGAGGGTGAGCTGGGGAGGCCGAAGGAACACTAATGGAGGTAGACTTCCGTGTCATGATGTAGCAAGGTTTTATGATGCAACAAAGAATGGAATGAAGCATGAAGCGTTGCTGTACAGGGGAGGGCTGAAGGGAAGCTTGATGAGGGAAATCTGGTGAGAGGCATTGGTGGCAAAGAAGAGGCTGAAGTCATGAAAGAAACATTCAGATAGATCCAGATCCCAGAGGGATGACAGTGAGTGAATTCGAGAGCTTAAGAGCCCAGCAGAACAGGTGAGCCTTTCAAAGGAGTCTGCCAAGACAGAAATAAAATTAAATGCAATGGCACAGAGGATATTTGAGATGAAGGGTGGAAAAGCTGAAGGTTGGTCAACGGACTTCCATGTTGTCTGTTCAGTAAGAATCCAGAGAAAGGGAAGGGGCAAAGAGCTAGAGACTTGAAAACAGTGAACACAGTATAAACAGCTGCCATGGGGAGTGGGATAGATCATGCAGGAAGGACGCAAAAACTACCAGAGGGCGGCGAAGGACGCACAGTGTTTGTGGACGGCCAGAGTGTTGAAAAACGAGTGTCAGGCACACAGTCCAGATACTGCAAACACTGTGATATACTAGTGTGTATGTGTGTTAATCACACCACGTTATAAGCCTCCAAAGTTGTAGGTGTCTGTATGCCCACCTTACAAGAGGGTACCTGACCTCAAGGTCCTACACCTAGTAGCCATGGAGTTTTAAAAGCAGGTCTGGTAGCTCACAAGCCCACGTTCCCTGTAACAGTGTGAGACAACAAAAGAAGGAGGGAGCGCTTGCCCCAGGAGGGAAGGAGGATGCCTGAAGGATCCAGGTAAGAATGGGAATGATGAGTTTGCCCCTCAAACTCACAGTGGGGAGTTCTGCCTTCAACTGTCTTCACCCAACTCTGTCGAAACTCACTCCTTGGCCCAGTGACAGTCTATAGAATGACTTTCCTGGTGAGTCATGTATTCCATTACTGCTCCTTACATCGTTAAAGTTGCTCCTCCCAGGGACAGCTTCCTCTTTCTTTGACCCGTAGAGCTGCACTCTCTCTAGCAATATCCAACAGTGGTCATCAACAGAATCAATGGAAATCCCTGGTTTGCTATCAACATATGTCTTAACGGAATGTCAGTCCAATGCGTGTTCCAGGATGGTTGAGAATCTTACTAAAAATGGACCAGTTAACACATAAAATAGGTCACATATAAAATTCACATTTCCTTCGGCTGAACATATACCCTAACACGTTCCCATGAGTCTTTCTGTTTGGTGACATAACACAGAGCCTAAGGGTGTGACATCTGAGTCACACTGCCAAGTGCAGCTCTAACACTCACTTATGTGGGCGCTCAGGGCAAGGGACTGTCCTTTCCTAGCCTCAGTTTCCATATCTGGAAAATGGGGATAAAATACCTCATAATGTTTTTTGAGAAATAACTGAGTCAATATACATAGAGCTTTTAGAATACTGCTTGTTACATAATAAATAAGCAATAAATATTAGCTAATTTTGATTTAAAGTGGGGTTTGTGTTTTTTTTGTAACAATCAGATATCCTCTTGATTAACTCTGGCTTGGGAGAAAGCATATGTTATTGTGAGAGTTCATTGAAACCTCATGAAATGCAGAGAAAGGAAATCAAGTATAGCCGAACACCAGGGCTACTGGAAAAGGAGCCAAATTTTTGCTGGAAAGACATCTTTTCCTCTCTCTTGTCCTCTCTCTGTCTCATGTTCAGCTCTTCTGCTTCTCCACTTCTCTCTCCTTGTCTGCTCCTCTCTGTTGTCTCTACCTGCTGCCTCCCCCTATTTACCTGGCTTCTCCCTCATATCTCCAGCCATCAGGTGGTTCCCAGTGTCATCCCAAGATAAGACTCTTCGCAACATCTCAGCGGGGGTTCTTCTAGCCAGGTGCTTCAGTTTCCAAGGTTCCCAAGTTCAAATTCCTGGCAAAAAATTTGACCCAGCTGCTGCCTTCACACCCAGCCCTACAGATCACACATTTCTGATTACCCTGTAGATCCGTCCATTATCTATTCCTATCCTTAGTTGCTTGTTTGTGTCGTTAGAGGCCATTGAGGTGAGGTAAGAAAGAGGTGACCTAGTTGAGAGTGGGCCTGGCCTCTGAACAGGGGCTTTGGGCAGGGGTCACTCTAGAAAAGAGTTCTAGTTAGAGTCATTTCTTTGAAATACATCCAGTACAAGCTGTCACGCATGGAATTTATAGCACCTCCACTCCCTGCCCTGCCATCATTTATTTGATTGTGGCGCATTTTATATGGTGGCTCAGAGTCAATAAGGAGAAAGAAGGAACAGCTGTCTTCCCTCAAAGATAGATGGGTTGGCATAGATGTCATATCTCAAGACAGCAACCAGTTTATTGCATCTGCTACTACTTGAATTCATTTACAATCCTAATGTGATTTAAATTTGCTTGTGACACAATCCTCGAGGCTCTCGCAAAGACACTCAGCACAGAAGGGAGTGGGAGAGGGGCAGGGAAAAGTGGGATGAGAACCTTTGTAGAAGAGTCATTTTCTCCCTCATCCTGGGAGAAACATGAGCCTTTTGTGAAAATGATGCTTTCAATTCTGGAAGGGAGATTCCAAACATATTCTTCACTTTTCTTCTTTGAACCACAAAAGTGAAACTCGCTGAAACATGAGGAAGCATTCCTGCATTTTACGGAATATTGTACAGAGGTGAGTATTTATCCCTTCCGATGAAACAGGTTTTCACATCACTTGTCTACACAGAGGCATACTGACTGACTTGAGTTAATTACAAAACCTTGTACTTTTACGTCCATCGTCCTTTCATCCAATGGATCCACATAGGCTCTGAAGGCACCATGTGGGTGCAACAAAGATGCAGCTGCTACCGTTTAATTTCTGAGAAACATTTTAGCCCCTTTTTTAAAACCTTTCAATGCTTGCCTCTTCAACCACAGTTCTCATTTTCAGCCTTCATAATCAACACATGCAAAAGCATATTCAAACACAGACACACACACAGGATTTCAGACACACAAATACCCACAAGCATACACACGAATACACAGGCACAAGAACATTAAAGGACTTGCAATTGCTACAGCATAGAATAATATTTCATTCTCTCTTTCTTGGCTCCTCTCCTACCTTCTGTCTAGAATTCCTTCACTGCTTTATCCACCCACTGAAAACTACCTCTCTCAAGTAAAGTACTTTTTTCTCACTTGTAAATTGAGAAAATTATTACTCTCTCATGAATATAGTATGAGAATAAAATGATGTAATTTAAGCAAGACTGACGACATGCTGGAATGTCAGTCATTATGGAGGAGAGGAGAGGCTGCCGATGGCATGTCAATATTTATTCTGCTCTTCTTTCATAATTATAGAATTGTCTGAGCACACAGCTACCCTGCTAAAGACTATATTTCCTAGATTCCTCAGTGGCTTCGTTTGGCCATGTGACTATGTTCTAGCCAATGAGAAATGAGAGTCAAACATGGTCCAACTTTCAAAATAAGCTCGTACAGAAAAGAGGCATACATTCCCTCTCTCCTTTTCCTTTCTCCCAATAACCGTAATACTACATGTTGGTGAATTGTCTTGGAAAGCAGCACCCTAAGAATGACAAAAGAACAAGATGGAAGGCGTCTGAAGCCTTGACAAAATCTTAACAGCCATCCAAACACCAGCCCACATTTTACACGTCAGAGAAATAAGCTTCAATACTGTGCAATTCACAGTTAATTTGGGTCTCTATTACTAGTGCAAAACCTTTATCCCAACTAATATCTGCAGCAATCAGAGCTCAGACAAGCGGTGAAGCAGCCAAAGTTCATTCCGAGTACTCATCTCCCTTCTCAGGGCCTGTCTCTTTCCTCCTGGTTCCCCTCTCTTCCCATTCCCTAACACCACGTCCCAGTGTCTTAGGCTGCCCTCACTCTGTCCTGCAGCTCAACGGCTTCCAATCTGCAGCCCTTGGTTCCTCCAGATTGGGTGAGGGAAGCCATGGGAGACCTTGACTCTTCAAAGAAGCCAACCCAAAAGAGATGTCCTTTTCTCTTGGGGTGTTTCTTTGTGTCTCTTCCTCATCTCCCACTCCTTCCATGCAGTCCTCAAATGTCACCGTCCCTAGAGTTCCACCTGCAACTCAGCAATGACTCGCCCCATAATTTTTACCCACCTCCTCTGTGGTAATCTCTGAGAAATGAAGAGTGAGCCCCACAAGGACCATGCCAATGCTTGGGTGAGATGGGGAAGCAGAGCTTGTATGTGTGTCTGTGATCCTCAGTTCCGCAGTGACGCAATCCCCCTCACCCCTCACCCGTTTCTCACTGAAGCCCTCCCTTAGACCCTGGAGGGAAGATTGTGGTGGTCCCAGATACCCTCTATGCATATTCATATTCCAGGTCTCACTCTTCTATTTTATTAATTCATGGATTTATTTTATATTAGCTAACAACTTACTCGGCCAGCCCTGGTGGTCTAGTGGTTAAGATTCGGTGCTCTCACCACCAGGGCCTGGGTCTGTGTCCTGGTCAGGGAACCACACCACCCTTCTGTCGGGTGTTATACTGTGGCGGCTGTGTTTTGCTGTGATGCTCAAAGCTATGGCACCAGTATTTCAAACACCAGCAGGTCCCCTATGGTAGACAGGTGTCAGTAGAGCTTCTAGACTAAGAGGGATTAAGAAGAACAACCTGGCCGCCCACTTCTGAAAAAACTGACCATGAAGACCCTAGGAATGGCAGTGGAGCACTGTCTGATGTGGCACCGGAAGGGGAGAGGATGGCGCAAAAAGGCCAGGCAGGGCTCCGCTCTGCTGAACACAGGGTCACTAGGAGTTGGAACCCATTCGATGCACTAACAACAAAATAACTCATTTATTACATAGCCTGATTGACTGCCTTCTAGGCACTGGTCTCTGTGCATGGCACTGGGGATACAACATACAACAGTGACCACAACACAAAAATCCTTGCTTGTATGGAACTTAGAGTCCAGCTGGGAGCAGGAGAGATGGCAAACCAATAATCAGGTGATGACAAATGCTATGAGGAAGAATAACCCTGGGTAAGGAGAAAAACAGCTGAGTCAGGGCAGGATGCGCTGATCAGGTGACAATGACAGAGACCTGAAGAGACTGAGCCCATGACCTGGTTCCATCAATCACACACACTTGGAACGAGCTGTGAGAGCTCGAAGGCAGCCCCCATTTACTAGGATTGTTTGGATACGCCGGGAAGAGCAGACAGATTTGCTTCTAGGGCCCAGTCCCTAGTATCATAGGTATCAAGCAGTGGGTGGCAACGTTTCCACTAGATGAGTTAGGTATATCTGGTACTTGGATCCTTCCTGGCTGCGTTGCCCCTTGCTGTGTAGCCTCCAAGCCATGTTCTACGGCCTTCTGAGATGTTCTTGGAGCTAATATCTTTTAATATAGCCTTGGTACATATCATTATTGCCACTAAGAAATCTTTTTCCTACTGATATTGATTCCTGAAATACAGGTTTTCTGAATTTGCTATAGCTGTGGGCCTGGTGGTGACTCTACTCTCTCAAAACTTTTTCTTTTGAACTACTACCAAATCTTTCTTCAAAGAGCTTATTGTGACACGATGTGGTCCATATGACACTAATGTAATTGCTCATGCAAATACCAATGGAGACATTGAAATAACATGGTAGTACTTAGGCATGAGGTAGTTGCCCAGATTATCTAGAATGTTCATGTAGTTTTTTTTCTGTATTATCAGTAAATTAAGAACACAAGATAAGAATTCCTATAGAGAACTCACAGATGCCCTGACAATCTGTAGCTTCTAATTGAGAAGTACTGCCCCAGAGTATATGCACAATCTTTACAACTGTCCTGGGTCCCATTCTAGGAAGCATCTTTTCTTTTCCCTCATCTTCTACATCTGGTCAACCACCAAGTCCTGTCTACTTCATCTCTTAAAGAACTCTGGAATCTGTCCACTTTTCACATTCTCCAGTGCTACACCCAAGGCCAGGCCACCATCATCTTGTCTAGACTATGGAAAGAGCCATCTAAACAGCGAACCGCAGCCCCCCTCCCACACACACACTGCTCTGTTCTCCTCTGCATTGCAGTAAGAATGGTCTTTCAAATGTGATCAGCCCTCTCCCCTGCTTAAAGTCCTCTGATGGCTTCCCAATGTCTTTAGAATACTGGCCAAACCCCTCAATGAGACTTTCCACACTGTGGTCCCTGCCTCTGTCTCCAGTCCCATTTTCTCCTACTTTTTTAAACTATGCTCATGAACTTGACAGGCTCTGTGATGGTAAATTTTACGTATCAAGTTGACTGGGCTATGAGGTACCTAGATATTTGTCTAAACATTATTTTCTGGGGGTGTGCGTGCTGGTGATTCTGGATAAGATTAGCATTTGAAGCAGTAGAATGAGTAAAGCAGATGGCCCTCCCTAGTGTGGGTGGGTCTTATCTAATCTATTGAGGGACTGAATAGAACAAAGAACAGAGAAGGACTTGACCTTCCATTGCTGGTTTCAAGATGGAGGAACCCATGTGGAAAGTGTGGGAAGGACATTAATTCTTCAAATAACCAGTGAGCCTGGAAGAGTATGTCAAGCCCCAGGTGAGAAGTGTCGTCAGTCCCAGCTGGTACGCTGGTTTCAGTCCAGTGAGACCTGCAGCAGAGAACCCAGCTAAGCTGTGCCGGACTTTCACTTACAGAACTGTGAGACGACAAATACATTCTGTTTTAGGCTGCGAAGTTTGTGGTAATTCATTACACAGCAATGGAAAATTACCTAATACAATCCCCTTCAACATCCACAGGAGAAGGAGACTTTCCTGCCGTGTGCTTTGGCCAAAGAAATGTAGGCAGAAACAACAGTAATAGGCATCAATCTGAATGACATTATGTGTTTCTTTTTACCCCTGTGGGTGCATCTCTCCTCTGCTCCTCAAGCCTGGGTCCTGGATGAAACACGTGGAGCAGAGCCACATCAGAGGACCCACAGACGAATGAGCATGAGAGTAAACATCTATCTTTATGCCCTTGAGTTAGAGGTGGCTTGCTCTGCAGCATTATTGTGGAAATAGCTGACTAATACATGGTCATTGCCAAGCCAAAGCCTGCAAGACTTGGGCCAGAGTTGACATACTTCTCTGAAGGTCCACTCCTGCGGCTCTCTGCCACATGGAATTGAACACAACGAGGAACTGGCATCAAAGGGTAAAAGACCCAAGATTGCCAAACTGCCTGAAAACCAAGCAACTGACAAGAGAGTGAAAATAAACCCATGTAAATAAAGGTCTGTTCTGAACTAGATCCATTGAATGCCACTCACTCAAAAGTATGTAAATATTTATACAAATTAACATCATATATGCCTAAGAACTTTTGCTTTTTTAAGTTACCAAAATTAGGAAGTTCATTTATTAACAATGTGTACAAAGCTGAGTCCTTCTGTGATATGTGTAACAGTCGGTGAGTAAGAGCCAGTCATTTAATTCTGGATGCCAGAGTTGGTACATCAGCTCGGATTGATTCCACTTTGCACTTGGAAAATCCACACCTCCTTCAGAATATCAAGCCTTAGGTAAAACTGCTTCATGTCTTTTAGTCCCAAAATGCAAAAACAGCTCAGACAATAAGGGACTAATTAACCAATCGATTCGATTGAAGGAGTAGAGCAAACACATACAAATTGTTTTGCCCTTTTGTAAGACTTTAATTCTAAGGCTGAAGTTTAATTATCATTAACAAAGCCCCAAGCATGTGATCACTCGGATAATTGAAAGTTGAATGTCTGTTACATATCTTTTGGAGTGACTTTAATTAGGCCAAAGCCCTATAACTATTATTATCTTCAAGCATGGGATAAGCTGTTTGAAGCCTGTGTTATCCGCAAAAAAATCACTTTTGGTCTCACGGCTCCAGTATTTTTATTCCTAGAGCTAGCTAAGTTTGCATTTTGATTTTTTATTGCTAAAAATCTAACTTCCCAAATACATTAATATATCATTCAAGATTTGAGACCCAGAGAAAGTTTGGAATCTGCTATTGGGAGACATTCCATGAGATGTCTTATTTATTTCAAACTAGCTCGCAGAAAAATAAGAAATTGTATGCTAGAGGGGAAAGTGGATACAAAGTACATGACACAAAAGCAGTCATATAGTTGAAATTTTTAAGTTAATGAGAAATTAAATAAACGTCTCGGGTATATAAATGACATTTATTTCTTCATTATGATTCCTATGGAATAATTATTCGTAAGAGAGCCGTTAGGCAATCTGGACCACTCTGAACAGTGGCTGAGCTGATGCGGGTCTCTCTAGTGATCTTCACTTTCTGGATGCCTCAGATGAGGAGAGGGTCTGAAAATGCGTGCTTCTTTGAAAGATCATGTTAGCACCTTGACTTACTACGAATTTTTCCAGATTGCTTTGCAGAAGTCATTGGATATATGGGGGAGGCACAGAGAGGTTCAGATCAAGACTCACGTAGGGATGAGGGGGCAAACAGAATCATGGCAGCCAGTGAGCATGACAAAGGGGGGATATATTTTTCTTCAAAGGGGACGAACATAACTAGGAGCAGTGGTGCAAATGCATAAGATTTTAGACTACTGAGCCAAACTGGGGGACATAAGGAAAGCTCAGGACGAGAGCTGGGGAACCAGTCAATTATTTGGAGCCAGATGATAAAGGAGCACCCAGACAAGAGTGGCCAGAATCTGTGTGCCTCAAGTTGTCAGCTGGAGCCCGAGATAAGCTGGCTAGGACAGATATACCAGAGATCTGAAGAAAAAGGAATGGACTGGAGTAGGGTCTGGCTACAGTGCACACCTCCTGGGGGCATTGTTCACATGGTATTCTCTGGTGTGCTCCAAAGCAGAGTCCGTCCACCTAGGCAAAGTGAAATACACTCCCTGGAGCTGGCATGGCTCTTTTCTGGGGTTCTGAGTCAAGTCAGGTAGAGAGAACACTCTCTGGATAGGAGACCTCACTCTGTACCTCAAGACTCAGGAAAAGCTGAATGGGTCTACACAGGAGGCCACCTAGCAGCCCAATTATTGCCAATCTGTTTGTGTTTGTGTGTTGAAGACTTTATTTTTTAGAGAAGTTTTAGGTTCACAGCAAAAGTGACAGGAAAGTATAGAGATTTCCCATATATTCCCTGCCCTAACACATGCACAGCCTCCCCCATTATCAGCATCCCCCACTAGATTGCCACATTTGTTACAACTGATGAACCTACTCTGACACATCATAACACCCAAACTGCATAATATACATTAGGCTTCACTCCTGGTGTTGTACATTCTATTGGTTTCGACAAATGTATAATGATGTGTATCTACCATTATAGTATCTATTCTGTGTGATTATAGTTTCTATTATAGTATATAGTCCCTATGAATACAGTTTCACCACTCTAAATATTCTCGGTGCTGCACTTACTTATCCCTCCCTCCCGCTCTTGGGCAACCATTGATCATTTTATTCTCTCATAGTTTTGTGTTTTTCAGAATGTCATAGTTGGAACCATACAGTATGTAGCCTTTTCAGATTGGCTTCTTTCACTTAGTCGTATGCATTTAAGGTTCCTCCACGTCTTTTCACAGCTTGATAGCTCATTTCTTTTTAGTGCTGAATAATATTCCACTGTCTGGATGTACCATAGTTTATTTATCCATTCATCTACTGAAGGGCATCTTGATTGCTTCCAAATATTTCTAACTATGAATAAAGCTGCTATAAACATCTGTGTGCAGGGTTTTGTGTGGATGTAAATTTCCAAGTCTTTTGGGACCACTCTGTTTTTCAGTTGCCTCTGCAACACGAGCAGAGGAGGAGAAATGGTCACTGTGGACTGGCCCTGGGTTAAATGTTCCAAGATTGTGGGAAGCATCTTCCCACTGTTCAGAAGAGATAAAAGATTCCTGTGAAGGTGCCAGGCACCATTTTGTGCACTTTAGATATAAAGATGTATAAAAACTGGTCTCTTTCTCAAGGAGTTGGCAGTCTAAAACACATCTAGTCAAAACCACATGTTACAGAAGATATAATATCAGTGGTTATGGGTTTCAATGGGGAAACAGTATGTTTCATAGCCAGGAGATGACTGAACTGAGAATTCTAAGATAAATAGCGGCTCACAAATTTGGGGATAGGAGTAGGTGTGTGGAGAAGGGAGTATTCAAGGCATGGAGAGTAGCAGGAACATAGACCTGGAGGCTTGATCATCAAGGCAAACTAAAGGAACAGAGTGCCATCGAAAGTCCGTGACTCCATCCTAAAGATCGTGCAGAAGTTAAGCAACTTGCAAAGAAATCCATCTAGAGAGTCAATTTTGAATAACTGTAGGCTAAAAGAATTACTTTATCTTTTTAAAAAATTTATTGAAATAACGGGCTTCATTTTTTTATCCAGATACAATTCACATCGCATTATAGTCAGCATTCTAACATTGACAATTTGGTGGCTTTTAGTCTATTCACAAAGGGATGTGACCATCGCCACTATCTAATTTCAGAACATTTTCATCACTGCACAAAAAACCCCCTGTACCCATTAGAGGTCGCTCCCCATCCTCTCTCCTTTTAGCTCCTGTCTGTCTTAGTCTATAAGAAAAATACCATAGACTCGGTAGCTTAAACACTAAACATTTATTTTTCACAATTTTGGAGACTGGGAAGTCCAAGGTGAAAGTGCCGGCAGATCTGGTGTCTGGTGAGGATCCACTTCTTTGTGCACAGACTTCTCACTGTGTTGTCACACGGTGGAAAGGGAGAGAGCACTCTCTGGGGTCTCTTCTATAAGGGCACTAATCCCGTTCATGAGGTCTCCACCCTCACAACCTAATTACCTCCCAAAAGTCCTACCTCCTAATGCCATCCTATCGGGGGGTTAGAGTGTCAACATATGAATTTCGGGGGGATGCAAAAATGCAGTCCATTGCACCCTGGCAACCACTAATCAACTTTCTACGTCTGCTGATTTGCATATTCTCAAAATTTCTTATCAATGGAATCATAGTATCCATGGTTTTTTGTCTGTGGCTTTTTTCCCTTAGTGTAATGTTTTCAACATTCATTCACGATGTTGCCTGTATCAGCACTTTATTCCCTCTAGGAAAGGCTTTTTGCACCAGGCAAGCTCCAAGTCAGGCAAAAACAGACCAATAAGCTACCCCTTAGGAATGAGGATTGGCTAGAGGTCCAGCCCCGATCTGCTCTCTCTGCTGCCTGCTTGGGAAGCCACCGGCTGTTGTTTTTCAAGGCTACCACGGAGTTGGAGAAGGGCAGAGTGCACTAGGCAAGTTAAAATACCACCAAGCACACTGTTCCTACTGAGATTCAACTGTTTTTCTAGAATGTATGTTCCCTGGGTTGCTGCAAGCCTTTGGTTAATTTCCAGAGTCCTGTAAAACTTACTTCTAACAACTTATTCCACTTGTATCACTAATTTTATGGAAAAGAGAAATTTTGGAGGTCCTTACTCTGCCATTTCACCAATGTCAACGTCATTTCCTTTTGTGTTCACTGATAAAACTTTTAGTTTTATGACGTAGATTATAATACTGGCCACAGATTCTTCGCTCCCTTGTAGGCATGGCCTTTTGCAATATGACTTTGTAGCTATTTCTTTAAGGGGTGAGGTCTATTTATCAACCTCTTGCATCTGGTTTGGCCATGTGACTTGTTTGGGCCAGAGGGAAAGCAGCAAATAGACACTAGCAGAGACTTGCAACGTATCTGCACACTGGCCTTGCCTTCTTTTGGGACCTTGAAACCACTGGAATCACAGCCTTGGGGACAAGCCTGCACTAGCCTGCTGGAGAATGAGAGAACCACGTGGAGAGAGAGGCCCCAGCTATCCTCACCTTCACAGATGAGGCCATAACAAAGCAGTCACGCCAGCTGTTCATCCACCCATTACAGATGCTGGAGCGAGCCCAGTCAATATCCACTGAGCTGAGCCTAGACAGGAAAAGCCACCCAACTGAGCCCAGCCAAAATGTCAACCCACAAAATCAGGAGCTAAATAAGTGGGTATTGTCTTAAGCCACCAAGTTTTGAGACAGTGTGACACACAGAGAACCCTGATATGGCTTATATCTTTATTAAATTCGTCGTCTTCATTATTTACCTCTATGAAAATACATACACTCTGGAGAAAAATATTATCATAACAATTTATGCAATATATCTTGAAACATTAAAACTGTTCTGTTCCGTTCATGGATGACCACGCAAAATTTTACAATAATGTGACTACAATTGTGTCTGAAGATTGGCACAGTGTTGATAATTTTTGAAGCCTGGAGATAAGGTCATGGAGGGTTCAGTATTACAGTCTTTCTACTTTTGTGTTTGTTTGAAATTTTCCTCAATACAATGTTTTTTTTTTTTTAAATATGGTTAGCAATTGCAACTCACTCTTTCAATCTTTTCTTCCCATTTGGAAGAGCATAGAGGAGACTGAATTTTAAAATTTAAATTTTCATGCCTCTCTCAAGAAACACAATTACATTATTTTATTCTAAGCTTTCAACCCAAATTGCTGAGGCTCCAATAGGAAGATAGAAAGCATTTTCCTTTCAGCAGAAGCACAATGCAACCCCATGCAAATTATAAATAAATGATCTTTACTAATACCACAGTTAACATAAAAATGCAAAATGCAGAGTCTGCTGTAAAAGTCCGTGTCATATTTTAGTGTTTGATGAAGATGTCCTGCTTTTGTAATACTTAAGTTACTGGCAGCTAAAATGGACCACAAAATAATCAGAGAACTGTGTTCCATGCTGGAAAGAACTCTCTATTTCTCTGCCAAGATCCAAGAAAATCCAGGGAAATATGAGTAACTCTCTACATTGGCAAATTCATATTTTATGGTTCAGGAAAATATTCACCGGCCAAACATAAATGGTTTAGAGTGCTATTTCGGTTTGCTCTTGTCCTTACAAACTGCAATTAAAACAGTAGGAAAGAGATATCAAAATGGGTCTTAATATTGTACCACCGAAAACATTTTCTAACTGGGTAATCCTCTCTTACTAGGATAATTCAAATGTATTATATAAAATAATTGCTTTAATCACAATGATGCCTTAAAATTCAGCTATCACTATCTTCGCCATCCTCTCTTCTCAGGCACTGGAATTTCTTATGTTACGGAAATTGAATTATTTTATGTTGAAATTACATTCTCAAAATTACTGACTTAGGGTAACATTAACTCACCAGGTCAAATCCTTTTCCTCCCATAGTATGCCAATTTCTGTGGTCATATTGCAAAAAGGAGAAATTAGAAGGCCAGACAAGGAGGTTAGTCTAGATGTACCACAGAACAAAAGAGGAGGACAAGGCTAGCTCCATGCTATTTGCTATTATTGAACATTTCAAAAGGGATGGGTGATGCTGAGCATCTATGGCATTCACAGAGTACTCATTAACATAGCTGCTTGGGCTGCTGCAAAAACCAGTGTTGTCATTGCCATTAATTTCCAGAAAGGGCAGCATGCCATCTAGCTGTTAGGGACCCTGCTTGTGGCCAGATCTCATTGAAAGATAATCCAAAGAGCACTGTCATTTCCTAGAACAAATCTCTGTATTTTCAGAAGGGATTTCTTGTATTTCTAGAAAACTGTGCAGCAGAGATGCACAGAGACCATCTTTTGCAGAGAAATATGGATTTTTAAAGCATGGTAAGTGATGAGCTGACACTGGATCACCGCACATTTTAGATGCACGAGACAGTGAGGGGTGAAGGTCTGAAATTCTGGCTCTTCTGTCTGCCCTGGAGCTAAATAGTTGTTTGGACAGAAGCATTTGTCAAGTGCTTTCCCGTGCATTATCTAGACCATTGGTGAGGGACAATGACTGGGTAATTGCCTGCCTGAGACCGATGGCAACTTGGTTCCCCCTCCTCTAGTTTATCATCTTTTAAGAGAACTGCATCATAAACAGAATGGGGAGGATTAAAGCTTGCTTCCACATCGCACACTTCTCTTCTTCATGCCTTCCTCCTCCTTCTCCCATTGTAACGCATAGCTGATTGTCTCACTTCTGCTTGACAGTTCTAATTGTCATCACCATTGAATTTAAACAACTACACAGGAGAGGAACTACTTATGGTCCCAGAAAATCTTTAACACTGCCTTGCCGTGATGGAAATTATACAATATGGCTTTAAATATTTCCCTAACACAAGTTGCCCTTTAAAACATTGTCATGGAAGATAATAGCACTATATAATTTTTTAGAACCCGAATTCACTAAACATTATTGGGGTGGGAATAAAAAAGGGCAAACAATTCAGATGATAAAAGGTCAAAAGATGGTTTACTTGCATTCAAAGTGCTAATAGCAGGATGCAAATAAACATCATCGTTCCTATTATATATTCTTTTTACTTTAAATAGAGTGTCAAAAATTCTTCACATACAATTAAACAGGATTCAACATTTTCAACATATTGAACATGGCATTAGAATGTAAGGTTTGTTGCTACCGTTAAAGCAGAGGGATCTGAACTGCAGAATGGTTGCTAAATTTTCACGTGACGCGAGCTGTTACCCACTGAAGTGATATTTACCTCCATAATATGCATTCAGGAAACGTCAGCAGATGTGTATAGTTCTGAAGACACAGTCAACCCAGACATTCATTTTTGTTTCTTTCTTTGTCGTTGGGCTTTTTTTTTACCCTGGCCTAAAGCCATCCTCATTTATCTTCTCCTCCAACTATCTAAAATATCGTTCTAAACCTGAGTAAGCCTCAAAAATTCCAGGGTCCAAAATGTTCCAGGATTCCTTAGCACAAATTCTTTAAGGGAGAAAAAATTTTGTGCCAAATTCAATAATTATTCCTTTGCAGAAATAGGGTGGTGACATGAGTTACTCAATATGAATGTGTAGCAGTGACGACATCCAAATCTCAGTCGCTTAAGCAACAAAGGATTATTTCTCACTCCCTCTGTGTTCACCGTGAGTCACCTGGGGCGCTGCCTGCTGGCTTCTTCACCCTGAGAGCAGCCGGGGAACAGCTTCTCTCCGTGCTGACAAAGTGCTGGGGGATTTTTATACTGGCGACTGATGCTCCAGCTCTGAAGTAATATGAGCGTGTCTCCTCACAGCTCACTAGAGCTCAGAAGTTCCATCCTACTACATGCCTGGACCATGGAGCAAGTGGGAAACCTTTAGCAGACATCTTGGTGATGGCTGCACAATAGTAAACAAAGACATAAACACAAAAACGTGTGCCTTTTCCTCTGAGTGCAACAAATCAACCCTCCATTAATTTGAACTCTATTGTAACGATCAGTACACTCTGAGTGCTTCTTCCACTCTGGAAGTCTCAAGCTGATATGCTAGCTCATGGATTCAACCCCTGTATTTAATTCGCACAGTGTCCTTTTGTGCTCCTTGCTGGCAGATCAAGGTAATAAGTTCTAGCAATGACTCATGTGTCCATCTCCTCATACAATTCACAATCTAACCTATACTGCTACATGCGGCAGCACAGGTTGGGCACGGCACAAATTTAGGAAGCGTTCTTCCCACTGCAGGGTGTTAATGTCACCCCTGGAGTTGTGCAGCACACAGCATGTGCAGTCATATAAGGACATGTTGAAAATCTATCCATTTACCGTTTTGTTTTTTTAACCAAGAGATCACTAACAAATCTACGCATAAAGCAGCCTATTTACATCCTGTTTTCTGAACCTGTTTCCACATCTGTTAACAGGATGTGAATCATAACATCTACCTGACAGATGTGTGTGAAGATGAGATAGATGAAGCCACAGAACACTTGGAATCAGGCCTGCGCTGAACGAGTGTAACCAAATGCGGTCCCATACTCCGGCTTATCACGTAAGCGCCTGGCCCCGGGGACTGTTTTCCGCTTCCCCTTCAGTGCCATGGGATGTGCTGCAGAAGCTCATTTCATCTCTGCCCCTGATGTGATCACTGGGGACAGCCTCCTTGATACTAATGGATGGCCTGTCGGAGACCTCTTTCTCTAAGCAGTTGGCATTTCCCTTGCCTGGTAAAATGCCACGCCTGCCCCTTCCTGACTGATTGGAAACTCCGACTTCTCCCAGCCTTTTCGTACGGCACTTGTCGCCTTCACTGAGAGGCACTGGACGATGCTACTTTCAAACCTGGCTGCAGAACATCCCTCAGATTTTAAGACGGAGCTGACGCTTTGCATTAACTGAATCTTTTCAACCCTGCCTTTTAAAGAAAAGGACAAGCAGCAAGAAGCTCATGAATTAATTGGAAATATTAAACATGAGTTACATGGTATTATTTCAAAGCTTGCTGAAAAACATTACATTGTCTTTTGATCTTTTTCTAAGACTAAAATCTGATCAACAAAACTAAAATATTGTATTCGCTGGAGTCCTTTACATATGCCCAGGAAATATTTTTAAAAATATTTCAAAAGTGATAAAGTTTATAGGGAATTCAAAGAATATTTTATACAAATATATTCATTGGAATATTTTGCCATTAAAAATACCATCATCTCTCAACATACGTAATATTTTTTGAAATCTGCTATCCTCATATAATCAATGAAGCAAAATGTAACATTCCACTTTGAGAAAGAGCCCCAACATGTAAGTAATCATTAACTTGTTGGTTGTGTATACCAGCCCTGCCTCCTCACTCACTCGCACTGCAGTGGCAGAATCACTGTGTCTCCGTTCTGGGCTGCCATCAGTTGGTGGCAGTCACCACATATTTTTATCTTTAAGTTTATCTCATTCACGCCTTCACATAGTTGACAGTCTTTAAAGAATTAATGCATATGCCACATTTCCTTTCTCCATTCATCCCCTGATGAACATTTAGGTGGTTTCCACATCCTTGGCTATGGCAAATAGTGCTGCAATGCACATGGGAGTCCAGATATCTCTTTGACATCCTGATTTCAATTCTTTTGGATAAATACCTGGAAGCGGGATTGCTGGATCATATGGTAGTTCTATTTGTTTTTTATATATATATTTTTTTGGTGAGGAAGATTGGCCTGAGCTAACACCTGTTGCCAATCTTCCTCTTCTTTCTTTTTTCTTTTTCTCCCTAAATCCACAGTACATAGTCGTATGTCCTAGTCGTAAGCCCTTCTAGTTCTTCTATATGGGAGGCTGCCACAGCATGGCTTGGTGAGTGGTGCATAGGTCCGTGCCCAGGATCTGAATCGATGAACCCTGGGCCACCAAAGCAGAGCATGTGAACTTAACCACTCGGCCAGGGGGCCAGCCCCCTGGTGGTAGTTCTATTTTTAATTTATTGTTTTCCATAGCAGCTGCACCATTTTGCATTCCCACCAACAGTGTACAAGGGTTCCAACTTCTCCACATCCTTGTCAACACTTGTTGTCTTTTTTGTTTTTTTTAAATAATAGCCATCCTTCAATATTAAAAATGAAGGAAACCCTGCAGTATGCAACAACGTGGATGACTCTTAGGGACATTATGGTAAGTGAAATAAGTCAGACATAAAAGGACAAATATTGCATGATCTCACTTATACGAGGTAATGAAAACAGTCAAACTCATAGAGGCAGAGAGCATAATGATGGCTGGTTGCCGGGACTGAGGGGTGGGAGAAGTGGAGAGCTGCAATCAATGAGTATAACGTTGCAGTCATGCAAGACGAATAAATTCTAAAGACCCGCTGTAAAACATCGTGCCCACGGTTAAACAATTACAAATCTGTTAAGAGGGTAGATCTCATGTTAAGTGTTCTTATGACAATAAAGTGAAAATTAAAATAAAAAAAAGAATTAATGCATAGGCTTCTATTTAAAGCAGCATCAGTAAATCAAAAAATCTTTCTGCAATCCAAAAAACTATCACAAAATGTCAGGTTTATATAATGTGGCCAACCTAGTGTTTTGGTTGAGGTGATTAACTCCAGCTGCTGTCACACGAAGAACCTCCAAGTCTCAGTGGCTTCTAACAAGTTTAGACCTTGTTCAGGCCAGTCACCTACTGATCTGGCAGCGCTCTGGAGCTGCCTCACATGGTGACTCAGGGATCCAGGCTCCCGCATCACCACTGTGACATCACCATTCCTCAGGACCTTCTGAGAGTCCTTACCTGGATGTTCTGCATTCAGTGGCCACAAAAGGGCTGTGCGGGAAACTTCCTGGCCAGCCTGAGTGTCTCCCATGGTCCCAGTGTAACTATAAGGGAAGTGGAAAATGTCATCTTGCCCAGTACCCATCAAGACGCAACTACATTTGAGCCATGAGACGATTTCTGCTTAAAAAGTAGTTACAAAGGGGCCCTGCCCACTAGGGAATATGCCATATCTTTGTAAATAGGGCACTTTAGGTATTTAGTTTTACACCCTGTGTTAAATTTAGACAGGATAAAATTTGATAGGCAATTCAAAGGACATATTTACAAAGACATATTCATTGGACATTTTGCCTTTAGGAAAATCACCACTAACCCTCAGCACAGGTCATACAGTTTGAAACCCGAGATCCTCATATAATCACCGAGGCCAATTTCCTCTCTCAGACCTCGTATGAAAGTGAGGATGTTTCCTGTTGGGGAAAGCATCCCCAGGCACTGTAGAGCTGGCTTCTCTGAAGACGTGAAGTACTTGCTGGGTGAGATAAACTCAGCCTTATCATGAAAAGTCACTTAGAGGATTTGGACTTCATGAGGAGAACCACGTTTAGGGCAACCATTGCAGGGTCTCCTATATGGAAGGTCCATTAAGTTCTTCTTAGAAAACTCACAAATTGCCACCTGATAATGTCTCCTTTGCATGACCACAAGGGTAGTTTTCAAGCTGCTAGTATTCTAATTAGTAAAGTCGACATTTCTTTAATTGAAAAGGCTCCTGTAACTGATATTTGACACTGTTAAATATTGGTAAATGACAATCACTTTATTCAGAGCCCATTAAACAAAGAACTGGGATGAAGTGATGTTCGCTGGAGGCAGCTCTAGCAACGCAGAAGAGGTTCATGGTATCAGAAAACCAAGGATGGCCAGGGTGCTCAGTCCCACCCTCATGCCGTCCCAGACAGGTTGGAGGTGTCCTGGAGGAAGCTCCAATTTAAGAGAGACTTGGTCATTTACATCACACGTCACATACTTTGAGGACTAAAGAGGAGGTAATGAGGCTTAGCTCTGTATTGTTTGAAAGCCAGGCAGCAGCTTCTACAAATCAACATCTTTTGTCCACGTGTATCTCTCCCTACTATTATCCATCGGCTGCCTGCCTCCCTAGGGACACCTTTTAACTTTTATCCAGATTTCCTGGGCCAAGTGAGAGCCCAGCTGAGTCGTAATGCGATGGCACTGCTTCCTTCTCCTTCTTACCGCTTCTGCATTTATTCCATGTTCCCGTTTTCCTAAGGAATTTAGTCAAAGAGAGAAGGGAGAACAAGGTTTTTCACATCAAAATTCAGACTCTTTAAACTTCTCTGCTTCATATATTTGTACAGCAAAGCAGCTGCTTCACTTCACTTGGCACAGGGCCTATTAAGACTTTCACGGGCCCATGAAGGAAAACCTTACAAAGATATTAAGATAAAGACATATTACATAAAAACATAAAACATATTAAGACACACGAAAATTCTATTTTATGACTGTTCTGGTACAGACGCTTATATGATCTTCAACCGCAAATGTTCATTTCTTCTTCTTCTGATTTTAAAAGAAATTAAGCTACTTTTTGTGAGCCCTGAGAAGGCCAGAGGCACTGTGCATGATGGGCAATTTGACCCCGCCCTGCCCTCTAATCAGGGAGGTCTGGGGCTATTTTATTTCTCATCCATCTCTGCATTTCTTAGCCCCTCCCTGGAGCCTTGGAGACTCAAGAAATATTTGTTGGACTGAAACTTGTATTCCCATCGCTTAACATCACGCCCAAAACACAGTAAACCCTCCGCACACTTTGTGAATGGCGTCATGTGACAGCATGGCACCAGAGCACAGAATTTTTATTTGCCAAGGAAAATTTTATTTTAATTTCGCATTAACATTAGAACAAGGCTCTAAGAAAACTTTACCAGATGCACTCACTTTACAGATAGCATTTATCAGACACGGGCCAAATACTTGTCCTGTTTCTCTACTCATCATTATACGTCCTTCAGCCAATCCGAAGTCTGTTTCCTCTCCTGAATCCTTAATTACCTTGGTAGGTATGCTGCGATTTTGCTTTTCACACAGCGTTACTGACCTTGTAAAATAATGCCTGTGTATATGTTACTAACCGCTTAGCTTGTAACAGCTATGAAATGCTAGGAATATAAAGATTTTTTTTCAAGGAATTTGCTTAAAGCTTCAAGACCCACTAAGGCTTGGACATACAGCTCAAGAGGTCATACAGCTGGGATGCTTTGAAAGCAAGCAGTCATGCCTTACAGCTTTGTAAAGAAACTAGGTCCTTTAAGAAGGTTTCTTAGGTCTCTCCTGGACAAAAGAATTCAAATTTACTGTTGTATGTTCCAAGCAAGACTTTCAGATGATGAATGGTTTGAAATCTAAGATAATAATAGTTATTACTGTTTTTATCAATCTTTGAATACCCTAAAACATAATGGTGACCTTAGGCGTTCTGAAGCAAATACTTTAAAGTTGTTTTATCTCTGGAGGTGTATTTGTCCTTCATTTGTTGTTCACTTTGTACAGATTAAACAATGAATTCTATACATAAATACGTATTCACATAATCCATAAAAGCACTTCAAGTTATTCAGTGCTCCAATACACATTCCCACATCAGCAAGTGTTTTCTGAAAGTCCATTTGCATTGAATCTGTTAAATTGTGAGTAAACATGATCATCTTAAAACATAAGTTCCTCATAGTGGCTTCAAATAGTTTTTGCACAACAATATCAGCAATAATCCTAATACATTATTAACATGCTGGTGCACTCTTTAACAAGAATATTTCCTAAAACAATAGGACACATTTGGGGCAATTTCTGGAATGAGAAATCCACACCAGAAGTAAGAATCCTGGCTGCTTTCCAACGTTCAACCATTCCTGGGGTGTGGGTGGGGATCACTTCTACTTTTTAAGAAAAAGAAAACAAAGATTAAAATCTGAACTAGCAGATCTTAAAGAGGAACTGGGGAAATGCTGGTGGATCTTGGAAATTCTTCAGGGAGAAACAGAGGAAATTAGAGTCCACTGTCAGACAGCCTATGATGCAGTGCACCTTCTCTCCACACGGCCACTCGGAGTCTAGGGGGCCCAGTTGTCTGCACTCTCATGGAATTGAACGAATGCTGGGCTGAGACGCGATGCTCAGACACATTCACAGACGAGATGAATGGGTAGGCAGGTGGATGGCAGCTCCTCTCGACGGATCACTAAAGGAATCTACATGATAGTGTTGGAGGACGTACACTGTCTGAAGGAGTGACAAGAGGCTTCTCCACGCAGGTGAATTCTTTCCTCAGGAGGGCTGGTGGTTCAGACTTTGGCCCTCCCTCCAGTCATGCCACTCTCAGCCAATCTCCTCTGTGACCTGGCTGTGCCTTGTCCCTTAATTACTGAGGTGGGGGAACTGGAATTAAAACAAAACTGTGCATCTCATTGCAGATTGTAAGCATAGATATTTCTCAGCCACAGGATAAGACCACACAACACAAATACTTACATTAACTACTGTTCTCACACCACTAAATTCTGCAAGAAATAAAGATATCATCCTTCTGTGTGTGGATCATGGACTGCTTGAGAGTGGTTCTTCTCCCCCCAACAAGATACCACACTTTCTACGCCAACGATTCTGAATGACGTTGGAAGGGATCCCTTTCACTGTAGCAGCCCCAAAGCGGCCTTTTAGTTCAGAACTTCCAGTCATCAGAGAAACAGTAGAAACCAAGTATAATGCTACACATTATGGGCTGGAAATCTGCAGGTAAGATTTGTCTTGGGATTACTGTTCCTGAAGGATTTCACAAAAAGTCTGTTGCACAAACAAATCTATCTGTGAGCTTCTATTGTTTTTACCTAAATACTGATAAGCTTCTAGTTCCATATCATAAATATCTTAACCTTCTCGAGGAAAGAAATAAACTGTGTATATATAAATACAGATATCTTCAATAGTATTTAATACGTGTTCTAAATAATACCAACAGTAATAGCCTTCCAATAACTAAATTGGAACTTACCATCCTCTATTATTGGTAAAGAAGATGGTCCTTTCTTCATTATAAAGTTGCATATGTTAAAATTTACTAACACTTTTTAAATTTTATTCTTTTTTATTGGTGCACTGAGGGAATCATGTGGTCCACTGCCTCACATCAGATTGTGGAATAAATGATGCCTTATACTGCTGATCACAGACATTTGCTGAGGGCTGAACAGCTTACCTTCTGCACCTTCCTACTATCCATCTACCCTGGTGTTGGACGTACTCATTTGAACCCCCTCTAAAGCATTTACATGAATCCAAGAACTCTGGCCTCGGAAGGCCTAAGTCTAACATCTGTCTCTCTATACACTGCAAACCTTGATTTTTTCCCATGGGCTAACTGTGGGCTCTTGATTGAGCCTTCAGCTGATAGGATAGAGAAGCGACCCCGATCTAAGGTGCTGACAGAGCTGGCTTCACCCAATGCCACTCCCAGTGTGCGTTTGTAACGAAGGAGCTGGAGCAGGCACCGAGCGTCTGTCTCATCCCCAGACGCACAATGGCTAATGGCTCACTGTTCTGTCTTGTTTTTCTTGGTCGCACTGGCAAGACAGGCCGGAGGAGGAACAACACATCTGAAGCCATGGCTTCCAGACAATGTTTCCCAGTGACAATTGATTGGGGACCTCTTGCAGGGTCTTGGTGTGGCGATCTGCAGCTTGCTGCATAGCTTCCAGGATTTCCTGGAACCGGGGCTCGGTCGTCAGAGTTAATGGGTTTCTCTCTCTTGGATCTTTGGAAATATCAAAGAGTAAAGGTGGGTGATGGTGGGTGATGTAATCCCCGTGACAGAAACACACGTGTGTGGAAAAGCATCCATTGGCGCCCTCAGGGGTGAACTTGGGTGTGAAGAAAAAGGCTTTCCAGATGGACGTGCCTGCGGTTTACAAGGACAGGAGTTGGTGTCATGTGGAAAGTGTCATTATATTCAACACACTGAGAACATGCACAGAAATTATGCTGCCATGTACTTTAAGAAGGCAAAGACTGATCATTCAATTGTGGATGAAATGTATGTATTTCTCATGCTTAAGGCTCCAAAGAGTAAAAGTCATAGCTTGAAAAAAAACCCAAACAAAAACCATGCATTATTGTTTATCTGCCCAAGAATACAAGACCCAACTGATTAAGTGATAGCTGCCATGATGCAAATTTAGACTTATTATTACCATGGCATTTTCTTCTTATTCAGAATCTCTCTCTCTCTCTCTCTCTCTTCTCTCCCTCCTTCTTCCCTTTTCCCAATCCCTAATTTCTTAGGCCATGCTGTGCTGGTGAGAGAGGAAAAAGCCTATTCATTGTTTGAGCACAGAACTCAAACAGGACTGTCATTTTAGTCTAATAAACTTTACAGCTTGGGAATGTAGAACAGACACTCAATAAATATATATTGACTAACAGATTTTAAGCTCCTAGCTCTGCCACCTCTTGCACTCCAACTTCAACATTTTAAACTTGTAGCCTGTATTTCTGTTTAAAACAAAGCAGAAGGAAAAGGTAGGCTCAATGCTAATATGTATGTGAGAGATGATAAAACTACACATGTGCACACACACACACCCCCACACAAATAGCCATCAGGAACAATCTTAAACAAGCTAGGACCTCAGTTCATACTTTACTTTCTTAGTTTTGAGAAATCCTAAATGTATCAAATCCAGAATTAAGTGAGTCTGGGAGTGAGGATGGGGTGGGACTGGAAATGCGTAACAGAGATCTTTGGGGGTGAAGGAAATGTTCTCATATTAGATTGTGACTAGAGTTCCAGAACTCTATGCCTTTACTGAAAATTACTGAATTGGAATTTTATGGTCTGTATGTTATACCTTAATAAAGGTGTTAAAAATTCCAAATTAGGGGAATTCATTGACCCCAGAGTAGGACGGTTAAACAGTTTTTAAAGTGTAAGTTCTGTGTTCCATTAAACCCCTAAATATTCAAATTTTTAGGAAAAAAATAGATTTTCAAACAAATGATTATGAAATAATTGATTTCCTGTTTATTCCACAATATTATGACTTTCTGAGATGCTAACTGCTAATCAAACATCCTCTGACTGAGGCCTAAAAACTGCTTCCTGGGTATGAAAAGGTGGCAGATAAAAACAGAGAATTCACGTGCATGAACCAACTGGAATTAGGTGCAGAACATCCTTTTTTGCATTATCCTTACAGCTTTTTAAAATAAAACTGTAGAGATTTTCCCACTAGGTAGCATCACACACATTTAATTTGCTTTGATAATTTGCGTGTATAATGGCAATGTGCCTTAGGTAATTATAGGTATTTAGTGACCAACTGGTTCAAATAGAAAATAATGGAATCAATGTAAAAAAACTGTCATGGGTATCTGTGCCGTCCCCAAAGAGCACCCGACCACAGACAAGCTTATTCAAGGGAATGCGAGCCTCTCTGTGTGTTTTTGGGAAGAACTGGAAAAGAGGGCAGGCAATGTGGACCTGTTCCAGATGACTCTACTAAAGGGCATCCATAAAGGGATGCCTCCATCTGAGGCTTAGTCGATGCTGGGAGAGGCAAGATACAACGTCTGTGTCAACGTACACATATTCAGCACATCTGCCTTTTAAAAATGAAGTCAGGCTGACACGCGGACATGTTAGGCTGCAGAAAGAATTCCTGGGCATGGTTACCACCTGCCGCAGAGTTTAAACAGGAAGTAGGTTACCTTAAGATTCTTCATACCAACTCCTCTCATTCCCCTTTCCTCCCAGGGATGACAGATTTCCTTCAGAAGGCTTTTCTGTGACACTGCAGCCACTTAGAGCCCATCCTCAGTGAGGGTCAGCCGGGCCAAGGCTGTTACAGAGAGAGGCGTGTGGGAAGCCTCTTCTCTTTCTCTGAATGCTGCAAATCTGGAGGGTGCTTCGAACTTGACATTCGAGTCAAGTCTCCGTGTGTTTAACACCCCAAGAGAGGGTAGGCTCCTGGAACAAATTCATTTGAAGGGCCTGTATCTCCCACTTGGCTTTTGAAAGCTGCGCATGTGGACTCTGTTACTGCCTTAGCTCAGTCCTGCCCAGATGTGAACTGGAAGGCTGACTGAGAGGCCCGTCAGGAGACCTCAGGCATTCCTGCCCAGGAGGAGCAGTGGTGTAGCTCAGACACGTGGAGAATTAAGAATTAACTTTCCTGAAGATTTGTTTGGTATGCCATACAGGTGTTTGCCTTTTTATCTTCTAATTTGAATTTTTAAAACATTTTATAAAAAGATAGATTGCTTATTCTCTGCAGTAGTTCTTTGAACCAGTTTGGACTGAATCAAACGAGAGAACTGGGACTACATTTTATTGCCCATAGGTTCACAAGATACGGTCCTTACTTCAGGACTCTGTTCTGTTATTCACCAGGAACCCGGGAATCGACATCTCCAAAGGTGTCATTTCAAAGGGAAAGAGTAAATCCCAGTCATGTGATAAAATAGGAGGCACTCATGTCAACTCATATTCCCAATAGATGACATTCAGTTTCGTCTTCCAAATTTTTTTGACAATGTAGTTCATCCTGGATTTCTCAATATACTAGAAAAATGTTGGGTTTTTAAAAAATATTTTTTCTCCACTGTTAAAATTCCAGTCTACTCTGAAAAACGATTGTTTCTTTCTCACCTCTGTAACAGATAAATATTTTGATCACAAAGGGATCTTAAACTCATTTATAACTGAGGTCCAATGATCTGGAGAAACAGTATTTAAATTTTATAACAAGAATGAGGGAAAATTAAATGGAACTTTTTTTTTTCTAGGAAGATTAGCCCTGAGCTAACATCCATTGCCAATCCTCCTCTTTTTGTTGAGGAAGACTGGCCCTGAGCTAACATCCATGCCCATCTTCCTCTCCTTTCTATGTGGGATGCCTACCACAGCATGGCTTGCCAAGTGGTGCCACGTCCACACCCGGGATCCGAATCGGCGAACCCTGGGCTGCCAAAGTGGAACATGCACACTTAACTGCTGTGCCACCGGGCCAGCCCCAAAATGGAACATTTTTTAAAAAGTATTCTAAGTAGTGATGAGAACAATAATTCTACTGAGGTTTAAAAAATTAAGAGAAATAATTGTCACAATTAATGGTCAAAGATGTCATTCTCATATCATAGTTAGACCATTGCTTTGTCATTGTAATACAAAATGCAGTGGAAATCACTACCTATCTGGTGAAACATTTTTATGTAAAATCACCACTAAAAAAATATGATTCAATTCACGAAAGAAAGTTTATAGTCCTCTGACAGAAAGGCAAATAGAATCTAAGTGAGAAAAGCTTGACTCCTAAGCTGGACCTTGATTCAGCAACTTCCAGGTATAATCCTAAAAGAGCTATTTCATCAAAATGGACGTAAGCTATGAGATAAGCTGAATCCCATGGTTTTGGGGTTCCCTGGGGCTCCCTGTGGACCCGAGGGGTGTATGACCCCAGAACAGGAACAGCTGTTGGGACTTTGATTACTCCAGGTTATAGGAACTCATCCCCAGGAAGCTGTTCTGGGGCTACTCGGCACAGAAGCCCCAAGAATGAGCACCCATGGTCCTCAAGAACAAAAACAGAGAGGATGTGTAGCCCACTTGGCAATGTTGCTGCTTCTCTGGAAAGAAAGGAGCTGAACTCCAAACCTGAAATTTAGTTATGTCCTAAAATTTAAAAAAATCAGTATCAGTATCCAGTACATGCTCCCTCCTGACCTTTTCGAGTCGGAACACGCTCCACTCCTTAAAATCTAATAATGTCCTCCTGGAGGGGTCCTCACGGCTGCATTTGTCTTTATCCCAAGGACCCTGAGCACTTCTGGCCTCCGGTGATGAGACACGAATCTCGCACTGCATCCCGAACATTGGATTTGGCAGCAGTAGCAGCCCTCAACAGAGCTCCCAGAATCCAGGCCCCAGGACACTCTCCCTTCTAGGCCCCTTGAATTTCCAAACTGCTGCCCTGCAGAAGTCTCAGCACCACTGTGTTAGAGAAAATAGAGCCGAATTGGGAAAATTCTTCTTGTGTGCAAGTATAAATGTTGCACCACAGCAGATGATCAGGAACGTCGCTCATCGCTACAGCACATTTTGGGCCCCTGTTTCTAACCTATGGGGGCTGAAGAAAAGTGCTTCCCACCTAAAACTTTGATGCTACAAAAATAAGATGATTCCCTCTGTCCTGGAGACCATGGAGGCCCCAGATAATCCACCTGCTCCCACAAACTTCGCAGCTTCCCTGCAGTTAGGTGAGGTCCCGTGAGGAGCTCTTGCCAAATGAGAGCAGAATGTGACACATCTTTGCCAGGCCAAAGTACAGAAAAGCCATCTCTTTGGCTGGTGACACTGCAGTTGGGGGAGCCTCTGTGAGTGTGGTACCTGAGTGACTCAGAATGGCTGAGTCCCTGCCTCCTAGACACCCAGCTCCCCACCATTAATGAGACATCTGGCAAAGTCTGGAGACAAGTTTGGTGGTCACAGCTGGGGGCGGGGGCTTACTCCTGGTATCTAGAGTGTAGAAGTCAGGGATGCTGCTAAACATCCGACAATGCACAGGACAGCCCCCCAGCCCCCAACCACAAAGAATTACCTGGCCCCAAATGTCAACGATGCCCAGGTTGAGAAAATCTTGTATAAGGCAGGAGTGAGAATAAACCTTTGCTGGGCTAAGCCCCTGAGATTTCAGGGCTAAAGTTATCACAGTATAACTTAGCATCTCCATACTCACATAATATCTGAGAGTTAAACTATAAATGAAACAAATTTTTACTTTTAATGGAATAGATCAGAAGCCGGACTGAGATATACAGTCACCGTTAGTCTCAAAGACTTGGCAATAACCCGTGTGAATGAATTACCAGCTTTAAAGGAGAGAAAATGTGCCACAGAACAATGGACGTATAGATGAGGATGAGACACAAGAGAATGCGTTTGCTGTGCTCTTCCAAGCAAGATATGATGGATGGAGAGGGTGCAGGGGCTCAAGGCCTCCCTCGTTCCAAGGGGCAGCGATGTCTTTATGAAAGTTAGACATGATGTCTTTACTTAGCCTGATGATACTATGTGAGACTGGCTATGTGAGAGGGTAAGCAGAGAGAGAGAGAGAATGCACTGGCCAGAAGGCAGGGGCTTGGATCAACGTTTTTAAAGGGGTGTCCTTAAGGGATAAATGGATGAGCTCTCCTGGGGTACAAAAAATCACCCAGACTTTGCTCCTTTTACTCTGCAGTCAACACCATCCATGGAGGCATCGGAAGCGCCTTCTGCAGATACATTCAGAAGATGCTTAATTCTGCACAACAGATGCCAGTCCAACCTTTCAAAGCACATCTCACTTCATGTTAGTATTCATGGGGGTTTGTAGCAGTGACCAGTTCTGTGCGTAGACATTCTTTGTTCCGAGTTCAGAAGCATTTCGTGTTTTGGCAGCTTATTTGGGATGATCTGCCTTACCTCTACCACCCTTTTCATTGGCATTCACATTTACCTCCAGGCTCTGACAGTTTGGGTTCAAATCCCAGCTCTGCGATTTCCTAGTGAGTGATGCTGGGCATGACTGTTAACCTGTCTGTGTCCCAGTCTCCTCTTCTGTTAAGTGAGGATAATAACAGTACCTGCCTCGTGGCACTGCTTTGAGGATTAACAACTCGTTCCTGAACGTAAAGCTCTCAGAACAGTGCCGGGTGCATAGTAAAGACACCTATGAGTTAGCTGTGAATATAAAGCTGCAGTCAAGCTCAGTGAAAAACACATTGGTTTCCGTCTGCTCTTAAATCTGTTACCACTGTAATGCACATCTAAAGACATCTTTTTTCCACTAAAGATTCTTAAAGAACATGGACAACTAAATGTAAATGGCTTTAACACACTGGCTCTTAACATATCACTCAAATTTAGACTTCCCTTGATAAATGTTGTTCAAGTGCTAGTCTTGGCAAGATTTATTTTGGATGCTTGGAGGATTCCATGTATATATCATATACGCCATACACAGACATTTTAGGTTTTCAGTCTTGGCAGTGTTTCCTATTGCCATCTTGGAGTTCTTCAAGAACAATTTCAAATACTGTTCTGCTTTCCCAGTATGAGAGACCCACATCCAAGGGACCCTAGGCTTGCCCCCTCGGTAATGTTGATGTCATCTACTGAACTGACCTCTGAAAATCCATCCTGTGGTTCGTAAGCCCATGGTGACCCTTCCACGATACACCTCAAACATCATTCCGTATCTTGCCCCATCCTCAGCCAGCCACCCGATACCAGTGCCCCAGTTCTTTTCTTAGACCCAAAGATCTTACAGTGTGGCCCCAAATGGAGGTGCTCCAGGGCACCAGGGTCTTACAACTCAGTACACACACATGATCCCAGAGCACTGTGGGCCCAAGTCCTCTTCTTACTCCTGAGGCTCATTCCCACCTGTTCTCCATAGTCCAGGCCTCCCATGATTCAGCACTGGGATAACGGATTACAGATCAAGTTCTGCCTGCTTCCTGTGGTTGGCTGCATTGGAACGCAAGATACGAAGAGTGAGAAGGAAGAGGAAACAGCCAAGTGCTGTGGCTAAGAGCAGCTGCTTCAGGATTTAGAGCAATCTTAGCTCCACCAATTGATGCCTGAGTGTCCGAAAACACAACACCTTTGAATAAGCCTCAGTTTTGCATGTTGGGGGACAGAAATGTATAATCTGGTATAAAGTGGGTATACAATGCACACTAAACTCCTGTTCCCTTCTTTGCCTCTGTATATTGACATCCCACCCATCCTTCAAGGTCTGTAACAATTCCTCCTCCATGAGTCTGTCCGGATCCCCAGCCGGAAGTTATCAGTGTTTCTTTGTTCCTCTCGCCAATATTCATCACACATTCAGCCCTTAAGGTCTATTACTCTCTGTGGACTCCATTTCTCTTGCTAGGTTATTCGCTCTCTGAATGCAACAACTGTATCTCTCACGTCTATTAAGTGCACAGCACCTAGTGTCTGACATAGAATAGATTGTCAACAAAAATTTGTTGGGTAAATTAATAAATGAAAGAGATGATTAGATGAGCAGGAAGGGACTGAAAGAGAGGGAAGAAGCCAGCTGTCATCATGAAAGCCAGTGTGTGCACACAGGAAGCCTGGTGTGTTCTGTTGACTCTCCTTGGGAACCATCCAGAGCACCCTGCCCAAATTCATTCAGTGCCCAACCCAGCCTTGAGCATGACAGAGATCCAGCCTGCTTGCAGACATCTGGGAATGGCCGAAAAATAAGCGAGGAAGTCAGAGACTTTGGAATTATCTTGGTGTCTCTTGGCATTGAAAAATGGGCAGTCGTGAGGAATTAGTGTGGCAAGCACAAGTCACCACACCTTCAGAAAAGAATGTCCATGGAGGGGCATAAAGGATGGACATGATGGCAGCCATGGACATGATTGCAGGTGTGGATCAGGGATGGAGCCAGTTGAGGGAAGACCACAGCTGATGTCCCCAAGGAAGGCTATAAAGACATGCATTGCTTAGCAATGGGGGTATGTTCTGAAAAATATGTCATTAGGCGATTTTGTCATTGTGTGAACGTCATAGAGTGTGCTTACGCAAACCTAGATGATATAGCCTACTACACACCTAGGCTATATGGTAGTAATCTTATGGGACCACCGTCGTCTATGCGGTCCGTTGTTAACCAGAAAGTCGTTATGCTGTGCATGACTGTACTTAGGGAATTTGATGACATGGATGAATCCCAGAAACAGCCCATGGAGGCGTGGAGATGCCCACATAGATAGCTAGAGGGAAGAATGGTTTTTGTGATTCTGAGTAAAAGAACCTATGATCTTAAGTAAAGAAGTCTCCATTAATGGAGGGGTAGACTCTGAAAGCAGACAGTATTGGGTGCAAATCCAACTCTGCCATCACCTCTGTTACTGTATCCCAATTATGTGACTTCCTACACATCTGCTTCCTGATTTACAAATGAGAGAAATAACTTGGGAGAGACCGCTAGCTATTCTCCTAGCCTTTCACAGTCATCAAGTGTTAGCGGGGCACACAGACACTCATAATGAAGACTCCACTTTCCAGTCTCCCTTGAAGCTGGGTGTGCACAGGTGACCAACTTCCAGCCTATGGGATATAACTGGGAGAGTCTGGACATCTTCCTTAGGAGATAACTGACATGCGCCCTTTTCCTCTCATCTTTTCCATCCATTCATCCATCATACTCTCCCTAGGTGGAAACTATCATCATTCAGGATGAAGAGGAAGCTGCTGCATCCTCCAGGTGGTGAAGGGGAACTTGGAGTCTGCATCCCTGAGACTTGCAGACCATCCACCTCTAGACTTTGCTCATGAGATGGAGATATAAACATCCCACTGATGTAAGCTACTGTTACTTTTTGTTTTATGTTATTCACAGCCAAATCTGATGCTGATATAATCAAAATCTCTTTTAATTATGAGGATTGAAAGAGATATCAAATGTAAAGTGCTTAGCAGATTGTCTGATGAACAGCAGATATGGAACAAATGGAAGGGTTTATTGTTATAAAGTATGTCTTCAAAAGATATACAATGGTTGCATAAAAAAGATGACAAATTTCTATAATAAGAGATCAACACGGGGAAAGTATACAACCACCTCTGAAGCATTTCTGTATAGAAGATACAAAGGTGAAGAAGACACAAATAATTATTAAATACAACATGCCTTGGTTGGAACTAAAACGTCCCTGTAGAAAATATCAGGTCTGAGAGCAGATGGCAGTAAGTGAGGCGGGGGTTAGAGACAGAAGACCTATTGGGAGCAGTGAGATATGCCCCTTGTCGAAATCAAAGAAAAGAGATCTGCAAAATATTGTAGAAAACCAATGAAATGGTAGAACCAAGTGTGTAGGGGTAACAAGGGCAGAAGTGGCAACCTATGGCAGGATCAGAGCAAGCTAGGTGCTGAGCTAAGAATGAAGAAAAGGGTTTGGGCATTCAGAAACACTTTTTTCTGTTGGTATTCAAAGAAGAAAATTTAGTTTTGATTTATTTTGTCTCTATAAGGAAGTAAGGTTGCGTTGTAGCAAATAAATGGAAGTCATGGCTGGCACTTTTTTCATCCATGATATTAATGTAGTCTTAGGTCAGACACGAAAACTTGAGCAGTAAAGTAGATGTCTATTTCAAAAATTGTCTAATACTGTGTCTAAGGTAATATGAAGTACCCTACGAAAATGTATGTTTACTAGACCAAGGTGGAGGAAACAAAATCCACTTATGAGAGTTTTTTTCCATTAAAGAAAACGAATGTTTGGGAAGTTAAGCCCGTTACTGAAGAGTCTGAGTGATAATGTGATTAAATAAATTAAATAAAAACTTAGTGATTTCAGGAAAGCTTTCTCCATCCCCCTATGTCACTCCTTCTCCTAGGCTGCCAAAGCAGATTCCCTGCACGCTGGGACACTATTACCATGTGTTGCTACAATTACAGGTACACGTGTTGTCCCGCACTCCTGGGCTGAGAAGAATTCCTGGGTGAACGCCTGAAAGGCCAAAAGCTTGTGGGATGCAGCACTTGGTTGAGGTATTCAAAAAGGAAAAAAAAATCCTATGACTTAAAATGTACCCTTGAAATATACGCTTGTTTTTAATTGCGACAAAAGTTATGGTGGGGTGAGAGGATGTCTTTCTGAAGGTAAGCTGAACTATGGGAAAGTTCTTAGCAGCTTTCATTTGAAAATGCTGCAGCTCACGTTAGTTCAGCTTCAGCCCTTGATATTTTATTTCCAAACTTTCAGATCCTACTTCCAATAATCAGACAAGAAAGGGCATCCAACAAATTCCCACTGAAATTATTAATGAAGATGAAAGCCAAGCACAGCTGTTCTTACACTGGTTAACTCATAAGATGTACGTAGCTGTAATTAGAACCTTCTCTCTTGTCTTAGGTGTATTTTAGAGGCAAAATTAAATTTTTTATTGTATGAAAGTTTTAAATAGCGAACAAAGCAAGTATTTCTCTTTACTTGCCGTGGGAATGCTGTTTTGATTTTAAATCTTACTTATCTCTATTTTAGAAAGAAAGTACCTTTTAAAAAGTTGGATTATGAACACATTTCTTTAGAATGAATTCTATTATCTTACTGTTTCTTCTTGTGACTTTTTAAACGATTTTCATTTTTAAATCACAGGAAAAAAAGTTTCCAACAAACTTGACTTGAAAACGTAGCAGGACTTATGAGGCCTGTGGGTTCAGCACGAGGATGGTCACATTTTTCTCTAGGGGGAAGAATAATGTCAGTGACCTCTTCCTCACCCCATTTTCAAAACTTCCTGAAGATCCCATTTCCTCACAGAAGCATGAAATTTCAAATAAAAGAGACATTTTTTCTAGATGATGTCAAGATTTCATATGTGTTGGCAGAAAATACTTTAAACTATTAATTATGTACTATATTCCATTGTTTCCAGAACATGCCCACAGCCACCCCATGGATTTCTGTATGACCAGCTTTGGTTTGCGGGCTCTCACACTAATGTGAGCATTTATTTATTTTTTATAAGTAACAGCATTCTATTAGGGCCAGAAGGTTTTGTTGGGTTTTTTTTTGTTAAAGATTTTATTTTTTTCCTTTTTCTCCCCAATGCCCCCCGGTACATAGATGTATATTCTTTGTTGTGGGTCCTTCTAGTTGTGGTATGTGGGACGCTGCCTCAGCGTGGTCTGATGAGCAGTGCCATGTCTGCGCCCAGGATTCGAACCAACGAAACACTGGGCCGCCTGCAGCGGAGCGCACGAACTTAACCACTCGGCCACGGGGCCAGCCCCGTGAGCATTTATTTTATAGATTATATTCATCAGCTCAAAAATCTGAAAGAGAATCCTAGAGCCAAGTACCTACGCCTTCTAAGACAAAGTTTATCCATAAAATCAAGTTGTTATTGCACTGAATTTTTAATAACATTGATTCATATGTCAAAACTTAAAGCCAAACTTTTTAATACATTGAACACTAAATTTTAACTCAAAATTCCCATTTTAATGCAAGAAGTTATCCATGCTACAATAATGCTTTTGTGAGTTCTTTTAAAATGTAATGGGAATAATGATATCAGATCATAATTAAATTACGCCATTCAACTTGCTGAGACAAATAAATTATAGAATTATTATATTATAGCTATAGAATTATAGAATGATTAAATTATAGAGCAGACACTGTATAAAAGTTAAAAGGGATTCATGTTTTAAAAGGGTGGAAACAGAATTCTAGCTCTAAGTTTTTGGAAAATAAGTCTGGAATTGTAATACTTGGGCCTCCAACTAATCAGGACAAATGGTAATTGGACCTTAAAAATATTTCCCATCGGGGCCAGCCCCGTGGCCAAGTAGATAAGTTTGTGCATTCCGTTTCGGTGGTCCAGGGTTTCACAGGTTCGGATCCTGGGTGCGGACCTAGCACCGCTCATCAAGCCATGCTGAGGCAGTGCCCCACATAGAGGAACTAGAAGGACCTGCAACTGGAATATACAAGTATGTACTGGGGTGCTTTGGGGAGAAGAAGAAGAAGAAGAAAAAAAGGATTGGCAACAGATGTTAGCTTAGGGCCAATCTTCAAAAAAAACCCCAAAACATTTCCCATCAATTCCAGTTTACTGGTACCAGTGAAGTGCCGGTAGGCCAGCTCTCTCTGAGGGAGGGATGAAGCCCAGATTGCAGTATGTGCCAACTGCTGTGGTAGAAACACTCCTAGCATGGCTGACTTCAGGTTAGCAAGTGCTTAACCACAAGCTGGCGAGATTCCTGACCAATCATCAACCTGCTCCAGAACACTGTGCCTGTTACTAAATTCCTCTTTTCTTTTATAATAAAGTATTTTGAGGTCAGGTGGCAACGCTCTCATCCCTAAGAGTTATGGAAAGTGTCCCACGATGTAGTGAGGTGATTACTGACAATCTCCTCCCAAGGTGGACCTGAGATGATCTAAGCAGATTCATCCAACAAGTCCTAGTTTCCTTTCCGTTTTCCTCAGTTGACAGGTAACTCCATACGGACGAGAGTCACGCTTTCCTTACGCATCTCTGCATTCCCAGCCCATCACACAGCTCGCAGCACATAATGGTCTAAGATGGAAGCACAAACATTGTGCCCCAAATTAATCTCTTTGTCAGTCCCCCAGGGCAGGGAATTTGGTCTGCTTTGCTCACTAGATGCCCATCCTAGCACAGCAGGTGCCAAATAGTAGGTGCTCAATAAATATTTGCAGAATAAAGGAATAGATGAGATACTGAATAAGAACCCGGAAGTCATGTGTGATAGCCAAGACAGCAAGCATCGATAGCCAACCATCAGCAACCAGGTCACTGAGTTTCAGATATAACCTGAAAACTAAATGAGTTGATTCATAAAATCCATGGTTTACTGAGACCCTTTAGCTAGATGAGTGATTCCAGCACTGAAATCCTGTGGTTCCTCCTCTTTTGTTGCCCGTTCAAGGCAAAAGGTTTTAAGGGATTGTATAAGAGGAAATGTCACTTGTGTCTGCCTAAGAACAAGTTTTATCTCAGGGACAGCTGCCTATCAGAAACTGGGTCTTGTTTTTCTCACTTAGTCTATTTTCTGTCTCTTCCTGTCCCTTTTCTCTTTACTCCCCCACATAACATGTTTCTCCAGCCCCTGATTCAATATGTTCCTTCCGGCTTCTCTAACTGGGGGTTTGGCTTTATTTAAATGCAATTTTGCAAGGTTCAGGACATGATATCATACTTCTTTAAACACCCGAGTCACAGAACTTTGTTCTTTACAGTTTCGGTAGGCTCCGTACGAAAAGAAGTGGGGAGGAGCAGAGCTCTCACGCTAGATGGCTCAGACCTTAACTCTGTCAATTAATCTAAAAAAGAAAGAGTTTTCCTATGGGGATTTGGCATTAGAGACACATTGATGAGAAAGGTAAACAGATTCCTTCCAGGTCTAGAATCCTAGGCCCATGTTTGTGTCATATTCATTTTCCAGAAAATATTGCAAGGAAGCTGCCCAGATTTAAAGTAGAAACTTTGAAGGGTAAACCTGGTGTGATTTCTGTGGCTAATGGAAGGTTTGTAATTTTCCTCTTTAAAAATAATGGAGAGGCTGCTCTTTAAATGATGAGTCTTTGGTAGATTGGCAGGGTGAGTAGAGTGAGGAGAGGGATGCATTGAAAACTAGTACAAGACTCAACTCTGCGTTTAAGAATGAGCTATCAGCTGGGAGGTTACTAGATGTCCTGGGAGAGCGTAGCCTCCAGGAGCAGAACCCCAAAGCACAACAGAGAAAAGGGCAGTCTCACTTCACCTCTGAAGAGTGAACTGAAAGGTGGACCTAAACATCCGCCTCTGGCATATATAATACTTATAAAAACAGTGGCTGGATTTCCATAGACTCCTGGGCATCTTAATAATATGAACATTACGGTAATTCTAAGTTCAAATATATGCAAAAAAATATCTGAAACCTATCACTACACTTCGGATTATCACTTGGTCCCATTTGTTCCCTTATGCTTGTTAGAAATACAATTCTAAAACTGGTATTGAAAACCCAAATTAGATCCTGTTACTGATAGAGCACACGATTTAAAGAGCTGGTATGGGAAATATGATAACATCAAAGCACTTGAACTTTGTTTTAAAGATCTAAATCTAGCACATATACGTGATCTGTGACAAAATCCAGATGGATGAGTCACACCCCGCCATCTTTGAGGCTGGGGAGAGAAAGGCGGGTAAACATCTAAAGGCGGTTCAGCACCACAGTGCAAAGCCATGGGAATGCTGGAAGTGCTTTGAGAGCAGGCGGTGGGGGGAGGGTGGGGGCAGCGTTTCAGTGGGGTTTTGGGGGCACTGACAATCGTTATTCAGGAAAGAAAAGAAGAAACGCCCCAGGCAGAGGAAGCTGCAAGCACAAGCTAGCCACGCACAGAGCAGAGAGGCTGTTTGGCTGAAACTCAGAGTGAAACTCAGAGAGATGAGCCAGGAGATGAAGCTGGGTGGCTGCTGCGGCGTGAAGGAAGGGGCCGCAGGGCCCTGCTGAGAACCTGAGCTTCTCTGCTGGGAAGGAGGAGCCATCACTGGAGTAAGGCTGGTGAATGCCAAGGTCCAATGATGTCCCACCTGGACAATCATGGCACCAGAAGGAATAAGAGAAAACAGGAAGAGGAGGAAGCCTTCAAAGCAAAGCACAGTGGCACGTAGGCATCTCTTGGCTTCTGTAGAGCAAAGCCCTCTTGCAATTTCATCTACTCACATGGCACTGATTGCACAAAGTACTAGAAGTGTGGAAAGGTCCGTTTACTCACTGTTCCGTGGGTGCCAGCGCACAGCATTTAGGTAGAAGTTGCAGTAATGGAAGAGAAACTCATGATCCGAGCGTTGGCTTTTCCCCTGAAGCAGGGGCATCAGGTCACGTCCATCAATGATCCTGTGGGATAAATCAGGTGGGCATCAGCTGGTGAATGGCCACTGTGTCCTTGGGCTAAAATGCCCTGAATTCTGAGCTGTCCTTCCAGCAAAGGAGAGCATGATAGAGCCACACAGTCATAGTTAAGTAAGCAACACAAAGAACACTAACTGTCCCCTGTTGGGTGCCATATGCAGCGCAGCGAGGCCAGCTCTGCTCACTCATGGACTCGTTTAATCTTCCAAACAGCACCATGAGTTGGGACCATTCTCATCCCACGACAATGAGATGAGGAAATGGAGGCCAGAAAGCCTAAGTGACTTATCCAAGGTCATGTGACTAGTAAGAGCCGACAGGACTGAAACCCAGCTGCTTGGGCATCTATGCTCTCAACCGCTCTCCCCACTGCTTCTCCTAAACCCAATTTTCTGCCTATTGTCTTGCCAAAGGGCAAGCTTTAATTATGAACCATAGCTCTATTGAAAATAAGAATATCTGACAATTTGGGTTAAAAAAATAATATATAGTATAGGGCAACTTGAAGTGGATAGACTCCAATGAAAGTGAATTTCTAAACCAGAATGAATTAATTTATAAATAATAATGATGGTGATATTAAACACCTGGGAATGGATTGTTCCCAAATGTAAATATCTCTCTTAATACTTGGGATTTAGCTAGGCCAAGAAGGGCAACTTTCCAGATGGCAAACAATAGCTATATACAATTGGTGATGAACAAAATAAAATTATTTGCATTGTAAATAAAGGAAAAAGCCCCAAATTTTGTTTTGAGTTAAACATATATTAACAGTGACTAGAGGAATGAAAGTCACTGATACATTAGGCCACTGCCATCGAAACAAGAGGCAGAGAGCTGCTTTGAAAGAGGTAGGTTATTTAACTGGAGGATTTTCTTTCTCTGATTAAAAGCTCTCCATCCCTGTCATCCTCTGTTATAAGGAATATAGAAACTTGAAGTTTAACTTGGTTATATAATTTGGGTAAGCGTTCCCGAGAGGTCTGCATCCCTTAGATTTTTTTGTGGTTTATTTTGGTGTCACTAAAAACCCTGTAATGTAATTATAGCCTCGTTGCTTAGCACTTCTCTGGCCTCAACCCTTGTTATTAATCATGCGATCCGCAGAAGTCTATGGACTGAAAATATTCTATTATCATAAGTTAAAAATAAGAACAAAAGATGGACTTGGCTCACTTCCCAAGCCTGCATTCCCGTTCAACATGGGAGGAAGAGAAAGAAACAAGGTAGAGAGATGGTTCTAGTCAGAAGCAGCATGTTCTCTGAAACACTATTTCGATCCTGAAATGACAGTTCTCATGCCTCGTTCCTTTGAAATTCCTTTCAAGAAATTCTCAGTCCTTAAGAAAATGAGATCCTGAATAGGGTGGGTAAAAAAGGAAGGGACGAGAGGGCAAGTGTGCAGGTCTGAGTATCTGAGCGCGAAGAGCTGCCAGTGGTAACAAATGACCTGCCGGTGGGAGATGGGACAGAGTTCCCATCCCTCTCCACCACCTCCACGTGCAGAGGCCTTTCCCTGGCCGCTCCAGGGCCAGAATGAATCTCCATTTTTTGGACACAATCTCTACCTCTATTTCTCGAAGCCATTTTTCATCATAAGCCAACAAGATTCAACACTTGATTTAAGAACACAGGAGCTGAAAATGCTTTCTTCAGATCAGTATTTCATAACTTAACCAGGTCATGATAATATGAAGGGGGATTTAATTAAAAAAATGACTCCACATCTCACAATTTTTTTCTTACTTAAAGGCAAAACAGTAAGTTTGTTTTTTAGAGGAGGGAAGCAAAGTCTATTCTGCAAACATCTTTTTCCTCAAATGCAGAGATAGATCTCAGGTTTTTTTTTTATATCCTACACCTAACATGCTCTTTCCTAGAAGCCAGCAATAAATCACTCTGCTAGGGAAAGCGAGCGTTTCACAGTGCTGCAGAAATATGGGCTGTCAAAAAGAGGCTCATTTCTGCCATGAAAAACTGAAAGTGACCCTATTGAGCTAAACTTTTAAAGGGTGTCTAAGCTATCAAAATATTTGGGATTGTTTTAAACAACATGTGCAAATCACAGCTAACGATAGCAATAAGCCGGAGATGGCACAATTGTCTTGACATTGCTAGGAAAGAAATGTTTCCATTACATCGTGATTTGTGGAAGAGGGGCCCATGCACTTTCAACCGACGCAAAGCATCGCTCTTTTCTACGGGAGTCATCTAACTGGCCTTTTCTGCAAACGAATTCAAGTTTGCATAGCAAGTTTGTAGCCACTGCTACAAAATTGGATGAGTTCTCTGGTAGTGTCTGCTTGATTCTGAAAAATGTGTTCCTTTGAGATTGTTTTTAATTTGGAAAGTGAGAATATTCTCTTTGGGTTCTTGATTTATGACAAGGGTAGCAATATTAACAATTCATTTCCAAGGAGCTTCGTTTTTGAATTTCAGGGTAAATTCAATAGCATGGGGACAGCTTTCACATAATTGAAAAGAGCATGTTTTGGGGACCTTCCTTGGGCTACAGCAACCTCATTCTTCCATGAATGTGCTGTCTCTCTCTCAGCTCTGAGCAATTGAACCATCTAGCTGTCACGTCCTTTGCACTTGCTTTGCCTGGCCAACTCTGGGGCAGATTTGGGGATCACAGGAGAAGGGAAAGTTTTCTTGGGGGAGGGGACACAGAAAGGAAGGTTTTGGCGACTGACACAGAGGTTAATTTGGGGCACAATGTTTGTGACTTACCTGTGCACTGTTCAAAATAAAGTGATTTTTTTCAACGTAGGAAGTAATAGGAGAGGAAACATTTTTAGAAGAAAGTAGGTATATCTTTAATAAACTAAAGGGAATCTCAAGTATCCAGAAAGTTATTTTTATAGTTAAAAAGAATGTTTCCTTTCGTAAACATTAAACACTCTGCCATATTTGAATATAAAGCAAGAACAGTTATAAGTGGTTGGAGGTACATGAGAGTTTTACCTTTTATTTTGCAAAACGATGGTGAACTACATACAGCTCACCGACTATTTTATTGTAGTGACAGAGTGAAGTGGTTGCCTAGCTATACGTCACCAAAATTTACTGGGAGAACTAAGTCACTGCCCTCATCTTCATTAGACAAAGGTGATATCAAGCATTAAAGTATTGATTTCTTTTCCTAACTTGGAAAAAAAAAAAGGAATCAAATTTAATTTTAATTATGGAATAGGAGTCTTAAATATTTCACCTCTAAAAGTTGATTCTCATGAATGTCAGCCTCCCTTTCCTTCCCTCCCAGCTGCATAGTCTATGGCCAGAATTGAGATGTTTTCCAAAGGTCTAACCAACTACGGCATTTTGCAATCCTTTATTACCAACATTAAGAAGGAGCATGGTCATAGACTTAGCATGGAAATATTCTATCTGCTTGCAAAGATGAGACTGACAGGAAGGATTTTCACTTTAATGAGTTAATACATTTAGGTATTATATTTTTCTTCTATGTAAGGCCCTGTTGCCTAGATTTTCTGTCACAAAAAAAGGTTGCCCTCCATTTATTTCCAGAATCAGCTTATTTGGTGACACAGGGGGAATAATTTTTCTGAATATGCCTGGGGTGATGGCCACCAAAAGTTCTTTTAATAAACCATGTCACAGAATGCAAATGAACTGCTTTAGTATGTATGAAGGAAAAATGCACTGCGGAGAGGAATCTCATAGGCACACCACGGGGTTGAATTAGAGAACTATTCTCACAGCAGTGCTGAGACTCTGCAAAGCGAAAATCTCTTATGTGTACCCTGGCCTACCGCTCTTTTTACCTAAGTAGAAACTGCAACAAAGGGCTTCTCATCTTCCACCAAGCTTTGATTGGTCAGGAAAGGCACCCACCAGGCACAAAATGCTTCTTGAGCATTACAAGGTTACACTTGAAGGCCAGGGGTCTTCTGACCGGAAATCCTCTCATTCTGACAAAGCATGTAGAAAGAAGCGAGGACACCTCGTTAAGTGCTCCTCAAACAGCTTGGGTCCAACCCTCTGAGTTTATTCTCTTGAAAAAGATCAATGCAATATCGCTCAAGCAAAAAATCGAGAAAGCTGATTTCCATCAATTTAGTGGGAAAGAATTGAGGATATTTTCTTTTCTTTTTTCTTTTTTTTTTATTCACTGGTTTCTAGTATATTCACAGAGTTGTGCAACCATCACCACAACAAATTTTAGAACATTTTCATTGCTCCAAAGGAAACCCCATACCCTTTAGCAGTCACTCCCCATTCTCCCCTGCCCTCAGCCCCTGGAAACCACTAATCTACTGTCTCTATGGATTTACCTGTTCTGGACACTTCATATAAATGGAATCATACAGTATGTGTTCTTTTGTGACTGACGTCTTTCACAGTATAATGTTTTCACGGTTCATCCATGTTGTAGCATGGATCCTTACTTCATCTCTTTCAATGGCTGAGTAACACCCCATTGGATGGATAGACCATATTTTGTTTATCCATTCATTAGCTGATGGACATTTGGGTTGTTTCCACTTTTTGGCTATTATGAATAATGCTGTATGAACATTCCTGAACAAGATTCTGTGTGGACATGTTTTCATTTCTCTTGGGTATATACCTGGGAGCAGACTTGCTGAGTCAGTGGTATCTTTGTGTTTAACCTTTGAGCCTCATCTGCTTTTGACCCTGACCAGTTCTTCTCCTTCAGCTTCCAGGATTTCCCATCTCTGGCTGGGAGGATATTTTCTAAAGAGCAGATATCTGTGCATCAAATTTGTACATGAATATAGATATGAGGATATTATCCAGATGCTTTTATTGAAAAATGTTGATGAGGTTCTACATTAAAACAACATTTTCTGTAAAAGAGCAATAATAAGCTTTCGAGCTGCAATTCTCAATCTCAGCACTACTGATGTATTGGGCTGGATCATTTCTTTGCTGTGGGGGCCGTCTGAATGTTTAGCAGCATCCCTGGACTCCACCCACTAGATGCCAGTAGCATCCTGAGTCAAAACAATCAAAAATGTCTCCAGATATGGATAAATGGCCCCTGGGAGGAATAGCCACCCTGGGTGAGAATCATTGCTGTAGATGTTCAAAGTCTCCAGGGCAGATACATAAAGATGCTTTCTGGACTTGGTTGGTAATGCCATTTAAGTAAGATATTGTGCAATACCTTTATTCCCATGAGGGGATTGGAAGCAGATTTCTGTTTTATTATCTGTGCTGTCTTTAGGATGCTGATGGCATTTTACAGGGCCTTGGACCTCAACCCAGAGACAATATGATTGGGTTGACTTAGGTCAACAAGCATAACAAAGAATCCTCAATATTGAGAATGGGTTCTACTGAAGCCTCTGGCTCACACACAAAATATCTGGGTCTGCCTAAGAGGGTGGCTGCTTCCTTCTTCAGTGGGCATGTACAAGAAAAACAGAGTGACCTCCATCAGCCTCAGACTGGGGTGGGTAGGAAGTGCCGGCAGCAAGGTTTCCCTTATGGATTTTCCTCGTTGCCTCTGAACTTCTTCCTTCCCTTGTCTTTCTCCAGTTGGATGGAAACTCATTTAAAGATATTGTGAAAGCAAAGAGTGGTGATGATTTTAATGTTATAAGCCACGAGAGAAGAATGTAATTAATGAAATTACCTGAACATTTTGTGTAAGCTACTTAAGGAAATGTTAAGCTTTATTCCAAGGGTAAGAACCAGGGCCAATGAGTAGATAGTAAGGAGTGAGAGCTTTGGCTTTACATAAGACCTTTTATGAGTTACTGCTGACAAGTTTTCTGTCTGTCACCAAGGCAGAAAAAGAGTAATTTGACTAGAGTAGATCTTAAAAGTCCCCTTCAGTCCTCAAATTTTATGATTCTAGGATCCTGGATGAATATTAAATGTGGAGAGGAAAGAACTGTACTTTGTAGATCTTACCTCTCAATATGGCCGGTCAAACAAAAATGGTAAATATTCATGCATTCTCTAAGCTGCACTTCACATGCACTAATGCTTTTCATCCTCATGTTGACCCTGTAAGGTTAGTGCTGTTACTGAATCCAATTTTCAGACAAGGAACCAAGGCCCAGTAAGTTACGCACTTAGCTAGCAGTGAAGCCAAGATCTGAGCCCAAGCAGTACAGCTCTGGATCTCTGCTCTTATCCACAGGACCAGCTACTCTCAAAGTGTGGTCCAGAGACCCACGGGGATCCCTGACACCCTCTCAGGAGGTCTACGAGGTCAAAACTATTTTCACAGTAATACACAATGTTCTTTGCCTTTTGGACTATGACTCTTTCAGGAGCGTACAGTGGACTCTCCCAGGGGCTACATGGCAGGTGATGACATCATCACTCTGTCAGCCAATGGAGTTGTACTTGGGTGCTCTTGTGCTTTAAATTTTTTTTCAGGTGTAATTGCTAACACGATAACCATTAATAGATATAACTCACATAAACAAAATGTCTTTGGATTCCTCAATCATTGAGGAGTGTACCTGGATCTTGAGACCACAAAGTTTGAGAACAGCTGAACTCTACACTGCCGCCTTTTGCGTTTGTGTGTTTGTGTGTGTGTGTGTGTGTGTTTGGGGGAAAGGTATACCTAAAGAAGAAATTTGAAAAGAGTAAGGAAAATCATAAACAATGAAACGAGCTTGACACAATGGAGGTGAGCATCTATCCATGAACTCAGCTCTGGCTGAGCTGCAGTTTCCTCTCTGGCTTCCTGTTTCCTCTTCGTTCCGCTGGCAGCTGAATTTAAACAAGATTTGCAGCCCGCCTGCGTGACATTAGCCTGGCCTGCCACCAAACTAATGAAAACAATTAATCAGCGTGCTTCACTTAAAACTCTTCAGATTGGTAATAACACTTAAGAAGAAACCATTGGCAATGTCATATGAAGTTGTATTTAAATTTAAGAGAAAGACATTTCATTTAGGACTTTCATTTGGAAAACATGCTGGGAAATAGGGCCCTTAACTGGGAAACCAGCTGCCTTTCTCGCTGCTGCAGCAAAGAGCTGCCGAGTGGGGCCAAAGGGAAAGCTATGGGATTAAAACGTGGGGGGGGTGAGAGGAGCATTTGCTCAGCTGCCCTTTGGCACACCGATGATGGGCACAGACAGGAAGGAGGATCAGCAGATACCGAAAGAGAAAGCCTCAATTAAAGACCATCCATCCACATCATGCCTCGGGGTTTACCTCCCACTGGGATAACAGGATTGACGGCAGGTGAGGGGGTTACTTAGGCAGATCCACCACTTAAGGCCCATAACTGCACACAGATTATAAGTCCAGCTGGAGGTAGCATGCCATCATACAGGCAAACCAGAACATACTTGCCTGCAAAATCTGAACGAGACAATACCAAGTACCTCTGAGTCACAGTACCTGTCTTCAGGCAGAGGTGATCCCGCAAGTTTGGCCACAGTAGGAAATATGTCCATGTTGCTCGTTGGCTCGTCAATCTCCAGCCCAGCCGGTATCACTCCCGGCCAACGAAGAATGCCTGGAACCCGGATACCTCCTTCCCAGTTGTTTGCTTTCCCCCCTAAAATGCCAAAGGAAACCCACAGAGAGATTTGTAAGTCTTTTTCAATGCTCAGGTTAGGGCTCACTTTAACGCTCCATGTGAGCTGGCCAGTATGGAAGAACCAAGTGCTCTAATGACATGGATTCAATGAGAATTTCATGAGCAAGACAGTATATGTTGTGGTGAAAAAATATATATGAGATGGTCACTACTATCATGGCCAGCATTGCCTGGTGGTCATAATTGATGACTATAATCAGGGAGACTAAAATCTCAGAGCAATAAAGGACTCAAATCAATGACTTTGGAGTCAGAGAGTTCAAATTCCATAGGTACTTTCTACCAGCTATGGTAGGCAAAATGATGGTGCCACAAAATGTCGAGGTCTAAACCCCCAAAACCTTATGTGGCAAAAGAGGAGATGATCTTAGATTATCTGAGTGGGTCCAATGTAATCACACGGATCCTTATAAAGGACAGAGAGAGGCAGGAGAGTGGGAATCAGAGAAGCAGGGATTGTAGTCAGAGAGAAAGATGAGAAGATGCTACACGGATGGCTCTGAAGATGAAGAAAGGTGCCCCAAGTCCAGGAAAACAGGTGGCCTCTAGACACCGGAAAAGGCCAAGAAACAGATTCTCCCCTAGAGTCTCCAGAAAGGACCGCAGCTCTGCTGACACCTTGATTTTAGCTCAAGTGGACCCATTTTGGACATCTGAACTCCAGAACTATAAGACAATCAATTTTTGTTGTTTTGAGAGTCACCAAATTTGTGGTAATTTGTTATAGCAGCCATAGGAAACGAAAACACCAGTTCCATGCCCTTGGGCAAATGGATCAAGCATTCTGTGCCCCACATTCCCAACATGAAAGGCATGAGTATTACCTGGGATTATGATCCCAAGCACCAAGTCTAGTGCCTGGAAGAGAGGAAGAGCACCAGAAACGGCCATTGTCATCATTGCTACTGGTTTATTACTGGGAGAGCTCCTACTGTTTAGTTGAGAAAAAGAGCTTTGTACCTAGGAGGTGACTTGAATATAACTAAATAGAGCAAGAAAGGGGTACTGGGAGGGGCTGGAGGGTGAGCTGGGAGTGGGTCACAATGTCAAGAGGCACATCACAGAAGATGCTCACCAAGGCCTCTAACTAATGGGCCTTGGGGGACCGAGACAGCAGCATGCCAGCCTAGGGCTCAGAGAGGCCAGTCTGGAGTCCCTGAAACCATGCAGTTAGCATATGGATGGATGGAAAAACAGACACACTGTTTCCCCCGAAGTAGTTCCCCTTGAGTTTACAAAAAGCTGAGCATAGAGCTGAAGACCACGGGAGTAATCACCTCAGGGAGTGGGCTGGGAGGAAGGAGAGAGCTGAAGTTTGGCTACTTGCAAACACATTTTCAACCACCAATTGGTATGAAGAATTAAAAATAAAGAGTTAAAATAAATGAAGAAAGTGGAAAGAGAGTACTGAGTCATAGCAGGGACATAAGGCGTGGTTCACAGTGGACGTAAATGGCATTTAAATTTAAAAAATGAATTACTGAAGACAGAGGTTTAAGGGATCTTGAAGGAAACCATTTCTTAATGCTAGTTTCTGACTGTCGTAGACTGAATTCTGGCGATTGTAGACTGAATTCTTCTTATAGGCACAATCTTTAAACTGCAGGCACTCCTATATTTTATATGAACAGACACTTGAGTGAAAATTCACATAAAAATTCATATGATAGTTTGTAGTTTCTATGGTGGCCTCCCAGGAAAGTTAAAATTCTTCCACTTTCTTCATCTTCTCAACACGATCTTAAGGTAATTATCTCACAAATACTATTATTCTTGCTTCACAAATATCACATCCAAGGAATGGGAAGTTTATATAATTTCCCACAGTTTATTCAAGCTGTCAGTAGCAGAGCGAGCTGTAGGAAAAAATCTCAACACGTGAATTACTGCCTGCTTATCCTTATACTGCATTAAGCTCGTAGGATATTCACCAGCTTATTCTTCTACTGGATCAAGCTCATAGAATGTTCACCTGCTTATCCTTCTACTGCATCAAGCTCACAGAATGTTCACCTGCTTATGCTTCTACTGGATCAAGTTCCCAGAATGTTCACCTGCTTATGCTTCTACTGCATCAAACTCGTGGAACGTTCACCTGTTTATCCTTCTTCTAGATCAAGCTCATAGAATGTTCATCTGCTTATCCTTGTACTGCATTAAGCTCATAGAATGTTTACCAGCTTATCCTCCTACTAGATCAAGTTCATAGAATGTCCACCTGCTTACCCTTCTACTAGATCAAGCTCACAGCATTTCTCCCTGCTTATCCTTCTACTGGATCAAGCTCAGAGACTGTTCACCAGCTTATCCTTCTACTAGATCAAGCTCATAGTATTTCCATCTGCTTATCCTTCTAGTGGATCAAACTCACAGAATGTTCACCTGCTTACCCTTCTACTAGATCAGGCTCACAGTATTTTCACTCTGAATTTAACAACAACAAAATAAGTGGTCGCTAGCTAGCATAAAAGGGCTATTTTAATTAATGGCTAGTGTATATACTTATTGCCCTACTGGTTAAAATAAAATAGAATGAATAAATGGGAAAGTAGACCAAAATACTAATATAATGAAAAGGCAGGCTGTAAAAGTTTATCTTCTAGATGCAATGTGGCATCGTGAATTGGACCCTGAAACAGAAAAAGGGCATTAGTGGAAAATCTATAGTTCAGTTAATAGTGATGCACCAAGGTTAATTTCTTGACAAATACATCATGGTTATGCAGAAAGTTAACATTTGGGGAAGCTGGGGGACGGGAATACAGGAATTCTCTTTACTATCCTTGTAATTCTCCTGTCAATCTAAACTGATTCCAAAATAAAAATTTCACTAATATACAGATATAGATGATAGAGATAGAGATATAAATGCATGTGTGTCTCCCCAGTTGACTAACTGCTCTGCATTCTGTAGGTCAAAGTAGAGATAACAATGTGAACTACCTCACAGGGTTGTATAAGGATCATTTCTCATGGCTAAATTGAACTGATAACCTACTATGTAACATGGACTATGATATGCATCTCATCCTATTAAATCCGTACATTACCCCATGATGATGCTACTATCTCTCTCCATTTTATAGATGCAAAATCTGATGGACCGTGCTATGCGTTTCATCCCATTACATCCTCATGTCTACCTCATGAAGGTGCTACTGTCACTCTCCATTTTATAGATGCAACATCTGAGGCTGAGAGAAGTTGCGTACTGAAGGTCACTCATCTAGTAAGTGGTGGAGTGCAGATAACAATCCAGCTTTGTCTGCGAATCTGAACAATCCCTCAATACCATTTGATCTCCGCAGCAAGACAATTGGTGTTGACTTGTCCGTATAGTGCCAGAAGAGGATCACAGGTAGGCTGGATTGAGAAACTCACGATGACTAACCTAAACTGTAGAATTAAGAAGGACTGTGACACTGAACTCCCGAGGAGTTAATAGGTATATCATCTTTAAGGCAAAAGACAAGGCCCCACCAGGTGAAGGTAGGGGGCACATCTGGCTGCAAACCCACATGAGAGAGGGTGGGTGAGAAGTGTGTGGTTAAAGAGTAGAGAGCGGTTTCCATATCTTGGCAATTGTGAGTAATGTTGCAATGAACACAGGGGTGCAGATACCTCTTTGAGATTCTGACTTCATTTCCTTTGGCTATATACCCAGAAGTGGAATCGCTGGATCATATGGTAGTTCTATTTTTAATTTTTTGAGGAACTTCCATTCTGTTTCCTATAGCGGCTGCACCAATTTACATTCCCACCGACAGTGCACAAGGGTTCCCTTGTCTCCACATCCTCTCCAACAGCTGTTATCTTTTGTCACAATAGCCAAGATATAGAAACAATCTAAATGTCCATAAATGGATGAATGGATAAAGAAATGTGGTCTATATATACAATGGAATATTACTCAGCCTTTAAAAGGAAGTTAATCCTATCATTTGTGACAACATGGATGGACCTTGAGGGCATTATGCTAAGTGAAATAAGCCCGATGTGGGAAGACAAATATGGCATGATCTGATGTGGAACCTTAAATAGTCAAACTCATAGAAGCAGAGAGTCAAATGGTGGTTGCCCAGGGTTGGGGGGAGGGGGAAAATGGGGAGACTGGTCAAAGGCTACGAAGTTTGTTACGCAGGATGAATAAGTTCCGGGTATCTAATGTGCAGCATGGTGACTATAGTTAACAATACTGTATGGTATGCTTGAAATTTGCTAAGACAGTAGATCTTCAGTGTTCTAACCACAAAAAGAAAATGGTAACTATGTGAAATGATGGATTAGTTTGATTGTGGTGATCATCTCACTATGTGTATGTGTATTCTGACATCAAGATGGACATCTTAAAGATATACAATTTTTATTAGTCAATTATACAAAGAAAGCTGAAAAAACTTATGGGAAATATTTGTTTTTGTTTGGTAGAGTGACTCAATTTCACTATAAGAAAATGAAATAGTTTTTCCATCTCTGTTACCATTTATATAAATGCCTATCCATGCACACATAGTATGTTGTGAAAACAGATAATACTGCAGAGCGCACACACACACATGCACACAAAGCAGAGAGTGCCACAGAAATCCACAGGTGCAACCAAAGTGTGTGTATATCATGATTCAGACATCAGGGATCTGTTCCTCTCTGGGGACTTTGCGGACCTACAGGTAATGGAAGAAAAGCCTACGAGAGGATGGCTCAATGTATAACCACTTTGAAAACAAAACAAAACTCCCAGAAAGACCCTAGAAATGTCGCACCCTGCTAGAGATTCCAGATCCCCAAGAGAGTTCCCAGCCACAAATAGCCCCCTGGTGGAACAGGCTGCAAGGGTGCAATGAACGGGTTTACCTCTGCTCAGGTGAGATGCTCTGAGCACCCTTGAGGAAGGCAGAGGACTGTGGGGGGCAGTTGTGTCTGCAGCCCTTAGATCCAGCTACTGCTAACAGCCTGCATGCAGGTGTGGCAGCACCAGGTATGGTTTCATCACCAGCTAGTTTTCTGATGACAAACTATCACACTCAGGATATGTTCCATCGGGAAAATCTGAACCCTCTGTGTGGAACATCATAAGACTCTCATCTTATAGTTCTTAATTTATATTCAGAAACTAAAGAAATGCATCAATTAACAAAATATCATGCAATTTTCTAAAGCTGTAAAAGGAGTGTTTTTATAACAGCAATGACAACAAAATATTTTTTAAAACTTTCAAAGATGATAGATACATCCAGGCACACTGCCTATGGGAAAGCATGTTTGATGAAGTATGATCACACATTTCCAGGCATGTGTTGATGAGCAAATATCCTTGCTTGTCAGATGGTGTAGCTTTGAGTATTATTCCTCCTTCCATACTAGATGGAAAGGGATATGCACAAAACCTGCTCACCAGGCTTTAAAAGTACAGCACACTGCTCTCCCAGGAAATGCTATGACTGTCATTCAATGAAGATCACAGGAGCTCAAATGGTGAGCACTGGACGCTTCATTCATTCGGCAGACATTTATTAAGCAATGACTTCCTATGATCAGGAATCATGATGGAGTTTACCACATTCCAGGAACTGTTCAAGTTCATTAGAGATATTAACTCATTCATTCCTCACCATCACTCCCATTTCACAGCTGAGAAAACTCTGGCCAAGATTACACAGCAAGTAAGTGGCAGTATCAGGTGGAGCTGCAGAGTCTGCACCCAGAATCTGTGCTCAGATTCTCAGAACCCCACAGGGAACATGTAGATATATGAATAAGGATCTCGCCCTACGGAAACTCAAAGTCTTGAAGTATGGCTCAGATATACCCACAGATAACTCTGATTGGGGGCCAAGAAAAAGCACAGAGGATGCCTCTGACCTGGGAACACCTGCCCTGAGTCAACAGATGTTGAATTGGGTTGCAGAGGAGAAACAGGCTAGGAAAGTTAGAGATAAAGTTGCAAGAGAGATAAAAGAAAAACACGTTAAGGAATCTGGATTATTTTTTTCTGAAAATGTATGAGCAGAGAAAAAAGCATGGTCTAAATTTAAAATTTGATCGAGTAATTGTCAAATGCATGCTTTTAACATCTTGATGGCACATTGCCATGACGAGGAGTCACAGAAGGATGATAGCTGAGTTACTCAATCTCTGTAGGCAAGTGCAGAGAAAATTCTACAATTTACTCCGTGACTCTTGTTAGGAACAGCTGTTTCCAAACCAGGTTTCTATTTTTGTCCTTTCGAATCCTGCCACCCAGCAGGTCAAATCACTCTTAATGGTAAGAGCATATGCTAGTCATTCTTATGCTTCATCTGGGCACAGAGTTTTATGAAATATCCTACTTGTCATTTTTCTCCTCTTGGGGTCTCCCCACCTGGATAACATGGGTTCCCAGGATTGATGTAAACTACAATGAAGCATATGATGAGTGAAATTCGCACTAAATGCTTTCTTGCCCAAGATGCTAGATTTCACACACTCCTTGATTTATTCATTCCAAGGACAAAACCCCACAAATTATAGATGGGAGATATGACAAAATTATCTGGGTCCCATCAACTTATTATCAGGGCAAAAATAAAGAAGAACAATCTGCTGATGTCAGTGTTCAAATGAGGGATAAAGAACTGAAGAACGCTCTCAAAATTAATTGACACGGTTTGAACAGTTAAGGGTGACTACTTAAACAATATATCAAACTGCTAAATAATCTGAGTCAGAGATTGGCAAACTTTTCCTCTAAAGTGCCAGGCAGTAACTATTTTACGTTTTGTGAGTCCCTTTCCCAACTACTCAGCTCTGCTGTTGTAGCTCAGAAGGAGCACAGACAAGACATCAACCATCTACAAATGAGTGTGACTGTGTTTCAATAAAACTTTATTTACAAGATCAGGAGTCAGCCAGGATTTGGCCCATGTCCCCTGCTCTGGTTTGTTGGGCCCTGCGCTGTTAGTGAATTTAGATTCTGGGGTAGGGTGAGTGCATCAACCCTGAATTTACTCCGCAATATTGACTTCTTCAGTATAGGGGGGAAATGTCACCACCACTTCTCCTAACAGTTTATTTTTTTCACTCAACTGAATTCCTTCTTAATATCTTCTACAAAATGGAAAACTAAAAAACATATCTTAGCCTAGAATGTAAAGCTAAGCATGTTCTAGCTCCAGTCCACCTTTGCAATATCACAACTTGCTTGAGTTGAGTCTTATCTAAATGCTTCAGTAAATAGCTTGTCCCATCTCGCCTTCTAGAAAGTTCTGTTGTATGATATTTGCTCTGCCAGGACTTTCCCCAACCTCAAAATCATTTCTACGAATCCTGGAAAGCCTGGAATATGCACTTGCTTTTTCCTTTGCTGAGAAAGAGTCACCCTGAGCTAACACCTGTGCCAATCTTCCTCTATTCTATATGTGGGTCACCACCACAGCATGGCCACCGACAAGTCATATAGGTTTGCACTCAGGAACCAAATCCAGGCCACCGAAATGGAGCATGCTGAACTTAACCACTAGGCCACCCTGCCCTCTGCCCTTCCTTTTTATTTAAGCCTTCTATGACCACCACTGCAGGAAATGTTTTCCTATTCTCCATTTCTTTGTCATTTTTCAAGTTGATCATTTATGGGATGTCTGACAATCAATTCTATGTACATCTTATCATTCCAATGGGACCAAGAGTACTTAAAAATAAACTCTAATTCACTGTTGAATCAACTGAAGTCCACAGTATAATACCTTCCAAATAGATAGTGTCCAATATACTTATTAAATGAATGAAATAATTGATTAATCAATGAAAAGTATTGCTGGGGAAAAAAGACAATTCTACACGAGTGTGATTATAAATTCATATTTCCAACCACTTTTGTCCCTCAACTTTGCTAGGATTTTTCATTTCCCTAGTGGGTTCCATTCCAAAAGTTCTCTCCTCCAGACTTTTACCAAACGGCTTGTCCTCTTACTCTCAAAACAGAGCCTCATCTTCCATTTCATCCAGGAAAAGAAGTTCATGAGCATGACATACCTCATCTCTCTGCCCTGCCAGACCTCAATTTGTCCACCATGGCCACATCCTTCCCACTTCCCTGCCACTTTTCCGACATGCACATCCTTAGCCTCCTTCTCCCACAGACCATGCTAGACCATGTCAACTCAATGTGCTCCATCTCAAAAGTGATTAATCCAGACATCCCATTATCCAACCACAACCCCCTGCCTTCTTATATGGCTTTCTCAACAATGGGCCCAAACTCTGCAGTATTTAACTTTGTGGTATTGTGGTCATATGTTTTGTCAAATGAAACCAATGCAATCAAAGCATTCTGTCAAGGCACTAAGACTGTGATCATTCAGCAGTTCCATTTGCCCATTCATTCCAAATGGCAGTTTTTGGGGTGCTAGCTAATTTTATCCTATCTATCTGGTCCTGACTGCCACCTCAGATCATGTAATACATCATGTCCATCATATTCTTGCCAAAGCATTGAATTCCATAGAACCTGTGACAAGTATTCACACCTCTCCAGTAAGATACCAGCCTTCAATGAAAATATCTGTGAGTTCTTTATAAATGTAGATCTTCTCAGCAATTTGCCATTCTCAATTATCCCTTGTATCCTAATTATCTCTCTATAAAAGTTTACTCAAGAGAATTAATTATACTTCAATCTTTCCCACTACAAACATTCTCCTTGTATTTGAGAAATTTCTCATCTTCCACCACCCTTCCATCCATCTGGCCTCCGCCCCTACCTCTCCACTGAAAATGTACTTATTAGCATCACATGTGTAATAAATACTATGAACTCTTTTAGTCCTCATCTTGACTTGTTAGCAGCATTCATTTCTACTGATCATGCTTTTCCCTGAATCTTCTATTTTCTTCTCATCTCCCCAATCACTCTCACTATCTTTTTTGTTAATCATCATCATCCATCTCACCTTTTATGTGAGAGTTCCTCAAGGCTTGGCCCTTGACCCTCTTCTCTTCTCATATCAAGTGATCCCATACCTCCCCACACGCCAACCAAACAGAGGTCTCTTCCCGTGAGTCCTAATTCCTAAAGGGAACCTCTATCTACCCAATCACACAAGCCAAAACCATGAGAGACATCTTTGATGTCTTCCTTTCCCCCAAACCCAATATCCAGTCAATTGCCAATACCAAAGGATTACCAATGCAACCATGCTCTTCCATTGCCTTCTTCATCTAGTGAAACTATTTGTCCTTCAAACCCAAGCTCAAGTATTTTTTCATTTATGTATTCAGTCAGAAATTATTTCTTAAAATGTCAGGCACGATGCTAGGTTCTGGGGATACAGATGTGAGTATAATAACACATCTGCTATCATAGATCTTACACTCTAGTGGATGATAGGCACACCTTGCCCTTACTAGGTGCACTTATAAACACTTTACGTGTTGACTTAATCATCACAACAATCCTCTATGACATTCCTATAATAACAATCCTATTAGTCCAATTCTAAAGAGGAGGGAACTGATATGTAGTTATTCCTTAATTTATCCGTATTCCCACTCCTCTACCCTTTCCATATACTGGCGTTGGGCGATGTTCCTCACCTGCAGTTTTAAATACTCCCCAAATGGCAATGATTACATATACTTCTTCCTATTGGACATATTGACCTTGATGTAGGGTACCTCATCAGCTGCATCACCTCTTGTTTACATTTTCATCTCTAGCAATACTGAGCTGCTTTTTTGCCCACCATGAGCATCTTGCTCCCGCTGAGAACAAACTTCCCACCTTTCCTCTCCTAGCCAATACTTCAAAACGTCAGCCTGCAAAAGGTCAGCTCCTGCCAGGAGGTTCTCTGCATTCCCAGGTTGGGTGAACTACCTCTAACTCTTACTTACCAGGAACAGCTCCCTCACCGGTTCATTATTCTGAGATGATCTCTTTAGATATTCATCTCAACAAACAGAATGTAAGCTACAAGAGGTCAGAGACCCTGTATTCTTTGCCTTCATGCCCTAGAAGCTAGCCCCATGCCTGGCCCACTGTGTACAGTCAATACATGAATGCATGTCAGTTAGATTTAACTGAATGAGTGACCTGATAAATGAAGATAACGTGTGAGCTTCTTTCAAAGGTAAAAAAGCTGTGGGATGCCTCCTGGCACACGTAATAGCGATACTAGCAAGATGGGGCAGTTTTGCCCACTCTTGGGAAGCTGACGAAAATGTTTGCCAAAAATCTGAAGATAGAACCTGAACATAACCACCTTCTAATAAACTACCAGAGCTTCTTGCTGTTATTTTTTTTCTAACAAAAGTATCAATCGCTCTCTGAAAGCTGTGCTATTGCATGAGGGAAAGAGATGCCAAATTCAGTGACTGTAAGAAGCAACTCAGAGCGATATGGACTCAAGCCAATGAGTTGCTTTTGGAACTTGCACTTAAGGTAAAGGAGAAATGCCAGAAGCTGCGGTGCCTTAGACGCAGGCATCAGTGAATTTTGAAAGCATTTCTCTGCACGTGGAGAAAGTCTACATTCTTGAACACTCAGGAAAATATGATTTCCACCCCCCTGTGCTTCTGCAGACGCCATCTATAGAATTAATTTATCCATTCCATTGACATTTATTACTTGCCTTTAGGCAGAGTAAAAGGGAGGTGGGGAGGAGAACCTCCTTCAGGGTGACCTTGACTTGGGAGAGAAATGGAAATGAAGTCAGAACTCAGAGTTTAACCATTCTCTTCCAAGACTACAGGAAATTTCCAGTGATGACTAAGAGGCAAAAAACTCTAAACTCTACTATAAGGAAATCTTAGGGAAGTTATTCTGGTCCCAGCTAAGGGAGGGTATGTTAGGGAAAAGGGCAAAAATCCTCAGGTTGAGTACCAGGAGCAGAAGGGAGAGAAATCTAGGGAGTGTTGACTATTTGTTCAGCAAGTATTTACTGAACACCTACTATGTGGTTATTCGGGGCACAGAGATAGAATGGTGAGTAAGGCAGCCCAGATCCCTGCTCCCACGGGACTTACATTGTAATAGGGCAGACACACTATGAGCAAATAAATTAATAAACAGATAAAATATCAGACGTGCAAGGAGTTAAAATAAGGTGGTATGATGAATCCCTGTGGTGGGGGAGCGGGGACAAGAACTTTTGATTTGGTAGCCCAGGGAGACCTCAGAGAGGCAACATGTGACTGAAGGATCAAATCCATGCAAAGATCAGGGGATGAGCTTTCCAACAGAAGGAGCTATCTATGGAAAGGCCCCAAGGTGGCAACAAGATTAAGGTGTTGGGGGACCCAAGAAAAAGCCCAGAAAGGGAGAAGGAAAATGAAGCAGTACTGGGTCGTGGTAGGACCGTGCACAGCCAGGATGCAGAGTTCACATTTATTCTCAGTGGATGGTAATATACTAGAGTGTTTTAAGAAAGGAAGAAAAGCCATGTGAAGATGGAGGCAGAGATTGGAGTGATGCATCTACAAGCCAAGGAATGCCAAGGATTGCTGGAAACCAGCAGAAGTTAGGGGAGGTAAGGAAGGGTCCTCCTCTAGAGCCTTTGCGGGGAGCATGGTCCTGCTGATCTTTGATTTCAGACTTCGGGTCTCCAGAACTGAGAGAGAGAATAACTTTCTGTTGCTTGTAAGCCACCTGTTTGTGCTACTTTGTTAGCAGCCCTAGGAAACTCATACAATACATTGAATGCATGATTATTAAAGCTCATCCAGGTGTCTGGGTGGCGAATGAATTGCAGACAACAAAGAAGAAGTGAGGAAAGCACCTAGACATCAACTAGGGAGATGAGTTTGAGGTGATGGTGGCCAGGAGGAGGCCGTAATTGATGGACATGAAAAAGTGGGTCAGTGTCAGGTATACTTAGAAGATAAAGCTTATGGGACATCCTGTTGGAATATGAGTTTTGGGGGGGGGGGGTCAAAGACAGAGGCTTTGCGGGATCAAAGAACTCCAGCTATGGAGGTTGAGTCACTGAGTGAAGAGCGGTGCAGTTTAATGAGATCAGCTGAGATCAGCGAGACCGGGTGCACGTGGGCTTAGGAAATAAGATCTCTAGAACGGATCTTTCAAATAGGATGTACCCACTGAGCATCCATATCCCATGTCATGTGGGCAGTGGGACAGAGGAGTTCAGGGTTCCGAGGAAGGGTCAGGGCTGGGTATAGCGGCTACCAGCACTCAAATGCTATTTGAGGTCAAGGGTTTGGATGAGATCACAGAGGGTGAGAATGTAGATAAAGAAGGGATGGGCCCAGGAGAGAGCCTTGGAGGTCTCCAACTTTGAGAGGTAGGTCAGAGGAGCCAGCAATAAAGTTGAGAAGGAACTTCCATGAGTTCCATTGCACCAGTCTCTGCAAGGAGAGCCCTAGGGCTTAAAACCCTGACATAGACATCAAGTGAAGCTGGGTGGGGCCACTTGCTCTTTTGATAAGAAAACTGCAGGGGCAGGCTCCGTGGCCGAGTGGTTAAATTCGCGCGCTCCGCTGCCGCGACCCAGGGTTTGGATCCTGGGCGTGGACATGGCACTGCTGGTCAGGCCACGTTGAGGCAGCGGCCCGCATCCTACAAATAGAAGGACCTGCAACTAAGATATACAACTGTGTACAGGGGGGGTTTGGGGAGATAAAGCAGAAAAAAAAAAAAAAGATTGGCAACAGTTGTTAGCCCAGGTGCCAATCTTTAAGAAAATAAAAAAAAAAAGAAAACTGCAATTTGTAGGACTACTGTCCTGAGCACCTATTCAACAGCCCTGACACAGATCAGGGTGCGGAATGAAGAGCCTTCTCAAGACTCACCCACCCACTTGATCTGAAGGGACCCAACAGCAGCCCAGGGTGCAGTTACACAAACTGAGAGCCATAACCTGTTTCCTAGAGATAGCTGAGGATTACAAGGAAATCATAAATCCTGTTAGGTTAAAGCAGGGGGTCCTATTCCAGAGTCCCAAAGTAGCAATGTGGACATTTTCAATATTTCGACAGTCCTGATGGAATTTTTACATTTAACAGCTATAAGTGGTCACAGGCTGATGTAAAGGGGATGGGATCTTTTTTTCAATTGAGTTAATGATAGGTTACAATCTTGTGAAATTTCAGTTGTACATTAATGTTTGTCAGTCATGTTGTAGGTGCACCCCTTCACCCTTTGTGCCCACCCCCCAGCCCACCTTTCCCCTGGTATCCACTAAACTGTTCTTAGTCCATAGTTTTAAATTCCTCATATGAGTGGAGTCATACACAGATTATCTTTCTCTCGCTGGCTTATTTCACTTAACGTAATTCCCTCAAGGTCCATCCATGTTATTGCAAATGGAATGATTTTGTTCTGTTTTACAGCTGAGTAGTATTCCATTGTATATATATACCACATCTTCTTTATCCATTCGTCTGTTGCTGGGCACTTAGGTTGCTTCCACGTCTTGGCTATTGTAAACAGTGCTGCAATAAACATTGGGGTGCATAGGACTTTTGGGATTGCTGACTTCAAGCTCTTTGGATAGATACCCAGTAGTGGGATGGCTGGATTGTATGGTAGTTCTATTTTTAATTTTTTGAGGAATCTCCATACTGTTTTCCATAGTGGCTGATGAGGATTTTTAGGCTGTTTAATTTTAAAACGGTTTATGATGAGGATTTTTAGGCTGGTTACTTTTAAAACTGTAGATGAGAAGTAGGCTCCGAGGACTGGAATTTTGCTTGCCCTTTTGAGACATTTGCGTTTGTGAAGGAAGGGGGGATGACCTTGTAGGGACCTGAAATTGGCCACCCCAGGATATGTCTCTTTGGCATCAGGATTGTTTTGGGCTGATTGCTTTCGATAAACTGGGACAGGGAAGGAGGCTCTGGGGAATGGAACTTGCCCTTGTTGGGACACATTTACATTTGTATGGTAAATCTATCTGTAAAAGGTGCCTCCCTCTCTGTACCAGAAAGAAGAGGAGAGATGACCTTATCCCTAGAAATTCTTAATGGGGAAGGCAAGAACTTCAGTTGGTTGCTGTCTGGCAATCTCATGTAACTGGTTTAGGGTGGTGGCGTCTAACCTTTCTAACCTTTACTTAATCCGATTTGATTCTTGTCTAAAAGTCATGGGATCACCCAATGACCAGACCCCACCTGCACTGATACCATTTTAACTTTTTTTCATGTTCTTTCCTTTGTCTTGTAAAGAGATGAATCATATACCTATGCCTTAAATTTAGCCCTAACCCTCAACTCGGGGCAGCTGCAGGAGCTCTGACTGCCCGTGGGTCCTGTCCCCACACACCAGCTCTGCCTGCCCATGGGCCCTGTCCCCATGCCAGCGGGGGCAGCAGAAGCGGCGGCAGCAGAAGCTCTGACTGCCCATGGGTCCTGTCCCCATGCTACACTATTCTCTAAATAAAAGAGCGCTACTGCCAGATCTTAAGAGTCTAAGAAATCTTTCTTTCGACTCCTCGGCTCACTGACCCCGCATCAGTGGCTGCACCAGTTTGCATTCCCACCAGCAGTGTATGAGGGTTCCTTTTTCTCCACAACCTCTCCAACATTTGTTACTATTAGTTTTAGATATTTTTGTCATTCTAACGGGTGTAAGGTGATATCTTAGTGTAGTTTTGATTTGCATTTAAGGGGATGGGATTTTTGTTGTTGCTTATTTATTTATTTTGTTCTCAATGAAAATCCTAACAATGCAGCATGGGAACATTGTCAAATTAACCAGAAGCTCTAAAGGAGAGGAGGAGTCCTTAGTTCTTAAATGGGAATATGGACAATTAACTGGCAAACTAGTTTTATTAGATTGACACAATCATTCAGAACATGTGGACAGTAGAAGGACATTTATTTTAGAAGGTTCTCAGAAGTAAATATTTCAGGAGCTATTATATGAAAGACATTGCCAAGACAGCTACAATTCGACTAGAGCTAGAGTGAAAGTGCACATTGGACCCTACCGCCATCTCCCAACTTCCTTTTATGCTAGAGCCTTTTCACAAAGATAAAACTTACCCCTATCTAAACCCAAACAGAGTAATCACTCTGCAAACATTCCCTTACAAAAAAGAGAGAGAAACAATTCGAGGTGTCACCATTCCCTTACCCCTATAATATTAAATCATTATTTATGAAATGTAAACTACAGCAGGAGTCTAATGTTCCTAGGATTAAAAGGGATAACCTGCTGAATTCTGTGGAAGGATGACTTAATCGCAGCCATTCTATCAAGTTGATGAGGATCAAGGCTGCTCCGGGGAGAGAAGCCCAAGGCGCCCTGCCCTATATACTGATCTATATCATCCTCTGGGAAGCATAGGATGTCCTGACTTAATCCGATCTGATTCTTATCTAAAGTTATAGGACCACCCAATAACCACACCCCACCTGCACTGATACTATTTTAACGATTTTTTCATGATCTTTCCTTTGTCTCATAAAGAAATAACTCACATACCTATGCCTTATAAATTTAGCTCTAACCCTCAACACCTTGCAGCTCTTACTGCAAGGTCCTGTCCCCATGCCTGCATCTCTTACTGCCCATAGGTCCTGTCCCCATGCCTGCAGCTCTTACTGCCCATGGGTCCTGTCCCCATGCTATTCTCTAAATAAAAGAGCACTACTGCCAGACCTTGAGAGTCCAAGAAATCTTTCTTTCAACTCTCGACTCACTGAGCCCGCATCAAAGTGAGCCCATAGATTTCACTCGTGAAACAGACATGATTGGGAAATACAGCGGAGTCACTGAACTCAAACAGTAGTGATCATTTGGAAGGGTTTTAGTTGGGAGCAGACATCATTATTGCTCAGAAAAAAATGCTCTTTTGATCAGGGAGTTTAAATGGCCTGATTCTCTCTGTGTTTGCATAAACCATAGGAGTGTGTTTGGGTTCACAGGTTTAGAAAACAAGATGTCTTGATGTTTAGAAGTCTGGTCATTTCCCATAGCCAGAAGGAAACTATGTCTTGTATTTTAACAATGTTTCACTGTGAACTTGATTTCAACTAAATGTGACAAAGGGATAATGCTTCACAATAGAGTAGTGGCAGAGAGATTAATACAGTGTCATACATTGATGGTATTTCCAGCACTCAAACAAAACATTTCTAACACATCCAATACGTTTCTAAAAAAAAATCATAGAGCAGCTATTGCCATGCCTCTGGGATTATATGGTAACCCTGGGTTCCCAACCATCATTCAGGACCCTGGACACTCTCTTTCAGACCCATATGGCTCATGTCTCCCAAGAGTCGGCTGTCAAAGCCAAATGCCAGTGCCATCTCCTCTTGCTCATCAGCCTTCCTCAGATTCAGAGCCGGAGGTATTCTGGTCATCTCTCCCAGAAGTGGGGCTCCCTAGCTTTGTATATGTAACTTTCTTAAATAACGTGTTACTTTCTGGCCACTTCTATTACTGTGATTTATGTACAGTTTTCAGGGGTAGCTGCTAAGCTGTTTTGGATCCCAACAGGCCTTCAGCGGGAGAAGGAATGAATGGGTGAACCAGCGCATGAACCGCGGTCTGTAACTCCATCTTCAGAGACGCCATCATCTATAAACTCAAATAAAAACAACCGTCTCCACACAGGCCATAACCTCATGGAAATACAATGGAAATACCTCGTCTTAATAAATAGGAAGACAAGTTTTCACTTCTTGCTACTCTAAAATAAGACTGTAAATAGAGGAGGGCTGGCTGAAAGAGTGGCAGCCTAGTAGGGTTAATCCTGTTCAGATTAAACATACCAGTTCATTCATTTAACCCACGTTAAATCTCTGTCCTGTGTCCCGTGCTGGCGAGATAATGATGGGATGCAAAGGCAGGAAGAGGTATGAACATCCTATGAAGGCTGTCCAGACCAGCAGTGAAGAGGAATCCTTTCGTCCTAGATTCCAGGTAACCACAGGTTTAAGAAATGGTCCCTGCTCCGAGATGCTCAGAATTTAATAGGACCCCACATAACCTTTTTGAAGTATAAGATTTCATAGGTTATGTGCTGCGATAGGGATGGATCACAGACTACCCTTTCTCCATATCTTTGCCTCAGGCACACTGTGATCCAGCATTACTCAACTCCTTGCAGTCTGCAGAACAAGCCATTTGCTGGTTCTCTTCATTCCCAGCACTGATAAAGAGGGTAGTGGTTGGGGGGCCGGCCCTGTGGCCAAGTGGTTAAGTCTGCATGCTCCGCTTTGGCGGCCCAGGGTTGTACCGGTTTGGATCCTGGGCACAGACATGGCACTGCTCATCAAGCCATGCTGAGGCAGCGTCCCACATGCCACAACTAGAAGGACCAACAACTAAAACTACACAACTATGTACTGGCGGGCTTTGGAGAGAAAAAGGAAAAATTGAAAAAAAAAAACTCTTTAAAAAAAAAACAGGGTAGTGGTTGGGAGGGTGGAAAGAGCTAGAAGGAGAGCAAGAGAGCAAGCACACCCTGTGGCTACTCCTTCCCAGCCCTGCCTCCTTTGGAAACATTTCTTGGGTTGCCTCGGCTGAGTGAGGCCCTCCTTGCTGTGTGCGCCACTAACATCTTGTGCAAACAAATGTTGATGCCCTATTAAATTGCTTGGGGTTCCCTAGGCTTGCCACCACCACCCACCCACCCATCCAACCAACCATCAGGTGACCATGTGTTCCTTTAGGGCAGGAACCAGAGTTTCTATTTATTTTTGCTTCTGACCCAGTGCCAGATACACAGCTCAATCAATATTGCTGAACCAATTAATAGATGAAAGCATTCCATATATTATCCTTTCATATCTTTGGAGGTAAACTGATTTCCAGAGTCCCTCGGAATCTTTGAAACATCCATAAGAGAGAATAATGAAAGAGTGAGAAAGCACTTTATTGCTTTACGCTAGCAAAATTTGATGGTCATGTGCTTTTCTATGTCTTGTGCATCTTCTTGCCTTATTCAGGTGACCCACTGTCTGGGACACTATGTTTCATGTCTTTGCATGGGCACTTCTACTCACCCTCCCCTGTTGTACTTTCAACCCACATCTACTGCAGATTCTGGTGGATGTCTTAACCCTCAGCATGGATATGCCATTTTAGGCATCTCATTTAAGTCTTTGTGAAATAGGCCACATTTTATTATGATCAGATATGTGTGTCCTGCACTTGCAGAGTGTACACTGTATAAGCAACTTTGGGTCAGTAGCTGGGTCTTATCCAAGATCCCCAATGACTAGCACGATGCCTGATCCATCATGGCGGTGGCTTAGCTGATGCTGCATCAAGAATGAGGTATCAACTCAAAATGCTATTGTAGGTTGAGGCAGGAAGAATAATGGCCTCCGAAAGATGTCCACATCCTCATCCTCCAGAAACTGTTATCTTCCACGGCAAAAGGGACTTTGTAGATGTGATTAAGGTAAGGGTCTTGAAATGGGAAAATTACCATGGATTATCTGGGTGAGTCCAATATAATCACAAGGGTCCTTAAAATCGGAGGCAAGAGAGTCAGAGTAAGTGAAGGAGATGGGATTATGGAAGCAGAGATCAGAGAGAGAGGGAGGTTTGAAGATACTGCATTGATGGCTTTAAAGATGGAAGAAGAGGTCATGAGCCAAGGAATGCAAGTGGCTTCTAGAAGCTGGAAAAGGCAAGGAAACAGATTCTCCCCTAGAACCTCCAGAAGGAACACAGTCCAGCTGTCACCTTGATTTTAGACCACTAGACCCATTTCAGACTTCTGACCTCCAGAACTGTAAGTTCACAAATTGGTGTTGCTTTAAGCCAGGAAGTTTGTGTTAATTTGTTACAACAGCAATAGGAGACTAACACATAGTGGAGAGAGGGGTTCTTGTTTTAATCAGCTACACAACATGGGACTGTATTTACAGTTGGGTGAAAACATCCTCATTCTATTGTCTTGACATAGAATGTGTGCTTTTAATTTCTGTGGGGACCCTATCAGAAATGGCCCCTTTGGCCATCTGACTGCTTAGTGCCTGTGACAAAATGAAGCTCTGGATATTGCAAAGTGGCAGAAGAACAATGCCAAAGCTCTAAGATCAAGAAGAAGGTGACCTGGGTGAGCCGAAAGGCCAGAGCTGATCAACATCAGCATTTCTCACCTTTGTAGATTCCGTTACTTCCTCCATGGACTTCTCCTCTTGTGGTCACTTCTTCTACATGTGCTCCTTGGTCTGATGAGAAGTAGATGAGGGTGTTATTAGCCAGTCTCAACTCATCTAGAACATTCAAGATCTGCCCTGAAAGAGAGAAAATACTCAATTTTAAAACAGTTCAATCTTTACAAAAGAAAGGGAGATTATTCGCCTTCATCGCCTTGTCTGTTAATTTCTCAAGGTGGGAAGGAGATGCTCTTGTACACTGGAGCTCTCCAACGCTGATCCCAACAGGAGATGCAACGTGATGAGGGGGACTAACCGTGGCAGGGTTCTTGGCAAAGACAACAAGAAGATTCAGTCAATGAATTAAGTGTCACCTTACAAGCATCACTTGAAACTCTACACATCATGGAGTGATTTTGTAGAGAGGCCTGATAAACTATTCTAGAACAATCAGGCTCATAGATTATGAGCGACTTGGAGGAAGGTGTCACGAGAGAAGCCAAATTGTTGCAATCACCAGCTGCCCATAGTCTTGAGGTTATAAAGTCTACTATTTTGCCCTGTTGAATGGAAAAAATGAAACCATCAATGCTCCTCTTCCATGAACAAATATGTCTACAAATATTTTATGATGAACATTCTCTTTTAACTTTTACTTACAGTAGATAATCAAGTCTAAAACCGTCTATCATGGTATCAATATTCCTCATATTTTCCATTTTCTTGTCCTCACCTCCTTTCCCAAAACCTAGCATTGATTATTATCCCCAAATAACGACACTTCAAAACAATAACAGTATCAACAACAACAATAATTGCTACTATCTGTTGAGCACTCTCTATGTGCAAAGGACTTTATTACATGTTCTCTTGTTTACACCACACTAACACCTATGGGTAAATAGCACTGGCTCCATTTTACAGATGAGAGCAACAATGCTCTGAAAAGATCAGTAACCTGCTCAAGGCCACACAGTTAGGAAGTGGGAGAGCAAGAAAGTAAGAGTTAAACTTGATTCTAAAACCCAGACTCTCAAACCGTGTGTGTAGTTAAGTGGATGGAATCAGTGAGAATCACAGAGGAGTAAAAAAGACATTAAGGGAAAAAAAATTAGAGATACATACTGAAATACCCATGGATGAAACAATATGATGGCTCCTGTCTTCTTCAAATTAGTAGAGGAAGATGGGGAGTGAGTATGGGGTAGAGATTAAACAAGATTAGGCATGAGTTCATAACTGTTAAATGTGGATCAAGGCCACATGGGAGTTTACTGTACTTTTCTGTCTACTTCTGTTTATGCTTAAAATTTTCCATGAGAAAAAAAGTAGAAGCCAGTGGAAGACTGGAGAAGCAGCTGAAACATGGACTCTGATTAGGAAACTATCACCGGCTCTCAAATCAGAAGAAAATGATGGTCAAACTAGAGGCATATCATTTACAATTTCCACAGAGATCTAGATGACTCGAATGCTGCTAGTTTAATTTACTCAGTTAATGCATGCTGTCATACTTTAGAGTATTACATGGTCTGCCTCCAGGTTTTTATGTTTGATTGCTAAGAGTTTTAAGCCTCACCTCTTCCTCTTCCACTTGTGCCACAGAGGCTGATAAGAAAGCCTGGGTGCTCCCTCCTCCAGCGCCCATGGGAGATCCAAACTAGGCAAGCTCCTGCCTGCCTGCGGGAACCCTCATCTGAGCCCCAACTCCTACCCACCATGAAAGCTGAATCAGTCTAGTTCCCATCTCTCTCAAGCTACTTTCACACCAGCTTAGAAAAGACCCTGCTCTCCCCAGAGAGCCTCATTTTGTGACCAATAAACCTTTGCATGTCCTCTTGGCGTGGCTGTGGCATCATTACTCTCCACATGTGAACCAAATTTTTGGTCAGTTGGAATTCTACAAGGATGCCAAGTATTCGCAGCAGAAATAACAACTGAATATGGGGACATGTTATCCAGCAGGTAGGTCACACCCCAGTGGAGACAGGCCCTCCCTCCCAGGTTTGCACCCTCACTGACTTGGCCCAGAAAAGGGAGAGAAGGACTGCAGAGTCAACTCTCCACAGAGGTGGCAGAGATGATTTCTGATGCAAAAGCAGGATCCAGTCATTTGTTACAAGACATATTTTTGCTATTTGATTGCAAATGCCACAGGCTAGAGTACGTTCAATCTTTCTCAATGTTTTAACTCAAATAATAAACATTCCTAGAAGCCACATCATATACATAAATGTCATACTCAGAACCAAGGAATAAGATGCACGAGGGCGATTTTAGCGATTTGTCTCCCATGACAAATCATTATCAGACAGACATTTATTATGGTGTTATTGGTACAGCTAGGCAAACCACCTGTGCACTTGGGCTTGGGGTTATTCGGCTCTGATATTCATTTAAGCCTTATCACTTTGAAAAAGGTAATCAGTTTAATGAGTTGACATAGGAAGAAGCATTAAGGTGATATAACCCCCACTTATACTATGAAGGAAAAATGCCCCTTTTGGCTCACATAACAATTTCTAAGTAAAATAATACACACTAGGCAGATAGCAGAGGACTGAGAGTTTTACTTCCTTGTGTTGTCATTAGTATTTTGCAAAAGCACATGCAACTATGCACTTCCGTTTCAAAAGAAATTCACCTCTCAGATATTTAGAAGTATCCTAGCATGAAGAAAATAAGAATCCTGTGAAGAAGTGCCTTTTAAAAAAATGTGGTTTCTGTGATAACTTTCTACAAACACCCTGCACGTGGATGTTTATAGCAGCTTTATTCACAATTGCCCAAACCTTGGAAGCAACCGAGAGTCCCTCAGTAGGTGAATGGATAAATAATCTGTGGTAAATCCAGATAATGGAATATCATTAAGCACTAAAAAGAAATGAGCTATCAAGCCAGGAGAAGACATGGAGGAATCTTAAATGCATGTTACTAAGTGCAAGACGCCAATATGAAAAGGCTACATATTCTATGATTCCAACTCTATGACATTCTGGAAAAGGCGAAACTATGGATACAGTAAAAGAATCAGTTGCCACAGGTTTAGAGGGAAGGAGGGATGAATAGGTAGAGCACAGAAGATTTTTAGGGCCGTGGAAGTATTGTGTATGATACTGTAATGGTGGATACATGTCATTATACGTTCGTCCACACCTATAGAATGGACAATTCAAATAGTGAACCTTCATGTAAACTATGGAAGTTAGTTGATAATAATGTATTCATGTTGGCTCATCAATTGCAACAAATGTGCCACATTAATACAAAATATTACAGGGGAAATGGTGTGCAGAAGAAAGGGAATATAATGAAAATTCTCTGTACTTTCTACTCAATTTTTCTGTAACCCTAAAACTGCCAAAAAAAAATAGTCTACTAATTTTTAAGACATGCCTTTCAAATGCAATGTTAACCCTAGACTTCCTCATCCACACATCCAATACGTTTTTATGAAGCATTGACTGAACATGAGGTTCGTGCTAAAGGCTGGGGCACAACAGAGTATGAGGCCAGCGCTTCTCCTAAAGCCTTCTGATGACTCGTTTCCTCTGCTCAAGCCGGCTTCATCTCCTATTTACAGTTTCCCCTCCCAGCTATTCTCATCTCCAGATAAACCTGCAGCTGTGTTGATTATACAGATTCCTTCTACTAAAATATATATTGCAGCCTTCCCCACCTTAACACTCCTCCCTGGATTATTTTGTCCAAATTCCAATATTTCAAATGACCATGATAAGATACTTTGTCTCCATCAATTTTTATTATTCATTGCCTAGATGCATAACTTTAATTATCATTTTCATCAAAAGCGCCATATAGGACTGGGCTGGGATTAATACAAGACACTAGTTGAGGCTACTGTACATGTAGAAATGGTGGAGATTTTGGCTTAACCTGTGGAAAAATCAGATTTCTGATTCCCTTTTAGCTCTTTCTTTCCTGAAAGACACACTCTGGATCCCATTCTATTTAGGTTTTATGGCAGAAGCTCATTTGTAAAGCCCAAAGCCCATTAACCATTTAATTTTTCATAAGATTGATCCTATAAAGGTCTAACACATTTTTCTCCTAAAAATTCTGAATCTCCTGTGGAAACAAATGCTGCTGTGTTATTCTTGCTTTCAGAGCAATACATTGCAAGTCAGAGGTCCACAAATATTATTTTTCAGTAAGGTTCTCAAGGTATAATGATACCAATTTATATCGGAGGATAGTTTTGAATTACCGATGGTGGGCTGCCGGATAGCTTGTAAATGAAATGTTTTATTTCCAAAGCTTTCTCACACTGTTCCTTGAATGAAACAAATGCAGGAAATAAACCAGTTCAAGAGCACTTTGTTATTTAACTGGAGACAGCAAGAGCGAGCTTATCAAAAAATGAGGACTTCCTGACCAGACTTCCATAATCCTAAAGGAGAAAACTTCGAAATTCGAAAATCTGGCTCCTTCCTCCTTCAGGTGTGAATGTGGGTTGCAGAAGAAGTCTAAATTCTAGAGAGTTCGTTCATTCCATTTATTCCTCCCACAAAAAGTGTTAAGCCACTATGTAGAGTCAGGACTGGGACACGCTATGCAGGAGAGAGAAGGGTTTCAAGGCACAGGCAGAATTCTAGGCCTTGCCTGAGAGAGGGGCTGTTACATAGAACTAAGTGCTCAAGCTCTGCCATCTGGGTCCTGAGAGAAGCAGACCTGGTTCGAGGTCTGGGTCCCTGGCTTGCTCACTGGGGTTCTTTGCCTCTGCGTTGTGGATGATAAGGTATAATAGTAGAGGGTTGCCATGAGGAATGAAGGAGAATTGTGTCCAAAACACTTAGCCCAGGACTGTCACGCTGTGTTCAATGCACCTTAGCTCTTACAATGGAGTTCAAAAATCGGCTCGCCTAATTGAAGGATTTTTATTTCTGCTGACCTGGCTTTCTCTTTTCTTCTACAAAGTAGGTCGACTCAGACAAAATATTGGAGCAAAATACTGTGAGGTAACTATTTACCCTTTTGGAAGCATTGGGCTCATTAGGAAAAAATATGTCCTTGAGCAGCTGCCCATCATGCATAATTAGGAAAGAATTTCCACCTACTTAATGTAACTCTAGAAAAGAGAGGAAACCCTAAAAAGTTCCCATAAAACTATGTTAGTAAGTCCTTGATTTGATCAACAGGTTAATGGGTGGGATTCAAATATTCCCTCTGAGGCAAAAGTTTTAAGATAAGAGAGAGGGTCCAATTGCAGCACCTTGTGGTGGCTATGACTCTCCCTCGTGCATGTGAAATGTTCAGTGTGGTTCCAGGAAGCTAGCTGTAACCTATGGTCTAAGTGCTCCTGAATCAGTCATGAGTGGCAGAGAGAAATTCTGCTGCCATTCGCCCTAGAAAGGCAATTCTTTGTTAGCTTATGTAGGATTGGAAGCATTACCAACATCCCATACATCAGGGCATATCTGTCAGCATACAAATAGCTTTATTGCCTCCAGTGGGAAGTAATGTCCATTTAATGCAGGTGAACTTGATCCAGTACTCTTCCCAAAATAAATGGTCAAGATTTCCAAAACTTAAGTCCTGATCTTTTCCATTGCGTGGAGCTCGTGGGATCCCACAGATGGGACATTTGGAAGCATATAAGTTATCTATAGTATAAAATCAAGTTCAGAAGCTTACACATACAAGAAAAAAGTATATGACCAAGAATGAAAGTCCTAAGATCAGATTATTTATCTGCATTCCATAAGCTGGTTGAGATACAAAAATGATGTGCTGGCTTTTGGGGGGCACATGGTGGGGAAGTTGGCATTATTTGCTATGGCTTTTCACTTGTGTTTTGATTTGAGGGTATTTTTAGAGAGAAGCAAGCAAAATACTGCAATAGTTAAATAGAAGGTGTAATGTTTTCCTTACTATGCTTCGATCTAATGCAACTGTTGCATGAAATGTAGTCTGGAACTCAATTATTCAGATGCCACCTGGACATCAAGGTCTAAGGAGGCACTGAAAATGAAAGTCTTGCAAGATGGTTTCAGGAACTAAGGAACTGGAAGCCAGAGGGTGAACTCTACCACATCTGTATTGTATTTCCACATCCTGACTGATGAGAGAAGAGTGGCTCCCATCTCCACTAATGACTGAGCAAGAGAAAAGGGGCTCGAACTTTGTCATGAGCAATTTATGTAGCGTGCACATGCCTGCCACAAGCAGATGATGGAGGAGCCATGGAACCATTCTCTTTGAAGGCCTTTAACAAAAGGATAAACCCTTCCCTGACAGCCGTGGCTGAATTATACGCCAATGTACCCAATGCCACATCTTGTTTGTTTTCTATTTAATCAGATTCACCATGTCCATTAATTTTAGGATCGTCTTTTTATTATTTCATTCAAGTTCCACCTTTCCTAAGTTAACACAAACATTTCACTCCAAACATGTTTGAAAGATATCCCTACTCATTTTCCAAACAGCTACGGAAAAGTAAGCAAATATGATATTAAAGAACTGATTAGGCTACTTTATGCAATAAGACATGCTTTTTTTTTCATTCTTCTGGCTGACCCAAACTAATAATCAAGACCTTGTATTTAGAATATAAGTTCCCTAGGGTGTTTATATTATATACCAGTGTTCCTTAAATTTTAGTGGATTTATTTATTCTCTGGAGACCATGCTTAAATGAAGATTTTGATTCAATAAATCTGGAGTCAGTCTGAGACGTTGAATTTCTGAAAAGCTCCTAAATGATGCCTGTTCGAGGACCATACTTTTAGAAGAAATGTTATGTCTGATTAAATGTTTAATAAATGTTGACATATAATAAAAGGAGAGGGTTGGCATTTTACAGATTTCAAGAACTACACTGATAATGAGATTTTGCTAGAATTTCAGACAATTGAACATATAACTTTCATACACAGTAAATAAACATAATAAACGGATAATTAGGATTATTAGGGTAGTTAAGAAATGGAAAACCGTAAGTTTGAAATGCCGTCTTTCTACAAACGTTCCTTTCTTCCCTTTGCTGGTGTTTCCCTCTTTGGTGCATTCCTGTCTGAGTTCATATTGTTTCCAGGACATTCATCCTTATTTTGTGTTGTACCTGGTTGCTGTGATAATGTTGTGATTTCCTCCATTAAACCCATCTATGACCTAATCACAGTTGTAATGTGTGATTTATCCCCCTGCTCTTGCATCTGCTCTCACCATCTGGGATGCTTCCACGGCTCGACTCAGCGATCTTCCTGGATTAACAATAACTTGTGTTTTTTCCAGAGTGCTGCATTTACTGGAAATAATTTGAACAACTCCAACTAGCTCTCATTCTCATGGAGCACGCCAGTATTTTCCTGCATCAATGAGGCCAAGGCACACAGAAGAACAGTGTCATTGTGTCTGGTCAATGGAATTATACCTGTGTGTCAGGGAGAAAACCCAAAGTCGGCATGCCTGCAAGTTGGTGGAAGCCACTCTGGGTCAGTGCCTATGGTCACTGCTTCCCTGGAGTCATAAACATCACGATGGGATGGCTGATCTGAGAGGCAATCAGACTGGCAGGAAACATTTTGAAAGGGCAGCGCTCAGAGTGAACACACAGTTTTCCCACTCTTGATCCAGCTATGCCACTGTATTTCCTGGACTTTACTGTCTTGCAGAAAATAAGGCTTGGGGATTCTGGTGCAGCCGTTTGCTCTTTGGAATGGCCACTGGCTGGACTTGCCCTGGGAGGTGATCCAAGCTTTGTCATGGAGTACCAAGCTGCCCAGTCGCCCATCAGACCATTTCTATGATTGAAGCTAATGCAGAGCTCCAGAAACAGATCAGCCAGGACTTCTCCAGCAATATCTGATGGTGGAGACATCAGACAGCCACAAACTTCCTGTCTGAGCTGGGCTGTGAGTACAGAATGTCCAGAGGCATGGAATAACTATCAAGGAAACTAAACCCTTCAGAATCCTCCTTATTTATGATGCTCTACCACACCATCCATACTCATTTTTATTTTAGGACTAGATTTTTTTTGCATTGGATTTCACCATCTATAAAGCTGAAGATACAAAATTGAAAATTATGTTTCCCTTCGCTGACACCTTGCACATTAATCACAGATTCAAGCCCTTCTTGCTGCTCAAATTAAAACCCGGACACGTTGGCCGACACCCCACCAAGCTCCTCTCTTAGGTTTTGCTCCTAATCAATGTGACCTGTGGTTCACCTGTCTGCAGCTCCCCTGCAACGTCCGTCTGACTCCAGGGTGACGTGTTGACTTTTGGGGAGAGCTCAAGCTCTTGGAAGCAGTTCAGTTCTTCCTCCCAGATCCTTAGTACCAAAGCTGTGGGGGGACGTGTGCTTCTGGAGAGTCCACAGGACATCTCAAATATAAGGGGAAATAATCATAACATAAAAAAAAAACAGATGGGGCAAATATGTGTTGACTTTTCCATCACAGACTTTATTCTCATCCATGATTTTTCTACTCAATGTAATGTGGGCATATACACATTCTAAGCAAAGATGCTTTACCCATCTGAGAACAGGAGAAGAATAGTAACAATGACGATGAGGGCCACTAGCATCTGCTGAGCACTCCTTGCATGCCAGGCACTGTGCTGACTACTCTAAATACATGACTTCATTTCATCAGATTGATTCCTTCAACTAGTTCAAGCAGGCGGAATAAATCCATGCAGGCAGACTAGTGCATTTGACTTTTTGATGAGTCTTAATTGAGTCATGACTTAAACGCAACAGGTATTCAAATCTATTCCTGACCCCTACTTTGACATCACCTTTCAAATATAGACATTGGCACTCAGTGGAATATCGTTTGAACATTACTTTAACCCAATCTCCTGAATCCTAACATAGCTTTTCTTTCTATGCCTTTAAATATTTAACAGAAAATTAAATGTGCTAATTGGAAGGGGTTGAAGGTGGAGGAAGTATTATGCAAAACACCCCTGTAATAGCCACATCTACGCCCTACAGTATATGAGGCAAACTCAAGAACACGGGACTTGATGGAATCCAAGAATGCAGGAGCTGGAAGAAAACAACTGGAGATCATTGGTCCAAATAGGCTTGTCTCATAGACAATCTGCAGCTGGAAAGGAACAGAAAGGTCTAACATCTTAATTAATTCAATGGTCCAGAAATCTTTTCATGCTACTGAGAAGCAGAGTGGCATAGTGGTTGCTGGGCAATCTCACCCAAGTTACTTAACCTCTCAAAACTTTAGTTTCTCACCTGGAAACTAGAGATGATGATAAAAAATGTCTCACAGTGTAGTTGTGGCCAGTGAACTAAATAATCCATGTAAAATGTTTTGATAAGGGACTAGAATATACGAAACGCTTTTACATTTTAGCTATCGTTAGTCTATAAACGTTTATTATTATTGTTGTGGTGGTTGTTGCTATTATTCATATTATTAAAATGCTACCACATATTTTATTAATCCTGTTTGAACTAATTGGGCAACTTGATTCCTTGATAATTTATGATGTTATCTTTATGGAAATGAATTATAAAACAGTGTTATGAACTTTTTATTTTAATTTGAGATGTACATTAAAGGTAAAATAATATCCATCCCAGGTCCAAGAACATGAAATTAAGCTTCGGCCTTTGTAAAAATGCTAACACCGTTACAGAGTTTACAAAACCCAGAGGTTAATGATTTATAAGCTAAATTAAATAGAGAACCAAAATCAATATTCTACACAATGATCTTCCAACTAAATATTATGGCCAAAAGTTTGTTTGGGGAAGGGGCGGAGCAAAATGGTGGGGTGAGCCGACGGGACTCTCTCTCCTCCACACTACAACAAAGGACTGGGAAAAAACCCTGAATTTCAGCTAATAAACCTAATGCCAGGACTCAGAGACCTACAGTATCAAAAGATGGAGGACGGAGACCCTGCTGCCAACCTCGGAGGAGCTGGAGTGGAGTAGGAGAGAACTTCGCTCCCTCCCCTAGAGTCCAGGATTGCTGCGTGGGTGCAGGAAGGAGCAGGGGAGGGGCCACATGAGCAGGGGATTGTCTAGGACTCCCACCGCCAGTACAGTGGAAACCTGCTGATGGGGGAAAGCTTCCATGCGGGGGACCCCACAAACCCAGGGCCCCAGGAGACCAGAGAACAGAACTGATCTGAACCCCGATTGGCGCGTGAGAAAAACCGCCCCTCCCCCCGGCAAACCCCGCTGGGTGCCACCATCTTGCCCGAAGGCAGAGAGCTCAGAACGCGCAGCTCTCAACCCTCATCTAGTGGCGACAAGCTGTAACTTCAACCAAATTCTACCACCATGCGAAAAAACCGCTCCTCTACCATCCAGCAATTTATAAAAGCTCCAGACCAGAAGGGGCTGGCCCCATGGCTGAGTGGTTAAGTTCGCACGCTCCGCTGCAGGCAGCCCAGTGTTTCGATGGTTCGAATTCTGGGCGTGGACATGGCACTGCTCATCAAACCACTCTGAGGCAGCGTCCCACATGCCACAACTAGAAGGACCCACAACGAAGAATATACAACTATGTACCGGGGGGCTTTGGGGAGAAAAAGGAAAAAAAAAATAAAATCTTTAAAAAAAAAAAGCCCCAGACCAGAAGGAAAACAATAAAAACACAGAATTAAGTCCTGAGGACTTGGAAATAGGTAAACTAAGTGAAAATGAGTTCAGAGCAGCTATAATCAAAAAACTCAATGAGGTAGAGAGAAAGATAGAGAAACAAGCCAACGAGTTCTTGAGTTACTTCACAAAAGAGATTGAAATTATAAGGAAGAATCAAACAGAATTACTAGAGATGAAAAACACAATGGACCAGATAAAACAGAATACGGATTCCCTGAATGCCCATGTAGACACCATAGAAGAGAAAATTAGCATAATTGAAGATAGACAGGCTGAATGGCTCCAGACAGAGGAAGAAAGAGAACTAAGGATTAAAAGGAATGAGGAAAGTATTAGAGAGATAGCAGATTCAATGAGGAGAAAGAATTTAAGGAACATAGGAATTCCCAAGAACGTGGAAAAGGAAAATGGAGCAGAAAGTGTGCTTAATGAAATTATAGAAGAGAACTTCCCAAATCTAGGGATTGAGGGAGAAATGTATGTAGAGGAAGCTTTCAGATCTCCTAGATTTGTCAATGTAAAAAGACCTACTGCAAGGCATATAGTAGTACAAATGGCAAAAATGAAAGACAAAGAAAGAACACTCAGGGCAGCAAGACAGAAGAAAATAACCTACAAAGGAGCTCCTATCAGACTTTCAGTGGATTTCTCTACAGAAACCTTACAAGCTAGGAGAGAATGCAGTGACATATTCAAAACTTTAAAAGATAAAAATCTTCAGCCAAGAATACTCTATCCAGCAAGAATATCCTTCAGGTATGAGGGAGAAATTAAATCTTTTCCAGACAAACAAAAGTTAAGGGAATTTGTAACCAAAAGTCCTCCACTACAAGAAATCCTCAAGAAGGCTCTCATACCTGAAAAAAGAAAGAAGGGAGAAAGGGGTCACAAACCACAGAGTAGGGAGACAGATAAATAGAATCAGAATAGGATAGCAAATATTCAACTATAGCATTAGGATAAAGGTAAGGAAACTACCAAAGCAAAGACAATCTTATCACTCTAACTACAAACTCATAACATGAGTTGGAATAAGAAATGAAAATAATAATTTAGGAGGGGAAGAGCAAAGGGACTAAATTAGTCTAGGCCAAGTAAGTAAGAGACCACCAGAGAATAGACTACATTATACATGAGATTCTAAATACAAACTTCAGGGTAGCCACTAAACTAAAAAACAGAACAGAGCCACAAAACATTAATAAGGAAAAATCTAAGAAACCCAGCATAAGAAATTGCAGTAACAAATGGGTAGGATAAAGCACACAGGAAGAGAAAAGCAGGAAAGCCAGATAATGAGCAACAGATTGACAGCTTTAAGTCCACATGCATCAATAATCACTCTCAATGTAAACAGATTGAACTCTCCAATAAAAAGACACAGAGTGGCAACATGGATTAAAGAACAAGATCCAACAATTTGTTGCCTCCAGGAAACACACCTCAGCCCCAAGGACAAACACAGGCTCAGAGTGAAGGGGTGGAGGACAATACTTCAAGATAATAGCAAGGAAAAAAAAGCAGGTGTTGCAATTCTTATATCAGACAAAGTGGATTTCAAAATAAGACAGGTAAAGAGAGACACAGAGGAACAATATATAATGATCAAAGGGAGACTTCATCAAGAAGAAATAACGCTTATAAATATCTATGCACCCAACACAGGAGCACCAAGGTTCATAAGGCAACTATTAACATACCTAAAGGAAGATATCAAAAATAACACAATAATAGTAGGGGACCTCAACACCCCACTCACATCAATGGACAGATCATCCAGACAGAAAATCAACAAGGAAATAGTGGAGCTAAACGAAAAACTAAAACAACTGGACTTAATAGACATATATAGAACACTTCATCCTAAAAAAGCAGAATACACATTCTTCTCAAGTGCACATGGAACATTCTCAAGGATAGACCATATGTTGGGAAACAAAGCAAGCCTCTACAAATTAAAATAAATTGAAATAATGACAAGCATTTTCTCTGATCATAATGCTATAAGGCTAGAAATTAATTACAAGAAAAAAGCTGAGAAAAGCACAAAGATGTGGAGACTAAACAACACACTACTGAACAAGCAATGGATCATTGAAGAAATTAAAGAAGAAATCAAAAAATACCTGGAAACAAACGAAAATGATAACATGCCATACCAACTCATATGGGATACAGCAAAAGCTGTATTAAGAGGAAAATTCATCGCAATACAGGCACATCTTAACAAACAAGAAAAATCCCAAATAAGCAATCCTAAACTACACCTAACTGAACTAGAGAAAGAAGAACAAACAAAGCCTAAAGTCAGCAGAAGGAGAGAAATAATAAAAATCAGAGCAGAAATAAATACTATTGAAACGAAAAAGGCGGTAGAAAGGATCAATGAAACAAAGAGCTGGTTCTTTGAGACGATAAATAAAATTGACAAACCACTAGCCAGACTTACAAAGAAAAAAAGGGAGAAAGCTCAAATAAACAAAATCAGAAATGAAAGAGGAGAAATAACAACAGACTCTGCAGAAATACAATGGATTATGAGATTACTACGAAAAACTATGCTAACAGAATGGATAACCTAGAGGAAATGGATAAATTCTTGGACTCCTACAATCTCCCAAAGCTCACTCAAGAAGAAGCAGACAATTTGAACAGACCAATCACAAGGAAAGAGATTGAGACAGCAATCAAAAACATCCCAAAGAATAAAACCCCAGGACTAGATGGCTTCCCTGGGGAATTCTACCAAACTTTCAGAGAGGATTTAATACCCATCCTTTTCAAGCTATTCCAAAAAATTAGGGAGGATGGAACACTTCCTAACACATTCTATGAGGCCAACATCACGCTGATACCAAAGCCTGACAAGGACACCACGAAAAAAGAGAACTACAGGCCAATATCACTGATGAACAGCGATGCAAAAATTCTAAACAAAATTTTGGCCACCAGAATTTAGCAATTCATCAAAAGGATCATACATCATGATCAGGTGGGATTCGTACCAGGGACACAGGGTTGGTTCAACACCCGCAAATCAATCAACGTGATACACCACATCAACAAACTGAGGAATAAAAACCACATGATCATCTCAATAGATGCAGAGAAAGCATTTGACAAGATCCAACAGCCATTTATGATAAAAACTCTGAACAAAATGGGCATAGAAGGGAACTACCTCAACATAATAAAGGCCATATATGACAAACCCACAGCCAACATCATACTCAATGGGCAAAAACTGAGCGCCATCCCCCTGAAAACAGGAACGAGACAAGGATGCCCTCTATCACCACTCTTATTTAACATAGTACTGGAGGTCCTGACCAGAGCAATCAGGCAAGGAAAAGGAATAAAAGGAATCCAAATAGGGAGGGAAGAAGTGAAACTCTCGCTGTTTGCAGACGACATGATCTTATATATAGAAAACCCCAAAGAATCCATTGGAAAACTCTTAGAAGTAATCAACAACTACAGCAAAGTTGCAGGGTATAAAATCAATTTGCATAAATCAGTAGCATTTCTATACTCTAATAACGACCTAACAGAAAAAGAACTCAAGAACACAATACCATTCACAATCGCAACAAAAAGAAAAAATACCTTGGGGTAGATTTAACTAAGGAAGTGAAGGACCTATACAATGAAAATTACAAGGTCTTTCTGAGAGAATTGGATGACGACATAAGGAGATGGAAAGACATTCCATGTACATGGATTGGAAGAATAAACATAGTTAAAATGTCCGTTCTACCTAAAGCAATCTACAGATTCAATGCTATCCCAATCAGAATCCCAATGACATTCTTTACAGAATTAGAACAAAGAATCCTAAAATTCATATGGGGCAACAAAAGACCCCGAATTGCTAAAGCAATCCTGAGAAAAAAGAACAAAACGGGAGGCATCACAATCCCTGACTTCAAAACTTACTACAAAGCTACAGTAATCAAAACAGCATGGTACTGGTACAAAAACAGGTGCACAGATCAATGGAACAGAATTGAAAGCCCAGAAATAAAACCACACATCTATGGACAGCTAATCTTCGACAAAGGAGCTGAGAGCATACAATGGAGAAAAGAAAGTCTTTTCAACAAATGGTGCTGGGAAAACTGGAAAGCCATATGTAAAAGAATGAAAATTGACCATTCTTTTTCACCATTCACCAAAATAAACTCAAAATGGATCAAAGACCTAAAGGTGAGACCTGAAACCATAAGGCTTCTTGAAGAAAACGTAGGCAGTACGCTCTTTGACATCAGTATTAAAAGGATCTTTTCAGACACCATGTCTTCTCAGAGAAGGGAAACATAGAAAGAATAAACAAATGGGACTTCATCAGACTAAAGAGCTTCTTTCAAGGCAAATGAAAACAGGATTGAAACAAAAAACCAACCCACTAACTGGGAAAAAATATTTGCAAGTCATATATCTGACAAAGGCTTAATATCCATAATATACAAAGAACTCTCACAACTCAACAACAAAAAATCAAACAACCTGATCAAAAAATGGGCTGGAGACATGAACAGACATTTCTCCAAAGAAGATATACAGATGGCCAATAGGCACATGAAAAGATGCTCATCATCGCTGATCATCAGGGAAATGCAAATCAAAACTACACTAAGATATCACCTTACACCCATTAGAATGACAAAAATATCTAAATCTAACAGTAACAAATGTTGGAGAGGTTGTGGAGAAAAAGGAACCCTCATACACTGCTGGTGGGAATGCAAACTGGTGCAGCCACTATGGAAAACAGTATGGAGATTCCTCAAAAAACTAAAAATTGAACTACCATACAATCCAGCCATCCCACTACTGGGTATTTATCCAAAGAGCTTGAAGTCAGAAATCCCAAAAGTCCTATGCACCCCAATGTTTATTGCAGCACTGTTTACAATAGCCAAGACGTGGAAGCAACCTAAGTGCCCATCAACAGACGAATGGATAAAGAAGATGTGGTACATATATACAATGGAATACTACTCAGCTGCAAAACAGAACAAAATCATTCCATTTGCAATAACATGGATGGACCTTGAGGGAATTATGTTAAGTGAAATAAGCCAGCGAGAGAAAGATAATCTGTGTATGACTCCACTCGTATGAGGAATTTAAAACTATGGACCAAGAACAGTTTAGGGGATACCAGGGGAAAGGTGGGGTGGGGGTGGGCACAAAGGGTGAAGTGGTGCACCTACAACATGACTGACAAACATTAATGTACAATTGAAATTTCACAAGATTGTAACCTATCAATAACTCAAAAAAAAAATTGAAAAACAAAATGTGGACAAAGAGAACAGATTAGTGGTTACCAGGGGAAAGGTGGGGTGGGGGGTGGGCACAAAGGGTGAAATGGTGCACCTACAACACGACTGACAAACAATAATGTACAACTGAAATTACACAAGATTGTAACCTATCATTAACTCAATTAAAAAAAAAAGTTTGTTTGGATCGCCACCCCTTGGTCCTGCCCCAGCGCCCCCGCCCCACCCTTTTGACTGCCCTACTAAGCAGTGTTTACATCTCTAGGCTAAGGTTGCAAAAACCTCTTTCTGCAAGAAATTTACTATTTTGTCACAAATACAGATTTACTGGAAACTCACGTAGAAAGTGAAGAGAAAGAAAAATATACACAGTGTGTGTTTCCTTTATTCTTGCTGTCCCATTATTACTGGATTTCCTGGTACCTTCACTTAACGTTAAGCTTTCCAGACGTGCATACCTGAAGCACACATATAAGATGAAGAACACGTTAATGGAGAAAAAAATCATTTTTGAGTATCAGGATTAATCCGTAAGAAGACAGCATTTAAAATTAATGCAGTGAGAGCAGAGTCCAGGACAGATGACAGCATGTATGTAGTGTGCCGAATTGGTGGGTAAATGGGTCAACAAGGGTCATGGAGGATCAGAGTGGAAAATAACTTCAATACTGCTACCCATACAAGACAGGCAAAAAGGGACAATTCAACAGTTCTAATCTTTATATCCCTTGCCTTTGTCTTAACCACACATTAGTTCTTGATATTGGCTCTGGGTTAGGCTTTCCATTCCTCTAAGCTTTAAAAAGTACCAAGTAGGGGTTGGCCTGGTGGTGTAGTGGTTAAGTCTGTGTGCTCTGCTTTGGTGGCCCAGGTTCCCGGGTTTGGATCCCGAGCACGGACCTATACACTGCTCATCAAGCCATGCTGTGGCAGCATCCCATGTACAAAATAGAAGAATATTGGCACAGATGTTAGCTCAGGGACAATCTTCCTCATTAAAAAACAAAAGTACTGAGTGAAGAAGCCAATAAACATGTTTGAGGGGCTCACATTCTGTGGGCATGAGTGGTTCATCCATGAAACTCCAGGAGGCTGCCCAAATGCATGGATGTCTGATTCTGCAGTGTAGACAGCAACAGAGAGCCAGTGAGATTTGTAGAGTTGACCTCCAGTGTTGAGGCAGTCGTAGACCTGGAAGTCATTTCTTCTCCCTCCTAAAACAAAGGCAACCCTACAACCTCTGTCACAGTTGCTTAGTTGCTTTAAGAGCAGAAAGAGAAACTGATGCGAAATAGCAGGCAACTGGCACTTGAGACAACGTGGATGGGAAGAGATCACCATGTCTAATGACCTCCATTTCCAGTATCACTAGACCTGTTCAGCAGCAAAGTAAGAGCAGTCCTTTGAATTAAGAAATGCTTCAGGTGGCACTTTGGAGTAACTGCAAGAGAGCTTCCGTCCATGAGAATAAAGACCCTACTCCAGGAAATAGCCATTCTGAGGATGGCCATCACGGCACACGGCATGAAATGCAGAACAAGGTCATGAAAAACAAAGCTATGGAGAAAAGCAAGCAGAGACCACCTACAGAGCCACAGTTAGCTAAGGGATTTCTTGGCTTTTGCTAGACATGGTGGGAAAAAATATATAGTGTATTCCTTGTAGTTCGGTGTCTGCATGCTCATGCAAATATACACGCAGATGGATGTATATGCTATAGTGTGGACTGCGTCAGTACCCACTAACACTTGTGGTTGCCATAGGTCTACTTACACTGTTCTGGTCAAAGATTCCCTTTCTTTCACCCAAACCAAGTGGACTGCAACTCTCTCTGGCCAATGATATCTGAGCAAGACCTGCTCCTGTCTAGAAGAGATGCGTTTTGTATGGAAGCATCCCTGTGCACAGATGCCCTCTTCGAAAGTTCTGTGAGGATAAAACAACAAAGAATTACTAAGATGGACACATCTACCCCATCTGTGAATATGGTAATTCCTTCTATTTCAAAATAAATTGGAACGTCCTTGCACTTATCTCCTTCCCTTTTGCTTAATTGCAAGCAGCACTAAACAAAACCAAAATGTCAAGTTGTGTACACAAACCAAAATGGTTTTTCTCAAAGTCGGTACTCAAAGCTTCAAAGATTGTCAAAGAAGCTTATTTTCTGTAGGTTTCTTCTTCCTAAAGTATGGTATATTTACTTGCTACAAATCAGATGCATAAATGTATTTATGAGATGGTTGTTACTGATGAAATTTGGCAGGCAAGAAATAGCAATGTCGGCAGAGGTATTTGACAGGCAATTCTACCTTCAAATGATTAAAGTTAAAAGACTTAAAAATGCTGTTATCTTTGTCATTTTTGTTCTCTTCTGGCTATTGCCTTACTTTCAAATGAAAAAATATTATGACAACAGTGTTCTTTCTCTATCAATTTTCTATAAACTGGGAATGCGAACATGTGCAGAAGTCATATTTTGCCATGGCTGACTAAAAGGAGATTATGTAGATGAATGTCACGGAGGATTTGTTTTAAAACTTAAGTAAGTGATAAACATCAGAAGCCATCTTCCTCTAAATTAGAGCCAATGGGCGTGCCTGCTGTTAGTGACCTTAAATGAATGAAATTGTGTGTTAAGTACAGCAAGCACCCACTTAACTCTGGAAACAACAGAGGTTTGTTCTGTTTTAATTTTTTGCACCAGTGGTATCTGGAGGACCCAATGGACAAGATCTACTTTGGATCGAGAAGGAGTCATTTATGGAAATGTGCTACTTTATAACCTGCCTTCACTTTTTTCTAATGCTTGGGAGCAAACAAATGACTTACAGAGTCCTGCCGTCAAGACACTTTCCTCCCCAAATGCTTATCTCCCTAAGTTAACAGAAGAGCACGAAGCCCTCACTGCCAGGGCATTAACCCAGGGCTCTGGCCGCCAGGTTGAGAGATATGGCCCAAGTGGGTGAGCCCAGAAATCACCTGAGAACACAAACAGTTAGCTCCCAGCAGACTCTGCGAGCGCTCCTGAATTGCCGCTCCACACGGCTTCTAGGAGAAGCAGCTCCTTCAGACTGTAGGCAGAGAGGGCTGCTGCAATGGCCTCAACAACAAAGGCTATGGGAAGATTCCACTTATTCCATGTTCTTATGGCTAGATATCAAACCAACAAAAGGTCACAAGACTCTAACACATGAAACTGTGCCCTGGGACATCTATGGCCATTTGCTTCCCTTTCCCACCAAAAAACCATAATAAAGTATATACCTAGAGGAGAGATGGTGAAGTCAAGGCACACAATGAGAGAAGGGAGTCAATGGAAGCTGTGTGTGTAGCCACCAGAATAATAACGGACATTTGTAGAGTTCTTAATATATCCCGGGCATTCTTCAAGACATCCCAGAAAGATAAGCAATGTTATAATCCCATTTTATGGCTGAGGAAATAGAGGCCCCAGCAAGAGAGGTAACCTGCTCAGGTTTACCAGCCAGCGTGTGGTAGAGGTGGGGTGGAACCTCAGACATCTGGCCCCAAAGTCTATGCCCTTCCCTGGCACTCCTGCTGCCATCAAGATGCAGAAGGCATGTGTCATGAGGCCATCTGTTAATATCACGTGGGGCATAAGGACATGAACCTGGGTATGAATTCTGCCTCTGCCACTTGCCAGCTGTGAGAGCTTGAGGGACAAACTACTTCTGTCCTATGGGCCTTGGTTTAGACATCTGTAAAATGGGTAATACAGTCGCATTCTCAGAGGACGACACGAAGACTCCTACAAATACATAATGCCTGGAGAGAGTCAGCAGCCGGCAAGTGAAGATGTGTATGCTTGTTATTAGCAGCATCAATATTATTAGGGAGGCAGGAGGTAGTTGCTGTGACAACAGGACAAAGACTGAAGTGGAGGTGAAAAACAGAAGAGCTGGGAGGTGAGGCCAGTCCACGACAGTGAACCTGTAATTCAACACAGCCAAGGACAGTTTAACAGCCTTCTGAGAACAGTCTTATTAAGTGGAAGAATGGGCTCGGCTCACAAATTGCTTGCTTTTGACTAAATCATACATTCAATCATGTGGTATAAATGTCTTCTAATGATCCCTTACTTCTTTCCCTCTTCTAACTGTAAAAATCAATATAGCTTTAACACTGGTTTTTGAAGACTTGGAAACATGGTAACTACACACCAGTTTCCACCCTTTTCTTTTTTCCAACTCTTTGCAAAGGTGACACAACTAATCTAGAAGAGACATAACCGACTCACATCCATTAAGGAGAGCAGAGCAGGGTTCCAGGTGCACACCCGGAGCTTCGGGATGCAGGGGGCATCACACAGGTGAGGGCAGGATGCATTGTGCAGCAGCCAGCCCCTCCTTCCTCGCTGCCCTGGAAGACATCAGGGAGCAGAGAGGGAACCTCCCTTTCGGGCAATTGGGGACGGCCCCTCCCTCGAGTGATCCCAAGGCTTTGTGCCCCCAGCCAGTCGGGACAGTAATGCCAGAGAGAAACAGGTAGTGCAGGGGGTGTGGCAGCCATCCCTGCCTGCCCTAAAATGCTTTGACATCTACCTGCGGTGGTGACGGGACAGGTACGAGGCCATTACACTGCCCACTCACAGAGGAGACCCTGCCTGATGAGTCATCCCCTGCCAGTGGCCATGGGAGGAGACCACTGGACTACAGCCACCTGGCTTATAGTGGGATGTAGGGGCATCACTAGTGGGAACTCTGCTTAGACCTTGCAGAAAGGGCTGGATCTGATGCCTACTGTCCAGAGATAAGATGGGCCACCAAACCCACCTTACTCAAGTTCTGAGAGGTCCCACGGCAACCAAGAGTGCTGACCAACCGAGACCAACACCTATAATAATGAGCAAACAACAACACATGATCCCACACATGTTCTTCTCCATAGACTAAATATCCAACTTTCAAGCACCAGCCCACAAAGATACTGGGAGGAAATACAAGAGAAAAGGTATATAATTTGGTGGGTAGAGATACCCTTTTTTAGCCAGTCATCAATTCCCCAAGTCATGAAGGAAAGGCTGTCAAATTTGACCACAGGAATTCATCACAAAAACACTACTAAAAAAATGAAAAGACAAACAAAAAGGTACAAAAAATATTTGCAACATACAAGCAAATGTTAATGTCCTTAATATGTAAATAGCCCACACAAATCAATAAGAAAAAGATCGACAATCCAACAGAAAAGTGCCCAAAGAATATGAACAGGGAATCCTTAGGAGAAAAAATACTACCATGGACTAAAATATATAGTCTCAACCCTACATGCAACAGAAAGAAAAATTTAAATAGTGAAATAGCATTTTTTGCCTAATAAATATAAAAGTAAACATACTTTTAGAATCATACTTTTAGAATCATACTATCTAGAGTTGGCAAGAATATGAGGAAATTAGCATTCTCATAGATCATCAATGGGTGTCCCATTGTTGAGGGAAAAAAAGAGTAAGACATTTTAGGCAATATCTGCCAAAACTCCATTTTTTTTTTTTGAGGAAGATTAGCCCCTTTTTGCTGAGGAAGATTGGCCCTGAGCTAACATCTGTGCCAATCTTCCTCTACTTTATATGTGGGATGCCTGCCACAGTATGGCTGGATAAGTGGTGCATAGGTCTGCACCTGGGATCTGAACCTGCAAACCCCGGGCCGCCAAAACAGAGCATGCAAACTTAACCGCTATGCCACCAGGCTAGCCCCAAATTCCATTTTTTAATACCCTTTGATCCAACATTTTAATTTTGAGAAATTTTTCCTTTAAAAATGTTCCCACAATTTCACATACCTATACGGACAAGAATATTCACTATAGCACTGCTTGAAATAGAAAAACAAAAACTTGGTGGGACTCAGATGCCCAGAGAAATGGTTAAGTAAATTGTCTAAGAAAGATGAAATGAAAATTGAAATGCTGAAATTGAAAAATGCCGAAGTATATAGTTAAGTGAAAGAGGAAAATTGCAAAATAGTGTATAGAGTTTGTGTAAAATACTCAATAATAATAAAGATCATATCTGAATATTACTATATAATATTGGCAACATATAAAAACTGAAACCAATGCCATGACCCATGAATGAGGTTACCTACTGAGGATGGATCCCAGAGGGCGCTCCCTTTCTGCTTGTGTTTAATATGGATTACTTTGGTAATAGAAAAAGAATTACACAAAGTGAGAAAACATTCAACTTTAAAAAAATACAGATGACAGAGTCAACAATTAAGCAATTTTCTTCTCTAGCAAAGGGATATGTGAACTGCTGATGGACAGGCACTTCAGAACTCTGCTCTTGAACTATGTGCAGCCTAGGACTCAGCTGTCCCCTCGTCCTGATGCAGGACAGCCCCTACACGAACAAGAACCCACCCCAACGTGGAAGCACAAAAGGAAGCAGGATGTCACTGGTCAGAGACACCTCACACCTACCGTGTCCTCCAGCCCAGGCCTAGCCGCTCACAAAGGACTCCCCAAACAGACATTTCAGAAGGGACAATAATGGAAAATCCTGGCAAAGGTGATTTTATTTTCATTTATTATAAGTTCTTTTTTGTTTTCTTCAAGGCTGGAAGGAGTATGAACATAAATAAAAGTATATTCGGTAATAACATCACATATACCATGTGAGGAAGCCCTGCTTTGTGAAAGTACACCTTAAGCACTCCCAAACAGCACATTTCCTTAATTTTTTGGCACCTGTCCTGAAGCTTAGCGTATATGTTTGCACAGAGAGCATGTGATTTGTATACTGTCTCTTTATTAAATCATGGAAGGAAAACTCTACCTAGGTGGGTCTGTATTAGCCATTGCTTTACAATTCACAAGTTGTCAGCACTTCAGAGATATTTTCCTGAAGTTTCAAAACCTCATTATGTATCCTGCATTTGGGTAAACAGGAGTGTGTAATGGCAACGATTTCATTTCTCTCCGGTCTAGATCTGCTTGAATAAAAATCTGTTCATTAGGTAGAGGGGTTGTATTACCAGGCCCTGTCCGAAGTCCCGGGAAAGGTACTGCCTGTCCCCAGGCCCTAGTTCATGACCATCTCGGTAACAAGCGCTTACGATGACAGGCCTGGAGGTCATGTTGTATCTGATTCAGAGCTCAGTGCCATTCCAAGCATATATTCAAGATCTGATAGTCTGGGATAAACTGATAAACTAGTGGATTTCCTTAGTTTTTTTTAACTTCAGTTTCCACTTCGGGGAATAAGCATCACATTGAATTATTGAATTAAGCAGATTTTACAAACTCATGCATTTTTTATAAGTGTGTATTTAGGATGCAGTTGAAGAGAAACTTAATGCAAAAGGACTGTGTGTAAACACACACACACACACACACACACACACACACACTCCTAGATAACTTAAAGTCTTTTGAAAATTCCGAAAGGGAATTTTCAATGAAGAAAAGCACCAGTGTGAAAATGAAATCCAATTTGTTGCTTGAGTTGAGTTTTAATAATTGTGTCATAGATGCCTTGGGATTCAAGAATAAAAAGCATTAGCTGAATATTTAAAACACACTCTGTAAGCTAAATGAGATGATACGGTTAGCAGTGGCAAACTGGTGGTTCTTCATCGCGTCGTCCTCAGAGTACACGGCTTAGGAAAACGTGCCAACCCTGCTGGATAAGTGACAACAGATTTTTTGTTTGTTTAACTAAAAAAAAAACATAACAAGAAAAGTGTCTGACCTCTTTAGGAATCAATATGACGCATTATGTAACTTTTAAAAAAGAGTTGCTCTCTTTCCTTCATCATTTTAGCAAAGATTTTTTGTTTTTAAATCATAATGCTCAATGCTAGCAAATGTGTAATGAGCTGACACAATAAATTGTTACAACGAATTCCTTTTTCTGGTATTCATCTTTTTATCAATTTCTTTGTACGAGCTCTTTCTAGATCTCGGGGATTTTCTTTTTATTGCACGTAGATGTTGCACATGCTTGTTAACTGGTTTGTCATTGGTCTTTTTAGTCTGCTACCATTTTATTGACATCAGAAAATTATATGTCATTAAATCTAGTAATTTTTTTCCTTTACTATTTATTCCTTTGCTTTCATGCTTAGAAAGACCTTGCTCAACTATATATCAGATAAATAGATCTCAACATATTTTCTGGCATTCTTTAGCAGTTCCATTTTCCAAATTCAGGCTGCATGGGGAATCCACTGAGATAAAGGGGAACAGCAGTATGGCACGTAGAGCATATAGTATGGAAGACAGAACCAGATTAAAATCCTAGCCATCTATGCGACCTCATTTCCAAACCTCAGTTCCCTATAAAATTGACTTCTTTATCTTGACCATCATCTCTCTTCCTCCTCCTTTTCCTCTCCTCCTTCTCTTCCTCTTCATTGTTTTCATCATCAGCTTCATCATTATTATTATCTTCATTCATCATTTCCTTTACTACCATCATCATCATCATCACCATCTTCATCATCATCATCATCATCACTATCACCATCATCCTATCTTTTAAGTGAATGCAATCACTTACCACAGTGCCAGGCATCAGTGAGGTAACTATAATGTCTCCCCCAAAGTTTAATCATTCTATTGCAATTAATGTGTCATCTATTCTTAGCTGTCTGCCTTGAAACGCCACCTTTAAATTTACATGAGATTCTCCTTCCAGGCTTCCTGTTCTTTTCCATCATTCTGTCTATTCTGGAGTCAGGGCCACACGGTTTATTTATTTTTATTTAAACTCTACAGAGTACACTCTTAAACAAAAATGAAAACTAAAAACACATTTAAGAATTCGCACCACATCCAACGTTTGCCATAGAAAACCGAGGGATATACTTGCTTTTCTTCAAAAGTGTAGGAGTTTTATGACAAAACGCTTCTACATCCTCGTTCCAATCACGTAGAATCGCACCCCCAGCACAGTTCGCCGTGACGTGCACCACAGCTGCAAAGTGACGAGTCGTGTGTTATGAGCATTTCGCTTTTAACACTGCCTTCATGTCACTGAGCTGACAGATGGGGTTTTGCTGTACAGAGCTGGAAGCCCGCATGCTTTACCGGGAATAGACCACCTCCCTTCCTCCCGGAAACCTGTTAAAAACCTGGAATTTTGGCTGGTGAGCAACCACTGAAATAATTTTCAAGCCACAATTTTGAGTGTTTGTTAAACTGGAAGCTCAGTTAATGAATGTGTGGTCCATAATGGCCCCACATTCCCCCTCGTAAAGTACACCGTTATCCTTCCATGCTCCCCGCCCAGCCATGAACCTCTGCCCTGAGAGTGAAGGCAGCTGATCAGCCAGCCCTAGCAGTCATAGGACGGCCGAGCTTGCCCTCTTGGAGGGGTGCGCTGTCACAACGAAGGCATCAGCTGAATGCCCTGCCTTCCCAGTTCCTTGATCTGCTCCACACAAGGAACTTGCCTTGCAGTCCTTCATTCATCATCCTAAACTCATGCCACAGATCTGTGAACACCTGGAATTGTTCTACCTCTGAATTTAAACACTTTCACCTTGTCTCAGCCTTCCAACATCTTTCCTACAATCTTGCTTGGACCTCCAATCCATCACCTCCCAAGCCACCAGCCCCTTCTTTCCTCAATCTCCTCCCAGAGGCTGCCACCTCCTTCAGTTGTTCTCTCGCTAATGGCCCAAACTCCCATGCCCACTTGTCTTTTGTGACATTCCCCAGTGAAATTTCAATCATCAGTTAACTCAATTATCCTTCTCCCTGCCCCAACATTGGACTGAAAATTGCACAGTTCCACACACTGATGCCAACCCCTGACTCCTGGTCTCCCTCTGAGCAGAGCTGAGCTCAGACACAGTCCACTACATCATCCCACTGCTCAAGTTCCTTCATGCTTCTCGAAAGGGATATCCAACCTCACTGATCCCTGGCTCCTCAAATATCACTCGCTCTGCAAGCCACTACAATCTCAAGTTGATAGTCGCTAAATCCACTGGTCCCTTTTCATCTCTTCTTTAAATGATGCTTCTGACATCCTAGTTGGTGTTGATACCCCTTCCTTGAGATGCTCTTCACCCCTGAAATCCATGACCCCACTTCTCTTAGTCTTTCTTCTCTGTCTCTGGTGGCTCTTTCGTTTTTCTTTGGGGGATTCTTCCTGTTCCCTTCTTTTGAATGTTCTGCCTGGCCTTCCATTTTCAGTATGCATCAGAAGTGAGCACATTATTTTCATGTTTTAAAGAAGGTCCTATTTATCAAGAATAAGAGCGTTTAAAAAACTCGACATAGAAAATTGATGTATTGAATCCCAAGGGAAATACACAGCCTTATGGCTCAGATTACATTCTGTAGGGAACAAAAGAATGAAAAAGAGTATTGGCATTGCTTTTTTAGGTCCTCCAATGTTAGCTTTCAAGAAGTAGAAACATGGAGGTTGATTTCTAAACTTTTATCTTGGATTTAGATGGAGATAAATCTTGAGTCACAAGTTGCTCAACTACTTTTAACATTCTTGTAACGCAATCTTATCTACTCCCACGGTTGGACAGTTACCCACGTATGTAAGAGAAGTCGCACTTTCCTAGCCATTTCAGCACCTTAGACAGGGCCTTGCAAATATCAGGCACCTGCTCTCCATGATGCCGCCTTTAAAACTTACTTACTGAACAGCTACCATGGGCCTGGTCTACAGCATTCTAAGAGCAGATATCGTCTACATAAACTCAACCAGAGTACTTTTGCCCAGGTAAACAAACCTATTAACTGAGGGGCTTTTCATTGCACACTGCATTTCAGGCTCCCACAACTATTTTAGTCCAATGGTCTTAGAAAGAGCCCATTTTCAAATGGATAATCCATTAAACTCCTGTCCAATGAGCCAAACCCTGGGTAGAATTATGCTGTATGTTTGAGGGGCATTGGCCAATACCTAAGGCTCCTCATTTGCAGAGTTTTCTCGTGACTATCCTGCCTCTTGCTAAATGAGGCCCTCCAATTTATTCTCCATTCCTCAAGATGGATTGATGTGTGGCAATTGATGCTGTGTTGCCCAAGCTTAACTGTATGTCAGGTACGGGAAAGAGGAGTTCATTCTGTACTATCCCCTCAGCTCATCTTTCATGAATTCGTCCATTATTTTTCCTTCCAGTTGGTTCTCTGTTTCATCCTGTGCCCACAGAAGGTGACACTGTCCAGTGTCCCAGAGGGGAAGACATCAAGAGGAGAAACTGAGGGTTGCCTTATCAGACACAGCCACTAGGGGGTACGACATTACAGATCCTGAGCAACCAAAAATCAAACTTTCTCAAGACTTCTGGAGTCCTACTAGGATGGTTGGTGTTTCTTCCACTTAAGAAAAGGCTTGCAGCTTTTGTTTGAAAGAAACAATCCCACATAAGCCACTGGATCCCAACCCTTAGCACTGGCAAGATATACATATACTTTTAATATGAAAGTTTGATTTGAAGCCAGAGGTTCATTTTAGCATTCACCTTAATTGTTCTTGACTTGCATTTCTCTTTGCAGGATACAGAATTTGCTAATCTGATCCTGAGAAAGCACTGATTTATTATTCCTTCATGTGGTTCTATTAATAGCATGGAGCTCTAAATAAACGCTGATGGCATGCAAATCCCACCTGACAGACTAGAGCTGTGATGGCTGTAACGGTACAAGCCACAGACAAGAAACCACTGGCGAGAACAACGTCCGTCCCTCCCCTTGCTCCCTCTACCCCCATGGCATTCATAGGTCTCTGGTAAATGCCACTCCATTTCTGGAATAACAGCCAGAATGACACACCCCCAAAATCCTTGGTGTGCATTTGAAAACACCAAGATTTTACCCATTTGTTCCTCCCCAGTGCTCCACTGCTGCAGAATTATTTGGGATTGAAAATTTGTGCAGGATTGCCCAAAAGATTCGATTGTAGGTGCATCCTGCTGAAATGATGGGGCTGACTGTATCCACTGGCCACAGATGTCTACCCTTCCTTTTTCCAAACTGCTCAAGCACTCTATCGGCACCTTGCTCAGGAGATCCATCCATCCCTTTTTGCTCTGTGTTATTATAAGACCTCCTGGAAGAATCTTAAGTCCCTTGATAGCCCCAAAATTCTCTTAAGCCAAGGGTCTTGTCATTATTGCATTCCTCACACACACACACACAAAATTAGGCACACAGTTGGCATTCAATAAATGCGCCTAATGAATGAACTAGCTCTTTCCCCATGATTCATTGTGGACAATACACCGCTATGACGCAGCCTTTCTCATTACATGGAAGGCAGTGGAACAAGGTGGTATAGACTTCAGGCTCTGGTGGGACACCTACATTCGCATTTCGGCTCATCCTTGATTAATTCTGTAACCCGAGACAGGTGTATTCAACCTTCTCCAAGCCTCCCCTGCCTTATCCACACAATAGGGATGATGTCCAGGTTACCTGCTGCACGGATTGTTGACAGCACAAAGGGAGGGAATGCATGTGAGGTGCAGGGCCAGGTGCAGGGAACACACTTAATAGGCGGTAGCTGTGGTGATTAAAGAATGTTGACCAGCCCTTGAATTGCATAGCGGTATTAGAGTTCCAGGAGTTTAGCCACTCCTGTGTGGTTTTACTGCAAGGCCCCTTTCACATCTTTTGAGGCCAGTCTTTCCTCGGCTATTATAACAACACAAGATGGAGCAATCCCACAGCTAAGAATAAGGCAATAAACCACGATGACGTGGGGTGGAATTGGCCATGGTGGACAATTAAATAATAAAGGTTCTTTGTTATGAATATGCCTTTACAGATACAGAGAAACCTGCAGCAGAGAAAGCTATGCTCCATATAATTATGCTGCCTCCAAAAATTTTGAAAGAAAATGCTCTGAAGGACAGAGATGTGCTCTCTCTGGTTAATTCCTTCTACCTCAGCTGCCCCTCGTGCAGGGAGCATTTCTTCTTGAGCAAATATCCCCATTTTATTTTATTACATAATTATTCAGAATGCTACGCTCTTCTGTGTAATAATGAAAGGCTCTTCTTAGAGGGAAGGAATGTTCCTCAAAACACTCAGATATATTTGATTTATAACAACAGAAACATCCTGAGAAATTAATGTAATGGCTTAAGGGAATGATTTTATTTTTTGGCAAAAAAGAAAGAACACAATCATCTGTTACTATTATATCAGAGTCTAATGTGGATCTTGAAAGTTGAAAATACTGTCCATTCTATTCTAGAGGGACGTCCAATAGAAAAACATTGGAAGTTAGACTTTTTAATGAGTCAGGGTAGGCATATGTGCCATTATAATTAAATACAGATTAGTCAACAAGGGTGATGACACCAGCATGAGCTTGCTTGCTAGCCAACTAACGTCTTAAAGTTGTATAACAAACCTGTTACACTGCACTAGAATGCTCTTTAAAGAGAGAAACTACTTTACTGATTCACACTACAAAATAGTCTACTGATTTACACTCCCAAGGTGTGGAAAATGTAAATTGATTTACATGCAACATTTTAAGGAGGAAAAAAGGAAGGAGGCAGGCTTGCATTGGTGTATGTAAAAGCTCTAAGTATAATGGCTTTTTCTTATCACTCTCATTCGGGGGAATGCTGTGGTGGTGTTTTTCCTTGTATTCATCATCTGTAGTCACTTCCGTTATTTTACAGAATCACAGAGTGTTCAAGAAGAAACTGAGAACTGGCCTCTTCTGAATTCTTCAGTCAAGACGACTGACCTGAGGCCTGGAGACTGAAGACATGTCTCAAGTCCACAGAGATAGATAAAGAGCTAGACGCTAGAATAAGGGTCTTGTTTTTCTTGTTTCTTAAGATGGTGCTCCTTCCATGATTTAAAAAACAAACCAAACTTGTTCTTACGATCACCACACTAGGTGACTACCATCACATTCAATTTGCTGCTTAAAACCAGCCCAAAACACTCCATGGCAATGTTCAAGTATTTCCAAAACATCTAGATTAAATAGTTATAAACTATCTATTTAGTGCACAAAAAAAAAGAAGGAAGAACAAGAAAGAGAGAAGGAAAAGAAAGCAAATATATATGAAAATCCTAAGCAACCTGGTTGACTGGTGACCTTTGGACAATTTTGTCTAATGTTGTCCAGATGGACCGAGCAATGTCATCATGAGAGAGGATGTCACTAGAAAAGACAGGAAGTGAGTGAGAAATTTGGAGCCCACTGATTTTTCCATCCCGTTGCTAACCTGCTACTATTACTTGCCCTCCATGCTATGAAATCGACCCAAGACTGCTTAGCTGTACAAAAGAAACTCGAAGAAAGCATGTTCCTGACTACCTCATGTAGATGAGCAAGATATATTGTTTAAAGAAAGCCTGAATAAGAAATCTTCTCAGTACCCCTGACAAAATGCCACATTCCTCAGGAATAAGGTAATTTGCTGAGGAAGGAGAGGGGATGTGAGAACATGGGAATTTTGCAGTCCTCAGAGACGCAACAGGAAGCACCCAACCTCTAGAAGAAAACATTGGTGGACTTTTGCAGTGATGATAAGAGCACCCACGGAAGACCCCCTGGCTGCTGCCTTGAGAGATTCGCCAAGGTGGGAGCCAGTTTTGGACCCTCAGTCTCCCAAATCTACCATTTATCTAACTTTGCTACAGGTGAGGTGTTGCTCATATTTGTTAACTAGAAGAAGTGATGATGAGGACTAAAGCCTTGGCTCCTTTTCTCCATTAATCTCTGATCACTGGCCCATAGGCCCAGACTTTCACTGGCGATGCATCCATCGACGACTGAAATCACGCGCTCAGGACTGAAGACACTTTTTATATGCTGTTCAACTTTCAGAATTAGTGTGTGTTTGGTTACCTTTTTTGAAAACAAACCAACCAACCATATTTGCTGTCTATAAAAGCATCAGGAATGCAGGTAGACATTCACAGGAAATAAGCTACAACATATTGAAGATAAAGACACATACCAACACTCCAATCCATTTCCTCGGCAGTGTCCCCATAAGCGCCGTGTTTACTTTTGCCGGCAAAATCCTTGGAAGAGAAGAGGGCCGTGTGCACGTGAAGGTAAGACAAGACAAGCAGAAACGGTGTCTCAGCGCTCCTGGAAAAAAATTCCCAAGAGCAATATCAGCAGGTTTGCCGCCGTTCTGACTAGGATCAAACTACCATTACACGATGCCATTTGAAAATTCAGGAAACACCATAAAATGATGCCTAATCTTGTACCTTTTATTCAGAGAAAGGGAAGCCTGCATAGGGTCTCTATGAAGCAACTCACTGTTACCCTTTACAGATTAGCAGACTGAAGTGCTACGTCCTGGAGACAATCTCTGATGACACAACTCAGGAAGAAATGTAGTGGAGAATGGTCTGCTTTTTTCCTTGAATTCTATTCTTCCCTCTCTATACAGCGATTGATATGAACTCAAGCCATTCAAAAGAGTATTCTCTTTGGAAAATATATATACACACACATTACTACCTAGTAAAGACAGTATCTTGAGTTGTCAACTTTCTTTTTAAAGATTGGCACCTGAGCTAACATCTGTTGCCAATCTTTTTTTTTTATCTTCTTCTCTCCAAAGCCCCCTAGTACATAGTTGTATATTCTAGTTGTAAGTGCTTTTGGCTCTGCTACATGGGACGCTGCCTCAGCATGCCTTGATGAGTGGTGCTAGGTCCACGCCCATTATCTGAACCAGAGAAACCCTGAGCTGCTGAAGCGGAGCGTGCAAATTTAACCACTCGGCCACGGGGCCAGCCCCTTCAACTTCTTATATCAACACCTTTCTAATGCCAATTCAACTCGGTATTCTGCCATATTGCCCACGTTCTACTATAAAACAAGTCTCCCAGAATGAACACGCAACTGTCAAAACTGAAATTTTGGAAGTTACATGGAACATTCTTTGAACTAATCCAAATCTATAATCTAGAGAGTTTCATGTTATTGCAAAAGCATCTTAACTCAGAGTACACCTAAACCTACTCTGTTGTAATTGGTGAGAACACACAGATGCTCAAGAGTCACGAGTTACTGTCAACATGCAGCCCTTGTGACAACTGCTATGAGCCAGATTACTGTGGGAAGGTCAAGAGGCTCACACGCAAGTCACGTAATAAGTCACATCACTTCCTCTTTACATCTCGACCTCTGAGAAGTGCACTTAATTGCTGCATTTTGATTTCACATTACAGGCGCAATCTTTATCTTTGTCCAGGAAAGCTTCAGCAATTCCTTTCCAGCTAAAAGGGAATATTGAGTGAGTGGCCTTCTGAAGGCTATTGGGGCACAAATGAAGGAGTGAGTGAGTGAATGGATGGATGGACAAATGCAATTTCTAATAAAGCATTTGCTGCACTACCCAAGAATCGTTTATGTGCATTCTCTCTGCCACAAGGTGACGAGTTGGGGCACGTCATTTACATCTGTGTTCCTGGCACCAGCACAGTGACTGGCAGGTTGCGTAAGTACAGTAAACATCTGTTAATATGTGAAATATTACATCAGCTCTCTCAGCTTTGGCAGTTTCACCCAGAAGTCCAGTGAACTTCGGGGACTCGTCGATGCAACATGGTTTATGTAAAAGTGGCTCTAGAGTAGGTAGTATTATATATACATATATATATACGTATCTGGGCTTCTAACCTAACTCAGAAGTTTCCAGTCATTTTGAAGGGATCATCCCCTCTGTTCGGCATCTTTGCCAACCAGCAAAAGTTGTAAAGAAATAATCTATTTAATTAAATTAACATTACTTTTATAGATTTACTTAATACCTTAACTCCTCATGATAACCAAAAACATTTCAAATCTAGAATTGAGTATCACAATTCTAATAACTTTACCTCTAATTAATGAATGCATGCATGCTTTTCTAAATGCATTCTTAATTTCCTAGTGTGAATATAGCTTGGGTTCCTTCAGCCCACACAGCACCTTGTGGGTCAACTCCTCCTCGGATCTACTGGTTACCACCTTCCTTTTAAGGTTGCTTCTTGCATCAATTAACTCCTGTCTTTTGAAACAAAGCAAGCACACAACATCACACTTTGAGTGAGCCAGGCACCTCTTGTTCTCTGAAAACACACCAAATCCTGCAAGCTATTGTTATCATGTGTATAACAATTTATGGCTCCAGTGCTTAGAGATGAATTGTGTCACTTTTTTTTCCCACAAGAGTGTAAAATGAAGGAATTTTGTTATTATTTCATGACTAAGAAAGCAAAAACAAATGTTTCTAAGTGGCTTGTCCCACTTCTCCCATTAACTGGAATTAGAAGGCATGAGAACCAGAACCCACAACATCTGGTCTATAATTCTCACCACTACTTCTAGGAAAGAAAAGAAGACAGACTAATGATCAGATGGAAGAACCGAAGCTGTCATCCTAGCTGACGATCTACACATGAGAATGTCTACCAAGGCATCGCAGGCATCCCTTTGGCTACTTCTAAGGGTAGATGCCCTTGCAGAGCCTGGAAGAACTGAAAATAAGCCAAGGTATGTCATGGACTTTTGCCACACAGGGCATCCTGTTAGGCCTCCATCTTAGTCATTCTGGGGGAAGTTTACTCACACCTGGACATATACCTGCACCTCCTTCTCAAGAAGCAGATCACGGCCTAAAAACTGGCTTAGATTTCCCAAAACGAACGTGAAATCACACTCTTCATACTCGTCCCTAAACAGACGGTTACATTATGTATGGGTACAATTTCACTCTCATCTGTTCTCCCATTTATTTTTAGACTTAAAGTTAAAGAAAATAGATAAGGAAGCTTAAATAGTCAATCTTCCAAGTACATAGATGGTCATGGTTGGAAATACAGGATGTGACTGACAGAATTTGCTGAGAATGAAGAGCTATTCCACTCCCAACAGCTTGGAAAAAAAAAGATGAAGAAGAAAGAGGCAGCAGTCAACATTATTGGCAGGATCAGACGATCAGGACATTTTAAAATGTGATATGAGCATGAAAAAATAAACGATAAAGTTGGCACAATAAGCAAATAAGGGATCCCCAGAAAATGCGGTTCACGATGAGGGCAGTGAGAGGAGGCGAGTTGAAGATGCAGCACCTCGGAGTTCAACTACAGCTGCGGAATGTGGCCTTCATCTTGGAATGTGGGAGGGCCCTTGGTGGAAGGCAAAAAGGCCATTAATGTGTTTATTATAAAAATACGCATATTTGTAGAACTCTTTTTCTATTGTCTCTCTGCAAAGCAGCAGTTTTTCAGTCAGTAGACTAGACATCACAGACACCAGCCAAGGTCCTGGGTGTCAAAGCAGAGTGATCAGGTTTTACATAAAAAACAAACCCAGAAAATGTAGAAAAGCACATCCAGCTTGCGAAAACACCATACCACAAAGATTTACCATCCCGGAATAGAGGTATATTCCACAGTGGAAGGTGGGCTAGACAGACATAAATCATGGGCTGTCCTGCACACACCCTGGGGTGTGACTGACAGCTCGCTCTCAGGTGAAGGGATTCCCACTTAGTAATGTCCTTCAAAAGAGCAGGAAAGGCCATTTCCCCCCCAGGCCAGGCTGGCTGAGGAGGCCTGGGTCTCCCTTCTTCTCTACGACCTTGAAAACTGAATGACACTTCAGCGAGTTGGTGGGAGGGAGATTTCTCAATAACAGCTTAACTCCTTTTTTATTAGCTGGAGCACTTGAGTAAACAACTCTTTTGAAAATTTATTGCCACTGTCTTGCACGCTGTGTGAAGAGATAGAACTTTCAGCTGCTACATGCCTTCCCTCTATTTGTTAAAAATACAGAAGGCAGCTCTGCGCCTTCCCGGCAACCTGCAATCATTTCAATCTGAGAATCAAAAGATCTACATCTTATAAATGCGTGAGTGAAAATCTAGGCAAGAAGATGGCTATGGTGTTATTTTTTTTGTCTGCCATGAAGGTCTTGAATATAATATTTCTCAGCTGAGGGTTTGACCTTTAGTATTCAACTGGTGTCCCAACTTGAGTCAGCAGAGGGAATAATTGGAATGAAAAGAGCAATATCTGTGGATTGTTTCTGAGAGCCCTCGGATGCTGCTGATTAGAGTATGGCATGAACCAGATAATGGCCTTCACGGCCACCCAGCGGAGTTCGTGTGACCACCACTGTGCACGGCAGATAGATGTATACATTCCGCTGTTTGTTTCTTCCATCCATGCATTTCACATCTATGGAAAGAACGTTCTGCCAACACGCTACCAGGCACTAAAAATATAAAGGTAATCTGGACTAGACCCCGCCATCAGCAACCCACAGTTCAGACACGAGCATGAACGATTAGTTTGAGCTGCTTTAAGCACCATGACAGAGTGCATCAGATGATGCACACAGAGAAGGAGAACACATCTCAATCTGACAGGGGTCAGGACTTGCTCCTGGAGAGAGGCCGATTCCAAAGGTTCATGCAGCATGCCCACATATGTGAATGCTTTCCACAAGCACACGGGGGCTTGAGCTGTTCCCATGTATGATGTTCAGAGATACGGAAATAGACAATGTCAGAGACACATTCTGGGTATTTACCTGGTGAGCTAAAAGCAGTTTCTACGGCATGTAGCCCCAAATTATTCATTCAATAATTCAGAATAATTTTTTTAATAAAAATCCATATGCATGGAAAGAAGCCCAGAAAGATACCACAAACACGTCAGCTTTGCTATCTCTTGGGTTGGGGACGACAAGTGGTTGGAGTGGGGGAGTGAAGACCAGCAACAATTCTAACTTTCCACTTTATACATTTTTAGATATTTTTTTAAGTAGCACAGGTTACTCTCATAACCATAGAAAAATGAAGATATATCTTAAAAATAAAAACGAATACAGGGAAACTATGAAAGCCACAAGAACATACGTGGATGAAATAGATATCCAGGTCTCAAAGTCAATTGGTGTAACCAGACTTAACTTAACCAGACTGCCCTGATTGCAGTCTTGCCTGCATCCCTTCTGGCTACGACAAGCATCCCAGCTTCCCCACACTGGCCTCATCTCTGGGGCTTCACGTTGGGCTCTCTTGGTGAGAGCACCTTTCACGGGCAGCCTTGCCCATGGCCCTGCAATGCAACTTTAGATTACATGGTGTTATACCCACTATGAAATAAACTGAGGATGCTAGACTATGGACATCATCCACAATCACCGTCGACCACCCAAGCTCGTTCTGAACTTGAATTAAAGAGCCTGAGTTCACCCACAAGCCCTAACACAGAACAGGTGGAGGGAAGATTCTTTGATGCTTCTGGTTTTAAATTACCTGGCATTCATTCATTAAGCATCCTAACCCAAAGAGTAGAAGACACTGAACTTCTTGTGGGAAAAAAGATCAAAATTTCCCTGTGTTTTAGGTAATATGAAATAAGAAACAATTGAAATCGTAATTGGAAATGTGACCCTAAGGAAGGAGATCGATTTCCAAAGTGACTTTGGAAAGTCAGTGATATTTCTTTTTTGTTACTAGAAGAGAATTAGAATGGTCTGGATGATGACTTTTTCTTCTGCTTCTGCTTCTCCTCCACCTTTTCCTCCTCCTCCTCTTTCTTCAAGTTCACGTGTGTTCTCTTTGGTCCCTGGCAAAGATTATAGACTCATAACAAATTGACAAGAGGCACTGCCCATGCCTTGCAGTACTTGAGTCTAGAAGCTTTCTAGACGGAGACCCTTGCTCTGTGGAGGAGCCCCCAGATAAGTGGACACAAGGGTCCTCATAGCCTAGCTCTGGGGACAATGCAGGTGAGCAGTGAATGGGGACCACCAAGCCTAAGGGTTCATCATTAGTCATTCTGGAAGCAGCTAGAGGAAGTGTGGCTGAGGTGAATAATGCAGACAGCTCAAGAGTGCCCTAAAAGGATGGGAGAGCACCCCGTTGGATGGACTCTCCAGGAAAAACAAACAAGATAGCCTATATTAATCCCATCAGAGTAAATTTGCCCTGTCAGGAATAGCTCTGTTATTATTTTGATGCATAATATAAAGATAGATGACCTATTCTTCAGGTTCACTCCCAGCCTGGAGACGAGGAGAGAAGCCCACGAAGGACACGAGCAGAGGACCTCATGCTTCATCAGAGAGAACCTTGGAAGTGAGCATAACTGGGATCCATTATAAGGCAGGGAAAGCGTAGCAATTCATTCAACATTGTGCCCAAGTGCTAAAAAATGAGCTAATATTTAAAAAATTTGGACGTTTCCCATTAAAAAAAATCCCCAAAATAGTTCCCCCAGCAAAAAATAGGTATTTCTGATTTATCTGGAAGCCTGGGAAGTCATCAGTTCTAGTCTGCATTCCTGCGGGACAGTAGTTAGCTGGAGTCACCACTCTGAATGAGCTGGACCAAATCCAGTTCCCTTGGGCCCCAAGACTCATCACTCATTTCCTCACCAACCTGGACCCCTGTGTATTTGTGCTTCAATGCCTCATATACAAAAGCTCATGCTTCCTAATTCCAGTTTAGGTCATAATCCCAGGGCCTCTAGGTTTGATGAGAAAAGGAAGGTCTGAGAGTCCTTTATCCTCACCCCAGTGAGTTAGGAATGCCATGGACCTGGCGAAAGACAAGCATCCCTTCCATGACTGTATTCAGCTTGCAGCATGCTCAACCTGGAATCTCTTTATTCCTAAATTTGTATCCTGTCAGCCCATGAGAATTAGAAATGAATCAAGTGGTATCTACCCTTACTGAGCAAGGCAATTCTTTAATTATTTACCTTCCCACTTCTGAATCTGTGTGGGTCCCTGTGTGATGCCCTTAAACTTTAATCTGATTTACTTTTCTCACAGTGAATTAAAATCAATATCACCCCTATTCCTTTCTGGCTTAAACTCTTATTTAAGCTAATAAAATCATCCCATGATCCCTTTATTCAAAAGAAGTTTTGTGCCAAATCACAGCTATTCATCATGGCCACTTACACCACAGCCCAGCTGGAAATGTGAAAGGCTGGGTTGGAGGTACCTTGTAAATGCATTTCAGGACTTTGTGTCAAATTGTGGTGGCAGGAGAAGAGGATAAAAGGTCATATCTTCCGATGATACATTTATCAGCTGTCACAAATTTTAGGACATTATGATTACACAAGCAATGCTCATAGAGAGAAGTATTTATTTACTGTAAAACTACAGACCACAGAAAATGGTCGAGGGGGCTGTTCCCCATGACCCCCCACTAACGGCACAATCTTGCCATGTAGATCTTGTCCCCCCTGGTTCCTCACACTTTCCATACTTCTGATGTTATGGTGGCTTCCCTGTGGAGAGTAGTCAGGGATCAGGGTTTGTTAAAGTCCGAAAAAGGAGATCTTACCACTCCGGGAAATCAGAGATTAAAAATAGCACTCTACGTCATTTCCAGATTTTGGATTTGTTTTCCAGTAGACCCATCATTAAAGATACAAGAGATATCCCACATTAAGCTTAACTGAAAATTATTAGCATTTATTTCACTTCTAATTATAGCTTCTTAAAATACACACACGCATATATTGAATATGTTAATATAACTTACATTAACTGGGGCCTGGAGAACAGAATACTCATGGTAAATTTCATATGAATTTATAAATCCACTAACTGGATACTATAAACTATACACATTACGTGGGTGTCTATAATAAAGTCATCATTGTTCTTGGAAACTTCCTCTTCAAAGTGAACATGTGTATATTTGCAGAGAAAAACAGAGTGGTTTCTTTCAGTTGAAATGTTTTTCCTAGTAATGAAGCACTGTTTTCAGCAAATTCAAGGAGGAAAGGGGCTGACACATCTGGCTCTCCACGCAGCAGAATGCCCAAGGTTCACGTCTCTCTACTGAGGGCAATGCGAAATGTGAATCTCGTTCTACCCACTGATATCACATCTTTTTCAAGGTAGCCTTGACTTGAACTAAAGAAAGACTACTTGGGAATAAAATTAACTGGCTAAATTCACCCATCACCATGTAGCCTTTATTTTCTTTTCAGAATACCCACATACTTCTCCATCACCAGGGTAATGCTTGTACTACTGACCTTAGAGCTTATGTAAGAATTACCAGGATGCATTCTCCTTTTGTGGCATTAGACCTGGACTCTTCCACTTGGAGAAGGGGTGTTGAGACACTGGTACGATTCTCGTCTTCTTCCAACTAATACGTACTTGGACCTTATCAGTAAGTTGGCAGAGCAGATGGCAGAGCAAAGAAGGCACCAACCTCCTTACAGTCTACTTCAACACCGGGGAGAGGCTTCCCAGAGATGTAGCTGTGATTTTTAATCCAGTTTCTACTATTAGCTGTGGGGTTTTTGCTATCACTCCAAAGTTTTGAGCCCCAAATTCCTCTGCAAGATGACATCTTTCTACCCATCTTGCAAGGTTGTTTTACAGCATGAAAGACGTGATGAGTGGGAAATGCACCAAGATGATATGTATATCCACAGTACCTGATGCATAATTGGCAACCACTTATCAAGCATCAGTTACACTTGAACATGCCCTGTGTTGTGCCATGATTTGCGCTGTGCACCCAAGTTGCACCTGTTTTACTGAGCACTGAAAATAGTAATGGCAAAGGGAAAAAGCTGTGATGACTGGAGGATCCTTCATTTAGGGTGCATCAGAAGGGTTGGGGATCTCTAAAAATCTACAGTTCATTCCTCCCTGTAAGAGCAACAAGGATTTCTTGCTAATTAAAGTGTATTAAGGATGACCTGTCTCTTGAATTACTATACAGCTTACAACACGTGGTGAGCTAACTATCTAGCTCTTTAACAGTAGAAGCATCTCTCCAAGATAAAAGGGTAAATTAGGGTAAGGGATTAGGGTGCATGGTTATATATTCCAAACCATCACTCTCCTCAGCTTGGAAATCCACACTTGTAATCTCAGGGCACGTCCCAAATTTGGCTAGGCAGACCTCATCTGAGAGCATCTCAAACCAATGAAGCATCTTTGCTTTCCGCCCCTGTCATTCATATTTTCACATCTCAAGTTAGCATCTTGAGAACAAGCCCTTGAGTATAAATCATTTCAGCAACAAGGCTTAGAGAAAGAATATAAATTTTATAAGTAAGAGTTTAAATTATTTTCCTCATTGACTTTGACATACGAGCTGAGGGGGAGCTGTGTACTCAAAAATTGTTTTTCATGTTAATACATCGAAATAAGGCACGAGTTTCAATTGGGAAATTTCAAATTCAAAAGCATTTGAACAAATTTCACAGACATTGTCATTGCTTTGATGAGGGTTTCCTTCTCCTGCTTCTGACTAACTCTAAATCCATTTCTCACAAAGGTGGTAAAACCCACCTAAATTATTCAGGATATTCTGATCAATGAGCTAACACCTATGAATTTGTCCTCAGACCCTTGAAAAATATTTTTTATAAATATGGTGGTGTCACTGTTGTTCTGATTCTTGGGTGGCATATTAAGGCCATTCTCTCAAGATTCTTAGATTCCACATTCAGCGAATCAGATATATAATACAACACAGAGGACAATTTTACCGGAGGATGATTTTACCTAGATGCCTTAAATGTTTGCACCTTTAGATAATGTATGTGAGAAGCTTTTTGTGAATAGCATTGTGGTATACAAATGCTAGTATTTTCACTAATATTGACCATGCGTACATTGTTCCATTGTGGGCAACAGCCATTTACAGTAGAATCATCTATTTTGAAGAATAAACCCTTTTGTTATGACTCAGTAACCATAATCATAACCTCCAACTATGGTGTCGCTAGAACATCTTGAATCTCTAGTTCTAGAAAAAAATTACAGAAATGTCAACATAATCAAGACAAAGTGGTTGGGCTACTATACCCTTAGGACAATTAAATTAATTTTGGTCCCCTCCCCAAATCAAATGCTGAGTAACCCATTAAAATGCCTTGTAATTATACAAATCTTCCTAGACTTTACAGATTCAACCATTTCTGTCAAAATACCACATGTTGTAAAAAAGTTATTCACCCTGGAAGCTGAATATCATTTCTGAACCTTGCCATTTTATAATGGGCATTATATTATTAATCTCCTCCCCTTATGTTCCTGAGAGATTGCTATTAGACAGAGAGTGACATGAGAGTGCTCGGCAAATTTGCCAAATGGTAGACTGTGGTGGTGATTCGGCTTAAATGGATAGGTCTGCCATCCCATGAAGCACCATTCTATCTTGGAATGGATGCTCTCTTATTTATAAAATACAGTAAGATTAACCCACGAGATAAGAGCTTTGTCAACCTATGCAGACTATGACTGTGACCCATTGTTGAGTCATGACATTGAGTGTCACAACCAGAAAATTTCTTTTCTTTTTTTTTTTGCTGAGGAAGATTCACCTTGAGCTAACATCCACTGCCAATCTTCCTCTTTTTGTACGTGAACCACCACAACAGCATGGCTACTGATAGACCAGTGGGGTAGGTCCATGCCTGGGAACCAAACCTGGGCCACCAAAGTGGAGTGTACCAAACTTAACCACTAGGCCACTGGGGCTGGCCTGATAATTTCTTTTTAAAATAAAACAGAACAGAATAGGATAGAAAGAATCAGAAGTAATCACTCTGGTAAGAAAAAGATCATTTCAGGAATCTTTTGTTTCAGTGAAATATCTGTGTACTTCTTACCAGACGATGATGCAAAATGTATATTTATAAAGTTAAAGCCTTTACATTAGATCACCTATGAGCATCACCTTCTAGAAAAATCTAGGGGTGTAATAATGATTGTGACCTTTATCCCTTATAGCAAAAATCCATATATGCTCCAGTATTTCTCAGTGTGTCCTATGGGACACCCGTTTTAGACTCTCTTGGGGAGCTTGTTAAAATGAAGATGTGTAGCCTTACCTCAGAACTACTCAATAGGAATCTCTAGAGGTAAGATTGGTGATCTTCAGTTTTAATACTCTTCCTCCTTAAGAATCACATGATGTCTTTCATCGTGCCATTTTGCCAGGAGCAATTGGTTTCTCCAGTATTTGGTGCCTGGATTAGACCAGCTCTCTGCATGGGCATGGCAAGTAACCACAAAGACCAAACGTCTGATTCTCAGACGAAATTTCCATTTTTCTCCAAAGTTACACATGGATCAAAACAGTTTTGCTTGTTTTCCACAGCAAGTGTTTCTGCTATAGACTCTACTCAGCATTGTTGTCAATTACTCAGCTGAAGGTTATTCCCTTTGCTGCCTGCAACCCTCAACACGCTGAACTAAAGGGGACCAAACTGACCCCAAAAGAGATCTCTCACTCCACGGTTTCCTCACAGAGTTGTCTTGCTCAGAAATCTGCCTAGAATCTTTTGGATCTCTCTACACTGTTTACATCACAAGGACGACCTCCACCCTTACACAACACACAGTGACCTTTCCTCTCCTGGTCGCACACTTGAAGATTAAAGACCATGGTGATATGCGAAGCCCCTTTGATCATCCAGCAGACATTTTTTTGGCATGGCCTCAGAAGCACAGGACTGGAGTGATATTGGCAAAGCCACTCAAAGGAGAGCACACTGCATCCCAACTCCTTTCCGAGGCCACCCTGAAATCATACCCTATGCCCACAAGGTTAAAGTAAGAAACAAATTAACCAAAGTTTCTGAGCTTGTCTTGCAGAATGGCAAGGACATTGCAGATAAGGAAACGACTTGCTGACAACCTCCTTCAACCAAACATCATGCAAGTGCATTGAGCAACCAGAATGACCTATCAGTAAACTTTGCACGTCATAGGCCAAAAATCCACCACATGTAACACATGGAACTCCCCCAGATTTACATCTACGACCCATGAAGAAATATGAAAAACACTCATGCCTGTGCAGAGGACTCTGAAAACTTCAGCCCCTAACGCCCTCCTACTCCCTCCCTTCTACTCCCTACTTCCCTCATAAATATCCCCCACAAAAGCCACTAGAGGAGACTGATTTGAGAGCTTTGCTTCCTGTCTCCTTGCTTGGCTGCCCTGCAATAAAGTCCTTTCTTTCTGCTAAAGACCTTTGTCTCGGCATCTGATTCTTCTGGAGAGCATCGGGGAAAACGAACCTGCTTGTGGTTGCTAAAAACCCAACATGGGCCATTTCCTTTTCCATATCCCTCCTCCACAGAGCCTGGCGGCAGCCATCTACCAAGCATGGAAGGGGAAACGTGGCTAGAAGGAGCTCCCTGGTTCTTCCACCTCCATGGAAATACTGGAGCGTTACGTTTCATGGGAAGGCAGCATCAGCATAAGAGGCAATACCAACCGTCGTATGAACTCGGCCGCATCCTCCGTCAGCCTCTGCGTGAGGTGGTCGTAAGACAGGGGCTGCTGGGTAATCTCATGGTTCCTCATCAGAAAGCAGTTCAGGGGCCGGAAGTAATACAGGAAGCACACTACGAGGCCGAGTATCACGGCGGCCAGGAAGAGAAGGCAGAAGAAGACGAGGCCAGGTGTAGGGAGCAGCCCCAGGCACTTGAGCACCGCCAGGGTGAGGAGAGCGATGGCGATGAGCTGAAGAGGGACAGAGACCAGCACCCTGATGCCTGTGGTGAACACGGTGCCTTCTCCGGGCTTGCAGTCTCTCAGGTTGGTCACAGGGAGCCCGTGGAAATAATCGAAGCCATGGCTTAAAGGGTGGTGACAAAAGTCGGTTTTGTTGTGGCAGTTGGTCCCAAGGTGCCACTTCCCTGACAAGACAATTGGGTGGTATGTTTAGTCCCAACAAACACCCTGACTTAAACGTCAGCTTCTGATTCCCACATGCTGAAAAGCAAGATCTTTCTGCATATTTATGAGCAAAAGTCCTATTCGATAGGAACCCTACAGGTTTTCACTTCCTGTTCCACAAACAACTCACTCACTCTACCAGAAAACAAGAACTAATTTAGTGATAGGGAAATACAAAATAAAACAAAACAAAACACAAACACCTAACATATTTAATAGACAGGAGACAAAACTACCTTGAAAAACACAAGTTTTTCTGGGGCATATTTTTGTTTTTGCTGAGGAAGATTCACCCTGAGCTAACATCTGTGCCACTCTTCCTCTGTTTTCATGTGGGTTGCTGCCACAGCATGGCTGCGGACAAATGGTGTAGGTCCAAGCCCAGGAAGTGAACCCAGGCCACTGAAGTGGAGTGCTGAACTTAACCACTGGGCCACAGGGCTGGCCCCAGGGGCAGATGTTTCTTAAAGACATGTCCTTAAAATTAAAGTCTTAGAACCAACTTGATTTTGTTCCTTGAATGTTTAAAGTGGGAATGAATCCTTTCTCAAAAAATTAACCCCGAGGCATGAGGAGATCATACTCATAACACAGCAGTTATTTTAAATATCTATGAACATTTCTTATAAAATGTCAATTATACCACTAAATTAGTGTGTGCTTCACAAAAGAAAAAACGATGACGGTTTTATGACAAGATGTGGGAGGAAAGAGAATGGTCATTTTGCTCCTATGAGATTTTCTAGGATTCATCTGATGACCTGCAGATCCATGCTTACCAAGTAAAAAGGGAGAAGGCATCATCCCTGTCAATGGAATAAAATCCATGGGAACGTCAACTGAGACAAATTCTGACACAATTCGAGTATTGAAATGTAAAATAAAAAACTTTATCAATAGCCTGGTGTGTATATGCTGCTTTCTATGCTCTGTATGTGTGTACAATTATCTATGTATCTTTTTAACTATTATCTATCATCTGTCTCATCTGTGTATCTCATCCATCAGCCATCCATCCATCCATCCACCCACCCATCATCCATCCATCCATCCATTTCATTTATTGATCTGTCTCTATCACCTATCTCATCTATCTTTCCATCTATCCATACATCCATCTGTCCATCCATCTTTCATTATCATCTATCTGTCTCTTTCTCTCTCTATCCATCCATCTATACATACACACACACACACACACACATACATACACATACATATATAATGACACATATCTACACATACAAATAGCCCAGATAGGTGCATTGTATTTTAATTGAGAATTGAAATCATTTCTCCCCTACTTAATGTTGTGCCACTGTATCAGCAATGTCATCCTTAAGAAGCCTGCTCTCATGCCCTTCCCGCTCTCCCCCTCACACCACTCACACCCTCACCTCCCCCTCCTCAGCTGCCCATACCTATCAGAGCTGTTGAATAGCCTTGATTCTTCAGAAGCTTGGCGAATGTAATCTCACTGGTGGGAAGTCCTCCAGAAGAGGCTGAGAAGAGGAAAACTCCCACTTTGGACTGAGATGCCATTCCTGAAGCAGGAGAAATCGACCAGTAAGACAGGAGCTGGGGGATGCCTGAGGAGGATGACGGTCACAGTGATGGAGCCAGGAGGTTACCTGATCGGATGGGGTACCGGCCTGTCATGAAGGCTGCCCTGCTCGGTGTGCACAGGGGTGATGCTGCCAGGTGCTGAGTGAGTTTCACTCCCCCTTCAGCCAACCGATCAATATTGGGAGTCCTAGAACAAAAGAATCATGTCATTCAGGATGACCTTGAAAATGAAGCTTTCTCTGTGGTTTTTATACTGAGTGGCCTCTCAATAATCTGGGGAAATGAAGGTTGCAGGGGGTTGTGTGAGGTGGGAGAGAGGGGAGGAAAGGGAGAGGCAACACAGAACCAAGACTCAGAATGAGAAGAAAACCATGTTGAGGTTTAAATGATGCAGGTCTGAGATTTCTAGGGGGCCCACCCACACCCTCAGAGGGGTTAGCAGAGAGGAACCAAGTATTGAGAATGGGCTGCTGAGAGAAGAAAGGGGAGAGGAGGAAGAGTGAGATGGGTCAAGGCCTCATTCCTCCCCCACCCATGTCCCTCCAGTTACCTCTGTGCCCCCAAAAGAGAAAGCCCTGGGGAAAACTTGACTCCCTCTCTTCCCAACCACAGGCTAAGGGAGGCCCCCAACCATTTCTCACCAGCCTCTGCCTAATTTCCACATGACCCCAGGGAGAAAGGAATAATGGGACTCCATGGGTATTTACCAATGAACAGCAACAAATGGGTTAATATGGTCCAGGAAAAAGGGACACATGGTAATGTGAAAAAACAACATGCTGTGAATCACTCGCATGGTTTGTTGGCTCATGGTTTTTTACACTTAATAAATACTTATTTATGGGCTCACTTCTAGGATGACGCATTGAGCAAGACAAACTACCCTGGTGCCTTTTCTCCAGGAATGGATTGATGGATCATCTTAGGAACTCATTCCAGACTTCCTAGGCATTCAGAAACGAACGTGTTTCAGTTCTTGTACCACGCCAAGCTCCTATCCCATATCCTCCATTGGAAACCTCAGCCACTGACTCTTCTGCCAGGCTTGTCATCTTCCATCCTTCAGTTCTGGGCATAGATGGAATTCTCACGGGTCTCCTATGGTCTCCCTTGTCCTCTGGGAGGGGTCTGTTCCATGTGTAGGGCATCTGTCATACTTCCCTATCATGGCAGATTCCTCACTGTAAAAGGATGGCAAGCCTAATTTTTCTGCACCACAAGATGGTAGCCTGTGGAGTGGGAGCATGCTTCTTATTCATAGTGGCCCCACAGCCACCTTATGCATTAATGCACAGCTTGACAGGAAGATCTTTTCATTGCATTTGTAATGTCAAACTAATCTCCCATCTATGAGTTTCATTTATGCATTTAATTGTCAATATTTCCACTGTCAATATTTGGTTTTGCCTTAAATCACAAGATTTAGAAGGTTTAGAAAACTGAATCTGCCTGTGTGTTTGACTTAAACCTCCTATTGCCTACATTGGCCCAGCGGAAACATTTGACTACTTTGGGTGTGATGTTACAAAATATAAAATGAAAAACGTAATTCAGAAAGAACTGAAATTTAACATTAAGAGTAAGACAGATTTAGGGTAGATATTGACATGAATTCTTCCTTGGGATTTTATAGACTTTTTTTTCTTTTGATAATTGGTAGACATGGAACCTTAAAGGCTTGATTATAATTTTTTAATTAAGACATCTTAGTAGGAACAGTTATCTATTCTTTCAGTAAACTTTATTAATATTATATCTAATATTATATTAAAATTATATTTATTATTATATGATATTTAAAATAATATATAAGATGAAAAAAACCCAAATGGAAATTATGACCCTGACAAGAAAAATTAAATTACTAACAAAGTTTGTGTTGCAAATGTCAAAAAGTAAGATCTAAACTTTTTACAAAATGAGGCAAAATGTTGGGCAGAAAACATACATGGTCAATTAAAATTTTAAGAGAGCATTGAGTGCAAATCATATGCCTGCACCTGCTTTTACAAATCCAACAACTGTCCTAGGTAAGTGTAGATTTTAAAAATGACAAGCAACATTTGATGCGAAGATTCAGGTTGGAACTGATATATATTTGGCTATGTCTCGCGGGCCTCCTTCTCCTCAGAAGAATAATTTACTTAATTTTTGTTTGATCTGACACATAACGATGAAATACACATCCCAAGACAAATAGCCATGCTGCAAAGAAGATGAGGAGCCAGAGGAAATGGCATGAAAATAAATCAGTGTCCCATGGCACTTAGCAGTGGGTCCATCCCGGCTTCAGATAGTGATTATTCAGAGATCTTACGAGAAAATTCTAGTAAAAGCAAATGATCTCTTTCCCCATCCTCTCCTTTAGTTCAGTTTGTATTGATCATTTGTGACATGAAGCTCTTCACAGAACTACTTTTATCTTATGGTTTCCTCCTTCTTATAAAGAGAAAATGCAATGCTAATGCCAATATTCTCCTATACAAGAACTAACTTTCCTTTTTAAAACAAAGGGCCCTTAAAGTACTTCTTATGTTAAGTTGGTTCTATGCAGAGGGCTTAGAAAGCAAATGCCCTCCTCTGTCCCTAAGTCCAGCTCCCATTGTGTTTTTCCTACCTTTGCAGTCATCCCTGGCTGGTGAAAATTCTGCCATCATGCAACATGATGTGTGTCCCTGAGACATCTGTCCCCAGCCAGGGTGGCTGGCTGATGATTGAGAACAGCCTGGGCAAGGAAGGGAAGGAAGGTGTGGAGGGGAGAGTGAGTGTTTGACAAGCTGGGATGGGATGGGGCACCAACTGGAACAAAGTCAGAACAGAAGAGGGAAGAAAGGGAAGAAATAAGGGAGGATGTGAAAAAAGCAGCATAGTGGCGGCAAGCAAGAAACATTTATTACAAATATCTTCCTAGTGATCTGAGTTTATCCAACTGACTACACTTACTCAACCAGATAAAGTCACACCTGCCTTCCTAACGTCTAGATCCATATGCATCCATGTGAAGTCACACATCAAAGTGTGCAGTATGGAGGGTGTTAAATGTTTCCACATGGGCTGCGCTCGGTAGTTCTGTAAACGGGCGTTCACCGTCACTGGGGACTACTGCCTATGAACGAAGCCATGTGTTTACAGAGCAGCCATGTCACCCAACCTGAGGGTCTTGTTTCCATAGCACCCAGGATCTCCGATGCCAAGGTCATCAGCCATCAGCAGGACAAAGTTTGGCCTTGACGTTGCACAGCTCTGGGTCTCACACAGGAACAACAGCAGAAGCACAAGGATCCTCATCTTCCTGCAAAGGGCAAGGGGAAGAAAGAAGTGAAGGACACCGGCACGAGGTGGACCATTCACCTCCTTCTCTAGAACCTTCCTCCCTCCTTGCCCACACTTGAGAAGAGGGCATTCTTACAACCGGCCCACCCCGGACTATACATGCTCCAAAGACACACTAAGACGCATCAGGCAAAGAATTTTATCCTCTCTGTCCTGTGTGTTTGTTTCCAAAATAAACATTTCCTTTCCCGTAGATAGCAAGGACCTCTCAATTCTACCCTGGAGCAAAACATAAGTTCTATTGAGAAAAATGGAAACACAATCACTTCTCGCCGTCTCTTTATGGAAGGCGGGTTCTGCAATTAGCAAAAAGTTCTCTGTTTGAGCACTGGAAAGACAGGCATGTCATTACAATCAAATTTTCAATGTCACATCCTTTCTAAAATGAGCTATGAGTGTGGTGTAGGAGTTTTTTAACGGGAAACATAAAAACATAGGCAAACTTTTCAAAACTCAAGGAGCACGAGGTTCGTCGACTGGGCAGCTCTGGGTGCTGGCTCATAGGTCAGAGCACATGCACCCAAGGAAGGGAATCCAACCATCCTCGATGGCTGTCATCACAGTACACACTCACTGTGTGGCACGTCATTCCTTTCAGGAATAACAGGCTGGAGGAATTTGGGGGAGGATGGCGCTTGAGCACACACACCTGAAACCCTCTCTCCGATGCCCATAGAATTGTCAAGTGAATCTTAGAAGAGGAAGAGAGCTTGCAAGCATTTGAGCAGCTGGGGGACAGTGACATCCTCAGGCCCTATCACCTTGGCTGAATACAGGGCAGTTAAATGTCCATGAGGCCAGACTGAAGGGTACCCACCTGAGCTCTTCTGCTCACCCTGGGAGAACTCAGGACCTGGGGAAGTGAGGGAAGACCTTAGCAGAACCTACGGCATCAGAAACCCACGTGAATGGGAGGGGGCCGGACATGTGGGTCCCACTGGAGCTGTGGGGCTATGCCTGAGGCAACCGATGGCCACATGGAGCAGGAATCCCATGATGGTTTCGTCTGCATGCACCTGAGAAACCCATGTGGATGGTGCCTCAGAAGACACCTGACTGCCAAGCCAGGAGGCCTTCGCAGCCACCCCTATGCTGGTCCTCCCCATTCTCTTCCTCTGCTGCCTGTTCTCCACAATGCTCATCCTCGCCTGGCATGGCAGGTGGAATAACAGCCCTGTCCCCAAAGACATCTGTGCCTGAATCTCCGGATCCTGTGGATATGTTCCCTTACATGGCAAAAAGGAATTTGCAGATGGGATTAAAGATCTTGAGATGGAGAAACTATCCTGGATTGTCCAGTTGGCCCCAATACAATCATAGGTGTTCTTATAAGTGAGAGGCAGAGGGATATTAGGAGAGGAGGGTGACATGATGACAAAAGCAATGGAGAGAAAGGCAATGTGATGTGTGGCCATGAGCCAAGGAATATAGGCACCTCTAGAAGCTGGAACAGTCAAGGACACTGACTTTCCCCTAGAGCCTCCAGAAGGACCCAGCTCTGCTGACACCTTGGTTTTAGCCCCTTAGGACTCATTTCAGTCTTCTGACTTCCAGAACTGCAAGACAAACGGATTTGTGTTGTTCTAAGCCACCGACGTGGTTCTAGTTTGTTACAACATCATGGGAAACCAATTCACCTGGCCCATTAACCAGGTGTGTTGTGTTATGCGTGTGTTTGGTTCACTGCTCGATCCTACAACATAGAATTGTCCTTGGCACGTATCAGGCGTTCATGTTTTAGTCTCTGTCATGTTAGAGGCTTTGCTCAAATACCTGGAGTTCTCAGCAGTCTGCTCACATTTAAGAGTGGGACCCAGGAAGCTGGCTCAAAGGCCTGTAAGTGTGTGTGGGACTGTGGCCCGTCGCAGCCTTCAGCCTAGAGAGATCAGGTGGCAGGCTGGCTTTGGCCTTGAGAAATTCCAAATGTCAGGCCCTATGAGCCTTTTCTAGTAGGCTTGTTTCTCCACTGAGGAACCCCAATCCCCTGCTTGGGGTGTGGGTCCTTGGGGCTGGCTGCATTCTGGGGCTGCCGGAAGGGGAGGAGCTGACATGCCCTCCATTTGTGATAGAGAAGTTCATTAGTCTTCTCGTTCCAAACCCTCATTTTCCCTGTGGCCTGAGCTGGGCCTGATGTCCAGAGCCCCAAGCCATCCCAATGCACTTTCTCCAGAGAACCAGCCTGCTTCCTGCTGGGAGTGGGGGCGGTGGAGGGGGGGTTGCTGAGCCAGCTTCTTGCCCCCAACACCTCCCAGAGCCAAGTCTGAGATTTTACCTGCTCTGACCCTGAGACTAGGAGCCAGAACTCATCACTTTGTCTTTCTGTTCCTTGCTGGCTCTTGGAGCCCTTTTGGAGCACTGCTGTACCTCTGTTCTGTCTTTAAGCCTTGACTCTCACCGCTAGGTCTTAGCAGCACAAAGGGGTCTGTCAGCCTATGCACTGGCAGAACCATCTTGACCTTAGCCTTCATCTACTCTTACATCACTCTGGCCTGGCTCGCTGCCCACAGCTACCCTAGAGTCACAGACGCTGCCGGAATGCACTCCTCACTGAACACACTCTCTAACAGTACATAGTCAATATTTGTTGACTGAGCAAAGGAGTAAATAACCACTGACAACTTTGGCGGATGTAAGGGTGGAAGGCTGCTCTCCTCCCTAACTGGACGGTAGGCACCATGAGGGCAGTGCCTAGTTGAACGAGTGTCACAGAAAATGGCATGAAATCAAGAGCCAACGTTTACTTTTGATGTTGAATTAGAAATTCCTCATTCTAACTCAACCAAAGAGGTGATTAAGCAGGGCTGTGAGCCATTTTTTAAATGGTTGGAATGTTTTACAGGCAATAGAAGGATTCAAAAATTAGCACCCATCTCTAAATATAAAGTGAGACACACTCGATGTTTTGAAGATTACTAAAGGCACCCATTAGTAATGCCTATGAAACGCTTAGGGTTGACGCATCAGGGCTCCCTAAGTGGATTTAACGGCAAGCAAATCCATAACCAACACCGGTAACATAGAAAAGAAACGAGTATGCTTAATAACCTCCTGTCCCCATAAGAATGCCACGTGTAGCATTCACACCAGAGAAGGCGAGAGCCAGAATGCTGTGGGGGTGTGTTTCCAGCTAGCTAATATTTTCATTTTTCAGTTAATATAGAAAATAAATAAATATATGTTCTTATTTTAAAACTACAGTTGTCTGGGTGCTTGGTACACAACAGGCACTGTGCTTCTTCATCAGGTCACCTGTGTGACAAGGTAATGTGGGAACACATGTTTATTACGAGTCATGTTCAACTTGGCCGTCTTAGAGTTAGTCAGCAGGGTTTCTGAGCCTTGGCACTACTGCCAGTTGGGACTGGACAGGTCTCTGTTCTGGGGGGCCGTGCTGTTCACTGGAGGATGCTCAGCAGCACCCCTGGCCTCCACCCACTGAATACCTGTAGCATGCCCTCCCACCCTGAGCTGTAACACCAAAAATGTCTCCAGACATTGCCAAATGTCCCCTGGGGGACAACGTCACCCCCAGTTAAGAACCACCAAGTCAGTCCTAGCCTCTCACACTTCTGATCATCTGTGAAATTGTCTGTGAAATCATCACTTTTCTATATAACACAATTATGATCCACTTCCTTTGCTCTCATATGTGGGCAGCTTGGCTTCTATGGAATGATTCGAAACTCCAACCATTTGAGGAACCACGAATTTCTCCTTTGCACCCACAAGTACAACTTAAATGCTAACAGATAATGTTCCTTGGCCACAATATGCCCCAGCAGTTACGGAAGCCCTTAAATTCCTGTGCACAGGGACGATGATCTTGAAAAGGCTCTTCCAAGAGAAGGTTAGGCTCCGAGCATTGCTTCTCTCCCTTACCTGTTACTGATCTGTCACTGGTCCAGGTGGCACTTCTTTCCCTACCTTGACTTTTCGTCCTCAGTTACCCTCTCCAACGGTCATCTTGCCAGGTACCTTTCAGGACTCAGATCAAAGCATCCTTCCTCCCACGTATCGGAAATTTGGAGCAATACCTTCCCCTCTCTCTTGACCTACTTCCAATCCCCCCTCACCTCTCTCCCTTTCAAGGATCTTCCCTTTGCACAAACGCAAACTCAGCTCCCACTCTTCCCTTCCTCTAAAGATAACCAGGCAGAGAAATGTGACTTTTCAGCGTGCTCTTCTTGCCACCACTCTCTCCTGTTAATTCTCTCTTCGGTGGCTTTTATTCTCTGTTTGTCGGGGAGTAGAGGAACGAGTGGAGAATTCAGAGTCAGGGTCTGGCCCCAGCTCAGGCCAGCAGCTATGACCTCTTGGGCTTGAAGCATGATCTCCTTGTGCCTCACTCCCATCCATATTTACCGAGATGGCATCTCTGCCAAAGGCCAGTCAAGTGAGATGATGGAAATAAAAGGTTTCCATGAAATTAGGGTCTCAGAGAGATATCCGCACTCCCACATTCACTGCAGCATTATTCACAGAAGCCAAGATATGGAAACAACTTAAGTGTTCATCAACAGATGAATGGATAAAGATGTGATACATATATGCAATCGAATATTATTCAGCCATGAGAAAGAAGGAAATCCTGTCATTTGCGACAGCATGGATGGAGCTGGAGGACATTATGCTAAGGGATATAAGCCAGACAGAGAAAAATAACACTGTATGATTTCACTCATATGTGGAATCTAAAAAAAAAAAAAAAGTTTAAGTCATAGAACCAGAGAGTAAAATGGTGGTGGGTGGCCAGGGTTTGGGGGATAGGGCAATGGGGAGATGATGCTCAAAGGGTACAAAGTTTAAGTCATAACATGAATAAATTCTGGGGGGTCCAATGTACATACAACATAGTGACGGTAATTAATAATAATGTATTGTACATTTGAAATTAGCTAAAATGGTAGATCTTAAGTGTTTTTACCACACACACACAAACACAAAAAAGTAACTATGTGATGTCATGAATGTGTTAACTAACTTAATTGTAGTAATTGCTTTACAATGTATATGTATACCAAATCATCACATTTTTATTTTAAACATATACAATTTTACTTGTCACTTATATCTCAGTAGAGCTGGGGAAAAAAAAGAGAACAATCCCCTGCCTGCCCCCAAAGAAAGAGAAAGAAAAGGTTTCCAAAATGATAAAGTGCTAGACAAATGTAACTTGTTAGGAGTGTTTTAATCTATCTATACCTTTGCAACAAAAGCAATCCACTGACAATTCAACCAAATCCACTTCAATTCAACAAACGCTTATGGGGCAAAAAGCGGATAAAAGACACTGTGACAGTCTTGTGATGGTTTCATGGTTGAATGAGACACAGAATCGTCCTGCAAGGCTCTGACTGACCAAATGAGGGAATCCACAAGCACAGAGCCCACTAAAATGAGTGATGGAGTGAGAAATGTGGCTTCCACAGATGAGGTTTCAATCCTGGCTCCTCTGCTTGGGAGAGGTGAGATTGAGGGCCATCCACTTAGCCTCATGTCGGCAGTCTCTTTGGTAAAATGAGGATAATCATAATAACACCTTATAAGTATTACAGTGAAGATAAAATTATATACTCAGTACTATGATTAAATAAGGGAATCATAGTTAGGGGCCAATAGTTGTTAGTTGTAGTCATTATCAGCATTACTATTATAATTTTGTGTAGACTGTAATAAGTACACTAGTAAAATTTTAAACAAAGATGTGGAAGGCCAACCAAAAGATGGACTCAATGACAACCCTCCTGGTAGTCACATCTTATATAATCCCCTGCACTTGAGTGTGGCTGGACCTTGTGACTTGGTTCTAATGAACAGAAGATGGAAATAGTGATGGGACATCACTTCTGTGATTAGGTTGCAAAAGACTATGACTTCTGGGGCTGGCCCCGTGGCCGAGTGGTTAAGTTTGCGCGCTCCGCTGCAGGCGGCCCAGTGTTTCGTTGGTTCGAATCCTGGGCGCGTACGTGGCACTGCTCATCACACCACGCTGAGGCAGCGTCCCACATACCACAACGAAGAATATACAACTATGTACCGGGGGGCTTTGGGGAGAAAAAGGAAAAAAGTAAAATCTTAAAAAAAAAAAAAAAACAAAAAACTATGACTTCTGCCTTGCTAGCAGACTCTACCTCTTGCTGGATTTTGATGAAGTGAGCTGCTATGTTGGAGAGACCCCCGTGATGAGAAACTAAGGAGGCCCCAGCCAACAGCGAGCCAGGACATGAAGCTCTCAGTCGAACAGCCTACAAGAAACTGCCCTCAAGCATCTGAGCAACCGTGGAAACAGATCCTGCCTCTGTCAAACATTCAGATGAGGCCATCACCTTGGCCGGTACCTTGATCACAGCAGAAGAAACAGCTAAGTTATGCTCGGATTCCTGACCCACAGAGACTTGTGAGATAATGAATGTGTGTTGCTTTAAGCTGCTAAGTTTTGAGGTCATTTGTTACACAGCAGTAGATACTTGAAACAAAATACAGTAGCTTAAGATGGGAAGTTCAGTTGTGTTAATGAGGACTTGAAAAAAGCTTTCCACAGTAGTGTCTCAAAAGGTCATGCTGAATGTATTTTAAGAACATGCTTCATTAGTAATGAGTAGCCAGAATTTATATAAGAAATTTAAAGATACGTTGCTCAGCTCACCAACCATGCAAAAAATGAATTTTTGTTTTACAATTGAAAGTTGAAAATGCCAGGAATGGAAAAAAGTACTTATGATAGCCCAGAGGGATATGGTTGAAAGAGAGATTAAATGGAGCCAAATTCCATCTCTGTGTGAGTCTTAAGTAAAGTTTCACCCAAAACCCAGCTATTCAGAGACCTACTTTGGGCTACTATTGCTTTTATTATACACAAAAATTAAATCTGATTTTTTCGAATAAATTTTGTTGTGTCTTTACTTTTATTCTAAATGTATAGAAGAAAAAAATATAAGCCAACTGACTATTTGGAGAACCACTCAGGTCTTAGGTTTCTCTCCACAACCTTGTTGTGTAAATGGCTGAGCGTGCGGCATTCCCATGACTGCATGCCTTGGTGTTTTGTCTGTTTTTCCATACAAAACCCTCACTGTACAGTGGAGATAAGTCTCAAGAAATAGCAGGGGTCAGACATGGAGGGTGCTGTCAGCCCAATAAGGACATTTATCTTTGTCCAGAAGTGATGGGGAGACAGTGAAGATTTTAGTCTGGGGGGCACAGGAATTTTTGATTCACATTCTCAGACAGTCATTCTGCTACTCCGTGGAGGATGGATTGGGCAGAGGCTGGAGTGAATGTGAAGATAATGGCCATGACCATACAGAGATGTGGTACCCAGACTAGGTGGGGGCAGGTGGAAGAGAACAGAATGGATTTGAGATGCAATCACTAGCACTTGGTAATTGACTGGATGTGAGGTGTCAGAAAGAGAGGGCAGTCAATGATACTTCACCCTTGCTCTCTGGAAAGATACTGGGGCCATTAGCTGTGAAAGAGAACAGTGAAAACAGAAAATGTTTGGGGTTTAAGATTATGAATCTGCTCCAGGTCAACATGTCGCCATAGTAGGGATCAATTGTATACATGTGTGCTCCTTGGGAAAAATTCTTTCCAATTTTCTGTGCTTTTTGGTGAGAGAGTTAGTTTAGGTGCAGAACTTTTTTATTTATTTTTTTTATTTTTTATTTTTTTTTTTTCAAAATTGGGGTGAGTTTATTATGAGCCAGAGTGAGAATTATAACTCGGGAAGGCCTTAGAAGTTGTTCTGGAGAAGCGTGGGTTTTATATCTTTTTAGAACAAAGAACATACATTACACACACCCAGGATACATTTTCATCAGAATTTCAAAGAGGTGTTCAGTTGCAAATTAGCAGGTCAACAGAACCGTGATGTCAGGAAAGGGACTAATCCAAGTGTTACCAATAGGGTGTAGGAGGGGAAGTATGAATTCTTTTTTTTTTTTCCCTTAAGATTGGCACCTGAACTAACAACTGTTGCCAATCTTCTTTTTTTTCCTGCTTTTTCTCCCCAAATCCCCCCAGTACATAGTTGTATATTTTAGTTGTGGGTCCTGCTAGTTGTGGCATGTGGGACGCCACCTCAGCATGGCCTGATGAGTGGTGCCATGTCCGCACCCAGGATCCGAACTGGCGAAACCCTGGGCCGCCGAAGTGGAGTGCAAGAACTTAACCACTCAGCCACGGGGCCGGGCCAAGGATGCATTCTTGAGAGAGCGTATTCTTTAATGGTTAAGCAGATGTACTGTGTATGTTTGATAGGCCATAAGGCAGGCTTTTTAGTTCAAGCCGAATAAGTTTTGAACCTGAATAGTTACCCCATATACCTCAATATGTGAAAATCTCTTGTCAAACGCAAACTCTCTCTCTCACTCTGTCCTTATTTCTTTTTTTTTTTTTTTATTGTTATGATAGATTACAACCTTTTGAGATTTCAGTTGTACATTTTTGTTAGTCATATTGTGGGTACACCACTTCCCCCTCCGTACCCTCCCCCCACCCCCCCTTTTCCCTGGTAACCACCGATCAGATCTCCTTCTCAATATACTAATTTCCACCTATGAGTGGAGTCATATAGAGTTCGTCTTTCTCTGACTGACTTATTTCGCTTAACATAATGCCCTCGAGGTCCATCCACGTTGTTGTGAATGGGCCAATTTCGTCTTTTTTTATGGCTGAGTAGTATTCCATTGTGTATATATACCACATCTTCTTTATCCAATCATCAGTTTCTGGGCATGTAGGCTGGTTCCACGTGTTGGCTATTGTAAATAATGCTGCGATGAACATAGGGGTGCAACGGACTCTTGAGATATCTGATATCAGGTTCTTAGGATAGATACCCAGTAATGGGATGGCTGGGTCATAGGGTATTTCTATTTTTAACTTTTTGAGAAATCTCCATACTGTTTTCCATAGTGGCTGTACCAGTTTGCATTCCCACCAACAGTGTATGAGGGTTCCTCTTTCTCCACAACCTCTCCAACATTTGTCGTTCTTGGTTTTGGATGTTTTTGCCAATCTAACGGGGGTAAGGTGATATCTTAGTGTAGTTTTGATTTGCATTTCCCTGATGATTAGCGATGATGAACATCTTTTCATGTGTCTATTGGCCATATTCATATCTTCTTTTGAGAAATGTCTGTTCATGTCCTCTGCCCATTTTTTGATCGGGTTGTTTGTTTTTTTGTTGTTAAGCAGTGTGAGTTCTTTGTATATTATGGAGATTAACCCTTTGTCGGATAAGTGGCTTGTAAATATTTTTTCCCAATTAGTGAGCTGTTTTTTTGTTTCAATTCTGTTTTCCCTTGCCTTGAAGAAGCTCTTTAGTCTGATGAAGTCCCATTTGTTTATTCTTTCTATTGTTTCCCTCAACTGAGGAGTTACAGTGTCCGAAAAGATTCTTTTGAAACTGATGTCAAAGAGTGTACTGCCTATATTCTCTTCCAAAAGACTTATTGTCTCAGGCCTAATCTTTAGGTCTTTGATCCATTTTGAGTTTATTTTGGTGTGTGGTGAAAAAGAATGGTCGATTTTCAATCTTTTGCATGTGGCTGACCAGTTTTCCCAGCACCATTTGTTGAAGAGACTTTCTTTTCTCCATTGTAGGCCCTCTGCTCCTTTGTCGAAGATTAGCTGTCCATAGATGTGTGGTTTTATCTCTGGGCTTTCAATTCTGTTCCATTGATCTGTGGACCTGTTTTTGTACCAGTACCATGCTGTTTTGATCACTGTAGCTTTGTAGTATGTTTTGAAATCGGGGATTGTGATTCGGCCGGCTTTGTTTTTCTTGCTCAGGATTGCTTTAGCAATTCGCGGTCTTTTGTTGCCCCATATGAATTTTAGGATTGTTTGTTCAATTTCTGTGAAGAATGTTCTTGGGATTCTGATTGGGATAGCATTGAATCTGTATATTGCTTTAGGTAGTATGGACATTTTAACTATGTTTATTCTTCCAATCCATGTGCAAGGAATGTCTTTCCATCTCTTTATGTCATCGTCAATTTCTTTCAAGAAAGTCTTGTAGTTTTCATTGTATAGATCCTTCACTTCCTTGGTTAAGTTTATCCCAAGGTATTTTATTCTTTTCGTTTCGATTGTGAATGGGATAGAGTTCTTGAGTTCTTTTTCTGTTAGTTTATTGTTAGTGTATAGAAATGCTACTGATTTATGCACGTTAATTTTATACCCTGCTACTTTGCTGTAGTTGTTGATTATTTCTAATAGTTTTTCTGTGGATTCTTTGGGGTTTTCTATGTATAAGATCATGTCGTCTGCAAACAACGCGAGTTTTACTTCTTCATTACCTATTTGGATTCCTTTTATTTCTTTTTCCTGCCTAATTGCTCTGGCCAGCACCTCCAGTACTATGTTGAATAGGAGTGGTGAAAGTGGGCACCCTTGTCTTGTTCCTGTCCTCAGAGGGATGGCTTTCAGCTTTTGTCCGTTGAGTATGATGTTTGCTGTGGGTCTATCATATATGGCCTTTATTATGTTGAGGTACTTTCCTTCTATACCCATTTTACTGAGGGTCTTTATCATAAATGGGTGTTGGATCTTGTCGAATGCTTTCTCTGCATCTATTGAGATGATCATGTGGTTTTTGTCTTTCATTTTGTTGATGTAGTGTATCACATTGATTGACTTGCGGATGTTGAACCATCCCTGTGTCCCTGGTATAAATCCCACTTGATCATGGTGTATAATCTTTTTGATGTATTGCTGTAATCGGTTTGCCAAAATTTTGTTGAGGATTTTTGCATCTATGTTCATCAGTGATATCGGCCTGTAGTTCTCCTTCTTTGTGTTGTCCTTGTCAGGTTTGGGGATCAGAGTGATGTTGGCTTCATAGAATGTGTTAGGGAGTTCTCCATCTTTCTCAATTTTCTGGAACAGTTTGAGGAGAATGGGTATTAAGTCTTCTTTGAATGTTTGGTAGAATTCTCCAGAGAAGCCGTCTGGTCCTGGACTCTTGTTTTTGGGGAGGTTTTTGATTACCGTTTCTATTTCCTTACTTGTGATAGGTCTATTCAGATTCTCCATTTCTTCCTGATTCAGTTTGGGGAGATTGTAGGAGTCTAGGAATTTGTCCATTTCTTCCAGGTTGTTCAATTTGTTGGCATATAGTTTTTCATAGTATTCTCTTATGATCTCTTGTATTTCATTGGTATCTGTTGTGATTTCTCCTCTGTCATTCCTGATTTTATTAATTTGCGATTTCTCTCTTTTTTTCTTGGTGAGTCTGGCTAGGGGTTTGTCAATTTTGTTAATTCTTTCGAAGAACCAACTCTTTGTTTCATTGATCCTTTCTATTGTCTTTTTTGTTTCAATATTGTTTATTTCTGCTCTTATTTTTATTATTTCCCTCCTTCTACTGACTCTGGGCTTTGTTTGTTCTTCTTTTTCTAGTTCTGTTAGGTGTCGTTTGAGGTTGCTTACGTGAGCTTTTTCTTGTTTAGTGAGGTGAGCCTGTATTGCAATGAATTTCCCTCTTAGGACTGCTTTTGCTGCATCCCAAATGATTTGGTATGTCGTGTTCTCATTTTCATTTGTCTCCAGATAATATTTGATTTCTTCTTTAATTTCTTCAATGATCCATTGTTTGTTGAGAAGCGTGTTGTTTAGTCTCCACATTTTTGCACCTTTCTCTGCTTTTTTCTTGTAGTTGATTTCTAGTTTAATAGCGTTATGATCAGAAAAGATGCTTGATATTATTTCAACTCTCTTGTATTTATTGATGTTTGCTTTGGTTCCCAAAATATGGTCAATCCTTGAGAATGTTCCATGTGCACTTGAGAAGAATGTGTAACCTGCTGTTTTTGGATGAAGTGTTCTATATATATCTATTAAGTCCATCTGGTCTAATTTTTCATTTAATTCTATTATTTCCCTGTTGATTTTCTGTCTGGATGTTCTGTCCATTGGTGTTAATGGTGTGTTGAGGTCCCCTACTATTATTGTATTGTTGTTGATGTCTTCTTTTAGTTCTATTAAGAGTTGCTTTACAAATTTTGGTGCTCCTGTGTTGGGTGCGTATATATTTATAAGTGTTATGTCTTCTTGGTGGAGAGTCCCTTTTATCATTATATACTGTCCCTCTTTATCTTTCTTTATCTGTTTTGCTTTGAAATCTACCTTGTCTGATATTAGTATAGCGACACCTGCTTTCTTTTGTTCGTTATTAGCTTCTCCATCCCTTCACTCTGAGTCTGTGTTTGTCTTTGGGGCTGAGGTGTGTTTCCTGGAGGCAGCATATTGTTGGATCTTGTTCTTTGATCCATCCTGCCACTCTGTGTCTTTTGATTGGGGAGTTCAATCCATTTACATTTAGTGTGATTATTGAGACGTGGGGGCCTTCCACTCCCATTTTGTGTCTTGTTTTCCGGTTTTCTTCAGTTTCCTTTGTTTCTCGTCCCATGGTTTAATCTGTTCTGATGTAGAGCTGCTACTCTCTGTTGTTGTCCTTCTACTTATCTCCTCTGCTCTTGGTTTTGTAGCCCCTTTCCTTTTTTGGATTTTTCAGGAGTGAGGGTTTTCCTGAGGATTTCCTGAAGAGGAGGTTTTGTGGCAATAAACTCCCTTAATTTTTGTTTATCTGGAAAAGTTTTTATTTCTCCATCGTATTTGAAGGATATTTTCGCTGGGTAGAGAATTCTCGGCTGTAGATTTTTGTCCTTCAGATTTTTGAATATATCATTCCACTCTCTTCTAGCCTGTAAAGTTTCTGCTGAGAAATCTGCTGATAGCCTGATGGGGGTTCCTTTGTAGGTTAGTTTCTTTTGCCTGGCTGTCCTTAATATTTTCTCCTTGTCGTTGACTTTTGCTAGCTTCACTACTATATGTCGTGGAGTTGGTCTTCTTGCATTGATAAAGTTTGGAGATCTATTGGCTTCTGTCACCTGCAGATCCATCTCCCTCACCAGATTTGGGAAGTTCTCAGCCATTATTTCTTTGAATAGGTTTTCTGCCCCTTTCTCCTTCTCTTCTCCCTCTGGTATACCTATAATCCTTACGTTGCATCTCCTAATTGTGTCTGATAATTCTCGGAGAGTTTCTTCATTTCTTTTAAGTCTTGCTTCTCTCTCCTCCTCTGCCTGCAACAATTCTATATTGCCATCTTCCAAATTGCTAATTCTTTCCTCCATATTATCGGCCCTACTGTTCAGAGCATCTAGATTTTTCTTAATCTCCTCTATTGTGTTCTTCATTTCCAATATTTCTGTTTGGTTCTTCTTTATCGTATCAAACTCTTTTGTGACATAGCTCCTGAACTCGTTGAGTTGTCGGTCAGAGTTCTCTCTTAACTCATTGAGAATCTTAATGATGGCTGTTTTGAAGTCGTCATCATTTAGGTTATATATCTCATTTTCTTTGGGATTGTTTTCTGTGTATTTGTTACCTTCTTTCTGTTCTGGAGATTTAATGTATTTTTTCATATTGCTTGATGTTGTTGATTTGTGCCTCCGCATGGAGATAGAGTTTAGTTGCTCCTTTCACTTGTTTCAGCTGCTGTGGTGGGGGGAGCCGCTGTTTATACTTCACCAACCAGGAACCCTGTCCGTAGTTGCTAACTGGGCCTGGGCCCCTCTTCGTAGCCACAGTGGCCCTTTGTATTCCCTCCTCTGCCGTGGGGGCCGTCACAGGGGGGCTTCAGGCTGCAGGTGCCTACTGTTGCAGCCCACCTAGATGTGCTCTCTCCTTGGGGTCTGCAACGGTGTTATGGGCTTTTCCAGCGGCCAGGGGTGGGATCACTTATATTTGTTGCTCCGTTGCTCTCTGCACCCACCAAAACTCACTTGTCCTCTATGGGTCGCAGGAGAGCTATTGGCATCTTCTACAGTCTGTGGTTAGTACACCTAGCTATGCTGCTTTTGCCCTGGGGTCTTCCAGCCTTGTGGCTGGCGGCTGGGTGCCTTCTACTGGTGCTGTGCCGAGGCTTTCCCTAAGGCTGCTGTGAGCCTGTAGGGTTTCCCACTAGGCTACTAAGCTGGGTCTCTGGAACTCTCTCCAGCCCCAGTCCTCTCCGAGATCTCCGGCAATCCCTAGCCCCACGGGGCGGGCAACGGCAGCTGGGGGTCGCCCCGCTCTCTGGGATTCTCTCCGGGTCTCTCCCGGAGCCGTGAATGTTCAGCGTGGCCCCTCTGCTAACGGCAGACAGAGAGTTTTGTCTGCTGCCCGGGCGGAGCTCCGGCGCTTCCCCTCGGGTCGCAGAACCGGCCTTTGAAACTTCCCCCCGCCCCGGTCCTCTCCGAGATCTCCGGCAATCCCTAGTCCCACGGGGCGGGCAACGGCAGCTGGGAGACCTCCGTGCCCTCCGTGTCTCTCTCTGGGACCCTCCGGGCGCCCCGAGCACCAGGCTGGGTCTCCCCGCCAATGGCGGGGAGAGACTCTCCCCGCGGGCTCAGGTGTGCAACTCCAAAGTTTCCCTCTGCGTTTAGGAGTAATTGCGGGGGGTTTAGGTAGGGTTCTGGTCACCTGTTTCCACCGTCGCTCCTCTGTTGTGTTCTCGCTCCTGGCCTAGATGTGTGTGGATCCTCTGGGGGCGTCCGTTGGAAGAAAGCCGCTTGCGGGTACTAGGCTGCCCGTCGGGGTCGGAGAGTTTTCACCTATTTCCACATCCTCCCGGAGGAAAGCCCATCCGCCTTCCGATGTATAGTCGCGTGGGTGTCTCAGACGTCCTGAGATGTTGTCTGGATATCCTTTGTCAAGCGATAAGTGTCCAAATAATTGTAGACTCGAAGGGCGAGAGACAAAGAGGACTACTCACGGCGCCATCTTGGATCCTCCTCCCAGAACTTTTTTATTAAAATTAAACCCAATGGGGTGAAGCCCATTAATAATTATTAATATCTATATTAATTTCTGAATTGCCGAATGGTTTTGGTTAGCTCACTGTGACAGTGTATCATTAATTATACCTCCAAAATGTGCCTGGGGTAGATAATATTAGGCCTAGGGTGAGAAACACCATCTAGCCCAATTAAGAATGTTTGAAAATTTGTTTATTAATAGCCACTTAGAATCCCACTGCATATAAATCGTTAGAGTCTGAAGCAACCCGAACTCATTTTTTCCCACAAGCGTGGATTAGAATAAGGTGTTTATAAAGATGTTTCAAACTATTAAAACAGAGTTGATAAAAGTACTTAAAAATTAAATGAAAGTGCTCCAAAATACTAAGAGCACGGCACATTAGCTTCTGAAAAACTGCCTAATTTTCCCCCTTAAAAAAATTATTTTTCTGAACAACCTCCATTTGGCAAAAAAACAAGAAAGAAACTTTTTTGAGAAAGTAGCTATTCCTAAAACAAAAGTACTATGAAGGAGAGAGACAAAAGAACATTTTCATAACTAGAGATGAAATTACCTTAAATTTGTTCATTAAAAGAAAATTAACACTGCGCTTACATAACGGAAACTTTACCACGGCAACGAACGTGTTCCTGATCTATTTGGTCCGTGGGGAAAAAGGCTTATTGAACACAGAGAAAAACCTACATTACAACCCATATTTTGTTTAGAAGAAATGCAGTTTTTGTTCAATTCAAGCTACATATAATAAATGAAATTTGGTTAACAGAGTGTTATCTAATCAATGTCCTGTTTTAGATTCATAAAGAAGAATAGTCTGAAATCAGGACAGCAAAATCCCCACCTGAATATGTGTTTAAACAGGTATTTCTATAGATTTAAATACCTATTAAAATTGGTTGTGAGTTTTCTAAAATAAATATTTATGTTTTATTTATTGAGCGAACCCCTGTTTTTTATTGACTCTGCAACAGTAGCTGGTGCTCTGGGCTTTGTATTTCTCCATACACTCGATTATACTTAGTAGAATTGAATTAGTCATATTAATTTAGGAGTATTAATAAAGAAAACATATTTTTTTAAAAAAAGAATTCTCACCAACCTCTTCATTTACATTTGAAATCTTCAGAACAGTTGGGGAGACACCGAGTTCTCTAAGTTCAAAGACTCTCCTGGCCCCACTCACTTCTCTGCCTCTCTTGTTGGTCCAGCTGACGCCTCATGAGCTGAAGACGGAGGGTGGTGTGTGAGGAGTCCAGAGATGATGCTCCCCGTCCTGGTGCTGCCGCTAATGAGCTGTCAACACTAGAACAGGTCGCCCAGCCTTTGCAGGTCTCTGTCTCTGCGTCGTATGATAAAAGGGCTCCTATCATGTCCAAACTCCTGTGATGTTTATGCTCCCACAGCCTGATGGTTTTCCTCTAAGTCAGCCTGGAACGGACTCCATATTTTTCTCTAACTAGATAGGAGAGTGGCAGGCTCTGAAAGCACCAATACAAAGCAAAATATTCCACAAAAATTATAAAAACCAGAGTCTGAAGAGCATTTGACACCCCATCATGCTGAGTTCCTGAAAAGCATTCCCCCGGACTGTCAGGGCAAATCTATGGCTGCCTCAACCTGCGTTCGGCCCTTTGGCAAGGCTGAGTGTTGCCCCTGAGATAGAGAAACGCTGAAAGGCAGGTGCCCTGGCTTGGCTCTGGCGGATTGATGGCACAGATGTGAGTGAGTTTGTCATGAGATTAGGTACCTCCAGCCCAGTCCAGGATCTGGGGAATTTCTCAGGCAATGGTAGTAACTCTCTTGAGATCTTGGAAAGAACCAGCCAGGCAAGGTAGCTGAAAGAGAGCCCCACCCCGGAGTTCAGAACAGCAGAAAAGAACAAATTCAACCCCAGTGGGAAAAGCAACGCCAAGAGCAGAAGTCTTCAAAATTAGGGCAGCATAGACACCACCAGCAACAGCAGCAATAACAACTCACACCCTTCAGTTGGCATCAAATCATTAGCCTTGAGACGCCCATCTTATATAAATCGCCATCTACTTCTAACAACCAATGTGGCAGGCCTGTCACTGTCTCCATTTTACAGGCGAGGAGAGTGAGGCTGAGAGGTGAAATCATCTGCTCAAGGACATGCAGCAAGTGAATGATGGAGTGGGGATCACAGTCTAGTTCTGTTGGACTCCAGATCCACTCACAGAGAAAGGTGACGAGAGCTGCCCAGCCAAGAGTGAACTGCAGTGACCACCTCGGAGAGGGGCTAAGGTAACGTGTGGCTGGAGTGAGTATTCTATTTTACTTTATACAAGGCTGGGTTATTTGAATATTTATAACTAATTATGCAATTTAAAAATTATTTTTAATTGTAGTAAAATCCACATAACAAAATTGACCATCTTAACCATTCATTGTTTTTTCTTAACATCTGTCGCCAATCTTCCTCTGTTTTTGCTTGAGGAAGATTAGCCCTAAGCTAACATCTGTGTCAATCTTCCTCTACTTTATATGTGGGTTGCCACCACAGCATGACTGACGAGTATAGATTGGCTCCCAGGATCCGAACCCACAAACTTGGGCAGCTGAAGCGGAGCACGCCTAACTTAACCACTACACCACAGGGCTGGCCCCCTTAACTGTTCTTAAGTGTACAGTTCAGTGGCATTAGGTACATCCACATAGTTGTGCAACCATCACCACCAGCCATCTGCAGGAGATTTAGACCTTGCAAAACTGAAACTCTGTCCCCATCAAACAACAACTTCCTATTCCCTTCTCCCTGGCAACCACCATTCTCCTTTCTGTCTCTATGACTTTGACTGCTCTAGGAACCTCATGTAAGTGAAACCATATAATGTTTATCCTTTTTGTGGATGGCTTATTTCCCTGAGCATAATGTCCTCAACGTTCATCCGCGTTGTGGAATGTGTCAGGGCTTTACTCCTTTTTAAGGTAGAATAACATCCCATTGTATGGATACACCACATTTTATTTCATCACCATTCATCTGTTGACGGTACTTATATAATTAAAAAAAGAAAACATGGAAAACAAGTCACCAGATAGTTAACCACCATTAACTCCAGTCCTGGACTCTTGACCACTGTTACAGAGTTCCTTTTTTCGGTTATTCACAGTATTAAAACTTGTGAACATCTACCTATTTTGAAATAACTACATAATGCATATGCTAACAACATGTTTGATCACTCTGAGCTGTATGTAGCTATTTTTGCCCTGAATATAAGACATTTCATTTATGTACAACTCAAATGAAAATTTTTATTCATTATATAATTTCTCATTGAATTCTTAAATAACTGAAAAACAAAAATGCTCTTTTGGCATACTACACACAGATAGCTACACACTATATATAGTATGTATACTACATAAATAAACATACGTAGAGAAAATGACAAATAAATACTATATATCTAGAATGACAAAATATATATCTGTTTCTGTTGATAAATAGATTATACACATACACATATATATCACCTTATATTAATATGTTGAAATGTCTATGAATATCAATGCTTTTTAAAAGTTAATATTTCAATGTTTTCCCAAATTTTGCAAAAGAAAGTTTTATTGCTGCGTATTTACTATGTTCATTCTAAATAGTTGAATCTCTTGTAGCTAGATATTTGCATCTAATGGCTCGCTTCTAAGACAAAAGAAGATTAGCAATTCACCCACTCTGCACATAATAATTCATAATTATCGTAAGCAGATATTTAGTCATGTTATGCTCCCCAGAAGATATTTGATGTCATGGAGCCCTGATAAAGTGGCATTTTGTGAAAAATATATTTGTAATGAGTGGATTGCCTTTTAAGATAAGAGGTTATCTTAACACTACACTGCATTTTTTTCCAAATTAAAGAACAAGGTGCATTTTGTGATGGAGTTGCATTGTCAAGAGAAGCTAGCACATTCACAAATGTGAATAACCAACACGGACTATCCCTGTTAGCGCTTCAGTTTCCTTTCATTTTCCTATGCTTTGAAAGACTAAATGTTTTTAAAACAGTTGTTCTTTAGGGAGCTCAAAGTTCTGTAATTAAGAGATGCCTACCACAGATAAAGCCGACTGGAATTAGTTATAATGTTTCTGACAACAGTGAACACCTCTTCTATGCTAACACATTTCCACTTGGAACACATTTGAGTGAGTTGATAAATGGGATTCTCCCATTGCAACTTCAGTTTTAACTACTTGAGCAAGATCCCCAAGGTCCATTATGAGGCATCTTTGTGCTTTGGCTGAGGCACCAATATAAATGGCACTCACCTACGGCGACTGTGTGGGAGGAAGCCATTTCTCTCTTGCTCAGCCTAATAATACCTCTACTCAGCCTGCAAATCTAAATACTTTGCTATAACCACTCATCATGGCTTACCTAATCTTATTTATTTACAGTTTACTGAATTTTATGAAGAAAATTGTGTACCAGAGTGGTCTTTAAAATTCTGGGTAATGTGAACATCCTAAAACTTTCCTCTCTGGTATGCTGAGAGAATCACCACAGCTGGTGAGCTCTTGGTACTGGAGAAGAGAGAATGGATGGATCACTATGGTGGGATATGGAGAAAAGGGTGCAAAGGCCAGGTTTAGGTGACCTGTTTATTGGGAATAGTGAATTATAAAAGGATTTGTAACAAAAACACATATAGAAACTGCTATGGTCTGGATGTTTGTGTCCCCCTCAGATTCATAGGTTGAATCCTAATGCCCAAAGGTGATGGCATCAGGAGGTGGGGCTTGGATTAGCGCCCTTATAGAAGTCACCCCGAGAGCTCCCTCATCCCTTCCACCACATGACGAAGTGATGGCAGGCTGCCTGGCACACGCAGGAAAGAAGCTCTGGAGAGATTCCAGTCTATCTTGCTAGAGTTCTTCGAGGTTCAAGGCCGAAGCCAATAATAAAGTTTCACTCTGCCTATGGAGGTCATCTCTGCACACAGAGTTTTCCCATGGGCCTCTCAGGAAGGAACACAGCCTGAATCAAGACAGGTGTGAGATACTCACACGTTCCAGGATCCTCTGACCAGAACACCACAGAGCACCTGAGCGGACCTGAACTTCTAACCTTTGGTATGTGTAATGGGCAGTCAGAGAGTGACAAGATGGGCAGCAGCGTAAAAGGAGAGAAAATGCAATACCCAGAAAGTTTGGAGGAGAAGAGAAAGCAAGGGGCCTGAAAACTGAGGGAAGTGCTTCTTTACATCCTGATGTTATCTGTGCTGTAAATATCAGAAGGCCTCTGGGATTGTTCTCTCTGGGGTCCTAAAGCTTCCTTTTTGCGGGTGAGAATCATTCAGTCAGGCAGAGACTTGAGATGAAAAAGAAGAACATCTTTTTAGCTACTAGGAACCAGGGCCAAGCATGACTGATTTAACAAGGGAACAAGACAAAGATGGCTCAGAACAACCAGGACATCCCCCCGCCCCCAAGTGGATGGCCAGCGGCTGTTCTTCCTAACCTCACACTTCAGGAAGCTAGTTAACCCCTCTGTGTTAAAGGCACTTTGCAGAAATGATAAGTAGCCTGGCCATCTTTCCAGGAGGATGTGGGTGCCCTCCCCGCCCCCGTTATCACATAATCACTGCTGCTTTTTTAGTAACTATAAATATGTGCATATGGCTGTGAGGATCTGTAAGCAGAATGCAGAGGCATTTTTTTTTTTTTTTTCCTTTTTCTCCCCAAAGCCCCCCAGTACATAGTTGTATATTCTTTGTTGTGGGTCCTTCTAGTTGTGGCATGTGGGATGCTGCCTCAGCGTGGTCTGATGAGCAGTGTCATGTCCGCGCCCAGGATTCGAACCAACGAAACACTGGGCCGCCTGCAGCAGAGCGCGCGAACTTAACCGCTCAGCCACGGGGCCAGCCCTGCAGAGGCATTTTTTAAAATTGCTTTGGTAGTTAAGATGGCGGGCAGCTGAATGCATGGCCTGATCAGAATGTTCTCCCAAGTTCAAAATCCAGCCAGAAGAAGACGTGATGTAATGTCCAAAGTGATTGTCCAAAGTGATGTAATGATCACATCCTTGGTCATGAGTCTGCAGGGAACCTGCCACAAGGCCTCAGGCAGGATGTGAGCCATCCTGCCACCTATGATTAACTGATGGAACCCTCCAGAAAAGAACCCTGTGTGTTTGGGTGTCAGCATTGAGTCACACCAAGGTCCCCTGATCAGTGCCTGACCTCCATCCTTCTGTCTAAGGAGTCAGCCTTCCCAGTGCTGGGGTCTGCACGAGCAGGAACAGCCTTCTCATTCTTCCATTAAAGTGGGACACTGCTCGTCCCTATATCTACCACACTGGGCAAAGGGAAAAAAAAAATTGAATGGAAACCTTACCAGCCTCTTTGACTTGGACAAAAGATCCCAGAAACACATCAAGGCAGAAGACACAAATTCCAAGAGCTAAAAGTGTGTTACTTTGCCTTCTCCGAAACCACCCTCCACATCTCAAGGTGGTTAAAAGTAAACGGAATAAAGTCCTGTAAATGTCTTTTGTTAACCATGATGCAAGTATCAGTGTAGTAGTCCACGAACCGAGCGCCATTCCTCCCACCTCACTCATGTATCCAGCAGACAGTTTCCTGGCTTCAGGGAGCACCCTTACATTCCCTTCTACTCCATTTCCCAAGAGCTTCCGAGTCACGGCAGTTTTACCAGCTCCTGACCTCTGGGCTCTAGGTCTGAATTTGGTTCCCCAGATCCGCACTGTCTGGCTCTTTGCCATCAGATCCTAAACACCCTGAGAGGACACCCCAGAATGCAAACGTTGACAGTCAGGCTCTGTTCACTCAAGATGCATATAGACAGTTGAAAATGTTTAAAAACAAAAAAGGGAAGTTATAGGATATGAAAAAAAGCAATCAGCTTTCATTGCCAGTTAAGATGTAGCCAAAGGGACCCCCAAGCTCACACTGACGAGATAAAGTACTAAACCTCAAAACCGTAACTACTTTCTAAACTCTGGTCAAATTTGCATAACATCAAGTTCACTGTTTAGACCACTGCAAAGTGTACAACTCAGTGGCATTTAGTACATTGACAGTGTTGCACAACCAGCACTGCTATCTAGTTTCAGAACATTTTTATCACCCTCAGAGAAATCCCTGCATCCATTAAGCAGTCACTCCCCATTTCTCCCTCCCACTAGCTCTTGGCAACTAATTTGCTTTCTCTATGGATTTGCCTATTCTGGATATTTCATATAAATGGAATCATACAGAATGTGGCCTTTTGCGTCTGGCTTCTTTCACTTGGCATGATGTTTTCAAGGTTCACCCACATCGTAGCCTGTGTCAGCACTTTGCTTCTTTTTATGGCTGAATGCTATTCCATTGCATAGGGCCATGCCACACCTGGTTTATCCATTCATCTGTGGGTGGACATTTGCGTTGCTTCTACTTTAGGGATATTTTGACTAGTGCTGCTATGAACATTCATGTACAGGTTTGTGTTTGAACATCTGTTTAGAGTTCTTTTGGATGTAGATCTAGGAGTGGAACGCCTGGGTCACATGGAAATTCTATGTTTAACTCATTGAGAAACCACCAGACTGTTTTTCTACAGCAGCTGCACCATTTTAGCTTCTCATCTGCACACGAAGCTCTCAATTAAAATCATATTTTTTTAAACCCATCAGAAAGCTGAGGATGCAATGAAACCTACGTGAACTGGAATCATGCTGAGGATGTGGTAAACCTTCCTACAAAGAAGAGACCCTCGGTTGCTTTCACTCCTGGTGGAGGAAATGAGGAAAAGATGGGGAAACCCTCACATGAAGTGGAAAGGGGTGTGTAATAGCTGCATGTGGGTCGGCAGGCATGGCAGACCAGGATCCTGAGAAGTACAGCCAGACAGTCCATTTGCACCAACCTTTCGACTCATTCCTGCAGATCTTTGCGAATCCCACTGGATGGCAGTATACCATGGCTGGGCCAGGGCAGTGAATGGAGCGGCGTCTCTCCAGGGCCCCCTGAGCTTTCCCCATGGGCAGTCACACCTGTCCCTGTCCCCCAGCCAGGATGGGAAGGTGGGATTACCAAAGCCAGGGCAGGAGGGAGAATAGGGAAAATTCCTCAAAGACCCAACAAGCTAGCATCCAGGCTACAAAGCAGAGTGCAATCCTCTGAGCCTCACTGGCGCTCAGACCCCAAGCTCTGAGGGATGTGTGCTAAAGGGCAAGTGTGGATGCCCTGTCAAAGCATTTGAAGCCAGAGGAGAACTGAACCTAATTATAGCTACAACAGATGTCTGTACTCTTAGAGGAGCTCACCCGAGTGGCCAGATGGACAAAGGGGCGTGATGCTGTCTAGGTGTAAATATTACTGAATTCAGTGTCCACTATTATTTTATATTCAATGCCCATCATTAAAAAATTATATATGTATATGTATATATACACACATATATAAAAAATATATACATAATATAAAATTATATATATATATACACATACACACATATACAAATGACATGTGAAGGAGCATAAGATGTGCAAATGTTAAAATTATCGGACACAGCCTCTAAAATACCCATCATAATACACATGTTAAAGGATCCATAAAAGAATTTAAGCATGTTCATTGCCTTCCATTGGTAGTGCCTTCTGGATAAACAATATCTATAGACTTTGTCAATCAATTAATATATGAAGCAATTCAAAATTGCCTTCAGCTAAAAAGCAGTTTTGATGTACATAAATAGTAGATCCGATCTTTGGAATAAAAACTTCGAAAAGAAACTCCCAGACTGAAAGGAAGATGTGACTTCAGGGAAATGTTATCTTCAAGTTCACTCTTTAGGGGAGCATCTTTGTTCTGAGATGAACGACATTGTGAAAGCCTACATAACACAAGACATTTAATGACAATAATTGTCTTTGGGTTAAATGTTATTTTGAAAAAGACTTAAGATCACAACTGCAGCTGAGGCATCTTTCCCCACATAGAGCTTTGTTCTTTGTGCTCAGCCCCACTGTGGGTGTCCTAATTGAAGAACGTCTTTCATAAAGCAGACATGCCCTTGGCAAGGATTTTCACATGTTGAGCTTACATGAGCATCAAGCTTATTACCACCTGCTGACAGACAGTTAGAACAATAGTAAACCAAGAAGATCCATGTTCAAACAGCAATGCAATTATATAGTAGTCCCCCCCTTATCCGTGGTTTCAATTACCCGCGGTCCCAAAATATTAAGTGGAAAACTCCAGGAATAAACAATTCATAAGTTTTCAACTGCACCTCATTCTGAGTGATGAAATCCTGCACCACCCCCTTCTGCGCTGCCTGGGACATGTCTCATTCCTTTGTTGGATCCCCAACCATCGCCATCATTTGCTCCTGACATGCAACCATCTACATAGTCACGGCTTGAAGATCCTCCCTCAGGGGGTCAGGAGTAGCCTGACACTACGTCACAGTGCCTGCGTCACTCACCTCACCTCATCTCATCATGCAGGCACTGTGACAGCTCATGTCATCACAGGAAGAAAGGTCAGTACAGTAAGATATTTTAAGAGAGAGACCACATTCACAAAACTTTTGGGACAGTATGTTTCTATGACTGTTCTATTTATTATTAATTATTATTGTTAATCTCTTACTGTGCCTAATGTACAAAGTAAACTTTATCATGGGTATGTGAGTCTAGGAAACAGCACAGTACATATAGGGTTTCAGGCATCCACTGGGGGTCTTGGAATGTATCTCCCATGGATAAGGGGGGACTATTGTAGTTGACAACAGAATATAATTCTACTTAATTAATTAGCTAATAATGGCAGTTCCTTTTTTATTAAAATGGTGCCTATGCAAATGTAAACAAAGAATGCCCAATAGAGTCAGAGAGTATGCTGCATGTATTAGGTAAACAGCCACACACATACCTTTACTGATTAGAGGGGCACGCAGTGTGATGATGTCATTTTATAAACACGTAATTTTTAAGTAAAAGAAAGGAAGATAGAAACTAGAGACTAGTTAAGCTGTACCTGCCACAAGTTTCCAGAATTAACATTTCTATCGATGGTTTGTGTGCACTTTAGAATGTCAATGGTGATTGGCTGGCACCATCCTGAGCTTGCTAGAAACAACGTAGGCCTCCCTTCCTTTGTGGTAATGCTACCAGAACTCTTCCTCCTGGTACTATCAGCAGTAGAATGAATAGCAATGCTGGCCTGGAATCTGCAAATCTCAGGCTACCGTATCTATCAGTTGTAGCTGGCTACACAGATGTTCCACAAGAGTGATGAGCTGTAAAAGAGTTGTAGTGAATGTCAAAGGTTTTCGAAAATGCGCTATACGACTCTGCTCTATTCAATAATTTATACCAACGATTTGTATGAATAAACTATGAGATATTGATCCAACATGTGGAGGTTAGTTTGTGCTTTGGAAGAGAATGAAGTCTCAGACAGACCTTGATAAATGGAACAAAAGATGAAAACTAATAAAATTCAATTCAATGGCGAGACCCATAATCTACTTATTTAAGAAATGTAATCATTGGTGCAAGAATGCTGATATTAAGAAGATGTGGCCTAATTGCAACTCATATGAAGAAGATTTTAACTGCTGACAAAGTGGTAGTCAGGTGAGCAATGGAGTGACTTGAAGTTGCAAAGGCTAAAATTAATGCTGCTTTATATATGTTAATAGGGAGATGTTTTTGAGACAAGGAAGAGAAGTTCCACTGGACTCTACACACCTGAAACTATAGTTGGAATAATACCTTTCAGTTCAGATTGCTGCTATTTAAGAGGGACAGACACAAACTGGCTTATCAAGGGGACAGCAAACAGGATGCTTAAGGGTACAAAAACCATTATGCATAAGTGATTACTCAGGAATTGGTAACATTTCACCCTGAGCACAAAAGGCATTAGAGTCGTCTTCGAATTTGCTCGAGTGGCTGTCTGTGAAAGAGAGAAAGGATTTAGCTGTTGTCTCAGAGGCCAGAGCTAGGACTGTGTCCAAAATAAGGAACACGATCTTACAAGAGCTGCCAGACCACGAAATGATCAGCCTGCCAAATCTCATCTTTCTCCTGCCATGACTGGGCAGAGACTGAAAAACCTCATCTGTCCGGGATATTGCAGAAGGGATTACTTCATGGAGAAGTAGGGAAGTTGGGCAAAGTGACTACTGTAATCCTTCCAACCAAGAGATCCTGTCTATCCATAAGCAAACTCATCATCTATGATATATTGAAGTAGAAATGAAAAATAAAAGCAGAGCCAATAAGAAAGGAACCCAACCAAACAAGCATTCTTGTCCATCTTTGCAAAGCATCTACCTGCACAATGCTGCTTGCTCTGCCTATTACACTGTGGATGAGATCTCCTGATGAAATAAACTTGATAGGAAGATGATAATTAACAAATAATTTGGCAACACAACTTAATTATGGGCCATTTAAATGTTTTGAAACAGCCATAAAAGCGATTTGCATCTTACTAATTAACCCCATTTATAACCCTTTCTAAACCTTCCCTTGCTAAACCTCACAGAAAATCATTATAATCAATGGAAATTACCAAGCAACAACAGATTTTAAAAACAAGCACATGACAATACATGTTGAGAGAATACCCAACAGAAGCAGGGAGCTCCCATGAACTTCCCAACTCAGTTTGTTTCAAGGTTAAAAGCGACAAGCACGCTCACTATCTTCAAGGCATCTCCAGCTTCCGCCACATCCGGCTGATGGTCGAGGACGAAGCAACTTTGTTCATTTACCCTCCGTTGCTGGTGTCTGCACCAGCGGAAGTCTAAGAAGCATATTCCCTGGAGGCGCCTTCTCCTTAGAAACAAGCCCTGCCCAACCAAGTTTTGACATTCCTCTTAAATAAATCTTTAGCGTACAGCTTGGCTCTGCTACAGCACTGCTTGCGCAGGTCACATGATGAAGATGTGCCTAAGTTACACTCTCTTGGTGTGTCTCTTGAATATTTTCTCCCTTGCAGCTCAACAACAGTCACTGGAAGAAGAGGTGGCTAGGTAAAGTCATACCACAGACAATGCTGAATTTCCTCCCAACCCTGAGATCTCGGAAAACAGCAAAGGTTAAGAAATGCTCTCACCTTCTGTCTTCTGGAAAATGGCTGACTGCAAAGAATTTCCCTCCCCCATACAACTCAGATAAGACTCACAGATGCCCCCCATGCCCACTGGGCGCAAGGCCAGACACAGACCCTCTAAATTCTCATTCGTTGTCTTGTAAATGATTCACTGAATTGCTTGTCCCCACTGATCAATCAGAGTAAAATGTTAACTAAACTTTGGTTCAGCTTCTTTCCATACCCCAGACCCTGAACCTTGGCCCACCCTCTGCCTGAGCCAGGAGATAGCTCCCAAGAGGACAGGCTGGCCTCAGGGTAAACCAGACTTGGGTCTACTGTTCAATCAGGCCACCCTTCCATCCCACCTCCCCACACCTGCTTCTGTCCAGCCTGTTTACTCTTCTCTATAAAAGAAAAACTGTCTGCCTAACCTTTGAAAAGCTTGCCGTCCTTACGGTCAGAGCATTTTCCTTCTTGCAATAATCCCTTTTCCTCTTGTAATAATCCCTTTGAAAAAAAGTCTCTCCTTACTGAGTCTGCATTTGTTTTTCTATTGGACCCTGTGCAGACCAGGTTGGCTGCAGAAGACTCTTGGATCAGCAGAGTTGGAGCTCTTTTCGAGTTTGGTCTTTTATATAAAATCAGCCTTCCATTCCTGTGAGATATCAGAAATGTTGCAGCCCAGGGCAGGCCACCCCAAAATATCCCACAATGGCATATTGATTATTTTGAATTAAAGCTACTTGAGAAGCAGAAAGGACATTCTGACCCTCTGTCTCTGTCCCCCTGAAAGCAGGAAATCGATCTCCCCTGTGAAAGGGGCTCTCCCTCCATCCTCATCACCAGAGCTGGGGATTCCGGGCCCAGAAGCTGCGTAAACAAACCTCGTAAGTTACTACCTCAAGCCTAGACTCTGTTGAAATTCCTCTCTAATTATGTACCCCAAACTGAAGTTTCTTTGTCCTGTCAACTCTTCACAAATTTCTCCTTCTTTGTGTAAGGCTATATACACTGCCTGCTTTGTTCACTCTCTGAGCATCATTTCTCTATGGTCTCTAGTACATATGTATTAAACTGGGTTTTTCTCCTGTTAATCTATTCTCATGTCAATTTTACTATTTGTCCAGCCATAAGAACACTAGAAGGGAAGAAGGAGGATTTTCCCCCACTCAACAGAAAGATGACAGAATCACAGCCCTTGGTGTAGCATCCTGGCTGTTTGTCATCTATAGAAAGCCAGATGCCACTTAACCAACATCCTTTTGACAAAAATTCAGAGACAAGCTTGTCCAACCTTGGGGGTCTGCATTCAGCCAGAAGAAATGACTCCTCTCAATCCCCTCCCAAGGGAATAAGATCAGAGAACGTATCACTTTTTTTTTTTTTTGGAGGAAGATTAGCCATGAGCTAACTACTGCCAATCCTCCTCTTTTTGCTGAGGAAGACTGGCCCTGAGCTAATATCCATGCCCATCTTCCTCCACTTTATATGTGGGACGCCTGCCACAGCATGGCATGCCAAGCACTGTCATCTGCACCCAGGGTCCAAACTGGAGAACCCTGGGCCGCCGAAGCGGAATGTGTGCACTTAACTGCTGCGCCATTGGGCCGGCCCAAATGTATCATTTTGATGCCAAAATGAAGAGGTGGTATGACCGAGACTGGGTCAGCTCCACTGAGGGCTTTTTGTATTCTTGTGAGCCTATCTCCAAATGAATCTCCGTGTGATACAACATGTCTGCAGAAGGCGCGATATTTGGCTGAATTTATAGCATGAGGTCCTTCATCTAAGAAGCAATTACAAAGGGGAACTTAAAAGTAAGATTCTAGAGAAAATTTCCAGGCTGCTGGAAACAATCACTTTAAATTCCAGTATGAGGCCACCTGTGATATTTTTTGGTGGGCTCTACAGGGAGGCTGAATGTTGAAAGGATATTTTTGATAAAATAAAATTATTCTCTTCTTAGGAAACTCCATCCATGGAAAGAAAATAATTATGTCCTCACAGGAAATGCACAAAACCAGGTGTCTGCTAAAAGATATGGAATATTCCAGAATTAATTTTCCATCTCCCAATGATCTTGTGGAATCGCATGTGTGTCCAGAATGGTGCCTCAGTCACCTTAATCTGCCAGCTGGTCTCTCTCTACAAGTATCTTCTCAGGTTTACCCTAGATACGGAGGTCTCTGTCATGGGATATTTCTTGAACCCTACAAGACCAATATGGAGGATGCCTAATGGGACATCGAAGCCAGAGTGGTACCCAATGGCAGACAGAATAACTCTTCTGCTAACACCCCCTTCCAGTGCCCTAGTGCCTGCCTCTGAGGCCAAGATCCCAATGGTCTCCTGTGGTCAGCTCCAGGATTCTGTGATTGGGACCCTATTTCCACGTCTAACACAAAGGAACTGGACCCCAAGCACTGAGCTTCCCACACTCAGCTATACATGTGGCCCTCTCGGTCCTCATGCACAGTATCTTCTGTGATGTAAGATTATAGAGAAGTCCTGTACACAATAAGGTCCAAAAGAGTTGAGTAGTCAATCAACAAATTATATAATCTTCAGAGAAAATATGCTTATATGGGTAGGAGGCAGCAAAAAGCGAACCGGGACACACAAAATTGTAAGGAGTTGCCTCAGAGGGTGGAGAGATACACTTCCTCTCCTGAAGGCAGAGATGCATATAATTTTTACACGTGAAAAAGAAACATTAAGAAAATTGTATGTTGATTAAAAAATACTTTTGATGGTAGCATTTCCAATAACAAGGAGCTGTGTAGATACTTAAATAGCAAGCATTACATTTAATGCTGATTACAATTACATCATGCAAATTCATTACAGCACAGTCCCTGTTAGCAAGAAAATGGTTTAAGTGCAATTCCTCATCATTTACATCAAAGGGGAAGAAGCAAGGCTTATACGTATGTAAATAAGTAAGTATTCTGGTTATCTCAGAGGGATCATCTTCAGGATCAGTGGAGGAGTTACCTATTTAAAACAATTCTTAGGGCAAGAAGGCGCAAAGTCACATGTAAGTATAATATAAAATCCCCTCACAAATAACAAACTCGTAGTGAGATAAAGTCTAAGAGACTCTAGTCTATCTTGAGACATAGTAAGTATTTATAACCACCTCCCTTCTCAAATTCAAATGTGCATACACCTACTATTATCATAGCCCACATTGCGTTTCTTAAATTATGCATCACAGAATGGTCCTGACTGTCCAAGGACAGGCAGGAAGAAAGGAACAGGGAGACAACTATCTGCTTGGTGGGTCTGCAGGGGGGAGGCCCCAGAAGGAGGGGAGGAAAAAGACCTGCAGAGGCTTGGACTCAATCCCAGCCTGGCTTTCAGACTCAGAGAGATGCCTTCCACCCATTGGGGGCAGGGCAGGGCTGCTCCAGCTCTGAGATTAAACAGAAAAAAAGGCAGGCAGTGTCAGTCAGGTCCAAGAGCAGTCCAGCCTTCTCCCTGAACCCCACCAGCAGACACCTTCATGCCTGTGGGAATCTCAGCAAATGATGAGGGGTCCAGGAAACCGGAGCATGCCACAGACGTACCACACTATGGAATATGAGGAATAGTTGTTGGAAAGAAAAGGAGGATGGTTTTTGGAGGACAACTTTCCATGGAGGGGATGAGATCCAATCAACAGAAGCCAGAGAAATGTGGGCATGGTAGGCAGAATTCTAAAATGGCCAGCAATAATCCTGCCCTCTGGTGTACACACCCTGTATAATCCCTGCCCCTTGAGGGGGAGGCAGGACCTGTGAATGCAATGGATGTCAGTCCTGTAACTAGGTGACTAATCTGTTGATTTTGAGTTAATTCAAAAGGGAGATTATCTTGGGTGGTCCTGACCTAATCAAGTGATCCTTTAAAAGGTACCGAGTCTAGAAGTGAGAGAGAGAGGCCCCAGCTGGCCCTAAAGAAGAAGCAAACAGCTATGATATGAACTGCCAACCGGGCCTGCGTGCCCAGGAATTGTGACTGGCCTCTAGGAGCTGAAAGTGGCACAAGATCTATAGACAGCAAGAAAATGGGGACCTGAGACCCCAACTGCAAGGAATTGAATTCTGCTGGCACCCACTGAACTTGGAGGAGGAACCTGAGCCTCAGAAGAGAACACAGTCTGGCTGATACCTTGATGTCAGCCTGCTGACACCCTGAGCAGAGGAACAATCTATCCCTGGCCTGGACTTCTGACCCACAGAGGCTGGGAGATATCTATGGGTGTTATTTGAAGCCACTGTTTGTTACGAAACAATAGAAAATGAATTCAGTGGGTATAAATGTTAAAGCAAATGCTTTCCTATCCAAAGCTAGAGAGATTTGAGGGTAGGGATATTTGGTTTATAAATGCATTTACATATCTCACTTATGAAAAACAAAAGATCTGTGGTATTCATCTTTGTATCCAATTCTTTTTTTTTTTTTCATTCTACCTACAAATACTTATTGAGCTGCAACTCTAGGTTACATGTTACGTGAGGCTTAGCACAGCCCCAGGCATCTCATAAAGGCCCAGGATATATTGTCTGGAGGCACCAACCTGAGAGCAGAAAGAACACAGGGAAGTGTGGTGGGCTGACTAAGAGCCCCCCAATGACGCCTGCGTCTAATCCCCAGAACCTGTAACTACCTTATTTTCCACGGCAAAGGGCCCCTGGGGGTGTGATTAAGTGAACGGCCTTGAGATGGGGAGATGAGCCTGGCTTATCCAGTTGGGTCCAATGTCATCGCGAAGGTTCTTATAAAAGGGAGTTGGGGAGAAACTGGAAGATGCTAGGCTGCTGACCTTGAAGATGGAGGAAGGGGCCAGGAGCCAAGGAATACGGGCGCCTCGAGAAGCTGGAAAAGGCAAGGAAACAGATTCTCTCCTAGAGCCTCTGGAAGGGAACCAGGCCTGCCAACATCTTGATTTTAGCCAGTGGAACATACTGTGGAATTCTGCCTTCCAGAACCGTAAGAAATTTATGTTGCTTTAAGTCACCAAGGTTGCAGTAATTTGTTACAGCAGCCATAGAAACTACAGAAAGAAAGGGAAGAATATAAGGAATGAGGAAGATAGGGAGCAAATTAGGAAAGAAAGAAGAAAGTCAGGAAGCTAGGGAGGGAGGAAGGCAGGAGGTAGAGACAGCAGTTATTTTTTTTAATTATTATTTTTTTTGGTGAGGAAGACTCACCCTGAACTAACATCTGTTGCCAATCCTGCTCATTTTTTTTTTTCTTTTTGCTTCAGGAAGATTAGCCCTGAGCTAACATCTGCACCAATCTTCCTCTACTTCATATGTGGGATGCCTCCACAGCATGGCTGATGAGTGGAGTAGGTCTGCACCTGGGATCCGAACCCACGAACCTGGGCCACCAAAGTGGAGTGTACAGAACCCTAACCACTTGGGCATGGGCCAGCCCCAAGCAATTCTTTTAATCACTCATGAGTCTCCAGGTGTAGAAGTATAGGAAGTATATCTGTTGCAAACAACAGTTCTTTACCATTAGGAAGTTCTGAGTGAAAGGTAGGAGAGATCTTTTTGTACTATTTCTTATATCTACCTGTGAATCTATAATTATTTCAAAATGAAATTTAGAAAACAAAAATTATACAATGGAACCAATAGTAAACTGTCATGTCTATATATTATTCCTAGAAAATTCTGGAAGGAGATATATATATACATATATAAACGATTATAGTGGTTAGTATGGGTAATGGGATTATGGTATTTTCATTTCCTTTTTTATATTTTTCTGATTTTTGGATTTTTTTTACAATAAACGTCTATACTTTTATTACCACAATAAAAACAAGCAAAAATATATTAAAAATAAATACAAAGAGATGAAGGATAAGGAGAACTCAATATCTCATGGAGAGAAATAACGCCTGTGTCTTGTTTCTTCCTGTTTGTATCACACTGAGAGTACAGCAGCGATGCTGCTCCCTGGGACCACTGCTTGGGAAGCAAACGTCGATGTCACCCTCACACAGAGGGGAGCTGTCCAGACTCTCCGTTGGCTCCAATGGCATCCAATTCAATGACTTTTCCTGCTGTTCTATGAAATCCAGGAAACCATTCTTCTTGTGCCCCCACAATCAAGTCAACTCCTAGGACAGAGGGGCACTGAGAAAATATTGGTCATGCACTGATTTGTAGATAGGTCATGAATTTTAACAGACGTGTGGATCACCTTAGACCTGCCATAAGTTATCACATAAAGGATCCTTTCCATTAAATTAGAGAATAATTCTTCAGTTACTTGTTAGATTCCTGGCCAGTTTATAATTATGACTGAGTTGACAAAAATACAAGAAAGAGTCCATGCAAGTTCATTTGTACATCACGATCTTTTTTCTATTAAAGTTCCAATTTGGATTACATCAAAATACTTTGAACTCTAAATTTTCCTCTGTCTACCAGTACCTCTGTACTATATAGTGAAACTTTAATATGGGGTTTGGTTATTTCATCATTATCTACAAGACGTCTTTCTGACATCATTTAGAAAAATTAAAACTTAAAATTAATATTTATGAATTCAATCAATAGAGAAAATTGTAAATTCAGTCCTTCCCCTGCCTGAAAGTATTCATAAGGGAGAATTATTTACTGAATTATTAAAAGATAACCAATATTCTCCAAAGCTCCACTTCCAGTACTGACTTAATCCCTATAGTTCGCACGTATCACGGAAATGCTTGAAGACAAGGCTAACAAAACTCACGTGTGCAATTTAAAGGTAATTTCAGGAAAGTGTGCTAGTTGTTATTTTCTAAATAAAATTGTAACTCCTGAGTAATGCAGAAAAATCAACCAGTAGCTCTTAAAAATGTGTTTCCTTTACATGATGGAACAGGTGTAATTTTTAATAAAATTTTAAGCTTTCAAAATGGATTACAAGAAAAGAATATCAATTTGTTTGCCAAAGCTAAACTAATGAATTGGTTTCTGTGATAACCATTGGGTCTGTATGATATAGCAAATAATAAATTCACAACAAAACTTTTCAGCATAACTTTAGTTAGCTCTTTCTTCAACTTAGGACTTATAGTTTTTTCAATAAAAGGACACCCATGCCTATTATTTAGCGTTCTTGGATCCTATAGGTTTGTTTATTTGTAATGAAAAAGAAAAGCTTTAATTATTGATAAATGGGGCAAGATCTTTTATCAAATGAAATATGTGAAAAAGCCATTTCTTTTGTTAAAGATTGGCCCTGAGCTAACATCTGTTGCCAATCTTCCTCTTTTTTTTCTTCTTCTCCCCAAAGCCCCCCCCCCCGCCACCCAGTACATAGTTGTATACTCTAGTTGTAGGTCCTTCTGGCTCTGCTATGTGGGATGCCGCCTCAGCACGGCCTGATGAGCGGCGCCATGTCCGTGCCCAGGATCCGAACTGGCAAAACCCTGTGCCACTGAAGCGGAGTGCTTGAGCTTAACCGCTCAGCCACGGGGCTGGCCCCCAAAAAAGCCATTCTTGTAGGTCAAGAATGATTGACTATCAGCAACATTACACCACTTGAATGGATATCAGAGACTCAAATGAGTAGACGTAAAGTTAGGAGTGAGACCAAATTGGCTACCACCTCAGCTCTAACATATTACCTGTGTGACTCTGAGGAAATTTCCTAACTATTCTGCGTCTCAATTTTCTCATCGTAAAAGAAGGATAAGAATATTGCAATTCTACAGAGAGGCTGATAGGAAATGAGAGCTTTGAGGGTAAAATGGCAGATGCATCATAATCGATGATCTCTGAATACCACTTAGAATTCCAAGAAGGAAATCTTTAAACTCTATTAACCTAGTCAGACAAAGGCAGACAGACAGAAGACAGGAGCAGACCAGAAATTTCCACCAGTTTTTGGAGATTGGCAACTAGTTGTTGGAAGGGTCCCTATGTAAGCATCCAGACGAGGCTGAAACCTGAGGGCTGCAGAGGGGGACCAGATACTGAGACGGGGTGGGCCACCCTGCCCCACAGAGCCAGGACCCCCTCGTGTGGGGGTCCTGAGTCTCTGGAAGACAGGATTCCTTTCTGCAGAAAGTGGATGGCCCCAGACCATGGATATGGACAGCTGGAGGCCACAGATGTACAGGCCAGTTCTCACAAGACCGACAAGTACAGAAGCATGTCGCTTAGCACACAGCTTCCACTCAGCTCTGCAGACCCTCCCGTCTTACTATCAGCAGAAGCTAAGAACCAGAATACACCTAAAAGGAACCTCTAACGTGAAGGTCAGAGACAAAAAGGACCAAGAAAATCAATCACCAACCAATTGATCAATGAGTACATACATAAAAGATGCTTTGAAAAAGTACATTTAGAGAACAAAAGGGAACTTTTGGAAATGCAGCATATGATGGATGAATAATTCAGCAGAATGCTGGGAAGATTGAGTTGAGGACATCTCAAAGGAAGACGAAGAAAAACACAAGTGATTGATAACAGGGGAGAAAACATATGAAAATGGGGATATCGTAAGCAGGGGTCCAACCAGAGGAATAAAGAAAGAGAAAGTATGTAGGGGACAAATGACCAAGGCTGTGATGTGTCATTTTAGAAGTAGAAGACATGACTCTCCATATTGAACAGACCACTACACGGCCAAAATGATGAATGAAAACAGACTCAGAGCAAAGCCCCTTATCATGTATTCTGAGGACATTGAGGGCAAAGGAAACATCATAAAGGCATGGGGGAGGGGTGGATGCGTTACATAAAAAAAAAAATAAGACTCCAAATGACTTTGGTCTTTCAACAGCCACACTGAACAGTAGACAAACAATGGCTGCAAAATCCAGAGGATGAATACTTCTGACTTGGAATTCTATACCAGCCAAACCACAGGGCCCAGAGCCGCAATGGATAGAGCCCACTCGCATGGAGTGCCAAGTATTTGCAGCACAGGCTGATGGTCTCTGCTACTTAGTGTGAGGAGAGAGCATTCATGCCCACTCGACCGCAGCGCTGATTGCTGCACTCTCATAAATGAGATCCCCAAAGAAGAACAACCGGATAGAGCCGTCATGTTCAGCTTGGGGAAACAGTGAAACGTGATTATAATAATTGCAATAATTCGATTTCCGTTCCTTCTCTTTTTTCACCGTGAAACCAGGGTGGTGGTGGCTAGGCAGTGAAAATCACTCCCCACTTCTAGTGTAATTCAAGGGGACGAAAGCCACCTCTTAAAAGCATGAACTTCACTGGGGCCAGCCCAGTGGCGTAGCGGTTAAGTTCGCGGGCTCCGCTTTGGCAGCCTGGGGTTCGCAGGTTTGGATCCTGGGAGCAGACCAATACACCACTCATCAAGCCATACTGTGACAGGCATCCCACATATAAAATAGAGGAGGATGGGCACAGATGTTAGCCCAGGGCCACTCTTCCTCAACAAAAAGAGGAGGATTGGTGGCAGATGTTAGCTCAGGGCTAATCTTCCTCCAACAAAAAGAGCATGAACTTCACCCCTTGTCATGGTGCTAGCCTGACAATCATACGCTTGCCCAAGGCTCTATTTTATGGGAAAATGGTCCCAAACTGGGTGTTTTTCCTTTTTCCATGAGGTGTGGACACCACACATGTCCAAGCTCACGAGTATTAACTGCAACAACAGGCAACAGACACTGTGCTTGAGAAGAATCGAGGGTGTAAAACAATGTGTGGGCCACAGAGTAGTCCAAAGGAAATATATTATTATTATCCATAATCTTAGAATGAGAAGGATATTATAAGCAACTGGTTAAGAAGGAGAGGGAGGGAAGGGAGGACTGGAGGGAGGAGTGAGCGATGACCATCCTAATTTAAAAATGTCAAATGATCAACAAGAAGACAATTATAAATTAACATAAAAAATGTTCACCCTCACTAGAGATTGAAAATTAAAATGAAAACACAAGGAAAATGCTGTTTTTGACCTATCAATTGGTCAAACATTTTGATGTGATAATGCGGTATCTTGGAAAAGAGGTGGTGAAATGGGGAATCTTGCTCACTGGTTGTGGACACGCAAACGTGGATGGACTTTTGGGAGCATATTTGACAATGGATAACAGGCGTCTCAACAGTTTCACACTCTTTGAATCAGTGTTTTCACTTCTCAGAATTTATCCTATGAAAATATTGAGAGCCACAAACATGTCATTTATCCATATTTTCCTGCCAACATTAGTTAGAAATCTGTGAATTCTAGGAGAATTGGGGTAAGGTTAAATAAATCACATAATAGAATATTAGGCAGCCCTTAAATTTCTTGATTTTTGAAGAATATTTTGTCACGAAGAAAAGCTTCATGGCATAATTTCAGGGTGGAAAAGGCAGAATCTGACATTAAATAAAGGCAGCATGATCACAAATATTTTTAAAAACTATTCATTTTTATATATGATATGCATGTTTTAGGGCAGATGTGCATGTAGCCATGCATTTACAGAACTGGAAAGAAAGATGATGTAACTTTATTGGTATTAGGGGGAGTGGGACTACCGGTGGTTTTTGTGTGATTTTTTAAATACATTCTTGTATTTGTCAAATGTTCTACTTATTTTTATAACCAGAAAAAAAAAAAGCCTACAAAGTACAGTTTAATCATATTGTCTTTCTGCTGATGGAGACAGTGTCACAGTAAATTTACAAAACTTCTTGAATATGATAATTTGTACTAACAGAAATAAAAAGAAAATGAACCTGGGCTTCCAGTTGGCCTGAAAAGACCCTAATTTAGACAAATCCAATTTGATGAGCTCTGATTTTTAAATAATGATGTTCTGTCAAATACTGTGCAGCTGGCCCTTGTCACATAATCAAGAAAGAAAATAAGATTCCCTTTTTAGAGAAATCTTTTTGAGTCCTTATTCTTTAAGCAGAAGCACATGGTAAATGCTTAATAAATACTTGTTGCAGAGAATTGAATTAACACAGATTTCTAATCTCTCCTTTTTTTCCTCGTGGAAGAAAGCTCTGATTCAATACCCTAGCCTCTGAAAATGCAGCAGCAAACATTCCAGAGGTCTGAAGCCTGGCATCTGGCAGGCCTCTGGAAACTTCACCCCTAGTTAACAAGCTCCATTTCTTTACTACACTCTTTTTGGTACATTTAGCTGGAAGAAAAGAAAATGACCACCAGGGTGTCTGATGACAAGAGAGAGAGTAACAGGTAGAACGATCATTTCCAACTGAGAGCACTATGGATCTCAGAGAGGAAGCGAACAATGCGACCCTGGTGGTCCGGATTTCAGGGGTCCATCCTAGCCAGGGACACTGAAGGCCTTTAGCCTGAGGAGGGCTCACATTCCAGGCTCAAAAGTTTTGTCCTTTCTTACATTACATCATAGGTGGTTCCGTGTCCCTGAAACCCATATAGCAGGACAGGGGCATTTAAATCAATGTTCTAAGACAAACAGATCAAACCTCCAGCGCAGTTCGCTAAAGCAGCGTGGGACCCCCCAAAAACAGTAGCCCCCCTTATCCACAGGGGACACGTTCCAAGACCCCCAGTGGATGCCTGAAACCATGGATAGTACCAAACCCTATATAGATCATGTTTTTTCCTATATATACATACCCATGATAACGTTTAATTTATAAATTAGACACAGAGATGAACAAGAACTAATAATAAAATAGAACAATTATAACAATATACTGTAATAAAAGTTCCTGTAGATCTTAAAAGTCTCAGAATTTGATTTTTTTTTTCTTATTAAGTGGAGAACTTTCACTTTTTCACCTAAAGAAAGCACTTTAGGCTTCTCTTTGGCATATGGGAATTGCCAGCATCACTACTCTGCACTTTGGGCCCATTATTAGGTAAAATAAGGGTGACTGGAACACAAGCACTGGATCCTGCGACAGTCAATCTGATAACCGAGATGGCTACTAAGTGCCTCGCGGGCGGGTGGCCTCTACAGCGTGGATGCGCTGGACAAAGGGCTGAGTCTTGTCCCCGGTGAGATGGAGCTGGACAGTGAGAGATGTCATCGAGCTACTCAGGACGGCGCGCAATTTAAAACTTATCAATTGTTTATTTCTGGAATTTTCCATTTAATGTTTTCAGACTGTTGACCGCAGGTAACTGAAACTGTGGAAAGCAGAACCAGGGATAAGAGGGACTACCGTACATGAAAACCATGACATACCAGCAACTCTCGGTCAGATCGTTATTGAGAAGAAAGCATTTGTAGAGTAATACAGATGTGATCAAAGGGCATCACTCCCCCAGCACAACCAGAAAGGAGGCGGGATGTAAAGTGAAATCTTTCTCAACACAGGAAGAGCCTGACGACTTGTCTCTGTACTTATAACAATGACTCATTAACCCTAACTGCCAAAAAGAAAAAAAGAAAGTCTGGGTAAGTGTGTGTGAGAGAGAAAGAGAGAGCCTAAGAATAAACACAAAACTGGTTTGGGTTTTCATGTTGAGAATGTTCTTAAAGGACATTCTTTGTTGTTGACTCAGATCATTTCACCATAAACAAGTCCCTTCGAAAACATTTTCAACATGGAAACCACAAGAGCACAGAAACAGAAAATAATATATATATCTATCTATATAGATACACGCATATATATATATATACATATATATATATATATATATAACCAGAGTGTCTGTGTGCGTGTATAAAACCCATAGGTGGTTGTATATATGGCTTCCTTCAAACTGTGGGTGGCAAAGCAAAGTGCATGTGAATGACAGCTTCCATCATGGAGCGTGGGGGATGAGGGGCACCTGGTGTAGCTTGTGGGTGATGAGGGGAAAAAGGGCAAAGTGGTTGAAAAAATGAGAGTCCAAGAGGTGCTGAGCTGTGATCAGGTATGTCTAATGGGCTGCAAAAGCTGATGGGACTTCAGTTCTTGCCGTGAGTCCACGGAAGTTTGCACTACCAGACTGAGTGCTGGGGAAATGTGTTAAGCATGGCACTAGGGTATCCATTTTTGTTCTTGGAGACTCATTCCCACCACTCAATAAACAAACAAAAATTCATCCTGCCTCCTTCCTCTCCCCCTCACCCACCTCATTATTTGTGCTTGACCCAACAAATGTCCAAAGACAGCAGGAGAAAGAAGGGAAGCGATTTCATTGTTTTTAGGATGCAGCCTCATCCCATTCTACTCATTCTGCCTCTCGAAATGAGAATGTGAGGATATTAATTACATCAATAAGGTAGGGAAAGCTGACGGTTTTTTTATGTCACAGACATCATAAAATGATCCGAGATATGAGAGGCTAGAGTTATTGTATAGAATTTCAAAATTTCCTCCACGTCTGATAGAAAATCTTCTTAAGGGAATTACATCATAGATATTGAATGCTGTCTAATATTACAAGAGAACAGACAACAAAAAATATTACTTAAATAATATTTTCAAATTATTAAGAAGAAAACTAGAGACTGGAGATTAATCCAGTTCTTGTCATTCCTAATGAAGATGACCTAGAATAATATTTCAAGTAGACTAAAGGCCGGTGTTATCCAAAGAAATACTGAAGTTCAAAAAGTTCTCTCATACTTCAAATGTGTGGTTTCTGAATAGGATCTCAAAATTACTTTTAGTTATCAGTATGATATTCGGTATTATTAAATTTGCTTAACACACTTATCTTTTGCACTTGTATGGCAATGTCTCCAAAAGCTAAGAATGTTATTAGCCAATTTCCTATTTCTAGCAAAGAGAAATGTCCTTTAAAGGTAAATTTATTCTGGAGTTGATTTTTTTTTTTTTCTCAGAATAACTAGTCTGATGCTTATTTTAAACAGCAAAGAGCATAAGTAACTAATCAAGGAAATGGCGTCTGACTCATTATTGTAAATTTACTTTTAGCTATGCACTTGATCAACCCCCCTCCAAATATGACATCTTGAAACAAATAAACCTGACAGATAAATAAAATCAACTGGTTCCCCATTCATCTAGTATGAAACATTATACAATTAAATGCTCTCAGCAAACTCCCGCAGGATCTGGAAACACACTGCAAAACTCTAAGGGCTCCTGGAGACCAAAGAACAGTTATAAAAATGTGGAATTCAAAGAAAACCTATGTTTTAAGTTATGAAAGCATGGCATTAGGAAAACATGATATTCAATGGTAAATTTCCATTATATCATCAACTCAGAGTCGATTTTAATAGAGATATACCGTAGTATATGTTAACAGAAATATACCAACCACTCATCATCAACTGATAATCATCTTAAAATTAGAAGGCTGTGCCCCTAATTTTATAAAATCGATCTAATTGCAGACATTTTATTACTGTCTTCCAACATTTTACATGGAAACGATGAAGAATTTGAAGTTGTGGTATAGACTATTTCCTGATTTACTTCAGATAATATCATATTTTATACTTGAAACTATATAGTAGACTATCTTGCCATAGAAGTCACTCCTAAAATGGAGAGTTTAATATGAGCTTCATAAGAAAAAAAACATCATAAACAGAACACTTCACATGCAGCATAAATTAAGGGGCTGCTACACATCTTTAATTATTGTGAGCAAAATAACTAAAGCACACGCAGTGGAATATGGTAGAGAATACATGGATCTTAGTGAAAATTTTGTTTCTGTCTAAAAGGAAAAAAAATTACTTGTTTCTTCCAGGAATCAGATGCTTTTGCTCTCTTCCAGAATCCTGGAGTGGTTAATTAGAGATAATCTTTAACAGATACTAGGCTTCATCATATTTGGCAAAGAGGAAGATTGAGAAACTCTGGATAGAGTTAAAGATCATTCTTTACATTGGTACAAGTTAGAGGCCAAATCATATCAGAAAGGTGATATTTTTTTTTGCATGTAACCTTCTTATTTGATTGAAATCCAAGGAGTATCATTTAACATCAATATTAATATGACATTGGCACCATTTTTTTCATTTATGTATTCAACAATTATTTACTAAATATGTGCAAGGCACTATGCATTGCTGGAATATAGTGGGGAGTATTGTATGGTTCCTGTACTCATAGAGCTTGCAATATTTTTCCAAAGATAGGCATGATTCAAATAATCAATATTGGACAAATAATCACATAAAGAGTGGAGTGAAATTGCAAACAGGACAAGAGTGTGTGGCGCGTGCAGTGGGCATTATCTAGCTGGAGGCCAAGTGCCAGGAGAAGTTGGCTTGTGTGGAGGTCTTGAGAAAGAAGAGTACCTAGGCGGCAGGAGAGGTGTAGTAAGACAACGTGCCTGTAGGGGAGAGGGAAGGCAAGGGGGAGCCGGATGCTTGGGGGATAGGAAGGTTGGAAGGAGCCCAACAATGCAGACCCTCCCAGCCCTGGTTCCAGAATTCCATCTTCCATCTAATATGGAGCCATTGGAGACCTCTAACAGGCCCACTGGCAGGATCAGGCCTGGGTTTTGAGACGATGCCTCTGGCTGTTGGTGGTAGGAGAGGCCTTGAGGGATGCAGATAGACCACTGAAGGCCAGGGTACTGGACACTTGTGAGATGAAGATGGCTCAGCCCAAGGTGTGCCAGGTACAAATGAAAGGCAAGAGACACTTGGGAGGCAAATGCAAGGAGCCTTTGGCTCTTTTTACATTAGAGATCTTTGAGCCTAAATTAATGTCTTCCAAGACAATCCATGTGTGTCTTTAATATTGTGAATCTTTATGGCTAGAAAGTAATGCTACTAGGGCTGGCCCGGTGGTGCAGCGGTTAAGTGCGCACATTCCGCTTCAGCGGCCTGGGGTTCGCCAGTTCAGATCCAGGATGTGGACATAGCACCGCTTGTCAAGCCATGCTGTGGTAGGTGTCCCATATATAAAGTAGAGGAAGATGGGCATGGATGTTAGCTCAGGCCAGGCTTCCTCAGCAAAAAGAGGGGGATTGGCAGCAGTTAGCTCAGGGCTAATCTTCCTCAAGGAAAAAAAAAAAAAGCCATGCTACTAAAGAAACTGTGGCCAAGATACAGCTGAGGCCATGGGTAGACCCATCTAATCTTTATGTAAATAACTGAACATCTTTTTTTCAGTGTTGTCTTCAGTTATAAAAGAGGACAAGTAGAGAAATCAACATTTGCCATTGTTGTTAGTGACAGGATCTTCTGTCCATAAGAAAGTCCAATATAGATGAAAATCAATGTTACTTTGCTAGAAGAAGTGGGTTGGATCAACTCAGAAGACCACTCCCCACAGGCCTGAGGGGGCTCCCAGTAGCAGTCTGAGGAGCGCTTAGGGTTCCAACGGGAACAGTTTGTCAAGCACTGCATATCAGATCTGATGTTCTAAATGTTTCCACTGGAATGGATGTAAAGATTGCAAATTAAGTGTTTGGCTGGATTGTGTTTGTAGATGTCTTCATATAAATGGAATGCTTTGTTACTTAGGTATTTTTACATGCTATTTTTCAAAATTTAGAGCAAAATCATTGCTCAAAATTCTGAAGCCACGGAGTGCTTATAAAGAAGGGGCAACACAGGCTTTGTTAGTCCTGCTCTAATGCAGAGATTCCCAGGTCCACAGCAACTGAGTTAACCCTGCTTTGGCAAACTATGCAGAGACAAACACAGAATGGCAGGTATGAACCAGCCCACTGTTTATATAAATCCTGAGACAGCTCCTGCAATTGTATTCAGTAGCGATTAAACCATCAAAGCAACCCCGTCTCAGGTAAAAGAAAGTAGGAGTTGGGAAGGTTTGGAAGGTGGCACAGGAATTACCAAAGACAAGTTCTGAATGTACCTGTCAACAAGTGTCTACTGTGTGGTGAATACCGCACAAAGAAGCCACATGGAAAAAGCAAGATGACAGGCTCCAAGTTATTTTGTAAATACAACCCAACAAAGAAACAGGGATTCATCATCTTTAGAGTCACAGAGGAAGTTTTGCAAAGTATAGGCCACACGATCTGGTGATCCACCAAAAATGGGACTAGATGATGATGAGCACCATGGCCAGCACATGAATCCCTGATTCAGACAAAGGAGGGCACACAACACGTGCCTCTTATGAATTGGTTCCATACTAAATTTTAAAAATGAAATCAGTGGAACTAAAACATCTCCTCAAACACGAGAAGCAAAATAAATCTTCATACATATTTTTTCCAAAACGTTTTTTTGAAAATTTTCAAACTTACAAAATAGTTGAAAGAATAAAAATAAACACAGGTATACTCCTTCACTTAGGTTTACTATCTGTTTACATTTTGCCATATTTGCTTGCTTTCTTTCTCTGTCTTTCTATATGTGTACACATGTCTGTATATACATACACATGCAGATATATTTTTTCTACATCAGAAGATTAAGAAAGGCAAGGAAAATATCTGTATTTGTGTATCATGATGTTTCACAGCAAGTGATTATGACAGATTATGTGATTATGACACTTCGCCGTCTAAATGCTTTGGCATGGGTCTCCTAGAATAAAGACATTTTCCTTCATACACACAATACCATAATAACAACTGTGAAGACTAACACTGATTCAATCAACTCACCTTCTGGACAGTCCTCAAATAATTACACCACTTGGTTCTTTTTTCCAATCCAGGACCCATTCAAGGTTCAGGTATTGTTATGTTTCTTAGTCTTTTTAAATCTGGAACAGTACCCCGACCTTTCTTGGTTTTCCACAACTCTGACTTGGGGAAGAATCCAGGTCAATCATCCTATCAATGTGGTACACTCTGGATCAGTCTGTTTATTTCCTTGTGAACAGATTCACTTTGAGTCTTTTTGGCAAGGGCATCACACAGGTTTATTTGTGTCCTTCTTTTCGCCTCATTTTAGGAGGTCCATCACACCAAGGTGTCCCATTATTAACGATCTCGTGGTTTGGAGTACAACCTCCAGATTGCTCCATTTTTCTCTCACAATTTACCTCTTAATGAACCTTCTCTCATTCATTTTATTTGAGACACACAGCACAGTCACTATAAATTCTTTGGTAGAAGTTATCTTGACTAAAAATGTGCTTATTATTGTATCTGCTGCTGTAAAATATCCTTATTAAGGATTTACAGTCCACTTGCAAAACATTTTATCATCATCAAAGGATTAAAAAAAAATTACTGACTATCCTAGTGTACATTTTAAGCAGAACGAGCCAACAGCCTGCTGGCAGTTCTCGTCAAATAAAATTACATCTGATAGAATTTCCTTTTTTCCTTTCTTTATTTCAAAAGAAAACTTTATTTTAATATCACTAAACCTTTTTTTCGGATGGGAACAAATCAGAAATACCAGAGACAAGATAAAAGTATTTTCTTGATTATCACCAAAGTCTTCATCCACTTAAGGAGAGGGAAAGAGTTTAATATGCCGTATTCAAGAATCGTGAATTATGACTGTGAAGTACATTGAAATACCCCATGAGGACGGCTTTATGTTGGTAAGATATAATGGATATTGTTATTAGGTATTTAGGAACAGATATTTTAGTCCCCACTGAAGACTCACACTTTACATCAGAACATTAAGAAAGGATAATGAATGCGGTATTAGTTTATCATGAATTAATCATGAGCCTTTTCAGCCGCATACTTTTAATTAGCCACTGAGTCTGTCAATTTTTTCTGAGCTTTTCTAACTGGATCCAAGGAATGCCAATCTCCCCTCTAGACTAAAATGACAAAAAAGAAAAAGTACTGAAAGCCTTTCCCTGCAAAATGTATAGTTGTTTTCCAGAGGAATAAAAATAAAACTCTACTTAGCAGGTGCTTACGGCTTTGAAAGCTGGGTCAGAAATCAAAGCCGGCTCTGGCATTAACAACAACTTTAGAAAATAAATTATTCTTTAAAACCGCCCAAAAGTTTGTTTCTGAAACAGAGAAAAGGAACACACGATCCTTTTAAAGAACAAATTACAGAAATCACAATAGAAAATGAATCTGTTAAGCTGCTCAGCATTAAGAACGAGTACAAGCTGAGGCTTTAGCCTCCATGGATGTCTCCTCCAGTATGAGAAGCCTCTGCTGTGCCGTTTAAATTTAATAGAAAAAAAATCCTAAAAGGTCATTGTCTTTTTGTTCTCTTTAATTCTTATTCTAACTCAGATACTGCAAAGTGAAAGACCATTGAATATTCTAGGAAGAAAGAGAAGATTAAGTTCAAGTCTCTTGTTCCATAGAGCAGGGTTTCCCAACCTCAGCACTATTGACATTTGGGGCTGGATAAATCTTTGTCGTGGGGCTGTGCTGTGCATTGCAGGATATTTAGAAGCATCCCTCTAACCATGAGATGCCAGTAGCAAAGCCCCTCCAAAGTTATGAAACCAAAAATGCCTTGAGACTGCCAAATTCCCCCTGAAGGGTCAAATCTCCTTAAATTGTCATCAGTAACCCAAGAGTCCAAAGCTGCATTTTAAAGACCATTAAATCTTCCCGCACCCTCGTCTCAGTTCCCATCACCTTGGCTGGCAGGATCATCCAGGTATTCATTATATTTGTCCCCAAACAAAGGTCATCCCTTACTTTTCATAACCACTTATGACCTGTCCTTTTCATCTCCATTTTACAGAGCAGAGAGGTTAATCAGCTTCCTGAGAACATGAGGCCAGCCCATGGTGAGCTGGGATCCAGTGCCCGGGTCTCTCTGACTCCACAACACAGTTCCATCTTTGGGAGTCTTTCCATACCAATGGGAACCAATGTCTTCTTTAAAAGCATCTCTGTGCCCCTACCTCTGAGCCTGTTGCTACAGGAGGACAGTGACATGATCTGAATGCCACACAGTGCCCACGATGACATCACAATAGCAGAATGTCATAAAGATGCAGCCCCTGTCTGAGAGAAGCTTGTATAACAGGGATTCTCACCTTCAAGGGCTTTTAAAACTGTTTCCTTCATCCTATCCCCAAGAACACCATACACAACTCACCTCCACCAGGGGAAGGCGCTCTTGCTACAGGAAGGGAACTGCTCTGTCCCTCATCACACTCACCTCCACCAGGGGGAGGCGCTCTTCCTGCAGGAAGGGAGCTGCTCTGTCCCTCAGGTATTGAAGCAGAAAAGCAGTTGAGGTCAACGGGCACATGAGGAGCCTTCCCACTGTGCTAGGAGTTTGTAGCTTTGTTGATTCAGCTAGAGCCACCTCAGAGGTCCAGGACGTGGATTAGACCATTCATAAAATCCCACCCCGACATTTTCCACGACTTCTCACATTACGTGCCATCTGCTTTTGCTTATTAGGCAGTGTGTACTGCCCGCATTTGCCCAGTACAGCTTTTCTCCAGGAAAATGTCTACCCCTACTGATGCTCCCTTTTGGCAAAGTGACCTTTTGTTGGAAAGTCCTTTCTGAAGGAAAGGAATAGCAGGGCAGCTCCAAATTCACGTTATCCTGCAATATCGGAATCTTCTGAAACACCATGATAAAGGTCACTAAACACTCATATTTGACTCAGTCAACATGGTCAGCGTGAGGTAAATGTCTTGTGAATAGGCATTGATATTTTCAGAGTGAAATGAAAACAAGGCAGGCGTTTCTTATACTTACACTGGTAACAACTGAAGACAGTCTTGGGTGATTGTCCTCAGAAAATCTTGTTATCAAGACCACCGTATGCAGGTCCAACGATGTGAGTGGCTCTCAGCAGAGATGAACAGGGAGCATCAGGCTCATCCTGCAAATTCATTCAAAACAAGAATCATATACTGAATAACCACATGCTGAAATACTTAAATGAAATTAGCTCTTTCTTGCCTAGAGGATTCCTCTGCCTGCATGTTTCTTCTTTCCACTCTGCCTAACTCCTAGTCATCCACATGTCTCAGCTGACCAGCCACCTCCTCAGAGAAGCCCCCCCTGATTATTTCATATAAATCAGGTTCCCCCATTGTTGACTCTCGTAGCACCTTCTTTTCCCTTGATAGTAGTTATCACTATTTGCTATAATAGATTTATTTGGTTTCTTTTTGTTTGATATCTGTCCTTCCCACAAGCTCTAAGGATCAAGAGGGCAAATGCCATTTGTTTGCCATAGCAAGCTCTCAGTAAATATTTTCTGAACAGAACCGGGGTTGCAGACTATGGCGCGTGGGACTGTCCACCCATTTTTTTTTTTTTTTGGTGAGTCACATTGGCCCTGAGCTAACATCCGTTGCCTGTCTTCCTCTTTTTGCTTGAGGAAGATTGTCCTTGAGCTAACATCTGTGCAAATCTTCCTCTATTTTGTATGTGGGACACCACCACATGGCTTGATGAGCGGTGTGTAGACCCACACCTGGGATCTGAACCCATGAACCCCTGGGCCACTGAGGCAGAGCACGTGAACTTAACCACTACGCCACCAGGCTGGCCCCTGCACATTTGTTTTTGTAGCCATTAGAATTTTTAAGTAGTTAACAAAACAATATTTTGTGATATGTGAAAAGTATATGAAATTTCTATTTCAGTGTCCATAAACAAAGCATACTGGAACACAGCTACATCTATTCATTTACTTATTATCTATGGTTGATTCCATGCTGCAGCGTCAGAGTTCAGCAGTTGCAACACAGATTGTACCAAAAAGCTGAAAATGCTTACTATCTGGCCCTTTACAGAAAAAGCCCTACACATGAATTGAAAATTATCTCAGAAGAAAGCCGAACAGATGGCTCTGAACCTATTGAAGAATATATATTTTTCAGTTGTTGACATTTAGATAAAAAGTAGCATATGCCTTGAAACAATTTATTAATGTATAAATCTACTGTTTATACTTTTAAAATATGACATATAATCCCAATTGGTAAATAATATTCACAAGAGAACACCACATTAGAGGGAAATTACGATTCTATAGATTTTTATAAATGTGGATCTTGCTTTAGTGAAGTTAAGCTCCCAGCAACAATCTCTTAGGTTCAATCAGTGTCCCAGAAATGTTATTTTTCCCCCAGAGACGGCATTTGAAACTGTAATCAATCTTCCAGCACAGCTTTTCATGTTAGGTTCTTGTTGACATGGAATGGTGTGCTGTCAACACTGATCCCTAACCTCCCGCTGCAGGAACAACGGCACCACCAGGCAGGGGCATCTCTTCCACCCGTTCACCGTGACAGTATTTGGCAAGACTCAGATCGTATTGACGTGGATTTGAACAACTGGGCAACTCCCATTTCAGGGCAGGAAAGATCCAAATCATCATTTTCCTTTCTCTTGCCTGTACCTTTTATTTTCAGAAACAGATTTTAAGATATCAGCATGGAAGCCCTTTGACCCATATTTGATGCTTTGTGCTCACTACTCCTAGTAAGTAATGAAGAAGAAGAAACACATCTAAAGGGATTAAGTCATAATGCCTACAACAGTGATATTGCCACAAGGGATGATACCTGCAGAAGGAAAACAGCACAAAGGAAAATCTAGAGGCCCATGCTCAGAGGACATTTTTCAAAATCCTATTAGAGTGGTTCTCGCCCAACAGTGATTTTGCCCCACAGGTGTCATTAGGCAACGTCTAGAGACATTTTTGGTCCTCACAACTGGGTGGGTACTACTGGCATCCAGTGGGGAGTGGCCAGGAATACTGCTTCATCTCCTGTGATGCACAGGACAGACCCCTCCACAAAGAACCATCCATCCCAGTCCTTCACAACAAAGAATGAGTTGTTCTCAAATGTCAGTAGTACCAAGGTTTAGACACTGTGCATTAGACTGTTGGTTTAATAACCATTAAAGTGGGTCAGATCACAGAGACAGGCAAATAAGCTGGGGGGTGGGGGGCTCACATCCAGTTCAAACCATTATACACAGCAACTATGTATGGCAGTTCTGCCATCAATATTACAAGTTATGTGAAAATAAGTCTCTTTAGACAAAATTTATAATACAAATTACAGTCACAGAACAAGACGAGTGAAACAGATCAAGAGGTCACATCTGCTTTATTATTAAGAACATACATTCTGATTAGTTCGTGAGTTAAAAAATAACAAGCATGCCTCATTACCCCTTCCAGTCTATGTTTATCTATAATCTTCCTAACTGTCATTTACTTGGTCATTTTTTTCCTCATTCTCATCCCCACTCTCATTCCCTCTCCAATGAGGTTTCGGTCATACAGTGCTGAAAACAATAGTGACTTAGGATGGAGTTAGTGTCCACCATCCCTTGTCCTTGACTCTGAGACACAACAATCCCTGGGAGCCAAAAGATTTTTGTCATGTGGTGACTTGGTAAAGACATGGTAAGGCAAGTTGTTGAAATTCGACTGACTGGTTTGCCATAGGGTGACCAATTGTCCCAGTTTGTCCGGGACTGAGGAGTTCCAGGTTTCAAACTGTGACAGTCCTAGGCAAACTTGGATGAACTGATCACCCACTTACTCGTGAAAATTTGCAGAATATTCCACAGAGAAGTGAATACTGATGGCAAGTGTGAATATTCAGAAGAATGGCTGAAGGAATTTAAGAAGCTTTATGGAAATCCAGGGTGAAAAACATCTTCTGAACATGAAGGAGACGGATATGGTGTTGAGGAATTTGCAAAGAGAACATCCTTGGTGGATGCTGTAGTGTGAGCACAGATGTCAAGTGAGGACTGAGGTCTCCTTCCCCCCAGCCGCAGGTCGGGTCAATGGCTGACGGTGCTTAGTCTGTCTTTGGGAATTGCCCTCAGCCAAAGAAAGCTACCTTTCCCAAGGTGACATCATCTACCCCTGTGATAGCCCAAAGATCATCTACTCCTGTGGTAGCCCAAAGACAATGTGTGGTACCCAAAGATGCACCCTCCTTGCCTCAAAGTGGAGCAATTATGAGGGACCATCATGGCTCCAGAGCTCCCTCTCAAAGGGCTGAGGTTCTTTGTTGTGATAGCATGACAGAGCAACTCCTCCCTCTGCCTCATCCTCCCTTCCTGACTCCCCACAAGTGTTGATGCTGAGAATTCTCCCCCCAAAAACCCTCCTGAACACAGATCTTGTCCCAGAATCTATTTCCTGGTGTTCAGCATAAGACAATAGATGACAAAAACTTCAGTCCTGAATACAAATACAATGCTGATCAAACAGCCCCATCTTGCCAGGAAGCTGTGATCTTAGAGAAACCCTAACAGACAATTGAAGAGAGGTCCTCAGGCTCAGCTTGATGGTCCTTGGGTGTGTCAACGCTTTGGGCAAAGGAAGATAGCCTGGTCAGCAATTGGAAAAAACCAACGTCCAAGATGATAGAAATTTGAACTCAATTTACCTATCTATCATTATGCAAATAAGAAGGATCTTCTTAGGAATATTTTCTGAGTAGTCTAATAACAGCATACCAAAGCAGGAAATCTAGGCTAGAAGAACACTCTCATATAATACAGTTTCTGGTGTGCCCTCCCACACACTGTTGTGAAATGTAATGCTTTAGGTACTTACTTGTTCCTCAGCATGAAATCTATAATATGGCCTTTTGACTCAGGAATTGTGTATTCCAGGAAGAGCAGATAAACATTTCCTTACCATATCCTCATTGATAAGTATGAGGATAATAGTGGTGGCAATGACAATGGAATTGTGAACAATAGTGGGGAAAAAATCCCACAGAACAAGAGCTGGCAAACTGACCTGCCAAACCCAGCCCACCACCTGTTTTTGTAAATAAAGCATTATTGGAACACAGCCATGTCTATCCCTTAACATATCGACAGCAGCTACTCATGCACTGCAATCGCAGCGTGGACATACGATCTGCTAAGTCAGCAATATTTACCAGGTGGCCTGATGCAGAAAATGTTCACAAACCCCCAACCTAGGTATGGTTGAAATGTGTGGCCTGTTAATTGTTGGTCTCAAGAACAAAAGATTATGGCAGTTTACTCAGAGAGAGACTGCTCAGAGAGAACTGTAGGTTGACAAGACAAATGACAATGAAAGAAGTCTTTTAAAGGGTTGTTTTTCACAGTACCACTTTGTCCTTGGAGAATCCAGTTCCCTAACGATCATCACATGGCCAACAAGCACATGATGAGAGAGCTAAGGCAGCCCCGATGCACCCTCTTCTGGAAGGTACTCAAGCATCCAGAGACCATGAACGTACATTACGGGTATGTATACAGGTATTTTATTTATTTTCAATTGGCTATATCTAACGTTTTACTTAGAAATAGGGGGTACCCAGGGTATTGATGGTTTATCATCATACAATTTAATCTACCAGTGTATTACTATATAAATATGCTTTAACTTAACTATTATAGCACTTGTAGTCTTCAGGCATCCCACTGGGAGGAATAGTCATACATTTTCCTGCAGGAATATTAATGTGATTACTAAGTGCTGCCTCCACCTACAGAGGGTGTTCTGTGAGATATGGCAAAGGTACATGTTATCTTTCTAAAATACGCATAACTCTGAATTCCAAAACACATCTTGTTCCAAGTGCTTCAGATAAGAAATTGTGGATGTCTATGGATATTTAGCATGCATTTGAGAGCTGGGGTTACCCAGTGTTGTGGAAATCCTGGGAATTTAATCAGAGTGAGTGCCAAGAAATCACTCTATACATGAAGAACATCTGGAATTATCAGACCAAATCAGACAGTTGCATTCCTAATTCCCCATTTCACATGTTGGAGACTCAGTCATGTTGCTGGGGGGCTGGGTTTATTTCAAATCCACAATCAAAACTGCTAGAATTTTTAGTAGTTGAGTTCAACTATAAAGCAGCATTTATGCCTGAAATAGGGCCAAGTTTGAATTTATGACACAAAACAAATTTCTTAAGTCAGTTCAACATGATAATGTTGACCCAATGAGGGAAAACACTTACAACCACAGAATTCTCTCTCCTGCCATGGGGATAGTTTTAATTTTGCCCACGAATTTGACTAGTGTTGTGTTAGTTACTGAGGCCACTTTATGGCTTGTTCTGGATGGGAGAGTTGTTACCATCTTCAGTTTATACTAAGGGTATTGTAATTTTCAAGGGATCAGTTGGTGATTTCACAATTCAGAAACAATGGCAGGCCACAGGAAACATGTGATTTTTCTCATTCATATGCTGCATAATGGAAACGTCTCCATTTTCAAAATTGCATTGGTGATACCATTAACATCCCCTGTAACCTTTGTCGTGTGCCATAGGTGGCAGGAAAAACCTTCACTATAGGATCCAGCACAGGGACTTGCCCATTCCAGTCCTGTGAGTTATTACCTGTGTAATAACTTGGGCGATCTTGGGTGAGTGATTTTGCCCCTGAGTCTCAGTGTTGGGGGACATTTACATCTTCTCTCCCTAAATCAACTGTGCGAATCTCCCAGTGGAGGCCACATCTTTGTATTTCCATTGTCCAAAAGGCTGTGTTTCAAAGAAGATGGGGGAGGGGTCTCACTAAATATTTACTGGACTTATGTCTTAAATTAGTTGTGCAATGAGTTCTGGAGGTTTCTCTTGGGGAGCTATGAATGGCCTTAGAGTAATCATAAGTTTAACACAGAATTGGAAATAAAGAGCCATGTAAAAGTATTTCTTATAAATATCAACCTCTATAAAAACTGTAACTGTAACATAGTAAGATATATAGCATATAGATGGGTGCCAAAAATCCTTGGCTTGGAGACGCATCACTCTAAGGTCTGCTTCCAGCCTCACGTGGAGTACTCCCTTCATGTCTTCACATCATCTTCCCCCGTAAGTGTCTTTCTATCAGTCTCATTATGAGGATACCAGCCATATTGAATTAAGGGTCCACCCTACTCCAGTATTACCTCATCTTTACTAATTACATCTGCAATGACTTTGTTTCCAAATAAGGTCACCTCTGAGGTCCCAGGAATAACACGATTTGGAGGGATCACTATTCAACCCAGGGAAAGCAGCCTTCTTTAAGAATGGATGTGGGGGGCAGCCCTGTGGCTGAATGGTTAAGTTTGCGCGCTCCGCTTCCATGGACTGGGGTTTCACTGGTTCGGATCCTGGGGGCGGACATGGCACCGCTCGTCAGGCCACGTTGAGGTGGCGTCCCACATGCCACAACTGGAAGGACCCACAACTAAAATATACAACTATGTACTGGGGGGATTCGGGGAGAAAAAGCAGGGGAAAAAAACCAAAAACAAAAAAAGAAAAAAGAATGGATGGAAGTTCCCAGTTCACTCTCTTAGAGAACAGGGAGGCAGAGAAAGGGAAGGAAAGCTAGAGCTGATCCAGAATTCATTCTCTTTGCTCATATCTGTGGATTGTCTCAGATTTCCTCATTTCTATCATTTCTCAAAACAACATCTATAAATCAACCCCAGGGAGTTTATACAAGCCCAAAGGCATTCCTTGTTGTTCAAAGCACCTTCCTATCCAATATCCCACCCATCCCTCCAGTAACGGGCTGTGTTTGTGAAAAGACTGTTTTCCTGGTTACAGGTAAAAGGACTTGAGAGTTATTAGAGCTAACGCTAGAATGCACTTTCCCATGGCCAGTTACTAGCCCAAAAGCTATACGAGAGGCCTGGATGCAGCTGAGGGTGGAGTCACCCCATGATAAGGAATATCTATCCCATGGGCCCAGGGAAACAGAAGTCTTTCGGGGAAGCCCAGCACTGGGCACTTGAGGGCACGTTATCAACTCTGAGCCAGCCCCTAAAGCATGCACATGTGCACTAGCTTTACTTTACTTCTCTTCAACTAGCTCCTAAAGAGTTTTGGCGCCCTTTGTGGGATGAATTTCTGAGGACCTGCTTCATGAAAGACACTGTAATTCCGTCATCAACTTTATGGCTGGAGAGATGAAGCCAATATGGCAAGATGTTGGCAAGCACTGAATCTATGATCACCTGTATACCCTTCAATGATTGCATCTGTGATTATCTACCCTTCATAACTGTATGCAGACCCTGAAAGGGATACAGATGATCATCCTCTCATTGAGATGTAAGTGGGGGATAAATTTTGTAATAAAAAGTTGGGTAGAGCCTTAGAAAACAGAATCAGGGTATAACAAAATAAACTATAATCATTTCTTAAAAGGCCGTCCCTCCAGCATCAACTCACAGGAAAAACTTCAGCTCGGCCATGAGGACAAGGTTCCTGGAACTGCAGCTGACTTGCAAGCCTGGTGGGAACTCAATACAGAACCTGAACACGCCACGATGTTGGTGCGAGCTCGCGTTCTGCCAGGCGTCTGGTGGCGATGGCCAGGTGTGTGGGCTGGCCTGTCAGCCACAACCAACGGGCCATTAGCCAGACAGCTGGATCAGTGCCCTCCAAGGGGCCTTTGCAGAGTCCAGTCCTTGCTCAGGGAATGTCCTTAGGGTGTTTAAGTCCACACCCCAAGGACAGTTACCTTCCTAGATGGTTCCCTAAAACAGTGTTTCTATATTTTTCACCCTTAACCTTTCTTGGCATGACCTCGCCTTATTAGCCCATGTTTTCATGATGACAGCTTCACCAAATGGGGTTTGAGTTTACCCTGGGACCTGATAGTTGGTAGACTGGAATTCATAGTCTTAACATTTTATGCTAAAAATAATTTGTTAAGAAACGTGTGTAGAACTTTTTAAAAGCATAATGGCTAAATACCACTTTTATTTTGTCACTTTACCACGGAATAGAGTCCCATATTCTTTGGTTGGCAGACATAAAGCCCTGCCAACTAAAACAGGAAGGGTTTCCTTAATGGATAGTAACCATCTCCTCTACAAACACAGGTTTGAGTTAGGGCATTGAGAAGCAAGCCATCAGTGGGAAACATCGGCTTTGGGCTTTCCTTGCTGGTAAGTGGCATCTGACTTAAGAGGGCAGTTTGACACCATTTGAGTGTGGGTTTTAAAATGTGATTTAGAGGTAGATTCACAATTATTTGCTTTCAGTGTAAAACTATTAATCTTGGGGAGCTGGGTGAATTTATGGAGTGCTGGCTCTGTCCGGTGAAGACTTTTATAAATTACCTAATACTTGGTTACCCCCCAACACCCCCCACCCCGTGCAGTAATATTCATTAAATTAACATCTGGTTTTACAGCCAGATGTAAGCTCAGGACATCTGATCTCAAATTTTAACCGGAGAGCTTTGGAGATACGGGTGTCGTGGCTCAGCCAGCAGCGACTGACTCTGTAGAGTTTGAGTAACATTGTCTAGGAATTAAAATCCAAAGGCCTGGATATATAGGTGAGAGGATGGAGCCTCGTGAAGGGTGACTATCTCACCTAACATCATACAGGCATGCAGCTGAAACCGCAGCAGAGGCCCACGTCTCCAGACCCCAGTTCTGTGCCATCCCCATGACATCACTAGCCTATCCCCACAGAGCAAATATTCCAACCTTTTGTGACATGGCCAATCATGACAGCAAATGGTAACTAGTCTCAGGTGCCTTATATTTGTCAAGAAATGACTTTAACAAGCGGGAACCTTGACTTTTCCTGCTGTTTCATTACCAGTTGGTTTTAGAAACCAGAGACTCGGGTCCAAATACCTGTGCCATGCAGGGAGATCCAGTGAATAGGGAGGGAACCAGAAGTCAAGGACTAGAGAAAGCTAACTATGACTTTCTTGAGAAGTCTGGCAGGAAAAGAAAGGAGAAAGTTTTAGGTCAAGAGGTTAAGACCAGAGGAAACAGAGAGGGTAAAACCAAGGTGACGCAACCAGGCGGTACCCCAGCCAGGCGGTACCCAAAACAAGTGGTGTCCCAGCTGCATCTGATGGGAGCACAGAGAGTATGAGAGGCTGGCAGGAGCTGAAATTCCCTTCATTTTGCCTAAAGCAAAACATCTTTTCCCCCAAATTAAACTCAATTGAAAATTATTAAACAAACGCCAGAAGGCAACATCATTGAACAGAGTTAGTACCTCTCCGTACTGAAGCTCTGACACCTGAAAAAATGGAAAGGGCAAAACTTACTTTTGTGTATGTGTGTGAATGCCCAATTATGATGAATACTCTGGTTTTAAGTGCTTTGTGTTGACAGAATGAAGTTGTTTATTGTGCACTAAGCCTTTGTCTTTCTCTGCATCCATCAGATGTCCCTGAACTGGTAAGCACACTGACTTGAGAAAAAAGTCTCTGTTGTATAAAACCAATGCATGATGAGACAACAGGAAAAGTTAATGTTCACACTGCTTGTTAGTGGACACAAAAATCTTATTTATATAATAATTTCATTTTAGTAAACAATGCAATTTATTAATGAACTTCTGAACATATAAGTAGCTAAGTGAGGTGCCCACAGTAAACTTCGATCAAGGTCTATTTTTACAAGCTATGTCAATGGAAACCAAGTGTGGTAGAGAGAATAATGGCCTCCAGTGATGGCCACATCCTAACCCCAGAACCTGTGACTATCCTACCTGACGTGGCAAAAGGCACTTTGCAGGTGTGATTACATTAAGGACTTGGCGATGAGGAGAGGAGCCTGGATTATGCAGGTGAGCCCTTTTTTTTTTTTTTTTACTTTTTATTAAGATTATGATAGTTTACAACCTTGTGAAATTTCAGTTGTACATTATTGTCAGTCGTGTTGTAGGTGCACCACTTCACCCTTTGTGCCCTCCCCCCACCTCCCCTTTCCCCTGCTAACCACCAATCAGTTCTCTTGTCTCTATGTTTAACTTCCACCTATGAGTAGAGTCATACAGAGTTCGTCTTTCTCTATCTGGCTTATTTCACTTAACATAATACCCTCAAGGTCCATCCATGTTGTTGTCAATGGGATTATTTTATCCTTTTTTTATGGCTGAGTCGTATTCCATTGTATATGTATATCATATCTTCTTTATCCAGTCATCAGTTGATGGCCACTTAGGTTGCTTCCACGTCTTGGCTATTGTAAATAATGCTGCGATGAACTTAGGGGTGCATGGGACTTCTGGAATTGCTGATTTCAAGTTCTTTGGATAGATACCCAGTAGTGGGATGGCTGGGTCATATGGTATTTCTATTTTTAACTTTTTGAGAAATCTCCAAACTATTTTCCATAGTGGCTGCACCAGTTTGCATTCCCACGAACAGTGTATGAGGGTCCCTTTTTCTCCACAACCTCTCCAACATTTGTCACTTTTTGTTTTATTTTTGCCATTCTAACAGGTGTAAGGTGATATCTTAGTGTAGTTTTGATTTGCATTTCCCTGATGATTAGTGATGATGAGCATCTTTTCATGTGTCTATTGGCCATCTGTATATCTTCTTTGGAGAAATGTCTGTTCATGTCTCCTGCTCATTTTTTGATCGGGTTGTTTGATTTTTTCTTGTTGAGTTGTGTGAGTTCTTTATATATTATGGAGAGTAACACTTTGTCAGATATATAACCAGGTGAGCCCTTTTAAAAGGGTCCTTTTAAAAAGGAGGCAGGAGGGTCAGAGTCAGAGGTGACGTGAGGACAGAAACAAGAGGCTGGAATGAAATGGGGAAGGACTACGAGTGCTTCTAGAAGCTGGAGAAGTCAAGGAAACAGATTCTCCCCTAGAGCCTCCAGAAGGAACACAGACTTGCCAACACCTTGATTTTAGGACTTCTGACCTAAACACGGCAAATTTCTATGCTTCCAACAGGTAGACAAAATGCCTACGTCATTTCTAAGTTACAGAAATATTTACTGGCCAACAAAGGCAAGTGTTCTAAGACATGGTTGCAATTTTTATACGGTTCATTATCAAAAATCATGTATTCCGGGAGCTGGCCCCATGGCATACTGATTAAGTTTGGCATGTTCCACTTTGGTGCCCTGGGTTTGCAGGTTTGGATCCCGGGTGAGGACCTACACTACCTGTCAGTCATGCTGTGGCAATCACCCACAAATAAAGTAGAGGAAGACTGGCACAGAAGTTAGCTTAGGGCTAATCTTCCTCAAGCAAAAAAAAAAAAAAAAAAAAAAACAAGGAAGATTGGCAACAGATCTTAGCTCAGGGCTAATCTTCCTCAGGAAAAAAAAATCATCTATTGTGAACATATGTGTCAGATAAGGGGGATATAAAGATTAATAAGCCAGTGGCTTTCTCTTTAGGGAGTCCACATTTCACATTCAAAAACTAAATGCACAGTGTGTTAAATGCAATAGTCAAAATGCATACAAACTCCATGGACAACACTGACCTGGCATATATAGGTTAAGGAATGATGGATTTTCCCCTGTGGAGGGGCCTGACCCTCCACGGGGATTTTATTAATGTTATTGGGGTTTTAGTTTCCCCTATAGCTCATCTATTGGAAAAAGGACCTAAGTTGCACTTTGAAGGTGGAATTTGGAAGATGACTTCTGGTATTTGTGAAAGAGAAGTAGCACAGAGTATTCCTGACATAAGGAGGACTAGGAAGAAAGAGTGGGAGCTAAGTAGGAAGAGAGTTTGGAGGGGAGAAGGGCAGAGGCAGGATGAGAATGCAGCAGGATGGAAGCTGGAGTCCCTGGAACGGAAGGTTCACAGTGGGGAGCAGTGACAGATGAAGTCAGATGAGTCAAATGGAAATAGATTTTCAAGCATCAGAGGGGCAAGAGCAAGCATTTCCAAAGTAAGATGAGGTAGGTTTTCAAAGAAAAATGAGACGTTGTGGGAAAATTACTCTCACAGAGGAAAAACCGGTAGGTTTTGATTGAATGGAATTTTTCAGAAAATGAGACCAGGGAGGAGGCGACTCCAATAATCTAGGCCACTAGTCTTCAAACTGGGGCTCACCTACTTCTAGAGAGATACAAAGATTTGCTGAGGGGCATGTGGGGAAGGGACGTGCTCAGGGAAGCGTTTCTGGACTTTCACCATCCACTTGTGCTCTGCTCCAAAAATGCGCTGCCTGAGCATGCGCCTGCCTCTCTGACAGTCAACCACCTTCTCTTTGCACAGAAGGCGTCCCACTCATCCCGGCTCTTATCTGGCAATTACTCTGGGATATAAAATCTTATGGCATGCCTCAGGGACAACTTGAAAACTTGGTACCGATGGGATATTGGCCAAATGCACCAAGAGTGAGCGACTTTGGGGCTAGGCTGGCCAGGGAGTCACTGGGAAAAATGCAAATGGTTCCAAAGTGCCAGCACAAAACCCACTTTAAAGGAACATTCTGGAAGGAAAGGAGACGACGTTACAGAACTAAAAAGGAACAAGGTAAGTACAGAGACTGAGGGTGAGTGGAGAAGCAAAATAGGAAAACTGAAAGAAAATCATGAACTTTTGCCCAAAAAAGGGCTGTGGTGCCTACCCGCCCCTTTCATTGGATGCATCTGTATAGTATATCACTGTTGAAGTCCTACAAATGCAGTTGGCAGACAGTGGCCATGGGGACAGAGAGGAGGTACATTCAAGAGGTATTTTAGAAACTAAGTTATCCAGAAGGATGACTAGATAAGGGTATGGGAGACCAACACTAATGCTTCCAGCACATGGCCTGCATGATAGGGACACCATTAATTGTGCGAGGAAGTACTGAAGGTGCCATAGACTTAGAAAGGAGAAACTGCAGGTTGTATTTCGAACATACTTAGTTTGGAAAATATTTGTAGCTCATGTAAGAGGAAATAGACAATGAAACACCATCACCATTATCATTTATGAAGGGCAAACAATGTGTTGGGCATTATCATAGTACAATAAATATATATTATCTTATAACCATGCTATATTATCTATAATCTGTTATTCCTTCCCATTGTATAAAAGGGAATCTGACATTTACAGAAGTTTTTACCAACTCAGCTTGGATGTGAAAAAGGTGGGATTTGGATATAGGTTGTCTGACTCTGGAGCTGTGCCGACCATCACTCATGATACCAGCGTTGTCTCCCTAGATGCTGGAACACAGGGGAGAGAACAGAGCACAGCATAGGGAATTAGGAGACCCAACTCCAGGTGACATTTGACGCCATGGTTGTGGGCAAGATCTCCCACCACTGGGAAATAGAAGGAGAAAATGCCTAAGACAGAAGCTTGAGCAAACCAAGCCTTCCAGGGGCAAGGATGGGGAAGGTAACCAGAGAAGGAAGCTCAGAAAGAGTGAGCTGAAAGATAACTGAAGAACCAGAAGTACGAGTTATCACAAAGGAAAAGATACCGGAATTGGCAATTAGATGGTCAGTGGTGACCCTGGGAAAGAAGATCCAAAAGAGGCCAAGCCACTTAGATATGGGTAAAGATGAAGGTCTATGACAAGGACCTCAGAGGATCAGGAGCGCTGAGAAAGAAGCCAGCGTTAGGAAGCAGAGGGGATCATTAAGACAGCTTAAAATCAGGACAAGTGTAAGGATTGAAGGGAAAAAGTTGAGGAGTCAAATTTGAACATATCCATTTGCTGGCCTTTAAGTTAGTTAGTCTGATTGTTTCTGTTGAGTTTTCAGAGGCAAAGTTTCTTGCTAAAAGTGAGAGGAGCAGCAAGTGTTGGGATTCCAGGAGGGTGGTGGATTCGGAATGCTGGGGAACACAAAATGAGTTTTTCCTCACGTTAGTAAATCAATGGACAAGCAGTACCGCAGGCACAGCCCAGGAAGTGAGTCAACGCTTTGCAATGAGTCGAATGAGCATTTCCATCCACTGTCTCACAGAAGCACGTCAGCACTGTCTGGAGTGAGACACATAAAGCAATATGACACTATGTTATCATCTGCTAATTCCAGGTCGGGCGTACCTCTCTGCTACTATAGTTTCAGAACTTTGAATATATGAATGCGGTTTCAGTGGATGGTTAGCTTCATAAGGGTTGAGCTTGATGCACTGGGAATGCTGTCCCGTCAAAGGGCAGAGAAACTGAGTCAGGGTGGACTTGGGAACCAGAGCACCAAGGGAGTATTTTGATCAGTTTGTTTGGGGTTTTGGTCTTCCTGACATCAGATGTAGATAGGTAAGCCATTCATTTCATGAGTCTCGCAGCTTTTCCCAATCCCCCAAATATTCCCTTTCAAAGTCTGAGTTCATTAAAGGAAACCCTATATTGCCACACTGCTTTCTTTAAATGCTTCGTGCTTTTCCTCCTCCACCAGATTCTTTATGGCTTGTGATTGTGATGGCAGACTTTCATGTTTGAGGACCTCCCAGCGCTTGAGCTGCTCCTTTTTCAGTCCCTGGCCCAGAGATAATCTGTATTTTTATCTGAACGACTCTAAACCCCAGGTCTCTGGCCAAACTATGCAGGTCACTTACAATTACTGATTTTAAAAAGAGTATGGTCACCTCCTCCTGAGGATTCTATCATTTGCACTTCAACAACCAATTCTTCCTTGTTTGTCACAGTCAATTTGAGAGCAATATTTTATCTGTGGGATGAAGTTTACAGGAAAAAAGAGTTTATCAGATATTAAGACTTTAGCTGGACAAGACTTCCAGCAGATGCCCAATAGCTGAAGTCCTGGATCACCAAGAGATCAGGCCTGTGTACCAATTTTGTTATCTGTAGGTAAGAACTCATTATTCATTGTCTGGACCAGGCCTGGTCATCTGTTGTTTATTCCTAAATTACATCATTTTGGATTTTCTCTCTGTTTTGAAAATCCTTATCAAATAGTACCCCAGCATGATTCCCTGTCCAGATTTGAAGTTTTGGTTTTAACTTACAACTGCATGATTTGCCTATATTCAGTGCATTTCCCTTACCCCTATATTAGCTGTGTCTTTTGAAATGCATTTGTTCAAATGATAACAGTCTGAGATATACAAGTAATGACAGTCTCACTGACAGGTGTTGACTTGCTTATAAGGAAAATCAGTTTTAAGGGCCTAAGTATAGGAAAGAAATCCATGGGCATTTCCTTAGGAAATGACCACAGTCAGAGGCAGGAAGAGAAAACAGTGACAATGGCAGAAGAGGGACTAGATGAGCTAGTGTCCAGGCAGACAAAAGACAAACATTCCAAACAGCGAGGGGCATGGAGATTCATGGAACAGGTGAGTTTTATTTCTTCATGCCTGAGCAATTTGGTTCTGGGTCTTTCTATGACAGTGATTAGAGAGTCATGTAGTAGAGTGATGTTATCTGATGACTGTCAACATCCCCAAGGGCTATATTCACATGCCATGGCTTCAGAGAAATGTGAGATCTAGAAGAATTTGACTTCTTTAGGACACATTCAGGCAGGTGGTGGGAATGGGGATTAACAGAAGTGGGCATGAAGGCTCTCACTCGGCTGGTGAAAATGCTCTCAAACTGATCTACGGTGATGATCCTACAACTTGGTACTTTAATAAAAACCATTGAATTGTGCAAGTGGGTGAATTAAATGATATGTAAAATATGCCTCAAAGTTGTAAACAAGGATTTCATCAAAACTACTCAAAGAAAAGTAAGAACACAGCCTATTTCTTAAAAAATATATCCACTTAGAAAAAGCTTGCCTTTGTGTGCGGGAGTGTAAACTGAGGGAGGAGGTGGGATCTCTACGTGTTTTCATATCTCTCTCTGCTAACTGTGGAAATGCAGATGTGACTGAATTTTCTCCTGATGTTTCGGGAGGTGTGTAGTCTTTCGTCTTGCACGGTTGTAAGAGAAATACTACTGCAATAAGGACTTGATGTCTATTCCTACCATAACTAGTTTTGCCTGGCTCTTACAATGGATGCTTCCACACACTGTCTCATTTGGTCTTTACAGCCGATGGGTGAAGATGCAAAGGCTCTGCCAAGTGCACCTTTAAGCTGGGAGGGGCTATTTCAACTGGGGGGGGGCACCAGGACAAGAGGAAGGAGGTTCGCTAGGGCCCCCGGAGGCAGTGCAGTCAGGATGGAGAAGCAACATGGCTGACAGAAGCCAACAAGGGGAGAGTAGAAATGAAAGAGAGAAAGTATTCTGTGTCCCACAGACTGTGGGACAGGATGGAATGGGCGGAATGTGCCCAGGCAAGGGGCTCAGGGCCAAGTTCACCAATGAATGGTGCTCATGGGAGGCATTCCAGACTCTCATGAACGTGCACTGATGGTGGGGGCATGGTGGCCTAAAGGCACAACAGAGCCCTGGGGGGCAGGCAGCATGATCTCCATTGCCCGTTTTAAATATGAGCACCTGATGCTCTTAGAGTTTATGGATACCAAAGAGGACATTATTTTCAGGATTATTTCCACTATACCAGCCACCACCTTCTCCTCCTGCCTCCTCATCCTCCTGTTTCTCTTCTTCCTCTCCTTCTCCTCCTGCTTTTAATTTATTTCACAGGGCAAAGTGTAGAAACATTACTCAATTTTAATTTTATATTACATAGCTCATTTAAATTGTTAATCTTTCAGTAAAAAAGAAAATAAACATTTATAATTATTTAATTGAATTATTTTGATTGCCATCATATATATCTGTCAGTGAAGATACATATAGCTCACAGCAAAATTAAATAAAAAATTATCTCTCAAAAGTAATGAATAAAACTGTTTATATGTTGGGCCTAGAATACAGAATCAGTCATGTAATGGTGGAAGTTTTTAATCAAGGCATATTTTTATTATAGAAAGATTGCCAGGAGTAGATGCTAATTCCTTTCAATCAAATTTATTTAGATTCAATTATTACCATATTGTACATGGAAAATGGACAGAGAGCCCTATTTCCAAACATGTTCTTATGAATGTAGCAATAACATATCAGCCTTGTTTTCCCCTGCATTGAGAGAAATTCCAATCAAGAATCTTTATTCTCATAACATCCCAGGAAGAAGTAGCCATGTGTATCTTTGCAGGCAAACTAGAAATGTTTCCTGCGTGAGATGATGATGATGAGCATGTAATTAATTATGTGCCATATGCACAATTCTCTCAGGACACCATTTGTGCATTGGGAGGCTATGGGTGTGGTTAAAAAAGGAAATCCTAACGGTCTTATTAAAAAACAAGTAACTCTATGAATAAGGTAACTAACTGTTGGCAGCATCCCAAGCAAATTGGTGACTAACCAATTGTTACATTGATAGGAAAATATCAAAGGGCCACAGGAATGATTCCTAATATCCCCAATATGTAGTTATCACAGATCAAAATGACGTTATCTTCTCCAATTTAGATCACCATTTGAACCAAGAAAAAATAATTATACTCAAAGTATAGTTTTATGCGCAAGGTTCATTCAGTTTAAAAGACACTAACATAAGATGCATGACCTGAATTAAGAAATCACAGGAAAAGACATTCCATTTGAAAACTTTAGTGGCAGGTATGTTTGAAGTTGGTTGGGAATGTATGAAATTTCTGTGATTCTTTAAAGAAGGCTGCGAAAAGTCACCATATTGATCCCTCCAATAGATCTCATCAAATACATAATTAGGTACCACATATATTCCACACATACCATTGTACCGTGGGATGTTTCACTTCCTAATTAATGGCTGGGCAGTAGCCAGGAGCACTCTTTTTGCTGAAAATAATATGTAATTAGTCATTCAGCCACTTCTATGATACTATGTCTAATAAAATCCCTAATCTCCTAAGTTACCAGCTGGATGCTGGATGTATTTGTTGAAGGTGAGGAAATGGGAGTTGGAAGAGAGATGCAAATTAGTCCAGGAAACCCAAAGGTAAGGGCTCCTGATCACTGGAATTTGAATATTCATGAGGTGATGGGCCATTGGCTCCATCCTCTGGACCTTAGAACCTCCACTTCTGTCCCCAGACCAAGGCAGGCTGGGACTAGGGTGACATATTGGGGGCTGAGCGGTGGTAGAGAGAACAGAGAGGCCAGGTAGCAAAAGAAAGGTAGGCAACTGGTCTTGGAGAACAGGCAAGTGGAGCATGGGACCCAGCAGACCCTGTTTGTTCTGGCTCCATGGCCCAGTTCAAGCTGAGGAGCAGATTCAACTCACCCACTCAGCTTCCTGGAACTGCTGCTACCATCCTGGAATGCCAGCCAGCCACAGGCCCAGGAACTGCCCCTATGGATTTTCAAGCCTGAGAAAAGAGCTACCAACAGGTGGTGCCAAACTGCAGCCACAGCAGGACAGGTTTGGATGGCCCATCTAGACTCTAGAGCCTGCCCAAGGTCCTTATGTCCTTTCATGACTTTGGAACCATGTGTCCCTGCATGCCAGGTGACTGGTTTCTGGGACTCCTCCTCTGTTTTATTACACTAGAGTCAGAATTGCCTTGGTAATTGCCTTTCCCAGTAGGCTGCAGGGCAGACAGAAACAAGTCTTACAAATGCCAATATGAAGACCAAGGTTCTGCCAAGGGCTCTTTGACGAGCTAAATGCATTCCTCCTCGGCACAAGTTCTGACAAGAGATGTTATAATTGTGCCTCTTGGGGCTTCTCAGCCAAAGTAGAGAAAATCCTCTAAGATAAGGACCTCAGAAATGAAGAGAGATGAAAATCTGTGGTGGAAAACAGTATGGTGGTTTCTTGGAAAGTTAAGCATAGAATTACCATATGACTCAGCAATTCTGCTTCTGCTTCTGGGTATATACCCAAAAGAACTGAAAGGCGTTCTTAAGCAGATATTGGTACACTATACCCAGGTTCATAGCAGCACTATTTATAATAGCCAAAAGGTGGAAACAACCCAATCGCCCATCGACAGATGAATGGATAAGCAAAATGTGGTCTATCCATAAAATGGAATATTATTCAGCCATAAAGTGGAATGAAGATGTGACAGATGTTACAACATGGATAAACCTTGAAAACATGATGCTTAGTGAGAGAAGCCAGCCACAAAACGCCACATAGTATGTGATTCCATTTATATGAAATGTCCAGAATAAGCAAATGCATAGAGACAGAAAGTCAATTACTGGTTACCAGGGGCCAAGGGAAGGGAGATGGGCATGACTGATGAGGGGTATGCAATTTTCTGGGGGAATGATGAAAAAGTTCCAGAACTAGACAGAGGTAGTGGTTGAACCAAAGTGGTTGAATGCACTAAATGCCTCTGAATTGCACACTTTAAAATGGCTGATTGTACGTTATATGAATTTCACCCCAATTAAAACAGCATTAAACAAGAGACATCAAAGTTGAAGTTAACTTTTTTTAAAATAAACCATCAAGCTTTCTGGTATCACTAGCACATTATATCCCCAAATTAAGATTTGGACAAATGCCAAAACCCCTACTGTGAGTGGAAGCAGGACTCTAGGTCACAGCTGTTGAGGATTTGAACCCACCCCCTGGCCCAAGGACCATAGCCACTGTGCTAATGAACGTTCTGTGTTAAGAAGAGCAGGAAGGGCGATGTGGAGGATGCTGGTGTAATGATTCCCAGGCAGTGAGAGAACCCTTCCTGCTGTAAAGCCTGGCTGGACTGAACAGAGGGGCAGGTCTGACCCAGTAGCTAGGGCAGTAGAAGAAAGATGTCAGTGGGGTCCCCTGCGTGCAGGGAGGCAGGGGCTGTCCTCACCAAGGCTGCCTCCTGGCAGGACACTTCTTGATCATCCCATGTCTTCAGAGGGGCCACCAGCCCCCAGACACATTCCTGAGCAAGATGAGGATAGCACTTGGAAGAAGAGAAAATTCTGGCCTTACGCCATGAAATGTTCAATTATTTATTGGATTTCCCATCCTTTTATCATCATCAAATGTAAATACATGACATTAAAATGAGCCAATTATGGTCAATATTGTTAACCTCAGTTTCTACATCAGTTTCCCCAAACATCTGTCTGTTTCTCAGCACATGTTTCTAAATCCTGTTTAAGTTCTCAGGTCCCCCACAAAAAGGCACCTGCCATAGACAGGATTCTAAAATAGCCTCCCTGGCTCCCATCCCCTGGTACCCAGACCTGTGCATGATCTTCTCCTCTTGAGTATGTGTGTGTAGGGAACCTCAGATGTGCTTCTAACCAATAGGATATGGCAAAAGTAAAGGGATGCTGAATGTGTGATTGAGGTCTCTAATCTGTTGACTTTGTGCTGATCAAAGGGGAGATTACTGTAGGTGGGCCTGGCCTAATCAGGTGAGCCCGTGAAAACAGACTCCAAGCAGAAGAGATGCTATCTTGCTGGCCTTGAGGAAACAGATAGCCATGGTGTGAAATCCCTATAGGAAGGGGTGGTCCCTAGGAGGTGAGGGCTCCAGTCCTACAACCGTGAGAAACTAGAATCTGCCAACATCTTGAATGCGTTTGGAAAGTAATCTTGAGCTCCAGATGTGGACACAACCTTGGTCAACATTTTATTGCAGCCCCGTAAGACCCTTGGCAGAGAACCCAGGAAAGCTGTGCCCAGATTTGGTATGACCCACAGACACTGTGAGATAATCAATGGGTGGTGTTCTAAGCCACTAAATTTGTGGTAACCTGCTAAGCAGTGATGGATAACTACAGCATCCACTCCAAAATAGACATAAAATAGTAATAACACCATAGAATTTAACCAGAACGTGAAACCATTTTCAAATACTGTGGTTGCCTCCATCAGCAGCCAAAGATAGCAGCTACGGGTCATGTCAATAAGACTCACAAAGAACTTTCAGTCCAGTCCTGGGACTTGTGGCTTTTCCTTTGATTCTGCGAACTTCCCACATAGGCATCTGACAAACCCCTTTCTGGGTTTGAGTAAGGTGGTGTTGAGTTTCTGTCACTTCAAACCTTCTGAGTCATGTACCCTCCAGCTCTGGACACCTGTTACTATTACTTGCTGGATGAATGAATTTGTCACTTGGGCTGATTTGCAATAAGTTCCTGAACTCCATTTCATGTTGCTGACTATGGTGACTCTGCCTCACGATATGTAAATTACTTGATGTGACCCAGAATGCCCATGTGAGGCAAATGGCTTTCAACACCCCTTTGGATGAGTCACTCATGGGATGTGTGACAATATGGTGGGGCAGAAAAACTCTTGACCCTATCAATAGAAAACAGGTTTATTTCTTCCACCCGTAAAATAGGACTCAACATATAGGACAGCATCAGCCTAGACCAGTGGTTGTCAACTCGGGTGACTTTGCCTTCCAGGGCACACTTGGCAATGTCTGGAGACATTTTTGGTTGTTGCAACTTATGGGTGATGCTTCTGGCATCCAGTGGGCAGAGGCCAGATACGCTCCTAAATATCTGACAATGCACAGGACAGTCCATGACAACAGACAATGGTCCTACTCCAAATATAAGTTGTGCTGAGGTGGAGAATCCTGCTCTAAATCAAAGCTCTTCCTAGAAACTTCAAAATGCTTTTTCTAGACCAGAGGTCAACCAGGGGTGACTTTGCCCCACCCCAGGAGATATCTGGCAATGTCCAGAGTCATTTTGGTTGTCACAATTGGGCAGGTGCTATTGGCATGCCCTGGAGAGTGTCGGAGGATGTGGCCAAACATCCTACAACATACAAGACCCATTCCCCAACAAGGGATTCTCCTTCCCAAATATCAATTGTGTCAGGCTGAGGAATTCTGACCTACATGCACACATGTTCGCCAAATGACAATTTTCCTTTCTTCTTAACTAACCAAAACTAACCATTTTAATGGAATCATATATCTGGCCTTTCAAAGGTCGTGAGAAGCCTTACAGTTTAGTGTCCCCAGGCCACAGAATCCCAGATTGGGCCATCTTGACCCCCAGGAGATCTGAGTCGTGGTTCTTTGCCTCTTAGGTGCATGGGCTGGGGAGGAGGGGTCAGAAGCTGCCTATCACTGGGCACGGGGACCAAAAGGCACAGCCACTCTGCCCACTGATCTGGCTGAATTTAGGTTTCTGATTGTTCTCACTTTATTGCAAAGCTTGGAGAATGCAGAAAAGTAATGATGTTTTAAGTGGTGGAAGCCGCCTCTGGGGTATATGGGAGTATATGATGATACTGTAAATGGAAAAAAAAAACCCCACATAGTACAACCATCATCTGATGTTCAAGGTCACAATGAGCTACAAATGAACCTTCCCTGCTTGCAATTACAACCCCAGGTCCTCAGTCTCGAAATGCAAACTTCTGGAGCCTGGTGCATTTCAGAATTCAGAATTTTTTGGATTTTAAAAAGTAATGTCTTTTTTAAAAAAGTCAAAATAAACGTATTAAAGTATTCAAAGACCACTTCAAAGTTTAGCTGCCTTCACAGCTAAACTGCTTCATAGTTTTCAACTGCTAAGCAGCTGCCTCCACAGTTTTCGGCACTCATAATGGACATTGTAGTTTTCTACACGACAGCACTCATTCTAGTATACATGCCATTTAACAATTCAAATTAAAATAATGTGTAACTATGTGAGGTGATGGATGTTAACTAAACATATTGTGGTGATCATTTCACAATATATACGTATATCAAATCATTATGTTGTATACCTTAAACCTATACACTGTTGTATGTCAATTATATCTCAACAAAACTGGAAAATATATGTGTACATACACATATATATATTCACCAGTCAATAAAACTAGAATATATATATACACACACACATACAGACGGTCCCAGACATGATGGTTTGACTTAGGATTTTTTTACTTTATAATGGTGCAAAAGCGGTAAAAACCATATTTTGAATTTTGAATTTTGCTCTTTTCCCAGGCTAGCGATAATGCAGTGATGCCGGACAGTGGCAGCTCCCAGTCAGCCCCGCGATCACGAGAGTCAACAACCAATACACTTACAACCATTCTGTTTTTCACTTTCAATACAGTATTCAATCAATTACAGGAGATATTCAACACTTTATCATAAAATAGGCTTTGTATGAGATGATTTTTCCCGACTGTAGGCTGATGTAAGTGTTCTGAGCACATTTGAGGAAGATCTATATGTATATTCACCATTAAGGTAATGGCCATTATGTAATTATGTACATAATGTACCATTACGTAATACGTAACACCTTGAGCACAGTTTTGGACAGCAACCTGTGAAGTCACACATATTAATAATTCAGCAGTGAAATGAAATGAATATTTGCATTCCGTGGGATGAATAAAGACTGTTCAACTTTACAGTAGTTTTACATTCATCGGTTCAGAACTAGTTAAACTACCAAGTAAGTTACAAAAAAACTTGGTTTCCAATGTTTTTCTTTTCTTTTTGGTGATGGACAAAGGGCTGTAGATCTCTAATTCGGAAGGCAGGACTTGGAAAGAAGTAGTCAAGAAGTCAGGCACTGGAAGAGCCCGCCTATAGTGAAGAATAATTTAGCCAACTCCCTTGAACTTAGAGAACCCCAGAGTTTCCTCAAATGCGACAGAGGTGGCAAGTAGGGACCCGGGAAACCCTTGCCCAACAACCCAGGTCAGATAAGCTGCGACATTCTCCAGCAAAAGTGAAGAGCTGCCTGGAAATCTGGAAAAAGAGCTGAAAACAGGATACAAGGGCAATCTTTACACCTCCTTCATGCTCCCAGGTGCTACTTCTGTCTCCAATTCAGTGATTCTAAACCGGGGATGGTTTTGCCCCCCAGGAAACATTTGGCAATGTCTGGGGATAATTTTGGACTGGCGGTGGGGGTGTACTATGGCATCTAGTAGGTCGATTCTAAATATCCTACAATGCACAGGACAGCCCCACAACAAAGAATTCTCCTGTCCCATACGTCAATAATGCTGAGGCTGAGGAAACCTGCTCTCAGTCAAAGCTCTGCCTTACGCATTGGAAATGCTTATTCTAGGTCAGTGGTTGTCAAGTGGCACTGAAGGAACATTTGGCAACATCTGGAGACAGTTTTGGTTGTCGCAACTTGGGAGGGAGGCGACACTGGCATCCAGTGGGTAGATTCTAAATATCCTATGATGCACAAGTCAGTCCCTACAGCAATGAATCTTCCAGGGCTGCAGTGGAGAAACCCAGGGGTAGACAAATTAGTTGTAAAGGAGAACCTCATGGTCCCCCGTCTATCTCTGGACAAGACATCCCACAATCCTGGAACCACTAAGGGGAACATTGGACCCTAGACCCCCTCTGTCTCACCTCTGGGCTTTCTATCAGAGTTGAAAGGCAAGGGTGCTGTGCTCAATGAGCCCAGTGCTGAGGCTCTGCCCTGCACTTCCTCCTCGTAATAAGCATTTAATTATTATTGACATTGGCACTTGCAGTATTTACACTGAGAGTTTGTTTTCCAACTTGGACAACTCTGGAGGTAAGACTGGACTTCTGTTTCATCACTGCTACATCTTTTATCACCTACATCCCAGGGATGCTGAGTAAGGGCTTGTTGACTCACTGACCGAGTTTTACAGGGTTAATTTCCAAACAAGGCAGGAATTTTAATGAGAAGACAAGATGCAAACAAAACAATGGAGCTAGAGACTGGTCCAGAGAACATACCTCATGATTTTTACCCACAAACTTTTAATGCTTGTTTCATTCAACCTTTTAAGGGATACCTGACATTTACTGTACAGGTTTTAAATACAAATAGAAGGATCCTTTACACCTCTTTTTTCATGCATGGAAAGCTTTCACATTTCTGGATCCATCATCTGGATAGCATCAGTTGCTATGCTATAATCTCATTATAAATGAATACGGGGCAATTTCTCAGTTTGTAAATATTAATGTCACTGTAGACACCAAGTCTTAGGGATAATCTGTCAGGTATTATTATGCGTTTAGCGAGACAAAGAGGTCCTACTGAAAATGACTATAAAACGGGATAATCTTTCAATAAAATAGTTTCGCCATTTTTAGCGACATCATCTTTGATGACAACTTTTTTTATCACGCCTCTCATTCAATCTGCAAAGGTTAGCTCAGAGGACAAAATTGATGTATACATAAGAGATGTTGATACCCAGATAAGACAGTCAGCAAGAACTGGACATCTTAATTAATTGGGTCTTCACTCATATGATAACATGGCAGGTTTACTTGAAAGGGATTACACACGTTTCTTAGTATCTCCTTTTGGAAAAAAATAAGTCATACATTTGGTTGGTTCATTATTGTAGATTTTGTAAGGCACGCATTACAAAGGTTAAGTTGTCCCAGATGCTTATTTTCTGTAATTGATATGAATTCTCAGAATAGAGTGGTCGATTTCTGAACCACACATTCATTCCTCCTTTAACCCAGCTCCTTTATAAAGATGGTCTACATGGCCAAACACAATCTCAAACACTGGAGTAATAAACACCACACCACATCCTATTTAACAAAATCAACATGGCCTGTTAAGAAGCCTTCGACTCCGTAGTCCTGAGGATAAATTTAGTGATCTACATGCATGCTTCTCAATTAGGTAGGAAATTTTGTTCTTTTTTCATTTTTCAGGACACAAATTCAAGGGCTTTATCACAGATTTTAAATCTGTATATTTAAAATGAAACATATGTCAAAAAATTTTAAAAAGCTTTAAAAAAGAATGGAACTGCTATTAATTCCTTCTCGAACTTATTTTTTAGAAAAGCAATGAGTAGTAAGCTTAGAATAACACCAGTCTCATGGAATACATTTGATGGAAAATACATGTTATTTATATTCATTGTATCTAAGTCAGAAGCAGTGGTTGTAATACTTTGATATATAAAGTTAATTAATTTCATTTCTCTGTTGAGTAAGCTATAGTGCAAAATACACCTCTTTATTTGCTCATTTCCTCTTAGGTTTCTTGCCTCTAAGCTCTCCATGATTCTCTTTACCAAGCTTGTGTTTTCAAACTACCACTTTAATCCAGAAAGAAAGACTATTTGGCAATTACTTTCTTCTCCCTAATAGACCTCCTGGTTTTAGGACAAATGAACAAATGGAAACATTTGATAAACTGTTGTGGGTAGTTCTACAGATTTTTAAAAAATGTAACCCTACAGATAAAAAATGTACAAACTTTCATTAGTCCCATAGAACATAGTTTAAAATTCTCTCTTTCTCACAGCTAGGACTTAGCTCTTCAGTTTATTTAATTAACTCTTACCCTGCATGCTATTTAACTACTCCAGAAAGCGAAAGAAATAGAAACTTTTAGACTTCCTTTGAAGCTGTATGACTAAAGGAACTATTCCCAGTAGCTGTTTTCTGTCATCATTTATCTCCATATCTTAGCAGCAAAGCAGCAAAAAAAAAAAAAAAAATTAATCCAACTCACCAGTCCTTACGAGGCTCTCAGACAGGGCCACCCACTAGGAGACTAAGACACCGTACCTTCTCTTCAAGGATCTCACGCAGTTTTTCAAATAACCACACTAGACAGCACCCCAGCCAAAAGCTTCTGGGGTATGAATAATCATTTGACAGCCCAGGGAAGTTATATTGACCATCACTGGCCATAAAGTCATCGCTGGGGAATTGGCGAATCTATCATAAAAAAGTTATTTAACTGCATGTTTCTCCACCAGGGCTGCTCTCACACCCCACGTGTTTCAGATATAAATCAGAGGGAAGCTGGACTTCCTGAACCGAGTAATCACCGTGGGAGACACGTGTATCCGTTCTGAATACTTAATAGCAATCTTTATTTACCTGTTAGCACCCTGAAGTGGAAAAAAAAAAATGGAAGTTCATTCAGAGCCTTTTGTCTATACACTGGAGTTAACACTTCACTGTGTACCCTGAGGAAATAGACTCGTGTTAGTGAGGAAGTGGGGAGGACTATGAAATGGTGGGGTGACTGGCCACGTGGTGATGTGCTTTACTATCAGGAAGAACTCAGGGCGAGGGTGGTCATAGCGAGGGTTATGTTTTGAATGCTCTGTCGATAGCCTGATGCACAGAAGCCCTGCTGGCCCGTCTGTTACGTGAGGTACACCTACATGTACATTGCACACAGAGTCCCAAGCAATTTCTTCTCTTTGTCAACACCAAGGTTAGGCATTGAGCAAGATGGTATGGCTTATCAACGCTGATGAAATGAGCAGGGCGGCTTTGCTCCCACATCTTGCAGCAAATACTACCCCAGGAAAAATAACTTCAAGCGTTTCTCTTTTGATATTTTCCCTCATGCCATTCATTTTGTTATGTTTACAAGGAAAAAAAAAGGTAAAGCCTAACTCTGCATCTTTGTTTTCATTATTCTACTTCTATAAATAAAACATTGCTTATTTTTAATTATTTTGCGTGCCTCTGGCTCTCGGTAGGCACTTGAATAATTAATGCATAAAGTAGTGGGTGCTAACATATTTTCTATTCTTAATGGTAACCTCGGATGAGAGTACACTGAAACCTGAAAAGCATTTATCATGAATAAGCATGACTCCGATATCATCAGAAGTCGACATTTGGTCTCCCAGGGTGTCTATAAAATTTACTCGTTGGAGAGACGTTTTATACCAGCTAGTGGTCAAGATTCCAGCATGTCCCAGGATGCTTCCGGTCAACCAATGTTTTAAAGCTCAAAATTAAATGTCTAGTGCAATAGTAAAACCTCACGGGTTTAATTCTGGGGTAAGTCACCCCCAGCTGAGGCAGGGCATGTGGAAGGCAGCGTCAAGCTTTCTCATTTATCGTCCATCCCACCCCCAGCCGCTACTACGGTCCCTGTGTGCATGGAGTGTGGAGGGAAAGATAAGCCAAAGGGGACAGAAAGTTCCCTTCCCGCTGGCAGCTGGCACTGTCTAGAGATGGCTTTAGGCAGACTGGAGGCTAACCTTTCCTCTGAAGCGCATCATCACAGGTTCTGAGGAGCCATCACACTCAATTCTTCCCCATCTACAACTCCTAAGGTCCCACAGGGTTCCCTCCATCGAAGATTCCTCCAGCACTTCATTTCCTTGCACCTCTCCCGATGCTTCTGACTTCATACCTTGTTACAATAAACATTCCCCCAGAATGTTTATTTTAGTCAGTAGAAGCAAGACTTTGGAGTCAGACGGACATGAATTCAGTCGTGACTCTGGCACCTGGCTAGCTGTGTGACCTCGGAAAAGTACTTAACCTTGTGGAGCACCAGCCTTCTCTTCTGCACAGCAGGCGGAATAACACGGTCCAGGCAAGGTTATTGATTAGGGGTAATGGCCCAGGGCACAATGCCGAGCACATAAATGGATGCTCCTCTCCGGCGAATTTTAGAGTACAGAAGCAAAAAGACTTCACTTGACAGAACAATGTAAACCCCTGTGCTTTGAGGTCATGAAAAGCAGGAGCATTGTTTCATTAACCCATTTAGGTGCTTACTGAAATTGTTCGGAACTGAACACAGCTGATGTTTGACATCTCTCCAACCACACTGACTGTCAGCGGCATCACACGGGAACCTTCCAGCTAAAGCTGGGCATGGCTTCTCATTTTGGACTCCACAGAGGAAAAGCCCAGTAGAGAGAGACTGTTGGAAAATTCCAGAGTCCCATAGATCTAGAGCACAATGCAGTCATTCAGGGATTAGCAAGCAAAGGCTCATTCTCCAACACTGAACCTAAGGACCAAGGCTTGATCATTAGGGCCCCGAATTGAGGGACAAGCATCTCAATGCAAATCAGGCATCTGGGACAAGAGCATGGTGCTTGCAGAAGAGTTCTTCTCTTAGCCGCAAGGAGAGATGAGAGCCTGGAGCTCCAGAATCCACCATGCAGCCGCCCAATTATTATCTACAATTATCTTCCCATTGTATTTTTCACAGCGGCACAGCATCACCTGCGTGTAGCTCTGTACCTTCAGGACGGGCTCAGCTCTTCTCAAGTAAGCCGTCTGCGGCCTTCATAAAGCCCAGAAATGCTAGACATCTCAAGCATCCTCACATCTCCAGTCCTGAGACCCTCCCTGGCAATTACGATGAAAGTTATTTCGGGGCAAAGGGTGAAAATATGTGCAAAATGCCCTCACAGAATCCTTCCTCTGTGTGCCAGACACAACGTGGACGAGGGCTGAACCAAGAAAGAAGATGGAAAATTCTGAGTGGTTTCAGGTCACTGGTTTCAGGGTAGGTGTTTTTGGTTATTTGTGGTTTTTAATTATCATGCACTTCCTGTTCTTCACTAGCTCGGCTAAGCACAGCCTTCTCCTTGATAGACTGCATTTGGGGGTTTGAAGTTATAGCTTATTATTAAACCCAAAACTAAGCCCTAGTAAATTACCTTCCTTAAATGGCATTCTAGTCTACTCCAGGAGGAAGGTAAAATGCGAATTGATTGCCTCTGAGGTTCTTTCAGAGCAGTTTAAATGGCCATAGGAAACTGAGTTGAAATATATATTTTTTAAATGTTATTCTTTATACATTAATATAATGGCAGCCAACAAACATTCAATTTAAAGGCACCCACAAAAGAACAAAATACATTTATTCTACCTGTTTGATCCATCTGCTTCCTTCACCTATTCTACAACACTCAGGGCTGTGCCATTATATATATACATATACGTACACACATTAGACATTATGAACACTCATCTTAAGTTTCATATGCCCACACACACATAGTTACATGTAATATATAAGGTATGTATACATACCAATTAAACATGCTTAAATTATGTGTAATGACTGTTCCTCTTAGATTTCTTAAAACCACACACATATATTATTTATATATAATATATAACATATTAACACGTGTGGATATACGTAAGTTAGATATATTTAAATTGTATACAGACATTTCCTCAAGTTTCTTAAAATGACACACACAAACATTTTATCTATATAACCTAAGTGTGTGAGTGTGTCTATAGATATACATACATATACACACATCCCATTCCTCTTAAGATTCTTAAAATCTTCACTATTTGAGGTACTTAAGATTCTCATTCTGTAGAACTGGCTATGTAAATTTACTCTATTTCAATGCGTTGGGTATCACAGTGGCTTACTCAGATCCCAAATTCATAGCAAACGACTGCTTCAGGACAGCTGGTGGTTAGACAGAATTAGAGAGTCCCAATGGCCCCTAAACATCACAGTAGGCTGACTATTCTAAAAGCATGTTGGGAGGGACTCAACCTAACGGGAAGTTAATACATACTACTTTCTTTTTGAAGAGTATGTGTGATGTGTTTGGGAAATGCTGTGTGAAAAAAAAAGAGAGAGAGAGAAGAGCATGGTTGACCACAGGAACGGAGCATTTCGAGTGAACATGTGGCTTGTGGATTTAAGAGGATGACCTGGTGCACCTTTCTCCAGGCTGATGTCATCTGGGGAAGGGAGAGGAGGAGGCCTGCAACTCACCGCTGTTTGCTGGGTCGCTCAGGACACGTGGGGTGGTGCAGAGCAGAACCAAGAGCAAGCCTGCCCCTCTGGGACTGACGGGGCGAGAGCTGCTAGGGCAAAGGAGGTCACAGTCGGACACTGTGGCTGCTGCCCTCGTGGATTCACATCCACACTGCAGAACGAAAAACCTCCCAAAAGTTTCTTCTTGTTTATTTTTTGGAAGTTTCTTTTTCCTTTTTTCTTACAGTTTTTTGCTGGTGGTCTCCCGAATATTTTTTCCTTTTTTGTACAATTATGAATGTATTTGATTTTGACGTTAGTTATCTATTAGGGTTATGGTTTTGCTTACCTACCCACAATATAAGAAATTTTACAGACATAGAAAAAATATAAAAACAGATCTGATTGTTGGTTCTTTTAGAGGAAGCAAGATCAATTTAGGTTCGACTCCACCTTGCTCCTTCTCAGGTATATGACCTGAGGCAATGCAGTTAACTTCTCTCAAGCTCCATTTCCTCATTTATACAGTAAGAATAATTACATCACTTCCCTTTCGAAGCGGTAGGGAGAATGAAATAAAGAGATGGTTTATAAAGTAGTGAGCGTGTCTTAGTCATTTGAGGGCTGGTGGCTATTACTGCATTTGTTATAAAAAAAGCCAATTTTAACCACAAACAACTAATCATTCTTTAATTTAGACTCTCAACACCTGCTTTGAATAAATATTTCTGAGAACTGACTAGAGCACTATGCAATTTGTATAAGATACTGCATGGAATTGAAGCCTCTGCCGTGAGCTGGTGGTTTCATCAGAAGCAGCTGTGATGGAAGGTGCCCATTACAGAGGCTCCCATGAGGCGTGGCCACATGGCCACTCTGTCAGAGGAGAGAAGATTCGAATACAGGGCCCTGGACACCCTTCCCTGCGAATCTGCGGAAAGAGACGGAGGAACCCAAGACATCAACATCACTTGGCATTCCACCACGGGCAAGAGCATCCTTAACAGGTCCTGGATGGAGTGGGTTATACCAGAGATTTAGCCAGACCCAAAACATCAGGAAGGGAAGGAAGAAAGAGGAAGGGAAGGAGAGAGGAATAAAGATAGCTCTTGCCCCGCTTTCCTGCTTCGCTAGGCTCCTGGATTCATATATATATATAATGTGTGTGTGTACATAAATAAAGTGTCAGTGTGTCACTCAAGGCATCAATATGTTGAGGCCTGCCCCCACCCCTCCATCATAATATCACAAGCTGCTCCCATGTGAGTTCTCCAGCTAAAGGAATGCTGAGCAACGGGACCCTTGCAGTTGGAGGGGGCATGATAGAATCTCCAAACTCTCCACAGACCCTGACCAGTCATGCCGGCTGTAGCCTCAAATGTTCCTCAGGTCTTGACTCAACATGTCCCTTGCAGACCCAGCTCTGGCAGCTGGCAGCTGCAGGGCTTTGCAAGGGCAACCTGGAGGCATGGCATCATCCATCAACCTCAGGCTCCCTGGGACCAGGTCGGAGCTATGGACAGAAATCAGGGCTGGTGAGGATGAACTTCAGGGCTGAGTACGACTGCTTGCAAAGACAATTGGTCTGAAGCAACTTTCCAAATACAACACACAAAGCAAACACAGAGACAGAAGAACCAAGACAGCAACATGAGGAAGTTGAAATAAGCTAAGACTTTAGAGAGAGTGGCATATATTGGCAGATAGGTATATATACATATATATAGCTTTTTTTTTTTTACAATAAATGGCGTGTTTAAGTTTATACATTGTGTGAGGAAGGATCTTTTTATTTGTCCCACCAGTTCTTAATGAGCTTGACACCATTCTACTAGGTTCCATCCACTACAGGTGGATCTTCTCTGTTGCAATTAAAGTCATCAGGAAAAGTAAGCTATCATTCCATGGGGAAAACACAATTCTGCAAAAAATAAATTGTAATTCGTGGAAGAAAATCCATCCTTCCTCTTCACAGAAGCTGTCCATCTTTGTGAGAATTATGACAAGCCACAGGGCATCTAGTTACTTACCTAGAAACCACTTCAACAGAACACATTTTCATTTTTTTCCAATCTAGCTTGTGATAAAGAAGCACTAGAGTACCCAGTTTTGCTTTTAAAGTGAAAGTGTGTCACATCTTATACAAGAGATGTTTCTGAAGAGTGTGGAAAATAAGACAAAAAAATGAGTTGTGGGGCTACTCCGATGGCGTAGTGGTTAAGTTTGTGTGTTCTGCTTTGGCGGTCTGGGGTTCACAGGTACAGATCCCGGGGGCAGACCTGCACACCACTCGTCAAGTCATGCTGTGGCGGCATCCCACATAAAATAGAGGAAGATTGGCACAGATGTTAGCTCATGGCCAATCTTCCTTACCAAGAAAAAAGAAAGATTTGAACCATGTTTTCATGTCTATGGGGAGTAGAACTTCACCAGGTTCCCCAATGCATCACTTCTGCAGTTGCCATGAGGTTTTGCCAGTTCAGTCATAGTGAAGGGGGAACTCCCTGTGGGCACCTTGGTTCCTGTATGTGAATAAACTGGATTCTCTGCCAGGAGCCATGCCCAGAGCTGCAGTGGCTGAAACAGGGTGAGGGAGACCTTCTCCACATATCTCTGTCCCAGGATGTCTGACACCTTCATCACCTCCATCTACGTGTTTGCCCATTTTTGCAGCAAATCTCTAGAGGCTTCAAAACCCAAGCAACCCCCTAAGCTCCTTTTAAGGAGCGCACTATCTGTGACATTGACATCAAGTACAGCTCCTAGGTTATTCCTGCCATTTTGAGTTCTTAGTCCCGGCACTGGAGCCTTTTTCCCTTTTGAAAATACTCCTTTTATGTAGGGAATCAACAGAAATGTGATGTCATACAATGGGAAAGAAAAATACCTCTCTTGTTTGGGTATCCATTTGTTTCCAGAGAATGGAAAGATAGTGGGAGGGAGAATTCTAAAGACTCCAGCAGTTAAGCACTGGCATATGCAGGCGCCCCACCAATGTTTTTAAAATGAATCTGTTACAGGTTGAATTGCGTCCCTCCCCAAAAAAGATGTGTTGGAGTCCTAACCCCTGGTACCTTAGAACATGACCTTATTTGAAGATAGGGTCTTTACATAGGTAATCAAGTTAAAATTCCGTCATTAGGGTGGGTAGGAATCAGATATGACTGGTGTCTTTATAAAAAGGGGAAATTTGGACACAGAAATGCAGGAATAGAGAGAAGACGACATAAAGAGATAAAGGGATAAGATGGCCATGTACAAGCCAAGGAGAAAGGCCTGGAACAGATTGTTTTCCTCACAGCCCTGAGAACGCATTAACCCTGCTGACACCTTGATCTCAGACTTCCTGCCTCAAGAACTGTAAGACGATACATTTCTGTTGCGTACGTAGGTCACCCAGTCTGTGGTCTTTTGTTACAAGCAGCCTAGCACATTTGGGTCACAGTCCCCTCACTAATTGGTGATGAATTGCCTTCTCTGAGGTCTAACGTCCTCAAAAGGAAATCAGAACTGAAGTAAACGGGAAAGTCGCTTACAATCAACAGCTCTAAAAAGACACAAATTACTTGAACATATACCTTTTGCTCATACTAAGAACTTGACCTGCCTCCCCACATTTAACACCCCCATTTTTCACACGAGGAAACTGAGGCACAGCAGTTCACTGCCTGTCATCGTTGATAAGCTAGTCTTGCTGAATCCAGGTGTGTCCCCAGTATACAGTTTTTACACTTCACCAGAAAGACATCCTCACATTTTAGAGTCTTTGGAACTTTCTTATTTCTGCTTTTTGAAAGATCCTGTCTTTATGCTTAAACGTGCATATGCAACGCCAACTAACATTAAATAGAAACAAGGACAAAAAGTATTTCTGAGTGGGGGGAAAAAAAGCTATTCAGGTTGCGTTCAGAAAAGTTGGAAGAGAATAAAACCTCAGAGCAACCACAGATAGATGAGACATAAGAAGGGGAAAAACGGCAAGGCATCTAAAAAATTCTTACGATTTCGGCCCTTTCCTATAGGATTTCGGCCGGGAGGAGGTGGGGGGAGGGATGCTCAGGGAGATGCAGGCGCCTAGGCTGCAGATCCGCGCGCCACTGCGCACGCGCCGAGTGGGGACCCGGCGAGGAGGGCCGCCAAAACCGAAAGAGAAACTTGCTGAGGGTCCCGGGACTGGCGGCCCAGGCTCCCCCACCGGGGAACTCCATAACTCAGACCACTTGCCTGCACGTTTACGTGGTGGCTGGCAGTGATGCCACCCTGAGCATCTTTGCACCCCTCTCCTGAACGACCCTATGCACCGTTCTTCTAGGATGTCCCTCTTTCCTCACAAACCTTTCCAGATTCAAGCCATGCGTTTGCTCCCAGACTAGGAACTGGGCTGTACGCGGCCCTTGAATGAGCATCCCAGCTTGCTGACTGGCGGGCAGTGAGCAGGAGAATGTGGACTAACTTGCCGCGCCCGCGGCGGTGGGCGTCCCGGGCGCGCGTGCGCGGGACCTCCCGGACGGCACGGAGCGCGCGTGCGCAGCCGGCGCGGCCCGGGGCGGCCCGAGGTCCCGCGGGCTCAGTTTTCCTCGGCGGTCCCATTTGGCTCAGACGGCAGCGCCATGGCAGCACGCGTCTCCCCGCTGCGGCCCGTCACCCACCTGCTCTTTGACATGGACGGCCTGCTTCTGGGTGGGTAGCGGCGCCTGCCTCCGCGAGGGCTTCCCAGGAGGACGCGCGCTGGGGGCGCAGGCTCGCAGGGCTGGGGGCGCGGCGGGCCGTGTCTGGGCCCCCCCGGGCGGGCGGCGGGGCAGCGGGGCCCAGGTCCGGCCGGCCGTGCGCGGGACTGTGGCCTCTTCGCCGGCGGGGGCACCTACTTCCGGTGGCCGCGCCGCGCGTGGGGACGGAGTGCGTGGGGGCGGCGCGCGAGGGCGCGGTGTGGGGGACCACCGCGCGGGCTGGACGAGCGCACCCCGGCCTCAGTTTCCCCAGGTGCACGCGAGCCTGGACGGTCCCTGCCTGCCTGCCGCCGAGGCGCACGCGGCTTGCCTGGAGCATCCTCCAGGGCAGGGCTCCTCAGTCCGTCTCGGTTGAGTATATACCAGTATATACAACACACTCCACAACACGTAGCTGGAGGCGTCTGGGGTGTCCTAGCAGGAGGCGCGGGGAGTTATACTGGCGTGTGCAGGGTAGAGGCCGGGAATGCCGCCGAACTCCCTGGAGTGCACAGGGCGGCACAGAGCATCACAGACTCTCCAGCCCCACTGTCTCTGGTGCACAGGGGGAGGCACGCTGCCAAGGTGTCCGGTCGCCCAGAGTGACCCGCAGCACGGGCATCTCCCAGGAGCTGCCTGGCCGTGGAGAACCCGATGCCCCATCCCACACCTGCTCAGTCAGAATCGGCCTTTTAACCCAAGCGCCTGAAAGTTTGAGAAGTAGCCTGTGCTATGGGTTTCAGGGATTATCAATTCTTGTACGTGCGCTAAGCAGTCCCATAGTCTATCGGGGTAGGCACGAATTTCACCAGTAAAGAGGAATTCAGAGAAGAAAACCCTCCATTTATAACTCAGGAGAGAACTGTCCCGAGCGCTCCCTGAAGCCTGACCTTGTAGCCTCCGGAAGGCTGCATAGGACTGTAAAAATGCCTGCATGCTTTATGTGGACTGCTGACCTGGTGGAGGTGTACATGCATTATTGCTTCATCTCATAAAATCCTGCAAGGTAGGGGGAAATATTTGCATTGACTAATTAAAAACAAAAACACTGCAACTCAGAGAGGTAGAGTTACTTGCCCAAGGTTGCACAGCTAATAAGGAGCAAAGTTGAGAAATGATTCCAAGTTGATTTGTTTCAAAATATAAATGATGTTGTGCTCCTGTTACATGGTGAGTGTGACCTTGCCCCTGCTGATGGTATGGCTCTGTGGCTCAGTAGTTATGAGACTGATTTTTTAAAAGGCACACGCAAAAAATTTCATTTTGTGGACGCAGATATAGAAACGGATGAATTCCTAAGAGGAAAAAAAATCCCCATAGAGATCACTAATTGGAGAGAACAGTATATACAGCTACTAAATCTGAAATGACTCAATTTCAGAAAGCTTCTGGGATGCCTCAGTATAGTTTGTAGACGTGAATTTTCTTGCTCAGATGGTCAAGAAGTTAAATTGTCAAATAAATTCCTTACCCCCTAACGAAAGGTCCAGAGAACCTGTTGTGGGAGTCTTATGAATTTTAATGCAAACCAAGATGTCTCATTAAAATTAAATTTATCAAACTTCTCAATGAGCTTAATGCTTACTCCTGACTCTAGATTCACGCATAGCTGTTCCCTGAAGCGATGAATGTGACTTATGTGGACCTGCAGGCAAGGTTATCAACCAGGGTCTCCTCTTTGCTAGTTAGGACAAATTTAATGGTTTAGCTCCTAGCGCTGTTACCCAATCCTCTGAACCGGTCACAGAACAAGAATTAGTGACATTTGGGAAGATAAGACTTAGCTCTCTCCCCGCCCCTCATTTTCTCCTTTCCTGCCCTAATTCTTCTTTGAGGGGTAAGGCCTTGCAGAACTTTCTCAGAAATTCACCTTTGCTTATTCCATTCTTTTACAAAATGTATAAAACACCGATTTCCAAAATGTACGACTTTATCTCCCCTAATTTAGTCATTATGCCTACTCTGATTCTTTAGTACCTCACTTCAGGATATCTGTTGTTTGCGTAACAATATACCATCAATTTATAATGAGTTCTTTTGCAGTAGGCCTGCTTTTGGGAATTTTGATTGCATTTCCCCAGGAAGTTGTGTTTGTTATTGTAGCCCCAACACTCCAGTTCTCAGGGAAGTGCAATTGGAAACAAATAGTTTCATGGGGAATTCCTACATTACAAGAGAAGCTTGTTTAATCAAGAGGAGAATTAAGAAGACAACAGAGGAGCCGGCCCAGTGGTGTAGTGGTTAAGTTAGCATGCTCCACTTTGGCGGCCGGGGGTTCGGATCCAGGGTATGGACCTACACACTGCTCACTAAGCCACGCTGTGGCAGCATCCCAAGTACAAAATAGAGGAAGATTGGCACGGATGTTAGCTTAGGGACAATCTTCCTCACAAAAAAAAAAAAGTCAATGGAGATTTTTGCAGAAATGTTGACAAGAACACCAGGGCACTTTCCAGTGCTTTTGAAATGTATGATGCTGTTAGTTGTCCTTTCAAATAGAAAAGACACTTTTGGATTCTGTTTTTGTTGGCACAAGGTGACAGTCAGCTCTGAGCTAGGTAATAGTTTTGGCTCTCAGATGCCATTGAAGAGAAAAGGGGGCTGAGATTAATTATGGACTAGGACAAGATTTTGAAGAAAGATGACAAGTATTAAACAGGGTCTCGGCTCCTGGCTGGGGAAGATTGTCTAGTTCGTAAATAACTGAAATTAAGAGCACAAGAGGTGGACCCATTCTCTTTAAAAGACAAGGAAGTTTGTTGTCCAGAGCAGTGCTGTCTAATAGAAATAGGACCACATACAGTTTTCTGGTAGCAACACTAAAACAAAAAGATGCAGATGAATTAACTTGAGTGGTACATTTTTTTGATCCTAACTTATCCAAAATACTACTCAACATATAATCAATATAAAAATCGGGATATTTTACATTCATTTTTGATACCCAGTCTTTGAAATGTGTGTGTATTTTAGACTCACAGCACATCTCAGCTCAAAGCAGCCACCTTTCTAGTGTTGAGAGGCCACATTTGGTGAGTGCCTGTGTATTGGACAACCCAGGCCCAGAGCTTTAGGAAACAACTCATGATGCCTGCTATTGATAATAGGGCCAGGTGGACAGTGGATGTTAAGAATATTCAGAATTAGGAATTTTGGTATCTGTAAAATGTGGTATACATAAAATATGTTTTCTAGGAGTCTGATACAGTAATTACTTAAAATCTTAAGTCAGCAAAGAAAAATAAGCTTATTTTCAAATTCTTAAAAAATCAGAAAATAATACAATAGATCTGTGAGGAGAATATTCGTGGTGTTGATTATAATTTGTCATGTTTCCGTGAATGCGTGCAGATTGCAGGATTTTAGTGGGTGACACGTGACTTCTATTTCACTTTCATATAGTGGAATAGATGAGCTGTTCTGTACCTGTTCTCGGTCCCAGAGCTTCCTACTTGCAGATCACAGCACTTGAGACTGTTTGGAAGTGCCTGTGTCTCTGTCTGGGGCCCAGGATAGCCCCTAAGCTGCGGGAGGGGCAGGGGCTTTGTGGTGCTCGCTGAGCTCAGGAAATCACTGGTTCACTGAACCAGTTCACGGGCATGACCGGTCTGTGGTTGGAATACTCTCTCACATGGTTGTCCTCTTCTTCACTTCACCTAGGCTAATTTCTTTAGACGCTGGAACATCCATCCATAAAACGGATGACAAAAAGAGAATTTCCTTATATAACATTAGCACATGCCCTAGATTAATTTTTGAAAGAACCGACATGTGTTGTCGTTAGAGCCCGCATAAATACATAAGAGGTTTACAAGTGGAGTTATGAGCTTTTCGGTGTCCATCGTTCTGATCACTTAATGTTATGGAATCTGTGCACTCCCAAAGAGCCTTGGCCCCTTCCTAGGAAGGTAGAGCAGAAGAGGGATCGTTCTGGATGCGTCCGTATGCAGTGGGTGTCTACCCTCAGAACTCACAGCGATCCCAGTTGGAGTGAGATAAATGTCTCATGCTCTTCGTTTGGGAGACCCCCTCCCTTTCGTGAGTGGATTGGGGTCTCTTTCCGGATGTTGGGGCAGCTATGCTGTCATATGTTCCCCTTCTGTCTGCCCTGGTCCCACTGGGAGCTAACAGCACACACTTGGCTTTCATTTCATCTTACTCAGGTGAAATTTAGGTTCCTTCCATGTTCGCAAAGGTCTTGGCTGAAATTTGGAGGCTAGTCTGAGGCCTTGAGGCAGAGCAAAGTCCACGCTTAAGGGGCTCTGCCTTCAGCTTTCTCATTGCACCATAATCAACAAGTGATCATCTGTTGTTTATGGACACTGGAAAGGTGTCTGGAATGTGGTAAGCATAGAAGACCTGTGTTCAGATTAAGGGTCCAAAAAGATGTGGAGTAAGATGCTGGTGGGGGTCAGGGGAAGGTGAGAGTAGACTATGTTGTATATTAGAGGAAAGTCATCAGTAATAAAAAACAATCCAGTTATAGACTGAAGTTGGTAAACTCCGCTCTTATAGGTTCTGCTCGTTAGTAGACCTGAACCATGTCCACCTTAAGTTTGTTCTTGTAGTTAGTGGTTAGATGTCTACCATAGCTGCTCCTATTTGTAGAATAATTGAGAGGGGAGTGAGATTTAAATTGACAAAATTCTGCTGATAAACGAGAGTTTTGTTCAGCTGGCAATATGACTGGAGTATTCAGCAGATTCTTGTCCATGCGGGTGTAAGCTGCCCTTTCCTTGCTTTCTTCCAGCTTCCTCACTCTCACAGCGTGCTTTTGTTCAGCATCTTAGCTACGAAAACTGATTATCATCGTGGGAGAGCAGTCATCCTCTTTCCTCTTGACCAAGCTCTGCTTTGTTCTTCCTTTCTCCTCGAAAAGCTGTGTGTGGGGGAGTCCCAGGTCCTTTTGGTCTTTCTGATTATTTGCTGTTTACTCGGATTCTATTTCTTTTTCTTGTTTTTTTCGTTTTTAAACTACTATAATTTAAATACCAGTTCTGCTCTGTCATTTTTCAGGGGCGATGGAGATTTAATGTAAAAGAGCAGGGGAAATGATGCCCCCAAGAAGCGTCCCCTGAAAGCACTCAATACATAGATGCCCAAGCGACTATCAGATCTTTGGATGGGATGTTTGGAAAGCAATTGATACACAGCCCATAGCTGGAAGGGACCATAGTGTGGTACCAGAGTGGATTACAGTTGAAAATAAAGTTCCTACTGTCAGGTGTATGGGAATACAACATTCGATATATTTAAACCTTCACTTGATTGTGTTGAAATGGAGGAGGGGCAGCCTGGGTTTTATGGTGCAGATATCTGTGGTTTAAATTTGCCTTCAGGGTGTGTAATGAGGAGTGTTTTTGAAAACATAATAATTCTAACATATACTTCTATAGAACCGTTCCCCTGGGGCTTTGCGAGGTGGCTGCCTCTCCCAGTTGTTAACATACTTTCTGAGCATTTCACAGGTGCTTCACCTCCTTCCTTTATCCTCTGACTCACTCACGTCCTTTGCTGTGATGCCTGCAGTCAGTAGCTAAGTGTCTGCGCCAAGCTGCTGCGCGGAAAGGGCCCTGGCGGGGGGTGAGGGTGGTCACCTCTGCACGCCCTTGCCTTGTGGCCAGTTCCATCTGCACTGGGCTGGGCAGTTGACGACCATTGACTCTCCTCTCCCAGGCGCTAAGCCAACATATTTGTCTTTTGCGATCAACGGTGCTCTATTTAAAAATTTTGTAGCTCATGTGGCTAGTGAGGGACAGATCCAGGAGCAAACCAAAGTTTGTGCGACTCCCAATAGACTGTGCAGTCTGCACGTGAAATGAGAATACATGGTAATAGTTTGCTCACCTGAGCTCATTTGAGGCCTTGGAGACAAAAGCCAAAATCCGCACCAGGCTTCCCTTCCTGTCATGTTCCCTCCCCCGTGCACATGTCAGAGAAGTGGCGTGTCCTTGAGGAGAACTGTGCACTGTCTGCTCTCTAGACCAGCACTGTGCATCCAGCAGAACTGCCCACCATGCTGGGAATGTTCTCTATCTGTGCTGCCCCAGACCGGAACCATGGGTGGCACCTGGGCATGTGAAATATGGCTAGAGAAACTGAGGAATTAAACTTTTCATTTTTTTCAGTTTTACTTCATTTGGATTTAAGTAGCCACTGTGGTGGGCAGCACAGCTCTAGAGGCCTGAATTTACTCATTCCTTATCTGTTCAGACAGAATTGTGTCAGCTGCTGTAAGGGATTCAAAATGAGCCTCTTCCTTTGGTCGTCTTAATAGTCCAATTGGGACACAAAACATGATGAGCGAAACGTGTGAATAATCGTTAGTGATAAACATGGTGAGGACATGATATGGACAGAGCAGTGCTTTGAACTGAAATCAGCAGGGAAGCTGTGCTATCAAATATAGAGAGGAGCAAAGAAGAGAGATGGATAGTCCAGACCAGGAGAAGACATGGCTGAGCGATAAACATGTTTTGTGAAGCAGAGAAGAGATTATTTTTGCCAAGCAGAGAGTTTGTGTTAAAAAGGAAAAATGACTTCATGGGGCCGGCCCCATGACCAAGTGGTTAAATTCACGTGCTCCACTTCGGCGGCTCAGGGTTTTGCTGGTTTGGATCCTTGGCGCGGACATGGCACCGCTCATCAAGCCATGCTGAGGCAGCATCCCGCATGCCACAAGTAGAAGGACCCACAGCTAAAAATACACAACTATGTACCAGGGGGCTTTGGGGAGAAAAAGGAAAAATAAAATCTTTAACAACAACAAAAAAGACTTATTAATGATCATTTTAATATTTAATATCATTAATCATTTTAATCATTAATCGTGGAGGCAAGGATGGCTTCTTTGTGGGGCTGAGTTCACTCTAGTGTTTTCCAAACTTGGGTCCAGATGGTAATTATGTCCCCTTAGCCTCTTTAAACTAGAAAACCTCACCCCGTCTTCCAGCTGCATAACCTGTGTTTTCCCCCGTGTTAATGACTTTTGGAAGAGTCCAGGCCAGTTGTCTTATAGAACATTCTGCGTTCTGGATTTGTCTGGCTGTTTCCACGTGATGCCATCTTGTTCCTCCATCCCCTGTATTTCCTGTAATCTACAAGTTGTGCCTAGTGCCTCCATTGGACTCAGCCCTTCTTTTCTGGCAAGAACATCCTGCACCACCTCATCACCTATTTGGGGAGATGTTACAGGTGGTTGGTATGTGGTTGGTGCCGTCACTCCAGTCCCAGCCCTGCTAAGTCTTGTTATCAGGAAAACTGTCCAGTTGACTCTTGTCTTCCACGGTGGCATGTGGGACGTTTTGGTGAGAAATCTGGTGGTGGCCATGATGAATGCCTGGTGTCTCGAAGGCCTGAACCATTAGGCAGAAAGATGGGCCGGGTGTGCTTGCATGGAAAGCTGAGTCCTGCCCATGGCTGCTCATTCTGAAGACAGGCTGCTCCCAGGAACCTGGGTAAGTCTGGCAAACAGATTCCTTTGCAACTCTGCAGATCATACTGCGCTTCTAGCTCTGCCAAAGGCCGACCACGTACCCTGATCTCTGAGTGCTATTTGGTGATGAGGTCCAACCGTGGTCAGACTCCTTAGAAAGCATAGATTTACTGGAAGCAAGTACAGTTGCCTCCGCTTTGTCCACTTTTGAAGGGTAAGCTTGATATTTGAGATAGAGGCGCAGAGTCGTCAGTGTAGTTCTGCGTTCCACACTATTTATATGTCTTCTCCACCCCACAGAACAATATTCATGGATACTTAAAGTGATTAAGTTCTTGATTTCTAAATATCACATGCAAGAAACCCAGACTGAGGAGAAATGGCTGATTCTAGTCTGGCCCATAAAATACTACATGAGCCTAGAGCACCTTCCTATGCCAGAATGCAAGGAAGTGGTCCCACTGCGAGAAGGCAGGATGATTTGAAGTCAAAAAAATAGTGACTGTATTAGATTGTAGTATTCTAAGCTTAAAAAAAAAGAAGTCTGTGTGTCATGATCCTCAGAGAGAGAGAGAGAGATAGGGATGTGGTGGGAAGGAGGAAAACTCCTTTACAGAGAATGCCAGTTAATAAAGATGGAAAAAATGGTAGAATTAGTCGGATTGCCACTTTGCAGTCCGTGCTGTAAATTATTTGGACAGGTGTCACCAGTGGAAGCCAAGATTGTTGGATTCAATGTGGAGGATAAGGGTGTCCAGACAGTGCCAGAGTGCCACACCACGGGGTACTGACCAATAGCACAGGCATACATGTACCTTCACAATGGACAGTTGTGGGGGCCACCGCTTAACCAATGGATCCCATTTACTTTTGCCAACGGTGGAGCACCTTGTTGTCATGTGCCTTCTGAGGGCAAGCCAGAATGGTTAACTTGAATCCATTTGAGCCTCTAGGCGTAGTTTCTAGTTGGAGAGATAGAAGAACAAGTAAGGTGACACCATGTGGAAACAACCAGACAAATCCAGAATGTAGGACATTCTACAAGGTTACTCGGCTGGACTTTTGAAAATGTCAAAGATCATGGGTGGGCTTCTCTAGTTTGAGGTGGAAGGTACATAAGTACCAAGTTCAGTGGATCTTAGATTGGGGGAGTACAATCTATAAGACACATTTTTCTGACCATTGGAGAACAATGATATGCACTGGATGTTTAGCTGATGTTCTCCTATTGTTAATTTGCCCAGGTTTGGTAGCGGTATTCTGGTTGTGTGGAAAAGCGTCCTTACTTTTTAGAGAAGCATGTGGATGCATAAAGGAATGAAGTGTCAAGGTGTCTGCAGATTTGTTTCTTGCAAGCAGGTGTAGGTTGCATGGGTCTTTCCTGTACTACTTTCAACTTTTCTGTCTACATGAAAGTAAAAAAGGAACAGGAGGAGTAAGCCTTAAGCATGAACCACTAAAAAACGAAGACAAAAACAAATGATTAGGTAGTAATCTGTAGCTTCTATTTAAGAGATGAGAATATGAAATATACATCTTTAGAAGATTCCCCTTAGAAGCCTAAAATGAACAGCTCCAGAACCTTCACCTCTCTGGAAAATTTAGGTGGCTGCTTATTCCCTGATGTGTGTGTCAGCAGAGAGGGTTCAGAAAAGAAGGCGCCCCTTCACTGTTCTTATCCTCCAGTTCCTCATGTTTTCCTCACTGCACTGTCGGAGTCGGCCCCCAGGGTTTGTAGACATTTGCATATGACATTTCCTTTGGGTGGTATCTTAAATGGAAGCTGATATTTTGTCGGGAGGTCACAGTCAGGAAAAAGGAATAAAAGTCTCCTGAATTTCTACCAACAGTAGCCTTGCACGGCTCCCTGCGTTTCTCGTGGTGTGGTGTGCAGATTGGACCTGGTGGCAGTCTTTCCTGTTAACCTGTCAGCTGACTCCCGGACTCTTGTGACCACTCATTGCACCTCTCAGCTGACTTCTGCAGCTCTAGGCATGGGTTCATTTTGTCCCTTACCACCCATGGGCTACCAAGACTTAAAGGGAGCCTGGTGGGGGTGTAACTTGAGTGAAATAATGAGATGACTTTTAAAGGGATGCCTGCATGAAGGTGATGCCTGCATGTCTTTTTCTTTCCCTTGGGCCTAGTGTTGTCCCTGGAGCCAGGGCCCTGAGGGTTACCTCTGCATACACATTGAGTTCTCGTCCCTTGTTTACCTCAATTTCAGTAGCTTACAAACCCTTTAGCTCTCTCTTGCTTTTACAAAAATCACTTGGTTATTGAAAAAACATAGTGTGCAGCAAGGCATTACTCATATTTTTGTTCTGGCTACAAATAATCATAGATTTCATTAAATACTCAACATTTTGCTGATTTCAATACAGTCCTCTCGTGCATTCTTATTTTCTTTCTGCATGTCTTATTTCTCTCATTTATCTTAACATAAAACATTTCCTTTGCTTAAATCAATAACATTTTTTGTATGATTACTACATATGATCAAGGTAAACTTTACGTCCACCTGAGTTATTAACTTTTGTCACCTGATGTTTTGACCTTGTATGGACATTTTGGTGATGGCACATCAGCTTTTAATGTGGTACATGTGGGTGGCTGGCATTATAAAGTAGAATTAGAATTGAATTTGAGATTTGGAATTGAAGCACTTCATCCTCTCTACAATGAAACTGAGGCAGGACCACCCAGTGAGCTAGTTGACGAGCCTAGTGAAAATCCAGCTCCCCAGCTCCTATGGGGCATCTTATCATGTGTCTCTCTGGCAGTCTTGATGCCAGACACTGGAACTGGCGGACATGTCTGTGGCTGTGTCAGCCCCCATTGATACAGGTGCAGTTAGAGGTCCTTCCTCAAAGATCAGCAGACTGACCTCTAGTGTTTCAGTCTCATCGCATAGAGGATCCACCGAGACGGCCGCCCAGGACCACTCTTGCTTATGAACACATTAGCTACAGTCTTGGATGAAGCCCAGCCCATTCAGCAGCTGTTCACTTGCTCTACCGGTTTGGTAAAATTACCTGTCCCCAGTGTTTCCGAGTACCCCCGCATACTCCACATCTTTAGCTCTTGTGGCATTTCACAGGTGGCATGTAGTGACGTCTCCTAGGACTTCAGGGGCTCATCAGAATATGAAAACAATCAGATTGAAGGCCATGTTAATATCTAACCCAAGGCCCTTACTGCACTGCTTAACATGATTTTGCAAAAGAGATTTAAGCCTCTGAATGTATTGTGCGGCCCTTCTTTATACCAATAGTGTTTATTATTAGATCAAGTAAAATAATATCGCCACTTAGTGGGAGGATGGCGTTTCTCTGAAGTAGCCTAAAGAACTTAACATTTTTATCTAATCCCCTCTGTAATGTTGAATAATGAATGCAGTATACCTGTCTCCATATTTACAGTTTGTTCTTTCTACTGATTGGATTGGGAATAGAATTGGAGTCCTGATTTTGAGGGTGGACTTTAAAAGTGTCCTATCATCAGTGTCCTAGTTTGGGATAAGTTTATAGGCATCATTTCTTTCCCCACAGGATGAAATAGTCCTCCTCTTGTTCACGCTGGTGCCTCCAACTCGACTGGAGTCCTGGCCCTTCCTTCCTCAAGGCTTCTCCTCCAGAATGTATGGTCCTTTTCTTCTGAATGTTAAGCTGCTGCTACTGCTTTTTCTTCCCCTTTTTAAATGCTTATATACCTCTCATAAAGTATGCTAAGTCTATCATTTAAACAGAAACACTGCTTCAACCTTGTGGTCCTGCCATAGCCATAGGGTGTCTCCCCGTTTGCATCCTCAGCCAAGCTTCTTGAAAAGGCAGGCCACATTCTGCACCCCTGCTCCCTCATCGCCCTAGCCTCCCCGCAAACAGTCTTCCTCCCCACTGCCCACAGAGGTTGTGCTGACAGGCAGCAATGACTTCCGTGTTGCCAGATCCAGTAGGCGCTCTTTTCTTAGATTTCCAGAACTTTTCTGCTTCATTGGCCGCTCCCCACTCTGCCTTGGGACTCTATCTCATTGTCATCACTGACGGTCCCTCTTCTGTCTTTCTCATGCCTCTCTCTCCCTCCTCACTTCTGTTTGGGGGCCCTGTGACTTTGCCTTGGACTCTCTCTCTGGAGATGTCTGTGCACTCCTGGCTTCAGCACATGCCCTTACTCTCAAGACTCCGACCTCTGTCGACTGCCTTCACCTCTTTGAGCTCCAGTGACATTTCCCAGTAACCACTGGGTGTTCCTACCTGAGCTGCTCAGAGGCAGCACTGAAGCCCCCTCTTTCGCACGGAACCTGGAATTCTCTGCCAGATCTGCTCCTCTCCTGCATTCCCGGGGAGCTGCACACCTCAGAGACTGCAGTTACCTTCGAATCTTCCATTCCTCCCTCTCCCTCCCCCGCCAGCCTTCCAAGTACCTACTCATTTCTAAATATTTCAGAGCCATTTTTGTGTCACTCTAGCTGCCGCTGCCTTTCTTTAGACTCCCGGACTTCTGCCTCCTTTGACGGTGAGTGTTTGCGGAGAGCCTTTCCCACACTGTGCCTGCGTTCTCTCTCTCTCGTAACTCTCAGAAGGCTGAGGGCGCGCGGTTAATGCCCTCATTGCTCATGTTGCAGGGGAGGGAACCGAGTCTTCGTGAGGTCAAGCAGCTTAACTTCAGAGGCAATGACTGGAACAGTTACCACCTCATGCCTCTTCTCACAACTTGAGAGAAAGAAGCAACAATTCACCAAACTCAGGTGTTCTCAAGGGCAGTTCTGTTACTTCCAGAAAGATCAGTGGTGGTTGTTGAATTTTGGTGCCCGCATGGGTGAAACTGCAAACAGATTTGGGGGTCCGAGGTATGTGGATGGAGAAGGCTTTGGTGAGAGGGTAGACCTCACCAGGAATGTTTCTCTAGAATGTCCCAAATTCCTTTGTGGGAGGCAATTTGGCCATAAACTGGTCCCTAAATGCTTTCCAAGACAAAGAGCGTTTCTGTGGATAAAAGTAACCCTCAGCTCTGCTGTGGCGCACCAGATGCCCTCTCCCATCCTGTGTGCTGGGTTTTTTGTGCTTGGAGATGTGGTCATAACAGGAACATGTAAGTCGTGTCTGGGTCTCCAGGTGCAGCCTGATGAACTTGTTCCTTTCTGAAAGCTCCAGCCGTGTCTCAGCACCCATCTTGTAAAACCAGTTGTGCTGACCTTGCCTGGCAGAGAGCAGCCTGGTAAAAGCATGTGCATTCGCCCACAGGGTCATTTGAGCATTACAGGTAGCCAGCCAGCTGAGGCAGTTAAAGAGGCTTAATGCTGCCAGCTTTTAGGTGGGTCCATCCAGATGGCTGAAGACGGGTGGCACTTTCTGCTGTTGAGAGTTTTTTGGGGGAGAGAGCTTTCAGTTCAAAAAGAATTTAAGAAAAGCGTGATGGGACGGATCCACAAGGGCTCTTGAGGAGAGAGAGAGGTTCTGGGCGTTCCTTCGATTCACAAACGCCCTAGGCTTTTCTAGCACATCCCCCAAATGCCAGGTCCTGAGACTGGTGCAGGGAGTGGATACAGTGTGGTCCCTATGCTTTGCTGGGTGACAACAGTCAGGGGTGCAATGGGGTATGCATTGGGAGGAGGGAGGAGGCAGGAGACAGTTTCCGTCCTGCTGCTTTATCATTTGTCTGCTGAGCTGACCCAGTTTCCTTGTGAGCTGGGAAAAGGAAGTGGGCTGGTGGTCCACGGTGCCTCCCAGGAGAGAGGATTCATCCTGAGCTCCATGGTAGAGCTGTAGGAGTTGGTTAGGTGGAGAAGAAGGAAGTGCCAACAGTGTTCCGGGCCAGGAGGGCAGTGTGTAAATGTACAAGAGCGGAGGTTGAGAAAAGGCGGCCTGTGCGTGACCAGAAAAGAGGTTACTCAGTGAATGACGAGAGCAGAGGCAGGAAGGTACGCCCAGGACACAGTATGGTGAGCCCTTGTGCCTTACTCAGGAATTCAGATTTTACCTCACGGCTGTTGGACAACCTTGTAGGCAGAGGATGCTGTAGAAAGGTCTCTTTGATGATGTGTATGACTAAAGCTTAAACACTCAGAGACAGGCTAGGAGGCTGTTGTGATCATCCAGGGGAGTGAGATAACGACTGTGTTAGTTTCCTAGGGCTGCTGTAACAAGTTACTATAAGCTGGGTACCTGAAAGCAACAGAAATTTTTCTCGCAGTTCTGGAGGCCAGAAGTCCAAAATCAAAGTGGCAGCAGGGCCATGCTCCCTCCGGAGGCTCTAGGGGAGGATACCTCCTGCCTCTTCTAGCTTCTGGGGGCTCCAGGTATTCCTGGGCTGGTGGGCTGCCTCCTTCCAGTCTCTGCCTCCTTCTTCACGTGGCTTCTCTCTTCTCTCTTATGAGGACACCTGTCATTGGATTTGGGACCCTCAGGGATAATGCAGGATGATGTCATCTCAAAACCCTTAATCACATCTGCAAAGACCCTTCTTCCAAATAAGGTCACATTCAGAGGTTCTAGGGGGTTAGGATGTGGATACATCTTTTTGGGTGCCCCCATTCATCCCACTACAAGGGCACAAAGGGTTGGCACGAAGGAAGAGGAGAGACCTGATTCAGAGTCTGTGAAGGTGAGCGCTGGGTCTGGAGGGACTGAGGGAGAAGGAGCTGGCAAAGATTCCTATCTGGCTTATGTGAGTAGCACTGGCTTGTTGTGAAGCAGAGACCAGAGGAAGCAGTAAGGCTTTAGAAAACTGATGAGTTCTGTTCAGGGCATGTGGACATATTGAGTTTGAGTTGCCTGAAAGTCTAAGCAACTTGTTAGGTTGACAGCATGGATGGAAGCCACCATTGTTTCCCCTTTAAAGCAGACGAAACCCTGGATGCTATTGCCCTACAAAGAAAACTGAAATGATCTCATCAGTCTAGACCCATGTTTGGATGGTGGCAGTACCTAGAAGGCATTTTAAATTTACATTTTGAAGACCCCCTTCCCACATATGGTGCACACACTCACTGAGGTGGAGAGTTAGTCAAGGAAAGAAGGATCTGGAAATTTAGCTATGTTGACTTGCATGCCCCCCTGTGTTTTGCTGTATGTTTTGTTTTGCCTGGAAATAGAGAAAAATGGATTTGGAAGCCAGGAGGAGAATGTGCTACCCTGATAGAGAGAGAGTGGGTCGGGGTCCTTCCTCATTTTCAGGCTTCCCCTCAGCTCTCTGATTCCTCCTTAACCCCTGCGTCAAGCCTGCCCTTTGGGCATAAGTCTTTGTGGATGTGCCAATATGCAGGGGTTTTCACCACGTCAAAGTCTTCTCATTCCCTCCCTTCCTTCTTCCTCCAGCTTGGCTGCCAACATCAGGCAGATGCTGCCTTTTGTCATCCATAGCTTCACACCCAGAGTAATTCTTCACGCTTGTCAATGCTCGCTAAACCAGAAGGGCGCAGCACAAGCTCTGCACTCTCTGAGTAAGACAGTTCCAAGGGTCAGGAGGTTACAGTGGCACCTTCCTTTGCCTTCACCAAAGCTGTCTTGCCCAGAGGTGGGTTTTTAAAGAGTCTGAGTCCTTGAATAAGGAAGGAGATCATATTCTGAACTAAAAGTCCAGACTGTTATATGATGACAAGTAGGTGTTACTTCCCAGAGAGGCAGACATACTGGCAACGGTTTTTGCATCCACTTCCTCCTTTCTTGTGGGGACTTGGGATAGGTGGAATGATCACAGTCCTCTGAAGGCACGGAAGAGCTCTGCCTGACTCTCTTGGGGTTGGGAGCAAATCCGTGAGCAAAGCATTGGCTTCTAGACCATGTTCTCCATGAAGGTTGGATGGGTCGGTTCTGTGGGCTACTCAAGTCTGAGCACTTAGAACAGTGTGCGGATGTGGTGTGTGTGTCAGTGGAGAAACCGCAGTCACTGAACACCTGTTTGTTTGCATGGATGGATCAATGTTATATGACTCAGCAGGGTCGAGCTGGATCCATCTGGCATCCAATATAGGAGCCCTCTCCCTTCTCTCCACACTTCATTTTCAATACAAGCAGACAGTATGAGAACAGAAACTAGAAAAGAACCAGAGATGTCATTTGGTGTGTGCCCTATGATCTGTTAAGTGTTGCTAATGAGATGTCGGGGTATCACTAATGACATCCTGGCACCTCTTTCGCACATACTTGCTTTTTCTAATTACATTCCAAGCGGTGGTTGCCAGATCTGCCAAAGGCTAAGGACTCTGTCCTGTCTTCCCACGTAAGAACTGTGTTCACCTTGTCATTTCACCTGCGGGAGCTCAGAGTCCAGCTGCATTTAAGTACAATGATACTTAATAAACAGTTGCCAATTACAGAAAAGAGACAGTGGGGGCCTGGGCTGGGAACTTAGAATCTAAGATATACAGATTCTTGATTGTTCATGAACAATCACCTTGGGCCCTGCTCTTTCATCTGATGGCTGTCTGAATTTTGTCCATGTCATCATTCATTTCCATCGACACTAGCAGGCATGAGGTACTTGGATAATCGGAGCATGTTTCCCCACATAGAAATGTTGGAAATAGAAACTAGATACCCAGACCCATGTTCAGAAAACCCTGCCCATACCTGCAGAGCTGTCTTCTTTCCAGATGTCCCTGGCCATCTCTTACTGATTACGGGAAACTCCATTCTGGGCACCAGCTTGGAGTGCCAGGGGCATAGTTCTGCCCAAGGTCAGTGACTCTGCCTGTGGAGCCGTTGTTCCAGCCCCTTCTCACTCTCTACTCTTCTCCTATAGCTGACACACTCTGGGGTTCCGTATCATGGGTGCATAATATTACTGATGGACTTCCTGTGTTCTGCGTGCACTGCTGTACACTTTGGTTTTCAAAATTTATCAGCTATTAACGTTAGAGGTTCAAAAACATACCTCTTCCTTAAACATTTAATTTCTGCTTATTCTGTTTACAAATCTTGCAGATTTTAACCCCCACTGTTAAGAGGCCATAACAGTGTTTGACTCTATTGACAAATTTTTTGTAGACCTAGACACCTGTATGCTCGTTAAGCCACATTTATAAAGCTAATATATTTTATTTCCTTGTTGGGTACTTTCCTCATCTGAATTAACAACCGAAACCTTTTTGAATAGCCAACGATCACTTTGAGCCTAATAAATTAAGTTTGTAAAAATGATAAGCATAAAGTTTACTTGACTGTCCCAAAAGAGTTCCTATAGTGTTGTCTTAAATTGTGAGTGAAAATTTGTAATATAAGTTGCATTTAAAAGTTTATTTACAGCAGTGTTGCCCCAGTAGACCAAATTCAATTAAAGAATACAAGTAATAAAATAATAAATAGCACAAAGATTTATTCAGTGGCCTTCCTTCTCTTAAACATCTCTGAATGTTTGAGGAGTTGAGAGGTGCCTGTCCATTAGGGAAAACCATTCCCCTCCCAGGTACCTTCCATTCCCACCCAGCTGCCAAGATTTTGCATTTCTTAATATATGTAAATGTCTTTCCATTTAAATCTGATAATCTTTGAACCTGACAAGAGTTCTACATTTTTTTCATTATACTTCCCAGATCCGTGCAAGACCTAGGGAGGGCTACAGAAATGATATCTGATTGAATGCTGGAGATTTTTCACGTACTTTGTCTGACTTACGCTAACACCTTATAAGGCCATATACCAACATGACTTAGGAAATGAACATGGAGCCAACCTTAATTGTGTGTCTGAGGAGCCTCTACCTGTTAACAGAGAAGGCAGCCTCATTCGAGAAGAATTTAAATTATTGACATCCACCAAATGGAAGTGTCATGGTATGTCAGTACAAAATGGGGGGAAAAAAACCCAGTGATTAAAAGATTTATGCATCCGTAATGCATAATGCATGCATGTGTGGACGTAACAGGAAGAAAGGCTGAGGCCATGGTGTTCTTTAACAGCTGGTGGGTGGCCTCAGCGAAGTTGTCACAGGTAGTTCTATAAACTAGCTGTCCTGAACCTTAGATTGTTAAGGCACTAATGAATGAAATGTTAAGAAAGCTTTTTTCTTATGTTGTATTTTTGATCTATTTGAGAGTCATTGTACAGAAGCCCAGTTACACAGAAAAACAGATGGCTGAGAAAGGTCTTATCGTATTAGTTTTTTGTTGCTGTTGTAAGTTACCACGAACCAAGTGGCTTAAGACAACACAGATGTATGATGTTGCAGTTCTGGAGGTCAGAAATCCCTCATCAGTCTCACGGGGCTAAAATCAAGTGTTGGCAGGGTTCCTTCTGGAGGCTCTTGGGGAGAATCTGTTGCCTTACCTTTTCCAGCTCCTAGAGGCTGCCACCATTCCTTGGCTCACAGCCCCTTCCTTATCTTTATACGCATCAGTGTTTCACCTCTCTGACCATTCTTTTTTAATAGAGGCATTTTTGGCCGTCCCCTTCCCTCTAAGCACTGCTTTCGTTGCATCCCTTAAGTTTTGGTATGTTGTGTTTTTATTTTCACTCATCCCAAAGTATCTTCTAGTTTCCCTTGTAATTTCTTTGACCATTGAATATTTTTAGGCATGTGTTGTTTAATTTCCACGTTTGTGAATTTCCCCAATTTTTTTCTGATACTGATTTCTAGTTTTATCCACTGTTGATTGGAGATGTACTTTGTATGATTTCAAGCCTTTCAAAATTTACTGAGACTTGTTTTCTGGCCTAGCAGATCATTTTTCCTGAAGAATGTCCCACGTGTGTTTGAGAAGACTGTGTGTTTTGTTATAGTTGAGTGGGGTATTCCATACATGTCTGTTAAGTCTAGTTGGTTTATGGTGTTTAAATGGTTAAATGTTTTAAACCAAGTCTTGTATTTCCTGTTGACCTTCACTCTAGTTGTTCTATCCATTATTGAAAGTATGGTGTTGAAATCTCCATCTACTATTGTTGAATTATTTATTTCTCCCTTCAATTTTGTCAGTTTTTGTTTCATGTATTTTGGGGCTCTGTTCTTATGTTCACATATTTTTATAATTGTTGCGTCTTCTTGGTGGAATGACCTTTCATTATAAGATGTTTCTGTTAAATTTCTTTGTTTTGTTTCTAGTAAAAATGTTTGTCTTAAGTCTATGTTATGTGACAAAGCCAGTCCAGCTCCCTTTTGGTTACTGTCTGCACTGGATATCTTTTCCATCCTTTTACTTTCAACCTTTTCACACCCTTTCGATCTAAAGTATGTCTTATAGATGGCATGTGGTTGGATCATGTTGTTTTTCTTTCTTTCTTTTTTCTTCTTCTTCTTTTTTTTGCTGAGGAAGATTGGCCACAAGCTAACATCTGTTACCAATCTTTCTCTTTTTGCTGAGGAAGATTCATCTTGAGCTAACATCTGTGCCAATCTTTCTCTTTTTGCTTGAGGAAGATTCACCCTGAGCTAACATCTGAGCCAATCTTCCTCTATTTTGTATGTGGGTTGCCACCACAGCATGGCCACTGACAAGTGGTGTCGGTCTGTGCCCAGAAACTGAAGCCAGGCTTCTGAAGTGGAGTGTACCAAACTTAACCACGTGGCCATGGGGCCAGCCCTTGTTTTTCTTTTTTTAATCCCTATTGCTAGTCTTTACCTTTTAATGGGGGTTTTGACTATTTACATATAATGCCATTATTGATAAGATAGGATTTCTGTATGACAGCTTTTTATTTATTTTCTATATGTCTTATTTTTTGTTGTTCCTTTATTCTTCCATTACTGCCTTCTTTTACATTAACTTGATATTTTCTAGTGTACCACTTTAATTCTCTTGTCATTTCTTTTATTATATATTTTTTAGTTACTTTCTTAATGGTTGTTCTGAGGATTACAATTAACATCTTAACTTCTAACAATCTAGTTTGCATTCATACCAACTTAATTTAAATAGTTTACAAAACTTCTATTTAGCTCCATTCCCACCCCCCTCCTTTGTGCTGTTATTGTCATAAATATTACCTCTTTATACATTATGTACACATCATCACATTTATAATTATTGCTTTATGCAGTTGTCTTTTAAATCAGGTAGGAGAAAAAAAGATTTACAAACCAAAACACATTTGTCTTGTCTTTTATGTCCCCCAGTGGACAAAATCATCCCCCATTTGTGAACCACCACTTTAAGTTATAAAAAAGCAGTATTATAGTATCACTGTTCATCTCATTTTAAAGCAATTTAGCATAATTTAGAAAGATTGCCAAAAACATTTTTGAACTGGTCATTGGATAATGAACCAAAAAACGAACATTCATATGTAAAGGGTATTGCATTTTTTAGTGTTTCCGAACCATGCTGATGAAATTTCCGAGAACAAAAAATAAAGTGACAATCCATACTATTCTTGGATTAATGCCACCTCCAGTTAGAACCCTTTTTGGTTTGGTAAGCTCTGTTCAAGTATTGAAAGTCATGCTAATTGAGAAGGGAGATGCATACCCAGTCATAACGTGACTCTAGGGATAGTCTCAGGTGAGTTTGACCTCGGGAGAAGTCTTCTTGGAGAAAGTCATTGAGTGTGCCTTTACCCTGACATATTATTGCTGTTTGACGTGGGCTGCACAGTAAGGGGGCATTACGTGCTGTATGAATACACTCTCTTACATTTTACCTTCTAAATATACTTTGGTTTGCAACTGGGCGATCAGAATGTGAATCTGGACGTGCTGTGTCGGCACAGTCTTTATAAATCATCCCAAGTGGAGAGGAGGAGCCGTCTCCCTGAGTCCTCCACCCTCATGCTCAGTGGTGTGTGGATGGTGTTGGCCCTAGGTGGAAGCGGCAACAGGATGACTCCTGCTGATGGAGCCCGGGTTCAAAAAAAGGGAGAGATAAATAGACTATTCCGTAAAATGCCTGCTGCCTCCTTACAGGAAATAGGAAAGCAATCTTTAATCAGCATCTGCACCTTCTGAGATTTGGCTATGAAAAATCCACGTGGGAAAAGTGAGAAGGAAAGAGATACAGGAAAGGGAGAGGACATCAATATCTGGGACTAGAAAAAACTGATTTGAAAAGCTTTTTTTGTGCATGTGATCTCCTGCTAAAAGTATGCTTTTAAAAAGAAGAGAGGAGAACAATATGCATGTATATAGCATATAGTGGTATGATTCAGTATCCATCTGGGCTCTTCCTCTTTATTCCATATATCAGCTGTTTGTGCAAAGGAAGGTAAAAACATTATTTTAATCCCACTATCTGCAGGATTTAAGACTCACTCTCCTTTGGACAGCTCAACTTAAGATCTCGTAGCTCTCTTGAGTTTGTAAATCCAGACCAGCAGCTCTTTATCCTCCCACTACCACCATTATGGCTGTGGTAGCCGACACAGCCAAGCAGAGAGAGCCCTCCGAAGCGCAGCTAGCCCCATCATTCTGTCGCCAGCGTGGAACCTGCACTGACCCCAGCCCCTCCACACCCCTGCCTCCCCCAGGCCACCTACCTGTGGGTCCTTTCTGTCCGAGGAGCCTCACTGTTTCCGTGCATGGGGCAGGCTGTCACCCCTGGGAGCCAGGGTACCTACTCTTCTCTTCAATTATCCCTTCCAGCCCACCTGCCCCATAATTAAGAGTAACAGAGGAGTGGAACCTGCTTTTAGCCAGGACGATGTGGGTGTGGAGGGGTGACTCCCGCAGCTCCATGGAGTAAGTGGCGCCATCCTGGGTGTCTACTCCTCTGTGCCTGTGCCCGCCTGGGGAAGCCTGAGACTGGGGACAGGAGCTCCAGAGGCCTGGGCATGCCCTCCTACAGACAGGGCCGAGCTGTGGTCTCCTCCTTTTGCTTGGCCTTTGTTTCATTAGTCACTCTTCTCTGTGGATTTTTTTTTTTTCTTTTTAAGATTGGCACCTGAGCTAACATCTGTTGCCAACTTCTGTTTTTTCTTTTCTTTCTCTCCAAAGCCCCCCAGTATATAGTTGTACATTCTAGTTGTAGGCCCTTCTGGTTCTGCTATGTGGGATGTCACCTCAGTGTGGCCTGATGAGCAGTGCCATGTCTGTGCCCAGGATCCAAACCGGCGAAACCCTGGTCCGCCGAAGCGGAGTGCGCGAACTTAACTGCTCGGTCACAGGGCTGGCCCCTCTGTGGATTTTTATATGCACCCTTTTGAGATGCTCTCCAGATAATCACTGTCTTACCCTGGGCTTTCTTTCTGACCTCGCCTTGGGATAACCACTGTTTGTTGAGCATGTGCTCTTTCTGGAGTTTGTATCTAATACCATACTTCATCCCCAAACCATCTTAGGTGACAGAGAGCATTATCCCCATTGCACCATCATAGAAACTCAGTTTTCAGTGGGCTTTTTCCTGGACAAGGTGACACCCTTAGGAAGTGGCAAAGCCAGCAGGCGAATCCACGTCTGCCTGGCCCCCAAGCATCTGCTTTCCACAGTCCCTCTACCTCCTCCATGGGCAGAGTTTCCTGAAGCTTCCCCACTGCTCACCCCCAACACTCCTGTGCTTGATAAGGCAGTTCTCACACTAAAGAAGATTCGGCCAATGAAACAATTCACCCTTCCACACCCAGCTCACCTCTGCGTCCCCACCAAGACAGTGTGCTACCATAATGAGGCATGCTTGCCGTAGTCTCAGATGTAAGAGCAATTTTTAAATAGCCTCCATGGGGGACAGCCACTATCACAAGCTGGTGTAGCCGATTGTCACCTAGATAGGTGATGGGCACGTGAAACTGAAACGCCCCCCTCATAGATTTCCTGGCACAGAATGATGTGTTCCTTGTAGTTTCCAGGCTCTAAAACTTTGTCTTCTGTTTCTCAAGTGACTCTACCATATAGGATTCAACACACAACCTCCTTTTATATCATCAGTCATGGATGCCATTAAATTATGCTCTGCGCTATTGCCTCTATTTATCCCACTAAGTGGAGAGGCCAAGGGCCATGCTTGTAGAATTTTTTGGTGTAGAGTTAGATGGGGTAGATGAAAGGAGAATGAGCCTCTTCAGAGATGGTTCTCTGTAGGAAAGGAGTAGATGAATGTCAATGAGGCGCTGGTCCCTGTAGGACTCTGTGACCTCATGGAACCCTCTCTGCTCAAATGCGATCACTTCTGCTCTAGGTCTTAAGAGAAATCTTTGAGAGAACTTACTCTTGGGAAACACTCGGCTGACAGCTTGCTCATTGCAAGACCTTGGTAATCATTTCACTTAATCCCCTCAGCTGAATAAGTTATCTTCAAATTCAAGGAATACCACACCAAAGTGTCGCTGCTATAAGCTTCTAGGTTGGTCTTGTCCAGAGAGATGGAATTAAACAGGGACAAATGTGAAACCTGGAGCCTAGGTTTGAAAAATGAGGAAGTATAGGGTTTTTTGTTTTTAGTGCCCTGGAGTGAATTCCAACTCTTGGTGCCCCTACGTTCAGCAGAGCGGAACCCTGCCCGATCTTTTTGCGTCATCTTCTACCTTCCTGCACTCTATCAGACAACGCTCCACTGCTATTCATAGGGTTTTCGTGGGCAACTGTTTTGGAAGTAGGTGACCAGGTCCTTCTTCCTCGTCTGTCTCAGTCTGGAAGCTCCACTGACACCTGTCCACTATGGGTGACCTGCTAGAAATACTGGTGGCAGAGCTTTCAGCATCACAGCAACATGCAGCCACCACAGTATGACAACTGTCAGATAGGTGGTATGGTTCCCTGACGGAGAAATGAACCTGGGCCGCAGTGGTGAGAGCATCGAGTCTTAACCACTAGACCACGAGGGCTGGCCAATATAGGGTTAAGGAGATGAAAATCTCCAACACATGTGAAAATCTAGGTGTTGGCTAATGTGAGATGTTCTTAGGAGCTATAAGCCTTTGTAAAACAGGTTTGCATAGTGACAGAGTAGGAGTTAGGAAGTCCGAAGAAAGTTAGTTAAACCCTCTACTTTCTATGTGGCCTTAGACAATGTACCCTCCAAGCATCAGCCTGCCCATCTGAACATTGGGTATGGCGTACTCCTAGTACATACCATGGAGGGTTGTCATAGATTTCAGGGGCACTCATCCCGTGGGAAGTACCCAACAGTTACTGGCTCTCTATTACTCATTATTGTAGTCACATAGTGATAATAAGAAACATTCTATATCATGTAATTGCCACGAATGGTAATGAAATTTTAGTCCCATGCTTCTCACACGTGAGCAGACATCAGACTCTTCTGGAGGGCTTGCTAAGACACATTGCTGGGGCCCCAGGCTCTCTGGTTCAGTAGGTCTGGAGTGGGTCTGACAATTTGCATTTCCCACAAGCTCCCAGGGGATGCCAATGCTGCTGGTCTGCGGCCACATCTGAAGAAGCACTGCTGTGGTCCCAGTGCATGGAATTGATGAAGGATAAGGGGTTTGTGTGGAGGCGTGCCTTAAAACGAGAGCTCATGCGATTTGCGTATAGAAGTCTCAATTTCAATCCTGGATGGTCCATAGATGAGCTCAATGACCTGGAATAAATTATTGAAACTCGTTAAGCCTCATTTTCTTATTTTTTAACTGCCTAATAGCATTTATGTATCAGTGACATATTTTTAAATATCGGAAAGTAATTGATAAATTGGAAAGTTTCTTTGTGGATGAGATTGGGATAGTTTTAACTTGAAAAGCACTTAATTATCACTACCAAATTCCACACTTATTTTCCTGAAATTCCCCCATTTTAGAGAATATCTGTCTCTTAATGTTGTAGTTTGTCAGTGCCCAGTAAATCTTGCCCTCCCTGCTTCCTGCCCCTCTGTCTCTGACTTCCACTCCCTGCTCCCATCTGTTTCTTGGGACCCATTCTCTCTTCCTACTTCTGCCTCTGGCTCCAGAGTCAGCTGTTGCCAGTGCCTGGCTTTTTCTCATCACTTTCTGTGTCCCTCTCTGATGGCAAGAAGAAGAGCTGTGCAACATGGTTGGTGGTCAGATAGCAGAAGACAGTGAACAAGGAGAGACATAGATGCAGGAAACACATCACCAGTTTTTGTTGGAAAAAGAACCATTTTGGAAAAAGAGCACTGTGGCATTACCTTGCCACAATCTGCTAAGTTAAAATAATTCTCTTGAAGAAAAGCGTGAGTTGTTATTCTTTATCTTCATTGTCTATGTCTTACCCTTTCTTTAAAAAACAAGGGGATCACTTAGCTGTACCCCCTGGCTACCTGGGGACACCTGTTCTTGCCCTGGCAGGTGTCCAGGGGCATCTGGGGTTTACCTGGGAAGACTCTGATCATCATTCACAGCCTCGTGCGTCCAGGGCCCTGGAACTCTTAGATACTCTGGGCTACTCCAAGAGATCTCATCCTTCTTGAGTGCTCCCCACGTGGGAGAGTGCCTACCTGCCCTTGTCTGATGCTCTCATGTGTGAGTGAGTCCTGGCATCGCCACTGTCACCAGCAGATTTGGTGTCTGGTGAGGGCCCACTTCCTGGTCCACCCAAAACACAGTGGTCATTTCACTATGTCCTTGTGTGGTGGAATGGGCATGGGAGCTCTCTGGGGTCTCTTATAAGGAACCCAATAGCATTCATATGGGCTCCACCGTCATGACCTAATCACCTCCCAAGAGCCCCACCTCCAAATCCCTTTACATTGGATGTTAGCATTTAACATGAATTTTGGGGGGACATAAACATTGTGGCCACCCTGCTCACTCTTCAATGCCCCTCAGCAGGGGACATGATGAGTCTCCTCTCATCAGCATTTTTAGGACAGTCTTCCTGGCCTGCATCACTTGAGTAGAAAGGGCCCACAGACCTCCCACTGTGGTCTATGGCCTTCTCATTTGCTTCAGTACTACGGACAGAGGAAGGAGTCTTTCTGGTTTTATGTTTGAGGCCATTATTCACATCCACCAAGATAGCGTCTCCCCAGAGAAAGCTCATTTTGCTCCTTATGTCCTGAGAAAGCAAGTCTTTGTTTCTTCTAGGCCAAAGATACGAGGTAACACTGTCTTTGGTCCTTGGGCACAACTGTCCTGGTTTCTAAGACAAGTTTGATTTTCATTGACAGAGAACTGTCTTCATGCAGCCTGTCATTTGTCCCCCACATTCTCATCCTGATAGCCATGGGCTGACCGCAGGGACATCTACAAACACTAGTTCTCAATGTCTGTTCTACTCAAAGGAAATCTTAATTCATCTGTCTAGTCCTGCCATGGCTGGGCTTTTAATGCAGCTCTGAAATCGATGGCAAGGGCGGTGTTCTACATGTTGGGTGATCTCCCAAGTGTGTGAAATATTCCTCTCAACAGTGCTTCAGGTTGCCTCCATTTCCTGGAGGGGTCAGTCAGTTTTGTGCAAGATTGCCTATGTCTTGAGGACATAAAGATATGATTTTGATGGAATCAGCAAATTTCCTCTGCAACAATATAGAAATGACATTTTATGAAGGAAAGTTGAGAGGTCCCAGGAAGCTTTCATCACCATGGACTTGACGGGTAGTGCACAGTTGGATCAGTTTTAGCATGTAATTAATTACCTGTGAAACCATTCCATGCTCAAGGTAAAGTATGTTTCCAGAACTCCCTAAATTTTCCTTGTGCTCCTCAGCAATTCATCCCTCCTTCCACCCCCATCCCAAGGTAACTGCCAGTCTGCTCCTGAAACTACAGATCAGTTTACACTTCATAGAATTTCATATGGAATCATACAGTATGTACTCCTTTTTTATCTGACTTCTGTCATTGAACATAATTTTTTTGAAACACTTTCACGTTATTGTGTGTACCAATAGTTTTTTTCCTTTTTTATTGCTAGTAGTTGTATGTATGTTCTTAACTTTTTAAGAAACTGCCAAACTGTTTTCCAAAGTGGTTTTTATGTTGGGTTCTGTATTAGTTTCTTATTGCTACTGTAACAAATTATCACAAATAGTGGTTTAAAAGAACACAAATTTATTACCTTGTAGTTCTGGAGACCAGAAGTCCAAAATAAGTCTTGATGGGCTAAAGTCAAGGTGTTGACAGGGCTGCTTTCCTTCTGGAGGAGAGTCTGTTTTCTTGCCTTTCCAGCTGCTAGAAGCCGCCCACATTCCTTGGCTTGTGGCCTCACATCACCCAACCTCTGCTTCTGTCCTTAAACCTCCTTCTCTGATTCTGACCCTCTTCCTCCCTCTTATAAAGACCCTTGTGATGATTTGGGGCCCACCCAGATAATCCAGGATCCTCTCCCCATCTCAAGATCCTCAATTACACCTGCAAAGTCCAGTTTGCCGTGTAGGGTAAGATGGTCACAAGTTCTGGAGATGGGGGCATAGGCATCTTTTGGGGACTGTTACTCTGTCTACTACATGTTGTTTGTCTCATCATTGAGTTGTGAAGTTTGGTTCTTTTTTTTGTTTTGGTTTGTTGTTTTTGCTGAGGAAGATTCGCCCTGAGCTTACATCTGTGCCAAGCTTCCTCTCTTTTTTAGTATGTGGGCTGCCAACACAGCTTGGCCGCTAACAGAGCAGTGTAGGTCCACACGCAGGAACTGAACCTGGGCTGCTGCAAAGCAGAGCACATTGAACTTAGCCACTAGGCCACCAGGGCTGGCCCCTTGAAGTTTGGTTCTTTCTTTATTCTGGATATAAGTTGTGTGTGTTGCAGATATTTTCTCTCAGTCTGTGGCTTGCCTTTTGTTTTCTTACTGGTGTCTTTTAATTTTGATGAAAGCCCCTTTGTCCATTTGTTCTTGTAAGGCTCTTGCTTGTTGTGTTCTATCTTGTGTTCTATCTATGAAAACTTCTTATAACTCACCATTCCAAAGATGTTCTATGTTGTCTTCTAGAAGTTTTATGCTTCTGGTTTTGCATTCTCAACCAACGTCCACGACATCTTGGTTTATGACGCTAAGGGTGGATATTTTGGTTTTTTTTCCAGTTTTTTTTTTTTTTTTTTTTTACACTCCTAAACACAGGGAAGCACTACCTTTTACACACGGGCCTATTTGTAAGAGTTAAAGAAGTGCACTGAAGACGATGGAAGGCTTTCTCCCATGTGCATGAAGCACAGGGAATGTTCGTGGCCACAGGGGAGAGCGCATGAGTGTTGTCAGCAGGTTGGATCCTGCGGCGTTTGCTGGAGAACCAGTCTCCGCCCTTCCCGTCATCTTGGGTCCTCATCCCCTTGTTTTCTTTCTCCTCCATACTGCTAGGACTGTGTGCGGCTTCTGCCATCTGTCTGCCTGGCTTCTGTTTCAGGTCTGAGGAAGTTTCCTGCATACCAGGTGGTTGGGGTTAGCCGAGGGTGACATTTCAGTAGGTCTTCAGCTGGCAAAAACATTCTGGTTTATATACTGGCATTTTCTGAATCACTCTTTTTGCAATGTTTCCCTTACCCTGGCAAGTATTTGACTGTTCCTTTGTTTATTTTTTTTATCAAACATCAATGAGCTTTTCAGTTCTGATCACTGATTAGGTAACTCAGCAGGGACTGTTTTGGTCTCATTCCTGATGCTGCTGATCCAGGGACCACACTTTGAGAACCAGGGGGTTAAGGAAACCAGTGGTAGAATATCTTAGATGAACAGAATCAGTGAATTAAAAAAAAGTCTGTTCAACAATTACTGATTACCTACTGTGTACTATCAAAATGGCTTAGGAAAATGACACAACCCCTTTTATCAAAATGTACTGTATGCTGAAGTTTTACTATTAAAGACATTTCACATTGAAAATCTGTCATTTTTGGTGCCAGCCCGATGGCATAGTGGTTAAGTTCACACACTCCGCTTCAGCAGCCTGGGGTTCACAGGTTCGGATCCCAGGTGTGGACCTACACACCGTTCATCAAGCCATGCTGTAGCGGCGTCCCACGTACAAAGCAGAGGAAGATTGGCACAGATGTTAGCTCAGGCCAATCTTACACACACACACACACACACACATACACACACACGTAGTTTTCACTGCATTCAGAAATACTGCTCCATTTCTGGGTGAGGGAGGTAGACTGCTGCATCTTCGCCTCTGCCAGGTTGTGATAATTTGATTTTAGCTCAAGATGGGCCCTTCCACATGAAAACGTATTTTGTGTCTTTAAGGAACTAACCTGTCTATAACAACAAAACACTGGCTTTAGAGCACCACCCCCATTATTTTCTTATACTTGGAAATAATAAAAGTAAAACTGTTTTCAAGATATACTGAGTTTTGGAAAAAGCATTAAATTGCTTTATTCAAGGTGTGCAGGGTATGCAAGGTATAACTTGACTAGCAAGCAATAACCAATGTGGGCTCAGACTCCCTTTTCCGAAACCTGTGGACCCAGTTGTATTTAGATTATTTAATTATTATTTTAAAGAGATCTTAGAATGCATATGGTCTATGATATATACACTCTCAGGGGAACAGGATCTGGGGCAGTGCCCATAATCAAACCCACTGGTATTTCTATAGAGAAGTTTGTGAAGATTCACACAAAGCTTGATAAATATTAAACATTAAAACCACCTCATTCTAGTCCAGGTCACATTTTGCTGCTAAATGAAGACTTTCATTTGCAGAAGGTTATAGATTATGGAATTGGGGACGAGGAATTACATTCCTGTACCAGGCCGGACAGTTAGTTAACAAGCATCTATGAAGCTAGTCCCATGTGCCTGAAAGTTGCGATACTTTTGTGAATGAATTCCAAATAGTTAATGGTTTGGGGTTTTTTTTCAAGTAAGATATTTGGTACGAGCACTGTTTCTCAGGTTAAACCCGTCTTTGCCATTATTGGAGCATGCGTGTACAGAGAGGAAGCACATCCTGTAATTTCCTCTTCCCTCATGAGTGACGACTGCGAGCGTTCCGTGGAGCAGCTGCACGCTGATGTCCCTGACTCTGTTGACTCCATGTGCTGGTGCTGGGAGTTCACTCTGTCCAGGCGCTGTGCTCCGAGCTCTGCGCATCTTATCCCACTTAACTGACAGACCGCCCAGAAGGTGTGGAAGGGTCTTCGTATTCCCACTTTACAGATAGATAAACCAAGGCCCATTGAGAGGGCCGAGCACGTTTTGGGAGACTTCAGCAGCTAGTCAACTGTGGAGCAGGACCTCAAACCCAGGCCACCTGGCTTCAGGGCACCTCCTGCCCCCTCATCCCCACACCTAGTCTTCTGACCCCCCGATCCTGCAGACCAGCGGCTGTTTACCACCATTCCCCTAACAGAAACTACAAGTCCAAGAGGTTAAGAAACTTGTTCCAGCATGTGCAGCTAAAAAGTGGCCGAGCTGGGACTTCACCACTCATCCCTCAGATTCCTGACACTCTTGCCTTCTCCCAAACCTCACTGTCGGTCTGGTATGGAGACGAAAATGGAGGTGGATGGGAAAATCAGGTCTCATAATAGATGCTTGCTAGTGACAGGTTGATTGAGGTATTTCACTATTAAATACTGCAACTCACGATTTTAGAATTGGAATTGGGTGCTGTGTGCATGGTCAGTACACTTTCCTGCAAGGGAGAAGTGGGGAAATGCCCTCACCCCTTACTCTTTACAGGGTAAAACGCACACTGACGTTGTCCTCTGAGAGCCAGGAATGGACTCAGCAAACATTTAAACGCATTCTCAAAGATAAAAGATGTGACTAATTACGTTACAATTACAGAACCTCAGCCTTAGACAGAACTTAGAGGCCACGTGCGTGCCTGCCTCCAGGTGCAGTGAGGCCTTCTCTAACAGTTCAGTGACTTTAAACTCAAAGGTCTTAGGTTTGCCACCTGGGAACCAAGCGTGCTGCTCGTGATGAAAATACAACCTTTCGGCCTCCAGGCCCAGGTGGCCGAGTTTCCATCTGCCATCTCATGCCCTCCCATCACCACCCACCTGAGGGCTTCACCTGTAGCAGCTGCCCAGACAGCTACCTGGGTTCCACTGAGCAGTGAGATTTGCTTCTACATGGAATGTTTTTCTAACATGCCTAAGGAAGGTAGTGGCTTATGTGGCTGTCGCATGTTCAAAACCATGTTGACTTTCCTATGAAAAATAAAACAGAAGCATGTTGAAAAGCATGAAGCTCTTGAGCAAGGGAGCATATGCATTTGATAGCTTGGCACAGCTATTTTATGCTCTTTCATTTTAGCTTCTGCAGACTTGTTTCCTTTCAAAATGCTGTCCCTTTAATTCGAAGTATGCTGTCATCAGCTGGCATAGCCATCCTCAGATGTGAGGAGTTTAATTGCTTGTTTAGATCTTTGCTTATTCACCGAGGATTTGGGATGATTTTATCTAAATTGTAAAGAAAAGTGGCCATCCGTGCAGTCTCCTACAGATTTATAATCCCCTGGTCTGTATCTTTTAATTTAAAAGCTCTATGACTTTCTAAGCTTCAAATAAACACTGTTTAAATCATTTTAAAAGGATATAGCTATTTTTCTGTCTTCGGAATTAGTATTTTTTCTCTCTCCTTTCTTCTTCCTCAGCCACTTGCTTTAGCAAGAGGCCTGGACCATCCAGGCATCTTCCCGCCCGGCTTCTGCTCCTTTTGCTCACCCGCTTGTCTTTCAGACCTGACATTCTTTTCTCACTCACTCAGTGCCTGTAGTTTCTTTTGTCAAAGTCTTCCCCTCTCAACTATTAGAAGAAAAATGTTCAAGGGAAGAAAGTGATACGTCCTACCTCACTGCCAGTCCATCCATCTTCATGCCCTCAGAGCCTCACTCTCCTTCCCCCTCCCAGGGAAGAACAGAGAAGGAGTGTGCATTAGAGTGACCCTCCACTGAGAAGCCTTTTTCATCCTTGAGGACAAGAGTGGGCCGGCCCTTCCCTCTAGTGTATGACCAAGTGCAGGGTCAGTTCTAGAAGACCCAGAGCCACTCTGGTTGTTAGCCAAATGCTGGCTGCTTCTACAAATGACTCCAGGAAGACTTTTCTTAAAGTCCTGCCGTCTTTTGTACCAAAAAACAAGACAGAACAAAAAGCAGGCTCTTATCCTCCAATTCAGGGGCCATGCCGGCGCAGTCTCAAGTACCTCCCAGGGTGGAGATTCTGAGCTCTGTTGGTTGTGTGTGTTTTACAGCATCTCAGTAAAATCCAGCCTGTGGTCGAAAAGCAAGGATCAAAACAGTTCAAGTGCTGAAGATGACATTGTACCTGATACGCCACTGTGGGTGGTTTTGCCTCGAAAAGCAGGGGGGGAAAAAAGCTCTTTCTGTTTCTGGTCGCTGTGGAGGCAGAAGCATCCCACTGTGGGGCTGTGGGTCCCGGATCGGTCCAGGGGAAGCACGACACACTCAGAGGGGCAGTGAGAGGCTGGGCAGGGTCAACAGCCAGGAGAAGCAGGCAGGGGGCACAGCCCACCCTGAAAGCTGGGGGAAGAGCCACACAGAGCTGCCTGTGCTGGGCCCCAGAGTTCACAGGGGAGGGAGCGAGGGTGCCTACCTTGGCCCCGTCCACCGTGCAGTGAGCCAGGGACCAGGAGGGTAGCTAGCACTGGGCGACACCTACAAGGTGGCGGCCAGAGCACCCTTGCTGAATTCATGAGCTTAGCTAGTCCTCTGAGTGGAGAGCCGTGGAAGCTGCAGCAGACACCTCTAGTGCGACCACTGCCAAGAGGAGATGCCACCCAAGGAAGAGGTTCAGAGGCTATCTGAGGTAGAGCTTGCAGCCGCCGGTGTGGGAGACTTTTACTTGCTGAAGAACTGCCCTTCGCCTGGGGCCGTGGATTTGGCAGAAAGGTGGTGGATGTGGTCTGCTGCTCAGCCTCCCTTCACCTTGCATGAGAAGGATGCAAATGACACAGTGCGGGTGACACCAGAATTCTCACAAGAATACTACTGTACTCTCATAGTACTGATCTGAGTAATAGTACCGTTAATACTCTTTATATATTAATATAAATATATAAAAACGTTAATACAAGTGTAAATATAGTACTATATATTATATTTTATATAATTTATTGTATGTTAGTAGTATCAGTATTGTATACCTCCTGTTAAAGTGAAAAGAAGGCCCCAGGAGGTAACTAAGTTGCCTGAGTCTTTTCCCCCAGAAAGTGCCCCGCTGGAGTCTGATTCTTAGACTGACCTTTCACCCTTACGTGGTAAGGCCTTGTGAGACAATAGAAAATATATATAGTCTGGTCTCTGCCTCTGGTTGCTGGCACTCCTAAAACCCATGTAATTTCCTAAGTGATAAGAGCACTAGGAGCATCTTTTGTTCTAATATGTGGTTTTTGACCCTGGTTCCTGACACCCGGCTCCTACATCTCTTGGAATTTCCTGGTGATAGGAGCATCTTTGGTTCTAATGAGGTGACTCTGGGTGGGCTCCTGGATGGGGGCACATCGCTGGAAAGACCAAGCCACGATCAGAAGTTCGAAACTTTCAACCCCATCCTCTATCCTCCCAGGAAGGGGAGAGGGGCTGGAAATGGAGTTTATGATTGATCATGCCTTTGTGAGGAAGCCTCCATAAAAATCCACCACGGTTGGGAGTCGGGGAACTTCCAAGCTGGTGAACACGTGGAGGTGCCACGGGAATGGTGCGCTGGGAGAGGGCATGGAAGCTCCACGCCCCTTCCCACATACCTTGCTCTACACATCTCTTCCGTTTGGATCTTCATCTGTATCCTTTATCATATCCTTTTATAATAAACTGGTGCTCTAGCAAGTAAAATATTTCTCTGAGTTCTGTGAGCAGCTCTAGCAAATAATTGAACCTCTGACTTATAGCCGAGCAGTCAGAAGCACAGGGGACAATCTGGCCTTGCAATTGGCATCTGAAGTGTGTGTCTGGGTTTGGGGCAGTCTTGTGGGACTGCGCCCTTAACCTGTGGGATCTGATGCCAACTCCAGGTAGACAGTGTCAGAATTGAGTTGAATTGTTGGACACCCAGTTGGTGTCCCACAAGTGCTTGGTCTGAGATAAAGCCCCACGCATCTGGTGACAGGAGTGTTGTGAGTGTGGTAGTAGTGTGAGAGTAAAGGAGAAACACAGGAGGTGTGTTTTTCCTCCTCAGGCCTGTACAGAAGGGTCCGGTGTCATGCAGGGCTTCCCAGCAGCACCACTGGCCAGGCGCTCCTGTTGGGAGGAATCCCACAGGTGGTGGAAGTGTCCCTAACTGCAGAGGGCCACATGCAGACCCTTTTGCACTCCTGTCTCTAGGTACCAGGTGGGAATACCAAGTGACGACCTCATATAGCCTCAGATGGAATTCGTGATCCCAAGTGCATATTTAGACTCGAATACATGGATGTTTATATAAAAGACAGTTTAACCATCACATAGACTTCTTTTCTCTCCCACTTTTTAACTTTCCAGATCACAGCTCCAAAGATACACCAGCAGACTGAGAGGAGGCCGCCCAGGGCCTTGTTCAGTCCAAATGACCTGTGAACATTTCCGTCCTTTCCACAGGTCTCCGCAGAAAGCTTTCTTCCCTGAACATGACCTACACTGTGTATGTAGACGCTTATCTGATAGAGACTTCGTGTGAACGTAGCATGCACCCTAAACATCTCAATATTTTTGTCTCATCTTTGTTTCTGCAGATACCGAACCGCTATATTCAGTGGTGTTTCAAGAAGTATGTGCTCGCTATGAGAAGAATTTCACCTGGGATGTGAAGTCCCTCGTTATGGGCAAGAAGGCACTGGAGGTGGCCCAGACCGTCATAGACATCCTGCAGCTCCCGATATCCAAAGAAGAGCTGGTGGAAGAGACCCAGACGAAGTTAAATAAGATGTTCCCCACGGCTGCTCTGATGCCAGGTGCCGTTTGTGAAATTGGCACTGTTGTCAGTCTAGGTTACTAAAGTCTAATACAGGGTGTGCTTAGTCCGTTCTCTTGTCTTGATAACTTCTTGGGAAATTCTCTTCTTGTTTGAGGCTCAGAGGTACTCCAGAGAGTGTGGTTGACACTGTTGTAGGTTGTGTTTCAATCTTGTCTTTAAGGGCTTCTTAAAATCGTATATATTCCTTTCACTGACTCATGAGTTCCAAAAACATTTGAATTTTGTTTGTATCAATGTTGTGTAAAGATTATATTTATGACAGAATTGCCTCAAAGTTTAACTTTAATATATGGTTTTGCCTTTCTCTTCAAAATCAGATGCAAGATTAATGTTTCAGCACCTATTCACATTTAACAAATTAATGACAAGTAAGCACATAAATCTCCCTAAAGAAGCTCAAGTTTTTAAAAAACGTCAAAGGCATAATTCATTTTCACATGTCTGTTTCTATGCCCTTTACCTTTTCCTGTTTTCCTTTAAAACGTTAGATGACTTTTCTCCCTTGGGGCCTGTTAACTGAAGAGCAGTCAGAACTGAATCGCCTGTGGTTTCCTGCCAAAAGGGAGAAGGTCAAGAAAGTTCTAGATTACGGGACCAAAAAATGCTTAAAAAATGGAGAACTATTTTAAGATTCTTTCAGGAACAAAGTTGAATACTCAGTGTTTAGAATTCCTGGTGTGAGGGGAGAAAAAATTTACAGTCACAACAGTGATTTTAAATTTAAAATTGTATTAATATGAATCACAGTCATTTTTGAAACGTGTTATTTATATTTATACATAAATCCAAAGGAGCAGATTGGATGTTCCCTGGAACTGGAAGATTTCTCATAAAGGGCCCTGCTAATGTAGTGCCTGTGTCACATAGAAACCATGTGGGCTATTCTTGGATTGCACACACGCATGCACGTGCACGTATGTATGACCCTCAGACGTGGGTACAAGTACCGTGATACCCACTCTGCATCTCCTGCCTTTCTGCACAGTTACCCTGACAAGCCTTAATGATGGAAACATATCCATATGGCTAACTTTTTTAAATCGTGGTAAGAAACACATAGCTTAAAACTTAACCATCTTATCTGTTTTTAAGTGTGCGGTTCAGTAATGTTAAGTATGTTCACATTATGTGTAACCATCATCACCATCCTTCTCTAAAACATTTTTATCTTGCAAAACTGAAACTCTGTCCCCATTAAACACTTACTCCCCATTCCACCCTCCCCCCCGCCCCTAGTAGCACCATTCTGCCTTCTGTCTCTGTGAATTTGGCTCCTGTAGGGACCAGTGGACTCATATTGTAATATTGTATTTGTCCTTTTTTTTTTTTTGTGAAGATTGGTACCTGAGCTAACAACTGTTGCCAATCTTCATTTTTTTTTTCTTTCTGCTTTTTCTCCCCAAATACTCCCAGTACATAGTTGTATATTTTAGTTCTGGGTCCCTCTAATTGTGGCATGTGGGACGCCACCTGAACGTGGCCTGTTGAGTGGTGCCATGTCCACGCCCAGGATCCGAACCAGCGAAACCCTGGGCCGCTGCAGTGGAGCACGTGAACTTGCCCACTTGGCCACGGGGCCGGCCCCGTATTTGTCCTTTTCTGACTAGCTTTTTGAACCTTGCATAATGTACTCAAGGTTCATCCATGTTGTAGCATGTGTTAGGATTTTCTCCCTTTTTAAGACTGAATAATATTCCATTGTTTGGATAGACCACGTTTTGTTTATCCATTCATCTGTAGATAGTCCCTTGACTTATTTCCTCTTGTTGGCTATTATGAATAATGCTGCTATGGACATGTGAGTATAGATATCTCTTTGAGAGTCTGCTTTCATTTCTTCTGGGTATATATCCAGAAGTGGGATTGTTGAATTATAGGGTAAGTCTATTTGCAATCTTTTGAGGAACCACCATACTGTTTTGTATTGTGCTGTACCATTTTATTTTCCCTTCAGCAGTCCACAAGGGTTCCAGTTTCTCTACATTTTCACCAGCACTTCTTATTTTCTGTGTTTTTGTGATAGTAGTCATCCTGATCTGTGTGAGGTAATATCTCATTGTGGTTTGATTTGCATTTCTCTAATGATTAATGATGTGAAGCATCATTTCATATGCTGTTGGCCGCTTGTTTGTCTTCTTTGGAGAAATGTCTATTCATGTCCTTTGCTCATTTTTTAGTAGGGTTATTTGGTTTTTTCTTGTTGAGTTCTAGGAATTCTTTATATATATGTTATATATAAACCCTTTGTCAGATATATGACTTGCAAATATTTTCTCCCATTTCATAGGTTTTCTTTTCACACTGGATTGTGTCCTTTGATGTGCAGAACTTTTTAAGTTTGATGCAGTCCTGTTTGACTATTTTTGCTCTTGCCTGTGCTTTCAGTGTCATACCCAAGACGTCATTACAAAATCCAGTGTCATAAAGCTTTCTCCCTATGTTTTCTTTTAGGAATTTTATAGTTTTAGGTCTTATGTCTAGGTCTTTAACCCATTTTGAGTTAGTTTTTGTATATGGTGTAAGGTGAGGGTCCAACTTCATTCTTTAACCGCGTGGAGATCTATTTTTCCCAACATCATTTGTTAAAGAGACGGTGCTTTCCCCATAGAATGGTCTTGGCACTGTTGCTGAAAATCATTTGACTATCTATCTATGTGAGGGTTTATTTCTGCTCTCTCTATTCTATTCCATTGGTCTGTATGTCTGTCTTTATGCCAGTACCACATTGTTTTGATTACTATAGCTTTCCAGTATGTTTTGAAATCAGAAAGTGTGAGACCTCCAACTTTTTTCTTCTTTTTTTCAGTATTGTTATGGCTATTCTGGGTCTCTTGAGAGTCCATAGAAATTTTAGAATGGATTTCTGTATTTCTGTGAAAAATGCTATTGGAATTTTGATAGGGATTGCTTTTAATCTGTATATCTCTTTCGGTAGTATGGACATTTTAACAATATCAGATCTTCCAATGCATGAACGTGGGATGTGTTTTCATTTATTTGTGTCTTCTTTTTTAATTTCTTTCAGCAATGTTTTGTAGTTTCAGTGTACAAGTCTTTCACCTTTTTGATTAAGCTTATTTCTTTTTTGATGCTACTGTAAATGGAATTGTTTTCTTTTCAGATTGTTCATTGTTAGTGTATAGAAATGCAAATGAATTTTTGTGTGCATGTGTGAGGAAGATTGGCCCTGAGCTAACATCTGTTGCCAGTCTTCCTCCTTTCACTTGAGGAGAATTGTTGCTAAGCTAACATCTGTGCCAATCTTCCTCTTTTTATGTGGGATGCCACCACAGCGTAGCTTGACAAGTGGTGCTAGGTCTGTGCCAGGGATCCAAATCTGCAAAACACCGGCTACCGAAGCAGAGTGCATGAACTTAACCACTACGCCGCAGGGCCAGCCCCGAAATGCAACTAATTTTTGCATATTGATTTTTGTATTCTGCAATGTTGCAGAATTTGTTTATTCTAACAGGTGTGTGTGTAATCTTTAGGGTTTTCTACAAATAAGATCATGTCATCTGCAAATAGAGATAACTTTAGTTCTTCCATTTTGAGTTAATTTTTGTGTGTGGTGTAAGATAGTGCTCTACTTTCATTCTTTTGCATGTGGCTGTCTGGTTTTCCCAACACCATTTATTGAAGAGACTTTCCTTTCTCCATTGTATGTTCTTGGCTCTCTTGTCGAAAATTAACTGTCCATAGATGTGTAGGTTTATCTCTGGGCTCTCGATTCTGTTCCATTGGTCAGTGAGTCTGTTTTTCTGCCAGTACCACGCTGTTTCAGTTACTATGGCTTTGTAATATATTTTGAAATCAGGGATGATGATACCTCCAGCTTTGTTCTTTTTCCTCAAGATTCCTTTGGCTAGTTGGAATCTTTTGTTGTTCCATATAAATTTTACGATTCTTTGTTCTATTTCTGTGAAAAATGTTGTTGCAGCTTTAATAGGGATTGCATTGAATCTGTAGATTGCTTTAGGAAGTGTGGACATTTTAACTATGTTAATTCTTCCAATCCAAAAGCGCAGAATGTCTTTCCGTTTCTTTGTGTCTTCTTCAGTTTCTTCCAACAGTTTTATAGTTTTCAGTGTACAGATCTTTCACCTCTTTGGTTAAGTTTATTCCTACATATTTTATTCTGTTTGTTGCAATTGTAAATGGGATTGCATTCTTAATTTCTCTTTCTGCTACTTCGCTGTTAGTATATAGAAGCACGACTGATTTTTGTATGTTTATTTTGTATCCTGCAACTTAACCGCATTCATTTATTATTTATCAAAGTTTTTTAGTGGATTCTTTAAGGTTTTCTATATATAAAATCATGTCATCTGCAATTAGTGACAGTTTCACTTCTTTCTTTCCAATTTGAATCCCTTTTATTTCTTTTTCTTGCCTGATTACTCTGGCTAAGACTTGCAATACTATGTTAAATAAGAGTGGTGAGGGGCCAGCCTGATGGTGCAGCAGTTAAGTTTGCACATTCTGCTTCGGTGACCCGGGGTTTGCCGGTTCAGATCCTGGGTGCAGACATGGCACCGCTTGTCAAGCCATGCTGTGGTAGACGTCCCATATATAAAGTAGAGAAAGATGGGTACGGATGTTAGCTCAGGGCCAGCCTTCCTCAGCAAAAAGAGGAGGATTGGCAGCAGTTAGCTCAGGGCTAATCTTCCTCAAAAAAAAAAAAAAGTGGTGAAAGTGGGTATCCTTGTCTTGTTCTTGTTCTTAGAGGGATAGCTTTCAGTTTTTCTCCCTTGAGAATGATATTAGCTGTGGGTTTGTCATATATGGCCTTTATTATGTTGAGGTACTTTTCTTCTATCCCCATTTTGTTCAACGTTTTTATCATAAACGGATGCTGTATCTTGTCAGATGCTTGCTCTGCATCTATTGAGATGATCATGTGATCTTTATTCTTCATTTTGTTAATGTGGTGTATCACGTTGATAGATTTGCAGATGTTGAACCATTCCTGCATCCCTGAAATAAATCCCATGTGATCATGGTGTATGATCTTTTTAATGTATTGTTGTATTCGATTTGCTGGTATTTTGTTGAGGATTTTTTCATCGATGCTCATCAGTGATATTGGCCTGTAATTTTCTTTTTTTGTGTTGACCTTGTCTGGTTTTGGTCTCAGGGTCATTTTTGGCCTCATAAAAAGAGTTAGGAAGCTTCCCGTCCTCTTCAATTTCTTGGAAGAGTTTGAGAAAGATGGGTAGTAAGTCTTTGAATGTTTGGTAGAATTCACCAGGGAAGCTGTCTGGTCCTGAACTTTTATTTTGGGGGAGGGTTTTGATTGTTTCAATCTCCTTACTGGTGATTCATCCATTCAAATTCTCTATTTCTTCTTGGTCCAGTTTTGGAAGGTTGTGTGATTCTAAAAATTTATCCATTTCTCCTAGATTATCCATTTTATTGGCATATAGCTTTTCGTAGTATTCTGTTATAAACTTTTGTATTTCTGAGGTGTCGTAATTTCTCCTCTTTCATTTCTGACTTTGTTTGAGCCTTCTCTCTTTTTTTCTTGGTGAGTCTAGCTAAGGGTTTGTCAATTTTGTTTGTCTTTTCAAAGAACCAGCTCTTGGTTTCATTGATTTTTTTTTTTTTTCCTATTGTTTTTTAGTCTCTATTTCATGTATTTCTGCTCTGATTTTTATTATTTCCTTCCTTCTACTGATTTTGGGCTTTGGTTTTTCTTTTTTTCTGTTCCTTTGGGTGCACTCTTAGGTTATTTATTTGGGATTTTTCTTGTTTGTTGAGGTAAGCCTGTGTTGCTATAAACTTCCCTCTTAGAACCACTTTTACTGTACAGTAAAAGCTTTTGACATGTCATATTTTCATTTCCATTTGTCTCCAGATATTTTTTTATTTCTCCTTTGACTTCTTCATTGACCCGATTCTTCAGTAGCATTTTGTTTAATCTCCACACATTTGCGGCTTTTCTGATTTTCTTCCAGTAGTTGATTTCTAGTTTCATATCTTATTTATCTACTTGTTTATTTGGATACTAAGAATCTTACTTTTTAGCATTAGAATTTGTATATACTTAATTTAATTTTTACTAGCCTCACAGATGAGAGTAAATGCTTATCCATGATTCCAAAGTCTCTCTTAGAAAACAAGAGGTCATGTCCATACACCACACATACCCTGGAGGTGAGAGGATTCCAAGAGTATGAGGAAAAGCCACAGATAACACTGGATGGGAGAAACTTAAGATCATCCCAGATCAAACCAATGACTGAGGTCAGAAGATACCACTTTGACATTCTGAAAGGATTAGGATGAAGCACAAGGATGAGAAATTATACTCATCCTGAAGGGGAAGAAAGATGGAGAGGGAAAATGTTGGACTGTCTGTAGAGTAAAAAGAAAGGCTGGTGCAAACCTGCGGATCCAGAAACATATTTTTCCATAGGATTTTTGTTCTATGATGTGCCAGTCGCCAAAATAGTAATAAAATAGATCAGGTTTTCTACCCTAAAAGGACATGCTTCACCCCCTATTTTCTGTCCTTCCTGCATTCTTTCCATCACCTCTTTTATCTAAGCCAAACCTGAATTCCACTGGACAGGTGACCTCCTGGAGTCATGGTCAGGTGACTGTATTCAGAAAAAGTCACCGCTGGCCTTTCTATGTGTAGGCGTTCATTTTCTTTACTTATTTCTTTGTTCCCATTATTAAACTGTGACAATAGGAAGCGAATGGGTGTGGCTGTGCTCCCACAAAGCTTTCCGTGTGGACACTAAAATTTGAATTTCATATCATTTTCACATGTTATGAGATACTCTTCTTTTGACTCTCCCCCTTTAAAAACAGATGGTGAGCTGGATGTGCATTTCAAAGAAGGCCAGATAGGACAGAGGGCTAAGAAAACAGCAGGGTGGTTGAAATCCTGGATGCAAAGTGGCTGAACCCCTGGGCCCTCCGCCCCACTCTGTGCATCCAAGATGCCACCCTAGGTAGAAAATAGCATATTTTATTCTGTTTATAAACTGAACCAGAAAGACTTAAGATCTCAAATGATCAGGTGCGTGGAGGATGCAGAGACAATTGGAGATGAAAGGAACATCTGCCCGCTGAGGGTCCCTTCACCTCATCTCCTTTGTATGCACAACCAACAAGATACTGGAGAATTCTTCTCTGGAGACAAAGGTTACTTTATAAAGAAAAAGTCAAATAATGACATTTTGAGGGCCACCAGTGAAAAGGCCAACTCCCAATAATAGGTTCCGCTTGTTCCAGGCTCCCACTTGCACCCCAAGCTGGCACTCTAGGGGAGGATCCTTCCTGCCTCTTCCAGTGTCTGGGGGCTCCAGGCATCCCTTGGCTTGTGGCCACATCACTCTGATCTCTGCCTCTGTCTTCACGTGGCTTCTCCTCTGTGTCTCTCCTCTTCTTCTAAGGACACTAATTGCTGTGGACTGAATGTTTGGGTCCCCCCGCAAGATTCATAGGTTGAAGCCTTAACCCCCATTGTGGTGGTGTTAGGGAGGAAGGCCTTTGGGAGGGGATTAGGCCATGGGGATGGAGCCCTCATGACTGGGGTTAGTGTCCTTAACAAAGAGAACCTAGAGAGCTCCTTCACCCCTTCCACCACGTGAGGACAGAGAGAGGACGGTCATTTGTGAGCCAGGAAGAGGGCTCTCACCAGACACTGTATCTGTCAGGGCCTTGATCTGAGACCTCCAGCCTCCAGAACTACGGGAAACATTTTTGTTGTTTATGAGCCACCCTGTCTGTGGTATTTTGTTATGGCAGCCCAAACAGACTTAGATACCTGTCAGTGGATTTAGGGCTGACCCTAAATCCAGGATGATCTCGCTCCAAAGATCGTTAATCACATCTACAAAGACCCTTTTCCCAAATAAGTTCATGTTGTTCAGAAGCACCAGGAGTTAGGACCTGGACATTTCTTTTGGGGAGCCACCAATCAACTTACTGGACTTGGTCACATACCTTTGATCTGTGGCACCATGGTGTTAGCCTACTCACCTTTCAGGCAGTTGCACAAGTCACCTTCTGAGAGAGGCTGTATGCTCCAGCCCCCTTACACATGGAAGGGTTGGGGCGAGGAGGGGCTGAGCACTGTCACCAGAATGCATGTGTAGAAGATCTAGGCAGTGTCCCACACAGTGTATCTGGTCCCAGGACAGCGTGGGTGCCTCTTCTGCTTATGGGTAGCTGGGTGGCATTCATCTGCTCACCACATGGGCTGACCCCAGTGACACATGCCATTCTCTTCTTAGGTCTCACTCCAGAGAGATCTAGACTTAGCACCCACTCCATGGTTCTGAACACACATGGTGCTTAATGATGTGTACGTTTCTGTAAGTGGTGTCACGTCCCCATTTGTATTATCTCCTCACTGCAGGACTCTGTTTAGGGCGAGGTGTTACAGGTAACTCCTGAGTAAGGTTTCAATGGATATATCCACTCCATGAATGAATTCAAGGACCTAGCTTAAAGAACTCAGGTCAACTCTCAGTCTTTCCAAATCCACTCGAATGGCAGTGTCCATGTTCTTTCTCACCACTCTTGGGTCTCTAGGATGAAGTAAAAGGGAAGTATTCTTGTATCAAGATTGCTGGTTCTCCACATTTTGTATTTCTCTCCCTGTAGATTAATCCTCTGAGAGCTGATTTTTTGTAGCAATATGTATCTGTTTTTCTGCCCTTCCCTGAAACCACAGTAAGCACCCCAAGCGCTGAAAGCTGAAAGCTGTTGCTCAGTCTCATTCATGTGTCTACTTAATTAACCAGCTTCTCTGCAGGACAGAACTCCATTTACATTTTTAGCCTTTCACTTCTCAGGGAGAATGATTGAATAAGATAAAGTTGATAGACAGTATTTCAAGGATACAGAAGTTTTTGAAGGAATCAGGCAATTAGGAATCAGGAGATGTGAGTGATGTATTAATGACTATGACCTGAAAGTAGGTTTATCTAATGGTGAGGACAGTGGCTAATATTTATTTGTGGCTTACCTGCATGCATCTGAAGCGATCACCCCTGTGTTTTTATGTGCATGACCCCTTACTTGCATTCCCGCACAACAGCTCCACAAGGAAACTTAATCTTTGCTACTCGACAGGTGACAAAATGGAGACACAAAGAGGACACTTAATTTCCTGATGTCCCACAGCCGGAGGGCTGTAGTCAGGTCCTTCTCTGAGGTTTTATGTTCGTACTGGTCTCAGACATTTTGAGGGACCTCAGTATGTTGTGATTGATTTAAAACAATCATCCAAAACCATTTTTGATTCATTCCCCTGTCAGTAAACATTTTGAGTATGCACTCCACTATAGGGTGGTTGTGTGTATTTGTCTATATATATTCCTGCACTGTTACAATGGGTGCATTACAAAATATTTACAGAACTAGAAATGTTAGAAGGGTAAGCTAACATGAAATAAACTATATTCAAATTTTTTAAACGAACAGCACCAAAGAACTTTTCTATCAAAATTTTCTTTTTCCAGTATCTTTTAGAGAGAGGCATGTGTTTAAATATGCTGCATTATTTTTTAAAATCTTGGTTTCCTCTTGTGTAATATAGTAATTTGAAATTCTTTTAAATTGAGATCATTTTTATACTTAGCTTTAATTACTATATCCAGACAAAGGTTCCTTATTGGCTATATTTTTGTTTTGAGCATTCTTTTATCCCATCCGCCAGTAAAGGAAAGGTGTTTTTTTTTTAATTTAGTTAATAAATTGAATCCTCCATAATATTAATCAGTGGTTGTTGCCAACTAATTGACTGATGTGGCATTTTAATATTTTCAATGAATGGATTGAAAGCCAATAGAAACTCTTCATGTAAAATACTTTTGCACTGGTTTAAAATTGATTGTAAGTCTGAAAGTAAGTGTGTGTGTTCATGAGATATATGGATCTGTCGTTTTCTTGAATCACTTTGTCAGCTTTGATATCAGGAAATTGCTGGTCTCATAAAATGAGTTGGGAAGTGTTCCCTCCCATTTTCTGACCTTGTTTAGGATTGGTATTCTTTCTTTCTCAGATGTTTGCTAAATTCACCAGTGAGGTCATCTGATCCTAGATGTACGAAGGTTTTTAATTACAAATTCAATTTCTTTAGCAGATATAGGGCTATTGAGTTTATTAGCGTCTTCTTGAGTGAGCTTTGTATCTTTCAGAGAACTTGTCTGTTTCATCTGAATTGTCGAATTGATTGGCATAAAGTTGCTTACAATACTATGTTTTAATCCTTTTAGTGATTTTAGGGTCTGTCACGATGTCCTCTCTTTCATCACTAGTATTTGTACATTTGGATCCTTCTCTTTTCTTGGTCAGTCTAGTGAACGGTCTACCGGTTAATTTGATCTTTTCAAAGAACTAGCTTTTGGTTTAATTGGTTTTCTGTATTATCTTTTCTGTTTTATATTTCATTGATTTCCTCTCTTATTTTTATTCTTTCCTTCCTGTGCTTTAATTTGCTCTTTTCCCTTCGCTTTCTTAAGGTGAAATCTTAGATTATCTTCTTTCTTCCAGTTTCTTAATGTGGCAACTTAGATCACTGATTTGAGACCCTCTTCTTCTCTAATATAAGCCTTTAATGCTATAAATTTTCCTCTAAAAATGTTCCGGCTGTATCCCACAAATTTTGATATGCTATATTTTTGTTCTCTACAAAATGTTATCTAATTTCCGTTTGTGATTTCATTGTCCCACGTCTTATGTAGAAGTGTGCTGTTTAATGTCCAAATATTTGTGGTTTTTCCAGTACTTTCAATTATTGCTGCCTGTTTTAATTCTCTTGTCATCAGGGAACTTACTTTGTTTGATTTTAATTTTTGAAAAATTTTGGAGAATTGTTTTATGGCTCATAGTATGTTCTGTCTCATTGAATGTTTCATGTGCACTTGAAAATAATTTTTATTCTGCTGTTGCGTGAAGTGTTATATAAACGTCAATTCAGTTAAGTTGCTTCATAGTGTTTCTGAAGTCTGCTGTATTCTTGCTTATTTTCTCCTGGTTCTATCAGTTACTGAGAAAGGAGTTTGAAATCTCCATCTATGTTTGTCTGTTTCTCCGTTCAGTTCTATTAGTTTTTACTGTATGTATTTTGAAGCTCTGTTATTTGATGCATATACATTTAGAATTATTCTATCTTGTTGATAAATTGACCTATTTGTCATTATGAAATGTCTCTAGTTATTTCTGTTAATCATCATTTGGGGTTCTAAAGACCACTTGTCTGTTATTAGTACAGTGATGCATCACTTAACGACAGGGATATGTTGTGAGAAATGCATTATTAGGTGCCTTTTGTCACTGTGTGAACATCATAGAGTGTACTTGAACAAACCCAGACACTATAGCCTACCACACACCTAGGCTGTATGGTACTAATCTTATGGGACCACCATTGTGTATGCAATCCATCATTGACTGAAATGTTATTATGCAGCATGACTGACTCTTTTGATTAGTAGTTACATAATATATAGTTTTCTTTTATTTTTAACCTGAGTTTTTATAGATAAGTAGTGTCTTGTAGACAATATGTAGTTAGATCTCACTTTTTTTTGTTTTCATTTTTTCTATTCTGATAATCTCTAGCTTGGACATATTTATATTTATAAAGCTGTTATATAAGGTCATTATGTGCTAATTCCATCATCTCTGCCATTTCTATTGATCACTTTTTCCTCCTGGTTATGGGTTATATTTGTCTGCTTCTTTGCAGGCCTGGTAACTCTTGACTGGATGTTGGACATTGTGAATTTTACATCCAGCAGAGTGGTAGATTTTGCTTTATTTATTTTTTTTGGAAGATTGGTACCTGAGCTAACATCTGTTGCCGATCTTTTTTTTTTCCTTCTTCTTCTCCCTAAAGCCCCCACCCTCCCACCCCTCCCCAGTACATAGTTGTGTATTCTAGTTGTAGGTCCTTCTGGTTCTGTTATGTGGGATGCCTCCTCAGCATGGCCTGATGAGTGGTGCTAGGTCCGCACCCAGGATCCCGAACTGGTGAAACCCTGGGCCGCCAAAGTGCAGCGCACAAACTTAACCACTCGGCCATGGGGCCAGCCCCTATTTTGCTTTATTCTTGACAGAATTTTAACTTTGTCCTGGCATGGAGTTGAGATCCACGCCTTCCTTTGAGCATCTCCCAGGACTGTTTATCTGAAGGGTCCAGCACTCACACTATCTGTTGCCTTCCTGAATGGTTTCAGGTATTTGAGAAAATGACTATGTCAGTCTTTTCTGCAGCACTTGAGAAAGTAGGGACATTGCCTCATGTGATGATTAAAACAGTAATGATTATGTGATTGTTTAAAATAGTATTTTAGATAGCACAGCACTTTGTGTGTATTTAGACATTACTGTTTTCCTAATCAGCCTTTTTCACTCATTTCGGATGACCAGCCCTCTCTTCGTTGGCTCTATGGAGAACTGTACTAAGCTGTGTGCTCTCTGTACTTAATCCTCATAGTTGATGAGAGCGTGGGAAATGTTCCTTTCAGGGGTGGTTGTTGCTCGGCTGCCTCAAGCCAGTTTACTTAACTCTCTAATCCCTTATTACTTAGTGCCACAGCTTTCCTTCAGCTGCGGCCTTCCCTCTCAGCCCCTGGTGGAGATCGTTTGTTGATTCCCTCTCCCCGGCAGTAGCATGAGGAACGATTGAACTGCTTTCTGTAGAATACAGGGTTTTTCCAGAAAACACCAAAAGCATAGCCTATTCAGTGCTTCAGAACACGAACCTGGCCCACAAGGCCCGCTGGGATCATGGCCTTCCCCAAGCCCCTTGCCGCCTCCCGGGTGCAGAGGTGCCTCCCAGGGCAGCTCTGCTGGTTTCTGCATTTTGGCAAGAGAAGATCTGCAAACGAAGCAACGCTTCTTTCCGGGAAAATCACCTTCTCTTTCTTTGGGAAATGCTACTGCTAGGCTCTGAGTTGCTTCCTTGATTTTTGTTTTGAGTAGGGTCTTTGAGAGCTGATAACCCCTCTTAAGAGAGTGTGTCTTGGATCAGATACTCTCTGAGAAGAGGGAGCAGAGTCAGGGGTCACAGAGCTAGCTGGGAAGGCCTTGTGGCCAGGTCCCTCCTCCACCTCACCGAAGGCTTTCCTTCCTCCTCCCTAGGGGCAGAAAAACTGATCCACCATCTGCGGAAGCACAATGTACCCTTCGCTGTCGCCACCAGCTCTGGGTCCGGGCCATTCGAGCTGAAGACCAGCAGACACAAGGAGTTCTTCAGCTTGTTTGATCATGCCGTTTTGGGCGATGACCCTGAGGTGAAGAAGGGGAAGCCAGAACCAGACATATTTCTGACTTGTGCAAAGCGGTTTTCTCCTCCTCCTCCCGTGGAGAAGGTGAGTCCAGCGGTGGTGAGAAATGGCAGCAGCTGGCCGCATCTGTTAATGCTGTTTGTCAAATGCAAGAGGTCTTTGTGGTCCCTGTGGACGGCTGCCACAGAGGGCTCCTTAGACCTGGAGAGAAGGGCGGTGGGGTCACTGGATGAGGGGAGGACAGTGAGATCATTTCAGTCTGTCGGGGAGTGTAGCCACCCAAGTCACCAGGACAGTGAGACCTGGCGGAAATCTGGGATGCAGGAACATATCTAAGAAAGCTGACCTTTGGCAAAACACTGCCTAATGGACATTTGGCAGGAAAGGGAGGCCTTCACTGATGTGGGGCTACAACGTCCTTATTTGTAATGAGCAGACTCAAAGGCACACCTCCATTGCACTGCAGATAGAAATCATCAGAACTCACTACCCCTCACCCCAGTGTTTGTCAAGTGAAATTTTGTGACTGCAGAGTTTTTGCTCACAGGGACCTCTTCTTGCCATCACAGTTTCCGGGCTTCTGTGTGTTTCTCCACTGGAAGGAAGCCGCTGGTGGGGCTTTGTGCTGAAGGCCCCCTCCTCCTGCCTCTGTGGGCTGCTTCATTATGCAGGGTCCGCATGGAGATGGGGCAAGTGGTTTCTGTGACTCGGAAGAGCATTTAGAGCAAGTCGACGGAGGCTGTTCAGCGTTACTCCAGATCCTCCTTGCGCTGTGACAGCTGAGGTGGAGGGCTTAGCTTGGAGTCTCTGCAGATGCAGATTCCAAAACAATAGGGAGATGTTCTTGAAAGGGAGGTTCCTGCTGGTGACATAAGTGTGTTAGCAGCAGGGAGGGCATTCCTCAGGGTGACAGAGTGCTCCCTCTTGTTCCTGTCTTTGAAGACTTAGTGCTTTGCTGGGCATTAGTTCAGGGAAGAGTATTTCTGTGAAAGGTTTTTTCAGGGTTTGCCGCTCGTCACTAAACAGTGAGCCAGAGATGGGACACTGCCATTTACTACACGAATCATAAGCTTAGGGATAACTGCTCAAAAACTTCCTTTCAAATGCAGCCAAATGGCTGGGGCTTTAATGAATGATCTATTTTTTTGGCAAATGATCTGACTTCCTACATTGACCCTGTAAAGGCCAAAATATGTCGAAATACATAACTCCTGTGTGGTTCTCTGATTCTCTGACCCTAGCTGGGCTTCCCATGATTCAGTTCAATTCTGACACTGACTACCTGGAGTTAGTGCAGACCCCATGGGGTGAGGGCTCAGTCCCATAAATCTGTCCCCTGCTCAGACACCAGCCATGAATGGGGTGCCCAGGCCACTGGCACTTCTGCCTAGCCAACTGCAAATTTAGGGCTTCCCACAACCCCCTTTCTTGGTTTGATAATTCACTAGCATGACTCACAGAACTCAGGATAACACTTTAATTGCATTTCCTGGTTTATTATAAAGGATGCAACTCAGAAAAGCCCAGTGGAACAGATGCATAAGGCAAGGTATGGGTATGGGAGAGGCGCAGACCTTCCATGCCCTCCCTGGGCATCCCACCCTCCCAGCACCTTCATGTGTGCACCAGCCCAGAAGCTCTGAGAACCCTGTTTTTTATGGAGGTTCTATTACACAGGCATGATTGATGAAATCATTGGCCTTTGGGGATTGAACTCAATCTCCAGCCCCTTTCCCTTCCCTGGAGGTCAGAGGTGGGGCTGAAAGTCTCAACCCTGTAATCATGCCTTGGTCTTTCTGGCGACCAGCCCCATGACTGAAGCCATCTAGGGGCCCACCAAGAGTCGCCTGATGAGCAGAGACTCAGGCTTGGTTGAAAGGGGCTTATTACAAAGAACACAAGATGCTCCAGTGGCTTAGGAAATTCCAAGGGTTTTAGGAACTCTGTGCCAAGAACTGGGGACAAAGACCAAATGTATATTTTTTTATTGTTTCACAGCTATAAAGAATCATTGAGTGACAGTGGTGATGCATTTGTAGTGATACACATATGTGGGCTGATTGAAATCTCATTGTTGGATCCAACTGGACAGCAATTGTCTGACAAGGGACAAGCCTGAGATGGCCCAGCCTCTAAGCCATAGGTGCAAAGCTGAGCCCTCAGGGGTGGCCTGAACACATCCTGGTGGAACCTGTGTCAGCTGCTTTTATCAGGACATCTGTGTGGTGTGCTTGGTATCTTACTGTAAATTCCATAGAAATTTGTTGTTTTTTCCTAAGAACTTCTCCCTCTCTCCTAAAGAATTTTTCCATACCTCCAGGTTATAAAGCCCTCTTCGTAGAAATGCCATTTTCTTTGTTTGGGGCAACTTGTTGTTTCTCTATTCACAGATAAAGTGAGGGTACCGCGAGCATTCAGAGCACACAGGTGCCTGCTTTCAGTACTGTCTTTACAGCTGATAAAGACTCGAGGTTTGCCTTTGGTGTGATCTGGGTGTAGAGCTGAGACCATTAAAGGAAGAGGATACTCCATTTCTTTCAACTACAGGCAGTCCTTCTTTTGAAAGGTGGTCCTTCTTTTGAAAGGCGCCACATTAATGGAAACATAGTGTTTCCACGTTTTAAAGTACATATGGAAACAAAGTTTACATGGAAAGCACATGTTCATGGTATGAGACCAATTGCACTGACACCCTGCAAAGCAAGACAAGCCCCTAGCTCCCATACGCATAAGTTTCCCTTAACAAGGCACCCAACTAGAGAGGCCTGCTGAATGGGGTTTTCACATCCCCACGTTGTTCTCATCGACAGTGTTTGTTTCAGAATTGTCAAAGAAAAGTGAGCAGTTGCGTATCTTAAGAATTTAGCTCTTCAAGTGTTCTGGACATAGCCCTTGTTGCTAGTCCACGTTTATTTGTGGGTATATTTGGCTTGCAGAGAGGAAACCTTTCTTTGTCATATTTCTTAGGCAAATATAATTAAGGCTTTTTGGGTTTTTCCTCATGTGGTGTGCATATTGTAACACTAAAGGAGGATTTTACTGTGTCCCTGGTTGCGGAGGGACCTGTAATTTTGTACTTGGATTTGTCTCCCTGACATGTGAAGCAGGGGCAGAGCGGCTTGTTGAAATATGACGTGACTCTCAGATGGCGACCGGCTGCTCTCTCTTTGGCGCAGTGCAGGCGTGAGCATAGACAGCTGTAGCGCACCTCCAGAGTTCAGGGGCATTTCATGCGATTCTGAAGTCACTAGAGAGACTCACTGGCCATCGAGACTTTCTTATCCTGGGGATGTCAGCAAATTCGTTGGGTGCAGTAGCAGTACTAGGTGAGTAGTACAATACCAGTGGTGTGAAAGAGAGAGATGATGTGAGTGTTACCATTTTACTCGGAGAAAACGCCTAACAGAGCTGGCATGCAGTAATTAAGTGTTCATTGAAAATATGTTCCTTTAAGTTATTTGTGTATCATTCTTTTGTGCTAAAAATAAGCAAAAGTAATGCCACATTCAAAAGTCACCTTAACCCCACCTCACGCTAGTAATCACTCATTGAGAGCCTGCTGTATGCCAGGGAGGCACTCAGCAGGTGGAGTGTCCATGGACTCTCAGAGACCCCGTGGGACAGAGGTGGTCCTTGTCCAGCTTCTACAGCACATGAGCTTCTGGAGACTGGCAGGCATGAGCGAGGGGGCTCAAGTCCTGTGGGAGGTTGAGGGACAAGCCGGGAATCACCGCCAGGCCCCGTGGGTGTGCCAGTTCCTGAGTCTGCCACTTGTGTGCCTAGCCACAAAAATGTATATCTCTGTTGTAAAATAAAAATGATGGCCTTATTTACACATGATTTCTTGGGAACATTACAAGTAAAACTTGAAATCAATTTTAAAAAGCAGAGCCATCGCTACTTTTCATATTTTACTTTTCCTGTTAATGGCAGGAGCTGAGTTTCAGGTTTTTTTTTAAAGTTACTTGTTTTGTTTTTACAAAAGTTCTGCACATTAAGCTTTTGTGCACCTAAAGAGTAAAAAACAAATGACAGATGCATTTTAACTGGCAAGTTCTGATGAACTGTACGAGGTCTTCATCATAAAACTCAGACCCTTCCCTCAATTATAGAAGTAATTGCCTGAGTTGACTGCTTGCTAGGTGAAATGGTAATTAATATAGCTTACATAATCAATCTCCTGACAACGAAATGTGTTAATTTAACAGTCACTCTCTATGCCTCTTCTCATGCATTGTACGTGTCCTGAAGTCTGCAGACGGGTGTGGGCTATCAGCTGTTGCTGCTGCTTGTTACTCTCTGAAGACTTCTCTTGCCCTCCTAGAACACTAGAAAACAAGTGGCTGCATTGCTTGTGACAGGTTGAAAGTTCACAGTTGCAGTCAGATGGGCTGTGCGGGGCCTCTGTCTTGTGGGTGATTGGAGGGATGTCCTTACTCAGTCTCACCCCCAGACCCCTGTTGGAGGCACAGCCACAAGGAACCTCCCCTTGGGGGTGAAGAGAGTCACCATGCCACAGTCAGCCATCTCCAGGGGTCTCAGGGACCCGGCAGCCTTGGCCATCACTGCCCAAGCCTCAAGGCCACCTTTTCCTGTCATCCACAACCACTGAGCAAAACACAAGGGCCTCTGGTCACTGGTCTTCAGTATTATTTCATATCTCTTGCAGCCTGATATACCAGGCCCTCCCTCATCTTGTAAGAAACATCTCAGGCATCTCCACTGTTAGCTTCACAGATGCTCCCCTTCTCTTTCAGTGAACCTGCCTGTACTTGGTGTCCCCACTGAGGTTCTGTGTATGGATGAGGTCGCTTGCTTTCCCAGATTACACCATCAGGAGGAAAAACATCTCCTACACTCTCTTAAGATTAGTTATTGGAGGCCTGTAAATTAAACTGACAAAAGACACATTAGCAAAAGAAAAGACGGACTTTTATTCACCTAGGTATGTGCCCGTTCACAAAAAAATGTGATTCAAGGAGACAGTTAGAATCTGTGCTTATCTTAATAGGGGTTGTGGAGACTCAGAAGGGCACTTCTGGGAGAACAAATGACTTTTAGGAAAAATAAATGAGTTCTTAGGAGAACAGATGGGAGATATGACAGTTTTATGACAGTGTCTGTTAGGCGATTTCTTATCCAGGTGCTGACCTGTGCTGACTTCTCTTCAGAGATAAGAATCAACCTTCCCTGGTTGTGAAACTCCCTCCCTGGAGGGGACTTAGGGCAGTTGAATTCTTGAGGGAGCCTTTGCTTCTCAGAAGATAAGGAGAATGGCAGAAAAAGCCTCTTCCTGCAGCTGTTGATTCTCAAATGTTTTCAGCACAAAATAATTCTGAAGCCACTGTGCCGTGTTCTGGGCCCCCTTCGCCACCATGGGGTCCCTGTTTTCCTTTTCCAGACACCCCCATGTCACTTTCCTGCCCCCTCCTCTGAGTGCTCAGCATCTAGCTGGCCAAACGCAGGGTGCTCTCATTTCTGAATGACCCCGCCTCAGGTTCTTAAGGCCTGCCTTCCTCCCAGGCAGTTTCATCTTCCACATGGCCTCAGGGCATCTTGCTTGCCACTAGCCCTTGGGCTGGTTCCCACTTCGACCAGCTGACCCCATGGCCAGCCCCAAGGATCTCTGGACCACTGCGTCAGGTGCCCTGATCCTCGTCTCGTACCATGTCTTCACTTTATCTCACTCTCAGCACACCTGCTCTCCAGCTCGTCCAGGCCTCTTGTCCAGGACCTGCGCTTTCCTCCCCGATCCTGCCTGCACCCGAGTGGCTGTGCCGCGCTGCATATCCCGTCCACACCTCCCTCCCAGTGAGGTCTTCAATGCTAAGGACCTCACATCTTTTCCTTCTCGTCCTCTTGGTTTACCAGACCTTCTGTAGCATCTCCCCCTGCTGGCAGCGCCTTTGAATAAAGACCATAGTACAAGATAGTCTTGATTACACTGAGTTACACAGCCATGCATAGATTTTTCCGACTGTCATTAAGAAATGGGACATACAACAACTCACAGGCCTAGAATACATTCTAACAATACCATATTTGCATTATTTAAAAACATAATTGCCTGCTATTCACTACAGCTAATGGAGTGGTGGGGGAGACTTAATCTCCGTGGACAGAAAATGCGATATTCCTTCGATACACCCTTCTTCCAAGATCAACTGAATGGATGTTCGTCTTCAAAGTTACTAATTGCTCTTGATATTTTCCTGGCCCCTTCAGATCAACTGAATTGAATAAACAAAAATGATGGCAACACCATTTTCCTTTGCAATGACAGAGACCTCGATGCTGTATCTATTTGTGTTTTGTTCAGTTTTGTTCAGCATAATTCCTAGTAAATAGATTGCTAAGCAATTAACTTTTTCCCCTTCTCCAGATCCGTATATACAGACACACATATCAAACAGAATGTAAATTGCTGAAACGATATGCCAGCAGCAACATCTGTTACTGTGATTGGTGTCCTGACTTGGGGGGCTCTTTTACAGTTTGTTCTTATAATGTGGTTGTACCAGTACTGTTCTGTGTATGTTTGTACATGAGGCTGGGAAATCTTCACATATCTGCAACTGGAAAGAATGATAGATTTCAGGAGGCCATTGTAATAGCATGTAGCGTGTAACCTATCTTGTTAAGCCACCATCACAGAATGAAAAGTTGGACACCGCTCCAGATATTTAAAAGGATGAATTGTATCTTGGATTTCCAAAAAATTAACTACATAGCCATGCCCTCAAATTATCTTCTTAGGCAGTAAGTAAACAATACTGCTAGAATAGGGGAGCCATAACATTTAACCAACAGTGCCCAGAATTTCTTCGTAAATCAGTGGTTTTGCCTTTTGACTGTTGGTGAAACACTAATGTAACAGCCTTCTTGTACTCTGATTCCATCTCACTCTCCCAGCTCCCCACGCCAGCCTGCAAAGGGGTAAACCCCTTAGCCTGGCCACCTTCTCCTTACTCATCACTCCAGGATTCTGTCTTAGCCTTCCCTTCTGTGTTATTAGCATATCATGGGGGGAGCCTATTGGGGCAAAAAAAACCTCTGAAAAGTCTCCTTGGGGGCAGGGTGATAATAAAATGATTGAGAAACACTGAATTAGTCACATTCTAGGTTAAATAAATAGTAAGTTAATAGTCCCAAATAATTTCCAAGGATGGCGTTTAACAAACTCAAGGATGATTTTCTGTTTTTTTGAAGGATATCCAAAATAGAATGCGCCCCCATCACTTTGTTTAAACTAGGGTGACTAAATCATCTCAATTGGCCAAGGACTGTCATTTATTTTACCAGCAGTTAAAAGTAACTGTGGCATGTGATCCATCTGGCACGTGTTGGGGGAACTGGAGGACCACCAGGAACCCCCAGCCCTGGACAGTTTTTGTGGTCCTCACTCCACTGTGCCGAGCATCTGCTGGCCAGTCTCCGAGAGAGAGAAAACCCAGAGTGTGGTTCTGTGATCACACAGGGATCCATAAGGGTGCAAAGGGTTTGGGTCCGCCTGGAATCTGAGTGAACAGATGCTCCCACATTTGGAAATTCCAAGAAGAGCCTTGGAACCTTCTTTTCAAATTTTGTGTGTCCCTAGCCATAAAGAAAAGCTTTATTCCCTAGAGATGATGTAGTTATATTTGAGAAGTTTACTAGTTCCAGAAAAGCATAGAACTTAAAATGGCCACTTGTGATTGTTGAAAACAGTCAGTGACCAAGTGTCATCTCAGGTCGGTCTGGACAATGTGTGAAGGGATTGGAGGGGCAGGATTGAAGAGTGTCTGTTCACCTGGTGTATCTCCTCCCCTCTGCGGCAGCTCCCATCTGTTTCCTGTGCTTTGTTCACCTGAGCTGATGAGAGAAAGGATGTGAGGGCACAGTGAGGGGCGGTGACTCACTGCGAACTTGTGTGGGATTTGATGGTAAAACACTACCTGGAAATGAGAATGAAGGGGGCACCCAGGCCCTCTGACATCATGTCTAAGAGATGAATATGACAACGCTGTGGGGACTGTCCCTCCCTTTGGAAAAGCCCCTCACCTCGGCCGCTATCGCTGCTGCCTCTCCTCTCTCACCCTCCTGCCCGTCCCTGGCCCTGGAGCTTTGTCCTCCTGGATCCTCTCTGCTCACCGCAGAGAAACTCGGGGCTGCCCAGGGCCCCTCCCTGCTCTTCCCCTTTCTCTTTTGGTAGTGCCATTCAACCTGGCCACACCTCCAGCTCACACCCATGACATGTGCAGGCCCCTTATCTCCCTGCTTGAACCTCTCTCAGTGGTCTCAAACCCAGCGTGTCACAGAGTGCCTTCTCCTTCCCTCAGCCAGAACCGCAGCCCCGACGCCCACCACGTCAAACAGTTTGGTATCACCTTTGCCTTAACGTCCGTTGTACCGTCAAGCTCCTTTTTGCTTCTGAAGCACTTGCCTAATCCCATCCACTTCTGTCCATTCCCCCTGCCCCTGGCAGACAAAGGTTCTATTAGATGGAACTTCTTAGCTATAAAATGGAACATCTTAGTTATGTGATACTTATCTTTAAAAAATTAAAGTGCAAGGGCATTTTAACTGCCCCATAGGTGCTGATGAGTAGCCCGGTGAAGAACGTGGACGTAGGCCGTCTTAAGGGCTCTGCTGAGCTTACACATCATCAGAGAAGTCAGTTCAGCAGCCCCGGGTGATAGGCCCCTGAAATGCTTCACCTCCCCGGTACTTGGAAATGTCATTCTTTCTAAATTAAACCCCTCAAGGTACAGTTTAATTAAGCTCATCTCCTCTCCTCGAGATGGAATTCAGGTATATTTTAGCCTTCAGCTTGCTAAAGTGAAAAGAACATTGGGTTCTGGAGAGCCGGGCTCTGTTCCTAAATTCTGTCACCTGCGTGCTTCTGTGACCTTCAGATTCTCTCTGAATTTCCCTTGGCTCAGATCCCCGCCCAGGGACAGGAGAGGGCTGGGCCGGCCGCTGTCCTCCAGCTCGGACACTCGGTGGCCCCTTTGTTGCTTTAAGTCCTGTACAAGGACACTTGCGCCCTCTCCCAGAATTTATCAGGCATGCAGCAGATGCTCAGGATTTGCCTGGCACCCTGAGAAGGTCTGTTTAATCCAGCCCCGCCTAGTTACAGCTGAGTGTATCAGTGTCAGTACCCGCTGTGAGAAGAATGTTCTTCCTGCCCAGACACTTCTTGGATTCCTGGAAGTGTGTCCTGGAGTACACGCTACATGTGCTGTGCTGCAAAAATCACTAAATTAGTCAAAGTGATATGAAATGTGTATCCACACACATGTCCACGTGAATCTTGTGGCGGAGGGCTGAAATGTGAGGTGGAGGAGGGAGAACGGGGTTCTGCTCCCCAGCCTCTCCCACCTGCTTACAATAGCTGAAGAGCCTTTCCTTCTGGGGAAGAGCTGCTTTCCGCAGAGACACAGTGCAGATACGTAATTCACGTCTCACAGGCAGGTCTGAGTGAGTGTAAGGTCAAGTGTACTCAGCGCACGGTGGGAAGGGCTGGGCTGGTGCTAAGGGAAGAAAGAAGTCCTTAAAAAGAAGGAGGAGATAGCAGGATTCAACCGGGTGGAACTCTTTTTCACCGTAGCTGAGTGAGGCAGATAGAAACTGCACCAAAATATTTTGCTATTTGAATGAAAAAAAACACTTCCTCCTTTTGTTTGTGCAAGATATAAGCTATATTATTTTAGCTTATATCTTCCAATGGTTTTATGACCCTTAAGTCCTGTGATTAGTAGGTAGAGTCTTTGTGGGTAACTTTTTTTTTTTTTTAAGGAAGATTAGCCCTGAGCTAACTACTGCCAGTCTTCCTCTTTTTGTTGAGGAAGACTGACCCTGAGCTAACATCCATGCCCATCTTCCTCCACTTTATATGTGGGACGCCTACCACAGCATGGCTTTTGCCAGGCGGTGCCATGTCTGCACCTGAAATCTGAACTGGCGAACCCTGGGCCGCCAGAGCAAAACGTGCGCACTTAACAGCTGCACCACTGGGCCAGCCCCTTTGTGGGTAACTTTTAAAGATTTATTCTCTGGTTTCCGATGGACAAGCGATGCTGTGAATGTTTATCAGATGTCTAGCTTTTAGGTGCTCTTCTCTGTGCATGGTCCTTAGAAGCACATTAGATCTTAGGAATCAGGACATGGAGAGTAATGAAGACATAAAACCTTTTGAGACATTTTTATAGTTGCTTTAAAATATAGTATTCTGCTTTGTAATTCTGCTGCTTCGAAGAAGAAGATGGAAGAAACCTGTAGTTCCAGATGCTGTCATATCACTAAGAGTCAAGTCCCGTGTGCAGCTTGTGGTGCAGTTGGCCACGGGCACCCGGGGCAGGTGGTTCTTCTCGGCAGGATTCCTGTTTGGTGTCTGTTTTCTGCCTGGTATAAATGGCTGCTCTGTTTAGTTTGTGTGACAACAATGTCTGGGTGTCGAGGTCCAGCATTTTTCTTTTCTGATGAGCGGCGCATTCCTGCACCACCCCCTGAGTGTTCCTACCAGATTCTCATCATATACCCCTCCCTCCAGTGGACTGGCCCATTAGCTTTTAAAAACCTCAAATTCTGTTTTAGTATCTCCACATTTCTCAAATTCTTTTAGCTGATGTGAAATGTGCAAGTCCAGCTAACGTCTGTGAAAAGCATCTTTTGATGGCTACTAAGTGAATGGAGGAAAACGAAAGGAATTTTGGTGCCATTCACACAATGTGCACAATCAGGGTTTCCGTTAGTTTTTTTTGGCTAAACTACAGTCGCTTTTGACCTTTCAGTATGGTCAGCGTTGTGAGTGGCTTAGTTGAAGAAACCCACGCTAACTGGCCTGTCTCTCTGGCTTTTCCCTGAAAGCTCGGGAGGAAGGGAAGGGCTCGCTTCCTCTATCACGTTCATCTTATCCATTATGTCTCAGATCTCAGTGCTATATTTGGATTATTAATTCTAAAATGAAGTCAGGGCAAATTATGAATTGAAAACAGAAACCAATAGCATGTGCACACCTTCAGAAACAGTAAAAATTTCAAAAAGAGGATGTGTCAGTTACTTTCCCTCTCTCGGTGCCATAAATACCTGTAAAGCTTTTCCTCATCACTCTTGACATCTTTCCTTTCATTTTCTGGAACATAAACATGTGGAAAGAGCTGTCAGATGTGCACCGACTCCGCCGTGTTCTCAGGTGATGACAGACGTGGTGGGCCCCTCGTTTTGTAGGTGCCACAGTTTCTGAGCCACCAGTTTTGCCTCATGCCCGCCTGCCATGCCCTTCGGAAGGAGCTCACACAAATACAGAGTGAACGCTGCTTTTGTGACTTCAACCAGGCACAGCTACCCCAAGGGATGAGCAGAATCTCTTCTCTGACCCTCCTGAAATTTCATAGGTGGACTGCACAGACCGTCCAGATCCCCAGAGAACACAGGGGTATTTCAAAAACAAAATGTCGTTTAACATTTGAGGGCCTATCTATGGTCCCAGATAAAACAGTCAGGACATTTAGAATACCATCAGGTCATAACTTTAAACAGACAGGCACAGAAATATCACCAACAGGAAGTCTCTGAATCAGATAACTAAGAAAACAAACCTGCATGGTGGAAGGAGTCGCTTCCCCCCTCAGATGGACAGCAGCGTGTCACAGTAGAAGCAGAGAGCTTGAGAGAACCAGAGCCTTCAGAAGTCCTCAGAGGAAGGCAGCGGGACTGTGTGCCCAGGACTACCAGGTTTCAGCACTCAAGTCCCATCTCCCGGGCAGACTGGTTCACTCTGAAGGTGGCCTAGCACTGGCTTGTTATGACATGTGGTGACTCATTTAGTCTTGTCTCGGCCCTGTGCGGGAGTCAGCTAATGAAGTGTCTCAGCCTCCGACTGCAGGAAGAAAGGAAGGGAGGAGGAGGAGGAGAGAAAAGTCAGTGTACTTGCTACAGAACAGACCACTGGGAAGGACTGCAAGAGCGGGTGTGAGTGACTGTGAGTGTCTGTGTGTGTGTTTTCCACTGACCTAAAGGCATCAGAAGATCCACAACTTCTGGTGTCACACTGCACCTGCAGCCGGCGTCCCTGAGCCCCTCCCGGGCCACAGCACACTGGGCTGCTACCACACTGGCTGAAGAGGTGGGAGAGAACTTTGTTGTGATAGAAGGCAGGAGGTCCGGCTGGGAGCAGAGGGGAGGGGAGAGTGGAAGGGTGCCCCTCAGCAATCCTGGGAGTTCTCAGGCACTTTGGAGAAGAGTGATGGCTACTAAGTGAATGGAGCAGAGTGTCTCACAGCAGTGAGGGGAGGAACCCTCTTGACAGATGTCCCCTACAGAATCCTAATCGAAAAGAATTAATAAAGCCACTTGCATATTCAGTGTGCAGGTTCCAGGAACTCAGGCAAGTTTCTAAGTGCGTGTTGATAGAAAGGTGACACGCCACCTTAGCGTTGGATAGACTTTGGATCTCTCATTTTGAGTGAGTCCTGACGTGACACTTACCGTAGTGTTGATCACATGATGGCACGTTTAGGAGCTCCCTGACAAATTCAGTGCACAGACACCCCGTTTTACATGTGGGTGTCTGAATGAGTGTGGGCCATCCCGATAAAAAAATAAGTGGGCTTACAAGATAAACTGAAAGAGATACCACATGTGGCACTACATCTTTGTGCTAATGAAATTTTTGTTGCATAACACTGGCACACACAAGGGCTGAACTTTTCACCAAAACACCCTAACCATTTAATTTTCAAACTACAGTACCTAAAACATGACCCAACTCTGAAGTTACTTTACATTTTAAAAGCATGTTTGGGGGCCAGCCACATGGCCGAGTGGTTAAAGTTCCACGTGCTCCACCTCGGCAGCCTGGATTCTTGGGTTTGGATCCCGGGCACAGACCTACTCCACTCAGCCATGCTGTGGAGGCATCCCACATACAAAAAGATAGAGGAGGATTGGGACAGATGTTAGCTCAGGTGCAACCTTCCTCAAGCAAAAAAAGAGGAAGATTGGCAAGGATGTTAGCTCAGCGCAAATCTTCCTCACCAAAAAAAGAAAAAGAAAACATGTTTGTTTTTCACAATTTCCTCTCGTGGTTTGAATGTTCAATTATTGACTGAACAGGTTTTTGGATCTGAATCAAACCCCCCAGCTGTGCCACATGTCAATAATGCTTTGGTGGCGGCGGCGGGAACCTCTCCTCTCTAAAGTAGCAGCCATGGGAAGGCCCCAGGACCCTTTAAGAGACACACACCCTCCTTGCCACAGGTCGTAAGCTGGAAAGCCTCCACTTCTCCTTGTCTTGCTCTGAAGGTAACACAGCCAACAGTGATGATGGCAATCAAAGCACAGTCTAGGTGTCTGATTACGGAAAAGGCCGTCTCAACCTTCTTTTTCTTCCTCACCCTACAGTGCCTCGTCTTTGAAGATGCTCCCAACGGGGTGGAGGCAGCCCTCGCAGCCGGGATGCAGGTAGTCATGGTTCCAGATAGAAACTTACGCCGCGACCTGACCACCAAGGCTACCCTCGTGCTGGATTCCCTGCAGGACTTCCAGCCCGAGCTCTTCGGCTTGCCGCCCTATGAATGAGGGGTGTGTGATGCCTCTCAGGGCACCGTGCCCCCCCGCGCTCACTGGGGTGACCCACTCTGCTCAGGAAATCACAACTCCCACATCTCCCTGTAAGCAGTCATTCCAGCCTGTGAAGTCAGCCTTCTCATCCCAGGTGGGCCTGGCCCATTCTCTAGAGTGGGGAAAACCCGCAACTTGACAGTTGAGAGAAAACAAAGCAGAGATAGCCCAGAACAGAGATCAGAATTGTCATTTGAGTAATCATGTAGTGTCTGAAAAATCATATATAATAATATTTGAAGAATCATATGATTGTATTTGAATAATCATACAGTAATCATATACAGTGAATCCACATACATACATATACGTACTTGTATGTGCATGTACGTGTATGTATATAGACACACTTTTCCAAGACAAAATGAAATTATATTTGTCTTCATTTCTCTTTCTTTTTAGTTTTTCTAAATTCTGGCTGGAAAATGTAAAATATGTATACATATATGTATATGCTTTTATGTATATATATGTATATACATATATATTATATTTATATACGTTTTATGCTGCTTCACTCTCCCCAGTGTTGATCTTAACACACAATAACAACTGATATACTTGAGATGGTAATTCTGTTTGGTTTGTAGTCTGAGTAGGAAAGCCACTTTACCATCTCTTGAGACATCATTCTCTTTATTGGCAATTGTTGACCTTCTTTTTGTGTCCTCAAAATATCTCTGTGGACCTCTGCTCAGAAACTACCTCTGAACTGTGTCATTGATAGTTTCTTTTTAGCGTGAACAAAATGGTAATCTGTATCTAACATCTAGGTGTATATCCACTTCTTGAACATGTTTTCTACCTCAAAGAAATTATTTCTGTCTTTTAAGAACAGTTATTTTTCTAACACAACCTTTGATGCAAATATAATTTTATTTCAGAACACATGCTTGGTACTACCAAGAGCCATAGCACATTTTTTGAATAATTTATCGGACATTACACTTGGTGATTAACCCTTTTTAATAGATTTATTCAGCCTTTTGTAGTGGGAAAATTGTGAAAGTCATTGAAATGGGAAAAATACAATCACAGGGTGTCCCCACTTGGTGCACCCTTTCTCTGTCATTGTCATTGATTGTCATCAAGCTAATTGTCAACTCCGAGTTGTAAAAAAATAATAGGAATAGATATGATTGTCTGGTGGGATGATTGTTTGTTGATGATTGCCTCTGGCTATTGACCAATTTTTCATCAGTTTAGCAAATCCGTATCAGCATTCTTGATTGCCTGTATACGTGTCTGTTCTTTGAATTGTCCTTCAAACTGGTTGTAACATCTTACTGGTTCCCTCACCAATTAATTTAATAATTGAATAAAATTTTTGGCACTTGTTCATGTTACATTTGTATGGGAGTGTGATTTTACCTTTCTTAAAAAGAACATTATCCTCTAACAAATATAAAACAGAAATATGACTAATTGACTTGTGGTTTTTTTAGCCCAACTGGTACTCACACTGCACGATGGCATTTATGTATTATTTCTTTTTTTTTTAATTTATTTTTGAGGAAGATTAGCCCTGAGCTAACATCCATGCCCATCTTCCTCTACTTTATATGTGGGAGGCCCGCCACAGCACGGCTTGCCAAGTGGTGCCATGTCCCCACCCGGGATCCGAACCAGTGAACCCTGGGCCGCTGAAGCGGAACGTGTGAACTTAACTGCTGTGCCACCAGGCTGGCCCCTCGGCGTTTATGTATTTTAAGTGAACCATAGTGCTTTTGCATCCAGGAATTAAGAGCGCTCGATGAAATAGTCACCTGTTGGATTTATCTCTTTCTTCCAAAATATGTATGTTGATGTTTTCTAGTCCTTCAGCCATTTTGCTGGAATAAGACAAAGAGATTTAATGCTGCTCTCAGGGATGCAGCTCTAGATCAGAGTAAGTTTCCCTCTCAGGTAAATTCGATTTCCAGTGTGGTGGTGTTTTTGTTGTTATAACCAAGTCTGCAGCTAAACTCTTACATTTTTGTACAAAGGAAAAATACTGATGCTTGGCCAAAGCACATGTTTTTTCATCTTCTTCTCCATCAGCCCGATTGTTTCAGTACATTTCAGTGATGATATTCCACTGAATAATTCATTGATTTCACAGAGGTGTGATAATGAAAGTTTACACCAGAATAACTCCTGCCAAGAAAGTTTAAAGACTAGTTAGTACTTCCTTGGCTCATTTTAAGTGCATACTGTTAGGGACGTGCAGGAGTTAATAGAAGTTGTGCAGCTTTGTGGCCTAACCAGCAGTTGGCGTTTGCTCCGAAGTTCAGAAGGGGACAGTCCCCGAGAAATGGCACTATCAGTCTCTCCTTAATTCCACTTAAAGGAAACATACACAACACTTTTAAGAAGTTGCTAATTACCCCTTAGAGTTTTCCCACCTAATATGTCCTCAGTTGGAGTTCAGTGACTTATATGAAAGAAAAAGGGTCTGGAAGCCTTGACTTGATAAGGAATTGGAATTGTTTCTGCTGTGCAGCAGTTGTCAGTGTTCAGGTGCTGTGGTTCATATTTCTTTAAATACAACTGACAGTCTGATGCTAAATTTGGCCTGTTTTGAATGGCATTTTCAAATTTTAAAAACAAATTTGCACCTGATGAGTGTTATAACAAAATCCAATGAGTCTTAGCCTATCTGTATTAACTCCTCTGTTTAACATTGTCCACACTCTACTGCTTCACAGGATGAAGTCCAAACCTCCTTGTTCTTATATGAAGGCTTTCTGGCCAAAGTCCGTCGCCTGCAATCATTAGGATTATTATTATTATCATCTTCTGTAAAGAGAAAATGAAGTATTAAAAAGCAAAGGATTTCAAATTAGACTTAATTCCGATCCCAACGTTCCTACTATATAGTTGTGGGACCTTATTTTGTCCCTTTGCGCCTCAGGCTTCTTCCCTGTGAAATGGGGGTAATAAATACTTTGCAGTGCTGATGTAAAGATTTGATTGAAGTCACACATGGGATGAGAATACATAACACATCATGAATGGTTTATGAAATGGCAGCTACACTTATTATTTCAGAGTCTGTGTAGCATTATCCAGCTGTTTTTGTTTATTGAAGATACTGGGTTTATAACAGATATTTGTAAGGATATTTGTAGATTGAAGAGCAGATCTGCAGGGTTATCTCTGAAAGCAGATTTTCAGGATGCCTCAAACTCTTCTGGTTTCTCATAAGTCTCTTTAATAGATACTGTCTTTTACACATAAGCACTTGATTTTTGTCTCCTTCATTAGTCATAGGATGGTTTCATTGGTTGTAATTCTTTTCATCAGAAAAATGATCCTCCAGGGGCCAGCACCGTGGCTGAGTGGTTAAGTTTGCACGCTCCGCTTTGGCAGCCCAGGGTTTTGCCAGTTCGAGTCCTGGGCGCAGACATGGCACTGCTCACCAGGCCATGTTGGGGTGGCGTCCCTTGTGCCGCAGCTAGAAGGACCCACAACTAAAGGTGCACAACTCTGTATCGGGGTCTTTGGGGAGAAAAAGGAAACATAAAATCTTTAAAGAAGGAAAAATGGTCCTCCAGATTGAGTTAATTCAAGATATTATTTACCTATTAGATGCCAGGCACCATAGACATACAAAACCAGGTAAGAACACATCTCAGTGTATTTATCTTGTTAAACTTTAGTCATAAAACTATGTGAATTGGTTTCCAGATCTTTTTTCAGGACCAGGGTTAGCATCAGGTCTACATGACAAGGGGCAGGTAGAAATGTCACTTGCAGCCCCCAGATCAACATGTCCCCTGGTCTGATTTAATTGCTCCACAAGTCAACTAAATTTTTCCGGAGGTCTTCTGACCCAAGCTGCTTTTGAAAGGCAGGTACCTGACAAACACAAAGTTGTTTTGAAAACTATTAAGCAGTCCCCTTAGAATTAAAGCATTGCTTTTTGTTGACTGCAAACACCCATGATTCCCAAGTTCTACATGGCTTATCTCCAATATTGTATATGAAATGAATATTTTTACATTAAAATATTTCCAATGACTTACCATCATGTTGATAATATATTTTTATTGGGCATGAAAATAATAAAGAACTATTTAAGAATCCTAATACTCTGTAATCTCTTTTAACAAGCAAGATGCCTTGGGAAACATGCAGTCATATACATTTATGTGTTACAAACCTTGTCAAAGGGATAGTGAATTCATATGTCATGCAAAGTCACTTAAAATTATGTGTTTTCAAAATCCACTTTAGGAAAGAATTGCCATGCATTTTATATTCAAAGTCTTAATAATTAAGGATAGATATTTAACTAATATAAAGAACACCTATTTCTGGAGCCAGCCCCATGGCCAACTGGTTGAGTTTGTGCACTCCACTTCAGTGGCCCACAGTTTTCAGTGGTTCGGATCCTGGGTGCAGACATGGCACTGCTCGTCAGGCCATGCTGAGGTGGCGTCCCACATAACAGAGCCGGAAGGACCCACAACTAGAACATACAACTATGGACTGAGGGGCTTTGGGGAGAAGAAGAAAAAAAAAATACCTATTTCTCTGTAAACCAAATCAATATTGTCCTTGGTGGTGAAATAAACATTTCATTTAAAAGTCAGAAGCAAACAAAAAAGGAATCCAACTATCAGTAAACTTTTATCATTATTCTAGAAATTCCAGTCAGTGAATAACACCATTTAATATTTACATATACGAGTCTGATGATGATGGATTCTCTCAATGTTCTGTATCTAAACATTCTTTATGTCACCACTCATTTTAATGATGTTTTCCCTGGATGTCGAATTCTGGTTTGAGATTAATTTTCTTTCACCCTTTAAAGATAACAATCTTCTCGTTATCAGACTTTCATAGTTTTGATTAAACAATTAGCTATTGTTCTGACCTTTGAAGCCAATCTGTCTCTTTTCCCAAGCTGCTGGTAAGATTTTGTTCTTGGTCTTTGGTCTTCTGAGGAGTGGCTTGCTTGGTTTTGATCTTGTTTGGACTTTGTTGATCTCCCTGAGCCTGTGGTTTGCTTTATATATCCCTAAACTTCTCGGTTATTATTTCTTCCAGTATTCCCAGGCTCACCTCTTAGAGTCACATCCAGATAACCAGATAGATAGTGATGAACTCTGAGCTGTCTTGTAGTCAGTGAGTCATGTCCAGGCGTGGGTTGTGCCACCAAATGAGGCGGCCCAGGGACTGTGAAGCTTGAGCGGGCTGTCAGGACAGATGAGAAGCCCATGCCAGCTAGGCCATAGGAATGACTTGGAGTCAGAGCACATGCACCTAAAAAGGATTAGATTCCTAAATTAGTCTGGAAGCCAGGCACACTGAAACCAACCAGGAGGAGACCAACCCCCTAGCATCAAGTATACGAGTAGTCAGAAATCCAGAGAACTGAGACACACAAGAACCAGGGAATGTGCGGAAGGCCCAGGGCAGAACACCAGTAGAACCCGTGTCCCTGGGACAAAACTACTTTGCCTCTGCTCACAGTGCAGACTCTGTGTCTTCTGGGAAGGCAAAACCAAGAACTGCTCAAAGAGACGGACAGTCGCTGAAATATGAAAAACTCAGGGAAAACACTTTTAATTGGTATAAAGTATTCACATATGCTGATCAGTTGAAAATTGCAAAATACTCTACATTTCTGCATAAGTAGTCCTCTAACAGAGGCACGATTACGTTACTTGTCAGGCCCCTCGTTTACAAAGTGTTGGAGCTGAGGATTAGAGTTATATTATACTTAGTTCACATTCCAGAAAACTTAATCATTCCCAACATTATTATCTTTAACCATAGGGAAAGAGGTACGTTTTCTTGAATTAGAGTAACAGGCTGTTTGGTGTCCCATTGTCACTTTCCTGATGTTGACCCCACTCATGTGGGTCCTGCCTGGGAGCCTTGAGTCCTGCATTTGAACATCTCCCCACGCTGTGTAAGGCACCACACAGAACACATTCCTGTCTTAGCTGAGCTATCCGTTTTTATCAAGAAGACTATTTTCCTTAAACAAGTTTGAGATGCCCACTAATTAGGACAATATTGAGCTCCATGAATGCTACCGCCTATCTACACATGAGACAGCTGCCTCATTACTTTGTCCTCAATATTCGTAACCTACCTCCGGAAGACACTGCAAAATGTCATTCTTGAGTTCTCCCTCTTTGCAAATGCTTATCAGCCCTGCTGATTTCCTGACATGTCTAGCCAGGTTGATGAAGCCAGTTGCTAGCCAGCTCAAGACTGGATCTGAGTCGACAACCATCTGCATGTGTTTTCAGCTACAGTGCGGTTTCCTGAAAGTCGTCATATCCCTAGGCTCAAAGTTCCTAAAGAAGAGCATCCAGTTAGTAGGGGGGGGTTTCTTTAAGGCCTCTCAAGGATTAAGTTCTGAAGTTTTTCATCAGTCATGCCATTCCCATAGACTATTTCCAATGTCAATTCTTTCATTTCTCTATTTCAGTGTCTTCTCTTCCAGTGACAGTTCTGCATACTGCCTGTCCCCACCACCCTCACAACAGCCACTGAGAACTCACTGCCTGACCTCCAGGATGGTGAAAGGCAGCCTTGAGCCCATCGCCTACCTTGTCCCAGTGTCCTGGTGAAGGTCTCAGAGACAGGCAGATCCTGTCTTCTGATAGTCCCTGCAGATCCATGTGCCATCCACTCCCTCATGTTAGCTGTGAACAGTCACCTGCCTTTTTCTGGCTTGAACTTCCTTGAAGGAACAGCTCAAAATGTATCCCAAGAGTTCTTGGGGGGAGAAAACTAGCACCACCCAATCCCCCTGACTTTTGTTTCCCAGCCATGGTAAACAGGTGGACACAGCTCTGACTTCCATTTGGCATGTAATTTACTGTGGGAGACACAGTAAGGAATCACCCACATAAAGGTACAATTGCAAATGTAATAAACACTGCAAAGTAAAACAACAGTGTCTGAGAGAGGACAGCAGTGGGCTCCTAGTTTAATTTGGGGCTTTATAGGTTCAAGGAGGGGGCCTCACCACAGCAGTGGGATTTAAGGTGCAATCTGAAGGCAGTAAAAGTCAGCCTGGCTGAGTTTCTTAAAAAGTGAAACATAGATTGACTGTTCCATCCGGTGTTTCCACTCTTAGGTATCTACCCAAGAGAAATGAAAATGTATGTCCACGCAAAAACTTGTACACAAATGTTCATAGCACTATTCATAACAGCCGAAAGGAGGACACTATAGAAGCCATCCAAAGAGAAGGGCCTGGTGGGAGTTGGCTCTGTGATCAAATCCCACAAATTCCAATGTTGTTTTACCTTTTACCAACACTCAAACCTGCTCCTCTAATGAGCTCATACAGAAAGATCTCCCTATATTTCTGACAAGTTATGTAATCTGGAAGAGGGAGAGATGAAGATCTCGGTGGGGATTTAGAGTATGCCAAATGAATCGACAGACTAGTCCATTTTCTTGTATAAAATACATGCATTTTTAAATGGCATTAGCCTGCTTGGCAATACATGACATTGGTGAGAAGAACCAACTGAGGTGACAGAAAGTAGAAGACAAGGAGCTCAAGTCGCTTCATGGTTTATATTACATTTCCTTTGATCTTGTGATTGCAGAGTTTGTCAAGACACATCAACCCCTGGCTTCGTGGAAAATGTACAGCGTTAGGAGAGTATAGATCTTAATAGATGAGAAGGTGTTCAATGAAAACAGGTAGAGGGGCCGGCCCAGTGGCCGACTGGTTAAGTTCGAGTTCCACTTTGGCGGCCTGGGGTTTGCTGGTTCGGATCCTGGGCGCAGACATGGCACCATTCATCAGGCCACGCTGAGGCAGCATCCCACATGCCACAACTAGAAGGACCCACAACTAAAATATGCAACTATGTACTGGGGGGCTTTGGGGAGAAAAAGCATAAAAATATTTTTAAAAAAGAAAACAGGTAGAAGGGAGTGGATTGTGGCACCAAGAAGCCAAAGGAGGATCGTAAATTGAAAGTCAACCTTCAAATGTTCCTAAGAGACCAAGAAAGATAAGGATAGATACGTAGACATGGTTTCGTTACCTGTGGTTGGACAGGATCAGTTCAGGGGACCAGTGGGGATCAAGGACAGATTGGAGAAGATGAAAGTGAAGAAGTGGAGACCATGAATGGAGAAGACCTTGAGTCTTTGTCTTTGTTGGAATTTGGCGTGGACCAAATGATTCAAAGTGGGTAGAGAGAGGAAGAGGTGCTTCTAAGCTGCAGATGGTAAAGAGTGCTATGCTGTGAAGTAAGCTTAGCTTTATCCTGAACGTAGTGAGGACCCATCGAAGTGGACGGAACTGAAATTTCTCTTTCAAGAAATGAAGCCTCAGAGAGAAAAGGAAGGAGAGAACAGGCTGAGAGGCTGGCCAGTTGGAGGAGAAGCATTGAGGAAAGAACTCCCCATGAATTGTGTCGGCATTTTCCCCCTAAAGTCCATTTAATCCTGCAAATCTAACACAGCCCTGTAACTAAAGGTCTCGTGGATCGCCGTTCTCTCTAGCCCTTCAGATCCCACTCAGCAGAAGAGATGTTTGTTTACAGCTCTGCCAAAGAAGCAGCCACCTTCTTGTATGATTTAAGCCCCCCCAAAATACTTGATCCCAAATCTTGCTTCCCACACTGAACGGAGCTCATTCCTGCTCTCCCTCGCTCTGCACAAAGAATCCTGGTGACACTGTCTAATATGTCCATCAATCTGCTTGTAAAAATGCAAATGTCCCTAAGAACAAGAGACTCCCCTCTTAACCTCTTTAATCAGATTGCTTCCTCCTCACTTTTAGCTGAGAACTGCTTGTAAGAGGGAATCAAATTGTGATGCAGGGAGAGAAGAGGAGGGTTAGGAGTGGAGGGGTTTGAATAGGAGCTCGGCAGGAGAGGAAGTAGGTTTGAGTGGGTACTTCATGGGATGTTGGAGAAGTTGATGGTAGCAGGAGGCCAGGAAGAAAGGAGGGATAGGAAAAGGAATGCCACAGGTCAGGGGAAGGGGATGGCTGTGGGCTTCCGTGATCTCCCTAGTCTACCTCCTGTTATTTCATTATTGGGTGCAGGAGGTAAATGTGCACACAGGGGCTCAGCAGAGCTCTCACCATGGGCAGCACAAATGCAGCAAGATCGGGTTGGGAGAGGAGCATGCCCCGAACTCTCCAGGAAAGAGTGTGCAGGGGGACACATCACTATGATGGGGTTTTTTGCAGCCCGTTTGTGGGGCTGCTTCCCCAGGACAGCGTGTCCCTCCGTCAGCATTCAGCTGGCTCTTCTCAATGGTGGGTGTAGATTAGGTCAGGGCATCCTGGCCAAAACCACTTCCTAGAGCATGCTGCAAGGTCTCGGGGGGCACAGAAGCCCACATCGGGGGTCTGAAGGTGAGGGTGACACTGTGCTGGGCCAGTTTTCCTGGGGAAGTAGAGACGGGGCTGGTTCTGCAACCCTTGTGTATAAAAACCACCATCTTCAGACTGATGCCCACAGTGGGAATGCAACACGGAGGGCAAATGATCAGTGCTCAGAGAGTTCCTCCAGGGTGGGTGTTCAGCCTTTTTTGAATAAAATATTAAAACGGCAGATGTCTGTGTGATGTTCTTTGCTGTGCCTCACCCCTGTCCTTACCTGCGAGGTTAAGGGGGGCGAGCTCACAGAAAGAGATCTATATATACCTTTTGGGATCAGAATGGCTAGTCTTCCTAATCATAAGCCAGACCAGATGGTGGCTTGGAGAAAATGTAGAAAAGAAACATCATTCTGTGCCATTTTCTCCACTTACCAGACTCAGAATTTTCCCGGAAGAATGCCAGTATCACACCCCCAAAGTATAGACTTACCCACAGCAGCACCTATAGAGATAAAAGTGTTTGCTCTCACCACTGACTGCTATGTATTATTTTAAGAAAGCCCTGTTCCAAAATAAACTTATGAATACCAGATTAATTCTCAAATAAGCCTTGGTGATGTCTGTCTCAAATCGACCATCCTTAAAAAGACATCTGTGAAATATTTGAAGAAAACCTTCCTGCATTGGAAGAGAAGGACAAATCAGAGGAAAGAACCACATTCATCCCAATAGGATATGGAGCTCTGAGTTAAACTTGGGATTTTTTTCTCCTTTAATTGTATGTTTTTTTTCCCTAAAGTTGCGTTATTTTTAGTTCATTATAAATCCATTGTAACATGAAGTTATTAAATAGATGTATTAATTTCCACTCAACTACAATGGAATAACTTTGAGAATTATATTGCTTTATTTTTAAATTTTGAATATTTTCCCTACCCACTGGGCAATAGTAGTAGGAAGAACCCTCTCTCCTTTTGAACAATTTATTTTATTGAAATAAGTCAACTGTTATAAGCAAGAGGTATCAAAACTAACATCTTTCTTTAATCTCCTCTCAAAAATGCACACACCTCACCTAATTTTAACTGTGTATAAAAGGTGATCTTAAACACTGTGAAAATAAAAAGAAGCTCCTACATGTTCACTCTTGGGGGCTCTGAGGATGATGTATACAACAAATTGGAATCCTTCTTCTTGTATTGCCAACATAAGTCACGTACCCCAGATGGATCCTTCCCTGCTATTTCATGTAAATATCTACTGTGCTCATCTGGGCTGACAGACTCTTTGCACAACAGCACGTTGAGCTCAAACAGGGAAAAGGCACTCTATAGACAAAATCAGAAGGAAAAGGAAAAATAGAAATTAAGGTAAAAAGAGCAAAAAAATTATCTTCTTCAGTACATTTGAATCAAAGTAGTTTAGAGAAAATTGCATGTGGCTATCTATGTATGCAATCTAATTGTTTTGAATTAAAGAAAAAAATTACTATGGCTATATACCATCCCTCTTATAGAATTAAAATTCTCCATCAGGTTTGTTCCTGTAGCTCTTCATCCTCATTAATAATATTTTTCATAGACTGTCCACATATAGCCTTAAAAGGTGCATCATGGGGCTGGCCCCCTGGCTGAGTGGTTAAAGTTCCATGCACTCCGCTTTGGCAGCCCAGGTTCCCAGGTTCAGATCCCAGGTGTGGACCTACTCCACTCATCAGCCATGCTGTGGAGGCATCCCACATACAAAGTAGAGGAAGATTGGCACAGATGTCAGCTCAGGGTGAACCTTCCTTAAGCAAAAGATAAAGGGGAAGATTGGCAATGGCTGTGCGCTCAGGGCAAATCTTCCTCACCAAAAAAAAAAAAAAAAAAAATTGTATCATATCCTCATAGAAGGTTCTGTGCCCCATACCTGTGACTTTTTGAATATGGGTATGTTAGACATTCTCTTCAAGTCCTGTCTCTCTCTGGTATTGAATTTATTGAGAACAACAACAACAAAAATATAGGTGGATTTAAAGAAAGTAATTGCCCTTTCAATTTCAAATGGTTGTGTAAACATACGTCTGTCCCATTTCCTTAATGGAACGAACCTTAAACAACCGAGAGAATATAAAACAAAGAAATGTTATCTTTGATGAAACTAGGGATCCCCTAGAACCCTGGATCACAATACATGCAGAAAGATGCATGAGAAATCAGATGAAGATGATGGAGGACACCAGGAGAAGGCATCCTTTTTGGGCAGAGGTGGCAGAGCCTAGAGGTGTCCAAAGTGGGCAGCGCACATTCCAAGGAAGAGCAATGAGTCCTTGCTTGGGAGAGGAAAGTCCAGACCCACAGGCTGGTTTAGAAGCCTCCTTACCTCATGCTTCAATCATGGCACAGGATGGCGGGAAGAGTCAAGAAAAAAGCCAACAAGCCATCTTTGCCCAAAGGAGACTGTTGGTTTGGTATAAAGGAGGAGAAATCAAGAGGGGCCACATAGCGACGCAACTACTAATTTTTAGCTAGTGAAGATAGAGTCAGGGTGAAATAATCAAATGGAAACATTCAGTGTGAGCCCAGACTATTTGCTGTTGGCCCGGAGAAGGCTCGCCCACAGGCCCTGCGCAGTGAGGAAACACCAGAGATAACAGCCTGAACCTCAAGCCGCCCACGGCTTTAGCTCATGCTTCCGCCCATTCCCCCGGATTCTGCTCAAGTACCTGGTCCCCATAGACATCTCCTCTTTCAAACATGAAAAACAACACTACTTAAAAGAGTCATAGGCAGCCAGAGACCTTTAAAAAGATGCTGCAAGGGGGAAAAAAAAAAGAACAGAACATGATCGATGAAGACACATACCAGGAAGATTATACCACAGAGCAGCCAAAAGCATGAACAAAGAGATGTCCAAGAAATCAAAGCAATTGAGGAGAATATTGTTTCTCTGCAATGAGAATTTAAAGAAGAGAAATAAGGCTTTAAGGAGGAACTGATAACACATTAGATGGGAATGAAAAGTAAGTCGGCAGAACCTCAGAAATAAATGAGGATGAAAAGTATGAGAGAGAGAGACAGAGAGATAAAAAGACAGAGGGACAGAGAGAAGAGATGGAGCACCTGCCAGACTGTTGCCCTGAAGAAGTTAAAAATGAATGGAACAGGGGCTGGCCCCGTGGCCCAGTGGTTGAGTCCATGCACTCTGCTTCAGTGGCCCAGGGTTTCGCTGGTTCGGATCCTGGGTGCAGACATGGCATCGCTCATCAGACCATGCTGAGGCAGCGTCCCACATAGCAGAACTAGAAGGACCTACAACCAGAATATACAACTGGGCACTGGGGGGAGTTTGGGAAGAAAAAGAAAAAAAACAAGATTGGCAACGGATGTTAGCTCAGGGCCAATATTAAACAAAAATGAACTGAAAAAATATATTCGAAAATATAATTCAAAGTAAAATTCCTGAAATACAGGGAAATTTGAATCCACTGACAGAAATAGAGCACTGAAACCCAAGGCTGTGTTTATGTAGATCCATTAGTGAAGAAATAGCCTAGTAAATTACTGGTATTTTAAATTATGGAAAGAACTCTATGGATATTCAGAAAAAAATCTAGGAAGCTAAGATTTCCCTGTGTCAGGCATGAAATGCTAGAAGACAGTGGAGCAATCTATAGAAAGTCCTCAAGGAAAGAAAATGTGTCCCAAGAATGCAACCAAAACTGTCCATAAATTTTAAAGGACACAAATAGATATGTCCAAATGTACACCAGTTCAGGAAATGTATGTTCATGAAGAAAACAAACAAACAGAGGTTGAATTCTCACCAATCAAGAGAAGGTGTATCTAAAAGATTCAGTGCAAACTGAAAGGATGCATTCAGGTGTACAACTATCGTGAAACCTGTGGAAATTATGGTTACGGAGAAGCAAATAAATGCCATCAACCATGACAATATATAGATAATGTAACTAATTAAAAAAAATCCCAGCAAATGCAGTTGCAAGTGAAAGTAAGATGTAGAGGATGCTGATTTTTCTCACTTTTAATTTCACGCTGTCAATAGATATTGTTTTTAAACTCATAACAAGTAAAAGACATATAAGTATATTTAACGTCAATGGAGTTAACCAGCAGAAGAACAAAAAGTAGACTAGCGTGCTTTCAAAAATTTTAAGGAAAACCCAGTATTTAAACTGAATATACGCCATGCTTATTCATTTCATAAAAATAGCTGCAATAATTGGCTAATGATGCCAGCAAACCTAATTTTTGCAGACTATGTGTATTACCTAAAAATAAGAATAGTAAAGTATTTTATCCGTTTTCAAGCAAATATATATCCTGTAGGAAGTTTCAGGAGATTTCATTTCAATACAATAAAAATCACCAATATTATTTTGGCAAATCCTATGTGAAGGTGGAAGTCCAAGAATTCTTAGCAACAGCCTCAGAAGAAGTCCTGACCTGAGGAACTTACTTTCATTTTGTGGTACACAACATGGACAGAGCGAACATTAAACAGTTCCATAGGATATAAGCCAAAGTGCAATAAAGACAGAGGCACTGTAATAGGAGGTGTGTTAAAACATGGAATGAAGGGCAGAGTTTCGTGGCAGTAACAGCGTGGGACAAGAAGCGATCACGTTGGGTGGACATGGAAGGCTCCTTGAAGAAGCAGCATCTGAGGAGGGTCTCGTAAGATATGAGAACCGAACAGGCAGTGAGGACAGATAACACGCTCCAGGGGCCAGGGTGGATGAAAAGGCAGATGTGCAAAGGTAGAGGGATGTGTCAGAGCCCCGGGACATGGAAGACCATCTGTCAGAACAGGATACTGAATAACATGAGAATAGAAGAGTTGGAAGCACCCAATTTTCATGCCACAAAGGGTTTGGACCTTATGTGTTAGGCAAGGAAGATCCTGGGAAGGATTTTTCAGCTGCTAATGGATACAATTATTAGGAAGATTAATCTGCTTATAAGATTCTGGTAACCCAATAATTTTGGCTCACTTCTTCACGTTACTACTTGAACCTAACTTTAACGTTCTGATCAAGTGATGTAAGCACTCTTGGAAAAGCCATGGGGTGCTGAGGGCATGATGACCCTCGTGTCATTTGTGAGAGTGGAAATAAGCTAACAGCACTTCTGGGTGTCAGTTCATTGCAGCCCGTTGAAGACCCAGGGGCACAGGCTGCTGAGCAGGAAGGACATAAAGGGTGAGGGTTTTCTTTTTTTTTTAATTTAATAGACTTTTTTTTTTTGAGAAATTTTAGGTTTATCCATAACTTGAGTGAAAATGCAGAAAGTTCCCATATATGTCCTCTATCTCAGTTTCCCCTATTATTAAATCTTGCTTTATTGGGTGCATTTGTTATGATCGATGAGCCAATACTGTTACATTATTATTAACTAAAGTTCATAGTTTACATGAGGGTTTACTCTTGGTGTTGTACATTCTGTAGGTTTCAACAAATATATAGTGACATGTATCCACATTACAGTATCATACAGAATAGTTTCACTGCCCTAAAAATCTTCTGTGCTCTGCTGATCAATCCCTCCCTCCCCTCTAACCCCTGGCAACCACTGATTTTCTTACCATCTCCATAGTTTTGCCTTTTTCCAGAATGTTGTAGAATTGGAATCTCACAGTATGGATTCAGATCGGCTTCTTTTACTTAGTAATACGCATTTAAGGTTCTAAGGATTTTTAAAACAAAAATAAATACTAGACTTAAGCCAAGAATAGATCAGAATCATGTATGTTTTCCCTAACTTTAAAATGGACTCACTTGATTTTTCCTTTCAACAATATGCATGAATGTGGATATATTCGATATTTAATGCCAGCCTCATTTCACACGTGCATTATGTGCATTTCCAAACATATTTTTAGTGTATTCATTTAACAGTTACCTGTTCATAAAACCCTTGCTTGAAAGGAGCTTATAATTATTTTTATCACAAATAGTAGCTCATATATGCCTAAGTTTTTATCTGAAGAAGTGAAAAAAAATACATGCCAGTGAACTCTCATCCAAATCAAGAAATGGTGATGTCTTGGGAGGTTTGTGCACTATATTTTATGTGCATTAACATCCAAAGAGTTTTTTATTCTCAATATATTTAATCATAACATTTATCTTAATAGTTTTCATCTGTGAATTTATATTGTCATAAGGAAGTTAACATCCCTTAATTCAAACTTTCAAAATAATGTACGGGGAACAAAAATGTTATCATCCTTAAGCTGAAATACTTGTGCCCATAAACAGAAGCTAATGGAATCCATCAAGAGATCATTATATTTTGATATCTAATAACCTCCTAACCAGAAAAAGGATTTATTCCCTAATAAAATTAAAATACCCTCTATGATAATGGAGAATTAGACCTGCTGATGTAAAAAATGGAAAACTCAGTTGGATGTTGCAGGTTTTTATGAGCAGCGGAGTATGGGTCCGTTGGACATGAGCTGTTTCATTTTGTTTCACAGCCCTAGGTCCAGAAATTTGATTTTGGAGATTTAAAAAGAAAGAGAAGGGACATGGGCCAGTATTATAATTTTTACAGTTCTGCATATATGTGTGTGTATGTATAAATTGAAACTATCTGTAAGAAATACCCATATGACCCTACAGTAATAATTAGACCCAAATCGCTAAGATGTGTATGTCTTCACATTATGGGTTGGAAATGACATTATCTCTCTCTCTTTTTTTTTTTTCTGTAGATTACATCTCTATGACTTACCTATTTTTTAACTGGAAGTTTGTACGAAAGGTACCAAAGGTAGAAACGACCTTCTCTTCTCTTTTGAATACCTTTTCTAGACACAGTTGCATGCTCTCTTTAGGATACCATTGGAAAATCTCCAAATAGAAATTTGAACTTTTTGTGCAAAAAATGTTACGCAGATGAATCCAGAAAATATTTTTGTGTTGCTCACTGGCTCAATGTCACCACTCATATTGGTAGGGGTAGTTCCACTTTAAATACATTTCTTTGTCTATTCTGGACACAAATACTCTGTCTCAAAGTGTGTGAATTGCATTTTCATCTATCTTGAAGAGCATTTATGTTTGATAATAAGCAAGTTATGAATGTTTTCTTTTACGTTTAGTGGTAAATATTTGTCTAGGAAATCTTCATCTACCTTTGTTTTAGAAGCTTCATAGTTTTAGATTTTACATTTAGGTCAAATCTCAACCTCAATTTAATTTCTGTATATAGTATGATGTAGGGAATCAAAGTTTATTTTTATCCATATGGATATCTAGTTGCTCCAATTCCATCTGTTGAAAAAGGCTATTCTTTTCCATTGAATTGTCTTGACAGCTTTGTTTAAAATCAATAGATTGCTTAAGTGTCAAGTACTTTCTTTTAAATTTAATTGGCCCTTAAAAAAGAATCAGTCTTAACCCAATGCAGGATGCCTAGCTGGTTGACCTTTTAGAGTGGAGGGTGGAACATGTTTAGGTGCTTTAAGAAAGTTCATCATGAAGTTTGAGGGGGAAAGCTGGTGATGTTTTATATACCCAGAGATAAATGCCTATTAATCCTGTTTCAGATTGTATTGTCTCAGAAGCCAATGGGTGGGTGTTAACTTCCATATCCACCATAACTGTTTGTTTTAGCCAAGAATGTCAGAGCTGGATGGCATCAGAGTTGTCAGCTTCCAGTTCAAAACCCTGGTTGTGTGTGTGAGGAAAGGTGCTTTACAGAGAGACTAAGCAAGTATCCTAACCTCACTCATCGGTTTGTGCCAGAGCGAGGACTATGCTCACACTAGAGGGTGGCCTGACCTCACTCCAGTGTCTTCCCATAGAGTGTCCCACACATCCTCAGTCCCACAGGGGGCCTGAGCAGGGGTGTTTATGTGGCTGAGTAAGCCTAGTAAACACAGGGCACTGTGCCCTTCTCCTGGAAGCTCTCTTTGCATGTCGTCAGCATCATGCAGGATTTAAGAACCTTCAGCACAGAAGCCTGTTTCATTTTGTGTAGCTCAGCACTTCTTATTGCATTTCATCATGGAACCCTTTTATCAAGCAGCCTTACACATTGAAAGATGTGGATGGCTAACATGCCATGGGTCAGGTGTCATTGGTTTTCTTTGGTTGTCATTGTCATCATCTCACCCGCAAACATTTACACAAAATATCAGTGGTAGATGATGTTGGTAGCAACGTCTCCTAAACTCCTGGTGAGTCTTGTTATTTCCTAAAGATGATTTATTGAGATTTCAGTAGTAAAGAAGGATGAGAGGCAGAGATAGAAATAACCAGTATTTTGGTGAGGACTGCTCAGCTGTCTGACACAAAGATTAAAACAACAACAATATGGGGCCGGCCCCGTGGCCGAGTGGTTAAGTTCGCGCGCTCTGCTGCAGCGGCCCAGAGTTTCACTGGTTCGGATCCTGGGCGCGGACATGGCACCGCTCATCGGGCCACATTGAGGCGGTGTCCCACATGCCACAACTAGAAGGACCTGCAACTAGAATATACAACTGTGTACTGAGGGGGATTTGGGGAGAGAAAGCAGAAAAAAAAAAAAAAAAAAGATTGGCAACAGTTGTTAGCTCAGATGCCAATCTTTAAAAAAAACAGCAACAATTAAAAAAAAAAACAACAAAACCCTACCAGATTCTGCATTGAATCCTCCATCCTCCTGAGGATGGGGATGGGGAATCGAAGAGGGGGCAACACATACCCACATACACACAGAAATAGGTCTGAATATTCATTTCAGATTGGCTTAGAACAGCTTTCCAGAAGCCTGTTCTGAGTCTCCATCATCCCTCCAGCCAATGAGTATTGGGAAATTTGAATGAGACTAAATTGCCCACAAAGAATCTAAATGAAGGCTATCAGTTTACTTTATGGCAATGAAAAGGTTATCCTCAGAAGGTGGCCAGTAAAATGCCCCATTGAATTCCACAAATTAATAAGGGAGTTTCTCCACACCACTGTAATCCCTCAAGTGCAAGTGTCTGGGGGGATGTTTTCTTGTAAGACATACTAAATGAAAGGCTATCATGAGGTTGAAGTTGGCACTAGTAAGTGAGCATCTGTCACCCCCATCACCTTGTGCTTAGTGAAAGGCATTGATAGATTCAGTTCCCACCCTGCTATGGTGTGCCTGGGAGGACCCCAATACTTAGACTGTGTCCTTTCCACTTGCCGTTGTTGAGGTATCCCCTTGCCTCAAAACAACACTATGGAACCACCACTGGACATATGCTGTTATGGGCTGAATTGCGTCCCCCTAAAGTTCGTGTTAAAGCCCTAACCCCCAGGACCTCAGAATGTGGCTGTATTTGGAGACAGGGTCTTTAAAGAGGTAATTAAGTGAAAATGAGGTCATTAACGTGGGCCTTAATGCATTAAGACTGGTCTTCTTATGAGACGAGGAGATGAGGACACAGACACGCACAGAGGGAAGACCACTTGAGGACACAGGGAGAAGATGGTGTCTACACACCACATAGAGAGGCCTCAGCAGAAACCAGCCCTGCCCACACCTTGATCTCAGACTTCCAGCCTCCAGAACTGTGAGAAATAAATATCTGTTGTTTAAGCCCCCCAGTCTGTGCTGATTTGTTATGGCAGCCCGAGCAAACTAATACAGATGTTAATGGAGTCTTCCTAGTTGTGGCAAGTCTGCAAGTTTCAGTGTCCCTTCTTACCCATTTCATTGGGTGGCTGGCAGCAGCTGAGTGCCACTTACTTAGGTCCTATGACCATAGAACTAAGCACCATTAACTGCCTTGTTGCTATCTTCCTCCAGTAAAGCTTATTTCTCTAGTATCATTCTTCCTGTCTTCTTGACCTGACCCAGAACTTTCCCCTTGCATCTCTGCATAGACCAGCTGCTCCAGCATCCGTTTTCCTTACTTGATTGTCTTTCCTCCTGGATAAATTGAAGCCTCTCCTTCCAGCATATGGCTTACATGTCTGTAGGATCTTGTGACTACTCAAAGTAATTTGATGAGGGGGCAAGAAAGCCAGTTTTTTTCGTTACAGTTATGTATGGTACCTTGCCACTAATTTGAATCTTCTTGTCTCTGTTGAGGTGTCTTTGCTCGTTAATACATGTTTATGGATTTCACCTTGGATAAAAAGTGAGCTATGTATCTTCCTCCTTCATAAGATATATATAATCTTCCCGCTATGCAAATGAAGTGTGACAAAGTTCTCTTAGGATAGGCTCAGAGAAATCAGCAAAAATATTAGATGACACCTGTGTGCATGGTTGGTTTGCAGCAAAGGTTTATGTATTCATTTGACGGCAGGCAGCATTTGAGAGGACTTCCAAAACTGGCCTTGTTAGATGTTGGCTCCTGGCCAAGGTGCATCCCAGTGGAGCAAGCTAATGTGGGAGACCTTCTGGGAACAGAGGATGTGGGAGCAAGGCTAGATGGAGGATGAGCTAAAGCAAGTCTGCTAGGAATGGTTCTGGCATGAGAAACTGTGCAGCCTAAACACAACCTGTCACACTCATGCACGGTTTGGGCAACAGGGATGCCTGAGGGAACGCAGGAAGGGTTTCCAGAAAACCCAATAAAAACTTGAAGTCAGTCTCCAGCTGGTGAGCATCAGTAGGATAATCAGGTTTCCTGAGGAAAGCTGGGAAGATTTAGGTATCAAAATCCCAGTTGTTTAGATAGTTTTGGGACACAGCCCAGTCCTAGAGGAGAGAGAATCTCAGGTTTCCTTGTGAGATAGACCAAGGTTTCTCCACCTTGGCACTATTGACATTTGGACAAGATCATTCTTTGTTGTGGAGGCTGTCCTGTGCACTGTAGGATGTTGAGCAACATACCTGGCCTCCACCTACTAGATGCCAGTGGCACCCACCCCGAGTTGTGGAAACCAAAAATGTTTCTAGACCTTGCCAGATGTCCCTGGGGGGAGGGGCCACATCATCCACAATAGAGGATCAATGAAGCAAATGGAAGGAATGGGTGCCATGCAGAATCTCAGCACCATGGACAAGACCAAGGAAGGTGAACTGAGTTTGTGCCGTGTCCAATTCCCAAAATGTAACCGTGGAGGTGGTTACCTGACACACTGTGTAAGAAGGATTTGAGGCCAAGCTTCAGGGGGAAAGAATTGAATCTTCAATTAATGATGTCTGGCTGAAGCAAAGGATTAGGGGAAGATGGCACTTGTGCCATCTATCTGTCATTCCAGGGCAATGTGAGAGCAGGGAAGGAGTGTTGTGACTGTGTGGCCTCAGATAATGTGTCTGCTGTCTAACAGGACTCACCACCTTTTCCTGTAATCAGGGGACACTGAGCCTACTGATTTTTTTCCCTTCACTATGCTGCCATGATTGATGCAGCAGCTAGGATAGCCTGCACAGGCTAGCAGGGCCTTTGGAAGGTCCAGCTGGAGAGAACAAATATACATTTATAGTCCTTAGAGGTTAGGTAATATAGACTGTCCCCCCAGTTCAATATAGGAATAAACAGTGTGTGTTCTCTAAGACCCTAAAGACTTATGGGGGAGGCCAACACGCACTAATTTAGAACGTCAACAGAAATCCCTGCTCACTGAGGTGTGCCTGGCCTACCTTCCCTTTCACATTTAACTAAATGATATGGTTCCTATCATGCAGATTGATATCTGATGATGTAAACCAATTTAGCAAAAGCATCTACTTGCTTACCTAAGAAATCTGAAGTTTTTATAGTGAAAAGTGCTAAATCAATTTTCAAAGTTGACATAGTATATTTATCACCTTATGCCTAATGGTCTTTCTATGATGAATTGACTTAAATGCTGTGCACTGGAGAATTAGCAGAAATTACCTTTTTAAATAAGGGGAAGGCTGAAATGACAAGCTTGTCTCTGCTGGGGTTCACAAATGCAGTTCTCTCTTAGAATAGGACAGTTTAAGTTGGGAGACCTCTGAAAGCTCAAGGTTCACCACACTGCAAGATATTCCATTCACCAAGGAGTTAAGGATCAGAAAAGTCAGGCCAAGATGGATGAAGTGATGTGTCCAAGGCTTCGCAGAGGGGAGTTTTCAGTATATCTCCACCATGGTAACCCTTTGCTGCATCCACAATCACTTTTTATACTTCTGAATTTTGTGCCATCATACTCAGTGTCATGGCAGGACCTTGGAGTATCTTTATAATCACTGAAAGGTGCATGAAAAATATGGGGACAATCCTTGCTTAGAAAAGACTTCAAGGTAGAAGTGGAATTTTGGAAAATGAAAGTTCCAATGAATGGCATTAATGTGTAGAGCAGACCGAGAAAAGGCTAACAGCTAACAGGGTGAATAGACCAGTGAGTAAGTGCACCCTGAATATGCCCCAAAGAAGAGGATGAGTGCTCACAGGCTGACCATGGCCGCTAAGTAAAAACAGAGTAAGAAGAACTACCATAACAGTCAGCTGAGCAGTAGGAAAGAGTACCTTCCTCCTTCAAGGAGGCCCCAGAGAAGTCATCCCAGTGAATAACACCCTAGGACATAGACTGGAATCATACAACAATGAAAGAGAGCCTTTCCCACTTGGGCAAATTTACTCCTAATCTATTCAATTGCCTCTGAAGACATTGCTCAGACTCAGGTGCTACCCGGGTAGTAAAGGACTATAATGCAGTGATGTGACTCACAGTAGAACAGAATATTGTCATTATTTAATAATGCACACATAGCTGGAGCAGGCTAGGTTATGTCACAGAAGTGAGCTACAATATAATATTGTTTTGAGACATTTGAAAATGAATCAATGGAATCCACAATATTATTGAACTACGAAAAAAGAAAAGAAAAGAAAAAGACCATCTCAATAGATGTAGAAAAAAGATTTTTAAAAATATAACATCCAGTACTGATTAAAACCCTGCAGAAAACTAGGTATAAAAAGGAAATTTTTATGGGGCACCTACTAAAAACCTAAAGCTAACATCATAGTTAATGCAAACTGAATACTCTCCACTTAACGCTCAGAGCAAAATAGAGATGTCTACTCTCACCTCTTCTGTTTAATATTGTTTGAGAGATCCAAACCAGTGCAATTAAAAAAGGAAAACCAATAAAAGGCACGCAGATCTGAAAAGAAGAAGTAAAACTGTCTTTATGAACAGACACGTGATCAAAAATCCAATGGGATGCACAAGATAGTTACTAGAACTATTGAGTTAGGCAGAGTTCAATATACAAAAGATCAACTACTATCTCTATATGCTAACAATGATCAAACATTTAAATTAAAAATCAATAATATTTATAGTAGCATCAAAAATATGAAATGTTCTGGAATAAATTTGAGAAAAGATGTTTAAAACCTGTACACTGAAAACTACAAAACATTCTTGAGAGAAACAAAAGAACTAAATAATGGAGAGAGAGATCTTGTTCATAGGTTGGAAGACTCAATATTGTTAAGATGTCAATCCTCCACAAACTGATCTATAGATTCAGCGTGATCCCAATCAAAATCCTAATAGGCTTCTTTCTAAAAATTATCCAGCTGTTTCTAAGTTCATAGGGAAATTCAAAAGACCTAGAATAGCCAAATCCACTTTGAAAAACAAGAACAAAGTTAGAAGACTAACACTACCTCATATCAAGATGTACTATAAAGCTGGAGTAATCAAGAGAGTGTAGTATTGGCGTAAAGATAGATAAGTAGATCAATGGAATGGAATAGACCCACATATGTATGGAAAACTGATTTTGGCAAAGATACAAGGGCAATTCAGTGAAGAGATGACTTTCAACAAATGATGCTGGAACAATTGGATATCCTTATAGAAAAAAATGAACTTTGATCCATGCCTAAAAATAATACATACAAACAAACACTCATCCTAATATTAATTCAAAGTGGATCATAGTCCTAAAACCACAACTCTTCTAGAAGAAAACATAGGGCAAAATCTTTGAGACCGAAAAGCATGATCTAACCTCTGCATCAATTCTGGGTCAGTTTCAGTTGATTTTTTTTTAATCATGCACCATTTTTTCCTGCTTTTTGCATACCTGGAAAGTTTTGATTGGATACTAGAGCTTGTGTGTTTAACTTTTCAGATGCTAGATATTTTTGTATTCCTATATATATTCCTGAGCTATATTATTTTCCATTAAGTTACTTGGAAACAATTTGCAACTTTTGGGTCTTACTTTTGTCATTTGTTAGGAAGGTTCAGAGCAATGCTCAATCTAGGGTTAATTATTCCACACTACAAAGGCGGGACGTTTCTGAGTACTCCACCCAATGCCCCATGAATTATGAGTTTTTTTTCCAGTCTGGCTGGTGGAAACAGGCACTCTTCCCAACCCTGTGTGAGCCCTGAGCACTATTGCCTACAATTATTTCAGGTGATTCTTTCGTTGGCCTCATGTAGTTTTTTTCGCACTTATGCACTGATCACAACTCTGCTGAATACTGACGAGGACCTTCTGAAGATCTCTGGGGCACTCCCTCTTTGTACAGCTCTCTCCTCTCAGTGCTCTGTCCTGCTGACTCTAGCCGCATTGGTCCCCCTGGACTTTCAGCTCCATCTTCTCCCTCAGAGAGTTTGTCAAGCTCTGCCTCAGTTCCCTTCTCTGCACTGCATCCTGAAAATTCTTTCAAGGCAGCAGCTTCAGCAATCGTCGCATTCACCCTCTTTGTACCCTGTCTTGCAGGGACCACTGCCCTTCATTGTCTGATGTCCAGGGCATGAAAATCACTGTTTCATATATTTTGTTTCTTTGTTTTTCTGGTTGTTTCAGGTGGGAGAGTTAATCCAGTCCCTGTTTTTTCTTCTTGTCCAAAAGTGGAAATCCCTCCATTACTGCTATTGAATCTCCCAGAAACAATAGCATACTATGAATACCCTCATGTGAAAGAGGAAGAAATGGAAGCCCAGACATCTCGGACTTTTCAGAGACATTAAGGAGAGCTCTGAAATAATCATGTCCTGTGTCATCTTTGCACTCAGGACTTCTCTTGGTAAGGATAAAACATTTGTAGATTTTGGACCCTACTCTTCCAAATATAAGTCAGCATAGATTCATAAAATAGTATGAGAGATTTCTACTTTATCACAGTACCAACAGAAGGAAGGTACAAGAATGTACTAAAACTGGAGAGACGGTGCCCACAGTCCAATTTGTTAATGATGTGGATGAAGTGTTTTGAATGATGATGATAAGCCAAAGGATGCTGACAATGACAGGGGAGAAAATGATATTGTAGGTGGATGGGAAATCACTTGGGCAAAGAATGCTTCAGTCTTTAATTCTGTAATTAATTTTGCATAAAATCAGCCATATTATATCGTCCTGAAAATTAGGTAGCAGCCTATCCTTCACTTGCTTTTATGAGTTTGCAGGAAGTATCAAAAAGTGAGGCATCACAGGCATTTTGTGCATGCAGTGTTCCAGCAAATGTCTCCCAAATAATACCCAGCTATTGCTGGTTCCACTCTCAAAGCCAATATACACATCTACACCTATAGCTATGGTTTTGAAAATATGTGTCTAAAATTGATATCCATAATAATAAATCATTAAGACATGATTAAATAGATATCTGAGAGCCTCACCCGTAAACATTTGGATGTGTATAATTTTAAGCAAATGTGCAAAAAATACCACATTTACTTAGACTTTTCAAAGAGTAAATCTTGACTAGTTGTTCACAACAGTTATACAGAACACGTCTTCCCTGGCACTGTTAAGTAATTGGAATGGCAATATGATACAAAATAAGGGGTCGGGGGTTTAAAGACATTTGTGGGAGAAGGCTGTGTTTGTTTTTGATGCCTGAGGGTCTCTCGTCTATAGCATAAGCTCTCCCATCCAATTATTTCTAAGTTGCTAAGGAATTAGCTCTCAGTCCAGGTGGCCCGTTGGGTTGATTTTCCTTCCTAACAAGTTTTCCCCAAAGAAAAAATAACATTCCCATACAGCTGCCATTGAAATAAAAGGCAATGCGTTACTTTTATAATAAAAGGATGCTTATTTGAGCAGAATCCCATTTTTAGCTAGAAAAGGTGAAATACTGGCTGTGGTGTATGCAATAGACCCTCAGAGCCTCATCAAGCACCTCTGTGTCCTCTTGACCTCTCTAGAGATGTGGAAGGAAGGGAAAGGATCCAGGAGGCCGCTGCCTTGACAGCCTCACCAGACACATCATGTGGGATGGCCGAGTGGTTTCCATTAACCATCAGGCTGCTGCTCAAAATGGCTTCAGGCCACTTTTCCCTGGCCAGTCCAAGCTGATGGTACGAATCCATGTCCAATTGCTAATATAAAGGGATGTGTGAGCTAGCTAGCTCTGGGCTGGATTTTAGGCACTGAGTCTGCCCACTCACTTTGCTACATTGGCTGGCACCTAGGGATGGACAGTGCTAGCTATGAAGATGATGTTAAGCGTTCAAACAGCAGAAGGGCCCAGAGGGACAACACCATGTCCCTAATTTATCGGAGCATCTCTTTAATATTGGTTTGGGTAAGGAACTGTCCCCTGGTGACAAAGAGCAGTTAAATGTGGAAAATGGTAGGGAGAATGAATATATCATCTTATTTATTTATTTATTTAATTATTTTATTTTTCCTTCTCCCCAAAGCTCCCCAGTACATAGTTGTGTATTTTTAGTTGTGAGTCCTTCTGGTTGTGGCATGTGGGATGCCGCCTCAGCATGGCCTGATGAACGGTGCCCTGTGCACGCCCAGGATCCAAACCAGCGAAACCCTGGGCCGCTGAAGCGAAGCGCACGAACTTAACCACTCGGCCACTGGGCCAGCCCTTGAATATATCATCTTAAGCCTTCATAAAGGGAGTGCCACGTGTGTGTCATAGGCACCCTATTAGCATTTTTTTTTTAAAGATTGGCACCTGAGCTAACAACCATTGCTAATATTTTCCTTATTCTTTTTTTTTTTCTGCTTTTTTGCCCCAAATCCCCCCAGCACATAGCCGCATATTTAGTTGCGGGTCCCTCTAGTTGTGGCATGTGGGACTCCACCTCAGCGTGGCCTAATGAGTGGTACCATGTCCACGCCCAGGAGCTGAACCAGCAAAACTCTGGGCCGCCAAAGTGGAACGAGGGAACTGAATCACTGGGCCACGGGGCTGGCCCCAACCTTAGCATTTAAACCAGCCTTGCGGATTGCTACCATGATGCTGAAACCATATGAGATATTCTTCCCCTTTTGATGTGAGTGATAACAGGGAGCTTAGGCATCAAATTGTCTAAAATGGGAGACGAGGGACAAAGGTGAGGTGGTGAGTACAGCTTTGACTTGTGATTGACATGTAATTGCAGTTCTGGAGAGAAAGACCTGAAGCCTCTGTTTAGCTGAATGCAAACTCAATGTGTGTCAGTGGACTGGCAATTTTTTTGAAAAGGCTGATGAACCATTAGGCAACTTTAACATAAAGCCAGGCAGCCCTATTTCCTCTCTCAGCAGGGTGTCACATTCAAGTGGAAACCATCTCTGACAGCCAGAGAAGCTCCGAAAAATAATTTAATTTTGTCTCCAAAGTCTCTCAAACAAGCACATAGCAGAACCATTTAAACGCATAGTCCTCCAACTTGTCTTCGCAATCTCTCTCCAGCATGTCATATGAGCTCTCGCCCTCCTTCCCCCTTCCCCAAAGACACTATCTCCATCTCTCCATCTCTCTCTCTGTCTCTGGCTTTCCTCCTGTAATCTTCCCTTCTGGTACTATTCCCGTTTTTTTTCCTGAGAGTAATCCTTGTATGTTTAAACATTTAAATCTGACCCATCTTGCAGGAATTTTTCATATTGCATCTGAATTCCTTATCATGATAAGCTTAATGGCTGCCCCCATAGTGACCAGGTGGACACAACCCCCTTCTCGGAAAGTGAGAGAGGGAGAAAGGATGTGGACACTCGTAAGTTAGCATTAATCACCATTTTTGCCTTTTTAAAATAGAGATCATTTCAAGGTGGCAGAAGGCCACACTCCTGTTGTGCTCCGTGGTTGATCAGCCACGTCGCCACTGCGGAGATGAACGCACGTGGTCTGGTCTGTAAAACATGGATTTTTGTTTTCTTTAGTTATTCTGCAGCAATTGTTTTTTTCCAAAGTGCTAATATATCAAAAACATGTTCATTCGGTTTCTCAAAATTATTTTTGATTTGTAATACCTAAAAGACATTTAGCCTTAAGACACCAAAAGTGTGCTCCCCGTGAGAGACATTTGGAGTTATGAGTAAAAGTACAATTATGTATCATTTTTGTTATTTATAATTATATATGTTTAAAATGATGATCAAAAGGTAAAAGGAATGTTTCACATTTGCCCCTGTTACTTTTCTTTTGGGGGAAAGAGTGGGTGGGTTTTTATCTTGAGAACGAATCAGGCCTTGTTGTGTGTGCAGGTGGGTGTGTGTGAAATAGATCATATATGACATCCAACTTTAAGAAGAACTCTGAGAAATCTCAGTCACCAAGAGAAAATAAAGACTTACTTTTTCTGCAGTTGCACAGCAGGTAAAATGAAATGCATTCCCACTTCCTGTAGTCCTGCCAGCAAAAGCTGTTGTAATGGCGGGCAGACTGAAAGTTTGACTCAGCTGGAACATGGAGCTGAGGCCTTGCAGCCTGCTCAGGCCCTTCCCCGGTGCAGTGCAGTGTGCCGCCTAAGAAGGGAGCTTTGACAGTAATGTCTCATGTCTCAGGGAGCCCCTGCAGTGGTGTGAGATACACCAACTTTATGTGCCTAACAGCCTTCAAAGCAGGGACCTTTGGTTCTTAATTGTTCCCTGGGCCTTCCTGAAATAGAGTGAGAACAAAGCCTTTTAAATGGACCTAACGTTCTTTTTTGGTGTATTCTATTCATTTAAGTTTCAGGAAAAATGCTTTCCTGGATCCTCAAAAAATAATAATGCATCCAAAATAATATAAAGTGAAAACCTCTGATATCACAGTCTTTGAGTGAAGTGGGAACTAATGGAGGGTTTGAGGCAGGAGACCAAAGCCATGTGACATATAGTCAAGAGGACTGATGGCTGTAGGGGCAACACAGAAGCTAGGTTATCAATTAGGAGGTTTGGGCAGAGCTCAAAGCGAGAGGTGATGATGGATGGGACTAGAGCCACATCACGGCAGGAGGTAGAAAGACCCTTTGTTATCCCCGACCCCCCATGATGGAAACCTTGCACCGGGAGCATTTGGCTTACCAGTTGTGGGCACTGGACATGGATGAGGCTATAGAAACACTCTCTGTAATATCTTATGGACTGTGAAGTTCAGGAAAGGTCTCAGGTTGGAATCCAATCCATGTTGACCTGGTTATTGAAATGAAGGGACGAGGGAAGAGGAGGACTTTTAACCTGTGCTTCTGAGTCTATTTTTTTTCAGCTTTATTGAGCTATAATTGACATACAGCATTGTGTTAGTTTAAGGTGTACAACGTGATTTGATTCACTTATATATTGTGAAATGATTACCACAGTAGTGTTAGTTAACACCTCCGTCATGTCACATAATTACCATTTCTTGTTTGTGGTGAGAACATTTAATATACACTCTCTTAGCAAGTTTCAAGTATATAGTACAGTATTGTTAATTACAGTCGCCATGCTGTACATTACATCCCTGGAACTTATTCATCTTATAACTGGAAGTTTGTACCCTTTGACCAACATCTCCCTATTTCCCCCAGGCCCTGGCAACAATCATTTTACTCTCTGTTTTTTGCAAGTTTGAATTTTTTTGATTCCACATATAAGTGATATCATACAGTAAATGTCTTTCTCTAACTTATTTCACTTAACATAATGTCCTCAAGGATCATCCATGTTGTTGCAAAAGGCAGGATTTCCTTCTTTCTCATGGCTGAATAATATTCTTATATATATACATGTACATGTATACATGTATATATATGTATATATATATATCACAACTTCTTTATCTGTTCACCCGTTGACAGACACTTAGGCTGTTTCCATATCTTGGCTGTTGTGAATAATGCTGCAGTGAACATAGGGGTGCAGATATCTCTTTGATATCTTGTTTTCATTTCCTTCAGATATATACCAGAAGTGGAGTTGCTAGATCTTATGGTAGTTCTGCTTTCAATTTTTTGAGTAACCTCCATACTCTTTTCCATAGTGGCTGCATCAATTTACATTCCCACCAATAGTACACAAGGATTCCCATTTCTCTACTTCTCTCACCAGCCAGCATTTATTATCTCTTATCTTTTTGATGATAGCCATTCTAATGGGTGTGAGTTGATATCTCATTGTGGTTTGGATTTGCATTTCCCTGATGATTAGTGATGTTGAACATCTTCCTTGGAACTCAGTCTCTTTTCCTCTCCTGACCACCACCACAAGTATATGTTGGGCTTATAGGTAAGAGTGTCTACTAGTGGAGGCCTTGGGAGTTACATGAGCATCTTCAAGGTGGGGAAGTTTTATGGTTAAAAAATAAAGATTTGGGTATGTACTTCCCTTGAGATTTGTTAATGCAGAGCAATGAGCTTAATGTTGATTTCAGTCAAAAATTTGGAATGCCTTCTTTAATTTTTTCCTTCCCAGTACTAAGAAGGTAAGGGGTGAATTAGACATTCTGTGTCACTTGAGAGGACAGAAATGAGATCGGTGGGTAAAAGTTAGACGAAGGCAGTTTTTGATTTACTATTAGAACTGTTTTACAAATTGATGTTAGTTACCAGTAGAATGTTACAATTTGTTAAATCTTGACTTCCCTTCCCTGGACACATTTTAACCTTCCTTGATACTCCAGGTTGGGTTAAATGCCTTAAGGTTAAATGGCTCTTCTTTGTGCTCCATCCTGTTTTTAGAATGTTGTAGATAAGATATGTGTATTTTGGCTATCTTCCACCCTAGGTTGTCACCTTTTTAAGGGCAGAGATTAATCATGGCTTACTCATCTTTGTATTTCTACCATCTAACGCAACTTTTGGGTACATCAGAGTTAGTGAAAAAATAACCCTTGAATTGAAATAGGAGCTGTGATGTTGTGGTTGAGAAATAGTATTTGATTAATTTTAAAATCCTTCTAAATTTTAAGGTTCTCTGAGTCTGCTCGCACCAAATATTCTAATGCTAAACCATCATTCCCAAATTAGATGCTTTGAATTGACACTCCAGTAGATTTGAAACCAGTCACTCCTGCTTTCCAATTTTCAAATTCCTGATTCATGTTGTGACCAGACATTCATGAAACGGATAGTTGTGGGTATGGATTAGAGCTTAAATACCCTGGAAGAGACCACAGCTAGCACTACGTTTTAACCAGCTTAGCTTGCTGGTGACACACTGCAAAGCTGAGGAAACAGAAATTATTCCCATGAAAAAATTCCCCAAATCAGTATTACCAAATTACCACTTTTGCTATCAAATGATAACAAAGAAAACCAACACATGCTTGCTATCCTAATTATTTTCCTGTAAATTCATTTCTAGCTGTTGGCTCTTCCCTTGAAATTTATATTGGATTGACTGGATCCCACATTCTACAAGTAGAAATTTTAAAAAATCACTTGGTTCTATAGTTTTGAAAATCAGTCCGAATCTCAGCCGTCAATTTATAAGATTGCTGAATGACATGTTTTGCTAAGCCAATTCTCATGAGGCAGAGGAAAAATTTGTTATCACTGGGTCAGAGAATTTACTGTCTTATTTGTACCTCCCTGTGCCTACACACATCTTGAAAACTAATCAAGAATAAGCCTTATGAATTCTACTTTTATTTTCATCTTTAAGCACTTAATGGCATTCGTTATTTAATTCTATGCCCTCTTGATAATTCAGTCCTCATTTACAAAAATGAAGAGAAAAATTAGGAGTGACCACTACTCACAAGCAAGGAAATTTCTCCCCCTCTCCCTCCCTTTCTATCCCTCCTCTCTCTCTCTCTGTCTTTCTCTCTCATCTTTCCTCTCTCCTCCCTCCCTCTCTGTCTCTCTGACATTTCTATTTTTACAAATGATCTTTCCCCATGTTGCTGCATGGATAACACTTTTTTGTTTTGCTTTGTTTTTCGCTGTGGAAGATTAGCCCTGAGCTAACATCTGTTGGCTATCTTCCTCTTTTTTTTTTCTTGAGGAAGATTAGCTCTGGGCTAACATCTGTGCCAATCTTCCTCTATTTTATATGTGGGTCACCACCACAGCATGGCTTGACAAGTGGTGTAGGTCTGTGCCTGGAATCTGAACCTGTGAGCCCAGGCCACCAAAGCAGAGCATGTCGAACTTTAACCACTAGGCTATGGGGCTGGCCCCATGGATAAAAAATTTAACAGAAGAAAATGTCTTCAAGATCAAGAGGGCCTTACATTTAAGGTGAGTTAAGGAGCTTGGCTCCTTCTGTGGAATAATCTCTCCATCTAGGGACAACTCATTTGTAGGGAGGAATCAACAAAAGTTACATTGACTGCTCAAGTCTGAATTACTGTCATTTGTCCCCTTCAACATGTAATGTGAGCTCCATCGACTTTGCACACTTTTTCTGTACTCTCCTCCCCAGTGTGTGCATCCAAGTTGACAGTCATCTCAACAAGAGGATCTCTTTTCTTCTTAATCCCTTCGCACCACCTAGATCTTCTTGCTGGCATCAGCAGCTTGTCTACTACTGACTCGGCAAAGTGGAATGCCATTCCTCAGATGATCAGTAGCGACTCTCCAAGCAAAGAAGCCAAAGCCGTGGCTATTTTGTGAAGCCAAGTGGATATCTGTAAAGAGAGAGCTATCAGGAACATGTGTCCAGGGGCTAAAGATAGGAGGTTTTAGAAGAGAAATACTTGTCAGTTTCAAAAGATAAAATCTCTGGAGCTTGCTAATAATATTTATGGAGCACCTAACTGCCAGAAGCTCAAAGCTTTTTTCTCATATAATCACATAATGGCTGGCATCAAAACATTACTCTGAAATGGCTAAGGGGTGTCTGTTATCCCCATTTTCCCACAAAGGAAATGGAGATAAAAGGTTTAAGTGGTTTTACCCAGAGGGACAGAGAATTAGAGGTAGCATCAGAAATAGAAGAGAATTGCTCAATTTATACTCTAGACTGTGTTGTATTTTACAACTTTGTGAAATAAATAAATGCTTTGATATATATATTTGTATGCATAAGTCATACACACACACATACACACTCGCTTCTATTCCCCAACTGGTAGAGTATGCCTGATGTTGCAATATTCACTTTCAAAATGCAAATTACCTGAATGAAAATACCTATATTCTAGACTGAGTGCTAACTCTCATATAAGTCACAAATTCTTATGAATTGTACCATAGCAATCAAGTCTTTTCTATGGATCTCTTTCCCAAAAGGTATGTCCCTGCTTGATTTCATTTTAAATCATGTATTTAGTTTTGTGAGCCATTGAAGGATCAAAAGAATTACTCTAGATAGGGTTAAGGAGAACATGCTCTCATGAGCGGCAGACGCACAGAGAAGCCAAGGAAGGAAAGGCAGTGAACAAATAGTGCGGGATGCCTGCCCGCTCCTCCTTGCCCCCACGTGCCTCCTCCCATGTCTTCATGTGATAGAAAGTCTTCTGTGGATGGAGTAAGGGTAATGATGTTAATGAGTAAAAGCATTCATTCCTGGAGAAAAGAATGGATAAGAAGCTGTACTTTCACTAGAAAGAAAGAAAGCGAAGGAGAGAGGGAGAGCGAGGGAGGAAGAGAGAGGGAGGGAGCAAGGGAGGAAAAGAGAGAGAAAGACAGAGAGAAAGAAAGAGAAGGCAAGCAAGCAAGCCAACCAAGTAGCTAGGCACTATTTGTCCAAAGGCAATAATAATGTCAGCACACAATAAGCTGTTGGTATTTTCCGCTGCCAGACACAATGGCTGAGAAGCTCTTTCTCATCGACCATCCTCAGTCAGTATTTTGAATCTTGAAAACAAAATCCAAAAACCAAACAGGCTGCTTTCTAACTGATGCTCCTGATTTCATTAAGAGAAGTTTCTGTTGTTTCATAGGCAATAAAACTGGAAGGAAGTAAAGATTTTGGAAGAAAACTAGGCAGTTCATCTCACTATCGTGAGGATGTCCTCAGTATCTATCTGCATTTGGCGTGGTCTCCAATGGTGTTCTTACAAACAACAAACAAGAGGGAGAAGTGCACTCAGTGTCTATACAATTAGGTTAATTAAGAACCATGTTAACAACCAAATCCAAAGGGCTCTTTTGAGTGGACCATTATCAACCTGGTGAGAGGTTTCTAATGAGGAGTCTTCATACCTGAAGTTGAAAGAACTGATAGTTGAATTGCTAATTTGGCACTGGTTTTGTTTAAAACATTTCATCAGATCCAATGCCAGGTTCTCTATGACAACAGCACTCACCCTCTTGGATTGGGCTGTGCTCTACGGAATAAAAGAGAGGGTTGGGTTAGCAGTCTGTCATTCTACATTCTTCAGCGGGTGCAGGGAGGAGAGGCTGTGCGCCTTGCTGGAGGGCAGTGGACTTCAGGCTTGGATGCACATCAGAAGATCTGGGGCGATTTAAAAAACCCTGATGTCCAGGTCCCACCGCATAGTATTAAGTCTTGGTGGGTGGGATCCAGCATTGGTAGCGTTCGAGGCTCTCCAGCAGGTTTGAGAAACTATTGCAAGGATTCTGCTCTGCTCTTTGTTTCTATCAGCACCTTTTGGATGAAGACTTAAGGTCATTGACATTGAATCATGAGACAACAGCTATTTTTTCTGTGACAGAACGAGGCTCTACACATCCATTGACAGAGCAGTGGATCAAATTTAAGAATTTTGATGTACTTGGACATAATTTGCACTTGAATGCAAACCTCTTGGGCAGAATCCACATTGGGGGGCTGTGGGTGGGCAGCAGCATCCATAACATGGTGTGTGAGCAAGATGGTGGAGAGTCTTGGCAGTTGAATCCCATGAGGAGTGGATGAAGCAACTGGGGGCATTGGTTGTTGGGGACAGAAGATTTGAGTGGTATGACTGTCCTGGGTCATATAAAGTGTGCCACATGAAACAGGGGTTGGCTGTCTTCTCCTACACTGGACTAGGAGCATCTTGAGTTGTTTTCTGATTGCTCTAAAAATGCCAATGGGTCCTCACCAACTGTGTCTTCAATGATTGTTTGAGAGGAGAAATTGCTGGAAATAATTGTGTCTATGACCACGTAACCATAGCACATGACTTGGGGGAACTTTCAGCTTCTTTGTAAGTCTGTCATTTAATGTTCAAATGTGAGGGGGGACACGATCCATGCTGATGACTTCACTCCAGTTCTTTCAGAACTTGTCTACCATCAATGTGTTCTCACTTTATAGTTGCTTTTTACCTCACCTGTTTTTGTGGACAGTGGGGAAGGGGGAAGGGAAAGACAAAATTCAATAAGAATTTTTTTTCATTATCCCAAATATTTGAGCCTCCATACAAAGACAGGTTAAAATTTGACCTTGGTCCATCCAGGGGCCAAAATTCCTCTGGCTTCAATTGTACACATTTAGAATGTTCTCTTTTTTTTCATTTGGAGATTGTTCTCACCCATCCTAAATAAATGTCATAAAAGGTGGAGCTTGCTCATATCTAGGTCTCCTCCAAAGTAGGATACTCCACACCAGGGATATTCCAAACAAGAAAATTAATTATATGCTCACTTCGGTTCTCCATCACACACTCGCTAGAGTAATTGATCTATTATTGAGCCTGTTGCATACAGTCTTGCCGTTCTGTCTGTATGCCCACAGAATTAATTGCTCCGTCCTGTACAGTTAAAATAAAACCATCTTTATTGTACTTCCTTTTAACAGATAGATGATGCTCATGTTTTCTTCAAACTCTCTTTGCTTTGCTTTTCTACAGAGAGAATGAAAAAAATTGCTTCTCCATCCTAAGTATCTACCCACCCTGGATTGCACTCCCACCCTCCTTCCCTCAAATTGTCAGAACTGTCTCCTGTCCTTCGTGACTTCCGATCCTGACACTGTATTCTTTTGAATCACAGGAAGAACATTCCAAATCCCCTTCCACTAAGGAAAGTTCCCGGAATGCCTGCTTCAGAGACACTTCATGCCCAACATTTACACAGTGTAAATGTTTTTATTTTTGCCTGTATCAGGTATTGGTTGAATATTCTAAGTATTTTCCTTGGCTTTGCATTTTTCTGAAGTTATTTATTTCATATGCGATAGAGATTCTGTTTGTCTTAATTAGATCAGATATGATTTTTTAAAAATCTCTGTTTAATTATTTTCAAGCACTCCTATTTCTGCTTTTATCTCCCTCTCAACAACTTCATGGAACCCCACATTAAAAACATAAATAGTCAGGGGCTGGCCCCGTGGCTGAGGGGTTAAGTTTGCGTGCTCTGCTGCAGGCGGTCCAGTGTTTTGTTGGTTCGAATCCTGGGTGCGGACATAGCACTGCTCATCAAACCACGCTGAGGCAGCGTCCCACATGCCACAACTAGAAGGACCCACAAGGAAGAATATACAACTATGTACCGGGGGGCTTTGGGGAGAAAAAGGAAAAAATAAAATCTTTAAAAAAAAAACATAAATAGTCCAATAATGATTTTTTCTTGACCTGACTGGTATTAGGCTACATTGCGAACTTCCCAACAAAAGTTCAAATAGTTTTATTCCTTCTCAATTATTTATGCCTACTGCTCCAAGTGTTATTTTCAGTGTTCTATGACCACAATGTCAGATTATTTGGCAGTAACCTTTGAATGCACGACTTTTCCTTAGGCATGATTTATTTTTTAGTTGTCATTTTCAGGCGTGAGTTTACGTCATTTTAAAGCATGGGTTCTGGTGAAGAAAGAACACCATTTTAATGATATTTATGTCCCTTTTGGTTACTTGAGGGACAGAATTTGCAAGAAACAACAATACAAATAAAGCACTTAGGTAAGCGTTTGTCTACCTCCAGTGAAAGATCAGAGATTAAAAGTTGCTTTTAATGCCAATGGCCTGGGGTGTAGAGAAGAAATGTGCCCTTAGAGTAGTCTCTGGTTTGACCCCAGAGGAGGGCCACCTACTCCTGAGGGTGGCCAGTCTTGCAAGGATCATGTAAATGTGTAAATGTTACTTGAACTAAATTTAAGTCATGCCAACAAACAGGCAACATCAGACAAGATAGGAAATACATGATTTATAGGTGATTCATTACCTGGGGATTATATTTGAAAGAGTTGAAAGAGAGTGCTTTTTTTCTTTTTGCGTTTTTTGATTTAGCATACTTTAAAACTTCATCGTACATAATGTAGCCCTTTTGGACTCATGAGACTTTTGGCATTTAGATGGCTTTCGTGAGGTTTCAAAGAATAAGATAATCATTAATTAATGATAAAAATCCCCCCAATCCTTTTACGTCAGGTTGCTCTGTGATGACCTTCTTTTAATCCAGAATGGAGATTAAAGACCTAATCCTGAAGTCTGTCTGCAAAGTCAGTCGCTTTTTGCTGGCATCAGGTCGTGAACCTCCACACCCGTTTCTCTGCCAAATGATTTGCCTGCAAGGGAAAAATGAGGAGCAATTTAAGCTAAGCTACCACTTGCTACGCTCATATGGCTGGATCTATGGAAATGAGTGGAGGGTGGGTAGCAAAGGTGATATCTTCAGAGATGCCTCATCATTGTGAAGATAATTAAGTAAAGAAAGGGAGTTTGCCAAACAGGCATTTACTTCGTAACCTTAGGTGTGGGTCCCAGCACACCGCTTATGTTGTAATAGCTGAGGCCAGCTTAGCAGTGTGTGTCTGTCCTCTTGTGTTTTCCATGTATTACGTCATTCCTCACAGTGACACTGTGGGGAAACTGAGGCATGCTGTTATTTAACAGAACTGGGATTTGAACCTTGGATTCTGGAGTCTTCTGTCTTGACCATTTCCCCACTTTTCTGCTGGCCAGCTCCTCAGGGTTGACCACTGGTATGTTAGAGTCACCTTTCCCCAATTTAAGGTACCATCTCTTCTCTCAACCTGTTCCTGAAATTCCCTAGTCAAAGGACAGTCAGGACATGCTCTTGCCCTCAGACCCTCCATGGCTTCTGATGAAATCCACACTCCATTTTGGACAAGACATTCAAACCCATCCATGATCTGAATCAGATGCACATTCCCAGATTTAATGCCTGACACAGCTCCTCATGGAATCAATGACCCAGCCTTACTGAAATGTCAACAGTATTCAAAGATTGCCCCCCTAACTCAACAACAAAAAGACAAACAACTCAATTAAAAAATGTGCAAAAGATTTGTATAGACATTTCTCCAAAGAAACTATACAAATGGCCAACAAGCATGTGAAAAGATGTTCAGCATCACTAATCATTAGGAAAATGCAAATCAAAACCACAGTGAGATACCAACTTACACCCATTAGGATGGCTAGTATTAAAAAAAGAAACAATAATAGCAAGTGTTGCCAGGGACGTGGAGAAATTGGAACCCTCATGCGCTGTTGGTGGGAATGTATAATGGTGCAGCTGCTGTGGAAAACCATTTGGCAGTTCCTCAAAAAAATTAAAACACAAGTACTATGTGATCCAGCAATTCCACTTCTGAGTATATACCCAAAAGAATTGAAAACAGGGTCTTGAAGAGATATTTGTGCATTCATTTTCATAGTAGAGTTATTCACAATAACCAAAAGGTGAAAGTAACCCATGCCCATCAATGGATGAATGAATAAGCAAAATGTGGTATAGATATACAATGGAATATTAGCCTTAAAAAGGAAAGAAATTCTGACACATGCTACAACATGGATGAACCTTGAGGACATTATGCTAAATGAGATAGCCAATCACAAAAAATCAAATACTGTTTAAGTCCACTTATATGAGGTCCTTAGAGTAGTCCAATCCATAGAGACAGAAAGTAGGATGGTGGTTGCCAGGGACTGGGGGAGGGGGAATGGGAAGTTATGGTTTGATGGGAACAGAGTTTCAGTTTTGCAAGATGAGAAGAGTTCTGGAGGTGGACGGTGGTGGTCGTTGCACAATAATGTGAATGTACTTAATACTTCTGAACTATATACTTAAAAATGATTGGGCCGGCCCGGTGGTGCAGTGGTTAAGTTCACGTGCTCTGCTTCGGTGGCCTGGGGTTCACCAGTTCAGATCCCAGACACAGACCTAGCACCTCTTATCAAGCCATGCTGTGGCAGGTGTCCCACATATAGAATAGAGGAAGATGGCCACAGATGTTGGCTCAGGGCCAATCTTCCTCAGCAAATAAGAGAAGGATTGGCAGCGGATGTTAGTTCAGGGCCAACCTTACTCAAAAAAAAAAAAAAAAAGGTTAAGATAATAGATTGTATGATGTGTGTATTTTACCACAATTAAAAAATAAAAAAGATTGCCCCCTCTACCTCCTCTCATTCTGAATCTTCCCTATTTAATTCCCTTCCTCTTAAAATCCTACTAACTCCTAAAGGTCTAGTTCGAATGTGACCACCTCCACGAAATAGTCCTTTTTGCAAACAGTTGAATTGAACACTCCCTTCTCTAAATGACCATCAGTTTATTTAGGTTTTGATCGTAGCACTTGACACCGGAGTCCGTGCACCTGACCACCCTTTACTGGCCTCGGCAAGACTGTGCACTCCATGGGGCTAGGAGTCATGATTTTCTCCACTTTGTATCTAGCACAGTGACACACAGAATAAGTACTCAAATTGAATAATTTGACAGCTCTTTTCATTTTTTCTTTTTGCCAGAACTTCAGGGAAGATATGGGAATTATCTCCAGTGCTTGTGAGATTTTGCATTCTTTCAGCATTGGGCCACATATGGTCTTTCATTTAGCAATTTAAATTTTGCGGAAGCACCTCAAACTGGCGTGAAGCTCTTTGAATGAATTGAGATAAGCTCCTTTCTGAAGAAAGAACTTCTGACCTCTTAATACTTCTTTCATACCCTAATCTTTAAATAATGTTTCTAGCAATAATTCCATTTTCCACATATGTAGCAGAAGATCTGGGTATCATCTAAATATGAAATCACTATTCTTGAAATATTATTAGGTTTCTGTTTAATGTGGAGTAATGGTTCTGTCAGTAGACCAGATATAAATGTATGGCCTATTAAAGGAAATGAAAGGCAAACCTTTATTAATGATCTTTATGTCATGGTAAGTTGTATATGTTGTAGAGGCAATTGTGAAAAATGAGTTAAATGTTAGAGATGGATGAACAATTTCATCTCAGTCTTTGTTTATTAATTGTTAAGAAGTCAGAAGTAGCCTTCTCAGTAATTCTGCCTGGCTCCAACTGGATAGATCTGGCTCTTGGTAAATATTTATTGTTCTATTTTTTTGGACTTTGAATAAGTGATTTTAGAATTATTGAACAATGCCTTTTTCTCTTACTTTTCTTTTCACTGTCGTTATTTTTTTTAAGAAAATTGGTTCACTTCTCCAAATGGATTATCATGAATTTCCTACAATTTCCCCCCTGCCATTTATCCATTTTCAGATGGATCCCAGGAAAATCTTCCTGCACAGACCTGCCATACCCAAGCTCATATTTGAACACATTCTTTCAATTGAGTTCCCCTTTATTCTTTGGCTTGCTTTATCTCCTCCTAGTTCCAAGACGAGACATTAGTTGCTAATTTTGATCATTTGCAGACATGTTCTAAGTCCCATGATTGGCTTTCTTCCTTCCTTGCCCTTCCCTTCAAGCATGTGGTAGTTTTCCTTTCAGCTCAGTCCTTTCACACCTGTGTTTTCTGTCCAATAGGAACTTGTCCAAGGCTAACATCTTCTCTAGTTCTTGGGAAGTAAAAGAGTTCTGAAGCCATTTGTCAATGAAATGGAGGTCCCTTCATGGCAGTCTTCAGCCAATAAAAGTGTAAGAAAGAAGCTCAATGCTTCAACACAAAATATTAAGTGGAAATACTGATGTCTGAGGCTGGCTGGAACACCTGTCACTTCTTCAAAGAAAATTGGTAATAATGTTCTACTAGTTCTTAACTTTTTCAGGAATCATAGTGATTGTTTAACGGTTTGAAGAAGTAACATGTGTGAAGTTAGGGTTGGTTACAAATATTCCATTGGTTTATGCTCAGCTTCTGTTTATCCCCCAAGCAAATCGATGTGTTTGATGTTGGAAATATTAATATTTGTAGAGTGACTCTAATTTACTATAAAAATCAAGACAACTAGAGAGTGAAAGGGGGCATCATTAATAATTAGCAAGACAGCAGGGATAAACCAGAATGCTCACTGGCAAACCAGTCCAGAGAGTTTTCCTAGCTATGCCCTAATGAAGCTCCCCAGAGACCAATTCCTAGATATTCTAACTAAAGTAGCTAAGAAAGTCTTAAAGCTTTATGGACAAAAGAAGCTATCAGTCTTGACCATAATGACTTTATCTCCACGGGGATACCAAAAAGCTGCTTGAAAATAAAAAGTTTGGTTAGCTCTTTACATCCTACAAAGTTAGTTGAACCCAGTTTCAACCAGTGGAAAAATACAAGAATCAACACAAGAATAAGCACAGTAATTCATTCATTCATTCTTCTACAAACATCCCAATCCACCCCTATCTTCTAGGAGTTCCCAGTCAAGAGAGGGAGAAAGATAAGCCAGCGATTACAATATTCTGTGATGAGGTTCGTGATGAAGACATGCCCAATCTCTCATAGATGAGAGACACCAGGTCAGAAGGAGATGGTGATGGTGGGGGCTTGTGGTAGGCAGAATAATGCCGCCTCTCCAAAAAGAAGTCTGTATCTTAATCCTGGGAGCCTGTAAATATGTAACCTCATGTGGCAAAAGGGACTTCGCAGATGTGATGAAGTCAAAGATCTTGAGATGGGAAGATGATCCTGGACTTAGGTGGGTCCAATGTATTCACAAGGGACCTTATGAGGGGGAGGCAAGAATGTCAGAGAAGGGGATGTGATGGTGGAAGCAGAGGTCTGAATGATGAGTCCATGAGTCAAGGAATGAGAGTAACCTTTAGAACCTGGAAAAGGCAAGGAATGGACTCTTCCCTAGAACCTCCAGAAGGAACACAGCCCTGCCAACAGCTTGATTTTAGCCCAATGAGACCCATGTTAGACTTCTGACTTCTAGAACTGTAAGGTAATAAATATATGTTGTTTTAAGCCAGTGGGAATTTGCTACAGCAGCAAGAGGGAACTAATACAGGGTTGATGAAAGCTTTCCAGAGAATCTGTGCTTTGGTGAGCAACATAGAGATGGGCCAGTTGGGAACAGTCAGGAATTACAGGAGGACCCAACATAGACTTCTGCCCAAGACAGAGTGGAGAGGGCTGAGATTAAACCAGCAAGGTGAGTTAGGAGGCCACTGCAGTCACTGAAGTCAGAAAGGTAAAGGCTTTAACCAGCCCAAGTGATGAGGCTAGAGAGAGAAGCATTGAAAAGCTGTTTACATTGACGCAACGGCTTCCCTGCAGCACAGTTCCTCCAAGGGATTAGAAATAATAGTGCTTGTTAGGTTTTAAAGGAGACCATAGAAATTTAAAAATAGATATATTTGGATAGACTTAAAACAGCTGAAAATCTAATAATATACTTTATCACATGTCATCGCAGGCAAATTACTTAATCTCTTTACACTTTCCTCATCTGAAAAGGGCAACAATCCCACTTATAATTCCTATATTATAGGCTTCCTTGGGAATTATAGAGTGTGGTTCATATTCACTCAATTAACAGAGAAAAGCTACTTATTACTTATACTTAATAAATAGCAATCCAAGTATGCAGGAGAAGAACGAGAAAGGATTTTTTTAGTCATCTTTGCTCTTAGAATTGTCAATAACTGGGAATTCACAAAAGCATAGCCATAGAGAGGTGTTATGTATCGTTATTATAATTTTCACTTTTAAATGGGTGGAAGAGTATGACTGAAAGTTGGCTCACCCTACTGAATCCAACGACTATTTTTAGAGTGTTTTCAATGTGCCACTCACCGTGCCGAGACACAATATGTGAGGCTTGGTTCCTGCTCTCTGGATAAGCTTGATTTACGTGAGAAGGGAGACACACAAAGCAAATAATTTCTACTCATTTATTTTCTATTACACAAGTTGTTCATCTCATCATAAAAAGCTTAGAACCAATAGGACATCATATAAAACTAGAAATCACCAATAACTCAACCATCTGGAGATAATCACTGTTAACAGTATGGATATTTTTGAAGTCTTAGTGAAGTTTTCAGCCTGCTCATAAATCTTCTTTTGTCTGCCAACACCTCTATCCCACTTTCAAAAAACATGGCAGGTATGTGCTCATTGCCTGGGGCAAAGAAATATAAAAGAATGGCATGTAGAGAAAAAATTCCTTCCTTTGCTTTTCAGAACCCTGAAGTATCAGGGACCTGGACCACTAATGACATAAAAAGTACGTTTCAGATTGGGCACCTGAGAATAGAAAAAATACTAATAATAAAAGAATTTCTTGGTCAAATACATAGATACATATGTTGTCTTCCAGTTTTTTTATGGTTTCCCTTTAAATGTTGTGTTACATTAAATATTGAATCCTTGCAAAAGTATGTATAACGAATGATTAAGGAATTGAGATAACACATTGACCACCTGTACCCACCACATCGGAGCACAGAAGATTGCCAGCACCTCTGTGGCCCTGATGTGCCCCTTCCTGAATTCCACCCTGCTCCCTCTACCAGTGACTATATCTTAGTCTCTGACCACCCTTTTTAAACACTTGTAGATACTGACCACATTCAAAACATAAAACATCCTCCTGTCACTTTAGGACATAAAGCTGTTTGGTTTCAGTAATTAGAATGCTAGTCCCATGTAATATCCCAAACTCCAAAACTGACTTGGCATTAGTCTTCTCTCATCCCCACCTGGGCCACAGACAACGTGGGATATGTAGGCAAACAGGTCTTTCTGTGTCCTCAGATGGGCTGCAGAGGACTGGGGCTGACTCTTTTTCTCATGGGTGCTTTTCAGGGCTATTTGGTGGTTTTCAGCTGGGCCCCTTGACAGGGGATGAGGGAGAATGTCTCCATTCTGGGTGGTTGGCCATTCATTAGGCTTGGGAGCAGATAGCAGCCTCAAGGGCGGCATTGCTCACAGCATGGCAACAGATTTCTCCAAAGAAAGCTCCTTACCAGTCTCAGATTTGACCCAGTTTTTGTACTCTCAAAGTGGGTGAGAACTCTTAACAGTCTTGGAGCGGATTCTAGAGTCTTCCAGTAAATTTTCAGCATTTTCTATGAAAACCTGCCATATGCAATTTTGCTCCACACTCACCTTGGTAGCAGATATGGTACATCAGCTGATATTTTTAGAGTTTTAAGTTTTTCCCAGTCTGATGTATGTAACACTATCTAGTATCTCATTTCCCTGATAACTAATGGGATTGGAATCTTTTCATATGTTTTGGTGTTTCCTCCTCTGTGACATCCCTGTTCAAATCTTTTCTCGTTTCTGTTTTTCTGTTGGGTGGTTTATCTTTTTTACATTGACTTGTAGGAGTTATTTACAGATTCCAGATGCTAAGCTTTTGTGAGTTACATGTTACAAGTATTGTCTTTTATTTTTCACTTAATTTTTTCCCTCCGTGGTATCTTTTGACACACAGAAATTCATGGAATGTAGTCAAGTATGTGTTTCTTTTCCTTTATAGCTAATGCCTTTTTTTCTGTTTAAGAAATTTTTTCCTATCCTAAGGATATCAGATAATCTCCTAAATTGTCTTGTAAAGTGGTATAGCTTTGCCTGTGGCATTTAAGTTCTTTGGCCACCTGGATTTGATTGTTGTGTAGACAGTGAAGTGGAGTTTCAGTTCTATTTTTTTTTCATGTATATAAATAACCACTTGTCCCAGCACCCTTTATTCCATATTTGCCCACATATCTGCAAAGCTCTCTCTGTCATGTATGAAAATTCCATGAACTTCAGGTTTGTTTCTAGGGTCTTGACTCTTTTCATTGGCCAATGTGTCTGGTCTAGACCCAATTCCACCTGCGTTTACTCATCACAAATTTATACTAATTCTGAACAGAAGAAGTTTTTCTCCTCCTCCTCCTCCTTCAGGAGTGTCTTGCTTATTCATGACTCTTTGTTCTTCTATATACATTTTAGAATCACCTTGTAACTCCCCCCCCCCAAATTCTGTTGACATTTTGATTGAAACTGCGTTAAATCTATAGATTGGCTAGAAGAGTAGATAATCAAGCTGTGGATGAGCATTCTTTTACAGAAAAACGTCACCACTTTTGTTTTTAAAATTCATCTTCTGATGGATTGAATGATGGGCAACTCTATGGCCCCAGAAATTTAATTAAAAAAAATTGTGATTGCAGATGTAATAATAGACATAGGAAAGTGCATTGCCTCAAACTCTCTGAGCTCTGTTGCCATTTGTCCAGTAAGTGTTTTCCAAAGACTTTGAGTGTCGCATCCCCATTACCACCAGCTGCTGTGCCAGCATGACAGAGTCTCAGCCTTCCCTGGAGGCCAGGGTTAAACCAGCTTTTATGGCTGAATGTTTGTGTCCCCCACCAAATCCATATGTTGAAGCTCTAACTCCCAATGGTTCCGTATTTGGAGTTGGAGCCTTTGGGAGGTAATTAGGTTTAGATGGGATCATGAGAATGGGGCCCCTATGATGGGATGAATGTTCTTATAAGAAGAGGAAGGGAGCAGTGCTCTCTCTTTCTCTGCACCATGTGGGGCCACAGCAAGAAGAGGTGGCCATTTGCAAATCAGGAAAAGAGCTCTCGCCAGGAACCAAATCTGCCAGCACCTTGATCTGGGACTTCCAGCCTCCAGAACTGTGAGAAATGAATGTCTGTTGTTTAAGCCCCCCAGTCTGTGGTATTTTGTTACAGCCACCTGAGCTAAGACAGCAACTGTTATGCATGAAGGACTGTTCCAGATCTGACAGGGTGATATCATCAAGGAACACCAAGAGTTAAAGCGCCTCAAATAAACGTTTAAGTCTTTGTTCAGCTCATGTACATCAAAGAACACCTCAAAGCCAGGAGACTCGGAGAGCCAAAGCAGGATGGCAGTGTTTACAGGGTGAGGAGAAGACAGGGGAACATGCCTGGAGTTGCTCGGGTAGCAGATTTCTTTATCAGTCTTGTTGCAAATGAGCGGTTGGAACTGGTAGAGATTATTGCAGATTTTCATGCCTCTTGCTCAAGATCCTTGGTGCAATCTCATCGCCTGCAGCCGTCAGAATGGTCTTGAGGGCTCTGTTTTGATGAGCCTTGCGGTTTGTCAAGGTTTGGGGAGATAGCAGATAAAAGGGGGAAGGGAGATAAGGTTTAAAAAAAGAAAAAGAGGCAAGGATCTAAATAAGGACAATCTGGGTTGGTTTTACTCCTTTTACAATATTAACTTCTTAGGCGTTGATCAATAGCACTTCAAATGGAAGCTCTATTACGGGTCATCTGGACTCAGCTTGTATTCTTCTCTCCTTTGCGTGAGTCCTTCTTTCCCACTAGACAAAGGCTGAAGGACAGAGCTGTGTCCACTCATCTTCACATCCCCACACTGCCCAGCATGAGAGACAAAAGCCCAAGGCACCATCACTTGATGTAGAATTAGATTAAAGGTGAGATTCACCTTAAACTAAATTCCAGTCTTTACCAGGATCCTATGTATTGCTGAAATGTTGATGGATAAAATGGAATGATGTCTGGGAATTGCTTCAAAATAACCCCGTCACGAGGGAGGGGAGGTGTGGTTAAAACAAGATGGGTCAGCAGTTGAGAATGGTTGGAGCTAGGAGATTAGTACCTGTGTTCATTGCTGTTACTTTCTTTACACTCTATATATTTCACTTTTTTAATTGGGAAAGATTTTAAAAACCCCTAATGTTTTAAAATTGGCATGAATTTAATAAAACTTCCTCTATATACCTATTACCATTGCTATGCACTTATAACTGCTTATTAATGTGATTATTCCCATAGTCTTAAATTACCAGCAGAAATATCATTTTAGGGCAATTGTTAATATAGAAAAATGTAAAAAGTTTCACCACAGGGCCTTACCTGAAAAATACCTCCTGTTTCAAGAGCAAGAAATAATTATATGGCTTCTCCTTTAACCCATGAATCCCAAGCTCCGTTAAAAGGATTGTTCTTCTTTCTTCTTTCTTCCCCATGTTCTAAGAAAAAACTGTCCCAATTCCATCCTTTCATATATGTTATTTCTTGAGCCACCTTAGAAATCATCAATTCTAGTCCAAAGTTTTATAGATGTGAAAACTGAGGTCAAGAAACATTTTTACCTTTCCCCAAATCATACAGTCAATAATAATAATAATAATAAAAGAGCCAAGACTAGAACCCAGGTTTTTGGACCATGTTTTTTTCATTCATTTACTCATTTGACAAGAATTTGTTGAATATGTGCTATATGCTAGGTGAAATAAACAATGCAGACAAAATTCTAGGCCCTCCTGGGGGAACCTCCATTATAGTGGGGGAGCAGACAACAGGGAGCTAAACCATATGACCCAGCAATTCCACTCCTACATATATCCCCAAGAGAAATGAAAACATGTACACAAAGAAATTCATACATGAATGTTCATAGCAGCATTATTCACAGTATCTAGAAGGTGAAAACAACTCAAATGTCTGTCAATGGATGACTGGATAAACAGAATGTGGTCCATCCATACAGTGGAATACTGCTCAGCCATGAAAAGGAATGAAGCTCTGACACACGCTACAATGTGGATGAACCGTGAAAACACTGTGCTGAGTGAAAGAAGCCGGACACAAAAGAACACATATTGTATGGTTCTATCTATTTGAAATGTCCAGAATAGGAAAATCCACAGAGAGAGAAATTAGATTAATGGTTATCTAGGGCTGGAGGCATAGACAGGTTAGGGGCTGATGGCTACAGGGTGCAGAGTTTCTTTATGTGGTGTGAAAATGTTCTAAAATAGACTGTGGTCATGGTTGCACAACTCTGTGAATAGAGTAGAAGCCATTGCACTGTATACTTGAAATGAGTAAATTGCATGATATGTGAATTATGTTTCAAAAAAGTTGCTATTTTTTTTTTAAAGTAAAAGGTATAGTGCCATAAGTGCTATGCAGAAAAACTAAATGAGAAAAGCGCTAAGGAGTGCCAGAGGGGTTAAGTTTTACTTCAGTGTTTTCCCAATATTCTCTAAATTCCTATAAGTAGGTAAGTCATAAAAGATTCCCTGAATCGGAAACTAATGACATGCCCAGAGCTATTCAGCGCCCTCCTGTGACTTTAATTAAATTGTATCACCGCAGGCTTAAAAAACATCCAAAAGCTTTTTTCCCCCAGGAAACCCAGATTTGACCAGGAGAAGGCCGTGGGTAAATCCATGGAAAATCCTGCCTCAAGGACCAGAATTCTATCTAATGACTAATTGGGTTTCGTGCTATTTGCACACCCAGGGCTCTGCTTTGCAGGCATAATCCCAAAAACACTCGGACAAAAATTGAGTGGTTTAATAATAGCAACAGACCCCCTGAATCCAGACTCAAGAAATCAGTGCCTTTCTGGCTGTTATATCATCACTACGTATCATCACTTTCTGGCCATTATAGGGCAAGAGTTTTGGAAAATGAATGCACTTGTTATTCTCCAGAGTCTATCATTTGAGAGTGCTTTTAGGTTTGTCAGAAGCCTTCAGAAATTTTTCCCCAGGCAGGCCACCCTGGAGGCAGCCTTGTCACCCATAAAGATTATGGGAGTGCCCATCTTCCTGGAGCGTTGACCCAGCTCCCCTGTAGCTGGCCTCAGCTAATTTGCCACTGTCACTCAGCTGTTGCATCCAGAGCACGCTGGCTGTCTCCAGCCCTGGTCGGCCCATGTGCCCCATGCACGATCTCACCAGTTACAAGTTTATCACAGTGAAAACCCCCAGTGGATTACAACCGCCCCTGGGGGCAGAAAGGACTGAGAGAGACGGCCCTGTACTTTCATAAAGATGTAATAAATTGTACCCCGAAGAAGGGATGCCCTTGAAAACATTTTAAAGGCATCACTTGACCACGAAATGGAAAACTCAGGAAGTTGCTGAGGGCTCTGGTCTGACCTTCGCCTTCACTTTTTGCTATTTCTGTGGTTACGTTTGGCTCTGAATTTAGAGTCCTCTCTTGGGCTTCCAACAAAACGCACGTCCTGGACAGCCGCCAGCCCTAGAGGGTGATAAAGACTAGCAAATATGAAATATAGATTTAGAGGTGTCAGAAGAAAATAAATTGAGTTCACATTGCGTTTTCTTCTGCATCCAAATGTCCCAAAAGCAGACTTTCATTTCCAGTCTCAGACCTGAGGCAGAGATGGCCTGTTGAGCCCCTGCGGATCAGAAAATTTGCACACAACCTTCTCCTGCAGCTTCCAAGACCTCCGTTTCATCTATTCTCCAACCTAAATAAAATTAAGGACTGAGAAACCTGCTCTGGGGCAGTAACCACTTATGCGGGGAACCTTGAAAAACTGGAAATCACCAACAAAGAGAATAAAACGTGTGAGCATCATGCAGGTAGGACATGATGGATTCACACAGCATAGAGGAGAGAAAGCCCAGGAGGTGTGCATTTAAAGAGCCTGCAAAGAAAATTGCAAAATCCAGTTTCCTTAAAGAACATCAGTGTCATCAAGGAACATTGATCATCAAGTTAGGAAGGAAACACCACGAGGGAGCCAGGAAACATGAGGGAACCAGCTCTGGGTCACGGAAATTAAAGATGCCAGGGTTTCATTTTCTAGCTACTATTATCATGTGAATTTCAGTGCACCACTGGGCTTTCATTATAAAAAGAAAGACAGTTAATACCTACCACACAGGGTTGTTGGATTGATGTTATATATGTGATTAGCAACTTTAAAAGAAACTGCTTAATAACATAAATTAGGAATCATGGACAGTGTTCTAGAATGGGAGTTGGCAAACTATGCCCATGGGCCAAATGCAGCCCCCTGCCTATATTTGTCAATAGAATTTCATTGGAACACAGTCAGGCCCATTTATGGTATATTGTCCATGGTTGTGTTCCTGCTCCAGCTGCAGAACCAAGTAGTTGAAATAGAGACCATGTGGCCCCAAAAGATGAATGTATTTGCTATCTGGTCCTTTACAGAAAAATCTCACTGACCCCTGGACTAGAACTTCAGTTTGTCATCATTCAAGTGGGAAGAGCAGTCAGCTTCCATTTGTTGCTCACCTGTTACATCTGGTCATGGATGATTTCATTCAATCTTATGAGATAGGCACTGTTACGTCTACTTTATTTTTGAGACAATGGAGGCTCTCAGGTGTTGAGTTATTTCCCCAAAGTCACATAATGAAAAGTAGTGGAGCCAAATTTTGATTTCAAAGTCAATTCTATATCGTTTTTCAGTGGCATTTTTATTGAAAAAAAAAAAAAAGAATACAATGCAGGAAGAGAAAAAAAAGTTCTGAATTAAAATAGAGTTGATGTAAGGTAGGGCACCAACCAAGAGAAGCAGCCAGCCTTTGGTGGTGGTTGTATTCAGAGCTAGCAGAAGACCATGGCCAGACTCCTCATTTCCTCCAGGACTCAGGACAGGCGGGTGAAGGGGGACTTTGATGTCTTAGTCCCTTCTCATCTCTTCAACTGCACTTCCCAGCCCACCTAGCTTTTCACCTTCTAATTACTAACTCCCAATGAAAGGATGCTCTCCTGTCAACTCACACCCTAAGTTCACGCATACACACACATGCGCATCATGTTATTTCCTATCTTTGTTCTTTCTTCTTCCTGAGAAATGCTTAGACAGGGGTCTAAATCCTGAGTTCCTTCAAGGGGTCACTTTCTAAAGAGTCCATCCCTAATCCCAGATTGAGCCAAATGCTCCCCTGTGGGCTCTCAGTGCGTTCCACTGCTTGTCATTTAATGCCCCTCTACTGAGCACACCTGTGTATTTTCCAATCTATGTCAAAGGTCCGGGGGCACTTCAGGAACAAGCACTATGTATTTTTCTTAGCATGAGATGCTCAGCTCAGTCTCTAGTTAAGGAAAATTCACTTATTTGAGTCACCTTTGGCAGTCTCAAGTCAAAGAATAGCAAATTCTAAAAATTCTAACCTATTTCTCCAATCCAAAAGCACACTTTTTGGTTTGACTCTCCCCCCACCCCCGTCTGCTGCTGTTTCTAATACTTCCAACAGAACAAGGGGAGAGCTTTACAACTTCCAGAGAGGGAGAGGGTACCCCTTGGATCTCTTCTCAGCAGCTGAGGGGATGGGGAGAAGGAGGCAGAGGGAGAGCTCACCTCACTGGAAATGCCAATGCCTCAGGGGTTGGGAATTGTAAGGACAGCTCGTCCTACTGATGGCATGAAATTAGAAAATCAGGATTGGTATCCCTCCAAAAAAGGGTGTACTTTCATGTAGGAGAAATGGAATGTGAGGTTGTGCCAGGCTTCTGAATGCCAAGTGTAAAGAATATAAGAAGAGAAATCTCCTTTGTTGGTTACTTACTAAACCCTGGTTTGTGGAGAGTCCCCATGGAAAGCCCCTACTGACGGGTTTACTGCCTCTGCACTTGTAATGGCGGTGCTGATGTTGCCTCTGTTGCTTGTTTTATTCACATTGGAGCATGCCTCTACTTCCCATGCTTGGTTTTTCTCTGTTCTGCTTTGCCACCAAAGACGTCAAGCTTGGGATTGTGATATTGCCTACAATTTCATATGTCCCTCATCTTTTTGACATTAAGGTTCTTCAATACACAGCCTGCCAGGACTCTTGCTCTCAAGGAAAATGTTTTTCTCTTTGATTCCCACAGATGAAGTTGGTTGCATTTTTTGCTATTATTATCCAATTGACAACTCAAACACAAATCACTTGCACTTTAGTTTTGATCTGTCTTTAAGAATTTTTTCTTGCCTGCCCTGCAGATAAGTGTCTTGTTTGTGACCACCAAAATCAACTGCTTAGATAATCTGCTATGGCCCATTGTTTTTACCATTTACTTGATATATTTAAAAAAATCATTTAAAATAGAAAAAAGTGAGTGACAAAGTAAAAATATTCTGTTTATACCATCTTCTGGGGAGAGAGGAATTTGAGACTGTGGTAAACACAATGAAAGGACATCTATATGAAAGAAAAAAGATGAAACATGAAGTCTCCACGTGCCCTGAATTTACCTAAATGTCATCTTTATGCTAATAATGTACTTTATATTTTGTTTTTACTTGGAGATAAAACTGAAGTTTGGGTAGCTGCCAAGTTGTTGAGCTTGAGGGTGATGCTATATATTTCCAAGGACATAATTGCAGTGGCATGGGATGTACTTGTCTACTCAGCTGATGCTCAAGTTCAAAATAAAGGCAGTGGGGTGTAGTAGAAAGAACTTGAGCCTTGATCTCAGAAAAATTAGCCCTACTGCTCACCAGCTGCAAGAACTTGTGCGTGTCTGTCAGCAGCTTGGCCTCAGTTCCTCAATCTGTAAAGTAAGAGAGCTGGAGTAGATGGGTTATAGGATTACTTCCTGTTCCAAAATTCCTTGACATTATTTATCTATAGGAAGACAGAAAAGAACGAAGCAAGATATAACCAGACTGAATCTTTTCATCTCCAAGCAGTCATCTCTGGGTTTGTGAAAATATGGAAGACGGCAGTAGAGAAATGGTTCCATGAAAAGTGAAACAAAGGAAATTCAGGATCTTTCCTAGGCCCTGAGAAAGCTCTACTCATTATGTCACATGCACTTTTTTATGTTCAGATAGAGTCAATCTGAAGTAGATTTGATAGCAGCTTATTTTGAAAATAGAGGGAAAAAACCCATATAGAATGATGTCAATCATCCTCATATTGTCAATCTTATAGACAAAAATAAATGTGATCAAATTTACATTGTTCCTTCTACCCCAAGGACCACTGTATTTTTGTATGAAATAAGCAAAGCATAAGACCGTTTCTCTAATTGGGCCAATTCAACTCAGCTCAACCAACATGTGCTGGATGAATCAATACTCATGGAGTTAGCAAGCTAGCAGGGGATATGGACCACAAAGTAGAATAGTAAAAACATATAAGGAATCCATATAAGATTGTACGGCAATTACAGTGGAGGCAATTAGCATATTATATTTGTGTTATACTTCATAATTTTAGAAACAAACAAAAGTAACCTTTTCCCATTGATAAGCTTAGTTATAGATATCTCTCCATTCTTGAGCAAAGCAATGGAAAACAATGAAGACAAGGAAAAAATTAAAGTTAAATTTCATCTTTGATGAAGTGAAGAACCACACAAATGCTGAACCACAATGTATGAAGAAAGGCTGCCAATTTAAGTAAATTTGGACTGTGTGAGAGGGAGATAGTGAGGGAGAAGGAACACCCCCAATATATTGTTCAGAGTAGGTGGCAAAGCCCAAGAGGCAAAACCTTGCTTGGAAAGGCAAAGTGGGGGTGAAAGGGCAGGATACTGAAAAGAAAAAGGAAGGCTGGATTTGTCAAGGAAGCATTCAGACATACACCTTTGTGCAGTGCAGGCTACAGGCATGGCATGATAGAAGAGAACTGACAGATGGTAGCAGCTCTGCAGTGCTGATCTTGGTGAGCAAAAAGGGTGATAGTTTTCACCCCTCAAATATAGTGGGATTTTGAGGCATGGAGATCCACTGCTTACTGTGAGCAAGTGCATATCATAATGCACAGTGCTGGTGGGGAAAAAAGCTAGGAGACAGCAAAGACTGGCATAGAATGTCCAGGGAATGTATAATTGGCAACCTCATAAACAGAAGGGGAAAATACAACAGGAAAAAATTAAAACGTGGAAAAGAAGATTTGACAAGAAATGACAGGAGGGTCACATAACTAGGGAGGAGTCCAAAATCTTTTCATGGACTTGTAAGAATGTTATGAGGAAGTTGCAGTTTCAGAGAGAGATGTGGCTTTCTTTAAAACAAAATGCCTAAGATGATTCTCAAAAAGAAGTCATTTATTTATGTGTGGAGCAAGAATAGAGAACGGACAGACAATCCTCAAAAATGAAAACATGACAGTGCAATGGCAACTAATCCTGATGAGTACAAGAAGGCTGACATTTCAACAGAAATCATGATGCCCACAAAGGAAGCCCTCAAAATGAACTTAGACATCACATGAACATGGATCAAATATGACAGGATGGGCACATAACGAACCAAGCAATATAAAGTCTTTGCATAAATTTGTAAGAAAAGTATTAGGAAGTCTTAAGCCCAGAATGAGAGAGGGCATCTAAAAATATGAAAGGCATCAAAAGGGCCTTTGAGTTAATATTACAGCTAGAACAAAGAGAGAAGAAGACCTCACCTTGTGTTCCACGGGATCAGCTAGCCAAATCTGTGAGGTCTTCACAGGTACTTCTCAAGTCTAGCCGAAAATGATTCTATAAATCTTTCTTCCACAGGGCCCAGGTAGTTACAGTTCTCATTTATTCTTTATAGCTGCCACTGTCCTTTCCATCTCCTGATGTTTCTCTCACTTTCTTTTCCCCAAAGCCAAGCTATGGTTTGAACAGTCATTCTTGACTGCCAATTCCGTGATACTCCTTGAGAAAAGGATATACAACCTTTCGTTATTTAAGGGCTTTAGTGATAATCAATAAGGGGAAATATATAGGCGATAATAAACTTGGGAAATCAAAAAATGTTTCCATCCTATGGCATCTAAATACCTCTCCTTTGCTTTGGAGCAATTCACATCTATCCACCTTCTGCAGACATTTGTTTATTTGTCTTTCTTTAGGTGAAGCTGATACTGTCTTTAATCCTTTTATGAAATAGAGATGGAGGGGTATGAGAAATAAATAATAGATTTTACTGACTTCTTCCTTCTAAAGGGTCACTAATCCCAAGGTTGAAAAATAGGTGGGAACTAGCTCCACTCAGGTAACTGCTGGTCTCAAATAGGTGCTGGACATTTTGGGAACTCTCTCAACTTCCTGACTTCCAACTTAGTAGGTGCCCTCTGCAACACCAAGTTTGCCTCGGATCCTTGCTTCTAAAATTATGTGATGGCTGTGTTGTTTTCACAACTTGCCAAAGTTAACTGGAATAAAAAAGAAGTCTCAATTTTAACTTTCTCCCATAATTCTTTTTCCTAATTGTTTGGCATCCTCTGCCTTCTCTGATATTTAAGTACTAACCTCCTCTTCCACCCCCAAAAAAGAAAGAAGCAAGCAATTATTAGCAGAAAACCCCAGAATGGGACTACTGATAACTTGTGTTGGGAGAGTCGTAGCTATAGTTTTATATGTTCTTTAGAGTATTTGTCATATATAATACCTTTGGCTAGCTAAATTGTTCATATGATGAAAATAGCTACCATTAATCATAATCTTTTGCAATATCAAGGTGTTCCACAGAAAGAACTTTAAATTCTAAGTGTCCCGTTACCTAAATAATGTTAAGAACCATTGACCAGTTCTTCCATAGCAAGACAGAATATCTCCTGGACTTTCATTTTGCTTCCTATACTCTGTCTTTGAGAATAACCTGCAGACAGGTAATTGTGAAATTAACGTTTAAAAGAACATTAAAATACTAAGACCATGAGGAGGTTATAAGGGGAACCCAATTGCGGAAAAAAGATTTTGTAGCCTAGATAAGCTGCTTCTCAAATTCATGAAAGAGTTTACAAATTGGCTGGATTAATCATTATTGGCAATGTTGAGGAATCATTTACAAGACAGCAGACATTTCCATCCAGAAAACTGAAAATGGACAAATGTTCTGAGTTTTCAAAGACCAAGAAGAAGATGAATTGCATGAATCTAGGAACAAGAAAGATGGGGTGGTCAACAATGTCAAATGCCATGAAGAGGTCGAGCAGGGAGAGCTGAGAAGAGGACACTGGATTTGGTGACTAGAACTCATTTGAGATCACAGAGAAAGCAATTTAGCTTTGAGAGAACATGAGCTTAATGTCATCCTTGAGGATAATTTGGAAATGGATTATCTTAAAGGATGGCTAGTGAGCACTTAAATAAGAAAGTGGAAGTCACTATGAGTCAGGATGGGCTCATTATGAACAAGTTATGCCAGACTAAACTCATTTCACCAGACTGATAAATGCGAGAAATGTAGTAGTTTTGAAGGACAGTATCTCCATTTGAGCAAAATTTTCACAAAGTTTTTCAGTCATAGCTTTGAGGACTGGGTGATGACACAATTAAGATCAGCTGAAAATTGAAATTAATGACTCAGGGATGGATGTCCACCTGGAGGGGTGTTTTTCATGGTCTCTCCCTGGCTCCCTCATTGGTCCTCTCCTGTTGACCATTTTAATTAATGACTTAGATGAAAAAAAGGAGAGTCTGTTTATCACAATTGCAGAGTAGGGGAAGCTGGGATGATTAGCTAACACATTGAATGACACAGTTGAGACCGAAAGAAACCAGGAAAGAAAAAGAGAAAAGAAGAGACTTGATAGGATGGATCAATGGTATGAATCTAATGAGATGGAGATTGATAGCAACAAAGTAGTCTAGTCAAATATGCAGCCACTCAACTACCAATTCAGGGGGACAGGGATGAACAACTGTGTGATAAAAATAACCAGACATTTTAATTGACTATCAGAGCAATAAGAGTCTTTAGAGTAATCAATATAACAATAACAACAAAAAAAACCTCATATAACTTCACACAATTGCAATACAAATGAAATGTTGAACACGATGGTAGTAACCTTAGTTTAGACCTCATTTTGGATGATTGCATACATTAGAATAATAGAGACAGCATGCTGACTACTTAAAAATGTTCTTTGATATGCATATACACACATTCCCAATTAAAACAAAATTTGGTTAACCATGTCACTTTTAGATTGGAAAATCAAATGATGAAGTATGAGTGGCATTAGAGACTCTACTGAGGAGGTCACACCCACAGAGTTGTGGAGTTTTGTCCCTAGTGCTCAATTACATCTTTTCAGAGAAAAATGAATAAGATGGTGAGGAGCCAAAAAAAAGATGGATGGTTGAGTAGAAGGAAGGGAAAAGAGGGAAAGGTGCAAGGAACTGGTGGAGATGGGGAGGGGAATGGGGATGAAAGATGAAGCAGGGTAGAGGGATAGACCTGTACTTGCACCTTTCTTGATGATTCATATACTTGACATATACTATAGACTTTTCTATATTCTGTGTCCAGACTTCTGAGTACAGCTAGTGGTGACTGGCATGCTGTAGCCACAGTGCCTGATCTCACACAGAACCTTCCTCATCACACACTGTACTTCCCCTTTGTGGCATTTAACACAACAATAACTAAATAACTACATGAGTATGTATCTCTCTTCCCCTCTAGATGCTAAGGTAGATCCATGGGAACAAGCATCATTTTGGTCTCCTTCATCACAGTATTCTTAATGCCTGGTATATAGCCACACATAAGCATATGCTAAACACTCTATAGGCCTATTTGAATGAATTTGTGAACATTGCTCAGCAATTCAATAACTTCTCTACAGAGTAGGAATTTTAAAAACACAAAATGTAGTGAAAAGAAATAATACATTTCATGTGAGCATATGAACATTGCAGCTTGCAAAGGAAGATACCTTCTCTCAATACAGTACATGAAACATTTATTAAAATTGAGCACTTAGTTCATAAGGCAGATTATCAATAAATCTCATCAGGCTGATATGATATGTCACTTTCTCTTCCCGTAATGCATTAAGTTGGAAATCAAGAACAAAGAGATAAATAGAAAACTTCCATACAGAAATTTTAAAGCATACATTTAAAAAAACTCAAGGGTCAAAAAAGAAATCATAATGGAAATAGAAAATATAGATCAACAATAATATCACCATATACTTTAAAAAGGGGGGACACTATAGAGCAGTATCTAGAGGGAAATTTAAAGTCTTAACTGTTGATATTAGAAGAGAAAATAGGACAGAAATCAATGAGTTGAATGTCTAACACAGGGAGTTAGGAAAAGAACAACAGATTAGACTTCCCCAAAGCAAAAAGAATAAAATGATAAGACTGAAAAACCTCTGGCAAGATCAGATAGAAGAGAGAGAAAGAAACTTGGGTGGGGGGGGGGGTTGGGGTAGAAAACAAATATACACTATTAGGATAAAAAAAGAAAAAAGTATAGATGCTGCAGAGATCAAGAAGATAATAAGATAATAACATTAACAACTTTACAGCAATAAATTTGAAAATTTAAATGTTCAAAATCCTAGAAAAATATAACTGACTCAAGAAGAAACAGATAAACTAAAAAAACTGTCAGTAGTTTAAAAAACTCTTTCCACAAAGAAAAGCCTATGTCCAGATTGTTTTATATATTAATTCTAACAAACAATCAACAAATAATTCCAAACCAATACAACTCTTCTAGAGAACAGAAAAATAGGAAACTTAACTCATTTTATGAGACTAGCTAATTTTAATAACCAAGTTATCCGAGGAGGGTAAATATTATTAAATATTGGATCAAACACTTTAAAGTATCAACAAAACAATCTAGCAATGTATAAAGAATAATAATCACATCATGAAAAAATTGTTTATCCTAGAAATATAAAGCTTGATTAACATTAGAAAGATCCATTAATCACTAGAGGAAAACCTATGTGATCATTTTAATAGATTAAGAAAAAGCATTTGATAAAGTCAGTATCTATTCCTGACTTAAAAAAAAATTCTTTAGCAGTTAGGGACAGAAAATAACTTCGCTGCTCAGATAAATAATATCTATTTTAAAAAACTGAGTTGAAACATCCTATTTAATGGTGAAAAGGTAAAAGTATTCCTGTTTAAGATCAGGAATAAGAATACTTTCTATTACCACCTCTATTCAGGTTTGTATTGGAGGCACTAAAGGCCAACTCAATGAAATAAGAAAAAAATAAAAATAAAATAAAATGTAGGAAGATTTTAAAGGAAGGACCTCTTATCCTTCAGAGCTTATTCATTGTCTACCTGTAAAACCCCAAACCTCAAAGAACATTTAGATAAATTGTTAGACTCAATGAGGTTTTATCAAGGTTGCTGGATACAACATAATTATTCACAATCACTTGTATATCTATTTACTGGCAATAATTAGAACATAAATTTTTAGAAAATATCTCACAAAAAGTCGCAAAAATATAAACAATTAGCAATAAATATAATAAAATTGATGAAAAGACTTTATGAGGAAACAAAAAATATATTGAAAAATAATAAACAAAATAGATGAAGAGTTATAACATAACAGTGATATCAGTGTTAGAGAGTGCCTTGCACCCTGAAATCATTGGTGAGGACCAGCCTGCACTGCCAGGAACCAACCTTTACTTAGTCCTGGTCTGTCAGTAACTCCTGGTTTTCAGCGGGGACCAAGCATCAGTTTCCATCAGGGTCCTGATGACTCATGGATTTAATCATATCTCTCACCTGGAAATGCTCAAGGCTGTCTCTAAGAAGGGCTATAGATCAGGAAATCAGATGCCCAGTTTCATTTTTCAATAAAATAATTCTAACAGCGTGTGCATTTTAAAACACATTTTAAACACTTATATGCAGGCACTACTTGCAGGATCACAGCTACAAAAACTAATTTTTTAAGCAAAAGAGTACCTCACCCATGATGAATTCAATGATCTTACTTTTCATTAATATGTATTTCTCCCCTCATATTCCACTCCTTAAATATGCCTTTTGTGCCTATAAAGCAACTCCCATTACAATTATATGCCTCTCTCTTTATTTCTAAAGTGGTAGCAGCTTATTTATCCCTTGTATTTTTTATCTCAAAGATTTTGTGGAACAAACTCACCCAGGATCTAGAACCTTATAATTTGCTGTTTCACTCAATTCCCCTTACCAATATGTCTAGGAAAAGATTAATCACGGAGAGCATCTTTCTGCTGAGTGTTATGTAGATGTGGGGGGCTAGGCAGTAACCAGCTATGATGGAAGAACTAAAAAAAATAGAAGAAGTCACTTTCCAAAGATCCTGTATTGTATTTATTGAAGTATTGTAATCACAGTATGTTGATTTGTGCTATCAAATACCTGCTAATTTAGCTACAAGGAGACATACTTTGGAAGATAACATACTGTTATATAATATAACATAAATTATTATAACATTTTATGTGTCCTTATATAACACTAAATATTAAATAACATAATATTAATCTAGAAGCAAATCTCAGCCATGAGTCTTGAGTCTTTGTTTCTTGTCTAAAGATGCTTATCCTCTGCCTGTTTCTTGATATGTGATCATGGAGGTATCTGCTTTGAGCCGCTTCAGATCTTTAATGAGCAATCCTATTTAGCAGTTGTTTTGAGGTCCAAGCCCGGACATCTAAAGTTCAGAGGTCATGAGACTGGTGAATGAATGGATTTGGGAATGGGTTAAATGCAGGCAATTTTATTAAGAAACAGGAAACCAAGATTGTGGAATACAATTCACATTTCTGCTGTACCAAAAGTCTTACCTCTTTGCTCTTGGTGACTTCTTAGCACAGCCGTGACTGACCATTCCAATCTGTAAAAATTTTCCTTGGCTAAGATGGCCAACAATTGGTTCTTGAGAGGTTTTCTTTTCTGTTTGTTTTGTTATATCTTCTTTTTTTTTTCTAATCTGAGAGGATCACTGCTATTCATTTTTTTGTTAAATAATCTACCTTATGTTAAACATCATTACCAATATTTAACCTAAGTTGAGTCAGTTATTGTTGTTTTCTCATTCCTTAGTGGTGAGTTCAATCTGGACAATAATGCAAATTTATTAAAAACAAATTAAAACTAAAATTAAACTCATGGCTACTTCATTTATTCCAATAGTTTCAATGACGCTGAGAAAAACAAATACATGTTTGATTTGGTTTGAGTTGATATTGTTGATTCTGGTTTTTCTCCCTTTTCTTTTAGAAAGCACTTTTTGTGGTATTGCTCAATGAAGACAGAATTCAGTATAAAGGCCATTTTGGGCTCCATCAAAGAGATTGCTGAAGCACCAAAATGCCTCCAGGTTGTACCATCTTGTGATATATAGAGGCCCAAAGTGTGCTCGGCAGAATTTGGTTTGAAAAATAAAGTCAGATGGACTTTACAGTAAATTTCTGTCTTATCAAATGCTCTTGAATCCGTGGCCATGGGGTTTGTCTGAAAGCCACACATGCTATAAGCGCTGTTTAATCGCTACCTACCGCATGAGGACTCATTGGGGAAGTCCCACTTCGTGACAACCTGGGACTCTGGCCTCAAACTCCAGTGTTCAGGCTAGTGAGGCTGAACTCGTTTTGCTAGTACAGGAGGTCACAGGGGCCTGGAACTCAAAGAGGTTCTCAGAAGTTCATCAGTCTCTTCCTACCAAGTCCATGGTCACCATTTTGTAAAGTGGCAGAGCACAGCTTCAGATTCTCATATGGGTTCCCTGCTTTTTTCCATTGTGCTGACTTTCGTTGCCATGGCAGAGCTTTTTTTGGCCTGGCTGGATAAGGGTCTCAGCATTTTAGCCCCAGCTGATAGAGACTGTCTCTGCTTTTGGTTCATTAAGTCACTGACCAGAGTGCAGCATCACATGGAGCCCCAAGCAGAGGTCCCAGTGGCAAGCCCTGGAATGTTCTAGCTTTGGTGCTGCTGAGAGTTTTTTATTAGGCTTATATCTCTTGCCTTAATGATCAAGGTGTGTAAAGTCACAAATTCAAACCACAATGGAATAAAATAATAATTTATCCCATGACTGCAATAAATGCAGTGTGACATCTCAAATTTATTTCATTGATTATTCTTTAAACTAGAAAAGATGTGCATCAACATAGAAACGGTTCTTATACTGGGGAACAAATTCCATGACTGTGTGTACTATTGATGCTTGGTCAAAGATGCTAATATCTCAGACAATGATGTTTTGCACGAAGCTCTCTCCTCTTAGATAATTGCACCTGACACCTTAGTGTCTACGTCCTGAAGCCTTGATGCTAAAGTTTCTACTCCTCTAAGGTGAGGGGGCAGCCCATGGTCCCCATGATCTGGTTCTTTCTGCCCGTTCATGGAGTGGCTTGGAGAACAGAGCACTATTTGCTGAAGGACCACTTGGTAGAGAAGTAAGAAACCCTCCATTTGTTTCAAAGCAAGCTTTACTATGGCAAATATAGAAAAACAGGTGGGAAGATTTCTTTTACAGAGCACATTTCTGTTGCCTAGGATATGAATCCTTAAAGTCTCTCTGAGTAGTGATCAGAATTTACAAACAGGAATCTTCCCTGTTTTGCATGGTTACACGCTAGCTAATGTTTGAAATGCCCTTTGAGTTGCTAATTATTTTGTTTGTATTCCATGCTCAAATAATCAGAGGGGACGGTTTTCACCTTCATATTTTGGCTCCTAGAATGGTAGGTACATGAAAAGCTTTGATTCTCATTCAAGGGGTGTAATGTGGGCTTGAAATCTCCAAATAAGCAGTAGGATGCCCCTTTGTTGCTGTATTATTCTTTTAATGGAATCCACATTCAGAATTCTCTAAGGAAGTAGTGGTGAAAATGATGCTGAACCTTATTTCAAAAGGGGTATTCTCAAGTCTCCTTGAACATATTCATGCCCAGAATTATACCAGGAGCAGCTGTGCCCATCTCCAGGGGCACCATCTATTGTAGCCTATGTAAATGAGTTTACCAAGTAGTGCCACTAACTTGGACCACCATCTTGGTGGTGGTGCGACCTTGACCCTAGGGGTGCGACACATGGGCCCCAGTCTAGAAGTTTCTCTGACCTCTATTGACCCTATCCATCGTAAAAGTTGTTCTCTCTTTTCCTCTAGTCTAATTTTATGGATAAAAAGCTTGGCTTGTTAAGTTACTATGTCTAAATTAGATTCTGAAAATCTGAGTTTGGAGCTACCTGCTGAGCAATGGTTATTCCTTTCTTTGAAAAGATGAATAATTATTCTCTGGGGCAATTTTGTTTTAGAAGATGAGTGCAAAGAGGCCCAACACACATGGCCAAATAGAAGCCCGGTCCATCCTGCATGCCACCATATCTCACCCCAGATATATTTTTTCCCCTCTCAAGTGTGCTTGCACAAAGTGTCAGTCCATCTACCATCCACAGCCCACTCCCCTACCCATAGGGGACTCCAAAATTATCTTTTCTGCCAAAAGGAAATATTTATTTTAAGAGGCCTTCTGCAGGTACCTTCATACATTCTACAAAGTTACACAACAGAAAGTAATTATTGCGTAAACTTTTACTTTTAAATTACAGCATACCCTCCAAAAACTGATTTTACAAAATGGCTAAATGACTGACAAATGCCAGCTCCATTGCTATATTGTAAGTTAAAATCTATTGTCTAGACCTACAGGTAGTTAGTAGAAAACTTATTAAATGATATATTTTTTTCATTCTGATTTGCTTAGACAGAGGAAAGTACTCTGTGCTTAGAAGCATGATTATACCTCCAATGTTATCAGATACAATAGATTGTGTCTGATAGTTGTTACCAAGATTTAGAGGCTGATTAGCAAAGAGATCGATTCCAAAGAGCCGGCGAGATCTGCCTTTATTCCTAGAATGGGGCTCCTGTGGAGACATTTCTTCGCATCCCCTTGGTTGCTCACTAGGATAGAGTCAGCCTTGATGCAGCTGCCAAGAGACAAGGACACATGTGGGTTTGGTGGAGGTGGAATACCAGGCTGCCCTATCGTCATCAAACAATAAGTTGCAACGCCCTTGCCCATTTCAAGAGCAAACGTCTTTAGGGGGAATTTATGTGAGCGGCAATGTTTATAATCACATATCTCACCCTGAGCATGGTTTTGGAGTCATTCACACCCACTCTGCTCACATGGACTCCACTGTCTTCTTTTCACAGATGCTTTAGGGACACAACTGTCTGTTGGAGCCCTGCATTGGGTTTAAGAAAGGCAGTCAATGTACATGGGGAGCTGCTGGTCTCAGTGTTGGCCAACACTGATATATGAGCAAGATTTTGGTGATGATGAAGGATAGTCTATTGAACATATAAGGCATGAAGGAGATAGAACTTGATCACCTTTTACCCCCAGCACCTTAGACACAGACCCATGTTAAGCCAACAAACCCCAGTCTTAAGGGCTGATGGGTAAAACCAAACCTCCTTCCCCAGAGGATAAGTTGGCACCACCACCACTGGTCTAAGGATCATAGACTGTAAGCCATGGTATGGAGAGTGATTCACACCTGCCTTCCCCCACATGTCAAAACCATGTCACAAATCTGGAGTTCTGTAGTCCAGGGGAGGGGGAAGTGAAGTCCCTTCAAAGGGGGAGAATCTTCATGAAAAGAATTTCCTTCACATTCTGCTGCCAGACAGATCACCTGGGACAGCCAAGTAAAACTTATGCTTCCAACATCAGTTAAGAGCTTCTCTCTTTCTTTTTTTTTTTCATTTTTGTTTTTTTGAGGAAGATTAACCCTGAGCTAACGTCTGCCACCAATCTTCCTCTTTTTTTGCTGAGGAAGATTGGCCCTAAGCTAATCCGTGCCCATCTTCCTCTACTTTATATGTGGGATGCCTGCCACAGCATGGCTTGACAAGTGGTGCATAGGTCTGTACCCGGGATCCGAACAGGCAAACCCCGGGCTGCCAAAGCAGAGCATGAGAACTTAACCACTGTGCCACCAGGCTGGCCCCAAGAGCTTCTCTCTTTCTTTGTCTCCTAGAAAAGCCAAATTTCAGGCTGGATTCTCAAATTAATGCATGTATCCTTGATTTTGGAGATAAACAAGAACTCAGGTCTTGGCTTCTTATCGGGGACAGACTTCTCAGATAGCCCCCAGTGACCCCTACCCCCCAATGACCTCCCTATATTCATCCCCTTTATCAGACTCTCCCCTTGGATGTGGGCTGGACAGAATTTGGCAAAAATGATGGGTATGACTTCTGTGATTAGGTTATAAAAGGCCATGACTTCCATCTTACTAGCAGGCTCTCTCTGTTGCCTTCTAAGCTTGTACACTTTGACGAAGCAAGCTACCATGTGGGGGCGGTCCACATACCAAAGAACTGAGGGCAGCCTCTGGCCAAAGGACAGTGAGTAAATGAGGCCCAGATTCCAGACCCACAGACACGTTGAGATAATAAATGTGTGTTGTTTTAACCTGTTAAGATTTGGAATAATTTGCTACGCAACAATAGATAACTAATACACTGTTCAACCTACTAGATGCATAACCCAGGGGCAATTTGCTTTTCCTCTCTACTTCTTGGTTTCCTCATCTTTAAAATTGAGATAATAATGGCTACCTCATGGACTATGGATGATTCCTTCCAGAAAGTCTAGAATCCTCCAAATACTAGAGGCCACAGCTCTCTCAAGTATATAGTAAGGGTTCTATAATCTGACTTTCCCCTGGGACTCAGGAAAAGGGCACTTTGTCTGAGAGCTTTTATGCCACTGGTCTGGAATCTAGAGCTTTTCCATAGCTCTAAGGCAAAGCAACCCAGACCTCAGAAGACCCCTTCTGGAATGCAGAGTATTCATTCACAGATGTTGGAACACACTCAGAATTACTATTATCCCAAGCCAAGGTGGACATCTTCCGAAGTGTGTAGAATTGCCCTAATGCACGGGGATGCAGCTGTTTTCTGAAAGTGTGAGAGTCCTGGCAAGCAAAACTTTCCTAACCTGCAGTTGGTCTGAGTCAGTTCTCACACTTGACTGCATATTAGCATGACCCAGGCAGATTTTTCTTAATTTTCTCACCCCGAGACTGCACTCCAGACCAGTAACAGCAGCATTTCTGGGGTGCAATCCTGGCAAGTATTTGTAAATCTCCCTGGGTGATACCAACGTGTAGCTGAGGCTGAGACCGCTGGACTAGGGCTTCCTGCATCCCTGCCTAAGAGATGAGCCCATTTAGTCATCAAAACTGCATCTCTTGAGCCCTGGTTCCACACTGCCCTGGCCCTCCTAACCCAGCATCCCAGTGCTCTCCTACCTCTGGGGCACCTGTTCCACAAGGAACAAACACCTCCACTTTCTCAGCCTCTTCACCATACATTTCTCCTGCCTTCTGGAGCTTCCCTGCGAACACCACTGTCCTGCAGCGCTCTCCAGTGGACACTCATTGACCTGTACGCTGAGCGCCTCAGAAGAGAAACATTCATTGAGTTCTTGGTCTTCTCACTTCAGGACCTTCTCCTTCATTCTACTCCAGCCACCTCCACGGCCATGCCCTGCATCTAATCTTCATGAAGTACCAAAGCCTGCCTGAAATCCCAAGCACAGATATCCCACTCTCTATGTTACATTCCCTGTGGTATTCCCATCAGTTGAACCGTTCGTTTTGGAACCCTTGCCCCTCTTGTCTTTCATGACCTCACATATCACACTCTCTTGTTTATCTTGTTAATCCTCTAACTCCCCCTCACCTGTGTCCTTGTGGGTGCTTCCCCTTGTACCCATCCACTAAAGGCTGTTGTTCTCATTTTGAACTCTCTTCTTGAGAAGCTTCATCCAAACCATCCTATAAAGACAGAGTTCTATACATTCCCATAGACCTTGTGCTATGGGAAGACCCATCACAAACCATTCAAATTGCCTAGTTATTTCTCTGTCTTCCCACTTGAATTAGGCAGGTTCTCTAGAGAAACAGAACCAATAGGAGATAGATAAGTAGATAGGTAGGTAGATAGATAGATGCATCCAACAGATACAGAGACACAGATCTCTGGATAGAGAGATACATACATACATACATACATACATACATACATACATACATAGATCCAATAGATCTTTATCTATACAATAGATAATTGTAATTCTATTGGATACATGGATAGATGGCATCTATCCATCTATAGCTCTATCTATCTATAGATATATCTATAATTATAGATAGATATAGTTCTATCTATCCGTCTATGTGTCATGTATCTATATATAGAGAGATTTATTTTAAGGAATTGGGTCATGTGATTCTGGGGGCTGTCAAGTCCAAAATCTGCAGGGCAGGCCAGCAGTCTGGAAATTCAGACAGGGATTCTATGTTTCAGTCTTGAGATGGAATTGCTTCTCCTTTGGGAATCTTCAGTCTTTGCTCTTAAGGCGCTCAATTGATTGGATAAAAGCCACCCATCCCACCCCAACCCCCACCTAGCCACATTATGGAGGGTAATCTGCTTTACTCAAAGTCTACTGGTTTAAATGTAAGCATTTCTAAAAAATGCCTTCACCGCAACATCTAGACTAGTATTTAACCAAACAATGAGGCACCATAGCCCAGCCAAGTGACACATAAAATTAACCATCACATCGCAGCAGCTATCTCAAGTACCGAGCCCTGTACCTGGCACTGTGTACATAATTATTTTTTATAACTCCTCGATAACAATAGCAATAGCAATGATCAGCAGAGTTTATTGAGTTTGTACTATATACCAGGCTTTTTCCTTAGCATTTGTATGCAATATTGTATTCAATCCTCACAACCATCTTTGAGGCAGGTAGTTTTGCTTTATATGAGGTGACTGAGCTCAAAAAGCTTAATTTATAAACCAAATGGATATAATCAATGAGAGACAAGGCTGGGATTTGAATCCAGGTCTCTTGGATTCTATGCTTAACCCCAATATTGTAGTTCCTTCTACTCTTTCTTCTGTATATTATTGTATAGGTTATAATTGTGTGTTCAGATGTAAGAGGAATGTGTCTTTTCTGTGCCTGTTGAATTGTTTCTCTAAATGAGTACCTAAGAACAGTCTTTCTCCTCTCAAGTATGTAAAAAGAAATTTCTAGGTTGGCATTAAGCCTGTTATCATAACCCAGAGGCTCTCTCTTGATCTCTAGCTGCCTCTTGTTTTCAAACAATACTTGAAAGGAAATAAACCGCCAGCTCTCATGGCAGAGCCTTTACATGGGCTTTGGGGGATCATTAGCATAATATTATGTGTCAAAAAGCAGTTTTCCAAATGACACTTTAGTGACCCCAGAGAGCCTTAAATCAAAGAAGAGAGCCTTGGGTTGTGACTATTTAGTGAAAAAACAGTCATCCACTTACGTTTTTTAGGATAATCAAGGAAATACCACACAGAGGACAAAGTTATTTAGTTTTCAATTCTTTGGACTGTTGTCTGGGTCCAAGTAGATATTGTTGTTTCCTTGGTCAGGCTTTGAATTTCGGCACTATTAGGAGGGAAAAAAACCCCAAACTTAGAAACGGGTCATCCTCTGGCATTGACAGTTGGGGATTCTTGACTGGAGTATTTGTAACAGCAGATTATAAATGTCTTGGGAGAAGGGACTGTATCTTATTCAATGTTGTATCCTTGGCTGCTTGAACAGTGCCTCGTCACAAACATAAAAGAGCCCAAGACCCATTTCTTGAATTGAGTTATCGAACCTCCTGAAAGTGAGGAATCAGGTCTTTCAATAACCACTTGGTTTTCCTCTTTATTCAATAGCTTAGTTCTCCCAAAGGCGCATAGAATGTGCCTTTCTCCTGCAGTTTCCAATACATTTTCCAGAAAATAGGATGCATGTTAAATGCCATTCAATTCAAAGAGCTTTTGACTAGGCATATTATGGTCATTTGAAAATAATAACTTGCTATTTGTATTATGCAAAAGACTTTGTCTAAAGCACTTTGTTTGTAAATAAAGCTCTTCATTGCCTATAATATAGACGTAGGTTCACCGTGTGCCTCCTAGAACACAGTTCTTGACAGAGTACCAGAATAGGCACCCTCACGCCAGCCACTTATCCCTACATGGTTGGGATAATTGTGTTTTTTGTAGGAAAATGGGACAGATGAAGAACCTGGCAAAGCATCTCTCAATATTCAATTCCCCCTTCATGCATAGAATCAGTTTTCAGGAGGCTGAAGTGATGGCTGTAGAACCTGTTTTTTTTCTTTAGAACAGCCCACAAAATCTCAGACATAAAGAGATTAAAACCAAAAACCCAAATGACTTCCCTGGGGGAACATTTATGCATGTGATAGGAAGGACTCCTGGCGTTCTGCTTGCCCTTGTGTGGTGGAAAATGACTCCTCACGTCCAACTGTGAGCAGAAAAGAACTGTACCCCAGGGTGAGAATTCAGTTTTCACCTCTCAGACCACCTCGTCTAGCCTTCCAAGGCTCCAGGTGACACAAATGGACTCCCACAGATGTATTTCACCAAGCTGGCTACAAATAATGTTGGTAAATAGTCAGCATTTCAAGACAATGCTAAATAAAAACTAATTATGTAAAAAGGAGGAGTTTTGAACACAGATCAGCTGGTGAAAGAGAAGAAAAGACCAAGGGAAGAATCCAGTCCAGATGGGACATGGTTCCCTAAATGCCTTCCTCAAGCATCGCTCAGCGGGGATGGGAGAATCCAAGATGTATCCTCTGTAATCCATTGTGTTTACAGATGGCCATAGTTCTCGCTATACATCGTTGGCCCTGTCATCACCAAACTGTTGTCTTGCCTTCCTCAAAATGTTCCGAGTTAAAGACTTCTCTAAGGATTGCTATATTTTGGGAATCTGTTTATTAGGGTGAGTAATTTAACCTGCTAAAATAGCAAACAGAGAGCATGAAGGGAGCTCAGCAGATGAAGCAAGAAAATGTATTGACAAATGGATCCCATCAGGGTGGAGGAAAAGTAGACCCAGGTAGGAACTAGTTGTGGCATTGGAAAGAACTGCTTGTGAATTTAATCCCAAAAGTCCTATGCGGGTTGTGGATATCAAAACAAAAACCTAGAAAACAAATCTGGGCTTAAGGATTGTTGCAAGGGAGGAAAGAGACTATTGCAATAGGGGCAGGGAGACTATTGGGTTTGGGAAAATGCTCTGTCTCTAAGGTCAGCAAACAGCGGTTAGGCTAAAGGGAAGTTTCTTTTATATAGGGAGGAGCAAACATGACTTTCATGACCTACAATTCTAGAAAGAACTGAGCATGGGCAGGTGCAATGAAAAGGTGACATGATCTGAGCATGGACCACAGAATATTGTTCCCTGAGGCCAACCTGTCCTGGGGGGAGGGGGGTGGGGAGGCTGTCTGCTGGCTCAGGCTGAGGGTAGACCAAAGGTCAGGGTCCTGGGGGGAAGGAGAGAAGCTGAACCAAAGTGTGCTTAACAAGCATTTTGTTCTACTCGATCAGTGGGGACAAGCCGTTCAGTGAATCATTTATGAGACAGAGAAGGAAAGAATCTGGAGGATGTGCATCTGGCCTTGTCCTAGGTGAACAAGGGAGGCATCTATGAGTCTTATCTAACTCGCCTGGGGAAGGGAGCTTCTTTGACGCCAGCAGTTTTCCAGAACACTGAGGGTGGGGCAATTCTTTAAACTTCACTGTTTACTAGGATCACAAGGGTTGGGTTGAGTTCAATATTGTCCTGTCCACTCTTGAGGCTATGTCCCAGTAGATTCCTACTTACAAGTACCTCCAAGGCTTAGGTAGCTAGGCTGGGTGTAATCTGTACAGGATTCTGATGCTGGGAACCCTGGGCAAGACCAAATAAACAGCACCGCCCAAACCCTTTACACTCTTGACATGGTTCATTCTGCTGATGTGTCCCATAGCCTAGACTTGCACTGGGAATATTACCCTTTGGGATCACTCATGCTCTCAAGACAGAAAGAGCCCATTTCCTCCTGGAGGAAAATATTGACAGGTAGAGTGTTGGCCTGAATATAGTGATGGCTCTATCCTCTTTCAAAAAATGTTTGTAATGAGGAAAAGGTCCACTTGATCCAGTGGCACTTTAATTAAACCTAGCCAAAGGGCATTCAGACAGTGCTAAATAGAGAGAAGATACGGGACCTGTGGTCAGAACAACTTGGTTCAGTCCTGTTCAGGCTCCTTCTCGGCTGTGGGAGAGACTGTTTGGCCAATCCTTCTTCCATATGCCCAGCCATGCCCATTCCAGCCTCCCTCGTGGTTAGGTGTGCCCACGTGACCAAGTTCTCCCAAGAAGAAGCTGAGCAGAAGTGAAGTGTGCCAGGCATGACTATAGAAGTTCTCACAAGATTCCCTCCCTGCTCTTCCTTCCAGCTGACTGCAGTGCTGACGCCTGTAGGGACCCTTTGAGACGTGAGCTGAAGATGGCAAAAGGGTGACAGCTTCGATCTCCAAATGACTGTGTGGAGCAGAGGCTTCCACTGCCCTGCAGCACAAGTTCTACAGTGTGCACGAGAGCGACCATGTGTGAGCCAGAACACAGCTGGTCAATTTATTACTGCAGTCTGACGCACTACCTCTGGTAAGTAAGATTTCTCCTTGGAACCTCATCTGTCAATTAGGATGATAACAGCACTGACATCTTCTGTTCTGCTGAGAATATTAAACAATGTATGTAAAATGTTTTGTAACCAAATTGTTGTACAAACATTTGTTATAAGATTTAACATAGATATGAGAAATCACGGCTTATCAGTCATAGCTGAAACTCTAGGTTTATTCATATAGAGTAGGGCTAGAGATGTAGTTTTTAGCAAATATGGAAAGAGACCAATAATAGCCATATAAAGCAAATTTTAAATACTCTGGCGGCTTTCTACAGAACAGAAAAAATGAAAAATAAAATCAAAAGTTCTTTGCAACAGACATGGGAAAATTGAAAGAAACTTTTTCAATAGCAGAATTTTATGGCCTAAAAGTTTGCATTTTCAAGGAACAATAATTACTTAGACATATGCTCTGGGACACATTTAACAAAATAAGAACTTTCCAAAGTGACTGTGTTATGTAGAACACGAGTTCATGTGGCAGAAATAATAGAATCTAATCCCAGCAGCGGACTTTCTGGAATTATCTTCTATTTTACAGGGAAGCGCTGATTGAAAACTAGACAGAGCTGTGAGACATCAATACCTACAATTGTGAGTGCCTTGAATTTATTGTGTGTGAATGTTCTTATAGACTCAAACACAGGGGCATAGAGTTTCAATCAAACACATTTTATGGAATTAGGTAACTTAATGAGAGTATGTGTGTTACCTTATTTGATTTTTTTTAAATCTCTCTGAGGCAGACCCTGCCAAATTAAAACGGTTGTCCAACAATGGCAACTGACATTTACCACTGGTAAAATTACACCTCCTTAGTATACGGAATGGATTTTGTGAGCCTGACAGTGAGAATGTCATGGATTCTCAATACATGCAAATTATAATAATTGTTTCTACTTGCCCTCTCTTTCAGAATCATTCATTGATTTTCCTTTTTGTATTCAAATGACAGAGTACGTTTAAAAATATTGTATTAATTCCTAGCATACTTCAGACCCCCTGAAAATCGGTTTCCACTCTGCAGAAGCACTTGCTTGTTTGTGGATTTTTTAGGAAGGGTGTGTTTATTCTTTCTCAGCATGAAGAACACTTCTTCCCAGGGCTGTCTTGCTCTCAGGGATGCTGCTGCTGCATTCATATGCAGGAGCGGTGCAATGGTTAGGCTCTGGGCATCAGACTCCCGGATCCCTTCTTTGGTGTTCCACTTACTAGCTCTGTCAACTTGACTTAAAGTCTCTATGTGTCATTTTGCTCATTTACAAAATGGAAATGGTAACCAGAATGTCTCCCTCACAGGGTTGCTGTGAGATTAAGGAGATTAACAGAATGGTTCTTGGCTCCTCATAGACATTCAATACTTGTGAGTTATTTTCACTGTTAACCTTTGTTTCTTAGCTGGCTTGTTCATTTATTCATGAATTATTATTTAGCATCTCCCATGTGCTAGGGACAGTGCTGATTTTTTGCAAATATAGAGATAAATACAAGGAAACTTTGGTGGACTTCATGCTCAAGGGGAGATACCAACACGTGGGTCATCTTCATTTGATGTCGTGGTTATGGCTGAAATAAGTTCAAGGAATGGTAGTGACAAAGTAAGGAGTTCTCAGTTAAGACTGAGAAAGAGTGCATCAGATAAGGCTTCACAGAGCAGTTGCTTCCATTTTTTATACATTTGTTTTCTAATTGTACCCATTCCCTCCCATGAAATTTCAATAGCACTTACACTGTACATCGGTTTATGTATTTCATGCATATCTGTGTTTTATACATAAAATCAGTAAGATTTTTTCACCCCTAAGAACCATTTGGCCCCTAGAGGTGCTGTTGTCCCGACTGAGAATGCATGTTGTAGTGAGAAATAGCAGCATTGAAGGGGCAGAAAAGAAATTTAGACAAGACAGAAAGAATGTATTCCTATTATCATACTGGCTGAAGAGTCTATATATTCTTGAGTGACACAATCCACACTATGTCTCTATAGCTACATGTATATCTAATTATTTTTATTTATATATGTGCCTTGTATGTGCTAACATGGTCTAGGTATGTGTATTTAGGTTGTTATACTTTAAAACATACATAGTTCTAATTAATAAGTAGAGTTTAAATTATCCTTAACATCTCTTTTTTAGTCATTTTTCACATAATTCGGAGGGGGGAAAAGCATACAGTCCTCCAAATGTTATTTTATATAAATGACTTATTGAGCGGACAAATCTTGCAGCTCATATTAAGCAAAACTGGTTAAGCAACATGTTAAAACAAGCCTCATTAAAGTCTGTTTTCCCATCCTAGTTACAGAGGCAACCATTTTTGTAGAAAATATGTACGTAGTAGAAAAGTATATAAATGAGAAACTGAAAAAAATTGTCCATGATTCTAGCACCCGGGAAACATCATTGTAAACATTTGGGTGTCCATAGACACACACATATTCTCTTATGGTAAGAAACACCTACAGAGCTAAATGGCAAAAAAGAGAATGAATGTCCCCAAGGCAGAAAGAGACACCCAACTGTGTCATCAAGAATTTAATCTTGTTCAATTTGAGATGTGGCATTTGCCCCTTTGGCTTCTGGGAGGTGACCTCTAAGCCCTTTGAATGTCATACCTGATAGGGGTATCTTTGTTCCCTGGCACCTTGGGTCACTGGATAGTGTAACAATGTGATTTAGGGTAGGGGGTGGCCATGCCAGAAAGCCTAACAGTTTGACATAGGGCAGGGGCTTTGGGTCATGTAGTATCAGTTTGTCTTCCTGAATGGCTGGAGACTGAGGTCAGTCACATGGTCAGTCAATCTTATGTGATGAAACCCCAATAAAAACTTTGTACAGTAATTCTTAGGTGAGCTTTCCTGGTTGGCTATATTCCCAGTGTATTGTCACACATCAAAGCTGGGAAAGTAACACTGTCCATGACTCCATAGGGAGAGGACATCTGGAAGCTCCAAGTTTGCAACACTCCTGGATGCTTCTCTGTACGTCTTTTCCCTTAGCTGATTTCCATCTGTATCCTTTAGCTGTAGTAAACCATAACTGTGAGCAAAACAGCTTTCTGTGAGTTCTGTGAGTTCTTCTAGCAAACTATTGAACTTGAGGGTGATTTTGGGAAACCTTCCAGAAGTTGCAACTGGCGTCAGAAGTGACTACAGTCTTGAGGATTGCTCCCTCTAGCTTTGTGGTTGGCTGACTTTTGCACAGGCACATCACCAAATGCAAGGGGAGGCTACAGGAGAAGGTCAAAGCCAGGAGCTGGGATGTGATGAGAAGGACATACTGCATGATTCCAGCCAGGAAGCTGGAGAGCTCTCCTGGGGGGTTCCTAGCACAGGCACTGTTAATCAGGACTGGAACTTGTGTATTCTCCATGGCATGTGCATGGCCGGGCTAACCCCATTTAACACGCTGGAGGCAGGGGAGCACAGATCATCATCCAGGGTCAGTGAATGCCAGAAACAGCACATTCAGTGCAAGGAGGAAAAAGTTGTGGGGTTTCGTAGTCAGTGAGAGCTTACTGGAAGAGGTGGGCTTCAGCTAGACTTGGAGGATGGCTGATATTTGGGGAGGCCACCTGGAGAATGGGGGCTACAGGAATGAGTGTTCAAGGTGCTGATGTTTAGGAAATGCTTATGCTGCAGGGCATAGACCTGTCCTTTTTGGGGGATAGGTCCATGTAGTAGAGTGGCAAGAGTCAAATTCAAAAGTTTGTGGGTGATCTTGAACCTCTGACTAAAGAATTTTGGTTCTATCCTACCTCTTTTATTACTTACTGTCTTTATGGCCTTGGGAAAATTTGTTTCTTCATTTGAAAAAAACGGTCTGTTAATATTTAATTTAGAGGGCTCTTGTGAAATGTAAGTAGGAAATATATATAAAATATTTGTTACATTCCCTCATACCTTGGAGACGCTCAAAATATGGATTTCCTTTTATCCCAACCAAGAATAGCCTCCAGGTTTAAGCAGGAAAGTTTTATGAGAAATGTGGTGCTTAAGTTTTTTTTTTCTGGAATAAAACAACAAAGTTGAAATTGAATTAAAAATAAATTGAAAACAGAAAGAAAAACCCAATAGAAATAAGAAATAAATATAACTTTAGGTATTTTGAAAACTAATATATTTTTTAGAATCCCATGGTCACACTAAAAAAGGAGTGATTAACAGTAGAGAAACTAGAGAGACACTGTCTTTACCAGGTGACCATGGTTAACATCATTAGTGATGAGTCATATGGAAATCATGGACCCCTGATACGACGTGATGAGAAGGGCCCCTCACCTCTGAGGACTTCTTCCCCAAAACACATAACTCCAATTTAATCATCAGAAAAGCATCAGACAAACCTAGATTGAGGGACATGCTAAAAAATATGTGTCAAGGTCATATAAAACAAGGAAATTCTGAGAAATTGTCCCAGCGCAGAGAGACTAAGAGGCATGATAAGTAAATGCAATATGGTATCCTGGATGAGATCCTGGAACAGAAAAATATCATTATTGGAAAAACTGGGAAAATCCTCATCAAGCCTGTAATACAGTTAATGGTAATGTCCCAAGGTTGGTGTCATGATGTTATCATTAGGGGAAACTGTGTGAAGCATATATGGGTAATATCTATACAACCTTTACAACTTTTCTATATATCTAAAATTATTCCAAAGTAAAAGTTTACTAAAAAGTACTGAACAAGAAGTGTTCAGTGAAAAGTGTTAAGGAAAGAAAAATTGTTCCTAATTCACTGTGGGCTGGACAAATAAATTTACAGCCAGGTAAATCACTATACTCTCCGTGACATTTCATGTTCTCAACAATGGGTATCTCCATGGCCATATTGAGCAGAATAAGAGATGGGGTCACTGGGTGCCCGAATAAAACCTTAATCTGGAAATATTCTAGGATGACTCCAGTCATACCTCCTGCATAGAAGACTCACTAAGAGTGAAATTAACTGCCCAGGTTTTGAGATATAACCTTTCCCACAGAGAATCGAAATGCTTCCCATTAAGTTATTGGTGCTTCAGACTTTTTGTTATCCTCTAATAAATTAAGGGCAACCAGAATTTCTTGACATAGCGAGTGTTATATACAGGAAGTATAACTGAAGTCAGGCAGGAGCCATTCCCCCTTACTTGAGGAAGGTCAGCCTTTTGTTCTATTTAGGCCTTCAGCTTATCTGATGAGGCCTACCTACCTCAGTGAGGGCAGTTGACTTCACTCTGTCTACCTATTTGAATGTTAATCTCATCAAAAAACATCCTCACAAAACACTCAGAATGTTGTTTGACCAATAGAATATGGCAAAGTATGGGAAGTCACTTTCATGATTAGGTTATAAAACTGGGACTCCATCTTGCTAGCAGGCTCTCTCTATTGGAGACAAGTGACCATGTTGGATACATGGCATGGTTCCAGTTCTATGTGGTAAGGAACTGAGGGAACTCTGGCTGATAGCCCATGAGGAACTAACCCTCCCAACAGCCATGTGAATAAGGTTAGATGTGGATCCTTCCCCATTGGAGCCTTCAGATGAAATCCAGTCCTGGCTGGCACCTTGATTGCAGCTTTGTGAAAGATCCTGAAGCAGAAGACCCAGCTATTCTGAGCCCAGAATCCTGTACCAGAGAAACCATGACTTAATAATCATGTTGTGTTAAACTGTTAAAGTCTGGGGATAATTTGTGATGCAGTAGTAGACAACTAATACATGGAGTTTGGACATTTATGTCCTAAGGGGAACAGAAAGCAATATCTGTAAACAAAAAATATATGAAATAAAATTCTGTTTAAAAGGCTTCTACATAGGGAGACTACTGCAAGCAAGTAGCGACTCAGAGTGGGAGATTAGAACTTACCAACTGTATTAATCAGGGTTCTCCAGAGAAACAGAACCAATAAGATAGATATATATAAATATATATAAGAGGAGATTTATTATAGGAATTCACTCACATGATTATGGAGGCTGAGAAGTCCCACAATTGGCTATCTGCAAGCTGGAGACCCAGGAGAGCTGGTTCAGGCCTGAGAACCAGGGGAGCAAATGGTTTAATCCCCAGCCTGAGACCAAAGGCTTAAGAACCAGGGGGCTGCTGGTGTAAGACTGTGAGTCCAACGGTCTGAGAATCAGGAGCTCCAGTATCCAAGGGCAGGTGAACACAGGCATGCCATCTCAAGAAGAGAGAGAGAGAATATGCCCTTCCTCTGCCTTTTTGTTCCATTCAAGCCCTCAATGGATTAGATGAGGAACATCCACATTGGTGAATGCTGATCTTCTTTACTCAGGCTACTGGTTCAAATACTAATCTCTTCCAGAAATACCTCACAGACACACCCAGAAATAATGTTTTATGAGCTATCTGGGCATCCTTTGGCCTGGTCAAGTTGACACATAAAATTAACTGTCACATCAACATTCAAGAGGAGCAATACATGGTTACTAAATAGCCACTTAAAGGGGAGCAGCACCGTTTGGTTTTGTGGAGCATGGAGTTTGGAAGAGCATATGGGTTTAATGGCCTTGCTTCATTGTAGGGGTGCAGATCATCAGAGGAGAAAAGGACAAGGAGAGAGAATAGGAGAGGATAGTCTTTGAAAGGCACACACGGTAATAAAGATCTAGAGGATTGTAAGCTGTGAAATGTGTTAAGTTTAACAACCTCCATCTCACTTATGATATCTTTAATAAAGTCTGCAAAACAAACTCACAAAGTACTCTATGGGGATGTGTTTCTCATGGAAATTGCCGAGGGAGACAAAGTCTGCATGCTGTTTGTGTTGGGTGACTCAGATAAAGGGGTATCTTCTGGGTTGTTGATAGCATGCATATACCTAGAATGAATGGTCCTTGGTTTATAGATTCCTATTATATCATGGTGTCATGGGTTGATTTAATGAGTCACAGTTTTTGACTTCTGTGCAATGAAGAAGGATTGACCTAGGAAACACCAATATTACGTGCCTCCATCACTAACACCAAGTTGGCTAGTGTGACTATGCTCTGAAATCATGATTTGTCTGGCCTCCTTGCAGGGCATGATGCCAGCATAGTTGCTGTTTCAATTTCCTTGAGAGTAGACAGTTTCCTCAAGTTCCAGACCTACTAGATTCCGATAGTCTGGAACATCTCTTTCTTTACTGTTTTGTCCATTTCAGGGACATTTCATTCTGCTGGAATTACTCAATCTACATTCTGGGGCAAACAATGAATACACCTAGAAACATTGTACAAGTTGAACTTGTGACATGCAAACTCTGCAGAATTCTCATAGGCAAGAAAACATTCTTTCCTGTAGCCTTGTTGAAAACCTTCAATTCAGACATGGTCTGCGACTGGCATCATTGGTTCACCTGGGAGCTTGGAGGAAATGTAGAATCTCAGGTCCCCCACAAGACCTGCAGAACCAGAATCTGTCATTTTAACAAGTCCCCTAGTGGATTTGTGTCCTCATTAAAGTTTGAGAAGCTCTGCTCCAAAATGTGAAAGATGAAATCTCAGTTGCCCCTACCAATGAAGTGAGAAGGGAGCAAAGAAGACCAGAGTTGGTCCTTGGGAGTCTGACCCAAGGGTTGGAAGAGCAGATTCCCAACTGACTGGCTTCTTCATTGTCTGAGAACTTCAGAGTTTCATTCTAAGACCAAGATGTCAGTTTAATGTAAGAACCCTTATTCAAACACTGATTGAGAAAGATAATACTTTTCTCCCCTTTTCTAAAGCCTGCAAATAGCTGTCAGAGCCAAAGAATAATTTTTTTTAGGTGAGCTCTTTCCTGAGTCAATATAAAAATAGTCCTTTTGTGTGCTAGGAAAAAGGGCTTTGCTCTACCTGGGACCTCTTCATTTATTTCATCTGCAGTCACAAGTTATGGAAGCATAGAGGACAGGGAATCATGCACGATGTCTAATTTCTCCTTTTTCTTTTTCCTTTTAAGAGGCTGTATGTGAAAGGAATATTATTTGAAGGCCCAAAGGAGAATATTGGAGTTAGAATTTGTTTTGTTTAAAGGACAAATAGGATCCCCCACATCTTAGCATTTCTCTATAACTTTAACCTGTCAAATTAGGAATGCTATCATCCATAATTTTCACTGGGTTACATTCAATTAAAATGACTTAATATTTTTAAGAGTCCATTTTATCTGGTTACTACTTGGATTAATAGCTTTTGAGTCCACCATAATGATCAAAGGTAATAACAATCTTTGTATGTTGGTTCCCACCTGCAGCCACTCCACTTTCAACTATGCCATCTTGTGTTTGCTGACTTTAGACCAAGTACGCATGTTGCAACTCTTAAAATATCTTCTCTGTTTCAAAGTATCGAATTAGTACATGTTCATTTCAAACCTAGGAAATACCTGTAAGCATAAAAAATACAACAAAGATCAACAACAATCCCACCACTGTATGACGGATGTTTACATTTCATCATAGAACCTTCCATACTCTGTTCATTATGACAAGACCTGGAGAATGTTTTTCCACAAAACAGGGTCATTATATAAAACTGCTTTGTGAATTGTTTTAATATTTTATATATCATTCACATCTTTGTGTATAATTCATAATATCCTTTGATATCATTGCTGTTGGCTGGACATTACTCCATTTATGAATATTGCACATTTTGTCCCACCAATTTGACATTATTGGGTATTTAAGTTGTTGTCAATTCTATGAAAACTAACTTATAGTTAAATTATTCTTTATATCCCTCTTTATCTCTTAGGATAAATTCCTAGAGGTGGGGTTTCTGAGTCCAAGCATGTATATAACTATGATTTTTATGTTTCCACATTTCTCTTTAAGTTTTTCCAATCTATGCTTTCTCCAGTTGCTTATAAAAGTCCCCACAGCTGTGCTCTCCTGACAACCCGTGGGAACCCTCTTTTTTAAAAACATTCTTGTGATGTTCATAGAGCTTAATTTTTAAATTTTCATCTTTTAAATATACATTTCTTTGATTTTCCTGTGTTACTGACCATTCATATTTCCTTCATCAATTGTTGCTTCATCTTCTTTGCTCACTTTTTTATTAATGTTTCCTGTTCGTTGTAGTCTAAAAACAAGTAAAATAGAAATGTATTTGATTTTGATACATGTAAAGAGAAATATTAAAATATTTGTTTTTAATGACAAAAGAATGGGAAAAATACAGAGGTGTAAATAATTTGGAAATCACTGTCTCCTCATTCCCAGCCTTCATCCAAGTCCTTCCTCCAAATTTCTGTCTTGCTGGCGTGTGGGGGATCAGAACTGGCCGCCTCAAAACATGTCTCTTTGCCTTGATTATTTTGAAGAACAAAAGACTCTGAAAGAAACTTTAATCTCCCCCCTAACTGCCGAAAAGAAATTTAAGATAAAAGGCCTGTCCACAGAACAGGCCATCGTCATAGATAACTCTGAGTATTGGTAGACTGGGAGGATCCTTGCTAAGCCCACTCTTATCAAAGTTCTGTTTAACAGACGTTTGCTTTCCCATTTCCATGTGAATTGCCTTCCTCCCCTTTGAAGTCCCAAACCACCACCCCCAACACCTTCCTTTATCCTTAGCTGAAGATGATATTTAAGCTGGCAGCTCAGCCATTCTGGCAAGTTATCCAGTTTTCCTGGGTTTCTCCCATGTATGCATGTTATAAAACTTTGTTTATTTTCTCCTGTGATTCTGTCTTAAGTCAATTTAATTTGTAGACCAGCCAAGAAGGAGCTAGAATGGGTAGAGGAATTCTCTTCCTCCCCTACAGGGATAATAACCAAGTTGGGTCTGTGTTCTTCCAGACCCTTTAGTATGCACATACAATATACTGTACATAGATTGTATCTTCCAAATAATGTGGCATCATCTCAAGTGTTCTGTCGTGCATACATCTTATATGTCTTTCTTCTCAGCACACAATGGTTGGGTTACAATATGGTAATTTTATTTAAATGCCCTTGGACATGGGAGCCCTGAACCCATATCATTACACAACTTTGTGCATCTCACTATTGGGCACATCCTAACTGCTCTTGGGAAGAGCTGGTGATGAGGATTATTTTGGGCTGGTTACTGTTAAAACTGTTACTGTTAAAACTGGTTACTGTTACTGTTAAAAACTGAAGATGGGAAGGAGGCTCTGAGGAGTAGAATTTACTTACCCTTTGTTAAGAGACATTTACATTGTAAAGGAAATCTCCATCTGTAAAGGTGTCTCCCTCTCTGTACCAGGAAGAAGGGGGGATGATCTGATCTCTAGAAACTCTTAATCAATGCCAAAGGCAAGGACTTCAATCTGCATCTTGTTTACTTTACTTGTGTGGTAATCTCCCATGATTGAATCCCCCTCCACCCCCAACATCCTCCTTTGTCTTTAGCTAAAAATAATATTTAAGGTGGTGGCTTCAGCCATTTACTTAATCTGGTTTGATTCTTATCTAAAAATTATAGGACCAATAACCAGACCCCACATGCACTGATACAATTTTAATGACTTTTTTACATATTCTTTCCTTTGTCTTGTAAAGCGATAACTCACATACCTATGCCTTAAATTTAGCCCTACCCTCAACCCATGTTGCAGCAGCTCCTTACTGCCCATGGGTCCTGTCCCCATGCCTGCAGCTCTTCCTGCCCATGGGTCCTGTCCCCATGCTATTCCACACTATTCTCTGAATAATAGAGCACTACTGCCAGACCTTGAGAGTCCAAGAAATCTTTCTTTTGACTCCTCATCTCACCAACCCCGCATCACTGGGAGTCCCTCAAAATCGGTCGCTTCATGTGCATGTAGAAGGTGGCCAGCTGATTATGAGCAGTGATGTGTGGCCATATTTCTGCTTTGAAGAACAGAAACCTACTTTTCAGACCTAATTCCAGAATTTCAGTGCTTAAATCCATATGCTTGAGAAGGAGAGAAGACAGCATCAGCAATATTGGCATCTGGGTGATAGTCAATGGTGGTAAATAAGAATAGAGGTGGGTTGCAGAAGATTGTGCCAGTCAGAGAACTGAAATCCAGAATTCATCATTGGCAGCTCTATGCCCAAGATGTGGTAGGCTCTGTGTCACCCTTAAGTCAATGTAATTAATGGAAAGAATTAAAATGTTCAGAATAGTAGCAGTAGCCTGGAATTCAAATGACAAGTGGGCTTCACAAAAATGACCAAATTGAAGGAAGTGAATTTGGGCTTCTTTCTTTTTTATTTTTTTTCCACCTCTGTTCATTTTAAATTGTGTAGCCATGGCCTTAGGTCATAAACCCGTAAATGGTGGAGAATGGATGTGTTAAACTGTTTTATTGAGGCAGAATAAAATATTCATGTTTGCCCCAAGTGGCAGTGTGTTTGATGCTTTGTGAAGTGTTGAAAATGTGGTACCATTTAAGAGATCTTAAACCTCATGCTCAAAGGCAGTTTTTCTTTACTGGTGAAATGCCAACATACTCTTGAGTTTTAGATGTTGTGAGTAGAGATAACAACTACCCACTGAATATTTCTGGTACTAATAAAAACATGGTTTTCCAGAACGTCAAGGTTTTATTCCTCACCTCTCTCTCTCTGAATGTCTAATATTTAGGGTAAATGCTGCCTGCTTTCTCAACACCTTCCACTGGATAAAGTGTTGGGGTAAAATTTTTATTCATTCTAAGTCTGTGAACCACAATAAGAAAAACCCAAATAACAAAAATCTGGGATAATAAATGAAGCGGTTTTGCCTCTGAGCTGAAATACATCTTTGAGTCACAGGTCCCTGGGTGAAAAGACTTTCTGCCAAGATGAAAGGAATCTTTAAAATATTTTAGATATTAAAGTAACTGCTGGAATGTTAATTGGCAAAGGAGGAAATGTTCTATTATTCTATTAAATATTTTAGAAGTCCTGGTGATTAAGACTATCTAGAGATGTGTAGGTGGCAGCACAATTTGGAAGTACATATGAAAGTCTTGAAACGTATGTACTGTAAAAAGCCCCTCATAGTGCCCAGCATATGTTAAGAGTTCAAGAATTCAATAAATCGTACAAATATTAATGATATTAAGGCACTGCATCGGTGTTTTGGGGGCACACAGAGATAAATGTGAGCATACAATTACTAAAAGATGTTGATGAGGTGTTTGTTAATGTATAATAGTTTCCTTTGGCTGCTGGAACAAAGTGGGTGGCTGACAATGACAGAAATTTATTCTCTTGTAGTTCAGGAAGCCAAAAGTCCAAAAATCCATGTTCTAGCAGGGTCGTGCCCTCTGGAGGCCCTAAGAAATAATCCTTCCTTGCCTCTTCCAGCTTCAGGTGGCCCCATCCTTGGCCCCTTGGCTTCTTGGCTCCTTGGACTGTGGCAGCATCACTCTGGTCTCTGCCTCTATCTTCACATGGCTTCTCCTTGTGTGTCTCTCTGTCTTCTCCTCTTCTTATGAGGACACCAGTCACTGGATTTGGGACCCAACCTAAATTCTGGATGATGTCATCTCAAGATCCCTAACTAATTAGATCTGCAAAGACCTTGATTCCAAATAAGATCACTTTCTGAGGTTCCGGGTGGACGTCAGGTTTTAGGAAACACTGTTCATCCTTAGGGAAGCTGAGGGGGATCAGAATATGCCACCCCAAAATATGCCACTTTGGCATAAGAATTATTTTGAGCTGACAGCAATTAAGAAGCAGCAAATGCAGAAAGAGCTCTGTGCCCTTCCAATATCTGCCCAAAAGCAGGGCCTAAATGTCCCCTCATGACGGTGGCCCTTTCCCCTACCAGGAGGAGAACAATCCTTATCACTAGAGACAGAAGGTCAGCACCGAGGAGGGTCTGCACAAACAGGCCATACTAAAATAACGCTTATCTGCCATTAGTTTCTCTCATATATTTACCTCCCCACAATTTACCGCCCCTAGAAGCCCAAAGCTGTTTTCCTTTTCTTGCCACTTATCTGCAATTTATTGCCCTTTGTCAAAAGAGCATATAAGTTCCTGAGTCTAACTGCTTTTTTAGGGTCTTCCCTTCTTTGCTATGAAGGCATCCATATGCACAAATAAACCCTTTCTACTGTTAATCTGCCTTTTATCAGTTTAATCCTCAGCCCTCAATTATAGAACATAAGAGAGTAGAGGAAAATTATTTCCTCCGCTACATATCCAAGGATGCTAAATTGTCTCCTCAGCATCTCCCCACAAAATAGAAGCACAGAACCTAGTGGCTGGAAAGTGAGTTCTCTTTATACCATTCACCCCAAATCCCACCATGGCGCCCTAATGGACACACCAAAGTCACGCATGCCACTCTTGTAGCCCAGCCTAGAAGAGACCTTGAGTTGGGACCAAAGAAAGTTTCACAAGTTTCTCTTCCTCCAATCCCACACTGAAGACTTGGATAGTCCCTGTGATAGAAAAGAAAGACCATCTTCCATGGAGAGAAGAATTGGCCACAGAGTCTAGGACAGTCAGGCTAAGAGCTTCTTCGCTGGGGGCTGGTACAGGCAGCTTGGGGTAGAGTGGGGAAAGCGGGCAGTGCCAAACAGGCTTTCTTCACCAGGGCAGCCAAGTGAGAGAGAAAGAATCCAAAAGAGCAAAAGGGTGGGACCTCTTACCACCCCAGCTTTACGGAAGGAGAAATCGAGGAAGGGATGCTTGCTCTCACAAGAATCCTCCCAACAGCCACCAAAGAGAAAATTGTTCCTCTCTGATATGACAAGCGTGCCAGAATCTAGAGGAAAACTATTTAACAAAATGATTGATCACTTCAAATAGACTTCTTCAAGTTTGCTCACTAGCAGACCACATTCCCCTCCTCTGCTACCCAAAAGATAATTCTCTGCTAGGTCTTAGATTGTATAAAAGAAAGTTTGTAATTTTAAAGTTTTAGGAAACTAGGGCCTGAGGTGGTCCCCAGATTTGGCTGATAAGCAATTTCTTATTTCTTTCCTATAATTCAGTTCTTGTAAATATGGCACTTTGGCCTGACCTCACTGATTCTCATTAGCCCCTATAATTGCCATCTGTCCTTGTAGTGTGTAAGCAGCCAGAGACAATACGTCAGCAAATGCATGTGGCTGTGTGCTAATAAAACTTTATTTACAAAATCAAGCAGAGGGCCAGATTTGGCCCATGAGCTGTAGATTGCTAACCCCTGCTATAAACCATGAATCAAGCTAAGTCTTGAATAGAGCTTTGAAGACCCTTTATTTTATTTTATTTTTTTATTGAAGTCATAATAGTTTGTAACATTGTGAAATTTCAGTTGTACATTATTATTTGTCAGTCACCATATAAATGTGTCCCTTCATCCCTTGTGCCCACTCCCAACACCCTTCCCCTCTGGTAACCACTAAACTATTCTCTTTGTCCATGTGTTAGTTTATCTTCCACATATGAGTGAAATCATACAGTGTTTGTCTTTCTCTCTCTGGTTTATTTCACTTAACATAATACCATCAAGGTGCATCCATGTTGTTGCAAGTGGGATGTCTTTTTTTATGGCTGAGTAGTATTCCATTGTGTGTATATAGCACATCATCTTTATCCATTCATCACCTGATGGACCTTTGGGTTGTTTCCATGTCTTGGCTATTGTGAATAATGCTACAGTGAACATAGGGGTGCATAAGTCTCTTTGTATTGTTGATTTCAAGTTCTTTGGATAAATACTCAGTAGTGGGATAGCTGGGTCATATCATATTTCTATTTTTAATTTTTTGAGAAATCTCCATACTGTTTTCCATAGTGGCTGCACCAGTTTGCATTCCCACTAGCAGTGTATGAAGGTTCCCTTTTCTCCACATCCTTTCCAACATTTGTTATTTTTTGTCTTGGTGATTATAGCCATGCTAACGGGTGTAAGGTGCTATCTCTTTGTAGTTTTGATTTGTATTTCCATGATGATTAGTGATGTTGAACATCTTTTCATGTGCCTGTTGGCCATCTGTATATCTTCTTTGGAAAAATGTCTGTTCATATCCTCTGCCCATTTTTTGATCAGATTGTTTGTTTTTTTGTTGTTCAGTTGTATGAGTTCTTTATATATTTTGGAGATTAACCCCTTGTTGGATATATGATTTGCAAATATTTTTTCCCAGTTGGCGGGTTGTCTTTACATTTTGTTCCTGGATTCCTTTGCCTTGAAGAAGCTCTTTAGTCTGATGAAGTCCCATTTATTTTATCTTCTGTTTCCCTTGTCCAAGTAGTTGTAGTATTTGAAAAGATCCTTCTAAGACTGACGTCAAAGAGTATATTGCCTATGTTTTATTCTAGAAGTTTTATGGCTTCAAGTCTTACCTTAAAGCGTTTAATCCATTTAGAGTTCATTTTTCTGTGTGGTGAAAGATAATGGTCTACTTTCATTCTTTTGCATGTGGCTGTCCAGTTTTCCCAACACCATTTATTGAAGAGACTTTCCTTTCTCCATTGTATGTTCTTAGCTCCTTTGTCGGAGATTAACTGTCTATAGATGTATGGTTTTATATCTGGGCTTTCAATTCTGTTCCGTTGATCTGCATGTCTTTTTTTGTACCAGTACCATGCTATTTTGATTACTATAGCTGTGTAGTATATTTTTAAGTCAGGGATTGTGATCACTCCAACTTTGTTCTTTTTTCTCAGAATTGCTTTAGCTATTTGGGATCTCTTGTTGCCCCATGTGAATTTTAAGATTCTTTGTTCTATTTCTGTGAAGAATGTCATTGGGATTCTGATTGGGATTGTACTGAATCTGTAGATTGCTTTAGGTAGTATGGACATTTTAACTATGTTTATTCCAATCCATGAACATGTAATATCTTTCCATTTCTTCACGTCATCATCAATTTCTTTCAATAACTGAACACCCTTTTATATTAGAGGAGAGGAGAGGCTAAAGGTTAGAGCCCCAAGATCCAGCTCAGTGCTCTCAAACCTCTCCTAGAATGTCTATTATTTCTTGATTTCAGGGAATATAACATATAGAGGGAAGAATGAATCTAATGTCAATGATGCCAAACGTAAAAATGAGCATATGCAAATCTTCTTTGTGTTCTGAAAATATATTTATGGAATTCCTTCTTTAAAAGCTGTCTAGAATTCTTGAGTTCTTTCCGTGGAATAGCATTTCCTAGTTGTAACAATAAATATGTCTTTAAGTTGGGAAATTAATATCAAAACATAAGATTTTCTCTAATGCTGTGGCTTTTATGACATCTTTAAGAAAACCTCTCACAGATAGTAACACATTTCCCCCCACACTTTGGCAAGAGTATTAATAAGGATAAAAATCTATCTTGTCTAGATGGAAAAGAAATTGAATTTTCTCCACCTTCTTAAATGTAAAAGATTTCACCAGATCTCTTAAAATGAATGATGGAACCTAGAGATATAAAGTTCTGGTTCACATAAATCAAAAGAACCGAAGAGTTGAGAATGAGTTTGCAAAAGGATCATTTTTAGCGTACATTATAATTGGTCTGCCGGAGTACTTATCCATTATCTGCTTTTTTTAGTTATTACCGATTTTCTGGGACATAATGGATAATTGTGCTTAGGAATTTGAAAGTAAAATGTGACATTTGCATAAAGGTTTCCTGTTCACCTTTGTACCTCTTAGCTTTGGCGAGGTTGGTATTACAAAAAAAAAAGTTGCTTTCTGAAGGTGCTTCTTAAATTGACATAATTCACGTGAACCTTGACCTGAAATGGATAGCTCGCTCCCTTTTGGGAGGTTTGATCCTCACTTCAATCCTACCAATGCAAAAATTGCTTGACTGCTCAAGGATGAAAAGATAGGAATTAGCAAGCCCAACGGAAGAGATATGCATTTCCAAGGTGGCATAAAAATGAAACTCTGTGCACGTGAACCTGCACAATGAGGAACTGCAGAAGCACGTGCCTTGCATGTTTAATCACAGGAGAAAGGTCCTTCTGGCGAGAACCATCTATCTTCCGTCAGGCGCTCGATTGTGAGGGATGATGGAGCCCAGGTAAGCCTGCCTTCACCTGTTCAATATGAAGTCATCAGCCTGCCTGGAAAGCTCCGCTCTCTGACTGCAAAACTGAGCTAATAAGCAGTTGCCAAGCTGAGGACCAAAGTCAGGCAGGGTTTTGGAAGTTTGCTTTAAGAAGTTCTTATATATGGTGCACACATACATACACATACACACATGCATACATTTATAAGTGTATTAAAGAGGCATTTAATTAAAAAAGCAGCTGCTTGCATAAGGTGTTCATAGAGCTAAGTGACAAATTAATTTTTACTAGTTTAAGAGCTTTTGGGCATGAACCCACCTAAGAGTTAATTATTTTTAGCTAGCATTTTCAACATTAAAGTTGTTTTTTAAATAGTAAGAGAGATTTTTAACTTACTCGCTGTGGCTGAGACTACAAGAAGAGTAGGAAAAAACTGTAGAGGAAAGTAATTTATCCTGTTTGTCTTGGGGTGAGTTTCTGGGTACTGCAGGCTGAGGCTGTCCACAGCTCCACAGGTCCACGGCACCCTTCTCCTCCTGCTGATCTTCGAATCCAGACCCCTGCACGGAAGAGCTGCCTCTCTTAACTTTCCTGATTTACGCTGACTTGCTCAGTAGCAATTAGGAACAGAAACAGAAATAGCAAAAGTCAGCCCTTTATGGCTCCATACGCTTCCATCCTAGTGTACAACAAATCTACCTAATTATTCCCTTAGCATTTGACATTTTTGCTTTTAAATATAACAGGAACTCAAACCTTCATGTCCTTAGTCTTTCTCTCTCTTTCTTTCAGGAAGATAGTGGTCCATGCCTGCTGTCTCCATTTGTGAAATCTCATTCCTTTCCAAGTGGGTTTCAGCCTGGCTTCTGGCCCCTTTATCCGCCCAAACAATTCTCAAGAAGGGTACAAATAATTCTGTATCGCTCACTGCAACAGACCTGTTTTTTTCTTTTATTGTCATCATAATAGTTTATAACATTGTGGAATTTCAGTTGTACATTAACATTTGTCAGACACCATATAAGTGTGCTCCTTCACCCCTTGTGCCCACCATCCCCCCACTTCCCTCTGGTAACCGCTAAATTGTCCTCTTTGTCTATTAAGTTTGTTAATATTCCACATATGAGTGAAATCATACGGTGTTTGTCTTTCTCTGTCTGGCTTATTTTGCTTAACATAATGCCCTCAAGGTCTATCTATGTGGTTGCAAATGGGACGATTTTATCCTTTTTTATGACTGAGTAGTATTCCATTGTATATATATATACACCACATCTTCTTTATCCAATCATCAGTCAGTGGGCACTTGGGCAACAGATCTCTTTTTTAAAGTTTTGTTCTTATGGGACTTCTCACCAACCTGGCTCTGTTGGCCACTTCCTCTTGGCACATCACTCCTCTCTCATCCTTCGTTACTGGCAGGTTCTTCTCTGTCTCTTTGGCAGGCTCCTCCTTCTCTGCTAGACCATTATGTGTTAGAGACGAGCAGCTCTTTGTCCTGTGCCCTCTCCTCCTCTACCTCTGTAGTCTCTCTGCAGGCTCTTCCCCAATCCCACAGCTTCACTGAGAAAACACCTGTAGATGATACATATGAAAGGGTAACAAGATCAAACATCTATAAAGTGTTTGCAGCAGGCACTCAACTCCCCTAATCTTCATAGTGTCCCTATGAAGTAGGTCCTGTTATTACTATTCCCCTTTGAGAGATGCAGATACTTAGGCAAATAGAGATTAAGTTGCCCAAGATCAACATCTAGGATGTAGCAGAGTCAGGATTTAGCCTAATCTCTCTGTGCTCTTAAACATTGTACTCGTTATACCATCTTCTGAGCTCCAGATCTGTTTACCCAACTGCTCCTTTGTGGATTTCTCAATGTATTTTCAAGCTCAACAAGCCTAAAACTAGACACATGAAGTTGTAAACCTGGTCCTTTTTCAGTATGCTCTGTCTCTGGACAGGACAACCATCCATCCAATTGTATGAGCCCGAAACCTGAGAGTCATTACAGTCGTTCGAAAAGTCATTCAAATCAGCAAATGATGACACCCAGTCCTGGTGGGAGTGACTGAACTAATCTAGAGGTTGGGACTTTGTGCGAGAGCTCCACAAAGCACAGAAGAGCTACCACTAAGTTTAGAACATGGCTTCCAGCCTGCATGTCACAAGATGGCGCTGGCACTGAGCTTTGCATTGAAATGCTAGGAGAAAAAATGAAAGAAAAAAGCAAAGTCAAGGGACCTAGAGCTGAGACATGACCTAAAGGAAAGTTTGAGAAAACAGCCCCCAATGTCCCAGTTTCAATTTAACCTCGTGAAGGAGACCGACCCACCTTGCCTTTGTCTCATTTGAGAGTCACAGGTAGGCTGTGGTCATCTTTGCCTCGAGGAAGATCCGGAAGGTCCCACTCCTCACCCTGTGCATCTTCCATTACCTCCATTAGCTCCTCTCTATGCCCCTGGGAAACTACAAAGTTCTGTTTTTAACAATGGCCCAGGAAAGAAGAAAATGCTCAGTGACCCGTGCATTCTGGGACACACGGCCTCACTATGTGAAAGGATATAGTGTCACGTTGTAGGAAAGAAGATTTACATAGGGCTTGGGACAGGAAGAGCCCTGAGGAGCAGTGCATTTTGGCAGAATGATTTTGTTTGTACATCAGCACACAATAGAGTTGCTAGATAAAATACAGGGCACCCAGTTACATTTGAATTTCACATAAATATGGAACATACTTACACTAAAAAAATGTATTTGTTGTTTATCTGATATTCAAACTTAACTGAGTATCTTATATTTTATTTGCTAAATATGGCAACGCTAATTCTCGTGTAATACGATATTGGTCTCCGGTTTCTGGTTCTGGTCTGTGCAGTACATGATTGATACAATTGACCAGGAATAAATATTTAAATAGGGTATTATTCCTCTAGGACAAGGCTTTTCAAACTGGGATCCATGTATTCCTAAAGCATGAAAGGGTGATCTGGAATATACAAAGTTATAGGATAACCATGGTTCAGTTTTTTGAGGTGTCAAGTATGGGAAGGGGCAAGTAATTTTGGGGGGAGGTATCAATTTTGTTGTATGATAAGCGGGAAGCAATTTTTAACACATGTTTTTGGAGGTGTCAATTTTTTTGTGAGTAATTTATAATTTTAATTTTATATTATACCCAAATATTGGGATAGTCTTACAGGATAGAATGACAAATTTACTTGAACTTTTAAAATAAAGTGTAAGATCTCAAAGAGCTAATTTTCACAAATTATTCCTACATACCCCGAGGATCAGTCCATGCTGTAGTCATGGCACCTAAGTTGGAAAGGCTGAGAAGGACTGTTCCTGTCTGGAGATGCCCACAAAGGGAGATGAACAGAATTGATCTGAATCCAATTAATGGCTGCATAGGATTCTAAGCACTGAGACAAACTGAGGGTCTCAGCGACAAGAGCCAGCCCTCTTGATGGGAGCTATATGTGGTAAGGAACATGAGAACATTCTTTTCCTTAAAGGAAAGGAAATTGCTTCCCAGAGTTCTCAAAATCACTTACTAAACACTTACTAAAAGACAGGGTGGCTTTTCCTAGTTGTGTCATCCTACTGCCCACAGCATAGTAATTTTAGCTCTTTTTAGAGCTAAACGTACTGTAAAGAATCATTTTCTTAGTATCCATTGGCGGTCATGGCGAAGACCATTTATGGGGGGAAAAAACCATGGTGCCAGTTACTAAAAATATACGGTGATGTTAGAAATGTTGGTGGAGAGTTTCTTTCACTGGTCCAAGGCAAGCCGAGACAAAGGGCAGACTTCCCCTCCTCCTCCGCAATTAGTGATACAATGAGGTCATTCTAGAGAAAGCCCAGAAATGCCGTTGGAATAATTTAGAGTTCCATACTTGGTAGCAATGAATGCGGGATAAAATGGTTTTGTAAAAGAACAGAGAGCAGTTAAGGAAGGACACATATAGCTATCTTGCATTTTCCATAACTGTTTGTGGACTGAAGAACAGGATGGCATTAATTAAACTGAATTAGTGCCGACTGCCTCCTTTTTCCCTTTCCAAGACTTTGTGTTACATTCAGTTTTTGTGGAATTAGAATCATTAAAAAAAAAGAACAGAGCCCTCAAAGAAAAAAATCACGCTTTCAGACCTGTAATTTAAGTTTTGCTGTTCCCATTTAAGTGTACCCATAATTCTTGCTTCTTTTGTGTTTTATATTGTGTGTTTATTCAGTTATATTTTTAGACACTCTAATTCTATAGCACATTCCTGTCTGACTGTTAGCAGAAGGCTGAGAGGCAGACACAGGCACACAATTTGTTTGAAGGATTCATTAGGAGGCTCTCTAAAAGAGTATTTCCTCCATCTTAAAACAGCACTGCATTGGAAGGGAGCATGGCGTGCCGTGACGGAACAGGAAAGTGTGAGAATCCACTAATCCTCCTCCTGCACCCTTCACCATTCTCCAACCTATATCTTTTGCTCAAAGATCAAACCCTGTTGCCTCAGTTGTTCATGAGATGTATGGCTGAATGGGGCTGATACCAACCCTGATATCAGTTTCCCCACATTAAACCCAGCATATATGGGGTTAAAGCCAAAACACTCATTCCCTGCTTACATCCTGGCTTCCTGGCTCCAGAATCCACTGTCCTCCAGGGAGACAGACACCGCCAAGGACAAGCACCTGGATTATCTCCTCCCGGCGGAGATACAGGCTGGTGGGAAGGCTGCTGACCAGCAAGGTCACAGGCTCCCTCCTCTCTGCAAGTGTCTCAAGGCCAAAGACAGGCGGGTGGGAAAGCCCTGACCAGCAAAGCCATGTGCTCCCCCTCCCCTACCTAAAACCCCCAATAAAAACCCTTCCTTTTAGCTTTTCGGGGAGTTTGGGATTTCAGTGTTAGCTGCCCTCTCTCCTTCTCAGCGCTGTGCAAAAATAAAATTCCTACTTTCTTCCACCACACCCGGTGTCAGAGATTAGCTTGCTGCACAACAGGTGAGCGAACTCACTTCAGGTTTGATATCAGGGCCACTGGAATTTACCTGTTGCTTCAACGGGGTTTGAAGAAGAGAAGCACAAATTAAGAAATGTAATCCTTGCCTGTGACAGATCAACCAATGAGAGAAAGAGAAAAAATTGAAACAGAGGAGAGAAAGATAAGAAAAATTAATCACCTGGCTACCAGCATATTTACAACCAAGTGTTTGGATCACATTCTTTAGATGTTGACTCTAGAGGACTGACTGAATTTCTCCTTGTTGAAAAGGATGACTTTTAATCATCTGATCATATGCAGAAATGTCTCACTTAAAAGCAGAATAGAAAGGAGATTAAAGTAGAAGGTAAAAGAATTTTTACTGTTTATTTGTTCATTTTGTTTCTACACTTGGTCTTAGCCAAAAGGCCGAGAAGCAATCATTTTGTTTCTTTAAGACATGTTGTGCACCATATTTCTACTTGAGTATCATAATCTTTATCAGGTGGTCTCAAGTTCAAACACAACATAGCTCCTCTTTCCTGGAACATTCTGGCATCTGAGAAGTGCGTAACCAAATCCAAAGCATTGGGGCAAATGATTATAATGCCCAAATGCTTACAAAGAGGAGCAAATCTGTTAGAGCACATTTGATAGCTATAATTCATATTTAAATTATACATTTTTTAAGAAAAATGCAAGTAGTTCTAAAAAGCCAATAATGGAAAAAGTAGTTTCTTGACTCCCCAATTCTATTCCTTATATGCAACTGCCCTTAACTCCTCCAGGTCTTTCCACTGGTACTCAGCATTCATTCAACAAAAAATTATTAAGCAACTACTTAGCATGAGGGATGTAATAGTGAACAAAACACAGAAATCCATGCCATCATGAGGCTTACTTGCTAATGTGGGAGATAGGTAATTGACATGACAAATACATAAAATATACAATATGTTAGATGGAGATGAGTACCAAGGAGGACATATAAGCAGGGGAGGGAATATAAAGTGTCAGGGCTCTGGTTGAAATTTTAGACAAGGTTTCTGGAAGGAATTCCTGAGACGGGGAATTTGCAGGTGCCTGAAGGGACTGAAGAAGTCAGTCAAGTGGTTGTTGTGGTGAGAGAAGCTCTGGAAGCAGCAGGAGCAGGTAGAAAGGTTCTGTGGAGATGGAGTGTGTTTGGGGTCCAGCAAAGGAGAAAGGGTGGCTGAAGCCCAAAGGAGAGTATATGGTGACAGGGCATACATCCAACAGGTCATGATGAACAAGATGGTACATGGCCTTGAAAGTCAGGGTAAAGCCTGTGGCTTTTAGCTTGAGTAGGTATGGAGCTAGACGTGGAGGGTATGAGCTGAGATGGTGAATGATGCATCCTAATATTTTTGTAGGCTGATGGGATGAGGAGGGGCAGTTGATGGCAAAGGAAAAAGCAGACAGACCATACAAGATATGCTTGCAATAATCCAAGAGTGATGATGGTGTCAGAGCATTGGTGAGAATTCATTTGATTCTTGATATGTGTTCATGGATCTCCTAATAGACTAGATGAGGAGGGAAGGAGAAAGAGTGGAACTAAAGATAACAGCCAGGATTATGACTTAGCAGCTGGAAGAAAAGAAAAGTGTGGACATTATCAGAAGGCTACAGGAATTGTTGGTTTGGGGTCTGAGAGCAAGACATCAGTTTCAGATATGTGAGTGAAGCTGTCATTACAGATGATTATGTATTTCTGGAGTTCAGGGGAGGGGTCTATCTGGAGATACAAATTTGAGAGTCATCAGTATATAGGTGATATTTGAAACCATGAGGCTGAATGAGACACTTAGAGGGTAAGTGTAGATGGAGAAAGAAGAAGTACAAGGATTGAGTGCTGGGCATTCTTGTTAAGAGGAATAGGAGATAAGAGGAACAGGAGGAACAAAGAAAACAAAGACCTCCTAGAAATCCAGGAAGCAAATAGGGAGAGAACTAACTAAATATTTCAAGGAAGAAATACATTCAACTCTGTCAAATGCCTTTGAGAGGTTGAGTTAGATGAGGCATGAGAAATGACCACCAGATTTAACAACATGGAGATGGCTGGTGATTTTGAGCATGGTGGTTGTGGTGAAGTGATGGGCCTGGATTCAGGAGAATATGGTCGAAAAAAAACTGGAAACATAATTGTAGACAATTCTTTCGAGGAATTTTGTGATAAGGAATGCAGAAGAGTGTGATGACAGCTGGAGGTTAAAGAGAGCTTAAGAGAGGGTTTTACTTATTTTAAGATGAGAGAAATGATAGAATATTTGTTTGCAGATGGGAATTAGCCCTCGAGAGATTTTGATACCACAGGAGGCAGAGGGGCCACTCCTGGAGCAGAGGCAGGGAGGGAGGCAGAAGTGGGTGGAGCTTGTGCACATCTTCTTCTAGCAAAGTGGGAAGCTGTATTGTGAACTAAGAGTGAAGATGAGGATGGAGATGGAAATTTAAGGAGCCATTTAGAAAGACTCATTAAGGATAGTGGAAAAACAAAGGTCTCAAGAAATGTAATATGCTTACCAGCCTGCATTAAGGACTTACTTGGGATTTGTGATCTGAGTTTACATGAAACCCTTCAAGATGATCTTGTTTGTTTTTTCTAGCTACATTCAGCTGGCTATGTTCAAACATGGAGAAGGTGAATAGTGTGATTTAAGTGTTTGGTGTGACAGATGAGCTCAAGAAAGGAAGGAGGAGGCAAGAGAATTGAGGGTGTATGTAATGGACCTTATAATGTTTGACCACAAAATTAGAATAAGGGAAGGAGGAAAAAGAGGTCATGAAGGCTGTGAGGAATAATGAAAAATGGTAAAATCAATGGATGGAAGGTTCTGTTTGGGTAGAATTATTGTGAACTTTGGGTACTAGAGGGAGACAGTAGGAAACACAGGAGGAAGTGGTTTAGGGTGGGATATGTGAGGTGGACTTTATGAGGGAGAGGCACTATTGATAATTACAAAGTAAAGGGTATGGCCATAGCAGGGAGTGGCCAAGATGTGTGTTGGACAAGACCATTGGGGGACGGGCTCAAAGAACTGTGGGGACTCACTCATAACTCTGGAGTTGATATGAAGATTAGTTTAAGCTGAAGATGGTTGAGATTCAACAGATATGGAAAGAAGCCTCTATTTTCATGAGCCTTCTCTTTTAAATTTTCATTTGGGATTAAAAGTTCTTGTCTTCTAATATTATAGCAGAATTAATGAAGGCACGAAGGTAGACCAAATGGATGGAAATCCAACAGAATTTGGTAAAAGCATCATTTTGCTTCTGAATTTGGATAAGAAATGTATCCTTCCATTGTATCCTGCTTACATTGGCAAGTAGAGTGGCGAAGGAGACTTTGAAGGTCAACATGGCATAGTCATGTAAGTTTCAGCATTTCAACGAAAAGCTCGAGATAAAAGATGGTTTACACTTTAAGCTGTAATAGGTTTCAGCTACCACACAGTAGGACTCAGTGAATATCCGTTGAATTGGAGGGAGTTTGATTTGGTTTATCTGAGACTGTCTTACAAATGCTGATGTCACTGGAGGCTTTTGGCTTTCACGGAAAAGGTAGAGATCACACTATTTCTAGTACTCTTTTATTTTAGGTGTTGAGATTTCCTCATTTAATATGCATTTATTGACTGCCTATCTGCAAAGAGCAGTGTGAGGGACTGTGGAAAATCAAAGAGGAGTCAACAGCAGATTGATGAGGGCTGGTATGGTTACCACACAAAGGGCATGATCTACTGGCCATGAGACAAAAGCCAGTCATCAAGAGGCAAAATGGTGGCAGAAAAAGGGCAATTTATTGGGTGATAAGCTAGCAGATCAGAAGATGGGGGGCCTAGTGTCCTAAAGAACCATCTTAACGGGCACAGACTCTTGAAGTGGGTTATAGGAGCAGGGATTAGGAATGTTGACCCTCTGGCATTACAGACTGAGAGTGGCCACACCAGATAGACTCTCTGTCTGGGGGTTATCACATTCTTAAGGAACTCAAAAGAACAAAGCTATTGTCTTATTGCAGCTGAGAGGTACATATACGAGCAGTGGTCATAAAACCTACTGCGCCAGTAGATCTCCTGGAGGGTGCAGATCCAGCTGGGTTAGTTAGTCAGGGGTCATTCAAAGTTACAATATGGTTTCTTTTCTACAATACGGCTTCCCTTATGTCATCCTTGTGTTGAGCTGGTATCAGTATCTCTGGCACGATCCATCATTAATTTGTCCTTTTTAGGCTTGTTAAAAAAACAGAAAATGTTATGGAGGGAAGGTTTGGATTTGATGCTGATTAGAGGTGAGACAGCGCAAATCTTAGCCAAAGGGCTGTGGTTTTTTCTTTAGTGATGATTCCTTGCTAACACATGTGCTGACCCACACAACAAGACTTCCCTGTGGCTTCTCTCTGGTTTTCTCATGACATCCAAACTACCCGTTGCCATTCTGTTCTCTTGCTTGATGTGACTGGCAATGCATTAGAGTGGTCACAGAACAAGTGGTCAGGTGACTTTTTATAATTACAGTCATAACACCATCCAAGAGTTCTTTAACAGCAAGATCATTAAATTCTATTTCCCACTAATTCACATTTAACCACTCACTTCAATGATAATTACAAAGGCGTTACACATTGAAGTCTGAAGCCACAGCATGTTAGTTTTGAATGAATAAGAATTATAAGTTGGAAATCTACAACACTTGTATACATCTCTACTTTCTTTTTAGATAATCTTTTTCAACGATTTCTCTTGGTTTTTGCTATTTGTTTACTAACTTGGTGTTTTCAAACTTGCTAATTTGTCAGCAATATGTCAGAAGTTTTTAATTTAAAATCAAAGTCAAAGTGCTACAAATATAATGTAAGAAGAAAAAAAACACCAGCATTTTTGTTTGCCTCCTGTGTGTTTTTAAGGTATTTTAGTGCATGTTTGAAAGCAGAGACCATCACTCATATATTTTGCTAACCCTACCTAACAACAAAAGAGACACTCAATTAAGTATTTGATTGAACAGACCTATTTAGGTGGAAAACACTCAAACTCTTCTCCTATGGATAATTCTGACTCTGAGACATTGTCCATAATATCATCTTTTTGCTAAATGATCACTGCTCTAGGTTTTAACACACAATTTGACTTACTATTCCTCATTTCTGGGGCAGCAATACTTGTCATTTTGCAGCAAAGGAATCTGTAGCTCCGTTTAAGAGACGTGGCGGATCTTAGCCAAGGTCACGTAGCAAGAGGGTATTTAGTAGAAAGACTGATGAACATGGAAAAGAGGATGGGAGAGAGAATATTACCAAGGGTGACATGTTTGGTCCAGATAATTATACTTTCTTATCATTATAGAGTCCTCTCTCCCTTGCTCCCTCCCTCTGTCCCTTGACTGTCTCCATTTCCCTTTCTCTCCTTTCCCTAAGATCAGACAAGTGTGACCAGAGGTCACTGAAGCATCTCGTTTAGCTGGTGTGCATGTGTGGAGATCCTGGGTGGGGTTGGGGGACATTCATTAATTGATTCAAAAGACCTTATACCTGAAATTTTTTACAAGTATAAAAGGAACTACATCTCACTGAGGAGAAGTACATACTCACTACTTTAAAATGCCAAAAAAATTGAAGCAGAAATAGCAGTGAAAATATATAATTACTCTGTTTTTTATAGTGACTGAAAACAAACAATGTATTTATGAGTTGGATGCATAAAGGCAGATTTTAGAAAAACTTCTATGGAAAAATGGGGCGCTCTTCAAAGCAGCCTTCAAAGCGAGCTCTTTAGGAATGGCCACAGAGAAATACGAAGGCTGACTCTCTGCGTTGGCTGAAACTGGAGCCTCAGCATACTTAAAGGGAGTTCGTTTGAACGACATATTTCTGAAGAAATAACTCTGGGAGCTTATGTTACTATATATAGGAATTGAACACTAAAGAGATTTATAAAATTATGTGATGTGTATTTAATTGTGTGTTTATGATGTTTGAATATATAATTACTTTTGTATTACAGTGAGAAAAAGTTACTGGTAGATTGCCAACAAGTCGTGGGAGGGCGGTTCTCTTCATACCCAAGTGAGGTCCCAGAGTAGAGGCCCAGGCCCTGGCCCTTTACGTATTTCTTTAGGGTGGACCCTTCGACCATCCTTATAAGGTGGGCATCTAAGGCACATGCATTTAGTCTATGAAGATAAGGCTTTCCGAGGAAGTGGAAGGAGGATATATGCCTAGGGGTTTCTGCAGTGGTGTTTTCATAACTTGATAAGGTTTGTAGATCCCAAATGTAGTACATATTAAATACATGTTGCATTTGATGTAGGAGACGTGTAAACAAATAGCGCTGCCCAACAGCTGGTCTCCAGGTACAGTGTGCTTATTTTAGATGGCGGCCCTGCCAGCCCATTGCGTGCAACTTATATTCAAAGATGCACGAAATGGACTTTTGAGTGCACTAAGGAGAAAACGTGCATGACACTCTTCAAGGCTGAGGAGATACTATTGAGAGTCCCTGTCAAAACACAGAGTTCTTTGGTCGACTGCATCGGAAACCCTGAACGAATCTGTTTTGTCACTGTCAGAGGTTTTAGGTCCAGGGTTCTGTATGCAGGTTACAGACGTTGATCACGAAACCAGATCAATGAAAACTCCCACCCCTCGTTCTTTTTAGACACCTTTAGTTTATTGGCCCTTTACTGTCCTATGTCCTGTGTGTCTCTAACCTTAAATTTTTCACTATTTAGAACTACTCCTCTGAGGAGGAAAATCTTGGCAAATATTTTAAAACACTTTGCTCCTAACACTTTTACATATGATTTGGATATCAGGGGGCAGAAATATGTCTAATACCATTAGGAAAGTTTTTACGTTCCCAAGCGAGAAAATTTGGAATGAGGGTAGTCATTGCTTTTTGAAATGTTTTTCTTCAAAGTTAGAGTGACGTACTGCATACTGCACATTTGGAACTTCATCATCTGTGAAAGGACCTCAAATTCAGAATAATTTTGTGATAGCCTGGGTGAATAACAATAGCCAGTATTTTTTAGGCAAAGTATTTTCAACAAAGCTTCTGATGGAGGATTGGGGTGCATGAGATGGAAAGGAATGCTCTTTAGAAAATCAGAAAATCAATCTTTTATGCAAGAGAATTTTGATATAATTGTCTCAATAATCTACTGATACATTCATAAAAAGATTATCATTAACTTGCCTAGATGATGGTAAAATTAGGACTGGAAAGTCTTTCACCCCCAAAAAGATCTTGAAAATTTGAAACACTTTAAATAATGTTTCCTTAAAGAAAATTTCTAGAGTTTTCCACAGTGTGTTTTTCATAACTCGGTAAGCTTTGTAGATCCAAAATGTAGTACATGTTAAATGTGTGTTTTCTAATACAGATAAATACTAGTTTCCCCAATTCAAATCATATCCATAAGAGTATATAGTTTTTCCAGAGGTAAAAGGAGCAAGTCGCGAATAATCTATGCAATACATAAATATATTGATGACTTTGACCCAGTAATTCCATTTCTACAAATTCAACTTAAAAATTATTCATGGTTTGTCTAAAAAATATAAGCCCTGGGACATTTACGGAAGTATCACTTATAAAAATGAAAGCTAGGGACCAATTTATATGTCCAACCATAGTGGATTGAAAAATTGTCATATATTCATGTTATAAATTATGATATAGAAATGATTTATTGATGTGGAAAGGTGTTTATGATATTAAGAGGAAAAGGGAGTGTTTGAAACATATGTTGTAAACTGTATTTGCAAACATAAGCAGAGAAAATGATTTGGAATGGTTTATATAAACTACGGGCAGTAATTACTTCTCGGATGGGGGATTATGAGCATGAGTCATTCAGGATCACGTGACATTCAGAGAGATTGGAGACTGAGCCCAGCAACAGGGGGAGTCAACCATGCTCACATGATGGAACCCCAATAAAGAAGGACAACAAAGCTCAGATGCAGTTTCCTGGCTGGCAATACTCCATGCATATTTTGTTGTCACTTATCATTTCCATGAGGAGTTAATGCTGTCCAAGGCTCCATGGGGAGAAGACAACTGGACATTCTGCATTTGGAACTTTCCAGGACTCTGTCCTCTTTACTCCCAACCTTGGCTGATATTTATCTGTATCCTTTAGCTGTAATAAACCATAACTGTGAGCATAATAACTTTTAGTGAGTTCTGTGCATCTTTCTAGAGAATTATCATACCTAAGGGTAGTCTTGGGACCTCTGAACTTGCAATGAACATTAGAAGAGAGGATAGTCTGTGGACTGTTTCTCAAATGTTGAATATTTTTAAAATATTCAAGACCATAAAGACTAGAACATAGAATAGTATGTGTTATAAGTGCTCAGGTTTTATTACTCTCTACCTCTTTGAAACTGTAGTCCAGCTGTCTGCAGTGAACCAACTCTTCATTACCTCCAGAACTTCAGCCTCCCTAGAATCAAAGAAGAAGCCCATCTCAGCACACATCCATACCTGCGGTTGCATTATCTTGGGTGGCCCTGATGTAGTGGCTGCTTGCCACAGTGCTGGAGAACAGGCCACTAGGGTCCTCAGCTATGCCTTCATCCATTCACCCATGAAACACACTGTCCAGTGTCTGACAGAGGTAAAACCTTGAGCCAGCCATCTGGGAGACAGCAATCAACAAACTGGGCAGGGTCTTTGCTTCCATGGAGCTTGGAAATGAGACATCAGACAGCAGCTCACCAAACCCTTCATCTGCCTCACACTTTTCTGCTTGTCTTGCTCCTTATGCCATGTTCTATTAGGAAGCTGGTCTTCTCCACCTCCTGGTCCAACCCAGGTCTCTATGGTGAAGCTAGAGAGAGATTTTCCTACCTCACATCTGCCAGCCTGGTTTTCCATGGCTAGAACTGTGTTTCCAATTTTTCTCTTCTTCCTTTGGTGAGATTATCCTGGATTTGACCTTGCTCCAGGTCTGATTCATTCATTTAATGACTCTTTATTGCATCCTTCCTATATATGAGGTGGAACTGTATTCTGGGGTTGTAACCATAAACAAAACAAGTCTGGCCCTCATGGAATATCCATGGAAATCAACATGAAATAAATGCGTAGCATGTCTGGTCATGCTAAGTGATATGAAAAGGATGCAAAGAGTAAAGGGTAGGGAGAGATGGACAGAGGTGAGGATGGGAGTGGAGAGAGGCTCAATAAGGAAGTGAAGTTTGAGTAGAGACCTGTCTAGCGAGGGTGTGAGCCTACAGGACAACTATGAGGAGAGGCTTCTAGCCCAGGGAGCAAGGAAACAAGAGTGTGTAGCACATTCAAGGAAATGCAAAGACAAGCCTGGTGAGGGTGGCCGTCCTAACAGATGGGAGGAGAGATCTTATGGTAATTTTGATTTGCATTTCCCTGAAGACTAGTGATGTCAAGCACCTTTCATGTACCTCTTGGCACCTTTAGGTCTTCTTTGGAGAAGTATCTATTCAGGTCCTCTGCCTATTTTTTAATCAAGTTGTTTGGATTTTTGCTATTGAGTAGTATTAGTTCCTTATATATTTTGGATATTAACCCCTTATCAGACGTATGATTTGCAGGTATTTTCCGATTTTGTAGGTTGCCTTTTCATGTTGTTGATGGCTTCTTTTCCTGTGCAGAAGCTTTGTAGTTTGATGCAGTCCCACTTGTTTATTTTTGCTTTTGTTGGCTGTGCTTTTGGTGTCATATCCAGGAAATCGCTGCCAAGACCAATGTCAAGCAGCTTTTCCCTGTGTTTTTTTCTAGGAGTTTTATGATTTTAGGTCATATGTATATGGTTTTAATCCATTTTGAGTTTATTTTTGTGAGTGGTATAAAATGGGGGTCCAATTTTGTTCATAGTAATCATAATGCAATATATAAAGATATCAAATCACCATGTTGTACACCTTAAACTCACACAAGGTTATATGTCAGTTATATCTCACTAGCGCTGGGGAAGTGGAGAAGCAGGTAGCAGTTGGACCATTTACAGCCTTGCCTTCCATGTTAGGGTTTTCATTTTCACTGTGATGGACGCTGCTGGAGGTATTTGAGCTGTCACCTGAGGTTCTCACACTTCATAAGCATGCGGTCATCTAACTCTGAGAATGGGCTCTGTTTTTCCCCGTCTGGAATTAGACTGAGATTGTCATACCCTTCCCTGCCCTTGATATATGCTGCCAGCCCCTTTTGCATGTTGAGGCCCCTTTCCTAGCCTTCTGGGATCCTTTTCAGCCTTCACTCCTGCCTCAGTTCAGCATCTCTATCACACCCAACAGGTCAGTTTCCCAGGAGCACCCAACAGTGTGTCTTAACTCTGCCAGGAGTGAGCATTGATGAGAATCCTCCTTTCTTGGGGTCTCAGCCTGGAACACATATTTAGAATCTCACCATTTCTCTAAACTCAAAGCAATTTTCAGCACAGCCACAGGAGGAATTCATAATCATGTCTTTGTCTTCTTTTCTTGTCTTCATATAGTTTCTTTCTTTTGCAGCTCACCCTCCATAGGAGCTGTGTTTTAAATTTTTCACTAAGTTATTGGAAAGTTGTGCCTGCTGATGTCAATTATCTCATGTCTTATGGTAGGAAGTTGAGAGGACTACCTAGTAGGAGAGTCAGCATCCACATGCTTTCTGGATACTTAATTGTAGTTGTAAACAGCAGGTGTTTCCAAACTGGCTTATCTTCGCAGAAGCAATACCTTGCCCCCCAGAGCCATTGGATAGTAGAATATCTCGCATTGAGCTCTTTGAACCATGTCCTGGGGTACGGGGCCAGTGGAAGATAATGAAGAGGTTATGATTATCAGCCTTCAGGGATAAAATGCATTGAGTTTGAGAACATAATGATTGCTTCCTAAGGATGGTTGAGAAGAAAACAGTTAAATATAATCAGAGGGCATAATTGCTAATTCAGTATAATCAGAGGGAAAAATTGCCAATATTATTGATGAAAATGATTTCAAATTATTCCATTGTACCTTAGAGTTTGGGTCTAAGTCTATTAAAAATAATAGGTATCATTACTGTGCTTTTGTATTTAAGAATGTTCATGGACATCATTTCCTCATTATAACCATGAAAATAGTAATTATGGTGTACTGGTTTCTATGTTGCAGTCTCTCAGCTGATTGCTGTACAAATGTCGCTGAATAATCTTTGTCGTTGCTAGTTAGTAGTCTCATCCTAATTGTACCATTGAGTACACCTCAGAATTAGGCAGCTTGCAATCACTCAACCAGGATAATCAGAAATTCAGATACCAGTGAATGTCAGAGCTTGACTCACATCCAAGCCTCTGACTTCAAATCCAATAATTTTTCCAAGAAAGGCAGTTGTTGCATTCAGTATCCAGCTTATCATTTTTTGACTGGTAGACTTGGCTCCACCATGGACGTCAAATACTACTTTCAGAAAAATGTAGGTGGCTGTTAGAAGGTATTCCTAGGAGGTGGAATGAGGAAGCGCTCTGGGAATGGATTTATTCATGGAGTCTGGGACAGGTGTTGGCCATGTGAATCCCAAAGAAATGAACAGAGAAGGCTGGCATCTAGGAATCAGAAGTAGAATAGACTCAAGCAGCAAGGAGGTGAGTGAATCATTAGAGATTTGAGTGTTCCAGAGGGCTTGCACTTGCCCCCTCAGGGGTGTTCGCCTGTATGACTGCCCTGCTCTCTGCCCCTGGTAGGCTGATCTATATGGATGCCATTAACAGGGCTTCTGCACCTCTGGCTTCCTGGTGGGTTTGGCCAATAGGGAGCCCCAGCTGGACAGGGAGGCAAGGAGAAGAGGGAAGTCAAGCTATCTATTCCCTTGGCTGTCTTCCTGGGCATCTTGCACTGGCTGAGCCCTCAACCAAATGCCAACACTCCTGAGTCTACACAATCTCTACCATTCTGGTGCTACTCATAACTCCTTCCCTTTGCCACTTAGGCTTAGGGGTTCAAGCAGTCTGGATGCTACTGGCCTAGGTCACTGCATGCTCCCTGCTGTTCCCCTGTACCATGGTTTCTCAACCTTGGCACTATTGACATTTGAGGATGAATAATTATTTTCTGCATGAGTTGAAAGTTGCTCTGTGCATTGTAGGATGTTTAGCAACACCAGATGCCATTAGCAGCCCCCCACATCCCTTAATTGTAACAACCAAAAGTGTCTCCAGACGTCACCGACTGTCCCTTGGGGGGCAAACTTGCTCCCTGCTGAGAACCACTGCTCTACTTCCAGACCTTTATATAGACCCTTTGTGAGTAGATGTAATTACTCTATCTGTTTGCCATTGTGACCCTGGCTGGTTCAATGAGGAAAGACTAAAGAAAGCGAGACCATTTATTCTTTAGGAAGCAAAAGTGTAATATGAAAACTTTATATATAGGTATTGCTGAAAGATACCTAAGGAATGGGTTTCAAAAGAAGCTAAAATGGCATTCCTTATTTATAAAAAGACTATGCTCATTTGCTAAAGCCTTTGTCTTTTTAGAAATTTAACAGTGCTAAAAGATGTATCATCTAGTTTAGAAGCATATTTTAACTGTTAAAGTCAAGGTACGATAGGTCTAGGGCAGTGATTCTCCACCAGGGGCAATTTCACCCCTCATGGGACACTAGGCAATGTCTACGGACATTTTTGGTTGTCACAATTGAAAAGAGTGTGTTATTACTGGCATCTAGTGGGTGGGGACCAGGGATGCTGCTCAACGTCCTGCAGTGCACAGGACAGCCCTACCACAGAGGGTCATCCAGTCTCAGATGTCAGTAGTGCTGAAGGTGAGAGCCCTGGTCTAAGGAGAGAACTGAACTGGGGACACAAAGACTGGCTTCTAGTATCAGTCGGCTCACAAGAGCTGTGTGACTTCAGTCATCTAAGTGAACTTTAGAGATTTCAGTTTACCAATTATGAAACCGAAGAGTCAGAAAAGAGTATTTCTCAGCATCTGTTCAGCTCTCTCTTTCCAAGATACCAGCTATCTCTTCCTGGAAATGTTTAAAAATCTAAAATCAAGTATTTGTGTATTTCACCCTCTTCTCTGTCCAGCACAGGGTCTTTGTAATGATATGGTTACCTCTTATATTTAGATAGCAGTATTTAGAGACAGTGATGCATCTCATCCAATGACTTTGAAGTTTTAATTATAGGTGTGACTATCTGGAAAATTGTCGTTGCTGCTTTTCAGATGAGTGGAGAATCATTATTACCAAATGTGTTATTAAACAGATTCAGCCACAAGGCAGGTCATGTTGGGCCCCTTGAAGCATACAAATAAGTATAAGTCCTGCATTTTTCCTTCAGTTAGTCTATAATCAGGTGAGAGAGATGAGATAGGCACATGAGCAGTTAGGTAGCGACACAGTTTTGAATAACCACACAAACAAGATGGCGACTAAGGAGTGGTACTGATGTACATCCACCCAACTATGGGTGGCCTACTCCCTACTCGTCAGAAATCTACTTTTGATTCTAGGCTTCTAGACATTCCGTTGCTCACTTACTGGCTTTCCCTTGTACACAGTGTTTCCTTGAATGTTTTTACAATCCTGTTAAGAGAAAGCTTGTCTTAGTTTCCTAGGCCCAATTTTGTCTAGGAATGGGTTTACATCTGCTCTAATCTGACATCATCTCTTCCTGTGAGAGACAGGCTGCTACCTCCCTGGGAGAAAGTTGTCCAGCTGCTGAGAGCTAATCCTTTGCTTTGGCTCAATTCCTGCATCCTCCTTCATGGAGCGAGTTTAAAATATGTGGTTGTCTGGTATACCCTTGTATCATTAATGTTTAGCCCTCTCTTTAAGAAGAGAAAACAGTCCGTTTTAGGTCATAGTAATTTAACAGAAAGCGGCTTAATTGCCTGAGAAAATCGACTTAAACAGAAGAGAATGCATTTCTCTCTCTCTCTCCACCTGTCTTATCTTCCTGTCTCTATCTTATCTCCCTCTCTCTCTGTCTGCCGCTCTCTCCTATGTCTCTCTATCTCCTCCTCTCTTCTAGGACAAGATTTCTCAACCTTGTTAATATTGTCATTTGGGGCCAGATAATTCTTTAGTGTGGAAGGCCGTCCTGTGCATTATAGGATATTTAACAGCATCTCTGGCCTCTACTGACTCAATGCCAGTAGCATCCCCCCTTCAGTTGTGACAACCAAAAATATCTCTGGTTATTACCAAATGTCCTATGGAGGGCAAAGTTGCCCTACTTATGAACCACTACTCTTAGATAACATAGATTTTAACATCTTAATTTTCCCATATAAGCCTGAAGTCGCAGTTTGAGAGGGATACATGTTTGGGAACTTAGAACATTTTTATTCCAGAAGAGGCATCTCCATTTGCTATAACAACAATCAGTTTTGGCTGGAAGGGCAGGAATAGTTCAAGTTTACAAAGCGTGGTAACCAACCTAGGTCGTTGCATATGGTTATAACTCATCACACCATCATCATCATATCTATTTTAGCTCCATTTTATGAGTTTCTTTTCCATGCTAAAACCATATTGGGTGTTTTAAAGGTATTGTCTGTTTTTAATCCTCACAACAACAATATTGTCAGAGATGCATGATGATGACGATCTTACAGACAAGGAAACAGTGACTTAGAGAGGTCTTCGGGGCTGGCAGTCAAACCAGGACTGGTCCATCTTCAATCGCCCTTATAAAGGGAGTGGCCTGTATCACGCTGAATGATCTACAGATGTTTATAAATGTGATTAGAGGACTAGAGGGAGCTGGACGGGCTTCACAGAAGAGATGGGTCTTCAGCCAGCCCTTGAAGGATGGAGTTTGACTGAGTGAAGATGAAAGGGTAGGAAAGACCTTCTCTTGGGTGGGACAGCAAGAGAGAAACCTTAGAGGCCCTGGAATCCCAAGTGAAGGAGCATGGATTCTATCATTTAGATAGTTATGGCCCACAGGCTAAATCCAGCCTGCCACCTGTTTTCTGCATTCTTGCCCACAAGCTAAGAATGGTTGTTATAGGTATTTAAATGATTGGGAAAAACAAACAAACAAAAGAAGAATATTTTGGGACACATAGAAACCATATGAAATTAAAATTTCAGTGTCCATAAATAAAGTTTTATTGGCACTCTGCCACCCCTCATTGTGGATGTATCACCTGTGACTGCTTTCACACTACAACGGCAGAGCTGAATAGTTGCAAGAGAGACCATATGGCCCCGAAGCCAAAAATAATTTCTATCTGGCCCTTGACAGAAAACGTTCGCTGACCCCTGCTTTAGCTATTTAAGAAGCAGCCAGAGTTGTTTCATTTGATAAGCTGGAGGATGAACCCTTTATCACATCTATTAATCCAGTGTAGCCATTTGAGCAATAACAGTGGGAGCTGAAGGTACGACCAGAAAACCAGTAAGTGTGTTTGGCTTTTCAATGTGTTTGAAACCTTCTAATGTTGAAAAAACAAATGATCTTGGTCAATCTTGATGTGCATTTTGGTGAGAGAAAAGGTGAAATGAGCTGAAAGAGAGCCAGGTGCTACTTCTGGATTCATGTAGGCCCCTCTAAAGGGCATGCCTCCCTGAACTGTAGCTGAAGATGCTCAAACTCCTGGATCCCTGAACAGCTGTGGGCTCATGTGTCCATGGGTTGCCTTAGACTCAAGTCTTCCCTCTTTGGCTGTTTTTTGTTCTGGATCCAATCGCACTCCAGGTGGCCATCATAGGAGAAGGATGCCAGAGGATTTTTCTCAAAGTATTCTACCAAAATATCCTCAATAGTGTAACCGAGCAAAAAGGGGTTTGTTCTGCTCACCACAATTTGGTGCCAATCAATTGCAAATGAGTTGGTGGTTGAGAAAGGAAAATTTATCCGATAAGCTAGCATAATTGGAAGACGATGGACTAGTGTCCTGAAGAACCATCTTAAAATCATACAGAATCTTGAGGCAGTTCTATAGGGGAAATGGGCAGGCAGGGCAGGGGTTTAGGGATGTCCACTATCTGCTGTGATGAACTTCAAGGCACCAGATTATCTCTTTCTTCTGTTATTTGTGATGAGCACCAATGCAGTTTTTCTTTCTGGAGGTCATCATGTTCCTGGGGAACTCAGAAAACAAAGTTGTCTTATCACAGCTGGGAGATATACATAAGCAAGAGTCATAGAACCAGCAGATCATGTATTTTGTAAAAGCAAGAGGTGCTAATCATCTAGGCTGCGTGCAGGCCAGAATGTACTCACAGAGACCAGTGAGTTAGGGTCGTAGTTGCAATATGCTTCCTTTCCCTAAGATGGCTTCCCTCATGTTAACTTAGGATCTAGCTGCTACAATACTAATATCAACATATTAACTAACGTAGAGTGAGCATCTGTTGTTTTGGGGGAGCTTTTCTATGCGCATGGTTTACATATTCCATCTTCTGTATAAACTTACTTATATAAACCTTACAATCCCCCGGGTAGATATATGATCCCCATTTTACAGTGGAGAAAACTGGGGCACAAGGAGGTTAAATGACCTACCTCAAATCATGGGCTCCTGTTCATGATGGACTTGAACTCAGGCAATCTGACTTGAGACATTTTCTGTCAAACCAAGACAAACCACCTCCCATGGGAGAAAAGTGAAGGTTGAATCCTGTGCGTCCTGTGGCATGGCTACTAGTGGCTGCCACGGGAGAATATTTCTTCTGTTTCATGTTAAATAATACATAGGGATTTGCAGCCTGCTCCAATGTGTATCTGATCATACACACACACACACATAACACACATATTTGAAGAATCATATATGTATTCAAGAAATCAAACAATGCTAAATTATGTGACATAGGAACCAAAAGTCCTCTCCACAACTTGTGTTAGTTTTCATATCCAAATAGTATTTAGTATTACTTAGCAGTTAAATGACATTTTCTCTCTGGGATGTATTGTCTCCCCTCCTCCTGGCTTGTCCACTCACATTCCGGAAGGTCCTGGAGGGGAAGCCGAAGCCATCTGAGGATGAAGGTAAGAGTGGGTCTGTCCTTCTGGATTTTCACCACCTTCTAAGTGTGAACAACAGCCATGACAGATCTAAAACACAAACTTTTATATCAGCAGCCTCTGTAAACCTGGTGAAATACATGATTTAGATCTGGCTTTAAAAACCAGCTCATAAAATATTTAGCAGAAATTCCCAAACAGTGAGCTTTAAGTAATGGCATTTTTCAGAAGTCCACTAAAGAACACAATTTGTTAACAGTCCTCTGTCCTGCCAAGTCTACTATCCCTAGCAACTCTGTAGAAACAAGGGCCAGAATAGCTCGGAGCTAGAAAATTCTACATCTCCAGGTAGCAGGGTCACATAAAAATTTAACTCCAAGTCCAGGGCCCTCGAGGCATCTTCCATGAAGCAGAAAATAAAAAACCAACTGGGATATACTGCAGGAGTAAAAATGGTATATGGGGTTAAGGGAGGCCCCTGCCACATCATTCTCTGGAGACAAAGCAATTAACCACATTCAAGGGTGAAATTACACATCCACCTGATACAATGGTTATGGTCACTTGATCTCTGAAATGGAGCTAGGGCATCAGCAAGCACTCAGGTTTGATGTGCAGACACATTTATTTGATCTGCCCTGTGTAAGCGTTAAGATGCACAGATGAATACATCTAATGTTCAGACAAAGAGACACACTTAATTTTCCAATTGAACGATGGAAAATACAGAAGTTATCACAGCACAGTTATATTACATCCAATGTACAAATAGACACATCCTTCTTCAAGATGGAAGGCTCATCTGAGACTCTGAAGAAACATGGAAGTGTCTTCAATGCTTGATCACTACCAATTAGAGAGCAAGAAATAAAAGTAAATCAAGGATAACAATTCAATGCATAAAAACTTGTCCAATAATCTGCTTTTAAAGAAAAACAAACACATTCATTGTCACAACTAACTTTTCTGGTTGCCAGCATCTAATCAAGAAACTCTATCTGAAAACATGCTGCCAGTATCAATGACATCCTGGAGACTAAACAGAGCCTCTTTTCCAACGCAGTTTTTGGAGAATGAACTTCTGATAGTGTCATTTAATTTTTATGATACCTCAAGACTTCTTACGTAAGTAGATTTAGAAACAAAGAAACCAACCAACACATCCTTTGCAGGGTGGAATGACCAATGATTTGGTTTGGGGAAAACTCAGCTCTGCCAGATACCTCAGGAAAGTAAAACCCAGGCAGCTCTTGGCTCGACAGGACTGCTCACATAACTTCACAGCCCAGGACTAGCTGGGACATGTACTTGACATGAATGATGGCAAACTGTCCTGGTGAGAAGTCATGTTTGGTTCTTCGCTTTCAGAAAATGAAGCTGATTTTAACCTTGTAGTGTATAAATAAAACTTTGCATTGTTTCACAAATCTTAGTCTAACAAGGGCTGAGGCAGATAAACTTTGCAAGTCTAGACTACAGAAATGTCACTAAAGTAATTGAGAACTGAAAAGCTTGGGAGCTTTTGTTATAAAATATTGCTTTAGAGCACTTCCTATGCCCTACTTAGAGGGTGGGGTTGGAGGCTGTGGTTGTGAATAAAGTTCTTCAAGAAAACCCCAATATCCCAAGTCTGTGACAGTACCTATGCTCCCTTACTGGGGACGGAGAATTAGTCTTCTGGCTCCAAGATTTTTACATTTGTTTTTCTAACTAGGTTTATACTGATTGCATAGAATACTATTCCTGATAGGAATTTTTATCATAAGGAGTGTGGTCATCATAACCTGCATGAATACTGCCTTATAGTGATGAAGTAATTATTTTCACAGTTTGAGCAGTTTCTTTTTATTTTCTCGGCACTTAGAGAAGGGCTTTGTAATAGTTCTTGTAATAGTGACTAACTAGGTCATGCTTTGTTATTGATAATCTGGGAACAGGATTCTTGGTATTTTGGAAAAATTGGTAAAAACAAACACACAAAAACACATTGGTGACACTGAAGCAGAATAGCAAGAGATGAATGAACTTGTGCAGTCATGTTTACAGCATTAACTTCTCCAGTGACATTCATCTGGTGCTATGGGCTGAATTGTGTCCCCCCCCCTCCCAGATTCACATGTTGAAGCCTTAACCCCATTTTGACTGTGTTTGGAGATAGATCTTTAAGGAAGTAATTAAGGTAAAATGAGGTCATCAGGGTGGGTCCTGATCTAATAGGACTGGTGAGTTTATGAGAAGAGCAGATAAGGACACAGACACACACAGAGGGATGACTGTGTGAGGACACAGGGAGAAGATGGCCGTCTACACGCCAAAGAGAAAGGCCTCAGAAGGAACCAACTCTCCTAGAACCTTGATCTTGGTCTTTCACCTTCCAGGAGAGTGAAACAATACATTTCTGTTCTTTAAGCCCCCCAGTCTGTGGTTCTTTGTTACGGCAGCCCTACTGAGCTAAGACAACTTGTCCCCCCCCTCCCCATTTGAAAACCCATATCTTCTCTTCCTCAAGAGTCAGCTTTAAGGCCATGTCCTTGAAACCTGCATCAATCATCTAACCTGACTTGAATGGTATTTTGTGGCTCCTCAGTCATTGTCTTCACAGATTGGTTGTGTCCATTGGTCTTTGAGTACAACTTCCTCCCTGTGGCTTAAATCTTTTCATTCTCCATGCCCTCTCTTCACGTCTGCTACTTTTACATTTCCTTAGAATGGAGCTCATTCCAATAACTTATTGGGAATTAAATCTGCTACTGGTAGGATTGAATTTGGCAAATAAAACTACAGAATGTTCAGTTTAATTGGAGTTTTAGATAATCTTTTTTTTTTAGTACAAGTATATCTCATGCAATATTTGTGACAGAGTTATACTAAAAAACATCCATTGTTTATGTGAAATTCAAGTTTAACAGAGTGTCCTGTATTTTATCTGGCAACCCTAGTTGCTGGAATTCTTGATTTGATGGAAACAGCAGAAAAGTTTAACCATCAACCATGCAAAGTGCTGTGGACGATCTCAAGAAAGACAGAGTTACCCATTTTGCCCTTATGAAGCATTTGGCCATGTGATCTGTGCAAATTAACAAGGAAGTTGACTCCATTAGTTCATCAGAGCAGTGCCTTGGGCTCAGGAGCTCTGGGAGTATGGGGAGAAAGGATCACTGTGGAATGTAGGGATCACAGAGGGCTTCATGGAAGAGGTGACCCTTCATCTAGACTTTGCAGATCACTAGCTCCCTGGGTAGAAGAGAAGGTGAGGACATTAAAGGCAGTGGGAAATGGCTTGTCCAGGCTACAAGGAGGAGACTAGGAGTTGGAAATTGAGGAGAACAGCTAATACCCGATAGTGATAATTCAGCTATGAAATAAGTTCCTGGAAGGGAGGATAGCTTTGAGAATGGAGAGAGAGGGGAAGGGAGACATCCAATCAAGTGAGAATTGTGGGAATGGGGCAGCTGTTTGGATGCATAAGAGGACATAAGGATGAACTGTGGGTTTTGCCTGAGTGAAAGAAGTTAGGAGAGGAGGGAAATTTGCCAACAAAACTTGGGAAAATGAAGTAAAGTTGATTCTTATTATTTGTAGTAGTGATGTTCTATAAAGTCACAGAGGATATTGAATTAGCAAATACTGACCCATTGCTCCTTGGAGAAATACAGGATTAGGTTCCTGAAAGCGTCTGGTCACAAGCTTTTCATCATGCAATCAATATATAACCTTGTTTTATGTATATTTCTGTTTAAAGACATCTTATTTAATATATAGTTGATTCAATGACATTGAACTCATGGCCAACAGCACTATAACTCACGCCTGAATGAAGCTTATCTAAGTTATGTATTTTCTCTGTAAGGCACATGACAGCCTTCTTGTGCTTAGGAACACTGGACAACACTTTGGCATTACGCTTGGGGGCCATTTTAAACAGTGAAATCACCAACCCAAAGCACAAAAGTGTGAAAAGCATCGCTCTAAATATACTTCAGAAAGGACACTTGTTTATAGTATGAGAAATGAAACAAGAAGGCAGAGTGTTGCCTTGTTGACTTCAGCTAGGAACGTGTGCGTCAACGACACAAATTTTCCATCACTCTGTATGTTTGCAAATGACTGAGAAAGTGCCACAAGTATTGATGTTGGGGTTACAAATAAATTTGAGCAAATAGGAGAGTTTGAAAATGCAGAATCCACAGATAATGAGGATCAACGATGTTTGGTTTTAGACACAAGTTACCGGAGGTGATGGAAGAAAATTAAATTTCCAAATGCCCAGGGTGTCTGAAGAGTGATGATTCCACATGCGAGTATAGTCAAGGCCTGGAAAATTATAGCGTATGCTTTTGCCTTGTGTATTGCTTTAAGCATGACACATCCACTGTCTGCCTCAGAGGAGTACTTGGTCAACACCAGGCAGGAAAGACCCTGCAGAATCTGGCACATGGTAACCATACTCCTGACCCAGATGCCACATTTTCCCCTCTCTTCTCTGTCTCCGGCCTTGGTTACCAAACCCCAGTCTTGGCTTGCTTCTCATACTTCTTAACTATGCTCATCTGCCATTCATACCTGGCCTTCCTACGCAGCTTAGAAGTGACTTCCAGCTCATGGAGTCTCGTCTCCGGTCCTGTCTGCCCACACTTCATCAGTAACACCTGTTTGAGCACATGCACTACAGACAGTTCCTTCCCCCATTCTCTCTTTGTTGTCTCTAGTAGGTCTTTGCACCCACACATTCTGCTGCTCATAACTTTATAACTTCATCCACAAGAACTGAGGAGGCCTCCACAGATGGGAAAACAGCTGAGTGATAAGTCTTGCAGAAAGTCCAGAAATAATGTAAAGAACAAGGTTATTAAGTCCTTTAGAACTTAGGTGATAAAGTCATAAAGGTAATAAAAGGTAATAAAGGCAATGGGGTCAGCATCATGGCCAACTGGTTAAAGTCCCATGTGCTCCACTTCAGTGGCCAGAGTTCTTGGGTTTGGATCCTGGGCGCAGACCTAGGACACTCTCCACTCATCAGCCATGCTGTGGAGGCATCCCACATATGAAATAGAGGAAGATTGGTGCAGATGTTAGCTCAGGGTAAATCTTCCTCACCAAGAAAAAAACAAGTAATAAAGATGAAACAAAGTTATCAGAAAAGTAGACAGAAAAGAAAGAAAAAAATATGATTAATTACTTTATTCATCCATGCACCCAACAAATATTTATTCACTATGCAAGGTACTGAGTTAAAGTCCAGGAAGCGAAGGTGTCACATGTCAAGCCAGAAGAGAAGTTCAAAGACAGAACGGTCAATCACATCAAATTCAATAGAAAGGTAAAGGAAAATGTTAATCCAGGAAGTGGGAGAGAGAGAGAGAAAGAGAGAGCGAGCCAGAGAACATCACAAATATATAAACACTGAGGACACATTTATATCTCCTGTCACATTCCTGCAGAAAGGAAAACTTCAGCACGCATAATCTTTGCCTCCGAAGATACAAATATAATGAGTTGGAGTCACATTTATATTTGGCAACATCTTTGTCTTTTTATTGTACTGAGAATGCATCTTGTGTAATGACTCACAGTGTGTGTCCTGCGTAATCAGCTCAGTGAGTCACATTTCATTTCTTCCTATATTTCCAAAACTGTTTCCTGAAACAATGGCCAAATTGGGCGTTTCCCTTGCTGGAATCAATATGAACTCTCAAACCCATCTTTGATCCGGAGTGCGTTACATGGCATTCTCCTGCTGGTGGTGCAATCTCTCATTGGCAGTGGTCTGCCTGGGAAATGGCAGGGCTTCTTGAAATGGTATTTGGAAGCATTGTTTCTGGAAGGATCTTCCTGCTTCACATTCAGCCAAAACATGAGCTTTCAGTCTCCTTTGTCACATTCAGGCACTGGCAGCTTTCCTGAAGTCGTTAATGAGGACGCCAGATACTGTCAGCCATGATACGTCTTGTGGGTTCTGTGCCTGTAAAATGAATTTCCTCTTGATAACAAAATGTTCAACCACATGTGGTAAATTGCCTTTTCAGGGGCCATTTAAATCAGATTTAATGCAGTCTTCCATCCCACATGGAAGTGACGAAAGACGGTCAGCAGTTGTCACACAGAATTCCATGTTAGCAGCATGGAAATAATTCAAGAAATTATTTATTCAGAAATGAATTTTAACATTTCATGCTAGCTGACTGCACAGTCTCAATTTTCAAACTTTTGTCAAATAATGATGATTAATGTTTTGGAATTATTGTGCTTTCTCTCAAAAAGAGCACAGTTTTGGTGTAATGTTGCCATAGGTATGTTTTCCAGAGACCTGACTAAAAGAAACATTATTCTTACAATTTAGGCAAGACTATCATGTCCCTGAGCTCAAGTTCTGACCTTCATCTCTTTGACTCTTTAGATCCTGTGGCTATAAAATCCTCCAGCCTCTTTCCCAAAAGCTAAGCCCATTCCAACCCTAGCATATTGCAATTCCCAAATTTGACAAGAAGTTGCAAAATGACTGACTTTGGCTTGTTGTCAAGCCCTCGGAAGTCTTTGCCATGGTAGATACTGAGTGAAAGTGAGGATGTGGATTTCAAATAAATGTGTTTGAAGATGTATTTTAATAAACCGTTGTTATCAAATGGCTAAAGCTCATACACCAGGGTCCTTCCTAATGGTCGATCACATTCTGTGCATGATCTTAAAGTTTGATGGTGTGGTTTACTCTCATCTAGGGTACTCAAACTTGACTGCACATTGGAATCACCTGGGTAATTTGAAAAGTACTGATGCCTGCCTGGGTCCTATCCATTGAGATTCGAGGTTGTGGCCAGGGCAACAGGATTTTAAAAACTTCCCAAGAGTTTCTAACGTGAGGCCAAGGCTGAGGATTCCTGCTTTCTTAAGACCTTCTCTTATATTTCTTGCTTTGCCATGAAGCCATCAAGATTTTTATATCACTAACAGAACAATCCAGGAAGGTTTCTTTCAAGAAGTCAACCTAAACAGTCTTTAAAACAAGAGCTAAAAGTCTGTTTGGCAATACTTTTTATATTTGGAGCTGCTTTCTTCTTTGCCCCATGTCACATTTAGGAAACTAAGATCCTCCTCAGAGGAGCATCAACCTTGATGCAGAAAATGTTTATTTCTAATGTCAACAAATGTCGTCAGCTTCATTGTCTACAGAGTAAGGCTGTGTCATAAGACACTAACACTTCACCAGGCAATACTTTAGCTAAATGGTAGGATTCTAAACACTCAACCTTTCAATAATTTTAAAAGAGACCCAACGATTTCCTATTCCTTGTTCAACTCTTTGTGTCTGGGATTTATTAATTCTGTTGCATTGTAATTGCTCACACACTAAAAGAGCCTTTTTAATAAGTTAAGAAACTAGATTCTCATATGTCCAAATATAAAGATAAGGGACGAACCTTACTCAGAGAAGCAGCCTGTCAATTACAAGAATTTCTTGGATCACGAGTACCTATTGCAGCCCAGAGGAAAATGGTTAATATTTATCCTTGCATCATGCCTTTGAAAATTTCCTTGAAAAAAAATTAGCATTTTCCTACTGTTACTTTCAAAACAAACAGGTCTTCTGTTATCAAAGCAGGCGACATGAGAATTGAACTTATTGCCTTCAGAACTTCAATTATCAGCTTTGTGAAAAATTTTGTATGAATTAATAAAGGACTTGCCTCTTTTAAGGAAAGACCTATTTCTAGAACAACTGTAATAATAAAGATTTAAAATGAAATACCCTTTGAATTTATTCTGGGAAATGATTCAGCTTAATGCAAATTATATCAGAAGAATGAGTTCATATTTGCATAGGTACTTCAGGATAACTGTTTATTTTGCAGTTAGATACCAATGGCCAGGGAGCTGTGATAGTCATATTACATGGACCACATTTCTGCTTCTCTGTTTCATGGGAAGACCAAGACACACTAAATAATTTTTCACAACAGAAAAACATTTGACACTTCAAATCTTGGAATGGTTTAAATGATCATTTTTACATTATCAAGTCATTTCATACATTCCTAGAAAGACAGGTGATAGCAGCTTCAAGAGAAGTGTCAGTGAGCCAGCCCCGATAGCATAGTGGTTAAAGTTTGGTGTGCTCTACTTCGGTCGCCTGGGTTTGTTTTCTGGTCATGGAACCACACCACCATCTGTCAGTAGCCATGCTGTGGCAGTGGCTCACGTAGAAGAACTAGAGGGATTTACAACTAGGATGTACAAACATGTGCTGGGGCTTTGGGGAGGAAAAAAAAAGAGGAAGATTGGCAACAGATGTTAGCCCAGAGCAAATCTTTCTCTGCCAAAAAAAAAAAAGTGTAAATATATCTTTTTATAGAGCTTCACTTGTTACATTTTAGAATATTACCTTATCCATAGTATATCTGATAGAAAGTTACGAGCCTGCTATTTTTTCTGCAATGTACCCAGCTATTATATAAATAGATGCTGCCAAACTTTTTCAGTAAAGGGCCAGATGGTAGATATTTTTGGTTTTGCAGGTTATCTGGTCTCTGTCTTAACCACTTGTGATGAAGCATGAAAACAACACAAACAATATGTAAACTGAAGGGGACCAGAATATGTCACCCCCAAATATGCCACATGAGCATATTGATTATTTTGAGCTGAAAGCAACTGAGAAACAGCAGATACAGGAAGAGTTCACTGCCCTCCCCATATCTGCCTAAAATCAGGGCATAAATTTCTCGTGAGAAAAGTGCCCCCATTGAAGCAGGAAGGGGAGAGTGACTCTCATCACTGGAGATGGGGCATCAATGCTGACATAAGGTCCATTAACAGACCTTACTAGAATAAACCTTATCTTCTATTCGTTTTCTCCATGTGTTTTCTAGTCACTTTCTATACTTTATTACCCTTTGTTAAAATGGTATATAAGCCCTCAAGTCTGAATGCTTCTTTGAGTTTTCATTTCTTTCCTGTGAAGCCCCTGTGTTACATCAATAAAAATTATATGCCTTTTCTTCTGTTAATCTGTCTTTTGTCAGTTTAATTGCAGGCTCCAGGTACTAAGTCTAAGAGGATAGAGGAAAGATTATTCCTTGCATAAAAATCTAATGGGTGTGGCCATACTCTAATAAAACTTGATTTACAAAAACAAGTAATGGGCTGGATTTGGCCTCAGGGCTGATATGAACATTGACCACTGGTTAATCTCTCTTCCGTTTTGTGTTGGGTAGAAGGGGAGTGACTTCATTTGTTGTGATGACACCGTCTAGAGATAACCTTGAAAGTAGCTCTGCTCTCAGGCACTGAACACATTGAAGTTTGTACCTCAAACTGTTTCCCAGTAGATCTAAAACTCTACCACCAGACTAGAAATTTTTGATCTACTTCCTTCTCATGCATTGTCACAGGTTGTGATTTTTAAAAAAGTAATCTTTGTTATGTGTTTTTCCAAGGGAACTCAAGGCTCTATGAGGATGGGGGCAGTGGATGTTTTATTAGCCACCGTATAGCCAGCACCAAACAGAGGGACTAGTTAAAGAAGACCCTCACATGTTCATTGACATTGACTCCAGGTATTGTATTTATTAGTTTGAACTGCATGAAATTGCCATTTTTGCAGGCTGAACAGGGTTTCACAGCATCAGTTTCCTAGTGTTCAACATAAAAACAAAGACAACTGTGAAATTCAAAGGTGACCACTAACCATTACATCTTCTCTTAAAGATAACGGGAAGTGGTTAGAACAATGTTCTCCAAACTTTTGTGGTCTCACACCCCCATACAAAACCATGAAATCCCCATGTGTTTATCTGCTTTTTAAAATCATATACACATGACACCATGATCTAATGTCTTGTGCACAATACACATTACAGGCGAGATTCCTTGTTCAGAATAGTGGATGCAAATGGCTCTTTTCAGTAGCTTTCTTGACAATGCAGAGTTTCCTGTGCAGTGGGAGTTCACATTTGGTCAGACTTGATGAGAGTCATTGCTTTGAGTCTGAGAATGTGCTCCAAGAAGGAGGTGGCGTGTCAGCCGCGCCACTTTGTTTTCTTGAGCTTGCATTCTTCGCATCGAGATCAGTCTTGGTTTCTTTGGAGGAGCCTTTAAGTCGCTGATCCATTTCATGAGGGTTAACTTGGTTAAAACTTGGTAGCATCATCACCAAACTCTCATGCACGGGCACCTGTAAATGGTGAAGGGTCGCAATTTGCTGAAAATAAAAATACACAAAAACAAGAGAGGCACCTCTGTCCCAGCTGTAGACACAAAATGAAAATCCTAACATCTCTTCCCATTCACCAAGGGATAACTCTGCAAACACCCTGAGCTGAGTACAGCCAATAGAAGAGCCACTGGATCAGAGACTATTTAAAATGGCCAGGGAGTATTATAAACAGAGTGATGACAGAAGTATTATAAACAGAGTCTTGTGGGAACAAGGTGTTAGCACACTCCAATCTACCTCTTCTGAAATGCTTTTCACAGTTTCCTGAGGAGCAGAAGCGAGCCTGCTCATAGTTTAACCACTTCAGCTTGAAAGCCATTCATTATGAAAAATTGCTTTTGCTATCTTAAATTATGGAGTATTTCTAATGGGAAGTTGAGTTTGCTTACATAAGCTCTAAATGAGCCCACTGACCCTGGGATCATTGGCCACATATGTCTACATACTGTGTGGAGTCTACTGAGAAAAAGCCTGGACATCTGGACAAGGTTTGCAGCTTGCAGAGTGGCCAACTGCAAGCAAATCCTGTCTCCGGCAGATTCAAATCCAAACACAGTGTGAAGTCTCCTTCTCCATTGATAGGTTCTGGCTTGCTTGTTTATTTACTGACTTTTTCCCCTGGTAAAATGTAAGATTCATGAGAGAATAGACCACAGGTGTATGCAGAGGAACTTAGCAGTGTCTAGTGCCTGGTAGTTAATTTATATCTGTTAAATGAATGCATGAATGAATGAATGAATGCATACAGTAAGTGGCAGAGCCAGGACTGTAATTCTAGTCATGAGACAGGTAAAGTCCTGTGTTATTTTCCAATTATCTCTACATGCTGATTATTTAGAATATGCTTCTGTTCTAAAATTACTTCTTAAAGTTTCATGTTAATATAGAAATCTTTTATTAAAAAAGAGTTACTGGCTTGAAGAATGCTCTGTTCCAGACTGAGGATCAGATAGATAATTTAGTGCCAAGCTGCTTGCGAAATGAAAAGTAAACAAGAAATAGTCGTGTTGAAATATATTTCACTGTCTCTCTTTTTTTTTTAAGCTAAGGTAATAAGATTCGAAGGGAAGCCATTTGGGCAATCTTAAATTCTGGGCTGGACAGCATTTTAAATGATGGAGACATTAAAGAAAACACCATCTTAGAGATTCCCTTATCATTTGACTTGAATTTTAATCCATGTTTCCAATGAGGCATGAAATGACTTGCCCCAGATGACACAGTGAGAAGCAGAGTTAAACCTAAACTCAAGTCTTCTGAACCCCAGACAACTCTTGCCTTGGAGTGAACACATGTGATATACATTTGCATGTGTAGTTACATTTTCTGTCACATAGTCAGTTTTAGAACACACGCTGAATGGCATAGAGGGGAACTTCAACAGCAAAGTTCGATGCCGTTCTTGAAACCAACAAATTTGATCAAGCTTTGATGCATCCATCACCTAGTCTTAGCACAGCGAGGTGTTTCTCCCAGAACACTGCAATGCAGTTCTCTTTGAGCTGCATCCTCTCTGGCCATTGCTTTCTTCCTTTATTACGTGCAGAACAGTCTCCGTGGGGGTTGCATGGCCCTGGGGCCATGAGGAATGGATTTAGACCATCTCCAATGATTGAGGGTAAATGTTACATGCCCTTAAGTTTTCATTTAGAAAAGTCCTTTTCCATCTAGTAGGATATTCAGTAGACACTTTGCACCATGAAAATGACCATAAAAATTCTTTTCAAGATCCTCACACTGTTCATTACTGTCAATCCTGCTTCATGAGATGTCCTGACGAGAGAGAAGGCTGTGATTGAACAAAGAATCAGACTTTTGAGCAATCGCTATGAACAATTGTACATAGCTACGAGTGATTATATGCAAAGAATCCCTTGATCTTTAATGTGAGACAAAAGGATTTCATGAGGCTGCACTGCACTGAAAGGAAAATACCTTTTGTCTATACCCAACCAGCTATTACCACTATTGGAAGTGGGTCTGCATAGCTATTTGTGGCAGCTGATGTAAATTATATCTGATGGACTCTTAATTAAAAACCGGGAGGTTCATCCTGCTGAACGATTTGTAACCTACAGTATCAAGACAAGTCATGAAAAGTGGGTAAATGTTTTGTATCGTGAGGATAATGGTGGGAGTTGCATATTGTTCATGATAATTGAAGAGGGGCAGATTTAGAGAGAAACCTAATCTATTCTATCATTTACACAACAGAAGTTAACACTGCTCTTTTATTTAAACTTGAACTATGCAAAGCAGGTGCCTGGGAAAGGACAGTGGCACAATCAGTCCAAAATAATAACTGAAAATTATGTGTGCTCACATTTTATAAGCGTGTGGAGGAGGTTGTAGGTTCTCAAATAGACCACACCAGTAGCTTTAAGTTTAAAACCTAAGGCTCTAAGCCAGTTGCAGAAAATGCCATTTTCACTGCAGTCAACTCCAGTTTCTAACCTAGAAGAAAAGTGGAAACTGGAGAGGGTTGTTTTCTTTCCTTTATTAACCTTAATTACTACGCCCTCATCTCCCCGACGATGTGGTCCAATTTCTCTACAGTAGATATTTAGGCAACTTTCATCAGCATCACTGGGGAATGGGGAACAGGTCCCTTAGCCCAATCCCAGGATTTTGGGAGGTGGAGCTTGAGAATCCTTATTTTAACAAGCTTCTTTTATCCAGGAGATTTTGACGCACACAGAACACTCAGCTGAGTAATTACTTGTAACAAGTTTAGTCACTGTTTCTCAACCACTGGCAAGTGCCTGTCTATTCGGGACTTTGTGAACAACCTGATAAATGCCTGTGGATATTGCTTATTGAACTGGCCAAATCAATGGCACTCATCAGCCACCTGTGGTGGAATCATTCCCATTCCACCTCAAACCCTACTGCAGGGTGCTTGTAGGGAAGTCTAATCCTTCCTCACTAACACCACAGGAAAGCTTTTCACATTGTGGTCCCTCCTCCGCCCTGGGCCATATACTTCCCTGCCATATTGAAATCCTGTAAGTATAAGAGATGTGGTTCAGAGACAATTTTTGCCACTGTAGTCTTTTTAAAAATTGCTTCATATTCTTTCTTACGTTAGAGTGAATAGTTAATTTAGAGTGCTGTCCTCTGAAAGAGCATCCAAAGGGAGAGGAACTTGAACAGACAATTGTGTCAGGACTTAACTTTACAACTCTGCCTGCATAAACATAAGACAATTTGAAAGGCAAACTGATTCAAATTATCCTAAATTCCTGAATAAATGGTTAACTTAGACACTATTGCTTTTGAGAAGATAACTCACATATTTGTAGAGAATAAGCTCACACATGCAGTACTTATGTGGGAAGCCATGGTTAATTGACTGACTCAGCATCTATTCTGTACCCTTCAAGTGTGGTACCTTATACTGCAGAGGCAGGAAGGCTAAAAACTACATTTCCCAGACTCCCTTGCAGCTAAGTTTCCAGGTATGATTTAGGTCCACTAATCAGAAGCATTCTCTTAAGACTTGCATTAGGAGCTGAGGCAGGTGGGGAGAAAAGTGATCATGCCAAGGTAGCCTGGCAGGTGAAGTGGGCTCTGGGTTAAGTTGTGGAAGAAACCTCATGGTCCCTCAGATGTGGCAGAACCAGCAGCTCTCTGGAGGAGGGCTGTTTTTGTCATATTGGTCTGGAAGTCCTTCCTAGAGACCTAACCAGTGATTTGTAAACACATGTTCTATGTTAATTGTTTTCTGCAGGAAATATCTAGAGTGGTGACTGTTATCTGCAGCTGAACCTGAACAGACACAGTTATTCAAAATCAAAAGTGTATGAATGTGTGCTCATGTGTTGGGGGTGGAGGTAGAAGGTACAATTGATGAAAATTGTTTCTTGCCACATTTAAATTTTGAAACAACCATTTGAATTTGTAGCACTCAAGCACTAGTTAAATTAACGTTAGTTGCTGGAAAGTACAGTGATGTGTTGCTTAATGACAGGGATACATTCTGAGAAATGCATCATTAAACAATTTCATCATTGTGCAAACATCACAGAGTGTACTTACACAAAACTAGATGGTATAGCCTCCTACACATCTAGGCTATATGGTACTAATCTTATGGGACCACCGCCCTATATGTGGTCCATCATTGACCAAAACATCGTAATACAGCTCATGACTGTATAAGAGAGACGTTTACAACAATGTATATTTCTTGTCTTCTCTGCTCGTCTCTTCTACGAAGTTTTTGAGTCATAATAGGTATGAAAAGAGAGGGTGTTCTTCGATTTTGAAATTTAAGTTTCAATATCCAAATAAGTGTAATTTCTCAGAGGAAAGGATAGTACAGATTCTTCTGGAGAGAAACACTGATTATTGCTTTAGTCTCCCAGAAGGAACTTGAGTCAATGGGACTAACATATTTATTCAATGCAAGTGAGGAGGCACAGTGGGGAACTTAGCCATATAAAAGGCAATATACCTGATAGGAAGAAAGAATGCACTTTTTTTTTTTCATTTAGAATATTTGATTGACATCTAGATGGATCAAACTCACCAGAAGAGTACAACTTCATACTTCATTTGGTGCATGTAAACACAGCCTATAGTTTCCCACTTTGGGCTTACTCCTGAGCAGCTGGATGCTACACTGTGTGGTAATTTGACTGACATCTATACTGATAACAGAATTGTCTGCAGACAACCACTCATCTTCTCCAAATATTTTCATCTCTCTCGGTGGTCTCTTTCCTCTATACTTGGTCTGAAACAATTTATGGTGAATTTAACAAACAATAATCAGTGAACCCTATTAATAAAATCAGATGGAGTTCTTGACTTCTATTTTCTCTGTTGAATGGTGCTTACTGCTGGATACACATGAGTTAGTTAACACAAAAGCTTTCACATAAAGTAGATAAAATATTTTTAAAACCTGTACTAGAATGAGGCAAAAAAAAAAATGGGAAAAAGGAAAAAGGTATGGCACACAGTCAGCATGTGTGATTCAGAAGATGCTCGGTGTGGGAGAAAAAACAAATCCTAACCATAGCATTTAGTTGAATTCTGCTAGAGGTGTTTAAACTTCAATTTTTCTGATTAGTGTTTTGCTTAACGGAAAACTGGCTGTATATTCTTAGGTTATGTCAGGATATAATGCAATTTGATGTAATGGCAATGTACAAGAATAAATTGGTTGCACCATCAATCTGAATGACAACTAGTTTTTGTGGTGCCAGTAAAAAGCAGGTAATTACCTATTGCCCATGGGTGTTGATGGATATCTAATACAAGGTGAGTGTAATATATGGCTGAATTTTCTGCTCCTAGCACACTGTGAATGTCCATAGGATATGAAATTATGTAATTGCCAATTCATTATTTGATTTGATCTTAGTACTGATTCCATTTAATAGGCTTACTTTGTAAAAAAATCTATAGCCATTTGAACATAGACTTAATCAATGAAATCCTGTTCATGAATTAGGGGAGAATTACTCATTGTTTGATGATGAATGCGTGGTTTTAGGCCATCAGCATGTCAACATTTGTTGAAGCAAATATTTACTCATGGAAACCTACTACGCTGGAAGAATTAATTTTCCTTAAAATATATATATATATGTATATATAATTGGCATTTGCCTTTTTTTATCACTATCCTGGAACTAAAGGTGAACATAGAGATTTCTTACTATCTCTTCATTTTATAAATGAGGAAAATTCAGATCCTGGAAAGTAGATGACATGGATGAAGCAATTGAAGATTAAATGTCAAAGTCAGGAACCCATCCAAGATGTCATATGTTAGAATTCAAAGCACTTCTACAGAGAGAGGTTGATAAAGTGCTGCGCTGTCGGAAGTCTTCCTCAGGCACAAAGTATGATTTCCTTTGTACTTTGGGGCTCTGCCTTTCTAGCAAACTTGGGATGTTTGTTCCCACCAGATGCAACCGGGCCTGCTTTGATGTAGATATCTCTGGAAGAAATTCAATTCACGGATTGGGTTGGGTCGATTTTCAGTGTTGCTGTATGTCACAGGTTCTGGGGACTTCCAGGGGGTACTTAGGACTCTTGGGCCTTCCTCCCAATTGCTGAAACCTCATTTAGCTGGCACACTAAGTGGACTGCTCTCTGTGATGTTTGGCAGATATGTCCCAAATGGAATTTCCCCCAATCACTGGTGTAAGTGGTACAATAGAACCCAGCCTTTATCTCCTCGTTGAAGTGCATTTGGTCCAAAAAGGATTATTGACGCTTGTGTGATGGAGTTATGTGAGCATATTGATCTTGTGCATGTTGACTCTTGGCTTTATGCATTGTTGTAGGTTGAATTGTGTCCCGTCCCCACCCCCAAATTCGTATCTTGAAGTCCTAACTCCCAGTACCTCAGAGTGTGACCTTATCTGGAGACAGAGTCTTTACAGAAGTAATCAAGTTAAAATGAGGTCTTTAGGGTAGCTCTAATCCAGTGTGACTGATGTCCTTATAAAAAGGGGAAATCAGGACACATTCACAGACACAGGGAAGACTACGTGAAGACACAGGGAGAAGACAGCCATCTATAAGCCAAGGAGAGGGGCATGGAACAGATCCTTGCTCACAGCCCTCTGCAGGAACCACCCCTGCCGACACCTTGATTTCAGACTTCTAGCCTCCAAAACTGAGACAATAAATGTATGGTGCTTTAAGCCACCCAGCCTGTGGTTCCTTGTTATGGCAGCCCTAGGGAACTAATACATGCCTGCAGAGCCATTTTAACATGAGGGTTACAAAATCTTAGACGTCCATGTGAGATGAGTGCAGCTGGCCTGAGGTGACCCAACTTATCTTGGTTTGTGTGGGAATTTCCTGGTGTGGACATTGCAAGTCCTGTATCCAGTGAAACCTCTTAGTCCAGAGCAAACAGGGACAGTTGGTCACTCTAAGCTGGCATCTAGACAGCCGACAGTGCCTGCCTCTGGTGTTCACTAGGCTGCCCCCTGAGTTAGTTGCTTCGTTCTTAAGAGTAGCCCATCAGAATGAAGAGTGGCAGACACGGCCTTTGGAGGAATCCAGTTAAGTGATTAGGACAGGTTTTGTGGTAGCTAGCATCCTTCAGGGCTTACTCAAAAGAGGTGACGAAAAGACTTCCTGTTTCAAAACATATTCCCCATAGCCCTAAAAAATCTAAAATTCTACTGCCCTTTTGATTTTTAATAGATTTTCAGTCTCAGAGTCTCTTTTAGGTCAGATTCCTTAGAAGCAGAGCCTGAGTTGAGGAGTCAAGGGCGAGTGATTTATTGATGGAGGACTCTGAGGAGAAACTTCCCAGGAAATGAGGGAAGCAGGAGCAGCAGGGAGAGTAGGCAGAGAGGGATCTGTTTACAGCTAGAGTTGCCTCAGCTTGATCCCATGAGGAGCTCTGGAGCATAAGTGGTGCTGTGGATTTGCCCTGCCTTGTTCCAAGGGGGCTGGCCTCTTGGACATTATGGTGGCTTTAAAGCACAACAGCAGTTTTGTGACACCCTTTCCCTCAAGAGGCAAGGTCTGCCTCCCCTCTCCCCAAGTATCGGCAGAACTGTGATTGCTTCAACCAATAGACTATGGTGAAAGTGATGTCATGTGACTTTAAAAAAAAATTTTATTTTTGGTCAAAGACACATATCATAAAATGTACCATCTTAACCATTTTTAAGTGTACAGTTCGGTGGCATTCAGTACATTCACATTGTGGTGCAACCATCACTGCCATCCATCTCCAGAACTCTTTTCATCTTGCAAAACTGAAACTCTGTCCCCATTAAACAACCAATCCTCATTACTTCCTCTCCCAAGTCCCTGGCAGCCACCATTCTACTTTTCGTCTCTATGATTTTGACTATTCTATGTACCTCATATAAATGGGCTCATACACTATGATTATGTGCCACATAAGGACGTTTCAGTCAATGATGGATCACATATATGATGGTAGTCCCTTAAGATTGGACCCCATAAAGCCTAGGTGTGTAGTAGATTATACCATCCAGGTTTGTGTAAGTACACTCTATCATGTTCACACAATGACAAAATCACCTAATGATGCATCTCTCAGAACATATCCCCATCGTTAAGCAACACACAACTGTATTTGCCTTTTTGTACCTGGCTGATTTCACTTATTATAATGTCCTCGAGGTTCATCCATGTTGTAGCTTGTGTTAGAATCACCTTCCTTTTCTAAGCTGAATAATATTCCATTATGTGCATAGACCACATTTTGTTTTTCTATTCATCCACTGATGGACACTTAGGTTGCTTCTACCTTTTGGCCTTTGTGAATAGTGCTACTGTTAAATAGCTCTTCAAGGTTCTACTTTCATTTCTTTTGAGTCTATACCCAGAAGTGGGATTGCTGGATCATATGGTAATTCTATTGTTTTTTTTTTTTTTTTTTGCTTGAGGAAGATTGTTCCTGAGCTAGCATCTGTGCCAATCTTCCTCTATTTTGCATGTGGGATGCCACCACAGCATGGCTTGATGAGTGGTATGTAGGTCCACGCCTGGGATCCAAGCCTGTGAACCCTGGGCCACCAAAGTGGAGCGTGTGAACTTAACCACTATGCCACCGGGCTGGCCCATGGAAATTCTGTTCTTAATTTTTTGAGGAACTGATGTACTGTTTTCTACAGCAGCTGCACCATTTTATATTCCTACCAACAGTGTTCAAGGGTTTCCTTTTCCCAACATCGTCTCCAACGTTTATTTTCTTTCCTTTTTTGGGGGGGGGGGGGATAAGGAAGATTGGCCCTGAGTCAACATCTATTGCCAATCTTCCTCTTTTTGCTTGAGGAAGATTATCCCTGAGCTAACATCTGTGCCAATCTTCCTCCATTTTTCATGTGAGATGCCTCAAAAGCATGGCTCAATGAGCGGTGCATAGGTCAATGCCCAAGATCCAAACCTGAAAACTCTGGGCTGTCGAAGCAGAGTGTGCAAACTTAACCACTACGCAACTGGGCCAGCCCCTTATTTCCTTTTTGATAGTAACCATCCTAATGTGTGTGAGGTAGTATCTCGTTGTGGTGTTCTTTTTTGTTTTTTTGTTTTTGCTGAGTAAGATTAGCCATGAGCTAACATCTGTTGCCAATCTTCCTCTTTTTTTGCTTGAGGTAGATTAGCCCTGAGCTAACATCCATGCCAGTGTTCCTCCACTTTACATGTGGGTCGCCACCACAGCATGGCTGATGAGTGGTGTAGGTCTGTGCCCAGGATCCGAACCCATGAACCTGGGCCACCAAAGTGGGGCATGCCAAACTTAACCACTAGGCCATGGGACTGGCCCCCTCTCATTGTGGTTTTGATTTGCATTTTCCTGCTGATCAGTGATGTTGAGCATCTTTTTATGTGGTTGTTGGGTACCATGTGACTTCTGAGGCTAAATCATAAATGACAAAGAGCCTCTCCTTGGTTAGCTGACACACTCATTCTTGGAGCCTTAATTCACTGCATAAGAAGTCCAACTACCCTGAAGCTACCAAGCTGTAAGGAAGCCCAAGCTGCATGGAGAGGCCATGTACAGGTACTCTCATCAAGAGTCCCATCTGAGCCCAGCCTTGGAGTCTTCCCAGCCCAGGCACCAGAAAAATAAGTGAAGAAGGCTCTGGGTATGCCATTCCCCAGTTCTTCAGGTCACTCTCAATCATTTGAGTCTTCCCAACTGAGACCTCAGACATCATGGAACAGGACAAGCTGTGCTCACTAAGTCCAAATTCCTGACCCACACAATTCATGAGCCTAATAAAGTGGTTATTGTTTCATGTCACTAAATCTTGGGTGGATTGCCGTGCAGCAATAGGTGACTAGAACACATTCATATCAGTCATTGGCTTTGGGCCACCCCGGGGGAGGGATGTAACCTCCAAGGTATTTACCATTTGGCTGAGAGCAGTTGGTATAGCTCTGAGCTGCTAGCAGCCAATATTATTCTCAACTGTGGAGTGGGCGCTCCAAATGGTAAAGTGGTAAAGGGTGAATCTGGATGAGTCACCAACAGTATCTACTATGGAACACCCTTAATAATTCATCTTCCTTGGGTTAGGAATTAATATTTTGCCAGGAAATTAGTAGTTTCAAGTTGAAAATAGATTGGAAAAGGGAGTGGGAACTTAAAGACAAAAAGGGAAGAGTGAGTGAGATGCTAAGCCTGTAATGTTCCCATTTCACATTTTTTCCCAGGACTAGACTGCTTGTTCCTCATTTAAAGACATACATGGACAGCTAAACCAGTAGTTAGAAATTGCTAAAAAGACTATTTTTGAAGATGACATAGACTTTTGCAGAGATATTCCTAAGAATATAAAGATGCCAGAAGAAATGAAGAAGGCTTCCTATTTAGAGCAAGTTAATAGAAGCAGAAACGCTTTCTAGAGGCCTGAGAAAAGACATTTGAGTGGAGAGACACAACCATCACAACCATCTCCACCTCCACCACCACCACCACCAAATCCACCTCTACCTCCACCTTCATCTCCACCACCATCACAACCATCTCCACCTCCACCACCACCACCACCGTCACCACCACCTCCACCTTCACCTCCACCACTACCACTTCCATCTCCACCTCCACCTTTATCTCCACCACCTCCACCACCACCACCTCCACATTCATCTCCACCTCTACCTCCACCTCCACCACCACCACCTAAACCAACACGGCCATTACTCCTCTGGCTTCAATGTAACCTCCATGATGGCAGGGAGCATTGTTTTTCTTCTTCACTGCTGAACACACAATGCCTGGAGTAGTACCTAGTTCAAAGAAGGCACTGGGTTAATGGTATGCATTTGTCGTTGAACCAGAAAACAATGGGATCCTGTGACTGACAATGTCTTTGAAGGGTAGGGCCCACTGTGTTTTCCCGGGAGCTTTGGTACAGTGACTTACATCTTATTTGCAGAGGACTTCTTGGGGCTCTCAGCAATCAGAAAATGTAAAACCTGGTGGGAATATTCAGTATGGGAAAGATTCTTGGAACGTTACAAGTGCCCTCCCAAAAGCAATGAAAAGAATCTGGAAACACCAAGGCAGTGGGTACTTTGTTCCTTCCTCTGACTGAAATCCATGTCTATCCTCTCATGTGACCCCGAGCCTACCCGCTGGGGCCCAGTGGAGTTCTTTTCATCATCTAGGTTAAGTTTCATTTGTAGAGCAAATTTGGTAACATCTCTCTCACTCTCTTTCTCTGAGTTGTAAGATACTTCATTCCTCTCCATCATAATGTAAGCTCCACATAGCTGAGGCTGTCATCTATCTTGTTAACGGCTGTGTTCCCCATGCCCAGAATGGTGCCCACTGCAGAGAAGGCTCTCACACATATTTGTCAACAGAATTGAATGAATCTGTGATGTGCTCTTGTCCTTGGAGTGGAACTTCCCTGGTGCTCACCCTTCCCTGGTCCTCATCCATGCAGTCTGTTTGTGATGCATATGGAGGCACAACTGGCGTGTGTCGTCCTTTGTGAGAGTTGCAAGGAGGCACCATCCTCCAAAGACAAATCACAAAATAGTGCCCCTTTCTTGCAACACTGCTGGTCACCAGGGGCTCTGTTTCATCCAGCCCTTCACACCGTGTCAATCTGCACTTTTGAACTCTTTTAAAGGAAACAGCTTCCCCCAACTATGAGCAGCCTGGGAACTAAATAAGTATCTGTGGGTCAAATGGATTTTCTTTCTTTGGTATTTAAAATACACTTTTCCAAGGCTACCATCCTTATGGCATGCATTGAATTAAGAAAAAAAAAAAAGACTTTTAGGAATATTTGAATTTCCTTTTCTATTTATTTTTTAAAATTTATTAGCCATGTACTATTTTGCATTCTGTGGTGCAATGTAACTGGCATGAAAAACCAAAAACATGAATGTTAAATAAGCAAAACAAACTTTTCTTCCTATCACCGTGGATACTTGTTTTGAAAGCAGATTTGATTTTCTATTTGACTTCTAGCTACTCCAGTTTACTTCTAAGCCCCCAAGGGAAAAAAATACTTGGGTTTTTTGAGCTAAATCAACTTAGTGTGCTTAGCTGTGAAGTTTAGCGTTTTTACTTGTGAAGTTTGTGTAAATTTGTTCCATTCTTTGCATATCTGCCATGTTAGAGGTAGCTGAAAGAATGCCGAGTCAAATGGCAGTTGATTCTTTTGCCTAGAAAAAAAGTTACTCTCTTATTTAAAATTCAATGACCCATTCACATAATTTTCAAAGGGAATGTGCCTTTCTGAGAGTGGAAGCTCTAGAGAAGATGATGGTAAGTGTAAGAACATTTACTGTTGAGTGTGTCATTCTCTTTCCAAAATTGACACATTTACCAATTGACCAAAAGTGTTTTAATTTTTTTTGACTTCTCTTCTTCCATATATCTTATGGGAGAAAACATCCTGTGCTCTGGTGCAACATTTGCAAGTCTCTGAATGAGACAGAATTTATAAAGATGTGGTAGAAAGTATTTTTAATGAAAACGTTGAAGATGGTAGTATATAGGTGGTTGTCTTGAACAGAAAATCAGCTGCTTATTTTAAAACTAAGATTTTGTTTTAGACTTAGAAGAAATCACTTTAGTTCAGGACAATAGCTATAAAACTGGAAGAAAACATTTCCTGCCTTGGGCATTTATTTTTCAGAATTTATGGTCTCAACAAACACAATAACATTAACAGCAAAAGAGAATTATAACAGAAGGAGGCTGAGGTAGACAAAACAATGTCCCCTTCCCAAACATCTACGTCTTAATCCCCAGAACGTGTGAATATGTCACCTCACGTGGCATAGAGGGAACTAAGGTTTGAGATAGAATTAAGGTTGCTCATCAGCTGACCTTAAGATAGGGAGATTGTCCTGGGTTGTCCAGGTAGGCCCAATGAAATCACAAGAGTCCTTATAAATGAAGAATAGGAAGGAAGAAGAATTAGAGTGATGGGATTTGAGAAAGAATTGAAGCCATTGCTGGCTTTGAAGATGAAAGGAGGCCATGAGCCAAGAAATGCAGGCAGACTCTAGAAGCTGAAAAAGGCCAGAAATGGATTCCTCCTAGATCCTCCAGAATAAACGAATCCTTACTGACACTTGGATTTTAGCCCAGTGAGACCCATTTTGAACTTCTGTCCTCCAGCACTGTAAGATCGCAAATTTCTATTGTTTTAAGCCATTAAATTTTGGTAATTTGTTACCAAATTTAGTTTAGTAGTAATCTGTTACAGCAGGCATAGGAAGCCCATGCAGAATCTTACTTCAATTTTGGGAACAAAGGACAAAGTTATCATAAGTGGCAAACAGGAACATTTCTTGGCAAGAATTATATCATGTGGGAGACAGGTGGTTCCAGAAAGTCAGGGCTGGACATGGACCAACTCATCATTCCCACAAGGACTGAAGTACCTTCTACACCCAAAGTACTTCTTCTCTTATTCTTTTGACTTCATCTGAGCTCAGTTTTCCAGAATGTTCCAAATCACAGTTCCTCTGCCACGTGATGGTGAGTCACAAATATGAGCGCCAACAGAGAACACTTGCATTGCATTGGGGATGGGAGAGGATGTAGCACATAAAAAATAGGAATTTACAACCTAAGAACCATCTATGGAAGATATTTCCTTCTCTATCCTGAAACCCATTCACCAATTTCAACTCCACCATCCACCACGGTCTACCGCAAGATAAGCTAGACTTGCATGACCCAATATGGCAGCCACTCACCAAACATGGCTACTGGCACTTAAATTGTGGTCAGTCCAGATTGAGAAGTGCTCTAAGTGCAAAATACACACCATATTTCAATGACGTAGTACAAAAAGAGAATGCAAAATAGCTCAATAATTTCTAAAATATTATTTACATATTGAAATGATTTGGGTGTGTTGGTTTATGTAAAATATGTCATTAAATTTAGCTTCACTTGTTTCTTCTTACTTGTTTTAAAAGGAGCTACAGGAAAATTTAAAATCACCATGTGGCTCATGTTTGTGTCTTTCATTATATTTCTATTGGACAGTGATAGTCTTAAACTGCAACTGACCGTCACTCCCTCCTCTTACCTTTGCAAATTAATTCTCAGCGGACATTGGCAATGTAGATCATAAATATTTGAAATTTAAAACTGTAAGTCTGATCATGGGCAGAATCCTCTGAAAATCACACCATGTGTCTAAAATATAGAATGGCTGTGCATCATGCCTATATGTGTTCTATGTTGACCCTCAAGAAATGTTCTTTTTTGCTGGGAAAGATTTGCCCTGAGATAACATCTGTTGCCAATCTTCCTCTCTTTTTTTTTTCCTCCTCAAAGCCCCACTACATAGCTGTATATTCTAGTGGTAAGTCCTTCCATTTCTTCTATGTGAGCCACCGCCACAGCATGGCTACTGACAGATGAATGGTGTGGTTCTGTGCCCAGGAACTGAACCCAGACCATGGAAGCGGAGCATGCTGAACTGTAACCACTAGGCCATTGGGGCTGGCTTGACTTTGGAGAAATTTTGATGCATTCTTCTCTTCCTGTAAGGAACACACAGCAAATTATTCAAAAAGCATCAAGAAGATATAAAGGGATCATGGAAGATACTTAGTATCTTTCAGTGGTTCTTTTTATAATTTTCACTTTAATGACTCATTTTAGGTGCTGTCCAAACTTAAAATGACATAAAAAAACTAGTGGAAAACTCATTCATTTCTTATTTCAGGCTTCTAAATGTAAAAGTGAACATCTTTTGGAATTTTGGGTAATATTCCACTTGAGCTAAACATTTAAGAGACTGTTCATTCATCCATTCACACATTTGTTTAACAATATAATGATGGAGTGCTTTCTGTGTATGAGGCATATTGTCAACAAAGGAAACCTGGTGCCTACTCCTGTGGCTTTCTCATTTTAGTGGTGGACAGGAGCAGGGAGAAGTCTGAGATGTTCAGGAGCATGGACCTGGGGCCTTTCTCTTCTGGACAGTGCTGCAGAGGCATCACTAGAACAGACAGAATTTTCTTTATAGCATTTTCAGCATCTGAAATAGGGACTCTAAATGTGTCTGAGATCACTTTCAGCATGGTGCCTTAAGCCCCACTGTGCAGGTGCTGTGGATGCCCCCCCCTCATCCCTTTGGCCTGCCTGAGTTCACCCGCAGATGTAGTGGAGGATTCTCTGCAGCCTGACAGCTTCTCAATCAAGCTCCTCTGTCTCCCTTCTTCTCAGCTGGGGGCTGGATGGATGAAGTCGGAGGTCAAATCCTTCAGCCTCCCATCCTGGGGCAGGAATGATGTTTGTAAGACCACACCTTCTCTCTGATGGACTTCCCCCAGAATGACTGACTCCCAATCACTGGCCGCAAAAACTACTTACTAATACGTTCTCTTTGGCTTATCTCCTTCTTGAACTCTCTTTCTCTGCTTCTTCAGTTGTGCTTCCTGGAATCATATTTTGAATCAACTCTCTACACCTAGCTCCTTGTCTCAGTGTCTGTTCCCAGGGGAACTCAAACTAAGATATCCATAAGAACAAGATGATTCCAGGCAAGAGGTTCAAGCCAATATTGCCCTAATTTCAAAGCAGACATATTTTCTGAATTTGTAATAGGTGCACATTTCAAATATCCTAATTATCATTTCTAATAGTAGACAACATTGATGACATATGGAATTAGGTAACATTAAGCATTTCTTTTTGTGTGTGTGTGAGGAAGATTCACCCTGAGCTAACATCAGTTGCCAATCCTCCTCTTTTTTTTTTTTTGCTTGAGAAAGATTAGCCCTGAGCTAACATCTGTGCCAATCTTCCTCTATTTTGTATGTGGGATGCCTCCACAGCATGGCTGATGAGTGGAGTAGGTCTGCACCCTGGATCTGAACCCGCAAACCCTGGGCCTCCAAAGCAGAGTGCATGAAACGTTAATCACTCAGCCACAGGGCTGGCCACACATTAAGTGTTTCTATGGGACATTATGGAATATCTTTACAAGGCATTTGGGGAGAAGTTAATAGTGAGAAACAATGAGCATCATACACAGTTAAAATCCCACTTTAATAAATTAATTAGAAAACCTTTCCACTCTTGCAGCATTTCAAACTTTGGGCCCATGGCTTGCTTTTTATGGCATGGGAGTATATCGGGGACTAGTAAAGTCACCAGGGCCATGGGCAGCCTCAGGGACTTCAACCCCAAATCCTCGTGGGGGTGGGGGGGCAGATCAAAGACCTGGCTCCTTCATAGAGATGTAAATTATGCACCAGCTGCAGGAGAAATGGAGGGTATTTCTTGATGAAACTTCATCTGATCTCTCTATACTAAAGTCAATATGGATGGGATTTTCAAGGCTTTCATCACATTGGAAAATGTCTGTATGTGCAAATATGGCTACAGAGTTCATACCAGCTATATTTCTCTCTGTAAAATCCCAAGAGAGTTACTTAGATTTACAGTAATAACAATATCCACATGGTTGTGTCTCTTCCTTTTATGAGAGTGTCACTATCATACATTTGTTTACTTGTCTTTCTCTCTCCAGGGATGAACATTTCCTGACAATCGACTGCACACCATTGAAGTAATAATGTTGTTCTCTATGAGAAGGTGCAGTGATAATCTAGCTAATATATGTTCCTAGATCTTGGAGAAAACAGAAGCATTTCATTAGGAGGCAGAACAGGAGCGTAGCTAGAATGTGGACTTGAAGTCAAACTGCCTGGGTTCTAATCCTGGTTCGACCTTGTGCTGATTTTTACCTTGCACCTCAGTTTCTTCATCTGCAAAATGGGGTTCTTGACAGCATCTACCTCCAAAGGTGATGAGAGGATTGTGTTATTCCATTTCAACCCCAAATGTGTGTACTGCAGTTCAACTCTTGCACTAACCACCAGATTTAGTACAGACCCCAAAAGTTAAGACCCCAAGAAGACAGTCCTTACTTAAGATGTCAGACACGCTATGGGGTCCCCAGGCCACTCTCACTTTGGACCAACTGGCTATAGATGCAGGGATTCCTGTGAATCCCTTAGGTTCTACAACTCACTAGAAAGACTCACAGAACACAGTAAAGTACTATATTTACAACGAATGTTTCATTATAAAGGATGCATGTCAGATGAGGCCTGAGAGGGAACTAGAGGTTCTGAGCCCTCTCCTGATGGAATCAGAACACTCGTCTTCCCAGCACATCAAACTGTTCACAGCCAGGAGGCTCCTCTGAGCCTCAGCGTCTGGAATTCTTTTTGAGGTTTCTTTTGGTAGGCATGATTGAATGATTGCATCCTTGGCCACATGGCTGCACTCGATCTCCAGCCCCATCTCCTCCCTGGGGGCTGGGCAGCTGGAAGTCCCAACCTTCTAATCACATAGCTGGTCTTTCTGGTGACTGGCTCCCTTCCTGAAGCTGTCTGGGGCTCTACCACCTATCATTCATTAGCATAACAAAGCCACTCCTATCACTTGGGAAATTCCAAAGGTTTTAGAGTTCTGTGCCAGGAATCTGGGACAAAGACCAGACAAATTATTTATTATCTCATATGTGTCAAGTATCTACAATAAAGGCTGGCGAGGGTGAGTGCTCGATATATGGCGACCAAGGTTAGAGTACCAAGTGACATATTTGCATCTCATTTGAAAATCCTCTTAGTTTGAAATATGTTCAGGTGCATTTAAGTTTCTGCATTCCCTTTGTTCTCTCCACTCCGAAGGAATCTATGAGTACAACTTTATCACCCTTTTCTGTGCTCCTCCCAATATCTGCTTCTGTTTCTTCCTCCCAATCTAACACACTGTTTTCTGTTTATTCTATTCCCAAGTTCTTTGGGGAACATTTTTATTCTTCATTCTGTCTGTTCAAGAATATTTTCTGTGTCCCACACTGAATTCTCAATGATTTTTTTTTGGACAAATGGATCAATGTTGGCTGAATTTCCTCAGCTTTTACCCCTTTGCTTTAGTTCTTAGCAGATCCGTATGGGATGAGCATACACGTTCTTTTGCTTACTACATCTCTATCCATAATAGCAACCAGAAGAAAACCATCTCAATTTCCTAGTGAATAGCCATGGTTTTCTTCCTAAAACTGTTTAATACAAGGAGCAAACAAATTTAATTTAATTTGAATATAGGTGTCAGTGCCAGAGCACCTGACTTCTTAATTGGCTTATTTAAATTAAAGTGTCAGGAATTAGGTTGAAAATCAACACTATAAGAAAGCGGGGCCCACAGTGGATGTAAGTCAACTCTAATCTGTTTTATGAAGCCACTGACCCATTCTGTCTGACTTATTCTGTTTTCCAGAGAGATCTTTAATCTATAGATTCCAAAGACATGCTATGTTCTATGTTTAGACATGAAAGTGTGATTTATTCAGAGGATCCTTCCTAATAAGATTTGAGGTGTTAAATTTCAAATATCCTTGGTCTACATTGCCGATGTCTGCTGATCATTAATTTACAAATGCAAGTAAGTAAGATGATGGTCAGTTGCAATATTAATTCAAGACCATCATCTGATAGGTCATCAGAACTGGCTTGTGTGAAGTGCATGACTCTTGCATTTGTGTTTGCTTAGTGTCTGGATTTCAGAGGTGGAAGTAGCCCATGATCATCAGTGATGTTCAGAGACCTTTCAGGGAAGCTTGTTGTGGGAGACAGACAAGGAGATATTGTAGGAGAAAGGGTGGTGTATTAGACAGGGTTCTCTAGAGAAACTGAACAAATAAGAGATAAATACAAAGAGATTTATTATAAGGAATTGGCTCACATGATTATAGAGGCTGAGAAGTCCCATGATCTGTCATCTTCAAGGAGGAGACCCAGGAAAACCAAAGGTGTAAGTTCCAGTCTGAATCTGAAAGTCTGAGAACCACAAGAGCCAATGGTGTAAGTTCCAGTACAAATCTGAAGGTCTGAGAACAAGGAGAACCAATGCTGTAAGTTCCAGTCTGAGGGCAAGGGAAGACCCATGTCCCAGCTTCAGCGGTCAGGCAGGCAAAGTTCCCTCCTACTTCGTTTTTTTTTTGTTCTTTTCAGATCTTCAACTGATTGGATTAGGCCCACCCACACAGGAGAGAGCAATCTGCTTTACTCAGTTTACTGATTCAAATATTAATCTCATCCAGAAACACCTTCACAGACACACCCAGAACAATGTTGGAGCAAATATCTAAACACTCCATGGCTCAGTGAAGTGGACATAGAAAAATTAACCCTCACAGGTAGAGAGGTGTCCAGGTACCTCATCCCTTCTTTAAACAGAGCAGCTTTCTTTTTCCTATTGTACTTATCAAATCTTGTTAATTTCTACAGAGTCTGGATACACATAAAAGACATCATGTAACAATATTAGGAAGCAGGTCAAGAGTGTGCTCTGTTATCCTGACCTCAAAACCACTGGGCTTCCCAGAAGCCTGCACTGCTCCCTCTCCCTTAACTCATCCCCCTCCCCCAGTGCAAGCCACACTTGCTCCTAAGTTTTTTTTCATTTTAAGGTATAAATATCTGGAAGAGGTCAAGAGCAACATTTTCCATTGACTGTGCTGAGGAACATTAGCCCTGATTCATAGAGGCTTCTTGAAGGAAAGTGTCTGAGACTAGGTAAAATTCAGAAATGTTGTAATGTCTACCCTCGTGATACAGCACTAGCATACTGAAGATATACGTAGCAAGAAATCTTGGAGATAAGAAACTGGTTGAAGCTTGTTTAATTGAAAATTTTTCAGACTTACTTGATCACAGTGCCTTTTTCCCTCTCCTTCCTAGCACCATTAGTATCTTTTGAAACTGTTGTTTGCCTGACTATATTTTGGGAAATGCTGGCATTCATGGCAACCCAGAGTGTTGTTTTTACTGAGTACAGAGCAAGACTTTAAACTCAAGACTCAGTATCTATTGTGGAGTGTGAGGAACACAGCATGGCTGGACATCTTGGAAAGTGGAGGCTACTGTTTCTCTGAGTGCATTGGGCAAGATCCAGCTAAGAATAAGGTTAAAGAGGATGAGCAAAGATACAACATCAATTTAAATTCAACTCTCTAGTTTAATACAAATGGTGCCTTGGTATTATTTTATGAGAACTAGTCATTGAAATGAATTCTTTAGAAATGGCTCAACACTGGATTGAAAATATGGATTTCAATTTTCAAAACCTAAAAGAAAAGACGAAAATAAAACAGTCTTTGCAGTCTGAGACAGTTGATGGTATGTAGTTCTACATTTCTAACAGATTTTTCTCTGATTCTGACAGTTTTGAGATTTGGGATCTTAATTCCTTTAAACCGTGTATATATTATAATTGCTCTGGGCTGAAAAGCCATGTCTGAGTCTGAGTGTTAAAAAAGAACTATACGTGAAAGTAGGATAGTCTTTAATGTATACATTATGGGAGATTAAAAACCAAAGGAAGTGGGATGTTATTTCACCATAAAAAGGAGTGAAGTCCTGATACATGCCTCAACATGGATGAACCTCAAAAACATTAGGCTACGTGAAAGAACCCAGACCGAAAAGGTCACATATAGTATGACTCCAATTATGTGAAATGTCCAGAATAGGCAAAACTATAGAGACAGAAAGCAGATTGGTGGTTGCCAGGGACTGGAGGGAGCGAGGAACGGGGAGTGACTGCTAATGGGTACAGGGTTTCCTTTTGTGGGGATGAAAATGTTCTGGAACTAGATAGTGGTCGCGGTTGCACGATATTATGAATGCACTATATGCCATGGAATTAATTATCTATTTTAAAATGATTAATTTTATGTTATGTGAATTTAACCTCAATTAAAAAAACTAAAGGACAAAATATGGTAAGACTTGACAAGACCACTTATTTTTCATTAATACCAGTAATTTTCAACATGGAAGCTGGGGGAGAAAATATTTTTTTGAATTTTATTGAGGTCATAATAGATTATAACATTGTGAAATTTCAGTTGTACATTATTATTTCTCAGTCACCATATATATGTGCCTTTTACCCCTATGCCCACCCCACCCCCGGACCCCCTTCCCCTCTGGTAACCACTAATCTGTTCTCCTTATCCCTGTGTTTGTTCATCTTCCACATGAGTGAAGTCATACAGTGTTTGTCTTTCTCTGTCTGGCTTATTTCACTTAACATCATACCCTCCGGGTCCATCCATGTTGTTGCAAATGGGACAATTTTGTCTTTTTTTATGGCTGAGTAGTATTCCATTGTATATATATATACCACATCATTTTTATCCAGTCATCACTTGATGGGCACTTGGGCTGCTTCCATATCTTGGCTATTGTGAATAATGCTGCGATGAGCACAGGGGTGCTTAAGTCTCTTTGTATTGTTGATTTTAAGTTCATTGGATAAATACCCAGTAGTGGGATAGCTGGGTCATATGGTATTTCTATTTTTAATCTTTTGAGAAATCTCCATACTATTTTCCATAGTTGCTGCAGTAGTTCGCACTTCCACCAGCAGTGTATGAAGGTTCCCTTTTCTCCACATCCTCTCCAACATTTGTTATTTTTTGTCTTGGTGATTATAGCCATTCTGACAGGTGTAAGGAGATAGCTCATTGTAGTTTTGATTTTCATTTCCCTAATGATTCATGATGTTGAACATCTTTTCATGTGCCTGTTGGCCATCTGTGTATCTTCTTTGGAGAAATGTCTGTTCATATCCTCTGCCCATTTTTTGACTGGGTTGTTCGTTTTTTTGTTGTTGAGTTGTATGAGTTCTTTATATATTTTGGAGGTTAATCCCTTGTAGGATATATGATTTGCAAATATTTTCTCCAAGTTGGTGAGTTGTCTTTTCATTTGGTTCCTGGGTTCCTTTGCCTGGCAGAAGCTCTTTGGTCAGATGTAGTCCCGTTTTTTAATTTTTTCTTTTGTTTCCCTTGTCTGAGTAGACATCGTATTCAAAAAGATGCTTCTAAGACCAATGTAAAAGAGTGTACTGCCTATATTTTCTTCTAGAAGTTTTATGGTTTCAGGTCTTATCTTCAAGTCTTTAATCCATTTTGAGTTAATTTTTGTGTATGGTGAAAGATAATGGTCTACTTTCATTCTTTTGTATGTGGCTGTCCAGTTTTCCCAACACCATTTATGGAAGAGACTATCTTTTCTCCATTGTATGTTCTTGGCACCTTTGTTGAAGATTAGCTATCCATATATTTCTGGGCTTTCAATTCTATTCCATTGATCTGTGTGTCTGTCTTTGTATGAGTACCATGCTGTTTTGATTACTATAGCTTTGTAGTATATTTTTAAGTCAGGGATTGTGATGCCTCCAGCTTTATTGTTTTCCCTCAGGGTTGCTTTAGCTATTCGGGATCTTTTCTTGCCCCATATGAATTTTGGGATTCTTTGTTCTATTTCTGTGAAGAATGCCATTGGGATTCTGATTGAGATTGCATTGAATCTGTAGATTGCTTTAGGTAGTATAGACATTTTGTCTATGTTTATTCTTCCAATCCATGTGCATGGAATATCATTCCATTTCTTTATGTCATCATTGATTTCTTTCAATAATGTCTTATAGTTTTCATTGTGTTGGATGTTCACCTCCTTGGTTAAATTTATTCCTAGATATTTTATCCTTTTTGTTGTGATTGTAATTGGGATTGTATTCTTAAGTTCTCTTTCTGTTAGTTCGTTATTAGAGTATAGAAAGGCAACTGATTTTTTTAAGTTGATTTTGTACCCTGCAACATTGCTGTAGTTGTCAATTATTTCTAATGGTTTTCCAATGAATTCTTTAGGGTTTTCTATATAGAGAATCATGTCGTCTGCAAACAATGAGAATTTCACTTCTTCCTTCCCAATTTGGATACTTTTTCTTTCTTTTTCTTGCCTAATTGCTCTGGCCAAAACCTCCAGTACTATGTTGAATAAGAGTGGTGAGTGTGGGTACCCTTGTCTTGTTCCTGTTCTCAGAGGGATGGCTTTCAGTTTTTCACCATTGAGTGTGATGTTGGCTGTGGGTTTGTCATATATAGCCTTTATTATGTTGAGGTACTTTATTATGTTGAGGTACCCATTTTATGGAGAGTTTTTGTCATAAATGGATGTTGCATCTTGTCAAATGCTTTCTCTAAATCTATTGAAATTATCATGTGGTTTTTATTCCTCATTTTCTTAATGTGGTATATCACATTGATTGATTTGTGGATATTGAACCATCCCTGCCTCCCTGGTATAAACCCCTCTTGATCATGGTGCATGATCCTATTAATGTATTGCTGTATTTGGTTTGCCAATATTTTGTTAAGGATTTTTGCATCTATGTTCATCATCAATATTGGCCTGTAATTTTCCTTCTTTGTGTTGTCCTTGTCTGGTTTTGGGATCAGGGTGATGTTGGTCTCATAGAATGAGTTAGGAAGTGTTCCATCTCCTTCAATTTTTTGGAATAGTTTGAGAAGGATAGGTAATAAATCTTATTTGAATATTTCATAGAATACTAGGGGAGAAATTTTTAACATGAGCCTGAGAATCCCATCCAGTTGCCACAATGAATGTGCCATAAAAACAATGAATTAATGATATTTGTCTCTATTTAAAAAAAGAAACCATCCCCTTTGTTTTCTCTCTCTGAATAAAATGATGTGAGCTTGATGAATAGTTTTTGCAGTTATGTTTTTGAGAGGGAATTTACAATAATTTAGTAGAGTTGTTTTACAAAATTCCAACACTTCTTCAGCTACAAATAGACACTGGTGAGGTTGAGGATCATCGAGCTGGATGTCCTATCTTGTTCCTGCCAGATCCTACACCCATGTACTGTGGCTTGTCTTCCCAGGGAACAATGCCTCTTCCAGCCTAGAAATTGCATCAGAAGCACCAGCTGCTGCAGCCCAGCAAAGTGATGCTAAGTGCCAGCAGGCAGATGGGGCTGTGTGGTGTTCCTTTGACTCAGACGGGAGCACATTGCATTCTAATTTGTGGGGTGAACCAGGTGACATTTGTTCCTCTGCCAGGTGCAGGATGCCCACTGGGATGCCTACTGGGAGAACTTGGTCTGTGGGTGGGGGCCATATGTTATCCCTCATTTCTCCTGTCTCTCCTGCAGCCATGCAGAGTAGGTCCTCCAAGAACTATCCAAGCCCGTTGCTCAGAGGTAGCATCCTTGCACAGGTTGCTATCCTCTCCTGAGTGATTTCCTCAGCTATCCATGGGAAAGCAGCAGAAGATTAATTTGACGGACAGAAATGGAGAAATTGGCGTGTCCTTTAGCAGATGTCTCAACTTTATTCTTCCACACAGAATGGCCCACAAACACCCACCAACAGTTGGAAGCAGTCAAGATTGCTTAGAATTAGGGCATCATTGGCTCAGAGAGGCTCCCTCGGGACAGCTTGCTCACACTTCATCATTTCATGGAGGAAGGAGCTGGTGGCTTGGCAAAGGTGTTTTGCTGTTTTGGAGTGGATCGGGAGTAGAACTGAATATTCCTGACTCAAAGTTTGGACCTGATGATGCCTGGGTGAAGGTGATGCCCATGCCACTTTACGTTTCCCAGTGCCCAATGGGACAATTGTCATCTGATGATTTTATTGTAGCATTGTGACCATGCCATAGAAGGCCCATATAGTAGAGTTTATCATTGTGTGTTACCTGCAACAGGCTTAAAAATGCCCCATAATTATAGTGACTATGAAATAACATTCCACAATAATGTAATTAATGGGGTTTATTTTATATACTTAGCATTCTCTTCTTCTCTCTTCCTCTAACTCTCCCTCTCTCTCCTTCCCTCTCTCCCAATGAAACTTATAGTAAAATTCTGTCCATGCTTTATTTTTGCAATGACAAAGTGCCACCTGCGGTACGTACATCATAACCAGCACATCTGCAATCTTTGGTAATGAGATTCTGAACAGAAGACATGAAGGATAATGCCTAATTGCTTTTACTTCTCTTGAGATCCTCAGAGAAATTTTAACATCTGGCATTGTATCATTGCTTGAAAGGCGATTGAGTTTTCCGAGAGCAGCTCTTTCCTGATTTTGCTAATTCTCCTCCCTCTTCAGAGATGCTTCAGAATTCAAGAAAGGAAATGAACATCCTTTCATGTAAATGTGATTTTTTGGGGGGGGTAGGTTCTAAGAGGTATCTTCCCTTAAAGAATGGTAATTTTCCAGGGGAAGAGATTTCAAAAACATATCTATGTCTGTATGATTACAAAGCCTACACATAAGTTAGATGCATGGAAGATCTTATTAAAAATGAACTTTTCAAAATATTCAATTGATTTTTCCCTTTATCTTTTTCCCTAAAGTGGCTACACTATTTTTGTCAGATGAATAGTCATGTGGCTATTTATTTTATTTTTCTATATAATACATCATGTATGCATTGGGTTGTTGGATTAACCTGAGGTGGATTTTTTATACACATATCCAGAGGGTGACTGTGGTGTCAGTTCCTTTCATTTTAATGTGTGTATTTGGTAATAGCAAATGTATATGGCAATACATCTTTGCAGAGGCCGTAAAGAATACTCCTAATTTTTTTCTCCTTCAGGGATCATAAGCAAATATATTATGAGACTCCAAAGTATTAGGCTGTAAAATTTAGAATAATGTTGTTTATAAGGTAAATTCCTAACACCAGTATTCTCATTTATTTTTCTTTCTCTCGTGGGCCTTCTGCTGTTAGGTGCTGCCTGCCTGGTTTGAGATTCAAAGGTAATTTATCATTTAGATTCATTAAATACTCCAATTCTTTAGTTTTCTTTAGGATCTGTGACAAATCGGTGTTGGCCAGAATTTCAATTTTCAGTTTAAAGTCAGTAATCCTTTACCCTGGGACATTATCTGTAACAACCGCCACCACCGTCTCCAACTTTGCATGTTATCAATCCCATTTTTAAAAAGGAATGTAACAGTAGCAAAGGTGCTTTGCCAACTGGATATTAAGTTCCTGACCAACCAACATGTGCTTCATTTTTCTGTCCAGGGCTCTAAGCAGAGCCCAATGACCGTAGAGTATATTAAAAGAGCTCATTGAAACATGCATAGTCATGTAAATTTAAATTGCGTGTGGCTTGACGAAGTTGGGAGCTTCAAAATATTTGTTCTTTTAGAATTCCAGCCTTCCCCTATTTTTTACCTATGTTTTGTCTCTTCTAGAAACACTTCTAGTGTGCTTACAGAATGTGAAATCTTGATCCAAAGCAGAGATTACAGAAACTCATGTATGTCGTAAGAAAAGCCACTCAAAATTCCAACAATTTCCTACATTGATTTGTGATGTTAGAAATATGATATCTTATATGTCTGGAACAGAAATGGTCCAGGAATATATAGTACTGTATGGTGAGTTTGGCCAGATCAATATTGTCTGGGTTATAGAAGAGGAAATGGAGAAGTCGTGTGACTTGCCCAGGGTCACACAGCTCAAGAGTGAGGAATCTAGTGTGTTCCAATAGAGGTCTTCCTATTCTTTGTCTTGTGCTAGATTTTCACAACTCGAGGTTTTCCTAAGATGGGCCAAGCTGGATCTAAAAATCAACCTACAGGAAGATAGTAATTAAATTGTGCCCATTCATTAGAGGACATTCAAACCAACATGCAATTGCAAATTGTGGTGGCGTGGTGAATGTTGGGGAACTCTGAAAGATTTAACATTACCCAGGGGGGAGATAAGGGGACCAAAACTAGTTTGCAATATGCTCAGGACCATCTGTGTGATTTTCTGATAAAATATGTGAGAAATCATGTGGAGTCGCGGATGACACCCAGACATAGGGTGCTCATCTGAGACCAGAGTTCAATGGATCTGTGGTTAGGAATACTGGAGGCACTGAAAAAGTGAATCATGAGAAGAGTGGGGAAAACCCAGATTATGGAAAACTACAGAAATATGTGTGATGGGCTTTAAGCTGATCAACGTACTATTGATTTATACAAATGTGGAGAAAGAGAGCTGTCCTTCCTTATTGTGGAAGAAGTTAAAATAGTTCAGCCAAGTGAACATGGATGGAAAGGTTGTTAGGATGTTGTCAGGTGATGGTGTGAAAGATGTGGCAAAAATTGGCAATCCACTGTGGGTTTGGGGCAAAAAAGAGATTGATTCAAACCCATGGTGATATAAATTGATTTAGAAGCCAATGTAGGAGTCAAGCTGGCTCTAGAAAGACACAAACTATGAAGACTTGGGAGAATTGCTGCACCTCTCTGAGCTTCAGTTTCCTAATCAGTCAGATGGGGATAATGAGCACTTCCTAATAGGACCATAGGGATTAGGTAGACACTCTGTGTAAAATACACAAGAGGCACTTGCTGAATATTGTTTCTCTTCCCTTTGGTTCAATTTGACAAGGAGAGCTGAGGAAGTAGCCTATAAGGTGCCTGGAGGTGATGAAAAGAGCTGATATGACTCATTTATTTGCTTCCACTTTACACATATACCCAATCAGTTGAACAGACACAACAGCTATGATGAAAGCAACATGCAAATTAATTGCATCTTCTGTTTCCTCTTTAGCCAATATTTCGTTGGGAAACTTTGCGTCATGTGCCATGCTTTATACTCACTTCTAAGTATCAAGTAGGCTCAGACAATTTATGTCAAAAAATGAAATCTTGATTCACATATGAGAATGTCCAGTCCAAGAAGTTAATCATCATTTCAAATTCACTCAAAACTAAGACATCCTCTTTGCCTCCACAGCTAAGGAACATAGTTAGTAGGCTGCCAGTCTTTTGGGAAGAAGTTGTGGTGGACTTCTCCTCCCCTACTCACTATCTGGTTGTTTCTGAACCTGCCAGGATCAGATGTAGAGGCAGGAAATATGAAGAGCTTCGAGTAGTTCTGACTTGCTGAAATGGCCACATGGCCTGCTCTTCGGGCATACAGATACTCCTTGACTTACGATGGGGTTACGTCCCAATAAACCCATTAGAAGGGGGAAATATCATAAGTCGAAAGTGCATTTAATACATCTAGCTCACTGATTACCATAGCTTAGCCTAGCCTACCTTAAATGTGCTCACAACACTTACATTAGTCTACAGTTGGGCAAAATCATCTAACACAAAGGCCTATTTTATAATAAAGTCTTGAATATCTCATGTAATTGATTGAATACTGTACTGGAAGTGAAAAACAGAATGGCTGTATGGGTACAGAATGGTTGTAAGTGTATTAGTTGTTTATCCTCATGATTGCGTGGCTGACTGGGAGCTGTGGCTCTTCCCAGCATCCCAAGAGAGTATCTTACCACATGTTGCTAGTCCAGGAAAAGATCAAAATTCAAAGTATGGTTTCTACTGAATGCTTTCTACTGGATGCTTGCACACCATCATAAATTTGAAAATCATATGTTGAACCATCATAAGTTGGGGACCATCTATATTAGTTTCCTCTTGCTGCCGTAACAACTTACCACAAACTTAAAGCAACAAAAATTTATTATCTTACAGTTATGGAGGTTATAAGTAAGTGTAAAGTCAGTCTCACAGGGCTAAGATCAAGGTGTTTGCGGGGGGACATTCCTGCCGGAGGTTCTAGGGAAGAACCCCACATTCCTCCTCATTAGCCTCCTTATTCCAATCTCGGCTTCCATCTCCACATTGCCTCTTACCCACTCTGATTTCCTGTCTCTCTTGTAAAGACCCTGTGACTACACTGGGCCCACTCAGATAATCCAGGATAATTTCCTCAACCCAAGATTCTTGACTTCATCTCATCTGCAAAGTCTCTTTTGCCACATAGAGTAACATATGCACAGGTTCCAGGGATTAGAACGTGGAAATCTTTGGGGGAATGACTCAGGCTGCCACAGTGGGCTTAGCAGAAGTTTAAAGAAATCTTCTCATGTGATTAATGGGCTCCTAGGAGACCTTCCTGCATTGGGTGTCTCCTCTGCAGCAACCTGGGTGCATTAATGTATCTCCTTTGCCTGCTTGCTCTGTCCTCTGCCCCTGTCTTTTTCACCATCCACTCCATGTAGATTCTTACCCTTGGAGTTCTCTTGACTTCTTAGGTCATCCTGTTGGGCAGAACCTAACATGGCTCCTGGATGGCTGTATTTCCCAGGCAGCCAACACCTGGTCCACAGGTAGCACACACGGACACATGGGAGTGCAGGTCAGCACTTGCACAGTCACCTGCTCCCACGCCCACTGTCCACTTTCTCTTCTCAGTTGTAAGTCAGGCACCTGAGGCAATTCTCAGTACATCTCACCTTCAGAGAACAACATCAAGTCTCTGAAGGCTTCTGAGAAGCTCATGCTCTTTACTCTCTTTGCATCTTCCCCAAAGAAACACTCCTTCCACATTATGATGCATCTTTATGTCCTTGATCTGGAGAAGGGATCTGAGAGTTGAGGAATAGTTCCTCTCTAAATTCTGCGTTTCTGTCTCTCACCTCATTTTGGTATGCAGCATTGATTACATCCTGGTGCCCCAGTCAAAGCTTCAATTTTCTCATACTTCACGTGTATAATGAATATAAAATTTTCAACAAGTGAATGCAATGAAGTCCATAATGTTAGTACCCTATAACAGAGGCAAGATGTCTTTCTGGAAGTAAACATACAGATTTAGGAGCCCTACAGACCTGGTTTCAAATAGCTAGTTGCCTGACCATAGACAACTTGTCAAATTTTCTGAGCCTTGATGTAGTGGATTGATTGCACAAATTGCCTTGTTTAAGGGCCATCTCTATATCCATGTCCTTTGCAATTAGCTACTTACAATTCAGAACTTTAAAGTGCTTTGCAAAAAGCCTTGCTCTGCTTCCTGTACTTTTTTTTTTTTTGAGGAAGATCAGCCCTGAGCTAACATCTGCTGCCAATCCTCCTCTTTTTGCTGAGGAAGACCGGCCCTGAGCTAACATCCATGCCCATCTTCCTCTACTTTCTATGTGGGACACCTACCACAGCACGGCTTGCCATGCGGTGCCATGTCCGTACCCAGGATCTGAACCGGTGAACTCCAGGCTGCCGATGTGGAACGTGTGCACTTAACTGCTGCACCACCGGGCCAGCCCCTCCTGTAGTGTGTTTTTATAAATTAGGTCAGCACAGCTAGATGATAGTTTTCTTATGACTCCAAACTACGTAAGGATTAATTATAATGATCTAGTGAAAATGCACATGACCCCTTGGCATAAATTAAGTGTTGCAGAATAAAAGAACATGCAATGGATTCAGACCTGATCCACAAACCAGCTTAGGACTCACCTTGTAGTCATGTCTTACTCCTGATTATGAACTTGGTCTTGGGACGTTCTTTGGCCAATGTGACATAAGCCAACATTTGCGAAAGTACTTCTGCTTCCTATCTTTGACCCCAATCACTGCCATAAGAACAAGCCCAGACTATCCTGTGGGAAGATCCCAGTAGAGTTGGTCCTAGATGAGCTAGCCCACTAGCTAGACCACCATCTGACCAAAAATGCAGGACTTTGCCCATCCAGGATCAAACAGCTCATTCTAGATCAAAAATACTTACAAGCTGATTTACAGATATGTGCAAAATAATGAATGGCTGTTAAGCCACCAAGTTTTGGAGTGGTTTGTTATATAGCAACAGCTAGCTAATACACTTGGTTTTCTCATTTGTGAAGTAGGGGTTATAATACCTTTTGCATATGGATATTGTGAGAAATAAGTGTACATACAGAGCTTTGTAATTATCTGGATCACACAAGATATCCAAGTGGTAACTGAATTTAAGGATGATAATGTATAAAGACTGGGATCTTTTTGTGTCATTTAAAAGTGAGATTCTGATTAAAACAGAACAGATTTTTAATGTGAGACAAGAATTCTTATCTTCTTGGCCATACCATATTTGAATTTTAGATATTATGGTAATTCTTTTAAAAGAGTTTAGGTTCAGGAAAAATGTTGTTTTTTTCTTTTTCTTTTTCTTTGCTGGGGGGGGTGGGGGGGTGACAGGGCACAGCTCTAAAATCATTTCTGTTTCAGATATTTCCACTATAATTTCTTGGTCTTAAAAAGTAGATTTGCATCATCAAATGTCAATTCCTGATGACTTGCCTTTGAGAAAGCGAAGGTATATAAGTGACATTTTCATGATTTCTACAAGAGACATTGAACTTTTATCAAAATTTATATCCTATTTAAATGATGCCTCTGAAATCGTTAATTTTACTGTTTAGCAAAGAACTTTTGCAATTAGCTATTTAGAATTCAGATTTTTAAAGGGTTTCATGAAAAGTGGCCACAAAGCTTCCTGTAGAGCATTTTTATAGTTTTAGACCAGCATGACTGGACTTTAGATTGATTATGACCCTGAATCAGGCAAAGATTAAATTATAATTATTTGGTGAAACTAGACATGATCTCTTGGTATAAATTAAGCGTGACAGAGTGGAAAGAATGTGCACTGCTCCCCAAACCAGCTCAGGCAGTTACTCTCTTTGGACTCCATTTCCTCATCCATAAAGTGACTCACTTCCCTGATGATTATTAAAAGGATAAAGAACAATGCCTCTAAAGTGCTCAGTAGCGCTTGGAACACAGAGGACATTCAATAGATAGTAACTTTTTATTAATACAAATTATAATTTTGAGGACTTGCTTTTATTTGGATCTGAAGATTAAGAACATAATTTAAGATACCAACGCTAATATCAAAGCGTGAAGACAACAGCAAAGTCGGGTTGGCGGGGTTTGGCGGAGGATGGAAGTACTGGAAGGGGAGGCCATGTGAGCACAGGCAGCAGAGGGATCTCACAGCCGCGGACGGATCTCACAGCCGCGGACCTATGTCTAGCGGAATCACAGCCTTGGGTAGATGGAAAAGACCCCAGAGCCACGTTTTTAAAAAAAATAATTTGCAATGTTTCATGGACCAACACTTTGTAAACCAAAGTGAATTATGAGAGAGAGGAATTTTAAAAACCTACAAAATACAAGCTCACGTTTTCGTTATTAGAGTCAAGAAACAATTTCTCTGTTAAATCACTAAAAAATGTCAAAATACTCACTCTCCATTTCTGTGCTTAATTCGTTGGGAATGGCAGCCATCCACGGACCGCACTTTGGGCAGCACTGTCCTAAAGACAGCTGAGTGAACATTCTTCACAATTAGATCCTTCCTCAGATAGTATTCCTCGCCGTTTTTTGTGCCATCATTATTGGTTTGAATATTTCTAGGGAGGGACCACTTGTAGTTTCATGAGGTGGTTTCTTCTGTTTTGGGAAAGTTTTAATTTATCCTTCTAAGCCCTCAGTGAATGTCTGGAAAAGACCAGAACCAGTGGCTGGGTTGAGAAAACATAATCTTTCCTGCTGCGATGCTTCAAAAGAGAACTTAGACACATCCGAGTAGGTGTATTAGCGTGATTTTACCAGGTATCAAGAGACTGGAACATTGGTTTGCAAACTGCGTGCGATTAGGGATGGAAAGAGTCCAACGTTTGGATTGTAATGCAAGGAAGGTTGTCACCAGAAAACAAAACAAGAACTTTTTATGGGTATCAAGGTGTAGAATAACTGGTCTTCTTGCCTCCAGTCCCTTCCTCCTGTGGTCTATTCTCCTCACTGTACTTAGAGTGATTGTTCTAACAAGTATGATCATTTTCTTCCTGCTTCACACTTCTCTAGATCCCTACTCGCTTACATATGGTAACTCCATTTGACACTCCTTGTATGTCTAATGTTCCATATACCTTCCACTTCGTAGGGAGCATGGGTGAGGATCTGCCTCCCCGTCATCCTTCCATTCCTGTTCCCAACCAGAGAGACTCCATTTTATCTCTATCATACTTGAGGCTTCCACATTAGACTGTGTCTGGAAAAAAATAAAAAGACTCCATTGTTAACTTAATCTCACAGGACAAACCCCAGAGATTTTACCATGGCAAATCCTTAATTTTTTAATTTTACCCCATTTTTCATTAAGAAAACACCATCACAGTCCACCTGCATGTTAACTCATCAGGTCTTGCCTCCATGCCTTGTCCATACTATTCTCTTTACTTAGAGTTCAATACCTTCCCACCCCATTCAGCTGGTGACACTCTACTTGTTCTTGAAGACTTAGCTCAAATGTCACCAATGCAAAGAGACACTTCCAGCCCCTGGCAATGACACATCTCTTCTGTGTTCTTATGGGATCCCATTGTTGAACTATTTTGTTACACGTTGTCTGTTCCTTTAGACTGGGATACCCTAGATGACAGGTTTTTGTCCTAGTCACTGTTGTATCTCTGGGAAAAGTAAGGTGTCTGTAGTCGGCAGAATGATAGCCCTCCAAAGATGTCCACGCCCTCATTTCCAGAACCTGTGGCTATATTCTATTGCACAACCAAGGGGAATTAAGGTTGCATTTGGAATTGAGGTTTCTAATCAACTGACTTTGAAATAAAGAGATCAGTCCAGGTGACCCAATGTAATCACAGAGGTCATTATAGATGGGGAAGGCGGAGTCAGATGAGGGAACCAAAGAGATGGCAGTGTGAGAAAGACTTATCCACTTCCAACATTGAAGATAAAAGGGTGGCCATGAGTGTAGGAAGGCAGATAGCCTCTAGAATCTGGAAAGGGCAATCAGTGGATTCTCCCCAAGGGCTTCCAGGAAGAACACAGGCCTGTTGACACCTTGGGTATAGTCCAGTGAGGTCCTCTGTGGATTTAAGACCTCCAGAACTGTAAGACGAAAAATCTAGGTTGTTTTGTGGTCATTTGTTACAGCCATAATAGGAAACTAATACCGTCACTTATAAATATTCGATGCTTATTAAATATTTGTTTGGACAGAGGAATGCAAAGTTCATCCAGAGGTGAGCAGTGAGACTGCTTTGATTTCGAGTGAGTGAAATTCTTGTCCAGAATTCCCTTCATGGACAGGAGTGAACTTAGCACAGTGTTGAATCTGCAGGGAAGACATTCTCATCCAGTGGAGATATACAGGATCTGAATGGCAACCAGTCTTTGTTGGACTGTGTTCTTCCATGTGTCTTTGACATCCTGTTACTGAACCTCTGTCTTCCTCAACACTATCATGACTTTTTTTGGTATAGACAAAACACTGCTTGTTTATTTTTGCCCACTCATTCCTTTTATTATTACCAACCCTGTTAACTTGACAACAGGACCTAGGGTGGCATTTGCAACACTCCCTTTCTTTTTTATGGGGTATTTGTGTCTTGTTTCTCATTAACACCGTCCACTGGGGGCCACTGAACCAATGTAAGAGTCTGCTAATAGACCTGAGGCTTGATTTTTATGTTATCATGGCTATTGCAACACTAAGGTGTGTTGAATTCATGGAAGCATTGCCATTCCAAGATTCTGGGGCTTGGGAGACGCATTCCCAACATCCTTGCATTCCTGAGGGATCCAGAAGGATACAGTCCTTTCACTGGAGCCAGGGCTTCTTTGATGAAGGAATCCTTCATAACTTTGTGTTCTGCCTTTGGTCTCTCGGAGCTTCTGGACACCTCAGGTAAAAGAAGATGGTTGTATTAGTTATCTGTTGCTTCATAATACATCATCTCAAAACTCAGTGTCTAAAATGACAAAATAAAACATCGTTTGCCTTATGACTTCTGTAGGGTCAGAAATTCTGGAGCAGCTTAATGGGTGATTCTAATTCAGGATCTCTCATGAGGTTTTAAATCACTTGACACATAAATAAATGTAGAGGACGTTTTAAAGTGCTTAGAACCACTGTAACACTCCTCAAATAAGTTGTCACAAATGATATGACCTTTAATTGATGGTCCAAAACCAAAGGCAATAAAAGCTGTTGGAAGAGAAGTTCTTATAAAAGCTGTGACCAACATGTAGTAAAGTCATTTTATGTTGCTTAGACAAACACTAGCTATTAAGAAATGTTGATGTTTGGTAATCTTACTCTGTTTTCAATTTCATTAATTCACAGACCTTAATAGACGTATTTTCACAATAAATGTAATGACCCATATATGAGTACCAAGTGCACTTTTTCCTCCCTAAGTCATTGTTTGGAGGCAAAGCCACCAATGGTACTGTTTCAACTGTCAATATGTATCTATTTAACATTTTTATTGTTTTAATTTTTTTTTGCAGTTATAGAAATTCTATTAGCTAAACACTACTAAGACATGGAACACTTTTTTGTTCTGAGTCATATTTTTAATGATCCGAATAGATGTTATTTACTGAGGTATTTTATATTTAAATATACATATGAATATATACATACATATGTATCTGTATGAATTTTTCGCAATATTACTATGTGCATTTGAAAAGTATTTTTCAAAAATGAAAATTAAACTGGCAGAAAAACTCATTTATCCTTCCAAATTCATTTTAGCAATAGAGGAATATGAGCATTTGAGTGAGATTATGAGCCATTTTCATTGAAACAAATGTCCTGTCGTCTCTTTTAAGCTTCTTTCATTGAAGAAGTTTGCAAAGTGCACAGTTAAACATACACAGCGCACACACAGAACACCTACAACACACATAAATATACCCTACATAACACATGCAACACACACCAAAGATGGAATGCGTACGACACACAATACACACTTGACCCCCATAGAGAATTGGCATTTGTAACTGTTTCTTTTTGATAATCAAGTTTGTCAATGCTCTGCAAGAAGAACAAAATACAGAAAGAAATTGGATGTTGAAGCTGATAAGATTGCAATAGTCGTCTTTAAGTTTGGATTTCAAGCATTTAAGCCCATCTTAATAGCTCCATTGCTCTTGTTCATTGAATTTATGATTAAATAAATACTATATATTTGAACTATGAAATTACTTTCTATGAATAAAATGCTGCCTCTGTTTTCTTAGAGTTGGATTCCAGGTAAGTTTTTCTTTGGATGGTAAATGATTTCAGCCCTAAAAACATATTAAAAAAAAAAAACATTTAAACCCATTGGTTTAGGCTTTGTGAGTAGAATAGCCTTCACTGATTCAGAGAAAATGGTCCAAGATAGGGAACTTTTTTTGGGTCAAGGATATTGTTGGGGCAATTATTCCCTTCCACATCTGAAATTTCATATTGCTGCCCATCTTTCAGGAAAGATGGCTTTTGGCCAGTGCTGATAGATGACCTAGGAGGTCCAAAATATGGAGGAAAGAAGACCCAGGTGTGAAGGATGTAACCCTAGAAATCAGATCAAATTTGTGATTCTTGAAGAAATGGAGATGGGGGATATGATAGGCTCACAGTCCCAGAGAGAGAAATTTGGCAGCAAGGTGACATCAGGACAGACCCTACAGGTGAGATTTACCTAGATTCAATTGTGAATGTTAAAGGACTGCAATGCAAATTTCTAGAAAGTTCTTTCTTATATTGAGCTTATACCAAATTCCCTCACAGAATTGCTTCAAATTCTTTTCAGTATAGTGACCAGAGTTGGCATGCCCAGCTTTTCCCACTCTTTCTCAAATGACAGTTTCTCCACCTGTTTCCATCCTGACCATAGTGACCTGGAGGCTGCCATAGCTCTCAGCATCTTCCTTAACCTGTGTTGCTTGGAAATGAGAAAGACGTTCAGTGTTGTACTGAGTGTCGAGTTAGTTGGCACAGCTTGAGGGAACTGGTCCAAAATCCCTGGTGAGGTGTCTTCTGGTGGGGATATAAAGGAGAGAGCTTAGGGAATGGAACATGGTACTTAATATTCTGAAGCTATAAAATGCACCACTAAGAAAAAGGCAGTGAAGAAAATGTACAATAAACACTGAAGGATGCAACAGCTTAGGGTTTCATCAGGATGAGAGGGATAGTTCCATGTGTGCACTGAACCTACGATGCATGCTCCAGGCAACCCTGGGGAACCACGTATTTATTCTCTCAACTCAATCTGTCAGGAATACTTGAAGTACATAGCATGGATACAGCTGACAGAAGGGGAACCTGCCCTGGTTCAAAAACATTTAGGGAAGAAACTGTCCCAGTTGAAGCCCTCCAGAGGTGCATGACTTGATGGAGCATGGACGCCTTTCAGTTCAACTTCATTCTGCTAGTGAGGAAATCCTGAGATCCAGAATATGTAGAAGTTTTGATAAGGACATTTTGCTGGCAAAATAACAAACAACTGAAAAACAATCCCCAAATAGCAAAATACCCATTTTCATGCTTTAACTACTACAAAATTTCACCCTTCTCCATCTAACTCATGTTATTTATCTCGTTGGATATACTATATCAGGTTTGTGATGGTCTGAGTTAATTACCAAATGGACCACAATGAGGGGCTGAGTATTTTTGAGGCTGCGTTTCTTCAGCCCAGAAAGTTTGGATGGGTGAGTTGAAGATGTCAGAAGCATTTGGAAACAATTTAAAAATATGTATCATATCTACATGCTTCCACCATGGGCAACTTGAAATGCCATCAGAGCAAGGTCCTTGTTAGCTCATTCCAGTCTAAGTTTCTCAGAATTTTTTGGTCTGAATTAACTGCATGACTATTTTAATTCTGAGAGACAGATGGCAATGACTGGATGCCTCCATCCACTTTCTGTACTTGGAGCATTTGACCAAGCTTGAAATTGCCTAGGCAAATGGATTATCTTGCCTGGATGTTAGGATCATATTATAGAGAAGGAAGATAGGAGCTGGCCCAGTCGTGTAGTGGTTAAGTTCACATGCTCCATTTTGGTAGCCCAGGGTCACAGGTTCGGATCCCGGGTGTGGACCTACACACTCCTTGTCAAGCCATGCTGCAGTGGTATCCACATACAAAATAGAGGAAGATTGGCACAGATGTTAGCTCAGGGACAATCTTCCTTAAGCAAAAAAAAAAAAGGGGGGGGCGATAAACATTCTCAGAGGATTTTCTCCTTCACTACACTTCACTTTATTTTCTTTCTAAATAATTTAAAAAGGCTCTGGAAAGGATTTTTTAGCTAATAATTCATCACTGACAAGTGATAAAAGAGCAAACCTAGTATAATAGGTCATTTCCATCCTGGCCATCACTGATCCATATGTAACTCTGGCAACAAAGTGAAGTTCCAAAATGATTTTGTCTTTATTTTTATAGAAAAGCATGATTTAATAAGAACCTGAGCATGTCATTTAAATTTTGATTATACATTTATATTTCTATTGTGTTGAGATAATTATAAGATTTTGCACTCCCTGAGTTTTGTTTTGTTTTTTGCTAGAAACAGATCTTACATTGCACCTGCCGTCTTATAAGGCAGAATTAGTCTCCTGGGATGGCGGGTCCCCTCACTGGGGAGAAGTTAGCCAGTGTAACCTCCTTTCAAAAGAGTCACCATAGAGTGATGAAGGTCAGTTCCTCCCCGCAGAAAGGGCAGGACTTTTCCCACTGAGAGCCACAGATGGGTTCAGCATTGCTGTCGACACTTGCTCAACATATACGTGTTTATAGAATTCCAGATTCTGGAGATGGAAGTGGAAAGGATCTTAACAACCTTGAGTCTAACTTTCAATTTAAAAATGTGGGATGCCAGGCCAAGAAGATGAAATACTAAGGCCATCCAGAGGGTGGGTGGTGGAGCTAGGGTTAGGATACAGGAATTCTAACTCCCTTTCCAGTGGGTACGTGTGTGCGTGTGTTCCTGTGCGTGCTGAGAGTAGGCTGCTCTCTGAGTTTTTTCAAGCATGACAAAACTAACCAGACATGGGGCTGGCCCAGTGGCACAGCAGTAAAGTTCACATGTTCCACTTCAGTGGCCTGGGGTTTGCCGGTTCGGATCCCAGGTATGGACCTACACACTGCTTGTCAAGCCATGCTGTGGCAGGCGTTCCACATATAAAGTAGAGGAAGATGGGCACCAGTGTTAGCTCAGGGCCAATCTTCCTCAGCAAAAAGAGGAGAATGGGTGGCGGATGTTAGCTCAGGGCTAATCTTCCTCAAAAAGAACAAAAAAACCCCCAGAAAACTAACCAGACGTGAGGAGAAAATGCTCCATCATGGTGGCTGCTGTTCCTTCTGTCACAGCTTCTCTGTTAAAACTCAGACAACTGCATTGGGTACTGCCTTCCCATTCAGCACAAACCCGATGTGATGGCGGATACTCTTAAGGGACCAAGGAAGGATTTTTTTCCTCCTCAATCCACAGAGTGTATTATTTGTTCTTCCCTAGAGGCGAAAGATATACGCAAAGATTGGGATGGTCTCCACATTGATAATATATATTGTTGGCAACATTTAAAAGCTTATACTCACTTCCTATGTATCATAGAGTAATTGTTTAACTCAATTCCACCTCCCACCATCCATGTCCATGTTGAACTAAAGACATGGAAACCACATTTATAACCTTTGTGGTACAAATTCAATGAATTTAGGGGTGCCAAAATATACACATAATAGTTCTGTTTGGATGTTGATTTGGCCAATGTGTAGGATTTTTCCTGACCCTGTCTCTTTTCCATACTTCTCCATGGTCAGGTCGTGGATGGCATGGACAGAAAATAGGAATTTGGGATACGTATGAGCTGTCTCGTCTGAGTTTTCAATAGGGACCAATTGTGGATGAATTTATAAACAAGTCATTATTATAATAAACAGGTTATTATTAAGTGTCAGCTCCCTGCCCAGTATAGACCACGGGACAGACATCCACTTCTAATCCCCAGAACTTGTGACTATGTTTCTTTATCTAGCCAACAGGACTTTGCAGATGTGATTAAGTTACGAATGTTGAGGAGAGGAGACTCCACTGGATTATCCAAGTGGGTCCAAACTAATCACACAAGTCCTTAATATTGGAGAATCTTTCCTGACTGTGTTCAGAGGGAGAAGTGACTAGAGAAGAATGATCTGAAAGATGCAGTATTGCAGGCTTTGAAGATTGAGAAGGGACCACAAGCCAAGGAATGCAGGTAGCCTCTTGAAGCTGGAAAAGAGAGGAAAACAAATTCTTTCCTATAGGCTCCAGAAGGACCACAATCCCACCAATACCTTAACTTCAACCCAGTGAGACCCATGTCAGCATTATGATTTACAGAACTATCAAATAATACATTTGCATTTTTTTAAGCTGCCAAGTTTGTGGTAATTTGTTCTGGCCCACTAGAAAATTAATACAGGCAGTGAGGTGGGGCAAGTTGGGGGAGAAGTTAAAAAGCAAATTATAAAGCCAGCCCTGATGGCCTAGTGGTTAACGTTCAGCATGCTTTGCTTCGGCAGCCCAGGTTCGGTTCCTGGGCGTGGAACTACACCACTTGTCTGTCAGTAGCCATGACTGTGGTGGCAGCTCACATAGAAGAACCAGAACTTGCAATTATACACAGTTATGTACTTTGTTGGGGGGAAGGATGAAAAAAGAGGGAAGATTGGCAAAGATGTTAGCTTAGGGTGAATCTTCCCCCTGCAAAAAAAAAAAAAAAAAGCAAATTATAAATCTGTGATGTAACATTGACAGGTTATTAGATGGTCAATATAAATGTGCACGTTCAATCTAAACACAAATACAAAATGACATATACATAAAAATGCAACATTTTAAATTGCTTTATTAGAATGTGCAACTTATTCTTATACTATATATTATGTTATGTATAACATACAACTTTGTTAGTATTATAACCGTATTATTATTAGAATGTATAACTGGTGAAAATAGTCTATGCACTTGGGAAGATAAAGCAACCTTTCTTTCCACTTGGGGAGAGTAAACACTGGCTCTTTTTTCTGGGGCAAGAGTGAGATTTCTCAGGAAATAGCCTTTTCATCATCATTTATACATTTTAACTAGATTTTCCCATACATCTTTGCTTATAAATATGCCATGTCATAATATCACTATGTTAGTTTTCTATTACTGCTTTAACAAATTACCACAAATGTCGCAGCTTAAAACAATGCAAGTTTATTATTTTGCACTTCTGTAAGTCAGCAGTGACGTGGCTGGTTCCTCCGCTCAGGGTGTCACCAGGCTGAAATCAAGGTGTCAGCCTGCCAGACTGGGCTCTAATCTGAAGATTCTGGGGGTGAATCACTCAGGTTGTTGTCAGAATCCAGTTCCATGTAACGGTTGGAGAGAGGCCACTGTTTCCATGCTGGCTGTCAGGCAGGGTCATTCCCAGCTTGTAGAGGCCCTGAGAATTCTTTGCCTGGTGGCACTCTTTCTCCGTATTCAAACTTGGCAACAACAGTTAGAATCCCTCTCATGCTTCGAATTTCTCCGACCTGCACTTCTACCGCCTCTCCCTACTGCTTCTGCGGGCTTGTGTGGTGACCTTGTGCCTACTCAGATAATCCAGGATGATCTTCCTGTCTTAAGGTCAACAGATTCATAACCTTGATGCTAACTGCAAAGGCGCTCTTGCCACATAAGGTAACATACTCACAGTCCTGGGGATTAGGGCATGGAATCTTCTTGGGGACCACAGTTATGTTACATGAATATCATAAAATACAGTACAGAGACCAGATAAGCCAAACCAGAAGCTAGGCAAAGTTCAACTTTCACCTCAACCTTTTCCTGCCCAGGTATTTTAGGAACCAGGTCCTAAGGGCTGCTAGTAAAATGGTCAAATTGATTACAAAACAAGAAGAAAGCTATAAGATCAGCACTGAATAAAGTGAAACTTGAAATAATTCATGCAGCAGGGTTACTGCACTGTTCAGAAGGGAACACACATTACCTGCTGGCATTGGGTCATTGCAGCGGCAAGAAATGAGCCCTCTCTTTTCCTCTCTATTCCCTTCTGGCCGTTCCTGATAAAGATAGAAACATCATCTAGATCTGTTCATGGTCTAATTCTCTGTGCAGTCTAGGTTTTTTCTTCTTTGAAGAAATACAGTCAGTTATGTAATACTTCTGGTTATCTCAGACGGTTTTCTTAAGATATAATGCACAATCACAGGACAGATACATTGATAGTTTGGGATTTGCTTTTCATTTTCTCCAAAATGGTCCAGGATTTAATGCTGCTTATTTTTTAAAAATAGCTTCATGGGTACATGTAATTCTAAATTGGAAAAGGCAGGAAACTATTGTTTACTGGAAAACGTGGGTCAGGCTCATGACAGATAATAGCTATCTGATCTTTACAAGAACTAGATTGAATATACATTATTATTCCTACTTTACAGATGGGGAAACTAAAACTCACAGAGTTATATCATTTTCTCTAGGTCACTGAGCTATAACTCTTAGAGTCATGTTGATGCAAGTCAACACATTGGCTTGACATCCCATCTGTGGGGAGTTTTTTCCATCTCCTATGGGCTGGACACAAACTCGCCTTTTGTAGGTCCAACATCAATGATGCTACTTGAGTCTTCCAGATTATCTTCCACCTATTTCATACAAAATTACGCCCGTCTCTCAGGAGAAAGAGTGTTGAGCTGCTCCTGGTGGCCTCTTGAATTGGGGCCAATTTGCTCTCAACATGGCAGCATGTCCTTGAAGTACATGGCATCTCTTGGTGCTGTTTGCTAACTTGAGCTCCGTAATTGCTGTTCTTCCTTCTCTTCTGTTTCATTTGGTAATTTTTGTCAGGTTCTAGAGGTTTTGTTAAATAAGAGCAGAGGGGTAAGAGACCTGTTCTTAGGCTATTATTTTCTCCAAAATGTTTGCATTTGTTTTTTAGCCCAATTTGAGAGACTTTGTCTGTTTCGGTGGGAGTTTAACCTTTTTTTCTATTCCAACATAATAGCTCGTTTGACTGGCTCCACTTCTGTCTCCTTGCTAATGAGGGAGTTTAAGGCTTTCTTGCTTTTTCCTTTGTCTTCTGTCTTATGCCATATGATTATGTCTTGTTTGTTTATATCGTTTCCAAAGATTGGAAGGCAGATCCTGCTTTTAAAATAGGCTTGTGGTTCCCTTTTAGTTTTTCAAGAGCATTATTGCTGTAGACAGAATGTTTGTCTCCAGAAAATTCATATGTTAATTCCTAACCCACAAGGCAATGGCACAAGGAGGTTGGGCCTTTGAGGGGTGATTAGATCGTGAAGGCGGAGCCCCCGTGAATGGAATTAGTGCTCTTATAAAAGAGACCCCAGAGAGCTCCCACACCTCTTCCACCATGTGAGGACACAGCAAGAAGATGGCCGATGCGCCAGGTAGAGTGTCCTCACCAGATACCGGGTCTGCCAGAACCTTGATCTCAGACATCCAGACTTCAGAACCATGAGAAATAAATGTCTGTTGTTTATAAATCAGCTAGTCTGTAGTATTCTGTTATAGCAGCCTGAACAGAGTAAGATAATTCTTTTTTTTTTTTTAAGATTGGCCCTGAGCTAACATCTGTTGCCTATCTTCCCCTCTCTCTCTCTCTCTTTTTTTCCTCCCCAAAGCCCCCGTACATAGCTGTATATCCTAGTCGTAAGTCCTTCTAGTTCTTCTGTGTTGGATGCCACCACAGCATGGCTTGATGAGTGGTGCATAGGTCCACGCCCAGGATCTGAACCAGCAAACCTGGGGCCATCAAAGTGGAGCATGCAAACTTAACCACTCAGCCACGGGGTCAGCCCTAAGACAATTCTTAAACCCATGTTACAGATCTACATGAAAAATACTGAGAAGAATGCCTGACACCTAATAAGTGTCTCATAAATATTAGTTATTTGCATTATTATTGATACTTAAATTGTTCAATATCATGAATGAAATGGTCATCTTTTAACTCCATAGCCAATGAGGGCAGTTTATATTTTATTAACTCATACTTTCATATTCTTTTCTGATACAATATGGGATTTGAAACCCAAATTATTTTTGTTAAATGTGTTACGATAAATATACCCTTTTCAACAACTTTTGGCATTTAATTCCTGTGGATAGATATATTTGAAACTTATTTTTGTATGAAACACTCTGTTTGTCTGGTGTTAACCAGACTTTGTATCCCATAATTTCTCCATTCTGAGTTCTTGTTTATATTTCATCTCTTTGTGAGTTGAAGGAGATTTTATTTTTGAGAAGAGCATTTGGATTATAAAAAAATGGAATCCTTGAATATTTGAGAATGCTTTTTCTCTTTGCTTTTACACATTACAGATTTCTTGGTTGGATATGAAGCACCGGTTATCAATTTTCCTACTCTAAGAGGAAAAAGGCATTTCGAATCCCGGCTTCCATATGAAATTTCTGAGCACCACATGATTTGGCTCCTTGTGGGTAGCCTGTTTTTATTCTTTTGTGTTTCTTCCCTGAATGGTTGAAGCACCCTTTTCCTTTATCTTCACAGTTCAGAAAAAGAAAACTTTCAGATTCCATCTTGGTGGGAGTGGGTCCTTCTTAATCTTCAGGTAGATATTATGTTTCCTTGTTCTTAACTTTTTTTTTCATAGATCCATGCTCCTTTTCACTTCTTTTCTTAAGTCTTTGAATGAAGAGAGATTTATCTAGGCTTGATTTGTGCCAACAGACCAGGTCTGTGGCTTCTCCTTTGCCCTTCTCTCTGTTCCCTTGTTCTGGGGGATGTTTAATGCTATTATTTCAGGTTCACACTGCAAAGGTGTCTGTCCTGGCACCAACAGGCATTAGCTCATGCATTGCTGCTATTTTTTGTGAAAACTCTGCTTATCCCATTGCTAGACTATTCTTTCTTTTCCATTCTGGATTAATGTGGGTAATCCCCCACTTCCCCAGGTGCCTTGATGCCAGAACATTGTCTCCCTCAATCCGCTCAACATCCTATATCCTGGACTCACACATACCAGGGTACCAGGACCCTCTGTGCTGTGGACAGCCTCCTTGTACTTTTCACTCTGTCGTTTTCCTAAGAGTTGCCCTCTCTGAGGGCAGAGGGACTTGGAGGAAGAGAGAAGGACCAATGCTCTGCCTTAAAAAGCAACAGTGTATTGTGGGTGTGTGCCTGCAGGGCAGTTTTCCACTTTCTGCTTCATATGAAAGCATATTGTTAGAAAATCCTGTTAATAGATCCATTTTTTAAGCACAAAGCTAAGAGCAGAAACACTCTGCTCTGTGGCTTCAAACAGTGCCTGCATCTTCATGTTGCCACTGCATGTATAAAATTGCATGTATCGCTCACAGTAATAATCAAAGAAATGTGTTTGACCCTGCAAAAATCTGCCACAACTACTGGAAAACTGCTCACAGTGTGGACCTTCCTATGAGCTGTGAATCAGGTTACAGATTGGCCTGGAAGTGCCAATATTCAGGCCGCCCTACATGTTCAATTTATTTAGCAAGGATGTAGAACTTGATAGAATGGGGTGGCTTCAGAAAGCAAGGACAGGTGCAGTTCTTCTGGGGGAGGCTTTTGGCTGCCCCCATGTCCTCTTTGGAGTGCCCATATGTGCCTGACATTTTTGCTCAGGTGGATATGTTTTCCAGTTAAGAAAGAGGTGGAATTTTTGCCATGCCCTTGCCCTGTCATAAAAGTGGGCTTAGGTTAGCAACCCAGAAGAATTTGCACTAACAAACACTAAGGTTTATGTTAGGGAATAATTATACAGTGTGGGATCCCTCGATTGTTGAGTCAAACGCATCCTCAGCCAAGCCCTATTTCTGTTTGAGCACGGAAGGCGAAGTCACTGCCCAGGAGTCCCTGGAAAAGTTTTGTGCCTCCAGGTTCTTGGTGTTCCAGAGAGCGTGTCCTTCCATATTGCCTGATGTCCGTTCTTTCCGTGACACCTACTGGGTGCTGGCTTCTGTCCTGCGTCCTGGATATTTAACACTATCAAAGTGGCAAGTTTCTTGCCCCCTAGAACCCGTAGATCAGTTAGGGGAACGTGACTCCAGTTTCTCCTGGAGATTATAGTGAAGCTGTGGTTTTCCTTTTACATGGAAAATTAGAGATGATCTTGTCTAACAGGAGAAAGATCAAGAATTAGTCATGTACTTGTGTTTCTGGATTAGTGGAAAGACTTTATATATTTATTCCTAGATATTCAAACCTAGGACATACAACTGCTTTGTTGCTAAATTGACATGAAGATCAAGTTTTCTTGAATTCTTCTTCTTTTTTGCTACTATGTATATCCATGTGAGTTTATGCTAATATATATGTAAATTTATGCTACTATCTGTATCTATATAAGTTTACATGTGAGTTTATGCTACTTTGTATATCCATAAATTTTATGCTAATATATTATATTATCCCTGAATATAATATATCCAGGATCCCTGAATCCCTGATATTAGCATATATCTATATCCGTGTATGTTTTCGGCTACTATTAAATAAGAGTCTTCCTGTACCTCCTTGTCTTTCAGTTGTCACTAACTGGTATTCTGGTCAAAGGGAAGGGAGTTTAGGGAATGACCAAGTTAAGAACCATCTTATGTAATAAAACATTGTCTTTCGATAAAAATTCAATTAAACGCATGAGTAGATAGAAAAATCAAGTCAGCATTCTTGCTGTTTGATATAGACTGCACACTTGCTACAGCCGCGCATCAAGTTGCGTACAGATATTGTAATTGTCAAGTGTCAAACTTTTGCAATAAGGGCATTATTTTATGGTATATTATAAAATTTTAAAAATTGACTCTCCATTTAAAAGTACATAGGAAGTTTCTTAAAGCTCCAGCTAAGATCATCTTCTTTTGGGAAATGAGAAAAGAAGGGTAGGTGCCAGTCTAAATATGGGAGGATTTTTAAAATATAGAACACAATTTCTGATTATCTCAAGAAAATTTGTAAAAGTGGCACTAAATGTTTTGGTTTAAAGTGTACATTAGATCAGAGATGTTTTTGTAAGGACACGGAGAATTGACCAAACAAGCTTTCTTAAAATTATTATTAGCTGTGGTGTTAATTTAACTTTGTTTTCTTCAGTAAGGTCAAGTCAGTGAGCTAAGTTTGATCATGTACCCCCAGCCCAGCTGCCATCTGCTTTTTCGAAGAGGTCTTAGGTATAAACAAACCAATCAGAAAGAAGCCCTGTTTCTGCTGTGGAGGACTGGGGGAGGAGCCTTGAGTGACAGGACCTGCTCTCCTTCACAGCAGCTGGGGCAGAGCTCAGAGTTAGCGGAATGGGAGGGAAGCACAGGGATTGTGTAGGAGGCTCCAAAAAACCTGCACCCAGGTCACAGGTGGCCGGCTGGGATTCATACCCTAGACCCGTCCTGTGTGAATAATGCTGCAAACCCAACACACCACCTCCCACTGCTCCTCTCTCCCCTACGGGAGGCTGGGGTGGGGGTGGTGGTTGAGGCCCCCTATGTCATCGTCCAAGAGGAGCCAGAAATCCATCCATCCGCATCCACAGTGTTCCACAGGAGAGGAATACACGACCTTTGACATTGCACCACCTGCAGGGCACTTTCCTTCCTGCAGGTACCTGGGGCTGAGTACCCAATTGGATCAGACCATGCGAGTGGGCTGGGAATGACTCCCCCTGAACTGTTGCTTTCTGCCCTAATTCTCCCTGTTCACTTGGAAGCCACTCTCCCACAGATGATGGGTGATTTTTATTTCTCTGGAACAAAGCCTGGTTAGTGTTTCCTAGGGTGCTTTGAAGAGCAGCTCTGAAGCATCTCCTGGGAGAATTTGCCCAAGTATTTTTTTTCACCATACGTGGCCCTAAGACATTCTGTGCAGTAGCAATATTTAGTCCCTCCTGCATCCTCTTATAGGGTCCCACCCCTAATCCCTGATGCCCACACCCCATATCTGTCTCCCACGACTCATTTTCCTTCAGTAGTTGGCTCACCATCTTTTACTTGAATGTCCCTTGAATCTACAGAAGTGTTGGTTTCCCAAATATGTTTATTTTTATTTAGAGATTTTTTAAATTTAAAATGTGTTTTTTAACGTGTATGCCCACTACATACACAATTATATTTTTTTAAAAACTATAAATGTAATTGCTCACATGCTTTCCATGCAGCCTTCTATTCTTCCTTTTCAGGAGAAGGTGCTTCCCATTCCACCACCACTAAAAAAATTGTCCACCTTTGTCTTGAACCCCACCTTCCTCCTTGTGGGTGTCTCCCCGCTCCTCTCTTTGCTCACATAATCCCAGACTTTGTGATGATGCAGACACACACCTCATAATGGCACAAACACGGGAGACCGACATCATGATGTCCTGCTGATTTACGGCATGAATCTTTCACCCATGGCAGCTGATTCTCACTGTTTTAAAATTATTTCCTGTGTGTTCTGTCTTCCCCTCTCAAAATATTATGCAGATGATAAAGGCACCAAATGTGGCAAACTGTACCGGGTCTGTGACTAAACATGAGAAAACAGCTGAAAAAAGAAAATTCTCTTATAAAAGTGATGAGACTCCAGAATTACCTGTCAGAACCCTGCAGCTGTGAATGGAGACAAATTATTGCACCTGCACACCTGGTTAAAAAAATAGCATGAATCCATGAAGACTTTTTTCAGATATGATTTTGAGTGAATCCATTCTTCCGTTGCTTCCTTCATTCTGTGGAGATAAAAAGGGAGAAATTACAAATGTCAGTTAGTAACGCAAATCTTTGCACCTGCCGGTTCTCTCAATGAGTCTGTGTAGCCTCTACATGGACCACTATTGTATTCAAGAGGAGCAAATGCACATTGAATGCATAAATTAGTACACGTGAAATTGTACTGCTTGGGGAAATGATAAGTTTAAAATTGAGGAGAGAGAGAAATCTTAGTAAGATTGAGGGTGAGGGGATATATAATTATGGGAAGGGAGCTTTCATGGAAAGCAATGAGGAATTTTCAGAATCCTATTCTCCTCTTGGACAGAAAACCCCATCTTCGTGTTCTTCACTTCCATCACAGTCTCACCAAAGTCCTTCCTCTCTTCAATGTATTGCTGAGATTTTCATTCTCTGCTCATACTTAATGTCTCTTAAGTGTTAAACTTTTTGGAGGGGGGTTGTAAATACATTTTACCGAATATTTCCAGTAACGTGTATGTCTGTCTGGAAGGAATTTCTTAGTGAGTTCTAGAAATAGCAGAAAGAAATAGAATAGGCAACCTACATTTTGTTCTTGTGTTATTAACCTTTTGAACTATCACCATCATCATCATCATCTTCATCAATATTATTATTCAGATTTTTTAAATGATAAGGAAGTGGCTTAGAAAGGATCAATTATTTGTACACACTCTCAAGTGGCTTGATCAAATTCAGCTGTGCACCCAGATCTGTATAACTGCAAGGCACATGAGGTTTTTTTTTTCACTGTACTACCTGGAAATTGTGTTTTACCTGTGGCAGGTGATATAAGCCAAAGGAAGAAAGCAAGCAGGCATTTAGTCGATCATATATGCTAGCTCTGTTCTGGGCTTGTTCCCAAAGCACGGTCACTATATAGACATCCAAGGTAAGTCCTGTATGGATTTAACAATAAAAATGCTAATGACTGAGGTTTGTATCACTATTTAGGGGGAGGAGGTGGACATTGGCTGACTTGGTGTTGTACGTTTTTTTTTTTTTTAAAGATTTTATTTTTTCCTTTTTCTCCCCAAAGCCCCCCCGGTACATAGTTGTGTATTCTTCGTTGTGGGTTCTTCTAGTTGCGGCATGTGGGACGCTGCCTCAGCGTGGTTTGATGAGCAGTGCCATGTCCGCGCCCAGGATTCGAACTAACGAAACACTGGGCCGCCTGCAGCGGGGCGCGCGAACTTAACCACTCGGCCACGGGGCCAGCCCCAAGTGTTGTACGTTTTTAATACACAAAATCTCTCATGGAGGAAATTGGAAATGGCAGAGGATTTGTTTTATTTTTTCTAGGAGCCCAGCATATTTATGAATTCGTTCACTTTAAGTTGGGAAGCTATGGCTGGCAGATAAACCAATCTATTGAATCTTAAATATAAAATGTTTTGCTGTATTCTTACAATGGTAGTCTGTCTGTGACTTAACACAGACCAAAGGAAACTAAAAATAAAATCCTCTAGCCGGTTCTAACTGTAAGATAATCTTTATAGACCTTTCTCGGTTCTGCTGAAAGTTACTCAGTATGTCCGCTTCAAACCGCTGAGATTAGGAAGAGTTCAAAATAATCTCAAGGATGCTACTCCCGGTGAATGTGTGACAGTGCAGAGTTTCTGTGTGCGTCTAAAGCTTCAAGGCTATTGGAGAACAAAGGTTTCCCAGCTGGAGCCATGAGACTTCGTACATAATATGGATTTTGAAACATCAAGCAGAAACAAGAAAAGAAAAGCAAGAACTATAGTTGGACAGTGGGTGTTACAACACACTTTCACACATCCAGTCTTCTCTTCTGAGTTGTTGCTTGTGTACTTATGCAAAAAATATCCTGAACATTGTGGACAGACTGAAATAAAATTTCCTAAAATGAAAAATAATCTAGAGGGCTGGCCCTGTGGGGTAGGGGTTGAGTTTGGTGTACTCTGCTTCTGCGGCCTGGATCCCAGGTGCGAGGTTGGATCCCAGGTGCAGACCTACACCATTCATCAGCCATGCTGTGGCAGCAACCCACATATAAAGTGGAGGAAGACTGGCACCAATGTTAGCTCAGGGCTAATCTTCCTCAAGCAAAAAAAGAGGAAGATTGACAACAGATGTTAGCTCAGGGCCAATCTTCCTCAGCAAAAAAAAAAAAAAAAAAAAACCAGAAAAACAGAAACAACTGGAAGTTGGCAAAAGAAGAGACATAGAGAGAGCCTTCTTGTTTTCATTTTTGAATGAGATGTTAGAAGTATGATGGCCAAAGGTGGAAGTTCAAGTAAAGACTAGTGCAGAGCATGAAGAAATGTGAACATGGGTTTTATGAGAGATTGTTCAGTGAAATGGGGATCTGGAGAAAAGGAAACTGAGAACCACGTGTGTGGTAGGTGGCCTTCTAAAATGGCTCCTAATGAGCCTCAGCTCCTGATAGTCACAGGCCTGTGTAATTCTCTCCACTTGTGTGTGTGCAGTCCTTCTAGTGACTCCTTTTCAAACAATAGAACAAAGAAAAAGTGATCTGAGAGGAGGTTGTTGTCTTCATTAGCTAGGGCTGCCATAACAAAACACCACAGGCTGGGCAGCTTAAACCACAGACATTTATTTCTCACAGTTCCGGAGGCTGGAAGTCCAAGATCAAGGTGCCAGCATGGTCAAGTTCTGGTGCACGGCCTCTGCCTGGCTTGTAGATGACTGCCTTCTCACTTGTGTGTTCACATGATGGAGAGAGAGCAAGCTATGATGTCTCTTCATCTTCTTGCAAGGGCGCTAATGCCACCATGGGGGACTCACCCTCATGATCTCACCAACAGTGGTCTGGAATGGAGGGGCTCTTGTCCATCAGTTCACGAGGAGCTGAATCCCATCAACAGCTACATCAGTGAGCTTGGCAGCGCACCCTTCCCGGGTGGGTTCTGGAGATAAGACTATAGCCCTGACCGGCAGTTTGAATTGCAGCCTGTGAGAGACCCTCCTGAAGTGGAGGACCCAGGTCAGCCGTACCCAGAGCCTTGATCTGTAGAAATTGCAATAAATGTTGTTGTTTCAGGTCACTAAATTTGAGATAATTTGATTATTGGATACACAGCAATAGATAATAAACAACATGGTAGCCCTTTTCAAATATTTAAAGGGCTATAAAAGGGAAGAAGAGGTTAGATTTACTCTGTTGATCTTCCAAGAGCAAATGAGTGCCAGTGAATGAAAGTTAAAGGGGTAAGTATAGTTCATTTAAAGTGAATACTTTCTAACTATCTGAGATTTCTGAAAATAGAATAAACTTCGATGGAAAGCAGTGAGTTTCTCATCAAAGGAGTTCAATCAGAGACCGAATGACCATCTCTCAGAAATGCCACAGGGCTATCCAAGTCTTGCACGGAGGCTGGACTGGATCCCTAGTTCCCAAACCTGGATACCCATCAGAATTACATGGGGAATGTTTAGCAAATGCCGAGTTCTCACCCTCACCACCAGAGATTCTGAGCCAGCCAGCAAGTTGGCAATGAGGCTCCAACTTGCATATTCTTTGACAAGTTCCTTAACTGTCAAGGATTGAGGTCTGCAGCTCACTGCACTGGAAGACCTCTCCCCAGTCTTTGGATTTTAGGTTTCCCATTTAAATGACTGTAACCAATAAAGTTAATGCTTTATTGTTTCCAGTTTATTTTTCTAAACTTAGATTTTTTGCCACATGTGTCTTTCTCCCCATTGAGGACAAAGTGGGCTTGGGGACGTGTTGGAATGAGAAAACGTCTTCCTGAGAGGAATGTGGTAATATTACTGGGCATAGGGGGCAAGTTATTTCATCACCTTAGCAAATAGAAACACTGAGTTCTTTCCATTTTCAGTAAACCCTCATTGAGATATCTTTTCTGACAACCTGAGTTTTTTGCCAATCATTGATCAGGGAAATGAGATAAGAATGTGTTTCCATTCACTTCATAAATATATGTACAACAATGGGTTAGCACTGAAACAACCATGAACAAAAGAGAAAATCTCTATCTTCAGGGAACCCGGAGCCCAGAGGAGGCACGGAAAAGATCTGATGTGAAAAGAGAAGTCCCAAGTACTATGAAACAGGTAAAGAGGTACCTATCCCAGATCTGAGGGGAGAAAGAGAGGTGAGGAGAGATGAGGAATAATGGAAGCTCCCTTAGGCTGTATGAGAGCATTATGACTTTATTTTAAGGGCATTTTGGGTTGTGCTGAAGAATTTTAAATAGGGGAGTATCAATCATGTTTCAGAAGATCACGTTAGCTTTTGGTATACAAAGATTAAAGAGTAGGATATTGCATTTAATTGTGTTTGAAGAAACACATGCGAATAATTTTAAAAGTCAGTTATGGTTAAAAAAGTCTTATAACAAAAAAAGCACTTCTTTTTCCCATCTCATCCCCTCTCCCATTTTAACTGCTTTCTCAAAGGCCATTAACACTTTTATGGTTTCTTCTGGAATTCAGAGGAAGATATTTGTTCTTTTGTTTGCTTAGAGGTGACTCTTCTCCATTGGCATTAAAACAATTTTAAAACAATCATCAAAATAAACAGAACCACCAACCTCTCTCAACTCCCTGCCCCTCACCTCAGTGTCTGACCGTAGGCATATGGTGGTGGTGGAGATGGGAAGATCAATTGATGTAACAGGTTTCTGAAAACTCTAGAAGTTAGTCATCTTGTATAATTGAAACTCTACATCCGTTGAACAAAAACTTCCGTTTCCTCTACGCCCAAACCCTGGCAACCACCGTTCTATTTTCTGCCCTCTTTCCACGCAAGACTCCTTTCCCCGTTTGTTCTGGACCAAGCTTTATGCGTTTCTTAAAGCTGAGAGAACAGTTCCTTTCAAAAAGAAGATGCTCCATTCGTGTTGACTGAGCTATCTTTAAAATCTGACGTTGCTTGGTGTTGTTGATTGTCATGCAGACCTTGAAGTCCTCTCCTACTTTGAAAGTTCCCACATAAAAGGAAAGGCCAAATTCCTTCATACATAAAATATTACCTTAAAATAATTTCGTCAAGGTACATCATTCCATCATTCCCATTGAAGGAATCATTTATAAATTCTGCATCCACCCCACCCCCACGCCCAAGGTTTGGAGAAGCTGCCCCAGAATCCCACTAACTTGCAAATAAGCATCTCAGGCAAGGTAATTTGCATGACAATAGAAAAGTGCAATTGCACTAGTTTTAAAGAAGGGATTACTGGAACTTTCATTTAAGACTTGAAAGGTTTGACAGAATTGTCAAAACTCCCACTCATCAGGCTTTGCAAGATGAGTGGTACAGATCTGACATCATTCCCCAGCTCTTCAAGGCCTTCCTCTGAGATCTCACCCTCCCGTGCCTTGGTCTCGGAATGGGAGATTAAAGGCTGTCTGTGCACGCCTTTCTCACCGTAATTTACAGCAGGGAGTCTCACCCGGAGATGCAAATCCTTCTCTTCAGAGGACACCACAGTAAGTCACAGGGCCATGGTGTTGTTTTGCTTTTGGCCCCATGCCAATCACGGGAACGTCTCAATGTCAATTCCTCATGCTCTGTTAGTCACGGCTCACGCTCCTCCTCGAACATTCTATTTTCTCCTTTCTCTCTCCGGGTGACCTCTTTTCCTGGAGGCCCCTCCCTTCTCTTTTCCTACTTCTGAATTTTGCGTTACGGCAGCTGGCCATGCCTGGCCCTTTCGTCTTCCACGTTTACACTTAGAACGTAGACAAATCCTCTGATTTATAGCCTCCTTCTCACTTGGATGAGCCGGAAGTGTTAACGGATGAAAATGACATGCAGAGAGGATGGCTCCCGTGGGAGAAGATACCTGTTTTCAGATCTATGCATCTCTGCTCACGTGGGTCAGTCACTCCTCCCCAAATGCTAAAGATGTTGAGAGAAATAAGAACTTCATCAATGCAAATGTTATCTTAACCATACATGAACTAATCGTATATTTTTGAGAATTGGAACTGTATTATTTGACTATGAGGAAGAGATAGGTGTTCGTAGTTTTGTTGGGTTCTGCTTCAGGACAAAGCAGCGCCTTCAAATGCAGTATTGTTTGGGTTGAGCCTCCCTGAGAAGGCATAAATTACACGCAGCCTCCTGCCAGAAACCAGTTGTGTAACGGACAAAGAGGATGAAGTTCTCCAGTCATCCATTCTCAGTGTGAGACAGTGGGAAGGTCCTGGGGTCTGCAGACACACCCGGGGGACAGTAGCAGTTAGTAGCTCAGAAACTGTCCCAGGTTGGGGCCAATATCTAAATCCTGAGCCTCAGCTGGTATTCACCATGTCATTGTCTTTTTTCTTCCCTTCCCTCAATGTACTCCCCTCTCATTCATCCTCTCGGAGGGGAATAGTTTCTCACTTCATAATTAGCTAATCTTGTCATTGACGTCTAGGACTTGTAATAATTCTGATTGAGGATGGTGCTGCCCCCTTAGGGAGCATTTTAGAAATTTGTGGGGCCATTTTTAGCAGTTGCAATAAATGACGACACTTCAGGCATTTCTAGGTGGGGTCAGCTAGGCAAGACATCCTGGTACTCAAAGGCAGCCCCACAGCAAAGAATGGATCCACATCCTACATGATTCTCAAAAGTCTTCCTAGATACCTCTAGAGGTGTAAACTTCATAATTATGTCTTTTCATAAAATTTCATACTTATCTGAGTCTAGAACCTAACTCTGTTTTCTCTGTGAACTCAAGGACTATTTCCCCACAATGTTAAGACATGATTTTCTTGAAGCAAATAAGTATCATATATTGTTCATGAGATGACATTATACTTTGTTTTGCTTAGGACTTGACCAAATCTGGAGCACCATTTTGGAAAATCATGTAACTGATATCAACTCCACTCACCATATTGGAATCATCTTAACATACAGAGGAGTTTCCATATGGGACTATGTTTTCTGTGGTAGTTGGTCACGACTGGTTTTGTTCCATATTCCAAGAAGAACATTTGATACTATGCTTAGAACTAAGACCAACCCATGCTCATGTGAAGACCTGTCATGCTGCCTCACGTTCTCCCCTTGGACAATCTGTGATTTTCCTTGGCTTGTTACCCTTACTTGTTTCCCTTTTTCTCTTACCACCATTGAAGAAATCTCCTCTGTTGGTCCTTATCCTAATGCTAATTGTTATTGTAGTGCCTCTGCATTCTACACTTTCTCGTCCTGCATTTTCCCTTGGGAACCTCTTCTGATCTCTTCTTAAAACCTCGGCTTATGCATCCTAACGAGGCACAAGTGTCTTTACATCATTACGTCTTCTCGTGTAATTATACCTAAACATTTGTGTGTTGGAATACATATTTTATTAGAACTATTTTCCTTTGTATCATGGCAAGGGCATCACATCGATTTACTTTCAAATTATGATTGTAGTATGTTACAAGAGGTTTTTCTTTATTTCAAGATGAGAAAGAAGACATTCCATTTGTTATTAAAAAAGAGACCTTGATTGGGATACCATTTAGAACCTCTGGGATATAATGAGAAAGATGTGAGGGGGACCCCCCCCCATGCCCTGCCTTCTCTCTTTCTAAGAAGAAAGATTTCATGATGGCATCCTGAAGACATGCCAACGCCCTGCATGACTAACTGAAAGAGGAGTTCCTCTTGGGAGTGGGGAAGGAGCAGTGGGCCATCATCATGGTCTGGCTTGGCCACAAGTTATGGGACCGTGTACAAATCTTCTAGTCTCGATTCTCTACGTGTCCCTAATGGCAAATACACATGTCCAGCAAGTGGATGTCCGCTCAACCGACAAGGACTTGTCCTCATGCCACCGTCTCTGGGAAGGTTAGTCCTTTTCACACTGCCTTGCCATGATTTGTTTCCAGGTATAGCTGTGCAATTCAATCATATTCCCTTTGGGGAAAGGGAATATTTCATGTTCATCTTTACGTCCTTGGACTTAAGTACTGAAAATTATAAGGTACTTCAAATGTGCTTGCAGACTCAATGCGCTACTTACATCTTATAGTTTATCCCAAGGATAGGCAAGTCCACTTCTACCTTCCTAACACCTTTCTCTTTACTCATCTTGATTAGCCCGGAGAACCATTGCCATGCTTAACTAAAATAATGATCACCAACCTGCTTGGGAGCCACTATAGTTATTATAATTCTCCCTCACTTTGGCAATTTTAGATCAAAGAGAAGGAGAATGTGGAGGGAATTATGTCAAGCAAAAGGTAGCTTTATTTCCCCGATCCAGGCATCAAAATCAGAGTATAAATGTGATACAGCTTTATGCATATAAAGGGCCATTTCCTGGAGGCACACATCATAACCACAGAATGAAATTTACATTCCTTCTGGCTCTAATTTCATATTTATGAAATTTTTATAGGTTTTCTAATAGAGACTATGCTTAAAGTTTTGCCAAGGTGTGAAAAATATTTTACAGCAAATGGATGTATTCACAACTATTCTTAAGACGTGAGAGTAAAAATATAAATAGTTGAAACATTTTCTGATGAAAGGCTAAAAGATCCTGGACATTAATCACATGCCCTGCCATGCCATTGGACACTTTGATATATATTGTCCTATTTAATGCTTAGAAAACTTCTTAAGGTAGAACTCATCATCTTCTTTTTATAGATGAGGGGGCTGGGACCCAGATATATGGTCACAGTGCTAATAAATGATGGATACGTGGGAGCCGGATTTGCCTGACTCTGAAAACATTTTTCTGCTAGACTCTGCTCCTCATTTAAGTGATGTCTTTCTTTTGTCTTTCTATTTTTTTTCAAACTTCCTTTTCCTAAGTGGAGTGGGTACCATTTTTTTGGCTATTCCCTTCGTGAACATATTTTTCCATAGTCAAATTTAGCCACTTTTACATGTCTCTCCTCATTAACAAATGCTTCCCGGTATGTATAATAGAGATGCATAGATTTCCATTTATCTGCATATGGCAAATGGAAATTTTAGCCAATTGGAGTATGGCTTTGAATATCTGTCCTCATAAATAGAGATGAGGGCACATGCTGAACATGGCCCAGTAACAGCCAGCCTCAGGAGAAACCTTCAATCTTTTTTCAGAATAGGGCTGACCTGTGTGTGTTACCCTGAAAAGAAATGTCACGTGTTGTCTTCTCCCTACAACAAGCCTGTCCTTCCTGAAACACCACACCTTCTTGACCCACATCACACACGTTAAAAATTCACTATGTTCAAACATCCTCTTGTTTCACTTCCAACACCTGGAGAAGCAGGGACACTTTCTCTTACAAACGTAAGTGACAAATCTCTGACACAGAGCACCAATTATGAGATCCTGAAAACTAAATTTTGACTCACAAAGAATTCAGTCAGCCATTTCATTTATATGGGTGCTTTGATTATCAGGGAAAAGAGGAAAACATTGGCATTTATTGATAGTCCTATTATATAGTAATTACCTCATACCTGAGGAAGCAATTACAAAGAGCCAACGGAGGGTAATACAACTGTCTTTATACCTAGATAGCGCATCCCTCTGCCTGTCCACCATTAAACAGTTACTGAATGGCCTCCACTAGGAATTAGAAGGACAGCAAAAGAAATGGAAGCAAACCAGGAGCAAAAAACTATCACTTCCTTTAGGGACTCTTAAGTGAAAACATCACTTTAGCATACCTGTAGAAAGATGATCTAGGTTGTTAAAAGAAAAAAAAAGCGTATTTGCAATTGGCAGTCTTTTGGATGACTCCTCAAAATTCATTTCCTGCCCTTTGTTGTCTACCTGTCCAATTACTAGTGGTGTTTTCAGGACCTGGTGCTGACTTTAGGTCTCCTGGCTTATGTTCTGCGTCCTTCATACCCTCTGCCTGCTAACAGAATCCTGTATTCATGTCTCCAAGCCAATCTCTCTGGAGAACTCAAAAATTGTACATTCTCCTGACTAGCATCACCTAGTTTGATGTTGTAGGAGAGGAAGAACTATTCCTCTCCCCTCTAGGTTCTTCTAGCTGGTCTAATAATTAAATTGATATGAGACAGAATAACAGGAGAAAATCAAACAAAGTTTAATAACGTGTATAATAACAGAAACTCAGGAAAACTGAGCAACTCACTAAAATGGCACCACCTTAAATATCATCTTCAGCTAAAGACAAAGGAAGATGTTGGGGGTAGTGGTTCGGGACTCCAGAGGGGAGGAAGGCAATTCACATGGAAATGGAAAAGCAATGTTTGGTAAATAGATGTTTGTTGGGCCATCTGTAGACAATGGGACCCAACTTTGGTAAAACGGGCCTTGCTAGGTGCCTTCCTGTCTAACATTCCTAGAGTTATCTATGGTGATAGCTTCCTCCTGGGACAGGCTTTCTATCTTAAATTCTTTTAGACAGTTAGGGGGAAGGTCAAAGTTTCTTTCTGAGTCTTTTGTTCTTAAAAATAATCAAGCCAAAGAGGCACATTTTGAGGTGGCAAATTCTGATCCCCCTCAATGCCTCAGAGGAATTTCAGCCTTCACAAGTCCCACACTTAGTTCTTGGGCTTCACTCTTCATTCTGTCCATTGCTCCAGACTGGTCCTCCTGCATCCTCTCTCCCTCAGTAAATAAACCCTCAGAGATCCAGCACTCACGCTACCTGTGAATCAACTTTGACAGCTTTTTCTCCTTCATCGCTCCCCTTCCAACCTAAAATCTGTCCCCAAAAGTTGCATAGTTTACTCTCAAAATGTCCTCCAGTTTTGGGATGAAGATAAGGCTGGAAAAAGCTTGAGAAGGGAGACGAACATTAAAGAAAATTACCACAAAATAAGTTGCACATTATAAATGGTAAGGGCCATAAAGAACATGTACAGGGCAGTACCTGGGTGTGCTGGGAAAGCAGGTCACACCTCGGGGAGGAGATGACCACACTTAGCAGATGGCCAGCAGTGTGCCACCAGCTATCTCTATCTCCACTGCTTCCACTGTTGGGCAAGGTACTGTCCCGTTTCACCATATTTGATAGGAGAGGAAATTGAGCCACTGTAAAGTTAAGGATCTTTGCTAAGACCTCAAAGACAGTAAAACCATGCCTGCAGGTGCAGCATGATCCCTTTCCCGGGATCCTTCTAGCCATGAGAGAACTTCAGGAAGATGTGCAAACTCAGAGCATAAGGGTGCTAGCACTGTAAGAAGCATCAGATTGCCTGAATGCTTCCCTAATTGCCATTCACGGCGTATTTACGTGCCGCTCTGCTCTGCCTGGTGTCTGGATGTCTATATCTCTTTCAGCTCACAGAGCTCCTTTACGCTCCTTTCTCTTACATGCCATTAATTCTGAAGCCTATCGGATCACATCACCTCAAACAATTTTCTAAATTTTTATACCCCATATACTGCATATAACATCAAAGTAATCAATGACAAAGTGGGAATTTTAATATTGAGATAATGAAAGAATTCCCCCTGAATTAAATTACCCTATATCAGCCTGTGAACATAATTCTCCCAAATATAATTAAAATCTCACAAAAGAAAAGATGTCAATATTATTTACCTTGAAGCCATTACTGCACAAAGTGGCGTGTGGGGTTGTGCAGTTATCTGGTGAATTGCTCGATGCCAACCATTCATGTGTGTTTTAGACACCCCGTCCCATTTTTCTTATTTTCTAGCCTTGTAAATTCCTCAGAAGCATAAAATAGGATTGTGCTGTTTCCTTCACCAGTGAAGAAATGCGTCAAACTCAGAGCTATGTAAATCTCTTATCAAAATGTTAGGAATTATCACATTCATAAGAGAGAAATTCAAGATAAGGTTGAATTCCCATAAGGCAGTCTTTAAAAAAGGGCCACATTTTTCCTTCTGCAGTCACTACACTCTTTCTTTCCATGCTTAAACCGGCTTACCTGCAAAGCGCACGTTTTAGAAGTGACAGTGAGGCTGGGGGGTTGATGTATTTATTGCCTAAAAACTGAAAAATGTATTTCATCCTTGCTTTGTCGTTGCCTAGATTTTCCACTTCTTTTCGGTAAGCATTTCCACTGCAGGAAGATATAAATGTCTCATTGACCTGTTCCCTCCTCCAACCTAGTTTTTCTAGTTGATAGAGTAGTTGCTGCATCATCCTTATGGTCGAAAAGGAGATCCTGGCTAGGATCAAGAATATTGCATGGGTTTCCTTGGACCAAAGGCTGAAAGGCAAAGATCTCATCCTAGCCTTCCATGCTGTTTCATGGCTCCCGGGTGAGCTTGGGGATCTGCTCCCACATTGTGTCCCATTTCCCACCGTCTATACCCGCCTCATGCAGTCCATCGTTTATGAGCTGCTTTCATTGACTCTAGTGTAGAGTCTGAGAGCATAGACTCTGGAGCCAGACTAGTCATGACACACACAGTCTCCAGCAATTTACTTAAACTCCCCATGACTCAGTTTCCCCATCTATAAAATGGGGATAATGGTCCTTCCTTTGTTGGCCAGCATTATGATGCTCAACTAACAGAAGGGGAAAGTGAAGCACAGTGGGGTTAGAGGGTCTGATCTCAGCATGAACCTCTTAGTGGCTGGAGGAGGGTGGTGCTATTCACTTATCCTCTTGGAGGCTCAATTTCCCACCTGTAAAATGGGTACCATAATTTACCTTCCTCAAATGATCACGATGGGGGCTTGAGTGAGATGATGGAAGCGAAAAGTGCTTTGTAAATGGAAACATATTAAGTACAGACTCATTACTGTTACTATCAAGGTAAATATTGTTATTGAAGTAATTATACACAGACACACATACGGAAAATCCTGGTTGAAGCCCTCACTTCTGGTCTTCTGTTCCTCGTAAGATTCTATCAGTAAGACCCGGTGCTGCCTTCACTCACCTGAAAACTTTCCGTTGACTCCTATATTCTTTCTTCTTGTGTCATGCCTTCCTATAGATGGACATCAAATCTTTGCTTATCCCTCATTTTGACACCAGGTTCACCACCAGGAGACACACATGGCCACCTACTAATTGTAGCTGCACAAAAAAGGGCTTCTGCATCTTTGAAACTAATTACGAAGAGATGCACATTAACCTATGCCCGGGAGGTGATTCAGACCCCGGTTTCTTTCTTTTTAGGAAAGTGGTCCAGTGGGGAGATTCAGAATGCCAGTGTCCAGAAAACGTTAGGTCTTACAGAGGAAATCACTTGTCGTAATGCACCAGGGCACATGATGGGCTGCCACATCTCTTTTTTGGCAAAAGCAATTTAAGTGAACAATGACTCTCTCCACCTCATTAGCAGGGGCTTTTCTCCCTGTCCCCCGACCCCATCTTTCCTAAGATGACTCCTTATACCTTCCAACAGTAATTTGTTCTGGATGTGTCGGCGACGCTGTATTTCCTTCAGTTTATAATGATGTTTCTTTGCATTGTTTCCCATAGAGAAGTGTTGGCTGTGACAGCTTGACAGAGTCTTCTGGGAGAAACCAGTGTCTGCCACATAATAGAGGGGTGAATTTTTAAGTCCTTGACATGAGTGGTATCTGGCCCCTAAAGATATGTGCGTAGGGCTCTTTGCAAAGAACAGCCACCAGGAAGGAAACGACATTGTGTGGGCTTTTAATATTCTTTTCTTTTAAGTAACTGCAGAGCAGTATTATGTTAAATTAGGCTCCGTGTACTTGTTCTCCTGGGGCCTCATCAAACAAGGCTTGTGTCCCTGGGATCAAACAGCAGATCTTTGCTGGTTATGTCAGCAGGCTGACTTCCCCATCCATCAGGCTCAAAGCTGGGAGGCAGGAGCAGCGTTTGAGGTGGTAGCAGGGAGCCCGCTTCCCCTCTGGCAGTTCTTGCAGTTGGCAAAGATGGAGAGGAAGAGAGGGAGAGATGCTATTTGTATGCAACCTGTGGACTCAGTGGGCAGGGTGCGAGCGAATTGTGATTTTAAGCCAGGATAGATTGTTAACAAGAATAGGACCCTCTTTCTTACACAGGAGCCCAAGTAATTGACCGCTAGAACCGCTTGAGTTGTGAGTATCGATCAGTGACAGTTAGAGGCGGTATGCCCATCACTTGTCCTGGGAGGCCTAATTAACAGCGGCTTCCTTGCTGAATTAGATAAAATTTAGTGTCCACCAAAATTAATGTGATGTTGTCTGAGCATCCTACACCTAATAGTGGAAAATCAAGTTTAAGTGGAAGGAAGCGGGGAGTCCTTTTGAGAGCTGAAACATTTCAGAGTAGAAAAGAAAGAAATGTTTAAGAGTTTGCAGGGGCCAATCAGAAGAACAGATACTTTGTATTTCTACCTACCCTTGGTAGTCTGTTTTTAAATGTAATAACTAATCGTCATCAGGAAGAACTAGCATTAAGAATTGTTTGTTGTGTTGGCTGTTTTACTTTTCCTCTAATGAGAATTGAGATTTTCCTTCCATTAGATAAAGATAGCAGGGAATACAAACTTACTACAATTTGATAGCATTGGGGAAATAAGAATATTAGAATTTGAAATTATTTCATACTTGAAAGTCAGAGTGAGGAGGACAATTTCTAAGTCGAGATTTAAACTAGAATATGAAAGAAGAAAATTTAGTCAACTATCTGGCTATTTCAGATGCCAGACCTGTTTTTGCATCTGTGATTTGTGTAAAATATGCATTTTCCTATTTATCATTCCAGTTTATCAGTGATGCAACTTTTTAATTAAGTAGCTCCTCCTTATTAGGATTTCACAGACTTCTACCAAGAAAACCCTAGGCTTCTATATAGCACTCTCTAAATAGATATCCATTTCGTCGTTTTAGAGAAACTAATTAGAAGAAACAAGAGTTATTACTCAAGTCATCTTAATGGATAGTCTGTAGACAATTTGTGGATCATAGTTTTAAAGCCCAATACTTAAATGTCTTGAGCTTTGAAGGAATAGGGATACATTTAAAACAATTATTGTATATTCAATTTCTATTTCTCTCTTCCCAAGGCATTTTTTAAAAAAGAAATAGTCTTGCCCTGTTTGTCCCAAGACTGGTTTGACAGCCAAATATGCTATTCATCTTTTGGTTTGGTAACATGTTTGAATATATAGAAATGAATAACTTTATTTTATTTTTTTTAATTTTTATTTTTTTCGGATGCACATCATATTTCGAATTCTGTATACATTACATCATGTTCACCACCCAAACATTAATTATAGTCCATCCCCTCACATGTGGGCCTAATCACCCCTTTTGCCCTCTCCCTCCCCCCTTCCCCAAAGGTAACCGCCAGTCCAATCTCCAATGCTATGTGTGTGGGTTTGTTTTTTTTTTTGTCGTTTTTATCTTCTACTTATGAGTGAGATCATATGGTATTTGACTTTCTCCCTCTGACTTATTTCACTCAGCATAATACCCTCAAGGACCATCCATGTTGTCACAAATGGCCGGATTTCGTCATTTCTTATGGCTGAGTAGTAGTCCATTGTGTATAAATACCACATCTTCTTTATCTATTCATCCCTTGATGGGCACCTAGGTTGCTTCCATGTCTTGGCTATTGTGTATAATGCCACAGTGAACATAGGCTTGCAAGTATCTGTATGCCTTTGTGTTTTCAAGTTCTTTGGATAAATACCCAACAGTGGAATAGCTGGATCATATGGTAGATCTATCCTTAATTTTCTGAGGATACTTCATACTGCTTTCCATAGTGGCTGCACCAGTTTGCACTGCCACCAGCAGTAAACAAGGGTTCCCTTCTCTCCACACCCTCTCCAACATTTGTCGTTTCCTGTCTTGTTAATTATAGCCATTCTGACGGGAGTGAGGTGATACCTCATTGTAGTTTTGATTTGCATTTCCCTGATAGCTAATGATGTTGACCATCTTTTCATATGCCTGTTGGCCATCTGTATATCTTCTTTGGAGAAATCTCTATTCAGATCTTTTGCCCATTTTCTAATTGGATTGCTGGGTTTTTTTGTTGTTGAGCTGTATGAGTTCTTTGTGTATTTTGGATATTAACCCCTTATCTGATATATGGTTTGCAAATATCTTCTCCCAATTGTTAGGTTGTCTTTTCGTTTTGTTGATGGTTTCCTTTGCTGTGCAGAAGCTTTTTAGTTTGATGTAATCCCATTTGTTCATTTAGAAATAAAGAACTTTAAAAAATCTTCAAACCATGTTTTAAATATCTACAGGTCATTAAATCTTAAAATACTTTATTTATTTTGCAAGTTTAGCCAAGTATGTTTTGAATTCTTCTTAAAAGAGTTTGGTCTATTTCAGCCAAAAACTATCACATCATGAGTCCACACTTCCTCTAAATCCTTCAGGTAAATTAGAGTCAAATGTCCTTGTAAACGTTATCACTGTGACCTTAAGAACTGTTTTTATGGGAAAAGGGGGAATCTTAGCAGTTAACCACATATCACATCTCTAGATCATCTCTTTTCCATCTTATTTTAGCCCCTTAGAGAGATCACTTGGAGAGTGATCCGTAATTATACTGAGGTGAGTCATCCTTTTAAATGCTTGCATGGCATTTTATTGAATGCGTATACCATAATTTACTTAACCATTATTCTATTGGTGGACATTGAAATTATTTCCAAACATTTATTGCTGTAAACAGTCATTCCATAAATATTCTTGTCATATCCCGTGAGCCAGAATCAACCTATTTTAATTATTGTAGCTTTAAAATATGATTTAATATCTGTGAGGCATCATTTTCCCCCTTAATCACCTTTCTTTTCCTGAATTTTACTGGCTCTTTTTGCAGTTTTTTCCCCTTTGTGAGCTATAGAATCAGCTTGTCTAGTTCAAATGTAAATCTGATTTATTTTATCTTTTTCTCAAAAGTGAACACACACATGTGGGAATGAACAAATAAAAATATTTTATACTCTGATTCTTTCATTTTGAAAGATTCTGCATTGCAATACATTGGCTATAATACCTGCAAGAATGGAATTATGCCAACTGATGAGTTGCCCACACATGATTATTATAGTAGTCTGACAAGCAGTGTCATTGACACCAACATCAAACAGTGTTGACACTTTAGTACTGAATACTTCTCATCTCAGCCATAGCCCCAATATTTTCATCTTGTTTCTAAAGTGGGAGATGGTGTTGGTGATTATATTACTTAGTTATTTAATACTGTGTAGCAAAAATATACACAAAATGTAGTGGCTTACGATAACACACATTCATTTCTCACAGTTTCCGCCATTCAGCGATCCTGGAGTGGCTGAGTTGGGTATTTCTGGCTCAGGGTATCTTATGATGTCAGCTGGGACTGCAATCATTTGAGGGCTCGACTGGAGCAGGAAGATCTGCTTGCAAGATGGCTCACTTACATGGCTGTTAGCTGCAGGTCCAGTTCCTTACTGTCTATTGGAAGAATGTCTCAGTTCCTCACCATGCAGCCTTCTCCACTGGGCTGCTTGGATGTGCTTGCAAGATGGCTGCTGGCTTTCTTCAGAATGAGTGAGCCAAGACAGAGAGCGAGATAGATGTCATAATGTATTTTATGACCTAACCTTGGGATTCATGCACCATCACTGTACAAACAATAGTATTCTATTGGTCAAACAAACCAACCCTGATACCCTGTGGGAGAGGACTATATTAGTTGTAAATAGAAGAGGGGCAGGGATCATGGGGGCCCATTTTAGGGCAGCTACTGCAGTGAGTAAGAACTGACACTTTCAGTTCTTTCTCTGGAGCCAAAGACATATCATTTTTATTCAAATTTTCAATTCCATATGGTCTAGTGATTTCCTTTTATGCTTTGGCACCATCACCAATATGTGCAATCTAGTGTGCTATACTGATCGCAGTTGTGAATGTGGTCTCTACAATAACCTTGAGGGTTACTCTAAGAGCAGTCTCTTAATTTATCAAGTTCTTGTTTTAGCATAATTCTTTTTAAAATTTAATACTTTAATTTTTTCTGCTCCATAGTTAGTCCCTCATTTAGGTTGAAAATTATTTCCCTAAACCAGTAGAGTGCAAATTGCTTCTGTCAAAAGCACCAGAGATTATGCCATCTGCTTTGTACCCGACAGGGCTACATGGTGAACATGTACATTTTCGACAATCTGGAAAAATACTTCCTTGTTACTGGCCACATCTCCCCCATTATAAGATCTCTACTTTGTTCCAGAAGACTCAGATGGGGTGAATGATGTTAAGAAATGATTGGGTGATATAGCTTCTTGTCGTTTTTTAGATTCTCTCTCTCTCTCTCCACCTCTCTGTCTTATTCTGTTTTAGATTACAAACATACACATGTGAGTATCAAATCTAGAAAGAACTAGATGCTCCAGGGATCCAGGCAGATGTAAACTACAAAATGTAACTTGTTTTAAAGTGAATTCGTTACTCGCGTCTGGATGCCATAAGTAGGGATGTTGAGATAATAGATTGATGGAAAGTAACTGGATAGAAAAATTAAAAACAATTTGGTGAAGGAAGCACTTTAAGGTGTTTTACCATATTGACCAGGAAACTTTTGATCTTTTCTTTTGTTTATTCTTCACCATCCATAATTTGACTGCCCTTCAGAAATAACTTAAATCCAAAATATTAGTCATAATTAAGAGCCCTGCTAATAAAGACTCGCTTGTAAACACACATACATGCACACACACACATAGTCTGAACCTAATTCAACTGTAGTCTTCCATTCAGGGCCTATTTATGGTCCATGAAGCTGGCACTCTTGCAATGAATAAGACGTTGGCTTGGGGTAGCTAATGATGTTGAATCACTGTATTTCACACCTCTTCAGGGAGGTTATGCTAGCAATTAGCTCCACAATTCAATGGTCAAGATGACTCACAGTCGAAAGCCGCTAGGTTGTCTGAAGATCAATTTTTCTTTCAGGATGGCTCTGGAAAGCTCTAAAGCAGCAGTGAAACCTGCTGATGTGAAGAGCAAAGGTCTAATTTTGAGGAAGGAGACTGACCCATGGGGAGTTTCTCACCCCATTTTCGATGGGGTCTGAGAGTCATTATGTCTGTTCTTGACATATCATAGGCTCTATTGTACCTCTAAATCATTTTCTTATTCAAGCAATCACATTAAAAAGATGTGGGGAAACAATTCTCCTTGGGTCTCTCGCATTTCTGCATGTATTGCAAGCAGAAGGACTGATGGCCTTTATTCTAGATTATTTTTTCAGGGATGTTTGTATAACTAATAGCCTTGGAAGATAGAGATAGTGTCTTCCTCTCAAGCGAGTGGCAGCTTTGCTTATTCACCATTACTTTATATAAAGATAATTCTTCTAGAGGAAAGAACAGACATTAATTAATAGTTCAAATCTCTATTAATTTGTTTGATAATTCCTCATAACACTCATCACTGTCCTGCCTTGCCACATTTTGGATAGGCATTAGTCGTAGACAGGGATAAGGCTTGGTGGGGTGGGCATATAGCCCAGTATAAGTAGTCAGGTCAGGTTCCCTGAGTGCAGGGTCCCTCTCCCTTCACACAATCCACTGTGTGTGAAGCACCACCTGGCCCTCTTTGTGTTACCCTGTGGGAATTTCAGTTTGTGGAACCAGCACAAACACTGCTGCTCTGGCTCCAGCTATTACTGTGAGAAAAAACTACCTTTTGTCTCTGATCTGGGAGTTTCTTGTCTTCTCCATCATCTATGAAGTTCTGGTGGGTTAACTTGTGGGAGGGGAACTGGGGTAAAGTCTCAGACCCTTCACAGTTCTTAACAAAGGATTCTAACTGAAGAGCAAGGAGAAATAAAATGATATCAATTCTATATGAATATAAATATGCTTTTTACACCAGCTTCTATAGAGGAAGAAACATTTCCTCTAACAGCTAAGGATCCTCCCTGGTGTGACTTATAACCCAATATTTCATAGTTTTTTCAATTGATGCTGGTGAAGCCCCCAAGTTCCTGGGGAGGACAATAGAGGAGCAGGAAGGGGAGCAGAGAGGGCGGTAGCTAGGAGTAGGTCAGGGAAAGGAGAGACTGTGCATACAGAGTGGGGTCAGATTATATCCAACAATATATTTATGTATTTTTGAGGAAGATTAGCCCTGAGCTAACATCTGCTGCCAATCCTCCTCTTTTTGCTGAGGAAGACTGGCCCTGAGCTAACATCCATACCCATCTTTCTCTACTTTATATGTGGGACACCTACCACAGCATGGCTTGCCAAGCGGTGCCATGTCCGCACCCGGGGTCTGAACCAGCGAATCCCGGGCCGCCAAAGTGAAACATGCGCACTTAACCGCTGCGCCACCAGGCAGGCCCATCCAACAATATTTTTAAGGTCCAGCCAATTTCAACTTTATTCTAACCAGTTCTGAAGTTTCTGAGGTTTAAGACAGCTGCATTTCATCATACTCTATTAATTTGTTTGATATTCCTCATAACACTCATCACTGTCCTGCCTTGCCACATTTTGGATAGGCATTAGTCATAGACAGGGATAAGGCTTGGTGGGGTGGGCATCTAAGCACAAGCTGCCTCTTCTCTAGAGGGTGGTCCTTCCAAGCACTGATGCTGAAGAGAAGAACAGGTAATATGCCATGGATATGAAACTACAACCTTGATTGCTCAGCCTTACTTGGCTAAGGGTGGTAGAAGCAACTCCATGTCATCAGAACTCTAATCATTTTATATGTACTTGGAATGCATTTCTTCATTCTTGTCCCATGGCACTTATCCCTCCCAACCTCCTCTCCAGGTTGTTGGCTCTGGTAGGTGCTAACTGAACCAGATGTAGCTTCAGTTCTAGTAACTGCTTTCACATTTGCACACATTGCTCTTATCATGATGTAATTGGCATGGTTAGGGCATTCTGTTGCCAGGAATTGTGGAGATGGACCATATGCAGCTGGGCCTCAGTGGGGTCCTCTGGTCCCTTTGGTGCAACTCCAACCATGCTCATGACCAACCTCACTCTCTTAGTCTTAAGAATATATGCAATATTTTTTTCCTCCTTTTTATTTTGTTCTGTCTCACCAGATGGTCTTGGACAGGTGTATACCTTTCTCTGAGTTGGCTGACTTCACATAGGCTGCTAACCAGCCCGCTGACTCTTCCTCTTCACCCAGTGCAATAGATGACCTTTTTGAAAACACTGTCAGCTTAACTACCAAAGCATGTAGTTTTCTTGTTTATTTATTTGATTACTTCTTTATTGCCTGAGTCCCATAAGCTCTATGAGAGAAGGAAACTGTCTGACTTATTTACCTAGAGCCAAAGACCCTTGGAGACCTTGGGAGGGGTGAGTCTATGGAGGGAGGGGTATAAATCATTAGGGGCCAGAAGATGGACTGTGGCAGGAAGTCTCAATGATAGCTCTCAATGATCCCTGCCTCCTGGCATTCACACCCTTGTGTAATCCCCTCCCCTTGTGAGAAGGCTGGATTTAGTGACTCACTTCTAATGAATTAAATATGACAGAAGCGATGGGATGTCACTTCCAAGCTTTGGATTACAAAAACCATGGAATCCATCTTGAGTGTGCTCTCTCACTCTCTCTAGGATCATTTGCCTCACGGGAAGTCAGCTGCAATGTTGTGAGGAAATCCTATGCAGAGAGAGGCCCGTGAGGCAAGAGACCAAGGCTTACCTACAACCACATAAGTGAGCTGCAGATAGGACTGCAGCCCTGACCAACAGCTGGACTGCAGCTCCATCACACACCTTGAGCCAGAGGTATGTCACCTAGCCAAACCACACCTGGAATTTTTACCTACAGAAATTGTAAGATAATAAATGTTTGATGTTTTAAGTAGCTAAGTTTTGGGATAAGTTGTTACACAGCAATAACTAAATAATACAAGCCTAGAATAGTGCCTACAACATGAGAGAGGTTCAATATCTACTTATTAATGAGTGAGTGAATGAATATATATGCTTCCAGGTTCTAGAATGTGGTCCTCCTGACTACCAGCAGGGCCCTCTGATTTCTAGGGATGGTGTTATGGTTCTTATGCCTCCTGGGCAATGGAGCTGTGGCTCCCCACAAGAGCAAATGAAGGAGCAGACTAGCTGAAGTGTAGCCTGACTGTAGGACTGAAGAAGCTTGTCTGCGGAGCCCAAAACCATCCCAAGAAATGTAGCTGAGATGGAGGAAATGGAATTCACCAGAAATCCTCTTGAAGAGGACTGAACATGTTTGGAAAACGCTATTTCATAAGTCTGCTGGGGATGAGCAATATAAATTCCTCAAGAATAAATAAATAACCTGCTCAAGAATAAATAAATACCTTGCTGAAGGATAAATACACGGTCCTTCCTCTGCCTTCTGAGGAAGGAGAGATTGGTTAGCTTTCGGATGTCAATTTTCTGAGTGAGGTATACAAATTTGGGGCAGTTAGACCCTCTTCTGAATGCGTGTTTCCGAACACGTGACCTTCCTCTCCACTTCCTGAAATCCCGTCCCCGTCTCCAGAGCCGGGCACTCCTATTCCCACTGAAGTGAATCCAAAGTAGCTGCTGTGGCGACCCCCCCTCTTCTTATTTCCTTGTTTTTAATGATTTCCTTTTGATTTTTCCCCAAAATTTTGTTATGAAAATTTTCAAACTTACAGAATAGTTGAAAGAATTTTCCATTGCATAGCTATGTACCTGTCGCAGAGCCGTCTACCATTAACACTGTATGAGATGCATTAGTGTCTTTTCACTTCTGTAAAAAAATCACCACACACTTAGTATTTAAATGACATAGATTTATCATCTCACGGCTCTGGAGGTCAGATGTCTCTTGCAGGTCTCACTGGGCAGTTTAGCAGGGCTGTGTCCCTTTCTGGAGGCATTAGGAAGAAGCCATTTCCTTGCCTTTACAGCTTCTAGAAGGAGCCTATATTCCTTGGCTTATGGCCCCTTCCTCCATCTTCAAAGCCAGCAAAGCAAGCAAAGCTGATTGAGTCCATCTCACATCTCGTCACTCTGACCTCAACTTCTGCCTCCTTCTTCCACTTTTAAGGAATCTGGTGATTACACTGGGCCCCAGAATCATCTCTCTACCTCAAGATCAGCTGATTAGCAACCTCAATTCTATCCATAACCTTAATTGCCCCTTGCCATATAACCTAACATATTATTTATTAAAAATAAGTCTGTGGATCAAGACCTGTACATCTTTGAGGTGCCATTATTCAGCCTAACACATTACATACTTACTTAATCACATGTCTATCCATACGTCTATCCATCTCTCTGTCCATCCATTTACCTATTATAGATTTTAACATTTTAAGGTAAATTCCAGTCAGCCTTGATAGTTTAGTGGTTAAGATTCGTTGCTCTCACCACCAGGGCCAGGTTCGTTTCCCTGTCAGGGAACCACACCACTAGTCTGTCAGTTGTCACACTGTGGTGGCTGCATGTTGCTGTGATGCTGAAAGCTATGCCACTGGGGTTTCAAATACCAGCAGGGTCACCCATGGTGGACAGGTTTCAGGAGAGCTTGCAGACCTAGGCAGACAAGGAAGAAGGACCTGGTCATCCACTTCTGAAAAACTGGCCATGGAAACCCTGTGAATAGCAGTGGAGCATTGTCTGATATACCACTGGATGGGGGAAAAAGACCAGGCAGGGTTCCGATCTGCTGTCCACAGGGTCGCTAGGAGTCAGAATTGACTTGACGGTACTAACAACAAAAGTAAATTTCAAATTATCTGGGTGTTTTGCATTTTCATTTACTAACTCTGACAATCCTATGGTGAACGCTTCTTTCAGCATAATATGAATGAGATTCACTCATGTTGTTGTGTCAGTAGTAAATTTGTTCTTTTTGTTTGTTTCCCATGGGTTTTTTTCTTTTGCTAAATAGTATTCTATTATATGATCAAACCACTTTTTATTTGATCATTCTCCAACTAATGGACACCTGGGCTGTTTGCAGTTTGGAATTATTATATATAAAGTCGCTGTAAACATTTTTATATAAGTCCATTAGTCCACTTATGGACGAATGTTTTCCATTCTCTTGGGTAAATATGTGGGAGCAGAATTGCTGATTATACATAGATTAGGTGTACACTAAGTTTTCTATGGACCTTCCAGACCTGTTTCCAGAGGGATTGTAACATTTCACATTCTCCCAACAAAGTGTGAGAGGTCTGGTGGCCCCCCTCTTTTAAAAGTACCTTCTCTGTTCTCCTGTGTGCTCTGACCATATTAAAGAAAGCAGGGAAATATCCTTGACCCTGACTCTGCTGGACTGTGTTTGGGGGGCTTGTGCCCTCCACCGAGTCTTGTAGGTCTGTACTTAGTCATAACCTTCTCTCATAGGGGCTGATGGGAGAGGCAGGAGAGGGTGGGACCTGGGCTATGCGCAATACGAGCAATCCTTGCACACTGTGTTCGCGATTTCCTCCACCTCTGGGGATGATAAACTGTCTTCTTTGGACGATAGTTGAAAACCCCAATACATTCTTCCCTTTGCATGAGTTATTTTCAGAAGGTCCTTCTGTCTCTTATGTAAGTAGTCTTCCTATTAGTTCTGCCCCACCACTAACTCATACGTGTCTTAATATAACTGAATTTCCTGCAAGTATTTTGCTTGAGACTCATCAGCCCTAATTCCCCTTCACATTTCTCTTCCCACTTCCCCACTATCTATCTACTTGACTACCTACTTACCTCTCTATCAATCATCCATCTATCTATCTATCTCCACCACCACCACCACTTCCAAACTCTACATTAATACAAATTTGTTTTCAAAGAATTATCTAATAACTTCTGAGTCATTGTTTTCTCCATCTTTGGAATGAGTTACATGAGATTCAATAGACTCCAAATACCTGTAGATTATTATGGAGGAAGAGTCCCAGGAAATCAGCTCATTTTAATGATGAGGAAACTGACAAAAGAGTTGAAGGGACCTACTGGCACTCATATAACAATTGCTAACAGACATGAAACTAGAACCCAAATGTGAGGATTCCCAGACCAAATGATTTATTATTACTCCGTGTCATGTGTAGTGAATGCTTTAATGGGCTGCCAAGATCCCCCTTCAGTGTCTTCAGACACTGGAAGACAACTTTGGCCAAAGAGAGCCACCCAGCTCTAAGTCACAACCTCTCCCTGGGATTCTCACATCCAATGACTAATGGACACAGGGGTACAAAGACCTGGCTCCCTCATTCCCACCCAGGACAATTCTTAAAGGTCATCTCATCTTGAGAACTTCCCGCAGGGATGACTGAGTGAGCCATTGAGATTGCATCACGTGCTCAACTTCTCCCCCTGCCCAGTCCTGCTTGCGTCCCTTTCTTAACACAGGTGTTGATCCTGATAAACCTGCGCATGTTCATCACTGTCTCCATCTGCTTCCTGTGGAACCCAACCCCAGATACCACACTCTGTCACACACTGCTAGGAGCACAGTGTCTCACGCACAACTTATGAAAATTTAAAATTCGTCTCTGGAAGAATTCAAACATATTTATAGTTTAAAAAAAAAGCTACCACTCCTCCAGTAGAATACTGGGATGACTCTGTCTTTTCTGGATGGCAGGTTGATGTTATTGAAAGTCTTCTCCAGGGCAGATTTGCTTTTCTAAGGCTGCTAGTCCACATTCACTCACTTCAGGCGTTAGTTGATGCTTCACCATTGGACAATGAAAGAGGGGCTAATGGTGGGGTGAACTATGAATTGAAATAAGTTTGTTGCTTTTCTTTCTTTCTTTAAGCAATGGTAGACTTTCTCAGAGGATAGTTTGCTATTTAGCTGAAGCTAGCCTCACCTGGACCAGGGCAAAATGGCTAAAACCAGTAATTACCTCCAGTTACTTTGTTGGTAAATGAGAAGAACCATTTAAATTTTCTACCTACATAATAAAGAAGGAAAGAATGAAGCAAATCTCTTACTGAAAGCTATATCTATGTATTTATCTATATATCTCTTATCTATGGATCTATTTATGTCTCATCTACCTTTCAGTCTAACTTTCTATCTATTCTTCTATCCATATCTATCATCTCTGTATCATCTATCTCTATTATCTATGTATCATCTACCTATGTATCATCTATCTGTCTATATATCTATGTATCTATCTATTTATCTATCATCTATCTATGACATTTGTCTATCTATCAACCTACCTACCTGCCTGTCAGTCATATATTTATCATCTATCTGTATCTATGTATGAATGTATCTACCTACCTACCTATCAATCATCTATTTGTCATCTGTGTATATCTATCTATCGTTTATCTATCTATATATCATCTGTCTATGTGTCATCTGTCTATCTATCTACCCATCTGTCTTCAATAAACAAGAATCCTACCAGACCTCCTTGATTCTTTTCTTTCCCTCACATCCCATATCCAATCTACTATCAGGTCCTGCTGCCCTACATGTTTCCCCCTGGCTTCCACCACACTGTGGCCAAGTGGCCATGAGCTCTTATTCTTAGACCACTGTGCTAGTCTGTCTCCTCCCTCAACCTGTGCTTCCCTCCCTCCTACATGCTCACACCGCCAACTGAGCAATTTTTGGTGAAAGCAAATCTTTGCTAAAAACCCTCGCATTGATGGCTTCCCATTAAACCCAGGATAAAATGCAAACTCATTCCCAAGACCCCAATGCTGTGAGTGGCCCCCACACGCTGCCTACCTCTTGAGCCTCGTCTCTTTTTACTGTCCCTACTCACTAGCCTCTGACCCTACGGTCCTTTCTTCAGTTGTGCTGACAAGCCCACCCTTCCCAGGCTGTGCATCTGAATGCAGGGAACTCTTCATGAGTTCTCTCATCATGAAGGGAACTTAGGTGTCATCTCTCCAGGAAAGCTTCCTTGACCACTGGTTGAGAATATCACCACCACTGCCAACTTGGAATCACTCTTAATCTCCTTACGCTTTGTGACTCTTTATTCCATTTCTCTGTTTTACTTTCTCTATTACACTAAACAGCAAGGTAAACAAATATTTTGCTCACATATCTATTTATTTGTTTGCTGTCCTCTCCCACTTCAGTAAATTGGCTTCATGAGAACGACTTTGCTTGTGCTTTTCACTGCCCTCTTCCCAACACTTAGAACATTTGTCAACACATAGTTGGTGCTCACCAAATGCTTACTGAATGAAGGTTTAATTCTTTTGTCAGGAAGCAGGATAATACAAAAAATTGAGGTTACAGATGAACTAAGTTTTTCTTTCTCTAATAAATAGGCTTTAGGAACAAAATTATAGGAGCCAAACTATAAGAAAACATTGGTTTGCTTCAAGCTTCATAAATATAACTTTTCCCAAGCTTTTGGCAGTAACTACAAAGATAATCCTTGAGTCCAATGATTAAAATGGTTAAAATGAGAGCAAACAGTTTATTCATAAGTATATAATAAGTTCAAGTACAAAGTCAATTAGTATTGAAAAGAAAGTCATTAATGATCGTACTGTTCCATCCTCAATAAATAAAAAATTATGTTGCCAATTTTGGTCTCAGATAATTATGGCTTCAATACTAGGAAATTGTGTAAAAGAGCTTCAGGGAAAAATAATTACCTACAGTTACATAAAGGATTGTGTAGTGGAGGAAAAATAATTTTTCCTCTGTCCTTCTGAGGCCTCTTCTGAGACCCCTGTGATAAAAGACTGACTAACAAGAGAAAAACACATAGAAGTTTATGAACATGTCTACCTCATATGTACATGGGGGATACCCAGAGAGAACGAGTACCTCAAAGAGGTGGCTTGGAATCCAGGACCTTAATAAGAAGAGGAGAGGTGGGCTGTAGGCCTCGCAGAAGAGGTACATGGTTTTTAAGAAAGATGACTGTACCCTTAGAAGAATACATGGGAGGTATGACAGTTTGTGACAACTTCAACTGGATATGGTTTCCACTTCTAGTCCCCTCTCCTGTGACAAGCATCAATCTTCCTGGTCGATGAAACTCCCAGGGAGGGGACTGATGTCAATTGAGTTCCTTCTGGATAATCTGGTTTTAGGCAGATGGGGGGGAGGTCAGAGAAAGCCTCTCCCTGCATTAGCTGCCTTTCAAGTGCTTACAGCTCAAAATGATTAATATTCCAAAGTAGCATATTTGGGGGTGGCGTGTCCTGAGCTCTTACAGTCTTGTTTTGGGGTAGCATGTTTGACTATCCTTCAATTGCATCAATTGGATTGGATTCAGCACTAATGCCACGGAATTTTAAAAATGATAATATTCCACAACACAAAAGCAAAACACAATATGACAATAAGAGAATAAGAAACGGGGACATTCTCCCCAGCAATGACACAGACTTTCTGTTTCTTCCCTGGGTGTCGACCTCAAGAAAGAGGTTGGCACACAATGCATTTTGCTGGGTGATCTGTGCCAATGCTCGCAGCTACAAATAGCAGACACATAGATGTTTCAGCTTATATTGAGCAACCAGACCAAGGTCTAAAGGGTGCATGTTTGTTTGAGGCCAGAGAAAGTTTTATGTTCTCTTGTTATCATTTACATTGTGTTTTATTTTAGGCTATTCAAGATGCTGACTACATGGTTTTTGATTCTTGCATGGTTTTTCAAGCAGCCATCAAGTTGTTTCTGAGCTCTGTCTGCTGAGATGAAGTCACATAAACCAGGTAAACCATGTGAAATTTGATCAGTGACGTGCTGACAGGTCATTGTTATAATCTTTCAGCGTAAATCAACCTGAGAGAGAAAGAGAGAGAGAGAGAGAAAGGAGTACTCAAGGTTGCAATGGAGAATCTGTTGGAAATGCTTCCTATTGTAGTAAAAAGGAGAAAATGAGGAAAACATAGGTTTTGAAAGGAATATAACAAGTTTCTGTCAACTTAAGAAGCTTTACAAGGTGGTGGTGGAATATTTTATAAGATCCTGAGGAAGGAGTCCCAGTGATAAAGTGTATGTAATTGAATGCAAGCTACAGAAAAAAGAGACAGCTAAGCTGCCACAGATGGGCAAAAGAGGGATGCCCAACTTTTAGAGTGGATTGGATGCCTTAGTCTGATGTCCAGGAGAGTGCAACGGACACTCCCAGCCTACTTGGAAGTCTGTAGATGCAGAGACTCAAGGAAGTAAAGAATATTTGAAACATCTGAAATCTGAGCTCAGTCTTCTGAAAACAGGTCACCCCAGAAGGGTGGGTGCTGATGCAGACAAAAGGGATCAGAATCTACACACAGTAACAGGAACTATTCATCCAGAGGGTATCCTTTGCTTTTCTTTACTTCTTCCGTTCTTTCTTTTTTTCTCTCTCTCTTTTTTCAAGTAACTGCTAGGAATTTCACAGGTCCCTTGTCTTATATTGATATTACTATTATTTATGTGGGACTCACAATATTAATAAATAAATACCTTGTGTGTTTCTCTGCTTAATGCCTGTTTCTACTTGAAGATTTTAAACTCTAAGACATGGGCATTGAGCATCTCTCTCCCACTGTTGTGTCCCAGGGGCCACACATTTTGTTGGGCATATAGTAGATTATCAATAAATATTTACTGAAGAAGTGAATAAAAAGTGAAATGGCATTAAGTTGACTATTGTATGAGCCAACATGTGACCTATACAATAAATGTTATGGGGTTTTAGAAAGGGAGGGAGCAGTGAGCTGGGTATTCATGGAGGTGGTTGGATCTGGTTGAGACCTTAAATGATGGATGAGATTGATTGATTGCTTGCTTGCTTGATTGATTGATTGATGTGGAAGATTAGCCCTGAGCTAACATCTATTGCCAATCTTCCTCTTTTTTTTGCTTGAGGAAGATTAGCCCTGAGCTAACATCCATGCCAATCTTCCTCTACTTTATGTGTGGGTTGCCACCACAGCATGGCTTACGAGTGGTGTAGGCCCACGCCTGGGATCCAAACCCATGAACCTGGGTCCCTGAAGTGGAGTGTGCCAAACTTAACCACTACACCATGGGGCTGGCCCCTGAAATTTCAAGAGAAGGAACCTGGACATCCCCAGATGAAAATGAGTAAGGCATGTTCTGGTTACATGATACAGAATCTGGATAGAAATAGAAGAGAAAGAGTCCCATTATTTGAAAGAGAAGCATATGGTGTGTAAGAAACCAGAGCCATCCAATTGCTGTGCCATGACACTCACGTCTGTTTATAATAGATGCTGCCGGATTTGTCATTACATATAAAATGTCTTCCTTACCAAGAGACTAGGATTTTTTGTTTGGTGGCAGTGGTGGGGCAAGGGAAGGTGTGATGGAAGCATAAGATGCCAGCATTTGAGATATTGCTCATTTCTTGTTCCAAGTTGACATATTGAGGGAAAACTAAGTTAAAACACAAGTTTATAACATTAGGGAATTAAAGAGAATTTTTTGTGATAGTCAAGTTACCTAATGATTATGGTTTAATGGGAAGAAGTATCAAACCTACGAGACGTGTGTAAGATTGGAACGCCATCCTGTGAGCTAATGTAATTAAGGCACAGGAAGTGTCAGTTTCTATGAAGATGAAAAACATCAAGAAAAGAAATATAATTTGAAGAAGAGTGTTCAAATATTGAAATAGGAACTCTCTTGGAAATGCATCCCTGGGTAGTAACGAAATTATCTAATGAATTTTCTTACCTATATGTAAAGCGTTTGCAGAGTAGAGGAACCTTGAAGGAAAAGCAAACTAAAGCCACAGGTAATGCAGTGCTGTTTGATTTAGTAACTAAGCAGATACCTCGATAGAAAGGATGCTTCTGGAATCAGCTAATAGTGCCTATAAGAAGGAAACCCCTTTTTCCTTTTGAGTTTTCACTGATTGAATTAAATCAAACCAGAAATAATGAATTACTCTTTGATAAAACGTTCAAATTGGTGGAAGAAAGGATGGCAGTCGAAGCTATCACATGCGTCTCTGAGAGTGGAATTAAATCTGGTTATTCATGGCAATCATGTAAAACATGATGTCGTGGAGACTCGGGGTTCTGGTGAGTGTTGAAGACTCTGTGAAGCCGTTGCCCAGGCTTATGACAGCAGCTTGAGTTCTGCATCTACTTCTTTCCCTGAGTTTGTCTTGGTGTATCTTGCCCATCCTTGCATCTATATTATGGGGTATGCGATTGCTGCCTCACAAAGCCCTGCTCAGATATTTCTGATATTGTTGAAAGTGAGAAGCATGTCTACACAGGTTGCACATTCATTTTCACTCCACCGTTCGCAGAGATTAAGCATTGACCTGACAAAAACAGTGTTCCAAGAAGTCAGGGTAACTGGAACAATGCATCGATGGAAAATATATAAAGTAGGACTTTGACAACCTGTCAGGAAGCAAGTCTGTATTGTGGTTGATTAGGAAAGAGCTTCCTGAAGTGAAAGTCACGCTAAAGAAAAGGCTAGACGTATTATGTGCTGGATGAGACAGAGCTTATAGGACCACTGAAATGAACAGGATCATTCCTTCCCCTTGGGGAATGGATTGTTAATGGTCCTGAAGCTCTAGAGATGTTTTCCTTTCCTTAAAATCTTTGTCCTCTCAGATCTAGTATATCAATTTCCTGAAGTGTCCCAGGAATGGCATCTAATTCCAGGAAGATGCCAACCCTGACCTCCAGGACATATGTCTGTTTGTATAATCCAATCCTTACCACCGTGGGGAGAAGCGACATAAGACACAAACAACATATGCACCCCTCTTCCAAATGGAACCAATGAATAAGAAGCCACAGTTAGAATGGAATAAAGTACACATCATCCAGTTACCAGAAGATGATTATGTGAATGCATTTGTGAAACCTCTGCCTGAGGGCATCTAAACTGCCTAAAAACAGAGACAATCCATTAAATGGAAAACTACAGTTATTTCTAAGATCTCGTAAATAAGAAGCCCATTCATTGCTTAATTGTTCACTAATTGAAAATATCGCCACCCATGTCCATTGCCAAATGATTGCCTGGTGATTAGGAAGCTGCACTAATTTCCGGGGGCTCATGCAATCCAGTGCTCGCGAAATGCCTCTTCTCCCAATTTGCTGAGAGACGGGGTGGGGCTGGTAATCTGCACAGGACTCAAGCTGCTCTTTGTGGAAAACACGCACATATGCTGTGTGGCAGGAGAGACATCATCGAAAAATGATCTAATTCTGATAAAGTTAACCCAAATTTCCTGGTGAACCAACCAAATCTCGTATTTTGAACGCGCTGGCTAATCTCATTCCACATAACACAGAGGAACATTTATGAGTTAAGCTTCTTTCAAAAGAGAGTTTTGAAGATGACCAGCTGCTGTTCATGGGCTCCTAGAGCGGCTGTTGTGTTTCAGAGATTGGATGCCAGGCAAAGGCCCATCCTAGGTGTGGGCCTTCACCGTGTGTGCCCAGTATCATCCGAAATTTTAGATTGTGCTTAGGCAGTGCCCGGGGATGGAGGTGGACTGTTCCAGGCGGGGTTTGCCTTCAGGGAGAAGAAACTCAGGCCTCTGAATTTCCCTGCTTGCATGGACCCAGCAACATCCAATATTGCCCATGTTCCCAGGACTTATAGGCACAAATTGCAACACTCTCTAGAGCCTAAATTTTGTCTTAGGTGGTGCAGACATGCTGTGGTTTTATGGGCTCCAGAAAGCTCATGTGGCACATTCAGAAGAAACAAACCTCTTGCAAAAAAGACTCCCATAAGTGTTTCTGCTTACCAATTTGCCAACTACAGGCATTACTATTTCAGGTAGGACTCAACCTGTCCAGGTGTCCATATAGAACCACTCCTAGACGACAGCCTCTCAACCTTGACATTACCAACGTTTTGAGCCAGATAATTCTTTGATGTGGAGGTGCTGCTGTGCATTATAAGATGTTGTGCAGGATCCCTGGCCTCTACACACTGGATGCCAGTGGTAACCGCTACCTCCAGCAATTTTGAAAACCACAAATATCCCAGACATGACTAAATATCCCCCACAGAAGAACCACTTCCCTGCTGGAATGATTCCCCTGGGACTTTATCAAGGAGGCAAAGGCTGTATTGAGAGTTATGAAACTCACATCCTACAGAGAGACTCTGGGGTAGTCGATGACCTGTACTTTTTGTTCCTGCCACAAAATCAAAAGCCTAATCAGGAATTCAGGTGCAGGCAGCTCAAAAACCCACCTTTGAGAGGATTTGGCAAGGCAGGAAACTTTCCTTGTTTAGTCATGTATCAATACCTTCATCTCCCAAAATTGGAAAAAAGAGCATTTTCGGGAATACATCATGTGGGGTCATCCCAACAAAACCACCACACGTCCCCAAGTTGTCATGTCATAGTGATCAACAAACAGGGGACTGTAGGGGGTGACCCACAGCCTCAGGGATGGATATACATCTCTCCAGAAAAAGACAAATTTGTATTACCTGCAATGCCAGGCCCTTAAAATTTTGATGAATGATGATATCTTTCTCCAGTAGGTCAGGCCATGATGCTGCCTTCTCTCCTAGTGGGATATGTTGTTCTCTGTGTGTGTGTGTGTGCACACACATGTTTGGCCAATTGGCCCATCTTCCTGAGATGAGATACTTGGGGGATTCATCTCCCATCATTTATCGAACGAGTCCCACAAATATAAGAACACACTACAGAACATTAAGATGGAGAGATTTCTTTTCCTTAATTTCACGCCACCACCTTGGTGATGCCTTAGAAGCTACAATGCCTTTATGTTGGATAGGGAAGCTGAAGGTCATCCACGTGGCAACAGGACTGGTCAAGGGCAGTCGAAGTGCTTGGGATCTGAGCTTTATATTCTTGCCATTGGAAGTGCAAGAAAGCAGAAAAGAATAAAAGCAACAATGGAGGATCATCCTGGCTGATAGACTCAGCAGGTGTTCACCGGAATGTGAGGGAGAGTGTGCCCAGTCCCCTCTGTGGACCGTCTTTATAACCTGAATAGCCATTTCGAGCTCACTGCTTCTTGCACACCAGATTTTCAGCAATGGGCTTCTTGCCCCCTGTCACCTGAGTCTTTTCCAGGCTGACACCCAGGACAGGGAGAGAATGTCCCCAGTCCCCTACATCTTTGCCTGTAGCCGTGCCATTTCTTTTTGGGCACAGTGAAACTTTGCTTTCATTCCCTCTGCGGAGCACAGGTCTCCTTTTGTGGCGTGCTCAGAATAGCTGAAATGCCCAACATTCATCAGGAGGATAAATCATAAATTATTGAGTAACACAGAAAGGCCGTTCCAGAGCATGGGAAACCGGCTTGGAGAGAGGGCTGCAAACTCGGTGTCATAAATGAAGCCTGTTGTTGGGCCCCTGCTCTCCCTCCTCCCACAGCTTTCCATTCTCAATGCCATTCCTAAAAATAGCAGGTAATTAGCAGCGGTCACAATGCTCGCTCTTGTGGATGCATAGTATATTTTAATCCTTCTGGAGTCAGTGTGCCACGCTGGTTCGAATCGGGTTTTCCAGTTTGGTATTCAGAGAGCTAATTCATTTTGTGGCAGGCACTACTGCATTCTTGATCAGCCGCTGACAATGAACACTGTCTGCATAACAAATGTGTCTTTCTCAGGCCGCAGAATATACAGTGATTAACATGAAATAAAGGCTGCAGCCAGCGCGCTCTCCTGCTTCTGAACGAATACCACTGTTTTTATTTAACCCTGCATCTGTCAGCTCTGTTGGAAATTGTCTTGTGTTTTTTCTCAAATTTTTCTCCCCCCTCCGAGTTTAAAGCTGAGCTGGGGTCCCCTGCCACCTTGGAAGTCTCTGCTGCCGACTGGCTGCTCGGTCTTGGAGAGCTGCCTTCAGCACTCTAGATGCAAATAATTCTCTGTTCCTAGCTTCTGACATTTACCGAAGCAGACACATCGAAAGGGGCTGACTGTCACATCATGTCCCTTGCAGCAAGCCTGGAGTCACCCTGTTTCTTCCAGGCTAAGGGAGAGGCACAGGTGAAGGTGGAGGGTGTTCATTCTCTTGAAATGCAGGAGGGTGCGTTGGCAGGCAGACGGTGGCTTGCCTTGAGACCTGGACGAAGGTCACAAATAGGTTTGCATCCCTCTTTATACTGGCAGTTCAGCTCAATCACCCCCTTAGAAAACACAGAGATAATCCTCCTATTGTTTGTGAGAGCATGGGTCCTGTTGCAGATAAAGGATGTTTTCAGCCTTACCTTTCAAGACTGCGCCCTTAGCAAGTCCTCTCTCTGACCCTCTCTGGAGAGTATTTCAGGGAGAAAAGAGAAGAAAAAATCAGACGTTCCCTACTCCTTGGATGGAAAAGCCGTCTGAAGCTCCGTTTCTCACAGGCCCCATGCCTCCTCATTTTAGCTCATTAAAACATGCCAAATGCTTCTCTTATTTGTTTCAGAATAGTCTTTTCAAAATACATCTTTATTGGAAGAAATCTGTGGCGCCGGGGACAGCGAAGCTAGTAAAGCAGCACTGTAGCTGATTATTGCACATCTCAAGGTCTAGAAATTTTCCTAGTTTAGAAGGAAAGCCAAGGCTTTTTACAGGCAACTGATGAAAATGGACAGTTTTACCTATTTTCGTGTTGGTGTCAGAGTTTCCATTGAAATGTGGAACCTGCCATAAAGGTTTCGGAAGGAGACCGCAGCGTCAATTGAGTGTGTTATACAGCACATGACCATATTTATTTGCTTATTTTTTGTTTGTCTGTCTTCCTGTTGCCTCTTCCCCAAAATGGGTTTGAGCGAGCATCCATCAAGATGAATGCAATGGAAATAGTGCATCAGGGGCACAGAAAGGAGTTAGAAGCAAATATGCTAGCCAAGGACATCAAATTTTCCTCTTAACTCGCTAGGTCAGGTGCAAAAAAAAAAAAAGTAGGAGAGAAATTATTCCTATTTTTGTGATCAGAGAAGATGCAGCAGAACTGTAAGTTACTTTTCATACCTGGGATGTCCTCCAAACATATTTTTTAAAGTTAAATGTGCTGGAAACTTGATTTGGGTTCTTGATTCTTATCATCTCAAACTAGGCAGGTTGTTGAGTTTCAGAATATCTATATACTTGATGTCACACCATCCAGAAAAGAAGAGCTGTTCACGTTGACAAAACTTTATAGAGTTCAAGTATTCAGATATTAGATTCCCCAGGATTGTAGAACTCATTACTCTGCTGCTTTAGCCCATATTTTTTTCTCATTTGTGCTTGTTGATCCTACAAAACAATGATAGATCAAACTTGCTTTGTATAAAATGAGAATACAGGCAACATAAGCACTTTTTTTAGATTCAAAACCGAATCTGGTCATATAATGGTGATGCATTCTCTTATCCATGGCTTATTTTTTTAAAAGAAATGGAAAAGAAGCTAGAAATACACTATTTGTAAATTCTACCTGAGGTGGACTGATGCCCAGAAATTTAGGGAGTGTGTTCAAACAGGCACAAAATTATGCATATGTGGGGAGTAAAACTTCCGCTGGCCCCTGAAGAATTCAGAGCAAATAAAACAGCTTAGGTCAGGCTTATGAAAGCCTCAGCTCAAAGAAAATGAGGATATTTCCATTGGGGGAATCCTCTGGGAGGGAACTTTTCAAAGCAGTGAACATGGTTATAAAAATACCTCACATGTTGCATTGTGCTTTGCAGTTACAAAGTACTTTCCCTACGAGCTTCTTCTCTCCTCTCATGATTCTGAGCAGCCCTGTGAAGTAGGCAGGGAGTATTTACCCTTCAATTGTAGATAGAGAAACTGAGGATTGAGACATGAACTGGCTGGCCAAAGCATCATAAATACTGAAGAAATAGAGTGAGAATGGAAATCTGGAGAATACATATGACTCCACATTTATTTCCCCCCTGGTTTTGGAGGAAAATCAACCCGTACTTGGTGACATAGCAATATCTGCAATATCCTAAACATAACCAATAATCCATATATTCTTCCTCATTTGTGATGTATGGAAGCATAGGTTTTCTATCCGCAGAAAGAGCCCATACCCAATGAAGTAGCCAATGCAATGTAAGGAAGAAAATATCCAAACTCTATAATCTGCTTGTTATAATTCTAAATTTAAACAAAGGAAATATTCAGAGATGTGGGCAAATATTTATTGTCAAGAATGTTCATTGAGTGCTTTGGGGAAAACCAAATGGTTCCCCAAAATGGAATGGTTAAATGCATCATGGGCTTGTTTTGTATTAGAATATCATATATAGGTATTAAATTATAGTTTTAAATTATGAGTCATTATATGGGAAAATGCATGAGATGTAAGTTAAGTGAAACTATTGCAAGTTATGAAATTTTATGTCAGGCATCAGTTCTCAAACTTTAGGGTCCTCTGAAGGGCGTGCTATAAGAGGTGGTTGGCCGTCTCTGCCTCCAGAGTTTCTGACTAAGTAGATCTGGGGTGGGAACCCAGAATTTACACTTCTAACATGTCCCCAGGTAATGCTGATGCTGCTGGTCCAGGGACCCCACTGAATGAAACAAATATGTATGGAGTGTGGTTAACAAGGCCATCCTTGTTTATAGGGCAGAAGTTGTCAACACTGGCTGACGATTGGACTAAATGGGGAACTTTTTAGAAATATCAGTGTCCAGTGGGAATGTGAAGTGGTACAGCCTCTCTCAAAAAGAGTTTGGTGGTTCCTCAATAAATTAAAAACTGAGTTACCATATGACCCAGCAATTTCACTCCTGGGCATATGTCCAAAAGAATTGAAAACAGGTGTCCAAAAATGTACACAAACAAATGTCCATAGAAGTGCTATTCACGGTTGCCCAAAGGTGAGACTAACCCAAATGTCCATCAACAGATGAATGGATACACAAAATGTGGTCTATCTACACAGTGAAATAGTGCTCGGCCATAAAAAGAAATGAAGCTCTGGCACAGGCTACAACGTGGATGAACCTTGAGAACATTAGGTTAAGTGAAAGAAGCCGGACACAAAAGACCACATTTCATATGATTCTATTTATACAAAAATGTCCGGAATAGGAAAATCCATAGAGACAGAGAGTATATTAATGATTCCCAGGGGCTAAGGTCAGAGAGGAATAGGTAGTGACTGCTTAATGGGTATGGAATTTCTTTGGGGGTAATGACAATGTTTATAAACTAGGTAGTGGTGATTGCACCGCTTTGTGAATGTACTCAAAGTCACTGGATTTTATATGTTAACATGGTTAATTTTATATTATGTGAATTTTATCTCAATTGTAAAAAAATGTGCAGACACCACTCCAGAAAGTCTGACTTCATAGTTCTGGAACTAGACACTAGTCTTTTTCAATAAGCTTCCCAGATGATTCTAACATGCAGCTGGGCTTGACTCAAAATGACTGACCTGGTGGGAATTCACAACAGTGAGGATGGGTGATACTGAGTGTTCCAGACGTGCTTCAGATGAAGGAGAGTGGAACACTGGAAGACAGAAGGAGCAATTTCAGTGGTTGGACTCTGTCCCATTGCTGGTCAGTGTCCATGGACCAGCAGCATTATCCCCACCTGAGAACTTGTAAGAAAGGTAGACTCTCCAGCCTCACCCCAGACCTGCTGCATGATAATTTGCCTTGTAATAAGATCCCCATGCCTTACCTACACACTGAAGCTTGACAAGCATAAGAGAGCCAGCATAACCTTCCAACGTTGTGTTTCGTGGAACGCTGGTGTGTGAAGTGTTACTACTACTTTGCCCAAGACAAAAGGTTTCTATTGTCCAAGGAGGTTGGGAAATGCTGGTTGGAAGAAAGCAAATGACATTCATATCCTTCTAGATCACTGAGTCTTTGAGAGGCTCCAGCATCTGGCAACTCCCCATGAGCATTGTAGGGTTGGATATGCAATCATATCCCAAAATATTTGAAAAATGGAACTGCTTTTAGAGGAATACCTTACTATTGTAAGGGACACTAGTCTTCTATAAAGTTCAATCTGGGAAATGCTGCTCCAGGACAATTAGGAATCTTCTGGACCTGCTCCATCCAAAGTAAAACTTCAGAAACTACCTTGAAATGGGTAAAACTTCAAGAGTCACCCTAAATTTCACTACCAGGAAAGACTGAGTGTGAAGCAGTCGACACAAATAAGCCACAGACTTCCCTGAAACCTGAGTCATAAAATAAGAGAAAATTGGGAAAAGAGCAAGATCCCCTTACAATGTGGCTCTTTGTCGTCCTAAACCAAGAAGACTCTGGAGTTTCAGCCTCACAGTCAAACTGGAAATGCGAGATTGTACACCCATACCAAACATGTTCCTGAGAAATTGTCAAATTTCTACTCATCTCCACATACCAGGGACTTTTCTATCAAATCTGTCCAGGTTACATTTGGCCCAACTAATGTCCAAGAAAAAGTTTAATATGTGTTTTTCAAATCCATCCTGAGATGACTCAATTTCTATGAATAATAATACTACCCAGACAGGAAAGAAAGTTCATGATCTTGTGGAAAGAATGTCAACAGCCCTCTTTGTCCTATCAATAGACATTTTTTACCTCTCTGTATTTCTCTGAAAGTCTGATAAACCATACTAACTTTATTTTTCTGGAAATGGCTGGAAATATCGATGCAATTTTTAACCTGGTGTGATATATTCAAGAAGTTGGATAGATGGGGACCTCCGAGGTCAAAGATGAGATTGGTCCCAATATTGAGGGGATGGAAAATGCTTTTCCTTGTTCTGTGTATCAGTCTGTTAAAATTAGTTTATAGATGGGATGATGCCTCTATTTGCCTCTATTTGGCTCTTTAAGCCAAAGGTGTGCCTTTGCTTTCACATCTGCTAAAGATTCACGAATTGATTAAAATAACCACTTTAGAAAAATGAGGACAAAATCGTCCCATTTTAATATAGTTAAAAGAAGAATTCGCAGCCCAAGCCCACGTTTCTGAACTCAGTTAAACTAATTTCCATACATTTAAGCGTTACATAAAACAAGTGATTCACAAACAAATTGTACTAATGAACAGCTGAGCAAATGCAATGAAAGGAAGAGAAATGATGCTCACCACCATTGGGCTGCGAGGCATTGAGAAGAATGGATTTTTAAAAAGGTTTTATTGTGAGAAAATTAACACCTGCTTATTTATTTATTTCCTGGATAGAAACACATGTCAAGGCATCTTCTGTTCCCCATTTATTTGGTTCTATGTTACAGGGATTGTACAGGATTTCTTTGCTGAACGTTTGCAGAGATCTGAAAACTGCAACTTACGGGCCAAATCCAGCCCACCACCTGGTTTTGTAAAGTTTTTTTGGGATGCAGCCATGCTCATTCATTTACGTATTGTTTGTGGCTGCTTTCACTCTACAACAGTAGTGTTGAGTCGTTGCAACAGAGACCCACAAATTCTAAAATATTTACTATCTAGTCCTTTACAGAAAACCTTGCCAACCCCTGCCCTAGAATACTTCTGCATATGAGGCCCTTTCTGCATGCACCTCATGATAGGAAAAGTTTAAATACCACAAAATCCAAAATTATATCCACCTATGATGGATATAATAGGGTGCCCAGATATTTGGCTAAACATTATTTCTGAATGTGGCTGTGAAGATGTTTCCAGATAAGATTAGCACTTAAATCGGTAGACTTAGTAAAGGAGATTGCCCTCCTGAACGTGGATGGGCATCACTCAATCCTTTGAGGGCCCGAATAGAACAAAAAGATGGAGGAAGGTTGAATTCTCTCTCCATATCTCTGACTGAGTGCTTGAGCTGGGACGTTGGTCTCTTGCCTTCAGACCAAGACTTATGCCATTGGCTGTTCTGGTTCTCAGGCCTTTGGACTCAGAATGAACCACATCGTTGGCTTTCTTGAGTGTCCAGCTTACAGATTGCAGACTGTGGGGCTTCTCAACCCCCATAATAATGTTAACCAATTCCTTGTGATAAATCAACCTCTCTCCCCCAACCACTCTTTATATATCTATATCAATATCTATGTATCTATGTATCTATCTCTCTATCTATTTATCTGCATTTCCTATATTGTCTTTTTTTTCTCTGGAGAATCCTGACTAATACAAAGAAACAATACAAAAGTATCTATTAAGTTTCTTTTTTGAGCTCCTACTCCGTGGAATGTAAGGTGAAGATTAGGGAGATGAAGGAAACAGTTCTTTCCCTTAAGATGGTCTAATGGACGAGATGCAAATGACTATTAATTTAAGTGGAGTGTCAGACATGCCTTGAGAGAGATATTCACAAAGTCCACTTTGGGTGATGGATCAAAGAGGAATAAACCCCATAACAGTCCAGGGGTTGCACGAGGTTTCATAAGGAATTGCACCTAGTCTTCAGAAATTCAATGTGAAAAGGAGGGCTCTCCAGAGTGCAAAGAATGGAAGGGGTCCAGTGCAGGCAGGGTTGAAATAGTGAAAACCAGTGGGTTTCTGGAGCACAAAAAGACTTCTGGGTGCACATTTCCAAGGGGGCACCTCCTTAGGTGTTCTATGTGGTGGTGCAATGTCCAAAGGCTCTGAGCCTGAAATACACGTAACATGTAAGAGGGTAGTGGGAAATAAGGCAGATAGGACTGAGCTTGAGTGGGGGCAGGTTTTACATCCTGGACGGAGGAGTTTGCATATAATTCAGAGGAAGCCTTTGGATAGTGAAGCAACAAACTATTTAGAAGGATTTAACTTTTGATGTGTTAGGTGAGTGGGCTGGATCAGAAGAGGGGAAAGCTTTATTCCTCTGTCAGGGAAGTTTTCCATCACTTGACGATTTTTGTCAGGAGACAATAGAGTAGCATCATTTTTGTCCTCATCATTTGAGACCTAATGAGAGATATTTACTTTCAGATGGATCTTCTGTTCAAATTCTCCAAGCAGCCTGCCATTGCATATCCATTGATCAGCTTCTGAATGATTTAGGAGTTGACATTCACTTCCTAACGCTGATGGGCACAGCGTGAATGAAGTGGTGGTATGAAATATCGTTTGGGAAGAAAGCCCCACCTAAAAGCCATCCATCCTCTTCTTTCTTCCTTGCCTTTCATAGGACAAAGAGTTTTCTCATAGGCTAAGTTAATTTGTGCTAGGGAACATGCCACCATGTGCTCTGTGTTGTTAACCTTCAGTAGATGTCAAGAGGATAAGACATGGATCAATCACAAAAGCCCTAAAAACAAACATGGCGCCTGTCTCCATCCTTACCTGCCTGTGTGTGTGGTCTTTATAAACTATCTGATCACTCTGAGCCTCTGGGGTTTCTTAACTCCAAAACAATGGGTCAGCAAACTTTTTCTGTAAAGTCCAAATAGTAAAAGTGTTCAGCTTTTCGGGCCGTGCAGTCTCTGTCACATCTCCTCAAGTCTGCTGTTGTAGAGAAAAAGCAGCCATAGACAGTCTGTAAATGAATGAGTGTGACAAGATTTGGCCAGCATGCCATGGTTCGCCCGTCTCTAGACTAGATCACTCTCCCAGCTTTTATTGATAGCCTGAATGGGAAGGCAAAGGTAGAGGGAAATTTGGGATTTGCTTGAGTGTTTCATCTCCTCTTGTGGGAGAGAGCTCCCTTTTGTCAAAGTACAGGCCCGGAATGGGGAAAGATACAGTCAAAATACATCCCATATAGTGGGAAGGAATCCATTTAAATCACCCCAGTCACCTGCCCTTTAAGCTTGTCATGCCTGAGGCTGACTGAAGGGCTTTAAAGACAATCTGTAGAATAGACTGTGCTTCCAATTTATCTTCCTTTTATGTTGCTTGGACTCCATGGATGCAAATGAACCCCAGCAAATGATTGGAACTGTTTCTTCATATTGATGTTTTCTTCCCATCAAAATTGCTATTTATTTAAATATAACTGAAAGCCCAGCTGCCAGGCTCACCCAGAAGCCTGTCCAAAAGACTCCGTGAATTTGTGATTGTTCTGCACAGAAGCCCTCCGAGCAGCAAGAAGATGCTGCAGTGATGGCAAACCTTTGCAATTGTCTCAAACACAGTAAAATTCGAACAACAAAAAAGACAAGCTGAAAACACAAGTGATCAGATGAAAGCCTCCATGGCAACATAAACAAGAAGCAAGCAAGAGAGGAAAAACAATCCTGACTTTTTTGTGGAATCATGGAATTGAAATTGAGCCTCGTGACAGCCTGCCTTTTTGCTGTTGGTGTCTCGGTGATGAAGAGTCACGGGTTTCCTCCCGCCTGCCCTTGTGGATTAATGAAGGGCAAGACAGGTATGGCAGAACTGCCATGCAGGATGACCTCACCCGATGAGATTGTTCTGCCTTCCCTGCCAAAGGTGAGGAGGGCGTTCAGGATGCAGCCGACTGTTTTCCTCACACCTTAATGAGAAAAATTGACCTGCTTATTTACCAGCTGTCTTCTTTGTTTCTAATGCAAGTCAGTTCTCAAAATCTTTCTCTTCTTACATGTTGAAATCAAGCAGAAGCCCCTCAAGTATGACTTATTTTTGACAAAGTACACAGAATCAGGTTGGAGGAGTAACACAGACTTGCTGGGACACACACAAAATGGGAGACGAGCAAACAGACACTGTGTTCAACACCCATTCTTAGGAGTGTGGGCATAATTTATGTGACATCTCAAACTCTATGCTGGTCAACCCAGCACTTCTTCTCTACATACAGAAATGCAAGAATAAGTAATATAGATAAAAGTCATTGTTTTCCTGTGATAAGCTAGTTGTATATATATAAACTTGGATAATAATGTTCTGCCATTGGGTACTTCCTGTTGAAAATTATATACTTTTGGAATATGCATATATGTTAGTTAAAATGGCACAACTCTATTGGGGGCAAAAAAAAAAAAAAATCTCAAAAAACAAAAACCAGAATCTCAAATCAACCCCAGCAGTCTAGATACTTCCGATGAATTTTCTGTGAATTCTGGATCTTGAAATTCTCATCTCAAAAAGAATTCTATACATAATAACAGCCAATATCTATGTCCTCAACAATAATCAAAGGAAATAACCTGTATGTACTTACTCAATCTTCCTTACAACCCTAAGGCAGAAATCATCCTTACTACCATTTTAGCTCATGTACTCAAGCAGACACAACCAGTAAGTCGTGAAGCCATTGGAACCAGGCAGCATAACTTCAAGTCCATGTTCTTAAGGACTAGATTATTTTGGATGGAACCAGGGTTTCTCCACCTCGGCACTACTGACATTTGGGTAGAGTAAATGGAGAAGTGGAGATTCGGGAGGTCTGTTCAAACCCAGAAACTCTAGTATGTCCAACAGTCTTGAAGACGCCCCTGATTCTGAACAGACTAAAATGAGATCCATGTGGCTTATAGAGTTTGAAATGACGGTATTTCGAAGCACACATACAGATTAATTGCCCGTGAAGAAGAATAAAGGTGGGCATAGAGGTGGAGAGAGGCTCAAAGCAGTTTCTTAAAGGCTCAAAGCAGAGTTGTTTTTGTTTGGTTTTGTGTTGTGTTGTTTTTGCAGGGGAGGATTTACCCTGAGCTAACATCTGTTGCCAATCTTCTTCTTTTTTCTCTCCAAAGCCCCAGTGCATTGTTGTGTATTCTAGTTGTAAGTCCTTCTAGTTCTTCTATGTGAGCCGCCACACAGCATGGCAACTGACAGACAGGTAGTATGGTTCTGTGAGTGGGAAATGAACCCAGGCCGCTGAAGCAGAGTGTACTGAACTTTAACCACTAGACCATCGGGGCTGGCTCTCAAAATGGATTCTTAAAGGCTTAAACCAATAGAACTTGAGTCACTTTTCTCATTCCCAAAGAAGTCCACTTCATTATGAAAAGGAGCTTCAAGCACATTTGATTCTTTCTTAATTTATTTATAATGTACTCCAGAGTTGTACTGTGGAAGCTGGCACTGAGTCCATTTGTGCTTTGTGGCCAACTGTGACATGAGTGTGGTGCTATGTTCTAATGTGGGTAAAGGGCAGCTGCTACTGAGGGTGAAGTAGCATCATCCCAAGTCTTCATTAGGAAGAAAGTGAGCCCATTAAAATGTGTTCTTATTTCCGTCTGGCCGTGTATTCCACATTGACCACTGCCTAATGAGGAAAATAGAATAGAAAGTAGCCCCCCTTCTGTGAGGTCTTCATTCAGGACAATGTGGGGCCTCATTAATGAACTAGTTCCATAATAAAGCAGGAATATGGACATATGGCAGGGCTAATGCAAATCAGTGCTTTCTCCAGCAGGTGCGTGTGAAATGGTAACGGCACTGGTTTTGAGTTTATTAACAATGGACCCAACACACGTCATTGTTGACTAGATTCTTTATGTAACATTAGCCTAGCTACACTAAGTAACAATACCACAGCCTTAGAATGCTGGGCCATTGGAGTATAATTTTTCTAGTTTTAAATGTGACATCTTTATGGAAAATAAAAAATGAAGAAAAATCTCACAAATTCTTGATGAAAGTTTAATATATTCTTATAGTTTTTAAAATGGCATATACCATTTTATTGAACATAACATGCATGTTCCTCCATCCCAGTAAAGGCTCTTCTTGTTGCTGTTGTTGATAATAGCTTTATTCTTTTTTATGTTAATCAAACATTTTATTTTCAGATAATTATAGGCCTGGCATTGAAAGAAATAGTAGAGATATCGCATGTACTATGTACCCAATTTTCTGAAATACTATTATTTTGCAAAACAGAACATCACAACCAGGATATGGACATTGATGCAATAAAGGTATAGGATGTTTGCATCACCATAGTGATCCCTCATGTTACCCTTTTATAGCCACATCCACTTCCATCCTGCCCACACCTTCTCCTTAACTCCTCACAACTACTAATTTGTTCTCCATTTCCACAGTACTGTCATTTCAAGAACATTGTGTAAATAGAAGCATGCCCTTTGGGATTGGCTTTTTTCATTCAGCGTAATTTTCTGGAGATTCATTAGGTTATTGTTTGTTTCAATAGTTTGTTTCTTTTTATTTATGAATAGTATTCTGTGGTATGGATGTACCACAGTTTTTTAGCCATTCACACACTGAAGGAAATCTGAGTTGTTTCTAGTTTTTGACTATTACAAAGAAAGCTGCTTTAAACATTTGTGTACAGGTTTTTATGTGAACAGTAGTCTTCATTTCTCTGGGATAAATGCCCACAAGTGAAATTTCTGGGTTGTATGTTAGTTGCGTATTCAATTATTTAAGAAACTGACAAAGTGTTGCCCAGAGTGGCTGTACCATTTTACATTCCCACCAGCAATGTATGAGTGATTCATTTTCTCTGCATCCTTGTCAGCATTTGGTATTGTCAATATTTTTTATTTGAGCCATTTTGATAGTTGTGTAGTGATAGCTCATTATGGTTTTAATCTGCATTTTTCTAATAGCTAAAAATGTTCAACCTCTTTTCATGTTTTTATTTGCCAACTATTTTATTTGACATCTCTTCTTCAGTGAAATGTCTCTGTATGTCTTGTGTCCATATTCTAATTGAATTGTTTGCTTTTTCACTGAGTTTTGAGAGTCCTTTATATATTCCAGATATGAGTGTTTTGTCAAATACATGGTTTGCAAATATTTTCTCCCACTCTATAGCTTGTCTTTTCATCCTCTTAACAGGATCTTTCACAGAGCTAAAGTTTTAAATTTTGATGAAGACTAATTTATCAATGATTTCCTTTATGGAGCCTACTTTGGGTGTCAAGTCTAAGAACAATTTTATTTCTTCCTTTTTGATCTGTATTCCTTTTACTTTTTTATTGTGCTGACTAGGGCTTATCCAGCACTGTTGAATAAGAGCAGTAGGAGTGGACATCCTTGCCTCATTCCCTATCTAAAGGGGAAACATTCAGCTTTGCATTGTTAATATACTGTTAGCTGCAAGTAGTTTGTAGCTGTTGTTTATAGAGTTGAGAAAGTTTCCCTCTATTTCTACTTTTCTGAGAGTATTTATCATGAATGGGTGCCAATATCTGTCTTTTAATTGATGTATTTAGACCATTTACATTTAATACAATTTTTGATATGTTGGGGCTAAATTATGCCACTTTTTTGTTATCTCTGTTTTTCATTTCTCTGTTTATTTTTTACCTGCCCTCCTATGGGTTACTTGAACATTATTTAGAATTCAATTTTGGTTTAGCTATAGTGTTTTTAGTGTGTGACTTTGTATAATTTTAGTGTTTTTTCTAGATATTATATTATATATTTATAACTATCACAGTCTACCAGTGCCACCATTTACCAGTTTTAATGAAGAGTAGAAATTTTGCCTCCTTTACCTTCCCCCATTTATATTATAATTATCTTAAGTATTTTTTCAGCAGACACTTAGAACCACATCAGTGTTCTCATTTTGCTTCAGTCTTCAAATATAATTTAGAAAACTCAAGAGGAGGAAAAAAGCATAATTAGCCATATTTTTGCATAGTGTGTTTTGTTTTCTTCTTCTTGATGTTCTAGGATTTCTTCTTTTATCATTTCCCTTCTACTTAGAGAATTTGTTTTAGCAATTGTTTTAGTGTAGGTCTGCTGTTGAAAACTTATCTTAGATTTCCTTTGTCTCAAAATGTCTTAATTTCCCTTTCATTCCTGAGGGACATTTTCACTAGATATGGAGTTCTGGGTTGACATTTTTTTCTTTCAGCATCTGAAAAATATTGTGCCACTTCCAAGTGGCCTCCATGGTTTCTGGTAAGAAATCTGCTGTTATTTGAAATTTTTCCCCCTAGGTAAGGTGTTGTTTTTCTGTGGCTGCTTTCAAGATTATCTTTTTGTGTTTAGATTTCAGAAGTTTAATTAAAATGTGTCTTAGCATGGATTTCTTGGAGTTTATCACATTTGGTATTTGTTCAGTTTCTTGAATCTGTAGGTTTATGTCTCTTGTCAAACTTTAGAAGTTTTCAGCCACTATTTCTTCAAGCAATTTTTCAGCTTCACCCTCTGTCTCTTCTCCTTCAGACACTTTGCCAGTTGTGTTATCTCTAATTGGGAAATACAGCTCACATACTATGCACAACAAGCGAGTCTCATATCTCTTCTTGGCCATGTCTGTGTGAATCTTCTATGATCCTTTTAGATAAAATATTTTGCTATCTTATTTTACTCTTCCCCTAATTTTTTTAGGGCCTTAGCTAGTAGGATTGCTTATTAATTTCAGAAAAATGCCTTACATGTTCCTAAAAATATCCATTAGGTATTTTTATTGTTGTTGTGTAAATCTATTATATATATATATATATACACACACACATATATATACATATGTATATACACAGATTGTACATACATACGTGTATATATAATCACATATGTACATACACATACTTACAGATATGTGTATATGTGTACATATATGTGCATATGCATATATGTGTGTATATACGGATATATATGGAAAAAATGGATATAATTAAAATATTCATATTTTGAACCTGGAATGTATTATTTTGTTTGTGCAATTCTAATTTTATATTGTTTAGGAAAGTTTTATGACATTTCTAAATAGGTTTTACATATTTCTTATTATATCTAGATATTTTTTGTTTTAATTTCTGTTGGAATGGGCCCTTTTCATGTAATATTTTAAAGCTAATTGTTTCTTGTACATAGGGACACTGTTGTTTTATTATATTTATTTTGTATTTAGCCATTTTATTAATATTTCTAATTAAATCTAGTTGTTTTTCAGTAGGATTCAGCATCTTTTCAGAATATTTTTCATATATTTCCTGCTTCCTACCACAGATTTCCAAATTTTAGCTACAAAACAGATTACAGCATATTCTGAAAGATGCCCAGTAAGCGAAGTTGCTCATGGTCAATAATTTTGGTAAATGCCACATTTTAGTTCCCTACTCACTGATTCACGATTCACCTTATCGTATTAAAGGCTTTGAGAAGTCTTGCAGTAAACAGCCTTCTTTACCCTTGCTTAATCTGGTGTTTTCCATTTACAAGTCACACATATCAAAAACCCATGGAAAATGTATAGAAATCCTACATAAATTTTACTTAGGAGACAAAGCATTTATAGTCTTAAAATACACAGAAATCTTATAAAGTAGTACAAAAAAGATGAACTCCCCAGTAGAAAAATGGGCAACTAGCAAAAGTAGTACAAATGACCAGTACACTATTTTCACCTGTCAAATTAACAAATCAAATCATGATGGTATCCAGTGTTACTTTCATTTCTGATGTTTTGTTAGATGGAATGCAAAGAGCTGCCTTGCACTGAAATTTGAATTTTTTATAATTGCTTATAATCCTGGCTGCCCAGCCCAGGACAGGGAACCATCTGCCTTGCATTCTGCTCTATGAGCAGTTCGCCTCATCAATCTGTCTACTCCATTGCCTTAGCAGGGAGCTCTCTGTCATTACTATCCTACTTTCTGTTGCCTGCCTGGATTGATTGCTTTCCAAAGGTTAAAGAAGAAAGGGGCTTATTTTACTGGTTGAAATGCCTGCTGGATGCTAAGATGAAAGTTTTTCTGTACTCTGGGTGCATGGAACAGGTGGATGTGGATTATTTTCTAGCTACCAGCACCATGAGAAAGAGTTGAAAGAATTCTAGAGAGATAAAGACACCAACCAATAATTTCCTACTTGTGTATTGGTTGGAGATGAAACACCTCCATGGAGGAGACACCATGGCACCAATTCAGAGCCCCCATTCCTTATAAGCATCGTTGGCGTGAAATAGGATGTGTCCTTTCTGGGGGGCAATATATCAAGATATATAAAAATAAAATGACCTTTGGTCTATAATTAATTACCCAGAAATATATTCAGAGATGTCAACCATAATTTAGGTCAAGAAAATTCACAACAATCTTACCTAAAATAACAAGGAAAACTCCATGATATTCAATAATAGGGAAACATTTCAAGATGTATCAGTATAATAAAGCAGAAATTATGATATATGCAAAAGTTCTGTAATGATATAGCTCAGAGGTTAGTGAACATTTTCTATAAGAAGCCAAATAGTACATATTTTAGTCTTTGAGGATCATACAGTCTCTGTCACAATTACTCAATGGAGCAAAAGCAGCCATGGTCATTACATAAAGGAACGGGCATGGCTGTGTTCCAATAAGACTTTGTGCACACTGAAGTGAATTTCATGTAATTTCTATGTGTCATAAAAAGTTCTTATTTTGATTTTTTCAACCATTTAATTTCAACATAAATACCACTCCAGTCATGGGCTATACAAAAACAGGTGGTGATCAACATTAAGCCCACGGGCTATAGTTTACTCACCCCTGATATAGGTAATAAAATCGTGTTTACAATACTATTTTACATGGGAAAATGCTCACAACATAATATCAAATGAAGAAGGATGGCAGCATCTGAAACCATTTTTACAGTATGCCCCCATTGTGTGAAAGTAAAGCAATAGAAAAAGGCCTTGAAAGAAATACCCAAAAACATTAAAATGTTTTTCTCTGTAGGGTGGACTTTGAAGATTTTTATTCCCTTTGTATGTTTTTCTGTGTTTGCTAAATGCTTTACAATGAGTGAATATTATTTTTATAATAAGAAACATTTCTTTGAAAAATACTCTTCTAAAGAAATTATTCTCAAGCTGGTTCTTTCCCCTGCTATTTTAAGGATTAATTTTCCATATTTTGAAATTTATTTTCTCTCTCTGTCATTTGTTTCCTCCTTTTAGGGCTGTTTATCATCTATTTTGAGAACATCTTTCATTCATTTTCTTACTCCATCTTTCCCCCCTCTCCCTCCCAATGATCTTTCTCATGGATGACATTTTTCAAAATTCTGTTCTAAGCCAAAAGGGGAAAAATATTAAACATATTCATTATATTAGGAATGAAGGTAGAAAAGTGTACTGTGCTTTCCAATGCTAGTGATTTAATTTTAACGTTTTGGGAATCAAGAGATTCCTCAATGTTTTGACTCATTTCTCCTTATGTGCACTGAACCCTACAGAGACCACTGGGACCAGACTCCCTTATCCAAGGTACAGGAGCAATGGCTTTAAGCAGCTTCCCTTCGCTTGCTCATGTTCTCACTTGGCTCATTAAGGAACATACCAGGACTATCCATAGATCCTCAGTATTCCTTGTAATGTGATTTCCACTGTCCTACTGCAGACCTGCTGCCATCACCACAGCCAGGAAAAGGAGGAAACATGGCCACCATGCTGTGTGGCTTTCTTCTGTTCCAAACCTGTCTGCATCTTAGTCCCACTCCCCGAAGGGAAGTCCTGTTAGAATATTTTTCACATTCAATCAGAATATAGACTCACGGGCCAGCCAGGTGTACCTGGAGCATCCAGAAGTTGTCCAGTCAAACTTTTCTGAGGACTGGTCACTGTTGTAAGCGCTAGAAATGCAGGGATGGAGAAGATTGACAAGGCGGCCACCTTATACGAGCACACCTTCTAGTGTGACCTCAAATTAACTGTAATCAATGAGGGAAGCTTGAGCTCAAAGCCAGAGAAGCAATAGTACTGTCGGCATTAAGAGTTGAGATGTGGCCATAAATAAAGGAAAGAGGCCAAGTGTTCATGATTGTGCCAGAAAACACAGTGCCAGGGATTTGCCAATGAGGAAAGATGCCGGAAGCCCATGCTTAGTGGGAGCCAGATAATGGCTACACACTTTGTATGTTGCTTGTTAAGAAAATCATGCATTGTAGGTCCCCCACAGGGTGGCCAAGGCCCTTGTCTTTTATACCATAGTAGAGAAGAGGGCAGGAAGAATAAAGCCCTGCAGGAATAATGCTAATTCCACAGAGTTTGCACCACTTCATTCCCTACCGTGTGTGCTGGGCCTTCCCAAGCACTTTACATGCACTATATCACTGAATTGTCAAGACAGCCCCATGAGATTAGCATTGGCTTTACCCCATCTGTGTTAATCAGGGTTCTCCAGAGAAACAGAACCAATCGGGTATATACATAAAGATTTACTGTAGGAATTGGCCCACATGGTTATGGAGGCTGAGAAGTCCTGTGATCTGTTGTCTGCAGGCTGAAGAACCAGGTGATATGATTTGAATGTTTGTGTCCCTCCAAAATTCGTATGTTGAAACCTAACCCCCAATGTGATGGCATTAAGAGGTGGGGCCTTTGAGAGGTGATTAGGGCATGAGGGTGGAGCCCTCATGAATGGGATTAGTACTTTTATAAAAGAGACCCCAGAGAGCTCCCTTGCCCCTTCCGCCATGTGAGAACACAAGGAGAAGGTGGCTGTCTATGAACCAGGAAGAAAGCCCTGACCAGCACTCAAGCGTGCTGGCACCTTGATCTTGGAATTCCCAGAAATGTGAGAAGTAAATTTCTATTTTTTATAAGATACTCTGTTTGTGGTACTTTGTTATAGCAGCCTGAAAGGACTAAGACACTAAGAAAGCCAGTGTTGTAATTCAGTTGGAGTCTAAAGGCCTGAGAACCAGGAGCACCAATGTTTGAGGGCAGGAGAAGATGGACATCCCAGCTCAAGCATAGAGAGCAAACTCACGATTCCTCCTCCTCTTTGTGCTACGTGCCCTCAATAGTTTGGATGATGCTCACCTGCATTGGTGAGGGCCATCTGCTTTACTCAGTCTACTGATTCAAATGCTAATTTCTTCCAGAAATACCCTTGTAGACACACCCAGAAATAATGTTTTGCCAGCTATCTGGGCATTCCTTAGCCTAGTCTAGTCAACATGTAATTAACTATCGCGCCATCCTTGAAATGAAAGAACTGAGTGCTGGAAAGAAAAACCAGCTTACTCTTGGTCACACAGCTGGTTGGTGGTGGAGCCAGAATCCAAATCTACCATGGCTTTTATCGTCCATGCAAGATAAGAGTTAGACAATCCATGAGTTTACAATGTGAATCAAACACTACCTCAATCCTGTCACTCAATTAAAATATAAGTCCAATCTGTTAATGATCTTAAATTATTACAATATAACAGTGTGAACTGTAGTCATGCTTATTTTTTTGATGCTGAAATGTCCTTTTTACAAAGGAATGCCCCAGAGTAACAAGAACCTCTAGGTTAAAAATAAGGGAGAGCAAGCATAAGAAGAAAAGTGGAATAAGAATATCATTTGTCCATGAAGCATGCCTGCCTCAAGGGAAAAGCTTACTGGAGTTTTAAAATGGGGACTGATTTCCAACCTGCGGCTTTGCAGAAAGGGTCTTTCCTGACTGGGTATTTTTGCATCAAGGTAAGTTCAAACTGAAATACAAATCAACATGAACTCACAGTCGTGTGAATTTCATCAGACTGCAAACGGGATGGATTGCGCCTCTGCCGAAGTTGGTTCTCACAACTCCCATCCTCAGCAATGTTTGCAGGGTCCCTAATGTGAAAAGAGGGACACATTCCACTGGAGTCTTGGAAAACCAGTCATGTCTGAATCTACCTTGTACTGGGGCTAAGGCTGGCCCTTCCAGTAACCAGCAGCCCCCAGGGTGTCACCTTTCTTACGTTCCTTCTCAGCGCTTATGAGGGTATTCAGGACGATTAAAACCCTCATGGGCTAGGGTTGGAAGAGCCCATGAAGCTCAGAAGAAACCCAGTCAAAGGTTTGTGCTCAACCCAGAGACTGGCTGGCAGATGGGAGTGGAATAGATTTACTCCCAGTGGGTAACCAGAAGGACAGCTATGCAAGTTTGATCTTGTCTCCCCTGAGATAGATAAGGTGATGTGGAACCCATCTTGTTCGTGTTCCTGAACACATTTTGTAGAAATGTCACATTGCCTCACAGTTGGATCCACCAACCTCCAGTAATTCACCTGAAAAACCTAAATGAATCATAGATCAATAAAGAAAGTAAGGCAGCGCAAAAGGGACAAGGAGAGGGAACCTTTTGTCAACACCGCATTGCACTTTGGGCCACTCCCTTCTGAACTGACAATCTGGGTGCTATTGTGGACATCAAGGGCATGCAGACTCTGAAAGAAGAAGTACCCCATGTTCCCAGGGCAAATCAGGAAGTGTCCACAATGTCACAGAGCTTGTTGGCAGCGCTGTTGTAAACAAACCAGTTACAGCCAGTATTTTTGCCAACAGAAGTCATGTGCATATGTTGCATACCGGGCTCTCTTACAGCTGAGGGAAGTGTCCTGAAGTTTATGAAAGGAGTAGATCAAAAAAACAGATGAAAGCAAAAGGGAAAATTACCTACAGATTTAAGTGTTAACAGACTCTCCCAGTGCTTCCCAGTCGGGGGCAATTTTATCCTCAGGGGACATTTGGCAATGTCTGGAGTCATTTTGGGTTGTCACAGCTGGGGAAAGGGCGATGGTGGTACTGGCTTCTGGTACTGGTGAATAAATGCTGCTAAACATCTTATAATGCACAGGACATCTCCCTACAAAAAAAATGGATTATCTAATCCCAAATGTCAGTAGTGAAGTCAAGGTTGCAGAACCCTGCTCTGTGCAGAGAACTTTTCACAAGAACCAACTCTAAGAAGACTGATCTGTTAGAATCTAGTCCCTATGAATTCATGGCATAATGGAAAATGCAAAAAACTTTTGGCTGGAAAAAAAGTTAACAAGAAAACAAATAAAAAAGAAAAGAAAATATTGCGCTGATGTCAACTCCCAGAGAGTACATAAAGCTACCGAAAGATTTAATTAGACTGATGGCACAAGAAGCCCCAAAATATGGAATGAACTTAGTGACCCAGGTCTCAAGGGAACAGATGAATCTTTGGGCTCCAACAGATTGATAAGATGTGTGTATCTCTAAAGTTACCCTCCACAGTCTGGGAGGATGTGTGTCGGTGCTTCTGTGTGAGTAGGGAAGCTTGCAGACAAGAGGCAGGCTGATATTCCCTGTAATCTCTTCTCTGGTTAGCAGCTGCAGCCACCTTTTTCAGGGAAGATCCCACTGCTGAGCATCACTGTGTGATGCCTCTCTTTGAAACCAACCACTTCGCCCGGGTTCCCAGCCCATCAGAGTGACACATTGGCAGCTATTTCTTCATTATGGTCCATGTCTATGTCACACGGCCAGATGCTGCTTTTCATCAGGTCCTTGTCAGGCTTCCCATTCCCACCTTGATGGGGCAGCTTCTCTTCAACTTTGCACAGAGCCACTATCATCATCTGGTTGCCATCTCACCCATCCTTTGTCTGACTCAGAGCCCGTTGGTTCCCGAGGGCTCAGCTTTAATAAAGGTAGATGAACACTGCTCTAGAATCTTGTTTGTAAGTCTTCCTTTTCTCTGTGTGTATTGAGCAGAAAAGTGGGAGAAAATCCACGGCAGGCCTTGTGTCACTATCACATGGCACATCACCTTGGTTGTATGAAGGATGCTTTGCTAAATCTCTGCTTTGGCTGCTTGCCAAGCAAAGGATGAGCTTGTTTTCTTTGCTTACTATCATCTCATTACTATTTAACCAAAGTAGCTTAACATTGATTTTTTAATGATAGATATTTCTCTGAGGAGTGAGTGTATGGCCTCAGCCATGTTTAAATTGACACAATTATTTACCAAAGCAGTTCATGTGAAAATGTGCCTCTCAGTAAATCCCTCTCAGCAATAGAGAAAATAGCTCTTGATTATCCACAAAGCGACTGTCCTAGAACATAAAAATGGTATCCATCTTAGGAATTGACAGCATCTCATCTAGCTGAGACAACTCAGTGGTGGAAGCGGTGGGTGTCATTGGAGAGTGAGGACGTTGAGTTGAATGCTAGAACTAGTACATCCTTACTTGTTCAAAACAGGTCTTGCCATTATCACTTCAGAACTTATTGCTTCTTGCAACCTAAAATTTATAATTTGGGGGTTAATAGACGTATGTAAATCAACTGTCATTGTTTTCCTGCAGAGTGACATCAGTTCCTGTTGTTCATATTCAAATGTACGTGTCTGACTTTGAGGATCTATCATTTCCTTGTTTAGACTTTATACTTTGTAAATCAAAATGGATAGTTCTAATCCATCGCATCCCTTGCAAAGACACTTGTCACATTCGTCATTTCTCCTTGAGTTTTCTTCCGTGAAAAAATAGTTTATCTCTGTTGTCGATGAATTTTGGCCTCATCAGTATATCTAGTCTCTGACTGGTCCCTCTGTTTGGCTTTGCTGCCCATCCCTACCTCCTACTTCCCATGAAAAGTATCTTCCTTTCCATTCAGGTCTGATCCCAAGTTTTTCATCTTAGCTGTTCTTCTCCAGAGTGTTATTAATTCCCATAACCCTCATTTTTGCTGTTTCTTCTGCCCCATAATTTCTTGAAATTATGGCTAAAAACACCATTTTGCTTCTCTAACTCTGCTGCATTTTTGGGAGGATTGGTATGATCCCATTTTATTTACCTCTAACTTACATGGACCCCAGTGCCATCAGCAATCCTTACAGATCTACGACTCCTTTTGTGTTCCTCCAAGTAGTAATTATAAATCCTCATCACCTTACTCAGGACAATTCATTGTCTCTCTGTCTTCTTCTCAGTAGTATGTATTTCCTACTTCCGAGAGAACATAGAAGCTATTGGGATGAGCTTGCTTAGTGCTTTACCACTATGCCTTGTCCTTATCCCACAACCCACAACTGTTCCCACTTTAGTTTCTTCTCTCTGTTCTCATCAAGGAACTATCATTCTTTTGGTGAAATAGTTTGAGTAAAAGGATAAAGAAAGACCTGCATGCCAGGGAGTGAAGAAGGGGGGGTTAGGAAACAGGCAGATGAAGTATATAGATCACCCATCGGGGACTATTGATGGGAGAGAAAAAATGAAACAATGAGAGATGACGCGGGACTGGAAGAGGGTGTAAGATGCATGGTTGATGTTTAACTGTAACTCTTATTCTCCAAACCTCTCATGAGGCTGCAAAAACACCAATCATTCTTCTGCTTAAGTGCTCAGCTAAATTCCTCCTGCTGTAAAAATATCTTGCATAATGTATAGGTTTTCATACTTAAAAGATCACTTATAGAAACGTGGCGATTTCTGAGGTGAGAAGCAAGCAGAAATACTCACCTGAGCATGGCTGATAATGAGTTTTATATTTCTGACGTCTCTTAAAGTGAGACAAAAGGTTGCACTTATATCTTGAAAAATGACCTCAAGGTCCTCAACAAGATTCTCCTTACCTAATAAGGATTTCAGCTACACACTATTTTATTTCTTTTCCTTTCTTTTTTTTTTAAGGAAGCACTCAAGGTTTTCATTGCTAAAGTATTGATGAGCAGGCTGTTTACTAAATAAATTCATAGAATGTAGAGCTGGAGGAAGTAATTATGAAAACATGACTAGGGACCAAAATATTCCTCCATCGCTAGCTACTGTGATTTCTTTATTGGAAACCAGAGAGTTTGCAAATGGATTTGCCAAGTGAGTTATGTAAGAAAACCCATATGTAGAAATGATGACAAACACCAGAAACGGCTTCTGATTTTTCTCTTTTCTTTCAGTGAATGAAGGACATAGCATGCTTGCTTGAGGTCTTTAAGCAATTATGGCACCGTTGCAATTGTGTTGCTAAACTAGAAAATCCCCAGGGTATTGCCAACTGTGGCAAGTGTTCAGACACCACCTCCGCATCCCCTTTAGGTCTCTCAGTTGAAGTGGTTACTGGGTTAATTACCAAACCACAGTTGATTAAAACAAGTGTCCCTGTGATGCCTGCAGCTCATCTGAATGTTGGGGTGGAAACCTCCAATGATTTCCTTGACATTTTTAATTTAATTGTTTCTTGGAGGGAAACACAAAACTCTGCCATTTTCAGCAAAAGAAACAGAGGTCAAAGATTCCAACAGAGCAATACAGCTGCCTAAAGTCAGCCAGTCAGAGCACTTACTGGGCACCCAATGTGTGGAAAATATCGTGCACATGTATGGGACTCTGTAAGGGAAACAGTGAATAGCGTCCTCAAATGTTTGCTGTCTTTCTTTGGGAGCAGCACAAACACGCACACACACACTTCAGTCAAAGCACCATTTCCAAAGGGCACAGCTCAACAAGCACAAATCAATGCAGTAAAAACAAAATGCCTACATGCTGACGGGGCATGGCAGGGAGTGACCCAAGTCGCCTGTGAAATGCAATTACTGAGACAGTCTTCAGTCTGATGAAAACACTCTTTACAGGGCACCCTTTTTGGGAAACACAGATGGAGACTTTTGCTCATGAATGGCTCTGCACCCTGACACAACATCTGTAATACTTCTCTGGGTGTAGCCTTCAACTTGTCAAGCCCATTGATGCAAGAAACTGAACTTCAAATGTCCAACGGGAACACCATCCGTGGCCTTTGCATAGTCTTGCTGCTCCAGATGCATCCCATTTAACTTTACTTATTTTACAGTGGACTCGGGTTTCTGTCATCTGCCGGCACTGTTAGTCAATAGCCATTTCATAATCAAATCTCATGCCTCGGGGCAAAAATCATGGCTGGAAGGAAAGGGAAGAAAAAAAAATTAATGCACTACATCTCTGTGGTCCATGGTGAGATTTTAAGGGCAATTTTCACAGTGGTGTGAGAGAGTACCAATGTAAGAGATGATGCTAGTAACTCAACGTGTTCATTTCCTTCTACGAGGTGGGGAACTGATTTTTACGTGGCTTGTTAGACAGATGAGATGTGTGGTTGCAGAAATATCTTATAAAAAGGATCACTCCCATATCATAAGCAAAGCATGATGAAAAAAATTTAGCACGCACCTGGCACTCACTACTCATGTGAAACTCATCAGGATTCGTTTATGTTTCAGGAACCTCAATCATCAATCATTTATTCAGTGTCCACCATGAACTAGTCACCAGGTTCTTTCTCTCTAGTGAGTTTTCTCCACCAGTCCTCTTTCCATCTACCCTGTGATGCAACTTCAGTTGCTGCTCACTCCTATCTAGACCATCACTGTCTAAACACCACACCCATCTCTCTTACCTCCGTGTTCTTGCATCAGATCAGCTCAGTCCCACCAATCCCTGATCCCAGATCAATCTTCTTTTCAGGTACAAAGAGAAAATAGTCATTATCAGGAATAACTTTCCTTGGTTTTCCACAGCTCTTGCAAAACGATCTATACGTGCATCCTTTCTTCCCTCTAGTCTCCAGAGAACATAGGACCAGAGATAAGAATCTCCCCATCTGCTCTGTCAATTCCATCACATCACAAATGGTTTCCATCATTTATCCTCTTTCTCTCCCTTGTTGCCAACCTTCCCAGGAATGGAGAATCTATAAATGAATGAGTTCTCTATGCTTTTCAATATACTTGCCAAATATCATCAATCAGTACTGTTCCAATTTTAGCGCATACATTGCTGGGCAAACATTCACAAAATTGTCTATGCCCACAGTCACAACTTTTTCACCTCCTACTAATTCCTAGGCCACTTTACATCTGCTCTTGGAATTCACTATTCTTCAGTCCCAAATAACTTCAAGGTCAGTCATCAGTGGCTTCTAAACATAACCATAATAACCTCTTTTAGGTCATATTTCTACTTGGTCTTAACACGTATATTATCACAAAATAGGCACTTGTTTTTCTTTTTAAAAGTTACTTTCTCTTTTTTAAAGGAGTTAACAGTTTTAAACTAAACCTTAGTTGTTCAGACAACATACTCTTCTAGAATTTTTGCATTTGTTCAAGCTCTGGCTGCAGAGGCAATTCGTGTCTCTGAGGATGCTGAACAATGAGTCTATTCAGTGGTATTTACCACAGTCTTGCCTGCACTGTGCATGAGGAATGGGTACATAGGATATGACTGATTTTGGTCAGAGGAATTATTTTGTCAACAATAATATAACCATGATTGTGCAATAAGGCACTGTATTAAACCTTTATGGTTGAACATAAAAGAAGTTGCAGAAAACACAAGAATTATTCAGATCCAGGGTGTGAGGGTTCTGTGTTTTACAGAGATGACTAAAAATGAATGTGGTAAAGCTATGGTGACTTGGACCCCCAAATTCATCACACGCTCACAGAGTTTCTACTAGGTCATGACCCTAGAACTGGGGATGCAATAAAGATGACCGAGCTCATGTATGTCTGCAGTCTGTTATTGATGAGGTCCCCATGTGTCAAATAGATAAATACTAATATCTAAAGGCATCTTCTCACAAAACAGAGGAGAGAAAGTTATTTTTCCCCTCCAAAGTTTTTCTCTTCTTTTTCAGTTGGTGAACTGAAGGACATATAATAACTTAGAATGATTTCCATAGATCGTCTTCACACACATTTTTCTCTTATGTTCTCTGACGCTCATTCTGCAGACTTCAAGATGTGAGTCTAAAAATAAAGACGCATGAAGATTCAATCACTACTATTCTTTTATTTAAAGCTCTGGACAATTACTGAGAAAAAAACCCCCAGGGGATGAAAAATAGAGATTAGAAAAATTGAATAAGAAAGTCATTATGTACAATACATCATTTGGTATATGGTGCTTTGCGATCTTGAATTTTAATAATGAGTCAGAGAATAGTTAGGATTTTTACTGAGTATTATGATCTCGTAAAATTATTCCCATCAGGGCATTTTCATAAGTACCTCAAAGATTAAATTGATATTCAAATATACCTTTCTAAAGCGGATATTATTTCCTATATTTTCAAAAACGATTATGGTTGTCTAATTAACATTAGCCAATGATCAATATACTCATCACTAATTGGAAAATTTTCTGAAATGATGCATGTAGCTAATTGGGCAACAACAGAGTAATGTCTATTCATATCTAAAGAGTATTTAAATATTGACAAGGGTCTCATGCATATGTATGTGCCTGGAAAGGTCAAGATGAGTCATAGTATGGCACCGTACTTCTTGAGAGTAAGGTTGAAAAAATATATGTAATGCACTTCTCCAGCCCATGGGTCAAGCAGACAAACTCAAGCACAGATACTACTTACATATTGCACTTAGGGGAACTGGGCATCATTAATTCATTTATTCACTCATGCATGCGTTATAGAAAAGTGTGTGTTGACTAAGGTACTGTGCTAAAGAATGAGAAATGAAATATGGTTCCCAGTGTCAAGCCACTTGTCCTCTCAAAGGGGAGACAGAGAAGTCAGTGTGAGGCACAAGTCAAGATTAGATAAATTCTTGAGGAGAGGCATAAACAGAGAGCTCTTCATGTTCCCAAGCGCAATAACAGATTCTGATTGGAGAGGGCGGGGGAGGTCAGATCTGGAGATGACTCAAGATAATGCCATTTGAGTTGGACTAGAAGAAAGTGTAGGCACTGGGTTGTTTAACATCCCATCTTGTTGACCACATCACTTCTGAAGCCACAGTCGCAGAGGCTTTGTGATGAGTGAGTCTTGCCCCTCTCTGTGGAAAGGCTCTGACTCGTCAAAATTGGCTCAGTAAAGAGGGCATGGGGTTACCTATGACCTCTCACTTTCAAATATTCAAATTTAGTATTGAATTTGTTGTCTAAGTGCAATGCACTTCATTTGTGGAAGAGTTTTAACCATTGTATAGTAATCCTGTTCCTTTGAAGTACTTTAGAGCTATTTAGATCCAATGCAATGAGTGTCTGAGCTGATTCTTGAAAAATGAGTAAGAAGCTCTCCTGATGAACAAGGTTGGAAAGTCTGTGCCTGGCAGAGGGCCCATCATTGGCAAGGCATGGAGTCCTAAGGGAGCAACTTTATATTGTTTGGTATGGTTAAATAGGAGTCATCAAATTATGGGCCTTTGAGCTTAGACTGGTTCATGAATTTTTAAATGGTTAAAAAAAATCAAAAGGAAAATATTTTGTGACACATGAAAATTATGTAAAATTTAAATTTCAGTGTCCATAAATGAAGTTTTATTGGAACACAGCTATGCCCACTATTTACGTATCATTCGTTATATCTATGGCTAAGTTCACACTATAGTGGCAGAGTCGAGTTATAGTCATAACGACCATTTGGCCTATAAGCCTAAAATATTTCCTATCTGACCCTTTACAGAAAAGGTTTTTTGACCCCTGGACTAGACTTGAGAGTAGAGAGAGGTGAGCTAGAAAGGTGGGATCCAGATGATGTAGAGTCCTGCACACTATACGGAGAATTTGGATTTTATTCTATATCAATTGCAAGTCACTGAAAGATTCTCAGCAGAGAAATAAGTACATTTTAGAAAACGTGCATTTTAGGAAGCTCACTTGGATGGCCATGTGAATGAAGAACTGAGGAGGAAAAACTGGATGGAATTAGGACGCTGTTGCAGTAATCCCAATTAGAAAAAATGAGAGTTGAAATGTGGGCAGTGACTGTGGAAGTGGAAGTGTGGAAGGAGGGAACAAATGAGGAAAAACGTCTAGAATAATCCCAGAATAATTTCAGGTACTGGCCAATGGCACCATCCTCTTCCACTTATTGGGGCTATCTTGAACACTGTCTGGTTATTGAAGCTTGAAGAAGGATAGGAGTCCTCCTGAATATGAATAGATTTGAAATCTGTGCCAGATGCAGTCAATGACCTATTCCTGCTCCCTTTGCTCTCACCTCTACATGCCAGAAGTTCCTCATGGCTAACACCCCTGATTCTCTGCTTGAGGGTGGTTTTTTTTTGCTATGGAAGCACACTTGGACCAAGTATAGGATAAGCCAAAAGTGCTAGAGAGTTGTTGGACTTACAAGCATCTCTCAAACAATGACAGAGGGGCAGTAGGTGAATAAAGATCCCAGCTTCCTTACTCATCAGGTGGGATAATTCTGAAGTGTATCTCTCAGAGTTCCCAAATAGTATTGGCCTTTTGTTACCATCAGGGATAACCTCCCTGATAACTCGCCATTTATTGGTCTCACTTTCCACTCCTCTTGTGGTTCTCTTGAGCACAATAAATTATTTGCACTCAAAATCTTCTCTCAGAACCTACTTCTGGTATAACTTACCATAAGACATACAGAAGTGTATCTTTATTCACAATATACCATAATATTAGAAATAATTTCAATATGGTCAGCATGACCTGCCTACAAAAATCTTTTCATGGCTAACTATAAATAATTTTATCAACCTAAATAAGATAAAGGGATTGAGTTAATGATGAATTAAGATTCTGTCTTTCCATACACTGCCTACAACCAAGCCAGCCTACTAACCCAACTTCTCTGGCCTGGTTTTAGGAGGAAATAATCATATTAGAAATTGACCCTCAAATTCGTTCGTAGAAGGCTTACCATGGTCTCATACACAGTCGGTGAAGACTGTTGGGGATGGAGGAGTCTGGAAAAGAACTGTTTTGCCAAGGGTAAGTGGAGGGATGGCTGTGATTGACACAGCATTTGTGTTCATATGGTGCCCTGATGTCTGCCCTCCCAGCACTGAAGTCCAGGCAGGGATGTGTCTCAGCTCAATCAGGGTCCAGGGCAGCTCCCCAACATGAAGCACAGGCATCTCAAGCATGCTCAAGCCACGCAGGTATGGTTCCCGGAAGCACGTATGTGACAATGGTGGGACAAAGAATTCATCCAATGGTCTTCCTTGTTTGTCACATCTACTACATTGAATATGAGGCCACCTTTTATTTTTCTTAACTACTTTCTGTTGCTCACTCATTTTGGTTGATTCATCAGGTTTCAAATAGACCATCTCTAAGCCATTCTGTCATATCCAGATATGGCAGGGCAGCATTGAGCAAAAGGCCAGTGGTTCGTTCAGTTTTAGCATGTAGAGTCTGATGTGCCTGAAAGACACTTGTCCATTAGATAGTCCATTAGATAACATGGCCACTAGACAGTTGGCAATATGCACCTGGTTCACAAAGAAAAACTGGAGTTTCAGATGTGAATTGGGAGTCCTCATGTTTTCTAGTCTAGTCAAAAGGACCCAGGAGCAAAGAGACACAATCATTGATAAAGAGTGAGATCTCTGAGTACACACTAACCAAGTCCTAAGAGTCATTCTAACATTTACATGACCAGCCACAGTCTACCAGGGCTGGCATTCTGGACTGCCCATGAAACTTCAAAGTACCTCTGTTCCACCTGCTCTCTTCAGAGGAGAGCTGTCCCAGGTGGCTTCTTTTCTATAAAATGTTACTCAAGCAGTTTGGTTCAAGTAAAATTAACCCCGCTACTGCTATGAGCTAATTACATTGGCCAAATACAAAGAATCATGGAAGAGCAAAGTAGCCCCTGATAGATAGCCAGGAGCTGGCCCAGCACACACAGCTGGCCATGCTGCTCTCCTGTTGGACATGAACAATTTCACAGAACATCAGTATCAACTCTGTCCATGATGGACCAAGACCAAAACAAAAAAACCCCCTCTGCAATCAGGTCTGCACACAGACAAAAAGGGAACCTTGTCCAAATCAGAAAATATGAAACACTCCTAGAATCCAGGATTTACTTCCGCATCTTTTCCAGTTATAGCTTTAGCTTACCTTCTCTATAGATATGACTTCTTGAGATGCTCAGTCATAAGTTGTTCCTCCTTTCTGAGAGTGCCCAATGCAGAATGAACCCCTGATTGGTTGTACCTTCCTCCCTCCCAAAATCACCCACCGAAAGCCCAAATCCAACAATAAATTTTTTCTTATTGAGGTTCCCCATGGAATGTGTTTTTTCTCTTTGCAACAAGTATTAAGCCCAATTTGCTTAACTGCTGGTCTGTTCCTGGTGGTCTTTGGCCAGAGGACATTGACAGGCAACAGGAAGTCCAAGATTTGGTGCAAGGAGGTGGCTTGGTGTCTGAAGGTCTGTTCCTACAAGGTACTCCACATAAATCAGTAACAAACTGACTCAATTTAAATCTTTTCTTAGTAATGTTGCCCCCTCCATCCTAAGAAAAGGGCACATCACTCGTATCTATAGGATGTCTACAGTTGTGCATCCCAGGCTTGTAAGCAATGGAATCTAGAGCAATAAGCAATGAAATCTAGAGGACAGTATGCAGCAAAGGTGAGCAGCCTTAGATCCCACAGCTCTTTACATTCTCTCTCTGGTAAACTTCAAGAATTGGGCTAATTAACACTGAATGACATTTTATCACCAAAATTCAATACATCCCTAAGATGTAGCAAGTCTAAGCAATAAGAATCCTATTTCCAACTCATGTAAATGAAGTGTTTATACAATGCTGGAAGAGTAAAATAGAATGTACACACACGTCATGGAGAACAGTCTTAAGAAAACTAAACTATCACAGTAACTAGGCATTGATTCTTTTCTTCGCAGTCAAAACGGCTAAAATGTCATTCAATTCCAGTCTTAGGGACCCATTAAAGAAGCAGCATGTAACACCCAGGACACTGTTTACAAGATATCTAGAAAAAAACCCACTGGCCAATTTTCAGAAGGAGACCCCTCTAACTGATTCCCACTGCAGAGCAGTACTAGGCTTGAAAATTGCCTAATACTGAGTTTCCATGGTGAGACATTCTTCGTCGTCTACCCAGAGCCTTCTCTTTGTGCCTTGATTCATTTCCACTAGAGGGACAGCCGCAGTGACTGAGGCTCCCAAACAATTTACCTCAAAGAAGAAGTACTGGAGTGAGGCCATCGTTAAACAGATTCATGGTTTCCTGCATGGATCTAGCAGAGAGAGGACCCCAGATGTGAAGGAAAAGAGTTTGTTTATTCACTAAAATCTCTACACTCAGCAGCAAAGGGAAGTGAAGTAACAACACCAGAGAGAATTTAGTTGGTGCTCAGCTGCATGGTGGAGCTTTAATTTCACCCAAGTACAATCGCGTTTTACTTACTGCTTCATTCCACTCATCCTCTTTACTGAGAGTTAAAGTAGTCTTCAATATTGCAATCACCCTATACGTTTGTCAGCAGAACTGTACAAACAGAGGAAAAGGAGAAGAAGGGACAGTGACTTAGTCCATTTGGGCTGCCATAACAAAAATACCATAGACTGGGTGGCTTACAGAACACACATTTATTTTTCAACATTCTGAAGGCTGAGAATTCCAAAATCAAGGATCTGGCAGGGTCTGTATCTGGTGAGAACCTGCTTCCTGGATCGTAGATGGCTGTCTTTTCATTGTGTCCTCACATCATGGAGAGCAAAGACTCTAGTCTCTTTAATCCCTTATACAGGCACTAATCCTATTCCTGTGGGCTGCACCCTCGTGACCTAATCCCCTCCCAAAGGCCCCAACTCCTGATACCATCACCTTGGGGCTTAGGATTTCAACCTATGAATTTTGGGGGGACATCTAACTCAGCTAACTATACTATCTTTTTACTATTGGTTTGTTATTACTATTGTTATTGTTATTTAGTTTGGTATTTTTTTTTCTATCCGGATTGTTTTCAATGTTTCAATCTATCTGGGCATTAAAAGATTGCAGCAATGATATGGCATGAATCCTGTTGCACCCTGCAGAGTGCCCGAGGAGGTAGTATTGAATGGTGGGTCATGGTAGAGCTGTTAGGGTCAGAGATGAGCTCTGCACGAGGGAAATAGCAGTGGGACCTGGGAGGGGTTTCTCACGCTCTCTTTACCTCGCTTTCCTCGGCTGTAACACAAAGGCTCTAATACTATATTAGGGCTTTAGTGAATATTTAAATGAGTTAATATATTAAAGTGCCTGATGCAAGATATAGATTCAATGACTATCAGAATTAAAAAAATATATTTTCCGTGTTATTATACACACATTTCAACATCATTTGAAATAATTTCAGTAGTTTCCATCAAGTATATATGCCACTGCGTACTTAATCCGTCTTATATTTTTGAACATTTGATTGTGTCCAGTTTTACGCTACTATATATTGTTCAGTTATGAACATCTTTGTGCATAAAGCGTTTTGCGCATTGCAGATTCTTTCCCTGAACATTAAATCACAGAAACAGAACTACCGGGAGAGCATCCAACACGTTTAAGGTTCTTGCTCAATCTTGCCAATTTTCATTTTTAGGAATGATATAGAGTAGATACCATTTTCTAGGAAAGTATCAGGCGGACAAGGGTCTTCATATAATTGAGAGAATTGTTCTAGAACTTGTAGGCTATTAATTCTTCCAGGAAGCATCACAGACAAGTATCTGACAGCAAGTTTAGGTTCCATTTCCTTCAAGCCTTTCAGGTGCTGGAGGGGGGACGCAGCAATCTTCTTCCCATCATAATGACCTACCTGTTTGCAGAAGCCAAGGATCAGCATTGAAGTGCTCAGAGGCCATCCAGCTAAGTGGCGTCTCTCTCATTTCGCGCTTGTGGGAGCTGGTTTATGTTGGATAATTTAAGAGGCATGGCTAACGCGTGGAGGAGCCAATGCCGAGAATCACAGTTTCTAATTCAGTGTGGTTATCGCCACGATCATTGCTTATACTGATATTGAATTGTTGATTAATTTGCACACTGTCTAGTTGCAAAGTCGGTTGAATATGGCTTAACACATAAATTTAGCATATTGAAACAAAGTAAATAAGATGTAGAAAACAAAAGCAATGAAAACCTGGATGTGAGGATGAAGCAAGGTTGGTATGAACTATGTGAGTCCCCATTGAGTTCTTGGGAGGACGAAATGTGGGACGAACCTTTACGGTGCCTGGTACAATGCTGGTGGATAGGAACCAATATGTCAATGTTAGCCTGTGGTGTTGAGGTCACAATGGTTTGTGCTATATCCAAAAGCAAACAAAGAATTTGTTCAGAAAGAATCCAGTTGCCTTCTTGGCAGGCTTGCCATCAGTTGACCACCTCATACGGGAACCATGTAATAATGAAGGAGACAGTCATTGAAATAACAAGAGAGCAAATGGAATTGAGTTCACTTTTTTTTTTTAACTCTTCCTTTCAAAAAACTATAGACTCGTAGGAAGTTCCAGAATGATGTACAAGAAGGCCTTGTATATTCTTCATCCAGTTTTCCCCAGTGGAAAGACCCTGCATAACTGTAGTGCAATATCAAAACCAGATAGTGTGGGCCCCAAAAGGGGGACTTTCACTTTCCTAAGTTTAGAACACACCATGTTTGAGGATATGTGACTTTGCAACCGAGTAGAAGTTATGCAATTCAGTTTCCTCATTAGTTTTTCTTAAAAACAATAGAATTTGGTTCTCTTTAGTCTGACTTAAAGGTAGGCAAAAGTTTTCTATGAAGGGCCAAGTAGTAAATATTTTGGCTTTATGGGCCATGCAGTCTCTGTCAGAGATACTCAACTCTGCCACTCTAGAACAAAATGCAGCCCCAGACAGTACCTACAGGAATGGGTGTGACTGTGTGCCAGTAGCACTTTATTGATAAGAACAGGCAGTGAGCCAGATTTGGCCTGGGGGCTGCAGTTTGCTGACCCTGTCCTAAATTAACCTGTCTCATGTCCGAATCAGAAGAGAATTCTGAGAGTTAATTAAGTAAACCCGGTTATATCATCTCCCTATTATTTATCCAGAATCTCCCAAACATAAACATTAACAAAGAGAAAAATATTTCTATCAGCAAGCAGCATTCTACTTTGAGCAGGAAAAAAATGGCATGAAAGCAAGTTGATGTCAGGAATTTACTTGTATATAAAAATTTCAGGATGTGTGATGGAATCTACGTATCTATCTAGGTATCTCTTTATCTATCTATGTATTTGTCTATGTATGTATGTGTCTGTCTATGTCCATATACGTCTGTATCTATCTCATCTATTTATTGCTATGTGTGTCTATGTGTCTGTGTACCTATGTGTATATATATCAAACACGTATTTTATGTATATATGTATATACACACTCATGCACATGTATATACACACATACATTGAATTCATGTACTCACATTTATTTACATATGTAACCATTTCCTTATTTATGCATGCATGAGTACATTTTGGATATGTAATATAACACATTTGATATCACATAGATAATTCTCTAAGATGTGTTGGAGTTTATCCGTTGTTTTCACTGTCAGAGCTGCAGAGCCAAACTGACACTTGAAGTACAAATGACTTAGGTTTGTGAAAAGAAGCACTGCTGAGTTTTTTAATTAAAATGGCAAGCCCTCTATCAAGTGCTTAAGTGCATTGTATTAGAACGCTTTGACAAGATGTTTTTAAAGTACGAGATGATGGGCTCTCTGGTCTGACTATTATCAGCCCCCTTGGTGTTGCCAGGATGACATTTCACGGATGAACTCATTTGGAGCCAACATGGGGACTGGAGGTCTTCTTCTCAGGGATCTCTATAGTGGGTTCCTGTTATAAACAGGGCTATTATTTAAATATGGTGCATGACCTTACATTTGAAGAGGAAAAAGTGAATTACAATACTAACAGGCAGGCCAAAGAGATTCTTTAAATTGTCAAAAATCTTACCCTTAGTGACATCTCTAGTGGTCCTTGAGCTTTATCAAATTGGATAAAAATAAAATGTAATCTCAGAATGAGAAAACTGGAATATTGTAGAAACAACTCTCTGAAACAAGTATCTTTAACTGGTATGGATATGATCCTTTCTGTGTGTATAAGAAGTGTCAACTGTGTGTATAAGAAATGTCTTGTCTATGACAAGAGATATTTATTAATTTCTTTTCCAGGTGGGAGAATATTACCTACCATGTTATCCTTTGGGAAGATAGGCCGGTGCAGCATTTCCCCAGAAACATTACTTGAAAAGCCAGTTCCATGGAATGTAGGATGACAAACCATCCCAAGCCAGGGAAGTTCCCAGGACATTCAATTGTTAGTCCTAAAACTGGGACAGTACTGGGCAAACCAGGATGAGTTGACCGCAATAACGGGATTGGCAATAGAAGAAATTGCCCTGCCCAAGGTTTCAATGGTCAAACGCATCAGAGAAATTCTGGAATAAGTCAAGTTTGATCATCGTTTTTACTGTAACCATTCACAAAGTCTTGGTAGGCTGATTAAGAAATAAGATGAATATTTATTGGGCGCTCCATACTACCAGGCACTAGAAACTAAAATAGTACTCAGAGGGAGGCTAGGTATTAAATTCCAGTCCGAGTTCTATCCCTCTTGGAATGTGAGACTGACTCAACACTCTGTTATACCCACCTCCCCAGCTCCCCCTTGAAGAACATGATTTTAAAGACAGCAGATGAAGGAGCAAGTATTTGGAGAAGAAAAGAGGGAGTATCGATATATCTAACTAAATGACATAGTAGAGATTATTTGTAAAGCCATTCATCTTTTTCTTTATCCTACTGTTCTCTTTCTAAGTAGGGCTTCTCAGCCTCAGCACTATTGACATTTGGGCTAGATCCTTCTTGGTCATGGGGGCCTGTCCTGTGCATTGTGGGGTGTTAAGCAGCATCCCTGGCCTCCTCTCACTAGATGTCAGTAGCGTCCCCCATTCCCAGTTTGTGACAACCAAAAATGTCCCCAGACTTAGCCAACTGTCCCCAGAGGGGCACAATCACTATCAATTATAGTTGATAATCTATTTGGGCCAGTCGAAAAGATAGGCTCTCCACACACAAAAGCAAAGTCAAGAGGTGCATCCTCAGAAAAGCAAACTCACACGAGAACATCACCCTTGATTCCCACCCAGTCCTTGGCAGCTTCCTGAAGGATGCACCGTGATTCTTGAGAGTCCAGTGCTCCCACCATCCATGTGCATGATTTCAATGAAGAGCAGGCCCTTTGGCCATGATGCACCGTGTTCAAAACCTTGAAGGAACAAAGACGTTGGTGCTCGACCCCAACACCTGGTGTGTTGGTACAGCTCTATCAGATAATGAACTCGGCTCTCACAAACAATTCAGGAAGGAAAAGAACATGCAAATAGTTCTCACTGCTCTTGAAAACAGCTAATTGTCCTCCTGACTTGCTCCTAGAGGCACTTGGGTGTGTAGGAAATAGTGATTCAACCCAGGTGTTTCCACTCTTTCTCTCTTTCCTCCGTTTCTTCCACTTTGCCCTCTCATGACCTTCAATTTGTCAATTAAAATCAAAAGCAACAAACAAAAGAAAGACATTTAAAAATCTGGCAATTACTGATGGACTCATTAATGCAATAATCACGTTCGCTGAGTTTGGGACAGCATTTGTCAGCCTGAGCAGTATTGACACTTGGAGCTGGATAAGTCCCTATTGTGGGGATTGTCCTGTGCATTGTAGCTTATTTAGCAGCATCCCTGGACTGTACCTAGTATATGCTAGTTGGGTTGTTGCAACCCCAGATGTCACCTGACATTGCCAAATACCCATGAGGAGTGGATCACCTCACCAGAGTACCACTGGTTTAGGGGATAAAGACTAAAAGAAAATGAAGGACATGGACCTGAATCATTTAGGAAAGGATCTAAAGGGACTGCTCAAAAATACATACAGCTGGGTCCCACCCTTGGAGGTTTGGAAGTAATGGGTATGGGATTCCACCTGAGAACAGAATTTTTAAAAGCTTCCCAGATGATTCTAATATGTAGACAGGGTTGAGAGCAACTGATCTAGAAAAAGACAATCATGATCCTAGTTCAAATTAAGCTTCACAAAATGTCTCAGAAATCAATACACAGGCACTAGCAAATCCCATTGAATCATTGACACTCATCCATGATGGTTTGATAACCTGTAGAATCATTGTTAGTTTGGGGGCAAATATCAGTTCTAGGAACTGTGCATGTTTCTGAATGTCTAAGTACTATTTTTTCCACAGGCTGAAGGAGAGGATGTGGGCTGGGACATCAGCCACTCTCTGCACTTCCATTTTCTAGAGTTTTCCAAGGTTTTCTAGGGGGTCATAATGAAATCTTCACCTACTCTCCCACCTTATGTCCAATCTATTGAACTGTCAAAATATATCCAGAATTTGACCTCTTCCCATTCCTCCTACCACTGCCCTTCTAGAAATTTCCACCATTATCTCTTTTGGGATAGTAATAATAATTATTATTTGATTCAACACTTGCATCACTACCCCAAGCTCCTCCAAGGCTATTCTAAACCTAGCTGGAAGAATAATACTTTTAAAATAGAAGATAAACTGTGTCAACCCCCAATAGAGTCTTCTCTCAGCATAAAATCTGAGAACATTACAGTGATGTACAAGGACCCACATCATGGGTCCCCACCATCATCTCTCTGGTCCCATCTCCTACTATACTTCATTTCCTCACTCACTCATCCGCAGCCACTCTGGACTTCTAGAGCATTCCAGGCATGCTCCTCCCTCATGGCCCTAACACCAGCTGCTTGCTCTTCCTGGAAAGCTCTTCTCAGCTATTTGCATCACTCTCTCCCTCCTCCTGAGGTCTTTGCTCAAATGTTACCGTCTCAGAGAGGTCTTCCCTCACCATTTTATCTAAAATTGCAAGCCTCAAGCCCTACTTATCTCTCATTTACTTTAATTTTCTTCATAATATTTCTTACCCCCTTTATTTGTTTCCTATGACCACTGTAACAAGTCACCACAAGCTGGAGGGAGGGGTCTTAGAATCAACAGAAATTTATTCTCTCACACTTCAGAAGGCTAGAAGTCAGAAATCAAATTAGAAATTAGGACTACACTCTCTCCAGAGGCTCTGGGAGAGGATCTTTCCTGCCTCCTCCAGCTTCTGGGAGCTACAGGGTCCCTTGGCTTGTGGCCCCATCACTCCAGTCTTCAAGATCAGCATCTCCAAATCCCTCTCTCTTCCTTCCTCACATTGTCTTGTTCCCTGTGTGCAAATCTCTCTCTGCCTTCCTCTTATAAGGACACATGTGGTACATGTAGGGCCCACCTGGATAATCCAGGATAATCTCTCCATCTCAAGATCCTTAACTTAATCACATTTTCAAAGACCCTGTTTTCATATACAGTAACATTTACAGGTTCCAGGGATCAGGACCTGATTTATTGGGGGTGGGGGGTGTGCATTATTCAGCTACTACAACACCTATTTATTTTTCATATTTATTTGTCAATTCTATCTTCCCCCACTATGATATACATCCATTGGGGTTAAGGTTTTTTTGTGTGTTTTTTTGGTGAGGAAGATTGACCTGAGCTAACATCCATTGCCAATCTTCCTATTTTTGCTTGAGGAAGATTGTCCCTGAGCTAACATCTGTGGCAATCTTCCTCTGTTTTGTATGTGGGACGCCTCCACAGCATGGCTTGATGAGCAGTGCATAGGTCCACACCCGGGATCTGAACCTGCAAACCCTGGGCCACCAAAGCGGAGCATGTGAACTTAACCACTATGCCACTGGGCCAGCCCCAAAGTTTTCCTTTTTAATTTCTTATTCCATTGCTGTATTACTAGAATATCATAGAAGTTCAATAAATAATGCCTACTATAGGACCTATTGGAGTTGCAGAAGGAGAAATAAGAATAGGAGAGAAAAAGAGGTAATGGTTGGGAATAGAATTTAGAAAAGACCAGAGAAACAACTCCCATGTGGATCAATACAAAGAAATCTACGTCAGATGTACACATTCAGACTGCAACGCACCAGAGATAAAGAAGAGAAAAAGACAAAAAGAAGATAAATCACGTGTATCATTCCCAACCAGTTAAGGGAAACACTCAAAAGAATGAAATTTCAATCAATCCAAAAGCCAGCAAGAAAGTAGGAAAAATAGTCATTTATTATCAAAAAAAAAAATTCAAGTGTTGGTGAGAAAGTGAAGGAAGAAGAACTCAGATGATGCTGGTAGGAGTTTTCATTACTGTTGAAGAGCAATTACGGATACCCAGTAAAGGTCCCTCAGCAGTTTTGCTTTTCAACTATCTGCACAGGGAGACGTGTACAAGAATGTTTAATGCAGCATTGAATGCAAAGGCAAATTAAATTAAATATTCAACCTGAAATGTGTAAATAAACTGTGGTGGAGTCATGCATGAATAAGACAGCACTGAAAAGTGAATGAACAAGAGCTAAATTATCAACATGGAAGAGTTTCACAAACATGCTGCTGATTGGGGCATTCTGGACCACATAGGATAGGATATGCAGGGATCAGCATTGGCCACTCCAAAATGTGTCTCTTTGGCTTGATTATCTTTAAGGACAAAAGACTGAAAGAAACTTCATCCTTTCCCTTAAATGCCTAGAAGAATTTAAAATAGGAGGCTCATTCCAGGAAGGAGCTAATACCATAAGATATCTACAGCATAATACAAACTAGGTGTGGTAGACAGGGAGGAACCTAGAAAGGGCTTTTTAGTCAAAGTCCTCTCCATCTCTGTTGTCTCTACAAGGCAAAGTCAACGTTTGTTTATCAAACATTTGCTTTTCCATCTCCATGTGAATTCCCTGCCTCCACTTTGAAGTCCCAAACCACTACCGCCAACATCCTCCTTTGTCTTTGCTGAAAATGGTGCTTAAGGTTGTGGCTTCCACCATTTGGGCACGTTATTCAGTTTTCCTGGGTTTCTCCCATGTATACATGTTATTAAACTTTGATTGTCTCCTCTTATTCTGCCTCATGTCAATTTGATTCTTAGACCAGCCAGAAGGACCCAGAGGGGAGAGGAATAATTCTTCCTCCCCTACAGATGCAAATAGTATAAAGTTTAGGACAAAGAAAAGAGTCTATATACACATGTACACGCAGGCTGTATGTATCCGATGTACAAGCAGAGTGGAAATAATAATAATAATAATAGGCAGTAAAGCGTAACTTAACGATGAGGAAGTGTTCTGAGAAATGCTCATTAGGCGATTTCATCATTGTGCGAACATCATAGAGTGCACTTACACAAACCTAGATGGCAGAGCCTACTACACACCTAGGCTGTACGGTATTAATCTTACGGGACCACTGTCATATATGCGGTCCATTATTGTTGGAAACCATTATGTGGTGCATGACTGTAAATTGGTGCAAGGAACAAATTAAAAACATAATTCAGAAAAGGGGTTAATTACTACGTGGAGAACAGTGCAAAGAAACACAGGGGCCTTCAACTGTATCTGTGATATTTTATTTCTTCATTTAGTAGATAGATCATAATATTAAACATTGTGGTTTTAAGTCATAATTTATTGATATGCAGCATCTGCGTAAAATAAGTAAATATACATAGAAGAGGGGAAGGTATGCAAAAATAAATATATTTTGTTTTCATGGCGGGTTTTACCTTTTCCACTTCCTTTGAAATTTTTAAATGACTGCATACCATTTTTTTTTTTTTAAATCTGAAACAAACCTCTTCCCTTTGCTTTCCAATGTCTGGGGCCATTGCTCCTTGAAAGCACGTGGACAACACTGCTGTGTGGATAGAGCTTGTCTGAGTATGGACGGTCTCAGCTCGAGGCTGCCTGAACCATACTGATAATACTTTTTATCTTGTTAGCAGAGTGCAACCTTAACTTGGTTGAAAAGAAACAGCCTGCTTCTGAGGATAATTGGCACTCTGAGAACCGTCAAATGCTGTCAGGAGCACAGGGCAAGTTCATAAAGTGCAGGCCATCCCTGCATATCGCCGGCTCTCAGAGCAAAGACGATCATGAGCGAGAACTTGAATAAATTGTTTTGATGTAGAACAGGTGTGGTTGGGAGCACTTGAATGTTACGTGGCAGATTTGCTCAACCAGGCATTCTGTATTAATATGATTAATTCATTTGTAATGAGCTTGCGATACACATTTCAGCTTTGTATTTATCAACTCTGATTTGTATTTCCTCCCTGTGCACCTGATTGTCATAAATCCAGGGGAAGCCAGGGGTCTCTGGCATGGCCCCAAACACATGGCGTTGGCTAGATCCAAAGCAAGATTCTTGAGACAGGATTGTTAGGTCAGCTTTACCAGGACAGAAGCAGGTCCAGTTCCAGTGAAGTGAGAAAGAGCTACAAAGAGACTTGGAGCATGGAAGAAGTTCCGCTGCATTAGGAAAGTCCCTTCCCAACGCCTTGAAAATATTCTCAGTGTTGAGAAAGGCAGAAGGGCTTTGCTGTAGGTCAGATCCGAGTTTAAAGTGTGGTCCCCCCTTCCCTGCATGAATAGGGTGGGACATATCATCTCTCTGAATGTCAGAGTCTTCAGGATAGATCCAGGGTCCAACCTCTGCACAGAGCCTCTGGTCTGAACCACAGGGGGCCATGTCTCCCCTGATTACTGTGGGAGCCTCCTGATTCATCTTACCGAAACTGAACACGCTCCCCACAGCAGCCGGGGTGGGGGTTAGCCTCTGCACCTTCTGTGCACAATCCACCATTTCTCTGGCCACCATTTCTCTGGAGTCAACGCCAGAGTCCCCCTGATGTCTGAAGGCACTGCACCTTCTGGGTGTCTGCCACCTCTGCTTCACCTCTCTGTCCTCATCTCCTCCTGCTCTTCTTGAACATCTCACTAAATCCTGCCTCCTGGTGCCTGCTGCCCCACACCCAGCCTTCCCATCCCCCTTTCTCTGCCCTGTATGGAGCCCATGCATGGCCAGATGAACCTCATTCAAAGATGGGATGAGAGGCTCGAATCCACAAAGGTTCAGTGCGTGTCGCTTCTCATTGCCCTGCCATGACTTCCCTGGTGTTTGCTCTTTAGGCCACCTTCAGGGATACCGTCTGAGAGACGGATACCGTCACTCTCTTTGAAGTGTGTATTTATGGTCGATTCCAGCCGCCATAATGGCATCCTTTCCGGACCGTGGACCACTAACGCATCTCCAAAATCAGCCTACAGTGCAGGAAAGAAAAATGGTACTCAACTGCTAGACTGGTTTTGTAAAAAGATAATATGATTAATGAAAACAAAGTGGGACAAATTTATCAGAGCCCTCGAATTACAACTTTATTAATTCTCTTATTCATTTATATTCTCAGCCATCTTATTTAGGTTTTCTCTCTTCTTCCTTCTACCTTCCTTCCGACTTTCCTTCCTTCCTATAAAGTAGTTAACCTACCCTTATCCTATGTTCCAGAAGTAACAACTTTTAATAATTAGGTGTGTAACTTTTCACAAATATTCTGTGCTTTTATTCTTTTTAAAAATATACAAAATGTGATGTGACATGAATGGGACCTGTCTACCATTGTTATTTTGTAATTTCTTCTTTATTGAACGATGTATCTTGGACATTTTTCATTATCCTCACACTGAGATAGGCAGGAACTAGATAGTGTGAAGTACCTGTGGCTTTAATTTGTAATGCTCCTGATGGACATTTACATTGTTTCCAGTTTTTTTGCTACTAGAAACAACACTATGAAAAATAATTATATAGACTTATTTGAGTATTTGGGTGAATATTGTTGTTAGGGCTGTTGTGAGCAGAACCCTGCCTGGTCAATTTGCGCCATCGTCTCACCTTCTGGGGCTCTATCAGACAGTGTTCTGCTGCTATTCACAGGGTTTTCATGGCCAGTTTTTTCGAAAGTGGGTGACCAAGTCCTTCTTTCTAGTGTGTCTTAGTCCGGAAGCTCTGCTGAAACCCGTTCACCATTGCTGACCCTGCTGGTATTTGAAATCTTGGTGGCAGAGCTTTCAGCATCGTGGCAACATGGAGTTGCCATAGGATGACAACCAACAGACAGGTGGTGTGGTTCCCTGACTGGGACATGAGCCACAGGCTGTGGCGGTGAGAGAGCCAAATCTTAACCACCAGACCACCAGGGCTGGTTGGGTGAGTGTATATGTAGCTTATTTCATAGGCCATACTATGAAAATTACATTATTATTTCAAAGGACATGTGCATTTTGAACATTGATCAGGAACAACCAAGAATGATATTTTCAAGGATATTTTTAATGTATTAGTCTTTGCCAATTTGATGAGTGACAATTGGTATCCCAATTGGAAGTGCAAGATGTTAACATTAGAGAAAATAGGATATGAGATAAATGGAAACTCTTTGTACTGGCTTTTCAAATTTTCTGTAAAGGCAAAAGCATTCTAAAGTTAAAAATTCAAGCTGTGCCTATCAGTCGCTGTGTGACCTATGTCAAGTTACTTAACCTCTCTGTGGCTCGGTTCTCTCAGTATTTCAGTAAATACTCAGTTTTTCAGTAAAATAGAGATAACAATAGTATCAGGGTTGTAAAGAGCTTAGAACTGTTTCTGGGAAATTATCTCACAGTTTAAAAAAAAGCAACATAAACGTGTTGGCATTGTATGATGTGATTATATGTTAGGATTATGTGGTTCTAATGTATGTGTGGTTTTAATGGCAACTGTACTAGGCGCTAACACACAATCTCAGGTACAGTAGAGGTTTACTAATGTCTATTGAATAAATAAATGGATGGATAAATAAAAGAATAGGTCAGTATCTTCAGGGGTGTAGATTGCAGGAATGCTAGATGTCTTATCACCAAAAAAAGCCCCCTCTAGCTTATAGGAAACAAAGTCAATTTTGCTACCAAATTTCTTCATTACAGAGCATGGTCAAGATAATTTGCAACATTTTTACGGCAGGGTTTATCAGTAACAAACCTGGCTCTAGGAAAAATCTCTACAGGGCTATTATGGAAGCATGATTTTCAAGCAATAAATTTTCTCTCTAAACTTTCCAGAATAAATTATTGGCTAAATGTAGTCAGCAACCAAATGAATTAGCCCGTGGTCAGAGGTTATCAAAAATGAGCCAATTAAATTTTTCGTGACATCTGCCAAAAATAATGACTTTTATTCACTAGTACTAACTGATAAATCATTTTTTTCTGACAACTTTGAGATCGGAGGAGCAATTGTCTATGAAGGCAACTCCTGGTTTTCGACAGTGAGATTATGTCATACACGCATGGAAACTGTTTCTGCAAGATCCCCCAAACAGTTCACATTATTAAAATAGAAAGCTACACAGAGGGAGTTCTAGAACATTCTCTGCTGTTTTCTTTTACAGCTTATAAAAATCCATTACCTGATCTGTTGAGAAACCTTTTATGCTTACCCCTAATTCACCCAGCGGGGTTAAATTTCAGGCTTCATGCCTGCATCGGTAGCTTGAATTCTCCGTCTGTTTGTTCAGCTGCAAGCTAGCTTTTGCATCCCGGGTCAGCTGCATGCTCGGACCATCTTCTCTGAGGGCTGCCTGCCTGTTTGACATAGGTTGTTGCAGGTGGTCCTGTAGCTAGTCTCCGTGCTGGAACTACAGCCACACCCATGCACTACGGTGGTTTTAAAACAGTAGACATCTGACTAAGATAGCTGGGTTTTAAATTATTTCTCCTCCACCTCAACCACGCATCTTTTTCTCAAACACCATTGATCTACTCGTTAAGCCACCTGGATACAACACGAAAAGAGAGCAGGTCCGATAGAAAAAGTGCGAATTGGTTAGCAGGTAATTCACAGCGGGAAAACCTCGCCTTCTTTCAAGCCCAGTTCATTACAATACGTTAAATGTCTTTCATGACAATTGGCCTTTTTCGTTTCTCTAAATTTTCTTAATATATGAATTTATATTTTAAGCATAGATTTCATACACATTTTTGAGCTTAATAGAATAGTGTTCTATTAAGTTCTTTTCAAATTTGTTATTTCATCCTTATCTATGATTATAGTCCATTTCTCAGTTCCAAGTTTTTGTACCGCAGCTTTCTCTCTCCCTGTCTCTATCGCTGTCTTTATCTTTTTCCTTCTTAAACTTTTTTTGGGGAGAGTAAAGATTTATATTTTGAATTTATTCGTCAGTTCAACCTTTTTTAAATGGTGTTATCCATTAGATTTAATCCATGTGTTAGCATTATTTCTTCTGCTTTCCAAAGGATTATTCCCCACCTTTTAAAAAGTGATGTGCTTATCATTTATCACATGAGTATACATTTTTTCAGTTTCAACATTTACATTCTGTTTTGCAATGGCATCTATCACCATTACTTAGACTTCATTCTATAGTTAGACAGAGCCCCTATATGCCTCTCCTGTCATGCCTTACAGCTCCAATGGTGTTTCTTATTTTTTTTACTTTGATTGATCTCTCATATCATTGGAGTATATCTCCAAATATTTATTTCCAGGAAGACTTCATGAGTGATATATGTTCAGTGTCCTTGCACATTAAAAAAAATCTCTTTCAGCTGGCTTTGTATGTGGGTGACATTTCCCAAAGTCTATATTTTATGACCATCTCCACTCAAGAAGAAGGAGATGTAAATCATGCTAGTATTTTCTTTAGAATATATTTTTTAACATATGTACCAGAGATGATGTTGTGACACATGGCCATAAATGTCTTAATTCCTAAATGTTGTTAAAATTCATCATCTTAAGCATCATCAAGAAGAAGGACCAATGCTGTTCAAGTCTCCTAATTCTCTAAAGTAGGAGGGAGAAACAAGCCAGCGAGAGATAAACCCTTATCTACAATGGGGAGAGGGGAAAGGGAAGCTTCCTGCTGTTTGGTTCAGAAGATAGACCGAGGATTTGACAATGTCTAGGCTTTGTAAGGACTTCGGGCACATCCCATCCATCCTGCAGGGAGGGTATCCTGGGAAACGTCCCCTTTCTCTCAGCTGTCTCCTGATGGCATCCTTGGTGAGAGAATACACCTGTGCTGTGGTCCATCACCATCCATGACCGGGTCATCGGGGAACAAACACATTGGACTCAAGAGGAAATATTTGCAGATAATGGGCGTGCCACAAAAATTAGGGACAAGGACAGGTCCTGCTCTTTAATCCATTGTCCATTTGTGTACTTAAAAATAAAATCTTTTCCCTCTTTTCAAGTGCCTGGTATTGAGAATGCTCCATGCTCTGTCTTGTCAGACCTCAGAGTTGGGCCAATTAAAATACAGTTTTTGAGGGGCTGGCCCCGTGGCCGAGTGGTTAAGTTCGCGCGCTCCGCTGCAGGCGGCCCAGTGTTTCGTTGGTTCGAATCCTGGGCGCGGACATGGCACTGCTCATCAGACCACGCTGAGGCAGCGTCCCACATGCCACAACTAGAAGGACCCACAACAAAGAATATACAACTATGTACCGGGGGGCTTTGGGGAGAAAAAGGGAAAAAATAAAATCATTAAAAAAAAAATGCAGTTTTTGAAGTTCCTCCCTCAGTTGTGACCCACGTAGATGAGCTGTGAGCTGTTTGGGGTGGTGGATGGAGGGGGAGTGGATCTTGAATCTTAAAAATATTTTCCAAAGATTTAACTGAGTGGCATCTAGAAATCATCTGGCTAAACAATTCTGTATAAAAAAGTGATTCTTACTTTAATTTAGAATATTGTTTAATTAACAAATTATTTAAGTATTACTAGAAGATCAAATTGAGTTCGATTAAGCCAAGTCCCAAAATCACACATTTACTTCAGTCTACAATGGACACCTTCTGAAGGATTTTCCTTGTCTAAGACTTAGTTATTTTGTTTTACTTTCTTTTGCAGATGGATGGTTTCTTATGCATGTTTTTGTGTTTTTCTTTTCAAATATCATGAAAATGTCATGCAAAATAAAAAAAGGAAATGAAAACTATAGAGCATACGTTCGCAAACAGCAAATATTGGTAAGTTTTGTGCAGCAGAAGTTTACTCATTTTAGCAAATGCATAATGGGATGGTTTTATCATTCCTTGACCTTTCAGGATTTGAATTTATTTATCTTTGTTCTCTAAGATATTGTAACTCAGGAAATGTCTTTTCGGCAAGAATGCTAAAACGGTGCTTTTTTTTCAGTTTTCGCCTTGGGGTGTGAATTTCGACGTTATTGCACATTAAATTACATTACATGTGAGGCTGCTTTTAGTTGAGGTTGTTATGTTTTAGATAGTATGGCTTAATGGAAGTAAAAATATATGGAAAAAAGATTAAAATACAAGAAAAAATAAGGCTATTCTGGGAAAAAAAGCAACAGATTTCTTTCCAGTTTTGAATTAAATCTGCCATCAACGTGTTTGCCTAAACCCAACAACCCAGCTTCTTAAATTAAAAAAAAATGTGAAGTATTTCAGACTTATCAGGAGAGTATGAAAATTTCACTTTCCATAGCCACAGAAACACTTGGTGCTGCCTTATTGTGCAATTTTTTAAACCACTCTAATTGGTTTCAAATGGTAGGTCCCTGTTGTCTAACGGCAAACTTTCTTAATTTTTAGAGTGTGAACACATTTTCCTAATGCTTTTAGTTATTCAGTTTTTTTTTACTATAAATTTACCTTTTTATTTTATTGATAATTTTCTTCTTGAATGTTCTCTTTTCTTATTGACATGTAGACCTCCTTTACTGAAGCAGGAACGAATCCATTTTGGGTTTTATCCCTTGTAAATCTCTCCCTCAGTCTATGGCTTATCTTTTAAAGTGGTTTACAATGTCTTTTATCATGCAGAAACTTGACTTTATTGTGACCTGGTATGGCAATATTTTCCTTAAATAGAGCTTATGTATTTGATGCCTTCGGAAAACTTTTTCTAGTCCAAGGTCTTAAAAATATTTTAATACACTTTCTTCTAATTGTTTGGACATTGTTTTGCATTAGCTTTTTCATTCACCAGGTTTATGTTCACAGTGTGATGTAGGGATCTGTCATCCGTCCCCACCCTGTCTGTACGCAAATCTCCTCTAATGCCATTTGTTGAATAGCCTGCCCATCCCCTCCTATCATTTTGCAATGAATTTTTTGCCCTATTTTGAGTTTCTTTTAATACCTTCAACTATTGCCTGTCCGTCTATTCTGTTCCTTTAGTCAATTTGACTATCCAGTGTCACACTGTTTTATTTACTATAAACTTTCTAATGTCTTGCTATTTAGTAGGAGAATTTCCCCATCTTTATTATTCTCTTCCAAATATTATTGGCAATTCTTGGACACTTACCTTCCCTGTGAAATAATAACCAGCTTTTCCCTTTTAGAGAAGTACTCTGTTGTGGTTTGATAGGTGATTTGCATTGAATTTATAGTTTAATTTGAGAATAATAAACATCTTTAAAGATATTGCATCTTCCCTATCATGAGCAAAGTATGTCTATTTATTGGTTACATCTTCTTTTATGTTCTTCATAAAGTTGTTCATTTCTCTCCATAATCGGCTTTCCTGTATTATGATAGGTACTTTACAGCTGAATTTTTGTGTCTTTTTAATATAATGCTTGTTAAATGATGTTTTCTAATTATTTGCTGCTGGTATAAAGGGATGCAAATTGCTTATTGTATATTGCTCTTGTATTCAGCAGCTTTGTGGAACTCTCTTCTTAATAGATTCCCTAAAGATTCTCTTGGATTTTCTTTGCAGATAATCATATTGTCTGTGCATAATGATAATTTTCTTTCTTCCTATACACTCTTCACACCCCTTTGAACATTTTTGTCTAATTGCCCAGCTAGTTCTTTCAGTGTAAGTTTGAGTGGATATTGTGTCTTGAATTTTATTGAATGATATTTATGTATTCAATATAGCTTATGGTTAGATTCATTTATTTATTAAACATTCTACTTTAAATTGCTATGTGGTTAATCACGTCAGGAAGGAAAACTTTTCCTCCACCCATTTAGGTTCTAAGACTGAGGGTGTGCAAATTTAACTGAAAAAAGACAGATTAACAAGAGAAAAGACAAAGTTTACTCATAAACATACACACATGGGAGCTCACCAAAAAAAGTGGCTCAAGAAATGGCTAGAATTTAGAGTTTATATACCATCTTCATAGGGGAGGGGAGGGGAGAAAGCCGCTTATGTAAATGCAAATAACATTTAGGAAAATAAATGGGCCTTTAGGAGAATAGATGGGAGTCTGCATAGATTTGTGACAACGTTGTTTATGTAGTTGTTTATGTGGTTTCTCATCCTGGGGCCTGGGTGACAGGAGTCAACTTCCCCCTGGTACAGGGAGCCTCCCTTGAAGGGGAGTTCATGGCAGTTGAAATCTTTTGGAAGACTCTGTTTTTAGGCAGAAAAGGAGAGTTCAAACAATCCCTCTTCCTGCATCTGTTGATTCTCAAATGTCTTCAGCTCAAGACAACTTTTATGGCACAATGGTATATCCTCAATCCCTTCAACCACATTATAAATTTAACCGCAGGTCACGTTTTTATGTAAGCTGTCTCTGAGCCTCCATCTGGCCGCGGAGAGAAAGCCCTTCCCTCTGCTCTCATGGTTTACTCCCTGAGGTGAGTTGTCCTCGCTGGCTTCTGCCTCAGGGAGCCCAAGTTCAGTGGTCACCCGACAGAGCTCTTCTGGTCTCTCTATCTAAACCAGCCCTGCCCAGTCCCTACTGAATTTTCTTCATAGCACGAATCCCCTTCGGGTATTACCTGGCGTATTTGTTTCTTGGACTGTCTATGGTCTGCTTTCTCCTCCAGAATACAAGCACCATGAAGGAAGGGACTATCTTCTTCTTGAATCCGCCACACCTAGAGCAGTGCCCGCCGCTCACACCATGGATGCTTGGTGAAGATGTGTTTCGTGAATAAACAACTTGAGTTTAGGCGTGTTCAGTGCCTGCAAAAGGCAAGACTGAATCTTTTCTTTGAATTTTCTTTTTAAAGATGAACATTGAGCTGGATGTTTTGGATCACAGGACCTTCAATGCAGTCTCATCGTTTTACTCTGCTGCCCTTCATTATCAATTCAGAGCCATGTCATGCGACATTCAGATATTACCTCCCTCAACTTGTGTGAAATTTTCTTCTTTTTCATTTTTCTGAGCAAACGGAGAGGCAGATACAAAAGTAAACCGAAAAGTTAAAGGAGATACCCTAGGCTCTTTTATAACCATTTTTGGGGCAGAAATCATTGGCGGGTTGTTCACTGATCCTAACGCCTTCACCTCATTTGAGGAGGGTTCCGGGGGCAGATTGCTTTCCGCTGGGTTTCACTAGCATTTGATAATAAACTGGAGAGATTTCCAAAGGAGGACTTCTCACAGGAACTTTGCAAGCCCAACTTGCTTTTTTTCTCTTCTATTCATGTGAAATTTATCTTCTCCGAGTTCTTGCTGTGACTTACCTGGGAACCATAGTTCAAGGTCATAATGTGTTATTTGCATCTTTTCTGTTTTCTTTCAAAAATAAAATGAGAGAAAGAATATAGGAGTCAGCTGCCGAGAGGAATTTGCCTCTGGATCTCATGCAATAGCGATGCAGTTAAAGCGTCACATCGTGCCCTACTTTAAAAATTCATTCTTGAGCCGTTCTCCCTGGCGTGTCCTTCTTCTGATGGCTGAAGAGAGGGTCTCTTAGGGTGGCTCCCAGAAGCAGACATTGAGGAATAGCAAGGTGACTTCTTTGAAGGTTCTCATGTTCTGGAACATCCACTTTGACATCCATCTTAAAGAAAATAGAGACAAGTTTTGACTTTGGGTTTGGCGGGCACCTAATGCACTGGCTCAGTCATGCACCAGGGATTTGCTAAGCACCTTTGTTTTTCTTAACAAGTCTGGCCTTTTGGAGGGATGGCCCCCGAGGTCAACTCCAAAGTGAAGGGAGGTGCTCTGGGCCACTTAGTCACATCTTCTGGGGCAGAAATCACTGACAGGGGTTTTTCTCTGATCATAATTCTTTCGCATGATTTGAGGTAAATTTGATTAGTTTTCTGTTTCTGTGTAGCAAATTACCGCAAACTTAGCATCTTAAAACAACACAGTTTTATTATCTTACAGTTTCCGTGGGTCAGGAGTCCGGGCATTCCTTGGCTGGTGTTATGGACTGGATTGTGTTTCATCACCACCACCGCCAAATTCTTATGTTGAAGCCCTACCCCCAAAGTGACTGTGTTTAGAGATAGAGCCCTTGAGGTAATTAAGGTAAAATATGGTCCTATGGGTGGACCCTAATGCAATAGGACTGGTGTCCTTATAAGAAGAGGAGATGAGGACAGACATGAACAGAGGGATGACCATGTGAGGACACAGGGAGAAGACGGCGTCTACACGCCAAGAAGAGAGGCCTCAGGAGGAACCAGCCCTGCTGACACCTTGATCTCAGACTTCCAGCCTCCAGAACTGCAAGAAAACAGATTTTGCTTGTTTAAGCCACCCAGTCTCAGGCACGCTGTTATGGCCACCGAGCAGACTAAGATAGCTGGATTCCCCGCTTCCGGGTCTCAGAGAGGCTGCAATCCAGGTATTGCCAGGGCTAAGTTCGCGTGGAAGCTTAACTGAGGAAAGAGCCACTTCTGTGCTCCCCCAGGTTGTTGACAGAGTTCACCTCCTGCACTTGTAGGACAAGCCCCCGTTGCCTCCTTGGCTCCCAGGTTGGGGCTGCTGTCAGCTGCTGGAAGCCCCCGCAGTTCTTTGTCAGGTGGAGCTTTCTGTAGGCCCTCCCGCAGCAAGGCAACTTAGCTCTCCTAATCCGGAAATGGTGAAAAGCGACCAAGGATGCAGCACTGTCGCTTTCTCCTACAGAAGGTGAGGATGAACCAGTCGTTCCTCTTCTGCAAGTAATGTATGCTTCTCTTTTTTTGAAGCGAAATATCGTCCAAGGAAAAACAAATACCGAGATTCAGAAACTGGTAAAGAAGGAAGCACAGATTGTGTGCAGCACCATCACATGATTCACGTTTCAGGCTATCAGTGTGCAGACTTTTCCACTGCATGCATATCCATTCTTTTCAAGGTGCCTGAGGAGAGGCTATTCATTGCATTTGCTATCAGGGCCCAGGAAGCTGTGCACCGTAGCTGTCAGTTCTGGCCTCTCCATGCTGCTGTCTTTGTCTGTATTCTCTCAAGCAGCTCATTTCACTTTTTATCAGCATTAAATAACTGGCACACATATAAGTCTGCTGACACGTTGCCTTTATAGGTGAGATGACTTCCCCTTCCTGGTAAATGCAGCAGTGAGCCGTTCCACTGGCTTATATGTAAATCTCCCCCTAAAATAATCCACGCTTGCTTGAAAATGGGGAGGACAGCTACTGAAGCAAACTAGAAACTTTTTATTGAGCGATGTGTGCATGCTAACGTCATGATTTAGGCTAGCTAGTAGATTTATTGCTTTGGAGGAGCATATTAGTCTTTATTTCCTTTTAGTAATAAGTAATAGTAGAGAGATCCAGAAATTTGGTCTCTTTTAGTGGGAACCCTTCTCCATTCCGTGGGATTCGTGTGGAGACATTTCCTCGGATGCTGGCACTCCTGACCTCTTGCCTGGGTCCTCATTGTAGGTGGTTCAGTCTGGCTTGTCCCACCATCCACTTCAAAATCTGCTCTTAGCCATGAGGAGAGGGATGGTAGGCGCTCTGTGCTTCGCATGGCTGTACAGGTAAGCACTCCTACCTGTGGGATCCAGTCCTGGGAACCCTAGTTGTCTGCAATGACATCATTTCGTTGACCTAGCCGTCATTTATTGAACGCATTCCATGAGCAAGGCAGTTTACGGGAATTTATAATGAGCCATGACTCAAAACTGTATGAGCAAAGTCCACTGGCGAATATTGACAATCTTCTATTTGCCTATTTCTGTGTAATCCTTACACATTCCTTGAAATCGTTTTTGGGGTGAAGCTAGTGGCAAAATTTCATTAAATTAAGGTCTTTTAGCAAAACTGAGAAATATCTCAAGTATAATGTCTAACTAAACAAAAGTGTAGCGAAGGGGCTCAGAACACACCATCCAAGTACACCGCTCTGCCCTATTGATTACTTTGAGCTGAAGGCACGTGAGAAGCAGCAGATTTGGGAGGGGCTCTCTGACCTCCCTCTTCTCCCTAAAAGCAGGACATAAGATTTCCCATGAGACAGGTGCCCTCTGTGCACCAGGAAGAGAAGAATATTCTTATCACCAGAGACTGAGAGTCAATGCCAAAATGGGCTTGGATAAACAAATCCACTGAAACAAGGCTTATCTTCCATTAATTTCCCCCATTACTTCCTAGTCACATTCCAGCAATTTACCACCCTTAGAAGCTTAAACCCTTTTCCTTTGTCTTGTCACTTCTCCACAAATTTATCATCCTTTATTAAGAAAACTATGTATAACCTCTCGGTAGTAATCACCTCTTCAGGTCTCCACTTTTCCTAAGAAAGCTCCTATGTGCATGCAAAAATTTAAATAAAATTTGTATGCTTTTGTTCTGTTTATCTATCTTAATTCTCAGACCCAGTCACAGAACCTGAGAGGGTAGAGGGAAGTTTTTCTCATCCCCTGTAATAGCCATACAATGGAATGGTACGTTGTCCGTAAAAATGATGTAGAAGCATTTATTGAAACAAGGAAATGGTTATGATCTATTAAATTTTTAAAAAATGATCAGCATAAACTCCTTTTTGGCAAATAAGTATATATGCATACATACTATGATATGCATTATAGCATGTATATAATATATGTATATTTCTATAAGGATATATACACACACACAAGGATAAATATATACACACAGACATAGATACTACTGTTGAATATTTTTATACATATGCAACTGGAACAGGCAACCAGTTTAGGACATCTACGATCTGAGTGGTAACAGTGATATGTTAAAAGAAGAATGAATGAAGCTTGCTTTGAAGACTCACTTACATTTTATTCTTGGAGGTCCTCAATTCAGCTTTACTTTTATATGTTTTGCAGTGCATGGGTGAGGAACATAAGCAACAAAAGATGGGTTATATTTATATCTACAGATAGTTATAGACATGTATATGTGTGTGCCTATATTTTTATCTCTATCTGTCTTTCTATCTGTCTATATAAATTTTTCCATGATTATCACCGAATGGTTGAATTATTGACTCATTTCTATCAATCTATGTATCTTTCTATCTATCTATGTAAAAATATTGAATTATTGATGATCTAGGTTTTTGCTTTTTCTGTAATGAGCATATAGTATGGTTCTTGTAAAAGTATAAGCCATTTGAGACTCTGTCATCTGGATTATTAGTTTGAAATGATGACTTGTTCCTTGTTGAGCCTGTTTTTTCCTTTTTCATCTGGAAGTCTCCTTTCTTGCTTATTTCCCTGTCGGACCCAGAGTGACCGACCGACAGTCCTTCTTCCAGCTGGCTACAGTCCACAGCCTGTTCCCGCACCCCTGCCCCACTACCCCAGGCTGGCTGTGCCAATGTAGAGAGAAGGGTATATCCTGATAGAGACATACTCATTTGGTCTCTGCCAGGAGATATCATTAAATGTAAGCTTTTTCAAATGGTGTCTTGTTTCCAGACACTGTGCTTCAAGTGGAAAACACAATGCCACATAAGTGATAATCTTTCCATTAAGTTGTGAATCTCAATGGGCTCGCTGTTGTGCTTATTTCCTGGGACGTGAAGATGAAAAGACAGGATTCCTGGCTTAGAGGAGCTTGCATTCTTGTAAAGTCAAGCCCTTCCTTGGTGTTCTTAGGCAGGATTGCAAAGACCCAGTGAAGACGTGCCAGTTTGGAACATCTGCCTCTCTGAAGGCCTGGGGGGGGGGGGTCCTGACCCTCTGGGGCTGCTCTAATTTCTCAGGGCTCCCTTGGCTCCCTTGAGGGCCCGGTGGAGGTGCAGGTCCCTATTCCTCTGGCAAAAACTACTTAGCTTCTTCATCTTAGTGCTATTGCAGAGAGAGCTGAACTTCTTATCACTGCTCAAATTTAAGCTGTGGTGATTTAGATATTCCAAAGAATTGTTTCCAATATTACCGCTAAAACCTGGCTCACAACTCTGTCGCGTCCCAAGTTTGGCTGCCCACCCCTGTACGGATAGGTGGTGCACAGTTATTTTGTGAGCCTGGAAGGCAGTTTAGAGATGAGTCAACATCAGCCAGAGAGGCAGAGAGCTGACTCAGGGAAAGTGCTCAGCGCTGCACACACTGTAGGTTAATAGTGTGGGGATGTGACAATGGGTGTTTAGATGGGAAAGCAGAGTATTTGCTCTGTCTGTGTCACCCAGGCCCCATGAACAGGGCGCACATCAGACCAGCAGCATCTCCTGGCCTTGGGAGCACAGAGGGGAAGAGCAGATAAGCTGCAGTGAGTTGGATAGATGAATGGCTTTGTGCAATTCCAAATGGACCCGGCATCTAGTATGTAGAGAAACCTTAAGTCTCTCCCTTAGTCCTCCAAGTGATATTCTTCCCAGCAAGGACGTTCAAATAAAAGGTAATTTGTTCATTTGATTAGTGCAACTCACTCATGACCTATTTTTTTCTCCTAATGGGACTGGCTCTATAATTGACAAGCTGCGTGCTTCTAAGAGATTTAGAGCCATGTGGCTTTGGGTGTGTGAGCAATCCACAGCAGTGACCCCCAGCTATGGGGAAAAACTGGAACATACACATTGTCTCTTATTGGCTTCAGAAGAAATGCGATAATTAAAAATAATCATAAACCAAAGAAAACAAGACGTTTTATACACAGTCATGAACTCCAACTCTTCGATGAGGAGCAGAAGGTGGATTTTACGCTGCTACACCCAGCAGCCAGCTCCTGCATCACTTGGAACTTCACGTCTGACATCCACCACAATGAACAGATGGTGTTAATAGTTCATTTTGTTGCGCTTAATAATAATGACTGTGCCAAAGTGTTGCCCCTTGAACATTTGACACCGACAGTTCCTACTGGGTCTCGACTAAGGGGAACGGGAGCCAGTTTAGGGCATGCAAGACCTAAGAGGTAACAGGAATGCGTTAAATGAAGAACAGATGAGGCTTGCTTTAAAGACTCGCTTATACTTTATCTAGGGGGCGTGGGAGGTCCTCAACTCAGCTTTAATTTTATATCATTTACAATGCCTATGTGAGTGATTTTTTAATGTGTGGGTCAAAGTCAACTGCTCTTGTTTCTGGATTTTATTTGCTTCCAGCTGGAGCTGAGTTCATCTGAATGGGTCCAATGATATTGACGATTATATCATCAATGTGGACCAAAGTGGGATTGCTTAGCCAGATTTTGCATATAGTGTGTGCCAGGGTCTCAAATTCAGCTTTTAAAGTGTCTGCTTTCTCTGCTTATGCCTTAGGTTTGAGAAAATAAGGGGACTTTAAGAATGAGATATGTCTAAGTCCCTGCTGCAAAAGCTAATTGTCCAGCAGATGATAGAAATATGTTGCCCTATGGTCTGAGCCTAAGATTACATCATTTTAAGGACTCCAGTCAGAGATAATCAACTGCACTCAAGCAACATTTGTTGAATGCTTCTTATGATTAAGGCACTGTGCTGTGCCCAGGGAGGGGGAGGGAATAGCTGTGGCTAATGTCACTTAGAGTTGAGAGGCTGTAAATAGCTCTTCTCCTGAACCAGTGATAAAGCATCATGCCACGCTTTGGGTGATTCAAACACAGCTGAGCGAGGAATTCCTTTTGTCCAGGGACTCAAGAAAGACTTTCCAAAGGAGATGAGCCATCAGTTGGAGTTTGATGGATAAGGGGACTTGGAGAGACAGAGAGAAGGGAAGTGGAGTGGAAGGACATTTGAAATGGGAGCCTGGGTAGAAGGACCTGAAAGTGTGTAATTTCTCAAGGAAATCATGAATAGACCAATAAGCTGGGAGATGATGTGGGAAGTCATGTTAGAGGCAGACCCTGGAAGATGCTGTGCGCTGTGTGAAGCAATGTGGGCTTTATTTCATGGGCAATGCAGTGTCACTCAAGGATTTGAGTAGGGAAGTGACATTCCCTAATCCTAATCTTTTAAGAGGATGATTCTAGCAGCCTTGGCAAAAAGCTTTGGAATGATGGCTCCTTTTCAGATCTCCAGATCCCTTGAGCCATGCTTATCTTTTAGCGTTTTGAGAGAATGGACTCTATGTCCAGGGTCATACCTACAAGAGTATTCCACATATATACCTATGCTTAGGTAGGACAGAGGAGGGAGGGTTGGCTGCATCTGAGGCAGTCCTTGCCTCTGGATCTCTGCTGCATTTTAAACTGAGTTAATCGGCCCTGATAACTTACTCCTGCACAGGTTAGAGGGTGGAACAGGAAAACAGCATGAGCAGACAATACCTTTAGACAGATGAGGGACTCCCTGGGACCCTGGCCCCAGCTTGCTCCTTGCTGTGGCTATTCATCCTCTGAGGCTCATATGGGGACTCAGGTCACAAAGGCATTGACTATAAACTGACCATGATCAACATAATGATCGCTGAAGAACTGATAGACTGTTTATCTGCAAAGGTCATTTGATGAAATGATGATTGTGAGAAGGACTTATGGTTTCCTGCCGTGGTTAAATAATCTAGTTGATATGAACACTAACACTATACAGGGTCATATCAAAATGCAGCTCATCTAGGTGTGCAACACATTTTCTCAAAGCCCCCGAGGACATCGCAGATGTCATCTCATTAATCTCCTCGGCACTTTTAGGAGCTACGTGACAGCCGTGGGGCCACGGTTTACAGATGAGGGAAACAAGAGGGAGACACGGGTTGTCTTACCTCAGGCTGCAGAGTCTATTTCTACCCTGGCAGAGAAACAAGTCTTATTTTGGAAAATTCTCTCCACGCAGTCGTTCTCACACTGCTTGGGGGACAGTGGCTCCCAGAATGCTACCATAGGCAGTTTGGCATTTCAGAAGAATTCTTTCCATGAGAGTGACAAAAAAGATGACTCAATTCAGGAATGTGGAAATAAATAGGCCATTCGTGCCTTAGGGCATCTCTCCATGGTTGGCAATTATTTGAGTTTCTGAACTATTTTAGGAATTCAACTTATTTTGGGGGGTGCGAAGTTCATTTTCTGGGTAATCCAGCCATGATTGCAGGAAATTTCCTTGGAATTTTTTTGCTTTAGAGGAGAATATTGTCAAAAATGGACAGTGAGATGGTGAAGTTCAACCCAAATGTAGATGATAATATAGATTATAAAAATGATAGATATTTCTCCAGAGTCACTACAAGGTTATAAAATAAAGTGCCAACTCCACAGGCTGACATCAAACAGTGTTTCTCACCATGTTTCTTGTTACTCTGTTGCGATCGATCCTGTGGTTGGGAAAGACTCAGCCAGTCACGGTTCTAGAGGATGCGTTGTATAGAACCTGCTAGTGCCATTCCTATCACCTCATTGTTCCTTTCTCATTGAATTCCAACCTTCCTTTAAGAATTTATTCTATACTATTACTGATGTTTACTTAAGTAATATTTTAAAAATTGTGGTAAAATACACATAACGTGAACGGTACCATTTTAACCTTTTTTTTTTGAAAGTGTATAGATTAGTGGCATTAAGTACATTCACGTTATTGTGCAACCATCACCACTGTCCATGTCTGGAACATTTTTCATCTTTCCAAACTGAAATTCTCTACCTGTTAAACAACAACCCTCCATTCCTCGCCCGCCCCCCATAGCCCCCCAGGCTCTGGAAACCACGAATCTACTTTCTGTCTCTATGAATTTGACTATTCTAGGTACCACATATAAGGGGAATCAGGCAGTATTTGTTCTTTTGTGTCTGTCTTATTTCTCTTAGCATAACGTTGAAGCGTAGCAGAGTATGCCACCCCAAAATATGCAACTTTGGTGTAAGGATTATTTTGAGCTGAAGGCAATTGAGAAGAAGCAGATACAAGAAAGCTTCTTGTCTTCCCCCTATTTGCCTAAAAGCAAGACATAAATTTTCAAAGATGTCTCTCTTCCCCTCTTTACTGGGAAGGACAAAAGTCAATCACCAGAGACAACTTTAGACCCTATCATCCTGAAGGAGACACCAGAGAAATCAACGTAACAAACTAATTAGTAAAAATTAGATTTTATCTACCATTAGCCTATCTTCCCACAGTTTGCTGCCCTTGGGAGCCTAAAATGGCTTTCCTTTGTCCTGCCATCTCGCCACAAGTTCTTGTTCTTTGTTGAAGAAGCTGTATAAGACAGAGTTCTAAGCCACAGCTTTGAGTTACTCATTTTGCTCTGAATATCTCCCATGTATACAAGAGGTATACATGATAATAAACTTCTGTTTATTTTTCTCTTGTTAGTCTATCTTTTATGACAGGAGTCTCAGCCAAGAACCTAGAAAGGTACAGGGAAAATTATTTTTCCTCCCTTATAATATCTTGAAGATTCATCCATATTATGGCATGTGCCAGAATTTCATTCCTTTTTAAGGCTGAGTAATATCTTATTGTATATATAAACCACACTTTGTTGTTAAGTAATCTTGAATCATTTTCTGGTTTTAAACTTTCTATACTAATATTTTATTCCTCTGGCAATTAAAGTAATGGGATTACAAAGGCACACATCCCGTTTTACCAATATATATATATATTTTAAGATAAGCCTTTTTTTTTAAAGATTGGCACCTGAGCTAACATCTGTTGCCAATCTTCCTTTTGTTTTTTCCTTCTTCTCCCTGAAGCCCCCCCAGTACGTAGTTGTATATCCTAGTTGTGAGTGCCTCTGGTTGTGCTATGTGGGACGCCGCCTCAGCATGGCCTGATGAGCGGTGCCATGTCCACGCCCAGGATCCAAACCAGTGAAACCCTGGGCTGTCGGAGCAGAGTGCGTGAGCTTAACCACTCGGCCACGGGGCCAGCCCCCTGTTTTACCAATATTTTATGTTGGAGATAGAGTTGTCCTGGAAATAGTGTGTAATTGGTGATGTCTACTTAAATCTTTTGTTTCTTTTGCAGAGACAGAAGTTTATTTAACTGAATTTAAGAGAATTACAGAAAAAGCCAAATCCATCCATTTTTGCCTTCAGAACTTAAAATTCAGTTGTTGCACAGGGCTCTGGTTTGAAAGATCGTCACGTATACACGTGCTAATGCAGGCACAATGTGGTTTAGATTAAACCTCTCTCTATGTGGTCATATTATTTTCCCTTTGAAAGGTCCAGTGAGAGTTTCTGCTGATCCCCATGTTGTATTTGTCAATAATTTTCCAATAGTTCAGTACACATTGCTTAATGAAGTAGCCTTCAGAAAAAGGAAGCAGAAAATGAAATTATTGGATGGCTAGTTAAGTAAGAGAGCTCTCTCTTCACGATTAGGGATAAGAACAGAGAAAAAACTAAGGAGAAAACTGTCCGTGCTGAATGAGCAAGCAGATGCAGCCCACGTAGTGCGTTTTTGGGGTGAGAATCTAGGTTATTGAGCAGGGAAAGCTCAAACTTGAAAACAAACACACCATCTGGTAGCATCATTGATAGAGTTAAAAAGTGATGCGAATGGCCCAGCCTCTAGTTTTAAAAGCTCCCAGGTGATTCTGATGTGCTCTAGGTTGAGCATCCCTGATTAAACAAAGGGTATAAAAGCAGGTGTTCTGAGGTCTAATTGTAGAGAAAATGAAAAACCGTTTAATTAGTTTCAGTATCCACCAAGAGATAGAGCAATGCTGGTGAAAACAAAGGAAAATCTGTAAATCCAATGAAGTAAAGAATGTTTGCAAATATGATCAGTTGTTAAGCATTAATAGAAACTTCTTTAGTTATTTATAAAGGATCGACTTTATAAAGCATTTCTTAAAGGGCGAAGTTTCTGCTTCTTGACCTAAATCAATTAATTATGGAACTTGCTTCATTTTGGCATGCTTGCTCCAGAAATGTTCTCAAATTAAATTAGTGATAGATAATTATATTTATTTATGAAAATGGTGCACCTCTTTTGTCTAATCTATAATATCAGTTATATGGAACTTGGAAAATCTGTAGATTTGAAGGCATCATGATCAGAGCTAAGCAATCAACATGTTTGTAATGACTACTCATTTCTCTAGAGAAGGTTCTTGATATGTGGGTGGCTTTAGAGAATGTCTAAGAAGCCAGCAAGGGAAAAAAATAAATACACAGTGCAAGAGAGGATTCTGTAAGCGTAGTTTATTTTCAGTTATGATGGAGAGGCACAGGATGATGATTCTCTAAAGAAGTGGACAAAATAAAAAATCACTGGGATCCATTAACTTGGAATCATATTTACCTGGTTAATTATATTTTGTTTGTCCACTAAAAAGAAATTGTATTATTTGAATGCATTTTAACTATTTTTTGGATACAAACTAAGAATTTGGGGACGCTATTTCAAATGTTAAATATGCTTCTGTGAAAAAGAAAATCAAATAACACAGGTTTGTTTAAAACCCCCAATTTAATTGCCAGATAATTCCGCAGCCTATCTGTTTCTGTGCAGATAAGAGCAAATGGAAAAATGTACAACGGTATATTTCTATACACGCACATAACAAATTTATCTTCCTATACATGAAACAGTAAAAAGACAGGCTCATCCTATGCTTATTATTATTTGTTTATTTAATTAAGTATACAGCATAGATATTTATACATATTGACACTTTAGACTTTATTCTTTCTGGGTCCATTTTGAAGTGAAAGAAAAAATAAACATACAAATGAAAAGAAAATTCTTTCAAAAAGATATTTGGAAAACTACCTTGGGTGATTGAAAGTTAACTCTATTGGATATAAAAGAACATGTACATTTTCAATTTATTTAAGGAGAAAAATAATTTTCCTCTTTGGGAAGATGTTAAATTGCAAAGAAGCAACTTTTCTAATGAACCATTTGCAGTTCGAATAAATGAGCTTGGAATGAAAAATATTGTAAGATCTTAGAGAGGAGAGACTGTGCATCCTGCATCTTCTTACCCTTTAATTCCAGTCATATAGCAGATGCTCAATAAATGAAGATACTTTAATAATAAACATCCATTGGGAGGCTACAGGCTGCAAAGAACAGCCAGACCTACTCAAACTGGTTTAAACAGTGGGGGCCATTATGTCGTCTGACGCAAGTCCAGGGGTAGAACAAGCCTCAGAAAAGGTTGCTTAACTCAACTGTGTCATCAGGGTCCAGGCCCTTCCACTTAGTTCTCCTTTTAGAGTGTCACCTTCATTATGGCAGTAGACGGTTGCCAACAGCAACCAGAGCTTCCTCATCCACACCCTGATGGAGGCGGAGTGACTGGCCTCTGTTTCCAAGGAGCCCAATTCAGCAAATCTCTTTTTGTGACTCATTGGCCCAATGTGGCATGGGTCACATTGGCATCCTTGGAGCAAGGGATGTGAAATGACTAGAGCTGATTCATGGTGATACCCTGGGATGGAATGGAGGTGCTGTTATATACCTTCAGGCTAACTTTGATCTCTATTTCTTTTAGAAGAATATAACATGATATAATTGAATCTTGTTGCATTTGTAGTGTCTCAATTTGGTTTTTTGTTTGTTTGGTTTTGGGGTTCTTTTTTTCTTTTTTTGGTGAGGAAGATTGGCCCTGAGCTAACATCTGTGCCGATCTTCCTCTATTTTGTATGTGGGACGCTACTATAGCATGGCTTGATGAGTGATGTGTAGGTTTGCACCCAGGATCCGAACCTGCGAACCCCGGGCTGCCGAAGTGGAGTGTGCAAACTTAACCAATATGCCATGAGTCTGGCCCCCAATGTCTCAATTTGGGGTGGTGGCAAGGTAACAAGATTTGGTGTAGAGAAGTTTGAGATACAAAGAATGTGTAGAGATTTTCCCAAAGTGATTGTTAGTTCACGGTGGACCTAAAAGAGAACTAGAGCCCGATAGTTTTAATGTCTGGGCCAGCAATTCATCTTTGTTGGATTTTATTCTGATAGCAGTCACTGCAATAAACTTAGTGCCCGGTTTTACCCCAGCAGTGTTGGAAATGAGGCTTCTTGGAGATGCCAAGTTGGCTGAACTGAGTTCTTAAAGGTGATAGGCATTGGAATGTAAGTATATGGAAGCAGAATTTGGGGTTAAAGGCCCAAAGAGGAACCTTCGTTTATAACAGTTAACAGGAATACAAAATTGTTCTTCTACAGTTACATTTCTAGCCGAGTATTAAAATCAGTAGAAAAATGCCTTCGCTTCCCAGTGCTTTTTCATTTTATTCATTACACAGAGCTTTTTGCCTAAAAATAGAATAAATTTCAATAAGTGAAGATCTTCAATTAGAAATAATAATGTATACAACATTGAAAAGAGTAAAACAAATTATACGGCAGACAGTAATAGGTGTTGATATAGATTATCTTATTTAGTCCTTAAAATAACCCTTTGCAGAAGACACAACTTGTAATCTTTCTACTTATCTCTCTGACTATATATCTATCTGCCTATCTAAGTGCCCTTCCATCCATTCATTCATCCATCCATCCATCCATCCATCCATCCATCCATCCATCCATCTGTATTTCTTTCTCTCTGAACTGTATGGGAAGAAAAAAATCTTTTCCTCTACCCTTTTAGTATCTGTGTCTGGGGCCTGTGAATTAAACTGACATAAGACAAATGAACAGGAGAAAAGGCATATTTTTTTATTGATGCTAATACTTTTATGTGCATGGCAGCTTCACAGAAAAGAAGTGAAAACCCAAAGAGGTGGTTAGACCCAGGGGCTTTATATACAGTCTTAACAAAAGGCAAAAAATTGTGGAGAAGTGACCAAAGAAAAAGGGGTTTGGCTCCTAAGGGCAGTGAATTGTGGGAAGATGAAAAGGAAATATATGGAAGCTAAGCATTGTGTAGTAAAGTTTGTTATGCAGATATCATTCTTCTCTTCCTGTAATGAGAGAGGAGTACACTTTTACAAATGAAATTTTGTTACCTTCACAAAGGGAAATTTATATCCTGCTTTTAGGCAGAAAGGGGATGGGCAGAGAGTTCTTTCTTCATCTGTTGCTTCTCAATTGCCTTCAAGTCAAAATAATTCTTATGCCGAAGTGGCGTATTTTGGGGTGGCATATTCTCATCTATCTACCTGTCTATCTATCTATCTATCGATCTATCTATCTATCTATCTGTCTGTCTGTCTAGCAATTCCAAAGTTTGGGCTTCCGACAATATACCTTCATGCTTACATACGTAAAATTACTATGGGCATGCTTGGGACATGACTCTCAATGGATGTAGTAAGATTTATTACTATCATGAGTGTCTACAAAGCTAAGAACTTACCCAATAGTGAAAGGTAAAAGAACTAGAAAAATGACTTTTGTTTCCTAACTTCCAGTGCAGTGCATTTTCATTATATCAGTTTTCTTTACTATCTTGATTTTTTAGAGTTAAAAAAATGACTGTCTTTCTCAGCCTTCAATGAACTTTAAGGATCAATTTAGACTTCTCATTTTAAATTTGTTCCTATGCCAGAATCTGCCCTCTCCCACAGAGGAAGGAACACAGAGACACCAAGAAAGACAAAGAGATCGCATGACTTATGCATATATATCTCAAACATAATTCGTCCTACAACTTTGTGGACCAAAGAAATCACAGAATTTCTAAACCATGCACTTTAGAAGCAGCACGTAGCTCAAAGAAGACCTGTGAGTGCCAATATGTTTAAAACTCCTGATTCTTGGAAACCTAGTTTTACCAACTTTGCCTCCTCTCATTTTCCCTGGCTCTTGCTGAGTCCCTTTTTGGTGGATTATGTAAGTCAAGAGGGCACAGTGGCTCATTATTCCTGCTTTTTCTTCTTAGCTTCGCTTACTTGACCCATTCCTTCCTACTGAAGTTGAAAATAGCTATGCCTCTTTGATGCAGAAGAAAGAAGTTGTAGGTAGTCCTGGGAAGAGGAACATGCTTATGCAATAGGGGAATTTTCGACTTCTTTCTCTGTCAGTCCTGCAATGTCATCCCCCGGTAACACAAGCAAAGTAACCACTTCATATTTTACATCTTTGGCACATAACTGCTCTGGGAAAGGGGATTCTGATGCCTCTTGTGTGGTGTTTATGACTTGCTAATGTCCTGAAACAAATATAATAATTGCTCTTTGTTGGAAAAACTGCTTTTTTTTTTCCTGAGGGAAATTTCCAGCTAAACTCGTACTCTTGGTTTTGAATTAGCAAGTAAGTCAGCTTCATCAGTGTCAATCACGTTTATTTCTATGCTGATAGATTTATAGATGGAGGAAAATTTAGACTGGACTTACAGGGAAAGAAAATCATCTAAGGAATCTGGATGCTATTACAAACCCCAAAATTAAAACTAAGAGTACAGGGGCACTAATCTGTATTATTATTTTTCTCTATCTGCTTAACCTGTTCTTAGATGGGTTTTTAAAAAAATAAGAATAAGAGAAAATAAAGTCTGTCTTATTGATTTCACAAAGACATTTTGAGCTTGAAATGAGCACTGGCTATGAAAGCATTTTGCAGTAATTCACAATCCCATTCACCCATGTTATTAACACTTGATACTGGATCATTTGAGAGCCCGCGGGCATCTTGGCATTTGGATTTCAGTCTATTTGCATATCCCTTCAGACTTCAGAATTTTGGATGATTCGGAACAGTCAGGCTACACAAAGTATAGTCCGAGGGTTACGGAGAGCTCCTTAGAGATGCAGAACCTCGGGCTCTGCCAAGGACCTGCTGAACCTGAATACTCCTGTGCAAGAGCTCCAGGAGACTCAGCGCACAGGAAAGTTTGAGAAGCACCCATGGTAACATCTCCACTTAATGATTCCATCAACTTCCCGGGCACAGTGATGAACTTGAGAATGTTTCTCCAAAAATGTGTTGACCCTGGGCGTTTAGAGGATCCAACAAGTGTTTAACCACTTCATGATCTTCCCTAGTCACCCGGCCTGTTTTGGGGGCAGATCTCAAATGGCATGTCCCCATCCCACCTTGCTAGGACCCCACAGTACCCATGTGGGGACTTGTCCAGATTGTTCAATCCCCTGTGCATATCAGAGCAGGGCACGTGGTCTTAAAAGGACCATGAAAAAGAATGCAACTGTGTTTGCACCAATCTATTTGCATGGCACACCTCTGCAAACTATCACAGTTAAGTAAATGAAGATTTTCTAAACAAAAAATCTCTTCTGTCTCCGGGTTTGTCTTTTCTGTGAGCTGTTCTTTGGGGTGAATGTTAAATCAGTCCGTGAGGAATAGAGATGAGGTTCTGTCCAATATAGAGACTGTATCTGATGGAAGGAGAAAGTGAGATAAACACACTCAATGGGCAACGAAATTCTAGCATCATGACTTTTGCCTGTGTCATAGGTGTGGGGTGTAGGAGAACCAGCCTGGGATGTGGGAAAAGAAATGGAATTGTGGTCCAGCGCCGACACGTTGTTGCTGTCTGACCAGGTATGGGGTCCTCAATCTCTGCAGCTCTGTTTCATCAGCAGTAAAATCAGGGTTAGCTAAGTGACCTTATAAATAAAATAACGCTGTGGAAAAAAACAAGTTTTATATGTTAACATTAAGGGAACTTTATTTATACCTTAAAATAAAGGCCAGTAAACCTGGCCAGGTGATGGTGAAGCACATAGGCTCTGTGTACATGCCAGACTGAATGAGGTGCTGGCAGGCAGGCAGGCTGGGTCCACCCAAACAAACCGTGAGAAGCATTGCAGATGACCACACATCTCCCTGCCTGGTGAGCCAGAGGGAAACCCATGGGCAGTGCTTGATGCGTCTACATCGCTCTGCTTGCCATTGTGGCGGGCTGCTGGCACGGCCTCCGAAAGTGGGCACTCCATTTTTGAACAACATCTTTCCAAATACCTTTCAGAATAATTGAGATCTCCTTCTGCAATACCAGATGCTCTGGATCCAAATGGACAGAATGTTCCTTCTCTGGGGAACACCCATTTGAGTAGTGGTCAGGAACTCAAAATTCCGAAGTTCCGAAGACGGCAGGGGCAGTTTTCATCTGTTCTGTTTTGGAATGCTCCTTTCCAAGTGCATGCTTGTTATATGGTTAGGGTAATGCGATAATCATAGCACTGTGTCTAGTGCATAGGGTTCTGCGAGGAGCAAATATGTTGATAATTATAAGATGCTTAGAGAAGTTTTTCCCAAATATATACAAGATTAAGTTTAGTACTTAGGGCTTTCCTAAAATTGCAACCCCTTCCCATGTCAATCAATATTTCCTATTCAATTTTACACATCACTACCTAATATACGATATATTTTGCTTATTGACTTTTTAAATTGCCTTCTTTTTACTTCATTTATTTTTTGTCTTCTCTCAAACTAAAATGAAAGCTCATTTAGGGCAACGAATTTTGCATTTTCCTCCCAGCTGCACCCCTAATGCCTAATGCAGTGGCTGACACAAAATGGTACTCAATTTGTTACGTTACTGGCTACTGACTAGTCGACCAGAAAAAAGAATGAAGAAATGAATGCATGATGAATTAGTAATGGATGTGAAGATGTCTGGTGCTAAATCTGAGCCTTGTCTCACCAACAAATTGAAGCAAAGTCTACCTTTTAGATTTTGAAGAAAGACTTTTACTGTTTTGAGTCAAAGCATTGAGAAATGTTGCATGTGTGAAAGCAGGGAGGAAACATATTTTGCGCAGTCCTTTCAGATGCAGATGCATGATTTCCCTCGTACAGAGCCAACTGAATTAGGATGCTGATATTTTACAACTACTATTCACTTTGAGGACATTTTTAGAATACTTACAGGAATTTGGCATGCAAATAGGGTTTTGAAGTTTCTCTTCATGGTTAAATTTTAAGACCGTCTCATGAGCTAGTGGATTTTACTTGTCATTATTATTATTTGTTTGCTGTTGTTATTGTTCTTTTGAGCCAAACACGTGCATGCTCAGTAAGCAGAAGGTGTGCTTTATGGGGGTACAGATTTAATGGGAGGTGGGTTGACCCAATATCCTCATGTTACTTGCTGATAGCACCCCAATGTCTGGGTTATCACCAATCTAGCTGAAAAAGACTGTGAATGTTGGAATTCAGGTTAGGGAGAAGAGTTTACTGTTGTGTTCTCTTCTTGACTTTTTTAATCAAGCTATATCAGAGATCTTAACAGTTCAGCTCCATGAGTTTTGAAAATTGTATAACTTTGTGTAACCATAAGCCAAATAAAAATTACTGCATTCTCAGTCAATTCCTATGCCCTATCATCACAGTCCCAGTTACTGACAATATCATTGATAAATTTTGCTTCTTCTTGAAATTAACCTAAGTGGAAACCTAGAATGTATTTGTTTGTGGCTTTTTGTTTGTTTAGCATAAGATTTTGAGATTCATGCATGTTCTGTTTTTTTTTGGTGAGGAAGATTGGCCCTGAGCTAACATCTGTTGCTAATCTTCCTCTTTTTGCTTGAGGAAGATTCTCTCTGAGCCAACATCCGTGCCAATCTTCCTCTGTTTTGTATGTAGGATGCCACCTCAGCATGGCTTGATGAGTGCCTGGGATCTGAACCTGAAAACCCTGGACAGCTGAAACGGAGCCCTAGAACTTAATCTCTACACCCCAGGGCCAGCCCCTCATGCGTCTTGTTTAATATAGCAATGGTTGTATTAGTCTGCTCAGGCTGTCATAACAAAGTACCACAGACCAGGAGGCTTAAACAACAGACATTTATGGTCTCACACGTCCTGGAGGCTGGAAGTCTGAGATCCAGGTGTGGGCAGGGCTGGTTCCTCCTGAGGCCTCTCTCCTTGGCGTATAGATGCCATCTTCTCCCCGTGTCCTCACGTGGTCACCCCTCTGTGCATGTGTGTGTCCTCATCTCCTCTTCTTATAAGGACCCAGTCCTATTGGATCAGGGCCCACCCTAATGACCTCATTTTACGTTAGTTACCTCTTTAAAGACGTTATGTCCTCACACAATCACATTCTGGGGTTCTGGGGGCTATATGAATTTGGGGTGGGGACATAATTCAGCCCATAGCAATGTCCATGGTTTTAAAAAAAATCCATTTCCATCCAGTGTCATTTCTCTTCAGCCCAATGAATAACCATTAGCGTTTCCTTTAGTTCAGGTACGCTGATGAAAATTTTCTCAGGTTTCTTTTATTTAGAAATTTCTTTCATTTTCATTTTTGAAGGATATTTTCAGTAGATGCAGAATTATGGATTGACAATTTCTCTCTTTCAGAATTTTTAAAGATACGTCTTTGTTTTCTGGGCTGCTATAAAAGTTCAGTAAACATTCTTATCTTTGTAGTCCAAGATATAAGGTCTTTCTACTTTGACTGCTTTCAAGATTTTCTCTCTTTTTTTTATTTTCAGCCTTTTGATTCTATGTGCCTAGGCATATTTATGTATTTATTCCACTTAGGTTAAAATTGTTAACCCAAAATAGGATAAACACAAAGAAAACTATATTTAGACATATCATACATTTGATATTCTTAAATAAGTTTATTAATTTTTATTATTATTTCTTCAAATTATTTCCTTTTTCTGCTCCATTATTTTCACCTCTCTTTCTGTCATTCCGAATACTGTAGCTCTATCGGACTGCTTTCCCTCAAGTCACTGAGACTGCTCATTATTTTCTGTTTTTCCCATTCTGTTGTTCAGATTAGATAATTTCTAATTATCTGTCTTAAGGTTCACTGACCTATTCTTCTGTTGTTGTCAATCTTCTCTTATACCAGCCAGAGAAATTTATTTTCATACTTGATACATTATAGTCCTTAAATTTCCATTAGGTTCTTTGTTATAATTCCCGTTTCTCTGATGGGAATTCACAACCATTGACTCTTTAGAAACATCTTTTTCCTTTAAATTCTTGAACATCATTACAAAAGCTGCTTTAAAGTGCTTGTCTGACAATTTCAACATGTGAGTTCACTCACTGTTTCTGTTGACTACTTTTCCTTGTGATTATGAAATATATTTTCTCATTTCTTCAACCATCAAGTATTTTTGTTTAATTTTTTACTGGACATTATGGGAGATACATGGTAGATTTTGGATTCTGTAGTTTTCCTTTGAAGAGTAGTAATTGATGTTCTAGCAGTCAAAGTGGCTATATACACATACGTACACATATTACACGAGCAAATACACATTGCGTGATATATATTAATTTTGTGATGTCCTACATTCTGAACAACAAGCTATATTCTGCAGTTAGTTGCATTGCAGCATGAGGTAAAGATCTTATTTTTAATTATTTCAGAATAATTGACCAATTATTCCAGCACATTTTACTGAAGGACCTATTCTTCTCCTATAAATTTAAATTGCTAAAATGTTATATAAGCAATATTATGTATTAAACACTAGGTTCTGTTTTTCTGGTCTCAATTGTCCTTCATTGGTGGCGTATCAATTCCTATGACAGTAGCATTTTATCTTAATGATTATACCTGCATGATACATTTCAAAATCAGCTATGGTGAGTTTACCAAAATTATCTTTTAAAAAAGAAAATCTAGGTCAAATTATTCTTCCATATAAACCTAAAATAATGTTTTTTTTAAAAAGATTTTTTAACTTTTTTCCTTTTTGTCCCCAAAGCCCCCCGGTACATAGTTGTATATTCTTAGTTGTGGGTCCTTCCAGTTGTGGCATGTGGGACACCACCTCAGCATGGCCTGACGAGCAGTGCCGTGTCTGCGCCCAGGATTCGAATTGATGAAACACTGGGCCGCCTGCAGCGGAGCGTGCCAACTTAACCACTCGGCCACGGGGCCAGCCCCTAAACCTAAAATAATCTTGTTAAACTTCTATAAAATGAGATTTTTGGTTGCAACTGAATTAAATTAATACATTTATTTGAGAAATACATGATATATTCGTCATTCATTTACTTTTCTTTTATATCGTTAGGTAAGATTTTATATTTTTATTTTTGCTTATGTATAATTATAGTCCACTGAGTTTACGGTTAAATATTTTCTAGTTTTGTTGCCATAGATAAAATATGGTTTTCATCATATTTTAAAACTTTATTTATGTAAAGCTTTTTAAAAATTATTTTCTCTTAATTGACCATTTATTGAACTCTTTTCTATTGCTAATATTTTTTGTCTTGGGTTCTCTAAGTGGATAGTCACATTATTTATACATAACATCAGTTAATCTCATATCTGATAATATGTTTTACTTTCTTTTCTTGTTTCATTGTTTTATGATAAAATGCCCAAAATAATATCAAATAATAATGGTGATAATGAAGATCTTGTCTTATTCTTATCTTTTCAGCCCTTTTATTACCTAGGAGATTTTGGAGAGGAATATAATTGCATCTTGCTCTTGACTCTTATACTAGATCACTTATAGCTTGACTGGGGTGATTAGATTTCATGCATTTGGGAAATCAGCTTATTTTATACAAGTGGCCTTCTATATGCTTTCCCCACATTATACATATTTTTAGGGTCTAAATGTATTTAAATGTATATATTACAGAGTATATAAATCTTAAGTCTATAGTTTGATGAGCTTTGATAAATATATACATTCATGTAACCAACATCCTGATTAAGATGTAGATTTTCAAGATCCTAAACAAGTTCTCTTATGCTTACTTCCAATCTCCACTATCCATTACAGCCAGCCAGTTTTCTCATTTCAATCACCATAGATTAGTTTCTTTTTCCTTTTCTTGAACTTGATACACATCCATTCTTACAGTATCTAGTCTTCCCTATTATTTCATGTATCAGTGCTTTGCTATTTTTCAATGCTTAGTAACATTCCACTGTACAGACAATGCCATAATTCACCCATTCTCTTACTGATGGGCATTTGGATTATTTACAGAGTTTGGTTATTATAATATAATTTCTATGAATATTCTTGCCCAGTCCTTTTGTGGATATAAAGAAAGATGATTTCTTTTGGGTAAATATTAAGCATAGAAGTAGAGATTACAGGGTCAATAACTTTGATTTTATAAGAAACTACCAGTTTCCCAAAGTGGATGGACCATTTTGTACTTCCACCAGCAATATATGAAGTGCCAACGTATGTTACTGTCATTCTTTTTGATTTCAGGGCTTCTAGTTGGTGGGAAGTGTTATCTTTTTGAGGTTTAAATTTGCGTATCACATAGGACTAATCATTGAGTACCTTATTATGTATTTATTGACCACTTGAATGCTTTCTTCAGTGAAGCAACTAAGACTTTCACCCATTTTTTAATTTTATTAAAATTTTTTCATTTTATTATTGATTTTAAAAACATTTTAAATATGTTTTTTGGATACAAGTCTTCCATTGTATATAAGTATTGCAAAAGTTTCCTGATAGTCCTTGGCTTACCTTTATTGTTTATTACCACATCCTTTAATGAAAGAAAGATTTTAACTTTGACAAAATCCAACTTGTCTTTTTTTTCTTTTATGTTTAATTCTTTTTGTGTCCTTTCTAAGAAATGTTTGCTTTGGGATAGCAATTTTATCATCTGACTACATAAAATTTAAATGGAACAATTTACAGGGAAGGGATGGAGAAAGATGCTATCGTCGAGGTAAGAAAATCAAACAAGGTTTGCCCATTGTAAAAACATAGGTAACCCAACAATACAGTGTCAATATGTATCAAACACAACTGACAGAACTTGAGGGAGAAATTTGTATGTAAGAAATTTTAGTTGAAAATCGAAGAGATCAAACTGCTTAATAATAATAATAAAGAAAGAAGTAGAGATATTCAATTTTGAACAATACAATTAATAAGGGTGTGTCATTGATGAGGATTATTTTGGGCTGGTTACTTTTAAAAAGTGCAGACAGGAAGGAGGCTCTGAGAAGTAGAATTTACTTACCCTTTGTTAAGAGACATTTGCATTATAAAGGAAATCTCCATCTGTAAAGGTGTCTCCCTCTCTGCACCAGGAGGAAGGGGGGATGACCTTATCTCTAGAAACTTATCAATGCAGAAGGCAAGGACTTAAGTCTTGTTTATTGTGCTTGTCTGGTAACCTCTGGTAGCTGACTCCCCCCACCACCAACATCCTCTGGGAAGCATAGGACATCCTGACTTAATCCGATCTGATTCTGATCTAAAGTTATAGGACCACCCAATAACCAACCCCACCAGCACTGATACCATTTTAACAACTTTTTTCTTTTAAAGATTTTATTTTTTTCCCCTTTTTCTCCCCAAAGCCCCCAGGTACATAGTTGTGCATTCTTAGCTGTGGGTCCCTCCAGTTGTGGCATGTGGGACGCCGCCTCAGCATGGCTCGACGAGCGGTGCGATGTCTGCGCCCAGGATTCGAACTGACGAAACCCTGGGCCGGCTGCAGTGGAGCACATGAACCCAACCACTCAGCCACGGGGCCAGCCCTTAACAACTTTTTTTATGTATTCTTTCCTTTGTCTTGTAAGGAGATAACTCACATACCTATGCTTTAAATTTAGCCCTACTCTCAACCCGTGTTTGCAGCAGCAGCTCTGACTGCCCATGGGTCCTGTCCCCATGCTATTCCACATTATTCTCTAAATAAAAGTGCACTACTGCCAGACCTTGAGAGTCCAAGAAATCTTTCTTTCAACTCCTTGGCTCACTGACCCCGCATCATCATGAGATGTATACTGAGTTCCACCCACAAGAATTTTTATTTGTTCATTTTCTTAGGAACACAGGATACATTTACAAAAAACCCCATGGCCTCGGCTACAAAAAAGTGTTAATATTTTCCAAAGGATCAGTGTCATACAAGCCATGTTCTCTCTAGTCTTGGTAAAAGAAAATTAAAAGTTAAGACAAGATAAGGAGTTGAAGTATAATAAATTCAGACAAGCAACTGGCTCTGTTCCTGCCATCTCAGGGTCCAGTAACCAAGGCGATGATCTGTGTGCTGGACTGGCCATTTTGCTTCATTAAATGTAATACTTATCTGAACTGGCCACGCTGGTTTAGTATGAAGTGAGCTGGTGGAATTCTTGAGGGCAGATCTTCAAGCGAAGTGAAAACTGTCAAGCATGTTTAAATGCGTCAAGAGAAAAAAAATTTTATAACATTTTTAGTGAAGGCCTTTGGGCTTATAATGCATGAAAATATCTGGCCTGTGCTTACCGAGGTTTAGATGAAAGCATAGTTATTTTCAGTATTTATGTATTTAAAGCAAAAGTTCAAAATTTCCTCTTCCAAAGATAGTGCTTTTGTTCTCGAAAAAATATAGCATTATTATATATTACTCAGCCATCGTGAACTTGATTAACTGTATTTTTCTCCAATTCAGCCTATTTTAATTTTAAAAATCTTTGTTTTCACCACTTCTGACCCATCATTCTAATAATACTTTCCCTATGAAGAATCCATTTGCAATAATTTACATTGCACCTAAGTACATCTTATTGCCCTGAAAACTAAGGAGAGAATTTATACTTTCCACACACAGACAAAGAAAAATCTCTCCAAAGATGAGATGAAAGAGAAATTACATCAAATCACTGAAGCGCTGTGGACGACTTTCTTAATTGGACCGGCAGAGAAGCAGCAATCATCCACGTGCTCCGCTTTTGGCCTGCCTTCCCTTTATTAGACGTTGGCACTGTCAGTCATACTTACCTCCGGTTGCATCTCCTCAAAGCAGTTTCCTGTTCTCTTACAGACAAACATGACAGGCTAGAGTGTAGTTAACAATACACGATGCTAGGATTCCTGGAAAAAATTCCTACGCCTTTTGATCTGTCAACTCTGTGAAGAAATTGAGCCCCAACAATGTGGTTGAAGTAAGCGCCCTAGTTGAAAGGGGCAGAAGCTACTAAAACATAAAAGTTTGGTACAAATTAAAATGTTCGTATTAAATAGACATATAAACTACACTGGAAAATGTACTCCATTTTGATTCAAATCTTCAGTTTTCTTCCAGATGATGATCTTAGCTTTAAAAGTTCAAGATAGCTGTAGGAATGAGTTTCTCTTTTTGTTTCTAATCAAAGTGACGGATTTTTAGGATTAAGAGGCTTTATTGCAAGTTTTGGTTTGTTTCTTGCACATTGTAGCTGCATAACTTTTAGTTACGCTTTGTGTGCAACATCACTCTTCGTTTACTAAGCGTTCATGGGGCTCAGCACCTAGTAACTACTGGGAGCTGTGAAATTACGGGAGAGAAAGATGAGCATCCCACTGCCCGCTTCCAGGAAGACGGCTTTAAGGATTACAGAGCAATAGCACATATACACTCACAAACACACACGCACACACACACACACACACGTACCCCCTGCGGGATCATAAAGAGGAAAATCCAACTCTTGATAATTATCAAATACCTCTGAATATAGAGTAACTTCCGGGGATTATGGTTTTCATAATCTATATAAATCCTGATAGGCATGTTTCATACACACGCGTGTGTGTATAATATATGTATTTATAGAAAAAGCAGCATGATTAGAAATTGTTTTAATCCATATAATGTTATAGAAGTGCACCTAACACATGCTGCTTTGTAGTGTGTATGTAAGTTACAGAACAATATATATTAGGTGCACTTTTCCTGTGTGTATGTGTGTGTGTGTATATATATATATATATATATTCATGCATTAACAGTTATACTCTGTTATATATGTATTTACGTATTTTACAAAGAGTATATTTTAGATGCACTTTTATAGCATACAGATTAGATCAATTGTGATATAAATATCAATGTCTGTAAAATATAAACGACGTATATAATGTATGTAATATATATCACAATTGTTTTAATCCCTATAAATTATAAAAGTGTGTCTAAAATATACTTTTGTAATATGAAAACACATATAAAACAGAGTATAACTATTATATATGAATAAGAATATATAACACATACTCTTTGTTATATACCTATAAAATATATAATACATATACTCAGTTATATATATTTATATATATTCAAAGAGTTTATTTTAGATGCTCTTTCTTAACATTATATGGATTAAAACAATTGTGATACATACGTTGATATATATATATATAATTGTTTTAATCCACATTATAAAGTACATCTAAAATACATTCTTTGTTATATGTATACACATATACATATATGACAGCATATAACTGTTATATATGAATATATGTGTGTATATATATATGTGTGATCTATATTATAAAGCAGTATATGTTAGGTGCACTTTTATAACATCATATGGATTAAAACAATTGTTAATCATGCTGATTTTCCTATAAATTTATAGTACTATTTTGAATGCCTGATTTCTGCAACTTCTCTCTTCCCGGAATGCTGAAACTGATGAATCTCTGAAATGACTCTGACGTCTAACCTTTGAACCTGTCTCCAACGGCAACTCAAAATAGCATGGCCGGTCTTCAACGAAAACAGCGATTCTGATTCTCCTGTTCAACACATGGCTCGTTTGAAGAACCAGATCAGAGATGCTTTAAACAAATATTGCCTGTTGAAGAACAGGGAATCAAAACTGATTGGTTTGCAATTATGTGTTGGGGAATAAAATACATTATGGTAGATTTTCAAAGGGAAGCATTTTTTAGAAAAACGATTGCCACATTTTAAAAAACCATGAGACTATAAGCGATACAAAATTTATAAAATTTGATATTTATTCCCGGTAAATAATCTGCTGCTGTATATTTTATTGAACACACACAAGAAGAGGGAAGCAAAGTTTTCATATTTGTATGTGGCAGTTTCTGTAGAAAATACTGCTTTTGCTTTGTGCTTGAGAGGAGAGAGGTTTAATATATCGAGAAGGCGGCCATACAATTTAGGGTCAGACAGATCTGGTATTCAATTATCTTTCTTGCTTGTTCGCTGTGTCATCCTAGGCAGCGTATTTGACCTCTGCAATGCTCTTTTTGTACCTAGAAAATGGAGGCAGCAAGGCCTACCTCAATGGTCAAGTATAAATTAATGAAATTACATATATATTTATTTATATAACATATAATATTGTGCATATTAACCATATGTATATATCTGTGCATATACACGTATGCATATGTGTGTGTATATATAGCATACCGCTCAGTGCCCCACACAAACTAGGTGTTCTTTAAACATAAGTTCTCTGATGTGAGCTAACGTGTTCTTTCTCTGTCGATGTAGTTTAGGAATTGTGAAGCCAAGTGCCCAAAGCTGCCAGCCAGGTAAATAAAGAACAGGAGTGACTGACTAGGTAAAGACTGTGCAAAAGCCGTGAGGGCTCTTTTCCTGGGGGCGTCAGATACTTGACCGGATGGATCGCCTGACGGGAATGGAATATCTGTAGTGCGTGTTTTCTGCGTTTTTCAAGAACAGTTAAAAGTTCAGATTTTTCTGTAATGTCCAAATTGTCAAAGGTTGGCAACGGATTTGATTAAAGAAAAACATTTTGTAGCACAAACACATAAGAAAATAACAGACACAGCAGCGCTCCTTTGAACAAGCGTTGACCTACAAGCTACTCATTTTTCACCTATTAACCTTCACTCACCATTTGGAGGAATGGTTCTCACATGTGGAACCCACCACGGATCTTGTTGGAAACGCACTTCTCAGGCCACCCCTGAGTCCTACTGAAGGAGAAACTCTGGCATGGAGCCCAACATCTGTGTTCTAACAAATCCTCTAGGTCAGGATGTGCAAACTGAGTGCAGCGGGCCAGATCTGACCCACCATCTGCCACTTTACAGGCATGAACTAAGAATGGTCTTTACGTTGTTAAATGGTTGGGAAACCAAAATCAATCAAAAGAAGAATCATATTTTGCAACACATGGAAACCGTATGAAATTCTGTGTCCATGAATACGGTTTTATTGGGATGCGGTCACACCCATTCATGTCATCGTATCAATAGCTGCTTTGGCATTACAACATCAGAGGTGAATAGTTATGACAGAGGCTGTATGGCCCACATGATCTGAAATATTTCTTATCTGGCTCTCTACAGAAACACCTGGTGAGCCCTAAACGGGGTGATTCTAATGCATGTTCAAGTGTGAGAACCATAGCTTTCAATTGTGCTTTTCAGCGATCATCTGCAAGACAAAGCCTGTATATGTATCAATAATTGTGGCAATTATTCTGTGTGTTCATTCAGCACCTGTTTGTGAATCCATGTTAGGTAAATAAGCAGAAAGAGCTTCGGCTTTTGAATAATATAGATGGAGTTCAGATTCTCAACTGCTTTCCTGGAAGTTTAGAAACCTTAAATAGTCTCCTCTTTGGATTCTTCTTCTGTAAACACAACAAATAATCCACACCATGCAGGATCATTTTGAATGTTAAATGAATAAAATGAGACTACGTATAAAGCGCATAACAAATTTCCTGGAACACAGTAGGTGTCTTAGAAACAGAATTATCATTTGCGTTTTAGAAGATTTAAAGTTTTCACTGTTAAGAGATTTCCAGCAGATTGTAAGATACTAGGAACTGACCCATCAAAACTGTGTCTAGGCCAGAAATAAAAATTTGTGCAGTGTTATATATTTAGGAAAGTACTGAGACACGGAGATAATTGCTGCATTCTCTTTTCAGGAACCAACATTACTTTTCTTTAAAACTCATCTATGAGCAGGACTCAAGGAAAATTAAGATCTGGAGACCCAGGTTGTAACTGGACTGTGTGAAGCCAGCGTCAATATTTCTATCAAACAAGGCACGTATTTCAAGGAAGGATTTACTAACTATTATTGAATGAACAGTATGTCTATTTTTAACTGTTGCTTCTGTGCTGCAAGATCCATTGTTTTACTAATCTGGACTTCCATCTTCATGTTTAATGTCTTCTTATTTTACAACTAGGAATTATTGTTTCTCATCTCCCAGGACTAAACATGGTCCCCAAAAGACATTAAGTGGTTGGTTGAAGATGAACATGTTAGGTGGCTTTTATTTATTTAATCCACCCAACTCATCAAAAGCCATACTATTTGTCGCCCCTCCCCAATCCCCAGGGCGGTGTGTCTACAGCGTGATCACCTTATACCCTCTCTCATGCGAGCACAGCAGCCAGCTTTACACAGAACAAGCTGTGTATGTTCCAGCAGCCAACTCTCCAGGAATCCAGCTCCTTCCGCCCACACGTGGAAGTTCCCTCCCACGGACTGGGCTTTGCCTTCTTCCTGTGAACCTTTTCCAAGGCAAAATTGCAAAGACTTTTATTCACGTCTGCCCATGGCTTTACTTCCTGATTTTTTCCCCAACGCCTATGCTTCTTTCTCTATTTATTTCCAATGATATGCCTTAATATATCCATTGGGTTAGAAATTCTCCAAATGAAAAGGAATAAACCACAAGAACCAGAATTTCCAGAGAGAAGATTTTGATTACCAACTTGAGCATAACATAATCGATTCCAAGTATTTTTCTTCTCTCCTTCAGATGAAAGTGGGATTGCCTGGAAAACTGCCTCTGTCTGCCAGCTTCCTGGAAAGAGATTTTGAATTGGGTAGATTCGCAAAAACCCTTTGTAATTGAAGACTGTAAGATTCTTTTAAAGCTAAGCACATTGATAACAAAGGAATTTCTCCAGAGTAGGATGCAGTAGATAAGATATGCTCCTGTGTTTCGCTCTCGCATTTCTAGTTTGTGTTGGTTTAAAATGCAATCTGCCCCTGGAATTCACCTCTATCACCTCTGCTATTCCTATCCCCTCACTGTTTTTTTTTTTTTTTTACAACATTCAGGGTGAGGTTGAGAGTAAAGTTCACTTTAGGACTAATTTAAAGAATAAAGTCCTTGTGTACAAATGCAAGCATAAATGGGAAATTCTTGTCAAGAGTGTATAATTCATAGATGGTCTAGCATCTATAAACATAATACTAACGGACCTTATTAAACTTCCACTTAAAGGGTGGGTTTGAACATACATGAAGGAACAAAAAAATCTCTTATCCCATCTCTACATTCATTTTGTCTAACAGTCATGACAAATCAGTTTTTTAGCCTTGCTACAGATTTTGTTATTTGCCAGAGCAAAAGTTCATCTTTTTTTTTGGTTTGGTTTTTTTTGTGTGTGAGGAAGATTGGCCCTGAGCTAACATCTGTGCCAATCATCCTCTACTTTATGTGTCACCGCCACAGCATGGCTTCACAAGCAGTGCTAGGTCCACACCCAGGATCCGAACCTGTGAACCCCAGGTGCTGAAGCAGAGCACAAAAACTTAACCACTGTGCCACCAGGCTGGCCCCAAAAGTTCATCAGTTTTTGTCTGACCTAAAAACTATTCCAAAAACCTGGGGTTTTTTTGCAGCACAATTGAAAACATTTTGATAGACTTCATGCTTTCATGAATGGAGCCCAGGACTGGTGTTGAAAAGTAGGTGTAACCTTGAATTAATAACTAATTCTTGAATGAATAATTTATGCTTTCTTTGCCTAGGTTTATTCATTTGGGTTAAATAAAGAATTAATACTTCTACTTGTATTTTCTTCATTAAAAAATGTATTTTATTTGAATAAAAATGTATGAAAATAATTGGGCTAAGAAAAAAGTGATGTAACAGATGCCCAAACTGAATATTATCAGTAAATTTACATAGAACCATGATTCATTTTCTGTAAGAGTATTATGAGCTGGTGAATACATATTTACAGTTTAAAATAAATCCAACTAATTACCCTTGTATATATATTAATTTGTAATGTCATTCTTATTTTATATATCAACAATCTATGCCAGTGTCAAGCTCTTTGTAAGGATTTTGTTTCTCTGTGGAAGCAAAGTTACTGAGCTATACTTGGTGAGTTTGGAAGGCAATGAGTAAACTCACCTGCCAGTATTTAACAATGAGCAGTACTTATTGGATTGTTTCCATATTCATCATTCTAATAGTTCTTACTCATATTATTCAGGCTGCTGTAGAATGAATGATTGAATCCTTTCCACATAACCATATATTGCAAGATTGGGCAATTTGCCCATTATTGAAGTAGACTCAAATTATCTTTCATTTTCTCCAACTTCTCCTTTTGATCCCCTTTTCCTACCTTAATAGGTACATAGTAAATTTTTGTGTTCATATACTTAATATAATGAAAAATGAGATGAATTTCGTAACTCATTCTAAATTATAAATGACTCATATTGGTTCTGTTTGTGAAGTATATTTTAATTTTATTAGAGGGCAAAACCTTAAGAGAAAGGAATTAACTCCAGTTGGTTTAATGAAATGCAAAAGGAAGACAAGATTCATTTAATAAAAAAAGAAAGAAATTGAGGCACCATCGTAGTTTAATCAAAATACTATTTGACTAAAGTTCTGCTTCCAGCAATAACTGTCTGGTTATCTCAGACAATCCATCTGCTGACAACAAAGAAAAACAAACAAGAAGATTGAAAACATCAGAGAGCCATCAAGAACGTGAGAGTTTTCAAAGGCATCTTTAATTGAGCACAAAAAGCATTACTGCTAAAGGAAAGATTGGTGAACTGTTAAGGTGTTCTGATTACAAAAGACACCATTAGGAGAGTAAAAAGGCAAGCCACCAATCAGGAGATGATATTTAGAGCATTTAAAAATAGCAAAAGTTTCATATTCTGGATATAGAACGTATGCCTACAAATCAATAGGTAAAAGACTAACAACCAAGGGGCCAGCCCTGTCCGTGGCCGAGTGGTTAAGTTCACCAGCTCCACTTTGGCATCCTGGGGTTTTGCCAGTTTGGATCCTGGGCACAGACCTAGCACCGCTCATCAGGCCATGCTGAGGTGGCATCCCTCATAGCACTACCAGAGGCACTCACAACTAGGATATACAACTATGTACTGTGGGGCTTTGGGGAGAAGAAGGAAAAAAAAAGAGAAGATTGGCAACAGATGTTAGCACAGGTGATGTTAGCACAACCTTTGGGGAAAAAAAGACTAACAACCCAGTTGAAAAGTGGGCAAAAGATTTGAACCAGCACTTCATACTTTGGACATACAAATCCTGATGCACACATGAAAATGATACTTACCCTCATTTGGTATCAGGAAAATTTACATTAAGTCCACAATGAAAGATCTCTACCCAACCACCAAAATGGCTACAATGAGAAAGACTGACATCATCAAGTGTTAGCAAAGATATAGAGCAACTGGAACTCACTTGCATTGCTGGTGGGGGTATAAATTAGGACAACCCTTCGGAAAATTGTTTGGCAGCATCTACAAAAGCTGACCATAGACATACCTACTTCCATTGATGATGGAAAAGTGGACATATGTGTGCTGAAAGATTTGTTCAAGAATGTTCATAGCATCACTGTTCGTGGAGGCCAAGAACAGGAAAGAACCCAAATGTATGTCAACAGTAGAATGAATAAATAAATTGAGGTGCATTCATACAACAGAATGTTATATAGAAATGAAAAATGAAAGAATTATCACCCCATGTAAAACCATGGATAAATCTTTTAAACACAATGTTAAGTGAAAGAAGCTAGATGGAAGAATAAATATAGTATTATTCAGTTTATATAGAGTTTAAAAACAGGCAAATCTAATTTATGGTGTTAGAATTTAGGGTATAGTTATTTTTGGCATTGGGAGTATAATTATTGGGAGGGGACTAGAAGAAGCTTCTAAGATGCAGGTAATGCTTGATTGTTTTGACCTGGATAGTGGCTCCATGGATGTAATTCACCTTGGGACCCTTCATTTCATTGTACAGGTATGGTATGTGCATTTTTCTTTCAGTATGTCATACATCAAGTTTGTTAACTTTTAATGCTACTTGATTGAGCCAATTACCTGTGAGCACCCACATTATGGACCAAAAGGTTGTTTGCTTGTTTGTTTTTTAAAGATTGGCGCCTGAGGTAACATCTGTTGCCAATCTTTTATTTCCTCTTCTTCTTCTCCCCAAAGCCCCCAGTACATAGTTGTATATTCTAGTTGTAGGTCCTTCCAGTTCTGCTATGTGGGACGCTGCCTTGGCATGGCTTGATGAGTGCTGCCATGTCTGCGGCCAGGATTCGAACTGACGAAAGCCTGGGCTGCCGAAGCGGAGTGCACGAACTTAACCACTTGGCCACGGGGCCGGCTCAAAAAGAATTGGTTTTGAATGAAATAAAAGCTCATTTTCATTTGAAGCCAAGGTAAACTAAAATTTTTATGAGATTTATATTGACTTCATTTTCTCCATCTCTTCCTTTTTTTTTCCTTTCTTTTCTTTCTACCCCACTAGAATTTTCTCTTCCCTTTCTGCTTTAGCTAATATGAAAAGGGTATGACTTATGGATTTCCAGAGACGATTTTTCATGGGGCCTGATTTTCAACTCATTCCTATCCCCATCAAGATTTGTGAAACTTGGTATGCCAACTGATTTCCAACTAATTTGAGAGTGAGGCTGAGGGCCATGCAAAGACAATGGGTTTTCCCTAGGCCGGTTTCAATAATGGAGATGTTTGTTTATAATTTGGTACATTTTGTTTTTTACTTTTAATTGAATAGAATTACTGAAATTCACTCACTCTTTTCTTAGCATGAACTCTAAAGGAAAAAAAAAATCTAAGCAAGGCTAGTATTTAGTGTCTATTCACAATGAGTAATGCAATGCATTTCCTCTGGAGAGTCAGTGATGTCGACATTTATCACTAAATGGACCGATTCAGGACTCTGTGAGGCCAACTTCCAAATGTTTACTCTCCTCTCTCAACCGATTATTTTTTATTGAAATGGTTGCTCATGAAAAAGCCCACGTCTCCCATTTTCTTTATTTCTTCCCAAATAGATCTTAGAATTACCTCCAATTTTCATAATGGATTAGAGACCACATAGAGTGAAAGACTTTGAAAAATTGTCAGTATGAATAAAGCTTGTTTAAAAAAAAGGACTGAAAACCAATCCTTCAGCTATCTTCAGTTTTCTATCATTTACATTATACACATGCTTTCTTTGATTTATTCAAGCTTCTGAAGTCACATGTATTAATGCCATTTTTCAATAAGAAGATCAATAGTGAGCATTTATAGTTTCCACCATTGTGGGGGAAATATATTAGAAACAATTTTGTAAAAGATGGTGAGAGACTAGCTCTGAAAGAGTCATTTGATTCGAAATAGCCAGCAAGGATTTAGGGGATGAAGGTTTTTCTTAAACTACCACTATGAGGAAAGAGACATTGTTGCTGCAGGAGATAATGGCAGTTCAATGACTGCTAAGTGATTAGATTGTCAAGAAACTTTGGATAATGTTTCACCAGTTAAGGTATTGTTGCATCCAAGTACTGAGAATCATTTGATAAGAAAACAAATGGGTCAACATTTTAAACCAGCAAAACTCCATCATCTGTAGGAAATAACAGCTCGCTTCTGACTTAAGATACACATAAAAGCATAGATGGCTATGTATCCTGGAGAAAGTCACATATCCTTGGAGATATCTGTTTTCTTTATCTGTGAAATAGAGGTTACAATACTTAGAGGCATAAGACTGCGATGGAAATTAATTGATACACGTTAACAAAAGCGTGATCCTCATCTCTCCAATGGCTTATTCTTCTCCATCTGTTAGGGAAAGACAGAGGTTTCTCTTATGTCTACCACTGCCTTGGCCACCCGGCCATTGCTCCCTAAATACAGAGCTTGTCCTGCTGCTTCTAGTTCTGGCTTGTATCATTCTTGCCGTTGATCATTGCCTGCAGCTTCTGATCCCTAGGACCCCTGGAGAGGATGTTCTCCTTCCACGTGATCAACAGAAGTGGTGGGACTATAGACAGTCACTGCCAACTCTACATTTCCTCCCCTCCACTGCAAAGGCTCAACCAGTGCATAAAAAGATTTTTACTTGCCTATAGTACAGCCCAGCTGTCTAAGCCATTTACTCACTGGTGACTATGTAACAATGAACAGTATTTACTGAATTGTTGCTATATGTATTATTACATTAGTTCTTAGCAGTAATTTGTAGGCTGCTGTGTACACTGGGAACTACGTAACCACAGGAAAATATAACAAGGGGAGAGTGTTTTAAAACCATAGACTTCCTATGATTGACCTTAAATTCAAGGAAAAACAACCTGTCTGTAATGTTTCTCTGATCTTTAGATTCAGGTCTCTTGGAAGAGCCTTTCCTCTTTCAATCTGTCACATGAAAATCTCCACCCCTTTTTAGGGAGAAAAATCACAGTGGTGGATCTGGTTCTAGGATCATCGTTCTGTCTTCCCCTCTTTCCTCCTCCAGCATCTGGAGGCCCTGGAAGAAGGGGGAGTTCGGATGGGAGAGTCCAAGCTGGGTTTTCTCACTGCCAATTACAGTCCCCTGCGAGTCTCTCGAGCTATGCACCACGGCAAGGTACAGCATTGCCTCCTCACCCATCCAGACCATCCAATGGGTGGCCATGCAACCTCAGAGATGATTCATCCTAAATCCACACTGAGAGAGAGAGAAAGAAAGAAACACTTTTCTCACCACCCCTTGCAGCCGATAACTTGGAGATGACAGTTTGCCATCTGCCAGTGCAGTTTTGCTTTAAGAGAAACACACTTTTCCCCTTTCATTCTGAACAGGTGGGCTGCCGAGAATGATAGCTGTGTGTCACCTAGAGTAGCTGCGTGAGTCGTTTACCCAACATAACAAGGCAGCATCCTCATCGCCAGCAGCAAGCACTTTCCCATCCCGCCTGACAGTTTGGGAGAACGCGAAAGCGAACAGATAGGAGCCGTGCTCGCAGTACTGCCAGGCTGAGCATGTGAGTTTTATCAAGGGATTTGTAAGAGGAGTAGGCGGCTGTTTCTGGGATTGGCATCGCAGGGAAAAAGCAAAAAAGAGAAATTACCAAAAGGGAGCATTGCAGAAGTAAAAAGACAATCAGGTGTGGAGCTTAGGGAGTTGCAAGAGAAGAGAGGAACCTCGCTCTAGACATGGAGACTTCCTGATCACGAAAATGACAAGTGCGAGGTTGAAAACGTGTGCGGTGCCACAGCTGAAAAATCACTGCAGGGCTGCCTCTCACAATAACAGCTCTGTTTACTTTCTTCTCATAATAAATGCGCAGGTGCATTGATAGAATACGACCCATTTACCGGGCTCAAGTCTTCATGTAAATATTCCCAGGTCTGGCTAGAAAATTATGTCCTATCCCTTCTTGTTGTTCTCTGTGACCTAGTTTTTTAAATTTCTTTCCGCTTGCCCTTCGTACACGTTCATTGGAGGATGGATTTGCAGTTGCATTTCCATGTAGTCAAGCTTTTGATGTTAGATGTCTTAATAAGAGTCTGTTTACTCGGTTAGAAAGTAGATGCTCTGATTCGACAGAGAGAAGAAAGAGAGCGGAATGGCTTGGCAAGGTCCCAGCTGGGGATTTCTCCAGAAGGCAAGTTTGCAGGCCCTCAGAGCCGAGTGCCCGTCCTCGGCAGGATGCTAAGGCCCAATTTGTCGTCCGTGCTGCCGCTCCCTGGCCTTCAGGGAGGCTTCCAGTGCTGCCTGTTATAATATTCTGCTGTCACCTGTCCACCGCTTTACAGTTGCCTGTCACCCTCTCCTACCTTCTCCTGCTCGCACAACCCACATTCAAAACACAACCAAGCAAAACTTCACAACTCTCTTCCTGGTAGTGGTGCCTGGTGGACAAATTTACTTCCCAGTGCAAGGTGTAGTGTGGGTGTCAGGGTAGGTTTACTGCATGGATCCACATTAAAGCAGACTGAAATGTTCATGTGTGTGCAGGGCTGGTGCAATATCTACAGAAAGCCCATTTCTCCTAAAGACATTCCTGTTTCTGTGGTCTTAGTAAGATTCCCTTTCTACATGTTCATCTGTGATCCTCTAGGTTTCCTTTGATGGAGCTCATCATTTTATGTACAACCCACTTGCACTTCCATTGCCTGAGGGGAGGAACCATATCTGCCCCATTCGCTAGAATTTCTTCAGTGTCTAACACAGGTAGTAGATACTACATAGATATTTTTGCTTTCAAAGGGGAAATCGATGCTAAGAGAGCTACTGTGTTTTAGTTATATTAATGGCGTATTTGGGGACCACATCCTCAAATTATGAGCAAGCAAGCAGCCAGACTCCCTGCTATGCAAAAGATGCAATTGAGTCACCTTGTGTGCGGGAGTGTCTTGGGCTACGTAGGGTGTGAACACTGGCTTCCGTACGTACTGTTGCCGTCTCTCCCAATGCCAGTTCGCTTCCTTGGTTCTTAACCCCTACTGACAATCCACAAACTTCAGAGACCTCTGTCTTCCCTATGCTATCTTGGTGACCCTCCTGGAGGCCTCAGCTCCTGGTGGGTTTGGGGTGAAGGGAGATGACAAAAAAATGACTTGACAGCTCACAAAGAGAGAGCTGGACAGGCGCTTCCATCTCCAGTGGGAAATGGCATGCTCATTAATTATTGTCTACTTTGAGAGGAGAGGCAAGAAGCCAGTTTGGGGCCAGATGTTCTAGTTGCCTGTTTGAGGCTGTGTCCCCTTCTTGCCAAAGCCCATCTAGACTCATGGTTCTGCCTGAAATTCATTGACTCTGGTTTACACCTGTGACCTCGTAGAACAGATGGTTGATTTTCTAGGGCCAAAGGCAATAGAGGAAGTTGTTCATGAACTTTATAAATAAAAAAAGAGTGTGTTCTGCTCAGTCTGAGTGAAGCTCCTTGATGAAGTGTCTTTACTTCCTCTTTCTGATGGGAACAGATCGTCAGAGAGAAAGGTCTTGATAATACCTGCAGACCCTACCACTAGGGGCAAGGGGCGAAGGAGGAGTGGCTTTGCACTGCATATCTGATTACTGGAAATTTAAAGATGAGCAAGAGAGGGATTTGTGAAAGTTTTGCTTGAGGGCTGAGTACTCAAACATATGTCTCTGCAAATGGTCCATATGTTACAGTCTTTACAGGGGCAAAATTCCCAGGGAATCATGGGGTTTCCCTAAGTAAAGAATAAAGTTCAGCGAATGCTCTCAAGGCTGCTCCACTGACTTGCAGCTGGCCAGCTCCCGAGTAAAGCAAGCAATTAGCTTCCAATAAATGCAGTAAGCTCCTTTTCTCCTTCCTGTTGCCTACTTCCTGGAGTATATGTTCATGGGACAACTGTCAGTATATTTGGTGCAAATAGTTTTTTATATGCATTCCAAATGGGAAGAGATCAGAATGAAAGGCATGCTTATCTGATTCAACAGCGCAGCAGCTCTGAGTCATTTATGGCTACTGCAGATCCGTGCCTCTCCCTCATTTTAGTGGCCGTAGAACTTTCCAGGATCCTGGGAATCACAATAATGACAGTGAGACAAAATATACAGAAAGACTATTTGGCTGGCAAAATCTGAGGTGACTTTGTTCGACACAGGGGGTCCAGTATGCAATGGGAAACAGGCAATGTCCTTTTGAGGTGCACCGAGAGTGAGAACATTTCGGAAATCTTGTGTAAACCAAAGTAAGTCGAAGAATTACACATAACCCCTCCAGTTTCCATTGCTTTTATCGCCCTTCACTCTACCCTTCCCATAGAAAGCGACACAGCTGGTGCTAGAGAAATTTCTGATCCTATCCTGGCCAGGGGCCGTCTTCTCCTTTGATAGTTCAATGGTTGCAACATTCCTAATAGTTTTGAGCATTGAGATTTGAAAAGCAAGTTCAATGCAAGCTACACCTATTATCAGAGCTTGCTGCTCTCAAGGAGATGCAAGAAATAATAGTGACATTCAAGAGCAATTATTTTTGGCAACAGATTGAGGACAGTCAAACAAATTCAAGGGCATTTCTTCTTCCTTGAATATCTTTGGTGGGTAATGAAAGAAGGAAGTCGCATTTGCAAATTTTCTGTCTGTTATTAGAACTCCTTATAATTAATCCTCATATGCATTTTCTAAATGATGAATACTTTCTCAACCAAAATGTGGCGTGTCCTCCCTCTAGCATGTTGAATCTATCTTTCTCCTGTATAGACAGGTCAAATACTCTCAGATAGAAGAGCAGGTGGATCTGAGAAGGGTGAGAAGGGAAAGCCCTCTTGATATGAACTCCAATCACCTAGGATCAAATCTCCCTTATTCAAATTTGGTAAATCGCTTGCCTGCCCTTTTGACCCTCCACTTCCTTATCTCTGCAGTGGGTATAATATACCTGTTCTACCTAGAGACAATTTCTCTGGGTTAGTGGTGACAAATAGACAAAAGTTATGAACCGCAGAGCACTGTACAACAGTAAGCCACTATTGTTTGAAGACTCCTGAGATTTGGGGCCCAAATGACTCTCGTTGATAAAAACAGCTCTTTGTGCTTGGCATTGAAGTCATCCTCTGATATTCATTACAATCAATGCTAACTGCTTTCCTTTCAATAGTAAGTTCCATAATGGCAGGAAGAAGAATCTCACTGATTCCGAATCCTTTACAACTCTCTGGCGTTTATGATCATGTTTTCTATGAATGTGGAGCTGGGGGAGAAAAGGCATACGATCTATCCACCAAACGGAGACACTTTGGGGAACGAAAGCCAACACTACTAATAATTGTGATGGGAAAACAGACGTAAAGCCAGACTTTCCTGGGCAAACCAGGGCATGAGGTCACGTTATCTATAGGGATAGAACGCAGAAACTGGTAGCATCATGGCGACGACATCTAGATTAGGGGATTCTACCTCCCTACTCTCCTCCTGGTTCTCTGCTTGCCTTCTTGTCTCAACAGCGATTCTATGAATCCTTGCTTGGGGATGAAGCCCACCTTCCTCTACCACGTCCAAATCAACCTTTGATAATCTGACTCTTTCTGATCAGTCATACCATGTATAATCTGTTTCACACAGTTATCATTTTAATATATCCTGTCACTAGGTGGCCACTGTAGTCGAGGATCTAACTCCCGTTTTTTTAATACAACAAGGTGATTTCTTTTATAAAGATTGCAGGGGTCAAGGGGAGAGAATGACTCCCGTGAGTTCAGTTTCCTATGTCAAAGAAGAGAACATTTGAGCTGGGTCTTGAGGGATGAGTAGGGGTTTGCCAGGAAAAGATATCTGACTCCATTTTTGATATTTGACCCCTGACAGCTTTCAAACTCCACCTTTTCCCTTTTCCCTTTTGTCCCACAGCTGGAAAAGCCAGTAAAAAAGACCAGGAGCTACTTCCCTTGAAGGCGGTGGGGAAGTTCAAGGCAGGAAAGTCCTAACTCTTGTGCATGCAGGAACCCTCACCCTGGTCGTAGCCCCTAACCACAATAAAACCCAAAGGCTCCCTCCCCCCTTGCTCTTGCTTCACTCCAGACCAAACCTGAGCCCTTCTCCTTGAGAAATGCTTCTGCTGCTTACTATTTATATAACAAACTATTTCACATCCATGGGTGACTATGAGTCATTTGTCCTTACATCCATAAATCCCTGGGCAGGGGCATGATGAGCATCCAACAGGGTATACTGGTCACCCAAATAAAACACCATGCTTGCTAGCAGACTAACTAACCATCACTGAATAGATAAATCTATCATGGAGTTGTATATATATATCTGTGTACACATGAAGCAACTCAACCACATGCACAAAGTAACTCAACCATTCTACTGGATGATGATTCTGAAGTGCGCAGCTCCAGCTTCCCAACAAGTAAACTCTGTGCTCTTTCTACACTTTTAGGTGAAGCTATTTGCAAGCATAACTTTCAAATATGGCTCAAATGCATTTAGCTGTTGTCATGTGATGTGAAAACAAACTGACAGCATCTGCATTTATGTAGATGTCTTGGGTCTAACTTTCTCATGGTTTCAAGCCAAGGATTTTAAACTTCCTGTATTAGTTATCTCCTTCTGTGTAACACATTAGCACAAAATCATCAGCTTAAAACAACACACTATTATTCCATGGGTTCTGCAGGTCAGGACTCTGGTGTGGCTCAGCTGGATTTTCTGCTTCAGGGTCTCACAAGGTTGCAATCAGGATGTCAGCCAGGACTGAGGTTTCACCCCAAGGCTTGACTGGAGAAGGATTTTGCTTCCAAATTCATGTGATTGTTGGCAGGATTCAGCTCCTTGCAGATTATTGGAGAGAGAGCCTCAGTTCCTTGCAGGCTGTTGCCTGGAGCTGTCTCTCTGTTTCTCGCCTTGTGGACCTCCCCATATGGCAGCTTATTTCAAAGCCAGCAAGAGAGAGAGTCTGCTAGAAACACAGAAGCCATTGTTTTATGTAACCTAATCATGAGAATGACATCCCGTCATCTTTGCTGTATTCTGTTGGTTAGAATCAAGTCACTAGGGCAGTCCACACTCAAAGAAAGGGATTAAACAGGGCCATAAGTCAGGAGATGGGGTCATTTGGAAGTCTGCTTGCCATACTCCTTAAGTACAGGAATGCATATCTGGAGTTATATTCCTCGGTGAATCTGTTTGTCCATCTCCTCATTCTCTAATAAGAGACAACACACTGTAACAGGGGGACGCAAATGGTGTAACCCAATGTTTCTCAATCTTTTTTCATTATTGCACACTAAGGAATTTTTTCACGTATTTTTTCCTAACCCACTCTCATATGAAATTTTCACAGATATACTGCTTATGTGGTCTGTATTTATGAGCTTTGTACATGAAGTATGATTTTTTTTTCACCTCCCAAGAACCAATTTTCACCCCATTTAGGACCTCATTGTCTTCATGAAGAATGTATGCTCTAGATTCAGACTGCCTAGGTTTCTATCTCTGTCCTACCAATTATTAATTTTGTGATCTTAGGCAAGTCACCAAATCTGTCTGAACCTTAGCTTTGTTAACTGTAAAATGAGAATTACAATAATACCTACTACTTATGATTTTTGAGGATTAAATGACACATGTGAAATACACAAACATATACAGCCATCTATATCTCCTTCCATCCATGCAGTTACCCATTCAGCTACCCAATCATCTCTTCATCCACCCATCCATCCATTTAGCCATCCCATCCTTCTATCCATCCATCTATCTACTTATGCATCCATCCACAAATCTACACATCCATCCGCTTCCCCATTCACTCATCCGTCTCTCCATCTATCCACCCATCCATCCATCCATCTACTCATTCATCCATCCATTCATTCATTGTCTGCCTTTTTCCATGAACTTTTTAAGGTGGCTTAGAACAACACATAAAATATGGAGAGAAAATAAATAAACCAACAGAATAATGAACAAGCCACACAGAGAAAGTAGGTGAGAATGAAAAAGAGAGAGCTCGACTAGGCACGTAAAGTAGAACCAGGGATTTGATTTATACAAGTATGCATTCCAAATGGCCCTAGGTACTTGCCAAATGAGGGGCATGCATTTGGTATGTTAAGATGTTGGGTTTCTTGTGCTCCCAAGGTGGCCTCTATTTGTACAGAAATTTCTACTGCCTAAAGTCTAACTAGGGGAATGCCCTAAGGTATTTACTGTACACTACATCAAATATTTGATGGCATTTGAATAGACATTGACAAATACAGTCCATCTTCCAATTTATCCTTCATCAGCATCTAGAGTGAGTTGAGCAATGGAGATGAGATGAGACTCATTAAAGTCAAGTCAGGTTTCAAATACTTTCTCCTGAAAATCCATTTTACTCCTTTGCTGTTAGCAGCATTTACTACAGGAAAATGTATACTTAACATTTAGCCAAAAATAAAAACCTCTGCAAAATACCTAAATATAGATTGCTTCATTACCTTCAAATCAGCCTGAAAATGCAGAGGCTGACGCTCAGAAGGAATCAAGTGGCTGTGTAACCGCAGTGCAGTCTGCAATCAGAAGGAATTACAATTATGGCACAGGGAACTAATCCTGGAAAATCAAAACACAGTTAGGCAGCCACTAAATCCCATTATAAAATATAATCATCATCATTAGGCCTTTTTTTCCCAGAAAATGAAGACTTGGCGACATTATGCCATCCCTTAACCATTTTCCATAGCAGGGTCATTATTCTTTATGGCACTACTAAATATACCAGTCATTTTACAAATCCCAAGTTCACCTTCCAAATACATAATCTTGTCCTTCTGTGTAAAGTTAATCAAAGTTGTAAAAGTGCTTTATTCCATATCTTTATTTTTCCCCACGGGGATGGGGGCGTAAAAGTGTGATGCATTGGAGGAGAATCACAGAACCCAGCTAAAAAACCTTGAGATGTTATTGTCTCCTCCCTGTACTCAAAAAGGATCCACACAGAGATTAACCCTCTCCTGGGAAAGAGACATCTGTGTTTTCGGAGAAGAGCATGCTTTATTGATAGGAAGTTCTTTATGTCTAGCCTGACTTCCTCATGCTACACTAATGTCTGTGTCCTTAACTGAAAATATAAAAGAAACTGGGTAACATCTTCTATGGGCTCTTAAAATGCTCTGAGACCATAATCAAACTTCATAACACCAGTGGCAAAGAAGTCAAGAATGGTGCTAATTTTCCCGAGATTCCCAACTCTTCCAAAACATGACAGAATCAGATCACACTGAAGATTTTCTTTAGGGCACAGACTGTTTCATCCTGTTTTGTGCCTGCACAATACAGCACATTTATGGACGCACAATGAACATTCATAAATCTTCGTTGAAAGAATGAGTAAATCAATGAATCAATACTTCCCGAGGTCAATACAAACCACTTTAGACAATGAAACCAAAATATCCATCTTTCATCTCTCTCAATTCTCATTCGCATGAGGAAGGACAACATAAACAGCAAGTTCTCAGTGAAGTATTTCTAGGTTGAACTACATGAAACTGCTATTTTTTTTGTAGGTCAAAAACAGTAGAATATCAGCAGTATCCTAATATTTGCACTCTTCTGCTGATATTTGAGACTTTTTTTTCTTTAGTGACATCAGAAAAAGTAGCTTTAGATGAATTGGGGATATATAAGTAGCATCTCACCTTGGGAAAATTGCTAAGTGAAGACCAGATAAAAAGCTAAAATATTCAGTTTGGGAATGCACTCTTTGGATTAAAGGATAAAACTCTGGTCACTGGTAGATGCTTCTTTTAGTGTTCTCCCAGCAAGATGAGGCATTTAGACGAATAAAGCAGTGGGATCCATCTTCTGTTGACTTAGCCTGAAGACCTAATGAATCAGCTAAAAATGAGTGTCAGAAGACCTGAATAGACATTTTTCCAAAGAAGACTTACAAATGGTCAATAGATATATGAAGAGGTGCTCAACATCACTAGTCATCAGGAAAATGCAAGTCAAAACCACAATGAGATATCACCTCACATCCATCAGAATGGCTATCATCAGAGTCAAGATAAGTTTTGACGAGATGCGAGAAAAGGTAACCCTTGTGCACTGTTGGTGGGAACGTAAATTGGTGCAGCCACTATGGAGGTTCCTCAAAAAATTAAAAATAGAACTACCATTGGATCCAGCAATCACATTTCTGGGTATGTGTCCAAAGGAAACAAAACACTGACTAGAAAAGATATCTGCACCCTCATGTTCACAGCAGCATTATTTACAATAGTCAAGACATGGAAACAACCTAAGTGTCTATCGACAGAAAAATGGATGAAGAAGATGTGCTGTAGATATACAATGGAATAATATTCAGCCATGATAAAGATGGAAATTTTGCCATTTGCGACAATGTGGATGGACCTTGAGAGCATTAGGCTAAATGAGATAAGTCAGACAGACAAAGACAAATACTGTATGATCTCACTTATATGTGGAATCTTAAAAAAAAAAAGATGAATGTATAGAAACAGAACAGTTTGATGGTCGCCAGAGGTGGGGTTGGGGGTTGGGCAAAATGGGTGAAAGTGATCAAAAGGTACAAACTTCCAGCTATAAGATAAATAAGTGTTGGGGGTGTAATGTAGAACATGGTGACTGTAGTTAATAATACTGTACTGTATACTTGAAAAAGTTGTTAAGAGGGTAGATCTTAAAAGGTCTCATCACAAGAAAAAAAAACTGTAGCTATGTGAGGTGACGGATGTTAACTAAACTTATTGTGGTGATCATTGTATCAAATTATCATGTTGTACATCTAAAACTAGTACATTGTTGTATGTGAATTATATCCCAATTAAAAACAAAAAAACAATGAATGCCAACTCTGACAGAGAGCCTGAAGGAGATGGGTCTGTGATAAGAATGGAAGTTAAACCCTGACCAAGGATGAGCCCTGTTGTGCTTGTTCAGATGATGTTTTCAGACCTGACCTGATGTTGGCTTCTTTGGTGAGCCAAACACTGAGGAAAGGCTAAGGAGAATCTAAATAATGGCCCCCAAAGATGTCCATGTCCTAACCCCTGCCCCAGTGGATGTGTGACCTTATGAAGCAAAAGGGACCTTGCAGATGTGGTCAGGTCAAGGATTTTGAGATGAGGAGATTATCCTGGATTATCTGGGTGGTGCTGATGTACTCAAAAGGGTCCTAATAAACGGAACGTGGGAGAGTCAGAGAAGGAGATGCGACAATGGAAACAGAGTAATTTGAAGATGCTACACTGCTGGCTTTGAAGAGGCTGTGAACCACAGAATGCAGGCAGCCTCTAGAAGCTGGAAATGGCAAAGGAATAGATTCAGCCCTACAGCTTCCAGAGGCAGGCGTAGCTCTGCCAACACCTTCATTGTAGTGAGATCCATTTCTGAATTCTGATATCCAGAACTGCACAAAATAAATTTGTGTTGTCTTAAGCCACTGAGTTTGTGGGAATTTGTTACAGCAGCACTGGGAAACTGATATAAAATATTTTTCAGGGCCTATATCACTAGGCACATACATCTTTGGAGAAGATGTTGGACAGTGAGACTATTTAGTGTCAGAGTTAAAAATGGAAACTTAGAAAGATGGGGACTCCTACTTTATTTGTCAACAGCCAACCCAATAAATGTGCATCTCTTTAATACCTTCACCTAACCTTTATTTGTCAGATAGGACTGGGCTAGTTTGTCTTCTTCTCCTTTCTCTGTTCCTCTAATTGACACACCTTCCTCGAAAGAAGGATGTGGTGAGTTAACGTAGACACCTGACCACTAGTGGGGGCTTCCATTCAGTGAGAGAAAGCACGCGGCTCCTTTCTGCAGTTAGGACAAGTTTGAGACACATAAATATGAATGAAGGGACTTACTTTGGGGCCAACAAACTAGCAAGGATTCAGAATAAGGAATGTGAAAGAGGCAAACACATAATCTTTACAAGTAGGTTGACCAGCCATCCCAGTCTCCCCAAACTGGGGCTTTCCTCGGACATGGACTTTCCATGCTAAACCCCAAAAAGTTCTTGGCAAACCAGGATGTGTCAGTCATCCTATTTCAAAATAAACATAAATTTGTTCATGGAAGAGGGGGAAAGGATTGAAATTAACAACCTGATCGGCAATTAAATAACTCATTTGTTCAACAAATTGTGTTACATATCTGTGATGGCTTAATTCTGTGTTATGGTGCTTAGGATAAAAAGTTGTGATACTGACTACTCTCAATAAATATATCATCTATTGGAAATAACATATATATGTTATTAGCATATAACATATTTATATACAGAGAGAAGAAGAGAGAGAGAAACCACCTATGAAAAACCTTAAAAGAACAAAAACATAGACTCTAAAGATTTTTATTTTTTAATGAAAGATAGTTGGGTAACACTTTTATTTGTCTTCGATAGCTCAGTGGGCTCTTCTGACACAATGAGGGTACCACTAAAATAGATCAAAAGGCAGAAATTGAAACAGATGTGCTCCCATACTTAAGGAGGACATTTTGCTCTGACAACTTATTGGGTTCATTCAGGGGGAAAGCATCCCACAGCAGGGCATCGTGAAATGGCAAAGAGCTACATTTTGCCGAATGAGAGATGCAGTTTGGGTGACCTTTCGCTGCTAGGTCCAGTTTCTAGAGGGATAAAATTAGGTTAAAAAGAACCATTCTCATTTTCTCTCTTTTTGGTTGTTTCTTCCCCTATCATTTGTGGAGACCCAGCCAGTCTGAATGTCTGGTGGAGAGAGGCATTGATTGGGAGCTACCACCCCATCCCATGCCTTCCCTCATTCACAGAGTCACACAGTGCCTTGCTCATGAGGGGCATGTTATTTCTTCCTACTGTTTTCCTTGTTTAAAGATGATGTTTCTTTGCGTACCTACGGACAGAGAGTGCAGCCATGAATTCAAAGTTCTAGACTGCTGTTGACCTGGTTAACTTGAGATTCTACATCTGTTGAATTTCTGTAAGTAAATATATTTATCAAAGTCTATGATAAGTGCATAGGGTCTGTTTTAATGTATGATAATAATGAATTTAAAGAGTAACCCAGAAAATGTCAATTATGGCTTCAACAGGGGACAACTGGTGCACCATCACAGTGCAAGACTGCAAGTTACTCACATCACTAATTTCAATACCACGGCCAACTGGAAGTATTAGGAAAGATAACCTCCATGTAACTCCATTTGCCAATCAGAGAAAGACGTGAAATTGGATTCTTCTCTGAACTGTCATCTCGCGAGGGCAGGTGCTGGCTAACGTCAGAAAAGACAGTCTAAGAGACAACATGGAAGCACGTGAAGAACACGTGGCCAAAAAGATGCAGTGTGTCTTCACCAGATGAGGAATAGCTGAACTTTGTGCTTACAAATTGCTGACTCTTCAGTCTCTGCTCCTGGTGGACTGCCCATGAGGCGGTGTTTTTAAGAGCATCGAAAAGAGATGGAAGGAGGAAAAGGAAGTAGCATTTGTCAGGAGCCAGATTCTGAAAGATGAGAGTTAACCTTTGGCAACGGCAAAATGGTGGGAAATAAAAAGAAGAGGTGGAAGCCAGAAGTGACTGATCTGGCATCCCAATTTGGCCCTTGGTAAGCTCTGTGCAAAGAGCAGTTTCTTCAGCAGCTCCAAGCCCAGTTTCCTCGTTGGTGAGATGGAGATAACGATGCCTGCATTACAGCACTGGGGGAAGGCGTGTAGTTACTAGCTAACACAACTTGGAGAAGTTCGGCTTGTAGGGTGATGTTGGCAAAGGGGATGCTAAAAAAACCAGGTGGTTGAAACCAGGAAGAACAGACAGCAGAAATCATGACCTGTGACACGACATTGCAGTTTAGCCCTGTGGCTTTCAAAGTGTGGCTCCAGACCAGCTGCATCAGCATCTCCTGAGAGCTTCTTAGAAATGCAAATTCTCAGGCCCAAGCCAGACCTGCTCAATCAGGCACTCTGGGGATTGGGCAGGTGGGGCGGAGGGAGTGGATTCAGCAATGAGTATTTTAACAAGCACTGCAGGGGATTACAATGCATGTTCAAGTTTGATCTCCATTGCTTTAGAAGGAGGTTAAAACATCAGCAGATGAAAGTAAATCCCCAGTCTTGGAGAAACTGAGGGACTAGTCAAGTTTGCAAGAAAAGATTTGAGGCATGAGCAACAAGACAGGTCTTTCCCTGTTACCCTGGTGTGTGAGATGGTGTGGAGCAGAGTTGGGAACCAGGTTCACAAACAAGGCAGAATTCCCTTGACTGGCGTTAAAACAGAAGTCTGGCAGGTTCAGGTGGAAGGTTGGCCTGAAGCTGAATGCAGGTGAAGGACTAGATGTCGCTAGAACCGGTGCTAGGATGAGACTGAATGTATAGAAGGGAGCCGGGCGGGCCTAGTTGCTGGGAAGTCCACCGCAACATTCTTTTTATTTACCCTCGCTCTAGACCAGAGACACCCTAACCTTTTTTGGTTTATCCTTATGTAATACCTCCTGCCCACCTTCCTTCTGCTCCAACCCTCCTGATGTTGATTGCTTTACTTAGATCTTCTTATGAAGTTGTTCCTCTTGTCAATATTGTTGACTTAGAGTTGGTTTTCAGTTATCCCTCTTGAGGTTCGAAGGCTAGAATCATGCTCAGAGAATTCCAAGTACAAGTATGCTACAGTTTCATAGAAAGATTGGATTATGTTTTCTCTTTAGTTTCCAACATGAATGCTTAGCACTTTCTGGTGTCCGAGACCTCTCAGTGTGTTAGGTCATCATCCATAAGCAGCAGTGGACAGAAGCAGAATTCCGTACACAGGGGGCTGGGATTCTGAGACCTGGGATCTTGTTCCATCCCTGAACCCATTCCCTCTGTGACCTGTGGGAAGACCCACAATGTCAGGGCTTTAAGTTCTTCATCTGAGAATGAAGGTACTTGAGTCAAAATGTACACAATCTTTTTGAGATCTCTAATTCCACAATCTATACTATTGGTTCCCATTCTTGAGTCATACTAGTACCTAAGAGCTTCACTCAAAATCTTAAAGGCGTGGTTAAGACTCAGCTATAAATGTGCACAGTGCATGATGTGCTTTTATTTTGCTGTTTTGGACAAATGCAATACCCCATCCCCCAAGAGTTATGAGGTAGCTCTCTCCTGAATCCGAATGTCTTACTTTAGACTGCTATAACAAAAATATCATAGACTGAGTGGCTTATAAACAACAGAAATTTTTTTCTCCAAGTTTTGGAGTCTGGGAGGTCCAAGATCAAGGTGCTAGCTGATTTGGTGTCTGTTAAGGACCTGCTTCCTGGTTCATAGACGGCCGTCTTCCTGCTGTGTCCTCACAGGGTGGAAGGGGTGAGGGAGCTCTCTGGGGTGTCTTTTATAAGGGCTCCACCCTCATGACCTGATCATCCTCCAAAGGTCCCACCTCCTAATACTATCACATTGTGGGTCAGGATTCAACATACAAATTTTGGGGGGACACAAACATTCAGTGTATTGCACTGAATGACTGATTTTATTATCTACTGAGGAAAAGCAAACCAGCTGCTAGCAGAAGTTTAAAAAAATTGGACAGAGGAACATAGTTCTTGCATGAGACTCATTTCTCAGTCACCAAGAAAAGCTCTCATTAGATGTATCTGTAGCTTAACTAAGTCTTTTGGGCAGAGGTAAAAAGATGACCTTTAAAATAAAATTGACATTGCTCAAGTCAGAGACAAAACTGATTTTCTCAGTCTTATTGCAGCATGGCACAGAATCTATAAGAGAATATCTGATTTTATACTAAGCATAGGAGGCAGAATTGTAAGAAAGCCCCCAAGAGTCCACCTGCAAGTCTGCACGTCCTGTATCGTCCCTGCCTTTGAGTGTAGGAGCAGTGTTTGCGTGTGATGGGTGTCACTCCAGTGATTAGGTTATGTTATATAGCAGAAGTGAAAGGTTTTTAGTTGACGTCATTTTGTAGATGTGATTAAGGTTCCTAACCCATTGACTTTCAGTTAATCAAGAGGACGGACCTGACCAATTCAGTGAGGCTTTTCAAAAAGAGTTCTCGAGGCAAAAGATTTGAGACAGCACAGTCTCTCCTGCTAGCCCTGCAAAGGCAAGTCACCAGGAGCTCTACAGCCGCGAGGAAGTGAATCCTACCAACAGCCAGAGAGCTTGGAAGAGAGTCCAGCACGCAGATGAGAACACAGCCCCTATTGACACCTTATTTGCAGCCTCGTGAAACCGGCAGAAGACCCACCTAAGCCATGCATGGACTCCTGCCCTACAAGATAATAAACGTCTGCTGTTTTAAGTTTCCAAGTTTGTAGTGACTTATTACAAAGAATTAGAACACTAACACAGTTAGCTTGTGATTACAGACTGAGGAAAAAGACAACTGAGACTATTTACATGAAGTGTGATGAATATACCATTTTTGCAGTCTTGAGAAAGGAAAGATGATTTCAGTGCATACTATGATTAAAAATAATGTGTTTAGTATTCTATTGTTAATCTGGTAATAAAGGTCATTATTAATGGATGGATATCCAAAGGTAGCATATAAGGAATAGTTCCGGTAAAAATACAAGAATCATCTGGAATAATGATTGCAGAGTAGAAGAGAAGGGAGGAGAAAAAGAGAGTCATCCAACACTAGCTCTTCCTCCAGTAGATTTTAGGAGACCGAGGCAGTGGTTCCCCGATGCTGTAAACAGGCTGGAGTTGGCAGCCGAGATGTCTTTGATTTGACACTTCCTTCAGATCAATTCCCAGCTGGTCCCCTATAAATGGTCTGGGTCTCCATCCAGAAACCCCCTTCCCTGTTGCCCCTGGCCAGTCATTGCCAAATTTCTTACTGGGTCCCTGGAGGCAAAGACACGAGACAGACCACATGATGACGAGAGTTCTGATTTCTCAGAATATTCCTACTACATTGTAAAGGAGGAAAAATTCTCCTCTGTCCTCTTTGGGTCTCTGGCTGGATCTGAAAATTAAGCTGACAGAAGAGAGATTAACAGGAGAAAAACATACACATTTTATTAAATGTTGGCATGGGAGCCTTCACAAGAGAATAAAGACCCAAAGAAGTGACTGGAGCAGGAAACTTTTGTATCTTTCAGACAAAGAATAAATTTATGAAGAATTGACAAGAAAAAGGGGTATGGGCTAGAGGTAGTAAGCAGTGAAGAAGTAACTAGGAAGCCGAGGGTGAGTTTAACAAGGTTGGTTTATACAGATTTCTCAGCCTCAATTCTTGTCTTTGGTGATAAGAATGTCTTCTGGTACAGGAAGGGGACCTTGAGTCACGCGGGAGTTTCATGACCTATTTTAGAGAAGAAGGGCAAGATGGGGGAGGGGTCAGAGTGACCTTCCTGCTTCTGCCATCTACTCAAAATCCTTCAGCTGAAAGTAGTCAACATGCCGAGGTACCATATTTTGGGGTAACATGTTCTGCACCCCATTAACAGCGTGGCAGGACTAAGAGCCCCAAACAAAATGAAAATGGTTTTGTTGACAAGCATTATCAATTTTTAAAAAAGATTTATAACAAGCTTGACATTCAAGCTCCATTTTGAGTCTGCATCCGAAGGAAACGAAAAAGGTCAGGAAACTGTCAGACTTCCACCAAGACAAGCTCACAACATCATAAAATAACGTTTTATCTCGTAATTGTTTTCTCAGTGAAAATTTGAAATACATCTCTAGGGGGAACTAGGTAGGTGTAAGTTTGTCAATAAATCTTCCTTGGGAAGGTTGTAGGTTATTTTTTTCCCTAAAAATAAGTCCATTCTATGAAAAAGTCTTTTAAAGGATAATTTTCAAAGAAAAGGTAAAATCATGACTCTTAGACACATATAAAATGAACAAGTGTTCAAGGTGGCATTTAATTCATTATTGGTAAGTGAACCACGGGTAAGGTGGTACAATGCCTTTGAAGATTCATAGGTCAAAAATATTGAAACGAATGTGCAAATGGAGGGAAACTAAACTTCCACTTTTGTGGGGGAGGGAAGTCATCAGTTTCCAAGGTAGGGAGTTTGCATGCCTATCGACAAGAATCATTTTGCGTTACTCTTCGTCATTCGCTACTTGCTGAGTTGTAAAACCCGCTCAAAGGCAATGCAAGGCACCGAGCTCTGTAGGATCAGATAAGCAGGAAGAATGGGGTGGAAACAGTGTATGCTTTCCTGTGGAAGCACAAAGGTTGCCCTACACATGCTTTATTTGATGAATTACTGTGATCATACTTGACAATCTTTAATTTTTCATTTTGCTGCAAGCAAAATAAAAGCTCCGCAAGCCTGAAATTTTTGGAGCAATCTTACTGGTGGATGGCTTCAACAGGAGACAACCCAATCTGCTCGACACCAGTGATTCTCCTTGTTTTAAATTCAGAATATTATCCTACAGCTTGGCTTTCCCTTATTTTCTAAAGTTGCCCATAATGACTTTTGGTTGCTCCTAGAAAATGAACTAGAACATGAGGAAAATAAATTTGCCACCGATGAGGTTTTTCAAAGTAATTTGTGGCAGGCTTTAAGGATAATCCCGAGCGAAGACTTCAAAACATAACTGGAGCATTTACAGTGCCCTCAAGAGCTTCAAAGGATGATTTTTTGAAGGGGATAATGCACATTTGTGTTTACTGAAAATAAGTGAGTTTAACTTTCGAGTCACACGTTGTTCAGAATGAAAACAGCATTGGCTTTAACACAAATCAAATGGGAAACAATGAAGTTCCTCAGGAGCTGGGTTTAGGGGATACAGAGTTGTGAGAAAAATGTGCTTCAAAGAAAACTATGCTTTGTCCACACAGAGCACACTTTCCTGAGTTATCCAAACTATGTTACACTTCTGTAAATTGTAGGTAACAGATAGGAAGGCAAAGTAATTCTTAGAGACTGGAAGGTTCATTCTGTCCCAAACAAAAACTTATGTCCACCATCATTGATGTTGTGAGATAAGCTTAGTGTCTCCTCTTGAGAAGAATTACACACAACTCCTCTTAGTTTATCAGCAAGAGGAGGGGGTCAGGATGATCCACGCTTGTGACAGGCAGGAAATTCTGCCTTAGTGGGATGTTCTGTCCACATTGGTTAGGAGAGCTATCTCTTTCCACTCTGACTTTCTCTCCTTCATATTGGACCAAGTACCAGATGACGCTGGAGTGGACAGAGCATTTTGGGGACCCAGAGAAGAGGAAGGGAGTTGGGAATACATTTAGTTTGGATGCCTGTGTCCATAGTCACTTCCATGTAATGTTAAATTTGGCTAGCTTTCCTGGTGAATCATGGTTTGACTTCCAGAAATACTCCTGCTGACTTGGGCCCTACTTCAACTGATGTTGCGACAGAAAGGGGTGAGACCGTAGGTCCTGTCAGGATATGAAAACTCTCAGTGTCCACCACTGGGAGCAGACAGGTAAAGGAGGAGAAATAAGCCTTCAAATGTACAGGGACAGAGCTATTTTGTGGCTTTTCACCCCGAATATTTGATGTGCAATAATTAGAAGAAAGCATCCCATTCTCATCAATGCCCAGGAAAGATGGAAGTTCTGTCTTGTCAGAAGTACACTACATCATATAGTATACTAAAGAATAAACACATAATGTTTGTTTTCTTTTCTTCTTTTTGTTCTTAAAAAATAGAATTGGGTGAATTCTTGTGTTTGTACAGCCAGAGCCCACTGTAGTAGGACCACAAATGGCAAATGCACCTGTAAGGGCTCATGTATATGAGAAAGCTGACATCAGCATCCACATTTCGTCCTATCTTAAAAATCTCCCTGATGAGATCTCAAGAATATCAATCATAAGCTGTGAAATTGGAAGAAGTTTTTCAAACTATAATTAATTTGAAAATTCAATCATACCGCCCACTCCCAAATAAGGGGTTCAAGTAACTATGTGAACAGCTCAGGCTTCTCCAGCCATTACTGGTGATTTCTTCCGGAGGGTTCTTTGCGTATATCTCTCTCTGGGAACTAGAAGATGGAGGTCACCCATCATCATGGCAAGTGGCTCAAAAAACGACAAGGTTCAGCTTTACCTGAGCCCTGAGCTCTCGGAAAATAGCACAGCTTAGCAAATTCCCCTACCCTTTTACAGTCCAGGAAATGACTAACTGCAAAGGACTGCCCTGCTCTTGAATATTCCCAGAGGGGACCCCTCTCCTTCCTTCCTTACCACTGGTAGAGGACAAGGATAACTCCCTTGTCTGCTTGCCACTGCCAACTGCCAGGCTCCAGTCCTTTTCCTTGAGACAGTCCTCATTAGTGAACATTCCCCCTATTACAGTAGCCTCAATAGAATCACCTCTGCAATTTTCCGGCACGTTTTTTTGTCTTTCACAAAGGGAACGAGACATTCTAATGCTGGCCACAGACTGACAAGAGTTACAGAAGCCAAAAGATGAGTTCCTGCGATGTGGGGAATCTTGAGGGTGATGTAAGGGATGAGAAATGAGTTTACAAAATTTGGAGATTAGCAGAAAATTAGGCTGTAGGAGAATGCTCAGCGTGTCATTTCTAACATTCAAATATATTCTTGTCACCACACCATACTGAGATTCCCCTGGCCACTTATTGCTCCGTGTTGGAAATCCAAGTTCCATAGGTCACTACAGATCCGGCATCATCTCTACACATATCCAGAGACTCAGCCAAATGCTGACAATTTGCAGAAGGAGCCCCGCCCCTTGCGTGCACGCTTCCCTCTGCTTAAAAACCCTTCCCCAGAGACTCCATCTGGACACTCTTTGCAAGCCCTGATCCTTCAACTCTCCATTCAATACCATGACACTGTCTTTCCTTGTCCATTTCCCCGTGGTGTGCCTGTCCATAAAAAGGGCACAGTATTTGCATCTCGTGGCAATGATAAGTTAGCCTGGGGCAGAGGCCACCAGTAAATGCAAAGGCTTAATTGCTGAATGAAGGAGGATTGATCCTGGCTAGGGAGCCATTGTAAGTGAAAGGGTCCAGGATATGCTGCTGTGGCATGAAAAAGCTGGAGGCCTTTTTGGGGAGGCTGGAGGCTACAGCCTCACAAAAGGCCGTTTTGACCTGGAGGCATTTGACAATAAACTGGTTTTGTTTTTATTTTTCCTGAACTCCCTTATCTGCCTAAAAGCAGAACCTCCAAGAAGAACCCAAGAGAAAGCCATTGTCATAAATCTCCTCCCCCGGGAATAACGAGGGCAGAAGGACTCTTATCACTGGAGACTAGCAGTCAGCACCACACACAGGCAGACATTGTCACTAAACTCTCACACCTCCCATCTATTCTCCTAAGGGCCCAGGATCTTCCCTGAAAGCATTCGTCTTCCTTTAGAGCCCCCTTCCTCCTGCCCTTCTCCTATTAAGATGATATAGAAGCCCCAAATTCTACCTGCCTCCTTGAGTCACATTTGTTTCATGAATTCCCTTATATAAAAATCGGACTTTTCTCTTGCTAATCTATGTTTTGTCAGTTAAATTCACAGCCCTCCCGTTACAGAACCTAAGCGGGCAGAGGAAAAGTTTTTCCTCCTTGACATGAGCCACAGGGAAGAGAATGGCTGCTTTTATTTCTAAATCGACACATGGAAATAAGCTTATAGTACTGATGTATATTAAAAAGTAACAAGCGCCAAATGTCTTTTAAAAGGAATGATACTTATCAAAAACTATGTATTTCTACATACCTGCATTATACATGTACGTGTGAAGCCAAAACATGATATTCTCTTAAGTGGATAAGAAAACCTTCTGGAATTCACAATCTTGTTTCTATTAATTTTTAACATTTTTATTAGAATATAATTTACACATCATAAAGCTCACTCATTTAAAGTGTGCCATTCAATGTATTCCTATTAACTTTGTTTTTAGTTGTAGTAAAAAACACAACATGAGATTTACCATCTAGACAATTTTTAAGTGTACTGTTCAGTAGTGTTAAGTATATTCACATTGTTGTGCAACAGACCTCTGGAACTTTTTTTTTAAATAGTGAATCTACTAAATACATATGTATTTTTAGGACTTTATCTTTTTAGAGCAGTTTTAGGTTTACAATAAAATTGAGGGGGAGGTACTGAGAGTTGCCATGTATCCCACGCCCCCACACATGCACAACCTCCCCTGTTATCAACGTCTCCGCCAGAGTGGTACATTTTTTTTTTTTTTTTTTTTACCAGGAATGAACCTACATGATGACACGTCATCATCATCCAAAGTCCATAGTTCTAGAACTAGGGTTCGCTCTTGGTGCTATACACCCTACAGATCCGGACAAATGCATAATGACGTGTATCCACCATTATAACATCATACCGAATAGTTTCACCGACGTAAAAATCCTTTATGCTCCACCTCTTCGTTTCTCCCTCTGTCCAACCCCTGGCAACCATTGATCATTTATCTGTCAGTATAGTTTTGCCTTTTTCCAGAATGTCATACAGTTGGAATCACACAGTATGTAGCCTTTTCAGATTGGCTTCATTTATTTAATAATATGCAGTTAAGATTCCTCCATGTCTTTTCACGACTTGATGGCTCATTTCTTTTCAGCATTGAATAATATCCTACTGTCTAGATGTACCACAGTTTATCCATTCACCTACTGAAAGGCATCTTGGGTGCTTCCAAATTTTAGCAGTTATGAGTAAACCTGCTATAAACATCTCATCTGGGAGCAGGTTTTTGTGTGGACATAAATTTTCAATTTCTTTGCGTGAATACTAAAGAGCTCAATTGCTAGATCAGATGATGAGCATGTTCAGTTTTGTAAGAAACCACCAAACTGTCCTCCAAAGTGGCTGTACAACTTTGTATTCCCACCAGCAATAAATGAGAGTTCTTGTCCCTTCTCTGGAATATTCTCATCTTGCAAAACTGAAAATCTATACCCATTGAACACCATCTCCCCATTTCCCTCTCCCCTTGAGCCCTTGGTAACCACCATTCTACTTTCTATTTTTGTGAGTTTGGCTACTCTAGATACCTCAGATGAGTGGAATCATACAGTATTTGTCCTTTTGTGATTGGCGTATTTCACTTAGCATAATGTACTCAAGGTTCACCCATGTTATAGGATGTGACAGAATATTCTTAATTTTGTCGTTGTGGTTGTTATTGTTGAGATAGATTTGCCCTGAGCTAACATCTGTGCCAATTTTCCTCTATTTTGTATGTGGATCACTGCCACAGCATGGCAGACAAGTGGTGTAGGTCTGCAGCCCAGATCCAAACCTGTGAACCCTGGCCACTGAAGTGGAGCATGCCAAACTTAACAACTATGCACTGGGGCCAGCCCCTGTTCTTCCCTTTTTAAGGATGAATAATATTCTGTTTTATGTATACACTGCATCTTCTTTATCCACTCATCTGTTGATGGACACATAGGTTGTTTCCATGTCTTGGCTGTTGTGAATAATGCTGCAAAGAACATGGGAGTTCCTTTGAACTCAAAGAATTCTTTTGGATATATACCCAGAAGTGGGATTGTTGGATATTTTCTTTTCTTAAGGAAAATGGGCAACATATAGTTAAAATCAGCTTCAAGAAATGAAATTGCTGACATTCAGATCCATTTGGATAAAGATAAGATAAAGATCCCTAGAGAAGAATGCTTCCACTACATTTATTTCTCCAGAGATTCGTAAATAGAAATAAATTCAAGCATTGGTTACCACTATTTGAGTAGACCGAGCCCCTGGAAGCCATGCAAATTATGTATTTTCAGTATCATGGGTGACTTCATTTCTATACATTTTTCATTTGAACAGTGTTTCCACCAAATCAAGTTTTTGTTTGTTTGTAGTTCTATTATATTACATGAATAATGGTATGTTGGGTTATATATATGCTACATTGTTTATAATAATGTACATGACGAGGAGACGATGGTCATGTAATAGTCACTTGAAACCAGCCATTATGATAAGGCAGGAAAGTCTGCAAAAAGTACAACCCAATGACTTAATGCGTTACTTAAATAAAGCCTTCAAGCCTGGAGCTAATTGTTTAAACAACTGGGGTTCTTTTCCAAAAGCTAAGATTCATTCTAATTTGAAAGGAGCAGGACCAGAGATTAAGATGGAGATGCCCATGGAAGGAGGATAGGCATTTGTTAGAGGTGTTAGGACATGTCAGACACATAGCCTCTGGCTGCTTATCTCTCAGTAAAATGAGCAGGCATTAACGGATGGAGATGCATCTCCCCTTTCCATTGTTTCTTTTAGCCAGGAGCCACATACCATGACTGGATTCGGCTACTGTTTCTTTCTATCACTATGGTATAATAAAAAAATGTATTCGCTCCTTGCCTTCTGGCACAGAGCTCCTAAAGCCCTTGGAATTTCCCGAGTGACAGGAACGTCTTTTGTTATTTATAATGAGCCCCTTCCAACCACACCTGAGTTTCTGCTAATGAGGTGACTCAAGTTGGGGCCCCTAGATGGCTTCAGAATGGGGGCTGGTCACCAGAAAGATGAAGTGATTGGAGGGTTGAAGCTTTCAGCCTCACCCTGACCTCTGGAAGTTGAGTTCTATAAAAACTCTTGAGCAATCTCAATGAGATTTGGGGAGCTTCCAGGTTGGTGAACACGTTGATGGGCTGGGAGCATGACACACCTGGAGAAGGCATTGAAAGTCCACACCACCCATCTCCCCCATTCCTTGCCCTATGCTGATCTTCCATTTGGCTGTTCCTGAGTTGTATCCTTTATAATAAACTGGTAATAGTCAGTAAACTGTTTTCGTGAGTTCTGCGAGCTGTTCTAGCAAGTTATTGAACCCAAGAGGGAGGATGTGGGAACCTCCAAATTTGTAGCTGACTAGGCAGAAGTGAGGATCACTTAGGCACCCCATTTGCAGCTGGCATCTGAAGTGGGGCCAGTCTTGTGAGACTGAGCTCTTAACCTGTGAGGGCTGAGCTAACATTAGGAGTTAGTGTCTGAATTGAATTGAATTGAATTGAATTGTTGGGCACCCAGATGGTGTTGGAAAATGAGAGAATTGGTGCGGGGAAGCGACAGGTATTTGGTGTAAGAAGTGGTATTAGAAAACACCACACAGTCACAAATCTTGTTAAATTGCAATCTTGCAAATTCAGTCCAATTGTAATAATGGAGAGGAACAAGAAACAGCAGAGGGATTCCAGAATCTTCCCAGTGGCTGCATACTGAACAGAAGATGCATTAATTCTCAGCAGAACTTTGAAAAACATAGCCAGTCAGTTACCCTTGAGAGAGTAAGAATTAGGTTTTTTTCTAGTGAAAAAGGTGAATCTAACATTCCTGTTCAATATGCCACCTGAGTGTCTCAAAACTATGAAGTCAAGAGAACACATCTTTTCGAGTCAAATAGTTTGGAAGTGCAAGTCAGTAGAATTTTTATGAAAGCATTACATAGAAAAAGAGTTTCATATTGGAAGGGCGAATTTCGAAATAGTCATGCAGATAATTATAGTCGTTATATGTTCTCCATGTCCATACATCTTATGCATCATTTGTAAGTTTCTCAACCAATCTTGATTTTGCCCTCCGTGGGTCTGGGGGCAATGTCTGAAAACATTTTTAACTGTCAGAAGTGGCAGAGGTATACTACTAGCATCTAGTAGGTGGAGACCAAGGATGCTGCTAAACATCCTACAAGGCACAGGACGGCCCCACAGCAAAAAGTTATCTAGCCCCAAATGTCAATAGTTCTGAGGTGGAGAATCTTGAAAAGCTGCCAGGCCTAAGATCCTAGTTTCTCCCTTGCCTCCTTTTTCTCAGGATTTCACTATATTATTTATTTTATAAAGGGGGAGGCAAGTAAAGCAAAAGTGACTTTTAAGAGAGGAAAGGAATATTTTAATGCAGTGTTATGAATTCTTAAATTTGAAACACCAGTTTTTGCATACTATGTATTAAACGGGGCCATAGGATTTCAGAAAACCGGTAGTGATAAGCCCAGTGTAGACAGTCTGTGAAACATCTTTGGGGAGAAATAGAAAAAAATGACAATATAACTGTTTTCCACCTTTATTTATTGAAGTTGATGGTTTTCTTTCTGAATAACTATCAGTAGGAGAATAACTAAAGAGAAGCTGTATGATCAGGTATGGAGCTGAAATGTTCCTTTGAAGCAAGTAACAATGAGTTATAGGCTACCCCTGATGAAAGCCCTCTGTCACTGGTAATAATAGAACAAAGAAAAATCTCTTTGAAATGAGCATTCTTGACTCTAAAGGCATGTTATCTTAAGAGTGCAGAAAAATATCAAGTGGAGAAAATATCCTCCAGGGTTCAACAGGTGTGATGTTTAGCTTCTCTTTAATGTGTGGCTTTATGAAAGAAAGTGGAATTGAATTTTTCTATGTTTCCTTCATTCTCACCAGGAGTGCTGTTACTGTCCAAGATGTGACATAGTTGAGGGAAATGCCGTCAATTCTAATTGAGGATCAAATCATAACTTGGTGGACCAAGATACATATAAAGACCTGGGGAATAGACTTCTCCAGTAAAAAGTTGTAAAGGGGGGAAAGAGGAAAGAAACAAGAACAGGGGTGATTCAAAACATTCATTGTGACACATCAACCTTGGTAATCCTCAAACTAGACACCCTTACTTTCAGGTCAATTCCTGATGATCCAGTTCTCTTAGCAACCAAGTAACATTGGAATATTTTAACCAAATTGATTACCTCTTTGTAGAATTATTTCAGTGGTTCAAAATAGCAGCTCAACCAGCCGTGTCTACATTTGGGGAGATTTATGACATTTAGCTAAGTGGATTCTGGTTGAACAAAATTGAGATTCAGACTCCTCTGGTGGGGGAAGCACCTTCCCTTATGTGATTATGCATCTGTGGGCTTCCAGTGAAGGAGTGTTCTCCTTGTAGAGTGTTGTTGAATTTGGTGTATAAAAGGTGTCGACACAAAATAACCAATAACCATGCTATAGATAAGAGAGATAGGTGAGTTTTACTTGAACCAAACTGAAGATTATAACCCCAGAAAGTCTTTTCCAGAAAGGGAGAAAGCATTCCAGAGAAGTATGGTTTTCAGTACAGTCTTATACCTTTGTAGAAAAAGGAATCATACATTAAGCACGCCCAGACTACATACTCATCAAAGTTTCAAAGAGGTGTTCAGTTGCAAATTAGTAGGTCAACATGACCTTAATGTTGAGAAAGGGACTAATATGGGAGGATGCTACCAATAGGGTGTAGGAGTGGAAGTATGCGTTCTTATCTTAAGAGAGTGCATTCTTTAATGGTGAAAGCAGATGTACAATGTATGTTTGATAGGCCGTAATTCAAGCTTCTTTAGTTTAAGCCAACTCAGTTTTGAACCGGAATAGTTAGCCCATATGCCTCAGAATGTGAAAATCTCTTGTCAAAAGAATTCTCATCAGATAGGGAAGAATAAAATACGCGTTTGAATTTGAAAGGTGGAATAATAATGCCCTTAACGACAGCTTCTCTAGAGACATCATTGTCTTTCTATTTATATTTTTCAAATCAAGATCATAATTGTAAAACTATGTGTAGTCTGTCTGTAGTAATATAACTAAATTAGAATTCCACTTGGATATAAAAGTTCAGATAATGTTTTAGCAACCTACCATAGAAATCATGTGGATAGTTGTGTGATCACTGGCATGGTGGGGGGAGGGGCGTCTAATGACCTCAGATTGACATGCATGCCTTTTATGTCTGCCCAATCCAGTAATCATTTTTTTTTTCTGAACTAGGCATAAATCCTGCATCTTTTATGATTTCCTCAGTGGCTTGTACATTTTAACTGTGGCTCCTCAGTGCCATCTCAACTGTGTTGGCGTTCCATGCTTGGCTGGGTTTGAATTCATTGTAGGACTGGTGTTACAGTACATTACCTTGTTTTGATTTCTTTCAAACCAATTGTATGAGTAGTTATTTTTGCATCCCTGAGAGTTTGTTGTTTTAATATGCGCCTTCTTAACTAATGGAAAAGGTTTAATAAAGAAAAATGAATTGCAGTTCATGTAGCATGATAAGTAGAACAGTTATACAAATATATTTTTTAGTTCTTATCTCTATCTTAGTCTACTTTCCTCTCGACTTTTAGTTATAGTTGAAGCATGAAATCTAGATTTGGGAGTTGGAGCCATAGAATCTAATATGAAGAAAACAATTACAAAATTAAATATATAAAATATCTGTATAACCCAAAATATCTATTTTGTGTTTACTACTTAATGCCAATGGGCTAGGGGCTGGAAGTAAATTCCCTGTATAAGATGCATGTGGTTCCTACCTTGGATGTCTACATATAAAAAAATGAAGCTAGACTCCTGTCACACACTCTACACAAACTTAACTCAAAATTGATCATGAAGCTAAATGTAGGAGCTAAATTATGAAACTTTCAGAAGTGAACATCAATATTTCTTCATGACCTTGGGTTAGGCAATGATTTCCTAGATATGACACTAAAAGCACAAGTGACAAGAGAAAAGCTGGACTTCATCAAGATTAAAAATGTTTGCTCTTCAAAAGATACCATCAAGAAAGTGAAAAGAACTCGCAGACTAAGAGAAAATATTGGAAACTCGTGTATCCTATAAGAACTTTATTCAGAATATATAAATAACTCATAATGGAATAAAAGAATAAACAAATTAAAAATGCAAAGGAACGGAGTAGACATTTCTACAAAAAACATACCTGAATGACCAATACTCATATAAAAAGATGCTCAACATTTTTAGCCATCAGAGAGCTAAAAGTAAAAACCACAATGAGGTAACATGTCACATCCAATGAGATAGTTAAAATAAAAACAACAGACTATCACAAGTATTGACAAGGATGTAGAGAAATCGGGACCTTCCTAAATTGCTTGGGAATGTAAAATGGTACACTGCTTTGATAAAACAGGCCAACGATTTTTCAAAATGTTAAACATGGGATTATCGTCTGACCCAACAATTCCACTCCCAGGTGTCTATCCAGGAGAAATGAAAACATTTGTCCACACAAAATCTTGTACATGAATGTTCATAACAGCCATTAACTACCATAGCCCAAAGGTGGAAACAACCCAAATGTCCATCAACCAATGAATGCAGAGACAAATATATATGGAATATCCATGTAATGGAATATTATTCAGTCATAAAAAGGAATGAAGTACTGATAAATGCTATAACATGGGTGAATTTCTAGAAAAAAAGCCAGTCTCTAAAAACATATATTATAGAGGAATGGGGATTTATTGTTCGGTTGGTACAGCATTTTAGTTTTATAAGATGAAAAGAGTTCTGTGGATGAATGGTGGTGATGGTTGCACAATAATGTGAATATACTTAATGCCACTGAACTGTACACTTAAAAATGGTTAAGATGGTAATTTCCATATTATGTGTCTTTTATCACAATTAAAATTTTAAAAATATGTATTATATGATTCCATTTATATGAAATACCCAAAAAAGGCAAACTATGGAAACATAAAGTAGTTTGGTGATTGGCTGACACTGGGGGCAGGATGAGGTGGAAGGAATGGAGAGTGATTGCTAATGAGCATGAGTTTCTTTTGGCAATGATGGAAATATTCTAAAAGTAGGTTGTGGTGACAGTTGCACAACTCTATAAGTATACCAAAAGTCATTGAAATATACACTTAAAATAGGTGAGTTGTAGGATATGAAGGTTCTACCTCAATCAAGCTGTTAAAAAACCACAATGGTGTCTATATTTACGAAGCCATAATCATCAGTCTGTATCACCTTGGCTTAGTGGCTCATAACTGGCTGCTATTTCATTGAGGAGAGCCCTCAGCACCACAAATAACAGGAAAAGGAGGAAGAAAACTTTTCATGGTATGGGACTGGACCAGCGATGGAAAGCCTAATGGGTATGGACCAGATTGAGAAATGTTTCAGGAACTGAAAGTCAAAAGGTGTTTACTTAGGGCCAGGGGCCAAAGGCACCCAAAACCAAAAAAGGGATAGAGGAAACTGAAGGTAAACAGCCTTTTCAATTACCTTGGGCAAACCCAGCTGATTTCCAAATTATACATCATCCTCCTGAAACAGAAGTGTGACTCCAGTCTCACACAGTCCCAGCAAACCAACCACCTGCCAACTCATCACCTGCCAAAATCATCAGCTGATTGTTCTTGTTCTCCAGCAACCACGGAGTGGAGGGACTAAGTCCTAGTGATGATCATAATGGCAACTGAGGGGCAGAGATCTCTGCAATGCAGAGTAAAAGCTTTCAGGGAAGGCTTCCTTTCTACACAGGCACTCCAGAACAATCATGAGAAGCTAACATTGGCTGCATACCCTGTTGGCTGGCCAACCAGGAATCCCGGCATCCTCATGGCAAGAGCCAAAGCTCTGTTCCCTGGGCGGACAAGATGTCTGAGGGAACATGGTGAGGGGTCCCAATCAGCTGTGCAGACTTATCCTGCTAATTCTTCCCATGAATGATGTACATAATCGAGGGCTGGCTGCTGTGCCAATCTGGTACCGAGACATAGAGTAAATTTCCTGAGAAATAAATGCCACTATGGCAGGTTTGGATGACCCTCCACTGAAAAAGTAATTCTCATTACCCCCAGGAGCAATCATCCGTAGCTTAGGAATGGTAGTTCTTCAGTAGATGCATGAACCTTTGGACACTGTTCCAACTCCTCAACTATCCTGAATGGCACTTAAAAAAATTTTTCTTTAAATGTATTCCTGAAACACTAATAGATTCCCTTAATTGCCTTTACTTACTGATCCCTTTATTTCTTAGCATTAACAACAGTGGAAATATCCACGGGATTACAATGGAAGCCATTTCGTTCTTTGTTTTAAAAGAACTAACAAATAATGCCTACCATACAGCTTATTTTTCATACTCCTTCCCCTAACAGAAGATGGGCCCACGGACTCTGGAACAAGATGGCCGTAATTAGAAAATCTTCAGTGGAGGTACCCTCTGTGCAAAATCTACCTGCCTCCGCTCCCTTGAATCAAACTCAGATTCAGAGAGGCATGAAAATATTATTAGTGAATTCTTGAAATAATTAATTATATAACTTAACAGTAGGATGCCTAGAGCAGAGTTCCTCAAGGCTACAGATCCTGGAGACATCTTATCTACCAGGTCTCTATCTTATCTACCATCTTATCTATGTACCCAATTTGATTTTGCCTGTCTGGTAGAGCCCAGTACTTACTTATCCCTCCTCTTACTTTTAAGAGCTCAATGCTCTCTTCAGACAGAGACCAACCAGTTATAACTACTTGGAGCCAAGGTGAAAATGACTGGCAATTTTGGCTTCACATAATTGTGTTTTAACAACGATTTTGAGCCTTGAGGTGTAGTAGTTTGAGTCAGGAAGTGGAGTTGTTAAGCGTGGGTTTAAATACTGGCTCTGAAACTTCTTAATTGCAGACACAACATGATCTTTAATCTTTTTAAAGCTGAAAGTCACATCAAAATGGGGATGCAACAATGGTATGCGTGTGTGTGGTTGTTGTAAGATTATTGTGAGAACTCAATGAACTTAAATACAATAACTGGTAGCATATCTGCTAGTGGATGGATGTACAATGAATATTAGTTCCATTCTTTTTCTGTTTATTATAAAAGTTGACTCAGATGGCAAATTTACGTGCTATTCTAGATTCATTAGAATGATATTTCTGGTCAGAGGAGTCTTTCAAGTTGTCCTAGAAACCATTCTATCTATCCATCTTTGTTTAAGGTCAGCACTGAGGTACCGCATGTGGTGATCAGCAACTCTCTCGATCTCAGAAGCCGAGATAGGTGTATTCACTATTACAAGTTCTTTATTTTTATACCTATAATGTGCAAATGAGTCAGCATGATTACAATTACTCTTCCGGTTTGGAAAAGCTTCTCTGGTTGACTTTGGACAAATCGTTATATTTTTTAAATGGTCTTAGAAACCTATTGATAATGATTTTTTTTTTTTGGTTGCATACTAGGGTGTTTCACTCTAAAATACACTTTTGAAGTTCTGTGACATTTTCATTTTAGAATTGAATTTAGCAGATGATGATGCATTTTTCTACACCAAGGGGAAAAAAATCCCACAAAAGAAAATTATACATTTTGGGTTACACTTGATTATTTGAGGGTTATTTGCATAATAACAGGATTTTGCTTGTTAAGAGTTCAGTGTGCCTGCTGTTTCTTCCCCACTTGAAGTCATAATCTTGTTTGTGACATCGCAATCATCTCCATGGCAACCAACTGTGATTCAACAATTTGAGGATTATGATGGGAGTCAAGTGAGAACAAAGAGGTGGTACAGGTGGAGGAGATAACTTCCCAAAAAAAGATTTTTAAGAAAATTTAAGTACTTGCTTTAAAATGTAGAGATGTCTTGCTGGAAATATCCATTAATCATGGTTCTCATCAACCATAAGCTTAGTCCTAACCAGGCTCATGGATAGGGGCTAACCTGAATTATACTAACTAACCTACCTGAATTACACTAACCTACCAGATAGGTAACAGAACTCTCATTTTGATTTGTTGAGACTTTGCTTATAGAAATTCATAAGTGATGGTAGTAAGTCTTTATGTTTCCTAAAACTGGCATTTCTCTGTCAAGCTGTTGTAACCTTGTAAAGGGATGGTCTCCAGACTTCTTGGAGGGTTAGAGGTTATATAAATCTATATTTACTTCATTTTCTAATAACAGTGAACAGGTAAGTGCCTTCCCCAAAGTCATACACTTGGAAATAACATGGCCCCAATTTTAATTTTGATTTTGTGACTCTACGTTACTTGTACTTCCAGTACCCCATGGCAGCTATTAAATTGACAATAAGAAGGACAAATATCTGAAGGTTAACACATTTTTTCTGACCCTTCCTTCAAAGAAAAGTTTTCTTCTGAAACATGGTTAGACTTTTTTTTTCTGGTTTTGTTTAGTGGCTTACAAGAGACCTGAGTTTTGGAAAATGAATTTTCCCATGTCCAAAGTTCAGAGATCTTTTCTCACTCAATGTTCTACAAAAATGAATCTAAGAGGTAAAATGGTGAGCCAATCTCACCAATGTTCACTGGCACTCTAGACAACACTCAGAAACAAATGCAACCAACCCAACTTGATACTTTCGGAATACTCAAATGGCACAATTAGTCATCACCACACATTCATAGGAATTCAGGCCAATTATTTATTTCTCCAAGCCTGCCATATGAATCAATATATGGCCAAACTCATTTATCAGAACACTCTAACAATGCATAGTGACAGTCCGTAGAAAAGGGCATAGGGAATTACATAGGGCCCTGATCCAATAGGACTGGTGTCCTTGTAAGAAGAGGAGATTAGGACACAGACATATACAGGGGGATGGCCATGTGAGGACATGGGGAGAAGACGGCTGCCTAAGAGTCAAAGAGAGAGGCCTCAGGAGAAACCAGTCCTGCCCATACCTTGATCTCAGACTCCCAACCTCCAGGACTATGAGACCATAAATTTCTGTTGTTTAAGCCACCTGGCCTGTGGTACTTGTTACGACAGTGTAGCAAACTTATACAGTGGTCAATATTGTTTTTCTGAATGACCTTCATAGTCATCTTTTATTTGCTTTTACCCACTCCTCATATGGATATTTTAAATGGTGAAAAGTGAGCATGTTCTGTGTTGTGACAGCAAAGTTTATGGAATGGTGTGATGAGAAGAGCAAGAAGGTAGGTTAGAGGAAGTCTTTCTAATTCCATGATGAATCTTCAGAGTCTCTAGAATTCATGCTAAGGTGTTCAAATTGTCTTCTGCAAAAGTTTTATAATCTGAACTAGTGATCTGACTGCTTTGTGTTGAGAAATTGGCAGCAAGCCATCCCCTACTTGTTTCAGCAAAGACCACCTTGACGTTAAAATTTCAGCTTTGAGAAGGACACCAGAAATTCTGCTTAAATCTTGAAAAACATTTAAAATTGACTCCATTTAAAAGTTTTGTTGTCTCTTTGGGAGCATTTTATCATTACAATGTGATGTTTTGGGGGACAGAGGTGGGGGCAAGATTGATCAATGGGACTGATGTAGGCCATTTTGAACGTTTTAGACTCTATCCTAATGTGAAAAAAAAGACCTTCTTGAAGGATTGTAAGCAGAGTAGTGGCACAATCCATTTTTTGTTTTATTTTTTATTTTAAAAAAATTATTGTATTAAGGTCGTATTGGCTTATAACATTATGTAAATGTCAGGTGTGCATTATTATATATCAGTTTCTGTATAGACTGCATTGTGTTCGCCACCAATGTCTAGTTTTTATCTATCACCATACACGTGCCCCTTTACCCCTTTTGCCCTCCTCCCACCCCCTTCCTCTCTGCTAACCACTAATCTGTTCTCCTTATCCACGTGTTTGTTTATGTTCCACACATAAGTGAAAACATAAGGTGTTTGTCTTTCTCTGTCTGGCGTATTTCACTTAGCATAATACCCTCAAGGTCCATCCATGTTGTTGCTAATGGCACAATTTTGTCTTTTTTATGGCTGAGTAGTATTCCATTGAATCCAGCTGTGCCACTACTGGTTATTTATCCAAAGAACAATAAAATCAACAATTCAAAGAGATGTATGCATCCATTTTTTGTTTTAAAAAGATCACTCAGGGGCTGGCCCCATGGCCAAGTGGTTAAGTTTGCATGCTCCACTTTGGCAGCCCAGGGTTTTGCTGGTTTGGATCCTGGGCACAGACATGGCACCACTCATCAGGCCATGCTGAGGTAGCGTCCCGTATAGCACAACCAGAGGCACTCACAACTAGAATATACAACTATCTACCAGGGGGCTTTGGGAGGAAGAAAAAAAAGATTGGCAACAGATGTTAGCACAGGTGCCAATCTTTAAAAAAAAAAAAGATCACTCAGATTTCCTTGAAGAGAATGAATTGGAGACAGGCGTGGGGGGATTTGAGATACCCATCCAAGGGTCTACTGCAACAGTCCAGACAGGAGACAGTGGTCTGAAGTTGGGTGGCTGCAGCAGAAATTAAACAAATTTGGGGAAAAAAACGACACACACAAACATATGTACACATATGCACATTTGAGTGTTAGAATCAATGGAACTCAGTGATTGTGCATGAGAAGTGATGAAAAGGGAGAGGTGTGCTGGTGAGGAGAGTGAGCAGTTCTATCCTGAATATGATGGAGTGGTGCCTAAATGACACACACACATGCCAAATGTTCAGTTGTCCGGGCTGGTGCTCTAATAAGAAGTCTGAGTTGAAAGCAAATGTTTGACACCTGTCAGTTTATGGGCAATAATCATGAGTCTGAATTGTGGAGAGAGTGAAGGACGAGAAAAGAATGTGGCTGCAATGAAAGAAGGCGTAGGGAGCCAGGTTTATAAGTACTAAAAGGAATGACGTGAACATCTGCTTTGCTGAGGTAAAGAAATCATACATGGGGACCTGGGTATCCTCCAGGCTGGCATGGGAGCAGATCAGCTGGTGTCCTTTTAAGGAAGTTTATGCTCTGAATGGATGTTGATGTAATAATGATTGTTAAAAATGGGTGCCACAAAGTACTAACAGAATTAGAGTGTGACAGACAAAATTCTGATTCCAAATGGCCTATACTCTATCCCCCTTTGCCTCTATAAGTACATAACTTAATAACATTATTAGATGAAATGGTTACATTACTTTTGGAATAGAAAATAGGAAGCCATACGCCTTCCTCAAAATCCGGTAGACAATCCAAAGTTAATGGTGGAAAATCTTTGCAGATGCTTAGAATTAGTGCAGACTTGCGTGAATCCAGCACAGTGGAAATGTGGTTCTGCCTAAAGTTATGAGGATGGATTGGAAAACCCTGTACGGTTCCTTCGAAGCCCACAGCTTCAGGAATTTAGGTCATTGTAACTCCTACAATGAAGTAGGTCAGATAGGAGCTATCCAAGCACTATTTTGGTTTCTGGCATTGAGAAGGTGGGGAGTATTGAGAGATTTCTTTCTGTTACAGTTAGTGTCCCGGTAACTAGAGTATAATAGATTGATTTTCCTGTGTGTCACTGAGAGACGGCAGCTTTAGTGAAATATCAGGAAAACCCATTCCCGTCAATGTGTTTTGCAGAGGTGCAACGTCATGAAGGATTGGGTAAATCTACCACATAATTGCGAAGTGAGATCATAAGATATAATATTAAGTATATTAAGAATTTTCACAATCTGTTTGCTCCAGCATATATCCAAACTCGAATTAAGGTTTATAGAAATTGAATGAAATTTTTAATTTCATCCTGAATTGATTTAGAGGACAATTCTAGGAGAATCATTAAAAAGAGAATATTTTACATGATATATATTATATTTTATGTGCAAACTAGTGAAGGATCTCAATTCTGGAAAATACAGGTACAAAAAGCTGTTCAACAAGACAATGAACTTATTGGAAAATACTTATCTTAAAATGTTTACATTTCTTGTAGAAAATTTGAAAATACAGGAATATGAAAAAGGAAGCAAACTTGCCCTACTTGGAAAGGGCACAAGGGGAGCTTCTGGGTGGCTTGTGACATCCAGCTCCCGATTATACAGGTGTTTCCAATTTATGAAAATTTACTAAGATTTACGCTTTTTTTCACTTCCTTTTGTTGCTCAATAGTATCCATTCTGTGACTATACTGCAAGTTGTTCATTCCTTCTCCTCTCACAGACATTTGGGTTGCTTCCTGTTTTTCTTTATTATGAATAAACCTGCCATGAACATTCTTGAACAAGTCTTTTTGAGGATGTGCATTTTCATTTCTCTTATATAAATATCTAGGAGAAGAATTGCTGGCACATAGCATCGTAGTACCTTTGACCTTACAAAGGATACTCCAGAGAGTTTTCCAAAGCAGCTTTGCCATTTACTCTCCCACTAGGAATGTATGAGCGAATTCCAGTTAGACAAAACTCTGCTAGAGTTGTCTTCCACCTAACACTTCTGTTTTGTGCTACCCTTTTATATTTTCTGTGTCTTCTTTTGGATTAATCAGATCTTTTTTTAGTATTCTGCCTTATCTCCTCTATCTGTTAGATGGATAGATAGATAAGTAGATAGATAGATAGATAGATAGATAGATAGATAGACAGATATTTTATGATTACTCTATGGTAGGGATGTAGCTCACTGCTTGTTTTTGTAGAGTCTACTAGCTAAGAGTGATTATTACATTTTTAAATGGTTACATGTTAAATAGTTACGTATGTACCTACATAACATCCTCTATTTGCTTCTTGGTCTACAAATCCTAAACTACATCCTACCTGATCTTTGACAGAAAATGGTTGCCCATCTCTACCCTAGATACCCTACAGCTATACTGTCCAATAGAGTAATCATTGGTCTTTGATAGCTACTGAAACAAATTAAAATTAAGTAAAATTAAAAATCCACTTCCTCGGTCACACTAGCCACATTTCAATCGCCCAGTATCCATATGTAGCTAATGTCTCATACTCTGTGAGGGCCAAGTGGTGTCCATGGACAGTTTCAATCAGGTCTCCTACCCTGACCCTTACTTTCTGAAGGAGGCTACCTTGAACCTGGATGAGAACCCACGTGCCTCCTGGGCTATTCACCTCAGCTCTCTTCCCATCTCCCCACATCGGGTATACTGGCACTTTACTCTGTGAAGATCCTTGAGAAGAACATGGCAGGTGGCTGAAGCATGTTCTGAACCTAGGACTCCCTCATATTTCTTATCTGACATGCCAACCCCCATGTGGCCACTAAAATGTCTCACAGAATATGAGACAACAGCCCTTCAAAGACAGAGGGCAGTGCCACAGGGTAGAGAGAATTCCCCTGAGGTGCAGAAAGCTGGATTTGAGGGATATGGCAAATAGATACCCCAGCAACACCCAAAAAGTGGCATCTTGGTAGTAAGGGGAGACAGCCATCTCATGGTTAAGAAAACTGGTGACCCGACTGAAAAGCACAGAGACATCTCTGGCATTGACCAGTGCTGGATCGAGAATAAGCCCTACTGAAGATGAAGTTCTAAACCTGTCCTCAAAAAACGTGCAGTCAACTGTGACGTTAATCAGACGAAAGCTGACATGTTGTCTCAGAGACGTCAGATGGTCTCCTGTCATCTATGACAGAGTCCTTCTGCCCTGACCGCTCCAAGAAAGCTGAAAGTAGACAAGGTCTTCTCTTTCCTATAAAGGGCTTGCCATTTTTTGGAATTTAGTTTATTGTGTTTCTTTGTGTCCTGAGCTTTTAATGAACCTTTTCTAAAAAACTATGATTTTTGATTTCTAAAATATCTTTCAATATATTTCTTTTGTTTTGATTATTAGGATGAGAGCCATGTTCTTTCTTGAAATGGAAGTGGGAGTTCTAACAATTATGTTTAATGCTGGAATTTAATTAGATAGGAAACAAATGTTATCTTTCCCTAAATAGTTAACCCGAATGCTCATTAACTTGCAAGACATTGTCTAAAACACTCATGCCTTTTGTTTGTTTCTTCGTGTGTCTAGTTCCCTTTATTAATCAGTCTCTGTATGGTTGTTCTAATATCACAGTTTGAATAATTACAGATTTATACTAGAGATCCTTCATTCTCCCTCTCCCTTCCTCTTCCTTCTCAGATTGCTATGACTATTTTTGTGCATTAATTCTTCCAGATGATCAGAAGAATCATTTTGTGAACTAAGAAACAAAACAAATTCTGTTGTGATTTTCACTGGCTTTTTGTCATAGATTCATTGTGAAAAAAAATAACACGTTAACAATACTGAATCATCTCATCCAGAAATGTCCTACGTTTCTTCCTTAATTTTAGTCTTTTTTCCACATCCTTCAGTAAATTTTGTATTTTTCTTCAAAAAGAATTCATTTTTTGAAAAAGAACTAGGAAAACCCAGAAGTCTATTACATCAGGAGTCAGTTGGACCAATGTGCATGCCTAAGGCAGCCTTGATGAAAAAGGATGTTTAGTCTCTGGTCAGTCTTCACTGCAACCTGCTTACCCTAACCTGAGGTAACAGCTTACACTTCTCCGTGCTTTTCACCTCCAACTCCAAGCCCAGGTCTCACGCAGGTTTGTTCTTCTTTTCATAGAGTAAATGGGATTTTTATTCTTATATTAGCATCAAATAACTAATTCCAATTGTACATTTTCCAGAAATAGAAAATTTTTTTATTCCATTATACTTTGAATATTAAATATTCTAATATGCATTTTAATAGGAAAATTTGATGGTCTGGTAATATACAACAGTTAGAATGTTCATGAAAAATGAAGAAAAATGGATGTAAGTATTAGCTCTGTGACCTTGTAAGATGTTGAAAGCGTAATTCTCCCTGAATTCTGTACTAAAGATTACGGTTGTTAAGGTCTGGCGGAATCATTGCTGAAGAATAGCTATTGTACTGTTTTGCATTATTGAAAGGTATTATTATGCACAGAGCAGGAGCTGAAAGAATGCAAAGAAAAAAGAAAGATAGCTGCCAAACCAGCTGATACCTACCTCTCAGGGTTGACATAACATACACGCAAACATGGATATTGATTAGAAACCACCGTGGAAATGTATTCACTAGATCTTCACTAATTAGAGGCATATTACATCACCCAAATTTATAGATCGGACCTAGTATAAGTATAGAAGTCTTTTCATGCTGTGTATGTCCTAGAAATATATGTATGGAGCATAGCAGACCATTTTCACAGAAAGGCCGGAGTGGCTTGTGTTAAAATATATAATCAAATTTTAAAGGAAGTAGAATCATTTTTAAATTGCTGCCCTATAGACAGAGAATTAACACCCACATTGTAGTAGAATCTATATTAATGTTTTCAGACTTGACTATATTTTTTCTTCAATGCTAAAGGCCCATAAGGTGTTATTAGATATGGTTTAAACAATAATCTTTTCCAAGAACAGCAAAGACGTTAGACTTAATTACTTTCAAATCACAGAGAGAAGTGTTGCAGAATGAAATTGGAGTCAGAATACTGACATAAATTCTGAATCCAGGGAGCAAATCTCAGCATAAGGGGACGCTTGTATCCAGCCTTCCAGGCAGACATTCTATAGGTGGGAAGGAGATTTATCTTATGGAAGTGCATACTTTTTCTTGAGTATTTTACAGCTCTTCTTTTGGGTAGAACTCATTCCTTCTGCATGCTTTCGTTGCTCTTGGTATGGCTTTTTTCTTTCTTTCTGCTCCTTAGTGCCCAGGAAAGACTTGAAATTTGCTTATTTAACTAATATCCTATTGGTCATGAAAATATTAAACAGCAATATCTAAAGCACCTCGCAGATACTCTTTGCTACCTTCTTTGATCCTCTATAGCGGGGTCAGCAGTTCTGTAAAGTGCCAGTTAGGGAATGTTTTAGGCTTTAAGAGCCATCAAGTCTCTTCATAATTTCTCAAACCTACTGTGGCAGCATGAAAGCAGCCTAGACAATACGCGAACAAGTGGCCATGGCTTTCTGTCAACAAAACTATTTAGAAAAACGGCAGCAGGCTGGATTTGGCTAGCACCCTAGTATACAAACTCTTGTCCTAGGGAGAAGGAAGACACTGCATGCTCAGAAGTAATCTATTGATGGACTCTCGTGTGCAGATTTATTCTGAAAACTCTCTCGAGAGATGGCATTCTGAAGAAGGAGGCCAGAGCAACGAGAAATAAAAGGAAGCATTTCCTCTAAGCCGCGGTGAGGAGAGAGTGCAGAACTTCCATTATTTTTGATCCTATAAAGAAAATCACTACATATGCACACAGCTTTACCATAATCACTATGATTATCATGTTTTCTTTGGTGTCTATTTCCAGAAAGGCAGGCAAATGCCACCGGTTTCTCACACTCCCATCCATCTGGATGATACCTACGTGCAGGCATGAGTGTCATTTTAGTTGACTTGAATCAATACCAACTGGAGATGAAACAATTATGTCGCCTCCCCTTTGTGCAGATGGAGCTCAGTTCCTCCTCCTCAGCCAAAACACTCACTGGGTCTCTCTTTGCTTTTATGCAGTGGCCAGAGTGTCGCTGCCACCACCACCACCACCTCAGCACGGACAGCGAGATCTCACGACGTCCTAGACACATTTCACTGGCGTCTAACAGTGTCCCCGAAAGCGGAGATAATCTTGCCTGAATGTGAGCTCAGCACTGGAACGGCCTCCCTGGGTTTGGCTGGCAGCCCCTGAGCCAACCTTTTGTAAATGCATCCCTTTGATGGACAGGCTCTGCGGATCCCCAGGACCCAGCTCCCAGAAAGAAATGCAGTGGGGAAGGGGGATTGCCAAGTATTCTTTTAACCTGGAGGTAAAAAGCACAAATGGGAAAAGAAAGAGCTCAAATAAACGCTGCTGCAGAGCTGATTAAGTTTGCGAGGGAGAACAATACCCAATTACAGCGACAAAAGACCTGATAGTTTGCAGTCTGCCTAATTAATCAGAATAGGACAAGCCTGAGCATGGTGGTACAGCTTCCTAATCCCGTTGCTGTAGGTTTTAATTTTTGTTCTGATTTCTGCCGCAGACATGCGATCCCACAGATGGTTGATCCCAGAGCTCTCTGGGCATGTGATCCATGGGCAGTGTCCCTCTATAAATAACAAGCTGTGCCCAGAATAGCAGACTTTCTCATTCTTCCCAGCAGGGACTACTTCTGAGCTCCCTGGGAGTCAGTACAAGGTGAGAGCCATAGAAAGATGACAGCGAGAAGGAAAGGGACATCTTTAGTGGGTTGAAGAGAGTCTCCTTCCAAATCTATGTCACCAACAATCTCAGAATGGGACCTCGTTTGGAAATAGGGTCTTTGCAGATGTAATTAGTAAACGATCTTGATTAGAAATCATCCTCTATTGAAAATCATCCTCAGTTTAGGGTGGGCCGTCATTCCAATGGCTGGTATCTTGTAAGAGAAAGGAGAGGGAGATTCAGATTCAAAGAGACACAGAGATGAAATCCACGTGAAGACAGAGGCAGAGATTGGAGTGATGAGGCAACAAGCCAAGGAGCCCCAAGCATTGCAGGCAGCCACCAGAAACCAGGAAGAGGCAAGAAAGGATTCTCTCCTACAGCCTTCAAGGGGAGCATGGCCTTGCTGACACCTTGATTTTGGACTTCTGGGCTCCAGAACTGCGAAGGAATAAATTTCTCTTGTTTTGAGACATCCAGGTTATAGCAATTCATTGTGGCAGCCATGGGAAACTCATACATATCTTCATGCTGGCACACTGGATAATGCCAACACTTTTTTGTAGGTTGGTGACATGTTACATTCCAAACGAAAGGACTGCAAAAACTCAAGAGGCTGTTTCATCGCGATTAAACTTGATTTTTCTTGAAATAACAAATATGGTTTGTGTCCCACCACTGGGATGCTGCAATAGGTCCTCGAATCCTTCCAGCATCAGCAGAAAGGCTGGGAATACAAGCAGAGGTTGACAAACCAGGTGGGCTGAACTGCTTCTCATTTGTTTTCTTTCCCCAGGAAAGAAATAAAATGATCCCGCGCAGGACCCCAGGGTGAGAGCAGATCATTAACAGCACAAAGCTGAAAATAAGCTTGTCTTTCACACAACATTTTTATTTTTATTTTTTGGCATTGGACCACGTTGTTACAGAAACAAGTTTAGTTGTTTCATACCTTGCACCTCAAGGTATCTCATTACTTAAAAAAAATCGTATCTGGATCCTGTCATGTCCTCCCCACCCCCCGGAATTGCAGTGATTTTTTTTTTTTTTACAAAGTGTCATCCGTTGTTAGGATCTGAGGTTATCAAAGCTCTTTTTATAAATGTGGCCAAGGCAAGTGGGATATGGGACAGAAGGGAGGGGAAGTTGTGGAGAAAACAAACAGATTCAACCTAGTTTTTCTGTGTTTTGTTGTACCGTCCCATGATTCACACTTCTCTATGCTGGAGGTCAGCTGAAGCTTGGTGCAAGCAGTGCAGTGGTTGGGGCGATTGTGATTCTAAACAGGAGACGTTTGCAAAGCCAGCCTCCCCTAGGATGCGTTATTAAGCATGGCAAGAAGGTGGGAGGTGGGGAGAGTGATTACAGCCTCTCCTATGGGACCTTCAGAATCAAACTGTCCATAGCAATATAGAAATGAAGTGGAGGCATACAGGAGTCTGAGAAGTTACCTACCATTCAGGGTAATGACTTTCTGCAAAGTGTGAATGGTAATTGCACAACCAGTGTAAAAGCAAAGTAGCTCTAACACTGTATGTGCATATTAGAAAGTGATCTAAGTACATATGGAATCAGAGAAGCCCAGAGGCAAAAGGAGCTGAAAGGGATTTTCTATAGAGCTCTTTACTTCTTGTTCTCGTCCAATTGTGTCCCCCTAAATTCGTATGTTGGAGTCCTAACCCCCAGGACCTTAGAATGTGACCATATTTAGAGACAGGGTCTTTAAAGAGGTAATTCAGGTAAAATGAGGTCATATAGGTGAGTCCTAATCCATTAAGACTGGTGTCCTTGTAAGAAGAGGAGATGAGGACACAGACACACACAGAGGAACGACAGGTGAGGACACGGGAGAAGACGGCGTCCACAAGCCAAGGAGAGAGGCCTCAGGAGAAACCAGCCCTGCTAATACCTTGATCTCAGACTTCCAGCCTCCAGACCTGTGAGAAATAAACTTCTATTGCTCAAGCTACCTAGTCTGTAGGATTTGCTATGGCAGCTCTAGCAGAATAATAACTGTATGGAAAGAAACCTTCCTGTAACATTCTTAATAATGATTGGTTTAGCTTCTGTTGGATCCCTTCAGCAATCAATACTTGGGGTAGGATGTGCATAGAAATATAGATGTAAATATATTGATGGAGATTCTCCCCAGAGGGTAAAATCATAGCCAATTTCCTCCTGAGAAAGGCTCTTCACTCTAGAACTGTCATTCCAACAACTCCAATATTATAGTTTCTACTTATTTTCTTTAAAATGTCCATAGAAGGAACATTAAACATTTTCCAATCAAAGTATCGCAGATAAATTTACAGACGTAATATTATTTCTAACATCTTCCCAAATTCCCTCATAAAGTATTTTAAATTAATACTGTGTCATTGTTTCCTTTGTGAAGAAATTTATTCCCAGTTGAAATTAGAAGAAAGTCCCAATTAGTGAGGTTGGGAACATTTTAGTTCAAAAAAAAGACCAGGTTTAATTTCTTTTACCCTTTGGGAAATGTCAGGTGAATATTATCATCTATTTCACCTCAATTCCTTGCTGTTCACCCAGCTAGATTTTACACTTTTTGAAAACCATCCCAGTCTAAATTTGGGTCCCCAGACATAGAGTCTGAGACAAGAATTTTGGTCTAAGTAGTTTATTGAAGAAGAGATCTTAGACAACATGGTGGGGGGGAGTGACAGGGAAGTGAGGAAAGCTAGTTGTATCAGCTTGCTATTGCTGTGTAACAAATGGCCACTAATAGAGTGGCTTGCAATAACACACATTTGTTGTCTCAGAGTTTCCAAAGGTTCACACATCAGGTACAGGTTAGCTGGGTCCTCTGTTTGGGATCTCACAGGCTGTAATCAAGGTGTTCTCATTTAAACTTAGGATTCTCTTTCAACCTCAAGTGGCTGTGGCAGAATTCATTGCCTTTCAGTTGCAGAACTAAAGTTTCATTTTCCTGCTCAAGACTGACCTGGGACCACTCTCAGCTCCTTGAGGCCACCTGCAGTTTTTTGCCACCTGGCCCCATGAGTAATTCTCACAATGGCTGTTTGCTTTCTTCCAGGATGGCGGGATCCTATCTTTCTGACTCACCACCCGCTTCTGATAAGGCCAGGCCCATCAACATAACTGATTGACTCAGAAGTCAACCTATTAGTAACCTAATCAAGAGAGTGGCATTCATCATAGTCACAGGTCCTGCCCACTCTCAAGAGAGGATGACTCTATATGTGTTGGGTACACCAGCGGACAGGAATCTTGGGGTGGCACATCTTAGAATGCAACCTCTCATACCAATAAAAGTGTGTTAATGAGGGGCTACCACTGTGGGCAACTAGGTCTCAACTACACTGGAGATTCCCTGAGAGACTACAGTGACAGCCATCTCAGAATCGCCCCACTCAGGGGAGAGGAAGCTGGAGGATTCATCCACAAACCCCCATTCTTCAGTTAGTGAGGGTCATGCCTGGAGTGTCCACTCCCCTGGGTTTGCAGACCGCTCCACCCATGGGCCTAGCATTCCCCTCCCTGCCCTCCTGGTGGAGAAAGCCCCATGCAGAGAGACTCAGGCATTGAGGCTGGCAGCCCTCAGCAATTCAGGACTGAGCACAGGGAGATGATTTACCGCTGGGTTGCAAAAGCTCTATCTTTACCCCTGAGGGCTCCTGGATATGTGGTTTCTGTCTCTTGTTCAAGATAAAGGCCAAGGGATTTATGACATGCTGCTTTAAGTCCCCTAGAAAACCTCATGGTTAATTTCTCTACTGGGGTCTGCAATCGCCCTAACCAGTCAGATGGGCTGGCCTGGTGACACTGCCAGAGAAGCAGAAACACTGGCTGGAAACTTATGCTTTGAGCTTTTATGGAGAAGAAGAAGTCAAAATTCTTTTCACCAAACTTGATGGTTTAGTTCTGAGACAGAACAAAATCTATGTGCAACTAAGGAACACGGGAGCTTGTGCCTGACACCTGGAAAGTCTTTTGGACTCCCTGAGCCCCATGCATGCCTGTTCTGTTTCTCTGTCTCTCTCTCTCTTTCTGTTTATCTCTCTCTATTTCTCTCTCTGTCTCTCTCTCTTGATACACCATATCCTTTATCTGTTCATTCTGTGGAGTCTTGATGCACCCTCTCACATACCCAAATTTGGGAAATCTTTGCAAAGTCTGCCCACTGAAGCTGTAGCTGACCCCCCAGTAGACTGAGTGGTTATGGTTTGAACCCCAGCATCTACACCAAAGGCTATTCCTCTCAGTAGCTGCCCCATCATCTAGTACCTTTCCTGACACTATACAAATGCTCAAATCTTCATTGGATTGACTGGCTTCTTTCTTATATTGGGTTTTAAAACAAAACGAATGACTATTCATGTCCCTAGTATTTTTCCTGGGTATCATTTAGCCAATTGCTCTAGTTCCTACTGCCAGAATATTGGACTTTTTCCCAGCCTCTTTGGCTGATGAACATTTTGACAACTTCTTCCCATGGAGCCACTTCAACTTTGATTTCTGTGCAACAGTCTGTCCTGCTTGCCATGGTTTGTCCCCAGCCATCAAAAACCAGCATGCCTCAGACTGGGGGGCCTTGAAGTCGGCTTCGGCCAAATCCACATAGGACTCTCTTTCTTCTGTTCACAGTACAAAAGTTGTTCTGGCATCCTGCTGTCACGTGTGCCTTCAAGGCGCCAGCTCATGAAAGCATTTTGCCGAGTTGCAATGCCCTCTGATTGCCTGAGCTTCGGGACCTTAGGATGTCTTCATCCTTTCAAAAAGGAATGACAATGAAAATTCAGTAGAAAGAAGGTTTTCTTCCATCATGAGATCGTACATAAGATTGTATCTCCTGGGAGGTGTCACTGGATGTGACTTATAAGTGTTTTATAGGTAGAAATCATTGTTTCAGGGAAGAATGGGAGTTGAGGCCAAGATAAGAAAGTTGATCTTGGGAAGAGTGTTGGGATGTACACAGCTGGGGTCAAATGCCTGCTTCCTTGCTTGGAAAAGGAGACAGGGGAAGATCTTCCCTCTGGGCTTTCTGAGCAGGACAGAGGCAGCTGGATCTACCTTCCAACAGGTCAACACAGCATGAGAGAAAGCATTTCCCCATATAGGAAATCAAGGGCAGGCAAACGGCCCCTACACAGCTCTGCGCCGAGAACTGGGAACAAAGTCAAGAAATAGTGTGAGCAGATTCAGGCAGCGAGAGACAGAGCAATGGGGTCCTGCTGTAAATCGGGCCAACATCACAGCTCATAATCTCAACTGCCATGCCACATTGCCCCCCACGTGTAGAAAAATGATTTTGGAAAGCATTCTTTTAAACAGTAAGTGATAGCAAAATAGGCCCTTAATCATCAACCCAATGCATAGAGTACTTAGTGTTACAGTTATTTTGGGAGATATAGGGATACGTCATTCACTGTCTGGCTTCAAGAGTTTGCAGTCTCGTGAAGATCAAAAGAAGCTGAATTCAAACTACTGGATTATATGCCTCCCATGACAGACCTAAGTTCGGTGCGCTCCACTTCAGCAGCCTAGGTTCATGTGTTTGGATCCTGGGTGCATACCTACACCACTTGTCAGCCATGCTGTGGTGGCAACCCACACATAAAGAAGATTGGCATTGATGTTTGCTCAGGGCTAATCCTCAGCCAAAAAAGGAAAAAAAGGAAAACACTGAAAGAGACAAAGTTGAATGGAACAAGGAATCTAGATATGACCTTCCTCTTATTTTGTTGATTGTTTTAATGTTACCACCTAGCAATTTATTGTCAAACAAGAATATTAGTGCCTTTGAAATATACCTATATATGGCTGTGCTGGCATACACACCCATATTCATATATGCATACCCATTCATACAGACATGTGATTATTTGTAGGGTGAGTGGAATCACTGAAATCTTGTCCATGTCATCATTCAGAGGGAAGGCTGGGCTAACAGTCCAGTACTAGAGAGCCATAGTGTAACTGAAGTCATACTGTTTGGAAATCAGGAGGGTGGATTCTATTTGAATCTCTGTCATTAACTAGCTGTGTGATGTTAATCAAGTCATTCCTACAGTCTGGGCTCCAGTTTCCACTTCTGCATAATTAGGCGATTAGGAAAAATTATCGCTCCCATCCCCTACAATCAGTACGTTTGTTGATCCAGTAAGAGAATCACCCTGGGCACTGAGGAACTCACACTATGGTCTGGCTCCCTGGGACAGTGATTCCTATGGATTTATAAAGGTTAGGGCACATGAGGGTGGGTGTCTTCAATTCATTCTGTGTTCATATTTGTCTGCTGCCATAACAAAATACCATAGACTTGGGGGCTTAACAACGAACATTTATTTCTCTGGAGGCTGGAAATCTGAGATCTGGTGCCAGCATGGTAAGGTTCTGGTGAGGACCCTCTTCCTGGCTGGCAGACAGCTGCTTTCTTCCTATGTCCTCATACAGTAGAGAGAGAGAAAGCTCCGGTGTCTCTTCCTCTTCTTATAAGGGCACTAATCCCATCATGGGGACCTCATCCTCATGACCTCGTCAAAACGTAATTACTTCCCAAAGGCCCCACCTCCAAATACCATCACATTGAAAGTTAGGGCTTCAAATATGGATTTGGGGGGACACAATTCAGTCATTAGCAATATGGATGCTACTTCTCCTGGAAGGTGCAGCTTCATCAATCAAGTGATTTATAGATATAAATGTTCCTTTGTCTTAAATCAGTATTGCAATTGTGAGCCACAACTTTTGCTTGCGTACACAGAGCCTTTGACTCGGCTGGTGCAGTCCTTGCCATGGAATGTTTATTGAGCAATCTGCTTTTCACTGAGGGCTAGCTGTGTGGAGAAGATAATGGTCTGTGTTTCATACAAGTAGAGGCCACGTCCACATTGTCTGGCTTCTACGAATCTGAACCAGTGGACATTAGCCTTGTGGAATAACGGGGGAGTAATTCTTCTTTTCTTTTTTGTTGTATGGATTATCTTGGGAAGCTCATTCCCAGTTAGCTCAGGAGGTAAACCCTTGGGAATGGTTGTGGAGGAAGTCTGACCTTAAGTTCTCCCACTGCCCCAGCCAGTTGCTTTTCTTTTGTTTATGGCCATAGACTAAATTTACATAGATGACGGCCATATTGGCCCCAATCGGTAACCATCCTCATAACCCAGATGTCACATGCTTTGTGACATCAGTTCAGTATTGGATTTTTATGTTGAAAGAATAGCATATTACCAAAAATATAATAATGAGAAGACTAATAAAACACCTTAAGAGTTTCACAGGGAATAAGAGAGTGCATTAATGATGGTTAGTTATCAGAACAGATAGCCCTTTTTCTAGAAGACATACCGTGGAAAATGTCAGTTATAGGAAGGAGGGAGGCAGAAATCTTTTCCTTCTTGAGAGAAGCTCCTCAGCATCACCACTTCCTATACCCTCTCTCATCCTACTTCTTTGGAAAAAAATGTCATTTCTGAAAAATCACTGAGGAGAGATCAAAAGAAACTTTCAGAACTTGAAATTTCATAGGAAGAATGAAAACTGAGAGGCACTAAAACTCATTTGTTTAAAAAAACACACAAATAAAATATGGAAAAAAGCATTTGAATATTTAAACTTATATGCTACATATGTAAAATCTTAAAAAGAGAAAACAACATAGAGAGGTTTTATGTAACTTGGCATATGCTTTATTGGGAGAGAATCACACTATTTGGTAATTACCAAAATTACTACTTCTCAAATTCTAATTATTTCATATAAAACATGTCAGTCTGGCCCCATTTTTAAGCAGAGATTTTAAATCTTTTTGTAACAAAATTGTGCAGATAGTATCATGCTTCGTGGAATATAATTATGTAACCCTTTGATGAGCAGCGTCACTCTAGAACATTCATCCATCTCCAGTTACTGAGGGAGCTCATCATGTGGCCCAACTGCCTTGGTAGCGCTCTTGCATTACAGCTATTGTGTGTGTGCTCACGACCCTGTACTCTGCCGCCTTACATTTACGTACCATTTCAGTTTTCAAAATTCTGTGGTGGGGTTTGTGCATCGTGCGGTGATAAGAGGTGCTCAATCAACGCCATTTTCATGTAGGGTAATTATTACATTTTCATTGTGGTTACAAATGGCCTGTCTTGCCTGAGTAACTATCCCCCAATATCTGGTAAATAGGCAGGCTTCCTTCCTAATGTGCGGCTTAGGTGATATTCTCAAAAGGTGGTGGGGAGTGAAGGCTATGGAAGGAATAGACACTGGTGGTTCCTCTGTATATCAGCTCATTGGTAGATTGGATTTAGGTATTCAGTCAACAATATGCTGACAACAAATACTTTTCTTTATGCCTGCTGCGAGTTGGGCTTGACATTAGGTCTCAGCAATACAACAGTGAATGAGAGACACATGTTACTTCCCACCACAAGAATACAGTCCAGTGGGTTCTATGGTTCAGAAGAGAACTTGGGAAAGTGAAATGCTAGGATGCTCAGTAACAGGGAGGGACATGGAAGGAAAATGGGGGCAGAGAGGAAATGCTTATTGCAGGAAGAACGAGTTGGAATTCTACAGAACATGGGTGTTGGAGGTGGGTGTGAGATTGGGAGGTGTAAGGGTGAGGTTGAGAGTATTCCAGGCAACATGAGCCATACAAGGGGAAGCCCAGTGATGTGAGAGGCCACGGCACATTTAAGAACCAGAAATAAAGGCAGCGTGGCTGGCTAGGGTGAATTGGGAAGAGGCTGTGGGAGGGGAGGCTGGGTGGTAGGAGGGACCAGATTCTGAAAGTCATGCTATGTGCTTTGGAGCTCATCCTAAAAGATATGCAAAGTTGTAGACATTATGGTTATTTTCAAAAAGTGCCCTGATCAGATTTCTATTTTTAAAGATTTCTCTATTTTTTGGAGAACAGAAGGGAAGAAGATAAGATTGGAAGCAAGGAGAAACGTTAAGAAGCTATTAGAATAATCTGAGTGAGAGATGATGATGACCTGATCTAGAGGGTGATAATGGAAACAGGAGATATATGAAACTAGTAGTAACGATAGCATCAAGGAAAGATTCATTGGAGAACTCTGGTGTTATTGGGTACATACTTGTTCTTGCCTGGCAAAGAGAACCATGAGATTCTTATTCCTCAAAGACCATTTTCTGTCATTTGACAGACCATTCTGCCATTCTGTCATTTAATCCTCTGTTCCCATCAAAACAAAAAGCTAGCATCCATTGGATGGCAAACACAGCATTCGTGTTGGCCCACCAGAGTCACTCCACAATTTCAAATTTTAATCCAAATCATCCGACCACAGTCTTCATGTTGAAATTTACTTTGAATCAAGATTAAAGTTTGCCACTTTAAAAATTGCACAATTTAGCATTTAGTCCAGAGTTTTTCTGTGGGACCACTTTTTTCAAATGACAAAATGAGAATGAGATACTTAATTCCTTATAAAGTTTGCTTTTACAGTCATTCTTATGAATGAAATTTATATCCACGAGATGAATTACATGTAAGCGCTTCAGGTTTTTATCCCCTCCAACTGGGAAGGTCTATATCACTATGGGTTTTCATTGAAAGCTAGTGAAGCTCATTTTGGAATTTGGTAGAAAGATTATCAGGAAGATTCCTGAAATCCATGTGAAGTTGGAGGTCAACACTTGGGATCAGGTGGGAACCAAGAGACCTCCAGAGGCCTCTGGAAGCCATCTTGCCAGCAGGCTGGTCTGCAATGACTGTGCCTCAACCATCCATTGCATTCTTGTCATTTGCTCAAGAAGCACTGCCCTGAATGGAGGGGCTTAGGTCAAATGCCTACCTCTCAGGAAGAAGGCACATTTGTTCCATTTGGTTTCCTAAAAGGGAGATGGTCACCTTGATATACCTTTGTACTAAGTTTATATACACTGAGAGTGAGACAATTTCCCCAAAAGGAAATTTAGATGCCGCTATGGACTGAATGTTTGTGCTTCTCCAAAATTCATATGTTGAAACCCTAATCCACAATGTGATGGTATTTGGAGATGAGGCCTTTGGGAGGTAATTAGGTCATGAGGGTAGAGCCCTCATGACACGATTAGTGCCCATATAAGAAGAGACATGAGACAAGAGAGCTTGCTTCATCTCTCTCTGTCTCTCTCTGCCATGTGAGGACACGGTGAGAAGGAGGGTGTCTGCATACCAGGCAGAGGGCTTCACCAGAACCTAGAACCTAACGATGCTGGTGCCCTGATCTCAGACTTCTCAGCCTCCAGAATTAGTAGATCTTAAGAAGCCAAAATATGACAATTTCCACTGCAGTTTGCTTTGCCCATATAAAAATGTTAAGAACCACTGGTTTGTCAAACATTTAGACCAATTGGTGTAGATATTTTCCTATTATATATAGTATCTGCCTCAAGTAAGGAAAACCTCTTTGACAAAAGACCACATGTACTTAAGTAGATCATTATACCACGTATATGGCCATACGAGTCTTCTTATGTCAAGTGAACAGCTTAAATGAGACTGGCTTGACTGTGATTTGCAGTAGCAGATCGTGACATTGCCCCTTACTGATGCCAGTTCAAACACAGCCACCTATTCTTTGTGTTGGACCAGGGAGCCCTAATAAGATTTAAAAGATAAAATACAGTTTGCTGATGGGTTAAGTTAGTTATTTTACGTGCGTTGCTGAAAATCTAAGTAAATTTCACCCAATCCATTACATGCAATGAATCAGATTACACGTGACACCTCTTCTCTGTGACAAATGGGTTTATAAAGTATTACTCACACAGCATAGTGGTAATCTATCTGCCCGATGGCTGGAACCCAGGCACTCTATTTTTCTGTAACAGTTCTAATTCATCATTTGAAAGCATCATAAAACATGCAAATACTTCTTTCTCAACAGGAGATAAATAAGGTATCAACACCAAAATAACAGTATTTTCTCCCAAAGTTGTGATGGGATAGAAGAACCAATCAATCCATCCAAAGCTCAACAGATCTCAGGGATATGAAAATGTTCACAGGAGATTATGAAATTGGGCTCATTCAAGTTTGTAGATTGAATTACCTAACTTTGAATGGTCTAGCCAGTTGAGATCTACTCAATGGCTATGTCTCAAACATATACTCCAAAGAAAGCTGGAAATTATTAACCCCCTCATTTTTCAAATATCTTCCAATTGCAATAACATTATGCTTTTTGTAACACATCTCATTCAATTACTTTAGTACAAGTGATATTTTAGTGCTGATAGAAGTGGCAAAACTATTTTCCACCTCAATATTCTGACATTTATCATCATCCCACTCCCCAAAGCTGCCTGCTCTGTAATTCCATTTCTAGACCAACATTGTCAATCATGTTTCTGTAAATTATGGGCAATTTCATAGACAAGGAGCTTTCAGCTCTATATCAACACTTGGAAGATTATAATACTCTCCCAAAGGTTGTCTTTCCCTTTAAATTGATGAGATATTGATGTTTCAGGTATGAATTTTAAAATATCCTGTGCTAAAAGGCTATCTTAGCTGGGAAAAGCTTAGCATTCGGCAACTACACCATTATAATCATTTGAACATAAGGGCTTTCCTGAAAATATGAAGGATTTCTTTTATAAGTATGAGGAGGGAAAGAAACATTTTATTTCAGATTTTGAAATTTCTCTTCCTTATTGTGTACATAATCTCAGATGAGTGTGGGGACGGAAGAGAGAAGAGTGTCACCTCTGTCTGATAATTGCTTTACGGATCAAGTATAAACACTCAAAGACAATGCAGGCTCAACTGGAGAGCAAATTCTTCTTCATACCAGACACTGCTATGAACACAGTGAATTTTCCTCTACATTTTTGGAGCAGTGTGTGTTATAAAACACACACACACAAGGCTTTTTCAAGAGCACTTTCTTCTGTCTTTGGCGATGCAGAGCATACTCATGTTGGCCTCTAAGCATCTTCATTAATCATCCTTGATTGTGGGACCATTGTACAAGAGAAGATCATGTAAAGGAACAGAAAGGTGCATTGTAGCATAGAAAATCATCCCTGGGAACTGCTTGGAAAAGGTTTCTCTTGGTAAAATTGGCCCAGAACAACCATAGACATCTTAGTATTTACCAGAATTCTTGGCCATACACTTGAGACTGTGGAAGATTTTAAAACCTGGTTCAACTTTCTGCCTACACTTATTTTACCCAGACATATCCAAAGAATGGATTGCAGCAAAGAAAACTCACATGTGGGACTTCTGAGAAAATACCGTTGCCTTGAGATCTCTAAACTTTCCTGAAGTGTTGAGTAATTTATATCAAAGTCTAAAAGGATAAGTTAGAAAAATGAGGCTACAACTGACACTGCTCAGGAGGATATACTATAATGTAGAGGTACCATAATGGAACTAGAGAAGCTATTGGCATTTGCTACAGACAAATATGCATTGGGAGTAAAAAAGAGCCTGCAAATATCTTATTTGGAAAATGACTGGTCATGCATAAGCACATCAAGAATAGAGGTAGAAGTTAGAGGTAATAGTAGTCAGGTGTGAATCAGAGTACATTAAAGTTAAATATAGTATTAGAATATATAAATAAGTATGCATCACATAATGAAATGAGAGGAAATTGCCTCATTATTTTTAGCAATAAATAGTCCTCTACTTCAAAATGCATTGGATTTATATTACAAAAAATATATAGGAGGTTTGAAGAATATTCATAGAAGAATGTGAAACATGCTTCAGTGATAAAAAATAACATTGGTAGGGTATGACGCCAGAGATTGCTGAACTCAGAGACAGTAGTGAGCTTACAACTTATGGAGGGGAGATACTCATGGAGGAAGTGATGGTAACACAGGATCTGAAGGCAAAAGCTGGCCATGTGAAAGGAGTCAGAGAGCCAGGGTGATGGAGAGTGGCTGTTCAGGCCTTTGTGAAGCCCCAGAGTTTAGGGAACATGATATGTTAAGAAGCAAGAGAGGCTATGTCAAGAATGGTCTTGTCCTGCCGGGACAGTGAGATGCTGAGAGCTGGACCATAACTACTCTTGAGAACCTGATACTAAGGTTCACTTCAGACTGTAAACGAGAGATGACATCTGTCAGATCTTTCTTTTCCCCTCCTTGGTGTCTTCATTCACTGTCTCAATTTCTTGCCCTTCCACCATTTTGTAGAGACCATGTTTGTTTCTGCAGCTCCACGTGGTGGTACCATTCAAAGTATTTGTTTTCCCGATTTTTGTGAATCTGATTTTTGCTATTTCTTTCTGCTTAATTTTTTGGCAACCATTTCTCAGATGAGTACTCATATTTTTAAGTACTTGATTTCTTGTTTTGAGGTCTTTACAGCTTTTAAGCACACTGCATAGACAGGATACAAAATAACTGATTGTTTTTCAAAAAGGTTACCCATGGTCGTGAAATACAAAGAAAGACTGAGGAACTGTCAAAGACTGGGGGAGACTAAGGAGACAAGACAACTAAATGTAATGTGGAATCCTGCATTGGATCCTGGTCCATAAATAGAACACTAGGGGTAAAACTGGTGAGACCTTAATAAGATCTCTAGATTGGTTAATAGCATTCTATCAATGACAATTTCCTGGTTTTATAATTGTACTGATGACATAAGATGTTAACATTAGAAAAAGAGGTTTAGAGAGTATACAGAACTCTGCTGTTTTGGCAACTTTCGGAAAGTCTATAATTATCCTAAAATAAAAAGTTAAAAAGTAAATAAAGGGGCCGGCCTGGTGGCGCAGCGGTTGAGTGCGCACGTCCCACTTTGGCGGCCTGGGGTTCGCCGGTTCGGATCCCGGGTGCAGACACGGCACCGCTGGGCAAGCCATGCTGTGGCAGGTGTCCCACATGTAAAGTAGAGGAAGATGGGCACGGATGTTAGCTCAGGGCCAGTCTGCCTCAGCCAAAAGAGGAAGATTGGCAGCAGTTCGCTCAGGGCTCATCTTCCTCCAAAAAAAAAAAGTAAATAAAGCTGAAGTTAACAGGAAAAAAACATCCTGCAATTCTCCGGCATTTTAAAAGTGGTGGATGTATTCTTTTTCTTTTGTTTGGCTTAGAGTTTTTTTTTAAATGCTCTACAAGCATTTATGTACATTCCTTATATGCTACTCAGATTATTGGGTTTTGTTTCAGGTTGTTTCTATGGCATATGAGAGCTTCATTTCTCTTTTTTTAAAATTGAGATAGAATTCACATAACATAAAATAAACCGTTTTAAAGTGTCCAATTCAGTGACATTTAACACATTCACAATGTTGTGCAACCATCACCTCTGCCTAGTTCCAAAATATTTTCATCTCCCCAAAAGGAAACCCTGTACTCATTCAACAGTCACTGCTCATTCGCCCACCCTATCCCTACACCCTAGCCCTTGGCAACCACTAATCTACTTTTTGGTCTGGATTTACCATGTAGATCTGGACATTTCATGTAAACGGGAGTGACAATATGTGGTCTTTTGTGCTTGGCTTCTTTCATGGAGCATGATGTTTTCAAGGTTCATCCACATTGTTGCATATGCCACTGCTTCACTCCATTTGAAGGCTAAATGATATTTCATTGTATGGCTAGACCATGTTTTGTTTGTCCATTCACCTGTTGATAGAGATTTGGATTATTTTCACCTTTTGGCTATCGCGAATAGTGCTGCTATGAACATTCACATGCAAGTCCCTATTTGAGCCCGTTTTCATTTATCTTGGGTACACACCTAGGAGTGCCATTGCTGGGTCATCGGGTAATTCCATGTTTAACTTACTGAGCCTCACTTTACATATCCCAATTCTATTCTTTGGCAGAGATCCTACTGGGTTACTTTTCCTCTAACTATATTCTGTAAGTGTGTTCAACCAACATGCACATCCTAGAATTCATCCTTCGGGGCTATGCTCTTTTAGGACTACTTTTATAACGTTAGTTTCTTAAAACAACTACCGAGTATGGTCAGTCCTGTCTCCTTTTCTCACAATTACCATACTTATATATCGTTGCCTATTCAAACACAGTCACATATGGGATACGTTTTAATTCACTCTTCAGATTTATGAACACGTGTTTTTAGCAATAGCCTTTTTTCATTTTAAATAGAATATCCCAGGCTTTGTTTTACTTTCCTGAGATGAGTTCTATAGTATGGTATCCACTGGGCCCACTGTCTTTACTGAAGGAAATGTGTCTTGCCTCGCATCTTGTTGTTTTTCTGCTATGCCTTCCATCATCCTTGCCACGTCACTTTTGCTTCTCATCTATGTCTACTTTGAGAAATGCACCTTCTTATTTTCTCCCATTTTTCCCTATGGCCACCGTTTACTATCTCCACCTTCTCTCCTGGCCCCAAACAGCAGGCTTGAATTCATTTAGGTAGATACACCGCTTCTACTCCAGGCCCCTGGGGATGGCACATTGTGGTCCTAACCTCTTCTGATTAGGAACGTTCTAGAGTAATTTGAATAAGCATGCCATTTTCTCTCTAAAATAGAATATACAATCTAATTTGAACAGAGAACACACCTGAGGCTGCTCTTCTCGTGACCATTTCTTGTAGTTGGGTTCACTCTTCAACCAAATCTAAATGGGCCCTTGTCCTTCTCATCAGCTAACCATTTCCGCTAATACCAAATGGAAACTCACCATGAGGTGCCTTTCTCTCCCCGCTTGTCACTGTTCCGTCTCACTCTATTGTTTTCCCAACCCATGTACACTTCTACGTGGACTATTAAATGGCTACAATATCTTTTTAGCCAAGGCGTGATGATTTCTCTTTCTTATGCTTCTTTATTATAAAGAAGGCACAGCACATTTGGCTGAGGCTGCTGCATAAAAGTGCCAAAATTAAATCACAAGTTTTGCCTCCATTATATCCTAATACAGTCCCAAATTAAATTCTTCTCACAATAATGTGAAACACACAGCCACCTCCAGAGCTTCGTATGACTAGAGTTATTTCCCTTGGATTCATCTTAACTCATTATCAGAGTCCATGCCACCTAATCTTTAGCTGGGCACCTGCTCTTTTCCCTTGTGCATTATATCTGCACAACAGACAACCTCATCCTGTTGGGCCCCTTCCATCAGCCTCCTCCTTTCTCAGAATCTTGCAGAGGTCATTGCCAACATGCTTGGCTGGGGATGGGGAGAGTCTGAAATGAAATAAAATAAAATCAATAAAGTAAAATGACTAGGATGTAACTTCCCACTCTGGCATACAAGCTCTGTAAGGTCTTAGACCGTGCTCCCTTTGCACTTGGACCTCCACATGGACCGTGTCCCCTTTGCACTCAGATCTCCACGTGGACCACGTTCCCTTTGCACCTGGATCTCCACATCTGCAATTCTCCAACTCATGCTTAAGTATTGCCTGATGGATGTTGAGTACTCATTAAATATTGCATTTGGAGCATCACATCTGCAATCCTCCAACCCATGCTTAAATAAATTTGACCTGGTACATATTGGGTAGTCATTAAAGGTTGAGTGAAAATTTGGGCCCACATATACATTCCCTTCTTTGTTTCTCACCCTTTCTTTTCATCATCGTCTCTCCCCAAATATCAGCTTTCCAGCATTTCTCAGAACACAGTGGTCTCTCTCACATTCCTACACCTTTGCACCAGCTGTTTGCTTTGTCTGGTATATGTCTCCACACATCTGAAAACTCAGAGCATCAGCTTCTCATTTCTGAAGAAAGATTTCACCGAACATCCAAAGCTGAAGGAGGCATTCTTGTCCTATTTTCTCATATCGCCTTGTGTACATTACACATTTATCTATATTAAATATTATTTCAAATATGTTTAAATATTTGGATATATTTACAGTTAAATATATTGGTAATGGAAATATTTACACAGTTATTCATGATTTGATATTTATATAAATATGATCACAAGGGACAAATTCTTCTTTGACTTTCTCTTTTTTACTTTTATATGTATATATTTTTATTATTTTTTTTTTTGGTGAGGAAGATTCTCCTGAGTTCGCATTCTCCTTGAGCCAACCTTCCTTTATTTTGTATGTGGGACTCCCCCACGGCATGGCCTGATGAGCAGTGTATAGGTCTCTGCCTGGGGATCTGAACCTGAGGACACTGGGCTGCCGAAGCAGAGCATGCGAACTTAACCACTATGCCACTGGGCCGGTCCCTACTTCCTATTTTTTTTTTTAATTCAATGTAAGTTTGCTAAATTTGTTCGAGTTGAAGTCTATAGCTATAATTTATTAGTTATCACTATTCCATTCTATCAACAGATCATCTAAGGAAAAATTGAAATTATTTTCTGCTGTGATCACTAGTGGGCCATTATTGGTTTGTTTTTCCATGTCTGGACATGTGCCCTATTAGAAGCTAGTTTTACCAGACTAAACTTCCCATAGTACATAGATTATTTAGTTGAATTTTTGGGTTCTGCTGTAAACTTCTTCCTCTAAACCTAAAACTTGCTAGCACAAAGTATGAATGAATTGAATGCTGTCTATATGTTGGTAATAGAGTGTCTATTATGGGTTTCAAAATTGCATCCTACATGCAGATCTCCAAGTGTACCCATTTGCACTTATATGGGCAATTTTCATGTAAGGTATATTCATAATATTAATGCAATGTCAGCAGCCGTATTTTGCTCCTTCTATTATTCTACTGAATTTAATTGAAAAGCAAGCGTTATTTGAGTGATTTTAGCATTGGAGTAAAAACTATTCCCAATGGGATCCATTCAATAATACTCATATACATCAACTGACAATTATGTTTTTATTCCCAGCATTCTGAAGTTAATCATTATTCACTCTACTCTCAGGTTAAAAAAATAATAATAATCAAAAGTGCAACTGAATCGACAAAACAAATCTAAATCTAGGGAATTCTCCTTAGAATGTGTTGAGGGAAAAACAAAAGCAATACGGCGCATACCTCTAATGGACATTGTTCGTGGAATCATGGCTTTGAATCCCAGACTTTGATCTAATTAAAATTGAGCCTTAATTCACCACGAAGAGAGTGATTTGCATTAGAGGGTCTTATATATTCTTTTTATTTCCTACATAGAATTCTGGTTTTCTTCAAAATACAGTTCATAGGTGCGGTGTTGCCTTTGAATATTCAGAGCTACTCAAGTTGTCCCTAATGACTAATTATGATAGAAAACTGTAAGGCAATAACATTTTTTATCAAGGAATGCTGGAGGGACTTAATGAGCCAGTGAAGAGGAATGAGGTGTTTGACAATCTGAGAGTTCAAGATTGTGAAACTGCTCTCTTACAGGAGGAAAATTTAAGATTCTTCACACACATTCTTAATAGAACCAAGCAGATGAAGATGTTCATACATCATGTAACCAGCATAGATAGATTTAAGGTCTTTCATTTTTTTCCTTTTAAATCTCTAATTAATCAAGTTTCAGAATAATTGAGTCTGTACACCTGAGTGCTTCCGAAGCTCTATCACGTACAAGCACAATTGGATTTTTGCATTCCTACCGTCTTTTTCTAATACAAGGTTAACAATTGATCATATCAGAAGTTCTCTGTGGTCCAAACTCCCATTATCTCAATTGTGTACTGTCTTGTGCTGCATATTCAGTCTCTACACACTGGCCCTAGAAAAACAAGGACAATGTTTTGGATTATACTAAAATGTTTAATCATCTTTCCCCAAACAGTGTTGCTTTAGGATATAGGGATACCCTTGAGCATCAGTGACGCAATAAATAAATTGATCCATTTGAACGTCCCTACAATTGTTTGTTTTTTTCCCAGCTTTTGGAGTTCACAACAGTATGCAAAATGAAGCAGTGCTTGAAAAACATGTGTGGAGTCATAAGGAAAAAGCAGAAATGTTTCCCTTTATGACAAGACTGAACATGGAGAATGAAAATTTTACACATCAAAGAGATCCGTGAATGGATATTCTAATTGTTCTGTCATTCTTCAGACCTGGCTGGAGTGACGGCGTTAGCTGTGATAGGTAAGAATATGCCTCAGGCAAAGAGGAAACACAGCTTGTGATAATATGATATTTTAGTATCTACTGAGTTCTTGTGGAGTTATGGCCTCATTTCTGTCTTACAAAAAATTTTGGGGCAGACAGAGAAAATGTTGTTACTATCACCATGTTATAGCAGAAGAAATCGGAAATCCGGCAAATTGGTCATTTGCCCCAATTTTCCATGGCCAGTCAATGCCAAAGTCATGATCAGAATCCAGGACTTTGAAATCTTTGCGGAGTAAAGTTTTCTCCATCCTAGTTCTCTCTCCATCGTTTAGAGCAGGAAAAGTTACTAAGAATTATACAAGGAATTGGAACCTTAAATTAATGTATTCAGTATCAAATATGCAGGGCTTTCTGATATGCAGGATAAAATAACTTTATTGACTCTGGAGTCTGAAGGAAAAAAGAAGCAGCACTGACAACAGTAAAAAAGAAAAAAATCAGGATATGAGCCAAAAGCATCAACAATTCCAAGTAAAGATAATCAAATAATGTTTTACACAGAATTTCTAATGAAAATATCCAAAAAGATCTCTTTATAAAGACATCTGCTAGTTGAATAGTCATTACTTTTGACTCAAAATTATTTGACCTAAACCCACTTGGAAAAAACAGCATGATATAGCAGCGATGAAGTAGATGAAAAGAATTCCCTTTAATCAGCTTCAGATGTAAAAGAAATGTGAATTGTGAATCAAGTCTAGATTTCTTGGCATTGTTCTAAGATAAGAATACTTAATAGCACTTTAAAAATACTAACTTTTGTATTAATGAAAGGATTTATAGTATTCTATTAATGTTTGTAGAGGCTTGTCAGAAGGAAACCTATGTTTTGGTGGCCTCTTGGAGGAGGAATGAATGAGCTGAGTCATTAGGGTTCCCAACTGCCTCAGATTCAACGCTGTTCATGAAATTTTCTTGCCTTGAAGGTGAACATACATTATGGAGAAGAAATAACAACAAAACGAAAAAATGTAAGCCATCAGTAAGAATCTCTGCAGGGAAATCTGCAAATATAACTATTCTGAGAAAAGAGGTTCATCTGAAGATAGGTGAGCCCAAACTTATGGAATTGGTAGAGATGACGATGAATCATGGACCACGTCTTTAAATGGAATGGAGTCAGCGTGACATTTACTTATAATCATGCAGAAAGCACTGGAAAGGAAGGTATCCGTGGAGAAGAGGGTTCCTGCCATCCTTGGGAGTATTTTGTGTAGTTCAACAGCAGAGGTAACCTTGTAAGTCTGAATGCTGAGAGGTTATTTGAACACAGAGACTTATATAAAAGCACAATAGAATATTCCTTCTGCAAGGTAAAACATCAACATCGCAAAAGCCTTGATTAAGTCTGCTGGGATATTTAAGGTGGTAACAATCCAGAACTCATGAGCTGAAGAACTATGGGATAGTTCCCATACGTAATTCTGCGTGTCTGTGGGAGATTTCTGCTCTACTCCAATCATGACCTGATAACTTCAGAAAGGAAAGAAATTTAACACATCTGTAGAAGATTCTACCTGTTTGAGGAACCTTAGGAATTAGCCTAGTTCAGTGATTCTGGAACTGTGGTCCTGGGATGAGCGGCACCAGCATTATCTGGGAACTTCTTAGAAGTGCAAATTCTGGGGTCCGGCGTTTGACCTACTGAATCAGAACCTCTGCAGGTGAGGCCCTCTAGGTGATGGCAGAGCTTGCTAAAGTTGGAGAACTCTGCTCTAATTAAGTTTTGCCTCCAACTCTACCATGCCAGAGGGTAGTGGTTGCCCAAGAGCATAAGCTATTACAACCTGACCTAAAAGAGCTTCCTTGTTGCATTCCTAAAGAGTCAAACTCTCAGTGTTAGGATGTAATGAGTTTGTTGTTAACACTTGGCTCCTCCTGTAGGTTTTTGTTTAATAGCTTGGGTTCATCAGCGCCACCCTCTAGGCACACCTGCTGACACTTATTTGTCCCAAGAATATACACGTAATGGAATTGGGGCTGTGATAAGATTATTTCCCTAATGATAACCTGGAAATAAAATTGCTAAGAAAATTGCCTTAAAGTTAAAAAAATACATAAGTAGTGACTGACGCCTGTATGAGTTAAAGCCATCCACCTTATTTTTCCTATTAAAATTTAAAAAAAGCATTAAAAACAACTATGAGTGGTGGTGTTCTATTGTTAGTTAATTTTCCGATGCAAAGAAATTGCATCCTCGCAGAAGGAAAAAGATACCCTCCTCATTAAAGTCATTCTCTTCCATCAGAACTGGAGGATTACTGATGAAATCCTTCCCTGTTAAGATAACTAAGCAATAGAACAGATCTTAAATCACAGAAGGAAATACCGATAAACTGTATGATCACAAATTATTTATCTCGAATAAACTGCTTATTTTCTAAAAAAAAGTTACTGATATCAACACAATAAGAAAGAGAAAAACTAATTAATCAATTTCACAATGTGAATTGTGAGGCAGAAAAGAAATATATCCCCAAACTGCATGAAATCTGATTTATTTGAAGGGCAAGTTCTTTGAAAATTTCAAGTAACTTATTACTCTATGAGTGTAGTTTAAACAATGTTTCCTCCACCATTCTGTCAGACTACTGTAACACTGATTTTTTAAAACGCAAGGAAAAAATGAAATATAGAATAATTAGCTCCAGCTTCCATCAAGCATACATATGCAACCATAAAAATAAAACATTAGGAATTGTAATGTACTGGTTGGAAAATACACAAAATTTCTAAATGAAGTTTATTCCAGCAATGTGAAGATGTTTACTACCAGGTGATCTACTAAAATATCATCATATGGACATTGGAAAAGGAAGATAACGCGATCACAGCAACGTATCTGGGAGAAAAATTAACAAATGTGAAACCACATAAAATGGGGAAAAATACAATTTGTAAAAGAAACTTCCGGCAAACATCATATAATGATATAATACTTTGCTGCAGGAGGGCTTCAGGGAAAATGAGCTCCTACATGGAGAACAAAATGTCAGTTTCTCCTCCCCTGTCTTCAGGCACATTCCCAAAAGTGCCCCAAATTCTCCTACAGCACTGGGATATGGGCCAGACTGACCCATCCCTACAAAGCCCATCCAGAGCAGGTTACCTTTATTTCCTCCTTGGCTGGTGCCTAATGAAGATACCAAGAGTTCTTCGAAAAATCACATTCTTTGCTGGCCTTTTGCAAGCTGAGAAGGACCTTGAGAAGATGGTACTGTCTGATCCAGGCTGTATTGGGGAAACAGCATGCATAAAAAAACCCTAAACAGATAAGAGTAGAGATGCATTTCCCCAAATGTACAATGGATGCTGGTAATCCCTCATGATATTAGTACGTGTTTTACATACGTACACACAACACACACAAGCAAACAAGGGCTCTGTGGACAAATAAGTTTGCACAGTGCTGGGTTAAATAGTTAAAATAGCCTTCTTCACCAAGAGATGCCAGCGTCTTGGAGATGCTAATGGTCAGGATGAACTTCTACATAGGAGGACTTCTCAGATGGGTGTTTGTCACACCCATCTTGTCACCCAATACCCTCCAATTTTCCCTCATACTGTACTGAAATATACACCCCCAAAAAGCAAGATATATTAAACACATATGTTATAATATATTTTTGTTGCAATATCAAAAGTACATATTTCACCTACCAATTCATGTAATATTGCTTTATATTACCACACTGTTTAGGTATTTTTTTTTAACGCATGCTGTTTTATACTTATTTCATCTGCAGAAAATCAGTCTTAGAACATTTATTGGGAAACACTCTTTACACTATAGATGGTTCCAATTGCATTTGTCTGTTATTTAAGTTCTTCTAACCAATCCTAAATATAACACAAAATAGCGCAGCAAAAGTACTTAATTTAACTCAGTATAAACCAAATAAGTTGAAGACTGTGAGAAAATAATACCAAAGCAGACATCCCCTGTTAATTATAAACAAGCGGGCAAAACCAGTCAAAAAGAGTAATCGCTGCCCTACAAAGAGACACATCATTGTAGAGTCAGCAGCTCAAAAAAATTTCGTATATTGAGTAAACCAGTCTTTACGCTTTTCCTTATTATGTTTTTGAGTCTAAAAAAATAGATTCAATAAATGATAGAAATTGAAATACAGGAAATTTTTCATTGCCTAAAATATAGCTGTGACAGTTAAAACAGTCACAGCTGCATCCACACAGACACTTATTTCCAAAACGAACAACAGAGGATAAAAAAGACAGAGACCAATAAGATCATCACGGGCCAAGATAGTTCAAGTGTAATTGATTTGACTAATCCCAGATGATGAAATTTTTTAAGCCAAGTTTATTAAAAAACCCATTCCACAAAATGAAAATCAATTGCAATAGATATAAAAACAGATGTTGTAATAGTTTATCATCTTATAAGAACGCTTAGAAAACAAGTGGAAAATACTTAATACCAGAACGAAACAATGAGCAATGACACAAATTATAGAAGAAAAAAAAAGCAGATAGCTGTTAAGCATGAGAGGCAGCCTTCTGCTTTATAACAAGAGAACAATGAAAATATTTTACCTAGCGAATTGTCATCTCATATGCTCTTAGTAGGACTGGAAACATTTTAGAACGTTCCTGGAAAGCAGTTTGGGCATTGGTATTGAGTCTTTACAATATTCATGACTTTTGACCAAGTAATCTCAATTTTAGGAACATTTCCTAAAGGAACTTCAGAAATACAATGAGATTTGTGTGGATAGTCATTATTGTATTTTTTATAATACCTAAAAATTAGAAGCAACCTAAATATGTGAGTATATGTAAGTTGACTGAGGAACATAATCATATTATGTAGTGCAGCCACAGAAAGAAACAATGCTTATGATATGATGTTATAAGAAAAAAATGAGATATAAAGGAATATATATGATGTGATCCCCATTATGTTAAAGATATATATTGAGATTTCTGGTTAGCATATCAATATGAGTTTGGACATCTAAATCCCATGAACCCAATCGAATTCTCCCTACATAATCAACTAAAATTTGAAATTGAATAATTTGTCTTACTCAAAGGATGGTATCTATATACCAAAATCTTACTGAAACTAACAAGAGTAACCATGAAAATTTCTTATCAATTCACACATACACACACACACACACACACACACACACACACACACACGCTCTAGGGAAGGTACATCTATAAAGTAGAAACAGAAGCCTTGGAGAAGCAAATGGAAATCAGAAATTAACAAATGGAGACAAAAAAGAAAAACAAAATGAGAACAGCAGTGGGAACAAAGAAGAGCAGACTGCATACTAAAGAAACCTGAATTGCTGAAATAAAAAACAGCTGTGAGGAAGTAACACTAAGCCAAGGAAGTGAAAAAATGGCCGAGAACAACGGAAGGAAAGATGTATGACAATTGATAGGTGGCTGACTCAGAGCTCCAAATTAGGTATAGGAAAAACTCCAAACCAGAAAACCAGAAGACATGAAGGAGAAGAAAGCTTTGCTAAAGAAAGACCTCAAGCTCCAGATCAAAGGACTTGCCCAGGGCCAAGTAAAATTCCTGAAAACACCTTGCCGCAGCATGAAGAGTGTAAACTTATCCTATGCACCACAGAAATCTGAACAGAGGAGAAACGTCTCCAAAAATCTGAGGGGAGCTGCTAGTTCGTGACCTGGGGGTTCCACCTAGCTCTCCACAGAAGAGGTGCCAACACAAGCAAAGAACATGCTGTCTGTGCTCTCCAGAGAAAATGTATTTAAAGATGTTATTCCAACAACCAAGAAATTAACTTAAGAAGGAACTCATGAAAGGAAATTGGGGTGTGAAAGGACTGAAGACAAACGTGTCAGTGTGAAGTTTAAATGCTTGCTGTGCATGTGTTTACAAAGGGAGGCAAATGTCAGAAGACCCAGACAAAAGAATTAGCATTCTTTAATTCAAAAGACAAAAGAGTTAACACGAACACAGCTTCACTATGGAAAGAACACACCTAGAAATGAACCCCAGGTGTGTGTAGGTGTGAAAGTGTGTGCATGTTTGCCTACGTTTAAAATATAAAAACGGTATTCCCAATCAGTGAGAGAAAGAAGAGGGAAAAGATAGGTCCCCGCTTCACGCCAAACACCAAATGTTTCCAGGGAGGATAACAATCTTATTTAGGAAGTGAAGTAGTGAGAGAAGTAGGAGAAAACATAAAGGCAGGTTTACCTTAACCTGCGTTAGAGAAGGTTCTTACACTAATGATGGGTAAGGTTAGTGAGCGCTTGAAAAAATTTCAAGTATGAAACTAGGTAAATAAAAAGCAGAAAAACTTGATTTTCACAACATTTATCAGAGAGAAGAGGTTACAATTCCTAATTTATCAATTGCACCTGTAAAGCAATAAACAACAGCATATCAAAAATGCTCAAAGAGAAAAAACACAACAAAATATTGGAAGCTTACACAGAAAGGAAATGAAATAAGTAAAAATAAAGACAAAGTCCTTAACCTCAGGAGAAATCAGAGGTAGAAAAACCGCAACTCTATTTCTGAATAGTTTTAGCCTATAAAATAGTTAAAAGTTTAAAGTATATAATAGCCAGTATTTGTTAATTTGGCACTCCCAGATGCCTATTTTTCTTTTATAATATCCAAGACTATACTATACCCTACAATTTAAATATACTAAATATATGAAATATGTATTTTTTTCTACCTAAGTGTAACGTACTATCTTGTGATGCGGTTTGTCAGGAGGGACATTCTCTTTTTCCACCAAGTTTTAAGTCAGAGCAGATTAGTTTAAACTGCAGCCAGCGATCGGGTTTAGAGAGGGGTGATTAAATCTGAACGCAGTTCCGGGTCTGAGCTGTATCATTTCTGTTGTGAAATAGCAAATGGAACATGCGCTCAGACGCTCTCTTGCTTGGTTCTGTACGGAAGCAGTGGGCCAGGGTCTTTCGTGTTCTCTTCGGCTCTTGGGGGCAGAGAAAGCTCCCTCTATTTTGAGAATTTCTGCTTTGAAATATGCTTTGGGGCCAGCAGGCATTGGTGGATTTCCAGTTACACGACATTTTCTCCACATTTGATATTGCCAATCTTTCCAAAGATTTCATAATTTAGTCATTCTGGTGCGTATGGTTTTAATTGTAATTTCCCTGAGACTAACCAAGTTGAGCACACTGTTAAAATATATATATACATATATATATATTCGAGAAATATACAACATGAAGGAAAGTCACAGTAGCTAAGTAATATATATAATATGAATATATTGTATATTAATAGACATAATATGAATATATATTCATGTATAATGAACATGATATGAATATATTATAAATATATTATGAAAATATGAATATAATATGATTATATATGAATATATTATATATTAATAGATGTATAATATGTGTTATAAAAACATAAATCAACATATTTGTAATATATAAACATATACATTTACAATATAAAAATAGTATATATATGTATATATATGTCTGTGTGTGTTTCGCCATTTGTATATCCTTTCTTTTTTTTTGTAGTATCTGTCTTAGATTTTTAATCTATAAAAATCGCAAAGTGTCAAATATATGCCTTATATTTTCTTCTGGTCTTACTCCATGCATTCTTTTTTACACTAAGTCCTTATAAATAAAAGTTTTACCAGTAAGACTGAAAAACATATTTATCAAAGAAAACTATTTCCTTTTGGAGTTTAATCCTTGCCAAGAAGTCACAGGGACCCGTGTAAACCCTGTGACTTTGAATGGGGAGAGAATGTTATGGAGCCCCAGGGCCCGCAGATACAGCAGAGTTTGGGACAGGAAAGGCTTGTCTCGGCTCCCTCATTGATTAGCAAGTGTTGCCTTGGGCACACTATTCAAACTCTCCATACCTTATTTTCTTTATCCTTGAAATGATCCAACAGGTTGCTAGAGGATTGAATGATGCAGAGTCCGTATTTCTCATCATGTGTATATTTGTTTACTTAGACTAGAACCTCGCAAGGTGGCTGTTCTATTACATCTCATCCGAAGCTCCCTGGACTCCTGTATGAGTTTCTTTAATTAACTCAGGGTTAGCAGAGTAAAGCATGAAATCGAAAACCTCCATCAATGCATGTTCGAGTAGTTACTTGTAGTTCACAGATTTCACAAATTTTGAGGATAGAAGTTCCTTATAATAGATAAATACTACTCCTCATAACGCTTCCATCCCTGTGTTAGGACTTACCTCATCAGAAATGAAACTGCAAAAAGAATAACCCTGGGCAGCTGGTGCTGTTTCTTTGAATTGCTTACAGCAAAGAGCACCTCAGAAAACAGACTGAAATATCCCTGTGTGTGTTGAAAACAATCATTAGAAGCATCTGTTTGGTCTGATCCCCTCGAGGCTTAAGAATAACACCAGCAATAGTATTGCTAATTAGCAGAACCTTATTTCTCTTCATTTGATTTGTTACTTAATCAAATTAAAATGAGTTGGATACATTTCAGGAAGAAAGATTTCACTAGTATCCACCTAGGTTGCAAAGGCAAGCTGATTTAATCAAGTTTCATATTTTAGGAAAACCCCAATAAGCCAAGCAGGCTCCGAGAAGACGCTCTTGATTTCTAGATTTGGCGCTTCTTGGCAGCCTGCTGGAGGAACCAGCAGGTGGCACTGTTCAGGGTTTGAACCACAAAGAACAGGAATGGTTCAGTAGGTTGAACGGAAGGGACATTTCCAAAGACCCGCCCATTTTGCGCCTGTGCCTGGAAGATTGGCTTCCTTTGGGCCCTCACTCAGTTTGATGGCAAATAAGAATCACAACAAAGAGAGAACCTTGGAAAAATCCATCCAAAAGATATAGCTTATCCCAAAAATATTTTTCAAATAATAGATGGAAAAAAGGATCTAGAAATGGTGGTAAAAGTGTGGGACCATTGTTTTTCCATTTTCCCTTGACCTTCTTTCAGCTATTTTTAAATGAAATTTTTATGCCATTAACCAGTTTACTCTTACAAAAGTGAACTTTTTGTAGGTAAAAATATACCATGACTCCTTTTCAAAAATTACCTTTAAAAGCTAAGGCCAAAGTTATATAAGGCAAACAATTGCCTGGTAAACTTTAATAATGCATAGTAGCATCCTGTAGGGACATATCCCAACTTTCATTTCCGTGTATTCACATGAATGCATAGAGCGTTTTAACTTTTAATTGAAGACTTTCTATGGTATTTCAAGCGCTAAACTGGACCTTCACAATCAGGCCTGTTCAACGTTGAGCAGAGAATACATGTTATCAGTCCAAGTTTTCCATGTAGTTCACCTGCTATTGCTGCCTGATTCACACTAAAATTGGTTAATGCCATTATCATCTAGGAATCAGTTATCATTACCTGACTTGGGGTGAAAGGAAAGAGTCAGCTGCCAATTCAGGAATATCATCCTTTTGTTTACTTTTTCAGAATGAGGTCATTGAAGACATTAAGGAGCAACCTGAGGTGGATGAAAGCAGTCATCTAGACTTTGGTTTCTTGCACAAAATGACACCGTATGCCCACCAAGGTTTGACTCCGTGCAGTTGCCTCATGTTATCAAATCCTTTTTAACCTCACCTATTAAATATTGGACCAAAAAAGTCCCATTGGAGACCTCCGTAATGTAATAGATAAAGGATAAAATGCACTTACAGGATAAATTATGGTCTTTGCGTAATGGCTAGCACAATAGATGCTTATTAGATAAACATAATCAATGTGCTGTAATGTAATAAAAGGAAGACAGGCTCTGATACGAGAGGACAGGCCACTTGCTGGATGTTCGAATTTGGCCCAATCCTGCAACTACTCCAGACATCAAACCCATTATTGTAAACTGGTGATAAGTCCTCAGGGAGATGGTGAAATTAGATAGAGCAACAGTGTGTGAACATGCCGTGTGAACTGTGACACATTCTACAAACCTCATTTGTTGCACAATTTCTGTGAGCCTCTGGCTGTCATCGCATTTTCTACGTACCCACATGTTGCATTCATTACGCGGAATTAGATTTTACTCTATTGCCCCAGCTCTTGGACTAAACACTTTGAGAACATGCTTATCTCATTCCTGTGCTCCTGGCATTGGATAATGTTCCTTTTCCTCAGTAAACAATCGCTGAATGAACGAATGAAGGATGGGATGACAAATTATTGCATGATCGAATGAGCAAGAGGATGCATAAACCCCATATATTTCATAAGAATATGGTGTAGAAAGTGTAGAGTTTGGGGGAGGAGATAAACATTTCTGCTTTATTACATTGATGTTCAATTGCTTGCTATCTGGACCACTAAACTAGGCTGTCCTAAAACCGTAACTGATATTTTACTCTGTGTTTGTCCAAATATTTTGTAAGATTGCTAAGGAAGACTCATCTCTGGGTTTAAATTGCAGTGCTACCCCTAAATACTCTTCTGAGTCACATTTGCCCACATTATTATTGATTATTGATTTGTATGGCTATCTATCTCTTTAATGACCGGTTTCCCTCCACTAGGTTATAAGTTCAATGGACATTTCAGGCATGTTTCTGCTTCATCCTCAGGACATAATGTAGTATGTGGAATGTGGGAGCACTAGTGATTAATTTATATTGCATATTAGAAAAGTCCAAAAAGGTTTTCTTTTCATTCTCAAAGTTAAAAAAATAATAATTCTAAACTCACAAATTCTGAATTTAGTGTTTTCTTTGTTAAATGAAAGTGTGGCATTAAGCAATTCTACTACTGATCACTTAAAAGTGATTATAACTGTTATGATTTTCCAATTAATGATATTGTATGCATTCCTTAGACTTTTGCAACATTTTTCTTGTTCAACATTTTCTGTGTTCAAACTGAATGACTGTTGGGACTAATTATTATTCCTGGTTTTTCTTGAAGCATGAGCCCAGTGGTCTAAATTTAACATTTCACAGACTGCTCCACTGAGACTTTAAAGGGAAATAAGATCAGACATTGGGGGTGTGGCAGGAATGTGCAAATAAAATTCCTACTCTCATCACTCCAATTATTCAATTTTTTTGTGTTTAGATGAATCAAAAATTAGGCTTTTGTCCCCAAACAAACATAAATGATATTTCCAAAGTTCTCAAATAAATTTGGTCAAAATGAGTTTGGGGGTTACCCATCCTTTTCATTCAGATTAAGTGTGATTCATTTTATTTGTTTAAAAGCCCTCAAGTGAAAAAATAAAAACAATTGTAGAGGGTAGGAACAAAAATAAACACAAATGACTTTATTCATGAGCAAAGTGAGACAAAAGCTAATCTCTAGGCTCTGCGAGTGAGAAACAGGGTCTCTTGTTCTTTCCCCAGCACCTCGTACCTGCTGTTGGGTGAACATGTGGCTAAATGATAAATGAACTCACCCGACACCATGGAGATCACTCAGTTCGATTCAGTTCCGCAGCTCTCCGCCATAACCTCAGCCTGCCCAGCACTGACACCCATTGCTGAAGAATAAATGCCTTGTAATATTATTGAGTTTCAAAATTATTATGAGCCTCAGAACTGGTTCATTCCATAAAATGCAAAAATGGCTCAATATCTATTAATGCCATGCACCATGATAATAAGTCACAGAAGACATAAGCCATGTGATCCATGTGTGCCAAAATGAATCTGATGAAATTCAGAGTAGACTAAAATGGGTAATGAAAAAGGACTGATAATTTTATTATGAAAAAATAAGTATTTTCAGCAGTGAACCAGCACTTTAATTCATATGGAAACATTAGAAAACTTCCTATTAAAGTTGTTGTAAGATAAAGATGCCCACTGTCACTGTTATGATTTAACATTGTTCTGAAATTACCAGTCGATTCAGTTAGACAAAAGAGAGAAACATGGAATAAAAATTAGGAAGGAAGAAACACAATAATTTGCAGATGGGAGTGTATATGTGGAAACCATCAAGACTATTGTTTGAAAACCTGTTAGAAACCAGAAGAGAATTCACTAAATATATATATATATAACCTATAATATATATGTAATAAAGTGTATTTAAATTATATATAATATATAACATATAATATATGCGCTTGCATTTTTAGAAATTTTTAAATAATTCTCACTTTTTTTTCCCCTATGAACTTAATACGTATGAACTTGTCTAACCCACCTGATATGCTAGCATGGTAATAAGCATTATTAATAAAAGTTTAGTATACATGTGCGATTAGACAGATCAATAGAAGAATAGAGAATCTTGAAATTGCCCCCAGTACATATCAAAATTTTATTTTTAATAAAGAGAGCAATTCAAACCAACCCAGAACATCTAGATCACCCATATATGTATTGTGTCAAATAGCTGACAATTTAGGGGGAAAAAAGAGGATATGCTCACTCCTTACAACAAAGAAAATTGTACCTAGATCAAAGATTTAAACGTAAAGGGGGGAAAACACACAGACTAGAATAGATGGGATATTTTTTAAGATAATCTTAGAGTATCAGGTATTTCTAAGCAAAGCAAAAGCCTAGACACCATAAAGAAAAGATTGATAAATTTAATAGTACAAATTTTGAAGCCTCAATAATTCCTGCATAAAATGGCAAGAAAAGTCAAAGAATAAAATCGTGCAAGACATTATATACAAAGCCTAAATTTGCCTGGTAGTGAAAGAGTTTTTACAATTTAATGAGAGACCAATATGCCGGCGGAAAGAATGAACAAAAGACATCAACACATATTTAATGGAAGAATAAATACTATTTGCTTATAAACATGTGAAAAATTATCCAACCACATTCATAATATTAACAGGAAAATTAAAACAGATTATACATAGATAGATATAGATAGAGATAGATCAATTTTTCACTCTGTTGTTTTGACAAAGCCCAAAATGTTTGAAAATATATATAATATTGGCAAAGATGTGGGGAAACTCTCACTCACACGTTATTGGTGGGAACATAAACTGGTGCAATCTCTTTGGAAAGAAATTTGATGTAGCAATTTGAAATCCAGAGATTTATGCTACCAATGTATTCAAATATATGCACAAAGCTCAACAGACAAGGCTATTTTTGGCATTATTTATAAAACAAGAGACTGGACACAACCCAAGTGGCCATAATTGGGGATTAGTAAAATAAAATGTGATAACTCAATAATAAAGGTTACTCTGATGCTGTGATGTGTATAAGATGGTATGGAAAAGTTATCCACGATAAACTATTTAAAGAGAAAATAAGGTACAGAAGAATGTGTCTAATATCCTCCATTTGTGGAAAAATAATATGTCCATATATGTACCAATACATACATACACAGGGGCCGGCCCTGTGGCCTAGTGGTTAGGTTTGGCACTCTCCACTTTGGCAGCCCAAGTTTGGTTCCTGGGCACAGACCTACACCACTCGTCAGCCACACTGTGGCAGCCACATACAAAATAGAGGAAGACTGGCACAGATGTTAGCTCAGGGTAAATCTTCTTCAGCAACAAAACAAAACAAAACAAAAACAACAACTACAAAACATACATACATAAACACAGACACAGATATGTGTACACAAGAACAATACACGAAGGGTATGAAAAGGGTTGTTGGTGTGGGTTACAATGGTATTTTATTCTTCTTTGCACATCCTTTTTTCCTTTGAGATGTTTTTCTCCCGGGTGTGTGCATTACTTTTACTTTAAATTAAAAAACAAGCTAAAATTAAAAGCAGATGAAAGCCGAAAACTTAAATACAAGGCATCCAGGTCACCTTACCCATTTGATTCTTTTTTTCAGGGTTTTACCCAATACCACTCTCTTTTGAGAGCCAAACAAAAGCTGACAGGCCCTGGGATGTTTTCGCAAATAAATACTGATTAGTTACTGGGCTATAAACTAAAATTAATCTCCCTTTTGTCCCGACTGAATTCATAATTCACTATTTCCTTGACAAGTCGGGAGATGTAATAGGAATTTGCAATGCCTTATACTTACTGTTGTGACTGTCAGTTATTGTTATTCATTGGATGCGCTGACGTCTATGTTAAAAATTTAAAAAGAGTGGCTTTTGAAAGAATGCTAACGAAAGCATCACTTTCTAATATTATACTATAGATTTTATATTTCCATGATATTATATTTTTGCTTTGCCTTCTCCATCATATTACCATTTCATTGAGGATAAGTCTCTATCTATCACCTATCAACCAATCTATCTATCCATCCATGCATCCATCTATCATCTATCAATCTATCCATCCATGCATTCATCTATCACCTATCAATCTATCTTTCCATCTATCTATCTATCTATCACCTATCGATCAATCTATATCTAACTATAGCCTATCTACATCATGTAATACATAATAGACATCTACCTCATGATTTTAAAACCACATTTTTGGTAATAATGATTAGCTAAGTCTAAGAATAAAATTTGGCGCTCATTTGTGGGAATTTTCTTTGCCGTAAAAAGATCACTTCTGACTACCCTGAGTTCTGTGAAGAATGATACTGGAGAAATACAAAATACCGTTACCATCACTACAGCACCACATTGTCAGTCAGGTAGCTCTGCTCCGCTGCCCTTTAGAAGCCTGTCACTTGCAAACATCCACTTCCTGCCTGCTCTCTCCTCTGAGTACAGAGCTTTATGATACAGCATTAAATACCTGTGTAGCTCCATAACAAGACTGGTGAATGAGAAATCAGAGAATTAAACTGCCCTACAGTCCACTGGCATGGACATCAATTGCAATAAACATGTGTGTGGCCTCTTTGGGGACAATTGTTCCTATTACAATAGTTCTTGGAGCTCAGTGGCCTCTGTCGATTCTGCTAAGTAAATGAGAAATGGAAAGCCTGAGAATGCAATTGAGTAGGGGATAGGGTTGGATTAGGCTATGTGACAGCTCCATTAGATTTAGGTCACTTGTCACAAGCATAATCAGGTCACATACTTCCCTATGTTTAGATGACAGGCAGTGGACTATCACCCAGATGTGGCTGGACCTGGAGGCTGTGGAAATCAATCTGGACAAATCTTTGATGAGGGGGCAGAGGAGATCGCCTGGTTGTTGGAGATGGAGAGGTGACAGGTGAGGGTGTCATGACTAGAGCCAGTGGGCACCAGATTGTTGAGGGAGTGTGGGCTGAGGAGTCTGGATTTTTCTTTCTTTTCTGTTCTTTTTGTTTGTTTGCTTGCTTGTTTTCATCCTTATCATCTGTCTGTTTTTCAGGGACTTTTCAGAAAAACCTAGAGATGGTTTTTCAGAGCCTGCTCTGGTGGCGGTATGGAGTAGTGTGGAGAGAGTGCTGCAGAGAGGTCTGGGTCTGTGAGAACTGAAGGAGGGCTGTTCACTTAGAAGCACTGGGCACGGACGAGAGAGGCTAAATTTGAGAAACACATGAAAGGAAGTAAACATTCTCCCAGGAAACCCCGAGATCTTTAACCCAGACACAAAGCCAAGACTGGAGTCTTAGGGGATAGCATGAATATCCGGATGAGAACAGACCAACTTCCCTGGCTCTCTCTCCCCTGAAATCTGTTTATTGATTTAACCTCTCTCCTCCATGCATCCCCCTACGCGGCAGGGTGTCTAAAAGGCAGCAAGCAGCTTCAGAAAAGCATCATGCCTCTTGTGTCACATCTCCTGCAGGCTGTTTCCAACTTACTCTTCTTGAAGCTAAAAAATAAAGAAAGTGAAATGTGTATTAAAGAGAGATTTGCAAGACATCTCAAGATTAAGAGAAACCAACTTTATTATTGCAAAATAATAAGAGAAAAAAAAATCTGCTCAAGCACTTGTCTTTCTGTGACTGACACACATTTTGAAAGTGGTGTCTACAGGCACTGTGTGAACTTCCCAAACTGCCAATCACCTTGAAAATGATGACAATATACCCCCATATTCAATTTTGCCATCCTGCTGAGATTGATCTCCAATTTGCTTCAGCCACACTAGCTTTTTCATGTCTCCAAAGACACTGTCCCTTTCTTGACTCATTGAGTTTTCATTTGCCATCCCCCTCTCCTCCTTTCTCCTTTGCCATAGGGTACCCTCCACTCCCTCAAGGCCCATGTCCAATGCACCAACTTTCTGAAGATGCCCAAGCTTCCCAAGGAGAGTTAGTTTCTTCTCCTGGTTTCATGGAGCCTGGGATCACCGCACTGTTAAATCAGGCAGGATGATCGTGTGTGCGGTTACAATTTACTTCCTCCACTAGACTTTATACCGCCTGAACGTTTTATGTACCTTCATGCCCTCAGCTCCTGGCACACAATTGAGGCTTTTTAAAGGTTCATTGAGACAAACAAACGAAAACGAAAAACGGAATTAATGTGTACAAAATGTTTTAAACATTATAGGAATTCCAAGAACCCCATATTCATGTTAGATTTATAATAAGCAAGTATGTTAGTCAAGAGTCACATTAATTCTGTTGTGATGTTTCCTCCACTGTGAGTCAGAATTATGGAGACTGGAGTCCACCAGAGTTTCTCAACCTTGGCACTATTGATATTTGAGCTTGGATAAGTTTGGGTTGTGGGGGGCTGTCCTGTGCATTACACTATGTCCAGCAGCATCCCTGGACTCCACCCGCTAGATACCAGTAGTAACACACTTCCCGCCGATTGTGACCACCAAAAATGACTCGCGACATTGCCAAGTGTCCCCTGGGTGGACACACTCACCCTGAGGTTGAGAATCACTGGGTACCCTATAGCATCATTTCTTTTTTTAAAGAGTATCTGAAAAGGAAAAACAGCATCTATCAGGGAAAGATTAAAGTGGCTGTAGTTTCTTTGTTAGACATCATCAAAGCCAGATAAAGCCAACCTTTCCTCCCTGAGGAAGAGAGAGAAAGGAATAGGATTAAACAGAGGCAGAAATGACGGGAGGCATTTCTGACCAAGGGGCCTTGTTTTGAGCGCAGATTCAGAACAGGGCACACATCATAGAAAAGCGTGGTTTGGGGTGACTGGCTGTGAAATGGGGTGGTTTGGTCATACTTTCGCCTCACAACATGTCCTGCTGTGTGCACATGTCCCTCCTGGATTATCCTATAAATGGTCTAGGGCTTGGCTCCTGTCTTCTCCGTGTCTGCATTCTAGCATAAGTCATAGGACAGGGATTGAACACAAATTAGCAGCCTTGTCAGACTTAGTCTCATGTGAATTAAAGGTATTACTAATAGGCAATCACAAAATCTTTTTTTCAGAAATCACGGCTCGTATGCTTACCACTCTCGACTTGGTGGTTTATGATTAATTACCTGCTCACAGATGCTTAGGTAATCTCGTTATTAATAGTAAGTCAGTAAAGGGAAATGCCAGAGTTTGTCTCCACCCCTACTAAGAGACTACATTCTTATGCTTAAACATTCCAAATTGCTTCAGGGATAAAAAACAAAGGTCATTGTATTAGTCTGGGTTCTCCAGAGAAACAGAAATAATTTTATATATATATATATAAAATTTCTTCAGTCTATCATTTCTTCAGATAAATTTGAAATATTTAATGAGGTTGGCATATATATGACGTATATATATATATATGTATATACAGAGACAGAGAGATGTGAAAATATGACATCATACATATATAGTATGTGGAGGAGTACACGATGCCATATATGTACATATATATAGATATTCATGTATATAGTATATGGAGATGTGGAAGTGTATGATTTCTTCTTTGGCAGGAGTTATAAGATTTATGCAGCCACACTGTCTACTTTGCTTAACCTTCTAACTAATAACACTTTCAAAAGTGCTCAAGAACAACAGCAAGATCTCTGAGATTATATTATACATATATATATACATAAACACATATATCTGAAAGGTGAAATAATTGAAATTGAAACCATTTTATGCAAGTTCCTTGGAGATAAATGTAATATGTTAATTCAACATATATTTTAAAATAAAAAGTGGGATTAATGTAAATTTGCATAACAAAATTCCAAAATCCTAATTATTTCCCATTTATGGGATGAGAAAAATTAGTCTCAAAATGTTACTCCCTCTTCCCTTGTACTCGTCACATGTATTTGAATTAATGGAAGTTTATATGGCAACCTCATTAAATAATGCAAATTTATGTAAAGAAATAATAGACTCATGATGATATTTTTTGAAATTTTACAAAATATTTAGACCAATTCCTTTGTAAATATCAGGCAAAAAAATCCCACTAAGCATTTGAAGTATTTCTATCTTTGAGCAGTCAGTGAATTGGAAGACAAAATTTGTTATAACCCAATATTTCTATTAGTAATCACTTTTGTGCTTGGATTAGAAACAATTCTATTTTCAATGGAGTCTCCAATTTATTTATGTTTTTCTCCTTTGAGGAAATCATTTCTATTGGTAATGAATATTTACTGTTATGCGTTACCTTAAATAACTTAGATATGTCAAGTGTGAAATCCTGGCTTTTAAAGGATCATTTCAGTCCATCAGATAACAAAGCATATTCGGTGAAGGTGCTTATTGGAAGAATGTAAGTCGAACCAGTTTTCAGAATGTATCTGAAATGATGAAGAGCTTTTCGTTACTGGCCTCCTAATTTGTATGTGCTCTCCCTCCACACTTGCCTTAGAGAAAGATTGCTTTGGCTATTCAGGGTCTTTTGTGGTTCTATATGAATTTTAGGATTGTGTTTTCTAGCTCTGTAAACAATGCCATTGGAATTTTGATAGGGATTGCATTGACTCTGTAGATCATTTTCTGTAGTGTGGACATTTTAACAGTATTGATTTTTCCAATTCATGAACAAAAGATGTCTTTCCATTTATCTGTGTCTTCTTTCCTCAATATCTTACAATTCTCAGTGTACAAACCTTTCACCTCTTTGGTTAATTTATTACTAAGTATTTTTTTGCTTTGGTTGCTATTTTAAGTGAGATTGTTTTCTTAATTTCCTCTTTGGGTAGTTTATTATTTGTACATAGAAATGCCACTGATTTTTGTGTGTTTATTTTCACCTTGAATGTTCACTGAATTTATTAGTTCAAAGAGTTTTTTTGTTAAGTCTTCAGGGTTTTCTACTTCCATGATCAGGTCATCTGCAAACAAAGATAATTTTACTTCTTCTTTTTCAATTTGGATGCTTTTTATTTCTTTTTCTTGCGTAAGTGCTAGAACTTCCGGTGCTATGTTGAATAGAAGGAGCGAGTGGTCATCCTTGCCTTGTACTGGATCTTAGAGGATAAGTTTTCAGTTTTTCCTTGTTGAGTATGATAGTAGCTGTGGATTTTTCGTATATGGCATTTGTTGTGGTAATTGAATTCTAAGAGTAGATAAAACATTCTCTTTTTGCTTAAAAAATGCATACAGAATTCAAGAGGTAGAAAGAGCCACAGCTATAAGAAGCCACACCTAATCTATGGAGAAGGTCCAGGATCCCATGCGTGTTCACTTTTGCTGTTCCTCTATCAATGGATATACCACATGGACTGGGGCAGTATGAGCTCCTTCTTACCTGGAGGCAGGTCTGATCCACCCCAGGGATGCCCCAGAGTCCAACGGGACATGGGAAGCTTGCTTAAATTATGTTACAGTTCTTCACCCTGGAAGACTCATCCTGGGAATTGCTTTACTTTCTAAAACCATTATTCTCTCTCTCTAAGGCCTTTTATCTCACCGTTCCTTGAAATCACATTCTGGGCTAGAATCTATCCTTATTTTTATTGTGTTTTAACATACATTTTAAAATTCTTCTCCACCTCTAAAATTATATGGAGTTTGATTAGTTTTAGTCTCACTGAAAATATTCTCATTTTGATTGCATATGTGAAGAGAGCATATAGATGCATAAATGTAATTTATTTCCAATTCATATCCTTTTTCAGAATAAGAATGTCAACAATGGTGAAAATCACATGTATTACATTATAAATCCAACACTCAGACCAATACTACCTGTTATCTGTATGCTTATAAACTAAAGAGATAGGTGTGTGTGTGTGTGTGAGAGAGAGAGGAGTGAATCCTATATCTATGTTACTTATAGATTTCTGAAACATATGATTTCATTATTTTTTAACTGAATGCCAATATTCAAGATTTCCAAGGTTTCCCTCATTTTGTCTTATATCATAATTAAGTCAAAGAAAAGAATTCACTTTTGAATTTCAATTGCCTGGAATTGCCCTAACAATTTCACATACGTCTTCAATTCTGTCTCACACTCTGAAAAGTAAATCTAACTTCCATTTGCCTGCTGCTATAGGATCGCCCTGTTTCGAAGCAATCCCTAAACACATGTAGGCAAATATTCTGTGTGACTATCGAATGCATATACACGTGCAGATTTCCATGTGAGCAAAGGTGCGAGACAGCTCAGCTGAATGTCACCTTTTTGGCATAACCAGATCAGAAAACAAATTTCCTTCTCCGATTGCAATCCTGTCATTATCAAAGAGATAATTTAATTTCGTGTGCATACTTTTGACTAGAGCTATGCCAGTCATCTGTAATAAACCCAATAAGTTTTATGTAACACATACAGCTGTGTCTGCAAAGCATTTTGGAAACCTAAATAAGATTTTGAAATTGGGACATCGAGCCTACTTGTATCACTCTTTCCTGGGGATCAGGAGAGAACGGAGAATAAATTTTCAACGTTTCTCTGGAATTGTCTGTCGCCCTCTAATCATCTAGTGGGGACTCCATTCAGTGGAGATTCACAGCTCTGCAGCTCCCAGGTTGGGGCTCTGGAGACAAGTGATGTCATCTTCTGGGAACAGTTATAACTTTCTCGGACAGCAGGCATGAGTAGTCAATTAGGGGCATGGCTGCTCCCATTTGCTTCTGGCTAAGGAAACCATCAGCATTGATTCCAAATCCTCCACTGGGCAACCATCAGCAGTAAGACCTTCACCAGCTACTGCTTTCTACCAGGTATTGGCCAAATTAAATTTCTCAGCTGCCAAATTGCACTGCGAGCCTTTCTGGTTTTCAAGCAAATGGCTCATCCGTGTGACTAAGGTTTCATAATAAAATGCAGATTTCCAAATAGCTCATCTCTTTAATAAAACCTTTGAAGGTTATATGTTTGATTCTCTCAAGAAGCAAAATTATATTCTTTTTCTACAATTGCCACATTCTCTATAAAATTGCTTGCAGAGTGGAAGGATAAACGTTTTCATTTTTGCCATATTCTAGTGGAGGTTTGCACAAGTGTCCCTAGGAGAGCTTGTTAAAACACAGATGCCTGAACCCCACCCGAGTGCCCGGCAGGTCTGGGGAGGTGCCTGAGAATTTGCATTTCCAACAAGTCCCCAGGTGAGCTTGATGCTGATGGTCCCAGCACCACACTGAGAAGCACTGTTCTAGAATGTATTTCTCACATTTTAATTATATAATTATATTTAACAAATCAAACAATTCTATATCTTGATCTCCTGTTCATAATGATTCATTCCTTTAAGACATTCTCCTCAGAATTTTATTGTTGAATTATCCACATCTTGGCATTTTAAAATATTTTAACTCTGGCTTTGATAACTGTGAATTTAAGAACAGAATAAAATCAATATAGGCATTGCTCCTGATTTCCTCATCCCACCCATTATTTCTTCTTAGAATTTAATATTAGAGGTCATTTCTCCCTTTGTTTAAAAATTCCTCTTGCCTTGTTTGAAAATGAACTGGGAATATCTACCAACACATCGATTTTAGCAGCACATGTAAAGTTTAATCGCACACAGAAAGCCCTTATTAGCTAAAGCTTGCCTCTTCCTCACCTTTAACATATGCTTATTAACCAGGAGGCCAGGCAGAGCCGTTGGGGAGGGCCTCCCACCTCACCTAAGGAGCAGACTTTCAGGTGCGCTGAGAAGGGCTCACTCTTGCAAACAAAATCTCCCCCACCCTCGTGGTGGCATCTGAATTTCCACCCTTCATTCGATTACCAGGTCTTTTATTAGATAATTGGAACTAAACGTTAAAATGTAAGTACCCCGGAAAGAGGTGAGATACTCAGCAAAAGACATTAAGTGTACTACAGGACTGTATGAATTTCCCAGGGCTGGCATAACAAATGACCAAAACTTCCTCGGCTTAAAGCAACAGAAATTTATCCTCCCACAATTCTGGAGACCAGAAGTCTGAAATCAAGGTGTCAGCAGGGCTCAGCTCTCTCTGCATGTTACCGAACACAAACACAGATTCATCTCCCTGTCACACAAGAGGGGGCCAAAAAACTGGAACGCTGGCTTGTGGCAAGGAAAGGGGTTTATTTCAGGTGACGTCAGCTGTGAGACGGGAGTAAGCACTCAGACCCGTCGCCTTAGAAAACAAGAGGCAAAGGCCTTTAAAGGTTGTGAGGAATGTGACTGAGTGCAGGGAGGGGTGGTGAGATAAGGGACTGTGCAGATGAGTGTCCTTGGTTGTCTGCTTCTGTGATGGATGGTGGATTCCGGCACCAGGAAGCTGAGGAGTTGGGGTCTGGGAAACTTTGGTTACTTGATATTCTCTGGACATAAGTTTTCCTGCAATAAACTTCAAGGACTCATAATTAGCCATGACTTCAGGTTTTAACAATTTGTAACTTCTATGTGCATTGTGCAGGGAAAGGTCAGTGTTCTAATCTCAACACTAGTTTCCTGCATATGTGAAGCTCAGGGATACAAAGGTTAAAGAAATCGATATTTACGTATGAATGTGACTAAAGAAGCAGGAAAAGAGGATGGGTGCTTTTGGTTTTAACCTCATCCAAGCTGGGTTTAGTGTAGGGGAATCAATATCAGGGCCAGTATCATGGAGGCTCTAGGAGAGAATCTTCTCTTCTCTCTTCCAGCTTCTGATGGCTCCAGGTGTCCCTTGGCGTGCAGCTACATCACTCCAGTCTCTGCCTCTGTCTTCACGTGGCCTTTTCCTCTCTGCATCTTCTCTTCTTTTATAAGGACACTTATCATTGGATTTATGGCCCATCCTAATCCAGGATGGCCTCCCTGGCTCCTGGCACAAAGCTCATAAAACCCTTGGAATTTCCTGAGTGATAGGGGTGAGAAGAGTGTCTTCTGTTATTCCTAACAAGCTGCTTTCAATCACACCAGAGTTTATGCTAATGAGTTGGCTCTTAGAGGATGGGGGCTGGTTGCCAGGGGAACCAACCACTTGATGAGAGGGTTAGAAATTTCAGCCCTGCCCCAGACCTCTAGGGAGGGATGAGGGGCTGGAGATGGAGTTAATCACCAATGGCCAATGATTTAACCAACCATACCTAATGAAACCGCCATAAATACCACTAAATGAAGGAGTTCTGAGAGCTTCCAGGTTGGTGAACGCATCCACGTGCTGGGACGGCGGCACATCCTCAACTCCATGGGGCGGGGGCTCCTGTGTTTGGGACCCTCCCAGACCTCAGACTGTGTACCTCTTCATCTGGCAGTTCATCTGTGTCCTTTATGATAAATGGGTAATAGTAAGTAAAACGTCTCCTGAGTTCTGTGAGTCCTTATAGTAAATCATAGAAACTGAGGAGCAGGTTGTGGGAACCCTCAATTTATAGCCAAGTCAGACGGAAGTGTGGGTAACCTGGGGACCCACTACTTGTGATTGGCACCTGAAGTGGGCACAGTCTTGTTGGGCTAAGCCCTTAACCTGTGGGGTCTGCACTAACTCCAGGGAGATAGTGTCAGAATTGAATTAAATTGTAGGACACCTGGTTGGTGTCCACAGAGAATTGGAGAATTGGTTAGTGTGGAAAACCCATATATTCGGTGTCAGAAGAGTAATGAGTAGATAATCACTTTTCCTTTAACAATTAAATTTTTTTTTTTCTTTAGAGCAAACACCTCCTCTTGGCTGATGTCTCTGATCTTGGTCTTTTCCCCCGTAAGCCATTCTCCTCTCTACAGTCAGAGAAAATTCTCTGAAACCCAAATTAGATCACGTCAGTGCCCTGCTTAAAACCCTCAATGGTTTTTCACGGCTGTAAGAAAAAAGGACAAATTCTTTTACCTGTCCTGCAGACAGAGGAAGGGCAGCTGGTGTGAAGGGTGGTCACTGATGTAATAAACACATTTTGGAGCTGATGGAAATGATCTTCCACAGAGTACATCTTGAGTTATTTTATACTCTGTGTTCTACTGCTTGAAGACCTTTTATAATAATTTTTTCTTACAGTTTGTGTCCAACATACAGGAAAGATATTAAAACATTTTGGAACTAATCAATGTGCCCACCCACCTAAGAGTGGATCCTTTTGTTTTCCAAGGCAGATCATCACAGCATTTGCAAATAAATCCAATTTTGCCTTGTCATTTCCAATAATTGTACCTCTTCTTTCTACTCCAGGTTTTGGTTTACTGTGCAGAATTTCTAATAATCATATTTTTGTGGGAGTCCTTGTTTTGTGCCTGGTTTAATAAGCCTACCTCCGTTTCATTCACTATTAGTTGACTTTGGGTGTGAGGTCAATAATCTTCACCATGTCACAGATCGACACAAGACCAAAGCAGAACTCAAACCCAACAAAAGACAACCTCTTGATAGAATTTAAGACAGGGTGGCAACTATGAGTGGGGTAGAAATCTGTGCAGTGTGTGGTCACGGTCTATTTGTTAGGCTTGCGACCAGCTCTACAAGCCGCTCTTGCACATCCTTGCCTTCAAATATGGTTGGAAAAAGTTTAAGAAGTAAATATTAGTTTTTAAGTGGGTTGTGTAAGCCATATCATCAGACCAGCTACATTTAAGTGGGATAGGAATGATTTTAATTTGGTTTGTTCCTCGTTTCTACTTCCATCAATTTCCCACTTGTGCCAAGTCTATCTAACCTTCTGGATTGTTAGTTACCAAGTTACAACGAGAAAATGAGCAGCAAACTGTCTGAGAACTTTTTTTTGGCCATACTTCAATCATCCATCTGCCACCCCATTTCCTAATAATAGGTTCTCATAATTTTCACTCTCCCAGAACATCACATTCCTGCCCCCGAACATTGTCTGGTTCACCATAATTACAAGATCATTCCCAAGACTGTTTGTCATGATTTGTTATGCATTTGGGAAATTCTGGAATCCTTTCTGCAGACCTTCTCAGAACCTTGAATAAACTGGCATGCATTTGATTTTTTAAAGACAGGCACATCATATTGAACTCTATGAAAGATTATTTGAATATGGAAGGATTCTAAGGTCTATATTAAGTGGAACACACTGCTGGAAGGGTCAGCCCAATAGAAAATGTCCAAGTTCTGCAGCCCCATTTCCTTTACATTCCATCTATTGGAAGAAACCCAGCTCACGTTCCTGTCCCATTAAACTCCCCAATCACATCTGCTAGAAATAATCTCCCCATCTTCAGTAAGCCTTGAACAGTATTTTTGCCTATATTTGGTAATTGTCCTTGATTTTAACCACCTTTTACATTGGGGGTTAGTGCTTCAACACATGAATTGGGGTGGGGGGGGCACACAAACATTCATTTCACAGCAGACAGGAGACGAATGCACTGCTTAGCTTAGGAAGTCAAAACAGGCTAGCTCTGGACTCATCAAACTTTGTTGACTTGACTCTTGCGTCTCATCTGATTTTAGCGACGAAGAACAGCTTGCTAGTCACATGTAATCAAACTCCATGTGCCCAAAGAGATTCTTGCGTATGCGTGAGGTCTCTTTTCTCTGGATAGTGGCCCCAGCTGTCTTCACTGAAGGCAGAATCTGTGACCTCAGTCATCTGTGATTTTCTAGGACCTCACACAGTACCTTGGATATGATAGTTACCCCAAATTATGTGAAATGAATTGAATGACTTCTTCTTTAGAAACTATTTTAGTTACTCATTTTCTGTCTTGTTCCTGTTCAGGGACACACTTTTCATTTAGGAAAAAAGCCCTTATCTGGTCAAACTACTTGGGTGAAAGGATTTAACCAAGACTGAACAAAACGCACATTTCGTTTCTTATATGTTCTGCCGAACACATATTGGCACATCTCAGAGAAACATTTGCTTTTTTAAAACAAGCATTTAGGTCTGCATTGTTTGCCAACTAGATCTTCTTTTGTTTTAGACAGCCTGGTTCACTTCTCATCATGGTGGTGGAATGTCTCTTAGCATCTCATGTGCTAAAGCCAGAGTTCTAATAAAACGGGCATAGGTCGGTTTTGTGCGTATCTGTGAACTTGGCGCACAATATTTTTTACTTGTTTGAATTCCCTCCCTATTATTTAAAATGGTTTTTAAGAGATAAATAGGTCAAACGTTATGATGAAAGTGATGTTTCATTGCAAACAGGTTCAGCGCGGCGAGGGGAAGCTACTGCCTTTGGTCAGCTACGGCAAAATGCTCTACATTTGTCTCCATCAGCCTGCCAGACCCCGGATCTGAGAAGCTTGTCAACTAGGTCCAGATTTTAGTTCACAGGAAGCCCAGGGGTAAGGCAGACTTCAGGTGAGAGAATGAAGTCACTCTATGAGGTCATGGAGCATCCAGGAGTTTTCCTTTTCCCTGCTCTGCAAAAACAAGCTGGACTTGGTTATCTTCAGCTAGGTGGCAAAATTTCTATGCAGCTCTGGGCATGGCATCAGGACAGACAAATGTGAACTGTCTCTGTAGAGGCAGAGAGACCATCTCTTCCTGTGCATCTCTGCTAGTTAGGAGGACATCCTCCCAGGAGCCTTGAAGAAGCCATCCCTCCTCATCTTACTAGCAAGAATCAGATTGCCTGCCCAATTCTTGAGTTGGATACTAGCAAGATTACAGGCATTGCCTCTGGTCCAATCAGATACTCCAAGGAGCTAAAGGTGGCATCAGCTTTTCCACGGACATTGTGCTTCATTGGGGAAAGATTTGGGGGACAAAGATGTGAAGAAAATCACACGTCTAATTGAAGTATAAATGAGGAAATACATTCTGAGAGGCAAATGCTGGTTTTCTAACACACATGTCTAGAAGGGTTTGTTTGCTATTGCTTCTGTTGTTGATAGAACAACATTTCTGAGAGTATAAGATTATGAATGCCTGCCTTTGGGTCAGAAAAAAAAACTATCATAAAGTTTATGCATTCTTTGGATTTGATTTTCATTGCTGAACATGATAGAATTCAAAGACGATGGTGTTCTTCATACAGCAAAGTTCTTGTTGGAGGAAGAATGGAAATTACAATGCTGAAATAATACCTGACGACTTCCCATCCTGAAAATGCCTCGGACATTGTAATTATCTCATAAAAGATACTGACTCAAGATTTCAAAAGTCCCTACACAGAATCCTCAGTTATGCAAAGCTTGTCAAAGACAGTCCATTTGATTTGAGGATGAATAAAATAAAGCACTATAAATTCAAGTGAAAGAGTCTCAGGGCATTCCTGCTTTCTCCAATCCAAACCTACCGATGTTTAAAATGTAAACTTGGAGTTCTGATTCCATTTGCACTGTAGGACTGGGAAGAACGCCTGAGCATGCTCACACACATCAACCAAACAAAATACATTGGGTCATGGCAGAGGGGTGATCCTTTCCAGGAAATCTTAGTAATATTTTTAGATGTATGACAACTTAAATGGGCTATTCTGAACTAATTACTAAGGCACATGTAAATCTAGTTTTTAATAACTTTTCTTTACACTAAATATCTTTGTTTGACTTTACCCACTCATAGACAAAGACACTCCTTTTAGCAAAATAGTTAATTAAATTACCATAATTCATTAGGAGTGACAAAACTTGGGAGAGAAGCTTCCCTGAAAGTTTTGATGGAATGAGCAAGAGAAGATTCCTTTCTATTCCTGTTTATGTACCTGTCAAATTCCCTTCAGGAACCACTGCTTACTCTATGCCTCCTCAATCAATTCTTTTGCTTCTTAATTCTTCAATTCCCATCTGCCCACAACGGGAATAGCATCCAATTTACAATGGATTTATTACCTCTCTGGTAATTGTGGGGCCCTCCCTGTAGAGGTGCCTTACATTACTCCAGGAAACCTCAATAATGGAGTACATACTATATTTCCTTGAATCTAAGAAAACTTGGTTGTACAACATGCCACTATTCTATGGGTCTCCTAAAGAAAACATTGCCAATAAAACTGATGACAATGTTTTCTTATCACTTATAATTTCTATTTTATATTTATTCAAGCAATATTTTTTTGTTTATTTTGTTATACCACTTTTGTGTATACATAAAATGGAAAATAGATACAAAACAAATTAGATAAAAGGTCTCTAAAACTTTTGCACAATTTTACATATTGGTCAAGTCTTCCAGCATTATGGTATAATTTTCCATGTCATTACTATGTTACTAATATGCCATTCTTTGTATTCACTATTTATATGGAATTATAGCATATGTGCAGAAAGGTGAACAAATCATAAATATGAAGCTTGAATTTTCACAAGTGAGTACACTTGTGTATGCCTCTCCTCGGTCAAAAAGTTGACCATTGCAAGCAAATTCTCCCAACCACTAATCCCCTCACCCACTTCTCCTGATCACGACTTTTTGCAGGACAGATTATTATAGGCTCCTTTTAATATTCTTAAAACTAGACTCACTGAATATTTACCCTTGCATCTGGCTTCTCCGGCTTAACATTATGTTTGTGAGATTCACCAGTGCTGTTCTGCCGAGTAGCAGTTAGTTCACTGTCATGGCTATGTGGTGTTCCATTGCATAAACATACTATCCTTTATTGATTGATTCTGCCATCGATGGACATTTGATGTGTTTCCCATTTTGGGTCATTATAAATAATACTGGTGAGCACACTTATGAATATAAGCCCAAAAGTGAAATTGATGGGTCTTAGGAATGCGTGTATGTTCAACTATAGCAGACAATGATGTACACTTTTCAAAGAGCTGGTATACATTCCCCCTAAGATTCTCTATATTTGTGCTATCCAACAAGATAGCCACCGGTCACATGTGATCATTTAAATTTACTGAAAATCAAAGAAAGTTATTAAAAATTTAGTTTCTCAGTCCTATAGCCAAATGTCATGTGCTCAGCGGCCTCATGCAGCTAGTGGCTACCATATCAGACAGCACAGACTAGAACCTTTTCATCATCAAAAAAAGTTCCGTTGGGGGCTGGACCGGTGGCGCAGCAGTTAAGTGCACACATTCCGCTTTGGCGGCCTGGGGTTCGCCGGTTCGGATCCCAGGTGCGGACATGGCACCGCTTGGCAAGCCGTGCTGTGGTAGGCGTCCCACATATAAAGTAGAGGAGGATGGGCACGGATGTTAGCTCAGGGCCAGTCTTCCTCAGCAAAAAGAGGAGGATTGGCAGCAGTTAGCTCAGGGCTACTCTTCCTCAAAAAAAAAAAAGTTCCATTGGGTAGCATCATTCTGTATGCTTGCAACATTCAGTATTGTGTTTAGAAATTCAGGAGAGTGTGTGATGCTATCACTTTGTGGTTTTAATTTGCATTTTCTTGGTTGCTCATAAGTTTGGATACCTTTTCATATGTTTCCTGACCACTTAGAGATTCTTTTAAAGTCTTCCCTGTATTTTTTTTAAAAAGATTTTATTTTTCCTTTTTCTCTCAAAGCCCCCCGGTACATAGTTGTGTATTTTTAGTTGTGGGTCCTTCTAGTTGTGGCATGTGGAATGCCGCCTCAGCATGGCTTGATGAGCGGTGCCATGTCCGTGCCCAGGATTCGAACTGGTGAAACCCTGGGCCGCTGAAGCGGAGTGCATGAACTTAACCACTTGGCCATGGGGCTGGCCCCTTCTCTGCATTTTTATACGCTTGTCTGTGTTTTTGTATTTTTTGCTGATGGATTTGAAGCCATCCATTATATATTCTGCTATATCAAGCTCTTTGTTCAGTTCTATGTTTTGCAAATAACTCTTCCCATGTACCACTTTCCCTTGTACTCACTTAACAGCAACTCCTGTGGAACAAACATTGTTTGTTATAAAGCAGGAAAATTTTACAATCTTGAAGGCTCATGCTTTTTGTGTGCTGTTTATAAAAGCTTTGCCTACCTCAAGGACACTAGGCATTTTGTTTCTTGAGAGAGACACATTAATGGGTATTGTAGGAAAAGGAATGCTGTTAGCTATTCAGTGGGAATAAGAAAGTTAGATATGCTGGGGCCGGCCCTGTGGCCGAGTGGTTAAGTTTGCATGCTCCACTTTGGCAGCCCAGGGTTTCACCAGTTCGGATCCTGGGCATGGACATGGCACCACTCATCAAGCCATGCTGAGGCAGCAACCCATATAGCCCAACCAGAAGGACCTAGAACTAGAATATACAACTGTGTACTGGGGGGCTTTGGGGAGAAGAAGAAGAAAAGAAAGGTGGATATAGATAGAACTCTGCCAGAAGGACCTCCAACAATATGTCACCTTGGTGGAGACAGAATCCTACCATTGAGATTCTAGAAAGAGTATAATAGTATAAATATTTCATTCTAGTAATATGTTCAGAAAGAATACCCACGGCATCTATTAAAGCCCAGATATCATTCTTTGATATACCGCTGCATTTTTACGATTAAAATTATAGGCATGATTTCTAAGTCAATTCTACTTTCTTTGACATTATTTTATAGGCACTTGAGACCAAAATATTTATCTGAATCTAATATATGATAACATTGACTTTTAATATCAATGGAACAAGTTAACCCTTTGGTGGGAAAACATCAACATTAGCATGAACAGCTACTATACTCGATCCCTACCTCACACACTATGCCCAATAAATTTCAGATGGACAAAAGATGTTCTTTAAAGAGAAAAAATAGAGAAATATATTGTAAAATATAAACATATTGATACAACTTTGAGATGTAGAAAGACTTTCTAAGCTTGACTCTAAATATAGAAGTCAGAAAGGAAACTGCTTCCTGATAGCCATCTGGTTCTGTCATCCACCTCTCCTTCCTCCCACCCCCAAGCCCCACAACTCCTCCCCACACAGACCTAATGGACACCAAGTCATCCTTCAAGTAGTAGTTCAAACATCATTTCTTGCCCACCTACACCCACTTCATAGATCAGATCTACCTGGGAAACACTTGAATCAGAAACTCTGATATCCCTTCACAGCACTTACCCAATTGACAGCCACATATTCATTTCTGTGGGGTGTTCTTTGAATTAGCATCTTTCTTTCCTCCAATACATTAAGGTCCCCAGGAGAGAGACAAGATGTATTTTACTCACTATTAATACCCCAGCGTTAGTGTCTCTTTCCCATAGATGAGGCTCAAAAATATTTTTTAGATGAAAAAAAACTTATAGATTTTACTATACAAATAAAAAGCTTCTGTACACTATAAAGGAAATGTACATGACAAATATGCAGAGAATAGCTTTTAACACATAAAACATATGAACATATCAAATATAACATAAAGAGCTCTTAAAATTGATACTAAAAGTATTAGTAAAATAAAATGATAGCTGAGGCTAAAAAAACTTTTGACAAAAGCATTTATAGAGACCATAAACATAAAAAAAAGTTTAAATTCACTAGTAAATGAAAAATGCTTATTTTTGAACACTGTATAAATTTTCCATAATGTGATTGACAAATATAATAATGAATAATAGAAAATGTGGGCATAGATAAAGGAGCACTCTTGGACACTTTGAATAAATTTGAATAACCTTTCTGGTTGGCCATTTGGAAATGTATAATAAAAGCCTTAAAGATGTCTTAAGTTTGTCTCTGTGAACATAATTTTAGGAATTTAGCCCAAGGAAAAGGAACACAAATGGGGAAATACATAATCCCAAGGAAGTTTACAGTACCAAAATAGCAGCATGAATTTACTTTCCTATGATAGATCTTGGCTAATTAACTATGACACATCCATATAACAGAATACTGTATCTGATTATGAACACAGATATAATCAAACACATTATTTAGTGACTAGAAAAGAATAGAGCTTTAAATAAGGCTGACAGTTCTTATCTCTAGTGTGATAGAATAATAGCTGTTTTTTTTGAAAATTGGTTAATAGGGATTTTTCTAAATTTTCTCCAGTAAAACATTATATATGCAAGCATATATGTATATTTCCAATCAGAATAAGTCCCTCCCTTCCTTATTCTTCTTTAGATTTGTTTTGAATATTTTGCCTATTATTTTTAATGAATTTAGAATAAACATATATAATCTCTATATAATAATAATTCTCTCTATATAATCTTTATATAAAATCTATCTACACATAATTTATATATATATAACCTATATACAAAATATACATAATATAGATAGATAGAGACAGCTTACATGTATCTTGAAAGTCAAAAATAAAATACGAAAATCTTGCTTTGAAACAGGATTATGGAGAATCAGTCAAAATTTTCTTTTGTTAAATGGTAGGCATTTAAAAATATTTGTAAAACGCTTACTTATATTTCTACTCTTTGGGTTTACTGGTACAGAGGAATAAACCAAAATAACGGAGTTGCTCAAATCATAGAAATCACTGTACTTCCAGTTAATTTTCTCAGTGAGTTGAATCTCATAATGAGATAATATACGTGAAATGGTTTTGAGAATTGTAAAACAATGGGAAAATGTAATTGTTTGTTTAGAATGATCTTGCCCTGGCAAATACTGCTACTTTCGATACATCTACACAACCCACTTCACTAGAGATCATTCCAAATAACTTTCAGAAATTGAAACATTTCCTCTCTCACCACGACAGGAGGAAATAGAAATAGGGAAGTTATTTCCCTATGTCCCTAAGCGCACATGCTGAGCGCCGGAACTGATTAAAGGTGGAGCCCAGAAGCAGCAAAAGGAGCAGCCTCATGGCTGAGAGAACAGGGGCACTTACCAGTATTAAACATTTGATTAAATGAAATACTTCGAGACCACTCCGCAAACCATAACTTTCATTTTCAATACCCATTTTTTTGAATGTGTTCTAAAACACTTTTATTTTTCACGAATGCCAATGGACTTTATGGACATCGTGGAATATGAACTTACTGAGTGAATTTATTTTAATTCAGAATTGGTTTTTTAAAAATCTGAACCTACTTGTCAGTAAAATGAATCTTTTGAAAGCACTATGAATTACATCATGGACATTTTTAGGTAAAAGTTTATTAGGAGTAATTCCTAGAATAACTCCCTCCCTTTTTATTTCCTACATACATCTCAAAAATTCTAAACACCTATTGAGTTACTGTAAATTTAATTCACAAGAATGTACAGGTATGGAAACAAATCTAAATTCCCCTTCACTCCCCATGAATTGCTATCTTAAAAAAATCAACCAAATTGATATTCATAATGAACATCTTAAAAAATAACTTACTGGGGGCCAGCCCAGTGGTGTAGTGGTTAAGTTTGCGTGCTCTGCTTCAGCAGCCCAGGGTTCACAGGTTCGTATCCTGGGAGTGGACCTAGCACCATTTGTCAGGCTACACTGTGGAGGCACCCCATATAAAATAGAGGAGGACTGGCACAGATGTTAGCTCAGCAGCCATCTTCCTCAAACAAAAAGAGGAAGATTGTCAACAGATGTTAGCTCAGGGCCAATCTTTCTCACAAAAAAAAAATAAATAAAAATAAATAAAATTTTTTAAAAACTTGCTACTTTTAATTCAGTTATATTGTGAAATGTTTTCTTAATAGAAGAAACTCAGTGTGTATACTGAGACCCTTCCAGAATATTCCATCTTGTTGGGTCATTCTTTGATTTATGGACTCCATAATCCATAAATGGAAGTCTCTGTATAGGAATTCCATGGGAAACATGCTTGATATTCCTTTACATTATGTTTCCTGATTCTTCAATATCCTGAAACGTCTACCATGTCATGTTAAAAGTGATGCACCATAAAGGAAGCACCAGCACAATACACTGTACTTATTTCTCCCATGTACTCTAATCGCAGCCTCCATTTCTGCTAAACTGGACTAAGTGCACAGAAGACAATTTGCTAATTAGGACTAGAGCTTTGAACAAAGAGATTGGACCCTATCTCTCTGCTCTGAGTTATGTCCTCAGCTCTCCAACTCTCATGAATTCAGATTGCCTTCCGAGGAGAAGGCATTAAGCATTCCAAGGAAAAGTGAGAGTCAGGACTCCTTCTAGTTGACAGACCTTATATATTCAAAAATCAAAAGCCCCTCAAAGTCTTCAAAAATTCGTCCAATAGAAACATCTCTGAGAGACCTATTAATCCTAGTTCTTACACAGTCCTATTTCCTACCAAATTTCCTGGCCTAAGTCTAATGATATATGCAATTTGGACAAGGTAGGTGTGGGGTGATATGACAATGGAGCAATATGGGGACAGAGAAATGCCTATTCCACTTGTGACATTAAGAAGGGGCTTCACTCTTAATCTCACCTTTTTTTGGTCTCATTTTCTAATGAATTACTCTTTTCTCATTGGGCACTCTGTTACGTCGTTTTCCAAATGGTTTTGGGATTTCTGCTTTCTTCTCCAAATCTTCTTCCTTTTAATTCATTGATGACCATGAGCTCTTATGTGAAGGGTTCTTGTCCTCAGGATGCTCACCATCTGGGGCAAAAGGCAGACAAATTGAAAGATGTTAAAATAAAACTCAGTTGGTGCCTTAACAGAGAATGCAACAGTAAACTGGTGGTATAAGTGCACAATTCAAAATTGGCTTATCAAGGAGTGGCACAATAGGTTTATTTGGAATAATTTGGAAAAAGCTGGAGAATATACTGACTATGGGGCAACTGTGAAAGAGTGGGACAGGTAGGCACATTAAGAAGTGCAAACTTTATCCTGAAGGCAAAATAGAGTCAACAGAGCATGTTAGGAGTGATCTTAGGAAGACATGTATCTGATCATTTTACTCCTCTGTTCAAAATGGCAGAAGACTTCCCATTGTTATCAAGCTCCATGATTTTCCTGGACACCAGGTGCATTCTCAACGGCCTAGTGTGCTCTTTCTCTTTTCTCTTTCACAATCACCCTCTGAATCTTTACTCAAAACACACCTTCTTAGTGAACCTTCTAAGACCACCCCTCCTCACCCAATAGGTGGGCTATACCCACCTTCCCCACTCAACACATCATACCCATTTTTCAAGCTCTATTTTTGTTTATCCTTAGGACTTTTCACTTTCTAACATACTCTAAAATACTCTATATTATACATATTTTTTCTCTTTTCCTTTTTGGCTTGTCTCCCTCAGCAAGGTAGATGAGATGAGATGAGATCTATGCATAAGTGGAGGTGCCTGCCTCAGGATTTCAGACCTGGTCAACAGTGTTTATAGACTCTGCTCTCTTAGACCTGAGAAAGTAGCACTGTGTATGTTTAATAATATGGATTGGTTTTTGTTATCCATTTAAATAAGTAGTACAGTTTTACTGCAAAAATTTTTGAAAAATGTAGAAAAGGAATAATTTAGCCTCTTTGATATTCCTGCTTCCCAAAGACGAATACTGTCTATATTTTGGCAAATGTTTAAATTATTTTTATAAAGCACATTTTATATGTGATATGCGATATATATGTTTCATGAAATGTTTACAAATTTAGGATCATACTGTATATATACTTTTGTATTCTGCTTTAAAAGCATAGTAATGCTATATTTTCAAAAATTTCCAGTGTAATATATACTAACCTGAATTTTAATGGCTGAATAGTACCACAGCATTTATTCAACTAATTTCATTTTGTTTAGCATTTGTATTTGTTTTCTGATTTTCAATACTATCAGGAAAATTGTAATAAACATCCTCATACATAACTCTTTCTGTAAATCTGATTATTTCTTCAGGATAAATTCCAAATAATGGAATTGTGATTGTTTTTAAATTATACTGTTTTCTTTTCCTGAATGTATGCCAGACTCAACTTAACTCAGCCCTAATAACAGCATGCTATTTCATTTTCTCAGTCTTTTTAGATACGCCTGAGGAATTTAGAAAGTAACTAGTCATTTTGTTTAGTTAGAATGTTTTCTTTCAACTTAAAAACTCAAATTCAACATTTATTCAATTTTCCAAACAATGCAAAGTATTTATATTTGCATTATTTAAGCATAATTTATCAGTAGACAAGATTCTAGTTTAAATGATTAGGCATATTGATGAAATATTTAGAACTCTTCCCCTTGGAAATAAGCATTTATATTGTCATCCGTAATGATCAATAGTAATCTTAATTGCTTAATTTTCTAACAGAAAATATTGGTGCTTACATGACTATTAAGTAACTCAAATCAATCTTAATTACTTTATTCTAGACTAATCACGTCAGTTGTTAAGACCTTAAATTAGAAAGAAAAAAATGCATCTGAAAAATGACTCTCTCCTTCTCCCAAATTGGACATTGAGACTTCACCAAAACTGTATAGTGTCCATCGACATTTATTGAGTATCTGATGCACTTTGAGCTCAGTGCTAAAAGCCAAGCATGCTTAATGCTACATACATTCCAAATATTCATGAAAAATATATGACAAATATAAATGAAGAAACCCATTCAATAGAATCAAATATGTAAATAAGTGATTTGAAAATGATATATATCCGATCATAAATGAGAAAGGACAGAAAGTTGGAAAGGAGTCTAGAATGGACTGAAGAAAAGAGAAGGTCATTAAACATCACTGGCACTCAAATATAGATTTGGTTATTTCAGTTCAAGAAGGAATCAACTCTGTTTCAAATGAAGGAAGATATTTTGTGCCTAGAATAGCAAATTAGCTTACAAAGCTAATTCTGCTGGAAATAAGGGATACTGGAATTTGTGGAGATGCCATTCAAATTAAGATTATAAATTCTAAAAAGGTAGTGACCAGAAGTCAGCCCAGTGGTGTATGGGTTAAGTTTGCATGCTCCACTTCGGTGGCCTGGAGTTCACAGGTTCAGATCCCAGGCAAGGACCTACACACTGCTCATAAAGCCATGCTGTGGTGGCATCCCACGTACAAAGTAGAGGAAGATTGGCACAGATGTTAGCTCAGGGACAATCTTCCTCAAGCAAAAAGAGGAAGATTGGCAACAGATGTTAGCTCTTCCAATCTTCCTCACCAAAAAAAAAAAAAAGTAGTGACCATACTTTTTTATTCATTGATACACATTCAGGACAATCACAAGTTCATAGTTGTAAATACTTCTATTATAAATGTTTTAAACCCTTTAAAATGATCCTTAGGGGCAAAAAATCAAGCTTTTACAGAATTTACTCTAAGATGAATAATTTAAGTTTAAAATATCCAATATTCCTGTTAAATATGATAAAGGCATTTTTGTGCTTCAATCTCGTTCATCAAAAAGTAGATGGAAGAAAACTTCATCTTCAAGGAAAACAAGAAATGATGACAACTCCAGACCACTATCCAAGCTGCTTCCTGGCTAACTGTGAATTTTACTCAGGGACAGGGAGAGGAGAAAGCCTGTCCTCCATCGGAATAAATAGTTCCCAGGAAAAAGCATCAGAGATCTAAAAGGCATATCCAGTTATTAAAAAGAAATGCAAATGGACATGTGCAAATCCTTTCTCTTGACAAAGCCTATCTATCAAAACTATATTGCTTAGCCAAAATCCTATTTTCAGTGTTGAAATCTGACTGTAAACCTCCCTCCACTTCATCCTAGCAGAGAGATGCTTAGGACTGGCTCAGGATACAATCATGTTGACAGGAATAAAAATGAGAAAAGCATTTGAATTTTTTTAAAGCTGTTACCTCCATCGTTTTCCTATAACTTTGACTCCTAACTCTGTGAAGCTGCCTGAGATGAAGCAAGTTAAACAAATTTGAGAATCCAATAGAGAAACTGTGGGATGAGGGGTTTCACAATAATCCATACCAACTCCCTGAACTCTTGAATCTGAGAAGACACATGCTCCTGAGGGCAAAGAATAACTGATTTGACAAGAAGGCATGTAAAGTAACTAAGTGAATCAAGGCTACAGAGCAGATCCTTTCCATTTCAATCTGTGTACATTGCCAATTGTCTGTTCTAAGGTAAGTAAAAATCAAAGAGGAGCCAAAAGAAAATTGTTGCCTAAACTGCAAAGAAGGCAAGTGGCATGGAGGGCAACAAGGAACATAGCCAAAAAGAATGAAGGATTAACTTCACATGATGAAACCATGATTTCAGATAATTAATTCATTATCTACAAGAAATTTTCAACATTTAATTCAGTCCCCCCCAAAAAAGAAATAGCAAACAACAGAGAAATATGTACATCAAGCTAGTGAAAGAAATAAAAGAGAAAAATAAGGGTTAAAAGGGTTGAAAATGCCATTTGGAATATCATAAAATAGACTTAAAAAGAGTAAAATATCACCAGAAACACAGGGGGTAGCTTTGAGGAAATCAATCAAAATGAAATAAGAAAGGATAATGATGCTGAGAATCAGGAGAACAATAACAATGAAAGACAGAGAGGATAAACCATCTACATAATTGGCATTCCTGGGGATGAGAACAGAAGGAAAATTCCATTCAAAGATATGATAGAAGAGAAATTTCTTGACAGAGAGCAAGACTTGAATCTAGTACTTAAAAGTTGGTTCTGGGTAAAGCTGCTACACAATGAATTGCTCATCAAAACCTAGCTTAGTGATGTTGCCAAATGTGAAAAATAAAGAGATAATCATGGAGGCATTTAGAGAGGAAAACAAGTCCAGTATAACATGGAGAAAAAACAGGTTGACCTTCGACATTTTCACAGAGATGCTTGATGTCAGAATGTAATGGAACTATGGCTATAGTTTGAAAGAATATATTCTTTGAAATTGTCCTTGGACTACGAAGACATCTGACAGCAACCACGACTCCTTGAAGACAGTCTGCTTAAGGATGAAACCATTCAAACAAATGATGGAAAAATCTGAAATCAAGAAGACTTGATCAAAAGGCATGCCAGTGTGTACTGAATCCATTGCAATATAGTTCTAAGATAAAACTATGGAGGGAATTTTGGAAACTGACTGAACTGAATTGTTATAAAACTTACCCTTTCCAAAACAATATAAATAAAACTGGAAAGTCAAGGAGAGAGATGGTACCAGGCAAGTATCTGTAGAAAGTCCTTTATCTTTCACAGCAGGGGGTCAATTGATGCCCCTAAAGCAAACAACATGCCATTAAGAAAAACATAATACCTCCAAACTTTTTAAAGACTTTCTTTTTCATTAGAGGACTCTTTATAGAAGAAACATCTTCTTCAATATCAGTAATATTTTCAGCTTAACTTTTTAATTTATTTCTCTCAACATAAATCACATATCTTTTATTTTATGAACATATGACACACCTCATTTTTTAAAAGATGAATTCTATGCATTTAATCTACTTATCTACATTTGCTTGTGTATCTGTTTACAGAGATGCCAGGGATGGTACTGACTAGGCTCATTTTAGGTGACTTTTTGGAATCTTCTCTCTATTATTCTGTATTATCTGAATTCATTATTTAACTAATATATTTTGACTATTAAAAAAATGGAAAATTATCATTGAAGAAAAAACGTAATAAATTAATGAAAATAAATCCATCTACAACTTCAAAGTTCGGCAACTTATGTCCCATTAACCAAAATTATGAGTGTGAAATATAGACTTACCCGAGCTTCTTGCCCACCTGTGCAGACTTTCTTGGACATCCTGTTGCTTCACTGTGAGTGAAAGAGAAGGTATTTGATCCCTTCCTCTTCACACACAACCAGGGACCATAAAGTCGTATATTCAGTCCAGGACATGAAACTAAATCCTTCATTTTTCCCCCTTTTCTTCATCTTAAAAAACAAACTGATATAAATTAAACTACCAACATGAATAAATACATGTTCTCGAAACTTCTCCTAGTTACTAAGCTCCAAATACCATGTGTTCATCCAAAAGACATACATTGGTTTTTAAAAATCTCTAAGTTATGACATGTTTCCTGCATGAACACACATTTTTTGCTCCATCACACTGAGGTCTACATATTCTTACATGGCTCTCTGTGGGATCAATGCCATCACTTTGACAATGTCTGTCTTTATTAAGTAAAAACCAAGGAAGACCATTTTAGTTGTCCTGATTTAAAATCAAGAACTATGGTCTAACTCCCAGAAAACAGCAACACACAGATTTCAAGACCCTCTGGTTCATGGGAGTTGAATTTTAACCTCTGAGACCATTCTGATTAAAGGTCTAAGTAAATAAGGGCAAAATCCTGGGTCCACAAAGTTTAGATTCTCACACACTCAATCAACACACCTGGGGTCAGAACTTAGATCTTTCTACCAGCCAACACTTTGAGAACTGATTTCCTCTCTATACTCATTTACATGTCCCATCTCTGGAGAGTGGCACTGTGGCTTAATGGAAAGAAAAGGGGATCCATTCAAAACCAAGCAAATCTGAGTAGAAATCACCTTCCCTTTCCAAGAACCAACATAAGATCTTAGGAATATTAAATTATTTTTTTCTCACTCTCCCTTTTCTCCCATCTTCTCTTCCCTGACCCTACCCCATTATAGGAGAGAATATCACCTATCTTAATGGGTGGATGACTTTTTTCTTTAATTCACTTGGCTTTCTTTTTCACTGATAGAGAATATTGGACCTGAAATTTGTGTATATTCATAAGTATTCAGTCCACCTATATGAGTCTTCATTAAGGTAGAATGAATGCTGTATAAATTAATTAAATCCAAACCAAAGTGTATATTTTCATTTGACATGAGCATTTTAAGGGGCTGTGATTGACACATCATTAAAAGAATTCAGTTTGAGGTTAAATTAGTTATTGAACCACCTCCGGCTTGATGCTCTCTATTGTGTGTGAGACTGGACAGGACGACCAACTGCTTTGCATAAATCAAGTATCACACCAGGCTGCTCAACTTCCAGCGTCTAGAGAATGGTCCTCCTGGAAAGAGATTAGAGAACTTTGAGGATAAAATGTTCATTTTTATAAAATTGCAAGTAAGTTAATTTCCACCACAAAGGAACTGCTCTCACAGCTTAAGAAAATGTATGACCCCAATAACTGCATACCTAGGAAGTACAATCATTATGAATTTTACCCTTTTGAACACTTGAATCTCTGTGTTGTGAAGCCGTCTAGGATCACTTTCAATGATGCAGGTTCAAATAACACTGTCTATCTGTAAAGCGTTGTGTTTTAATGAAGCATTACGCACTGTTTTTAAGAAGCGAATCTTGAAATGCAATTTAACTCAGGGAGGACTATTGCAACTTAGATTAAACCACTTATCAATAAATGTAGCTCCACTATGATTCAGGCTACAATATAAGAAGGGTTCAAATGAAGAGCCTACTTAATAAGAGAACAACGGAGAATCAAAGAGCACTTTCCCTACATCCCTTACGTATCAGTGTTGTCTCAATAAACATTCAATTGATTTATCAATCTGTTGATCTTGTTTTGTATATTTATTTAGATAAATGCTTCATGCACATGCATGTGTGCACAGACTATTAAATATGGTCTACGGCAAAGCAATAAATTAATTCAACAAATATTCATTGCATGCCTCGTAAGTTCCGGACATCACTCTAGGTAGTGGGATATAGCAATGAGCAAACAAATAGGGGCTCTGCTTCCATGGATCTTATATTCTAGTCTGTGTCTGTGTGTGTGTTGTGGGGAGGGTTCTAGCAGTAGATGAGCAAACAACTAAATGAACAAGGCTACTTTAGATATGTTAAGTGTGGTTAAGGAAAATGCACTTGGGTGAGGATAGGTAAGGTGGGTGTGAGGGATCGTTTAGCTCAAGAGCTCATTGAAGATTGTACCTGAAACCCAGTGCTAAGCAGGAACCATCATAGGAGGATATGAGAGCTGTGATATCTGGCCAGTAGACAGAGCAATCATACTAAGAGCTGAGCTTTCTTGTTTTAGCAAAGAGAAAAAGGAGATCGGTGTCACTGGGTCACAGTGAACAAGGAGAAGCATGGTTGGATGTAATGTGAAAACTAGGAAAGGAGCCAGTCATGCAATCCACACACACCCCCAAAATGGAGCTTAGATTTTATTTTATGGGCTATGGGAAGCCCTGTTACTGGCAGTCTTGATCCTGTTTCATAGAGAATTGTGAATTAGTTGAGATACCAACCATGTACCCTCATGGCTGTGGCATTAGGCAGCTAGGCACCAAGATTCAGAATATTGGAGTGTGTAGTCTGGCTTACTGTAAGGTCTCTCAATACAGAGAGACGCATAGGCTGAAATTTGCCCATCTACAATTAGAGTGGCTTTTCTGGTAAAGGTCTTATCTGCGTCTGTCTAGCAATTCAAGTTGACTGAGATACCTATATTCCAGAGCCCAGCAGAGCTAGAAAAGCCAACGCTCTGCTCTGTGCTCAATCTATGAGTCAGGATTCCAATGAAAAGAGAAGTCACATTCAAATATAGATAATCATTGGAGGGTCTAATTATCAAGGGGCATTTATAAAACACGTGGGCAGGGTGTCAAGGAACCAATTGGGTTAGCGTATTATGCCGAGGAGAAGCTTGTATCACCTCTAGATTCAAAGGGAGGGAGGCTTTAGAAGAATCTAGAATGAGAGTCCTAGATTGGCCTTGAGACAAGCAATGGCAGTTGGGGTCTTAGTATGTAACACCCACCTAGGGGAACGTGTTAGTTACTAGAGCTGCCATAACAAAGGACCACAGACTTGGGGGCCTAAAACCCAGAAGTTTATTTCCCACAAAAGCCCACATAAGTCAGCCCCTAGAAGAGGAAGCAGGCAGGGAAGGGCAAAGAAAGGATGTGGAGGGGGATAGTCTGGCCAAAGCTAGAGGGGATAGGGAGAGAAGAGCATAGCATAAGTTGATACTACCCCAGGCACTTCTTGTTTATTTGCTTTCTGTTGGAACAAAGAGCATAATTGCTCCAATATGAAGACACAGCTCAGATACAACCTTCTGGGATAAGCAGATTAGTGGTATCACCCCTACCATGTTCTAATGCTGCACCTAAATACTTACCAAGTTGGAGGCTCTTCAATGAGTCAAAAGTGATGGGCAGAGCTCAGAGAACCATTGCTAGGAGTCAATAATGCCTGCACTCAGTTCTAGACTCCAGAAGTATGATGCAGTAAAAACTCTGGTTGCTAGTATTAATTCATGGAAATAATCAGAAGCAAATAAGTACTAAGATACCTATATATGCTTACATGCATATAACCACGAAATGCATATATGTATAGTGTAGGCAATTTTTAACAATGATATCCCACGCTGGCTAACAACAGCATGTGTTGCTCAACCCATAAAGCAGTCTCTGTTCCCAAATTTTCACCACGTAGAGGTGAACTGGCAAAGAGCTGCAGTCTCCTGAAAGGGCTATGTTCCTAATGCATAGCTTAGATACGGACCTGGGATCAAGTGGAAAAGAGGTACCCCCAAAGGGAAGAGTAGGGGCAACCAGCTTAAATGATCAAGCAATCTGCCAAGGTAGGGAGTTCTTATTAGTCTGATCAGTTAGGATGGGACATGTACCATGGACTTGGGAATATTATCCCGGTTTCCTTTTTATTCTCTCCTTTTCTAAGGAAGAGATTTTGTTTGTGCATTCATTTCATTTTAGCAGTTGCAATCTTTCCGGTGTCACCTCACAATTCTATCCTGGGCATGTTCACAGGATAGAGGGGAATATAAGGATGCTGACATTTGGATGCTAAGACAACTTGCTTTCATTTAAACCAGTCTAAGTGAGTATTCTGCCACGTAAAATGAATATATTCCTGATTAATATGGTACCCTTTCTTCATTCTCTCATGGTCTTGTTTCCCAGTTTTAGCCACAATCTCCTAATTGACCTGACACTAGTCCTCCTGAATCTGTTCTTCCAGCCACAGCCAAAGGATATCTCTAAATCATAAATACAATCTTGGTACTTCTTTGCTTAATCCCTTTTAATGGCTCACTTTTGCCCTCAATAAAAATTCCAAATATCTTAACATAAATGTTTGAGCATACTTCCTTCTCGTAATAACCATATTACCTGAGTAGCTGCCTCAATTTCACTGTCTTAGTTTCATCATCTATTAAATAGGAAAAATAATCCTTACTATCTCACAAGGGCTAACATAAGGTAAAATATACAGTGCATCGAGCAGGGTGGCAAGGGCACTAACCAGGTTCTTCACATTTCTCAGCCTCCCTTGTAGTTGGGAGTGGCCATGAACTAGTTCTCTCTAATGAGCTGTGGGAGAAAGTGACAAGCAATATGACCAGTCCAAGGCACTTAAGAGCAGAAGTGAGTTTCCGCAATCTTTCCTTCTGCTATGCTGACCCTCTGGCCACATATTCTTGATGGTTTCCCCAAAAGATGGCAACATTGAGTCACTTCTAGAGAGCTACTTGATCTTCAGTGGACTTGAGGAGCAGAAAAGAATGCTTACAGAGTCATGCATCACTTACAGACGAGGATGCATTCTGAGAAATGTGTCACTAGGTGATTTCGTCATTTTGCAATCAGCATAGAGCGTATTTACACAAATCTAAGTGGTATAGCCTACGACACACCTACACTATAACATACTAATCTTATGAGACCTCTATCATATATGCAGTCCTTCGTTGACTGAAATGTCCTTATGTGGCTCATGACTGTATATACACGAAGCTCCTGAGATGTAAAGGTCGCTTGTCACTGCATTATTACCTGTGCTAGTCTGACACAAACAAAAGTTTCCTGGCACATGGTAAGTCCTATCTAATTATTAGCAATTATAGCCTGCCATTATTGGCTTTTGTATTGCAGAAATGAGCCTCAGGAAAGCCTGAAGCCTGGATCTGCTAGGAGGTGCTGGCTTTGGCAAATGACTTTGGTGTTCCCAGTCTTAGAGGACACATCAAGAATGTTGACCTTGTTCCATGCCAGTTGCTTCCACCTAAAGTTCAGCCTGATAGATAGGAAACCACGAGACAGAGTCCACACTCAGCATGAGTGAGCAGTACAATCTCAGTAGGAACTCTTTGAGCCCCAAGGCACCTCTACTTCCCTTGTAAAGATCCCATGTAGTGGTGACTAGCTTTGTATGGCTACCTCTGAACAGGCATCTTTCCATATGCTTTGTCACAAGTATAAGTTGATACCCTCAGACATGTCTGTTGGTGTTTTAAAGGAGGAAAAACTTTCCCTCTGCCCTCCTAGGTTCAATAGCTGGGTCTTGGAAGTAAACTGACAACAGGCAGATTACCAGGAGAAAAGTTATACAAATTTATTAATTTTTAATATTGTGTGCATAGGGGCATCAGAGGGAAAAAAGTGAATATCCAAAAAAGCGATGACATTTGAGAGCTTACATACCATCTTAATAGGCAAAGGGGAGGCGAGATGTAGGCAGTTTAGGGGAGAGTAAATGATTTCTGGGAAAGACAAATGGACCCTTAAAAGAATAAATGGGAGGTATGGTAACTTGTGATAAAGTTTGTCTGGGTGTGGTGTCCACTTCTAGTCCCTTCTCCTGTGACAACAGTCAGTCTTCCTGGTTGATGAAACCCCTGGGGAGGGGACTGATGTCAGCTGAGTTCCTTTTGGAGATCTGTTATTAGGCAGATTAGGGGAGGTCAGAGAAATCCTCTCCCTGCATCCGCTGATTGTCAAGTACCTACAGCTCAAAATAATCAATATACCAAGGCACCACATTTTGGGGTGGCATGTCCTGAACTCCTTCAGTGCCTCTCTATCCATTCCATCCTGGTCCTTCTGTGATAATCATATCCCCATTCTGCCTCTTTACTCTTCCTTCCACAAACATCACGTTTTGAGGCACGGTGAACTCTGATTATTAATGTGCTATCTTGTCCTTCTTCTCAGGGTTTACATATGCTATTCCCTTGGACAGGTGTACATCTCCCCACTCCAGATCCCCTACTCCACTTCTTCTTTCCCATAAGTCATGCTCACCCTGCAGTTATGCCTTAGATGTTGTCCCTTTCTTGCATGTAGGTTGTGTGGGCACTCTTTCTGCATACATCCACAGAGAGCTTCTTGCACTTACTGCCTTTGGACCACCATCCCATTTTATCATGGCAGCTAGATTACTTCCCTGTTGTATCCTACTGGCATGTAGACCCCTCAAGACCACTTCAAGAATGGAGTCATGATCATCAAATTGGTGCCTGCCTTTCCATAAACATTTGATGCATAAATGTAGATCTATTATGCATCACCTTGAAAAAGTACAAATACATCTTTTCACTGAATTAAATCATGTCCTAGTTTTTTTTTACTTTTTCATATGCTCTGTTGACTTGTAGAGAAAAGACAAAGAAACAGAAAAGTAAAAGAAATATTGGAACTTAGCTGTTCTTTGTTTCCCTTTAATTACAGTATTTTTAACAACCAAAGACCATATAAAGGTGCAAAGAATGGAAAAGCAATTAGCAAATTCATTAACTGTTTGCTTATGCTTTTAGTCTTAAGGATAATTTGTTGTCTTAGATGAAGAATTCTGCTTGGATTAATGCCTTCTGTGTGGAAGCAGCCTATATTTCACGAATACTTTTGCAAAATATTGGAGCAGGGAGCCTTGTAAATGGGTTAATGCAACAACATTGTGCATCAAGCAGAGTCTTTATTGATGCTGCTAAATTTGAGTGCAGGGGTAGAAACAGAAACGAGTGAATTTGCTAGTGTTTGAATTTCTGCAGAGTTGACCTGAAGTATGCAATTTCATTATTAGAGGGAGAGACCTTGCATAATGATAGAAGAAACTCTTTGTGATGTAGACATTTTCAATTATTTATGTGGCCTTATAATATTTGAGAAACTTGAAGATAATTACCGGTTGATCCAAATTTATATTTGAGGATCCATTGAGGCAAATTATTAATTCATTAAGCAGCTATTTTTCTTTGCATGTATTGCATGTAAGACTCCATCCTAGGAGCTTTGGAGTAAAAAGTAGAATAGGATAGTATAATCAAGGTTAGAAAGCAAACACACAAATAAATATAATTCAAGATAAAGTATGAAGCATGTGATTTAAGGGAAATAGCAGAAAACTGGTTTTAAGAGAACAAAAGTTTACTTCTAAATGGGAAAATCAAGGACAGCTTCATAAATGACATGACACTTGTCTTGATCTCTGGAAAGCAGAAGGATATTTAGATATAGAAACACTTGAGTTTTGAGGGAGCAGAAATCAGTCTGGTTGGTTCCTAAACTGAAGCTATTTCTAAAGCACCCCACAAAAAAGAGAGAAAGATGTAATTTCCCTCATCAGCAAATTGCTTTAAAATCCACGTCATCTGTTTGATCAGATGATATCAATTTTAACACCCTGGGCATGGTTCCTTGGGAAACAGTTGTTTTCCTGTATGATGTCCCTCCTCTGAGTTTGAACTCATACTTTGTCTCAGAACTGTAAGATTTTCCTTCAAACAAAATCATTTAGCAATTGCAGATGACGGTGATCCGAGTGGTCCTTGATATACTTCCCAGAACATACATCTTAGCAGCAAAGTATGGCTTTGATACTTTGAATGACTTAAGAAATAAGCCTTTGGGAGCAAAAAATGCTAAATAGCATCATTCCAGGAAGAATCCAGGGCTTGTGACTTTGCCATCCATTCCTGTAAAATCTAGGATGAAAATGTAATTTTTCAAATGTAAACTCAGTTTGTTCACCTTGAACACAGACTTTAAGATACCATTGGGATCAAAGAGGGACCAGTATCACTGCTAGCCAAGTCTAGTTAATCTGGATGTGACCACAAGGAATGTGAGTTATCAATTAGTCTACGCCTGAACTTTATACAACAGCAATGCTTTATGGAAGGAGGCATCTTTGCCTTCATCCATTAAGGGCGCTTTTAAAAAAGGGAGGCTTAAGCACATATTAGAACGCAGAGAACAAGTGACCTCATTTAAAGAGACTGAGTTATAGTCACAGCTGTTTATGTAATGAGATACTGTTATTTTAACTGTCCAGAAAAGGACAGAATAGAGCAGAATTATCCACATTCTGAATCTTGTAGAACATGGGATATTTATATATGCAATATCTAGTGCATTCCAGTGCAGGGTGACTCATAAGAAAGCAGTTCTATTATACAGGGTGAATTCAGTGGGACTGTCCTCATGATTTCCTACTGCTAGCCTTTGAGGCAAAGGACAATAGATAAAATACAAGTTTTCATTAGAGCACAGAGTAGCGTCTCTAGTAGAGGTTGACAAAGCACCAAATTTTACAGTTAACATTGATTCCTCTTATCTTTTTTATAGACTGAGTCTCCCTTGGTGGGGTTGGGGACTGCAGTCCCTGTGATTTTAATATAACTGAATGCCTCCTCTTCAGTGATCACCAACACGATATATTATTACAATGAAGGTAGCTATTACCGTACAATAGAGCATGCTGACTTTCAAATGCAAACTGATCTTTCGTTTCCTTGTTACCTCTCACTTCCTGACCCCAGGATTGACAACTCACGCACTCAAGAACAACAAATACATATTTTAATGAGTTCCATTAGAGAAGGCCAAGGAATGAAAGATAATGCAGGGAAATATAAAATTTAGGTAGAAAATCTTGTTTAGGTGGATGATTATTTCTGTCAAAGTTACTAAGATCAGGAGACATTCTTTCAGAATGTTTCAGGAAAATATTCAAAGGTGATAATTGGTTACTGTATTCTCATTCAAGGAAATGCAACATGTTTTTCCAAAGGAGGTCATTTTTCTCATAGTCTCTTTGGTTTAGGAAGCAATCTAATGTCTTTAGAATCAGAAGTAGATGATCACTCTTTTGTTGTCTGATGTCAGACACTAATATTTTTACCTTTCATCTTCTATAAAATGATGTGCAATAAGTGTGTCCTATTTACCTAATGACATTTTTGTACAAAGATAAAATTATAAATTATAAAATTATAAAATCACTTCCCGCCTAATTAATATAGAAATTTTACACATGAAATTTCAATCACTTTGCAACCCACTGCCTGGAACTTCTTGAATAAAGAACCAGTGGTGTTTGTTAATGATTAATGATTTATACAATGTGAAATTTCTGATTGCAAACATGAAATTAGTTAACGGTGCTTTTTCATATGTGCGTGTGAAAAGAATCCTAGAAGTCATCCAATTCTAGGGGACTCATACAACATGTAGCTGATTATACAAATGAGGGTGCTCTCAGGAATGAAAAGGGATGCTATTTAAAATTGTTAGGACAACAGGCATAAACCGTGAAGTGTAGTTTTATCCAAATATCCATTTTACCCTGAGGAAACTCTGGTCTACAGAACTGATAATAACGGGGACTATTTAAAGATATCCCAAAGTTAAACTGTTAGAGCCAACTTTGGAACTCCAATATACCCATCTCATGGTTAACTGCAAGATATCACACAATATTGAACTGCAAATGTAATAGTGTTCAATGAGGTGTAGAATATGACTTCTTCCAGCTCTAACACATCTCTTTCTCTCCTCGTTTACTGTGATGTTCTAGAGACAGGAAGTGCTTGGTTACCTTGGTAACTATGACCGCGAACTGCATTGTGTTGAATTTGTAGTCAAAAACAATCTATCCCTTCTAAAAAGCCCTGTGCCAAGACAGTTTTATAGGTGAATCTTAGTAAAATTTTAATAAAGAGAATACCCTCAGTTTCTATAAACTCTTTAAAAAATATAACAAGGATAAAAATTTCCCAACTCATTTTATAATGCTAGTGGGCCTTTGATACAAAGCTAGTCTATGCACTTTTTGCATGTCTGAAATATTTCAACATATTTCAAATAAACATATTATAAAATGCTCTAATACAGATATAAAACGATATAGATTATCTGTTCCCAGGTTCAGGAGAAATATTTGCAGCCATACAACCATAGCATAGACCCATAATTATAAAGATTTATAAGTGACACAGTAGGAAATTTGTTGATGTATATCCAAAATAACCTCATGAACAAATCTATGAGGGCACAATTTATCAGACAGATATCATTGGGGAATCATGCAGATATCTGTGAGATGACACTCCAATATAAGGACCCCAAGCACAATTCACAGAAGGAGCATGTAGTTAACATGTTTACAAAAAAGCATGGGGATATTATAGACGGAATAGAATGAGCAAAGTCAGCAACTGGAGATAAGACAAGAAAAATATTAGGATTCCATGCCAAGTAGGGCTTTCCAGGTCATTGTAAGGAATTTAACTTCTATTTTGAGTGAGATGGGAAGCCATTCAAGGGATTTAAGAAGTGAAGTGACACAATCTGGACCTACATATTAAAAGAATTAACCTGGCTGCTGAGTTAGGAATAGACTGTCAGGTGACAGGTTGATAGAGGGACACTTGTTACGGAGATGGCTGCAGTAACCTGGGGAGGATGTGATGGAGGTTAGGGACCAGGTCAGGATGGTAAAGGAGGTGAGGAACAGTCATATTCTGGGTATGTTTTTACCTTGGCTGAAGAGTGTGTGAGAAAGAAAGGAGATAAGGATAGCCCTGTCTATTTCTGATCTCATAACCTTGAGAAAGAAGTTGCCTTCCTCTGATATGGGGAAGACTGAGAGGAATAGATGGGGCAGCATGAGGGGGTGAAGGGGATAAGTGAGGGGGAAATCTATTGCACAAACCAGATCTTGAGGTAGAGAATTTGGCTTTTTCAGGATATTTTGCATTGTATTCAAAATAGGCATAATCGTCTCTCTTATAAAGCTGTATTTCCCCCACTGTGATTTCACACGGCCCTATTTGAGTATAACCTTTTCTCTTGCTTGTTGGAAATACCGAGAGCTTCTGAAGGAGTTAATTTACTCCAATACCATGAATTTTTCTTCCCAGCTCCCCTAGGCCATGATAGGCACAGAATCTGAGTCCCAAGAAATAGCTGGTGGCAATTTAACTAGTGTTTTGCAACTACATATTAATGCTAATAAGTTCCCAGCCCTGGGTAGAGGAGTTCTCATCGCTCTCCATCTTTATCATTGGCTGAGCCCACCCAACATTTTAGATGTGTGAATTGTGACACACTGCTTCTTTAGACATTATTCTTTGGTAAGATGATTTTGGATGGCAAGATGAATTGAAAAATTATTCAAACTGGCTTTAAAAAGAATGATGTATATAGGTGTGTATAACTTGAATTCTGATGTAGGGCAATTTTCAGGGCTGGCTTAACCAGCCGTTCTTGTTCCATTTTCTGTTGAGATTCCTTTAGCTTTATTTTTTTCTAAGGGTTGGCTTCATTTTCAGGCTGCTCCCTTCTGGAGTGCAAAAATGGCTGTAGCATTCCAGCCATCACACCTGTAGACCATTGTGTCCATAGAAGACAGGAAGTGAAACTGTTTAAGCATAATAAGCTAGAGTCCCAAGATTAGCTCTTTTTGGACCATTTGGGTCACATGCCCACCATATGCTGATTGGTTCAATCAAAGGCACATGACAGCAGTAGTGGGACTAGGTTCAACCTCATTTAGGTATAAGGGCTGTGTGGATAAGAGGTGGATACTGAAATAAAAATGTGGATGATATTAAGAAGGGGATTAAATGGATGTGGACAAGCAACCTATATGAGCTCTACAGACATTTAGTTAATACATATTAATCACAAACATGCACTATTTGGCTGTTTCCATTTCTAAACAACCACATGTGAGCATAAATATTTATTGACAAATATGCATTAGCTGTTATAGTAGGATGTATCTAAAATGGCCCAAATGATCCCTATCTCATGATATTCATACCCCCCTGCACTTGCCTCCCTTCAGTGTAGGCTGCATCAAGTAACTTCTTCTAACAAATAGAATACAGCAAAATGACGAGATGTCACTTCTGAGACTAAGATTCCATCTTGGGCATCATCTCTCCTTTGCTTGCTGTAAGGGAAACCAACCGTAATCTTTAGAGCTGTCCCATGGAGAAGATGACTTTTAAAATAAATGCTGTCTGTGGTCAATAGCCAATAAGGACCTAAGACCTGCTAAAATCATGTCAGTGAGCCTGGAGGCAAATCTTTCCCCAATCGAGTCTTCAGATAAAACCCTCGCCCTGGCTGACATTTGATGGCAACCTTGTAGGAATTCCTAAACCAGGGACCCCAGTTCAGCTACTCCTAGATTCCTGAGTCTATGAGATAAATTATTACCATTTTAAGTTGCTAAAATTTTGGATGTTTTTATGCACCGTTAGACAACTAATACAGTTATAATATCTCAAAATTGGAAACTATTTAAATTTTCAACACAAGGGTCTTGGCCAACCAAATGATAAGAAATGTTAAGAACGTTAAGAAAGTCAGACCATTTGAGTGAGAATACCACTCTCTTACTTAATGCCTTGAAAACTGTGGCCAAGAATCTTAACCCTCTCTATGATGCTCAGTTCTCTGTAAATAAGAGCAAGTGTTTCCTAAGGGTATTGTGAAGATTAAATGACATAATTTATTACTCAACAAAGTGCCTGGCAGAAAGTAAACCATCAAGAGAAGTAACTTTTTTTCTTAAATGACAGTACCTGTTATAAAGCACGCACCTGAGGAATATTTATGGATATGGGAAATATTCACAACATGTTAAGTGCAAAGGCTAGGGCATTTTGTGTTAAAATGTAAATTGACTAAAATTGAGTGTCATGATGGTGGCACAACTCTGCCAATACACTAAAAACCACTGAAGGTATGTGGGTGAATTATGTGGCATGTGAATGATAGCTCAATAAAGCTGTTAAAAAATGTAAGCCCTGGGGCCAATCCCGTGGCCTAGTGGTTAAGTTTGGTGCACTCCACTTCAGTAGCCTGGATTTGGTTCCCAGGAGTGGACTTACACCACTCGTTGGCAGCCATGTTGTGGCGGTGACCCACATACAAAATAAAGGAAGATTGGCATGGATGTTAGCTCAGGGCAAATCTTCCCCAGGCAAAAAGACGAAGATTGGCAACAGATGTTAGCTCAGGGTGAATCTTCCACAGTAAAAAAAAAAATAAAATAAAAAATGTGAGTGTTTTTCTTTATATTGTAGACTTTTCTTTGCCTCATTAAACATTTTGATATTTTCTACTGTGACCATGTATTTTTTTATAATTAGAAAGTCTTATTAAAAATTTAATAATGACTCCAATTTAAAAATACATGTAGTAAACAACTGTATAGCAGATATGCTGGTCCGTCTTCCACTATTGGAATTTATTTCTAAGTATACACAATTTGATATGGATTTATCATTCTTGTGAGCTAAACAGCTAACAGCTAAACAGACAAAGAAACTTTTTTGCTTTTTTTTCATTGCTGTTATCCTATTCAGGCCAAAACTTTATAAGCAGATGTCAGCAAATATAATTGCCATGATGAGTATGAAATCAATTGAGAGGACAAACTAGGCACTGGAAATAATTCCACAATATATTCTTCTAACTTTGCTTACAACGCAATCTAAAACATTGAGAAAGAACTCATGAAAACGCAGAGGATCTGAGTCTAGCATACAGTATTAATTGATTGACTATCATCTACTCAGCCTTGTCTTAAGCATTTTGCATTTATTATCCCTTTGAATACCCTGTGAGTCCTATGCGGCAGGTCTGTGTGCTACTGCTTCCCAACTGGCTCCCAATGATCCCTACCTCCTGACTTTTTATGTCCTTGTGTAATGCCCTCCCTTTGTGTGTGTAGGGGACCTAATGACTTCCTTGTAATGAATAGAATACTGCAAAAGTGATGAGACGTCACTTCTATGATTAGGTCATAAAAGTATGTGACATCCATCTTGGTCATAGACTACTTCTATTGCCTTCTTGGCTTGGAAACTTTGATGATACAAGTTTATATGTGTGGGAGGAACTGAGGGAAATCTTGGGCCAACAGTCATAAAGGAACTGAGGCCCTCAGTTCAACAAACTGCAATGAATTGAATCTTGCCAACAACCACATGAAGTGGGAAGTTGGCCCTTCCCCTGCTGAGCCGTCAGACGATATGGTCAGAGGATCCAGCTAAGTCGTGCCAAGATTCCTGACCACAGAAGCTGTGAGCTCATACATGTGAATTGTTTTAAGCCACTACAGTTTGGGATAATTTGTCATGCAATAATAGTTAAGTAATGCACTCTATTATCGCATTTACCAAATGGGAAGGTGTCATGTTGAAACAACAAAAAAATAGACCTATTTTCAGATAAATAGGTAAAACTATGCAATTCCTCACAATAGGAGGTGGTCCAGCCAGGCAGGAAATAGAAGATTTCAGTGAATTTTAAGATTTTGATAAATTTGTGGTTGATACATCATTCATAAATGCTTGGCTGATAGGAACTCAGTCTGAGGTTCTCTCTTACCCTTTTGAAAGCAAACTTACTTTCTCATAAAATGTCTCAAGGCACATTCGTCTGCCAGAAACAGAGCCCCAGGATGCCATTTTTCTCCCAGGTTATATTAAGGAGAGCAGCCTACAATTCTTGGTTTCTACAAGGCAGCTCTTTACTATGCAATGCTCAATACATCTTTCCTGGTTCTCAGGAGTCCTGGAGGTAATTTGAAGCACGTGTATGGACTCATTTATGCACGCACTGTAAGACAAGACTATTTTTGCTCTCTGAGTGGATCCTTCATATGATCTCAATAACGACGACTCCCTTTGGGTAATAACAGGTTTACATCTGAGCATTTCCCCTAATGCTGCAAGGTGAACCGCCAGTTACCACAGCTGTTCACCGCATGAGCTGGGATGATGAGGTAGGCTCATGCCGTATTACTGATGACAGTGCAGTGTAGATCTACGGAATGTTTTCTGGGAAAGCTTTGTGATTCTTGCTTAATTCCTCAAAGAGTAAAGTTGGGCTTGAGCTTTGCTCTATGTCCAAAACATTTCTGTTCAGACATAGCTTCTCCCCGCTCCCCTCCAAAGCTTTTGTCCTCAGAGAGTCAAGGATGTTTCTTCCTGCTCACTCCACCACTTACCCAGGTTTGGGGTATGTAAAATGTAGAGTATACAGTTCACAAAAATTTTTTTCACATATATTTTGTCCTGTGATCCTCACAACAAATATGTGGTACAGGTGGTACAGATACTATTACCTAGACTTTACAAAAGAGGAAATGATCTTTCAGTGTTTTCAGGGAACTGGTCAATGTCACTTACATGGATGTTAAAAAGCAGTGGGATTTGGGCGAGATATTGTGACCTTAAATTGTACATCTTTCCCATGATATTACACCATCTCTGCTATCTGGATTGAATGTTATATAATATAAAGTGATGACACTCAGCACAAGGAGCAGAAATAGTGAAATTCAGAGGAGTAAAACGCTTCAATTGCTTAGCAGCACTTACCAAGGCAATGCTGTTCTCAGAATTTGAGCCAAAAAAAAGGTTTATGAGCTTTTTTTTTCTTGTTTCATTGCATGTTTCTTTTAATGCTATTAAACAAGTACTTTGCTTCATTGGTGTAACAAGAGATGCATATTTGCATTATATGTCATCTCAATACTCTTGATATTCAGATTAAAAATATTTACTCTGTTATTATAGGGTAAAAACATTAGGTAGTATTTAAAATTCTGTTTTTTTAAAATATTTTCAGTATTTTTGTCACAGGCTGCTCCCTTCTAGAGTGCAACAACAAAATCTGCAGTGCTTTTGAAAGTCTAAACCTTAAGGAACATCTTCATTTCAAAAATGCAAGTTTAGCTGATATTTATTTTCAAGGCAATTTGATTCCCAAATCCGATTCAGAATACTACCTCTGTACTTTTCAATCTTCAAAGGGACTTAAGTTTATAGGTAAATGCATTCTTTGGATAAATTTAAATGGAGTTAATAAAAAGTATTAACGATGTCTAATCTCTTAACATACATAACTTCTAAGGAAAAGTTAAAAATATGAAAACAGTGTAAACACTACAGAATAGTTCAACAAAGTGTCCATTTGATAGTTTAGATTGACCTAGTATAATAAAATTTTTTATCAGAATACCATAGCTTGAAAATATAAAAATTGTTGTAGGGTATTATACATTTTTAGAAGTCATTGTCATATTAATATTACATGCCTACGAGAGAAAAGTGAGGCTGTGTCATGTGGATCGTATATTAAATGGTGACTGGTTAAAAGATGAATTCAAAGTGAAGTGAAAAAATAAACATAATATGACTTTCTCTTCCTCATGAATCAACATCTAAAATCTAGTCTAAGAGGAGATGTAGAGTTGCCATGGACACATAGCTATTTTTATAATAAAGATAAAGCCAACATCATTGCTTCATAATGATGTTTTGAGAATGTTTTGAATGTTATTGAACTATCCACTCCTCTAAAACAGTGAAGTTATTAACTAAAGATGGTCAATTATGGAAGAATTAGTAAAGTTCAAAAGGAGGCTTTATTTGGATTAATGAAGATGGGGGAAAATCTCATTTTCTGGAAATTACACAATATCTGAAACTTGGGTGAGTTAATATATAATATTTAATTAAAGTACATACCCAAAACCTTGCAGTGGTAAACTTAGATAATGACTAAAATAGAAACAAAGAGAGTGAACTCAAAATTTTCCGAGTTCAGTTGGGATTGTTCCTGAATCGCTTAGCTATATACACAGGAGGACACAAAGCTGCAATGACTATACCCATAAGGGATGTACAATCTTTTCCCAAAAATAATATAGATATCCTTGTCAGTGAATAGCTTAATTTGTCAATTGAAATTCAGAGGTTCATGTCATCGGGGCACCCTATGAAGGAAGGTGGGTAGCAGACTACTGTAGAACAGATGTCAAATACCAACTCTATTCTTTAGCTATGTCATTTCATAGGTGCCTTTTACCTCTCTAAGTTTCAATGGACTCAACTGTAAGATAAGAAAAAAGAAGATAGAAACTCCCACAATGTGGATGGTATAAACAAATAAGGTAATACATGCAAAACATTGAATGTAGTGACTGGCATATGAGTCTTCAACAATGAAATGGGTAATTATTATCAAGAACTTATGACAAGAGTTGGCCAGTGAACAACATTGTTCTGTGAAGTACATGCTGCTTAAAAGGTTTTTCTCTTACCAGAGGAAGAAGGAGGAAGCCAAGAAGAGGAGCTGGGGCCAATTGCTGTGGGTGGAAGGTGCTGCCTGGAAATGTTCATGGGAGGTTTGGCATATAGACAGGAGATTAAATAAAGAGGGTTACTCTTGCTATTTCCTCTAGACAAAGTGTGTGTGTGTGTGAGACATTAGGAAGCAAAGTCGTCAAGGTCAGTTCCTATAATCAGATAAAATTTTGAATGATTTGGGATTATACAGAGTCCAGGTGAGTTCAGTTCATAAAACTGGTATTGATGTCCAGAAACCCATTTTTTGTGGAGAGGGAGGAAGGACCTTTAGAGCCAACAGGCGGGACTTGGTGTCTGGTTGTAACCAGGTATGGAGGAACATTGGAAATAATGTCAGGCTTCGTCTAAGTCTATTCGAGCTGCTATAGCAAAATATCAAAGACCGGGTGGCTTATAAAAACAGTGATTTATTTCTCTCAGTTCTGGAGGTTGGAAGTCCAAGATCAAGGCACCAGCAGATTCAGTGTCTGGTGAGGATCCACTTCCTAGTTCATAGGCAGCCACGTTCTCACTGTGACCCCACATGGTGGAAGGGGCAAGGGAGCTCTCTGGGCCTCTTTTATAAAGGCCTTAATCTCATTCATGGGGGCTCTACCATCATGAACTGATCACCTCCCAAAGACTAGAGATAGCACTACTTCCAAATACCATCACATTTGGGCTTAGGTTTCAACATGTGAATTTTGGGAGGACACAAGCATTCTGTTTATAGCAGACCTGGAGACAGGGGTCCTCGTTTCATTGTACAGAGAGAGCAGACAGGACTCCATGCACAAATGCAATACAGCTGTCATTCATGTTTGAGTACTGGATCTTCCGTGGAAAGATGAGGGTCTGATGGTGACCATATGCAGAGCTCCTTGCATATGGTGGCAGATAATCAAAGTCCAAGAAAGTTAACTAGCTTGAAGATGCACTGTCCATCCCTAAAATAAAACAGTAGTATAACATAGGGATTTATTCACTTCTAAGACTCATCACAATCATGTGACAGTCAAGGAAGGATACAAAGGGCAACTCGGAAAACATTATGCTTTCAACTTTTTATGGAAAGGCATTTTTTGTTTTTAATTGTGGGCACTGGATTTTCTTTTTTTTTCTTCCTTTGTAAATTACAGACATACTAAAATTTCCCTAGGATATGATCTACAATATCAGCAGTCCTCCATTAAAAACGTAAGTAATGTTTAAAGGAGATCGTTATTTGACATTTGACAAAGAAATATTTCAATTGGTGAGCTGGTTGATGCTTCAACTATACCAGTCATTTGGGGAAAAAAAAATCTTGAAATATAAAATTGCAAAACAGGATCTTGTGTCTTTGAGAACATTCAAAGATCAAGGCTCACAAATATAATCCACAATAGAAAGTAACATAATGTAAAAAAGAAAAACACTTTCTTGGGGGTTTTAATATTAAACTCAAAGGCATAGTGTTTCCCATGTTGTTTAAGATCACTGAGAAACAAACGAAAGAGAAATAAATAAAGCCTTAGGAAAAATGTTCTAGTACAGGGCTATACTGAATGAATACAAAAGTATACATCTGTGTGTGCTATTTACAGGAAAAATAAATAAATCAAAAGCAAGAAACTGAACTTAGAACTCCTTACAGAGTATTGGCCTTTGTAAATATCCTCCTGGCCTTTGTGTTTGCCAGTAAAATTATAAATCATGATTCTTAGTTCTGCCTGGGACAAGATGTGTGTCACTCCCTCTTTCTGTGGGGTCATTTGGTTTTATATGACCACAGAGGACCATTCAATTGGCAATGATCTCAGTGAGTCAGGATAAGCTTCTCATGGAAAAATACAACTTGGTTCTCACATTATGGAAAAGCAGAAAGCTTCTGAATTTTAGTGAGATGACTCAATTTAATGGTAACCCAAAGGAGAAGTTCCAATTTGTGCTATCTCTAGTCTTCCCAAAGTTTCAGGGGCCACAGAGAGTTCAGAGGAAACTGGCTTGTATATTCACGATGCGTCACGATTTCCTATCCAACAAAATTTACTTTTGGTCTCAAATACTGGGATTATTAATTTTTTTTAAATTTATGTCTTTAAAAAACATTTAAACTTACCTGCAACTGTAAAGTTTTATAGAAATTGTAATGATATTTTTAAATGAATTATGTATTCTCTACTTAAGTTATGAATTGGTAATTGTAATAATTGTCCTGTTCTAGAGTAAGGTAAACCCATTGTTAATATCAATGCACACTTGTAGAGAGCCTGGGGGATATAGAATGCTAGGTACTAGAAAAAGAGTGAACCAAAATATTTTGTTTTCCTTCTTAGATTGATTTACTACCACTTTAAGAGAGCAGAAGACACACTTAGAAGGATGCATACAACAGATTAGCAAATGCAGTGTGCCAAAGAGGGGCAAAGTTGTGGGCAGTGGCATGAAAGGAAATGACAGAGTTTTAGGGAAGCAAGCAGAATTTTGAAGGAAGGCTTCAAATAAAAAGTAGACTTTGAGCTAACTCCCCTCACCTCAATAATCTATTCTCCTGTTTCTTCTGACCAGAATAACCGCGGAATCTCTATTAAAGTTTTAGCTGAAGTACTAATTGTGACGTACTCTTAGGCTAAAATGTATAAGGATGGAAAACTCAAACTTGTGGTTCACTTATTCCAAGTGTCAACTCTTCTCCAGAATCAGCCTGCTTATATTTACTCTCTTCTAACCTCAAGTAGTCTATTGGTGTATATTGTTTTGAGTTTATTCTTGTTATCTGGACATTTGTTGGTGTAGTAGAGTCTTAACTGGCCCCACAGAAGTGAAATTCTTCAGCTTGACTTCTAAGGAATTTGACACTTAGGTAAAAGAGAAGCAGAAGGGGATGCGTTACACGCCAGAGAAACATGTCTATCAGAGATGCTGGGGCCAGTGAGAGTGTGCTCCATGACCAATGAAAGAAATATGGTGGTCTGCTTTGGTTTCATGGAGTTGGGAAGTTAGATGTTAAGAACTGAATTAGATCATGCTCTTAAGAAGCCAGATGTGAATGGCTGGGTAGGGTTTGATCTTATGTCTGAAAATGCAAGGCAAAATGAGGTGAAAGTTAATCTGCACAGTCACCTGTCATGGTCGTGGAGGACAAACCCAGAATTACTTCAGAGGGAGGGGGCCATGAGGACTGAGAAAGAAAAGTGCAATGGAACAGATCTTTTCTTTAACAAACGTGAGATTGTATATTGAGTTGCACTAATAACGTGGAGTGAAAGGTCATCAACTGATCAATGGATAAATAGTGTGTGGCACATCTACACCGTGGACTATTATTTGGCAATGAAAAGGAAAGATGTACTCCTACATGATACATCATGGATGAAGGATGAAAACATTATGCAAAATGAAAAAGTCAGTCACAAAGTGCCATCAATTGTATGAGTCCCATTACACGAAACGGGCAGAATAGAAAAATAGCTCTGTTCCCATTTTTTTTCACACAGGCATTTCACTTAACAAAATGTTTGCACATCTATTCTTTTCTTGGCATTTGCTCCTCAGAGGATATGGAGTGACACTAGCACCCATTTCAACATCCTTAAGTTTTCATGCCAGCTTTGTCATAGCAAACTCTTCCACCTGGCGCCATTGCAGCACACCATTCCTTCATTCATTTATCTGTCTTTCTTTTTAGGTCCAAGATCCTTGAACCCAGGAACTTTTTCTTATCTCACAAGCTTAGTGCTCTCTATGGCACAATACTGATTCTCAATAATTGTCAAATGAATACACAAACAAATTAAACTGACGCAGTCTGTCAAGCTTGTAGGGGAACAAATTTTGATAAAAGCTGATTAATTTCAGAGCAATCTACTTCCCTCCTCCCAAAGATCATTGTGATCACCTCTAACAAGTCCATTTCGAGATGTTTTTCTTTCTGTCTGTCGTTTGTGAAATTCTCAGTGAACGGCATCTGCAGATACTGCAGAGATTCTCAGCACAAGCCATTTTGGCGTGTGTGTATATTTAAACCACTTAAGGTCTTTTTTAATGTGATTTGGGAGTGAAAAATGATGTAGTATGTTACATCGGATCCACTACTCCACTTTTCTCATGTAGGGAATGGTTTAATAAAATAAGCCATCCATTCTGAGTGGGTGATATCTTTAGGAATGCCACAAATATAGTAAAAAAAGTTAGGAACTAAACTCGTATTGCAATTCTAGTCAGTATTTTCCAAATTTTAGTGCACATACGATCTCCTTGGAAATCTATGTTAGAAGAAATACTAGCTGACATACTAGCCATAGATTCATAACTTGTTACATGAGGACTGATTGATTTTTGTCTTGAAGAAAAATACATCATAATATATCCTGGGTCGGCCATGAGTGGTTTGAAGGAAGTGTGGTATCTGATGACTAGATTGCATCACTTACCTCCAGCTTCTGTATGTCTACTGCCTGGATTCAGGAGCACATTGCTGTCGGATTATTATCCTAAACAAGGAGAGTAAAATGTGTCTGTACACTTTATGAGATAACATGCATTGCATCGATGCAGATAATGTCTCTGGTGTTTGGCTGGAAGTTTGCAGTGATCATCATCATCGGGTGAAACAGGGCACATTTCAAATAGTGGTTAGTTCTCTAGTAAATGTACATGCATGAGCTGTTTTAAAGAATGAATTTTGCTTCTAGTTATCTCCATCTGGTTGACAAAGTCATAGTATTTTTAAAATGTCGTAATGAAAGAAATCTCCATGCCAAGATGTACTTTCGCAGAGCGTCCTGTTATAGAGAACTGTGCCCACAGTGAGACAATCTATCTTATTCTAAAGACCAGTTTTATTTGTTTTGTGAGTACATTCATTGCCAACAGGCCATCTTTTATGGGTTATATTTATTAATATCTTTAGTCTCTGAGTGTCTCTTAGGTGAAAGATTCCAAAATTAATTTTTATACTACAGAGTAATTTTCTCATATAGAACTAGAAATTTAATGGCAACAAAAAAACACTTAATCTTTCTTGGAACGTTCATCCTAAGAACAATCCATATGAGAAGAGTTTTTCACTGAAGAGCCAAGGAGCAATGCCATCAGATCAACTGTGTCTTTGCTATTAGGCAACACACTTTCTTTCCTCAGCAGCATGACTTCAGCATGGTTTATCTATCAATGTATCCTAAGAAACATCATTACTTTACAGATCATCTTAGATACTAGATAATAATCAAGATTTTGCCAAATTAAGCTCAAATCTCACATATTTCAAAAGTTTACAAATTCAACTTTTAAACATTCACTGGTGTTATGAATACCAAGAATTTGCCTTCAGATTGCAATGCCTGACCAATGCAGAACTGGTCTGCTGTTAAATGCAGAACATGGCGTTATACCTGAGTGAATCTCACAGCACATTACAAATACATCAATTGTGTAGTTTCTGAAATTTCTTCTTTTAGTTTTTCGCTAAGAGTCTTCAGGCATTACTTTATCCATGGGATTTTCTAGAAAAACGCTCGCTTCCTTTAAGAAAAGGTTTGTTTTCTAAGTGAAGAAATCCCAGGTACCACTCTGGGGCCTCCCTCCCTCTGTGTTTAGAGGCTGCAGCCTTACTCGTGTGATGGGCACTTGCGAGTTCCAATGTTTTAACCCCAGAGAGTCATGTTTCAGGTGCAATGAGGCAAGAAAGAAAGTGAAGGAAGAGGAAAAAGTAGGTCAGGAGAAATTGGGGGTGAGGGAGATAAATCATGCAAGCTTTCAATGATAGAGAAATAATGATTATCACATCACAAAAGCAGATATAGGAGTGCTAAAAATAGAACACAAATAATATGATATTTTATTTGAAGAAATAGTACATTTGGCAGAAGAGCTAATAATTATATCGTTCCCATAATTCATACTTAACCTTGCAATTTTTTAAATAAATTGTTACATCCTGCAAATCTGCAATATTGCTAGTTATAGTGGTCATATATCCCTACACATGCCAATTCATATCTTTAAGTTAACCTCAAAGTGAGAAGATAACACTGTACGTTTTTTTCCTAAAATTATTCCACCATTGTTAAAGATTTTCAATCTACCAACACTTGCTCCTAATGACATTCAAATTATTCTGTTTTTGACCTATGGTTACAACCTTCAATGGATATCTACCCCAAAGATTTCTTCCTTTAATTCTGTGTTTAAAAAAATCAGGAGCAGTGGGGATAGAGGTTTGTCATTGTATAATCTTTGAACCTCTGTATACTAAATAATGGTTAAATATATAGCTATAAGATTTAGTGACATATTAGGAGCAAAGAGTCAGTTTAAATTACAATATCCATACTTTAATACGAACACTGCAGGAGCACCTACCTCTACCTAACCCACTTCCTGACTAATGATGAAAGAGCTGGGTTAATAAAAATATTATTTATAAATATTTTATACCATGGAGTCCACCAAAATGAGACTTTTTCAAACTAGAATCTCTTTTTACACACTACTTTCAGATGTATAGTCACGCAGTGCATGACAGCTTTATTCAATGACAGACTGCATATACGACAGTGGTCCCATAAGATTAGTACCATATAGCCTAGGTGTGTAGTAGGCTACACCATCTAGATTTGTGTAGGCACACTCTATGATGTTCACACAATGACAAAATCGCCTAACAATTCATTTCTTAGAATGTGTCCCCTTCGTTAAGTGGCACGTGACTATAGATGGAAATGCTTAGGTTTCTTTGTCTATGTGACACCCAAGCTCCAACTAGGATAACATCTGATGGTGATCAAACAATACAGCTATCGTTGTTTCAGAAATTCTGGAAACTAGAATTGACCATGATGACTTTCCTCCACCATGCATCGACATGGACCTTGAAATGTGACCCAGCCTCTGGCAAAGAAGTCAGCCAGCCTGTGAGCTCAGCTTTTATTCTGAATGTAGACTGTCACCTTGGTGGTGGTCATCATCATTCGTGTAGTCTTCACTGTTTACTAAGCATTTTCATTTGTTCTCTTACTTGATGTGAATGTTATGGGTCTAATTTCTGTTTTCAAGAAGCTGTCAGTAAAACTGATGGACAAGTTGAAACTGACAAACAAGCCATGAACAGGAGTTAAGTGATTGAGTAACTGCAATAGATTAAGATTCAGGAAAGGTTAGACACAGTGCTTCAGCATTGGAGAAAAATCTCAAGACATCAGAAGTAAACTTCTTGGAGAAGTAGGACACTGATATGTATTCACGGCTTCAGCAAATATTTATTGACCACTTGTTTTATTCCAGGTTGTATACTAGATGTGAGGGGATGAAAAGGTTTGCGAATTAAGAGCTTCTTCCTCAAGGTGATGGTTAATTTTATGTGTCAACTTGATTGTCTACAACTAGCAAATTACTTTCACAAACCCTACCTACGATTGTATGCATCTTATGAACTAAGTGATGATATTATAATTTCCATTTGAAGCTTGATAAAACTGGGGTCAAGTAATATTTCTAATATTTTAAATATTTTCCCCTATCTCCTGACCCTTAGTCCAGTGTTCTTTTAGATGTTAAAATATCCGTCAGTAGAGCTGACTGGAAGTTATGATAAATTTCAGAAAAACACCCAAGAGAGACGTTGGCCAGTTCTGGAGAGTTTTATGTAATGGCATTAATCCCTTTGATTTGTAAAAAACAACCCAGTTCTTAATACAAGAGACAGGAATTGTAAATTGGGATAAGAAAGACTTGTCAACTATAAATTCAATGAGCCCTTTAAAATTAAACTTTATATTCGATGGAATAGAAGTATAAAATGTAATCGATATTGAAGTGACAGGGTTATTAGGTTCTCATTGAAAACAAACAAACAAAAAGTAGTTAAAGGTAATCCTTAGAGAATATAATAGCCTGGTAAAATTACTTACTTTTTCTTATTAACCAAGATTTTATTCTATAATTATTTGTTTCTCTTTCCCATGCATCATAAGCTTTTCAAAGGGTTATGTGATGTCCACCTCTGTCCAATTTACTTCTCATAGTACTCTGTGCTTTTGTACACAGCACATGCTTATTAAATGTTTGCTACAATTAGATTTCCTGATATTGTCCTGCGGATTTGTAAGTAGTCTCCTTCCCTGAGGAAGGGAGAAACCTCTAAATTTGGGTGTGTGGTTATGACCCACACTCGTAGACACACCTGGGTACATCATCTATCTCTTTGCCTTACTTACATTTGTATTGCAGGCAATTATTTAACCTCTCTAAGCCTCAGTTTCCTTATTTGCAAAGCAGAGGTAATTGTCCCCACCCATTTGCAGGGTTTTTGTGAGGATGCAGTGCATATAAAGTTCTAAGCAAGGGCTAGTTATCATCATAGTCATTATACGAAATTCATTTTCAGTCTTTAGGTGATAGTTTACATATGTGAGGGTCTATGTAATGTTCTTTTTAATGCAGTAGTATAAAAGACCAGCATTAGGCTATTTATTCCAAATCTATTTATTTCAGTCGCTAAAGTGGTGAATATCAATGTTTCAAGAGAATGGGTTTACAGCTCTGCAACCCTATGGAGAAAGTTGAGTGGAATATTTTTCTGCTGTTTATTCTATAAGGAAAATTTTCCTGTGGTTGGAAGCATCACTTTAAATATTCATGCAACCTCCATTTAAATATAGTTAGAGAGGCATTTCCTCGCCAGCAAATAAAACATAAATTCCAAAGAAAGCCATCAGAATGTTCACTATAGGAATGAAATATTACCTTCTGCTTGTGTGTGCCTTCAAAAGTGGATCTTTTCATAGAATTCTAACCCCCTCTCTGTGGTATTCAGACTAAAATATTCCAAGGCACTGTTAATGAAAACCTTTTACTTCTGAATATCGTATTGAAAATGTAAGAAGTGGCTCTGTGCGCTGATTAACGGACACCACATCAATGGTCTACAGAGTAGAGATCTAGCAGGGTTGATTTTTCAGTATAAAAATCTGCACTATTGCAACCCAGCACAGTACAATTTACTCCAGTTTAATAGCAACTGATTACCTGCCTGGATCCTATTTAGAATAACTCATCTCTAATGGCGATAGCCCACAAATCTTAAATTGAAGAGGATGCAAAATCCCAATATGTTCTTAGAGAAGAGGATTTATAGCCATCATTATTTCATTGTAAAAGGCTTCTTGAAAAATATTTGATATCTGAAGGAGAAAGTTAGTCCAACTCGTATAAAGGATGAAAAATTGATTTCAACATTGCAAGTGAACAATGCTAAAATTAACTGAAAGAGTAACTTAAGTTTCTTTCCAAGAAAACAAAAATATACCTTGGAATTGAACATTTCAACAGATTTCAAGGAATATGCTTGACACACTTGTTCAGATGATTTAAAGTTCTTTTTTTCCCCCAATAAATTGAATTATTTGGAGAAGCAGTACTTGTCATTTTCAGAAAATAGCTGAATGGGTTAGACTCACTCAAAAAGCCATTTGGCATACAAAATTGGAGACATGTTATGGTCTTTTTCGAAGGAATGCTTGCTCTTAACAAGAAATTATCTAGTCTATTTCCTGAGTTCATTCATCTTTATTTGATTAGGAATATAATTGCTTTACCCGCTAACTCAGGGTACACCGTTTGTGTGCCTGCTGAATAAATAAATGAATGTGTGCACCTAGGAGGAGCAGCAGGAACACAGCAGGGATAGAAGCACAGAAGTAAGAAGAGGAGAGAGAGATGGATGGCATAGCAGGAAGAGTTGGTTGAGGGGGGGAAACAGAGGATGGGCCACATGACATCACACCTCTGCAGTCATATCCATTTCCACGTGGCAGGATGTCCACAGGAGGCTCCTCTATCATTAAGACACTCATTTCCCGCCTTTTCCCTTTGTCATTAAAAATAATACATTAGCCAAAATCAAATTTTCACTTTTGCTTGGCCTGTTCAGGAAGGGAAACACAGAGCTTTTGTAACTTATAGATAACAACCTCATCCCATTTGGGCGATCAACCACATCATTAAAATGCAAATTTCATCTGGACTTAATAATGCGACAAGGGGATTTGGGAAGGGCCAGAATCTATCTTTTTCTTTTTTTTTTTTTTAGGTAGAAAGCATTTGCTTCCACAATGTTTCTTGCCTATCCCTCCCAGCCAACTGCAATGACACCTGTCAACATTGTGTTCTAAGAGATGCCTCTGTTTTGGAGACACCTTCACCGTGGAAGTAATGATACGCGCATATTTCAGGGGAACCAGCATTACCCCTGCCTCCATAACATGTCCATCTCAGTGTGTTCCATTTCGTTGACCTCTGTTGACCAAGTTGACTTCCATTACTAAATCATTTTCCTTAGTAGCCAGTGGCTATGGTTTATGAATATCAGATTAAAGTCATTTCTCTTTTGTCAAAGTCCCAGAAAGAAATGCCTCACCTTTATTTGCACCTGCTAGCCCCTTACCACAGAGTTACATCAGCATCTGCGCCCAAAGAAAGGACACATGGAGAGCTCAGCCTTGCAGCCTGAGGCTTTCCTCCAAAAGAGCCAGCACAGCACAAGAGCATTTCAAACCTGTACATTGTATGCTCCTTGGCACGGCCCATTCATCATCTAGAAAGAAATTTGGCCACCTCTGAGCACACACAAGAAAAAGGCAGTGAGGGCCACATCCTCAGGCCCTGATTAGCTGGCATCCATAAGTAACTCCCTCTGCAGAATCAAACTGTCATTAGTCATCTCGTGGAGCACCATAGAGAATCCATTAATCCATATTTGTGGTTCAATATATTCTTTCTACATCAGACCAGGTAGAAACCCAAGGTGTTTCTCTGCAACTTGGTTGTAAGTCTTGGTCACATTTTGTGGATAAGTAGGTTCTGCAGTGCTTGACATCTCTGTTGGAAACCCTTTAACTACTGATGCCACAGACAAAGAGGAGAAGGTAGGTGTGCCTTTTAGCCTCCTTTAAACATTTTCACTACCATTTGGCATGCGGAACTTGCTCAATTTTTTTAAAGTCTCTCCAGTGAACCTTCTCTAATAGGCAGCTCTACTACAGGGACAATTAGTGTTCTGATGCGCGTGAGCTGACACAGAGACATCTGCAGGTCCACCATATTTTGTTTGCAGGAGAACACCAAAGTCAGCGATCAAAGGGACAACAGAGGTCAGGAAATTTTGACTTTGAGGCAGGACAAGCTGGGGCCTTTTTTCTAGGATCTGATACCATACTTGAAGGAGGATCAGGGAAATATAGAGCAGCTTTAGGTCCCACAGCTGCTCCCTGCCAAGCAGATGAGGCCACAGGTAAGGGACAATGTGCTTGAGCCACCACACCTCTTGGTGCCCCTTTCTTGACTGATAAAAGTGATATGGCTGCTGCTTCACTTCTGCCCTTGATGTCATTACCAGCAGGGCTACCACAAAAGATGGCTGGATGTGCACAGGTTGGGGAATTCTGGGAAAAGTAATTTGGTCTAGCCTGGTCAACACATTATAGACTCACATGACTGAAATAGTCTCTGTCTATGAACAATTTGATAGGTAATATCTTCAAAATCTGTCCCTTTCTTTGTAAGATTGACTTCATATACATATGCCTTTATGTAGCACAAGGATGAAAATTCTAAACTAGACTTGCTAATTTAAACAAAAAAATTTAAAAATGTCAAAAACTCAGCCATGCAGGTGAGGTTCTCTTTCCAATATCAACATGAGAAATGATGGTCTTATGTCGATTCTCTGTGATGGCAGCTTCTGCTGCCCCCAGGAATGCATGCCAGTCCCATTAATGCTATGAATGCAAGGCAAATGTGGGAAGACAAGAGGAAGGTCCTTGAAACATTAATGCCACCTCATTCTTCAAGATCCAGCTCAAACACTTCCCTCAATATCTCAGGAAAGCAGAGCTCATTACTCCTGCCTTTGACATAATGGCAACTTATCTATAAATATAGTATAGTCCAGAGCAAGGGTGGCCACAATTTGCCTACAAAGGGCCAACTACTCTTAATTCCACCTTTGCAGGTCACATGATCTCTGTTCCAAACACTCAACTCTGCCACCATAGCACAAAAACAGTGAAAGACATGTAACGAATCACTGTGACTTTACGCTAATTATACTTAATTTACAGACACTAATATTTGAGTTTCATATAGTTTTCAATAGACTACTGTTTAGAGCCTTTTCAGGTTCACATAAGAATAGAACAGAAGGTATAGAGATATGAGAATATACCTCCTGCCCCTACACACGCACAACCTCCCCCACTATCAGCATCCCCCACCAGATGGTACATTTGTTACAACGGATGAACCTACATTGACACGTCATCATCACCCAGAGTCCACATTTTACATTAGGGCTCACTCTTGGTGTTGTACATTCTATGGGTCTGGACAAATGTATACTGACATGTATCCACCATTATAATATCATATAGAGTATTTTCACTGCCCTAAAAATCCTCTGTGCTGTGCCTATTCATCTGTCTCTCCCCCCAATCCCTGGCAATCACTGATTTTCTTACTGTCTCCACCATTTTGCCTTTTCCACTCATAGTGCCTATTCCACTCATAGAGCTGGAATCGTACAACATGTTGCCTTTTCAGATTGGCTTCTTTCACTTAGTCATATGCATCTCAGTTTCCTCCATGTCTTTTCACGGCTTGATAGCTCACTTCTTTTTAGCACTGAATAACATTCCATTGTCCGGACGAACCACAGTTTATCCATTCACCTACTGAGGAACATCTAGGTTGCTTCCAAGTTTTGGCAGTGATGAACAAAGCTGTTATAAACATCTGTGTGCAGGTTTTTGTATGAACATAAGTTTTCAATTCATTTGAGTAAATACCAGGGATTATGATTGTGGGGTTGTATATTAAGAGTAAAGTTTCATATAATTTTTGTATGTCACAAATACTATTCTTCTTTTGATTTTTTCCAAATAGTAAAAATATTAAAAACAAAATCCAACTTCACAGGCAGTACAAAATAGGCAGCAGGCTGAATTCAGCTCCAGGGCCATAGTTTGCGGATCCCTGGTCTAGACCACATGGTGTAAATACTTGTTTGGGTGTGTTTCCCTTCCCTGTCTTTAAGCCTCTTGAGGGTAAGAGTTGGCTCAGATTCATCTTCCTATCCCGAACATTTAGCATAGTGCCAGGCAGAATTATTAGCAGAAAGAAGAAAACTTGGACTAAAAATCCACATTCTCATCAGTGATAACTAGTCCCAAATGACCTTGAATGCCCACAAATTTCTCCTACAACAAAGTTGAAAAGAGATTTCTGCACCACCATAAGCCAAATGTACCACAATGCAATGTAAATAGCTTAAGGGGATATTCAATATTGAATTTTAGACCTCTCACAGTGATAAATAAATTTCCTGAAACGTATCTCAATGAGGCATTAAAAATATCGGCTGCGTCGGAAGATTTAGTAAGGATTGTTGAACAGAAGCCATCGGACGGATTCAAAACAAGATGGAACTTGCTGGCCTACTTTGTCTTCTGTTTTACAGACGTGTTTGTGCAAATGCATATTAGTTTAGAAAGAAGCACATTGGGTTCGGAGGCCTGATGCAAATTAATTAATTAATTCAGCCTACAGCAAAACATCTATATCAAAGGACTGCGGTAGTGCCGGAGTCATCGATGTTTAAAACATGAGCTTCTATTTCATTTTATTTTTAGAGCATTGCCTTCAAGAATTTATTCAATGCCTTTATCCCCCCTGCTGATTTGCAGATTGACATCCAGATCTTGGTCTCTAAGGGCCCAAGCCAAGTGAGGGGTCATGGTCTTCTGACTTTCTCACAGGATGTCAGGAGAGCCCCCAAAGAAGCCTTTTCCAGGGACTTTTGGTGATCAAATGAAGACATGTCAAGCCGTATCTGTCCCCAAAGTCTCCAACTCCTCAGCCCTGCCATTTGCCTGCTCTTGACTTGCACAAACTTTCACTTGCTTCTCCCCATTGCATCCTTCCTCTATTTCCACTTTAGATAGAAGGATTTAAAAGACTCACCAAGACGCTAACTCAGCCTTGTCACCCTATCTGACCTTCGTTCTTGTTCTGACAACTGGCTTCTGGCTCAAGACCCTGCCCCCAGCTATGCTCCAAGCCTGGAGAACACTACCTTTGCTCAAGCCCTGTCTGCTTCTTTGCATGGTATCCAAGTCCTGTCAGGACAGAGGTCTTGCCTTGATCTTTCCAGTTCATTCACAACAATTGAGTTTGGTCCTTGGACGTGGCCCACTGCATATGGCCCTGCTAACTCCCAGCACACATTACTGTTCTTTTGGGCTTGTGAAGTGCAGCTGTTACAGCGTCCCCAAGATAGCATCCCTCCCATCTTCCAAAAACCACGTTCTTCAAAGCCTGTTGATATTAATGAACCCTACTCTGTTTCAGGCCCTCCATCTCCTCCCAGCAAGGCAGCTGGGTCTGTACCTGTCTGGCCATCCAGTATGGGGAGAGTCTAACTCCATGCCTTAGCTCTCGCCTCTACTCCTTGGTTAACTGCCAAGAACTAGACCATCCAGTCCCCAGGTGTGGTGATGTTCTGGTGATAAAGTGAGGCTTGAGGTTATGGATTTGGGTTCATGTTTATACCACTTGTTCATGTTTTCTCAAAACATTATCTCAACTGGTGATTTCTAGGTGTAATAGGTTGAATTGTGTTCCCCAAATGTTCAAGCCCTAACCTCTGGCACCCCTGAATATGTCCTTTTAGGAAGTTAGGTCTTTGCCAATGTAATTAAGGTGAAATCACACTGGATTAGAGCGTGTCTTTAGATCAATGACTGGTGTCTTCATAAGAGAAATTAGAGGGATATTTGGATACAGAGACACAGAGAGGAGGCCACCATGTGAAGATGGAGACAGAGATCAGAGTGATTCATCTACAAGCCAAGGAATGTGAAAGATTGACAGTAACCACCGGAAGCCGGGAGAGAGGCCTGGAACAGACTCTCCCTCACAGCTCTCAGAAGTTACCAACTCTGCCAACACCTTGATTTTGTGGTAATTTGTCACAGCAGTCCTAAGAAACTAATACACTTGGGAAAAGGACCATGGTCCGCAGACATTAAATGCGGTAGCTCTGGAGAAACACTCATCATTTTATTCCCAGACGATACATTCATTTGGAAAAGGCATGATTTTGTGATGCTGGGCAATACAATTTAAGCCTCAGGTTTCTCTTTTTTTCCCAATCATATGCTAGTCTTCCTATTTTTCACTAATGGAGAAACTATTTACACCTTTGCCTGAGGAATTGTCACCCAGGCTAACGGCTTTTAACAGCATCTATCTGTGCTGATATCCAAATTTATATCTCTAGTGTGTTTCTCTCACCAAGCTGCAGACACATGGATCCGATTGCTTTCTAATAGTTAATACTTATAAGCACTGACCATGTGCAGTGGTTTTTATAGGCATCTTTTAAAACTAACCAGTTCATGGGAAAAAATATTTGCAAGTCATATATCTGACAAAGGCTTAATATCCATAATATATAAAGAACTCTCACAACTCAACAACGAAAAATCAAACAACCCGATCAAAAAATGGGCTGGAGACATGAACAGACATTTCTCCAAAGAAGACATACGGATGGCCAATAGGCACATGAAAAGATGCTCATCATCGCTGATCATCAGGGAAATGCAAATCAAAACTACACTAAGATATCACCTTACACCCATTAGAATGACAAAAATATCTAAAACTAATAGTAACAAATGTTGGAGAGGTTGTGGAGAAAAAGGAACCCTCATACACTGCTGGTGGGAATGCAAACTGGTGCAGCCACTATGGAAAACAGTATGGAGATTCCTCAAAAAATTAAAAATAGAACTACCATACGATCCAGCCATCCCACTACTGGGTATTTATCCAAAGAGCTTGAAGTCAGCAATCCCAAAAGTCCTATGCACCCCAATGTTCATTGCAGCATTATTTACAATAGCCAAGACATGGAAGCAACCTAAGTGCCCATCAACAGATGAATGGATAAAGAAGATGTGGTACATATATACAACGGAACACTACTCAGCTGCAAAACAGAACAAAATCATCCCATTTGCAATAAAATGGATGGACCTTGAGGGAATTATGTTAAGTGAAATAAGCCAGCTAGAGAAGGATAATCTGTGTATGACTCCACTCATATGAGGAATTTAAAATTATGGACTAAGAACAGTTTAGTGGATACCAGGGGAAAGGTGGGGTGGGGGGTGGGCACAAAGGGTGAAGTGGTGCACCTACAACACGAATGACAAACATTAATGTACAACTGAAATTTCACAAGATTGCAACCTATCATTAACTCAATAAAAAAAATAAATAAAACTAACCAGTTCACAGCAGTCCCAGGCAGTACATACTGTTACTCATTCCCATCCTCCAGATAGAGAAACAGAGAGGATGGTTAGGTCCTCGCCCAAGCTCAGACAGCAGCACATAAAGGATCAGGAAATACATCAGATGAGAGATTGACAACACTGATGCTTCTTATATTTGCACCAAAAATGCGCAGTTTTCACTATTAGCTAATGTTAACGAACCAGCAGAGTTGTGTAACGGCTTCTGCATTTGGGCTCTTGACTCACCAACTCATCATTTCCACGGATTGCCTGTCTCCACTCGAGAGGGAGGCTGAAGCTCTCTCTGTCTCATTTTATGCACTTGTAAAATGAAGACAGTCATAGTATCTACTTCATAATGGTGTTGGTGAGATTAACATTTGGTTAGTATTAAGAGCATAATAAGCATTATCATGATTGTCATCATCATCACCATTTGGAGGATATTAATAAAAATCATCATAACTATACTTATCATGGAGTCATTTTTTTCTGTGGTGTGTACAATGAATGCGCATTATCAGTGGAGGCAAACACATTCCAGGATTTAGTCTTGATTCAAATTGATGGTCACAGAACTTTGATTTGGTCCCCACAGAAGGTAAACACAGACCTGCCATTTGTTTACATATGGTCTATCGCTGCTTTCACATGGCAATAGCAAAGTTAAGTAGTCAACAGAAATCCAATGGCCCACAAAACATAAAATATTTACAATCTGGTGTTTTACGGGGAATGTCCACCGACCCTTATTATAAGTAATCCTATGTTCTGAGCACGCAGCATTTGTGCCTTATACATAGTATCTTTAGTACTTCTGAAAAACCTGCTCGATAGGTATTTGTAGTTTTTAGCAGACGCTCAGAATAGTTAAATGATTTTCCAAACACTAAACAGCAGAGAGTCAGTTGTGTTACAATTTGAGGTCCTGGAATTCTAATTTTGAAGCTTTCTTCTATACCTCTGAGAACAGAAGGACATCTTGCTTGGACTTGAGTTTGCAGAATCAGGGATCCTCTGGTGTTAGATGGATTTCAGGGCTTGAGAGAAGTTGGAGGTGGTAAGGGGCATCAATGCTATAGCTGTCTAAGAAATGGAGACGTGGCAGAATAATGATAAACAAGGACTTCCCGTGTAAATGGAGCAGAAGATACCTATACACCAGTTCTATTCACGTATGGTAACGCATGCAGGGAAATAGGTACAGGCCTGTCTGCATATCTGCTGCTCACTTGAAATGTGCTTGTACATTTTGTCAGTACCCCTACTTTATATATACCAACAGTGCATTAACCGAACATACAGGTACACAGATATTTATCTGGCCATGAGCTGCCAATGTTACACAGATCAATACAAACAGGCTGTTCTCCAGAGCTCTCATCTTCTGTTTCTATTCAAGTAATTCTCATGTCTAGATATGCATGGTGAATCTACATATTGTCACCCTAAATTATCACCAGGACTTACACAAAAATGTCATTGGTTTCAAAGAGCTGTCCAACTTTAAAAATTGTTCTAAAACTTCTGTTGGGTATGTGAATTCAAACAAAGTGTACTTAAGCATATAGTGGGTCCATATGAAATGAAAATGAAGGACATTTACGGCAGTTCACAGCTCTTGGCCATCTAGTAAATACACAAAAGTTGGAGCCTGTACTAATGAACTCTGGATGCAAGTTTTTTCTCTTTATTGACGGTGATAACTGTGTCTATATCAGGAGGTAATGTTCACAGGTTCTCAACTCTTACTTGAACTTTGTTTTAAAGAAAGATCAGGTCTGAAAACAATCATCTGGAAACCAAGAGTTTGGGAGTCTCCTGGGTGTAATCCATCATTAATGAGGAAAGCCAGCATTACGTTTCTGGAAATCTGTCAGGACATTGAACCAAATGCATGAGGCAGACAGATATATCTTCTGGCAATTGCATTTCCTTGTTGGTTGACATGCTCAATATAAATGGCAGTCTTAGTCTCTTTAGTCTTGTATTTAATAGATAATTACTCCTTTATATAAATTAATCATCATAAATATTGCCATAATAAGAAATCAACATCCAGATTAAATACCCTTAATCACGTTACATAATCTTGAGGGAATCACATCATAAAAAGATCATCATAAGATTACTGTCTAGACTAGTGCTGTCCAACAAGACTTTCTGATGATAGAAGTGTTCTCTATCTCTTCTGCCTTGCATCAAAGTCACCAGGCACACATGGCTATGGAGCTCTTGAAAAGTGGCTAGTATGTCTGAGGAACACTTCATTTTAAGTTTTAATTGTACTTAATCCCAATTTTAGCTTACATTGTCACATATAGCTCATGCTGCTGTATTGGACACCTGGATATCTTTACCAGATGGTATTAGCCTGAATAATGAGGTGAAAATTGTTAATTAAAACTAAAAATAATAACATTGGCATGATTTTTTATGTACATGAACATATCTGAGCTCAGCAATGGTTACATTATGAGCCACAGCTAAATTTGCACATTAACCCACATAAATATGGGGATGCCCTTCTGTTAGGAGGTTCAAGATGCAAGATTGCCTCATGTATCATGAAGCTGCCCATGAAAAACTTTTATCATTGCTTCAAAATAAGGACAGGAATTCTTGGGCTTTACCTCTCACTATATACCTAATTATTTGCTGGTTTTCAAGAGTGCAACTTTGAGGTAGGCTAAATAGTTCCCCCACCCCAATGTACAAGTATTAATCCATGGACCCTTTGGATATGTTATGTTACATGGCTGATACGGGCTGAACTGTGTCCCCACCAAAATCCCTGTGTTGATGTCCTAACCCCTAGTATCTCAGTATGTGACTGTATGGGGAGATGGGGTCTTTAAAGAGGTAATTAAGGTTAAATGAGATCATAAGGGCCCTAATCCAATGAGACGGTCTGCTTATAAGAAGAAGAGATTAGGACACAGACATGTACAGAGGGACAGATGTGAGGGCACAGGGAGAAGACAGCTGTTTACAAGCCAAGGAGAGAGGCCTTAGGAGAAATCAGCCGTGCTCACAAATTGATCTCAGACTTCCAGCCTCCAGAACTGTGATAGAATGAGTATCTGCTATTTAAGCCCCCCACCCTGTGGTACTTTGTTATGGAAGCTCTGGGAAACTAATGCCATGGCAAAAGGGACTTTGTAGATTAAATTAAGGCCATAGGCCTTGAGATGGAGAGATTATCTTGGATTATCTGAGTGTGCTCAGTCTAATTACATGAACCCATAAAAGCAGAGAACCATTCCTGGCTGTGTTCAGAGAAATGTGGCCAAAGAAAAGGCAGGACAGATTTGAAGCATGAGAAAGACTAAGTCACCTGTGGCTGGCTTTGGAGATGGAGGAAGTGGGTTATGAGCCAAGGAATGTGGGTGGCTTCCAGAATCTGAGAACAACTTTCAGCTGACAGCCAGTAAGGAAGGGGGACCTCAGTTCTACACAAGGACACGTATTTTGCCAACAACCTGGCTGAGCTTGAAAACAAATTCCCCTCCATCCCCTCAGAACCTCCAGATAAGAGGCCAACACAGCCAACACCTTGATTTCAGTATTGCCAGACCCAGAGCAGAAAACCTAGTTGAACCCCCTGGACTTCTTATCTACAGAACTGTGAGATAAGAAATGGGATTTGAATTAAACCAAGTTTGTGGTCATTTGTTACATCATCAGTAGAAAATAAACACGCACCTGTATCATCTTTATCATTCAATAATAATAATACCTGGTACCCACAGTTTATGCAGCCCTTAAACAAGTTAGTAGGCAAATTCTTGAGGGAAATGAGATTCTCCTTGTTTAGTGCTGAAATCATTGACGTTTCCTCCTCGTACTTAAAGAGATAGAAAGGAGACCAAAGGCCAACAGACAAAGCAGATGCAAAGGTACTTAAAATGGTTTTGTGCAGTTGTCAGCACCGCTTCTGGGTAAAATACTACTTTTGTCAAGGACCCAACTCAAAATGACCTAGGGTGCCTACAGGGAGAGTTTCCAAAAGCTGATTTACCCACACAGCCTTCGTGGTAGAGTGTGTTGTAAATCTCTTCAACCCTCAAAGGTCTAAGACTCCAATATCCTTTGTTCTTGGCAATATCCTTTGTTCTTGGCGTTGTCAATGTAAGTCATTGTATTAGTTACAGCAAATTAGCTGCAACTCTACAAAGCAAGGGCTGATTTTTATTTCCCCCTGGGGTGGACTTGTGGCTTTCTCAGGCGTTCCTCTTCTGACTGCTTAGGCTTAGCACATTAACATATCGTAAATATTTAAATTTAATTGTATTTTTCTGCCATTGTTATTAACCAAATCGTTTATCCCTAAAGAAATGAGTGAAACTCTCAGTTCGCTATAAAATCACTAAAGCTACAACGTAATAATTATCTGCCCTCTTCTCGCCCAACGTTCAGCAGCACGATTTGTCACCAACCTGCTATTTAATTTATAATAATAACGCTCATCCTACAAGTATTGACTTAGTGCCTCCCTTATCTCAGTCACCTTTGAAAGGCTGTATGGAAAATAAAGAGGGAAGAGCTACAGTCCAGTAGAGGAGAGAGGCATGCACAAGGGGGCAATGCATGCTATATGGAAACGAGGTGGGCAGCCCCTGGCCGGGCAGCATTGCAGAGGATGCAGCAGACTCTGCCCCAGGAAGAAGAGCAAAGGTGTCCTGGAAGAGGACCCAGCTTGCTTGGTCTTGAAGAGTGAGTTGGAGATCCCCAGGATCATCCCAGGAGAAAGAACAGCCCAGGTGAACAGAACAGCAAAGCAAAATACTGGGAGATATAAGAACACACAACACGGCTTGAAGTTCCATACGGCTGGAAAAGAGTTGATCAGTGAGGAAGGTCAGTGCAACCACTGTCTCAAGATACTTTCTGTATTTTCCCCTCTAGCTCAGACGAGAAGGCTGTGGATCTGCATTTCTTCTCACTCTGAGGATCCTGTGGCTTAACCCTTATTACTGATGTACCCCATCTTGGTTCTGGCTTCTGCTAGTATTCCATGGATGGTTTAATTTTGGCTTTAGCGAGTCTCTGGACATGGCTTACTCTTCTCCATCTTTGCGCACTTCAAAAGATGTCTCCCCAAGAGTTGTATCTCCTGTTTATTCAAACACTAATCTAGGCACTGCTGTGAAGGGATCTTACAGATGGAAGTAAGATTTAATCAGCTGACCTTAAAATAGAATATCTTGGATTATGAAGGTGAGCCCAATGAAATAATATGTGCTCTTAAAAATGGAAGAGGTACTCAAGGAGATGTGTGGGAGAGGGAGGCAGAGGAAGGACGAGACAGAGAGAGTCAAATCATAACGACTCGATATGCCATAACCGGCATTGAAGAGGGCCACAGGACAAGGAATAGGAACAACCCGTCAAAGCTGAGAAGGCTTCAAGGAAACAGGAACTTCCACCCTACAACTGTATTCTCCAACTGTCTGAACGAGTCTGGAAATAGATTCTCCCCATGAGCTTCCAGAAGGGAACACAGCCCTGCCTACTTTGATTTTACTATTGTGAAACTCAAAGGAGAGAACCAGCTGAGCGACTATGTGCCAGGAAATCTCATCCACAGAAACCACAAGCTAATAAATAGGCATCATTTTAAGGTGCTAACTTTGTATGAATTTGTCACAGAAGCAAAGAAAAGGAATACTCCATCTCATGGAGATCCCTGGTTACGTTGGACGAAAGTGGTTTCACATAACAGCACAACACTGAGAAAAAGAAAATGTGATGTGGACCCAATAATTTGCCACTTTGCCACCTTTTGTAACATGACAGATTTCAGAGTAGTAGACTTCCCTGAATGTGACATAGACTTGTGCCTAAACATGCCTTATTCTTCCACTGCAATGACACCAACATCATGTGAACATTTCCCCTTACTCGGCTTGGGGATAACTCCATGTTTACCACGGTCACATTGACAGATGTGGATGGGTGCGTACTCTGTGCACAAATAGAAGGGATGCAGTTAACATAAGCAAATCATCATGGTCATGGATCTTTCACATATAACGGGACGTAAATTTGTCTTTACAAAAGGTCAGTTGGAAAGACAGCTAACTGTAAAATAGCACACAGCAAATAGCTAATGGGCATTGTGGCCATTCAGGACTGGAGTTGTCTCTAGAGGGAAATGGGGGGATGATGGAAAAGTCTTCCTGAGACAGATAAAAGTCAAGGCTCACATTTAGGTGGGATTTCTACTCCCAATCAAGAGTGAAAACACCACTACCAGCAGGGACAATAGCTTGGAACTAGAGGAAAAGCTCAAGATAAATGAAGATATTGTGAGAAGGCCAGTGGGGATCAGAGGGCTGAAACTATAACTGGAGCAGGATTGGGGAGGTCCCTAGAGATAAAGAATGAGAAACTAAAGAAAGTCTTTCGGCTACCAAGGGATTCACCGAAATATGTATTTCAGAAGAGTTGCTTTGTGTGGTTGTGGAATGCAGGATGGACTGTATCAGGCAGGATGGAAAGTAAGCAGACGATCGAGGAGTCTATTGTATTACCCGAGAAATCAAAGGGAAAGGGAGACTACCCCAGTGATGAGAGTGACAGCAGAAGGGAGAGGACAACTCAGACGTGAGAAAACTTGAATGTGCTTGGTTTTGAATCAGCTAGTGGCTTGCTTTATTTCAAGTTATCTGCATGAAGAAGGCAACATTCAGAGATTTTGAAAAATTCTGACCAACAAGAAAAGTTACGCATACATGTGGCAAGTGTGTGCAGAGAGAGGTCGAGAGGCTGGGTAATTCATGGTGGTTAAATTCAGCACGGTTAGTGGATTCATTTTAATTCTGGGTGAGTAAATCCAATTTTCTATAGCAAAATTCTAGGTGTAAATGAAGAACAGTACAATTACCGATAGCACAATATCGTGTTCTACGAGATTTCCTGTTATCGTATGCTTCATGGTCAAAGGGTACATTCCTGGGAGATGAAATAAAATGTACACACACGTATGTATGGTTTACATATATATAACTGGAGTTTAAAAATCAGGTCAGCACACTAGAAGCAGATTTTAAAGACAAGGAAACTGAAATTGAGCTACTCAAAAGTTAAATGGTGAACAAGCCAATTAGAACAGTGTTCTTCCAACTTGCTCCCAAGAACTCTTGTTTTAGGAAGGTATTTCAGGTGTCCTGAAAGCATTTGATGCAAATTTGTGAAAACTAACGTTGAAATAAGAGTTCACCTGTCACCCATTGTTCAAACTTCTAATTTCCATATATGTCAAAAAAACCATACCACTTTTCATTGACCGATTTTATTAAGCCACCATTTATAAATTTAAACTAAAAAAAAAATGCATGGACAAAATACTGTATTTACTATTTTACATATTGAGCATATGCAAACGGGTTCATTTTGCAGCACGTGAAGACACACACCGCCAGAGCTACGCAGCTTTCCCAGGCACCAGTGCTCCCGGTGCCTGTGCAGAGTCATCCAAGACAGTAAACTGGAATGTTCAGCTCTGCTTGGAATAGCAGGGTGTGGATTACCCTGAGTCCCTGCAGAGCAGTGGGCATTTATCCCATGCCATAAACACCTTTTATAAGCTTTGCAGGTGTATAAATTGCAGGTGTTAGCACACCAAGTCATTGGCTGCCACAAAAAAAAAATCAGGACTGAAGAACATCACCAATTCCTACTTCCAGTGTTCCGTTTATATTTTCTCAAAGCCTGTTTTCAACATTTTTGGGGTAACAGCTTTATTGAAATACAATTCACAAATCATACAATTCATCCATTCCACGTGTACAATCTAATAGTTTCAGAATACAGACTTGTGTAACCACCATTATAATCAATTTTAGAACATTTTCATCACTCCTAAAAAGCTCTGCCTCCCTTAGTCATCTGCTCTAACCTTTCTCATGCATCCCCAACCCTAGGCAACTACTCATCTACCTTCTGTGTCTGTGTGGATTTGCCTATTATAGACCTTTCATGTAAATGGAATCAGACAATATCATCGTTTTATGACTGACTTCCTTCACTGAGCATGTTTTCAAGTCCACCCATGTTGTAGCATCTATTAGTACTTCATTCCTTTTATGGCCAAATAATATTCCATTGTATGGATGCACCATATTGTTTATCCATAGATCAGTTGATGAACATCTCCCTTTAACAATGGTTTTTTAATTTAGTAGAAATCTCTCCCTGCTGACGTGAGTCACCATGCCTGCTTTTACTGCTATGGTGTCCCGTCAGTCTTCAGAAAAATGCACACGGTCTTGAGGGTGGAGGACTGGAAAGCTACAGAGAGCTCCAGGTCAGCTCGCCATGCATGAGCTCCTCATATGGTCCGTGTGCTCTCCCTCAAGGAGGGCAACAGCACAGCCATGGGAAGAAGGGAGTTCTCTCGATGTGGGTGGTTAAAACAGAATCAGACCCTGAGCGCAGAACTTGGAGAGTGTTGCACACAAGAGTCAGAGATTGGATGAAACGAAAATATGACAGAAGGGGAAAGTTAAAATATACTGCTTCTGTTACATACGTATTTAGGGGTGTGAGGGTGAAGATGGGAGGATGATTTTGAAAATAACAATGTGAACTAGAAGCTGGAAAGAATGTGGCTAAGTTGTGCACTTCTATTCCTATCAGGAAACTAAAAGTTAATTCAGGGGCTGGCCCTGTGGTGCAGCGGTTAAGTTCGCATGTTCTGCTTTAGAGGCCTGGGGTTCGCCAGTTCGGATCCCTGGTGCGGACACGGCACCACTTGGCAAGCCATGAAGTGGTAGGCGTCCTACATAGAAAGTAGAGGAAGATGGGCACACATGTTAGCTCAGGGCCAGTCTTCTTCAGCAAAAAGAGGAGGATTGGTGGCAGATGTTAGCTCAGGGCTAATCTTCCTCAAGGAAAAAAAAAAGAAAAGTTAATTCATAAGGTTCTTGTGACTCAAGGATAGAGGTATTATTGATGATTATGGAGAAGATTACCTTTAGTCAAGCAATTCGTTAGTGAAGATGAAAATTGTTATTATCACTCGAAAGGTGATTTTTCTGCAGTTCTTAGTTGTATGACCTGCCAAATCCTTAAATAGTTTGCATGTACTAATTTTCTGTTTAAGATCTCATCCACTGCCCAAATCTATCCACTGAAAATTGCATTTTTATTTCATAGAATATTGAATCAGTATTTGCTCTTATTTAATTTCACCTCACTTCACTTCATGGAGATCCCACTTCTTCGCAACTTCTAGGAAATCACTGAAGCTTTTAGTCCTGTAAACATAAGTGCATATGTACCTACAAATGTAATTCTACATAAATGCATGATGGATCACTTAATGTACCTCTTTTAAAATAATGGACCCAACCTATGAATCCAAGTGTTATTTGTCAGTGTTGTTGTCATTCCCCCACTATTTTTGAAATTGTTTTAAAAAGATAACATATTATGTACCCAAAATAGTTGTTTTTTTTGTTTTTTGGGTTTTTTTTGGTGAGGAAGATTGGCCCCAAGCTAACATCTGCTGCCAATCTTGCTCGTTTTGCTTGAGGATGATTGTTGCTGATCTAACACCTGTACCAATCTTACTCTATTTTGTATGTGGGACGCCGCCACAGCATGGCTTGATGAGTGGTGTGTAGATTTGTGCCTGGGATCAAACCTGCGAACCCTGGGCCACCAAAGTGGAGTGTGCACACTTAACCACTATGCCACTGGGCTGGCCCCTCAGAATATATGTGTGTGTGTGTGTGTGTGTGTGTGTGTATATATGTGTGTGTGTGTGTGTGTGTGTGTGTGTGTATACATACTTTCAAATATATTCTTTCAAATATATATATATTCACACTCTTCTGGATCATTTGAAAGTAATGACATTTTACTGATAAATACTTCAGTATGCATCTCCTAAGAATACAGACATTCTACTACATAACTGTAATTCAATTATCACATCCAAGATATTTAAAATTGATACATCATATAATGTACCATCCCATATTAAAATTTTCCAACTGTCACAAAATCTTATATATATTATGTATAAATACATATTATATGTAAACCCAGGCTTCAGTTAATAAATAATCATGATTGGCATTTGGTCGTCATTTTTTTTTTTACAACTATAAATCTAATTGCCCCTTCACCTTTTTGGTTTGTTGGTTTCAAAAAAATTGACATTTTTGAAGAGTCCATGTGGCTTGTTTCATAGACTGCTCCTCAATCTGGATTTGTTTATTGCTTCCTTTTCATGATTAGTCGCAGGTTAAGCTTTTTGGCAAGATATTACTTATGTAATTTTGAGCAAATCCTATCGGGAGTCAGATAATGTCAGTTTCCACAGTTGTTCTAAAGGATTCTCTTTGATCTAAGGTATGTATCCACTCAACTGGAGAAAGAGATGTGGGAATTAGGCTCCAATGCAATTATTTGGTCTTATCACTTTGTCTTCCAAAAGTATAAAGAAAGGAAAAGAAAATATATACCAGGTATTTTAATTAAATAACACATTGGTGCAGTTTAGGTTAATTACTAACTCTGGAACAAGTTCCAACATATTCTAATCAAAATCTAAAAAGCACTAGAGTATCAACTTAGCAATGACATGCAGATCCACTCAACATGTAGCTCCACATTAGAAATCTCAAGTCTCTAGGTGACTCTAATTGCCCTAAATTGCTAAAATTTTCTGTAAGACTTAAGTGACACTTGACTACACTCCTAAGAATTTTACAAAACACACAAAACAGAGCAAAATAGGACTTTTCTTATAGACCAACCTGAAATCTGACGTTTCTTTGAAGGTTGCTGACTTGACCTACCTTACAGATAGCTATAAAGATTTAAGAATAAATCAATGGACATCAAGAGCCTAGCCCAGTAGATGGCTGAAAACCTGGACTCAATCCTACATGCCTATCCCTTTTCACATGCTTGAAGCATCTATTCTTGGGCATTTTACAATCTGTAGCATTCACAGAGAGTATGCAAGTTATGTCAAAAGGAGTCAAAGTGAAAAAGAGAAAAGGAACATGTTTGGTTTTTCTAATCAAGCACAAAAGTTTGAAACCTATTATCCTTGTATGAAAGATGATATATTAACACATTTAATAATGTATCAACATGTCTGTCAAAAATGTTGGACAAGAAAAATCTGGGGATTCATTCACAATATTCACATAACAAAGAAAGACAACATTAGAAAATTTAACTCTTAAGCAGTTAAACAAAGTCTTTTTTGCCCACAATCTACATTGTAGCTTTCTTACTAACGCAAATAGGTTAAATTCAAATGCAAGTATAACTTCTCTGTTTCCATTTTTAAAAATAAAAATAGAAGTATTTCACATTGCATTCTGTCTAGACTTGCCCATAAATACATAATAAAAGTGCAGAAATTCCTGCAAGTCTAAACTTACAAAAATTTGTGTGATATGATATATTCCTCCTAAACACTTATCGTCATGCATTTATTTTCACAACCAATTTTGACTCAGAGAGATTATTGAGCATTCATTTAAGTCGCACATTAAAACACCTTCCAGACTGAAGATAGCAGTGGTTGAATTATTAAAGAGATTGGGAAAGAGAAAATGCATTCTTTCTAAAGCTCATTTCTTGTGTCACAGCCTTCAGCATGTCATAATTTTCAGTCTTCTTTTCCTTTATGATTTCCTCCCAGTGAAAATGTGGAATGGCTGTCCACAATGGGCTCCACAGTTCTTGCTAAATCACATACCTTCTTCAGGCAATAGCACCTATGATTCATTTTTGTGTATTATTTGATTTTCCAGTAGCACTTGTGTAGTGGAGTTTTGCATTCTGTGTTGAAGGTCAACTTTATTCAAGAATTAAATAGACAAAGTAGTTTTCAGTATCTTCATATTTTTGTGAAGAATACTATTTTTTCAGTCGTAAGAATTAGCTTTTGATCTCTAAGCCATGGGTCTTCATCCTACAGCATCCCTAGCAGGTTGATAATGGAGGATGGGGCTACCTTTCCAGGATGAAATCTTTTCCTCACGCAAAAGCTCTTTTACCGCTTTTGCTCTTGAGGAAACAAATTCTCTTACTTTCTATAAGACTTTCAATTCCCACAATTAGTTCCCACATTGGAAATGTTTCAGTATATTTAGACTGGAATTTTTCTTCATTTCAGGCTCCATAAGGGTCTAACTAAGACTTTTCCGTCAAATAATATAAAGGCCCTTGCACTCTCTGAAATAAGACATTTTCATTTGTGGATTCAAAGATTTAGACTTTACAGAATGGATCTTTCTATGCTCATACCATCATTAAGGAATAGTATTGCACAAAAGTAAGATTTTCTGTGAGCTGAAATATACCCTTTAAAGATCTTAAGGAGATGTTAAAGGGTGTGATTTTGATAATTCCTCCCAACATTCTCATTATCTAAAGCCCAATCTCCTTTTTGCTTAAGATTCAAATCCCTCTCCTCTTCCAGACTTACCTCTGATTATATCTCAAGACAGATCCTGGCTCCAATTAAACTGGTCAATTTCACAAAGTTTCAATTTTCCTGCCCCATGCATTACTGCGTCTAAATCCTACTGTTCCACTCCTTATAACTGAGGCACACTGGTTCCTATACTCATCCCTCTCCATCCACTCACGAGAGCCAGCTGAGATAGGAGTATTGCCATAGCACACCCAACTGACAGTCTGTCCCTTATGCTTGGTATTCGTGCATGTGTGCATGTGTGCACACTGTATATGTACATTGCATGTGTATCCTCACACCAGCACACACATGCATTTTCCTCTCCACCTTGAAGCCATGTGATGTCACTCAAGGAGCACATGCTCTTGAGTCAAGCAAGCCAGACTCTGAATCATAGCTCAACCACTGAGTTGGTATATAAATCAAATAATATATGTAAAGAAATTCCCATGTACAAAACATTGTTCCTGGTCCTCCTCCTTAGAAGACTAAATTGCACCTACCTTTACATTTTGCAGAATGCTATAAAGACAGAGGGAACATGATAATTATATGTTGTTGCATCAATTGATTTTTTAAACTGATTAAACACCAACCCAGTAAATTATGTCTTATCAATTTTTCAAACTGCATAAAAAGAAACCTAAATCTGTCATCTCCTTTATCGATTGTAAGACCCAAGTTCTTGTGGCAGAACAGATTACAGCATTCATAATATCTTTTTTTTTTGAGGAAGATTAGCCCCGAGCTAACATCTGTGCCCATCTTCCTCTACTTTATATGTGGGACACCTGCCAGAGCATGGCTTGACAAACAGTGCATAGGTCCGCTCCCGGGATCCAAGCCAACGAACCCTGGGCTGCTGAAGCAGAGCGAGCAAACTTAACCACTGCACCACCAGGCCAGCCCCATAATACCTCTTGATGATTTTCTTTAAAAAGTTCTTAAATAATTGCAAGCCAAGTAATGTATCATTTCTCTTCTCCCATATCCAGACCTTGAGTTACTCAATAATTCTGACAATGTTGAAGATAACCCTGGTTTCAGTTTCTTTTCTAGATAAACCATTCCTCATTTGTCCTTAAGCTACATTGTTCCTTTAAGTAAAAACTAGTCAACTGAGGAGAGAGAATCTGGTCCCTGTGCCAAGGAAACCCTGGGCTGGTAGAGAGACTGTCAGATTCTCCAGAGTGTGTGCAAATAAATTAATCCACTTTACTGTTGTAGAAACGGTCTGGGAGGCTTGTTTTTTTACCAGCTGGGGAGAGGCAGTTAATTTCAGCTCATTGAATTGAGTATTGGATCTTGCTAAGTGGTGAAACACAGCTCGACCTACCAGCTTTTCTGAACACATAATTCTTGAACAGAGAAGGCAGGTAATTGAGTTGGCGTCAATGGGGTATCAAATCCAAACTGCCAGAGTTCAGGTATCTACTTAATTTTCCTCAAAGTGGAAACCGACTGAGTGATGAATTTCCTATGCATCCATCCCAGCATTTGGCGCCTGCTGTCCATTTTAAGGACACTTGTAAACAGAATTGCGTCTGTTTCCATCTATTCTTTTATTATTATTATAAATTGAGGGGATCTTAAATTGTTTCTCTTAGAAAATGCTTACTATGGTTTACCAGCAAATGTAGCCTTACTAGTATTTTTATAGTAGTAGGCATAGAAACTTTCTGTCCATGGTTCTGAGTCCAAATTCCAATTTTACTCTTTAATAATAATGAGTTTTCAAATTAGTCACTTCTCTTTGAGCCTTAGTTTCCAACATGTAACATGAGCACAATGACACCCATTGTTATTACTGACTAGTATCATTGTGAAATGTATGTGTTTCAAGTAAAGAATAAACACCGTAATGCAGCAGCATCAATTAAAGAATGTCCCATTCGAGTTTTAATCTAACCAGAGGCCATGAAAGTCCACAGAAGATGGCTTCTTTTAACACTATTGGTTTTATGAAAAGCCAACAGGGACAAATTTACCCTCCTTTTTGTTAGAGTAAGGCTCGATCGTGGGTATTTGCCACACATACACCTATGTATGTACATGCAGTTAATGAATAACATGTAGAGCCGTGATTATCAAAGTGTAGAACTTAGCCTGGTTTTGTAAATAAAATTGTATTGGAACACAGCCACATTCATTCCTCTATGTGTCATCGATGGCTGCTTTCACATCGGAATGGCACAGTTGAGTAATTCCGATAGAGAATCTATGTCCTGCAAAGACAAAAATATTTACTATCTAGCCCTTTCCAGAAAAATCTTGCCAACCCCTGATCTGGAATGTCGACAAGATTTTCTTCTCAAGATGTTTCCTTCTTGATGGGAATAATATAGGACACTCTGAGTCACTCAGATAAGGAAAACAGACAGCATAAAACCAAGCCAAATGATTATGATCGTTACATAAACTAAAATAGATCTCCTCCAGCTGGACAAGTTATACGGAGGAAAACGCCACAGTGTAGGTTCAGCCTAGAACTAAGTAACTGGACATACTGAAAGAGAAGACTCAACTAAATGGTAGATGAAACCAACCGGGGTGCTCGTTTATCTGGTTTATCTTTGTACCATTTTTTCCTGTATCAGGATGAATGACATTTGACAATGACCTAGGGCTAAGGAGAAGAGCAGAGGAGGCAAATACTAAACATTTTAGATGGTAAATTTATCTCTGATTGAAAACTGTCCTTAAGACACGTGTGCAAGATGCTTGCTTTCCTGGTTCCTGGAGGGAGATTCAAATAAAGTAAAATTTCCTTGCAATATAGGGAATATTTCTAAGTCAATGTCATAAAGTACCCCAAGCTCTCCACAATCTGGGATCCTGGAGTCTTTTTCTCGTTTTGTCTGACTTCTCTAACTATGAATCTCCATAATGCTGTATTAGTTTGTCTCTGAGCATCTTTGCCTGCCTTGGGGTTCTTTGCCCCAGACCCCCTCCTCTCCATTTCCTTGCTTTCTTGGCCATTGCAGGGAGGCTGAACCCTGCAGGCAGTGTTTTCCAGGATCCACATCACCAGCCTTCCTACGAGATCACACCAACAGGAGACTAGCTGATGGGCGCAATGGGGACCCCAGAGTATTTCTCACCCTTCTCCTGAGGTATCTCCTCCATGGATCAAAATCCTGCCCCCTCCATGGTTGCAGCCTCCACTGGGATTACTAAGATCACTCTCTGCCTCTGGCCCTCCAGCCTCAGGGTGGGAGTGGCTTTCTGCTGTTACTAGCCTCTGAGTTTCCCCATCATCCCTCAAGATCACTTGCATTGCAGATCTCCCATGTTCAATTCCCTCTCTGGTACACACTGTTACTGGCTGCTTCCTGACAATTCACCACCTTACTTTTTTTTTTTTCACTTTTTTTTTTATTAAGATTATGATAGTTAACAACCTTGTGAAATTACAGTTGTACATCATTATTAGTCGTGTTGTAGGTACACCACTTCACCCCTAGTGCCCTCCCCCCACCCCCCTTTCTCCTGGTAACCACCGATCAGTTCTCTTTGTCTATATGTTAACTACCACCTATGAGTGGAGTCATACAGAGTTCGTCTTTCTCTGTCTGGCTTATTTCACTCAACATAATACCCTCAAGGTCTATCCATGTTGTTGTGAATGGGACAACTTTGTCCTTTTTTATGGCTGAGTAGTATTCCATTGTATATATATACCATATCTTCTTTATCCAGTCATCAGTTGCTGGGCACTTAGGTTGGTTCCATGACTTGGCTATTGTGAATAATGCTGCGATGAACATAGGGGTGCGTGGGACTTTTGGAATTGCTGATTTCAGGTTCTTATCACCACCTTACTTTTAAGATAGTCATTTGGATGCATTTTCTGGTTTTCCTCCCTATAAGGATCTTATAATCCTGGTTTCCCCCCACACAAGCATTTTAAGGACATAATCAGTATCGCACCATGTTTGTATATTCCACAGTGTCTAACACACAACTTGGCACATGGTAGCTGTGCGATAATTATTTGTTGAATTGAATTTGGTAGAAATGCTTACCATGGTCAAAGACTCTGGGAGATAAGATGACACACAATCTTGTTTAGAGTGTTACGTCCAAAATGTAGACAGGCAGAGACCACCACTCTCCTCAAAATGTATGCTTTACTTACCTGGTATAGAAGGAATCATAGCTTGACTGGGAAGCCAAGAGTTTAGGCGCTGAGAAACCCCACTGGAGACTCATCTAGCAGTCATCAAAAATTGGTATTTTCAACTTTGGTGCACAATTTGTAATGCAAGCATCAGAACACACTTTTCTTGTCGGATAATCATCTGAAGAACATCATTCTCTTGTATCCTATGTCAGGCAACTCAAACTCTGTGTTGAATAATTCCATCTGAATGTATTTTGCCTTATATTTCATGACTATGTCAGAAACGGCTCCCCGTGCTTCCTTTGTTTACAAGGAACGCTTGGTACTTGGGGGCCCTCACAGCTTTAGTTTACCCTGGCCCATTCTCTGAGCAACACTGACTGTTGGGCTTTTTAAGTAGACTTATGTGAGCAATTTCATCACGTCTTTCTTAAATTTTGGAAGAGGAGAACATGAATTATAGCAGTACAGTGAAGAAGATCTTGTTTGTCAAACACTAAGGTTTGAATTCCAGAGTCATCATCTGCCAGCTCTGTGATCTTCTGGCAGTTCACTCAAGAGCAGTATCTTTGTCTCTATGATGAGTGTGTTGGAAACTACCTCAGGTTGGTGTGTTGGGATTCAAATGAGATGGCTCACAGGAAAAAGCACAGCACAGGGCTTGGCACCTGAGTGTCATGGAGGACACTGGCCTGTGCTGGCCTCACTGTGCACAGAATGCAGTCATTTCTGGACATCCTGCAACTGAAGAGACCCACTTTTAAGAAACATGTATTCCTTCCTTGCTTCCTTTTCAACATTCTCCTGTTTCACTATGGTGAACAGGGCAGTTCTCTGCCCCAGCAGAAACGACTTTTCTCATCTTCAAAAATAAAATTATATTTTTGACCTGGGTCCACAAGCATATTATAATCGGAGTCTCCATGTTGGGTCTGTGTGTATATGAGTTTTTCCCCTGGAAGAACATGAAATCATTCACTAAATACATGAAAGGGGTCCATGCCACCAAAAATGTTTAGAACCACTGTACTCTTTTCTCTTACTAAATACAATTATGGATAATCTCCAAAATATTCAATAATCTTAATAATGTATATTTTAGAGGTCACCTCTAAGAACTAAGTTGGAATTTTTCTCCTTTTTGTTTTCCCTTGACCTCATTGAGGGGCAGATTGGTTAACCAGCATGGTTTCTGACTCTTCAAAATCTACACTCCTGAGCAGAGCTCTCACAACCCTCTGCCATCTGGTTAGCCTATCTAACTCACATTCCTTTACTTTTTCTCACATCTTCTGTGTTTCAAACAAACACAGGGTTTGGAGAATAAGCTTCAAAATATTTAATGTCTTTGACCTTTTACATGACCTTCTCGTGGAAACCTTGTCTTCTCCCAACCCATAGTGAGCTCGCAGCTCTCGTTGGAAACCAGATCAAATGCCTTCTCATCCCAACAGACTTTCCCATTCCCTACAGCCAGAATACAGAATACCTTTCTCCGAGCTTCTATAAAGCACTTGGTGATTTGTTTGTCTTCCCCTGTTTGACCATTAAACTTGCGAAAATAAGGTTGTCTTCTTTTTATTGTTGGGATATTTTTGTTTCAACATGGGGTAACCAGACTACAAGAATGAGCGCGATGGTAGTCTCTAATTCTTAGAGCATAAGGTTCAGCCAATCACAACGCCCTAGTATTTCTTTTTGAGAAGATGGTCTGAGGTCTGAGGAAGAGTCTTTCTTCCAAACCAGGTTCTGAATTTTATGAACTAAGACTGGAGCTTCTGGGGATTTAGGTTTTCCTACTCCAGTGTGATTTAGGTCAGCCTAGGCTACTTAGCTTTTTGCTCACCTTGACCGTCTTCATCTATTTTAACTCCAAGCCCTGGTGCAGAAGTTATTGGGAGACTTCAGTCCAAGTAGTATGGCTCCCTCAGATACTGTTCTCTCTAAATGACATTGACACAGTTAGACCAGGTGTCCAAAGCAAAACTGTAGGGGTGAAATGGAAAACGTGAAGGAGGGACTCCCCACTGTCGTAGCCAATTCATGAGTATCACCCAAAGATAGAATTATCTCAAGAATAAGAGTTTCTCCTGCCTACATATCCCTTTCACTATTAACCTGGCATCCAGGTTCCATCGCTTACGCAGTAGAAGGCTGAGATCTCAATAGAATCTTTCAAGATATTCTGAAAGTGTGGACGACAGCTTGCTGTAGAGAATTCACCTAGCCAATGATGTGGCTTGAGGTGTTCAGTTTTCTCGTCACCTCTAACTTGAGAAGCCAGAGGACAAAGCAACATCCAAAATCATACTGGCATCTGGTTGGTTGATTCAAAGCTCAGCTTCTCTCCCCATCACCCTGGAGAGAAATTCTTCAGTTATTTATTGATTAATTTTTCTAGTTTTGAACTCTTTTAAGGCAGGCAATTTGTAATATCAAGCAGAGGAGAGTGAAGGCGGTGTTCTGCTGCTCTTCCTAGTAAAAGACCTGACAAATGGATAATACCCAATCCTGTTCATTGGACACACTGAAGGAGTGTTTGTTGAACACACGTATCACCTATTATGTGTACCTTAGCTATTTACCTAAAACATTTATCCCTTCTACAAAATTATTAACCTCATTTAATACAGGGACTGTTTTATTTTCACATTTATTAGAGGGTGGCTTCCATATAGGAGGCATTCATTAACTGCTTATAAATGGGCAGCCTATTTCTAAATATTACCTGCTGTCCATGTCAGAATGAATCATAATTCTGGTACATCTTTCTTTTGGTGCAGCCTAAGCTATTATAATTTACCATTCCTGAGATGCTCAGTTATTTGAGAAGATAACAGTTGTTTGGAGGAACAGAAATAGAAACAATATTGGGAGGTAGCTTTTCACATAGTTTTAGAACTATCCGCTTTTCATTCTTAAGGATTCCCCAGATGAAATTTTTACATGAAAAATAAGGACATAGAAAATACACTTCATTCAGCTACATTGATTTTTTTCTCCAGCCTACATCTATAAGACTACAGTGATTATAGTAAGAACAGCTGAAATAAAACGTCTGTTACAGATTGCCTTTCCTCCGCAGCACAGCATTATGCAAGAGAATCCAAAAGCATGATACTGTACATCTTGAGGAATACAAGTAATGGATTCTGGTGTACTTTACAGTCTTACATCTAGCAGAAAATTCCCACACAAACATGCCACACATAAGATATATCTATTTACAATATACAGAAGAAATGCATTCAAACATTGAGTTAGCATAATCACTTTGTAGGATTTACCTTAAAAACCACATTGCCCACAATGATTTAAAAAAAAAATGCTTTAGCAAATCAATCCTGCATGAAAGACATAATGATACTAAAATTTAACAAACCTATATATGCAACTTTTCATGCTCCCTGGTTCCACTCTGGAAGCCTGGGAGAGATAACCCACTTAGTGCATGGGAGCCATGAATCGACTGAAAATGCACTACTGAGAATCAGATGTGTGTCTGGTTCCATAAGCTTCAAGACAGTTATGGGGACTTAAGTGATTCACTTTCATTCTCTGGGTCTCATTTTCTTTTTTGTAACAAGAGGCTGCTAGGACTAGTTGTGCTTCTGACAGAAGATAAAGGCAGTTGTAGACGTGACTACCACATAGTGAAAGTTGAGTTAGCTCTTGACTTACATTTACTGTTTTAAACTTTTCAGAAATTCTATGAGGTTAGAATTGTTACTCAGCTTTACAGATGAGAAATGTAGCTCTAAAGCAGGAGTCACTGGGGCCAGTTGGTCTTTATTGAGACTACTCAACTCTACTGCTGTTCTAAAGCAACCATAGAAAATACTAAATGAATGGATGTGTCTGTGTTCTGATAAAACTTTATTGACAAAACCAAGTAGTGGGCCAGATTTGGTCCATGGATCATAGTTTGCCAACTCCTTTGCTAAAGGATGATAAGTTGTTCAGTCATACCTTAGTTGGGTTGCTGAGCAAGATTTTGAACACATCCTGAGTATTCACTTATTCACGAGTTCTTACTCACTACACAAGGTCCACTGTGAAAACACTAGAAATTTATAGAAAATTATAGAAAACGACTCTCATCCATCTTCCAGAGACAATCACTAATAACACTTTGTTGTATTTCTCTCTTGCCTCGGCTCAGCACATTTTTGTGCATGATTAAGATTGTACTGTTGGTAGATTCTTGTATATACTCTGGTTTACTTAACAGGCATCACAACCATTTTTCCTCTTCATTGAAATCCTTCATGAACATCATCTCAGTGTGGAGGTTTGCACAGTCAACCAACATCTGCTGCCTGCAGCCAATGACTCCAGGCTGAACCTGGAGTACAGAAGCCTGGGCCTTTTGCTTCAACGTGGGTGCTATATAAATGTTTGTGTCCCACCAAAATTCATATGCTGAAACCTAAGCCCCAATGGGATGATATTAGGAGGTGGGACCTTTGGGACGTCATTAGGTCATGAGGGTGGAGCCCTCACGAACGAGATTAGTGCCCTTACAAGAGACCCTAGAGAGTTCCCTAGGCCCTTCTGCCATGTGAAGACACAAAAGAAAACAGCCATCTATGAACCAGAAAGAGAGATCGCAACAGACACCGTATCAGCCAGTACCTTGATATCAGACTTCTAGCCTCCAGAACTGTGAGAAATAAACGTTTATTGTTTATAAGCCACCCAGGCTATGTTATTCTGTTATAGCAGCCTGGATGGACTGAGTGAAAGGTACTGTGAGGTGCAGGTCATGCGCCAGACCTCCCTGTGGAATTGGGATGAAGTACACATTCATCTGGGACCCCAGAGACTCCCACTCCAACCCTATCTTGTTTTCCTGCCCCTCTCCTGAGAGCCCCTCCCACCAAAAAATATTCACATGTACAAGAATGTTTCTCACAAGTTTTTCTTCCATAAAACCTGACCTAAGACACTGGTTATATACATTTAAAAAAATCTCTTTGGATCTTGGTCTTAAGTACCTAATTTTAGGAGACACTAGGTCTAAAATTTTGTCTGATTTTTAATTTCCATCATTTCATATTATTTGAAAATGAACAAGAAAAACAATCCCTAAGATTTCCTAAGAAAAGTCTAACAAGTTGCTGTAAAAGCTTACAGATCTAACCACTTGTCTTAGGCATGAGAAAATTCATTTGCTGAGTATGATAATGGCTCTGTCTTCTGATTATTCAACATCGTGTTACAGTACTTTGGTAAACTGTAGGCTTTATGGTTGGGAAAAATAAACTCAGAAGATTAAAATAAATACAATAGCTGGAGACTAACTTAAAAAGTACCCCATGGGAAGGACATAAAAGTAAAATGTTTAGTTCTTGATCTTCTGTACAGAGTACAAAGAACGTTACATGCGTGGGAGGGAAAGAAAACATTTCTATCATTAAAAAAATTCATGTGTCTAGCTACCATATTCAAGTCACAATGCAATCAACCATCAGAACCCATTGCTGCCAACTCCAAATGATAACTTCTTAAAACTACCCTTGTCACTGCTCCCACCTCAATTCCACCATGCTGTGTTTTTGTTATTGATGTATGTTTGTTTGTTTTAATATCCTCAAATAGAAACTTATCTATCCAAGCAACTATTTTAATGAAAGAAACAAAATGGAGGAATAATCCAACTCATTGATGTCTTTCTTAAGGGTTTTTTAAAGTCACCTGAAAACATGTTTGAAGTAATAGAAACGTGACTTTTCTCCTTTTGCACAACAAACACCAATGCTTATCTTGACGCTGAATTTTTCCCTAGAGGATAAAAGCTGGAGGTGTTTCGAGCCTATGTATTTCATGGATGCTCTTATCTGTGCAGTGAAACCCTAGTTGAATTTACTCTAACGCATGAATTATCTTTTGCCTCTTGTAGCTCTGAATTTAGTAGACTGCTATACAGCTTTCGGTATTTTCCACAATCCTTTCATTCTCTTCATTTGTACTATCGCAAGTGCCATCTCCTTCTTGGCATCAAAAAAGCTGTAAATCTCATGCAAATCAGTGCTAGTGGGTGTACAGGAGCAGATTTGAAACCTACTAGTACGAGACTATGCTGTGTGAGCTTCATTTTTTGGTGTCCAAATTATATACTGACACACACACTGTAGAACCTCACAGTTATAACTTTATTGGACTTGTAATAGAGATTACGGAGGCTTCCCAGATTTCCACATCCTTTAGAACTCACCTTACTGACAAGCGCTGCATTATTTGATTTCAGTCAATGATGCCTGGTATTGCTTTCAGTAGTGCACTGTTGCTGGTCCCCAAAAGCTCAACTGGGTTCATCTCTTCCCTTCTCCCCACCGAGTGACATCACATTGGTAGCTTGAAATCAGCCACAGTGGGAGTATTTACACCATAGAAATGGACAAACACTACAAATCAGAGCTCTCCTCTGCCCCCTTTGGAGAGTCACTTATTAAGCATTTGCTAGTCTTCTACGGTCTACATCTCTGACACATCGAGAATAAATAAAAATAAAGCCAAAAGCAAATATAGCCTTGCATGGGAGTACAAGAGGACTGGGGTTCTGACTAAGACATGCAGCTGAAATCCTCAGTGCTGATTTATGAAATGGTAAGATGTAAAAGTTCAAGAATTCCCCTGAGTGCCCCCAAAGGGCACATCGCCACAGATGAAAGACATAGAGATTCAAGAGGCAGCACTCAAAGGAAGCCCTCAGGGCCAAAATGTACCTCTCACCTGATCTGGTGCTGAGGCATCCGTCAACGCTCCCACATTTCCTGCAGTCTGCGCAGACTTGTGGAAGCAGTGCCCTCTCTCTTTCATGCATGAACAATCAGTTATTTTGAATTATACTAACAGTGCATTATGTAGTTTGTATGTATTATGCTTATATTTAGTGAATATCGAAGTACTTATGGGGACACCATCAGACCTGCTATTATCCAGTACTCATTCCTCTTTCCGAATTCCTTTAAACAACATCGTGCCTCTATTTGCTCTTCTCATTCTGTTCATATAGACTGTCAAGTTTTCTACATATAATTCTCCCTTATTTCTTAAGGTCTATTTTCTGTTCTGTTCTTCCCACCTAGTCTACCTATAATGAGGATTCTATTTCTAGTTTATTCCTTTGCTTTAAAATATGTTACACACACCTCTTACTATTAGGTATATTTTATGTGTTACACAAAGTAAATCAACTCTCTCTCCCTCCACATGGAATTGTACTTGTAGGTAAATGGAATTTGGCGCATAGACCTTTAACCAAATTCTGCCTCAGGCATTCAGACAAAAGGGTATTACATTGCAGTCAGGAGACACCAGTTGAGGATGCAAATTTGAAGATGCAGAGTTTTGTTCCAAAAGTAAGACAACCTGATGTTTGTAAACATGTTCTGGAAAGAAGTGAATAGATGATAAGCTCTCTTCATTTGCGATGTAACCATAAGTACTAAAAGGTGGTGTTATACCGACAATTTGGCTGTTTCCTACAATTTAGTCAGATAATAGCCTAGAATAAGAGTGTCAAGAGATGTCATACATCTTCTCAAGGGACTAGATGCCAGGAAAAATCCAGACAAAGGTATTCAGTCATCTTGCGTCTGAGTGGCTAATTATATTAGGAACTGAATTGAATGTTTGCACAGGTGGCATTTTCCCACCCATAGCTACTCCATCTGAAAAGTGGCAGCAGATGTGAAAAGTGCTATCAGTGTATGGCTGACTTTTGGAAGAGTTGTGACATAAAGGAAGTGAAATGGCAAGCTGGAGATGCCCAAAGGAAAATCAGATTGCCACAGCATGAGACCTTTGGGTGGTTGATGGAGCTGTGTTAGATGGATGAATGTCAGTTGAGGCCCTCTACTCTGACCTTATGTCCAACCAGCTGTATTGACATTATAACGGAAAACGGTTGGGTGTCCAGCAAGGTCATCAAAGTTCAAATTTCCTGATGTTTCCAAATCCATTGTCCAAGCCAGTCGGGATGATTGTGGACCTCCAAGACAATTGAAAAGTGTCATAGTATAGTGTTTCAAGGTACCAAATTGTAGCATTTGCCAATTTCCGTGGTGTAAATATTCCCACCATGGTTGATTCTAAGTTACCAAATGAAACCATTGAATGTGGAGATGGAAAGAGATGGGTATGATCAGCCTCCAAGAGCTGCCTCTGGCACATACTACCTTGACCTAATCGTCCTTGCACAAACGGGAAAAGAAGAAAAGGTGAGAGCCTACCAGATAAGAGAAAGCAAAGAGATAAAGGTTTTAGGTGAGGAAGGGCACATTAGTTTTCCACTGCTGCTGTGAAAATCACTACAAACTCTGTGGTTTAAAATAACACAAATTTATTCCCTTATAGTATAGGAGGTCAGTGTCCTAAAACTAAGCTGTCAACAAGGCTGGTTCCTTCTGGAGACTCTATGGGGCAATTAGCTCCATGTCATCTCCAGCTTGTGGAGACTGCCTGAAATCCTTAGCTCGTGGCTCTGAATCACTCCAACTTCTTTTTCCATTACCCCTCCTTCTCTGATTCTGATACCCATGAATCCCTCTTATAAGGACCCACTTGCATATTCCAGGATACTCCCTTCATCCCTAAATCAGTGACTTCATCACATCTGCAAAGTCCCTTGCGCTATGTAAGGAAACATATTCCAGGTTCTGGGGGAAGTTCTATTGGACAGAACTGGTTTTGTCCATTCAGTATATTTTTCTTGAACTATATTCTAAGCACTGCTCTAGTTATGGATATGGCAGAAAACAAAACAGAAAAATGCCTGTAGAGAAGCCGATATTCTAGCAAGAGATGCACACCACCAAGAGGCGGTCAAGTCTTATGTTGTAGTGCCTCTGTCTCTTACACAAATTCAATGCAGAGTTTATTTACATATTTAGGTTCCCTTCCAAACAGTGAGCCCCATGAACACAGCAAAGGAGCCCTACTCATCTTTATAGTTGCTGAGCATGATACAATATGTGGTAGATAGTAGTAAGTGCATAATATGTGTCTGATTAGTAAGTAAAATCATCTTTATGAGTCGTCCACCATTTTGTTTATAGAGAAAGAGAAATAGCTCGAGACTAAAGGTCACACAGTGAGTAAGTGGAAGAACCAAATTTAGCATCCATTCTCTCCATTTTACATCATCTCTGGAGAATATTAGAATTATCAGTGACAGACTCCAGAGCAAGCCATTCTACAAAGAAACATCTGGATCGTAAATGTCTGAAAAACAATAATGTTTATCATTGGAAAAATTGCTCGATCTAGTCATGTGGATCTAGTTTCCATAGTTATATGGAAAAGTTCTAACTTTTCGAGAGAACACATGATAATGTGAAAACTTCTTGATTCCTTTTGTTAGTCTTTCTGGTGTGTTTGATGGGTGCTCACGCACGTAAGATTTCTCAGCTCATTGCCAGTGTGTTCGCAGAGAAAGAAAGAAAGGAAAGACCTGAGAAAACACTTGGAGACAATGAATTGTTATACTGCGCCTTGGTATTCATACTGAATTTGACCTTAGGTTATCTTCTTTTAACCCGAATTAGTGTATAATGATTGAAATACTTACAATTATATGTTTTTATTCCAAGTGCTCATCTTCTTTTTAAATTGAATTCAGTTAATCCAAGCACTTGCAAAGTGTTTATTTTCAATATGTGTGATTACGTGCATTTCACTTTTTCTCTTACAACCAGTCTTTGTGAGCACAAAATAGGTTCTATACGGTTTCCTGGAAAACCAAATTAGTTTGCTAGTTGGTGAAACTGCAAACCACAGATATTTGGAAGAAAAAATGTATTTATCAAATTAAATATGGATATTTAAGTCAATATCAGAGGTTTTTTATGTGTTCTGAAAAGTTGTGCAAAATTTATTAAGGCTAAGCAAATAATATAGGTTGTACTATTCCTTCATATAATGACCTGGATTGTTTAAAATGCATGTTCACACTTCTAGAATAAATTTTTTTTTTAATTTTTATTATTTTTTTCTTTGTCAAACAATACAAGTTACCTACAGAAATATATTGAAAAGAGAAAAAGGCAGAAACGTAGTCACCCACAACTCCTGGATTTTTGGAAATAAAGGACAAATATTTTTTGGTTTATTTCAATTTTCTCATTTATACATTCATTTTCACGTAATTAAATACATAGTATCTAAAATTCTCATTAGATAGAATATAATTTGATAATTGAGATTTCAACTCTTTTATATATTTTTAAAAATCTCCATTGCCTACATATTTCTTCTCAGAACCAAAGCCATTACTTTTGAATATATTAAAATTGTTAGTAATTTTAGCCACCTTAATCTAGAAGGGGTCCTAACATTAGATATGAATCAAATTTGGAAGCCACGAGGATTATTCACCTCATCACTGAGTGTATAGGGACTTCTTCAGTTTCTTGTTGGACAAACGCATCTCAGGCACACGTGTACCAGAGGACTGTAACCTCCTTAGTGGGCAAAACTTGTAGCTTTCATTTTCATTACGCTGAATGCAATTTAAATTAGATCTAGGATACATCTTTATTATTCATTCTAATCATTAGCATATATACCCAAACTCCCTTCTCTGCCTCTGCCTCCTCCCATCAGAAATTACCTTTCAAAATTATTTTCATGTGTTTCCCACTCTATTCCAACTCGGAAAGGACCACATGTGCTTTTGATTAATTCAATTTAAATATTTTCATGGCTAACCAAGGCACTGTAGCAGGCATTTTGAAAGACACCAAGGCAAGCAAAATATAGTCCCTGCAATCAAGGAGTTTACATCTAGAAGAAAATAGGATAGACCATCACTTCATAAATAAATTATGGGATATGCCCCCCTTTCATCTCACTGTAGCTTATCCCAATTACTGTGCACGTTGTCACAATTTATCATTCAATAAATGTGCACTTGGGTCCCCATAATGAGTAGAATGTCCATGTGAGTTCCCTGATGTTTATAATTGACTCTAGGCTGATTAGTATTGTAGCAAATTAGTGACAATATGTTAATGACTTAGGGCTAACTGATGGAGAAGGTCAGTCTAAATTAGTTAAAACAGGGAATTTCTAGAATGCTCATTTACAAATTACGTACTTGCAAAATTTGTCCATAGGGCTGACGATAATGAACGAAGCATGCTTTTGTGTCATTATTAAATTAAGTATGGTCAAATATATTGCCTGTCTTTTTTTTCCTCACCTGACTTAGGCTAATTTAGCTGCTTAGCAATTCCCAGGTACTTCTGGTAAATATCAGGAGTCTCTGGAACTAATATCAAGCCAACAACTTGGCTGTCAGGTGGTTGAGTTGGAATGAAGGCCGACTCAGCCAATAGTATGAATATTTATTACCCAGCGCACACATTTTGATGAACTCAAGAAGTCTCTATGCCTTCAGAAACAAAGCCCATTTCACAAAAGAGACGCATCAAGACAAAACAATATTCTGAAGGTAGGATTAGAGAAGCGTTAGGTTGGCTTGGACAGAAGTCTCCCTTTTGAAGTGTGTGTGTGTATGTGGGGGGCAAGGTGACACAAAACTAATGGGATCGTAGACCAAGAACATTGTCCTGAAAGTAATGGGTGCTGAGCTGGCCAGTTTCCCAGACCCATACAAGCTTCCTCCGGGTATCAGTTCTTTAGATATTGCCGCACACTTGGGGGCTTAAAACAACACAAATTGGTTACCTTAAAGCTCTGTAGGTTCGAGGAGGTTCCGCATGAGTCTCAATGGGCTGGTATCGAGGTGTCAGCAATGCTCGGTTCCTGCTGGGGGCTCTAGGGAAGAATCTGTTTCCTTGCCTTTTCCAGCATCTAGAGGCTGCCCCACTCCTTGGTTTGTGGCCCCTTCCTTCACCTTCTAAACTGGCAATAACAGTTGGAGTCCTCATGTCACACCACTCTGACCTCTTCTGCTCCGCCCCCCACACTTCTAAAGAGCCTTATGATTCCACTGATACCACCTGGATAATCCGGGATACTCTCCCTGTTTTAAGGTCAGCTGATTAGCAACCTTAATTATCCTGTGTCGGGGAGGGGAACATTCGCAGGTGCAGGGAATTAGTATATGAGCATCTTTGGGGTGTGGCGTTCTTCTGCCTACCACACTATACAGTCCCACGTCTTGTCTCCACCCATGTCACCAGAGAAGAACTATTTATAGTGTACCTTATGATAAATAAGGAACTTCTGTTATAGATTCCAAAAGGATATTTGAAATATATTCTCTTTTGGATACTGCTGGATTTCTGATTAGGGACTTAAAATGCTAACTTTCCACACTAAGCTGCAAACACAGATGATTTTCATACATATGTACTATCACTCCGTTTATAATAAGGCATTTTAAAGTGAATTATCAAAAAACAATCTAACACCATGAATTCAATACAATTTGTACTATAAATTTAGCTCAATTTCATCTCTTTTATTTAGCAAATTCTTTCTGAATTAATAGGGTCCGAAATATAGGCCTAAAAAGTCCCAGAGGAGGAATAGCTCACAGACAGGTTTAGTCCTTTGAAAGGTGAGAAATGTAGACTGAGAGAATTAAAGTGATTTGCCGAAAGTCACAAATATAGATCATGACAGACAGAGGTGGGACCTAGTTCTTGTAAATCCAAGTCTAGTTTTATTACCAGAAACAAAAGTCTACCCCTCGTCTCTGACAGCCACCCTCAAGGGTTTTTGATTTAGAATTATTAAATTTTTTCAATTTAGAATTATTGAAATTATTTGAATTTTCAGTAACAAGTCTCTATTTAAAATTGTTTAAATAAAAGCAGTCAGTTTTTGGATTGTGGTCTAACTTCAGGTCTCAGCTAGCACTTCATCTATTTTATTGAGCATCTAGTAAAATGGAAGGTGAAGATAACTTGATACTACTTTGTAACGAACAGATATTACTTTCCTACAAAGAGCTTAAAAGGAGAATTGGGAATTGTGGCAAGAAAGAGCTAAATAATCCTGCTTTATTCCATAGGTGATGGTTAATTGTATGGAAACATGAAAAGAACATTTCAGTCTCCATGGAAACCATGTTGTGTTCTATTATGATTAATGCGAATGTCAAACCTTGAGAAACTGAGAAAAGGGTAAGTGATTTTAAATGTCTGTTGTTACTGGAATTGCTTGAAGGAATTCTGAAACGATGAGACTGCATGAAAAGTCACAGTCAATCCTCAAAGAGTTGAGATAAACAAAACATGTTATGCCTTTCATATACTCAAATGTAAAAGAATGGCAAACAGTTCGTCCCAGCAGATTAAGTCTGTCGAAGTATTAATTCAAACCTCGTGCCTGGACTGAATGCCCCCATGCTAAGATTTTTGGTGCAGAATCATCACAGCTTACAATTTATGTGCTGTCTTATTTTATCTTCCCAGTAACCCTAGACATGGTTCTTCTCACTTTACAGATGAGAAAACGGAGGGTCAGAAAGGTCACACACCTTATCCAAGTTCACGGTGCTAGTATTTACTCATTTACCTGAGCCGAGGTTCTCAGCTAGTCTAATAACTCAAAAAGTAGAAATTATCTTTTCTACTCTTGAAACAGCTATTATTGCCTTCTGGGTGAGCTGCATTTGCCCCTATTTTTTCTACTTCCTGGTGCGTGTTTCATCCCATACAGAGCACTCACAGAAGCATCTGTCTTCACGACTCAGAGAATAGTGTCCTGTCCTCTGATAGTAGAAGCTTTGTTGGAAGGTAAGGTCTCTTCGTGGTGCAGAAACTGCCCCCATTTCACCATCACTCTGCTTCATTGACCTTCTAAAGGTATATGAAAGCCATCGTTTAGTCTCAAGCCAATTTATGCCAAGAAAACTTTCTAAACTCAACCGCTAGAAAGGATGTCCTGCTCTTTGCCTCTCCCTAGAAAATATGCTTTTGAAGATAGTCTCAGCAACTCATTCATTTATTCATCTAACAGATATTTATTCAACAACTACTGTGCTCAAAACATACAGGTGAGTCAATACAAAGGTTTGGGCCTTGTCCTTAAGGATCTCCCATCTAATGAGGAAAGCAGTCATAAATATGCTCTTAGAAAACTGCATGATCACTGATCTGGAAAGTATAGCCAAGGATGCTGAGAAAAAAAAGGAAAAAAGTGCCTTTACCAACAAACTCTACTGAATTCAATAGGATTTTAAAAATCCCAGTACAACTCAGTAGTATGTAAGTTATTAAAGCACGCGTCATTAATCTTAGGAACCATTCCATGATCAGTGGGATGGCAATGGAGGGATATAGACATTAAATAAATCCATTGCAGGGAGCTGAGTCTGTTAGATTCAGATGTGTATTTTTCCCTCTTTTGAGCAATAACACAAATGAATCAACTTTCTTCAAGTGACTCTATGAAGTGAAATCTTAAATACTCAAGTGGTTTTTAAAAGGGCTAACAAAAAAGCTTCTAAGTTGAGACCTATGAATTAAGACAGATAACTTAATAAACTCCTGTTAAAATTTTAACAAAAATTCCTAAACCTTTTAATAGAGGAGAATAAAAGGGGTTTGCCCACGCAAATTGTAAATGACCAAGGGATAAAGTACAAAAATATGCAACATTTCCCTCAAATTGTGAAATATTTTACGGTATGTGCTTGTAATAGCACTGTACTTTATCAAGGCAAAATGTTTACTGAAATATCTTCTGAATAAACGGACACCAAAATACTTGTTTGGACTCTCAGTCCCTCTGCTGCAGTGTGGAAATTATATTGTCATGTAGAAACTGAAAAGTAGTTGTCATATGTTAGTAGAAACTTTATGCTGATATAGCTAATTCCTGATACAAATAAGCCCTTAAAAGGGCTCTTATAGATGAAGAACATTTTTAAGACTATAACGTGTTTTTTAACAGCTTTATGGAGGTGTAATCGACACACAAAAAGCTGCACATATTTAATGTGTACAATTTGATGAGTTTGGATACACGCAAACACTCATGATACCATCACCACAGTCAAGGCAATAGACATATCCAACACCTCCAAAAGTTTCCTTGTGTTTCTTTGTTGTGTGTGAGAGAGATAAGAACACCTAACATGAGATCTACCTTTGCTGTCACCTCACATCTGTCAGGATGGCTATTATCAAAAACCCAAAAGGTAAAAAGTCTTGGTAACAAGGATGTGGAGAAAAGGGAACACGTGCACTCTTGGTGGGAATGTAAAATGGTGCAGCTGCTATGGAAAATAGTATGGAGGTTCCTCAAAAAATTAAAAATAGAATCAGCATAGGATCCAGCAATCCCACTTCTGGGTATATATCCAAAAGAATTGAAATTAGGATCTTGAAGAGATATCTGCACTCTCATGTTCATAGCAGTATTACTCACAGTTGCCAAGATTTGGAAACAACAAAAATGTCCACTGATGGATGAATGTATAAAGAAAATGTGGTGTATACATACAAAGAATATTATTCAGCCTTAAAAAAGGAAATCCTGCCATTTGTGACAACATGGATGAACCTGGAGAATATAATGCTAAGTGAAATAAGCCAGTCACAGAAGGACAAATGCTGCCTGGTTCCACTTATATGAGGTATATAAAGCAGTCAAACTCATAGAAGCAGAGAGCAGGGTGGTGGTTGCCAGGGACTCAGGGGCGGGGGAAATGGGGAGTTGCTGTTCAAAGGGTATGAAGTTTCAGTTATGCAAGATGAATAAGTTCTAGGGATCTGCTGTGTGACATAGTGCCTACAGATAACAATACTGTATTGGACAATGTGCAGTTTTGTTTAATACATAGTTGGAATGTATACTCTGGTCTATGACTGGCAGGTGGTAGATGCTCAACAATTGAGAACCGTGAGACTAAGACCCACTAGGGGAAAAAGGGAGGGGAGAAGAGAGAGAAGTGAATAGCTGGACTCTTTATGCTCAGTTCTGAGCTGAGCAAGGGAAACCCAAATGGATTTTGAACTCAGGAAGAAAATGTCAGCATGGTCATCAAACTGAAATGTTAACTCCATGGGTGCAAGAACTTTTTTTGTTGTTTGTTTTGCTTTTTACCATTTCATTTCCAGTGCTTAAAACATCGGCGCTGTTGTTGAATGAATGAGTTCATCTCTATCTATCCAGGACTTAATAAAATGCCTAGCCCAAAGACATTGCTTAATAAATGCCAGGTAAACAGATGGATGATAGGAAGCAGGACAGATGGAAGACTGGATAGATATGTGAATGAATGAGAATAACAATAACCAAGGGTGTGTCTGAGAGAGACAGAGACAGAAAGAGAGAGAAAAGGAGAGAGAGATTTGAAAATGAAAAGAAGAGCTACTGATTAGACAAGGTAGAGGGTAAATTATCCTAACTCTTGCTGTCATGGCACAGGCAAGAAGAGTAAATTGGAGAATAGAAGATTGCGAAGATCCTAGTGATGTTACTACTATCTCTAACACAGCCATACATCACTTAACGACGGGGACACGTTATGAGAAATGTGTTGTTGGTCAATTCCTTCCTTATGTGAACATCATAGAGTGCAGTTACACAAACCTAGATGGTCTAGCCTACTATACACCTAGGTTATATGGGACTAATCTTATGGGACTACCATCATCTATGCTATCCATTTTTGACCAAAAAGTTGTTATGCGGCACATAACTATACTTAACATTGCATGGTACTTAACACCAAATGTACCACATTTGATTTAAACAACGAGTACTTGTTGCAGTTGGTGTGCCCCCAGTTTTATAACACTTAAGGCAATGTATATTTTTCCTTTATTGTGCACTGCTTCAAATGACTTACATGCAAGAAAATATTGTTTCAAGAATGAACAAGGGGCTGGCCCCATGGCCAAGTGGTTAAGTTCGCGCGCTCCGCTGCAGGCGGCCCAGTGTTTCGTTGGTTCGAATCCTGGGCGCGGACATGGCACTGCTCATCAAACCACGCTGAGGCAGCGTCCCACATGCCACAACTAGAAGCACCCACAACAAAGAATATACAACTATGTACAGGGGGCTTTGGGGAGAAAAAGGAAAAAATAAAATCTTAAAAAACAAAAAAGAATGAACAAGAAACTATTTGCTTTAACTTTATTTTTCCACATACTAAATCCTACGTGTTTATTCAGATATGCTAAACAAATGATATGAATATTCAATGGATTCAAATAAATGGTGAAACAGTAGAGGCTTATTGAATGATTTGAGAATTGTTACATTCAACAATTTCAGTGATACTGTGCAATCTGATGTTCTTCAGAAAACAGAATGTGAAATTCCAGGCATTTTCCATGATACATGATCATTTTATACAAAATAAGTTCGTTTTCCCAATATTGGAAGCCTCTGAGGCTTTAAACTTATAGAGAAAATCACGAATAAATAGTAGATTTCAGCTTCTTGTATCAACATTTCGGTAAAAAGTATTAAAAAAAAGAAAAGAAAAGCACTCTCGATTCTCCACTTAACTACTAATAGAGTGAGCCTGTTCTTTGAGAAACAAAAGGAAAACAGTTTAAAGATCCGGGTTCTCCAGGAAAGGGGAATACGCTGGGGCAGTTAAGAAGGCGTGCGATTCTGGTGTTCCGCAGGGTTCTTAACGCACCACTTGAAACAGGCAGCAGCGCTCACCTCCTGCTGCAGGCTGCCCAAGGTGAGCAGACGCGAGCGCTTGTTGCCAGTCCCCTGCTGGACCACACAATCATTTCAGACTTTCTATTTTGTTCCTTATGAATGCAGAAACAAGTTGACATTCCTTAACTTGCTTTCATAGCCCCTACACATAGAAAGGGATTCCTCTTGTCAAAAATTTCCTACGGTGGGGCCAGCCCAGTGGCATAGTGATTAAGTTTGAGTGCTCCACTTCGGCAGCCTGTGGTTCTCAGGTTCAGATCCTGGGTGTGCACCTACACACTGCTCATCAAGCCACGCTATGGTGGTGTCCCACACACAAAATAGAGGAAGATTGGCACAAATGTTAGCTCAGGGACAATCTTCCTCAAGCAAAAAGAGGGAGATTGGCAACAGATGTTAGCTCAGGGAGAATGTTCCTCAGCAAAAAAAAAAAAAAAAAAAAAAAAATTCCTACAGTTTACTGAAAGTGCTCTCCTCTCCCTCCGCCCTATGCCACCACCCACCCATCCACACACCACACTAGCCCACCAGTAAGTAGCCTGGTTAAGTCACATGGACAGCTTTTATTTTCACCCATAATGTCTGAATGATGGACTGTGATTTCACACAGAAGGCTTTTGTTGAGAATCAGTCTTGTGGATTTTCAGAATGAGATGTTTCCATTCAATAATTTCAAGCTTGGCCAGCTCTCAGCATTATTCTGTCAGGTAAATATGAGCTCAAGGAAGAAAGACATGTGGACTCATTATACGCAAAGGGAAGTTAAAAGGATTTTCTCTTTCAGAGTTTATCGAGATGGATTTACAGTTGATCCAATAATTGGTTTAATAGCAGTGCAGGATTCAGAGCACATCTTCAAACATCTCTCTCCCTTTGATAGCTCCATGGAACTCAGGACGTAAAGACCATTATAATCACAAGGGCTGACTCAATGGGCAAAGGATATGCTGGAGACTTTTGTGATCATGAGTTAACAAGGAAAGTGTTGGCATGGCTGTGAATATTTGGATGGTAGATTCTAATTTTAAATGAAATTTAAGATGGGTTTGAAAGGTCCATTTCCTAAAGAATAAATTTTTAAGAACAAGTACACCAACTGGATTAGGGAACGCTATTGGAGCCCATTAATGTTCCTGGAAATTACCTCCAAGAGGAACTGATGACTTTGCATAGTGGAGGAAGCCACTGTACTCAATTCAAATTCTTGAAGATCCTTCTCAGAGAAACTATGGGAAGTCTTGACTGTCTTTAAGATCAATATTTCCAGTGTGTTCTCAGGACTGCTATTCCTACAGAGTATTGGTGGGTATTTGTGATGGATGAGCTCAATTGCATCCCCCAAAAATTCATATGTTGAGGCCCAAGCCCCTAGTACCTCAGAATGTGGCTGTATTTGGAGATAAGGTCTTTAAAGAGGGGATTAAGGTAAAATGAGGTCAGTAGTGTGGGCCCTAATCCAATAGGACTGATGTCCTCATAAGAAGAGGAGATGATGACACAGACACACACAGAGGGAAGACCATGTGAGGACACGGGGAGAGGACGCCCATCTACACCCCAAGGAGAGAGGCCTCAGGAGAAACTAACTCTGCCCAAGCCTTGATCTTGGACTTCCAGCCTCCAGAACTACGAGAAATAAATATGTGTTGTTGAAGCCCTCATCCTGCAGTGCTTTGTTATGGCAGCCCTAGTGAACTAATAAAATATTATATAAAAAACAACCCCTATTGCCAGGGAAGGTTTGGAAGACCGAGTAAAACATAGTTAAACACACGTTTTCCACATTAATACTTTGCACAGCATTGTGTGCTGTGAATCTCTAAGAAACAATTATTATATGGAATGTTTTCCAAACTTCTTTGGCCATAGATCCTTTTACCTCAAATAATTTTGAGAAACTTTTGTTCTAATGAATATCCTTTTGGAAACATCACCCCACACCAATGTGCTTTAATTAATAGAAATATCCATTTACCCCCAAATACCTCTGTTTGCATATCAAATTTTCCCAGCATCCTATTTTGGGTTTCTGGGTGGAATTCCCAACCAGAAAGAGTGCTCCGAAAGAGGTCCAGTCCTGGTTCTTTTACAAAACACATCTTCCAATATAAATGAAACAATTTGCCTGTAAGTTTAAAATAATAAACGTAACACCTCATGTTATAGTGATTTGAAGTTCACCTTGTTTAATAAATATTCCTTGACCCCAAAAATTCTATGAAAGTAGGCAGAATTTTTTCTTTCTTTTTGTTTTTTATTTTTTGATAAAGAAGGAGCTCAAGGAACAAACAAATTTTAGGCAGCTTATTAGAGCATTAAAGAGCATACCTTTGGAGTCAATTCCAGCCACACAGAATGTCTAGGAAAGTCAGACAATCCATCTGAATCCTAATGTCTTCATCCACTCAGTGAGAGAAAGTTCAGGATACAGTTTTTCCTCTCAGGATTGAACAGAATAAAATGAGCTGATAAAAGGAAGTAACAAGGAGCCCAGTAGAGTATTTACTCAGTAAGCGTTAGGTATTGTCTTTATCCAGGTTACCTTAACCCAAGACAGAGTGGTACAGCTAGCTGCCGAGTGCCGTCTCCTGATAGCCCATCTCCTGTGCTCTGCTCGGGATATCAATCACATTTTTGAGACTAGCTAATAGCACCTGATTGTCCAGAGATTAATCATAGCTAAATAAACTGATAAAACTGCTATTTCTATCCTACAAATAAAGATATGTACCATCTGAATCCAAATCATCAAAACCGTGGAATGCCCACATATTTACGAACAAACTTGGGACTTTAAAAACTTATCTCAACAGATAGTAATGCCCAGACGTTTCTCAGAAAGATCAGCAAAATGTATTATATGCGTCTTCATGAAAATTACCTAAACACAACAGAAAACAGAGTTTATAGTTGGCATGGTAAAGTAGAATCCCAAATTCTGCTTTATGAGCCTTAAAGTCTGTAATTCGAATACAGTTTCTCTTCTAAATTTGTTTTTGTTTTGTTTTACAGTTAACTTTGGGTATGCATTTTTGGATCTTCGATAAGAGTTTCTTCTGGTTTCCACCTACACAGCCTGAGTTCCGTTTCATGCTCAGTATCCACGTTTTTGTTAAAGAGATTATTACAGCATGTCAAAGGATATGCCACCTTAGAAACCAGTAGGGAACTTTCACGACTCACACACCTTATCATTCAGTGAAGCACAGGCATACATTACAAACATGCTTCTCCTTGCCAAATTTACATACACGACTTTTCATGAGGTCAAGTCATTTTCCAGAGCAAATGTATGTCAGTAGTAGCCACAAACAAGAAAACAACCATATCCCAGCCATTCAGCCCCAGCCATCATTTCATACAGCAGTCTAAGACAGAGGCTGCAGAATGCCCAGATCACCGTGTTGAGTTGGTCTGCATAGTGTTTTGTTGTTTTTTTACTTAAACTTTTTATTTTGAAACAATCATAAATTCACATGCAGTTGCCTTAAAGAGTAGAGAGCCATTTTGTGTACTTTTCACCCATTTTCTTCTAATGGTAACTGCTATCTTTTTAAATGTGATATATTGAGCACTTAAAATTGGTTATATTTTGATTTTAGAATTTGATTTTCTGTTTCCCTTAAAAATTGGAAGATCTGGCAACACGGGACCTATATTTTTACATGGCAAACAGGCTCTGGTTCTATGTGATTGCAAATCAAAGAGACATGGAGATTTGTAAGATTTTCAACCAGAAGTAATCTCATGTCTATGCCATGGCTAATCTCATGCAGAGAGAGGGGTCATGCACTTGAGGCTCACCACTCCTGTTCTTTTCCTGCCACAGTTCTGGGGCTGCTCTTCTCTGGGCTTGTTCCATCGAATTTTTCACATCCATTTTGTTTTTCACATTCACTTTCCCCTTTGGACCCCAGCGGCAGTTAAGTTTGAGACTCCTGGCTCAGGGTTACTCTGAGATATTTCAGAACAAAACTAACTTGGTTATATGTTTGTGAAGTAGAACACAATGTCAAGACAGTTGAAAATGCAAGTTGGAAGAGGCTTATGGTCATGATGGAAGTAAAAGTAGGTAATGAAATCAAAAGTTCAAGAAAATGATGAATGTATCACAGCTTATACAATACATAGAAATATAGGAATAATCCTTAGGGATGAAGAGAGAATTGTACAGCAAGTAAAAAGTGCTGATCTTGTGCAATTGACAAAAATCAGAAAGACTGAAGGAAAATCATTGAAGATTTTTAGATTCGTTTTCGTATAAGACCAGATCTGTGTTAGCCTCAGATGACTGAGTCCATGTCTGTTTAAGAGCAGGATGAGCGTTCATTGCTCTGTGTTCTGTTGGTGCCACAGGTTGTCCAAGAATTGAGGGCTCTTCAAACCTATCCAATAACAAAAAGAGGGTGCCATCACCCAATCTGATGCCACAAATATTGAGAACAACTCCACGTAATTTTCTCAAAGGAATCAGTAAGGAGGAGCACTCACCTGCCTCAGTGGGAAGCGAATATTGATGAAATTGGCATGGTTTGAGTATTGGCTAAGACAAAAACATTTGTCAGCAAGTAGGGTGTGGGTGCCTGGTTTTAATGCATGCGCAAGGATTGGCTCACGCTCTTTTCTGGTGGAGATGACTGTGGGAGGCGCAAGCTTAAATTCCCCTTGGTCCCTGTGGATTTATGAATCACAGACGGACAACCAACAACTTAAGAAGACCCTTCCTGAGCGTAGCCTGCATGAACAGCTCAGGATGGCTGTTTCAGTTCCTAATGCTGCAGGAACCCGTGCCCAGCGCCTGGAGTCAGCAGAACTCTGCTGCATCACATTTACACACTCTTGACTCTTTCTTATTCTGTTTCCGTCTTTTTTCTATATTAGTAGCCATATTAATATGGAACTGTCCATCTTACCTGTGTTCAGCCTTCTGTGCTATCTGTCAGGGAGGCTTCTGTGGGCATGAAATTTTCTGGTGCCACAGAGAGGTTCTTTCTGTAAGGCACATACACAGATTTCTCCTCATTCAACCTTTGCTGTTACTAATAATTTCTGTTATATGGGTGTTGGTGCTGGAGGATGTTTGCTGTCCTATCTATCCATCAGACGGTAAGGTCAGACTACACTCATTAATCTCCATCCTACCAAATTTAACCTCTCTTGAGGTTTCGCACAGTGTTGTTAATGGCATAAAGCATGTTCCTTTCAATACTCAATTTGGCAAAATGCCGAGGCTCTTTGAACTTGCAGTTTAAAGACATCATGCCTTATTGCTGTTGACAGATAATCTTAGCACATGTAAGATTTAATTCAATTGGTCGTGTTTAAAAAAGCGTTAATATTCTCAAAATAGAAATAGGCAAATAATCAACCCTATATAAAGAAGAAAAGCATAAACTACGATGTGTTTTTTTCTAACACAGATGTTTATATTTGTAATTGAAAAATTAATCTGTCTTTAGATCACCCAATGGAATTACAAGAAGTTTAGCTACTTTAAATAATAATTTAAAAATGCTCCAGAGTAATTATAAATAGACAATAGTAGTAATCAATCTTCCTAAGCTTTTGTTAAGTTATTTGGATTCTGGATCTTTAATTAATTGACTGATATTATACAATGATAATGCCATTTCATTTGCTCTTCATGAAGATACGAGAAAGATGTAACCCCACATCCTTAATTACTTCCACTTATTTTATTTTTTCTACTTTACTTTAGGACTCAACTCTTCTTATTATGTAAGAGGGCCCATGCTTTTTATTTTGATCCATTAATTTTTTTTGTTGGTTATAGAAAACTGGATTTTAACCTTTTACTTTGTCCCATTTTATATCTGGATTGAGGGAACTTACTCACTATGTTTTAATAATTATTTATTTCTAGAAAGAACATGTATGACTTCCCTGGGGTTGTTTTTTAACACTAAGTACATATCAAATTTATAATAATAGAAAATCTAGTAATCATACGAAAATCCCATTACTGGAATTTATATGATCACTTTGTGAATTTTTGAGAAAAATGAATGATCATATTTTCCAAAATAATCAACTTTATTACATATGCTTATTAATTTTTCAGTCAATACCAAATTTATTAATTACTTACTATGTTCCTCCTATAAAATATCTTAAGTTGATTTAATATAAAAACATATACAGTGAAAATTTTGAAAGGAAATTAATCTCAGTATAAAATGTCATATGTACTTATTTATGCACTTCTGTTCCCCATATATTTTCAAAGGGACTTTATTAACTGTAGTTTTCAGTAACTACGTTGGTTAGTTTATTTCACCTCAGGGTAGATATATTTGGGTATATTTGGATCTACGTATCCAGATTTTACTCCATTCTGCATCACAGTTTAAAATCAAGCTTGGGCATATCTCATTCCACAGTGATGGTGTTTGTACAATTTTGGGAGTCCAATTGTGAGTTTTCTTGAAATAATGTGCATTGGCCCTGTCACCAGAGCCTTTTTAGTGGTGTGGCCTGAATGATATTAAGGACCTAGGTTGTTATCACCACTGGCTTTCTGTCTTTTTTTCAGGACAAAGAACAGATAAGACCACAACTATGTCACTATTTCTTTGACTAGTACAAGCCCTGTATATCTTGCATTATTTCTTTGTAATTGCAGACTACTGCACGTCTGTGTGGTTTTCAATACTTATTGAGCTTCCTGAATCCAGTCCATATGTGGAATACTCAGAAGTATAATTCTGACAAGGGGAATAGTTTCTCTTGTATTGAAAAAGAGTTGAGAGGCTCCCTACTAATAGACTGGCAAACTTGACTTTACACCTAATGAAAAAATGTAGAGCCCATGCTAAAGTACAGATGAAGCTTAATTATGAAAGTATAATTTTTAAGTATTATTAGTAGTAGCATTTTAAATTTGGGCCTAAGTTAGCAAGATTGGTAGCAAGCATGCCATGTTCTTTTTCTTCATCATTTCACATGGTCTGATACTTTACCTGGAAATTATATTTGCTTAGATGTAAAACACACACACAATAAAATGGTAGAAAGCATTTATACTAGATGGTTGATGTGTTAGATGAAGTGAGTGTCAGTGGACAAAAGGGTAAAAACTAGAGAAAGATGCCATTTTCTGTAAAGTATGGTGAAGGAGGGACACATGGATTTCTGATAGATTCTGTTTTAATTGCATTTGCTGGTGTTTTTATAAATGAGCCACTTAGGCCTTTTTAGCTTTAACAGTTTAAAGAGAACATCAGTAGCAGCCTATCCCAGGATTGAAATGTTTACAGGAAAGTGATGTGTCATGGATTTTGACCTACTATGTGAGAGGCTTGGAGGACAGATCAAAATAAAACTTAGCTGCTGAGGATTATTGCATCTTTGTGGGCCACTCCTTCAAAGCGGAGGTTTTGCTACAAATATTAATGCTTCAAATGGTGTCCCTTCTGCTGAAGGGCATGTCAAGGCAGGTTTTTAAGAGAATGAACGTGCACAGAGGGAAATCTATCTCCCCAATGAGGGTGGCTATTGAAAGCGTGGTTCTGCCTTGAGACTTTGGGAGGAGCACCACTGAGATTGAGCTATCCAGAATGAGAGGAAAGAGAAAACTCCTGTCTCTCTCTTCTGTGATTCCTCAAGAAAGAGCATGTCTGTAGCATCTGAGGTAGGGATTCAAGATGGCCGGGGATGGAGCTGTGCAGAAACTGGAAGCCATGGCCCCTAAAGATGATAAAAAAATATTTTTTTAAATTTCTGGATGGAATAATACTTACACCCATAAACCAGTTCTCAAGTGTGCTTGTAGCAGCACTGAATATCAGAAAGACATAAGACCTAGAAAATGAGATATTGATTTTATTATACCAGAATGACCCTATCTGAGTCACGAACCCTATATTCTCTTTGAGAAAACAAAATAATGAGTCAAAACTCATTATTTAAGAGAAAGACTCTTGGACAAGAGAAGGCCAACTCTGTAGACACAAGGACATAATTGATAACTGAATGTGTTTACAGAATTAAGCAATTAGTGTTGGAGAATGGAAGAAGTTGCAAATAGCCGGGTTTAGAAAAAAAAGAATTGTGAAGGAGGTTGTAAAATGGATGCATGCTTTCAGGCAAGTCTATCTCAGGGTGACAGTGGCCTCTGGCTGTTTACCTGTGGAAAGTAATAAGAATCAACGCAAACGAAGGTACTTTCCACAGCAGGAGAAATGAAGGTGTCTGCTGAGACAAAACAGCAATAGTTTGAAAGAGGACTCTTTTGCATCCTCATCTTAAACTTGATGTTTGATGGCTAAATTTTCTGTTTATTTCCAAATCCTTCAAGAGCTGCCAAACATGAGGTTTGTAAAGCAAATCTCATAATGCAGAAGCATGCATGAAAGAATAAAATATATGTTAAAAAAGAGTCGCTGCGTCTGATGACCAGCACTGTATCATGTGCTCAGCACAGCAAGATGTAGCTTCCAATGTAGATGGGTATGACCCCACCCTTGTCATCTAGTAGAGCAGAAAAAAATAAACTTGAGACAAAAGCTATTAATACTAAAACCTTGTATCTGACAATGTTATAAAGTTCTCTTAATTCAGTTTGTTTCACCCATACAATGAAAGAATGGAGGCAGACCACTTGTGAGATCCCTCCCAACTCTAAAATTCTGTGATAATCAAAGGCCACACAAGGCATATAATTATAGTGAGAGCTCAGAAGAGAAGGAAACAACGAGGGCTGGCCCAGTTAAAGATGATTTTCAGAGTCAGTAGGTCTTACTTGGCCCTCAAAGCTCTATCTAGGATGTAGAGGGACAGAGGGAAGTGGGGAGGTCATTCTGTAGGTGAGAATATTAGCAAAGAGATAAGGAAGAATTATTTGTGAGACCATAAGACAGTCTCGGTTCAATGGAGGGCGTTCATTGAGAGGTAAAAGCCATAAAGGAGGACACAAATGTATTAGAAAGATTTCACGTGGCCTTGAATGACATGTCAACAGGTTACTTCTTGATAAGTAGGAATAGCAAGGAAGTCATGCCATTTATAGCGCAATTAAAATTCACTCGTGTAGTATGGAGAAGGGAGGACAATATGGAGATGTCATTTACTATGTCATTTTTAAATTGTCTGTTAGCTTGAAGGCAGCCATACTATCCAGGAGAAAAGTATACAGAAAAAAGATGGGATTCCTTATACAGACAGAGACAAGAAATTTAGAAATGTATCTAAAAGGTGAAGGAGTACTTTTGGAATAGGGGAGGGTGTTAGCAATTAGCAGAATTGCAATGCTTAATGCATACATGTATCAGCTGAATTTGCAGAGGTTCAGAAAGACATTACATAAAAAGGCACCAAGAGAACAAATGGAATATTTGTGCCCCAGAAACAATAAGAACTTGATAGGTTCATCTTCCTCTGTCTTAGAGGAAGTTTGGCTGAATGCTGACAACAGAATAACAAAGATGAACCATGCGTTAGTCTTAGGGCCTTTCTCCTCATGGAAGCGCCATTATAACGAGAAAAAATACATGCAAATGTTATAAAAAGTGATGAGATGAAACTCCTGTGATTCAGCTAGCACTGCCCTGGGGGGTGGTCCAGAGAAGATTTGAGAGGAAAAAGTAATGTCCCTAACCTTGCATATTAGGCCATGTTTTAGCTGCTTCAAACCTACCTCTTGCATCTCCTACTGCTAAATATAAGGGATATTTAGAGCATCCTTCTTTTGCATGGCTCACACAGTTCTCAACAGAGATGAAAACTGAGTTTCCGTGTTACAATGTCATGCTTGGTCTGCCCAGGGCATCTCCATCTCAGCACTACCCATATCTGGGGTCCGATGCTTCCTTGCTGTGGGTGTCCTGTGCACTGTAGGATGGTTAGCAGCATCCCTGGTCTGTGCCCATTAGAAACCAGAAGCAACCTTCAGAATCAGAACAATGAAAAATGTCTCCAGATGTTGTCAAAAACTCCTGGGGGCCCAATTGCTGCTGGTTTCCCCCTTAGCAGCTAAGCACAGCGAGACGTTTGTATGAGTGAAAGAAAGAACGAATAAGCTGTTTTCCTAATAATGGTGACTCTAAGCTTTAAATGCTAGGCTCCCTGTTTCCCACTAGTTTATGAACACAGAGATAATTTGGAAAATGTAGGGGTATTAAATTTTTCCACTAGGTGGCCCGGGTTATGCAAGAAAATCCCTACCCACTCCATCAATATTTGGGAAGTAAAATTGCAGCGGAAATAAGGTATATACAAGTTGCTCCAAATATAAACAACATTTTGAAAAACAGTGTTAACTCTAGGAAATGATTGTTTTCCCCATCCTGTAGGATTTTCAGAGATTTATTTCAAAGGTGGTTCTCGGGCCTCTGTGTTTTGGGTGGAATGCTTTAACCATGAGCCTCTGAGGCACTTTCTCAACCCCGTGACGCACAGGCCCAGGAATGCTGCCAGCAGCCAAACAGAGCTGCGTGCCGCTTCCCTTTCCGGCACAGAGGTGACTAAAACCCAAGCAGGCCCGCCTGAATCGCATTCCGAGCTGTGGGAATGCCTCCGTGAATGAGCTCATTGAAGTGGAGCGATGAAAAGCAGGGCGCTCTGAAACTGGCAGAGTGTTCAAAGGATTCCAGGGCATTCCTTTTCCTGGAAAAGCAAGGAGGTAAGAGACCTAAATGCTGAAGATCCTCCTGCTTAATAGGGAGGCCTATTAAGCTCCTCTCTCTCCTCCCCCATAAAACAAAGCTATCCAGGACCCTTCAAACACCAGACAGCACAACAAATCACTGTGCCAAATGGGATCTTTGAAGTCAACGCCACTCAGCTCCGGAGAACACCCTTCTGTGTCTGCTCATCGATCGAAGATGCTCTGCAATTAGAGTGTATGCCCAAGCGCTCCATAAACTACACCAACACAGTAAGCAACAATTATGCACTGACTGTCTGCTCCGTGCTAAGGGGATACAAAAATGCTTCTGGAGCTAGGGTCATTTGCATATACAGTCAGGGAATGGGGTTAAAAGGATTTTGATTTACATCTGGGATGTGGAAGTGCTTTCTCTTTTAGAGATACTGAGCTGTGTGATCATCAATCCTTCTCTTGGAAGAAAATTGGGGAAGATGCCAAAGCCCTTCATCCCCTGGGCACCAGGGAGGTCTGTTAGATTTTGTAAAAGGCAATGGAGTTGGGTGCCCTCCCCACTTCTCCCTGCCCTAGAGCTGGATGAAAATGTCTGGCACCCCAAATACTGCTTGTTGACTTTGCTTCTGTCACCCCTTTAATCCCTGAATGCTTAGTGCATTTAAATGAGATTGGCAACATTCACATCTCTGATTACGGCTTAGCACTCCCAGCCTCTGCAGTCCCCCATTACCCCTAATTCATTCTGAAGTCTCTTGAACTCCATCAAGGCATCTTGCACTCCAGTCTAGACGAACACATTCTGATTTACATGGACAAATCAGCAATTTGAGTTCTTGGTGGAGAGAGTGAAAAACCTTAACCTTCCCACTAGCCAATTCCTCTCCAGCCAACAGGACAGGATCCCTAGAGTGGGCAGAGCACCCCATTGTGATGTCTGGACACCAACAGGGTTTCCAGGAGCAACAGCAGCCACATTCTGAGGACAGGTGACTACGGGAAGCCATTGGTTTGATATCAGTATCTCTACTCACTGAAGCTGGATCCTTCAAACTTGAAATTCCACCAATATCTGAAAACTCCAAAGTGCCTCTGGAAAAGACTGCCACTTCCTTCTCCTAGAAAGCACCTCGTCTAGTCCACTGAGACTGGTATTGTGTGTAGGGAACCCACCCCAATGTGTTCTGTGGATATTGGAGAAAGGTAAGAAGAGATATCCAGGAGAGAGCCGTGGACGTGATGCAGTTTGACAGTACACGGTTCCATTCTCATACATTTTACGTGACTGCATGTCACAAATATCCCAACCTACAGGAGAGGGAAGCTGCTACTCTCAATACACAGCCTTCTCCTAAGCAAATCAGCTTGCCTTTAAAAATATAAAGGAAAGCAACAATAGAACAAAAGTGAAGAATTTGAGTCACAGGAAGCTTTTTGCTTTTGCCATTTTTTACATCGGTATTATTAGCATATGAGATAAAGTTAGTTATTTGAAGATTGTTTTATTTTAGAGCAAGATGGGTGCAAAATCAATAAACAGCTGCCAGATCAATAACTGCCTCTCAACAAGATCAGTTGACCGATCAATATCTTCACGAGATCATTTCTTAAATGTCAAGTGACCAGTTCATTTTCCTGAACTCCCTATTTTAAAGTTTAGGGCACCCCCCTTTGGAGGGTCCTTGCACACACTGTGCATCATAAGAGCCCTGCACAGAATGCATGAAGACCAGACCGCCTGCGCTGTCTCCGCAGCCTGTGAGCAAGTGAAGTTTGATCATGGCAAGGCAGTTTTTCCAGAAAGCCTGGAGTAATTAAGTGAAGAGAGCCTGTTCTGCTAACTGGTGCCCAGAAAAAGATTAGATAAGAAAAATCACTGTGGCAAGGAGGGGTGAGCAAACACTACACTTTCCATATCGTAGCTCTTGTCCACCACTGCACGATTTCTCAAACATTAACTGAAGAAAGGAGTGATTCAAGCAATTCGAAAAGTGGCACCAAAAAGAATGGTCCTTTTGTTATTCGTGAGAATAGCTTTGAGATGACAGAACAATAGGATCTCAAAAGGACAGAAAGAAACACTACAGCCGAGTTTATCTTAGATGGGACCCAATCTCTGGGTGTTAGGTGAGATGCCAAAATTCTGTTTCAGATGTTTCTGCTCAGGCACCATTTCTGCTTTCAATTGGCATTTCTTTGGAAGATGGAATATAAAGGAAATCTTAAAGAATAACTGCTCTACCCAGAATATGCCTGTCGGGTGCGCGGGGTGGAAACTAAGAAGGAAATATTCTAGCCTTTATGTTCAATTACAAACCATTAAGTTCTTTTCCTTTCTCACACCTACCATTATCTTAAAAGGCTAATCAGACATCATCAAAAATTGGAATCGTTAAAAATAAAACAAGTAGATAAATATATAGAGACTATTGCATACTGTTTAATGATTAAGCAGGTTGTTAAGAGGGTACCAGAATTAGGAATGGTGGATATAAATAAAACTAGGATGCACGTTGCCATGTGTAGCACCCAATACATATATGTGGTCTCTTCAAAAAAATAAGTTATTAAAAAAAAGCAACTACAGCAACAACAAAAACTGGGAAAAATAGCAAAATGAAGAGGTCAAAAGAGAGATGACAAAATGCAATATGTGAATCCTGACGGGATCCTGGAAAGGGGGAGGAGGAAGAGAAGGGAAGGAGGAAGAAGAAGAAGGAAAAGGAAGAAGGAAGAGGAGGAGGAGGGTTATATAAGGCATTATTTTAAGGACAAATGGGGATATTTAAAAGAGCACCATATAGCAGACGATGTTATTGAATTATCATTATTTTTCATAAGTGTGAAAATGAAGTAGGAGAAAGTCCTTATTCCTAGGAGATGCACGCTGCAAGAGTGTAAGAGAAAAAATGACAACATGGTAAGACACCAAAGTCATAAAATTTCAACTGTTATCCTGAGTGGAACAACTGGTATGGTTCAGTGTTGAACAGGGTGACAGGGATATGTGACAGGCGCTATGGGAAACCCCTGCTCTGTCTCAGGGGCAGCAGGGAAGGATCCACAGAGCAGGTGCATCTGAGTTCAACCCTGATGGGCAGGATGCAAGGCTGAGAAGAGCTGAGTGGAGGACACTCCAAACAGATGGAGACGCAGGAACAAAAGCAGGATAGAAAGAGAGAGAAAGACGCATTTGTAGAAGTCGAAGTAGATTAGTATTGCTTACATGGAAGGCACTGAATCACAACCAGTCTGTAATTCTTATGAGATCATGAATTCGGGCAATCACCTTGCCTGCCCTTCAATTCACCATCCCTAAAATAGGAATCATGATCCCGCCCTAGGTAGATATTTCTCAGACCCTGTAGGAAGGGTAACAAGACCCGAGAGTGCAGACTCTATCGAAAAATATGCGAATGAAATAAAATTAAGACTCATGGCTCACACTCTGCCTTTTGTGGCCTGTGTCCTTGAGTTTTGGGTGGCTCTGCCTTAGGAAGCATGCCATGTGACACAAAAATGCCATGTAGAGAAATATTTATACCAGGAGTGAGATTCATGGGTTCCACTGATTGGTTATTATTCTTGAAGGGCCCTCTAAAAAAGGAAAGATTCAGTGCCCTTAAATTATTACCAGGCAGTGGATCTAGTCCACTACTCCATGAATCAAGTCTAATCAACAAGCACATACAGTGTAACTTTTGGTTATGGAAGGTGCAGAAAGCAGGGGATACGAGAACGCAGAACTGACAGACCCTGCCATGTAGGAACTTCACGTGAGGATACGGGGATGCGATGAACACATACAAAAAAGCTCAAGGACAATGGATGTGAAAGTCCAAATCCTATATTGGGTATTGCAGATAAAAAGCCCCGAGCTATTATTCTTAACAGCATTTATGAAGACTTTGATAGATGACAGACCTCTTCTGCTTTCATTTCAGAATGGGAACCCTTCCTTTGTAGGAAGGGAGAGCCTTGAGATTTCAAAAGTTGAGTGATAAGATATAGGGAAGGTGATGGAGGGATGAAAAGTGGGATGATGGAGCCGGAGGTGATGAAGCCCGGGGCATCTTTGGGGAATTGACAGTGAGGCGATTAGACAGAAGTCAGAGATGTGTGAGTCCAAAGGCTTGAGAACCAGGAATGCTGATGGTTTAAGTCCCTCAGGGCAAGGGCAGGAGATGGATACCACGACTCATACAGCCAGGCAGAGAGTACATTCAACCTTCCTCCACCTTTTTGTTCTGTTCAGGCCCTCAACAGATTGGATATTGCCCACCTACATTAGGGAGGACCATCTCACTCAGTCCACTAATTCAGATGCTAATCTCTTCCAGAAACATCTTCACAGACACATCCAGAAATCATATTTAACCAGCTATCTGGGCACCCTTTGGTCCCATCAAGTTGATAGATCAAATTAACCATCAGAGTCCAAGCCCTGTATGGGTGGGTTTGTACTGTACTGTCCGAGAGAAGCTGGGACTACATATCCCGACACGCCCTCTGTTCACTTTCTATTAGTCTGGCTTCAAAGCTTTCATATACATCGTTGCATTTTATTCTTACAATATGTGTCTAAGCTTAAACTAGGTGATATTTTTATCAACACCATCATTTCTTTCTTGTTCTCTCCTTTATAGATGAGAAAATTCATCCAGGAGCAGAGATGGTAAGGGACAAAAGCAGAACGTAGTCAGTCTTCTCATGCTGACCCCTTATCAACTTCCTACTGCATCTCACTCGTCCTGTCACAGGGTTCCTCGGAGCCTTAACATCATGTGTCTGCATTTATGGCACAGCGCTAAGACATAGCACACCCTGACTACACCGTTGCGATAGTAGCAATTAACAGCTCAGATCAAAATGCTATGGACATTTAGTAAAAGAGTAGTTGCACAAAAATGAGTAAAAGAGAATTTCATGGATTATGGACCTTCATTTAGGCTATGCACATTCATATAGATTTCATTTCGACTGGTCAAATGCAGTATCTAGAAGCTATCGATGCAAATTGCCAGACATTTGCTTTTTCTAGAAACAGATTTCTTGCTTAAATCCTTTTGTGAGTGTGTGTGCACACTTCTTCTGGGGGTAAAAGTGTACAGTGAGAGAAGACGTTTATCAACAGACATATGAGAATATTTGAAAATTGGATCCCCTGGAACCTAGGGAAATTTCTCCACAACCACTTAAGTAACGCATCCCTAGGCTTTTATGCACACAGGAGCCAAAATGCTCCTGAGTAATTAGAAATCGTCCTCCCATTACCCACCACCCTCTTTAGAAAGTTATTAAGCTGATACCTTAATCAGAACTATGTAAATAGCACTAGGAGAAAGACTTAAATTGTTTCCTTCAGAAGACTAACTCCTGTGTAACTAAGGCGCTTTACTAGTAATTTTTTAAGAGGGAAATTATCACCAGTGCAGAACAAAAGTGAAATTCTTTAAGTTACAACATGCTTTTTATAGACTCTAGAAAAAAAAGCACATTTATATACTTGGGGATTTCCTTTGTAACCATTCAGTGGCATTGGCCCTACTGTCCAAATGTTCAAATTCATTTTAAAATGATCTTTGACCTGGGTGCAATATCCACCCTACTCTTGGGAGTTCTTTAGAAAATCCTTTGAGGCCCATTGTGAATTAAATATGTATGTATAAAACCAAAATTGTAAGGTGGGGTTCTGCAAACTTCTTCTTAAAAGGCCAGATAGTCGTTTACACCATTCCCAAAAATAAACTCAAAATGGATCAAAGACCTAAAGATTAGACCTGAAACAATAAGTCTTCTAGAAGAGAATATAGGCAGTACACTCTTTGACATCAGTATCTAAAGGATCTTTTTGGACACCATAACTCCTTAGATGAGGGACACAATAGAAAGAATAAACAAATGGAACTTCATCAGACTAAAGAGCTTCTTCAAGGCAAGGGAAAATAGGATTGAAACACAAAAACAACCCACTAGTTGGGAAAAAATATTTACAAGTTATTTATCTGACAAAGGGTTAATCTCCATAATATATAAAGAACTCACACAGCTCAACAACAAAAAATCAAACAACCCAATCAAAAAATGGGCAGGGGACATGAACAGACAATTCCCCAAAGAAGATATATGGATGGCCAACAGACACATGAAAAGATGCTCATCATCACTAATCATCAGGGAAATGCAAATCAAAACTACACTAAGATATCACCTTACACCTGTTAGAATGGCAAAAATAAACAAAACAAAAAGTGACAAATATTGGAGAGGTTGTGGAGAAAAAGGAACCCTCATACACTGTTGGTGGGAATGCAAACTGGTGCAGCCACTATGGAAAACAGTATGGAGAGTTCTCAAAAAATTAAAAATAGAAATACCCTATGACCCAGCCATCCCACTACTGGGTATCTATCCAAAGAGCTTGAAGTCAGCAATTTCAAAAGTCCCATGCATCCCTATGTTCATTGCAGCATTATTTACAATAGCCAAGATGTGGAAGCAACCTAAGTGCCCATCAACTGATGATTGGATAAAGAAGATGTGGTGTATATATATGTACAATGGAATACTACTCAGCCATAAAAAAGGATAAAATAGTCCCATTTACAACAACATGGATGGACCTTGAGGGCATTATGTTAAGTGAAATAAGCCAGATAGAGAAAGACGAACTCTGTATGACTCCACTCATAGGTGGAAGTTAACATATAGACAAAGAGAACTGATTGGTGGTTACCAGGGGAAAGGGGGGGAGGGTGGGGGAGGGCACAAAGGGTGAAGTGGTGCACCTACAACATGACTAACAATAATGTACAACTGAAATTTCACAAGGTTGTAAACTATCATAATCTTGATGAAAAGTAAAAAAAAAAAAGGCCAGATAGTAAATATTGTAGACTTTTGATTTTATGAACCAAGAAGCAAACTTGAGATTATGTAGGTAAATAAACTGTTCAAAATTTGACTAATTAAAAACATACAAGCGTTTTTTAACTCACCAGTTATTAAAAAAACAAACTAAAATAGGCAGCTAGTCAGATTTGGCCCATAGGCCATAGTTTGCCAACTTCTGTTCTAAAGCGTCAAAAATGGTCTAAATTATCTTACTAGTAGTGATTTTAATAGTAATAATAGTAACAGTCACAATCACTGAAAAGTATATGTTAAAACTTGTGGAATCATTTCACATCATTGTCTTGTTTGATTTATCTGAATTCCTGCTTACCAGCTATCATTCCAAGTTCTATTTCCCTGGGACTTTTGAGGAGGGAACCAGTTTGATTTAATTCAATGACAGAATCACCTTTTGTCTGAGATGTTCATAAAAGGGACATGATTTGTGGAATCAGCTGGCGCATGAACGATGGCCAAGCAGCTCTGTGCACTGTTTTATTGACATCGCCCTCAACAAGACAAGATTTAGAGAAAAGCAATAGGCAATGCACAATACCACTTAATCCTCACAAGGATTTTCGAGGATAAAAGATGTGTGGCCAAGTTTCCAGTATGATCTTTGGACTTTTACCTGCTTGCATCTATGGTCCTCTACTGAGTAGCTTGTTTTAACTATTGCTGAACACATGCAATTTCCATCAGAGAAACTACCATCCACTTTGTGGAAGCCCAAACAAAAGCAAGCCCAAATTCATCTTGCAAAAATCATCCCTAGGTATGAGATGACAGACATGGTCCAATTAAGTATCAAGTGTCAAAGAAAAAAATACGTAGTCGACTTGGGACTGCCGGTCCTGCTCAACCTCATAAGAGATGTTACAGAGAAAAATAACAGACAGGATGCCCAACGTCACCTCCACAAAGTACCAGAAGGCAGGAAATCAGTAAATATCGTGGTGGAAGATGCGTGACTCGCTTCTTGACAATGCAGTGGAGTAAGTTCAACCCCCGAGGGCAGAAGGTCCAGCTTTCCAGCTTCTTCACCGACCAACAATCATCCTGTAGTTATTAACCTGTTTAACCCTCTGCTCCACACACAAGAGTTTGAAATTGAATGGGAAGAGCTCTAAGATGCTGGTCAGCTATAAACGTTTCTACGACACCTATCTTTTTTCCAACCCTCACTTTTAGAATGAGCTCAAAAACTACTTGATTCTTATGACTTGGCCTGTGTTTCTTGGAATACCACCATTATAACTACTGCACAAAAAAATATCTTGAAAATAAATGGTGATTATATGATCTGATAGAGATGCTAACTATTGGTACAATGGCAATCATATCGCACTATATAAATGTATCAAAACAACATTGTGCACCTTAAGTTTACACAATGTTATATGTCAAATGCATTTCAATTAAAAAAATACTCATAGGAAATATCTTGACAATGGCCATGTTTTCTCCTGTGGCTCATATAAACCTGGAGCAGCACAAATCACAAGGGCGCCATAATGGCCGGTGGAAATCACTACTCCAAGCAACATCACATCCTTCTCTGCTTTCCTGCACTATTTCTGAATGACGAAGATGTATTTGTTAGTTTTTAAGTAAAGGGAGTTTAATTTTCTTTTAAATGTGGTAAAATAACACATAACATAAAATTTACCATTTTAACTATTTTTCAGTGTGCAGTTCAGTGGTGTAAGTACATTCGCATTGTTGAGCAACCATCACCACCATCCATCTCCAGAACTCATCTTGCTAAAGTGCAACTCCATTTACATTAAACACTAGCCCCACATTCTTCTCTTCCCCCCAGCCCCTGGCAACCACCATTCTACTTTCTATCACTACGATTTCGACTACTCTAGGGACCTCATATAAATGGAATCATATAAATGTGTTCTTTTGTGACTGGCTCATTCCACTTAGCATAATGTCCTCAGGCCCAGCAAAGGGAGTTTTTTAAAGCTTGTTTCACAAGACATAGAATTTAGAATACAATAACCCCAATTTAGGAACCTTTAGAACAAGCTTGGGGAGAATTTATTTTTCTCGAATCCAGTGACTGCTTCCTACTTATGCAAAGATGAACAGCATAATTAAAATGCATGTATTCCTCCTTCAAATGGTGTCCACTTCCTATAAAAAGATGGGGGCAGGCTTCATAGTTCAGTCTGGGGATTTAATTAGAAACTTAGTGCGACTGAGAGAAAATGTCTTCTAATTAAAAAACTAGGACACAGGGTAATAGCGAATAAAAATGATTTAAAAGTCCTTTGGAAACATACACTGATATATTTGTGCAAAGTCATAATAGGGATTTTGGTGTTTATGGGGTGATTGTTTCCAATAATAGCCAAATGTGCTCAATCCAGAACAACAATGTAAGGTGTTTTTAATATTGGTTATCTTCTTAAATGGTCATCCCGTTTTTGTCATTATGTAATACGGAAAGCCTCATTAGGCACGCTATTTAAGAAAGAAATGAAACAGCTAGAGTTTAGTGGCATCCCGAAAGAATATTCTTTCCTGTGTGTTTTTACCTCATCTTGTTTCATGGCTTCTTCTCTGATTATTGATTTTTTTTTTTTTTTTGAGGAAGATTAGCCCTAAGCTAACACCTGCTGCCAATCCTCCTCTTTTTGCTGAGGAAGACTGGCCCCGAGCTAACATCCGTGCCCATCTTCCTCTACTTTATATGTGGGACGCCTACCACAGCATGGCTTGCCAAGCGGTGCCATGTCTGCACCCGGGATCCGAACTGGCAAACCCCGGGCCGCCAAGAAGCGGAACGTACTAACTTCACCGCTGCGCCACCAGGCCGGCCCTTGATTATTGATTTTAAGGGGCAATGAGTGTCACACTTGGGGTATCAGGAAAGTGTTATTTGCTAAGGAGAATGTGTCCTAAGGTTAGTCACCTGGAGGAATAATGTGTTTGTTTTGCCTTCACACAGTGGGGTAAACCCATGCAGCAGTGTCAAGGGGACTGATGTGTAACAAATCACGACACCAGTATTTTAGTTAGAGCTCCTTCACCAATTCCACAACTTTGGATGAGAGGTGTGGCTTTTCTGCATATTGTGAAATGAGCCACGTGGGTAAATCATAATCTTAAAATGAAGTTGTAGCTGAAACCGCAGTTTTTTTTAAAAAAACAACAACAAAAAGCAGAAAGTGAGCAATCCATAAAACAACTCAAAAGCACTAATGCCACTCATAACTTCCCCTCTCCACTCCTGGTGGGCTCGTCTCCACCCTTGGGGGTCCTCACAGTGTAGTCTGGAGAACACCAGGTTAGACTATCTCTAAAGTGCCGCCCATCTCGGATGTAAGACACAAAAAAACACAATTATTTTAAAACAACGCAAATTAATTTGAATACACATATAATTAATATTTCTAAAAGTAAAAGACACCATCAACAAAGAGAAAAGCCAAGAATGTGTGAAGATTATAGGAACACAGTTTACCCCAAATGTTTATGATTAATATCAAGAATATAAGAATGTATTATAATACATTCATACATATAAGAATATGAGTAGAATCTGCTGGGAAGGGAGGGAGGGAAAAGAAATTGAGGGCAGATACATAGAGGATTTCAAAACATTTCCTTAATATGTTACTATGTTTTAAAAACCAACATAAAGAAGGCATGAAAGAGACATGGCAAAGCTGTTCACACCACTCTTTTTCTCTCCCTCCTCCACCAGCCCTGCCTCTTACAAACCCCTTCCCCCAGCTGCAAGGCTGCATTCCACAACATCAAACCGCTAACATTATCTCTTCAAAAATATATTTTTAGGACATGAAGAAAATCTCACACATTATTTTCCTGATGTGAAACGGTTGTTCATAAGTTTAAGGTATAATGAGAAAAATCCAATTAATGAATGATTTCTTTATCTTCCTTTTTCATTCCTTCCATGTTTTATTTTTCTGTTTAAATGTGATTTTTTATATATTAGCAAACTCTATACCCAGCAGCAAATAGTAGAGATCTTCTCATTTGAAAATACAAATTTTTTTCTTTTAAATAAGGCCCCTGGGAATCTTGGGCATATGTTAAAACACATGGACATACGCTCATATACTTAGATAAAGAGATTCAGCCATGGCAATTAGGTTGCACTTCTTTCATTCCTAGCATCAGCTGCAAGAATTAAGTGTCAATTTTCCCTGAATTTGAGAAACCTGTATCCCTGTTCATGGTCTCTTTCTATTCTTGCTAAGTCTCTTTCTTTCCCATGATCAGAATTTCTAGTCTGGACTTTCTGTTCTTTTCTCTGAGTGAGGTAATCTTGAAAGTGGGGTAATTAAAATCTCCAATGTTTCGTACAGTATAAGGTCGTATAAAATTTGATGTTTTGGGGAGCAAGTGTGGGAAGACAGCTCAAGGCCTCTCGTGTGCACAAGCAGAGAAATGGTGCCAGCTGGGATGGGCCCGTGTCAGGTCATTACTGCTTGAAAAGGAAGAAGGTTAGAGACTTGTTGTCAATGTTTTAAACTAAATGCCTCATTTATACACATACAACACACACACTCATACACACATATGTCTAATATGTCTATATATACACCTATATATCTCTCTCCTTCTCTCTCTCTCTTTCTATACATACACACAATTATTTACTATATTATAATATATAATTACATTTTATATTATTATATATTTTATTAATTTTAATTTGTGTTATATTAATAATATCTTAGCACACAATTTTTTAGTGTTTTATGTCAGGGAGCTTTGTACATGTGCTTCATTTGTTAACTTCACAAATTAATCTTCACCACAGCCATGGGCTAGATGGTATTCTAATACCCATTTTACACAGAGTACTGATGCCCCAAAAGGCAAGTTACCTGAGGTGCCATAACAAGCAAGAAGTGTTGAGTTCAAGCAGCGATTCGATTGCAGGTTATATGGTCCAGAGATCCTTTCCCAAGCAGCATGCCCTGTTGGAAGTTGCCATTGGTTTCCACCTTTCCCCAAGGGCAAGATGGCACCTCAAGAAGAAATGAATAGCCACAGAAATCTGTCATATTGAATTTAGTATCATAGCTTCAAGATTAATCATCACCAGATAAATTCAACATCCATTCTTGCTTTTATATGTACTGAACCAAATCTCCTCCTATAATAGCTGCATTTGCACCTCCGGGCCAAAAGAGGGAGATGAAGGATTCTCTGTAGATTGTGTTCTCTTGCTGGGGATACAGATATTGCAAAGGAAAAGTTTGGATGCATCTAAGTTAACACCAAAAAGAGTCACTAACAGCCTTGGATCTATTTAAGTAACTCCTGTATGGAACATTCTTTAGGTATTGAATATTTTAAACCCCATTATTATCATCATCATCTACAACAACATTCATCATCATCGGCGAGTAATGGAAAATGTTTTGCTAACTCCCAAAGTGCTGTGTGCTTGTTTCAGAACGTCCTGTGCTCTTAATGCATTTCTTAATGATGGTTCCAAGTAGTGATGGGGAACAGGGGGTTTGGAAGTCAGAAAGCCAGATCTCATTGCAGCTTCTTCTCCAAGTGGAGACATCCCTGCCCATCTTACAAGAGACATCGATATGTACAACTTAAATTACCAAGACTTCACTTCAGTCATTGAAACCAAATGAAATATCAATATCCTTTTTAAAATTATCACGCAAATTCCCCTCTGATTTTTGTATGAGCCAACACAAAATGGAAAAATAAGATATTGCCGATGCATCCAGACATTGAGACTCTGACATAGGAGCTTCACTGTAAAAGATATAATTAGTTGTAACTTTAAAGGAGATCCTGCTTATCTTAAATTGGAGTTTGTAGTCCAAATCAAGAATTGTTAGAAATAGAGTCTTGTGTTGAGTTCCCTAGAAGCAGAACTTGAGGCAGGGATTTGAGTGCAATTGATTCACTGAGGGGGAAACCAGCAAGGAAGGTGTGGAGCAGGCTGTAAGGGTGGGGAGAAAAAAGAAAGAAGCAGCTTCTAGTAAGAATTTCGCTTTGGTCTGATACCATGTGGAGAGGCCACTGGAGCACAAACCATCACAAAGCTTTGAAGCAAGGAGAGCCACCCTTTGTTGCCCACGTGTCAAGAGGTCTTTGGCTGTGGAGTCCTAGGGGTGGAGAGGCAGGGGGTAAATTTCCAGGCCGGGCAACTCATTGTCAAGAAGGCCAATTCTCTAGAGAGGAGGCCAGCTGTGAGCTGTTATTAGCGCCCAATTCCTGCGGCTAAAAGATTGCATTGGCCCTATAAAGAGGATCTGCAAAGTCCCAAACAGCATCTACCACACCTAGTAACTCCTGCAAGTAGAAAAGTCTTTAAGCATCCATTTAAAATAATACTCCCCTTCACTCTTTCATTCCTATTAGGTGCCACTCGGAAATTTGAACCTGTCAAATTCGGATTAGATAATAGCTTATTATGCGGGCCATAATGGTACGTATTTAAGGTCATGGTTTCTAGATCTTTCACTTATACCCAAAGTGTAAGGTAAGGATTTGTAAATAAAAGGTTGGGGTTTTTTTGTTTGTTTACAAGATTTATTGGTATGATTTCAAAATCTTTGGTTTGTTTCGTACACATATTTTCCTGACTTATAAATCCTCATACTTTGCTAGAGCTGACACTTAGAATAATGATTTCTCAATGAGAAGCTGAACTGGATTTATTAGCAGGTTTTATAAATCAAGTGCAAAATATATAGTTTAAACTCCTAAAAGCACAGATTTATGTATCCTTGCAATAAATCATGAGAATAAGTATCCATAAAGTCCTATTTTTTTTTTTTTTTTGCTAATCTGGTCAATTGTTGAGTAAATACTTCATGTCTTTTACTCCATTTCATATTCATAATTAAAACTCATTATTTCAGTAAATATCTGTCGATTTATGGTTATGCTAAATGCACGCATTTGGAGGGGTTTGGAAGCCTGCCTGCATATTAACAGTTACAGAGGACAACTAATGCTATCACCATGAGAATAAATGAAAAACGCACAGTAATAACATTGAATCCCATAAGTAAAGGATAAGGCAGAATTTAAACTAACTCAGCTTCCATTCTCCAAAAGGCACCATTTAGTAATTATTATTACATGGTAATCATTCAACTTTATAATTGTATAATGTTTTATAATTGACTTAACACTTTTATGCCTACTTCTTTATTTTATTCTGACACTAGGAAATAGGCAGGGTACATATAATTCTATTTTCAAGTAAGTTGATGAAATCAGGGCTCAGGCACTCAATTTATTACCCAACGCCACTGAGACAGTCTGGAGATCACGAGAAAGACTCTCTCCATGGCCACTTCGATCTCTCTCTTCAAAGTCTCCATACACAAAGAATCATACTTAAGGTTAAAACTCTGAAATTTCTTTCCTTTATACCTTCCTCCATCTTCATGGCAGGGGCAACATTTAAACAACTCACTGTCAACACAAACCACTCAAAGTTGTTATGCAACTTTTCTCTCAGCATCATATGCACTGTCAGTTACCAGAGGACATTGGCCAGGACTCATTTATTATGGCTGACATGGACCAACAGTTATGCCCATTGAGGAATTCCGTTAGCCTTGAAACTGGGGAGCTGGTTCAACAGCTGTCATACAGCTGTAAAAAAGAAATATGGGTTTAATTTTCAAAAAGGGATTAAATACTTTGTTAATATTATTAAACATTAAAGTAAGGTTTTAAAATTTTAATCAATGATTAATGCCCTAATGTGAAGCTGCATGCAAGAGAACTGTCAGAGAAAAGATGTTCAATATTTTTATACAAATGACTAACTAACCATTTAAAAAGACGAAATAAGGAGAGGAATCGCAAGCTGGGAGTGACTCGGTTAGGAGGATGTTGAATACCATGACGATATAATTGCATCATTCAACCAGAACTAAAGAGAAATGGGGACACAAAAATTTATAATTTTATGCTATATAATTAATTTTTTTAATTATTGACTGAAAAATAAATCATATTGAATTGGCAGAGCTATGCATTAGTTCTGTCAAGAAACATTTCTACACATACACATTATTAAAAAAATATTTCTTGCATTCTGGTTGTGGATAAGATGGTGGATTGGTTTGCTTGGGTTGCCATAACAAAATGCCACAGACTGGGCAGCTTAAAAATAGACATTTATTTCTCACCATCCCGGAGCCTGGAAATCTGAGATCAAGGTGCAGGCTGCGTTGGTTTCTCCTGAGGCCTCTCTCCTTGACCTGTAGACACTGTCTTCTCCCTGTGTCCTCGCTTGGTCTTCCCTCTTTGTATGTCCGTGTCCTAAGAATCTTCTTTTCTTATAAGGACATCAGTCACGTTAGATGAGGGCCCCACCTGTATGACCTCATTTAACCTTAATTACCTCTTCAAAGGCACGATCTCCAAATACAGTGATATTGCAAGGTAGGCTCCAACACATGAATTTTGAGGGGATACAATTCAGTCTATAACAAATGAGGACACTATGTTGTACCCTAACTCTCCCACTGAAAGCAGCTACAAAACCTGGACAGGACGCAGGAGCAGCTATTTGAGGGCCCTAAAAATGAAACGGACACCATGCACCTATTAGAATGCCCCAAACCCAAAACACTGACCACACCAAATACTGGCAAGGATGTGGAGTAACAGGAACTCTCATACTTTGCTGATAAGAATGTAAAATAGTATGGCCACTTTGGAAGACAATTTTTTATTCTTACGAAATTAAACATACTCCTACGATGGGATCCAGAAATCCAGCTTCTTGGTATTGACCCAAAGATGATGAAAACTTATGTCCACACAGATGTTTATAGCAGCTTTATTCATAATTTCCAAAACCACACTTGTCAATCACATCACTGATCCAGTCTGAAAATATTTTAGGTATAGGAAGCTCTCAGTAGCAGATAAAAATTAGGTTTTTCCTAGAAGTGAAAGGCTCACTTGTTCATTTTTTAATTACCACAGTGGGTCCATCAGACATTCTTTTGAGCTCATGTCTTCTTCCATGAAAACAGCCTTTACTACTTTGGAACTCAAGCAAGTGCACAATTGCTTTTCTGCAAGACGGCAGTCCTACTTCAGTATGCAGAAGTGCCCCATGCCGCCTTCCCATTGCACCCTGCAGATTATTAACCAGACATATACTGAGGGGTTGAGATTTAATAAAATCAATAGTTTTTATTGTGTCATAAAGGTCATTCTTAAGTGAAGTTGCCTTTTTCCCCTTTGTTTTTGAGGATGCACAGAGCTGAATACCATGATGACTACTAGTGTATTTTGTTAACACTTCTTTAACTTGTTCTAAGGCACTAGTAGTTTGATTCACCATTACTTTGCACCTTAAGTGTCAACACTGAGAAAAAGGCACATAACATGATTATGTTACGAAAATTGTTTTGATCTCTGGTTTGAACTCCCTCTTGGCTCATGGGGACCCCAAAGGTCTGAAAATCACACTTTGACAACTGCTACTCTAGCCTAGCATATACACTGTAATTGTGGACAATTGCAGTTTGATTTTAATACAATTTGATAGAACAGCTTATCTTGTTGCAATTATGAACGATTTGTGGACCACAATTGCTCTCAAGTACATGTCTGCCCATTGGCTTCTCAATTTACTAAGAACATCATTTTTACTGAGATGTGTGCTTCACTAAAATTTGTATCTACATTATGACTGCAAAACAAAGAATTCCATCTTCCATGTTGAACACTGCATTCACAATCATCCAGGTGTTTCAACTAAAACAGGATGAACTTGTAAAAGCTCTACTTTATTCCATGAATTGGTTGAAAAATTGCACCATTGTTAGAATTAGCTTAATTTACATCTGGTTTCAATCACCTGATGTTGCAAATATAAAACTGACATCACTCATCTGCTTGGGAAGGTAAAGATTTTCTGCTAATGAGAGACAACATGCTACAGCCTTCACTTCACCTTTAATATATGCACAAGAAAACTTGCAATCAAAAAGGATAATTTCAAATAATCATTTGATCTAAATAAAAGGTCATGCTTCCCCAAATGGTGTGCAAATTCACTTTCTGCAGTTCCATTTGTGTGTCTGTAGTAGCAGGCTTACAAAGTAACCACTAAATTTTTAAATAAATGGTGCTACTTCTCCTGCTGATTGGTGTCCTGATTTTCCTGTGGGTTGTGATATCACAACAGCATTCATGAATTACAAAGCTTACAAACTTTCCAGGCAGGTTACAACTTCAACATTAAATTCCTGAGAAATGAAAATTTAACTCATTTAATTTCATTAGTTATCTTTTTTGAGCTCATTCTTGTCAAAGAGTATTGCAAAATTTTTCAGGTTCGATCCAACACAAACATAAAGAAATAATTGTAGATTTATACTGTGACAATGACAACGAAGCTACTATGACAAGACAATCAGACAACTATTTATAAGGCAACACCACTGAGTCTTCTTGTTCAGCACATATTTGCCATACAACTAACCAATAGTGTTCTATTGTCACACTGAACCCTGCCCTGATGGCTTGGCATATATTTTGCGTAGTGGCCCCAGCTATGGCTCAACTGACTGACACACCAAAAGGCCAGGACCACTGGCCAACATCACCAGAGACCAGAAAGAGTCAGCAGTACCCAGCTTCCTCCGCTCCAACACAATCGGCATTTTCAGTGAGAACCCTGCACACTTGAAGGACAGCGTTAATTACTTTGCACCTGGAAACGGTTGGGACAAAAGGTTATGCTGCTTGCATTTCACATGTGACTACATGTTTAAGCGATAACTCTCCAGACCACCTCCACTGTGCACATACTACCAGAGGAAAACACAGCAGGAATGTGGGACTTCAGAGTGGAGATCTACCCAACCTGTCTTGGTTTATTTTAATGCAACTCTGAGCAATGACACAGTTAACGAAAAATAAAAGATCCACGATGAATGCCAAATTGAAAAGGATGCTGACGTGACAGGCAAAATCATGCAAATTTTGAACATGCAATTAGTGTTCCATGCAAACCAGAAAGCGTGTTTACCAAATGAAAAAAAGAATTGAATAAAAATAGTCTAGAATGTCATGGAGAACCCAAGAACAATGGTTCTTAACCTTTGCTGAAATTGATGATAATCCCGACTTGAGAATTTGCTGAAAGTTATTGACAGCCTCCCCAGGAGAATGCAGCTATACTCGACATTTTGGCTAGAAGTTCAGAGTTCAAGGCGATCCCGAATTCTATCCACAGATTCCCTAGAACTGTAACTCTTCAATGGTGATTACAGGATTTAGTTATTGTTAAAGTTACTATAACAATTTAGTGTCACTACTGTCGTTTAGTGGGCAGGAGTCAGGAATGATACAAAGTTCAGCAACGTGCATAACATCGTTTCAGAGAAACAAAATAAAACCAACAAAAAAGAATTGTACCATTTTCCACACAACTTTGAAATGCCTCACCTGGTATTCATTTTCATAAAAAGAAAGCTCTCAATAATTATCTGAATCCAGACCTAACTCCATTTAATATCTACACACAAGGAGTATTTTTTTTCACACGCCTATTTTTTTCAACAGGCAACGAAGTTTCTAGGAACACAGCTGCCAAGTAATTAGAGGGAAAATTATAGTTTATTTGTTTGGAAACTTACCAAGAGTTGTTAACAATTTCAGAAAAATTCCAACACTGCTTATGCATTGGAGTCACTGGCACAAGCAACTCACTCCCAAATCTTGGGATCACTTCATTATGTCACGTAGTAAAAATACAAATTATATTATTGCATTTTGCTCTCCATTTCTTTCTTCTTTGTATTGCAGTTCGGGAATTTGTTATTATTATTATTATTAAATTGCATATGTAAGTAAGTTATAGCATAATGGGTGAGATTGCTGGATTCATATTTCATCATTTATCAGATTTGCAGTCTTGGCAAAGTTATTTACTTCTCTGTGCCTCGGTTGTGTCATCTGTAAAATAGTGATAAAAATGGCTTGCTTCATAGAGCTCCTGAGAATTAAGTTATGATTTTGTGTGTAAAGCATTTGTGCCTGACACCTTGTAAACACTATATAAAGTTAGCTATCATTATCATCATCATTAACTAACATACATGTGTGAGAACAAGGGGTGTATTTTAAATATGTGTTGTATAGTATATAAGCATATATAAAGTATTCCTAGATAAGTGGGAAATTTGTGCCTCTTACAGTTTAGAACAACTGTTCTAGAAATTTACGTAAGCCCAGGTTGAGAGGTTTTAGGAAACTTGCCTTCAAACGAGATTTAATTTTAAGCTCTATGTTTTAAAAAATAGGCATGTTTTACTCCTCTTTCCTGAAATTTGCCCTGTTCTTGACATCATTGAAATGCTCCCCCAACCTATAAAAGAAATCCTAATCATACTTACAACTGTAGATAAATTGATCATTCTTCCTTTATTTCACTCACTCCATGGAGTCCATTTCCTTCACATTCAAGAATTGAAAGGATTGTCATTTGCAGAGATGTCTTTTGCCTCCAATATTGAATAACATTGTCACTACAACAAAAGCAACTTCATGGAGTCCCACTGCAAACAATGGCCACGCCATTTTCCTTCATGTGGCTCTTCATGAAGTCTCTGGTTATCACATCTGCTGACCTCACACCGCACTGTGATTGCAACCTCACCCGTCAACAACTGCTTATAATCAACCGTTTTTTCCCTCTCTGCTCCCTAGAGGCCCCAATGCATTGAACTGCACCAAGATGGTGATATTGCATCTTGCTATTGCTGAGGGTGTCTTGTGAGAAGCAAATATGATGTTTGATTTCTGCTAGTAAAACTTGGCAGCCGTCAGACCAAAGAGATTCTGAGAAATGGCATGGATTTAATACCTTCCTGTAATAAGTCATATCACGTATTATTTTCTTGGCTCTGTTTTAGGGAGCAGAACCAGAGAAGCATACTAGGTAGGTATATTCACCTTCCTGAAGAAATAGAGATTGCTTACATTTTTTTCTCATTCTCTGGTTTTCCCCAGCTTAAGGAATGCCTATTTGCCCTTCATCCACCCACAAAATTAGACTTCTTTGGCATCCATAACTTGTAGAATAGGATGTGGATACTGCTCTGTTTTTCATGATCCTTAAAGTGTGCAGATCCACTGTCTTTCAATATCAGGGAAGAGCAAACTGCAATTACTTACCAGAAAAAAATAATTCCACATTACCTCCTACCCAAGTTCTCATCAAACCCAGTCTGAAGAATTAACTTAATGAGGATTAATTGAAGGACAAACAGCCCGTCTACTTTCCAGATTCCAGAGACATCAGGAATTTGTGAAATCTGTTGATTTGGACATTTTCACGGACAGCACCAAATGGCAGTCGAGTTTAGCTTGGATGCTATCTCACCTGCCTGTGTTGAGGATACAGCACAAAAGCGTCCTTACAGCCTGCCATTTCAGTGACTGCAAAGATGGCATGGGAAATGTTGACCAGTCCATCTTTTAACATTACCATATTAAAACCCCTCTTAAAAACAAATGACGCTTCACGTTCCAGAACAATCTTTGCTTCTCTTAACGAATTAATAGACTTTTTTTAATGGAAAGTCAAGTGTTCTTCATTTTTATTAACTTTATGGACTCTATTATGTTTTTTCTATTATTCTGATTTTTATTCATATGTGTTTTTACATTTGAGCATATGCGCTATAAGTGTAAGAAATAGCATCATTAATTTAACATTTTTATTTTCTCAGCACCCTCCTATAGTCTCCTCTGTAGTATTTTTCTTGATGCTTGCTGTGCATGCCCTGAAGATGGGAGGGCCTGACTCTCTCCTGAGAAGGTTAAAATGCCCTGTGGTGCAAAGCACAGGACTGTGGTCTAGGGATTTATCTCACTTTTTTGCAACATCAGGGCAAAGCCATGTGGCTCCACATGTGAGGACCAATGTGAGTCCCACACATCCACATTGGCTTGAGATCATTTTAAAGCCATTGGTGCCCGAGACAGCAACGTGCAGAGCCAGCCTCCCTCCCCAACCCATACTTTCAGAAGCAGAAGCTGAGGAGATTTCAGAGTTTCCATCCTAAAGAGAGACACATACTTGCTCTTGTCACAAGTGAAAGGAACTAGCAAAGAACCCACAAATATGTCCACAAGAGAAAATGTAAGCCTGAAACCAGTTAATTCCAGAAAGCAAAAAAACAGAGTATAATAGTATGTGCCAAATAAAAACATCCTGAGACCCTTAGCCCTCCTCCCTCACTGAAGACCTCCATGTAAAACAAACAAATAAATTAGCTACCATAACCTCCAGATACTGGCTATATACTCCTTAATTGGGCAGTCTTCAGCAAGCCCCAGCTGGGGAAAAAGAGAAGTTTTAAATTTAAGTCGAGTGTTTTTTGTTTTTTAAATTTTTTTGTCTCTAACTTGATACTTAAACTACTGAATTGAGAGTGGATGGCGTGGCCAAAACCAGTTAAAGGGACAGACTCTCTCACTGAATGTGTTCAAAGGGGCAGAAAGAGCAATATCACGATGGATTCTGATTGTATGTCGGGAGTTCTAGCTGTAAAGATCCCAGTCATACACTCAATGAGGATTTATCAAGTTCTAAGTAAGGCTACAGACAATGCTGAGTACCAGGGAAACAGAGAAATGAGCCATGGTGCATCTGCTGGATGAGCTCTTGGTCTTGGAGAGAAGTACAGACATAGAACTGGGAGCACGGAGTACGCTTTACCCCCTCCACACTGGATCTGCTACGAACTCAGTGGTCTCCAGTCCTAGCAGGCCATATCCTAATTAACTGAAGGAATGATGCCATGTTTTCTCCATTCTTAGAAGATAATTAAATGAACATCAGTTTATGTTGACTTTAAATAGACCATTCTCAAAGCATTTTTATGTGATTATTCTATTAAGTACAATGAACATTATGCTAGGCACTTTGAGATTAATGGATCATTTTTTAAAATCTTTGTTACAATTAAAACTAATTGGGAAGACAAAGCAAATGCCTATGAAACAATGAACAATAAAAGTCTGAGTGTATTTACCTGTTACTTCGAAGCAATTACAACCAAAGCTTCAGGGTTTTATTAGGGTCAGAGGTACCTTCATGACTAAAAAGCTTCATTAGTAAGGTGGGATTTGCAGAATGATTAGGATTTACCCGCAAAATAAGGAGGAAGAGAAGGCATTCCATAAGAGAAAAAGATAAATGAGGAAATGCACTGATAGTTAGCAGGGAGTGTTTTGAGAGACCGTGCTTAAATCAGACTGATGAAAGTAGAGTTTGCTCAATGGGGATAGTCAACACAAGTTTCTATAAGTAGAGAGAGAAAAACTAGAAGAGGCCTAGAAATCCACAAATTTAGATCTATAATTGAACAATGGAAGAGCAGACTAAGGTTTGGAGCAGAGAATTGGGATAAGTAAAACAATTAAATAATATTAAACTCATAGAAGTCATTGCCAGTAGACAGAAATAGGAGAGAGTCTCCAGTCAGTAAGAGTCTCCAGTTCTCTGGTAGGCTGCTGGCATTGTGCAGTTCAGAAGGTGAGTGGGAGACGCAAAGGCAGGAGGAATGGAAAGGAAGACGTGTAAAATTTTTGTTTCCACCAATATGGCAAGCTAGTTGTGCCAAAGCAACATTCCTACTCGAAAATATATAGAAATTCTAGATAGTGTAGCTAACATTCTTTTAACTACATAGCTGATTATAAGGAAGTGGAAGTAATTAGCTGCTAGGGATATAAATGTAATAGGACAGGAAAAAAGAATGTTCAGAGGGCTCCAAACTCCTCTGAAGGGATTAGTCATTTCCAGGACAGAGAGTACACAAGACCATGGTCGTATACTGAGGATGAAGTTAAAACTGAGACCCCTTCCCACAGCCAAGAACTCAAAAGGCTCCTCTGCCAGTCAAAAGTTGCAGTAGAAAAAAAAACCTGCTAATACTAGGAAATGTGCCCTTTTGATCTGAAATCCAGTTTGGAAAAATGTCTCCTCTAAGAATTCGTAACTGTAGAACTGTTGTTGCAGAGATTTGGGGGTTAGACCTCACATTAGCTGCATGATTTAAGAAAACCCAGGACAATAAATGACTACCTTAAAATTACGTAGTGTTGTTAGCACACAGTGTGCCTGGCACCTGGAAGATGGTCCTTCCTTGGAGCAAGGCACCCTCAAAATGAGCAGAACGATTCTCACAGATAAAACACATGTTAACACAAATGCACAAACCCAAATTACAAAACACACAAGGCAACAAGTCGCCAAGAACAAGAGTTAGCTATAGAAGCAAACAGCAGGTTAGGTCTTTAAGGAATAAATATTTACACATCCATCATCCTATCCCCAATAAACTATATCAACTTCCTTCATGCTATTTCCAATAAAATGTTTACACTTTATACAAGTTATAGTAACTTCCTTCACCCTGTACCTGAGAAATATTTACACTAACTTCCATTTGTGCTGTTCCTAATAAACTCTATACTGACTTCCTTCATCCTTTCACCAATAAAGTATTGACACCAACTTCCATCATCCTGTCCCCAATAAACTATCTATATCAATTTCTTCCATTATCTTATTCCAATAAACTATTTACAACAATTTCCATCATCTTATCCTCAATAAATTATTTACACTATCCTCTATCATCCCATCCCGAATACACTATTTTTCCCCAGGGATGACTCCATGACTGGGGCAGCTATACCTGCTGGGACCACATTCCCTCCTACAACTTCATTCCATTCATCACCTCACTACCTTGGTCCAGCCCTTCTTACTTTGAACACCAAGGTGGGACACATCCTGAGATGAGCTGTTTATCTGGCTACTCCTAAAGAAGCCCAGCAAAGCCACAACCCTAGTTCAATGATTGGGCCAGAGAGGTCTCCAGAGCCTTAAAGGGAGATATGCACCTAGGATGAGAACCTAGCCCACCAAGTACCAGTTCAGAGCACTATAAAACACATCTGATGCTCCATCTTTGACAGTTGTGTAAAGACTCTTGCTTAAGTGAAGCAAATGCCCTACAAAACGTCATGTCTATTAATAGGAATATAAATCATATAACTATAAATCATCAGTAATTTTTTCTATCTCCTTTGTGATTCATCATCTCAGATTTTATAGTCATCTTTTTGTACCTATTTACACCCTCCATCTAATACAGGCCTTCCAGAAATGACTTCTACAACCTTCCCACCTGGTATGTAAGGAGTGAATGCTTTTATTTGTCATAAAACTATCATCTCTGACTTCCAGGAATGTGTCCTGGTTCTGGTGCTCTGGAATACATGAACAAGAAAATATGTGTCTACAACGTGATGATTTTGTAAATGTCAGTCATGACTTCTTGTTTCCTTAAACTTTCCAGAACAAGCCATACTTACCTAGCATTCCCTCATGATCTTTGCTTTTTTGATTTTATACTGAATCAGTAAAAGAAAATCAATCTTCAGTTACTCTATCATCCTTCCCAGGGAGAAACTGATGCAAAGGCATTTGGACATCTTGAGGTTGTTGATTTCAGATCTTGAATGCTGCAGACATAAACTTTGGCTTGTGATTCATTAATATACAGAGAACCTTGAAATCATATAGGTTTTGATGTTTGACATACATTTTCGATTTGAGAATACTATCAGATGATTTTTAAGATGGCTCTTTAAGCACTTATGGAGTTTTGTGAAGTTTATCTCTTGCAAAACTTGCTGAAGGTAGTAAGAGGCAATGTATAGCCTAGTTTTGTCACTTTTTTAAAGGTATTGGAACCTGTTCTAGGTGAAAGAAATGCAAAGTAAATTCCCAAGAGAGGGAATGCCATGGAAGTTGAAAGATGGGTAAATGATTTTTAGCAGAGTAGGACTGGAATGATAAAATAGATTGAAAACTATCAAAAAGAATTATGCTAAATATATAAAGATTCTTTATGATATATTAGATGGAAAAAGATGGCACAAAAATAATGTATATAGAAAAGTTACTTTTGTGTTAGACAGGTGTTACAAGCATTATATATTTCTTTTTTATTTGCATAAAGAAAACACTAGAAGGATACACAAAAATCTAATAAATGTTTATCTGAAAAAAAAAGATGAAATGTGACCATAAAATGTCACAATGCATACCTGTTATGTCATTTTTGAGTTTTGAATTCTCTAAACGTCTTACTCCTTTTAATATTATGTGAAATTTAAAATTTAAAAAGTGGTATGTAAAAGTGATAAAAAAGATATAAATTAAATTATTAATTACTGGATTTCTAGTAGAAATTCACTACTCAGGACATAATTCTGACCAACTATGAAAGAATTGACTGAAACAGTAACATTTTGGAGGTAGACACAATTCACTCTTTGAGGAGTCCCTTCTATTCATAAAAGGGGGCCCTTTGGATGTGCCCACTTCATTTTAGGCAAACAATGGGAGGTTTCTGACTTTAGAACATTAGAAGAATACATCCAGATAATCTGACAAGCCCTCAAGTGAAAACACAAAAAAGAGGCACAGACTGTAAGACGAATGTCAAGAAAGTTGTTTCACAATAAGTTGGCACTTAAAAAAATGCTAAGTACAACAGAAAACGTTTATAATTTTTTAGTTGACCAGAGTGACACAACCTATTGCTTGCCACAGAAGACATGCTTTTCATTGCTGCTAAAGAGAAAAAAAAAAACAAACTCAACTGACCCTCTACTTCCCTTCAATGGGACTGATTGTTAGGCTGGACAGAATACAACAGCATGGTTAGATTGGAATGGAGCTTTGGGAGATCTTGAAGGTTGCCTTCCCAAAGTTCATTGTCCTTTCTTTCAAACTGAATGGTCCTCTTGCTTTGTTCTGACTGGCAATGTATCCCACTAGAAGAGGACTCCATGGTCCATCCTCCCTTGAAGCTGGGTGATATCATATGACATGGGTGTAGGCAACAGAATTTAAGTGGAAATCATCGCCTTGGCTTCTGATGCGGGGTCGGCGAGCCAAGGAGTCAAAAGAAAGATTTCTTGGACTCTCAAGGTCTGGCAGTAGTGCTCTTTATTCAGAGAATAGTGTAGAATAGCATGGGGACAGGACCCATGGGAAGTAAGAGCTGCTGCTTAAAACATGGGTTGAGACTAGGACTAAATTTAAGGCATAGGTATGTGAGTTATCCCTTTACAAGACAAAGGAAAGAATATGTAAAAACAAGTTGTTAAAATGGTATCAGTGCAGGTGGGGTCTGGTTATTGAGTGGTCCTATAATTTTTAGGTAAGAATCAAACCGGATTAAGTAAATGACTGAAGCCACCACCTTAAATATTATTTTTAGCTAAAGACAAAGGAGGATGTTGGGGGTGGAGGGCATCGATCATGGGAGATTACCACACAAGTACAGTAAAGAATATGCAGACTTAAGTCCTTGCCTTTGGCATTGATTAAGAGTTTCTAGAGATAAGCTCATCGCCCCTTCTTCCTGGTACAGAGAGGGAGACACCTTTACAGATGGAGATTTCCTTTACAATGTAAATGTCTCTTAACAAAGGGTAAGTAAATTCTACTCCTCAGAGCCTCCTTCCCGTCTGCAGTTTTTAAAAGTAACCAGCCTAAAATAATCCTCATCAGCTTTCACAGGGGTTCCTTGATATGAAACGGATTTGGCTTGCTTGTCCCTTTTATTCTCTCCTTTTTCATTCTTCCTGTATGGGATAGAGACATGATAGGGAGAGCTACAGTTGCCATTTGTGACCATCAAGGAAAGAGAGCCCAAGAGAATAGTACCAAATGTAGCTTGACACTCCTGAACCCCAGAGCCAAAGTAGATGCATGTCTCCCTCCAGAATTCTTGTTAAATGACAACAGAAACAGAACTCATTTAATAATGACATTAACAAGAGCTAACATTTCTTCAGCATCCACTGTGTCAGGTTCTTCTTTAGAACTGTCCCTTGTGCTAGCATATTTAATCCTGACAACATCCTTATGAAGTAACACCATGATGATGCCCGTTTACAGAAGAGGAAATGCAGTGTTAGTACACATTAACACAGGCACTAAGAGGCAGAGTGAGGATTCATAGTGCAGGGCTTCTGCTCTGGAGGTCACAGGCTTCTCCACGAGGCTACACTGCATCCCCAAACCACCACTGAGTCAGGCGCTCTGAGAGTCACAGTTGGATGTTATTCTAATAGACCCAGTCCACACGGGGTAAAACACTAACAAAAGAGGACCTGAAGCATTCTGACTGTGCTCAAAACTTTTACCCCAACAATTACCACCTGAGACATCGAGAGAATGTTGAAGACATCATAGAATTAGTGTCATACACCTTTGAAGAGTCTTGATCAATGGGAAAGTAGAGAACATATAAAGATGAGGGTGAAATGTAACACCTTATTTGTTTGAGCCTCAGTTCCAAAAATGAGTCTTGACTCATGACATACCCTCATCATTAGTCCGAGAACAGTGCATGTATTTCTCTGTGTGTTTATAATCCTCTCATAGGCACCCACACAAAAACAGGAACTTAGAAATAACCTAGGTATTGCTATCTTGTTCCCCTGCCTCATCTCCTTGCAATCTTCTATCCAGGGAAGCTGTTATCCTAAATCATGTATTCGTCATTTTCTTGTTTTCCCTTGCATCTAGTCTTCATGCATAAATATGTATTTCTAATACACACACACCCCTAGAATGACTGATATTGGAAAGTAAAATAAAAGGAAATGCAGGGGCCAGCCTGTGGCATAGTGGTTAAGTTCACGCACTCTGCTTCAGCAGCCCAGAGTTCACAGGTGTGGATCCTTGGCATGGACTTACACATCACTCATCAAGCCATGCTGTGGCAGCATCCCCCACACAAAATAGAGAAAGATTGGCACAGATTTTAGCTCAGGAATAATCTTCCTCAAGCAAAAAGAGGAAGATTGGCAACAGATGTTAGCTGAGGGCCAATCTTCCTCACCAAAATAAAATAAAAGGAAAGGAAAGGAAATGCAGTGGACACAACAAAACAAAAACAAAGCACATGGATCAAAAGAAGCAACTAGCCATCCCTGGAGCAGGTTAATAATGTTTCAACAAAGACGTGATATTTCACAGGAGTTTTAAAACCAAATTCCAGAGGAAATTGATGGGAAAAGGGATGAAGAGGGAGTTGGATAGAGGTGGGAATGTTGGAGAAGAAATAATGAAGAAGGGAGGAAGACTGTGGAGAGATTAAATGATTCGGCTTATCTGGAAAATGGGATAGAAGGACCATGTGTTTAGTGGCACTACCCTCTCATCCTCATAACATCAGTTTCTTCCACATATTCAGGGTTCTAGTGACCCCCACGCCTTTCCTACTCTGAGCAAAGAGAATCACTGAATTAAATACCTATCTCCCCTTCATCTGAAGGCTAGTTTGGAGTAATTACAACTTGGATGAAAATAGCTTCTTCTCTCTCTCAGGAACACTAAACTTGACATTATTTCAAATCATTGGTTCACATGGCAACACTATTTTCCCCCAAATCAGTTATTCACCCCCATTTCTATAACATAGCTGGCCATGGCCAATTAACTCAAGGGACCTTACAAATTATTGAAATCATCTTAAAATATAATGAGCTCTAATTCACTGAAGCTAAGAAAATATTTTATGTGCCTGATAGAAATTATTTTGGTGAGGTGGTGGTGGATGTGCACGGAGGAAGGTAGTATGGAAGAAAACTTCTCTAGCCTCTGACTGAGAGTGTTGCATCAGCAAAGAATAATTTCTAGAAATACCAAAAGGTTACATGGATCTTTCAGGAACTACCTCTTGCAAAATAAGAGCCATTGTAGCTTAAAGTAAATGTTGGTCGTTTCTCCGATGTCTGTGTCTGCCATATTTCTTTTCCTAAAATCCCTGAATAGTCTCCTGAGGGAGTTAACTGACACAACCACAGGTAGATGAATTTGGCCTCCTGCAGCAATGCAGGGATCTGTACAAAATAGCAGCTAAAGGATTGGTTAGGGATGCATCCATTCAGTCATATTTTATAGCTGAAGAGATCTATAAAAGGTCAAGAAAGAGATGCAATGATAGAAATATCTTTTTTTCCTTGACTACTAAGCCAGTCCTTGTTATTTATAAGGGGCTACTGATTGGCTGTGCTGGGGATGATATTTATTATGCATGTAGGTGCATCCAAGGGTTACTGATTTTATTATGGAACGTCTTGGGTATGTAAACTAGGACTAGGTTTTGGAATTCAGATACACTGGAATCCAGTGTGGGCGGGGAAGGTAGATGAGGACAGGAATAATCAGTACGTGAGGCTTATGAAGTGGACGTGATAAGGCAGGATCATTGATAATGTATTATTCATTTGATGAGCCAGAGACTTTGAAGCAAAGAGCCTCACTGGTTGAGGTTGCCATCTTCAAGATCAATACTCTCTGCAGCATAGCTGTGACTTTGTTCTTCGTAGGGTGAACTGTACGGTTGACGAATATTTGGCTGTCCGTTCAGAAAATACCAACGTATTTCTAATTTGTGAAAAAATATAGAGCTTCAGCACTGTATTATGACAACACTTCTTCTAGTTTTATAGGCTGGCAGTTGTCAAAATATTGGAACACAATATTACTGGAATGTTTCACTCGGAAAAGACTAACTCTGTACTTCTCATATTATGCTGTGTACTTTATTTCACTCTCATAGCTGTGGAATTAGTTGCTCTTCCTTCGAAGTCACTTCAAATTCACTATTTTAAATGAGTTTCTTTCTTCCACATCTTTCCCAAAGAATGGGTTATAATAAATCACTCTGATGTCATTCCTTAATGTATTTCTCCCCATTCCTGGCTAAACCCATAAACACACTAATAATCTCACACCAATCGAATTCACTGATTTTTTTATTTCAATCTTGAATCAAAAATGGATTTTATTGATCCAAGCATTGTAATCTACCAGGTTCAGTTTTCATTAAAATGAGAGATTTTATTGTTGACTCTTAGAGGAAAAAAAAAAGGTTGTACAACTTTGCTATCAAAGAATTTGGTATTTGAGAGTGTGTTAGTTCTACTCCTGCTAAATTTCTTCACCGTTATGATATAGATCGAAACCCACAACGTGCTTGTGAACATTAACATATCAATTATAAAAATTACATTTTATATGAACATTATATGCATTATAAAGATTTTAGATAAACATCATATAAATTATAAAAATTATTAGCACCAAAATACTGAGCACGAGTGTTGGTGGCTCACAAAACCCGATGGAGGGAACAGACTTTAAAGTGAGGAGGACAGCTGGTAGCAGCTGGGATAGCATTGCTTTGGGGAAACAATCAGAATCACGTCCCCTTAGAGACATGGCCGTGTAGGGAAAGAAGAAAACAAGGAGCGAAAATTAAGATTCCGCTCCCCAACCCACACCAACACCAGCAAAATCATCCATTAAAAAGACCACACTTTAAAAGACAAAAAAGAAAAAAAGACCACACTTACTAGTCTCAACTTTACTAGCAACCGAAGAAAGTCTTGAACTAGAAGCTGTGTTCACAAAATGCCAAGAAATGGGAAGAAAAAAATGTAAACACGCAAAGCTACCGTCGAAAGAAAACAGTAAACACAGAGCAACGGGTGAATATTCTGACTCCATGTAGAAAAACCAAAGTAGCAAAACTCTCCAGCTCCTCCACCCCCTCTGAAACACCAGGACAATATTTCTACAAAACCCCAATGTGGCAATTGCCCTACAGCATCTCTGGCAAACACTGCTGCAGAGTCCCACTTTTCTGGTTTCTTGAGAACAGCATCTAACAGCAAAGACGTACCTGCTGAAGCCAGAATTCCAGGTGTTCGCAGTTTCATTGGCTGACCTTTCAAATCTCTCCTTTTTTGAAAGACGGTGTTTCTCTAAACACAAATCATGTCCAGTATTTGAGGAGAGAATCCAAACAGGTAAAACTCAAAGTGTCTCCTGTGATTTTAGCTAAAAAGTATAAAACCAGGCAACAGGCAATCTTGCTCCTTCCTCTAATATTATCACAGAAGGAATGTTATAGCTGCAGAAGTCACGAAAAGGAGAAGCTAGGTATTTCCGAAATAATATTTGATAAGAGAGAGTTTAAGAAATGAACCAGGAAGACAATAAAGTTATTTCATTCACTATGAATCTCCAAATGGACTTTGCATGATATCTGACGGATAATTATAGAACTTTTTCCACGTGGCTAATTTCAGTCCCCCCCTCTCTCTTTCTCTTCCTTCTCCTCTCTTCCTCTCTGCCTCCCTCAATTGAGAAAGGCTCAGCACTACCCACTGACAGTCCGATTCTTTCACCATTCACCTCCAGGTCTACTAAGCATTTAGAAGGTACAGGCTGTCTGCGTAACGTTTAATCATGATGTCACTGTATCGTATTTTACTAAGGGATGCTGGCAAAAGGGAAAGAGAATCCAGTTGAAGGCAGGCTGCAGTGATATGCAAAGCCTCAGATGATTACCATTTAAGGATGTAAAATAGGACATTCGCCAATAATGGTGACGGTCTTCTGTGAGAGAGCATTTCCGTAAGCTGGAGTCGTGTGTGTTCCTGTAAGTGATGCTGAAGCACTTCCGACTTCACCCCAACTATGAGGTCTGATACAAAATTTGGGAAACTAGCTTGCAGTCAAGGGGGTTCCTAAAATTGCTGGACCTTCACGTCCTAGAGGAATTCAAACCTCAGGACATCCAGTTGTCAGAACATCACAGAATTCTGAAGACAGCTACAGACATTGAAAGGCTAACTTGAGGAGAATAAGAATGCTCATGGCTTTGATTCTTATCGGTATGATAACATGCAAATAGAGGCTCCTTTACAAATGCACACTTTAAAAAAATTTAAATGGTAACTTATTATGGAAGACTAGTTTATTTTATGACATGCATACTTCAAATCAATTTTATATAAATTTAATGTAAATTTAAATTTATATAAATTTTATTAGTTTTACAATACTAATTAATTTAAGAAACATTTATTGAGTATCTACTCTGTGCTAATCCTAAGGAAACCGTAATTTTAGAAAAGGCTTTCTTTTATGTCGCTTAAGGTGTTTTAAGAGTGACTTTTTATATGAAAGTAATTTCAAACTCATAGAAATATTGCAATACTACAAGCAGCATACCTTTTATCCAGATTTATCTAGTGAAAATATTTTGCCCCATTTGTTTTATTTTTGCTCTTTCAATATCTTTTGCTCAGTAGACAGATAGGTAGGTAGATAGATGATAGATAGATGGCTAATTAATAGTTGATAGATACATAGATAGATACATAGATAGATGATAGACAATTTTTATGAACTATTTAAAAGTAAGTATCAGGGCCTGCCTGGTGGAGCAGGGGTTAAGTTTGCACATTCCACTTCGGTGGCCTGGGGTTCGCCAGTTCAGATCCCGGGGGGACCTACACACCACTTGTCAAGCCATGCTGTCACAGGCGTCCCACATATAAAGTAGAGGAAGATGGGCAAGGATGTTAGCTCAGGGCCAGTCTTCCTCAGCAAAAAGAGGAGGTTTGGTGGCAAATGTTAGCACAGAGCTAGTCTTCCTCAAAGAAAAAAAAAGTAGGTATCATGCCCTTTATGTATTTGTATTTCAACGTGTATTTTCTAATAAAAAGACTATTCCTTCCATAACCACATAACAGTTTTCAACTTCAGTATATTCAACAATTAATATTATCAATTGTACCATCTGATTTCCAGTTTTTTATTCAATCAAATAATGTCTTTTTAGCGTTTTCCCTCTAGCTCAGGATCCACTCTAGGATCAGGAACTGCAGTTGTCACCAAGTCTCTCTTTAGCCCTTTTATCTGGAAGAGGCTGTCCTTCTCTTTGTCTTTGGTAACACTGACATTTTGCTGAATTCAGCACCCTTTTTAATAAAATGTTTCTCATATTGAGTTTGTCTGGTGTTCCCCATGTTTCAATCCTCATTATGGATTCTACATGGAATATTTCCTAAGTGATGCTGTGTCCTTTGTAGGGTCTATTCAAAACGACATGATATCCATCTGTGCCTGGGAATGCTAATTTTGATTTCCTGGTCACGAATTGTCCAATTTCTCCACTATACGGTTTCTGCTTTCACCTTTGCCACACACAGTCAATATGTGGGGAAATCCTTTCAGACCATCTATATACCCTGCTCCTCATGTAATCTCCTCCACCACAGCTGTAACATTCATTGATGATTCCTGCTCAACGTAATCTTTGCCAGGATGATAGCAAAATGATGACTTCCACCGCCAGCACTCCTTCCACACTTCCATTCCACATTCTACTGGAAACAAGCTCTGTCTTTTCTTCCCCATTTGATTACTTATTTATTTACTGTTGGTCCAGATTCACTGATTCTTAATGAGTTTTAATTCTTTACTGTACTGAGGTGGCGTTTTCTTCCCCCTGGTGATAGCAGTTATATGCACATTTTGTTACTTTTTTGTTATATAGTAACATGACATATATATATGAGAATTCGCATTTTGATTTTTTAATAACTATATCCTGAAAATCACTTCGTATCAGATCACAAAGATTGTCCTCATTTTTCACAGCTCTATAGTATTCCACTCCTGTGTGCCATAATTAGTTCAACCAGCTGCCTCCTTCTGGACATTAGGTAGCTTCTGATATTTCCCAGGACAAACATGCCTTACAAATAAACTTGTGCAGATGGATTTCATGTTGTCAGAGGAGTATCCCTCACAAGGGTACCTTTCTAGAAATGGGATTGTTGGGTTGCATGGTGAAGGCATGTGCTGTCCTGTTACATATTGTCACCTTTCCCCTGTAGCTATTGTACATTTGGTAGCCACGGGCATTATTTCCCAACAGCCTGGCCAATAGATTGTATTGCCAAGGTGTTAATATTTGCCAGTGAGAGAGGAAAGCTACCCCAATGTTGTTTTAGCTTGCATCTCTCTCGTTCAGCGTGATGTGAAATCTTTTCACAGAAGGGTCATTTAAAAAAATCTTTTGTGTATGAGAGTCATCAGAGTTTATGCCTTTTGCCTATTTTTAAAAACTCTGTAGCTTCTCCCCTCATTTTTTAAGTCTTTAAATATTAGGGATATTAGCCCGTCATCTGCGATAAATACTACAGTATTTATCATTTGTAGTATGTATCATTTATCTTTTTTTTGATGTTATTGATGGAATGTTATGATGTGGAGGTTTTTTTTTTTTAACGTATACAAATTTATCCATCTCCTCTTTTATTAAATCTGGGTTGTGTGGCATCATTAGGAAGCCACTTTCCTACACCGAGGTAATAGAAGATTTTTGCCCAGTTTTTCTCCTAGTACTTTTGTAGTTTCATTTATTTGAACTTTAGGTCCCTGGTCCATTGGGGATTCATTCTTGGGTACAGTATAAAGGAATGGATCTAATTTCAGCTTCTCTCAAATGGCTGCATACATCTGTCATAATGCCATTTATTAAAACATCCACTGCTTCCCAAAGGATGTGAGGTCTAACTTTATGCTACATTCTATACATTCTTGAGTCTATTTCTCCATTTTCTATTCTATTGTATTATTTTCTTCATTCTAATGCCAGTTCAACATAGTTTTCATTAAAGACTTTGCCAGTGTGATCATACTCCCCTCATAGATCATCCTTTTCAGTATAAAACATGCTTTTTTGATGAAAACCATCAGAATTGGTAGAACCTTTTCCATCCAATACCGCTGTTGACCTGAGGAGCATTTTTAAAATCTTTCAGAGGTGTCAGCCTATCCAAGCAGTCTTCAATCCATTGAATGAATACTTTTTTTGCACATTGATGAGAACACACAGATATGCATGTTCTAAATTTGCATTGCAAAAATGAACATGGCTATCTTGATTTTTCATTACTGATGACATAGGTTGTTAAATTATCTCCTCTGTAATTGAACATAATGAGCATTAGGGTTTTAAATGGAAATGCTTTAGTATTGTCTTTTACAAACGAAGACTCAATAGAGAATGAAGGCTTGATATTATATTTCACTCTCAAACAAAGGTAATTTAATGTTCAATTAATCTCCAGAGGAGGGACAAGCTGTCTCACATAGTCCCCTGATACGAATTTATATGTATTGTTGTATCAAGCAATAACCTGATCTGAACTGTAATAAAGAAGTGCCTTTTTAGCCAAACATTCTGTCTCCAAGTAGCCCATACGTCTAAACCAGATATTTCATAAGAATTTTTAAATGTGTAAGAGAGAGAATATGGTACTCAATGTAAAATATACTCTCTTAAAAACTCTCATCAGTTTATTACCATAGGTATAATTGATAATGAATTGTTAGTAAATCATTTTGAAAATCTCCTTGCAATTAAGGTGTTTTAATTCTCATTTTTAATTGTCCTAATCAATGCTTTATAAAAAGCTTTCTGATACACTTTCTGTTGACAATGGTTAGTAATACATAAATATAGCAAAATTCTAACTACAGAAATGCCACTGATCAAACTCTGAAATATTTTCCTTTTAAAGAGTTTTACGAGGAAGAGGGAAATCTTTCTGGTTTAAAAAAATCAGATCCAAAATATATAAAGAACTCATACATTTCAACAACAAAAAAACAAACAAACTGATCCAAAAATGGCAGAGGGTATGAATAGACATTTTTCCAAAGATATACAAATGGCCAAGAGGTGCATGAAAAGATGTTTAACATCACTAATCATTAGGGAAATGCAAATTGAAACTACTATGAGACATCACCTTATACCTGTCAGAATGACCCAATATGATTTCTCTCATATGTGGAGGATAGACCAACACACAGATAAAGAGAAGAGATTAGTGGTTACCAGAGAGGAAGGGGGCTAGTGGGTGGGCAAAAGGTGTGAAGGGGCACATATGTATGGTGACGGGGATAAAAATTAGACTATTGGTGGTGAGTACAATGCAGTCTATACAGAAATTGATAAATGATAATGTACACTCGAAATTATATGTTATAAACCTTTATGATTTCAATAAAATAATGTAAAATCAGACCCTAAAAAAAACAGAATGCATATTTTGTCCTTCTCAGTCTTCTCAATTTTTTACTATAATAAATAATTGAAACTGAATTTTATTCTGAAAACACCACGAATGGATATAAATTGGTAATGAATTGTCAGTACATACAGAATTGTCATATATTCTCTCAATAAATATATCTTAATTTCTTTTCTAAAATGAAATTAAGTGTATTTGATCTACATACATTGTTTTAAAATATATTAGTGACATGTTGGGACCAGCCCCGTGGCCGAGTGGTTAAGTTCGCACGCTCCGCTTGGGTGGCCCAGGGTTTCGCCAGTTTGGATCCTGGGCGCGGACCTGGCACCGCTCATCAGGCCACGATGAGGCGGCATCCCACATGCCATAACCAGAGGCACTCACAGCTAGAATATATAACTACGTACTTGGGGGCTTTGGGGAGAAGAAGAAAAAAAAAGGAAAATTGGCAACAGTTGTTAGCTCAGGTGCCAATCTTTACCAAAAAAAGTATATTAGTGACATGTAGTCTAATCAGTAAAAATATATTTATAAAAACAAGTTAATCTTAAGCATGTGTCTTACAGAAGTGGAAAATCATTTAGATGGCATAATAAACCAATAAGAATCTAAAAGTAAGCATATTTTCAATTATGTACCTTTTCAGATAAAATATGACTAAAATTCCTAGTTTAACTCCTATTAAATCTGCTATTAGGTCATAAATATCTTAAGTCAACAGATTTAAGGCAGATCAAATAAAAGTATCCTACGGCACAAGTCTAATTTTAGACAATTTAGCTTTTTATTTTTAGTTGCACATATTCCACACCTGACCCACACCTTTTTCAACTCATTTATTCCTTCCTGTGGCCTGTCATATAGAGGACTGCATCAGAATTAGGCAACAGGTTGCTCGTTCTGATCAGCCTCTAATTACCCCAAATGCCAATGCCTGGTTTTCTCACTTGTAAAGTGAGATGTGAGTTGGTCAATATCCAAAACGGCAGATTGGATTGGTCATCAGCTAAAAACAGCTACACTGTATTCTTTGTTGAGAAGGAATGAAGGCTTAGCTGGGAATAGTATTGATCACTTAGTCTCCATGGAAGCTGAAAGATGGTCTAGTGGCATGTGTCCCAAATACCTGCTCCCGATGATCTTCAAACGTTAACTGTGTGCGTATGTGTGTGTAGAAGTGAAGTTTGTCACATATGTGTGAATCTATTCTCAAGTCCCTATTCTGTTCTGTTGTTCTGTTTCTCTTAATACCAACATTATGCTGTCTTGATTATTACAGCTTGTATGTCTTGAAATCAGGTAGTGTGAGACTCCCAAATTTGCTCTTTTCAAAGTTTTTTTTCCTAGTCTATATTCTTTAAATTTACATATGAATTTTAGAATAATTTTATCAATTTTGCCAAAAACCCAGTTGAGATTGTGACTGGCATTGTGTTGAATCTTTGGATTGATTTGGGAGCACTGACATCTTGGCAATACTTAGTCTTCCAATCCATAAGCAAAGCATACCTCTCTATTTATTTAGGTCTTCAAATTTTCTCAGTCATTTTTTTGTAATTTTCAGTGCAAAGGTCTTGCACATCTTTTGTCAGGATTATCCCAAAATACTTGGTACATTTGACGTTATTGTTATTGATGGTGTTTTCTCAATTTCAATTTTCGAATATTTGTTGCTAGTATATAGAAGTACAATTTATTTTTGTATATTGATCTTTTATCTTGCTAAATGCACTTAACAGTTTTAGTAGTTGTTTTGTATATTCCACTGGATTTTCTACATGAACGATCATGTCATCTGAAAATACAGTTTTGATTCTTTCTTTCCAATCTGGATATTTTTAAAAAATTCTCGTCATTTCACTGGCTAGAATCTAGTACAATGGCTCTTAGAAGAGCTGAGAGCAGACATTTGTCTTGCTTCTGATTTTAGGGAGGAAGAATTTACCATTAAGAATGCTATTAGTTGTGTATTTTTATGTAGATGCCCTTTATCAGATGGAGGAAATACCTTTCTTTTCTTATTTTGCTGAGCATATTTTCTTTTTAATTCAGGAATACACGTTGAATTCCAATAAATTTTTTCTGCAAATATTGAAATGATCATGTTTTCTTTTTAAATTGGTTACTATGGCATTGATTTTGAATGTTAAGACAACCTTACGTTTTTAGAATGATTCCCCTTGGTCACAATGTATTATCGTTTTTAATTAGTTTTGATACAATTTTCTAAACACATAAACATTTAGGGTTTTATTTATTTTTTTTTTTTGGTGAGGAAGATTCGCCCTGAACTAACATCTGTTGCCAATTTTCCTCTTTTTTTGCTTGAGGAAGTCTAGCCCTGAGCTAACGTTGGTGCCCATCTTCCTCTTTGTATGTGGGACACCTGCACGGCTGATAAGTGGACTATGTCCGCACACAGGATCCAAACCTTCATACCTGGATCACTGAAGCCAAGGGGGTGGAACTTTAACCACTTGGCTATGGGGCTGGCCCCCTCATTTAGAATTTTGACTCTATGTTTATAAGGAATATTGGTCTGTAGTTTCCTGTTCTCATGCCCATGTCGTCCAGTTTTATATAACAGTGTACTTCTACTTTTCCCCCTCAGCATATACTATGATTGTCACACATTTTAGTTTTACCTATATTATAAACTTCCCAATACATTCCTATTATTTTTGTTTAAACTATCAGTTATCTTTTAAAGATATTTAAATAAGAAAACAATTATATTTTTATCAAGGAGCTATCACTGCTTCTCTTCTTCACTCTTTTGTAAATCCAGATGTCCATATAGTATTTTCCTTCTGCCTGAAAGAATTCTTTGGACATTCGTTGTAGTGCAGATATGTTGGTCATGAATTCTTTCAGGTTTCATATGTCTGAAAATGTCTTTTCTTCACCTTTGTTTGATTTAAAGATATTTTTGCTAGGTATAGAACTCTAGGTGATTTCTTTTTAGTACCTTAAATATGTTTCTTCATCATGTTGCTTACATTGTTACTGGCAAGAAATCTAAAGTTATTCTTATCTTTGTCTGTCTATACAAAATATTCTTTTTTTCCTTTAGATGCTTGTTAAGATTTTATCTTTATGATTGGTTTTGAGCAATTTGATCACCATGTGACTTGGTAAAACTTTTCTCATGTTTCCTGTACTTGGAGTTTGTTGAGATTCTTGGATCTATAGGCTTATAGCTTTTTTTAAGATTTGAAAATTTCTGGCCATTATATACTCAATTTTTTTTCTGTCCTCTTCTCTTTCCTCTCCTCTGGGTATTCCAACTACCCACATATTAGGACACTTGATGTACCACAGTTCATTTATCCTCTTTTTATTTTTTTCACTATATATTTAATTTTTGGATAGTTTCTGTTGCTATGCTTCAAATTCTCTAATATTTAAATGTAGAATATTGTGAATTTTACCACTTTAGGGTTGAGTAATTATTATTCCTATAAAAACTCCTAGGCTTTCTTCTGGGCTTTAGTTAGGCTATGTGGAAGGAGACTGATCTCTTCTAGTGTTGCTTATAAGGTTTGGTAGGCAAGACCCAAGCATACTCAGGCTATGCTGAACAATTTCCTCCTTACTAAGGTGGGAACTGCCTCAATACTCCGTGCAATGTCTTATGTATTATGAGATTTTTTTCTTTCTGACTGATGGAACAGGTACTATTTATAGCCCTCTCTGAGCAATGAGCAGTGTTTTGTCTAATCCTTTTGGATGCCCACATCCCAAACCGTGGGTCATACAAATGCACTGTATTAGTCATAAGCATGCCCAGATTAGTAATCTCTTAAATGAGCCAAGAGGACACCCTGCAGTTCTTTGGGGTTCTCTGTGCAGCCTTCTCTTCTCCTGAAAACTCTGTCCTGAAAACCCTAACTGCCTTGTTCTCTCTAAATTCTCAGATCCTTCACCTCAAATCAGAGTCTGCTGGGTTCCACCTGGGTCCCCCTCTTGCACCATTGCCTAGAATCTCCCTCAGTACAGCAGCTGTGTAATCCTAGTACTCACCTCGTTTGTTACTGTAGGGGAGGAAGACATTTCCTCTACCCTCTCTGGGTTCTTCTGGCTGGAGAACGAATTAAATTCACATGAGACAGAATAGCAGGAGAAAATTAAACAAAGCTTTATAATATGTATACATGGGAGAGGCTCAGGCAAGCTGAGCAACTCGCCAAAATGGCTGAAGCCACCACGTTAAATATCATATCCAGCTAAGGACAAAGGAGGATGTTGGGGGTGGAGGGGAGTCAGTTACAGGAGGTTACCAGACAAGCACAATAAACAAATGCAGATTTAAGTCCTTGCCTTTCCCATTGATTAAGAGTTTCTAGAGATAAGGTTATCCTCCCCCCTTCTTCCTGGTACAGAGAGGGAGATACCTTTACATATGGAGATTTCCTTTACAATGTAAATGTCTCCTAACAAAGGACAAGCAAGTTCCACTCCTCAGAGCCTCCTTCCCTGTCCCAGTTTATTAAAAGTAACCAGCCCCAAATAATCCTCATGCCAAAGAGACATATCTTGGGGTGGCCAATGCCAGTCCCCCACGTTACCCATCCTTCTGGAATCACTGTTATCTGTTAATTGATATCCAATGTCTTAAAAACCATTGTTTGCTTTTTTTTTTTTCTATTGGGAAGGTAATTCCCTATTGCTCTTTCTTTGCCAGAAGTGGAAATTTTAACTTTTTACATCTAAAGTTATGTAATTCCTTGTTATGAGAAAATCTCTATAATATTTGATCTGGCTATGAGAAATACTGACCTTCTACATTTGAGAGCATTGTTTCACACCCATGATTTTGCCACCCAGCTACTTTCCCAAATGCAAGGGTGCATTTGCTACTGTCTCAGCCCAGGTTCTCATTGCTTTTTCTATAATGGAGACGCAATGTGGAGCAGTGGTTAAGAGGCTACACTTAGGAGCTGGAATCTATGGGTTTGTATTGTGGCTCCCAGACTCATATGCTATGTTCCATTGGAGAAGTTTCCAAAACTTTCCATGCCTTCATTTTGTTATGGATAATGTAGAGATTATAGTATGCCTTGTAAGGTCATTGTGAGGACTAAATGAGCTAGTATTTATAAGACCTTTGGAACAGTGGCTGGCATAAGAAGCACCATATGTGGTTGTTAAAAAAAATAAATGGTAAATCCAAAAAGGAATTATAAATGTTGCAGTGAAATAATGGGAAAGTACTATCTGTGATTTCAGGAACCATTATGTAGACAAATAGCTCTCTCATTCCAGTTGTAATGGTTTTATCAATAAATTATGCTTAAATCTTTTATAGCATTATATCACATCCGTATTTTTTTAAATGGGTCATCCTGACAAGATTGAAATTAAATCATTAATCTTATTTTTAATTCAGAATTTTAATGATACTTGCTACTAATACATACAGAGTAATTATCCGCCCTCCAGCTACTCACTAACAAAAGTAAAAAAGGTTCTCTTTTTTTTTTTTTTTTTTAAAGATTTTATTTTTTCCTTTTTCTCCCCAAAGCCCCCAGGTACATAGTTGTATATTCTTCGTTGTGGGTCCTTCTAGTTGTGGCATGTGGGACGCTGCCTCAGCGTGGTTTGATGAGCAGTGTCATGTCCGCGCCCAGGATTCGAACCAACGAAACACTGGGCCGCCTGCAGCGGAGCGCGCGAACTTAACCGCTCGGCCACGGGGCCAGCCCCAAAAGGTTCTTTTTTTAGAAGAAAAGGATAAATATGTGCTTAAAAGGGAAATGTTAAATGATCTGATGGAAGAAATTAGGTCAGTGCCCAGAAACTCAAAGGTCTGGTGGATTCAGGGGAGCACATTTCCTGAGATCTGCTGTTTAAAACTGTATATATACTCATACACACACACACACACACACACACACATATATACACATGTGATGTATATTTCAGGAGAGCAGGACAGATTGACCAGGGTTCCCAACTGTGATGGTTCAATCCAAATGTGGGCAGGACCAAGGGTAACATTCTGATTACCCAATCACTTTCTACGTGGGACATTTTTGCATATAAAGCTTTATTCTGCCACACCTCCATCACTTCTTTATAATTCCAACTCAACAGTAATAAGACAAAATCATCAACATGTAGAATGTTTATGGATTTGGAGGAGACATGAGTTTTAGAACCTTATATTAGATAATCAGAACTGGGTACACGAGTTAGGAAGCTTGTGAATAGACATTTATTTGGGCATTTCATATTGTTTGTATTCTGAAATGTCACTTGACTTGGAGCCAGGAAGTTTGGGTTTAATTAAGTTCCAATTCACCAGTCTCAAGTGGTGAGATCCTGCTCATTAAATGCTGCACGAATTCAGAGAAGTCAGGGAGGAGAGAAGACAGGTGTGCCTTTGTACTGTGTCACCTCCACTTTGCTGAATTACATTCCCTGAAATGCTTTTCCTATATATTTCCCTCCCCCATATGAATCTCCACAGAGGAAATCCTTGGGGGATTAGGAGGGTGAGAGAGAAACAGCTGCCATTTTGCAGATCACAGACAATGTCTCTGATCTGTTGACTCACTTTGTTGGCATGAAGCAGCGGCTGGGTCTGCAAGTGTTCCACTTTCCCCGTTCCTTCTTCACCTTCTCCAACTGGCAGGCTAGATATGGGTGTCTATTAGCTCCATGAGGAAGGGCCCTGGATTCTGCAGGATGCTCTCATCACCAAGGTTAGAGGCAACAATAATAGATACAACTTTCAGTCCATCCTTCGATCATGCTTGTGCGTTCCAGCTAGCTCCCCAGCCCTCCCACTTAATGTTCCCCTTCCCTTCCCAACCACTCACCCTGTGGACTTCCAGCTCCAGCATCAGACGCAAAGACAACAGTCTTAGGGAGCCTGCTCAGCCAGCTCCACAAATGTGTAAAGTCACATCCCTGTAACAAAGATATATACATCTTCTAGGGGTTGTGCATCTATGAAAACACCCTGATTGATATGAGGAATAGGAAAAAAGTAGAAGGCCCAGAAAATGTATAAATGAGCCTGATGACAAAATGGTGAGAATAAATACCCTCCTTTCATCGTGATGGGACTTGAGCCTTTTGTAAACTCCACACACTGAATAAACGTGTTCACCAGAGTGAGTTTATTCATCTATAATTTGGAAAAAGAAATGATCATCAGTGGAGATATCAACTGGTATGCTTTAGTTTAATAACTAATATAAGGAGTAATGGTTTTAAGCGTCTGAAGAATAATTTTTTTTAACTTTACATCATATTCTCTAGATATGAAATGGTAAAAAATAGGATTTTCTTTCTACTCCTTTAAAAGTAAATATATAATAAAACTAATGAAATAATGAATTATAGATTTGTTTAAAGGAGCCAGAGATCAGACAATGAGAATGACTGTCTTTAAAGATTTTTCTCTTTTTGTATTTCTTAAAAATAAAATAAAAATAAACAGAGATGCACATACCTTTTGATCAAGAAGTAGGCAAGGATAGAAGATGACTATGCAGCCTTCTTACCAGAGCCCACACAGCATTTCCAACAGGGGGAGTCTCCTGTCTGGGATTCAGAAAGGCAATGCCTTTCTCTTTTTGTTGTTGCCATTCTGTGACCAAAGTTCCTCCTCCATCCCGACACACTACCCACGTGTCCTAACACCAAAAATGGAGTAAGTTTGAATATGCAGGACAGTTGCTTCGTTAGCAGCCTAACTAGTAGGATGTTGAAGAATGGGATGCCCAAATCTTCAATGTTGCAAGGAGTAGTTTCTCTTAAAGTGATGCTTCTCAAATTTTAATGGGTGTAAGAGTCATCTAGGAAACTTGTTCAAATGCAAATTCCATTCTGGGAGTGGGTTGGGTTCTAAAATCCTCCATTTCCTACAAGCTCTCAGGCAAAGAGGATGTTAGTGGTCCAAGAATCACAGTCCCAATCAAAAGGCCTTAAAGACCATGGATTTCCAAATTCCTTCAATGTACTTCTTTTTAAGTGAGAGGCACAGTGACTCAATTATATTATAAAGATCGGAGTATCATCAGGACATATTTATCCGCCAATGTGAGGTGTCACTGCCTTTGTGAAGGTTTTCCAGTTTTTCTCACTGACTCCACAATACGAGGTGTGTGATTTTGATGAATAGCCTGGACATTGTTTACTTCTTCCACATACTGACTTAGACGTGCATTGTGAAGCTTCATAATACGTAGGTGATGGTAAAACGTATTCTTCAATTAAAGAGCCAGTTTACCTACCCATCACATGCAGAATATTCAGGACCAAGGTTTAAAAGCGTAGGGGAGGAAGACTTTTCCTCTATCTAACGTGGGTTCGTCTGGCCGGAGAACGAATTAAATTCACATGAGACAGAATAGCAGGAGAAAATTAAACAAAGCTTTATGAGGAACCATGGCCCGGGGCCTTTCTTCTCGAAGGAAGAAAGGGCACCGAAGAAGTGGGGTGCACACAGTGGTTATATACCCCTGTGGGGACCTGAAATTGGCCACCCCAAGATATGTCTCTTTGGCATCAGGACTATTTGAGGCTGATTGCTTTTGATAAACTGGGACAGGGAAGAAGGCTCTGAGGAATGGAACTTGCCCTTTGTTAGGACACATTTACATTTGTAAGGTAAATCTCTATCTGTAAAAGGTGCCTCCCTCTCTGTACCAGGAAGAAGAAAGGAGATGACCTTCTCTCTAAAAACTCTTAATCAATACCAAAGGCAAGGACTTAAAATCTGCATTTTATTGTGCCTGTCTGGTAACCTCCTGTAACTGACTTCCCTCCCCCTCCCAACGTTGGCATTTCTTTAAGGATTAAGCATCTTTCCTTAGGCTAGGAACTGATTGCTGGGCTCACCTGTGACCGCCCAGCTCCAGACAATCGACTTGCCTCCGGCTACGCCCTCCGAGACAGCAGACCCACTACCTGCTGTGTCCATCAAGCACTGCGCCGACGGGGCAATCTTGTGACTATTGTGGGAGGGACATTTCAATCACATGTGAAACAACCCGTTTGGGGGTATATAACCACTGTGTGCACCCCACTTCTTCGGTGCCCTTTCTTCCTTCGGGAAGAAAGGCCCCGGGCCATGGTTCCTCATAAAGCTTTGTTTAATTTTCTCTTGCTATTCTGTCTCATGTGAATTTAATTCGTTCTCCAGCCAGAAGAACCCCCATTTGGGGAGAGGACATGTCCTCCTCCCCTACACCCCCAAACAGGATATTTCACATATGATTGAAATGTCCCTCCCACAATAGTCACAAAATTGCCCTGTCGGCACAATGCTTGATGCACACAGCAGGTAGCGGTCTGCTATCTCGGAGGGCGTAGCAGGAGGCAAGTCTATTGTCTTGAGCTGGGTGGTCACAGGTGAGCCCAGCAATCAGTTCCTAGCCTAAGGAAAGATGCTTAATCCTGAACGAAATGCCAACGTTGGGAGGGGGAAGGAAGTCAGTTACAGGAGGTTACCAGACAAGCAGAATAAACAAATGCAGATTTAAGTCTTTGCCTTTGGTATTGATTAAGAGTTTCTAGAGAGAAGGTCATCTCCTTTCTTCTTCCTGGTACAGAGAGAGGCACCTTTACAGATAGAGATTTACCTTACAAATGTAAATGTGTCCTAACAAAGGGCAAGTTCCATTCCTCAGAGCCTCCTTCCCTGTCCCAGTTTATCAAAAGCAATCAGCCTCAAATAATCCTGATGCCAAAGAGACATATCTTGGGGTGGCCAATTTCAGGTCCCCACAAAAGGAACGGCCACAAAACATGTTTGATTTTGAAACTAAACACTTGATTTAGTTACATCCTGACACCACAAAGTGAAATGGAAATTTAGCAATTATCCTTCTAATTCAAAGGCGGGATGAGTCCTGAACTATGTGGTAGGGCTATTTTGACACTAAACAAACTAACAGCTGAAGCATAAAAAAGAAAAGCAACAGATTGGCCATGGAAAAGCAAAGAGGAAGAAAACGAAAGTTGTTTATAAAGGATATGAGACAAAACAATTCAAAAACAATAACCACATTTAGAAACAAGATAACAGATTAAGAATAAAAATGGATCAAGTCCAGACTGCTTCCGTAATCTGTTGGTGATTTACATTTAAAAATAAAAACCTAGTGAATTTCAAATTTCCTTTGCAAATATGGATGTTCCCTGTCTTTTTTTTTTTTTTTTGAAAATATAATACTTATGGGAGGCCTATATTTTCTGTGATATTTTGCAAGCTGCTAGCAGGAGACACAAAATAGAAAAAAAAATTCTAAAAGAAAAAAACGGGAACAATATTCAAGTCTGTAAAATAATAATTGAATTGAAGATGTTATTAATTAATTCTCTTTTACCTTTCATAAAGGATCAGAAAGAGCAAAGAACCTGTGCTGTATGAATAAAATATATATATATATATTTTTTTTTTTTTTTCTTTTTAAAGGACAAAGAAAAAGAGATTCCAGTATGGCAGCCATTTTGGGGATGTGGGTGGAAGATTTACAAATCAAAGACCTGGTACTAAAGATCACTTTACTAGTCTGACCCCACCCAAACCACAGAGGATGTGTTTGCCCCTCATCTTTCAGGCAATCACACCATTCTGCATAACAGCCAAGGTTCTGTTTATCTCTTAATTCAGTGACTTCTGCTCAGTAAGTCTGGGATGAGATGTGAGAATTTGCTTTTTTACTAAGTTGCCAGGACATTCTCATCTTCCTGGTCTAAAGTCCACAGTTTGAGAACTACTATTTTATATCATGGTGTCTCCAACTCGTTATTTACAGTTCCCTTTCCTTGTGTGTGTAGGAATTAGTTACCAATTACAAGTTCTCAATTTTCCTCTTCTTACTCTTGTATAATACAAATTATAAACACATATAAAACGCATATGTACATAAGGAAAAAGAAAAAGAAAAAACTTCATTATAAAGAAAAACCTTTAGAAATACTACATAAATTTGTAGCCAAGCCTGTCTGTCAAAGAAAGAGAACGTAGAAAAACTGTGCGGATTTGTAGTCACTTAAGAAAAAAATGCTCAACATTCTATTACATTCTAAAGCGCACCAATGATACCACTTCTAACATACCACTTTCTTTTTAATATATGAACTTTAGTTTATTTAACTCTTTAGCTATTACAAATATTGGTGCAATACGTACTCAAGTACAAAAATCAGTTTTGAAATGTGTGCACGTATAAAACAAATTTCTAACAGTGCAATTATTATTTCAAATGGCATATACGTTTCTTTTTCTTAGATTTCATTTTATTTTTTTATTAATTTTTTTTTATTGTGGTAACATTGGTTTACAACATTATGTAAATTTCGGGTGTACATCATTATATGTTGATTTCTGGGTAGATTACAAGACATCATACAACTTTTGATATTAAAATATTTCATTCTCAATGAAGAAATGTGGTGTGATTCAAGGCACCATCAGGGCCAGCAAATTCCGATGCCGGAGGCCCCTTGGCCCCAGAGAAGCCCAAGCAGGGTTCGTATCCAAGCACTTGCCCTGCAGAGCAACACTGGTCAGGACACGCCCAGTGCCATCTATCTGCTTTATCAGTCCTTATCAAGACTGATTTGCTAGAGTTTTGCTCCTTTACAGAAATAGGAGTGTTCTAATAGGTAGACAGAAATAGTTTATCAGAAAATTACACTCTATTCATTTCCTATAGTTCCTGTAACCAATCACCATGAACTTATCGATTTAAAACAACACCGATTTATTTTCTTACATTTCTGGAGGTCAAAATTCTGACTGGGTCTTACCAGGCTAAAAATCATGGTGTTGGCAGGATTGAATTCCTTTTGGAGGCCCTCAGGGAGAATTTATTCTCTTGCATTTTCCAGCTTCGAGAGGCTGCCCTCATACCTTGGCTCTTGGGCTCCTTCCTTAACCATCACAGCCAGCAACATCGGGCTGATTCCTTCTCACATTGTCTCCCTCTTTCATTTATAAGGACCATTGTGATTACACTGAGAACACCTGGATGATCCAGGAAAATCTGTCCGTCTCATCTCAAGATCCTTAACCACATTTGCAAAGTCTCTTTTGCCATTTAAGGTAACATATTTGCATGTTCTCAGGATTAGGATATGGATATCTTTAGGGTGCTCATTTTCCTGCCCACCAAGAACTAAAACATGACCAGCCAGTCTCCAGAAAGAAATTTCTCTCAAAGAAGGAAATAATCCAGTGTCTTCAATCTCATCCCTTTTCCAACAGATTCTAGTAGGCTCTGGCAGGATTTTGAAAATGCTAAATGGATTTGTAAGCCCCACATTATCTCATCAATTTATTTTTGTCTGCCTTGCCACCTCATAAATGGTGCTCCATAAATCCATTAAAGAACTAGTAGGCAAAATTAGAGGTCACATCTAACTTTTTACCTTATTTGACTTCTTTCCATTTTGGATGCTTTTGAGAAGAGACTGCACAAAATTCTCTTCACTCTTATTTTTAAGATTTTTTTTAAGCTGCTGCCATAATTATACAAGAAAATATAAGAAATACAGATAAATAAAAATCAATTAAAATTTAAGTTCTTTGACCTTACTCTGATATAACCATTGCTAACATTTTCATGTATAAACTTCGAGCCTTTTAGTTACTCCTGTGTAAACATGGTCTTGTGCATAGATGGATTTTTAATCAAAATTGGACAACACTGTACATATTGTGCTTCTGTTTTCTTCACTTAATATCTTCTGATTTCCTCTTCAATTTAGATCTCCATTGGCACTGGAATGGGTGCACAGTATTCTATTATATATTTGTGTAGGTTACATAGGAAATAAATATCCCCTCCTCTTTGACACACAAGTAGTTTTATACATATTATTTTAACTTTACAAAATATCTTAATATCTTAAACGTCTCATTGCATTATTTTTCAAAAATTTTCTACAAAACTGACTCACCCAAATGCATTTTGAAACCATTTCTTCAAGTTAAAACGTCGATATTTTGAATGAATTTGCATTAGATTGCATCAAGTGGAATTCGTCTTCATAATATTGTCTGTGTAGACCCGCACGAGTTATGCCTCCCTACTTAGTCACTTTTGATTAAATCAGGTCTATTTTTTTTTTAATGTCCTCTCACTAAGTTTAGTAAATCCATTTTTCTTCATACAGATCCAGAAATTTTCTTATTAATTTTGGTCCTCCCTAAGTTTATAGCTATTGTGCAAACATTATAACATTATGTTTCCTAACTGGTTATGACTTGAACATAAAACACAAATTGATTTTCTATTTTGCAACAGTTTTTTTTTAAATTAACTGTTTTATCCTTAGGTTTCATAATGAACTTATATAATTTGTAGTATTATTTATTTTAAGCTAAGTCTTTTGGTCAACTATCAGACCATCTTCAAATATCAATAATTTCGCCTCCTTTTATCAAATCTATGTCATTATCTTTTTCTGAAGAAAAATTTTAAACGAAAATGGAGAGAGAATTCTTGTTATATCATTGATTGACATTAATGGAAAATGTCTAGTGTTTCGCCTTTAGCATGACTACACTTTTGAAGTATTTTTTTTCTCATGTTAGGAAATTTTCTTCTCTTGCTATTTTATTAAGAATCAGTATTGGGTGTGGATGTTGAATTTTAGCAAATTCGTCAATGTTATTTATGAACAAAATTGCTTACTCTTTCTGCCATGTGCCATTAATACGAGTTATATATTTGGAGTTTATAATCCTGACCTGTCTTGCATTCCTGAAATAAATCATATTTGGTAATGACATAGTGTTCTTTTAATATCTTGATTTCTTTCTCTATTCTTGGAAAATTATAAATACACAGGAATCTTATGCTCCTTCATGATTTAAAACAACTCATTGCATTTTATGACATAATTCTTTGACAACTTCCTCAATGTCTTTTGGAGACATCGGTCTAAAGTTTTTACCTCTTTTTGAGTAAATTTTGATACTTTATGTTTTCGCAAAAATAATACTCCAGTTCATTCTCATTTTCAAATGTTATATGTGTGTGAAATATATATATATCTTTGATAAGTGTTTTAATTTCTCTATATTTGACTATACATAATTTTCTTCCTTCACTTTGGATAGCTGTAAGTTTTAAAAATTTCTCTCATAGTTATACATCTGACATTACATTTTGATGTTTGTTCTCTAGAAAATCACATCTAGTATGCTTTTATAAAAATGCATTTTCTTCTCTAATTCATTAATTTTCATTATTATTTATTAAATCTTTTTCATTTGTTCTGGTCTATCTTTAAAGTTCTTAAGTAAATGCTAAATTGTTCGTATTCATTTATTTTGAGTAATAAACCAATCTGAAGCTGTACTATTTGCCTCTGAGCACATCCCCCGCATCTGTAAGTTGAAAATAAACTGTTCACATTGTTGATTTTGGTCTATTGATAGTTTTAATATGCAGCTTCGCTCCAGCCCCACTTCTTTTTATCCTCCACATCTCTCAGAAACCTTAACAGAATTCTACTGATCCTGGGTAATACACTTAAATTCTCCATTTCCTGTAAAACAAATTTAAATTCTTCAGTATGATATGCCTTATCTTTTCTGATCTGACCTGACCTACTGGTTGACCTTCAAGCTTGACAACCTCTACATGAATCCTACTCTCAAACTTATGGGCACATTTATAATTCTTCTAATGGACCACAAAACATTTTTCCCACCCTTCCACTTGAGTGAACCCTCTTCATCAAGATTCACCTCCATTGTTCCATCCTGTATGAATTCTTCTTTTGCCCCCTGAATCAGAGCAAATCACTTTCTACTTTCTTCCAGACTTGATCATGCCCTTTTATTTCTTCTATATCACTTCCACACTGTGCTTCGATTTCCTGTCTTCTCTTTTTTTCACTTCCCTCTCTCTCTCCCATTCCTTCAATGGAACCTCAACTCCTAACACAGGAACTGCTGCAGAGTGGGTTCTTGATCTGCTTTTGTTGAATGAACAAATCGGTCATGATTGTCTAACTCATCCCACCATCTTTCATGACTTTTTTACTTTATTGTCACAATTTCAGATCCAGTCATCTCTCATATAATCAGGCACTTAAGGTACAGATAATAAGTAGATAATCCAAATCCCATGATAATGCCATTAACAGCCTTTTGTACTTAATAATCATCTAACTCTCCCTTTGGCAGGGCCAATCTCAGGCAGCTTTGTGAATTTTGTCGTAAAGTTGTAGCCACAAAATATTAGAACCAGAAGTGACTTTTGAGATATCCAGTCCAGGCACCACATTGCAGGGAGGCAAAGCTGAGCCCCACAGTTTCCGGTCTGAAGATATCATTAAGGTGCAGATAGTGCAAGGACTGAAGTCCATTCCCAGAACGTTCTCCCATGTTCTTTCTAATACTCCACAGCTGAGAGCCCTCTCAGCTCCCGTTTCCAAAGCCTTCCCTCTCTCATCTACTCCTGTACACTCCTACACGTGCTGCGAGGAGCCCATAACTACTATGTCCGCCAAACCCCAACCCCACCGTACTAAGTAAACCAGAAAAAGCCTCTCCAGGAAAATGCAGCTCTCATACCTTCCAACCAAAAAACAAATGATCAAAATATACTAAAAGACAGTTTAAAAAATGCACTTTAAGAAAAATAAAATACCCTTACCTCTATTACTGATTAGAGTAGAAACTGGCACCATTCTTTGGGAAAGCATTTCAGCGATATGCTTCAAAAACTGTGAAACTGTTCACAACCAACATTCTAGATGAATCAAGGTGCCTACCCTCAGAACAGGGAACATCACGGCCCATCTCCTAGAAACTCTCGACGTCACAAACAGGCGGAGTCACAACACTGTGACGTCATCGTGGGCTGGGTCTTGAACTAGTTGAGAAGCGAGAGATACATGCGAGCCTCTGTCCTGTCCAGCCAGAGGAAGGTTAAGGACAGTCGCCACCTGGTTTGTACTAGGATATATTATAGAAAAATATCATTGTAAGATGCAAGCAGTCTCTCCCACTCTTTCTGTCCCATGGCTAGTGGTAGAGATTGTGGGGGCACAGAAATGGAGGAAGCTTACTAGAAAGAAACTATTTAGGGATGGAGGTCGGTTCCAAGACGACACATTCCAGACTCGATTCTCTTGAAGATGCTTATTCTGGACCGAGAAGGGTCTTAACTTCAAATGAGACCTTCCCCTTGTTCGTCTGTCTTGGCAGTGGGGCAAAGGTGAGAAGACGTGGATGAAAAGATTAGAATTTGAAAACTCTTTACCATAGAAACCAGACTCATTTAGGTGAAGTCCCTTTCCCTCATAAAATTCATCTCCATACGCAAATGTATGGTACACCGGTCACAATTAATGGTCTGATATTGATCCCTTATCATTAACCTAAGTCCATACTTTATTCATATTCCCTTACTTTTTACCTAACAACCCTATTCTGTTTGAGGATGTCATCCAGGATGCTACGTTACTTCCAGTCCTCTTGTCATCTGAGGCTCCTCTTGGCTGTGACAATTTCTCAGACTTTCCTTGTTTTTGATGATCTGGAAAGTTTGGAGGACGATTGCTCAGGTGTTTTGGAGAATGTCACTCAATTGGGATGTGTCTGATGCTTTTCTCATGTTTAGGTTATAAACATGAGGTTACAAGTTTTTGGAAGAGAGACAGAGGCAAAGTACCATTTTCATCACATCCTAGCAAGGGAACATTCTATCAGCATGACACCATAGTTGGTGTTGAACTTGGTCCCCTGACCAAGGTAGTATTTGTTAGATTTCCCCATTGTAAACCCACTTTTTTTTTTTAAATAATAATTTGATACATACAAAAACGTGCAAAGAAGAAAACTTAAATTAGCTGTAAACAAATCATTGCACAATTACATTGAATTATATTTATTCTTTTAGTTATATCTATATGTCTGCATCTGTATATATCTATAGCTATATTTATATGTATCCAATAGTTTAACTTGCTTTGTTAATTCATATATTGCACCTTTTGTCCCTATGATTAGCTATCCTGGAACACCATCACTAAATAGCTGCACTGAAAGTCAACTCCTTTTTATTTGAACAGTTCTCCATTTGGGGCATTTAGCTTCTGGCCATCTCTTCACTGTTAATAACAGAAGTTGGAAGAGCATACAATTAAATCTTTGCACACATCAATGATTGTTTGCTTAAGCTGTATTTCTAGGAATGGAATTGCTAGGTCAAAGGATATTCATTTGTTTAAAGCCTTTTCTATATTTTGCCATATTTCCTTCTGGAAAGTTTGTAACAAATAACCTCCCATCGGAAGCCCTTAAGTATGCTTATTTCCCATGGATGCCACCAATATTTGATGTTAATATAGTATATATATTATCAGATGCATATATTATTTAAATATAGAGAATTTGTATATACACACATTATATATATACTATTGGTTCTGTTTCTCTGGAGCATCCTGACCGAAACATCCTGAAAGCTTTCTTTAACCTAACCCTAGCATGACATAAGTACGCCAAGGAATAAACTTCAGGCAAGACCTGCAGAACAATGAACTAGAACATTAGCCAACTTCACCATTTATTTTCTCAGACCGGCTCAGATCACAGACTGAAAGGCCAAAGCACAGTCCAGGCATGACTCTTCACCTGTTCTGACGATATTTTCCAAGTAAAACCAGGCATTGAGAGCAAGTCAGAGATGCATCAGGCGATTAATGAAGGTGTGATGGGGCGTGCGTAGACTGCAAGTTGTGTAGACAATTTCAGTGGAAACAAGGAGCTCATTGACTGTCACTGAAGCTTCTTAAAATTGCATTACAATTTCCCCAGGTGCTACATAAGTTCTCTGGCCATTTTAATTGTGCATGAAAGAAGAATTTGCCCTGTGTGCATGGCTAAGTAGTGGGAAGACATTCTACTGTTATAATGCCAGAGGCATAAGCAAACGTGTTTAGGGGCATGTTGTTACAGATCACACTTAAAAGATTGTCAATAAATAAATAAATAAGGGAAACAATTTGGAGCCAGCCCCGGCGCCCTAGTGGTTAAGTTTGGCACGCTTCACTTTGGCAGCCCAAGTTCGGCTCCCAGCCACAGACCTATACCAGTTGTTTGTCAGTGGCCTTGCTGTGCTGGTGGCTCACAAACAAAAAGAGGAAGATTGGCTGCAGATGGGAGCTCAGGGTGAATCTTTCTCAGCCAAAAAGAAAAAAACTGTCAAGGTGTTTGCAGGGCCATTATCTGCCTTTCCACTAAACAGACTCATGTTCTTACATTCCCACTCCATGCAGTGTAACTTTGAAAAATGCCTCCTAGACTTCAGTCTGAAAATCCCTCCATCATGGATGAATTACAATTCATCTTTTAAGCCCTTTTTTATTGACTGGATGGATCATTTTCACTTTGTAGCTCATGGTAACTCATGAAATCCCATCTTTACAAGGAAAATTCTCAGAAAAACATCTCTCTTTTTACTATCTTAGAATTCTTTAGTGTTACAGATATCTTGAAGCTAAATGCGCAGGGCAGTATGTTGAATTCTAGCTGAACTAGAGGAGAGATGATTGCTATCTCTTTAAATATTTTTAAATTGATTTAATTATGGATTGTTGATTTCAAACTTGAGAAAATAAAATCCCGTCCTGGAAATTGGAGCATTTTTACCTTAAAATATATATTTTAGAAAAGTTTTGAATTGGCATCACACATCACTTAACTCACCCAAGGTAAGCACTTGAATAGCAAAAGTAAATTAACATTAATTAATGCCAACAGCCCATAATCATATTTTTAAATATAGCTTTTATTTTCCAATGTCATGTGACATTTGAATGCTCTTTTGAGTTCCTGTGCTCTCATTTTTTTTTTGGTTGATTCAGCTTTTCCCACTTTTGCCCTCTGCTGAAAGCTACAGGTGGGGGTAAGATTGACAACCAATTCTGCAAGAGTCATGTCATATGGAGAGAGCACTGAGTGGAGATGAGAATGATGGAAAGTGGATGACGAAATTTAACTTTTAGGACAAGCTTCACTGCTAAACAGCTGTGCTTTACATAAACCAGTAGATGCCTCTGAAACATAGTTTCCTCATTCTTCGAATGAATATGCATTTTATATGTCTCAAAATTAACGGATTAAAATGAGATAACGGTTATGAAAGTACTTCGTAATCCACAAAGTGCTTTCTGGTTGTAAGACAGCATTATTGTTTTTAACCTAAAACTAAGTTAAGTAAACTGCTCAGTATAATTTAAAAGTACATTTTTCTTTACATAGTTTCAATACTTTCTAAGATTATTACCCAGAACTTTGTTAGCATTTCTATATTGTTATAAAAATTTGTATGTCATGGGGTAAATCTGACATCTATTTTTTTGTTGTTGTTGTTTTTTATTTGGGGGAAATGTTAAAATTGATTTCAAATTTTCGTTAATATTAAATTCTGCTAGTGCTATTTGGGAATTAACACTTTCTTATTAATGCAAGTTTAAGATCATTTATTAAATAGTAGCACATCTCACACTGGCCATATTTTGTAAACAATGAATGAAAGTATATATGTCAAAATTTGAACACAGACTTAACTTAATTTTAGTACTCTTCCTACATGTATAGAAGACCAAGAAAAACCTCTGCAGGACATCAACAAGAAACCAAGAGCTAACATTATACTCAATGGTGAAAGGCTGGATGCTTTCTCCTTAGGATCAGGAACATGACAAGGATTTCTGCTCTTGCCACTTCTATTCAACATTATACTGGACATTCTAGCCAGGGCAATTAGGGAAGAAAATGAAATAAAAAGCTTGCAAATAGAAAAAGAAGAAGATGATTTTTATTTGCAGGTGTAATGATCTTGTATATACAAAATTCTAAGGATATAAGATCAATATGAAAAATCAATCAAGGGCTGGCCCCGTTGCCGAGTGGTTAAGTTCGTGCGCTCCGCTGCAGGCGGCCCAGTGTTTCGTCAGTTCGAATGCTGGGTGTGGACATGGCACTGCTCATCAAACCACACTGAGGTGGCGTCCCATATGCCACAACTAGAAGGACCCACAACGAAGAATATACAACTATGTACCGGGAGGCTTTGGGGAGAAAAAGGAAAAAAATAAAATCTTTAAAAAAAATCAATCAAATTTCTGTACATGCAAGCACTAATCCAAAAATAAAATTGAGAAGACAGTTCCATTTACAATAGCAGTGAAAATAATAAAATGCTTAGGAATAAATTATTTGAAAAAAGTGCAACTTATACTCTGAAAACTACAAAACAATGCCGAAGGAAAATAAAAAAGACTTTAATAAGTGGAAAGACATCTTATGTTCACGATTTCGAAGATACAATATTGCTAAGATAGCAATATTCACCAATGTCATCTACATATTCATTGCAATCCCCATCAAAATGCTAATGGCCTGTTTCAGAAATGGAAAAGTTAAATAGTTTTCAACCATGAAATGAAGTACTGATACATGCTACAACGTGGATGACTCTTGAAAACAGAATGCTAAGTGAAGAAACCAATCACAAAAGACCACGTATTTTGTGAGTGCATTTGTATGAAATGTCTAGAACAGGCACATCTGTTGACACGGTAAGCGTATTAGTGTTGCCTAGGACAGGGGAAGGGGTCCTAAGGAATTGCATCTAAAATGTACAGGTTTTCCTTTTGAGATGATGAAAATACTCTAAAATTTATTGTGATCATTATATAATTCTGTGAATATAATAGAAACCATCGTGCACATTAAATGGGCAAATTGTGTGGTATGTGAATTAGGTGTGAATTAGTTCTCAATAAACCTGTTACAGAAAAACAAAAGCCTCTGGAAACCTGAGTTCTGTAGCTTGCACCACTTTTTATAACTGAGTTAATTCTCAGGGTGTTAATGTACTTTTCCTCCTGTATCCCACAGTCTATATTGAGCTGAGACAGAAGGCAAACTCTGGGAACTTCGGCTTATTTTACTTCCTTAGGATAAGTGAATTAATTCCTTCTTGTGCGGATTTGGAGAAAAATTTCATATTTGAAAGTATGGAGTTCTGATTAACACAAGCGACTGATAATCAATCTAATGTGTCTAGAGTAATTGTTAATGCTGGACTTTTGATGATACTAAATAAGTGAGCAAGTGGAAGCATCTCTGTCCTCAAATCCAGTATGACCTAGGCCAAGAGATAGATTTCCTAAAAAATTGTCTGTTAATATCATTTATAGTATATATATATAATTTTGTGTATGTGTGTGAGGAAGATTGTTCCTGAGCTGACACCTGTGCCAATCTTCCTCTATCTTTGGATCTGAGTCATCACCACAGTGTGGCTTGATGAGTGGTGTGTAGGTCTGCACCTGGGATCCAAACCTATGAACCCCAAAGCAGAGCATGTGAACTTAACCACTACGCCACTGGACCAGTCCCTATAATATATTTTTGAAGGCAGACATTATAAATTTACATGTAGCCAAATCAATAAATCTATATGGCACTCAGGTTTCTGTCTCGCTTTGAAAGTCATCTCCACTTAGCACTCTACTTGTAAAATGATTCCTATTCTCTTCTAGACTTTCTAAACTCATATTTAAATTTATATAAGGAATAAAATAAGCCATAAGTAGATAAATAGTAATATCTGCTATCCATCTATTGTCTATCTATCATCTATCTATCTAAGCTATCTTTCTATCTATCGTCTGTTTCTATCATCTATCTCTTTCTGTCTCTCTATATACACATAGATATTATTTAGTATATATTCTGTAATGCATATAGTATATAGTTACTATATACAGTAACATATGTAGTTATATATACATATATGCATATATACACATATATATGTGTGTATGTATGCACCTAAATATTTTTCCCTCCAATGACCATATTACCTTCCCAGAACTATTTGTTAAGTGTACTATCTCTTGTTCACTGATTTGGGATGTTCTTTTTGTCATATACTAAATTCTTCACTGTAAATCAAACTATTTGTGTACTCTTTGTCCTGCTCTCTGTGTGTATTCCTGTGCCAATGCCAAGTAGCTCTAACAACTGCAGCTTTATAATATATCTGAATATCTAGAGGGGCTGGTCCTTCCTCATTACTCTGAAAATCAGTTTTTCTAGTACTCAAAGAAATCCTGTTGGCATTTATGTTGAGATTGTCTTCAATTTACAAATTAATTTAAGGAGATTGACATCTTTACAAGACTAAGTCTTCCTCACCAAGAAAAAACCCCACATTTTTCCACTTATTTAATTCTTATTTAATATCTGTCAACGTTTCAATATTTTCTCTCTATATTGTACGTGGCTTGCTAAATTCATTTTGAGGCACTTTATTTTTTGATTACTTAGTAAGGTGAGTTATCGTCCTGTCAGTTTATTCTCTAACGTATTGTTATTCATATGTGGGGAAATTATTGAATTTATGTGTGAATTTCATAAACAATCATGTTACTTTAATGTTTTAATGTCTTCATTTTTTTTTTAATTTTTTATTTTCCTTTTTCTCCCCAAAGCCCCCCGGTGCATAGTTGTATATTCTTCGTTGTGGGTCCTTCTAGTTGTTGTATGTGGGACGCTGCCTCAGCTTGGTTTCATGAGCAGTGACATGTCCGCACCCAGGATTCGAACCAACAAAACACTGGGCCGCCTGCAGCAGAGCGCGTGAACTTAACCACTCGGCCACGGGGCCAGCCCCTTAATGTCTTCATTTTTATTTTCTGGTTGATTCTCTTAGGTTTTAGTTATAAAGCTAACCCTCCTGAAACATAATAAGTCCACCTCATCTTTTATAATAGGTATATAATTTATTTCTTTCTCCTATGTATTGCATTAGATAGTAATTCTAGAATAATATAAAGCATTGATATTCTGGGAAATCTTGAAAGCAAATAAAGAAAATGTGTTCTCTGGAAGGCTCAAGACAGAAAAGATAGAATTAGATGAAAAAAACAGGCAAACTGGTGAAGTTCCAGGAAGAAACAAAAGAACGAGGATCAGTGTTTCTGCACAAGAAAGAACTCTGACCCTCCATGGCTCTTTGGGGATTTTACAGGAGTCCCACCAGGCTGAAATGAGCCAACTCTTGACAGTCCCCCAGGGAGCTGCACCTGCACAACTGCACTTACATTGCCCCAGGGGTCTAGGTGGCCTCTGTGGTGGTATTAACTAGCCCTAGAAGAAAATTGCTGAGATGTAGCTTTGGGAGGGCACCGCCCCTCATTCCTCAATGGAGGGCATCAGGCTCAACTCCAGTAATGGAGATAATGGTTCACAGATATCTTCCATGACTATGGTTTTGTCTGCTCCTCCCTGAACTGTCTCACCTACATGAGACCCCCACCCCTCATTTAGGTTGTGAGCTTCATGGGGGAAAACAGGTCCAGATCCTTTTCAGAAGTCTCAAAGAAGCTGATCATTCATTTTCTTAATATATTTTTAAAAACCTCAAACATACAGAAAGTTCTAAGTACAGCATAAAGAACTATTTTTATTTTCCTGAAATATTTTAAGTAAAATGGAAACGATGCATCATTAGTGCTGAAAATTTACTACCTATTTTCTACAAACAGGGAAACTCTCTTGTACCAAAGTAAGAAAGTTAATCTGGATCCATTAGTACCATCTAATCATCAGACCTTATTCAAGTTTGCCAATTATACCAATCATGTCCTTTGGAGTCAAAGAATACATTCCACACTCACACAATGATTTAGGTTATGGTATCTTTCCAGTCTCCTTCAGTCTGGAGCAGTCCCAAAGGTCTCTTTTTGACCCCTACAAACTTAATAATTTTGAAGTTCCTGGGCCAGTTATTTTGTAGAATGGCCCTCAAATTGGACTTGTCTGATTCTCTGTATGATTCTACTCAAGTTATGTATCTTTGGCAGGACTATCCCGGAAGTAACGAGGTATTCTCTTTTGATGCAATCATATGGTGAACAATATTTAATAGTGCCATTATTGATGATGGTCACCTTGATCATTCAGTTAAAGTGACCTCTGTCATGATTCACTCTAAAATCGCTCATTTGCCCTTTGTAATTAAGTATCCATTGGGCAGTTCTTTCAAACTATGAACGTAGCCTATTCTTCATCAATCTTTCTATTCATTTATTTATATCAATATGGATTCATGGTTTCTCATTTCATTCAATGGCTTATAATCCATTAGTATTGTTGGTTGTTTTGATACTCAAACTGTCCCCAATCTGACCAGTGAAAGCTCCTTCAAATTGGCTTTGGTGTCATTTGACATGACCTCATGATTTGGACACTCTCTGACACAAGATATTCCTGACTCATCTTGTAATTTTCCTGACCCGGTGCTGGACTCTGCCATTTTTCCAAGGAACTATGGTATCTCTTGAATGAAGAAGAGTATGTAGAAGCCAAAATCCGGGTCCTTGACGTGCTCATTACCATTGGATGATCCATGTTCCCAGACCCTCGTAGTCAACAGAACTAGGGAATATGTGCACACATTTATAGCTACATTCATTTGTTTATGTCTCTGACTGCATCAAAAAGCACGAGTTAGCACTGATACCTCTAATTTTATTTCCACACCACAGTCTTCATTCTAGCTTTCTCTATCTTTAATTTTAATTCCCTTATCTGACCATGAGAAATTTGGTTCCCATTTTTCCTAATATATGTGCTTATTTGTTCATCCTTTCTATATGTAGCCAATCACTCATAGCTGCTCACCCCCACAGTGACCCACATCCCTTGTCCCTTTGTTTGGACTTTAACATTCCACCAGGCAGCCTTCCTATCTGGTCACTCCTTGCACTACCTCTGACATTTTACTCAGGAGCACTGGGCTCTCTCTCCACCCTGGTGTGGACACCAGTCTTTCTCAACCCCACTCTATGGATTTAGGACTGAATTGATCAAGAAAGGAGGAAGAAGAAGAGGACATGAGAGAATTCCAGGAATATTTTAACTCCAACCTAAGGCTGGTCTTACCTGTGAAGAAAATATTTGACTCTATTTTCCACAGCAAAGGAATAATCATGGACTGTACTAGATAAGGTAACCCTGGCTGATTAAATAAGCCCAAAACTGTATAGTAGCTCAAACATTGGAAAAGCTTCTCTTGCATAGTGTCCAAAACAGGTTATCTTGACTAACAAATGACTCCCCTCTAAGGAATGGTGCAGGCACCAGTTCCTGTCCATCGTTTGTTGTCATAATTTTTCATAGCCAAATTCTCAGGATACCATGCCTGTCTCCATCCCAGCCAGCTGAGAAAGGAAAGAGAATGAAGCCTATCATCAGGAGGTTTTTATGTAGTGGGATTGAAAGTGGCCTCCATGAATTCTGCTCATATCCCATAACTCAGGGCCTCACTACAACACAAGTTGGACACATGCTGTTGACGTGTCCAAGAAACAAGGAAAGAGACTTGGAAACAGTTAACCAGTCTCTGCCAGGCAGAGTATACCACAATTCAAATGGAGATTGCCGTATGGGCACTAAATGATGAAAAATTTATGATACACTATTATCAAGGGACCAACCTTGCTCTTATAGTATCAAGGTGTGTGTTCATGTGCCTGCAATTCTTCAAGCCCATTCCCCATTACCTTGCCTGTATTCAGTCATATCAGTCACATTTATTCTATTTTACTTCTAAGGTGGCTTTCATCTCTGGTGTTTTATTTTCTCATTCCCTTCTCCCCAGCTTCTTCCTGACATCAAGCTACCTGATGAATAATCTTGCCAGCAATATTCCCTTGGAGCAGGTACTTAGCTTTTCTCTGTTTCCTTCTCCAAGAACCAGGGGACCATCGTTTTCTTTTTAAATTCAGATTTCATGTTCAGTCAGTAGGCATGACTCATTGTGATTGGGTCTGTGGAAATTTTCATATATTATTAAAGAGAGAGGTTATTTTTTCCCTCTAGTTTTCATTATTTCACTTGTTTATGGTGAATTTTGGGGAAGGAGAGTGTAGTATACATGTTTTTACTCAACCAAAGTCAGAAACTTCAATAAGTGCTCCTTGACAAAAATGTATAAACAAATTCATTTTGCATTAACTCAAAGACTCACTAAAAATAGTACTATCAAAAGTGTAGATTCCTGGTAAGGGCAAATTTCTGGTAGCTCACACCCACTTGTTTATTGGAATGAATCTCAGAGTTGAATGATAAGAAAGATAACTCATATGACCTTGTCTATTTTCTTGCCAATGCCGTTCCAATGAATGTGCTTTAGAAACCAACATAATCTAGATAGTGTCAAATGTGTAAACTTTAAAGAGAAAAAAAAGTAAGTCATGACGGTAACTATACTTACTGAATACTCTAAAATATACTGGGAGTTACACTATCCTAGAAGAAAGGATTAATGGACATCATGCTGAAGCTTTCTTTGTCCTTTAGTCCTTCGGTGTCTCTTGGTGACTATTTCCTTTTCCTTAGGTTAAAGGAATCATATCTATCAGATCAGTTTTGTCATATCTGTTAGATCTTTCTAGGTTATCAGGAAGGAACTAGAGTGGCGAAACCTTCAGTAGGTTTTAAACTGAACTTGCAACTCAGATAACCAGACTTTTCTAGTTGATAATTCAACACTGAAGGAGTAGTGAGAAGGTCTGGTCGAAGTCAAGATGAAATGAGGAAGGAGGAAGAATAGTGGATAGCATTTCTACCATGAGCAATGGAGAGTCCTGGACATCACCTCCACAACTACAGTAGTCTTACATTTGTTTTCATTCTGGTTGATTATGAGCACTTTATTATTCCTCAGATACATGCCAATATGTGATCAAAGTCATTGCAAGTTTTGTTCCTAGAATTGCTTATGAACAGCAAGTTCAAGAAGAAAACTATTTTAATTTCACAATAGATGTTTTCCATGGCTCTATGTAGTAATTATAAAGATGAGACTATAGTGTAAAATTTAAGGAATATTGAAAAAAGCTATGTTCTTGCTTTTTGTGGCATAATAGTCACTTACTGGAAAGATGATAATCTATTCCATGTGAATTTAACTAAGAAATTCATGGCAAAGTAGAATACTTCTAACTTTGCACAGCATAATTCTTAGAGGGGGTGGGGTTATTGGAAGCAAAGAGGACAGCATTCCATGGAGAAGAACAAGCCCTTGGAAGGAATATTGTCAGTAATGAAGGAAGAGAGGGAGAGTGAAATTTCTTCTACCTTCCATGAGCTTCACCTTCCATGTTACATGATACTGGAGCCAAAATTAAGTATATGCCCTCAGACCAGTAGTAACCTGGAAGGATATAGAGTTGAGGGAAGAGAAAGTAAGGGAGGCACAGTTCTCAAAATTAAGGAAAGCTCTTCAAAAATGTGCAGCCAGAGCTTTCCATGGACGTGCAAAATCTTGGTTTTCAAATTTAAACAAGACAACACCGACAGACTCAGAACCACTTGGAGTCAAATTCTGGTGCAACTTACCTGTAGCTGAGTGACCTCTCCCATTTTTCAGTTTTCTTATTTTCAACATGAGGCTACTCATATCTAGTTTACAAATTATTTGTGACAATTGAAGTGGACAATATTTGAAAAGCTTCCGATATACATCAATGGCTCAGGAAGTAGAGGTGCCTCATGTCCCAGCATCCTGAAACTTGGTTCAAAAATGCTGACTTGCTTCAAGCCTATTGTTAGAAGTGACATGTCATAATTTTCTAATACTAATTGGATTTTGAAACCAAATCTTCCAATGATGAGGCTCTGACTCTACACACTTTCTGCAAACATCAGGCTTTTATTGCTTTTACTTGAGTCAAGATCTTCACTTATTCAAAGGAGACATTCTTAAATAATTAATGGATGCAAAAGATATCTTGAATCATCATTGTTTAGAAGGCACTGAGATAATGCACTCTGCAATGAAAACAAACTGGTGGAGAAAACATATTTTCCCTGCCTTTATATGGCTTAAAGTAGGTTTGTTAAGACAAGCAGAGAGTACTCAGGAACACCTAACCCAGAGGGCTGGGAACATCCCATTTCCTAGGACAATGGGAAAGGCTTCTTGTGACAGATGATGTATCAGTTGAAAAGAAAGGATAAGGAGGGATGTGTGGGATGTGGGGAGAGGGAAGGGTGACGTAGGCAGCAAAAGTGTGCCAAAGTCTAGGTAGAAGGAACCCTGGTGTACTTTTTTTTTTGGCTCCAAATTACTTTTTTCTTTTTCTTTTCTTTTCTTTTTTTTTTTTTTTTGCTTAAATAATAGATATTTATTTTTTTGTAAATCTGGAAGCCAGATGTCCAAGATGAAGGTCTGAAAAGTTTTGGCTTCTTTTTTTCTTAATTGAGATATAATTGACGTATAACATTGTATTCATTTCAGGTGTACAACATAATGATTTGATACATGAAAATACTGTGAAATGATCACCACAGTAAGTCTAGTTAACATTCATCACCACACACAGTTGCAATTTTTTTTCTTCTGATGAGAACTTTTAAGATCTACTCTCCAAGAAACTTCCAGATATACAATACAGTATTGTTAGCTGTAGTCACCATGCTGTGTGTGGTATCTTTTCCAACTGTAAGTCCTGTAGCTAAGAATGTCTAAAGTGTGGAGTGGGAGATAAAGGGCCATAGGAGGTGAAGCTGGAGAGATACAAAGGTGAATGAGTCAATGGCTGGGATTGGAGAATAACTCAGGCATTAGGATGAAATTCCTCAGTATTAAGGAAGGGTTGCAATTCTCAGAGGGATGCAGGAAAGCATTCATCATGAATGGATTTGAATGACAAAAAGAGAAACCACTGGAAAATTACAGCTTTGAGTTATTAAATATAGAGTTACATTGCTCATGTGGAAAAAAAAACAGGCAAGAAAGCAGTAGGCTGAGGTTATTACTGCACAAAAATGGGGTTCTCCTACCCAATGTGCATAAACAAGCCAATTAATTACGGCATCAGCTTTTGGGAAAAGAGTTAAGGTTTATTATTTGAGATCAATCTGCAGGGAGACAGGGGGCATGTGCCTTCAGATCTGTCTCCCCAGTTCAGTATTTGGGGGAAAATTTAAAAGGTTAGGGAGAACAGGCTGGCACAAGGAAATGCTGGAGGGACAGGTTTTGATTGATGGGCTTCAAGCATTTACGGTAAGGTTCTAAACAATTGTGGTGTGGTTCTAAACACTTATGAGGATGTGGGGAAGGAACTTTAATGCCAAATCTTCCTGAATGAGGGACCCTTCCTTTCTGATAAGAGTACAGCTTTTAAGTTTTAGTCAGGTCCAAGTCCTTTGGTTCCGTGAGAAGGAGAATCCTTGGTTCCTCAGTCTTTTCAGGCCAAGATTTCTTCTTCTGTGCGTGCTCTGGTTATGTGACTTTGCAAATTTCCTGAAAGACAATTTCTTAATTACCCTGTTGATAAGATAGGGTGAGTTGACCGGTCTTGGATGGCCTGTGGTTACAAGATGAGATGGATGAACAACGGGGTGAGGTAGAGAAATGTTTTGTGGAGTTCAGAAATGCTAGACCAAGATGAAGATCTGCTTTGTAATCTGTACAAAGGAGGCAAAACTTATGGAAATCAACTCAATAATATGGAAGACAACTTGAGATGGTGGACATGAATGCACAGAAAAGGGATACAATTTTTTTTTAATGAGAGAATTTATTAAATTTCTTGAGGCTAAGGGCTCCTCTAGAACCTTACTTTAAACTCCAGTTAATAGTTGGAATTTAGAGAAGTAAAGTCCAACGGAGGAGAGGAAAATACTGAAAACATCATAGAAAATATTTTCCTAAGCCAAGAGAATAATTGAGTTTGATGACTAAGAGGGCTGACCAAGAATTTCATGGAAAATGAAAGAATCATATTTATGCATTCAAGCAAGAAATATAAGTGACCTGAAAAATGGAAGGAAAAACATAGATTATCCTCAGGGGGTGTTCCACAACAAATGCCATATAAGATGATTTAAAAATAATGCAGAGCCTTTAAGGAAGATGGTTTGGGGATGTTATTTGTAGTTTCCGTTCATCTGTGAAAATAACACAAAGTAAGTAATCATAAAGGGTCAATAATTTAAGTATCTACTGTTGGCAAATGTTTGAATAAATCAGATCACATCAAATCAATGGACTATTATATCAAAAATAAAGATTATGAAAAGCATATGCAAATTTAGAAAACGTAATATACTCTATTAAGTATTAACAAATAAATTAAATTGGATATAAATATGATCACAATACGTCAAAATACACTTGAAAAGTCTGTGTGATGAAATACAGACACGTATTCATAGCAATTGTTTTTAGGAAGACTTGTGATGTTTTTTTAATTTCCTCTCAATTATCTTAAATGTAAAGCTTTCTATATTTAGCCTGCGTTAATTTAATACAGGAAAACCAAACTTTAATAATTGATTTATGTTTTATTCATCAGCAGTTAACAGATATTTACTCAAATAATCTTAAAAATAAAGATCATTTACCTTCAAGGTGTTCATGGACTGGAAGGGAAACCAGACCTGGATGTCAGGTTGCCCCCAGGCTGACTCCATGGATGCCTGCTTACTCCTTCCTTCATTCTTACTCTGCCAGCCTCTACTCTTCTATCTTGTGTCTGATTCTTTCTTCTCTGCTTACCAGCTCAAGTTTTCCTCTTATCTTTCCCCCTCCTCTCCAGCTCATAACTCCTGCTGCTAACATAAGTCTGGGCTTCCTCACAGTGCTGAGTGCCATGATTCATTTGGGTTCTCTTTCTCCTTTCTCATTCTGCTTCTGCATTTTTTCAGACTCAGCTCTCATTCTCTCAGACCTCATTTTCTAAGTGTTCTTTAGTTGAGATTTCTGAAAGGAGCCTGTTACTAGCCTGTGTCATCCCTACACAGCAGACCACATCTGAGATGTCCAGCCTCTCTCCTTCTCTTGGGTTGGGTTCCCTCTATTGGTCCAACCAACAGTATTCAGAACATGAAAATAAGACTCTCCATATCAATTCCTTCACAAGGAGGTGTGGACAGGGCAGAGAGCACAGCAGTCGCTGTGGTTGAAAATCAATAGATAAAATCATTGACCATTTTAATAATAGACATTTAGTTAATTGCCAGCACTCAACATGAATCATCCTGTCACTGCTGAAGGCATCACACTGCAGAGGACGAAAATTAATCCTTGCTTCAAATCCCATCTACTTCTCTTCTCCCATCTTGTTTTCCCTTGAAGCCACTGGATGTTGTTTAAAAGCATATGTTTTTTAGATTCATGAATTGCTGAAAATAGCTATAATAATACTCTTTATTGAGTAATGTGCCATGTGCTTGTCACTCATTTAATTACTGTAACAATCTTAGAAGGCTAGTAGTATTATCATCATGACTGAGTCACGGCTAGAACTCAGGCTTGGTTAACTTCCAAAGCACGGTCCCTCCATGCCTTTGCCATCAGAATACATTATAGCACAAAACACATACACATTAATATCAGAGACAGGCACAAATTAGATTTCCTCAATTTTCCATGCGCTCCTGATAATAGGAAATGAATTTGCTAATGACTTTCCTAGAAAAAAAAATTGTATGATTTGGATCCACTGCAGAGACTGAGAGATGACAGAACCTAAATGTGAGTTACAGACATAGGCAGAGCAGTAATTAGCCATACACATCAAGATGGACGTAAATTCCTCTCCATATCTTTATGTGCCCTCGTTGATGCTCATAAAAAGGGAGAGTGTATTGTAAGTACATGGGGCTGGCTCTCATCATTTTATCTTCACTCTTCCAAATTCCCTTCATAGCGACACATGCCTGAGAATGCCATGATAAAGCAAAAGCAATAACTCGAAGCAAGGACAACGTACTACTTCAGGTCCATATCATCCATTGAAGAAAATGTCAATTAACAACCTGAACAAACATGAGCAGAAATAAGCTAAATGGAATAGGATTGAGTTTCCCAAGTACAGAGGATAAGGCTAACCATTTGCGATTAAACTCTGTGGGTGCATAAACTGTACAGAATTGGAGACAATTATCCAATAGTTCAGATGAAACACTGACACGTTCACCAGAACTAGCCACTTCATGTTTTGACTGTGGCATGTTTTATCTCGAATTAAAGAAAATAAAACATTCATACAGATGTGAAATTTTCTTCTTTCAGCAGCCTAGATCTATTGTAAACTGTTTTCTTTATGAGAAAGTGAAGGTTCTGGAATTAAAAAGAGCAGGAGGATGAGAAATATTTTGAGTTCTAATACCTTGTCTACCGTTTGCAAAAGTGAAACCTTGAGAGAGCTTAATAAGCAATCTGAGTCCAATTTTCTCTGTAACTGTAACCAAAGAATAACACTTTTTGGTACTGCTAACCTGTTCATTTGCAATAAAACAAACAAAATGATTAAATGGAAAGATGCTCCACATCATGTGTCATCAGGGAAATGCAAAGTAAAATAACAGTGAGATAGTACTATACACCTGTTAGAATGGCCATAATCCAGAATGCTGACAACATTAAGTGCCAGTGAGGGTGTGGAGCAATAGGAATTCTCATTCACTGCTGGTGAGAATGCAAAATGGCACAGCTCCTTTGAAAAACATATTGGCAGTTTCTTACAAAAATAAACATACATTTACCATACAATCCGGGAATCACACTTCTCAGGTTTCACCCAAAGGAGTTGAAAACTTATGCCCACACAAAAACCTGCACATGGATGTTTATAGTAGCTTTATTCATAATTACCCAAACTTAGAAGCAACCAAGATGTCCTTCAGTAGGTGAATGGATAAATTGTGGTCTATCCAGAAAATGGAATATTGTTCAGCACTAAAAAGAAATGAGCTATGGAGTCATGAAAAGATATGGAGGAAGCCGAAAAACATTACTGAGTGAAAGGAGCCAGTCTGAAAAGGCTACATACTATATGATCCCAACTATACGACATTCTGAAAAGGCAAAACTATAGAGACAGTAAAAAGATCAGTGGTTTCCAGGGGTTGGGGGAGGGAGGGATGAAAGGCAGAGCACAGAGGATTTTAGGGCAATGAAACTACTCTGTATGACACTATAATGATGAATACATGCCATTATACATTTGTCCAAACTCATAGAATGTACAGCACCAAGAGCGAACCCTAATGGAAACCATGGACTCTAAGTGATGATGATGTGTCCATGTAGGTTCATCAATTGAAACAAATGTACCACTTTGGGGAAGGATGTTGATAGTAGGGAAGGCTGTGCATGTGTTGGGGGAAAAGGATGTATGGGAAATCACTGTACCCTTCTCTCAATTTTGCTGTGAACCTAAAATTGCTCTACAAAAACAGAGTCTTTAAAAAATCAGATTTAAGTTTGCCTATACTAGTAAATACAATGTAAAACTAGCTATAGTTAGTAAATCAAAGCATAACCATGTCATGGTAGAAGGAGGAAAGCTGCGTGGCTATGCCGTACATTCCATGCCTTTTTTATTGTTCTAGTGTTTTTGCATCTGTAGGGGAGGAAGAATTATTCCTCCTCCCTCTCGGTCCTTCTGGCTGGTCTAAAAATTAAATTGTCATGAGACAGAATAACAGGAGAAAGTCAAACAAAGTTTAATAGCATGTATACATGGGAGAAACCCAGAAAAAACTGAGTAACTTGCCAAAATGGTGGAAGTGACCACCTTAAATACCATCCTTAGTTGAAGACAAAGGAGGATGTTGGGGGTAGTGGTTTGGCACTTCAAAGGGGAGGAAGGCAATTTACATGGAGATGGAAAAGTGAGTGTCTGATAAACAAATGTTTCTGGGCCATCTATAGACAACGTGACCCCAGAGAGGATTTTGATAAGAATGAACTTAGCAAGGATCCTGCCACTCTATTGTACCCAGAGTTGTCTAGGGTGATGGCCTGTCCTGGGGACAGGCCTTCCATCTTAAATTCTTTTAGGCAGTTAGGGGGCAGGTCAAAGTTTCTTTCAGAGTCTTTTGTCCTTAAAAATAATCAAGCCAAAGAGATACATTTTTGGGTGGCCAATTCTGATCCCCCACACCTCTAACTTAGCTATTTATTGTGGAAAGTAATCTTCTTGGTGCAAGTCCCTAGAATACTGTAAAGTGCCACACAACTATGGGTGCTATTGTCATTCCACTTCACTCAGACTGTTTTTATTTACTTCATTCTTTAAAATACAACTGATTTTATTATTTTTGTCCTGAAAGCATACAGTGAGAATATTCAAGCTCAATTAACACTTGCCCCAAACCATTAGCAATTACTAAAAAATTTTTTTAAAAAAGAAAGGACCTGTCTAAAGAGGTGAATAATAAGTTCTACCAAAGAGAGGGAGAGATGCATATAATTAGGGAGTTCCAATTAAAGCAAAGGGGTTTCAGGGTGCTTCTCACCCCTGGTGCCAGCTTCCATCTCACTGACTATGGCTGTCTCCTTGAGGGTTTTTTTTTTTTTTTTTAAGATTTTTTTTATTTTTCCTTTTTCTCCCCAAAGCCCCCCAGTACATAGTTGTATATTCTTCGTTGTGGGTCCTTCTAGTTGTGGCATGTGGGACGCTGCCTCAGCGTGGTTTGATGAGCAGTGCCATGTCCGCGCCCAGGATTCGAACCGACGAAACACTGGGCCGCCTGCAGCGGAGCGCGCGAACTTAACCACTCGGCCACGGGGCCAGCCCCTCCTTGAGGGGTTTTTATACTACCGCTTTCTTTACCAACCAGATCAACCCACGTGTGAACACATCCCACTCTCCTTTGCTCTACACACCTCCATAACAATGCTGATCCATGTAACCTGACAGTCAAAATATTTAACAACTTCTTTTTCCTCCACATCTGTTGAAGTTGTCGAAAGAGATAACAAATGTCACTCCTGTCTTTACAGAGAGAAAGAGATGGATAACTTACAAAAATCTGAACTTGCCTTGAGCCTTCCAAAATGGGCGAGACCCTCCAAAGAGAGATGAGATATGGGAGCTCTCTCACCTGTATCAAAATGAGGAGAAGAGCCATCCTTCACCCTAGCAATTGCAGAAGAGGAAAAGTAACTTTCCCTCTACCTTTCTAGGTTCTTGGCTGAGACCCCCTGTAATAAAAGATAGATTAATAGGACAAGGGTGTGCTTATTATGCAGATGTAAGTTGGTGCCTTTTCCATTGATAATAGTTTCTAGAGAGTTACAGTCGTCCTCCTCTTCCTGGTGCAGAGAAGGAGACATCCTTATAAATGGAGATTTCCCTTATAAATGTAAATATCCCTTACAAAACAGCAACTTCTATTCAGTTTTCAGAGCTTCTCGTGTGTCTAGCAGCTTCTCAAAACTAATCAGCTTGAAATAATCTTTATACCAAAAAGGCATATTTTGGGGTTTTGTATTCTGTTCCCCTCACAAGAAAGACAAACTCTGCTGAAATTTGAATCAATTTTTGTAGGTCAACTTTAGGTTACTGTGTCAGTCTGGAATAACTTCATGTTCCTTTAAGGACAGTTTTTGAAAGACTGAAATATAATGGGTATCCTAGCTAGCTCATCCATACGGGTAATTTCTTCCTTTGCTGGCCTTTGGCTAGGCTATTTAGAACTCTCTAAGTTATAACAAATGGATAACAATGAAAATAATTCCTGTCCAAAGCAATGCAAACTATGTGCAGTGGAATGCAACTGCTTTTCCCCAATTAGACTTTGCCAGTGTGATTTCTTTTTGATGTGTCAACTTGGCTAGGCAACACTATGGGAACGAATATAAGCAGTTGGTCAATTTTACACCTGTTTGTAAATTCATTTAAACATTCCTTATTGGACTGTAAAAGTGCAAACTGATTGTATATTGTTGGGGCCCAGGGCAGACCACCCAAAAATAACACACAATAGCATATTGATTATTTTGAATTAAAGTTACTTAAAAAGCAGAAAGGGCTTTCTGACCCTCTGTCTCTGTTCCCCTGAAAGCAGGAAATCAATCTCCCCTGTGAAAGGCGCTCTCCCTGCATCCTCATCGCCAGAGCTGGGGATTCCGGACCCAGAAGCTGTGTAAACAAACCTTGTCATTTACTACCTCCAACCTAGAGGCTGCTGAAATTCCTCTCTAATTACGTACCCCAAACCTGAGTCTCTTCATCTTGTCAATTCTTCACAAATTTATTGTTTCTTTGTGTAATATATACTGCCTGCTTTGTTCACTCTCCGAACATCATTTCTCTATGGTCTCCAACTATATGTATTAAACTGGGTTTTTCTCCTGTTAATCTGGTCTTGTGTCAGTTTTACTATTAGTTCAGCCATAAGGACACAAGAAAAGAAGAAAGGAGATTTCCCCCTACCCCAACAATATCTTACTCTTTCCCTCATCAATTAATAAGTTAAATAAAATATTTGCTCATGCTTGTTTTATCTCTTTTTTGTTTTCCCTCCCCAAAGCCCCAGTGCATAGTTGTATATCATAGTTCTAAGTCCTTCTAGGTCCTCTATGTGAGCTCCCACCACAGTATGGCAGCTGACAGACGTGTGGTGTGATTTTGCGACCGGGAACGAATTCAGCTGCTGAAGTGGTAAGACTGCCAATCTTTAAGCCCTAGGCCATCAGAGCTGGCCCACATTTTATATCTTAATTAGAGTCATGGATTTACCTTTTAACTTTTCATATGTCCTTAGGACCCCAGACACAAGGGACGTTCACATTTATTTAGGAACTCTCAACTGGTCTCATTGTGTCTTCAAGAGAAAGATTGGAGGCGTGGTGGGAGATGAGAAGCGGCCCACCTCAGTGGTGCAGGCATGAAGGAAATGACCAACAGCCATCAAGGGAAACACAGAAAGGCCCACAGGCTTCCGTGAATCCTTCTCTCAAAGGAACAAAATCCTTCAACCACTGACAAGAGGTGCAGCAAATGTTACCACTTCCAGGGCCCAGGCAAAGAACTTTTGCAGCTAGGTCAAGAGTAGCAGACAAACCCTCTACTCCTAGCAGAGGAGCAGAAAATTCTTCTGGCTCTAAGATCCTATGCTGATAAAAAGCAGAACTCTGCTCTCTCCTAGAAGAGGGCATAAACTCCCTCCTACGCACAACCAAACATCAATGCCAGGCCATATTTGGCTGCCATGGGAAGGAAGCCAGGGATGCTGAGAAAGTCCCACCACCTAACTCTGGGAATATGAGACCAGCTTAAATCTGACATCAGATTAGGAAGACAGAACACAGCGTCACTTCCCCCACGCCCTGCCCATCCCTGCCATGAGCCTCCTGTCAATTAACCAGCAACATCAGTGCACTGCTCTGGAAGATGAAAGAGCATGGAGACCACCTGCTGTGGAAGGAAGGAGGGTAGGGAACGTCGAAAGCTGAGGGGAGACCACAAACCATGAGAAAACCATCCAGCCTTTCAGACTCCACCCAAAGCACATAGTAAACGTCCCCCACCACTGGACAAATTTGAAGCTTGTTATGTCCTGAAGTTAACCCAAACCGAGCTCTGTTGAACCCCAACATCACAGGGGAAAATACAATTTATATCAGTCTTTACCAGGTCAAGCTTCATTTCCATGCATCCCACTCATAGAAGGCCCCCCACTTGGTTTCATGCTCTGCTGTTGCCATCTTGAAATTCATGATAAGTTTTCATCAAGGGGCCTTGCATTTTCATTTTGCACCAGTCCCTGAAAATGGTGGAAACGATCCTGATCTCTATTATTCTACACAGGAGAGCCAGCATTCAACCAATTAGAGCACAGGTTTCTGTACTGTGGTTTAAGAAACATAGATTGTCTGCAAAACCTTTTTGAGGGGTCCATAGGCCCAAAACTCTCTTCATAATAACTCTCAGATGTTGTTGTTTTTTTCCCCTCTCATTCCCTCATGAACTCACAGTAAAGTTTTCCAGAGGCTGCATGACATGTGATATTATAACAGATTGAATGCAGAAACAGATATGAGAATCCAGCTGTCAAGCTCACTAAGCAGATTTGAACAGATGCAAAACAATGAGATCTTGATCACTATTTTTTTTAAATATAGTCACTTTAATAAAAAAACTTATTTAGATTAGCATGCAAAGCATTTGTTATATTATTTATAAATTAAATAGAGTAATAGGTAAATATTTTAAATGCTTCTAAGTTTTCATTTCTACTTTGATAAGTATAAGTATAATCCACATTAAAAATGTTCTTTGAGGTCTTGAATCATTTTTAAGAAGGCAAAGTGGTCCATAGACAAAAAGTTTTGAAGACTGCTGAGGTAAAGCATATTGCCTCCTGCCTGTCCCCTAAAATAAAAATTTGAGAAAGGTTAAACACTTTCTCAGTGAGCTGATTTGTGTTGACTGGAGAATCTGTAGATGAACCCTGGCATGACCTTGAGGAAGTCCACTGCCCTTCTTTGCTGTGGATATTCCATCATTTCTAAATCTCAGAGACACAAATCGCACACTATAGAGCTTTCAGAATAGTTAACTGTTTCTCTTCTGTGTTCTCAAGAAAAGTGGGTAAGGATGATAATAATATATCAAGAGAAAGCACTAGGTGAACTGAAATGTGTACATACCAAGCGAAAGGGGATAGGATTTCATGTGTGCATAAATGTGTATTTTTCTGCACACACATATATAATAGTAAGATAATTATGGATACAGAGTTGCTAATCCATTTAACAATGTTACTTTGACCAAACATTAGTGAGTATGATCAGTACTAGTTGTTGTATCAGACAACGCCACCTCTCAGTGACTCAACCCAATAAACCTTTACTTCTCCTTTATGCAAAGATGTCCCTGGTCAACTGGCTCTGCGTGGCTTGTCTCTACAACAGGACTTCTTGCATTGTCATGTGCATGCATATCATAGGGAGGGTCTTGTCACAATGAAGACTGACTGAGCAAGTCTAGGGTAAGGTTGAGATTCTGCATTTTTTAACAAGCTCCCAGATGATGCTGATGTTGCAGGCTGTGGACCAGGATTTGAGTATCAAGGCTATGAATACAGCTGTGCGGGTCTCTGCTATGCGGGGTCTTGCTGTGCTCCCAGGAGGAGAAAGCGGGAACCTAGCCAGCTCATGCCTTACGTAGATGCTTGCATATTAATTTTTATTTGTGGTCTTTTTTTCAGCTTAGGTGTGTTAGGTGCATTTAGCTTTGAAAGGACATTTTGTCCAAGTTGTGAAACCTTCTGTATTTTCATGTTGGTAGCTAAGGAAAATAGAATAAAATACTGCTATACTTAAAACTGTAAGACCTGCCTCATAGGAATTCAGTCAAAGTTCACAAAATTTTCCACAGCGTTCAATACGTCCAGAAAATTTCCTTTAAAAGAGTCCAGGTTTTGTCTCAGTGCCAAGAACTGGGATTTTAGGTGTCTGTTATGCAAAATAAACAAGCCAAAGGAATTTGAATGGCCACACGAGAAAATTGTTTTAATCCGTGTTTGTATGACTGATGAAAAACATGGTTCTATTTTATAAAACAAAAAAATTAAATGTGGATGCTCTCTAAAGAGAGCAGTTTACATCTAAATTTTTTAAAATAAAGTTTTGAATGATTTACATTTTATTTTCTTATCTGAGCACCAAAAGATTTGATTAAAATTTTATCTACTTTGTTGTCTGCTGTTATGCAATTACTATCTCCTTGGCTAGTTTTCTTATTTTCTTATTCCTTAAAGAAATACTGCAAAGATAATACGTGGATAAAGTTGAAGGATTTCTAACCAGGCAATTTTCCAAGCTTTACAACTCTTACACTTTTACAAAATTTCCAGTCAGAAAATCCAAAGTTGAGCTTGAGGGAGGGATGTTAAACTGTATAGTATGTGCTGCCTATTCCTGACTACTGCTTTGAAGGCTATATGGACATACATACAACACACACACACACTTCTGGTAAGTGACTGGTTCCTAAGTTGCTGACACCCTCAAGGATCTCCATAGCTCCTTGACATATTTACTGTAACATGGAAACCATATGGCCAACAATGGTGGGACAGAGTACACTATTTCTGCATCTATATGAGGTTATTATGAAACCTGTTGTAAATCAAATGTGATGAGAAATCGTGTGGTATGGGATCCTTCGGTATCCACTAAACTTGGCATCAAACTTCATATCCCATGAAGGCGGCGTCTGTGAGCGAAGCCTGTGGTGTTTAGGAACTCAGCCGCATGGCAGACAATCTAGTGGCTTTAAAAAGGTAAAATATGGCTTCCACATGCTGAGACATATAGAGAAATTTAATTGAAAAGTCTGTTGCACTACAGCAGACTCATTTTCTCCTCCAGTAAAAGAGGTTTCTTTACCCAAGGAGTCTGAGGATGGCAATGCTGGTGAAAAGGGAGGCGTTTTAGGGAACTTTTATAAAAAGGCAAGTGGCTAAATCATTTAAGAAGAATACACTCCTTAAGGAGGTGAAGAGCAGATTGAACTTACTTTAAATGGAGAAAAATTCAGGGACGAACTGTATCCAACCCAGACCGAGTTTTGTAATGTGGCAAGCATTAGAAAGAAACTTGCATCCCAGCTACCAGCCGATCCGTACCCTCAGGAGGAGCTTTATTTCTTGATAATACTTCAGGCTGACAAAGCCAAAAGGAAGCAACCCTTGTTGGGACAAAGAATTAAAGACAGCTCAGATCACTCAGTCTCCTGTGAAGAAAAATAAATAGGAACAGGAAGAAAATGAGAAGAAATGCCGTTTTAAAAAAAAAAATCCACAGGAAAATGGCCCAATGTAGAAAAACTTTAGGTTCCATTCTTTACCAGGATTTTTTTTCCGTAGGCAGGAGTGCATTTCTAGCCAACATAGGCAGGCTTTCCTTCTGTACGCAACATGTTCCTAAAAATTAATACTATAGTGGAATACGAGAAAAACAAATAACTTTCATGCTAAAAAGAGAATTTTAGATTCTTAAAAATGAACCTAAAATATTTCTTTTAGACAAAATCATTGATGACACTAGTCCAGCATTTCTTACTTGGTCTTTTTTTTTGTTATTTTTTTTCCTTCAGAATGGCACATGCATTTGGCAATCTTAAACCCAAGAAGCTAAAGATTCGTTGTTTTTCACCTCACTGAATGATTTTCACGTTTGTATTCAATCTCATTAACTTTTTTTATTTTTATTTTTTTTAAAGATTTTATTTGTTCCTTTTTCTCCCCAAAGCCCCCCGGTACATAGTTGTGTATTCTTCGTTGTGGGTCCTTCTAGTTGTGGCATGTGGGATGCTGCCTCAGCGTGGTCTGATGAGCAGTGCCATGTCCGCGCCCAGGATTCGAACCAACGAAACACTGGGCCGCCTGCTGCGGAGCGCGCGAACTTAACCACTCGGCCACGGGGCCAGCCCCATCAATCTCATTAACTTTTGAAACATGTGTTTCATATTATAATACATTCATTGTTCCACTTTCTACCCTTTTAAAAATAAAATAATGAGAGAAAAATCAGACAGATATTCAAATAACCATATCAGCATCATTGTACAAAGATGACATCTGTTAAAAAACAATCACTGACTGGGCTGGCCCCGTGGCCGAGTGGTTAAGTTCGCGCGCTCCGCTGCAGGCGGCCCAGTGTTTCGTTGGTTCGAATCCTGGGCGCGGACATGGCACTGCTCATCAGACCACGCTGAGGCAGCGTCCCACATGCCACAACTAGAAGGACCCACAACAAAGAATATACAACTATGTACCGGGGGGCTTTGGGGAGAAAAAGGAAAAAATAAAATCTTTAAAAAAAACAAAAAACAAACAAAAAAAAACAATCACTGACTGATAGAGAATTCTGCTCCATAGGAGCTCATGGCTCCCAATTGACAGATGATACAGGGAAACATGCATAAATGTTTATATATATTTATAAATATATAAATAATTTAGTTATGTGATCTCTATATAATGCATGTAAAAATATAGATATCACATATAAATAAACACATATGGATACATGTGTGGGTATTTAAACATATATAATTAATATATTCTATGTTATATATAAATATATATTTTGAAAAGTGTTTTCAGATTTAACAGCAAATTATTAATATTCTGGATACCAGCCGCATTAAGGGCTATATCCTTTCATACTTGAATTAGGATCTATATCTCAGCATATCCAGTCAAATGTTCATTGGGTCTTTTTGACTTTGAGTCATGTGACAACACTGAAGCAATCTCTGTGGTCAGGAAGTGTAATCTCCTGCTTGACTAAAATCTAGATTGTGAGTTCCACTGTGGAGTCTGAGTTGGACCCATGTTGAACTGAAAGTGAAGAACCCGTTGGTCCCCCAAAGAGAAACAGTTGGAGGAGAGTAAATGAAGTGAATGGAACCCAAACAGGTATCCACCAGACGTAACCAATTAGTGGCAGAGACAGGACAAGGAAGCAAACCCACCAACTTGACATGTAGAATTTTGTCCCTTACACCACATAACCTATACAATGGACCCTCTGTCCTGCTCAGGTCAAGAGTGGAGAGTTCTATCAGACCACGTAGGTGGTCGAGGGGTCACGTTGGCTACATCACTCTTTGATTCTTCTAAGTAATTGAGAGGATGCTTTGACCCTCAGGATGAGTCAGAAAAAATTTTTTGAAAGGCATATAAATTCTGATTTGAAAGAAATTAAAATGTCTTCTGAATTCAACCTGCAGCTGTTGGTTGGAAGAAGGCAAAGGGCATTGAAGATTAAAGAACCCCATGAACAAAAGATCAGAAGCAAGAGGTGAGTAATACACGACGTGTGCAGGAAAGAAGTGTCTCAGCCACAATGAGAGCTTGGAAATGTGGATCAAGGCCAGATGATAGAAGAACTGAAAACTGAGCTTGGGAGATTCACCGCATGTGAGTCATTGTCTTTACAAGTCGTATTGCAGAAACTATAACCCTGCTGCGTGAGGAAAGCCACAGCTTCGAAATCAACTGTGACTCAGCTGGGATTAGCTCAGTCTCTGATTACCTTGTCTCTTTTGGGGGTGATTACAAGATACCCCCACAAAAAATCACTTTATTATGATACTGTTGGGTCAGATAGCAGAACAACTTGGATTCTCTCAAAGAAATGATCTACATGACCAACTAGACATCTCTTGGTATCTGGTCTATTTTAAGGCAGATCATACCAAATATAACTTCTAATACACGTGACCATGTTTACTTTTTTTTCACCATCTGCAGTCCAGGATAGATATTCCCTTACCAGCCCAAGACAGGCATTGTTCTCTTATCCACACCCACCTAACTTCTATTCTCAATCTCCATCCCTTGGGAAACATACCCAGAGAGATTTGTAAGCCAATATGCACACAAACTCAGAGGCGTGACTTCCATACTTAAAAGAAATTGCAGTTGATCCAAGATGGCGGCATGAGCAGACTTCTTTGTCTCTCTCCCTTCAAATCTACAACTAATTGGACATTCATCGCTTGACAAAGGATATCTATATAGCATCTCAGGACGTCAGAGAGACCCACACTGCTATACATCGGAAGGCGGATGGACTTCCCTCTGGGAGGAGGTGGAGACAGGTGAAAACTCTCTGACTCTGACCCCCAAACAGCCTAGAGCCTGCGGGCGGCTTTCTTCCAGCGGACGCCCCCAGAACATTGCCGCATGCCAAGGGCAGGAGGGAGTGCACACCAGAGGAGCGATGGTGGAAACAGGTGAACAGAGCCCTACCTAAGCCCCCCGCAATTACACCTGAGCCCAGAGGGAAGCTCTAGAGTTACACACTGGAGGCGGTGGGGAAAACCCCCACCCGCCATTAGCCGAGAGGTCCCGCCCAGCATCCACAACGCCTGGGGGCTCCCAGAGAGAATCCCAAATGGCACGCCAGCCCGCCAGCTGCTGCCGCCAGCTCCTCTGACCAGGCTTTCACCCAGGAGGAGCTCGGCACTACCGGAGATCTCCTGGGAGGGGTCCGGGGCTGGGTGGAGCTCCAGCGGCTGGCTACACGGCCTGGGGGAGAAACTCTGAAGTCCCGTCTGGGCAGCAGGCAGGGTCTTTGCCTGCCATTAGCGGAGAGGCCCCGCCCAGCACCCACAATGCCTGGGGGCTCCTGGAGAGAATCCCAAATGGCACACCGGCCCGCCAGCTGCTGCCACCGGCTCCACTGACTGGGCTTTCACCCGGGAGGGGCTCGGGACTAACAGAGATCTCCTAGGAGAGAACCGGGGCTGGGTGGAGCTCCAGCAGCTGGCTATGCGGCCTGGGGGAGAAACTCTAGAGTTCTGTCCCGGCAGCAGGCAGAGTCTTTACCGGCCATTATTGGAGAGGCCCCTCCCAGCATCCACAACGCTGGGAGGGTCCCAAAGAGGAGAATCCCAGGCAGGGCAGCAGCCTACCAGCTGCCACTGAACTCAAGGTATCCGGCTATCCCCCAGACAGTGCAATGGGCTCCCCGAGATCCTAGGGGAGAGGACTGGGGCTGGGTGGAGTTCCAGCGACCTGGCTCTGTGGCCCAGGGGGAAACTCTACAGTCTCACAGAAGCCTCAGCGATAGCCTCTGCACAGCACTAGTAGAGAGCACCCACCTGGCAACCACAAGGCTGGAAGACCCTGGGACAAAAGTAGCATAGCTAGGTGAGCTAACCACAGACTGTAGAAAATGCCCATAGCTCTGCTGTGACCCATAGTGGACAAGCGAGATTTTGTGGGTGCCGACAGTGACAGAGCTGCAAATATAAGTGATCCTGCCCCTGGCCGCTGGGAAAGCCCATAACACCGCTGCAGACCCTAAGGAGGGAGCACGTCTAGGTGGTCTGCAACAGTAGGCACCAGCAGTCAGAAGCCCCCCTCCACAGCTGAAGAGGGAACCCACAGGATCACTGTGACTGCGAGGAGGGGCCCAGGCCCAGTTAGCAACAGCTGATAGGGTTCCTGGTTGGAGCAGTATAAACAGCTGTCCCCCCACCACACCAGTAGAAACAAGTGGAAGCAGTAACTAAACTCTATCTCTATGCGGAGGCACAAATCTACACCATCAAGCAATATGAAAAAATATATTAAATCTCCAGAACAGAAGGAAAATGACACACCGAAAACAATCCCAAAGAAAATGAAATATACAACCTAAATGATGATGACTTCAAAACAGCCATCATTAAAAAACTCAATGAGTTAAAAGAGAATTCAGATAGACAACTCAACGAGTTCAGGAGCTATGTCACAAAAGAGTTCGATACTATAAAGAAGAACCAAACAGAAATACTGGAAATGAAGAACACAATAGAGGAGATCAAGAAAAATCTAGACGCACTGAACAGTAGGGCCAATAATATGGAGGAAAGAATTAGCAATTTGGAAGATAGGAATATAGACATGCTGCAGGCGGAGGAGGAGAGAGAGCTAAGACTAAAAAGAAATGAAGAAACTCTCCGAGAATTATCTGACACAATTAGGAGATGCAACCTAAGGATTATAGGTATGCCAGAGGGAGAAGAGAGGCAGAAAGCCTATTCAAAGAAATAATGGCTGAGAACTTCCCAAACCTGGGGAGAGAGATGGAACTTCATGTGACAGAAGCCAATAGATCTCCAAACTTTATCAATGCAAGAAGACCAACCCCAAGACATATAGTAGTGAAGCTAGCAAAAGTCAATGACAAGGAGAGAATACTAAGGGCAGCCAGGCAGAAGAAATTAACCTACAAAGGAACCCCCAGCAGGCTTTCAGCAGATTTCTCAGCAGAAACTTTACAGGCTAGAAGAGAGTGGAATGATATACTCAAAAATCTGAAGGACAAAAACCTGCAGCCGAGAATTCTCTACCCAGCAAAAATATCCTTCAAATATGATGGAGAAATAAAAACTTTCCCAGATAAACAAAAATTAAGGGAGTTCATTGCCACCAAACCTCCTCTTCAAGAAATGCTCAGGAAAACCCTCATTCCTGAAAAATCAAAAAAAGGGAAGGGACTACAAAACCAAGAGCAAAGGAGATAAGTAGAAGGACAACAACAGAGAGTAGCAGCTCTCCAGCAGAACAGACTAAACCATGGGACGAGAAACAAAGGAAATTGAAGAGAACCAGAAAACAAGACATAAAATGGCAGCGGTAGGCCCCCACATTTCAATAATCACTCTAAATGTAAATGGATTGAACTCTCCAATCAAAAGACACACAGTGGCAGGATGGATCAAAGAACAAGACCCAACAATATGCTGCCTCCAGGAAACACACCTCAGCCCCAAAGACAAACACAGACTCAGAGGGAAGGGATGGAAGACAATACTCCAAGCTAATAATGAACAAAAGAAAGCAGGTGTCGCTATACTAATATCAGACAAAGTAGACTTCAAAGCAAAACAGGTAAAGAAAGACAAAGAGGGACAGTATATAATGATAAAAGGGACTCTCCACCAAGAAGACATAACACTTGTAAATATATACGCACCCAACACAGGAGCACCAAAATTTGTAAAGCAACTCTTAACAGAACTAAAAGAAGACATCAACAACAATACAATAATAGTAGGGGACCTCAACACCCCATTAACACCAATGGATAGAACATCCAGACAGAAAATCAACAAGGAAATTATAGAATTAAATGAAAAATTAGACCAGATGGACTTAAAAGATGTATATAGAACACTTCATCCAAAAACAGCAGGCTACACATTCTTCTCAAGTGCGCATGGAACATTCTCAAGAATAGACCATATTTTGGGAAACAAAGCAAGCATCAATAAATACAAGAGAGTTGAAATAATATCAAGCATCTTTTCTGATCACAATGCTATGAAACTGGAAATCAACTACAAGAATAAAGCAGAGAAAGGTGCAAAAATGTGGAGACTAAACCACACGCTACTGAAGAAACAATGGATTATTGAAGAAATTAAAGAAGAAATCAAATATTATCTGGAGACAAATGAAAATGAGAACACGTCATACCAAATCATTTGGGATGCAGCAAAAGCAGTCCTAAGAGGGAAATTCATCACAATACAGGCTCACCTCACAAAACAAGAAAAAGCTTACATAAGCAACCTCAAACAACACCTAACGGAATTAGAAAAAGAAGAACAAACAAAGCCCAGAGTCAGTAGAAGGAGGGAAATAATAAAAATAAGAGCAGATATTGAAACTAAAAAGACAGTAGAAAGGATCAATGAAACAAAGAGTTGGTTCTTCGAAAAAATTAACAAAATCAACAAACCCTTGGCCAGACTCATCAAGAAAAGAAGAGAGAAATCTCAAATAAATAAAATTAGGAATGAGAGAGGAGAAATCACAACAGATACCAAAGAAATACAAGGGATCATAAGAGAATACTATGAAAAACTATATGCCAACAAATTGAACAACCTAGAAGAAATGGACAAATTCCTGGACTCTTACAACCTCCCCAAACTGAACCAGGAAGAAATGGAGAATCTGAATAGGCCAATCACAAGTAAAGAAATAGAAACAGTAATCAAAAACCTCCCCAAAAATAAGACTCCAGGACCAGACGGCTTCTCTGGAGAATTCTACCAAACATTCAAAGAAGACTTAATACCTATTCTTCTCAAACTATTCCAGAAAATTGAGGAAGATGGAGTACTCCCTAACACATTCTATGAAGCCAACATCACTCTGATCCCCAAACCTGACAAGGACAACACAAAGAAGGAGAACTACAATCCAATATCACTGATGAACATAGATGCAAAAATCCTCAACAAAATTCTGGCAAACTGAATACAGCAATACATCAAAAAGATTATACACCATGATCAAGTGGGATTTATACCAGGGACACAGGGATGGTCCAACATCCACAAGTCAATCAACGTGATACACTACATTAACAAAATGAGAAACAAAAACCACATGATCATCTCAATAGATGCAGAGAAAGCATTCGACAAGATCCAACACCCATTTATGATAAAAAACACTCAATAAAATGGGTATAGAAGGAAAGTACCTCAAGATAATAAAGGCCATATATGACAAACCCACAGCCAACATCATACTCAACAGACAAAAACTGAAAGTCATCCCTCTGAGGACAGGAACAAGACAAGGATGCCCACTTTCACCAATCCTATTCAACATAGTACTGGAGGTGTTGGCCAGAGCAATTCGGCAGGAAAAAGAAATAAAAGGAATCCAAATAGGCAATGAAGAAGTAAAACTCTCACTGTTTGCAGACGACATGATCTTATATATAGAAAACCCCAAAGAATCCATAGGAAAACTATTAGAAACAATCAACAGCTACAGCAAAGTTGCAGGGTATAAAATCAACATACATAAGTCAGTAGCATTTCTATACATTAACAATGAACCAACAGAAAAAGAACTCAAGAACTCAATCCCATTCACAATCGCAATGAAAAGAATAAAATACCTTGGGGTAAATTTAACCAAGGAAGTGAAAGATTTATACAATGAAAACTACAAGACTTTCTTGAAAGAAATTGACGACGACATAAAGAGATGGAAAGACATTCCATGCACATGGATTGGAAGAATAAACATAGTTAAAATGTCCATACTACCTAAAGCAATCTACAGATTCAACGCTATCCCAATCAGAATCCCAAGGACATTCTTTACAGAAATTGAACAAAGAATCACAGAATTCATATGGGGCAGCAAAAGACCGCGAATTGCTAAAGCAATCCTGAGTAAGAAAAACAAAGCCAGAGGCATCACAATCCCCGATTTCAAAACATACTACAAAGCTACAGTGATCAAAACAGCATGGTACTGGTACAAAAACAGGTGCACAGATCAATAGAACAGAATTGAAAGCCCAGAGATAAAACCACACATCTATGGACAGCTAATCTTCGACAAAGGAACTGAGGGCCTACAATGGAGAAAAGAAAGTCTCTTCAACAAATGGTGCTGGGAAAACTGGACAGCCACATGTAAAAGAATGAAAATTGACCATTCTTTTTCACCATTCACAAAAATAAACTCAAAATGAGTCAAAGACCTAAAGATTAGGCCTGAAACAATAAGTCTTCTAGAAGAGAATATAGGTAGTACACTCTTTGACATCAGTTTCAAAAGAATCTTTTTGGACACTGTAACTCCTCAGATGAGGGAAACAATAGAAAGAATAAACAAATGGGACTTCATCAGACTAAAGAGTTTCTTCAAGGCAAGGGAAAACAGGATTGAAACAAAAAAACAGCCCACTAATTGGGAAAAAATATTTACAAGCTACTTATCCGACAAAGGATTAATATCCATAATATACAAAGAACTCACACAGCTTAACAACAAAAAAACAAACAACCCGATCAAAAAATGGGCAGAGGACATGAACAGACATTTCTCCAAAGAAGATATAAGTATGGCCAATAGACACAGGAAAAGATGTTCATCATCACTAATCATCAGGGAAATGCAAATCAAAACTACACTAAGATATCACCTTACACCCGTTAGATTGGCAAAAATATCCAAAACCAAAAGTGACAAATGTTGGAGAGGTTGTGGAGAAAAAGGAACCCTCATACACTGTTGGTGGGAATGCAAACTAGTACAGCCACTATGGAAAACAGTATGGAGATTTCTCAAAAAGTTAAAAATAGAAATACCCTATGACCCAGCTATCCCAATACTGGAATACTGGGTATCTATCCTAAGAACCTGAAATCAGCAATCCCAAAAATCCCATGCACCCCTATGTTCATCGCAGTATTATTTACAATAGCCAAGACGTGGAACCAACCTAAATGCCCAGAAACTGACCACTGGATAAAGAAGATATGGTATATATACACAATGGAATACTAGTCAGCCATAAAAAAGGACCAAATTGTTCCATTCGCATCAACATGGATGGACCTTGAGGGTATTATGTTAAGCGAAATAAGCCAGACAGAGAAAGACAAATTCTATATGACCCCACTTATAGGTAGAAGTTAACATATAGACATGGAGAACGGATCGGTGGTTACCAGGGAAAAGGGGGGGTGGGGGGAGGGCACAAAGCGTGAAGTGTGTAACCACAACATTACTAACAATAATGTACAACTGAAATCTCACAAGGCTGTAATCTATCATAATCTTAATAAAAAAAAAAGAAAGAAATTGCAGTTGTACTTATCAGAAACAAAATCTAATGGAAAGATAAGGAAAAATTATTTTTTTCAAAAGTTAAATGCAAGAAAAGAGGGAAAATGGCAGATGCCACAAAAGTAGGAAGAACAAATAAGAGTCACGACAAATGTGTAGAATACAGCATTAATCCTTGAAGCAAGAGGACACTTTATGAAGTAGAGACTCGATTGTTAACTATGTATAGAATAAGATCTGTCTAGTTTATGAGGATAAGCAAATATCATTTGGCCCACGCTTAATGATACAACAATCGAAAGCACTAACCATGGTTTCTAATTACATATTATCTGATAACATTTTAATTAAGACTTTATGTTTTTAGAACAGTTTTAGGTTCATAGAAAAACTAAGGAGAAAATAGAGATTCCCCATGTATCCACTGCCCCCAAGCATGCAGAGCTGCCCCCACTATCAATATCCCCACCTCCACATCCCCCACCGGAGTGGGACATTCATTATAATCAATGAATCTACATTGACATGGCACAATCAGCATAATCAACCAAAGTCCTTAGTTTATGGATCCTAACAGATTCCCTCTCCATGTTGTACATTCTATGGGTTTGGACAGATGTGTAACAACACGTAGTCCCTCACTTTTTTAGCCCGCCTCCTGTGCTGAACAAACGAAGCAACATTAAAGTGATCCCCCTAAAGATCCCTGACTTCTGGTATTCATATCCATGTCTACCCCCTCATATTGAGTGTGCTCAGAATCCTGGGATGTCACTTCTGTGTTTACTCTAAGTGAGATAAAACTCCATCTTGCTAACAGACTCTCTCAAGAGACTTTCTCTGTTGCTGACTTTGAAGAAGTCAGAGGTCATGTCGAGCTGATGGTGGGCCTTGATAGCTGAGGATGGCCTCTAGTGACTGCCAGCAAGAAGCTGGGCTCTCAGTCCCACAGCCACAAGGAAATGAAATCTTACAACCTGCCTGAGCTTGGGAGTGGATTCTTCCTGGGCCGACCCTCCAGATGAGAACTCAGCCCGGACAACACCTTGCTGGAAGCCTTAATAGCCTCAAAGAAGAGGATTCAGTTGTGCTTGAACCTCTCACTCACAGAAACTGTGAGATCATAAATGGGCATTGTTTTAAGCGTGTGGTAAATCACAATCTCTATCAGGACAGGGAGAGCATTTGATTTGCTCACTGCTACCCGCTCAGTTCACTGTATGGCACTGAACACAGGGGATATTAATGATGATGTCTTCAATGAATGACTGGAAGAATGGCTTTAATGAGGAAAGAAAGGAAAAGTTATGGATTGGAAACTAACGGCTTTGCATTCTGGGAAGGACTTAGTCTTGTCTTGCTGAATGTTTTCTGATGCTCGAGCAATCTCTTAAACTACAACAATTGTAGCATGAACTAATTCATGTTGACTCAACAGATATCAGTACAGATGGAAGAGCCCTGGAACTGCACTTGGAAGATAAGGTTTAGAAGCCCAGTTCTTCCATTTATCAACTGCTTGAAGCTGCCAGCACATTGAGCCTCGCTCAGTCTCACTTCCTTATTTGAATGGTGCAGATAATAATACCTCACAGGGAATTGATTAACCAAAGTATGCAATGGAAAGACACCTCTGAAAGCACTTAAAGCTGTTCTCCATATCCAAGGCACTTGATCAATGGGATCTGACTCCCTTTGTTTTTTCCAAAAAGTACTAAGGAACATTATTAATCAGCCAGCACTTAATTATGGTTGTCCTGAAAACAAAACGAATCTGGTGCATTCTATTCCATGAATCCTATTGTTTTTCTTACTATCATTTTTACGACTGTCATGGAGAAAGGCAACAGATGGTGAGCTCCCTGATATGAGGAGGGTTTCAGTAGATGGAGAGATCTCTCTCTCTCTATGGCTGATGGTCTTCCAAATTGCAAGACACAGTATTTTGTACATGGGTTAGACTCATTCATTCAGTCATCCATCCAATAGATATATACTGAGAACATCATTTATGCCCAACACCATAACAGACTCTGAGGATTAAACAAATAGAAAAAAGACTACAATTCTTCAAAGAGCTTTCCGTTATTCCAAGACTTAAGGTTCCACTTTGATTTCCTCTAGTTGTATCAGCAACAAAATTCTGCAGCATATTTGGTAAAGGTCAGACCACAGCTGGCCAGCATGCTACTGTAATCTGAACCTAGGCATCATTCTCAAGTATAAGATGAACAATACTGTAGTAGATTAAACCCTATCTTTCTATACCTGTAGGAAGAATTGAAAACAGATGGTTTGCGTATTTTCCCAGCTTTTGCTCTGAATCATTGTGGCCAAATTTCTCATGGATATTCAATGACTTTTCCCATTAACTTTACTTTGGAATATGTGCTCTTAAAGATGATACTTCCAAAAGATTAGTACAAATGTCCACTTTCATCTAACTCCTTACACTGAACTTTTGATGAATTATGTGTAAATGGATCAACTTAATTCAATGGATATCATGGTTCACTCAAGACGGAGAATGAGAATAATTCATTTATTATGGCTGAAAAATGGCAGAGTCCTGCCCTCAAGGAATTTACATTAAAAACAAACATTAAATATAGATGGGAATTTTTCAAAAATCACTTGACAAGATATATTTAGGGACTCTGTAACTCTAAATCATTAGAAAAGATAGATTTCCAACACTGAGCATGTTCTTATCTCCATCTGTTTTTGTTTCTCACCAAATGAAATAGTTTCCATCGAGCTATTTAATTCCAATGATAAGTAAAACTGAGCAAACACAGAAATCATAAATCAGCTCTCTACTAACCGAAATCGCATGTTCACGAGAGCATTTCATGTACAGCTTAAAAGAAATTCACATTTATTCACATTCTCCATCACTGAAAAATAGAAAAGGTAAATTATCTTGTTTGGAGCTCTCGAGGCACCCCTGGGTCTTCTCGTTGTTGTTTTACCAGAACATTCTTGTTCCATTAATGACTTAAGTCCACAGCACAATGTACTTTTGAATATATTTGAATGGCAGTTTGAGATTTCATTGTTGTAATAAGATGCCGTTAACTATTTTCCTTTCCTTAAAATGGAAAAAAAGGAAACCTTTTGGAAACAAAATGAACAATGATGAGGGGAGGTGGATGTTAATCTTGACTTCCAAGCTGTACAGGGCCCCCAAATTCTGTAACTAATACTAATTGGTATCAAAGACTAGACTCAAAGAATTTCAGTCCATCCAAAGTTCTCCAACTCCTTAGCTTGGGGGCTTTTCTGCAGCAATCTGTCTTATCCTGTGAACCTAGATTGGTCTAGCCCATCTCCAAAACTATAAGCTCATTGTCTCTCTTTTTTTTTTATTACTGTCTTAGAGAATCTGGGATGTAGAAATGCAGTAAAAACATTTACATCTCACTGTTGGAGCACTAGATGTTGAAACACTTATTTTACAACTTAAGCCACTGCTTAAATTGCACTGCCAAGATTGCAGAGATTAAATCATAACTCCCACGGGCATCACTGGTCTAGAACTTAATGAAGGAGAAGGGTCCACTGAGATATATATCTCTTATATTGCTTCCAGCTGAAACAGCTCATGGCAGATCCCTTAGAAGTTCTTGAAAAAAAAGAAAGAAAAGTATAATAGCAAAGGGAGTTACATAATTCTGTAGGTTATTTTTAGAATCATTTCCATGGTGTAAAAAATAACTGAGGAAAGAATTACATTAATAATGTGTGTCTAGCTTCCTAGTAACACACTGAGCTTTCTGAGCAGTGGGGTGTGCTTGCCCTGTATCTATGAGAAAAATCTTACAGAAGACTATCCTTGCTCCAACATTTCACGTCTGACAACGCATGGCAAATATGGTGCTGTTTTCATCTCTTATTTTCGAGCTTGGAATTCACTGCAAAAAAGAGGGAGGGGCTGATTCAGGTTGCCAATAATTGCCAGAAGGGTTTCTCTTCACCGGTTAGGAGTCCTCAAAATCTGTCTTTTCTTGCATACATACCAAACCAATGTTGCTCTGCTTTCAACAGTTTCTCTACCTGTCTTTCATTCACTCTTCTCACTGCTCTCAAGATAAGGTAGAGAATCTCTAAATACCAGCACAGTTTCACATTTCACTTTGTCCTCAAGGTAATTTTTCCCCAGAGCCTGCTTTCTTTTGACAAAAGCCTGATTTCTTTCTGAGCCGGGAGTCATGAGCCAATCAACATAGCTATTCCACGGCCACCGTGCCTTTTAGAATGTCACCAAAAAAGACACAACCATAACCACCATCCTTAATGGTTCATAAAAATTCCAGGAACGTTAACTCCACCGCTGAGGATGGAGATGAGCACATTACAAAAGAAGTGGGTGTGTCTTGATGACGTGGGGAGACTCCAGAGGACTTTTATGGCGCATGATTCCCTTCTCTGATTCCACAGACCAAAGCGAATTTGCTCAGGAGGTCTGGGGACTAGGGATGCCAGACCTACTTTCTTCTTTCTCTGGGAGTGCAGACTTTTGGGTTTATATGTCCTGAAAGGAAGAAGCTCCGTATTAGCTGCAGAGGTCTGCACCAGGGGGGCTCAATGAATGCTGAGTGACTTTAAAACTCTCCTGCTCACTCCCACTTCTGGGTTATATCCAAAGGAAATGAAATCAGGGTCTCGAAGAGATATCTGTACCCCACACATTCATTATAGCATTATTCACAATAGCTAAAATGTGGAAACAACCCAAATGTCCATCGATGGATGAATGGATAAAGAAATTGTGGTGTATCCATACAACAGGGGTTTAGTCAACCTTAAAAAGTAGGAAATCCTGCCATTTGTGACAACACGGATGGACCTGGATGATATTATGCTCAGCAAAATAAGCCAGACACAAAAAGACAAATACTGTAATCTTGCTTATATGTGGAATCTAAGATAGTCAAACTCATAGAAGCAGAGAGAAGAATGAAGGTTGCCAGGAGCTGGGGGAGAAGGGGAAAGAGACAGGTGTTGGTCAAAGGGTGCAAAGTTTTGGTCATACACAATTAGTTAAGTTATAGAGATCTACTGTACAGCATAGAGCCTATAGTTAACAACACAGTATCTTATACTTAAAAATGTGCCAAAAGGGTCGATCTTATGTTAAACGTGATTGCACACAAAAAATAGTAATAACAAATGAACAGGGCAGGAAAAAATTTTGAAGGTGACAGATATGCTTATGGCATAGATTGTGGTGATCTGATCGTTTCATAGGTGTTTTCCCATCTCCAAGCTCATTAAGTTGTGTACATTAAATATGCACAGCTTTTGTACGCCAATCACATCTCAATACAATGATTTTTTTTAAAAAAAAAAAACTGTCCTGCTGCAAATCTACAAAAAACTTGTCCATTTATCATGGATGTGAGTAGGAGAACTTTTGTATGAAAGGCATTTTGAGCAGCATATCAATAAAATGAGTCACCCATGCCAGCACCCTGAATTGTATAAAAAGTCCAGGTGCATACCACAAGGATTTCAGAAAGTCTTTTCAAAATACCTGTGATGGCCCAGGTGACAAGGATTTGGTGGCCAAATCCAGTTCCTTGCTCTATGCCTTCTCTGTCATTTTCCTCTTTTCTAAATCAGGTGCTAGCACTGGGTCCTGGGTGAAGGTGTGCCACCAACGTTAATATCTCTTCCTGAAATAGGTCTATGAGCCTTGTCCTGAATTATCTCCTCTCTCATGGCCCATTCATAATTCTCCCATTTCTCCACTTCATTTTAACAGTGTGTGCTCTCCTTCGTGGTCTTCAGAGCAGACCTTTGGAATTTTAAAACTCTTTGCAGATTATTTAAAAGATGTCATCATTTCTAAGCATCGGGAGCAGCTAAGAACTGGTGGTAGAAGGGGTCTCTGTGAGCCACGGTTACAGTTTTCAGATTTTAGACATACAGAAAATGGCACATGAGGCAATCTTTAGTGTCAGGAAAATTTCTGCGAACTTCTTCCTCTGGGCTGTCACTGGCTTCCAGTTGTCAATTGTAAGAGGAAGCATTTCACTGTGGCTGAACTCCCCCTCATGGGAATTGGCAGAGTAAAATGTTGAAACTCGCCCAATTTCGTCAAGTGCCTCATGAAGACCTGCTTATAGCTGGGGGGACAAAAGCTCACACTCCGTGTGAGAGAGCTGGCATTTTCTTGCTATGCTTTTTCACTGATGACGGAATAGACTGCTCTCTCTTCTGCTATGGGCTGAATGATGTCCCCCCAAAAATTTATAGGTTGAAGTCCTAACCCCCAGCACCTCAGAATGTGACCCTATGTGAGGATGTAATGGACTTACGATGAGGACAGGAGGATGGGCTCTAATCCAATGTGCCTGGTGTCTTCATAAAAAGGTGATATTTGGATATGGAAACTCATACACAGGGAGAACCCCATATGAGGAGACACAGGGAGAAGACAGCCACCCACAAGCCACCGAGAGACACCTGGAACAGATCCTTCCCTCAGAAGGAACCAACCCTGTTGACACCTTGATCTATAGATATAAAATATATGATTTATCCATTGGTAGGCTATATATAAATACACACACACAAAGATTTAAATATATGTCACATATTTATGTTATAAACATATACAAATATATTTTTGTATGTTATATATGTATTATATTCTATATAAAGAGATTTATTTCAAGGAATTGGCTCACACAATTGTGGAGGCTGCCACGTTCACAATCTGTGGGGCAGACTGGCAGAATGGCAAATTAGGCAGGAGCCGAAGTTCCAGTCCTGAGATAGAATTTCTCCTTCTGCAGGAAATCCAGATCTTGGTTTTAAGGCCTTTCAGTTGATTGGGCAAGGCCCACTCCATTATCAAACATAATCTGCTTTACTTAAAGTCTAGTGGTTATGGATGTTAACCACATCTACAAAATACCCTCACAGCAGCATTTAGACTAGTGTTTGATTAAACTACTGGCCACAACAGCCTAGCAGAGTGAACATGTTGTGGGCTAAGTTGTGTCCCTCTGAAACCCATGTGTTAAAGCTCTAACCCCCAGCATCTCAGAATGTAGCTGTATTTGGAGATGATAGGGCCTTTAAAGAAGTAAATAAGGTGCCCTGAGGTCATTAGGGTGGGCCCTAATCCAATAGGACTGGTGTCTCTATAAGAAGAGATGAGGACACAGACAGGCACAGAGGGACGACCACATGAGGACACAGGGAGAAGACGGTGTCTATATGCCAAGGGGAGAGGCCTCAGGAGAAGCCAACTCTGCCCACACCTGGATCTCAGACTTCCAACCTCCAGGACTGGTCGAAATAAATGTCCGTTATGTAAGCCCCCCAGCCTGTGGTCCTTTGTTATGGCAGTTCTAGCAAACTAACACACACATAAGACCAACCACTACAACATAGAACAGACCGCGGCCTACTATGCTGAAAGGACGTCCAGAACATTAACCACAAACAGCAAAGACTGAACAGAGAGTTTGAGAAGGACGGAAATATATAGAAGCTGAAATACAATGATGTACACCTGAAATTTACACAATGTTCTAAATCAACGTGACCTCAATAAAATAAAATAAATAAATGTGGATAAATAAAATAATACATATATATAAATTTAAATAAATGAAAATTCTTTTTCTCGCCTCATAGGTAATGAAATGTAGGGGCTGGCCCCATGGCCTAAGTTTGGCATGCTCCACTTCAGCAGCCTGGGTTTGGTTCCTGGGTGCAGATCTATGCCACTCGTCAGCAGCCATACTGTGGTGGCAATCCACATTCAAAATAGAGGAAGATTGGCACAGACATTAGCTCATGGTAAATCTTCCTCATGCAAAAAGAGGAAGATTGGTGACAGATGTTAGCTCAGGGTAATCTTCCTCACCAAAAAAAAGAAAAAAAGAAAAAAGAAATGCCAATCAAAACAGTGATTGGAACTTAGATTTTTAACTTTCAGATTGACAGAGATGTAAAACATTGACAACACATGGCAAGTGGTTTGATAGCGATCATGTGAATCAGGTGGCCTCTTGAGAGGGAAACATGGCAAAGCAGACCCACACTTAAAATGCACATGGCCTTGACCCAGCATTTACTAAACACTTTTAGGAATGCACCCTGATATACACACTTCTTCCTCGCAGAGAGATCTATGTTTTAGGCTATGTATCCTGCATAATTGTTTTGTAATAGCACAGAAATAGGACAAAAACACTAAAAAGACCATTGATAGAGGTTGGTTAAATGACAGTAATTCATAAATGGAATATTAGGCAGCCATGAAAAAGACTGTGTGTATGTGTACTCCTGTACTAACCTAGACTATTTCCAGAAGGTTAGAGCAGAAATTTGTAACAGTGGCTCAGAATCTGCTCTAAGAACAATTAATTCTTACTTGTGTATCTTTGTGTACTCTTGGATTTTTAATTTTTCCGTATGTGCTCTGACTTTCTGTTAAAACCATCAATTAAATGTTGTTGAATTCCTTTGTTTCCATTAACACAATGCTTGACTGGGCCCCATTTTTATAAAATAATCATGGACTTTGGATGAACAACTGGCACTCTATAGAAGAGACCTGGGGACACTGGATTCTGTAGGTGGACTCCGCTCGTTCACGTCAGTGTCCCAGGAAGTGCTTTAAAGTTAAATGCTGCTTCACATGCAACTCCTTGTAAGAAGAGGATTAATAATGAGTTCATTTCTGGACAAAGAAAGTGTCAACCTTTCTTTGAAGGCACAAAACATCTTTAAAACAGCCATGTCTTAAGATCATCCATTATAACTTCCACCTTTTACATAAGAAACATACATACTGCGGGTTTGGTTAGAATTTGCCATGTCCATGCAGACGTTCTTATAATGGTTGATTTAATGACTGAGTACATCTTTAAATCTGTGCTTTGCGCTTATAAATAAAGAAGGAATCATTAGTAGTAATAAGAATATGCACCATAAAACTTGCGTTAAATAGCTACCAAGGGAGAAACCTGAGATTTCAGATTTTCAGTTTTCTATTCAGGTTCTCAAAATTCTGCCAAGAATTACGACAAACTTAAAAGATTCTCAAGTGCCAATAATTTTTTTTTGTTAAAATTTTATGGAGGGCGTATTGGTTTACAACATTGTGCAATTTCAGGTGTACATTATTACATATCAGTTTCTGCATAGATTGCATCGTGCTCACCACCAGTAGTCTAGTTCTCATCCGTCACTATATGTACGTGCCCCTTTACCCCTTTTGCCCAACTCTTACCCCCTTTCCCCTCTGGTAACCACTCATCTGTTCTCTTTGTCCATGTGTCTGTTTATCTTCCACATATGAATGAAATCATATGGTGTTTGTCTTTCCCTATTTGGCTTATTTCGCTTAACATTATACCTTCAAGGTCCATCCATGTTGTTGCAAATGGGATGATTTCGTCTTTTTTTATGGCCAACAATTTTCAATGCTGCTGCTGGGCAGACAGTCTGTAATTGTTAAGAACACATGTGTGGAACGCATGGAGAAGAAAGTACTTGACGTTTATTTAATTGTGCTATGTTAAAAAATGAACAGTTACCAGGGACTGTCCTGTAGTGGTTAAGTTCATGGTCTCTGCTTCAGAGGCCTGGGGTCCACAGGGTCGGATCCCGGGTGCAGACCTACTCACCACTCATCAAGCCATGCTGTGGCAGCATCCCATATGTAAAGTAGAGGAAGATTAGCAACAGATGTTAGCTCAGGGACATTCTTCCTCACCAAGAAAAGAAAAGAAAGAATAGTTGCCAAACTGGATGTTCTGATGATCAGTAGACGTGATCAGTAGGCAGAGTGTGTGTGCAACAATGAGATACAAATTTGAACTCATTACTTTAGCATTTAACAAAGCTTCTTTGATCAGCTGGACTTCAGAAAATGTATAGATATCAAATTAACAGTGGAGCTGCTTCTGCAGAATTCGGGAAATATGACAATTTGACATGGCAGAAGTGGGATGCTTCTTTGAAATGCTGAGCCAGCTTTTGTCTTCGAATTGAGTCACTCTTTGGCCAAGTTTTGAGCATCACCCACAGTCCCAGGAGCACTGAACTTAGAATCCTGAAATCTAGATTCATTTCTGGGATTCACTTGTGTTGTGAGTTGAATTGTGTCCACTCAAAATTCATATGTTGAAGATCCCAACCACAGTACCTCAGAATGAGAACTAATTTGGAGATAGGATCAATGAAGATGTAGTTTAACTGAGGTGACGTCATTAGGGTGGGCCCGAATCCAACAGGACTGTTGCCCGATAAAAGGGGCAGATTTGTAACAGACACACACACAGGGGGAAGCCCACGTGAGGATGAAGGCAGAGATCGGTGTGGTGCATCTACAAGCCAAGGAATGCCAAAGATTGCCAGCAAACCACCAGAAGGAGAAAGGCATGAAAAAGACTCTCCCTCACAGCCCTGAGAAGGAACCAACCCTGCCAACGCCTTGATCTTCGACTTCTATCCTCTGTATCTGTGAGAGAAGAAATTTCAGCCAGCACTCTTCTGTCATTCCAGAACTTCTACGACCAGCAATGAGGAAAGAGAAATTGATTTGTTTTGTCATGGGCAGAACATCTGACCTGCAGGACTAGACTAAACTCAAGAAATTTCAGGTAAAATGTGCTGAGCCTTCTTAGGAAAATTCTATTAGATCAGACCTAAACTTGAAAGGTTTAAATTGACCCTATGACCAAGCCCTCTGGAAGCTGGGAAAGTAGCACAGCAGTGCCTAGAAAAAACCATGGCCAGAGATCAGAATTTAAATTTGCGTCCCCAGTAAGATTTTATTCCTTCTAGTAGACACAATTTTAGAGCATGAATGAGGTGAAGTTTCCAGCTGACATGTGTGAGTTTCTCCTTCCGGAAAAAAGGGGGGACAAAACAAAATATGACCAGGAGACTGGCAGATGAAGGTCCCAGCCTCCGTGCTCTATGCCTGCAGGAAGCCCCGCGTTTCCCTGCATTTCTGCCAAAGCATCTCTACTCACAGCCAAAGAGTGGGTACCCCTCCTCGGAGATCTTCCTCCATCTTCCCCACCCCCTGTCAGCATGACGGCTGAGTAGTCAGCCCTGAACTCACCTAGTGGCACCTCACTCTGCCCTCTCTGGGCTGGCATCCATTGGGCTGCCGCTACGTGAAACCTGGGCACATGCCGGACCCTCCATCTCCCACAGCTCAGCAAATTCCAAGCTGGGCCACTATGCAAAACTTGACTGTAAAGCAGTTGAGAGTGACAATGCAGAAAAAAAGAAGATTTGACACAGGTTCCTAGGTATGTCTGCTCTGCAATGCCGGGGCCTGGAATCAGGTGCTGTGCGTCCTGGAGAAACACCCCTGGACAACATGGCCCTGGAGTAGCCATAAAAATGTACTTCCCAGTCCCTTCACTGCAGGGAATGTGGTTACCAGGAGCCCAAGGTGCCGTGCTCTGAAATCCATCACCTCATTTGTCTCATGGTTGTACTTCTCATAGACTAATCCCCCACAGTGACAATGTTTGAGTGTGGCAGTGATACGAGGAAAGGTGAATGCCTGGGAGACAGAAGACTTCGCTGACGATCACCTTTGGCTTGAAGACTCCCAAACTGCCTTTCCCAATCTTCCTATTCCCATCCTCTCTCTTTCACTCAAAGTCAGACTTGCTTTCAGCTCAGGTGGGTCTCCTAGCCTCACCCAGATCCTGCCCCATATTCCCTCACACAGGTATTCCTCCTAACGCAATCCTTTTCCATTTAATCACATCTGGTCTGCTTCTCCAAGGATCCATCTTGGAGTCTCCTTATCAGGGAATCCAAACGAACCCGGTATCCTTTTATTTAAGCTTTTCCATCCAAGAAGGCATGCCTGTTTTTTCAAAGTAGGAGCTGTTTTTCATCAAATGAGAAGTTAAGGCTCCACCAACTCAGGAAGAGGGGAAAAAAATGCCTGTATCTTTCAAACGGCTCTTTTTTCTCCCTTCTAGGGCCGTGACTGTTTTAGATATTATTAGGGTCCAGTTTCAGTGAAAGCATAAGCCACCCAATGTATTGTTATATCTTCACAGTCAGAAGGGATGTCTGCCTGTGTATAATGGATGTATGTAACTCTTTTTGGATCCTCTTCAGGACAAAAAGGGAAAAAGATAGGTACGTCAGAGGTCACGAATATCAGTATTTTAGAAAAAAAGAGTCTGAGATGTAGAATTTAGCAATGACTAAGAGCTAAAGAGAAAGTCAGAGCTGCAGACATAATATAGCATGATTTATATTTTTTCTTCTTTCTTTTTTTTTGGTTCACTCCTAAGTTGTCCCAAATACACATATTTAGGCCAAAAATTAGAATCTGTGACTTAGTGATACCAATGCTGGATTGACCTGGATAACATTTTTTTTTTAATGTCAATGCTCAGATCCAATTCACGGACATCCCAGTTCATGTGGCAGCAGGTGGGATTCTTACTGGCTGAGAGTGGTTCTTAAAACAACGCCCAGTGATTAAAACCCACAGCTGAGGTGCAGAAGGCCCCCAGGAATTGAACTCACAACTCATTCAGTGCCGATAGTAGGTAAGTCCCGTGACCTCTATGTCTATGATCATGTCTGGGCTGCAACATCAAATCCTTTGGGTCAAATTGCTGATCCCAAAATAATCAGCTTGGTTTGTCTGCCCCTGAAGGGATGGTAAGATTGCACCAGTGGAGCGGTGGATATTTTTGTAAAATGGGTGTTCATTTCACATGTTTGACTAACTTGTTAATTTTAGCAATCTAAATGATCAAATCTTTAATATAAAATTGTCCACAAAAATGCATGAATGGTATAGAAAATATTTCTGAAGATCCCCATTGCTTTAAATAACTATGTAACAATTTAAAAATAATAAAATAGGCAGAATTTAATATGTAATAGAAGGTAAGTAATTTATAACTTATTCCATTAAATCTTCATAACAAAATTTTTGGTTAAATTTGGTAACGTGATATTTCCTTCAATCTGATGTAAGTGTTATATTTTGGTATGTGAATAAGATGGTATTGTGTGACTCATTATATTAAAATGGATAATTGCTATTAATCTGTTGAGAAGTTTCAATATACTGGCAAATGAATCAGTTGAAATACCAAAATACATATTTAGGAACTTTGGACTCATGTAGATATAACTTTAGAGTCATTCAATTGCACTCCTTCCCCTCCAAAAACAAGAAATCCAGCAAGGGAATGTAAATAGAAAAGAACTTCTATATCGGGGCTGTGCAGTAGGAATAAAAGGCTTGCTATTTGTGGAACTTCAAATTTTCTGGAAACTACTGTAATAGAAGTAAAGCAAAAAAGGTAAAATCAATTCTAATCATATATTTAATGTGACCCAATATAGACAAAATATTATCATTCCAACATGTGATCAATATAAAAATGTTAATAGCATATCTCATATTCTTGTCTTTTTTGTGTGTGGTTGTTCTAAGTCTTTGAAATCTGATGTGCATTTGGTACTTCTAGCTCATCTCAGATTGGCCACATTTCAAGTGCTCACATTCACACATGGCTAGTGGGTATCATATTGTACAGCAAACGTCTTAATCATATTTTTCTCTAATCAATAACCTATAAATAAGTAATAGATATCTAGGTATTACAGGAGGTTAGAGATAGATGGGACCATAAATATTTTCTAGGCCAAAGAGGCATTTTACCAGTGATGATTCTAAGGCTTACAGAGTTTAACAGGCTTGTCTAAGTCACAAAAATAAATGAGAAAACTAGGAATAAGATTCAACTCTCAGCACCAGGTTGGTACCTCTTCTACTTGTGTGTGAGTTTACATTTAATTCTCATGTATTTTTTCCTTACTACTAGTGTTCTAGCATGTCTTTCTTTGAGATTACCATTCAAACTGTCTGTGGTGGCCAGACACTAAGGTGGTTCCCACCCCTCAATAATCAATCCCCTTCAGTTGAATATGGGCAGGCCTTCTGATTTGCTTCCAGCCAAAAATGTGGCAAGAATGATGGAATTTTTCCAACGTAATTAATGTCCCAAATTAGTCAACTCTGAGCTTGCTAAGAGGGAGATTTTCCTAAGTGGGCTTGATCTAGTCAAATGGAAGCCCTTAACATGGATGAGCCCTCACTGAAGCTGAGAAACTGTCTTTAGAGGCCTGATGACGTGTCCATGTTGGAAAACCCAAGTGGCAGGGATCTGTAGGTGGCCTCTAGGAATTGTGGACAGCCTATACAACCTGCAGGTGGCCTCTAGCCAAGAGGTAGCTAAAGCTGGGGGCCCTCAGTCGTATGGCTGCAAGGATATAGATTCTGCCAACAATCTGAATGAGTTTGCAAATCGATTCTTCCACACTTGAACCTTCAGATGAGAACACAGCATGGCCACCACCTTGACTGTAGCCTTTTGAGATCCTGAGCAAGGATCCAGCTAAGCCATACCTGGATTCCAGAGGCACAGAAATTATGACATAATAAACATATGTTGTTTTAAGCCTCGACAATTGAGGTAATTTGTTAAACAACACTAGAAAATGAATACAATATCTGTTCCCAAATTTCCACCAAATGTACCCTATTGATAACTGATCACTTCCTCACAGCAGTGGAACCATTTATTAACTTTTTAGAGACTCTCTTTCAAGTAAAGCATTTGTGGAGAGAGAATAAATCAGACAGGATGAATGGAAACTAAATAATGCTTTTTACGCATTAGTAATCTAACTTTCACTTTTATGTGTCAGTTTTCTTATTTGATCCATTCAGATTAAACAATCTTGAGGAAAGTTGATATTTCCTTTTACAAAATCAAATAACTTGGGTGCCAATAAGAAATTGTCATATAACAAAAGGCTAGTAATGTTTATTAGAACCATAATGCATAAAAATTAGAATACCTTTAAAATTATGACTATTATGATGTTGAAAGCTACATAACCAGAGGAGAGTGATCTATTTTAGACTTTGACTGGGGGTTGCCATCTGAGCATCTACCAGCATATCATGACCAAGACTTTCATTGCCAGAGCCTTATCAATGATTCTGCTTATATGTCTGGATGATATCTTAATATCAGCTCCATCAGAGGGGCTTCTGTTAGTTCACATAAAGGCTACTGCTCATTGATTAAAAGCCTTTGGCATTGTAATATAAGAGAGAAAAAATCAATGTGTTCACTTCAAAAACCAATAGATTGCTGAGGTTTGGGGGTGAGTGTAGAAAGCAGATAATTACAGAGATCTTGGGAGAGGAGAGACTTAATTTTTAAACATGTCACACAACCAAGAGAGGGTCAGATATTCTGAAAGCATGGGTTCTTCAGGCAAGTACTTTCTGTCCAAGTAGTATTCCATATTTGGTCTAAGAACTAGAAAAAATACTAGCTAAGCAATATTAATTTCTCAGCATGATCAGTTCTTTGAATATTAATAAGAAATACAACAATAATAAAGACAGGATTATTAAACATATACTCTAAGTCACTCAGTCTGCTAAAGGGCTCTAAAAAATCACCACTTTATCCACATGATGACTCTATGCTGGAAGGGCTAATATTTAGCCCAATTAATAGATGAATAAAATGAGTCAGAGAGAAACAAAGTCTGTTTGGATTCAGAACCAAAGTCTTAAATTCTCTGCTTCCCTGATTTCATAATGGAATCAAACATGTATTAGTTATCTATTACCATGTAACAAATTATCCCCAAACATCACAGCTTAAAACATTTATTAAATTAAGACATTTATTATCTCACAGTTTCTGTAGGTCAGGAATCTGGGCCTGGCTTAGGGAGGTCTGGTGCTCAGGGTCTCACAAGGGTGCAATCAAGATATTGGCTGCCTGAGAAGAATCCTCTTCCAAACTCATCCAGGTTGTTGGCAGAATTAAGTTCCTTGTGGCTGTAGAACTGAGCACTCTGGCCATTTCTGGCTATTAGGCAGAGGCCACTCTCTTATCCTCAGGGCCATCTTCAACAGCTAGCCAGGTAGGACTTCCAACATGACTACCTTCATCTTCAATGTCAGCAAGAGAAAGTCTCTAAGAAAGTCTGCTAGCAAGATGGGGTTTTATGTTGTATAAGTAAATATGGAAGTGACATGCTATGATCCTGGGCACAGGCAAGGAGAGGGGCATATACAAGGTGCTATTTCAGAAGATGGAGCTTATTTGGGGTCACCTTAAAACCTGTCCAACACGGGTGAAGGCCAAGTCAGCTTCTCGAATATGGCTGCTTTTTCATCAACCCACAAGGAGAGCTTTCTTCAGGGAGATCTCGGTCCCCCTTTTAAGGACTTCCATCTGATTAAGTCAAACCCACCCAAGATAAACTTCCTTTAGATGAACTCAAAATCAGTAAATTTGGAACCGTAAATTATTTGTGTAATCTCCCTTAAAATTTTCCATGGTTTATGTCTAGAAACAAGTCACATGTCCCACCTACATTTTATGGGAGGGAATTACACAAAGATGTGAATACCAGGAAGTGGGGATCATTTGGCTCACCTTAGAAATATATTGTCTGTCACAGTATATTTGAAGTGTTTCTGCACAATATCTGAGAATATAGAATTCCAATCACAGCCATCTATGATGCCTCAGTGAATAAAAGAAACAAAGATATTTTTCAGGCATAAATGATTCCAAAAATGTCTTACTCTAAGACCCTGTATAAAGATACTATGAAAGAATATATTTTAGCACAGAGAGACTAAATCCAATAGAATGTACTAGGATTTAATATACAAGATAAGTAAAGGCCACTATGAGCCAGTTTGGTAAATCTATAAATACATATTAATTGCAAAAATAATTTTAATGCAAAACTAAAATTTTTGCTGAAAAGTAAGCTGCAATAGAAATGCCAAACAACATGAATAAGGAACCGGGGGGGTGGGGAAGGTATTTGATCAGTTTGAGTACATTAGCACCATTGTCTTGTGCAGAAAGAGGATAAAGATACTTAAGACCTTTAAAATTCATTAGGAAATTGAAAATACAAATACTTAAAAGAGCAAGTGGAGGAAAGTAAGAAAACTGATCCAACAATGAATAAAATCACCAGAGGTCAGAAAAAAAAAAAAAAGAAAAAAAGAAGCCAGATAAAGGGCAGGATGAGAACTGGAAATATAGTTGGAGATGTAGGAATATAGCCAATTATATCAGTAATTACAGTAGACATAAAAGGCTTATCTCCCCTATTAAAAGGCACAGACACTCAGGGTGGATTAAAACCAACTAAATAAAATAATAACGCAGCCCTACACTATTTACCAGGGACCCATCTGTATATAACAAAATGATGAAAAGACTTTGAAAATAACAGAAATGAAAATTGCACACCAGGAAAACAATAACTACAATGAAGCTGACATGGAATTGAATTGAAGACAAAACCGATAAATAGAAGTTAGGAATATTTCATCACCAGAAAAACATTCCACTAAAAATCCATGATAACCTCGAACTTGTATTCTAATGCTAACAACTGGGTCTTGGCATATATACAGCCTAAAATGACAGAATTACCCAAAGATATTTTAAAAACACATATGTAGTGGGAGAATTGAGTGAACCTCTGTCAAGATTGCAAAAGGAAACAAACAAAACAAGAATAAAACCTAGAAAATCCTAATTAACAAGCTTGATCTAATTGATACGTCCTAAAAAGATAGTGAAATATATATAACCAAAAAGACACTATGCATTATTTTTGCAGGGCATCCAAATCATTTACAAACTTTAACCTGTGTTGCAAAGGAAATCTCAAAAAATTTTTCCAAAGAATCAATATCATCAAGACATTGCTGTCCATTGTGCAATTATATTAGATAAAATATATGTGGAATCTAAAGTATAAAATATCTGTGGAATCTAGATATACGATAGTGCAACTGCTATATATCAAAACACACAAGACTCGTTAGATGGAAGATGGAACTGAGAAAAAAAATTTTAACCATTCTTGGAAAACATGGAAGAATGACTTGAAATCCTTGGCTTAAGGACAAGCCTTCCGGAATTGTTAAGCCCACTGATTTCTCAGCCTAATTATAGCGACTACCTACTATTATTGTTCATACAGACCCTAAAATTATTCAAGTTATTTCAGAAATTCTGATTTTCCAGGGGTCGGATCATTGTTTTTGGAATGTGACTGTCTATACCGAGCATGGCATAGCATGGTCAGCCTCTTTTATCTCTTTCCCTGGGCCCTGAATATTGAAATCATAATTGGGACTAGGGTTGCTGCTTAGATTGTTTATTCATTTTCTTCTACTATAGGAGCACTTGCTCTTCATTACTGTTTGTAATACGTGTAAATTTAGAACTTTCCATTTCAAAACAAGCATTAGTCTCAGAAACATCTCTTGTGCCACTCCAATATTGCCTAATAGTAGATAGAAACCATATGGTACCTGAAAAATATATTGATTTACAATTTCCCTAAAGCATCCAGGCAGGAGATGAAGGATGAAAAAATATTACACAAAAGGTAAAAATAGGGTGAGATCAGGAATTATGATTTTTTTATGTTGATGTTGAAATTTCAGGTGCAGGTTTTTTTTTTTTTTTTGATTTTATTTTTTTATTTTTTCCTTTTTCTCCCCAAAGCCCCCCAGTACATAGTTGTATATTCTTCGCTGTGGATCCTTCCAGTTGTGGCACGTGGGACGGCGCCTCAGCGTGGCCCGATGAGCAGTGCCATGTCCACGCCCAGGATTCGAACCAAAGAAACACTGGGCCGCCTGCAGCGGAGCTCGCAAACTTAACCACTCGGCCACGGGGCCAGCCCCTCAGGTGCAGGTTTTTAAAAACCATTCTAACGTGGCAATGGATTTAAAGTGCCTTTGTTAGAACAGTGGATCTCATTAAACATCCAGGAGAAAAAAGTGCAATTCATCAAACAAAACTATGGTTAATGAAGTCAATAAAAAGATGTAACGTTATACATAAATGTGCTGGAAACGTCTTTCATTTTAAAACCACACCTTGAATAAGTTAATAGTTAAATAGATAGATAAATTTCTAACTTTTTGCTAACATTGTAGCTACAATTTAACTCTTTGAAGACTTGTTTATAACTTAAAAATAGAAATTGACTACTGTCCTGGGTGAGTACACCAGCTCACAACTGAGGTCATTGCTATACTGAGTGAAATTCCACAAGAAGAAGAAAAAAATGTACTGTTGCTGCATCTTCTTTGATGGTATAATTTTGTATAACAATGTAATAATCACATTAAAGTCATCACCTTTCCATATAACCTAGTCTTGCAATAAAAGGAACGACGAAAATTCAATTATATGTAGAAAAGTATTAACCCGAGCACTTTGATTTTAAGTGTGAAGCAATTAAAGAGAAAACAACATTCATTTAATTATTTTCTCTGAAATAAGACTATCTTCAGAATGCGTTTGGCACTTTTTGAAGACATTATTATTTTCTTACCTACTTCCTGTTCCCAAAAATATATTTGGAGGGTGATTCAGGCATAGATATTCAAACATTTAATAGCTAAGAGAATAGGTCAAATTACAGTTAATGATTGGAATGATGTCAGGTGATAACTGCAATCATGTAGATCGCGCACCTAAGCATTTTCCACTTTGTAACTACAGAACCGAACCCAAGTGTCAGCCACAAGCATGCCCCTAAATCCTGTCTTTTGATGCCCTCTTGTAATAGGCACCTGTTAAAAGATCAAGGGCTCATCCCATATTCTGCTTTGGTGGCCTATCACCATTCCTGTGGAGACCAGAGGGCTTGAAAACTCTGGTCAGTCTGCATTTTGGGCTGGGGCTTTACCTTCCATGGTTTCTTCCTACTACAAGTGTCATGCTGGTGAAGGGGAGGAAGGGCCATTCCTCTACCCTCTAGGTCCTTCTGCCTGGTCTAGGAACTGAACTGACATGAGACAGAACAGCAGGAGAAAAATCAAACAAATTATAACATGTATACATGGCAGAAACCCAGGAAAACTGAGTAACTCGCCCAAATGGCAGAAGCCACCACCTTAAATACCATCTTCAGCTAAGGACAAAGGAGGATGTTGGGGGTAGTGGTTTGGGACTTCAAAGGGGAGGAAGGCAATTCACATGGAGATGGAAAAGCACATGTTTGATAAATAAATGTTGACCAGGACTTGCAAAGACAATGAGAGATGGAGAGGACTTTGATTAAAAAGCCTTGTTATTTTCCTCTGTGTCTACCACACCTAGTTTACGTTATACTATAGTTATCATATGGTATTAGTTCCTTCCTGGAACAGGTCTTCTATCTTAAATTCTTTTAGGCAGTTAGGGGGAAGGTCAGTTTCTTTCAGAGTCCTTCATTCTTGAAAATAATCAAGGCAAAGAGACACATTTTCAGGTGGCAAATTCTTATCCCTCACACTGCCTTCTGGGTCTCCTTGACCGACCCCCACCCCAATGGCTTCAGACCTCAATGGACACTCTTACAAGACCATGGAAAGTGTAGGGTGTTGAGAAAGGATTATGGAGATGACAACAGGAGCAATTCTTTTAAAATAAGTATTGGAAGTTCTGATCTTAACAATCCTTGGTGGTGCCCTGGTGACACGGGGAATTTGCTGCTGACCGTGAACTGCTAAGATGCCCCCCTCTTCTACACTGGAGTGTTCACTCTAGTTCAGCAAGTTCCCACATTCTTCCTCCACTTTCATTCTTATCTCTGACATAGCTCTTCCCAGCTCTCACCCTCTCACCAGACTTGTCCTTTGAAACCCCAAATTCCTCAATGATGCAGAACAGTTGGTCTTTCTCTTTCTTTTAGCATCTCTTGCCAGGTCAGGCTCAGAGATATCACCCTTCACACCTAAAGAGACATTTTTTTTCCCAATTATCTTATTGAGGTCATAATGGTTTATAACATTGTGAAATTTCATGTGCACATTATTATTTGTCAGTCACCCAATATCTGTGACCCTTTACCCCTTTTGCCCACTGCTCCCTTTTCCCCTCTGGTAACCACTAATCTGTTCTCTTTATCCATGTGTTTGTTTATCTTCCACATATGAGTGAAATCATAAGGTGTTTGTCTGGCTTATTTTGCTTAACCTCATACCCTCAAGGTCCATCCATGTTGTTGCAAATGGGACAATTTTTTCTTTTTTTATGGCCGAGTAGTATTCCATTATATATATATATATATATACACACACACACACACACACACACATCTTCTTTATCCATTCATCAATTGATGGGCACATGGGTTGCTTCCACGTTTTGGCTATTGTGAATAATACTGCAATGAACATAGGGGTATATAAATCTTAAAGAGACATTTCAAGGAATTTCCCTAAAGCAAGATTTGGTGAACATTTTCCCTGAAGGCACAGATAGTAAATAACTTAAGCTTTGCAGGGCAGACAGTTTCTGTCGCAACTACTCAACCCTTCTGGTGCAACATGAAGCGTGAAGGCATACACAGACAGTACAGAAGGGCATGGGTGTAGCTGTGTGTCAATAAAATGTTATCGAAGGATGCTGGAATTTAAATTTCATATAATTTTCACGTGTCAATAAAGATTCTTCTTTTGCTTATTTTTTAACATTTAAAATATACATTTATTTCATAGCTTGCAAGCTGTACAGATACAGTTGGTGGCTGGACTTGGCCCAGAGACTATAGTTTTCCAAACCCTGCTATTCAGGATGAGATTCTCCTGTTGCTATGATTCTTGACACTTACTTAGTATGTGAAAATTGCAGCAGGCTGATTTTTTAAATAACGTTAAAAAAATTTTTATAACATCAAGAGGAAGGAATCAGAATACCTGAATTTGAGACCTAACTCACTCACATTTATTGTGCAACTTCAAGAAACAACACCTGTGCACGATGATATGCGAATAGTAATTCCTCTCTTGCCCAATTCTGTGGATTTTTGAGCAGCAAACATAAAGAAACATAAAGAGAGACACTCTCTGTACTGTGTACTCTTTCCCACAAATGCAGATCATATGGAAGAGAATTTATGTGGCTAGGATTTGATTCTTTGGTCCTCGAATGAGGAAACGAATTACTTGCAAGCATGGCGAGAATCACACTCAGAAAAAGAAATAGAGTTTGACCATATTTGCTCTTCTTCGTTCTGCCTTTTTATAAGTAATTAATAGATACGGTATCAATTAAGTCACATTCCACAATGTAGTCACCATGATGGGATTACCTCCAAGGTGAAAGTCATTCTGTAGTGCTCTGGCCAAAGAACTACTTGAAGGAAGTGGATTTGCCTCACAATTTTCTCCTACTTGCTCCATCCTTGGCTTCCAAAGCAATTCCCGTTGGCCAGCATCCCCCTGCTAACGGTCAACAGGCAGGTAGTTTGAGTATGATTCTAGTGAATCTGTTGACTTTCAAAGTTTGTGATGCCCAGTCTCTCTTTATGCTATTTTTGTTTCAAAGTATTTTAATGTTTTTTATTAACTTAAAAATTTTTTCATTACTCTTTTACCTTTTGACAGAAAAAAATACATATGCCCGATCCCACAATCAACTTTCCTAGGTATTTTAGGCATGCACATCTTTAACTGTACTGCTCCAAATAACTATGCTAATCTAGACCCTTTATATTGGAATTTATGGCACTAAGCAAAGCCATCCTTCCAGGAAATGCATGTTAATTATGTTAAATGCAATGCTCAATGGCCATTGAAGAAGTATGAGAGTGTTCAATTTCTCACTCTTAATGTTTTGTCTGCAGAATGAAACTAAGATAGACAGTGCAGGATTGTGTTTAGTACAGGATATGATAATAAATAATAAATGCAGCAACTACCCGTACAGTAATCCTGTCATACTTAACAAAAATAATCCTAGTTTAAATAAATGACGTCATTGTTTAAAGCCCAGTGTAACTATGGAAGAGGCTTCTTCTATTCTTGTCTCTAGATTTATTTAAGAATGAAATGGGAGGAAGAAATGCATAAATATGGGGTGGAAAAATCCCATTGTATCAAAGTGGAGATCAACATTCTTAAACTGAATTCTTCACACAGTCTTTATATTTTAGTTTCCAGTGGAAAAGCTGTAATATGTTTTCTTTATTCTTTCTGTAGTCTTGAGACCAAAACTTTTTTGCCTAAATGATGCCAGTGTTAAAAGTAAAAAAAAAAAAAAAAAATCATTCAAACTGGTTGAAGCTTGTCTTAATGCCCAGACCAAATCAAGACTGACGTAATGGCCAGACCAAATTGGTTGTTCAATTTCAAGTTCTACCAAAACAAATTGAGTGTGTTTTCCATTCAGATGACTGCAGAACCATTAGGACAGCCAGTCCACTTCTAAATAAAACCTCTTAATTTCAACTTTGTGTTCCCTCTGACTTACCCAGAAACAGAATCAACTGTCTTTGGTTTCAGGTTTTCTTAGAAAAATCCACAGAGTCTTTCACAGCATTGTTTCTTTTGGCTGCATATGAATTTGTTTGGAGATGAACACTTGAGTTTTTCAACACATGGTTTAGCAAGAAGACTCTTTAAGCATGAGATCGGAATATAAGTAATAATTTGTCCTTTCCTTCTCAGTTTCCAAATGAAAAGATCTCAAGGGAAGATACTCTTCCAAATGGTTATATTAAGTTACATATTTTTAATTTAGACAGAAAAAGGTCCCATGCAAATTCAAAAAGCAATGTGGCCAACTCCAGTTGGATTTGCAAGCATTAAAATGAAGCTGGGTTCCTGGAGGCTATTCAGGCTTCATGACACCATTTTCCTTAGTTAATTTCCCTCTGGGTCCTTGTATTTGCACACCCTTAAAATAGGTAGAATTCAGACAGTTAAATTCTCAGGGCAGATGTAGCTAACTTCGCCCAAATGGTAGCAACCAAGGCAGATTAGGAAAATCCATTTGTTAATAATTAAAATTTACCTTATACATACATTTGAGGGAACCTCTCAAACCTAAGCTCTATTACAAATGCAATCTGCAAAGAGGGAGCTGATTTTACACTAATAAGGAGCTCATTATTTCAGGGTGGTTCCAGGTCCCAGTGTTTGGGAAGCAGGGGAAATATACCATGTTGGATTCTTTTGATGGAAAAAAGCTGATCCATAAAAATTACCCACACTCTGAAATAAACACATACACTGCATATTAGCAATCTATTCTTTTTTTTTTTTTTTTAAAGATTTTACTTTTTCCTTTTTCTCCCCAAAGCCCCCCCGGTACATAGTTGTGTATTCTTCGTTGTGGGTTCTTCTAGTTGTGGCATATGGGACGCTGCCTCAGCGTGGTCTGATGAGCAGTGCCATGTCCGCGCCCAGGATTCGAACCAACGAAGCACTGGGCCGCCTGCAGCGGAGCGCGCGAACTTAACCACTCGGCCACGGGGCCAGCCCCAGCAATCTATTCTTAACGTAAGCAATTTGACACCAGAAACTCATTGACTTTGTTACAATCCAAACATATAATTCACTGTGCTTCTGCACTGTTGTGGAAACATAGCCAAAGTATCCTTTAGTCCATTTTTTTTCACAGAGTATCTTAACTGTAGCTCTGATTTTCATCCCCAGTAATTGTTAGCCATACCCTGTGAATCACAGTTAAATGAGAACACATTTAAAGAGACAATAAGCTTGCCATTAAAACCAGCAGAAAGATCTCTGATATCAGTTATTTGCTTTCCCAGAAATATCCCCAGTTGAAAAACCAAGAGCTTTGCAGAGCTTTTTAAAAAATGTAACATCATTTTCATAAGTGTTTTTAAACATCAGACTTGACCAACAAAACATTTCGACTGGCACTCTGTGAAAGTAAATATGAATGACCTTGCAGGAGTAATGCATTTCAATCTGCATAACAGCCTTAGTATTCCCCGGGAAAGCTTCCTGCATTTTAACCTCCCCATAACCGAATGTAAGAAATCAAATTTAGCACATTCCTATAGTTCAGTTCACAAATTGTTTCCTGCTTGTCTTTTTTTCCCTCATAAAATAAAATATTCATCCATCAAAAATGTTCAAATTCAATCACCATATTACTTTTACTGAAATGTCAACTTCTATAAGTGAAAGCAGGAGATGTTATAAGAACTAAATCTTATAAAAGGTTTTACTAAAACCAGCTGGAATTTTGTGTCACCATTATTAACCCCTTTTAAGGTGAGAAAAATGTTTACATTCCTCTCCCTCAACAAAACAAACCTCCATAACCTCACAGAAAAAAAAGTGCTTTTAATTTTATATCCTTTAATTATAGTTTAATGTGTCATTGGCTTATGATTAAAAAATCCAAGTTTGCCAATCCTTGCTATAGATTGACAGATGTAGAATAATCTTTCGACGACTCCAGTCGAGTCAGAATATCTACTGAAATTGTGCCGGATTCATCCCCGATCTAAGAAAGGCAGGTCAGCTTTCTCTGAGTCTTCTGCTGGGTCACTGGGGTAAATGGCTGTTGCTGGAATCTTTAATACCCAGGGAGCTTTGTGTGCCGAGAACGATTACTGCTTGCATTTTGTTCATTGTCAATTTGTCCAAATATAAAATTCTCAAGTTCTCATAATTTCTTCAAACATTATCAGTAAAAAGAACAAATAAAATCTATAAATTTTAGGAAAATATTATCTAATGTGGTGAAGTATCAATGCAACCAATTTTAATACCTGTCTGCATAACCCTATTAATAAAATCCCACGCCTCAGCTTCTCTTTTGCCCATACCGTCCTCACTCCCACCCCAAATCACGAGAACTTGACCTCATCTCCTTCAGAGAAGCAGAATCTCAGTACAGGACAGTAACCAATCACCAATTGCAGTGTAACCAAATTTTCATTTTTATTTAAATCTAAATTTGCATTTTCACATGGTATGTTGATAGAGTTTCATTTTGAAGAGACATTAACTTTTTAAATACAAAAAATCACTTACCAGAAGGCATGGTTGCTTTAAAAAGTTCTGGATCCATACTGAAAGGACACAGGGATCATATTAAAAAGACTTACGTTAGGCTAGTCACAATAACTTGAATATTCTACACAGAATAATAAACCTACCTGAACAAAGTGAGTTTGTGAAAAGCCATCAAGACCCAAAGAAACTCAGAGATGGAAAAGTTAAACTAAAGTCAACTAACAGGTAGTCACACATAGGCCAAAAGAAAAGTGAAGAGAGACGATGTTTAACATTTGTATTAATTGGAACAGTTGATGCATCAATTAATTAATTTGTGAATTCTTGAAGGGCATCCTACATAATCAAAGGCTTATTCACACACCACATCCTTGATTCTCTCTAGTCTCTGCATTGCTACTCCGGACCCAGCTCACGCTGGCTCCTGATCTCTGATGGCTCACTTTCCAGGAATTTTGAAATGCAGTTGTTAAACATAGGCTCCATTAACAATTTAATTATATAATCTTAAACACATTATTTAAAAAGGTAATAAATGCTTGAAACTCATCACTGACTAATTACTTTACTTCATTTTGCTATTATCTATGCTCTTGAGGTTAAGGCTATGGTATCTTTATGGTGGACATCATACATCATCATACACCCCCACATGTTTTCCAGTTTCCATGTTCTGGAACTTCCCGTTCCAGAATCTAGGTCCAGAATCCCGTTCCAGGTCTAGGATGTTGGCCAGGATCCAACTATTTCACCATGGAAATCAGAAAATGTTCCAACTCAGGGTTTCCCCTGAACCAGAGACTGGATTGTTGAATATTTTCAGCATGACATGATGCTTCATGTATATTTTTCCCGTGCCATAAATACATATTTCTTGAGGACCATGCCTTAATGCCATGTATTTCACTCATTAAAGTGCCCTGCACTATTCTGAACCCATAGACACTAATCAATTCTTATTTACTTACTTTTGGTGAGTGGATATTGATGCTATTGGAAGAAATAGTAATGTTTTTTAATTTGTTCCTTAACTCCTCAATTCAGTTCCTAATAGCTATATTTACTAACTTATTGCTCATTATCCTCCCACCCTACCCCCAGGGAGATGTAGGGGAGGAGGACATTTCCTCTCCCCAAATGGGGGTTCGTCTGGCCGGAGAATGAATTAAATTCACATGAGACAGAATAGCAAGAGAAAATTAAACAAAGCTTTATGAGGAACCATGGCCCGGGGCCTTTCTTCCCGAAGGAAGAAAGGGCACCGAAGAAGTGGGGTGCACACAGTGGTTATATACCCCCAAACGGGGTGTTTCACATGTGATTGAAATGTCCCTCCCACAATAGTCACAAGATTGCCCTGTCGGCACAGTGCTTGATGGACACAGCAGGTAGTGGGTCTGCTGTCTCGGAGGGCGTAGCCGGAGGCAAGTCGATTGTCTGGACCTGGGCGGTCACAGGTGAGCTCAGCAATCAGTTCCTAGCCTAAAGAAAGATGCTTAATCCTTAAAGAAATGCCAGCGTTGGGAGGGGGAGGGAAGTTAGTTACCGGAGGTTACCAGACTAGCACAATAAAATGCAGATTTTAAGTCCTTGCCTTTGGTATTGATTAAGAGTTTTTAGAGAGAAGGTCATCTCCTTTCTTCTTCCTGGTACAGAGAGGGAGGCACCTTTACAGATAGAGATTTACCTTACAAATGTAAATGTGTCCTAACAAAGGGCAAGTTCCATTCCTCAGAGCCTCCTTCCCTGTCCCAGTTTATCAAAAGCAATCAGCCTCAAATAATCCTGATGCCAAAGAGACATATCTTGGGGTGGCCAATTCCAGGTCCCCACAGAGACTTTTCAGACATGTTTTCCTAAGTTCCCCTCCTCATTTTAATACCACTGATGTACTCTGCATTTGCTTATGTATTGTATGCATACATCTTATACCTAAAAAGACTAAGATTTTTTTGTCCTTCAAGGACCAGTTTTTACTCCTTGGAGGGTGGTATCACCTCTGTTGAGAATACAAGTCTTATAGTTTAACATTACTATTTGTCACTGTCATTTCCCATTCCTTGTTAGCTAAGCCATATTACATGAAATTCTTCAGTATTCTACTTATGTCTTTTACTGTCTTTGCTTCTGTGTAAGAAAAACAATGCTCTTTGAAGTCCTGCCCATAGCTTTATTAGCTGCTGCAATGTTGTGATTTATAAGAAATATATATTTGGTCTTCATCCACAGTTCCTGGCTTACAGCTCTCAAAACCCTTGGAATTTCCTGAGAGTAAGAGGAATGGGAGGTCTTTTGTTATAATATTCGGTCCCTTGTCCTCAGTTCCTGAAACCACTTCAGAGCTGTAAAGGTGAAATGGGTGTCTTGTTATTCATAACAAGCCCCTTTCCAGCACAACTGGGTTTATGTTAATGAGGTGACTTTTGGAAAACCCCTAAGGATGGGGGCTGGTTGCCAGAGGAACCAACCCTGATTAGAGGGTTGGAACTTTCAGTCCCACCCACTGATTTCCAGGGAGGGGAGAAGGGCTGGACGTTGAATCAACAACCAACAGCCAATGATTTAATCAATCATGCCTGTTTAATAAAGCCTCCATAAAAACCCAAAAGGATGGGGTTCAAAGAACTTCTGGGTTGGTGAACCAGAACACTTCCTTGTGCCTCCGTGCCCAACCACAAGCTCCAAGAGGACAGAAGATCCTTAGTTCAGGACCTCACCCTATGTATCTCTTTATCTGGCTGTTGATTCATATCCTTTAATATCCTTTGTAATAAACTAGTAATCTAGTGAGTACACTAGTTTCCTGAGTTCTGTGAGCCACTCTAGCAAATTAATCAAATTCAAGGAGGGGGTCATGGGAAGCTCTGATCTACAGCCAGTTGATCAGAAGCACAGGTGACGACCTGAACTTTCAATTGGCATTTGAAATGGAGGGCAGTCTTGTAGGACTGAGCCCTTAAGATGTGAAATCTGATGCTATCTCTGAATAGACAGTTTCAGAATTGAGTTAAATTCTGGGACACCCAGCTAGTGTCCCAGAATTGCTTTGTGGTGTGGGGAAAAACCCACACATTGGAATTAGTGACCAGAATTGTTAACTATATGAATCAAAAGCATGCTTCCTAGACTCTCTAAGCCTCACCTTCCTCATCTGTGTTATGGAGAGATTAAACACCATCTTCTTTCACTTTAGAAAATATTCAGTAAGATAATGTATGTGAAATACTCTATCCCATTCTCTGACAAGCCTTCCCTCCACTTCCAGCATGCCACTATGCATAAACATCAACTGAGTTGCATTCTGACGAGCAGCCTTTGAGCATTGCTAGCATGTTTATGTTCTAGGACTGGGTGATGCTGATGAGACTTTAAAAGAAATGGAAGATGATTCTGGAAGACACGAAGTCAGAGTCACTACATTATTATGCTGTGTTTTTCCTGGAACTTGATGACAAATTTATAAGAAAATATCAGCTTTCCTAAAGTAAACAATGGCCTTCCTGATTAGGTCACCTCTCTATCATCTAGCACACCACAGTACATGGTGCTGCCCACTGAGCCAAACTCAGTGGTGGGTTTTACTTCTTGGTACTGCTGGGTGCATTTTCAGGAACTAGGAAGCATCTGAGACTTTAGTCAATATGGAAGCTAAAAAGAGAGCCTGCCACAGTTTCATGGATGCTGGCAGAAGACACAAAACCCCTGGGTCAGAGACAGAACATTATTATTCACAGCACAGGAAGCAGCATACTCAGTCTGTTGCCATCAGTTTCCTCTGCCTTCTGAGTTCCAAAGGGGTGTTGCTCAGAGGCCCAGGTTGATGCTCCACATGCATCCTGGGCTTATGAAAGTCAAATATTGTATAATGGGCAGCAAGCAAATCTGCCTTTTGCTCTGAATAGAGACCCTATTCTATCTTTCAAGGCTATTGACTGTGCAAACGTTCTTGAAAAAATAGTGCACAACAGATGAAAGCTAGGCCTCCCTAAAGTCATACAGGACAAAAGAGACCTATGGAGAGTGTCCCACAACATACATCAGCTAAGGACCCATTAGGTTTATGATGAACCCAAAGCACTATGAATTTTGCAAAGCAGAAGATATGTCAAGAAAATCAATATGCCTTCCACTTTGTTAGAGCCATCAGTGATCCCAGCTCTTGATGAGCATCCTGAGCAGGAGCTAAATTTAGGAAAGAACTAATCATGGTCTCCCTATTGCCTATCCTGTCAAATTTTTTTGCCAATTCCAGCAACTGCTTTAGCACTGAGTGTTTATACTGAAATGGAAGATGTAGGCACTTGTTGAGCTTCCAAGTGCTACAAATGCATGGAGCCAGATTAGGAGGGATAGAAAAAGCAAAGACAAGAAATAGTTTGATTCATCCTGGTTCATATTTTTCCAAAATAGGTATAAGAGTGGGAGTCATGGTTCTTCTTATTCACTAGTCCAAATGAAAAGGCGTTGACCTCTTCTTAGGGAGACAGATCAGAAATTAGACACAAAATAGTCATATCATGCAGATTAACTACCTTCTTTAAGACTCTGCTATATTCAAGTAATTAGATATTATTAATTTCATGTTGAAATTTAAGATATTGATGCAAGGTTAAATATTTTCATGGGATCAATATAAGACTGAGTTAATAAATGGTATTTAAGGTATTGCTATCAGCTGGCACAAGACCAACTAGACCAGGATGTCAAAAACAATTTTCCACATTTTCATTGGAAAAGAATCATTTTCCCCAAGGGAAATCTTTCTCTCTCTTCCTCCCTTCCTCCCTTCCTTTCTTCCTTTCTCTCCTCTCTCCTTCTTTTTCTTTCTTTCCCATAACAACAATAGTAAGTAGATTTAAAATACCCAGACTACCATAATGACAAAAAACCTGAAATTGGAAATAAGGTAAAAGGGAAAGCATGGTGAATAACTGGCAACTTCATGAAATGCATGGAGGAAACTTGTTTCTCTAGGAATTCTCAAACAGTCTTATTTAGCTTCTAAGCCAATGTTGAGTCTTTGACTTCAATGAGAAATGAAAGTGTATTTTCATTAATTAAGAAAAGGTGGCTTGAAAGAAGTCAGATGCTTGAGGAATGAGCCATTGGAGGGAAGACAGCTCTGCTACTCTGATAAGGCAGGCATGGTACAGACCTATGAACCCCAGGAGGACCAAGTTTCCACAGCTCAGTGAAGATTGCATGAAGTGATCATGTTTTTACCCCTCTGATTTGAAGTGCCAACCCAGGGATTAGCAAAAATCTCATGGGTTGCAAATGGCTGCCTAGTTTTTGTGCAGCCTTTCTGTTCATATGGAGTAGAGAAATTAAAGGAGAAATTCCTCCATGGCAATCATTCTGCAATGTTAGAATTGCTCCCCCAAAGCGCCGGGGAACCAGCCAGGTGGGGATGACCAGGAGGCATCAGAGGCTCAGAATGTTCGCATTTTTGAGACTTCAGTTGTACGTAAAAATAAACGAAGATGTACAAAAAAAAAACGTTATGAAATCATGGAATCTTTTAACATAAAAGATATAATCGTTTAACATAAAGATTATATACATTGAAATAATTGATGCTTTTGATGCCTCCAGCACATGGAAAAAAAAAAATGAAAATAACAGTGATTATTTAAGGCCAAAAATTTCTCAGGTTGAAGCCCCTGGACACATGATCTCTTAACCTTCTGACTGTCATCCTTTCCCTTCCCTTATAGGCTGGGATGGTGGCTTCAGGGGCCTGGAGACCAGCCAGGGGAATCTCTTCTGGAAGGGGCAGCCCCAAGTGCCCATCCAGGCATGGATGGGTCTGAGAGAGTCTGAGGTCTCAGTCCATTCAGGGCTTCTCAAGAAGAAAGCGGGGTGCATCTTGAAGCCCACAAAGGCCTGTGAGGTCCCTGTGAGAAGCAGAACTTGCTGAAGTATGTGGTCCCTGCTGCCCAGTCCTGTGCAGGGAAAACAAAATCTGCATATGCGTGTGTGTGTGTGTGTGTGTGTGTGTGTGTATTGGTCCTCAATTGCTATCAAAGAGGTCTTGTCTGCAACCACTGTCAGGGACTTATGGACAGATAGCTCAATTATGCTAGTAATGAGTGAGGGTGACTTGAGAATGACAATGCAATGGGCTTGAGGATTGTGTTTATCTGTAACTTCAACCCTCTCACTTTATTAATAAAAACCCGTGTTACTTCATTTTATACCAGAAGGCTCATGACTTTAAAATTGGAGTAGATCACATTTGCAGATGACTTCATCATGGTCTGCCCAAGGTAGAAATCTCAACCCTCAGGAATGAGCCGATATAAGTAGGAAGACCAAGTAACATCCATTCTTTCTGGTAAATTTCCATTGATGTTTTTGGAGTAATCTGCCCAACTTATGAGAAGAAGGTTAACTGAAGATAATGAAACAAAATTCAACTTCTGTTACATTAAAAATAATAAACATTTGAAAAGTGAGGCATTGCAGAGAGACATACAAATGGAGCCTACAGTCCAGTGGACAAGATGTGTGTATACACACACACACACACACACACACACCCCCTATGTGCCACTGGAAGTAGGTGGATTAAGTACTGTCAGAGGTCAAGGTGCTTGGAGAGCACAGGAGGTAAAATGACAAATTTTTCTGAGGGAGGCTGTGGGGGGAGTGGATGGTTACACCAGGAAATTATAAGTCCTTTGGAATTAAATAATATTTCCAAGACTATCACACCCTGGTTAGCACAGGGCTGACCAGAGAGAAGGTAGATTCGCTAATCATTCCTTGATGTGATGAATTGTAAAAAGATCAAGGCTGTTGATGAGAGCTATACAATTCTCAGCCAGAGTGAAGAAAATCTATTTTGCTTGATGCAGGAATTACAGATTTGGCTGTCAAGTTCCGCCTCTCCCCTAATTTGATACCTTTTGGCAGGCTTTACGAGCTGATGATGTACTTCTTAGTCTGGTTCATTCATCTATGGTGTGTCTGAAAGAGCTGTAGCAACCCTTCTGCAACTTATAAAATATTTAGCATATTGGTTTGACTTGGTCAACGTTCTTTTATGTTTCTATAAAACAGCTTGCTACAGCTTGCTTACTGCCATCCATATCCATATCCGTATCCATCCATGCATTCATACATGCATACACATGTACTTACATATGTTAGGTATCTGCTGCAGCATGACAAATTACCACAGATTTAGAGGCTGAAACACACACTGACTATCTCACAGGTTCTGTGGATCAAGAGCTGGAGCATAGCTCAGCTGAGTCCTCTGCTCTAGGATGTTCACAGACTGCGATGCAGGTATTGGCCAGGGCTGGGGTCTCTGGAAAACTTGAGTGGGGAAGAATCCATTTCCAAGATCACACGGTTGTTGGTGGAATTCAGTTTCTCAAAGGCTGTGGGACTGCGGACTTCAGTTCCTCACCGGCTGCTGGCCAAAAGGCACTATCAAAAGTTTTTTGACATGAAGATATTGCACAGGTTCATCTGTTCCCTTCATAATTTTGGTCATGACTATTCCAGGACAATATTCCCCTCTTACTAATATAACAATGCTTTATAGCAGAAGTTGATCCCCTTTCAAAACAAATCCATTGGTATTAATACATATCTTCCTACTGCTTTTCCTACATATATGCGTACATGTCACAAGCAAAGCATTATTTGCAATACTTTCCCTCTCTTCTCAATGCATGATAGTAAAAAACTGAAATGCTTATTTTAAAAAATAGATTCCAAAATCAACCTAGCGTTTGAAAGGAGAAAAGAGAGCAATTGTCCTAATAATTTTTTGTCAGCCTCAGTTTATTTACACTAAAATTATAAACCATGTTTCATTCACCAGAGATGTTCTCTTTCCCTACCGGGACAGCTGGCACAGGTCACTCACAAGAGAGAGGGTTGTTTGCTCGAGAGTCAGTAAACAAAGCTCATCTATGCTACTTATTATTTTGCCCTCTCCCAATTTTTTTTTTTTTTTTTGTGAGGAAGCTTGGCCCTGAGCTAACATCTGTTGCCAATCTTCCCTCCTTTTGCTTGAGGAAGATGGTCCCTGAGCTGACATCCATGCCAGTCTTCCTCTACTTTGTATGCGGGACACTGCCACAGCATGGCCTGAAGAGTGATATGTAGGTCTGCGCCCGGGATCCAAACCTGCGAGCCCCGGGCCGCCGAAGAGGAGTGCACAAACTTAACCACTACACCACTGGGCTGGCCCAAAACTTCCTTCTCTTGAAATACAGTCTACCTGAAGTGTCAAGTATGAAAGTAGGAAGTGAAGTAGTGTTCATACATAGGACAAAGATATAGGGGCAGAATCAGGTATGAATCAACCAGCATTTATACATAAAATATACAGGGGTTATATAAAAATATATAACATAATATTTATATATAATATATATCTATGTATTATATATAATATACAGCATTATATGTAACATTATATATAATATATATTATATGTAATTCCTCTCTATTTTATGTATAAATACATATTTCAATATTGTGTACTACATGTGTATATTTATATATATATATTTTTTCTAAGTAACATGGAGAGAGGAAATTTTAGTTTTCATAATTTTGAAGTGTACTATGTGTAGTTATTTGTCGAAGGGACATAGACATTGTGAAAGATTTTCATGAAAAGTCTTAGGCAATACCAGTGGACCAGTTGCTTCAAAATGTCGTTTAAAAAGGAACTCTACCTCTTTGAGGCCATTTATTTGGGATTCAATATCCTTGGTTTTCACACAAAAGCAATAGTTAATGGGTTTCTCATCCTCAATGAATGTAGTGAAGTTCAGGATCTTGAATACTTTTTAAAAATCAGGGCCATTTAAAAGTCATTTAGACTAATCATGCCCAGTGATGAAATAATAACTAGGGAAAGAATTTACAATAATCAGATAGAGAGTCAGCACAGAGCATCTCTCTGTACAGTGTATGCCTGTTACATAATTAATGGTGTTTGATGGGTTTGAAATAACAGAGTCGGAAGGACAAAGGCTTCAAGAGACCAGGAGCAGACTCCAGCCCACGAGGATTTCATTATACTATGAACCCACCATCAACTCATCACCATTAGCACTTTCAGCGTTTAAGGACTACCTACAAAAGACTCACTTAGCACGGTGTCCCTACAAATGCAGATTCCCAGAACACAAGGCCTGCTAAATCTGAGTCCTCCTATTGAGTTCCAAGAGCATAGATTTTTTGTTTTAGCAAGCTACCTGGCTGAACTTTAGGCACATGGAACTTTCTTACCTTACTCAATGTTCATTTATTTTTTTCCAGAATTTGTTTACTTGGAATGATTTCCATCTCTGCTCTGAAACCTTATCTCTGACGGATTTTCTCATCATCTCTATAGGAAACACACTATGCCTCTCGTATGCTTCTAAGATGGCATATACTTTATAGTACCTTGAATTTTAGTAACTGAAGAACTTGATTTATCACCTTATTAAATTTTAAGCACCTTGGATGTCAAACATATTTATATCTCCAAGAGTGTGTGGTGATTAATAAAATAGTATATATTACTATTGTACTAATAAGGATTATTCTACTTAATCGTATTTCTGTTTTGTTTTAACCATTGTATCAAAAGAGCCAATACGAGTTAGTATTACCCCAAAGCCTCCCTGGCTTAACCAATATTGCAATTAGGGTTAATCGTGTCATCCTCACAGGAACACGGACATTATATCAGAATGCGGTCGATGGAGATAAGAAGATGGACTCATCAGAGAGAGCAGTAGTACAGTACAGAGTATTTCTCAGATGCCTTCCAGCTCTCTTATACCAAACCCAGTTCATATATCAATGGGTCCTTCTCCGCCCTCTCTTGTTTTCTATCTTTTCATGACATGTTTCTCCATCTCGCCATGCTCCATAATTAGATTTCAAATGGAAGCATGAAGAATTGTCCCCTATCTCTTCCAAGATTCCCTGATTTAAAACTTTATAACTCTATTCACTGTATTACAACCTGTTCTCCCAAGAGTTATGAAATGATGTGTTTGGTTCTCCTTCTTCCAATCCTGGTCTCGTATAATTAGGATTAGAGAAAATTATAAACCCCTAAAATTATACATTCGCTTTTTCTTAAAATAATTCCTTTGTCTGCTTGAGTATTTTTTTAAAAATCTCAATAAGATCATTCAGACAGAAATGAAAATGTGTTTGCCAGCCCCCCCTCCCAGGTAACGTATCTCATGGTAGAGATCTGCTACTCGACCAAACCACCCATATACTAAGACAAACGTGAAGGTTTTGCCCGTGAACCTAAACTTTCCCTACCCAAGTTCACTTTTTTATGCTGCCTTAATGTATTTAGAAATGACCTCTCTTACCCATACCAATTGCCATGTCCTTTTCTTCTTCTCTTTCTCTCTTTTATTCATGATGTCATTTCCCTGGGACGTCCATCCTTGCAACAGTCTCAGAAAATATTTCCTTCACTTTCAATCTTCTCCCCTCCAACTCATTCTCCATATTGCCACCAGAGTGATTGTCCTGAAATAAATCTGATTATTCCTCCCTATCACCTGCTTAAAAGAAATGATTGGCTCCCCACTGCCTCCTGGATAAATTCCACCTTTCCACATGGCATTCAGGGTCCTCACAGACAGGTCTCAGAACACTTCTTCCCCATCTTGTGTAATTTCTTGTCTTTTCACACTCTATGCCCTGCTCATACCAAACCCTCTGTATTTCAAATCCCCACATACAGATTCTTGCTTCTATGCCTTTATCCAGACTGTTGCCATGGCTTTTTTCTCAACTTCTGCATCTGATCAATATCTATTTACCATTCTTTCTCTGCTGAGAACACTTCCTCTGAAGATCCTTGCTTCATCAGTTCCACCTCCATGGATCCCTAGGAATTCATACTACAGGACTTTTTCACACCTTCTTTAATTGCATTTTTCTTCTTATGCTCTTGGCTACCTTATGCATGAGACTATATGGCTCTTCAAAAATAAATGGATGTATCTTACTCTCAAATGCATTTTCAGTGCTTAGGACTATGTCTGTGCTCAAAAACTGCTTGATGAATTTATAAATCAGTCAATTAATTCATTCTTGGCAAAGCCTATGACTTTCTGGCCTGCTATAAATTATTGTGTTCAAGTTAAGGCTCTGCTTCTAAACTCTACTTTGGGAAATATCTATATCTATATCTATATTTTTGCATCTATATCTACGTAAGTCAGTGATTTGGGGGAAAAGCTGTTTATCAACAATACTATTATGTTAGTGGATTTTAAATATCCAGGGACAAGAAACATATATGTTTCTTATATTATTGATATATGTATCTATTTTGTGTATATATTATACATATGTAAAGAGTGATTAAAAGTAGCCCTCTCTAGGGGCTGGCCTGGTGGCGTAGTGCTTGGGTTCCCACACTCCACTTCAGCAGCCCAAGGTTCACTGGTACAGATCCCTGGTGCGGACCTACACACCACTAATCAAGCCATGTTGTGGCAAGCATCGCACATATAAAGTAGAGGAAGATGGGCATGGATGCTACCTCAGGGCCAATCTTCCTCAGCAAAATGAGGAGGATTGGTGGTGGATGTTAGCTCAGGGCTAATCTTCCTCAAAACAAAAAAAGGTAGCTCTCTCTATCATATGTATATGTAATGGTTTTGATGAATATATACACATCTACATGTATATATATGAGTTTATATATATCTCTTTTTGGTAACGGGTGTTTTCATACATGTTATCTCATTTAATCATCCCAAGGAACCCACAAGAGAGCTATTTTAACCACTGTTTAATAGATCTATTGCTTAAGATGCACAGAACGCTACAGCTTTTCCAACAAGCCAAAGTCAGCAAGAGTAGACACTTGACGTGAAATTAGGTCCCCTGCTCCAGTGTTCATCACATCCCTCATTATTGGTCATGTCCCCCAGGAATCTGTCTCTTAAAACATGTGAAAAACCTCTAATTGTACCATCACAACAAATAATTGCAGCACGTTGGAGGCCTGTTTGCTGCCTTAATGAGAAGCAATTGTGAGAATGTGCTATGGGTAGGCGGCATTATCCTTCTCCTTCAATAAATAAATTCATAGCCCTGTGAAATAATTTCTTAAAAAAGCAAATATTTATTTAGAACTTCTTGCATGTTGAGTGCTGTATTACCTCAGCCCATATCACAATAATATTATGAGGTCATTACTTTCATCTTGCCCAATTTACAGTTGCAGAAATGGACACAAAGCTTTTAAATACACACCTAAGGTCATATGCAACTTGAACCCAAGCGATCTACTTTTAGAATCTATGTTCATATTGCCACAACACTCTACACCGTTCCCTGATTTATCAGTTAGGGACTTCAGACACTGCCCATTTAAAGCCAACTCCCTCCAACCCAATGATCAGTACCGGGTCATGTTACAAACTTAAAGTTGACCAGGAAAGATAAACTCCTGGACCCCAAAAGTGAAGAGGGGTATCTAAAAATAACTGGCCAATCCTAGCAACATCTGCAATATTGTATTCATCAAAACCACTACTGTATAAGAAAAGAAACAAAGACATCAACCCTACAACTGGGCTTAAGAGAGGTTCCTGTTCTTTACAGATCTTCATTCTAATTTTGCTGCCAAAATATATATATATGTGTATATGTACACACATCGCTTTCCAATATAACCTCAGTAACACCCAGAAAGAGTAACACATTTGTCAGCCTGACCGCTGGGGAATAGCTCTATATTGCTGGCACTCAGAGCACGACCCCACAGAGTTAAAGATGTTTGCAAATACTGTAGCCTGTTTGGTGTCGAGGGTATTGAAAAGGTGCAGAGAAGCCAGAGCAGAAGCTCCCCTGTGTGCTTCTGGCATGGTGAACCTGTGTGCCACGCTCACCTGTTCCCCATCCTGGCACGAGGAATCTCTCTGTTACAGCTGGTTTGCACTGGGATTAGCGGCTCTTTCCATTCGCTTGTAGCTGTGGATGTGGTTTCTGTAGTGATGAAGCCGACTGCGGAGATCTATTGGCTGCTGGCTTTGTAAATTTCATTCAGTTTGGTCCAATAGCAGAGGGGAGCAGGGAGACATCAGGACCTCTCTCTCCAGTCTCTCTTCCTCCCAAACCCGTCTCTGTCTCTCAGTACAGAGCTCTTATTCAGACCTAGCTCTGCCCTTCCTGCTCCGACTGTGTTCCTTTTTCTTCCTGACCAGAAGACTATTTACGACAGAAACAACGAGTTTCCTCCAAACGGCGGGGTCGCTGTCGGTGGTCCTCACATTCCTTTGGAGGAGCAATTCTAGTTGGGATTCGAGAAAGCAAAGGTGCCTGGACTAAATACATCCTCCTGAATCATACCCTCCATCTGGGTTCCCTAGAAAAAGCTGGATGTGTAAAAGGAACATTTACAGCCGATGCAGCTTTTCCACAGCTGAGGTAGGTGCTGTTTTAAGATGTGCCTCTGGGTTATTTATTTTTAAGCCTTTTAAACATTTTGACTTGTCTGTGCTCCCCAGCTAGAGGTGATAAGCCTGGCTGCAAACGTTTGAGCTTCACTTAATCTGACATTTTCTCTTTTATTTTAAAAATTTGGATGGGACTTTCTCCCATCTGTCGCTCCATTTTTTAGGTGTGGGTGGGAGTGTGGACATGTGTGTACGGTGTGTCCTGTGCAAGCTTCATGCACGTCTCGACAGACACCATTTGATATTTTTTTGGACTTAAAAAATCGGGACCACCGTGGTTTCGAAGCGTTTTGCTGCAATCAGCTATTTGAACGGCTCTGGGGCCGTGTGTGATATGTTTACAAAGTAGCGCTGTCTTACATACAAATAAACAGAAGAGTGTGGCGGGGAGAGGAGAAAAAAATATATATCTGCAGTACAGGGAGAGAAGGAGCAAAGCGCCAGTTCTCTGCAAACCGGGACTGGCGATGGAGAAGGCAGGACGACTTCTGCAAACTGTGAGCAACCAGGGGCTTTTTTTCCCTGCTTCTGCTTTAAGGAAACTGTCAGCTACCACCTCCTGGGGTGCTTTTTTTGGGTTAACCAGAGAGAAAAAAGGAAAACAGGCTTGGCTGGTGTTGCATTAAGCGGTTTTTTTCTCCTCCTTCCTCTGCTGGCTTCGGATAAGATGACGGCTTGTGTGATGCACGAAATAACGCACGTGATTGATTAGGACCTGGCTGGGTTTGCAGGAGAGCAACCCGGGCGAGCCAGAGACCCCGGGCGAAGACGAAATGACGGTAGTTTAGCGCTGTTTCTGCAAAGCTGGGGAGCGGGCTACCTGCCCCTCTTTTCCCGTGCGTGTGGGTTAGAGGGGAGGCAAGCGGCGGAAGGCGGCGGGGGTTGGGGGCTGGTGGTTTTGCTTCTTCAGGAGCCTTTGGGTCTGGCCTGGACATTTCCGAGTGGCACGCGGCTGCCGCCTGAACCATCCCCGAGCTGCCCGCTTTTCCAGAGGACCACAAAAGTTGGTGGCTGCGGCGACGGGTGCCGGGCGCCCTAGCCCGGGTCTCAGGGGCTGCGAAGCCCCAGCTGGTGCCCACGGAGAACCCTCGTTCCCGGGAGCAGAGCCCGTAGGGCGTACGGCCAACCAGTCCCCTTGAGCGAGGCGGGGGCGGGGGTCTGGGGAGTCAGTTCCTATATGCGGACCACCCCCATAGCCTTGGGCAGCCTAACAAACAATCCCCTCGATCCCAAAGCTCTCTGCCGTCCCGCGCTTCAAATCCCACCCCCCGGAACCCCAATGCTTTACCCGGCCGATTTCATCTCGACACCTCCCTCCACCTCCATTCCCGCGTGGCTCGGCCTGGCCCGCTCACACTCCAGTGGGCAGAAATGATAGCGAAGGTCCGCCAAGCCCGCAGCCTGGGGTCGGGGGAGCAATGGGGGAAGGGGGGTGGGCGAGGGGCTGTGACATCATGGAAAAAACAAGTGAACTTGAGGCCCGCCCCCTCCCCAAGGCCGCGGTCGAGGCGCCCCTGGCCTGCGCCCGCATTCGCGGGGCCTGACCTGCGGACGCGCGGGCGCGGGTGGTTGGGGGGGATGTCTCGCTCTACTGCAGATGATGCGGGGGTCGAGGGCTTGTGGTGGGAGGAGAGGCCGAGGTCCCCGCCTCCGCCCCCCCACCCCACGGTCGTTCTCTCCTGCTCCGGCTTCCAGGACGCCTGCCGCCTCTCTTGGGCGTGCTGGCATCCTTCAGTCTCCTGGACGCCCCCTTTTTCCCCTCCTGCCCCCCAGCCTGCTTCGGCTCTTTTGCCCCTGAGAGAAGTGGTAGGCTCGGTTTCCTCGGCGGGAGTGGTGGGGGGGAGGGGGTGGGAGATGGTCTCCTGTCAGCACCCTGGCCTTTGGGCCCGCGGATCGCAGTGCCCGGCGCAGTCCTGGGCCCGGCGCACCCTTCCGCCGCCTGCTCGCCGCCAGACACAGCCCCCTTTCTTCCCGGCGCGGCGGGGGCCGGAGCCGAGGGTCACTCCAACCCCTGCACCTCCGGGGCCTGGCTGGGACCACCCTGGGAACAGATTTCCCGCTTGGAGGGCCAGGGGCGCCTGGAGAGCGTTCTCTGCATCCCTCCCGCTCCATCCCAACGGATTTTTTTTTTTTTTTTTTTTTTTTCTGGTTGCAGGTTTCCTTTTCTCTGACTCCTTCCTCTGAACCGACTGGCAAGTGTGGGCCTCTTTTTATTTATTTTCAGAGCCACTGGGTTGCTATTTCAGAGCTGGCGGGGTCGGGGTGCGAGAGGCAACGTTGGGGGTCCAGGGGGTGGCGGTGGCTCGCAGCTTGCGCCACCGCTGGGTGTGCGGGTAATGAATTAAACCCAGCGCCAGGGCGAGTCTAGGGTGAACGAGGACGGCGGATCCCAATCTGTCATTTGGATCCAACTTAAGAAATTTGGGGTGAGGGTTGATGGGTGGGGGTTATCGAAGTAAGCAGGTGCTGTTCTTGCGAGCAGAATCCACAAGGTGGTGGTATGGATTCTTCTTTTGATTTGATTTTTTCTGTTTGGTCAGTTGGGGGGAACGGGTGTCTGTGCTCCTAGCCTATGCTTTCTGAAGGGATTCAGTGCTGCCAGGGCTTCCACATCCAGAGCGCACTGCATTTAACTGTTTTCTATTGGGAGGTGGCACGAGCTAGCTCCCTCCTCAGAGTTAGCACTTACTATGATTTGAAGGATGCAGAGGGAAAAAAAGAAAAAGTTTGGGGAGACCTAGTTATCCTGAAGAAGAATTTCCAGTTTGTGCAGGCGTTCTGCAGGCCACGTAGAAGTACGTTAGGTACTTTCTTCAGCTAGATTAGGTAAGCATGTAAAGACCTGACTTTCCAGCAGAACAAAGCAACCTCAGCTGCTAAGAGAGCTGCCTGCTTTGAATGGAGATGCTTAGCGTTTTCCTAGAGGATAGCAAAGCCGGGAGAAATGATCAGATTGCACAGAAACCTGCATTTCTGTAGGGCCAGATTAGGGGAGTGAAGAATTATTTCATGCCTTGGTTGGCTGTGGGAAGAGGTTAACAGCAATCCTGAAAATCCTCAGGATAAACATCCATGTGTAGATGGACAGAAGGTGGTTGGGAGGGGGATAATGGCACATGGTTGCATCCATCCCTTATTTCCAGAAAAAAAATCTAGATTTTTAAAATTTGTCCCCAAATTAAAAACATAAAAATTTCTCAGAGGCGTCTGCAAATATGTTTTTCCAGATTAGAAGTTCAGTGTTCTATTACCCTAGGAAATGTAGTTGAATATATATATATATATATATATATATATATATATATATATATGGCAATTTAAAAAAGTATCTTCCTTGACATGTAAGAAAACAATCAAGCCAATTGTAACAAGTGGAAAATTACTTCATCAGTTTTAATCACTGGATTCAAATGAGACGTTTGATTTTTTGGAAACCAGAATGATTTCGAGCAGAGATTTAATGATAATTACATTTTCCTAATAATGACTGTGCTTTGATGCTGTTTTTAAGGTGTTTTGACATATTTTTCCTGGGTGGAGGAATTGTTGTTTTCCTTTGTAATTTTTTAAAAGAAAATAATGCTGAATGTACATTTGGCCCTAAAACTATCGGTCCAGTTAATTTTTACCCAAATCTAAGAATATAAAAGATACTTGATAAGTAATCGATTGCTGCCTAAGGTGGATAGAGAAGGTATAGGGATGCTATTAAATTTACAGGTGAATAGACTTGAGGGTATTTGAAAGTTCATTGTTTGGGCCTGGGACACAGACTAATAATAAGTGTATGGGTTTTTTTTTTTTTTTTAATTTCTGAACTTGGCCTTTTTATTTTTTTTTCTTTGTAGTAATTTGTGGAAAGGTTCTGGTTTCTGCACAAAGATGAGAGTGCTTACTAACCAGGCACGTTCCGTTGTTTTCAGACTGTGCAAGGGTCTCTTTAAGAACTCTTTATATGTAGTGCTCTTATGCCTGGATCACAACAAAAACCTAGAGACCGTTCAAATAAAAGTAAACGTTCAAGTGCATGGGGTCTGGCCTCTGTTTAACATTTTTCCATTTTAATTGGTACTCCATGTTTTAAACCTTTATTACATGGTTGAGTATTGTCAATAATGCAACTTGTTGATAGAATTATTTTATTCAAATGAAGTGATGATATAAAAATATTTTAAGTCCTTTAACACCCTCACTCTGAAGATAGGATTGTCGCATTAAAACATACTTAGATTCCAAACTTGGTGAGAGTTGATTTTAGTATCTGAAAGTCACATGTAAGGAACAGATTTTTAGTATATAAAGCAGCCTGCATTCTTTCCATAATAATTTCTACTCTTAACAATGTACATTTTATTCCCAAATGAGAAAAATATGTTCAGGGTTTCATTTAAATCAGTTGCCCATGTTTTTTGTTCTTTCTGGATACTGTATCTTTTTAGAAGAGAGACATCTTCTACTTAGTTATATTAAAAAATTCTATGACAGAGTATGCCTTCGTATGTAGCAACAAATGATTTCTTAAACTTCTCAGCTACCAGTTCCCAATCAGACAGTTTTTGCCTCGCCAAGGAGAGGAAGTCAGGATTTGGAGATTGAAGCCCCTGTGGTTCTAGGCAATTAGGTCATCTCTTGTGCGCTGTGACCGTTCATGGACCATTCACTCAATGAATATTTTCCAGTTTTGTCATTTTTCTCTAAACAACCTTCATTTGGCTGTTCAAAGCCTCCACTGTTCTTTACTGAATGAATGGCAGAATGGGAAACCCTTCCTCATTTTTCTTGGGGAGGAGCAAAGTAGCACAAATGAACAAGGAAAAAAAAATGGTCCCACCGAGAAGTTTGCCATTTTGCCATTTATGGGCTTTGAATAAATGTATATATATATATATATATATATAAAGATTTCTCTCTGTGGTGGTTTTACTAAACACAAATTAAATAAAAAGCTCATAGAATCAGCACATGAATGGAAGGTTGGTAGTGGAGAATAACCTAGGGCTCTGATTCCAAACTTCAGATGCTCAGTGTTGAGTTCACCTGTCCCGGGTGCCAGCAGAACGCCCGAGCCCCACTTGCCTGTGGAAGTTGGCCAATAAGTTTCCAGCATGATCCTCTTCTCTGGCCCACGCCACCGTCCTTCCTCCCAGAAGTGGTACCTGAAAGAAAACAAACAAACTCCAACAAATAAAAAATACGTAGTAAGATGAGGTTTTATTGACTTGATTCCACAGGAGAAAAGAGTGGTCCTTGTATAATTGAGTATGGAAATGAGGAAAAATGAACCCTAAAGGCCACATTGGAATAAATCTCAAGGAGACAAATCTTTGTCTCAGGATAGTGTTAATGAATGGCATGTGCTTCCACAGCTCTTTGGGAAGGTGGGGAAATAACCCAGAGCTTTGGGTGATTTTATTTAAAATGTTTGTTGTATAAATAGTGCTTTGCCACAGTAACAGAGTGCTATTTTTATTTGTTTATTTATTTATTTATTTATTTATTTATTTTGAGGAAGGTTAGCCCTTAGCTAACATCTGCCAATCCTCCTCTTTTTGCTGAGGAAGCCTGGCCCTGAGCTAACATTCGTCCCCATCTTTCTCTACTTTCTATGTGGGATGCCTACCACAGCATGGCATGCCAAGCGGTGTCATGTCCGCACCCGGGATCCGAACTGGCGAATCCTGGGCCACCCAGGCAGAACGGGTGCACTTAACCGCTGCGCCACTGGGCTGTCCCCCAGAGTGCTATTTTTAGGTGACAGCTGGACCCTCATGACTCTGTGTGTTGATATTGGTGATCATTTTGGTTTCAAGATGCAAATATCTAATCAGATGATGAGACCTTGGATCCTGAAGTCATCATCCCAGGTGTATGTCTTTATTTTAGTTCATCGTGGTAAGAACATGTAACATGTGGTGTACCCTCTTAACAAAATTTTAAGTGTACAACTCAGTATTGTTGACTCTAGGTACGATGTTGTACAGCAGATCTCTAGAACTTATTTATCTTGCTTAACTGAAACTTTATGCCCATTGGTTCATAATTCCCATTTCCCCCTCCCACAGCCTCTGGCAACCAACATTTCACTCTTTGAGTCTATGGATTTAACTGTTTTAGATATCTGCAAGCATCAACCCCTCATCCAGGCTCATTTTCCTTTTTTTTGTTTGTTTGTTTCATTGGGGGTTTTTTTGGTGGGTGAGATGGGAAGATACATATTTTGCAAAGTGTACTTCTTTAAAGAGTGGAACTTCACCTGCTATTTTTCTACATGAGAAAGAAAAGAAACTTGGTTAAAGTTGCATTACCTGATAAGGTTTTGGATCCTTTAAAAAAGAACCAGGGTTACCTGGGATTGATACCAGTAAGAAACCCCACAGCGAGTTGATGTTTGTTTTCGCATTTTGCTCTGTTCTTACAGCTGTGATAGGTTTTGCACGAGGTATCATTTTCCACGTTTCATATTTCAATGTCACCAAAGTTTGGTTCAGAACAGTGAGAGGGACACATATTACATTACCTTGATGGTCAGCCAGCTTCGGCTGCTCAGCCTGCAGAGTGGAACTGTGGTCTCAGAAAGGTGGAGGGTTGGGGGGTGGAGACCAGAATCCATTGAGATCAAGTGCTTGTATTGTTTTCATATTTTTCCTACTTAAGATAAGCGTAACTCTATGAATGAGCTAGGTGGGAAAACGTAAAAATAAATGCATTGTTTTTTACAAATAAACTGTTTCATTTTTAACTGCTTTTCTAAGTCAGCCAGATATGCCCTCCTGGCCTCAAGGCATGTGGTAAGAATTGAAATGTGTGTGTGTGTGTCTGTGTCTGTTTATGTACGTAGATGTGCCCATATGCACAAGCATAGCCAAGAGCTATTTCTTGCTTAAAATGTTTTTCTCAGCCATTGCAACACATTCCATTAAAGCAAAAAACAAAATACCAGAATGAAAAATGTGATTTTAGCCTTAGTCCTTTTCCTTTGCATTCACCCAGCGAGTCTGATTTTTTAAAATTCATAATGTAAGTTACCTGTGATTGACCTGAGAGCACTCCGCATGTGAGGGGGAAGACATTCATTAGCAACGGGACCTAAATCAATAGAGAGTATAGGTTTAGGGGCAGGCACCCATTTTCTCTAAGTTTCCTTGAAGCATTCTCTTCTAATTTGAGTAATATTTTTCTAACAAGATATCATCACCCATGTTTACAGTGAAATAATCTATATGATAGATGTGATAAAATACTACCCTTTCGTGTACGTCACTATTGTGCCATGTTGCATACAGGGATGGAGAAATTGACAATTTTTACAGGGATCAAACTGGGCACTCTTTTTTTTGTGTGTGAGGAAGATTGGCCCTGAGCTAAAATCTGTTGCCAATCTTCCTCTTTTTGCTTGAGGAAAACTGTTGCTGAGGGAGCATCTGTGCTGGTCTTCCTCCATTTCATGTGGGATGCTGCCACAGTGTGGCTTGACAGGTGGTGGTAGGTCCACATCCGGGATCCGAAACTGCAAGCCCCAGGCAGCCGAAGCAGAGAGCGCAAACTTAACCACCACGCCCCCAGGCTGACCCCTGGGCACTCTTTTTAAAAGGCTAAAACTCATAACCCTTTTACCTGCGTTGTAGGGCATGCATGCCTTTCTTTTGCTTGGTGCCATACGAGCTCTGCTGAGAGACTGTTTCATTGAAACCTTCTGGCACTGTCACAGGAGCGTTGTATCAGCAGAGTCAAGAACCTTGGAGTCACAAAACTTGAGAAACTCATAATAATCTCTCTATGGTCTTGGGTCCCTTCTTCCTGCAGAGTTCCTTTGCATTCAGATTCACCCTGGACTACTCATTCATACTGCCCCCACCAGGAAGCACTGGAAAATCCCGGCTGATGGCCACAGCAGAGGTGAATTAGTGCAAGAGGATTTGCTATCCTGGGTTGTCACTTCACCCCATGCAAAGGTTCTTTAGAAATGGGATTACACACCATAAGTCTGCAGAAAGACTTAGATCTCTGACGCATCAGTATGCTGGTATGTAGACGCAAGTCGTCTCAGGACAGCTACAACACAACTAAAAGCTGTTTCTTGCATAAAATAGTTTTATTGGCAAATTATATCTAGAAAGGCTTCATCATCTAAACTAGCTAAATTTCACTTAAATATATAAATATAATTACTACTATATTATTGCACTTTTATACATTTATATAATTATATTTATATAATTGCATTTATGTACAATTGATGAAGAAAGCTTTCATCCTCTAAACTTGTTATATTTCAAAATTCATTGGAAAGCTTTCATATATAATGAATAAAGTTCATTTAGATGCATAATGTACAGTAGTCCCCCCTTACCCATAGTTTCACTTTCCGCAGTTTCAGTTAACTGAGCTCAACCCTGTCCCAAAAATATTAAATGGAAAATTCCAGAAATAAACAATTCATAAATTTTAAATTTCATGCCATTCTGAGTGGAATGATGAAATCTCGCCTAGTCCCTCCCAGGATGTGAATCACCCCTTTGTCCAGCAGATCCACAGTTTAGATGCCACCCTCGACCCATTAGTCACTTTGTAGCCTTCTGGGTTATCAGATTGACTGCCGATATATTGCAATGCTTGTGTTCAAGTCACCCTTATTTTACTTAATAATGGCCGAAAAGCGCAAGAGTAGTGGTGCTGATGACTCAGATATGCCAAAGAGAAGCGGTGAAGTACTTCCTTTAAGTGAAAAGGTAAAAGTTCTTGACTTACTAAGGAAAGAAATAAAATCGCATGCTGAGGTTGCTAAGATCTACAGTGACTTTTATTACAGTATATTGTTATAACTGTTCTATTTTATTATTGTTGTTGTTGTTAGTCTGTTACTGTGCCTAATAAACGTTATCATAGGTATGTACGCAAAGGAAAAAAACATAGTCTATATAGGGTTTGGTACTATCCTTGGTTTCAGGCATCTGCTGGGGGTCTTGGAATGTATCCCCCACGGATAAGGGGGACTACAATATTACAAATGTATAATTATATGTTATATATTTGTATAATAAATATATAACATATAATAAATTGATATAAACATATCAAAAATTAACAGCGTTCACAGGTTTGGATCCCAGGCACAGACCTATACACTGCTCATCAAGCCATGCTGTGGCGGCATCCCACATACAACATGGAGGAAGATTGGCACAGGAGTTAGCTCAGGGGCAATCTTCCTCACCAAAATGATGAAATATCTAACTGTGGCTTTTTTTTTTTTTTTGGTGAGGAAGATTGGCCCTGAGCTAACATCTTTTGCCAATCTTTGAGAAATATATAACTGTGGCTTTTTTTTTTTGAAAGCATGAATAATATTTTAAATTCTAATGTCTCTGAGTCTCAAAGATTGTAAAATCACATATAATTGTCTCAAACTCCACCATTCCTCATATAATTTATTTTTCAACCATTTAGGTTTTTTAACTTAATGAAACAACCATGAAAATAGATAATGTTACTCATACAGGCAAGCTAGGATTGCTTAAATATGGAGTACAGATTGCATTGTCTCAGAGGAAAATTCATCATGGCGATTCTTCAAAAAAATATGAAAACATGATAGCAATTGATGGGAAGAACTCCCAAATCAGGGATTCTCTCTTAAAGAGGCTCCCCGATCAAATAATTTTGGAGAACCTCATGTGTCACACCCTTCTCTTGAATTTTACACTGAAAACAGATGCTTTAAGGACCTGAGAAGCCCCACACTAGTGGATTCAGGAGACACGACAGATAATTTGAGATTCTTTGTAATGAGTGTTACCTAAATTACATAACTATAATCATAAAACTATGTTAAGAATACATCTGTTATATTTTACTGACACAGAGCAGAAAGAAGAGCTAATAGAATCTAAGGTTACTTGAAAGTGTTTAAATTGCCAAGGTAATCTGGAGAAATGGACTTGTTGGGTGTTTTTTTTTCTTCATTTATTCAACATTTGTTGAGGGCTAAGAAGTGGTGATATGAAGTTGTTTATATTATATATAAGTTGTTTATTTTTCCTGTATTATCCATATGACAAGGTCATTTTGCACCTCTTTCGTAGCAGTAAAAAAAAAATAAGTATGTGTATGTGTGTGTGTGGGGGGGGGGGTGGGCACAACAAAGCATGAGCCAGACTCTTGTAATTAGGGACAAAGAAGTTTTATATCAGAATCTCCTTTCCGTTTGTGTGTTTGTGTTTAATCTCTCATGTCCTATGTTCAAAGCTAAGGAAAATAACAGCCCAATCAACAGTTCATACAGCTTTTTTAAATAGTTAAAGGCAAGATCACCAGGGCCATATAGCTCAATATGGAGTTAGGTTCACTTTGTAATTTTCAGATGGAGATGCAACACTGTTAAATTTTAGCTTCTTCAACAGGACAGGCTACTAGGATTGATGAGAAGGAGATGAAGACATTTGATAAGGAATGGGGAGGTGACCAGGAACCTAGGTGGAAAGGATGCCTGTCGTAGGGGATGCTCGGACGGCACCTGTGTCCCAGGCCTAAGTGAGCAGGCTGCATCTGTCTTCTGCAGAAGCATCGACATGCGTCTGTGGATGATAAATTTACCACATGCCAAGCTTATGTCATGCAAAAAACTGGAATAGTTTAGATGACAGTATGGAGAATTACTTGAAATTGATGTCGTTGGAGATACAGAATCATTGAAAAGCAGACAAGACATTTTGAAAATGAAAAACAAATATAAAAAGGAAAAAGGCAAAAAGCTTACTTTTGGATTTATCTTTGCCTATTAGCACAGAGACATCAGGGTGAGGAGCTGAAATGTAACCCAGCAGGTGAGGCGGGGGAAAATACTTCTTGCTCAGGACACCAGTGAAACAGAAGTGGGAAGAAAATGTAACAGTTACACTCAAGTTAAATAATAGTTAAATGTGCAGAGAAAGGAAGTATAAAGCAGAGAGACTAGAATGGCATGGCAGAAAGGGGGAGAAATCTGAATTTGTTACAGCATAAAACAAACCAACCAATCTCAGCGAAAGCGTGATAGGCGGGTGAATTGTGGAGAATGCAAAATAGCCCAATAAAGCTGTTATAAAAAAATAAAGATGCAGGAGAGTCGTAATTCATAACATGGGAAAAATGTCATCTCAGCAAAAATTCTCTGATAATTTAGGTTCGTAGTGGAAGTCACACAGTAGCGAGTTATGCGAATAAGACAGTAGTTCACACATCACTTCGCTTAACATTTGTGCCAAGGTGTTTTATGATGATTCAGTCGGCTACGACAATTTCACAAAGTAATGTCCATGAATTTGTGTGATAATTATATTGGTTAAAAAGTCTCCCTTTGATGAATAACAAGAATAAGGCATTACAATTTATCAAAATTGCATGAAAATTACATAAATAATCACATGTATTAATTTCACAAATTTTGGGGTATTTAATCTGGTCACCACCGAATTAACAGGAAATTGTTCAGTTCTACAAGTTTATGTAGAATGTCAGGATACACGTTGGGCTTTCGTAGAGCTGAACGATTTCTTGTTAATTTGGATGTGACCAGATTAAGTGTGTGTGTCTATATAATTTATATATGTCTATATAATTTACATCCATAAATTATATAAACACATACATATGTATTTACATATGTATAAATAATTTACTTTTTATTGGGAAACATATCTTCCTGAAGATGTTTAAAAGACAATAGTTCCTCTGCATCGTGCAATACCATAACAGAATCAGTAAAAAATTCAAATGTGTTATTTCTATTGACAAAATTTGATCATTACAATTCTATTGATAAATTGTTCCAAGATACGTGTTGATCTTTTCTCTCTTTACTTTAAACATAGCTCAAGGAAGAGAAAACTAAAAAGGGAAGGAGATTGCAATACTATATTTAAACGTAAACTATACCCCTCCTCCCAATATTCTGTTTAATTTAAAGAAACCACAGTACAACCTGAAAATTAACAGCATCTACGGGGTCTCAGGGCATCCCTGGAGCGTGGTGCTGAGCCCAGGGGCATTTGTTACCTTTGGTCGGCATCCCTGGTTTTGCTGGTGTTGAAGCAGCTGTCTATTCCCGTGCAATGGTTATTGCTTCTTCTGGTTTTCTTGAACGTGCCAGTTGGTGGCCTCTCACCAGAAGGAATTTCTCCTTTACCACTTGTTTCTTATGATGTTGAAAGCTGGCTGGGATGGATAGCGCAGCTGGCTCCCTCTTGGTCTTGCTGGTGCTGGGATTCTCACCAGAGCAGGTCAGAACAGAAGCAGCTGCTGCCGCTGCTTCCTCCTTCACTCCTCCTCCTCTGGTCTGATATCCTTCCAAACCTACTTGACAGGAAAGACAAATCCTGTCTTCAAATTGTGAACATTATATGCCATATAAATTTTTTGGCTATTTCAGTTTATGGGGTGGGAGAGCAGCACGCAATGATTCCAGGAAATTATACATCTTTATCCACTTTTAATTCCGGGAATATAAAAATGTGCTTAAATGCTTATTAAATTGCATATACTAATTATGAAGTATAGTTGGTTGGAATATTCATGATAAAAATGGAAAATAATTTAGAATCACAGGTTGTTAGGTATTGAAAGTAACGGAACAATCATTTGTATTCCCTCAATTACATAGGAGGAAACTGAGTCACAGAGAGCTTCAGTGATTTGTCTCAGACTGCACAGCTGGTCAGTACTTTTAAACACTATTTGCGAAATGAAGAGTGAATGCTTGAAATTTCAGGGTTTGATATATCTGTTTTTGCCAGTTTATGAGAAGCATACAAAATTAGTGGAATCACCAAACAGGCTGATAAAACAGGCACATGATTTCATTTTCAAAACCTACTTTTCTTGATTGTGCAGCAGAGATTTAAAAAGATGTCATTTTGATGAAAGGAACTAGAGGAGGAAGCAGAAAAAAAATCTCCAAAATTGAAAGCAGAACTTAAGTTGGAGCCCCATTATTTTCCTGAGTTACTAGGAAAGCAGCTTAGCTGGTTCAGATCTCTTTTTTATTTCTTCATTCTTCATTATTCTCTATAAGAAGCCAGTATCTTTTCATTTTTGAAATGTAAATTAATGGCATTTATTTATTATACCTTGCCGCATTTCAGACATTCTTAGGAGAGGAGGAAACCTTTTCAGGAGTGCGTTCTCTCTCCCCACAGAGTTTTGTCCAAGATGGGCATTTTATGTCTTTCATCTCTGTAAACACTAGTGGATTCTACTTCTCTGTCTATCTCTAGTACTGTGAGATGTAATCAAAAGGAAAGAAACATCTGTCACCTAAATTTAAAGACAAACAAAAGGTTCCTAGAGGCAAAAAGATCCAGGAGCCGCATTTTCAGGTGAATGTTGAGGACTTTAGCTACGTGGAGTGAGAGAAGGCAGAACATGAAATTCAAGCATAAGGGCTGGTCTATGAGTGCCTCGTCACATTTTGGGCTTTGCATATCATCTGTCGATTCTCCAGAGGGAGGTGACTTGAGTGACTTGGTGAAATTGGTATTTTTGATGACGATTCTTATGCATTTTTACGATGATTTGTCCAATAAGGAGGCGACTTGGTGAAATCAGTATTTTTATTACAGTTTTGTAATTGTAACAGAAAGCAGGGTAAGGAATCGCTGGCTTACTCAGAGCGTAATATCCATCTCGTGCATCAACAAAGCCCACTCCTGACCCCCATGGTTTTGGACAGGGGTTTGTTGTAATGTGGACCTGAGAAACCTGGAGTATTACAGTGTCACAGCTTTTATTGAGATGCTTTCTGTGTACCTGAGAATTAGTTATTGTTTGGCAAACAGCTCTGCTGCTTTGTCATGGGTCTTTTATGCTTTTTTCTATTACCTGTCTAAAAGCGTGCACATGGAGCTGTCAGTAAAGGTCTCTCTCCATGTCTGATGCTAGTTTTCCATGATGCCTTAATATAAGTACACTTAAAATGGATCCTTTCTTTTTCCAGTGAATGGAATCTTAAAGTTTTAGCTTTTTTGTTATTACTTTTATGCATCAGAGCTTTGAGTCACAGGATTAAAACCAGGAGCTGATGGTTCCGTTGGGTGGAAAGTTTCAGGGTAAGAAGCTAACAGACCCGCCTCACTGGGATAGTAATGCTGACTCCTTGATTCTTACATGTTGGCTAATTTTACAAAATATAAAACTGTGTTTTTATTCTTTAGGACATTTTTAGAATACTGTTTTCAATTTTAAAAGTAAACTTCAATTTAAAATAGGTTTAGTTTTACAAAGAAAATGTAAAGATAGTACAGAGTGCCCATTTATCCCCCACCCAGTTAATGTCGTATATTACCATGGGACATTCAAACCAACACCGACACATTACTATTAACTAAACCCAAGACTTTATTTGGATTTCACCAGTTTTTACGAAATGCCCCCTTTCTGTTCCAGGATCCCATCCAGGATACCACATTGCAAGTAGTTCTCATATTTCCTTAGTCTCCTCTGTTCTGTGAGTTTCATGACCTTGTTTTCCCTGACTTTAATGCTTTTGTGCTATTATGTAGACTGTCCCTCAGTTGGAGTTTGCCTGATGTTTTAGGCTAGGGTATGTGTTTTGGGTATGTGTTTTGTCCTTCTCATCATCATATCAAGGGCACGTACTATCCATATGACCTTCACTCTTGACTTTGACCTTGGTCACTTGGCTGAGGTAGTAGTGTTTGCCAGGTTTCTCCACTGTAATGTTACATGCCCTCTCCCCTTTCAATAGTTTATTCTTTGGAAGTGAGTCACTTAAAGTGCAGTCAAGGTGAGGAGGAGGGAGAATTCAGCTCCACGACTTGGATGGTGGAGTACTGACATCAGTTATTTAGAATTCCTCTGTAAGAAGGATTTATTTGTCCCTTCTCCCACATTCATTTATTTATTTATTCAATCATTCATTTATATTATTATAGATGCATGGATATTCAGTGTATACTTCCAATATTATATTACTGTTACTTATTTTGTTACATATTTAAGTATGTTGCCATGGTTTGGACACCAAGAAGTCTTTTCATTTTGCTAGGTGGTAAATGAGAAGCTTCTACATTAAAGAACCACTGGAGGAAAAATCCCATCCAGGGTTTGGACTTGGAAGGAGGATTCTATTCTTTTTTTTCTTTTTTTTCCTTTTTCTCCCAAAGCCCCCTGGTACATAGTTGTGTATTTTTAGTTGTGAGTCCTTCTAGTTGCGGCATGTGGGATGCCGCCTCAGCATGGCTTGATGAGCAGTGCCATGTCTGCACCCAAGATTCAAACTGGTGAAACCCTGGGCCGCCGAAGCAGAGTGTGCGAACTTCACCACTCAGCCACGGGGCCAGCCCTAGAAGATTCTATTCTTGAAAGGTGTGGGACCCTAGATGTGACTTTGATGTTTCACTCAGAGTCTGGCTTGCATTGGTCAACTCTGCTCACCCAGCTGGTCCAGGGGTGTCCAGCATACAAACTACTACCTTCCATCAGGTAACCTCAGCGGACTGGCAAAGTTCAGTGTCTTTGACAGTGCTTCATTGCATTAATTTGCAGCCTTTTTATGCAGCAAGCAAAATGCCCACGCTACAGCTTCAGAGTGGTGTGGGGATCATTCCTTCCCACAACTCATCCTTGTATTTTTCAATAAATAGGTAGGAAGTTGAAGGAACGTATTATTGACCGGAGACTTCCAGTGACATTCCATTGAGAAGGTTAGATTTCAGAATGGCCGTATGCATGGCCCTGTGCGTCTGTTCACCATGATTGGTATTTTAGAAAATGATCTCATTCTTTTAACGTTGTGATGTATGTTTTGATGTAAAAATTTAATATGCATATAAGTGGTTATCACTTAAGTATATCTTAAGAAGCATTCTTTTTTGAATTCTGGAAACTGGATCCATTTTATGAAAAGTCATACAAACAAACTCTAGCTTTTTAAAGACAATGTGTTTTTCCTCACAGAGAAGGGAGGAGGAGTATTACAGGAAATATGGAAATTTTGAAAAAATGTAAAAATCAATCATCATTCTTTAAGCCAGTGGTTAAACAATTTATATAGCTTCTGCCAGCAATTCTCTGAATATTTTAAACATAGATATTTATCTATCTGTATCTACATTTTTATCTGTACCTGTATCATAAGTGTATATATGTATATATCTGCATATATAGCACATCTATATCTGTATATCTATACCAATATCAGTATCTATAGCTATTAATATCATAACTCTACCATATCTATGACTATACCTATAGCATATTGTACCTATCTCTGTCTATATTTGAATTATATCCACATATATCTCTCTACATCCATACCTTTCTTGATGTCTATATCTCTTTCTCTGTAAATATCTATATCTATGCCATTTTGAACTTTATATTTCCCACAAATCTTTAAGATTATTACAAATTTCTATAAGCATTATTTTTCATGATTAATTCTCTCAGAAGGTTATGACTTAACTATCATTTTTATTTTTTTCACTTAGGATATTTTACATTTTTGATCCTGTAACTTATTTTCAAATTCTTCCATGTAAATCCCACATACTGTGTCAAATGGCATAACTTGGGTTTTTCTGTATATTTTTGTGTACCGTTTCGATTTGTAAACTTTTTTCTTTTGTGTCCTTTTTTTAAAAAAAATACTTTTATGTATACTTGCAATCTTATGGAATGTTTACTATTGAAAATTTCAAGTGCATGCAAAAAGAGGAAGAAAATGGAATGATGAATCCCATGTACCCATCCATCAACTTCAGCAATTATGAATGCATAGCTGAATCTCTAGTATTTAACCTCAACCATTCCTCTCATTCTCATGGCACCATGTCATTCATCTAAGGATACGCCAGTATATTGCTCTAAAATATAAGAACTATTTTTTTATGTAGCCATCATATCTCTACCACACCTAAAATTGTCAACAGTTCCTCAATATCATCAATCATCAAGTCATCAAAGTCAAAAATGATTTTTTAATGATTTGCTCTCTCACCCAAGGTCTATGCATTGCAAAGTTTGATTTGTCTTTTGAATTTCTTTTCCTCCATCTATCTCCCTCTCGATCCTTTTCTTTTCATGCAAATTCTTGCTGAAAAAACTGCTATTTCTTTTTATCCTATATGCACGCAGGTTATGGAATCAACAAAATGTAGTACTCAAGTTACTTTTAAAGGAACAGGAGTGTTTTCCGTAGTATTCAGTCTTAGGTTACCACCTCCATAGGGAGGAAACCTGCAGTGCTCTCTGCAGAAGGAAAGCCAGGTGTGTGTGCGAGGGCTCTTTGGGCTCACCCAATCTCATTCCATCTGGTACCTAACAGATACACAGTACTGATGAGAGGCAAAGAAAAAGACAGCAGGAAGGTAGTCATTGTTCCGTCATTAAACACAAACACACACAACTGCCAGCTTTTCCTCTTTGCCAACTCACAGTTAACTAAATTATGTCAGTTTGGTTGAAGTCTATGCTGCGTATTATATTTAGAAAGATGAAGACTAAAGAATAGCAACCTAATCTATACACTTACAGTTAGCTATTGTTCTTATTGCTGAGGTAAGTGTGCTCCATTTTATTTTATTTTTCTCCAGTTTTATTGAGCAATAATTGACATAACATCACTGCATAAGTTTAATGCATATAGCATGATGGTTTGATTTACGTATATTGTGAAATGATTACCACAGTAGGTTTAGTTAATATCCATCATCTCACATAGATACAATAAAAAGAAAAAGTTTTTTTCCTTGTAATGAGAACTCTTTAGATCTACTCTCTAAACAACTTTCTTTTTATTTTATTTTATTTTATTTTATTTTTTTTTAAAGATTTTATTTTTTCCTTTTTCTCCCCAAAGCCCCCGGGTACACAGTTGTATACTCTTTGTTGTGGGTCCTTCTAGTTATGGCATGTGGGACGCTGCCTCAGCGTGGTTTGATGAGCAGTGCCATGTCCGCGCCCAGGATTCGAACCAACGAAACACTGGGCCGCCTGCAGCAGAGCGCGCGAACCCAACCACTCGGCCACAGGGCCAGCCCCTCTAAACAACTTTCTTATACACCATACAGCAGTGTTGACTCTAGTCATCATGCTGTACCTTACATCCCTAGTACTTATTTATCTTATAACTGGAAGTTTGTACCTTTGGCCACTTTCCTCCAATCCCTCCTCTGCCTACTCCTGCCTCTGTTAACCACAAATCTGATCTCTTTTCTTTTTTTTGAGGAAGATCAGCCCTTAGCTAACTGCTGCCAATCCTCCTCTTTTGCTGAGGAAGACTGGTCCTGAGCTAACATCTGTGCCCATCTTCCTCTACTTTATATGTGGGATGCCTAACACAGCATGGCTTGCCAAGCGGTGCCATGTCTGCACCCGGGGTCTGAACAGGAGAACCCATGGCTGCCAAAGTGGAACGTGTGCACTTAGCTGCTGCGCCACTGGGCCGGCCCCTGATCTCTTTTACTATGAGTTTGGTCTTTTTGTTTAAGATTCTACATATAAGTGAGATCATACAGTATTTGTCTTTCTCTGTCTGATATCCTACTTAGCATAATGCCTTCAAGGTTCATCTATATTGTCACAAATGGTGGGATTTCCTACTTTTTTATGGCTGAATAATATTCCATTGTATATCTATTCCACATCTCTCTTATCCGTTCATCTGTTGATAAACACTTAGGCTAATTCCATATCTTGGCTACCGTAAACAATGCTGCTGTGAACATGCCAGTGCAGATACCTCTCAAGATAGTGTTTTCATTTCCTTTGGATAAATACCCAGAAGTGGAATTGCTGGATCATATGGTAGCTCTCTTTTCAATTTTTTGAGGAACCTCCACACCGTCTTCCATAGTGGCTGCACCAATTTACAATCCCACCATATTGTTGGCCATTTTCCTTATGCTAATGTAAGTATGTCCCTTTTAAGACAGCTTAGGGACAAACAGATGGCTAAGGAAGATGGTTTCTCATCACTCTTGATTTATTTTATCCCTTTCTCCCAACAGCTTTATTGAAACATAATTGACATATACATTGTGTAAGTAGAAGGTGTACAAAGTGTTGATCTGATACACTTGTATGTTGCAGGATGATTGCCATCACAGCGTTAGCTAACATCATGTCACATAGTTATCATTTCTTTCTTGTGGTAAGAACATTTAAGATCTACTCTCCACAATTTTCAAGTGTATAATACATTACTGTTAACTATAATCACCACGTTGTACGTTAGAGCCCCAGAACTTATTCATCTTCTAACTGGAAGTTGGCATTCTTTGACCATCTCCCCATCTCTCCCAACCCCTCACCCCACAGCCCCTGATAACCACCACTCTACTCTCTGTTTTTAAGTTTATTCCATCCTGCAGCACAATAACATAGAACCTTTGGATAAATAGCTTCATTTTTGAGAAAAGTGATACATATTAGATATTTAACTTGCAAAGCAAAATGAGAGAAGTGACTTATCAACCTCTCAAAAAAATGATCTTGCTATAAATAGCAGGTATGCCCCACATGTTTGCATGTGTGACTCTGTGTGTGTGTGTGTACTTGATAAATCCAAATGTCTATACTACAGATTAGGAATATTAAGCAATAATTAGTAAGAGATCATTGGAATCTATTACAGAATGATGCATTAGAGAATTTTGCAAACAAGTAAGTGTGGTGTAATATTTAAAATGTGATTTGATTCACTGAGATATTTTTCACAAATACATCTTTCTTACAAAACAAGATTTACTAACCTTGGCACTATTGATATTGGGGATGGATAATTCTTTTTTGTAGTTGGCTGTCCTGTGCATTGTTGGATGCTTAGCAGTAAGCCTGGCCTGAAGCCTCCAGATGCCGGTACCACAGGCATCCCCAGTTGTGACAACCAAAAATGTGTCAGACATTGCCACATGTCCCCTGGGGATAAAATCCATCCCACCTCTTTAGGAACCTCTCTTATACAGTGAGGTGTACCTATCTCAGACTTTACACGGGGAATTTCATAGTCTTTTGGACTCTATTAGTCCGTTATGTATGCTGGGCATGACCGGAGAAACTGGGCAAACCGTGCAACGAGACATAGTAACCACATTATTTCAGAAGCACTTTTTCATAGCAACAGTCGACTTTATGAATTGTATCAGTTGTAATGAGAATTAGGTCAACGTTTGGAGATAGTCATTATAATGCACTTTATAGAAAAGGAAGATGGAATGGATTTATGTTAAGTGAGAGCTTTAGAGAAAATAAAAAGTGAGAAAAGAAAAGAAAATCCTTGATAAGTATCTTTCAGAACAAAGTGCAGAACGAAATGCAGCCAGCTTATCTAAAATTGGGCAAAATTGCGTTGCAAATGAAAGTGCGGTAGATGGGAAGACAGCATTTGAACATTTGATGCACAGAATCTGATTTACAATTCTACAGATGTGCACAAATTGGTGAGAGCTGTCAGTTATTTAGAAGTTATTAACGTCAATGGAAACACTAGAAATGTGCTGCACAGAAAATTAAATTTAAGACTCAATGAAAATGGTGTTATATTTTCTGAACTGTTACATTGATTGATTAAAATTAGATTCTCCAACAAAATAAGAATTCTTAATATTCTGTGAGAGAATACAAGACGGATTTATATGGAACAAATGTGTTTTTAAGAGATGTATTATTAACCTCATAGATTCAGAATTAATATCACTAACCCTACAAAATGCAATGTATGATTTGTCATAAATGACTTCATAATAGGTTATTTTGTGCTCTTGTTTTTAATTTCTATAATAAATGGACACCTTTTACATTTTTTATGATAAAGGGAAATGCAAAACCAGTTACTTTTATTCAGATGGTAATAAAATAGCAATACATTGCCCTACTTCATTTAAAGTGCTGACCTCAACTCCGTACAGTTTCTAAAAGTCTGAATGATACGAACCGAGTAATTACTAAGAGTTTAATTCTGTAAAATTGGATTGTGGACGTGCATGCGGTTCTTTTTCTATGCACATTTCTTCAGCATTTATGTTTGCTATATTAAATATCATTTCATTGTATTCATTTCCTGGTTCATAAATATAAGTGTTTTACTTTTTCTTGTCTGCATTTTTAAAACTTCGGTGATATTTTTGAAATGTTGATGCCATGGCTAAAATATTCTAATTAATGGAACAGATTTAAAATAAACTTTTGCTCCACAAGGTAACAGGTAAATAAGCTAGGCTCCAGCAAAATATAATTGAAAAGGAAAAGTCCATTAATTATTCAATTATTACAAACAGTGTTTTGATACATATATGTAAATTTCTCCAAAACGCAATTCAGTTGCACTTGCCCTCATGTCTACGGCGGATGCGTTCGTGAATGGGAATTATGCTGATAGCACACATTCTGGCCTCATCCGTCAACATGATGCAAACATGTAGAAGTGGCAAGGTGGTTTTTGTATGATGATAAAATACCTGGTTGAAAGTAAACACATCCAACCTGTCATCCAAAAGTTCTACTTCCACAATTCCAAATACTGTGTGTGCTTGTGTGTGTGTGTGAGAGAGAGAGAGAGAAAGAAAGAGATCTAGTGCAATTTACTCATTCTATTTCTCTCTAGGTTTGACACTAGAAACTAAAGCAAAAACACCACGAGTCCAACCATCTCATTTTACAAATAAATTAAGTGTTGGGGGTTGAATTGTGTTCTCCAAAAAGACATCATGAAGTCCTAACCCCCAGTACCTTAGAATGTGACCTTATTTGGAAATAGGGTCTTTGCAGATGTGATAAGATGTAGCTGGTGTCCTGTTAAGAGGGGAAGATGCCATGTGAAGATTCATACACACGGAGTGGGAAGGCAAAGCGAAGATGGAGACACATGGCGAGAAGATAGCTGTGTGACCCTGGAGGCAGAGATATTGGAGTGATACAGCTCAAGCCAAAGAAAACCAAGGATGGCCAGCAGCCGCTTGAATCTAGAAGAGAACAGGATCCTTCCCTGGAGCCTTCAGAGGGAGCGCAGCCCTACTGACACCTTGATTTAGGACTTCTGGCCTCCAGAACCGTGAGAGACTAAATTCCTGTTGTTTTAAACCATCAAGCTTGTGGTACTTTGTTACAGCAGCCTTAGGAATCCCATACACCAAGATGCAGAGCTCTCTATGGGACTTATCCAACGTGAAGCAGCCAGGTTCGGGTAGAACTGGGGTGAAGTGCAGACCCCGATGCTTGCTCCTCAGCTTCCCTCTGTTTCTCCAATACATTCCAGCAGTGGGAGGACACTTGTCTTCCATGATCATCTCTGTTACATCCAATTTTTATAGATGCCAGGGCACCATATCACAGCATCCACACATTCTGGAGTAGGGGTGGGGGGGGTCCCCTTTTAATTGCAGTCCTTCTAAGGGAAACAGCAGGATTTCACACCCCTCAACTGTAAAATGAGTAGGTTGGACCAATCTCCAGGTCCTTCCCAGCTCTAATTCTGCATGATTTGAGAGCCATGATCATTGTAATTAAGACTCTTGACTTGAATACTGCTCATTTGAAACCATGATTAGTGATACAACATGCTCCATGTATTTTCTGAATAAATTTCATCATGACCCGATTAAACATCTGATACAAATACGGAAGAGGGAGTTTGCAACTCAACAGTGTGTAATTTAAAACAAATTCAGAGGTATTGACATACCGAAGGGCATTTGGACTGTCAAAAGTCTGGCTGGATCATAAAACACAGTGTGGCATTTATGGTGGAAAATATAAATTGCACTAAAATTAAACTTGGAAGGGGGGTACGATTCTTCGTGTTTTATCTCTGCCTCATTCTTCCTACTGTGTCTGACTCAGGAAATATGAACTGCAACAATGGTTTTCTCCACTGTATTTTCAACTGCTGACTCTTGGACTGTAAACAATTAAGCAAAAGAGCAAACCTTTTGTCTTTCCTCTGCTTATATGGGCCAGGGGACATGCAGTCCAGTTATTCATGCCCTCATCTTTCTTTTCCCTGAGGAGATATTTATCGACCTTTATAAAGTGGATTAATGGAATCTTCTTTAATCTCACTGTTGGTGTGAATGGCAGAACCTTTGGAAACACAATCATATGTTTAACACTTTGAGCAATGAGTCCCTGTCCTGGTAGCCACTGGACTTCCTCTGGGGCATAGATAAGGAAGAGATACAGCCCCCACATGGAGTGTGTGGTCTGGTGGAGGGTGGAGGCACTACTCATATGATGACATAAATGCATGTGACATCATTATTTTAATAAGGGTGGCGCTGTCAGTGTATATGGGGCTGAGAGGTTGTGAGGATTCCTAATAGGGGATGGTGCCTTAGAGTCGGGTTCATGGGAGGTCTTCCAAAGGAAGTGAGACCTGCAAATTGGGAAGAGGTTGAAACAACCTAAAGAAATGATGGGGGAGAGAAAGGAATGACGACTAAAAAGTGTGGAGTTCAGAGCTGGTGCTGCAAAACCTAAGTGATGTGAATTAATGGAAGAGTTGACTTCTGGTCTCTTGGTTTGCCTCATTGCTTTGTCCGTGGATCTGTGGATTGGGGCTAAATTCCCATCCACTTTATTAAAGACCATCTCCAAATAATACTATCAGGAAGATTGTTACTGGAAGGAGACATTACATCCTAAGTATTTATTGTTTTTGAAGCAGAGCGTCTAGTGCAGTGTTTCTCAAACTTGAGCATCAGAATCCCCTGGGGGCTTGTTCAACACAAGGCCCCACCCATTCAGGTTTCTAGGTCAGTGGATTCCAGATGGAACCCACCTGAACTTGCTGCTACTGGGCTAGGGGTCACACTCTGAGAACCACTGCATTTCAGTCTTTTCAGGTTCTGTTTCCACAAACAGCCTGTTTGATTTTTGTATTCCACATCCTATTTTGATCTTTCCTGTTTAGAAGGTGGCTTTAGTACTTCTGGGTCATGTTGCTTGCTTTTGGTATTCAGTCTTGCTCGACTGATTTATAAGTTATCTCTATGTTTTCAGGTTCCTGGTCAGTTCAAGCCAACGCATATTTATTGGGCATCTAGTATGTGCTATGGACTGTGAGGGATGTAAAGATTAATAATAACCTCCATAAAAACTCATAGATATGTTAGACATTATTTATTCCTCCGTGGCCTCTAAATGCTTGGCTCATAATTCAAAACACTAGAGTAACGTGAAGGCAGCAGATTGCTTCCCATTCCAGGGCTCTAAGGGCACATTCTACCTCAGACAAAGGTCTGTAATTCCAGGCTGCAGGGAGCTATTCCTCCTTCAGAGACTGAGAAACTATGAATAGAGCATCATTCATTCATTTGATAACCATGTATTCACATCTTATTTTGAGAAGGTCACCAGGCTAGATACCTCAAGACATAGAAACACAGATAAGATTCAACCCCTGATCCCAGTGAGATCACAGTCCCAGTAGAGAAGACAAAATGATCAATGAAATATCTATACTATAAGACATGCCCGTCATACATTCCTTAAGGAGGGTAAAAACACAGATCTGGGAATATAGCATCTTAGTTTCTACAGGTGTCCTTTGGGACAGTTTGTTGTCTATTACTGTGTAAAAAATTGCCCTAAAACATAGCTTTAAGCTCATAGATTTTCTAGAAGTCAGGAATTCAAGAGTTGTCTAGCTTGGTGGTTCTGGCTTGGAGTCTCTCACAATGCTGCAGTCCACTTATAGACTGGGGTTGCAGTTTTACAAAGGTGTCAGAGAATGTCACTTATGTGGACAATAGCAGGGGGCGTCAGTTCTTTGCCACATGGGCCTCTCCCTAGGGCCAGTTACACAATATTGGCAGCTGGCTTTCCCAAGAGTGAGTGAGGAGAGAAAGAGAGACAGGATGAGAGAGATTCCAAGACAAAAACCACAGTCTTTTATACTTTGATCCTGAAGGTGACATGTCTTCACTTCTGCTGCATGCCATTTGTCACACAGTCAAAACCTGGCACAATTTGGAAGGGGATGGCAGGAGGATGTTAATACAGGAAGGTAGGGACCATTAAGGGCCATCTTGGATGGTAGACTATCACAGCAGCTTTTCCAAAGGAGGTGGCTTGTGATCTATGTCTTAGAGGATGGATAGGGTTTTGTCAGAAGGGCAGAAGGGAGAATGAGTAAATATGTGGGTGCATCAAGTGTGGAGTGAATTGATGGGTTGAGTGCTATTTCAAGTGTAGGTTTTTGAGTGTGGATGATTAAATTGAAATTAGAGCATTTTAGGTGGTGGAACCCAAGGGTAAAGCTGATAGATGTTATTCTGTAGGCGCCGGAGGAGACTCTTTTTTTTTCCAGAACTGAATCATTTACGGAATGTCAGTTTTCTGGCAGTGAATATGATGGAGGCAGGTAGCAGTGGAGGTAGAGATCGAAGGCATGAGGCTAATAGCATAAATTGAGATCTAGTGATGGTGGAGACAGGAAATGGAGAAGGCATGATATTCCTGAGATGCCTTGGAAAGATGGTATTGATGGGACCTGGCAACCTACTGAATAGAGAACAAAACAATGAAGTAGCTACCAGAAGTTGGGGTTATATTTTAGGTAGTTTAATTAGGGCAAGAGAGAGGGTTCAGAAGTTGGGTGGGCAGGTCATTATTGCCATATGCTTCAGAGATCTAGGAGACTGACAGGGAACATGTTATTTTTTGGTGGTTATAAGGAAATTGATGGTCTTTAAAAAGATTATTATTTTTCAATCCCGGATTATCTTGTTATAGGGTTTTTCTTTCTGAATCTAGTCTGACATATTCATTATCAAGACCGTCTCAATGATTCTAATTATTTTTCTAAAAACCTATTTATATCCCGACACGTAGTACTTTAAGAGAAGGAACCCTTAATAAGAAAGATTTCTTTATTTACTCACATATCGCTTCTGCCTTCTTTTCTGACAGTACCCCTGGATCTCATTGGTTGCCCAGCTGACCACTGGAGGGGCTGACCCTTCAACAGAGCCCACATTGTCTTTGCAGTTTCTCCATAGACTCTAACATGCTCGTTGCCCTTCCTTTGAGGGAGGGCCTTTTTCCTTCCTTGAATTTCAAAACGCTCTGCTCTCTAGTTCTCCTCTACTGCCTTTGATTCCTTTTGCTTTTCTGACTCTCTGCTCGTCCTGCTTCTTCTGTTACTGTTGCTTCCTAACTTCCAGCCTCAGGCCACTTCTCATGCTTCCATACTATCCCATATAGTTCTGCATCTACCTGTGGTTTAACCACCACTTCCACCCAGGAGACCCACACGTCTCTGCTTCCTGCTCTGACTTCTCTCTCAAGTTCCATCCTGCCCTTACAGTTGCCTTTTAGACAACTTCACCCTAGTGCTCTGCCAAAAACTCCATTTCAGTGTGTCCCAAACTGGCCCATCCTTTCTCTTCCCAAGCTTGCTCTATTCTGTGCATTCTTTTTCCCTGTGTCCAGCATCTTCTCCATTCAGTTGTACATCTTACACTTTAAATCCCCTCTCTTCAGTGCCCCCAGTGTAAGTCGATTTCCATGTCTTGTTATTTCTTTGATTGTGATGCATTTCCGCTTTCCTTGGCATCTTCTCGCCTTATGCTTTATCTTTACTATTTTAATGATATCCTGTTTATGGCCTTTCACACTCTCCAATCTATTTTTAAAACTGTTCCTGCTCCATCTTCCTAAATAATAGATTGCATAAGATGACTATCCCATCCCAAAACCATCAACAAGCATCCACAGTCCTCCATCCCTTGCCCCACTCACATCTTCACGACTTTAATCATCACTTTTACTCTCTGGCTACTTCATGTTCCATCCAAACTGAGCATTACTGGGATTCACTGCTCTTGTTCCTTGGTTTCTTGTTCGCTCATTCTTCTCAGGCTCTCCTTCAACCCCACTATTGTATTTCCCTCTACCATATCGTTTGGGGAAAACACTCCTGTGTTTCTCCGTTACTCACATGGTCAGCAATACCTCCTGACACCAGATGTGTGAGTGTTTTCCCCACACCAAGCCATTCTTTGTGACACCAGCTGGGTATTCTATGGTTCAATGCAATTTGACATTAACTGGCATTAGCACAGACCCCACAGGTTAAGGAGTCAGTCCCACAAGACTGCCCCCCCACTTCAGAAGCCAATTGCAAGTAGTAGGTCCCCTGGTTACCCACAACTTCTCTCAGACTTGGTTACAAATCGGAGATCTCCACCACCCACTCCTTGGATTTCATCATTTGCTAGAGCAACTCATGGAACTCAGGGAAATGTTTATTTAATGTTTTCCAGTTTATTTTATAAGAAAGGATATGAGAAAGGATACAGATGAACAGCCAGAAGAAGAGATACAGAGGGCGACGTCTGGGAAGGTCCTGAAAGCAGAAGCTTCTGTCCTCATAGAATTGGAGTGTGCCACCCTCTCAGGATGTGGATGTGTTTGCCAATCTGGAAGCTCCCTGAACCCTGTACTTTTGGGATTTTTATGGAGGCTTCATCCCGCAGGCATGACCAATCATTAACTCAGTCTCCAGCCTCTCTCCTCTTTCCAGAGCATAGGAGGTGGGCCTGAAATTTCCAAACTTCTCCCCATGGCTCAGTCTTTCTGGTTACCAGCCCCCATTCTGAAGCTATCCATGAGCACCTCCCAAAGAGTCATCTCATTAGAACAAAAGACACTATTATCACCCAGGAAATTCCAAGGGATTTAGGAGCTGGGTGTCAGGAACCAGGATCAAAGACCAAACATTAGAACAGAAGATGCTCCTAGTGCCTTTATCACTTACGAAATTACAAGGGTTTTGGGAGCTCTAGCCAGGAACTCCAGGCAGAGACCAATGTATACATTTTCTATCATTTCACACATATCCATACCTTATCCATCACGTAGGGCTAAGATTCTGTTCCACTCACTGCCTTCCTCACTTCAACATGCATTATCCACACTCCTCTTTGCCACTCATCAATTTCCACCAGATGAGCCAGGCCACTAAAACTTCCTAGCTGTGTGGATTTCAATAGCTGATTTTTCATGTTTCACTTTTCTCATCTGTAAGAGAGTTTTGAAGAGAGTACCTACCTCTAGAGATGTTTGCAAAATAAACAAGTTAATTATGCATGTAAAGTGCCTTAAAATATGGGCTCACCTTAGGTATTGAAGGCAGGCTCTTCATATTATTTGTGTTTGACCTTATGTTCCTTTTTCTGAGTCTAAAATGTTTTACAAAGTGTGGCTTCATATTACACTTAGATAAACCCCAAATTCCTTTTACTGGCCTATTTTGCTTTAAACAATGAGCCTCCTGCTCACCTCCCCAACTCCATTCCACAGCATTCGCTCATTACTGCACTGCTGGTATACCAGTTGTCTTCCGGTTTTGTACTTTAAGCATGTACCAAATTGGGACATTTGCATATGCCACCTCCCCAGCCTGCACATCCTGCCCTCTTCCCACTTAAAATGGGTTTCACACTCTATTGTTTTCATATTTAATCCACTGTTTACCTCCTTCTCAGTGCTCACCTACATCGGAAAGCATTTTTATTTTTTGTCTACTTGTGTGTGTGTGTTTTTAATGTTTTCCTGCCTTCCCTGAAAATGTATGTTTCATGAGTCTGGCACAGATGAGGTGCTCATTGGGTATTTGTTGAACAAATGAAGACAGTCATGCGCCACATCACGACGTTTTGGTCAATGATGGACTGCATGTACGATAGTGGTCCCATAAGATCAGTACCATATAGCTTACGTATGTAGTGGGCTATACCATCTAGGTTTGTGTAAGTATACTCTGTGATGTTTGCACAACTATGACATCGCCTAACGATGCATTTCTCAGAATGTATCCCTGTCGTTATGTGACACATCACTGTAGTTATAAGACACTCTGCATATTCATTGAATGAATGAGAAAGTCAAACGTTGCATGTTAAGGACAAGTGTTAACAACCCAGCCATCACAGTTTTCTTAGACATGTAGACAAACCAGAGAGGCTCTGAGAGAAGCACATCTTTGATCATTTAACCAATTTCTTGTAGAATGAAATTTGTCTTCAACTTAAGGGAAAATGAGTCTTCCTTGATTGTTTAGTTTGGTATTTATAAACTAGCATGATTTACTGAAAATGTATGGATCATTCAATATACTGACGTGATTTATTTCTAAATGCCTATTTATTTTCTAAAATCTTCTTTGTGAGTATTCATGTGCCTAGAGCTTTTATAATTTTTTTCTGTATTTTTTTTAAACATCATAGAAAAGCTTTGTCAAACTTCCCATTCTAGTCCATGCCTAGAAAATTGAGAGTGATAAATTTTAGGAAGGCTAAGAATTTTGGAGCTTAATCTTTTAAAGTCTTACATTAAAGCTATAGATCTGCTGTGCAGCACTGTTTATTTTCACTGTTAGCTGGATGGATGATTCGATGTACTTTTTAATTTTGTTGTAAAGATTTGTGTCAAAATTAGCAATGTAGACAAGAAGTGAATTTCTTGGGAGTTTATCAGAATTATGGGATGATTCAGGAGGAATAGTATTGTGTAAAATTGATTATATATATTTTAAGTTACTCTTTTTAAATTCTAAACTGAAATTTTTCTTTGTTGTTTTTTCCTTGACTTTTATAATGCTAAAAATTAAGCCATTTTAACATTGCATAAAAAAATTCGGAGCAAATCCAAGACAGAAACAAATGTTTTATTAAATATGCATCCTACACAAAGTGGATGTAGTCTAGAAGATCATTCTATCTGAGAGGTGGAAGACAAAATTTGGGTTAGATAAATTAGTGTGCAAATTAAGGTCATTTATGTTAATTTTAACATTTACATACACATCTAGAAATATCTGGGATGACCCCGCTGAAACCTAGAGATAAGTTCTTTTCTCACCTGAGCGTGAATTTTTTTTCTTTTAGCTACACAAGAAAATCTACCAAAATTAAACTTGTTCCTCTCATTTTTCTTTTAGAAATTTAATGGGTCACTGTGACACAAAAGAAAACTAAGGAGCGGCCCTGTGGCTGAGTGGTTAAGTTCTCCCTCCGCTTCGGTGGCATAGGGTTTCACAGGTTTGAATCCTGGGTGTGGATGTGGCACTACTCATTAGGCCATGCTGAGACGGCGTCCCACATACCACAACCAGAAGGATCCACAGCTAAAATACACAACTATGTACTGGGGGGATTTGGGGAGAAAAAGCAGAAACAAAAAAAGATCGGCACCAGTTGTTAGCTCAGGTTCCAGTCTTTAAAAAAAAAGAGAAAGAAAACTAAATACATGATGAATGATGCTAGGGATTGTGTGTGTGTGTGTGTGTGTGTGTATGTGTGTGAGGAAGATTGGCCCTAAGCTAACATCTGTTGCCAGTCTTCCTCTTTTTGCTTGAGGAAGATTGTCACTGAGCTGACATCTGTGCCAATCTTCCTGTTGTATGTGGGATGCGGCCACAGCATGACTTGACGAGTGGTGCTCGGTCTACACACCTGGGATCCAAACCTGTGAACCCCAGGCCACCGCCGGGGAGTGCACAAACTTAACCACTACACCACCAGGCCAGCCCAGGATTTTTAAAAAAATACCTCTGAAATATCTTTAGGTTTTAAAAATAGGTCTTTATTGTCCTGTTTTTGTGTATATTTGTGCAAGTCTACATGCAGACATTAGTAATGAGTGATATCAAAGTCTTGGGAACTCTTGGCTATAATCATGGCCCAGACTTCTTGAAGATGCTGGAGGGTCTGGCGTAGCTTCTAGCTTGTGCTTTCCATAGGCTGTACTCTGACAAATGTGGCCCTTCTCTCCCACCTCTTTCAAGGTCATCTTCAATGCCATCTCCTAAGACATAGCACTCTATTCCTTATCACCGTACAGGATCTTGTGTAGTTATATATAAGCACTTGCTTTGATGAGGCTCTCCCCCTCAAGACCACAAGCTGCTCTGAGGGCAGAGATTGTGTCACATTTGTCTTTGGAATCCCTTTTCTGTCCTCATATCTCATTAATGGACTTGTGCTCAACAAACACTTGTGAAATGAAATAACTTTGGATTGCTAGACAATATTTATTGGAAATTATTTAGGTACACAGGAATAAAATCATATTAGTACCATACTGAAAAATCAGAGGTGCATCAATGCCATCCTCTGTGAAAATATTTATATCCTTGTACCTTGTGTTCTAGGTATCCATTTGACTCACGACCAGGGCACATTGGAATGGCTATGAATGTCTCTATGAACCTCAAAACCTCCAGTTGTAAAGATGAAATTATATGGAGTGTCCTACTTGAAACGTTGTCATAGTGTGGAATAGATCATCCTTAGCTTCCACATCTGATATTCCTCAAAAGGTTTGTATGCTTTGAATAACGTATTCTACATATGCTAAGATTCTATTGAAATGATATAATAATTTGTTGTAACATTCACTAATATATTAGTGAATTATAATATCGCTAATATATTAGTAATTCCTAAATATTGGTTTAATTAGTAAGTTCCCCTGTTTAATCCACCTCAACTGTGTAAAATCTATCATCACAGGTCATGTATGTTTTTAAAAGATTCTTTTACATGTAAATCAATACATATTAAATATGGTATAAGTCTTTACAAATGATATGTAATTGGTAGGCTATAGTTTTTATGTGAAAACAGATTATAAAATGTAATTTCATATTAATTTTCAAATAATCAGCTATTTGTAATCATATTTATCTGTCTTAAGGCCTTCTATAATAGGTCATCCAGTCCAAATTTAATGGTAAAATCAAAAAGTATTTTAATCTAGAGAATTTTCTTTAACTTTTGAAATGTCTTACTAGCCACATGACTATATCTTAAAAGTTAACTTTAAATACATGAAAAGAAAAGCTTACTACATGATGCCCACAGTGAATCATGTAGCAGAGAATAAATGAAACAGCTGAAGAAATGATTATTTGAAGGAGAAGTGTTGAGGATGTGCATTCTCCACCGATATCAACATTTAGCACCAAAATGGCGGCAGATACCGGGGTAGCGGAGAACCTCTGCCTTTCCCTGACTCTTTGGGGTTTGGGGGTTTCTGACACAAAAAGCAGTCTGGAAGAATGTTCTGTGGTGCGTTCACACATGAAGGGTTATCCTTTAAGAAGAAATAAGAAATATGTAGAGCGTATTTCACCTTGCCTAGCAGGAAAGACAGTACCATTCGTGTTGAGGATAGTGACTAGGGCCCAGTAAGAGAACTGGAGATGGTGAGGGAGGCAGGCAGGATGGGTGAAAACAGTCCTGACGCAGAATGCACCAGTTTTAATTACAGTCCTCCCAGATGGAATAGTATAGATGAACAGAGTTCTTTCCAGGGAGTTTAAATAAAGCTGGACGACCACACATTAAACATGATAGGATGAGAACATTTCGTTTCATCAGATTTTAGTAATATCAGATTTGAAAATAAAAGAAACACAAGCAAATACGATTAATAATTCCTTCTCACTTGTGTACCTAAAAACAATCTAAGCAAAATCAAGCAAGCCAAGAAACAAACAAAAACTCAAACCTACCATAATAATTTTAAAACATTTTTCTTTACCCTGTCACAAGATGTAATGTATGGCTGGACATAAATCACACTAATTTTTCTAGAACTTTTCTGAACCGCACATATACAGTTAAATTTATAATTGTGAATTTAAAACTTGAGCCAAGATATTACTTCTGATCAAGTTAAATAGAAATAGAGCCAATTTCAAAGTTGTAATAGTGATAATACGATGTTAGGAGAGCTGATTTCATTGAGCATCTACTATGTGAAGCACTCATGCGTTACAAGGAGGCTCTCTTTGCTATTAATATCAAATAACCTCTTTGTCACTGATGAAAACCATTTTAGGTGTAGAGTCCCAGTCTGGGGACTAAGGATGTGGGAGAGAAAAGATTGAATGGTGCCACCTGAGCCAACGTAGCATGGTGGATGGAAGCCAGACTACCTGGTTTGAGCCCCACCTCCACCCTTCACAGCTCTGTGATCTTCAGTTAGCTAATCTCTCCCTGATTTAATTTTTTCCACTAATGGTGGTAATGTTCTTACCTACCTTTTATGCTTGTTGAGAAGACAAAAAGAGTCAGTATATAAAGCACTCAGCATGTTAAATATTGACCCCCTATGTACATGTTACCTATTATAAATGTTACTATTTTATTTGTTTTGGTGAGGAGGCAGCTTGACATTGTGAAAAGCGTGTGGTCTTGGAGTCAAGATTGACTTAGATCTGATTCTCTGCCTTAGAGCTGATGAGCTGTGTGACTTAACATCTGAATATCAGTTTTTCTAAATGGAAAATAGATGTCATGATGTCCACCCTGCATGGCTATCAAAGGATCAGCAATAATGAATGCAATTATGACTGTTGGTACATATAAATTAATTTTCACAAATATGTTTTAATCAACAATATATATGAAATACATACAAATTACTAAATGTGCTAGATACCACGAATAATGAAAAACGTAATTAAAATATGTCCCCACCTGCCTATAATTTAATAATGTGCTGGCTCATTAACTATGAAACCCAAAGGCTTTATGTACTTAGTACTCATATTCTTCAAGTGTTGAAGTAACTCGAGAAGTGCATTAAATGATTTATCCTCTTTTTCTGCTTACTACCTTCCCTAGAGATGTAAAATGTTGAGTGTCAAAGACAAATGAGTATTCTGTCAAATGTCTCAAGTACGCACTTGCCTTGTTACGGTCCTCACTTGTAAGTAGAGGGAGCAGTGTTGCATGAGAGTCGTCCTTTAAAGAGAAGATTCCATGGTGAGATGACAAGATAAGTGCCAAATGGTCCTGGGATGATTACTGATCCTATAGAGACTAGTTTTGTTGTCGTAGAGCCAAGAGAACAGGGCACGGCTGGATCTTGTCCATTCTCACCCACCGCTGTAGGGGAAAATAATCTCTCTGTTGGCCGAGGATTAGTTCTTGCAAATGAATGATTTCTAAAATGTTGATTGGCTTTTTTCACAAATTAAATTTTGCAAGGATTTTAAACTCTTAATTCAAACAAGCTAGATCTTACATAGACATGCACTAAGCTGATGGTTGCCTTCAACAAAAATTTAACGGTGCCCAGATGAATGCAGCTGAGACATACGTTGGTAACCTCAAACTTGTCTTTGTTTATTCTGAATTCTCAAACTGCACGTGGACTAAAACGGTTGGTTACAGAATCGACATTTAGCTGTGCCTGTGTGTCTTCTCTTGATTAGTTGCTTGAATTATTAGGGAACGAGTTAAGAATTACTTTATGCCACTACCAGTTGGTTCTTGTAACCACCCAAAAGAAAACTTATAAGGAATGTAACACTGGTTTTGAAGCAATAGTGCCATCTCTTTTACCGAGCGGAGCAATATGTCTCTCTCTCTGTTTTATTTCAGTAGGGAAAAATGTGCTGAGATGGAAAAGAAATCAAGTAGATTTCCATGGAGGCATTTTTAAAGGCATCTTCTTAGAAGGACAATGTAATGGTAAGTATCAAGAATAATCATTGACCTTGGCTGACTTATTTTATTGACCCATTTACAGCCTGGTTAAATCAAATCTAGAAGTGCTTTCAGATTACTTTGGTGTGAAAATAGTTTTCTTTTTTTAAATTTATTTAAAATTGACAGAAATACAAAGGAGTGATTTCCAGCTCATTTGGAGTGCACATAATGGCATGCCTTGGAAATTTAGGATTTTGTGTTATTTGTTCCTCCAAATAGCCACAATGCAGACTATGTCTCATAAATTAGACATACACAAATGAGAGGGTCAGCTATCTGATTCACCTTGTGTAAACCCCTCTGAAACTTACCTTGGACCCTCTCTATTCTAGAATAAGCATTTCAAGCTATTGGAACATTTGAAATGGCTCCAGCATCACATTTTACCCTTTTTGTTTGTAGCCCCTATGGAGTGGGATCCAAAATGTCACACATGTGCTTCTAGTGCAGGCTGAGGGCCCACTGAGGCCATGGGATCCTTCTCTTTCTCTGGAAACCAATAATAGAGCAGATTCCAAGGAACAGGAAATGGGTAGAATATTTTATGATTTATGGTTGTAAGCACATGTTAATGAAGACACTTCATAATTCACAACTGGACCCTTACCTTCCCTACTTAAATTTCAAAAAGGGTGTGTTTTAATACGTTTCAAGTAAACGGTTACATGTTTTCATGGCTCAGCTGTCAATTCAAGCTCTGCTGAGGCATTATTTATGATTATATTACTTAAATATGAGTTATTTACTGATTTTCTTATCAATTTGAGTGCTGTAGCCTCCCAACATTTGTCAAAATGTAGACCACAAATAGCTTTTGAGCATCTCCTTACAGTTGACGACATAATTTCCATATCTTTACTCTGTATCAAACTTCTGTAGCTTTCCTGGATTCTAGAGGATTGTCAAGGTCATGTCCTTTGTTGAACTCGTTTCCAGCAAACTTGATTTCCAAACTTCTCTATATATTTCCTTCCACAAAAAATGCCAGTTGTTTTTTTTTTCTAAAGATGATGTGTAATTAATAAAGAAAGACTAATACTATCCACCTTTTAACATGCAAACTTGAAAGATGATCATGGTTGAGAAAATGAATGATCAATTGTTTGCTATTTTTATCTAGTATACATTTATCTATTTCATCAAAGATGTTCAATGCACACACACATTGCTCATCAGGATACACAGCTAAATAATCAATAGCAACACATTATGTAAATCCCTTCACCTTCTGACTTGTGCAACAGCTGTTTTTTTTCATTTTCATTTTCCTTGTTCAATCTGCAGGAGCGTTAATATATAACTGAGGCTTGAGGTCTCAAATGTATTCATCTTTGTTCTCTCACAACCCGCCTTTAGAACAGCAACCTGATGCAGCTTGGGTTGTAATCATTTCAGAAGCCACAGTGCAAGGAGCACTCACTTTAATATAATCAGGCTGTCCTAGTTCCAAGGAGAAGCAGTAGTAATAGGGCTGGCATCAGCCTCAGAGCTGTAGAGTCACAGCGCATTATAAGACAGCTCGCATTGTGAAACCCAAAGGGAACATTATAGAAAGTGCACAATCAGAGGAAGAAAATGAGAACTTCTGAATCTAGAAAGACTTCTTACTGTTTTACCATGTGCACTGAGGTTCAATCTACATTTGAAACCACTGGGCATTATCAGCATGTTTCTGCAAGAGTCTGTCTAACTGCCCCTCCGATAAGGGGAATGCTTTGGAGTGACAATGTGGGGTGGCCCTTGATGAGTGGTGATCCTATGTTGCAACTTCCTATATTGTATCCCAAGGATGGCTTGGCTGGGTGAAAAAACATTGACAAAAGAATTTACCTTGCCTAGCATTCTCAAGACCCTAAGTGAGAACTAAAAGCATTGTGACTCTTTGACTGGAGTCATAGTCATTTATGAGGGGTACAGGGTTTGGTGGAAAAATACACGAACCTGTAAATTAGGGCATCTAAGTTGCAATCTAGTCTGCTGTGAAGTAGCTGGTTTTCGATGATCAGGCTTCTGATGTGTTTAAAGAATTAGAGAGGTATGCATTCATTCCCTTTTCACTATGAAGAATCTGTGATTCTAAATGAAGAAAACCAGCTGTTTAGGAAGTACAAATAATTCCTTAAGCCTGTTTAATATTTGGAAATTTCAACTTAAGCCAGTTTAATCAAATTTTCCATACAATGTTGACTGAACTCTGAACTTGGTTCTGTAACTCCTGTTAAAGGAAATTCTTTGCAATAGATTTTCATAGTTGTCTGGGATGGTCTTGATGAACTGATGTTAGAAATTTCTTTGTTTTATTCCAAAGATGGCGTAGTTCAATTCAAAACTGATGACCAAGAAAACTTCCTTTCATGGCACCCCTGAGACCACAATTTTCATTTCTAAGTGAAAGGATCAAGGGGTGAACCAGAAATTAAGAAGTTCAGTATTATATGGAACTGAATTTGTTAGTATGTTGACAGTCATGATGATTAGGGTTATCCTAGGGGCTAATAAATTTCAACATTGAAATAGTTTGTTTATACTCTACACAGTTATGAACACATTATCCAAATAAATCTTCCATTAAATAGCTTGTGATTTAGAGGGACACACAAATATATTAATCAATTTTGTACAGCAATTGGGATATAGACTTAAGCCTAATAATATAAAAATATAAATATAATAAATAATATAAGTATAATATATAATATAGTATAATACATAAATATAAATAATTTGATCATGGGCCTCCTTAATCCTTTTCCTTTCAAGTGTTTCTCAAATCCATATTGTTTGAGAAACTATATTGCCTATTTTTTCCTAGTTTAGTGCTTCTTTTCTGCCAAAAGGATATATTTCGGTGGAAAAAAAGGACAAGTATAGCTAGTTAAATAGATCAACTTATGCTATTTTTTTTTAAATTGCAGTAACATTGGATTATAACATTATATAGCTTTTGGATGTACATCATAATATATTTCGAATTCTGTGTAGATTACATCATGTTCACCACCCGAAAATAATTATAGTCCATCCCCTCACATGGGAGCCTAATCACCCCTTTTGCCTCCCCCCGCTTCCCCTGTGGTAACCACCAATCCAATCTCCATTGCTATGTCTTCGTTTGTCATTGTTTTCATCTTCTACTTATGAGTGAGATCATACGGTATTTGACTTTCTCCCTCTGACTTATTTCACTCAGCATAATACCCTCAAGGACCATCCATGTTGTCACAAATGGCCGGAATTCATCATTTCTTATGGCTGAGTAGTATTCCATCGTGTAAATGTACCACATCTTCTTTATCCATTTGTCCCTTGATGGGCACCTAGGTTGCTTCCAAGTCTTGGCTATTGTGTATAATGCTGCAATGAACATAGGGGTGCAAGCATCTTTATGCCTTTGCGTTTTCAAGTTCTTTGGATAAATACCCAGCAGTGGGATAGCTGGATCATATGGTAGATCAATTCTTAATTTTCTGAGGATACTCCATACTGCTTTCCATACTGGCTGCACCAGTTTGCACTCCCACCAGCAGTGTACAAGGGTTCCCTTCTCTCCACATCCTCTCCAACATTTGTTGTTTCCTGTCTTGTTAATTATAGCCATTCTGAAGGGAGTGAGGGGATACCTCATTGTAGTTTTGATTTGCCTTTCTCTGATAGCTAATGATGTTGAGCATCTTTTCAGATGCCTGTTGGCCATCTGTATATCTTCTTTGGAGAAATCTTTGTTCAGATCCTTTGCCCATTTTTTAATTGGATCGTTGGTTTTTTGTTGTTGTTGAGCTGTATGTGTTCTTTGTGTATTTTGGATGTTAACCCCTTGTCTGATATATGGTTTGCAAATATCTTCTCCCAATTGGTGGGTTGTCTTTTTGATGGTTTCCTTTGCTGTGCAGATGGTTTTTAGTTTGATGTAGTCCCATTTGTTCATTTTTCCTTTTGTTTCCCTTGCCCGGTCAGACATGGGACTTGAGAATATGCTGCTAAGACTGATGTCAAAGAGCGTACTGCCTATGTTTTCTTCTAGAAGTTTCATGGTTTTGGGTCTTACATTCAAGTCTTTAATCCATTTTGAGTGGATTTTTGTGCATGATGTAAGGGAATGGTCTACTTTCATTCTTTTGCATGTGGCTATCCAGTTTTCCCAACACCATTTATTGAAGAGACTCTCCTTTCTCCGTCGTATGCTCTTGGCTCCCTTGTCGAATATTAGCTGTCCATAAACGTGGGTTTACTTCTGGGCTCTCGATTCTGGTCCATTGATCTGTGTGTCTGTTTTTGTGCCAGTACCATGCTGTTTTTGTTACTACGGCTTTGTAGCATATTTTGAAGTCGGGGAGTGTGACACCTCCAGCTTTGTTCTTTTTTCTCAGGAACCCTTTGGCTATCTGAGTCTTTTGTTGTTCCATATAAATTTTAGGATTCTTTGTTCTATTTCTGTGAAAAATGTTGTTGGAACTTTGATAGGGATTGCATTGAATCTATAGATTGCTTTAGGAAGTATGGACAGTTTAACGATGTGAATTCTTTCAATCCAAGAGCACGGAATATGTTTCCATATCTTTGTGTCTTCTTCGATTTCTTTCAACAATGTTTTATAGTTTTCGCTGTACAGATCTTTCACCACTTTGGTTAAGCTAATTCCTAGGTATTTTATTCTTTTTGTTGCAATTGTAAATGGGATTGTATTCTTAATTTCACTTTCTGCTACTTTGTTGTTAGTGTATAGAAACGCAACTGATTTTTGTACGTTGATTTTATATCCCGCGACTTGACTGTATTCCTTTATTGTTTCTAAAAGTTTGTTAGTGGATTCTTTAGGTTTTTCTAGATATAAAATCATGTCATCTGCAAAGAGTGACAGTTTCACTTCTTCTTTTCCAATGTGGATCCTTTTGTTTCTTTTTCTTGCCTGATTGCTCTGGCTAGGACTTCCAATACTATGTTAAATAAGAGTGGTGACAGTGGGCATCCTTGTCTGGTTCCTGTTCTTGGAGGGATAGCTTTCACTTTTTCTCCATTGAGAATGATATTTGCTGTGGGTTTGTCACATATGGCCTTTATTATGTTGAGGTATTTTCCTTCTATACCCATTTTATTTAGAGTTTTTATCATAAATGGATGCTGTATCTTGTCAAATGCTTTCTCTGCATCTATTGAGATGATCATGTGATTTTTATTCTTCATTTTGTTAATGTGATGTATCACATTGATAGATTTGTGGATGTTGAACCATCCCTGCATCCCTGGAATGAAACCCACTTGATCATGATGTATGATCTTTTTAATGTATTGTTGTATTCGATTTGCTAGTATTTTGTTGAGGATTTTTGCATCGATGTTCATCAGTGATATTGGCTTGTAATTTTCTTTTTTTGTGTTGTCCTTGTCTGGTTTTGGTTGGATAATGTTGGCTTCATAGAATGAGTTAGGAAGCCTCCCCACATCTTCAATTTTTTGGAAGAGTTTGAGAAGGATAGGTGTTAAGTCTTCTTTGAATGTTTGGTGGAATTCACCAGGGAAGCCATCTGGTCCTGGACTTTTATTTTTTGGGAGGTTTTTGATTGCTCTTTTGATCTCCTTATGGGTGATCAGCCTATTCAAATTCTCTACTTCTTCTTGGTCCAGTTTTGGAAGGTTGTATGTTTCTAAGAATTTATCCGTTTCTTCTAGATTATCCAATTTGTTGGCATATAACTTTTCATAGTATTCTGTTATCTTTTGTATTTCTGAGGTGTCCGTTGTAATCTCTCCTCTTTCATTTCTGATTTTATTTATTTGAGCCTTCTCTCTTTTTCTTTGTGAGTCTAGCTAAGGGTTTGTCAATTTTGTTTATCTTTTCGAAGAACCAGCTCTTGGTTTCATTAATTTTTTTCTGTTGTTTTTCTAGTCTCTATTTCATTTATTTCTGCTCTGATTTTTATTATTTCCTTCCTTCTGCTGATTTTGGGCTTTGTTTGTTGTTCTTTTTCCAGTACCTTTAGATGTGCTTTTAGATTGTCTATTTGGGATTTTTCCTCTTTGTTGAGGTAGGCCTGAATTGCTATAAACCTCCCTCTTAGAACTGCCTTTGCTGTATCCCACAGATTTTGGCGTGTCATGTTTTCATTTTCATTTGTGTCCAGGAATTTTTTGATCTCTCTTTTGATTTCTTCATTGACCCAATCGTTCTTCAGTAGCATTTTGTTTAATCTCCACATTCTTGTGGCTTTTCTGGTTTTCTTCCTGTAGTTGATTTCTAGTTTCATACCTTTGTGGTCAGAAAAGATGCATGGTATTATTTCGCTCTTCTTAAATTTATTGAGACCTGTTTTGTGGTCTAATATGTGATCAATCCTGGAGAATGTTCCATGGGCATTTGAAAAGAATGTGTATGCTGTGGTTTTGGGGTGGAATATTCTGTATATATCTACTAAGTCCATCTGGTCTAATGTGTCCTTTAAGGCCAGTGTTTCCTTATTGATCTTCTGTTTAGATGATCTCCCCATTGGTGTAAGTGGAGTGTTAAAGTCCCCTACTATTGTGTTACTGTCTCTTTCTCCTTTTAAGTCTGTTAATAATTGCTTCATATATTACGTGCTCCTATGTTGGATGTATAGATATTTACCAGTGTTATATTTTCTTGTTGGATTGTTCCCTTTATCATTATGTAGTGCCCGTCTTTGTCTCTTGTTATAGTTTTTGTTTAAAAGTCTATTTTGTCTGATATAAGTATTGCTAGCCCTGCTTTCTTTTCTTTGCCATTTGCATGGGATATCTTTTTCCATCCTTTCACTTTCAGTTTGTGAGTGTCTTTAGTACTGAAGTGTGTCTCTTGTATGCAGCATATACGAGGGTCTTGTATTTTTATCCTAGTGGCCACCCTATGGCATTTGATTGGAGCATTTAGTCCATTGATGTTTAAAGTAGCCATTGATAAATATGTATTTATTGCCATTTTGTCCCTTTGTTTTCTGGGTGTTTTAGTAGTTCTTCTCAGTTCCTTTCTTCTTCTCTTGCTCTTTCCACTTGTGGTTTGATGGCTAGCTTTAGTAATATGTTTGATTTCTTTTGTCTTACTTTTTTTCCTGCTTGTTATAGGTTTCTGATTTGTGATGACCATGAGGATACTACTTAATATTCTATGCATATAACAGTCTATATCGAGTTGATAGACTCTTTAGCTTGACCTCTTTCTAAAAGCTCTACTTTTTCACTCCCCTCGTCCCACATTTTATGTTTTTCAAATCATATATAGTCTCTTGTTTAGAGTGTGTCTATCCATTACCCTCTTATCACTGAAATAGGTGATTTTAGTACATTTATCTTTTAACCTTCATATTATCTTCACAGGTAGTTAATCTGCTACCTTTACTATATTTTTACCTATAGATGTGATTTTATTGCTTGTTTTTGTTGTTGTTGTTTTATTTGATAATTTCTTTTTTTAATCTCTATTTGTGGTCATTGCTTTCTCACTTAAATAAGTCCCTTCAGCATTTCTTGCAGAACTGGTTTCTTGGGGATAAACTCCTTTAATTTTTGCTTATCTGGAAAGCTCTTTATCTCTCCTTCCATTCTGAATGACAACCTTGATGGATAGAGTATTCTTGGCTGTAGGTTTTTTCCTTTTAGCACTTTAAATATGTCATGCCATTCTCTTCTTGCCTGTAGGGTCTTGGCTGAGAAGTCCACTGGTAGCCTGATGGGCTTTCCTTTGTATGTCACTTGTGGCCTTTCTCTTGCTGCTTTTAGGATTCTCTCTTTATTTTTAATTTTGGACAAGTATAATATGTCTTGGTGTGGGCCCCTTTGGGCTTACCTTGTTTGGAGCTCTCTCTGCTTCCTGTACTTGGATGTCTGTTTCCTTCCTCAGGTTGGAAAATATTCATCTATTATTTCTTCAAATAAATTTTCTGCCCCTTTGTCTCTCTCTTCTCCTTCTGGGACACCTATAATCCGAATGTCAGCACACTTGATATTGTCCCAGAGTTCCCTTAGACTGTTCTCATTCTAATTATTTTTTCTTTTTTCTGTTTTGTTTTTGTGATTTCCTCTAGTCTTTCATCTAGCTCGCTGATCCATTCTTCTGCATCCTCTACCCTGCTATTGAGTCCCTCTAGTGAATTTTTCATTTCCAGTATTTTATTCTTCATTTCTGATTGGGTTTTTTATATCTTTCACTTCTTTGCTGATGAGCTCACTGTGTTCATCCATTCTTCTCCCAATATTTGTGAGCATCCTCATAATATTTTGTTTGAACTCTTTGTCAAGTAGGTTGTTTGTTTCTGTTTCATTTAGTCCTTTTTCTGGGGTTTTGTCCTGTTCCCTTGTTTGGAAAGTATTCTTTTGTCTCCTCATTATGCCTCTTCCTCTGTGCTTATTTCTATGTATTAGGTGAGTTGGCTACGTCTTTTGATCTTGGAGAACTGGCCTTATGTATGAGATGCCTTATGAGGCCCAGCAATGTGCTTCCCTCTCGTCACCAGTCCAGAATATCCAGGAGTGACCCCTATGTGGGCTACTTGTGTGCTTCTGCTGTGGCAGGGTTGCTGTAACTGCAGCTACCCAGGGAGTCTAGTCTTTTCTTCCCTGGCCAGCTGTTTGTAAATCTGGTTTGGGGAGCCTCAGCGCTGTTGGCTACAAAGTCTATCAGCACACTCCCATTGCAGTTTTCCTCTTAATTGGGTAGGTACGCAGTGTACCTGGTTGCTAGGCTCAGGGGCTTATAGTTGTGATAGGCCTGAGGCCTACCAGGCTGTTGTCAGTTCTCTTAGGAGTGCAGCTGAGTGGGGCTGGCCCTAGGCACAGGAGCACTCAATTGATTCAGGCTTTGGAAGGTGCAGCTGATCCTTTTTGTGGCTATTTGTGAAGCACAGGTCTGCTGCTGCTGCTGCACCTCACCCCCTACTGGACCACACACACCATCAACACAGTCCTGGTCTGTGCAAATTTCTTAGCCCCCTAGAGTGTACCCCGGCACCGCAATGCAGAGGCCCCCACCTCTCCACTAATGCCCCTCACAGTTCAGCTGGTCCTCACACAGGCCCTGCCCCTCAGAGGCAGACACCCTTGCCTGCCTATAGAGGATCAACGTGCCCAGTCAATGCAGGCTCAAAAGTAGCCTGAGGGCTTTCTGTTAGGTGGGGCCGATCCCTAGGGCGGTTGCCTGCCCTGGCTGAACTGGATTAAGTCTGTGCTCTAGTGGGCGTGGCAGACCCCTGGGCTAACAGGCCAAGGGATGAACGTCAATGACCCCACTGGGGTCTGTGTCAGCATGCCTGGACCAGTTCAGAACAATGGCCCCCACGAATGTCTCAGTCTCCGGAGAGGTCCCTCCTCTCACCAAGATGCCCCCAGAGCCCACCAGGTGAGTCTTGGTTCACCAAACGACTGTATGCCTTCTCTCTGGTGATTTTAGGTTGCTGCATTGAGTGAGTTTGTGCCCTTTAAGACCTGGGTCTTTTCGGCTTTCGGCTGATAGCTTTTCTGGGGGTATCCTCGCAGCACTTAATAGCTAGCAAAGCCAGACAGTAAGACCCCCGTCTCAGTTGGGCTGAGTCTGAAGGGTGCTTATAGCAGTATCGGCCCCCCTCCGGACCTCACTCCTCCAGGGAGGGCTGCGTACCTTAGGGTGGTTCCCGCCTGGCCAGCCGAGAAGCTCCGCTGCTCCCAAAGGTGGCTTTTTTCCTCTCCATCAGGAATTTCTGCTTCTTCCGCCTTAGTCAGGACTGTCTCTTGTCGTTAGGGTTCTTTTTCTCCAGTTTTCAGTTTTCAATCCAGGGTAATTTTTCCAAAAATAGTTGATCCTGGTTGTGTTCCTGGGAGGAGATGAGTTCAGAGTCTGCTTACATCGCCATCTTGACGAGATCCCTCCCATCTTACACTGTTTATGAGTTCTATAAACATAAGCTTTTGTTTGCTCTCTGGAGGACATAAATAAACTCAACTTTGGGCAAATGACCATGATACATGTCCTAGGGTAAGGTGAGCCAGCTGTGACCTGGGAGTGGGTCACCCTTAATATAAAATTTTATTGGAACACAACTACACCATTCTATTTATGTTTTTGTCTGTGGCTCTTTTCCACTACAGTGCCAGAGTCGAAAGGTTGTGCCAGAGACTGCATAGGTTGCAGAGCCTAAAATACGTATTGTTCGACCCTTTACAATGAATTTGCCAATCCATACTGTAGGGCATGGTGTGATTCTTTGCGGGGTGGGAGGGTAGTTCATGATGAACGTCTTAGATCCAAAAACTGGTAATGAATATTAACATGTAACAAATTGTTAATAATATGGTTCTATGCTTTCAAATTAGGAATTCTATTAGTGCTTCCTCTGTAATCTCTTAAACAGAGAGCGTGTGTTTGTAACCTGGTATTTGTAACATGCATCAACAGGGTCTGGGAACACCCTGGAATTTCACATGTGAAATGTATATGCACCAGGGAGAGATTCGTTGTCCATCAACAATAAAATGAATGGGATGCAGCTGATGCACATCCATTAGCATGGGTGCCCTCTACCTCTTCCAGTGATGGATTCCGACGGCTCTCCCACTGGTAGGGCAAATGTTCATAATTAAGCAGATTGACCATGGAGAGCCAACTTGGCTGGTTTTGCCAAACCCCAGTCCATTTGTTCCATGATCTAGAAGAGAGGAACGCTTGATTAAGTGCAAGCAATTATGGTGATTTTTATTCTGCTTCACTAAACTTTTTAATGAAGTGTATTTTACACAGTTAAAACCAGGGAGTTCATTGATTCCATTTGTGTGTGTGTATGAGAATTTGAGCACAAGGTAATTCTGACTCGGCATGCTTCCTTGAAGTGGGTAATTAACATCAATAGAGAAGGGAGTTGTTTTGTCTTTCTCTGGCAGGTTGTTGGATGTCATACTTGGTGTGCTGTGGACCTGTAGTAAATATTAACAAAATATATTCAGTTGTAGATGATTAAGGCTCTTTGGCCTAAAAATGTTCCTTTAATATGCCCTACTTCCTTTCCTTTCCGTGGAGACTGCTGAAATATGATTTGCAATTGTGTTCCTAAATATTAATTTATTTAAGCATGACGTGGGGGTGATGGAGAATGTGACACTTTGGACTTCAGTGAGGAAGAATGTAACGCAGTCCACATGAAAATTGTTGGTGCACTGGACTGGAACACTGCTCATTGTTCCCTCAGTGAACCTTCACAACATCATTCTTTTTTTTTTTTTGAGGAAGATTAGCCCTGAGCTAACAGCTGCCAATCCTGCTCTTTTTGCTGAGGAAGACTGGCCCTGAGCTAACATCCATGCCCATCTTCCTCTACTTTATATATGGGACGCCTACCACAGCATGGCTTTTGCCAAGCAGTGCCATGTCTGCACCCGGGATCCAAAGCAGCGAACCCTGGGCCCCTGAGAAGCGGAGCGTGCGAACTTAACCACTGTGCCACCGGGCCGGCCCAACATCATTCTTTGTGGTTGGAAATTTAAGTAGAGAAATTTCCATCTTTCCAGTATCGATCACAGTGCATGGCATGTAGAAGATTCTCCATTAATGTTGGGTGAATGCAGGTCAACATGCACCACATGGTAGTTTGACAGGAAGTGAAAAAGGCACCACCTGGAAACCAGTGGCCATAAAGTCTAGTCCGGGCTGAGCAGCCCAAGTAGGTTAGTGAGGTTAGACTAGTCCTCTTACCTCCTCCTGTCCCTTCAGCTGAGAAGTGAAGGGATTGAGCCTGGAAGTTGTCACTTTTGTCCAACTCTGAGAAGACACCATTCTGTGCCTGAAGCTTCCCTGCATATTGGTCCAGGATGACCAACCTCTGAGTGGATGTGGTTCTTTCCTGTTGTGCAGAAAATCCTTCAGTGATGCTTTAACATTAGGTGGAAAGAATAAAGTTCTTCTGGTCCATGCTAGTTATGTTTCAGTGAAGCAAACATTTTATTTTCACCCAATGATGAATGTATATTATTTTCTTCCTTGAATTTTGTGACTGAGTGGAGAAGAAAATAAATGCAGTGTCTTATGGCATTTTTCTATAGGTAATAGCAACTTGGAAGCAATGGAATGACCATTCTAGAGATTTTTTTCCAGTATTTGTTTTGGTCTTATATAGGCACAGAAGAATATAAATTATTTAGCATAGACTTAGCTGTAATTAAGCCTTCTAAATGGACTACTATTTTAGCTGCCATATTTTCTTCTCAATTACTTAAAAAATTTAAGCCTTCCTTGGGGAATGCTTAGTCTTTCATTTGTCCTTTTAATGGTAATTGATTGGCTTGTTCAAATTATGCTGTTCTGGGAAGAAGGTTAACAAATAAAAGCTGGCAAGGTAATAAGCAAATGATGTCAGATGAATGAAGCGCTCTCTACATCCAGGATCCGTGTCCTCATTAACTTCTCACCTCACGAAAGTTGCAGCCTCATAATGAAGGTAAACTTTAAGATTGAAAATATGTCAGCTACAGATTTTGAATTTCACAATAGGTGTGTTTTTGGTCTCTTTTCTTATTAGTATTTGCATTTAGCCTTTTATAATCATTAGTTAATTAAAAATTTCAACTAATTTAATTGTAAGAGATCATAAGTTGTATTTTAAAAATACGTTTAAAGCAAATACTTGCTCAAAAATCAATTAATAAGGGGAACTGGAGCTGAAAATTGAATAATTGTCATTTATTATTTTATGCTTAGGAACATCAGATTATAGTTTGAACATTTTACTTAAAGTGTAATCACATGTTTTAGTACCACTTAACTTTCTCAAGTATTTTAAGATGATGACCCTTTCTCTGGTTCAGTCTTCGAACTGGTCTCTGAAATGATGTGGCACCAAACATTTTTAAAAATTTTGTAAAAGAAGTAAAATAGCACGAAATGAGTTCAGATTCCAGAATATCTGACCAGAATTGGAATGATTTAGGGATCAAGTCAATTTAATCTCATTGCCTTTCAAAGTGCACAGCCAGCATTTGAATTCATTTTCACCAGTGATGCCATCTTGTTTTTGCATAGTTGAAGATCAATTAATTGATCATGTGTCTTAAGGAGAAATTGGAGTACTTCTCTTTGGTACTGAAATGGCTAAACTGCTTTGGGAAGAAATTTCAAAATGATTTGAGTTTTCAGGGCTTAGAGAACAAACTAGCTGCAGTAGCATACGCTTTCTCACAAATGTTTTCCGCTAGCTGCTTGTTGAGAACCTTCCAAATCGATTTCTTTCTTAGGGCCCCTTTGTTTGGAAATGCAATTGCAGTCTTTCACATCTGAAAGGCACCCTTCTGCAGCTCGATGCCCATGTCTGCCCTCTATTTCTTAGCCAGTCTTCTGGAAGGAGTAGTCACAATTCGTTTTCCTCACTTTCCCCTCTTTCCTCAGTGTATTAGTTTCCTATTGCTGCTGTCACAAATGATCACAAACTTAATGGTTTGAATAGCACACATTAATAAATACAGTTCTGGAGGTGAGATGTCTGAAATGAGTCTTACGGAGCGAAAACCAAAGTGTCAGTGGGGATGGTTCCTTTGGAAGCTCTAGGGGAGAATCTCTTTCCTTGCCTTTTCCAGTTTCTAGAGGCTGCTGGCATTCCTTGGCTTGTGATTCCACATCACATCACCTTTTCTCTCTGCTTCCATTGTCACATCTCCTTTTCTGACTCTCACCCCTGCCTCCTTCTTTTAAGGATTCCACTGGGATTCCAATTCCACTGGGCTCACCCAGATAATCCAGGATCATCTCCCCATCACAAGACCCCTAATTTAATCACATCTGCAAAGTCCCTTTGCCATGGAGGTTATATATTCACAGGGAATATGGGGATTCAGAAGTGGATGACTTTGGGGGCCATTATTCAGCATACCACACTTAGTATGCTGTGATCTTGAGTTTGTGCAGACCAGAGATGCATCTCAGCTGTCCTCTTCAATGACCTCTACGACTACCATCCCCTTCCTTAGAATGCTCTCCTCCATCTCTTGACAACACTCTTGTTTTTCATTACCTCCCTGGTGGCTGCTTCTCAGTCTCTAGTCTGTTTCCCAGAGTCCTCTTCACTTCCGTTCTTCCCCTTACCTCTTCCTTCTACCTTGCTCCATCTCCCTTTGGAATCTTGTCCCCTTTACTTGATGGAGGGTGTGTCTGGAACACCCTCCCTTTTGTAAACAAAAGACTGGGGGCCACTGGAACAGCTTTTGGTGATTTGGCCCCAGGCTCCCTACTCTATACCGTATCTGGCATCCCACCACATATGCTCTGTCATGAGCATATTGAACAATTCAGAACCTTCCAGAACCAGCAGTGTTCAGTTTCAGACCTCCATGTCTCTTGCAATGCTGCCCCCCCTCCCCTCCCTTAGCTGAACTTCCTTCCTGGAGCAGACTTCCTGAAAAAATTGAGTTCAGCCTTATGACTCCACATCCCCTGAACGCCACTTCTCAGGGAAGCCTTCCTCCTCCTCTATAATCAGTTATTGAAGAGGGCACCTCCACTGTAGCCATCCTCTGGCCTGTTTATTTAAATGTCTGACTTCCCTCCAAGACTAAAAATTCCTTGAATGTGGGAAGTATTGTGTATTACTGTGACCACCGCTCCATCTGATGCAGTACCCCCACAGAGTCAAAAATTATTTATTGAATTCATATTATAATAAAATAGTAGTGATTAAGGCTGTGCTTAGAGATGGTTTCACTATTTTGTAGTCAATTTCTTATAAATTTATTTGTATTTGTTTCATAGTCTGTGTATCTCTTTGTTTAGAGGGAATCATGAAATGCTTGAGGGTTCTTTGTACCATCTGCTAAAATGTATTATCATCCACACACAGTTATTAAAAGAGGGCAAGTGTTCCAAATGACCCGAATGATGCTCATTCTACAGGAGCCCATCCTCATGTTCCTGAGAGCAGTTGATGCACCAAAGAAGGGTGAAAATTAAGTTCCATCCTGAGCACAGAGAGTTATCATTGCTGTTGCCTAGAGGGAGAAAAACAAAATATTGATGCCTCCTAATGCAATATTGTTTTCTCCCAAGAGTGCTTTACCTTCCCTTTACTTAAAGACAATTGTAGCCCAGCGTGGTGGAAATGAACTAATAACCTTATGTGGTGGACATGACTCTGCTCCAGGGAAGATACTAAAGAGTAATGCTTTCAAAATAACGCCAAAAGATGAAAGTGAACATTAAGAAAAAATGTTGTCAGCAATTTAGACCTTCTCAAGGTCATGGGGAGAATGACTTAACTGGAGCTTATAGCAACTCTGATCTCACTTTTTCTTCTTTTTTGAGGAATGGCATAGCCAAACACGTTTTTTTTCTTAACACAGTTTTGCTGCTAATTTCTATGTTTATAAACAATAGACTAATGTGTTCAGTGTTCGTTATCTACAATAAAATGACGCATCCAACAGTACATTTGGACACTTTGATCTTTGCATTTTCGTGCGGTCTCATAAAGGAAGACTTAGTTTAGGGCTCTCTCCTGTGGAAATCACTTGCTGCTTTTGTTCTCTCAAAGATTTCTTGTTTTAAAGGCTTCTAAGCTGAATGTATTTCCTAAAGCTAAACATTCATTTTTCTAAGATGAAATGAGGTAAATTTACTGAAAACTTAATGGGATCTTAGTGACAGGACATTAACTCATCAGTCACTTCCCATGCTCTAAAAAGATAATTGCTGTCCTTGTCTTCAGCATCATAAATCTTGGATCAGGAGGAGTTATAAGGAATTGTGCTTAGACAGGAGGAGAGGATAAAAGACCCCACATCACATCCTTGCAAGTGAGGAATAAGCCACCTCCTTCTCCATCTTGTTTCTGCATGTGACTTCAACCTGAACTTTGGTGATGTCCCTGTGATTTGGAATTGCCCTTTAGTTGAGATAAGCACTTTCTTGCTCCAACTGATGGACCTGAGAGGTTGGACTTCAGGTGGCAAATGGTCAATACTGAGAACTGAAATCAGTGACAGCTCTACAGTTTGGTATGAACCCAACACTGATCACATTGGGACATCAAAGTCAGCACACGCCCATCCAGGTATCAGACCAAGCTGTCCACATGCACGCCATGAAATTCTCACATCTAGGTTTCTCTCCTCTTAGGAATACTAAAAATAAAAAGATCTAAGTAGCAGTATTCTAAACTTTAGCCTATCATTTTTTTAGTAAATGACTTACTCGAAGTCCTTGACACTCACAGGAGATGGTTGACATTTAGAATACTCCAGTCCTATGTGTCTGGAATAATCTCGATGTTAATAAGATGACGTGACCTGAAGCCTTATTCTTTCCCCCTGGCTCTATTAATGTTTTGTAACATTTGTGAAAAGAAATATGCCTTTTTTTCCTTGTCATGCCATAAACAGTGGTTTGGTGTGTTTTAGTTATTAGTGTATAGGTCTTTCTTAGCTCAGGACTTCAAAGGATTGAGTTGATGTTGTATCTTTGCCAGTACCATGGAATTTAGATTTCCTCTGTTTTACAGGAGTTATGTGAATTAGCTCAGCAGATACACAACTAAAAAGGTCAATACAAGCTTAGCATTTCTATATTTTTTTCTCATTTTTAGGATAAGTCAGTGAGGGAGGTCTTCTTCTCATGCTCTTTTGAACTCTGTGCATGTTGTGGAATGATGTGCACCATGGTCCTGATGGTGCTCATCAGTATGTTACGATACTGTATTTTAGATAAATGAAGTAGTCAGTGCCCACTGGAATAACTATACATGCACTTGTTGCTTTACAAAATTCAAACTTCCCTTCATATTCCTGGTTATATTTGATTCTGCCAACAAGTTAGGCAGACATATCCTGTCCATTTTCCAGGGGTAGAAACTGAGGTGTAAAGGAGTGGAATGATTACTGGAAAAATCACTGTGGGCTCTTGTTCCATGATTGTCTTGTCCATTGTATACAAAAGGATCATAGGAGATGGTGCCTTCCCATAAGGAGTTCAGGTGACAAAATCAATATATTAATGCAGATATGAATCCACTTCTATTCACAGCAAAACACATTGTGATTTTTAGTCAAGTATCACTACTTGAGGGTAAACATGATAGCATTTGATTGTACTAAATTATGTCATATAATCAATATGGGCTAACCACTCTTCTTATGATTATTTATTTTTTTGAGGAAGATTAGCCCTGAGCTAACCGCTGCCAATCCTCCTCTTTTTGCTGAGGAAGACTGGCCCTGAGCTAACATCCGTGCCCATCTTCCTCTACTTTATCCGTGGGATGCCTACCATAGTGTGGCTTGCCAAGCAGTGCCATGTCTGCACCCGGGATCCGAACCAGTGAACCCCGGGCCGCTGCAGCGGAACATGTAAACTTAACTGCTGTGCCACTGGGCCAGCCCCAACTTCTTATGATGTTTTTCAGCATAGAATTCTGGTTGTATATCCTCGTCTGTACCCAAGCCATTTTTTTTGGAGTCACCAGTTCTCTACATTTGTGTGACCAAAAGATGGGTATTTGCATTTTATGTCAGGCAGTCATGGAAGTCATAGTAATATTTGAAAACACATAGGGAGAAAGCTAATACCTGCTAGCTCCATGAAATCATCTGAATTCTGTCATTCCCCAGTCGTCTTCCCGCTTTTCACTTTCTGGATGTATGAACTTTGAGGTGCTTCTTGATATTCTTTAGAAAGTTCTAGAGTTCCTCCTATCAATAAGCAATTTTTTGTGTTCAAAGGACGTGATTCTGTGCAAGTAGTCTGCTGTTATTTGACAATTAGCTAGAATTATAAATAAATCTTGACCATCCCATATCAAAAATAAACACGTTTAGATATATTATAATGTTTGTGTAATGGATAGACAGAATAGGATATTGTTTAAATGTACAATATAAGGGGAGATGTGTGCCCAGAAATACCATTATTTCCCTTTTCACTTTGCCACCCTAGCATTCTGCCTCATGCATTCAGCATTATGCCTTTGGGCTATCAATCATAACATAGGCTGACAATTATATAGCTTTTCTCTGGGCTGGGACCTGTTCCAAGTGCTTTTTATATACTAATTCAATCACCTCAACCACTCCATCCAGTAGTTACCCTTAGTATTAAGTTTCCTATGGCTGTTGCATCAAGTTACAACAAACTCAGTGGCTTAAGACGACAGAAATTTATTATCTTATAGTTCTGGTGTTCAGAAGTCTGAAATGAGTCTCAATGGGCTAAATTCAATGCATCAGCAATTCTGCATTCCAGCTCAGATTCTAGGGGAGAATTCATTTCTTTGCCTCTTCAAACTTGTAGAGGTTATCTGCTTTCCTTGGCTCATGGCCCCCTTCCTCTAATTTCAAAGCCAGTGGTTTGTGTCCTCATGCTACCATCTCTCTGGCTTCTCTTTTGTCTCCCTCTTTCACTTATAAGGACCCATGTGATTCTATTGGGTCCACTTGGATAATCTAGGATCATCGCCCCATCTCAAGGTCAGCTGATTAGCATCTGTAATTCCATCTGCAACCTTTATTCCACTTTTCCATGCAAAGTAACATTCACAGGTTCTGGGGATTAACACTCAGGCATCTTTAGCGGATCATTATTCCATCTACCACACAATTACTATCTTCACTTGACAGCTGAGGAAACCGAACACTGAATCTTACATAACTTACTTAAGGTCATAGGGCAGCTAAGTGATGGAGCCATGCGAAAGTTGGAGCTGACACAGTGAAGCCAGGAGTGCGGTGTTGTGGGGTTTTGTGCTGGGCTAGTGGTGAGGGCACATATTTACTTCAGATCCTTGTGAACCCAAAATCAGAACGTCCTTATTGACCTTCAATATGAAGGAACAGGTACAAGGCAAGGGGTTAGAAATAGGAGGGAAAAACAATATGAAATTAACATGAACAGCGAAACAATTACCAAAATATGAAACCAATTTGAACAATTTTGGAGTCATAGATTTTTTGTGTGCAGAAAGAACAGGCACCAACTTCTCTCAAATCTGAATTTAGAGGATGTTCTTTTTTCCCTAGGTGACGTAGAAATTTCCCATGAATTATCAGAACAAAAAGACCTCTGATTATTATCCAGACTCAGGCTGTGCAGGGGATGGAATGTTCAAGATTTACCGTGAAGCTCCTCTTTTCAGCTTTGCCAACACTTTGATCCTGGCATCAGAAATGAGTTGATTGGTTACGTAAACTTGGATATAATATTTCCGCAAAGCAAATGGAAACTTTCTCAGTAATACTTTTTGTTTTGAAGATTGTGACTTTTATTTAAAATATTCAATTTTGCTGATGTATTGTAAGAACTCAGTTAAATTATGGAGGGATTCGTTTAAAGTCAGCAACCTCTTTATATTAATGCTGCCAAATATCCTTTAACTGAAAAGAGTGCTCAGAGGCAGCAGAAAATTTAAAGCTCAATTAACACTGAGGGATTATATTGTTCAATCATTTCAGCTCCACTATGTGGTATACCATAATACTGGAAAGAGTGTATATCCTAGTGGCTAAGAGCACAGGATTTAGAAAAAATAAAATGGTGTGACTACTGTCTCCTTGGACAGGTCTTAACTTCTTGTACTATCCATTTTCTTCTCTGCGAAATGAGTAAAGTGGTGTTGCTCTCATGTGATGGCTTTGTGGAGAAAACCATGTGTTCAGCTTGGAACTCTGTTGCCATGTAATTAATGCCTCAAATAATGCTGATTTCTGGGGAACATAAATGCTTTTTTTTATTTAAAAAATATTTTTTGTAATTATATGATAGTTTCTTTTTAAATTAACCCTTTTTTTAAGAGCAGTTTTAAGTTCACAGCAAAATTGGGGGGAAAGTACAGAGTTCTCATACACCCCCTGCCCCACGCGTGCACTGCCTCCCCCATTATCAACATCCCCACCAGAGGGTACATCTTTTACCAAGGATGAATCTACATTGACAAAGTCCCTAGTTTACGTTAGGGTTCACTCTCAGTGTTGTACTTTTTATGGGTTTGGACGGATGTATAATGACACGTATCCATCATTATAGCATCATACAGAGTGTTTTCACTGCCCTAAATTTCCTCCGTGTTCTACCTGTTCATCCCTCCTCCCCCCCAACTCCTGGAAGCCACCCATCTCTCTACTTTCTTCCTGGTTTTGCCCTTTGCAGAATGTCATAGAGTTGAAATCATACAGTATGTAGTCTTTTCAGACTGGTTTCTTTCATTTAGTCATATGCATTTGAGGTTCCTCTATGTCTTAATGGCTCATAGCTCTTTTCTTTTTAGCACTGAATAATATTCCATTGTCTGGATGTACCACAGTTTATTTATCCATTCACCTACTGAAGGGCCTTTTGGTTGCTTCCGAGTTTTGGCAATGATGAATAAAGCTGCTATAAACATCCATGTGCAGGTTTTTGTGTGGACACAAGTTTTCAACTCTTTGGGATAAATATCAAGGAGTGCAATTGCTGAGAGCATACTTTATTTATCACGTCCTGTAAAAGAGAAGAAGCTACTTTTTTTCTTGAATCCTAAAACAGTTATATTCATTGGGAATGAGAACACACTTAGCAAAATTATTCTTCCAAAGACAGTAGCAACGTGTTTGCCAAAGGGATTAATCAGACCTATTTTTAGGATAGCATTTCTAACATAGAAAACAACCAAAGGGGAGGAGGTATATGGAAGTGCTCAGTTCTCTGCAGACCAGCCGACTGACCCCAGTTCTTTGGGTACAGACGGTATGGGAGGCAACACAAACTTATTGACATCAACATTCATGAAACACACGTGCCTGAGGAGCACATCTCTACCTTTAAATGGAAATAGAGTTCTCTCTTTTTTTTTTCTTATTAAGATTTTTTATTTTTTCCTTTTTCTCCCCAAAGCCCCCCGGTACATAGTTGTGTATTCTTCATTGTGGGTTCTTCTAGTTGTGGCATGTGGGACGCTGCCTCAGCGTGGTCTGATGAGCAGTGCCATGTCCGCGCCCAGGATTCGAACCAACGAAACACTGGGCCGCCTGCAGCGGAGCGCGCAAACTTAACCACTCGGCCACGGGGCCAGCCCCAGCACATCTCTACCTTTAAAGGCTTAAAGAACTAGACAAATGTAATATATCTTCAATGTTACAGAAAATTACATCTGCTCCCCTGTCACCTCTCTTCTTTTCTCTAAATGTAAATGTTTTCCTCATCTTTGCATCCTTTCCCTGTGTAAGTGTCTCTTCTGGGGAAAATATATGAGATTTAATTTTTTGTATATCTAATCCTAAAATTAGAAAGTTAATCCTACAGTACTCTTTAGATAAGCTGTTGAGTTTTTCTTTGCAAGTTGAGGATACGGAAATTGTCATATATTGCTGATATATTTTGCATCAACGACTAAAGGCATGGGAATGTGTGTAATTCTGAATAAATATAATGTCTGGTGTTGTTGCAAAATAGCTGTAATGCATCCTTCTGCTTTGATAGGCAACTATATTTAATAGTTTTTCTTCTAGACTTTTCAGAGTCATCTTTGTGTCTCCCACCCTACAGAAATTAAGAGAGAGAAGCAGGGTAACTTAACATACGTGCTGTTTCCCAACCAGGCTTAATTTCAGTTTTGTCACCATCTCAACAAGATGATTGTAGGTGGGAAAATGCCAATGACTATGCTAACAATGTTTATTCTTTTCTTTTCTTACATTGAATTTTGGGGACAGCATACTTCTAAGTTATCAACCCAGGTAGCGTATTGACATATTCAATGGCTTTAATTACGAGAGCTTGTTGGGAGACCTGAAAACAGTCAGTTCCATTGGATGTTCTACTCTCTAAAGATAGAAATGAGATTCCTACTCAGTTTTAGATTAGGGACCCCTGGCCAGAGTAGAAACACTAATGACTGTTATGAGCCCCTCAGAAATTTGATGGACAGGAGAGACACAGCTTGTGGTCTTGAGTAGATTGGATGACAAAGATGGACGAAAGTGAGAAAGTGAATTGAGGAAAGTTTAGTGCTTAACGTTGGCAAATATGTTTTGTCTTGCATTCCACATACTTGCCCTCACTGCTGATTCCATCTTATTTTTTTCTGTAAGTTTCCACTTTTAGTCCTATTTCTTACTTATTTAAAAATTGTTTTTATTCAACTGTATTAGATGCATCTTTGCCAGATAAAAATGAAAAAAAAAACCCCAAAAATAAATGCTTTTTGATTTGAAATGTGAGAGGAAAGAATGAAATAGTACGTGAAAAATATGAGATCTAGCTATTTATTAAATGACTTTGGAAAGCATTTAATTCAACATAATGAATTATATTTCATGGAGAGTGTTCTCTCCACTTCAAGGTGATATTATACTACACAATTTTATGCTACCTTACCATTTCTCTCCATAACTTATCCTTTAATGCAGGTCCTTGTATTACATGTAGTGCTATTTTTCTCAGAGTAAGAAAAATAAATTATTTCCTGGATGGTGGAGAATTTGACGTTCCTCTTTATCCAGGTTGGATTGAACACATGCATTTATCTTTTTACCTCTTTCAAAACTAAGCTCAATCGAACTTCTGTTAGATGACAGGTTTCCGTCTTATGTGGGAAAGTACTGTCCTTCCTCCTACTCCCCAGGAAACAGAAGAAGTTTATTTTGGAAGAATTTCACCCTGGAGAGAACGACCCAGGGACTTGAGGATCAGTGGAGTGAGGACTGAGTGCCCACACTAAAAAACTAGGGTATTACATACATTTTGTCTACTAGCGATATGTCAGCTCCTCCTCTCCTCCTCCTCCTCCCAAGCTGAAAGCCATAGAACTTATATAAACAGGTTTTGAAGGCTCCTTTTCATGGGGAAACTGAACTGTCAGTGACAAGTATTCCATAAATGGCATTTGAAGCTTGTAAGTACATTGCTTTTCACTATACAAAAGTCCACCTGCTGAGGACACTTGCCTACCCACACAGAGCTTATTCTCAAATGAGAAAAGATAGCCTAACATCCTACACATTCTAGGGAAGCTGCCAATAATAAAGTCTGAAAAATCCAAACAATGGAGAAGCAGTTATCTGGAGGAAACACACATGACACCAACTAGAAAACATGAATAAGAAATCTCTAATCTATTACTTGGGGGAGATAGGTCAAAATAGTAATCCTTTAAAAAATGGGTATCCTATGAAAAAGTAACATAGCCATGTTTTTAAAAATTATATTGAAAGATAAATATGAGGATATTTCCTATGGATAAAGCCTGATGAGAGAGAGAGATGGAAAAAAGAAAAGGGAAGAAAGAAAATTGAGGCTCAATCTAGGAATTAATTGTCCAAGTGGTGCTTACAAAAAAGGATGACATAGAATAAGAGGCAGAAATGACATACAAATAATTTTTTCCCCAGTATTGAAAGATCTGTTTCCAGGTTCACGCGGCACATTGGATGCTCAGCACCTGAATAAAATGAAACTCACTCCCAAGCACACTGTTAAGAAATTTCAGAACAGCAGCTATATAGAGAAGGTCCTAAAAGCTTAGGATCCTCAGAGTGGTTGGAGGGGCAAAGAAAAAAAGAGAATAACCCATAAATAATCAAGAGTTTGAATGCCTTCAAATTCTTTACCACAGATTGGAAGACAGAGAAAACTTTTCACAATTCTAAGGAAAGCTGATTGACAACATAGAAGTCTATTCTGAACCTAACTATCAATGTGAGGTCAGAGTAAAAAACTTTCCACTCATACAGGGTCTCCAAACATTTACTTTTTTACACCCTTTCTCAGAAAACTGTGTGATTATGTGTTTCTTCAAATAGAAGAAGAATAATGAATGGAAAGACATGGTTTCCAAGAAACAATGGAGTTAATGGAAAATAGCTGGAGGAATTGGGTCCCAGATGAGTGCTGGAAACAACAGACTGAAGCAGAAAGGATGTGAGAGAGACGTCAAAGAAAAAATAAAAGAAAAAGAAATGAGACATTTGATCTCATTGGAAATAGTACTTGAGATGGGTTTTAGTTCTGTTGGAGCTCTTAGAAAAATTGAAGGGAGCTATCCCCGTGGCATGGTGGTTAAGTTCAGTGAGATCCTTCAGTGTCCAGGGTTTCATGGGTTCAGATCCTGGGCACCAAACCTACACTACTTGTCAGCCATGCTGACATACAAAATAGAGAAAGATTGGCACAGATGTTAACTCAGGGCTAATCTTCTTCCAGCAAAAAGAGGAAGATTGGCAATGGATGTTAGCTCAGGGTGAATCTTCCTCACTAAAAAAAAAAAGAAAGAAAGAAAAATTGAACAATAGATATGGCGAAAGCATGAAAATGAAAATCTGAGGCTGTTATTGTCTCCAGATAAAATGGATTATTCAAGTGAGGAGATTTTACATCTTAGAGTACAAAGCTTGGTTTAAGAGTGACCATTAATTGCACGGTTACAGTAAAGTTAACACCAAACAGTGATATAACTAAAATAGTGTTGTAACTCTATTGGGAAGAGGAGTGAAGAGGCCAACATGGAAGTGGTTGCCTACAGATAATTTCTAGATAATATCTAAAAACAATGTATCAAGGAAAAGTAGCATAAAATATTGTTTAGAACCATAATGGAGCATATTTTGAGAGGAAAAGCTAAGAGACCTAAACGTGTTTGCCCCTGGAGGCAAGCATGGTCATGGGGCGAGGGAGTGTGTCTTGGGGCGGGAATTTGCTGTTTGATGTTATTGTTACTATTTAAATAATACTTGTAGTTTGGCTTTTAAGATTTCATGTTAGTCTTTCTGTGTTGAAACAAAATTTTTGTAAAAGAAAGAAAAAGGTAAAGCCCGAATTTCATAGTGTGTGTGGGTGAGTACCTCCCTCTAAAGCACCGGTTTGCGAATTTGCTGCCCATTGGAATCCCCTGGAGAATTTCACCAATGTTGACCTGTGCCTTGTTGCCCCAGAGATTCTGCTGGACTTGGTCTGCAGGGCAGCCTGGGCAGGGAGACTTTTTCAGTTCTCCCCAAGGATTCTAATATGCAGCAGAATTTGAAAAGCACGGATGTACAGTAGCACAGATTATTGCTTTGATTTAAAATCTCATCCGGTGTTCCCTTCACCTAGATATAGTGCTTTCCATTAAAGGATACATAAGGATGCAGACAGAGCAAACTTCATCATTCACTTGTTTTTTTTATTATCTGATATGTTTTTTATAGAAAGGCTATAATCACTTAAAAATGACCTAATACTTCTCTCAAAAAGCTTTCCATTATCTGGTTGTTTTACTTTTTTTCTTTTAACCAAAGTGACAGAATGTTCTCATTTCAGAGTGCTTTGTCTCTCCTACGAGATGCCCATTGTGTGTGGTCAACGGTGCCATTCCGATTTAATTGTTCCACTTTCTCCTGTTTCTGTAACTGCACATGAGGTTGAATTAAATATACTTTTCTCAGTTTGCATTTCCCTGGCATTCATCCTAAGTGGCTCCTTGGAGGAGCTCCATGCATCCCACTGGTCTAATTCCATGAGGTCCTTTAACTCAAAGGCCAGGGAGATCTTTACTGGCCCTAGAGATTTGTTCAGTGGTCAAGGATGCTTGTATTGAAGCCAAATGTTCTTTCATTATAACCTGGCCTTCCCCAAGCTTCTGCAGTGAGGAGGATTGAGTTCCTACCAGTAAACACGGGTCATTATCAGTAGAACACTTTATCTTTTGTGGCTAGCATAGTCTATCTTTCTTCAATGCACCTTCTAAGAAACATCAGAGAGGGTGTAGGTCCCTATGTTATTCAACGAGAAGCCAGTGGCTTACAAAGGCATTCGTTTTTGTGGACTCATTTTTATCCTAGGAGAAGCAAACTCATTAAATCCATGCAGTGCTGTCATTCAGAGCTGGCTATATGACATGATCTTATCCTTGAATCTATTTTCTGATGATTGATGTCAGTAGAACTTATTCATTTGTTCCCATATCTCTTGGAGATGCCTGTGCTCTGTCCTGCCTTGAGGTCCCTTGCCATCATCTGGAAACCCAGCCAATTTCCATGTGAAGGGCTCCTCTGATGCAGAGCCATGTCTCCATCCTGCCTCATTTGATTTTTCTTTACCTATTATGAGTTTGGGCTTCTTAAATTTACTCTTTTAGAATATACTTAAAGCTAATGAATTTTTGATGTTCTTTAGTGTATTTCTACAAGCTGTTAATTTTTGAAATAAAATTAAACATCAAAACGGCTTCATTAGAAGGGGGCTTGTAATTTTAATCTAGTCTGTAAACATCATGGAGAAACAGGTACACAGACACACACACACACACACACACACACACACAAACAAGTGAAGTTTATTTGCTAATAAATACTGAAGCCAGATATCTGGGCTGCCATAAATTCTGTATGATTTCTTAATGACCTAATTAATTTGAAGGACATACTTCATAGAGGCAAATTGTTTTGTATTTGTTGTTTTAAAACCTTGATGCAATCAGCCCATGGTGCTCCAGTATTTGAAGTTGCATTAAGAACTTAGTCTTAAAATGGCACCCTTCCTGTTGGTAGATTTCCATGCAGGGGAATTTGCCAGATGATAATTTAACATCAAGATTTTATATATGTGTATATCACATCCTCTCAGTGACACCAGCTGGGGTGGGCCAATTGAAAAGAACTTGCAGTTACAGAGACTTGTTAAGGGATAATTAAACATGTGGGGAATAGAACAATCGTGGCAGAGGATTTAATTGGGTGTAATTGGTTTAGGAGGAATAGGCCAGAGTAAAAGAATAGCTCTTAATAGGAGGTCTGAAAATAGCCAGGGAAAGCATTAATTGCAGAAAATCTGTGACATTGGATTACTGTAGGGAAAAAAAGATCCACCTTTTTATATACTTACCTGTACAGAAAGAGGTGACTGGGAGAAAGAAATCTTCTCACACATATATTTTTTAAAAAGCTAGAGGCAGTTTTGAGATTCAGAAGGGATATGATACAGGTTACAAGTCAGAAGAGAGGCACGTGATAGACCTACCCTTTTAGAGTTTCAGGATTTGGCAATTTGGTATGAAATACTCCAGAAATTATGTAACTTTGAGCGTTTTGAGTAATTTGAAGTCTTACAAATGGAATGTGGGGCATAGCTAGGGTGGGAACGGAGAAGGAGGGGGTGATGCGTGCCTGCATAGATTCTCTTCAGCCCTGAAAGTCTTCTCCAAGCTTTAATGAGCACAGAATCCCTCTGGACACACAGCATACAATGGCAAATTAATTCACTTTGCTTCTTCTGTCATGTTCCCTTCCTCCATTAATTTGTGGTATTTCAAATAGAAATTTACATTAGCTATAGTTTTCTGTGTATCTATGATTAGAAAGATATGTTACTATTTGACGCTCCTTTATTGTCAAGTTTTAGGTTTGAAATTTAAGTGGCCGTGGTTCAGAGAGAGAAGGACCATGTCTTTACTGGAATCATTCCAGAGGTTGGAGGTGCCCTGGTCTTGGAGATGAGCCCTCTACCCCTTCTGTAGGCAAGTGGCATAGACAGATATTTAATTTCCTGTATAAGAGAAGCCCCAATGTTCCTATGAGTCACTTGTTGTGGGCGCAGGTTTGGCCTGTAGGGAAGCCAAGTTGGGGTGCTCTCAGGTGCCACCAAAGGTTTCTGGAAAGTGATGCCCAGGAAGATTTCCCAGACCTGCAAGGGTCTGACCAGAGCAAAGCAAGACCTCCAGGTGGAGGCAAGGGCCATTCGTTCTCAAGGAATACTTAAGCTAAGGGCAGATCTTCCAAAGGGAGGGAAGAAGTGCCAGAGAAGCCTTGTGCAAGATAGTTGAATAGGTGGTCTTCATTTACCCAGCATCACGTCCTCCTTACCCACAGGCAGAAAGCTGTCCTGCCACTTTTGCTCTACCCGCCAGGTCATGATAGGTGGAAATACAGGTGGTATCAACAGTTTGGCAATTACTCAAGGGTTCTTAGCCATGCATGCTTGGTGCATGTGTGTCAGACCCCTTTGTCAGTTTGCTGAAAATATATACCCTTTCTAAAAAAGAATATGCGTAAGTAATAAAGTAAGATAAGCGTAAAAGAAAACTAGTTTTGTTGGAATAGTTATCAAGATATTTTTTAAATGTGCCATAGTAACATTGGTGTTTCTTTATTGTGTATTAAATAATCAGATCTAGTTAGGAGGCTCGTAAGTGTCACAACTGCAAAGTAGTGATGAGTATAAACAGTAATTTGAAGTATCTGCAATCACATTAATTGAATATAAAAATGTATGTGATTTCCACTGGAGGAAAAGTTGCAGAGATTTCTAATATTACTGAATATGTGTGTGTGTGTGTGTGTGTGTTATGCCTACATTCATAATTGAAGCAGATACTAAATTTCAGTTCATGTTTAGTGAAAACAAAGATGCAATCTTTCTTGTCTATTCTAGTTTATGGAACTCATGGGTTCTGTTAAAGGACATCTGGGTGGGAGTAGGGGTCATTGACTCTGGGGAGAGAACTTCTGAATTTGGAACTAGGTAGAGGAAAGAGTTATTTATTTATTTTATTCAGATTTTATTTTTAAAACCTGCACGTGTAGGTAGGAATTCTGCCCAAGGTGCAGTATGTAAAAATAATTAGGTCCCAATATAGAGGACAGACTATGAGAATTTTTTGTGTCAAAAAAGAAAGAAATATTCCTAGTAAGTAAGGCAGGGATTAAATCTTCATATCATGTTTATTTAAAAAACTTTAAAGTCTCACCACACACCAAAATAAACTCAAAATGGATCAAAGACCTAAAGATTAGGCCTGAGACAATAAGTCTTTTGGAAGAGAATATAGGCAGTACACTCTTTGACATCAGTTTCAAAAGAATCTTTTCGGACACTGTAACTCCTCACTTGAGGGAAACAATAGAAAGAATAAACAAATGGGACTTCATCAGACTAAAGAGCTTCTTCAAGGCCAGGGAAAACAGGATTGAAACAAAAAAACAGCTCACTAATTGGGAAAAAATATTTACAAGCCACTTATCTGACAAAGGGTTAATCTCCATAATATACAAAGAACTCACACTGATTAGCAACAAAAAAACAAACAACCCGATCAAAAAATGGGCAGAGGACATGAACAGACATTTCTCAAAAGAAGATATGAATATGGCCAATAGACACATGAAAAGATGTTCATCATCGCTAATCATCAGGGAAACGCAAATCAAAACTACACTAAGATATCACCTTACACCCGTTAGATTGGCAAAAACATCCAAAACCAAGAGTGACAAATGTTGGAGAGGATGTGGAGAAAAAGGAACCCTCATACACTGTTGGTGGGAATGCAAACTGGTACAGCCACTATGGAAAACAGTATGGAGATTTCTCAAAAAGTTAAAAATAGAAATACCCTATGACCCAGCCATCCCATTACTGGGTATCTATCCTAAGAACCTGAGATCAGAAATCTCAAGAGTCCGTTGCACCCCTATGCTCATCGCAGCATTATTTACAATAGCCAAGACGTGGAACCAGCCTACATGCCCAGAAACTGATGCTTGGATAAAGAAGATGTGGTATATATACACAATGGAATACTACTCAGCCATAAAAAAAGACAAAATTGGCCCATTCACAACAACGTGGATGGACCTCGAGGGTATTATGTTAAGCGAAATAAGTCAGTCAGAGAAAGACGAACTCTATATGACTCCACTCATAGGTGGAAGTTAGTATATTGATAAGGAGATCTGATGGGTGGTTACCAGGGAAAAGGGGGGGTGGGGGGAGGGCACAGAGGGGGAAGTGGTGTACCCACAACTTGACTAACAAAAATGTACAACTGAAATCTCACAAGGTTGTAATCTATCATAACATTAATTAAAAAAAAAAATCTTTAAAGGGGCCGGTCCCGTGGCCAAGTGGTTAAGTTGGTGCACTCTGCTTGGGCGGCCCAGGGTTTCGCTGATTCGGATCCTGGGCCCCGACATGGCGCAGACATGGCACTCAGGCCATGCTGAAGCAGTGTCCCACACAGCACAACCAGAGGCACTCACAACTAGAATATACAGCTGTGTACTGGGGGACTTTGGGGAGAAGAAGGAGGAGAAAAAAAATCTTTACAGTATGGATATATGTTACTTTCATAATGGAAATTACTAGCTATTTTAATTTTTTAAATAAAAATCTGCTTGGAAATACAAAAAAAAAAAACTTTAAAGTCTCAAGAGCAATTATCATTGAATGCTATTTACTGCCTTTGTTGGGAAAATACATTTTTCATTTCAATGAATTTTGCCTTGTTATAATGTTCATAAGGCTTTGCGGGTAGATCTATGAGGAGATGACTTTGAACCCTGGCAGACACTCCTGACTTTACCTAGATTCTGTCTCTTGACTTCAAACTCCTCCTTCTTTCCTTCCTTCCTGAACCTTACCCTTCCTTTCGCACCTCTTTCTCTCCCCCCTCTTCTCCGTTCCCGTGCTAATATGACACACAAAGGCTTTCGAGAGGAGCCTCCTTCCTCTCTTCCAGATCTTGGAAGCCTCGGTCATTTCCCAGAGATGGAAAGTCCAACTCAGTTAGGTTCTGATCCCAAGATAGGAAAGCTCTCTGAAGTATCTCAATCACTGGGGCAGAGTCTGTTTTTCAAGAATTAATATTCCCATTTGGGGGAATGTAGAGAAAACGTTTTGGGGGATAGGTGGAGTGGTGGGGTTCCTGACTAAGACCAATCCTGCCTTTCCTGAGAGCTTGTACAGAGGTCATGCTCAGGAGGTAAAATGTGTGGAAAGAGAATTGTTAAGTAACCCGGAACCTTACACATCACCTTGTCATTTCCAGTGACCTTACCCCATCAGAAACATGTGAGAGAAGAGTGTGAACTGTCAGGGTGAATGTTACACTGAGTTAGTAATTTCCGAAACACGGGGTCTTCCATATGAGATGAAACAGGCTTCCCTGTGAGATGAAGTATCCTATGGGAAAATAAGATACAGGCTTCAGAGAAGAAGTGGGGCACTCCCACTGGGGCTATGTAAGACTGAACTTCTCCTTGGGTCATGGGTAGTGTCTTGGGAACTGTTCTGAAGACGTTCTCCATTTTGGACATTGCACAGTTCATTAGTAGAGACTGAACAGCAGTCTCAAAACTACCTATAAAAGACCCACAGAGACTTACCGTTATCGTTCGAAATGGTTCTTGTCATTGTCTCCCACTTGGGAGTACACAGTTCTTCTTGTCTAAACTACTGACCTCACAGTGTCCAAGTGTTCAACCATCTATCTGCAGACCCACCATCAAGCAGGGTGTCCCACCACCTCTAAGGTACTAACTCTACGTCAAACTGTACTGTTTGTAAATGGACCACTCTTTTTTTCACTCAAACTGGCAGTTTTCCTTTGCAGGAGAACTTGCTCAACTTCCCCTCTCTCTTAAATATTCCATTCGGTGATCAAGATTATTTCTGCCCACCTTCCTTATACAGCTGTGAGAAAGCCTTTTATGATTAATGGTATTAAGAGGGCCTGGCATCTGGGGTTCTTTGCTTTCAGAGATGCAGACAAATATATCTTCAGATCTGGATCTGAACCCTTCTTTTAAGTTAGGTTTCATTGAAACTGGAAGCACCAAAGACTCTAACACCTTCTACTGCTGTGTCAAAGAGGGAATCCAAGAGTCTCTCTTCATGATGAAATTCTTATAGGCAAAAACATAAGGTGTAAGATGGGGCCCAAAGGAATTTTACGTTGGGAATGTGCATATAGCTGATGATGGAGGTAGGGATTTACCGTGATGCCCACAGGAGATGAGCTAAGGAGAACATCATGAAACATGGCCTTGCTAATTTTTCTGTCTTACCTATCCAAGTTTCTTCTGACTTCCTTCTGCATCTTTTCTTTCCCTTTCAGTTTAATAACCTTTGCTGAGGACCTTCTCTTTTCCAAGTATTAATCATCCCATGATCTTTGCCCTTAGATTGCTCATAGTCTAGCAATGAATGTAAACATTGAGCAAGTAATTGTGACATAATGTGAGTCTTCCTTCTGGTCTCATCCTTCCCACTCTCTATAAATCTTCGTGAACTTGTATTCACATTCCTGAATTTCAATGCTTAACTCCTTGGTTACTATCTTACAGAACCCCTTTGTAGATATGTAGAATCTCTCTATACATCTCAGATTTTAAACACATCTCTTAGACACTCCATCCCAAATCCCATCCTGCACAAGCCCACTGTCCCACAGTAGGACGGGGCATGGGAGAAAATGGACCACATGCTTGCCTAATTATGATAATTTAAATACAGATTTTACCTCATCAACCAGAGTGTAGACCACATTTAGATGGGAATTTGGTTGGTGTATCTTTATATTTACCATAGTGGATTTCAGAGTGGAAGCATTTAGTGGAACCTCAGTAAGTAATTATAATCAGCTAACATTTATTTGGTGGATGCTTCTTGTTCTAAATTTATATATGCTTATGTACACATACATGTGCCTGTGTGTGTACACGCACATATATGTACACACACATATGTACACGCACACATATACATGTGTGTGCAAGTGTGTGTGTGTATCTGCACCAAAGTCTTCTGCATGCTCAACTTTCCTGTGTTCCACAAAACTGCTTTCCAATTGAATTACTATGAGCACTAATTTCCACAGCATGGCATGGGTGTTCTAGTCACTCCACATCTTTGCTCAATACTTGGTACCATTAGTCTTTTGAGTTTTTGCTAATCCCTTGCCACCTCTTCTATATTTCACCAAAGTGAATGAGGTCAACCCTCTTGTACCACGTTAAAACCCTTGGCAGATTTGAGGACTTACTGTATATGGACTCATGGAAGGACAGCCACCAAAGATGACTTTGCGCTTAGCCTGAATAACTAAAAAAATAATGGTACTAATTATTGAAATATGGAACAAAAATATAGAGGCAGTTTGAGGGGCTCAGAAATGAGGTTTTTAGAAGCACTACAATGTAAGTGACAATATTCTTGGAGACACGACAGTTTGACCTGAAGAAATACAACTGAGTTTGGTGAGATAGGTCCACACAAACCCTGGAGATATTTGCAAGTTATTTGATTTAGATTTGGAGATTGTGTTTGATAATAGTTTAATTAGACACACCAAGACAAACATTTAATGAGCTTTTAAAATGTGCCAATCCTTGCGCTAACTCGAGCTGTGCAGAAGATGAATAAGGAAAGGAGCACCGTTGTTAGGGATGCTTTCATGAGAAGGTAAGCTCCTAGTGGGCAAGAATTCGGAATTTCTTCTCACTGTCTTCCCATAACCTAGAATAGTGATCTTTATGAAATACTTACTCATGACTAAGTTTTGGTGTTGCCTTATTCCTGTGGCCACTGTAGGGTCCTGTTATCCACATAGTTTGCTCTAGAAAAATCCATGCTTTATTCCTGATCATAGCAGTATCTTTATATCCAAGCAATCTTGATGGGACCACATATAAGCCATTAAGTCTTTCTCCTGGGTTTACTCTGTGTTCTGCCTCTTTTTGAAAACTCCGGTTCCTACGACTGTGGCTCAGATGTGTTCCTGACCTGGTAAACTTCAGTGGCAGAACAGAAATTGTGAGGGAGGTGAATGAGTTCATGCCTCGAGCCCTCACTGGGCACAATACCACTTTGAAGATACTAAATTTGGCATCTTTATTTTATTCTCCAATTATTTTATCTACATCTAAGCTTCATGGTTCAAAATAGCGGATTTTTATTGGATCCAATTTTTAGAACTAATAGAATCTACATATATGAATATATATGCAAAGCATTTTAAGATTTGAGAGAAGACAATAGATTGTAACCTTGCTCATCTAGGTGATAATGTCAAGACCAGAATATTAAAATATATATGAAAATATACTAATTTGCTGATTGCTGGCATCAAGTGAATCTTGGGTAGGAACTGAGGGGGTGGGCTGTGTGTGAGAGAGGGAGAGAGAGATAAGCCCATACACCCATGCACAGAGCAGAGGTTGTGCATGTAGATAACAGGTGCACAGTGCCACCTCAGGGTGGAGTTCTGGGTTCTAGGACAAAAGATGAACCACACTCCACTTAGGTACCATAAAATATTGGTGTTCTCACCAGAAACAAAAGAAAAGGAAAACCGGAGATGTCTCCAGGTTGCACAGAGTTTGGGGAATAGCTATTATAGGCTTTCCTGGTAAACAGTGTAGGGGGATTGTTGTGCAAGCTCATTAATTTGGGTGTGGATCAGGATGGGCTGTTCCTGTTTGCCCGATGCTTCAGAATGTGAGAGGAAAGCGAATCTTCCGAGTGCTTCTTGTTGTCAGCAGTCCCTGGGCAGCAGATACACAGTGAGTCCCAGGCCTTCAACGTAGCTGAGAACGACACTAGGGGAGGGGTGGTTCCACCTCATTTATCCTCTCTCTCTCTCTTTTTTTTTTTTAAGATGCATCCACAAAGTTCTCTATCTTCCAATGTATGTGTTTCTCAGCCACAGAAAGCTGAGACCGTGAACACCCAGGAGACGGGATTTTGTTCCTTATGAGGCCAAAATACCAAAATAAATTTCATCAGGCTCACCTTAATTAAATAGATATTTTAAAATTAAACCAATATCAATTTGAGTGATGTGCACTTAGGGGAGATATGTATTGCAATTTTTATTTTGACTTGTTTATAGTCTGATAAGCCTGAGTAGTTTGAGCCTCGTGTTAATTACAACCTCAGACAGAATGACTGCCCTGTGGAGAACCATTCTAAAATACCCAATCAAGTCATAAATCAAGTTGAAATGCCACTCTGAGATATTACTGTTCGTGCAAACTTTGCACAGAAAACATACTATAAAGTCCTTCTTAACTCCCAAATTGTATGTATTCAATAAAGTTATGGTTTTGACTTTTTCTCCTTAAAATTTTTCATTCAGAGAGTTATTTTTATAGTATCTGCTTTGTATTTTGGGAAAATTAAATATATATATTAAATATATGTAATGTATAAATACATAGATTACATATAATATATATTAAAGATATACCTATGCTATATGTATATATAACAACCTTTCACCCCTTGTGAAATCTTTTTCAGTATGTGAAGTTTACATGGGAAGTCTTTTATTATTTTTTGGTCTCCAGGTATATTGGTTGGTTAAATTTATAGTGATTTTTAAAATGATAATGATGCATATTTAATAGGTTTATTTTCAAAATCTTCATTACTTGTAATGCTAAAACTTGTCAAGTATTTGAATGTGACGTGAACACGCATATGCATACATACATATATATACACACACAACACATATAGAGTGCCACTGATTATAATGTTTAAATGTGCCCACAGGTGCTTTAATTATTTTTGTGGCCACTGTAATTTCATACTTGACTTAGACCTGTGGTTCTCACCCTAGGGTCAGTTTGCCCCCTGAGGTCATTTAGCAATGTCTGGAAGCATTTTTTTTTTTTTAAAGAAGATTAGCCCTGAGCTAACATCTGTTGCCAATCCTCCTCTTTTTGCTGAGGAAGACTGGTCTGAGCTAACATCCGTGCCCATCTTCCTCTACTTTATATGTGGGACGCCTGCCACAGGATGGCTTGACAAGTGGTGCGTAGGTCTGTACCTGGGATCCAAACTGGTGAACCCCAGGCCGCCGAAGCAGAGCATGTGAACTTAACCAGTGGGCCACCGGGCCGGCCTATGGAAACATTTTTGATTGTTAAAACTGGGAGAAGAGGGAGCCGGCTTGTGGCTGAATGGTTAAAGTTCCGCACACTCCACTTCAGCAGCCTGGGTTCACAGGTTCGGATCCTGGGCATGGACCTCCTCCACCCATTAGGCATGCTGTGGAGGCCTCCTGCATACAAAATAGAGGAAGATTGGCACAGATGTTAGCTCAAAGCGAATCTTCCTCACCAAAACAAAACAAAACAAATTGGGAGAGGAGTGCTCCTGGCATCTAATAGGTGGAGGCCAGGGATGCTGCTAAACATCCTACAGTGCACAGGACAGCCCCACCACAGAGAACTATGTGGTCCAAAATGTCTGTGGTGCCAAGGTTGAGAAATCATGGGCTTTAGATTACATTACTTTTGAGCAAATTAGCCAAATTTCAAAAAGTAAGGAAATATATAAGATAACTCTGAACTTATGAGTATTATAAATGCCTACCCTAGAGCTAGTAAGTGCTCAGATGCCCCCCAGACCCTTCCTCTTAGGTTCTTCTGGCTCACAATCCCTCTCTGCCCCTCAGAAGCTTGCAGGGAGGTGGGTCTAGACAAAGGAGAGACTTGATCATGCAACTCAAGCATGAAGTCTAGGTGTGACCCCGCTTGGGCAGTCTTAATGTGTATGTGACTTGCAGATACTCTCATCCCCATTGAGTTGGAGCATTGATGGAGTGGGCCAGAATTCCTCATAGTGTGGACTCTGTAAGCCCTGGTACAAATCCGCCAACTGACTTCTAACTTTATTGAACTCTGCATTCCAGGGACTGTGCAATGCTTTGTGTGGACTATCTCATTTAATCCCCACACAGATAAACAGATCAGTAAAGGGAGGCTCAAAGAATTTAAATTACTTCCTCTAGACCTGCTCAATGCCAGCACTGGGCTGACTCCAGAGCCTGTGCATTTTGGCCCTGTACCTGGGAGTTTTTGAGCAGGTTCAAAATCCCAGTGTTTTGTATTTATTGAGTGGGTATTTTCTCTGCCCTGCACCTTTGCATATTGCCTCACTTCCTGCTTGCCACAGCCCCATAGAGAAGCTATGACACACCATTTACCTAAAGCCCAGGGAGATCGACTTGCTTCCCTCAGCTCGCAGAGTAAGCATTCGAGGACCCAAGTCTGTCAGAATCAGAAATTAATCGTGTCACCTATTATCACTGAGGAAGGCTCAAGAAAGGAGAACTAATACTGGTTCAAAAGAAGAAAGGCTGTCAGGAAGACAGAAGCTTCCAAATATGTCATCACCTCTTTCTTGTTCTTGTCTGTCTCTTAATTATTCAGAACTTGGATCACAGTGTGGCAGAAATCCATATGTTGTCTATGGTAGAATTCAAAGATAGAAGCAAATACATAAATCAGCCATTTGACGTGATGCTCTTTTTCACTTTCAATGTCACAATCCAGATTTTTCGTGCATCTTCATTCAACTCTGATTAACTTGGCCCAAGATGTCACAGACCACAGAATTTCCCCCAAAGCTGGTATAGCTCCATGGTAGATCCGACTCTGATATGCTTCATTTTTTAAAAAATTAGCTGTTTGACATATTCTGCTCAACTGTTCACTAAAATGAAATGCATAATTATATTCTCATCCAGTTATACTCTGAATAATGTGCAATGTACTTACAAACACACTTGTCTATTTTCGAGTTGAAAAATGCTGTATTTAGAGGTATGCTCCTTGCAGTATCTACTGAAATGTTTTCTGTCCCTAATGGATCATTTACAATACTTTTCACTCATGCACAACATTCTTCACTGTCGTGGGAGGAACGATTTATCTAGTAAGAGTTGTAGGATCTATGTCAAGACAAATTGAGGAGGTGACTCTTTAGCTGTTGAATTCTCCCAGACTCAAATGTACCATAAGCTTTTTAAATGGGCTGCAGGGTTTACCCTTGAAGGCATGCAATGCTTTACATGAAAGTCAGGAGAGCTGTATCAAGACTTTTAATTATGAATGATGTCTTGATATGACAAGCACTACAGCATGTACTTGAAATGCACCATCTTGTTCAGTGTTTTACAAGGAAACTGAGATTCAGGGCAATGATGTATGCAGCCTAAAAATATGTACCATTGAGTGGCTCAAGAAGGATTAGTATCCATAGTCTACACTCTTTCCATTAGGTGAGGTTCCTTTTGTGTTATATGATAAATATCCACATGTCATGAAGCCAATTGGCCTGAATACAGGCTTCCATTTTCCCTGTCCCAGAAAACAAGCTTCACGCATATCATTTTAGGAAAAAGTGACAATTTCCTTAAACATCTGAGAAACAGTGATTTGGAAGTACCTATCTATCTATGGACCAATCTTGTAAATAATAGTGAAATTGGGAGATAATGTGTGTAACATTTGGGGATTTGTTTGTTCATTCAACACAGACTTGTTGAGTGTTTCCCAAATGTCAGGCATTGTTTCAGGTGATGGGCACACAGCAAGAATTAAGACAAGTGATGTTCTTGCTAGATTCTACTACATGGAGAAGCCGCTGTACAAATTCATCAGTGAATAAGAATTTCATTGAGTGATGATGAGGGTTGTGTGGAAGAGAGAGCAAATGGCTTAGGTGGCAGTTCTCTTGGCTTCATTATCCTTGTCTGCTTTCTTTTCCCACTAGGCTGACCGCTCTGCTTTGGAGTTTGCATAAAGAATCGTTTCCCTTGGGAGGTGTTGGATGGTCTCTGCTTCCTGGAGCCTCGCTCTTGCTGGAATCCAGTTCCAGGATTAAGGGAGGGCCGCACTCTTGCAATGGGCTGCCAAGAAAACCACTAGGTTTGTTCTTAACATTGGGCTCTGTCTCTGACCCATCTGAGAGGCTTCCTAGCAAGTGTATCGCCTCTCCTGGGTCTTTTGCTCCCTTGAAAGCCCTCTCTCTTCACGGGCTTTCTTCACAGCTTTGTTTGCTTGGAGTTGTGTCCCATAGACACCTGCGAATGTGGAAGTGAACAATGTCGAGACCCAAGAGACTGTTATGGCTTCCGTTGTTCTGCACCCCGGTCTGCGTCATGTTGAACTCCAATGTTCTGCTGTGGATAACTGCTCTTGCCATTAAGTTCACGCTCATTGACAGCCAGGCACAGTATCCAGTTGTCAACACAAATTATGGCAAAATCCGGGGCCTAAGAACACCATTGCCCAATGAGATTTTGGGTCCAGTGGAGCAATACTTGGGAGTCCCTTATGCCTCGCCTCCCACTGGAGAAAGACGGTTTCAGCCCCCAGAACCCCCATCCTCGTGGACTGGGGTTCGAAATGCCACCCAGTTTGCTGCCGTGTGCCCCCAACACCTGGATGAGAGGTCTCTATTGCATGACATGCTGCCCATATGGTTTACTGCTAATTTGGATACTTTAATGACCTATGTGCAAGATCAAAATGAAGACTGCCTTTACTTAAACATCTATGTGCCCACAGAGGATGGTAAGTACTTTATTTAAACAGAAAACAACACCTGCTCGCTCAGTCTCTGGGGGATTTGCCAAGATGGTTTCATAATGACCTGTGCATGATATTTTCCATAACCCATTTATTTTTTTCATATTCTGAATATGGTTATTGCCATAACTTATCATTTGCTCCACTTGAATTTACTGAGCATCTAGTAGATGGACAATACTATAATTAAGGACTGAATTATTGTCATATATTGGCTTTTTAGCATTGTTATAGTGTTTATTTGCAGATGATACCCAGTGCGAGCATGTAGTGTTATATGCTATACCTGAATCATCTCTAAAGGAATGAATCTATAGAAAAATAACAGAATTAAGAACATAGTCATGATCAAGTTAGCAAACTGAAAATTATAAGGAATGCTTCCTTTTGCTTTAATGTCTTAAGAGTTTGGCAGTCTCTTTTTTTGAGTCTTGAAAGGAACCCCCCATTGTTTTAAATGCACAAGCAAGGAATATTTCATAAAGTGGTTGGATTTTGTTGTTTAGAATCCATGTTGTTAACATAAATGTGGACCTTGTTTTCTTCCAATATTCACTGCAGTCAAATGGCACATGTATGTCCTCACATGATTCTAGCTCCATTAGAAAATAATGTGCTTGCTTTAACAAAATAGCCTATTTCCTTTTGATAACACAACAGTGAAAATCTGTAGAAACAATAATGTTAATACTAATTAATACAATGCTGTTAAAATTGGGGTATCTCCTTGTTTATGTAGATTTCAAATTAAAACTTTTATAAAGACTAACCAGATTAAAGCTATACTGCAATGATATCACATTTCTCATTTACCATTTCTATAGGCTATTTTTAGACAAGGAGAAAGAGAAGCATAGAATGAAATCTTACCGGAATTTAAGGAGTAATTTGCAGGAATCATAGACTTCACCTACTATAGAAACTAAAGTGTGTCCTTTGTAACTCTCATGGAGAAATTTCTTTCTTTCTTTTTTTTTTCTTTTCCCTTTAGTCCTTAGAAAATCCTTTTCAGGGAGATCTGGCTGAAAGTCTGAAATACATGATCACATTATTCAGTGATCATCAAAATTGTATCCCATCCGCCATATTGTTCTTTCTCCACATAAATGCTAGAAAGTAGTTTAAGTAGAGTGTCATGGAAAACCGAGCTGGGGTTGTCTGTTAGTGAAATCACAAAGAATGCCCAGGGAAAGAGATTAAAAGACCGTGCTTCATTATATTTGTAGCTTCTGGCATGTGGCCCTTGTTGTTATGGCGACAGATCACACAATTATCTTGTAAAGTGTAGGTCTGAATGTGATTCAAGGAGTTAAACTGACATTTGGCCACTGTACTTGCCAGCAGTGCGCTGAGCTGCCTCAGTGCTGAACAGTCCCTGAGTAGCTGCTTTGTGCATATGCGAGAAGATGGATAACCGCATCCAAAACCAGTTAGACTTCTCATTTCAGAAGCCACCTGGGTCATGATCTTTCTCATAATGAGCTATTCAAATATAAAATATAAAGAAGGAAAGACAGAAAGAGAGGGGAAAGAAACAAAACAGGATAAAGGTTTAAAATTGCTTTCATAGTACATTTGACGAGCTAATGTCTACCAGCTGGGGACGTTATAGAGCTAACCTCATGAACAGTGAATGCACTTCAAATAGGATGCTGCCCTCCATGAGAGGCCGGACCAAATTAGACCACCTATGAAGAAAAAGCAATAGCTTCCTTGATGACAGGACCATAGATGTGCAATTGTGTGAATTGAAACCATAAACAATTTGACCATTTCATTGTGGTTCAGTATTGAATAGGGATTGGGGAATATAAAAATGTGGAAAATGCCACGTAATGGAAAAGCAATATACACTTAAGAATAAACGCAGTGCCGCTTGTTTACTTCTTTAGTTTTTTTAGAGCACTTTTGCATATAATATCTCACATGATCTTGACAAGAGAAATCAGAAATCCACTAGGGGCTGAAGAGGTAGACCCTCTCTCCCTGGAAGATGTAAATGTTGGAATTTTGCTGGTGAGGGAAGCTACCTGCCTTTATGTTTGCATAAGAACAAATCGCAGCCTAGTGGGTTGGGAGTTTTGTGCTTTTTTTTTTCAATATTTGCATCAGTTGGAGAATAAATGTGGAGGTTTAGATATTTAACTGTTGCCTATTCACTAAATGAATAAACTCCACTGCCGTAATAACACATTGAAATGCAGTGTCCTGCTGATTCCTCCAAAGACCTTCCTTTAGGGACTGTCTTGTCAGTGCACTTAATCATTTCAGTGCATTTAATTAACTGTGGAGAACAATATTGGATATTTGGAATTCCAAATTCCACCTGATCCTCCAGTTTTTAGATTTGTCTTTTTTTCTGCATTGATTAGAAGGTGAGGGTCATGAGCAGGCACACCTTCACTTCACTACCAGAGATACTTCTGAGTCCTGATCATGTGCCAGCTATGCTTTAGATGTCGGGATTGCAAGAGAGACAAGAATTCCTAAATTTGAGAGTCAGACACTTGTTGTAGGCAGAATAATGACTCTTCAAAGGTGCACAAATCTAATCCTTGGAACCTGTGAATATGTTACCTTACGTGGCAAAGGGGAATAAAAGTTGCAGGTGGAATTATATTTGCTTATCAGTTGACCTTAAAATAGGAATACATCTTGGATCATCTGGGTGGGCCCCATATTTAATAACAAGGACGCTTAGTTGTGGAAGAGAGAGGAAAAAGAGGAGATTAGAGCCAGAGTGAAGCAATGTAAGAAAGGCAACTGGCCATTGTTGACTTTGAGGAGGAGAGGAAGCCAGGATCTCAAGGAATCTGGCAGACCCTAGAAGCTGGAAAAGACGAGGAATTGGATTCTCCCCTTGAACCCCCAGACAGCAGCACAGCCCTGCTGACACCGTGATTTTAGCCCAGTGGAGCTCCGACCTTCAGAACTGCAAGATAATACATGTATGCTCTTCAAAGCCACAATGTTTGTGACAATCTCTTACAGCAGCAACAGAAAACTAACACAGAGATTTGCCACCCTTCAACATTATTAGAAATTCATAGGAAAGGATATACACTAATTGAAAACAAAGTTATAGCTGAAGAGTTGTTTTGAGCTTTCTGAACCCTTTCGCATGCTGAGATTCTAATTCAGTTGCTTCCCTCTCTATCTCAAGAATTACTGGTAGAAAACACTCATCTTAACACTGAGTAGCTAAAATTTGCTACTGTCCCTCAGGCATATTGAGGAGACAAAATCGGTTGTAATCGTTGGGCAGACGTTTTGCCGATTTGAGGCTTAAACTTTATAGAGTAGATACCCAACCTTTTGTCCATCATCTTAATATAGCCTTATGGCAAATCCTACTAAATATCATATTCAAAAGATACACTGACTTTACACAGGAAAGGAATGAAGGAACATTTAAATTTTCCCAGGGATCTCCAACTTAGATGTCATTCAAGGACATAAAATGTCCAAATTGTCCTCTTTTCTCATCTGTCTCCTCAAAATCTCACTCATGGTGGCAGCCATACCTCTAAATGTCTTCTTGTCCTACCTGTGCTGGTGTTAGCAGAATCTTCTGGGCTCCCCATTCCTTCCTTCTGGACATCAAGGTCTGATCTGTTCCGGACAAAGTGATTCTCTACCCTTTTAAAAAAATTCTTTGGATGAATTTATTTCTTGACAGAATATCAATTCTTTTTTTCCCCAGTTTCATTGAGATATAGTTGACATACATCACTGTGTATGTTTAAGGTGTACAGCATGATAGTTTGACTTACATATTGTGAAATGATTACCACAAAAAGTTTATTAGTTAGCACCCATCATCTCATATAGATCCAACAAAAAGGAAAAGCAAAAAAAGAAAAAAAAAATATTTTCCTTGTGATGAGAACTCTTAGGATTTACTCTCTTAACAGCTTTTCTATACATCATATAGCTGTGTTAACTATACTCACTATGCTGTACATTACATACCCAGGACTAGTTAATCTTATAACTGGAAGTTTGTACCTTTGACCACTTTCATCCAATTTTCTCACCCCCCTCCTCTGGTAACCACAAATCTGATCTTTTTTCTATGGTGTTTTTTAGATTCCACAGATAAGTGAGATCATACGGTATTGGTATTTGTGTTTCTCTGTCTGACTTACTTTCCTTAGCATAATGCCCTCAAGGTCCATCCATGTTGTCACAATAGCAGGCTGAATAATATTCCAATGTATATGTATGCCACAACTTCTTTATCCATTCACCATCAGCAGGTACTTAGGCAGTTTCCTTGTCCTGGCTGTTGTGAGTAATGCTGCTGTGAACTTGAGGGCACAGATATCTTTTCTCTACCCTTTTTTATGTAAATTTGGTTTACTCTTCAAGCTCAGCTTAGAGGAATGGTCAAGAACCTGCCTGCCTGGCTTCAAATGCCAGCTTGTCCCCTTACCAGTTGAGTGATTCTGGGCTAGTTCCTCGGCTTGCACATGCCTCAGTTTCCTTGTGTGTAAAATGGAGGTGCGCTGGGAGGTTGAAGGCATTAATCCATATGAGGTGGTTAGTCTAGTATTCTGCACATATAACTACTCTGTAGTCTGATGTTAGCGGAACATAATTAATAGTAGAAAAGAGAACCAGAACATTTCAGCCAAATTGCATGTGCATATTGGGTTTAATATGTATATTAATCCAGTACATAATAAATGCATATTGTTTATAACATAATTATTTATTACGGTAGTAGACGGTTCAGTTTAAGAAATGGGAGCAAGGCACCATCATTTCTGACAGTTCTGAGTATGGCTTTAACAAAAGGGAATTTAGAGGGAATAGCATTTTTTCAAAGAGCAGAGAATTATTCTGTTCTGCTTTATTCCTAAACTTTGTCTTTTTCAGCCTAAATTGTCAAATGGATTTTTAGCATCCTATGTGACTTACAGAAATTAATCATCAAGAACACATTAAAATTCATTTCTTGGAAGAGTGTCTTAGAGGATCCAAAGACAAAAGTACTAGTCTTTTTTTTGTGACATAAAGGAGAAATTAGTTTCCTTTCTCTTCTTGTCAAATCACAAGCAGTCCAATTGTATGCAGATAGCGGCAAAATCTAGGTGAAAAACTAAAACTTAACCCAGTTAACACAGCGAGACAGATATTTTAACCAATCAGCATCACCATGTAAAAATGGTTCCCTTTGTCATCTGTCAGCTGGAAGTTTGACATTGTATAGACATAGCTTGTAAGTGAAGGTAACTATGAAAGATTATTAAATAAATATCTCCTTACAAGGATTAATTGAAAAGAATTTAGTATTTTGTGAACACAGTTAAACCGGAGTGGCTTTCTGATAACATACATCTCTCTCCCACCTTAAAAGATTTCACCAATTTGAAGCTAGAATAATAATCTTATTGAGGGTTTAGGAAATATGTATGTTTAGAATAGCACTATTTGGTTTTTATGAATTATACCTGTTTGGATAATTTAGCAAAACCGTTCTCTAAAGAAGAGAATTTTCCCTTACATTTGTCATTTTCCATTACTATGGATTTTGATTCAATTCTATTTGCAATTTAGAATTTTTTTTCACAATTATAACAAGTGCAAATTAACCTAGAATGTGTTAAAAACCAAATTTGCTGGACAGTGCATATCATAAGCAATATTACTGGTCAAGACAGAAATGAAGTGCAAGTAGTCTGCTGGAATATTTGTGCGTTTTCAACAATTTGCTTATTATTTACTTGTGCAGAGTCTTGCCTCCAGGACATGTGGTAGCTCTGTTTGTTGCCAAATGACACTGGTAGTCCATATTGTCTTGGCCAAGGCATTCAACCTTTTTAATATTTTGTGACCTCAGCTTTTAATAGTAATAATTGTAGTATTATACCTCCTCTGAATATTTTTTAGGATTATAGTGATTTTAGAGTAAGCACCTGTATAAGAAATAATTATAAAATAGAAAAGATCAGTATGTTCTTATAACTTTAATTTTATGTTAGTTTAATGTTAATCTCACATTATCTTTCATTGGAAGATTAAGTTCTTCGGGTGTGATGGTTGGGCGTAAGTCTGTGTCTTTCTAGTATTTTTTGGTTCTCCTAAAGCAGGCTGGCTTTTTGTTGTTGTTGTTGTTTTCTTTTTTGAGGAAGATTAGCCCTGAGCTAACATCTGCTGCCAATCTTCCTCTTTTTGCTGAGGAAGACTGGCCCTGAGCTAACATCCATGTCCATCTTCCTCTACTTTATATGTGGGATGCCTGCCATAGCATGACTTGACAAGCAGTGCATAGGTCTGCACCCGGGATCCAAACTGGCAAACCCTGGGCCACCAAAGGCGAGCATGCAAACTTAACTGCTGTGCCACTGGACTGGCCCCAAGTAGGCTGTTTTTGTCGTGAATTAGTTTCATATTCTCTCTTTATGTTTAAGAGTCTCTTTTCTTGGTTCAGTAATATCCAAACTGCAATGGAAGCGAACGGAAGCAGAGAACTCGTTACCTTCCTTAGCTTGAGGACCATGGAGAGTTTGGAGATGCAAAACGGTGGCCATACATAAATAAATCAGACTGCAAATCACAGAATAAACTTACAGACAACAGAAGCAGAGGGAGCATCTAAGAAAGAGTGATCTATTCGTGTACTAACCACTTGTTAAGATAGAATGAAGACCAGACACTGTAGTCTCCATCTTATTAATTCAATTGAATATTCTATATTTAGGTTAAGCGAAGTATGTTTCCACAAATAGACAGTGGAAGTAGATTAAACAAAATGGGTGAGAAAAATTCCCTGTTAGATGTCACACATCCGATTACTTTTGGTGGTCAAGGTGGGCATTGGTATATGGTCTGTAGCGTGAGTGTGTGTGTCTGTGTGTGTGTAGGATGTTGGAGGAAAGTCCACGGGAGAAATATCCACAACTCACTTAAGATCCAGTGTGTTATGATTTTCTGGAAAAAGCCAAACGGAACATGTAAACGATTATACTGTCCCTTCCTCCCTGCATTCCAAAGCACTCTGAAGTCTCCCTTAATTGAGACACCCTCTTGTCTGCTGTGGGTGTGGTTTTGTGTATAATACTCAAGTTTGCCCTAGGGAAAGTGTGGGTTCCCAGCAGAAAGGGAGGAACACTGGAGGTACTGATTTGTCTCAAGTAAAAGAGCTTTTGTGGTGTTTCAACAAGACCTGAATATTGTATACTCATAAACACTCCTTCTTCCTTCAAATTGATGCTTTGAGTTACTACTGCTCCATCAGTTTTATGACATGACATAATCAGTCATTCCATCAAGAAGCAGACATCTGGGGCCGCCCGGTGGCGTAGTGGTTGAGATCAGACACTACACTTCGGTGGCCCAGGGTTCGTGCATTCAGATCCTGGGCACGGACCTGCACACTGCTCATCAACCATGCTTTGACAGGCATCCCACATGCAAAAAATGGAGGAAGACTGGCACAGATGTTAGCTCAGGGACAGTCTTCCTCACACACACAAAAAAGAGCAAACATCCAATATTCACTTAGTATTCCATCTACCTGTTATGACTTTAGTCCCAACTCAGGCCAGTTAATCTATTGGTCTCCTGACCCCAACTCCAATTCTTTATGTATTTTCTTCTCTCTTCCATTTCTTATTCTCTTTAGAGCCCTTTTAGCTGATTCAATAATTCAAATAATTAAATATTAATTCAAGTAATAATATTAATAAATTAATATATTTATTTATATAATATATTAATTAATGTAATAATATATTAATAAATATTAATTCAAACCATTAAAATTATTGATCGGCAAATCACTGTTTGTACTTAGCATATGCAAGGCATTGGGTGAGTCCAAGTGGTGATGTAAAGAAATGTAAGCCCTTTGCTGGGAAAGTCAATGAGCCCCAGGAAAACTAAAGTTTCAGAAAGGGATCAGTGGGCACAAAGAATTCAGGGAGTACTTTAGTGTTTCAGGAAGAAATAAAAAAGAAGAGAGTCTGAAAGTTGATGTTTTCCGTTGAGGATCTGAGATGGAAAGGTTTCTACCTTTAAAAAGAATACGCAAGGCAGATACACATCTGGTTGTGCAATGAGGAAATGCTTTCTGAGTTCCTTAAAACTAAGCTCCTTGTTTATTGCTTCTCTAGATGGACCAAGATATAAAAAGTACAAAATGGGGGAGGAGGGAGAGATAAAACCATGGCAAAATTATAGAAAGGTGCGTTGATACTATAATTTACCATGCAAAGTACTCTCTTGGGTATTTTTTGCATTGTTCATTTTTGACACCGGAGGATTCATAAGTGAAATTCTATCTAAAGGAATTCTAATGCATATTTTTCTTCTCAGCAGGCTGTGCGGGAAGCTTAAATCAAAGAACATGAGCTTCCATTCTTACCAAATTCAAGTGTACTTTTTTCACCTGGAATTTTTAAAAAATAACTTGTTAAAAGGTTTCTGGCTCCTGCCAATTTTTTATCTAGTGAAATACTTTCATCACTCTATATTTTGTAATGTACCCATCCAGAAATCTAATATGAAATCAAGCGACAATATTAATTCTGCATGTTTAAAAATAGTTTAGATTTAAAAAGAGTCATAAAACCTTACAGGTAAAACTTCATCTTTTCTAAGAAAATTAAAATGTTAAAAATACGTAAACTTAGACTAGATGTTTCCTTTTGAGCCTAAATCAGGTACTACTGAGGTCAAATTCCACCGTAGCACATTTTACAAGATGGTTTGCATCTCGTACCTTTTTTTTCAAAGATGGGGATTTTGGTATATTAAATATCATACTCAAAGTTTACCTGGGAGTAAGTGATGGAGTTGACTAGGACTTTAATTACAGAATCATACAATCTTCCACGTGGAGGAAGCTTTGGCAGTCGTTTCATCCAAATTCTCACGATGCAGTATTTCCCTGTTCTTCAATACTCAGAAACCCTAAGCAGAGAGAAAATATTCTCCCACGTTCCAAAGTTTCAGTCCAATCGTTATTTTACACGTCTACAGCCCCTAGTAGACTGTAAACCCTTTGAAGGCAGGGAGACATTTGTGAAATAAATGAATGAATCATCTGCTTGAATTTTGGAACAAATGAATGAGCGGATCTTGGCTGGACTGCAGCCTTTTTGGAATCTAGCTAATACAGACCTTTCAGCTTTGTAAGGGAGTTCACTTCATTGTGCGAAAGTGTTGGCGATCTGTCTGCGTGAAATATCTACCAACAGAGCTGAAGCGATTTTGAATGTTTTCTCTCTCCCACTCTATTGCTTTGGCAATCTTTGAAGACAAGACGTTATGTTCGTCCCACACAGTCTTTTGGAAATATCCTCAGCAGGCTTAATTTCCTCCTGCAAGTGACTTTCAGACACTTTCATCCTCCTTCCCGGTTTACTGTGGATGGGCTATAAATTGATTATCTTATTCTTATGCAGATGTCTTGCTACCAACAATTACTACTGATGTCCACCAAAAGGATGCATTTGTTCTCCTTCATCACAACATCTGTTGTGAATATACCCAGAGTTTATGTTAGATTTTTTTGTTTTGCAAATACATTCGACTCTTGGCTCGTCTATATTGAGCCTGAAGCCACATGTCTTCATAATTTTTTAAAAAAAAGAAATGTATTTTACAATATGATTTAGAAAGTGAAAATAACATGAGCCCTCTGTTTCCTATGACCAACTGTCCGCATACCCCAGGACAAAGCAATATGCTGCTGTGGCTCAGATTTCCCCACAGAACATGGACTGCACCACAATTACCAACTGCAGCCAGGCCGAAGGCTGTTTGCTGCGTGTTTCCCTGAAATACCAAGCCCCTGAGGTGTCACAAGGGAAGGCAGCATAAAATTGTGAGAGAACGGCCAACAAATGAATTGGTTGGTAGTTTTGAGAAAGCGATGGGTTACCTGTTTTTAAATGCAATCAACTATAATTTGATTTTTTGGAGGTGGCATCATTTCCAAAAAATTAATTGAAGTTCACAGGTTTGAAAAGAGTTGAGCACATCATCTTAGAAGGCTTTCTCTAGGCTTAGAGGAAAATGAGCTTCCTCCAGCATTTTATTCAACTTAAGGATTTGTAGTTGTTTCTTATCATCATCATCATCTTTTTTTTTTTTGAGGAAGATTAGCCCTGGGTTAACGTCTGCTACCAATCCTCCTCTTTTTGCCAAGGAAGGCTGACCCTAAGCTAACATCTGTGCCCATCTTCCTCTACTTTTTATGTGGGTCGCCTGCCACGGCATGGCTTGACAAGTGGTGCGTAGGTCTGCACCCGGGATCCGAACTAGTGAGCCCTGGGGTGCTGAAGTGGAACATGCGAACTTAACTGCCGTACCACTGTGCCGGCCCCCATCATCATTATTTAAAATAGATTATCTGTGAAGAAGTATTATGAGGTACTAGCCTGTGAGGAATTTGGAATTTATGAGATTTGAAAGTGTTTTTCTAAGACTGCAGAATATCAGTTGGAATCTTTCAAAAACTTTTACAGACAAAGTCATGGCTATTAATCCTTCAAACTTTTCTCTTGTTATGGGTTTTGAGTTGACCTGTGTTATGGGTTGAATTGTATCTCCTAAAAAGATATGTTGAAGTCTTAACATCCTGTACCTATGAATGTCACCTTATTTGGAAATAGGGTTTTTACAGATATGATCAAGGTAAGATGAGGTATTACTGTATCAGCAAGGACCCTAAATCCATTATGACTGGTGTCCTTATCTGAAGAGACACGGGTAGGAAGACAGACAGAGCTGCATGGGGAGAACATGTGAACATGGAGGCAGAGATTGGAGTGATGCAGCTACAAGCTAGGCAACACCAAGGATTGGTGGAAAGCACCAGAAACTAAGAACTGAGAGAGAGACATGGAACAGATTCTCCCACAGATCCTGGTGAAGGAGTCAGCAGGGCTGGTTCCTTAATTTCAGATGTTTCTCCTGCAGAACTGTGAGACAACAAATTCTTGTTGTTCTAAGACACTCGGTTTGTGGTAATTTATTATAATAGCCCTAGGGATCTCATACAACATGGATTATGTGTATACTGCCTGCACATCCTGTCTACGCCAGAAGAAGCCAGAATAGGGATTGTCTGCATTCCTAATTCCTAAAATCCTCTGTCAGTGCCCTCTGCTCTCTCCTCAGGGAAGCCTTCTTGACACCCCTGGGGGTCTCCTGGCTCACCAGAGAAGGTCTTGGCTTCCAATCACCCAAGGCAGCAATTTTCCAGTAGAAAGATTCTATGCATTAATGAACCACAAAATCAATTTAATATTCTTTTACTGAACTCTTGCTCTTGAGAAAGAAATTATTCTACAACTCCACCCCTCACCTCCTTCCCTTCTTCGAGAATCAACTTTAGGCTATCCAGCAGGCTCAACTGTTTCCTCTGAGACATCTAGTCCATCTCTGGCAGGCCCTAAAGATTCTCAACATCTTTCCCTGGCATGTTCTAGGTGTCACCACCACTACTCTTAGTGTAGGTGTGTGCTGGACTGACTCTAGCATGGCCTTCCATTCTCCTTGCCTCCTGGTATGCATGGTCTTGTGGAACCCCCTCCACTTGCATGTGGGCAGGACGTAGAATTTGCTTTCAACCACTAGAATATGATAGAGGTGTTGGGACATCACTTCCATGATGAAATTTCAGAATCTTGCAACTTGTGTCTTACAAGTAAACCCTTTCTATTGCCTTCTTGGTTTTTATGCTTTGATGGAACAAGCTGCCATTTTGGAAAGGTCCCCATGGCAAGAAACCAAGGGCTGCATCTGACTGATAGCCAGCAAAGAACTGACGCATTCAGTCTGGCAGGCCACAAGGAATTGAATCCTGCCATCAACCATGTGAACTTGGAAGGGGATCTTGCCCAGTCACTCAGATTTCAGATGAGACCCCAGCTCTGAGCAACACCCTCATTGAAGCCTCTTGAGAGACCCTGAAACAGAGAACCCAGTTAAGCTGTGCCTGGATTTCTGATACAGAGAAACTGTCATACAACAAATGTGTAGTTTTAAGCCATTAAATTTGTGGTAATTTGTTACACAGCATTCAATAACTAATGCAACATAATATGTAAAATGAAGGGATTTCAAGAGTTGCCAAATTATAAATCAAGTTCCACTTAGATATCATGTCTCTGGTTGGAAGGATATATATTTTGAGACTTATTGAGCAGTTATTACTTAGGAATGATTTGATGGCAAGTGAAAAAAATTCAAGTTGAATTCACTTAGGAAAAAAGGGATTCATTGGCTCAAGGTACTGAAGATTCTAGTAGTGGATGAAGCTTCAGAAATAAGGTTCTCGGATCTGAATCATTGTCGTAAGTAACCTGGCACTTTTGGTCCATCTTTCTTCATCTGTGTTGGCTTTCTTCTCAGCAAGGCTGTCTCCATGTGGTGGCAATAAATGGTCACTTTCCTGTGATACTATGCTTGACCTCTGAGAAGCTCATTGGCCTAGCGAGATGCTTATTGGCTCAATTTTGGTTGCAAGCCAACTCTGAACCAATTTCGATATCAAGGGGAAAGAGTCATCCCTTGGATTGGCGTGGCCTGGGTTAGATACACATTTCTGGACAGAGGGAGGGATGGGTGAGTCCAACACAACTAGCCTGAGGTGGATGTGGAAAAGGCAGTTCCCCAAAGGAAAATTGAACGCTAAGCAAGCAAAACTCAGTGATGTCCATTGTCATCGCTCCTATTAGGGACAGTAAGCAGACAAGAAAGATTGGTATGGCTTCATGGCATAAGAGATGAGTATGGGTGGCAAAAGCTTACCGAGACTATTTCTGTCCTTTCAGATAAAAAGAAGAATGTGGAGGTTTGAAAATGAGAAACTTTGCTTGTGAGTTGTTACTGTTGCTGTTGTTTGTAAGCATCTGGACCTCCTAGGGACATATAGCGATCAAGTGACAGGAACATCTAGCAGATCAAGAATTTTATACTCAGATATCATTGAGGCACTCCTAGTAGGGTATCACACTACAGAGAGACTTCTGGGTCTGGGAGCTGGCTTCTGATGGCAAAGCAGGGGTACCACGAGCTGTAACTCCACATTGAAAAATTCACTTGAAATGAGTGAGGCTGTTTAGGACAGGATATACCCTACTGTGCCCCCCATTTCTTTCTTTTTTTGGTGAGAAAGATTGGCCTTAAGCTAACATCTGTTGCCAATCTTCCTCTATTTTGTATTCTGGATACTGCCACAGCATGGCTTGATGAGCAGTGTGTAGGTCCGCAACCAGGATCCAAACTCATAAGCGCTGAGCCACCAAAGCAGAGCATGCAAACTCAACCACTATGCCACCTGGCCAACACCCCCCTCCCCCCACCCCCACCACCATTTCTTTTAAGAGTTCTAGCAAAAAGGTTATGTTTACTGAAGGATCAGCCAATTTAGAGAGTTGATCTGAGGGAAGTAAAATTGAATTTGAACAAATTTCAGCCTAAGCCTTCAGCAAGGGGAGGGCTTAGAAAGACTTGCCCGGGGCCGGCTCCGTGGCCAGTGGTTATGTTCACGCACTCTGCTGCGGTTGCCCAGGGTTTGGATCCTGGGCGTGGACATGCCACTGCTCGTCATGCCACGTCGAGGCGGCGTCCCACATCCCACAACTAGAAGGACGTGCAACTAAGATATACAACTGTGTACAGGGGGGGTTTGGGGAGATAAAAGCAGGAACAAAAAAAAGACTGGCAACAGTTGTTAGCTCAGGTGCCAATCTTTAAAAAAAAAAGAACAACTTGCCCTGTAGGGCACTGGGCAAATGGCTGACAAAGTGGCATCCAGTTCTCTCTCAGGGAATTCTGCAAGAAGCACAGGAAGTCATACTCAGCTGCTTCCTTCCGCTCACTCGGCTTCTTTCTGAAAGTCTGAGGTGGGCAGGTTCTCAGGGGATGATAAAACCTTGTCTTCACTTCTCGTGCAGCTCTGTAAATCCCAGGAGGCATCACCAGCACCCTTACTTCATTGAATTTCATTGGCTTGTTTGTGAACACTTCCTTCTGTGTGAGCCCCTGATACTAGCAAAAGCATGGTTTATAAATTTATTCATTCATTCAGTGAATGCTTACTGAGCATGTTCTAATTTTCAGGCCACTTTGCTGAATGTGGTCCATCCCTTCTCTTGCAGACCATATAGGGGAAGCTGGACAACTAACTGGAGTCACCATTTAGTATAATCAATGCTGTGTGGGGCAAGGTGGGGAGATATGAGGACATCTGGGAGGACCATATGCCCCAGACTCAGAGGGTTGGAATACGCTAGGGAGTAATTTGAAGGACAGTAACTGACCGAATTGCTGGGGGGAGGGGGATTTCAGATGGAGGGAATAACATGTTCAAGAATGGAGCCTGGAGGCTGATGTTAATATTGATTCTCTTTACTGAGTATCATTTATGACACCAAGTGAGTGAATTTGAAGTCCTTGCTCAATCATCCAAAGTGCAGTCACTGTCTGTGGTCACTTAATTGCATGGCAACATGCTGAGCCACAGAGAATATGGCAGATGTGATCTTATGAAAATTGAGAAGCCCAACAAGGACAAGTGTTCAGCTAAAAGGAGGACCTCATTTCCTTTTAGAGACATGAAGCGGAAGTGGACAATATGACTCATCGGCTGAATCCATCAGGCTGCTGCCTGTTTTTGCAAAAATGGTTAATGGAACACCAACACACCAATTTAGTTACGTATTTTCTGTGGCTGCTTTCATACTACAATGGCAGAGTTGAGTAGCTGCAAAAGAGATCCTATGGCTCACAAAGTCTGAAATATTTATTATCTTGCCCTTTGTAGAAAAGTTTGCTGACCTTTGATGTAAGGTCATACCTTCGCAAAGTCATTTGGGAATCTTCTAGTTAACACATAGACATGAATGGCAGAGTCTGCAGTTTCGGGTCATAGAGCAGTTGTTCTCAAACTTATCAGGAGCTTCTTCATATGCAGATTCCCAAATTCTACCCAGGACCCCACTGACTCATCAACTCAGGGGTTGAGTCCCAAGAATCAGAATTTTAATGACCCTGACGCTGATGCTGACAAAGATTTTTTATATAATAGTCATAATAATCTGTGTTTATGTATAATAATAATAGTTATATTTATAGAACTATTGATATGAATGATATGATTAATATGACTAACGATAAGAATAACGGTCATAAACAAAACCTCAGGAGATTAAACATGAAACATTCTTAAACCAAATATAAACAAATACTCCCTTCTGCCATTAGAAAAAACATAGGAGAAAAAATGATGAAACCCACTAAAGAAACTGTAGTCCATATAGCCTAGACCCAGGGTCACTTTCTGGAGTGACCTCCAAAATCTGCTAATTGTGAAGTGTTTCTGTGAAATTAAATTAAAAGACATGCAACAAGGGATTATTAGCTATAGATCTTTAAAAGCAAATCAATTTAAATAAAACACTAACAGCCCAGTGGCCAAAGGACACAACCAACTCATAGATGAATAAATATAGATATTGATGAGGATGAGGATGGTAATAATTATAATAAGTGATGATCATTTTGATGGTAGTGATGATGGTGATGATGATAGCAATCAAGATGATGGTAGTGACAATGATGGTGACGATGATGGTGGTGGTGGTGCTGATGATGGTGATGACTGTGATGATTGCAATGATGAATAGTGATGGTGATAGAGGTAGGATGGCTATGATAATGGTGATGGTAATGAAAATAACGTTAGTTGGTGTTCAGTTAGTGAGCTTTTTACAGCAAACACTTTGCACTAAAACTTGTGCATCTTCTATCAATGAGCATACCTAACAGTTCTCCAAAGTGCAATGTCACAAATGGGGAAAGTGAAGCCAGGAGTGGTTCATCCTTTACCCTAAATTACCCAGTTTATTCAGGGAAAGCCAGGATTTGGATGTAAGTCTTTCTCTCGCTTATGTAATTTCCTTAAGCATAATTAAATGAAACTTAATGAAAGGAAGCACCACTTCACCTATAATACTGAGAAAGACATAATAAAACAATATTCCATGCTGAAGAGAGTGTGCATGCATAACTTGTTTTGTGGGCATTTTTGTAAATTAGTATATAGTGTTTTGGAAAAGCAACATAGCAGTATCTGTGAGAAGACTAAAAAATGTCCACAACTTTTAAGAAAAAAATTTTGAGGTCATAATAGTTTATAAGATTGTGAAATTTCGTTGTACATTATTATTTGTCTGTCATCATATAAATGTGCAACTTTACCCATTATGTCCAACCCCAACCCTCTTCCCCTCTGGTAACCACTAATCTCTTCTCTTTGTCCAAGTGTTTATCTTCTGCACACGAGTGAAATCATATGATGTTTGTCTTTCTCTATCTGGCTTATTTCGCTTAACATCATACCCTCAAGGTGCATCCATGTTGTTGCAAATGGGACAATTTTGTCTTTGTTATGGCTGAGTAGTATTCCATTGTGTATGTGTGTGTGTGTGTGTGTGTGTGTGTATATATATATATATATATATATATACACCACATCTTCTTTATCCAATCATCTGTCAATGGGCACTTGTGTTGCTTCCACTTCTTGGCCGTTGTGAATAATGCTGCAATGAACATAGGGGTGCATAAGTCTCTTTGAATTGTAGATTTCAAGTTCTTTGAATAAATACCCAGTAGTGGATAGCTGGGTTGTATGGTATTTCTATTTCTAATTTTTGAGAAATCTCCATACTGTTTTCCATAGTGGCTGCACCAGTTTTCATTCCCACCAACAGTGTATGAGGGTTCCCTTTTCTCCACATCCTCTCTAACATTTGTTGTCTTTTGTCCTGGTGATTACAGTCATTCTATCGGGTGTGAGGAGATATCTCAATGTAGTTTTGATCTGCATTTCCATGATGATAAGTGATGTTGAAAATCTTTTCGTGTGCCTGTTGGCCATCTGTATATCTTCTTTGGAAAAATATCTGTTAATATCTTCTGCCCATTTTTTGATCCAGTTGTTTGTTTTTTACTTGTTAAGTTGTGTGAGTTCTTTATATATTTTGGAGATTAACCCCGTGTTGGATATGTGATTTGCAAATATTTTCTCCCAGTTGGTGGGTTGTCTTTGTTTTGTTCTTGATTTTCTTTGCCTTGCAGAAGCTCTTTAGTCTGATGAAGTCTCATGTGTTTATTTTTCTTGTTTCCCTTGCCCAAGTAGACATGGTATTTGAAAAGATCCTTTTAAGACCAATGTCAAAGAGTGTACTGCCTATATTTTCCTCCTGGAGTTTTATGGTTTCACATCTTACCTTCAAGTCTTTAATCCATTTTGGGTTAATTTTTGTATATGGCGAACGATAATGGTCTACTTTCATTCTTTTGCATGTGGCTGTCCAGTTTTCCCAACACCATTTATTGAAGAGACTTTCCTTTCTCCATTGTGTGTTCTCAGCTCCTTTGTCAAAGATTAGCTGTCCATAGATGTGTGGTTTTATTTCTGGGCTTTCAATTCTGTTCCATTGATCTGTGCATCTGTTTTTGTACCGGTACCACGCTGTCTTGATTACTGTGGCTTTGTAGTATGTTTTGAAGTCAAGGATTGTGATGCCTCCAGCTTTGTTCTTCTTTCTCAGGATTGCTTTGGCTATTCGGGGTCTTTCGTTGCCCCATGTGAATTTTAGGATTCTCTCTTCTGTTTCTGTGCAGAATGCCATTGGGGTTCTGATAGGGACTGCGCTGAATCTGTGGATTGCTTTAGGCAGTGTGGACATTTTAACTATATTAACTATATGGACAAAAAAAATGTCCGGAGCCTTTGAACCAGTAGTTCTACATCAAGCAATCCATTTTAATGAAATAATTTTTCAAATGCTCCTAGAGATAAATTATTTATGATAGGGGAAAGAATAGATAAATCAAAACAGACGAGTGGTAAGTTCTGATACATTCATGGAATGAAGTACTGTGCAGCCTCCTTTCATTGATTGCATGTAAGTGCATGCTTACAAATACCGTCTAAACTACAGGAGCAGGTGTACCGTAGCCAGAAAGTTGAGGGCAGAGAACTGAACCAGTCTGCCTTGAGTTCTGCTTCCTTCTTGACCACGGCTTACTGCATCCAGGTTCTATATTGTGTGTCTATCCGGAGCCAGTCAAAGTCTTTCTATGGCTTCTACACCCAGCGACATAGTATGATTAGCTGATGCCTGCACAGGATCCAGCAAATCCAGAACTCGGCAGGTAATGGACTGGAGCTATAGAAGGAGGAAAATGGGAGATGGAGGCACACCTGCTCCCGACAGTTGACATAGGGATCTCCTTAGGATTCCTTGACCGTGAAGGAACTGAGGAGTGTGAAATCTGTGTTCAGGTCTTGCCTCAGTCATTGGCGGCTGGATGTCTTGTGACACATTATGAACCAATTGTAGACCTGTTCCCTCATTGTCACATGACCTCTAAGATCCCTTCAAACACGCGTGGTCCATGGCTCCATCAGTCGTATAGTCTCAAGTTCTAAATGATTAAATAAGATATGTCAGAAGTTGACATGAAAGCATGGCTTTTGGAATGTTACAGGGCTGATGTGTTGCTTTGTGGATAACAAGATATCAGGAGGCACTTCTGTTTCACATTTTAAAGATGTATACATTCCTCGTACCTGGGTCAACATGCAGTGCAAGTGAGACTTAATTGTATAAATATGTGTATCGCATTTTATCCACAACCCTCTGCAAGGGGACTGTGCAATAATATGAGAGTAGCTCACCTGGAATATGAGCATCACTTCACTCCACTCTTTCTGGAACACAGTCTTATCAGTCATCTTTGCAAGAATTCTTAATATAATTTTACATATCAAAAAAACAAAAACGATATTGCAGAATATATATTTAGATCTAATATTTTTTAACAAGTCAGTATTCCTCATGGATAAATGCATACTTTCCTAAAATTTTAGTGATGGCAAAGTGTTTGCGATATCTGTTTTTCCATCCCTCTTTCTCACCCTCAGCACTATTGACATTTCTCAAGCTCAGAACTATTGACATTATCTGTTGGAGGGGCTGTCCTATGCAATGTAGGTTGTTCAACATTCTCCCTGGTCTCCATCCACTGGAGTGCTTAGGGAAGACTGAAGGTACAGAAGAGTGTGGACCAATGGGATAAATTCCTGCAGAAGCAGACTGGAACCAAATTGCAATAATCTCCAACCGGACAGTGAGGGGAAGAGCATCCAACATTTCTTGACCACTTGCTAGAGTGCTGGGCACTACAAAAGGCAATCTGCATGTATTATCTTATTTGTCCTGTTTAGGAATTATCTTGTTGATAGCTGGAGTCCCATGAAGGAACACTTTTGATCAATAAAATGACAAACTCTTATTTGCATTGGGAGATTAATTATTCAGACTGCCGGTTATTTGTTAACTTGCTCAGTTTGGCCTAAATCAACATCTAGATTGTGTAATTTGATTTATTCTGCAGAGAGGTGATCTCCCCTACATTATCTTGTCATGCTGCTTGAATTTCTGACCATGAAAGACTTATTTGTTTAGGTTGTGGCATCTCATTTCCAAGAACCACCAAAGAAGTAAGAATGGATTAGAATATTGAACAAATTGACCAGTGGGTTCGTTTATCAGATGATTAGCTTGGCAAGCTAGTTTATCAAGAAATGGAACATTTAAATAAGGGGAGAGTAGTACATACAAGCAAAATAAGAAAACTTGGTCTCCATTACTTGTTATTTTTAATTTTGGTTTGAATATGTCTATGGGTACACACAGTCAGGGTTCATTCTGCTTCCTAAGTTAGGTCGTAAAAAATTTGTATCTGTTTGTCTGAAGTTGAGTGGTGTAGCAAGACAGTAAGGGAGTATCCACAGGTACATGTAAACATAAAAGATCAATCCTTCATCCTTTGTAGAAAAAATAATCTCTTTACTACTGCATGGAATATAAACCAGAATTCAGTGATTGCTGTTAGGAAATGACAGACAATTCCTTATGATCTTCTTCCTCTATGCCATGATTATAGCCAGAAGAAAACATCAAAAAGAAACCCTTTTGGCCCTTTTACTACAATCAGTACAAAAATGTCTACATACCATAATACCCTTAAGAAAGCACCATAAAAAGAGAACCTCTCACTTCTATTAACAAAAATAGTCAGTGGTCATTAACATGGGATTTGTGATACATTTTATATGTTCTTGATTAGATTCAAGAACCAAAGAATAGGCCTAATTGATGAAAATGGGCTGTAATTTTGTGCTTTTAATATAATGACCTCTAGCCAAATACGGACAAAAGGAAAAACAGCTTGTTACTTTAGATTTCTTTTACCCCTCCTGCTTGAAAATAGAGATGATTTATAGTTTTACTATATTTTTCATGCACAATTAACATCATTGTTACCAGAATTACAGAAAAGCCAGGAGAATGGAGCTAAAATGATTTATTAAGAGCACATGAAACAGAATTAATTCCACCAGCAGCAGAGTTTAATGGGAAAAAGCTAAAGAACAAAATCTTAAAAATGAAGAGAAAGCTTAGTGTCAAAAGCGGTTCACTTTAGGCAAGCTTTTGGCCTCAGTGGATGTCTTTTTTTTTTTTGTAACAACAACAAAAATATTATGTTCACATGACAGACTTTTCTCCATTTCAGAAGGTTTATTGTGGAATCTCAATATGGTAAAATAGAATAACATTGTTATATGAAGGACTAAGGGAGACTCCAATCAAGAGTGGCATTTTTAGAAAGAAACGGGGCATAGGGAATGTTTTAAAGATTAGCTATCTTTTTTTTAACAATTGGCATAGAAGCTGAAAACCATGCATTTGATAGCAAAATAGTTTTTTAGCACTTAAATATCAAAAAAATTGTCAGGCTTGTGTGTTTGTACATGATTTTGTTTTGTATTTGCTTTGTGTTTTTTAAAATACTCTCTCACTGGATCTTGGAAGTGTAACATATATTTTTGCTCAGAGGTGCTCACCGTAAACTTAGATTTCTTGGCTTTTCACCTGCCCTTGCTGGAGACCCATGAAGTTAGCATAGCTTTCTTTCGGGCACAGAAGTGCAACTCCTATGCATGTTACCAGTTGTCTTTCAATGGAAAGAGAGAAATGTTGCGAAAAATAAGGACAAGCTGAAGACCTTGCTACAGAGCAGCCAGGTATCTGTGAATTGAGTGCTTTGGAGGAAAGACTATAATTAGGGACCCCTGTTTGTCTATTTAGCTGGTAAGTGTGTGCGGGCAAAATTAAGCATCAATGAATGGGTTCAACTAAGCTTGTTTCCAAAATGCCTTCTCTGCCTCTCAGACCTCAAATGTACCTCCTGTCTCTGTTGCCGATCAAGTGTCCCTTACATTGATCTTCATTCTTCCCTCTTTCATTAAGTGTCATGCTTACCTTCTAGAGCCACCAGAAGTAGTGTTCTATGGACAGGCACATGTTGCATACGTCCCATGAGTCTTCCATGCTCCTAAGGACAGGGACATGCAAAGTATAGCTGACGATGTTTATCTGTTAAATATACATGAATCACAGCATAAACATTAGACCAGTGGTTTCTTTTTCTCTTTGGAAGGATGACTTCAGTTTTCTCTGCAGCTGTTGTACTTTAGAGAATCCTTCCCTCTTCCATCTCATATAATCACTCTTATTTAAAACACCATTAGCTCTGGATGGGCTGAAATGCCCACTCAGGTAATGCTGCGGGGTTTGCAAATGGTCCTCATATTTCTGGGAGAAAACATGGCACTCAGTAGCAGATGCCTGAAATATTTGCCAGGAATACATTGCACTTAAAGAAATTTTATCCTCAGGAGATAATTGGACACATGCAGAAGGATGCATGTGTAGGGATTTTCATTGTGCAATGCTCATGATAGCAAAAAGAAAAAAAAAAAGACAACAATTTTTAACAGTCTAGAATTTGTTACGTAATTAGAGATACAATACAAGCATGGAATACCAGCCATTAAAATTGCATTATGGGATAATATTTAGTGACATGGAGAAATATTCAGAGTGTATTATTAGATAAAAGCATCTTAATCATATTATTTTCTATTGGACTTGAAGTCTTTTTAAGTTCTCTTGGATAATTCACTCCAGAGTTTTGCAGTTTTATTTCGTTTTACGACAAGAATAGAAGACGATGACAGATTGGCATGTTATATGTTGAGAATATTTACAGTGGTATAAGCAGAAGATGCTGCCAGGGGCAGGAGGAGCTTGCCAGGCTACACCAGCTTCCCAGGACCCCATGTCTCGATTCTCTTAACCCACTTAAGACATACAGAGTGCCAGGCACACAGGCAAGGGTGCTCTGGTTTAAACAGTCAATCATCTTTAGTTTTACACATTGCAAATGTCTTCTCCCATCTGTCCCCCATCCATTATCACTGTTTCTGATGCCCCTGGTTGAATCAAAAATCAATAGTTTTGATTTAGCAAAGATCCTTCAACATTTTTTTCTTATGTCTTTTCCTAAGTGGGACATATTCAAGAAATCCTGATCCATCCTGAGATCACAGAAATGTTATCCTGCACATTTTTCTATGAGTGTTAGAGTTCATACATGCATTTTTAATTCTATGCAGAATTCATTTTTGTATATGGTGTGAGATAGGGATCCAAAGATATTTTTCTCCAAATAGCGAACTCATGTTTTCAACACGTAAGGTAAACAATATATCCTTTTATGGTGTCAACCACAGTCCTGATAGGAAAAGATGACATAAAAAGGAGTATGTTTGGGCTGGCCCGGTGGCACAGTGGTTCAGTTCACACGTTCCACTGTGGCAGCCTGGGGTTTGCCAGTTTGGATCCCGGGTGTGGACATGGCACCACTTGGCAAGCCATGCTGTGGCAGGCGTCCCACATATAAAGTGGAGGAAGATGAGCACGGGTGTGAGCTCAGGGCCAGTCTTCCTCAGCAAAAAGAGGAGGATTGGCAGCAGATGTTAGCTCAGGGCCAATCTTCCTCAACAACAACAAAAAAAGGAGTATGTTGAAAGTGGGGGCTATAAGGATATAGGGAAATAAACACAGATGGTAGAGTATCCCTGGGGTAGCCATATTAGGGAGCCCTTCTGCGGAGTTATGGATACCCACTGAGTTTGTACCGCCTGCCAGGGAAGGGAACTGGAGGTCATGCATACTCTCTCCTTCTGCCCTCCAGACTGCCTGCCAATATCTCCCTTGGCTGAAACCCAGCAGAAAACGGAGGCAAGAGTGATTCCCTGTGGGTTCAGGGCAGAGAGCAGTGTGGAGCTGAGAGAGAGTAAATCTCAAAGGAGCCTGCCAAAAAATAATGCAGTACAAACTTCTATCATCCACCACATATACATAGGGCAATATAGGCTATCTATTTTGTCTCCCTCACTTATCAGTCTGTTTCTGCAGTAGGGCAAAATGTGAATCAGATAGAACAAACGACCCTACGTTTTTCTTCTTCAACATTCTCTTTGCTTTTTGTAGATACTTATTCTTTCATATACAATTTATAATCACCATATCAAATTCTGCAAAATACTGCCATCTTTGATGGGAGCTGTATTGAATTAAAAGATTAATTTAGGAAGAACATAGGTCTTTCCAAATTCATGTTGTCCCATCCATAAATTGGCATAGTTCACCACTTATTGATATCTAATGTTCGCTTTGTTAAAATTATGTGGTAATTAATTTCTTTCCTTTTTTGTAAGCAGTATCTTATTTTTGACGTCATTTCCTACTCCTGGTATAAAAGACTGTCTTGATTTTGGGGGCATTGATCATATATTCAGCAATCTTTTTTGGATTGTCTATTATTTCTAGTAGCTATTCTGTAAAATTACGTGGGTTCCATAAAAAATGATCACACCATCTACAAATAATGACCATTTTCTCTCTTCCTTTTGAATATTTATACTTTTCATTTCCTTTATTCCCTGTGTCATTGCACTGACGCAGGACATCCTGTGCTGTATTGAACTCTCTTGGTGCAAACTGACATCCTGTTCATGATTTCATAGGAAATGAGTCTAATGCTCTTTAATAAATGTGATGTTTGCTAGAGATTTTTGGCAAATGGCCATTATCTGGTAAAAGAAATTACCTTCAATTTCCAGGTTTTTACTAAGTTTTGAAATTTTTAAAAATCATAAGTAGGCATTGAAAATGGTCAAATATTTGGCATATCTATAGCTGGTCATATAATTTGTGTCTTTTTTGCTATTCATCTGGTTTAATCATGTAATAGCTTTTTTCTGTTAGGGCATTTTGGAAACAACCCCATTTTGACCATAATGTGAACTCTCAAAAATTTCCAGTGCTCTATTAGATTCCATTTGTTAGTATTTCATTAGAATTTCTACATCTACATTCATAAGTGAATTTGATTTATAATTTTGATTTGAATTTGAATTTGTTTTGATTTCTAGATTTGGTTTTCTGATGTTGTACAGTCTTTTTTTTTGCTTTTGATATCTAAGACAAACCAATCTTATAAAACAATTTTGGGTGCTCAATTTCATTTTATATTTTCTGAACAGAATGTCGGTAAGAAAGATTACTAGAAATTGCCTGAAAATTATTTTGGCTGGTGAGTTTTTATATAGGAGATTTTTTGTGACTATTTCATATTATTAATAGTCTTTAATTTATTTAAATCTATTTGTGTTTGTTTATTTTTTCTCTAGTGTTTATTTAAATTTAGTTTTCATTAACATCAGTGATTATATCACCAAAATATATTTTTATTTTATTTTGGATTATTTAAAGTGATTTCCCTCTCTTTTCAATTATTTTTATTATTTCTCGATTTTGCTTGATCAGTCTTGCCAGAAGTTTATTTATATTATTAAGCTTTTCGATAAAATAGTTTTCATTTTGGTAATTACCTTGGCTGTTTCTTTGTTCCTTATTTCACAGATTTCTACTCTTATCTTTATCATATCTTATTTTCTGATTTGTTTGGATTTATTCTGTTTCTATTATTCTTGTTTTTGGATTTGCCTTCATGGCTCATTTATTTCCAATCTTTCTTGCTATCTTGTAAATATATTTGAAGTTTTAATTATCTCTGTAAACATTTCTTTAGACCTGTCAGACAAATTTTTTTTTTTTTTTTAAAGATTTTATTTTTTCCTTTTTCTCCCCAAAGCCCCCCGGTACAGAGTTGTATATTCTTCGCTGTGGGTCCTTCTAGTTGTGGCATGTGGGACGCCGCCTCAGCGTGGCCTGATGAGCAGTGCCATGTCCGCGCCCAGGATTCGAACCAACGAAACACCGGGCCGCCTGCAGCGGAGCGCGCGAACTCAACCACTCGGCCACGGGGCCAGCCCCTGTCAGACAAATTTTCACATGTAATATCTAAATTATCATTGGATTCCAAATATTTTCTGTTTTTTCCCTAGCTTAAAGGTATATATACATACACACACACATATATGCATAAACATACACACACATACATATATATATTATATATACATATATATATATTTTGTGTTCTAATATTTTTATGGCATATTTTAAACTATTGATTTCTAATTCTATTAAATTATGAACGAAAGAATATATTGCTGTATGATATTGCTTCTTTAAAGTACCATTTATGAATGGTGCATTTTGTAAACATTCTGCATATGCTTGAAAGCTATACACACACATACATATATGCATGCATATGCATATTTAAAAATACATATATGTGTGTGAGAGTGTGTGTTTTAGGTGACATAGATTTCTGTAGATATCTATCAGTTCACACTTATTGGGTTACTCAAGTTTTCTATATCTTTGATTTATTTTCTTTGTCTCCTAAGTCTATCAGTTCCAAGAAGATTCTATTTTAATTTCTTATAACATTTTATTTTTTCTTACATTTCTTTTATCTTAAATATTTGATATACAATATATTAATATGTAATATAATATATGATATTAAGTCTAATAATATTTATAAACAAATACATAACATAACTGTTTTATAGATTATGTATAAAATATGTCATATATTACATACACTATAAACAAGATATATAAAATTATATATGAAATATAATATATTTATAAATATTTATTTATAAATAAATGATAAATATATTATTATTTAATATATACTTCATATACACAGATGTATTATTTACTTTTTACATACTTCAAGGCTTTATTATTAGGGACTTATAGAAATATATTAGTTAAATCTTTTTAATCTTCTGTTCCTCTCTATTTAATATCCAATTGTGACATTTGCGATTATTTTGTCTGATACTAAATTGCATCCCAGATATTTTTTAATCATATTTATCCTATGTTTTACATTTTTAGTCTCTTCATTTTCAATTTAATGCAGACTTTTGTTTTAAATATATGTGTTGTCAACAATGTGTTGGTAAACCTATTTATAATCCTACTTTATCCATTTATCCCACTTATATTTTTGCAATTACCATTATTATAGGGGCCATTTAGGTGATTTTTATTTTGTATTTTCTGTTTACCATGCTTGCTGGATTTTAATTTTTTTCCTTTGCTTTTCCTAACTTCCGTTGTCTAAACTTCAGTTTCTATTGCTAACTTCATTGTTACATTATTCCTTCTTCTGTTTGGTTTTTTTCCTTCTTATAATTTGGATTCATCAAATTTTCCTCTATGTGCTATATTCTGCACTTATATTGCGTTATTCTGGATTTATTTCTTCTTTTGCGGAAACAAATCATTTCAAGAGTTTTCAAAGAGGGATTAATGTGCTAAATTTTGTAATACTCTTCATACCTGAACATATCCTTAGTTCTCCTTTTTATTTAAAAGATAGTTTCACTGGATATAAAATTCTAGGATTGCTGCCTCTCCCTTTATCTTGTTGAAAGTAACGTGTCCCCGTGTAGCTTTTCCTGTCCTGCGTTGGTGTGAAAAAGCCCATCTCAGCTTGATTCTCCTTCCTTTGCACGTCATCTGGGTTTTTCTCACTGGAAGGCTCAAACGTATTTCGTGTGTATCTTTCAATCTTCTTAAAAATCATGACAATAGCTCCAGAAGTTGTTTGTTTGTTTATGTTTTAAAATAAGTGTGTTTTTAATTTGTGAGTGTTTTCAATCGTAAACCTTACATTTTTCTTTACTCCTTGGAAAGTCTTGGCCGTTATTTCTAATATACTTCTTCTCAGCCTTTTAATCTTTGCTGTTCTCTCTTTATGAGTCTCCTCTTAGACCAAGGGTGACACTTGTGTCCTCCATATTTTGGCATTTATGGGATGTTTTGTCCCCATTTCTTTCTCCCAGATACTTTTTGGTAAAATGTTTCTATTTTTTAGCCCACACATGCGTTCCTTGGCTGAATTCTTCCATTTTAGCCTGTTCTTCGAGCTCTTCCATCCAACAATTTTCTTTTTCCTCCCTAGTATCTCTCTTGACCTCCTTTGTAATGGTGTGGCCCAGCTTCTTATTACCATCATTCTCTCTCAATCCGGTGGGGGATATTTAATAAACTTATATTGAATCCCTTATATTTGTGTGGGTCACTCATCTTTCTAATAAATAGATTATTCTATTTGTTTTTAACGTTTGTGATCCTGGCTGGCTCTCACACATTTTCTGTGAGTTTATCTTGTATTTCCTTGGGGCCAGCAGGCGTCTTGGCAGGTAATTCATGTTCAATGGCCTACCAAAAGCCCTGCTCTCCATTTAATGCCTCTGGATATATTGAGGGGAGAAAGGAGTCCCTCCAAGAAGTGCCTCTGGAATTCTAGTTCTAGTTTCTGAACCAAGAACTTTGTATTCTTTCCTCCCCTCCCATCTCCCCCATCTGCAAACAAACTCTTACCTAAGAATTGTGATGTTCAGTTGTAAATACTCAGCCTAAGGATGTAGGACAGTGAGACAGAATGCTAAAGGATGTTCCAGCCTGACTTTTTCATTGCCATACAGTTCCCACTCCGGTGGGAAACCAGACCTCTACTGAGTTACCAGAACTTCTAGACCTTTGCTTTCTCGGTCTGCACCATGAACTTCCTTGATTCGTGGTTCAGAATTGTGGTTACAGGAAAAGCAACGACTCACTCACAGTGAGGAGAGAAGGTACACAGTCGGAAAGCTCGTTCTCACCCGTCTGTTAGAGGCACCAGGGTGGCTAAGATCCTAGGACCTACTGTGCCTTCCAGACAGAAACACAACTCCTATTTCTCTCTCCAACAGTTTCTCAATTTTTGTAGTGATTTCAGAAAGAGTAAATAATTTGATCAAAGAAACAGAGAAAGGAATTTAGGTAGCTTGTTTAGAAAATGGAGTGGAAAATTCTGTGACTGGAGTGGTTTTGAAGCATCGCTATTTCTGTAAACAAAAGGAAACGATTTCCAGATGTCTTTTAAAAAAAATGAATTACTTCTGATTCCAAGAATATTCTCTCACAACCTCTTGCTGCATCTCCATCTGTTATTGTTAACTTCTGGGCCAACAAATCTACAGCAGTCCAGGGCTTTTCAATTGCCCATGGTTTTCATTGCATCAGAACCTGACATGTCTGCCTGAGGTCAGGGTGAATTTTCATCATTGACTTCCTGTTGGTTTCCATGTGTCTCTCATTTAATGACATAATGACAATCTCAAAAACCTGACTTTAACTTGGGAAGGTCTTTTTATTGAGACATAACACAGTGGAGTTTAGTCATATGATTATCGCAACAGACAGAATATTAAACATTCTAGAATATTATATGTCCAAATCCAGGCTGTGATATACCATGAGATTTCCTCTACCTGAAAGCCTTAGAATAATAGGGTTTTTATTTCAATTAGATTCTTTTAGAGGCCTTAGCCCTTAAGCAGAATTTTCCCTCTAATGTAAGATTTTGGGTGAAGCTCTTTGTAAATCATTTAAAAATACACTCATGTTTCCTTAGACAGAAGTAACAAAGGATATAGGACCTTGACTCGTTGAGAAAGGTTTGTCATTGTGGATATTATTTACTGTTGGAGATGCCTGCAGGGCCAACTATATTCTCTAAACTTTCTTGGACCTGTGTTAAATAAAATCAAACAACCGTGGATTTTTCGTTCCCATTCCTGTTTTGTGTATATTTTCTTTCTTCTCCCTTGCTGCTCTGCTTTCATAAAAGTGCTTACCTCAATTTACTCTTCATAGTGCGATCTATGCTACAAAATCTGATTATTAAGCTCACTAGAGTCTCGCTTGAAATAGAAGAAGCCAGTAGAGTTTTCTGTGCAGGGCCAACACAGTGAGAGAGCCAAATTTTGAATAGTCTCTTGTTCTTTAAGCTATGGCATTCAACAGGTTACTTACTTTCTGGAAGCCTCATTTATCTGATGGGTAGAGTGGCAAGTAATAATAGCACCTACCTCATGGAGCTGTTGTAAGGATTCATGAGATAATTTATGGGAATTCCTAGCCCAGCGCCTGACTCGTGGGAGGCCTTTAATTAATGCTAGTAGTTACTAATTTTATTAACCATAATGAGGCTTCAAATGACTTGACTGAGCTACTAAGGAACTCACTCACTTTCAATACTGCTCTCGTTCAATGACTTCTTTTCATTTTCTTTTTCCTTGAATGCCAAATAAGTTGTGTTAGGTGCAGAGAGTATGATGACAACTCAAACAGTGTTTGCATTCAAGATGATCATCATTTTGGGGACTGGCCTTTAATTTATCCTGCTCAGTAATACCCATTTTTACTGTAGGTCTTGAGTCTTGCCTCTGTTTTGTATAGCAAAGGTTACATAGCAACTTTTAGAATCAGTAACAAGATATGATGCATATATTTTTTTTTCCTAGAGGTTAATTAATTGCTCTAATCTTCATGTAGCGCTATTTTTGGAGCGTTATTATCATCATAAGAAAGGATGGCACTGCCAATGGTAATGTAAATATAATGATGCCCTAATAGTGTAATACGGAGGTCACATATCTATGACTTTGCGAGCCCTTAAAAGTGTTGTACAAAATTAAAATTTCTGGCCATATTTAGAAGCTGGAAGTTTTGCAAGAAAATCCACATTTACATCAGCTCTTGAAAATATGTAAGATTTGGCAACACTGAGCCAACAGGCAACTAGGCATGAAGAGTGGCTATTCCCTGCAGACGTGGCATTCACTTTGCCTCATAGCCACACTCCCCACCCCCCCCATGTGTCCCCAACATTCAGGTTGAATGTATGTTGTCTTCTTTTTTCTCCTATGTTCTTATGTGACTCGTATTTTTTTCGAAAGCTTCCCTGAACTTATGCTTTTTCTCATGTGGTTGTTTTGCACGTCTTTAAAATCAATGATTCAACATCAAGTATTGACTCAAAAATTTTCATATCAACCAGCTCATCTCACTGAATACTTAGAAAACATTTCTGTTGATGTTCTGATCAAGACATAATGTATATGTTTAATTATCCAAGTAGATACTGGATATGATAAAGATTCCTATCTTCTTAGAAGCTTATATCTTCGAGCTACTTTATTCTTAAGGAATTTAAATGAACACATAAGTGAATATCTGGTATTTTAGAGAGTGATTCCTGTTGTGGAGAAAAATAATGCAGATTCAAGTAGATAGGGAGTGACAGGAATGGGCTGGCACACTTGTTATTTTAAGTGCAAAGGTCAATGGAGGTCATGCTGAGGGGTCTGAAGGAAATAGGGGAAGAGTGTTTTAGAAGTAGGGAACAACATGTGCAAATAACTTGAAGAAGTAGAGACCTTGATGTGTTCAAAGAATATCGAAGACACTAGTGCGGCTGGAGCTGACAGAATGAGGGCAGAGTGGTGGAGATGAGAGTAGAGAGGTGGGCATCAAACCATGCAAGACCTTGTAGGCCATTGAAAGAACTTCAGGTTTTCAATGATGGAGATGGGAAGCCACAACAGAATTTTGAACAGAAGAGTGACAAGTTATGACTTATGTTTCTGCTGCATCACTCTGAGTTCTGGTTGGAAAATGAATGATAAGGAGGTTTGGGCACATTTAGGGAAACCACTTAGGTAACATTTGTAGCAATGCGATAAAGAGATGATGGTGGGGAGCTGACAGGTGAGAAGTGTTCAGATTCTGGGAATATTTCAAGGGAAGAATCAACAGATTGGTGATAGATGGCATGTGGAATGAAAGAGAAAGAGTTAACTCAAAGCTGACTATAGTTCCAACGGCCAGAGTCACTGGAAGGATGGAGTTTCCTGAGGACAGGAAGATTGTGGGAGGAGCAGTTTGGGGTGAGGAATAAGGAGATTGCTTTACAAGTGAAGGACAACCAATAAGAGATGTCTGGTTGACATCTGGGTATAGGAGTGTGGACATGAAGAGAGAGGTCTATGATGGAGACACACATTCAGGAGACATCAGAAAGTACATGGGAGGTAAAGTTATGGGACTGGATCAGATTTCCAAGAGAAATGAATGTCAGTAGAGAAGTGAGTGTGGTAGAAGAAAGAGGAGGAGGAGGAGAAGGAAGAGAAAAAGGAGGAAGGGAAGGAGAAAAAGAAGAGGAAGGAGAGGTAAAGGGAGAGACAGACAGACAGATAGACAGTAGGGGTAAACTGCATTAACCAAAAACTAACATCTCAATTATGGTCAACATGAAAAGCTCATTTTGGGTGAGTATTACACACCAGTGATGGATTGGTGTTAGCTCTGCTCCTGTTCCATGTCTTCCTCATTCCAGCATCCTAGCTAGGGCAACCGCCCAAACAGAGGAGGCTGGGCTCTTATGCAGATGGGAAATGTGTGACAGTTCTTTAAGCTTCAGCTCAGATGTGTGATGCCCCACATCCACTCACATCTAATTGGTCAGACCATGTCCTCTCCTCCAGGGAGGGGGAGGTGATGCAAGGAGCATGGTAATGGGTGGAGATCAAGAGGGAGCAACAGAGTAGGTCTGGCAGCTATGTGTACAGTGTTTCAAGAAAAAAAGATTGACTGTACTAAATGCTGCTGATGAGTATAGTGGTCTGAGGATCATGAATAACTGAGCACTGAGGGTGTCAGTCAAAGGTCACAGTGACCTGGCAGGAGCTATTTCACTGGAATATCAGGGCCAAATCTTGTTTAAAGGGGGCTCTAAAGAGTGGCGAACAGAAGACAGAGGCAATCCTTTCAAGGAATTGTGCTGTAAATGGGAGCAGAGAGGTGGGACAATCAGTAGCTTCAGGGAACGTGGGTTGATAGGGAGGTTTTTAAAGTTACACCTAGCTCCTTGAGCAAAGAGAGATGGAGTGCATGATAGAGCTATAGTGAAGGGTGAGACCACCCTACTCTATTCCCTCTATTCTATAGGGTGAGACCCTGTTCTGCATCCTAACAGCTTACATGAAGCTACTGGACTTTTCAAACAGACAGTGTGTCTTGGGGCGGGGGGGTCACACGATCAGAATGTGCCTGTTGCCGGGACGATTCTGAATGTTGCTTGGAGATATTCTGGAGAATTCCAAAATGCCTACCTTGGCCTCTTCACCTCCCCACTTCCTAAAACATTTCCCTCACTATGAGGACCACCCATCTATGTGCTTTTTTTGGGTCTCTGCATGTTCCTATTCCTAGAATGCTTCTTCCCAGCTTCTACTGGTCCAACTTCTCCTTCATCATTGGGATGCTAGGTCTTCATTTGACTTGTCTCTCTCCCCAACAAGACTCTAAATCCCTGAGAACGGGGCTATATTTTCACCCAACTTCAATTAAAATAGCACAGGTATTCCACAAGATCTGTTATAGAAATGCATACACTGAACATGTTTCCCTTTTCAGCTTTTTATCAAAAGGACGCATGCCACATCCTATATTTTCAAGACACAGCATGACTTTGTTTTTGTGTGTACTGCTGTGATCATGTAAAATTCATCTGTTTTGCTCCCAGTCCCACCTCCTCTCCTAACCATCAATGTGTCCTGGAACACTTGGTGCTGAATTATTAACCGGTCCTCTCTGCCGATTGCTCACAATAGAGCATCCTTCTTTTATCGCACAGGCATTATTTCTGTTTCTTTTTTCTTCCCAGAAACCACTTAGAGATGAAGACCCACTTTAGAAAATGGGTTGATTTTTTGAAATAGGTTATAGACGATAACAATTGGAGAGATGGTGACTGGTGTTTATTTCCGTTAGGGATTGCTTTTCTGGATTTAATAAAGAGAGAACCTGCTGTGTGGTAGCTTATCAGCAGGGTTCGGAGGGTTTGTGGGATGACAGTGATGCTTTCTGAGAGGGCAGAAATTTAGAAAGCTGGCAAGAATGTTTACTGAAAGTCCTCTAGGAGAAAATAATTCACAGTTAAGTTGTCCATTCTCAGTCACCACTGACAACTGTACTGCCATACCTTCATTTTAATTATTGTATGCATTCAGAAAAAGTTTCTATGATTTGATGCTTAGTTTACCTGACTCTGATTACTACAATAACAAAGGAGAAAAGTAAATAATTAAGAGAAAATAAAACTTCAATAGTTTAAGTTATCAAATGCTGGAATTTTGTGTCTGTGTGTGTTTGCTACTTGGATGGGAAGACATTTGATGGAGTCTAGTTCTTGTCAAGAGCTTTCCATTAAATCAGTACTTTAACTAAGTTGCAAGACTGCATATGTGAGAGAAAATGAGAGGACGTGGCTTAAAAAGGCAACCTCACATTGTAATGATCCAGTTGGGAATGTCTCGAAACAGTATGGCTTTTGTCTCAGAGTATAAACAAGAGCCAGGCATTGGAATCTGTCTCACTAAATTCCATAAGTAAATATATAGTCAATAAGTAAATAAAAGTGACTAATATCCTGCTAAGACTACCCCTTCCTACATGCTTCAGGCCAAAAGTTATTTAAAGTCTCTGAGGCTTTAAATCTATCATTATTCAATAGGCTAGAAGAAACACAGGGAATGTGAAAATGTAGAAAAACTTTAAGATGCATTGGTTTAACAGAAGGAACTCTAATTCTGCAGAAATCTACAATAACTCAGATATGGAGGGATTCTTCAGCTCCATCCGTTAATCATATCTTATATATATTTTTGAGAAACAACCATATCCCAACCTGAATTAACCCTTAGTAACCAGTCCAAGCCAGAAGATTCCAAAGGACCCTGATGATGCTATAAATCTAGGCCATTTTTAAAGTTTCGGGATTTGAGATTTATTGCAAACTGGTAAATTCTTGTATTTTTTCTATCTTTTGGTAACATGTAGTAAGTTTAAAAACTTGAGCTACCAATTTCCTTTAGAAATACTTTTTCAGTACTTTCCATTTTTAGATTTCTTTTTTACTAAATTATTCGAGTTGAAAATTTAAAGGAATATACATATTTAAATATATTTCTTTTAAATTCATATATATATATAGACACAAATTACTCTCCTGAGAAAATAATATACGACTTACGCTGCTGAGAAAATAATATCTACAGTAGTTTTTCAAATAAACTTTGAATTTTAGATTTAGATTTACCAAAAAGTTGGGGAGGTAGTACAGAGTTTCCATGTGCTTCGCCCTCGCATTCCCCTATTGTTAACATCTATTACTATTGTACATTTGACGCATTTAATGAACCAATATTTATCCATTATTATTGACTAAAGTCCACACATTATTTGGCTTTCCTCAGTTTTTACCTATTGTGTTGTTTTGTTCCAGGATCCCACATTACATTTAGTAATGTAATTACTTGTCTTTTGTGACCTTGACAGTTTTGAGGAGGACTGCCCATGCATTTTGTAGAATGTCCCTCAATTAGGGTTTTCCTCATGATCAGTTTGGGGTTATGAGTTTTGGGGAGGAGACTATAGAGGTCAAGTGTCCTTATGATCACGCTACCATCAACGTGACTTATCACCTATTATGTTGACCTTGATCACATGGTTGAGGTCTTGTCCTTTAGGTTCTCCATTACGAAGTGACCTTCCCCCCACTCCATGTTGTCCTCTTTGCAAAGAAGTCACTAATGTGCGGCCCACCCCTAAGGAATGGAGATTTATGCCCTCTCTCCTTGAGGGCAGAGTATCTACATAAATTATATGAAATTATTCTTCATGAGTGACTTGTCTATTTTCTCCCATTTGTTTATTCGTTCAGTTATTTACTTCTATCAGTATGGACTCGTAGATATTTTATACGTTGGGTTATAATTTAATATTATGTTATTTGCAGCAGGTCTTGGGAAATAATCTGGAACTGAAAATTTTTCATTTTTGAGCGTTAAATGTGCCATGATTTTATCTAGGAGATGGCCCAGTAAAACAAGATTATATGTCACATTTTACCACATCAGTATTTTCTAATTTATCTTGATTTCCAAGAAACCAGCTTATGCATGCACTGACTCATACTCCAGCTTGCTTAGTTAAAATTACTCTCCTAAAAACCAGGAGCTATATTGTTACTCTGAATTTTTAGACAAATATTTAACAATCTTTCCTATAACAGCTATGATTAGATTTTTAAAAATCCATGGGTGTGATATTTTATATATGATGAATTTAAGATCTAATGGCATACAGCAGGTTAAGGGCGTTTTGGACTTGAGTGAATCTACAAAAGATCTTTCACATGTTTTTACTTTTCCTGAAATAAAACTGAATAAAGAAGTCAGTGACATTATAACTCTTGAATTAATAATGATTGGAAATGGCCCATTGACTTACATCATTATCTTTTTAGGGACTCACCTCTCTTGTGGTTTTTGTGATGTGTTTTCTTTGCGAGGTGGAATAGGGATGTTCCCCTCGTGGCCCCTGAGGTGTTGGCTGTCAATGGTGGTGTTTCTGATTCATACCTTGAGTCCTCCCTCTGCACAGACTCAAGAATTGGTGATATTAAGGTTCAAATCTAAGCATTCTTTGTCATTGCCTTTCATTTCCATTCCCAGTCCCTCCAAAGTCCTTTTATTCAAGATTACACCCAACAGGAGACACTCGAAGACTTGGGCACCATGGTTTCCAAAGGTACACAGACGCTGTTTCTCCTGGAGGGACATTACAATCACCTCCAAGGGCAAGTGCACTTCTTTCTTTCCAGGATTTCTGTCCAGATGTGCTGCTCCTAGTGAGATTGGTTCTTCTGACAGTTTCTGCCTGTATGGAACAAGGGCTTTGAAGATGACGCTCTCTACAGCTCCTTTGTTACTTTAGTATTCTACAATTAGGTATTTTCCTGGAATGAAGGATGCCTCTGGCTAGAACAACATATTAGGAAGCATCAAGCTGCCAGGGTACTTGCTGCCTGTAGGATCCCAGCCCAGTGGAGAGGAACTCACAGACATCCAGGGCTCTGACAGCTCAGCTCTCTATGAGTGGGAGAATCACCAGCTTCCTTCCTTGTCAGGCTTCTGTTTCTGGGCAGGAGTCTCTTGCATAGGTAGGGGCTGTGATGGCAGAGGAACTTCAGAATGCAAGGGAGAGCCCTGGGGAATCCCCTACAGTGCCATGGGACCGGGAGAACCCGCCATTGAGACTACATCCTTCCACCTCCCTCCCCCCAGATTTGCTCTGCACCTGTATGCAAAGCTTCCAACAGCACCATCCATCTCTGGAACACATCTGTTTGCTAACAGACATATGACTGTAATTCCCCAAAGGCTTTTAGTCTCTTCCTTGGGTCTGCACTTTTACCTTTCCATGTGGCTCAGCAGAAGAAGGAAGAAAGAAAGAGTACAGCATCTGCAGCCTTGCATCTGACAAAGCGAAACCCTGTGGTTTTCCTTTTCTGCATCAGAACAGTGTTTTACTGCTGCTTGACTGGCCAGCTCCAGGACACATTCACCCATCAGGGAATGCTGGAATTTGCGCCCACTAACCTGCCATATTTTAAATCTTCCCTTGCGGATGGTACTGCTCTAAGTGGGAGACCTAGTGCCGAGGGACTTGGAAAAGGCTTACTGTCACAAAATAGAGCAATAGTTTTGAAGGAGAAATGTGCAGTAGAGTCAGCTACGGTGTTTACCCACTCTGCTTTTTTATTTGCTTGTTCTTGTTGATGTTTTCATCCAGACTGCTCAGAGAATAAACCCAAGATTTATATGTGATTGATGCATGTCTGATGTTTCCACTGGTAAAGTCTAGGTTTATAATTAGAAAATTTCTTTTTGTGAGGAAGATTAGCCCTGAGCTACCATCTGTTGCCAATCTTCCTCTTTTTTTTTTGCTTGAGAAAGACAGTCCCTGAGCTATGATCTCTGCCAGTCTTCTTTTACTTTTTATGTGGGACTCTGCAACGTCGTTGCTGATGGCTGATGTAGGTCCACACCCAGGATTTGAGCCTGTGGACCCGGGCTGCTGAAGCGGAGTGTGCTGAACTTAACCACTACACCACGGGGCCAGCTCCTGGGTCTATAATTGGTGGACCAGAAAGGTAGAGATCAGGAAATTTGAAAGAAGAATGAATCAATGAATCAATTCATATATTCTTTTGTCCATTAGGATTAGCTATTCAACTAATACAGGAAACCTGCCAGTACTGGCTCTCATAATAAAAATTGGATCATGTCATTGTTAGTACCATCCTTGATGAAGTTCTTGCTCTCATTTTATTGACCTCATCCTTATGTAACCTTGTAGTTTGTGTGATTCAGTGGTTTGTTCCACACTCAGAGTATATGGCCAGATGTTACTTGATTTTTGAAGGTTTATAACATTGTGAGTGTGATACATAGGGTATTAGAGTTCTTGGTAGAAGGCAAAAGAGCCAATAAATAAGGATGAGTTTAAAGTGAGGTTGGTCTCATGCTGTTTCAAACAATGATAGTCCTGGGAGCAGCTGGTAGTAATATCTGAACTGATCTAGGAGACAGCCTGGAGGGCTTCCTAAAGGAAGCACAGTTTTGGCCAAAACATGAGAGATGAGTAGGGAGGAGCTAGCTAGGCATTGAAAACCTACACACTGAATTCTGGAGTCAGTTTCTTTTATTGTATGGAAAATTGATTTCTCCAACTGAGTGTTACGTTACTTCTGTTCTTATTTGGCATGCACAAATTAATAATCATTTTATGAGAAAAATAAGTCCCAATATCATGCAAGTTCAGTAAAAAGTAAACTTAAGTTCTGTTGGAAAGTAAATTTCACTGAGAAGTCTGCCGTGGTTGACTGGAAGTTGAAGTCAAAATTAGAGTTGGATGTTTGACAGGGCTGCATGGTCGTCACATTCAAAATCTACTCCACTTTGTTTCTTCATTTTGAGGGCAATACATGCTGAAAATCCAGACTTGCAAAGTATTTTCTTAGCCCACATTCTCCTAAAAGCAGAAACCTAAAGAAAATTGTTGTACATGTTTATTGTGAATAATATACCAAGAATAAGGATGAGGGATCAGTGACACGAAGCAGGGAAGGAGTGGGAAGCAATTGGGGGTTGCGTTGATTAACTGGCTGCTGCTTGAGCCAGTGGAGCTGTCTGAAAATCTTTATGGTGTGTGTCTCAGGACCTCCTTCCCGGGGTAAAAGTGGAATAACCATTTACTCCTCAGCTTTCGTCTCCTATTAGTCCACTGCAGGTAATCTCCCCAAGCTTCTTGGGACTGCTAAGTAGGTTTCCGCAAGTTGTCCCGATGAGGCATCAGAGAAACCTCAGGGCTTGAAACAACAGGCCCGTTGGCAGATGTGAGGCAAGATTACAGGTACATAAAGCTGATTGCTGCCTTGGCAGCCCTGGTCACCACAAGAGTGGCTGGAATGAGCCATGTGGCCAGGAGGTATTGAATACAACTAAGGGACACCAGAGCCCTGGTGGCTGTGGTTGAGCTTGGGTCAAAGTACATCAGGGTCTTAAAGTTTCTTGTGTTGAATTTAAGCTCTTCATATATTTGTCCTTAACTCAGCGAGACCATGTCTATGTTAGTAAGGAAAGGACAAAAAATAAGTCCACGTATCAATATTTAGGTTACCTGAACCACAATGACTTTCAAGAGTTCTTAAGTTTTTTAAAAGTGTCTGCAGATTTTTGCCTGAAAGGCATTGACGAGTCTTTGTTTTATCATTTTACCCTCCTGCTTAGGAAAGCCATACGTCTTGTCCAGGAAAGTTGCCGTAGCTACTGGTTCCTTTGAAGGATTTACTTGATTATGGCCGAAAATAATAGCCAAGCAAGCCCAGCCTTAGATAAACTCCTCCCTTTCAAATTGCTCTAATTACCAACTTGTATAAAAAGAAATGAAATTTCTGCTTGACTGTCAAGTGTTTCAAATATCCTCTGAAAACCCAGCCAACTTTTGAGTAGTGGAGAGAAAATGCATATTCTGCTCCCTTTCCTTGCCACCACCTCCCGAAGAAGTGCTGAATCATAGATCTGACGAAATTGAGGAGGAGATGGTCTTGGGAAAATCAACTTTCCCAGGAGCAGCACGGAAATGAGATATGATGGAATGTAAGCTCTGGTCTTCTGATTCCACATCCAGTTTTCTGGGTTGTGACACAATTTATTAATGAATGATAATGATAACATTAACATAATAACATCAGCTACCATTCCTCAATGTTCAGCACTCTTAAAACCTGGTGAAGTTGGGGTTATCCATTCAGACCATTTGGATGAATAACCACTGTGTTTGGGGGCCTCTGCTCAGTCTGCCGTTTCCATTAGACCAATGAAGCCTGGTTCAGAATAGTTGCTTTTGCATCTTGGTTTCCATATCAGTCTCAGCTGAGAGAGAGAGAAAGCGAGAGAGAGAAACCTTTAAGATACAATAGAGAGAGAGACAGTAGGGAAGGAGACATACAAACGGCAGGTGAATACACTGAGATATAACCCTCCCAGGTTAACACAGAAACACGTGCGTATTTAGATTTTATCCACCTGTGAAGGCAGCTAATAACATATTTCCCTCTATATAACACTGTGGGAAGCCCTCACTTAGGAAGAGTATAAAGAAAGCAAATAGCTATAACAGCTTTGCAATATGTCCTTTTTACTCATCTAGAAACATAAGGTTTCATTTCTGTGTTTCTAGAGGTTTGTAGATATATTTAATTCCAAGAATGCTTTAAGCTGGTTATTACTAAGTAGAAAATAAATGTTCAATTATAAAAGAGTTTGTGGAGGAGTTGAAATTTAGGATAAAAATTAGCAATTTTAGGATCTAAAATGGAGATCTATGCAGTATCTGAAAACATTGAATAGATTTTAAAGTGAGTGGGAATGTGGATATATTTTGTATGTGTATATATACACACATACACACACCACTCATGCCTACAAATATGTACACACAAATGCAAGCACACCCACATGCATGCATGTTCACACCCGTTGTACTCAGACACAAAGGCATCATTCACACACAGTCACACCACACACAACACACACAGCCCTCACACAGATATATTCCATAACTATTCTATGCTGGTGATGGGCACAGAATTCCATAACAAGTGTAACATATTAACATTACGGTTTGTTTAGAAACACCTTAACAGTTCATATTCTTAAGAGATGGTGTGGATTTCTGTGTAGTGCTATGAAGTGTAATACTATGAAGTATGAAGATTTTAAAATAAAATCTGATAACATATTGAAATAAAACCCCGATGTATTAAGTGTTCCTGTTTTGAAATCAGGTTTCACAGGCATTGAGCTATAGCGAGAAAAAACAGTAGTCAGGTGTCCTGCTGTAACTCTGCCACTAGAAAGCTCTGTATCATGATGCTAGACCCTCTGAACGGCAGCCCGACATGCTGCACCGGCACTGTGCTAGACTTATTGAGGAGGGTTCAGCAAATCATAAGAACATTCGGCAGCTGTTGTATGTGGTGACACTTGGCTCATTAACTTTGCCTTCCTCCTGAGTCCCAGGCAGTCCAGAATGAGATTTAGCCACTTTGACTTTCACCTCATTGCTCTTGCCCATGTTTGGAAGCATTTAGTGTTGGCTACCAGTTACTCTAAGTTGGATTTTCAGCCTCTAAGGAGGATGAGGGAAAGTTGGAATCTGTACCAACTCCCGAGGGAGAGAGAAATAGAGTCAAGAGCGATACTCCAGGGAGAGAAAGACAACAGGCAAATCACATGGTCAGGTGGAGCGGGCGACCATGTGAGCTTTGCTATCTGATTTCCTTTTCCTTTTCCTTTTCCTTGTATTGATGAGTATTTTATGTGTGCCATCAAAAGAAATAAAATTCAACTCAGTGCATATCTGCTCTCTGCTTTTCATACAGTATATGTTTAATACCCGAAAATGTCCAAAGGAAAGGGAATTCAGATCGCCCCCCACACACACCCTAGAGGAGAGCATTGTGTATTTTCATTAAATGCTCTCCTCTTTTCAAACTTCAATAATTTCCAAAAATAGGAACTCCACAACTTCCCTAGGCAGCTCCCTCATGCTGCAAGTCAGACTCTTTGCATGCAGTCAACTGAGCCATATGTGGATGATCGATGTACTGACTTACAGAATTGACTAAATATCTTTGCTCTGTCTCTGCAATAAGTAGCCTCTCTATAGGTGAAGTGAGTCTTTATATATATAAAAATATATATAAAAACATATTTTAATATTTTATAAATATATAAAGTATTTTAATAATTATATTAAAAATATATATTTAATTTAGATGAGCAAACGAATTACAGGGCTTTGTTAAGTAACGAGCAAGACTATATACACATATATAAAATATATATGTATATATGTATGCATATGTATATGCATAAAATTCTCTATATAGGCCCATCTATATCACCTACAAATCACATGCACATATACAGGTGTGTCTATCTATCGTCTATCTATCATCTAACTCTCTATCTCTATCATCTGTCTATCATCTATGTATCTATTACCTATCTTTATCATCTTTCTATCATCTATTTATCTATCTATCTTTATCACCTGTCTATCATCTATTTATCTATTACCTATCTTTATCTATCATCTATCATCTATTTATCTATTACCTATCATCTATCTCTATCCTATCCTATTTATCATTTATCATCTACATTCTATCATATTTATCTATCAATCTATCAATTCCTGAATATTGTGTGATATATTTTGTTAATTATTTCTAATGTCTTATTGGGTTTTAAAGTAAGGTTACATTTCTAACAGACCTCATGTTGGGGTACCCTGACAAGCGCATCATACTTACAGTTTGAAAATTTTATCCTTTCTTTGTTTTTTTCTTATTTAGTAGAATGTTCGTATTCCTTCCAAATACCTCTTTTGGATGACACAATTTGCCTGCCTCCTGGGGCTCCTACAAGTACCCTGTCTTCTGAAACATGATCAATCTCCAGCCTGTGTCAAGTATAAAGATGATATTCCTGGTGATGATGTAGGGTAAGGGTCAGGAGGACAGAGCTGATGCTATCTGAGAGACATATGTATTTATTGTGTATGCTTTACTGGCAACCACTCCTCCCCAGAATATAGACTCTAAGAGTGTGGGACTTTGTTTTCTTCAATACTCTACTTGTGGTGCCTAGTACATATGAATTGCTTAATAAATATTTGTGGAGGGCATGAATGGAGAAATGGATCATAATACTGTCAACACTATGGTATGGCTCATATTTCTCTACGCTGATCCCTCTCCCTCCTTTCTAAATCTGTCTAATTCCCACCCGGTAAGACTGATTGCCGATGACTCCTTCTGTAAGATGCCTTTGCCAATTGCTCCTAGGTAGAGACAAATCTTCCTTCACTGAACTCCCATTGAACTTTATCTGCATCTATATATTATACTGTATGTTTTAACACAGCCCTACCAGATGATAAGACTTGATTAAGCAAAGATCCTGGCTTGGCTTTTCATAAAACCAAAGTACTTGTTTTCCACATAGCCATTCACAGACATTCTCTCATTTTGTACAGCAACTGATGAAGTAGGTGAGGAAGGCATTTTCACCTTGTTTAATAGCTGAGAAAAATAAAGCTCAGAGAGACTGATTATGCAGGATTATATGCCCAGCAAGTAAGCAAACACAAGTCTGTTGACTTCAAATCGACCACGTCACATTGTTATTTGGTAATTTTTCCAGCATCCTTCACTTCATGTTGAAGTATTAATTAATGCTGATTTATACAATTCAATCCAGCTTCACAAATACTCAGTGGGCACTTACTCTGCACAATGCATTATGATGTAAGTAGTTCTTGATGATGTAACAATGGGTAGTAGATTTTTTATCCCATTCAACTTTGAAAGCCTGATGCCTAGTGATGGGTACATAGGAAAAAGCTCTTGAGAAAATGATGAAATGTGTTTTGCCATCAAGGAGAGAGATCAGGCGCCAACATGAGAGCAAGGAAGAACAAAATAGTTGTGACCACAAAAGTTATGGGAGGAAAGAAGTAAGGCTTTTGTTGTTTTTGTTATTGTATATTCTTCAGACCCCCTTTAGTGCTTAAAGCTTGGTAGAAGTTGATAAATAAGACTTGATCTGAAATGGCTATCCCAGAATATTTTACCAGCTGTAACCAGATCTGAAATTAACCCACAGTTACTGCTGGTTTATTAATTTGTCCATCAAAATGTCATGATCACCTCCTATGTACTCTCTATGGTACTACACTCTGAGAATAGACTATTGAGCAAAACAGACATAGTTTATATTTGATGTAGCTTATATTCTAGATCAGTAGTTCTCAACTAGGGGGGGTTTTGCCCCCAGGGGACATTTGGCAATGTCTGGAGACAGTTTGGGTTGTCATGATTGAGGTTTACTACGGGCATCTGATGAGTAGAAGCCAGGGATCCTTCGACACACTCGACAGCCCCACAAGAATTATCCAACCCAAAATGTCAGTAGCGCCGAGGCTGAGAAACTCTGGTCTAGTGAGAGAGGAAAAATAACCAACTAATCACCCACGAGGATAATTACTAACTGGAGTAAGTTTTTGATGCTGGCAGGCTCATTTCATGGGCTTCTGATCTGGTTAGCAGGATACACATTGATAATGAGAATAAGAAGAAGCCTGAAGGATAGGGATGAGCCATAGGTAGGAAGGTCTTGGTGGGCAGAGAGACTGGGACATACAAAGGTCCTGGGGTCAGGGGAGGCCTGGCACAATCCAGGATCTGAGGGTACAGGTGTGGCTCAAAGGCAAAGGGCAAAGGAGAGATAGTCAGGAGGAAAAATTGGAGAAGCAGGCAGGGGCCAGATCTTTGAAGTGTGCTAGCAATTAGTAGTGTGGGGCACACATATGATTCAGTGGACTCCTTTCCTTTGTCATTCCGGATATTTTTCTGTAATAACATTCAATCCTTGAGTCAACATTTTTTGTTGTCTACTCCTATCTAAACCACTGACAGACCTTGGTGATGCAAAGACGAGTAAAATATGGTCTCTGCCCTAAGGAGTCTATATTCTCAGTCAGAAGACACTTGCTGGGGAAGAATAATGATTCTCAAATGCATGTCAATTTCCGCTTAATATCTTGCACTTTTCTACTTTTGAGTTGGCTTGTTTTTCCCCACATTTTAGGTTAGCAGAACTGATTGCTCACTGCTGAGGTTTTTCTTCTCCCTTTTTTCTTTTCCAAAGTTAGTTTGCAAACAACCGAACATTGTCACTCACAGATTTGAAATGCTAGATGTTGATTCTTAAAGTTGTATCTGCAGAGTTCTGATTTGAGGACATCTGTCATTTTTTTGAAGCTTGAGTTGGAATTGATTTGAGATGTATGTAACTGCTAAGCTGTTTTGTGTGTACATCTCTGAACTAATGAATGACAGATTCTGTTTTACAGTTGAAAGTACGTGTGATAAAGGCATTGTTTTACAATACATAAAGGTCATGGTACATATTCGTGTAAGAGCTAAGTAAGAGCTAAGAGTTCACTCTGTCTGTTTCTCTTCGTTTTTTTCCTACTTCTCCCCATCTTGTTAAACCATGTCTCTCAGATCTGGGGTTCTATAGACTTGCTCTGGAGTCACATAGAGAGGCTAGCTGGCTAGAATTAGGGTGAAGGAATCTTCCGAATCCCATCCCATTCTACAACCAGAGCAATACTATTGAGACTTTCTTGTTAGATTTTATTTGTTCTACTGCTTACATTTTAGAACTACTGTAAGCATTTTCAAAAGAAGAGCCAACAAAACGATAATCATAGACTATTAATTGCTTTCCTCTTAAGATCTGGAACAAGGCAAGGATGTCTGCTCTTCCCACCTTTATCCAACAATGAATTGGAGGTCTTTGCCAGTGCAGTAAGGTAAAAATGGAGTTAAGTAGACCGGTTTGGAAAGGAAGAACTGTCTTTATGTGCAGATGACAAGATTACTTATATGGAAACTCCTAAGGCATTTACAACTACTAAAACTCATAAATGATTTTAGCAAGATCAGGATATAAGGTATACACCCTTCAAATTTTAATTTCTATTTTCAACAACAAACCATTGGAAAAGAAACTTTAGAATACACCATTAACAATAGCCACCCAAAGCATAAAATGTTAGGAATAAGTTTAGCAAAAGTTATGTGAGACCATATAGATTTACAGAATGTGTATCATATTTAACAAAGGAATGGGATTTAAGGATTTATATTAAAATAGTGTTGAGTCTATAAATAATTTGGGGAGAACTGACAACTTAAGACTATTGAGCCTTCCAATCCCTTAACATGATTTAGCTCTCTATTTATTTGAAACTTCTTTAATTTTTTCTCAGCAATATTTGTCATTTTAAGTGTAGAAATCTTGCCAATTTTTTGTTAGGTTTATTCCTAAATGAAAATGTGTCCACACAATAGGATTACAATTCTGAGACATATGTAAGCCCTCGTCATATTCCTGTTGATTATATGAAATTAAACTAATAGTACATCTTAAATTTTATATCTGGAAAAAATATTATAAAATTGGTAAACTAGTATGCTAATATTACTGAATTTGTCTCTTCTGAAAAAGTAACACCCAATTAACATTTATTTATTTACTATTTAATAGTTCTTATTTAATCCTGTCTTAAAAATCTTATTTTGGTTTTTACAGCAAAATGGCCAAATTCAACATTCCCCTGTTTGCGTATATTTTATTTTCATAATGTTGAGCAATTTCTTTACTTTCCCAGCATCACACAATGTAGATCACTCTATGGCTTTCATTAACTACTTTTTTTGTCTCTCCACCCAGCTCTTCCTTAACCACTGATAACCTTAGTCTTTTGCATTTCCTTCTACATTTAGGCCAATAATTTCAAAAGAAACCTTTTTTAAGGCGATAAAGTAGTAATGATGGGGCAAACAGAGACATAGGATGTAGCAGAGTTAAAATGCACACTGACATCTCCCCGTGAGACTAGGAGAATGTCCATCTGTTGGTTTCTTAAATATCACCTTTCTTTCTTTCTATAGAGTGTGTGTATAGGGGCGGTGTCTGCTCATTGCCTCTATTTAGACTACGCTATATCTTTAGCTTATTATCAACAACTTCAGGAGCAAGGAAAATTCTTTGCAGACAACACAATCATCCTTTCTTGAAAGAAGAAAGTAAATCTTAAAATCTATGGTAGCTTTTGTTGTTCATGAGTCTCTGTCGAGTGTCTACCGTGATTGTAACTAGCATCTTTTTTCCCCTCAACCAATTGAAATAATTTTGAAAGATCCCATTATTATGCAGCTTCATAGACTAGGGGAACAGATACCTTCGAAATCAGCATTTTATAAATGTATTCAGTTATATTGTCTTTGCCTACATTTTTTGTAGGACTTTTCAATGTCCAAAGTGCTACATAGATGTTTCAATGGCATTACTGTCATCATATAAGATGGATAGCGTTAATCCGTCATTGATAGATGAGCTAACCATGTATGAGAGGTGAGTGAGACATACAAGGTCTAGTTAATGCACTTACAGCTCAGATCCTGGTGTTCAGACAGAATCTTTCCATGTGTTATAGGAATCTAGCTTCCTGGAAATAATGGGTCCTTGAGAGGCATTTACATAGCTAGTTGAATATATGCTTTCAGTGATTAGTATTATTTATAACTTGATTTGGGAACATCCTTTTCCTGAGGCAGAAATGGTTGGTTCTACCCAAACATGCTCCTGAAACGTTTTCTTTTTGGCTTCCACACTAAGAAAACATGCTCATATCCACATGTGCTTGATTCTGTCAATAAGATTTTAACATCAAACAATCAGAGGCTTCTCAGCAAGTTAACATCTTTGACCTTTAATTCCTCACATAATGACATACAACTGTCTGCTCTTCTCTAAGTGGCATTTGAAGAGTCTAGGGACACATGAGCATTTCTTTCCAAAACTGAATACCAATTGCATCATAAATTCAATCATTGTGCTGGAAGATATTAGATCATTATTATTATTTTTTTTAAGATGCATATTCTGAAGGTTAATTCTGAGGATAACATGTTAAAGGTTAACATTTTATCAGGGCACAATACAGAGTGGATTTTTGATGCTAGCAATTTCAAATAATGAAATTATTGTTTTCATTTTCCAACTCTAACTTGGTCTCTGATCCTTGAGAGAGACATGCAGGAATTGGAGCTGGATAAGACAGGAAGAGCCAGTGTTTTGTGACAACGCAAGAAAGAGCGTGAGGTAGATTGAAGGAGTTGTCCTCTGACAGGCTTTGAATGTCTTAGACTAGTGGCTAGGTGTCCTCTCAGCTTTCCAGAGGGTCGCTAGGATGAGCTTTCAGTAGCAGCCTTGTGCCTGAAGTAAGTCCAGCCTGTTCGGTGGAATTTGGATTTGACCGTGGAACATAGCTTCTTCTTGCTGTGGATGACATAAAACCATTCTAGCTGTTGTGTGTACAGACAAGTCTATCTTATGGGCGACTATCCTCCATTTGTATAATTAATAATGTGTTAGCTTCATGATGAAGAATATTTTCAGATGTCTATCTGAAACTCCAAGTCATTGGACACTGGGGACTCTGTGTTCAGATATGGATGTTACATACACAGAATGCATGTAGTCAGGCCGGGGGCCATTTTGGTTTTTCCACTTATTTCTTTCCAAAATCCAGAGTTTATCAATATTAGCAGTGTTGACATTTGTGGGGACTGTCCTGTGCATTGTATGATGTTTAGCGGCATCCATGACCTCTACACACTAGATGCTGGTAGCAAACCCTCCACCCCCAAGCTGTGACAACCAAAAGTATCTACGGACATTGCTAAGTGTCAGCGGAGAGGGCAATATTTTTCCCCTTTAAGCATACATTGGCAGATTTTGCCTAAAGTATTACATGAATGTGAATTATTTTGGATAATTATTTATAGTCATTGCAATTTTATGATACAACCACAGAAAGTGAAATCTCTTCTTTACCAAAACCAGAAAATAATGCTTCATTATAAAACCACAAAAATCTTTTCATATTAATCAGTGAGTATTGTGAAAAGGCTAGTTCTTCTTTAAGGTAGCAGTTGCTTAGAAGGTAAAGTGCAATTTATGAATTTAACAAATGCAGATTTATGCATAGCAGTGAGGCATTGCTGTTTTAAATCTATTTATTTTCAATGGCATTGCTATCTTTATTCTCACCCAAAGCCCTGCGTCAACAAGAGTATAAAATTACACGTATTCTCCAGAGTAGAACCTCATCACTGAAGAGTGTACAACCTGAGTACAATATGCTCAAAGCTGGAATTGATGGCACATGTTTATGTATTTGTCAACATGGCCATAATTACACACACAGCCACAGACTTTAAGCCTTAGCCATTATTTAATAGCATTTAGCAAGTAAACCTCATATATATACATGGAACTCCATTCATGGCGTGATTTTGAATGTTTTAATAGAGCAAATGTAATCTTGAAAATAATTATCTAGTGCAAATTTGATGCAATTGCCTGTTCTTTTTTATTAGAATATTGATTAAAACTGGAGTTATAAACTTTGGTAACATTCAAGTAAGGACATTGGAATGTGTTTGATATTTATTTATGAGTAGAGTGAAAAACATGGATGGTGATAAGAGTACTTTATTCTGTCATTATTGGCTTTATTTTCTCAATAGGGTATTTCCATTATTTAAGAACTATAAAACACCTTGGGGAAATCCCATTTAGTACTAGGATTTGTATGTGTAAGTAAATAATATGAAGTATTTACTTTGGGAAATATGAACCAGGAAGCAAGCTCTCAGCAGACACTGAATCTGTAGGAGCTTTGATCTTGGACTTCTAGCCTCCAGAACTGTGAGAAAAAAATGTCTCTTGTTTGTAAGTGACCTAGTCAGTGGTATTTTGCTAGAGAAGCCCCAAACAGATTAAGGTATATGTATATATATTTTTAAATTTTTTACCTCTCCTATCTTTCCCTTCTAATTTCTCAAGAGGGATGCTTTGCTCATTACTTTTTGCCCTTGTTTTACTTATTGATATAAATATTTATAGTTAAAAATTTTTCTTTATTCCTGCTTTTCTTGCATCATATAAATTCTAAAACATAGTTTTTCAGCATTTTTCTATGTTGTGTTAAATGAAATTCACATTATGGCCCAATACATAGCCAATTTTGTAAATGTTTTATGTGTATTCTCTAATGGTGAGCTGCGAAGTTCTCTAATTGTCTATCAAATCGTGGGTTAACTGTTTTGTTTATAGTATCTCTTTTGTTTCTGTATGAGTTATTAAAATTGAAAAATGTCTATTGGTGTCTCCCTGTTTTATAGCGAATTTGTAAATTATCCCTGTTACAGTACCAATTTTTGTTTTTTTAGAGACTATATCTTGCATAAAATTTATAACATTGTACTCTTGAAAAATAAAACATTTCATCATTATGTAATTATTCTTGCTATCTCTAAAAATTCTGTATTAAAATGCGTTTTATCTAATGTTAAAAGAGGTATCATAGGCATTTAAAAAATTTTAATTAGCTTTTGTCTGGAAAATATTTTCTATTTTCACTTTTAGTACTTCCAGGTATTGACAGGTGTATCACGTCAGTTGCATATATCTGCAATTTCTTTTTTCCAAGGTGAGAATTTCAGTCTAGTAACTACATAGTTTAGGTTGTGTATGAATTTGAGGATATTGGATATTTTCTGACATATTTTAATATCTTAATATCTTTCTATTTTCCTTATTTCATGTTTTTCTTAGATGCCTTTTGAGTAATTGAGTTTATTCTTTTTTATTTTATGTTTTCTCCTTAATTTACCATTTACTTGATCTCTATTTTTCATGGATAAATTTAAGTTATAAAATTCACATTTAAGTAAATGAAGTCTAAAATTAATCAAGACCTTAACCCTTAGGAAGTATGAGAAACTGCAGCATCGGCATAACCTCCCTCCTCACTTACAGGCGATTTTTGTTCAATATTTGAATTTTGTCTATTTACTTTATCCTACAAGACGGTGGTGATGATAGTGATGGTGATAATGATGATATTAAGATTTACATTTATGCTTCACTTTTATTTACTCACTATTCCTCCTTACATCCCAGTCCTAAGTGGATCTTTTATCACCCCCCCCCCCCCCCCGCCTTTGGTACATTCCTAAAAATTTGTGTCACAACTGTTATAAACTCTTCCAGTTGTTGGATTGAAAATATCTTCATTCCATACTCATTCTTCAAAAAGTTAATTTTGCTAAGTACTCAGTTCTGGGTTGACAATTGTTTTCTCTCAGCACTTTGAAAATACTATCCTACCATCTTCTGTCTATTGCAATGTTTGTTTTGAGTCAAACTGCAATTGCTTGCAGGCTGTCTTTTGGCACAGTCTGCAGTTGATAGCTCCTCTTTACTGTTGGTATTCATCAGTTTCATGTCAATATCGATTTTTGCTTTATCCATTCTTCCTGTGGTTCCTGAATCTTTGGATTCATGTATTTAGTCAATATTTGAAAATCCTTAGGAAATGCCTGCTCAAGTACTTCCACTTTCCTATTTTTTTTCTATTTTCTCCTTCTGGAATTTCATTTAGATATATGATAGATGTTCTCCTTTTCACGCCCTTGTCCCCTAAATACACTTTGATATTGATAACTTCTGTCTCCCTACTGTGTTTTGTGTAACTTTCTCAGATATCTTCCGTTTATTCTCTTTTCTACCATGTCTAATCTTCTCTTTGACTAGTCCATTGATTTGTATTTATTTCAACAATTAGAGTTTCCACTTGTTTAATTCCTTGTTTGTCTTTCCCAGTAATTTCCTGTTCTTGCCTGCCTTTTCAATTCCATCCTTTATCTCCTTAAACATTTCTTACATATCTATCCTATATTTTTATACAGTATTTTTAATATCTCAGTGCTCACGTGCTTAGTGATCTTTGACTGTGAGCTCATGTTTGTTTGATCTTAATCTGTGGGATCTTTCAGGCCTAAATTGATGATTCTTTTCCTAGAGAAGTTTTTATCCTTTTGACAAGAGCTAGATTGTGAGATTTGAGCCAATTTAGGGTCCAACTTCTCCACCTTGCTAGAGTGCCCCCGTTTTCTTACTGACTTGGCTATCTTACGGCTGCCTGCTCCCATGGCCTGATGTCAGTGCAACTATGGACATGGTCCCAAAGGGCAAACCCCTTTTTCCAGTTTTCTCATTACATAGGATACCCAAGCATTCTTTAGCTCACACTGTTGGAGCAGCGCAGTGTGGAGGAGGTCACACTTGGATATTTTCCTTACTGAGTAAGCCCAGAAATTCACCAACAGTCTGTCTTATCAAGATGTAATTGTTTTTTAGAGGGATGTTCGCTCAGAGTGTTGTTTTATCTGCTGATGATGTAAGTGAAAGCTTTTCCTTTGAGAAGATGTCACCATATTAGGAGAGAGAGGGGGATAGAGCAAAGGAAGGAAGGGCAGAAAAAAAGGAAGGAAAGAAGGAAAGGAAGAAGGGAGGAAGGAAAGAACAGAGGAAGGGAGGAAGGAAGAAGGGAAGGAAAAAAGGAAGGATAGAGGAAGAGAGGGAGGGGAGGAAAAGGTGGAAGGAAGGAGGGAAAGAAGGAGTGTAGAAAGGAAGGGAGGAAGGAGAGGACTGGGAAACATCTTACACAATTGTGAAAGCCAGTTCACTTATGTTCTTATTCTATGAGCTGATCTTTTTTTCAGAGAGTTGGGCTCTCTCTTACGCTGTAATACAGGGCCATGAGAAAATAGGTTTCATGAAAAGGGATTTTACAATATTACACAGTTGGCAGGGATGCAGCTGCATGTTGTAATGATGAATACTGGTCTAAAATAGGAAGATGAAAAGAAACATGGCATTAAAATGGTTATGCCATTTTTTTCCGTGAATGAAACTCACCCAGTATTGATTTTGAATGATGGCCTAGTTCTAGGAGCAGACATTTAACCAATAACAGAATTTCCTTAATATTCTGTAAGGAAAAGGCACTTTGAAACTAAATATTGTGTCCATATATGAAAATTTATATTCTTTTTGTAGTGTTTTTGCTCTTAATAGATTTCTCTGGATGGGGAGTGATGGGAAGAAGGGAGTGGGTCTCTAATCAGCAAGCCACTATTGTCTAGCAGAGAGAGGCTAGTAGCCTGGACCAGAATGGCCAAAATGTAGAGAAGTAGATGGAGCCATTTGAGAGATATTTGGGAAGAATATCAGAGAGATGTTGTCAATTTATTTCGAGTTTGTGAAAGGGAATGGGGAGTAAGTGGAATCTCCCCTATGTTTCTGTCTAGATCACCTACCTGCATGAGAAATACTTAAGATATAAAACACTGAATGATTACAAGTGACACAAGTGGAGGTACACATAGAGAGTTGTTTGTCTTCTGTATTTCCATATAAACTGAGATTATAAAGAGCATTGTCTTTTACTACATGCAACCTCATGATATGTGATTTTGGAAGCTATTGCCTTCATGGCAGGCATCCTCTGAGGGCAATGCTTGGTATAAAATATTACTCAAGGAATAATGACTTAAATATGATAGCATCAATAGTTGATGTAGGTATGATGAATAACAACAAATATTTGATATAAAAATCTTACATATTAAATGTTAATGTGAGTATTATGATATGTATTTGAAAAGAAAATTAGAGAAATGATTTAGGGGCCTTTGCAACCTCTCGTGATTACAAGATGTTGAATACTATTTTCTTCATGGTAAGCATCCTCTGATTTCAAAGTATTACTCAAATAATGATCTAAATATGATAATAACATTAAGCAATGCGTGTATAAGAATAACTCAACTATATAATATATAAATGTTATATAATAAATTATAATATGAATGATAAATAATATTTTTAAATGTAACATTTTTGCTAGGTAACTTTAGTTAATAGAAGATTCTAAAACTGGGTACAGAAATTTGCATGTTTTTAGTTGTCTAAATGTTACTTGCATGCTGCCATATTTTTAAGGATACAACAAAAACATGGTAGGAAGGCAAGCTTTAAAATTGTAAAATAGGCAATTGGACAATGGAGCTAAACAAAATTTTTCATTGAGTTGAGAGCGATCGTCTAGATTGGCCAGATGATAAAGCCAAACAGCCGTCCCTCTACATCATAGATGCCCTGTGATGGGCGCATGGCATTGCCATTAGTTACATCACCGTCCCTGATGAAATGGACCCCAGTGCCATGTGATATAAGTGTTGTCATGTAGTGAACATTTCAGGAAGGAGCAATTCCCTCAATTTTATTCTTGGAAGAAACACTTATTTACTTTCTACCTATATAAGCAAAGCATTTTGATCACAACCGAAGGATGGCTTAGTAACTTTATTTTCAATTAATATCATGACTAATTCTTGTGAGAAAGCAAAGCAAACACAACAGACATTTTGCAGCACTTTCTTGGAACCAGATACTGAGTACGCAGGAAGTTTGGTCATGAAATAGGTCAAGGCAGTCCTGTAGCTGAGAGCCTATGATGCAATCTGGATATTGCATTGTAAATTGTATGATGAATCTGTGTAATAAGAAACATAGGGACAGACCAGAGGCACCATATGCTATCTGAGATTTGGTGGCTGACTCACGTTTTGGTGAACAAGTGGAAAAAGAGTTCCATGGAAAGAACAGAGGGCAAGCACAGAATGGGCGGCAGGTACCATGCTGGACAACAGCAAAAACAGGGTAGTGCACAGTGAGTGGTGGTGTGCCGTGTTTGGGGATGGGAGAGATTGCTGGGCTCCTGAGTGGGCAAAGTAGACGTGGGCAAGATAGTGCACACCCTTTAATGTTACATAAGGATGTGGTCATCTTCCTCTGGGAAATGAGGGAACGAAGGCTGTGGAAGTATTTTACATTTAAAATCATGTTTTGTGGACTTACAAATGCTTATCAGTTAGTATCGTAACAAAGGTTCCTGTTTATTTGAAGGAGCTGTGCTATTAGTTGCAACATGCTTCAGTTTTGCAAGGTGATATCTCTTTGGTATATTTCTCATGGAAAAAAATAATTTAAAGCTTTGATTTGAAGAGATCTTAGGGCACTATCCTGCCAATTACCAAGAGACTGACTTATTTCTTTATGCTGAATACCGATTATCTTTGAGAATTTCCATCCCTGGGATTCTTATTGTTGCAATAATTGTTGCAATTTTCAAGACGGTTGCATTTCATGGTCAGTTCATAACAAATCAGGAACTCATGCCTCCACTGATACTGTAGCTTCATGAACTGAAAGTTTAAATACATAAAAGAATAAGAAATATTGAATAAACACTTTTGAAAAAATGATTGTCAAGATATGTTTTCCGAAGAAAACTTTAAAAAATTTTAAAGATATTTGTTTTCCTTATTTTCCCAAGAAAAGTCACATTTTAGATCTCATATAATGCTGTTTTATTTTTTAAGATTTTGAAAAATATCTAATACATGTAAGCAGAAATCTATTGTCCTTAAAAAAAGAGTAGAGAGGTACTTCTTAATACTTCATTTTAATTCATTACTTTTTAAATCTCAACAATTTTTAAAGTGAAATTATTTCACTTTCCTTAGGAAGTGTACCCAAATGTAAATGATTGTACATCTTCATTTTCTTCGCTGTATGCTGTGAATTCTTCTCCCTTAAATTTGTTGAAGAGATGAGTTCATTAATTTAAAATAATTATCTATGTGAACTTGGCATTATATATTCTTTTTATATTAGCATTAAACATGTTCAAAACTCAATAGCATCTATTGTTACTTAGGTTAAAAAGCTTAATAGAAAATAGCAGATATGGTGCTTTGATGGAGAAAGTGCAAGTTTATTTTTTCCTTTCCAGTTTTAGTCCCTAAGGATCACTGATTAAAGACTTATGCCATCCTCTCATCCTTTAGTAACCTAATACTGTAGTGGAAATAATTCTGTTCTTAGAATGGTAGTGGGGGGATTTGCTTGATTTTTATCACGTAATACCATATTGAGTTGATTTTCTTATTATCACAAATAGACTCATGTAATATTAGGCAGCACCATTCCTGAATAAAAGCAGAGGAGAACAGGATCCACCCAACAGTGCCTTGCGTGTGTCTGATGTTCCCTTGGATGGAGAACTGTTCGGATATTGATGGCTTGTTTCAGGCACCTTGACAGTCTTATCATAGACCCTAGCCATGGACCATGAAAAATGGTTTCTACAGGGGCTTGAGAGAGAAAATGAAGAGCTTTGCATTTTCTCTTGGCATTTCCTGCTATTGTTAAAAAGGTCAGATGTACAATTTAAAATGTTCCACGCGTGGAGCATGACAAATGTCACATAGAAAATGAAACTGCTTTAGTTGGCATTTTTGGCTAATTTCCAAAGGGTACCATTTTTCAGCTTTCCCGTCTCATGGATTTGCAAATTTTGGCTTGTGCAAAATGCCTGCCCCACTGTGAATCATAGGCAGGGAAATGCTATGTGTAAGATATGGAAATTGTGTATAGATGAGAACAGCAAATTGAGAATAAAAGTGAGAAATTAAATAGCACCAAAAAAATATATAGTCAGATAACTTGCAAATTACTCTGTCAAAACTATTAAGGAAGCTTGCAGTTGGTGAAATAAAATGTCTGACACTCATCAGTAGAAATACCCAAACACATTCATATGTAAAGAAAGGAAAATCAATTCTATTTTATTATACTTTTGCTTGGCTGAATGGCAAAACTAAATTCAGTTACCTGTGGGCATGGTCAAATGACCCCTCTCATAATTTGATACTTGGAGGATGAGTTGATGGAGAGTTTTGAAAGAAATTGGATATTATATATTAAAATTTAAAAAGAGACTCACTTCTCTCTCCAGCAATTCTTTCTCAGGAATCTATCCTACCTACATATGCACAAAGATGCATTGTCTTTGTCTATTTGAGCTGCTATAACCAAAATAACAAGACTTGGGGGCTTAAACAACAGAAATTTATTTCTCACAGTTTAGAAGGCTGCAAGTTCAAGATCAAGAGGCCAGCAGATTCAGTGTCTGTTGAGGGCCTGACTCCTGGTTCATAGATGGCAGTCCTCTCTGTGTCCTCACATGACAGGAAGTGGGAGGAGCTCTCTGAGTTCTCTTTTATAAGGTCACTAATCCCATTAATTAGGCCTCCACCTTCATGACCTAATCACCTTCCAAAGGTCTTACGTCTTAATACCATCTCATTGGGGGTTAGGATTTCAATAGATGAATTTTGAGGAGACACACACATTCAGTCTATAGCATGCATGTACACAAGCAGATGCCCACTGCTACTGAATTTCTCTCATCAAGGGAATGAGTAAATGAATTATTGTGTACACTTATCATATAAAACTACTTTTCATTTAAAAGGAAAGAAGCAAAGCAAAATCGAAGATAAATAATATTCACATAAATCTCTTAAATCTATATATGCATATAGATACTTGCATATCACATGTACATCAACATGCACATGTGTATTTATATGTTTACACACATGTGCATGTGGGCACACATATGTATTTAAAATGTTTCATGTGTGCTTACATATATACAAACATGTGTATGTCATTCCCTAGAAAGAAGTCCAGAAATAAACAAATTAACAGTTTACCTCTGAGAAGGGAAGTAAGGTACAGTGCGTCAAAGAGGCAGGGATTGGCAGAGAACATGAAAACTACAATTGTTCCTACACTTATGCATTTTTTGAATTCTTCACAATAAGCGTGAGTATTTTAAAAAAAAAATCATCCCAAAGGCTATGCAGATCTATGTGTGCATAGAAGCCATGGAGAGAGCAGATGTTTTCAATAGGTTAGAGAAGAATAACACTTTAGGATTTGTACTCAACTGATGGGATAATTTTTGCCCAAATCCATTGGGCCAGAGTTGCCTTGCATGGAAGAAAGCTACACATTTAATCAAATACAACCAACCCCTTAATATTTGGGAGAATGACTGATGAGTTGTCAAAGTGATTATACCCATCGGCCTAATTTTGATATTTCGGCAAGGGACCTCAGAAGTTTCTGGAAGCTTTCCTGTGGGTCATTGGGAATCGACTCACGGGGATATATGGCTTGCAGATTTTTCTTCTTTATTGTTGCATTTCTTATTATTCATTGCCTTTTTTGGCTTGGGAGAAGCCTCTCATAGAAATGAGTGATACACTATATCATTTACAACATCTTTCCTTTCAAGCATTATATTTCATATCCTGGAAGCAGCTATTGCACATGAAAACATTTTCTTTCTTCCCTAAACCTTATTTCCTGGCCTCACTCAAGCCACCCTTTAACTTTGAGATCAATTTGTCTTTTTGAAAGCGAGCATCTGCTTGCTCATCATAATTCCGTTAGCGACCAGTAGGTTTGACAGATTCCGTCTGAGCTTTAAGGAATCATAATTTGCCCTCCAACAAATAATAGCAATCATGATAAAAACAATAAAAATAGTGCATTTTTTTAGTGTTGACGTGAGTTTTCTTGCTTGATTTTTACAACACTGCCACAAGATACCCTGTGTAAACCCATGCAATATCTAGGAAACTGACAGTAATTTAAAGGCGATGGAACTAAGAAGTGACAGAGCATGCACAAGCTGAATGCTACTCCTCTAGACCCCTAAGGGCCACCCTCACGCTATTCCAGACTAACCTTGCTATGTGTGGGCTGTCCCTCACACTTGCCCTTTACCTGTCTCTAACCCCTTACAGAAAAATGACGTTGAGCTGTCAATTACCCCCCTGAGAAGGACACCAGAATCAGCCATAGATGGTTTCCTGAAGACACTGGCTTGATTCATATCATCGGCCATCGCTTATTTCAGCTTCTGCTCTATGCCAGGTGCAATGTGTTGCTGTGGTCCACTGAGCTAAGGAATTCCTCAGAAAGGATACTGAAAACACATCAGAAAACATTACACAGTCTGAGTAAACCAAATTTCTGTTCCGCCTGGGAATGCAGTGTGAGTTCTGGTTAGCATAATCCCAAGTAACAATAAATGCCAAAAACCTACCTATAACATAAATATTTGAGGCGAGGGCACTTCTGTCATACAACTGAAGGATGATTGTGGATCTGTCTTTTAATATGGCTGTTGAAGCATTGGTGGTATAGCTACGAAACTAGCATTAACTGAAAGGACCCAGAAAGAATGGAAGCACATAAGCTTCTTGGTCTCCTCTATTTGGAAGACTTTAGCTCCATCCAACAGCCATCTTCCAGGTCATCATTAGGATCTTATCATTCCTCAAACTTCCCCTTTCCTGTTCCTAACCCCTTACACAAGAGTGGAGCTGAGCCATCATTGGTCACACAGAAAGTAATCACTGAAGTCCGTGTTCCGCTCTGAATTCTTAACACTCTGAAATTCTGGACCTAAGCTGAAGCTTCTGGTCTTCCAGATAATGGCTCCTTCCCTCCAGCTGTGATAGGTCTCCCATCAAGCCTTGTAACTCCCTGAGAACTGCATCTCCTTTCAGCCACCAAATGGCTAGCATAGAAAGCAGGATCTGACTTTAACTCTCATGGACACCCTTGACTCCTTCCTCTCCTTGGGCTGAGCTCACCTGGCCATACTCTGGCTCTATGTACACCCAGATATCAGTTTGTTTGGTCCCATAGCACTGCTGGAGGCACTGGAATCGTGGCATGGATTGACTGCACTATCAATAGGTAGTTTCCAGAAACAGTGGAGATCTTACTGATTGCCTGCAATCTATTTAAACTCCCTCCTCATCAGCTTTTATTTCCATTTCCCATGGCATCTATCCAGGTGTTTTACATCTTCCTACCTTGGTTTTTATTAGAAAACATTGGTTTTCTTAGTTTTCATTGTATCACCATGTTCTCTTTCTATTCAACAACTCTGAGAGGTCCTTCTCCACTTACTTCTTTTTTCATTCTTAAATATTGGCCTCTCCAAGATTTTCTTCTGGACTCCATTCTCTTCTTTATATTTTATCTCTGACTGATTCAAGCTGCCCACATAGCTTGAGATACCATCTCTATGTGAATGATTCTTGTCTTTATTTACAGTCCAGACCACTAACATCAGTTACAGAGTTTCTATTTTTAACTCCTATTAGAAAGCTCTATTTGAATGTCGCATTGACATTCCAAGCTCAACACGTGCAAATGTTGACAGATATTTTCCTCTGAAACCTATTCCTCTCTTTGCACCCTCAGGTTGGTCAAAGGTACCCCGTATGCTAGCGTCTCTGAGATAAGAACTCAGTAGTATTTTACTTCTCCGTCCTCACCACATATGTAAACGGCCCTCTAGATCCCATCGTTTCTGCCCTGCGAAAGATCCCTGAATATGTGCCCTCTGCTCAATGCCCACAGTTCCTGCTGTAATTCTTGCCTTCATTATCTCAGTTTGGATGGCCACTTAAATCATCACTCTTCTACTTCCAATCTTTCCTTCATGTTATTATCATATGCATCTTCTGATTCTCAGATCTGATGACTTTATTTCCTAATTAAAAACAAATCATGATCAGACCTCTCCAGTGGCTCCCTGTTTACCACTCGGGAGAACCCAAGATCCTTGAGTCAATACAGAAGGATCTTTAAAATGTGCCCCTGTCTCCCTTTCCAGCATGAGCTCCCTCCACTCTCTCCCATGTACCCTGTGCTTGCACCCTTTCAAATGAACAGCTGGCAGTTCCCTGAGCACACCCTGCTCTCCTATATGCCCCTGAGTCTTCCTTCTGACAAGCTGTACCCAGATGTCTTCCTCCCCACTCTCCATCTGGGAAGGTCCTGGTCATTTATTAGATCCAGTGAAAATGTTTTTCCCTCCTTCATTTTCTTGGAGGGTAAATATATATAAGAATGTCTTGACGTATCTTTGTGTTTCTGATGCTTAGCTCATTTCTGTCTCAATACTACTTAGCAAATGATTTTTGGATTGACAAATGCATGAAGGAGATGATTCTTTGCTAAATTACAGAATATTAGAACCACAGGTGAATTCAGGCCTAAAAAGGGGGAATTATTTTATATTTTGAAATTCTTCAATGTGTTATTAAAAATATTTATATTTGTCCCATTTGTGCAAAGTGTTGAGAATTTAACAGAATGAGACATGAATGGTCTAAGGCTTTATGCATCATAGCACAGCTGAAGAAATGTAAGCAGTCTCTTGGCATTTCTTCTCAATCTTTGGTAAGAAAAATTCCTGTGGTCACAACTGTACATTGGCAACATAATCCCAATCTTGGAAAATAAGGTCACATACTCCTTTGTTTCTCTTTCATCACCTTGCATTTTACTCCCCTTGTGTTTACTGTTCTGGGTTTAGGTTTCTGGTTTTTAGAACATGGGCAGGGGGTGGAGGTAAGCATCCTTGCTCTAGTGAGATGATGGCATGCCTTCCAGATCTGGTATCATTTTGTGTTCTTGACAAGGGCAATACTTTTCCTTGAATAGTTGCCTCTCTCCCAGCTTCCATCCCTGAGGATGATGCAAACTCTCTCCTCTTGTTGCTAGGGTCACGTTGTCTAGTGGACCCGCCAAATGTAAAGAAGGTCCTGCTCAGACACATCTTCTCACCCTGATGCTTGTACTTTACCAGCCGGGAGTGAGTCCAGAACCTTCCACTACAGGCAACAGTATCAAGTGGTCCCTGGGTTTTGGAGGGAGCATCAGCCACCTCTCTACCATGGGGTAGAGCAGCGGTCATGTTTGCTACTCTGCCCTCCTTGTATTTTCTTTCTGTTAGTTAAGAAATGGGTTATGAAACCCCGATAACCGCTCTGTTGAGTGGAATGGTACATACAATAAAAGTTTAAAAGGTTTGGTTCTGAGAGTAAGCCCAAGGTACATCTGCTGTATTACTTGGTGACAATTAGTTTTTATTTTAGTTTATCAGGTGGCTTTTTCTTTTTATAAGCTTAACGTTTTTGTTAGACTCAACAGACTTCAAATTGCATTTCAATAAATACAATCAAAACAAATATCACGTAGAAAAAAGGAAAAGAAATTCAGACACCATACATGTTGCTTGTTAAAGTATGCATATGGGCATTGAATAGAGAGAATTACAACTACATTTATAACTTTTTCTTATTCCATAGCATATCAGATGACTTTGCTTTAGTGCTGATTCTTACATTTACTCTTAGGAATTGATTTTGAAAGAGAATGCCCATTAAGTGAGGTATCTGGAGACACACCCATCAACACACATATATGTGTGTATGTCCGGGGTAATTAAAAACATTAATAAACCCACACATCTGTATGCATGCCCTCCCGCTCCCTTCCCCTTGGACAAGGAGGTCTGAGGAATGAAGGAATTCTTATCACCCTCTTGGATTCTGCATTCTCTGCTCCCTTCTGGCCTTCCCAGGATCCACACTCTGGTCACCTGCATATCCAAGTGGTTCATTGTAATAGTAACATGTATTGGAGGGAGAGGTGAGGGTGTCATTACAGAGCCATGAGAGGATGGAGGAGAGGGTGCTTTTCTATTGGACAACAGGAGGAAACTGGTAACCTGAATTGACTCATGCAGCTGTCTGTCCAATAGTTCTAGAAATCTATGTTAAAAGCGATGCAGATCTATGGATCCTCAATGGTGGATTATTCATCTACAGACACCCCTAGAGATCATTTAATCAAAACCTCATCTTAAGGGGCTGGCCCCGTGGCCGAGTGGTTAAGTCCTCGCGCTCCGCTGCAGGCGGCCCAGTGTTTTGTTGGTTCGAATCCTGGGCGAGGACATGGCACTGCTCGTCAAGCCATGCTGAGGCAGCATCCCACATACCGCAACTAGAAGGACCCACAACAAAGAATATACAACTATGTACCGGGGGACTTTGGGGAGAAAAAGGAGAAAATAAAATCTTAAAAAAAAAAAAACACCTCATCTTAATGATGTAGCTCATTCCTTTGGATAAATGAGTAATTGGTAGCAGAGAAGGGAAGGATTAGGGACATGCCACTGGTCTGAAATCTGAAATCCTTGCCCAAGATCTTATGAGAATACCCTCTACTGCACAGCCGCTTTTTCTGTCTGTGAGATTTGAGGCATCCAGACAATTGTTTATCAAGGCTTGACTATTACATTAAATGCTATAATCTTGTAGCAACTGGGTCAATTTGTTTTCTAAAGAAAGTCACTATTGTTGTTATTTTCCTAGGGAGAGTTTCCAAGCTAAATATATTCCTCCCAAATAATAGAGAGTTTGCTTTTGGTCAATATTGCCTGAATGGCTATAAGTAAACCTGCCAATCCATTGAGGATACATTTAGATCAGAAAAGAGCTATGTGCTGCTTTCATTAATATTTCAAATTTCCACTTAGTCCTAAAAATCTGAGGCCATGAACATTTCCTATATCACTTTTAAGTCAGGCTGAAGATAATTTTGCATCTTTGGAATTAGATGTTCTTCAGCTAAGAGCCACGGATGCCCAGGGGTCTGAGAACCACCCCCCCCAACTTGTGCAACACTTTTTTGAGTAGGTGAAAAATGTATTTTCCATTGAGAGGAGTGTCTCTTCAAATAAGTCTGTGACCCAGAAAAGATTAAGAATCCCTGATTTGGATTTTGAGTGTCATGACCATTCACTTAGAATGTAAGAGGAATTTCTTCTTAGTATATATGAGATTGAGCCATATGGGATTGCCATTTGCTTGGACCTGAAACTGTGAAATATTGTCATTTTCATATATTTTTCATACATTCACATATCTCTTCTCCTAAATAGAAAGGTCCTCACGGAGACAGGGCATATATCTGCTTCACGTCCTCACCAAACTCTGTAGAGAAGATAGCTAGGAACAAAAAGCCTTTTCTCGTTGAGGAAGGATTACTTTTGAGTCAGACACATCTCTTTTGAAATCTCATCTGTGTGCTCCAGAGTGAGTTAATGCAACTTTCTGGTAAACAGGGATAATGAGACCTCGTAGGGTTGTGGTAAGGATTCATAGAAGTTGTACATTGTACAATAAATGTACGTTTCCTTGCTCCTTGGGTGACAAAGATGACACAGAGGATGATGCCAATGGTCTTCTTGGTATTTTATGCACATCAATAACAGCTCATATCTATTGAGTGTTTACTGTGTACCAGATATAACTATGTGCTTTAGGATATTCATTCTCATATGAAACAAGTGTCTAATTAGTCCTTACTATCTGACCAACACTGAAGACAGAACTGTAATTAGCACAGACAGCTCCCTGCAGTCATGGTGTACATGTTCTAACTTGGGGAAATGAGTTCAAAAAGACAGGCTCAGGAATATAAATGGGACAAGTGATGATAATCAACTCATGATCATTAAAGCAGGATGGGAGTTGGCAGGGATTGAGGAGGAGCTAGATTAAATGAGGTCAGGACAGGTGTCTCTGCTAGGTGGCATTTGAGTAGACAATAAAAGTAAACCTTATTTCTTTCAGTCTTCACAGTAGGGCCAGAAGGTGATACTGTTATTTATTATCTCCATTTTATAGACATGGAAACTTGAGAATTAGGCCAGGTGAATAACTCAGCAGTCATCAGACAAAGACTGGGGCTAACAGCCTTTGAAAAGTTAGACTCTTGGGCTACAGTCACCCTCTGTTAACATCATACCATCATATACCATGCCATTCGTTATACCATGATGAAAAGGCAGAATACACCTCAGTTCTTTTTACCAAGGCGTGTCCACCATTTAATTTGCCTCAATCAGTTACCCTTAAACCATTACCAAGAGAGCAACAGAAAAACACCATGAATGGTTTCAATGTCATTTAAAAATTCCCAACACTGTACTTGTAATGTTTTGTTAGTTAGAAAATGGTGAGTCTCATCTCATTGGATAACATTCTGGACCTTAATGTGGATACCTTGCCGTGAGCGTTAGAGTTGTTCTTAGTTGCCATAGAAACAACCCTGTCCCTTCATCTCTCACCACAACCAACTTGGCAAGGATGGACGGACATATTCAGTAATGAGGTGGTAGATGTCACAAGAGATCAGAAGTTAATGGAGAAGGACCAGCTGTTCAGGAGAAGAGCCCCCTACAGTGGAGACAACAAAGATGCATGAGAGAGAGTTAAATGAGTCTTTTAGAGGTCCTTCCACTTACTGATCCATTCACTCCTTCACTCATTCATTCACTGGATATTGATGAACCATTGTTCCAGACTCTGAGGATACAGTAGTAAACAGGATACACAAATGTCCTTCCCTCATCTTAGTTGGGGAGGACGAAGATAAACAAGTAAACAAATCCATTAAGGACAGAATCTCAGATTCTGATCAGAACTGTGAGGGAAATAGGAACTGTGAGAGTAACTGATGTGGGTGGTGGAGATACTTTAGATTGTGTGACCAGGGCAGGTGTCTATGAGGATGAGGAATTTAAGGTGGTAGAGGAAGGACAAAAAAACAGCAGTTCAAAGAGCAAGACACATACATCCAAGACAGATATTTTGGCCTAAACATTGGTCTTTTTGCCATGCTAAAGACCATGCTATGAAAGAGCCCTGCAAGTTTGCTAAAATTTAATAAAATTAACTGTAGGAATTCATGGTCACACTCCAGGGAACCCAACTTTATTTGTGGCTGGTGGAATTAGAAGGGATGCATTGCTAGAAATCCCATTTGCAGTTTCCAAAGCTGGTGATGGACTACAACCAACAGTCTATCATCATTTACCAAGCAAAGAAAAATGCACAGAACCTGGAAAGGAGAAGTATCTTCCAATAAATCCTGGTCTTTTCATAAGCCAAAATTCTATGGTGATTTCCATTTTAGTTGAGTCTGTGGGTAGGTGGATAATTAGCTAGATGTTTCTGAAATAGGAGGGAAGTAGATGAGTGAAAAAAATAAAGGGCAATTCCTATTTAATGCTAGGAAAAAAGGTTGATCAGGCAACATTTTAAGGAGAAATGAGGTAATTTTGGTATATAAAACTGTAAAATTTTGGAATGTGATACCATTGATGCTAAAGTGAATTATGAAAAAAGATTATATAAAAATATATTTGAACAGCATGATATAAATTTCTCTCTATGTGTTAGTTACCAAAACTTGAACATAAACGTTTTCAAATACACACCTGTGCAAATGTCAGGAATGGCAGGTGGTATATCATTTTTTATATTTAAAATGTATGTGGGAGTGAAAGGAAAAAGGTAAAAAAAATTGTCAAATTTTGAATTTTAATGAAAGAACGTATTGGAAATATGAAAACATTATTTAGGACTTTGTTCTTTTAGAATCAGATCAGACATGATGCTGAAAATAGTTCCTCAAGTTTTATTGGCACTGGTTCAAAGTAAACATGCTAAACATCAGGAAGCAATAGTGTAAGGAACCCAAGAGCATTAGCCAAATGGACTTCGTATTTCCTCATTCGCCTGTGTCTAGGAAATAAGAAAGATCCATAGGGTTAGTCTAATTAATTAGTATTTTATTTCCGTGGTGAAATAATGAGTGAGGTTCAGCACGCCCAGTGTCTTCATCTGGAACTTTCTTCAAATCACATGGTAACTGTATTCGGTGATAAAATTTCACCTGGAATTCATCTGGGAGTTGATGAAGAGAGGATCACAACTCTGGTCCCAGAGCATTTCTTCCATTGTGGATCAGCCGAGCTTAGCTGCTAAGAAATGGGCGGACCTGGACCATTCTACATATGAAAGATGCTTGCTCCCACGGTACTCTAAAACAATACATCAAAACAACTAGAAAAATTGCCAGATTTATACAAAACCTCTTTAATCCAAAATGATAATGCGTTAAGCCCTTTTGATTTATTGTGTGGTCATGTATGAGTTTGCAATTGTTATAGTTGTGGCTGATTTTGACAGGATTGATGTAGGGCCAGTTTATGGGGCTATGTATTAAGCTGCTTTTGTTGCTCTATATTTGCATTTTAAGAGGTCTATAATGCAAAACATGAATTCCCATTGCAATATTTTGTAAAGTGTAACCAATATTTATTCCATCTTCCCCCAGACACTCAAATACTAAGCCAGTATTTCAACCTGTAGTGCAGATATCGTGGCATCATATTGGAATTAGAGTTATGTAGAAATTTTGCAGGTAGAACTGGCCAAGCTTGGAGACTGATTTTAATGACGGATGTTGGAAGTGAAAGAAGGAGCTAAGTCTGGGAAGACTTCATGTTTCTGGCTGGAATTACTAGTTGTTGAGGGAATGAAAACCACAGGAGTTGTGGATTACTCATAAATGTACCTCATTTATCATCTCTCCTCCCCATATTCTTCTCCTTGCCTCAGTTCAAGTTCCCGTTGTCTTCGTTCTGCATGATTGCCATGTTTCCTTCTCTGGAACCTCCATCTTTGGTGAATCACCTAGAAGTATCTTTAGAAAATGCAGATGTGGTCACCTTTCTTTCCCACTCAAAACACTTTAGTGGTTCCCTGCTTTTTATAGCATCAAGTTAAATCTCCATCTCTGGTGAGCAAGTTGATGAAGACCAGGTCAGCATCCTGATGGACCTCAGACCCTTCCCTTCAAGGTTCTGAAAATATACAACCTTCTCTAGAAGTTTTCTGTCTCTATGCTGGTCAGGTGTAGCCATGTCAACTCAAGTGCCTCTTTCTCATTACCTTCCTAAGGCTCTTATTTGTGTGGTACTAGTTGCCTCCATGACTGTCTTGCCTATACAAGTATGGACTGTGATGTGCCAGTCTAGTGCCCAGCATGTAGCAAGCTCTCCAGAAATGATTGTTTAGCTACTAGCACTCCCTTTGCTGTGGTCTCCCAGTCCTTTCATCACACTTTTTTCCTGGGTATCTTTCCTCTATAACTTTACCGTTGGCTCTCCCTGAATCAATAGGAATAATATGAGCTCTGAGGTTTGACTCTTGGTTCCTGATTTCATTGTTTTCTCCTGCACAGTCCAGGGCTATCACCTTCCTCTCTCTGATTCTTAGTTTGTTCATCTGTATAATTTTGATAGCTGTTCCTGCTGTCTACCATTTCTGTGATTATTGAATGGGCTCAAACATGCAAAGTGTCTGTGGATTTAATGGTAGTAAGATGCTGCATGAGAATCTGACCTTTGTTTGTCTCGCTCTGTCACCTTTCAACCAGATAAAGGTGTTGGCAACAATGCTCTTGGTCCCTTGGCTTACCGTAAAGATGATCACCCTTTTCGTAAATTGCATCTGGCCTGGGAAGAACCAAAAAGAACTAAAAGAACCCACTGGGGATGCCACAATTTTAGGCTTCCTTGGGGACAATGCCTTTTATAACTGCCGTGTTCCCTATGGGGACTCGGGAAGCTCTGCTTATGGGGTAATTATAGGAGATATTGGCTCTGGTGAAGCCTGAGGCATCTACACCAAGCAGAACCTAACGCCAAGGGTGTGGACCTTGTAGAGATCTTGCCTCTTTGCATCTGAGCCGTCAGCTGTTAAACAGAGCTCCCAGATGCCTGTAGCAGCTCTGCTGAGAAGCTCAGTTTGCTGTCCTATATCCTTCTGGGTTGGCTGGCACCATGGTAACCTTCAGGGGTCTTGTGATCTTACATGTTCACTTGAACCTAAGAAGATTCCCACTGGGCGTTAAAGAGCACGGATCAGAGTCCTTGTCATAGAATACCGACTTGACAAGTAGTTTCCTCTCCAATGCGTCTTCCCTGCTTGAGAAACTATTTCTTCCTCGGTAATCACTTTTAAAACCCAGCTCAACCTTTACCTCTTGCTATTTTCTTTCCTGACCTTCTCTCACTCCACGCTTTTTAATTTTTCACTCTGTCTTGTTTTTCTCTTTCCTAGTTTATGACGCAGTCTTACATATCATTTAATAACTGCCCCCAGTCATCTCACCCTTGTGCATTTTGCTCCTCTGCTATATCATGTACTCCTTGAGGATAGAGACCATACCTTACTCATCTTCCTTCTTCACAATAAATTCCCTTTCATGAGCATCCTACTTATTTTGTTTGTACACGGTGAAACTAATTTGTCAAGGGTGGCACGTGTCCTCTAGGCAAAATTTCACCATCGGGGACGATGCTAGAATCCATGATAAATTGTAAGCCTAATTCTAATTTATCGCAATTTTAAATATATGAGCTTGGTGCTAGTGTTGTCATTCTATATGATTTATTAATTTATCCAAACAGCAAATATTTATTGAGTTCCAAATCTGTACAAAGCATTACAATATGTACCACTGGGAAAAATGTAAAAAGTCAATTTCTACTGTAAGAGAAATAAAATATGGATATAACTAATTCCCAGACAAAGCAAGGGGATGAATCTGGACTTGTGCAGTGGGGATACAGAGGCAGCTTAATGCTGTTTAGATTGCAGCATTAGGAAAGGAATCATAAAAGAGGTGCCGTTTTAACTGGTTCCTAATGGAGATGTGGGAGAGGAGCCATTGAGCATGGTGGATGAGGGAATATGACAGGCAAAGTGTCAAAATAAGAAAGTGTGAGGCGTAATTTGGGAAGAAGAAGGGGACCTTATTATCTAAAGCAGAGTATGTTTCAGGATGGAGCAGAAAGTGAACCTGAGGCTAGGTTTGGGGATGACCCAGGGTACAGTGATTATGAGAGTAAAGAGTTTGGTCTTAATCTGTAAGTGTGAATGACCCTAGTTTCTAGAGAGATGATTCTATCAGCATTGAGTAGTATGGACAAAGGTGGAGGAGAAGGAGTTGGAGACTTCACTTTAGGAGTTTAGGGCAGACGTTCAGTGAGGGATGAGACAGAGTTAATAAGGGATATGGCAACAGTGGAAGGGAGAGAGGATGAACACAAGGGACCTCCCAAAGGTGGACTCAATGTGACAGCAGCAAGAGAGTGTACGGGGTAATAGCAGATACTGAGGGCAGGCTAACACACACACACAAGTTAGGAGCAGGGTCTGGTATTAGCAGATAACTCAAAGTAAATTGTAAAGATAACATGGTGGCTAGAAAAATGAAAGAGTTCTCTAGAAATAGAACAGTTTGAGGATTATTAGTTTCAGTTCAAAATCTCATACCCAGAGCCCCGGATCTGTGGTCTTAAGTAGTTCCATTAATTTCACATGGCAGGGGGAAGACAAGCTGAAGATAAATATCCCTGACAGCTAGATGTTCAGATACAAAACCTCCCTCAAACATCAGGGAACTTTATCTCCAGCTTTCGCTCACAGTCCCTGAATGTGAAAGGAAACAGATGCCCTCCATGACATCACTGGACCAGTGCTTATCTTAAGTCATGAAAAAGAAAAGAAAAGAAAAGAAAAGAACATGAGTTTGCTGTAGATGGTTTTGTAGTCTCTTGAGTATTCATCAGCTCTCCATGGTACTGAATTTATAATGGAGGCGTCTCATTGACAAGCTGAATCCCTGAACTGCGTGAAAGGCTCCCGGGTGCTGCTTTTATGCTTTCAAGCAGCCAAGCTATCATTTATAAAGCACTCCTCGAGTATCCTCATTGATGATGTTGGCCAAGGGGCCCTGTTGTCCCTGTTAAAATTCAAATCTTGCTCATGACAAAGTGAGAGCAGGATTTCAATAGACATTGGAGATTTCTCCAGCCATAATGAACACAAAATGCATTAAGAGACGTCATGGTATATGACAAGGTGCAGAGAACCTGGCTGTGTCCAAGATCATGGCAATGTCCATCTGATTACGGCTTCTCTCCGGTACCACTCCCTACAATGGGAAGCAGAACAAAACTGCAAACAGATGCAACTTCGCCATATGCATCTCAATTCATTCCTTCCTCATGGTAAGACCAAGTCTCACTTTTAACACCCTTTTTTTCACTGCCTTTAGATTTTGTTCTAGATGTACATTTTACTATTGTTATGGAAGCTTTATTTTTAAGTTAATCTCAAATGGACATATTTTTCCCTCCTACCACCACCACAGTGATCCAAAACGTGAAAATAATCCATAAAGACCACAGATACCATCTCTTGGCTACAATTATTACCTTCTTAATTGTCATGAAAACATGATGCCTTGGTTCCCACATGTTTTCTTACCCTCTTATGCAAAGATTTCATATGGGCTGAGATAAAAACTGTTTCATATGGATATGTCAAGGTTTTCCATCAAAGTTATAGCTTCTCTGCCCAAGTTTATTGGAAATCCCTATTGAGTGGAATGAATAATACTATTAAAATATATTGTATTAACATTTTGGAAATAACTGAATTTTCAGAACGAGTTCTTTAGCTTTTTAGCAATTTTAATAGCTAACTTGTGTTTCTAAAATCTTTCCCATGCTTCCTTTTAGGGTTATATACATTTTTGTTTGCTTGTTGACAGTGGTGGTGGTTTTGCTATTTATGTACACTGCTAATCTGGAAGCATCTCAAGAATGGGGACATTGTCTTATTTTAGCAAGAAGTGGGCTATCAGGTACCTGTGAAAAAAGCTTAATGAATATAGCTTAAGTTGATTACTGTAGTGGCTTTTTGTTATATTAGGGTCATACATCATTTGTTCCTACATCATTATTTTCCATCAGTTATTCAATTATCTCATAGATTTATAACCTCGAGGAATGTCTTATATCAGGCATCCAGAAAGTTCTCCTCTTTTTACATTTCAGCATGAATAAAGTTATTCTAAATTTTCACAGTGAAGTGTCTCGCCTTACCAAAGGGCATGTCTGGCTATAGTCACAAATAACATCAGTGTAACTGATGTAATCTCTAAAATGATTAAAGATGGTTTATAGATTCTATTTCTGAATGAGCTACTAGATCATCATATATTTCTAGGTGATTTTTTTTAAACTGTTGGTGCATTGCTTAAATTTTCAGTTTTATTTTCTGTGACATTAATCTCCAAGATTTGAAATCTACAGGAAAAAAAATTACTGATATTAATTATTGGTCTTTCACCTTTCTTTGTAATAGCAATTGACTGTGCAATTACTTTTGACAGTTATTAATTCCTTCATAATATTTTCTAGTCTAGAACTTCATTTTTACTCAATTTTTATCAACTTTTTGTTTTCATTAGTTTTATCCCCTCCATCCTTTGCACCAGATCTGTGTCTTTAATTCTTTTATGTCTTCCTTAGTGCTTAATAGTATATCCTTCGTTGCTGGATGTTAGCTAAATCTGTATGATTTGGCTTTATGCTTTTGTGATGGAGTGTTCATCTACACTGTTGCTTTCAGAGGAAGGATGTGATGAATTAAAAAAACGATTGAATCTTAGTTCAGAGACATTCAGGCATTAAAATGGAGTTTCCCATTTAGAGAAAAACAGTCCTTAGAGCTAGACACACCTTGATCAGCTGGCCCAAAATACTTTGCCAACCTGTCTGTACTGGGGGGAGCATCAGAGATGAATGTGGCCAAGGAGACACCTGTGGACTCTTATGGGGACTGTTTCTGAGCAAACTTCCTTTCTTCTGATAAAAGGGCCCCAACCGTCTTGAACCCACTACCTCCCTTCCCATTACCTGAATGTAGGTGACCTACATGGCCATCTTACGTCAGGAGCTACAAGCATGAGGACAGGATGAAAACTCACCAGCCAAGCATGGTGTGTGATGAGAGAGAGATGGCCTGGGCTCCTGTAGGCATTGTTGAGCAGCTGACCCACAAACATCTCTTGCGGCCTTTTTGTCAGGTTAAAAATAAGTCTCTTTCTTCTTTTTTAAAATTCCCAGTTTGGGCTTTTCAATCCATGCTGCCAAATACTCCCTAACTGAGACTATGGACTTTAATCAGAGATAAGATTTTACAGGCTAACATAAAATTGTACAATAAATGCAAAGAGACTGGATTTCAAAACATGGATCATAGAGAGGGCAAAATGCCATAAAGCTTTATTGGTGAGCCACTAATTATTTGGGAATTTTGAAAAAGAACATTTCTTTTGATTTAATTTTTAATCAAAATAAATGGAGCCAAAGGCAGTTTCTTCTCTCCTTAGCTTTGGAGAGTAGCAGAATCCAATAAAACAGGAGAGGAAGATTATCATTGCAGTGTTCATTTAAATGAGCAATTCCAGCATGGGAGTGCATGCCATTTGTATGCATCTGTTTTAATTTTTTGCAAACACAATGATGGTTAGAAATTTATGGAACTGATAAAAATAACATGAAATGCAGATCGTCCCAAATCCTCCATATCATACCAATGTGAAAGGAGAAGACAGAGGTCTGTGATAAGGGGTAACTGTATGATGGAGAGCCAGCCTGCCCTGGCAAGTCCTTGGAGATATGCCATGACCTGGTGTATAACTGGATTGTGAAAGAACACACAACATTGCAGTGGAATTTTACTCCAATGAGCTCAGCCCAACTACAATATTGGAGTGAAGGAATGTAGGAATTGTCTTTGGGTGTGTGTCCTCTCTTGGATCAAGGTACCAGGGTAACACCATTATATGAAAATGATAGAGCAAAGGTAAGATGTAAGAGAAGAGACAATCCAAGCAAGGGGGAAAAAAGCCGAGAAGAAAGGGGTGATGGAAAGGAGAATGGGAATCTCTGAAGGATGGGAGGCCCACGAGATCTCTCCAAGTGGTGCACATCAACAAAGGAAGCCGTCACTCAGCAGAAAGCTATGTCCCTCTATGGATAAATCCATAATGGCAGTGATGGGCTGGTGAATGATCCCTTAAAAAGACATGCCTTCTGAGATTTTACTTAATCAAAATTGTATGCATTTGCTTGTTTATTGTCTTGATCAGTATTTAAACAGTGATAGGGAATGTTAAAATGGTAGAGCCATGTGGAAAAAACAGCGAGAGTCTGAAGAGGGCATGCACAGGAGACAGTAGAGGAGATAACAGGGAGGCTGTGAGGCCAACATTAAAGTGTATGGCCCGAAGATGGGCTGAGCACGTGGACGAAAGAGAAGAATTGCAAAGGATAAAAATAATAGGACACTGAATGTCTAAAAAGTAGTGGATGTTCATAAGCAAAGATTATCACTGAGGAAGAAGAAAACACAGGGAATGTGTTACATCTCTGAGCAGAACGATCCCGAATGTCAATGGCACACACCAATCATAATTTAACACAGTGTTAAGACATCGACACTTTGCTAAAACCTCTTATGATGTGTCAGGACACTGACTATTACACCTGAGATAAATACTGTCACTTAAAAAAATGAATATTAGACTTAATTATCAATCTTCAGATTATTATCATTTCTTTAAACCATCTAGTTTATTTCCTAGATGAGCATATAATTGAAGTGAATGTTAAAAATGTTTGGCATATTTTATTCTGTTGTGTTTTTTTTGCTGACGCTTTTGAATCAGAAGTTTAAATACTTTAACAGTACTCTTAAAAACAAAACAAAAAATCTCAATGTGTCAAGAAATACAAAAGGAAAATTTGGATACCAAATAATTGAGGCTGTTTTTCCTGATCCATTTTACATGTTTCGGATGGAGATTTTGGTCTTTTTAGAAAGAAAAGATTCTATTTGTTGTTGCACCAAAGCAAAATTTCCAGAGATTGCATATTGGATTTAGCTTTAAAGAGAAAATCCTGGCTGTGTGGTAGGCATCATATTCAAATATTCAGTTAGCTAAGTCCAAAATCTTCCACCCTCTTCCCAAGAAACTTGGATGATAAAATGTAAAAGTGATCATCGTGTGCAGTTCAATTATCTGTAGTCTTTTTTTTTACTTTTCTATATTTCCTAAAGTGAACATGTCCTAGTTTCAAATCAGAAGCAATGATAACTTCTTTCTCCTTGCCAATCCACTTATGAGTGCTAAAGAGAAAAATGTTGGGCTGGCCAGGAAAGATGGTATTTAAAGGCAGGAGACAGAATGAGGTCACCAGGAGAGTTCTGAAGATGGAGAAGAGAAATGACAGAAAGCTGAGCCTGGAGCTCACCATCATAGCAACCTGGAGGTATTGGTAACTTTCAGTAGAGCACTAGTAATTTTGGTGGAGTGCTAGGTGCAGCCCAGTCAGAGTAAGTTTAATAGAGAACAGGAGTGGTGGAATTGGAGTCAGTGTGTACAGGCAGCAATTTTAAGGAGATTTTCTTAAAGGAAGAGAGAAATAGGCAATCACTGGAGGGATATATAGACCAAAGAGAAAATTATTCTATTTCTTTTAAGATGGAAAGTCTCACAGCATGTCTGTATGCTGTAGGAATGATCTAGAGGCATGTTGTATCAGTTTAGTTTAAGTTGTACTGCATTAACAAATATCCCTAAAATGTCAGCCACATGCAACCACAAAGGTTGATTTCTCTCTCATGTGACATATTCTCCAGGGATTGGCTGTGGCTCTTCTCTATCTCTTCTTCATTCCAGGACACAGTCTCATGGGACAGACACATTTCTGATTTTATGGCAAAGGGGAAGGAAAACATGGTAGAAACACATCAGAGTTCTCAGGGTTTTTTTCTTAGAAGTGGCACTCAAATTCCATTCGTGCGCCGTTGACTAAAGCAAGTCAGATAGGCATACGTGATGTCATTCAGATGAGGCAGGCAAACTCTTCCCAGGGAGAGACACTGCAAGTCTTATGGCCAAGCCTGCCATCAAACATGTTTGGTGTATATGTCTCCCACAGAGAGGGGTGGAAAGTACTTTGATCAATAACACAATATACCACAAGAGGAAAACAGTTATAATGTAGCAAGAGGGGGTTCTTTTAATGTTGGATTGGCAAGGGTTGATGAGATTTGATGTGTGATACTTAGCTTTAGATGGTGTTCCTACTATTTACCTATAATGAAAGGAGGGGAGCACAGAAAGTGGGGTAGTTATTGGTATAAGGGCAAATTGGTTGATGGGGGCTTATGGATGTTCTCTTCAAATTGTTACAATTTTTTCAGTAGGAAGTGAGATCATACACCAACAGTGAAGATGGGACTGGAGGATTGGGACTAGAGGAGGCAGGAGAAGGTGTTGGTCATTTAGGGAAGCCTTAAAGGAAATTTATTAGGGAAATTTAGTATGATCTCTAGGGTGAACCTACTGCAGATTTGTGGTCATGAATTTAAAGTGAGACCAGTCGTCATGGGTCTGTTTTCCTTCATCTGTGCTCATCAGAAAAGGTTCAGGTGTGCACTGGATGGAAAGTTGTATTACACCAGGATTAGGGTTTTGCCAAGCAAGAATCAAGAATTAAGAGTGACACCTGGGAATGGAGGGTGTATGCAAGATCGTGACTCTATAACTCTAAGAAACAAAGATCAGACATCACTATCCCCATCTTGGAAATGACGAAAGAACAAAACAAACATATTTGCCAGTTTGCACAGAATTCTGATTGTTTGTATGTCTAGGGTTTAGGGCTCAAAAAAGAATTAATGAGTTGCCTGTTTTCCACATAATTCACCATGTGTGAGTTAGAACAACTTTCAAGGTTTGTCCTAAAATGGGAACCATATAGCTTCTTGAAACTAAAGTAGTGAATAAGAGAAAGAAGTGAGGATATAGTTTTGTATTCTCCATAATAAAACCTGGAGCTTCAAGTAATTATACATGCAAATGGAACAAATTCATTATTTGTTCAATTTCTGCCTGAGAGTGGTGAGACCAAGCGGTTATATAATGTTAGGTGACTGATAAACTATTGTATGTTCTGTTGAAATTTCTTGGCTCAGGAAAAGTCCTTGTGCCATGTTGAAAAAAATTTACTTAGTGTCATGAAAGGGTAAACAAGATATGACAGCAAAACCATATATTGTTGAGACAAAGTAACATGAACCATATTTTCTCAGTAAATAAGTGGCTGGCTTAAGTTCTCATCATTTTGGGTCAAGATCTTATTTTGGTGTCTCAGCTAAAGTTTGGGGTGCCCTCTTAACAACCCATGGAGTGTTGTGACATTTGATTGTCTTTGAGCAGAAAGCATTTGTTGAAAATAGATTGTGCTGTGCAGGTAAGGCAGTTGCTATAAAAGGAGCACAGGTTTTGATACAGTTCATGAGAAGCTTCAAGTCTTGTTGGGAAAACCAACAAGACTACGATTAAGGAATAAGAGAATGGATAAGTAACTGCCGGGTTGTGTCGGGTAGACAATTACAGACTAAGGCAACACAGATGTTTTAAGGTGCTGATTGTGGGTTTTACACAATAATGGAAAATTGAAGGAAATGTCATCAGTGTGGGCTGAAATTGTCAGGGGGTGCTTTGTGCCTCTCTTGTATGGTTACCCTGTAAACAGTGTTAGCTGAGTTTGATATTATTCCCAGGAATGGTTATTTTGGCTTCTCTTCTTTTACCAGATAATTGCTTTACCCCATAAATCGGGAGATTGGCTCATAGATTCTGTGAATTTCCATCTCACTGCTAGGTGAAGTAGAGCTACCAACAAAATTGAATCACATTCATTGATTCCTTCATTGTGCCTTCCTCGAATTTGCCCAAATACATAATATTGACTCCAGCCCACATTCTTTTTTGTAAAATTTATTTTATTGAGGTCACACTGCTTTATAACATTGTATAAATTTCAGGTGTACATCACTATATTTTGGCTTCGGTATAGACTGCATCGTGTTCACTACCAACAGTCTGGTTTCCAACTGTTACCATACGTATGTTCCCCTTTTCCCATTTCACCCTCCCCCAACTCCATTCCTCTCTGGCAACCATAAATCTCTCTGCCTTATTTATGTGTTTGTTTATCTTCTACATGGGTGAAATCATAGGTTATTTGTCTCTCTTTGTCTGACTAAATTTTGCTTAGCATAGTACCCTCAAGGTCCATCCATGTTGTAGCAAACAGCACGATTTTATCTTTTTTGTGGCTGAGTAGTATTCCACTGTATGTGTATATATATATATATATATATATATATATATATATATATATATACCACATCTTCTTTATCCATTCATCCATTGATGGGCACTTGGGTTGCTTCCAAGTCTTGGCTACTGTGAATAATGCTGCAATGAATACAGGGGTGTAAACATCTTTTCAAATTAGTGTTTTCATGTTCTTTGTATAAATATCCAGAAGTGAAATAGCTGGATTATATGGTATTTCTATTTTTAATTTTCTGAGAAATCTCCATACAGTTTCCCATAGTGGCTGTGTGGTCCAATGCATATATTTAAGCTAATTTCAAAATCTACTTTACTTTGATAAATCACCTCATATGGATTCCTTGTTTTTTCTTCACTGTAAAATATCTCCATGATTCCTCTCTCAATAAACCAAAGGTCAGGTATGTTGGGATTACACTTAGACTAAATCTTTAATGATCCATCCTTTACTGAAGCTAAACACATCCATCATATTAACCCCACAGCAAGTTCAATTGTATTTTCTCACATAAGTCTTTATTATTTTTAAACAGGTTATGCAGTTGGCATAGAACTTCAGGTTGTCTACACAGACAAAATATACGATATACAAGTTCAGTGCTCATAATTTAACTTGTAGTTTAGAATCATGTTTACTGATTTTAATTATAGATACAAACTGTAATGTACCAAATTTCCCAGTATTAGTCCTTTATTTTTAAAATAACTGTTAATTTGTTGTTTTCCCTTTGCTTATTGTATACTAAAAATAAAAATCCCTAGCAATGAATGGGTCATTTTTATAAACTTGCAAAATATGCAAGTAGAGATTTGATCAACAGGATTTAAACAAAGTAATATTTTCTTCCATATTCCACTGCTTTTGTGTTTTTATCAGATAATTAATTTTCATGGAGTTTTTAATGATCTATTTGTAGTAAATTTAGGGAAACATATGTTCATTTTTCTTTTAGTCACACAGTTGAATATCTTGAACACATTGTCAACATCAAAATTGTCCACATCAAATGGTGAGTATTAAAAATTTGTCTTTGGGGCTGGCCCAGTGGTGTAGCAGTTAAATTCACACACTCTGCTTGGGCGGCCCAGGGTTCACTGGTTTGGATCCCGGGCATGGACATGTGTGCCACTTACTTATCAAGCCATGCTGTGGTGGGCGTCCCACATATAAAATAGAGGAAGATGGGTACAGATGTTAGCTTGGGGCCAATTTTTCTCAGCAAAAAAAGAGGAGAATTGGCCGTGGATGTCAGCCCAGGGCCAATCCTCCTAAAAAAATAAATAAGTAATTTGTCTTAGAGGTGAAAGCTGTAATTCATCCTATATCCAAGCTATCGATGCTTCAATTATTACATATATGTGTGTATACACACATACATTTTAGCATAATAGTTTACTGAAAGACCTCTTTTTCTCTTCAGTATAACTATGACAAATAAAATTCTACCAAAAACCCTAAGATTCAGTGTCCTGTTGGACATTTTCAATGTGCCTATAACGTCTTTTGTGATATTTCAAAATTTGAAATGTTCATTACCCCACATAGACAGGTTTCATCTTGTGATGATGAGTTAGTTGATCAGACCTGTTACAGTGGGAACTCTTTAGGTAAGAACTTGATATAGTCTATAACTAAAATCTTACATTTTAACTGCTAAATTGCTTTTGGATCATCTGGAGGCATTTTATTGTTGACTTCCACTATTCATTCTACTCATTTGGAAATAAAGTCTTCTTTTTTTTGGGTAATAGTTCTGTCACTTTATGTAACATCTTCCCTTTGGTCACATCATATAATTATCATAAAAAGTTAAGTAGATTGTATTAAAATAAGAACTATGAGCCTACACGGGGATGCCTGAAGTTGAATTAGCCTGATTGTCTGCAGTGATGGTCACAGAATGTTCCTAAGACCTGTGATCCTTACATATATACATGTGCATTTGAAGGATCTTTAAATATGAAAAGGACATATAAAGGTACTTTGTAATTTAATCTGCTTAATGAACTTATTACTATGATAGTCACTTATTCTAAATAATTTTGAGCCTCTTGATGGTTTTAATCCCAAATGTATTTTTCGTCTGAGTGTCTGTCTGGTCATCTCAGCCTTGCCATGCTTGAGGGCTGTTTGTAATCCTGTAATCCCAATGCACTTTGCACTCTCTGAACCTGATTGTGCAGAATCAAGTGACCTCTAGACAGGAAACCAAATCCATTTCCCTATGACCAGGTTTCTGGAGCTGTTTTCCCAAAGCTGGCAAAAACTAACTACATATGCATGTTACTCAACATGACGAAGCTACTTTTTGGCATACTCCCTGTTTTCAAATATGATCCTGTGACAATACCATCTATTTATTCAAATAACCATAATGTTTTAAATCAGCATCATTGATAACATACCTATTCCATGCTAAGTGTCTTATACTGTTGTTTTGTTTTCCTGTGCTGCTTCACTTCATTAAATCTATATCGTTAAAAATTATTCATCGCATCACTGAAATCACTCCCCTGTAGCTAAGGAATTTGTTGGTCTTTAGGCTGGTACAATTACTGCTGACATTTGCTTGGATGTAGAGGCCATCCATCTCTTCCTGCTGGTTTTTGTCAATAGCCTCCTTTTCTTGGTGACTTAGAAGATATTTTGTAACTTTGTATCCAAAGCTCTATATGTTAGATTCATTAATAGAATTTATCTTCACAGTGGACTGGTCACAATCTGCTCCATTTTACTCAGCCTGTCAACTCATAATATCTGGTTAAAAGATGCTAATGCATTCTTGGCTGATCTCCTGTCATCTCTTCCTAATTGTTTGGTTTCAAAGCAATAGTGCATGTTACACATACTCATTTAGCTGTCCGATTAACACATATTTTCAGGCAATTCTGATAGGGATGTTGAGTCTTCTTCCTTTAGACCAAACAAACCAAAATGAAAATGTGGTCACTTGCATGACATTGATGACATTGAGCTTTGCTTTATTTTAAATCCTTTAGGCTAAAGTTGATCACATGATCCCATTTATCCATCTTTCCACAACATGAAATTGTCCACTTAAAATTATAGGTTTTTATTGACATTGAAACTCTTCATTTTGGCTTAATTCAATAGGAATAGGTTATGAAAGAAAATTACTGCATCCATCATGCATGTTAGTATAGTGTTGGCATCTGAGAAGCTTAATATCGTGAACAGGCAATTTACATCAACAAGGTCCATTCTTTAGTAAATAGGGCTACAATAGTAAAATGGGGAAATGGATACTTTCATTTGGCTGGATTTGGACTTTCAAGATGGTTGGAGGAGAAAAGACAAATGCCAGACGCTCAAGAGTTTTAGGTAGTGAGAGTTTTTTCTGCTCAGTGAGGAGTTTAGCTGCTAACCACCAGCCTTCCATCACTGTTGCGTGTATCTGCGTCAGATAGCAAAGTAGCTGACCCTTCTCAATCCTGAATGATGTGGGCTGATGGCCATTGGAAAACTGAAGATTGTTCTGTTGATCCCGTGAGAGAACCACAGAAGCCTGCAGAGAAAGGCAACCCTACTAGCAGTTTCATCTGGCAAAGAATCACTACAGAGATCCACAGTGAAAATTCAATTCCTCTCTCACTGCTGTTTTCAAATTTGTGCCTTTATCCTCACCCAGGAATTCTAAAACTGTTATTGAAAGAATAGGGTCAAATAAAACACATAATTTTTGATCTACGGTTCGATGTGATGAGATTTAAAATGTAACTAATCTTGTTATTCCTCCAAAGAATACAGAAGGTTCTAATTTGGGGACAAAAATAAAAATTATTGTGTGATTAACTCACTTGTTACTAAGTGGCAGCCAAAAAGATTTTGTTTGGAAATAATCATTACTTCCTAACCAATGCTAATAGTACATGGGACCTAGTGATTTTTAGCAGCTTTGTGTGTCCGTGGTTATAGATCACTTCTCTCTTTGTAAATTGCATTGGAATACAAAGGTGGCCCTATTGTACAGTAATGATAGAAGAAAGGGCAGGGTTCCAGGTGAAGCGTAAAACATATATGATAATACGCGGTGACTGAAGCGATTATTTCCTGATGCTCCGTTTTAATAGCAACGGAAGCAGCCAACTGAAATAGAATATTTCTGCTTTGAATGGCTTATTTAGCTTGCCATTTTTTGAAAGCTTCGCAAGGAAAGCATGGTGCCAGGTACTGAAAGATTCTTTTTTGAGGAGCCAGAATTAATTTGGATTATGTTTATGGAATGCTGTTAGAGAATTTGGTGGTGTTTCCTAAATGATCTCCAAGTGATGAAATTACGCTTTAATCAGGGAGGATGCCATCTTTCTAGATGGAAATGGAGTCGTACGCCTGTAAGTACAGGGATTTGACCTTTAAAAAAACCCTCATTTTCTCCTCATTTATGTGATGATTGTGTGCCATCTGAGCCGCAAGGAGCCGTTGGCCCGCCTCCATGTGTGCATGGCTGGGGATGCTCGCGCGGTTCTGTGATGCCCTGCGCCCGCAGGCTCGTTGAGTTCCAGTCTGCTGCATGAACAACAAGTGGAAAAACACCATTTTCCCAAATTGCTCACAAGCTGCTAAGTGAATGATTTGTGTTCCCTCTGAATTCATGCTGTAAGCGGGAATGCTTGCTCCTTACCGAGTTATTACTCTTTGTACATGCCATTTGAGGATGCAGATAATTGCAGCATCATTAGTCCAGATTTCCGTTTTTACAGACCCAAAGGGCATAGTCAGGCGTGGCAGACAAGGCAGCATGCGGTCCCGTGGGAAATCTCTTTCCTTTATTGACCTCAGTCCTGGTCTTTCCACCCTTTGTAATTCATCTCACATGTAATATGGAAGGTGTCCGTCCTGGTGAGCACGGCACCTCAACGGGGAGCACTTGGAACCCATGTAGGTGGAGGGAAGTGAATATAAAGGGGAGGGAGGCAAAGAAAAAGAACCAAGGCACACCACAGAAAGATTTTCAAAGCACCGAGGATAACTCGGACACAATCCGGTCACTGCTTTCATTTCTCAATAATATTGTAATTGGATGTGTCAGCACCTTATATGGAATTTATGCATATCCTCAGAAATAATTTGATGGTGGCTAGGCCCCTTATCCGCTATGCATTTTGAAGCAATTGTTATATGATGGAATATGTAATGTTCTTTAACTCCAATAAAGAAACAGGCACATGCACACTTTGGCATGCAGAGATGGAGGTGGCCCGTGGGGTGTGTTTTGAACAGACGGGAATGCTCTCTCTGGTACTGCCTCCACACTGCAGGAGGACAGCTGACAGGCAGGCCAAATGCCCAAGCACACTGCTGGACTCCAGATGGCTTGCAGGTGCTTGCTGGCACTCCTTCATGGGTCTTTAACAGAATTCATGTTACCTGGAATTTGAGGGAACTCATGGGCTTGGCTAAACAAATTCCTTACATAACGTGAGATGGGCAGTCAGAGAGAGACTAGATGACAAAGGATGCATCCTCTTTAAAAGACTGCCGTGGCTGCCCATGTGTGTTAGTTTTCTATGGCTGTGTAACAGATTACCCCAAACTGAGTGACTTAAAACAAAGCTCCTTTATTATCTCTCAGTTTCTGTGGGTCAGGAATTTGGGGATATCTTAGCTGGATTCTCTGCTCAAGGTCCCACAAAGGTACAATCGAGGTGTCAGCTAGGCTGCCTTCCTTTCTGGAGCCCATGGTCTTCTTCCAAGCTCACTCAGGTTTGGCAGATTTCAGTTCTCTGTGGTTGTAGGATTGAGGTCCCACTTTCTTGCTGGCTGTCAGTGAAGGTGGCTGCCAGCAGCTCCTTACCACAGGGCAGCTTATATCTTCAAGGCCAACAGGAAAATCTCTCACTCAGGTTGGCTGAGAAAGAATCTTATATAGCGTGCCCTAATCAAGCGATTGGCATCCCATTGCAGTTCCCATGTAATGTAATCAGGGGGATGACTCTTCTGTCATCTTTGCAGGTCTAGGTGATATCCATTTAACTGAGCTTAGAGGAAAGCATGACTCATTAGGTGTTGCCTTAGGATGTGTTCACCACACCACTGTTAAATGCCTAATATGTTAGTTTCCTGGGGCTTCCATAACACAGTGCTGTAAACTTGGTGGCTTAAAATAACAGAAGTGGATTCTCTCTCAGCTCAGGAGGCAAGAAATCCAATATCAAGGTGTCTGCAGGGTTGGTTTCTTCTGGGTGTTCTGAAGGAGAATCTGGTCCATGCTTCTCTCCTAGCTTCTGGTGACTGCCAGAAGTCCTTGGTGTTCCTTGACGTGTAGACACATCCCTTGAATATCTGCCTCCATCTTCATATCACCTTCTTTTCTGTGTCTCCCTCTATCTTCTCCTTTTCTTACAAGACACCAGTTGCTGGATTTAGAGACCATTGCAAATCCAGGAAGATTTCGTCTCCAGATCCTTAACTAGTACATCTGCAAGGACCCTATATCCAAATAAGGTCACACTCTGAGTTCTGAGTGGATATGAGTTTTGGGGATGCTATTCAGCCCACGGCAGTCCACCAAGCTCTGCCCATGGTCTGACACTGGTCTCATCTTGCATCAGACTTTCCTTCCCTATTTCTGAAATGCTTTTTCACTTCTTTTTGTCTCCTTAACTCCCAGTTCAACTCATAGAGCCTTTTCTTCTTCAGGGGAAATTTTCCTGACCACTAGAGGAGACAGGTTCACCAGTAAATATATATATATATAAATATATATATATCACATAGTAACATGTCCATGCATAACATTTTCACAGCAGGAATTTTAAAATTCAGTGTGATTATTGAATTAATCGTTAGATATTCCAGGAGAATGTGGGCTTCATGAGGGCAAAGGCTGAGTCTACTTCTGATCACTCTCCCCAGCCCTAGCATTTTAGAATAAATGGATGGTAGGAAACCCCAATTCATCTTCCTACAAAAAGCATTCTGTGGCTCTGCTGCCAGAGAAATGAAGATCCTCTGGCACCTCTCCAAAACCACAGATCCTGGCTCTGTGTTGTGTTTCTGACATGGGGATTTTACACATTCGTTAAAGGAGAAACGATCATTATATGAACTAAATTCATGCACATAAATATTTTCTAGCCACCTGGTGTGGTCTGAATGTATTTCCCCAAATTTCATATGTTCAAATCCTAACCCCCAAGTTGATGGTTTAGGAGGTAGGATCTTTGGGAGGTGATTATGTCATGAGAGTGGAGCCCTCATGATGGGATTAGTGTCCTTATAAAAGAGGCCTCAGAGAGCTCCCTCAGCCCTTCCACCATGTGAGAATACAAGAAGTCAACCATCTGTGAAATAGTAAGTGGGCTCCTATCAGACCCTAAATCTACCAGTACCTTAATCTTGGACTTCCAGCCTCCAGAACAGTGAGATATAAGTATCTATTGTTTATAAGCCACCCAGTCTGTGGCATTTTGTTATAGCAGCCTGAACGGACTAAGATACCATCTCTGAGGAAGGCAACAAGTACTATGGTATTTAAACCCAAGGACAAAACTGCCCTCAGTCATAGCACTAGATATACAACACAATGACAATAACACACCCAGAATTCTACCAGTGGTCATTTTTTAAGATTAAAAAACCAATATTTGGCATTAATTTCCCCAATTGAGCTCAATGAGATAATTTGTGACCTCTCACTTATCTTCACTTTCTTCTGTAATCACTTGAAATTTTCTGTTTTCTTTTTTAATATCAGCCATGATTTTTATCTGTGGTTTCTTATTACATTATTAAGTTAAAAATATTATTTTGCCATATAATATTTATTTGACCTTTGTGTGTTATTTGATAAGTTATTTTAAACGATGATTATTCTGTGTGTAATTTTCAGTTCTTCTATAGCATAATTTCCCCATTCTTCACCTTCATTCTGACTTCATTCTTCTTGAATTCTTGAGCTTAATAGAGTTTAATTCTCCTCCATTTGTTAGATTATTGCAGCGTTTATTCATATTAATTTTACCAGATGCATCGTGAGGGTAGGTTCTTAGTCCTTTCATTTCTGACAATACAGATTGACAAAGGTTTTCTACCAAAACCTGGTAGAGATTGTACCATTATCATCTCCATTTAGTGTTCCAGAGAATTCTAAGGGGAGAGAGATTTTTGTATGTTTGTAATTGTCCTAAAGAGGTGTTGGGGAGCAAACCAACAAACCAACAGAGGCAGCCCAGATTCTCTGGTGAATATGGGAGCCCATTGGAGCACCAGGAGGGGAGACAGGAGGAGCTTCACAAGACTAAGAACCAGGGATGGAACATTACCATGGAGAATGCCCTTTGCCCTTCCAGGGTCTCATGCTTCCTCTTCTCATCTTTTGACCACATGCCTCTTTGAGCATTTTCTGGCTGGCTAGCTCCTTCAGCTTCTTTGAGAAAATGAGTCTCCAAGATCTCTACATACCTGAGTCCCTGGCCCTCAGATGACAGCCAGGAGTGTGGAGGATAGTAGTGGATGGGGAGGGTCAGCATACCTTTTGATACAACCCACGTCATCTTGGATTTTGTGGATATTCAATCTAGACTGATGCCTCCAAAGATGTCCACTATGCAGAGAGATTATTTGTGTTTTCTACTTGGATGTCTGCCATTTTGTTTGTTTTTCTGCTTCACTAATTTTAAGGTAAGTTGCCATGATATGTCTCCCAGTCTAGCTCTTTTCAAGTATTTTTCTGGAAATGACAGGGCTGTTAAACTCAGAAATATTGTCTTCAATCTTTTTCTGATTCCACACAGATGTCTTCATCTGTCTTCCTTCTTCAGCACCCCTCTTATGATCTTTACTAGTTGCTTCTTTTCTTTTTCCTTACTTACTAAGACCACTACTGATGGTCACAATGTCATTTCTTCTTTAGAATCCCTTCGATGAGCTTCTTTTTCTGATTTGTAATATATGTATTCATATATTTTACATATTTGTATATATTTATATGTATACATTTATATATGTATTTATTTTATATAAATATATATTCATATAATTCATATATATTATATCTAAATATGTAAAATATATACATAAATATATATTTATATACATATATAAATATATATACACAAATATATATATTTCCTGAATGATGATATTCTTTATTAAAAATATATATGTATATATGTGGCCACATTCAGAAAATGTCATTGTAAAAGTTGACTGTATAATCAGCAATATGCATTATATATATATAAAGCATCATCTTAATTAATAAATGCTATATTTCTTTATTAATAAATATACGTAGACCCAAAATATCAACCACAACATTATACACATTCCCACAAATGTGCTTTTTTTTTTCAAGCATAAATATTTAATTAATCCAAAATCTGGTTTGTTCTAAGATGAAGTTGGTATATTTTCCTTTTTTACAAATGTTTAGCTAATGGTACTTTTTAAAAATAAGGACTTATTATACTCATACTCAAATTATTACTAGTGCAATAAGTGATATAATGAGGGCAGAAAACCTCCTTTACCTTCTTCTGCCCAAATTATTCATATTTGCATTTTTTTCAGAATCATTATTATAATTATTTATTCAATTACTGAAAATCTGCGTATTTTAAAGTAATAAATTAATTTGAAGATGTATTGATATTGTTACGTGCTTAATTTCTATGAAGGATCACTGAATGCTTCCCAATAGAAAGTCTTCTTTGGGGGCCAACGGGTATGTATACACATGTATACATAGAGATGTTGGAGTCGGGAGGTTTTCTGAAATAATGCCCAGGCAACCCCGTGTGGTAGGAACACACCTCCCAGGTTTTCTAGTTTGTACAGGGGGATACGTATTCTCTGTGATGGGTGGCTGAGTGTTTGTGTGGGGAGTGGCGTCCCAATTATTCCCAAATTTATTTCCTATCAGGTTTATACAGCAATTCCCAATGTGGTAATGCCATAAGAAGATCCTTGAGTAGATTGAATTCTCTTCTTCTTCATTAATGGGGTTAATAGAAACCCAACAGATATAGCCTTAGGATTTTTGCTGCTCTGGGTTTGCTGTGATGTTCACGTAGTTTTCTTTGTTTTCCTGAGTATCGTAGTTGGGAAATTCACATCAGAGGATGCTACATCCTTGCTACATTGGGAAGTCACTTGAGAGAACCCTACAGAGAAGAGGTTTTATCTAAATCTTGAAAGCTGGTTGGGATATTGACCAGCAAGCACTGTGGCCATGGGCGCGAACATGGGTTTTCCTGGTGAAAGACTGGCATTTGAACGTATTTTAACACTACTTACCACTTTCTCATTAACTCTTCTTTATGCTGTTAAATATTTTGAGCTGGATTTAATCATTCCCTATTTCTTCAACTGAAAGTAATAATAATAACAAAAAACAAAATCTATAACCTGGAGAGATTTTCACAAATACTTGAAATGCATATAATTATCAAAGAAACGAAATCATTAAGCTAGCAATGACTTTTTCTGTGGATCTCAAAATAACGTGCTTTTAAAAATAGAATTCATTTAGCATAAATCTGTAAACACCTAGAGAGATATTAAGCTTACATCTTGGCCTGAAGTAAATGCTTGATGGATTTACAATAGAATGAATTGATGGCTTAGAGTCATTTAGCCTATGGGATTAAGCATTTGTGTTAAAATCCCATCGTACAATCAGCACATGATATGGTATTATTTTCTGAAGCAATATAATGCTAATGAAACTATTTAAGAATATTAAAGTCAAGGTAAATTAGAGATTATCAGGAAGTGTTTAATAAAGCTGGGTAGTGTTTTACAAATGCAGTATTGCCTAAGAAGACTGTATCCAAAACACAAGTGTTTTCTTCAAGTTCAGTGCCACAATCCCACCTAAAGAATGAGCTATACTTCATAAATGATACTCTGATGATTAAGAGACCCACCTGCAGTCAAACAGGTCTCTTTCATTTACTCTTGTTCTCTTCTTCCAGAATGCATTGCTCTTCTGAACTACAGTTTCTAACGCCTAGTTCCTGCCTTTCCCTGAACATCAGTTGTCCATCTACTTAGTTGTTTTGATATATAATTATTGTTTCCTTTACTAGACCAAAGATCCTAGCAGGCAGTCAATGGCTTACTCATCTCTGTGTCTTATAATTTATTTTGGGGGGAACAAAACAAAATCAACTTTCCAGAGACTAACCTACCACCTTGCCTAAAATAGTTTTCCTTGCTTGCTAAAAAGGTGACATTATGATGCCATGACATGTTTGGATTCTAGGTTTGAAATCCAAAGCTGTGGCGGGTTGATCTCCTGGACCAAGTTATTTAACCTTTTCTTTACTGCAGTCATCTCACCTGTGCAGTGGGGGCACAAAACATTCCTGATAATTTTTCAGATGGTTACAAAGTATATGGAACAGTGCCCTGCCCTGCATGTATTAAGCAAATATTGCAATTTGGTTAACAATAATGTCATAATGAAATCACTTGCAGTAACAAAGACTAGTAGGATGAGATAAAGGAGAGTGATCATTTTCACTCTATCATTGACTAGCAAGTATTATAGACACAGTTATGTACTGTAAAGCCTGTTATGTAAACATCAGCTGGGTCACCAATTAGTTCTTGCATCATTCAGGCAAGTCATCGTCATTTGATCTGCTTCAGCTTCTTGACCTGTAAAATGCAGATGTCAAATAAAAAGAACCAGGCTCTTCAGAGAAATGTCTGATTCAAGAAATGAGGAAGGAAATATACAAGATGATCCTGGGGTATCTTGTAGTGCCAGAAAGCAGAAAGTAAGGAAGTGCTAAAAAAAAAAAAAAAAAAAAAACCGAAAACAAAAAGAAACCACAAGGATGGGGCACAGAAGCCAACTAACAATTCTCCCTAACCAAGGCTAGAACAATTTGATAGGAGTGAGTCGCTTTGGGAGGATCTAGGGGAAAATCTGTTCCTTGCCTTTTCCAATTTATAGAGATAATCCGCATTCCTCAGCGCATGGCCCCCTTCTCGAGCTGCAAAACCAGCAGTATCGCGTATTCCAGTCTCTCTCTGACACTGAGTCTCTTCTTATGCTTCCTTCTCCATTCTAAAGGACTCTTGTGAATTACAGTGGGCTCACCTGGATAATCTACGATATTTTCCTTATTTTAAGGTCAGCTGATTATAACCCTTAATTGAGTCTACAGGTTTAATTCCCCCATGCCATGTGTCATATCATATTCACAGGTTCTGAGGATTAGGGCATGGATCTTTTGAGGAAGGGGTAACATTATTCTTCCTACCATGGGGGAGATGAGACAAATCTCTCATGGAGAGCATTCCAAGTAATTTATGTAGATCTCTCCCTTAGAGTGATGGAGCATGAATACTCCTTAGGTTTGGCTGTGCATGCTGACTTCCTTCCAAAGAGTGCAATATTGAAAGGAGGAGATATGGAGTAACTTTGCGGGGGAGAAACCTGACAAGCGCACCTCAGGCAGGTGATCAAGGTCAACATCAACAGTGATAAGCCGTGTTGATGACATGCACCCTGGATATTACGTGATGAGCAGGGCCCTTTACCTCTGTGGGATTCCTTCCCAAATTTCATAACCCCAGTCTAATCATGCAAAACATCAGACAAACCCCCATTGTGGCATATTTCGCAAAATACTTGGCGAGAACCCTTCAAAACTGTCAAGGTCATTGAAAACAAAGTCTGAGAAACTGTCACAGCCAAGAAGAGCTTAAGAAGACATGATGACTAAAATGAAATGTAAGATCCTAGGACAGAAAAAAAAACGACATTAGGTAGAAACTAAGGAAATCTGAATAAAGTATGGCCTTTAGTTAATTATCACAGTTCAATATCAGCTCATTAATTGTAACAAATGTGCCAGACTGTTAGATGTTAATAATAGAAGAAATTGAGTGTGATGCATATGGCAACTCTCTGTGTTACTGTCACAATTTTTCTCTAAATCTAAAGCTGTCCTAAAATTTAGGCTTGTTAAAAAGAACCAAAAAAGTGCAGATATCATACCTCCCTTCTCTCAATCCTAGAGAGACTTTGAGGCTCCTGATGTGTAATATCCATGAAAATGCCCTGAGAGTTTCTTGAATTTGAAATTCAAATGGCATTTGCTTTAAAAAAAATTTTGCCTTCATTGTTATCAATGTTGACTCATCTGGAATAGGGGTGATTATGACTAGCTAAATGCTAACAGAGCAAGCATTCACATTGGCACATCTCTGATCAAGGTCTTTGTCTGATGAGTGGTTTTGGTTGCACAGTAAAGAATCCACATACACCTGCAGTCTTTGAAATGTGTGGTGCATGTAATTGGCATGCCCATGTAATTGACATGCAGATCAGAGAGTACTCAGGGACACCCACAAAATGCTGCTGGAGCACATAATGAAGAGACGATTTCCTCCTGAGGAGTGGAACCTGAGGAACATGCCATAGAGTTGCTGGCACTTGGACTGGATGTTGAAAGGTTTTCAAAGTTAGAGAGTGCGTTTGAGGAGAGGGAGTTTAGAACAGTCATAGTTTCAGAAGCTAGTAGGGGAATGCTGCATGAGCAAAATCTGGGAGGCAGAAAAGTGCAGTAAATATTTGGGGAATCAGGGTATTTGGGGAAAACAATACCACTCCCAGCAATAACATGAGCCAAAATTTATGAATCCCTTGCTATGTGCAAGACAATAGTCACACGTTCCTGGAGAACCCACGGATTTGAAGGATAGTTGTGCGTGATATTTTTGCATATGTGATTCTTCTAAGCTCCTTCTTACTTAAGAAAGTTCCTGAAGATTGGATCAAGGAAATAAATAGTTTAATTTTTCCCAGCTTTTATTTTTGGGTGCAATCATGATAGTGTTTTGCTTACTTATCATAAATATTTAGGTACTTCATACTCTATGTTGGCATTCTCATTTTTTGATTCCACCATAGTCACATGGAAGTTAGTGCCAAGTACAAAAATATTAATTTTCTGTAACAGGTAAGCAAAATTATGGTGCTAATAGATAAACGAGGCATGCGCTGTAAGGGAAAGTCATCACATTCATCTAAAATGATCTCTTTAATAGAAGTATATGTTGGGATGTTGGAGGCTATGTGCCAATGTGAGTGTGCATGTGGCTGAGTGTGTGTGTCTATTCGTGTGTGTGTGTGTGTGAATGAGTACCTCACAGAGAGAAGCGAGTAGTTCTAACAGTCAACTTAGGCTAAGTTGTGCTGCTGGAACAAAATACTCCAAAATCTTAGCAGCTTGCAACAACAACAAAAACTTATTTCTCTTCTGTGAAGTTTGTGTCAATTTTGGGTTGACTGGTTAGTCTCCACATCCTCTTCTTTCCAAGACCAAGGCTTGAAGAGGTAACCCCATCCCAGACATATTGATCTGATGGTGGAGGGAAAAAATATGGCAGAAATGTGATGACTCATAATATTCCAGCTCAGGAGTGACATATGTCTCTTGCATTCACATTTTGTTGGCCAAGACTGATGTTAGCAGGTGGGGAAGGTATCAAGCTTCCCCAGGGAAGTACATGGGATATTTTGAACCAGTAACAGAGCCCTTTGCACAGAATGTGTCGAGTGAAAGTGAACATAATCACACTGAAAGATGGATGAGAACCATTTCCCTTAACTTTGTTTTTTCGTTGAAATGTCTCTTGTTTATATCACTACATCCTTTAGTTTCTAACTGAACAGAACAAAGAACAGCTCTTGTGACCAATCAGCTAAGTTCAAGAGTGGATAAAGTGGCAAAATCCTTATCTGCAGTAAGAATTACCCTACATTGCAAAGATTTGAGTGACCTTGTGATTCTTTAAGAAAGTATTTTTAGGGCCCTTGTGGTCATTTGATTTTGCATCTGCTGGAATGACAGACTCAGGAATTGAAGTTTGAGATGATTTTGTCTAATCTAGACTAATTTTGTTTTTAGGAATGATTGCACACTAGGTCCCCACGTCAGGCCCACAGAAGAGGAAAGCCAAAGGCAACTTGACCGATTTGATTGGTAAAAATAGAAGAGCTACTTTGAGGTGTGGACAGTTTATTCCTCGCATAGGCAGCAAAAGGGGGACACTGCCAAGGTTCCAGCTCCCTATAATTCCTGTCCAACATACCAAAAAGTCATATGGCATAAAGATACCTTCCGTTAGTCAGCAGTCTATGTTCTGACTACAGAAAGAAGCTTTTCATCAGAGTTAATACTACGCAATCGAACTGAAAATCTTCCAGAATCTCTTGACAAGGAAAAAATATATATATACCTATAGAGTTATTGTTTTGTGTCTTTTCTTAATATAACATTTCAGGAGGTGTCTCAGGGCAAATAGAAGCCAATTTCAATTTCAATATGAATTTTCTAAATAAAGATGCATAAAAAACATCTAGCATAATTCAATATTAAATTAGTTTCAGCTTTTAAACACATTGTGATTTAATCTCAAGCTCATGGAGATTGTTCAGGGAGGTAATATATTCTATCAGCTGAAAGTTCCATAAAAATGAGAGAGACTCGTGTAAATCTAATAGGATTTGTCTTTTATTCCTGAGAACAGAAACATTTTGATAACAAAATTCACAACAAAAAATACTTACATAGGGCTATGCAATGGCCTGAGATTTTAATAAGAGGCACAGACATATATCAGAGACCTATAAACTTTTAGATTTATTTTGATTCCTACCAAAGAAAGTGTGAAATCACTTCTTCCTAATTCCAGCAAAACAAGAAAGGAAAATTATTATTCACATTTCTCTCAGTCGATCCTCCAAAGCCAGTCAGAGAAAAGGAACAAAAAACCCTATTATTTCCATTATTGCATTGAAGCATTTTTGAGCTAGTAGAAAATTAGAAAGAATTAGACCTTGTTTTTACTGTAGTCACAAATATATGCCTTCAATTTTCCTGAAATGACAACCCGAGATATAAGTGATGATAAATTACAATCTAATATCAATTCTAAAAATCAAATAAGAGAATGCAACATCTGATTTCCATACTTGAGAGAATTAGTTATACACACTACATAGAAGAGTCTATGTTTCTCTCACCAGTATTTCTCCTTCTTCATAGATGGTATGACATAGATGGTACTATGCCTTGAAGTAGGTGTGGTCTTGAGGTCAAATAGCCATAATTCTTCCCACAGATATTTATCCTGTGATTTACATGTACTAGCAAAATATCCAGCACATGTAAGTCACAGGATAAATATCTATGGGATGAATCATAGTTGACCTGAAGACCACACCCTATGACTCAGCAATTCTGTATCTCTTTATATATCCTGGAGCAGAGGTCTTGAAACTTGGTGAGGACTTTCTGAAATTTTTTCCAAGTATAACTCTGTGGATGACCTGAGAGAAATCAATTTCCATACTCTCAGCTTCTAGATGTTCTTTTTCCTAAGGCTTTCTAGTCACCAAAAATCCTTCCTCCCTTATTACAAAAGAATGACCTTCACTACCTATGGCAAATCTTACCATTCTGCATTTCCATGGGAGAGAACAAAAGAGAGTTCCTTCCCAATGCTGGTTTCTGGGAAGCCTCTTTGTTAAAGGCTGCATTAGACAGGCTTCCCAGCCTTACATATATTTTTGTTAAGAGTGAAACTTGGTCTTGTTCAGATGTTATGAATTCAGAAAAAAAAAGAAGCAATAGATAGCTTTGCTGATGCCTTCAAATGCAGAAATTGCACTCTTTTGTAGGGGGCCAATTTTTCAAGGTGCACACGCATTGGGTAAAGCCCCCAGATAAAATGTTGCATGTTATCTTTCAGATTCGGTATGTTAATAACGGTCTAGTGGAGGTTAGAACTTACGTTCAAATTTATGTGTGAAGTGTTTAATTAATTTAAGTAATTAATACATTTTTCCGCCCCCTCTCCTAGCTAGGGCCAGCATATTTACAGTGTCAGTACATATTTGGAGGAGGAATGTGTTTAGGAGTGCTCACTGGTCTCCTCCCAGTGTTGGATTAGAAGATTAAAAAGAAATATTCCTCTGTGGCCTAGTGACAAACTAACCAATCCCATGCATATCTGTAATGGCCAAGAAAATGGTTATTTTCCCCATAAACCATTCCACAACTTCCTCTGTATTGAAAATAAGGCATTTAGCTTAGGCATGCCCTTTGTCTATTTAGGATAACAAGGCAAAGTTGAACTTGAAATTTGCCCTCTTAAGAGGCAAAAACAAAAAATTAAATGTGAACTGGTAGATACATTTTTAATATGAGATCTCATGTTAGCAGTAATTCTAAAAGTTTTCTAGGTTCTATCATTTCTTTATATTCTTGCATAGATAATGTGATCACATAACAGTGTCTCATGACGTTATTTGATGATTTACATACATAAAAGGCAACAAACTTAGTGTATATTAAAAAGAAGAAACAGAAAATTACTTTCCTGCCTCAAAATGTGAAGAGCAGCATCCATGACTGGGACATTGGCATTATTTTCTCCTTCACTGTGGTCCACCTTTCCTGAATTCTCTACAAAGTGTTTCTATTGCATTTAATTTAGGATACAAAAAACTACTTTAAATAGTTTGACATTTGAAAGTGATGTAGATAAAGCACTAAATGGGAAACATGAGAAGAACAGGTATAAAAAAGAATGGACATCGTTCAGGACGAGGGATTTTGAGATATTTTATTTATAAAATCATATTGAAATATTAATAATGGAATGGCTATTCTTTTGTTTGAAGATATTTAAATATTCCCTTTAATATTTAAAGCCGTTTCCCCACCGAGGTTTGAAGGAGATGCCAATTGTTAGATGTAAAGGAATATTATCCCGGATTTCGGGGTCGGTGCAGACCTGGAGAGGGAGGGGAAGACTAACGGCTTGTGTGGAGTTTGAAATGGCTGTTTTGGAAGCCGTGGGATGGGTTTACTCTGGAATAAATTCCAGCAGAATCTTTTTCCCTGTGTCCTCTAATACCTGTATTTACACAGTCCACGATTGTAACTGAATTAGACACTCTGGAGAACTAGGTTTGTTTTTAGGTCATTTAATTAGTGATATTTGCAAGGGCAAATATTGCAGCAGCTTTTTGAAAAAGAACAAAAGGGTGAAAGATTAAATATACATAGAACATTAAAGGCAATATCTATGTTTCTGGGTCAGGCTCTGCTGTATAAAATTAATTTAAATTGTGGTTTGGCAAATAATTTCTATCGAAATCTCAGCAGGTGTTTTTGCTTCACTTGACAGAGGATCTAGGACAATCAAACCATCTTGAAAAAGCAAAAGAAAGTTGGAGGACTTCGTCACTACTTTAAAGCGTACTATAAAGATATAGTCATCAGGACAGTAGGGCACTCATGTGGTTAGAAATAGAGAATGGAATATAATTAAAGAGTCTAGAAATAAATCCTCACATTTATAGTCAGCTGACTGTCTACAACAGTGTTGCAACACTTCAGTGAGGAAAGGTTAGCGTTTCAATAAATGGTGCTGGACAATTGGATATCCGTATGCAAAAAGATGAATTTCAACCCTTCATATCATACATCAAAATACACTCAAAATAAATGAAAGATGTAGGAACTAAAACTCTCAAACATTTAGGAAAAAACATAAGAGAAAATCTTCAGGGTGTTGGACTAGGCAAGGATTTCTTAGATAGGGTATCAAAAGCTCAAGCTTTAGAAGAAAACAATCAATTAATTAGACCACATCAAAAGTAAAAACTTTAGCACTTCAAAAGATGCCACGGAGAAAACCAAAACAGAAACCACAGACTGGGGGAAAAGATTTGCAAATGATATTTCTGATAAACAACTTGTATCTAAAAAACATTAAGAACTCTTACAATTCAATCTTACAATTCAATAATAAGAAACAAAGACCCCAATTTTAAAAATGGGCAAAATATTTTAGTAGACATCTAGAGAATAGAAGATAGTACCTGAGAAGAAACTGGATATATTTAAGTCATTAGCTTTATGCAAAGTAAAACCACAGTGAGATACCATTTCACCCCCAGTAGGATGGCTATAATCAAAAAGTTAATACAGGTCTTGGCTAGGAAGTGGAGAAATTAGAACCTATATACAGTGCTGATGGGAATGGACAATGATGCAGCTGATTTGGAAAATACTTTGGCAGTTTCTTAAAACATTAAACATAAATTTGCCATATGAAATAGCAACTCCACTCTTAGATATCAACCCAAGAGAAGTGAAAATATATGTCCATACAAAAAAGAATTGTAAAAATTGTATACAAATGTTCGTAGCAGCATTATTCACCATAGCCACCAAGTGGAAACAATATAAATGGCCATCAACAGATGAATGGATAAACAAAAGTTGGTACAGCCATACAGTAGAATATTTTTCATCCATGTTAGCCATATGTCGCTTAATGACCGAAGGGGATATGTTCTGAGAAATGCTTAGTAAGGCAATTTCATCGTTGTACAAACATCATAGAGTTTATAGCCTACTACACAAACCTAGATGGAATAGCCTACTGCACACCTAGGCTCTGTGGTTACTATTCTTATGAGACCACTGTCATATATGCAGTCCGTGGTGGACTGAAATGTCGTTAACGCGGTGCATGACTCTAAAGTAAATGAAGTAAGTACTGATGCATACTACAACATGGATGGACTTTGAAAACATTATGCTAAGTGAAAGAAACAAGACACAATAGCCTACATATTATATTTATCATTTATCATTTGTATGAAGTGCTCAGGAATGGCAAATCTACAAAGACAGAAAGTAGATTAGTGAGACTGAGGATGGGAGTGTGGAGCAGGTGCGATTGGACACCAACAGTCTTTTTGGGGTGATAGAAATGTTCTAAAAGCAGATTATGCTGATGGTTGCCCGAATCAATAAACTGACTAAAAAAATCACTGAATTTTACACTTGGATAAGCTAATTTTAGGGTATGTAAATTCTACTTCAGTAAAGGTCTTAAAACCACACTTGGGTTAACAAAGAAATTTGGTAAAGAATCAAAGAGAGGGTAGATTAACCTGGATTGCTAGGTTAATCAGTGATGTAACTATGTTATAAAAAGTGTAAAAGCATCACAAATCTTTAGAATATTTTGCTCTGTTGGGGAAGTTTGCCTGGGCACTACCTTTCCTCCTGCCCCCAGAAGTATTTCAGATTACGTACTCAAATGTCGTACACTGCTGGGGAGCCTGAAGACCTTGAGAACTGGGTCTTGGGAAAGAGCTCTGGCATTTAACTCACCCCAGACCTTACAGAATGCCCTTTGTTTGGGCCAGTGTTCACCCTTCTGTGCTTCCATCTGCAGCATGGAAGAGAAAAGAGATTTATGAGGAGAAAATTCAGAAGAAGGCAGGGATATAAGGTCAGGCTCACGGGAAAGGCAAAGTCCAGGTATGGAGTCCTAATTAAAGACCTTCCTCAATGGCGACTGCATCTTTTCTGGGAGGCTGTGATAAGGAGATATAGTCAAACTTTAAAGGAACACATTTTCTTGGAGGGAATCAGCTTAATCAGGGAACACATTATCTCCCCTAGTCCCTTCCATGTCTTTTAAGTATAAGTTTAATTTTTTGAATATCTTTCCTATTTTAGTGAAAGATGTGACATGTTTCTATAGAACCTTAAAATCTTCCTCCATGAATGAATTGAAATTTTTTTCAGAAAAGAGAAGGACTTGTTTTCTAACACAAACAGCTTTGTTGTATATCCTTGTAGCCTGTTTCTCTAAGAAAGGCATCTCTTTTAGGCTTCTTTACACAGTTTTGCCATAAATTCAGTCCATGAGTTAGCTTTGAAATAGGTTTTATATTTACAAATCCTGACAAAAACAACCCAAAAGACATTCAAGCTAAATTGATGGAGATTAATTATTTAAAAGTTTGTTTTAAGACATTTAAAGGCGTAGAATTCTTGGGCATGAATAGATTTCAATATCAAGCTAATGACTATAATAGATTAACACATCAGTGTCCTGATACTTTCTAAGGGATTGGAAATGAGTGGGTTGTAAGGAGAAAGGATTGTTTCCTACAAGACTCTGCCTTTACGTAGTTTGGGTAAAACTAGTGGTATGCTGGAGTCTCAAGGGATCCTGGGCACTTGTTCCCAGCTCTGTCTTAAATGACCTTATGTTACTAGCTTGAAATTGTTTACAGTGGGAATATTTAAACCTCAAAAATGAAATACAATGTATCAGGTTTCCCGCCCACCCGGGTCTGCTGCTTAAGTCTCGCTGCCTGAAATTGACAATATTCAACTCTTATTTGACCTGTGAAAACAGCAACTTCAAATCTTGGTTTCAAAACATGTTTAAGCTCCTTTGATTTATGTAGAACTGAAAGACCCTTTTCAGACCCAAGTGTTGTGGATGACAGTTCCTCTTTTTCCTCGCCCTTAATTCACATATCCTGGCACTCTGTAGGAAGGCGAAGATCAATTTAATTGATTGGCACAGTTCCATTTATAGCAACTGGGATATGCAACACCTGGGCTGTGCCTGTCTATAAAAAGAAGACAATTGAGCCAATTAACTAAAGAATTCAAGTGATAATAAATGTTTTGGCCTCATGTATCTGAAAAATATAAAAACAAAAGTGGCGGCCTGCATACAGAGAGCATAGGAGAGTCTTTTGGTGTGGTTTAAGGGACCCTCCCTGCATTTTGCCTACGTGGAAAGTCCTATGAGGCTTATGATCAAGGTAGGTGACTTCGTTTTTCTTTTTCTTTTTTTTTACAAATTCAAGTAGCAATAACATTCAAAGAATATTTACTAAGTGTTTCAGGAACAGAGAACATGATTTTTAATGTTTGATCTTAATACTTATTGAAAGTGGTAGATGTTTTTATAGTAGACAACAGGAGCAGATAATGGGTAGTCTTCTCTAACCACTGGTGTTAGGTAAATCTTTGTGATTTAAATTAACTAGTGACATTTCTGGTTTTTATTTGAAATGTATGTTTTTGAGTTCTTATGCATGAAACTAATGTCAATTTTAAGATATTTTAATTAAAGTTTTCATGTTTACTGTTTCAATGTGTTTCTTCATACATTATAGAATTTCCTAAACAAAGTATATCAGTGACATTTGAAAAATTTAGCTAGATTATAGCATGTTAAAATTAGAGGAACATTGGATACTTCATATGCATTTCTTTTAAGAATGTGGGAAATCTCCTTTTTAATAATTTTTTTTAAACTCACATTAGCTTTTTTTTTTGGCAGTAGTATCATTTTAATCCCCAAACTGCATTTTCACTGGATATCTAATATTTTTTGCAAGTAACATTTTGAATTGGTTCTTGTTGACATCTTTATGTTTATATGCATTTTGCATCACCCTTGTTTTTTTGAAATCCAAATGTAACAAATTTCAACTTTTTGTGTGACATTATTTTTTTTTTCTTTTACTGGGTAGTAGCTCTCTCTCTTCTGATTTTTTTTGCAAACCTGTTGTTTTTGAATTCTCTTTTTTCCCTTCTCAATATGACCCAGGAGCCAACACAAAGAAAAACGCAGATGATATAACCAGTAATGACCGTGGTGAAGATGAAGGTATTTTTTGATTTTTCAAAGCTCGACCCTGATGCATGATTTAATATCTATCTCTCTATTTTTATTTTTTTCATTTCAGTCTGTTTTTCCTCCCCTTCTCTGAAACGAGTACACTTCGGTGTGCTTCTTTATTTTCTTCTTCTTTGGAAACCACTGGCATTTTTAATCTCAATGACCATGTCAATGACTGCAAATTCCCTGTGAGAAGATGTATAAACATCATTTCTAAATATGAAGTGAGTAACAAAATGCTACTTACGAGGAAGCCCACCTTTTTCTTTTCCTTTTTCCTTTTTTTTTTGGCTTGGTCACCAGAAGAGCAAATGGAATTTTAAAACTTGCATGTATACTTTCTTTTCTTCCTTCCAAATGTTATTTTGTAAGTTAATATTGTATTTTGGAGCTTCGATCTTCTTAGATCCTTCTATGAACTGCAAGCAAAACTCTGCGAGACACCTTGGTAGGACTTTTTTGGGAGCTGGCATTTCAGTTTTTGTTTGTTTTTTTCAAACATACTGATTCCAAGATAGGTTTCAAAGAATCTTCTCTGGCTCACAGTGAAATACATGAAAAAGTGTTTTAATGAGAGGTTGTTGTTTCTTTCGGGACTGCCTTTTAGCAGCATTTAAAGAAAAATAAATAAGGATAGCAAAGAACTGAACAAGGTCAAAAAGCTAGCTCTGTGCAACTTTCTGTTCACACGACGGCTATTCTGAAAACATTTCTCGCCCAAAAAGTGTTTGGTTGCTATGAAAAGTTTCTTCTTGAAGGATCCCAAATTGTTTGACAGATTATCCATGAGAAGTAAGTTGATTCTTTTTTAAAAGGTAGAAGATACACGTCATCTAAGCGACCAGTAGCGCACTGCATCCTATTCCTTCCCCAGAATACACGGTTTAAAAGAAAAGAAACAAAGTCTAAAATAAACCTTTCCTTGCTGTGAAGGCTCTCTAGGGTGGGTGAAAGCACACTTCTCCCATTTGAATAGCAAAATGCATGATATTCGTTTATCCCTCTTAGAGGATGGAGGCCCTCGATGAGCCTGTGGTTCTCAGCCTGAAAGGCTATTTAAAGCAGAGAATTGAGCAGCGAGCTACCCTTGCAGGGCACCAAAATCTCCCCAAAAGTACCTTTTTATCAATGTCTTCTTTTTGCTGCCCTCTTTGATGTCTTTCAAAAATCAATGGCTCTCCAAGAAAAGAAGTTTTGCCGACATTGCTTTCATGCCTGGTCTTCTCTTAACATTATTCTATCTTATTTTATTTTTTACCTACATTCACAGGGCTGTCCCTACCTCTAGTAGCTCTCCAAGAGAGCTCTTCAGATGGGGTCAGAAGATCACATCTGCACCTGATTCAGCAGCTAGCCTCTCCTTTGGTGAGGGCCCCACAGCACCTGCAGTGTTCTGTCAGCATTCAAACATATATGTGTATATTTATAGAAAACCCTTCTCCTTATTCTCTTAAGAGATGGTGTAAACCATCTAAGGATGTAATTTGCACCTTGCTCTGTGCTCTCCTTCTAGTATATTTTCTTTCGATCAGTAGTATCTGTTTCTGCAATGCTTTCAATGCAACTTTATTACCATTAAAATGCCATCTAGTTTTCATTTAATACCGGTAACTTGTGATTTTTCTTTAAACTTTAAATTAATACGGCATCTGGTTATTCTTCAAGTTCAAGAGAACCTTGTTATATGTGTCTCGGAAGGTAAGAGATGTTAACCTAATGTTTTCTCTGGGGAAACCCCTTAAAGCAGCCCTCAAAATCTTTACTTATTCCCTTTCCACAAGGAGTCGCCAACAGCAGCTAATGGTAAAATAAATAGGGGCAAAAGCAGCAAATCAGGGGCCAGAGAGAGGGGTGGAACATGCAAACGCCACACCTTATAGACAGCAGTTTTATTTAAAAATTCCACAGAGCATATGGTGAATAATTAATTAACAAAGGATTTTTACTTTCTATTTGAATTTTATATGAGAAAATAAGAGATGTTCTTCTGCTGTGGATTAACTATCTGCAGACACATGGACAGCTTGACACTCTTTTTCTGTACTTGACTGTGACCAGTGAGTTTCTCCTGCCTTCTGTACACTGTATTGTGACACCTAATGACCACATTTTGAAATCGTGATCATAATTCATTTTATTAGTAGCCACAATCCATATGATGGTGGTTCATTTCCTTAAAATTCCTTTCTGATATTTCAAAAGTGTCTCGGTGAATTAAGATAATAAAAACTCTGTTGAATAAAAAAGTGAAAATTGGGGCCAGCCCAGTGGCATAGCGCTCCAGTTTAGGCGCTCTGCTTTGGCAGCCCAGGGTTTGAAGGTTTGGATCGCAGGCATGGACCTACACACTGCTTATCAAGTCATGCTGTGGCACGCAGCCCACATATAAAGTAGAGGAAGATGGGCACAGATGTTAGCTCAGGGCCAATCTTCCTCAGCAAAAAGAAGAGGATTGATGTCGAATGCTAGCTCAGGGCTAGTCTTCCTTAAAAAAACAGTGAAAATTAATGTACATGGGTAAATTCGGTTTTCTTTTGATAACATACAGATATTTAAATTATTCACACACACATACACACACGTATACATATATATATATCCATAAATAACTACAGCTGAAGTCAGTCTTCTTAAACATTAAATGTAAGTCTAAGGGATGATTAACACTAGGTAGGTTATTTAATCATAACTTTTCAGAAAGCAGGCTCCACAAATGGACAAATGGTGTCTGAATTTTTATTATCACAGACCCTTGCAAAATACTGTTTTTACGTCATTTTTCAATAAAATAATAAAGTAATTGCTAAGAGTGCTCACTGTTTGCAAATCACAATGGGAGTTTATATTCCCTATGAAAGTATATAGCATTTCAGTAATTTGATCTTGAGACTGCAGTCTTGTGCTGTTTCTGTTACATCTCTTTCCTTTATGGCACTTACATATGTTGGGATATTACAACCAGTTAGCCAGAGCAAAAAACATTTACTTGGACATCTTTTTTTGTTTTGTTTTCATTTTTACACATTTCTGTTCTGTTGATAATTTTTGACCCTTGATTTGTTTTTTGTCACCATCTATCCTGCATTGAGAATTTATAATTTCACTCCTCCTCTTATGTTCCCCTTATTAAGTTGAAAATGAGTTTATAACTCACCTTTGACCAAAGATGGCACTTATACTAAAAATAAACAATAATTTTGAAGTTGGTTTCACACTCAGACAATGAAAATATATTTTGTAATGGATGCCATGTGCTTCTTCAATTTAAATCACCTTTTAGGGTTTAGCACCATTTAGGAACAAAAGTATTTCATCTAAATCCTTTAATTTTTAGTGTTTTAGATATATATGGAAACATACATGTGCATGTGTACTACTTAAATATGTATATGCTTCTCAAAATACAATTTCTATATGTAGAAAATATAATAACATTAACCATTTTCCTTAGGTAATCTTATCAAGGTGAATAATTCAAAAATAGACATGGGATTGATTCAAGTCAAAGCTAGGAAAAGTAACCAGTGTCCTTTGCCCTTTGTTTAGCATCAGTTAATCAGTATGATTCTTTATTGTATTTCCTTATCTGGCTCTTTTTCCAGACATCCATGATCAGAACAGTAAGAAGCCAGTTATGGTCTATATCCACGGCGGATCTTACATGGAGGGTACCGGCAATATGATCGACGGCAGCATTCTGGCAAGCTACGGGAACGTCATCGTGATAACAATTAACTACCGGCTGGGGATTTTAGGTGAGTGATTCCGTCATGCAAATGACTGTGCAACAGGCAGGGACAAAGTTCTGATGTTTATCTTGTTGGGACTCACTAATTGGAATTACGTTCCTCCAGTTCCTAGGAAATTCTACTTCACAAGTGCTCACTTCACACGTTAGGATTTGTCTGTTCCTCTTAATACTTGCATGCACGTGCAGTCTGTTTTTTTAGTGTGCAGTTTGTTTGTTTGTTTGTTTTAGTGTGCAGTTTTAAATCCAGGAATTTTATTTCATGGCACTCCAATCCCTCCTCAAACAAATGCAGACTCCAAAGTCGTCAATTCAAATGAAATTTTTGTAAAGCACTTTTCTTTCTTTGGGCAGAATGGCGACTTCATTAGCTGACGTAGTTCTGTGGAGTGAACACACCTAGGTGATGTGTATGGTAGCATATTTGGCAATGGGTGATAATTTGGTAAGAATTGATAATTTGGTAAGAGATAGATATTGCTTTCTTTTGTGGTTGTGTAGGTAGGTTAATTAGTTTTCTGTGTGTAGGAAAATATTTTACCAAATTCTGTTACTGATTATCTGTGTGCGTTGGGCCTTGAAGAATTGCTGTGTGTTGACGTGTGGCCATTGCGTTTGCGTGCAATGGAACTTACCTCTTGTTGAATTTGTAACCGTTTGTGACTTACAGTTAAAGGGTATTGGCTAAGTGCGTGGCAGTTCAGGAGTAGCTCGACATTGCTTTGATGTTTCCTTCATTGTCTTCCAATTGGGAGGTGGAAAAAATAGATATTTCAGCGTAATATTTTGAGATTCGCCTCCTTCTGTGTTTTTTTTTCCCTGCTGTTGTACTGTTCACGAATGATATTTTTATGCAAAAAAATGTTTGTTTTCAAGGCAAAAATGCATTGAAATTATGTAGAAAATTGAATTTTTAACAATGGTTATGAGTGAGACGTGTATGTTACAGGATGGTTATGGTAAAATATAAAAACTAAAATAAAATGGACTAATGAAGATCTATCAAGCAAGAAATATGACTGAAAATGTTTTCTCCAAATAGGCAAATATTACCAGGAATAGTTTCTTTTCAGCTTGATGTTTTAATTTTATTTCAAGCACTTTTTTTTCATTCACATGTGAAAACATTCACCTATAAAAGACTACAGGAGGAGGGTGAGTAGTAGAAATTCATTTCTAATTGAGAAATGCAAATCATCTATAGATGTTGGCAAAGGCATGTCTTTTGGAGCATTAATAAAGTACTCAAAATTCTCTGTTGGTTTTTTACTTTAAAGTAAACAGGAAAGCTTAAAGTCAAGGGCCTTCTCATTTCATGATTTTATTTTTTTCTTATTTCGTAGGTTCTATGAGCCAGATCTTTGTGGAGCAATTTTCATTAATTTGACAGAGTAATGATTGCATGCCTCTCCGAATATTTTTCAGAGGCTTCTGGCTAGATGCTTTGGCCACTAGTGTTTGAAACAGGAAATCGTGTTTCTTGATCTTTGACAAAAGGTCTATTCTAACAAAGAGGTGGGGAGAGGCGACAACGTGTCGCGGGGTGGGGGGAGCTGCACATAGCCCTTTCAAAGAGGGCAGTGTGCTGGACCCTGTGTAGCATCATCAGACCGAGGAGGCACTCTGGGCACTGTTTTCTGAATGAAGCACCAGGCATTGATCAAGTTCTTCCTTTGGTGGAATAACAATGTGTAGATGTTACTTACAAGGTTAGATTTCAAAAAAAATTGATTTTTCTCCTCTAAAGCCCAACTGTATTAAGCAGCTTTACACGGCAATCTCTTATCAGTTTGGCCTGTTCGTGAGTTAAGTGCAGGTCTGGACAAGTACTGTGGGAATTATATGCATGTTAATTTGAAAAGAAGAAAATGTTCTTAGTTTTAGAATTTTTCTCATTGAAAAATTTTAAGTCTACCTTTCGCTACTGAAAGTTAAGAGAAAAATCATGGTAAGATAACAGATAGCCGTGAGAGAGGTGACATGGAAATTAAAAAAGCAGTTTGGCATCTCTCTGCCGGTCTCTTTACATCCTGCAAATGAGCTACTGTGGAACCGCCGAGAATACTACAGACCCCATCATATTGGATGGAGTGAAACGTGCCAACATTGCAGATTATACATGGTGACAGAGTTTTTAAAATGTCACTTCATTTATCTCCATCATGGGTCTTGCCTTTGCTATTGTCCTCTTGAAAACTGTTAGGCAGCATTCACTTTTTCCTTGTAGGAAATCACTGTTGTTGGTCTCAAAAATATACATTTTTTAATTTTAATTGTTTTGTGTGAGGAAGATTGGCCCTGAGCTAACATCTGTGCCAATCCTCCCCTATTTCATGTGGGACGCTGCCACAGTGTGGCTTGGTGAGCAGCACTAGTTCCATGCCTGGGGTCTGAACCTGCAAACCCTGGGCCGCCTAAGCAGTGTGAACTTCATCACCACACCACCAGGCTGGCCCCTCAAAAATATTTCTAAACTATTGGCATCCAGATATTTTAAAAGATGACCAAGTAAAATGGCACAATATTCACAGTGATGATCATTCCAATTAGTGCTTTTGATATAAATGCATATGTTTTTAGCAAAACATTGAAATATTGGTTGAGTTTTTCTTCAAAAAATAATAAATGCATAAATGCTACTTTTATGTCTGAGGAAAGGAAAAATATTGTTTGAGATAATTATTATTTTTTTACAGAGTAACAAATGCTATTTTCCTACCCCAAAGAGAGGGTTAAAAAGGTAAAAATGGAAGCAGGATGCTGGAGTGGAAAAAGCATAGATTTCAGAACAAGATAGAAATGAACTAGCATCTTCCCTCTATTCCATGTCTGTGGTGTGACACTGAGGAAGTCAGCTCATTTTTTCTGAGTCTCTATGGAAGGTGGTAGCATTGTCTCCCTTGCAAGGTTATTATACATACAGTATAAAGGTCCAGTGGGTTTATGTATGTGAAGTTTCACAGCCATTACTGGCAACCAGTACACCCAGTCACCTTATAATTTGCACTGCTATTAATGTCACTGGACATTGTATTAATAGCACTGTTGACCCACAGAATTAATTGAAACTGGCCAAGTACGTAATGGCTAATATCTATCCAATACTGTCATCCGAACCAAATCATCTTAATTAAAAAAAAAATTATAAGGTGCTTGTAATGTGAAATAAATGAGAAGATCTTCATGCTTGCTTTTTGAAATATGAATGTTTTCTTTAATCAAAACTGTGCCACACAATCTTCTAGCCATTGACCGTATAATTTATTGTCAAATCCAGGACACTTTGAGAGTTATTAATATGCTATTAATAAACTGGAATTGTCCCAGGGAAACTGGGATGTATCATTATGGCTATAAGGTAATTATTTACACCCACATAAGGTCCGATGATTTAACTGCTGTTCCACTTATTTTCAGGAGAGATGCTCTTTTATAAGCATATTTCCTCTTTGTTCTGCTATACACCTTTGTCATTAGGAAGGCATATATAGCCAAAACTTGAGTCCTATCAAAGCTGCCTCGTATTTTTTTGTCATGATAATTGTTCAAAGCCCTTTGGTATAAAAGAGAGATCTCCTCCCTGATGCTTCCTGATGGAAATACCTGGGATTTACTTATTTGTGGCTCTTACCTCCACTTCTCTCATTAATTGTCTCCAATTTGCATGTCTTTGCAGCTTCAGTTGGCTGATTCTACCTGCAATCAAATATTCATCTCAGTTTAGCTCACATGGTATTACCTTTTGGGTTGTCCTACAGTTTGCTGTCTCATGCCTGCTTTATGTTATTTTTGCTTTGAAACAATCCTCTCTATAAACTTTGGCACCAACTCATTGAGAGCCTGCAGTGTGTCCAGCAATAGATTGCTGTAGATGTTACTTCCCTTAATCCTCATAAATGCCCTTGGAAGGGAATCAGGTAAACTACAAAATGAGTTAGGAAACTGAATACCACTTCAGCGTCAGGTTTAGCTTCTGTAATTGCACAAAAAATGTCAAAGGCACTTATTGTTGATCTAGATAAAAAATTATGACATGATGCTTACAATGTATTCTTATGTTCCTCAAAGCGGGTCCTGGGTTGCTGATTCATTTCCACTGATTTATTATTTGTAGTCTACTATGGTGCATGGTGATGGTGGTATCTGCCCCAATAATGGCATTTGTCACATCAAATCTCTTGGGCACCGTGGCTCTAACACTTTATCATCGAGTTGAGTGTCTAACTGCTAGTACCCATTCCATTGCCTACTTCCTGTCTGTTGCCCTCAAGTAGAGTTGAGACCGTTGAACCAAATGATGTCTTCAATGGATTTCTCACCTGACAGGTATTTTGTGGTCTTAGGAAATGTTGCCCATAGGTACATACTGACTTTTTCAATGATTCAAAAGAGTATCAGGAACACCTGCTCATTTTTCAGGTGTTGTAGCTATCTTGAAAGTTTTCCTCCCAGGGAAGGTTGTGTAACTAGCAGTGTTCTGAAGTTCCCTTTCTCTTTAAGGTCACCCATTGTATAAACCCAGTTAGGTGAATTGATGTCATAACTTTGGATATAAGACAGCAATGTTTTGAAATAAAGGCAGTCTATATGCAGAGCAAGAAGAGCATTTGAATTAAAATCTGCATGACTTGAGCTATATGCATGCTAGAATGGTGTGGCTGCCTTTGCTGTTCTGGTCTCCTTTTTGGGTCTCGGTTTCCATCTGAAATGGAAGATGGCTGGCATCTGGAGGCCCTTTGACATCAGCCAGAGTAATTTCATTGTTGTGCCTTTGAAAGATTGGTATTCCATGTCAGATTTAATTCACTAAAAGGGGTCTGGGAATCATTGGAGTTGAGGATTGATAAGTTCCTGAAAAGAGCTATAGTGTGAATCCCATGTGTGTGCATTTCTGCACAAGCATTTTGCAACAGCGCTACTTTAGTAGGTCACTATAATATGCCATATACACCTCTTCTGCAAAATGTCAAGCTGCTGTATAGATGGCATGTGCATTCCTCTGTCATCTGGGAATTGAATGTGCTCACTATTGGGTGCTTTCACTTTTTTTTCCCCTAAGAATCTTCCCCCCTTCTTTGTTTTTATATGTTTTTTTAAGAATTTTGTCTTAAATTTCAAATAGAGCACATCTTGTGTATCAAGTCAAAAGTTCATAAATGTGTATACAAAAATAAAAAATTATTTCCCCTTTCAAGGATCTCCATGTCTCGATGCTGCCCTCTTAACTCCAGCGTATTCCCTCTCCTCTCAGATTTCCCCGACGGGATTTCTTACTGGAAAAGTTTCCTTTCTTCGTCTTAAAAGAGAAAGCGTGCATTACTAAGCTACAAAAAAACGCTGGCATAAAAAGTTATATGGGTACAAAGGGTAGGTGGAGTGTTTCACTTAGAGAAAAACAAACAAAAGTCAAGAAGTAAGAGATATGGGAGAAGTGTGAGAGCATGGGATGCGGAGGGGAGAGGACTTGTGTGGGAGCACTCAAAACCAGGAAATGAAAGACGGTGGGAGGAAAGGATGGGAACCCTCGTATAAGACCCTTTTTGGTGGGTGGCTGAGGTTATCAGCCAGCCTGGGAACAGGCTCTGGGTCTCATTGTTGCAACGTTTGCAGATATGGTTCTCAAAGACAGGCTGGGGGGCGGGGGGGAGCATGTACTCTAGATAACACAGGTATAGGATGCATGCATTGGGGAAGGGAGGGTTGGCATCGCTCTCTGGTCCAAAAGCTATGCAAAAAACAAAAACCAAGAGATTTTTCCAAAAAAAATTCTTTCATTGTCTTCTTTATCAATAGGTTTCTATGCATTTAATATTCATGTGGAAACACTATAATCTGCTCTTTGTTGTAGCTGGTGTTGATATGAACCGGAACTCTGGGAGTGGACAAGTTCATGGTCATGTTTTGTTCTCCATAGTCATTTTCTTGGACTTTCCTCTTCTGCCTCCTGGTGGCTAACCATGCCCACTGCATTAAAATTATTTGGTCAACAAATAAGGAAGAGTGTTCGTATGGGATGCGTGCTCTGTCTTTGGGACTTCAGAAGCAGATGGGAGCTGATATAGAAACACTGCAGTGGGATAAAGACTATGATGAGGAAGGTGCTGTTTACATAAAGGTTGATGTGGACAGCAGAGCCAAGAGGATCCCTTGTTCTCAGGTGGCGGAGGGCCACGGGGAAGTAAACTCTGCATCAAATGGAAATGAAGAGAGATGTGAAGGGATTTTTTTGGGTGAAGAAAATTAGGAGAAGAGTGGAGAGAATGTACAAAAGACTTTTTTCTTTGAATCTCAAATGCACTAAATTATTAACTAGCAAGGACAGTCTCCTTGATCTCTTTATGGGTGATTCAGAATTTCTTAAAAGAAGTTGGAATTTTTTTGTTACCTGCCTAGCCATTTTTGGAAATAACAATGTTAAGACACACTTGATAGGAGAATCTATTCAATAAATACATAATTTCCAGTTAGTTGATTCCAGAGTATCATGTCAGCTTGACTTAATAATCACAGAGGATGTACCTTAAAAAATGTTCTTTCCCAGAATTTTTACATTCTAAACAGTCTCTTAAGATTACTAATTCTAAAAGATTCAAACCACTTTCTCTCCTTTGTATTTTTTTTCATTTTTCTTCTCACGTACTGTATGAAGGGTTGAGCATTTTTAGTTGATTACAATAAGTTGGCCTCTGTCTTCATGAGTAGAAGGGACATGAGCATTATTGCAAATGAAAAGAAGTTCACTGGGGATTTGAGTGTTTGGAGAAGCTGGAAAGTTCCAGGGGGAAGCATTGAAATTGAGAGCCAAGATACATGAGCTTCACTGGAGTGAGCTGGAAATTAAGATTCTGGTGATAATTCTGTCACAGAAATTTGTTTTTTTTTTTTTTTTTTTTGAGGAAGATTATCCCACAGCTAACTACTGCCAGTCCTCCTCTTTTTGCTGAGGAAGCCTGGCCCTGAGCTAACATCGCGCCCATCTTCCTCTACTTTATATGTGGGATGCCTACCACAGCATGACGTGCCAAGCGGTGCCGTGTCTGCACTCGGGATCCGAACTGGCGAACCCTGGGCCGCTGAGTAGCGGAACATGCGCACTTAACCGCTGCGCCACCGGGAAGGCCCCCACAGAAATATTTTTTAAACAATCCCTGGAAGATTATATTTTATATATATATATATAATCTGTATCTATGTATCCTGAATGCTTCCTATCTACCTTTTCTTCCGTCCCTTGTTATAGTCAAGGAAATTAGTTCTTTCAAGTCAGATAATGGAGAAATCCCTGAAAGGCAATCAGAGTAGGAAATTTAAAGACTGCTGAGGCTGAAATACTCCACAACTATACAAATTCTGGCCTGCAGATCTTTTATTTTTTTCTGACGTTAACCTGTAAAGCTATAGTAGCCTGCTTCACAAGAAACCTGAGATGAATGTGCATGTGTTCACACACATTGTAGGAGTGATACCATGAGGGCACATTCTCTTATCTAGTGTAACTCTCCTAGTTTGGCCTAATCACACGTCAGTAAGTCATTGACTTTATGAATATGAGCTCTAGAAGATGCAAGGTATGGGTTCAACGTGAATTTTTTAGGGAGCAAAATGTAACCCACATAAGGCAGATACATTGTTCATTTAGCAATATAATGTATTTTTCAAATGAAATGACATTGTAACATATTGATTGGGTAAGTCTGATCTAACGGGTAGGGTAGTTTTTCCTTTGATTAAAAAAAAATGGCTTTTTTGAATGAAGTATGCAATTCCTGGTATAAAAAATTCAGAAATATGTTAGAACACTAAATGTCACAATCCTTTGCTGTTACAGCCATGACAGTGTGAGCTAGGGTCTTCATGTAGATAAATCAGTTGCAGGGCTCTGTTGATTCTGTTAATTATTTGAGATGGCATGTGCTGATTTCTCTTTCATTCAGCACAATGGCTTTTATCATACGCTCAGATATTATGGAAAGAAAATTGTGTCCTGTGAAACGAGTACAGTCATAAACAGGTAGGTGGGATAAATGCATTCTTATAAAGATAGACATTTCAGTATAGAGATACATATGACATGATCTTGAAGAGAGACGCTGTGAGTTCTATCCAATAAACTAGAATTTGTACCAGAGTTGGGAAAACAATTTTGGAATGGGGAAATGTTTCCAGTTTGGACTGAGAAATGTTTTCTATCATTCCATCATTCTACCATTCTATCATGACCCCTGTCTCTACTAAAATATCCCAAAAACTGTTTAGATGACCCAATCGTTCTTTTTTCTTAGAGATCTGGCCAATATACATATACATATGTATATACAAATTACTGTCTAAAAAGAAATATATATATACACACACACACACATATATATATATATATTTTTTACTCCATTCTGTGCCTTTTGAACACATGGAGGAAAACCCACCAAGGGCCTCTTTCAATATATTTCTGAATCTCTAAGAATCTTTTCCCCTCATTGCTATCCCTTTCTCCCTCCTAAATATAAACTTATAATATCATTTAGAAATATCATTCATCCTTTCCCTTAGTAGTTCTTTGTTAAAGCCATGCATAGGATTTCACATCTTTACAAAAAAGAATCTTGAGCAAATGGCCTCATCACTTCTGCATCTGTATTTTTCATGGTGCTCATTTTTCAGTTATACCTTGTCTATTTCTTCCCCTTTCATGCCTGGTTAACCAACTTCCTCCCTTTTAATCACATTTTGTCAAAACTGTCCTCTCTTGGGCCACTCATGTGTCATAAGCATTTTCTCTGGTGCCCCAAATCATTTTAACGGCCTTCACTGCATCTTCATATAACTTAATCTTCTTGGGATACTTAATATGTAAATGACCTATTGCGTTTGTTTCCACTTCTACTTTTTCATGGTCTGAGTGCTTTATTTAAAATAGTGTATATACAATGTATGCATTTAAAGTGTACAATTCAACGGCCTTTAGTGTATTCATGAAGTGGCACCACCATCAATGCCATCTGATTTTTGAACGTTATCATCACCCCAAAGAAAAACTCAATACCTATTCTCCCCAGTCCCCAGACTTAGGCAACTACTAATATGCTTTCTGTCTCTATGGATTTGCTTTTTCTAGACATTGCACACTAATGCAGTCATACGATATGTGGTCTTTTGTGTCTGATTTCTTTCACTGAACATCATATTTTCAAGATTCATCCACGTTGTGGCATATATCAGTACTTTGTTATTTTTTATGTCCAAATAATATTTCCATTGTATGGATATAACTTGGTTTGTTTGTCCATTCATCTTTTGATGAGCGTTTGGATGTTTCTACTTCTTGGATATAATCATGTGTCACATAATGACACTTCAGTCAACAATGCACCACATATACAGTGGTGGTCCCATAAGATTAGTACCATACAGGCTAGGTGTGGAGTAGGCTATACCATTTAGGTTTGTGTAAGTGCACTCTGGTGTTTGCACAATGACAAAATCACCTAATGTGACTTTTATCATTTCTCAGAATGTATCCCCATCGTTAAGGAACGCATCACTGTATTTTGAATAATGGTGCTGTGAAGATTCATGTACAAGTTTTTGTGTGGATATATGTTTTCATTCAGTATATACCCAGGAGTAGAATTTCTAGGTCATATGGTAACTCTGGTTAACCATTTGAGTAACTTCCAAATTCTTTTCTGAAGTGGCTGCACTATTTTCCATTTCTATCAGCATAAGGGCTCTAATTTCTCCGCATCCTCACCAACATGTGTTCTTGTCTCTTTTTGATGCTAGCCATCCTAGTGGGTATAAAACAGCACCATATTTTATGTGCATTTCCTTGATGACTACTGATATTGAGCATGTTATCACGTGCTTACTGGCCATTTGTCTATCTTCCTTGTAGAAATGTCTGTTCCAATTCTTTGTCCATTTTATTGGGGTATTTATCTTGTTAGTATTGAGTTGCAAGGTTTTGGGGTTTTTTTTTTTTGATAACATGTTATGGATACATGTTCCTTATCAGATATAGAATTTGCAAATATCTACTCCGATTTTTTTTTTTTTTTTTGGTGAGGACCATTGGCCCTGAGCTAACATCTGTTGCCAATCTTATTCTTTTTGGTTGAGGAAGATGATTGTGGCTAAGTTAACATCTGTGCCAGTCTTCCTCCATTTTGTATGTGGGATGCCACCACACCATGGCTTGATGAGTGGTATGCAGGTCCACACCTGGGATACAAACCTGCAAACCCTGGGCCACCAAAGCAGAGCGCACGAACTTTACCACTATGACACCAGGCAGGCCCCTCTACTCCCATTTTCCCCCCCGACTTTTGTGGTGGTAGCCTTTGAAGCACAAATGTTTTGAATTTTGATAAAGCTCAATTTATCTGTTTTTTCTTTTTTCTTTTTTTCCTCTTTTTTTGGTGTGTAAGCCTTTGCCTAACCCAAGGTCACACAGATTTACTTCTATATTTTTTTCTCAGAATTATATAGTGTTAGATCTTATTTTAGATCTGATTCATTTTGAGTTGATTTTTTAAAACATATTATCATGTGGTTTTTGTCCTTTTCTCTATTAATATGATATATTACATTAATCAATTTGTAAAAAATTAAACTAGCCTTGCATCCTGGAATAAATCCCACTTGGTCACGGTGATAATCCTTTTGATGTATTACTGGATTTGGCTTACTAGTATTTTTTTGAGGATTTTTGCATCTATATTTATAGAAAGATGAATCTATACAGCTCTTTTCCGGTGATGTCTTTGTCAGCTTTACGTATCAGGATACTACTCTTCTCACAGAATGAATGGGAATTGTTCCCTCCTCTTCTGTCTTTTTAAAGAGCGTGTGAAGGATTGGTGTTAATTCGCCATTAAGCGATCGGTAGGATTCAGCAGTGAAGCCATCCCGGCCTGGGATTTTCCTTGCTGAACATGTTGTCATTACTAATTCACTTTCTTCACTTGCAGTCCTCTGAAGATCTTGTCATCCTTCTTTTGAGCTCATTTGCTGTCAGGCATCCAATGCTTGCATCAAAGATGACGTCACTTCAATTCACATCTCTCACCCTAATCTTTTCACTGAATATTCATTCCCATTGTTCTACTCATCCAGAGGCTATTTCCACTTGAAATTTCAACCTGCACTTTGAAACAAAAAGGCTCCATATTACTCATCAAGCTGAGTGCAAATAGGGGGACCAGCAACTCACCTTTGTCTTTTTCTTACCATTTATGGATCTGAATTCTTAGTCCTCAGCCTCACTTATCTACAACTTTGCATAATGACTCTTGTTGCCAAAACAGGCTGGCCCACTTATTGTATCTCACAAACTCTGCTATCATGACAGTCCATCCAGTCTTGAGCCCCACTACTGTCTCCATCTTTAAGGAGTGGCTAATCATTGTACCAACCCGATTTATGGATGCAAGAATGGATGAAGTGTATGTAGGACAGAGTGCCATCAAAGGATCTCCAAATATGGATTCATTTCAACCAGTTTACCATGATTGGGGATTTGATTCTGCCACTGCAGGTTTGGGAATCTAAATTTGTGAGCTTGGCAGAGTTGGTTTGTCTATCAGGGGAACACCAGCATTGACCAAACTGCAATGCAAATTTCTTCATTGACCATAAGACACTAACTCCCTGTAACTGTCAATAAAATAAAGATAAAGCATGTTTCAGCTGTGAATTGACAAGCAAAATTCACAAGGTTTTATAGGGAGCCCTGAATTTAAAAAGAAAAAAACATAAGAGAGAGAGAAAAAGAGCTATGTGTGTATAACTTAAATGATGTTAAGACACTTTCTTACCCTGCAGAGACAGCTTTGCCAAGGACAATAGTGGATTTCATTCATTCATTTATTTAAGACGTATATACTGAAGACCTGCTGTTTGCCACATGATTCCTTCTGTTGGGAATAAAGAAGTGAAGAAAAAAGACAAAAATCCCTGAGCATAGAACGTTTTTATTCCAGTGAGAAAAAAAAATCAAAAAGACACATATCATAAAATGCATAGTATGATATGATATGATGAGCGCCGTGGATAAATATTTAGCATGGAAGGGCTTAACCTCTTATGCTAAGTATATTATCGATTTCATGGTTTCTGAGCCTGGGCAATATTGACATTTTGGACTGGACGTTTCTTTTTTGTGGGGAACTGTGTTGTGCATTGTAGGATGTGGAGCAGCGTCCCTGGCCTCTACACACCAGATGCCAGTAATGCCTCCCACGCCCAGTCATGACAACCAAAAATATTTCAAGGCACTGCTGAGTGTCCCCTAATGGGGAAGGGGAGAGAGAGGGAAGCATCAACCCCCTTGAGAACCACCTGCCTTTTGTGTTTCTCTCTTCTCAGAATGGAGGGTCACACAGGCATGACATCTCTGTCACTGAACTAATTTTGAACCGTAAAATTCACACTCAGTTGTGTGTGGCTTTGTTTCTTCGTGTGGATAATGTTTACTTCCTGGAACAGATTTCTAACCTCCTTGAGGGCTGGGGCCGTAGCTCACAATACTTTGTCTTCTGAGTGCTACCAGATAGTAAACACCTCCTGGATGATTAGCTGTTGTAGTGTCTTTGATTGCAAATTGCAAAATGCTAGCTACTTAACACAGGAGAGAAGATATTTACTTGAACATTTTTTTTATTGCAGTATTAGTGAATTCCTGGTTTTCAAAAGCCATGAATGCTTCATTTTATGTAAACCATATTTATTTCCACTGCTTATATTTGGCAGCTGTTCTTTTTTCACGAATAGTAAATGTTCTACTTTCCTTGAAACATCTACTTATGCCAGTGTCCCCAGTTCAGGGTTTATCTTCATTATGTGTAGGTTAGCTTGAATGGAGACAATTTATGTCTGTGGCATGCATGTGATCTTGAATGGAAACCTATGGTTAAAAAAAAATTTAAAAATCTGCATATCCTTATATTTTTATCAGATTTTGATAGTAATAAAAACAAACCTAAACAGTAGAGCTCTATAACAGATTTTTTCTTTAGCTCTTTCCATGTGTATTTTAAACAATTATGATAACAAGAAAATAATTGTGATTTCTCCGAGAGCTGTCATAAAGTTTTGCAAATGGCTGGCAAGTTTCTTTGATAATCTCAAAATCTCAGTGTATTAATTTTCTAGGGCTGCTGTATCAAATTGCTGCAAACTTGGTGGCTTAAACAAAAGAAATGTATTCTCTCCCAGTTCTGGAGCCCAGAAGTCTGCGATAGAGTGGTTGCAGGGCTGCGCTCCCTCTGGAGGCTCCAGGGGAGGGTCCTTCCTGCCTCTTCCAGCTGCTGGGGGCTCCAGGTGTCCCTTGGCCGGTGGCCACCTCCCTCCCATCTCTGCCTCCATCTTCATGTGTCTTCTCCTCTGTGTCTGTGTCTCTCCTCTTATAAGGAAGCCAGTCATTGGATTTAGGGCCTGCCCTACTCCAGTATGATTTCATCTAGAGATCCTTGACTAATTTCGTCTACAAAGACCCCTTTCCAAATAAGGTGACATTCTGAGGTTCCAGATGGGCATGAATTTTTGGAGGACACTATTCAATCCATGATACCTAACTTTCTGAAATGGCTCACTATTGTGATATATATGTGTGTGGATACAGGAGTACCCAATGTTTTCATTCCTTGTGTCCCTGGGCTCAGGATGAAACCTGGCTCAAGACTCTCCAGTCCCTATTCATAGAAGATCCTAGGACATTCTACAACTTCACCTTCTTGCTCCCTTTTGCTTTCAAATAATGTAGCCATGCAGTATCAAGAAGTTTACTTTTTTTATTTTTGTTTTTTTATGCTTTTTTGATGAGGAAGATTGGCCCTGACCTAACATCTGTTGCCAATCTTCCTTCTTTTTTTCTCCGCAAAGTCCCAGTACATAGTTGTATATCTTACTTGTAGGTTATTCTAGTTCTTCTATGTGGGATGCCACCACAGCATGGCCTGATGAGCAGTGAGTAGGTCTGCACCCGGGATCCCAACCAGTGAACTCCAGGCTGCTGAAGCAGAGTGCATGAACTTAACCACTTGGCCATGGGGCCAGCCCCAAGAAGTTTATTTTCTGAACCTTTAAAACTTCCCCAATAGTTTTAAAAGCAGCAAAAGCATTTTTTCCCATTGGCTACAAAACATATGCCTTTGTTCCAGCAATACGTAAGACTATATCTCACATTTTCTTCTTCAATTACAAAGCAATAAATATAAAGCAAAAACTATCACTTTGCTATATTCTTTCCACCTTTTCCCTCTATTATAAAATCCAATTACAAATGCTCCTTAATGCCCTATCTGGAAATTGTGAGTTGGCCTCAAGCCATCTCAAAATGGAGGTTCCTAAAAATTAACATACATGATTAATGTGGGTTTTTAAAAAGGGAACCATTCAAATATGTCTCAAATTTTAAAGTGACTCATAGACTTTTAATGAAAATCTTAGCCCACTGCTCACACGTGGGAGATTTTTTCCTGAAAGATGGTATCATCTTATTGCTCCACCAGCGGAAGGTTTGGCAATGAAAATAAGAGTCCATTATAGAGAGATTCTTTAGACTTTAATTTTTTTATTTCCTAGAATAACTCCAGAGAATCCTACTTTAGAGATACAGATATGTATTCCTGAATTTAGGATGGTGGTTATTGGTAGGGATTCATTTGAATGGAAATAAACTTGCTTTCCTTCTGGCCAACAATTATGCTTTCTTTTTCCCTGAATTGGCAAAATTATTGGTTTCAGTGTAAGGAGTACTGGGGATAAGATTGCCAGTAGGTACTAAGAGCCCATTCATTAATCTTCTTTCTTCCTTTATTAATATACACAGATAGCCTCATTACTCTGAGATATTACATCGTATTAGTTTAGATGTACAACACGATGATTTGATACATGTAAATATGTTGTGAAATGATTACTACAATCAGTTTAGTTAACGTCCATCACCTCATATAGTTACAATTTTTTTTACTTTTGATGAGAACTTTTAAGATCTACCCATTGAGAAATAATAGTCTTGGTACAAGTATAGATTTAGAGATTATTGAACAATTTAAGATAGGAATGGAACAATACAAATGTGATATATCACTAACAATTAGAATTTACTATTTCTTGAATTTGCAGTGGGATTTCTGTTATATTAACTTTCAAAGATATCAGTGGTGTAAAGTTAGTAGCACTTGCCTTTTATAATTTATCGTGAGACCATCTGTTTGAAGTTCAAATTTGGGAAACTTCCTGTCCTTCTTTGGGAAATAGAGATTATAGCAACTCAAAATGAGTAATCAATAAATTGATGTAGAAAAACAGATCTATGATCCTCATATTGTACAAAAAGTATGATCAAAATATTTAATGCAGAAGACAGTGGATGCACCAACCTACCAACTCATCCATCAAGTCTATGAGATGGTAGGCTGTGTTTTAGAGTTCTGGAGGTTTACTGAGACAGGAGTTAACATTTTGGGTTCCTGTTTCACGGAGGAAATCTGGGGGGGTAGTGGGTGGGGGGGTCTTATTTGAGGGGACAGCAAGCAGGAACCACTCCTCAGGGCTCCTGACAGCAGCATTCATCAGCCAGCAAAGAAGTCTTTTGTGATGCTAGCCATCAGCACAGTGGCACTGGGACTTGCCAGGTGAGTGTCAGATCTGCACTCACTTTCCTGTGCTTCACAGGTAAGGTTATACCTACCTGTACATCCACCTGGCATCAGTGGTCTTGGATTCATCTTACTGAACCAAGAACCAAAACAGGAAATGACAATTCCTTATCTGTGTTTAGCAACATCACACTTGCTTCACTTCTTGATTCTCTCTCCCATTTGAATAACTAGGCATGGGATCCATGGATCCATTTGGAATTGAGTCTCAAGTCCAAATCCCCATGGAACTTAAAATGTGAGAAGAGATATAATGGAAGAAAACCACAGATGGAGAGTTATGATTCAGAGGTGTCTATTCTGTTCATAGAGGGCAGATGAGGATGCCTCAGGTCAGGGTTGAATGTGCTGGAAATAGGGACCTCTGGTGTGCCACTGAATTGGGCACTTTAAAATGGTTAATTTTATGTTATGTGGATTTTACTTCAATATAAGAAAAGTAAAGTCTGAAGCTGGCATATGCCTCACTGAGCTCCCCTCTTCAAAATTATGTAAAAGGAGCCCATTTGAAGCCAGTTCTTAAAAGGAACATATAAATAAACCAAATAACAAACAAGCAAAACATGTCCGGACATGCCACAACATCCTGAAATCAAGAAAACAAAACAAAACTGGCCCCAAGGATTTCTTATTTCCTTTGTGCTACATTCGGAGGCATTTTTATCATGACGTCAAACATGACCTTTCACCATTCCAACGTCTCAATTTGCTGTCAGAACAACCTGAGTTGCTAATTGAATTTCCATGCTTTTGACCAGGTAAAGACTTAATTTTAAGAAGTTTCCTTAAAAGTGTGAACTTGCAGAAAAGAGAGCATTTTATATGCATCCACTTGTCAATCCCATCCATTCCACCAGGCATTCATTCAGCAATTACATGTTGCAAGCATGCCATTTATGGGGCCCTCGGCTCCCACCTGCATGTTTTATTTTGCATGTACATCACTATTTAGTTAGTAAGTGTTGTTTTACTTTATGTAATTATTGAATTTACATTTAAATGTAAGCTATTCAGAGTTTGAAAAAGATTTTTACAAATTATTATTTCGATTTGGTATTTTTCACCCCCACTTTAAGTTCTTGAGAATCAACAAAACAAACTCATTGTCAACTTAAATTGCACATATAAATGACCATCAGCCTTGCTAAAGTTGTGATTTTAAATATTTACTGATATATATCAATTGGATAGTTGTTGCTGTTTCTGAAAAAAAAAATGCAGTGGTATCCTAAGTAATTATTTTAAAATAGGAATTATTCTTTAAGGGAAAGAGTTTTACCTCATCTTTCAATAGTCAACACATCATTCCTTTCCATTTTACTGTAGTTAGTTAAAATGATAACTTTTAATAAAGAGAAAGGAACATGAAATTTGCTAGTCATTTATTAATGCCATATAATTTCTAGTTACAAAGCCACAGTTACGCCCCATGTTGAAGAGAGGTGGGTAAACAGCACAGGATTGGGGCCGGCCCGGGTAAGTTCTCACACCCTGCTTAGGCGTCCCAGGGTTTGCAGGTTTGGGTCCTGGGTGCCGACCTACACACTGCTTGTCAAGACGTGCTGAGACAGCGTCCCACATGCAAAATAGAGGAAGATTGGCACAGATGTTAGCTCAGCAGCAATCTTCCTCAAGCAAAAAGAGGAAGATTGGCAACAGATGTTAGCTCAGGGCCAATCTTTCTCACCAGCACGGGATTCAAATAACATCTATTTGGGAAGGTAAACTTCTTTTCAGAATGATAATGTCATTTGAGATCCAATTTTGATCTGGATTTTCTATCTTTTCTTCATGTATTCTTTGTAATCCTCAGATTATTCAGTCTTTGAGCCAAATGCCAAAGTTGCTACGTACCTTTACTTGGGATATGATAAAATTTGGGACTCTTGACTGAATAGAGGATTTTCATTAATAGAATTGTTAGGGGCCGGCCCCGTGGCCAAGTGGTTAGGTTTGCAAGCTCTGCTTTGGTGGCCCAGGGTTTCACCGATTCGGATCCAGGGCACGGACATGGCACTGCTCATTAGGCAGCGTTGAGGCGGTGTCCCACATGCCACAACTAGAGGGACCCACAACTGGAATATACAGCTATGTACTTAGGGGATTTGGGGAGAAAAAAGCAGAAAAAAAAAAAGAAAGAAGATTGGCAACAGTTGTTAGTTCTGGTGCCAATCTTTAAAAAAAAAAAAATAGAATTGTTATTGGGCATTTGGATTTAATGCTTAGATTTTTTCATATTTTTAATTGCTTCCTCACACTAGAGTAAGACAGAAGGGTGGCCTTATTTCTATCCCTTAGACCCAAGTAATTTTCTCATCATTATTAACCTGTGGGCTTGAGAACACTGCAAGGACCTCCCTGACAAGAGCTAGCCAGGGCCAATTGGGTGCTGAAGACCACCAAGACGTGCATGTTGAGGACTCCACGTGAGAGCATAAATGCTACCTTGTATAGGAGGGCACAGATCACCACTTCGAGATGCAGCATCATCTCACATATCTTTATAGTACCTCGGACACTTGGCACTCACACAACACACGTGTTGTGGCCTTAGCCACTTGTTGACATGACCTTAAATGCCCAAGAAATGTAATCTTCTGTCCATTTTTTTGGAAGAACAAGTTTCCTTTGCAAATGCAGCAGAGCAGTACATCACACAGTGAGAGAAGCCAGGGTATATGCATCATTACAGGATCTCCATTCTAGCTTCGTCGGAGTTTTCAGTATAACTCTCGTGAAGTATTTACTTTTTAAACAAAACTTTTCAAACATTTACAAGTAGTCTGAAGGTAAAATATAATTGAAAAAGGCAATTATAATATTATATCAGGATATGTAAACTTGAGTGGTTCGTAAAACTTCTAACCCTTGATTCAGATGCCGTTTGTTTTTGCCAGACTGCAGTCCTGGCCTGACGGTGGGTACATCTTGATATACACATGTGACAACATCTAATTTACCTCCTGAAACGTCTAGTTTAATCTTGATGCTTCATCTTGACCCTCGTCTTGGTGGTCTACATTTATCCATAAAGAGCTTTATTCTGTAAATCTTTTGGAACGGAAAACATGAGGAACGAGAACTTCATTAGACCCAAGAGTTTTCTGCTTTTAAAGCCCATCTCATGCTGGCCTGGGCAGAAAGAGCAAATTGGCATCACTTACTGTTAAGTGATAGAGAAAGAAAAGCGCATGTTTGCTCACTCTCTCTGCTCCTCTCATTTCCTCTTGCACCGCCTCTTCCACCATGGCATCAAATGAAACATTATTGCTTCCATTTTCTCAGGATACCTTGTACTGTTTCCATCAGTAGAAGATGTGCCTTAAATACTGCCCTCTATTTGTGACTAAAGATACTTTTGCTCTCATCTAAATGAATAGTATCCATTTTGAGAAACATCTAGCACATTGTAACACATTTTATCTTCATTATTGCTCTCAATTTTATAATTTAAATGTAGTTGTATTGTGAGCGAACATAAGTTCACAAAGAAAGACAGCATTTGTTATCAATAAATGTGGTTTTGTATTTACTTTCCGTGTGCAAGACAAAGTTTGTGTGAGGTTTTTAAAAATGTGTAATTCTTTTAAGTCTACTTTCATGCATTTAACACAAATTCCTGTTGAGTTCCTACCGTGTGCCAGACTGGTTTGTAACAGGCAACTAATCGCCCGTGCTCCCTGGTTTCAGGGAGCTTCTGGCTCAAGGCAACAAACAAACACACATCCTGTTAGTTCCTCACAAATTCCTTAGCCAATTAATTTTATGTATTCCACATCCTTTAGAAGTAAGCCATTTTGTGAAATTCGCCTTTGTCTTAAAATAACAATAAAAGCAAAATCTTACAACTTCCACTATAAGAAAAGAGAATTTAATGTATTCCATTTTTCATTTGTCCTTAATTTCTCTCATAGGGTTTTGGCTTATACTAAGTTTAATTAGCAACTAGTTTGCCTTCCCAAAGACTCTGGCACAACTTGGTGCTTACCTCAACATAGATTTAGTGGTTTTCATATTCAAAAACCATGGCTCATAAAAAACTTTCAAGGGTCTCAGGTCATTCTTCCAGTTGTTTCGGAGATGGTCCACATCAGGGGTGGAGATTTTTTACCTCCAAATGAAAGGCTTTTTACTTCAATGTTCTCAGATCTAAAACCAGCAGATGTTCCTTTCATCAGAGCCCTCATTCAGCAGGTGAACATCTTCTCGTTACTGTCTATAATCGTGATCTATGAATCAGCAATTTGCTGTAAGAAATTTGAGACTCTTTCCTCCTGAAGATAGCCTGTCCCTTTCTTAGTATAATGAAAAGTCATTTTAAATTATGCTGTTTCTTAGTGAAGTATGAAAAGTGAACCACACGTGTTTCCACTGAAGCTTTATTAACCATAAGCCCTATTTTCTTTTCACTCCATTTGGTTTGGTTTATACAGTTCACATGGTCACTTTTGCATAGCTAAATGGTCCTGATTTCACTCAGTAGCACTGCACACATAAATTTTTCTGGGGTTAAAAAGCAAAGTTTAGAACAATTTCTTGCTCAGAAGTAAGGGGATTCATCTGGAAGTCATTTCATAGATAAGAATCCTGGCATGCTGTGGCAGGAGATTTCCCTGGATCAAACATCCTTTTAGGTGTACTTAAATATTATCTGAGTCAGCATTCAATATTTCCTAAATTCCCAGTGCCTGCCAAGTGTTTGAATGTTCACTCTCAGACACAACCCATATGTCAGACTCATCACATAAACTTGTAGAATGCCTACAAAGGGGCATGAATAGCATAGGCTTGAAGTTCCCGAACTGTATTCCAGAGTGGAATTGATCTTTGTTCTTAAAATTGAGATGTCTGTCTGACCTAAAGAGAAGAAAAAGATCAGAGTGAAGAAATTTTGCTGACTATACGGTTTGTTGGCCCAAATCAAACAGTTGTCATAGAGATTTCAGGTTACATAGGTGAGAATGAAAAAAACTATACTATTAACATGATTTACTAAAAATTATGCAGTAATTGACAGTCTGAAAAAGATAGCATGTCCAAAATAATATTTTTTAGGGAGAAAGATTTCAGTGAGATACAAAAAGTTAAAACAACAAAAGGCAGAAACCTTCCACTCATCAAGAATATGATAACATCCTTGCTATGCTAACAATAAGACTTTCTTAAATATTTTAAGCATATTCCAAATCAATACATTAGAACATTACAATTTATATCTTGTAACAGCCAAACTAGTTAACCACAATCTTTATGATGACTCTTGTTTGCTTTCTATGTGGTAAAATTATTTAGGAGAAAGGACTTTCTCTTCTTATTTTTGATGATATCTGCCTTCTTGAAGGCTATGATACATAGTTAAGTCTAAACAGGAAAATCTACAGCCTTAGGTGTTTCATAATTATATTAACACTAAGAGTAATAATTATAGTGATGGCTTCCACTCTTTCACCCAGTCCTGTTGTAAGGATCTGTGCTTGTGATATTCCATTCAGTCCACAAAAACAATATAAAGAGAAGATGCTGTTTCCATTCCTTTACCAAACAGTACTCCACGGCTCAGAGGGGTTGATTGAGCACATGGCCAGGGGCAACCTGGCTGTGATCTTTGGAGATGTGTTTGGAATCCAAGCGGTTTAACTCCAGAGCCACATGGGGACCACTAGGACTTGTTTCCTTAGTAGTTGATATCAGCCAGGACTTGTTTTAAGTTAAAAAAAACCTTATTTTATAATCTTAGGGCTCTTGTATTCCTTCTCTGATTAGTTAAGCCCTTTGCCTTAATACTACAGAGCCTCCTGGAAGATGTAGGAGCTGTCCAGCGTGTGTTAGTGTTAGCAAGAGTATGGTGTCACCTATAATGTTGATGCTGATGCATTGCGCTATGGAGATCACGTGTTCTGATTAATTTAAGTGTCGAAATTTGAGAGAAAGTTTGATGTCAGAGAAAAGCTGAGTGAGAGGACTTCACCAAGTGGCATAATTTTTGGTGAGTTTACAACAGTTTGTGAGATCCTGTTGACTCTGCAGCCAGAGGAGTGTTTTCTTGTCCCCAGCACACAGTTGATTTCACTTAGAGACACAAATACTGGCTAACACATTTCTCCACAGACTGATATAATAAGGATAATGCCTTACTTGTCCTCCGCGGTGTAACTTCCAAGAACTTTCCCCAGCAGTGGCATATGTTATCATATTTCATTCTTACAAAAAGCCTATGAGGACATTATTATTATATTTATTTTCCCAGGTGGTATATTCAGACAGATACTACTAAAGACACCCCTCTACTTGAATGAAGTTAGGTTTATCGATTATTTGCAACAAGGGAGAATGCATACTGTCGGGTGTGTTGAATAAGAGGGGGTAGGAAGGACTTACAGAATTGTGGGCTTGCATCAAGTGATTTTAGGGAGGTTCCAAGGACATGGCTTTGGAGTGGAGGAAGTGGGAGTAGTGCTGTGACTGGTTATCTAAAAGGAGGAAAAATTGGATGGGTGCTGATGCGGTAACTGGCAAAGAACCATTGAGTATCATTCAGTGGTTTTGCCTGACGTTGCTGCTCATGAAGTGGTTTATGTTCCACAGAAGAACACCACAGCCTAGCTGTATGGGCCAAGCCAGCTCCCAGCCATGCTTAGGTGGTAACATCTGGCCAGCAGCCAGGTGTCAGGGGCTGCTTTTCTCCTTCTCGGGTAACTGAGAATGGAATAAACTGAGTAACATACCCCAAATCCCTTGGAGGCAGGAGGCAGTGCTGAAGTCTCAAAAGAGATTTTTGAGTGGAGCCTAGACTATTACCCACTAGCTTTCGTCTAAGAAACTGAATGCCAACATTTTATTGTTGCAGAAATGAGACGTCATATATTGTCATTGCATACTACAGCAGGTTCTAATTTTAATCAGACTCTGCCTTAGAATTTAAGGAAGCTGAAAAAAAGAGGAGGTGTGTAACTTGCATGTGGGGAGGCACCTCTGTAGCTGATCAGCAGGTGCCACCTCCATCATAGAGATGAGGGCATTTTGAGGACATGAGAGTTCCATGTGCAGCCCAGACAACCTCTTTCATGGCCCTTGCTTGGATGGGGATGGTCAATACCAGTGTCTTTGACTTTTCATTTTATTGTCATATTTTCTATGGCTGATTAAGACCTGTCCACAGTGAACAGTTTGTTCTCTGATTTTGATAATTATGGTCAAATCCTCCTAGGATGAAAGTATCATGTTAACTGCAGAGCCTTGGCTGAATTCCGTAGGACTCCCTCTTCCTCCTACTTCTTGTTTCCTTCCAATGGCAACTGTTACTTGTCAGGCACATTCGGGAGAAGGGTCTGACATTCACTAAGAGCTGGCAAGAATATTGCAACATGCAGAGATAATACATGCACTTGAAAAGCCAAAGGATACGTTGATGTGCATTTCTTCTTCTTGAGTTTAAAGAGCAACATGAAATGCAAAAGAGAGTTACAAAAAACATCTTGACATTTATTTTCAGTCATTAGACCTGATTCTCATACATTCAATCTTAGTTTTCCATTGTATATGATTCTAGTTTTTGAGAGCCAGAAGCACGTACAAGTAAACTTTTATTTATCCAACAAATTAATCCTATGTTCTCTTGCTCATTTTGGACAACGTTGTGATAAAGGCAGTAATATCATACTTATTTTTTAAAAATAGTATGGCTTAGGTCATCAAAAATATGTTTATAGATTTTAAGAGGACCAGGTTAGGAAACAAGCTAATTGACAGCTTTAAGATTCTTAGACACATAACTTTATACCTAGGTTTATTTAGCTTGATAATTATCCCTATTGCATGTAAACTACAGCTGGCAGAGCTTATGCATGCACAGGAGTGTTCAAACTGCAAGTGGGGCTCGTGAGCAAGTAGCACTAGTTGGCAAAAAGTAGAAAGAAATATGTACATATTTCTCCTCTTGCAGAACCAACTGCTCCTGACTAACCAGGAAAGATCGATGGGAGAAGTCAGGGCTGAGTCAACACCACCTTGGCGCCTATTGGGGTTTTTGTTTGCTTTAAAGCTCAGTGCTAGAAAGAGTTTCTAGGAAGCCTTCTCTAAACAAGGGGGAAGAGAGTGTTCATGAATAGAAGGCAGAGAAACACTAATTTCTACAGCACTGAGAAAGCAAATTGTGCAGATTTTTCAATAGAATCCACTTAACACAGACATATGGACTTGCATTTTGTTAAAATGGAACTGTGACAATTAAAACCACAGATTCCAAATACACCATATAAAATGTTTAAAATCTTATCTATGGTAAATTTTTTTTAAAACTGCACCCTATGTCAATTTGTCTATTTATTTTTAGTCAAGAATCTCATATTTTCAAAAGTAATTAGGCCAAGAGAATGATCTGGTTTTTGATTTTTGTTTTCTATATATTTTTTAATGCTTTTGGGTCTTACATTCAAGTCTTTAATCCATTTTGAGTTGACTTTTGTGCATGGTGTAAGGGAATGGTCTACTTTCATTCTTTTGCATGTGGCTGTCCAGTTTTCCCAACACCATTTATTGAAGAGTCTCTCCTTTCTCCCTTGTCGAATAATCACTTTCCATAAATGTGTGGGTTTACTTCTGGGCTCTCAATTCTGTTCCATTGATCTGTGTGTCTGTTTTTGTGCCAGTACCATGCTGTTTTGGTTACTATGGCTTTGTAGTATATTTTGAAATCAAGGAGTGTGGTACCTCCAGCTTTGTTCTTCTTTCTCAGGAATCCTTTGGCTATTCGGGGTATTTTGTTGTTCCATATAAACTTTAGGATTCTTTGTTCTATTTCTGTGGAAAATGTTGTTGGAACTTTGATAGGGATTGCGTTGTATTTTTTTAATGCAACTGCCTTGGGGCTATTCCATTTTTAGCTGCTGGGAAAACAATCCACTATGCTTTGATGGTATGTCTGAATCATCAGAAACTCTGGAAATAATTTTTTGGCATATTCTCCAAACATTTTAACATATTTTAGCATGATAGTCCTTTTCGTATCTTGGAATAATGTCAGCCAAGAGTTCTTTACAAGTGGTGTTAGTATTGAGAAATGTGTCTGAATCAAATCGTTCTTAAAAGGCACTATAGGGCACGTGATAAAAAGATGCACATCAGATTTTACATGTTGAGATTCCTAAACAAGAGTGTGTGCCATAAACTGTCAGAAGAAATGCAAAGAGCTTCAAGATGTAGCATCAAGCAAAGATAAATTCAGGCAGCTCGAAAGTGTCTTTCCCCAACTTTATGCCTTTACCTTTGGTGAAATAAGTATTGTATTATGGCCTCGTGAGCCATGTGATGCCAAGCAATTGACTTAACCTCTCTGGGTCTCATTTTCTCATCTGTAAAATGGAGATAGTAAAACTTTAATTCTCTGTGAGAAACACAAGAGTTATTACACATAAAGTGCTCGTAAGAATGCCTGCCATGTGGAAAGGCTAAATACAAGTTAGGAATTATTATTATCCTCATTTTACAGAGGTTAAACCAAGGTTTGAAGAGTATGGTCATGTGCCCAAAATCATATACCTGGCTAGTCCTTGACAAACGGAGCTGAAATTCTTGCATTGTTGAAACTCCTCTTCCTCTCAATGCTTTGCAGCAGTTTGTGCGGCCTGGAAATCATTTCTAGTTCCACACTTTGAAAGGGGTCACCTGTCAAAACGGGTCTAGACCTAAGAGAATTCATTCTAGGTAGTTCTTTGATTACTTTTTCATTCCACTCTCCCTACCCCCAATCCCACATTGTTTCTGGTTATTGCACTATTTAAGTATTCTAATTTTTTCTTGCTTCAATTTTGTTAATTTCATTTTTTCCCATGAGATAAAGGGAATTTTAATAGACCTGTACTGGAGAAAGGCTATCAAGGCAGAAAACCAAAAGAAAATTTTCAAAATATGCATCCAAGCTTTAAAAAGCCAAAATAATATAGTGATGTACACCTGAAATTTACACGATGTTGTAAACCAACATGACCCCAATAAAACAATTTTTAACAATTAACGCAGAAAAATAACCAACAGTGTATATTATACGATCTTAATTTCATAGTTTAAATAATATATATGTATTAAAAAGATGGTATACTATATATCCATGTATTCACAGATGATATCTCTGGGTGAGAGTAAAGATATTGCTTTTATCCTTTTTGTGAATTCTCTATAGCAAGAAAGATGCAATAAACTTTTTTTTTTTAACCCACATGCACCTTTTGGGAGAGAACTCCAAAGTGCTGACTTTAGCTTCTGGGCGTTCATCCAATCTTTCCCTCCTCCCTGCCCTGCCTGCCCCTCTCTGCCCTCTTCCCTTGTCCATCTTCCCACACATAGTCTAATGCCAACATTCTCCTATCTGGGTCCTTTTTATTCTCCAAGCACATCCCTCTTGTGCCTCTTCCCCAAAGGACCACTGGAGTGATGCATCGGCAGGCACACTTGACCTCCATGGTTGCAACTCCAAGCCCCACCTTTCTCTTGTGTTCCCTGCATGCTAACTTCTAACTTCTAACTTCCCCATTGCATATGAGAATTTTCCCGATCTGGCTGCAGGCAAACGGAAATAATCGTTTTGTGCAGGGATGTACCTTTGGGTAATAAATAAAGAGTAGGAGGCAGAAGTTAGGGGATCTCAGGAGACCTTGGAAGAAACAGTTGCTCAGGCAGAAGATTGGGAAAATTTTATGCAATAGAGACTATCTATACTGTACAAACATATATGTAAGTATATATACTATATATATGTGTGTATGTGTGTAAATATATATGCTATATATGTATATATACTATATACACTAAATATACATGTATACATATGTATATATGTAAGTGTGTAGTGTGTATCTATACAAATATGTAGTGTATATATATATGCATATATTTTTCCAAGCTATATATATAAAATATATATAAATATATATAAAACTTCCCCTAGTCTTCTTATATATCTTTAGGTATATAATTCATATATGACATCTTATATTTTATACATTTTATACATTTATATATATGCATACATAATGTATTTATATATAATATGTCAAAGCATATATATTTTATATATTATATAGAATATATTTATACCCATGCCGACTGCACTCTGTGGAAGTAGATACTTCTCCTTCTGGTATCCCCCAGTACTTAAGTGACTGGAGTGGGGAGAAAAATAATGGAAATCGGACTTGGCAGCAGAGAAAAACACCTCAAAAGCAAGAACAAAAGGGAGGTTCCAACCACATGCCTCCAAACCAGACTCTTCTCTTGAAGGGGCTCCCCTGAACCACATGCTGAAGAACCGAGATGCCAGAACACCTTTAGACATCGCATAAGCTTTATTGATTTCATTTGGCTTCAGCATCAGTTCATTTACCAGCTGGTTCCCAAGCCTGTACGTTACCATTAGGTAAAGCCTAGTGTACTCTTCATTCCAAAACTCTTGCCAAGTCTTGCTGTTGGTTAACATCTCGCCTACATGAGGTCAGAAGTCTCCAGTTATTCACAACAGAACTCAGTTTCCACTTTGCACAATGCATTAGCCCTCTTGCTACATTTTGTTTTTGCATTGTAGGTGAGGAATAAGTCAGACATAACCAGCATGCTCTGAGTGAAGCTCTTCCAGAGCTTTGATACCAACATCTCCTACCTCCCCAGTTTCTCCCTGACTCATCTATTTGTTGCTGTGCCCCCTCCCCTGGGGATGCAGCCTTTTGTGGTACTGAACTGTCTTCTGTACACAGAAGCAGTTTCATATGTAAGAGTCCCCAAGGGAAGAAGACATTACCTTCATGGGACATTCCTTTCTGTTAAAGAGGATTTACTTACTGAACCAAGAGATTTGCTTCAGTTTACCAAATGAGAGTGGAGAAAGTATTGTTAAAATATAGCTAAATTGAGAGGGATTATTAAAAGTATTTACTCCTTCATTGGAGGAGCAGTGACAAAGCTTGTAGAAACAAAAGTAATATCAAAAAGGATTATCAAAAGTATTATAAAATATCAAAAGTATTGCGTATGACCAAAGTTTAAGAAGGTATAATTTTTGGTGTTACTGATTTACTAACTTCCTATAAGTAATGATACACACATCTTCAAACATTTTCAGCAGTGAGGGTCTTGATGAGTATGTTTAACCCACAAGGATTGCCAAATTATAGTGAATGTGTCATCCATGTGCCATCCAGCCATCCCTAGCTTCTGCATCGTGATTCTCATGTTGCAAACAAGTCTGAATTGTTTACAAGTCTTGATGGCATTCCTGCAGTCTACAGAGCTTGACCAGAATATTGGAGGCTCTTCCCACTGAGCTGGCAACCTCATGGTCTCCGGATCTGCTAAGCATCTCAGAGAAGAGACACAGGATACAAGAAATTATCCTTACACTGCTAGGTCTCATGGGTAGGTCTGATGGTGAGGTTTTCCATAGCAGAAGACAGAACACAGCCACCAATTTGGTTTTGGTTGAGGGATATACAATCTTTATTATCATTATGTTGAAAAGACAGCTAAAAGTAGGTGAAGGTATTCAAGGGACCCCATACATTTTCTTATTCCAGCCTTCAATGCTTGGTAAGTGTCTGGTATAAAATATCCCATTAGTGGTTCAGTAGTTATCCAACCTCGTGTGGGTAGATAGCCATAAACAAGTTCCATTAAGGTGCAAACTAATGCTATTCAGTATAGCCTAAGAGGGAACCAAATTTACACTTTCCATAGCTTACATTTCAAGCACGCTGTAGAATTCTTCCTCACATTTGCAATTTCTACTGCAATTTCTCTTCCACTGTAAAGCTCTTTTCACTCTCCTTTCTGGGACCAGCCAAAGATGGGGCAAATATTCAATGAAAGGAGGGTGGTGTTGGCTTTGTCCTTCATCAAGAGCAGAGTGGAAATGAGAGGAAAAGGTAAACTTACACACTCTGTAGAGCTAAAATCTGATGCTGCTATCTTCTGGGAGCAGTAGATGTCTACAGCTGAATTTTACTTTGGAGGCATTTCTGAATTCCAGGGTCCTGTGGTGGGTCTTACCAAATGCAGTTCATTTGACTTGGGTTAAGTCTTTTCTACTGAAGACTCCCGTGATGACTGGGTTGAGACGGATCTATTCTGTTGGACTCACCTGGTCTTTAGAGGTGTTCCACTTGAGCAGGGTCTGTTTCTAGATGACCAAAGAATACTTCTTTCTAGGAGGTTCATCTTTGGCTCCATCACCATCACAGCTCACAGGACCCTCTTTCCAGAAACCCTCCAGAGTCTTTGACCTCTATCATATCCTTTTCTCTGTCTGGTAAAACCTGAATGAGGCTGATGGGCTAATGATGGAGGAGCTAGCCTCAAGTTTCTTATCAGTTCTTGCATCTTTGGACTATCTCCTTGATTAAGAACCATGGCTCTCCTCCGTGGGTGATTGTGCCTCCCACAGGTTGGCAATGTCAGGAGACATTTCTGGTTGTCTTTATGAGAGTGGAGAGGGCTACTGGCATCCACCTGCTGCGAAGCATCCTACAGTGCACAGGACAACCCCTCACAAAGAATTATCTGATTCCAGAAATGAACTGTGCCAACATGTTCTAAGTCAAAGCATTGTCTTATTCACTTATTAAATGATTATTCTAGACCATTAGCTCTCAACTGGGGATAAGTATGCCTCCAAGGGGACATTTTGATATGTGTGGAGACATTTTTGGTTGTCACAACTTGAAGTTGAGGAAGGGCATCTAGAGGATAGGATCCTGCTAAACATCTTTCCATTCACAGAACAGCCCTCAATAATAGAGAATCATCTGATCCGCAACGTCACCAATGTTGAGATTGAGTTGAGAAACCTTGGTTTGGACATAGGGATGCTTATTGATATGCATTAAGATGCTACTAGGAGGTAGCTTTGAAGATTCAGGAGCCAAGAGCACAGATTTTGAAGCCATACTCCCTGGATTTGAATCCTAGCTTGGGCACTTCTAGCTCTGTCTGGATCTTGGACAAGTTACTTAATCTTTCTGTGCCTGGAAAACCTTTGTCTTTTTGTCTGTTTCCCAATGCCTCATAAGGTCCAGCACTAAAGATAATTAGATTAGATAATCTAATCTTTAGATTAGATGACAATGCAGTTTATAGGAGTGTCTGACCAAGAGTAAGAACTTCTGTTAATAGCACTCTGTTGTCAGCTTTGGGACTCAGATGATACTGAGATAGCAGGAAAACGTCCATATTAGGATCCTTGGCTCACAAAACTTCATCTCCCAGGAGGCAGTCCATCTGTTGTCAAATAACCTGACTAGTTGAAATTTATTAAATTTCTCTTTACCTGCCCCTTGACCAATTAAATACGTGCAATCAGATTGTGACACAGTAAGGAAATTAAAGTGAAGGTACTATAAGAAAACAGTCAGAAGCCTGTCTTCACATTGGACGTGCAATGATTAGCTTCTTTATTGTCAATTTCCATTATAACTTATTGGCATTACCAGCCACAATAGATGTTCCGTGTCTTCTCAGGATTTTAATCAACGGCTGGCATCATTCACACTTGTTTACTGTTATTAGCACTGAGGGATATAATCTTCATGTCTTCCTCTGAATACTGCATCCTGAGGAAGATGCCTTATTTCCTAGTGGGTTTCTAGAGCAGGGGATGTCAGCCCTCTCCTGAGCTATTTCCGTCTTGCTCATCAGAGAACATACTAGCTCATGGAAACTCCAAGCATAGCTGTCGGCTGCAGGTACCGTGGGGCTGCAGGTCTGCCTCTCCTTTTAGGAACGAGCTAGAAATCAGAACCTTCTCCAGTCTCCTCTCACTTTTCTGCCCTCTGAGATGGAGGATTGCACCTTGTTTATGTTATGCCATGAGTGGAGCGGATGGGAGGCGGTCCCTAAAAGGAACAATGTCTTGTCCTTGATTTTGTTTCCTTATAAAATATACAAATGAATGACCATTTCTACTTCCTTCTTAGTTTTTCCTGCCTTAGAATCTGGATGCCACCCTAAAATAGGTGCCGATCTGACAGGGAAATGGTGCATATTTCACCCCCAAATTCTGGGCCATGTCTTCTAATTCTAGAACTGCCCCCTAGCATGTGTTTTTTTTTTGAGGAAGATTAGCCCTGAGCTAACGTCTGCTGCCAATCCTCCTCTTTTTGTTGAGGAAGACTGGCCCTGAGCTAACATCCGTGCCTATCTTCCTCTACTTTATATGTGGGACGCCTGCCACAGCATGGCTTGCTGAGCGGTGCCATGTCCACACCCACGATCCAGGCCAGTGAACCCTGGACCGCCGAAGTGGAATGTGTGCACTTAACTGCTGTGCCACCGGGCTGGCCTCTAGCATGTGTGTTTTTGTTGCAAGCCATTTCAGACTTCTTGTTTTGGTAGTAGGCAAACTATACTGCAACCCAAATAAAGTCACTCTTCTTGCAATTCAAAATAACAAAAAGTGTTCACATACACACACACACCTGCAGGCACCCATGGCTGAGCAGTTTGTGCACTGTGGAAAGGCAGGAGACTAAGGGAACAAGCCTGATATTCAGCCCTAGACATGCTCTGCAACCCATGTGCCTGTGGGGCTGCAGTACCTGGCCAGAGGGGTGTCTGTTTCTACTCATCCAACAGCAGGCACTTTATTGGCTGAAGGCTCCCCAAGCCCTCTCCTCCCTTACCCTGCACCCATCACACGCAGCACACTATGTACTTGCTTAATATGCTTGTTTGTGTTCTGCCTCATTCTCAGTGTCTAAATCAGTCCTTGGAACCTACAAGGTCTTCGGCAAAGGTTTGTTGAATAAAAGAATGGTTGACATAGCAAAGACATGAAAGTCAGAAGGAATATGTCCATTGTCTTGTCTTATTTGTATATATCATTCTCATTCTAGTTCTCTTTCTTCATACGTAACTTGTTTTAGTTTGCATTTAGTTTTTCTTTTTCAAAACATTCATGATCTTTGGCTTAACTTTCTTTCAGAAATTTCAGTGTGGTGTACCTAGGTGTGAGCTTTTTATTTATGATGCCAGACAGGTCTTCTCCATTGAGAGACTCATTTCCTGTGGTATTGGGAAATGTTCTGGTTTATTTTTAAAATTATTTTATTATTTTTGATTTCATTTAATTTTTAATAATTTATTTTTAATAACTTAATTTAAATTATTTTATTATTTTAAAGTAAAAATTTATTTCGAATTTAAAAAAAATTTTAAGCATTTTGTGGAGATCTTTTTTCATCGCCTCAGTGTTTGTATAATAGATGCACCATTTTCTCTTATTCTCCTAATATTCAGTGTATTTTCAGGGATTATTTGAGATTTACTTTTCTTTCTTTCAGATCTCCATTTTCTCCAAAGTCTGCTGTTCAGTTGTTTGCTTTTTTAAAGGTTTAATTTTTAGAGCAGTTTTGGGTTTACAACAAGGTTGACAGGAAGGTACAGAGATTTCCCACAGACCCCTTGCCCCCTCACAGGTATGGCCTCCCCCATTATCAACATCACCCACCAGGGTGGGACATTTGTTACAATTGATGAAGCTGCATTGGCACATCACCAACACTCAAAAATCGTAGTTTACGTTAGGGTTCACTCTTGGTGTTGTACATTCTGTGGGGTTGAACTAACGTATAATGACATGTGTCCATCATTATAACATCATACAGTGTAGTTTCATTACCCTAAAAATTCTCTTTGCCTGTTCATGCCTCTCTCCCCACTAATGCTTGGCAACCACTGATCATTTTACTGTCTCCATAGTTTTGCCTTTTCCAGAATGTCATATAGTTGGAATCTTCCAGTATGTAGCCTTTTCAGATTGGCTTCTTTCACTTAGTAATATTCATTTAAGGTTCTACCGTGTCTTTCCATGGTATGATAGCTCATTTCTTTCTAGTACTGAATCATATTCCATTGCCTTGAGGTACAACAGTTTATTTATCCATTCATCTACTGAAAGATGATGTTAGTTGGGAAATATTTTAATTAATAATAGTGAAATATTGAAGATATGAGTGCTGACTGTTACATAATTAGACTGATATAATTTAGCAAGTATATCAGAAGTTATATACTCTAAATGGGCATGATTATATACAAATTAGTCACTTTGGAGGCAGTACACTAATTGCAATAAAGATTGCTTAAACTTTGTATTTCTGCTCACTTTAAATTGCTTCAGGGCCCATAGTAATTTATTTTCACTATCTTGCTATGAGGTAGCTCTTAATCCTTAAGGAGGGACTTCTATTTGGAAACAGCCAAGGTTCTGTTGACCACATTGCATAATGCAATTTTAATTCAAAAACTAAGTACATCTATAAGTAAATGTAAGCTTGATTCAACTAATTTTTAAGGAACATTGAAAAGAGAAAATCAAAATACTTTGAGCAACCTCAGCACCGCACAAACAGCTTTCCAAATTGACCATTCCAACGGACAGCATTAGATGGAGCTACGATTCCTACCATGCTTATTTTTAAAAGGCCCATTTGCAGCCTCACCTTTTAAAGATTTTTTTTTTTTTTATTTTTCCTTTTTCTCCCCAAAGCCCCCCGGTACATAGTTGTGTATTCTTCGTTGTGGGTTCTTCTAGTTGTGGCATGTGGGACGCTGCCTCAGCGTGGTCTGACGAGCAGTGCCATGTCCGCGCCCAGGATTCGAACCAACGAAACACTGGGCCGCCTGCAGCGGAGCGCGCGAACTTAACCACTCGGCCACGGGGCCAGCCCCTGCAGCCTCACCTTTTAAAAGGCTGTTTCATGAAATGGTTCCTGACTGTTCAATGCGTCTACAAAATAATTTTGTCTGGTTACACAGTCGCCAATAACCAATGAAGGTACCTGCTCAATGTTAAAACCTAGGTAATCTGCTTTCTATTGAATGTGCCTTTGAATAGTTAAAAAGTTTATAATATCATTTCCATAGAAATAACTGAATATTTCATGTGGCTAGATGAATCGCTAAAGATACAGTAACAATTGGTCTAGACTTTCATTAGAGAGTACTAATCAATTATTGTACATGCAGACATGTAATGAAAAGCAATAGCTACCATATACAACTCAGACAGCACTATAGACATGAGTATGGGTGTGCATGTATGAATAGACAGCTCCATTTATAGTGGAGTTTGACATCTGGGGATGAGGGGATTCAGGGCTCTCAATCAGCTGCTGGCCTTGTAGGAAAGTATGCAAACCCAGGGATGCCTGAAGGGCCTGGGAGTTGACATGGGGCTTCCCCAACACGTCTCCTGATTATCTGGAAGTGGAGGACAGAATTGCCACTTCACGATTACTCCATTAGTGTGACTAGCTCTCCAGTGATGTGGCCACGTTTCTAACGGTATTTTCTTCAATGGCAAGATGGACAATTTACAGGTACCCTGGGCAGGTACAAATAAAGAGGCCATATGAAGTTAGACAATAGATGTAAAAAGTAAACTGGTCAACATTTACGTTGCAGTTAGATTTACACTAATTTAAAAATAAAACAACTCTGTTTGAAATATAACACAGAAAAGTTCATACAGCAGATAGTTTTCAGAACTATCATAATGTTTATCTTTTTAAAATCTTTACTGTCCGTTATTGCTGAAATATAAAATACACTATTTTTTGTGTAATATTCATTTTATAAGCAGCAAATTTACTAAATGTTCTCATTGTTTGGGATTTTCTACATGCACAGTCATATCATCTATGAGTAAAAACAATTTTGATATTTGCTTTTCAGTCTTTACGCACGTTTCTTTTTCTCGCCTTGCCACAGTAACTAAGGCCTCCAGTTCAAGGCCAAATAGAAACAATGATTCAGGTATTTCCTGTTTTTGCTTCTGGCTTTAAAGACAGTGTTTCCAACACTTAACCAACTGGGATGCTATCGACCAAAGGCTTTTACTTGAGAATTTTTATCAGAAGGGAGAAGTTCCCTTCTATTCCTTGTTCGCTAAAATCTTTGTAAAAGGATGTTGCATTTTATTATCATTTGTTTCCTCATGTAATGAGTTGGTCATATTTTTTTTGTTACTCTGATCCTGTATTAATTTTACTTGATCTATATCTGTATCTCTCTACAGAACGTATATATAATATATTTATATATTCTAATGTTAAGACAACTTTGTATTTTGGAATAAACCCAACTTGGTGGTGGTGTATTCTTATGCTTTTTACATATTGTTGAACATTGTTCATGAGTGACTTGGCTTACCGCCTTCTTAATCCAATTCCTTAGTGGGTTGGAGATGCATGTTACACTATCCTACAGAAAACTGAAGACTATATCTTTTTCTTATACACACTTGAAGAGTTTATGATTGAGAATATTTCTTCCTCCATGTTTTCCAGAACTAATAAGTGCAGCCATTTCTGCATAGAGTTTTCTTTGTGGCATGAGTCTTGAATGGTTATAGGATCATCCAGGTTTTCTATTTAGTGTTGAGTCACTTTTGTTATGCTATATTCTTCTAGAAGTATTTCCATTTCTTTTAAAATTTCAAAGTTATCAAATTACAGAAGTTAATAATTCTCTTTTATCTTTCTATGTCTGCAAGCTTACAGTGGTGATCTTTGTTTTCATTCCAAAAATATATGTCTTCACTTTTTTATGGGTAGAACTCACTTGTTTATCTCCTTGGCTATACTTTCCACCACCAACTTTTGGGTTTATTCTTCACTCTACTATATGTTGATTTAACTTTTTATTAATTACTGTTTGTATCTTTATTATTTCCTTCTATTTAATCTTACTGTTGTTTTACTAGCTTCTTGAAATAGAAGCCTATTTTATTAATTAGCAAATATCCTAGTTTCTAATATATTAATATATACCCGTAAATTTTGCTCTAGGCATGCATTAGCTGCATTCCACAAATTGGATAAGTGGTACTTTTGTTATTGTTCACATAAGATACTTGGTAAGCTCTATTATGAGTTTTTCTTTGACTCGTAAATTTTTTCAGAGAGAACTCTTTAGTTTGCAAATATATTTTTTTTCTAGTTATATTTTGTTTATTGCTTTTCAATGTGTTTTGCATCCGTGAGGAAAGTGTTTATTCTGCAAAAGTGGATGGCAATATCCTGTGTATGTCTAATAACTCAAGTTGTTGAATTATGTTGTCCATATATTCTATAATTTTATTGATAGTGTGTACGTTCTATCAGTTACTAAAATAAGCCTATTAAATTTTCCCCGAATGGTTATGGATTTTCTCATTTCTGTCTATATTTTTGTAAACTTTTATTTTGTGTGTGTTATGGGCTTATTGATTTGGTGTATAAATCTAGAATGTTTATTAATTTGGGGGAAATTGAATTTCTTACCATTATGAAATTAATCTTTTTATTTCTATTACTGCTTTATGTTTTAGTGTCTGTTTTGCTTGATATTAATATTGTAATGTTTTTGGTAGTAATTCTATTGTGTGTCAATTCGATATTTTTACTTCCCGCCTTTGTGCTAATTCATGTTTTAATTGTATTAGCATATATTGGGGTCTGATAATCCTTGCTTTTGAACTGTAGATTCACTTATATTTACGTTTAATTTTTGATGTATTTGCGTTTAACTCTTCTATCCTAACTTTGTGCTTTTATTAGCGCACTTCTAGTTTTTCCTCTCCTTTCTTGTTTTCCTGTGAATTGCTTGTTTTTTTTTTAATCATTCGATTACCTTGTTCACCCTCTCCCACTACGTTAGATATTAAAACCTTTTGCCTGTTTTCTTTTAATGGAGAATGATAGAAATTACAACACAGATCCTTAACGTAGTCACTAATTTTAATTAACACAATTGCCACTTCTCTGAAAATACTATATAACTGGTATAATTTAGCTCTGTCTTCATCCATCTAACTTACCCACTATTACTGCCATTTGACTTTTTGTGTGTTTTTTAGGAATCTAATAGGAAATATGTGTTTATTTAATTTAGTCAAAATTCATTTTGATATCCTTACATCACTTTGCTGGTGCCTCTAACTTTATCTGTGAGCCTGCTCTTAACAAAAATCTAGTGATGATCTAAAACGTGTTTTCAAAGCATGTGAGTTGTTGAAAACCTCTGTTAACTTGCCTGAAAACGTCTTTATGGTACCCTCCTCTTGAAGAATATCCTCACTGAAATTTAATTTGCAATTATTTCCTTTCAGCCTTCAAAGAAATCATTCTTCTATTCTCTGGATTACACTGCTGCTATAGAGAATTTAGCTATGAGTTTAAGAGTCCCTCCTTTGAAAATAGTACATTCTCTACATCTCAATCCAATGGATGCTTTTACAATTCTTTGCCTTTTGAATTTCTGCAGTTTTGCTGTGATACAACTAGGTGTTGTATACTTTTAATTTGTCTGATTAGAATTCCCTAATTACCTTCAACTTTTTTTATATAATTGACATAATGATATTGTATTAGTTTCAGGTGTACAACATAGTGATTTGACATTTATTTATACTACAAAATGATCACCCTGATATGACTAATAACCATTTGTCATCATACAAAGTTGTTACAATATTGCTGACTATATCCTCTATGCTGTATATTACATCCCCATAACTTATTTATCTTATGATGGGAAGTTTGTACCTCTTATCCCCTTCAACCATTTAGACATTCCCCACCCTTCTCTCCCCTCTGGCAACTACCAGTCTGTACTCTGTATCTATGAGTCTGTTTCTGTTTTGTTTTGTTTGTTCATTTGTTTTGCTTTTTAGATTCCATATATAAGTGAAATCATACAATATTCTTTCTCTATTTGGCTAATTTCACTTAGCATAATACCCTCTAGATCCACCCATATTGTTACAAATGGGATGATTTCATTCTTTTTTTATCACTGAGTAATATTCCATTGTGTATATATATATGTACCACATCCATTCATCTACTGATGAACACTTAGGTCGTGTCCGTATCTTGGCTATTGTAAATAATGCTGCAATGAACATAGGATTACATATATCCCTTTGAACTAGTAATTTAATTTTCTTCAGATAAATACCTAGAGGTGGTATTACTGGATCATATGGTAGTTCTATTTTCAATTTTTTGAAGAACCTGTATACTGTTCTCCATAGTGGTTGCACCAATTTACATTCCCAACAATGATTCACGAGGGTTTCCTTTTCTCCACATCCTCACCAACACTTATTATTTCATGTCTTTTTGGCAATAGCTATTCTGACAGGTCTGAGGTGATATCTCATTGTGGTTACCTTCAACTTTTTCAGTGGCGTTTTTCTTAAATTCTGAGAATGTTTAGCCATTACCTCTGAAAATATTGCTGGTATATTTTCTTTCTTCTCTCCTATTGGTAGTCTACTTGCAGATAGCTTAGACTTTATCCCTGTGACTCCATTTTTATCCTTTCTTTTGTATTTTCATCTAATTTTATTTTCAAGCTTAATTCTGAATTATTTTTTCTCCAGACTTATATTCTATTTCACTAATTCTCTTTTCTGCTTTATCCAATGTGCAGTTAAGCCAACACATCCAATTCATAATTTTGTTACATATTTTCTTTACACTTCTAGAATTAATTTTTATTCCTCTTTATGGTTTCCATGTTTTTGAAGTTTTCATATTTATATTTTCTTCAATAGATTCTTCCTAGTTATTTTAAAGTCTGTATCTTGTATTTCCATTATCTCAATCACTTATGAGTGTTTCACTTTCTGAATGTCTAGTATGAAGACGTTTTTCTCTCCCTATTTCTAAATTTCTTTTCTATGTTCTTTCTCTTTTTTATCTGTCCATGATATATTCTGGATACTTTCTTCTCACTTCTCTTCAAGTGCACTCATTTTCTCTTTGGCTTTATCTAATCTGCCCTTAAGCTGACCCATTAGTTCTTAAATCTTTTTCATTCCTCTGATCCTCTGATCTAGAATTTCTATTTGGTATTTTATACTGTATTTTCCCCCCTTTTAAAATAGTTTCTCACTCCATGTGAAAATTTTCCATTTTTTTTTTCTCTTCTTTGAACATTCTTCAAAAAAGTTGGTTTATTATATGTGTCTGATCATTGCATTTTTAAGGGGTCTCTTTCTGGTAACGTATTTCTGCTGAGTCTTACTAGTGGCTTCTTGTTGTTTTTCTTTATGTGCTTGGTCATCTTTGTGAACTGGGCATTGTATTTGAAAAGAAAATATTTATAGCAATAGATTCATACTTGGCTTAATGACAACTTCTTCCAGGACAGACAACCCATGGCCCTTACAATTCTACACATCAAGGTTCATTCATCCATCATGACCTGCTGTTGTCTGAATTATTTAGTTGTTGTGGAGGTGGGCTACAAGCACCTGCATTCTGAATTTACTTGGGTTTCATGCTCGTCCTGAGGGTGAAATGCATAGAGGGAGGAAAATGTTAAGGAGAATTTATCAGATTGCATACCATTAACAGAGACTAGGGTTTGACATTGAGCCCTTACACAGCAGTTTCTTCCAGAATGGAAAATGCTTTAGGGCAAAGCTACTTTGTGTGCTGGGTGTCCTACTGGTCTGCCTATGTGGATCATCACTTTCTCATCAATTTTGGGGCTGTAATCTCTAAGAATGACTAGCATTGACATTTTTTTTAAAGATTTGTTTAATCATGCAAATTGTAATTTATTCTCAATAAGGGGGTTTGTTTGAATTACCTGATCTGCCACTATAAGATCCAGATGTCTGATTTCTTCTAATTTTAACACAAATGAGAAGGTAGGAGATATAAATTTAACGAAATAATGTGAAATATTTTATTAGAGTTATATTCTCTTAAGAGTAGTCCAGAATTCAGGGAATTACTATTTTATTTTACAGGCATTAAATAGGCAGTCTTATTCCTAACAACTCAAAACTTCAAAGAAATTTCTGACAGTTAATCATCATTTAACAAGACAGCACATGCAACCTGGATTTTAATTAGGATTTGTGTGACTGCTAGAGTAATGGATGAGAAGATATTTTTATTAACTGTTATCTGTGAAACAGAGTCATACTCTTGGTTTTTCACAAGGTTCTTTATACTTTTAAATCAGTATTTGAGTATTTCCTGAGAAATCTGAGTTTGGCTATGAGTGTTTGATCTTTTAAAATGTATTATTAAAAGCATTTTATTTATGAGTTTATTTTGAAATAAACTCATGAATATTTTAAACAGAAATTACTAAAGCCAGTGTTTCATTTAAAATTCAGATATTTAAATTTTTCCCATCAGAATGCTGTCATTTACATTTGCATAATGTTATGTAAGATCAGTGACCTTAAAGATTAATGACAGAGTTATTGCCAGCTGTTCATGAGTATGTCTGAATTAAATCTATCATATGGCAATGTTGATAGCTACTTTGCAGATTTACTGTGAGAAATAAATGAGACAATGCATGTAAAGAACGTAGCAAGCTTCTTTGTACATATTAATTAATCAATAAATAATAGTCTTTGTGATTATAGATCTACTGATCAGTCCCATAGCAGTAAATTTACGTTTGGAATCTGTGCACAACATAAAAGAATAATGGCATGTTTTATGCCAAAGTTAAAATTCTTGGGATATTAAAAATAATATATTTTTCTTGGAATGTAAATTAGGCTTTTATATGGATCACTTTGAATATTTGACTCTGCTTGATATCCTTTCAAAATTTAGTTGCCTTACTCTTAAGGCAAACCAACTTTTTAAATTTTCAGTATCAAGTATGCTTTAATAGTGGCAAATTTCAATTCAATTGAAAGAAAACATCCACGCTACACACACACACACAGACACACACACACGAAACTTGTAAACTAGCTCAGCGGAGCAGGAGTTGAACTTTTATAAATTTTTCAATGAAAACTAAAAAGAAGAGCAAACTAAGATGTTATGAGAATGTTAACAGATACTATAGAAATGGGAAAATTTCAAAATGTTCATATTTCTCAAGAAAATCTGACAGCACAACAACACTTTTCAACTATCTGTCATGGATAATTAGATTTTTTGATTTGGTTCTTTATCTTTCATTTCCAATTCATCACAGAAAGGTTTTTTGGTTCACGAAAAGATAAACTTTGTAGTGATAAATCTGACAAAAATATGTGTAAAGTCTGTGCATTGAAATTTGGGCTCTATCCCTGGGAAACACTAACGAAGACCTACGCCAATGGGAGACATATGTATATGCATCCTGTTTATGGGAACACTCATGGGATGATTCAAGGTTATTAAGATTTTCATTGGTCCTTAACAATAATAGGAAACTAACATTTTATCAGACAAAAACAATTTTGATAGAATTTTGTGAAACATCTGTTTTGTCTATTAATTAATTCTGGCTTAAGACATGTCTGACATACAAATTAGACAGGAGCACTCAGTGTGCCTGAGTCAATGTCACATTGTTTATTTTGTACTGGTTTGATTTGGATTCCTTTTTTAAAGAAAGTTGATCAAATGAGGTAAGAGAAGTATTTACTCTCCAACTTGATTAAAAACAGGGTTACTTGCATCATAAAATTTCCATTAACTAGAATATTCTTGGGGGAAAAATGGAAGAGTCAACTACATTGAATTTTCTCAGTAGCACTGTGTGTCTCTGAAAATGATTCTTTTCCAATCTGGCAAGTATTTACTGAAGTCCTATTTATGATCTGTGCATACATCCTTCAGAAAACATCTGGAGAGCATCTGCTTCAAGCAAGAGCAACTCACCAGGTATTATGGACTGAATGCTTGTGTTCCCTCTAAATCTTATGTTGAAATCCTAACCCCCAAAGTGATGATATTAGGAGGTGTGGGGCCTTTGGAAGGTGATTAGGCCATGCTGGTGGAGCCCTCATAAATAGGATGGGGGCCCTTATGAAAGACCCCAGAGTGAGTTCCCTCACCCCTTCCACCATGTGAGGACACAGCAAGGAGATAGCCACCTATGAACCAGGAAGAGTTCTCACAAGACACTGAATCTGCTGGCATCTTGATCTTGGACTTGCATCTTCCAGAACTGTGAGAAATAAGTGATAATTGTTTATAAGCCCCCCAATAAATGGTATTCTATTATAGCAGCCCGATCAGACTTGGACACCAGGTGTTTGCCTAGAGACTGTTCTTCATGGAGAAGGCACTTGGGCCAAATGATCAGGGAGCAGAGGTGAAAGCTAAACCAGCACCACAATGTGCATGGTACAAGTGGTGTCTGGTGGTCTCCCAATGGACCTCGATGCGTCCAACACTCCCCCTTCATGGGCAGTCAAGGAAAAGAGTGATACTTAAAGCAAGTTTCTTTGCACAGTCCTGAAAAGATTGTGACTAGTGTTCTAGTTTTTGAACCACATCTACATAAATCTGTAGTTTGTTGACCTTGGCACTATTAATATTTGGGGCTGGATAATTCTTTGTGGTGGGAGCTGTCTTGTGCTTTGTAGGATAATGAGCAGCATCCCTAGCCTCCACCCACTGGATATGAATAGCACCACCCCACTACTACTTCTTTGAGTTGGTAAAATAAAACATTTCTCCAGACACTGTCAGATATCCTTGGGGCAGATGGGGAACTGTGTAGCTTCAGTGAAAGGATTTATACTATTTTTTTATGTGACAAGAATTGCATTGAATGAGTGTTTATTTCTAGCCTAAAATTATGGAATGTGAACTATTAAAGCAACATAAAGAGAGTCTCTTTAAATAGAGATAAATATTCTTAAATACTAAATCTGGTTTGCACTCAAAAAGATGTGGTGAATTTTTCTCATCAAATTTTCTATTTTGTTAGCATTTGAAAAAAAAATCATGCATTAAATTAAAAAAATCATGCAAAAACTATTGATAGTATGTTTGATCATATGATTTGTTTATTGAACTTTGTTTTGAAATCTCGTAATTATTCATTGGAGACTTTTTAGGTGAGATGGGTTCAGAAGTTTGTTTTAATAGTTTGAAATCTTTGGAGGATAAAAATATAGCACAAAGTTGGTGATTATCAGGAATCTCTTACAGAATATGTTTTTTTTTTAAATTCAAGAGTATCTGCTTTATTTGAAAATTATTTATCTAGGAATATTGGTTAAATTTTTGAGTAAAAATTTTCTACCCAATATGTGTGGATATATGTTTGTATTCCTAACAGTATTTTTTTTCACCTTTATTGAGGTGTAAAATTGGCCAGTATTTCTTCCCAACCCTCACTCTCCCCGTGAGGTCTGGTATATTTGCAAACTAATGAATAGTGAAACAATTTTACTTTTGTTACATTCTCTTCTGTATAATCTATGTAATTAAATGGAAAATAAATTAAACGACATAATCATTTACCTTGTAAAAGGCAATCTTACTTCACTGGAACAGAAATGGATTTATGGGAGAATGTTGGGCCTTTCTCTTTACTTCAGTTCTGTTCGAGTGAATTTAGTGCTCCGCTATGAAAGACCACTTATTGAGGAAAAAAAATGTAGATCTTTTTAAAATGTGTTTACTAATATTCATCATATTCACGAGAAAGACATGAGGCAATGCTATTGGACACATTTAAAAAATTTGAGTATCCATGGGCAAGTGGGAAAAATTCTGAAGTTTTATGGAATTGTTCATCTCTCTATTATCATTATAAGGAAAACACAGAACCACACATCCTTCCATAGGACCCGTTTCTATATAAGAGGAGAGTGAGGGAGCGTGGACTTTACTATTTTTCTTTACCTTTCTGAAAAGGCTATGCAGACTTAGAATGAAGTATCTTTAACATACTAATGCACAGATCTTTAAAAGCAAAACCACTTGTGAAGTCTAAAGTAAAGAGTGTTGAGCTTGGAGGTGTTCTGTTCAAATTTCAAATGCTATAATATAAGCATATCAGCCATAAAAGGGGCCATTTACTTTCTGTTTTGAGAGCAATAAGAGAGCAGAAAAACCCATTAATGAAAGGGTAAGAATCTTCAGTGTACATTACTCCATTTCAAAAAATGAGTTAAGTGATTTCGCAGTAGGAGAGAAACATATTTGTAATAAGGAGTTCTATTAGTTACCAAATGAGTTTTCTCTGCCTTATATTTTCACAGAATGACAAGCATGAAGAACCCTAACCTTTACGTTTTTCTTGTTTTTACTCATTTTACTAGAGGAGCCCTAGCTCAGTCTTCACAGCTGGGATCTTTCAGTCTCAAAATGCTGGCCTTTGGTAACTAGGCAAGACAGAGTCAGTTTTCACGTACCCAAAGGACGGTTTCATGTGTCTACAACTTAAAATGTGGCTTCATAATCATAGACTATATTTTTTGGAAACATTGTAATTATTAACATGGGGGAAGATAGCTACCAGAAGATGTTCTTGGTTTGAAATTACATGGTAATCCGTAGATGTTGCTTTGTGTTTGCTGGAGTTTTTAATTGCATACCCTTCTTTCTTTTGCCAACAGATGTTCTTCAAAGGGACAGTTCAGTTGTGGGCTCAATAAAGAGTGGCTGGAGTTGGCTTCGTTCGTGGGTAGTGTGAGCCTTAGGAGGAGGGAAAAGAAAAGCCAGAGGGACTCTGAGGCTAGGACATCCTTGTTGCTTCAGTGAAAGTCTTGACCTAATATAAAAAATCAAAATAAAAAATATGAAGTTTCATCTAAGAAACAGAAAATAGCAGACTTTTTCTTTTAACACATAATATTTATCATTTATCAAGCAATTTATATGATATTTAGCCTTCCTAAACAATTGTTAACATTACTTCTACCAAGATGGCTCACGTAGAATGATATTCACATCTACAACTTTTATTAAATTATAATTAATCCATTTTGTGCAACATCCTTGCAATATTTCAGGGGATTTTGATTCATTGCGGTCTGTTCCCCATGAACACACCTTTTCTCTTCTGGTGAATTTGAATTGCCATACACTTAGCTTAATTGTTTTAAGTCTTGATCCACATTATCATGCAGAAGAAATTTAAATTTATTGTTATGTCAGTCAAACTCCTGTGCTCATTTTCTCTTTAAATTCGTGGTTTCTCTTTCCTCTTTTCTTACTTTCCTTTAAGTCTCCTCAGCTATAATGTCACCTCCTTTTACTCATTTCATGACTTTGGATTGAACTCCACTGTCTTTATTTATTTATTTTTGAGGAAGACTAGCCCTGAGCTAACATCTGCCAATCCTCCTCTTTTTTGCTGAGGAAGACTGGCCCTAAGCTAACATCCGTGCACTTTTATATGTGGGGCGCCTACCACAGCATGGCTTGCTAAGTGGTGCCATGTCCTCATCCAGGATTCAAGCTGGCGAACCCCGGGCCTCCGAAGTAGAATGTGTGCTCTTACCCGCTGCGCCACCGGCCGGCCCTGACCACTGTCTTTCTTTTAAAAATGTACTATTTGTTAAGCCTGCTGCTTCCGCTGCATCCACAAATGTGTTTCAGATGTCCAGATCCAAACTGTTTTTCGTTTAAGCGGACCAGGTATTTGTTCTTATTTCTGAAAAATTAATTGTACCCGTGGTTAAAAGTCCAATATAACACAAGGCATATGGAGAAATATCTGCCTGCACTCCAACACACCTTTCACTCAGTTCTCTCAGAAACCCCCACTGTTCCTTTTGTCTACAGGATCCTTCTGGAGACATTCACATCTAAATAACATTTAAATGTCAGTGTAATACACCATCCTTTACATTTTGCCTTTTCCACTTAATAACAAAAAATTGTGACACATATGAATCTACCTCATTTACACAAAGGTCCCATGACAGTCCAAGGTATGGACAGACCACGATTCATTGACTGTCTTGCTATGGTTGGACATTTAGGTTGTTTCCAAACACTTGCTGCTGTAAACCATGGCACAGTAAAAAGAGACTTCGTGAACCTTTGTGTACGGGTTGGATTTCATATCTATTTTAAATTTACATAGATATTGGAATATTGAGTTTAAGAGATTGAACCAATTTAGCTTCTAACCACAACTTGTGAAAGTGCATCTTGGCCGCATTGTTGCGAACACAGGATATTATAAAACATGTAGTTTGTGTCTATCCCAGGTCAGCAAACTTTCTGTAAAGGGCCAGATAGTAGATATTTTAGACTTGTGGACCATATGGTTTCTGTCTCAACTACCCGTATCTGGCACTGTAGTGTGATAGCCCCTGTAGGATGATTTGTGTATGAATGGGTATGGCTCTATTTCAATAAATCTTTATTTACAAAAGCATGTGGCAGGCCATATTTGGCTTGTAGACCATAGTTTGCTGACCCCTCTTTTATTTAGTAGATAAATAACAATTTTTAATTTGTTTCTTTTGTATGAATTAGGTGGAGAAGCTGTTCATGTGTTTAAAATCCATTTAGGTATCACTTTCCATTAATTCTCATATCCTTTGCTCATTTTTCATAATGTAATTGAAATTTCTCTTAGTGGTTTGTGGGAGCTCTTTATATACTAGAAATCTGATCGTTTTCATGTATGCTGAAAATTTAATGATCTCTTATCTCAGCTAACTTTCCCATAAATTCCGATTTTATGTAGAACTAAGTAAAAATCATTTATGTCCCTTTGGTTTGTGGCACTTACTCTTAAAAATAATTGCACCTCATATTGGTGTTCAGTTCTAGAGTTTTCTAACAAGTTTTAAGCAAGAGTGTTGTATGTGATCCTTATAATCTTACTCTGAGATATATTCTACTTGCACAGATGAGGAAACTGAGATGCAGAAATATTTAGTAGCCTCAGCAAGATTGTAGGTTATAAGCACAGTTTTGGACTTTATTTGTAAGGTCCTCTTCCTTCTTCTGCCTCCCATCTGTGACTGCAGGTTGCCATAGGGATTAAAATAATACCTCTTGTTATGAGTCCAATTCTCCTGGAGTTAACAGCTTAACTCCATTCTGGGTGGTACATTCCTGCACAAATAGCCAAGTGTCTTCTTCTAAAGCCTGCTCACCAGCCATCCTGTTCTGTTCTCTTTAAAACCTTTCGCTCCTGTCAAAGTTTTCTGTTCCTCTGCTTACCTTCCCCGCTCTGTGATGTCACAATGAGGGGCAGAGGATTGATGGTAGATGAATGCTGACACAAATACCGGCAGGAACTTAGAAACACATGTTGACATTGTTATCTAATACAGAGATAATACAGTACTCATACAGAGATGGAATTTCTTAGGTTTCTCACTGTTACACTGGCACAGCCAACCATGGATGTTACCACCCACACAGAATGAGGATTCCTTTCAGGGGCTTCCATTTAAATTTGGTATATCGCCAAACATGTGTGTAGACTTCTTAATTGACAAGAATCATATATTCAAGTTTTCCCAGAATAGGCAGTAGATACAGTTGACTTATTAACTTTATTAATTTTACATTACTTTTAATATTTTGCCAAGTTTTTTCCTTTTAATATGTTTAGTAAAGGATTGTTGTTTAGATATGTGGTAAGCTCTTTCTTTGGACTTCGGGTGACTAATCTTTTGTTTCTTAGTATAGGAGAGATAATACTAAGGAATTAGTCTCAAAATGCCAGTTTCCAGGGACCAACCCCACAGCCGAGTGGTGAAAGTTTGGTGCACTCCACTTCAGCAGCCCAGGTTTGCAGGTTTGGATCCTGGGCGCAGACCTACACCACTCATCGGCCATGCTGTGGCAGTGACCCACAAACAAAATAGAGGAAGTCTGGAACTGGAATGGATGTTAGCTTAAGGTAAAGAAAAAAACCCCACCAATTTCTGTGAGTAAATGCAAAACAATACACGGAGATTGGGTTGGGAAGGCACAGTGACTAGATTTGGGTCAAATCAATATTATAAATGGGGTACATGTTCCAAATTGTTTATTCCTAGTTTGGTAGTTTGCCTTTTTGTCTCTTGAGTCTGAAGACCTTGTAATGCATCAAGTGAATAGGGTAAGACAATGTGGACACACACATGCACACATATACTCACGTGCACACACACACATACCAATGTGTCTTTGAGTTGTTACCTTTTACATTACTTCTATATGTTAAACCATTTTATGATTTGTTAGTGTTTATTGAGACAATGTGATGCTCTAGATTATCATTATCTAAAAGATGTTTCAAATTGCTCTCAGAATAGAAATCAATTAATTTCCTTTAAGGATGAGCTTGCATCTGGCGGAGGGGAAAACATTCTAAAACAAATCAAAGTTCTACTCTTGAAGGAATGTCCTACTTCACTTTTCCACCTACTAAGAATGATCTTTGCTTTCAGGACACATGTCATGATTCAATTAATATTTTCACCCCTCTGACCCAGAACGCAACATGCTGAATGGAAACACAGCAGGAAGGCCATGTTTAAAGACCAATTCTGTCTAATATAATTTCCCCCAAGCCTATTATGTCTGTTATTGTGAAAATCATATCCAAATGAGGCTATGGCTAGTTGAGATGAAATTGATTAAGGAAATGTGTCATCCTCTTGCAAAAAGGAAAGTGTCATTGAGGAAATTGTGGCTGATAGGACTCAGGGTTGACATCACTATCTGTGCCCTTCCCATTTGCTGAATTAACATCTACCTTCTGAGGGCGTTTCTCGGAAGTGAAAGTACGGTGCCTTGTCCTTGGATCCGCTGTGACTTGATCCTTCTCTTAGGCACTGTTTTAAAGTCAGAGGTGAGGTAATGATTCACACACATGACTTCAGGTTTCTTATAGCTGGTGTGAAAAGGAACAGTTGAAAATCCTTGCAACTGCAACTTCATGGTTTTTTAAGACTTAGTGGATAGGCTTCATTATGATTTTTCCAGACTTAAGAAACATGGACCCAAAGCTCAACAGCTGGTCAGCAATGCACAGAGCAAGGCGCAGATGGGGTCTGAGTTGGGGAGATCTCATGAGGCTGGGCCAAGGAGGGTGCCGATGAAGAAGATGTCATTGTCCAGCTTTGGTATTATTAACCTGAAAGAAGGGCGACATTCATCTGCTGAGACAGTTAGATCTGGTGAGTGAGACAAACAGTCCAAATGTCTAGTCAGCAGTGATTTTTGGAACTAAATGAGAGGCAGGATTATGATGATTGGTCCATTATTTGGGAGAGCCAAACTAAGATTCTGTCTGGTCTATGAGATCTCCCATAATTATTCCTAATAATAGAAATTTAATTTCTAATAATTGTTTCTAATATTTATTAGTTATTTCTAATAACTATCAATTCTTTCTTATAATTGAGTTCTCTAGCCATGGGATACGCTTCCTCAGGGGACAGCAAATTCTCTCTCACTGAGGGTATTTAAACAGCAGCGGGACAGGTAATAGTCAAGATCGTACAGAGAGGATTCTCATTTTGGACGAGGAGTTAGAATGAAGTAGAGTCTGTGGTTCTTTGCCATTCTAAGATTCTTTAAGTCCAGGCTTTAATATCAAAACCTCCACCATCATCATTGCTCTAATTATTGCCAGTTGTATTGATTGAAAATTAAATTCAGGTATGGCCCTGCCTTCTCAAGGTTAAAAGCTACAGCTGAAAGCAGAGGTTCCTACTTAGGTAAGACACATGCATTATTAGATGTAAATATGTCATTCATATTACTTAAAGTTGGAAGGTAAGAAGAGCACCTTCCTTGAGGTAGAGCTGAAGGAGTCTTCCTGTTCGATCCAGAGAAGAAAAAAAATCTTAAAGAAGAGTCAGGATTTTATAAATTGCTTCAGGAACAAAATAAGATGTTTATTGATAGCCTAGAATGATACTAAATAATAAATTGTAGGTAAAAGACCACCTAGAAAGCTAGAGAGTGAAAATGGTGGAGACTCTGATGGAAAATACTTTGATTCCAAGAGAGAGGAAGAAACTCCTATTGAGACTGGTAGGAGTTAAAGCTTCTCCCACAATTTAGTTATTGTTACCTGGAAAGGACTTAAAAACAGATGTTTATTTTCTTTCTCAGTCATTCCAATCATGTGAAATTACTCCATGTCGGCATTGAGCTGCCACCAATGGCCAAGTTAGGTGTGGAGAGAAGAGGCGGATGGAGCTGAGGGAGACACTGAGAGGCCCAGCGCACAAAGGTTTGGGCAGCTCCAGAGGTTGAGTGAATGAGGGTCCTCCTGGCACAGCTCCGTGGTAGTGATTCCGCTAAATCAAGAATGGCGCTTCCTGTATGTCCTTTAAGTGCCTCTAAATCTTGGGGGCTGGACCTTACAAGGTCCAGAACAACTTAGTCGTTTAAAAACGCACCTTTTTAAAAAAATGGCAATCTGTTCTTTGCTGGGTGTTTGGAACCTAGATTTCATAAGCAATCAGGGACTACTAGATCACTCAAGGCATGGTTTCATTCACAGGAGTTCATTTTCTTTCCAAATGTGTTGCAATTTTAGATAAGCCATATATACATAGACAAACACTCACAGTTGTAGGGGAGGAAAAAGTTTTCCTCGACCCTCTTAGGGTGCCTGGCTGGGTCTGAAAATTAAACTGAGAAAGACAGATGAACAGGAGAAAAGCATACAGATTTAGTTAGTATAAGTTTTATGCGACATGGGAGCCTTCATAAGGAAGTGAAGACCTGGAGAAACAGGTGAGCCTGCATATTTTATGCTGGGTTTCATGAAGAGTGGGCAATCATGGAGGAATATGACACATTAAGGAGTCAGAGGTAAGTAGTAAATTGGGGGAAACTTAGCAAGACATGTTTGTTGGGATTCTTCTTGGCATCCTTTTGTCTTCAGCGATAAGGATGAGCCTCTCCTCTGGGGATAGAGAGGGCAATTCTCACATGAGGGTTTTATGACCTGTTTCAGAGGAGAAGGGTGGGGCAGGTCAGAGGGACCTTCCTGCTTCTGCCACTTTCTCAAACTCTTTCAGCTTAAAATGTTCAATGTGCCAGTGCCATATTTTGGGAGGAGTATGTCCTGATCCCCATCATAATCAAAGAAAGCTCAACCAGATCCAACTGGTACAAACAAGACAAACAGAGTGTTAGGACATGTAAGCAAATTGAAAATACACCAAGCCACATTAAAATCATGCTTTTTGATGGAGGAAGTGGGGAAAAAGGTCAATTTCCCACTAAGCTTATTTTCTATCCTAATGTCCATTTAGAGCGTCAATTCCTATTTCCATTCCATTCAGAAAAGAATGAAACATCTAGAACAGGAGGGCAAAGTGAGCCCAGAGTCAGAATAAATTACCATATGAGGGATTTTCCAGTTTCCTTTTAGTATGATTCATTGATTCCTTTATTGAAAAAAAATATTGATCAGCCACTTAGCTTGTGGCTTCTCCTCCTCTCAAAGACTCAGGTCATAGTCTGATGGGGAGGCATATCCATAAATGCATTTTTGCAATCTGGAGGGAAGGGCAAGCCAACCAAGAATGGAAATCAGGTTTCAGGGCTGTAAATTTGAGGACTTCCAGGAGTTAACTAGATAAAGGGGGGAGGGTCTAGGGATGTTGTGTGATGGGGGGTGGGGGTCCAACTCGTTAGCAAATCATACCTCATTCAGTACCTGGGAATAGTAAGAAGTGAGGAGCGGCTTGATGATACTTCATGTCTAACATTTAAAGGCTTACAGGGAATTATTTTTTCTGTGTGAATTCCAAGTGATTTTCTTTGGGCATGTTTCTGAGGCATGAAGGAGAGGAAGTCAGTCTGTGTGTCTGCTTCTCTCCCATGTGTGTCACCCGGGCATAGCACTGCTGGTGCAGATAAAGACGCAAACTTGTCTTAGAACTACAGACATTTGACTCCTGTGAGCAAGACTGAGTGACAAGGAGGTGTCATGCCCACAAGGAGAAGGTGTGGAATGATTCTGCTTTTTTCTCAATTCCTTCAGCTTCCTTAGCTTTTGGTCTTGGGAGTTTGTCAGGGAGCTCTCATGTGCTACTACAGAAACACCCAGGACAAACCAGATGGGGGGCCGAGGATACAGAGGGAAAAGAAACACCTCTCTTCTATCCTACCCCCATATGGAGCTTCTATGATGAAACATGTCAGAGCTCTTAGATGGTTTATAAAAAAATAAATGAACTGCACAATGAAGATTTAAAGAAAGTTCTGCTGACAATCACCAGTTTTGGTAATATTTTTAAATAAATCCTCAATATGTTTTGCTATAAAAATTAGTTTTTTGTCCTGGCTCAAGGTACTAGAAAAGATTGAATGGGAGACCTCAATTGCATCAAACTCACCCTACATGAGTGGTATCTCATCTCTTTCCCTTTTGATAAAATGGCCTCATTCTGTCAGCCCAAGTCCTTTCTAACTTTTTCTCAGAGAACTGGCTGAATTTATCTCTGGTTTGATAGAGATCTTTATGGCATTAGTGGCCATCAGCTTGCCATATTTACAGTTATGATGAAAAATGTGCAGTGATACTGTGTTTTATGGAAATAGTAAAAATGGAAATGATCCCACAGATTTTTCATCCACTTTCAGATGTAGGTTTTATTACAAGGCTGCCTTTTCCTTCCAAGTTTTAAGTAATCAAGCTTCTCAACAACTTTTCCTAATATACAGTTTGTGCCATGACCAATTTCCCAAAGAACTTTAGTTTGCCTTCTGGAAATTCGGTTGAACCTTGACATTTTACTAAGTGATATATCTTCTACTTAAGCTGTTGAAATTGTCTTGAAGGGGGCATTTCAAAATTAAAACTTTTATATATAGTTGCCATGCTTTTATCTCTTTGACATGGCACAAAATCATCTTTAAAGAGTATAATTAAGTGTGACATTATAGCATGTAGATGTTTGTCTGTATTTGTTTGGTTTTAAGTATATTTGTTTATTGATAATAAGAGGCCAATCTGGTAAAAGGTGAATTACCACTTTTCCGTGTTCTAAGGTGCAGTGTGCTCATTGACTATTCCATTTATGCTGTAAGTATAATATTTACATATTGTAATATAAATCTACTCTCTCTCTGAATTTTCATGTGCTGTGAAGCATAGGAACAGAACAGCTTTGTACAGGAGCTGCAGAGTATGCTCTGAAAAGTTAAGTCTTGGGAGTGGAAAGTCAAAATGATTAATTTACTAAGTGTGTATTAATATTTAAGTTAAGCTGATGCATTACTCAGCATCTTACTCACCCTCAAAGTCTGTTTCTTTACTTTCCCAACTGTCTGTATTATTTTATGAGAACATATTAAAACAAACAGTAAAAATAAAGTATATACCACATTTTCCCCTTTTGAGAGTTCCAACGAACAAATGTTACTCGATGCTTTTTTCTGCAACTACCATGAAGAAAATTTCAACGTCATAACTTTTCAGTTTTTGGGGAGAAACTGATCAATGATCAATAACACTTGCAGGGCTCCTGGCATGTGGCTTGTTTTCCTTCACACTCTGCCGCATTCCCCCCAGGGCTCCTTGCAGTCAATGAGGCATTAAATTTTATCAACTGAAAAAGATACTAAAACTGAAGTCTGGTGATACAAGGACCAAGAGCTGCTTCTTGGATTTTTGTGGGATTTAGGTAACACAAATAGACTTTTCAGTGTCATTCAAAGCCATTTAAACTGAGTGACAGCATTTAAAATACCTACACATCTAATGCACTGTCACCTAGTGGGGGTCACTTTTTACATGGAGTTGTAGAACATTTACTTTGAAATGAGGTTTCCTCACTTACTAAAAGTTTGAATTTGGATCAGTGACTACCTTCTCCCAGCTTTCATTTTATCACTTACCTACTGCAGGTATGCCTATCAGAGAAGGAATGTGGCAGGCAAGCCTTCTGGTCTAGCACTCATCTCCGCTCTGCCCTGATTTCAGCACCTTCCTAGCTGACAGTTCCAACACAGCATTTCACTGTCATCCCATCACACACACAAAAAATGTGTACCCTAGTGGTCTGTTTTTACAGGGCTCCCTCTGAAGCTGTTGACCATACCACATGCAGGCACAACCCAGAAGTGCAGTGGAAATAAAACCACAGGGTCAAGAAATGGCTCTCAACCAAAAGTGCAGGTGGAGAAATGCCTCACTTAGCCTGCTTCTTGTTAAACCCTGGGGCAATTCTGAGGTGTGTTCTACAGAGTTCCTTAGAGACTTTCCAGAGGAACTGAGCTCGAGTTGGCCATGTTAGAAACACACTCATGCATACTTCTTTTATTGACTTTCCCCCCCATCCAAATAAAGTACCATCCAGATAAAGTACCTGCACCCCGGTGCTTTTTTCATATGCTTTTAGGGTAACCCCAAAATAAGACAAGTTGGATGTGGAGATTAGAAGCCTGATGTGTGATGCTTGCATGGGCTTTCCATATATTGACTGCTAATTGTCAAATGCACCAAACCCTGCTGTAGGCACTCACTGTGTGTAAATGACCTGGCCTGTTATAGTTCTTTCTCATGCTGATAAACCATTCAATTAGTGTCTTAGTCTGTTCAGGCTGCTATTACAGAATACCATAGACTGGTTGGCTTAGGAACAACACAAATTTATTTTCCACAGTTCTGGAAGGTGGAAGTCCAAGATCAAGGTGCTGGCAGATTCAATGTCTGATGAGATCCCACTTCCTGTTTCATAAATGGTTGACTTCTCCTTGTGTCCTCACATGGTAGAAGGGGTGAGGGAGCTCTGTGGGGTCTCTTCTATAAGAACACTACTCCCATTCATAAGGGCTCCATCTCTGTGAGCTGATTACCTCCCAATGGCCCTACCTCCAAATATTCTCACCTTGGAGAAATAGGTTTGAATATATGAATTTTAGGAGGGACACAAAACGTTCAGTCTATAGCAATTACATAGGATGTTCATAAGAGACATTTCAACTAATCCCTGCCTAGGTCTTCCTTTAACTCACTGTATGTATTCATTACCCTCATGGTCCACGTAACACAGGTGCATATAATTGATTTGGACCTATTCAGTGTTCTATGTGTATCAGATAATTTTGTATAGATAATGGGGATATTCTCACATTTTTCTAAATTTTAACTATTACTACTGAATGCCTTATCTAGAAATTCCCTCTTCTTTTTGAAGTTGCATTGCATTAGTAGAGCTATATATGTCATCTTACTTGCATTTTAGTAGGAAAAAACCCACGTCTAAAATGAAAAACAATGGTGGGACTGCATTTTTCTTTGGAGGCATTAATTTGCCGGTTCAAGCTTGCTTCACTTTTTCTTCTGTCATTCTTTAGGTGGCAGCCAGCACTTATTTTAGTTGTAATCTTTTTTAGGATATCTAGGACTAGAATAAGTTGTACCATTCCATGCATACAGTATAATGACTATTATTTTAGTAAGTTTGCATTGTATTTTAATGATTTATGTTCGACACTTCCATAAGCCAAATGTGCTACCAGCCCTTGAAGTTGAAGATTCCTCCAGGGACAGGATTTCCTCTCATTTATTTTTGCATGCCCAGCAAGTTATCCAGGACTGGGAGTGCTGCCCTCCTCTGCCACTGTGCAGGGTATCCCCTCACACTCTATTAAATGCAGTTATGTGTATTGGTCTTAAGATAAAATTCCCGTTATTTTTGTTTTTAACACATTTGTTATAGAGATAAGAAGATGTTCGAGGGAAGCTATGGAAATTCATAAACTCTTCTACTGTTTTGATGAAAATGCACTCAAGTGTGTTTTTAGTTCTCAACTATTACTTATCTGTGTTATTTTTTATCCAGAAAACAAATGTACATAGTGATATTTAATTCTCTCATGATGTACTAGCAAAAGTGTGGCTTTGGATTTGCTGTACATCTCTATGGGAGGAAGAACTATTCCTCTCCCCTCTAGGTCCTTCTGGCTGGTCTAAGAATTAAATTGACATGAGACAGAATAACAGGAGAAATTCGAACAAAGTTTAGTAACATGTCTTCCTGGGAGAAACCCAGGAAAACTGAATGGCCAGGATGGCCGAAGCCACCACCTTAAATACCACGTTCAGCTAAAGACAAAGGAGGATGTTAGGGTAGTGGTTTGGGACTCCAAAGCGGAGGAAAGCAATTTATATGGAGGTGAAGAAGCAAATGTTTGAAAACCAAACGTTTCTTGGGCCATCTATAGACAATGAGGAGGGAGAGAATTTTGATAAAAATGGGCCTTGCTAGTGCTTCCCTGTCTATGACACTTAGTTCATATTATACCATAGTTATCTATGGTATTAGCTCCTTCCTAGAACAGGCCTTCTATCTTAAATTCTTTTAGACAGTTAAGAGGGAAGGTTAGAGTTTCTTTCAGAGTCTTTTGTTCTTGAAAATAATCAAGCCAAAGAGACACATTTTGGGATGGCAAGTTCTGATCCCCCACAGTCTCATCTCGACTTTATGTGATCTTGGGAAAGTTACTCAGAACTTGGTCTCTTGAGTCTTAAAATGAGTGCGTGGGGGAGCAGAAAATCTTTTTTTTTTTTTTTCCCTTTCTCCTTCTAAGTTTTTGGCTGGGGCCACTGCAATAAAAAAGACAGATTAACAGGTGAGAAACAGAAGTTTATTGATACAAATACCTCATATATGCATGGGAGATACCCAGGGAAATAGGTAACTCAGCAAGAGGTGTCTTAGAATTGAGACTTATATACAATCCTCAGCTAAAGGCAAAGGGGAGGAGCTTGTGGGGGAGGCCAGATATGTGAGGTGACCAGGAAAAGTGAGGTTTGTTTGGCAGATTTAAGTTGGTGGCTTCTCCATCGATGAGAGTTTCTTGTGATTTAGAGCCAGCCTTGTCTTCCTGGTACAGGGAGGGAGACACCCTTACAAATGGAGATTTCCCTTATAAATGTATATTTTATTTACAAAAGAGTAATTTATACTCTGTTTTTAGAGCTTCTGGTCTGCTATTTGTCAAAAGAATTAGCTCAAAATAATCTATATGCCCAAGACCATATTTAGGGGTGACATATTCTGCCACTTTTCAGCTGCAATGACTCCTGTCCTATCTACCTTATAAAATGCTGCATAAATGGTCCTTCCAATTTACATATACTTCAACCAGAGAGTTCCAGTACCACAGCATTAGGCATTATTATAATCCATTTGACTCTGCTTTCCTTTTCTATGGAAACATATAAATACTTAATGGCAAATAATTGGATTATCTTATCGGCTAATATGGATAACTACTCTTTGTTCATATTATTGTTTGGGGACTCCTCTCCCTAGAACTCAAGACAAAATGAACATTTGATTCACATTTACATGAACATGGAGACAGAGTAACCTGATATAAAACAGAAGAGAAAACAGATATAAGATGGCATGGGGTGAAATGAGAATAAACCTTTCAAATTTCTCTGGCATATCACATGTCTTGGGGAGGCGCTGCGTTCCTACGTGTGCATCCATAGTTGAAATGAGCCCGTCCGTGGACACTACCTTTGAGTAGTTTAACTTAAGACTTTTGTGTTGTAAGACTTTCAGGTGATAAATCCTCAAGATACCTCAGAGGTTCAAAAAAATGTAAAAACATGGTTAAAGTTTGAGATGACTCATGTTTTTCAGTATCCATGGCAAAGAACTTTTTTCCCAACCTTAATAGGATTTCAAATTGACATTGGCATTTTAGTAAATCAGAATTAGCTTTTTCTTTTTAAACTCCTGTGTCTTATGTAAATGGCTATGCTGACTTTTATGGAATTGAATATTCCAGAAAATGTCATGGAACCTAATATAAAACAAGTTAACATTCTCATTTTTAGATCTTAAAGGGATATGGTGTTAAAATATAGATTTGATATCCATCCAGCCTATGCTAGTTTTCTACGTATGTGAATTCCAAATTCAAGAATTTAGCATGTCTTTGAAAGCATATCTATCCCTGTTGGAAACGAAGTTGAAATTCTGAAGGAATTATTATAGTTTACTTAAATAAGAACTACTTTAAAAGTCAAAGACTCTATTAATGAAGTGACAATAGGTTTCTGTTGAGAACTTCACACCTTTTCATTTCCATTATTATAAGTTTACCAAAATATCTGTTAGATTCTGAAAGCCAACCTCTTGTTACAAAAATCATTATTCAAAATTTTAACTTATTTTCACAAGAAAGATTCTACAGTGTTAGTGTACATTTGTATACAATAAAATTTCCCTCCTGAAGTCTGAAATTTATTACTAATGTGGAAATTTTAAGCATTTTCAGAATAAAATAGTTTTGAAATGACATTGTAAGTTATGGAAAACGCCACAGTAAAGTATGAAATTTTCAAACAGTAGAACATTTACACTAATTATGAACTAATTGTTGGACCATATGACCAGGTTCAGATGGCAACCTGGCTAGGAATGATAAGAAATGATGCCATGTTTTAAAAGATGAATATACCCTTGCATTGTAAAAACCTCCCCTTCCAAGATGGTATTTTACCTGAACTCCCCCTCAGTTTTGCTATTATTTTGGTTTAAAGAATCATGTCTTTGGAAGGCTGCCAATTAATGTGCAAATAGAAGAGATATTAAATTAAACTTCTGACACATGGTTTATATTATTTTGCTGATGTTTAAGAGACAACAGCATAATAAAGATAAATTATTCTTCATTCTCAATCAAAATAGGGCATCCGTTGGCATTCCCATAGCTCATTACTTCTAACTTCCATTACAGCATTATTTGATTAAGTCCTTTAACATATCCCTTTAAAATATATTCAGTCCTTAACGTGTTCAAACAATATAGAAACGCATGACACAGATGGTGAAGTTCCTCCATCAGTATTTTCTGTATATTTTTTCCTTGAATCTTATGCAGCCATTGTACAGCTACACCACACACAGACACACATTTATGCATTTATACACAATTGGTTTCAGTGTCTTCAAAAAATTGCAATCACATTATACTACTCTACAGCTTGTTTTATTCAATAAAAATCTATATCTTAGTAGGGAAGTTTATAGACGTTAATCATTTTTAAAGAATTGCATAGTAATCAACTTAATAGATGTACCATAACTTATTTGACAGCTTCCCTGTTTAGGGGCATTTATGGACAATGTTGCAATGAAAACCCTCTTTCTATACTTTTGCACTTTGTGAAAAGTCTATAAATAATCAGAAGCTGCTTCCTTTCGTAATCTCAACGACACGTAATAATGTCATTGGAATAGATTGGACATACAATGCCAATTAGCTCAGGTCTCCATAAGTAACTTTTTGTTACTGATAAATGCAGACTGATCTTTCTCATGCGGGGTTGTCAGTGCTCTCACGTAGAAATGTAAATCATGTAAAACAGGGAAGTATCGCCAACAAAGAACTAAACACTCCTTGAGGGTCTTGAATCCCAACCTCCTAAAATACTTCATATTTAGGTTTTAAAGGATGATCTGACAATTTTCTTTGCCCACCCTTGTCTCATGCCCTGTAGTTTTTATGATGTGAAGCACAGGGTATATACAAAGCTAAAAGGGAAGTTGATAAAAAAAAAATAGCATAGACAGTGTGATGTTATGAATGTGCTACTTCTTTTAAGGAGGACACTATTATTTTAATGGCATGTCCACACTCCAGGAGTGGTCAGCTAGCCCTATATCAGAAAATTCACACCCTAGTCCTTCAGCTATCCACAGTGCAATCAACTGAACTGTTTGTAATTAGCATGTCAGAAATACATTGTATGCAAAATGAATTACTTGTCATGCCATGACAAATATTAGGATGGACTCCATTGGTGAAATTAAAGATATTCAAGGTATGTGGATTGCCCAAAATATTTTAGAGTCCATCTCCATACTTTGCATGGTCAAGGTATACAAATCCAGAGCTGCCCATATCATTGACATGGCCCCATCACCCATGGCTTGAAGCCCCGCTAGTTCTATGCAAATCCATTGATTAAGGAAAATTTCTCATTTTTTGATGTCTACCATAATATTTGGAAAACACTACTGATGCCACCCTCAGAAATTTTGGAGTTCGAGGATTTAAAAGATGGAGGTTGGACCTCTTGAAAGTTTGTAGACCAACTAATTCACATAACTGTTTTGTGTCTGCAATGGGAGTCTAAATTCTATGTATGACAGATTTGGATTTAAGATTTATAGGATGGAATATGGGCAGAGGGGAAGAACAACTAAGTTTTGCGTCATTTGTCTTCTGGGGTTTCTGTGACCTATCAAAATGAACCTAAGAATTCTACATAAGAAGATTGGCTCAGCCAGCTTCACAACGTTGACTTTACAGTTTGGCTCACAGCTGTCCCAGGGGCTAAATCTAATGAAACTTATCCAAGTTATATGAAATTGCAATATACTGTATCTCTTGGCTTTCTACAACATCCTTTCTGGATAGGGAAATGCTGCATACATTTGCTGTAGGCAAATCTTAAATAAACTATGACCAAGTAAGAACAGGAAGAAAATCAAATTCAGGGAAAGGATAAGATAGCAGTGTTGAATATGAGCTAAAATGGTACAAATATTCATGTTCCATTACAAATTTAGGAGGCCTAATGATTTTGGAAAACTATGTTTACGGTTATACTAATAGTATGTTAAGCATTCAGTGTGATCTACAAAAGCCATACAGTCCATGGCCTTAGCATAGCTCCACCGACCTCAGGTAGCAACAATATGCTTTTATCCACTTAATGACACTTAATGATACTTAACGGGGAGGTTGGGATTGTGTGATATTAATCATTCTGTATTGCTAGTCATTCTCCATGTTCTTCCTCAATCTCCATTGCTTCCATTTAATGATACGTGGAAAGAAAGATGGATGGATGGCTGGATGGGTGGATGGGTAGATGCATGGATGGGTGGATATACATATAGACAGATACATAGATAAATAGATGGATGGATAGATACATAAATAATAACACTGATTTTAGGGAAAATAATATGTTTAAACTCACTCTGATAAATTTAACAATATAATCTTCCTTTTTGACCAGAAGTCTGTAAAAGTTATGGAATTATGATTACTCTTGTGAAATGCTTGTATGCTCTTTTTGTTGAAATGTTCAACTTTTTCCCTCACTACTCCACACCCTCCACTATTGACAGACACAGAGTTTGAGGGAGTTTCTCAGGAGTTATCTTAACTGCATTCCACATGTCCCTCAGATGTATATAAGATTGGTTAAATAGAAACTTTTTCGTGGGAGAGAAGACAAAAAGTATTGTTATATTAAATGTATAAAAGTGGTTTTCATTACCCCAGGGTAATAAAAACCAGAAAAAGTCCATTTAAAAGGAACTCACTCTAAAAATAAAAAAAAGAACCAACATTTTCTTCTCCTCCATCATGGGGAAAACGTTGGTCTTAAACGCTTTTGTGAAGATGAAACTCTAACTCTGTTTATCTCATATTTAAGAAAGGTCAAGTTATACATGAAACTATGAAAATTCTTCGACAACCCAGAGTGACAGTGCTGTTGCGTCCCTGTTGTTGCTATGGTTTGCTTCTTGGATGTGACTTGTGACTCACCCACATCTCTACTTTTCAGTAGTTCAGCAGGTGATTTCAGCTCTCTTGTTAACTTCACTAAATCCTGCCATCTTTGCAACATCTGCAATTTTACTTCACCAATAACTTTCTCTGTTTGGTCCACTAACAGGATCTGAAAATGGGGTGGAACTGACCAATGGCTGCTTGGGTGTACATGTGGGAGGTACTGGCGGGGGCTGTGGTGTAGAATTAAGGAGGTTTGAATGAATATTTTGTATCGTGACAAATTTTCTTCCTAAGCAAAAACAAAAAAAACAAACAAAAACTGTGGGAGCTTTGATACTGATGGTATCAATGCAAAGGCAATATCCTAATGCCATATACGCTAAATGTGAGAGTTAGTGAAACCGTACTTGTGTGAAAACCTTATAAATCCTGGTCTGGGCCCTCTTCTTCCTTGTAGTTTCCCCCAGGAATTCTGGTGCTAAAGATGGCAACACATGAAAGCAGGGTCCATTCCAAATAGAGGGAGTCATAAAGCACATCTTATTTTATTTATTTGTGCATTAAAATGCAAGTGGTTATAAAATGTATTGGATTTTTGTCAGTAACTTGCCTTTGTTAAAAACCAGGGTTCGGGAAGGATGCTTGTGGGTGCATGAGAAGGCAGTTTTGAGGTGTCCCTTACAAATGACGATTTCTCTCTCTTCTTTGTCTCTCTTTCTGTCACTATTTTTTTCTCTGTCTCTTTCTGTCTCTGTCTCTCTCTAGCTTCCTCTCTGTATCCGTTTGCCTCTCTCTTCCTTCTCCCTCTATACACACACTGGCTTTTCTCATGTGTTAACACACAGTACAAACAAGAAATGCCGATAATAGGATGGCAAAACTGGCAGTTCTTTTCTAGCCAAAGTGGCTTTCTCTTCAACTCTCTTTTAGATACAATAATAAACAAAAATAAACAAGACTAAAACAGATCAGGATACAGTTTGTCATGTTTAAATTTGCAGCCATCCAAAACTAATACATAGTGGATTGTTTTCTCACTTTATATCAGTTTTTCAAAGGTTTCCCCTACTTCCCTGAGGAAAACTATGTGTCCTGCCTCCATGGTTTCCAGTTGTTGCTTAATCTGTTAATTCCCTGCACGTTTCAAGTGGTGGAAGGACAACGAGACAGAGAAACAGGAGAGGGGAGAGAGAGTTTGGGTGATTCTTAGTCTCTTCCAACGCTGCTAATTTTTCTCATCCTTTCAGTTTCTACCCAACATATGATTTATGGCCATTACCTCCCCAAAACACCACCAATAAACTGTTACTTGTTTTATTGTTCCATACCTAATGTGCGTATGTCTTAGAATATGTTTGCTGGTGTAAACACCAGCTCATCCTCGTTTAGCTTTTATGCTATTATCTTTAAAACTTTTGCTCCCTGGCAAAAAAAAAAAAAATTCTATTTTCTCCACTTTGATTTCCAGCATCGCAGGAATCCTCATTCATGATATCCAGCAAAGGGTACATGGTGACAGTATTTGGAAGGCACGTGGTTACAGTTGGCTCATTTCCTTTGACTCTGCCTGCTTTTAATGTCCTGACTGTCTGCAAATATCTTGCATTGGTTTTCAAACAAGTAACTATACAACCACTGTTTTTAAAATCATTGTGAGCAGTGTGGCGTAGGTTTGCCCCTAGAGAGGATTTTTGTCTGTTGTTTGATCTTGTATTTCTCTTTTTAATTTAATAAATATTGAAATAGTTCAGATTTTTAAGACCGGTCTTACCAGAAGCGAGAGTTTAGTGCAGTTTTCTTTGCCAGGGTAGCGTTATAGCATGCATTTCTGAGAGAACAGTACTTTGAAAATTTTGTTAATGTTCTGATTAAATATTTTTTTTACTATTTGATTATTTTATATTATATTGTATTTTTATTTCAGAACCTCTTTTGATTCTAGCACAGGGAACTGGTTTTTATTTGACTGGCCTTGTTTCCTCTGAGATATTAACCCTGAGCCTAAATTTTTTTTCTTCCCTATGAGGATAAAAATCACTGGATTTTTTTTTCCACTGGTTCAGCGAAAACTTTACTTCTTAAAGAATATATTTCTTTTTATGACTAGAGATGTTTTAGACGATGGTAAAGCTTTAAATACCCATCTGTACAAGACTGGAGTTTGCAGTTCTCATTGGTGATGGATACCTTTCTTTTCTTACCTGACACATCAGCTGTGGCTAAAATTGGTGAACCATTTCTATATCAATTACTGATAAAGAAATAAAGGGCTTTCTTCTGCTGCTAATTGGATTGTAATAGCACAATCTGGTCATTTTGAGCTAAACTCTGAGGTGTTGCCAGAGGGTAAGTATTTTCATTTGGGAAATATTATAAAAATATGATAAACTGATAATGGTAGGGTCTGCTTTAGATGCTATGAAGTCAAAATGCACCTTTGCAAGTTTGTACATTTTGTTTTTGAATAATCTTATATTGAAAATACCTGATTGAATTAATCAACACTTTCATCAATTTTGAGACCACCTATGACATAATTATATTCCTGTATTTTAATAGTTGAAAAAAATCACTAGGAAGTTATCTGATAATAGAGTGGTCATCTGCCAGTGGGAATCTAAAGATATTACTTATGGTAGTATTGTTTGAAGCTGGATCTCTGCTTGTGATAATTACCTGTGTATATCCAATTAAAAAATAAAAACAGATATTAAAAAGCAGGAGGAAGAAGTGCACGAATAATCCCCAAAGACCTTTGAAGTGTTAGATTCTGAGCAAGGCACAGATAGCTGCTATTTGTTTTAAAACTCAACTATCAGTTGAGGAACATTATAAGGCGAGAGAGAGAGAAGCCAAGAAATAGTAACATGGAAACATTTAACTGGGAATTGCTGTTACTATGAGCTGATTCTTCAGTCCTTTCTATTCCCCAGATGCCTCACAATTTCCGGAAAATTGGCTTTCTCTCTAGAATTCCCAGATAATTGAGGGGAAAATGGAATTCAGAATTTCAATTTTCATGACAGCTGTCCACATTGCTTGGAATCCCTGGCAAAACACCAACACTTTCCTCTTCTCCAAGCTCTGTGGTGCGGGCATAAATTGCGACTTTATTAGGTTGAGCACATATGGCCATTATCCACCAGAGACTCTCCAGGGCCCAGTCTGTTGGCAAAGACAGTGTCTTCAGTTTCATTCCAGTTCACATTCCATGAAAGGGGAGTGAGGCCATCAGGCTATAGTCTGCTTTAGGCTTCCTCAGGACATTTCTATCATGGGTGATGACAGCATGGTGAAACACACACCAAATGGTCCAACACCCTTTTGCTCCCAGTATAAAAATCACTCATTGCATTTCCAAACTAGGAAGAGAGAAGAGCAATATTCCAGCCTAGTCAACAGGATTTGGAACATTTAAGTTATAATAGAAAGCTCTCCAGGCCAGCCCAGTCATGTAGTGGTTAAGTTGGTGCTCTCCACTTAGGTGGCCAGGTTCATGGATTTGGATTATCAACCATGCTGTGGTGGTGACCCACATACAAAACAGAGGAAGGTTGGCATAGATGTTAGCTCAGGGCAAATCTTCCTGCGCAAAAAAAAAAAAAAAAAAAAAAAGAAAGAAAGAAAAGAAAAAGAAACCTCTCAACTTTTAGTTCTAGAAGCTGCTTTTTAAATAAACACGATGGTGTCTTTGACTTGGGTTTTTGATGGGGCTCCCAACTACTGGGCTTTCAAAGATATTTGGTAGTGAATGAGGTAACTTTCTCTCAGAATAGCACTAAGCTGGGGCTGGCCCAATGGTGCAGTGGTTAAGTGCACACATTCCACTTCGGCAGCCTGGGGTTCACCAGTTTGGATCCCGGGTGTGGACACGCCACTGCTCAGCAAGCCATGCTGTGGCAGGCGTCCTACATATAAAGTAGAGGAAGATGGGCATGGATGTTAGCTCAGGGCCAGTCTTCCTCATCAAAAAAGAGGAAGATTGGCAGCAGATGTTAGCTCAGGGCTAATCTTCCTCCAAAAAAACAAAAAAGAATAGTGCTAAGCTGAGCTTGTGACCTTATATTATCTATATGAATACACCAAGGTTACCTCTGTTGTTCTCTTAACCTACTGGCAGAAAAATAGGCACAGTGATTTTTTACCAGATTTGCAGCTTAATCTTGGAACAATGAAAATTAAATATAGAGTGTAGGCCAGATACAAATTTACTTTAGGTGTGTGGTGCGGCATGGTCTTTGCACTTGGATGTACGGTCTGTCATGGCAAACTTCAAGGTGAAAACCAGCAGGCATTCCTTTATGTAGTATTGGTTAGTAATTTGCCAGAGGCACGCAAGTTTGGACAGCTCACTTGTAGTGAAGGAATTTTCATTTTTATCCAGTGTGATGCTCAATTGTATGTGACACCTTGGTTAGACTTTAGTACCCAGTTATTTAAGGAAATACTAATCTAGGTGTTGTTCTGAAGGTATCCTATAGATGTGGTTACTATCCAACATCAGTTGACTTCGACTAAAGCAGATCACCTTCCATAATGTGGGTGGGCCTCATCTAATCAGACAAGGCCTTAATTGCAAAACAAGGTATTTCAAAGAAGAAAGAGTTCTGCCTCAAGTCTACAGTATCAACTCCGGCCTGAGTTTCCAGCCTCCCAGCCTGTCCTACAGATGTCAGACTTGCCAGCACCCTCAATCATAGGAGCCAATTGCTTAAACTAGATTGCTTTAATCAATTTAACCAATACAGATTAACAGAGAACTTTGACTGATACACCTTGGTGCAATTCCTATATTACTGTTCCCAGAGAAATTGGAATAACTTACACTAAAATATAATCTGTTGTATGACATATATGTTACAGATCTAAACACCCACTCACAAAGACATCTATCAGCAGATAGATATAAAAATCTATATATGCAGTATAAAAATAGGCAATTTATACAGGAAAAGACACTCAACCATGGATGATCTTAGTAGGAAAGCCCATCCTTCTTGCATTTACTCAAGAACATTGCTGCCACTATCCTCCCCCAAATCCCACATCATCTATTTGTTTATATCCACTGGACATACCTAATACCACATAAGCATCCCCTTATTTTTCCCATTTGCAAATACAGTCGTGTCACTTAGCGATGGAGACATGTTCTGATAAATGCCTTGTTAGGCAATTTCATCATTGTGTGAACATCATAGATTGTACTTGCACAAACCTAGAAGGTATACCCTACCACACAATTAGGCTATATAGTACTAATGTTGTTGTATCATTGTCATATAAGGGGTCCATTCTTGACTGAAATATCATGATGTGCTGTATGACTATAGTTTACCTCACTTTGGTTACCCACTGTGGCCTAATTTCTTTGTTCCTACAGCATCAGTCTCCTACTCTTTGAAGAATTCTCCCCGGGTCTCAATTACTCTCCTCCTATCTTCCCTTGAATCTACTCCAATCAGGAGGTATCCCTCACCACTCCATTAAACTCCTCTTGCCAAATTCACTGTTGGGCTCTCAGCCGCTAAATCCAGGAGTTGACTGTCAGGCTTCATCCTGCTTGCTCTGGCAGAGGTTGGACTTGTTAGCAGGAAATATTGGGAAGGGATGGAGTCGTCCACAAACACTGAGTCATGTGCTGTTCAGCACCTTCATTCTCCCAACAGATGGACTATGGAGAGCAGGGCTTCATTTGTCTAAACTCAATGCTCTGGCTACCAGGTAGGACAAACAAGCTGCTTTTATATTTCTAATTTTCTTGGTCCATCTGATCAATTGTCAAATTCCTCAAATGTCAGAAAAATGAATCAAATGGCTTCTTTGGGATTCTGGAGTAGAAACAGGAAACGCAAGGGGCCAGACTCTGGTGCAATCTTGGACTAAGAGGAAGCTCTTGTTTTATTGAGCCATAAATAAATATGACATTCCTGGTACTTGAGAATTTGGGGCAGGTAGTACTCATACAAAGTGAATGAGCATCTTCTGTAAAAGAATAATTAGTTCAAAGCACTGTGAATCATTGTAAATTTCACCATCAAGAAAGAAAAAAACATATTATTTTGGATATAGGTGAATGCTAATTGTTAAAAGTGAATTACAATTCTCAGAGTTTGTTCTGGTTTGCAGTGACAGAAACATTAGAAAAATGCAGTAGAAAGAGCACAGCCAATCTGAGTCTTCTTCCACTCACCTTGGGTGGGGGCATTCCTCCTCCATCCTCCCCCTGAGAGTAGTGGAAAGATTTTGCCAGAGTGAAGGCAGATCAGAAAACACCCCAGTCACTTCCATAGTTCTTGCTATGACCAGAAGTTTCAAGGTCACAGTGATCGAAGAGCATAATCAATTCCAGAACTTCTCCCTCGTCCTCCACAGCGCACCTTTGTGGCCTGCTTGCTCAGTGCTTGGGGTTCCTGTTAACAAGTTGTGTAGGTAACTTTGGAGCCTTCATTGTTATATGCTTCCATCTCCTTAATAAAATAAAAATCATTACCACCAAAGTCTCTGGAAATAGACCAACATTGTGTGACATACATTAAACTGTTACATGTAGTTATTTATATATGGAAACCTCTGCAAACTGTAGAAAACCAAGACATCTAAGAACCACAAATTTCCTCCAGAGTAGCAATGTCCATAGCATGTTGTGTGAACTACCCACATAACTTTAAATTTTCTAGTAGCAACAGTAAAGAGAGTACAAATAAACCAGTAGGATTAATTTTAATTATACATTTAGTGTATCCCAATATTTCCAAAATATTATTAACGTAATGTGTAATAGAGACAAAATTATTAATTGTATATTTTGCATATTTTTTACCAAATGTTTGATATTGAGTGTGTATTTTACACTTACAACACATCTGAATTTGGACAAGCTGCATTTCAAGGGCTCAATAAACACATGTAGTTATGGCTACCGTATTGGAAAGCGTGGTATTAGAGTCTGAACACTTCCACCATTCTCGACCATCCCTTCTCACTTACACCTCAGCTACGACCTCTTGATTGGTTTCTAGACATACACTCCTGCCCCACCAAATTAATTGGCTTCTAGAACGACCAGATGATCTTTTAAACAATAGATGATCAAAACTCATCTATGTCTTTGAATCCCTTTATAATTGGGTACTCATTCCAATACATGGTATTCAAGACTCACAGTGATCTATTCCTTGCCAAGCCATTTTGCCTCTTTCCGTGCCATTACTCTAGATTTTCTGGATTAAACCTCCAAACACCTTGCATGTCTACTTCACATTTCCCATGCCTTTGGTCTCTAGTGTATATCTGGCTTCTGTTCTGGGTTGTAAACTCCATGACGCATAATGCATCCCTTCTTCACTGGCAATCCAACTGTCATGCCTAGAACAGAGCCTAAAACATAGCAGGTATAAACTCCATTAATTGAGTTGAAGTATGAAAAATTTTATCCGCGAGTGTAATGGATGACAGTGTATGCTGTTGTTATTTATTTTTTTGTTTTAAAAAAGTCATGAACTAATGTCAAATTCCATTTGTATCCTTATTACTACTATGGAAATTAATCTAAAATATTTCAGTGGTATTGCAGTTGAAATTTATGGTTAATGTAGTATGTTTGAACACACATGATTACTTGATGGAGGCCTGGGTTCTATTCCTTTTTCTTTCTGATTATTTTTTGGTGAGGAAGATTGGCCCTGAGCTAACATCTGTGCCAATCTTCCTCTGTTTTGTATGTGGGATGCCACCACAGCATGGTTTGATCAGCAATACATAGGTCCGTGCCTGGGATCCAACCCATGAACTGCAGGCCACCGAAGCAGAGTGCACAAACTCAACCACTGTGCAACAAGGCTGACCCCATGGGTTCTATTCTTGATCAACGATGTGTGTACAATTTCGCATATGATGTATGATTTGGAACAGTTTGAGGGCCAGTCACTCATCTGCACTCTCAAGTTCCCTGAGTATAAAGAGATGACTTTAGAATAAATCAGGGTCTTCAATTGATAGGCCAGTCATCCTTGCACCTGATAGAGATCACTAATTGATCACAGCATTCTGTTTATCTGAGTCAATAGGTGAATTCTTCTTATAGGTTTTGCTACTCATCAATCAGAATCATCACATATGGTTAAACAGATTTAACATGCTGGATGTGATAAATAGAAATTGACACAAATATTCAGCTGCTTTCCCAACTTAGGAATGGAGTTGAACCCTCTCTCTTTGCATCTTGTTCTGGTCTCAGTGGTGTTCTTCACTAGTAAGATGTTCTGGAAGTAAAGTGCTGGGCATTCTGAGGCTGGGTCATAAGAAGCCATGCAGTTCCTACTCAGGCCATTTGGAATGCTCCCTCTTGGGGCACTTCCTCTTAGAATCCAGGCACCAAATTGCAAGATGTTCAAACCAAATAGGAAGGCCATGTGTCATACTCCCATGGATAACTTCAGCTGCCCTCTCAGTGAACAGCCAGCATTAACTGCCAGCCATGTGAGTGTGCCATCATGGGCATCTCACCTCATTAAGCTCTGAAATGATTCCATCCCCAGCTTCTAGCTGATGAGAAGAACCCAGGAGATCTCAATAGAGAACTGCCTAGTTGAGCCCAGTCAACCCAGAGAATCATGAGAAATGATCACAAACTGTTGTTTTAAGCTTCACATTTTGGGATGGTTTGTTACACAGCATTAGCTAAACAGAACAGACATTGAAACAGAAGTAATGTGCTGTCCTAACAAAAACCTAAATTATATGGTGTTGGCTTTGTGACAAGATGGTAGATGGAAGCTAGAAAGGCCATGCAGAGAGGTCACCAGCTTGAAGGACAGGGAAGAAAATTGGAGGCTGGCAAAATGGGATGGATAAAGAGAACCCAGTGAAAGGAGTCATTTATCTAGACTCTTACAGGAAAAAAATATAGATTTTTGCATTGTACAATTTTGTGTAAACTTGTATTTGTCTTTTAAAATAGAAAGATGGCATCCCAATGAACATATTTGTCATTAGAACTTCCTAAAGAACATGATAGTTAACATGAATTTCAAAGGTTTATATTGTTTGCAATCTTAGTATAGTAAATCTCCATTGTATAGCAAAAGGTCAAGGATGAAATTATAATAATAGATTTCTGTTTGTTAGTCAAAGGTAAATCGTGAATGCCATTTTTATTTTGTCTTATAATCCACGCCTTTTCCATTGTTTGAGTCATAAAGATCTATCTTTAGATTATGAATTTTGAAAAACATATTTCCACAGAAAACAATTTATGAAACCCGGTTTGTTGATATCTTTCCTTTCAGACTGAATTTTAAACTAGTTTTCTCTCATTTCTATTACTATGTGTCTGTCTATTTATTCTTTTGTTCAGTTCATCCCCACCTATTCTTGAATGTTTTGTAAAGTTAGAAAATATCCTTCAAATTCTTTTCAATCTCCATCTGCCTAACAGGTATTTAAGTTACATCTTTATTTTATTTTCTACTTATAGACACGTATTTCCATTTTCAGGCTCAAGTTATTCTGAAAACATCTGCATTCTAAGGATAAGACATACATAAAGATAGGACATCTATATCTTCTTGTAGAATGTTCTTTTCTTTTCATAAATGTATGTTATTTTCCCATTTGACCCTCTCAAGCACATATGCACACGTGTTTGTGTATGATATATGTGATATATTATATATATATATATATATACAAAATGCCATCAGCTTCTGAAAAATGCCTGCTCCTTCAAAATGTCATTATATCCATCTAATATACCTTCTTCCCCTGCATGGAACACAGATTTTCTGCCTCCAATATCAAACCATCCCCAGGGTCTAAAGTCACTTGAAGCTACTTGTGTTTCTTTAAAAAATTTCAAATTTCCTTTTTCAAACTTTTCATGAATTTGCATGCATTTTGTACCTCAGACTGGAACACTTTGGAAATTTTCCCTTATGCTTCTGAATTCTTGCCTAATCCTAAATGATATATCTTTATCCACTATATTTACATACTTTCTTTTTAAGTTTCACCTTAGGACACTCTCCTAATGTTCAATTCTTTTTTATTACTTGTGCGTATAATAAGTCAATCAGTCTTTCTCTCTCTCACCACTTCTTTCGGCTTTGCTAGTTTCCTAGCTGATCGAATTCTTTAGAAACCATAGAAGCACTACTTACTAATTTGATTCTTCATATACAATAGTGTCATGCTGTCTTATTTTTTCTTTAGGGCCAAGACTATAAAAAAAGTTTTAGTTGTCTAATAGTATTCAACACTTGCAATAAAGGATAGGTACATTTTTGGAAAGTCGGTTACAGGAATACAGTAGTTAAATAGATGTCTAGTTCTCTAGGCAGTGGTTCTTAACCAGGGAATTCTGTCAATATCTGGAGACATTTTTGGTTGCCCCAGCTAGATGGAAGGAGGGGTACTACTGACATCTGGAGGGTAGAGGCCAGGAATGCTGCTGTAATGCCCAGGACAGCCCCCCACAGCAAAGCATTATCCATCTTCAAACATCACTAGTGTCATTGAGGATTACTCATCTAGGACGATATTAATGAACACAAAGTACAGCTTGGGACTGCTTTTTCCTTACATGGTTTATGCATGATTTAAAAATGATCATGGGAAGAAATAAACTCTTGGTTGTATAGAATTCATGATTGATGTGTTCCTGTGTGTTTGTGCAACCTCTGATTGGAGCAGAGAGGTGAATATCAGGCAAGTTACTCCCCAGAATCTCCCATGTTAATGACAACATGGCGCCCACTACATTCCCTGGGGACACCTGCTTCCTGATTCAACACATGCACCATGACCCTGAAATGGTCTATTTGTGTGTATGCTCTTGCATTTTAATGTCAAATATGTTTTTACCCTCGTCAAAGTCACTTCCAAATTTGATTGCTCCAGGCTGACCAACAAGGCATTCAGGCAGCCTACTTTCTTCTGCTGGGACCTTTCGCAAAATGAATCATATGTCACTTTTCCTTTCTGAAGCATATGCCATTTTATTCTAGTCTGGGAGTTTGAATCATGCTCTACATCCGTTTCAGTGTTGTTCCCAGCGAGTTTGCTATCAGTGCTTCCTCACAGTGGTTTCTTATAAGGATGCTTGCTGACCTATAACCCATCAATCTTGTCACTGCCTCCAGGCATCCTCTAAACTGTTTACTGCTATACTTGTCTTCTCACAGCATTACTCTGCTTGTTTATGAGCTTCCCTTTTTCCCTCTATTTGGCATTTATCATTACTTATTGTGAGTCTGGAATATTGGACAGTGAAGAGAGATGCCCAGTACATATTCTAATATACTTTCATCCTTTTTTATTATTATCAGTGTTGCTTTTTATTTCCTTTTAATAGGTAGTATTTCCAAAGGCTTTATGGCACTGAGTACACTTTCTCCTGCTTTTTCCCTCATTTTGTCCTCAACAGCAACTTTGTGATGAAGATGTTATTATTACCCTCATATTTTACATGATGAAAAAAGGTTTCATAACCTGCGAGGAATTCTCAGCCACTAATCAACAAAACTTGGGATCTAAATTCTATCTTCTGGCTTCAAATCGATTGGTCTTTCCATACTATTTGCTATTATCCTACTAAAAATAAAGCTTAAAAAGAGCTTCAGTAGTGTTTCTCCTTTGGCTGATTTCTTCTTTCAGACCAAGAGAGCTTCTGAGATTGGGGTGATCCACTGATGCAGATGTCTTCCTAAGTAATGTGGATTTGTGTGCTCTATTCATTTGTTTTGATGTAAACTGATTATGAAGGGCAGCTTTAGGGTGCTGCTCAGTGGTGCTGGTGAGGGCAGCCTGTAAAAGACAGGCACAAAACAAGAGCATAAAACAGCTCACTGCTCCACAACAAAGCATACATAATTGTCTCAAAGGGTTTCAGAGCACTACTCTTTGTGAGTTCTGCAGAAGTTAGGGAAGCCTTCCACCTTGAGTAAGACTGACAGCCACTCTTTGCATTGTAACAAAATAGAAATTTCATGGACAAGCCAGGTGATCTGAGCCACCCTTTTTCAGTGAAGATTCAAGGTTGACATTACAGGCAGGGTGCCCCCAAACTAGGTAGACTTCTTCATTAAAATTCTGGGTCACCTCAATCATGTAGAGAAGATATGGAATCATGAATTTGTAACCTTTATGGTCAGAGATGATACCCACAGTTGGATTTTCCTCTGAAACCTCCCTGGCCTGTTTTAGTCCCTGTAGATCTTGTCCAGGGATGACCAGTTAGGCATATAGTAACGGGGTAGTTTTGTTCCCAAACAGTTACTGCAAGCTGCTGGTACGCGTGTTATTCATTCTGTCAGGGTGGATATCTAATTGGGAAGTCACAGTGACTTAGTAAGAATTGGTCACTCTATGTATTTAAATTATCTCTTTAACTTACAAGGAAAATTCACCACTTAGTGGGTACTAAGAGTCTCAGACTCCATGGAAGTATATTTCTGAGCATTTCTAACAATTATTTCTCCAAATCCCATCCTTTGCAACTTCAGGTTCATCCACGGGATTAGCACTGCCTGCACTTCCCTGTATGAGTTTCCTATGGCTGCTGTAACAAATAACCCTGCACTTAATGGCTTAAAACAACACAAATTTATTACCTTACAGTTCTGTAGATCAGAAGTCTGAGTCACTTGGATGGTTTGTCTATGTCAAGCCTCACAAAGTCTAAATCAATGTGTGGGCTGGGCTATGTTCCTTATTTGAGACTCTAGGAATGAATCATTTCCAAGAACGTTTGGTTTGTTGGCTGAATTCAGTTCCGTGTGGTTAAGGTTCCTGTTTCCTTGGTGGCTTTTGGCTAGGGTCATTCTCATCTTCCAAAGGATGTCAGCCCTCCTTGTCTCTTGGCCCCCCTTCCTCTATCTTCAAAGCTACAATGACAGCTTCTAATGATTTGAATCAGTCTGACTTACCTTCTGGCTCTTCTCTCCTTGTCCATCTTCTATTGCATCTCTCTGACTGATTGTCCTGTCTCCATTTTGGCTTTTAAGGGTCATGTGATTATATTGGACTCACTTGGACATTCCAGAATAATCTACTTACCTTGAAGTCAGCTGCTTAGTATCTTTAATTACATTTACAAAGTCCCTTCACAACCTACATTCATGTTTGATTGAGTAACCAGGGGAACAAGAATCTTGGGGAGGGGTCTTTAGAATTCTGCTTACTACATTCCCCTATATTAACAACTGTTGAGGTTGGTTGAAATGCCTTTGACAACTGGCTTTAGGTAGCCACCAGACCCGCCTGGTCTCTACTCACCCAGTAGACTCTCCTAAGAAGACCCCAGTGGAGGAAGGTTTTGCCATTATTTTCACATCCTGTCCCAGTCTAAGCAATAATCCTCAGATGGCACTACCTAGAGTCAAGGACAAATAAATTCTCCACTCATCTCTGATGTGGCTGACCACCACCCCAATTACTTGTGCTTTCTTATTTAAAAGACTCAAAATACCAAGATACTTTTATCCCTTAACTTTGTTGTCTGTTAAGCACTTCCTTTTTCTCAAAATTTTTTACGCTGAAATTGCCCCACTCTAGTGATATGGCAGTTGGTACTTTAATATTTCTATTTAGGGTGCAATTTTTATCTCACCTTAAAGGGTCTTGATAACTTCACTCCCTTTCATTCCCATCTTGTTTCTTCCATTCCTTTGGGTAATCACAAGTTAAATTTTTTTCCCTTCATCAATTTCCAGCTGTGAAGCAAAGGTGGATGCATTTTCTTTCATAAATCAGCCATTTGGCAATCTTTGCATTTTTAATCAGCTTGCAATCACATCAAAGAACACGGGGAGACCTTGAGAGATCATCCTGTTCTTCGGAAGTCCTATGTTCTTAGGAAGAAAGTTACAATGACTTTTTTCTAATGCTCTGACCCAGATGGCCACACTGTTGATATTTACAGTGTTTCCTCACTGAAATTCATAGTTAGTGTCCCATTATCTTCTATATGGATCCTTACCTATGGTATTCAAGTGTCTTTGCAACCTGAGACAGCTAGGTAAGGACAGAGAATTTGTAAAACTCAATCTGACCTATAGAACTTTCCTGATATTTGTTTTCCCTTGTATTAATTTGCTGGTGTGAGTTCTTGCTTAGGCCATTCTGGTACTTTAATTTCTTAGGAAATGCTTTGAATATGAAATGGTCTTTAAACTACCTCTCATAACAATATTTTTAAAAAATGTTAGCATAGCATCCAGTCGTTCACCGCACGTTGATGTTTCTATCCATGATGGACCATATAGACAATGGTGACCCCATAAGATTAGCACCGTAAGCCTAAGTATGTAGTAGGCCACCATCCAGGGTTGTGTAAGTACATTCTCCGATGTGCACGTGACGACATAACCTAACGACGCATTTCTCAGAATGTCTCTCTGTTGTGTTGTTGACCGACACATGACTGTATCTGTGTTTCTCAGTGTAAGACTTCCATAACCGTGTGCCATCTCAGGCAGACTTCTCAAGCAACAGCCGGGCTTTGTTGATTTAGTGTTCTTGTCCTTCATGTTTTAGTAGCTTCTCCAGTGCCACGGTAGATTATAACAGAATAGTGGAAGAAAAGTATTTTAAAGTAATTTCTAATTGTAGATCCCATTTTACTCAGCTAAAATATATTTTTTTCTAGAGAATAGAACGAAAAAGTGTCCCCATGTTATATATTCTTCTTAGTCTATTGAACATTAATAGAAATCCTTTGCAGCACCAAATCTTCCAAGGATATGATTCTATCATTTTCCCCTCATTTGTTAACAGCACAATAGCTATTAAGCCGTTTTACTAAAGGCAACAAAATTAGCTTCTTATAAGAGAGTAAATTAAAGACAAACTCTAAGGAAGGGTTTGACCTCATCTATTTAGCCCTCAAAAGTTATCTCTTAAATTTCAGTTCAATTAAGAATTAGACTAAAGTAGAAATTGTAATAAAAATGTGGTTATAGGATATGAAAATGACATTTAAATCCATCATTGATATAAAAGAGTAGAATAAATTTAAAATAAAGTTATAGGTGCTGATTTAATCCTTGAAAAGCATGACTTTATTTCCATAAATGAGTATTAGAAATGTTTTTTTTTTCTAAATGAAATGCAGCCTTTAATAGAAGAAATGTATGAGAAACAGTGTATTTCAGTGTATTTAATGTTGCAACAGTGTGGTCTCGTCACCTTCCAGATGGCTGAGCTGAGGTAGGAAAAGTGATGAGATGACATTTTGGATTTTTCTGCATGTACTTGCCCATTCTCAAGTGACTTTGGGCTTCCACCTGTATTTCAATGCTGACGCACCTGGGCAGGAAACATAGGTGTCTAGGGAAGACTAAAAAATTAACATCGAAGCAGAAAGAGCACCCAGGTACTTAAAAAAGGGGAGCTTTCTGGTGCACCACGTCCTGTACAGTCAGTGTTGCTGAATAAACCAAATTATTTTAGGTGATTCTTCCTGGTATTTTTTTTTTCTTGCGTTATTTTAATTTTGGAACATAACTGGAAACTGAGAACACCACACGGGATCCTTAATCTCTTGCATCATTATGATTGAAAGTCATAATTAGAAAAAAATGCATGGAAAAGAGAAAAGCTTAATAGCCTCTGCATACTTCTATAAACAGAAAAGTGGAAAGAGATCAACCATCCAATAATTAGGCAGGGTAGGGGAAAGATTATTAAAAAAGTGAATTTTGTTTTTGGAGCACAAAAGATATCAGGAAATGGACGTTCTGTAAATAGAGTAATTTAGCCAATTTACTTGATGGAATATGGACGTCTTGACCTGTTTGTAGCTAAGAGAGAAAATTGACCCTAGACCAGCCCTATAGGAGCTACAGAGATTGTATATGTGTGTGTGCATGCATGTGTGTGTCTGTGTGTGTGTGGTGTGTTTGCCTCATCTGAGTGATCAGATTTTTCATAATATCTTTATTGTAAATACTTTGGCTCTCTCAAATTTAAATATTTACGTATTCATATGAAGCACTGCACCTTCCCTTCCTGTGTGCGCAGTGTTTTGCAAATTTCCTGTCAACTCCTGCAAATCCCCCAAGCACCTTGACTCTCACGCCCCTCTCTCTGCCCCATATGTGTGTTCTAGTACATCTGCTGGGACCCATCTGCAGTCTATGCATTTCCGTTTACAGAGGTGGCAAAATCTGTTATCTGCATCCACCCACATCCACTTGTGTCTCTACATTGGTGTGTTGAATAACTCAAAAACTAAGCTTTAACATTTATGTTGTGAAAAACTTGTAATCCTGGAGTAGAATTCTCCTGGGAGGACTTTAGAGGTTTGCAAACATCCCAACAGCTAGAAATAATTAGTGCTGTAGGAGGCAATCTTTAGCAATGGACCTGAGAGGCACTTATAAACCCCTTTCTATGGGTTTTCAGATAAATCCTGATACCAGGACACTTGAGATGCATGTATAAATTTTCTCTTTACATTGACCTTTGACCAGTTTACATTAGCAGAACACTTGAAACACGTGAATGATGTCTTTGTCTAAAGAAATGGTCATTTGTTATCATTACATGCTGTACAAAAATAAATGATTGAACGAATAAATAAGCGTATGTGCATGTATGTGTAGATATGCATGCCTATACATATGTGTATACATATGTATGCATACGTATATACTTATATATTCTCACATTTTGTTTATATATCTATATAGAGTGTATTCACATGTGTATACTTGTATAGACATACAGAAAGGTAAATTATATTGAGTTTGTGTTTGGGATGATGGAAAAGTTCTGGAAGTAGAAAGGGGTCATAGTTGGACCACATTGTGAAAGCATTTAATGCCACTGAGTTGTACATTTAAAATGGTTAAAATGGTAAAGTTTATGTTATGAATATTTTACTACAATGAAAAAAAATGTGTTAAGTTTGAATTTGCATCTACAAAAACCCAGACTCAAACGTGAAATCTATCCCTAAACTAAATGCAAGTTATTTACCCTACCTCTGACCTTTGACTCTTGACACTAACCTCCACTATATGAAACCTGACCTTTGACCTCTGATCTGAACAGAGAACCCAAATCTGAAACCTCTACTTAACACCAACCCTAACCAGAAGATGCAATCTTGAAACTAAGCCCTGGACTTTGTCCCCTTGATTCTTGACCATTGAGCTGACCCAACGAGTGAATGTGGACCTGAACTCAATCCCAATCTCAAATTCTAACTGGAAGCTGCATATGATACCTTATCCTACCCCAACTTGAACATGAATTCAAACCTGAACCCAAACTCAAAAGTTAACCAAACATGTACCCCTAACTTTAATATAAACCTTTGAACTTACCCTTGACCTTTGACCATAATCCTTAACTATTGACCCCTGACTCAAACACCAAACCCAGCTCCCAAAGAGAGCCTCTGACCCATGGCCTTTGGTCCTAGTCCTGACCTTTGACCCTGTCCCTAACACGGATATGATCCCTTGATCTTAACATTGACCTTTGACCCTAAGGCAACATCCAATCAGAAATATAACTTTACCCTAACTTGAACCTGAATCCATACTCTAAACCTATCTTAACCCTTGACCCTTTATCTTCCACCCTTTACCTTTCACCCCTTGATTCTGGACAATGAACGAACCTGGAAGGAATCCAAATCCATACTCAAGACCTTTTTCTCACTTGAATCATAATCCAAACCCAATCTCTGACCCTGCCTAGCCACTAATCTGAACCCAAAACGTGTCCCTAACTCTGTCGTGAGCAAATGAGTGTCTTGGTCCTGGAAGGTGGATGTGGGATTTGCAGCCCTGCAGCCCTACGGATGCACAGACTTGGACAAACTCTCACATGTAGTTTTGGAAAAAGGCTGAGCTCCTAGAGAACCAGGTGTTAAAGTTTCATGGTTGACCTCTATACAAATTCTGAGGTGAAATACATGTGACTTGACCTGTGGTATTCCTAATTACATAATTGTGTGATCAAGAGATAATTGTGTGCTTCTGTGTCCCTGAAAATCCATTCATTCAACAAATATTTATGGACTACGGGTGGTGTGCCAGGAACCATGCCAGGCACCTGGATACAGTCATAAGCAGAAGAGACCCAGATACCTGGCCCAGTGGAATGAACATTCCCTTAGTGGATGGAGAGAGCACTGACTCAAGTCCAAGATTCACTCCATGTGGAAGTCCTAACTCCTCCCCAAACATTTCTCCAAATTTCTTGTAGAGTATGGATGGGGACTCTGGTTAACATGGTTATTTCTGGAGCCAATTTCTCTACTTCCATTTATGCACGGTGTATTTTCCACCTTGGGTACCAACATGAGAAACTCAGCTACTTCTCAGTTTATACAGAAATCCACTCAACTGTGTGGAGAGGAGTGTGTGTGTGGTGTTTATTAGGTTTAAATTATAACTTGAGAAGAAACTGGGAGAATTTTAGCATACTAATGGAAAGATAAATCTTCCAAATTGAACATCTCCTAGCCTATTTGATAACAACCTTTTGGACATCCTAAAACTGGGGATTTTCTTCTGGATATTTCATCTTCCAACTGATCAAACTTGCTGACCTGCTAAAGCAGATTTATAATCTGCTCTTCTTCTGGAATTCACCCTCTGCCACTTGTGATTTAAGAAAGAATACTATGAAAATCAGTATTTTCCCTAAGATGAGTTTTACTCCTCTGTTACAAACACTAGTAAACTTGTGCTTCTATTAAGATAGTTCTGCATACACAGAGGAATCCCCTTAGAAGATGTATGGTTTCTCTTAGCTATGCTTACAGTTTGAATAATTACCATCTACCAGTTCTAGTAGCACTGTCAATAGGTCAGAGTCCCCAGGAGGTTTAGCTGGGAAATTTCTTGCAAAATACATCCCAGCTGTTCAGCCAAGTCTGGAAACCACTTGTAAAATTTATAATAAGTAATAATTTCTCCAGCCTTGGCAACTGAGAATGGTTGATCGTTACTTTTAAAAACCATTTTAATAAATGCCTTTATAAATACTAATCGAGACTTCATTATTTAGCTTCCCTTGTTCTAGTTAATGAGAAATAGCATTTGGAACAAGACTATGAAAGAATTAGAATACATATTTTCTTCATTCCAGATAAATAATTATTTTATCTGGAACTAGACCACAGATTTAACTCATTGCTTTCTTAGGATTAGAATATTTAAGGTTGGTGATTATGCTGGTTGTCGAATTGCTGGATTTGACCTGAAGTACAAAATGGGTGTATCTTTTTTATATCTCTAGCTGCTGCATGCAGTCCTGGTTCCAGCTATTAAAGATAATTTTAATGTTTTTTTTCTTTTTCACTATTAGAGAATATTTCATACATGGGTATGAATAATTAAATGCACATCTTCCGATACCAAACCTGAAGTACAATTAGAATACAATGAAGATTTTTGGATCCCTCCCTTCTCCCTTCTAAACATATCATTTCATCCCACCCTAAGGATAATAACCTTTCTGAATCTTATTCATTATTTCCTTCTTTTGCTAAGTTTTACCTCTGCAAAATTGTCACTACCAGCATGATCCTAATAATTTATTAAGTTTTGTCTGTTTTTGGTCCTTTAGAAATTGAATCATCATATATTCTTCTTCACCTGGCATTTTCCCTGAACACTCTGTTTTTGGTATTCAGTTATGGTGATATTTGAAACCACAGTTCACTTAGCCTTGCTACTATACAGAACCCCATGCTATGGTCACAGCACAATGTATTTTCCTCTTTTCCTGCAACTGGACTTTTTGTAAACATTGCCGCCATGAACATTTTGTGTGGGTCCCTTGTTGAAAAAGTGCACATCTCTTTACCTATAAAGAGATTTACTGTACTATAGTTTATGTGTATGTTTAGATACACATACTAACATCAAAACTTTTTAAATGGTTGGACACATTTATGTTCCAAGGAATAGCACGTGAGTTTCCATCGCTCTTTATTTTCACTGGACTAGGGATGGTCTAAATTTTGTTTTTGTTTTTTAATCAGATGACAGCAAACTTCCATGTCCTTTTAAAAATACAATTTACATACAAAATCCACTTAAGTACACAATTCCATGAGCTTTGGAAAATTTTGGACAATATTTTGACAAAATTTTTTGAAGAAAAATTTTAACAAGTAGTTTTATATTTTCTCTGGCACAACTATACAGTTTTTATATTTTCTTGCTTTGGTAAATGACATCTTTAAAAAAATTTTTTTTCCTAAACTTTGTTGCTGATATTTAGAAATAATATTGGATTTCATATGTTCATGGTGTATCTAGAAACCTTGTTGAATGTTGTCATTAGTTTTAATAATTTTTCCAATTCTGTTGGGTTTCATCTGTAATAGAAAATATGATTTGTCAGTATCAATAGCTACTATTTCCAATCCTCATTTCCTGTCGCACTTTTGTTTGTTTTTCTTACAGAGCTGGCTAGGGCATCTGAATACAATGTTGGCTAGAAATGAGACGGTGTGTCTTTGACTTTTTCTGTCTTTAGAGGAAAAGCTTCTAATATTATACCATAAGTATAATATTTGGAGCAGGATATTGGTAAATGAACTTTTTCAGATTAAGAAATGTTTATTGATAAATGGCTATCCCACAGCTCATTCCCTCTGACCTCATACAAATATCAGTTTCAGGTATTAAATGGAAGAGGGAGCATCCTGCCTCCCCCAACAGCACAGAATATAATAAGTCATATTTATTCACAAGTCTGAAGACATTCTTGCTGAAATATTTTTTCTAGTTCACGGAACTATACTCAATTAATTGATTCGTCAGGTGTCTTAATATATTTATCCAGATTGATCATTTGGGGTTATAATTATTTCTGTAATCAATACATTCTACCAGAATGCTTTTCATACTTTAGCATTTATCAGAATCCCCTGAAGGGCTTGTTGAAATGCAGATTCTTGAGCCTATCTTCCAAAATTTGGATTCAGTAGCTCTGAGGTGTGACCCGAGGATTTGCATATCTAACTGGTCCCCACACGATGTGGCCTTTGTGGATCCATGGACCCTCTTATAGTAGTTCTGCCTTTAGCTCTCTGATAACATAAGAATTGGGAATTGTCATTTCTACTTCTTATTGCTGGTAAACCCCCAGTCACTCTGTCCATAAAATCGATATCTATGTTATATTAGGCTATAAAGAATTAATTTATTCCAGACTATAACTACAAAGAAAAGCCTACTTAATGAGTTTTCGAAACAATTTGCTGATTATACATATTAGCTTAAGTTAAATTATATAAAATATCACTGTAGTATATGTTTATATATCTAATAAGATATTATGATATATAACATGTACCTATTAAACAAAAGTTAATATACAGTAGTTTATTAACAAATCTTGTATACATTTTGTTTCAAAATACAGGCTTCTGTCTCTAAAGCAAATCTTGACGAATCACAAGCATTGCATTTTCCGCCTAGCAGGTTAATTAGTAGCTCAAGTAAGGTGAAAAGTTGTCAACTTTATGACAAAGCTAAGGTGACATTTTTGAAAGGGGATTCACGTTTCAAGTTCGCAAGCTCTATCCATATCGCTTGGAAGATAGGGTACTTGGGCTTCTGTAGAGCTCAGAGACATTATTTTCAGCTGGGAGTCACTGCCATAGGTGTTATGCCACACATTCTTGCCAAATACGTTGTTGACAATCAATGAATAACATTTCAAATATATTCGTTGTCTATTGAACAACAAACACCTGTGTATGCCCTTATAAATTTAATCACCTCTGCCATCCTCTTAATCAACCTCTATCCCCTTCCTCCACTCCAATCACCCCGATACTGGAAAAGTGATTATTTAGAAGGGAGATGGGTTCACCTGTCACCTGTTAAGAGGACATTTATTTGTTCATTTGACACTCATTTAACAAGAGCACAAAATGGACATAATACGAGTTTAAGAACATATAGTTTATAGGACTAACTTGGTTGAACAGAGGGACGATAGTAAACAAATATTAGTTGAGAAAACAAGTTTGTGTGTGTGGCTTTGAAAGACAAGACCAGGAGCTTAACCTTGTTTGCTTAACACAACTATTAAAGAATTCTGAGGAAAAGAAGCTGCCAGCAAGATTTAGTGCCTGAGGACAAAGCAAAGGCATTCAGGAAAGTTTAGAATGGGGGGGGGGGCGGTGAATAACTAGGAAGCTGCAGATAAAGGTCTTTGCTCTGGAGTTGGAGATGGGCTTGGGAATGGGAAAAAAGGGATGGATGCGACAAATGCTTTAAGGGTAAAAATCAATGCCATCCAAATGTTAACCAAATATTGGGATTTTAAAAAGAGAAACTGACAAAAATATGAATTAGAATGTTTCAACCCAGGAGCTAGGAACATGGTTGTGATACGCACCCAAGACGTAAGAAAGAAGACCAGTTTGAGGGACATAAAGGTGGTGAGCTCAATTTTGAGCTTTTGGGGAAAGTAGGACATCTGAGTGGGAAGTTGCACTATGCTTGGGGAAATTTAAACAGGAGCTCGAGGGATACCTTAAAGGTACAGACGGGAATTGTATCAGATCGTTGGTAGTGGAAGCATCGGAGATGTGTCATGTTGAGTTCACAGACTCATGTTAGGAGCAGTCCCTTATTGAAGGATTTGCTTTAGTGCTGCAAGAATTCATGTAGATTCTCTTTTACCTATCTTTATGCTCCCCTAGGTACATTTTTGAGGAGATGGGCAAGAATAATATTGATTTGCCAATACTATCCATCTGTTAGAAAAACATATAAAACAGAAATATTTGCTTTAGGCTAAGTTCCAAACAATGATTTTTTCTTAAACTTTGTTGACACATGCTACATCTCCACAGATAATTTGCTCCCAGTAGTTTCCCAGGTTTGCTATAGAAAGTACAGTTGATCAAAAGTTGGCTGCAGAAACTCTACAGCAATCCTTTCAGTGCGTTTTTCTTGCTTCTAGAAACTATCCTAAGACTGTAAAATACCTTAGGTGTGAACTGTCTGTCTGAATTCTGTTTCAGATGATATCTTCTTTCTTGAGGTATAATATTTTACATTTTTCTAATTGATTACTGAAACAATGTATCATTAATGCCACAAATTTAGAATTTCAAAGAGCATAAAAAAGAAAATTATTTCAGCAAAATAAAACCATTGTTAATGTATATATGTGTGTGTGCATGTACATCTGTGTGTAAAACAGGGGAACCGTAGAAGCGCAAGGGCCCTAAAAGTCAACTGCAAGGGCCCTCATTGGCCATAATGGAACAATTTCGACGCCCCTAAGAAGAATACGTATACTGAATTGAACAAGACAAATATATAACAACTCATGCATTCATCATGATACTCAATATGAAAACTCACTGATTACAAAGAAGTCTTAAAACTCAACAATAAGAAAACAATTAGAGGCTAATGACATCAACAGACACCTCACTAAAGAAGATATACAGATGGCAAATAAGCGTATGAAAAGATGTCATCTGATGTCATATGTCATCATACATGTCATCAATATATGACATTATGTATCAGGAAAATGCAAATTAAAACTGCCATGAGATACTACTACATGCCTATTAGAATGGCTATAATCCAGAACACTGACAACACCAAATGCTGGTGAGGATGTGGAGCAACACGAACCCTTATTCATTGCTGGTGGGAATGCAAAATGGTACAGCCACTTTTGAAGACAGTTTACCAGTTTCTTACAAAACTAACCATACGCTTACCATCTGACCCAGCAGTTGCCCTCCTCGGTACTTACCCAAAGGAGTTGAAAACTTTTCTCCACACAAAAACCTTCACCTGGATATTTATAGCAGATTTATTCATAATTACCAAAACTTGGAAGCAACCAAGATGTCCTTCAGGAGGTGAATTGATAAATAAACTGTGGTCCATCCAGACAATGGAATATTATTCAGTGCTAAAAAGAAATGAGCTATCAAGCCATTTGAAGACCCGGAGGAAACTTAACTGCATATTGCTAAATGAAAGAATCCAATCTGAAAACGCTACATTCCAACTCTATGACATTCTGTAAAAGGCAAAACTATGGAGACAGTAAAAAAATCTATGGTTGCCAGAGGTTGGGGGTAGGGAGAGATGAATAGGTGGAGCACAGAGGATTTTTAGGGCAGTCAAAATACTCTCTATGGTACTATAATGGTGGATCTATGTCATTATACATTTGTCAAGACCCACGGAATGTACAACACCAAGAGTGAACCCTAATGTTAATTATGACCTTTGGGTGATTCTGATGTGTCGATGTAGGTTTATCCTTGGTAATAAATATACCACTCTGGTGAGTGATGTTGACAGCGGGGGAGGATGTGCATGCATGGGTCCAGGAGGTATAGGGGAAATCTCTGTACCTTGCTCTCAATTTTGCTGTGAACCTAAAACTGCTCTAAAAAAGTACTCATTGGTCATATTACTAGGACACAATCACATTTCTCTAAATACTGAAAAATAAAAGAATCATGCTTTTTTCTCACTTTCCTTGTCCATACTGAATTTCAGCGTAACTAAAAACATTGAGGCGTGAAAGTGGAATTCCAGATAATAAATGCAGAAGGAATATCATGCAATCACCATTTTATGAAACCCCAAATGAAGTCATAGATCAAGTTGATAATCACCAATGGTTTGTAAAACATCAGTTGAAACACTTAGGAGGTGTTTCTAATAAAGTGTGGGATTAGTCACCACCTGAATACGATTATCAATCACTCTTACGATAACTAAAAATAAGGCAATCAGGCGCCGTAAAATTTCTTATGGGATACAATATGAAGTATAGAGCATTCTCTATGAAGCATTCTTGCCCACAATGGCTATATGAATCTAATCAAACCTGTGAATTAAAGACTAGTTTATAGGAAATATAGTGGGATGAAATACAAGACATGAGTAGGAATCATCCAGTGCGTTCTACAACTCTGGGTATTCTGTAGAAGTGATAACTAAAATGTGGTTCACAGACTACCAGTGACATCACACTGGCAGCTTGTTAGAAGTGTGCATTTCTGGTTTCTATCCCTGACCGCCTCAGTCTGAAAGCTGGGGTAGGGGCTGCTCAGGGTCGGATGTTTTCACAAGCCCTCCAGGTGATTTTTATGCTAAACTTTGAGAAATGCTGCTAGACAGGAATATTTACCTAATTTTGTAAAGTATCAGTGACGTAAAAAAATGGAAAGAAGATTTTATTACAGAAAAGACAGTGTCATTATTTTTATTTCTTTTCTCTTTAGATGTGTGGACCATATTATGTTTTTCATTAAAATTTCTTATGAAATTTTTAAAAAATATGTGTGCCTACACCCTATCCTGAAAGAACTAATTCAGAATCTCTACCCCTGGGGCTAAGGTGTGAGTATTTCTTGAAAGATCTCCAAATGTTTAGGGTGGATGGGGAGGGTAGAGAAAAAAATCTTTTAACCCAGTTTATCAGATAGGTAATTTGCGCTCAGGGGAGAAGTAATAAAAAAAAACTTGGCTGAGAATCAGCTGTTTACTTGTGAAACAACTCACTATTATTCAACTATTTGGTGCTACTCAATGCTTTTAAAATAATATATATATTCAGCCGCAAACATAACCTATAAAGCCAGAAATATTGGTGACTGAAAGGATCCTTAGTTTCAGTGGCACAAATAAAATAACATGTAAATGGACTTTGTACATTATAAAGTGTTTTGCATAAAGAGGTTAGGTGTTATTTGAAGTTTCTATTTAAATGTGATGGTCAATTAGAAAATTTCTTTTCCATTTTATTCCTTGCCTTGAAAATATTTAAAAGTGTAAGAGTGTAGAATTTAGCTATGAAAAAAATATGTTCAATATAATAGGACCTTTCTGGGAAACTGAGCATTATGCCTTGTTTCATAGGCATCCTGTTGAAAGTCAGCCATGATTCCACATTCAGCAAATTGCTGTGGACAGAGAAACACCTTGGCTGACCTGAGGTCTCACTAGGGTGGTGAATATTATTTGATTTTTATCATTCAAATCCATCTTGGATAATTAGACCAAAAGTATTCTGTTTTCCATAATTCGCTTTTCTCTCTGCTCTTAAGGTAAACACACTTCACAGTTGCTTTACTTACGTAAATGTAGATTACAAAAGAGCAACAACTGTAACAACTAAATAATTTTAAGGGGTCTTCCAAGTGGAACGCTATTGCATACGTGTTAAAGAACGCTTGCTCTTCCCTGGAGAAATGTATGTTCAGATCTCCTCGCCAGCAAGGGCAGTCATGCTGTCTTTGCCTGTTTGGGCTGTTATGACAGAATACTGTAGACTGGGTGATTTACGAACAAGACATTTACTTTTCACACTTCTGGAGGCTGGAACATCAGGGTTCCAGCATGCTTGGGTTCTGGTGAGGACACTTTGCAGGTCCAGAGCGAGGACTGCTGACTTCTTATTCTATCCTCACATGGCTATTTCTGGGTTCTTTTTTTATAAGAACACTCATACCATTCATGAGGGTTCCACCCTCATGACTAATCACGTCCTAAAGGCCCCACCTTCTAACACTATCACATTGAGGGTTCAGATTTCAACATATAAATTTTGGGAGGAAGAAAAACATTCAGTCCATTGCAAGTAGAAATGGTAGGGAGTGTCATTAAATCATTGGTCATTAAATACAGGTGTCATACCTAATTAAGCGGATTTAGCTCAGTGTGCAGGTAACACGTCATATGGGCACCAGGATTCAAAGTATTTCCCAAGGAAGTCTTGTTGCTTCGTAGCTAGCAAGTTTCTGTTTGGGGTGATGAAAAAGTTTTGGAAATAGGCAGTGGTGATGGTTGCACATCATTGTGAATATAATTAATCCCATTGCATTGTACACTTAGAAATGATTAAAACAAAATGTGTAGTATATGCCTACACATACATGTATATACCTTATCATATCTATATCTCCGTATATGTATATAACTTTTGCTCCATTTAAGGACAGTTTGAGACAGCACAAGAGTATAGTACCCCGCACATTTTTTACCCCAAATAAAACAGACCACAGTCCATCACAGAGACACAAAAGGAACAGAGACTTTCAGATACCCGAGTTGAGCATAAATTTGACTTCACAACTTCTGGCAGACAAAGCAAAATAAAAAAGAGAGAAACACATTTAGTTTCGAGATTTTTATATTTCTGGCTGGAGAAAGCTTTTCCCTTTTCCTTCTGCCTCTTTATGAAGAGCAGTTATGGGGTCGGTGATAAAAGAGGGGGCGGTGAAGGAAGGCTCAGTGTCCTTTTCTTCTGCAGCGCCTGACGGATTCACCCATGACATTAAGAATAATATACTGACATCTGAGACAACCTCCCTAAAGGCAGACCCTGCCCATTATGTGTAATGACTGCCTACACTCTTGAACCTGGGAAAGTACTACCTGGGTTGTGCTAAGTTTATTCTTAAAAGATCAATCCCAGATAGCTACAGCTGCCAACTGCAATTGCAGAGAGCGGCGCTCCTCAAATTGGGAATCGATTTTGGTTTTTAGCATCTACTCCTCAGTTGTACCACCAGAGATTCTGATTCTGTGGTCTGGGATGGAGCCCACGTGTTTCCATTTTTACTGAGAACCCAGAGTCATGCTGACGTACACTTGACCCACATTCTGAGATAGCCCAGCCCTCCTGACTCTAAGCACCATGAGGGCTGGGAGAGGATAGCCCCAGCTCACCCACCTAACACAATGCAGGATGCAGAGCTGCCCCTAACAAATGAGTTCAGGAGACGAAGGCACACCTGCCCCTGGAGGTTCTCAGTGGCACCTCTCTCTCTGGTTCATTTTCACTGTAGCTGAGTCAGATATTGAGATGCAGCTTGGAGTCATCAGACTGAAGTGCCAGGGAAAAGCGACGAACACGTTTCCCTCTGAGTCCCTACTTGTAGCTCTTTGTGCCCTTGTCTATCAAGTTTGGCATCCTTGAAACTGTTGTGATGGTAATGAAATGAGTCTGTGCTTTGTCCTTTGAAATCATTTGATACACCCACACGCCTATCTCTTTATTTTAACTAAAATATCTTTTACATTTATTATGTATGGTCTTGTTTGAAATGCCTCATATACAAAAGCACTTGGATAAACTCTTACTGCTTTAAAAATAGGGATTGTACTTTTGGCTAAAGATAAATTAAACAAAACGGGATATTGGCCCTTTTTTCGTAATCATCATGACTACAAAGCCCTTAATAAGTATTTTCCTGCGCAAGTTCAGAATAGCAGCTCACATTTACATGGAGCTTTATAACAAACGAAGTGCTTTTACATTCGTCCTCTCATTCCAGGTCATCGTTTGAAGGCGTTTTACTAACATTTTCCTTTTGTGATAGCGGCAGGATGGGAAAAGACCGCCATTTGGCATTCGAAGAATGCTGGATTGGATTCAGCTTGCCTGCCATAGTCATGGAACTGTTGATAATGTACCACACTCAGCCAGAATAAGACAAACAAGCTGTGGGAGACAGAATAGCAGCCCCCACCCCCACCACCACCTACGTCCACATCCAAATCTCCAGAACCTGAGAGTGTGGGGTAAGAGGGATTACATCGTAAACCTATGTGCTAAGAGTGATTTTGCAGATGTATTAAGATAAGGCTCTTGAGATGAAGAGATCATCCTCAGGTACCCAGGTGGGTGCAATGTAATCAAAAAGATCCTTACAGGAGGGAGGCTGGAGGGTCAGAACCAGAGAATATCTGAAGTTGGAAGCAGAGTTCGAGAGGAGACAAGATGCTATACTACTGGCTTGAAAGATGGAACCATGAGGCAAGGAATGTGGGTGGCTTCTAGAAACTGGAAAAGGAAAGCAAACAGATTCTCTGTGAGAGGTGCCAGAAGGACCCATCCCTCCAGAGGCATTTTAGACTTCTGAACTCCAAAACTGTTAAGATAAGAAGTATATGTTATTAAGGCACTAGGTTTGTGGTAATTTGTTACTGTAAACAATCGTAAACTAAAATACTACATGATTTAATTTTTACTTGTTTATTATCTATCTACCCATGCTAGAGTATGAGTTTCAGGCAGTTAAAGATCTGGTTTTTCCCATTCATTCCTGTGTTTTCACAAGCACAATTAGTGTCTGGAACATTACAGGCAACCATAAAGATCTGTTGAAATTAACCCCATATGCCTGTTAATTTTTTTATCTCTATTACACTTTCATTATTTTAAAATCTGTACTTTTTCCACATTTGACTCCAACTTGTTCTGCTTCTGTTTTTTGGCCATTGGAAGATTAATGACATTTTGTTGAACCCAAGAGTAATGGCCAAAATTCAAGGGACCAAACATGACTCTAATGCTGTCTGTACATAGAAGAGTTGATGTTTTTGAATCTGGAGAATTTCTTTGTTGAAGTCCATAAAAGTTTGTGAGATAAAAGTTCTTAAGTGGAGAAACAGCACAATTAGAGTCGCTTAAAGTCTAGTCTCTCTTTTTTTTTTCCCCTCACTCATTTCTGGAAAATATCATCTTCTTCAGTAACCTTTCTGTTATTGAAACTAATCGTTCCATCGGGATTTTAGCTCTTTTATACATCACATTTACTTATTACTCGTGTGTGTTATTCATCTAAGATCTTCCTGTTGTTTTTCTTAACTAAAACAATCTTCTTAATTGTGCTCCAAGTTTGCCAGAGAAAACCAATGTTGGAAAGCTTGGGAATATTTCTGGGTACAAAAGAGATTCTGTGAGCTGGTGGATGACACTGGATTTTGATAGAGTTGAAAAAGAATGTACTGTCCTTATTTCATTCAATTCTGATTATCTTGTGGAAAAATAAAAACAAACAAATTAATTCTTGTCTGTCCACAGATAGCATCTAACACTAAGTGCTAGGAAAAATCACCATCGCTGTCACCATGCTTGTTTTGTAGTTGAGGATAGAAGAGGATATGGAAACAGAGCAATGTATTTTGAATTAGTGCACTTTTTTTTTTTTAAAGATTTTATTTTTTCCGTTTTATCCCCAAAGCCCCCCAGTACATAGTTGTGTATTCTTCGTTGTGGGTTCTTCTAGTTGTGGCATGTGGGACGCTGCCTCAGCGTGGTCTGATGAGCAGTGCCATGTCCGCGCCCAGGATTCGAACTAACGAAACACTGGGCCGCCTGCAGCGGAGCGCGCGAACTTAACCACTCGGCCACGGGGCCAGCCCCTGAATTAGTGCACTTTAAAAGGAGTTATGAAAATTATGTTTCATATTTGTAACATAGTGTTGTGTAAGTCATCTTTTTTCTTATACACACTTTACAGTGCCCTGAATACCATTTAGGTACAAAACATGTATCTTATGTGTGTTTTATAAATATACTTTGATGGCAAAACATATAACTTTCAGTTCTAATGTTTTAAATATTGTTTAAAATATTAATACTTAAAATATTGTTGAAAATATTTAACGAATTGAAGCTTACAAGTGTAAAAATATTTTTGTGTAAGTTCTCAAGATATACATAGAAATCCACTCAAATGTTTCATTTTTCCCCAGTATTTAGCACATTGCTTGGGTCATTGTTCGTACAAAATAAATGTTGATTGAATAAGCATTTCCATAATTTTCACAGCGTGAGTAAAAGCTGATGTATTTTTTGCCTTGCAAAATAAATATGCATCACCTTCATGCAAAATTATTCACAAACAGCATCTGCAGTCAGAGAGCATATAGCTTTCTTTATCATCTGCATAATGTTAATGTCAGAGTCTAAGTAGACTAGTAATCAATTTTCTCTATGGACCCATTTCATTTATTTAAAGGACACCTCTTCATACTTGCCATGTGTAGCTGAAACAGAACTAAATGGCAGTGTTTCCGATATCAAGGAAGTCAGTTCAGTGACCATTTTTGAGCCTACACTGTACACCAGGTGCAATGCTTTTCTATGTGTGTCGTCCAATGAGTTCCTAGCACTCCTATGGAATAGCTACTCTTCTCAATTTCATGTTTGAAAAGATTAGGGCTTTGAAATCCGAAGTAACATGCCTGAGGCTTCACCATAGACTCTGAATCCAGTGCAAGCAATAACTCTGCTATTGACCTACAAGCCGATACCTTTCATAAAAAGTGGTAAGCTCTATAATAGAAATTCATTTAAAGCATTTACTGTGTTGAGATAATTGAGACAATCAGGAAATTTTTGAAAAGGGATCTGCATTGGTGGAGGGAAAGAGATGTAATGGCAGTTCCTTGGAGCAGGGAGGTGATGAGGTTGGTCTACAGGTGGCACTGTGCTCCATTGGCAAGTGGTGCAGCTTGGAGTGAGGCCATATCTACAGGAGGAAGGCACATTTTGGCACCGCATGCAAGGCAATTTACAGGCTCATGACAGCCCTGTAAAGAGCCTCCTAGATATAGGAGACCACATATAAAAAGGCAAAGAGACATAGAGTGCAAGGCATATCCTGGGGGGCGTTCACAAGTAATGTGGTAGATTTGTTGACTAACAGACATATGTAGGGCATGGCCAGAGATGTGGAGCTGGGACCACAAGGAATGGCCCTGGAATTCCCACTAATGGGAATTTGACTTTAAAACACACTTGCTGTGTTGTGTGTGTCTATGTGTGATTCCTAAAGAAGGAGCTATAAATTGTGAACAGAATGCAAACAGATATTTAAAATTAAGTATGAAAATGCTCTATAACCACACTCCTAGAAAGAAATACTATTAACTCTTTGATTTCTTTCCAGAGTTTATATCTTAGACACTCATTTTATTATGCTAATAAAGGTGGGATCATATGACATGATATTCAGCAACTCGCTGCTTTCTCTTGAACGATCTTAAATGTGTTTCCATGTCCCCACATATAATTACTCCTTATCATTTTATACAAAATAAAAGTCTCCCATTATATGGATTCAGCCAACAGAATTCGTGCAACAAATCTGCTATCCGTGGACATTGAGACAGGTGTTATCCCTTGTTTTCAAAATTACAGTCAATAAAAATTGTAGATCCCTGAGTAGTTATTTTTGTACATTCAAATAAGATGTTTTCATAGAAAGCAGTCATAGAAATAGAACTTCTGTGTTAAAGGGCTTCAAGTTTTCATTTTCACGGATTTTGTCAATTTTTATACATTGGGGAGTGCCATGATTAGATTGTTGGTGTGGAAATGGATTGGAAGCAGCAAGGATGAGGGAGTGAATTTAAGCTCTTATCTCAGGCACAGGGATGTGGACACAGAGGAGTGACAAGGTGTATGACCTATTTGAGAAATAAAACCAAAAGGATTTGACAGCCAACTGAAGGGAAACCATCAAGAAATGTGGAGAAATGTTCAAGTATGAGGTTTTGCCTTGAAAAAAAATCTAAAGTTGGTTCAAAGGACATTTGGTTCCAGACTGGCCATTCCCAAATTTTCATCACTGTAAAACTTATTTAGCAATTATCTTCATATTTTGATCTATATTGTGTAATAAACTTTATTATTTTGTTTCTAAAATATAATCAATTTTATTTTTGTGAATCAATATAATTTCAACTAAAGTACTTTAAAATTCCTGCATAGCCTCACTCGAAATAATTGTGTGGCGATATAATACACTTTATGAAAATAATGCAAGGAATCCCATTAATAATTTAATGGGCGCCAATTTTGGAAATTTGTGCTGTAGAAATCATGTGTCCTTCATACTTGTCTTAGATTTATCCTACTGATAGTGGAAATGGAATTTGACCCTGTGCAATATTGATGTGACAATTAGACATACTAGAAGGAGGGTCAGTTATTAGTCCTGTCATTTTAAAGAAAAATAAAAACTAAAAGTAAGACATTAAATTTCAATCAGCTTTGCCTCTCAGACCTACAGAATTTGAACATATAGCTTTTCTCTTCTTCCAACCCATCCTTTATAAGTATATGCCCTTTTGTTGAATAATCTGTTGAAATGATTCCAATAAGAAAATTTAAGTTTTCCTTGTAATGAATGCACTCAGTGAAGGATTTCCTATAAACCCCAAAGAATGTAGATTTGCATTTATTGAACTGGCGTTTGTTTTTATACCTCTTCTCTAATTCTCATCACACAGATTTCTTTTCGGGCTCATTTACATGTTCTAAAGTAAATTCTATCTGTTCTTATTAAAGAACTTTTATTTAAACATTTCTTTTTTGCTTTTACTCCATTCAATTAAATATGTAAGTGCACACGCAAGAGGGAGATGTTCTGATTTAATAAAGGCTAGTGATGTGCCCTATATTGCAAATTTTCATGCTACTCTGTACATACATATATATATATATGTATCATGTATTTATATATAAATGTATACTCTCACAGAATGACCTAATTATACATATAGGTATATGTATACAAATATGTGTCTGTATATTTATACATATGCATTATACAAATATGTATATTTATACATATATAACCTACATATACATATATGTGTAGGTATAGTTAATAATAATTAATTTAGAGTCTCAACTGCATTTCTCAAAGAATTAATTAATTCTACCAATTACAGGTGAATATACACACTAAAAATATAAAAGCATCCTTCTATATTCACTTTGTGATTATCTCCTGGTTAATGGTCACCCAGAAAATACCTACTGTGCTTATGTAATGAATTGTCTCCTAAAAGAAAAGGGATTGTGACTTTAAAGTCATTAGAAATGAACAAAATGGCAAACACACCTGACCCCAGTGGGTTTCTTGGCACTGATTTGCAGTGCATAGAAAGCCACATGACCTGCAATTCAAAAGAACAAGAAACCTTTAGATTATGATTACCTATCAAAAACACCTGATCCTTTCTATTCTAGTAGCAATCTTAAGACCAAATACAGTGCCCATTTTTACTTGATACCCATTTCATTCAACATGTGGGGGGGAATGTGACTTCTGTGGGTTTTGGGGGGTTTTTTTGGTGAGGAAGTTTGGCCCTGAGCTAACATCTGTGCCAGTCTTCCTCCATTTTGTATGTGTGACCCTGCCACAGCATGGCTTGATGAACAGTGTGTAGGTCCACGCTTAGGATCCAAACTTGTGAACTCCAGGCCACCAAAGTGGAGCGTGCGAACTTAAACCACCGTGACAGCTGGCCAGTCTGTGACTTCTGTTTTCTAGGCATCTTTTCTATGAACTGCATTTTAAAGTAACCACACAACGACTGAGCTTAGCTCTTGTGTGTGTGTATATATATTTGTCCCTTCCAGTGCATTCAATGAAACTGCACATCAATCTAGTCACTAATATGTCTGAATTCAAATGGTTTCTTTTGTATCTCTCTTCATCATTCAGTTGTTGGGAGGGAGAGGTTGCCGATTTACAAGCTTCATTTTAGAGACAGTAAATCTCAAAAACCAAATGTTTTATCAGCTGAAATGCTTACAGGGTTTGGAGCTGAGCATGCTTGTCAATGAAACGAGCCATTTATTTGACATCTCTGGTTTTATCTAGTCAAGGGGCCGGTTCGATTAATTCATCTAGAACATGTATGGAAATTTACATCCTTCCCTGGGAACAGACTTCTAAAGAGGTTTCTATTAGCACTCATCTTTGGTAGGGTGTGTGGCTGCTTCCAAATTGATTAGCAGCTATCATTTTGTTGTTCATAGGATTCCATGCTCGTAAACCCACACACACATCATATGTTTGGGTTATTTCAAACACCGTATTTTGACAATCAGAATAGGAAAGAAATGTGCTCGTGTAGAGAAAATAAAGTTGCTTGCATTCATTCTGTACCTGCAGTGGAAACTCTGCTCTCTTAATCACTTAGATTAAAAAAGAAAATTCCTAGATGTTGCAATAAATGAAGATTCCATGGCAGAAACTATGGAAACACCAGCTTCAAAAGAACCACGTTCATTTTCTAAACTTCAGAGATGCATGGAGAGCTGTTTCCCTCGGGACTTTTGGAAGGAATTCAGAATCACAAAGATCAAACCTTTCAATAGGATGCTCTTAGAAGAACTAAGATTTGCCAGGGTACATAAGATTAATTAGCCTGCCATTTGAGAGGTTACAACAGTCACGTTTTGCTAGGGAGGGAGGGGTTCTGAGTTAATAAAGGCCAGTGATTTACCGTATGTTGCAAATCCTCACACCAGTCATTCTGAGAGACTTGAGAGAGGGAGAGAGGCGGATGGAGGAGGAATGTGTTAAAGACAGAACAGTTTTGCCAGAAAATTACCGAAGGCTTTAGGAATTAATCACCTCTTTCCTTAATGGGGGAAGAGAGGCTTCTCTTGCAGTTATTATACGACACCCAAACTGCCGTTATCAGCCCCTTTCAGACATAAAACCACATGAAAGGGGCTTTTCTCCCAAGCAAAGCATGACTTATTTTATGAGAAACTGTGTAAAAGGTTTCGTGATGAATACTGGAGCTACAGAACATTTGCTGGCATGAAACGCTAATTAGTAATCACTAATTAAATAAGGGAGGGGTTGGTAACATCCGAATATTTCCACTAATCATAGCTACTCACCTCAATCCGTATGAATTTTAGAGAGGGCTGGATCTGTGGGATGTGCCGTAAATGTATAACCTGGCAGTTGTCATCTTGCATGTATTTGTAGGTTCAGGAGATTGTGAGTCTCGATTATTGTAATTTCAGAGCAAAAAACCCCTTCCTGCTGCTTTCGTTCTTGTCAGGCCATTCATTTCTGATCCCCTCTTGGCTCACATAGAGCATTTTCCACGGGTCCCCAGGAAAGCTCAGGGAGGGAAGACTCACCCCCTCAGTTGGCATATGCCTTCATCCTTTACTGATTATGTTTTAGATTTTAGAAGTTGGCACTCAAGAGCTTCTTGGCATGCTATCAGCTTTCTTTGGGATGTATATGAAGGAATTGGATCTATTCATGCTATTTCAGGGCCTGAATCAGTCTATCTTCATATACATGCTTCGGTAGGTGGCCATAGGACCTTAATAAGCCTTAATTTAAATGAGTGAATGGCATAGCCCTGAGACTAAAGAAATGGTACAGAAAGAGAAATGATCATAATTGGGTATTTTGGGTAGGGGCAAATAAGAATGTGAAATGGTAAAAACTTTTTATGACTCTTTATTTTTCAGAAGGCTTTATCCAAGCAGATTTGGACATAAAGTCGGATTAAAGTTTGTGCAATAATTTAAGCTTGGAGAATGCTTTAGAAAATATTTATAGTTCTGAAAGTGACTAGGAGAGTGTATGTCTCTCCAGCAAAATGATTTCAATTGTCAGAGGAAAGCAGTGTTTCCAGGTTGAGATCTTTCTAAAAGTGAGGAACAGAGAATGCGAAAGATATCTAAAACGATCACTTTGCTACAATACATGCCCAACGTAGCTTTTAAGGCAGAATTAAAATGTGATGCCTTTAGTGAAACCTAGTTCCTCAATTTACAGAATCCTCCTTTTTAAAATTCAGTGTACCAGCTTATGCTATTTTGAGGACATTGGGGAGATTTGAATATGCATTGGCTTTTGGGTAAGATCAAAGAATTATGTTTTTGTATGTAACTGCAGTTATTTTCTATATAGGAAAATATACTAAATACAGCATACTAAACTAAGAGTGAGATCTTATTATATCTGTAATTTGAAACTTAAGCATTGAAATTAGTTAAATTAAAATATTGATAATAAATTCAATGGGAAAAACCTGCGTTTGTATACATGTATACATTCTTATACACAGATGCCAACACACAAATCCTTACCCTCATACACACACATACACTTTTTTTTTTTTTCAAGATTTTATTTTTCCTTTTTCTCCCAAAGCTCCCTGGTACATGGTTGTGTATTTTTTAGTTGTGGGTCCTTCTAATTGTAGCATGTGGGACACCACCTCAGCATGGCTTGATGAGCGGTGCCATGCCGGCTCCCAGGAGCAGAACTGGCGAAACCCTGGGCCGCTGAAGTGGGGTGTGCGAAACTTAACCACTCGGCCATGGGGCCGGCCCCACACATATACTTTTTTTCCCTGAAAAACTTCTTTTAGGAGTCTTCTGTATTTTTCCAAGGAAAATGAACATATGCAAAGGAATGATAACTTGAATCTAGTAAAATTTAGAGTCCCTGGTCTTGTCATGTGGTTTAAATATTTTAGATTGACTTTGCCTTGTATGTTAGCCCCATACATACCCACAGATGAGACATTTGATCATAGTGTCAACAAAAACAATAAGTATTTTAACTATTATTTACATCCTATTTACATCCTTTCTGCCATGAAATTGTTCTTCAATGTTGCTTCTCATTTATAGGAAGAAAAGAATGAACGTCAACCATGAGGTATCTTTTCAAACAGTGACGATGTTTATGTACTTTTTCTGGTTGACAATCTAAAATATCCTGTGTTCTCTTGTAGGGTTTTTGAGTACCGGTGACCAGGCAGCTAAGGGCAACTATGGGCTCCTGGATCAAATCCAAGCACTACGGTGGATCGAGGAGAACGTTGGCGCCTTTGGTGGGGATCCCAAGAGGGTGACCATCTTCGGCTCAGGCGCGGGAGCCTCTTGTGTCAGTCTCTTGACCTTGTCCCACTATTCAGAAGGTAATAAAGTCAGCCTCATGGTGGGCCAGGGACCACCAGGACTGAGGAATGAACACACACAGTTCACATCCAAGGTGCATGGTTCATATCCAAAGCGCATGGTGAGGTTGCCAGAATTCTCTTGAAACCGCCACAGAAAATCTTGCAAATGACATATATTCACATTCTCGTAACTCAGCTTTCTTTCCATTTTTTTTAAAATTGAAGTATAATTGACCCGTAACATATTCATTTCATTATGTACAACATAATGATTCAATACTTGTATATGTTGAGAAATGATCACCACAGTAAGTTAACATCCGTCACCATACATAGTTACGAAGCTTTTGGTCTCGTGATAAGAACTTTTAAGATCTACTCTCTTAGCCACTTTCACATATACAGTACAATATTATTAACTATTTTAACACTTATGACAATTAGATGTTGGTTACAACAATTGGAGCAAAATAACTTCTTTAGAAAGGCCAACACTTTGCTCGCCTTTCTGACTTTATTTGGTTAACTTTAAAATTTATTAATTTCTAATTTCAACTTGGTAAATGTAATCTGAAGGAGTATCCACAGTATTTGGATAATGGATGCAGATTTGTAGATTTCATAATGAACAAGGCGTGTGGCCATGTGATTTTAAAAGTCACTTCTCTGATTCATGTTCATTGTTCAAATCTTTTGGAAATATTAAGAACATGTTGTATTCATGTAGAAGTAGACAATAGTGTTTCCATTTCTCTCTCTCTTTTACTGAGAAATATAATTTACAGCAAGAGACCCAAATGGAAGCCAGATGTACAAGGAGCTGAGAGGCTTGCTTGGTGGGGCCAGTATGCAGAGCTTGGTTGTGACCACCAGGTCCCCTTCCTTATTCCTATCCCTGTAGAGGTTCCATACTCCCCCCTCCCCCCACCACGGCCTTGCTAATATCCTGGGAGAACTGCTTATAGCAAAGCAGAAGGAGGGGGAAAAGCAAAAATACATGAATATAATGAAAACTCAAACTGGGCGTACACTTGGAAGTAATATTCAACATATTGCAGTAGAGCCTGAGGTTTTTACCCAGGGGTAACTCACGGTGATCGCCTCTTGTCCATTGGTGATGGAAGTTCCAAGAAATATCAGATGGGAGATTTAAAAGAGAAGTCAATAGGGATTGGATGCAGTCGGTTCTGGAAACACCGTAATAACATCTCGGCTCTCCCCACAAAGAAAGAAACAGGAAAACCAGCCCTGGAATACCTTGGCAAGTGCAAATGAATGTTCATAATAAGAATCCAAATCGTCAAGGTTGTGTTATATTTCCTTCTGTGTCATTGGTTGGTTTAAGAATTACACCATACCCATTTGAACCATTTACATCAAAAGCACTTGAAACTCTAAGGAATTATTTTTTCTTTAAAGAGTCTTACAAAAGGGAACAAAAGGTAAAATAAAAGATTTAAAAAATAAAATTGTGTAGAATTCTAATAAAATAAAATCAAAGAACTGCAGCACTGAGGGGAACCTTGAAACCCACCTACCCCAAAACTGTCATAAAGGAATTGAGGCTTAGAGAGGTTGCATGACCTGCCTGAGGTCACACAGCAAGTGATAGAGCCAGGGAAGAAACCAGGCTTCCTAGACCTGGATTCAAACCTATTCCCATTATTCTTTAACTATTAAAGATTGGGGAAGAATAGATGTAGTCTTGGTCTTCTAGGTGGAATAAACTGACTTATGAATTTATGAATATCTGTGAAGAGAAACTATTAGGAAATCCCTGATTGCCACTCATATTTGATATTTTACTTACGAACTGCCTTTTCACTTTCAACTTGTATTGTTGAGCTTCACATTTCTTCTGAAGGTATTTAGCAGGCCCGAGGAAGTAAAAATGTTCAGCTGGAGTAGAAATTTTAGGTAGTCATAGGCACCGATTTGACAAGTACATTTTCACCCTAGTAATGAGATTCGCAACTCATGTTTCAATAGGATGCTCCATGCAGGAAACAGACAAGCAACCATCAGCCAAATCACGGTGACAAGGCTGTAGATTATTTCATAATGGCTAAGGAGAGGTGGAATTAAAGGCTTATAATTATATTACCCTTTATTTAGAAAAAAAAGGAAAAAGTGAATAATCAGTTGAATCATTGGTAATATTGATTACTATAGCATTTTAGAAAAGACTTTTGCATTTCTTAATCAATACACACTTCTAGATTTAGAAAGCAGTCTCGACCAACTTCAGTAATAACCAAACACATATGAGCCAAAATTAATTGGAAGAAGGCTATTAATTACTTAAATCAGCAGATTGGAAATGATTACACTCTGTGACAATGCCTTGCATGGGTCATTTCTGCAAAGCAACTTTTCAAAAACAACCCGGTAATAGAATCAAGAATTACAAAAATACCTAGGCAGTTGGCCTTAGGAATTCCATTTCTAGCAATATAGTATAACCAAATCAATACACACATAGGAAAAGTTGTTTTCATGAAGATATTCACCATCGTCTTCTCATAGCAAAGAGTAAAATGAAAAGCTAAAAGATTAAAAAGAGAGGAAAATTATAAAGAACATGTGCATTTATTCAAAGGAACAATAATTGTTTTAAGAATTGTGCTTAAGGTATACAATAGCCTGGAAAATGCAATGTAAAAGCTATGCATATGTTGGACACAGTTATACAAAACAGACCAATCTGGTGGGGGAGAATAGCCAAGAAAGAATTATACTAAAATGCTAGGGTAACTTGCATTTTCTAGCATGAATTATAGGTAGTTTTTTTTCTTTATCGAAGTTTTAGAGTTTCATCCTGGGTTATATCACTTCCCTAACATACAAATATATATACACTGCTAACTCAATCAAGGCCAATAGTTGTGAGGGGGGGGAAAAAAGTAACCTCTAGCAACATTTTCCTAATTCTGGTTGTTTTAATTTATAAGTGTCTTCAATAGATCAAATATTGACAGTGTTTCTTTAAGGTGTTCTAAAACATTAATCTTTAGAGCCAAACACACAAGTCAATACTTGCACATTTCGAACAGAACTATAAACACTGGGAAACTGGCCCCCAAATGACTTTGATGATGTGTTGGGCAAAGCCAGATCAATTTAAAGTCTCAGTCTTGTGTGTCATCTTTGGACAATCCTCCAATCTTTAGAACCACGTCTTCCTGATTGCAATCATGTTTTCCTCATACTTGACTGCTTGCATGACCTTAAAAATCGACAGGGCGTGAACTTCTGGACTCCCAGCTGAATGCTTTATTCTTCCAGCAACTCAGGAGACGTCAGAGCTAGATCATGCTGGAATTCAAGGAAAGGGCAGGAAGAGACACAAAACTGAAGGCCATGATTTTATAGTCCATTGTCTCTTGTCCTAGAGTAGTTAAAAATAGAGTTTTGTTTTGTTTTGTTTCTTTACTTTGAGACATTCATGTGGTAGACTGACCCGATGGAGAATTTTAAACTACACAGAATTTTACTCCTCAAATTTTCCCCTGCAAAATTGCTCAAGATTTTTCAAGTTTCTCACCAAACATATGTTTTTAATATGTGGCAGAATAAATTATACAAAAGTCTAGGCTTTGGATGGATCAACTTTGAAATAAATGATTTTTTGAAAAATACATTTCAGTTGCACATCCAAGTGAGGATTTCTTTAGGAATAGCTAATTTAATTTACTTTAACTGTAAAATGTTAATACCTCCAGTATATCGAGGGTGGACACAGAAATACATCTCTGAATTTATACCCTGAAATTTATTTCAGCGGATATGTTTTTTCCCGTAATGAAGTGGTACATGGTTTTGCCAGTGAGACAAATGTCCTTTGACCTCTTATTGCCACAAAGCATATTTTTAGGGGATGGGGGATGTGACTGCTCTGAGAGGCTTTATTTATAGCATCTGGGTATGAGCAAGCAAAGACTACTCTAAATTGTGGAAGGATAAAGAGATTGCATGCTTTTACTGAAGTGAAAGTGTAAATGTAGTTTCATTTTCTTAAACAGCATTTGTGTGTGTGTGTGTAAGAACATCCCATAAAACCAGTGTCCTGCAGGAGGGGGAGGGTAGGGAAAACGAGATGGAAATGAGTGAAGGAGATCCTGAAAGAGCTGAATGCCACTGTATCCAGAAATTCACATGCCTGAGAGACAATCTGAGCCTTCTTTGCTAAGTAAAAGCTGCTTTTCTATCTTTTGGGTTTTCATTTGCATGTCCACAATTTTGCACCTGCAGGTCTATTCCAGAAGGCGATCATCCAGAGCGGGACTGCCCTGTCCAGCTGGGCAGTGAACTACCAGCCTGCCAAGTACACTCGGATATTGGCAGATAAAGTCGGCTGCAACATGCTGGATACCACAGACATGGTGGAATGCCTTCGGAATAAGAACTATAAAGAGCTCATTCAGCAGACCATCACCCCAGCTACATACCACATTTCCTTTGGCCCTGTCATTGATGGGGATGTCATCCCAGACGACCCTCAGATCCTGATGGAGCAGGGGGAATTCCTTAATTATGACATCATGCTTGGTGTCAACCAGGGGGAAGGCTTGAAGTTTGTTGACGGCATTGTAGACAATGAAGATGGCGTGACGCCCAATGACTTTGACTTCTCTGTGTCCAACTTTGTGGACAACCTTTATGGCTATCCAGAGGGGAAAGACACCTTGCGGGAGACCATCAAATTCATGTACACAGACTGGGCAGATAAGGAAAACCCTGAAACTCGACGGAAAACTCTGGTAGCTCTCTTTACTGATCACCAGTGGGTGGCCCCCGCTGTGGCCACAGCTGACCTGCACGCTCAGTATGGGTCGCCAACGTATTTCTATGCCTTCTACCACCATTGCCAAAGCGAAATGAAGCCCAGCTGGGCAGACTCAGCCCATGGCGACGAAGTACCCTATGTCTTTGGGATCCCCATGATTGGCCCTACTGAACTTTTCAGCTGTAACTTCTCTAAGAATGATGTTATGCTCAGTGCAGTGGTCATGACGTACTGGACAAATTTCGCCAAAACCGGGTATGTTGTTTTCCACATCAGGTTATCTCCCTCCTTCTAGCTTGTCTGCTTCCTCTATATAAGTGTGTTTCCATGACTGAATACACCACAGTATACAGGCGCACACACACACGCACACACAAGAACAGTCACTTTCCCCCAAAATCTATGGGGCCCTTGTGTTTTTTTCACTCCTAAATTTTTTTTGTCAAACCAGATTTTTACCAGAGTGCTAGTTGCATATTGAAAATTCTGTTTCCTACTTGCTGGGGCAGGATTTAGACATATTTGGCAATTCTGTTGAAAGCTGATCCCAGAGTTTCAAATCTAAATAGGACTTTAGCTCATTTGGTAAATAATAGGGTTATCAAAATACACGGGCCACATAACTAATTGTGTTTATTGTGTAGCCACAGGAATGAAATAAATCTCATAATAACTATAGAGAAATAATCTCTGTGTGTGTGTATATATATAATATGTATACATATATTTATATGCATGTACCAGATAGTATTTCTCTATAATTATGAGATTTATTTCATATATCTACATATATTTACAAATATATTTATTCATTTATAAATCATTTATACATATTTCATAAATAAATGTAAATTTCATATATGTATATATACACAAGATATCTATCTATATATGTCTAAGGAAAGCTCATTGATTAAATGTAGTAGAAAATATACAAGAGCTACACATACAACAGGGTCCACCAATATTCTACTGAGCAGATTCTCTGCAAACAATGAGAGAAAAGGCTCCCCAACATCTTAAATAGCTACAAATATCATGGCATTTTTGCATTTTCTCTTGTCTAATAGCATAATTGTGGAAATTAATGAGGTATCATTCTGTTCTACCTGCATGTGCTTCTGTCATTAACCTTGAGCCTCTTGTACTGAATTAAAAATGAAGATGCCCATAGCTCTGAGGGGTGGTAAATCTCCCTGTGGAATGCTGGATGGCGGAGTTAGGCTCCCCCACTGCAGCAGCCCTGCATTGCCTGGAACTTATGAAGCTCTAGTCAGAGGATTGGGAGATGCTGAAGGTTCCCATGCTCAGGGGTTTAGCAATATCTTTCTTTACAATGATTCCAAATATTCTTTGGTGAGAAATGATTTCAGAATATTTTTTTGTCTTAGCAAAAGTATGGCATGTTTATTGAGTGGAAAATGTATCGTATCGATGCCTACTTTGAAGCATCATATTTTGCAAATTTGGTCAAAGAAAGGCTCTTAGGGCAATGGAGAAGGGAGAAGGTACAACCACTTGGGAGAGATGCTTGCCTGTCACCAGTAGGTTCTTTCTTCAACAAGGAAATAATTAAAGTCAAGTTTACAAGTAATTTTAAGTAACTTTTGTTTATAACGCTCCTAAAACTACTGTAACAAAGTATCAAAAACACTGTGGCTTAAAACAACATGAATTTATTGTTCCATTTCTTGATGCTAGAAGTCCAAAATGAAGGTGTCGGCGGGGCTGAGCTCACGCTAGAACCTGTAGGGGAATATTTTCACAATTCTTAGCTTTTGGAGGTTTACTGGCAATCTTTGGCATTGCTTGACTTGTAGCTACATCACTCCAGTCTCCGCCTCTGTCATCACATGGCAGTCTCTCTGTGTGTCTGTCTTTAGATGGTTGTCTTCTTAGAAGGGTGCCAGTCATATTGGTTTAGAAGTGCATCCTACTACGGTATGACCTCATCTTATCTTGCAATGACCCTATTTCCAATAAGGTCATATTCTGAGGTACTAGGGGTGGGACTTCAGCATATCTTACTTTGAGAGGGAAAAGTTCAACTCATAACATCTTTTAGAGGCAAGACCATGCCCAGTTGTGTCATAGAACTCAGATAAGTGATGCCTACTCTTGCAAAGTTTGGCATTCTCTCGAAGCAAAAAGACTCATATGGGCATTTCCCAAACTATGGCGACGCCCATTCTTTCCTCACTACATTGGCATCCAAACATATCATTCTTTACATAATATCTAAACACACCGTCATGACTTACTTTTGTTAAAACTTTTTTAACACATACTTTTTTCCCCCTTACATATGTTGGAAATAAACTTTATATGATTTTCTTAAATGGGAAGTTGGTATCATTCATCAATTTAACTCAACAATTAAAAAAATTGTGAAATCCAAATAAAGCCATTAAATTCTTTTTAACTCTTCTTGCCTGCCAAAGGCTCTGAGGCTGATGCTCTCTCATTGTTAAAAGAAAGTAAAAGATGAAGGCAATTAATTAGTGTCATCAGATGGTAAAGAACTGCTAGCACCAAGTGGATACTTTCACCGGGACCTATCAAAGGCTGAGCCAGGATTGAAAATACCACAATATTCAGTTATTGAGTGCTTTTTAATGCCCTAACTCTGTTTCCTAAAATCACGTTGCCTAGTGCCTGTGGCTCGTGCTCCTTACATGGAGAACACAGACATGGAGATGTCAAATAGCCCGCGATTAGTCACTGGCTAAACATATTCATGTGGCCATTAGCGGTATGTGTTTAGGGCGATTTGGCTTTCATAAAGGTGTTAAAGTAGCTAGAACAGATGGGGAAGGAGAAAGGACTTCAATTTGAAGGAATAGTTCTGATCTCACCAGAGTCCAAAACTTCAGATAGAGATCTCACTGAGGCAACAGGATATAGATAATGGAGGGCCTTGGGTGTCGGTCTGAAGAATCTGGACTTTATTCAAACAGGAACTCTTTTTGTTCCTGCAGTCCATGTGGAGCAGAGCTGAAATCATACTTAAGGATATCAGTGCAGTGACTTTTCTTAATTTCATTAATTCAGAGAAGGTAGTTGGAATGACCCAAGTCATCCTTAAAGAAAGATGCTCAGAACTTTCTCTAACCTGCATTTCAAATGTAAGGAAATAGGGGGAAACATTTCAATGACAATTGGTTTAGTAAGAAAACAGGGAATTGAGCTGATGGGCAGAGTCTAGTGATTTAGATCTTTGTCAATGGATGAGAGAGGATGAAAGGTAGTTGCTAGTTATTTATTTTAAATAGGGTAGTGGCATGATCAGCCCTGTGCAGAGGAGGATATCCTTGTCCCCAAGGGGCAGCTTCAATGTAGTCCACATGAGGAGAATGAGCCAAAATGGTTCCAGTAAGGGAACAGCATAGGATAGATCATATCTCTCTATGTGAGGTGAGATGTTTAACTCTGTTCTCCAGAACACATACTAAGGGCATGACCCATAGAATATGAGGGAACACGTCAGTAACATCAAATGCTCCCTAAGCACTAGAGAAATAGGAGTTTGATTGTAAGAATATCTTGCTATCGGCTATCACAACACATTGCTATGGAGACAGGATTGCGTTGCATCAGGACTTGCCTTATCATTTGGTGGTACTTCAAATCTTTTACACCTCACAAACAGTACCGTGATGTTCCTAATTGTTCATAAATTTGGCAAGACAAAGTGTACACTGATGCTTCTTTTCATACATCCAAAAGCTAACGGTTCTGACCTTGTCTCTAGGTTTAAATGTACATATATCTGTTACGCCAACTTTTTTGTGTGTTTTGTGGAGCACAGAAAAATAATGTTGGGAATGTGCATGTGGAAAGCATGGAAAGAATGAAGAAAAGGAAGAAAAAAGAAGAAAGGAAGGAAGAGAGAGGAGAGAGAGAGGGAGAGAAGGAGAAGGAAGGAAGGGAGGAAGGACAGAGGAGAGTTCCTTTGTAGCTTGGAGGCTGTTTCAACAATCCAGTTTAGAAGACTAAACAAAATGATGCTGGAAAAGAACAATGTAGGCCAAAACATTAAGTACTGGTATAGAAATAAGGCTGACTTTGAGAGTTTGATAAATGAGAAGTAATGTCAAGGAAAAATTAAAACTAATTCAATGCTTGCAAAGGAATACAAAGAATTAAAATCTGTCTTATAAAATCTCTTGGGTAACGAGACCTAATTGGTCCACAGAATTAAGGTGCTCATTAATCAAACACCAATGCAATTTGAGTTCTTTGTGGAAAGAAGTGCATAAAAAGGGAACAAGAGAGAAACTTGGCCTCTATAGAAGGTATGGTCACGAGTAGCACTTTAAGCAATCAAAGGATGCGTTGTATAGTGAAGGCCTTAAACGCTACTGGAATTCGGAGATGGAAGGATAGTTCTGTAATGGTCACTGAATCCAACGTATATTTTGATTTTTTGACTTTGTTCACAGGACTTTGGTGTACATATGCTTGAGATGCCATCTCTACTTTTGAATTTGCTGGTATCCTATGATTAATTTATATTCAACCTTTGAAAAATCTTTGCAAAAAGCAGGAAAGAGACACTTAGGGAGGATGGCTTAGAGAGAGTTGCAGCATAAATCTGGTTTTAAAAGTGACCTTTATTGCCAAAAAGTCTTTTGAGCTGAATGAATGAACATCTCCACTTGTTGTACAGGAGTCACCAAACACATATTCTTGGTGCATAAAGTCATTTTCTTGTTAGAGGTCAGTAACAAAGAGTCAACCACGACATTGTTTCACATGTAAGGAGAACCTTATACCACCGAAAGGAGCATGTCAGAGGGTTTACTGATACATTTAAAGAAATCGATTGTATTACCTATCTCTAGCAAATAAAATGAACCACAAAATCTTAGAAACACATTTAACTATCCGCTGCCAAGAGAGTGTCTCAAATGAAATATGACAGGTGAAAACGTATGTGTTAGGCATTGGGAAATCTGGCTGAAGATACGCATGGAAGCTTTTAGTAGGGAGAGAAGACATGTCTGTTTCTTTCTATCCTTATTCGTTATAATCATCAGTTTTACTCATGGGAATTAAAACATACTATGTGCTGAAGTAAAGTCTAGAAACAAGATGCTGATATCCCACTTTGAGATCATACAGTTTTTGGAGTGTTTGACAAGGGAAAATGATGGGATTTCATAAGCTCCGTGAGTTTATCTTGGTTTACGGCTTCTGACTGTGGATCTCCAAGAGCTTTAGTAGATAGACTGTATCAGGCTAAAGCTGACTTACTTGGATTTTCAAAATCCTCTGCTCTATTCTTTGAGAACAAAATAAATGTGGTTCTTTACCTTTCAAATATATGCTGAATTCCATCAAAAATAGCCTAATATCTGCATGAACAGAGCACTCTCTTTCCCAAATGCCTGCTCCTTAATAAAAGGTCAATACATCTAATAGGCCCATTGCAGTGAAATCAGATTAATGGAAAACTAGTTGGAATCCTTACTACCTTTCGTTGCTTTTAGAGCAGTAAAAATTGATGACACGTGTTTCCATGGCAGATTCCAATTAAATAGGAATTTTAAAAAAATTTATTTCAGAAGACTCAAAGAAACGTGAGGTGCTGTACTGAATCCAACATATTTTAAAAACATATAACAATTTAGAAAATAAATAAAAGCAGATTACTTTAAATACATTAATGTTTATAATAGAACACAGAAATAAGAAACCTCATGGCATTAGGACCTGTAATTTTATATCTTGTTTTTTCATCCTTTTAATAAAATAAAAGCACAGCAGTTAGTGCATACTCAGTTAAGAGGTAAATTTTATTTTTCTTGTATACCACATATATAATCATATTTTATATCATATATCTATATATCTCTGTATATGTATCCAGCATATAGTATACCATATGCACTCTTGTATGCAGTATATTTTTATACAGTATATGGCATATGCAGTATATTGTATACCATACATGCTGTGGTACACAGCATACTTTTATACAGCATATATGATATACTGTATATAGTATACTGTACATACAGTGGTATCCAGTATACTTTTATACAGCATATACTATATACAGTGTATTGCACACTGTATATACCTTGGCTATATACTTTATAGTATACTTTAGTACACTTTATAGTCTTCTCTTTCTAAGAAGTTTTTGGGTATTCTAATTTATATATTAGCAGAAAGGGATAATATTTATTAAGCTCTTACTCTATGCCAGGAATTTTGTAGTTACTATTTAACCTTCATCACTTCCAATGGCAATGTTCTTATCTATTCCATAGATGAGGAAGATTAGGCTATGAGAGGCCAAAGAATTTGCTCAAGATTTCACAGCTGTAAAGAGGGAAAGCAGCAGAGGTTAATACATGGAAGTGATTTTGGCAGCCTCTGATGGAGGGCTAAAGTCCTTCCTTCAGCAGATGTTGCACCTGTTGGTCAAGTATATTGTTTGCAGCCTGCACAGTGCCTGGTAATATCTGTAGACTTGAAATCTTCAAGTAGGACCTTCTGGTCCCCCAGCTTTCTGGCATGTGAGCAAATAGGCAGCCTTGGAAAAGTGCAGCCAAGAAGTTGTTACCTGGAAGGTAGAAGGTACAGCACCCAGGGCACCAGATTCAGGTGCTGCAAATTCAACTCGTTCTGAATGTTCAATGCTATCCACTAGGGGACTTTTTCCATGCGTAATCCCAAATTGTTTTAAACAAATAAACATTAAGATGAAATCTGTTTTACACTTTACCAACCCTAAAAAATTGGAAGAAATGAGAAGTCGACATCTTTGGGGAGTTGTTTGTTATCTTGAAAGAGTTAGTTGCAAAGATGTTTAAAGCACAATGTTTTGTGGATTGTCTTTTAATTTTGATGATTCTCCTTCTGCCTGTGCCCACTTTTGTAAATAACAAGACAATTCTTTGTTCTTCGTAATTGCCAAGTGCACTTAACATCTACAAAAACCCTCAATTTCTTGCACTGTGTTACTTCTCCTAAACATGTTAACTTCACCACATCTAAAAGTACTATGTTATCAAAATTCTTAGAATTAGTGGAGTGTTGTTTGACCCTTACATGACTCAGTCTTCAAAAGATTTTCAAGTATTTAGGCATTTCTCTTTCAAATAGAGAGCAAACAAATAATGCATAGTTCTATTTATTAGCATTTTTAAATTACAAAAGCCTATTCTGATTGGATTTTTAACATATTTTAGTTGTTAAAACTGCAATGTCTATTCAGTGACCTCAGAAGCAATTCTTAAGCAAGAAAGAGAATGCCCCAGTTTTTGAACAATAGCTTCTAATCAGGATATCTCAATTCCGATACTATAGACATTTGAGACCCAATACTTCTTCGCATGTGAGGGGCTGTCCTGTGCATTGGAGAATGTTCAGCGGTGCCCCTGGCCTCTACAAATGGGTGGAATGCATATGAATGCATAACACTCCTCTCCATTTATGACAATCAAAAACATCTCCAGACACTGCCAAATGTCCTTGTGGGGCTAGTCACCGCTGGTTGGAATTTATGGCTCAAAAGTAGTTAGTTCAACTTGAGAGACTGAAAATTTTCTTAGTCACATTTTGTTTTCCTTCTTCATTGTTGAAGATAACTTGATACAATTAAAAATAGTAGAAATGTTATGAAAACGCCATAATACTGCCATCAGAAATTATTTTTAAAATAAAGTTTAGAGGGGATTTTAGGGAAAAGACAAAATGGTAGCCTTGTTTGGATGAAAGCAGGATGTATCTATTGCTACTTGGGTACTTGGTGCTCATCAATAAACATGTGTGATTAACTGATCATAATTTCCTGGTTTATTTGATTAAGAGATTTACTTGTCACATGTGGAAGAATGTGACCTTCTTTCTCTTTTTTCTTCCTTCTGTCCCCAGTGACCCTAATCAGCCAGTTCCTCAGGATACCAAGTTCATTCACACAAAACCCAATCGCTTTGAGGAAGTGGCCTGGTCCAAGTATAACCCCAAAGACCAGCTATATCTGCATATTGGCCTGAAACCCAGAGTGAGGGATCACTATCGAGCTACAAAAGTGGCTTTCTGGTTGGAACTTGTCCCTCACTTGCACAACTTGAATGAGATATTCCAGTATGTTTCAACAACCACAAAGGTCCCTCCTCCTGACATGACCTCCTTTCCCTATGGAACCCGGCGATCTCCTGCCAAGATATGGCCAACAACCAAACGCCCAGCAATCACTCCTGCTAACAATCCCAAACACTCCAAGGACCCTCATAAAACAGGGCCTGAGGACACAACCGTCCTCATTGAAACCAAACGGGATTATTCCACTGAATTAAGTGTCACCATCGCCGTAGGGGCTTCCTTACTCTTCCTGAACATTTTGGCATTTGCTGCGCTGTACTACAAGAAGGACAAGAGACGCCATGAGACGCACAGGCGCCCCAGTCCTCAGAGAAATACAACGAATGACATTGCTCACATCCAGAATGAAGAGATCATGTCACTGCAGATGAAACAGCTGGAGCACGATCATGAGTGTGAATCCCTCCAAGCTCATGACACACTGAGGCTCACCTGTCCACCAGACTACACTCTCACGCTGCGCAGGTCCCCAGATGACATCCCACTTATGACACCAAACACCATCACCATGATTCCAAACACACTGACGGGGATGCAGCCTTTGCACACCTTCAATACCTTCAGTGGAGGACAAAACAGTACAAATTTACCCCACGGACATTCAACCACTAGAGTATAGCTTTGCCGTTTCCCTTCCTTCCCTCTGCTCCTCCTCTCAGCAACATTGAAGAGAGAAAGAAGAGAGAAGCAACATCTTTACACAAGGAATGTTTTCCATCCCACTGACTTAGGACAAAAAAGTTAAAGAGTCATCATTGTGTCCCTGCAGACCCATCCCATTGGCATTTCCCAGTATGACAACATCAACTTCTGACCCTATGAAATGTGAAAAGTATACATTGCTGTTATAATACTGCTTTAAGATCTCCACCACTCCAGCAAATGTTTAGTGTGACTAGGACATCACCTTTTCAAGGACCTGGATGTTTCCTGTTTCCAACATAACAATAGAAGCTGACACTTCTGGAACTCAGCCAGGGACAAAATTTTTTTTTTAAATTATGATTGGAAAAAAAAAGTTCTTTATGTGCCATATGATGGATGGCTCTACTTGAGTGAAGAAAGAGTTTATGGGCTTTTACCCAGCATATGGAGCTGTAATCTAGAGAGAAGGAAAAGTAGAATTTTATTATTAAAATAAAAGAACTGACTATGCAGTAACATACGTATAGTTCTGTGCAAAGAGATGTTTTGCCAGCCTGAACTATATTTAAGAAACTTTGTAAAAAAAAAAAATGTATATAGCTGTGAGTTTAAACAAAAACACACACAGAAAACAAACAAAAAATGAACAAAAAAGCTTTTATTGGTGTTTTCAGTTTGAAAGAGCTAATTTTAGCAAGATTGTGCTTTCCATTGTGGTCTGTATGTATATAAATATATATATATACATTAGTCCTATCACCTCTGTTTCCTCCAGGACAAAGGAGGGTTTTCTTCTTAATTACTTGTGGTAAATGAAGACACGGGGTTTTCTAACACATTTCATTTGTAGGAAGATGTGGTGTCACACAGCAGACCCAGACCCTCTGTGTGACTGGGCTCTTTCCCCTTTTCTGGTTGCACAAGTGCATGCGACAGCATTTTTAGGAGACTGTTGTTTTAGGAAACTTTCATTTTTGTGTGTTAAGCCTTCATGAAGTTGCAACACAAAGATGGATCCCCAACGTGGAGTCTCTTTAAAGCTTTCTGAATTAGAGACACGCACATGCAGAGAGACAGCAGGAAAAACAAAATACAAATCTCATTCTGTAGTCCTGGTTCTCTGAATATGTTTAGGAAGAGTTGCTTCCCACCCCAGGACCCTGCCAAAAAGGAAAGAAAGCTTGCCTTTGGTGGGGCCATGCCCTGCCGAGTAAATACGGCTCTGTGTTCCCCAGCAGCTGCGGAAGAGTTTGGCTGGTGAAGTACCTGCTCAGCTTAGCTAATCAGATTGAAGGAGGCCATGTGTCTTTCCTTTTTTTTTGAAGCAGTAAATCCCTTATTTATCAGTAAGCAGGTTTTTTTTTATTCTTTATATCATTTATGGGATAAAACATATGCTTGTCTAAAAATACTGCTTTTTGTGGGTTTGTGTATCAGTCACCGATCAATGAATATTATAGAAAGAAAACAAAAAAGACAGAACATTAAAGTGCTTTGCATGGATTTTCCTGGAAGTTAGGTTAGCTTCACTGTCAGGATTACATATGGAAATTATTCACTTATTTTAAATAGACAACTTGGTGACCACATATTTGTCCCTCCGACAACTTGTCATCTTCACACTGTCCTTTCAATTTACCTTAAGGAATGTTTTGAACGTCATAAAATGGAAGGAAAAAATAATAACTGATTATATTTGCCTTTTAAAAATTATTGCAACACCAGGAAATAGTAGCCAAAGATATTTGAAGATAATGTCTCTGGGCTTGATTGTGGTTATTCTAGAAACCCAGTCTTGAAAGTCATTGCTAAGTTGGGCATTCTCCACAAAGGTAGTCCAACTTCCTTGCCCCATCACACACCTTTGAATACAGAACCCCTAAACTAAAACTGTAGCGATAGATATCAGAGTGTTTGAAAATGCCCTCTAGAACAAGACAGGTCTTAGAAATGCATATAAAAGTCACACAATAAATTCTGTTCTTTATCTTGATTTGAATTTGAGAGTGATTCTCTGTATATACATATGTGAAATATAATCCCAACTTTGCACACAGTGAAGCAACACTCCTTTCTTGCAGCTAGAGGTGTCATGGATAAGATTTTTGTCCCCCATTCATCATTTTCTAAAGCTATCGTCGGGCCATTTCTGCAAGCTATGTATTACCCCAGCTGGGCTATGGCAAATAAGCTCTCCATGAAACCACAAAGGAAGTGATGCTTGGCATCAATGTTGGTCCAGTATGTTTGTAATGTGAATTCCAGTATTTGTTTAGTATTTCCAATTGTCTTCTGCTAGCAATATGCACAGTAATGTATCAGGCTTGTGATATTTGGATAAGGAAAAAAAAAAAGAGTTCTTGTTAAGTGAATAACTTTAGCTTTTACAGAGGATTATGTTCAAAAGCAATTTAATACACCTTAAATAATATCTTATTTCTACATGGAAAGAAGTTATAGAATCTTCATAGAGTTCTATGAGAATCAAATATACTTGCTATCTATAAAAAAGAGAAAAAATAGAAAAAAATGAGAAAAAAATAAGTTAAAAAAAACACTTTCCTAGGCTTTTATTCTTGACCTTCAAAGGCACGCAGGGTTTAATGGTTTCTTGGGTTATTATTTTGCGATTTTGTTTTTGATTTTGCCTTAAGTAATGATAGAAGATATATATGGCTGGACACATATGTATAAACTTTTCAGCAGCATTTTTAATAATAAAATATCACAGTATTTTCTAATGCTTTGTGCAGATAATTATGCGTCCGTTCTTTTTTGTAGGTGGCCTATTTCATTTGCTTCCTTCCTTCTTTGAATGCCTTTTTAATTTTAAAAGCTAAGTGGTACATCTGACATAGACTATAAATGGAAAACTCAGTTTGTAACAGCTCGGTTTCTTAAAGTCTGTCCTGGCACAGTTTTCATGCCACTGTTGGGGAACTTCTACTGGCCTGACACTGGAAAAGGAAGCCCTGGATGGTGAGACTCATGATAAGAAGATGTTTTCTGAAGTGGAACACTTGGATTCATTACTTCTACCACAGTCAATTCTTATGTTGCTGGGTTTTGAGTTGTGTTTGACATAAAATGCGTTAAAGCTTTCAGAGAGCCTTATCTGAGTATATCTTCAAGTTACAGCAAAAAATTCTACCAAATAAAATTCAAGAGGCAGAAAATTACTATCCCATCAATGAGAGCTAATTTGTCAAGCCCTTACTGTGCATGTCACCATTCCTTTTCTAACTTGCAGTTCACAGTGGCCCTAAGGAGCAGGCATCTGTATTAGTCCTATTTGACAACTGAAGAAGCTGAGAATGGGAAACTAAGCTTTGAGGAAGCAGAACTTAGATTCAAAGCAAGATAGTGTGTCTTCAGAGCCCAAACTTTTCACCAATAAGGGATATGGCAAAAATTGCTAAGTCAAGTTCATGCACGTCATGGTAATACTAGCTAATTATCAGATAAAGAAAAGCAGTAAATACTGTGACTGTTACTATATTTGAACTCTGGATTGTTTTAGATGTGGGACTCAGGTCGTTTCCTGTATGTGAGGCACAAAGGATATATATTATATGTAAATAATAATAAATATAATCTACTTAAATAATAATATATCATTTTAATTTATTATAATACAAATATATTAATATATTTATGTAGAAAATATAATTATATTTATAATTAGAAATAAATATAGAAATAATATAAAATATTATTTACACATAAATATACATATATTATCTCATACATAGTATGTATCATATCTATAAATATTTTATAAATATATAAGCAATGTTTTATATGCATATATAGTATACATATATGTTTAATGAAAATTTTCATGGATTTAGAATTGAATCTTTAGTAAATTTTAGGCAGAGGGGCAGTCATTATTTTTTGCACCATTTTATGCATTCTTGGCCATTCTGAATAACTTGAGGAATGGTAAAAATGTATAAATTCATTCATTCATTCGCTCACTCTTTCGCTCACTCATTCATTCATTCAGTAAACCTTTACCCAGCATCTCCTTCATCCCAGCCCTGTGCTGGGGCTGGCCTTAAGAATGAAATAAACAGCTTTTACCATTCTAGAACTCAAAGTGGAAGACAGGGAAGTACAGCAATGAGAGTGGCAGTGGGTGTTGGAGATGGTACCCAGTGGAAGTCTAGACACAGACCCTTAACTTCATCTGGGAAGAATGGAGAGTGCTCTGTAGGATGCTACCCCAAACCATGTGTCTCCAAATATGTGGGAGTCCATGCTGATGCAACAAGGGTGGTGGGTGCTCTTGGAAGACATAAATTGTGCCTTTGAAGTGTGAAGACAGGAAATTTGGGGAACCATGGCTTTTTTGTCATGGGCTCAAAAATAGAAGGTGTTGTTTGGAAAGGTGTAGGGAATGACGTTTACATCATCCATCTGATAAAATGCCTCAAATCACAAGATACACAGTTTGCACATTCTCCTGAATTCAAGCAGGAGGCGATGAAAGATTGCACAAAAGTGGTGTGAGCATATTTGTGATAGTTAGCAGGACTTTTCAACGATTACTCTTCCAAGAATGTGCTGGACATTGGGCTACAGTGCAGATTCTGATTCAACAGGGGTTGGGTGGATGACAGTTACATTTCTAACAAGCCCTCAAAGCAATGCAGATCTTGCTGGTTCCCAACTATCCTCAAGTGTTTTGGGGAGCATGATTCGAGATCATTCACTCTAGAAGCAGCTTGGGGATGGTCTGAATCAGGGGGTCCTGGGTGCAGAGAAAGAGTTAAGTAGGCAGCTAGAGCAATCTCTTTGAGAAATGAATTACTATCATCCTTTCAAAGGTAGTGGGAATAGGGATAAGGAGTGAGCAAAAAGTGAAAAAAAACCAAACATTGCATAGTTATAGCTGCACATTCTAGAACTGATAAAATGCAATGATCAAAGATGACCCTGAGCACATTTGAGTCAAGTTTGGTAACTTGCTGCAGCAAAGGCAAGGCACACGCAAGACCAGTGAGCCACCTGGCTGAGGAGTTCAGATGGGTAGACAAGGGCTTGGGCTTATGCTGTGTGGTTTTAGGAGGGCTAAATGGAGCAAGAATTTGTTCTGGATTGGTTGTTTTCTGGATAATTGGGTGTCAATAACTTTCAGCTGGAAGTAAGAGGAACAGAGGATGGCTAGAGTTATCACTAAAGAAATCTTGGAATAAAAGACAATGTTGGGTCACTTTTAGTGGTTACAGACTGTCCCTGTTTTTGTCTTATCCCTTGATGGTTGTGGATGACCTTCATGTGAGGTTGTCTTGAATTATTTTTAGATGTAGTGCGGGCCACCCCCTCCATGACTTAGCCATTGATTATCAGGCTAGTTACTAGCTGACACATGCCAGACCTGTTTTTACTTTGTCAGAGCTTCCTTGAAATGTACTCATTATCTCACGTATTTTGGTCTGCCTGATTGGGAAGAAAAAAATCTACCTTCTGCAAGGGAAGTAAAAGTGATACTTTCTCTGCAGATTCTCATTATTATATTTATGGAAATGGATATACAAAGAGAGGTCTTTTACAATCCTATGTTTCTGAAAAGTGACTATCAGCACAAATTCTTAGAAAACCTACAAATAATTGTGTTTTTTGGAGGCCAGAGCTTTAGGGAAAATGGGAGACACTGCCTTCTAGTGCACAATTGGCCAAAAAGGAGAAAAACCTGGTCCGAAGGAACAGGTGGAATCTACTAAAGGGAAGTCTTCAGACTAGCTCCTGAGGTCATTAGCTCCCAAGAGGACTGACCGCAGGCTGCTGGGAATTGAGAAAAATGGCCAGGGGTTAGGGCTAGGAGAAGCCTTGGCAGAAAAATTCTTCTAAGCCCCTCCTGCCAGGTCCTGAATGCAGGACCTTGGACTTGAGTGTTTCTGTTGATGTAGGAAGAAAATGGGAAGATACATTACTGGCACCAGAAAATACACCCCTAAACATGTCCCATAATAACCGGGAAATCAGATGGTGCCCCATTTCCAATATTAGAAGCATTATTATGTCTCAGTGGTAAAGTCAGTTTTGCTCTTGAGTGCTTATCAGCTATCATCTGATGTACCTGGTCCGTAGGAAACATACGGCCCTTAGAGGGATTTTGGAAAATAAAAAAATACTGTCATCTCTCTATGCCTTGAGAAAACTGATAGCTTTAACTTTTAAAACTCTTTTCATGTACACCGCCCCCCCCCCCCCCCACACACACACACACTGGTGCACACAAACAGATTAGGTTCAGAATGCATATAGAATCTTGAGGAGTGTCAGTTTATTTTAAAAAAGTAACTTATCTGTTTTTCTTATTGTTTTTCCTACGATGTTAGGTCCATTTCGTGTCATTAAATATTGGGATCTCATTTTTGCTGAAATAACATTTTCAAACGCTTGCTCTCCCTGCATCTCACCTGAATGGGTGAACATAGAACAGGAACTTGGCATATGAAGGTTGGAGAGTAAAAAGGAGAGAGAGTCACACAAGGACACATTGTAAATAATTTATCACATAGGAAAAGAAAAGGGTGCCTCTGCAGAATGTTTGCCAAACATGTTATAAAACCAGGTTTTGAAAGAAGCGACGTTTGAATGACGAGAAAGCAGAGAGAAACCTGTTCGTAGCCAAAGATTTTCCTGTACTCGCTACCTAAATGGCGTGGCCTCAGCACAGGTTTTGTGAAATATGTGCCTGTGAGAAGAACCGAGTGAGCCCCAATGCACTGAGCTGTCCCCATACAAGTGCAGCAGGAACCCCATTTCCCCAGACTTAGGCAGCATGAGGAACCTTCATTATCTGATCTGACTGCAGCGGCCAATCCTGCATGGCTGTTTCAGAAGCTCCTTCTTCTGCCCTCATGGCGTTGGAATAACAACCAGACCCTGACTGAGACCAGATCCCAGTTTCTGGAAAAAAAATTACTATTGTTTATTGTTGTCATTTAGGAAAACTAATCCCCTCTTTAATATCTATCACATATTTATATGTGGTGTTTTCCATCCTGTCTCTCCCTACCTCTGCCATTCTAATTTATGAGCTGGCATAGTCCTAACAGAAAGAGAAATTAAGGGGGCATCTGGTCACCTTTGACTCCCTTTAGGTACATTTTTATTACAGACCTAAATGCTACTCATCACCTAAGAAGGTTTAACCTTGTTCTTCCAAATCGTTTTGCAATCACTTTTACGTGTATCCCATGCACTCTCAGAAATAAGGCACAAGTTAACATTTTAAGGTGTGTCTCTCTGTTCATTGGGGGCATATATAAGATATTATGTCATGTGGACAACTAACATTTTGTATTTTGAACTAATTATTGGGATGACCAGAGAAAATAACAATTGATATCATGTGTTCAGAAAGTATGCAAAAGTATGTGAGCGTTTGGTGATCTGTGTGTGCTGGAAAAACATATTAACATTCCCTTTATAAAAAAAATTAGCAGATGACAGTTATTGTCTAAAATGGCCCCTGGAAATATTTTTCCAGCCTTGGGCTAAAGAGAGAAATGGATGGTTTTGTCTTCTCTGATTTTGAAGAAATGGTCTGTGACTTCAAAATTATGCTATCTTTGTAAGTGTTTTAGTGTACAAAGTCAGACGAAATGTGACTTTCAGTGTGGCCATGAAAATTAAATCTTACCTTTACCTTTGTCCTCGAAGGAGTTTGAACTCTTGGGTTTATGGACTCTTTGGAAAAATTGGAACTCTTGGAAAAATAATTTAATAGAAAGAGCATCCACCTTGGAGCCACGTTTCCTAGAATGCATGGATTCTCATCTTGGTGTTTACACCGAGAAGCTGTAGGTGCCTTATATTTAATTCTCTCATTGACCACATCACACTCTATTGCCCGCTTACGTTGAGAGAAACATTGGAACCACATAATACAAGATTTCTATGAATTATCCTCAGAAATTTGACTTTCATTATATCAACCCACCATACAATTAATATAAGTAAATACCACCATAATCCCGTTAGCAAACAGTGTATGACTGAGCCCACGTCACCTTTATTTATCTTAGATGGGAGCCCCCCCTGCTACATGTCCACACAGTCGTATGCTGTAGTAGTTGTCTTGAACTCAATATAATTTGGGACAATAGTTCAATTTCATGCATATTTTAAGTCATTTCTCTTATTTCCTGTCTTGATAGAGAGGCAGATCATGCAGTGAATATGTGTGTGTGTGTGTGTGGGGGGGGTTCTTAGATTTAATCACTTTTTCGAATGTTAATTCTTTTCCCCCAATTTTTCTCCATCAGTATAGCCTGTGGGCTGCTCAGTAAGAAAAGCTCAATGCCTCCATTACAAAATAATAATGATGATAATAATAATAATAATGGCGATCCAGTGAACGAGAGTCTCTCACAATAAAAACAGAAAAGGAACACAAAATGGGCATGTTTGAAGCAGAGGTGAAGGCAGAGAGATTCCATGAGGTTAGCTTAGGACCCCTGCAGTAGCAAGATCAAGTCAAATACACGACAAGATGATGTGAATTGAGAGGAAGCACACAACCCTGGGAGGAGAAGGAGGGAAGAAGTAGAAAGAGAGTGCCAGAGAAGGAACATTCCTGATTGAAATTTCCTGTTCCAGATGCAGTTTAGCCTTGTAACAGCTCTTGCCTAGTGGGTCTCTTTAACTTGCAAGAACATCCAAAATCAAAGACAAATCATCATTATAAATGCAAAGATTTTTCATGACTCAAGCACTATTTGGATGCCCATAGATTTCACAACTCCTCCCTTACCCCTAGATTTTAGCCCTGTTGTAGGGTATTGAGGCACTTCATTAAGGATATCATGAACTCCAATGAAGGCTACATAAGAGAGGAAATTAGAAATAAGTGGATGACGGTGATACTTTGTCCCTTCAATTAACTCAGTACTCATTCCTTTGAACATCTTATGGGGATTTTTCTCACTGAATATTCTACTTCCACAAAACCCAAACCTATGTTCCTATTCTCTGCACTTCACGTCATTTTTCTTCATCCTACAACACATCCTATTTGGAATAGCATCTTTCTTTTTCTTTTTTTTTTTTGAACTGTAATAGCAAAATCACCTCAGAAGGGAGTTTCATATGAGGCATACACATAAATTTGTCATGAATCCTATTCTATTTCATCCTAAATTTTTAATGATTGCTCCATAAGACCAATAGTGCGACAAAATGACAGAGAGCAAGGTACGCCACCTGCCCATTCTTTCCAATAACAAATCCAATTTGGACTGGAAGGCCACTTCCTCCAGCCAGAAGAATCAAATTGGAGAGGACTGTAAATTTGTTGGAACGGACATGTGTCAACAGCACTCTGAAAAGAAGTGTGTTGAAGAGAAAGTGTAATGCAGTTTGTGGTCTGAACAACACCTTATAGATTTTTAATGGGAAAAAAAAAGTGTAGTTGTTGCTAGCCTAATGCACAGAAGATATAGTATTAAGGGTCAATTGTTAAAATAATAGTACTATATAGAATACGGTTATGCAGAATGTCTGTTTTTACTGTGCACATTTTCAATCTAAAACTAGCTGTTAGCCTCCTCGCTTTGTATAGATGGTAGAGGCCATATAATCTGAAGTGTGCCAATGAGGGGAAACAGAGAAATGCACCTTGCTCCAGCTTCCCCTTGACCCCTTATTTAGGACTGAGCTATTAGTGGAAACTTCTTTGCAGCCTAAGGAGTATAGATACTGTGTTTCTTGGGAGGAGTGGATGCTGATACCAACGGTGGTCTCATTGGTATTTCTTAAGATGTGTGTACAGAAGAGTAAATGACAAGGCACTTTCTTGCAGAATTGTAAATAAGGCCAGCAATTTTAGGACATGTATTTTTTATTATCAATGAATAATCACAAGAGAAACATCAATAAGTAAAATAAAAGCAGTTTTCCTTTGTCACTGATGGGAATAAATCCACATTCAACCTCCCAAGGGAAAGCTGTGTATCATTGTGCTAAGGAAGCTGGTTAGTTAACCTACAAGCCATGTGTCTGAATAAGAGTGAAGCATCGGGAGCTGTGGACCAAAATCAGGTCTGAATTTTTCTGCTCCTCTGGCCAAATGAAGGTCAAGTGACCTTGAACAAGTTACTTAATTTCCACGTGTTCATCAGCTAATGAGAGACTGTGTTTCTGCTGCTTGCACCCCAGAATCCACTTAAAGATAAAACAAAATGGCAGATTTGAGAATTTATTATAAACTCATATAAATCTCACAGGGTCCTGGGTAATCTGATTCCTTTTCAAGTTTGTTCCCAGGGAGTATGTGAAGAAAGTGGTACCATCACTCTATCCTGCCGACTTCTAGGAACTCTGCTAACAGCCTGGCATCATTTGTTTTTCATTTTCTCTCTATTCATTTGGCATCTTTACATCTAGCACTCAACTAGGTCCTGTGAGGATATACACAAATACAAGAGCATGCTTTGTTTATCTACCTTAGGAGGAAAGACACCTCTTGGGAGACTGTGCAGACACACTGTAAGGAAAAAGAGAATATGAGAACGTTTAGAATATAATACTGAACTATATTTAGAGGAGGCCATAAAACAAATTGAGAGAAAGTTGCATTGAGTAGGTGGGAGGCAGCCCAGACACGGTACATCTGATCTTAAAAGAAGCAGGGGATGTGAATGTTAAGGAGCAACTGCTAACCCTTCATCCCTATGATTATCACACACATATCCACACTCACAGGCACTATAGGAGGATGTTGAAATCCTAATAATCTGCCTGCAAGGAGAAAGAGAAGTGATGACACGGAGAAATATGATTTGGGCAATTTTGCAAGATTTTTATGGAACAAAAAGTGATTAGAAATTTTTCCTTAAATTTCTTGATCAGTAAGAGGTCTTTACATATGTGTGTATACATATATATTCATATATAGTAGTAAGTATACTATACATGTGTATATATATATATTGTTATACTGGCTGTAATGCATATTATATATAATATATAAAAATTAAATTATATATAATTTTATTATCTAAGATGGCTGTATATTTATATATTATACAAAATACTGACACATATATAGTATATAATATATAGTAAATATTGCACACACTCCCACACATATTCAGTATAAATATATATATATATATATATATATATATATATATATATACACACACATTCGTAACTAATTGTTGGGGAGAAAAAGGTCTGTAGAGCATATAAACTATTCTTTTGAAACATAACAATTGTATATTTGCTCTGATTTACTCTTGTAAATGCTATAGACAGTTTTTGAACATAAATATTTACTTTCCTTGGGCTATTTGAATGATCTTTAGATAAGCACAATCTTTATCCTGTATTTCAAAGTAATTTAAGCCTACATAAATATTTAAAAGGAAATACTTGGGGTGTGCAGTTAGTCTTTTAGTATTAGCATCTTGTTGAAACTTGGGGTCTAGATAATGGCATTATGCCTCCATCAAAGCAGAACAAATACCAGATTAGAGCTCTGTTGACAGCCAATGTGGCAAATCTCTCATTTTTCACATCCTTGTTCCAGCACCATAAAAGACAGTACTTGCAAATGTAAAAAGGTTATAACTGAGGTCAATTTTCTTCAATCCAGTTGGGATCTACGTCTTTATTGTTTCTTGGAGGAAAATCAAAGGCTAAATTTCGCTCACTGTTTTAGAAAATATTTTTACTTGAAGGACGTACACACACACAGAGACTATATTGTGTATGGCTAAGGAAGTGTGTGTGTGGGGGGTGTGTGTGTGTAAAACATATACTGTATATGGTAAATATATATCGTATGTGTTTATATATGTAAATATATAAATAAATGTATATTATATACTTATAAATATAAAGAATATACACATATAAATTTTACCATATATATGTTTTACATATATACATGTTTTACTAAGCCATTAAAAATTCTTTCTATGAAGTTGATCGAGGTCCTTGGAAAAAGTGTTATTATAAGAACATTAGACAATGATTCTCTCATCTTCCACTTCTCTCACCTGGAGACAATATTTTGTGCGAGGCGAGAGAACTTGGTGTCAAACCAGACTGATTTCAATTTCCAGCTCCCACACTTACTGGCTGCTTAACATTGGATAAATTACTTAACATTCTTCATTTCTTCCCTCATGTGTTTTTAGGATTATAACATAAATAATGTCATATAAATAATGTAAATAATAATGTAAACATATTTAGGTTTCCCTATTTTTAACTGCATGTATATTAACATTACAATCAGAAAAAATATTTTAACAGAGAAAAAGTACAAATAAATTCAATGTGTCCTGTGAAGCCATGCAAGTGACCCAGTAGGTGGTGCTGTCTGCTCTATGTCAGCAGACAGTGAAAGCTTGAGGTGGAAAAGAAGAGAAAAGGATGGTGGATGATGTGACACAGGGAGTGTGTTGACGTAGGAAATGTAACTCAGATGACAAGACTTTCCATCAATCTTTCCAAAAGCTCTATTAAGGCACTTATCACCATCCGGCATGTAGAGCCATATGACAGTTGAACTTATTTTAAAGAGGAAGATTCTACGGTTTTGTAGAATCCTTTCCAGCTCAATGAACACTTCTTTTATTCAATTTCCCGGAAGAAACAGAAGCAACAACCCAACTTGGATTTTACTCTCAATCAGCAGCGAAGTGGAACTTTTAACAAGAGTATATGCACATCTATTTTGTTAATGTCCTTGGATTCATGGTACATCCTCTGAAAGTTAAAAAAAATCTCCAAAATAGTATATTGGGAATTTACAGCGTCTCAAACTGGGGAAATTTCCACTGCTTTCAATACAAATTGGAGAATTATTGTATTTCGTTCTTGTAAAATCGGTTCTAGGAAAAGACGATAATTATTTCAAAATGATGGGAAGAGGAATATATAGAACTACGTCATTCTCTTGAATGGCTCTTGAAAGAAGTGAATTATGCGATGTAGAAGGCTCAATTGGGACACGTGAATTTTGCATCATACAAAAGATTGTGTTCCATAAAAGCTCTAATGCCTAGTTTATGTTACATTTTTCATTGGAAATTTCCTTCGAAATTCTATTTTACCACGAAATTTATTGCATGGCACCACTAAAAGAATTCCGTACTGTTAGAATATATTGACACGTGATCCTTTATGAGATGTTCTTGTTTTTACAGCTGAGGAGACTAATGTCCTGAAGTGCCAAATGATTTGTACCAAAAGATCTTTCTTAAAATCAGTCTATTTAAGCGATGTTTATTTAGTGATTTTTATGTGCCTGATTTCCTGCTAGCTTCTGGGACACACTAAGTTTCAGAGAGAAGAAGAGTTTACAGTTTAGTTGAGAAGGTATACAGTAGGAATTAGGATAAAGAATCGCAGTTTCAAACTGAGGTGTTCTTAATTGTACAGGATTTGGTGATGGAATAAAATAGGTGAGTGGCCTGCATACTTGGACTGGAACTGCCCAGGAAAAGTGACAGTTTGGCAGAGCTGAATCCTGAAGGATGGGAAGGAGCCCATCTTGAAAATGTTTAAAGGCAGGCAGGGAGGAAATGTCTAAACAGAAGAGCACTCATTAGAGGAGGTCAGGACCTGTATAAGAACTGAAGGAAATCTTGGGGGACTGGAATGCAGAGGGAGTGGGTAGGTCAAAATGTGAGGTTGTAAATGTGAGCAGGAGCCAAATCTATGACCTTGTAGTCCTGGTGAGAGATTGATAGATTCCTATAAAGTCACTGGGAAACTACTGGTTTAAACAGAATGGTGACATGAGGCATGCATCAACAGGTCAAGAAAGCATGCAGAGGTCAGAGGATGAGTGGGGAGGGCAAGATGGTCAGTGAGGTGAACAGTTGTTTTTTGTTTTTGTTTTCCTGGAGGAAGATTAGCCCTGAGCTAACAGCTGCCAATCCTCCTCTTTTTGCTGAGGAAGACTGGCCCTGCTAACACCCATGCCCATCTTCCTCTACTTTATATGTGGGACGCCTACCACAGCAAGGCTTGACAAGCAGTGCCATGTCCGCACCAGGGATCTGAATCGGTGAACCCTGGGCCACCGAAGCAGAGCATGCGCACTTAACCGCTGCACCGCCAGCTGGCCCGAGGTAATCAGTTTAAAGTCAAGGCAGCAGTGCCAAGAGGGGAGGAGGTGGCTTGCATGAAATGGTACAGAAGAAGAGAAACAGATGGCTTCCATCCGTGTTCTGGGCGTGGAAGCTCAGGGGCTTACTTTTGGATGGGCAAGGGCAGGTATGGAAGAGAATAAACCAAAAGTTTACTCAATGAGCAGAAGCGAGTAAGCATTCTTGTCATTAGGAAGGGAAAAAAGAACTCTAGTGAAGAAATCAAAATATCTGTTCTGAACATGAGAAACGGGGAATCTTGTGAGATATCTGAGTGCCTAGGTCAAGTGTCTGACACCAGAGCTCAGAGAAGAGGTAAAATTAGCAAGCTTCAACAGTATATGGTATTTAAAACCCAGAGAACGGATGGTTGCACCAGATTTAGAAGTGCCTAGACGTCATTTGTGAAGAAACACATTGTTCAAGTAGTATGTGTAGGTGGAGAATCCAGAATTTAACATTTTGAGGAACTGCCAAATTGCTTCCTAAAGCAACTGCCCCATTTTCCATTCCCACCAGCACTGTATCAGGGTTCCAATTTCTCTATATCCTTGTCAACACATGTTATCATCTTTTTTTTTTTTAATTTCAGCCACCCTGGGGTCGTGGTTTTGATTTGCATTTCCCTAATGACTAACAATATTGAGCATCTTTTCATGTGTTTAATAGCCATTTATATTTCTTCTTTGGAAAAAAGTCTATTCAAATCCTTAGTTCATTGTTTTTTAATGGGGCTATTTGTCTTGTTATTGCTGAGTGAATCTACCCTTAAAGTTTCTTTTAGTGGGGGAAATAAATTTAAGTTGATGGAAGAAAAATAAATCAAAGGGCATGGGGATTAAAGATGCACACCCAAAAGATGTTTGTAAAATACAGCTAGATATCCCTCCCTTGTCCTGGTGAGGATATTCATTCCTAAATCAAATGTTTTTGTTTCAAAGGTGTACACTGGCCTGCCTTTTTTGATCATGGACTTTTGGACTGAGAAAGCACACTTATTAACATATGTCATGTTTTGATGCAGTTTTGAATTGGACGGATACCAACAATATAATCTGTGGTTTGACCATAGAATAACACATGCTCTCAAGGAAATAATGTACTATGATCTGCTTTTATTCTTTATAATGGCCGTGGGCTGATTCCTTTAACTTAGTCACTCTTTCGGAACAGTATTTTTGATCACATTGTTTGCTACTAGGGCATAGCACCAAAGAAACCTCTGCTCCCATCTCCTGCTCTGATTGACAGGACACAGATGTCTGAAATCACATTATAACAAGTCATCCTTTTACGAGAAACTGCCTCCTCTCAATGGGCCTCTTTTAAGTTGCAAAATTACTGGAAAAAATATTCTCATATGAATTAATTTCTTCAATTATTTTCGAACTTATCATCATCTTTCTAGCAAATCTGTTGAAATGGAGTAAGGAAGTAGGGGCCAGGTAAGGCTTCACATATTCTGTGATTTCTCTCCGACTAAATCTTTGAAATATAAGTTAATTTTTCTTTCTCTTTTATTAGGTTTACAGTTTATAATCCAAAACTGTGATGGAATAGTTAAATATCGTTCAGCATCCCTTTTCATTCGTGTGTGATGGCAATGATATGTCTTTCATCTTTTTATTGATGTGGAGTTGAAAATGAAAGGGTTATCGTTTCTGCCATGTGAAGATTTCCAGAACTTGGCCACACTTCCTCATGCCAAATGTTTTAATGAAATTTGCTTAACTCATTTGTGCTGAAGTTTAAGACCAACTCTCCTCATTCTGCCTTTTGCGATGGTTGAAAGAAACTGCCCTCTTCTACCTCCTTAACATCTCTTCTTAGCCTCCTGCTAAATGCAGTGATGACATTTGTGCTCTGCACAGATATAGCCCACTGAAATATAAATGAGAACAGTCTCCTTTGCTATTTAATGGGCTAAAGTGAGTTAAGTCCTCTTATCATAATTTAGTTCTATATGATTCTCATGTAGTTAGTTGCATTGAGCATGTTATAGCCATAACGAACAAGAGATTTAGAACATCAAAGGAAGGAAGGGAGATATTTAATGTTTTATTGAGTGCTATCACCTACCAGAGTAAGTTTGATTAAAGGAGCAAAATCACTATTTGCATAAATTTGTTCCAGATTTTATTCATAGCCTCATGAATGAATGACTCCTCTTCCTGACTGGAAAGACTTACTTAACAATAATTTTATCAGATGAAGATTGTGAATTATTGATTTACACTCCAGAACAGTTCTTTCCCAGCAATAGTAGCAGTTTTTCCAATCCAGATCCCTCTAGCTCCTTCCTATATAAGACCCATCTTCTACACCCAGTGGTAGGGACCAATCGTTTTGTTCCAGCATCCAAACTATCCTCTTTCATTTTCTAACCTTTGGCAAGAGCACTGAAAGCAAATATTCAAGAGAATGGCAGGAAAGACCTAAGTAACTACCAGAATTCCAGAGGGCTGCATTTGCAAACAAGATACTTTGAACTCAGGGGTTGGCTTCTGCCAGTATTGGGGATGAGTCAAATAAGACAGAAATGAAATAGGAAATGGAAGAGACTCAGATATTTGAGCAAATAATGAGACATGTTTTGGGTCCTTGTAACACATTCTCCAGTTCTGACTTACTGCCTTGGACAATTATCTGCTGGACTTTATTTTTTCAAAACATTGGCCACCAATCATCCTCTCAACTGAAACTCATGATTCTACCTGCTCCTCGCATCCTGCATCCTTATGAGTTGTCATCTATTGCTTTATCACAAATTATAACAAATTTGTGGCTTAAGACAACACACATTATCTCACAGTTTCTGTGGGTTAGGAGTCCCGGCATGGCTTAGCTGGGTCATCTGTCTCAGGGTCTCTCACAAAACTGCCATCAAGGTGTGGCCATAACTGAAGTCTCATCTGAAGGCTTGATTAGGGAAGGATCCACTGCCAAGCTCAATCAAGCTGTTGGCAGAACTCAGTTCCTTGGGTGTTGTTGGATTAAAGATCTCAACTGGTGTTGTATCCTGATCAGGCTGCCATAACAAAATACCACAGACTGGGTGAGTTAAACAAGAGATATTTATTTCTTACAGTTCTGACGACTGGTAAGTTCAAGATCAAGGTGTCAGCAAACTAGGGTTTCATTCTTGGTCTTCTTATCTTGACATGCAGGTGGCCACCATTTCCCTGTGTATGTGCGTGATCTCTTCTTTGTGTGCGTGGGGAAGGAGAGAGCTCTGGTCTCTCTTCTTATAAGGGCAGTGACTCATCATGGTGGCCCCAACCTCATCTAAACCTAATTATTTCCAAAGGACTCCACCTCAAATACTATCAGATTGGGATTTAGGGCTTCAACATATGAATTTGGGTGGGAAACAAGCATTCAGTCCATTACAATCGGCCAGAGGCTACCCTAATTTCCCTGTTGTGTGGACCTCTCTAACATGGCTGCTTAATTCATCAAACCTTATAAGTGGAGAAGGTGATAGAGAGAGGGCTAGCAAGACAGAAATCAGAGTCTTTTTGAACTAATCACAAAAGTGACATCCTATCACATCTGCCCTCTTGTGCAGGTTAGAAGGAAATCACTGAGACAGCCAGCACTCAATGGGACAGAATTATGCAAAGATGTTAACACCAGGATCTGGGGTTCATCAAGGTTTATCTTAGAATCAGACTTCCACAGGGAGGTCCCCTTCCCAAACCCTTCAGCTTGATACTATCTGGGTGAGGTTCAGAAGTGAACAGAGATAAAGGATGCCCCCAGTTTATGTCTGCCTCTCAGCCTGGCATCCTCTGTTGATGGTATCTCCACAGGCCAAAAGATAATCAAAGGATATATAAAAATGATGGACTCTAAACTACTCATACAGAATTTAGAAGCTGAAGAATGTTAACCACACCCCCATAAAAATGCTTCAAGGATTACAGAAGGGAATGGTTCTTCCATATTCTTTGCCGCAACCCCAAATCTTTTCTTGTAAAGACAGTAACTAATTGATCCTGCCCTTCGCCCTTTCCAGATAAAATCTGATGGCAGACTCACTCACTCCTTTTGCTCCTTTTGGAGCCACCAAAACTAATACCCGATGGATCACATGCAATGAGATAATGGTGTGAGAAATGTAACATTCGTTCTTCAACATGTTGAGGAAATGTCAAACAATCCAAAGTGAGGGACATTCTCAAAATAACTGATCTGTACTCTTCTAATGTGTTAAAGTCAAATAAGACAAGTGAAAATTAAGGAACTGTCAGAGCTTGGAGGAGAGGAAGAAGACACACAAACTAAATGCAACGCAAGATGTTGACATTAGGGACAGGCAGGTGAAGGGTATGCAAGGACTCTTGATATTATTTTTGCAACTTTCCATGAGATTAAATTTATTTTAAGATTAAAATTTTACAAATATTTGGTCACATGATTTCAAAAATAATTTTGTTATTGTTATTGTTGCTGTTATCTTACTCAATTTAGATTGCTCAAAAGAATCTCATAAAATATGCTTTAAGACTTGAGGTTGAAAATTGTCAACAGTAAGGAAAACTTTCTAATATTTTCATTGACTGTGAAAGCAACTGAAGTACCATTTCTTTATGACATGGAAATTCAATGGATCAATCCTGTGAGCTTACAAATCAATAACAACCATCAAAAGTAATCATAATGGCGTCAAGATTCAGGGGTGATCTTAAATGATATATTTGTCAGAAACCAAAGCTGCAGGATAGCAACTGTTTTGAAATGTACAATACCTTATGAAATTTACTATTGATACTACCAATAAAAACAAAGTTTTCAAATTTGTAACAATGACTAAAAATTTGGAGGATAATGCACACAGTAATACAGGAAGAAAAACATTTACAAATTGATACAAAAAAATGAGAAATGATACCTACCCACTGTCTAATTTGAAAGAAACACTGTTCATTCTTCTCTGTAAAATTCACAGTGAAGTTTAAGTCTGTTATCAGTATATAATCAGACACCTCAATTCTGAGATAATTCAAGTTAAAAATAAAGTTACAGTGACACCTTCTCTAGAATTCTTGTCCCATTGTTATTCTATAGCACATTTTCTTATAAATTTTATTATAATGATTATTTACTCTTTTAATTATTGTAAATTTCAATGTCAGTTATGGCTTAATTATTGTAAATTTCAATGTCAGTTATGGCCATGCAAACATCTCAGTGCCACTTGTATGTTCCTACACAATGAACACAAACATAATTTCATCTTGGCCACGTACAGTTAGTTGGAGTCTACTTAAATGTCAAAGTTTTAAAATTTTTATTTAGAAGGGTACATTTGTATATAATATACAATATAATTGTATATAATTTGTGTATACAAAATACCTCAGACTGGGTGACTTAAACAAGAGACATTTATTTCTTACAGTTCTGAAGACTGGTAAGTTCAAGATCAAGGTGTCAGCAAACTAGGGTTTCATTCTTGGTCTTCTTATCTTGACATGCAGGTGGCCACCATTTCCTCGTGTATGTGCATGATCTCTTCTTTGTGTGTGTGGAGAAGGAGAGAGCTCTGGTCTCCCTTCTTATCATATAGCAATATAATCATATAATCAAACTAAATCATATAATAAAGAGAGCTTATCCACTGGGGATAATGAGTCAATATGTGTCCTCTTCTATTCTTCATCAGCATAAAAGGGGCTTCTTGTGCAGAAACACATAATCTGAGGTTTGTCCACAGAAAGCTGAATGGTGGTGTTGTTCCTGTAGATTATTTTCATGTCTATATTTAATGAAATATAAAAGAAGACTACTGGGCTGCAAATCAATTCTGAGTATTTGATTTGGTCCTCTAAGAGCTCAGGTGCTCCATGAACAATGTCTTGTCTCAAAGCCTTGCCCAGCCTGGCTTATGGTAGACTCTTCTTTGTCTGTTGAACTAACCTGAAGCATCTGCAAGGGAAAAAATAAGCATTGACGATTATGTAATTTCCACTATTGTTACATGTTAGATGAAGGTTTTCTGATTGTGTAATGATATAATCTAACATGGCCATAATCCATGTGCAATGAGACAACAATATCGGGAATATGACACTCTTTCTTCAACATGTTGAGGAAATATGAGAATTATTATCAGTATCTATTGATGGTTCTCAATGAGGGGATCAATTTTCACTTATATTTCTAGTGAACAGCCTCAAAGAATCATTGATGGCATGCATGACTTCCAAAATCCTTAAATTCCTTCACAATTTAAAAAGATGTTTAAGACAATGCTAAATATTTGCCTTTCAATTCCCCATTTCCATTAGAGTAAACTGGAGAGCCATGATGAGGTCATTATTTCATCTTCTCAATAATAAGAAGAAAAGCTTCTTAATAGGCTCCGATTACTTGCCTGAAACTTTACTTCCACTTTATCATCTAGCACTCATCATATTATCATGTTGGTATTATTAACTTTTTCGTACATCTGAGGTAATAGATATTCAGAGCGATGATATATGTCCTAAAGTTATAGAGCTCTTCTATGGCCAGTTTGAGGTTGATATTCACATCTGTAGCGCCCCAAAATTATTGCTCTTTTTCCTATGGTAATTCATTCCCTCATTACTTAGGTATTGTTTCACGTTTCAAGGTGTAAAGAAGATGGATGATTGAATGAGTACATTTTGAGTCACATGGAAGACATTGCATTCAAGTCTACAATGAATATTAATTCAAATATCAGGATTTGGAGCCACATAAACCTCTTTTGTTTCCCAATGATGAAACAGACCCCTAAGAGTTTCCACAGATACTCAAAGGCTGTGTTAGGACCTAAAAGCTGGATCTGTTGATTCACTTTAATGAGTACTAGCATATTGTATATCAAAAACTAATCTTAAGGCAGGACTGATTTTAAGAAGATTCCAGAATTCTACTTATAATATACAGGAAGGAAGCAGAAACTATACATACCACAAAATCCACAGTTAGCAGATACTATGAGTTATGCCATTTTCAGTAGATTATAAATTACAGAAGATTAAATGACAAATCAAGAAATTTCTCTTTAGCTAGATGAAGAAATAGTGTTGAGCCAGGCATGATGAAGCTTCAATGATTGGGAATGTTGCTGTCCTACCAGCCGTTTATTCTGAAAAATATAAAAGGCATGAAATAAAGAGCTCGAAGTCTGAGGAAATCACTGTTGTCTGAGAAGGAAGCAATTTCTTTGGACTTATTGACAATTTGTACTATGAGAATGTCACTCCTTCTTGCCAAAGAGGATATTATGTATACATTTGATATGTAACAAAATTACTACAAAATGAATGAGGCTGCTCAGTGGGTGCTAGAGACTGAATTGAATGTTTGTGTTCCAAGAAAATTCATATGTTGAAATCTAATCCCTAATGTGAGGGTATTTGGAGGTGGGGCTTTTGGGAGGTGATTAGGTCATGAGGGTGGAGCCCTCATGATGGATTAGTGCCCTTATGAAAGAGACCCCAGAGAGTTCTCTCCTTTCTCCTTGTGAGGACCCAGTTAGAAGATGACTGTCTGTGAACCAGGAAACAAGCTCTGCTCTTACAGACACTGAACCTGTCAGCACTTTGATCTTGGACTTCCCAGCCTCCAGAACTGTGAGAAATAAATTTCTGTTGTCTATAAGCCAATCCGTCTATGGTATTCTGTGACAGCATCCTAAATGGACTAAGACAGTGGGAGTTTTTTAAACCTATTCACCTCACAAATTTGTATATCATATAGATCTTTTACTGCAGATCTAGGTAATATTCTCTTAGGTTCTCAAGTAGACTTTACAATGACAGTTTCAACTGAAAGAGGAACAACTTAACAAAAACTTTGAAGATATTAGAAATGGTGGGGAGAGAGAGAATTTCTCCAAGTTCTCAGTAATTCACTCAAGGAATGTTGTGAGAGTCTCTACTCAGATGAACAGTTTGCTTCAAAACACATGTAAATGGGCTCAACACAAAAGTTTTGTGGTTGGAATACCAACTTTCACGAGCCACCATCTGGGGAATGTAAATAACACTCAGAAAAACTAGATGTCCAAACACTAAAAGAAAAGGTGCATTAACAGGGCAACTTACGACACTTATGACCTACGCAGCTCTCTCCTGGGTGCTAAGCAATATTTAACAATGTGGGACCCTCACTCCTTCATTCTACTCCTTTTTTCTAAATTCTCTTGGTTATTACTTTTTACTCATTTTATCTCATCTCCTCCTATATATATATATATACATATATATACACACACACATTATATATATACATTTTATATATGTATGATACATATACATAATATATATTGTATATTATATATAGTATATATTGTATAATATATATTGTATATTATGTATATGTATAATATATAGTATATATTATGTATACATATATAATATATAATATGTATACATTCCCATTCTCTTGCCGAATCATTATTATCATCATCGTCACCACCATTATCATCATCACCATCATCATCATCATCAACTTCATCATCACCATAACCACCATTATTACTATCATCACCATTATCATACTAATCTTTTTTTTGTTAACAATTAATTCAACAGTTCTCTGAATGCAAAGAAATTGAGATTCTTCAAGGCACATAACCAGGTTTTTCTTCTACTATATTCAAAAGGTCATATCATAAAGGATGAGGAAACTCTTTATAGAAATCTCGCTTAGAAATAATTGTGGAATCCAGACGAGCCCAGTTTGTGAACCCGCAGGTAGGAGACTCAGGGCCCAATACAGGAGGGCTAGCATCCTGATCTAGGAGAGTCAGGTGTTCCATAGGGAACAATCTCAGTATCCTTCACCTTCACTTCTTCTTTCGTTACTTACAGAACCAAGATGAGACACAGAGGCTTTCCCCAGTGAGCTGCTGAGAACATCTTGCGTACCACCCTCTCTACGTAAAGAGTTGGTTTAGTGAGACTCAGCTAAGAACTCCCATCGGTGGTTATAATTTGACTCCCATCCAGATGAACTCTTTTGAGTTTAATCCAAAGCAACACTAAAATTCATGTTTCCAAAATATAAAAATTAGTTTCATAGGACATGACTAACTATGAGAAGTTAAAAGTGAGTGGCAGCCAGCTATGGCAGCCATAAAAATGTATCGGGCACATCTTTGAGTGCATTATTGATTGAGGGTTCCAGCTGCTGCGCTCTGGAATTTATCATACCACTGCATTTGAATCAAATGTAAGCCTTGCAGGGTCTGCTTCTTTTCAGTGCTTGAAAGTAGCAGGAAGATTAAGGCAAGCTTATTTCTGGGTGTCACAGGATGCCTTTGTCAGTGATTTGTGACTGATTTGAGAATCTTCTGACACATTTGTGGAACTCTTTCAACTGTGCTGCAAGCTAAGATATTTCCTCACCACTACCCTTCCTTCCTTCCATGGGTCAGACACTCATTACGGTCCAATGGCTCCCCCAGTACCTCCTGGTCCCCTCCCCATGTTCTGTCACAAGCATCCCCCTAATAAATATTTTGCACATCTAATCCTGTTTTGTCTGTTTCTCAGAGTGCCTGGACTAACATATAAACCTTGATTAAGATTATTTAAAGAAAAAAAAGCAGCAAAACGAGGACCAAAATAGATATACCTTTTCATTCCTGCTTTAAATTATGTGTTGCACCTGTAATTTTTCCATGGAAAATGGAAATAGTAGTTCTCTATAATTTTAAGTCTATTATTCAAAAAAGGAACCAACTCTAGAGTATTCTTTGTTTTTGCTTAACTTTTGAATTCTATCATAGGCATTTACCACCTCACATGAAACAATATCACCAAGAATGTCTCCAACTTGACACCCAGCACAGTACTACTCACAGTACCACTAAACAGCAGGTACCTAAGATTCCATCTGAAGCGCTCAGCATTCTCTCAGATTTCAGTACTGTGCATTCTACTGCTGAAAATACATTTCTATGTGAATGCTTTGCCTTTACCTCAAGTTCACATAAAACTGAACTCATTAATTTCAGTCAAAGTTGGAATCATCTCTCCTGTGTCTTTACCTTGGTAGCAGCCTTTTTCCACAGATGGTGTCAATTTAAGCTCCTCCAAGCAGCCTTCAGGTGGAGCCCTGAACCACTGGCGCTGTGCTCACAGATGTCTCAGAGTTTGCTTGTTTCTGGTGGGTTTCATTCAGTCCATGCTCGGCTCCCACGAATAACCCATTTAATAGATGTGAGATGGGAGACATTGATACCTTGACCTAACTGAATCATTCACTCGACCCTTGATGATAAGGTAAAAAAGATTCCTAATTAAATATTGTAAGTAGATGGAAACTAGTATAATTCCAAAGGGTGGATGGATGATTCCAGGAAGAAAAAAAGAAAGAAAGTCCTCTAGTGTATAAAATAACTTTAACTTCTTCATTCACCCCTGAAGCTCATCCCATCTCATTCCATCATCATCATCACATGTCCGATCATTAACCCTTGTCTCTGGGAGAAGGTGAGGGCTTGCACGAGGCTCAGTGATGACTGCTTTAATCTCCTGTTGCTGCTGTAACAAATTACCACACACTTAGTGTCTTAAACAATGCAAGTGTATATCTTGTTCTGGCATTCTGGATGCCTCGTGAGGCTAAAATCAAGGTGTTGGCAGTTCTATGTTTATTCCTGGAGTCTGTAGAAGAGACTATCTTTCCTTGCCCTATCCAGAGTCTGGAGGCTTCCTGCATTCCTGGGCTCATGGCCCTTTACACCTTCAATGTCAGCCATGAGCATTTGAATCTCTCTCACAATATCATCTGTGTGATACTAACTTCTGCCTCCCTCTTCCACATTTAAGGAAGTGATTACATGATGCCCACTCAAATAATCCAGGATAATCTCCCTGTCTTTAAGTCAGCTATCAATTTTAATTCCATTGGCAAACTCACTACCATTCTGCCATGTAACCTAAGGTATTCACAGATTCTGAAGGCTAGAACATGGACATAGTTGAAAGGTGGATTTATTCTGCAAATCACCATGGCCGTTTCCCATATGTCTTACCACTGAAAGGAGAACAAATTTAAAATTTGACACAATCATTTTGACATGGTTCTTTCAAACCAGCCAGGCACGAGCGTTCTTTGCATAAAAGAGCTGAGTCCATTTTATTCCCTCAAAATACCACAACACTCCAGCCCCAGAAAGAGCACTTGATTACTTCATCTCCCAAATTCCAGAGATCAAGTTGAAAAAGAGGATGATAATTTGGTAATTTTTAGCACTGTGATTCTTCATATTTTTAATCTGAGAAAACTAACCTCTAGCTTAGTAAAATTATGTCAACATGTCTCATGGTTGAAAATTTTAAACCTCACCCAATCCGGTGATTCGTATTTAATTGTCTACTAGAGAATTTATAGTATTGGTTTAACCATAATAGGTGGAGTAAAGAAGCGAGCCAAGAGAGGAGAAATCCTGTCATGTTGAGGAAGTGCCCAGGGAGAACCAGAAAGGAGGGTAGTAACATAACATTTCAGACTCAGCATGATCTGCAGGAACTCTGAAGTGTAAATCAAGATTGTTCTTAGTTTTAATCAAGGAGGATAGACTTTCATATGTGCTAATGGTCACCCTACGGGAAGTAACTCGAAGATAGCTCTGGGTTTCTGCACTTGTGGATGGAGATCTCAGCAGCCTAAGAGTAGTTTTCTCAAAAGAGTTACAGAAGTGGGGAGTTGAACAAAACACACACGCACACAACACACTCATAAACACACACACACACGATATGTCATGGTGCAGAGTAACAGTTTAAGGATAAAAGTAAACCAAAGGGTCTGTGTTTCCACACATACTATTTGCTAAACAAAATATTGATAATATCCTTATATTAAAGGAGTACACTTTGGAATGGTAGACATTTGAACAAAAAATAAATCAAGAATGTGTTCCTAATTGGGGTTTATTAAAAAATAGTGTTGGTATTGCAAAATGCTTTATTTTTTCCTTCTACATGTAAGCTCACAAGCTATCACCTTTCAAGAAAAAAAGTTTTACAAAGGACAGATCATCCGTGTCAAAAATAGATCCCTTAGTGCTTTACCTGCTCTGTCATGGGAACTTTGTGACAGCTTTTGGCAAACTCAAAATGCAGTAGTATGATGTCTGGGGGAATCTGGTCTTCAAGAATGCACTGACTGTCTTATGCTTTGGTCCTGTCTTCAGTGGTTGCTAATATACTGAGAAGACAATTCAGTCGTTACAACATATTGTGAAAATTCAGCAAAGTACACCCATCACTGAAGTGTTTTCAAGTGGACTTCCAAGTAAGTCTTAACATTTGATTGATTTCAGAATGCAATTTAGTGAGAACTGAAGAATTTTCAGAAATTAGAGAGTAAGCGTAGAATACCTGGACATCATGGAAGAGATTAAAGCCCCCTTTGGAAATGTATTGCACTCATTTTGATGGACCACAGGGTACAGTTCCAACTCTCTTTAATCAACAAAGCAATCTTCATTCCACCTCCAGACCTCATAAAAACAAATGATGTTGGCATTGTAGATTTTTGCATCTTCTCTATCAGGGCTCTGCAACCTAAGGCCCAGGTGCCCAGTGCAACCCACCCCGTTTTTATAAATAAAGTTTTATTGGAACACAGCTATACCCATGTGTTTATGTATTATCTATGACAGCCTTCTCACTATGATGGCAAAATCGAGTAGTTTGCAGCTAGAGCCAAATGTATTTACTATCTAACCACTTAAAAGAAGATTTCCAATTGCTGTCTAGATAAAAGGCAGTTCTATTATTTTCCCCACACCACGGCTTGTGAATGCAATTGTCCAAAATAGCAGTAGTAATTTCTGGTATAATAGAATTTTGCTGTGAAGGATAAAGGCTTGGGACATATCCACACCAGTTCCTGTGATTAATAGATTAATTTATTATATAGAGTGATATTTTGAACTCAGAATGTCAGAAGTGACATTGGAAAAAAGAAGAGTTAAGTCTTAATTAAACACAGCACAGCATCTCAAAGACCCATTTCACATTCGATTAACACAGCATTTAATGACGCCGGAACTAGTTCAGAATTATCACATTGACATAAATTCCAGCTGTTTTCTACTGTGTTGTCTTTATCTATAACCACAGCTGGGTCCAATCAGGTCGAGTGTTACCATTAAGCTATTCTCCAAACTATTTTCAAAATAGAGAACAGAGCATGAAATAACCTTCAAATCATTCCTCATGCCTTTGTCATTAAAAAGTAATTTCCTCCCAAACCCTCCCAAATCATTTATCACTCACCTCCTTAGTGAGAACTTATATTCTGTAAATGTTCTCAAAACTTTTTGACCCAAAAACTAATCATGTTTTGGTTATATGAACATGTTAGTTTACATTATTCTAAGCCTTAAAATCAGTAATTTGGCTACATTTTATATGATTTCCCTTGACAGTAGCGTTTAGATTTTGTTGTATGAACTTTAATTCTGCAGTCTATACATTTGGTCTCTTTTTTGTTATAGTAATCCCTAAAGTTAATCTTAATTTACTCACAAAATAGGGTTGTCTGCATTTTTAATTCCCTAAGTATAGCCTTGCAACTTGACTTATTTGACTGGAAAGTTTTCCTAGCATAATCACTGCCCTTTATATATTTCTGGTAACATTTTCTCCAAGCTTTGTGTTCTAATGTGTTCTGAATGCTAATTCTATTGATTAGAATCTCTTAATTATTTTAAACATTTTTCATGTAAATGCATAGCAATTTTTTTTTTTTTATAATACCCTACAAATGCCATGTCTAAGTTATGGGCCATAGTGTAAGGAGTTCAGAAAGCTCTTCTAAATAGTAAGTAATTTGGTAATTAAACTGAATTATATTCAGAAATATACAAACAGGAAACTTATTTATGCTTAAAGGTAATGAGTGAAGAATATTTCTAAATAAATATTTCTAAGTAAAAGTGACTCCCATTCAGTTGCCAAGTCTGTATAACGCATATACATGACTTTAAAATATTTATCATAAAGGATATTAAACTTTAAGAAACTATATACGCACTCCATCTTGTGGCTAAGAGCTTACTTGGCATATATCTCCATGATTATTCCTTGACTAAAAGTAGGTGGACTTTCAGAAAAATGCCCTAAAGCACATACATACAAAAATGTGCACACTCATGGGCTTCAGATAGAGAACTTCCAGTTTACAGTTTAGTAGGGAAGACACAAAATCCAAGATCAAGAAACTGTAATTAAAGACAGAAGCATAGTACACTGTTGGTTCCCTAACAACTAGCAAACTCTTCTTTCTCTTTGTGGAGGAACTCTTGTAGCAGGAGGCACTGCAGGGGGATTTCTTTACAAATCATTGTAGGGAATAGTGAAACCACAAATGTTAGTGTAGGAACCCAGGGCTAGCAGCAGCAGAGCTGTCACTAGGTCCAAAGAAATGAAGAAAGAGAGAGGTTATCAATGCCCGAAAGAGGAAGCTTTGGGTAGGGGTAGCTGTGATGTGACCTTCTGAAAAATCATGATAAGGCCACTTCACAGATTTAGAAACACGAACTCCCTTTTTCCTGCCAGAGATTTCTGTTGGAATTACCAACCAGGCTTCCAGCTCTCTGAGGAGCCCACTGATGTAATCCATACGGTTCAGCCACAAGGGAGAGAGAAGAATAGACAATGGGTCTGAAGAGGCAAGTAAAAGATATTTTTCATAATTTTGGCATTTCTCGATATGAACCCAATCCTAACATGTTTCAAAGAATCATGATCCTATTCTTTGATCCAAGGATGATTATTCTCGGTGTAAGTCATTCTCAGACATCTCACCACTCTTTCTTGAGATTCTTTAGGAGTGAGAATCTAAAACCAATAGAAAGTTTAAATAGCTTATATTGTGGGACTTCTGGGGAAGGCAAGAGGAGACAGCTTCTCTTCTACCACTAGACATTATTGTGTGTACTGTGTATTTATTGTATTGTTCCATGATGTATAGTATGGTGTGTAGGACTGGAGCTGCCATCTTGGGAAAGGAAAGGAGCTACCTTTAGGAGAAAGATGGCAGAGTGGAAAGATGGAAGGAGCATGAGTCTTTGCAAGTATTGTTGAGTCACTGGATTTGTCAACATGGGAGCCTCATGCTTTGGTAGTTAATTCTTTGTAGGATAATACGATTATTCTCATAGTTAAAGCCATTTTGAACTGGGGATTTTTGTTACTTTCAGCCAAAGGCATTTCAATCTGTACAGGTTTCATTAAAGGCGTTATGTGTAACCTGAGTGGTAAGTTGAGACCATTTTATGATGCCAAGGTTGTTGGAATGCTTGAATGGAAGGAATTTCATAATGAGGACTAATTAAAGTTATTAAACATTGGAGTGTCTTGTAGAAAGGAATACATATTGTGAGGTGAAGAGTGAGATACAGCATAGAGAGATGAGCAAAAGCATTTATGCAGTAATTGAAAAGTGAAGTGTCAAGAATCTGAAACAGAATAGAAATCTATGAAATAGAAAGTAAAACTATAGGAGAGGGGCCAGCCCCATGGCCCAGTGGTTAAGTTCGCATGCTCCGCTATGGCGGCCCAGGGTTTCTCTGGTTCAGAGCCTAGGTGCAGACATGGTACCACTCTTCAGGCCACGTTGAGGCAGCATCCCATGTACTACAACTAGAAGGACCCACAACTAAAATATACAACTATATGCTGGGGGGATTTGGAGAGAAAAAGCAGAAAGAAAAAAAAAATGATTGGCAACAGTTGTTAGCTCAGGTGCCAATCTTTAAAAAAAATTAAAAAGAAATGATTGGCAACAGTTGTTAGCTCAGGTACCAATCTTTAGAAAAAAAAAAAACTATAGGAGAAATTCACTGAAAAATACAAAACTACAAGACAGATTGGGGCAGGATCAAGGAAAGGAAGAAAAAGAATACTAATTAAAAAAAATGGTCCCAATTATGTCTTTCTTTAAAGCAATTGAAGCACTTGATAGATTTTTTTAAGAAACTAATCTATACTTCAGATTTTATTGCAACTCAAATTGTCAATGTAACAAAAATCATTCATCTGAGGGTCGCTTTCTTTCAAGGATTATTAATGCAGATGTCAAAATTTCAACATAGTAAATAAATATGGATTTGATGAACAGGAATAGATTTTCAAAAAACAAAATAAATTGCCAGGAAATTAAATAATCTTCTCAATGTCCTTAAACTATGAAGGTAAGATAGTGAAATTATTTTTCATTGTTTTTTTAACTCATGGCCAACAGTATTTAGCAAATGACCAGACATTGTGCTGAGACTAAGTATGTAAGGGATGAGAAATACAGGGCTGCCTTCAAACAGTCTACAATGTAAAGGTTAAGAACCAACAAACAGTTGAAACACAGTGGAGAAAGTATCGTAATTTAAGTATACCTGGTGTGTGAACTGAAGTTCAGAGGATTGTCATCTAGCAAAGCTTGGAGTGGGATAGAAAAGAGGATCAGGGCACTGTTTCTGGAGAAAGTGAGCCTAAGGTGAATTTGGAGGAAAGACAATGAATTAAGGAGGAGAAGGGATCCACGAATATGACATTCTTTCCAAGAATGAAGTTGGCTGCCACAGGCCGTTAGGCATGGCTGAGACATAAGCCGCTTCTTCAGGAAGGGAGCTAAGTAGGGCTACAGACGTATGGCCACATCAGAAGGAGTTTGTTATTCCTAAATGAGATGCCTTGTTCTTTTTTCCTCACTTTTGTTTACAAAGGAGACTTGGCTGCTCACAAGTAAATGTTTCATGTAATTTCTTAAGCATTTGAGATGCTTCAGGAGCATCTAAATAAGTATCATTTGTTCTAGCAAAATCAACCCATTATTTCTCCCCTGGGGAGTGTGTAACCAAAGGATCTAAGGTTATACCTGTTTTCACATCTTTTTTCTGCTTGCTAGGAAATAAAAAATGCAATTTTAGTATTAAAATTATAGTCATTTCTTTCACCCCAGATTGAATTCATTCAGAGACTTCTTACATTTCCATGATTAAAAGAATGTGTGTGTCTGTGTCCTATAAGTGAGTCAACATTTATGAGAGTTGATAAACCTATCAGGGTCAATAAGAACAAATTGCTTGTACATATGTTAATATGAAATCACTTATGCGAGTTTGATTTGTGTAAAATAAATCATTAACATGTACATATTTAATTTCAGCTTCAAGTGATGCGGCTCTTGAAACAAGATTTGTAATCCCAAATGTTCTCACTTGTTATTTTTGTAAAGACCAGATTGAAATTTAACCATCTTTATCCTAAATCAGTGGACTGTCAGAGTAAACTAGCTCTTAGAAATAAAATTAGATTGAAAAATATTTTAATGCCCCCTTCTAAGTATGAAATTATAATATTAATGAAACTATTATATATCCTTCTGAAAAGAAGCTTATGAATATGACTTTTCTGCTCTGTCTCAACATAAAATCACATTAGGGATGTACTTTGTACATCTTTGTGGTTAGACAGTCTGAAACCAAGGTTGTGCAATTGCATGGATTCAATAACTTGGCGAAAGCTTTTGTTTTCTTTAAATTTTCTACTTAGTTTTTGAACAATCTGAACCTTGAAAGGATTTATCAGAAGGTGAAATCTTTGCTTTTACAGAAATCTTTGCTACCATCTGTAAACAGTAATTACTAGTCTTTATTTTAGGAATTGACATATGGGTTTCCTAAATTATAAGAAATTATTTTTTTTTTGACATTTCTCATGATATCAGCAAGGTTAGACAAGATATCATCATTTAAGCAGCAATTATTCACATCTTTTGAGTCACAAATACCGATGAGTATCTGACCAAAATTATTTACCTTGATCAGAAAAATATACATATGTGCCATTGCATGTAAGACAACTTCAGGGATTTTCAGCCTGTATGTGGATCACTGCTTAAGAATGCTCCCTTCAGAAAATAAAATATCCTTGGAAGAACAAGCTGCCTTTCTTAATTTGGGAGAAAGACGAACTTAAAGAAATAACTACCAGCAATGATTCACAATGAAAATGTGTTACCAGTATTCCTTGAAATGTCTGCACATAAAAGAAAATGATTTTTCATGGCCTTAGTGTTCATGTCGATGTTATAAGAATAATATGCAGCTCTGAATGCTCAAACAGAAGTTTCCAAAGGTGGATGTTTCTTAGGTAAAAGTCCTAAGTAGTATCCAACACCAATGGGTTCTTCAGTCGGTTCCCGGTGGGTACCACAGTGGCGAGTTGGCTTTTGTTGTTGCTGATTTTAGACTTCAGATTCGTTACCAAGTTCTGTCTAAGAATATTCAGTCAATAGAAAAAATACATATGTTAAGTAATATTAAGGGGATTCCACTTTACTTTGGACCATTTAGATTTCATGTCTGCTTCCTTGAGTTGTTCCATATTGTAATTTCTTACAATATTAAAATCAAATACACGTAGATAATTCAGTTCCAATTAGCATGATGGTTCAAAATTAATGTTTCTTTTATGTTTGATAACACACTATACAATCAATGATCTTCACGATTGTGATCCTGAGTTAACAAGAATAAGTGAAATTAAACTGGAAAAAAAACGTTAAAAAGATAAAGAAACAGTGTCATGTTCATAGAATGGAGTACCTCTCAGGCATTAAACAAACCAACAAAAACAGTATTGATTTGACAATAGCGTAGATGAACCTCAAAAGCATTTGTTCAGTGAAAGAAGCCCAACACCACTAGTATCTACTGAGTGATTCCAGCGATAGGAAGTCCAAGATCAGGCACAACTAATCCACGATTATCTTGAAATAGTGAATCTTTTGGAAATGGGCATGAAGAACCTTCCTGGGATGATGGAAATGTTTTATATCTTGTTCTGCGTGATACTCACAAGGATACATCTGTTCGTCCACATTCATGAAGTTACGTACTTAAGACGTATGCATTCTATTGTGCATGTATCGTACCTTATCGAGATACCGTTTTTAAGATAATAAGTTAAGTTAGCATCTGCGAAAATGTATTTATGGAAGCAGCAATTCGACAGGGTTTTAATAGATGTTATGCAATAAATTTTCTACATCAGATAATACCCTATGGGACTATTGTATCTGAAAACACAATTTGAAAAACGCGCTTAAGCAGCACTGAGTATTTAAAGGAGACATTAAATTATAACCTGCTTTTTCAGAAGTGTTTCCCTCCAGAATGTTTAGAGTTTGGAAAACTGACTTGAGTGGAAGAGCTCATTGATTAATGATTCCAGATAAATGACACTTACTGCAGATAGACGAAGAAGTAAAGATTTGAATTTCACTGTTTGCACCATCAAACTCATTCCAAAAAACTAAATTTCAGTGAATAGAACTAATCAAAAAATGAAACAAAATTTGTTTATTTTGTTCACCCACTAACTTAAGACATGTGTAATAGACTGGTAATAAAGAAGAAATCCGGTTGCTTATTTTCTTAATGATGCTATGGAAATATCTTTTCTTTATTTTTCTCTTTTAAAATTAATTGAGAGCATCAGACTCTCTGGCACATGAATAGATGATTTAATGACTCTTTAGATGAACACAAGTGCACGCTTAGAAATGTATGACATGATGAAATGTCATATATAATGTCATACATATTGAAATGCATGACGTAATGACTCAATTGCTAATCTAATTTGATTATCTTACCTACAAAATCATGATAGCCTAGAAAAATTATCTTTCCATTTGGTAGACATCTTAAATAATTGTAATTATTTTGGGAGAAAAATGTGAAACTTTGAGCTCTTTGAAAGCAATATAATGCTGTGGATCTCCTGAGTGCATTCTAGATTTGAGAATGCTGTGATAGTCCACGTTAAATCGGTAGTGGTTCATGTTTAAGCCTACTCATTTCATGAAAATTCATGAAAGTGGATCTTTCCCCTTAAACTCTCAAGACATACTAAATCTGAAAACTTGGATGCTTCCAAATGAGGCTGAAATGCTTTCCTATACTTTCTTAGCAAAGTAATGTGTGATGAGGATTGTGACAGACCCTTTTAACTTGATCTTTGCATCGCTGCTTGTCTCTTGTCTCAACAGATTTTTCTCTGACATTTGTAACTAGGACCGCAGTTCCATTTTTGTCTGTCACTGGTAAACAGGTCTGTTATTTATATCAGCTACAGCCCACACTTGGCAGGAGGTCAGGGATATGTTCTCCCTGGAGCCTTGAACACCCAGCTTACTCAGAAATAATTGGTGATTTCACATTTGTCATCACAAATTGAACAAGAAACCATTTAAATTCTGTGGTTTGTTTTAGCATTCAATTAGAGTACATTAAAATATATGAAGCTGACATTGCCTGAATAAAAATGGGATATGATTTAATAGGATCTGAATCTGGAAGTAAACTTGCTCTCACCAATCGCCACTCATTCCATACATCTTTTGGCTACTGGCTGAACAAGAGATCACAATCATTCTCACTTTTTTTTGTTTCTTACTCCTAAAACACAGCAGAACATGCCAATAGATAAAATAATATGTTTTACGTATCATTTGTAGAAAAATATAACCCAACGAAGAATGGAAACTTCCCCAGAGATATTGGTAGGGTTCAGACTGGAAGGTTTGGGTTTTTTTTTTTTTTTTGTATTTGCAAGCTAATTCTCATTCTAAAATGTCAAGTGTATCACAGTTGATACACTCGTTTACATTTGGTTCTGAAATAGAATTTGTGCTAGATATTAAGTCATTTGCTTCTGTGTTTCTGTCTTTTTTTCTTTCATCACCTTGTGTTGAGAGAGGTAATTTTCTTTCAGGTTTTATAAAGAGGCATTGAATGTGGATTAAAGTATACGTATTTATGGAGGTATTATTTGCACACAAAAAACACATGATTTTAAGGACTCAGTTTGATACTTTTTGTCAGTTGTATACATTCATATGACAATTAGCCAATGTATGCACGGAACATGTCCATTACCATAGAAGGTCCTCACACACACCCATGCCCTGTCAGTTCACTCCCCATCAGAGGCAACCATTGACTAGCTTCTGTTGCCCTGGAAAAGTTTTCCCAGTTCTTGTATTTCTTATTAATTAGATAATACCATATATTTGTCTTGTTTAAAGTCAATATGACATTTTTGAGATTCATCATAATGTTGTGTGTATCAATAAATCACTCGTTTTCATTGCATGTTAGTACTGCCTTGGGCAATAGACGCTGTAATTTTTCTTCTGATGTTGGACACTTGGGTTGTTTCCAGGTTTTGGCTATTACAAATATAGATTCTATAAACATTTGTGTGTATGTCTTTCATATGGAAGTATTTCTTCATGTTATTTTGGACTTGTTGAGTCATACGGTTTTTATACTTTCAGCTTTATAAGAAACTACCATATAGTTTTCCGAAAAGGTTGTCCAATTTTGTACTCCCTCACCGTGTATGAAAATTCCAGTTGCTCCAGGTCTTCCCCAATATTTGGAACTGTCACTCTTTATAATTTAGACCATTCTAATAGATATGGTTTCAATTTAATGTTGAGCAAATTTTCAGGTGCTTGTTGGTAATTTTTATGTATTGAATTGTGAATTACCTATTCAAGTCTTTAGCCATTTTATTGCATTGTTTATCTTTCATTGTGTATTTGTAAGAGTTGTTTATATATTCTGGATATGAGTGTTTTGTTATATATACGTATATATAACAAATATAAATATAGTAACAAATATGTTATATATATGTAATTTTGTCCATCTATGGTTAGCCTAAATATTTTTACAATGGTATCTTTTTTTTTTTTTTCAAAGATTTTTTATTTTTTCCTTTTTCTCCCCAAAGCCCCCCGGTACATAGTTGTGTATTCTTCGTTGTGGGTTCCTCTAGTTGTGGCATGTGGGACGCCGCCCCAGCGTGGTCCGACGAGCAGTGCCATGTCCGCGCCCAGGATTCGAACTAACGAAACACTGGGCCGCCTGCAGCGCAGCGCGCGAACCTAACCACTCGGCCACGGGGCCAGCCCCTTTACAATGGTATCTTTGATAAGCAGTCATTAATTTTGATTGAGTATAATTTTTCCATTTGTTCTTTTATAGTTGGTTGTTTTTGTGTCCTGTCCAAGAAATCTTGCTACCCCATGGTCAAAGTGAAACTCTCCTATATTTTCTTCCAGATTCTTTCTTTTAAATTCAGGTATATATCTTATCTAGAATTAATTATTAGATGCTGTGAGGTAGAAGTCTAGGCTCACATTTTTTACAGTTTACCAGTTGTTCCAACATCATTTATTGAAAGCATTTAAATATGCTTGGGTCTATTTCTGGATACTCTATTTCTTCCTGTGGTCTACTTATCAATCTTTATGCCACAATGACACTATATTGATAGTAGTAGTATGGTAGGTCTTGCTATCCGCCTTTTGTTCTTCTTTTTCAAAGCAGTGATGCAACAACCTTTCTCTATGTTGCTGAATTCAATTGCCTAATATTTTGTTAACTATTCCTGCATCTATATTCATGAAGTTATTGTTCTATAATGTTCCTTTCTTGTAATGTATTTATCAGATTTTGGTTTCAAGGTAATGCTAGATTTTTTAGAACAAAGTGGAAATTGTTCTCTATTTTTATTTTTCAGGAGTGTTTATGCAGTATCGGTATCCTTTCTTCTTTAGATGTTTTAGAGAATTTACCAATAAATCTAACTGGACCTGGAGATTTTTTATGGTATTTTTTATTATTATGTATCAAACTAACTTAATAGTTATATATCTGTTTCAATTTTATTTCTCCTTGTGTTAGTTTTGACAAATTGTGTCTTTCAAGGAAATGCTTATTTCAAGGAAATGCTTATCTGTTTCCTCCATTATTATCATAAAGCCATTCAAAGTATGCCCTAATCCTCATTTTAACATTTGTGATCCCTTTATCATTCCTGGCATTAACAATTTGTCTTCTTTCTTTTTCTTGATCACTTTTTGTAAATGTTTATCAATTTTATTAAATTTCCAGAAAAGCATTTAACAATCTTTATACCTCGATTTTGCATGTCTACTAAAATATTAATTTCTGTATTTATTTTTATCATTTAATATCAACTTGCTTTAGTTACTTTTGCTTTTCTTCTTTTGGCTTGCTAATGTGGAATCTGAGTTTGCTTGTTTAATACTTTTCCTTAAATCTAAGCACTATTTATCTGCATCCTACGTATTTGATTTGTGGTCTTTACGTCATCACACAGGTCAATATTTTCTAATTTTTCTTGTGATGTTTTCTTCGACTTCCAGGTTTTTAAAAATATTTTCTTACTTTCCAAATATATCGATTTTCTCTGTTTCTCTCTGTCTCTTTCTCTCTCACAAAACACACACACCTACATACACTGCTCGTGCTTTGTTAAAGTCCCTTGGAGACTTTTCACCAATTTAATTGCTATTAATTTATAATTTAATATCCTTTTAGTCAGTGAATATACTCAGTATGATTTCAATCCTTTAATGAACTTTGAGCTTTTTTTTAAGGTGCAGCACTTGATCTTAGTGCATGTTCCATGTGCACTTGAAAATCAATGTATATTCTAAAGTTACTGGGTATACTGTTACATAATGTCAATTAGGTAAATTTCATTGATAATGTAGTTCAGATCTTCCATATTTTTACTGAATATTTGTTTGCTTGTTCCATCTGTTATTAAATGTGAGTGAATTTTTCCTATTTCTCCCTTTAGAACTACATTATTTCCCACATTTTAATGCTTCGTAATTAACATCTCTTACATTGCAAGTCTGCTGGGGAACAATTTTTTCAGCAATTTGCACTTTTCATTTCATTATCTTCTGAGTTCCCCTGTATATGGTGAATTGTCAGATTTCATCCCTCTTTGTTTCCCTGAATATAATGTGTCTTCTTTCTCTGACTGCTTTAAAGTTTATCTTTAACTTTGGTTTTCATCAGTTTGACAATGGTGTGGCAGCTGCAGTTTCCTTTATATTTATCCTGTTTGGGGACTGTCTAGCTTCTTGCCTTGTTTGGGTGATGTATTTTATCAACTTTAGAATTTTTTGGCCATTTTCTTTTCCAATATTTATTCTGCCCCGTTCCATGTCTCATCTCTTTCTGAAATTCCAATGTACATATATTACAGCATTCAGTATTGTCCATCAGATGTCACACGCTCCATTTTGTTTTTTTTATTCTTTTATTTAAATTTTTTGTTTATTGGTTTGAATACTTCTCTATTGATGTGTCGAAAGTACATATACTTTTCCTTTTGCTGTTTCAGTCTCCTGTTGAACAAATTTAGTGAATATGCCATTTCTCATACTATAGTTTTTAATTTGCAGTATTTCCTTGTGGTGACTTTTTATAGTTTTTGGGTCTCTATCAAAATATCCACTCTTCATTCTTTTGTTCATCTTCTACATTATCTACTATAATCTAGCTATCTATCTGTCTATCTATCTATCTTAGTTATTTTAAATACTTTGCCTTATAATTTCAATATCTGGACCATCTCTGTGTCTGCTTTTATTAACTGTCTTCTCTATTAAGAATGGGTTACACATTTTTAGTTCTTTGGATTTCTCTTGATCTTTGATTTGCATGCCAGCAATTCCACATAAAAGAATAGTAGAATGTGAAATATAATCTTTTACTACAGGGAAAAATGTGTCCATTTTTTCTATCAAGCCCCTAGGGTGTGAATCTGAGTCAGTCTGACCTCTGGCTTAAAGAAATCTATGCTTTTTGCAGCTTTGGTTTGATCTAATTTACTAACAGCTTCAGATGTTTTAAGAGCATGCTCTAGGCTTTATTTTCAGCATACTTTACAGCCGAGCACTTGCATGACTTCTTTCCAGGGTGGTCTCTCTTATTTACAGCTTTTAGATTTGCTGAGGATTTTCCCTTTGTTCTCTAATCCTGCTTCTACATTTGTGTTTTTGAGAGAGCTCTCTTGCCCTGATGCCTTTCCCCCAGCCTTTAGAGGACCATTGTCCTACGATCTCTGAATATCAGGAATGCTTTGGAGTAACTCTCTACGCTCTTGTTCCATGCTCCAGCCTTCAGAGTGTGGTTCTGTGATACCTGAGTGAGGTTTGAATACCCTGTAGGGGACATATACCAACTGTCTCCCCCTGCCCCCTGGCATGCGCACGCATTCAACAGAGACCTGGTGTTAAGAGTTAGTGTGAAATGCAGATTCCCTTTTTGGCTGACCCTCCTCAGAATTCTAATGCATCTCACCAGCCCACGTGGTTATAGAAAGTTAGTTGCAATTTTGACTTTTGAACGGATCTTTCCCTTTGTCTTCTTGCTGTCTGCCTTCTCCCACTTCTTCTTTCATTCCATCAGGGATAAGAATAGCCATTGGTCATTTCTCTCATACAAACAGCTCATCTCTTTTATAATTTAATTTAGGTAGGTTTCTTGGCTTCTTCAAATCTCAGATGTGTTTATAATAAATGTGATTTGAACCATATCTAGTTTGTTTTGGTTGATAGAGTAAGAGTGATTTTCTCTTGTTACTTTCTATATACTCAATGGAAGCAGAAGACCAAATATAAAATTTAAATTGAATGCTTATCAAAAAGGAAATGAGGGAAGATATTCATTTAACCAATTGTGGTTTATATATATGAATATTTTATATAAGCACATTTATAAGTGTATGTATACAAGTATATAATGTATGTGAGTATACATACTTTATATGTATATGTCTATATACTTGTATAGAAATATAAGTTTATATTTAACTTATGTTTCTCTTTTGGTATGTTTTGGTATAATTTTTGGTATAAGTACATGGAGATATATATATATACACACACATATATATTTATATAGTATATACTCTATATAGTATTTATACATATACAAGTATACATATATATTTGTGTGTATATATATTACATATATACATCTATATACTTATAATGTATATACTTATATACAGTATATACTTACTTATACATATACACACATATGCTTGTATACTTATATAGAAATTCATACCTGTGAACCTGCTGAAGTCTTTTGTATTTATGACATAATGTAAGGTCTAACCATTGAGGACAATAATGGAAGTTTTTTTTTATTGGTATTCAGTATTATATGACCTAGCAATGTAGAAGAAAGAGGCTACTTAAAGCTTTCCACATTAGAGGCTTCAATTCACAGACCATTTTGTAATCCCTGCTTATTCAAGTCTCCATAAAGTTATTTTAATAGGTTTTATTCAAAATTCCTATCTTAGGAATGCATTCAGTCTTTTGTAACCCCACATATTAAAAAGTTCAAATAATTGTATTTTTACAAAAGTGGAATGCGGCACATAACACTTTATAAATTGGAGAATGCACATGTAGGATGAAGATAAAAGGTATTAGGAATTTTCTGTTGAAGGAGAATCTCTTGGGAATTATAGTGTCTATGACCCTCTCTATTTAAGAGTAGATGGAAACCATACCCTCCCAGCTCAGACACTCTAAAAGTGAAAATGACATCTTCCCCAGGACAAGAGGTTGAATTCACTTCTCTTCCACGCACTTCCCTCTTTTCTGGCATTCCTAACTGAATCATGGATGCTTTATAGTTCTATTTTAACACAAACACTGCCTAATGTCATTCCTTGTTTGACTAAATTTGCCTAGCTAAACATCAGTCTGGTCTGTTTCTTCCACATCTGCTGCTGTTCAAACAGCAACCGTTATTATTTAGTTTGCCATTCTTTGAGTTATCCATTAGGCTGGGTTCAGCTGCCTGGTTCTTCTGGGCTGGGCTGCTCTGGGCTGTCTCATGGCTTTGGCCAGTACATGTCAAGCCAAATGGCTGTCCTCCTGGAGGCTGGCTGGCAGTTGACTGAAGGATTCCTGGTCTAGGATAGCCCCAGATGGGACAATTTGTCTGGAGTGACAAAGGACAGTACAGATTCAAGAGAGAGATGGGGAAATAGATTGCACATCTTTATAGAAGGAATTTACATTGGAAGGGCACGGATATAAAGAAAAGTGAAAACCATGGCCAAGATTACAATCAATCCACCAAGCTGAATATTCCTTCAGTCTAGCTGATATTCTTGACTACCTCCTTCCTTCCACTTTGTCACTCCCTACCTCAGTCGCACGCTCTGGTTCATTCTGGATTGCCCTGTTTATTCTAACCTCTCCTTGGCATAAATTATATATCCCTACTAGTCCCAAATAGGATTTTATGGTGTGCAAGTTTCCATTTCAAGGACAATTGTATAATCAGTGATTATGTCCTTGTAGTTAATATATGATTTAGAATGAAATAATTCAAGTGGATAATACTGGCTTGATGTGGGACCCATAAGCTTAATAGTAAAGATTTTCCTGGGGGAAAGGAACTGATAAAATGAGGGACTTTCGATGTATTGAATTATTCCTTACCTTTATGTAAAATTATATCCATTCCTCCAAATACATCATTAAGCATTCCTAGTATCAAATTTCTACTTAGAAAAAAAGGAGGCCTGCAATTTGAAAAAAGTATGAAAAAGTATAAATCTGTATTGTCCAGTGCATCCAACATGTAGCTATTTACTTTGAAAGTGAAATCTATTGAAATTAAATAAAAATTAAAAATCCAGGTCTCCATTCATACTGGCCACACTTTGTGCTCAGATCCACATGTGCCTCATGCCTACCACAATGGGTGACATAGAGGTAGAATATTTCCATCTTTACAGAAAGTTCTGTTGGACATTGCTGAGGTACATAGCTGGGGGATATGTAAATCACTTAATCATAGAACTTCTGAAACTATTAACGACTGGTGACTATAATTCCAGTCTTTTGGTTCTGGCTAAGGGAAAACAAAGACGGCCCACCCTTGACATCTTTCTGTTAGAAAGTTTCAGGGATCTATTGGCCCGTGGAGGTTTTGTAACTCTGAACTCTATTGTCCTAGTTCTTTGAAAGCCGCTAAATTCACATACTTTTTTAATTAATCATGGATATTCTAATTATCCATATTTTAACCTGGGACTCCAAGTGCCAAAATCTCCATGTTTCTTAAGCTGCTCACTGTTGAACTTACTCTGTGATGGCAAAGAGTACCAAGAAGAAGATATTCCCATTGAGTACAATTTCGAAAAGAGAAACCAAATCATTGGTAAAGACAGAGAGTATGGAGCTTTGAATGGAAGAGATTATAGCTGGCCTCTGTCATTGCAAAATGGCAGAGAAAAAAAATAGGCCCTGTCACTCTGATACTCTCTGTCTTTATTAATAACCAAGAAGAGAGAATGACGTTGCCTCAGTTGGACAACCAAAACTGTTGATAATTTCATGACTTGCTCTTAAAAAGCATGAGACTCCATTTTGAATTCTGTCCAGCGAGTGATTGGTTAGCTCGCTGCTCTGTTATTGAAAGCATTCCCTCTCTTGTTGATCATGTGGATTAAAGAGTATTTACTATGGGCGTAATTGTTGCATAAACTACTGGAACCACATCACATAAAGCTGAAGTGTGATGGTGTAGCCTCATCAGCTTTCTCTATGTGTCTTAGTTTAAATTTATTTAAGGGCTGGAGGTTGTTCCTTAAAATGACCCTTATGCCTTATGCCTTATGCCATATGCCTTAGTTACTTGTTCAGCATTAGCAAACAGCAAGTTGACACTGAAGTCCAGTTTTCAATGGACTCTGGGTAGTACTTGAGTGGAAGAGAAATCAAGCTGATTTCAGTGCCAATTTTGGCCTTTTTCACAGAGTGACAGCTGAAGCATTATATACCCAAGCAGGTGGTCAAGTGAAGATTATACACCACTAATTTCTTGCTTGTCCTGGGACAGGTGACTTCTTCTTATCTGAGGAGAATATTTTGTGAAATTGTGCGATGGTTATCCGCACGTCCTTAGGATAATTAGGTGAATCATTCTGTTGTAGATTTTTCAATGAACTTGCTCATGTTTTCTTGAAAAAGAGATGTGTACGCCATTCAAAAATGCATGATTTGGTTGATTTCAGTAGATGACGAGCTGAATTAGAGATTCCTTTTTTTGTCTGGAGAAATCCCATTTTGGTTTCTAATATTCACAGACGTTGCCTTCCAAAGTAGATTAAAAGATTGCCTCATTGACAGGAAGTTTTTGCCCAATTGAAGACGGACTTGGATGGTGGGGAGGAGTTGGCCTTTGTCTTATCAGCAGTTGCTTGGAAAAGGAGATCACGTCCAGGGAAAACTGAGGAGGAGGTGCTGTAGCCTAGTACTTGCTTTCTCAGATAATGTTTCAGACTAAATTTTGTACTGATGTTTTCTTTAAGAACCTAAAGGCAGCGGCTGCCACATAATTGAGGGGAAAGGGACATTAACATGACATCCGGTGCTGGCCACAATTCTGAAGTCATGAAAATATCTCACTTAGGTGAGCTACTTACGTACACTCATTGCCTGTGCCTTCAAAGAATGCATAAGTCTCTTCCCTTCTCTTATGGCTGATACTTATAAATGCCAAAGCTAAAATGGTTAACACATGCTCAAGAGCTAAGAAGACTTCAGATAGATTACATATACATTAACTTAGCTCATCAGATCTCCTGGAAACACAGTGGTAGATCCTGGTCACCAATATGTTTTCCTGCTTTGAAGTGGCTACTTATTAGGGCAAAAGTACAGGTTGATATTCTATACAAGGTGTGAAGAGAAAAAGCCACTCCTTGAAAGTGTGTGTCTATGACCTCAGAATGCATTTATGAGCACTCTATTTGGCACCTGTGCTATAAAAGTCTCCTACATGACCTTACTTCCAAACCCTGAAAGTGGTGGTCGATATGGCTAGTCTGAATGTGCTGCTCCAGCCTGTATCTAGGGTCAAGGCTGTGGTTTGTGTCAGGGGTGTTTCATCTCTATTTATTCTGGAGTCCAGGGAGGAGGAGAGAGTGGCCTATCACTGGAAGTCAAGCATAAGCCTACCAGTGCAGGCACTTTCTCATCCTCTCTTCATATCATATAGACTCATGTTCCATTGACCAAAGAAACTCGTATGGTCCAACCCAAAGTCAAAGGGATGAAGATACATGGCAAGGTTGTGGATGTATAATTCATGGCAGCAGAGTGAAAAATTGGGGATGATTACTGAATCTTCCTTCCTCAAGTGCTTTCTTGTGTAATTTGGACAATAAAATATTCACTGATAAACAAATATAAAACATACACTTAAGCTCTGAGAGATTGATCGGTAAGGGGCTATCAGACATGATTAGCATTAACTCATTGAATAAACTGTTTTGAGTCAGGCATGGGATATGGAAATGTCCAAGACTGAGGCACTGGCCTGATGCTTCCATGGCTCCAAACAGGAAATCATGAATTGATGTGAAAGGGAAATGGGATATCTACAAGCAAAGGGCATACATTTACACAAAATATGGAAGCTTGAAGGAAAAGTGAGATTTCAGGAGGAGCATAGAATTCAGAGTCAGAAGACGAGAATTGGGATATTGGGTCTACCTTCATCAGATCATACCTCTGAGAATCAGTATTCTCTGTGAGGATAGTAAATCTGGGTGACTTGACTTTGTAGGCTTCACCTACCCTAAAGCAGGATTAACAACTTCATGGAAGAACTGCCAAATTGCAGTAATGATATAGAGACCCTTAGAGTTTAATGAATTTGCTGAAGTCACTTAATGAATCAATGGAAGATTGAAAATGTGGAACCAATGCTTCCAAAATGGGCAAATAATCATATCAGGATTCCTGATAATTCTTGGAGATACCATTTGTTCTGCTTGTTGGGATTTTTCTTTCCATGACCTTTATGACAGAGTGTGAGTGTTTTATTATAAATCTCCTACCATATTGATTTGGATATAAATCTGTGACACATATATCCTGCTAAGATACTCTGGTGCAATGTACTATTCTTTTTCCAGCTTTATTGAGATATAATTGACAAATTAAAACTTTATATAAGGTGTACAATATGATGATTTGAAATATGTATCCATTGTGAAATGATTACCACAATCAACATATCTATCACCTCACATAGTTACCATTTTTTGTGTGTGCAAAGAATGCTTAAGATCTACTCTTTTAGTAAATTTCAAATATACAATACAGTATTATTAACTATAGTCACCATGATGTAAGTTAGATTACTAGAACATATTCACCTTGCGTAACTGAAACTTTGTACCCCTTGACCAACATCTTTCCGTTTACCCCACCCCCAGTCCCTGGAAACCACCATTATACTCTCTGCTTCTATGAGTTCAATATTTTTTAAATTCCACATATAAATGAGATCATGCAATATTTTTTTTTTTTTTTAAAGATTTTATTTTTTCCTTTTTCTCCCCAAAGCCCCCCCGGTACATAGTTGTGTATTCTTCGTTGTGGGTTCCTCTAGTTGTGGCATGTGGGACGCTGCCTCAGCATGGTCTGACGAGCAGTGCCATGTCCACGCCCAGGATTCGAACCGACGAAACACTGGGCCGCCTGCAGCGGAGCGCGCGAACTTAACCACTTGGCCACGGGGCCAGCCCCGAGATCATGCAATATTTGTCTTTCTATGTCTGGCTTATTTCACTTAGCATAATGGCCTCCAGGTTTATCCATGTTGTCACAAATGGCGAGATTTCCTTCTTTTTAAAGACCCAATAATATTCCATTGTGTGTGTATCTATCTATCTATCTATCTATCTATCTATCTCACATTTTCTTTATCTATTCATTCATCCACAGACACTTAGGCTGTTTCCATAGCTTAACTATTATGAATAATGCTGCAGTGAACATGGGGGTGCAGATACCTCTTTCAGATGTTGATTTCATCACCTCTCCTACTTAATACCTTGGCATTAGATTATCAACCTTGCTAGATCAGATGATACAGCACTTGCCTATAGATCTGTGACAGTAATTGTCTCCAACAATGGACAGTTGCCTCTAATACATTCCCTTAAATATTTTCCCAAACCTTTTGGAAACGCTGGAATTGTTAGACTGCTTTGGGGTCAAGTTAGATATTAATCAATTATCATTGTTACCAATCTAAATCAATGTTGTGTGCAGTGGAATAAAAAACTTGGTAAAACCAATTGTTTTATGCACTTTTGTAAGAAAACCTCAGCCACTCCTTCACTTAAAATAACATTTAAATTGAGCATCATTGCATACTTTTGTGAGAGCTGACTTACATTTCCAGGTGAGATATTTGGAAATAACTAACCTTGCATGTGGATGACAAGATGTGTTATATATGCAGACAGAAATGTGCCACGTCTCACATTTTTTTAACTGCACATGTGTCTCCCACAAACCTGAGAGTTAATTAGACTGTTTCATTTTCTCACAGTTTTCTTTTTCCAGAAGAGAAACAGATTTGAAACTAAAGACAATGTTCTTTTGGCAATTTCCAGAAGGATGGGAGATTTCAAAGTCTTAGATCTTTTCAAGATCTCTATATGCATGTGTGTTCATGATGTTTAAATTTCAACTGGTAAAATTAGTATTAATGGATAGATTTCAAAATTCAACTGAAGATACTCTAAAGGACACATTTCATTGTGTTCTTACTAAATTGGAGAAAGGTATGGTCATGTGGAAGAAAGAAAATATTAATACATTTTCAGATGACATATCCTATTATCAGAAATGAATCTGCCTAATGCAAAATAAACAAAGTTAGGGCTATGTGGTTATGTGCTATGTTGTAGAAAAAAATAATTAGCATCAAATCAGGTAATTACTATCATCAGATACAAATCTTCAAATGTAAAAGGAAACTTACAAAGTGTTTTAGCCAACCCACTTAATATATACAGGAGAAAGCTGAGGACAAATATTGCATTTTATTTTTACTCTCAGTTCAGCAATTTTTTCATTTTATTACTATATTTCTCAAAAAGGTATGTTCATACTTATTAATGAGGAGAAAATTCTCCATTTTAAAAATAAGTGTGTAAATACAGGGAAAGACAAAGGAGAGCAAGATTCTTTCCTGCAAGATATTTCAGAGATTTAATATTCTAATGTATATTGCAAATCCACAAATCTTATTTGACTCCAGAACATACCCCTAGTGTTTTCCCTCAGAGAATTCCCTTAAGTGAATGTTCTGAGTAATAACACACTGTAGAAAGCACTGATGTTCCATATGCCCCTGCCCCAGGAGTGACAGTTTTCAATGAGCCAATATTATTTCTACCCCTCCAGGATATGTCCCAGAATGTCCATCATGATGAATCAACAGGAAATGCCTTCAGCCTACACCCATTTTCTCAGACTGACAGATGTATATATTATCCTTAAGAAGGGAGGGTATTTCTAAACTAATTGACAGGGCTTCAGAAATTTCACTATGAACACATACACTTGTTTTAGAATATAATTTGTGCAGGTATGCTTAATTCTTAATTTTTAAAATATTACCATCCCTAGATCCGGCCCCATGGTGAAGTGGTTAGGTCTGGCATGCTCTGCTTCAGTGACTTGGTTCATGGGTTCAGATCCAGGTACGGACCTACACTGCTTGGCAGCCATGTTGTGGTGGTGACCTACATATAAAGTGGAGAAAGACTGGTGCAGATTTTAGCCTAGGGCTAATCTTCCTCAAGGGAAAAAAGAGGAAGATTGGCAACAGATGTTGTCTCAGAGAAAAACCTCTTCACACACACACACACAAAAATAATACCGTCCCTAAAAAATTAATATGAAAGGAAATGGATTCAGTAGGAAGAGGAATATATACAATTTTAGAATAAAAAATTGATTATACTTATATATTTATACTTTCCTAAGGAAACACATCATGATGTCATGATGTAATAGGTGGCCACGTTGTTTCTCACTGCTCTCTCTATACACACACACATAAATATCTCTTATTGCTTTATATATACACATACATATATATCATAGCTATATATATATATGTTACTAATCTTATGGTACCACCATCATATATGTGGTCTGCTGTTACTGAAATGTCATTATGTGGTGCATGACTGTGTGCATATATACAGATATATATATGTATAATTCCTATAAGGATATAGATATCTCATTGGAATATATATCTCATTGCTATATATAATATATATTTTATATATAAAGCAAGTAAATAAATTTATGGAACTGTTATCATGGATTGACCCCCTTGAGAGGATAACATGGTAGACCTTACTTACATAGCTTCTGTTTAATTAGAATTATGATTCTCATTTCTGGAAAAGAATTTAGTGATTATTCAATGATCTTAACCACCAAATTTCATCCAAAAAAGGCACTTCACTCACCTCTCACAACAGGCTGATTTTCCATTTTAATTAGATGTGATTATGGGACTTTAGTTTTGTGGAGGAAACATCCACAAAATCATTGTAATTGGGTGCTTATTTACTTTCTCAGAAACCATGATTGAATTTATTAAAAATAGGCAAAATCACCTGAAGCAATTTTAAAGATCTATTTTTAATTCTGTACTTCATTTGGATTCTTTTTCCCTGCGATCTAAACAGAAATATACATACATTTATTTCCCCTTGTTTAATTTCCATTTCACATTGGTTTTCCTATTAGTTCTGTTTCTGAATTTAATTAACATTTTACATTTCTTAATTTATTTCCTGGACTTAAGTAATTTTGTTTTATTAGCACTTCAAAGTCAGAGGGAACTCCAAGCAGAGGCCTTAATTGTGTGTGTAGTTAATTTCCTCTTACAGACAAACTGATACATAGTAAGTGGTCTTTAACCTTTTAAATGTTCACAGGAAAAGTAGAGTGTAAATGCCTTAAATTTATTTTACATATTAATTTTCTCCAAACTTCCGTGAAATAATTAAAAATACATAAAATAATATATATTGCTCTCATTCAAAATAATCAAAATCCAGTACATTTGTTAACACATCACAATTTTTTAAGCCCAAACATCTATTTTCCTGAGACTCATAGACAAGAGCTATCTATCCTAATTCAAGTTTAGTGAGATTTGCTGCATTGTGTTTTTTTGGTTTGCCCTTGCTGGAAGAGACTTCTACACAGTTGTCATTTGGAAAAAAAATAGGTGATACAGTCCATTTTAGGGATTTTTCTCAGGAAATGATGGAAGAAGGATTAAGGATTTCAGCAAAGATATTTATTATCACACAATTATACTTCATATTTCCAAATATATAGCAATAGAGAGTTGTATAAATTATTTGTATATATTATATATACATATTCCATCTATATATATCTGTGCATTCCATCAATTACTGTGATAATACAGAAAAACATCTAATAGCAAAGGAGATTGCTTATATTATTTATCAACTGAAAAAAGGAATATTTCAAAAAATGTGTAGAGCATATAAATATTATGGTAAAACATCACATAATATGTGTTTCTAACCATAGAGAAAGCATGGAGGTATATATATATATATATAAAACAAATTGTTATCTCTAAGGAGTAGAAGAGGATTATGTTTTTCTTTGGGCTTTTTGGTCCTTTGCAAATTTTTTGACAATGTCTATGTTTGTCCATATAATGAGATAAAATAGTGAAATGGTGTTGAAGATAAGTATTTAAAAATGTACATTGCTGCTATTTTGAACAGCTTAATTCGAGAGCATAGGCACAGGATTGTGGGTCTAGAAACATACGGGTGGTGTGTTAAAATTTAATATATAGTGACAATACTATCCACTCTTTCTTTAGTATTTTCAGAATCGTCTTTGCCTTCCTAGATCATTAATGCCTGGAGGATGATGGTGGGGAAAAGATGATACATAGTTGAAATCCTTTCTGATTAAAGCTAGCAAAGAATAAACAAAGTCATATCAAATTTGAAATAAATCATGGAGAAGAAATAACTATTAGACGAGACTATAAAGTGTATTAACACGAAAACAACACTCTCCCAACTTCTTCTTTCGTTCATATTCCTTTGGTCTTCTTACCTTATATACCGTATATGTAACCTTCAGAATACCCTTTAAATTGGCCTTGAATGGTTGCCGTGAGTTTATTAAGGAAAATCTCAGGCTTGGGAGAGCTTCACATGGAAGAGTTATTATGGATTGGTGGTAGAGACTGTGGTGACCTTAACTAATCCCATCTTCAGAGTGACATACTCATCTCTCATCTTCTGGAAATTTTACCTGCTGACTGCTCTCAGCTTCATCTCTTTCTGAAAATTGCCCTAGATTTCAGAGCATTATCTACCCTCAAGTTTGCACATCCCTCAAGTGGTGGATCTTGGCCAATGATGGATTGGTGTGAAGATAAAAGCATTTGGCCATTTACTTCAATTGAGAGAACTCTGATTCTAGCTTCAGAGCTCCCGAACAGGTATACAGAGTCTCTGTTGCAATTGTAGGCAGGATCTAGGATTTTGATCAGATTTAAGTCTTAATTTTTAGCGAGATTGCTTCATAAGTGGCATTGAGTTTTTCCATTAGGATCTACATAGTGCATGGTTGTCTCTCTTTTGGAGGTGTTAGAAGACCTTGATAATCGTTGTCTAGATCCATTACTTCATAAAGGGCTGAAAAATAGTGACAATTTACTTATACTCATCTTCTTTAATTTTTCACCTCCATGAAACTCCAATAGCTTGTCGAGTTTGTGTTTTGTGCGCCTGGAGGAAAGTATCTTTCTTACTTTGTTGACTGGTGGCACATAGCATATATCTTTGAGTATAATTTCAGAAGAAATAAAGATAATTTATTGGAGCATATTAACTTCTCATTATTACCTGTGGTGTGAATTATTTCTTAATGATTCTAATGCCTCTAATATACGAGATAAATTAAGTCCAACAAAATAAGGGTGAGAGAAAGAATCAAATGAATTGTGAAAATTAGATAAATATGCAATAAATTATAATACCCCTCTTAAAAGACAAATAGAATGATTTCAGATATCATGATTTTAACTTCCAACTTCCCTTATTATGTGGTAGTGCCATAGTCCCTAAATTTACGTAGAAACAAAATGAGCCATAATGGTGGTTTTAGCTTGTGCCGTGTATTAAAGAAATCTTACTTTAACACCAATGTACATTTTAAATCAAAGGGAAATTGATACAATGGTGGAAATTTGGGAATATCCCTGGAACACAAATGGTCTGAAAGTTTGCAGTCCCACAGGTTGTAAATCACTGAACAGGACAAGGCTAATTTGATAATATTCCAGGCAGTGTTCCCAGAACTCATCATTTTTTCTGCTCTCCACCACACACTGAAGAAAAGAATTAGAATTAGGCAGCAGCACAAAGTATTTTTAAAACACTGGCTAATTAACCTACTTGTTACTTTTGTCATGTAAGGTGTTAATGTTTGCTGGTGAGAAAAGAGACTTGGACCTTGAACACCTATACGTTTCAATAGTCATTTTATCACACAAAGTATAACCCGGATTAATAAGGTCACAAAAATATTGGTCAGAACAGGTGCTGAGATTGAAAGAAAAGAAAAGGTCCATTGATTCCTTACAGTTGGCTTACTATTGCCTTGTATTTAGAGATGGTGATTTGCGTATATAGGAATATATTTTTAAATGAATTATTTTCTTATCTCTTAAAAGAATCATGTATGAATTATAATCCCTCAGGTTTCACAGCCAGATCGTCCAGGATCCAAAGCCTAATGCTGGCACTTCTTAGCTGTGTATTCTTGGCCAGTTGACTGAACTCCACCTATTTTGAGTGTCCATTGTGAGAATTAGAGCTAATGAAGCTGAAAGTCTTGGCACAAGGTAGCTATTCAATAAAGTGCAGCTATTACTCTGTGGCCGAGGCATGGATCTGGCTAAGATTTGAAAATACATCTCTGAACATAGCTTTTCAGAGGGCCCTCCACTACCTTTTGTCTTTTTACCATTCATTTATTTATTCACACATTTATATAACAAGTTTTAAGCACTGCCCACTCGCTGAGCATAAAGATACATGACACATGCATTTTATGACATCACATTCTAGTCAGAGAGAAAGATAAAACAGCCAACAGTGCAATAAATGAGCCAGAGGATAGATTGAGGTGGACGTAAGGATTCAAATGGCACATGTCCATGGGTGAATGTGTACTGAGTATGTAGCCGAGGATGGGTGCCATGAGAGATAGTCAGTAATAAACAGAGTCTAGTATAACTTAATCTCAGAAGTGTTGTCATATCTCATATATTTTCTCATATTTTATTCTTTAGAAGCACATTCCTAGTGCCATTCCAAGCATGCAAGTTCAAACTCCTCATTTTATTTCTAAGTTGCATGGTACCTGACACAAATGTCAGTGAAATAAACATTTGTGGGTTGAATGAATGAACTAAACCCGGAACCAAGGCAGGACGTTACTCCTAGTGTCGACAGGATAATGATGATGATGATAATAATGGTTATGGTAACACTTTATAGCACTTAATAGGAGCCAGTCACTCTTCTAAGCACTTTACATACATTTAGCCATCTGATTGATCTCTATAGTAGCCTTTATGAGGCAGTTAGTGGTCTATTCAGATTCTGCAGATGAGGACAATGAGGAACAAAGAGGTGGAGTAACTGGCTTGAACTCACACTGCAAGGGTGTGTTGTATCAACGATTTGGACTTGGGAGGTTTGGCTTGGACGTCCGTGCTCCTAAACAAGACATTGAAGCCCTTCAACAATAACCAGATATTTCAAAAATATAAATGATACAAGCTTCCCTAATATAGATACAATTTATAAATAATGTTTTGCTTTGAGGAATTCTACCTTTAGAAAATTAAAAAATCAAGCAAACCACTCAATCAACACCATACACATTAGGAACTCACACATCTCCAAGTGGGAGAAGTCCATTAAAATTCTGTGGTATGCCTTCTGTTCCCCTTTGCCCTAGAGTTGGCAATCTGTCTCCTCCTGGGACCTCCATCAGGCATCAGAGGCCGTCGAATCAGTTACTGCTGTGTAAATTATCCAGTGGCGCAGCCCACCAGAGCCAGGACTTTGGTCCAAGTAAAAACATGCCTAGATTCACCCAGTGGACTACAGAAAACCACTGATCAACCAACATGTTCAAATTAGCATATCAACACGAGCGCCAGGACTCATAAAAACTAAAAAGTAACTTAGAATACCTTTTAGGATCCATCTAGTAATGCTGAGTGCTATTAGTGGTTCTGGTTGAATGAGAACTTAAGCGTTAGAAGCTGGTTCTTCTCATCCCCACTGCTTAGTTTTTTGACACACAATAGGTGCTAAGTAAATATTGAAAAGATTAGTGGAGTCTATTGATTTTCCTTCTTTATCATTCTTTCCTTCAGAATTTTGTGACTTTCAAAGTCTATATGAAAAGTTATGATTCCCAAGATAAAACTTCACGGCTGACCAAGAAATATGTGACCTGAATCATTAACAATAAAAGCTTTTTTCCCTGTGGATTACAACAGACAGTAAACAGTAATCCAGTGGGTAAACTCAGATTGAAACCATAAATTCATGAAAAATCAATCTCTGCTCCCTGTGGGCGGTGCTGCTAAGTTTATGGCTATTTGAAAAATGATAACAAAAGAGTATACTACGATTATCAAAAAGCAGTTTAAATATAAGGCCCATCAAAAGTGAGCTGTGTTCAGCTTTTATTTCAGTAAATTCTATGACTTTTATTTAGAATTGTGAATGATGGGACAAACCTTTGTGCTTATTTCAAGTGGAACTTTCTTTACTTGAAACTCATAAGCAAACAAGTCCTGACCTCTCGGAAGCCAGCCTTTTGTTTCACATAAAGCTAACCATCACATCAGCGTGGGCGCCTGCTCTGAAAAAGCACAAATGATTGTAGATTGAGCGATGTCCACTTAAAATGTTCCATAGCCCCAATTATTCGTGGTCAGTCTCATCTGACTCCTTTCATTTTGATTTTTGTTTGTTTGTTTGTTTTAGGAAGGTTAGCCCTGGCCTAACATCTGCCACCAATCCTCTTTTTGCTGAGGAAGATTGGCCCTGAGCTAACATCTATGCCCATCTTCCTCTACTTTGAATGTGGGACGCCTGCCACAGCATGGCTTGATAAGTGGTATGTAGGTCTGCGTCCAGGATCCGAACTCGTGAATCCCCGGCCACTGAAGTATAGTGCGCAAACTTAACTGCTACGCCACAGGGCTGGCCCCCCGTTTTTTTTCTCCGCAAATACACATGTCATTACTATTTTAACTTGCCAGTGATTATGAAGACCAGGAGAGTTCATTTGAAGGACATCCTATTGGATGTGCGGGTCTCCTCTAAATCTAATTACAGTGTTTGTGTCCCAAAGCCCCCTGCCTCTCCCCTTGCTATCTGATGAAGTGCAGGTGAATGAATGAAGTCAATTTTGTACACCTGCCACCTAGGAGTCAGGAGCCAGGCCCATCACCAAGATAGGATGATGTTCACATGCTACCCGATATGCCAACCATGCTCACAAACACTTCTTAACTATATCAAGAAGATCAAACATCAATCAAGAAGCTTGATTATATTGAGACTTGAGTCAAGAACACAGATTATTTTAAGCTACTAAGTAGTTATAATTCACCTGTTAAAATCGAAGTGTTAATTCTCCCAGGGAAAATATTTGTGAATCATATATCTGACAAGGGGTTAATCTCCAAAATGTATAAAGAACTCATACAGTTCAACCACAAAAAACCAAACAGCCCAATCAAAAAATGGGTAGGGGATATGAACAGATATTTTTCCAAAGAAGATATACAGATGGCCAATAGGCACATGAAAAGATGTTCAACATCACTAATCGTTAGAGAAATGCAAATCAAAATTGCAGTGAGATATCATCTTACATCTGTTAGAATGGCTATAATCACCAAGACAAAAAATAACAAATGCTGGAGAGGATGTGGAGAAAAGGGAACCCTCATACACTGCTAGTGGGAATGCAAACTGGTGCAGCCACTATGGAAAAGAGTATGGAGATTCCTCAGAAAATTAAAAATAGAAATACCATACAACCCAGCTATCCCACTACTGGTAGTTACCCAAAAAACTTAAAATCAATAACTCAAAGAGACTTATGTACCCCTATGTTCATTGCAAAGTTATTCACAATAGCCAAGATGTGAAAGCAACTCAAGTGCCCATTGACTGGTGAATGGATAAAGAAGATGTGGTGTACATATACAATGGAATACTACTCAGCCATAAAAAAGACAAAATTGTCCCATTTGCAACAACATGGATGGACCTTGAGGGTATTATGCTAAGTGAAATAAGTAGACAACGCATGATTTCACTCACATGTGGAAGATAAAAAAACACATGGGCAAAGAGAACAGATTAGTGTTTACCAGAGGGAAAGGGGGTTTGGAGGTAGACATAAGGGGTAAAGTGGCACATTTATCTGGTGATTGACAAATAATAATGTACACCTGAAATTTCACAATATTATAAAGTATTATGACCTCAATAAAATAATTTTTAAAAAATCAGTGTTAATTCTCCCTGGAAGATGACTTTAATAGTTTGGCAATCAATTCCCCAGGCTTATTTTTTTTGACTCCTTCCTTTCCCTGTACCCAGTATACGTCTTTCAGCTTCACTTATGTCTGATCCTTCTCATCTCAGTCCTTCTGAATTATTATTTTTTCTGTGATCTCATGACATCACTTTTTGTGCAACCCTACCACTTTGAATTTTGTCTAGAGTAGAACATCCTAGCAAATGACACACCATAATTCAAACTTTTATAACTAGATTTCTGAGAACAGCCAGGTCATTTGGAGAGAGACACAAGTAACTCGAGTCTTATAAATTTAAAAAATGATAAAATTTGAAGCAACTTTTTTTCTTGGATTGCATCAATACTTTTGTAAGAAGAGTCTCCCACTTGCCTACCGTGCTACCTCCTGCTGACTTATTTCTTTTTTACTCTTGAACAAGAGTCATTAGTAATAGTTCCCATTTTTAGTTCTTTAATGAAATTGATATATTTTTACAAAAACATTTCCCTTTAAGAACCAGGGAACAATTAGTTTTCATATATATATATATCTTTATTTTAATATATTTTACATTATCTATTTAATACATATTTTTAAATTAACATGTTGGCATAGAAATAAGTGAAATCAGAAATTATCTGGGGCAATTGACCTGAACATCATTTAATAATAAAAATCAAGGCATTATTCTACTTTCTATTGTGTATTTTCCAGGTCACATAGAAAAAAACTAAGCCATCACATCATTCTGGCAAGTCACTGCCAATATACCTCCCATGAAGTATTCTTCCTTTTATTTTTCCTGTTTCTGATCTATTAATCATGGAGAAAAACAGGAAATAGTCTCACTACTTAAATGCACAGAAAAATACTATGGATTCGTTAGTAATTCAAATGCACTGAATCCATCATTCCTTTCCTCAAGAGAACCAGAGAAGTATACTATGAATAATATTTAAGCATGCTCCCTCACTGCTCTTAAGAATTCCAAGACCAAATTAATGTTCCAAGAAGGGCAGCATATAATTACTCTCTTTAATTCCACTTAACCAGCACAGTATATATAAATCCTCCCTTCAATTATGTTAATGAAAGCAGTAGGGGATTAAACAGCCGGACTTTACAAAGAGACCTCATCACAGCAGTGAGTTGTCACCACTTCCTCAAGGCACGTCAGCTCCTTCAGAATTTCCCAGCAGCACTTCCATTAATTTTGCAGTTGGTGCTATGTCTTTGGCAAAATGCAGTTTCTGCCTACCTTGGGTTAGCATCAGCTTGCTATCTATCGTTTGAAACCATTCATGGACTAAAAAATAAGTTCATTACCTTGAAAGAATTGCTATCTTGAGATTTGTTTGAAACCACTGTAGAACAGAGTTCCTCTTCCGAAATAGTTGCCCAATACAAACTGACTCCAGTGGATACTTTTGTCATCCCTCCAGGTTCTCTTCATTGGGTCAGTGCACATATTCACCAGCTGCCACGTGTGTTGGCTGCTAAACACACAGAACTTCATTCTTCTCCAGAAAAATGTCCTCCAGGGTTCTCCAACCTCGGGCCTATTGACATTTGAGGCAGAATCATTCATGGTTGTGGGGGCCGTTCTGTGCATTGTAAGATGTTCAGTACCATTCCTGGGTTCTACTTGCTAGATGCCAGTAGGATCCTCATGGGCGACAACCAAAAGTGTCTTCAGATATTGTCAAATGTCCCCTGATAGGCAAAAGCAGCCCTGGTTTAGAAATGCTGCCCTAGACTGAGGAGAGCTACATTGCCTGGAAATGTCTAAAAGGTTATACACTCCTCCCCTGGGTTAGTCCAAAATCAGTGACTGCTTAATAAGAGGGTGCCAAACTCTAGCCTTACCTCCAAGCAGGACAACCTTGAGATATTCTCCACACCCTAGAGCTCTCTGTGAGGTGAAGCTGGACTCCAACGGAAATTACAACTTTGCGTAACATCTTGCCCTGCCCTTCTCGCTTCCCTTAGTCCCTTAGAAGCTGCTCTTGGACTATACCACACCCTCAATAAATCACACGGGTGCTGTGCTAATTCCAGGGAATTCAGCCCAAGAGAACAAAATATTTCAATATCTTCATATTTTTCCTCTTGCCCTTCATCATCATCGTCATCATCATCATCTTTACAGGTGCTATGCACCAGATATTACATCCACCTAACCTCCTTACATGCAAGAACAGGGAACACCAGAAGGGTGAAGAAACTTGCCTACAGACTTATGGCTGAGTCATGACAAACAGGAGGTGCATTAGATCCCCATGTTTGAAAAGATAATTCTGGACATAAGCATTGCAAAAGAGCTTTCCAGACTCTAAAGTGCTCTACTTATTAATTTTGCCACCTGACAAGGGTGCGAAGATTTAGTTAAAAATAAATTAGGGGCCGACCCTGTGGCCGAGTGGTTAAGTTCACATGCTCCGCTTCGATGGCCGGGGGTTTTTCTGGTTCAGATCCTGGGCACGGACATGACATTGCCCATCAGGCCATGTTAAGGTGGCATCCCACATGCCACAACTAGAAGGTCCCACAACTAAAAATATACTATTATGTACTGGAGGGATTTGGGAGAAAAAGCAGAAAAAAAGATATCCTTTCCTTATAAAAAATAAATATAAATAAATTACACATAGTATTTCCCACAAATACGTAACTGTCTTTATTATTCCTTCCTCTTTAGATTCAAATAGTATGCAAAGGCTATTTCTAAAGGCAAATATCTGTTAGGACAGAAGCAGAAATATCTGGAGCACATATTATATTATATATGCATTACCGTGTGTGTGTGTGTGTGTGTGTGTGTGTGTGTGTGTGTACTCATAAGATGAATTGAAAACCCCAGCAAAGAGCATGTGGTCAGACCTGAAAACATGAATTCCCACAGATCTAAAATCCAACTTGGTGCCCATTTTTTCACATTCAGAAACTCAAGAGTGGCTGTTTGCAGAGGGGCCATCCGGTAATTAGTTTCATAATCCGAGCTGAACTTTTTGTTTGCTTCGATTGTATGCAAGAGGTCTTGAGGTGCACAATATGTCATTACATTTGGGTTTGCAACCCCGTAATTTAATTCACCAATTCTGAAGGTGTCTCACTTGAAGGAGAGAACAAATGAAGGCTAAAGTCCCCTGCTTTCATGTGTTTATTTCCAGGCTCATCTCCTGCTTTAAAATCCATGAATATCTGCAGCAAGCAAGCTCTTTATATTTCTAAATTCTGAACAATCTCTTGTGCTCATTTGTCACTGTTCCTGGACCCGCGTGTTTCTGTCTGTTGTCTGGCACATTTGATCTGATACTACTATATCTTTATTTTGAGAAAGACTTTTTTTTTTAAACAACGGGAGATAGAGTTATAACATAAACCATTGTAACCCCGGCCATTATTTCATGAATATGGCATTCTGTGTCCAAATCATCCAATCTGGAATATATCGCCTCCTGGTCAAAATTGCGTAGAAGTCTGTAGCCTCCAGGTAGATATTAGTTCTGCAAGGCAACACCGGCAGACTGAAAAGATTGCATTTTATTTACTGAGTAGCAGGCCATGGCAACGTTGCCTGGGAGAATCATTTGCCATTGCCTCATAAATAAATCGTGTTGCTCCTTTCCCCAAGGCAGCCTCTGTGGAGGGAGGGGACAGAGAGGGAACCAGCCCAGTCAGGAGCAGCTGCAAATCAGAGCTCACTCCCTGGTGAGACCTGCAACATGGGGCTTCTATAAGAACCTCCAGGTTCGTTTCTTCGTCCAGGCTCTCTGAAAACAGGCGCATTTCTCCCTACCAGAGCGGACACTGCTTGTTCTGTGTCCATCTCGGTTGCAAAGGCAGTTGAGTGAATGTCCCTTGCAGGTCCCCTCAGAACCCCTCAAATGGCTTCTGGTGTGACACATTTCCTGTAGTTTTGGTCAGAATGTCTCAAACACTCTCCAAATTGGGTGAAAATCTTTCCGGGGACACCTGCATGCTGAATTCCCTTTCAAGTCGAAAGTGATTTTTCTTTACATAGCTGGTAGACATATAGCAAATAGGTGGTAGATAGATAGGTACCTAGATAGATAAATTATTTATCATAATGAAACATCTATAATTAAATATCATATTCTACCTAAATTTATATATTATACATTGTATCATAATTTTGGAATATCAAAGATCAAAAAGCCATAAAATTAACTGATATTCCAAGAATTATAATTTGGGGTAGGTGTAAACTTGCCTTTCATTCAGCAAAAACATTTTAGGCATTTTTTAAAGATACCTTACGTATTTTTTCAGACATACTGACACGGAAGAAATCACTTTTCAATAGGCAGGTGGAGTTAGCAGTGTGGAGTCAACGGCAGCCCAATTGGAGGATATCACGACCTCAGTTAAACACATCTCAAAAACTCATTCACAAAGCAAGGACAGATAAATCATGTGACATCTGGAGAGAAACATGCAGGTGTGTCTGTTTTTTCTTCTCTCATTATTTTTCCAGAGATTCTTCTTTTTTTCTCTTGCCTCTCATCTTTTCTTTCCTTCCTTCTTTTCACTCTCCTAGAGAAAAAGAAACTTTTACCTAAACCACATAATTTTGTGTATGTTTTGTGTTAACTAATAACTATGAGATTATTTGATAAACTGCCAAGGTAAATGGCGCATTTTTCATATTCAATTTAGGTTAGATTAGGTGAGAGAATTCACTGAAGAATGTGAAAGTGAATTATTAGTGTTCAATTCTTTAAGAAAAAAATGCATTTTTCTTTGTTTTGTTTTAATAGAGTTCATCTTTAATTCCACACTGGGGCAATGGTGGGAATGGACTGTATTGCATGTGAACAATTCTTCTGAGGATAAACATATAAGGGTTAAATGATTTTGAATGCAGAGTCCAAAATCTACCTCATGTAAGGCAGTGGGCAGCCAGTGAAACGTGTACATACTTTTTTCCTGTAAAACTAAAATCCATCAGAGTAGTGCAATTAGCCAACAATTTAAATGCTATTATCCATAGAATCAATTTTGATCACCATGGTGCACATTTAGACAGTTCTGATGAGGATCGTCAGTCATTAGTATTTCCAGCGTAAGTTTGGAACTCAGGGATCATGGAAACATGACTATAATAACCAATAAAAAAGGAAAAGTGTATTTTGATTAACTGACAATAAATCATTGAGTGGGGACACTGAAGGTTAAAAATATTCTCCTAAAATGAACAGCATGATGTCATACTATGCAGAGAGCAGGGGTTGAATAATTCTAAAAGGACAAGGAAACCCAGGTGAAGATGGATGTCTGAAGTGTCTCTCTCACCTTCATGTTGTGCCGTGTGGTGGATTCCAAATGTAAATGCAGGAGCAATATTGTCTCTCAACTGAACTTTATGCTGAGCCAAATGCATGCAACAGATAAATCAGGGTATATGCTAGTTCTTGTCTTCATTCTGCTCTGGCCGCTGGGGCTCCCTCCTCGCTGGGACATCATATCTCCCATGAACACGTGTTGGAACCTACTGGTGTAGGGAAGAACACGGCAGTTATAGGCAAGCACAGCTGGATTTAAATAATGGCCCGACTAAGCAATCCTTGATTCCTGGCTTCATGTCAGTGGTCTGTGTGGTTGTTTCCTTGCCAGTAAAACTGGGGTAATGATATCTCCAAGAGTTATAAAAACTATAGAATGAGATAAAACATAGAAAGCACTTGGCACATAACTGGCCCTTGATCAATAAATATTGGGGTTTTTAAAAATGTTTTGGTTTTTTTTTGTTAAGAAGATTCACCCTGAGCTAACATGCATTGCCAATCCTCTTTGTTTTTTTTGCTTGAGGAAGATTGGTCCTGAGCTAACATTTGTGCCAATCTCCCTCTACTTTACATGTGGGATGCCTCCCAGCATGGCTGATGAGTGGAACCTGCGAACCCGGGCCGCCAAAGCAGAGTGTGCAGAACTTTAACCACTCAGCCACAGGGCTGGCCTGAATATTGGTTTATTTCAACTTGGCACTTGGGGCCTGCCCTTAGTCCCTAATCTCATAAGTCTTTTTTCTACCACACCTGAAATCCATCTCTGTGCATAGCCTGACAATACAGAAAAGGCTCTTTCTGTCCACTGGATTGTGGATGACTTGGAAGCAGCACAAATGTTCCTTTCGTCTTTCTGTCTGATACGTTTTGGCAGATGTCAATGCTCAATATATATGGTTAGAATGGATTTGCCTCACAAAATTCAGAAGGCTGCAGTCCGGGTGGTATCATAAAAACATGAAGTGTGATTCGTTGTTGCACACGCAAGTGTATACATATGTATATCATGTGTATATATACACTATGTACAATGTATATGAGTATGTATATTCAAATGTATTGCATATAAATATATATTTATGTATCTAAACGATATACAAATATTTATACATATTAAATATAAAATATGTGTCATGTAAAACTACATTTATACTTACGTCTATAAATATATACAATGTATATAGACACACATTATACACATAATATGGACTCAACGTTTATGGCCTCTAGCCTGGCTAGAGGCTTGTCAATTTAATTGATGTTTCCAAATAGCCAGCTTTTACTTTCATTGATTTTCTGTAATGATTTCCTGTTTTCAAGTTCATTGATTTCTGTGCTTATTTTTTGTTATTTCTTTTCTTCTGCTGGTTTTAGATTTAGTGTTCTTTTTCTAGGTCACCAAGCTAGGAACCTAGATTACAGATTGCTGATCTTTCTTCTTTTCTAATAGACGAATTTAGTAAAAGATTTCCTTCTAAACAGTGCTTTCACTGCATCTCACAGATTTTGACAAGTTTTTTTCATTCTGATTTACTTCCAAATCTTTTCTAATTTTTCTGAAACTTTTCTTTAGACTAATGTGTTCTTCTGAATTGTGGATTTTCCAGCTATCTTCCTTTTGTAGATTTTAAGTTTAATCCTGTTTTCTGAGAACATACTTTGCGTGATTTCTATGATTTTATATCTTTCAGGGTGTGTTTTATGGTCAATTAGATCAAATTGATTGACAGTCCGGCTCAGGTCAGCCACATTCTTACTGACTTTCTGCCTGTTTGCTCTCTCAGTTACTAGAGGGGTGTTGAAGTTCTCCAATTATTATAAGGGACTTGACTCTTTCTCCTTGCAGTCCTATCAGTGTATACCCTATGCGTTTTGATGTTCTGTTGCTAAGTACATTCATAATAAGGACCATATGTCTTCTTAGACAATTGGCCTCCTTGTCATTACATGCGTATACTTATCCTTGACAATCTTCATTGCTCTGAAATCTGCTTTGTATGAAATTACTATCGCTACTCTAGATTTCTTTTGATTATCGTTCCCATAGTCTATCTTTCTCCTTACCTTAACTTTCATCCTCTCTGTGTCTTTATACTTAAAGCGAGTTTCTTGAAAACAACATATTTGGGTCTTCTTTTTATCCATTCTGACAATTTCTGTCATTTAATTGATATATTTAGACCATCTCCATTTAAAGGAGTTATTTACATAGAAAGATTATTTACCACATTTGTAAATGTTTTCTTTTTGTGACTTGTTCTTTCTTTTCTCCATATTTTCCTGTTTTCTCTGGTTTTAATTATGCATTTTATGTAATTCCTATTTATCTTTCCTCTTACCACGTCAATTATGCTTCTTTTTAAAAATGTATCCATTTCTCTAGAATTTTAAATATACCTTCAAAACTAATTTACGTTCGCCGTCATTATCACTGTATCACTTCATGTAGGGTGAAAGTAACTTATAACAAAGTGTTCCTAATTCCTCTCTCTTGTGCATTATAGCATAATTTATTTCATTTATCTACATGTTAAAATCACCCAATATATTACTATAATTACTGTAAAAAGTTGTCTATTAGCTCAATTACACATATAATATTAAACTATTTTATTCTACATTCATTTATTCTTTATCTGAAGCTTTCTTTTCCTTATCAGATCTGAGGTTCTGATCTATATCACTTTCTTCCAACCTGAAAAACCTCTTTTAGCATTTCCTGCAGAGCAGGTCTGTGTCGATGAATTCCTTCAGCTTTTGTTTCTATGAGAAAGTCTATTTCTCCTTCACATTTGGAATGTAATTTCACCAGATATAAAATGTTGTGTTTGTGGTTGTTTTCTCTCAACACTGTATATATTTTGCTCCACTCTCTTCTTGCTTGCATGGTTTCTGATGACAAATCCACTGTTAATTCTTATCTTTGTCTATATACAAGTAAAGTGTTTCTCCCCTACTCTCTGGCTTATTTCAAGATTTTCTTTATTTTTGGTTTTCTAAACTTTGAATATGAAATGCCTAGATGTAGTTTTCGATATTTGTCCTGCCTGGTGTTATGTGGTCAATCTCAGTCATTGCTTTTGGTAAGTTCTCAGTCATTATTACTTCGATATTTTTTTCACTCCATTCTTTCTTTCTTCTCTTTTTGGTATTCCAAGTACGAGTAAGCTACAACTTTTGGATTTGTCCTGCAATTCTTGGTCATTCTATTGTTGCTTTTTATCATTCTCTTTTCTCAATTTCAGTTTGGGACACTTTCAAGCTAATTACATGTCGTAGCAGAAACTGGAAGTCTTTCTCCATTCATTTTTACCAACTTATTTTGTGGTGCATAATAGTATGGACACTTCAAGAGTATGGCTGATGTGCGTGGACATCCTGAGTGGGCTAGTCAGCCATGCGCTGCATGAGCAAGCATGGAAATAGGATTCCAGCAGGATATGATTATCGCCTAGAAGGAGACAGACATCCACATGATGGGCACCCTTGAACTCTCTCTTCAGGAGTTTACAACTTTTATATAAGGATGTTGCCAGTATCATAGAAAATACTCCCAATTATACAGGAGATGGAGGAGTAGTTGTAAAAACTATCCTCCAGGTGTTGCCAACATCTTTGAAGAAAGTCTGCCTTCTCTCTGATCTAATATTTCTATGTTACTAGAGCATTGGGCTGGGTGAGGTCAGGTTATATGGTTTATTGAATTTGTACAATCAGTAAAAAAGAAAAGAAATGGGAATTACTTTTAACGAGGTACCCATTTTATACCAGGCAGCAATTTGGACATGCATTATCCAATTTTAGCCTATTTTGAGGATATAGGCTGGCATGGATTATATCTTTTCCTACGATCCACTAAGGCAGTACAGGGGTAGCTAGCAGTGTCCAAAGCCAGTATTTCCCCAACACTAGAACTTAAACTACATTTGAATTTCTTGCTTCCTTTCTGTCTCCCTCAATGCCATTAGGGCAGAGACAATTTCTTTTTTCTTTCTTCTTCTTCTCTCTCTCTTTTTTTTTTTTTAACAAGAATTCTTTCTAGTTTAACCATCTCTTCACCCATGGGGCTCAGTTACAGGCCCAGCACACATTATTCTAATTTCCTTTTCTCTCCTCTGAAGGGTGAGGACTAATTACATGAGCTCAGAAATTCCAGCTGTCACTTCTCTTGACCCCTGGCTCCACATGAGCCGTATGTGTTGACAAGCCTGAGAAGAAAAGCAAATAATGAGTGGCACTGACTTAGGAAAGTGATGTGTGCGTGTTAATATGGAGTGGGGTTGATGGGAGAACAGGAGAGTTGAGGCTGTTGATGGAGAGAGGTGGGTCAACATTTGGCATTTATGCCAAATCCCTAACTGTGTGTGTGTCACCTAATATTTGTAAATGTATATCTAAATCTGTGTCTATTCTCAAGTTGCTACAAAATTCTCAAGAGCTTAGCATCATTCATTGTAAGCAAAGGAATGATAATATTGGCCGGGTCAGAAAAGTAAATATAGAACAAAAGTAAATATTTACATATGACTTACGAAAACTAGGGCAAATGTTAAGAAACTTGCTAAATTCCCCTTTAGGAGGGACTCACCAACATTTTCCAAAACAGTCTGGGTTGATTAGCAAAGGGCACTTTGAGTCAGAATGGGCCACAATTAAGAATGTACTCTTATAGGTCATCTCATTACTAATCAAGTTTGAACACGTTACTGGTGAGGGAAACTATTTAGAAGGAATCCACACCCATAAATTTCCTCCTGAAACCCATGTCTACAGAAATACTACAGCAGAAAGATACATGAGAGATCAAGAGTTCCCTTTCATTCTCCCTGGTCTGAGTGGTAAATAATGTCAGGCTTCCAAAGCAGAATCCTAAAAGTCTTTGTGGTTTCCAGGAGACATGTTGAAGGAAAGCTCCTAAAAGCCCGAGAGAAGCTAACTGCATAATATTCGGAAGCCTGGCCACAGCTTGGAAGGAAGGTCAGACAGGATAATTACTTCTCTCTGAGAAAGTGAAGTTGTTTGATTCCAAAGAGACTGTGAAGCTATTTGTATCAGTGAGCTGCTTGATAGCACCATTAGTATCATAAGGGCACTCTGATTTTTATCAACAGTGTACATTCCTCTCATATCAGCTTCATACCACAGTCCTTATCTCTGATCCTTGGACAGTGACTAACAAAGTCCCAGAGGATGACCCACAATGGAAACAATTTATATTCTTCAAAGAACGCAAACATATTTGATTCTATCTGGACCCTCAGACAGAGGCTTAAAAATGAAGTTTGTGCAGTATTATAAATCTCTCTTAACTGCACTATATTTACCAGTTTTTTGATTATATAAAAAAATAATCTTCTAAATAAATGTTTAGGTTAGGCAGATAATGCCCTTATCTAGGTACTCAGTCGATTTGTGTCCATCCCCCAATGGTATACACAAGAAGATCTTAAAATTTCACACACGCACATGTTTAGATGAGCTTTGTCCTAAAACATCATAAATGAACGCAAAGAACGCACGAATCTTCTTTGTCAGGCCTTTTCCTGACTGACATATTTAAATGCCATTTGTTGCCCTTGTAACCCATGGGCATCTTATAATGAATAAAAGGAAAGTATACTCAAAATTTGGAAAAAACAGTACCCCGAAAACACGTTTCTGCACAAGAAGCGTCTCCTTTGAACTCTGCCATAGATATTTACATATTGAAGTATGAAAATGATCTAGTGACAATTAGACTGTTTGTCCATGAGTAGGAGATGACATGGAATATGAAATTATGTATATAGAGAAGGAGGAACAGCACCTGCTGTCCTGGAACCACTTCATATCGTACAGCAATGGCTTTGGTGGGTTTTATGGAAAATCTGCCATATCTGTGAGGGAAAAAGAATCTATATATCTCTATATTTTTATTTCTTTATTTTTCAGTTCACGTCAATGATAGTTAGAATTTACATTGTGTATGTATATTATAATATATAATATATAGCACATTACATATACATATATGTATATATATATGCACATATATATATAAAATTATAATCAGACTAAACAATGAGAATAAATGCATACTGGAAGTATTGTGTTGTTTCTTTCCCGAAAAAGCACCTGATATTTCGTTAAGAAATATTTTAAGTAATATTTGTGTATTTTGAAAAAGAGCATTTTCCACTACTATAAAAAAATTGATAATCAGGGGGGCTGGCACGGTGGCACAGTGGTTAAGTTCACACGTTCCATTTCCGTGGTCCGGGGTTCGCCGGTTCGGATCCCGGGTGCAGACAAGGCACCGCTCATCAAGCCATGCTGTGGTAGGCATCCCACATATAAAGTAGAGGAAGATCTCGTCAAGATGGCAGTATGAGCAGATGTTGAGCTCGTCTCCTCCCACGAGCACAACCAGGTTACAACTATTTTTGGAAAAATTACCCCGGATCGAAAACTGAAAACTGGATAAAAAGAACCCCAGCAACAAGGGACAGTCACGACGAAGGCAGAAGAGGCAGTAATTCCTGCTGGAGAGGAAAAGAGCCACTTTTGGGAGCAGCGGAGCTTCTCAGCTGGCCAGGCAGGAGCCACCCTAAGGTACACAGCCCTCCCTGGAGGAGTGAGGTCCGGAGCAGGGCAGATACTGCTATAAGCATCCTTCAGACTCAGTCCAACTGAGACAGGGGTCTTACTGTCTGACTTTGCTGGCTATTAACTGCAGCGAGGATACCCCGAGAAAAGCTATCTGCCCGAAAGCAGAAAAGACCCAGCTCTTAAAGGGCCCACACACAAACTCACTCTTTGCAGCAACCTAAAATCACCAGAGAGAAGGCTGACAGTCATTAGGTGAAACGAGACTCACCTGGTGGGCTCTGGGGGCATCTTGGTGAGATGAGGGATGTCTCCGGAGACTGAGACATTGGTGGGGGCCATTGTTCTGAGCTGGTCCAGGCGTGCTGACATGGACCCCGGTGGGTGCCATTGAGGTTCATCCCTAGGCCTGTTAGTCCAGGGGTCTGCCACGCCCAATAGAGCACAGATTTAACCCAGTTCAGCTGGGGCAGGCAACCTGCCCTAGGGATCGCCCCACTTGACAGCAAGCCCTCAGGCTACTTTTCAGCCTGCATTGACTGGGTGCCTTGATCCTCTACAGGCAGGCAAGGGCGTCTGCCTCTGTGGGGCAGGGCCTGTGTGAGGACCAGGTGAACTGTGGGGGGCATTGGTGGAGAGGTGGGGGCCTCTGCAGTGTGGCATCAGGGTACGCTCCAGGGGGTTGAGAAGTGTGCACAGAGCAAGACTGTGTTGAAGGTGTGTGTGGTCCTGTGAGGGATGAGGCTAATCAGCTGGTCATGCTTCAAAAATAGCCATAAAAAGGATCAGCCCCACCTTCCAAAGCCTGAAACAATTGAGTGACCCTGGGCTAAGGGCCAGCCCCACTCAGCTGCACTCCTAAGAGAACTGACAACAGCCTTGTAGGCCTGAGGCCTATCACAACTGTAAGCCCCTGAGCCTAGCAACCAGCTACACTGAGTACCAACACAATTAAGAGAAAAACTGCAATAGGAGTGTGCTGATAGACTTGGTAACCAACGGTGCTGAGGCTCCCCAAACCAGATTTACAAACAGCTGGCCAAGGAAGGAAAGACTAGACTCCCTGGATACCTGCAGTGGGAGCAACCCTGCCACAGCAGAAGCACACAAGTAGTCCACAAAGGGGTCACTCCTGGATCTTCTGGACGAGAGGGAAGCACATTGCTGGGCATCATAAGGCATCTCATACATAAGGCCACTTCTCCAAGATCAAGAGACATAGCCAACTCACCTAATACATAGAAATAAGCATAGAGAAAGAGGCGTGATGAGGAGACAAAGGAATACTTTCCAAACAAGGGAACAGGACAAAACAGCAGAAAAAGGACTAAATGAAACAGAAGCAAGCAACCTACGTGACAAAGAGTTCAAACAAAATATCATGAGGATGCTCACAAATATTGGGAGAAGAATGGATGAATACAGTGAGCTCATCAGCAAAGAAGTGGAAGATATTATTAAAAAACCCAATCAGAAATGAAGAATACAATACTGGAAATGAAACATTCACTAGAGGGACTCAATAGCAGAGTAGAGGATGCAGAAGAATGGATCAGCGAGCTAGATGAAAGACTAGAGGAAATCACAAAAACAAAACAGAAAAAAGAAAAAATAATTAGACAGAATGAGAACAGTCTAAGGGAACTCTGGGACAATATCAAGCATGCTAACATTCAGATTATAGGTGTCCCAGAAGGAGAAGAGAGAGACAAAAGAGTAGAAAATTTATTTGAAGAAATAATAGCCTAAAATTTTCCTAACCTAAGGAAGGAAACAGACATCAAAGTACAGGAAGCACAGAGAGCTCCAAACAAGATAAGCCCAAAGAGGCTCACACCAAGACATATTATAATTAAAATGTCCAAAATTAAAGACAAAGAGAGAATCCTAAAAGCAGCAAGAGAAAGGCCACAAGTGACATATAAAGGGAAGCCCATTAGGCTATCAGTGGACTTCTCAGCCGAGACCCTACAGGTGAGAAGAGAATGGCATGACGTATTTAAAGTGCTAAAAGGAAAAAAACCTACAGCCAAGAATACTCTATCTATCAAGGTTGTCATTCAGAATGGAAGGAGAGATAAAGAGCTTCCCAGACAAGCAAAAATTAAAGGAGCTTATCACCAAGAAACCAGTTCTGCAAGAAATGCTGAAGGGACTTATTTAAGTGGGAAAGCAATGACCATAAATAGAGATTAAAACATTATCAAAAAAAACAAAACAACAACAACAAAAAACCAGGCAATAAAGTCAGTTGTAAGGTAAAAGTATAGTAAAGGTAGCAGATCGACTACCTGTGAAGATAATATGAAGGTTAAAAGACAAATGTACTAAAATCACCTATTTCGATGATAAGGGGGTAATGGATAGACACACACTAAACAAGAAACTATATATGATTTGAAAAACATAAAATGTGGGACGAGGGGAGTGAAAAAGTAGAGCTTTTAGAAAGAGGTCAAGCTAAAGAGTCTATCAACTCAATATAGACTGTTATATGCATAGAATATTAAATAAGATCCTCATGGTAATCACAAATCAGAAACCTATAACAAGCAAGAAAAAAAGTAAGACAAAAGAAATCAAATATGTTACTAAAGATAGCCATCAAACCACAAGGGAAGAGAGCAAGAGAAAAAGAAAGGAACAGAGAAGAACTACTAAAACACCCAGAAAAAAAAGGGACAAAATGGTAATAAACATATATTTATCAATAGCTCCTTTAAACGTCAATGGACTAAATGCTCCAATCAAATGCCATAGGGTGGCCAATTGGATACAAAAACAAGACCCACGTATATGCTGCATACAAGAGACACACTTCAGTACTAAAGACACTCACAAACTGAAAGTGAAAGGATGGAAAAAGATATTCCTTGCAAATGGCAAAGAAAAGAAAGCAGGGGTAGCAATACTTATATCAGACAAAATAGACTTTAAAACAAAAACTGTAACAAGAGACATAGATGGGCACTACATAATGATAAAGGAAACAATCCAACAAGAAAATATAACACTTGTAAATATCTATGCACCCAACACGGGAGCACCTAAATATATAAAGTAATTATTAACAGAATAAAAGGAGAAATAGACAGTAACACAATAATAGTAGGGGACTTTAACACCCCACTTACACCAATGGAGAGATCATCCAAACAGAAGATCAATAAGGAAACACTGGCCTTAAAGGACACATTAGACCAGATGGACTTAGTAGATATATATAGAACATTCCATCCCAAAACCACAGAATACACATTCTTTTCAAATGCCCATGGAACATTCTCCAGGATTGATCACATATTAGGCCACAAAACAGGTCTCAATAAATGTAATGAGATCAAAATAATACCATGCATCTTTTCTGATCACAAAGGTATGTAACTAGAAATCAACTACAGGAATAAAACCAGAAAAGCCACAAAAATGTGGAGATTAAACAAAATGCTACTGAACAACAGTTGGGTCAATGAAGAAATCAAAGAAGAAATCAAAAAATTCCTGGAGACAAATGAAAATGAAAACACGACATGCCAAAATCTGTGGGATACAGCAAAAGCGGTTCTACGAGGGAAGTTTATAGCAATTCAGGCCTACCTCAACAAAGAAGAAAAATCCCAAATAGACAATCTAAAAGTGCATCTAAAGGTACTGGAAAAACAACAACAAACAAAGCCCAAAATCAGCAGAAGGAAGGAAATAATACAAATCAGAGCAGAAATAAACGAAATAGAGACTAGAAAACAATAGAAAAATTAATGAAACCCAGAGCTGGTTCTTTGAAAAGATAAACAAAACTGACAATCCCTTAGCTAGACTCACCAAGAAAAAAAGAGACAAGGCTCAAATAAATAAAATCAGAAATGAAAGAGGAGAGATTACAATGGACATCTCAGAAATACAAAAGATAATAAGAGAACACTATGAAAAGCTATACGCCAACAAATTGGATAATCTAGAAGAAATGGATAAATTCTTAGAAACATACAACCTTCCAAAACTGGACCAAGAAGAAGTAGAAAATTTGAATAGACTGATCACCAGTAAGGAGATCGAAACAGCAATCAAAAACCTCCCAAAAAGGGGCTGGCCCCGTGGCCGAGTGGTTAAGTTCGCACACCCTGCTGCAGGCGGCCCAGTGTTTCCTTCGTTCGAATCCTGGGCGTGGACATGGCACTGCTCATCAAACCGCACTGAGGCAGCATCCCACATGCCACAACTAGAAGGACCCACAACGAAGAATATACAACTATGTACTTGGGGGCTTTGGGGAGAAAAAGGAAAAAAATAAAAAAACTTTCTTTAAAAAAAAACCTCCCAAAAACTAAAAGTCCAGGACCAGATGGCTTCCCTGGTGAATTCTACCAAAAATTCAAAGAAGGCTTAATACCTATCCTTCTCAATCTCTTCTAAAAAATTGAAGAGGGGAGGCTTCCTAACTCATTCTACAACGCCAACATTATCCTGATACCAAAACCAGACAAGGACAACACAAAAAAAGAAAATTACAGGCCAATATCACTGATGAACATCAATGCAAAAATCCTCAACAAAATGCTAGCAAATCGAATACAACAATACATTAAAAACATCATACATCATGATCAAGTGGGTTTCATTCCAGGGATGCAGGGATGGTTCAACATCCACAAATCTATCAGTGTGATACACCACATTAACAAAATGAAGAATAAAAATCACATGATCATCTCAATAGATGCAGACAAAACATTTGACAAGATACAGCATCCAGTTATGATTAAAACTCTAAATAAAATGGGTATAGAAGGAAAATACCTCAACATAATAAAGGCCATATATGACAAACCCACAGCAAATATCATTCTCAATGGAGAAAAATTGAAAGCTATCCCTCTAAGAACAGGAACCAGACAAGGATGCCCACTGTCACCACTCTTATTTAACATAGTATTGGAAGTCCTAGCCAGAGCAATCAGGCAAGAACAAGAAATAAAAGGGATCCACATTGGAAAAGAAGAAGTGAAAGGGTCACTCTTTGCAGACGACATGATTTATATCTAGGAAACCCTAAAGATTCCACTAAAAATCTTAGAAACAATAAAGGAATACAGTCAAGTTGCAGGATCCAAAATCAATGTACAAAAATCAGTTGCGTTTCTATACACTAACAACGAAGTAGCAGAAAGAGAAATTAAGAATACAGTCCCATTTACAATTGTAACAAAAAGAATAAAATACCTAGGAATAAACTTAACCAAAGAGGTGAAAGATCTGTACAGCGAAAACTATAAAACTTTGTTGAAAGAAATCGAAGAAGACACAAAGAAATGAAAGATATTCCGTGCTCTTGGATTGGAAGAATTAACATAGTTAAACTGTCCATACTTCCTAAAGCAATCTATAGATTCGACGCAATCCCTATCAAAGTTCCAACAACATTTTTCACAGAAATAGAACAAAGAATCCTAAAATTTATATGGAACAACAAAAGACCCCGAATAGCCAAAGGATTCCTGAGAAAAAAGAACAAAGCTGGGGGTATCACACTCTCTGATTTCAAAACATACTACAAAGCCATAGTAACCAAAACAGCATGGTACTGGCACAAAAACAGACACACAGATCAATAGAACAGAATCAAGATCCCAGAAGTAAACCCACACATTTATGGACAGCTAATATTCGACAAGGGAGCCAAGAGCATACGATGGAGAAAGGAGAGTCTCTTTAGTAAATGGTGTTGGGAAAACTAGACAGCCACATGCAAAAGAATGAAAGTAGACCATTCTCTTACACCATCCACAAAAATCAACTCAAAATGGATTAGAGACTTGAATGTAAGACCTGAAACCATGAAACTTCTAGAAGAAAACATAGGCAGTACACTCTTTGACACTGGTCTGAGCAGCATATTTTCAAGTCCCATGTCTGACCGGGCAAGGGAAACAAAAGGAAAAATGAACAAATGGGACTACATCAAACTGAAAAGCTTCTGCACAGAAATGAAACCATCAACAAAACAAAAAGACAACCTAACAATTGGGAGAAGATATTTACAAACCGTGTATCACTTAAGGGGTTAATATCCAAAATATACAAAGAACTAATACAGCTCAACAACAACAAAAAACAACAATCCAATTAAAAGATGGGCAAAAGATCTGAACAGAGATTTCTCCAGAGAAGATATACAGATGGCCAACATGCATATGAAAAGATGCTCAACATCATTAGCTATCAGGGAAATGCAAATCAACACTACAATGAGGTATCACCTCACTCCCTTCAGAATGGCTATAATTAACAAGACAGGAAACAACAAATGTTGGAGAGGATGTGGAGAGAAGGGAACTCTTGTTCACTACTGGTGGGAGTGCAAACTGGTGCAGCCCAATGGAAAGCAGTATGGAGTATCCTCAGAAAATTAAGGATAGATCTTCCATATGATCCAGCTATCCCACTGCTGGCTATTTATCCAAAGAACTTGAAAACACAAAGGCATAAAGATACTTGCACCCCTATGTTCATTGCGGCATTATACACAATAGCCAAGACTTGGAAGCAACCTAGGTACCCATCAAGGGACGAATGGATAAAGAAGATGTGGTATATATACACGATGGAATACTACTCAGCCGTAAGAAATGATGAAATGCAGCCATTTGCGACAACATGGATGGACCTTGAGGGTATTATGCTGAGTGAAATAAGTCAGAGGGAGAAAGTCAAATACCATATGATCTCACTCATATGTAGAAGATAAAAACAACGACAAACAAACACATAGCAATGGAGATTGGATTGGTGGTTACCACAGGGAAAGGGGGGAGGAGGGAGGGCAAAAGGGGTGATTAGGCTCACATGTGAGGGGATGGACTATAATTAGTTTTCGGGTGGTGAACATGATGTAATCTACACAGAATTCAAAATATACTATGATGTACCTTTGAAAATAAATAAATAAATTAACTAATTAAAAAAGGAAAGTAGAGGAAGGTGGGCACAGATGTGAGCTCAGGGCCAGTCTCCCTCAGCAAAAAGAGGAGGATTGGCGGCAGATGTTAGCTCAGGGCTAATCTTACTCAAAAAAAAAAAAAATTGATAATCAGGAAGATACTTGACATATTAACCCTTCATTACTAATCAAGAACTGGGACTTGTGAATTGAAAATTACCATGGAAGTTGGAAGGAAAGAAAGAAGGAAGAGAGGAGAAGAGAAAACAAAAACCCAGAGGACAACTTATGGGTTTCTTCATTTAACGTTTTAAATTTTTTCCAGCTTTATTGAGATACAATTGACATATAACACTGTGTAAGTTTGAGGTGTACTATGTGATAACTTGATAGACGTATATATTGTGAAATGATTACCACGATGAGGTTAGTGAACACCTCCATTACCTCACAAAATTACAATTTTTTTGTGATGAGAACATTTAAGATTTATTGACTTAGCAACTTTGAAGTATACAATACACTATAGTTAACCATAGGCTCCATGCTGTACATTAGATCTCCAGGACTTACTAATCTTATCACTGGAAGCTTATACCCTTTAACCAACATCTCCCCATTGCCCCATGTCCCAGGTCCCAGTCCCTGGTAACTACTTTTCTATTCTCTGTTTCTGTCAGTTTGACCTTATTTTAGACTTTACGTATAAGTGAGATCATACAGTGTTTGTCTTTCTCTCTCTAACTTATTTCACTTAGCGTAATATCCTCCAGGTCTGTTCATGTTGTTCTCCACCTGCAAATAGCAGATGAGGCACAGCTTGAAACAGGGATGGTCCAAGAAGTGTTTCTTACCATATCAGGATAAGCTCTGGTTAGATATATAGGAGTTCACTCATCGATGTATGCAGTCACATTACTTACACAGAAGGGAGCCATTTTGGTTATGAAATTTCTCCAATTTCTACTCATACAGTTACATAGCCTCCATAAAATTTTCCCTAAGGTCATGTCCTATAAATTGATGGAGTCCAGGTTTCCTTACCTTAAGCAACACCAGTCAGGCTAGGTACATCCTACTAAAAGCATTCCATAGATAAAGATTTTCCCTCTGAGATAACAATAGAGTGCTTCCCAGGAGGTTTCTCATGAGCATGCTTTCAAGAGGATTTGACCCATTTACCTTCCTTCTTTCTTTACCAGAGAAGAGAAAGAATGCATTGCAGATCTGTAACTTAACCCCTTCCTTCCCACTACTACAAATAAACAGTCAGACTTGGTGGTTTTCAAATGGTGTTTTCTAGACCCATAGATATTATGTATAGGTTTCCTAGGGTGTAGATGATGAGAAAATGGATACATGGGATCCTGATAGCATGTGTGTAGGGACAGCAGTTGGCTTTCCTACTCCTTCCTCAACTAGGTAATTTCTTCTGTAATCTATTTTATGTATTGTGCTTCTGCATAGGATTCTGCAGGAAATAAGGATTTTCAGGCTCAAAAAGTGATGTAATGTTTGAAGAAAGTAGAAGTGTTTTCATCTATGAAAGGAAAATCCTGGACGTAATATGCAGTAACGTTTGAAGGAAAATTTTGAGGAGAGTTGAAAGGAGCACCATTGATCTGAAATAGAATGCTTTCTATCTCATAGTGACTTTCTCTCATATCTCTACAATATGTCTTCATTTCTGCAACTATTAAATTTCTTTCAATGCTCAACTCAGCGTCTTCTTCAGTAGAGTCATTATATACCCTGATACAGTGCTTTCTCTCTCTTCTGAATTCAAACATACTATTTATTCCACCTTTTTGATAGTCATTATCCTATTACGTCATTGGAAATTATTTTGTTACCTGAATTTCAATGTTTACAATTTATTATTCTCACTTCTAGTGACCTTTTCCTGTGTATTCTTATAAAGAAAAAAATCCCATGAGGCAACGTGGAGAGCCAATGGTGTAACTGTATTCTGAGTACAAAGACTTGAAACCCGAAGAACCAATGGTACAGTTCTGGCTTGAGGCCAGCAGGCTGGAGACCCAGGAAGCGTTGATGTGTTTGTTTGAGTCTGAAGGCAGGAGAAAATTTATGTCCCAGATCCAAGGCAGTCAGACAGAGTAATTCCCTCTTATTGGTGGGAGGGTCAGCCTTTATGTTCTATTCAGACCTTCAACTGATCAGATGAGGCCCACTCGTGTCTAGGAGGGCAATCTGCTTTATTCAGTCTACCCATTCAAACATTAAGATCATCCGAAAACATTCTTACAGGCAAACCCTGAATAATGTTTGACCAAATATCTGGACACTCTACACTCTATGGCTAGTCAAGTTGACACATAAAATTAACTATCACAGTTAGTCTTAAATCCTTTTACAAATGTTTTACTTTAGGCCAAAAGGGAAATTATGTGTAATGTTGACCCCTTGGCCCCAGTTCTTCCAGAAATAGTAGAAAATCTCCTTTCCAAGGTAGTGAAGCAAAGAGAAACAATAGTGTTTCATATATATTCGTTGACTGTCTATAGTATATTGTTTCATCCACAGTTGTGGAAAACTTTAGAATGAACAGTGAGTTGCCTCTTAAACACTAAGCAATCTGGTCATCTAGTAATTGTCCATCTGCGGGCCTGACTACTCTCCACCAGGATTTGGAGACTGGTCACTTGCTGGATTGCTGTTAATGTTGACATAGTTTCCCCAATCCATTTGGCTAAAACTCACAGGTTCTCCCAACCCACCCTGGGCTTGAAGGATTGCTGTACCTATTGGAAGAGTTTTTCCAAATGTTTCCCATCTGCTTGAATGAAGAATACAAAACACTCAACAAATTCACCCAAGAAAACCACCCAGACAAAAGAAGCTCTATCAGTCTTTGACCAAAGCTACCCATAACTTGATTGAGTTCATGTTACTCTTACTAAACCATCCTCCAGCTATCCAACCTCCAAGATACCTGGACAGTTCTCAGGCAGGAGAACAAGGCAGTTCTAAGTGACAGGAGATCTATTTGTTCTTCCTTGAGACCAGTAGTCTTAGGTGAAAGAGCATCTTCATCATAAGTAACAGAATCCATCTGGCAGAAGCCCAATGGGGCCACCTGTCCCTTTCATTGCTGATAATAGAAACCTTTGTCCTGCTCTGTAGCCAAAATATCATCTATCTTGACAAATACATTCCCTTCTTTTGTAGTAGTTATTTTCTCTTATTCTTCATTTTTTTCCTCTTCTTTTTAACCACAATGTACACAGGTCACATTAGTTTAGTGTTTACACATCATTTATTATTGAACACTATGTCATACATTTTTGATTAGTGATTTCCATTCCTTTTCTTTTTTTTCACACTCTAAGTTTGAGATATGGTTTTTTTCATTTCATTAATCATTTTCTGATATTTCCCCTGAGGCTCAAACTTCATTTTCCAATTCTTTTTTGCTAGGATTTCATTTTCTGCTGGTTTAGCTTCCCTTAACTCATAGAATAAGGTTTAATTTTTAAAACCTGACCTGTATCTGTGATTTCGTTCATCCCACTGGCTTAGAATAACACACTTTGGACTGGGTTCTGCAGTAAGGGAGCTACTGTCTGGATAATTAGGAAGTATATTCATGCATCACTTAATGAAAAGGATACGTTCTGGGAAATGCATCATTAGGTGATTTCATCATTGTGTGAACATCATAGAGGGAACTTACACAAACCTGGATGGTACAGCCTACTATACACCTAGGCTATATGGTACTAATCTTATGGGACCACAGTCATCTATGTGGTCTGTTGTGGACCGAAATGTTGTTATGCGGCACATGACTGTACAGCTATTTCTATTGAATAACAATATTTAAATGAAACTATTTGTGTGGGTAAGAATTGCAACTCACACAATTTCTTGAGAGAGTAAAATTTTTTAAATGTGTCCACTGTATGTCCAATGAACATTTCCCAAGACATACCAATGAATTTCTTTATCAGATTCCACTCAGATTTCAGTCCTTACAATTTATCTTCCTCACTTCTGGTGACCATTGACCCTTATCTGGACTAGCAATTGAAGATGCTGCAGTTTCAACCCTGGTTTTCACCATCAGGTTACAATATCCTTCATGGACCTCGAAATCTGATGATGGTATGGATTCTTCCTTTCTTAGTTGTAGTCTCCATTTTGCCAGTCAAGTCTGGTCACTGGATCCATGTCACATTTCCCATGATTGGAACCCCTGAAATGAGAAATTCTCTAGTCACCCAGGGACTGTCTTTGTCTGATGTTATTCATTAGGTCTCAGCAGAGACTTATCTCCTCCAGGAAGTCTCCTTTCATCTCCCTTGTCTGGCTGCTCCTTTACAAACCATTTGTTTTCCCCACTAGGCGGGATGTCCCCCAAGGAGTGGTGTGATATCTCATTTGCAATTGTAGCTGCCCTGCCCCTCATGAACAGCCTTGTCATAAAACCGCACCATGGATGCTGCCAAAGAGTTATTGAATAACATAATGAAATGTCAAGTTTTATTCTCTACATTTTAGATTTAATTTAGATGTATGGAATCCTGATTCAAATGCAGTTTTTGTTGTTGTTGTTGTTGTTGTTTTTTGATATTCTGCTGCATTGGGCTACTTAGATTTAAGTTCTTTGTTCTCATGCCGTGGGTGTAGTTCCCCCTCTTTAATTCTGTATTTGTGTGTGTGTGGGTTTCCCTTACTCATCTTGAATAAGGTGATAGCTTGTCAACAGGCTGGTGGAGGAGAGTGTCTGAACCTCATTGTCTCACAGTTGCTCCAATCTGGAATGTGGTGGCAGCCTGACATGGACAGTCTCAAGTCCCCTCTGTTCCAAGCAGCACTCGTCCAACGTTTTCTGGCTGTTTCTTTGTCCTCCTACTCCCTCAGTCTGTTTCCCTACTTTTCTGAGCTGAACTTAAATAAATTTTTTAAAAGTTACTCCCAGATTCAGAGCATGCATGGCTACTGGGGTTCTTTTTCTCCGCCCTTAGTAACATACAGCATTCTATTTAGAGTAAAATTCGCTCCCAGGATGTGCTCTGCCGCTAACATTCTGCACCCTTGCGCCTGGTGTATCCAGGATCTGTACCCTCTCTCTGCATGGAGGAAACAGAAGCAGAAACGTGGAAACAGATGGGAGACGCTCACCCAGCGTGTTCTGTTCTGGAGGGTTGGAGAATTTCTGCAGTTTATTCGTTTTTGGTTTCTTTGGTTTTTGACTTTAATTTAAGCCTCGGCATTGCATAAATGGTGAGAAGCACATTCGCACCCTTCTTAGGTGGACTCAACAACAGAGGCTGGTAACTACTGTAGGGACCCGAAATTGGCCACGCCAAGATATGTCTCTTTGGCATCAGGACTATTTGAGGCTGATTGCTTTCGATAAACTGGGACAGGGAAGGAGGCTCTGAGGAATGGAACTTGCCCTTCGTTAGGACACATTTACATTTGTAAGGTAAATCTCTATCTGTAAAAGGTGCCTCCCTCTCTGTACCTGGAAGAAGAAAGGAGATGACCTTCTCTCTAGAAACTCTTAATCAATACCAAAGGCAATGACTTAAATCTGCATTTTATTGTGCTAGTCTGGTAACCTCCTGTAACTAACTTCCCTCCCCCTCCCAACGTTGGCGTTTCTTTAAGGATTAAGCATCTTTCCTTAGGCGAGGAACCAATTGCAGCGCTCATCTGTGACCCCCAGCCCGAGGTAGCACACCTGCCACCCCGCGGTGTTCACTGAGACAGCAGACCTATCTGCCGTTTCCATCAAGAGCTGTGCTGACAGAGCAGCCTCATGACTATTGTAAAAGGGACATTTCAATCACATGTGAAACACCCTGTTTGGGGGTATATAACCACTATGTGCACCCCACTTCTTCGGTGTCCTTTCTTGGGAAGAAAGGACCCTGGGCCATGGTTCCTCATAAAGCTTTGTTTAATTTTCTCTTGCTATTCTGTCTCATGTGAATTTAATTCATTCTCCAGCCAGACGAACCCACATTTAGGAAGAGGAAATGTTTTCCTCCCCTACACTACAAAGTGGTAGTTGGCTCTAGGACCCGTTTCGTAGTTTTACTGGTACTCAGCCACCCCTATTCAGAGTTGACCACCTGGCTCGCAAAGCCAAAAATATTATCAGTCCCGTTGTAGAAAAATATGCCGATACTTTTTCTATGTTGTAAAATGAAGCTGGGGTTTGTTATGAGCAAAAATCTGGGTGGATTTTCTCCTTTCTTTGTTTTTTTTTCTTTTCTTTCCTACAAAACAATTTGTTTTGGTTCAAATTCTGAATTCTTCCCAGATATGTAGGCGTCAGGTTCTCTGTCATGTTTGCAAATGTTATTGACCCCCTCTCTCCCTCTTTCTCTCTAGTACCTTCACAATATAAAGTTTGAAAAGACAAAGTCTTCGTTATGCCTGTCAAGAGAGCTATATCCTCAAAATAGGGTACATGTGTTAGAACATTTTCTTTCAATTAATATTTGCCATTTCACGGTGAGAGGGTTTGTTTTTAACATTAGATATTCCCAGGCACATTCCTGAAAAGTCAAGAGAGATGGCATTTTGCAAAATGTAACGGAACTAATGACAAAGGAGAGTTTATGTAAAAAATGCACAGGTTGTTGGGCTACGTGTAAAATACAAGTGTATTAACTGATACAGGTTACCCTATAGTTAACCCCAAAATTGTCCTCGAATTTTGTTGAAGTACAGGTTACAATGGTAAAGAATTCAAGGGAAAAAATACATCAATTCCAAATGATCACAATATGACAAAAATCCTGTATCTACCAGATGAAGACAAAGAATTTGTAGGGGAAAAACATGAATCTTTTATTTTCTAAGTGATGTAAGTGAAAGGGGGAACACTTTTAAAATGCAGAAAATGTACAAAGAAAAAAAATCAGCATTATCCTCCAGTTCTTAAAATAGCTAATGTTAATTACACAACTTAACATTTTGATGCCTTGTCTCTTTCCCCCTCAGTAGATCTTTGATATTTTAAGTGGCATGATTGCTCAATGTGGAGATAAGAGACAGGGGGCATTGAAGAGATTTCACAGCTGATAGTGAAAGGATATTTAAAACAAAAGAAAACACAGTTTAAAAATTAACTTAATGGACAGTACTTGTGTGGGCATGCATACTGTGTGTGTATGTAAATCTCTGAATACCAGAATAAAAATGCAGTATAACGCAGGCCTGCCCGGTGCTTCAGCAGCCCGGCTCTGCCGGTTCAGATCCTTGATCCCGGCAGTGGATCTACGCACCACTTGTCAAGCCATGCTGTGGCAAGTATCCCACAAATAAAGTAGAGGAAGATGGGCACGGATGTTAGCTCAAGGCCAGTCTTCCTCAACAAAAAGAGGAGGATTGGCAGCAGATGTTAGCTCAGGGCTAATCTTCCTCAAAAAAAAAAAAATTCAGTATAATGTGATTTTCATAAGAAATTCAGGAATCGTTTAAATAGGAACTTAAACAGGATTTAGTTTTCCTTTGTAAAAATGGTTTAAGAGCAAATTATGAACAATTTAGTCTCACGAATACCCTTTGGGGAGATTCTATTTGCTTATTAAAACATTATACAGTATTGAACATAATTCAATTTAATCACTCTCTCAAAATGACAATTATTAAGAAAAAAACCCCAAAACCAAAAATCTGTACTTTGGCAATAATCATTATTTGGAAACAGCAATTTTTTCTTTTAATTTTAATTTTTAACAACTGCTGTAAGCTTATTGCCAAGTTATGTATTTACATTTTTATTTTATAACTAAACAATAGATACTTTCTTCTCTAATGATATTTTTTCCTTTTGGGAGAAGTGTATTCATAATAAAAAATTAATGCCAAAAACCGTTTCCACTTTTTGATGATAACAAGGACTCCTCTTCCATCCTCCAAGTACAACCATTGATGACATGTGTCTCTTTTATCTGCCAATAAGAGGCTCACTGGTATCCTCTGAGACACCATTGCAGAAATTTACTCTTTCCATCCAAAATTTATTTTGTCCCTGAGAAAACTGACAAATGAGGGAAGCTATCACAATTAGGGTTTCCTCTGTACAAATAATAAATAAAATATGTGTGTATTTAAAATACAGCAGACGTGATTCTAAACATTCAGTATCATTTATTTGTGACACCATGAGAAAAGTCCAATTATCCTCCTCATTTCACAGCTGAGGAAATAGAGTCACAAAAATTTTAAATAAATGGTGCAAGGTCACATGGACAATGGTCCAAAGTCTCATGAGGAGTCAACGGAGGAGTTGAAATGGGAAACAAGTTGATGATATTCTATTTCCTTTGCTCTTAAATAACTACATAGTAATTTAACTACCTAGGATAGTGCATTTGATGCCCATGTATTTCTTTTGATATAGATATGATTGTACAAGATGTAGATGCAGGAAGTCAAAATTGTTCTATAATCTTTTCCAGGCCAAGAAACTGGCTGCCCCTGGGTGAAATAAACCGTCAGAATTCCATGATCTTTCCACGATGCCATCTTCTTCCTGTAGAAATAGATATGTGCTTCAAATGGGGTCCCCACAGCTGTCTGCAAATGTTGATGCAAATAATTTTCAGTGGTGATAATGGGGTTTCAGGCATTGAGCTATCCGTTCTCCTTTGCCCAATTCTCTTTATGAGCAAGAGCATCCATTTGTAAAAGAGCTGACCAGGGTTAAGTCTCTGGAGCAAATATAACACTAATAGACCTGCGATGGGATATCGCCTTTGACCCAGTTCTCATTTGCAGGCTATTCATCCCTGTGGAGTTGAGCTCAGGGTTGTGTATGGACATGAGGCCAGATAAAGATGTAGAATGTCCCGTGTTATAGACCTTTCTCCTTGTCACCTTTCCGCGGACCTATGGATCGTCCAGTAAACACTTACAATGGTCCCTTCCTCCCAGGGGAGAAACCATGATCTAAAAGGACTGCATTTTTGAACAAAATTCTGGTTCAGAATTAAATAGCACTTTAACATATGACAGATAAGCTTACTTTACTACGTGTAGAATTAATTTTCTCCTAGGAAATATAGAATGATGTTATAAGCCATATTCAGAAATTACTCATTAATGATTTTATTCTCGATATAGCAGAAGAAGCTGGATTTAGTAGTGGGAGTATAGCATCCATCAGAAGGTGTGGTAAGCTGTTGTTTAAAGTTCCTTCATGGGGCCAGCCCCGTGGCCCAGTGGTTAAGTTTGCGTGCTCTGCTTCAGCAGCCCAGGGTTTCACTGGTTCAGATCCTGGGCACAGACCTAGCACTGCTCATCAAGCCATGCTGAGGCGGCGTCCCACATAGCACAACCAGAAGGACCTACAACTAGAATATACAACTATGTACTGGGGGGTCTTTGGGGAGAAGAAGGAAAAAATAAAATAAAAATAAGATTAGCAACAGATGTTAGCTCAGGTGCCAATCTTTAAAAAAAAACAGATTCGTTCATGTGACAATATAATTTCACACCTAGAAAATCAATTTGTGAGGTAGAAGGTAAGGGCACTGTGCACCTAGTGTACTGAAAAACAAACTAGTTACCGTGATAAAACAAGTTAAACCAAATATGTTTAGATAGAAGGACCAAATACATGCGATATGAAATAGTCAATCAACAGGAAAATCTAGCTATATTTTCAAATCTTACCTCAGGGATTTATGTTGATTAGCAGGATTACAAAACTTTGATAGAACTGGTTATATAATAAACATTCACGTACGTCAATTGGACATGAAGCCCTTTCATGGTTTCCACTTAGAGAAAGGATGCCATCACACTGCAGAAAAGAAAAAAACTCCCTTAAGTAAAAGGCTACAGTAAGGAAGCTGTAACAGATTTCTGTGCCTTCCTTCTACAAATACCGTTGGAACAAAAAAGGGTCTGTGGAGAAGAATGTGAGAAAAATAACAGATTTGTGGAAAGGTCAATGGAACACCCAGGGAAACTTTGTAGGTAGTATCAGAAAATGAATGTACCCTGGAAAATGAACCCAACCATGTGTGCCATCTGCCCACATGGGAACCCAGTGTGCTCAGACCCACATTGCCCCTCTGCTCCTGACTCATGCCGTCATGAAGTTTTACCTCTGACCTACACGGATTTGCATTTTCTCCTGGTCTTTTTTTTAAAAACAGCTTTCTTGATGTGTAATTGATATACAAAAAACCTTCACATATTTAATATATACAATTTGGTACACTTGAACATATGCGTGGAGCCGTGAAACCGTCACCACAATCAAGGTAATAACCATATCCATCATCACCTTCGGAAGTTTCCTCCTGCCCTCTTTCCTTTTTCTGTGATTATAATGCTTAACTTGAGAACTACTCAACAAATTTTTCAGTGTACAATGCAGTGTTGTTAACTATAGGCACTGCAGTGTACAGCAGAACTGGGGACATCTGTTTTCGAACATGGTCTCCTCTACAAAATAAGTGCCGTCATCCATTTTTTCAAAGTTGTTTACAATTATGTAAATATTCTGTAATTATTTTTGATCTTGAAGGTCAACCTACTAGGTTGAACAGTATCTCCCCAAAGGTGTCCATCTAGAACCTGTGAAGGCGACTTTATTTGGAAATAGGGTCTTTTCAGATGTCATCAATTTAAGTGAGGTCACACCGGGTCAGAGTGGGCCCTAATCTAGTGACTGCTGTCCTTATGAAAAGAGGGGAATCTGGATGCACACACAGGGAAGATAGCCATGTGAGGGTAGAGGCCGAGATTGGGGTGATGCAGTGCAAGCTAAGGGATGCCAAGAATTGCCAGGAACCATCAGAAGCTGGAAGAGGCAGGAAGGACTCTCCCCTGGAACCTCCAGAGGGAGCACGGCCCTGTGACACCTTCATCTGACTTGATGTCTCCAGAACTGTGAGAGAATATTTTGTTTGTTTTGTCACTTGGTGTGTGGTACTTTGTTACAGTAGTCCTAGGAAACTAGTGCAGTTATTGGTGGCATATTAGGTCTATATAATAACGAGTAACTTCACATCTGATGAAGAAATAGAAGTTCTTCAGTATGTCCAAGTTGATGTAGAATTTAAATTGTCTTCTCTTGTTTTGAGTTTCCTTTAAAAATACAAGGCAAATCTGCGATGCATTTCTTATTATTCTTCCAAGTGATGGTTTTAAAAGTATTAATATTCACAGTTTATAAATCTGTGAAAACTATAGTATATAAGTAGGCAAAAGATCTGTGAATATCCTTGCAAAATTGTCATTTAACATATAAGGTCCTTAAAATGTAAAACCAAAAAGTGGCTTAGAGACCAATTTAATTGGGAAACAGCAATTCTCAGATTTTTGGATACTTACAAATTACTTGTAAAATGCATTAAAAATGGAGATCCCAGGGGCCGGCCCGGTGGCGCAGCGGTTAAGTTCGCACGTTCCGCTTCTCGGCGGCCCGGGGTTCGCTGGTTCGGATCCCGGGTGCGGACATGGCACTGCTTGGCAGCCATGCTGTGGTAGGCGTCCCACGTATGGACTAGAGGAAGATGGGCATGGATGTTAGCTCAAAGCCAGGCTTCCTCAGCAAAAAGAGGAGGACTGGCAGTAGTTAGCTGAGGGCTAATCTTCCTCAAAAAAAAAACCAAGAAAACAAAACAAAACAAAACAAAAATGGAGATCCCAGCCCTGCCCAGGATCCTGATTCTGCAGGTCTGGGGTGAGACAGCTGTACGCGAGTGAGGACCCAGGAGAGCCGGAGACAGGTTGATTGAATAGGATGTTGCTCTTAGAACCATCTCATATTTATGTTCCAGTTCTGACCCTTCTCAATTACATCTCATTGCAAAGTTAACCTAACTCTCTGGGCCTCAGTTCCTCATCTGTAAAATGGGCAAAACTAATGCTAACACCTTGCATTGACATAAAGATCAATTAAAGAACACATATGTATACATTTGTAAGCAATATAAAGTTATATTGTACATTATACTATATCATATGAATGTAATTTTTATGTATTATATTAATATACTATTACATAATATAAATATGCATACATGTGTTGTACATATGTAAATAAATATGTGTATTATATATAAAAGTCATTATAAAAATATGTATATTATAATGCATTCACACAATACATATATATTCCTCAGCCCAGTGTGTGGGTCATATTGAGTTCTGCATAAATAGCAGAACTTGCCAATATTAACTTCAAAGCCATTGTTTTAAAGATTAGAATACCAGAATTTAGAATTTTTTTAGCAGTAGTTGACAGACCCAGGGTCATGCAGCAACTTCATGCTGACTCCATAATTAAAATCAGATTTTCTCTTCCCAATTCTCTTTCTTTAAGAAAAAAAGTTGCCAAAAAGATGTCTGCTTTGGGGCTGGCCTGGTGGCGTAGTGGCTAAGTTTGCACACTCTGCTTTGGCTGCCTGGGATTCGCCAGTTCGGTTCCTGGGCACGGACCTACACATACCACTCATCAAGCCATGCTGAAGCAGTGTCCCATATAGAAGAACTAGAAAGACTTACAACTATCATATACAAGTATGTACTGGAGCTTTGGGGAGAGAACAAAAAAAGAGGAAGATTGGCAACAGGTGTTAGCTCAGGGCCAGTCTTCCTCACCAGAAAAAAAAGCGTAACTTAAAAACACAGTTAAAAAAAAAGATGTCTGCTTTATTTTACATGCTTCATAGTTTTTGAACTGCGTTATTTTTATATGGTTTATTCTTTTAGGGAAAAAAGATATTGTTTACTGAACATTTGGTTGTATCATTTAAAACCCTGATTTATTGTTAAGCCATTTAACTTCAGTGCAATGCTTCCTTTCTATGAACAGATATTTGTGAAGGATGCTATAGAGGACATTGTGAATATAAGAATTTATCTTTGGTAATTTTTAAAAATATGTTTTGTGGAGCCAGATAATTTCTGAGTAATATTTTCCCCTGCCATAAATTATTTTGCTGTGCAGCTACTGTTTCTACCCTGAAAACACATCTCAAAGACAATTCCCCTGCGATTAGAAACCACCTATTGGAGTCGAGGAGGTTCATAGATATTTCATATTTGCAGAGTGCCTGCAGCCGGAGGGACAGAGACGCATCACTCACGAGGTACGCTGACCCTTGGCTCCTGGGAGAGTGATACCTTTGTGGTTGGATAATGATATCTTGCTTGACAGCAAAGATCCAGTCATGCTTTATCTTCATCAAGGCTGCAATTACAACTGAGCGGGTGGCCCAGGGACTGAATTGTCTTGGGGTGCATGGAGGCACAGGCAAAGGATTAGGTGGGGCGACCGGTCATCAAGCTGTGATTATGCTGCTTGGGTTAGAATGAAGGAATATCAGTGTTCATGCTGCTTGCTGTAAATGCTTTACCCAGGAGACAGGCACAAATCAACCCCAGTCTCCCTGTCTTGAGAAGATGCTTGTCAATCAATTATGTGCAACAGAGTAGAGGGGATATGTCCTTGTATGAGGCTTCAAGCCCACAAAGAACCATGCAATGGTCTTTCCTCTCTCTCATGCTTTGTGCTTTGTTTTTGTTTTTCCCTTGCCCGATAATTCAGTTCCACATCATCACAAGTCCATTCCCAGGCCTGAGCCCAAATTATGTAAGCAGCCAAGGTGGGCCCCTGATGGTTTTCAGTTTACACAGTGAATAAGAGCCGTAAATAGCGCAAAGCTGAACTCAAGCACCAAATTAGACTTCTCACTTAACTTTTACTGTGTTGGAGATATTTGACTATCGGGAATGTAGCTCTATGAACTAATATAAGCTAGGGCTGTAAATTTTCATTCATGATGGGATTTAATTTTCATAGGTATTGGGAAGGTGATCTTTTTTTGCATTTAAAATGCTGTATGGATGAATTAATAAAAAATATATGATTGATGGACAGGATTATTAGAAGCAATAGTCAAAGGGCGATTGCTTTCGCAAATGATCATTCAGCTCTCCAGGCATGGAAAATGGATGATATCTTGCATATTGTATAGAATAAGGGTCCTGCGATGCAATATATTTATAAATATTTTCCTAACTACTTTATGAATTATAGAAATAACAAAGCTGTATCTACCATACTCGAAGGACCAATTTAACACAATTGCAGAAGAAGAGCGTTCGAATGAGATTTAACAGCCCATAATTCGAAGGCTGAAAAAAAACTATGACTTCTAATGATTTCATAAGTATATTAATAGATTTTTCCTGATTTTTTAACTGTTTCAGTGCCAAAAGAGAAAGTAGTTACACTATTCCTAAAATGGTTGTAGAAATCATCTGTGCTTATTATTCAGCTTCTAGACACATTTCATTTATTCAGAAAGGCTCAGGGAGCACCTAGTAAGTGTAAGGACAGTACAGGAAAAGATGCAAATACCTGAGACACTTACCTCAAGATGCTCACAGTGTGCAGGAAACACACAAGTGACTGGACGGTTGCTAAGCTGTGTGCAAAGTGTCCTGAGAGCCATCAACATGAGCTGCCAAACATTTCCTAGACCCAGCACTAGGTGTGGTGTGAAGCATGACACAGGTGTGGAGAGTTTAGAGGAAAAGCTTATTCCAGCTTCTAGATAGAAAAGTATAGATTCTCAGTACTCACGGTATGGCTAGGGGAACAGCAGTGCATTAGTTTGCTAAGGCTGCCGTAACAAGCTTCTACAAATGGGGTGGCCTAAAACGACAGAAATTGATTCTCTCGCTGTTCTGGAGACCAGAAGTCTGAAATGAAGGTGTTGGCGGGGCCAAGCTCCTTCGAAGGCTCTAAAGAAGAATCCTAACTTGCTGCTTCTAGCTTCTAGTGATTGCCAGCCCTCCTTGGCTTTCCTGGACTTAGAGACACCTCACTGCAATCTCTGCCTCCATCTTCACATAGCCTTCTTCCCTCTGTGGTTCTGCATCCAAATCCCCCTTCTTAGAAGGACGCTAGTCATTGGATATGGAGCCCACCCTAACCAATGCGAGCTCATCTTAACTTGATTATTACATGTGTGAAGACCCTATTCCCAAATAAGGTCGCATTCACTGGTACCTGAGGTTAGGACTACAACATGTCTTTTGGGGGACATGATTCAGCCCACTACTGGTAGCATCGGCATCATTTGGGAGATGGTTAGAAATGCAGATACCCCAACTCCATGCCAGACCTCCTGAGTCAGAATCTGCATTTTATCAAGACCTTCAGGTGATTCGTATGCATGGTAATGTTTGAGGAGCGCTGGTATAAGGAAAGACTGAACAGGTCCCGCCCTAAGATATGAAACTAGTTTAGTGTGATTGCAGTTCCTGAGGTGTCAGGATAGAGATGTGGGGCAGAAACAACAAGACAAGATTAAGAGGAAGGGAGGGACCAAACCTTGACGATCACAGGGTCACAGAGCATCTTGCTAAAGACTTTTTTTCTGGGCTGGAGGGCCCTGAAATACTTTCCAACATGTAAGTATTGTGATCAGAATTGCCTTTTGTGTTTGTGTGGCTGCAGTGGGGAAGACTTGATGGGATAAAAACTGGACAAGGAGTTGTATTTAGGAAGATTATCCAGGGATCGAGGGCGGAGTGTTGGGAACAGGCATCGAAGCAGCAGAGAGGGAAAGGAGCCATGATATTCAAAATATAGGGGAACAAAAGCTTGACTCAGTGACCTTTGGTGACCCTCTGAATGTAGGGAGATGGAGAAGGGAGAGTCACCATGATCCACAGTGGCACTGCGCAACTGTGTGGACAGTGGGGCAACTCACCCGTGATAAGGCAACTCAGGAGGACCAACCTTGGAAGAAGTTGTACAAATTTCATTTTTGAACATCTACAGTTCCAGTTATCTGCTTAGAGACATACTTTTGGAGGGGGTCATCAAGATATTGGTCCCTTTGGAGTCATAAGAATGAGTGTAATTATCTCAGGAGAGAATTTAGAGGGAAAAAAAGAAAAAAAGAGGGACAAGGACAGAATCCCAAATAAATAATCTTGCCTACTACTTGTTTGGAATAACATTGTAAAGAAATAAAGCCAGTGGGATGAAATGAAGACATCTCCCTTTGGGTTCGTCAATGGAGCAAAGGTAACTCCTTCCTGGAGACAATATAGCATGATGGCCAAGCCCATTGACTGGAGCCAGGCTTCCTGTGTTTGTCACCAGCTCTGTGATCTTGGACTCATAATTCAACATCTACAGGCCTCAGTTTCCTCACCTGTAAGAATTTGGGATAATGACCCTATCCACCTCCTAGAGTTGGAACAATTGCCTGAAATATAGTAAGAGCTATATGAGCTGTTGCCCTTTTGATTATCACCATTATTAAGTAGTGATTGTATTTTTCACTCCAGAGGAGCCGTTTCTTTTTTAAGAGGGTATCGTCAACACTTAGTTGTCCTTTCAGGGAGAACCTTGCCAAACTATCAACAGTCTGCAGCTGTCAGCAACTTCATGGTTGGCTCAGCTGCATAGAGTCACCTCAAAAGGGTACACTCCTTCTGTGCTGGGGGGCATAAAAGTCTGACTAGCCCAGTCTTCCTCCCCCAAGGAGGCCCCTCGACAGGGTCTTAGACACTCCAGAACTCACCTGGATTGACTGACACTTTGTTGAACCGGCTCCTAAATTCCCTTTTCTTTCTTCTCAGTCTGCTTCTTCTGCCTAACTCCCCAAATACCCTGCTCCAACCTCCATCTCAGCATCTCCTTGGTAACAATTCAACATGCAACAATGACTATGTCATGCATGATGTCACAAAGGCACGCATCATCTCACAGGTTTATGAATTTGAGGGACAAAAAGCAAACATTAAATGAGGTGAGTCTTCATAATTTATTGACGGTGTATATTGTAGTATTCTAGCAGTGCAAAAAATGAATCCCTGTCTTTATATCTCATCTATTTTTATCAATTAGTTACCGTTTAGTTCAGAGTCCCAACTCAGAACAGATGATGCTCAAATTAGGATAATTTAAAAGAGGTAGTTACATGGCTTATTAGTTTCTTATTGCAGCTATAACAAATTACTGAAAACTTCGCAGCTTGAAACCACACGAATTTATTATGTTACAGTCAGAAGTGGTCATTCTTGAGGTCAAATCAGAAATGGAATTCAGTGGACTAAAATTGAGTTTTCATCAGGGCTGCATTATTTCTGGAGGCTCTAGGGGAGGAGAATCCATCTCCTTTCCTCTTCAAGCTTCTGTAACTGCCCACACCCCCGTCTTGTGGCCCCTTCCTCCAGCTCCAGAACCAGGAATCACATCACCCCTTCTTTCATCTTTGTGTCCCCTCTCTGATTCTGATCATCCTGCCTCCCTCTCATAAGGAGCTTTGTGATTAAAATCTCCCTACTTTAAGATCCAGAACTTTAGTCACATCACCAAAGTCCCTTTTGTTATGTAACGTAACATATTCAGAGGTTCTGGGGTTAGAATGTCATATCTTTGGGAGTCCATTTTGCTGCCTACTGTACACCAGGACTACATACGAAAAGGTGGCTGGGTTATAAGGGAGCCACAAAGAAGCAGCAAGAATTCATAATAGCAGAGATCTGACTGTTCAGAAGCTCATAGGGAGAAGGGGAAGAAAATTACCAGAACCAAAAGGAGAGGGTCCTATAGAGAAAGGAGGATCACGATAAGAGTTGCCTTTGTTGAGAGACCCTCTCACCCTAAGAAACATCACAGGGAGAAAGCAGGAGGTTAAACACCCTCAAATCATGTTCCTTTCTCCCCACACCCTGATGTCTTGGCAGGGCTTCCCATTGGCCAAATCCAAGCGAAACCAGAGTCAGGGACCCTACTAATAGAATCCATACAGGTCCGCCTCCATTCGGGGCGGGTAGCAAGGTGAAGGGAGGTGAGTGTGTCTGTGTGTGTGAATGGGACTTCCAGCATTATGCACCCTCTACACCCTTCCACATTCATCCTTCATCTGGGGCAACATTCTGGCTTCAGTCTCCCATCCACCTCCATATCATTAGAGGTAGAGACCAGTTTGTTCATACTCCACTTGAAACCTCAAATGCCAGCCACCATCATGTCCTTGCTATAAACGATAAAAGGGAATGGAGAGGGAGAAACAGTTAAGTCACACTGGGATAGCGGCTGCAGACCGCAGCTCTGATCCTGGTAAGAAGACCCAGTTGGCAATTATATCTGCCTTTCTCCATCACCATTTTCCATTCCTCTATCTATTTGCGCTTGGAAGTTGGAAACATCAGCAGCAGGTCGCTACGGGGAGGTGTGAAAGAACTCCATTAGTTGCAGTTTCAATGAACTATTGATTATACTATTCTTTTAATGTAGCTCAGTTGGAAAAGCTAGTATGTGTGAGTAAATCTGAAAATTTAAAGAGCTTCTCGCATTCTATCCCTAACAGAAATAGAAGTTGAATAAATCTAGACAAGTCTGGGGTAGGCTAGTAGGGAAAATGAAATATGCTATGTTTTACTTGCTGAAATATAGTGTTTTGTTAAAGTGAGGTAAAATTCAGATAACATAAACATTAACTATTTTAGAATGTACAATTCAGAAGCATTTAGTACATTCATAATGTCATGCAACTATCACCACTATCTAGTTCCAAAACATTTTCATCACCCTAAAACGAGACCCCACATCCCTTAAGCAGTCACTCCTCATTATGCCTTCCCCAGCCACTGGCTTGCATGAGTGTACGCATGAATGTGTATGCATGTGATATTATCTTGTCACATAGAAATAAAAGCAAGTCATTCCACTTACCTTGTTTTAACTCCACATGGCTGATCTTGAAAACAATTAATGCCATTCTTGTCTTTAATACTTCCATAATAACTTTTTTATTATGGAAACTCCCAAACACATGCAAAAAGAAAAAAAGAGTGACTCTCACAGACCTGTCATGGATGTCCCACAATAAATATTTTCCAACCTTTTTTTCCCTTAACCTCCTACTTCTGTTTCATTTGTGTGTCTTTGTTGAAAGACTGTTATACCTGGTTCCAGACAACAGATGCTGATACCTGTCATCCCTTCAGCTCTCATCTCTGACAGATATGAAGTTTATAAATAAAGATGATGCTACCATCACATCAGAACTTGTTTGAACAGTGTTCCCCAAAATAGGTCCATCTGGAACCCATGAACGTGATTTTATTTGGGAAAAGGGTCTTTGCAGAGATGATTAAGTTAAGGATCTTGAGATGATCATCCTGGATTAACTAGTGGGCCCTCAACCCAATGACAAGTGTCCTTATAAGAGACAGAGAAAGAGAAGAAAGATACACAAGGAAGGTGACGAGAAAACAGAGGCAGAGATTGGAGTGACGCTGCCACAAGCCCAGGAAAGCTGAGATTTCCAGCCGACACCAAAGCTTGGAGAGAGACATGGAACAGATTCTCCTTCAGAGCCTGTAGAGGGAGCCCACCCTACTGTCACCTTGGTTTCAAACTTCTGGACTCCAGAACAGTAAGTGAATGCATTTCTGTCCTTCTGAGTCACTCAGTTTGTGGGTACTGGTACAGCATTCTCCAGGAAACTAATACAACATCTAACAAAACAATCACATTAGTTTCTTAATGTCATCTCAGACTTACTTCCAAAGTTCCCTGATTTTGTCCAAAAACAACTTTTTTATACTTGATTTGTTTGGATAAGGATCCAGTTTAGGTCTGTAGAACCATCTTAGTGAGAAACACCGTTCTGCAAACGTCCTATGTTGAAGGGAGTTTAAATTGAGCCGCGCATAGCAAACCCATTCTCTACAATTGCGTAGGATAACCTGAATGGAAAGCAGTTGCTCAGATTTACATTAAATGTAAAAATAAACAACCCCAAAATCATCTACAACTAGGTATGTCACCGTAGATACAGTCAAGCAGAAAACTAAAGAAAAGTGTCAAGTATAGGGACTTAATTTGTGAAGAGGAAACGACTCCTCCAGGATGACTCAATAAGTAGATCTGTGTCTTTTTACTTTCCTCTTTTCCCAGAAGATATTTGATATTCTGTGTCCTGGGTAGAATATGGCACTGAATATGATTTTACGTTGTTCTTATGCCCCACCATCCAAGATCTTGTGAATCAGCATTTGTTTTATAAGGAGATACCCTAGTATTCATATGCACAATAGAGTTTGAGACAGGCTGCCTTTGTAACTGTGGATGCCCCATGAAGGCTTACTGAACTCAGCTGAATTTATGTTAGATTTGATGACTAGGGTGATGAATCCTGCATGTCTTTTGTCTTGAATGGAAGTAGCTCATGAGGCTGAAGCATTTAGAGTCCAGGTTTATTTTCACCTGATTTGGCTTTTGGTCATGAACCTGAGTCTGATCTTCATAGGTAAGTACCTCGATTTGGAATCCATCAGGCATTCCCCTCAAGGAGACATAGGTAAACAGTTTTCACTCTTTTTACTTTCATTGCCTTTCCACACTACCGTGAAGCTACTGAATGTCCAGAACGAGACGTAATTAATAAATGAGTTTAAGCTATCTGAGAGAAGTAATGAATTTCTTATATGTTACTAATTTACCCCTTCCTCATGGGCAGACTTGCTTACATAAAGATAGTAATTTAGAACTGTGATTAAGAAGCTGGATGCCTCGGAGTGATGGACTATGGGAGACAAATTGCTCAATATTTTCACATCTCACATTTTAATTTTGTACTCCATATTGCGCTTCTGATGCTACCACAAATAGCTTCTTTGAAGGTCACCGTGTGCTTTTTAATGTGTTAAAAGTAGAAGTGTGGTTAGGACTAGGTGTTTTAAAACACTTTGTGGAAAAAAAATCAGCCAAAATGTGCCTTCTTGTGCTCAAAATATATTTGAGTATGTTTGAATTTTTGATATCAACATTTACACCTGTTATGAAAGTAATGATTAAAATCCCACGTTTATTAAAGTGAGATGTTTTAGTCATGCAGTTTTATAAAAGATAATTTCAATCCTGTCATTGAATTTTAATTTTATGGCACAATTGGGTCTTCAGTACAAACAAATCCACATAATGTATTGATAAGAATTAAAGATAAACAGGAAATTGAATTCTGATAGAGTGCATTGATAACAAATTATTTTAAGGGGCATGCACAAATAATGAATGTTTGAAATATTCCAAATATATGCCTTCCCTGGGACAAGAGGAAGCAAAGATTCTCATGAAGATTGTAAATAAGAGACTTCTATTTATTTACAGAATATAAGGTTTCAGGTTTGACCCAAGCAAAGAAGTGAATCTGTGCTATAGAAAATGACACCCAAAGGTTAGGTGATTTTTGAGCAGAAATCAACAAAAAGGACAAAGTTGCACTCATGAGACATACCATTTAATTCATAGATCAATGCCAATTCCTCCTGATTAAACAGGTGAGAAATCTGAGATTCAGTGAGGCTAAACAACTGTGCAATTTCATTTCCCAATTTGTCTCCAAACCAGGGCTTGAGAGAAAATTTCCATCCGGAGTTGCCTCCCCAAAGCAGTGTGTTCCATCTGTGTAGAGCAAGGGGTGGCTGAGAGGTGTGGGTTCAGGGATAGTTGACATATCTGTACACATTCCTTTGCATTTGGCTATTGCATTAATGCAAGGATTCTTGCCTAGGAGACCCAAATTTTCCTAGGAAATGATGCCAGAGTTTTCCTGGGAAGTCACTGTTTGGCTGTGACATTTCTCCATTTGACCAAAGCCACATTTGGAATGGGCAGCTCCTTGTTCCATAAAACTATGTGGGTGTTGACCTTAGGCTCATGAAGATGTAGTTATGATCTGTCCATTCTGTCTTCTCTTCTGTTCTACTCCTAGTTGCCAAGGAAACTAAGGTCATTATTACAGTTTTCTTTAGTAAGGTAGTTCCCACCCAATCTGAAAGGAGTCGTCAGCAGCTTCACTTTGCAGGGATGGGGGAATGATAAGACTTGGAGGGTATTTGGCTGAATCCTTTGGAAAAACTATGGAGTCCATGTGATATCTTTCCTCTCCCGTGTCCCTAGGGACTTTTCCTAATCCTGGCCTCTGTGACCTACCTATAATAAAATGATACCTTTATGCACTTTGGGGAGTGAACATGTTCAGCATCTCTGAAATGCAGTACATATGGTGTTGCCGACCTTTCTCTAACCTCAATCAAAGGAGAGCAGCAGTATAGCCTCTTATTGCTTTCTTCCATTGCTTCGGTCTTTGTTTATTCTATTTGGATATTATCAAGGCATCTTGCATGCCTGCCATAGCATAGCATACTTTAATTCAATAGATAGTGATCATTACATGTTTTCACAAAAGTTCAAATTGTATGCATTGCGCATTTTGAAAGCAAAAGTTCATGCGTAAGACATACAGGTTAATTCATAAAAGTTTGTAGCATTTTCTGATCCCTATATGATACATTATCTGAACATTAAGTTTAGGAAAGTGCCCATTATTCTGAAATACTGCACACATATTGTATTCAGTGGATCTTAAAATACTCAGCATCCTTACATGAAGGCATAGCAACTCTGATTCAGATAAGACAAAATTTTCTGAATACATATGTATGGAGAAAATAGAAAGGGAACATCAGTTTCAAGGGGAAGTTGGCATGAAATATTCTCTGATATACAGTCATAAGATGTAAAGATGACTAGTGAAAAATATTTTTTTGTCCCCACTACACAAATGTGTAATTTTCTGAACCTGGAATTAGCAAGAAACTCATTTTGTTAAGCCTTTTATGCAGAAATTTGTAAAATATTGTATGTGAGTTTCCAGAGCTGTTATCATTGGGGTATAAATGGGGCAGGCAAGACTCCTACCTCATAGTATTGCTTTCAGGATTAAATGAGGGAAATGAGGACAAAGGAACAGTCCATAAATGTCTATTATCATGGTTTATTTGATACCGTATCCATTTTATATTTTTATAAGCTCCTTGAAAAAATTCGAATTATTATACTAATACTTATTATTATACTGAAACTGCCTAATTGGTTCATTCATGTTGAATATCAAAAGATTTGTGCAATATTGAGGATGTCTGCCCTATGTAGAGATCTATGGATGAAAAAAATCTGAAAGAAGTTTTCGTGGAAATAACTTTATGATGGTTATAAAAAGCAGTAGTTTGAAATAATTAAATTATTGCGGTCCCATAAATTAACTAAAAGTCATTGAAATATACACTTAAAAGGGGTGAATTTTAAGCTTTGTAAATTGTAACTCAATAAAGATGTTTAAAGAGCGCTACTGGTTTTATTATACAGCCAATTTGAGTAGGGCTTTATAAGATGATATCTAAGGGATAGACTACAAATTAAGTTTCTGATAAAAAATTTCTATTTACAACTCTTAAGGGATTGGCAAAATTCTCTACTTCATTTGTAACTAAGAAAGCAGATGATGTTTTGCCTTATCAATCGCGACGTTCTTCCGCATTGTCTAAGATCTGCTGACCACTTCTGGGCATCCTTCAGTATCTGTGTCTCATGGCAGGATACTCTGGGATGTCATTTCCATGGAATTGGCACTTGAGGTGAATTTCAGAAAATTCTTTCTTTCTGCATATCTAATTGTTGAGTTTAAGTATTATGTCTTCATTAGCATGATTCCCTCAGAGCTTTGCATTCTCCAACATATTGTATAAAATCTTGACAATTTCTTAATTATTACCTTAGGAATGAAACAGTTTCTTCAAAGGAATAAAAATGCCCATCTACCTAGAACTATATATTTAGCAAAAATAGCCTTCAGAAGGAAATTCTATAGAGTGCAGAAAACAAAATAGAGAAATGAAAGCCAATACAGAGAATCAGCAAACCCGAAAGTTGGTTCTTTGAAAAGATCAACAAAGTTGGTGAATGTTTACCTCGACAGACAAAGAAAAAGGGAAAAGTCAAATTACTAAAATCAGACATGAAAGTGGGGACATTATCAATCTTATTGAAATGAAACGGTTTACAAGAGAATAATGTGAACAACTGTATACCAAACGTTCCATAGCAAAGGTGAAATGGGCAAATTTCTGGAAACATGAGGAAAATAAGTGACAAAAATAGTACAAATCAAGGGAGGAGAATATGGATGTGTACAATGTAAGGTTCTTACATTATAAACAAAATAGTATAAGTTATTTGAAAGTATCAAGTAATAACTTAAATATTGTAAACCATTGAACAACTACTAAATCAGTAAGGAGAGAACTGCAAGAAAGCCATAGCAGAGCTAAAATGGAATATCAAAATGAATCCAATCCAAACGAGAAGAGCAAAAGTATGACAAACAGAAAACAATACCTTTCTTATAATATTTATAATCGCATTGAAGGTAAATGGCCTCAAATAGTGCTATTTCAAGAGAAATGTAAAGTGAACTAAAACTCTGAGCCATGTGTCATTTTAAATATTCTACCAGCCATCATTCAAAAAAGAAATTGAAATAGGTGAAGTCAATTTTAAGAACATATTTTATATAACTGGATAGACTCCAAATATTATGGCTTCAGGACGTAGTGAATGCTAAAATGGGAACGAAATGTCACATCTTTTTTCGTTGTTTGTAGACCATTCCATACTCATGGATCGAATAAGGAATCACAGGGAAAATTGAAAATATTTTGGATTAAATGATATGGAAAACAAACATACATATCTTTTGTCTTGTGGTATCTGTGTGATGAAAATATCCTTCATCTTGATAGGAATATAGATTACACAGGTATATATATTAGTTAAAACTCACTTAAATTGCTTGCTTTTTATTTGCGTACAGAGTAGATATGTAAGAAACTAATACAAAGAAAAAACAAAATAATCAAACAACACCACCACAACAAAAATATAACATTTGTGAAAACAAGGCAGAAACATAAAATTCTATGTGTCGGAAATTTATTTATGTGAATAAATGTTATATATGATTTGTTAATATAAATTAACATATTTATATTAATAAAATTCTAGAGCTTCAGGCAGGTCAAATTGATGCAACAGAAAGACAACAAATATGAAAAAAAGTTATCAGAATGGCTCAGAGAAAAACACAAGTACAGCCTTCAATTAACTGTGAATACAGTATATTCTGTGCTGCCTTAGGCACTTTAGGGGACAATTTTTAAACAGAAATTGCAATGTTCCTTTACTTGATGGTAGTGGTGATTTTTCAGAACATACAATATTTTTACATAAGTGATTATATTTAAACCAGCAAAATATAAATTCATTGTCAGCCTCCAGCGTGACATATGATACTTAACCGCCTCTCCTGCCACCTCTTCAGAGCATCCTCTGCACTGTAACTTTCTCTGCATTGCTTAACTGTTCAATATGCTCTCATCTGCATTTCATCATCCAGAAACTCACGTTGGTGATTCCCCCTTCTATTTACTTCACAGAATTGTGTTTATGACATGCTCTTTTTTCCTTTAACTATCTTTGTCTTATGTCTCTCAAGGGATGGGAATCAAAGCCATGAGTAAATCCTTCCCAATTCAATTCAATGTCTTTGCACTCTGGCATACATGCTCGCTGCTGCTGGCCAGTACGTATGGAACTGTCTACAGGATGGTTTTATGACCACCACCATCTCCTTTTTGAATAGCATCTACACAAATTTGAGAAGATAAGCTTTTTATTCCATAGAACCACTTATGTTCTTCTCCTGCTCAAAAAGAATAAATGGAAACATCATAATTTGGCATACAAAGACGTTCATAATATATTCTTAATTTACTTTTCCAAACCCCTCTGACACGTTTTTGCTTCAACCCCTTTGGCATTACCCCACCTGGATAATGTGGCATTCCCCTGGCTCTTGCATCAAACTGCAATTTTTCTGTAGTCCCTGTGCTTGGTTTAACCATGGTATGAAGGAACTGCATTGAGTGAACTTCCCCTACAAGATTACATGGACCCTCATTGGAGAAGCAGAGAATCCAGCAGGCAGGAGATCAAACACTGTTGAGTGCTATCTGCTGAAGATGCTTCGTGCAGCTGGTTTATGTGTGGGGAGAGGGGAGAAGGGAAGGTGAGGGGGAGAGAAAAGGGGAAGCTATCAATACATAGAAAATTCCAGAAAGCCTTAAATCATTTTTTCTTTTCTCCATTAGAATAAATGGCAAGGAGAGAGGACGAATCCATTAGCTAGAAATCAAGTCAGTTATCTCAAGGCTGCTCTTCTCCTGCTTGACAGAATCGTGTCTAGAATTTATGTTGCATAGAACCATGTGGAGCTAGATAATTCTGTCTGTCCATATTGTAGAGGTTTATCCATATATTAAGGTTACCCTATTATTGATTCTGTCCATCTCTTATTTGAATAAGGTTTATTAGAATTAAATCATGGCTCTCTCTTGCCACATTTATAAAATCCATCAATCTCATACCTTCTTGACCTCTCACTGCCCTTTTCCAAAATGAGAATTTTATGGAACTATTATTTCAGTAACATGATTTCACAGAAACCCAACAGATCTCAGAAAATAACCTTCAAAATGAGCTATGAACCCATGATTTTATTAAATAAATTGAATAATATAAGTGTATTCAACATGCTCAACTATACCAAGGGATAGCTAGGTAAGAGAGAGAATCTACCAAAGAATAAGGTGTCTAGGTAAGGCAGAATGGTTCAAAATGAACTGTCTTCTAGTTTCCATCATAAATTTTACGGTTTCTTCTTTAAAACAAATCCATCTCAGCATCACCAGCTGTCTCTATTGCTTTTTGTTAATCTTATCATATCCATTTCTGTGAAGACAAAATAAGTGTTAGACCAAAAAAAAAATATGTGAAGGAGAAAGAGCATACTTTATTTTGGTTCTTTATTCCTCTCAAATGAGCTCAAGTTGAGACACCTTCGGCTCATCAGAAATATATCCGTCCAAAGAAATTTATCCCATTAATAATGTATCTGCCGCTTTTCCCCCCTATTTTTTCTAAAACTTGGGAAAAAACCAACAATTATCTGAACTGATAAGATTTTGGCTGTTTTTACTTTTAAAAGGAAGGTCTTCACTTTAAATGCATAGCTATGAAGAAAAGAAGTTCCCAAGTTACCTTCTTATTCCTATTTTGTTTTTAATTAATTTGGGTGAAACTAGGGAAAATGAGTCATGGAATTGAGCCTGTGAAAACTAGGAATTTTTTCCCTTCTATTGCCTTATCACTTTTTCAGTGAAAAGTTGGATTTATCTTGCTTTCCAGAGCTATTTACATTATTTGAAAAGATCTAAACTGGTGTATTTCATTCATATTTCATTCAGAACCATGTGTTTGTATGAAGGCTTGGTTTTTTCCCCTGAAATCATTCAGACATTTATTTCTTATTTTATATCTTTCATAGAAAATTCCTTAATCTTTCTTTAATGGAATTTAGGACAGTAGCATAGATCAATTTGAGCCAGTTGCATTATTTAGTCATTAGAATTGTTTTCTGTGCATTTGCCATTTTTAAATTGAGAACACATCATATTTTATAAAATAGATACGTATGGAAGTGATGAAATGTATCTATCACCTGCTCATTAATGTCTCTGTCTATATTTCTGTCATGCATTTTGCTCCTACAAAAAGTAAACTACATTTTTCTTTTTTTTTCTGTTGCCAATCTAAATTCAATAATTTTACCCCAAAGGCAGTAAATTCATCTAGGTTCAGAGTAAATGGCACTAAACCATGTATACCATGAGTAAAACTTGCTTTTGCTTTATAATTTATATTTATTATATATATTTCTTTTCTGTGTTTGTTGCAAAAATTCCATCTTAATTTGAAACTATCTTGCCTGTAAGATGCATTTTTCTAGGATACTGCACAGTTAACTGAACAGAAGAGGGCACGTCCCTGTGGTGTTCATGAATCCATCTCTTCCTTGCTGTCTTTGGAGGACTCATAGTGACAAATCTCAAAGGGGGAAAAAAAATCTCTTTTCTATCACCCTCGGTTGCGTAGACCAAGAGGCACTGGAGGAAATGGGGACACATTTTTTGTATTTTCCATATTTATGACATATGTTGGAAATAATGTGGTGTCTGAGATTTCCATCATTATATGTATAATTTATTTTATTTGTATATATCAAGTATTTATTTTGTATATATATGATCTACATGATACATATATACACAAAATAAATACAGATGATGAACTATTCATCCACAGAATCAGAAAAATCAGTGTTATTCTTCAGTAGGCTTGTTCTTGTCTTTATCATTACTCCATACTCCTTAAGTAGACCTGGAGACTTATTTGACAAAGTTTCGTTCAGTTTAATGTACGTTTCACTCTGTATTCTAAACTGAAGTATGGAAATTACAAGAAAACTGAAGTCAGTGGCATGTGCAATTAGCCAACATCCATTCCAGACTTATTACTCTACTTCAAATATTTTTAATTCTTTAGGAGAGGGAAGATGATTTAGAGATTTTGGAGAATGTTGACACCCTAAGATATTTTCCACTTCATTTTATTTCCTGTGATGCCTGCTATTCAATTGAAAGAGGGCAAGAGGAAGAAGAAATTCCTCATAAATGCATTTACCTTTTTTTTTTTAAGTGGTTTAAATTGATAGTGAGGTAAAAATTAGCTAAAAGCAAGTGTATCCATTTCCTAGGGCTGCTGCAACAAAGTGCCACAAACTGAGAGGGATTAAACAACGGAAATTTATTCTCTCACAATTCTGGAGGCTAGAAATCTAAGATCAAAGTGTCAGCAGGGTTGGTTCCTTCTGAGGGCTGCTGTAAAGGAGAATTGGTTCCACACGTTTCTCCCAGCTTCCGATGGTTTCCTGGCAATGTTTATCATTCCTTGGCTTGTAGACACATCACTCTGACCTCTGCCTTCACCTTCACGTGACATTCTCCCTGTGTTTGTGGTGTGTCTGTGTCCATTTCAAATCTCCCCTTTCTATAAGGACATCAGGCATATTAATGCTCTACCCTACTCCAGTATAACTTCATCTTAATTACTTACATCTGCAATGACCATAATTCCAAGTAAGATCACATTCTGACATAGTTTGGGTTAGGACTTCAACATATGGTTCTGGGGATGGGTACACAATTCAATCTATAACAGAAATTATGGGAAAAAATAGAGTTTAGGACTCTCAATTGATGTGACTAGTTTAGAAACATTCTATCTTACAGTGTTCTACAGTCATTGTGTATAGTTGGTTATAGTCTAATTATGACATTGATATTGTTGATGAATATCTATTCTCATTAAGTCCACATGAGAAATGTGGTTAATGGCAAGTGTCTCAATCTCAGTCTCTATTGATTTCTTCTCCCCTCTTTTCCTCTTCTCCTTCTCTCTCTCTGTCACACATACACACACACAATTATGCACACATTGCATTGAATCAATAGATCACTTTTGGAAGGGCTAACATATTTATAATAGACAGTATTCCCATCTATGAACATGGTATACCCCCCACCCCCAACATGATGGATGTGTTCTTTAGTTTTCTCTGTAAATGTTTTGCACAAGTTTGGGTAGACTTATTATTGTGAATGTGATGTTATCTGTGATATTGTAAACATTATCATATCTCTTAAGGAAAGTTTAATTTGTTTTTTACTAGCATAGTCAATAGAGGGGATAGTATCAGTGTTTTTGTTTTTAGTAACTGCTAAATTCACTACTTCTAATAGCTTGGTTGTAGGTTTTTTTCTGATTTTAAACTCACACAGTTTTGATTCTTCTTTTCCAATCATTTTATTTTCGTTTATTATGACATTATTAATTGTTCTGCCTTGTACTCCAAGTGCATTGTGGAAAGACCTGTGGACATCAAGTATCCTTATCGCCTTCTTAATCTCAGGGGATTCTTTTACCATTTCACCCCCAAAATATGCTGTTTGCTGTAGTTTTTTTTTTTAGGTGGCAATCCTTGATATGTTTAAGGAAGTTCCCTTCTATTCCATGTTGGTAGTACATTTTATTAATTATAGTTAGGATTTGTCATCCTTTTAAAATAGATTTTTCTGTATTCATTGAGATGCCGCATTTATATTTTCCTTGTGCTTTTAATGTAATTGCTTATTTTAAACGATATTCTAATCTTAACCACCTTTGTATGCTTATATTCCTGAAATAAATCATACTTGAAAATGGTATATTATGTGATATGTTTCCCTTTGATTTATCACTGGAATATATATATTCATTATATCATGGAATATGTATAGTATCATTATAATTAGTATATATGATCTTATAAACTTTGCATCAATATTGAAGATTATTGAAAGATTGGACAATAATTTCTTTCCTTTTTATTGTCTTTGTCAGACTATAGTATCAGGATTATGCTGCCCTCAAGAACGTTTATGAATGAATTCATGAGTCTTGCTAGTTCTTGTCAAATTTATGTTGTTTCATTGTTACTATAAATTGTCTTTCTTCTATCATATCTTCTAACAATTTTCATTTGTAGAAAATCTATTCTATGTATTCTTCTAACTTACTAACCTTATTTTCTGTTTACATTCTTACATTTTCTACTCATGCAATCAAAATTCTGAAATGATAGTGAAAATTACCTCCTTCCTTCCAATATGTATGCCTTTCATTTTCTTATCTATTTAATTGTTTAATTGTGCTACATAGTATCTTTAACATTATATGCATTTACATTATATGTAACATTATATTATACATATAGTATACCATATATTTATAGTTTCATAACATGTATTAACATAATATGTCATATATATAATGTATGTATATAAATGTTACATAATTATAAGCATTATATATTTATTAAATATCTATTATATAACATATATAAGTAAATATATAATGCTAAGAAATGTTATATATATAAAGAAAATATGCATCTATATCTATTTTATTGTTTTTCTTTAAATAAAGAATGAGAGTTGACTTTTAGTTAGTGCTTTTAATCACTTATGGTGATGACATGTATACTGTGATTATATTAATATATGAAGTAAATTGACTAATATGGGTTACATTTATTCTTGAAATAAATCTCAAATGGTCACAGTGACTTTTTTTAAAACATCAGCTGGATTCTATTTGCTAGTTATTTAATATATTTCTATCAATTTGTTGTTGTTTTGCTATATTTCTTGGATTTCATATCGGTGCTTTGCTACCTTCATCATAAAAAATTGGAACTATTTCACCTGTTCTGTTTCAAATCAGTGTTAATAGCAGGAAGTAAATTTTATTTTGAAGGAAAAAAGCTGTGAAGCCGTTTGGAAACGCTATCTTTGAGGGGGAGAGTGGGTGAGGCAGGGAATGAGGCTGGGTCTCTCTGAGATTATATAAATCAGTTTCTGGTTTCTATTTCTTCTGGGAAAAAATATGTATGTACAACAATTCATCTATTTCATCTAATTTTTGAAATGCATTTGAATGGAATGGACCAGACAAGTTGATTTTGATTCCTTAATCTCCTTCATAGCTATGATTTCCTCTGATCATTTCTTACTTTCTATATTTGGACTTCTTCCCCTTTTTTGATGATTATCATATTAAATAGGTTATCTGTCATGTGTTTTCTTTACCAAAGAACCAATACTAGGAATTTTCATAAACTTTTGTTCTCCCTTATATCCTTTTTGACTTTAATCTTTATTAATTCCTCTCTGATTCTGGCAGTGCCTATGTATTTTCTCTTGTTGTTGCATTTTGGATTTTGTTTGGAAAATGCAACTCGTGATTCTTTAGAGCATCATCGCCATTCAACAGGATTAACTGGTCTCTGGAATAAAAATAACTAAATAAATTACTTGATGTGCTTGTTTATGGTTCAAACACTCTTAGTTACAGCAAGATGAAATGTTACTATTTAAATTTCATGCCCACTTAAGCATGGGCCATGCTGCAAAGTATATCCAAAATTAGTATGAGAACATAGCATGGATTTCTGCCAGCAAATTAACAGTGGAATTTATATATACTTTATGAATTTAAACACAGTATTGTTTTCTAAAAATTTGAGGGAGGCACGGACATTTAGTTGAAAACATTATTTAGAATTGAAAGTAGTCCTGCCAGCAGAACTCTGTTTAATAAAAAGTTCTAGTCTGTTATTTCTTCTGGTGAGTATTGCCTCAAGTTTATACCATCAGTTCTCAGAAGTTGCATTTTCTTCTTTCTTCTTCTAGGTTTGAATTACTCTATTTGTAACTTAGGGATTTCCAATCATATGCACAATTATAAGAGCTCTAGAGTGTTTCAAATGTGGCTTTTTCTGTTGGATCTGAAAAAAGAATGTTTCATTCCATGAACCCAAACTGTCTACTTGAGCCGACATTTTTCATGCTGCTAAGGGTAGTACCCAGCTTTCTTTGCTTACATTTGTTACGTTTTGCTGCTTATAAGATGAATTTCTAGTACGATAGTGACCTTCAGCTATTTCACAATGTCTGCATCAAATACTTTGTACCGAAGACGTGTGATTACCCATTTTAGTGCTAATGAAAAATGTCTCAAAGCCAGACCGTTTTCAATAAATGTGCATTAGGACACTTGGAATACAACTCTCACTGGAGATTAAGGTGGTGCCCTCAGGAAATTATGTGCTTTTTGGAATTTTAGCACATTTTTACTTTGTTAACTAAAACTTGTAAAATAAACTGATTAAAAGCACAACCCCTACTTTAACTCTTATTCACAGCAAAACTTATTGAAGTTTGGCTCATCCATTTATTAACTACTTTAAAAGATTATAATAAAATTTGGGCCACAAAAAAATTTAGGACAAGCACACTAGATGCCAGTTTTTAATTTTTTTATTTATTTTTATCTTTTTCCGGTTTTACTGAGATATAGTTGACATACTACTTTGTCAAAGTTTAAGGTGTACAATGTGATGATTTGGTACACATACATATTGGGAAAAGATTACCACAATAAGTTTAGTTAACACATCTATCACCTCATGTAGTTACCATTTTGTGTGTGTGTGTTGAGGACTTTTAAGATTTTTTCTCTTAGCAACTCTCATGCATATAATAGAGTGTTATTAACTATAGTCACCATGCTATATGTTTCATCCTCAGAACTTATTCATCTTATAACCGGAAGTTTGTGCCCTTTGACTGCCTTCACCCATTTGTCCCACCCCCTGCCCCTGTCTCTGGAAAGTACCAATCTACTCTTTGTTTCTATGAGTTCTCTTTTTTTTTAGATTCCACATATAAGTGAGATCATAAAATATGAGCCTGTCCTTGTCTGACTTATTTCACTTAGCATAATGCCTTCATGCTCCATCCATGTTGTCACAAATGGCAAGATTCCCTTCTTTTTTGTGGCTGAATAATATTCCATTGCATACATATGAACCACAGTTTCTTTATCCGTTCATCTTTCAATGGACACTTAGTTTGATTCCATGTCTTAGCTATTATCAATAATGCTACAATGAACATTCGCGTGCAGATATCTCTTCAAGATAGTGATTTCATTTCCTCTGGATAAATGCTCAGAAGTGGAATAGCTGGATCATATGGTGGTTCTAGTTTTAATATTTTGAGGAATCTCCATGCTGTTTTCCACAGTGGCTGCACCAACTTACATTCCCGGCAACAGTGCACAATGGTTCCCGTTTCTCCACATCCTCATCAACACTTGTTATTTCTTGTCTTTTTGATAATAATCATTCTAACAGGTGTAAGGTGATGTCTCCTTGTGGCTTTGATTTGCATTTCCCTGATGATTAGTGATATTGAGCATCTTTTCATATACATGTTAGCCATCTAAATATCTGCTTTGAAAAATGTCTATTCATGTCATTTGCCCATTTTTTAATTGGATTATTTGCCTTTTGCTGTTGAGTTATATGAGTTCCTTAGATATTTTTGGATAATAACCCCTTACCAGATATATGATTTACAAATATTTTCTCCCATTCCATAGGTTGCCTTTTCATTGTGTTGATAGCTTCCTTTGCTGTGCAAAAGCTTTTTGGTTTGATGTAGTCCCACTTGCTTATTTTGGTTTTGTTGCTTGTGTATTTGGTGTCATATCCAGGAAATCATTGCCAAGACCAATGTCAGGGAGCTTTTCCTCTATGTTTTCTTCTAGGAGTTTTATGTTTTCAGGTCTTACATTCAAGTCTTTACATCATTTTGAGTTAATTTTTGTAAATGGTGCAAATAGGTGTCCAGTTTAACTCTTGTGCTTGTGGTTGTCCAGTTTCCCCAACACCATTTATTGAAAAGACTATCTTTCCTCACTGAGGGTTTTTTTTTTTTTTTTTTTTTTTTGCTGAGGAAGATTGGCCCTGAGTTAACATCTGTTGCCAATCTCCCATTGAGTATTCTTGGCTCTTTTGTCAAATATTATTTGACCATATATTGGATGCCAGTTTTAATTTGTGACAACTCTAGGTAGACTATAAATACTGACGTGTGAGATTCTTTAGTAATTTAACCCAGTAAGGAAATGAAATGACTGTAAAATCAACACAAGTTACCAGAGCAAGAATCAATTCATCCTGGCTTATATTAATTATTTTTCTAGAATTTTGAGTCAGAATTAGCCAAAAGAAAGAAAAATGACCACAAGATTATTTATGTTCAAATTTGAAGTCATACGAAATAAATCTGTGTCTATTCTTAAAGTTCTTATGACAATTTTCATATTAGCAAATAATTATCTCTAATACTTTTACTTAGTAGAATTGTCTCATAGCCTCTATTTAGGTGAAGTGTGAAGTACAAAAATTATACAGGAAAATAAAAAAGGTTTGGCACTTATGCTGTAATTCTCTGCTGTTTTGTAAGGACACAGATTTTGTAGGACTGGCAGCTTTGAGCACTGCCAGGGGAGCAAGAATTGTCTAGACACTGCACGGTGGTGATGGACATAATGTAAGACTCTGTGTCTTAAATTGACATGTTATACTTTAATATCCTTTTCCTTCCTTCTGATGGAAGCACTAATAAGTAGAAAATTGGCCAAGGGACTATCAAAGCAAAAAAAAAAAAAAGAATAGAAAAAGAATAGCTTGTTGGGACATGACTGCATTTTTAAACAGTTAGGGAAAGAAACCCTTTATTACCATTGTTCTATTATCTTTGTTTTCAAGAAAACTATTCCTATATCATCCTTTAAAAGAAACCCCACGTCAAAGTGCATAGATCTTGCTGGGTAATCACAGAAAGAGACAGAGAAAGAGAACAAAGAATAAGTTAGCTCATACATTTAAGAACATTATTTAGAATCCTAGGCAAGCCAGCCTCTGTTTTTTGCTCAGAGATTATTTATTATTTATTATTTATTTGTTAATTCACAAAGGTTATCCAAAGAGCAAATGACACTGACTCAACAACTATTCATAATACCACGTGGAAAAGACAGAAAAGAAAAAAAAGGAAATATACTCGCTTCTAAAGTCAACAAAATTTGTGCTCCTGCTCCCATCCGACCCACCTGGGACACTAGAGGGAATCTGGCCTCCATGTTCTCCACTTTGTCCTTACTGGAGGTCCATATTTGACCAGGATGCCCTCTGGGAAGATACTATTTTGCATTCCAAACCAACTTCCCTCAGTCCTTCTTTGCCCTGCATGATTTCATATCTTTATTATCAATTCATTATCAACTTTTTCTTTTGGAACATTGTAGCCTGGAATGTCTTCCCTACCACTTCCTAAAAATGCATTCATAGAGTCCAACAATGATATTCTCCCTGGCCAAATCTTGTGATCTTTCTCCTCTACTCTTTCTCTGTCACTTTGATATGATTGATCATCTTCTCTGAAATATCATAGCTTCCTTGGCTTAGATAGCATTTGTGAATCTTGCTTTTCCTCCAGTGGGTCAACAATCTTTTCTTTGAGTTTCTTGCCTCCTCCTACTCTTTATATCCCTTTACACTTAGTCTCCCTTATTGGAAACGTCAACTTTCAAGGCTGCAAACTATCGCTTCTATTAATGATCTGCAAACATCGTTTTATTCCTACTTTCTCTAAAATGTTTTAAATTACTTTCGGGACACATGTTCTTGAATGATCCTGCTCTTATCTAAAGCTCTCTTCTAAAAGAATATCCATTGAGTGGAATCAACTGGTGAATAAGGAGTCATTCTTAAACACTATGCAGAAAATGAAGGAAAATTGGGTGGCTTGGATATTTTCTTTAAATTATACAAATTTCTCCTCTGCAGTGTAATTCCCTCTATGCTGCACTGCTGACACACCCTCAGATGGCGAAAAGGGGAGATGCAGGAGTGTCTGTGGCTTGAGAAACTTTCTCAGATGATGAAACTCATCCACTATGCATCTCCTAGAAAAAGTTTTTGGGAGTACCAGTCAATGGTATGAAGACTCGAAGGATAGTAGTTATAACTTACTGAGTTCTCACATGCAACTCTTAGGGGTAGAACTTTTGCACTCATGATTTTAATGCTTTAAAAAGTCCTGCAATTGTAACCCCGCATCTTCAGAACACAAGTCCTTTCTCAATCCTTTTCAGTGGTTATGATTTTCTCATACAATTATTATTTTCAGTCCATACATTTGTAGGTCCCAGGAGATCCAAGAGATATCAGTGATCTAGGAGAGAGGAAAGAGACATGAACCAGGATATATTTCTCCCTCTAGTGATAATCATGTGAAGCCCATTCTAGTCTTACACACAAGGACTTAGTTCTCCTAACATAGCACTCCAGCAGCTCCATGGCACCATCAGAAAGTTAGAAATTCTTACCAGTGGGAACGTTCACCCAATATCATGCAGTAGGTGATAAACCAGGAGTTTAAATCCAGAACTTCTGCCTAAAAAGTCAGTGCAACATGCAAGATACACGTGAGAGTTTGTTTTATTACTGGCGCCCAAGATTAGTAGGAAAGATAACTGCTTAAGAAAACCTGCGTTCTGGTTCTACTCACTGCTTTCTAGCTCGCAGATAATGTACCAGTCACATCATCGTTTGGGGTGTTTCCTTCCCTATAAAATGAGCTAATAATGCTTATCCTTCATTCATTTCTTTTGCACTGCAAGAATAAAAAGAGAAAATGTGTGGGAAGTACTATGTAAATTCCACAGCATTATAAAGATGAAATGTGACATTACTACAGATATTTTTATGCTTCGCTTAAAAGCTCAAATAAAGTAGTCCTTCCTATAAAGGCCAGTTTGCTTCTGCCCGGAATACATTCTGATACTGAAAAACCCCATTTCTTTTTTCTTTAATGAGAAATGAACAACAATTTGCCTAGAGTACTTATGGCCTCTAGCTTGAATAGAAATATGCAAGATGGACTTTTGTGTGAAAGGCATTTTGTGAAATGATGTGCAATTCAATAGAACTTTGACAATGATCCAACAATCATGGTCCCATGACTGACATTGCATTCTTGTACAACTCAGCCATACGTTGGGGGCAGGTGGGCACACCCGTACATGAAGGTTTAAACTGCATGAGAATAAACAGGAACTTGATTTTCTGTTGAGGATTAGTCAACCTGAAATCATTTGATGCATCCCAAGTGTAGATATCAGATAGTATCTTACTATCTTTAAGACTCACAATGTATAAAACTGCAGTTCGTAATACATTATTATTGTGTAAAATTAGGCTTCCAAAGCTATAAAACTACTTAAAACTCATTTATGGAGAACTGGCCTTTTCATTTTATTTAATATTTTTAAAAAATTTCTTTTGCAGACATAACCTTTTTTGGGGGAGGATGAAGATTGGGCCTTAGCTAACATCTGTTGCCAATCTTACTCCTTTTGCTTGAGGAAGATTGTGGCTGAACTAACATCTGTGCCAATCTTCCTCTATTTCGTACGTGAGATGCCACCACAGCATGGCTTGATGAGCAGTGTGTAGGTCTGTGTCCAGGATCTGAACCCATGAACCATGGGCCGCTGAAGCGGAGTGCGCGAACTTAACCACTATACCACCAGGCTGGCCCCCAATATTTTTTAAAAATTTCCTTTGCAGGGGCAAAGCATCTATCATCTTTGGAATTTGCATGTCGTTGTTCTATAAAGCTGCCTTCTCTATTTCATACCCCACAAATTCAAAATATGGAAAATATATTGATTTTCAAAAGATGTGAACATTGTTTTAAATTTTTTCAATGCTTTTGCATTTGAAATTTTGAATGACTGCCTTCATTTTTCATGATGCTTGTATGGTGATATGTAGGCCTGTCAAATATTTGCCACTTGGTTGACACTTTTAAAAAGGCAAACATTAATGGAAAATATGATTTTCTGTAAAATTTGTGTTATTAGACAAAATAAATATTAGAATGTAAATTTCAGGTGCCAGTCCCGTGACCGAGTGGTTAAGTTCGTGTGCTCTGCTTCGGCAGCCCAGGGTTTCACCAGTTCGAATCCTGGGCGCAGACATGGCACTGCTCATTAGGCCATGCTGAGGCGGCCGGCATCCCACATGCCACAACTAGAAGGATCCACAACTAAAAATACACAACTATGTACTGGGGGCTTTGGGAAAAAAAAGGGAAAAAAAATAAAAATAAAATCTTTAAAAACAAAAAAGAATGTAAATTTCAGTTTGACATTTTTTTCCCCATAGTGATTGTTTGAAAATAAACAGAATTTTCTAAATTTCCTTTTAGTTCTTTAGAAGGTCCTCCAGTGGCTACTGTAGTCCATTGTTAGTGTTTATTTCCAAATTCTGAGTTGAATGGAATAAATAAAAATAAACAAAATCTGATTCGAGATCCTAGACCTGTTTTCCCTATCAGGATACTAATTTCAGTAAAACCACCTTAGCTTTCCTTGTCTAACAATGTTCACACTTTCCTTCCTTCCTCACCTTCATTGATTAGCTCCTTCCCCTCATTTCCTGCTAGAAGATATCCAGAACAGAAAATGAGATAGCTAGAATATAAAGTAAATATTACAAACAACCATAGGCATTTGAATTAGATTACTCCTTCTTTCATTGTTGACTTCCTTTGAGATCCATGTCTCAAATGTTGCTGTCTTTATTTCATATCAAATTCAACTTAGATTCTCACACAAAGAGAGAAGAGGTGGTTTCATCAGCCTTCTGGCATTTTCTCTTCTCTCTCTGCTGCATTTTGTATTTTATCCAAGACCTAGACACACAATGTGTTTTATTGGAAATGTTCACACATTCAGAAGTTATCATTGAGAAGTAGATAAGGATTTGAGTACAGCAAGTATTTTTATGTCATCAGAATTCTTTCACCCTCCAATGGCTATCAGTTCTCTTGGTGGTGGAGAGGTTGCTGAATTGGAAATTTTAAAAACATTCAGTACAGAAGGTTAGCGGACTGTCCACAGAGCTAGGATTATGAGAGTAGGTGGGATGGTGGGGGTATGCTTGACTACCAACTGCTGTTGCAATTGTCAAGCTGTCACTGCCTGACTCACGCTACTTAAAAAACAAAATCCCTCAGATGTGTAGAGAGGAAGATCTGGCTTCTTTGACTTGAAGTTTTAGGAAGCAGAGAGAAACTTTGCCAAAGTTGTGAGCTTTTTAAAGGATTCTTTGTTTGTGCTCCTTAGCCTTTTTCTGAACAAGATTCACTGATTTATATCTTTCTCATGTTCTCTCAGCTCTTTAAAGAAGAATATAAGCCTACAAACTCTTACTTTCTTTACACTTTTTTTATATCCCTTAAGTTAAGAAATGTGCATACAGATCTTATTTGTGCCCAAATTTATTGTGTATCTTATACTGGGCTAAATTTTAAACTTACCATCCTCATAAATGCTGAAGGGTAAAATGAAAACTTCTGCCTTCTTGAACATAGGCATTTCAAATTCCTGACAAGTGTAAATATTATTCCTGGGCTATATTGATGAGCTATTTAAATGTCAGCAGGAACTTGTTTCTATCCATTCAGGACCAAGTGTGAAAAATCAGTTTAGGGTTGACCAGAGTGGAGCACACGGCAGAGTAGGCGCCTACATCTTGTGTAGGAAACTGGCTCTCAATTTAACTTCATATAATGAGAGGGAGCGGGAAAAGGAAACAAGCGTGATGAAGAGAAACCAATGCCATTTTAAATGCTTTAGTAGAAGAAATTAAAAGACCATTTCTTGAAGATATGTATCACTAAGGTAGAGAGAATGGTATTTCTTTTATGTTTGATGTTGTTTATATTTGATTTCAGAATTTTCCTGCAAACTTTCCAACGTGCATGCAACTTTCTACATTCTTGCTTTGTGCAAAAATCACGTGCTTGTGTCTATCTCTCTTGCTTTCTCTAAAATTTTTTTGTCATGCTTATTGTATCTATGTTTTGGGTTGAATTGTTCCCCCCATAGAGGTATGTATGGTCCGCAACACTGGTACCTGTGACTGTGACCTTATTTGGAAATAGAGTCTTTGCAGATGTAATTAAAATGTAATGTAAGATGAGGTCATGCTGCAGTTGGGTGCACTCTTAACTCAATATGACTGGTGTCTCTATAAGAAGAGGAGATGAAACACAGAGATAGATAAAGATAGAGAGGAGAAAGCCCTGTGGAAAGAGAGACACACAGGGAGAATGTCATGTGATGACAGAGGCAGAGACTGGAGTGATGAAGCTGCAAGCCAAAGAATGCCAAAGATGTTAGGGGAGAAGGGACAAAGGATTCTATTCCTATTCTCAGCAAGAGTGCAGTCCTGACGACACCTTGATTTCAGATTTCTAGACTCCAGGACTGGGAGATAGTAAATTTCTGTTGTTGTAGGCTGCCCAGTTTGTGGTAGTTTTTATAGCAGCCACAGGAAACTAATACAATTTTTCTTTGTGTTTATCTCTCATGTCTTCCTTTCAGGGTCTGTTCTTGTATCTCTGTGTCTCGTGGTTGAATCTTTATCTTGCATTTCCATTCTGTGATTTACTGCCTCTGCCTGCTTTTCTTTTCCCACCCTTGATTTCGTTTCTCTTTTTACCCCTTAACTGTCAAGACGGAGAGTCAACATGGGAAGGTGGAAAGCGCATGGCCAGGGCTACAGAGCCCTGTGGGTTTTATTCTTCCCTAGGCTCATAGGTTAGGAATGACATTAATCCCTGTCCTTACTTCCGTGCTTGGTTGTTGTGCAGATGTCATGGATAATCTCCTAGAAAACACAGCCTAATTGTTAAAGCAAAAGGTAATCATGAGTGGTCAGAACTGATGCACAAACTTACATTTGTCATGTGGAATTAAATAATTTTTATAGTTTTTCTATTTTAGTATATCTCTCTATAAACCATTGTAAAAGTTTAATTTCGTCTATGCAAACATATGCAATATCTTTTCACTGTGGTTCAGTGTCCATTCATTTATAGGCTTGAAAATAATTTCCTGTTCTTGTTAGTAACGTGATGTCTCATTTTGCTTCATCTCTGTCCTATCTCCTCTAGTTTCCAAAACAAATTTCTATGAATATATCATGGCATTGTGAAAATTATGACTAGGATTTTCCTCCCACTGATAGAGCCTATGAGACAGGCATGCATCCATTTTCATCTCCTGGGGACACTCACAAACAGGCTGGTGACACAACCTGGATGATGAAGGTGTTGAACTTGGTTTTAGATATAACGTTATCCCAATACATTGAGTTTATGAAGAAAAGTTTCTTGTCATTTTCTTTGACCTGATAAGACCTGAATAATATTCTTTTCTTTGCCTGGGTCAATAGAGAGAGCTAAGTGTAAAATATAGACCTTATATCGACTCTGTTTGGTCCATGTTTCAAATGAAATGGTCCATTTCCTTCCCAGTTCATACAAAGCTATATAAGTTTCCAGACACTGTGACAAATCTGGAAGCTTATCCCATTGGAAAGTCTTGTTGAAAATGGAAGAAAGGCAATGAAAATATCAGGAAAAAAACTGGGCTAAAAAATAACAAAAGCGGGTGGTGATAACAGCATTATAAACTGAGACAAAGACTTTCTAAAAACCTCTGTTGGCATTCTCATTTAGATGTATTGTTTTCAGTCTCAGCTGAGAAGAGTCTTTAATTTAAAAGCTCAGAGGTCTCATTGATGGGAAGTGTGAATCTCCAAAGGATAATGCTTAGTTTGAGAGACTCTATTTCATGTAAGATAAGAAAATATATATATGTACACTAACATTTATGCACAAGGGACAATAAAAAAGGTCAAAATAAGGAAAACACATTTAGGGGAATTACTTCTGACAATGCAACTTGTTGACCTCTGCACAGGCAGATCATCAAGTCCTCTTTCCTAAATGTGAAACTTAACCAACTGCCTTGTTCCTCCATCACTCCTTGATACTGCCTTCTTCTGCAGTTAGAGGCGATTGTTGCAAATCCCCCATAGAGAACTAACTTCACTGTCCAGATAACTTGGGTTTTCAAAATAGTTTGAAACACTTATACCTGCTCTAGCTCTGTGACCAAGGTAAATGGTTTCATTCATTAGTTCCTTTGAATGTTCTCCATATTTATCTCCATTTTATTTCACTTCAGAATGATGAATCTAATATCCATAAGTATGGTCATCACAGAACAGTGGTCTTCAGAGTTAAAGGGGAAGTCTCACTAATTTTAACAAACATATAAGAACAAAGGACCTTTTAGTAAATGCACAGAGGCAAGTGCATGTTGGTAGTTCATGCATATTTATTAAATGAAGATATGGCATTCATTAACCTGTAATATATGCATACACACACAAACACACATAAGTATGTATATGTATATGTGTATATATATGTGTGTGTGTATATATACAATTTGGTTTGGATATTACAGTATCCCAATATGCTGAATTTTATATATATATAAAAGTATATATATAAAATACATAAATACATGCTTATAGTATTTTATATATACGTATTTACAGCACATAGTATATATTATGAATATACCTAAATATAAATATATATTATAATGTATAATGTAATACATATATATATTTTATACATAGTTTTAAATTATAGTGTATTAACAGAAAATTTGAGGTATAGTAAGGCCAGCAGATGAGGAGATAACTGTCATTGAAAATAGAGTTTGTTCCTCACAGTTCCCAAGAGGAGGGGCCTCCCATGCCCTGCAGCCACATGGGGAAGCCCCAGGGTTGGTCAGAAGGCAGAGGGATTGGGAGGAAAACATGAGAAGAGCATTTACTGTAGCATCCACAACCTAGGGTGACTACTTTCAGCAGGCTCTGGGGCATAGGGGCTATCTCTAGCTGTCTGGAACCTGGCCTTGGGTGATTGGGGCAGGTGGATAGTGGCTTGGAGTGTGGAAGCCCCACGAAGGAGGAGGTTGAGATGTGGGCTCTGGGTTGGCTGATTTGTATTTGGAAAGTGTACATGTGGGTTACTTGTTTACTATTTCCAGGAACTGGCTAGCCCCTTTAGGGACAGCAAGGCCCCAAATGTAAAAGCATCAGAATATAGAGGGTAAAAGATATGGTTAATTCTCTCTTTCTCAGCACTTCATTGCTCTAAGTTTTCAGTATACAGGGTCCTTGCTCTCATATAGCCAACATATGTAGCGATATTTTATATTATTATATTCTAAACGCTCAACTAAAATGAACAATCATTTCCTTTAGGCTTAAACCGATAAATCTGTCCTTTTCTTTTCTAAACGGGAAGGCACTGTTTTCATGCAGTTCCTTCCATTCAAAATTCTATCAGTTAGATTCTCAGATAATTATAGCAAGATCAACTACAAGATGGTTGAATGCCCCATTGTCCTTGGAGAATTTGAAGACAGCTGAGCTCTTCCAGGAGTTTGTCTGATGTCTAAACACGTTGTTGTAAGCAAGGTGGTCTTTCCATCATGACCAGCAAAACTGCTGACCTCTTCTGTGCTTGGGTTTTGGGAAAATAGTTACTATTAAGCAAGAGGAGGTGCATATGTACATACTCTTAAAATAAGAGATCAACACTCCAAATTTGCCATGAGAAAATCATAAATAAGCATTGAGTTTTCCCAAATTGTTACTTGATGTCAGGGGTCAGAAAACCATGGCCATGGACCCAGTCCAGCTTGACATCTGGTTTTTTAAATAATGTTTACTAGAAAATGATCTTGGGGGCCAGCCCCGTGGCCAAGTGGTTAAGTTCACACGCTCCACTTCTCGCGGCCCAGGGTTTCACTGGTTCGGATCCTGGGCACGGACATGGCACCACTCGTCAGGCCACGTTGAGGCAGCGTCCCACGTGCCACAACTAGAAGTACCTACAACTAAAAATACACAACTATGTGCTGGGGGGATTCGAGGAGAAGAAAAAAAGCAGAAAAATAAAAGGAGATTGGCAACAGTTGTTAGCTCAGGTGCCAATCTTAAAAAAAACAAAAGAAAGAAAATGATCTTGCTCAACTTTTTACCTGTTGTCTATGGCTACTTCGGTACTAAAATAGCAGAATTGAGTAGTTGCAATAGAGACCTTATGGTCTGGAAAGCCTAACATATTTATTATTTTGTACTTTTACAGAAAAAATATTCCCACCCTTGTTCTAGATCCAAGCAGAGTGAGTATATACTAAGAACTATGTGCTGAAGAAATATGCAACAGCCATTGTACGCAGTAAAGATGGACACTAGCCTTTTACATGCATTTTCTTTTTTCTTTAGAAGAGGCTGCTCTAGCTGAGGTGGCTGTTGATGAATTACTGAGTCCTTCCTCTCCAGATGTCACCTTCCTCAGAGTGGGATGCATTTCTCAGTTTGTCTGCTTGAGCCAGTAACTTGAAATTTAGGTTTGCTTTAAGTAGAATCATTCGAGACTTAATGTAGACTTTTAGGTAATAAAAGCACAGTTATGATAATAATCGGAGTAGTAGTAATAACGTATTCTTTAATCTCAAACAGCATTGTAATTTAGGTTCTCACATCAAAGAAAAGTTATACTGTTTGGTTGCAGCCTTAAGCTGTTTCTTCAGGTATTTTATAATGAAAGACCACATTCTGTCCAAAAATGCTGCGGTTAAGATGAAACCCAAGTGACCTTCAGACTTACGACCAAAGAGATAAGAAAAAGTCCCATGTGTTCATATAATTCTGGCAATAGTCCATAGGTATCATAATTCTTGCAACACATGTTGAAATCTATGGAGATGTATTTAAAGGATGTTATAAGAATTGTTTTTGCATGTGATTATGTAAAATACATGGAATTTTAAGTGTAGAACTCATTCTTTGACTAATTCTTCTCTAATATAAACCTAGACTTTGACAATTTATAACCAAGTATGGCTGGTGGTTACCATATTGTACAGCTCACATATAGCACATTTCCATCATTGCTGAAAGTCCTATCGGAATGTACTGCTCTAAAGGATAGTGAGAAAGAGAATGAATTTTGTTTCTAAAAGGCAAGTCATTGATAATTTTCAATATTGTGATATCTTTTCTGAGGTAAAAATAATTACTTCAAAATGCACTTTTCAAATTCCACCATATAGTGACATTGAAGGGATGACTACAAGTTATGAAATATATATGGAAGCACAGTTGAACTAATATTAAGATTTTCTTTATCTGAGAACTGGTACTCTTCGATTTTTTTTCGTAGTCAATTTTGAAATAGCCATCTTGTATATCTAGAGACTTCACTTGAATCCAGTGAAAATGCTCAAAAGATGACCTTTTCATGCAAGATAAGTTAAATGGAATGGCATTATCATATTGTATGTTTTATTATTTCTATATTGGTCAGTTTAATGCAGAGTGGAAAATTATGGTATCCTTTTTTCCCCTAAAACTCAATAAAGTCTTAGCAAGTGGGCCCTGGAAGGCTTTTATTAAACCTCTGTAAGGCAGGGGCTGGGGCAGGCATTACCCTGGTTATTAGACTCCAGAGTCTAACTTCATATTTCAGCGCTCGCTTAGCTTTGTGTGTTCCATGGACCTGGAGACTTCAAGGGAAAGTAGCACATTTCACACGAAAAAAGTGGAGATATCTTTCAGGGATAAATGGCCGTTTTTAATGCATTTCAAATAAGGGTTGTTATTTAAAAATCAACAAACTGCTTCAGGATCGAAGACTATATAGACCTTGTGACTCATGGGCAGACTCCCGAAGAGTTGTCAACATCACTTCAGAATGAAATAAAATGAAAATATCCTTTCTTTCCTCATCCCACTCTGTTATTTTTCCTAGAAAACGACTCCTCACTTACTCATCTGATAGAGTCTTTTAAACAAACTTTAACTTTCCATTGTGTAAGATCTATCTCCTTGGAAATAAGGAAGGAGACAAAAATTCAGGAAAAAAATTATTAAAAATTATTCAGAGGGAGCATACTGATGTTTTCCTAAGAAGTGCCTTTCTGTTAAATCATTGAGTTGATTATATGAAAGACCTCTTGTTCCCCTGAATACTATTAATTGCTATAATATTACTCAAACAAAAAGAAGACTATTTTCCAGAAATATTTATAAAACATTTATTTTGAAGTATATAGCTTATTGAAATATTTATGGCATCCCATTTTTAGCAAACTGCTTTTTAAAAAATTTTCACCTCTTTTCTATTTAATATTCTATTTGGTGAATTGAGGTCTTTTGGGCATATGGAATAGTCCCTTTTTGTGCTGTAATATATGTAATTCATCATGCCTTCTGTGAATTAGAAAGCTAATCATTAGCAACCATTTAGCGTCTTTATCTACATACTAATTTTTATCTACCACTGTTTTAGTTAAACATTTTTCTTTTTTAAAGATTTTATTTTTTCCTTTTTCTCCCCAAAGCCCCCGGTACATAGTTGTATATTCTTAGTTGTGGGTTCTTCTAGTTGTGGTATGTGGGACGCTGCCTCAGCGTGGTCTGATGAGCAGTGCCATGTCCGCGCCCAGGATTCGAACCAACGAAACACTGGGCCGCCTGCAGCGCAGCGCGCGAACTTAACCACTCGGCCACGGAGCCAGCCCCAGTTAAACATTTTTTTAAAAAGCAGTTGGTCTAAATTTAATTGTACTGTATTGATGAAATGTTAAAATATAATTGTCCATCAATCCACCTCCCTCACTTGCTTTTCCTCCATCTCTCTCTCTTTCTTTCTCTCTCTTTATCTCTCTCTCTCTCACGTAAATAGTCTTTAGACATATTGTCCGTAATCCACGTGACTTGCTAGTGTTCCTGGGGGTGATTGTTAAAAATGGTAGTTACAGAGCCACTGGAAACTGTGTTTTAAAGAATCTAGCCAGGGGGACTTTGTGACATTAAAATCCGAGATCCACTATCTCAATGTGATCTTTAAGGCCCAGAGTTTGACTTGGGCTATTGAGCGAACCTGAATCAATCACCCACCAGGTAACTTTCCTTCCACCATTTTCCTCTTCCTCTGGGCCACATTGGTTGTCTCCTGAACCCTTATCTCAGAGGGCAACTTCATGGCTAATGAATTTTTTTAATTTTCTTTTTAACTTTCATTTTGGGGAACAATTTATTTGCTAGGACCTACGGGACTCATTTTTGTCAGTATGGCAAATTGCTCAGGAGATTCTAACAACCACACAGGGTTGTTAATAAGACTAAAGGGCCCATTATGCATGATACCTAGAGAGTTTATGGAGCCATGTTGGGAGATATGATACCTGAACTTGAGGAAAACATTACTCACTTGATTTAAAGATCATGGTGAAAAGAACTTGGGAAAATGAATCTGAAATGTACAAATCCATTGTGGAGCCAATGGGGAGAGAATATTTAATATTAATTAATATTAAGGAGCTCTTAAGACTGTAGGTATCACTAAATTATTGCTCCCATCTCAATCCTTTATTTACTGCTATTTTAGAAAAGTGTCACCAGATTCCTTAAAGAAAACTTATGGGAAGGAAGTTTGCCTCAGTTCCATGCCACCAACTCTTTTTTCCCTCTTCCTAGAACCCCATAGTTTGATAATGGTTACACAGTCATAGGATCCAAGAGAAAGCTCAAAATGCCCCAGTATTACATGATTGATAGTATGTGAAAGCCAACCAATTAAACATACTTTGAGTGGATAAAATATCTGTAGAGTGTTGGAGGGAAGAGCATGTCCGTCATTCCTGGTATGGATGAATTTCGTCCAAGTAAACACAAGCCTAAAATGACCTGGGTGGTGGGGGAATGAGGGGGAAGGGAGAGTGGAGTATGAAGAGCTTTGAAGCAGGTACCACTCTGGAAAGAGGTAGTGCCGATGGGACGTTTTATATATTCAGGGAGCATTGACGGGGACATGAGCTGTTGGCAGAGGCAGTGGGAGAGCTAAGGCAGCAGAAAGCATGGGACTTTCAAAGCTGCAGCTACGAGGCTCTGCTGCCATGGGAAAAGAAATGTGATCCTTGGAATCATAGAATGGCCCTAGCCTGAGCTGTAACTGGCCAGCTCACAGTATGTGCTGCTTTTTGCACAATTTATGGGCATGCAGCAAGCCTAGAGCTGAAATTGTGGATGGTAAGCATGAGCGGACATGTGAGAGAGATCACAGATTTGTGATTCGTTTGTGTAAGAACCAACACATCTACAGCACAAGTGAAAATTATAGTGGGATACCCAGATGCTATTCACCAAAGATCAGGGAAAGGCTTGGCATGGTGTCAGAATGACAGATTCTGTTCTGTGCTTTTCTGTGACCCTCCTCCTAACTCGTTTATTGGCTTTGGTGGCTTTGAGTGACTGAGAGCAAATCCCTAAGACATTTGAGTCCTTACATCCTCTTGTGAGGACTGCTTGCCAAGAGGAAAGAGACAAAGGAGAGGAAAATCCCTAAGACATTAGAGTCCTTGCGTCCTCCTATGAGGACTGCCTGCCAGAAGGAAAGAGACAATGGACTAGTGTGAGAGCAAGAGAAGAGGTGTGTGGATACTATTTTCAAGTCCAATTCAGAATTTCCACTATTGTCTTTCCTAATCACCTGCTACGCAGACATCTCCTCGCTCCTACCCACAAAATCACACAAAAAACATCAACAGACACTGTCTAATCATCAATTCATTAGCCTTTGCTTCCATGATCCACAGTTTGAGAACCCAGAGCCTCAAAAAGATTAAAACCCAAATTATTTTTTTTTGTCTATTTCTTTCTTTCTTTTGAGTGTATCTTAGAAATCAGTAGCTACCTAAGGGACATGGACTTGCACAGAATCAGCCATGGCAATAATTTCTCACGCTTGGATATTTCCTTCCAGAATAGGTATAACGTCTTAAGCTCATTTGTTGAAGTCAACAAGAAAGCATTCCAGTTGTCATTTCTCAAAAATACTGATCCCTTTCATTTGGCTCCATTTCCTCATAATTCCACATCTCTTTTAAGGTCAATTTGCCTCTGTAAGACACATTCAGTAATTTAGTTTATGTTTAGCTTTTTTCTGTGTCCAATGGTTTTAAGGATGTTTGCCTGTCTATATTTGTTTACTTTACTTGTAAAATAATATAATCCCGTAATAGAAAATTTTAAAATAAATTTACTAATTATTCATTTTATGGACATTTCATTTTAGGCTGTTAATTTATGCAACTTGAATACATTTCATTGTCTTTCACATCTACTTTTCTATACTTTGTTTTCACTCAACATGGTATCATAAGACATTCCCCATGCTATTATAAATATTCCTCTTCCTCCTTTCAATTTCTAGCTTGCATGTTGTTCTAAGAGCATGCCGGAATTAGGCTATTTGTAACATTTTGACATAACAAGAAATGCTATTGTAAACATATTTGTACTCCAGATTGTTCAGTATTTTGGAAGAAATACTTAGTATACTTTCTCAGTAATTGAATTATCAGATCAGAGTGTGTAAATAGTTTCTTAGCTTTTCATTCAAATTAACAAACTGCTCTCCCCAAATCTATGCTACTTTTAAAAAGTCGTGAGTATGGCAGGTAAATTGCACAATACTCTTGCCAGGCAGATACAATACAATCTTTATAAAATTAATAAAAGAAATATGGTAACATGTTTTAAAAATTGAATATATTTATTATTAGTAAAGCTGAGTTTTTTTCCCTTAAGATTCAATGATTGTCAATTTGCTGAGCAATATTGTCCATTTATTACACATGTTAAGGTCATAGTATCTCAGTATTTTCTCCCAACAGAATTTCAAAGTGCTGTTTAGATGATAATTTTGTAACCGATCTGTTTCTAGTAATTTTCCTAACCTATTATTCACTTTCTGTATCTCACTTTGGTATTTTTTAATCATGAAGTATTTCAATGTCTAAAACCTGATAATCCATATTTAACAGATACAAATGCTTTAACCCGTAGTTACTTCAGATCCCCCTCTTTAAAAAAATAGATAATATTTATAGATTTGATATTTCTAGATCATAACAGAGCAAAAAAGATGATAAATATATTATCTGAAAAATACATGATTAATCAAAGGGAAGTAAAGAAATTTAAGAAACAGAGGAAGTGGGACAAAAATATAGCATACGATAACAGTAGATTTTATCTTATAACGTAGAGTTTCTTTAGCGTTGACAACTCAATCGATCCTTCAATATATTGAATGGTTTGCTGAGATATAATTAGCATAGGGCACGTATTTAAAGTCTACCAATTGGTTAATGTTAAAGTATATATACATCTGTGAAATCATCATTACAATCAAGATTATAAATCTTGCTATCCACCTCATCCTTAAACCCTTCATAATCCAGCTTCCCACTCCTCCCAGGCCCCAGCCCCTAGCCATCTCCAAGCAATGATCTGCTTCCTGTCACTATAGACTAGTTTGCATTTCCTATAATTTTATATAAATAGGATCATATAGATTTTGTTCTTCTTTTTTTTTTTTTTTGGTCTGACTTCTTTCACTGGGCACAATTATTTTAAGATCCCTCCATGTTTTTGCATGGATCATAGTTCATTGCTTCTTATTTCTGAGCTATAGTCCTTTCCTACAATAGTTTGCTTATCCACTTATCTTGATGGATATTTGGGTTGTTTCCTGTTACAGGTTACTACTACAGGTAAAGTATCTATGAACATTTGAGTGCATGTGTTTGTAGGCACAAATGGTTTGACTTCTCTGGGAGTAAATCCTGGAGGCAAAAGGCTGGGTCCTAGGTATATATTTAACTTTATAAGAAACTGCCGAACTGTTTTCCAACTCGATTACACTCTTTAATCATCCCATCAACAATGAATGACAGTGCCAGTAGTTACAATCTGGAGTGGTGAGAATTTTTTAATTTATCTATCCTAATAGATGTGTAGCGGAACCACATTCTAGTTTTAATTGCATTCCCCAAATGACTAATACATTGGGCATATTTTCATTTTCATGTGCTTATTTGCCATCCATATGTCTTCCTTAGTGAAGTGTCTGTTCAGATCTTTGACCATTTTTTAAAAAAAATAGGTTGCTTATTTTTTATTAATCAGTTTTGCGAGTTCTCTATGTATTCTGATTATAAGTTCTTTATCAGATATATGATTTCTCTCAGTTTCCAGCTTATATTTTCATTTTCTTAACAGTGTCTTTTGAGGAGCAATTATTTTTATTTTTTAAGTTCTATTTACCCTTTTTTTATGGATTGTGATTTTGGCGTCATAGCTAAGAAATTGTTAGCTAACCCTAGGTGACGTTTGTTTCTCTTATGTTTTCTTCTAGAAATTTCATAGATTTAGGTTTTAAATCTAAATTTAAATTCAAGCTTATGGTTCATTTTGAGTTATTTTTTTAATGCGGTGCAGGTATATATTGAGGGGTTGTTTTTGTTTTAGTTTTTTTGCATATGGATATCTGTTCCAGTTTCGTTTGTTTAAAATACTACCCTTCGTCCGCTGAATTGTCATTGAACTTTTCCTCAGAAGTCAGTTGTTTATATATGTGTCTATTTCTTGACAGGGTATTGTTTTATTGATTTATCTATGTCGTTGATGATGCGTACTGTCTTGATTAGGGTAGGTTTAAAATAAGGCTTCAAACCAGGTAATGTATATTCACCAACTCATTCTTCTTGTTTGCAGTTGTTTTGACCATATGCATGTCAAATTCAACTTGCCATTTTCTACCAAAAAAGCCTGCTGGGAATTTGGGATTTTATTGAACACATAGATCAATTTGAAGATAATTGACATCTTAATGATACTGAGTCTTCTGACTCTTGACACTCTGTATTTCTCAGGAATGTTTTTTTGGTTGACAGTGTACAGGGTCTTTAAAATCTTTTGTTAGATTTGCCCCTACATATTCCATATTTTTGATGCCATGGTAAAGGTATTTGTTTCTTGATAAGAGGTATTTCGGATTTGATTCCTATAGCGAGCACATAGAATCACACTGACTTCTGTACATTGATTATGTCTTATGCAATTGTTTTGATTGGATGCTGCACATTGTGAATTTGACCTTGTTGGTTGCTGGGGTTTTTTTTTTTTTATTCCTATAGATATCCTTGACATTTTTTCTGGGACACACTTAAATTGTGTTGACGCAGTTTAAGTTTTTTACATCTTGCTGTTAAAACTTGTTAGACTGGACCAGAGTGGTTGTCAGGTGAAGGCTATTATCCCTTACAGAGGCAAGATTCTTCTGTGCATTTTATCCAGCACTGCATGCTCCACGAAGTTTTCCAAGATGGTTGGTTGGAATGGGAACTCTTCCTGATCTTGGTTGAAATATTCCCTCTCATCTCTTCTGGTGGTTCATTTCCTGGACTCATGTTGTTTTCCATAGATTCTAGTGCATTTTTTTGGTGGTTATTTACCCAACCTTGAGTAGCTTGAGTAGTTTCTTCATATATAAGTGCTGATATTTACTTAGCTAAACACATTCGGAGGATTCCCTTCGGATATGCATTTGTCTCTCTGGGTGGAGCCATCTCTTTTTCCCGTACTCTGTCCTCAGAACCTTACCTGCCCTCCCTAGGTCATGGCTTGAAACTGCTCTCAAGGCAACAAGCTGAGGCAATAGCAGGTCTCTATTACTTTGTCTTGCATCTCTCAAAGGTCACTGTTCTTCATTTCCTGAAAATCCACTTTCCTGAAAGCTGTCTTTTCTTCTGTTTTCTCCATTTTTGGTTGTTTCATAAAGGTTGGTAAATCAGGTCCCTCTTAGTCCATTTTTGCCAGTGACTGATGCATCATCTCTCTTTTTAATCCTTATTTTAATTTAAAATGTAGTAGTTTTCTATAGCAGCCCCATTTTTCTACATATAGTCTTACAAATAATTTTTAGGGCCTTCAGTTTTGTGTGCTTTGAATGTCATTGCTCTGTCCCCTTATTGTTGCCACATCAGACTTACAGATATTGATATTTTCACCTTTTATTTGCCCAGTTCTCTGAACCTTTTATCAGTTCTCTTAGTTTTTATGTTCCTGTTTTTGTTTCATGTCTGATTGGATTTTAGCTCATATGTTATCGCTCATCTCTTGGGATTTCCCAGGAAAAAGAACTCTGTTATCAAATGTGAGTTATCTTTTAAATTGAAAATCACTTTGGAATTGCATAATTCTTTCTCTCTCCCTCCAGATATACAATAAGCAACACCCCTCCCATTGACATAATGTGTGGAGGACAATAAAGTATGGGTGTGATTAGTTCCATCACTTAAACTTAAAAGACCCACAGGCATTGTAAATGCAGTGCGAACAAGATGTTCACACTATCCATCCTGTGCTTTACGTTAACTGCCTTTCTGAAACAAGAATACACCAGAGGCACCATCTCCAGTGAAGTAATATTTTAGTGACCCAATTCAATTTGTATTTCAGACTGTTACTGACTATTCCAGTTTCTCATTCTCACTAGTCTACTAGTTTCAACTGGAAATAAAAAAAAGAACTTTAATGTTGATGAGTTATTAAAGAATGAATAATATAATAACACATATCAACTTCAGCTGGGTCCAAAAGGAAGAATTATATTTCAGAAAGCCTAATTCAACACGAAGAATGCTGTAATGATTTCCCATCCCTGGTAGGGATACATTATTGATTTACCAGAAGCCTGGGACAATATTTTCAGCCATCTCATGTTGTCTGATAGTCTTTAATGGACTCATGCAAATATCTATGTGGGCTGTTTCTGAAAGCTGAGCCACTTAACAAAGCAAGCTTTTATGAAAGGATTAAGTCGTTAATAAATGAAGAGTGTTTATCCGCAGAAGGACTTCAAAGCCTGTTTTGATGAAGATGAGCTTTCTTTCTCTGTTGCAGCTGCCCTAGCCCGTGGGGGGGACTCATAGCCCAGGGTGGGCAGGAGTCCAGAGGAGCAGGAGGAGACGGCTGAGGCCGCAGGGAAGGCTGCATTGCAGGTGCTCCCTCAGAGCACAGTTTAGAGTTTCTGAGATGGATCTGGAGAAAGGAGGCTACTTCCTCTCCTTACAGACCATTTCATGTCATTTGATTTTAAATGTGTTTGGATATAATCATGTGTTCAGTTAGCAAAGTGATATTCTCTGATCTATTATTATTTAATTATTACAAAATTAATAGGAAGCATGCCGCTTCTAATTATTTGTGAGAATCCCCCAGTTTAGATTACATTTAAGTCAAGTTTGAAAAATAAAAATGTTTAGAGAATAAAATAACTGTTGCCATCCTGGTCAAAATATGGCCTGTAGGTACAATGGAATACAAAATATACATGACTTATATGGAATCTGCTTCACAAAATGCTGCTACTTATGTTAAATATTTGTGTGTCACAAATAATACCACTAAATGATATGTTTCCACTGGATTACTATTAGACATGAATTACCGTTGCCCATGATGAACATATGGGCAGCCGTAACTTGAGTTGAGTGGAAGCTCCTATGGCATCCCCAATTCCCCTGTGCTTCCTTCTTTGGCAGTGTCAAGACTGTGGCTCAGAGCATTGATTTGGAAATCAAAGTGACTGGGAGCTGCCATCAACAATTCACCTAGCCTTGGACAAGTTTATTTTTCATCCAACTTCTATCTCCTTGACTCTGAAAGGAGGAATGGGGTTTAACGTTTATTTGTTGTCTTTTTAAAAATGTTAGGGCCAGCCCCGTGGCCAAGTGATTAAGTTCACAGGCTCTGCTTCGGCGGCCCAGGGTTTTGCCAGTTTGGATCCTGGGCTCGGACATGGCACCGCTCGTCAGGCTGTGCTGAGGCGGCGTCCCACATGCCACAACTAGAAGGACCCACAACTAAAAATGTGCAACTATATAATGGGGGGCTTTGGGGAGAAAAAGGAAAAGTAAAATCTAGAAAAAAAGAAATAAAAAAATAAGTAAATAAAAATATTAAATCATTTAATATATGAAAAGTGATGGCACACAGTAAACCAATAATAAAAATTAATAAATATTAATTACTATCAACTTGGTTATTGAGGAAATACTTTCCCTTATTGTCACTCACTATTACTTTTAAGGCTGGGATGACATTAAATAAAATATTTAAATAGAAATATAGCTAGATACACACATATGTATATATGTATATATATACATAATGTATATAAACATATACATATATTATCAATAAACACATACATGTTTTTGAGAGATTTAATCTTCTGAAACTTAGTTCTTTAGAGAAACATGGCACTATTCTAACTTTTTGAAGCAGAATTCAGATCATGCTTCAAGTTTTAATTTCTTCTTTGATTCTTCCTGCTTCCCATACTGAGAATTTTGTAAATCATTTGTTCCTCTGAGCATTGTCAGGGCAGCTATTTCCTTTGACTTCTAGCTATGTGAACTATCAAAGAGTGGCTGATAGGTGTGCTCAGTTTACCACCTTGATAATTCAACCTTGAGTATGGCCATTGAGATGCGGTGGCAGTGTCCTGGATCTCCAAACCAGGAGTACCAATGACCAAATATACTCCATGGCCACTAGAAAGGATGATATCAGTGCATATACGTTGAAATGGAAAAAGGTCCAGCATAAAAGCCTGAAGGGAAAGCAAAAAGTAATCAAAAGACATGAATGGTCGAACCCATTTTTGTAAATAAAAATTTGTGTGAATGTTTAAAGCCATAGGGAATGTAAGAAGATGCAACAACGTGCTAAGAGTGGTTATCCCTGACTCATGAGATTAGAAGTAATTTTTATAATAGTTACAGTTTTGCATATTTCTACTTTCTAATTTTTCTACAATATCCATATATAATCTTTATGGTAAAGATATTTAATGTTTTGCAGCAACAAGACTCAATATGATCCTAAAACATTCCAATGACTCTGGCACAAAAGACAAAGAGAGAGGAATGAGGAATAAGACAGGCATTGGTGACAGGGACCAGAAAAATTTACACCTGGCTCATTGTCACGAAGACTCTTCTTTAGAATAATATGAGCTTGAAAGAGCCGAGAGAAGCCAGACATATAGAATACCTATTCTTTATGACTTGGTAGAGAGTGTAAAATAATTTTCTTTTAAATTAAATATTGCTTTAACCTAATCCATAAAGAATCACTCTATTTCTTGATGAGCAGTCATTCACATGTATTTTCAGTTTTATCAGCATTCAAAATTATGACAATTATGTCTGGCTAAAAATTCACCAAACCTAAATGGCTTAGGCCATGTGTTACTAATTGTATTCATTCTCAAGGAATGAACAAGTGTATGATCTAGTTTAAGAACAAAGTTACTGTTGTGAAAATAACAAAAGAAAAATGAAGATAGAATGAGAAACTTGGAGAAAATTTCTCTGGAACACGTCCTAGTCGATGCCGTGGGGGCCTCTATAAACAGGATAAGAACTGCAGGGAGAGATTCTGTAGATGAATCCTTGCATTTACTCAGGAGGTTGTCAATGTGATTGATAGTTACTGAAATATATGGTTTACATTCGGTAAAGTAGTAATTTTATTACAGAGATCTTGGAAGCTTCAATTAAAATGGCATATGGTTACATTTAAGCCTCATTTATAGAGTTTCTTGTCTGAGATCTTCCTCCCTTCCTCAATAAAAAAAGAATCAAAACTAAAATCAAAGATATAATATTAGCTTAAGGAATATCTTTGCTTGTGAAATACATGGAGATATGAGAACGAAGGCGGTATATTCTGAACATTTTCGATAAAGAGTTAACATCTTATTTTTCCAACTGGATGAATTGTTTTAGCATTTCTTAGTTTTCAACTGCATCTGCATTTACCTTATGGGAGCTTTATATTTCACACGGCTGTTATATTGCTTCAGACTAAATTCAGTTTTCTGGATTATCTTTGTAAGTTTATCTTCATCATCTTTACAAATTTGTCTTCACAAAACAATCACATCACTGACACAGGAAAGAGTCTGGGAATAGGACTGACGCCTCATGGCCAAAGAAAAGATGGAGAAGAGGGGAAAAGTCTCAGCATCTAGAGACAATGTGGGTTTTGATTGAAAGGGCAAAATGGGAATCAGGATAAGAGAGAGGGAAAGAGAAAGAGAGATTCGTGGGGATGTTGTAGAAACAGATGGACATGGCATCATTGTTACCTTGACAACGAATCCAGAACAAACCCATCATTCTCATTGGATGTTGGGTATTTAACTTTGAGTTGACAGAAAGCACACTTTTGACTAATTGGTTCTAGAAGGTAAATATGTGGGTGACAAGTGGATGACTGACCTGCTGATACTATGGGGGATATGATGAGAATGTCCTTGAAGAGCATAGAATACTCTAGAACAGACCAGCTAGTTATGTGATATTTGGAATTGCTCTGATCTCAGCGATCTGAACACAAAAATATATGTTCCTCCATGATTTTAGGGTCTTTAGAAGTTATGATAAGGTGGCATTTGCTTAAATTTTGCTACTATATATTTTAAGATTATCTACAAATTGAGTTCCCTGTCTCATGGCATTCTTTAATCCTCTATCTAGAAAAATATAGTGCAGCAAATACAGCAAACATAAAATACTCATTAACCATCTATAGATCAAAATGAGGCTTAACAATTGACAATATCATTAATAACCAAGAGCAAAATATTCATTTTGGGAGACTGCCAAGTAAGTGTGCTCATTCTCTCTTCTTGAATGTGTGTGTGTTTTGACTTTAGAGAAATAGTTTTTCATGTGGGAACCAGAGACAATTACCTCTCAAAGCTCACCAAATCAAGCAAATGGAAGGTGATGAAGCCCATGCTTTAGACTGAAACCACACTATTGCCTAAACATCTTAGTTTTATTTAATAATTACCCTCTGCTTTTATTTCCACTGAGAATAAAAGAGCGCTAGATTAGAAGAAAACATCCGGAGACCTGGTTCTCAGCCACATGCACATCAAAATCACTCATGCTTTCTACATACACATTTCTATTAGTTTAGTTTAGGTGTGACGAAGAGAAAACAATACTGATTAATCTTGAATCCGATGCTGATAACAAGAAAAATCAGCTTTATGAAGCCGAGGAATTAAATTATAGCAGGCCTTTTTAATGATTTTAAGTGGTCTGTGTCATGAAAGCTAGGATCTGTTGTATTTACTATTATTTGTTTTACTTGGGAAAAATTTGATTTCACATTTTCCATGTGCACATCCTGGTAGGCCACCTGCTACACCAGCTGTTTTCAACTGAGACAACTGAGAGGAAAAGCCTACAGAAGTCAATTAACGCATAATGTTCTTTCCTTGCAAGATCAGTTACTAAATCTTGCAGGCTTAGCTCTGATATAAGCCAGCCCATGCAGAATTGGGCTTCCCTTCTGAGACCATGTATCATCAGAATATTCTACAGCCTCCATGGCATAAAAATAATTCAGGAAAACAGTGCAGTCCAGAGAATCTTGTGTCAGAAGTGTAGATCCATACCAAATGCCTTTGGGCTATTTATTCTTTCAAACTGCTACATTTTTTTTCTTATGACTTAGAAATGCTAAGCTTAAGATACCTATCTGTCTTAAATTGGTCTACAAATGGGATATGGTTCAATCAAATGGATGGGCATTTTGGTGTCACTTACCAAACTGAGTGTCACATTTTTGGGTTGAGAAATGTGCTAGGATAAGTAAGAAAAAAACTATTTGAGAAAGAAGTAAAGGGAGAAATATTGTTCCTCTGGCTATTAACGGGCCCTGCCCTCCTATTGTAATACAAACAGTAGATAACACAGAAACAAAGACTTAAAAAGCAAATTTAAAATCTAGAGGCAAAGCCATGAATATAAGGTCTTTATCATACATGAGACAATTATATAAAATCAATGAATCATTTTCATAAATGGCATTAGGACATTTGGCTATCTACATGGGTTGGTGGTAAAGATAAATCTCTATCTGCATAAATAAGATTTTAAAAGTCTTAAAAAACCAAAAAATATTAGGATTAAAGAAGAAGAAGATTTTCATAGATTTGAGAGTGGAAAGGCCTTCCTGAGCTTTATATGACAGCAGAGAATCATAAAATCATATCAGATATCAGAATCCATGATATCAAAGACTATATAGACTATACAGAAACAAGAAGCCATAAACAAACAAAAACTGAAATGACCATCTTATCTCTTCTAGCATTTCAACACATAGGAGGAACAATGGACCAAGTTCAGTGTTTCAAAAAAAGAGTGCTTCAAATCAGTAGGAACAATATATCCTAATAAGATTGTGAGATCACTAGAAGAATTTTAAAATTTGAAAAATGTATTCATAGAAAAAAGGTAAATGGTCAAAGAACATACAACAAATGGTTAGTCGCACTAGTAATCAAAGAAAAAACCTGACAATTTTGTAGCTTTTCAGGTTGATAAAATAAAATTTAAAATGTAAATTTGATGTTTACTATGCATGCAAATGGGCATGCACTGTTAATCTATTCTTAAGTGACTGCATTTGCTTTGTAAGGCAATTAGAACTACCTATAAAACTGATATTATTTTGAGATGTTTATATATATAATTATGCTTATAGCATCTCTAAAGTACTTATATATTTATTATCTTCATGATATCTTCCATCACATGCTATGCCAGATCCTAGAAACATATGTTTCTATTTTCCCAAATCTATGAAACTCTTTTGTTTACAAGCTTTGAGTCTTGTTACAAGCTTAGAAAACCTGTAACATTTGTACCAGCTGCTAATATGGAGACTAGAAACACAAGCTCTACATCATTTCCCTGACATATAGACCTAATGCTAGGCATTCAGTGGGATCATCCAGTTATTTAGATGAATAGTAGGAAGCCCATTTATCTTAGAATAAATCATCAACTTTCATAAATCAATGAAAATTCTAATTTCTCCTGAAGGAGCACAACATAACTATGACAAAAACCCATTGTATTTGAGATTTTGCCAAGGTTGGAGACCTCACATGCATTATCATGCATTGTTTATCAGAAGCTCACAGAGTTAGTTGTGAGGGTGCACAACCTGTTTATTTTTCAAAAGCATTGCTTCTCCACCAGGGGTGTCCAGCTGTAGCTCCCCAGAAACACAATTCCAGATTTCCTGATGCATGTTTGTGCATGTGTTTAGATGGCTGTTGGCTCCCACGATGCTAAATGATAACCTGGAAAGACTTATCTGTAGAGAATCATGTCCCATGTGAGTCTGGCTTCTGAATCATTTCATCCAGTAGCACGTTTCGTAATTGTGACATCAGACAATTCAGCGAATATTCTGAGAAACAGCCCTCAAGAAACGAGTCTGTATATGGGAACTTCCTATTTAAGAGATTCTTCATTGAATTGTACAGTTTCTTCATAACAACTGATAATATTATTTTGGACTCAGTATCAGGGATATCTGTGTTTATTTTGTGTTGGCTTGTATCTTAAAACACTCGTGGAAACATGCAAGAGTTAAATGTGTGGCCCCAATTTACCTATACCTATGACCTGCTCTCCTAATTGTTGACTAATTTTGATCATGCATGCTTTCTTTCCTAATATTTCCTTTTTGGTTGTGCCCAACTTTCTTAAGATATGCATGCCTTTATAAAATATTTCAATAACCTATCTTTTCTTGTCTATATTTATGAATGCCTCGTTATAGGACATCTTGAGTGAGGAGAATGCATGTGGGTTTGAGTGTGTTTTCTCTTTCCTCCTCAAGTGGGGAAGAGAGGTCCCAGCTTGACTGTAAATCTGCCTCACCCTAGAACCTCACGCTTTCTTGGCATGTCTAAAGGGCAGGTGGAGTAGACTCTGCCTGCTCTCCTCTCCCACCCTCCCTCATGTGATAGAAAAAATAGTTAAGGCCATGTCTTGACCGTATCACTTCAATCCCATGTCTATGACTCTGTGCAGCAATGGTGCCAACTGGCTAAAGAACCTTCATAAGTTATTGATGATCTCAATATTATTTTCTCCTGAAGATTCCACTTACGGCTCCCTGGTTCTTGTAAGAATCCTCATTATTTTTGATTTAGCCAGAAGGACTTGCCATCTTTAGAAATCTCTCACTAAACTAGAGACCCAATTGGGATGAATTTGAATCAGAGTGCTAGGAGCTCTTGACAAAGGACTTACCTGAGCATTCACATTGCTCAGATAGCAGAGCTGTCCAGATAGCCATCTGTTCCAATTGGCCTGTTTAGTAGTTCTTGAGTATAAAGGATGGAAGGATGCAGGCAATGACTTCCAAGATCAAGGATATTTTCAGACCAACACAGCAGAATAGGAGATGGAGACTGGGCAAAGTGGCCTTCCCCTTTTCATTGGAGGATGGAGAACAGGAGAAAGGAGAACCATCAGGAGAACAGGAGTGGGCATGAAGCATCCCAGCATCACCATTGGCTTTGTCTCCGCAGAGCTAATTCAGAGGTGTATGCCTTGCTTCAGGGTATTCAAAGAAGTTCATGATGCCATACAAACTGTAGCAGCAGGAGCCAGAACAAGAAAGCATCTCTCCTGGGTTTTATGCTCTCCTCCACTGATGTCACCACAAAGCTGGAGAAAGAATGCAGAGAATGGCTGACTCTTCAAGTTATCCCCAGGAGCTGCTTTGGGGTGCACATGGGAGTCATCCTAGCGTTGAAATACCAATCAGGTCTTCCAGAAGCAGAAGCTGAGACAGGGCTTGTTATGCAAGCCCAAAGTTTACTGAGGAGGTGGTTTCAGGAAAAACTTGTAAGAATGATGGGAGCAGAACGGGCAGCAGAGAAACTGAGGAATACCACCCTGGCCACATGGGGAGCTCAGGCATGTGGATGACAGCTTGGACTTTGTCCTGCTTGACACAAGACATCTAGCTTCTTAGAGCATTACATCAGTCTGCCATTGTCCATGGGCTAACAAAAGGCAATCTCTTGAACATGTGGGTGTGTCTAGTAATTCTTTGGGTACAGATGTGAACAGAAACCTGTCATCACATCATCTGGATATGGTGCACTGGCCATAAAGGTAATCTGGTTGCACCAACTGACCGTAAGGAAACAATTACTAAAGGAGCCTTCATTAGTAGTCATGGACCTGGAAATGCAAGCTATACATGAGAATCTAAGCCACACACACAAAAAGATGACAAAATGATGCAATTTTCCCTGTTCACGTTTACCTTCCCGTCAACTCCACTACACTATTTTCTTTAGTCTCTTTTGTGTAACTTCTCACATTCTGTTTCCTAGCAGTAGTTCATAGCTTTGAAGTTAACCCAAATATAAGCAGACAAAACCTTAGCAGGTAGGTGAAGCAATAAATGTCTGAATTAGAATATGTTTAAGTACAACTGGCTCGGCTTTTTAGAAGAGAGTTTACATGATATTTATAGGACATCGCATTGTGTGGCATACGACAAGAGCAGGATTTAACAGGTACAAAGAAGAATTGTTTAATATTCCTTCTAGGTCTCATCTCTTATTAAAGCACTGTGCATCTGGCAGTTATGGATTAGCAGACACACTCTTTGGAAAATAATTACTTTGTGCCTTTGGGTGTGGGCATTAATTTCTTAGTCTTGGAATCCATTCCATTCTACATTTCAAATTACATTGAGCTTTCTAACTCGAAAATGTATTTACTTCCTGATCTGAATTTATGCAGGGAGCTGGAGAGAGAACTAACATGAGAAAGGGTGGTAACTCATTGTTTGATTCAAAGAATTGGGTTTGTAAATATCACAAAACATTGGGAAAAGATGACTTGAAAACAAAGGTTTGAATGAGTTATTACATGATGAAAGTTCTTTCCAACATTAAGATCTAACATTCATTTCTTCTGAATCAATTAACACATCACCCCAATATGCTGCTTTTGGACACAAAGATGCTGGTCTAATTGATCTCCTCACCATTGTTCCTCCACATTTGAGAGATGAGACTCAAGAGTTAAGGAGAAATTAGCAAATAGATCCAATGAGGTAATATATGAGGCATTTTTGGGGGGAAAAGTTTCTAAAGCATGATTTATTATCATTATAATGCATCCATTTGTATAAAATTATCTAGAAGTTTTTGAGGAGTAAACAGGATCTGATGGGAAATATACCCATCATATGAATGTGTAAATATGTCTTGTGGTTAAGATTCGCTCTCACCACTGAAGCCCAGGTTCATGTCTTGCCCAAGGAACCACACTACTCTTCTGTTGGTTGTCATACTGGGGCAGCTGTGTATTGCTGGGATGCTGAAAGCTATGCCTCTGGGATTTCAAATACCAGCAGGGTCACCCATGGTGGACAGGCGTCAGCAGAGCTTCCAGACTAAGACAGACTAGGAAGAAGGACCTGGTCACCCACTTCCAAAAAAATTGGCTGTGAAAACCCTATGAATAGCAGCAGAGCATTGTCTGACATAGTGCTGGAAGATGAGAGGATAGCTCAAAAAGTCTGGGCAGGGTTCCAATCTGCTGTACATGAGGTTGCTAGAAGTCAGAATCCACTTGACAACACTAACAGCAACAAAATGCATGTATATATACATATATATATATCTCTCTGCATGAATTTATATGTACACATATACATATATCACATATATATGGATGTACATGCATGTATAAACACGTATAGAAAGAGACTGACACGCATACACACCCGTGAAAGGAAATGACTAATTGTAAGGTAAAGGCAGCCTCTTGTAGTACATTCCAACCAGGTGGGAAAAATTTCACGTCTCTCCAAGGTGAAAGGATATGAAAGCCAAGAGCAGGCGAGTGGAGAGAGCCATCTGCAAGCCCACTCCCCCTTTCTGATATGTGTGTACGATGATGTGCCCCCCACAGACATGTTTCACAGGTGGGTTACATCTACCAGTATTTACTATATTATAAACGAGAACTAAGTATTTTAAAAATATTCTTCATCTATTCGGTTTTAAATCACAAAAACAAATGCAGTATCTGTTTAAAAAAGGACTAATTTTTAGAAATAGCTACACTTTCCAACAAAAACAAAAATAACAATGAGAATAGAGAAGATGTCTTACCTTCTTGCAGCTCTCCTTAACGTCTGGCTTCCTGAACACAACTGGGGTCTCCTGTCTGCTTTTGCATTTAGCCTGTTATGATATCTCCAGCTATGTAACCTGTGGTAAACATCACTGTACACTTTCAAAAATAAAAAAGGAGGCAAACAGTAAATCAAGTCTTATTTTTATTTTGGAAAGAGTTTTGATCTTTTGTACTCCCCGGTGTTCCTGGACCACACTTTGAGAACAACTGTTTGAGAGCCACTGTGTCATGTTAGATAAACTTCTACTTTGTATGCTGGATGATCCTCAGTTGCCCTTTCATATTTCTGGGAGAGGCACTAAAACTGACTTGAAGCTGTGTGTGGTTGAACAGGTTTTGACAACTCATGGGGCTCATACTTATGTTGGGAACATGTAAATATCAGTGTCTGTTTCTGTTTTCTCTTGACTTCTCAGTTTTCCTGGAGAGAAATGTTTGAACCCCTGTTGTTAGCATTTTTAGAATCCAGTGTGGAAAATGGGTTGAGTTTCTCAACATTTAGTGTGTAGACTTTCCCTTAATTCCTCTGTTTTCTGTATAACTCCACCCCTGCCCGCTAGCTGTAGTTGTTGTCTGTGAGCATGGATCCCCCTTGAGAGAGATACAATTTCCAGCCAGGTCAAAGAGGAGATGATCATCCAGCTATGCAGGGTGGAATGAGGACTGGGAGATTTAGTTTTCCAAAAAAATCCTACTTTATCCCCATCTGGGACCCCACCTTTGTGGCCTCTTGTACCACCAACCCCCAGGCATTTCTGGCATTTAGGGCCAAGAGCTGTCCTATTTCCTGGTTTTATTCCCTTTAGGATAAGTTCCAAGTTTCTCTGATCTAGATAAATTGGTATTCGTCTATCTGCTTGCCAGCTTGCGTTATTTTGTTAAAGTCTTGAATATGCTGTCATCTGCTCTCCAATTTCTTTTTGGTAAATCTTTGTCTCCCATTTATACTTTTCTTTCATCCTCTTAATGGGTTTATGGGAAAGAACAAACTTTCCAATTTGCTGTGTTTAACTAGGTATCTGCCAATACATTCATATTTAGTTCTTTTGCTGTGCCTCAAAGTAGCCCTGCGTTTGAGCAATAACAGAATATTTGCCATCAACTTCTTGCATAATTAATTAATTAACATAGTCATGCATTCCATCAATATACATTAACCACCCGCTTTGTGACACCCGCATACGTTCTTCTTTGGTGTATCTTTTCATTCTCTTCCTTTACCTGGGGATGTTCATCCCTTACCCATCATGAACAAAAAGCAAAAGTGGGAAAAAGCATGATTGAGTTGGAGCCAGCAAGGACTTGGATAAGAGCAGTTGGTAGTTGGAAGAGAAAGAGTCGGCTGGAGAAGTTCAAGGCCAGGCAAATGTAGACTCATTCTTCTAGACATGGTTATGCATCACCCTCTCTTTGAAGCCACACAGAGGCTATAGAGCACTGTGTTCCATTGCTACTGCATTCTCACCACTAACTGAACATTTGTAAAGTTGGGTATCATTTATGGTCCACTATTGGCCTCTAGATAGGGCTATAAACATTTTGAGCCTTCTCTAATCTCTTGAAGTACCTCAAATACCTGTCATATTTTAACCTTATATTTAAATCGTCAGTCTATATTGGTAATTTAAATGGTTTAAGAAACAGTGTTGAATGTGTAAGAAAAGTATGTTTTTCTATACATTAGATTAGTGTTTCATCAATATCACATTTTTATTTAAAAAAAATATCTCACTGTGAATGCCTCACTCTACACTGGCATGAAATCCCAAACATTTATCTACCTGTCATATACAAGTATTTGAAGAGCTGACATAGTTAATATCTATCACGGAAGCAAGAAGTTACAAAGTGTACATACAATTTGAATTTTGTTTCTGAAAATAGAATATGTCTCAACTGCAATAATTTTTCAAAATAGATGTCCCATGACGGAACATTCAGATTTCCCAAAAAATTAGGGATGGTTGTCTTTACATAAATATGTGTTATGCTTATTATATCATGCAATGTAGATATCACATACATGTTGAAGAGTAAGATTCTTAATATCAAACTATTTTTATTCAAGTGTAACCATGGAAACATAGGCTACAACAAATAACTTTACAGGAGAAATGCATTGGAGAACTCATTGTACTACTGTAAGATACAAACTGTCTTTAAAAGTAGACTTGGATGTCTTAGGATTTGGACTGGTGGTGAAAAATAAAACAAAAAAAACCCCCTCATATTCAGTGGCTTGAACAAGATAAAATAGTGTCTATCATCTTTAAGCAGCCTGGAGGTGCTTGCTCTGGGACTGCATGGAAGTTGATGGCATCAACAATCAAGGATTCTTCAGCCTTGTTCCATCTCCAGAGTCTTTGCATGATTTAAGAATAGATTAAATATAGATTATAAACAAGAACGACATGTGAGTCTGTCTTCTCCCTAATGAAAGGAAGTTTTAATATTATTTTTCGCTTTACTGCCTTATTTATTTATTATTATTTATTGAGGTAATATTAGTTTATAACATTATTTGGATTTAGTTATATTTTGATTTCTGTGTAGACTACATCATGTTCACCAGCCAAAGACCAATTACCATCCATCACCGCACACATGTGCTCTATCACCCCTTCCGCCCTCCTCTTTCCCCCTTTCCCTCTGGAAGTTTTAAGAGTATTTTCGTCTCCTCTTTTGGAAGTTTTATTCCAACATGTTGATTTCATCCACATTTGCCATAAGAACTGAGGTCAGAAAGAGTATCAGTGAATACGGTTTTGGGGGACATAAAAATGCTCATTAAAGTTCACATGTTGGCAACATCATAAAAGTCTTAACCTAAAAATGATCTTTAAGTTACAAGCAAAACATTTTCTAGAGAGAGAGAGTGATTGGTTATCCAAGTCTCAACAGTATTATTTCTCAGTTGCTGGATTTCTGTGCTGTTTTGTAGAGGGTTCTGTGTCTATTACATTTTGAATTTTTTGCAGAGGACTGTTGGACCCCTGGGAATCCTTGTGTAGAAAATTGGTACTCCTAAGAAAGCATGCTTTCAGAAGATTTGAAATCACAAACATACAGGTTAGATTGAGGTGTGGTGGTTACACTGAAGGTAGGTAGACAATTTAAGAAGATTTGGAACACGTGAACTAGAGGAGAGGCAGATGAAATGGATGAGGGTAAGTGAGAGTGTATATGGTCATGTATTAGAAATTTATGAGGAAAAAAAGGTCTTATGTTCCAAACTCAAGGGGGAAAAAAAGACTGATTATCCCTTGTCCATTGCCACATGAAACACCAGAACTGGTTTCAAAAGTGACCCAATCTATCAATGTCAATGTTGCATCAGAAACGGTGCTTCTGAAACCCGCTCAATGATGGAGCCCCGTGCTTTGCAGAGCAAGCCCATCAGCAGCCAGCCTCACACCAGAAACCATGTTTCCACATGAAGATGAACCACCCCATAAAAGTGTCATTTCAAAAGCTTCTCAGAACCAAACTTCACGGTTCCCAAATACAGGGTAATAACAGGAATTTGCTTGCTTCAGAGATACTTTATCCGGTAAGTAGAGCTCCCTCTTGCTCAGCAATCAACACATTTAGCCTTTTGCTATGTTTTTTTTTTTTTTTTCAGACAGTGAGTGGTAGCCTCTTTTTTCAAACTACATTAGATTTGTAGTAACGTCTAGAAAATATACTCCTACTAGATGATTTAGAGTTTGAGGGTATGTGTTTTTGCTGCTTGTCTGCCTGCCTTCTCATTGCATCAGGGCAACACAGCTAACAAACATACATTCTTAAAGCCATTGCTAACTGTTGTGATCTATAGCCCATTGCACTGGCTCTTAAATTTCTTGGGAAACCAAGACAGCAATACCATCAAATCTAAAATCTCCAGATTATGGACAGTGCATAAAAAAAATGTTCATTTGTTTCTCTTCACATGGATGGCTCCAAATGTACTTGCTTGCTTTTTTAATGTCATTTTATTTAGTGTAGCCTGAAATGATTGGGAAATGATCAGAGGTGCTGTAGCAAGGTAAACAAGAAAGCTGAATACTTAGGGCAGCATGGGATTATTATTTTTTATTATATAATCAGGAGGGTTCCCATTTTAGTGTGTAGTATACTGATGGTAACAGGATGAACCATAATTCTTTTCTCTGGAACACTCCATAATTCACTTGATAGAGCCAGTTGCCCTTTCTGACATCCCTCAGAGATATGCTATTTATTCCAAAAGACTTGGACTTTCCTATGCAGAATTTTAAAAGTAAAAGTGCTTGAAATATATGTGGGATTTTGGGGGCAGTAAGTGTTCTAATGAACAGATATTGGTTTTTGGTGTCCAGAAGCAAATTTTTGCTGTATTCTTTAAAGTTTTTATAACAACGTGTAACAGATTTAAAGAGCTATATTTCAAATTCCTCCTCTAAAAATGGAGAAAGTCATGTTGCCCAATTCTGCTTTTATACTTTGTGTCACATTACACATTCTCACATATGTGTATATTTATATCCTTAATTTCTGTTCTACACATTTATTACAAATATATGTGTACATATACATTACATACACATTTTGAATCCATGTAAGTTAAATATATATGTGTGCATGTGTGTGTATTCTTAATATATAAATATATAAATTCGTCCTTTCTTTCTTCCCTTTCTCCTCCTGCCCTGGAAGCAACAAACTCTCTTTCAGATTACAACATAGAACCCCAAGAATGCAATAGGAGTCACATAAAATATAGGTGTCCTATATGTCTATTTATCTATCAATCAATCTAAACATATGTATGTATGTGCATATATATATGAGGGTATATTTATACATTGTGTATATATATATATATACCTAGATATGTGTGTGTATGTAGTTTAGAAATCTTTTTCTTTTTCTCTCTGTCTCTCTCTATATATCTCCAAGCAGTTTAAAAATAATTTTTAGTTTTTCATATTAAATATATCACAAGGACATTAATATCTCATGCCAGGAGTATCCAAAAAGATCCACGTCTTTTTTTCAAACAGGTTTATAAATCACTATCTTTCAAGTTTTGATTTTGATTCTTTTTGGCAGGTCGTTACCTTGTCATGTTGCATTACCTGCCAAATCGAGTCCAAATTATTTGAGGAGACACACATGCTCTGTGTGAAATAATTTTTAGTACAAATATTTATGTCTGTGGAGGCCCATAATGCATTTGAGTGGCTTTGGCATTATACCTATGAGTATGCAAAGGCAGCCCCATCGTGCTAATGGAATTGGCCTAATGTTCCTCAATGGACGGACCCACCACTTTATCCCACAGAAAGATCTTGACGCCTGTGATGTGGAATAGGTTTCCTAGTTCTAACTCACAAAACATTGCCGTTATTCCCTTGAAGGCAGGCAAGAAGTACTCTTGATCCACCATTCTGGCCGACTTGCTTTTGATTTGGGTAGGAGAGAAAGGTTGTCCCACTTCCCTCAGTAAGCACAATTAATAACTCCATGTGTCTGGGTTTTTCAAATGTTTCCCAAATTATCTGGCTACTACCAAAACACATCATTAGCCAACAGTTGTATAGTTCAGTATTTTCCATTTCACTCACAATGTAGCTTTTCCATTTACCTTCCCCGCCTTGTCTTTTGTCAGCAAATCACATTATAAAACACCTGTTTTTGGATTTGTGACCTAAGATTTAATGGACAACATTTCAAGTGATTCAACCAAATTTCAATGTCCATGTTTCTCGTCTCCTGCAAGAGTATGTCAATTATGGAGCAAATTTGCATCTGAATGGATTCTTCAAATCAGACCATGGGTGCACCGAGGGATGAAAACCCTTGGGAAATAGGCAAAATCTCACTCTTGAGTCCAATTGTGACCTCTGCAGAAGAAGGAACATCAGCAAACATAAAAGAAGAAAATAATCACAACATCATATGCATGTTTATATACAGTTAATGGCAAAAATCATCTATGCAAAATGTGTCAGTGGTGACAAAAGTCACTAGAACTGTAACGTATACATAGCTGAAGAATTTCGGGAATTTCTCCCTCCTCAAAAGGATCTCTGGGTACACTTAATGTTTATCTAAAGTAACTTAAAAATTGTTTTTTTAAGGAAAGCACGAGCCTTGCATTACATTCCTGAATCCAAATATCTTCTATTCCACACGTTCTTTCTGCAGCGTCCTGTCTTTTCGTGTACTTGTCAACTACCATTCAGTGAAACTCCATTTAGCATGCCTGTAGAGGAAGTTGGCTCATGCTCTTCTATCAATTTTTGTTATTTATGGTCAGTGGCTTAGAAATTTCTCCACTTCCAGGGGTTAGATTTAGGCAGAACCATGAAACAGGGAGACAAGAAATTCAAACTTTAGATTGATTTCTAAAGTTTTAAATTTAGGTCTACACAAGTCAGTAATTTTGTCTTCTGTGAGGGTTTGTATAATTACGACATTTAAACTTGAAAGTCTTGTCAAAGATGATCTCACTTTGCCTTTCCTTTGATAGGGTGCAAAGTAAACTGAGAATCACATTGCTGTTCATTTCAGATCTGGGAGTAGAAGAGAAGATTTTGGACTCGCAAACTGCGACCCCATGCCTTACTTCCAAAAAAACATGACTCGTATAGACCCTAAAGACCTGAGCAGCTGAAAGTAAACCTCTAATGCAGGAAACCTCACCCAGTGCTTTCCCAAGAGGAACAAGGCACAAGACGGGGTGGCTTCCATAAGTGTCCGATGAGCTCTTTCTATGACTCTAAATGTCGTTGTCACTGAAAAGACAATAATAATTATTATTAGATCCTCTCCACCCTACTTAATGATGAATATCTATCATAGACCGAACACCTCTAAACAGAACCCTCATTTGCTGATAAGGAGATCGTGGCTTTAGGAGGTTAGGTATTGTGCCCAGGGCGATAAAGCTGAAGGAGAGAGCATTGAGAGGACTGACTTGCCTTTTGACTACTTGGAGCTGAGTTCCAGCACTAACTTTGATGAGCTGTGTGGCTCCAAGTGAATCACTTAATCTCTCTGAACGATGAGCAGACATTTGGCCCTGTCCAAAATGTCCATAAGACATTTGGTCTACACCCTGCAAGGCTCTGAATTTTACTTCCTTCCTTGGCAAAGTGTTGAACACAACATCACAAAAGAGAACATAAAATAGCAAGATAATATGACAACATAACATAACATGGCATACAACACAGCATAGCATAACAACATAACATGATATAACAACAGCATAACAGTTTTAGTTTGCTAGGGCTGCCTTAACAAAGTATCACAGACTGGGGGCCTTAAATAACAGAAATTCATTTTCTCACAGTTCTGGAGGCTAGAAATCCAAGATCAGGGTGTCAATAGGGTCAGTTGCTGGTGAGACCACTCTCCTTGGTTTGCAGAAAGCCATCTTCTCACTGTGTCCTCACATGGTCTTTTCTCCATGCATGACCCTATCCCTGATGTCTCTTCCTCTTCTTATAAGGACACCAGTCAGATTGGATTAGGGCCCCACCCTAATGACCTCGTTTTACTTTAATTACCTCCCTAAAGGCCCTATGTCCAAATACAGTCATGTTGGGGGTTAGGTCTTCAACATACAAGTGGAGAGGGGGCACAATTCACTCCATAAGAATAACACAACATAACACAACACAACAACATAACATAAAGTAACAGCAAAACATAATACAACATAGTTGTAATGAGGACTAAATTAATTGATACGCCCAAAGTACTGAGAAAAGTCTTGGCATTTGGCAAGCACTGACACCATGTTAGAGGTAGCCCACATCCCTCACCTCTGCAACAACAACACAAGTAAAAAGGAAAATTGGTACATCTGAAATTCAAGCCAACATCCTCTCTCTCTGCAGCATTCTCCTTCTCACAATTTACCCTTTTCTGCAGTTCACAATAAAGATCCTTCTTTCAGAAAGCGACCAGAACGTGTCTATTCCACTCCGTCTAAGTTAGCATCCCCAACCTTCCCTCTTCCAGCTTCATTCATGCAATTTACAACTATGACATTATGGGTCTTAATCAATGACTGCCTGGCTGGCTCCATTAGGAGCTACATTTTTATGAATGCACTTGATTTTGTTCACTGCTGAAATGCAGGACCACATAGGTGTTCATTAAAAATTGTGTTGGTTGAAAGAGTAACATCTTTTTTTCTTCAAATTTTTCTGCCTCTGAGCTGTGATTTACCAAGCACCTTAGAATGATCTCTGCTTTAAAGAAAGATGATAAACCACATGACATTTTATTCCCCTTTGGTGTCAACTGAGAGAGCCATGAGAAGAAAAATTAAAATAGGAATTCAAGTGAACACCAAGAAGGAAGTCACTTCAAAGTAATTCTCACCATCTCTGTCTTATCTTTTGCACCCAAAACATCTGTGGCATGTGCCAATTAAAATTATGTTCATTGCCTTTTGGTGATAAATAAATTGTTTTCTAAAAAGTATATTAAATATATGAACAAAGCAATATGTGATTAATGAGTATTATCATTGCCATTATGATAAACAATATGACTTAATACATAATTTGTGTCATGTATTAATGCCTTAGATTTATGTTTACTACATTTGTAAATGAAAACCATATCTTATGGATTCCCCAAATAGACCAGGAGCACACCTGTAGGACAGCATGAAGTCCTCTCATTCTTCCATTAAACTGCCCATGGGTATGCATAGAAAGGGAACAAATTCTAAGGAAAAATATATTATGCTGGTAAACGTAAAATCCAGGTATCTGGTACTGTCTAAATGCTGAATGTATTTTCCTGTTTTCTCTGTAGAAATGACTTGTTCCCTATACTTCTTGCTATCTCCGTATGGAGGGACATCTGTAGTGTAACAATGCTGATGGAGCCTCTCTTACTCCATCTCTCCTTCTCCCCAGCTGAGGAGGAGCGACTTCAACTGATTGGCATAACCCAGGACCCATCTCTCTTCTCTTCTCTCCTCCTCTCTGTTTGCCTGTTCCTCCTTTCTCACTCCTCCCGCCCCCCCTTTTCCTTTGTCTTTTTCTCTCTTCCTCTCCCTCTCCACTCCACGTTAAGGGCCAGCGGAAGCCATGCACCACCCCTTTCCAGTGCTCCATTATGCTACATGTGTTACATGCACAGGCATCTCAGGTGGCGAATATTCCATGTAACTAGGTATATACGCACATCTAATAATGGGGTTCAAAATTAGAAAACCCACTTGTCCACAGAGAGATGGCTACAACCTGGCTTTTATCTTCAATAAAGGTGTCTGTTTGATTCCATGTCCAATTTCTCAGGCTGTTCAGATCCCACGTGAGTAACAGAGGTGCTCATGATTGAAATTTCTTTCTCAAAGGCCCCAGAAGGACACTCGAGTTTGCCAATGTTCAGACATTAAAATTTGTCATCAAACAGCTAGTGCTTAGCACAGCATTGAGCTTCAAAGAACTGTTGACTCTTTGATAGAATTTGTTTAGGATCCCTTTGGAACCTGCAAAGCTCTCCAGATCACTTATTTCAGACTCAAGTCTAATTATTAGTCCAACCAGAACTTCCTTAATGGGGAATAGATATTTAGTGTTTTCACATATAAACTTTCAATCCTACCATCTCTGTCTTGCTTTGACCCAATAAAATATACTGAGTCATTGTTGCTTCCCTTATAATATTCAGGTGTCAACACTAAAATGAGAGACACGGTCGGGATGTTGGTTCAAAAGAGAACATGATGAAATTTTTGAATTTTTAATATATTGCGTTTTTTCTTTCAGTTTTTAAAAAAACAATATAAGCAGTGTTTAACTACTGATCTCTGTTATGAGTCCTAACAAAAAGAATTCATTTCCAAATGTGAGAAAAATTTGAAAGAGCGTAGATAAGGGGTGGGGGAGTGGAGATAAGATGGTTTGTGATTAATTATCAGAAACGAAAGAGTGAAACTTTTTTGCTAAGAAAAAAATCAAAGAGACGTATTTTTTCTCCCTTCAAAAAGCATTCAATTAAACCAGTAATACTTTTACTACGTTTCATTTCCACTTTAAAACATTCATACGTCCACTTTAAAACAAACTATTTTTTAAAGTGCTTAATTGTTAATTAGTAATGTTAATTGCTTATAGTGTTGAAAGTAATTTTGTATTCCTACATCATTTATTTCCTCTGGAATTTGAATTTGATTTTGTAATACTTCACTTACCTTCTATAGTAAAATTTCTAAAACATAACTCTTTAACCTTTTTATGAATACTTTTAATAAACTAACCACACTTTTAATGATCCGGTTATGTGCACGAATGTTTCAACTTAATAATGAACTGGATGGATAAAGATGGTGTGGGGACCTGGAATTGGCCACCCCAAGATATGTGTCTTTGGCATCAGGATTATTTGAGGCTGATTGCTTTTGATAAACTGGGACAGGGAAGGAGGCTCTGAGGAATGGAATTTGCCCTTTGTTAGGACACATTTACATTTGTAAGGTAAATCTCCATCTGTAAAAGGTGCCTCTCTCTCTGTACCAGGAAGAAGAAAGGAGATGACCTTCTCTCTAGAAACACTTAATCAATACCAAAGGCAAGGACTTAAATCTGCATTTTATTGTGCTAGTCTGGTAACCTCCTGTAACTGACTTCCCTCCCCCTCCCAACTTTGGCATCTCCTTAAAGGTTAAGCATCTTTCTTTAGGCTGGGAAGCAATTGCAGTGCTCATCCGTGACCCCCCCACCCCCATCCCGAGGCAACACACCTGCCACCCTGCGGCGCTCACTGAGACAGCAGACCTATCTGCCGTTTCCATCAAGAGCTGTGCTGACAGAGCAGCCTCATGACTGTTGTAAAAGGGACATTTCAATCACATGTGAAACACCCCGTTTGGGGATATATAACCACTATGTGTACCCCACTTCTTCGGTGCCCTTTCTTCCTTCGGGAAGAAAGGCCCCGGGCCATGGTTCCTCATAAAGCTTTGTTTAATTTTCTCTTGCTATTCTGTCTCATGTGACTTTAATTCGTTCTCCAGCCAGACGAACCCCCATTTGGGAAGAGGAAATGTCTTCCTCCCCTACAATGGAAATATATATTGTATTGTTTTTATTTTTATTTATTTTTTATTGAGATATAATTGAAATATAACATTATATTAGTTTCAGGGGTACAAAATAGTCATTCAATATATGTACATATTTCAAAAGGATCATCACAAGTCTAGTTAACATCCATCACCACACATAATTACAAATTCTTTTTTCTTGTGATGAGAACTAAGATGTACTCTCTTAACAACTTTCAAACATACAATACAGTATTGTTAACTATAGTCACCATGCCGTACATTACATGTTCATGACATACATATATTATAACCAAAAGTTTGTGCCATTGTACCATTTTTAAATCCAACACTTGGACAATTTGATTTTTATTAATTACACTGGCAATCTTTTAATTTATAATTTAATGACACTGCTCAATTTTTTTAAATGAGAACCTTGTATCACAATTGTTAGACATTTTCTAGATCTATTGCAACTGGGATTATCTAGGCTTGTTTCTGATGAAATCATGTTTTACAAATTCTAAAGAATGCTGATTGTCGGGGGCAACCCCAGGGCAGAGTGGTTGAAGTTCTGCGTGCTCTGCTTCCATGGCCTGGGTTCGCAGCTTCAGATCCCAGGCGCAGACCCACTCCACTCATCAGCCATGCTGTGGAGGCATTCCACATACAAAGTAGAGGAAAATTGGCACAGATGTCAGCTCAGGGCTAATCTTCCTCAAGCAAAAAAAAAAAAAAAGAAAAAAACGAGGAGGATTGGCAATGGATGTTAGCTCATGGTGAACCTTCCTCACCAAGAAAAGAAAAAAAAGAATGCTGATTGTCAAAATACATAATGTCCATGGATCCCCATATCTGAAGATGACCTCGCTGTACTGGGAGAGCATAGACAACTGTGACATGGTTTCCTACTTCTTACAGTGTACAGAAAACCCCACCCCTACCCATTGCCCACCTGTGACATTCTGTATGTGACTGAGGACTTCTTGTTAAGACCAACCCAGAAGCTGGCATCATGACCTGAACCAGAAGATTAACTCGTGCGGAAAAGAAAAATGGCTGAAAGAAAGAGGAAGGCTTGATACCTTAAAGCGTACTTGTCACGTGTGATGTAAATTCCAAAATCAACAAATAGGTAGTTGTCAACACGTGTCACTTCTCCACCATGGCAGGCTAACAACTCCTGAGATATTTTAGGTGCATTTTGACAACAAGCAATAATTAACTGTGGCTGCATTGGGGAAGGATTTTTGCTGAGATCAACTGGCCCAGATTCCCCAGGTAGGGATGATGTTATCAGCAAAGGCTCTTCTTCTTCCAGAGATTTTGCCAGTAGGCTCTCTCTAGGAGTTGCAAAGCAATCACCCTTCTCTCTCAAGAACTGGCAGCACACACAAATGTGCAAAAATAATAAAAAAAATCAGGATTTTACTTGGCAAAAAGATCGCGAAGACAAGAGTTTTTAGTTGTGGTTTTCACAGCCTTTCTAGAGACAATACAAAAACCAATATTTGAATCACATAAGACAGGTATTTGGTCTCTTTTAGATACTATTTAACATTCCTCTAGGGACTATTACATAATAAAGAGACATAATAATGTGAAAAAAGAGAGCAGAGCAGCAAAAGCACAGAACCTGACTCAAAAGCAAGTAAATGACAATTAAAATACAGTCTTGGGTTTCAGGGAGGAGATTTACGTAATATCTTTAAAGTTGTTGAGTTATTTGTCAAATAAGTTTAAGTTTGGAGTCCTTCATTGGTTTAACCATTTGTAATGAGTGAAGTAATCACCAATACAGATATTTCATCATAGATTTCATGGAGGAAGAGAACAGGGGTTGGAGTCCCTAACATGCACTCACTTTCCATTTTCCTTAATTCATCTCAAGAGCATTTCTGCTATTTTTAACCAAAGTATCTTTATCAACACAGCAAAGTTGTTGGAGAAAGTATTGCAGAAGCAAATTCTATAATATCTTAAAAAAAGATGATGCTTTGAATATATAATTCTGGCCTTGGGAATACTATTACATCAGAGATCAAGTTGATACTCTGCAAATTATGAATTTTCAACTTTAAACTAATAGTTGGCTAGTGGGATTTAATAAAGTAAATCTGGTGTTCAATAATCGTCAGTTTTGGGAGGTGGCCCATTGATTGACCCTCACCATAGATTACTATGGTACCCGTCATCCAGTGACATTTAAAAAGTTGTGTTCCTGTGTTGTGATAAGCATCTACTCACATTGGTAATAAGTAATATTTATAGATAAAAGTCAACAGTATTGTCTTCCAAACATTGACTCATTATCCAAGGGAAACGTCATCTTTTTAAAATTTTGTTCAATAAAGTAGACACTTTTCCCTAACAATCTGTAATCTGTGAATGCTATTTTTGCGGCATGTTCAGGATTTATAAAATTCCCCAAAGAGACCTGCCACTACTCATTATAATACGACTGTCAAACATGGCCATCAAAAATCTACCTCAGACAGCCCAGCTAAGAATCCCTGTGAGTTGGTATTTATTTCATGCTAAAGTGTTCAGATTCTATAGAGAGAGTTTAAATTGTTCCATTATTTCAGTCATTCCTTGCTATCTCTTAATGTTTACCTAGAAAGTATTCTTGCTTCAGTTGAAGAAATAAACATCACATACAAGTTTCTGGCTGTTAAAATGTAACTTGTTCGATTTTGAGAGTTTGGGTAGGTGAGGCACTTTATCAGCCTTTGAGGGTTTAAATATAACATATAATTGGCTTAAATCAGAATGAGAGTGATAAAGGAACAGCTTCAGTAGCAAACATATTTTGCTCATAATGAATACAGGCAAGACAGTAGAGAAATTAGGCGCACACAGCCTCTCATCAGATGGTCCTCCTTTTCAATCCCGGTTCTGTCAAGTGCAAGCAACCCAACCTTGAGACAATTAACTTAGCTCTATCGGCTAAATTAATCAGGTTCAGCATAGGCACCTGTTACTCTGAGGCTTCTTTCGAAAACACACATAAAGTACCATCCCGGCTTATGGTAAGCGCCTGGCACATCTTTATATATTTAATAAGGAGCATGAATTTAAATAAAAACTAGTCTCATTAATGGTGTGGTACCTATGTTAGCATCTTAGCTTTGACTAATGGACAGTGGTTATGCAAGATGTTACTACTGGGTGAAGGTTGTATATGGGAATTCTTTGGACTATCATTGTGACTTTTGTGCAAATCTAAAAATTATCCTAAAATAAAAGTTTTATGTAAAAAAGTAGAAGTTATCTTGGATTGGCAGAAACCTGAGGACTTGAGTTCAAATATGCCTGCTGCTCCCCGTGTCACCAAGTCAAATCCCTCCTGGCAGCTTAAGGCTCTTGGATGCAAATATTAACTGGCTCTGCCTACATTAAAGATGTATGGGGAGATGGGTAACTGTAGTTGGCTAACTCCAGCTCTCTGTAAATGTATGGCACTGTCATTGCATGAACACACTGAGAAACCATCCCTGCGATAACTTGAACCCCTAGTCCTACACAGTCCACATTTATCGTCTTTATGTCTATACTAGCATCATGAAGATAAGAACTCAGTCATATCATGGGTCATCAATTTTAGTTAATTACATACTTCTAACTTGCAAATAATATGAGTAGTTATGTCAATTAAACAAAAATTTTAAAGGGGAAAGTAGGCAGAAGGAAACAATTTTTGGACACTCACTTTGGACATAATGATGTCAAATCTTTATTTGTTTTGTGAATACGGGCTTTCCCTGTGGGCTAGTAGCCAAGGAAAATATTCAGTGCTAAAGGAAACAAAGAATTTGGCCTCAATAGGACAGCCTACTTTATCACTTATTTTTAGAATGCTGTGGATTTAGGACTACGAGGAGTGACTGTGATCACGTTACAAAAGGCTTTAACACATTTGTCCTAAAACGGATGTTTGAATCTTTTACAAAGCGTTGTTCTTCCAGGCTGATTTATCGTTTTTGCCCATTGACGATGCTTTTATATGTCACAGGAAGGAGAAAAAAGCCTTTATAATGAAAACGCTTTTGACACCGACTGAATTTATATGAGAATAAGCTTTTACCACCTCATATTCCAAGTTATTTAAAATAGATTATTAATGTGCTCACAATGGAAGCCCCAAATGACTTCACATTTATACACTTTCCCACTTAATTTGCAATCTTTATTTGGGAACTGGTCAATGCTTGATGCCCACCAATATGACATTTGATACTGGGGTAAAGTCAGATTCAGCATAATGCATGTGAGTGAGAACTGGGAAGATTGGGCTCAAGTTTTCTTCCTGGCTGGTAGTTCTGATACAAGCTACCTAACTGGCTTTTACTAACCTAATTATTTCCAGCAGAAAACTAGGAACAACACTGCTACCACCAGTGATTCTGTCTGAGCTGTTTACTATAGTTGATAAGACCAAAGAGCATGAAACGAACTGTCCTTATACATCATAGGTACCTCATTCTATTAATACATGGACTCAGAGAGAGGGTTCTTATCGAGAACCACGAATATTTTGGTAGCTATTTTCTCATAAGACCCTATTTAAGAATTTTGATTTTAAAAATTTTCCCAAGAGCTCTAGATAGTTTTTTTTTTTTAAGTTTTGATGTTTAACATTTAGAATTATTTCTTTTTTTCCTGTTTTTGAGTTGCCCAACTTCTGGGAAGGTGATTTTGCACTTAAAGAAAGCGATCGAACATTTTAAAAATACAGAAATAATGTGATATAAAATAGCAGCGTGGGTTCAGATTCCTGCACGCACAACACTTGTGTCCAGGACTGTCTGACTGCTGCTTCTACGAGTTCTCCTTCATGTTTCTCCTTGTGCACTTGGACCCTGTGGATTTCCATCCTGTGGTTATAACCTTGGCTGTTCCTCAAAAAATCATTTGTAATATCCTATTACACATGTCACAGAATTCGGAGCGCACGTGGGCTCTGCCACTTCGCTCAGACTGCCAGACTCATTCCTTCAGCAGACAATTAATTGAGCACATACTATAGATGCAGGGCTGATAGACTGTTGGTGTGCAGCTTGAGAGGAAGACAGGAGTCGTGGGTGACATATGTATAGGAGTAATGTGACTACTTTACTTTCAAAACACCTTTAAGTGAGCTATGTCAAGAAGCACTTGGCGATATAACTCTTCTGTGTAAACTCATGCCTAAAATTCAATGGAAGAAAACAAAACAAAATGATAACAATTGATGTATAAATATAATTTAGCAAGACCAAATTGCAGACAATAACACAAAACCTATAAGAGTTTGTTTTTTCTTCACCTTTCAAATTCCTCCTTTGGAGTTCACATTCAAAATTAAAACATCTATGGGCTAATGTTTAACATGACCTCATTACCTATTGAAAGCGATTTTTCACATCAGCCAGTGGAGGATGAATACGGATATTGTTAACAGAAACGATCTGTTGGTGGACATAAGACATGGCTTCTTCATTATAAGTTAAGTATCCTGATGTCAGCCATTGTGAGTTTATAAACTTTTATAATTTATGTTAGAATGAATGAAAAGCCTGATCAGGGAGCTATCCAGTCATAAGAGTGGAGGATTAGTTAAGTCTTGGTACACAGAAGGCATTTCATAGCTTCATCGTTTGTGCCGTCAGATGGCTTGAACAAAAACACAAAGCACAGTTTACAAAAATGTGTTCGAAAACAAGTCTGTGTGCTTTGGGGTGGGGAGATAATTGAAACAATGTACATCACATCATTCAGCTTTTATCAATTTAAACGCCTTTTTGGGGTTCTCATCTTTTGCTTTCAAATGAGTAAAATGTATATTGATATCAACAAACATCAGTGCCCACATTTTCTCCTGTGAATCCATCAATAGATTATATAGATCACATACATGAAAAAATAGATTGGAGATTACACAGGCTTTGGGCACAGAAAAACAAGTATTATTGATCCAGTTTTAATAGATATGGAGCAGCATGACCCTTTGAGACAATTCTCGTTTATCGAGAGGCAGCGAACTCCTCAGTAAGCATTTCATCCACGGTACTAACTTCTCCACAAAATGAAGCTGATACTATCTCCATTTTCCTACATTTTAATGGCTTCAGCAAAAGAGAGATATAGGCCACTCTTAGCCATTCTCAAACCACTAAGAACAGAGAAAAATAAATTGTTATATGAGACAGTTAAACATAGAGTCAAATACTGTGTACACATTTACTATACAACAAAATATATATTACATAAGCAATCTGGTGAATAATCCTCAGAGAAGAAAGATGTAACCTTTATTCCAGCAAATTGGCCACCATTTTTTTCCTTCAATGTTTATGCATTGAAGCTATGTCTTACCTATAACATGTGTGCCAAGCTGTCCAAGAATTCTTACTTGAAATCATTGGCCCCCTGTATCTTCAGAACAAGTAATGGCCACCATCTCCTTCTCAGGGTTCATCTCTCTGACTTCACCTTTCTACCAGCCAAAGAAATCTCTCTGCTTGCAAATGCTCCTGTGTTTAGGTTAGTATTGCTAACAATTTTGCAAGTATTTTTTTTTCAATAATTAATAGATCAACCTGTCAACCTTTTGTCCTACAATTAGAGCAAAATCAAGGCTATCAGCCTAAAAGATATCACTATCTTACAGCTCTATGCACTAGATTTCTTAAGTTGGAGAAAAAAGAGAATGATGAAAAGAAAGAGGAATGTTGACTTAATTATAAACTGCCGAATCCGAGCTGAAGCTGGCGCTGGAAGGCTGTTGTTGACAGGCGCTAACAGTCAGGGAGATGATTTTGATGATTTGCTTCCCCAAAAGATGTTTTGCTTCTTATAAAAAGTTGTGCTTTCTTCTGGTGCAGATATCTTCCGTGTCATGGTGTGCTTTGCAGGCTGCCACCAGATGGGAAGGTGATATAGGACACTGTTGCACAGCTGCCACTGAATGGCCAGCAATTGAGGTTCTGGTGTTACTTTACCCTCCCTGTGCACAGAGGCCCCCGAATTCCCACGCCACTGGCAAAACTCACTGTTGCAACCAGAAGCTACACATTAATATATCACCCATGGCACAAGCCTGCAGAATGACCAGGAGAGGATACTTAGGTATCATGCTATTCAGATGAAAGTTGTGAATCACCTGTATAAAATCTAGACTCATTCTTTTTTTAAAATAAATTATATTTTTAGAGCTGTTTTAGTTTCACAACAAAATTAAGGAGAAGGTATAGATATTTCCCATATACCCCCTGCCCAGGCACATGCATAGCTTCTCCCATTATCACATCCCCCACCAGAGTGGTACATTTGTTATAGCTGTTGAACGTCCATTGACACATCATCATCACCCAGAGTCCATAGTTTACATTGGGCTCAGTCTTGGTGTTGCACCTTCTATGGGTTTGGCCAAATGTATCATGACATGTATCCATAATTATAATATCATACAGAGACTTTCCTTGCCTTAAAAATCCTGTGTACTCTGCCTAATCATTCCTCTCTCCCCCATAACCCTGGCAACTACTGATCATTTTAATGTCTTCATAGTTTCGCCTTTTTCAGAATGTAATAGAGTTGGAATCATACAGTATGTATCCTTTTCAGATTTCTTTCTTTCACTTAGTAATATGAATTTTAGGTCCTCCTTGTCTTTTCATGGCATTATAGCTCATTTCTTTTCATTGCTGAAGAATATTCCATTGTCTGGATGGACCACAGTTTATTTATCCATTCACCTCCTGAAGGACATCTTGGTTGCGTCCACATTTAGACTTATTCTTTATATGCTTTCATTCATTCTTATTATGAATATCTCCCCCAAATAAAGAAGGGATGAGAGTCTGAAAGGTGTTAGTTTCACTTGTTTTTGTTGTATTTAAATTTAAAAAGCTTACATTGTGTGACATGGTGATGTTTGAAACTAAGTCAATACATGGTGGTACCACAGAAGATTTTATTGAAAATTTTCTGAAACACAGTTTTCAAAACCTATTTGAAGGATGATGAAAAAAAAGAAGATTTTAAGTCTAAAATGTCACAATAATAAGAATATCATGTAATATGTCACTGTGCACATAGCCCACAAGACCATGTAACTTGTTCACATTCTTGAGTTAAGATATGGTTTGTTTCAACATTCAGAAAAATCACTTTAAAGCAAAATTATGGAGTCAATGAGTGTTTGCTTTTGAAAGAGCAGAGAACTCCTATTCATTTGCTCCATTACTCATCCATGCACATCCTATGCAGCTGCTGGTGGGCTCCGACTCTTCCAAACATTTTCTGCATTCAAAGCCAATACCAGGAGCACTGATGTCAATAAAATTCTAATCAAGCAGATTGACTGCTGTGAATAGTGAGCCCTCGAAAAGGAAAAAAAAAAACCTTAAGTACAAAAGTCGATACTGAGATCAACAGTAAAACTAAGATTTAACTGTGCTGCCCACATGGATTTTCAGGGACATGCTTCCCAGAGACTTGGAAACCAAAATATCTGAGAAAGCCAATAAATAACACAGTCTGCCCGGGATAATGAGAGAGACAGAACTAAATGAAAAAGAAGCGTATCCACATCATTCCTCCTTGTTTCTATCTCTTAGACAAAGTGTTGCAAACAGGAATGAAATGGTGAGATAGTTGGCCAAGTTTTAGCAATTAGACTGGCCTGTGAGGAGTGATGCTGGGATCAGATGAGGCAAAAGTGTAGTTTTTAAATTGGTCCGGGTATCTAATCCACAAATTGGTGGATCAAGGTAGGCGTGTTTAATAATTGACTGATTGCTATTAGGGTCCTCCAGAAAAGGAAAGAGTAATTTGTTACATAGCAACAGATAACTAATATAACTACCACGCACTAATAGCTAATTTAACATTTAATATTTTTCCTGAGGGCATGAAAACATCCAAGTGACTTTTAAACATTTTAAATCCATTTAAAAAGCCATACAGTAAATGTTTTGTTTGTAGAAGTAACAATCCCATGCATACCAATAGAATGGAAAAATAAAGTCCTAGTGGTATAGAAACATGTGCCTTGCAATAAAATTTCCAATGACGGCATCACACAGAGATGCGAAATCTGCTTGGCGTCAAATATTCCTTGGATGGGAATAAATTTGATGCACTATGAACAACTGTATTTGGTTACTGTGTTTTCAAGAAGACATTGTTTTCAAATTGTGTTGAAAACTGTGCATAAGATTATGTCACAAAAAGTACAGGACATAAAGTGTCTCTAAATGAAGATATTATTTCATATTGAATTTAAATGCCTGCTACTTAATTAGGGATTTGATCATTTCATCTAATTTCCTAAATATTTATATATTCACATTGCATACATTTCTTTTTAAATCTCCCTCACTGGGAAGATTAGAAATCTTTCTGTTCAGGATTGAGGTTACTTATTGATGCCCTCTGTGGGCCAGGTAATATGCAATGTTCTGAGAGAATAAAGACGAATTGAAAAGTTTGATACTGCGTTGATGGAGATTTCTTTCTAGTGGGAGAGAGAATATAAAGAGATAATGTCGTTTAATGTAATGGATTAGGTAGAAAAGCAGACAGAGAGCTAAAGAAACATGATACGGGTGTTCAGGAAGAGCTGGTTGTTGTCTGTAAAGGAACAGCTAATAGCATCGATGACTACTGAGAGACAATAAGGTTAATCAAGGCAATAGGGAATTGCACTCCCAGCATACAAAGCCCAACAAACAAATCATGGACACCAAAATGGCGTGGAGTTTGAGGTACCACGAGTTTTTCCATGTTCCTCGAGCTTGTGATAAGCAGAAAAGATACAGACTTGAGACTTGAGAAGTACCCAGAAGTCAGGACACAACATGCTCCAGTATTCCAATAAGGAACTTATATATTATTTTCTGGCCTCAGAGAGATAATATGATGTGTAGTGTTTGGATGTGCAAACCAACACCACTAAGTTCAGACCACCTCTCGTGGTACCTAAGAAACATTGAAGGCTACGCATTGCTTAGAATGACATGTAGATTTTAGTGTTAAAAGGAATCATCAAAATAGAAGCGTTCACATTTAGATTCACAATGTCTCATGTCACAATAAATACTTCAACAAATTCTGTCATGTTTATGTTGAAAGCAAACCTTATTTATGTTCCATTTCTATCCCTACCACCATCATCTGCCTGGGAATCCTCGCTCATGCCTATGTCTTCCATTCTGGCCTCTTAGAATCTATTCTCCACAGAAAATCTGTCTAAAACACTTCATTGTTTTCCTATTTTAGTCAAAACAAGCTTCAAACTACTACATATGGCCTCCAAGGGTCAGTACACTAATCTGATACTAACCGAGTCTTTTTTTCATTTATTTCCTTCAATGTGCCAAGATTTTGCCTTCTCCTATTTTTCACAGTTTCCACCCCTGTTTGTGGAACAGCCTCCAGAACCTTCACATGGCATTATCTCATGACTATTGGTTGAAACTAGGGAATCTTTGACACTCTCTTTCCCTCCAGGATAGAAGTTTCTAGAATCTGGCATTAGATGATAAATTGTCATTTACTTGATTAATCAAATATGCTAGTTCCTCAAAGGAACTGTCAGGTTTATTTCCCTGTCCACTGTGTGTCCAGGCCCTGGAAGGATAGGTAGGAGAAAGCAGGCTCTCAAATATTGGTTGCGTAAATAAAATGTTAAATTTGCTTTTAAAATTATCCTTCTGCTTATAGGAATATATTAATGACAACAGAGGAGGAGATAGGGGCTTTTTTGTTCACAGAACTTTATATACAATATGAAAAAATAAGAAGAGAAATATTTATAATATAGTAAGCAAAATATTGTTTACTACTAACCTGGAGTAATTTTCTCTTCTTTTAATTTTAAGACTACTTTTTAGTGTAGTTTTAGGTTTACAACAAGATTGAGAGGAAAGTCCAGAGATTTCTCGTATACCTTCTGCCCTGAAACATGCACAGTGTACCCTGTTATCAGTATCACTCATTAGAATGGTGAATAAAAAACAAAGATATTTTTACCAAAAATAAACCTATATTGACACATCATAATCACTCAAAGTCCATAGTTTACCTTAGCATTCAATCTTGGTGCTGTTCATCCCATGGGTTTGGACAAATGGATAATGACGCACAGCCATAATTACAACATCATGAAGAATATTTCACTGCCCTAAAAATCCTCTGTGCTCTGTCAATTCATAACTCCCCAACCCCAAGCAACCATGATTCTTTTACTGTCTCCGTAGTTTTGCCTTTTCCAGAATGTCATAGAGTTGGAATCATACAGTATGTAGCCTTCTCAGATTGACTTCTTTCACTTAGTAATATGCATTTATGTTTCCCCCAAGTCTTTTTATGGCTTGATAGCTCATTCTTTTTAGTGCTAGATAACATTCCATTGTCTGTATCTAGCACAGTTTGTTTACCCATTCACCCATTCAAGTACATCTTGGTTGTTTCCAGGTTTTGGCAGTTATGAATAAAGCTGCTATAAACATCCGTGTGCAAGTTTCTGCGTGCATATAAGTTTTCACCTCCTTTGGGTAAATACCAAGGAGCGTTATTGTTGGATCCTCTGATAAGAGTATGTTTACTTTTATAGGAAACCGCCAATCAAAATGGATCACATATCTAAATGTAAAATGCAAAACTAGAAGATAACACAGGAGAAAACCTAGATGAGCCTGGTTATGATGGTGTCTTTTTAGATGCAACACCAAAGACACAATCTGTGAAATAAATCATTGATAAGTAGACATCATTAAAATTAAAGACTTTTACTCGGGGCCAGCTCCATGGCTGAGTGGTTAAGTTCGTGCGCTCTGCTGCAGCGGCCCAGGGTTCGGATCCTGGGCACGGACATGGCACCGCTCATCAGGTCACGTTGAGGCGGTGTCCCACATCCCACAACTAGAAGGACCTAGAACTAAGATATACAACTGTGTACGGGGGGGGGTTGGGAAAATAAAGCAGAAAAAAAAAAAGAAGATTCGTAGCAGTTGTTAGCCCAGGTGCCAACCTTTAAAAAAAAAAAAAAGATTGGTAGCAGTTGCTAGCCCAGGTGCCAATCTTTAAAAAAAAAACAAAAAACTTTTACTCTATGAAAGACAACATCAAAAGAATGAGAAGATAAATCACAGACTGGGAGAAAATATATGCAAAATAGACATCTGATGAAGGACTGTTATCCAAAATATACCAAGAACACTTAAACTCAACAAGAAAACAAAAATCTCAACTGAGAAATGGGCCCAAAACAAAGACACCTCACCAAAGAAGATATACAGATGACCCATAGGGTGTAAAGTCTGTATCTAGATTTTTTTTGCATGTAGATATCCAGTTGTTCCAACATCATTTATTGAAGAAACTATCTTTGCTCCATTGTATTGCCTTTGTTTCTTTGTCAAAGACAAGTTGACCATATTTGTCGTGTCTATTTCTGGGCTCTCTATTCTGCTCCATTGATCGATTTGTCTATTCTTTTGCTAATACCACACTGTCTTGATTCCTGTAGTTTTGTAGTAAGTCTTGAAATTGGATAGCGTCAATCTTCCAATTTTGTTCTTCTTCAGTATCATCTTGGTTATTCTGGGTCTTTTGCCTCTCCGTATAAACTTTAGAGTCAGTGTGTCAATATCTATGAAATAACTTGCTAGCATTTTGATTAATAAGTTGCTATATATCAACTTGGGAAAATTGGTATCTTGACAATATTGAGTCTTCCTATCCATTGTCTTGGAATATCTCTTCATTTATTTAGTTCTTCGAATTTCCTCATCAGAGTTCTATAGTTTTCCTTAAATAGATTGCGTACATATTTGCTTAGATTTACACCTAAGTATTTTGTTTTGGGGGGATTCTAATGTAAATGATATTTTGTTTTTAATTTAAAATTTCATTTGTTCCTTGTTGGTTATAGGAAAGCAGTTAATCTGTACATTAAGCTTGTATCTTACAACCTTGCTGTAGTCACTTATTAGTTCCAAGAGGGTTTTTTAATCAATTATTTCAGATTTTCTACATAATCATATCATCTGCAAACAAAGACAGTTTTATGTCTTCCTTCACAATCTGTACATCATTTATTTCCTTACCTTATTGCCTTATTTCTTGCCTCATTGCATTAGCAAGAACTTCCAATACAATGAGTGGGAAGAGGGAACATCCTTGCCTTGTCACTGATCTTCATGAGAAAGCATGGAGTTTCTCACCATTAAGTATGACGTTAGCTGCATGTTTTTTGTAGATAGTCCTTATCAACTTAAGTTCCCTTCTATTCCTACTTTACTGAGAGTTTTTATCATGAGTGGGTGTTGAGTTTTGTCAAAAGCTTTTCCTGTATCTGTTGATAGAATAACACTTTTCTTTTTCACTCTGAATATATATTTCTTGAAAATTGAACTCTATCAATGGTTTCCACCTCCTGAGTTCCTAAATGAATACGGATAACAATATTATTTTTGTAGAGAAATACAAAAGTACAATGCTATATTTTAAATGTAGTATGTGCAATATCAATACCAAGGGATATCAAAAGTCTTGCAGTATTATTTTTATGCATATACAAGTTACTTTAAATTGTACCTAATTCTGTGCTGTCAAAATACACAATATCCAGTATACAAATGTTACTATCTTTGGGGTATTTATAAGATCAAAGAAATGGACACCTGCACTCTCTATATCTACTTCAAAAGTTATTCTGGCTTTTTTAACATTTCCAAAAATAATACTTCCTGACAGCGTTTCAAAATGAACTGGGCTTGTCAAAATCATGCCTGTTTTATGTCAAACACCTGCGGTTTCTCCACACTAAAAACAGTGCTTCACCTTAGAGAATTCTAAACTTCACAAGAAACTTCACGGAATAACATTTTATGGTAGGATCCCAGTTTCTGAAAACGAAGGAAATTATCTTATTCCTCTACTTATAGTTAACACCTTTGTGTCACTATGCAACTAAGAATCTTGTAAATTTATTATTATCCTTAGAATAAATAGAATATAATTGGTTGTCTCCTGGGCATCTGCAGGGTGAAATTCTGTATATCACAATTATTTCTTTTATTGAGTTCAAGATTAAATACTTTGGACCCTTTAGATATTTTTTCCATAAGAACATTTACCGAAAAACTGAAAATAATATGTGGCATAATCAAAACGTGGAGACCACTTTCTAATCTTTGACCTTCTTTGAATTTCAGCCTCATTTAATCTATTTCCTTCTCTACATAGTAAGCCACAATATGGGTCTGTTATTGATTGCCTCTTTGTTGTATTGGAGATGCAGGGACATGTGTAACTCCAAATAGTGGTTATATTTTTTTAAAAAGTTATACTTATTTTGGGACTATCTGATGTTTTTGGAATTTACAACCCTTTTGACAATGTAACGAATCTCTACAAAACAAATATGCTTCCCTCTGAAGGGGATTCATGGTTTGGCTTACCAATGAATGAAGACTTTAGCCCTGCCACCCCTAATATGCTCATTAGGGAGTGAAAGGGCAAATTCACAATGAAGATTGTATAAGTACAAGTCTTCACTTCTCCATTGGCACCAATCTCTCAAAAATGCAACTCCAGGGGTTCACAGTACAGGCTTAGTTTTGAGTGGGCATATGGTAATGCATGGGCCCATTATCTTCTCTCCCATGAAGTTAAGTAAATAAAGGTAATTTATCAAGACAATTAATTCTTTCTTTTTTTTTGTGAAGCAGATTGGCCCTGAGCTAACATCTGTTGTCAATCTTCCTCTTTTTGACCAAGGAAGATTGTCGCTAAGCTAACAACATCTGTGCCAATCTTCCTCTATTTTATGTGGGATGCCACCAGAGCGTGGCTTGACAAGTGGTGCTATGTCCACACCCGGGATTCGAACCTGTGAACCCTGGGCCACTGAAGTGGAGCATGCAAACTTAACCACTACACAACAGGGCCAGCCCCAAGACAATTAGTTCTTTTGATTTGTTGAAGGGCCTTCAACCATTACTACAAATTTTAAGCAAGATATAATTTAGATAAAGTAAAATATGAATAAATAAAAGGTTTCACATTGTATCAAATGTACATTAAATAACAAATTTCTTTTTTTCCAATGATTGCATTATTGCTTTTTTTGGATTATTTTTAAATTTTGAAAACATTCAAACATACAGAAATGGAGAGAAAATTGTATAATAAACGCTAAATACTCTTTCCCTAGATTTAACAATTCTTAATACTGTGCTATATTGGCTTTAATTATAGCTTTTTGATCAAGGATGTCAAATTAAAGATGATATTTTTATACCTAAATATTTCACTATACTTTCTAAACAGTTTAAATCTTGCTATGCAGTTCTAGTTCTATTCTTGAAAGTAAATAATTAATAACAATTTCTTAATATATACTATGCAGTTAAATTTCCTTTACTATCTCCAAAATCTATTTTACCCTTGGTTTATTCATCCCAGAATTAAATCAAGGATTGGCCATAAATTTACATTTTTTAAGGAAATTAAGGGCAAGCTGAATGGTTTTTATTACTACACATTTTCTAAACATTATATAGTATGTTTTTATTCCAGAATTATCATCAATAAAGAATAATGTACAGATATATTAGAGCACAAAATAATTACTAATTATTTAGTAATTATTCTAATAATACTAAATCTCCAAAATCAACTAAAATCATGGTATTTTAAGTTTCAAGTTTCACTTTTATCTAGGGTAATTTTGTTTCATTTAAAAGAAATAATATTTTATTTTCTTTCTTTAGATATTCTCCACTTTAAAACTATGTCTTCTTTCTTACTCATTTTTGTATTTTTATGTCACTATTATACATTGCTTATTTATTCCTGTTAAACTTTGCAGTTTTCTACAATTTATTTAGCAGTTATCCATCCAGTCTGTGAGCGTTGAATTTTCTTTGTAATCTCGCTGATTATTTTTATTTAGTGGCACAAATGAGAATCAGCATCCTGTGGTTTATATAACAAAGGGGATACATGGTATTGTTGTAAGACAGGTAGTTTGCACTGTTAATTTCTTCACATATAATATTGTTTACAAATGGATTGCCAGAAAGTTAATGAAAGCATATACCTAAAGTAAATAACAAACTAATAAAAATTACAAAAATGATGTAAGAAGAGATTCCTAGATTTTCCTTACATGTCAATTTTACCTCGTGTTTATATGCCTATTTTCCTCCACATCATCTCCCACATCTCGGTGAGTTACTTTCCTAACCCTGAAGACACAAATATGCCAGAGGTATACTGGACTCCAGGTACTATCTGTGAGCACTGAAATATGAAACTACCTCAGGGAACAGAGGGAGAGAGAAAAGAAAACAACTACCACCAAAAAACAGTGGCAAAGAAGTCCCTACCTTCCTCCAGATCTTTGTGCATTTATTAAACTGAGAGTTTCTAGTGAACCAGGCCGAATCATGTGTTATATTTTTTTAGCTTTGTTGGCTGCCTGGATGCTCAGCAAATAAGAGGAATCCAGTAAACTTTTATCAAATTGAAGGATGCAAACACTTGCAACAAAAACGTAGAAGTGTTTCTGAGTTCCTGGTGTGATGCTGTTCCACGGCAAGGAAGTTTAAGAACAAAGGGGCCTGCATGCCTGTTTCATTCACTGCACCTAGGATGCTGCACAGGCCTATGCAGCAGGTGCTCAATAAATATTCAAGGTATGAATAAGCCCGATGGTTTTTCTTGCATCTTTCCTGACATGTGAAACTGATTTTCTTACATAATCATTTAAATTATTTTGGGCAGATATTTTTTTAATCCACTTTCAAATGAACACTCATTTGTAGTATATTTTGAATTTGGTTTTATGTGTTTCTCCAACTCCTGGCTAGTTTCTGCATTTACACCAATCTTTTCTTTTCATGAAATGCATTCATCTCACTCTACAACTTGACCACCTAGAGAGGCTCTACGGACGTCATTGCTCAAAACACTTTAATAAGGATAGAAAGTGTTGCAAAGGGATACAATCAATGATGACAGCTATTTTAGTAACCAGGCGGCATGCCAAAAAATTTTGTAGTTAACCCACATGGGCACAATGCAATATTGAGTTGTTAGTTCTAACAAAAATTGTAGAAATCATGTTCATGTGTCCACACTTTCATTTATCTATTCAGTACCTGTTTTCTGATATACAAATGTCCCAGACAGGATGCTGAGGAAATGCTCATGATGAACAAAATAAATATCCTCACCCTTGAGAGTCTTATATTTTAGTGGAAAGGGTAGACAATAAAGAATAGAGTAAATACAGTAAACAGTATTCTAGAAGAATAGAATAGAATAGCAAGTGCTATTGAAATAGTTGTAGACCAGGTGGGCTAGGTGGTAGAAGTTGGGGGAATGGGCTGCAATTTTAACTAAGATCAAAAGGTGGGAAAAGAAAACTTCATAGAGATGATGATACTTGGAGAAAGAATTGGAAGAGGTAAAAGAGTGAGCTCCACAGATTTGGGGAGGAGCTGTCTCCATAGCAGGAATAGCCAAGGCAGAGACTCCAAAGCAGAAGTGAGCAAGTGGCTCCCAGCTAACTTCTTGTTGAAAGGGAGTGAAGGCAAGAGGAATGCAAGATGAGGGCTCTATGTAAAAGAATGCCAGCTATTTAAGGCCATTACACTGCTTAAATTGGGGAGCTACTGTAAAGTATTAAGCAAGGCAATTATGATCTGATTACTGTATTGAGAAAAGTCTTGGGGATGTGCCCAAGTGTCGAGACCTAGGATGCTGGTGGAAATTCATGGCAAAGAAAATGGCAGCTCAGACTAGTGGGGAGCTGTGGAGTTTGGTCAAAACCAGTATCTGATTCTTGGTATATTTCAAAGATCTGGCCAAAAGGATTCATCTAACAGATTAGATGTAGGATAGGAAAGAGAGTAGACAGGAAGATCTCCACAGTTTTAGAAATCTGTAAATGGTTCCCAGTTTTAAGAGCTCACAGCCAAATTCAAAGCCCACAGTTGTATAACTCTGTGTATGGGGATTGCTTTGACATCAATAGTTTTGAAACATGAAGGGATATTAGTTCTGTAAAATATTAGTTGCTTAGTTATAGGTGGCATTCACATTTTGTGTTACTAATTCAAATAAACGTATGTATTTCACTTTAAAACGTAATGAATTTTTCCCCTGCATTCCAGGGTTACACTTACTTTAAAAGTTCTCTTCAATTGTGTTGTAGAGAGCTTTGATATAGAGATTCATGAAATCAATGCTACCTTGCTATTTAATTAAACTGAAACAAAAACAATGTGAGAGGATCTCAAGAGAAATTTGAATATGTATTTGTGGTATTCAAGAGGCAAATTAGCTTTTTACTAATACTTGAAAATATGTAGATGCATTGTTCTGAAAAAAGACGTTAATATTATTCTCATCTTGGTTTCCTTTTTTTAAAGTAAAATTCCTATTTAAAAGCATATCAAGAAAATTTCTAACATTGCCTATTCTTTAATTATTCGATGTTACAGATGAAAGAGCTTTTGTAAATAAGAAGATTAAGGCAAAAATATAGTTCAAAGCTGCTGGGTAACAATACACAAACAAACCCAGCAACAACAGCATAGAATTAGAAACCTCCAGTTAAAAGAAACAACGTACATAGGTGGAATGAATATTTTTGTATAAAAAGTCTGTCTCCTAATAGCTTTGAAACAATTTTTACTTTAACCAAAAACAAATCAATGTGAGCAAAATGAAAATAATTCATCTGGAAATGCAGACAAAAAAACTCCAGAAAATTCTGTTGACTCTTCATCTATTTTTCTATTCTAAGGAGGTTTCAACACACAGTTGTCAGTATTAGAAGCATCTGTAGTAGAAAGGAGCAGGAATTCAAAGCAATATGTGATGAGGTGATGAGGTGACGGTGATGAGGATCTCTTTCTAATGTTGAAATTAGGGTTCCTCTGAATACAGTGTCCTATGAGAATTTGAAAACATATTTAAAATGTATTAAATACACATTAAATTGTATATTAAACATATAACAGGGGCCTGTTTCAAAAATCAATCATGGTACTCCACTGGATAATAACCTTCATAAACATAAGCAATGCAAATAATTCCCGGGAATCTATGCACATTTACAGGTTGGGAGAAACTGTTCTCTTGGAAGACATTGTCCTCGTCAGGAACATCACATGCGTCAACTAAACCATTTGAGTTTCAACATCTGATATTCTGCCAAAAATATGGGTCACATTGCGCATCTGTTTTTCATATTACTCAAGTCAAAATAGACTAAAATTTATCTCTGTGAAGGACAAAAATAACCTTTACTAGTTTGAATACAAACTGATTTATTAGATAAGTAGATATGGCTGAATAAATAAGGACAACTTTTATAATACTGTTAGGAACTCATTAACCTCTTCGTTAAAGTTAATGGAAATTGGTTCTTGGTGACAACATATGGAACAAGTAGTCATCTATGAGCCAGACAAAAGACTTTAATGAAAAATTCCCATAGAAGTCCATTTAAATTTCCCAACTGAAATCTATAATTTCAAAATCACTTTGACCAGCGAAATAATCTAAGTGTGAAGTTTCAGAAATCATTTATATAGGGGCTAAAGAAAACTTTTTCATGAATAATAATACGTTTTCAGTTGGTTTTATCCTATTTTTGAAGAGTAACTCTGGTTAATTTAGGAACACACAGCTATTAATGGGTTGCTTTATCCAGCAAATATGATAACTGTGCTATTTCTCTTAACTTGAATGGTTTTTATTTTTTCATTTTCTTGTTCATGGCACTCAGACAGCATAAGCACAATGAAAACTGAATTAGTTAAGCTACTAATGTAACAGTGCATTGAAAAATCTCTGATAAACTAGAAATTTTAAATCATTTGGTTTAAAATAGATTAGAGAAATTTGGGGAGTTGGTGCATTTACTCCTATGCCCACAAGATCAAACACAGAACAATAAAATGAAAATAAATATCCATAAGTTCAAATATATTTAGATGATAAACATAAAATATGTTCAGTTTCAAATATTCAGTGAATTTAAAAAACCATAAAACAGTAAATTGTCCATAACTTTAAATACATACTTACTGTTTTTTATTGTTTCTTAAAACAAGGATTATGTTTTACTTTAGATGCCCAATCTGCATTTTTTAATAATTTAAAATATATATCACACTAATTTTGCCATATCATTAAAAATTCTTCCATCACATGATTCTAATAGCTACAACTGAGTCTTATCTAAGGTACTGAACATATTTTTGGCAGTTTAGGTGGTGTGTCAGACAGGGTGCAATCAGAGAAGCAGAACTGGGATGTGACCTTACACAGTGGGAAGAGCAGGTTAGCAAACTCTATAAGGCTGTCATTTTTCTTGTCTGATTCCAGCTCTTGAAGTCTACAGGACAACCAGTTGGAAGGAGCAGATGAATGTATAACAGAAACCCACAAGCACAAAGTTACACGTTACAGCGCCACCAAGTGGTAAACTCATTCATAATATTGGGACGGTAATAGTACCTAAAACAGCCTAGTTAACAAGGACTAAATGAGTCGTTAGAGACACAGCCCTTAGCACGTCCCCTGATATAAAGGTTAGTCCAATTTTAGCACTAGTCGAGATAATACTAATAGTAACTCTTGGAGTGCTGGTGGTGGTAGTGCTAGGGTTGGTAGGAGTTAACTTTGCCAAACCACTCTCAATCAAGCAGGTTCTTATCAATTATACCAACAGGACACTTGACATTCCTTCCCAATTCATAAAGCAATAACTGACATGGATGTCTTTTCTCTCCATTACCTAAAATAATTCTCATCTTTTAAAAGGCTTCTTTAAAGCTCTTTTTAAACATCAGCTTATATTTCAAAGACTCAAGTTAATCTTTAAGCTCTTACACACACAAAGGAAGACATTGATTTTTCCAAGAATGGTAAGGAAATGATTTATTTATTATTAGGAAGTACACATCAGGTATTTAAATATTTTGAGGGAGGAAAATGTCTGAAATGTATGTTTTGGGTTCTTTCTAATTTACTAACGTATGTATAATTGTTTTTTTCTCCTTTGATATTTGGTAGGGCTTTGTGAACATCAAAAATATAGTTAAATCTTATCCTCAATTAATAAAAAAATAATTGGAAATAATAGTAGTATCCAAAGATCACCTTTGGAGCTAACGTTTGAGTATACTGTGTGGAAAAAGGAGAGGAGACTCAGATAATCTTGGGTAGTGCATGAAGTGATAATGTTAAGTTTTAAATAAATGTCTAAAAATATGCCTCAACATTTTCAGGTGCAAACATTTGTATGCGACAGAGATGATTACTCACCTAGAGTTTAGCACCTGCAGTTCCATCCAAAGAAACTCATTGGTTATGAGGGTCCCAATGAATTGTATTTATAATAAGTGCTGTAAGGCATTTAAGAAACCAAATGCAGGCTGTACATAGAATGAAAGATGGGCTTAGATTGATGGCTTCTAGATTTTGTCAGAGCTTTCTCTATTTTAAACAATTTTGTGGCAAGTGAAAGACAAATGCATATTTTGTACAAGATCAGTTAACTGGATATTAATCTCAGCAGTTTAATTTTTTTCAGGAAGCACCAGTAAAAGAATTTTGGCCATTTGCATCATACAAATTATTTTAAATTCAATTCTTTAACAGAAATGAAATTTTGCAGTGTATTTAATGTTCTGACTGATACTGAAATGATATACATACAAAAAGTGGAGAAGACTCAAACTGAAGATGTCCAGAAATTAAAAGTTTAGAGAAAGAGTGGTACCAAGAATACTTTTGTGGGCATCATGATTATTAACAGGCATGGAAGAAAGCAGAAATGAGATTGGAATGTGTATGCATTTGCTTCCTGTACCAGGCAGTCCTGGGAATCTCTATGTGAATTAGAAACCTACGAGATGTATAGCTTATTGTGATCTCCTAGAAATCATTTCGGAGAAGGCATTGTTACAAATCATGTAGATTTTATTTCTAAGTTCTCTTCCTTGTTAGAGTTCAAGGCTACCCATCTATCAGGTGTGTAGGGTGCCCATTCTCTAGCTTTCTTTTAGGTATGGGGGGGCACATATGTTTTGAATTTGAAGGGCTTCCCAACTCATAGTTAAGATACATATATTTGGTGCAAGTGCTAAAGGTTAATTCTAACAAAACTTTGTGTCATTGTATTTACTTCCATTTCACAATCTCAAGTCGTTGAGTAAATTAATTTTTTTATTTATAATATAATTTATGGGTGATTGCATTTTGGCTTGTGTGTGTGTACATAAATACATATATATGCAGATAGAAAAAATAGATGATAGATGATTGGATGGATATATAGATGGATGGATGCATGGGTGGATGGATGGATGAATGACTGGAGGGATGGGTGGATGGATGATGGATAGATAGATAGAGGGATAGATGATTGGATGGATGGAGGATGGCAGTCTGGATGGTTGGATGGATAGATAGGTAGACAGATAGACAATTAGATATTTTCCTCTTCTCATAGTGGATTTGTTACATATCATCCACATTACAACCTTGGAAGAATCTCACATCCCAAGGTTTCAACTCTATAGTGTCAGACTGTTTGACCACACATTTCCATTACAGAGCACTTCTCTACACAACCTTATAAACAAATTTTGCTTCACAGTTTTACACGTCATCTCTCTCAGTTTGTCTAGCCACTTGCTTCTCCTCTATGGCAGCAATTTTGTTATCACCCAAGAGCATGCCAGAAAGAGACCCCACCCCTGACCTACCTAATCAGAATCTGCATTTTCCCAGTGATCTGTGTGCACACTACATTTGAGAAGCACTGGCAGCCTGAGCCTAAGTCAGTCCCAGGTCACAAACACTCAGGAGTAATCACCAAGCATATTTGAAAAGAAATGGGTGAAGTAAAAGATAACACAAGGGCAAAGTAACAGAAAAAAGATGTGTCCTGGTAGGAGTTAATAGTCAACTAAGCCAACCTAATGCTTGGTGAGGCTGAATTTATTATAATTTGTCAGGATGAGAGGATGGCTCACGAGGTCTGCCAACGTGGAATATTTATCCTGCCTGGCTTTCTATCCGTTGTTTATTATGTACATCTTAATCTTTACCCTGAATTTTAGGAATATGTTTGGATGTCTACTTCTCAGGCTGGAATAGGAGATTTTTTAGTGTGGAGACTGCATTTGAGAGTGCCTGGATAGCGAGCTACTCAATATATTGAATTGAAAGAAATGCCTATTTTATTTAGTAGCTGTAAAACAAAAGAAGACAGCAGCTGATATCTTCTTAATCCCTCCATGCCCCACGAAAACCACAGAGTCGTACACCCAGTAGCTTACCTGAAAGGCTGTTAACACTGAGGTATCAGCTTCGACACCTAGGTCTCTGCTTAAAGCTGGCAAGCTGTGCGCCTGTTGATGGACTTCACACAATCACACCTGAAAAGCTGTTTCAAAATCAAGTCAAGGATGCTCCGAAACAAGGTACCACATTTGGTTGCTCTGTCTTCTGTATTCAACACTTGATACTTCAAAGACAGTAACTTCTGTCCATCCATCTGTGTTTCTGTGTTCAGATTTGAATCACGAATTTCAACATGATGTGTATAGGGCAAATCCTTCTGGCCATGTGGACAAAGGACAGTATGAAAAGGCATCATATTTCGCTATGGTCTGCCCTTATATTGGTATATCTTTCAAGGATCATGGACCAGACACCCATCTGTAATCTGTAACTTTCTCACTTCTCAAAGCCTCCCCACCTTTGTCCTAGTGGATAAACAGGTCCTCACCCCCTCCTGTCACACCAGCTCTGCTCAGCCCTGTGGGACTCAAGAAGGAAAGAGCTCACAAATCTAGGGTCACATGAACTGACTCATTAGCTCTAATACTTAAAATTCCTGAAGCTCATTTTCTTCTGTCAGTGGGAATCCACAATATGATTCTATAGAGATTAAATTATATCCAAATTGAAAGATACAAGAATATTTTTAAAGCTATCAAGCAGGAAAAAAATTAAGATCTGTACCCACCCCGTCATTATAGGTATAACTACATGGCATCGGCTGGCATCCTGTCACGCTTATCCATAATTCTTCTTATTCCAGGTTACATCAAGTTAATTCTTTCAGTGCTATCTTGTCTGACTTTACTCTGGTGAGCTGAATAATGACCCCCTAAATACTTCCATAGCCTAATGCTTCAAACCTGTGAATAATTGTCTTACATGGTCAGAGGGACTTTGCAGGTGTGATTAAGAATCTTGTGATGCAGAGATTATCCTGGATGATCCAGGCGGACCCAATGTAATGTAACAAGGGTCCTGATATGGGGGAGGCAAGAGGGTCAGAGTCTTTGAGAAGATGTGAGGGCTGTAGTAGTAGTCAAAAAGGCAGATTTGAAGACGCTGCATGGCTGGCTTTGAAGATGGAGAGGAAGGTCGCCTCTAGAAGCTGGAAACGGGAAGAAAACCGATTCTCCCCTAGAGCTTCCAGAAGGAACACAGCCCTGTGGGCCCATTTTCAACTTCCAATTGTAGAATATAAGAGAATGAATTTGTGTTGCTTTAACCCACTTAGATTGTGGTTATGTTTGTTACAGCAGCAATAGGGAAACTAATACACTTACTGATAAAGAGTGATATTACTATTTTTTTCTGAATTATTTAAAGATAAATTTTATCTCTTGCAGAGTAGTTACATTTTCCATTGCTAATAAATGAAAATGGTCTGTATGTCTTCATCCTCACCTTGACTGTGAGCTTATGAGTGCACGAACATCATTCCTATTTTTACTTTCCAAGGACAATTTATTAGTAAGATAATAAAAGAGACTGAGTTATTCTCATTCAGGAATTATAAAACTAATTGTCACATTCTCTCCCTCTTTTTAGTCCCTTTGGGTAAAAACCCACAATGAACCTAAGAGGGTTGATATTGGGCAAAATTCATAGATTCTTAAAAACTTCTTATTTTGAAATATTGTGGAGTCACAGGAATTTCAAGAAAAGAATAAAAGCTCAGTGAGGATGAAAGTACCCCTTCACTCCTTTTCTCCCAATGTTAATATCTTGCATAACTACAATACAGCCTCCCAACCAGGAAATGGACAGGGGTATAATCCACGGAATAGATTTTGTTTTTACCAGTTTTACATGCACATAGCTGTGTGTGTGGTGCTATGTGCTTTTATCACACGCATCAATTTGTGTACCTTCCACCACCATCAAGATACAGAACTATTCCCCCCACCACAAAGATCACCCTCCTGCAATGCTTTCATAATCTTAGTCCCCCTCTGCACCCTGCCCTGGCAACCACTAATCTCTTCTTCATCCCTATAATCTTGTCATTTCAAAAATCTCATATAAGGGAACCATGCAGGGTTCTTAACTTCAGAGACCTTTTTCATTCAGGATAAGACTCCTGTTTTTATTTTATGTTTGTTTCTGGAAGTTTGGTGCAGAAGTTAAATCCAGGCAACTCAAGGGAGAGGGTCTGGATTATGACACTTAGGAGAGCTAGTCACCAATTTGTTTGACCCTTGATTCCCTTATCTATAAAAGGGGGATGATGGTATATATATTATCATAGAGTGGTGTAGAGATTGAATGAATTAATGCATGTCAATTTCTGATTAGATTGTTGGTTACAAAGTAAGATGTTAATTCACATGAGCTATTTCACTATGGAAAACAGTATGGAGGTTCTTCAAAAAATTAAAAATAGAACTACCATATGATCCAGCAATTTCACTTCTGGGTATTTATCCAAAGGAAACAAAATCGCTAACTCGAAAAGGTATCTACATCCCCATGTTTATTGTAGCACTATTTACAATAGCCAAGACATGGAAACAACCGTGTCTGTTGACAGATGAATAGATGAAGAAGATGTGGTATACATTTACAACGGAATATTATCCAGCCATCAGAAAGAAGGAAATCATTCTTTTCATGACAACAATGGATGGAATTTGAAGGCATTATGCTAAGTGCAATAAGTCAGACAGAGAAAGACAAATACTGTATAATCTCACTTACATGTGGAAGCTAAAAATAAACAAATTCAAAGAAACAGAGAACAGACTGGTGGTTGCCAGAGGCAGGGGTGGGGGATGGGTGAAATGGCTGAAGGTGGTCAAAAGTACAAACTTCTAGTTATAAGATAAATAGGTCCTGGGATGTAGTGTACAGCGTGGTGACTACAGTTAACAATACTCTATTGTATATTTGAAAGTTGCTAAGATAGTAAATCTTAAAAGTTCTCATTACAAAAAAAAATTGTAATCGTATGGTGATGAATGTTAACTAAACTTACTCAAGTAATCACTTTGCAATATATACATGTATCAGATCACTGTGTTGTACACCTAAAACTAATACAATGTTATATGTTAATTATAGCTCAACAAAAAAAATCAGTCAACAAATTACCTATTTCATGAATGCAGTGCTTTATATATACATGATCTTAGATATGTATTTGCTGTTGATGCTGGATAATCTAGTTTGAATGAGTATGTGGTAGGAAATTCAAACCATGTGGTTTAATCCATTTTTCCATTTTGAGAAGGGAAGGCAAAGGAAATTATAGGGTACATTGCTGTAGGAAGGTACAAATTGCAAAGATTTTAAGTATATTAATATGCTGTCTTTTTAGTCACATACTCAACATTCACATACTTTTACTATTGAGGATTTAGAGCAAAGTATTGAGAAAAAGTATGTGTAATAAAATCATGTGCTGTTTTTACAAAACAACGCGCCTTTCTGTTATCGCTCTGTAGTATGTAGGGCACAAAGCTAGCTGAGATTGTGTTATTTCTGCTTCATCAGTTAACACCTTGGGATTGAAACACAGGCACGATTTATCACGGAACACAAGCTGACAGAGCTCAGCGGGAAAAATTTAATACCCACAGTTGTAAAGGAGAAAACTGTGTAACTCTGGAAATGCAAAATTGGGGCCATGGTCTATTTTAAATAATTCATTTTTCCTAGATTCTGCCAGACAAAATACTTAAAATACATCATTCACATTGATATTGATAATTAAAAATGCCAGCCTGTGATCTAAAGGTGTAAAAGAAAGAAAAAATTTTGCATATTTCTCTTGCCGTTCAAGTATTATTTTAGTTCTTACCGAAACATCTCAAAAAAGGCAACTATAAATTTAGAATCTACACACATCATCTACTAATGTAGGATTTATGCTATATGAAAATTTAAAATATATTAATCTTGAGATTTAAAATAGCAAAATATAAGTTTTCTGGACAGTTTGGAAGAGAGAGCATTATGAATTAATGAGATACCCGAATTATAAAGAATTTCCCTGTTAATTGGGTTACTTCTGAGAATAAAGAGTAACTAGGTGTAGATCATTAAAGGATTTCTTAGCAGGTTCACTAAAGTGAGTCCGTTTATGAAAGTAAAGGATATGATGTTAGATATGATGATAAAGATTAACATAGTCTGCATTTGAGACTGAATTGAGATTTCTTTGGGTCTTTCTGTTATCTTAAGATGATTTGACTATTCTTCATGACTCATGTTATTAATTTTCAGGCAGTTTGTTTTTTAAAAAAGTGTATAAACACCAGCCCAAATCCTCTTTAATTTTTTACCAATTTGTCATTGATTAAATCTGAATTAGCTAGTTGTTTGATATCGATATCACCAATGAATGATTTGCATATGTGGTTCATTTAGGTTACTCAAAGTTATTTAACCGAGTTCAGATGTGGCTGTCCATCTTTGATTTAAAAAAGTAGTCACCCATCTTTAATTCTTTTTTTTAAAATCACAGGAATATGCTAGAGCTAGCTAAGAAAAAGAGTAGGAGTAGTATCTTTTGTTACTTCTCTTAAAAAGCTCTCCAGTTTTGTAAGACTGGTATGTGAACATATGCAATGCTTCTATGATGCTTGAAGCACATACATTTATAATTTTTATTTCCTTTGCTAGAAATATTTTTTTAAATTGTTTGACATTGACATCCTTGTTCTTGGGAGGCCATTTATTTTTCCTGGTATAAAAGTATTATTTTCACATTCAGAACACATTTATAAGGTTTTTTTTCTTCTTTTTCTCCCCAAATCCCCCCAGTACCTAGTTGTATATTTTAATTGTGGGTCCTTTTAGTTGTGGTATGTGGGACGCCGCCTCAGCATGGCCTAATGAGTAGTGCCACGTCTGCACCCAGGATCCGAACCAGTGAAATCCTGGGCCACCAAAACAGAGCCACGAACTCAATCACTCGGCCACAGGACCAGCCCCTTTATAAGTATTCTATGAGATATTCTTTTTTCCTACAAAATCAAATGATTAAGTATATAATCCATTATTATTAACTACAATCACCAGGCTATGCATTAGATTCTCAGAACTTATTCTTGAAAGTTGAGATCTTAAGTGTTCTCACCACACACACAACATTAACTATGTGAGTTAATGGATGCATTAATCATCTTAATAATTATTCCACAATGTATATGTATGTCAAATGATCACGATGTATGCTTTAAATATATACAATTCTACATGTCAACTATTCCTCGATAAAGTTGAAAAACATTTACAAACATAAGAAATAAATCAAATGATTAGGGTGTCCTTGTGGTTTCACCTTTTACGAGGCAATTCTGCTTAGGAAACCCAGTGGAGCAAGTCCTTTGTCACAAATGGATCCCTTGCTGTCCCCAAACCAGCAAAGCTGTCCCCTCACTTGTTTTTTTGCCCTTTAAACTGGTATAACGTGGCTATTCTCCTTTCCCTTGGAATTAACCATTTCGTCCTGACTCCCCAGAACAAATCTTTACTCAAGAATTGCTGACCAATATCAATAACTTGCCTTCTCTATATAACACATTTCTGTTCTGCAATCCCTACTCACATGAATATTCTTAGGTACATTAAAATAAACTGGGGCAGGTGCCCCACAGGTAGACAGAGAGTTTATAAAATGTCCATGTTGAATATGTTGCTTCGTCGCTGCGTGGATACTGACCGCTTGGCTTTTCTGCCGTCAACCCCATATGTGATAAATGTGGTTCTTACATAGCCTTTTATCCTGTTATATCATGTCTATGTTAGTAAAAGTGTGGCTCTAAAGTCAGTAAAATTTAATGTTATCCTTAACATTCTCTTTAGCTAAATCATGTCATTATTTGCAGATGTGAAATAAGGTGGGCTTTTTATAAGGTTCCTCAGATGTTTCTGATGCCCTTTACAGGGACTTAATTAGTTCCGCTCATTTGAAGTCCAACGGCTTAATTGTACTTTTTCCACTCAGGTGAAGTAAAGTCACTTTTAATATCTGCCCATAAGGGAGCATCCCGACAGTGGTTTCTCCTTCATGGATTAAAATGACATGGGATCGTCTGTAACCCAAGTGACTTACCCAACACTAATTATAAACTACTGAAGGTCGTCAGAGACTTGGGGAGAGTTTGGCAATGGGAGTGGTGGTGGGAATTTAGGATTCCTCAGAGTATGTGGCCACTGGATGTTCTTTCTTATTAAATTTTTAATAACATCTTAATGACCAATTTCCTAATGCCTAAATTAACAGTAACTGCAACATCTCTTGTAGCCTTTGGCCAAAACAAGAAGCCCATATCTCCGCTGAAGTGCTGGGTTGGTTCAGTGTTCATATATATGGGGATATTTATTGATCGCAGTCACTAGAATTCCTTCCCCAAAGTTATTCCTTGAAAATATCCTACCCCTAGTTCATGAAGTGTTGAATTAGCAGGAAATACCATGAGCACTAAGTTTATAGAATATTTAGCAAATGTCTAGACATTACTGGCCACTAGGTTATATCAGTGTTAAAAGTGTATATGCTGTGGGATTCTGGATTTCCATGTATAAGAATCTGTCCTCTGGAATAGTGATGCTCCTACAGTGAAGACTATGCACAGTATGTGTGTAGAGTATATACTCACAGAGAGGATTATGGAGCAGCATGGTGCGATAGAGCAGCCTGTAGGCACATGCCTCCATGCATGCTTGAAGTGTGCTCAGTCCAAACAGTGAAATACTCTAAATCTAAAATGCACACTGAATTTCAGAGACTTACTCGAAAAGAAAAAATATAAAATATTCATGATTTTTACACTGATCACATATTGAAATTCTACTATTTCACATATATTGGGTTCAATAAAATACATTTTAAAAATTAATTTCTCCCATTCCTCTCATTTTTTTTAATGCAACTGCTTGAAAATTAGACCTCACATATAAGGCTCACATTACATTTCTATTGGCCATGCTGGAAAACAGGATATATACCCAGCTTTTATTGCAACTGCATGCAGATTTTATCTTTGTTTATTACAGCTAGACATTTTAAGCAAGTTAATTGTCCACCACAGTGAAAATTGTTAAACCAATCATAGCATACCCATACCATGAGATTCTTCAAAGTGAATAAGGGAAATGACATAGATTTATACATACAGACATGAAAAGTTATCTAAATTACAGCATCTGATGGAAAAACAACAATATCCCCAAACGGTATATAAGATGGGGTAGTGTTAATGGTAGAACTAGTCTGTTTTTTGCTAGCCTGATTAGGGTCCCCAGCTCATCTTTCCTGAGTCTGCAGTTCTCAAATTGACTGTGAAGAATCATGCAGGTGCTTACTTAAGATACAGGTTCCCTGGCTGCACCTGCAGAGATTCACCCTGAAAAGTGTCTGGTACCACTCAGGAAATCTGCAAGTTCATATGCTCCAAGAGGATCTTGGCAGAGACCAATTCCCCTCCTGCTCTGCTGAGCCAGCAGGGGCTCTCCTTCTGGAGCCTTCCCTGGCTAGACAGAGCTTTCCTTTCTCCTGGACCTGGTAACCAGGTAGAAGAGATAAACTGTCCTTTTCTTGCTGACCTAGTGGTCTTGCACATTTTATACCACCCTCTGCATCCGAGCTCTTTGCAGCTATAGGTCCCTTTTCCCAACTTTAAAACAGCACCTCAAAAGATTAACAGCCCTGATTGCACCCAAAATCGTTGCATTCTCTTCTATCTTTTTTTTTAAAGATTTTATTTTTTTCCTTTTTTTTCTCCCCAAAGCCCCCCAGTACATAGTTGTATATCCTTCATTGTGGGTCCTTCTAGTTGTGGCATGTGGGACGCTGCTTCAGTGTGGCTTGATGAGCAGTGCCATGTCCACGCCCAGGATTCGAACCAACGAAACACTGGGCTGCCTGCAGCGGAGCGCGCGAACTTAACCACTCGGCCACAGGGCCAGCCCCTCTTCTATCTCTCTTAATCTTGTTAATTTCCACCCATCCAGTTTACATCTCAGGTCTAATGTCACTGTCTCAGGGAAATCTACCCTCAGCACCCCTGGAGGAGATCAAATCAATTTGAAATGGAACTCCTATTTCCTGTATACGTTCTTCATAACACTCCAATTTGTAATAATATATGTAATAATGTAAATAATATGAGGTGTCTTTGGAACCCATACCGTTAAATACTGTGCTATACTGATTTTCATGAATGAAGATGACGATGATGAAAACAACGGTGGCAGCGAGGAATATAGAAATTTTTGAATATGGTAATTGCATGGTGTCCAAATGTTTAAATACAGAGCTGCCAACATAACACCTGAAAGGACCTAATATTTGAAGGGAGCAGAACTTCAGCCAAAGGAAGGTCTTTCTAAAAAAATGATGCAAACACTCCTGCTTTCCTTTTATTATCTCTGCATTGAAGGTTCTTCTCAAACAAGGTCTTAAGCCATTTGCGAGGAAAGTAAATGGGTAAAACATTGTGTGGCAATAACCATGTTGCCAGTGCAGTGTCACTAAGGATACTTTCCTTTGCGTTGCCTTTTGCATCATGGTGCTCTCTCCAGTTGTGAGGAGAACTCCACAGTGGAATGAACACCAAGCATCTGGTCAGGGATATGAAATGGTTAAACGTTGACTCATCTCAGTCAACACTGGCTGTGAATAAAAGCAAGGCCAGTCTTTCCCTTCTGGCCTTAGATTACTTTCCTAAGGTGTTGATTGAAACCCAGCGCACACTGCTGCAGCAATTCACACAGAGTGGGAGCCGTTAATTGGCTGCTTTCAGGGCCGATTGGACATTTTCTGCTGACATGCTCCATATCTCATATGGTTAACTGTCTGCAGCACAGAGGCATGGGGCGCTGACTAGGGAGGGAGCAGAACTAGAAGTCTTGTGTGTTTTGATTATCAATATATTTGACAAGGAATTTAAGGTTTGTAGCTGGTGTGTGGCAGATGGCATGTGGAAGACGCGATTTCTTTTAGGTTGTCATATTTCTGTTGGAGCAGAGAGATTGAAAAAAAGAGAAGGAAAGCCTCAAAGACAACAAAGATGAAGTCAACCTAGATTGATTTATCTGGAAATGTGAGAGATTTTCTTACTGGCTTGTGAGCTCCTGAAGATAAAGGATTCTGTATGTCCATCTTTACATAATCCATAGGGTTTGTCTACCCAAATCCTTGCTCTAAGGCAGTACTCAATGCAAGGACTTCTAATTAAATCAATTCATATTTAATTCAGTCTAAAAAAAGACATACTTCGACATACTTTAAATAAATGCCTTAGATTTTCTTCTTCACAGGGAAAAATTCAATGGTTATATAATTTGAGACTTTGAGCACAATGGATGTTGTGGCAAAAAAAATCAAAGTTTAAGTGGATTTGTCTAAAATGTGGGGCACATTTCAACCAAAAGTGTACGGTTTTGTCTCAGTGGCCATATCCACAGTCCAGCACTCTCCCTAAAATATACAACACCCTCTACAAACAAAATAATCCTTTCAGTAAAAGAATTCCATGGTCACACACACACACACACATACACGTGTTTAAGTTGCAAAGGGAGAGATTTGGGGCCTTGGCAATGAGGAATGAATGTGTATGTTACCGCGTCTTGGTCTTCAAAATGAGAAGGTTCCTAAATCCTTTCCATTTCTCCAAACATAGGACATTCCTATGGATATTTCATAAAACCAGTAGCCACAGAGTTTGTACCTTATTCAGACAAAAGGATGTGCATGACTCAGGTATTTATAAATTATAGTAGTAAAATAATAGGATGTTTTATCTGAAGAACTCTGCTCTGTTGAAAATAATCAAAGAACACTTTTAAGCCTCAATGCTTTAAGAATTAAACCAGATCTTCGTCATCTCTTCTGTCTCCTAAAATGTAAACCAATTTGCACTTGATAGACAAATATATCTAGCAACTTTGAGACATGATGTCACATGTATTTTATAGCAAGTGAAGCTTCTGCAAATGCGAATGTTGAGTACGATGCTTTCTTTATGTAGGGAACCCCTAGGTTTTTTAATGCTGAAACTTACTATGCTCATTACACAGTGTACACCTGTAAACATTGACAGGTATATATTATATTTGTAAATATAATGACATAATTAATGTCAATTAAATTAGGTTAATTAGTAAAAACTATGAAAGAAATATGAAATTTCCACAGGAAATTCACTTACTGTTTTTGCTTGTATTTTGAGGGGACAGGCAGTGACAGCTTAAATGGTAAGTCCCAGAAGCAGTGCACGATGAGGACTGCAGGTGTTGTCAACTTTGGCAATACGGAAAGTCAACAACAGCCCGTATAAAAGAGAATGAAAGTGAGAGCAAGAGAGAAACGAGGGGGGGGGGGGAGGAGTTAAAACATAGAAGTGAAATTAAGATTTCTTAATGGGAAGTGTCAACATGATCCCCTTCCCCAGTACTTTCAAGACCATCTAGAAGAAAAAGGAGGAAAGTTGTTGCAAATGCCACTATAGGCCAGCTGCTTCCAAACACCTCTCCTTGTTTAGTCCTCAAGGGAGCACTTCCAGTGAAATAATTTCGCTCCTCCTTTTCCAGGACATTGAAGCTAAAGAAAAGTTAAATAACTCATCCACAGTCATACAGATAAACTATAGTCGAACTGGCATCTGGATTCCTGCTTTTAGGTTTTTGTTTTATGTTTTCCTTGACTATGCAGGTATCTTCCCTCAAATTTAAACCAAAGTAGTCGACAGATTGAATGGATCAAAGATAATGGTGACCTTCAGGTCAAACATTTTAAAGTGCAGGTAGAATAATTTTATGTTCACGTAAGCAGTGGGCTCAGATTTTGCCATTCTCACAAATTAACTGTGATAAGGGATGCTTTCTGCTCAGTTGGTAACACCAGTGAGTGTTGAGAATTTGCACACACAGAAACTTGAATATTACCACAGTGTTGCCTTGTATCTCCATCAGCTCCTCTAACAAAACAACACACCAGACTACTTGCGCATATCTGGATCCTGATTTACAGCCTTCTCAGAAAATTCAGCAGCACGGGTGTTTTGTGGAGCATGAGTGAGCATGAGTGGAGTATAAGTGAGGGTACCAGGCTCGCCAAAGGGAATGAGAATGAAAAGCCATGAGTGAAACGTCTTTGGACGTTGCATGCAACTGATATCATATTTTATGCACTGACATGTTAGTTTCCCAGAGATACATTTTCAGAGAAACAAGGGTAGCCTCGAGATATCATAGAAATCATCCTCAAGAATTCAGCGTGTGAAGGAAGTGCCGCGGAGGATGCCAATAAAACATTGGTGGCGGTACTCAAGTAGTCCATTAAGATAATGAAAATCCACTGCCTTCGGTTTCTATAAGCCACCGGCATTGCCAATGAGATGGAGGAAGGAAGGGGCATTTTAGCTCTAAAAGATCACTTCGCATTATCGGTTGCAATCTCGCCAAATGTAGCTTCTTTAACCTTCCGTTTCTCTCCATCACCTACTGATCTCGTGAGCTATGTCCCTCTCTGGAAGACTCTCTCCATTTCCTCATCCGAAAAACACTGGGGCCAGTAATCTTTGTTTTAACAAGCCTGCCAGATAATTCTGATGCTTACTCAGTTTGAGAACCACTGCATCAGGGCTCCCCATGGCAACCGGTAACAGATAACTTCCTGCTTCATGTGGTTGTTGTCAAGAGATAAAATAGGCAAAAGCCCTTTGTGAGAAGAAGCGCCTTTACCGGACTCATTAGTATTAACCGTATCAGCACAGCACAAAGAGTGGAAATAGCATGGCACCGATCTCCAGTTTAAGGATGCATTTGTGCCCATGAAAATGTTGATACTGTTGACTTTGTGGAACATCACTCAGATATTAGCTTTAGAGTTTATTTTACTACAACGCATCAGATACCATGTTAAAAAAAAAGAGAATTGTGTAACCACCAGCATAATCAAGATAGAGAATATTTTACTCATCCCCCAAAAGTCCCCGTAGGCAAATTATACCTCAGTAAAACTGACCTGACATACCAGACATCCAAATGTACCAATAACATAATGTGATGTTGCTACAGGGTTTGCAAATAGAGCCCACAGAATAGAATCCATAGTTGAGGAACTCCTCTTATCATAGGTAATTCAGTTCAATGAATAATTATTGAGAACAAGTTGTCCACTAATCGCAAACCATATTCAAAACTAGTGTGAATGCATGCAACTCAAACAAAAATCCATGATAAAATTTGGTAAATAAAAAGCCTTAGGTCACTCCCATGCACAAACATAAATATTCATATTTTCTACCTCATATCATTATAATAATATATTTAAATATAATTACAATACCCAGCCCCAGCAGTGATGTGTTGACTGCTAAGGGCTCACATAGAAGATGCCCCCTCCCTGGAGAATTGTCCTTGGCCAACCAGAGCCAAACAATCAGGAGGTTACACCACCCCCAATCCAGGGGTAGCCTATAAATAACCACCAACTGGTTGCTATAGAGGCAAATGGTCATTTGCCTCCAGGTGGGACTAATTTGATGGTGTAACTTAAACTCTACCAATGTGTAGACCCTGGGCAAGTAACAGCCAATGAATCAAAACTCTGCAGCTGGGGCCAGTAATCTTCGTTTTAACAAGCCTGCCAGATAATTCTGATGCTTACTCAGTTTGAGAACTGCTGCGTCAGGGATCCCCGTGGCAACAAATAACAGATGATCTGAGATATGAGTACATCTTTGCTTCGCTTTTCTCCTGCCCTACTCCACTTCTCTCACTCTCTTCTGAGAGTCCATCCTCAGTCTTTGCACAAGGATCCCCATCTCAGCTTCCCCCTCTAGGAGACTGAGGAGACTGGATGATGGCGGCTATAAGCAATGTTTTTTCCAGGTATCTGTGGGCCTGGAACTTCAGCAAGGATGTACCAGAGTCACGGCATTGAACAGATGCCTTATTTCACTGAAGTGCTTCTATAAATAGGAAGATGGGTTGAGTAGAAAATGTAAATTATTTGACATCTCCATAAATGAAAACGATGTATCATCAAGGATGCCAAAACTGTCCCCCGGCACTGGCCTCCTGATTTGTCTTTCTTCCTGAAATCTCTCCCCACCCCACTCCCTCCTCCAAACTGCTCCAAGTATGAATACTGTAGCAATTCTCCTGGGACATTCTTCTGGCCACAGCTATTAATCATCAATGTCCAATAGCTGCAAAATGCCAGGACCGGGGTTTGAAACCCACACCCTGCAACACTGGGTCAGGGTATGTGTTTTTAAATCACAAACAGTTCAAATTCTCTCCTTCTGAGACATCAATTGATTTTTGACTCCTTTATCCATCCCTCCCCATTCCAATATCAAATCAACTCGCATTTCAAACCATAGCTTAAATGCTTCTCTCTAGGACTCCTTCAGTAATCCTTCAGATCCTAGTTAATGCCAGCTCTCCTCTTGAGCATCCTTCTACATTTCCTTTCTTCCTTCTTTTATTTCTTCCTTCCTCTATTCCTTCTTTCTTTCCTTCCTACCTCCCTCTCTTCTTTCCATTCTTATTTCCTGATTTCTTACCAATTTTATTAAACATCTACTGTGCAACAGGCTTTGGGGTTGAAAAAATAAGACTTTCCATCAAGGAAGTCACACGCAATGGAGAAATATGCATGATGAGCTAATTACAATATTTAATACTCAGTAGTTTTTAATACTCAGTAGTTTTCAGCTTTATTCTAACAGTTGGAACATACTGTATTTTATTACTTTTATACTGCTCCATCGTTGATTTCAAAGCATTTTCTTACTCTTCTTAGTATTCACAACAGGCCCCAGCTTTGTTTACTCTGTTCACTCCAGGCTGTTTGCTCTAATATTTCTTCAGGTGAAATATATCGAATTGAAGTCACACAGCCTGATGCCTGCCTTTTTATATGAAAACAGCAAATTGTATATGTCTGATACAGCCTCTACAACTTTCATATCTAAATAATTGCAATTCAATGCATTTAGGGTAATGAGTTGTATAAATACATCAAAGCTATGCTAAAATAGGGAGAAAGTGGTACTCACAAAGTGGGTACAGCTCCTAGAGGGTATTGTTAATGTCTCAAGAAGATTCATGTTCTTCATGACATCGCCACCTCTGAGCACCTTTCTGTTTGCAAGAGTCTAGTAGGTTAATTTCTCATCCTGAGGAAATTGCTCTAATTTGTATCAACTGTCTTTAGCTTCCTCCAAGAAAGTCATGGTAGGCAATCATCAACAGAGCAATCACCTGTGGGTGTCTTCCTGCAAGTGCAGGTGTGTTGTAGGACCACATGATGCCCTGCCTTTTCAGAGAATCAAAGGATTAATACACTATGGTGTGCTGGAAAGAACACAGTACGTAAGAGAAGGAAACCTAGAGATGGATTGTAGTTTTAACGTATGGTAAGCCCTGAGTTAAAACAAATTCCTCTCTTTGGACTTCAGATTTGTCATCATAGTAAAATCATAAATACTGTCTACCTCACAGACCTGTTTAAGAATCAAATGTAAGATGTTACTCAATATAAGACTTTTTATTTTGAATTTAAAAGGGTACATTGAATTAAATGCAAATATTCTGCCTCCATTAATATAGCGTTCCAAAGTAATAAAGAAATCCCATAGACAAAAATTGCTAAAACTAATCAAATTAAATCAAAAGTATAGTCATTGTAGTGCTCTACTCACAAACAGCATTTTTTTTTTTTTAAAGATTGGCACCTGGGCTAACAACTGTTGCCAATCTTTTTTTTTTTCTGCTTTGTCTCCCCAACAACCACTGACGTTTCTCTTCCAGAGTTTTGCCTTTTCCAGAACGTCACACAAAAGAAATCATACATTGTTTGCTTTTTTAACCCTCTTTTCCTGAGTATATATTTTTTAAGATTAATCCAAATTGTTATATGTATCAGTAGTTTGCTCCTTTGTCTGTTGAGGAATGTTCCCTAGAAAGGACATACCACTGCAGGCAAGGAAAAATCATTTTCCCTCTATCCTTCCAGGTTCTTGGCTGAGACCCCTGTCATAAAAGACAGATTAACAAGGCAAAAAACCTAGAAGTTTGTTAAGAAGTATACCTCCCGTATAAATGGGAGATACTGATACTGGCTCAACACAAGGTTTACAAAAGGGAAGCCATATTGTAATTTTGAATGACCTCTGATTAACTAACCCCACTGAACGTGTGCCCTCCAGGAGATCTACCTGCTCTATAGATTTTATGGCCCCTGCTTGTGTATGTACCTCCCAGCTGCGGTAAGATGATAACTTTGTTCTTTGGAGTTCTTTAGGAATATGATGACCCCCAGACAGAGAGGCTATGCTGATAGCCATCATCAATGACAACAGCAAGATCTGGTGTGGTAGCTCCTTGTCTGTGACAACAAAGGGTCAACGTTCCTAACCCTCTCCCCTAAACCCTCTGGCCTATACAACTACCTCAAGATTCTGTGCGTTCCTTAAGTTGATTCTTTAGGATGCTAGTCTACCATCTTCCAATTTGCTAGCTTATCACTTAGTAAATGCCCTTTCTCTGCCACCATCTTGCCTCTTGATAGATTGGCTTTTATTTGGTGGCAAGCAGATCTCACCCATTCAGGTGGTAACAGTACCCAGGAAAACTGAGTAAAACTCTCCAAAATGACCCAAACACTGTCTTAAATAACATCTTCAGCTAAAGACAAAAGAAAGATGTTGTGGGGGTAAGGGAGGAGGCCAGTTATCAGAGGTAACCAGGAAAAGTTCAGTCAATAAGAGTAAGGTTGTTAAGCAGATTTAAGTCAGGGCTCCTTCTCCATTGATAAGATTCTCTTGCGATTTAGGGTCATCCTTCTCTTCCTGGTACGGAGAAGGAAACACACTTACAAATGGAGATTTCCCTTATAAATGCACATATCTGTTACAAAAAGGCAACTTCTACTCAGTTTTCAGAGCTTCTCCTGTGTCTGCTCTTTCTTAAAAATAAACAGCTCAAAATAATCCTTATGCCAAAGAGGCATATTTGGGGGTGACATGCTCTGCTTCCCTTGACCACAATTTGGTTATCCATTTACAAGTTAGTGGACTTTTGGATTGTTTCCCATTTTTGCTGATTGTAAATAAACTTGACAGAAACATTCATACTGAGGTCTCTATGCACAGATGTTTTCTGTTCTGTTGGTTGAATTCCTGAAGTGAGATTGCTGATTGAATGGTAACTATGTTTTAAATTGTGCAAGAAATTGCCAAATTGTTTTTTTAAAGTGGTTATAACAGTTTGCATCTCTACCAGCAATGCGAGATAATTCCACTTTACCCATATCCTCACCAACACTTGGCATTGTCAGCTTTTTTTTGTCCCTGTAGCTATTCTAATAGATGTGTACTGTAAACTAACAGGGTTTTAACTTGTAAATCCCTAATGTTGGAGGGTTTTTTGTTTCTTTATTGTCTATCCAAATATCTTCTTTGTAAAGTGTCTGTTCAAATACTATGTTGTTTGATTTTGGGTTAATTATATGTTTCCTTATTATTGCATTGCAAAAGTTCTTTGTATACTCTATATAAGACTCTTTTATCAGCCTTATGTTTTGCAAATAGTTACCCAACTCTGGGGCCTGTCTTTTCTTTTTCGTCACAGTGTGCTTTAAAAAGAAGTTTTTAATTTTGATAAATTTCAATAGTCAATTTTATCTTTTATGGTCCATCATTTTTTGTCTTCTAAGAAATGTTTGCTTAGAACAAATCATAAAATTAGTCTCCTAAATTTTCTTCTAAACGTTTTATTTTAAGGTTTTCATTTCAATTTATAACACATATCAAGTTAATTTTTAATATGGCCTAAGAAATTGTGGGGGATCAGAATTTGCTACCTCAAAATGTGTCTCTTTGGCTCAATTATTTTTAAGAAGAAAAGATTCAGAAAGAAACTTTGACCTTCTCCCCTAACTACCTAAAAGAATTTAAGATAAAAGGCCTGTCCCAGGAGGGAGCTATCACCAACTCTGATGTGATAGACAGGAAGGCACCAAGCAAGGACCACTTTTTTTATTATTATTTTTTTATTTGCAGTAACATTGGATTATAACAATATATATCTTTCAGATGTACATCGTAATATATTTCGAATTCTGAGTAGATTACATCATGTTCACCACCCAAAAACTAATTATAGTCCGTCCCCCAACCCTTCCCCTGTGGTGACCACCAATCCAATCTCCATTGAAAATGAAAAGACAACCTAGCAACTGGGAGAAGATATTCGCAAACCATATATCAGATAAGGGGTTAATATCCAAAATATACAAAGAACTAATACAGCTCAACAACAAGAAAACCAACAACCTAATTAACAAATGGGCAAAAGATCTGAACAGAGATTTCTCCAAAGAAGATATACGGATGACCAACAGGCATATGAAAAGATGCTCAACATCATTAGCTTTCCGGGAAATGAAAATCAAAACTACAATGAGGTATCACCTCACTATGGTCAGAATGGCTATAATTAACAAGACAGGAAACAACAAGTGTTGGAGAGGATGTGGAGAGAAGGGAACCCTCGTACACTGCTGGTGGGAGTGCAAACTGGTGCAGCCACTATGGAAAGCAGTGTGGAGTATCCTCAGAAAATTAAGAATAGATCTACCATATGATCCAGCTATTCCACTGCTGGGTATTTATCCAAAAAACATGAAAACGCAAAGGCATGAAGATACATGCACCCCTATGTTCATTGCAGAATTATACACAATAGCCAAGATTTGGAAGCAACCTAGGTGCCCATCAAGAGATGAATGGATAAAGAAGATGTGGTATGTATACACAATGGAATACTACTCAGCCGTAAGAAATGAGGAAATCTGGCCATTTGTGACAACATGGCTGGTCCTTGAGGGTATTATGCTGAGTGAAATAAGTCAGAGGGAGAAGGACCATTTTTATCAAAGTTCTCTTTTGAGTCCCATAGTCTATAGATGGCTCAGCAAACATTTGTTTACCAAACATTTGCTTTTCCATCTCCCTGTGAATTGCCTTCCTCTCTTTTGAAATCCCAAACCACTACCCACAACATCCTCCTTTGCCTTTAGCTAAAGGTTTTTAAGGTGGTGGCTTCAGTCATTTTGGTGAGTTACTCAGTTTTCCTGGGTTTCTCCCCTGTATACCTGCTATTAAACTTTCTTTGATTTTCTCCTGTTATTCTGTCTCATGTCAAATTAATTCTTAGACCAGCCAGAAGGATCTAGAGGGTAGAGGAATAGTTCTTCCTCCCCTACAAAATGCATTGAGTTTTTGGGGGTATTTCTTTGCATATGAATGTGCAATTATTCCAGTACCAGTTGTTGAAGGCTATCATCTCTATTGTATTACTTTGACACTTGTATCAAAAATCAATTTATATATGAGTCTATTTCTTGATGCTCAAATCTTCTCCAATAATCTGTCTATCCTTTTGTCAATATTCCACTCTATCGAATACTGTAGTTTTAAAGTAAATCATGTAATCAAATAGTATGAGTTTCCCAGCTTTTGTGTTCCTATTTTTCAAAGTTGTTTTGATTACCCTCGTTTCGCTGCTTTCACATATAAATTTTAGGAGCAGCTGTCAGTTTCTCCAAAGGTCTTCTTGTGAATTGTTGGGGATTGTGTTAAAACCAGAGCTCAATTTGAGGAGAACTGACTTCTGCCCAATAGTCTTCTCTGATTTTGATTCCAGTATTCCAGTATTTTGATTCCAGTATACAAATCTCGAACACTATTTTGTTGGCTCTATGCCTTAATAGTTCATGTTTAGTAAGTGATATTTTTCTTTAAATTTTAATTTCCAGTCGTTCATTGTTAGTATATACAAATGCAATTGGATTTTGCATATTGATCTTATAGCCAATTTAATTGATAAACTCATTCGTTTTTGAGAGCACTTAGAATTATCTATGTAGACAAAAATGTCTTCTGCAAAGTAAGGCAGGTTTTTTTCTTCCTGTTCAGTCTGCATGCCTTTTATTTATTTATTTATTTTCTGGAACATTGTACTGTCTAGGACTTCCAATTAACTTTGAAGAGAAGAGCTGAACAAAGATACTCACCTGTTTCTGAATTTAGGGGGGAAACCTTCAGGCATTCACCATTAACATATATGGCTGTAGATTTTTCTTAGATGCTTTTCCTACAGTTTGAGTAAGGCCTCTTGTGTTCCTTGTTTGCTGAGAGTTTTTATCAGGATTGAATATTGGATTTTATGAAATGCTTTCTCTAATTCTCTCTAAAAAATTATAAATTTTAGGTTTTACTTTTATTATTTTGAATGTTGAGCTATTCTTGCATGCCTTAAAAAACGTTTAATCATGATGTATTAGCATTTATGTGTATGACTGGATTTATATTTATGAATCCATAATTAACAATTTTTATATCTATGGTCGTGAGGGATATCATGTGTGGACTTCTTTGCTTAGAATACCTTTGTTTCCCTTTGTTATCATTGCAATCCAGGCCTCCTAGAATAACCTGGAAAGTATTCCTCTTTCTATACTTTTTGTCATAGTTAGTGTAGCATTGGAATGTTTTTTCATTAAATATTTGATAGAACACTCCAGTAAGGCAAATTTTGCCTGGAGTTTTTTTATTAGAACGATTTTAGCCATGAATTCAGTTTTTTAAATAAACATAAGATATTCACATTATGTTTTTCTCTTTGAGTGAGTATTGGTAGTTTATGTATTTGAAGGAATGTGTCCATTTCATCAAAGTTATCCAGCATATTGGTATAACGTTGATCATAACATACCCTTATACCATGGAGTGCTGTCTTTATTGATGTCCATTGGCTTATTTTTGTTACTGGTAATTTGTGTTCTGTCTGTCTTTCTGACTAGAAATTTGTTAGTTGTTCATTCCAGTATAACAGCTTTTCATGCTGGTTTTCTCTATTAGTTTCCTTTTTTCATTTTTTTGGTGATGAAGATTGGCCCTGAGCTAACATCTGTTGCCAATCTTCCTCTTTTTTTTCTCCCCCAAACCCCAGTGCATAGTTGTATATCCTAGTTGTAAGTCCTTCTAGTTCTTCTAGTGGGATGCCACCACAGCATTGCTTGATGAGTGGCGTGTAGGTCCATGCTCAGGATCCTAACCCCGCCAAAGTGGAGGGCATGTACTTAACCATGTGGCCACAAGACATGCCCCCTATTTTCCTTTTTCAAATGCAGTGATTTTTGCTCTTTATTCTTTCTTTCTTCTGCTTGCTTTGGTGGAAGTTTTAAGCATTAATTCATAATCTTTATTGTTTCCCAATGTAAGCATTTAATGCTTTGTATTTCCCTCCAAGCACTGCCTTAGCTGCATCTCATAAATTTTTATGTATTTTGTTTTCATTCTCACTCAATTCAAAACATTTCCTAAATTCCACTGTGACTACCTGTATGACTCACGGGTTATTTTGAAATGTGTTGCTTAATTGTCAAGTACTTAGAATTTTTCCAGACATATATTTTCTTTTTAATTCCTAATTAAATTCTTTTTTCCCCCAGCTTTATTCTAATTAAATTCTATTGTGGTCATAAAATATATTTGCATGATTTTAATTCTTTTAAATCTGTTGATGTTTGTTTTATGGCCCAGAATATCAATTATATTTGTGAATATTTCATTTTTACTCAAAAAAATGTGCATTTTTGTGTTGGACGTTGTGTCTGTACATGTTAATTGTGTCATATAGGTTCATCAACTTGTTTAGGTTTGTCGTATTGATACTGAGATTTTTGTCTGTTTTTTTCTGTCTAGTTCTAAAAGTGAAGTATTAAAAATTCCAATTATAATTTTGGATTTGTTTATCTTTTCCTTCCAATCTGTCAGATTTCACTTCATGCATTAGAAGCCCAGTTTTTAGAGGCATAAAAATTAAGGATCTTTATATTTTTTGTGAGTTGACTCCTTTATAGTCACATGATATCCTTCTTTATCCCTTGTATTATTTCTTGCTCTGAAGTACACATTTTACGATATCCGTATAGCCAGTCCAGCTTTGTTTCGGTATTTGCATGATATAATTTTTCCCATTTTGTTTTTTTACTGTGAGTTATTATGTGTCTTCATTTTTAATATAGATTTCTTGTAGTCAGTGCATGTCAGTTTTTAATCCAATCTGATAATTTCTGCTTTGGAAGCAGAGTAATTAGATCATTTATATTTATTAAGATTTTATTGAAGTGATTAGAGTCAATTTACCACTATGCTCTTTGTATTCTGTTTGTTCCATCTATTCTTTGTTTATCTTTTTCTATTTGCTGGAATGTGGGTGATTCCTGGAGCTTGATGCTAAGAAATAGAACATGGAAAATGTAAGGGGCTAGGACTTTCTTGATTATATTATGTTATAAAAGTCTCAGACTTATTAGAAAGGCTTGTTAGTGTCTCTGTTTCTCTCTCTCTCTTTCTCTCCATTGCCAGCTTTGAAGAATCAAGCTGCCATAAGTTCAAGACCTATAAGAAAATGAATTTTTCTGACAATTCAAGTGAGTACATTAAGGAAGTGGATCCTTCCCCACTCAAACCTTCAGATGAGAATGCAATCCTGGCCAACACCCAGATTGCAGCCTTGAAGATGTCCCAGCTGTGATGTGCCCAAATTCCTGTATCAGAGAGACTGAGAGATAATAATTGTGTATTGTTTTAAGCTGATACATTTATGGTAATTTGTTATGCAGCACAAAAACCTAATACATCTGTCTAGGAACTCTCATTAATTGGTAAAGATCCATGTCTGGTATCAAACATATTTTGTCTACATATCTCTGGTAGATTCAAAATAAGATTTTTTTTTTAGTGTTGCTGGCTTTTCCTGATTATTTGCATCAGAGAGACACCCCTTCTACCTCCCTACATCAAAGGTTGAAGCAGAAAATCTTATCATTTTAATGCCTTCTATTCTCTTTCTTTTCCTCATGGGGTTAATTGTAAGATAACCTTTCTTACTATCACATTTGAACACCATATAGAATCCTGGAAATCCATAAGGAGAGGAAAATTTAGCAGTAACTTATTTCTACCTTCAACCTATGCCTCATTCCATATACACTTTTACATCCCAGCATCCCATATGGTGACTTGAACATGGTGTATGTTTGTGGGGCTGGGTATTCTGGATAAGCCTCTCATGGAACCCCTCTAGTGACAGAACACTCTTCCTCCAGAGGCAGATACAACCATTGGTTTCCATGTTTTGTTTTAAAAAGCATTTATCTGCTGCTTCTATGCATCAGCCATACAAGTGTGGTGAAAGGTTTTGTGTGGTGGTGAGTCTTGAACAAATCAAGCAAAGTAATGCAGCTAAAGAAAAAGGCAGTACCTGAAAATGCTGTGTTACTTCTTCCCTCCAACCCTATCCAGAACAGAGAGAAAGAGGAGGAGAAAAGAGATAGCTACACATGTCATACTGATATTAGCAAGAGGAAGAGTCTTGTGTGTCTTCACCCAGAATTTTAGCCTTATTATCTCCTCTAGGCCACAATAGTATCCATGAGGCTATATTTCATATTCTCAATTTACAGATAAAGACACAATCTAATTGAGACAAGGAATAATGTATAATTTGGCCAATATTATAAAGTTACTAAGGTGTAAAGAATTCTTCAAACACAGCTTGTCCTCCTAACTTCCAGCATATATTATTTCCAAATGTGAGGACCACAGGGGCATCTCCCTGGAAATACACCTTAGTAATTTCCTCATCTTTAGTTGCCTAAGAGAAGGCTTTGTATATTTTCCTGGTCCACTGAAAACCCAGGAGACAGTTTCTTCCCCTTAACTCTCCCATGAGATTCTCCTCCTTACTCTTGTTTATCTTCTAGGTGCACCTTGATGTGTGATTCTTTCTATTACAAAGATGTTTACTCCAGATGTCATTTTAACTTTAATTCATTCATTGCTTTTAAAACATCTTTATGTTAAAGGACATGCACCAGTCACACGGCACCCAGCCTTAACTATCCTCACAATTTATTCCAATAGTATTCAAATCACACTCTATATATGCTTTTGCACATGAGTATTTTTCTTAATCTCCCCATACCTCATTTCCCAAGGTCGTCCACATAAAAGGAGATTTATAATTCTTTCAGGAAAATTGAATAGGTAAGATGACCTTTCTAGGAGAGCTATGGGGAAGATTTTAAGCATTTTATTTCTTAAAAGACTTGAAGAATGCAGCAACTTATGGAGCAAAAGACTTTTTCATCAGATCATGCACTATATCTGTTTATTGAATTTCTATTTTCTTAATAATGATGATATTATTAAAATACTAAAATTGATTCTATAAATCTGCTTTTACCTAGAAAGAAATAATTGTTTTAGCTTATCTAAAGGCTTGTTTTACACTGTTAATATTATATATGTTTATAATACACTGTAAATAACATACACTATATATAAAATACTCTATGTATGTAATTGTAATATAGTATAGTATGAATGAACATTTGGTAGTTGGTTTTATGTTGAAGTTTGTGATCATCTATAAACAACAAAGTTGGCTTTTAAGATAACTGCTAAGAGCAAAAAGCATTTCATGGAACTTAATGGAGCTCCATATATAGCTAATTCATCTCTAATTTTAAACATAGCAACGTTATGTTTTAACACTTTTAACTAGAAATTTTATAAGTGCCAATGATATAAGCAGTATAAATTTCTTCACAAATGTCCAAGAAGATGCACTTTGTAAAGTTATTTTATCTATATAGTATCATGCTTTTTAATTGGATCTGTACATTGTAGTGTTCTCCTAAAATATCCACTGTGCAAACCTTGGCTTATTTTTTGCAAACTCACATTTGTATTTTGCAAGATTAACATTGAATGTTTTTATCTAGGGTTTTGCAATGCTGATATTGGATTTTGCATGTTATTATATTTTCCTGGCAATCCTAGAATACTGTTAACTCAGTTGAAGAGTTACAAGTGATTTAGTAATGCATGCTATGTATAAAATTCTCTTCCCTAAGTTAGAAGGATAATGTTGAAAAGCAATATACATTTTGGAAAATGCAAAATAGGGAAATTTTAGGTGTAAGGATTGACTTTATTCTTAATGTTTTAAGCTAGTAGAAGTCATTAATGATTTTTGTCCTATAAACATTTATTTCCTTTGCAAATGAGTATGATGTTTGGATGAAATTATACAATTAGCCTATGTCTCAATTCACGTTTTATGTTTCATATTGGTATAATTATTTCAATTTTTAATTAAGGGTGTTACAAAAGTGTAGAGATATTAATCCACTTTGGCCATGCTGGATGCAAGCCTGGCTTCCAGGTATCAAAGTTAAGCAATTTATACGTTAGTTTCAGAGCAAATGAGGACATTAGCAGTTTAATGAAATCTCAAGACCCCATGTTCCTTTAGTCAGACTAGTCGGGAAAAGCACTATATGTCTCTTAGAAGAACATTTATAATCTTAAAAGATTTCACAGCTCAGAATTCCCAATGCATATCTCCTGGCAGTAGTTTAACTTTTTGAACCCAATTTGGGAGGTAATGATTCACATCTCCCAATCCAGGTGTATAGACTCTGGTAGGCAGAGACGCATTCTTCCACTGGCCATGTTGGATGCTAGTCACTGGATATCATTCAGTTGATACAGGAGAGGGGGATGGCTTCCTGTGTCGACCAAGATGTGATTATATGTTAGACAGAAAAGTATCTCCCCTTTAAATATATTAACATCCTAATCCCTGGAACCTGTGCATAAATTATGTCAGATGACAAAGGAGAATTAAGGTTCAAGGTGAAATTAAGGTATCTAACCACTTGACTTTAAGAAAGGATGTTATCTTGGATTATCTGGTTGCACCCAATGTAATTGCAAGTGTCTTTAAATGTGGGAGACGGAATCAAAGAGCACCATGGAAAGGCAATGTGAGACAGACTCAGCCCAAAGTGGCTGGCTTTGCAAACAGAGGAAGGGGCCATGAGCCAAGTAATGCAGCAGTGTCTAGAAGCTGGAAAGGCCAGGAAACAAATTCTCCCATAGAGCCTACAAATGGAGTTGTAAGATAACATTTTTGTTGTAAGCTACTCAGTTTTCAGTAATTTGTTACAATAGCAAGAAACCCAATACAGGGCAGATGATAGATTTACTGGGAGGAGTAATTGGAGGTTTTCTTTAGATTGTCTCTGATTTTCCTAAAGTCATCACCTGAGAAGAAGGAGTTGGAGGTAGCTGTTAAGGGTGTCAATGTGAGAAGCCTGAAGCAGTCATCTTGGAGAACAGGAGAAACATGATAGCTTTGTCTGGCAGTACTAGGATTCCATTTACATTTAATGAACCTAAATTTAATTTTCTCTCTGAATGTACAATAAACAATGGTTCCATTGAGCAATAGCTTTTCAACCAAACATGTTAAAAATGTCTTTTTGCAAAATTATATACAAGCAGACTAAGAAAATTCAAAGCCAACATCCTTATAAGAAGAGAGTCTCCAACAATATAATAAATTGTTTTCCCTAGAGCCAGAACAATGCCATGAAATGTTTTAATATGTGGAATTATACATTATGAAGTATTAATTAGGAGGAGTGGAAAGGTTTCTGCTTAGGACATTTTTAATTTTTCTCATATTTCCATGATGGTTTCACTAACATAATAAAATGTTACCTTACCATATGGGCAATGAAAGTCAGTCAACAGTGATTACTGGGATTTAATTATAATGACTGTGGGATTCAATAACTATAATTCACAAGAGAGGCAGCAGTTCTACCAGCTGTGAATTTTCATCTAAAGGTCTAGTTACTTTAGAACCCAGATTCTAGAAATATTTTCATATTAATACACTTGTACTGTGATTGATATGACATGCTATAAATGACACACAGTGTGGGCCCTTAGGGGTAGAATATTTCCTGTTTTGATACTGAAAAAAAGAAGTTGTTCCAAATTGTTTAGATAAACAATTATTTATTTTAAGTGTATTATTCTTTTATAGTAACTCTTTATCAAATATTATGCATAACTTAAGGAGTTTGGAATATAGACTATGGATTTACGTCATTTATGTCCATTGAGATTTAAGTTATTTAATGATCATAGAGTATATATTTGCATTATTAAATAAAAAATACTTAAGGTTTTATGTATTTTGTACAGGTCTTCTCCAAGTTACCATTAAGTGAAATTAAAACTGAAAATATCTAATTCATATATAAAATCAGGGTATAAAAAAATCATCTTTTTTTCACTATCTGAAAATCAATCTCTTTCTCTCATTCTAATATACAGAAGTTCCTTAAAAATACTGATAAAACCTCCAAATCCCAATGACATTGGTATATGTTGTTCATAATTTGGTTACTTATGTACCACTAAATACTGTGTCAAGAATCTATAAGGACGTCAGCATCATGGCAGAATGAGCTCTCCCCTTGAACTCTCCCCTCTAAAATACAACCAAGAGGACACTCATACACCAACAGAGGACATTCACACAACACAAAAGATGTCTGACAGACCCATGCAACCTTATGTCTGAAGGTGGTGGGGCTGGATCCTCCAGAGGAAGTGGAAGCTCATAAGGGGGACTTTTCTCTTCCTAATGGCAGCCAGTAGCCTCAGGACAATGCATGGCTTTGAGAGGAAAGGGGGGTGGGGTGGCCCTCCACAGTAACGCCATTGCTCTCTGAGTTCCCTCACAGCCTGAGGGAAAACTCCACATATAGAGGAGACAGAGCTGTTGTGATGGTGTCTCCATCAAACTAGCACACCAGGAGAGCAGTTGATGAGGCCCCAGGGAGAACAACCTGGGATTGCACAGGAGAAAGAGAGTGCCCCTTCCCCTTCCAGGCAGATCGGCAGGAGCTCTTCAGAGACAGAGGCAGTGGCTGGGAGAGGCCTGCAGGTGTAAGAAAATACCCCTTCCCTTGCCCAGCACTCCAGCTCCATGATGGCCTAGAGCACCATGAAGAGAGAGAGGCAGGGGCTGGGGGAGCTGTGCAATTGCTCAGAACACCACACAGAGAGAAAAGCAGCAGTTGGGGAAGGCATGTAGGTGTAAGAAAATGCCCCTTCCCCTGCCCAGCATTCCAGCCATGCAATTGCCCAGAGTGCCATGAATTGAGAAAAGCAGCAGCTGGGGGAGGCATGCAGGCACTCCAGCCCTGCAGTTGGCCAGAGTGCTACACAGAGAGAAAAGCAGTGGATGGTGGAAGCACAGGTGAAAGACAGCACTCCTCCCTCTGCTCAGGCTCCAGATCTGCCATCAGCCAGAGCATCACACAGAGAAAAAAGGAGTTAGTGGCTGAAGCTGGGGAACTGCAGATCGTGCTGGGCCCAGAATGCAAAGTGCCTGATCCCCACCATTGGCAGCAGGTGGAAGCTGTGACCAGATAATAACACTAGGTGGAGGCAAAAATCCATACTGTCAAGTGGTATGAAAAAGTATATTAAATCTCCAGACCAGAAGGAAAGTGACAAGTACCCAGAAACCAACCCTGAAGGCACAGAAATTCATAACCTAAATGACAAATAATTCAAAATAGCTATCATAAAAAACCTCAATGAGTTATGAGAAAATGCAGAAAGACAAATCAAGGAATTCAGGAACTTCTTCACAAAAGAAATTGAAACTATAAAGAAGAACCAATCAGAATTGTTGGAGATGAAAAACACAATGGATGAGATAAAGAAAAATATGGATTCCCTAAACAACAGAGCTGACATTATGGAGGACCGAATTAGCAACTTAGAGACCAGAAATATAGAAATGCTTCAGATGGAGAAGAAGAGAGAACTAAGACTAAAAAGAAAAGAAGAAACTCTCAGAGAAATATTTGATTCAATTAGGAAATGCAATATAAGGGTTATAGGTATTCAAGAGGGGGAAGAGAAGGAAAATGGAACAACAAGCTTGTTCAAAGAAATATTAGCTGAGAACTTCCCAAACCTGGGGAAAGAGCTGGAAATACAAGTAAATGAAACCAATAGATCTCCTAATTATATTAGGTGTAAAAAGACATACCATAAGGCATATATTTGTAAAGTGGGCAAAAGTCAACGACAAAGGAAAAATCCTAAAGGCAGCAAGGCAGAAGGAAATAACTTACAAATGAACCCCTATCAGGCTTTCAGTGGATTTCTCAGCAGAAACCTTACAGGCTAGGAGAGAGTGGAATGATACATTCAAAATTCTGAAAGACAAAAACTTCCAGCTAAAAATACTCTATCCAGCAAAAATATCCCTCAGATATCATGGAGAAATAAAAACTTTCCCAGATAAACAAAAGCTAAGGGAGTTCATTGCCACAAGAACCCCCCTACCGGAAATCCTTAAGAAGGCCCTCATACCTGAAAAAACAAGTAGGAAAGGAGCTATAAAGCCCTGATCAAGGAGATGAATAGATAGATAATAATCAGAAAATAGCAGCTCTCTATCAGATACGGTTAGTAAACATTTAACTTTAACATTAAGGATAAAGAGAAGGAAAACACCAAAGTAAAAATAATCTCATCATTTTAACCACAAACTCACAATACAAGATAGAATAAGATATGACAAAAATAATTTAGAAGAGGAAGAGCAGTTCTTGGTTTGTGCTGGAATCCTATGCCTGACTTTCCCAGACATCCTCTGAAATCTAGGTGGAGCCAGCCACATCCCCAGAGCTTTTTTGGATGCAGCTCATGCTGCTCCTGGGCCTACTGGAGCCACATCTGGGGCAGCCAAGAAGTGTGGCCTCATTCTTCTCTCCCCTTCTCTCTATGCCCTTGCACTCTGGGCTCGTGATGGGAGAGACCACCTGGATGATCTCTAAATTGCCTTCTTAGTCATTTTTCCATTGTCTTGGACAATAGCTCCTAGCTTCTGTTTAGATAGCTGACTAATCTCCTCCTCAGAGGGTCCTTTGTCCACATCCTTGTTCTCTCCTCAATAGACTTTCTCATTCCTTTTACCATGGATGAGCTGAGAATTTTCCAAATCTGTAAGTTCTGTTTCCTGTGTGATGAACAGTTTCTTATTTAAATCATTTCTCTATTCTTATATTTTATTATAAATAGTTAAGAGGAATCCGGCTGTTCTTTCAACACATTGTTTAGAAATAGCTTCAGCTAAATATCCAATTTCATCACTCACAAACTTTACTTTTCACAAAACGCTAAGGCATGAACAACTCAGCCAAGTACTTTGCCACTTTTCTAACAAGTATGGCCTTTCCTCCATTGCCCAACAACATTTCCTCATTTCCGTTTGAGATCTCATCAGAATGGCCTTTACCTTCCATTTTCCTACTAACATTCTCTTCAAGACTACTTAGATATTCTTTAAGAAGATTGAGGCTTTCTCTATAGTTCTCTTTTCTTTTTGAGCCCCTACTAGAATCACCTTTAATGGTTGGTTCACGGCAATATAGTATTTTTACTAGCACGCAACTCCAAACTCTTGCAGCCTCCACCCATTCCCCAGTTCCAAAGCCACTTCCATATTTTTAGGTATTTGCTACAGTAAAACCCCACTTTTTGTTACCAATTTCTGTCTTAATCCATCCAGGCTGCTATAACAAAATACTACAGACTTGATGGTTAAATTTATTGACCAATATTTCAATGATGAGTGTAGATGAACAAAAATAAAATGGATAACTAATGTTAGAAACCAGTGGCAATATTTGTGGGTTCATTATGCTCATACCCTGAGGATTAAATTTTAACATATTGTTGTGGGATGCTTTACATTCCCACAATGGGATGTGACATCTTTCCTGATGTTTTTTATTTAAAAAAAAATTGAATGATTATGTGCTATATGCTGGGCTCTTTCCCAATTGTGTTTCTGAAGGATAAGCCCTTTTCTTAAAATTGGCAATTAGTTATAATGCTTTGCAAAAATGGTAGGAGCTCAGAAAACAGTTCATAACTCATTTCAAAAGAATTGATGGTTGAGTAAGATTTGATAAATAGGATTAATAATTGATAAATAGAAGATGGATACATTTTGTTAATTGAGAGGGGCTTGGGGAACATTTTGGAGGCAGATTAGCATAGCATGATATTTAGGTGTGAGGATGAAGGACCTAAAAAACCCTCCCCTTTTAGACTTGTTGACTCTAAATGCTCACTAACAGAAACAGCAAACACAAGAAGAGGAGTTCATCTGGGCAAACCTGCATTTTGGCATTGTATGTAGGAAATCAAGTAGAGGCACTCTCTAGAAAGTTGGACATCCACTCTAAAGGTCACAATGAGCAAAAACTAGAATAGCTCATCCGGGAATGGTGGTATGAGCAACCAGTGGAATGAGGATTGAACCTTAGGGGATAGTAATACTTAATAGGTCAGTGAAAGAAAAGAAATCCTCAAACAAAAGTCAAAATATTAAAACAGTATATACGGAAAACCAGTGTAGTAAAGTACCACAATAGCTGAAGATATATAGATGCAAAATTGCGATGGAATGAACATTGGCATATGGTGATGTGATTGATGGAGTAATGTCCAATAAAATAATGTTTTGGGGAAATGCTTGATGAGTAAGGATTTTATCTATATCCTCTTCAACATCTCTATCAATAATTTAGATAAAAGTATATAACCCATATAGTGAAAACTGAAGATGATATGAAATTTGAAGGAACTAGCCATTGTATTAATCAACAGAATCCAGAAGATCTACAGATCTAGGTAGACAGAAGTTATGCATTGAGATTCTGCACTTAGGTCCAAAAATCTTTAGCACAACTACAGAAGGAAGCATAATTTTAATTGGCTTAGTGATGTCGTGCAAAAAGGATTGGTAGATTATATTCTCATTGTGCAGGATTTGTGAGTGAGAGATGCCAAAGCATCCTCAGAAAAATCCTCCAAGGGTGGCTGTAAACCCATTTTCCTTTGCATTTGTCAAATGACACCTGGATTATTGCCTTTAGCTCTGGGTTCCAGTTTTGAAGAAGAGGTTGTGTAGACTAACATATTCAGAGAACACTGAATGGGATAAGACAAGGAATCTGATTTCTTGATAGAATTTCATATGTGAAATATTCTGAGGAAATAGAGATATTCAGTCTAGTGAAACGAGGACATGGGTTTCATGCTTTCGAATATTTGAGTCATGTTTACATATAAAATGATTACATTGTTTCTCTGGGAATCATTTCTCCTACAAGTAGAAATAAGAGGAAGCAGTTGTTGCATAGAACAGGTAATACCTGCTCAGTGATGGAGAGACTCCCCCTGGAAGTTGTGAGAATTCCTTCCCAGTAGCTGTTCAAGAAAAAGCAGGAGACCAGTTCAGCAAAATTTTCTTGAGGATATCAATTTTCTTGAGGAAAATTTTGTTGACCTGAACTCTCCTTACTGTCTCTTGTTATTCTTAGATTCTCTGCTGTTTCAATTTGTTCTTGATGAACTATTCTGAAGTCAAAGGATATTATCACTCATCTCTACCTTGAGCTATATATCAGTAGAATGTCTGTTATGTCTTCCCTTTGCCATGACATACATCGACTAATTTTCAGTGTCAGATATTCAATTTCTATTTACTCAGTAATCTGCGATTATAATAAATTTTTTAAACTCTTTTCAATATCTGCCAATTTCTATATTCAGCACCTTTGGGCATCTTAAGTTTTCAGTCCACCCATTTGAGTTATATTTGGACTATTTTCACTGAATTTAGGATAATCAAGTTTACTCAATAATATTTTAACCTTCAAAAGATCAATTCCTTGCTCAAAAAATAGACACATGCACACACACGGCAAAGTTATGCAAAGTACTCAAGTCTTCAAGCATATAAAATTCAGGAAAAATCTGAAGGAGAGCTTTGGAAACAGATAAAATTGTGAGATCATCCTTAGTTCTGATATAGGACTTGATGGTAGCCTGTCAAATAGCAAAAAATTTTTATTTGCTTTCCACTCTTTATCTCACATCCTATAATCTCTTAGCAATATAGTAACACAGTTAGGGTCATGATTAATTTTTGCATTTCATTCAGAAATACTTTGATATATACATAGAACATTTAAGTACATTCATAAGGTTAACAAAAAATATTTAAAAACAAAATTGTGGTAGCAACAAACTGAGATTCACAAGCCAAGAATATTTAGAGACATTAAGCATTCTCAGAAACATCAAAGAATTTAATATCATGACCTTCCTATGAATTTACTTTTAATCAATATCTTAGAGGAATGAGCATGAAGCAGCAAACTTACGTTTCCAGGCAGGACTTTTAATTAGTGTTCCAGATACTCACTTATCTGAGAAACCATTCAGATGCACGATGTAGCTTACATTTTTAAAAGATGATTTCAGCGTTGCATAATGTGTCCAAATACTTCGAAAAATATGTTTTCAAGTGGAAGTTGACAGTCATATTTGCTTTCTTTTCCTATTCTCTATTACATATATATTAATAAAATATTTCCACGTTTTATCTCATAGGAAAAATGTTCTTGTACATAAAATTGAACATATTTTAATATGATTTTAAAAGGAAGAATTAATATTTATTTTGGGACCTTGGTGGAGGTTTTCTGGGTGCGTCTTTTGGGAGAGGAGTAGGAAGGTAATTTTCTCCACTGTGACTCAGTACTCAGAGCATTTCCATTCCGAGCTCTTACCCTTCTGTCTTCCCGCTACCCCCAGGTCTAGAAAACTGCAAAAGCCCTTTGCTGGAGGCTCCATTGGCAGTGAGACCACCCTCCACAAGCCCTGAGTCTATGCTGATCCACCTGACCCTTGCCTGATGTGGTTCCATGGGGAAAAATGGGACAGGGGTGGTTGGCACTTTATCCAGTTTAGCCTCTTGCTTATATTACGGCAGAAAGAGATTAAATGTCCGACTATTAATTTCATTTGTGCTTTTTGGTCCTAATCAGCTACTCCAGCACCTGGCAGCTCAGCTCTGTCCAGCTCAGCTGAGCACCTGACACTGACGCTTCAAACAGCTTATACTTTCTTGCTGAAGTTTCAGTTAAGTAAATAAATGCCCAGTAAGACACAAAATCGTTGGATAAAATAGGCTTGCAAATAATTACAAACACAAATTCACATTTATATACACTGCACTGCCTTCAGAATAGACACCTTATTGGTGTTACTTAATGTAGGAGATCCAAGGTAAGTGTAAAACATTAAGTGAATAGTTGTACTGAAATGTTTAAAAATGTTCAGAGTCCCCAGTGACATGCCACCTGTCAGGACAAGCAATGTTAGGTTGCTGTGGGATGTGTGTGGTGTTGCTGAATGGCTAACCTTTCGTTGGTTGAAGGTATCTTGAGAAAAGCTGGACTGCAATTTCCCCTCTTCATTTCCAGTGAAACGCCCATGGTAGGAAGCAGAGGGCACAGGCCGTAAGGAAAGACTTGGATAAGTACCAGCTGCCTTAAACCATCAAAATCAAGCATGATGTTGAGTCTATAAAAGAAAACAATTAGAGACATGTACTACTTGATGTATATCTCATGGTAAAACAGAGAAGGAAAAATAGTAGGATTCTTATACAGACAGCACTTTGAAGCTGCCAGGAAGTAATTAAAGTGTTTTATAGGAACATTGAATGGTCTTGAATTGCAGATGCTGACTGTGAATCAATAAACACTTCAAGGGCGGGAACTTGTATATTTATCATCCATTTCCTAGCACTATGCTGTTTTGGGCAGAGTAGGCACTCAATGTCAAGAAATGGAATTGAACTTTTTTGCTATTTTGGACATAAAATTTCAAATTAACTCTGTTTCTAATATGATCATAATGTATCATTAAATCTAACTGAATTACTTATTTTTCTTGCATAGGTTCTGTACCTTAGGTGCAAAGTTCTTTTATGTAGTCATTTTAATTTTATTTAAAGTTCATGTAAGTATACTAATATTTGTATGATTATGCAACAAAATAGTCAATGACAAAAACTCCATGAATATTTCTGATAATTCATTAGGCTGTCAAAATAATTAAGTAAAATTTCAGATGTGGTATAATAAACATGATACATCTTATAATAAAATAGGAGTCTAAGATTTTCTATATATAATATCATATCATCTGCAAATAGTGACAGTTTTACTTCCTTCCCATTTTGGATACCTTATATTTGTTTTTCTTGCCTAACACCTATATACTGAAAACTATAATACGTTAACGAAAGACATTGAAGAAGACACAAATAAATGGAAAGATATTCCATGCTCATGGATTGGAAGAATTAATATTGTTAAAACGTCTATACTACTTAATAAAATACAGATTCAGTGCAACCTCTATCAAAATTCCAATGGTGTTTTTCATGGAAATAAAACAAGCAGTCCCCAAATTTTTATGGAATCATAAATAACCCCAAATAGCCAAAGAAATCTTGAGAAAGAAGAACAAAGATAGAGGTATCCCGTCCCCTGATTTCAAACTATATCACAAGTCTCTAGTAATTAAAACAATTTGGTATTGGAATAAAAGCAGACACAATCAATGGAACAGAATAGAGAGCCCAGAGATAAACTCATGTATAAATGGTCAATTAATTTACAACAAACAAGCTGAGACTATACAATGGTGAAGGGGCAATCTCTTCAATAAATGTTATTGGGAAAACTGGACAGCCAAGAATGAACCTGGACCACTATCTTGCACCATACACAAATATTAACTCAAAATAGATTAAAGACTTGAACAAAAGACCTGAAATCATAAATGTCCTAGAAGAAAACATAGGTGGTAAGCTCCTAGACATAGGTCTTGGCAATGATTTTTAAAATCTGACACCCAAAGCAAAAGCAACAAAAGCAAAAATATACAAGTGGGACTACATCAAACTAAAAAGCTTCTGCATAGCAAAGGAAACCATCAACAACATGAAAAGGCAACCTACTGAATGGAGAAAATATTTGCAAATCATATAACTGGTAAGGGGTTAATATCCAAAAGATATAAAGAACTCACATAACTCAATAGCAGAAAACCACAAACGATCCAATTAAAAATGGGCAGAAGAGCCCAATAGACATTTTTACAAAGACATACAGATGACCATAGGGATGTGAAAAGATTCTCAACATCACTAATCATCAGGGAAATGCAAATCAAAACCACAATGAGATATCACCTCACATCTGTTAGAATGGCTATTATCAAAAAGACAAGAAATAACAAGTGTTGGTGAGGATGTGTACTGTTGGTGGGAATGTAAATTGGTGCAGCCACTATGGAAACCAGTATGGAGGTTCCTCAAAAAACTAAAACTAGAACTACCATACGATCCAACAATCTCACTTCTGAGTATATATTCCAAAGGAAATGAAATCACTATCTCAAGGAGATATCTGTTCTTCCAAGTCCATTGCAGCATTACTTACACTAGTTAAGATATGGAAACAGCATACATATCCATCCATGGATGAATGGATAAAGAAATTGTGGTAATATATACTATACATACAATGAACTATTATTTGGCCCTAAAAAAGAATGAAATCTTGCCATTTATGACAACATGGATGGACCTCGAGGGCATTATGCTAAATGAAATAACTCAAATAGAAAAAAATAAGTACCGTATGATGTAGCTTATACACGGAATCTTAAAAAAAAATCAAGCTCATAAATACAGAAAACAGATTGGTGGTTGCCAAAGGTGGGGTAGATAATATACAATTTGTACCTAGAACTAATCCACAATTCAACAAATATTACCTATAATCCTAAACATGACAAAGCATTTAGATGGTGAAAAAAATAAAGACTCTCCATTTCCTCAAAAAGGAAGACTTAAAGGACAAAGGTTTCATCTCATTCTAAAAATATAGACTAGGCATATTGTTTTCAAAAACTTCTCAGTTATTAGTTGTCCCTTAAATTGGCAAGCATTGACAGTTGTAAATGCATATACAACTTGACTAATTGTTTTTATTCTTACCATTGGAAATAATGTTCAATTCACCTCTCCTGTCCTTGATCTCCAAGGATCTATAATAACATCAGTGCCAAGCAAAATCCAAAGCACATGGATTTGCATTTCATTTCTCTTTCCAGTTCAGCTTCTACTCCCTTAGTTACGGATGGCGAATCTACAAGTTCGCCTGGTGCCTCAGGACAGAGAGGATATTTCCCAAAGTACTTACCGATGTCTTCACTATCTGTACTCATCAACATCTTTATAACTGCCAGACTTAACTTAGTGATGAATTTATAAACTCCCTGATTCCTAGTTGATCGGTAGCCACTTTTATTTCCCCCAGAGCATAATAGCTGCAAAGACTATCAATTTAGCTATTACTTTGAACCATTCTGAACTGATTTGAAATTCAGAAGGTCTTGCACACCATCAAATAAAAACCAAGTGCTTCTGCCTCCCTTTCAACCACTCAGATGAATAAAATATTGTGAACATTTATAGAATGAATGACTTTTAAAATGATATTTTATTTGGTGGCATTTGGTGGAAGAAAAACATAAATGTTTCATTTATGATGAATGTCAGGTCCTGGAGTTGGGGAAATCAGACCAACTTTACCAGCTGCTTGAAATGGTGACATGTGACGCTTTCCATGGATGCTCTGAGCTTAGCTTGTGATGAACAATTGCAAAGCAAGCTGAAAAAAAACAAGGGCTGTCCTGGGAAGAGATCCTGCCAAGCCTAATTTATTGCCTCGTGTTTAAAGAGAACAGAGACACTCTGCAGTGGTTCCTGTGATAAAGGCATCCTGTGCAATCTGCCCTCACAGCAGATAAAAGGCTATGACCATCACCTTCCTGAGTTTAATCTCTCATCAGCTCTCTTATGTCTTTCTTAACAACTCCACCCACACTTTCACCTCTACTCAGCCTCTGTTATAGAAATGCCTGACTTCATTCTGGGAACAAAACCATTTGTTCTACTTTCAAAAGCAATTTGGTTTACAGTTCCTCCATGCCCAGTAGGAATTATCTGAAATGATATGAATCAAGTCACCTGATTTGTAGTCAATCATTTATTAGCAACACGGATGGAATTTTTCTAAAGACCCTTTTGCTAGAGTTCATAAGCTCTTGGATAAGCAAGCAAGTTTCAACCCAAGAGATTATAAAATGTTTTCAGTGTCACTCAGCATTTCTGTGTTCTCTGTTTAACTTAAATGATGCCCCTCTTCCCTCAGAACTACACAGTCAGGAAATTATAGAGTTTTCAGGTGGTTATCTTAGGTGTTAAGAGAGCTGTTCGCTAAGGCAAAGAAATAGTGATCTTATTTGCCAAGAAGGGAATCATGGCAAGAGAGACCCAGATGGAATTGAACTTGGCCTTGAATTGAACTTTGATGATTTGTAGAAAAATATAGGGCTGTGTCTCATAGCATATTTAATATTTGCAAAGTATTTAATACAAATGACATATATAGATAGATTTATTTACAGGCCTGACAGAACAGGGGCACATCTTTTCTCATACAATTGAAAAAAAAGAAGTACTAAAGAAATAATAAAAATAATAATTGTTATCAAGCACAAGCCTGTACATCCTTTTAGATTAGAAAATTGGCAATTATCACTCAACTGAAAGTTATAGGAATTGGAACATTGCTAAGTCTGGGAAAAATGAGGCTGAAGACAAATAATAATTCTCTTCATTATCAATAATTATAATAATATTTAATAAGTCTCTTCATGTGTCCAGGAAGTTTAAAGAGTTTTCCAAGGGCTGTAGGGAAGATCACAACTTCGTAACTCACATTTACAAGATCTAATGATCCCTCTGAAAGAAAAGTCAAAAAAGGCTTAATTGTTCGGGAATGTAGAGTTAAATATTTTGGCATCAGCACTCAATCTAGTGTCCTCCTTTGGTCCTTGTCTTATAAATACTTCTGATGGATTAAAACAAAAAAACAATATCATGGCCAAATAATTTTGAGGTGTTCCATGAAGTAATATTACTAGCATATCATAGATTTTAAATTGTCTTTAAATATAGAATCCTGTTTATCTCCAAATTCCCCAAATAGAGGAGACCTTGGGACCATTTTCATGTAACTAAGATTTATATCCTAAAAATATGCATATTTTTTAGTTCTTAAGAAATTGATTGGAATGACAAAACTGCATGTTATAGGATTCCTAATGAAAAATATTCTTATATGGCACCTTCAAAAGACAGTGAAAACTTCCCAGAAATTGAGTGGCTATTTTGGGAAGTAGTCATCATTTATAAGAATAAGAATTTTACCTTTGGTTAAAAACAAAACAGCACAAAATAAATTAATTGAAAAACTATGTGTTGAGTAAACGATAAAATATAAACAAGTGATGAAAATATAGTCATGAGCCACATAACGAAGTTTTAGTCAATGACGGATCACATATATGATGGTGGTCCCGTAAGATTAGTGCCATATAGCCTAGGTGTGTAGTCGGCTATACCACCTTGGTTTGTGTAAGTCACTCTATGGCATGTGTACAATGACAAAATCTTGCCTAACGACACATTTCTCAGAATGCATCCCCATCATTAAATGACACATGACTGTAAATGAAATTGAGACATATCAGTTATATGCCAAGAACATGAAACTGCAGGCCATGATATTAACTTCAGATGAAATTGGACTGTTGGGTCTAGAAGTTTTAAATGAGACACTGATGAACTCATGTAACTAAATTAATGCTATGACTGACAATGAGGGTATGACCATTACACAAGTTCACGTACAGTATAACAGTATCAAAAAACACATAGAAAATATTATAATGGAAGAAACAGATGCATTAAGCATCTCCCCTGTGGTTGCTTATTTGGAATTATACTCTGCTTTTCTGCACCTCAAGGATTTCCCTTACATTTTAGCCTTCTTAGACATGCATTTCAATTTATATTATACATAGCGTAGCAATATTTCAGGTGTTTCGAACCTGCACATTTGTACCATGAAACTTGTCTGCAGTATTTCTGGAAACAGAAGACTCATGCTCTTCACTCAACACCCTTAGAATGAACTGAACAGAGTTTGCTAGAACATCTGTTCCCAACTATGATGGAGGGACTCTTCTTGCACAAACAACCATAAAATTGACAAGATATATGAGGCAATTGTTTTCTGACATTGGCCAACAAGCAGCACAAGATGATGGTCTCTGAGAAAAGGGGGAATTCGTGGGGTGAGCCTGGCTTTCTGCCTGAGTACGATTTCCTGGCTCATGAACTGATGGTTGAGGAGAGCAAAATGGTTCTTCTGAACTGATAACGCACTGGTCTGTTTTCTTAGAACCTCCAGTGGCTAAAATCTGCAGGTCAACCCATGGGGATGAAGGAGCTGTGTAAGCAGATGGTCCAAAATCTGCAAGGGTATTCTTGGGTCTCTGACTGTGGCTGAGATGATACAGGCACAGGACAAGACATGCCAGAGATCAGTTGCAAAGGAGATGAACAAGGAAAGAAAGATGAAAGCAGAAGACCTTGAACATCCCACCAAGCCAGAGTAGAACCACCTGCTTAATATCTCATTGTGCATTGTAGAATTCACTTAGTTGACACAAATGTGGATATGCTCACATTTATAAATATTCCTGGAAGGACAGGCAAGAATGCTTTAATAGCATTTGCCTCTGGGAGTTAGAGAAGGAATGTTTTTTGGGCAATGAGTGATTGACTTTTCATTGTGTGGTTGCCAGTATTGAATGAAATTTTTTACCCTGATCACATATGACTTTTATCATTAAAAAGTTCAAAATATTTAGTTTTTGGTGAAAAGTATATCCTTTAGTGCTTTTTTTCTTTTTGAATGATCTTTTTGCATTATTTCTTACCAATTACTGTTATCATTGAAATCTCAACTTCCAAAATGTGCCTGTTAAAGAAAAAGGCCAAGAAAATTGAAGTTCTATGTATAATGTGAGAAATGATGAGGAAGTTCACTTTGGACAGTACACTGTGTAGATAGCAGTCCTTTGGAATGAAGTTGTAAGAAATGCCTCAAGAAATAGCTTATAAATATGCAGTCTGGCTTTTCATGCTCAGAGCTCTTCTCTATGAATAGATTTGTTCTGACAGAAATGGATTTGTGGACATGGCGACCAGGCTGTTACTTTAACGGATGAGAAGCTTCAAGATCCTGAACCAAATCACTGCCTGCCCCAGACCGTTAAGGAAACAAGATTCCCAATGTCAGCTGTGTTATCAGCACAGTCCAGTTTGGTAAAGATTAAATAATGAGATGAAATACCATTACTCAATACCTGGAGATTAGGGGGAGAAAACAAGTGAAACAAGATAAAATGGGGAGCATATTTATTTTATATGTTTAAAGCATCTTAGTGATGTCACAGGTTTTTGTGAGAGTTATGTATGTGAATGCTATTTTAATAGTTAAATATAAAACTTGGTGTAATACAAATAATTTGAGGTAGTATTGTTATGCTTGATGTATAGAGTTGAAATATATTGATTATTTGTAAACATTTTTAGCCATCTAAAGCAATAAATCTGAATTGAAAAAAATTGTAACATGCTTAGGTGCTTCACTTGTATTATGCAGAGGTCATTAAGAAGCAGATTGCACTGCTGCATTGAAATGTGTTTTTTTCTCTTTAACAAAACTAATTTAACTACTTTTCAACTATAAACTTACCTGAAAAGTATAGTGTGCCTTCTATTGCTAGATTATACTAAATGTTTCACAGTATGTTAAAGTTTTAGATTTGGAAATGAAAGAAGTACACTATATCTTTCTAGGTTGACAGTATTTTGCTTACTTGTTTGTTTCAGTTATAAACATTTCTATAAATATTCTTGAACTTTGTTCTGGGACACAGTTCAGTTACTTGAAAACAGTTTGATCTTTCCAGATTTTACTTTTAAGGCTTTTTTGAGGAAAGATCAGAGCCACACTCAGTCCTTGATCTCAATGTAAGGGCCTCCTAGATAAAAGAGCCCTTAAGCTTCTGATACAATGGGTCAAGTAAACCGCAGGAAGGAATGATAAGGTAGGTTGAAATTTAGAGTCTCTAACAATGGCCAATTGATCGCTGAACCTCAGAAAATGAAATAGCCTAATAAATGCTACTTGCTATATAAAAGAGAAAATTGTCTGGATCTACTTGGCAAAAACATAATTCAAGTCAATATAGTGAAAAAATCCCAATGTTTTACCCAATATCCAGACTCGTGGCAATTCATAGATGCAGAACTTTTTTAACTGAGGAGGGGTATTCTTGAGGAAAGGCTGTGTAATTAATTACTGGTGTATGGTGTAACTTGAAACTCTCCCTAAGCCTTCCCGGGAGGGACCTGCAGCCACTTTTCTGGCTGAGCATGGACAAGGGTAAAAGGAAAATCTCCAAGGATTTTTAGATAATGGGATATTAATTGATATATTAAAGTTATAACCATATTAAATGACTTTTTGATAGTCAACCTTAATGTGAAAGGAATGTCACATAGCAGATTTTTGCAGTGACATGATATAGTCACATTCAATACAAATCTTTCTAGGTGGTTAATCTAGTAAATTAAGAAATCTAAGTGATAAGCCATTTAAATTGAAAATCGTTATAGCTTGTTTCTTCTTCTGAGAATTCCACACTTAGTTTGACGCTTGTTTTAATTGCTCCTTGGAACAAGAGTGATTTTTTTCCCATTTTCAGTTTGAGAAAATGAAAATAAAGACAGAAGTTCTCGTGATTTTACCACTTGTAAAAAGTACACGTTTTTATTAGAACTCATACAATAGATACACATTGTAGTTTTAAATGTTTCTGGGTCTATAATAATGCTGAGTCATTATCAGTTTTTACCAGTTAGAGAGAAGAAGAACCTCTTCTCTATCTCTTCAGTGTGTTTGCAAAGAACTCCATCCTCGTGATTGTAAAACCACATCTGCTTCTCCCCAAACCATTATTAAGAAAATATTCCCTGGTCTGCTGAGGTCCTCAGAACTGAGAATGCTGACAGAATGCTCAGTGTACAGAGCTAATTTCTGTAGAGTACAGCATGATGGCCGCTTCAGATGGCAGCTACGGTTGGGAGAATAATGAGTGCCTTACTTATGTTGCTACAAACTCAGCGCTCATAAAACTTGGGTCAGCATCTGTGTTTAAGAAAAAAATTAACAATGGACTATTTTCCTCAATTAGACCAATGAGGTATAAATAGGCTATAAATAGCTTTTTAATAATTATTTGCAGATAGGTGGAGCAAATATTCTAAAAATTGGCTTAGAACTTTCATTTTTTCCATTCTGAATTATCTGGGACAACCCAATGTAATCACAATGTCCTTATAAGATGAAGGCATGGGGATAGAATCAAAGAGGAGATGTGATGTGTAAGGGAATATATTCACAGGTTTTTGGAATCAGGGCATGGACATCTTTGGGGGCTATTATGCTGTCTACCACATCATGTGATCCAGAAATTCTATGGCTAGGTGTATACCCCCCAAAATGCTTGCATATGTATATCTGAAGAGAGCTAAAAAAAAAAAAAAAGGCATGTTGCAGTGTTATCTGTTACCAATCCAAAATAGGAGAAAGGTCCACGCACAGTAGAATGGATTAATACATTCTGCTCTCTATAATACAATACAGCAATGGAAACGCACAAACCAAGGTTACACGCACCAACATGGTTTAATCTCACAAACAGTACTGAGCAAAAAGAACCAAATGTCTAAGATTATGTGGGAAACGACATAAAGTGGACTTTGCGATTTTGAGGAATGTTCACTTTCTCGACCTAGGCTGTGGTTACGTGACTCTTTGCTGCTTTAAAAATAAATAATTGAGCAATATTGTTACCTTTTGTGTGATTTTCTGCATATGTAATATACTTTAAAACGTTTAAAAGTACTTGACTAGTTCATTAATGGTGTACACAATGAAAGAGAATCATGCTTTTGAATCTTATAAAGAAGCAAAGTTTTGGGGCAATTATATAGTTCACGATGAAGAGAATCCTTTCCCCAGTAATAACAGAAGTTCGTATATATCTTTACTGTCTTCACAGCTAACTTCTGTCTATTCGTGTGTGTATGTATCTACCTACCTACCTATCTATCCCTCTATCTATCTATTTAAGCATCCATCCATCCATCCATTCACCCGTCCATGCATCTATCTATATCTATCATTTATCTATTTATTTATCTTTTATCTATCTACCTACCTATCATCTATCTATCTATCTATCATCTATCTATGCCCTCTCTACCTGTCTATCTCTCTTCTCCAACTATGTGGCTAGGCTTTTCACCTTCTTAATAATGACTTTTGATGAACAGAAATTCTCAATTTTCATGAAGTTTAGTTTGTCACTTTTCCTTTATACTTAGTGCTATTTGAGTCCTCTTTAAGAAAATTTTCATTATGCAAATTTCATGAAGATATTTTCTTATGTTTTACTATATAAGATATATTGAGTGATTGTCCACATTTTGAACCAAAATCAATATGGATTTGATATTTCTCTATGATGCAATGTGGGAATCAAGTTTTATTTTCTTCTCTTTGGGTGTCTGCTTGAACCAGCACCATTTCTTGAAAAGACCATTCTTCTTCCCACTGCTCCGCCATTTCACCTTGGTGGTAAATATTTGTGCATCTTTTTGAAGCTCTGGATGTTCTGCCATTGATCTACTTAATATAACTTTTGCCAATACCATAACATCTTTTTATAGCAGATTCAAGTCTTGAAATATGGTAGAGGAAAGCCATCAACCTTTTTTTTCTCCTTCCAGAATATATTTTCTACTCAAAAACAAAGAAGCAAACAAACCAATTAAAAAATGGGCAGAGGCGGCTGGCCCTGTGGCCAAGTGGTTAAGTTCTTGCGCTCCGCTGCAGGCGGCCCAGTGTTTCGTTGGTTTGAATCCTGGGCACGGACATGGCACTGCTCATCAAACCACGCTGAGGCAGCGTCCCACATGCCACAACTAGAAGGACTCACAATGAAGAATATACAACCATGTACCAGGGGAATTTGGGGAGAAAAAGGAAAAAAAATAAAAATAAAAATCTTAAAAAAAAAAAAATGGGCAGAGGATCTGAACAGACATTTTCCAAAGAACATATACAGATGGCCAACAGGCACATGAAAAGCTGTTCACTATCACTAATTATTAGGGAAATGCAAATCAAAATCACAATGAGATATCTCTTCATGCCCATCAGAATGGCTATTATTAAAAAGAGAAGAAATAACAAGTGTTGGAGAGGATGTGGAGAAAAGGGAACACTTGTACACTGCTGGTGGGAATATAAACTGGTGCAGGCACTATGGAAAACAGTATGGAGATTCCTCAAAAAATTAAAAATAAAAATACCATATTATGCAGCTATTCCACTTCTGGGTATTTATCCAAACAGCATGAAAACACTAATTAGATAAGATATATGCACCCCTATGTTCATTGCATCATTATTCACAATAGCCAAGACTTGGAAACAATCTAAGTGCCCATCAGCAGATGAATGGATAAAGAAGTTGTAATATACATATATACAATGGAATACCTCTTAGCCATAAAAAAGATGAAATCTTGCCATTTGTGATAACATGAAGGGACTTTGAGGGCATTATGCTAAGCAAAATAAGTCAGATGGAGAAAGCCAAAAACCTTAAGATGTCACTAATATATGGAAGATAAACAACAACAACAAACAACACATAGACATGGAGAGTAGATTGGTGGTTACCAGAGGGGTAGAGGTAGAGGGGGAGGGCAAAAGGGGTACAGGGGCAGATGTATACAGTGATGTATGGAAACTAGTCTTCTGGTGGTGAACACGACATAGTCTATACAGAAGTAGAAAAATAATGATGTACACCTGAAACTTATATGTTATAAACCAATGTTACATCAATAACAAATTAATATAAAAAGAATATATTTTCTTTTCTTGATCTTTTGGGTGTTCATATAAATTTTAGAGTCACCAGCCAGTATTTTATATAGGGTTATATTTAATCTATACATAAACTTGAAGGAACATTGATTAAAATTAATTTTTTTTTGTAAGGAAGATTTGCCCTGAGCTAACATCTGTGCCAATCTTTCTCGACTCTGTATGTGGGATGCCTCCACAGCATGGCTGATGAGTGGAGGAGGTCTGCACGTGGTATCTGAAATTGCTAACCCCAGGCCACCAAAGTGGGACGTGCAGAACTTTAACCACTCAGCCATGGGGCCGATCCTGGAACATTGATATTTTTATTGTATTATCTTTTACAATCCATGCACACTGCATACATTATTTCTATTTTCTTACTTTTTTTTTTTTTTTTAAGGATTGGCACCTGGTCTAACAACTGTTGCCAATCTTTTTTTTTTTTTTTCTGCTTTATCTCCCCAAACCCCTCCTGTACACAGCTGCATATCTTAGTTGCATGTCCTTCTAGTTGTGGGATGTGGGACGCCGCCTCAACGTGGCCTGACAAGCGGTGCCATGTCTGTGCCCAGGATCCGAACCCTGGGCTGCCACAGTGGAGCGCGTGAACTTAACCACTCGGCCACGGAGCCAGCCCTATTTTCTTACATTATTTACCTTAATAATATTGTATGTCAATACAGAAATCATGGAATCTTGTACATCTTTTGTTAGAATTATATGTATATATTCAACATTTTTATATACAGATGCCATGTTTTATGTTTCAATTTCTGCTTGATTCTGATGTATAGGTAACATTAATAAAATCTGTATGTCAGAATTGTACACAAACCCCATTAAACTAATTTATTAATTCTTATCATTCCTGCATAAGTTATTCTGAATTTTTAAATACACAACCATACCATCTGTAAATAATGACAGTTTTCTGTTTCAATCTTCACATCTTTCATTTTTTTATTTTTTACTTTTTTTATTTTATTCTTTTATTGCTGTAACATTGGTTTATAACATTATATAAATTTCAGGTGTACATCATTATATTCTTATTCCTGTGTAAAATAAATCATGTGCACCACCCAAAGGCTAATTACAATCCATCACCATACACATGTCCCTAATAACCCCTTTTGCCCACCTTCCTCACCCTCTCCCCTCTGATAACCACCAGTCCAATCTCTGTTTCTATGTGTTTGTTTGTTGTTGTTGTTATCGTCTACTTATGCATGAGATCGTGCGGTATTTGACTTTCTCCCTCTGACTTATTTCACTTAGCATAATACCCTCAAGGCCCATTCACACTGTCAAAAATGACCGGATTTCATCATTTCTTATGGCTGAGTAGTATTCCATTCTGCATGTATTACCACATCTTCTTTATCCATTCATCTCTTGGGGCACCTAGATTACTTCCAAATATTGGCTATTTTGAATAATGCTGCAATGAACATAAGGGTGCATATATCTTTATGCATTCGTGTTTTCATGTTCTTTGGATAGATACCCAGCAGTGGAATAGCTGGATCATACAGTGGATCTATTCTTAATTTTTGGGGGAATTTCCATACTGTTTTCCATAGTGACTGCACCAATTTGTACTCCCACCAGCAGTGTAAGAGTGTTCCCTTCTCTCCACATCCTCTTCAAGACTTTATCGCTTCCTGTCTTGTTAATTATAGCATTCTGGGATATATATAATTCCATTCTGATGGGAGTGAGGTGATACCTCATTGTAGTTTTGATTTGCATTTCCCTGATACTTAATGATGTTGAGCATCTTTTCATGTGCCTGTTGGCCATCTGTATATCTTCTTTGGAGAAATGTCTGTTCAGATCTTTTACCCATTTTTTAATTGGGTGGTTATTTTTACTGTTGTTGAGATGTATGAGTTCTTTGTATATTTTGGATATTAACCCCTTATCTGGTATATGGTGTGCAAATATCTTCTCCCAATTGTTAGGTTGTCTTTTCACCTTGTTGATGGTTTCCTTTGCTGTGCAAAAGCTTTTTAGCTTGATGTAGTCCTATTTGATTATTTTTTCTATTGTTTCCCTTGCCCAGTCAGACATGGTACTTGAAAATATGCTGCTAAGACTTTTGTCAAAGAGTGTACTGCCTATATTTTCTTCTAGAAGATTAGTGGTTCCAGGTCTTACATTCAAGTCTTTAGTCCATTTTGAGTTAACTTTTGTGTATGGTGTAAGATAATGGTCTACCTTCATTCTTTTGCATGTGACTGTCCAGTTTTCCCAACACCATTTATTGGAGAGACTTTCCTTTCTGCATTGTACGTTCTTGACTCCCTTGTTGAAAATTAGCTTTGTGGGTTAATTGCTGGGCTCTTGATTCTGTTCCATTGATCTGTGTGTCTGTTTTTGTGCCAGTACCATACTGTTTTGGTTACTCTAGCTTTGTATTACATTTTGAAATCAAGGAGTGTGATACCTCCAGCTTTGTTCTTTTCCCTCAGGATTCTTTTGGCTATTTGGGGTCCTTTATTGTTCCATATAAATTTTAGGATTCATTGTTGTATATCTATGAAATATGTTATTGGAACTTTGCTAGGGACTGCATTGAATCTGTAGATTGCTTTAGGAAGTATGGACATTTTAGCTATCTTAATTCTTCCAATCCAAGAGCAGGGAATATCTTTCCATTTCTTTGTGTCTTCTTCAATTTCCTTCAATAAAGTTTTATAGTTTTCAGTGTATAGCTATTTCACCTCTTTGGTTTAATTTATTCCTAGATATTTTATTCTTTTTGTTGCAATTGTAAATGCAATTTATATTTCTTAATTTCTCTTTCTGTTTCTTTGTTGTTAGTGTGTAGAAATGCAACAGATTTTTTTTTAAAGATTTTATTTATTTATTTTTTCCTTTTTCTCCCCAAAGTCCCTCGGTACATAGTTGTATATTCTTTGTTGTGGGTCCCTCTAGTTGTGGCATGTGGGATGCTGCCTCAGCGTGGCCTGATGAGCAGTGCCATGTCTGAGCCCAGGATTCGAACCAACGAAACACTGGGCCGCCTGCAGTGGAGCGTGAGAACTTAACCACTCGAACACGGGGCAAGCCCGAAATGCAACAGATTTTTATATGTTAATTTTGTATCCTGCAACTTGACTGTATTCATTTATTATTTCTGAAAGTTTTTTAGTGGATACTTTGGGATTTTCTGTATATAAAATTATGTCATCTGCAAATAGTGACAGTTTCACTTCTTCCTTTCCAACTTGGATCCCTTTTATTTCTTTTTCTTTCCTGATTGCTTTGGCTAAGACTTCCAATACTATGTTAAATAGGAGTGATGAAAGTGGGCATCCTTGTCTGGTTCCTATTCTTAGAGGGATAGCTTTCAGTTTTTCTGCATTGAGAATAACATTAGCTGTGGGTTTGTCATATATGACCTTTATTATTTTGAGGTACTTTCCTTCTATATCCATTTTATTCAGAGTTTTTATCACAAATGGATACTGTATCTTGTCAAATTGTTTCTCTGCATCTATTGAGATGATAATGTGATTTTTACTCTTCATTTTTTTAATGTGGTTTATCACGTTGATTGATTTGTTGATGTTGAACCATCCCTGCATCCCTGGAATAAATCCCACTTGATCATGGTATATGATGCTTTTAATGTATGCTAGCAAACAGATTTGCTAGCATTTTGTTGAGGATTTTTGCATCGATGTTCATCAGTGATATTGGGCTGGAATTTTCTCTTTTTTTTGTGATGTCCTTGTGAGGTTTTGGTATCAGGGTAATGTTGGCTTCATAGAATGAGTTAGGAAGCTTCCCCTCCTCTTCAATTTTTTGGAAGAGTTTGAGAAGAATAGGTATTAGGTCTTCTCTGAATGTTTGATAGAATTCACCAAGGAAGCCATCTGGTCCTGGACTTTTATTTTTTGGGAAGTTTTTGATTACTGTTTCATTCATTTTGATTGTCTTTGTACATGTTTATTAAATATTGAGTAGAAATGGTGACTAAAGGCTACCTTTCTCATTCTAAACTCAAAGGGAAAGTGTTGGATGTCTTTAGTCCAGGAAGTGAGGGAAATTTTTAGCCATAATTACACATATCAGCATGTAAAAACAAGAAGAAAGAAGTTCTGCACTGATCTAAGCCCCTATCCTAAGAAGACAGAAATCATTATCATTTAGTTAAAATAGTCTTAGATTTCTTTTCAGTACACAGCATTTAAAAATATACTTTCTTATTTTTCAAGCATATTTATTTATTATTATGTGTGGTTATGGATGGCTGAGAATTACCCTGTGGTCAATAAATCTATTCTTCATGTTTGAAATCTTTTTAATTTTGTTGAGATTCACTGTATAGACAAAATATGGTAAATTTTGTGAGTATTCCACATATTCTTGAAAGGAACACATATTTTTCAAGTGCCATGTTATACATATGTTAATTTGGTCAATTTTCTTTCTTTGGTTTTTAAAACTTCTATATGTCAACTTTTTTTTTTTTTTTTGTCTTCCTATTTTGTCAACTATAGAGAGGAGAGGATTCTCATTGCTCTATTTTATTAAGTATTATTTCTCTTGTTTTTGGTGGTATGATTTTATCTCATCAAGTTTTTGGTTATTTCTAATTGAGTACCAGACACCATACATGAAAAAATGTGAATAATTTTTGGTCTTGAATGATTTTACCTTTATTCAGAAAAAAATTGCATTTGCTGCCAGTAGATGGTTGGTGGCACTGCCAATCCCAGATAATCATAATATATTTTATGGGTTTGATTGGGTTTTAGCTCTGTTATGGCAAGACTTGTTCTAGTTTTACACTTACTCCAAGGTATAGCTGTTAGGGGCTTCAATCTAAAGCATGAGAGACTTATCAGTGCCTGTGGGCAACGCACTCAATTTTTTTCCTCTAAATCTATGAGACTGTTGGACTGTTTGCTCAATTTCCCAGCCCCTCAGCTGCCTCTGCAAGAATTGGGAGACATCACTAAATGCCCTGGATATTGACCCAATAAATATTGTAGCACTTTTTAAAGCATTATTTTGTCCAGCATTCCTAGTCTTTTTCATTGTGAAGTTTCATTTGAGTTCTCTAGTTGGTGATTAAGAAGGGTGTTCTTCTCCAGTGGCTTTATAATGCAATCTTCTAAGTTGACAGACCTGTTTTCTTCTGATCCTTTAGAAACTAACAGCAGAGAACAGGATTTAATTAGGCCTTCACTGTTTTCTTCAAGGAACTAAACAAAGGAAGTTACACAATCACTATGCTTATTTTGCAGAAAGTTTTTAGATTTAATGTCATTGAAAACACATAGGATCTGAAGATCCATACAACTAATGTTTAAGTGAAATATGTGCTCATACTATAAATTTCACTAGTAATAAAGGCAGTAAATGCAGCTATGAAAGTGATAATGAAAGTCTTGCTGGTTTTTATAAAGCCAGCTTTACAAGATGCAAATGTACATAGGATCCCACAGGATAGTATGTTGTAACAAATGTACATGTATTATTACTGCAATTGTTACCACACAAAAATGGGGTTCTCCTACCTGATGTGCGTTAAAAAAGCCAATTATTATGGCATTAGCTTTGGGGAAAAGAAATCAGCTTAATTGCTAGATCAATATGCAAGGAGACAGGAGGCGTCAGCTCTCAGATTTGTCTCCCTGATCCAGGGTTGGAGGCACAATTTATGGGATGATGGGCAGGGCAGTCTGAAGTCTGGAGATAGATGATTAGAAGTAAGGAGAAGTGAGGTAATTGATGATCTGTGCAAGTGTGGTCAAACTTCATGCCTCTTCAGAGGCTGCATGTTCACAAAATGGCGGTGTTACCATGATCTGAAGGTGGAGTTTTTAGCTTTTTGCCATCAAAAAGATCAGTTACTGAGCATTTGCGCAGGCCCAGTTGATGGGTTGGTTGTCTCAAGCAGCCTGAACTGGACAAGGGGTCTCGGTTTCGGAGAAAACACTCTTAATCACACTGTTGATAAGATAGAGTCGGGTGCTGGTCCTAGAGGGCCCACGGTTACACAGTAGTATTCATCAAAAACACTATTAGTATTCACGTAAGCTAAGTTTCAGATCAAGTAGGGAACATTGTACCATTCAGATAGAGAATGTTGCTTAAGAGAATAGGAATTTAAGGAATTATAATTTATGATAGAATATCGAATAGTTGTAATGAAAAATTTATGAAACATAGAAAAGCATATATAAAAGAATAAAATGATTGGTGCCACTATTTGTAGGGTAAACCACTGTTAATATTCTGGTGTGTACAGTCATTCCTCCCTTGAAAATTGTTTTATAGAATGAACTTTCTAGTTAAAGAATTGTGTAAATGGTTAAACTGAAGAATTTTGCTCTGGTAGGTAGACTAGGAAAACAGAGACATAAATGAGAAGACTGAGTGGGAGGAAAGACATTTTGTTAGAGTATAAATAAGGTTCCCCAGGAACCAGATAAAGGAGCAATGGATGAATGTGGGGTGCTAGAAATTATGTAAAATTGGAAGATTTAGTAAATCTTTGTGAAATAGATGGTAATTTAACAAGTTTATCAAAGGTGCCAGGGAAGGAGGCAGGATCCCCGATGGGCAGGCGGTTATTTTTAATCAAGGGAGGCTGGAATTAAGACATCTGTGTTCTAGACTAGAGCGAGGTATGGAAGCAGCAGATTCTTTTCCTTCAGAAAGAACATATAGGTTTGTAGCAAGCTTTCTCAACCTCGGCACTATTGATATTTGGGGCAGGATGCTTCTTTGTTTTAGTATGGGGCTGCCATGTGCACATTGGGATGTTTAGGGACACCTCTGACCTCTGCCTACCAGAATCCAGTAATTCTCCGACAACTAAAAATGTCTCCAGTCATTGCCAAATGGGGTACACAATACCACCATCTCACCCCCACCTACCCCCACCCCCCAGGAAATTGCCTTAGCTACATCTACAAATTTATGCCTTAGCTACATCTCTGAGTGGGACCACTGTAGATCAACAACTGGAGGGTCCTCTTCAAATACTTTAGACTGAGTAACACCCTAATATTTTCCCCCCAGTTTGGGGGGTTAGCAAATTTAGGTCCAAGTCCCAATGATGAGCACCAATTGTTTCCTTAAAAACCTGCAATGGGAGCTTCAGGTGAGCTTACTTGCATGAAATAAATAAATCCATAAAGTTAGTGAACATTTCTCATTCCAGAGAGTTGTTGTTCAAATCCACACCCTCTGAAAATGAAAGGTTTGTACTTGCAGGAGATTTTAGGTGTCCAGGAAAGTCCAACAGACCTACGTGCTGCTTCATGTGAGTCTTGCCAGTATGATTTTCAACCAGTTTGCAAGGAGTTTGGAAGAGCTTTTCTACCTGAGATGATACTTGCATGGAGTGTAACAAGTATCCATTCAGAAAAGCCTAGGGGTCAGTTCTATCTAAAGACTCCATGGACTACAAACAGATCATCTCTCAGGTAGTTGAATTACGACAAGGACCCCAGAGTTTTTCAATCCCTAGCTACTAAAACAAGCAGTTCCAATGGCAATGACATAATCGGAGGATACGAAACAGTTGGTTAGAATGCTTATTGCTCAATATCTCCTTGACAAACTAGTCAAATTACTCAAAATGTTTCCTTTAGAGACTTATGGTTTAGGAATTTTAAACTTATTTAGAACCTAGTATCCTTCTATTGGAAAGGAGATTTTTCTCACAAAGGTGAGTTCTCCTGAAATCACATTCCCGATATCTTAGCTGAAATTATAAAAATGGGATGTGAGGATGAGAGAAGAAGCACTTAAAAAGACGGGAACAAAAGTGGCAAACATTAATGGCATCATGATTCATCTGAAACTGACCATGCAAACTACAAAAAATGGAAATTTATGTTGGTCAATATTGGAATTAGAACAACAAAATCTTAAAATTTATATTCTTTTTGATATCATAAAATCACTCAGCAGCAAATATATGATGACAAATTTTAAGCATTTTGATAACAGGGATATTATTGAGCCATCTATTTCAAAAACACATTTTGTAAAAATTGAATGCTCATATCAAGATGTTTTGCATAAATGCAAGGTTTATTTTTAGCTCCCCAAGGACAGCTGCCAGCTTATGACGGAGAGCTCACAACTTGATGGGTCAGTGAATTTTAAAAAAACATCATGTTACTATGGAAATTTGTTTTTGGAATTAATTCTGAAAGATTATATCGAGCAAATAAATACAGATGGGTAGAGTGTTTTATGTATCTTTTAGATGAGCTCATTGTATCTTTCTACACATCACCTGGTATATGATAAACAATATTGTTTGGAGCATGAAGACTTCTAATTTACATGAAGCTTTGTAAACAGCTAAGGTTTCAGACTGCATTACTTCATTGGGGAGAGAAAAACAAAACGCCCTGCATTCTCTTCTAGGTTGAGATATTTGAAGTGAATTTTCAAATGTCAAACTAGTATTTATGTTGACAGATACTTACTAAGATGTATATTAAAATATTTTGACCCTGGATCAGTAGGAATATATTGACTATACGATCAATGATGCAGCAATGTATTGATTCATGATTTACACACACATCAAGAGAGTGACTTAGGAAATTCATGCTGAAAATCTCAAGAGGGTGACCTGTTTATCTGTTAGAGTGGTCACCATGGCTTCTTCCTCATCTTTAGAAGACAGCTCTAAAACAGGTCACTCTTCTATGCTTCTTGACCTAACAGGGCCACGTGTCCTGTGGGTAGAATGAAGAAATGAGTTGCAGACCTCACAGATATTGCTCTTGAAAAATAGCACTCTAATCCCAGTGCCGCAAAGAGGTCTGCTGATGTCACATCCATTAGTGCCCTGGAGACTGTGTTTGCTCTCCTCTCGTGGTGATCACAGCTAGATTGAATGGTTAGGTTTCACACACAGGGCAGATGGCACTCCACTGCTGGACTTTCATGATTAGATGATGATGGTACTTGCCCTTCCATATGCCTCTTGGAGATGTTTGTGTCACTCAATGGAATGCCCAGGTGTAGACTGCATTTTAGCGTCCCAAATTCCTCCTATTAGGTCCACAGCCACTGTCTCATTACAGACAGCATGAGGATAACCCTGTTTTTGTAAAACTCAAGTACTAAAAAACCAAAAAGGTAAATAGCACTTTGGCAATATATGATATCTCTTCTATTCTTACCCTCCAATTTGGAATGAATTAGAATGTGACTTGAATCTCCTAACACTTTGCTTAGATCTTGGATAGGCACATTTCTGTTGGTTTCAAAACTTATTGTATCTTCTAGAAATTGTTTGCCCCCCTACTCCTCCCTCTATCATCTCTAGGGGTTCAGAATGTGTATCCATGTTTTTCCTAGTGAGATCTCAAGGCATGACCTCCGTTGATTGGTCCATGAATGGGCAACTGAACTGAGATGGGCCAATTAGATCTTATTTCCTAGGAAACCATAGGCTAGGGAAGCAAAAAGTGGAATGAACATCTTTAGAGTTGATCAGCATTGAAGATAGTTTAGACTTCCCACTCAGAAGACTCCAGAGCTATGTTGGTCAACTCCTTTTCAGGGTCTTTGCAGTTAATACATTATTTGATAATGGGAGGTCACACCAATATCCTTCCCATGAGTTTCCCTTTTTTGACCAAGCTATCTCCAAAAAGTTTCTGTGGGTTGCAGCCAAAGTAACTTTTGCTAACAGGACACAGTTTGTAAGAATCAAGGCTGCACAGAACAGACTCAAACTATAAAGTGAATGATCTGAGATAGACCGAAGGGCAGTAAGCATCTTAAGATCCCAAGTTAAGTTGAGGGCAGGTTTTGCTGAGGCAAGCCATCAGTTACAATTCACCTGCAATACCTTGGGATTCAGATCATATTCCCCTCATCGGCTCACTGAAGCAAGCGCACATGGGGTCAAGATAGCAAAATATCAGGATATCCACGCATGCTAGTTTCTTTTTGTAACCTTGAAGAAGGTGTCATGAGGGAAAAACCATCTTTGCTTAATTGCAAGACCAGGTTTCTCTTCATTCTTCAAAGTGTCCGTGAGAAAACAACAGTGTGGTCATCCAGGACCTTGTTAGAAATGCGGCCTCTTGGGTCCCTCTTTGCTACCAAGACCTGATGAAGGCAATGCAAGAAAGACAAGTTACAAGTCAGTCACATTTGTAATCCCAGATCCAAAATCCTAAACAAAATATTAACAAACTGAATTCAGATACATACACACACACACACACACACATATATATAGACATATATATCAAAGTTTGCACTGATGCCCAAGTGCAAGATAGGTTAAATATAGAAAATCAATGTAAATCATTACATTAACAAAAAATGAGAAATTGGAAATAATATTTGACTTTTACTGTCATTGTATATGAGATCAATGCACACATATAAATTATATATAGATCAGCAATTACCAATTAGAAAATCAATTTGTAAAAGGGTACTATTTAAAATCACGTTAAAAATACTGTTGCAATATCAATTCTTGATGAAATTATCCATGGTTTAATTATAATCCCAGTCAAAATTCTAGTTTTTTTCATGTAGAAATCAACAAGTAGATTCTAAAATGCATATGGAAATGTGAAAGATCAAGGATAGCTTAGACATGCCAAAGGAAGAACACTTGGGGAGCCTGCATTCAGATATTAAGGTTTATTATGTAATTACAATAGTTAAGACAAAGCACTATTAGAATGAGATTAAATAAATAAACTAATGGAACAGAATAGAGACTCCACATACACCCACTCATATAAGGATATTTGATTTTTGATTCAAGCCCTTGCAGAGCACTAGCAGATGGACAGTCTTTTCAGTATATAGTAAGTCTCACTTGGAAACTACGTAGTGTGGGAAAAAGATCTTTACCTTGTACCATATACAAATTCTATGCCATGCAGATTGTAGGTCTAAATTTCAAAAGCAAAATAATAAAACTATGATTTAACATAGGAAACAATCTTTATGAGCATGTGTGAGGAAAGGTTTCTTAAAGTGTACATTAAAAGAAACATAGGGCCTGGCCCTGTGGCCAAGTGGTTAAGTTCACACGCTCCGCTGCAGGCGGCCCAGTGTTTTGTCAGTTCAAATCCTGGGCGCGGACATGGCACTGCTCATCAAACCCCGCTGAGGCAGCATCCCACATGCCACAACTAAAAGGACCCACAACGAAGAACATACAACTATGTACCAGGGGGCTTTGGGGAGAAAAAGGAAAAAAAATAAAATCTTTAAAAAAAAACATAAAGAAAAGACAGATAAATTGGGCCATACCATAACTAGTAATTGTCCATCAAAAGGCATCATTAAAAGAGTGAAGACACAAGTCACAGAATGGAAGAATATATTTACCATATCTGTAATGTTGCAAAATAGAAAAATTGCTCTAAGTATGATAGAGGACTCATATTCAGAGTAAAGAAGAATTCCTACAAATCATTATGAAGAAAACAGATAGTCTAGTACAGTGGTGGACAAAAGACCTAAAAGACACTTTACAGAAGAGCATATCCATATTCCCAACTACCAAATGAGAAAATGCAAGTTCATTAATTATGATGGAAATTCAAAATTAAATCAGAATAACACTGCACACCAACTAGACTGGCTATAATGAAGTACAGTCAGGAAATATCCAGTGTCGGACAAAACTACAATTGCGTCTCTCAAATACTGCTGATGGTTCACAAAATTTGGAAAGTGCTCTAGTGACATTCACCAAGCCTGGATAGATAAATCAACTCTGACCCAACAATTCCAAAAGATGTCTGTTCATAAATCTGCACACCCGTGCATGCACGCACACAAAAATAACTGTTTTAAGAATCTTTTATAGCACTTCTATACATAATCGCAAAAAATTGGAAATGACCCAGATGTCCATTAACAGTGGAATGGATAAATAAATTGTGGCTATTGCTATAAGGGAATCCTTAAAACAATGGAAATGAATAACTGATGGCTATAGTCTGTATCACAGATTAACATCACCAACATAATGTCAAGCTGAAGAAGCTAGAGATAAAGAGAACACGCTGAATTATTCAATTTATGTAAAGTTCAAAAACTGGCCAGACTAGGTTTTGGTGTTAAATATCAGAAAAACAGTTGCCGTCTGGAAGAGAGTAAAAGTATCTACGGGGAGTTTGAACAAGGTAGTTTTCCGAAATAGGGCTAAGGTTCTGTTCCTTGGTGTACATGGCAATAGGATCTGACAAACCCAATAAGAATAGAGATTTTGTGCAATTCCTTGTACATAAATTATATAGGTTAATATACACCTTATTAAAATATATAACACTCACTATAATTTCAATTGTATAAAAGAAAAATAAACCAAGTGTGTGTGTGTGTGTCTTCGCACATATAATAAAGTCGAAGTACATTCAGCAAAATGTTAATTATATTATCTCTGAGAATGTATGTGTATTTTTCTTTACTTTTTACAATTTTTTAAGTTTTCTAAAATAAGCGTGTCATTTTGTAATTATTAAACTTTAAGGGAAAAAGTTGCAAGGAGATAGCAAATAAAATGTCCTATTTTCGACAGCATTGTCTAATAAACCATTTTGACATTGTGGCACTAGAACAGCTAAATTTAGTGACAATTTGGAGTCTTGTTTTGCCAGTGAAAATGACCTTCTTTACCACCTGGTTAGGCTGTCAGGAACTCTGTAAGTAAGGGAACAGGCTGTTTTACCAATGGGCTTTATTGGCTTCATAGAGTCAACCCTAATTCCTTAAAGTTATTTAGTCATATTTGAGTTTATGCACGTCTCTCTCAAACATGGCATTCCACTCAAAGCCTTGGTAATATAACCAGTGTTTCCAATTGTGTCCTGTTATAGGGAGAACAGATTCTTATTGAAATTATGTAAATAAATATATTGTCATGAAAATAAGAATACTCACTGAGAGTTTCTAAATTCTAGAGGGATCAGGTAGGGAGAAAAAGTAATTGTTTCAATTCTGTTTACAAAGGTATAATTTACCATATTGCTGTAAGTCATAGATAGCTCAAGAGAATGGGGAGGGGGAAGGTTTTCTTAAATCTGGAAAAACAAAAGATTTAAAAAAGTAATATTTTAGACAAAAAGTCAAAAATTATAATCATCCTTGTCAGTTCATTCAGCCCCATGTAATTGATTCTTGTTCTGTTTGAATCCAATTTTTCTATTCTCTCAACTTTGTCTGATGATTGAGGGTGATAAGAACAGTGATAATTCTAGGAAGTTTGTAATGTTTTTGTCGAGGCTTGTATGATTTGCCCAGTGAAGTGGGTGTCTCAATCACTGGAGACGGTGGAAAGTATACTCCAAGTGAGAAACACATTTTCTAACAGTTTTAATTGCCTTTGTGAGGGCATCAGCCTTGTGGCAAAGGAAGACTTCGGCCCATACATACATGACTACAAGAACATATTGACAACTCATACTAAGTGGCAATTGAATGAAGTTCAACTGGAGGTGCTCAAAGGACCCAGAGGGAGGAGTTCTGAGGCCTTTGAGGACAGAAATAGTTTTTCCTATTGGGTGAAGGAATGTGAAAACTGAAAAATGGAGTCTGCCAGGTAGCTGGGAAGAATCAAGTGTCCATCTTGGTTTTCCTGTAGGCCTAATTGTTTGTTTAATTTATAGCCATTGCTTACTCATCTTACTTTATCTGATTTAAGAGCAGACTCTTGCCATGTCACAAGGACATCAGGATGGCACAAGTCTTGCAGTGAGGGGTCAATTTTTTTTTCCTTTGGAAGAAGCAGAGTTGACTTCATCCACATGTGTCATAACCCTTATAGATTCTGTTGTTGCTGCCTTTGCACAAAACTCAGCTAAGGCACTTTCTTAATATTTAGTGTGAGCCTCAATTTTGATGATAGACAACATTTTATACCAGGACATATTAGACTTCCAGAAATTTCACATAATTTCTGGAATTCTTATAACATATATTTATACAGATATAACATAAAGAATGCTTAATGTTATTTTTTATTTGATGATGTTTCCCATGTAATCTAACATATCAAATAAGTCTAATTAGCTTAATATCCCTCTTTTTATAAGGAGAGAGAACAAATCCTTTGAGATATTTCAGGGATCCTCTGAAAAATCTCAAAGTTAGTTAGAAGTCCAAAAGACATCATTTAGAATTTGATTTTGGGAAGTTTATCAAAAATATCAAAGAGGTTTTAAAACTCCTGCCTCGATAGGATAACAGATCATTATGAAACAATATTTAATTATTTAACCAAAGTGACAAGAAGATTTCAAAGACAAGCTTACATAGCTGCAAAACCTTAACTCTTTTAATAGAAGAGATTCAGCTTTTAACATAAGGCACAGGAAATAGTTCTGATAAAACACAAAATGGTAAGGAAAAATCTTTCATAATCCCTTATCAGGAGCAGACCAATATTTTAAGAAAAAAATTTTTTTAAGAGATGAAAAGAAAATTAAGTTCCAGTTTTATGTAAGTACATCATTGAAATTAAAGTTTATTTTTTAATCTTAAAATAACAATTTAATTTTAGCTAACGTGACCACACAAGGTAAGATTTATTTCTCTCTCTCTCTCTTTTTTTTACATTTAGAAATAACCAGTTTCATTTGGCGATAAAATATTTTTCCTCAAGAAAATGTATCTTTATATTTTACACATTTTACCAAAAAATATATCTTATTTTTTTGTAGACATAGATTTTTCCTTTACAACTTTAGTAGCTTTAATTACATGTATTAATTAGAATATTTAACTCTTAGAAACCTTAATTTTTAGTGAAAACTAAGAAGGAAGCAATTGTGAATTGTATGTTACAGCCATATTTATCAGATTGGTAAATTTATGAATACATTTTATAATTTTTGTAAACTTTTTTGGTAATGTAATCTTTTAATAAAGCACAAAACATGTGTAGGGGAGGAAGACTTTTCCTCTATGCAATGTGGGTTCGTCTGGCCAGAGAACAAATTAAATTCACATGAGACAGAATAGCAAGAGAAAATTAAACAAAGCTTTATGAGGACCATGGCCAGGGCCCTTTCTTCCTGAAGAAAGGGCACCGAAGAAGTGGGGTGCACAGAGTAGTTATATAACCCCAAACAGGATATTTCACATACGATTGAAATGTCCCTCCCACAATAGTCACAAGATTGCCCTGTTGGCACAGCACTTGATGGACACAGAGGGTAGTGGTCTGCTACCTCGGAGGGCTTAGCAGGAGGCAAGTCTATTGTCTTGAGCTGGGCGGTCACAGGAGAGCGCAGCAATCAGTTCTTAGCCTAAGGAAAGATGCTTAATCCTGAACGAAATGCCAACGTTGGGAGGGGGAGGGGAGTCAGTTACAGGAGGGTACCAGACAAGCGCTGTAAACAAAATGCAGATTTAAGTCCTTGCCTTTGGCATTGATTAAGAGCTTCTAGAGAGAGAAGGTCATCTCCCCTTCCTGGTACAGAGGGGGAGATATCTTTACATATGGAGAGTTCCTTTACAATGTAAATGTCTCCTAAATGTAAATGTAAATGTTCCACTCCTCAGAGCCTCCTTCCCTGTCCCAGTTTATCAAAAGCAATCAGCCTCAAATAATCCTCATGCCAAAGAGACATACCTTGGGGTGGCCAATTCCAGTCCCCCACAACAGCAATTAATGTTTTATTATTTTATCTTATCTGGAGATGATATACATATTTAATGAACTTTTTATTATTTAACCTTACTTAGTAAAACTTTAAAGTTTTAAGCTATTAAAAAGACTTGAGGAAGTTATTTTTAAGTACATATATCATGAAGCATAATTATTGTACCTAAAAAATCTTTAATTTATTAACATCTATATAATTTATTCATTTTTAACAATTATACTTAGATTATCTATGAACATTTTATGACATTAAAGCAGTTACTCATATCTTGTTATTTTTATTATGTTTGCTGACAAATTTTATAATAGAGATAACATGAACTTATTTCATTTGTAGGGGAGGAAGACATTTCCTCTTCCCAAATGTGGGTTCGTCTGATTGGAGAACGAATTAAATTCACATGAGACAGAATAGCAAGAGAAAATTAAACAAAGCTTTATGAGGACCGTGGAAGAAGTGCGGTGCACAGAGTGGTTATATACCCCCAAACAGGGTGTTTCACATATGATTGAAATGTCCCTCCCACAATAGTCACAAGATTGCCCTGTTGGCACAGCGCTTGATGGACACAGCAGGTAGTGGTCTGCTGTCTCAGAGGGCGTAGCAGGAGGCAAGTCTATTGTCTTGAGCCGGGTGGTCACAGGTGGGCTCAACAATCAGCTCCTAGCTTAAGGAAAGATGCTTAATCCTTAAAGAAATGCCAAAGTTGGGAGGGGGAGGGAAGTCAGCTACAGGAGGTTACCAGACTAGCACAATAAAATGCAGATTTAAGTCCTTGCCTTTGGTATTGATTAAGAGTTTCTAGAGAGAAGGTCATCTCCTTTCTTCTTCCTGGTACAGAGAGAGAGGCACCTTTTACACATAGAGATTTACCTTACAAATGTAAATGTGTCCTAACAAAGGGCAAGTTCCATTCCTCAGAGCCTCCTTCCCTGTCCCAGTTTATCAAAAACAATCAGCCTCAAATAATCCTGATGCCAAAGAGACGTATCTTGGGGTGGCCATTTCAGGTCCCTACAATTAATAACCCAGGTAGAATAAAAGTTGCACGTTTGCATTTTGTCCGATGCCAATATAACTCTGAAGGATGTCTATTTTAATTAAACCAACAAACTTAAGTAAACTTTTATTGACCAAAGATTATTTTATATTGTTAACTTGAAAAAACATTTGGGTTGGTTTGTATTATATTTAGAAATAATTTATATAAGTGCTTACTTTCAGATAATTTAATAGAACTCTATAGAAATGAATTTTGCTAATACCATCCAGAGGTAGAAAAATACTATATCTGTAACACACATACATAAACATAGACAGACACAAACAGATCTTATAGTTTTTATTTTAAAAATTTCAGTCATGAATCAGATACTATACAAAACTCACTAATTTATAATTAATTGTGTCACTAGAAGACAGAATAAGTTAAGTTTACCTGCTTAAAGGCTTTTGTGTTGTTGCCATTCTTATTATTTGTGGAGAAGACTTTTAAGATTTTTATTTACCTTAGACAAGGAGGGAGTGAGTTAGATTTTGGGCAAAAAGCCTCTCCAGCAGCCTGCAGTTAAAACAATTTTTTTTTCATTTTTGTTTTAAAGATTGGCACCTGAGCTAACTACTGTTGCCAGTTTTCTTTTTTTTTCTTCTTCTCCCCAAAGCCCCCCAGTACACAGTTGTATATTCTAGTTGTAGGTCCTTCTAGTTGTGGCATGTGGGACGCCGCCTCAGCGTGGCCTGATGAGCGGGGCCATGTCCGCGCCCAGGATCTGAACTGGTGAAACCCAGGGCCAGTGAAGCTGAGTGCACGAACTTAATCACTTGGCCACAGGACTGGCTTATTTTTTCCTTTTTATTTATTTATTTATTTTTAAGGTTTTATTTTTTTCCTTTTTCACCCCTCAGCCCCCCGGTACATAGTTGTATATTCTTAGCTGTGGGTCCTTCTAGTTGTGGCATGTGGGATGCTGCCTCAGCATGGCTCGATGAGCAGTGCCATGTCTGCGCCCAGGATTTGAACCGTCGAAACACTGGGCCACCTGCAGCAGAGTGTGCGCACTTAACCACTCGGCCAAGGGGCCGGCCCCTTTCCTTTTTATTTTCAACCTTAGGCTTTACTGATTGAGTTAGCCAGGTTTAGTCTCAAGCATTTGTAGGCTGTTGTCTTTGGGGCGTTTACATTTTGAAGACGTGGTAAAATTTATAACATCAAAGGACAGAGAGAAAAATTGCAAGATTTTTTTTCTATAGGTGTTTTGGGATAATTGTGATTTAAAATTTGTCTTCAGTCCTAGGAATTGGGGATGGTCTAAACAAGGAGGTTGCAAGCCTTTTGAGCTATATGCATATATGTGGCGGTGGGGGGTGGGTTGGGATTTGTGAAAGGGAATGAATGGAATCTGAACTGCCTGTAGAGTCGCATTTTTAGTTTTGCATAAGATAAGTAAGATAAGGACAGTTGCTCTTAATTTCTTAGAAACTGAGTTGTAACTTAAATGACATCTTAGGTTAATTTACCCACCAATTACATTATTCCTAATTTGCTTCTTTTCTCTGGGTACATAGTTTTATTTTAACTTAGGGAAGAAAGCCTATTAAAATATTCCTTTCAGGGTCTGAATGTTAGTTTTCAATCTGGCCAATTTTTGAACAAAGAGCTACTGAAAAAGATCTTTCTAAATATCTTGTCAGTTTTCAGCTGAGACAAACAGTAAATATTTCCAGCAGTACTAAACAACTCCATGGACTCAAGAGGTGTCCTCAAAGGTTATTACCTTCTTTTACCTTCCCAATATCCAGAGCCATTCCCAAAGATAGTTCAAAGAAAGAACTGAAGGCCTGCATGCATGCCCCAGGCAGGCAGAAAGTTAAGCCAAGTCCTTAGGACACTAAGTGAGGCAAGCAAGAAGGTTAATGGCTGTCCCTGGGAGAGAAGGATCAATAACCAAAGGGTCTGGCTTTGGGAAGGAAGGAGCAAAGCGAAAAAATTTTTTTCTTTTGACCAAGTATTACAAAATGGCCATTGAGTGGAGGTAAAAGAACTGTTGTCCAGGGGACATAAATTCCCTGGGAGGGAGTTCTAGGATAAATCTGCAAAGGATATTGCGTAGGAAGGCATGAAGTTGGCAGGGCCTGCTTACAGAGTCCAACAAAGCAAGCTGTATTGCCTGTTCTAGGTGCTACTGTTGAATTTGTTTTCTGGCGTTTAGCATTTACATGAGTAACCTATATACACTTACACACTAGGCTGGAGTTCTCTCTTTAAATCTTGAAGGAAAAGGAAGCTAAGACAGGCAGACGGAGCCTGATTTTAAAAAGTGGGTTTTACATTGGATTTTTGTGTTGTCTAAGTTTTTGTTTTCTCACCTTGTTAGGGAGCCCTTAAGTTTAGCTGTTTATTATTTTTTTCCTTTTCCTTCTTAAGTGTCAGACAATTGTATCTTTAATATTCTGATTTTGTTTTTACAGTATCTGTAAATTTCTGAAGGCAAATAAGAAGGGGTCTGAGTGGACTTGACTTTTGTTCTAATTTCTGTCTTTTCATCTTATTAAGGAAGTCAATGGCTAGCTGTTATACCAATGTGAGAGCTCTATAAAAAAATTTTTTTTCAGTTTGGAAGTTTCTGCAATTTAAAGGATCCATCATCTGGCCAGTGCCGAGTGGAATCACAATAGCTACTCAAACCAATAAGCCTTTTCGTGGCTTAACAAATGGACACAATAGGCATCCCCAAAAGAGAGTGCAAAAGAAGCGGCCCTCACAAGACCCAAAGTTCACTCCCAAAAATAGTATAGAAAGGAAAAACTTTTATTACGTGGGTGGTGAGGATAGTGTAGTGAAAACGGTGTCTCCAGTGTCCTGTGAGAGCGTGGGATGCCTCCAGTCACAGATCTGCTAATCTGTGACACCAGGCAGGCGCTATTGGAATGAGATTTTTCCAGCACTGACAAGCAATGAATCTTGAGACAAGAGTCCTTATGGGCTAGGCCCTGTATAACCAACTCCCCTGAGAGCTGGCACAGCAGGACAAAGAGAGCACTGCTTGTGACTGCATGTTTTGGACCCCACTCTTTCAACTGGCCTCCAGGTACATCCCAGTAAATGCATCTTCCAGATGGCAGAGACCACAGAAAACATTTTCACTGGTCACAAAGCCAACTCTCAGGACATAGAACAAGATGGAAGGAAAACCCTCATCCAGTTTTTGCAGAGGGGATCCACAGAAAAATTTGTCTAAATAGACACTGGTCTGGTGAGAACCGGAAAACTCCCCAGTCTCTGAGGCCTGCTCAACAGCAGGCTTATCAAGGGCCTGTGCCTGCTGTCCTACCCTATGGTTCTTCCTCCTTATGACAAACAACACAACAGACAGAGACAAAGGAAAACAAAGACCTTCTCTGGGAGGAAAGGATGAACAAAACCAAGCGTACTCTTTTACCAAATGCCAAAGTCACTGAAGACCAAGAAACAAGTTTCACAAATATTTTCTCCTGCTAATCTAAATTTAGAGAGATAAAAAGAACTCTCACCACTTTTGTTCCCATTGGACTCTGGAGACAGAGATCTGGGAGGCTGACATGGTAAGAAGGCTAACCTTTTGCTGGCTGCTGTATCAAAAGTCCCAGGATCTCTGAGCTGCAGCGGCCCTGGGGAGAAAGCAGTTTCCCAGCTCGTGGGACTCCTGGCTGGCTTGCCAAAACTGTCAAGTGGGGCAAAATCCCCTTTCTTCCCTTCTTGTGTTCTGGTAGCTGGACTAATAGTAAAACTGACACAAGAAAAGATTAACAGGAGGAAAGTCCAATTTAATTACATGCACATGGAAGAATCATGAAGATGATGCTCAGAGAGTGAACAATTTCAGCAGAGTTTAGGCTTGAGGAAGTGAATTAAGAAGGTTTGTTCACACAGACTTTTGGGCCTGACTTCCCAGCTCTGGTGATGAGGACGCAGTGAGAGCATCTTTCACATGGGAGACTTATTTCCTGCTTTTGGGGGAACAGCGACAGGAGGGTCAGAAAGCCCTTTCTGCTTCTTAAGTAACTTTAATTCAAAATAATCAGTGTGCTATTGTGGGATATTTTAGGGTGCCCTTCCCTCAGCCCCAACACCCTCCTGGCAAATGACAGTGTGAAGTCTCAACATATATTCACAAACTGAATCATTTTTACCAATCAACACCATGCTCGAATTCTGACGCAATCCAAGTCTACGTGCAACGCCACTCCTTTAGAAACCACCCACTTGGATGGACATCTTTTTGGAGATGACCTTACCCTATTCTTATGTCTAAAACTGTATAGAAAAATATTGTTACTGGATTATAGGGAGGGAACTGCAAAAATAAGTATCCAAAAGATGTAACTTTGTATTTTCACACATGAGAATCAGGTTATAAGGATGTCACAAATAGCATAGTGCTTGCTGGCAATGATAGGCTTATATCATAGCAGACTTTCCATTGTGGGGGACTGGCATTGGCCACCCCAAGATATGTCTCTTTGGCATGAGGATTATTGGGGGCTGATTACTTTTAATAAACTGGGACAGGGAAGGAGGCTCTGAGGAGTAGAACTTGCTTGCCCTTTGTTAGGAGACATTTACATTGTAAAGGAAATCTCCATCTGTAAAGGTGTCTTCCTCTCTGTACAGGAAGAAGGGAGGATGAGTTTATCTCTAGAAACTCTTAATCAATGGGGAGGGCAAGGACTTAAATCTGCATTTGTTTATTGTGCTTGTCTGGTAACCTCCTGTAACTGACTCCCCCCACCCCCAACATCCTCCTTTGTCTTTAGCTGAATACGATATTTAAGGTGGTCGCTTCAGCCATTTTGGTGAGTTGCTCAGGTTGCCTGAGCCTCTCCCATGTATACGTGTTATAAAGCTTTGTTTAATTTTCTCCTGTTATTCTGTCTCATGTGAATTTAATTCATACTCCAGCCAGACGAACCCAGAGAGGGTAGAGGAAATGTCTTCCTCCCCTACACCGTCCGCACTGTAGAGTCCAGAACTTGAATATACTAGTTACTCTATGAACATTTTCTGGGTGAATAAATGTCAGGTAATTTGAACAGCAGATTGTAGGAGAGGAAGACAAATCCTCTACTCACTCTAAGTCCTTCTGGCTGGGCTATGAATTAAACTGACATAAGACAGAATAACAGGAGAAAATCAAGCAAAGCTTTATAACATGTATACATGGGAGACACCCAGGAAACTGGGTAGCTCAACAAAATGTCCAAGCTGCCAGCTTAAATATCATCTTCAGCTAAAGACAAAGTAAGGTGTTGGGAGTAGTGGCTTGGGACTTCAAAGGGCGGGAAGGCAACTAACACGGAAATGGGAAAGAAATGTTTGGTAAGCAGAACTTTGATAAGAATGGGTTTAGCAAGGACCCTCCCAGTCTACTGATACCCAGAGTTATCTATGGGACTGGGCTTTTATCTTAAATTTCTTTTAGGCAGTTAGGGGGAAGGTCAAAGTTTCTTTCAGCGTCTTTTGTTCTGAAAATAATCAAGGCAAGGCAAAGAGACACATTTTGGGGTGGCCAATTCTGATCCCCCACAATATTTAAATTAATTTTTGAAGAAATGGTTGATTTACCAATGTGAAGAATATGATTTATTGGTCAATTCAAGAGTCTTTAAAGTATATATGTCCAGGAAGACTTACAAATTATTTGGAAGGAAAAAAATCTCATTAGGATTTTGTTAAGAGGTTGAGGGCCAGAATAAATTAATGTACAGTTTTTGTGCATAAGGGTAAAAATAACAACGAGATGATGGAAGCTGGAATTCTTGGGCATGAAACAGAAAATTAATAAAACCTGCGGAACATTTTATTAACTCTTTAGATAGGATTCGTAAAAATTAAATACTCATCTTTGAAATGAAATAATCCTCTACTTTTCCATCATGTAAAAGTTCCTAGCTCTGGGTTTTTGGATAAGTCATTGATCTCTATACAACTCAATGTTTGTTTCTGTTCAAAGGCAGCAATCACATGTGTCTCATAGAACTGTCAAGAAATGTAAATAAAATAAAATATGTAAAACAGGGGCTAGAACTTGGTCCAGTAAGTGGTTACTGAATGGGACTCATTATCAATATTAGTAATAATCTAATCTGTCCCAACTTTTTGTCAAAATCAACATAAGGGGCCAGCCCAGTGTTGTAGTTGTTAGGTTCGGGTGCTATGCTTCAGTGGCCTAGGGTTTTCAGGTTTGGATCCCAGGCACAGATCTAACACCGCCTTTCAAGCTATGCTATGGCAGCATCCCACATAAAAAAATAGAGGAAGATTGGCACAGATGTTACCTCAGGGCCAGTCTTCCTCACAAAAAAAACAAAAAAAGCAGCATAATGCAGGAGAAGAGCATCAGAACAAAATTAATAATTTTGCTTATTTTCCAGTGGTTAACTAATTATTTGCTAAGTGGTCTTGAACTGATTGTTCAGCTCCTCTGGGTCTCAATTTAACAGGTTTCTTTTTCTTTAAAATGAAGGGATTGTACAAACTTATCTTCCATATTTGTGTAAGCTGTAATACCACAAGTTTTTATTATCTATGTTCTCCAACAAGAAAGGACTCAACTGAGCACCAGAGGCTATTTAATTGGAGCCATAAACAATTAGCTTCTTTTTCCTGAAAGACATGACAGCTTTTGGCTGTGTTTTCACTCTGGCTCCTACTGGTTAAGCCATGGTATATCTTAAATCTCATGGACTTCAAACAATGATCACAAATAAAATTGCAAAGAATTTTCTTTGCATACACAAGTGTAGCTTACAAACACGGCATCAATATCTTGGAGGCAAGAAAAAAACACTATTGACCCTGGGTAATGCTCGTTTCTGCATTACTTTATGACTTTTCCCTTATATCTGTTAATTTTCTTTTAAAGAGGCAGGATGGAGGAGAGGGCTTCACGAAAAAAGTTGATGTAATGAATCTTGATTTCAGAAAATCCTTGTCAAGTTTGTGAGTCAAATTAGAATGCTAGTCAAGAAAGTTTAATTAAATAAGACTAGGAATAAAACTTGAGAGTCACATAAAGTTCAGGACATTAGTATCAAAATGTCTACAGACAGACATAACACAACCTGAGTTTGCATAACATTTATAGGGAGACATTGAAAAATATGTATTTCAAAAAACCCATGGCGTAAAAATGCAATTAAAATTCTAGGCAACATCAATTTAAAATAACATCATAAATTTTTTGAAAGGTACATATAACGTGTTGAAGCTGCATCTATAGCTATTCGTGAAAACTGGGCTCTGTTTGCAGTTACAGTCAATAATGCATTCTTTTCAAAACTGTGTTTCTTACATTTAAAAATTGGTTTTGAATATGCACTACAGAAAACTAATTGCCCCTCTCACTCAGAAACAGTACATGTTTTCATCTGTTGTGAGTCATTCCAACGTTATAATAAAAAGGAGAGCAGGTGTATATGTGTATGCATGTGTTTTGCATAGCACATGCACACAGCAGCTCTAAGAACACTCTTCTGAACCTTGTGTTTTTTATTTAAAATATATATTGGAAAATTACCCTCCATGAATATGTATGTAAATATGGGTGTAAGGACACATATAAAGGAGTGGATACAGAATTATAAGACTGTGATTACAGAGTGAAAGAGGACAAGAAGAGTGAATGGACGGGTCAGATTCCCAGAAAGCTAAAGGAAATGATGTCATTTACAATATGATTAGTATATTTCATTCAAAACCATTTAACAAAGGTCTAATTTACAGTTGCAGACCACTTTATTTTAATTTAATTTAGTGTAGTTTAGATTTCCATGCCTAATAACAGAACATGATTTTAATTCCATCCTGTTTACCTCTTTCGCCTCTCTTGACTTCACTAAGCACCTCCCACAACTTACTTCTCTGTCCCCCTACCCCTGGCCAAATGAAACCCACAAACACCAAAGCACTTTTATTCAAACTTGTCAGATTATACTATTAGCTTTAGAGGATCCAGTTTCACTCATAAAGCATTTACTAGATTTTGAAAATCCCTGCATCGAGAGGATGAATACCTAAAAGGATGAAATATGAGAGCATCACCCACTATAAAGAAATGTTGCAGTGAATAGAATTTCTTACAAGCATAAACAAAATACAGCTTCAATAAGCATAAGTTAAGATATGGAAATAGCTTCATCATGTACACCCCAATGATATAATGCTATTTGTTAAGATGGCATTCAGTGTGTACATATGTTCACAATGTGAACGTATATTCATATATATGTTCATTACTAATTATATATGCAGATGCATAGGTATAAATGTATATTTACATGTACCTATAGATGCATGTTTAATATATATGTATAGATATATCGAACAATATACATATATATTCACATATATATGTATGCAAAATGAGAAACTTCCATGTGAAACATCCTGGAATTTGAAAAATAAATCAAGAATATTTGTTGCAAATCATGCCCGGATTCACTCTAACAAAACATCAAGAGGCAAACTAGCCAAACTTCACCTGAAGAAGACACATTTCCTTTATGAGCTATACAAGAGACTGCAGCATTTCAGAAATCCTTCTTAAGATGCTACAGGCAGGGTAGTTACCAGAGTGGAATGGGGGAGGGAGGAGGGCGAATCAGGGTGATTAGGCACATGTGAGTGGTGATGGATTGCAATTAGTCTTTGGGTGGTGAACATGATGTAATCTACACAGAGATCTAAATATAATGATATACACCTGAAATTTATATAGTGGTATAAACCAATGTTACATAATAAAAAACAAATAAATAAAAAAGATGCTACAGGCAATGATAGTACTTTATTTCAGTCCATTGGTGGAGGCTCACTAAGTGTGTATGCCTTTTGTTCCAAAACCTTATCTTGAAAACAACCACAGGTTCATGAATAAATATACAGTAATGAGAAATATTTATCAATTTGATTTTGCATGAAAAGCTCTTTCCTCAGAATTAAGTTCCTGGAAAAGGATACTGGAGGTAAAACTTAAAGACATTGTACAGATAAGTGGATTACCATCTGGGCTTCTCTTGATGATTGACACATGCAGGGGCCATTTTATTCCCCGTGGAGACAGAACATTCAGGAAAAAGCAACTACAGAACTGAGAGAGCAGCATCAGGAGATGGAACTAAGTCCTCATTGGCTGTTTACTTACATGTGACAGTTGTTTATTCCTTCCTTTTCAATTGATTTCTATTTATCTCTAGATGGCGTCATATAATATTTATTACAAATAATCATAAGAGAAAGAAAATTGTCTTTGAGTTAGACTAATTACATGCTTGCTTAGTTGTTGAGATGAAATGAAATTAAGCAGTGATTTTTAATTTCTATAATTTCATAAGCATCCCTTATGCACCAACGCTCACGCACACAGAAGCATGTACATACACATACAGGCACACACAGCATGCTGCTACAGATTGAGAAGTTCACGGATAATTGTTTATGTGTCCAGTTAGGAAGAGAGATATATTGATTAATATCATCCCATAAAACACATACTTTGCCTCTCCAATTCATTCATCATTTGATTTTCCTAAGAATTCATAAATGTTTTTCTTTCTTAAGGCTTTGGAATTGCCTTTGAAATCACATCAATTTGGAAAATTGATGTGATTATTTGAATAACTCTAGACCCTGAATTATATTTTATCTGAATTGTTTAGGGAATTTGATTATAATAATAAGGAATAGAGGATAGAAAATTGCTTCCCTTTTCAACCCTTCCAAATGTTCAGATGCATAAAGTTAAATTCAGAACTGTCAGTCATATATTTCTAAGAAACTGTGGAAACAGGAAATCTGTTCATTTGTAGCAATTATATGATTTTTTTCATTACCAATTTGAGCAAATCAAGATGCAATAATTGCAACTCTGAGGGTGAGGCTGCACCAAATTCTCACCCAGCTGTTTCTGTTGCTTTATACAGTATTAATATTAATGAATTCTGATAACCAGAATGATTCCTTTTTAATAAACTGACATTCAATTAGTAAAAGAAAAACGACTCTCATTTTTAAGTTGTGCAGAGTGGCACTTACTGAAATTCTGCAGACACCCATCTCATGAATTTCAAGCAGCTCTGAGGAAGAGGGCCCTGTTAAAATATTACTGCTTATTGCATCCATTCAATCTTCATTAGTTGAGATGGAACTTCAGAATCCATCAGTGAAAATTCCACAGGGTGCCGTGATCAACATGGACTAACTATTCCTTCATAAAGTGAAAGTAATATCATATTTGAACGATAGAATAATACCATATTTAGAAAAAATATGTCCAAGGCAATGAAACATATGGTACTTTTCAAAACTACCCTCTGCATTTTCTCATTCAAATTAGCATCTGGCTAGCGAAACCTAACTCTGCCACCTACAACATCAAATGGAAATTTTGTAAATTTGAGAAACATGTGGAAAAGGAAGGACGTCATTGGTGATTATCTCTTCAATTGCTGTAAGCCCCTCCACACACCCTAATATGAGATGTGAGAGTAGGGGGCATAAGTAAGCCAGGAACCAGGAGACACCTGTCTCAGAATATCTTGACTTCTGCTGAATCAACTGGTCTATGAATTCCAATGAAAAATAAAAAGCCCAAATGTTACTTTGTATTCCCATCTTTCAGGTTCTTCCTGTATATATCTTCTACTTATGTAGCAGTTAGAAACACAGAGGAAAACTGGGTATGCCCAGAGAATCCATGAGACATTGTCTGAAATTTCATGTATCTTGGCTTCTTCCTCTTCCTTCTGCTCCCCCCCACCCACTTCCTGCTTCCCCTGGAGTAATTGCTTAACCAGTCACTTGCACAAGAGTCTTGGCCTCAGCACCTGCTTCTGGGGATCTTGAACTAATTAAGTAGTTTTCTAAGCAGAAGGAAATTCCAAATATCTGTCCACAGTAAATATTAATGTAATTCAAAAGAAAAATATGTCTTCCTGATTGATTACTTGAAGCATTACTTTCTGTAATTTCATTTTGTTTTGTTTTCAATAATTTACATTAGTTCGATTTGGCTAGAGAATGCTGCAGTGATAAATAACCTTTGAAATATAGGGGCTCAATCAATAATGGTTTGTGCATTACTCATGTTACATGGGAGGATCTGTGGAGCACACCTCAGCTGGGACATGGCTTTCTTATTTCAGAAAGAAAGGTCAGGAGACTGCCACAGACACACAACAGCATAAAAGCTTCTTGTTGGAACACACATGGGACACTCTACTCATACAATATTGGCCAAACAAGATGCATGGAGCAGCCTGAAAATGCTGCAGGATATTGTTGTTTAGGAATACTTTTGTATGCTATTTTAAGGAAATTGAAACATATCCTGTAGACAATGGAGAGTTGAAGCCTTACTTAGCAGGGAGGCTAAACTGCTATTACCGAGAGAGATACCCAGTGAATTAGAATGGCTCAAACATGAGAGAAGTGTGTCTCTTCCATAAGAATCCAGGGTAGGTAAGAGTGGTCTCCTCCTCAAGGGGCCAGGACCTTACATTTTGCGGTCCTCCTGTTGCCTGACGGATGGTTCTTATCTTCAAGGATGAAACTGTATGCCAACCATATAGACAGGAAAAAGAGAGTCAAGGGAAGTAAATTTATTTTGACTAAGAGGGATATTCACAGACAACCCTCAAAAAAAAAAAAATCAACTTCTCTAACAACGATAACAAAAATACATAAATGACCCCTGCTCCCCACCTCTGGGTCAAGCAGGGAATATAAACCACAACCTGAGTGTATCAACCAGCTCAGTAGAGATTCAAGAGGAACGAGCAAAATATAGCATCAAGAATCTTTGGAGTCATATTCCAAGGAAAGCTTAGCACAATGGAGACCACGATGGACCACCATAATGTCTAGGTCAGGCAGAGTATCAAGCAAAGACTCAGACTCATTTTTCTTGGGAGAGAAATAGGAACATCCCATGAGTGGATTGTCTTCAAGTATTTTGTTGGAGGATTACAGCTGCAATTTGAGGGATGAACATCAGGGATTCATGAGTTGGTGAATAAGTAGGGGCTCCTATCCCCTCACACAATATTTATTGATTCCTTCTTTTAACAGTCATTATGATGGGCCACTACCAGTAAGGACAGTGAGTTTACAATGGTAAGAAATAATACATATGTATATGTAAAATAAAATAAAAATAAAATCAGTTGCCAGCCCCATCTTGGAGCTCTCAGTGTGGTTTCCATTCTCTTTGAGTGATAGGTGGCATTCTAACTTCTGAGCGTCCATACATGTGGGTCTTTACCTGTTTCTTGAGTATGTCCCACATCCTGCAAACTCTACTAGATTTATTACATATATCCTCTCATTTAGACACTAAAATACCTTGGAAAGAAAGATATTTCCCCCCAGAAAGCAATAAGGTAGAGCTTTCATCCCAAGTGATCAGTTCATTCTGTAGAATAGCTTCTAGGCATCATCCATCACAATCATATGTGGTTTGTTTTTTCATTGTAACTCTGTAAAGAAGCCTTTTTAGACTTTCTTGTCCCTAATTTACCCTGCCTCCATGAAATGTTAATACCAAGGACATACTCTATGTCTGTTTATGTACAGTATGTATGCCTATGCTTTATACATGAAAGACTAAGGCTTTTATGCCTCCCAGGATCCAACCACTGTCTCCCTGTGGGCAATATTTCCCAATTGGGAATGCATGATACAAGAAAACTAGAGTTCACAGAGATCCATTCATATCACCCTATTTGAGTGGTGATATTTTTGCCCTCTGGGTGGATTTGAACCTCCACGGTACCAGTAAGGGGAAGGGAGACTAATTCTTGAATAGGCTGAATAATTTCTCCATCATAGCTTAATGTTATAAAGTATTGAGTTGTCTTCTTTCTATCTCTCTTTCCAAAGTCCCTTCCATGCAGAGATGGGGACAAGTAGAACATAAAGCACATTGCCGATCTGTAATTCCATGTTTTATCAGCCTAGTCTTGAAGAACAAAGGAAAATAACAGTAGATCTGTAACTAAGTGTTATATATTTACAAGGAACCCAGTTGAATCCCCTCATGATTACATTTTTGTGTGTGCGCACCTTAACTCCCTCCTGAAAGCTTCATGGGAGCTTCCCCAAATTGGACCACAATGGTTCAGCGTCTGATGTCTAATTATTTAAATTGCAAGTGATGTGTCCCATTTTATAGTTATTATCACAAAAGCCTACCTTTACTAAGAGAAAGCAACTTCAGGACCCCATCCAAGCCTCTGCTCCATTTTGGCAACTCTCTACGTCCTTGCCTTAGCCAACTTTTATTCTGGTTAGAATGAAATATTTTGTAGTTTTCTGCTTTTTTTTCCTATTGTATCTTCACAAGATGTTTTCTGTCTAAATATATTTCTGTGAATATCTAACAACTGAATAAATTTCAACGTATCCACCTTGATACCATTGCCAACTCCAATGCAAAAGATTTCCTGTCTAGAAAATACTGCCCATTCCTCAAACCCTGTGACTGTCGAAACCTTCTGCCGTCACAGTCAAGAATAGTTTTTCCATATAAATAAAAATTCTTTCAGGCTTTGTGTCACTTTTATCACCATGAAGGGAAGTTAAATTACTTTATTCTGCAATTTAATGCAGAGTAAACTGTTTCCAACAATAAAGTATTAAACAGTTTGAATGTAGTGTCCATGGCATAAATAATAAATGCCTTGGTACTTGTCAGTGGTCAATTAGCTTTGATTTGTTCCACAACTGCAAAACGTACTCTTATGGACTGAGTGCCTTTGTCCTCCCAGTGAAGCCCAAATCCCCAGTGAGATGTTATTTAGAGCTGGGGCTTTTTGGAGGTGAATAGGTCATGAGGGTGGAGCCCTAGTGAATGGGATTAGTGCCCTTATCAGGGGATGAAGAGACACAGCTCTCTTCAAGGAGAAGACAGCCATCTGTCAGACAGGAAGAGGGCTGCCACCCAAAATGAATCTGTTAACATCTTGATCTTAGGCTTCCCAGCCTCCAGAACTGTGAGAAATAAATGTTTATTGTTTAAGCCACCCTGCTTATGGTATTCTGTTTTAGCAGCTTGAATTGACTAAGACATACACCTACTCTTTGTTGTTATGGAAAAACATTGTATGTAGAATGAGATGGATGTGTGGATCAAATCTTGCCTGTATTTTGACCAACCTCATTTATTTCTTCATTCATTCAGTCCTAGACTTAGTAATGGCTTAAGGTATTTTAACTCTGGGTTGGAATTATAGGGGCAGATAATTCTCTTAATTTTAAGTATTTTGGAGTGAGTTGGAGGATATATGTGAAGACTGATGATTGCAATTGAAAGAGTAACTATAGACATAAACAAACCTAAATACATACAAAAATATCTGTCTATCCATCTCTCTATCATCTATCTATCTATCATCTATCTTTTCTATCTATGTATCATCTTCCTATTTCTCTATATATCCATCTATCTACCTACCTATCAACTATTTATCTCTCTATCATCTATCTGTCTATCTCTCTATCATCTATCTATCTATCTCTCTATCATCTATCTGTCTCTGTCTCTCTCTGTCTCTATCCGTCTATCCTGGAAATTAGGAGAAGGACGGGTTTACTCCTCCAGAGTGAATAATGAAAGACTTTGGGAAAGAGGCTTTATTTAAAATTGCTGAGCATCGGTCAATGGGAAAGTTTCACTAGGAGGAAGGTGAGTGGGCAATTGTGGCTAAAATGGCAGCAGGTACAAAGTCCCTGCAACATGAGGATGGGGACTTTGCAGAACCCTGTTGTGACTGGAGCTAAGGTTACCCCTCGAGGGAGCAGGAGGAGCTAAGCTTGCAGAAACACGGTGAGACCACATCCTGAAAACCAGGAGAGTGATTGTTTTACCCTATGCCAAAGCTCCTTTCTTTGCCGTTGTTATTAAGGAGAAGAATAATAGGAAGTACCTGGCTGAAGGTAGAGATAGGGCAATGCAGGTCTTTCATATTGGTGTCTGCATCAATTAACTGGGAATAAGCATAAGTGCAATCCTACAACTCATCTCAGAAGATATTATGATTGTCAAGAGGAATAAAGTATTGGGATGTACTTTGTCTACTCTTTAAAGTGAACACATGGTTTCAGATACCTACCCTGGAACATCATTGCTTATAATGTGATTGGATTTGAAAATATGGATGAAATTATATACATAATACGAGTCTCAAATTTTAAGTTTCCTTTTAGTGGTTTGTCACCAGTAACACCTTGATAAGGATCACAAAAAATTTAAAGTCATTGCACAAAATATAGAGTGAATAACCCTCATAGTAGATTAATTTTATTTCAGTATACCGTGGAATAAGGTGAAATGTTGCATATTATCTGACCATTTCAATATCGCTGTGCTATTTATCTTCTGATTTCATGGATATGTTTCATTGTTTCATGGACACCTGCTCTTCACTGAAGTGTGATCCATAGAGCATTTATGCTCTGCAAAATTCTAAGCCACCATTATCAATGTGCCTTTTTAGTTATTTTTTTTTTCCTTAAGCTCACAATGCTTTAAGAGTTATGGTTTACTAGGCCAGGTCTCATTGACTACTGAAAAATAAAATTAAAGAGAGTCTAAGCACATTATTGCAAAAAATAAAAATAACAAAAAAGATCTTCCTAATCCTAATCATACTGTTGTCTAAAGGGAAAAAAATAAAACTTAACTTTAAGCTTTACCAGAAAGAGATTGCACTACTGAAACAGGACAAGGAGAAGCTGCTTCCCACCCTGTGGTGGTCCAATCTTTTATACCCCATGCTTGGGGTCCACTGATTGCAGCATGACCAACCTCATTAGGTGAGATTAGAAAGACTCAAAACTATGTTCATATGGAAAAAAGCCTGTAGCAAGACATTTCCATTTCAGAATTGTATTACTACTTGACAGGCAAAGAAAAGAATAATATTAGTTCATGATCCATTGGCACATATGCTAAATATAGACAGCCTTCCAAATCATTGGAGATGACTGATACAGGCTTTTAATGGACAGAGGTTGTTGCTGCTCCATGAGACTTCTACGTAATTTTTATAAATATATCCAATTCCAATATTGTATTTCTTATGTGTTATGTTCACATATATTTTAATCCATACCAGCTTGTTTAATGAAATCACAGCTAAACACATATTTTAGCATGGGATCTGCTAAGTCAATAATACGTATTTACCTCGTAGCTGGTTCAGGCTTCAGGTAATAAAATTCTCATTATAATCAATAGCGCTCCTATAGCATAATTGCAGTTACTACAATTTAGTAAAGAGAGCTTGGCAATAAATAAACCAATACAGAGAAGAGTGAGCCTCTTTTAGAGAGTCATCCTTGAAGCTTCATGTTACAACCTCAGGTGAAAACACATATATACTGGAGAAGTTCCGTGTCAACTCCTATCACCAATGTTCAAATTTGACCTTTTATTTTTTAACTTTGCATCCATTATGGAGATATAAGCACCATTTCATAATTCTAATTGCTTACCAGTTTCCACTACAAGAAACAGCATGAAGTGAGAGAGCCAGGAGATTAAGGAATTCTGGAATTCTCGGCTTCCAAATTTGTTAAAGCTCCTCCTAAAAAGTGGAACTGTTCTGCCACTTTATTCCACCCTGAGTATTAAGTTCTATCTACTCTTTGTTGCAGACATCCTTAGACACATATAAGAAAAAACTCTATCCATTTCACCTTTTGTATTCATCATCATCAGTAACGCTAGCTGCTGTGACAAAGAACACCAAAAACCTCTTTGGCTTCACACAATCAGATCTTTTTTACTCATACAAGTTCTAGTGTGGAAGTTTTTGTCAGGGCAGCTCACTTTTAAGCAATGGCTTAGGGATGCAGGATTTTCCCATGTTCCCTCTTCCATAGCACATGGCCTCCAAGGATCCTGAAATGGGCAAAGAGAGAAGATGGAGGACCATACAGGGGGAAGACTTAGAGACCACCAGGTCTAAATGTGGCACACTCACATCCACCCAAGTTCCTTTCCCCAGAACTGTCACATGGTCCTAAATTAACTGCCAAGGAGGCTGGGGAATATATTTCAGGAAGAAAAGAAAAGTATTTGGTGAACACAGGACGATATCTCTGCTACTCCACTCTTATCACAAAACCTCACTATTACCCAGGCTTTACATAGGTCCCAGGGAAGAATCTTGCTCCTGGGGGTGAGGTAAAGAATGCTTAACTTACCTGTCAATCACAATCACAGCTCTTTCTGACTCAGTATTCATGACATTAGTTAGGACACTTTTCTTTTTTCCAATTCAGTTAAACACTCTGGAGTAAAAATTGAATTTCATTACTGTTGAAAAGACATGTCTGATAAAAATCAAGGATAAATAAGAAAAATGCTGGGCCTTATGAATAACTGGAGCCGAGAGGCTGACTATCATTGGGGTATGGTTTCTACATCTCTTACATATGGCTGTGCTTCTGCGCTTACCTCTTTCACTTATCTCTTCCTCTATACATTTCTTTTCTCCTTCCTCCTCCTTCTTTCCTCTTCCCTCTTCCTCTTCCTCTCTTTTCTTCTTCCTCCTCCTCTTCTTCTTCTTCTTGTTTCTCTCTCTCTCTCTCTTTCTCCTTCTCTCTCTCTCTCCCCAGATCAAACTCCTGACTCTGTTTAGACTATATGGGAAATTTATTCTAGATAGTGGACCTTGTAATATACAACTCTCATCTTAAACAACCAAAGAATAATGCCTTTGCTCTCACACCTGTAAAAGGACACTGGTTACCTTCAACTAAAGACTGAGTCTTCTCCTGGGCAACAGAGAAGTTCAGATTGTGTTAACCATGAGTTTATGGAAGATCAATGGAGGGCATATTTCTAGAGAAGCAGGTTGTTGTAGATAATTCTGTGATTGAACATGACACATTATCCATGAACACTGGACTGGAGCTGAGAGGTGAGGTTTGGTCCTCCTCCCCACACGAATTGCAGTAATGAACTATTTGTACTAACTAGCAGCACTTATGCAGGGTAGAATTTTCATGGGATAATCAGCACCAGTCAGTGACAACTGCCCATTTTCCTGTGTAGCCATGAATCATTTATGATCCTAATTGAAAAACATTTTTATATTTTGTCATTTCAGACTAAGTAGAAATGTTTTTTTGATTTAGTACAACTCACAGCTTTAACTCTTTGCATAGGTGGTGGCGGCTGATCACAAATTCCAATTCCAATAAGCTGAACTCAAAAAATCCTTGACAACAGAACTTTCGCTAAGAGGACTCTTATGATCCTGTCAACTCTATAAACACAGCTTTAGATTGTCTTGAAACTGACCCTAATGTCAGGAAGTATGTTTCAGTCTAAGTGCCAAAAGTAATTGATTGATATTGGCTGTCTCGAGTGCCATTAAGACAAGTCAGAGGAAAAGAATTCTGTCATAAATCAGCAGTAAGCCATTGAGCACAGATAATGTTTCATGATATGATTCTGTTGAGAATACAGACAACCTTTCATGGAGGCATACATTTTATGAAGTGATTTAATGTCATTTTGTCTTTCCTTTGACATATAGGATGCATGGAATGTAAAAATTAGATATTCCGTAAATTATTTTTGGTATGTAACCATTGTTTGCATGTAATTCTGTTTTAGGAATTTATCTAATTACCTAATTAAGATCACCTCAGTAGGAAAATATCCTAGCTTTTGTCTTAGCAAAGAAAGACACAGAAGATTGAGTTACATGGGCATCAAAGCAAGTATTCTAAATCTTGTAGATGTGGAAATTGCTATTAGATATGAAGAAGTTAAATTCAGAAACCCTGAAGACCATGTTCATTTGTGAAATACGTGGTCACAGACATAGGCTGTACAGTGTCATTCAGGAAAGACTCAACACCATGGGGCAGATGCATGCTGATATTTGAATGTTTCTAAAGTTTTGGAAAGTGCTGAGAAGAAAAACCCTACGTTGGTTAGTTATGCAGAGTATGGTACATAGTTTTATACAAGAAAGAGGAGGAAAGGAGATAGCTCATAACTGAAGAGAAGGAATGGATCAGTGGTTCTCCCAGTGTAGTCCATGGACCAGTAGCATCAGCGTCACATGAGAACTTGCTAAGAATGTAGATCTTCAGAGTCCATCCCAGACCCTGGAAGTGCAACCCAGCCATCCATGATGTAGTAAATCTTACCAGTGATGCAGATGTATGCCAAAGTTCGAGAACCACTGGAGTAAATAAACCAAGAAGTTCCTGTATTAGAGGGGAAAGAGAGAAAGCTAAAGACTCCTAACTTTTCTCCTGGAGATATTGAAGCTATTCTGTGGTCCCCCAGTCCCTCACCAGTACGTATGAGGGACAATGTAAACAGTCATTCTTCAATGCCCAGGAAGGAGAAGGCAAGGCTACTTGAGGAAGAGTCTGGTCCTGCTTCCTTGGATGAAAAATCATATTGGGCCTGGAGCATCGTTTCTTTGCTATTGAGGATCAAAGGTGACTTTACTGATTTTGGGAAAGTGCCAACCCAGGAGAAGCAATGAAGTCATAGAATCAAGAAGACCCTCATTTATGGAAATGCGCAAGCAGAGACCAGTTGAGTATGATTAACAATAATGAAGAAATCTGAGGAACCTCAGCTTGTTAGAAAGCCCTGTACTTGGTTACACTAAAATTGGAAAGTATTTTAATGCTATACCTTTGAATATTATTAATGAAACTGATGAAGGCTGAATAATGGTGAATGGGAAGGCAAGAAGTTTGGCCCACTTCCAAATCTCCATTAAAATAGAATGCTTAGTTCAAAGCTCAAATTGTTCTATTAGGAACTAACCATTGTTTCCTTGCTATGCTGTTGAACACAGAGCTTCCAGAATGTTCTTTGGCTTCCCACAGTGCCCAAAGTTTCACCATGTTCTAGTGTTAAAATAAGGAGAAGGTCATTCTCTGCAATCTGGGATGAACTCAATCCTGGGATACTGAGGCGGCCTGGCTAGTTTGAGTCCCAGACTGCTCCTCGCTTCTGCTTCTTTCACTATTGGCTTCAAAGTGAGTCTCTTAGGCCAGAAAGGAGCTCAGATGCTCATCATGACTTCCACTGTCCTAGTTTCTATTGACACATACGCACAACAATCCTCCCTTCCTTCTTCAGCCCCAAAGATCAAGGAGCAAGAAGTACTTCAATTAAGGGAAGGAGTGTCACCCCATAAGATGTTGCCAAGGCAGTCCAAAGAGTGGGACGAATGCTAGTTACAAAGGCTGCTTGCAGTAGAAGATTTAAAGTAAGCAAAGCAATCAGACAAAATGAGGGCTAAACCTGGTGGTCTTTGAAACTTTTGTAAAGGGACAGAGCTAAAAGCTGTCAGCTGGGGGATGAAGATGGGCTGAGGAAGTCGAGACAGCTTCCTTGGACTCCAGATGCCAGATAAGTTCATCTCTATTATGTCGAGAGAGATCAATCACACTCGTAAGAAGAACATCAAATTCACCCTCTAAATAAGCTGATGAGCACATGACACTGACTCTAACCTGTTGACCATCTGCAATGGATAAGGAGAACTGGAGCATGTTAACTCATTTTAACTTGCAGCCTTTCAAAATGGGTCCTGTCATTCCCATTTCACAAGTGGAGAAAAAGTGAAGAGAGAAGGAGAAGGAGAAGGAGATGAAGGAGGAGAAGGAGGAGAAGGAGAAGGAGAAAGAGAAGAAGAAGAAGAAGAAGAAGAAGAAGAAGAAGAAGAAGAAGAAGAAGACTATAGTTGATAACACCATACTGTATAATTGAAATTTGCTGAGAATACAATGTACATATTTTCACAAAAGGAAAGATAAATCTCTCTCTCTCTCCTCTCCCTCCCTTTAGTGCCATCAGTCTTACTTCATATGCTTTGAAGCTCTGTAAATAGGTCCATATACATATAAAAATCATTATGCCTTCCTGATCATTCATTTCACCATTTTTCCCAATAAGTTATTGTCATTTATCTATGACAATAGTTTTTGTCTTTATATCTACTTTCTATGAGATTCCAAGAGCCACTCCAATTTCCTTATGTTGTGTTGGTATGATAATGTTTCCACCTTAATCCTTTTCTATCGGTCTTTATATTTAAATACATTTAAAAATAAGCAGCATAGAGCAGGGTCTTATTTTTTTATCAGTCTGATCATTTGACTTTTAATTGGACTGTTTATTCCATTTTCATACAATGTAATGTTTGATATGGTTTTATTTCAGGGACCAGCTTGACATTTATTTTCTCTTTGTCCCACCTGTTCTTTGTTCTCCTGTCATCCCTTTTCCACATTCTTCTGTTTAATTAAATATTTAAGTATAATTTTGGTATTCCATTTTAACTGTTTAATATTTTTAGCTATTTCTAATTTTTTCAATAGTTAATCCAGTGATTAAAATATCCACCTTAGGTTGCTGCTTAACCTTGAAAATTATGCTGTGCAATTTAACGTGCAAAATAAGAAACCTGCAAATATATAATTCCATTTGCCTCCCACAAATGATTCTTGGTGCTCTTGTGACATATACTTCTACAAATGTCATAGACTCTACAATATATTTTATTTCCTTTAGTCGTGGTTTTAAAGAAAGTCTGTGTTTATTTAAATAGCATGTTCATTTACTGACATATTGACATTTCTGGTGACTGTGATTCCGTTCTCAGGTCTAGATTTGCATCCGCTACCATTTCCCTCTAGCCACTCAGTTTCCTCCAGCTAAGTCTGCAGACAAATTCCTCATGTATCTGAAGATGCCTTTACTTCATATTATTTATGAAAGTCATTTATCTGTAGAATTCTATACCTAGCTCTTGTCTGTTTTTCTACTTTTCATTTATGCTTCAATTTGATGATTTTCAATTTAATTAATCCTTCTGTTGTATACAATCCACTGTGACTTCCTTTCAGTGAATTGACTTCACATACTTCTTTTCAGTTATAGAATATTTTCTTTTTCTAATCTCTAATCTCTCCTGAAATTCTTCCTCTTCCTATTGTATTGTTATTATTTATAATAAGTATTTGAAACTCCTTGTATAATTCCAAAAGATGTGTCATCTGTAGATCTGTTGATTTATATGGACTGATTTTTTCCTTCAGGATGGTTAAGATTCTTTGATCATTGCACACATTTTGTTTGTTTGGCTAACATTTTGTCTAAAGGAATGGTAGAAGATAAAGTGTGTGTGTGTGTGTGTGTGTGTGTGCGCACGCGTGTGTGTGTGTGTACTTGAGAAGGACTCTTTGCCCTCTTTTAGGAAGTGAAGATGAGGGCATGATTACTTTGAACCAGTCAGAAGTTGAGTTGTCTTTAATTTGTCCAAAATCCCTTGGGAGTGGAAGCACCAAGAGCCTAGAACATCTCTTTGGTTTTGCAACACTGTCTCCAGGCAGCCAATACATACATGTGTGTGTCTCTGTGTGTGTTGCACATGGACACAAATGCATCTCCTCACAAGCTATGAAATGCCCCTCCCTAGTATAAAAGAGGGAAATGTCATAAATATATGAAGGACTCAAAGCTAGCCTCAGAAGGATCAACAAATCAAAACTAACTAATAATTAGAAGAGAGCTAATAAAGAAATAGAAGTGTCCTTAAATAATAAAAAGATGTTCAATCACATACCTAAAAAGCAAATTAAATCTATGCCAAGGTTCTCTTTAACCAATCACTTTTGTAACAATCAAAATTTCTTTTTTTTTAAATTTGTTTTAAAGATTTTATTTTTTCCTTTTTCTCCCCAAAGCCCCCCAGTACATAGTTGTATATTCTTCGTTGTGGGTCCTTCTAGTTGTGGCATGTGGGACGCTGCCTCAGCGTGGTTTGATGAGCAGTGTCATGTCTGCGCCCAGGATTCGAACCAACGAAACACTGGGCCGCCTGCAGCGGAGCGCACGAACTTAACCACTCGGCCACGGGGCCAGCCCCAACAATCAAAATTTCTGATAAAACAACGCTCAATACACTGTCCTAATTTGCCCTTCCTAGTTGTTATATCAACTTTCATTTCCACTTGTGGCTTAGCAATAGCTAAACAGCTTTACTATTTTAATAGAACCTAAAAATTCATTTTTTAATAATTTTTCCTAAAGATATATATAAATATGAGACTATCATAAACATTCATATTTTGCCTTTTTTTGTAAAATGAAAATATTTGAATCAATACAAATGTATATTAAAAAATGACTGGCTGAAATAAACATTAGAGGGAAAACCAGAGCCTAAAATAACTGTTTAAAAATAAGTTGTTAAAGGAGTCAGTCCCATGGTGTAGTGGTTGCATTCAGCATACTCCGCTTAGGCAGCCCAAGTTCATGGGTTTGGATCCCCGGCATGAACCTACACCACTTGTCAGCCATGCTGAGGCAGCAACCCACATCCAAAATAGAGGAAGATTGACACAGATGTTAGCTCAGGTTAACCTTCCTCAAGCAAAAAAAGAGAGGAAGATTGGCAACAGATGTTAGCTCAGGGTGAATCTTCCTCAGCAAAAGATAAAAATAAAAAACAAAATAAGTTAAAACAAATGGGCGAAGTATCCATTGAGTTTGTAAAATAAAGGAAGAAATCGAAATCTTAAATCAGTGATGTAGGAATCAAACATGCAATTTAGGGAGGGAATTAACGAGAATGTGACAAGAAAGAATTCTTCGTAAAGTCTGGAAAATACTTATGAAATTCTGCCAAGAATGGTGGATGGAAATAGAAGGCATAAGTTAAAAAAAAGAGGCAGCATAAACTGAGATACGACAGACTAAAAAGATAAAAATATTATACACAACTAGTATCATAAAAGAATATCAAACAACTGTCTATATTTGTGTGTATATGTGAACACTAAAGTGAAAATTATAAGTTCCTAGAATTATATATTTTATCGAAAAACTCAGTGAAAGAGCAAACATGAAGAAACTCAAGTTTTTAGAAAATTGAATCAGGCCTTAACATTCTCACAAAGTAAGCAAATAGGCAGAAGATGTTAATGGCAAGTATAACTAAATATTAAGGAGTCTTAACATTTCAATTTATTCAAGATTCTGTAGAAGAGGGAACACCACTAAAAACATTTTAAAGGCTAGTGTAGCTTTTTTGCAGAAACTGAACAAAGACAATAAAAAGGAAAGTTGTGTGAATTTTGCATGTGTATATTTGAAGGCATGTGACTTATTTTCAGTGTCTAGAAGTATAGAAGAGTTGAGAGAGTTTTCAGCAGATGATGCTAAACAGGCTGATAGAACTAAAGAACGGGTGACAAGCTGTTCCAGGCTAAGAGATTTGAAATTTATTCTGAATTTCAATGCTCTCCCAACTTTCATGACCACTAGTAAAATTTGGGGACATGTATTACAACATACGGGCCTGTATTTAAAAATTATTTACCTGTATTCCTGTATAGTACTTTAATATTATGCATATTAAAGGGTATGTAAATGGTATCTATCTGTCTATAGATCACTGCTGAAGATGTGATTGATCAATGAAGGCTTTTATGTAAGAGAACAATAATCAAAATTGGATTTTAGGAAGGGCATCTTGGTGGCCTTACAGAATATGAAAATTAGATGAGTAAGATTGACAAAAGAGAGACTTGGTTTTATCTGTGTGGTCTCACATTGATGTCATCAGAGTAGGTACATAGAACGAAACTGAAAAGATTCAAGGTAGAGAATCTTCAGGTCCTCCTTACAGCTTTGTAATGACCAAGGGAGGCTGCTGAGCCCAGGTAGAAGCTCAAAAATGGGCAATGAAAAGGGTAGGAAGAAAACCATAATTTCCCTGGGGAAATACTCGATTCTAGAACTGGAGTAGGAAATATGGAAGATGAGCCTGGGACTTCTTGTGGTGCCAGAAAATGAGGAACTATTCCCAAGGGCTGAAGTTGAAACAGTTTGAGCAACCAAACAAAGCAGTATCACATTGTAATACAAATTACTAAATAAATATCCATTAGTTTCTACTGATATAAATATGTGATGAAAGAGAATAGACATGTCTTTCTTACAAAAGAATTCTAAATAATTTAGCTAAATACTTGGAGCCTAACGCCTCACTCCTTGTGAGCTGTGTGGTGACTTCCTTCTAAAGAGGGCAGTATGGAAAGTGGAGAAAAGAGTAACTTTGTAATGGAGAAGCCAGACAAGCACGACCCCAGCCAGCTGATCAAAGTCAACACTGTCAATAAGGTATGTTCAGAGTCCATATCCTTGATGTGATGTGATGAAAATGGAATTTTACCTCTGTGGTCTTCTTTCCAGAAACCTATAACCCTAGTCTAATCATGAGAAAAACATCAGACAAATCCCAATAGAGAGACGTTCTATAAAATGCCTAACGTAATCCTCAAAACTGTCAAGGTCATCAAAAACATAGCAAGTCTGAGAAACTGTCACAGTCTAGAGAAATCTAAGGATACGTGACAACTAAATGTAATGTGGGATCCTGGAACATGCCAAAAAAAGAACATTAGGTAAAAACTAAGATATTTGAATTACGTATGGACTTTAGTTAAAAATAATATATCAAAAATGGTCCATTTGTTGTAACAAGTGTCCCATGTTAATGTGAGGTGTTAATAATAGCAGAAACTGGGTGTGGGGTAGATGGGTCTATCTGAACTGTTTTTCTCATTTTTCTGTAAGTCTATGTGATTCAAAATTTCTTTAAGTTTATTTAAATATCTAAGTTTATTTAAAACAGTGGTATGAAGACAGCTGGGGGCAAATATGACAGAAGCCACAGAAAGAGAATTCAAGGAGGGGAGAAGTCACCTTTGAAAATCATTGCAGATACATCGAGCTGGGAAAGAATAGATTTTATGTTTTCATAAGAGAAAAGTCATTAATGAACATTGCAAGAACAGTTAAAAGAGAGTGAGTTTTTTTAAAGTGATATATTACTATAAAATAGAATTTAAAAGCAATTTTCCTTCCCCTATTTGTTGTCAATAATATTTTAAATGTTTTAGGTACTTAAACTCTTTTGAGAGCTCTATTTTCATATTTCTGAGTTTTGAGATTTTTTTCATATGGATGGTCACTAGGTTATAAAGATTTGTCAAAATATAATCTTCCTTTAAAAAGTCGTTCTGCAAAATTGAATAGTCATGGGGTCACTAAAGTTCCTTTTGTCACAAAGGCTGTTTATTTATGAATGGCTTTTAATAGCTCCATCTACCTAAATTATTCTAAATATCAGATTCTTCTGGGCTTAGTACTACTACCCACGTCCACTTTTACATTTGCATAATATTATTTAAAGAGATTAAAAAATGTCAAGAGTTGCCAAATTCGCCATATGTGCCTTAATCTTCCCCTGTTACACCATCCACCTTGCAGGTGTATCAATTTCTGAAGCTAGATGTTGTAACGGGGAAAGAGGTGTGAATGCAGCCAGGTGGGGTTTGTCATCTGAACTCCATTTTTAGAAATTGTGTGCTCTTTCAAGGTTAACTTAATTTCTCTGAGGACTGGTTTTTCCAACAACCCTAAGGGAATACATAAAAATAGATCCAAGTATTAAATGAAGGGCACTGGTACTGAAATTTCTGATTATTGGGATTATTATTTTTGCTGTGTTTTTAGTAAACACACACTCCCATGCACACCTACACCTGGATCCAAAACTACTGCTCCCAGGATCCTGGGTAACTTGGGAAGAGCGGGTACATGGAGAACCAGTTCACTGTTACCTGTTGCCAGAGTCTGCAGGTATCGGCTAAGCGTCCAGGGTTAGCTAAATCATAGCTGGAAAATAATCCTTTGGAGAAAAGGAGAATGTCCTGTGGTTCCAAGATGCGATCTAGGGAAGTGGAGTCTGGTTAACTGGAGGACTTCATTTTGCTGTGAGGTTATGCAAGACAAAGACTGGATCTGCACCGTTCAGGAAGCTAGAGGAGAAGAGGAATAGAGAGGTTCAACTCTGTTCTCCTTTCCAACCATGGTCCTCAGCCTTGCCTCTGAGCAAATACTTACCCAAGGTGTAAGGATATCCGTTGCAAGGGGAAACCAATGACCTGCATGCTCACATCTGTCTGGACCTGGGCTCAGACATGTTTATAGGCAACATCAGAGAATGAAGATGCTCAGCAACTGTGGAAAACTGCTGGAGGAGGGATGAGTATCTGCAATCCTACTTCTTCCTAGTTGTTCCATAATAACAGATTATAGCCTTGTCAACTATAATGTTTATATCACCAAGGTGAGTTAAAAAAAAAAACAACATCAAAACTTCAAATTGTCCCTTTGGGGAAATGTCATATATCTAATTCCTTACTCTGTTTCAACCTCTGTAAAAAGCCTGTGTAGTGAGCTAATAGAAGTCACAACTCTAATTGTAATTTTCCCATTCACAAAATAAGGGGAGCATCTGGGAAAAGTGATTTCCACAATGCTTTCCATTACGAAATTTCACAGATTAAATGCCTCATATGGGTCTGTAATACATCCTTTTGTGTTTGGTATGTGGCCACACTTATTTTGACTTTTACTAGTTTCCACTAACCACTTTTTATCAAAACAAAGGAACTATTAGATCTTGCTGATTGTTGTTATAAACCTTTCAGTTTATCATCACTCACATACCGCGCTGTAATTAGTCCATATTTCTAAATTTATGGTCTTAAAACCTACGACAATAAATTAATCAATAAAACAGCAAATGGAGAAGTAGGAAAAAAAATTGTTTGCCTAAAACATTAAGAACTGTTTCCAGTTTCCACATTTCCATAACTAGTTCTTGGGATCTATATGCAAGCTTTCTGCTTTGTAGCCTATGGAAATACTTAGAACATTCTATTCTTTTCTGATGGTAATTTTCCCTCAAGTCATTTGGAAGTATTTTGAGAATATTTGGAATGATTTCCACACTTTTCAGGAGAAGAGGAAGTCAAATAAATTTTGTCAAACGTGAATATATCAAAAAATCTAAGTTTGGTGCCTGGACAGGTATAGGTATATTAACAAGCTCCAACACTGTGCAGTAAGGTGCACAGGTTAATATCTTTCAGCCTCAGTGTCCACGCCTTATAAGAAGATGCTGTCAACATTTCAAGATTATTATATTAATTAAATAAGAAAGCTCTTGTGATAATATTAAAGAAATAGAGGTTAAAATAAAAAATACTTCTTTTCTTCTCTATCTCTTAGCCTTAACAAATAAATGGCAATGTTTGAGTTAGAAAAAAAAAATTGCCTCAAATATTTACATATTACAAACACAACAAGAATAGAGTCAGATTGGAAATAAATAGAATATAATGTTGAATGTTTGCTAAAGCTCTACTATATAAATCTCTCTTTTTCCTTTTGAAGGAAATGCATTTTCATTTTACAAAATTGGAATATGAAAGACAAGCATGATGAGCCACTCCTCCAAGAATACAGCCCAAATCAACAATAAAAGCGGACAAAGATGAATCATACTTAGCTTATTCTCTTTTATTACTTTCTCTGTGCAGGGGGAAACAAGTAACAGTGGACTATAGTATCATTCATAAGAATTTCAGGGGATTTTTTAAATGCACGGTTTATTTTGAAGTAAATATAGATTCACTTGCAATTGTAAGAAATGATGGAGATCTTATGCACCCTTCATCCAGTTTTTCCCAATAGTAACATCTTGCAAAATTCATGTGCAATATCACCACCAGAAAATTGATGTCAATGCAGTCGAGATACAAAATACTTCCATCGCTCCAAGGAAACGTCATGCTCCCTGTTTACAGCAACACTCACTTCTCTCCTGCCCTGCCTGACCACCTTAATCACTGGCAACCGCTAATCTGTTCTCTCTTTTTATAATTTTGGCATTTTAAAAATATTATGTAAATAATATACGTTTGGGAGATTTGGGATGCCTCATCATTGCCTAGAAGAAGTGGTTGTGGAGGCCCCACACTCAGGCTTTGCTGGCACTGGTGGGGGTGAAGCCACACTTTTTTATGGAATGTTTCGTTGGAATAGAGTGATTATTTTCTGAAAGTATTCTGTCTTGCTCTGCTCTTCCTTCCCTGGTCCTTTGACAAGAGAAAGGGGGATTTTTGTTTGTTTGTTTGTCAGCTACTGTTGGCATTTCTGGATAGCTACCTTCTCGAGCTCCAAGTCTGGGACATATGAGAAAAGAAAAAAAAAACAGCACAGATTCACCACCCAGATGTTCCTTGGGCCCCAGTTCCCCTAAATGATCTGCTTTCTCTCTGCCTTTCAGAGTCTCTGTATGTTTGCTTTATATATAATATCCAGGGGTTTTAGTGGCATTTATTTGGAGGAAAGGGCAAATTACATCTTCTCCATCTTCCTGGAGGCATTCTTTTTCAATATGTTTTTATGGAAAGAAAAATGTCCCTATTTTTTTCAGGAGCTTTAATATGAACATGTCGATCATTGAATACCTACCAATAGCCTACAATGCTTTACTGAGACCATTATCAGCAAGTGCTTTGAAATGTGACATTAATATCATTCTATAGCCAATGCAGATGATTTGGCAACCTAGACTTCTATTAGTTGACAGTAGATCTCCAGGGAATCTTTAAGCAAACGGCTAGAGAAGGGCCATAATTACAATCCATGCAAGATCACAATCTACCTAATGACATGATAGCATAAATAGTGGAATTGTTAGAGAAAAAAGTATATAAAGGCCTCAAGCTACTTCTCACCACCACTTGAACAGAACACTTGCAGCCTTGAGAATTGAACCTTTGATAATGGAACAGTGGGATTTAATATGTAATTACTATCTCTAAAAGCAGTAATGTGAAAAATAATGGAAACAAGTAAACGTGGGAAAAATAGAGAAGATTGAAGGATGCAGTAATAACAGCCAACTAGAAATCTTGGCGAGTAACCCAGATACAAGATCAGCAAGAGACACAATCTTGTGTCTCTCGGGCAGCATATGAAATTCTCCAGAAGTAGGAATACGTGGCCTTAATGTCTACATCGTACTTCCTGACCTCCAAGCTGCATGATTTTTCTTGAACTTCAGTTTACACAGCAGCATAGAAGGGAGGGCTCAGCTGTAAAGGAAAAGCAAAAATTAGGCTTAAATGTGCTAGAGTTGAAAGACTGGGTGAACAAGACTTAGTTCTATCCTTGCTAACTGTAAAATGGCCCCTACTGCGATGCTTAGTTTCTCCTTCCAAAATCTAGTCAATTCCTATCCGAAAGGAGAAAAGAAATATAAAGAATATAAAATTCAGATGAAGAAGACACCTTAGAAAAACATTATTATAGGAAGAAACACCACAGTTAAATACTGTACCCAAATAATTATTATATGTCCCCCTTGGAGCCAGAAGTCAGTAAAAGAGGAATGAAAAGACAAATACATGAATAAAAAGTGAGCTGCCTGGGGAGATATTAAAAAAATATAAATACGCTAAAGGCATAAAAAACATCAAGTTTTAGAAAAGATACCCTGGAAAACACAGGAATATGAAAGAACCATTTCAATAAATACAGCAAAAGCACTTTGTATAAAGTTTGAATATTTAGAAAGTAACACGTCTTATTCCTATGTAATTTTCCAAACTTTTCGTAGAACAAAGAGAAACTTGAATCCACTTGAATCCCTATGCTGATAATTTACACCCTATTTCAAGGGATATTCAATTATCACAGAAATTTGTTCAATTAACAGACCTTTCAGGTTTTATAAATCTTTGCCTTTTAAAATTAAAAAAAATCTTTTCAGTCTACTTTACGTGTCATAGATTGAGTAGAACACAAGAAAGTAATGTATTTTATTCATATATAATTTTTAAAAATTTTCATGAAAGAAAAACTTAAATCCCTATGCTGATTTCCACCATATTTCAAGAGAACATCTGTGATGTCAATTGACCATAGAGATCGATTATCACAGAGAGTATTTCCTTCTTTCTTTCATCTTCTATAGTGATGGCATTAGATGTGCTAATACTGGGGTACATGGTGCCAAAATACTCATAATTAAAGCTTCATTGTGTACTGTATTCTTGGTAATTAGAAAGTGTCATTCTTGGTTTCATTTGATAGTGTCTAGTTTTGTTTTATTTTTTTCAGTAAATTAACCTTCTCTCAAGATTCACCACAGAAGGTTGTTTTATTCTTTGCCATTGTTCTTATTGGATTTTGCCTATTCTTTTGTTTTCATTATATGAGTCCTTTGGGCTTTTGCTTTTTCTTTTGGATAGCGTCTTCAGATTTAATTGTTTCCAACTTGACAACTTTTTGTGTCAATAGATAAGATTTGATGTCTTAAATTTGTTGCCATGGTCTTCATTGAAGACTTTTATTTTCCTGACTTGTGCCACTCTATATTTCCCTTAGTCCTGTATTTTAAGCACTCTATTGAGTCACTGCTATGAAGAATCATGGAATAAAGAAAATTCTACTTCCTATACATTTTCTCATGTTTCACTATTTGAGTTTTGTTGGTGGCATTATTTTCCTAATTGAAACTTAATCTTATGTTTGAACCCTAAAATATCCAAGTATGTCTAATGTATGCTGATAATATATAAATAATCTTGATCCCTAGCTGTAAAAAAGCAGGAAATCATGTTACTTGTATGTATGTATACATACATATTTGCTTATTTAGCTGAGGAGATTTTCAAGCAACAAGGTGAAGGTTCCACCTGGTTTCTTCCTGCTTCTTATAGTAAAATGCATAGAAAATGATAAATTAAGAAAGGACTGTGAAAATAGACCTAGATCTTTATGATGTGGGAAATTCTCTGCATGTCCGGAAGGCAAAAGGTCATCAGGGTATCTTATTACATGAAAAGCTCTTTGAAGAGATTGGAGGTGTGACTCTTAGATTCTCCCAGTCAAATCAGAGGTTACCTAGGAAGCTTAAGGGCATTGTCTCTTTGCCCTTTCAGTAGAAGCCAAAAATGGAGAAGAGATCATCTCAGAGATATGTGTGTATGAGCTTCATGGCCAACAGAGTGACTCTTCATGATATACACTGGAGACCCACAAAGTTCTTGAGAATTTGCTATCAGCAGAAATGCTAACTTGGACTAGTAAGGTCAGAAAAAGTTTGAAATAAACGAAGGCTGTCTGATCTCCAAAATCCTACTGGCCGAAAACATCATGGCAAAACTATTCAGCTGAAAACATGTGTTACAGTTCATGAAAAAGGAAGGATGGTCCAGGAGATGGAGCTGAGAACCAGAATATTATTCCTAGGCCTTGAAACTTAATGGAGTTTCTGTGGCTGGATTTTTAAACTGCATTGGCAGTGATATCAATATGCTTTCTATTTCCCCTCAACCCCCACTGATTGAGCCAGAATGTCTATAATTGTTACTTTATGCATGCCCCATCATTGTGTGTTGGGAAAGTTGGGAGCAAATAAATTTTTTTTTCCATTTCACAGGATCACAGATTTGTGGAATTGTGCCCCAAGATGTATTATATGCAGCAGTCTCACCTATACCTGAATTAGGTGACAAGATTTGGGAGTTTTGAGCTGATGAGATTTAAAAATGATTTTATATTTCAGAGTTGATGGTGCGATAGGATGAGATTTTTAAGGATCTTTGGATGGAATGAACACATTTTGCTTTTGAGAAGAACATGCATATTTGGGGCCAGCAGATAGACTATGGCAGACAGAATTCTAAAGATGTACCCACAAGATTTGTGTCCTCTGGTTATTCAATTAAATACTAATCTAAGAACCACTGTGAAGAGTCCTTGATGTTGTAATTAAGGTCACTAATCAACTGATCTTATGATAGGGAGGTTATCCTTTATTATCTAGGTGGGCTCAATATAATCACAACAGTACTTAAATGGGAAACAAAAACCAGAACAGTCACTCAGAGAGATGTTGTGAAAGAAAAGGTGGGAGAAATTAAAAGTGTGAGAGGGACTTGATGTCCTGTTGATAGCTTGGAAAATTGAGGGAAAAAGGTATAAGTTAGAAATGCAGACAGCCTCTGGAAACTGAGACTAGTCCCAGGCTAACCACCAGCAAGGAAACAGTCTTTGATCTTCCAACTATGTGTAATCAAATTCTGCCAATAATCCGAACAAGCCTGAAAATGGATGCTTCCCTACAGCCTCCAGAAGGGAATGCAATCCTACTCAAATCTTGATTGTGTTCTTGTGAGACACTAGGAAGAAAATCAGCAGAGCCAGTCTATGATCGTGCATCTGACCCATGGAAACTGCAAGATAATAGATGCGGAAGTTTATAGCTGATATAATTTTGGTAATTTATTATGGCAGCAATAGAAAATAATATAATCCTCTAGGAATTTTTTCCAACAGAATTCACAGAAACTATAATGCCTAAGTTGTAAACATATTTGAATTTTCCCTCTGTAGATCTATACCAGAATGACAGCATGACTACATATCAGTTGACTGGTTCCACAATTCTTCCTGTAGTATTTGCATGCATTGTTACACTGTCTTCTAATGTTGGACATTTCTGAGTTGAAAACTTAAATCTTCCTGATTGCACCCCACCCCCACAGAGGTGACTTCATTGTGTGACATGCTGCCCTAAGGATTCCTTGTGTTTTTGGAATGTCTGGAACTTCTAGGAAATATTTCCTCTAAGTTTTTCTGGGAATAATATGATTTGTCAATCTGAAAAAGTGTGTCTTATTTCTGGGAACTTTTCTCAACTCAACATTTAAATATTTATGTATGCCATTATATTATATGGGGACACAAATGTGGGTATATTAGATAAAAACCAGTGGTTTTAGTAGGCAAGTTGCAGAAAAGGAAATAGAAGAGTTTAATTATATTTGCAAAATTGATCAACCTTTTTCTAATTAAATGCTAATTAAAACAAATACAAATCTTCTTCTTACATTTTGGTAAAATTTTACAAGCCTAACAATCATATACAGTTCAGGAAGAGATTGGAGAAGACTGGCATTCAAAGATTTACATACAGTCTTGGAAGGAACCTCAGTTGATGAAACTTTTTGAAGAAAACTTAGAAAAGCATAGTAATTAAGTTTCATGTACCCTTAACTCAGGAGTCATAATGCTAAGATTGAGTATATGGATGATTATATGGGTGTGAAAGGATATGTACAAAGATTTTATAATATCATTTCCAATTTTTTAAAATAAGCATTTGCATTAAAAACTGAAAACCATTTCATTAGCCATCAATATAAGCTTGCTTAATTAAATAAGAGTATTTCAGGATGGGGAGATATAGCTAAAATTCAAAAGAATAGGATAGATTTAACTGAATTGGCATGGAAGATGTCGAAGTGATCTTTTTCCATAAAAATATAGGATGTAGAGCAATATGTATAATCAGCTTCCATTCAGGTAAAATTTAAAAATGCTGTATTTCAGATCTCATCTAGATGATAGTGTTGGTAGACTCTGACTCACCTCCTCCCAAAAACACAACCAGGCTACAACTATTCTTGGAAAAATTACTCTGGAGAGAAAAATGAAAACTGGGTAAAAAGAACCCCCACATCAAGGGACAGTCCTGACTGAGGTGGAAAGGGCAGAAATTCCCTCTGGAGAGAAAGAAAGCCACCTTCACAAGCAGTGGAGCTTCACAGCTAGACAGGTGGGAGCCACCCTAAAGTACACAGCCCTGCCTGGAGAAGTGAGGACCTGAGAGAAGGCACATTACCACTATAAGCATCCTTCAGACTCAGCACAAGTGAGATGAGTGTCCTACTCTCTGGCTTCACTGGCTATTAACTGCAGTCGGGATAACCTCAGAAAAGCTATCAGACAAAAGCTGAAAAAACCTGTCTCTTAAAGGTCCCATGCACAAATTCACCCATCTCAGAGAAAAACATAAAATCACCAAAAAGAAAGCTGTACAGTCCTTTGGTGAAAAGAGACTCACTTGGTGGGCTCTGGGTTCATCTCGTGAGAGGTGAGACCTCTCCAGAGACTGAGACATTGGTGCCAGCCATTGTTGTGACCTAGTAGAGGTGTGCTGACACAGATCCTGGCAGATACCATTGTAGTTCTTCCCCTGGCCTGCCAGCCAAGGGGTCTGCCACACCCACTAAAGTGCAGATTTAATCCAGTTCAGCCAAGGCAGGCAGCCCACTCTAGGGACTGGCTCCACCCAACAGTAAGCCCTCAGGCTACTTGTTAGCCTGCATAGACTGGGTGACTTGATCCTCAACAGGCAGGGGAATGTGCCTGTCTCTGGAGCAGGGCCTGTGTGAGGACCAGGTGAACTGTGGGGGGCATTGGTGGAGAGGTGGGGGCCTCTGCAGTGGGGCAACTGGGTATGGTCCTGGGATTTGGGAAGTGTGCATGGACGAGGGTTATGTTGACAGTGTGTGTGGATCTGTGTGTGTGGGGGGGTGAGGATTATCAGTGGTAAAAGACCTGTGCTTCACAAACAGCCACAAAGAAGATTGGCACCACCCTCCAAAGCCTGAAACAATTGGGTATTCCCATCCCTAGGGCCAGCCCAACTCAGCTGCAATCTTAAGAGAGCTGACAACAGCTTTGCAGGTCTGAGGCCTACAGCAACTGTAAGCCCCTGAGCCTAGCAACCAGCTACACTGGATACCTACTCAATTAACAGGAAAACTACAACAGGATTGAGCTGTTAGACCTTGTAGCCGACAGTGCTGAGGCTCCCCAAACCCAATTTACAAACAGCCATCCAGCAGGGGAAAGACTAGACTCCCTGAGTACTTGGAGTAACAGCAACCCTGCCATAGCAGAAGGACACGAGTAGCCCACACAGGGGTCACTCCTGGATCATTTGGACTGGTGATGAGAGGGAAGCACACTGCTGGGCCTCAAAAGGCATCTTTTACAAAAGGCCACTTCTCCAAGATCAAGAGACATAGCAGACTCACCTAATATATAGATATAAGCACAGAGAAAGAGGCATAATGAGGAGGCAAAGGAATACGTTCTAAGCAAGGCAACAGGATAAAACCCCAGAAAAAGAACTAAATGAGACAGAAATAAGCAATCTACCCAACAAAGAGTTCAAACAAAAACTCATAAGGATACTCACTGATATTGGGAGAAGAATGGATGAACACAGTGAGAATATCAACAAAGAATTGGAAAATATAAAAAAGAACCAATCAGAAATGAAGAATATAATACTGGAAATGAAAAATTCACTAGAGGGACTCAATAGCAGAGTAGATGATAGAGAAGAATGGATCAGTGAGCTGGATGAAAGACTAGAGTAAATCATCCAAACTGAACAGATAAAAGAAAAAAGAATTAGACAGAATGAGAACAGTCTAAGGGAACTCTGGGAAAATATCAAGTGCACTAACATTCATATTATAGCTCTCCCAGAAGGAGAAGAGACAAAGGGGCAGAGAATCTATTTGAAGAAATAATATCTGAAAACTTTCCTAACCTAAGAAAGGAAACAGACATCCAAGTACAGGAAGCACAGAGAGCACCAAACAAGATGAACACCAATAGGCCCACAACAAGACAGTTTATGATTAAATGTTGAAAATTAAAGATAAAGAGAGAATCCTAAAAGTGACAAGAGAAAGGCAACAAGTGATATACAAAGGAAACCCCACAAGGCTATCAGCTGACTTCTCAGCCAAAATCTTACAGGCTAGAAGGGAGTGACATCACTTATTTAAAGTGCTGAAAGGAGAAAACCTACAGCCAAGAATACTCTACCCAGCAAGGCTATCTTTCAGAATTGAAGGAGAGATAAACAGCTTCCCAGACAAGAAAAAATTAAAGGAGTTTATCACCAAGAAACCAGTTCTACAAGAAATGTCGAAGGGACTTATTTAACGGAGAAAGAGACCACAAATAGGGATAAGAAAATTATCAAAAAAAAAAAAACAGGCAATAAAATCACTGGTAAAGGTAAAAATATAATAAAGGTAGCAGATCAACCACTTATGAAGATAATATAAAGGTTAAAAGACAAAAGTACTAAAATTACCTATTTCAATGATAAGAGGGTAATGGTTAGACACACACAAAACAAGAGATTAGATATGATTTCAAAAACATAAAATGTGGATGGAGGGGAGTGAAAGAGTAGAGCTTTTACAAAGAGGTCAAGCTAAAGAGACTACCAACTCAATATGGATTGCTATATACGTAGAACATTATATAGGAACCTCATGGTAATCACAAACCAGAAACCTATAATCAGTAAACAAATAAATAAGAGGAAAGAAATCAAACATATTAGTAAAGAAAGCCATCAAACCACGAAGGAAGAGAGCAAGAGAAAATAAGTCAGAGGGAGAAAGTCAAATACCATATTATCCCCCTCATAAGTAGAAGATAAAAATGACGGCAAACAAACACGTGGAACAGAGATTGGATCGGTGGTTACCAGAGGGGAAGGGAGGAGGGAGAAGGGTGATTAGGCACAAATGTGTGGTGATGGAATGTAATTATTCTTTGGGTGGTGAACATGATGTAATCTACAGAGAATTCAAAATATATTACAATGTATACCTGAAAACAAAATGTTTTATTTCAAAACTGCTGTATTTTCATATTTCAAAATTATTTCTCAACACTCACGTATCACTAACAGATTTCTTTTTTTTGAGGAAGATTGGCCCTGAGCGAACATTTGCCACTAATTCTCCTTTTTCTAGCTGAGGAAGATTAGCCCTGAGCTAACATCTGTGCCTATCTTCCTCTATTTTATATGTAGGATGCCTGCCACAGCATGGCTTGATAAATGGTGTGTAGGTCTGCACCCAGGATCCCAACCAGCGAACTCCAGGCCGCCAAAGCAGAGCATGCAAACTTAAGCATTATGCGGGCCAGCCCCACAACAAATATTTTTTAATGCCTTATATGGTAAGCAGTGTTCAATTTATTTGTTTATTATTCTGAAGAAGGAGCACAATTTCATCTGGTATGTTTGTATCTGTTTATATTTAGCTTGTACATATCTTCAGAGCACCCTGGTTCTCTGGAAGCACTATCTACAAGATTATTTCTTGACTTATGTTATATAAATTGATAAAATAATTCACAAGAGAAAATGTGGGTCCATGTGTGACGAATTACATGATCAATTTTCAAGCACTGGGATGTATCAAGAGATTCTTTTTTGGAAAGCCTTGATAAACAGTGTCTGTGTTTAGACAGCTTTAAAACTGTATTTTATGGTAAACGTATTTGTTTAACTAGTGTTTTTCCTTCTAACTGAATTTAAATACATCATCTTTTATTTTATTTTGCCTTCAAACCATTGATTACATTTATAATGTTACACAGCCTTTCGACATTCATGAAGTGTCTAAATGTCTAAACATATAAAATTGAAATAAAAGGGATTTTGCATCATACACAGATATGCATTTGATAAGTCTATGTTAGTTTTCCTCTTGTGTAATCATAGAAAAGCCATTTAATTATTCTAAATCCATTTCTGATTTGCAAAATAGAACAAGCTATCTGTTATGGGCTGAATTTTGTCTCCCCAAAATTCCTATGCTGAAGCCCTGGCACCAGGATCTCCGAATGTGACTGTATTTGGAGATGGGCTTTTAAAGAGACGATTAAGCCAAGATGAGGCCATTGAGGGAGATCCTAATCCAGTAGGACTGGGTCCTTATAAGAAAAGGAGATGAGGACGCAGACACACACAGAGGGACGACTATGTGAGGACACAGGGAGAAGACGGCATCTATGTGCCAAGGAGAGAGGACTCAGGAGGAACCGGCCCTGCCCACACCCTGATCTCGGAGGTCCAGTCTCTTAGTGTGACATTTAGCTTTCTAATTTGAAGACTAAATGCCCAGCATTATTCTGCACAATTATTTTTTGTAATAATAAACAACTGTCTGACACATGGCAAACACTTTATGTTATTGATTTCCTTTCTTCTTAATCATTGACTTCTGAGAAGCAGCATTACTAGGTTTATATTTAACTCACAAAAATAATCATCTTTGTAGAACTGATATGGTAATTTTTAGAAAGCTACCATTTTTACTTTTGTTTTTTAAAAGTCACTGAGCTATACTGGGAAAGATTTGTTTCTCTCTAGACACGACATTGCATATTTATATGCTTCTTTCATGTAAATTCCATAAGCTCTATTTAATGATCATTTTGTGATGTGTCCTAAGGGAGCAGCAAGTGAGACCAAAAAATAAAACACATAAGAACAAAAATCAGAGCTCAAGCGAATGTTATTGCTTCTCCTCTATTTTATTTGTTCAATACAAATATTTCCAATAATCAGTGTTTGCCAGCTTTCTACAACTGACATTCTTGAAAAAAGTTACAGCTGTCTCTTTAAGACTGATTTTATTTTCACACGTAACCTTGATTCAAGGATAATCATGAAGTAGCTTGGAAATCCTGTGACATTCAAATACTGAATATGATTTCTATTTTCATGGAATGAGAGTATAAGTTCAAAGAAATATTCAGTTATCTCTGAGAGAATTTATGTCTGAATCTAATCAGTGTCCACTTGTCCCCCCCCGCCCCCCACGGGAAATGTTTATATCACCTCTTCTATTCCAATACCACTACATCTCCTATTCTCATTTATCTTGAGGATTATCATAAGACCCTCTCTTTGTGATGGCTAAATCTCCCCTCTGTTCAGAGAATTTTAAAAGCCAATGTTTTGCCGGACAGAAGGAAGTATAGGGCAATGGAGTTCAAACTCCTACATGAACAGAACTGAGGTTTGAAATTCAGTTGAAAAGCAACATGCCCTGGGCTCGTAAACCAAAAATCTTGGATAAATAAGAATAATAATACTTCCTAATGCAAAGGTTTTATTTTTTTTAATGAAATCCTGCTGGGATGACACATAAAACATATCAGGATTTCAGATAACACCCATTAGAATTTAATGATGTTTAGTTATTATAACCATAACATCTAATTCATTTTATTATAACTGACTAAAATATTCTAAATGTCCTTTCTCTTATACCTAGGTTGGTTAAAATCTTCTTCAGGGCTCCAAGAAAAAAAGACTTCCTTTTCCCTTATAATCCAATATTATAGAGCCTCGTCCTTCATGTTCTGTAAAAATGATGGAAATGGCCTGTGGAGTTTGCCTCAGTTAAACTTACTTCACCCCAATTTTTGCTACTGAAATTGTTATGATCTTCCCAAATCCCACCTTCTAAGAAATCTTTCATTCTTTTACTGACTTTACAACACAGCCATACATGTTCATGTATTTCCTGCTGATATCAGTTATTGTCATTCTTCAGAAAGGCTTTATCTGTTGATATCCACAGTATGACTGTATGCCAGACAGTTTTCATATGCTTAGTGAGACAGCTGTTGATGGGTTCGCGTATTTTTTTTCTTGGATCTATGATCGTTTATTTGATGCTCATCTATATTCATGAATGGGCTGAGAAAAAATGGTGAGAGGTTATGCTGTTTGGCTAATGAGGCACAAAAAAAAAGGTCCCTTACATTCCAGAATTAAAATCAAGCTCCTAACATTAGCAGAAAAGGTGGTTTTTCAAGTTTGGCCAGTGCTGGCTAAGAAAATGAAGCAAAGTATATTAAAAGAACATTTTCAGGAGAAGTTGGGAAACAAGAAAGGAGCCTTCCTCAATTGCTGAAAGAATGTAAAGTATTTCATTCTTGATTGGCACTTTGGTCAAGAGGCAGTAGAAGAGTGTGGTTTATGAGTTTATTTGACATGAACATACCTTCGTTGTGTTATCAAGCTGTCATGTTTCATAGGAAACTAAAGATGTTGCAGTGTGCGCCACGGGAGCCCAAAGTTTTTCATCTGATGGAGTGTGCATTATTTTTTTCTCTAGTATTTAAAGAATATCACTAACATCCTGATCTAAACCATGTGAATAATAACTGTTCGATCTAACTTGATGTTTAAGCCACCTCATTTTAGCTTTAGCATGCTGAATTTGTGAAAAATAGCTACAAAAGAATTCTGAATTCACTTGTGGAAAGAGAAAGTACAGCTTAATTTTATTTTGCTGGAAAATGGGTGATATTTGCATAATCACCAACAAGACTGACATTGTCTGTCAGCTAATATGATGATAATGATACAATGACTCTGTCAAGCCCTTTCTAAAACTATGCCTCATACATAAATATCGTCTTGGTAAAGTTTGTGAATGTGTGAAGAAAAGAAAATTATGGCAAAATATATTTCATTTATTTTGAATTAATAAGGTATTTGGTTATCTGAAATTTAACATATTCTGGTATGCATCTGGATGCTTGGGAAACATAATACAGTGTTAGTAAAGACATCATTGGCAATGCCTACAGCATTAATATGCAATTTAATTTTTTGCATACGTAAAACACTAAAAGTCTAACCTGTCAAAACGTATGCTTTGATAAAATGCATTGAATCCTTTGATCTTAATCTTTCTTGTAGAGTAAAGGGGGACAGATATGTTTAAGTAATAGTATTTAAGTACTTAATACTTAATAATAAATAGTATTTAATAATTATAAATATTTAATGATAAATGATATTTAATAATAGTATTTATCAGATAATGCAAAACACATATCAAGTTAAATATCCTAAGTAACTTGAACCAGTATGATTGTTATTAATTTATGCTATAGACTGATGTAGAAATTTCATTGCATTCTGTGGCTATGATGAGGACACAGAGTAGACGTTCAAATTGTGTTTCTTAGATTAAATTTAAATGCTTACCTTTGTAAAATAAGATAAGCCAAAATATATGTGAGTGAGAGGAGGCAGAAAAACTTGACCATGGTGAATTGACTATTTCAAATAATGACATAAATTAAAATTACGTGTTATGACTCACTATCTCAAGTCTTTCTCAGTTTCCCATAACACATCACTACTTTAATATATGTGGAAAGGAAACACAGAAATGTAATTTTTTAAAAGAATTGTAACTGAAAGTAACAACCATATAATGTCAATAAATATATATACTTCCAAATAGCTCTGCTCCTCAATCAATCATGTTTTGCTCGAATAATGGCTAAGAATTCAGATAATATTTTTTGTATACTTTGTATAATGGAATGCATCTGCTCTTTCCTCTACGATCACAATGCCTATATAAATTCAATATTGTTATTTTCATTGTTAAATTATAGAGTATATAGAAAAGTAGATGCTTGATAGAATTGCATGTTGCAAAGTTTCTTCAATTTGAATCAGTTTTTATTTGAACCAGAAAGATGCATGGAATGACTTGATTATAACTGGCTTTCCTGTAGCCTTGTGCTAAATTGATAGTAATCAGCACTTGTGTTCCATCCTGCAAAGCCCTCCACAAGGGCTCTCCAACCTCATCTCAAGGACGAGCTGTTAATAAAGGTGATGCAAAGAAAAAGAGGAGAAGTATCTGCTGGGGCTGAGCCCATGAACCTGGAAGTGCTCTTCAGTCTCGTGGAACATCAGATACATGTGCTCACCCTTTGCATACCTCTCACCTCTTCTGCCATCACTTACTCAGTCTGTAACTATATATCTCACACTCCATCCATTCTGGACTTCTCCACTGCCAACTCTTAATCCTGTTTGTGCACTTGTAAAGATTTGCTTTGTCAGAAAGGAAAATAGTGCAGGTGAGAATCCACTCTCAGATAAGAAACCACTACACAGATGGATGTCTAATCTCTCAAGACAGGGCAAGGAGAGATTAAGACCAATTTTATCATCCCAATTGTCCTACTAACCAGGTTGGAGGAAGAACTCCTTGTTTCTCTCTTAGCAATTTTAAGAACAAAGTTTGATCTCATTACCTTCATAGTTTTAGAAAAATTTTTCTGAGGTGTAATGTCAGAAGTGTGGTCCCAACCTAGTGGCTGATCATATAGGTAAAGATATTGTCAAACAAAGACATAGTTTGCTTCTGACACCCAGGGGACAGAGAAATAGCTTGGGTATGCTCGCTACTCATGTGTATTTAAAGTCTGCACAATAATTATTTCAAAAGTGAACAGTCATGCCATTAAATAAAATCATTCAGCCCATCTAGGTGATTTGTTTGAGTTAGACTTGTTTATTTTTTATTTTCTCTGAGATTCATTTGGGCTACAAATACCCATAGAGACCAAATAAACATTCTAAAAACGCCATTGTGACCAGCAATTTTGGGGAAGCTTTATATATTTGGTGCCATTCTATAAGCTCTACTCAATCTCAACATTTTTATTAATATATACCAACAATTTCTAATTAAATAATAAAAGATGGGAGTTTAGCACCATAAAATTTGCATTCACCACCAAAATCCCTACCGCTCCTCTATATGGCCTACCTAATAATAAGATTGCAAATAATAGTTTGCTCTTGTGTTTTTTAATACCAGATGTTCTGCCATTTATTCAAAGAAGACTATGCAATTAATTGTAATGTTTGCAAACAACAAAACAGCTCGCTTATGGCCTGAAAGCATTAAAATGTTAAAATGGTATATTAGATCATTTTCTCAAACATGGCTTATAATCTGGAGTTTTGTATGCAAGCAGTTCTCTGTGAAAGTAAATTGGAAATAGGGGCTAGGGGTTATCTTGTGCACTACTAATGAGTATCATATTAAATGGCAACTATCTTTAAAAACATGATTCTATGTTAAGAAAATGGTATACGAATCTGTCTTGGTGGAACTTAAATGATTCACTTCCTATCATCTGTATGACTATCATGAGGCTATTTTCTTTTCCCTTCTGGAACTAGGCAAAAGAACATCTAATAAACTCATGTGGGGGACTGGAAGTGGCCACCCCAAGATATGTCTCTTTGGCATGAGGATTATTTTGGGCTGGTCACTTGTAAAAACTTCAGACAGGAAAGAAACTGAAAAGTAGAATTTACTTACCCTTTGTTAAGAGACATTTACATTTGTAAGGGAAATCTCCATCTGTAAAGGTATCTCCCTCTCTGTACCAGGAAGAAGGGGGGATGACCTTATCTCTAGAAACTCTTAATGTGGAAGGCAAGGTCTCAAATCTGCATAATAATCTTACTCCTGTTTACTGTACTTGTCTGGTAACCTCCTGTAACTGACTCTCCCCACCCCCAACCTCCTCCTTTGTCTTTAGATGAGGATGATATTTAAGATGGTGGCTTCGGCCATTTTGGCGAGTTGCTCAGGTTGCCTGAGCCTCTCTTATGTGTACATGTTATGAAGCTTTGTTTAATTTTCTCCTGTTATTCTGTCTCATATGAATTTAATTCGTTCTCCGGCCAGAAGAACCCACAGCAGGTAGAGGAAATGTCTTCCTCTGCTACACTCATAACATTCTTCTTCAAATACGTGTCTTCTATAGTGATACATAGCTTCTCATGCATAAACATATTTTTTAGAATCTTAGTAACTCTAAAGTCACCTGATATCTTTATTATTACTACTATAATAAATAGAAAATGTGATATAAAATAAATTTTTAAAATTTATTTTGTTTGTTTTGATTTATTTTTACTTATATTAGTCAGCTAGGGCTCCCATACAAAATACCACAGACTGGTTTCCTTGGCGTCTGGACAGCCATCTTTTCTCTGTGTCCTCACATGGTTTTCCCTTTGTGTGTGTCTGTGACCTAATCTCTTTTTCTTATAAGAACACCAGTCACATTAGATTAGGGCCCACCCTAATGACCTCTTTTAACCTTAATTACCTCTTTAAAGGCCCCAGCTCCAAATACAGTCATAGTCTGAAGTCCTGGGGGTTAGGACTTCAGCACACAACTTTTGGTGGGGACACGATTCAACCTATAATACCACTCCAGTGGAAAAACCAGGTGCCTAACTCTGTCCCACCTTACCACACATAGTAGTTTCCTTGTTCCTACCTGAAACCCCTGTGCCCACCTGAGCCAATCAAAGCACTTCCCCAGGAGTTATACCACTAGGATTGGAGAGAGAAGTAACCTTTCCTGTGATTAGACTTTCTTTACTCCAGGGATAAACCAGCTCTTCTGTTGGAAAAAAATGGGTGAGTCAACTAATCTGATGGATAGTTAAGAATTATAGTATAGAATTGTGTTTCTCAAGTTCTGATGTGCATAGAGACCACCTGGGGATCCTGTTACAATGCAGGTTCTGATTCTGCAGTTCAAACAAGCTCCCAGGTGAGGCTGATTAAGCTGGGCGAGGTCGGCACCTTGCTAGCACAAGAATACAGTACAGCTATTTTTACCATACCTTGGAATCTCTGGAGGCCTGAAAATGCTTTTTCCTGGATTCTACCAGAAAACCCCTTTCCCATGAGATTCTAATTTAATTGGCTTGGCGTCACGATACAGAATTACAAATATCCAGCCTTAATGCATAGCTCTCAGGAATACTACTTCCTGTGGATTTTGGCAAATTACTCCACTTATTTTTGCCTTGATTTCATCATCTGTGACTTGAAATGATCCCTAAAAATACCCACTTCAAAGTTGTGGTGAGAATTATTTCACATAATATTCATAAAGTTATTTTTTAATCCTGTGATATATTGAGTCATTGATAACTATATGCAATTGTTCCTTAAGACTTTTATTCCTTGCTATTGTTATAATTACTTTCATTTCTTTTAATGAAAAAAAGATCTTAGTAGTACTTATAATAAAAACTAAGTTATGAAGTAAACCTCGTGTGTTTAAAGAGAATTTAAGCAATGCCTTCATAATAGAATTTATAGTATCTACATGACAACTTCTATTAAAATTGAACACAGGAAACCATTTTAAATATCCAATGAGCCATTCTTTGTATAAGGTAATTTTTAGGCTTAATATGACATGAAAAATTGGAGGGAGCCTGTTTTTCAGTTTAATAAAATAGGCGACTTTTACAAATTACTACATATACATATATATATATATATGCACACATTACTATATCGTACACACACTCATACACCTAACTTACTTACATACACAAAGAACTAATAATGGGCAGAAATAGGCCACTGTTTTAATAAAAGTCAATGAAATGCTATTGGTATTTAAAATTCTTTGCTACATTTAAAGTCTTTAGGCATGCTATAAAAGTTACTTTAGTGGTGAAGCAGACTGTGGTACATCCATACCGTGCAATACTACACAGTAATAAAAAGGAACAAATTATGGATGCACGCAACAACTTGCTTGAATCTCCAGGGAATTATGCTGAGTGAAAAAAGCCAGTCCCCCAAAGTTACATTTTGTGTAATTCCATTGAAATGACAAAATTATTGACACCGACAATAAATCAGTGGCTGCCTGGGGTTAAGACCTGGAGGGAAGGTGAGAGGGAAGAGATTGGTTATGAAAGAGAAATGTGGGGGATCCGTGTGGTGGTGGGAATATTCTGTATCTTCACTACTAATGTCCATATCCTTGTTGGAAAATTGCACTTAAGTTTTGCAAGATGTTACCATTAGGGAAATGGCCAGAGGGTACATGGAATCTCTCTCTATTATTTTTTACATTCGAATCTGCAATTATTTCAAAATAAAAAGTGTAATTTAAAAAATTAAAAATACAGTAAATAGACTCTCTGTAAACATTCAATTAGAATGAATGGAAATATGGGAAAACACTTATTTTCTCTCAGGGTTATAAAAGAATATTCATTCTAAGTCCTTTCTTGACTTTGAATGTTTGCCAGCAATAGCTTAACCTGGTTCCTGGCTCTGAAATACTGTATCACATTTCGCAAGTGGGGAACATGTATCATTTTCTTCTGATTATATCTAATCTATTCTTCCACCTACATTTTTTTATGATTTAGCAGGACAGACGTTCCCTTTTAGTGGCAATGTGACAACCAGTTGGAGAACTCTCTTAAAGAGAAAATGGACATCAGTTTGCAGGAATGAGCCAATGTCACATATATATTTGAACTCTGATTTTTAAGTCTCTTTAAGGGTTTGCAAATTGAAATGTGTTTTGTAAAACTGCATTTCTAAACATTTTCCTTCCTTCAGATTTTCCAAACTTATCAGTAATTTTGGCGTTTTCTTGAAGCATGTGGCTGTGTTTTATTCTCCTCCAAATCCAACACCACCACCTGATATTTTATGGATACAGGTTACCTCTTGCCTTTTCAATAGTACAGCACTCAAAACTGTGTATTTAACTTCCTTATAGGTCACATGGAGAAAATTATATATCGAGTCAATACAAAATCTTATTTGTAAGCCCATGGAGAAAAGACTGCAGCATCTTGATTTTTTTCTTTATATGCAGGTATAAAATTATTCTGTTTGCTTTGATTAGTCAACTTTTGAAATTTGAGTCTGTTTCTTGAGAAAACCATGGGATTTTGAAAGCAAAATAACGTTTAAAGAAAAAAATAATAAAAAGTGTGTATTTTTCTGCAAATAAATTGTAATTTAATAAGCATGAAGATATTTGATTTTATCAGTTGATAATATTAGAATAATAGATGAGAATAGAAAGGTTAGAGATATTTTACCTACTCAGAGGCATTGTTTTCTCTCTCCCATAGTCTCCTATTTTTAATTGATGTAAAATTTGGTAATATCAACGGCACTTGTGCTCCTTCTAGAAATATCATGATTACTCTTAAGTCAGTAATTCTCTTAATGCTTGAAGTAATGATGGTTAATTGATGGAATCATTGTCTATGCTTGATGGAATTTTGCAGCCAGGCATATGAGCTTATTTGAAAATAGGGTCATCACCAATGTAATTAGTTAAAATGAGGTCGACTGGGGTGGGGGTCTCTAATCCATTGTGACTGGTGTCCTTATAAAAATGGGATATTTGGACAGAGAGACATACACACATACAGCAGAACACCATGTAAAGATTGGAGTTATGCTGCCATAAGCCAAGAAACTACCAGAAGCTAGGAGAGGAATGCAATACATCCTTTCTTATGGCCTTCACAGGGAGCATGACCCTGCCAACAACTTGATCTCAGACATCTGGTCCCCAGAACACAGAATCTGTGGTATATTGTCATGGTAGCCCTAGGAAATGAATACAACAACTTTGGAAAATAGTCATTGTGACCACAGGAATTGTACATGGATATTGCTTAAGTGGGTCATCAGAATTTGCCACTCCAAAATGTGTCTCTTTGGCTTGATTATCTTTAAGAACAAAAGGCTCAAAAAGGAACTTTGACCTTCCCCTCAACTGCCAAAAAAATTTAAATAGAAGGCCTGTTCCAGGAAAGCTATTGCCATAGATAACTCTAGGTGTGGTAGACAGGAAGACACCTAGCAAGGCCCATTTTTTTAATCAAAGTTCTCTCTCATTGTCCACAGATGGCCCAGCAAACATTTGTTTACCAGACATTTGCTTTTCCATCTTGATGTGAATTGCTTTCCTCCCCTTTGAAGTCCCAAACCACTACCCACAACATCTTCCTTTGTCTTTAGCTGAAGACGATATGTAAGGTGGTGGCTTCAGCCATTTTGGTGAGTTACTCAGTTTTCCTGGGTTACTCCCATGTATACCTGTTATTAAATGTGTTTGATTTTCTCCTGTTATTCTGACTCATGTCCATTTAATTCTTAGACCAGCCAGAAGGACCTAGAGGGCAGAGAAATATTCTTCCTCCCCTACACTTATCTAAAACTACACTCTCCCTAGGCAGCCTTTTTATGGGATGTCATCCTCTCTCTCTATATATATCAGAGTTTCTTAACAACCAGTTGAGAATCACTAGGATAGTCTGACAGACTGACAGGCAAGGTCTTTCATGCTAAGGCAGGTTTTTCAACTTCCGCTCTATTGACATTCGGGTTGGATAATTCTTTGGTGCCTGGCAAGATGTTTAGAAGCATCCCTGTTCTCCATCCATAAGATGCCAATAGCAAACCACCCTCCACAGATGTGACAATTAAAAATGTCTCCAGACTTTGCCAAATGTCCTCTGCTCATCATGGACCAAACACAGAATTATCCAAAAACTATCTATTTGACTCATTTACATACTGTGTTTACTGCCTTTTATATGTATTAAACATATTACATTATTAAAATATTTTAAAAATAAGAAAAAAACAAGAGCCAATTTGGCCAACCAACAAAGAAGAAAATAAACATTTCTTAAAAACATGTAATAACACGTTGATATGAATCTTACCCTATCTTAATTTTAAAGGCTTCTTTCCCTTAAATGGTTGACATTATGTAAGATTTTTAGTTAAACATTGCCTAAAGTGACGATATAATGAAAGTTTACTTTGCTTGAGAAAATATCAATAGTATCAAATTTAGCAGCCTGGGCAACACAGTGACAAATGGATTTGCATGACCCATGAGAAAAAGAAGGTCATTTTAGTTTGATGGCAATGTGTGACTTACAAGATTCATTTTCCTGGAGAATTCAATTTAAAATTTCATGAAAGAAGGTTTTCTGCTCCCGTGTCAGAGGCCATTACTAATGAAGGTGTATGGTAGCACCTGGGTAATGACAGAAATTTATAAGGAACCACTTTCAACATTTGTGTTTTTTGTCTTTAGATTTTCATTAATTGGATGGTAAGCTGTAATTTTTGGTTTCATGTCATGCTAAAAGTACACACTGTCTACATAATTAGTAATGCTTTTATTCTTCTGTCAACTTCGTGAATAGAAAGTCATTCGATGGCGTCCTCTTTTCATGTTGTTGCAATGGAGCCTTTTGTTGGTGATAGAGTACAGATAAATACCAGTGTCAAAAAATGGAAGGAAAAGAATACCTATTTACTTGCAGACATTATTTCCCCTGCATTACTGTGAAAATTAGGTACAAACTGAAAAATGAAAGAGAGTTAAAAATTAGTCTTCCAGTGTGTTTCTGAAGTACAAATAATGTGTAAAATTTCCACTATGGGCAAGAAGACTATCACATAGACCCAGATATCCAAAAATTATGGAGCATCCTCTTCTCAACTTTTATTTGAATATCATACTCTGTCTGCCCACATACTACCAAGAACATACAATCATTTAAGAAGATGGCTATGTCAACACGTTTTCATTCAATCATTTTCGTTCAATTGTTTGCTCAAGGTTAATAAGTTGTCAGTTCACCCATTTTGGCTAAATGGTATATTTGAAACTGATATATTAGAAAATATGCATTCTTCAAGAAAAATCAATTCTACAAAAAGTTTCATGCAAACCATATGCCTCCTTATATATGGCTAGAAATATCAGATGTGAATTGAATCTATACCTTTCCAATGACTTCACTTGGTATAAGAATCGTTAGATATGATTACAAAAGTCATGGAAGCAAAAGAAAAATAATATATTTCCGTTTTGCATTTTTACATTATTTCATTTAAGCCAGTATTCTGATTTATTTTGGAACCTTGGTCTGCATGCTTATAATTCTTCTCAAACTGAAGGCGGTAACTATTTAGAGTTCTACATGCTGCATCCAGAAGAAATCTCTCATAAAAGTAGAATTTCAACTTATGCCTTTTTAAATCCTTTATGTGAGAAGGTGCCTTTTGTATGCTGTAATGATCAATTTGTGACGTGAGGAAACTTTTTTGATTTTTAGATTTACTTTTCACTTTGTGTATTGGAAGTTCTGGGATATCCTGGAAGACCAAAGCTACTCCACTATAGCTTTTGCAGGAACTTTAACCCAACCTACCCACCTTCACTCTTCTTGCTAAACCCAAATTCTCCAACCAACCTTTGGTAAACTACAACTTCACTCTGTAGCCCCTGCTTCTCCAAGGTGGCCCCACACAGCCCAAGCTTCACCTCCCTTCTTAGAATTTGATCCATGAAGAGTGCTCAGAAGAAAGTAAACTTGAACCTTCCTTTGGCAGCCCTATATTATCCTTAAGCATCTCACTAGACAGAAAACTCACCAGAGTGCTCTTCTCGTATGGAAATGCTTTAATAAAGGCTTGCATTAATGACTGTTATTGGTTGTCCCTTTCCACAGTTATGGTCAAATATGTGGTTTCCCATGTACAAGTGTCTATATCTCTCCAAAAAGTCTACTTCTCCAGGTGTGTTACCCCAAAGACTAGTATTTTATGGCTGATATCTTGATACTCAAGTTGTGTGGGAAATGGTGAAATGTCTCATTTAACATAAGTATATTTAAATGTTCACTAAAATTAAACATAGTTTACACAAATGATTTAGCAAATGGTTAGAAAGGGTCCCTTTTGCTCAAGGAAGAACCTCAAATCAAGTATCTGAAAAATTCACTCATATTCATGAGTACACTGTCATGGAAAATAAATGTTTTTCTAGCACTCTCCAAAACGGTTCCCATATATCATCTCTGAAATGTTCTGTTTATAAACATGAGCAGAATACTGTGATCCATTGGCTGTATGTATCTCCTCTGGATGTGACATGTATTTGACAGCATTGTGCAGGGTGGGTTCTGAGCTCATTAAAGACCTGACGCAATGAAGGTTTTTAGGTGTAAGGCATAAGGAAGAGTGACAACTTGTTAACAGGTACTTACTTTGGATGAGAAAACAATAGGGTCTTCAGGAAAAAAACCAATAGCCTCATCAACTGGGGAGAAGGGGTTTTATTTGCTGGCTCAGTGGAGTTTGAGGGTGTCAAGAGTCGTCTGAACCCACCCAAATGTCCCCATCCCAGAGCTAAATCTCTGTATTTTCCAATATATGGGACAACATTCACATAAGATGTGTTGAGGGTGTGAAGTCAATCCATACTCCATCTTAGCAACCTTCATCATCAGAGTCTTCTCAGATTTTCCCTAAATCAGCCTGTAGCTTTGATAGAAGAGCAATTCTTTGAAAGTATAAGCTCCTTGGTCCTTTCGCCATACCTTGGGACAAGACCTAAACTTTGAACTCACAATACTCATTCATTAGCGTTAGAAAATGCGGTTAAATCAGTCAGTCCATCTCGCTGTCATTCCCACCAAATAGTCCAATAAAGCAGTCATGTGGTTGGCCAGAACCCTGACTTCAATCCATCCTACATATTATGGTCTTCCTGTGTACCATCCTGTTGTGATAGAGAGATGCCTACTGCCTTGAAACCCACATGGGGTGATAAACCACCACACGTTCACGTTTCTCTGACAGTCTCTTTTGGTCAGCCTTTCTGGCTACCAACTATTGCATTGGTCAGAGTTCAACGGCAGAGGAAAGAATGCACACTGGTGAAAAGTGAACTGATAAAGAACATTAAATGGTTTATATAATCGTTAGGAGAGCTAAAGAAATAAATCTCTGTCTGATCTCCCAGGGATAATCCCCAAAAATACTTGATAGATGCAGGCTATCGATGGAGCTGATATTCCCTCTACTGTCACAAATCTGCCTGATACACTTTCCAAGCTGCTTGGTCCAAACCACGTCACATCTGCTATGATTTGCACCAGTACAACTGATGCCTCACACCTACCTCTCTCATCACCTAAGTCAGTCCGGTTTCATATCTCATGCAGGTGCATTTAAAGGGAAGAACTTAAATGTGACACCTGCATGGAAGATTGTCCAGAAAAAAATGCAGGTGTAGCTTTCTGAACTTTCATTAAGGAAGGAAAACCAGAAGAAGATGATAATAAATGTTTAGAGAGGCAAATTACATTTTCAGACACAAGTGGGAGTTCCTTTTGCATCCCTTGTTAACATGTCTATTTATCCTCTGTAGTATCCAGGTGCTCATGGAAAGTGACAGTGATCTAGCCCGGGATTCATCTGATGGTGACTCCAATTGCAGCTGCTATTCAGATGCATTCTCTTTATCTCTTCTGGGAAACAAATCAACACAAATGCCAGCACCTGGCACCTAGTATATAGCTATTGTGCTAGCAAATGCATTTGTTTCATTTTTCTTTCTTTTGTTTATTCTCTTTACTTTATCTGGGACCCAATCAAAAATCTCTTAGCCTTTCAGATTAAGTCACCCATGCAGGCTATCATCCCTCCTTATGTTGGAGGTAAAAAGAAACAGAATGTATGCTCACATGCGCGGGCACGCACACACACACACAAACACACACATATGCATTTTGTTTCCCCCACCAAAGAGCCTCTCTCATCACTCCAATGCCGAATAACCACATAGTTGGATTATGAAGAGGCTGTTCATTGATTGCACTGATATCGGCTCTATATTTGGAACCAAAACTAGCTGTTATCCCCCAAAACAAACAGACTTTAGTTGTACTAGCTGTACTGCAAAATATCTCCAAGTGCCATACATTTTTCAGTATAAGGAACACATCTTTTTCTTTCTTTCACACTCCAAGACAATACATTTCAAATATTTTAAAGAGAAGAAAATGTTTTCACTTTTACCTTTTTTTGTTACAGGGAAATTGAATCAAAATTTGAGGCAGTCTGGGAAATTATTTGTCTGAAAAAAGGTTTAATAAAACATGCTGCATTAGCAACAGCAATAGTTTGGAAAGCTTTTGTGAGTAATTCCTGACAATTTAATACCAAGTCCAGCTCTCTTTACATAGTTTTTTAAAGTCAGACATGAATCAGAGTGCTGGAAGAAATGATACCAATTAGCGAAGTTCTGTGACATGTTTTTATTATTCTTCTTAGAAAAGAAAAGGGATATTGGAAATAGAAATTGGCAAGGGTAGCATTCATCATCACTCTGCTAGTAGTATTCATTTGACTATGCCCATAGTTCGTGGCTGTGTTGCCACTGCTGTTCCATCCTTATAGGTTTTACATAATCGCCTAATTTTGACCTAAATTATGAACTGACCAGGAAAAATGTTAACCATCCAAAAATCTTAAGGTCGTGTTAACTGTAAGGACTTTAGCTCCTGAGCTTTTGAATTGTAACCTTGCAGCTCCTAGATGAAATTGTTAGTTTGAAAGGGGTTTATATTGACTAGGATTAATTTATAACATGTCAAAGCTACATGAATCTGTATAGAGATATAGAACGTGCCCCCAGGATGTCCTGTCACTTGCCTCAGATTAAATGTCCTTAGGAAGGGAAGCTGGTATTCTTAGGTGTGCTTAATCAATATGATAGGAAAAGCTTTGAGGTTTTTTTTCCTACCTAATATATCCATATTATTAGACATTGCTACAATTTTTTTTCTAAAACAGCTATGTGCTACGTAAAGAAAAGAAAAGGCTTAGAAAACCTTAGAAAGAAGCAAATGCCCACTTTAACTGTTTGGGGAATTCTGTGGAATAGTTCTAACTCAGCCATTAAACTTGGAGTGTTGGGTTAGAGAAATGAAAGAAGGAAAGGGATTATGAAGAAGGGTAGACCAAGTAGAAGACTAAAGTAGATTCAAACTTTAATTTTAATTTACTCTTAGGCAGGAGTACCATTCAGGAGCTATGACTTTGCACAGAGTACGATGTAGAGTAATTTAGACATAACAGAGGCATACATTTTCCTGTTAAAAGGGAACATACACAAAGCTAATGTGGCTGTTTATGGGCTTGGTGAGTAGGAAAAAGTGGAGGGACAAGGAAGGAGATGGATATGGAGATAAGGTGGGAGTGGTGTCCATCTGGCCTATACATGCAGAAGGGCACAAGAGCATGTGAGAAAAAGAAACTTGACCATCTTACTGGGCATGGAAGTTGAGGCAGAAGACTGAGCCACAGATAAGAATGCCAGGAACCGGATCCCAAGTCCAAAACAACAGTAGTACAATTAGGATGATTTCACATTGAGAATGACCAGTTTTCTATTTGTCTTTTAACCCCACTTCTTGTTGTTGGTAGGTGATTTGGAACATGTATGCTTTTCTGCAAAACCAACTATCTGACAAACGGCGATAGATAGATGATTGATAGATAGATAGACAGATAGATGATGTTGATAGATATAGATAGACGATAGATTAGATAAACAACACATGGATAGATACTAAATAGATGATAGATAGATAGATAGATGATAGAGTGATAGTGATAACCATATATATGTATATAAAATGGATATCCCCAATAAAGGAATTGTTTATCTCTTTATAGCTCTTGCAATAACAAAGCCAATGATTATGATACAGGTGGAGAAATGGATGTATGGCTAAAAACAATTTACCTAAATGTTAATCTACATACCACTCAAGTGACTTCCCCTCTATGCATGAGTCCTGATGCAGTAAAGATTAATGATCTCTGAATCCTGGGATCCAGAGAACCCATCGTCCAATGACCAACTGAAGAGAGAAGGGCTTTTATATTTAAAAATATATGTTGATTTTTATTATCAATCAATAAAATACAAATAACTGCTAAAATTTGGCTTTTAGCGAATCCACAAAACTCTTTTATTCCTTTTTTAAAAGAAGAGTATTTGTCCCAAACTGACTACTTACTGAGTGATTTAATCAAGTCTTTGCATTGTGATACAAGATGTGAGAAAGCAACAGAAATGTCTGTAAGAGTGCATTTACGAAGGTGCTGCTGAGTTTCAGGCATTGCTCAGTTGCCAGGGAAAAAGAAAAATATCACGAGGTGGTGACTCCTCTCACCTCTGATAATCCGGTGAGCAACAGAACCAAAAGCAAACAACAAAAACAAAGTACACAGACATCCTTTATGTAAATAATTCTGATAATGAATTCATTTGGAATCACTCTGTCCCAGGAAAACTAGGAAAATTATGACATCCTCAGTCAGAAATGCTCCAGGTAGAATAATTTCATAAACTTTCAGGTCAACTATTTTTATTAGTTTAAATCAAGTGAAAAACTCATTACTTGCATTTTAATTTTAACTTAGCTTAATTTGCTTATAAATGTAAATGAATTAACTCTAAGTAATTACATAAAATATGAGTGTGTATTATCACAGAAATTAAAAGGAAGCACTTGGGAACATTTAAAACACATTAAAAATACATGTGAATGAAATTGTCCTCCAGACTCTTTTGTTCTTTCAAGTACCAATGATTGACTTTCAAGTAAGATGTCAACACTTCTCTAAAATGGCACACAATTTTATTTAATATAATTTAAAGTTTTTAAATATTCTTGTTTATCAGAGAAGTTCCAAACATAGATTGTTCATTTTTTTTAAACTGTTTTTTAAATGTTTGACCTAAACTACCCCTCAGGAGACTAACTCATGACCTTACCTGGAAGAAATATCACTTGTCTTTCAAATCAGATTGAATTTTAAAAGAATATATATATATAGATATATATATATTTTAGTGAGAAAGATTGGCTCTGAGCTAACATCTGTGCCAATCTTCCTCTATTTAGTGTATGTGGGATGCCTCCACAGCATTGCCTGATGAATGGTTGTAGGTCCGCACTCAGGGTCCGAACCTGTGAACCCCAGGCCACCAAAGCGGAGTGCAGGAACTTAACCACTACGCTACTGGGCCAGTCCTCTAAAGAAATGTTTTAACCTAAGAATTATATTTGGGTAATGTTTTCTTGATATAATGTATATAAGTAGAAATAAACCTGTATATATTTATGTATGCATTTATGAATAGTATAGTGTGTCTCTGTAGTACCTACATAGTATGAAAAATGTTATTTTTGTACGTTAGTGAAGTTTTTTTCTTTAAATATACAATACGTTTTTACCAATGTCTTTTTTTTAAGGTATATACAAGAAAACTTGGAGAATTAGAAATTAAGGTAAAATATTAGAAATTATTCAGAGGTTTTTGTTTGTCTAAAACGTACCTGTCCACATTTTGGAAATTCTTTACCATTTTTTAAAACCACTTTGTTGAGGTATAATTGCCATACAAAAAGCCTTACATATTTAATATATCTAACTTGATGGGTTGGAGATAAGTATATACTCACGAAACCATCACCACAATCTATTCCATGAACAGATTTGTCACTTCCAAAAGCATCCTCCTGCCCAATCTATTGTTATTATTTTGTGATAAGGACACAATATAGGATGCATGCTCTTAGAAAATTTATTGAAATAAACCAGACACAGAGGACAAAATTGCATGATACCACTCATATGAAGAATCTGGAATAGTTAAACTCACAGAAGCAGAGAGTGGAATGGTTGTTGCCAGGGCTTGGGGGAGGGGGAAATGGGCAGGTATTGTTCAAATGGTACAAGGGTCAGTTATGCAAGATCAATAAGTCCCAGAGATCTATGGACAGCATAGAGCCTATAGTTAGCAAAACTGTATTGTGTACTTCAAAATTTACTAGTATTTATTTCTTCATCGCAATAATTCTTCTCACTTCTGGCCATTGAAATAAATGAGTGAATGTCAGTAAATTGATTCATGAAGGAAAACTTAGTTCGTTTAATGTTATTGAAAAATGATCTAGGGATTAATGGTCATTTAAGAGCATTTTTCCTTGAATTAGGAGTGAAAGGTATAAGGTGAGGTTTCAGTGATAAACAGTATGGTTGAACAAGTTAAAATATTTTTTGTAGGATGATAGTAACGCTAAGATATTTCACAAAGTATGACAATGAATTCAGCAAAGTTAGAGGGAGAAAATATGTCTTTTAGTGTTGTATAGGACTAAAATAAGAACTCCAACTGTGATTTGTTGTATCATAAAATATTTATTCTACTTACAGTTAATTCTCATCTTTTCACATAGACTTTTCGTATTTTTTACTTCCTAACAGAAATAAAATTCTGGCTGCCAAACAACTTACTCTAGTTGCTTTTCTTTTCATTAAGCACTAAAAATTATTTTATCCCTAATAAATACATTTTCATCTATTAGTTTAATAATTAGACTTTAAAATGTAAATATGTTTTATGTTGTATTGATCAGGTAGTCACAAGTATTTAATAATTAAAGCATTTTTAATTATTAAAGAATTATGTATACTAAGTATATTCATGTTGTATTGATAAAAGTGGTAACATTATTAATTGTAATAAAAATTAATGCAGAAAAACATTTTTTAACAAAGCACCTTATTGTCACAGGAAATAAAACACATAAACACTGTAATCTATATTTAGCAATTTGTTAAATTAATATGGTAGCTTTCATCAATCATGTTATCATTTGCCATATATTTTCCTGAATTCTTGTATGTGTTAGTTCATTTATTCATCGCAACTTTAGGAGGTAGGTGTTATTGTTATACTAGTCCCATGTCATGGTTAAGAAGTCACTCTGGTTCGTGATTTCTTAACCATGACATGGGAATAACAATAACAGTGACTTTGCACCCTTGCCTGAGCTCACGCAACTTTCTAGCCCGAGTTGAGTAGAGAACTACATTTAGGAAGAAGGGATGTTCTTAAGTCAAACAGTAATTCCCTGGTTCTTTCTAACCCTCTGTCACCCACTGAGTAATCCAACCTGTATTTCATTAGGTCACCATTTTTCCTTAACTTAAGCATGTTTAATAAGTGTTAATTATTAAGAAGAATATTAGAGGTTATGATGACTATGTTATAGAGTAGTTATCTAACTTTTTTAAAGTGGTACTTATTTATAAAACATTTTTGTAGTAATTATTATTATTTTTTGCAATGATTTGCAATTCCAAAGGAGTCAAGATGGAATACTGCGTGAAGGAGATTAGTGATATGTTAGTGCTAAGAAAATTGAAATTAGGAAAAAAAGGTCACCTTTGCTCTTGCAGAGTCATACTGGGGCACTATAAGAAACTGCCGGAGTCCTGTGCTCCCAAGTGCTTTGTTTTACTATCCACTACCAATCAGAGCACATGCTCAATGATGTCATACATTATCATGTAGAAAATTGATAGGCTGTAAATAATTTTCATCTACCATAGATGCAAATTAACTCTGAAAAGTATAGAAGATAAACCCAAAGTTACATTTATATTTTCCTTGTGGTACATTCACCAACTCTGTAGCAAACTTAGAAAACATTACAGTATTACTTTCCTGAGCAACTATATAAATCTTTTCTTCAAATATTCTTTGAAGCAAATTTACCATTCTGCTAATTCCCTCATTGATATTCTTTGAAGCAAATTTACCATTCTGCTAATTCCCTCATTGATGCATTACATTGTTGACACGTTTATTTCATATGTGTGCATAACATCTTTCAAGATTTTTGAAAGTTATATTTTAACATTGATCCTGTATTTCGTTTATACATGTTTGCAAATAAATGGATTTGGGAACACGCTCTTCCCTATAATCCCAGTGCTTGAGTAGTATGTAATTATTTAACTATTTAATGTATTATGTTGAATATTAATGATAGCATTTAGTTATAAATGCTAATGCTTTATGAGTATTTTAATAAATAAAAGCATTTCACATTTACTCATGTGTAATAATGAATGCTATGCACAAATGCAATACCTTTTGACTTCTATAAGGTAAAAAAATGCATTTCTTTTCATTAAAAATACAAGCATTAGACGAAAATAATCTTAGTTTAATATCCTGGTCATATTCTAAGTTGTTTTTTCCTTTTATTGGTATGAAATCAGGAGAGATACTCTTTTTTTGTTTTTTTTTTTAAAGATTGGCACCTGAGCTAACATCTGTTGCCAATCCCTTTTTTTCTTCTTCTTCTCCCCAAAGCCCCTCAGTACATAGTTGAATACTCTAGTTGTAGGTCCTTCTGGTTGTGCTATGTGGGACACAGCCTGAGCATGGCCTGATGAGCAGTGCCATGTCTGCCCCCAGAATCCAAACCAGCGAAACCCTGGGCCGTCAAAGCAGAGAGCATGAACTTAACCACTCAGCCATGGGGTCGGCCCCAGGAGAGATACTCTTGAATTAAGCAACATTAAATACATTTTAAGAATAAAAATGATGAACAGATAATACAACAAAAATTCTACATATGAAATTTGAATTCATATTATAGGTCCAAGCATACTTATTATTAAAGTTATTCAGAGTTTGAAATTTGAATTTTGCAGGAATATAAGTACACTTATTAATAATACAATAATAACAATATTACAATATGATAAATACAAAATTTTTAGATTTTTTAATATTCAGCACAGTTTTTAGATTTGGCATTTCAACTAATAAATACATGAGTTCATTTTCAGAGTTGCATAGACAATGAAATTTGAAAAAATTTTGAATAAAGAATTATACCATTTTTATTTTGAATATGAACAAGTAAACACACTCATATCAGTTAATGGAATTATATACTATTTTAAATGTAAATACTTGTATTAACAAATAAGTATGCCAGTGTGGGGACTGGAATTGGCCACCCCAAGATATGTCTCTTTGGCATGAGGATTATTTGAGGCTGATTGCTTTTGATAAACTGGGACAGGGAAGGAGGCTCTGAAAAGTAGAACTTGCTTGCCCTTTGTTAGGAGACATTTACATTGTAAAGGAAATCTCTATCTGTAAAGGTGCCTCCCTCTCTGTACCAGGAAGAAGAAAGGAGATGACCTTGTCTCTAGAAACTCTTAATCGATGGGGAAGGCAAGAACTTAAATCTACATTTTGTTTACAGTGCGTGTCTGGTAACCTCCTGTAACTGACTTCCCTCCCCCTCCCAACTTTGGCATTTCTTTAAGGATTAAGCATCTTTCCTTAGGCTAGGAACTGATTGCTGCACTCTCCTGTGACCACCCAGCTCGAGACAATACACTTGACTCCTGCTACGCCCTGCAAGATAGCAGACCATTACCTACTGTGTCCATCAAGTGCTGTGCCAACAGGGCAATCTTGTGACTATTGTGGGAGGGACATTTCAATCATATGTGAAATATCCTGTTTGGGGGTATATAACCACCCTGTGCACCCCACTTCTTCAGTGCCCCTTCTTCCTTCAGGAAGAAAGGCCCCGGGCCATGATTCCTCATAAAGCTTTGTTTAATTTTCTCTTGCTATTCTGTCTCATGTGAATTTAATTCATTCTCCAGCCAGACGAACCCACATTTAGGTAGAGGAAAGGTCTTCCTCCCTACACAGGTCTTGTGTGCAATTGAGACTAATAAGTGCATCAGTGCTTATATGGAGATATTATGATTTTTGAATTTGAACAAATAAGTACCAGTGTTATTTGCCATCTGTGCTAAACGCACCAGAGCTTGTATTAGGAGTAATTTTCCATTTGAATTGAAATAGGAACCAAGTTCATTTGTGTTTTTTGAAAACTAATCAAAGAAGAACATGCGTGTTATTTGGAAATCTGAATGTGTATTGTAAATTGAATCAATAAGAATATCATTGTCATCTGGAAGTCAAGCTAGTAAGTGTATTGTTTTAGGAGGTATTTAGTTTTTAAATTTTGAACAAATAAAAATCACAGCTTCATATAAAGTTTGAAATAATAAATTTACCAGTATTTATTATCAAAGTTATTTGGATTTTGGAAGTTGAATTATAACTTGAAATAAGTAAAGTGGTGCTATTTCAGATTAGAATTTATAGGTCAAGTATTGTTATTTGAAAATTCGAATAAGTGGATTGTGTTATCTGGGATTTGAATTAAGTGCAGCAGTGCTTTTTACAAGAGATATTGGAATATTGGAATTTAACTTGAAATATGAATGAATTAGTAGACCAGTGTTATTTGGAATTGGAATTAATATATGTACCAGTCTTTCTAATGGTCTTATTTGTGTTTTTGAATTTTAACTAGAAATTCAAATAACGAATACACTAGTTATATTAGAAATGTGAATATTTAGAAACATGAATATTTAGAAATGTGTTATTTAGAAATAAATCTGCATTTGATTATTTAGAAATGTGAATTTGCATTTAATACAAATTGAATTCAAATCAGTGAGTACACCAGTATTATTCAGAATTGCAGGAAGTAAGTGCACAAGTATGTGTTATGGGATTTACCTGGATTATGGAATTTGAACTGAAATTTGAGCTAATAATTAACCAGTGTTATTTGCATTTAGAACTAACAAGATTGTTATTGGGGTTACTTGGATTTTGAAATTTCAACTGAAAATTTCAATTGGAAGTTCCAGGCTGTTATTTGGAATTTGAAATTTACATTATTATTGAATCAATAAATATACGGTGTTATTTGTAATGAAAGTGAAAAAGTACACCAGGCCTGCTTAGGTTATTCAACTTTGGGATATGAATTGAAGTTTCAAGTAAATGTGCACCAGTCTTAATCAGGATTTGGAATAATACGTGCATCCCACAGTGCTTATTATCAAATTTATTTGAATTTTAAAATTGTCATTGGAATTGGAACTAATAAGTTAAACGGAGTTACTTGGGATTTGAGCAACTAAGTGCACCAGTGTTTTGTTTTGTTTGTTTTTAATTTTTTGATTTGGGGAACTTGAATTAGAATTTAAACAAATAAATACAGCACAATCATTTTTAATTCCCCTGAATCAATGTACTAGTATGTTTTATCAGAATTAATTAGTAAGTAAACCATTGTTATTTTCCATTTGATCTAACAAGGAAACTAATGTTATCTGAAATTTGAATATATATACTACTGTTCTTTGGAATTTGAATAGATAAGTGGAATAATGGTTACTATTGGAGACGTTTGTATATTGAAATTTTAGTTGAAACTTGAACTGATAATTACACCACTATTTGGTATTGGTTCTGTTCTTGTTATGGGTGTTATTTGGATTTGGGAATTTAAATTAGAATTTGAGTTGATAAGATGACCACCGTTGTGAGGAATTTAGTCAGAGATTTCTTGGAATTTGAAATTCTAACTGAAAATTAAGCTAATAATTAGAATATGTACTAATGAGTACACCAGTCTAATTCTAATTATTAGTTAATAAGTTCATCACTACTTGTTATCCCTTTTTTTTGAATTTTAATTGGCATTTGAACTGACAATTATTATACCAGTTATTTGGAATTAGAACAAATAAGTTTACCAATACTTGTTATCACTGCTGTTTGGACTTCGGATAACAAATTGGAACTTGAATTTATAAGACAACCAGTGTTATTTACAATTTGAGTCAATAATTATGCCATTTCTAGGAATCAGAGATATTTGGATATTCCAATAGGAATATAAACTAATAAGCACATCAGGGCTAATTAAAATTTGAACCTAGTTCATGCATCTATGCTTGTGAATAGACTGTTGACACTTTGGAATTGAAATGGCATTTGAGTTATAAGTCCACCTGAGCTTGCTATTGAAGGTACTTGCATACTGGCAACGTGATCTAATATATACATTGGTGTTATTTGAAATTTGAATAAATGCATCAATGCTTGTAATCAGTTTTCTTTGCATTTTTGGATAGGAATTGAGATATGAATTAAGCAAATCAGTCTCATTTGGAATTTGAAATGAAAGGTAAACCCTTGTAGTTTGGAATTTAAATAGAAATGCATGTTATATGAAATCTTGTAATGGAGATACTTAGGTATTGAAATTGGAACTGAAATATGGACTACTAAATACATAGGTACTATTTGGAGTTTGAACACAGGGTCGCCATTGATTGTTATCACAGTTCTTTGAATTTGATCTATTGATCACAATTTAAACTCATAATTACAATGGTGGTATTTGGAATTCCACGTAATAAGTGTTCCAGTGCTGGTTTTGAATCTATTTGGATGTTAGAATTTGATTCTGAATTAATAAGCCCACCAGTGTTGCTTATTATTTGAGCTAATATGTGCACCAGTGATTGTTATAGGAGATATTGAAATACCAGAAATGGAAATGGAATGTGAACATAGCTACACATCAGTGTTATTTTGAATTTGAGCTAATAATTGCAACAGTGTGTATTATCAGAGATATCAGATTCTGGATTTTAACTGAAATAAGAACTAAGGATTACACCAATGTTATTTGAAATTGGAACTAATAATAGTTGTAGTGCTTGGTACTGATGCAACTTGGATTTCAGAATTTGAATTTGAATTTGAATTAAGAAGACCACAAGTGCTATTTGAAATTTAAGTTAATAAATGAGTTAGTGTTGGTTATGGATAAGTTAATATATAAATAGAAATTAGAAGCAGGACACAAAATAATAAGTACAATAGTGCTATTTGGAGTTGAAAATTGTAAGAGTACTGAAGCTGAGTACCTGAGGGTTATTGTAGATATTCATTAAGAACATGATTGCGTTTTGACCTTATTCCCAACATGGACATAGATGAATCTGGTCAATTTGCTGTTTTCTGGTTTAACTTGAGGGGTGACTTGAGTGTCAAGAATTTGTGAGTTTGTTTTGCAGAAGAGAATGCCAAAGGGAAGGCTGTGATCACTGGATGGCTGGCCCACAGCAGCCAGGCACCCAAACTTGAGATTAAGAAGTTCGGTATCAATACCAGTATTCTCAGTCTTATTTGGTCCTTGAGATTTGAATTGGAAATTGAAATAATAAACATACTAGTGTTATTTGGAATATTTAATTAGTATTATAATTTGATCCAGTAAGTGCACTGGTGTTATTTAGAATTTGAGTGAATTAGTGTGTCAGTGCTTGCTAACTGGGTTATTCAGGTTTTGAAATTTGAATTTGAATTTGAAATAAGTATCCCAATCTTACTTGGAATTTTAACTAGTAAGTCCACCAATACTGGTTTTCCAATATATTTGTTATTCAGACTTTGATTTGGAATCATGATTATAGGTGCATAGTGTTATTGGGAATTTGAATGAAAAGTATACTTCTGCTTATTGTGGGAGAGTTCTCATTTTGTGCGATAAGTAGCACTGGCTACTTATAAAATCTTTACCTACTAAGATTAATCTTATTTCATTATAGCATCAACTCTTCCAGACCATCCATTTCACTCTTTCTATTAGTTAGCTTCTATAGGACTGATAGGTGTCTAAACATTGACATCATATTACAATTCAATTTCAAGACTTGTCAAAAAAGCAGGGCTTTATTTAGATTTTACAAGTGATACTAGATAATTATTTGAATCTCATGCAAAAATCAACAAACGGGAAATCTCTGAGTTCAATTAGTAATTAATAGTAGGAAATGGGGATGTGATAGAATGGGAAACTCAACTAGAAAGATTAGGATCTCAAAGGATTGAGAGAGAGACTTTTGGAAGAGTATTGGAAAGCCATTTTTCATTTTGTGTTACAACTATACAGATTCTTATGTTATCCTTTGAAAATTCATACACTCATTGACGTGTGTTTCATCATTCTGGCTGACATTGATACCAACTGAAACTACCAACAATGCAGTCTCTCATGTAACCATATACATGCCATTACCATGACTTAAATGATGTCAATGATAAGCAAAGGATATTTATTTTCATACTTTTAGTTTTGCAGAATAATTCTCAATTTTTAAACATCTCACTTGGGGAGGGCAGGCTAACATTCTCAAAGGGTACATTTTGAGCAGTCTTTTATTGTTACAAACTATACTAGGATGACGAAGACTGCTTGTACTAACTTTCAATATTTCCAGGCAATGTATAGTGAAAAGGATAGTCCCTGGAGAATTGGAAGAGAGGAAAATATCTAATAACAAGTGCCAACCAGTGAATGTCGAATTCTGTATATGACATGAGAAACACAAAAATAAAAGACACCCAAAGAATATCTCATTCTGCTTATTTTACAGGATATATATGAATGTGAATAGCAATTAATAATTGCTATTGATATGAACGTCAAATTGCCAGAGACGTATATCAAATTATGCACACTGTAAATGCCATCCATTGAAAACAATATTGCAGACATTGCTCTGTGGAAAATAATCCAGAATGTGCAAGATATTTATCTAAAAAATTATTAATACATGTCACCAAATTCTAGTGAAGAGCTCAGATGGGGATATGGTACCACTGAGAAAACAAAACTTTGTTTACCATATGAATAGATTATTCACCCTTATCTAGAGTAAATTTGGAAAGCTGAAAATGTATTCAACTATCTGGACAGCTTCTTATTTCACTAAAAACCAAATTTACTGCCCATTAATCATATATTTCTGACTTTCTCAAATTTATATACAGCACAATTACCTTAAAAACAGATTTTGAACGGACAAGAATAGTCCTGTTTTTTGTTTGTTTGTTTGTTTTGTTTTTTTAAAGATTGGTACCTGGGCTAACAACTGTTGCCAATCTTCCTTTTTTTTTTTTTAAGGATTGGCACCTGGGCTAACAACTGTTGCCAATCTTTTTTTTTTTTCTGCTTTATTTCCCAAACTCCCTCAGTACATAGTTGTATATCTTAGTTTCAGGTCCTTCTAGTTGTGGGATGTGGCACGCTGCCTCAACATGGCCTGACTAGTGGTGCCATGTCCGCGCCCAAGATCTGAACCCTGGGCCGCCGCAGTGGAGCGTGTGAACTTAACCACTCGGCCACGGAGCCGGCCCCAAGAATAGTCTTGTTTTAATGTCCTTTCCCCTGAAAAGCAAGTCATTTATGGGTAGATTAACATGTTTAATGTGTTTTAAGAGAGACACAATTGTTCATATCATAAAAGGCAAATCGTACATGTGACAATCACCCTGATGAGTGTTGCCACCTAAAATCTTATCAGCACTGAAATTTCTTCTCAGCCTAAGAATCCTCCATGCTTCAGAGAAGGAAAACATAATGAACAAAATAAAACATATTGAATAATTTTCTGTAGCACATAGCGACGTTAGAAAATATTTTAAAAAATTAAATGTGACTGAAATGATCTGTAGTCATATTTAAATACAGACCATCTTCTATTTATTTTTCTAGCTTTGTTCCTGTGGTTTATTTGATCATAATTGGCTATTTTATTTATTTAGCAAACATCTACTGGGTGTCTTAAAAGGCGCTAGATACTAAGCTACAAGAGGAAAGCCAATATGGATAAGACACATCACCTGCCAAAAATGAGATTATAATCTAGTAAAACATAAAAACATGGAGACCTGTAGGATGGTTTTGAAACTGGCTCAACACAAGGTTGACATAAGGGATACCAAACTGTAGAAAAGAGACCATGTCGTAACTTTGAATGACCTCTGACTAACTAACCCAGCTGGATTTGCACACCCCAGGAAATCCACCTGTTCTGTAGATTTTATGACCCCAGCTAGTGCATATTCCTCCTAGCTGTGAGAAGACCATAACTTCGTTCTTTTGAGTTCCTTAGGAATGTGATGGCCCCCCAAACACAGAGTCTATGCTGATAGTCATCGTCAATGACAACTGAAAAATCTGGTGTGGCAACTCCCAGTCTATAACACCAGAGGGTCGACATTCCTAACCCTCTCCCCTATAATCCACTGGCCTATATAACTGCTTCAAGATCCTATGCCCCTTAAGATGGTTCTTTTGGATGTTAGTCAACCATCTTCCCTCTTGCTAGCAAGCTGTAAGAAAATGCCCTTTCTCTGCCACCATCTTGCCTCTTGATGATTGGCTTTTGTCTCACAGTGAGCAGATCATGCCTTTTGTGCGGTAACAGTTTTTCTGCCTCAGAGTGTATGTGTAAACATGGTATAGAAGCTCCAAGGAGGGACTGTCTCCAACAAGGGCACCAGGAAACGTAAGTAGAGCCCAAAAGGACAAGGTTATGACAGCAGAAAGTAAGTCAATTTTCTCCTTCAGAAGGTTGCAATTATTTGTGAAATTACATTGAATCATTCTCTGTGAAACTCAGCCATCAGAGATGTGTGCACACTCTTCATTTAATGAAGGGATGGAATAAAATTTCTATTTAGATAAATAGTATTCTCTTACATTCTCTAAAGTTTAATTGTAGACATGTTGAGGATACATTTAATGTACATATATTTCTGTGATTTTATGTCTTTTCATTATATTGATGCAACAGGAGTAAAAAAAATAAATACCTGAAGTTTTGGTAAGAAAATGTTTGGAAAATGCCAGATGATTAAAATTAGGCTGCACATTTCAATCATTCACTTTCTGTTATTTTTATTGACCTAGAAAATTGAGAATAAAAGAAAACACTTTTTTCTTGGATTAAAATTGAGTAAGCCATGAAAAAATAATCACAGTTTGCTTATTTTACTGATTTTGAGAGCCTGCGAATAAACTGACAAAAAGTAAAAACAGTAACAATACCCAATACATCTTATTCAGGGTGTACTCTGGACTTTAAACCATGTGAAGTTTTAATCAGTTTATGTCAGAGAACTCCAATAATTATGCACGCACATTTGAAAGCTAAATGAGGTTGAACTCACCGAGTCCTATGACAATTATGTTACCATCCTAACCAAACTTACGTCTATTGGATTCCAAGACCCCTATTCCGCAACAGCTTTGGAAATTAGAACAGCAAGATAAAGCTTTTAAAACAGCGCTGGAGGGGACTACTTTATTTGTATATTTAATCATAAGAGGGGAAAATATAAGAGAAAGCCTCAAATCTGTAGCTTATACAGTTGAATTTCCTAAATGTACCTAAACAATTTGTTTTACTTGGAATCAGCATGTATACAGTGTTCTCTTTTATTTTGAACACCAAATGCCTCAGATAAAGTCAATGGGTTTGATAAATAATTGCATCATATAAAATGTGTATATTTAGCAAAACACCCAACTTTAATAATCAGCAGTGGTATTATAATTTGGTAGAGCATAAAATCCATTGAATTCAAGGTCATTTCCAATATATTGCCCCTACACTGATGAATAAGACATCATCATTAGACTCGTATTTCAAGAGGAAAATTATGCGTACCACATATAAATACAGATTTAGGACTATATACTGAGCAAAGAATATGCTGAGGGCCATTAGTGGCCCTGGGCTTTTTGCATGAAAGGCATCATTCTGACCTCTGATTTGTGAAGAGCAGAGGTAGATTTGCACCTTAACAGGTAAGAACATAGGTGAGAGAAGGGAGAGGGAAATCCGTGCAAAGGAAAGGATTTAAGAAAGATTCAAAGAATTTTGTGTACAAGGGATGTTACATGAATGACAAGGTCTGTTCTGAAGATGATACCAGCAAGTACTCGCCACCTGATGGGCATAGAAGCCAATACTGCGGCACACCGGTCTTTGACAGGAGAAGCAGTTTACTACGAAATCGATTGGTAAGGAGACAGAAAGATTATCTCCCCAATCCAGGGTATGGTGCAAGGTTTAAGGGATCAGGGAGAACAGGCTGGTAGGCAAAGCCCTGGCAGATGAGTGTTGATTGGCAGATCAAAATTTTCTCTTTTGCGTATGCTATGCTCCTGGCTGGCTCACTACCCCTGAAAAAGAGCTTTAACATTCTGTTGTTAAGATGAGGTCAGCACAGTAAATAAGGGTAAAGTTGTTGTGTAGATTTAAGTCATTGCCTTCTCTATTGGTAAGAGTTTCAGGAGATTTAGTCATCCTTTCCTGCGTGGCACAGAGAGGAAGGCACCCTTACAAATGGAGATTTCTCTTATAAATGTAAATTTCTCTCGTAAATTTCCCTTACAGACGGTAACTTCTACTGGATTTTCAGAGTTTTTCCTGTGTCCTCTGCTTCTTAAAAATAATCATCCTTAATAATTCTTATGCCAAAGAGGCATATTTGGGGTAGCAAATTCTGTTCCCAGTCCTGTGGTTACAAAGAGTTTATATAGTTGGTGAATGAGACATAAATTTGGCAATTTACACAAGTAGGAAATTAGGGACAGCCAGGAATTTCAGATGCAAACAAACCAAACCAAAACCAGCAAAAAACTTTGAGCTTATTTTGTGAAAAACTGGAGGAAAGGGTGGAGAATTATAATCCATATATAATGAGGAGGGACACAATATATAACATTGCTCATATAGTCCCCTCTACACTCAATCCTATATCCATTTTTTTCCCCATTATGAGACATTTAGAATTTTTGGTAGTTTTGTCTTGGAGACATATCTAGTCCTTTACATACAACTCGAGTAAAAGTGGTAATGATACAGGCTCAACACAAGGTTGACATAAGGAAAGCCATATTGTAACTTTGAACGACCTCTGACTAACTAACCCAGGTGGATATGCACCCTCTAGGAGAGCTACCTGCTCTGTAGATTTTATGAGCCCTGCTTGTGTATGTACCTCTCAGCTGTGATAAGACAATAACTTTGTTCTTTTGAGTTCTTCAAGAATGTAATGAGCCCTGGACAGAGAGTCTATGCTGATAGCCATCATCGATGACAACTGAAAGATCTGATGTGGTGACTCCCAGTCTGTAATACCAGAGGGTCAGCATTCCTAACCCCCTCCTCTATAACCCACTGGCCTATGACAAATAGAAATGGCAAGCAGTAGGACATATTGGAGTATATGAGGAAGCCATGTGATGTAAACCTAATTCGGCCTGACTTTGTTTTTTCCAAAAGGGCCTGACTGTGGCCATCGAGCACACATTGTATATCTGCTTTAAACATTTCCTATGGCAAAAACAAACAGCCTTAAGGTAAAGGTGCAACTTCCCCCTACATTGGCATTTCCTTAGGGATAAGCATCTTTCCTTAGGCTAGGAACTGATTGCTGTGCTCACCTGTGACCACCCAGCTTGAGACAAAAGACCTGCCACCCCGCTGTGTCCACCGAGACAGACCAACCTACTGTGTCCATCAATCGCTGTGCCGACAGAGCAGTCTTGCGACTATTGTGAAAGGGACATTTCAATCATATGTGAAACATCCTATTTGGGGGTATATAACCTCTCTGTGCACCCCACTTCTTGCATGCCCTTTCTTCCCTGGAAGAAGGGCCTCAGGCCATGGTCCTCACATTTAAGCTCAGAATAAACTCACCCAAATTTTCATTTATAGATTGGTTATGGATTATTTTCGTCGACACCTATATAACTGCTTCAAGATTCTGTGCCTCCTTAAGATGATTCTTTAGGATACTAGTTCCCCCATCTTCTGATTTGCTAGCTTATTGCTTAATAAAATGCCCATTCCCTGCCACCATCTTGCCTCTTGATGATTGGCTTTTGTCTTGTGGTGAGCAGATGGTGCCCTTTGTGTGGTAACACTAACTACCCTGATAGCCAATCAGAGCAACAATTGTATTCAGGGAAACAAAAAATGGATATTCAACTCCCAAAGCTTTGGCAAACCATGGAGATTCATACTGAAGCCTTCAAGGGAGACACAGATTACCTGGTATGCCACTACACATGCTTTCTAAACTTCCTCTCTAAATGCCTCACTTCCCAACACCTGGGCAACTGCAACCTCCTTTTTTCAAAACACTTGCTCAAATCTCCTTTGAGTTTCTAAATTTTTCATTCAGTTTCACTCCTTATTTTTATTTTAGTACAACTTGTCTTATTATATGAAACAATACAGGGCTATCTGAATTTCTCAAATTTAATTTGTTTCCTGTTCTTCTAAAGAATATGCAAACCAGCATTGAACTGAACCAAACCTATATTCTTGGTATAAACTGCAGCCAACCTCAAGCCCCAAACCATATTATTGCTGTGGGGAGAGCTGCTTTTTTTGTTAACATGACTTGATCTAACCATTGAGGGGAAAAAAATAATAATAGTCAACTTACATTGGAAGCCACATAAGTTGGAAATGCCATTATTTCAGCCATTTGTGATGAGTGCAATACATTTACATTGGAACTTTTGGGATCTCCAAATATTTCCCACATTAAGAGGCGGTTGGGTGACTCAATTCATCTTGTCACTGCGTTAGGAGAAAGCATTACAAAATACATAGTGTTTGTGCATAATGGGAACTTCATAACTGTTGAATCAATGCATGACATAAAATTATCAAATCTGATTTTGGTGAAGCCAAATGCATTCTAAAATTACAGGGAAGACTGAAGACCAGCCTTCAAAATTTCTAAATGAGCCCTCAAATATGGATATCACAATAGAAATTAGGTTTCTGGTATCATGTCAGTTATGGAACAGGTTTCTTATCTAAACCAGTATGAAACTCTCAGTTGACTTATATCTTATATTTTTGTTAACTCTGGAGAATAATCCTGATGATCCTTAGAACATGCTGTTACTGGTCTTCGGGTTTTTGTTGTCCCCCAGGATAGAAATCAAGAGAGACAACAAATGGGGGTAGAAAAGTTACAGTTTATTAGCTTTTGTGCAAGGGAGGCACAAAGGAGCTGGTGCAGAAAGGAAAGGGGCAGGTGACTGGCTTCTTAGGGTTCAGGATTATGGGGCTTTTATGAGGCCCAGGTTGGGGAGGAATGCCTCGTCATGGCATGTGGAGGTGAGGTTTTCCTTGCACTTCCACTGTTGTTCGACATGCCACCACATGCGTTGCATGTATCGTTAGCATGCTAGCTCTCCACCCCTGGATGGGTGTGATCTTTTACTATAGTAATGGGGCTAGGATCACCTTCAGACAAACATTTCTGGTTGCTACTGCACATTGATAAGCCCAGGAAGGTTGCAAAGCTGCAGAATGTGGATCTTAGTGGTCTCTGTTTGATTCTCTTAGCTTGCGAATTGGTTAGGGATCTTATCTTGCTGGGCCAGGGACCTTGTGGTTGATCCTATCTTATTAGGCTGGTTCCTGTCTCAACACTTGTCCCTTTTTCAAAAGTTTAAGCAACCTGTTTGTTGTTTCCACTCTTGTAAAACAAGAGTGGACCTAGAAAGTGTCCAAGTTAGCGTGAAGATTGAGAAAAGCATTTGTAAATGCTTTGTTACCATTTTAAGCCTACAATTTGTATCTGGAGACATTTTGCTAGTTTAAAGTTTCACCTGCTGTTTTTCGAGTTGTATCCCTGGCGTGATAAGTGTTTACTGGAACATTCATTTGTATCCAGTTTTTATAATACTATTTTCATTAATGAGGAGATGCACATCAATTGTTTTTGCACACTTATCTAGAAATTGGTTTCCTTTGACAAGAGATTTTCACATATTGAGGTATATGGGGTAACTGTTTGAGTTCAAAACTGATTCGGCTTGAACTAAAGAAGCCTGACTTATGGCCTATCAAACATATGTTGTACATTTGCTTTAACCATTAAAGAATGCTCTCTCTTCAGAATGCATACTTCCCCTCCTACACTCTAACAGTAATACCTATATTAGTTACTTTCCTGACATCAGGGTCACATCGACCTGCTAATTTGCAATGAAATGACTCTTTGAAACTTCGATGAAAATGTATCCTGGGTGTGTTTAATGTATGTTCTTTGTTCTAAAAAGATATAAGGCTGTACTGAAACCATGCTTCTCTGGAATGCTTTCTAAAGCCTTCCCAGATTATAATCCTCACTCTGGCTCAAGGAAAACTCACCCTATTTCTCTTATCTATAGAATAGTTATTGCTATTTTGTGTTGACACTTTCTTAACCAATGCTTCATTTGGCTTCTCCTATTTCAGACTAAGGAAATTCCTTCTCAGGCAAGGGTGAGCTCGCAAAGTAACAGTAGATTGTAGAAGAAATGCAGGTCAAAAATACATCAGCAGTGTTCATTAATAACAAGAAGAAATATGTTACGTAATCTTTTCATAATTAATCCATCCTCCCATAGTGATCAAAAAGATGGGATGAGATAATAGTGTCTTGTTTACAATCTTCTGTTTAACTCTAGTCTACGTGAAATTTTCCAAATTTAACCTGAAAAAGAAAAGATAGAACATATCGAATTTGAAAGGGTCTTGCTGTGATTTCATATTGAACTTGTTAGAGGAGCCTCCTTAATAAATTAAAATATGTTCATTATAAAAGTTGACGGACATGCATCTTTCTCATAGTTTTATCTGAAACAGAGATAAAAATCTATGTCAGGGAAGAGTAGAAATTTTTGCCAATGCCCACATTCACATGTAAAAATCAATGAGGCTACTTTCATGATTAGTCTCCGAAATCTTCTCATTTCTATTTAGCAGTATTCAGAGAGGCACAGCCTGGTGTCCTGGTGACAAGAAGTTATCTGTAGGTGATAGGACCGAAGCTAACCATTCCTGGCAGTGTTGTCTTTCTCCCTGACACCAGAATTTGGGGATCCTTGAGTTCACCCTGTCTCTCTTGAGCTGGACGACCAGCACAGGTGCAGTCTAGAGGTGCAGCTGCCGAGTGCGTGCTGAGGCCCAGCCAGGTCTCCTGCGTCACGCACCTGCTCACACCCCGAGTGGCCTTGGTCTTTGACCTCCAAGGGGCAAATGAGTGACTTTGTGCACATTCTTGAATTATCTCTGATCCCACCATGGCACAGCGCTTTTGCTACTAAATAAATGGTGTCTTGAGTTAGAAGTGGGGTGACACGTAGCTTTTGCCAGAAGATGGCCAAAGTCAAGGATTTGTGCACTTTCAAGACGGAACTGAGATACTGTAGACCTATGAAATGGAGGCAAGGACAATTAAGAGAGAAAGAAGAAGGCAGAATTAGGACAGCAGAGAGGAAAGCAAGTCCACCCTGGCGGTCCCTGATTTACAAGGACATTTGCTGTCAGAAGGGCAGGCAGTGCCTAATTAGGACTGTTGGAATCTCAGAGACTGTTACGGCAAAGCATACCTGATAGAAATACTAAAAATGACAACAAATAATGGGGGTGGGTGACAGATGGTTTAATCTACAAAGCCACATTGCATTTTATTCATAGAAAGCTTTTATTAAAATGACTTCTCAAAGTGTATAGTTAACTTAATCACCTTTCCTGCTCATCTTGAATGGTCACTGAATAGTCATTTCGGAGTGAATGAAATGGTTTAAATGCTTTCTTTTCTTTTATTGGTGATTTCTGTTTATGAGGGTAATGGAAGGGGCACAGTAATATAAAATAGACATGTACATAATTGCCACTTGCTAAGGTGAACATTATAAACAAAACCCGATATCCCTTAAAACTAAGTAGCAAAATGTTGCTGAATAGAAAGACGTCATTTTCTACTACCTTGAGTACAATTATTGCCAACTTGATAACTGAACATTTCACCTCCTTTAGGAATGAACGGCTGTGTGCATGATTTACAGGTGACCATTAGAACCGTATAGTTATTATCTTTGGAAATATAATATGGACGTTTCTTTATTTATTAATTTCACCAAGTATTTAATGAATATCTTATGCAGTTTATTTCAAATGAGAATTGCAGCCTTCAAGTAGCCTTATTAATATTGTAATGATTTAAAAAAATAAAACTTTTGAAAGATCGTGTTTTTCATCTGTCTCATGTGAGTATCTTTTAAGAATCTGATATTATGTACATCTAATTATAACAAAATTAATCTAGGATAATTTTATTAAATGATATAATTTATCAAAAGGGCGTGCTGATCTTCCTGTGTTTTAAATTAATGTTGTGGTTTACTTATAGCTGTTCATATATTTATATTTTTTCCTTTTAATCACTGTGTTGAGGAGGAAGAACATTTCCTCAATCTGCTCTAGGTCCTTCTGGCTGGGCTGTGAATTAAATGGACATGAGACAGAATAACAGGAGAAAATGAAACAAAGCTTTATAACGTGTATACATGGGAGAGACCCTGGAAAACTGAGTAACTCACCAAAATGGCAGAGGTTCTCATCTTAAATACCGTCTTCAGCTAAAGACAAAGGAAGATGTTGGGGGTGGTGATTTGGGTCTTCAAAAGGGAGGAAGGCAATTCACATGGAAATGGAAAAGCAAATGTTTAGTAAATAGAACTTTGATAAGAGTAAGGCTTAGAAAGACCCTTCCATTCTAACAGATACCCAGAGTTATCTATGGTGATGGCATATCCTCAGGACAGGCCTCTATTTAAAATTTCTTTTAGGCAGTTAGAGAGAAGGTCAAAGTTTCTTTCAGAGTCTTTAAAAATAATCAATTCAAGGCAAAGAGATACATTTTGGGGTGGCCAATTCTGATGCCCCACAACTGCTTTACCTAAATTTGTCTATAATGTGCATTCAAAGTTAAATTGCAATTATTTTGCCTTTCCCATGCTAATTTCCTCCATAAAGCCCTGGAAGAAAATATATTTGAATTTGTTGGTTTTTACCATTATTGTATTATTGGTCAATGCCTATTAAATGGCAAGGGAGTCAGATAATTTTTTCTGTAGGACGTTATTTCTTTGGTGGCTAAACTGGAGGTAATTTTTACTGAAATGATATGTTTCTCTACAAAGAATATGTATTTCAAACTTCACAGTATGTTTGTGTGTGTGTGTGTATGTGTGCTAAGTATATATAAAATATAGGTAAGTTAAACTTCTAACATATAGGAGTATATATACCTATCTACATCTACAGCTATAATTATATCTATATAAGAATAGAATGTCTGAGTCATAGAATTATTTTCAACTTTTGTTGGCACTGCTAAAATGTTTTCTAAAGTGGTTATTCCAATTGGAATGTGAAGCATAGGAGAGCATTAGGCATTTTGCATCCTCGTTGCGGATACTTGAGATTGTTACTCTGGGAGATGGTGTCTGAGTATGGTATTCATACACATTACATGTATGACTAACGATGGCATTTTGATATCCTACTAAGTGAAGTGCCTATATTTTATTTTTTTATTAAGTAGCCTGCTTTTCTATAATTGATATAACATAATATGTTTTCATAAATACTGAATATGAGCACTTTGTTGGGAATATCTAATATTAGATATTATTGCAAATATAATCTATTTTTAGTAGCTTGTGTTTTCATTATTTAATGGTGTGGACTGAAAACCAAACATTCCACATGTTGGAAGTAGTAGTTCAATTTATCACTCTTTTCCTTTTCTGTGAAGCTTTTTGAAAAATTGCGGTGAAAAAACACATAACGTGAGATCTACCCTCTTCACAAGATTTTAAGTGTAGAGTACAGTATTCTTAACTATAAGCACAATGCTGTACAGCAGATCACTAGAACTTCTTATTCTTGCATGGCTAGAACTATATACCTATTTGAAGTCAAGTTCCCCCAATTTTACATGTGTGTGTTCCTTTAATAAATCTTTATCTAATCCCTGTCAAGAAAATACCACCTAGTAATATCTTCGAAGATAATATGGTTTTAGCTTTCATGTGAACATCTAAAATTTAAGTAGATTTTTTTTGGTATGGCGAGTAGATTTTTCTTTTTGGTATGTTATGAGATAGTTGTTTTGTTTGCTTACTTGTTTGTGTTTTCTTTATAGGGGTACCCAATTTTCCTCTACCATTTACTAGATCAACTTGCTTTCCTTGTGATCTGTGCTTCAATTTCTGTCATACATTAGTGATCCGTATATATTTTTTTCATTTTCTTTCTATCTTTGAGCCAAAAAGTTCCCTGTCTTAATGAGAAATTAGTGTAAGTCTCATTATTTTCTTTTAAACAAAATATCTTTTTTTCTGATACATCTTTTAGGTTTTCTTTGTCTTTTTTTAACTCGTTTTTTGTTATGTGTTTTTGTTTAACTTTCCTGAGGTTCATATGGCTTCTTGGATGTGTGCTTGATTTCAGTGACCAGTGTTGAAAAATTCTCAAAGACTATCTTTTCAAATTGATTTTCCCCTCTTCTCTCTCCTCCCTCCTGGGACTCTAATTACATGGATGTTGCATCATTTCTCTATGATGTCCCATATATCATCATTGTTTCCTCCTCTACTTTCCTTTTTTTGTCTCTACATGCTTCTTTCCATTAATTAATTCCGGCCTCTACTGTAACTAATCACCTTTCAATTCAATTCGTTAGTTTTGTTTTCAGTTCTAGAATTTCTACCCAATACTTTATGTGCTCTGTTGCTCTGTTGGTATTCCTTACCATCTAATTTTTTGAATATATTAATCACAGATACTTAAAACTCCTAATATGGAAGTTGCTAAGAGAGTAAATCTTAAAAGTTCTTATCACAAGAAAAAAAGTTCTGTGGCTACCTATGGTAATGGATGTTAACTAGACCTATTGTGGTGATCATATTGCCAAATACGCAGCTATCAAATCATTATGTTGTACACCTGAAACTAATATAATGTTGTATGTCAATTATACCTCAATAAAAAAGTGAAACAACTCAAACGTCCATCAACTGATGAATGGATAAACACAAGTGGTATATCCATACAATAGAATATTATGTAGCCATGAAAAGGAAGGAAGCACTGATACATACAACACAAATGATCCTTGAAAACATTAAGTGAAAAAGCCAGTCATAAAAGAACACACATTATATGCTTCTACTCATATAAAATGTTCAGAATAGGTAAATCAATAGAGACAGAAAGTATATTGGTTGTTTCCTGAGAATGTGATAGGAGGATGGGGAGTGACTCCTAATGGGTATGGGGTTTCTTTTTGGGGTGATGAAAACGTTCCAAAATTTACTGTGGGGACAGCTATGCATATCTGTGAATATATTAAAAACCATTGAATAGTATACTTGAAGTGGGTAAATTGTATGGTTGTGAATTGTATCTCAACAAACGTGTTATATTAAAAAATTAAAAATAAAAAATAAAACTTCTATTCTGGTAAGTGTAATATTTGCTTTTGTTGCAGTTTTTTTTTCTGTCTTGCTACATTTATCTTGGATTTCAGCCATTTGTTATTGCTTCCTCTCATCGCTGGTTCTTGGATTAAATGCTGGCATTGTTTAAAACAATTCTGAGAAATAAAAATTGACTTGGGATGGTGTTTTCTTCCTTCTAAGAGAATTTATTTTTACTTGATCTGATTGACATATGGAAAGATTTGCAGTCAATTTTCATTCATTACCAAGATTCATTTATTTATATTTTGCTGGTTCATCTCTATTCCTATGATATAGCCCATCAGGTGGGCAAAATGAAGCTTGACATTTTTACCAGACCCTTGCTCCAAGGCAGACGCTCATGCCCAGTTTTTGTCCTCTGGCTACAAAGTAAATGCAGTGCCTTTGCTCAGGTCCTCAGACTCTTAGCCAACGCTTGTTTCAACTGCCACTGGTGAATCATTCATACCTGGAGAATTGAATTCATGTCTGATGATGATTCCCTCATATTTAATGTTCCCTCATATCCTCATCATCTTGGTACCTCTCTTTCAAATAGATGATTTCAAATAGAAGTCTTTTAAAATTTCTCCCTTCTTCTACGGTTATTCAATAGAAAACCTTCTCACAACTCAAGGCTTATTTCAAAATAACAATAATAATTAATAATAGAAATAAAAATCCCCATGCTAATGGGACATGTTGCCTGAGCTCCCTATGTGGTAGTAAGGTCTCAACTTCCACTTGTTAACACTTATATATCGTCTAGTTCTTCCATGGGTCTCTTGGCTTCAGCTCACTCTTATAGCTTTGTCTTGGAATTCCCTGAATGTGTAACAACTACAGATTTTCCTTTCCTGATATTGAGTTGATGACCTGCATATTTCATTATATTTTTTTCACTATTTGTTTGTGTTTGAAATGAGAGCAAATACTCCTTGATCATTCCAGTCCATCATATTGGTCAGATGTTATCAACATGATGATATTCAATTTGTTGGTCTCAAGTATATTTTCAATTCATTTTAATTTTAAACATAAGTAAATGCAAGTACTTAAAGCTTACTCCTCCACTGGAAAACTAAGTAATTAAGTTGCACATTTTGAATCTCTGAGCTAATTCAATTCAATAAAGAGAAAGAGATTTTGCACAAATGTTCTGAGCAGTAAACATCCCCATGGACTTCTAATAACTTTTATTTCATCTTTCACCTGTCTAATTCTCTCTCAGTCTCTCTCTCTCACACACACACACATTCACTAGTGCAGCTATAGCTTTGCAAGATGAACAGATAAAAAGTCGTGTTTACAACTGTGTGGATCTTTTTAGGTAAAAGTTGGTCACAGAGAAGTAAATAGCACAACTGTCAAGAATCTACTAACAACAAAATATTTGAGAGATAGCTAAGTGGTAGAAAAATCAAACTACGTCATGCCCACGTGACAGAATATAGGCATGGTAGGACAGAACAGATGCATACATCTCTGCTTCCAACATCAAAATTAATTACTATTTGTTCTATATCTTCACTTAGAATAGTTTTGTGAATTATTTCACTTCCTTCTTCAAAGCTTACATAAGATTAAAAAACAGTTTAATGCTTGGCATTAGCAACACAAAATGTGCATAAATTATTGTGTTTACTACTATTTAACCAAACTTCAGTTTTTGATTTGTTTGTTTTGGTTTCACGCCATAAAATTTCTACAACCTGAAGTGTTGAGTTTTTGAATGTTCTTGCTGTGTGAGGATTTGAAGCCACAGTTTAGATGACATATATTTGCAGACACGCTCCTGCATACTCTTTTTCTCCCACTTCCATCTTCTTTATTTTTAACTAGCAAGTAAGAAATGTTTTTCAGTCACTTGAAAATTTAAAAACAAACAAAAAGGAAAAAATTAGATGCACCATATGTACTCTTAATGTAGGAAAGAATTTGGAAATGTTTAGTTATATTATCTGAATGATAATAATAAAGGCACAGAAAATACCAAGATAAGCTAAAATATCACATGACAAGAATCTTTTTCTTTTAGTTTTATTGAGATGTAATTGACATACAGTACTGTATAAGTTTAAAGTATACAGTGTAATGACTTGACACATTGTAAAGTGATCACTACAATAAGTTTAGTTAACATCAATCATCTCATATAGATACAAGAAAAAAATGTTTTTTCCTTATGGTGAGAACTCTTAGGATTGACTCTCTTAACAACTTTCAAACATACCATATAGCAGTGTTAACCATAGTCATTATGTTGTACATTAAATCCCGAGTACTTATTATCTTATAACTGGAAGTTTGTATCTTTGGCCACCTTCCTCCAATTCCACCAGCATCTACTAACTACTTCTGGTAAACACAGATCTGATTTCCTTTTCTATGAGGCTTTTTTTTTTTTTGAGGAAGATTAGCCCTGAGCTAACTACTGCCAATCCTCCTCTTTTTGCTGAGGAAGACTGGCCCTGAGCTAACATCCATGCCCATCTTCCTCTGCTTTATACGTGGGATGCCTACCACAGCATGGCTTTTGCCAAGTGGTGCCATGTCCGCACCCAGGATCCGAACCGGCGAACCCCAGGCCTCTGAGAAGCGGAACATGTGAACTTAACCACTGCGCCACAGGGCTGGCACAAGAAGAAAGGCTTTTTTTTAAAACTTAGATCCCACATTTAAGTGAGACCATACAGTATTTGTCCTTTTCTGTCTGACTTATTTCACTTAGCATAATGCCCTCCAAGTCTATCCACATTGTTGCAAATGGCAAAATTTCCTTCTTTTTTAAGGCTGAATAATATTCCATGGTATGGATATATACCATGATTTCTTTATCCATTCATTCATCAATGGACACTTAGGTTGTTTCCACGTCTTGGCTATTGTAATGCTGCAATGAATATGAGGAGGCAGACATTTATTTGATATAGCAATGTCATTTCCTTCAAATAATTACCCAGAAGTGGATTGCTGGGCCATTAACTCCATACTGTGTTCCAAGAAGAAATTATACACTGAGTCATGGAGGTATGAACAATAGAAAAGATCAACATTCAAAGGAGTTAATAAATCATAAGAAGGTGAAAGCAGAGTAAGTGAAGACCAAACATTTGAATCTCTGAGAAGAAAGTGAAGGAGAAAATGTTTGAAGATAAGATGACTCTCATCATTGACCTAAAGGATGCAATGGAGCCCAAGATGTTGAGTTCAGGAAACAAAATAGAGTTATTAGCTTTCAAATCAGTATAGTTAACACAAGTTAACAAAAGGTTTTTTCACATTTCCTCCTTTCGTAAATTTTAGAGTTGTTGAGCACAAAACAGTTGCCACTTGCTGAGAATGTTGAACATTTAAATAGCCTTGCTGTCAGAGAAGAGAACCTCTCTAGGTCAGAAAGTGAAGCTAGGCAAACACGTTCTCAAGTATTCCTGAAAGCCTAAGGAAAAATAAACGCAAAACCTTTGTTCGAAGTGATTCTTCCCTTTTGGGTTGCTCCAAAGATGAGCTAAATCTCTCTCTTTGGTGATGCAAGTTGTTTAACTGTGTGTGCGCGTGTGTGTGTGTGTATGTGTGTGTTCTTTCCCCACTCCAGTGAAAAACTCTTCATTATGAATCCCTTTTTTTGTCCATAAATGAAACCAGATTAATGCATATGTACTAGATAAACTTATCAGGGCTTGTAGCTGGAAAATGTTTTTTTTTTTTTTTTATGAATTACAAAAGTATTTTACCTGCTGAAAAAAATGGATCTGCAACTAATTAAAAATCAACTTCCAAAGGGTCTTTGAGCAGTCAAAGGATTCAAGTTTGTTCTGATCACATTTTCCACAAAACCTGAATATGATAGTTTCAAAGTGTAAATAATGATGTCTATTATTATAATTCACTTCACTCAGGACTTTCATTTCAGTAGAACCAGCTGTTCATTTACTTGTATCTTTATGAATGCAAACCCAGAGACTTTACACTTTGAGAGATTGGGGATCCTGGAAATCTTTTCAGTGTGTGGAGCATTAATTAAAGCAGAGTAGCATTTAGGATTACAGTTTTGAAGAAAGAGAATAGAGGGAGTTCATGAACTTTAGGGTGGTTATGGAAGATTGAAAATTTCCTACTACATTTCCTACTACAATTTCCCCCACGTATAAGTGCAATTTCATACAAACATATTGAAGAACTCTGAAAAACAATCAGTTGATTCCAAGAGAAAATAGGAGGATTAAGTAAAACAATCTATTCAAATCAATCACACATTCTTCAGACCTCTCCCCATTAGAGAAAATTAGAATTTTATATTTTATATACTGTTCTATATTATTTTCTTGTTAATTATCCTTGCTCATCTATATTGATTTTTCTTTGTTTTTCACTAGCACCTTTTATAATATAAACCCGCTGACATATCTGTGATTAATATATATATCTCTTTATATATTATATATTACTTTCTATATATTAATAATATATGATTATTATATAGTATATATATTCTTACATATATAAGAATGAAAAGAAACAACAAAAAAAGTAGAAGTTACAGGTGCTCAGATAAAATGTAACATATAACATATAGAGAGTTTATACATGTATTATCTCAACTCTGATTTTCCCAGTGTGTGCAGCCAATTATTTTATCTGAGCACCTATAATTTCTATTTTTTTCTTTGTGTTTCTTTTCTTTCTTTCTGTTTTTTTACATTTCATTACTTTCTCAAATATCATGACCTGGCATGTTCCAGGCCCCTACTTAAATTAATGAAAAGTAGAATCTTCAAATATGGGGCCCTGTCCCGGTTATTTTGGCATAAAAATGTCCACAAATTAGTAGGTGTTCAAAAACTGATTGCAAAATATTCTCACATTTGTCAAGCTCAATGAACTCTGCAAAATGTGTCTCATTTGACTTCTTATTCGTTCAACAGATATTTATTGAACACCTTCTAGGGGTGTTAAATTAATGCAGAATACCGCAGTGAGCAATAAAAAAAAAAATCCTTTCCTCCCTGAGTTTACATTCTAGATGGGAGTGGGTGGGAAACATTATTTCCAGTTGAGAATAGATATGGCTTGACTCACGGTCTTGCATCTCAAAATCAACATACAAATTTTCAGCAATCAGCTTCTCCCAAGCCAGCTTCTATTCTTTAACCCCTTTCTTCTTCACCCAATGGAAAACCACTGGAGTCAAATGGGTAGATGTTCCTGTGAAGGCCAGTAGCAAAACATGATTTCTGCTTGGAGCAGGGATGGCGGCAGGAGAGGCAGTAAACGTGATAGTAAAATACTGGAAGTAGCAATAATTCATTAAACCTTGATATTTCGAAATAGAAGAGGAGGGGAACATTTTAATTTCATGCTATTATGTGTAGTAACAGATGGGCTTTAGAATTTAACTTGAAATCTGCTTCTTTATTTTTATCTACCTGAGTTAAGGAAACATGAACTGAAAATAATTCACATTCCAAAAAGGCTATAAATTTCCCTTTAGGGCTGGAACATCTAAGTATTTAAAAGACTATGACTTATAAAGATGGAGGAGCAAACTCACATTTACCTTACAGTCCCTTCTGAAACCCATAATGATAAAAATCAGAAAAGAAGGGGCAGCGATTAAGTTCACACATTCGCTTCTCGGCGGCCCAGGGTTCGCTGGTTCGGATCCCGGGTGCAGACATGATACCGCTTGGCAAAAGCCATGCTGGGGTAGGCGTCCCACGTATAAAGTGGAGGAAGATGGGCATGGATGTTAGCTCAGGGCCTGTCTTTCTCAGCAAAAAGAGGAAGATTGACGGTAGTTAGCTCAGGGCTAATCTTCCTCAAAAAAGAAAAACATCAGAAAAGAAGAAAACTCTATCTAAAATGGAATTAGGCATGGACTGTAAGCCTAAAGATCAGGTTGTGAAACAGATCAGTATGATAGTAAGATTTTGACAAAATTGAAGCAAGAATGACACAGCTCTCCCATTTTCTGTGGGGCTGAGAAATTATCTCTACCTAGGAAAGTCAAGAAAAGCCTTACCATAGCATCCTTCTCATAGAAGGCCAAAGATTCTAGATAGAGCAGAATATGGGAGAGGTGGGAAAATCCATAAAAGATATAATTCAGTCATTCCCTCCTGTCTCCCTTCTCCACTTTCCCCCTACATCCCTTAATTCCTTTTAATTTTTTTTTTAAACAATCATGTACTATGTGTAAGGCTTTAAATTATCTGTTGGATATCAAATAGATGGCTTGAACAAAATATGTCAAACCCTAAGCTAGTTTTTTCCTGGGCTTCTCTATTACATGAGGTGGCCCAATTATTCACCCACTTAGCAAATCAAAACAAGACTTTACATTCCATGTCTAATTCTTCAGTCATTTCTGTTAGGTCAACCATCGAATTACAACCTGAATCACACTACTTATCACCATGTCCTTGGCCACCACCTTTGTCCGGATGTCATCATGTTCTACTGGACTATCAGAAATAGCTCCTGAGCAGTCTGCTTGTTCTCGTTAAATGCCCCCCAAATCTTTTGTTTCCGCCTCTCTAATGATTTTACTCCCACCGAGATTAAATCCCAATTCCTTCACAAGTTCTGCACAGCCACACACTGTTCAGAACCTGCATCTCTCTCCATCCTCTTCTCATATCACTCCCCCAATTCCGCACTCTGTCCCATCAACCAATTCTGTTTACTGGCTGCGTGAATTTACTTCATCCAGCTCTGTGTCTCCTTTCCCATCTAGGTGGTAGCTGGGCCAGTAGATATTTGACCCTGGAACTCTGGCAGGTGGTCAATGCTGAAGTCATCCAGGGGAGAGTCATCGGAGTATTATGACATCTGAATACATGTAGCACTGACAGATCACTTGGGGTAAGTATACAGTAGGCTCCAGTGAGACTCACTGTATGCAGATGAAACATTTAAAATGGTCCAAAGAGATTCGATACATATGAGTCAATGAAGAGGCAGTAGCTGTATGGAGACTTGGAGCTTAGCAAAGGTTTTCAAGTTGTTTTTGATATTAAAGTATGTTTGTAACTAATGAATATTATTTTGGAGAGTGGTAAAAATTGATGATGCAGGGGAGACAGAGAAGGAGAAAGGGAGTGTGTATATAAACTGATATGGAGATATGTAATCGTCAATTGTTCTTTGCCCAAATATGTACCCCTTGAATCTCCTGGGCATCTTGGGACTCATCTCTAAATTTCTTGTAAAGTGGCTGAGTGTATTGGCTCTCCAGTTGTGAATCTGATTCTTGGCCAAGTGTATTCCTGGATATGATTCTGATTTGCATATAGCTGTCTACACTGGTGGTAGTAGTAGATGAATGCTTTTGGTTCGGTGCGTTTTATCATTAGGATTAAGTGGCTATTTAAGGTAGTAGATAACATGGATTTTAGTTTGTCTGCATTTGCATTTCTCTGTTTGCCTAGAGGATTCTGATATTTGCTGGCATTTGGGAACACGAAGTTGAGAAGTTGTTACTCTATTGTCTTGGTGACCACCACAACCCTCTGTGATTGAGTGTGTGTGTGTATGCCCGCTCATGTACCAACACGAGGTCCTCTAATCCTAAAAGGTTCAGAGTGTGTTCATCCCTGCCAAGCCTTCGTTTTCTTGTTTACTCATTGTGGGCTCAATAATTTTCAGTGTCTATAAAATGGAATTGTTCTACCAAGGATGATGTTGATATGAAATCAATCCAGAAGAAGCTTTTGGCTCTAATAAAGTGTTGTATCTATGGGGATCCTTAAAACACAAAGAAAACCAAGTCTCTAACATTCAGTAAATTATCTTTGACAAGTATAGTGAGTAATCTAAACAATTAAATAATTATAAATGAAGATCATGCCAGGACTCTTGAAATAAGGCCAAAGAAATGAGAGAAGAGAAACACATGTCTTTAGAAATTACGTAATTTTTAGAATATGGACTCTGACAGCCAATTAAACCAATATTTAATAATTCCCCAAACTCCAATTCAATTAAGCCCTTTATCAAAACTCATGGAAAGAAATGTCATTATTATAATAGTCATGGACAGAAGAGGAGAGAATGACCTAGCAGCTTCAGAAAGTAATCATAAAGGGTCTTTTCATGGTGCTAATTTATGTGTATTTGTTTCTTTAGTTGATCAACATTTCTAATAGACATCAATGCACCTATTTCCAACATATCCTGCTGCTGTATCAAAAGGAATTCCAGCTTTCTTTGGAATTTGACAAAAAGGTTTCTATTTTATGGCTTTAAAATATTTTTGAGAAAAAGAATGCTATACTTTGAATAATTTTGAAGATAATTATGTTATAGATTTTCTCAAAATTTAATTGAATGCCTATTCTGATTGGCTTATAGAAATTGATAAGGGCTTATGTATAGTTACACAAGAAAATTCTGATTTCTAGAAAATGTATTTTATTCCTTACCCTTTAAGTTTTTTTATGTCTTGAGAAATATATATATACACACACACATACATATATTTAGCTTTCAGATGCCAAAGAAAGCTCTGTCTAGTGTGTTTATTTAGCTTTGTTTTCTGAATGAACCTATAAGTCAAAAAGAAAAATGGTTTAAATATGAGTTTACTTAATGGTCTTGGTTAGTAGTTTATAACAAAGGACTAAAAATTGTACTTCAATGTTTTGCCCTTTTAATTTTTAAAAATATTTGGTATGTTTTACTATGGGAAAAAATAAATTTCATGTAATATCTTTACCCAGATACTTCTTGTAAAAATTAGATACATTTAATACTTCTGTAAATTATTGGCCTTATCTTGATCTCATCATAATGTCAAATAATATTACTCAAACATTCTCATTTAAGCAAGTCTTAAGTTTATATTTTCCTGAAAACCTAAATAATTTGAGTTACCTATGTTTTCTATATTGGTTTGTTTTGATAATACACTAACACTACAGTCAGTAAACATTAAGATTATAAAATAATAAAAGTGTTTACTAAAACTAAATTATGATAGGCAATATCTATATAGTAAGGATTTATTTGTTTTATCTCCAAAGAAAAATAACATAATGTTAAAAAAATAAGCAAAATTATATGAAAAATGTTTAAAATGAGAGTTTCAAATAACAAACGAAAGTTAATTTCTTCCCTCTTCCGAAGAAGTAATAAAGAGATGCTGTTTTATTTTTCATCTCAACAGCTTGAGAAGTGCAATTTTAGTCTATAAAGTAACTACTAAGTGAGCTAAAAGAGACTCAACCTGTTCATTTATCAAAGCAAATGAAATAAGATAAGAAAATAGAAAAGGAGAAAAAGAGACAGCTAAGGAATATAAAAATATCAGCCAAAAGATTATCTAAAGGAAGGACTAGAAGAGGGAAAAGAAGCTAGCAGACACAACTCAAAAGAAAAATTATATATAAATAGAAGAAAAAGACAAACCCTTTAGGAGAAAAAAAATGTAGCAAACCCAAAGTAATATATCACTTATAAAAATAAATATCCATGCAGTAGAAACATTTGTTAAGAGAGAAATTGACAGACCTGCTTTTTGCTGTCTCTACAAGATCCAAATCTATTAAATAGTCACGATGTGGATTTAAGGAGTGAGTTAAGTGTCTGGTGTGTAGCTTGCTTGCAAGATTTCTAGAAAGGAAAGTCATCAGGCTTTGGATGATAGTTGAAAGGATGAATTGAACTGCCCAGTGAGACTGGGTTTGCATAAAGTAAGAATATGAATATACTAGCATTTATGAAGAAGGTGAAAACTGAAAAGGTGGGCAAAGGAAGAGTGTCCTACAATAGAGTCCTAGAAGAAATATGCAGACATGTCAGAGAACAAGAAAAATTGTGTTATCTAACAAAAGCCAGTGTTTCAAAACTTGAGATTCTCATATCTTAGGGTTATTAGGTCATCTGAAAAAGTAACTTTTCTTGGAACCAATGTAGGCTAACTAAATCCTGTGGACGACCTTCTCTCTCTCTGTTAAATTCTGGTAAATCATCTGCATAGAGTTCTATCTGAAACATATTATATATTCCCAAGATTTTCATGATATAACTTATGTTTTTACCTTAAATTTTTGAGGAATGGCTATTGTCAGGAAAGAATTTTAGCAATACCCACCTAAATAGATTAAATTTGCTTTTTGGTAAATTAATTCATTTCTTCTGAGTCAACTTTCTGGGTTCTTCTCTTAGAATGCATCATTTTCTGGATTTCTTACTTCTTTGCATGCTCTGTACGTGATGGGCTCCTGACTGAAACTTTGGAACAAGATTGGATGCCAAGTTTCTTGGTCCATAAAGATGACTAAGATTTGATGTGCTCTCAGATATTTTGTAAGTTCATGAGGGACATAAAACGAATGGGCAAATACATTGCAAAAGGCTAGAGTGCTATTCATCTGTAAAACTAATGTCACATGACAGAGACTTGTAAATTAGAAGTCATCATATAAATTTATGTTGTGATTTGTTTTTCACAAGTGTTCAATTCCACTCTGGAGCTCTAGAACTGAAACTAATTAGTCAACATTTAAAGTACAGATCTCTGCCAGTTATGCTCAAAATATACAATTTAGAAGAATGTTCTCTTAATTCATATAAAAATTAAATAATACAACTTTCTTTTGGTGGTCTTGGATTTTACTCATGTCGAGTTATTAGAAAACATGTATGCAGAAGTCAATGAGGTAAGTCCCATGATATAAAATCAGCACTGCTGACATCTACAAAGAGAGAAAACAAAATGAGAAAGGGAGAGTTGAGAGCATCCCTTGAATATCTATGAAGCTTGAAAGAGAAAGATCTGATTATTCTTTTTACTGACAAACAAGTAGAAATGGTAATATAGATTAAAGGAGGCATCCTGAAATCCTGTTCTGTTTTATATATTGGGATAATTCCTTAAGGAAATTAACTCACGTTTGTTGGGAAATTGAGTTATATAATCAAATTTTGATTCTTAAGACATGAGTTTAATACATTTTTCAAATGATGAATTAACTAGAAAATTATAAAGTTTTTTTTTTTCTTTGTGAGGAAGATTGTCCCTGAGCTAACATGTGTTGCCAATCTTCCTCTATTTTATGTGGGATGCTGCCACAGCTTGGTTTGATCAGTGGTGATAGGTCCGTGCCCAGGATCCGAACCTGCAAACCCTGGGCCATCGAAGTGGAATGCATGAACTTAAAAACTATGCCACTGGGCCGGCCCCATAAAGTTTTTTTTTAAAATTATTTAGTCTTTGGCAGTACAATAGTGCTAATGTTAAAAGATTCACTTAAATAAAGTTAATAATTCTTAAAATGTCAGTAACACATTTGTTAAGAAAAATGAAATGCTTTAAAGTTATACAATTTTTTGTTTGGTTACATGGAGACAAATCTAGAGAGAAGGGTTCTAGACATACAGATATTACAGGTCTGTGATAACTAATATTGCTCATTATTTACACAAAAGTAACTATTGTCTCTGGGAAATTGCTAAGCTGACAGGTCATTGGTCTAGACAAGTAATCACTGATGGGAGAGGAAGCTCCCAGAATGTCCTGGGGCCTTTTCAGTATATGCCCAATTAATTCCAGGGCATATAGGAATTTTTAGTAGTGCCCAAGCGACTATGTAAAGTTATTGGAATCAAAATAATTCACAATACAGAGTATATCATTCATGATGCACTCATAAAACCAGAACCCCCACAAGTTAACTGAAGAGATGAATTATATATAGGAAGCTATTTGCTAAAGTATTGAAAGAGCTGGAAAAATAAGTAAGGCATGGTGAGCCTATCAAGGCATGAGCCACCTCAGGGAGCCATTCCCACCTGCCTTAGAGCTAGATGGTGAATCTGGAGTCCAGGTGCTTTACTGAAATGGCAGGTGTTGGAATCATGCAAAGGACAAAGCCACAGATGGCAGAGTTTCTTGAAGAAAAGAGATAAGGAAGTAAGTACCCTGAATTCTCACCTCCCTTTTCCTTCCAGTGTCCTACCATGGCTTCCAACTGGCTAAGACTAATTAAAGATGCCATTTGGCAAGGGAGCCTGGTAAATGCAGACAGAGCAAGGTAAGGGTGAGAAATGCATCTTAAAGCAAAGAGGCGAATGACCAGTACACAGATATGTGTGCACATGCACGCACACACACCAATTACATGTTTTAAAAGGTATTCTTTCAGCCTTAAAAAAGAAGGAAATCTTGCCATTTGGGACAACAAAGATGAACCTGGAGGACATTTTACTAAGTGAAATGAGCCAATAACAGAAACACAAATACCGTACGATCTCACTTATATGTGGAATCTAAAATAGTCAAAGTCCCAGAAGCAGAGAGTGCAGTAGTGGTTGCCAGTGTCTGGGGATGGGGGAAATGGAGTTGTTAGTCAAAGGTTGTAAAGTTTCAGTTATGCTAGATGGACATGTTCTGGAGATCTGATGCACAACGCGGTGCCTCTAGTTAACAGTATTGTGGCGTGCATGTCAAAATTTGTGAAGAAGCTAGATCTCATGTTACGTGTTCTTACCACAAAACAAAACTAAACCAAAGGCACACAAGGTGGTGTTGGATATGTCCATTACCTTGATTATGGTGATGGTATCACAGGTGTTTGCATATGTCCAAACTCCTCTCACTGTACACATCAAATGTGTGCAATTCTTTGTATATCAATGATACCTCAAGAATGTTAAAAAATGGTTACATTTAGGGGCCGGCTCCGTGGCTGAGTGGTTAAGTTCGCGCGCTCCGCTGTGGCGGTCCAGGGTTCAGATCCTGGGCGCGGACATGGCACCGCTTGTCAGGCCACGTTGAGGCAGCACCCCACATCCCACAACTAGTAGGACCTGCAACTAAGATATACAACTATGTACGGGGGTGGGGGGGGAGGTTGGGGAGATAAAGCAGGAAAAAAAAAAAGATTGGCAACAGTTGTTAGCCCAGGTGCCAATCTTTAAAAAAAAAAAAGGCTACATTTAGAAGGGGGTAGAATAAATGGGAATTGTTTCAATGCAAGAAGACTATGAGTGACCTGTTAAAGTTTGTTGTATTGACTTTTAAAGATTGCCTTTATTAAATCCTTGGTGTATGAGACACCAATGTGATGAAAGCAAACACAGATTGTGTAATGAACAACAAATTCTCAACTCGTGGGCCACAAAGAGAAAAAACCATGAATATCAGGCTAAGTATTTTAAAGCAGAAACAAGGGGCCGGCCCTGTGGCTGAGTGGTTGAGTTGGCACACTCTGCTTCAGCTGCCGGGGGTTTCGCTGGTTCGGATCCTGGGTGTGGACATGGCACTGCTCATCAGGCCATGCTAAGGCGGCATCCCACGTAGCACAACCATAACGACCTACAACTAGAATGTGCAACTATGGACTGGGGGACTTTGGGAGGAATTAGAAGAAACAAAAGAAGAAGATTGGCAACAGATGTTAGCTCAGGTGCCAGTCTTTAAAAAAATAAAGCAGAAACAAGAACTAAACATAGATTAGCATTCAGCTAAAGCATAATACACAGATTTGGTGAAATTGAGCTTCAGTTTTCATAGCCTTATGAAGTTCAAAGGAAAGGTAATGAAGTCCCAAGCTTAGTCAACTAAGGGCTTCTAATGCACAACTCCCATAAACTGGAGACTCTAAAGGGCTTCACCCTCTGGGAAGGATGAATTAGAAATGTGCCCTCTGGGGCCAGCCCCATGGTTGAGTGGTTAAGGTTGCGCACTCTGCTTCAGTGGCCCAGGGTTTCGCCGATTCAGATCCCAGGCACAGACAGGGCACCTCTCATCAGGCCATGCTGAGGTGGTGTCCCACACAGCACAACCAGAAGGACCTACAACTAAAATATACAACTATGTACTAGGGGGCTTTGGGGAAGAAGAAGAAAAAAAGATTAGCTCAGGTGCCAATCTTAAAAAAAAGAAAGAAAATAGGAGAAAAAAATTGGCAACAGATGTTAGCTCAGGTGCCAATCTTTAAAAAAAGAAAAAGAAATGTGCTCTCTCCCAAAAGATAGGAAAGTTAATCACCTGTCTACAAGCTTGGCTCCAAATAGTGGGGAAAATAGTCTACCCTTGAAAACTCCTAACCATCAGGCAGTGCATGTTTAGCAGAATAGACACTTCCTATGTGATCCTAGAACTTTAAGATATAAATTAACTTAAAGTGATCCCAAATTTAGTGTACCTCAACACCTGACAGATACAAACTCAAATGCTCTCTAGTAGAATCTTCCTTCGTGATAGGCAGTTGACACAATCCCACAGAAACAATTGCAAGACAAATGATTGGCTCACATGCCAAAAGTCATAAAACACTTGCAGAGAAGACACCATGAGTAAGAGCTTGCAGACACAACAATCAAATGTACAAAGCCTTCAGATATTTGAATTATCATACGTCATTGTTTAAATACATATATTGTGCAAAAAAAATCATTGATTTTTGGATCCACTACTGATCTTCTCCATTGATTAATCAATATGTAATCCCTGTTTCATACCACACTGTCTTTATTAGTAGAACTTTTCATAACTCTTGGCACACAATAGGGCAAGTTCTAATCTTGTTCATCTTTGGAAGATAATTTTCTGTGCTTGGCCTTTTACTCTTCTATGTAAGCTTTAGGATCATTGTGTTGGATGGGTTTCAGCTGAAAACAACAGAGCCACTCTGATGCTAAATGGAGTATAATGGGGTAGATGTACACTAAAATAAATGGAGGAGCAGGCCTTTAGCTGACCTTCTAGATGAGAATCCCAGAAAACACTCCAGAATCAAGAAAATTCAAAGGTCCGTCTTCCTTTGCCATGATAAGGAAGCTGGGATTTTCAGAGGCATTTCCACTCATTGACATAAAAAGACCCTATATCCTTCAACTCACCTTTTCCTCACTTACTTCTGAATAGCTACAAACCAAGGGAATTGTAATATGTACTATAACTGCTACAGAAACACTAAGCTCACCCATGGTTCTGCCAGCCAGCAGAAGCAAGAATTCCAGATTGAGTTGTTTTCTGAGACCTTTCCAAATCTTACAAGAGTGTGTCTACTGGGAAGAAGCGGGTCATGTTCCACCTCAAGTTGTAAAGGAAGGAGCGTTTTAACATTTTAGATTATGCAAGAAAATCTACACAGTATTTTGGAAGGAGCCAGTCTTCATTGTCTGAGACAATTTGCTCTCAAAAGCTTTACAAAGAAACCAATGGGGAATTTCATTGCACCCATGTGTAATTTATAAAGATATTAATGATGAAGGGTCTTCTTACATTTAATAGTATTCTTTCTTTAATATTTAATTCTTTTAAATTTAATATTTATATTAAATATTTAATTTAATATTTCTTGGCATATTTAATTTTTTCAATATTGTGCAATACAGTATTTAATTTTTCTTCTTAAATGATTTGATCTCACTCGTCAGCTGTATTTTATACACATACGCACATATATATACACATGCATGCATTTGTATATACACGTATATGCATATACATGTTTACCCAAGCTCATATACACATATATACATTATATATATGATGTTATGTATATTGATTCATACATATATACCATATATAGTTATCTGTGTATTTGATGCTAAAGTAAATTATATCTTTTGAAAAATTAATATAAGCTATCTGTAAAATCGCACATTTTAAATCTTTGTTCCTGTTATAGAAATGCTTTATTTTTTGAGATTCCACTCTTTCTAACTAAATAAAAACTGTGTGGCTTGGCTAATAAAAATATGCCTCCAACAGTAAAATCCTTGGAAACGTGATGAGCAATCAGGAGGCAGAGAAGGTGGCAGTAAGAGCCTGAAAAAAATTTTCCCTTGGTGTAGGCAATGAATGCAAGATGAAATGGCTTGTCACAGTGTTGCCAGGAAATTCATGGTCGAATTGTGGTCATTTAATTGGTAAAGTAAAAGTGATTGGTGATAGAAGTGGGTTATGTAAAGTCCAAGGAGTTCTATTAAAAAGCATGAAGGTTGAAATTGGAAGCTTTTCAGAAATGTTTTGCTTTCCCAATAAACATGTATTCACATTCTAAATTAATCTTCAGTTGGGCTACACATGATTGAATACAGTGTCACCAAGAAAGTGAGATAACTTTGTACTCCTACTTAACTCAGAAATTTAGATTAGCAGTTCTTAAAATTATTTTATTCTGAGATTGTTTTTATTTATGTCCTAAAGATTACTTAATTAACTTATTCCTCATCATGAGTACAAAACTGAAATAAACAAAATAAGACATTACAAAAGTGCAGGGGAAAAAGAGTGAATCTTTGGTTATATGTGAAAATAACAATATAAGCACTTTAATTTCATGGATATTAGTTATGTAGGACGAATACCCATCTATAGCATTTGGAAGCCACATTCTGAGGTACCTAATTTTGATAACCACTTGTTTAGACTTGTATTTCGTATTAAAAAAAAAAAAACGCCATCAATAGATCGTTGTGTTTCATTCTGTCCGTGCAGCTTTTGGCTGAGAATCTGTGCATTCCTGTGGAAGAAGGTGTTGTTTTCTTTCTACGTTTACTAAATCACCTCTAGGATCTCTCTCTAATTAAATAGTTTGGAACATAATTTTTGACCTGGAAATATTTCCTTTTAAAAAACATACTTACAATTATATGCACACTTTACAGAATTTTATGTTATTTTTTTAATTTCCTCATGTTGACTTCCTTCATTTCTTTTATTTTTTAATTTTTTTAAATTTTATTTTAAAGATTTTATTTTTTTCCTTTTTCTCCCCAAAGCCCCCCCCGGTACATAGTTGTATATTCTTAGTTGTGGGTCCTTCTAGTTGTGGCATGTGGGACGCCACCTCAGCATGGTTTGATGAGCAATGCCATGTCTGTGCCCAGGATTCGAACTGACGAAACACTGGGCCGCCTGCAGCAGAGCACGTGAACTTAACCTCTCAGCCACGGGGCCGGCCCCAGACTTCCTTCATTTCTTGAAGGTGTTTGAAGAGTTGTAATGTTTTGAATCATTTGCACTGGAACTTTTTCTCACTATGAAAATCATATTTTTCTTTCCATTTTTCTTAAATGATGAGTTAAAAGGCATATAACCAGAATATATTTTCTAAAATAGGCATAGTTGACAACTTGACTTGAATTATTACCATAAACAATTTTACATTAAGAGTATAGGATTTCAGTAGTACACAAGAAAATTTTTCTATAGTGCTTTTTCTTGAGTTGTTAGTTAATATGACTTAACTAAATGTAATTTATCTAATTGATTATCTTTTTCAGTTTAAGAGTATATTCTCTTATTTCATCTGACTTTACCACTACAGTCTCTGAGAAGCATTTTCTCTGAGAAACCAATAAGATAATAGAATACTTAGATTTGTAAAAACTTATCCATTCCAAAGCAAGAAAAGAGAAGAAATGCTGTCATTGATAAATAATGTTCCGTTATGTTCTGTCAACATTTCCTTGAAAACCTTACTCAGACCCTTTTTATCTAACTTCCGACCTATGCTAGCAGAATGTTATGAGGAGAAATGCCTAATATTTTGGCAATTCGTTATTATTTCTTCTCCATGCTTGAGATTTCAGCCTTTTGCAACAATGTATGACCTTTCCACAAAAAGGCTATTTTTACTACTGTTGATTTAATTGTACAGATGAACTTTAACTGCTGAAGGGTATTACTCCAGCCATTTGATATGAGCAGAGTTGCCTCTCTTATGCTTTATTATAAAATATCCTATTAAACTTCAAAGCCAGCAGAATCAAGTTGAGCTCTTATTATTTTTCCTGATATGATGCTTGAACTTTAACCTTCTTCTCCTTGGTTCCTATTATTGTTACTGTTATTGTTATTATTATTTTATTTAGAATGGCATGCTTGCTAGATTTAGCCAAATCATTTTAAGTTTTGTTGAACTATTTAAATCTGGCTTAAAAGATGGAAACTGGAACAAGAAGTGGACTGTCATAAAGTGTGCAATATGAAATAAGAAACTTACTTCAATGTTTTTCTCCTTTTGATGAACATTTGCTTATTCTCTTGGAGCCAATTAAGATATTTGTGTGTAATTTATTTATTTTTTCTATCAAAGGGAAAATACATCTAGAAAAAGAGGGTAGACACTGGCTATCCTGAAAGATAAGTAAGAGATAGCCAGATTTCAGTGGATTAATCCTTAAATACTGTTTATCATTACTGGTGACATTTGGAGATTTTGAATATAATTGAGCTGCTGTGACTTTAGGATGAATGTAGCTATTTAAAATGCATATGTTCAGGTAGCATAAACCCGTGTTCTAAACATGAGCTGCATAGCCCTCAGTCATAGCTAATAATAATATTAAAGGCAATAGGGTTTAAAGAACTGCAAGTATTATTTTGAATGACACCCTAGAGGCACTGAAGAGTGCCTCCACCTGGAGCTTTGTTATCACCATTCCAAGACTCTCAAATCCACTCTTGAGAACATTTAACTTCAAGAAAATAAAACATTGCATCCAGTGTAGAAGAAGAGGATAAGCAACATTGTGCATCCCATCCAACTTCAACTTTCTCTTCTCTTTTGATTTTGGAAGTGTGTTTCATTCTATATCCACATATATGAGGTGATATGATAAGAGCTTGATTCCATGTTCCTGGAAGTTTTCTTTTTCGATCTGTTTAGCAGAATCGTTGTACTTCTTAACTTCTTCACTCGCTTTGGTGATCATTCTTTTGAGTGTGTGTGTGAGAAGGTAAACCAAGCATTAATGATCTGCTGAATTTACTGGCAAAATATGGCAAAGTTGCATATTTTCATGTGTAAGCAGAACCTAACAGTTCTTCATGTCACCACTTGAGACATTATATGTGTGTGAAGGATTCTGGGCAATACACTCAATAAATACAAAGAAGAGCAGAATTGAGAGATTCTACGTAGATGCATATTTTACTCTTAGATATAAATTGATCAGTTGCCTGTATGCCAAGGCTGTAGAGAGATTTTCAAATGACACTTCTAAAAATGGGGAGTGGTTGCTAAGCAGGCCCGTTAGAGTGAAATGGGAAGGAACCAACTAATATATATTCAGACAAATTTTTCCAATGGAAAGCTGAAGTGTAGACCTTATATGCCCACTTCTGGGTGTTTAGGCTATTGGGTATCCTTATAAAGTATAATAAGATTATAATTATAAGTAACAGAGAAAGAGTTAAGCTAAATTGGTGTATTGGTATCCAAGATATAATGGGTGTATATATGACAGAGAAAGGATGCACAGGGAGTGAGATTGAAGGCATAGAGGTATAAATTCTAGAAAGCCTTATCGGATCCAAGATTCAAGATAAGAATCCTGATGTTTACTTCATCCCCTAACTGTTAAGGAGTTTTACCTGGGAAATTGTAGGACAGAAAGACAAATCTTCTACCCTCTAGGTCCTTCTTGTTGGGCTATGAATTAAATTCACATGAGACAGAATAACAGGAGAAAATCAAACAAAGCTTCATAATGTATATACATGGGAGAAACCCAGGAAAACTGAGCAACTCATCAAAATGTCAGAGGCTGTTAACTGAAGTACTATCTTAAGCTAAAGACAAAGGAGGATGTTGGGAGTCGGGGGAGTCAGTTATGGGAGATTACCAGAAAAGCACAGTAAGCAAGAATAAGGCTATTCTGCAGATTTAAGTCCTTGCCTTTCACATTGGTAAAAGTTTCTAGAGATAAGATCATCCCCCCTTCTTCCTGTTACAGAGAGGGAGACACTTTTACAAATGGAAATTTCCCTTACAAATGTAAATGTCTCTTACAAAGGATGACTTCTACTTCTACTTGGTTTTCAGAGCTTCTCCTATGTCTCAGTTTTTGAAAGTAACCAGCCCCAAATAATCTTATGCCAAAGAGACACATTTTGGAGTGACCAATTCTGATCCCCCACAAAATATAGAGTACTTGAAATAAAGACATTAGATTAACTCTTGTAGTGAGGAAGAATATGTTAACAACCTAATTATATCCTCTGTACTTAAATGTCTAATATGCTTTTTCTTTCTTTTGTAAAGTCACATTTAAATTATGTTTAACCTGTGCTCTATTGTTTGAAAATAATTAAAAGGATCCATCTCCTTAAATGATCAAATGGAGAAAGATGTTCCCAGGGAGAATTTCTTCAATTTAGGTCCCAAGTTTACAAATCAAATCCAACAATAGATATAAAGGATAAGACATTATGATCAGGTGCATTTTGTCCAGAAATGTAAGGCAGGTTTAACATTGGAAAATCAATCAGTGTTTGTCTAATTCCATTCCAGAATAAAGATGAAAAGCCATATAATCAACGTAGTAGAGGCAGAAAACATATTGAAAAAACTCAACAAAACTCTCTGGGAGAGTGGATAAGCAAATTGTAGTATATTCATACCATGGAATATTACTCACCAAAAAGCAAAAATCAAGTACTGATGTGTGAACAATATGGATGGCCCTCACAGACATTAGGTTGAATGAAAGAAACTAGATACAAAAGAATGCACATGTATATGTTGAACTTAGATTTATGTGAAGTTCAACAACAAGCAGAAAATGAGCCTTGGTAATACAAAACACAACCATGGTTTTCAATCCTGGAAGGAACAGAGGAGAATTTTTTCCCGTGATGGAAATATTCTCCATCTTGATTGAGGTGGTAGATTGATGGGATTATCAAAATATCAGAGCATACACATTTATTGTCTGTTTACTTCACTGTTTGTAATTTTTATCTCAATAAATTATGAATAAGCAGACGCACACTCACAAACAATTACAGGCACAGTAGACATAAGAAAAAAGGTGGAAGGAAAGCCAGTAGTCATAACCTGAAGCTGTTCTCCTCAAACGTAAACATCTTTGATGTCCTATCTTTGTGTCAGTAAGATTCATTTCCATTTCTTTCAATTATAACTGTTTAATGTAAAAATGACATTTTAAACTATTTGCCTTGGAATAAAATTATTCTTGAAGATGTGATGTTTTTCACTCTCCTTCAAGTAACTTTTGCACACTTCCATAATCTGCAGATTCTCAAAGTATGGAATTGCATGTATCTTCCTAAAAGTGGTTCAGGATTTAAGGGCATGGTGTGGTGAAGGCTCAGTGCCTTCAATCTGTCAATGGCAAGATTTGATTCTTCTGGGGGTCACTGTCAGTTGATAATCAAAATAGCAAGGCTCCCTATCTTATTTAGATGCTGCTTCTGTTTCTGCCAGTAAACTTTATCAGTGCGCACATAGGGTGCTTCATCAATGCCAGTGGGAACAGTTTAATTAGTTTGCTCAGTCTGATACAGATACTTTAACAAATGGATCCCCTCTGGGACTGAAGGTTCTGTGAAATGAAGTTAGTTGTTACAGAAACTTCTCCTACATCATGGGAAGCAGTGCTAGAATGGCACTGAAGGAGTCAGGACAATATCTTAATTGTGATCAGCTCCTCTTGATGAGGAAGGTCACCTCTTTTGAATAAAGCTGTGATATTTGAATTATCCCGCAAATCCCAACCTTCTGGTGGTCTTTCTTCCCCATGTTGACACATCTCTTCTTCTGCAATTAAACATTCACTGCTTCTTTGTTCTCATAATAATTTCCACATCAAAATATAAAGAAGGTGGGCAAAGGTTAGACAGTTCTTATGCATGTTTGACTGCACATCTCTGTGACTGTTTTAATATGCTCTGTCCACTACACAATATAATAATCTCAAAAATTTCATTTACACACTGCCACTTGGATGGGTAGAGAAAATGGAATTTATTTAGTCTGTAATAACTCTGCTCTTCCTTCAAGTCCCAACCTGCTAGTTAGTTGAGGGGAAAACAACACAACTGCATCTTTGACATTGTTTAAAATCTTGGTCTAGTTATATAATTTTATAATAAGAATAATTATATAATTATATAATAAGAATAGTTTTTCTTATTATTGGATAGGATTTCTTAGAAAAAAATCTCAAGGTTCTCAACCTTCTAGCCCCTGCTTCTCTCCCGAAGATGTGCAGGAGAGACATCTTTGGACTCACGGATGCAGGGGATAGATGGTTCAATGGGTACCATGTTGAGCTGCTCTGGTCATTGACCTCACCCTTTGTCCCTCTGGGATCTACTTGCTGTACTACTATTCTGAATTCGTATCTCTAGCTGGTGCTGTTCATTGTCTTTTTTCTGTGCTTCATCCTGGTTGATGCACCTTGAGTGTGGGTACCATCATGGTGGCAAACTCTAGGTGCTCTACTCTACCTCCATTCATCTGAGCTAGGAAACTTCTCCTAGCCTCTGCTCTGGGCTCCTGTTACCCTGCTAGGTCCTAGTGTGCTGGAAAATTCCTGTGGACCTCAGATCATGCAGATAATAGCTTGAGGGCTACCCATCCATTGAGGAGGTTGTTATTTTCAAAGGAGTGCCTGGCTGAAATCTAGCTTCACCCTGCTTGCTAATCTCTGGGTGCCTTGCTCTAGAATTGTGTCTATCCAGAACATGAGATGCCTTTTTCTAATTCATACCGAGTTCTTCAAAGTTGTTGGGTCTTCCTCGAAACCATGTTGTGTGTTAGTTAAATGAGGGTGAGACCCAAGTCAGAAGGAAACATTTCCTACACTTCAGTTTCTCCCCAGTACTCATATCAGTATGTCCCTTCCTGGCAACTTGTAGTTAGCTAGCTAGGTAATAATGTCCCTGATGTATTAACAAGGGAAGGAGAGGAAGAAAAGAGAAGGGAGTGTGTTGATTGGGTTCATGTTCTTTTAGTACCATTTGGAAATATATATAAACTCAATTGATAGAAATGAATGTTAACTCAAGTTGTCCTAAGAAGTTTAGTTTTCTATGTTGCCTAAATAGTCTAAGTTGTGTGTGAAATGCAGAAAGGGAGATAAAATATATTATATTTAAGCATTCACCAAGCTCTATCTTGAATTTAGCTTTAGTTTTTACTTTTAATGAAACTTGTTTGGGATACAGCCAGCAGCCATATGACAATTGTCATTGTCATATTTAAAGGACATCTGTTAGAATCTCTCTCAAGTTTTGTTTGAGTCACTAAGGTTTTAAGTCTTTAAGATTTCAATATTTCACCTCACTTAAGGATAATATGGGGAGGGAAATGAGTAATACATATGCCTTGCAGTTTATTTCAAGGAAAATTGAAATTAATTTACTTTTTTCTTTTCCTTTTGATTTTAGGCAAATAATTTTAGCATAGTTTAAACAAATTTATTTCTGTTTTTTGTTGACTGTTTTAGGAAATCTATTTATTACTTTTATACTTATACATGCACCTAAAAGGTGGTTATCTTTATTTCATTTTTTGACTAAATCATACACTACCTGAACATACATATGCATAATAACATATTTTGAAATATTTTTGAAAAATATTTATATTGTATTTTGTACAATCATGACCTTGTTGACAGGCTTTAAATTTTGGAAGCAGATCTTAAAGTTTTAGTGAACAGAATACAGATGAAATGTCAGGGATACTCAAGGAAACAGCTTGCCTATATATTTGTCTTTGGGAGAAAAAAGGAAAAAGACTTAAGAAGCCAGCGTTAATCAAACTAAATGTTCAGAACTCTGAATAGTTCTGATACTCATTTCTCTTTTATTTTTCTTTTAAAATGTAATAAAACTGCCATCTCTACACAATGTATAAATGCAATTGTGGTTAACATTTAGAATGAATTTTATTTTCTTTGGTTGACATCTTTTACTGACCTTGATGAAGTTTAAACTAAAATGTTATTTTCAAAGATAGAAACACAAAATAATTATAAAATATCTACTGTGGTTTTTAATCAAATATGGCTTCCCATAAGATAATGAGCATATTTCAATCAATAATTATTAATTAACATAATGTTGATGAAGATCAATGTTTTTCTTCCAAGTAGAAATTCTTATTCTATTCAGGGAAAAATTTTTGTTAAAACATTGCTCTCTAACTGAAAGAAATATATTACTGTTTTTTAATTCCATGGATATTTACTCTTATATTCCAAATTTTCCACAGAAACAACATCATCTTTGTTTGTTTTTAAAGATTTAATTTTTCCTTTTTCTCCCTAAAGCCCCCCGGCACATAGTTGTACATTTTTTTTATTTGTGGGTCCTTCCAATTGTAGCATGTGGGATGCCGCCCCAGCATGGCTCGATGGGCAGTGCCATGTCCATGCCCAGGATCCGAATGGCGAAACCATGGGCCGCTGCAGCGGAGCATGTGAACTTAACCACTGGGCCACGGGGCTGGCCCCACAACATCATCTTAATAATCAGTTTAAGAAGAAACACCTTGTATTCTTTTTTCTTTTGAAAAAATGATAAACGGTTACATATATATTCATATATACATATTTTTTTGTTTGATTCAGCTTGATCTCCTGTCTGTAAGTAGAAGTGTCGGCATTTGTAGCTTTATCATTGCAAGATGATTATTACTTCTTTCCTTTATTAAATGCTTATGTGAAATTATTCTCACCAGTTTTTGCAGTTGCTATGGAATTCTCAATTTGTTATAAAGACTGTGTGTCCCTCTCATTTTAAAGACACAAGTCTATAGAAAAATAACTATCTTTTACACAAATTTCCAATCCATCAACTGGTGGGTTGGAGGTAGTCACATGAAAGTACCCAAGTTTGGTCTCAAAACATCTTCAGCTCTTTAGTAAGGTCTTATCACTAAACGATGGTTTTTAAAAGAAGAAACAATTAAAAATTTCATTGCTGTTGTGTTTAAGTATTGAAAGAATGAATTGATTGAGTCACAAAATAATTATTGAATACCCATTATGTGTCAGACACAGGTCCAGGCTCTAGATATACATCTCTTGGCATGAATCTAACCAAAATTTTCTACTATCACAGACTTTAATATTTGATAGTGAGATACAGGCAATAGATAGCACAAATAATAATTAAACTAAATAGTATGTTAGAAAGTACTGGAAAAAGAGAAGAACAATCACTGCAGATCAGAAGAGAAAAGCATAGTATGTACACAATACCACTGAACTGTACACTTAAAAATTGTGAGGGTAGTAAATTTTATATTATGTGTATTTTACCGTGGTAAAAACTTGGAAGAAAAAAATAGACTATATTCAAGAGTATTGCTTCCATAGTCCAATCTTACACTAAAGGCTTTTCTACTTCCTCCCATCTATGCTTAAAAGCAAGGCTTGAACAAACCGTGTCCAAATTATTCCAGAGCAAAGCTCAAATATATATATACTAACATATATATATATATATATATATATATATATATGTTAGTGTATATCCTGCACCCAAAAAGGTAAAATTTACAGACTGATATCTAAGGAAATATTACTAACATGTGAAAGAGCAGAAAAATATGGCCAATATTGTGGAGAAAACAAAAGACCAAGAAATAGAAACAGATCAAGAAATAACATAGATAATAGAATTAATAAAGGGCATTAAACAATCCTTTATAAGTATTCCTCATAAGTTTAAGAAGGTGGCCAAAAGTAACAGCATCATAAAGAGAGTCAAGAAAAATACATATAAAAGCAAAATCAGTCTTCTAGAGTCAAAAGATACAATGTCTGAGCTAAAGGTTATATTGGAAGGAATTAACAGCGGATGGACACTGCTGTTAGAAAAGAAAAGATTAGTGAAATTAAAAAAATAAACTATCCTGGGGGCTGGCCTGGTGGTGTAGTGGTTATGTTTGCATGCTCAATTTCACTGGCCCCGGGTTCCTGGGTTTGGATCCTAGGTGCAGACCTAGCACCACTCGTTTAGCCACACCATGGTGGCGTCCCACATAAAACAGAGGAAGAGTGGCACAGGTGTTGGCTCAGTGCCAATCTTCCTCAAGCAAAAAAAGGAAGAGTGGCAACAGATGTTGTCTCAGGGCGAGTCTTCCTCACACAACCAAAAAAACTATCCAAAATGAAACATCAAGATTAAAATGACTGGTAAAAAAAGAGGAGATCCAGTGAAGACAACCTCAAGGAGAATAATATGCATGTAATAGGAATTCCAGAGAGAGTGGGTGAGAAAAGTATTGAAATAAATATTGCCAGTTTTTTTCCAAATTTAATGGAGCCTGTAAACGCACAGTTCTGAGAAATATCCAGTGAATGTGGAACGGGAGAAAATTGAGGAAAATGAAAGCCAACTGCATTGTAATCAAACTGCTGTACAGTAGTAATAAAGAGACCCTTTCAAAGAGAAGCAGTGTAAACCGACGTTACCTACAGAGCAGCAAAGATAAGGATGCCCCATACTTTCTCATTAGAAACCATGCAAGCCAGGAAATAGTGGAGTGCCATCTTTCAAGAACTGAAAGTAATATTCATCCTAGAATTCTAAGCTGAGTGAAAATATCTTTCAAAAATGAAACTGAAATGTAGACTTGTTTAGACACACACAAGCTGAAAAAGTTATCACCAGCAGACTGATATAACAAGAAATATAAAAGGATTCTTCTACACAGCAGGACAGTTACAACAAATGGAAATCTCAGTCTATACAAAGGAATAAAGAACATTGGAGATGATACATATGACAGTACATATAGAAGAATGTGCAATTCTTCAAACTCTGAAAAAGATATTTGACAAATTAAAGCAGAGTAAAATCAAACCATTCTATGGTTAATTACCTATGTAGAAGTAGAAAGTATGACACCAATAGCACAAAGCTTGAAGTATAACATTATAAGATTGTTATACTAAAGATGACATGGTATAATAATACTTGCCAGTAGACTGTGATAAGTTAAATATGTATAATGTGAACGCTAAGGAAAATTCTGAAAAAAAAGAAGTTGTTGGATAACAGTCCAAGTGTGAAGGTAGAAATATAACAAATGTAATGAATCAGTCCAAAAGAAGGCAAACAAAAAAATAGGAAAAAGGAAATAATAGATGAAATAAAGAGAAAACAAATAGCAACATGTTACATTTTAACCCTGCATATCAATAATCAAATTAAATGTAAATGATCTAAATACCTCTATTAAAGGACAGAGAGATTGGATTAAAAGCAAGATTCAACTATAAGCTGCCTACAAAAACACACTTTAAAAACATAGATAAGTTAAAATAATGGATGAGAGAGGATATGTCATAGAAATACTAGTTTAAAGAAAGCTGAAATGGCTATATTAATATCAGATTGAGTCCATTTCAGAGCGAGGATTGATGAATGAGATAAAGAGCATAATTTAACAATGATACATTGCTGACTTCATCAAGAGAACATAACAATCCTAAATGATTATGGACTTAATAACTGAGCTTCAAAATACATGAAGCAAAAATTGAAGAGAGTCAACAAATCCATAATTATAGTCAAAATTTTCAAAACCGCTCAGTTTTTAATAAAATGTGTACACAGAAAATCAGTAAGGATAAAGAAGACCTGAATAACACTATCAACATTTGTAGAATACTCAACCTCAGCAGAATATGCATTCTTTTTATATGAACACGGGACATTTATTAAGATAGACAATATATGGTTTATAAATCAAGTTTCAATAAGTTAAAATGATTTAAATCATACATGTTCTCTGGTGACAATGGAAATAAATTAGAAATTGATAACATAATATCTGAATATTCCAAATGTTTGAAAACTAAGCAGCAGCCTTCTAAATAATACATGTGTCAATAAAGACATCATAAAGAAATTAGAGTGTTTTGAACTGAATGAAAATATAAATATATATCAGGAGGTAATAGATATGTTTATTACCTCGATTGTGGTAATAATGTATACATGTGTTTAAACTCACCAAATGGTGTACATTAATTATGTGTCGTTTTTTATGTATTCACTGTACCTCAATAAAGTCGGAAAAAAAAATATTTTTAGTCTCACCATGAGAAAAAATGTAGGTTGCAACTAAAGAAGTAATTATAGGGATATTTATACTATTAGCACTTATATTACAAGGGAATTAATGCTTCAAGTCTATGATTTAAGCTATTATAAGAAACTAGAAAGTAAACGAAACATAAAGCAGAAGGGAAATAAAAATCAAAGCAGAAACCATGAAATGGAAAACAGATAAACTGCAAAATATATCAATGAAATCAAATATGGTTCTTTGAGGAGACCAATAAAATTACTAAACCTTTAACCAAACCTTTAGGCAAATTAGAAACAATTTACGAATATCAGAAATGAAAGCGATGTTATCACTTAATATCTGCAGTCATTAAAAGGATGACAAGGGAAACCAAGAACAAATACTTGAAAATTAATTCTATATCTTATATCAGATGTATAAGTTTCCTGAAATACACAAATTATCAATATTCACTCAAGAAGAAATAGATAATAGCCAAATGGGCTATGAAATAAATGCATTTTGTTTTCAAAAGCCTTTCCCCCAACAAATCACCAAATGCAGATGGCTTCACTGGGGAATTCACCTAACATTTAGTAGATAAAAAATACTAATTCAACTTAAATCTTTCCAGAAATTGAAAGAAGAGGGAACATTGTAAATCTCATTCTATGAAGCTAAACATACCCTGATACCAAAACCAGAGCAAAATGGTACAATTAGGAAAAAATGCTACAGGAAAATATCCCTCATGATCATAGTGGTGAAATTCTTTAAAAATATTAGCCAAATGAATTCGCCACCATATATATATATGTCAATACTACACACACACACACACACACACCTCCACACCCACACCCCATATTGCACCATGACAAAGGATGTCTAAGGACCTATAGTTAACATCATGTTTTACGGTGAAAGGCTAAATTTTCCGAGTAAGGTAGGGGCATAAAGTTCATTTTTTTTTTTTTTTAGTATTCCTTTCCAGCTCATATGGGATACAGCAAAAGCTGTATTAAGAGGAAAATTCATCACAATACAGGCACATGTTAACAAACAAGAAAAACCCCAAATAAGCAATCTTAAACTACACCTAACCGAATTAGAGAAAGAAGAACAAACAAAGCCCAAAGTAAGCAGAAGAAGAGAAATAATAAAAATCAGAGCAGAAATAAATGCTATTGAAACGAAAAAGGCAGTAAAAGGATCAATGAAACAAAGAGCTTGTTCTTTGAGAAGATAAATAAAATTGACAACCCCCTAGCCAGACTTACAAAGAAAAAAAGGGAGAAAGCTCAAATAAACAAAATCAGAAATGAAAGAGGAGAAATAACAGACTCCGCAGAAGTACAACAGATTATAAGAGAATACTATGAAAAACTATATGCCAACAAAATGGATAACCTAGAGGAAATGGATAAATTCTTGGACTCCTACAATCTCCCAAAGCTCACTCAAGGAGAAGCAGACAATTTGAACAGACCAGTCACAAGGAAAGAGATTGAAACAGCAATCAAAAACATCCCAAAGAGGGGCTGGCCCCGTGGCCGAGTGGTTAAGTTTGCGCGCTCCGCTGCAGGCAGCCCAGTGTTTTGTTGGTTCGAATCCTGGGCGCGGACATGACACTGCTCATCAAACCACGCTGAGGCGGCATCCCACATGCCACAACTAGAAGGACCCACAACGAAGAATATACAACTATGTACTGGGGGGGGGGGGGCTTTGGGGAGAAAAAGGAAAAAATAAAATCTTTAAAAAAAAAAAAATCCTAAAGAATAAAACCCCAGGACCAGATGGCTTTCCTGGGGAATTCTACCAAACTTTCAGAGAGGATTTAATACCTATGCTTTTCAAGCGATTCCAAAGAATTAGGGAGGATGGAACACTTCCTAACACATTCTACGAGGCCAACATCACGCTGATGCCAAAGCCTGACAAGGACACCATGAAAAAAGAGAACTACAGGCCAATATCGCTGATGAACATAGATGCAAAAATTCTAAACAAGATTTTGGCAACCTGAATTCAGCAATTCATCAAAAGGATCATACATCATGATCAAGTGGGATTCATACCAGGGACGCAGGGATGGTTCAACATCCACAAATCAATCAACGTGATACACCACATCAACAAACTGAGGAATAAAAACCACATGATCATCTCAATAGATGCAGAGAAAGCATTTGACAAGATCCAACAGCCATTTATGATAAAAACTCTGAACAAAATGGGCATAGAAGGGAACTACCTCAACATAATACAGGCCATATACGACAAACCCACAGCCAACATCATACTCAATGGGCAAAAACTTGAGCGCCATCCCCCTGAAAACAGGAACGAGACAAGGATGCCCTCTATCACCACTCTTATTTAACATAGTACTGGAGGTCCTGGCCAGAGCAATCAGGCAAGAAAAAGGAATAAAAGGAATCCAAATAGGGAGGGAAGAAGTGAAACACTCGCTGTTTGCAGATAACATGATCCTATATACAGAAAACCCCAAAGAATCCATTGGAAAACTTTTAGAAGTAGTCAACAACTACAGAAATGTTGCAGGGTATAAAATCAATTTGCATAAATCAGTAGCATTTCTATATTCTAATAATGGACTAAGAGAAAAAGAACTGAAGAACACAATACCATTCACAATCACTACAAAAAGAATAAAATACCTCGGGGTGAATTTAACTAAGGAATTGAAAGACCTATACAATGAAAATTACAAGGCCTTTCTGAAAGAAGTGGATGACGACATAAAGAGATGGAAAGACATTCCATGTACATGCATTGGAAGAATAAACATAGTTAAAATGTCCATTCTACCCAAAGCAATCTACAGATTCAACGCTATCCCAACCAGAATCCCAATGACGTTCTTTACAGAATTAGAACAAAGAATCCTAAAATTCATATGGGGCAAGAAAAGACCCTGAATTGCTAAAGAAATCCTGAGAAAAAAGAACAAAACGGGAGGCATCACAATCCCTGACTTCAAAACATACTACAAAGCTACAGTAATCAAAACAGCATGGTACTGGTACAAAAACAGGTGCACAGATCAATGGAACAGAATTGAAAGCCCAGAAATAAAACCACACATCTACGGACAGCTTATCTTCGACAAAGGAGCTGAGGGCATACAATGGAGAAAAGAAAGTCTTTTCGACAAATGGTGCTGGGAAAACTGGAAAGCCACATGTAAAAGAATGAAAATTGACCATTCTTTCTCACCATTCACCAAAATAAACTCAAAATGGATCAAAGACCTAAAGGTGAGACCTGAAACCATAAGGCTTCTAGAAGAAAATGTAGGCAGTGCACTCTTTGACATCAGTATTAAAAGGATCTTTTCAGACAACATGTCTTCTCAGAGAAGGGAAACAGTAGAAAGAATAAACAAATGGGACTTCATCAGACTAAAGAGCTTCTTCAAGGCAAATGAAAACAGGATTGAAACAAAAAAACAACCCACTAACTGGGAAAAAATATTTGCAAGTCATGTATCTGACAAAGGCTTAATATCCATAATATATAAAGAACTTACCCAACTCAACAACAAAAAATCAAACAACCTGATCAAAAAATGGGCTGGAGACATGAACAGACATTTCTCAAAAGAAGATATACGGATGGCCAATAGGCACATGAAAAGATGTTCATCATTGCTGATCATCAGGGAAATGCAAATCAAAACTACACTAAGATATCACCTTACACCCATTAGAATGACAAAAATATCTAAAACTAATGGTAACAAATGTTGGAGAGGTTCTGGAGAAAAAGGAACCCTCATACACTGCTGGTGGGAATGCAAACTGGTGCAGCCACTATGTAAAACAGTATGGAGATGCCTCGAAAAATTAAAAATAGAACTACCATACCACCCAGCTATCCCACTACTGGGTATCTATCCAAAGAGCTTGCAGTCAGCAATTCCAAAAGTCCTATGCATCCCAATGTTTATTGCAACATTGTTTACAATAGCCAAGACATAGAAGCAACCTATGTGCCCATCAACAGATGAATGGATAAAGAAGATGTGGTATATATATACAATGGAATACTACTCAGCCGTAAAACAGAACAAAATCATCCCATTTTCAACCACATGGATGGACCTTGAGGGAATTATGTTAAGTGAAATAAGCCAGATAGAGAAGGACAATCTCTGTATGACTCCACTCATATGAGGAATTTAAAAATGTAGACAAAGAGAACAGATTAGTGGCTACCAGGGGAAAGATGGGGTGGGGAGTGGGCACAAAGGGTAAAGGGGTGCACCTACAACGCGACTGACAAACAATAATGCACAACTGAAATTTCACAAGATCGTAACCCATCATTAACGCAATAAAAATTAAAAAAAAAACCTGTAAAAAAAAAAAAGATTACAACAGTATAATGCCATTTCTCTCCTTCCAGCCTTTGATTATTGTTACCATGAATTTTACTTCTACATGTTATAAACTCCACAATACATTATTGTTATTATTGCTTTATAAAGCCTATTATCAATTAAGGATATTTAAATTTTAAGAAAAATCTTTATATCTACCGAGTTATTTTCACTACTCTTTATTCCTTTTTTTCTTTTTTGCCAAGAAATAAAATGTGTTATTGCTGTCAGGGAAAAACAAATGAACTCAGTATGCAATCAAATTGTTAAAGACAGTGGACTAAGATGTACAAAGTTTTGAGGATAAAAGCCTTTGTAAACCTTGTTAATAACATCTCTACACCTGCAGGACTTGGACAGCTCTCACTCCTTCACTGTCTCAGGGATCCTGGTTTTGTGCTGTGAGTCCTGCATCCTCCTGCACTCCCAAATCAGGCTCCCTTCCATCTCTTTTTGAGACTATAGTAAGGAGATGTCTTCTTGATGCCTGGCAACTGTTAAAGGAAGGCTGAAAACACAAAAGCCCCTCAGTGAAACAAAGCTTTGGCTTTCTATTGGGATGGGGTTGCAGCAGGAATCCTGAGAGCAGCTCCAGCAAATGTAAACTAATTTCTCATTCTGAAATCTTGAAGCAAATATTAATTCAAACAGTGTGAATATACTGTCCAAAGTTTTCACTCTATATAGTTTTTGACACCCCTGCTACTGATCTGTTTCTTTTTTCAGTTAACAACTATTCTATAGTGCCCTGAATATTCAGAAACTAATACAAACGTAACTCACTAAAAATGGAAATTTAATAAAGTTTCAATATTCGAACCTTTATTATTTGGGCTAAGTCATTATTACTTAAGAGAATCATTTTTCCCATTCACAATGTTTTATGCTCTTTCTCTATCTTTCTCTTGTTTTTATCTATTTAACTTCTGACTGAAGTAGATCCCAATAATCTCTGAGAAAATATATATACATATAGATACATATGTATACATATATATAACTCAATTTGCATATGCTAATATGAATTTTTATTATCCTTTTAAAGAAAAATAATTGGAAATCAAAAATGGAATAATATTTAAAAAATAAGGATCTGAATCTAATTAAATGGCTTTATTTGTGTGCATATGTATACTTTGAAATAGGTGAAATGATACTTATTAAATATATACTCTGTGACTTTGAAAGTCAAACTCCTTTAAGCTTCTTAACAAAAACTTCTTTGTTCTGTCTATATTTTTACTTTAAAATGTAAACATCACACTTCAAATTTGTGACGACTAATAGATGCACTCCATTATATCTCTTTGAAAGAAAAGAAATAATCATGATACATTCCCAGATTGAAAGTCATAACAGTACAGAAATTTGAGGATGTTATTAGGAAATCTGTCAAACTTTAGGACGGGTAGCAGGAAAGAAGATACTTGCTCAAAGTTGAGGAATTATAGGTTACTGACTGCATTAGTTTCCTAGAGCTGCTGTAAAAAATTACCACAAATGAAGTGGCTTAAAACAACAGAAATGGGTCCGGCACAGTGGCACACTGGTTAAGTTTGCACGCTTCTCGGTGGCCCGGGGTTCGCGGGTTGGGATCCCAGGTGCGGACATGGCACCGCTTGGCATGCTATGCTGTGGTAGACGTCCCACATATAAAGTAGGGGAAGATGGGCACAGATGTTAGCTCAGGGCCAGGCTTCCTCAGCAAAAAGAGGAGGACTGGCAGTAGTTAGTTCAGGGCTAATCTTCCTCAAAAAAAGAAAACAAAAACAAAACAGAAATGTATTCTTTCAGTTTTAGAGACTGGAAGTCTGACGTCAAAGTGACAGTAGTACCATGCCCCCTGTGAAGGCTTCAGGGAAGAATCATTCCTCGCCTGTGCCTAGCTTCTGGTGGTTCCCGGTAATCTCTGGCATTCTGTGGCTTGTAGCTACATCACCTCAATCTCTGCTTCCGGCTTCACATGGCCTCTTTCTCTGTGTGCCTTCTCTTTTTCTTCTTTTTTTATTTTATTTATTTATTTTTAATTTTTTCGGATGTACATCATATTTAGAATTCTGTATACATTACATCATGTTCACCACCCGAACACTAATTATAGTGCATCCCCTCACATGTGACCCTAATCACCCGTTTTGCCCTCCCCCCTCCCCCCTCCCCCAATGGTAACCACCAGTCCAATCTCCAATGCTATATGTCTTTTTTTTTTTTTGTCGTTTTTATCTTCTACTTATGAGTGAGATCATATGGTATTTGACTTTCTCCCTCTGACTTATTTCACTCAGCATAATACCCTCAAGGTCCATCCATGTTGTCACAAATGGCCAGATTTCGTCATTTCTTATGGCTGAGTAGTAGTCCATCGTATATATATACCACATCTTCTTTATCCATTCGTCCCGTGATGGGCACCTAGGTTGCTTCCAAGTCTTGGCTATTGTGTATAATGCTGCAATGAACATAGGGGTGCAAGTATCTTTATGCCTTTGTGTTTTCAAGTTCTTTGGATAAATAGCCAGCAGTGGAATAGCTAGATCATATGGTAGATCTATCCTTAATTTTCTGAGGCTACTCCATACTGCTTTCCATATTGGCTGCACCAGTTTGCACTGCCACCAGCAGTGAACAAGGGTTCCCTTCTCTCCACACCCTTGCCAACATTTGTTCTTTCCTGTCTTGTTAATTATAGCCATTCTGACCGGAGTGAGGTGATACCTCATTGTAGTTTTGATTTGTATTTCCCTGAAAGCTAATGATGTTGAGCATCTTTTCATATGCCTGTTGGCCATCTATATATCTTCTTTGGAGAAATCTCTGTTCATATCTTTTGCCCATTTTCTAATTGGATTGTTGGTTTTTTTGTTGTTGAGCTGTATGAGTTCTTTGTGTATTTTGGATATTAACCCCTTATCTGATATGTGGTTTGCAAATATCTTCTCCCTCCCAGTTGTTAGGTTGTCTTTTCGTTTTGTTGATGGTTTCCTTTGCTGTGCAGAAACTTTTTAGTTTGATGTAGTCCCATTTGTTCATTTTTTCTTTTATTTCCCTTGCCCGGTCAGACATGGGACTTGAAAATATGCTGCTAAGACTTTTGTCAAAGAGCGTACTGCCTATGTTTTCTTCTAGAAGTCTTATGGTTTTGGGTCTTACATTCAAGTCTTTAATCCATTTTGAGTTGATTTTTGTGCATGGTGTAAGGGAATGGTCTACTTTCATTCTTTTGCACGTGTCTGTCCAGTTCTCCCAACACCATGTATTGAAGAGACTCTCCTTTCTCCATCGTATGCTCTTGGCCCCCTTGTCGAATATTAGCTGTCCATAAATGTGTGGGTTTACTTCTGGGCTCTCAATTTTGTTCCATTGATCTGTGTGTCTGTTTTTGTGTCAGTACCATGCTGTTTTGCTTACTATGGCTTTGTAGTATAATTTGAAATTGGGGAGTGTGATACCTCCAGCTTTGTTCTTTTTTCTCAGGAATCCTTTGGCTATTCGGGGTCTTTTGTTGTTCCATATAAATTTTAGGATTCTTTGTTCTATTTCTGTAAAAAATGTTGTGGAACTTTGATAGGGATTGCGTTGAATCTATAGACTGCTTTAGGAAGTATGGACATTTTAACAATGTTAATTCTTCCAATCCAAGAGCATGGAATATCTTTCCGTTTCTTTGTGTCTTCTTTGATTTCTTTCAACAATGTTTTATAGTTTTCGGTGTATGGATCTTTCACCTCTTTCGTTAAGTTTATTCCTAGTTATTTTATTCTTTTTGTTGCAATTGTAAATGGGATTGTATTCTTAATTTCTCTTTCTGCTGCTTTGTTGTTAGTGTATAGAAATGCAACCGATTTTTGTGCATTGATTTTGTATCCTGCAACTTGACTGTATTCCTTTATTATTTCTAAAAGTTTTTTTAGTGCACTCTTTAGGGTTTTCTAGATATAAAATCATGTTGTCTGCAAAGAGTGACAGTTTCACTTCTTCTTTTCCAATGTGGATCCCTTTTGTTTCTTTTTCTTGCCTGATTGCTCTGGCTGGGACTTCCAATACTATGTTAAATAAGAGTAGTGACAGTGGGCATCCTTGTCTGGTTCCTGTTCTTAGAGGGATAGCTTTCAATTTTTCTCCATTGAGAATGATGTTTGCTGTGGGTTTCTCATATATCGCCTTTATTATGTTGAGGTATTTTCCTTCTATACCCATTTTATTTAGAGTTTTAATCATAACTGGATGCTGTATCTTGTCAAATGGTTTCTCTGCATCTCTTGAGATGATCGTGTGATTTTTATTCTTCATTTTGTTAATGTGGTATATCATGTTGATAGATTTGCGGATGTTGAACCATCCCTGAATCCCCGGAATGAAACCCACTTGATCATGATGTATGATCTTTTTAATGTATTGTTGTATTCGATTTGCTAGTATTTTGTTGGGAATTTTTGCATCAATGTTCATCAGTGATATTGGCCTGTAATTTTCTTTTTTTGTGTTGTCCTTGTCTGGTTTGGGTATGAGGATAATGTTTGCTTCATAGAAGGAGTTAGGAAGCCTCCCCTCCTCTTCAATTTTTTGGAAGAGTTTGACAAGGATAGCTATTAAGTCTTCTTTGAATGTTTGGTAGAATTCACCAGGGAATCCATCTGGTCCTGGACTTTTATTTTTTGGGAGGTTTTTTGATTGCTGTTTTGATCTCCTTACTGGTGATCGGTCTATTCAAATTTTCTACTTCTTCTTGGTCCAGTTTTGGAAGGTTGTATGTTTCTAAGAATTTATCCATTTCTTCTAGATTATCCAAGTTGTTGGCGTATAGCTTTTCATAGTATTCTCTTATTATCTTTTGTATTTCTGAGGTGTCCGTTGTAATCTCTCCTCTTTCATTTCTGATTTTATTTATTTGAGCCTTCTCTCTTTTTTTCTTGGTGAGTCTAGCTAAGGGTTGTCAATCTTGTTTATCTTTTCGAAGAAGCAGCTCTTGGTTTCATTAATTTTTTCTATTTTTTTTTTTAGTCTCTATTTCGTTTATTTCTGCTCTGATTTTTATTATTTCCTTCCTTCTGCTGATTTTGGGCTTTGTTTGTTGTTGTTTTTCCAGTACCTTTAGGTGCACTTTTAGATTGTCTATTTGGGATTTTTATTCTTTGTTGAGGTAGGCCTGAATTGCTATAAACTTCCCTCGTAGAACCGCTTTTGCTGTATCCCACAGATTTTGGCATGTTGTGTTTTCATTTTCATTTGTCTCCAGCAATTTTTTATTTCTTCTTTGATTTCTTCATTGACCCAATCATTGTTCAGTAGCATTTTGTTCAATCTCCACATTTTTCTGGCTTTTCTGGTTTTCTTTCTGTAGTTGATTTCCAGTTTCATACCTTTGTGGTCAGAAAAGATGCATGGTATTATTTCAATCTTCTTAAATTTATTGAGACTTGTTTTGTGGCCTAATATATGATCAATCCTGGAGACTGTTCCATGGGCATTTGAAAAGAATGTGTATTCTGTGGTGTTTGGATGGAATGTTCTGTATATATCTACTAAGTCCATCTGGTATAATGTGTCCTTTAAGGCAAGTGTTTCCTTATTGATCTTCTGTTTGGATGATCTATCCATTGGTGTAAGTGGGGTGTTAAAGTCCCTACTATTATTGTGTTACTGTCTATTTCTCCTCTTATGTCTGTTAATAATTACTTTATATATTTAGGTGCTCCTATGTTGGGTGTGTAGATATTTACAAGTGTTATATTTTCTTGTTGGATTGTTCCCTTTATCATTATGTAGTGCCCGTGTTTGTCTCTTATTACAGTTTTTGATTTAAAGTCTATTTTGCCTGATATAAGTATTGCTACCCCCGCTTTCTTTTCTTTGCCATTTGCATGGAATATCTTTTTCCATCCTTTCACTTTCAGTTTGTGAGTGTTTGTAGGTCTGAAGTGTGTCTTGTATGCAGCATATACATGGATCTTGTTTTTTTATCCAGTTGGCCGCCCTATGGCATTTGATTGGAGCATTTAGTCCATTGACATTTAAAGTAGCTATTGACAAATATGTATTTATTGCCATTTTGTCAGTTTTTCTTTTTTTTGGGTGTTTTAGTAGTTCTTCTCAGTTCCTTTCTTCTTCTCTTGCTCTTTCCACTTGTGGTTTGATGGCTAGCTTTAGTAATATGTTTGATTTCTTTTGTCTTACTTTATTTCCTGCTTGTTATAGGTTTCTGGTTTGTGGTTAGCATGAGGATCCTTTTTAATATACTATGCATATAACAGTCTATATTGAGTAGATAGACTCTTTAGCTTGACCTCTTTTTAAAAGCTCTACTTTTTCACTCCCATCCTCCCACATTATATGTTTTTCACATCATATATAGTCTTTTGTTTAGTGTGTGTCTATCCATTACCCTCCTATCATTGAAATAGGTAATTTTAGTACATTTGTCTTTTAACCTTCATATTATCTTCACAGGTAGTTGATCTGCTGCTTTTACTATACTTTTACCTTACAAGTGACTTTATTGCCTGTTTTCTCTTGTTGTTGTTTTGGGGTTTTTTGATAATTTTTTTCTTTTATCTCTATTTGTGGTCATTGCTTTCCCACTTAAATAAGTCCCTTCAGCATTTCTTGTAGAACTGGTTTCTTGGTGATAAACTCCTTTAATTTATGCTTGTCTGGGAAGCTCTTTATCTCTCCTTCCATTCTGAATGACAGCCTTGATGGATAGAGTATTCTTGGTTGTAGGTTTTTTCCTTTTAGCACTTCAAATATGTTGTCCCATTCTCTTCTCGCCTGTAGGGTCTCGACTGAGAAGTCCGCTGACAGCCTGATGGGCTTCCCTTTATATGTCACTTGTGGCCTTTCTCTTGCTGCTTTTAGGATTCTCTCTTTGTCTTTAATTTTAGACATTTTGATTATAATATGTCTTGCTGTGGGCCTCTTTGGGCTTCTCTTGTTTGGAGCTCTCTGTGCTTCCTGAACTTGGATGTCTGTTTCCTTCCTCAGGTGAGGAAAATTTTCCTCTATTATTTCAACAAGTAAATTTTCTGCCCTTTTGTCTTTCTCTTCTCCTTCTGGTACCCCTATAATCCAAATGTTACCATGCTTGATATTGTCCCAGAGTTCCCTTACACTGTTCTCATTCTGTCTAAGTCTTTTTTCTCTTTTCTGTTCTGCTTGGGTGATTTCCTCTAATCTTTCATCTAGCTCGCTGATCCATTCTTCTGCTTCCTCTACTCTGCTATTGAGTCCCTCTAGTGAATTTCTTATTTCAAGTATTGTATTCTTCATTTCTGATTGGTTCTTTTTTATATCTTCCAGTTCTTTGCTGATGTGCTCACTGTGTTCATCCGTTCTTCTCATATCTGTGAGCATCCTCTTTATATTTTGTTTGAATTCTTTGTCGAGAAGGTCGCTAGTTTCTGTTTCACTTAGTTCTTTTTCTGGTGTTTTGTAGTGTTCCTTTGCCTCCTCATTATGCCTCTTTCTCTGTGCTATTTTCTTTGTACTAGGTGAGTCGATTATGTCTCCTGATCTTGGAGAAGTGGCCTTATGTATGAGATGCCTTATGAGGCCCAGCAGTGTGCTTCCCTCTCGTCACCAGACCATAAGAACCAGGAGTGACCCCTTTGTGGGCTGCTTGTGTTCTTCTGCTGTGGCAGGGTTGCTCCCACTACAGGTACCAAGGGAGTCTGATCTTTCCTTCCCTGGCCAGCTGTTTGTAAATCCAGTTTGGAGGGGCCTCAGCATTGTTGGCTACAAAGTCTATTAGCACATTCTTATGGCAATTGTCCTCTTAATTGGGTTGGTACCCAGTGTAGCTGGTTGCTAGGCTCAGGGGTGTACAGTTGTGATAGGCCTGAGGGCAACAAGGCTGTTGTCAGTTCTCTTAGGAGTGCAGCTGAGTGGGGCTAGCCCTTGGCATGGAGGCACTCAGTTGTTTCAGGCTTTGGAAGTTGGGGCTGATCCTTTTTATGGCTATTTGTGAAGCACAGTCTTCTGCCACTGATAAGCCTCGCCCCCCACTGGACCACATACACTGTGAACACAGTCCTGGTCCATGCACACTTCTCAACCCCCTGGAGCGTACCCCAATGCCACACTGCAGAGGCCCCCACCACTCCCCCAGTGCCCCCCACAGTTCACCTGGTCCTCGCACAAGCCCTGCCCCACAGAGGCAGACACCCTTGCCTGCCTGTAGAGGATCAAGGCGTTCAGTCAATGCAGGCTGAAAAGTAGCCTGAGGGCTTGCTGTTAGGTGGGGCCAGTCCCTAGGGCAGGTTGCCTGCCCTGGCTGAACTGGATTAAATCTGTGCTCTAGTGGGTGTGGCAGACCCCTGGGCTAACAGCCCAAGGGATGCACCTCAATGGCCCCCACCAGTGTCCATATCAGCACGCCTGGACCAGCTCAGAACAATGGCTCCCACCAATGTCTCAGTCTCCGGAGAGGATCCTCCTCTCACCAAGATGCCCCCAGAGCCCACCAGGTGAGTCTTGTTTCACCAAAGGACAGTCAGCCTTCTCTCTGGTGATTTTAGGTTGCTGCAATGAGTGAGTTTGTGCGTGGGCCCTTTAAGACCCGGATCTTTTCGGCTTTCAGCCGTTAGCTTTTCTGGGGTGTCCTTGCTGCAGTTAATAACCAGCTAAGCCAGACAGTAAGATCCCCCCTCTCAGTTGGGCTGAGTCCAAAGGATGGTTATAGCAGTATTGCCCCCACTCCAGACCTCACTCCTCCAGAGAGGGCTCGTACCTTAGGGTGGCTCCTGCCTGGCCAGCTGAGAAGCTCCGCTGCTCCCAAGGGTGGCTTTTTTCCTCTCCTGCTGGAGTTACTGCCTCTTCTGCTTTCGTCAGGACTGTCCCTTGTCGTGGGGGTTCTTTTTTATCCAGTTTTCAGTTTTCAATCCGGGGTGATTCTTCTCAAAATTGTTGTAACCTGGTTGTGTTCGTGGGAGGAGGCGAGTTCAATGTCTGCTCACAGCGCCATCTTGATGAGATCTCCTCTTTATTCCTTTGTGTAGATGAGAATTTCCTAGTATATATCATCTCCCTCTCTTTGAAGAATGTCTTATAGGTTTTCTCATATGGCAAGTCTAATGATGATGAATGTTTTCAGCTTTTGTAAGTCTGACAAAGTCTTTATTTCATCTTCCTTTCTTTTGTTTCAGGTGTTGTGTTTTCTATTTCTGTAATTTACATCTGGTTCTTTTTAAATGTCTTCTGTTTTTTGCTTAGGTTTTCTATTTTTTTAATTTGTTAGAAGAGTATAGTTGCTTACTGAAGAATTTTTATGTTTGGTGCTTTAAAATTCTTGTCAGATAATTCCGTCTCAGTGCTGGTGTCTGATGATTATGTTTTCTCATTCAAGTTGTGATTTTTCAGGTTATTGCTATGGCAAGTGATTTTTATATTGCATCATGAACATTTGGGGTATTATGTTATGAGATTCTGAATCCTATTTAAATCTTCTATTTTAACAAGTGATCATGCGGTTTAGATTTAGTGTGCAGATCCTGGCTTACTTTTGTGGCCTATAAATCTGTTCTTCTTTCTGTGTGCTGCTGCCCGTTGGCTACCCTGAAAATGCTGGGCACTATTCCACACTGTAACGCAGTTCTCCAGCATGCTTCTATATTTAAAACCAAAACCAAATGATATCCTGCTTAAAACAAATTTAAGCGAGAAAAATAAAAATCCTCCTTCATTCTCATCTCCATAATCCCACTCTCACCTCTTCCTGCTGTCCTTAGTGTCCTGCAGCTTTCTTTGTCACTTAACAAAATATCTTGGAGAACATTTCATGTCTGAACCTATATATTTACACGCATTTCTAAATAACTGCAGGCCATTAAGAGCAGGAATGTGCCAGGCACCTATTTGACCCTTTCCGTACAGTTCTGCACTTAGGAGGTCTCCAGGTTCTTGCAAGTGCAATGTTGCAATGACTTTTCTAGTTCATGACTCATTCTCACCATAATATATTGAAAAGTTTATAGAGATAGATAGATGCATGTGCCCAAACTGGCTACTAGCCTTGTGATGCTACCCATCAAGGGAAGGAGATGTAGTAACTAGTTGTACAAGAAATATCATACTCGATAATACAAAATGTGGCACTGTTTCCATTTGCTGAAGCTTTAGTTAAGCAAAGCTTACATCACTCTGAATAAGGAATGCGTCCCTCCTCAATGACCCCGCTCCTTCTCTCAGTCTGCTTTTCACTAATTTGCACTGGTTACATTTAGTCCCTTCCCTCACTTCCCTCTTGCAGACTCCCCTGCACTCCCCTCTCTTTCATATGTGCAGAGCTTCAAACTCCACCCATTCTGTGTACAGCCTATCCAAATGAAATTCTACTATTCATTAATTTTGTTTATATAAACAAGTTTATATTCACTCCTATTCCTTCAAGTTTGTGGTTCATAAAATAACTTGTCCTGCCCATATTAAAGCAAGGAAATAGATCACCCCTACATGGATTCCTAATTACATAGAGGCTAGGGATTTGGGGCACTCAACTCTGGCTAGTTAAGATTATTTGAGTAACCTTAGTGACAGAGACTGTAATTTGTGAATAAAAACTTGGACAAAGCATCTCATGTATGGGCTGAGATTGGAACAGAACACTATGAATCTAGAAATTATCATAAGAAATCTTGATCAGTGTTGACATCTGTTATATCATAGAACTCCTACCCATGAAAAGCAGAGTAACTGGCTAAGTAATTTTTCCGGGTCTACTTTATATCACTCATTGAACCCTTGCCTTGAAACATTTACCACATATGTAGGGAAGATTGTTGATCAGCTCCCCAGTTCTCCAAACCATAAAATTCCTTCCTTCTCCCTCTCTCTCACCCATATAAATTTTCAGGCAATACATAGATATCAACATCTTGGTCAGAAGGACTGCATGGGGAGCCCAATAGAGAGATAGCAACTTTTTACAGATATATCCTAGTGATCACTGGAAAGACGGGTTTATTGCTTCTTCTGACAATTCTAGAAAAACTGTCGTCAAGATATTTTCTTTGATAATCTGGTAATTAGTTCCACCACTTTGATAAATCCATTTTTCTTCCATATTATATTATAAAAATGTCAAAGGAAAAGAAAAGCAGCTCAAAGCATGAGTGAGATATTCAAATCATATCATTGAAATGTTGTTCAAGTTTTTCCCTTTAGAAATAATTACTTTACAAAGAAAGTCTGAAGGGCTTTCTATTTTTCAATCATAAAGCAAAACATAGATTTAATGAAAGAGGCCTGAAGGAGGCTTTCAGCACCATAATTAACTTTCAAATGGGTTGTTTCAGTTTTTTGACTTGTTAAACCCCATTTTAGATTCGATCTATTCTGTAATCAATATTTCACAATTTTCTTTTTTTGTGACATATATTGAAACAATGTGTTTGTGTGTGTGTTTTAATTCACACAGCATAAATAACACGATGAGGTATATTATAAATGTTGAGAATGTGGAAATTGGAGAATGTTTCTGAGTGCAGAATTGACTTACAGTGGATTGATGATTTCTCAGATGTGAATAGGAAATAAATAAAAGAAATAGTGTTAATTTTGTTGGGGAAAAAAGCAATAAGATCAATCCAAGAGAGAGCCATGTGTATATTTTGATCCAAGACAAAAACTGAAAGAGTTCGTAGGTCTTACTCTCTGATAAAATGGTGAAATTTTTAAAGTTAAAGTTTAACAGTTACCCAACATATATTTTTAGTACTCATTTCTCACCTTTTCTGTCTCACTCACTATGATAATTGTCATTCTTTTTTTAAAATCACCATTGTAATTAAATGACCTATATACCTAGCCAACTAACCAGTGATTATAAAAGCTACAATTATTATGCATTTCATGCAGTCAGAATCCACATTGCTCACTCCCTTACCCCCAAATCCATGATCCTCACCTCCTGAAATTCATGTCTTTGTGTAATCCCCTTTCCTTGGGTGTGGGCTGAAACAAGTACCCTGATTCTAAGCAGTAGATTACAGGAAAGGTGGGTAGGTGGATAGGATAGGTTGCACATGATTACATGTGAATGATTATGAGACTTTTTCAAGTGTAAGATTGCAATGTTTGTTTTTCTGGAGTCCTGTTCTTCTTTTCTAGCTTTGTAGAGACAAGCTGCCATGAAGTAAGCAACTCTAATGGGGAAGCCTGTATGTTGAGGAGCCATGGGCAGCCTCTGGAAGTGAGGAAGTCTTTTTTTATCCAATCTTTGAGTTGAACCATCTCATAGTGAAGGACTTTAACATATAGGAAGCAGCAATTGGAAAAATTAATAAGGAGACATGGGAAAATCCAAAGTCATAGTTTTAGATTTTATTTAGCACATCTCTTTTTGTAAATTAAGATTGATAATTAAGAAACAGCAGAGACATTAAGGCTTTGAAAGAAATAATGCATTTGATTCAATGGGTATATATAGAAACCTATGCACATCAATTGGACAATATATGTTATTTCAAGCACACATAGAACAAATATTGGACTGTAGAGAAAATATGTGCTTCAATTTGATTAGGGCTTTCTGGGCAAAGTTTACTGGAACTTGAGTTAAGGGACGAGCTTTGGAAGTTAAAAGATGACTGAATATACAGGGAGTATTGGGCAGAGATTTCCCTGTCTGGAAATATGTGTTCATATTTCAAAGGGAGATTGGGTCAGGGGTCATTAGAAATCAATACCCAGGGGTTTTATTGGGGGTGGTCACGTAGGCACCCTTTGCCTAGCACGTACCAAAACACCAGACTCCCAGAAGGAATGTATGTGTTGAGCACAAACCACATTGTACAAAGGATTTAGGCACAGTGAGCCACCCTTATCAGTTAGGGCATAGTGGGAACCCACCTGAAACCCAAGTTCCCAGATGGCAGCCAAAGACCAACCTTGCCTTTTTAAGGATAGCAGTCTCAGAACCTATGATAAGAGCTGTGTTAACTCTTGTCTACACAGGGATAGAACACCAGGATGTAAAAATTTTCTCCCAATTTGAGATGTCCATTTACATTCTGATGGGTAGGAAACCATGGACTTACTCCTCTTCCAAAGTGGATTTTTTTTTCTACTAAGGAGATTAGATTTCTTTCCTTCAATGTAATGATAAAAAGACTTACAAGGTAGGAGAAGGATGTAGAAAGCAACATATGTTGTGAAGCACTCAGAACTTCTTCATGGAGTTAAAAGAAGTCATCTCATACGGCTCTGCCTCAGCGTTTTGTCATTCATCCATCGTTTACTCAGCCATGCAGCAAAGAGCCTAAGTAATCAGTAAAGAACAGCACAGAACAGAAGGTGCAGGGGGTATTGAAGAGTGGGTATGAACAAGGCATTTAACAATTTTTCAAATCTCTGTGCCTTAGCATCTTCTGAAATATTTTACATGTGAATGATCTACACTGAGTCATGATTATATGAGAACAAATTATAATAGTAATATCAGGAATTAATGAATATTGATTGGAACTTTGGGAAACTTGCATCCTATTGTGATTGGGAATATTTACCATGTACTTACTACATTACACTCACCATTCTAAGTACTTTACTTTTATAATCTCTTTTAATTCTCACAACAATTTGTAAAATAGTTGCTTTTATGATAAAACTGAATTTACACTTAAGGAGGCAGGCACAAAATGGTTGAAGAACATGTCAGCTCCCATGGAGAATGAGCACTGGGGCAAGGATTGGAGAATTGACAGTTTCCCTGTTTACATTATAAGGGTATATACATAGACCGTGAAAGTAAATTTCCAAGATGTGCAGGTGATTCCACGTATGAGCAATATAAACAAATGAGGGATGGCTGCATTCAATAAAATATGGTATCATGACATATTTGTTTTGAATAGTGAGTGTGCTGAAGTCCTAATGCCCAAATATAAAGAATGAATCTTCTGTTACAGCTATGGATATGATAAGGTGGAATAGAAACATGCCCTCAGAGAGGGTGGAACAGCCAGATTCCTGGCCAGCATATTGCTTACAGTCAGCATCCATTTATTTATACCCATGATGAGTTAAATTTAAATTTGGTATGATTCTCACTTTCAGTTTCATCCAACTTTCAGAAGTTTCTATCTTCCCTACCATGTGTAAATCCAAGGCAAGTTTACAAAGTGACTTGTCAAATCTCACCCAAACATCAACAAAAATAACACCAATAAACCTCAAAACAAAACGAAGTTTTAAAAAAAAAAAAACAAAAGACAAGAAGTTCCAAATACAGTGGGGAATTTCAGCACTTGAATCAGCTAATCCTTCAGGATGATGTGAAATTGAAATGTTGGCTCAAGGTGAGGCAAAAAATGCAGTTTCTCTTTGATATCGGTCTTTTCCCCAAGTATGGTATGATGGTACCGATAACAAACAGAATGAGGGTGAATGGATGTTACCCAGGAACTTTGGATCGAGATCTGAAGGGAAATGAATTAAGTATGTCTCTTCAAGGAGAAGCCACTTTCCTTGGCCTTATGTGCTGCTGACTTTATCAATCAGTAACATGCCCCCAAGCTTTCAGGTACTGAGGAAAAGCAAAATTTTGACTTTAAAAGGCTCAGAACAAGGTCAGACTGGAAGAATGACAGTATCTGGGGCTCATTTTCAATGTTTATCATCGCTTATTTTATACTAATTATAGCTCCAATCAGGAGAGCAATAGGAGTTCTGTAAATTCCTCTTTGAGCTGCTCGCCCCTAGAGCATCCTAAATGGTCTGTGCCAGAGAAAAACTACTCTCCTTGGAATGGCAATCAATCAATTGAACGAGAGTTAATAATTTCTGTTAGTTATTTGGGCGAAAATTTCCATCTTAAAGCATGAAAATGAAGACATTTAAAAATTGAATTTACTCAAAATGCTCTATTTTGAGTAACCTGAGGTGATCTATTAACAGAGTCCCTTTGAAACTTGTCTCCTTGAGAGAAAATGTTGGGGTCTGAGAACTTGAGAGTATTTCAAGTCTGAACCACAAGAAGTTTGGTTCTTTTCCAGATTTATTATGTCTTGTTAATATGGCTTACCTTGGCTCTGATGGCTTGCCATCTGCATAGTAAGTGTTCCCAATATTCTAATGTACATTAACACTCACTATCAGATGTTAAGATAAATATTTACTCCTTAAAGTGTTGGGAATTCACACAACAAATTTCTTACTCAAGTTTGTAATATATATTTTTTTTACTCCTTGGAATGTAATCCAATGATTTTAAGAAGCTGACCTGATAAATATGACTGTCTTTGCAGTGGACATATAGATAAAATATACTGCAATTGAGTAGTTTGAAAAGTTTAATCCATAATTTGGGATATTATTTAGCCATGCACATTATTAGTGCCTAGTTTTTGTTTATGTTTGGTTTAATGTCTATGCTGTCTTCCAGCAATTAATGTCAAGCACATTTCTGGATTTAAAATAAAATATGGAACCCTCTACCAATGCTAGCCAGTCAGTTCCTTAATGATTCACACCAGAAGTATGTGTATGGTATTGAATTAAAAACTTTTATATCTGGGTTTTGAGGGAGAAAAAAGGACTGTTCAATTAATTAAGTGGGTTTGCTAGCATTTATGAATTAAAAGAATATGGTATCAAATACAGCAATGACATTTCCCATAAAATTAATGTTTTTTTGTCAAGAAGATTGCCTCTGAGCTAACATCTGTTTCCAATCTTCTTCTTTTTGCTTGTGGAAAATTGTCCCTTAGCTAGCATCTGTGCCAATCTTCCTCTATTTTGTATGTGGGACGCTGCCACAGCATGGCTTGATGAGTGGGGTGTGGGTCTGCTTCCAGGATCTGAACTCGTGACCTCTGGGCTGCCAAAGTGGAGTGTGAAAACTTAACCACTATGCCACTGGGCTGGCCCCAGTGTTATTTTTAGATATAATTCTGTGTTAAAATATCTTTCAAGGAAAGGTCATTTTTGTTTTTGTTTTTTATGAGACTATATTTTTCTATTGAACCCAATGTTGTAAGACAGAAATATTTCAAAATTTATATATTATATAGACTTTGACCTACTTTTATAGCACTGAATTATTTCTTTGAGTTACAACATTTTGCTTTTAGGCTTGGTGCTTTAGGATGGCTAGTTCACAAGGAAATACAATTCTTCTAATTGAATTATGGATGTGTTACAAATATAGTTTTGACATGTGTTTTATAACGTCTAGCTGTAATCACAAGAAGACCCAGACCCTCACACATATTCTAAATAGCATGTTTTTGTAGGGGCATATCAAAAGCTTTTGTTGCCTTAAGCTTCATTATGTATGGCAGTAAGAGTCGTACAAGATACACTCTTTCATGGATTGATTTGACAATAAAATGTGACAGAATTTTATCAGCTAATTAATTCAGGAACAAGTATAGTAATTCTGTGGTACATTTGGTTTCCCTTAAAATAGATTTAAGGGAAAAACTACCAGTAAGTTTTGATGATGTTCGTGTGTATAGGTAACCCTCAAAATTAAAATTAATCATTAGTTCCCATTGTTAATAGAAGTTAGCATGCACACACACATCTATATATATCTATAAATACATATACGTAGTCTATTGATATATACAGTGTATTGTATATTGTATTTTGAAATACATAGACATCTATATTGTATATGTGTGTGTATATATATAAATCAAGCCCCTAGGATTAACTATATCCAATATTTTATTTTAATAAAGGACATTTAAGTGTAATAGATGCAAATCTATCACTGTAATGCAATTAAAGAAGTCCTTTTCACACCAATTTTTGCATTTATAATGCTCAGAATGGAAATGGTCCTAACTTTAGTAGAGCCTTTCACCCCATAGTTGATGAAACAATATTCTTTCTTTATTTTTCTATATTAGTATTTCTAATTTGCAAAGCATCCTGGTGTATGCTTCATATTTATTGATAAACATCACTATTTTATTTGATTTCTCACTGTTTTGATCTATGAAAATTCAGAAGATAATCTCTATCTTTTGCATGTGCTGCTCATTAAGCTTTAGAAGCAAAGCCACCAATTTTATAATTAATCCATAACAACATAAAAAAAAAAGAGAGAGATTTCAAACAAATAAGAAATATTAAGAAAAACAACTGTCATCAGGCACGTGTCATAATTTTTATTCTAGGATTTTCTGGCATCTAATCATGTTATTTATGCTTTTAGTAAATAGCCTGACTACACACCACACAATTCAGTAATGCGCAAGGATATAAACTTGTAAAATAGCACTAAGCACCTTGTAATTTGTTTTGTTCCAATTATTTTCACTCTCTGTGCTTTCAGTTACCTGAGGTCAGCTGTTGTCCAAAAATATTAAATGGAAAATTTCAGAAATAAACAATTCATAACTTTTAAGTTTTGCAACATTCTCAGCAGCTTGATGAAATCTTGCACCATCTCGCTCTATCTGGTCCAGGACTAGCATCATCCGTTTGTCCAGAGGATCCATGCTGTTAGAGGCCACCTACTTGTGAGTCACTTAGTAGCGGTTTCCTTGTCTGATGGATCCACTGTCATGGTATCACAGTGCTTATGTTCAAGTAACCCTTATTTTATTAATAATGGCTCTAAAGCACAAAAGTAGTGATGCTGATATTCTGATATGCCAAAGAGAAGCTGTAAAGTACTTTCTTTAGGTGAAAAGATGGAAGTTTTCAACTTAATAAGGAAAGAGAAAAAATTGTATGCTGAGGTTGCTAAGATCTACAGTAACTTTTATTAGAGTATATTGTTATATTGTCCTATTTTATTATTAGTTGTTGTTAATCTCTTACTGTGCCTAATTTATAATTTAAACTTTATCATAGTTCTGAATGTACAGGAAAAAATATAGTATATATCGAGTTCAGTACAGGCATCCATTAGGGGTCTTGGAATGTATACCCTGAGGATAAGGGGGGACTACTGGACCATAGATTGACATGAAGAACATACTTTAGAGTTTGTCTACATTGAAGAAATCTTCAAGTACTGATATTTGCAAAATCTTTAACGTATGAATAAATGTACAATTGCAAATGTGGATTTGCATTTTCCTTACAAAATGCACTTCTTATTTCCTGATTATACAATCTGACTTCACAACATAATTCTTTGCATAAGCTGTTCATTTTCTGGAAACATTCTTCCTCTTCTTGACCATAAAGTTAATTTTAATTTTGTCCTGTGGGGTCTAGCCTATATTTATTTTCCTTAATGAAGCCTTCCTAAACTCCTTTGTCAAGTTACTCCCACTTCCAAAAACAGCAAAGTGCACATTTGGAAACAGTGAACACATGTTGATCAATGGGGGGGGGGGGGCATAGGTGCCCTTTTTAAGACTTGATGATTTTCTAAGGTAGAACTGTGTTTTATTCATTTTCCCATGTCTTCTTTTAACCCAAACAATGGTACAAAGCTTGCCTAATTAATTACTTTTGACTTATATGTTTATGATGTTATATTGCTTACAAATTGGCCTCTCATTTTCTCTAATATTACAGTAGGTATGAAGTGGCATGTAATGAGATTATAAGAAAAGTGGAAGGACTGCCTCCATTCCAATGTATTCAGTTTAGCATAAAGACAAATATAAATTACTCTCACCCTTCCCAAATCATTGTTAATGTGAATCCTGTTTGGCTGTAATTTGAGCTAAGTTTAAGAAATATGTATGCATTGCTTCCAAGAGTGTTTTTGGTCATTGATTTAATTATTTGGATCCATTTACTTTTAGTATATTCGTTAGAAATAAAACAACAAAACAGAAAGAACAATACAAAGAATGAAAGATAAACTGGCCTAAATTTCAAATATAGCCAGTCAAATAAGCAAAAACAATGGCAGCTTTTATCAACTCAAGAGCCGTGTTCTTGGAGAACCTTGGTTGAATTCCTCCATGTAGACTTGAAACATCATAGACATAATCTCAGCATATGTTTAATGATTTTTTCACTTGAATAAAAAAAGAAAAATGTAGGAAAAATTTTAAAAATGACTAACTTTGTTCTCAAGTTAGGCATATCAAGATATGTGAACGATATTTTATCAGGAAAAAAATCTCCCTATTGGGACAGTTTCTTGTCAAGTACCTGCAGCAAATTCTTCCTTGCTGTTACTCCAAAGAACAGAGACAGCCGGACCATCACTTCCGTCTTATGGAGTGGGCACTGGAGGCTGAGACTGCTGCCATTCACATCTGCCTTGAGACAGTTATACAAACAAAGCAAAATGAAATGAAAACAAACAGGCAAAACTGAAACCCTGGGTGATCCCCACACATATTGGGAGGTTTAGTGTCTTTTGGACATAGGAAAAGGAAGAGGTCTCATAAGCTAAGGGTGGAAAGCAGTGTGGTAATACTGACAGAACAAAAATGTAGCACAGTTGAGAGTAAGAAGAGAAGCATGAATGGACTTACTCATGTTTTCTTGGGGGCCTGAAAGTTCTGCCTCATTTGCTAATTTTAAAATGGACAAAAGCAGGTTTAGCCAAGAGAGAGGATTGCCTCTGATATTGACAGTTGTCTCGTACAATCTAGTTCAGAATGACTTTTATTAGGTTTCAGAATGAGTTTTATTAGGCTAACTGTAGGGAGGAGAGAGAAATAAAAATATTTTAAAACCAACCTAAGACACTGTGTCAAGATTTTTACATGTATGCTCTATATGAAACATGTTTAGTACATTTATTACTAGTACATGAGACATATTTAGTACATTTATTACTAAGTATTCATTTATACTTAGAAACTCAATGTTATGCCTACTGACGTTTTGTTAAAATAACTACAATAACAAAAATCAGCTCACACTGTAGCAAGATGATGCATTTATTCCTAGTAACTAAATATTCTGTCTAACTGATACTTCCCCAAAATGAAAACAGCTACACTGCAACAAAGCAGCTGATTACAATATTTGGATAAAGCCTGATGTCTAAAATAATACCTTAAAAATACACTTTAACTCTCAAATCACCAAAGAGTAACTGTTAACTTTCATCAAAAATTTGTTCTTAATCTATGGTTTCCCAGTCTTGACCTTGTTGACATTTGGGACCAAATAATTCTCTGTGGTGGGGCTGCCCTGTGCACTGTAGGGTGTTGAGCAGCATCCCTGGACTCCACCCACTTGATGCCAGTAACACTCCCCCTGCCTCCCAGTAGTCACAATGAAAAATGTCCCCAGACATTGCCAAATGAGCTGGGCAGGGAAGCAAAACTGCCCCGAGTTGAGAACCACTGCATTAATCCAATTACTCTTTTGTTTTAAAATGGTGTTTCTTCAAGATCCATTTTTCTGATTTGGGCAGAATATGACTGGGACAGATTCCTTCTTTTCTCATTACCCTGGATGTATTTCTTCTCTCTTGAGTCTTACCTTTCTTCCTGTATCCTTCTCTCACCCTCCCTTCCTTTCTTCCTTCTTTCAACAAATATTTTTGTGTGTACTGCAAAGCAAAAACCATGCAATTTCTGGAGGTCTTAGCAATGCCCAAAATACTGACCAAGACCTTAAATCAAATATTCAGGAGAGAGTTCTGAAAATACTAGCATTAACAATAATCTAGTCAATTAAATCAATTAAATATTTGCTTTAGAATCTGTCCAAAGAGGGACTTTTCTTTGTCCTCCCAGACCCAGTTTCATTTTTAGTAGCATTAAGTTTGAAACACCACATCAGTTAGCCTATGAAATGCATCACCAGTATCTACCAGACCCTGGCACATTCCCACTGTGTAGCTAAAGAAGGGTATTCTAAACGTTCAAATCATTCTGGACTCCAGATGTGTCTGATATGCTGTGAGAGTGGACAAAAGAAAGATCGCTCGTCATATATAACAACTAATTTAATATAACAAGAGAGAGGTGTTCTTAGGCATTATTCTACTTTCCTCTAGAAAGTACTAGTGGGTCCATGCTGGTATTCAATTATAGTTATCTTACCTCTTTTGGGACCTTAAGGGATAATTTTCTACTCTGCAGCAGAAATGTAAATAAATAAAGATGCTTTCAAGGTGAGCTTTGTACACCTTATTTGTTTTCCTTTCTGCACATACACCGCCTATCATCTTGGCTGGAAAATGACAGTCACATAGTCTATTGATCTTAGCAGCTCCATAAAAAAGGAAAATGCCTTAGGTGGAGCTGTCAGGAGCCTTGAGACTGTTATTAGGAATTTTCCTCAGGATTTCCCCAAATGAGAAACATTCCTCCAAATGGAAACACAAACGGGCTCTAAAATATGGCCAGAGGGAAGTGACTGAGATCTGAAGAATGAATCAGAATTAGTAAAGATAATTGCAACGCGTGTGTGTGTAGCAGGGGAGGAGTCATGGTAAAATAAAACAGATGCGAGCATTCCTGAGGTGGAGAGAAGTGGTGAACTGCTAGTATTTTGTTTTTACTGGAGTGAAGACCATAAGATGTGGCAACCAGAAACAGCCCCCAAAGATGTCCACATCCTAATCTCTAGAGCCATGGATGTTTTATGTTATAGGGCAAAGGAGAAACAAGGTTGCAGATGGAATTAGGATTGCCAATCAACTGGCCTTGAGATGGAAACATTACCCTGGTTGATCCAGGGAGCGCAAAGTAATCACAAGCATCCTTAAAAGTGGAAGATGGAAGAATAGAAGAGTCGGAGTATTGTAATGTGAGAAAAACATGGTTAGCCATGGCTGGCTTTGAAGATGGAGGAAGGAGACATGAGCCAAGGAATTGGGGGTGGCGTCTAGATGCTGCAAAAGACAAGAAAACTGGTTCCTACTGTCTCCATAGAGGAACAAGGTCTTGCCAACTCCTTAATATTAGCCCAGTGAGACTTGTGTCAGATTTCTGAACTACATCACTGTAAGGTAATAAATTTGTATTGTCTTAAGACCCTAATGTGGATATTTTCTTAGAGGCAGTGGACAACATAGAAGGTTTTAAACAGTTATCATGTTCACTTCTTTGTGCTGAGTATAAGTGGTAAGTCCAGAGGTGGGGAAAGCAGTAACAAAATGATTTTAGGAATCCTCAGAAATAATGATGGTGCCTGAACTTGAGGTACCTAGTGATGGGAATGAATGGGAAAACTTGAGAGATATTCATAAGGGAAGCTGACAGGAGATTGTAAAAGATTGGAGAATACTTTGACTTCCTGAGGACTTAAGGTGCAGTATTTCTTCATTGTCCCGAGTGGAGGCAATACGTTACCTGTGAAAGAAGAAAGGTTAAATGTGGACACATGGATGGGTTTTGAGTTGGCTTTGGTTTATCCAGGTGGTGATGGATGTCCACTGGATAGCTGCATACATGGCTCCAAGTTTTAAGAAGAAAAATTTATGAGAGACCCAGATTTGGCTGACCTTCTGCGGGGAAATGCCTGTTGAAGTCATGGGAGTGAAAGAATTTGTCCTAGGTAAATGTATACCTGATACAGAAGATAAAACACTGGAAGGTTGAATCCAATATGTGCTGATGTTAAAGGAAGAGGCAGAGGAAGAAGGAGAGCATAGAGGATACGAAATGTGAAAGTATAGAGGAACGAAGAACAACAGGAGGTGAGTGATGGCTGCTAAGGCATTGCAATGATCAGAGGTGGAACATGCTGCAGAAAGCTCAAGAAATGAAATGACTGACAATTTCTCTATAGATGTTAAAACTGAGAAGCCATCAGTGACCTCCTTTAGAAGAGATTTGGTGGTGCTCTTTCAGAGGAATCAGGATGGTAGCCAATGGAAATACCAATGTTTGAGGTGTGGAGCAAAAGATAGTCTATATGCACCTTCCATTATCTTAGCCTTGACCCTTTGTCTGCTTACAGCATCAGCAGTGAATACAGATAATTCAACTGAAAACACTCTCTCAGAACAACTAGAAACTGTATAATTAAAGTGCTTTATTGTATGGCTAATAATCAGAACAGTGCAATATTAAAAGGCATTACTCAAAATAATGCTTATATAGGTGCCAACTATTTATGGACCATCCACAATTGGCTATAGTTCCATTTTAGAATATATGGGTATTGTGCTTAATTACTTCAATCTTCAAAAATTATGGTTATTATCAATCACAGAATGTATAGGCACTAGCTCCAAGCATATACAATACAAAATAAATAAAGCTAGATGTATTAATTAAGCAATTTTTACATAGTTCTGGTATCTAATTTTATTAGAGTAAAACCACTCAAGATTCATATACCCAGTATCTAATAATTTGATCACTGGTTCTGCTACGAACCTACTTTCCTACAAGATTACTGCATTTCCCTTTGGGGAATTTATCTTCTTTTGCTAGAAACAAAAAGCAAATAATGTACATACATTAGATAATGTGTTTGTTTCTTTCTCAAGACTGTGAAGCACGTTGTCTCTTGATGTGTCTTCTCCTTTACTCTTGCTCTATGTGTGTGTGTATGTCTCTTTTTCTTTCAGTATGTAAATTATATATTTTATATATATAGGTGTATATAATTTTATATTCTTAAAAACATTTGCTTTTAAAATTTAATTTCATTGTATTTTTATCTGTATGCCTCTGCATTAAACATTCTTGCAAGATGGCATATGTACCCCTGAAAAAGGAGCAGCACTCAAGTTTTTTAAATAGGCCACAGAAATTTACACCAAATGTGAATCCACACATCTTGTAAGAATTGTGTTCTGCAATTTAAAACAGATTCATTTTACTGTTTCCACTTTTAAAACCCAGCATGGTGGAATTCACCTAAAATAGAACTAAATTATTGATGTGCCTTTTTTTTTTGGATGCTTTTCTTAAGTGGATCAAAACAGTTCAAAAACTTCTCTGATGGCAGTTTGGTGACCAGTCTCAGATTCTTTCAGCACGGCACACACTGTAAGGCCCTGGACAAATGTAGCCTGCTCACAATAATTGACTGCCTAATGGAAAAGAATTGACCCTGCAGAGTTTCTCTTTTCTGTAAATGCATCCTTCTCTTTTCTGCCAACATATCTGTCTTTATTTACTTCCACCTAGAGTCAATAGAAGCACAGCCAGCCTGAGCAGAATATAAATTCAAACTCATTTCAGAAAGAACTCCCTGTTCATAATAGAAGCAAAATATACACCCTTTTCTTCGACTAAGACCTGGACTGAATCTGCAGAAATTATGTGGTCTTTTTGTTATACGGGAAAAGTAGAGAGAAGTCTACGATTTCACTTTTGACCTTCCACCACCGTTTGTTCATCACACAAATATTTGAAGAGTGGCCACTGTGTTCCAGCCACAGATTCAGACCAAGTTTACATGGACAGTGAGACTTCCTCCACATGCATATATTCTGATAGCTTAATTTCTGCCAACAGACAGTTCAACATGAGCAGATATGTAACATTAAAAATCACCTGGAAATGCTTCTATACGTAGAAATAAGATAAAACAATGAGTGGACCGTACTAGGTGTTAAGAAAAGGTGTTCTTGAAGAGGCGGCACTTAGGGTAGACATGGAGTGGCCCTGTCACTCCTACCATGTGGAGATGGAATACAATCCACCACTGCAAATGCCCTACAGCTAAGCAGCCTTAGTGTGGTGTGTTCTAGGAACCAAAGAGAAACCAGAGTAACTAGAACGTGCTAGGCTGCTGGAGAAAATCAAGACTTTAAGTAGGAGAGGTGGACAGGCTCATCTCATTGGGCTATGGAAACAAATATAAGAGACTGGGATTTTATATTCTATGTGGTAGAAAGCCAATGGCTAGGGTGAAGCTTTGAGGTGTAAAGGAGGTTAAGAGGAACCCCTGCCCCCAGCATACAGTTACAACTGCAAGGAACTATACCTGCACTAATAAGGTGAACTAGAACCGCCCCCCCCCCCCCCACAGCAACTTCCAGAAAAACAAAACAAAGGAATAGTACTTAGACATCAGATTTCTCAGCAATAGGATCAACCTAGAATTCTAAATCTGGCAAAAAATATCCTTCAAGAGCAAGGACAAAATAAAGATGCTTTAAGTCAAACAGATTGTCTTAGAATTTGTCTTCAGGATGCCAGCCAGATCTCAAAGAGGCTTTTAACGTTATTTTAATAACAGTGGCAAAATCTCAAGAGGAAGGAGCACAATCTCAGACTAAAGGTTTGAGATACAAGGAAAAATGAAGAATATTGAAAATAATAAAATATCTAGATAAATCTCAATAAATGTTGACTTTATTAAAAGAAAATAGTGTGTTATAGAAAGGAAAGTAAAATAAGATAGACCTAGCTAAATATATCTGATAGGACCAACTTATAAATCTGAAAGGGAATGTCAGGACTTATTTTCTATGGCCTTTGTGATGCTCCCAGAGACTTCAATTAAAGCACGTTGACCAAAAAAAAAATGCTATAGGATATGTTTAATGACGTATAATATTTTAATCTTAGCTATGTCAATGATATTTTTATATTGAATCTGCTGCACCAGTCTGGAGTTGCATTTGCCTACCACTGAAATGGTCAACTAGTCAATATTTAGTGAAATTTGCTGTTTTTCTATTTTTTCTCATATTTACAAATCCAGTATATCACAACCATTCAGAAAAGCAACAGAATTGGCATTGGCAAGACCTCAATTGCAGTGACTCTTGTCTAGCTGTAATAATTATTTCTAAATTTCTTCAATGAATATTAATTTGAAAATGCAGAGAAAAATATTTAACAGACATCCATAAATGTGTTACCAAGTTGCCTATATCTTTGTATAAATATATAACCTAAATATTGAAAACTACAAATCAAGTGACCAACTGAATGGATTAACATAAAGCAAACACCCATATAATAAGCATCCAGGTCAATAAATAGAATGTTAACAGTACTCCAGGAATGTTTTTCACACATCTCTATCACTTCCCACTCCATTTTCCCCAAACAATTAACTCTGCCTGTTCTTAGATTTATAAGAATGGAACCATACAGTTTGCTTTGCTTTCTGTTGTTTCATTGACTCGACATTTATCAGGCTTATCCATACTGTTGTTTGTAACTATGCGGGATTTGTTTTATTGCTATATAATATTCCATTGCCTTCATATCCTACAATTTATTTATTTATTCTTTTAGTATTATCACTAGATATCTGGTTTGTTTCCAATTTGGAGCTACTACAAATAATGCTACTCAGAACTCCAATGCATGATCTTTATCCCTGGTAACTTTATATTTTTATTGCTATTTTAAATGGTAACTTTAACTTGAGTTATTTAACTGGCTGTTTCTACTCTAGAAGGAAGCTACTAATGTTTGTACACTACTGAGCATTCACACTAGTTTTAATATTTTGTAGATTGTCTTGCTTGGTGATTACCATAAGTGTATCATCTATTAATGCTTTTTTTTAAAAAAAACTTTCAGATCTTTATAATATTTTTCCCTACCACTTAGCAGGAGATATGTCCTCAATATAATATTGAGTAGATGCAGGGTTATCTTTTTTCTGATTGCTTTTGATTCTTGCATGAGGTTTAGAAGTTATCTTTTATGAAGTAAAAGAAGACTCCTCATTGCCTGAGTTTGATAAAATGTCCCTGTAAACTAATCATGGAGTGGTGATCTTTGGTGGATATTAATTTTTAAAAATGGGGTAATGTTAAAGCATTTGCAAAAGTAGAAGGAATAGTATAATGAACCTGAATATACTCACCACCCATCTTCAATTATTATCAACTTAGAACCAGCCTGTTTCAACTATACTGTCACCACTCCAGATAATGTCATACATTTTAGCTAATTATTGAGAGTCATTAATGAATAGAGTTTGAGAATTAAAATGCCTTTTTGCCTGTGTTGGGCTGTTTTACCAGTTAAAGACATAGTCTATGTGATATAAAATTATTCATTTTATTCTGTTATGGTTTTCTCAAATCTCTATCTGAGATATTGTCTCATGTTTCAGTTTACTATTGGCTATTTATGCTTCTTTTTTCTTCCTTGACCAACCTTGCCAATGTTTTCTCCATGATATTACCTTTTTTCATTAGCCAGTATTTTAAATTTTATTTGCTATGTTTATTTTCTCTACCATTCCATTGTAAACCACCCAATTATTTTCTTCTTTATATTTACTTCTCACTTCCTTCTTTCTACTCTCTTTGCATTTAATATGGGTTTTCTAACTTTTAATTATTTGTATCTTTTGTACATCCCCTTTAAGATTCTACTTTAGCCATGCTTCACGTGACTTACTATATGAGTCAGTCGATGTCTTTGGATTCTACATATTTTCCAATTTCCATGATATTTTTCTTTTGAACGCCTGAATTATTTAGAAGTGTCTGTTTTCTGATCCAAGTACATGACATGTTTTTCACTGATGTTTTATCAATTTCTAATTTTATTGCAGTGTTGTCAGATACCATTTTTATAATATTTTTTCATTGGTATATGTTAGGGTTTACTGGGTACTGCAAAATATTTGTAATTGTTCCTGGTATGCAATGTTCTATAAAAGTGCATCAGTACAATCATTTTAATATTCTAGTTTGTGTCTGCATCTATTTTCTAGATGCTTCCCTATTGTAAAACCATTTTGGAGAAAGATTTGCCAGTTTACTTATTTCCTTTTGGCACACTGTGTGTGTGTGTGTGTGTGTGTGTTTGCGTGTTTGCATGTGTTTACTATTTTCTTAGATGCAAACAAGGTCAGAATTTTGGTGATGTTTTTGGCTTTTATTGAAAATTTCTAGAAATTCCCTTGCTTCCCACCTCTGCTACCCTAATAGGCCTTGCAACATACAGCTGGCGAAATGGCAACCCTCGGGCTCTGAAAGGAGATTACTGTTTCATTATTTAAAATAATAAGACTTCTCTGTCCAGAAGGCTTGCTACACAATATTATAAATAACAGAGAGTGCAATATGTCCTCTCAAAATAACTGATTCTAGCTGGATGGAGACTTATGACCTACAGTGTCCCCATACACCCTCTTGGGTAACTGAGAAGTTGACAAAGTTATCAATGTAAATAAGTTATCAACGCTTAAAGATGATGAAGTATAAGACTAGGGATTTAGGTAAATAAAAATTGTCATTGTTTCTTTCTGTATAAGAGACTTCAAACTAACACACACACACACACACACACACATTTACTCATAAATATGGTCTCAATTGTGAATACAGGCTTCATGCACCATACAATACACACACACCCATGCAAATACATTCCCAAAATTTCATATCACACAGTTATTTACAAAAACATTTGCAAATGCTGACATTTAATATCCTAAAGTGTTTCTGCTTAAGTGAACATGACTTAGACATAAATTATTACAGACACTGAGCAATGGTGAAAATCTGAGCTTCTCTGGCTTAGGAGAATCAGCTGTGTTCGAGATAAGATCCCAGTTGTGGGGAAATGATTGGAGGCCCCTCATCATGATGAGCTGCTTCTCCAGGAGAGAGTTGTTTCTCCCTTCAGTATAACTGCATTCTGTCCTCTAAACCCATATTTTCATGGCTCTGAACCACTGCAGCATGAGTTCTAGAATTACACTGCTTCTCCAATATCTATCCGAGTGGTTAATTCATAATATGTGGGATGGATCTGTATGCATGTATATTTAATATATATGGTTTGCAGATATAAGTAAGATGAAGTGATACTGGATTAAAGTGGGCTGTATCTGATGAATGATGTCCTTAAAAGTGAAAGGAGAGGGAGATTTTGATACAGAGACACAGAGGAGAAGCCATGTAAAGACAGAAACACAGATTAGAGTGATGCGGCCACAAGCCAAGGGGTGCCTGGCGTCCCCAGGAAGTGGAAGAAACAAGGAAAAATCCAGCTACCACCTTGATTTGAGATTTCTTGCCTCCAGAGCCATGAGAGAATATATATTGTTTCAGAAATGTCTCTATGTTTAAGCCACCAAGTTTGTGGTAATTTGTTACAGCAGCCACAGGAAACTCATGTAAGATACGTACATGGATATATACATGTATTCATATCATATATATAAGAAAATATATATAAAAATATACATATATAACAAAATATTTATTTTCCATATATATTTTATTGTGTATATTTATATATTTAAAAATTTTATTATATATAATAAATATAGTATATATTTATTCTTTTCATTTACAGAATTATTTACTTTGTTTGCCAACACCTGTCCCAGTACATAATTCATAATATGTGTGATGGATATATGTGTGTGTATATACACAAACACACAAAGTTAAAAGGCATATTATTGAAATGGAACCTGGAAAGGTCAGGAACCAAAGCAGCGTTTCTCTGAGTTGCTCTCACATTACTCAGCTTCTCTTTGTACATTAGATCCAATAGTCTTTTCTATGTATACGGTTCAGCTTGCATTGAGTGATGAACCACCCTTAGTTTAATTATTCACAGCTTAGGATAACGTAATAAAAACCTGGCCCTTCATAAGTGGCAATCAGTTCAAGTATCACATTGTTCCAGTGGTATTCTCTGACCTTGCTGTAAAATAATGAAAATGCAACATAAATTTTTTGGAGGTAAAGCATTTCTGAATGTAATAGTTTTAAATAGTATTTATTAGTTACGTGAGACTGGGCTTTGGAAGAGAAGTTTGTAGCAGAGGAAACAAAAATTGATCTGTAGTATATAGGTAGCATTCCATGGGATGAGACTGTATGAGATTGCCAAAGGAGTGATTGCCAGCAGAAGAGATAGATGTCCGAAGACTGAGACTCAGAACCTGACGATATTAAGAGGGCAGGAAAAAGAGAAGGAAATGGCAAAGGGCACTGAGAAATAGCAACTGGAATGGGAGAAAAAAGTAAAAGCATCCACAGCAGCCACCAGAGAAAAACAAAGGAGCTGTTGTCCTGAAGGACAAGTTACAAAAGAGGTGAAGTGTTTTGAGATAGAGACTGAGAATTGAAAATTGGATTCAGCTCCGGGAAGTTATTATTGACCTTCACATAAAGAACTTCCAGAGAATAGAAGGAGCAAGACCCTGTCTGGAGTATTTTTAGGAGAGAATGGGCTCATGAAAGAATCAGAGGCATGAATAGAGCAAATTCTTTTGGAGGAATTTTGTCACATGTGGGAGCTAAAGCGATGGGCATCAACTCATTGGAGAAATGGAGTTAAAAGCATATCTTTCTGAAGATGGGAAATACAGCAAATTGTTTTGTGTGTGTATGGGAAGAATTCCATCTGATTGGGGAATGGGTCCAGTACCTATATCTTTGAGAGGGCAAGAAGGAAGGGAATCCATTGCCCAGGTGGAGGGATTGTGCTTGGAGAGAAGCAGGTATCTGACCTCCATCAGCATTAACAGAACATAAGGTAGAATATGTGGGTTCAGATGTTGGTAGCTTGGTGGACAGGCAGGTGGAAGTCCGTGGATGCTTTGGTCTCATTGCTTTCATGTTCTTTGTGAAATGGAAAGCAAAGTCATCAGCTGATTGGGGGAGCAAGTGTTGGATTCCAGGAGAAGAAACTGGAAAATATCTGTCAGAAGGAGTTGAAGGATTAATAGACAGTAGAAATATAGTCCCACTATCCTTGGAAGCCCCACTTGGAGTTCACCATCATAAATGTAAAGTCAGAGCAGCTGGTGTAGTTATTCTTGTTCATGGAGGTGAATGGGGTTAGGTAAAGCTGTATTTAACCAGAGTTGTGCATTTTCCAAGCTAGTACAACAAAATGAGAGAGAGGCCAGGGATTCAGGAAATAAGCATCAGAGTGATTATAATGTTTTACTGTTGGATGTAAGTGGGGAAACAGGAAAAAGATGGTAAGTTTCAGTGAAAATTTAGTGGGTTCAATGGATTAGAGATGTCAGTGAAGTGAGTGATTTTTGAAAATGCATTGGGGAACTAGCAGTGGTGAGCTGGAAGGATTAGACTTAAAGATCAGATAGAGGAAATTGTAGCATTGAGCTTGTGGAGGATTGGTGCTTATTGGAAATAACAATGTGTAGGGAATTAGGTGAGGTGGAGGAAAAAATCATTGGAAGTAAGATTTCAAAGAACCGAGGAGTAAGAGTGTTGAAAGGATCTGGTGTGTGCGTGTTAATATAAAGAATTAGCTCAGCAGTAGAATTAGAGATTAAGAAAATAAAGCAGGAGGTAGAATGTTGAGAAATGAGGACTGATTTGAGAGTCAGGAAAAGAGAGTAAAATGATGAAATGGGATTATAAAAGAATGAAAGTGATGTAATCTGATGACATGAGATTTGAAGCTGGGAGGTTGAAGAAGCCAGATGGGGGATGGCCTGAAAGTGGCCAGGGGAGCGAGGCAATCATCAAACCCAATTTCAGTCCCGAAGGTGCATATTCTTTGAGGCAATGCTTCTCCCTCTCTCTCCAAAACCAGCACTTAAAAGGCTACAGGGGATGAAATATTCTCAAGGGAGGACTGTAGAGCAAGAAGTGACAAGAAGATCCCCGGACTTGGCTGAAGAGTGGAAGAATATCAGAAGTTGAGGAGAAGGTAGAGATGGATCATGATAGCAGTCCTATAGAATATTTCAGGAACTGGAATGCAGGTGTTTGGGAGGCTTGACCTGGCGTCAGGGCTATTGTGTGGACTGGTACACAGAAGGATATGGAAGATTCAGACCACAAGTGGTAGTCAGAGTTGCATTAGGAATGGCCTAGAAACATAATAAACCAAACTCAAACAAAAATAACCAACAGTCCCCAATTTGAATTCATTAAATTAGTGCTATAGCGTGATCTTACAGCTTTAACATTTAACAAGTGCCCTGAAGATTTCTTCAGTAACTTCTTCAGTTTTTGTTCTCAATACCTCCCCATATCCTTGATTGATTATAGATCTCTCATATTTCATTGGTATATGAGAATTGCCTAATTGTTTTTTTTTCTTGGCACTCATCAAATTTCTTCCTACGTTTTTACTTTAGAATTCACAAGACTTTGATAAAAGATGTCAACATAGTTTCATTTTTATGTTTCAGAAAACATCCAATTTATTTTCAAAGATAAATAGATATACCACACAATAAAGAAAAATATATAGGCAAAGATGCAAAGTGTATAGAGTGCCATTGAAAGTATAGCATCTCTGTTTATATACATGTTGAAGGGAAAGTTCAATCCTATCCTGCATGGAATTTGGTATTCCATAAGCTGATTTCCTGATCTTTCAACAGAACTGAATACCAAGATGGATAAAAACTCAGACACACTGGAGATGCTCTTGAGGAGAACACAGAATTAGTTCTTTGTGAGACAAAACTGGCCTGAAGAATTATCCCTCAGAAATGTTTCAAAGATGTGAATTACCACCTGCCAGCACTGGGAGCTGCTGATTTTGCTAGCAACAGCTTCCCGAAACTGCCACAGGCAGCTGCCAGTGAAAAGCAGTACGAAACTCATCCGACTACGTCATGTTTATCAGGTTGGCCCCAACGCGTCTATACCCTCCTGCTATCCATGTGTAAATCACTTTGATGGACATTAAAAGTAGATCTCGAACTTGAGGTCAAGAGTTTATGGTGATACAAATCAGAGACAGAGAGTGTCTGATTCTATAAATAGTATGATTACCATTTTTATTACAAATGAAGAAGGAAAATTAAGAGGATGATGTATCATATGCCATATGCATGCATACATATATGTGTGTTTGTGTATATATGTATACACACATAGATATAATTTACAATTTACATATCTTATCATTTATATTTACATTTACAAAATTCTCCACCTCCTCAGAGAAGAAAAGATTATGTTAAAACAGGAAGAAGAAATGATGGAATAAAAGCAAATTCTCACTGAAAAACCTCACTTTTCGGATTTCCCTGACCATGCTCAGTTTTCTCATTGTCTGAGAATATTTCCATTCTAGCATCAGTATTTGCAGTGTTTAACTATACTTCTGTGCATCAGGCATAGGGTGGAAATGTGAAAATAAAGATTGTCTGCAGACTATTTCTTTTGATTTATACAGCCTACACTTAGGTAAAGCTTTTGCATTTTGCTAAATTAGGTTTACAGTAAAATCTCATACATGTGTTCTAGTTTTTGGGTTCTCTAAACATGGTTATTCCACATCTTGATTCCACTGCAAATTAAATACAGTCTCCAGATGAACTTGTACCACAGTCTGTTAAAATATTCTTTACAAGTGCTGCTGAAACATGTGGTTAAATATTGTTATTACAAACATTTAGCATAACCAAGTATTAACAATTCAGGACACATGAGAGAAGGGCTCAAGTAAAGAATATGCTAAAAGTGATGTCTTGTATGTGGTGATGCTATTAACAAAAATAATTTTAGACAAGGACTACCCAAAGTCAAAATAATTAATGATAATCTCACTAAAGAGATATAATAACACTGCACTGGATATATACATACAAACCGGTTGAATCATGAACCTCATGCATCTGCTTTTTGTATTTGCTTATGAGACAGTACATTATTAGGTTAACTTTTCCACTTTTCAAATGTATCACACAATTTTATTACTATCCTTGCTGTCATGATAAATTACCAAGTGTTATCAAGATAATGTACCAGTCTTGTCCCACAGGTCTTTCTGATATAGTTTTCTATTATGAAAATGCCTCAATTTGACAGATAAATATATGGTTGAGTTTCTAGTTAGATCAAAGCAAAAATGTAAAAGCAAATGCACAGAACTTTACACACATAAACACGCATAAATACAGATATTTCTAACAATATTATATAGCCTGCTGCTTTGTTTTAATTTTGTCCAGATAATTGGTAAGTGGATTGAAAGGTGACTCACAACTTAAGGAGCAGTCAAATAATTTTCTTATGACAAATCTAACATTTTCAAATTGGTTTGTTTCATTGTTCAGCCATCACAGCACTAAAGACTTCATTGTGTATTGGCAGCTTTGCATTATTGTATTTTCCCAGACACTGTGATGACTTTCTTGTGTGTTGGTTTTATTAAATGCTTTTATGACAGTTAATCCATAAGAAAATTTATGACTTAATAAAAGAGGTATCTGTAGAATAATACCTAACTGTGATGAATGACAGGGAAATAGATATTTTGCAACATCCTCCCGAACCATGGACAGCTCCAAGCATGCTTCCTCATTGTCCCCTGCTCTTGGGTTGACAATAGATATAGAAACTAATTTGCCAGTGATTCTGACCCTTGATGATGACAAAAATACTACATTCAGCCTATTCAAAGGGAGAAATAGAACGTACATCTATTGAAAACCTTCACTCAGCTACAAATTATTATTAATGATAAAAAATTAAAGATGAAACCTTTTGGCTTTTTACTGAATTCTATACATTCTTATGAGCATCTTCTAAGCATCCTTGTCTATTTCTCATATTAATCCTGTGAGCTAGGTATCATTGTTGTCCCATTTCGCTTTGAGTGTTTAAAAAACAGTATTCATTGTTAAACATATAGTGATTTCCTGGGCCAGAGTGAAACTGTAGTAAAAACCGGGGTTTAAAAAAGAAAGACATGTGGCCAGACTGGTGGCGTAGTGATTAGGTTCCCATTCTCCACTTCAGTGGCCCAGGGTTCATGGGTTCCATCCTGGTTGCAGACCTACACGCCACTTGTCAAGCCATGCTGTGGTGGCATCCCACATACAAAAGAGGGGAAGGTTGATACAGATGTTAGCTCAGGGACAATCCTCCTTAAGCAAAAAGAGGAAGATTGGCAACAGGTGTTAGCTCAGCGCCAATCTTCCTCACCAAAGAAAATTAAAAAAAAAAAAAAAAACATATCGAGCTATTTTCCATTTGTAAAGAAAAAGTTCCACTCTTTTTTTAATATATCAGTTTTAGAAGGGTTATTTTGATGATTAAACAGGGTCGTAATTGTAAAGACCTTAGAAAAATTATTGATCCTTTGTAATCACCATTAATTTCTATCTTCCCTTATTAATATCAAGGTTTATCAATGGGATGAGGACTACCCTACCTAATAGAAAGTTTCTATTTCAAAATAATCCTAGGTCTACAGCCTGTGACTTTTAAAAGCGCAACAAAATAAATTTTGTTGCCCAGTGGAACAGATTACCTCTACTAGTGTGTGTAAGGAGAATGAATTAGTCAATTTAATAAATATCTAAGTGATAATATATGTTATTTCTGTCAAGGTCATGGAAGGTAATCCCATCAGAGACTTTGTTATGGCTAATTATTTTCTTTATTATATGTCTCATAAGATACAAAAAATATAGGAAGTCAATTAGCCAGATAATTGTAAAGTGACATTAATGTGAGAGACATTGAAAATTTAAAATATTCTTTAAAAAACAACAGAGAAGACATAATTGTATAACATGCTAAAAGATGACTACTACTTCTCTCCCTAACTGCCTTACCTCCTTCCATACTCAATAACAATTTATTTTCTATACTTATCTTCTATACTATTAAGTTTAAAAAACCTGAGAAAACATTTCTCCAATTAATTTCTTCTAGATTTTATCAGAAGCTTTTACAGAAGATCTTTAACTGAGAAAGAATCAGATTATTACATTGTAAAAATAAATAGATAACTTAGCTTTCATTAATATAGCAAGCATGTAGATAACTCCAGGATCATCAGAGACACAGTCAGATTTGCAACTTTTCCACTACCACTATTTGAGTATTTTATAGCAATTTATGTGTGGAGCCATGCTCTTGAATTTCTTGCCATCACGGTTATCTGCACTGATCCCTTCCTGGTTAACACTGATCTGTTTACTATGACTGTAGTTTTGCTGATTGCAGGGTGTCATATGAATGGAATCGTACAATATATAGTCTTTTCAGATTGTCTTCTTTCACTTAGTAATATTCATTTAAGGTTCCTCCGTGTCTTTGCATGACTTGATGACTCATTCATTTTTATCACTGAACAGTATCTGATTGTCTGGGTGACCACCGTTTCTTTTGATTAGATAAATGGCTTCATGGAGTCTTCTTCTCACTTACAAAATGGTAAAACCCACTGAATTTACAAGGATGGAATGAGGACTATATTTTGCACAGTGACTCAGTTCTCAACAAGTGATGTTTCCCTGCCCCACTCAGCCCTGCCCCTAGAATCCTGCATCATGATTTCCAGTGTGGAGAAGAAACCTTACTCCGAGCATTATATTTTTCTGTGGATTCCAGGATTATAATTACATGAGGATTTCTTCATCTCTGGGCTGTTAAGAGGCTCTTGATTCTGTCATATGGAAAGGCTGTGAGTCACTTGCCTACCCAGGGGCACAGGGCTCCTCAGGCATTGCTTGATTCCACTCATTGAACACTTTTTGACAAAAGTCTGTTTGTTGGAGATGCCATGTCCTGACTGACCAGTTGACATGGGATATGAATCTCTTCATCCAGTCTTATTAGTTTCCTATGGCTGCTTAACAAATCGCCATGAACCTAGTGTCTTAAAACAACACAAATTTATTATCTTACTCCTCTGATGGTCAGAAGTCTGACGTGGGTCTCGCTGGACTCAATGCAAGGTTTCCTTGGCTCATGATCCCCTTCAGTCTTTAAAGCCAGCCGTGGCTGGTCAAGTGTTTCCCAAAAATCCGTGTCTCTGGTTCTAACTCATCTGCCTCCCTCTTCTGCAATACAGGACCCTTGTGATTACACTGGATCTGCCTGGATAATCCAAGATAATTTCTCCATCTCAGCATCCTTGAATTAATCACATCTGCCAAATCCATTTTGTAATTTAAAGTAACATATTCATAGATTTCAGGGATTAGGATGTGGACATCTTTGGGAGGTAGAGGGGGGTGGGAATCATTCTGCCTGCCACACAGGTTCAGTCCTCAATTTATAAGACCTAAGCAAGTTGGTGTAAGATTTTCAAGTCTTCATGTTCTTACATGAAAAAGGAAATAATAAAATAGGTTCTTGTCTGTGGTTGTCAGGATTAAATTTGTTCATGTGCATGAAGTCCTGTGGTCTGGTGTACACAGTCTACAGAGGATGCTCCCCCTCCTTAGGCTGTCCCAGTAGTCTATTTGCCAAGTCTCTAAAAGCCACCCTTGATGAGTAGCCAAAGTAATCTTGCTTTATTATTTTTTGACGTATAATTGACATATTGGTTTCAAGTGTACAGCATAATGATTTGATATTTGTGTATATTGCAAAATGATCACCACAATAAGTCTAGTTAACATCTGTTGTCATATATATAGTTACAAAATTTATTTTCTTGTGATGGGAACATTTAAGAACGACTCTCTTAGTAACTTTCAAATATGCAATACAGTATTATTAACTATAGTTGCCATGCTGTACATTACATGCCCATGACTTATTTATTTCCAAAGCCATTGTTTTAATCAGTGTTTCTGTCACAGACCACAGATGCCATGATGACATGTAATAAAAATGTAGAGTTTGTGACCTCTTGGGGAGTTCACTCTGAAGAATGTAGAGAATTTAGCCTTTGCACCTTAGTGGGGGCCAGCACCTCGTTAACTGCTTTCTCTTCTTTAGATCTGTTCACATCCTTGGTCTCTCTTGAATAGCAACATTTATCATGTTCAGAAGGCAGTACTTCAAGGATTGTTGCTTTGGTTTAAAAAAAAAAAGCCTACTTCTGAGAGAGAGTTATGAGTGGCTAATTCTCTAAAGGCTTCACAAAGTAAATTATATTTCCAACAATTTTATTGTGGGCTCTGTACAAATCATAGACTGATATGTTCACAGTGGCACAGAATATGCACTTACTTAAAGCCTTATTATTATTATTTTTACTTTTTATTGTAGTGGTGGCATCCACTCATCTTAATTTTGAAAAGGTACACTCAGGTAATCAGTGAAGAAAAACGCCTTCTTCCTGACCTCCCAGCCTGCTTTCCAAAATAAACCACTTGAAGCAACCATTATTGTATGTTGTATACTTCTGGGTGTTTTTCAGGATGGTGGCGCTATGCCACCATTGCCACTGCTAGACTCTTGCTTATCCAGGTACCCCCGATTGCTCCTAATCCTTCATTTCTGTATCAGGCATAGAGAAGAGGAATCTTTGTTAAATCATGGCATATCTAGGCCAAGGTTGTAATCTCCTTCTGTTTACTCCAGATCTCATCCTTGAAGGTCATGGCTAGGAAACCACTCTCTGGAGTTGGCTACCATCTCTTACAACCAGACCTCCAAAGTCTTTTTAATCCCATTTGCTTGTAAAGGAAGTTGCTTATCTCCATGTGCCATCCACTAGGCATAATTTTGCAAATGAGTTCAGCCTTTGGGACTGCAAAGGCCTGACAGGAAGTGTCTTTTCAGGGCAGTGTACAGATGCTAGAAATGTCTGAGAACGAGCCAGGAAACCTATTGGTGAAACATACTAACAGAAATAAATTGCTTAGCAAATTATTCTGCCATAAGCAGAGACTGACTTTGTGTTCTAAGAGACAGGGACCTATTATCACATTAATGAGATGAGTGAACCATAGTGGATTTTCTTGGAAGGTTGACTTTATGTACTTTGGTGTTTAGTTATTTAATACAAACAGGCACATGTTGCACTGATGGTTTTGCACCTTACAATATTCTTTTAGTGATGTTTGTCTAGATCCAAATTTGCCTGCTATTAGGGTTGTCAGGCTTGTTCTAATTTTGTTTACACATATTTTCATAAAGGCTTTGCCCTTTCCTTGATTACTAGCTCTTCTGATTGGATTTACTTGTATCTATTGAGTCTATAAGAGTTTGAATTTGATTTATTGATGCAGTATAACATTTTAATACCACCTTAGGTGGCGTTAAATCTTATGATCTTGTCATCATGTGTGTCTTTCCGTGGGCAGTACCTACTTTATTTCATTATTTTATTTGCCAGCTTTATTTGATGCCCTCTTTTGGTATGTGAGTGGTTGTGGGGGCACATGCAAATATTTCTCTTTTTGTAAGTGAAGTACTGACAGTAACATTTGGTTCGTCTGGTGCAGTATTTTTCAAAATGAGGCAAAGGACCACTTCCGTTAAAACCACATCAGGTGATTGAAAAACACCATTTTCATTTCAGGAGCATTATTCAGACATTCTCAGAGGGCAGGGCTTCGGAATCTGTATTTCATAAACACCTCACGTGATTTTAATACATGATAATGCCTAAATAGCACCTTTCTAGGGATTAATTTATACTTAAATACTATTGGTCATATTTTTTCACCATTAGATAGAATCTATTGTACACTAGTTAAAAAAAAAAATACAAATTTACAACTTTAAAACCCCTCCCCCTTTCTCTAGCCACACCCTCAAATTATGCAAAGGTGTGTTATATGTCCCCTCATTTTTGAAACTGAAGTTGAAAAATTGTTTAAATTTAGTAATTTGTTTCCATGAATTCCAAGTTCATTGAAAATCATTTATGGATATATCTTCATCAATTGTAAGGGATTTATTTTGCTTTTCTTCTTGGCTGGCTAGAGTAGTTTTCACAAATTTTCCTTATTTCTCTGTGTTTTGATTAGATAATTTATAAAGGGATGGTGACCACTGTACTCCATGAGTTCCCACTTTTACATATGTGCATAATTTCTACACAATACATTTATATATATGTATTTATATAACAAGTATCTACGTATATATCACTAAGATGTGTTTAGTGTTTCATGTTGATTGACATTGAGCTTTTTTCATGATAGCTTTGAATGTTATTGTCTCATTTTCCATATTAGTTTTGTCACAGAAGCTAATCCTGTACTCATAATCTCCTTTGGCTTCTCTCCCATCTCCATATTCTTTTTCTAAATATCTTTTAAAAATTCTCTCTTTACTTTTTATCTTAAAAAGCCTGATATTTTAATCTTTTCTGGCGATGATGTGTTTTTCTCTCTACAGTAACTTTATCTTCTTAAATATTATACTCAATACAGAGAGATTGTCTCTCATTGAATTCTTTAGTTATCACTTTTAATTCATTGTGCGGAAGTTCTCTCAAGGAAGAACCTGTTTGTTTCCCTTCTTTCACGCGGTTTCTTGCCAAATGGTCTAATGTCTTGAAATCCAGGGTTTCATATATTTTGTCTGTTGTTGTTAGTTTAGTTGTTCTTGTAACTCTATCTTAAGCCAAAGGACAAATGGGTTGATTATCAGAGGAAAGTGATAAAGCAACTGAAATATTAGTGCCGAGCTTTGGTATGTTAGGGTGCTACTGGACATTTTATAAATCCTTCGCCCCACATGGTGTGTGAACATAAGGGATAGGCAGAGTTGACCTGGAGAAAACTCTTTTTTTTTTTTAAAGATTTTATTTATTTTTCCTTTTTCTCCCCAAAGCCCCCCGGTACATAGTTGTATATTCTTCGTTGTGGGTCCTTCTAGCTGTGGCATGTGGGACGCTGCCTCAGCGTGGTTTGATGAGCAGTGCCATGTCCATGCCCAGGATTCGAACCAACGAAACACTGGGCCGCCTGCAGCGGAGCGTGCGAACTTAACCACTCGGCCACGGGGCCAGCCCCGAGAAAACTCTTTTAAGCAGCTCAATGAGTCATGTTGGAGAAGGAGATGGGCTATTTCATAGGGGATTATTGAAAGGAGCGCGATACTGTTGATACAGGAGGGGATAGATTGTTGCAATAGGTAGAACATTCTAACCATGAGATCTGCATGCATCCCAAAGGTTAAGCAGAAGGAAACTTTTCTTTTATAGGGAGGAGTAAAACAGGTATGATGAAAGGGTGGCTGATCCATCAAGCAGATCAGAGAGTGTTTTATACTGGAGTGAACCTATTATAGAGGGTACAGTTAAGAGTGGCCATATGCTGGCCCAAACTGATGGTGGGCCAAAGTTCACAGCTGCTGGGAGGAGAGACTTAACCAGTTTGTTTAATAAGCATTTGGTTTCGATGGATGAGTGGGGAGAAAAAGCAGTTCAGTTAATCACTTATGAGAATGAATGGGAATTTGGAGTGTCTGTATCTGGCCTTGTCATAGGTAGAAAAGGGAGCATCTGTGAATTTTACCTAAATCATATGAAGAAGGATGTTTCTCTGTGATAACCCTTTCCCCAGAACACGAAAGGGTGGGGGATTTCTTAATCACTACTGTTTTCCAGGATAACAGGACTCTGGTGTAATTCAACATTGTCCAATTCTAGATGGAAATTTGTCTATATTTTTGTCTATATTTTATGTATATAATTGACTATAAATTTTAAAGTATCTTTTTTTTTGAGAAAGATTAGCCCTGAGCTAACATCTGCCACCAATCCTCCTCTTTTTGCTGAGGAAGACTGACCCTGAGCTAACATCTGTGCCCATCTTCCTCTACTTTATATGTGGGACACCTGCCACAGCATGGCTTGCCAAGCAATGCATACATAGGTCCACACCCGGCATCTGAACCGGCGAACTCTGGGTTGCTGAAGCAGAACGTGTGAACTTAACCGCTGCACCATTGGGCCAGCCCCATACATTTTAAAGTTGTATTTTTTTTTTTTTAAGGATTGGCACCTGGGCTAACAACTGTTGCCAATCTTTTTTTTTTTTTTTCTGCTTTTTCTCCCCAAACCCCACCTGTACACAGTTGTATATCTTAGTTGCCGGTCCTTCTAGTTGTGGGATGTGGGACGCTGCCTCAAGGTGGCCTGACGAGCGGCGTCATGTCGGCGCCCAGGATCCGAACCCTGGGCCGCCGCAGCGGAGCGCACGAACTTAACCACTTGGCCACGGAGCCGGCCCCTTAAAGTATTTTGATATAGCATTTACATGTGTAGGCATCCAGGGATGATGATTTTAAAATTTTGTCCGATGGGGTAAACCTATATAGTACTGTAACTTTTTTATTTTACCCCATTAAATGAACATCAACAGAACAAAAACAAAGACTTTATTGAAGGCCACTTTTCTACCCTCATTCCCCTTCTCTACCAGCACTTTGTTGGGGTCCTAAGTATTGAGTAATCTTTAATGTCAAGACCCTAGTTGTCCAAGGCTTGTCTGCTACTACTTAAATATAAGCCTATTTACAATTCAAAGCTTTCCATGTTTAAGTCACTAAACCGTAGACATTTGGGATACCAGGACAAACATTTGAAATGCCAAATAATTGTAGTCACCTATTTCTGGCAACCTCTTTTCAAAACAAGATGTGAAAATTAAGAGTGATTGATATTCCCCATAGATTCAAGTTTACCAGAACCATCACCAAAGATAAGTTAATCAGTGATTGCCTAATTTAATGTTCCCTTGAAACTATTTATTTTTATCTTTTAGGATATTTACCTACATAATTGTGCAAATAATTCTCCAAAAATAAAATAGGAGTGGGAGAAAGCTTATTAGAATAGAGAGAAGTAGTTGTTTCTGTGATTCTCAATGTGGTTAAAATAAAACAAATCTTAGCAGTTGAGTTTTGAAGAAGATAGTTATTGAAAACATACAAGTCTATTAAGCCAGAGATAAATTAATTCTTACAAAGGCAGTCATTGAAGTGGCTGGGATGTACATGAAAAAAAATTGTTTAGTATTAAAAAAACAAAATAGAAAAGAAATATGTCTGAGGCACAGTTCTTTAAGTATGGGGTATTTTAAACAATGCATTATGAAATTCACAGTGTATTTTCAGCTTTCATCAATTCATCAATCAAGATGCCAGCATAATTTTATTGATCTAAAATATCAAACTACTTTAGAAAAATGAATTATTTAGGCTATGTGTTTTGATTTTTTATGCTCATGAAAATAGATTTTGTCTGGGTTTTTCTGTTATGTCTCAGAATTTCAATAATTTTATCTTTAAAGAAAACAATCTTTATATCCTGAAATAATGTATGGATAACCAAGGCATATGGTAGTTTGCCTCATGCTTCTTTCAGAAAACGAGTAAAATGACTGAAAATTGTCCTGTAATATATAGCCTATACCTAGGCTGAAAAAGGCAACACTCTTTCCTTTATAAATTCAGTAGAGGAGGGATATTACAGAACTATCAATAAAGTTGAAGGGCTGCACTTCTATATGCATCATCAACATTTGAAATTGGAACAGTAAAAAAAAAAACCCATTGGATGCCACTGTACAAACAAAATTATATAAGCTAAATTAGTGTGTTTGGCAGGCACTGTGGAATGGCTGTCCAAGATATACTCCCCACCCAGTTTCCCTTTCTTTACAAAAGAAACTACAGCAAGCACTCAGTCTTTCCAGACTCATACAGCCATGTCACCCAGTTACATTTAAATAGGTATAGTTGGAATTACTGGGGAGGGTGCTTCTAGGAAAAAGACCTTGAACTTTCACTCTTTCTCCTTCCCTTTCACCTGGAAATCCCCCATCTCTAGAGATTCAATACTACTCAGATGTCTGTGAGACTGAGTGTGTGTATGTGTAGACAGATGATAGATACCCGTGTAGATAGATGGATAGATAGATGGATAGGCATAGATACAGATAAATGATGAATGGAGGGATGGCTAGATGGATAGCAGGAAGGATAGATGGAAAAGATATGTAAATGATATATATATATAAAAGATAGATGATGGATGGATACATAGATCATAGAAAAGATATAAATTATAAATGTATATAGAAAAGATATATGATAGATGATGGATGGATTGATGGATGGAAGGATATGTGATAGAAGAGATATATAAATGATACATATATAAAAGATGATGCTAGATGATGAGTGGATGAATAGATGACTAGATGATGGATGGATGGATGATAGAAAAGATGTATAAATGATAGATACAATAGATGATACATAGATATTCACATAGAGATAGGATAGTTAAGGTAGATGATAGATATACACCTCTATATATACACATACATAAACATACAAGCATGCATAGATATGCACACACATATCTGTACTCTACAAACACTTTATTATTATTTTTGGTTAAATAAACTTGAGTCACAGATTATAAGCGTTTCAAATATGTTTAGATTCCACTTCATTATTTGCTGTAATGTTCTTGCATTGAACCTCCACTATCAATTTAAAGATTTCTGTTCTTGCATCATTCCTATCTTCAAACCTTTTGAGCCTGGCAACACTCAGAAAGTCTATGAGCAAAGCGGCCTCCTGCTAGTGCTTCAGCAGGTGATTCTGCAGGCGAATGAGCCTGCCTGCTGCCCTATGAAGATGCGTTGCACCTGACACTGTGTCCAGGAACCCAAGGATTACCACCAATGACTGTAAAAGGGAAGGGAAAATAATAGGACTATGCTGCTAGATTCTAGGGAAGCAGAATCTCTTGGATTATCTCTTAGCATATGCATTGTTTCGGGATTTCTTTCTTCAGCATATGTAATTGGAATTTACTTTTAAATCCAAAATATTTTTTTGAATCTTGTGTTTGCAAGCCTGTCCTCTCCCTCCATTCAGCAAGCTGAAGATGGAAAGCTGGCCCCACCCATGGCACAGATGGGAAGGGTGTTCCAGCATCCTGGGCTTTACACATCCATGAAGTAGAGATGCCCCCGGGATAGCTCTCATGTTCCAGCTTCTCTCCCATGATCCAAAAATGCCAGGCATTGTTCTTGAAAGGGATTTTCAAGTGGGAACATCATTGTTGCCAGGTTCAGGAGGAGCTAGATTTAAATTTTAATGAAATATGGAAATGTAGGGAATAAGCAACCCTAGAATACGTATTTTTCTATTTTGTGTTCGTTGTTTATTGTGATTCATCATTTTTTCTTGTTTGCATTTACTTCTGTCAATCTTAACTTGGAAGTTTTACTGTGTGAGCACCCCTTCTTATTAAATAGTTTATTTGTCCATGCTCTTCTTTACCTCTCCAGCCTTTTTATCAAAGTCCCATTTATTCTAGCCTCGTACATTTAGTTTGACAATTAATACTATAAGATTTTCTTCCTCACTCCTTTTGAAACACTTATATTCCCCTGCATTCCATGATTTTTAGACTAATCTTTTGTCGGTGTACATCCTTAGGAGATTTAACCAGTAGAGATGATTGAGTTGGTATACTTTCTAAGTACTACGCTGCACTGTTTTCTTTTACCTTCAAGGAAAAATGTGAGGGTTCTTATATAATCCTAGCCATTGAATTTCTACCATCATTTTTTTTTTTAAATGAATTTGAGTCACAATCTGTCTCACCTGATTCTCAACATAACTTTAATGGTTAATCTTTTCAAGTGTTTGAGATAAGTATGCTGCCATTATGATAGTCTTTATCTTGTAATATTTTTATTTCTGTGTGAAGTTTCAAAGAATTTATGGTGTTTTGTGTGTGTGGTGTCTAGAAATTTTAACCAGATATGTCAAAGTGTAAGAATTATTTTTCCTCCTTCGTTAATTCCATTTTCATAAATGGGTCTAAGTTATTCCTTTTTATTCTGAAAACTCCTCTTGGAAAGGGCTTTGCACCCCAATTGGGCTCCGAAAAATTATAAATTCTGTGCAGGAAAAGGCAATTCACTGCCAACATTTTAATATATCAATATGAGATCTGCAAATGTGTGGCCTCTATTCTAAGTTTCCCTTTCCATCACAGCTTGTCTTCACTTACTAATTTAGAGCAGACCATACAGGCAAGGTGACTTTGAGAGAGTGGACTTAATCTCTCCTTGCACAAGAGAGCTGCCCGCATTTCCATCTGCACTAAGTTCTACTATCATTATGGTAGTAACAAAGTGATTCACTTTTACACTTTCAGAAAGAGTCAAATAGATTTTCACTACTGTTGGAAATACTTATCTCAGTCTTTATTCATCATCTAATGTTCATGGTGCATAAACATTAGACTGCTTGATATATGTCCAAAGTGAAAATCATAATTCATATCAATATACAAAGACCATAGTTGATAATTTTATGTATTTAATGATTGAAGAAACTAAGACTCAATGAATTTCTTTGCTAAGTTTTAAAATCTCAAAATGACGTGCAATTAAGGACTTGAGAATGTATTCCCATTGGGCTAATTATGTCATAATGCTAATGTTTCAAGTTTTGCTTTTCTCATTCTTTTTACCATTAAAAATTGCTGGGAGATTGAAAACAACACATTTTAAACCATTTAAACATCTGACATAAGAAAACAAATTGTTGTTGTTATTACAAAATGAGCCAGAATCTCCAAATTATATGAGGAAAATCTATTTATGTATACATGTAAACATAAATTTAATATTTATATGTGTATATGAGGCTTCTTACATAAATGAAAACTTAATATAAAAGTTCTGACTCACTTCACCGAAAATTTAATTTCAGTATGTTACATTCATCTGTGCTTTGCCACTTTTACATGGATGATGAAGTAGGTATTGTCAGTTAATTCTGCAATTTAATGCTAGATTTTTAAGATTTTTTTTCTACATCCCAATGCCTTTCTCCTTAGTAGTATTTTTTTTCTTTAATTAAATGACATAGTTTATTCTAGATGAGCAGCGAGTCATAAGAATTAATGTCCATTGCCAGAACGTTCAGTGTGAGCAAAAGGGCCATATCCTTGTGCAGGAAGGAAGTTGGAGAATGTTGGAATAGTCAAAGAATATTTTCTTGAATTTATAAATGCCCTTTTTCTCTCCATGTAAGACTGTTACAGAAAGTAATTTATTAATGTTTGTATATCTTCTAATGAAGATACAATGAAAATAAGGTTCAATATTAACTATGTGGGGCATAATTATTAACATATAGTTATGGGATCTCCTTAATTTGAGGAGACTTGAGTTCAATATCAAATCACATACAAAAATGCCCTCTTTCAATTCACTTTTAAAAGATGTTATGGAGTGTATACTCTGTGCCTAAAACTGCCCTAACCTCTAAAAGGTAAACCACTTCCATCTGTCCGTCAATCCTATGTAATAATTAAAACAGCATATATTAACTCTTCAAGGAGTTATCACTGAAGTAAACGTAAAGAAAAACACCAATACATAATTGTTTTTATAGAATATCTTGTGAGTAAAGTTTAGCTGGACATTGGTCAACAGCTTCCCTAGGTACTGTGTCTTTAAACAAGTAATATAAAGAGTTCTTTGATGAATGATTAAAGTGAAACAAACTGCACTGGTAAATGCTTGGCTTCCAAATAGACTATTTTATAAAATGTATACAGTAATTCAATATTGATGGAAATAATAGCCATATATCTATTTTGATTAAAAAATATATCAAGAATCTGAGAAACCCAAGGTGGGGGAAAACCTTAGAAATGATTTATTCTGACACTGGTACTTAGAATGGTAATTACATTTAGCATCCGCTATGTGTTGTGAGATTTTGCAGTGCTGGATTGAGAGACAAGAATCTGCCAAATTCCAGATGACTCAGAAAGAATGTGGTTGAATGGTTTATTGCAGACTTGTCTCACTCATCAGCATAAATGTAAAATTAATACAAATACATACATTAATTGCATAAAATATAATATGCATCATAATTCTGGTTCATTTAAGGAAAGCACACTATCCTCCTTAATGCTAGGATATTTTAAAATATAATTCCTCCACATTAATAGATAAATGGTCATATCAATTGATGCTTTTAAAATATGTGGGGAAAAAAGATCAATAAAATTCAACACCTGTTCATGAACAGACCTCTCAGGAAACTGGAATTCAAAGTTGCTTTCTTAACAAGACAAAGGGCACAAGGAAAATGTGCAGCAAATAATGTACATATGATATTTAGGATGGGAAAAATCCCCTGATGCCATCTAATATCACCTCTATTTTGTATTGTGTGGCTGGAAAAGGAAAGAAATAATAGTTTTATGAATTCAATAGGAGGAAAATTGTCATTATATATCAATGATGTGATAATACCCAGAGAAAACCTACACGGATCCACAGATAGTTGGTCAAATCAGTATGAGCATTTAACGGTGCTGTTAGATACAATATCAACTTATAAAAGCCAATTTCCTTTCCTGCCACAGTAATAATCATTTAGAAAATGTGGATAAGCATATAATTTATAGAGGCAACAGCAAAACATGATTTCCTTGGCATAATGTGTACGAGACTCAATAAATAAAAATGCCAATTCTTTCCTAATTAATCTGTTGAGTCAATGAAATTCAAATAAACATGTCAAAAGGATGTTTTGTGGAAATCGATAAGTTGATTCTAAAATTTATATAGAAAAACAACGGCCTAAGGTAAACCAACAAGTCTTTTGAGGAAAAGATGAAGGTAGACGATGTGTTCTATGAGATTTCATGCCTTATTTGTAAACCTATATTTGTTAGAAGAGTATGGCATTGGCACTAAGGATAGATAAATAGTTCAATGAAAACAAAGAGTTAACTCATGTAAACATATATCGAAAAGTAATTTATGAATGAGCAGAGAAAAGTAAACTTCTAGTAAATTATGCTTGTACAAACTTATGTACAAATTATACTTGTAGACTTATGAAAAAAATGAATTAAAAATAATTACAAGTTTGATAAAAACTTAAAGCCAAATATCAAAACGCTTGAGCATTTAGGAGAGAGTATTTGAAAATGTCTTCATAACACTGGATTATGAAATACATCAAAAACTAAAGCCAATAATGAAACACACAGAGATACACATACATGCTCCAATATAAAAATGGGAAAAATTATATACAAGTGGTTCAGAGATAAGTAAACATTTATATCTCATAAACATATGAAAAAATTTAAAGTTCCTTCATAAAATATAAACATAAATTTAATTAACAAGGGGACATCATTTCTTACGCATAAAGTTGGCCAAACTATTCTTAAAGAATACTGAGTGAAGTTGAGGCTGTGGATCAATATAAACTCACTCGTATCTGGTTGGATTATAAATTATCAGCATGCTTTCGGAATACAGTTTGGCATTACTACAGAAAGCATGAGAATAACTCATGAGCCAATAATTCTACTGGAATGCATATATCATAGATATCTCAACATATTTAGATCATGAGCACCTGTAGGGATATTTATAGCAGCTTCTTTTGTAGGAGCAAAATCCCAGAACACACATACGCTTATCAAAAGTAGAATGGAAAAACAATCTGTGTTCTAGTAATACAAAGAAATGCTATACAGCAATGAAGAATAATAATTATATAAACCAACCTAGGTGAATCTGTGAAAACATAATGTTCAAGGCAAGAACCCAAAGAACATATACAATATGGTTCTCTTATACAATGTTCAAAATCAGGCAAAACTTAAGAATATATTCCCTAACAATAGATTTCTAGAAAATTTAGCTCTAAATTCAGGATAGTGGTCTCTTCTGATTATTTTTCTTCCTACGTTGGTTGAAAAGAGGAATTAAGTGGCATTAATTAACTGATAGCATTTCCTAGGTTAGTGCCCCGATCATGGGTGTATGGCATGGGGAATTGCACAGGGTCCTGTTGTCAGAAGGGCCACAAGCTTGGTTTAATATTGTGCTGCCTTTGTCTTGAAATTCTGAAAAATTTAAACTCTGAACTTGTGTTTTGTAAGCGGTGTCCAACGGGCAAAAAACATGCGCGTGATCAGAGGAGCTATGTGCCATATGCATTTCTGCCAAATTCCTTGCTAGCTCACTAGAATATAAGGCCCATGGGGCCCTCTGAGTACAGAATTTGGCTAGACCCATAACATGTAGGATTTCGGCCAGGTTCAAAGTGAGCACAAGGTAAGCGTGTTACATTGGTGACTAAGTGGATTCTCTAGCAGCCCAGACAGGCCTTGCTTTCTGTTTGCAAACAGAATTTCCTTCTAAGAAACATGAACAACCAAAGAACCCTATCAAATCTTATATCCTTCTTAAGATATAAGAAGGATAGCAAGAAGATATAAGGTTAGTAACAAGATATGAGATAGTAAGGTAGAAGGACAGTAACAAGATATAAGAAGAATAATTCCCTCTTGTTACTTCCTTGTGCCAGGCAACCGCTTAAGCTATAAAAAGATGACATAGAAGGAAAGGCAAAGATCAGGTAACCCACAAGTCCTTTGCCTTTAATCCATCCTTACTCATCAGTAAGTTGAAGATAGGGTGTTGGTAGAACATGTAGACACAGGAAGGGAGATAGCATCAGTTGAGTTAGTCACGTGCAGTTTTTCCACTGTTGTCGTAAGAATTAAATGTTTACTTAGGCATGTGCTATAAAATCCAGATTGTGTAATGCCAGGGATTCGCAATATAATTTAAATCATCTGATATTGGAATTTAAAACTAGCATTGGGCAGTATAAAATGTAAAAATCATGCCAACAACTAAAAATTTAAATTTTCTTTAATTAGAACATTAAATATCAAATTAAAAAAAACATGGCAAGTTGAGAGAGAGACAATAGAAGAATGGAAAATCTTTCTATTTTAGTACTAACAGTAGTAAAAGGATTGGCAAACTTTTCCTGGAAGGTGTCAAATGGTAAATATTTTCAGCTTTGTGAGTAATATAGACTCTGTTGTGTTAACTCAACCCTCATTGTAGCACAAAAGGCAGCCACAGACAATAACAGAACAGGTATGGCTATGTTTCAATAAAACTTTATTTGCAAAACGTTCTTATTTACAAAAAGAAGTGGTAGACGGGATTGGACCCATGGACCATAGCTGTCCCATAGATATGCTAAGGGAAAGACTCCACTATCAGGAGTCCTTATCAATTTAAAGGACACAAAAAGAACCTCTCCTAAAACCTTAGCATGGGTTTTAAATATTTCTCAAAGCTTCATGGTAGCATTTGCATGATGTTTGATAATAATAGATATCACACGTATGTCGCTATTTTAGTATTTTGGAGTTATAGATGAAGAGATTGACTCACGTAGCTCCAATATGGATCATTCGGTCTGCCTTCACACTGCTCATTGGGCAGGCAGGAAAAACACTAACACTTTAGTGATGTAGCGCATCTATTTCTAATAGCTGTGGCGTATACTTTCCAAGAAGTTTTATCCTTAAAATAGACCTGAGAAAGCCACTCATAGTTATTGCCAGTGGCATGAATGTTTCATGCCCTCCAACTGCAGAATCTGGTCATTTTCTACTTTTGTCACTTTGATTCAATAGAAATATTGCAGTGCTGTATGAATACTTGATACGGAGACTAGGATTCAGGGTGACAAATCTCTACGCCCAGTGCAGCATTTCCCCCTTGCTACAGGCAAGAGTAAAACATACGGATGTGTAAAACTCCATTCATGTGGGGCATCAACTCTTTTTTCCGTTAGGAGTTCAGACCTGATGAAAGTGTCAGTTCAGGAATTATGTTCTGACTTCCCACAGGATTACAGAACATTTCTTCTGACAGTACCTGCCAATTATTTTTTTCCTAAAGATTTTTTGGTTCTCAAAGGAAGTTTCTAGTGTAACCAAAAATTTCTCTGCAGTCTCTTTAGTTTTACAGTGTGCATTTTTTCTAAGCAGTATAGGTATCTTCCAAGAGATGCTTGTTGGGGCAACTTACTGAGAAATAAGCTGAGATGATAGTGTGGATGGGGGTTTATTAGACGACCATTCCAGAAATTGGAGAACCTGTGACAGAGCAAAAACTTCAACTCTTGCTAGAATGTTAAAAAAAGACACTGAAATTGCCGAAGTGCCCATAAATCAACTTTTGATATACAGTGTGATGGGTAGATGAGGCTGACTATGACACCACTTTTTGCTTTTAATTCTTAGGCATGATTTTTTTTCAGTGCAAAGACCCTGTAACATTAATAAGCTCAATAAAATAGAAATATATATGAAGATAAGTTCTGCTAATATCCTACAATTTTAAGATGTAAACTCAAAATGTAAAAAACGCATACGTATGTGTGTTAAGTATATATATGCATGCAGACATATGTAAATTCTATCTTGTATATATACATAATTGTGTGTAGTAAAATTAGTCACGATACAACTTTAATTCTCTTTTCATGTTTCCATTTCATCTCTCTATTTCAACATTTGAAGCCACAAAACCTTGTTTAGATTTTACAGTTTCAGAAAATGGGCGCAGTCTTCTGACTGCATCTAGGCAGTCCTGTTTTGGTAGTTTGTAAAACCACCAGCTACTGAGACATACAATATAAATCTGAGATCCATAAAAGGAGATATACTAGATTTTCAAATTACTAATTGATATAATGTGCAAATTCTGCATTTGTCCCCAAAGACACCTTCTTCCTTAATGGTGTTTACTGAACTTATGTGAAAATATTTCATTTTGCAATTTAATGTTTTGTAAGTCAAAGAAGATAGAATGAAGTTTAAATATAGTGCATTTGATGTTTTTAATCTGGAAAATGTTTAAAAGATGGGCACTGTTATAGTAATTAGTATTTTAAAGAATCCATATATTCACCATTCAGAACTTTTAAGAGATCAAATGTGCTTGTGTGCTTTTCATTAAGTCAAGTTATTACTGATAAAGTTGAAGTTTGCTCAGTGCCATTCATGTCCTTCCATCTGCAGAGGTGGTGGTGGTGTGTTACTATGCAAAATTCTCATGGACTCTTCCAATGTACAATTTTATATTGTCACTGAAATATGTGTGTCACCAAACAATACCTAGTGAATATTCAAAAAATTTACATTGATTTAGGTTAATGCATGCATCTTTTGGCAAATTATTTTACTTTCCTTTCTGTTATGCATGATGTAGCCAGTTCCTTTAAACTGCAGTGGAGTACACCTTGTATGCAAACACTGGAATTTACTTACTCACTCCTTTTGCTGGATCTGTATCATTTCCAGTTGTTTTTATTTTACAAAATATGGCAGAGAACACGTTGTCAATGTGTTTTTGTATACATATATAAGCATTTCTTAGGGGCATTTATTTACATTTAGTGCTCTTTATATATGTTAAACTCAATTGTCCTCAGCAAAACTATAGTTTCCCAAATTTGTAAATTGGAATCTAAGGCATAGTAACTAAATGCTGAAATCACAGAGGTAGCAAGTGGAAAATTTGAGATAAAACTCAAGCTGTCCAAAAAACCCAGCAATTAAACATGTCCCACTTTCTCACTGAAAGATATGAGAAGACGTTTTCCTATTTATTAGACATTACCAAATTGATTCTCAAAAATTATGTGCAAATTCTCATTTGCTACAATTTCGCAACAATGCATATAGTAGATATTTAAAATTTTGCTAAGCTAATGGCTGTGAAATTCCATTTCATTGTTTTAATTTTTCATTTTTTTCATTCCTACTTGATTGGAATCTAAATGCATATGTTTATTGATCTTTCAAATTTTCCTCATTCGAGGAAATTAGGCCTGTTTAGTTTTGTTTTGCAAGTTTGTTTGTTTTAAGACCAAGGGGCAAGTCTTTCTGTCACCTACCCTAATCTAATTTTTTTCTTTTTTAAATTAAATGGTTGAATCAAAAAGCAATTTGACAGTAATACATATTTAGTATCATTCATGGCTTAACGGCGGGGAGACCTTCTGAGAAATGCATTGCTAGGTGATTTTGTCATTGGGCACGTATCGTAGTGTGTACTTACATATACCTAGCTGGTATAGCCTACTACACACCTAGGCTGCATGGTATTAATCTTATGAGAACACTGTCCTATATGTGGTCCATTGTTGACTGAAACGTTGTTATATAGTGCATGATGTACTTTTATTTTCTAATTAAATGTTGATATTCCAGTAGGCACTCAGATTGAGTCACAGAAAAAATATTAAAGGTTTGTAAAAATGTGGGAACCAGACAATGAAAAATTTCATTTTGCTTTGTTGAATGCCGACACAAGATAGATAGTACCTACTTTTAAATTTAATTAGCTTCATAGTTGTCAGTAAAAAATGTTTTTTATGCTTGAAAAGTTCCTTACAGGAATATGTCATCTATGAAGGTACAAAACTTGTTACAAAGTAGGTTGTTCAATGTTATACTGAATATTCACAGCACAGGAGGAAAAGCTTTCAAACTGTGAGAAATGCCATTTTACTTACCAGCTATACAAGTTGAATAATATAAATTGAGACAATTTATATATATATTTTAAAATCCTCTACTATCTTTAAAGCACTAAATTTGCCCATTTTAAACAATAAACATAAATAGTATCTAGGAATGTTTATTCGCAAGTATGTATAAAAAATTTATTAAGAAGGAAGAAAGCATTTTTAGGAACATATTACTCAGTAGTTTTCCAAATGATTGCTTATATATTTGATACCTTATTTAATCTTCTTAGTTTTCATTTGAATTTGGCATTGGTCTGTGTGTGTGTGTGTGTGTGTGTGTGTGAGAACGTGTGTGTGGGTTCCTGTTCTATTGCTATGTAGCAAATCACCACTAATTTAATTTTATAAAACAATCATTTTATTATGCTAATTGATTCTGTGGATCAGGAATTCTGAAGGATTTATTAGGCATGGTTTGTCTCTGTTCATGATGGTGAGGCCTCAGCTGGGACTTTACAAAGGTGAGGGGTCACTCTACATCTGGGGGATAGAATGAACTGAAGGCTCACTTACTTATATGTCAGTTGATGAATTCTGGCTTTCAGCTAGGACCTCAGCTGTGGTTTCCAGATGGAATAGCTATAACGTGGCACCTCTGTGTAGCTCCTTGGGCTTCCCCACTACATGGTGGCTGAGTTTCAAGAGCAAACCACCCTAGAAAACCAGGGGAGCATTGCATAATCTTTTGTGACTCAGCCTCATCATTTACAAAGTATCACTTCCTCACTATTCACAACTTTGCCCAGATTCAAGAGGAGGAATTATAGAGCCCTATTCTGTCTGGGACGAGTCTTAAAGTCACTTTAGAAGAAGGGGCTCTGGGATGTGAGGAATTGCTGTCGACATTCTCACCAAACACACTTGGTCCCCATAGTGTATGTGTGTGGAGTTTTGAAAAACTGATTACTTTATAACACACACGAGATTTAAATATTTAAATTTCCTTTTGCTGTACCCTTACATTGTTCTGTTCAGGAGAAAGTATGTATGGATAATCCATAAAAACGTGGTAATTTTCCCTATTATGATATCAAAATTTCTTCCAGTAAAGGATATCATGTTAGAAATCTTGGGTCTACCCAAGATTTATTTATTATTTATCTTGTATTTTTTCTTTTAAAGATTGTTGCCTGAGCTTACTTCTGTTGCCAATCTTCTTTTTTGTTTTTCTTCTTCTCACCAAAGACCCCCATACATAGTTGTATTGTAGCTGTAGATTCTTCTGGCTCTGCTGTGTGGGATGTTGCCTCGGCATGGCTTGATGAATGGTGCTAGGTCCACACCCAGGATCCGAACCGGTGAAACCCTGGGCTGCCAAAGTGGAGTGTGCGAACTTAACAACTCGGCCATGGGGCTGGCCCCTATCTTGTATTTTTGGGTAGCCCACAGGTGAAGCTTACATGGAAGAAATTTCTCCATTCCAGTGGCGTATTTGTTTTAGCAGGCTATTGCCAATCCTTATCTCAAACTTGGGTTGATCTTAATGAAGCAATATGAAATAAGTGTGAAATGTTATCTCAGGAAGAAAATGGTCAATGACTTTTTCATAATGAAAGAGCCTAAGGAAAAATGAAGCAATGAGTACTGATTATCTTAATACAATTGTCTTTTTCGTATAGGATGCTTTTGCTGAATGTAGAAAGAGCCTCAACATTTCTCAAAAAAAATTTACAAATCCTCTGCAGTATGGATGAATATATGTATAAGTTATATAGACTGAGAGGTCACTTATCAAAGAATATAAAATCACTGGAAAAAACAAACAGTCAACCGATATGGGCAAGAATCCCATTTGGAAACTTATTTGTGAGTTTTATAGTATTGAGAAGATGATTCTGTATATTGATAATTGTGGAACCACAGTTCTTACTATGGAAAAAGGGAGGGATAAATATATAATGATGTATTGAGGGAAGCCAAAGATAAGAAAACAGTACCTAAGGTATGGAAAATAGAATTTTTGAAGCCCATCACATGCTGATATTCTTGGAGTGATTCAATGAATGGGAAGTTGGTTGGTTGCAGGCAAAATGGTGGTGAGTTTGACCATGTTTGTTTTCTCCCTGCTTTCTCTGGCTAGCCCTATTTTTCTTTGCTAAAGCCAAACTCTGTGATGTCATTCCCTCCCTACCTGGGAAAAGATACTCATAGGTTTAGTAGCCAGTTAAGAGGCAGTGTTGTGGATGGTGCAGGTAGGTACTGAAGCCTGCATACTGAGATCCAGATCCGCTGCATCCCTTGCCATTTCCTCATCTATAAATTGAGCTGAATTAAAGTTTCTCCCTGATTGAATCAGTAATCAAAAACCTCCCAATAAACAGAAGTCCTAGACCAGATGCTTTCACTGGAGAATTTGCTAAACATTCAAAGAAGAATAAATATCAGTTCTTCCCAAACTCTCCCAAAAATAGAAGAGGAGGGAATGCTTCCAAACTCATTTTATGAGGCCAGCATTACCCTGATACCAAAACCAGACAAGGACAAGACAGGGAAAGAAAATGACCAGCCAATATTCCTGATGTATATAGATGGAAAAATCCTCAGTAAAATATTAGCAAAGCAAATTCAACAATATATTAAAAGGATAAAACCCCATGATGAAGTGGGATTTATTCCAGTGATGCAAGGATGTTTTAACATTCACAAATCAATCAACTTGATACACCACGTTAACAAAATGAAGGATAAAAATCACATGACCATCTCAATAGATGCAGAAAAAGCATTTGAAAAAATTCAGCATCGATTTATGATAAAAACTCTCAACAAAGTGGGTACAGAGGGAACTTACCTCAACATAATAAGGGCCATAAATGACAAGCCCACAGCCAACATCATACTCAATAGTGAAAAGCTGAAAGCTTTTCCCCTAAGATCAGAAACAACACAAGGATGCCCACTCTCACCACTTTAATTCAACATGGTTTTGGAAGTCCTAGCCAGAGCAGTTAGACAAGAACAAGAAGTAAGAGGCATCCAAATCATAAAGAAAGACGTAAAACTGTCACTATTTGCAGATGACATAATACTATATATAGGAAACCTAAAGGCTCCACTGAAAAACTGTTAGAACTAATAAATTCAGTAAAGTTGAAGGATACAAAATTCAATGTACAAAAATCTGTTATTTTTGTACACTAATATTGAACTATCAGAATGAGAAATTAAGAAAATAGTTCCATTCACAATTATATCAAAAAGAATAAAATACCTAGGAATAAATTTAACCAAGGAGATGAAAACCTGTACACTGAAAATTATAAGACATTGGTGAAAGAAATTGAAGACTCAAATAAATGAGAAAATATTCCATGCTCATGATTTGGAAGAATTAATATTGTTAAAATGTTCATACTCCTCAAAGCAATCTACAGATTGAGTGCAATCCCTATCAAAATTCCTATGGCATTCTTCACAGAAATAGAGCAAACAGTCCTAAAATTGTATGGAACCACAAACGACCCTGAACAGCCAAAGAAATCTTGAGAAAGAACAAAGCTGGAAGGACGATGCTGCCTGATTTCAAACTATACCACAAAGCTATAGTAATCAAAATAGTATAGTATTGGCATTAAAACAGACACATAGATCAATGAACCAGAATAAAGAGCCCAGAAATAAACCCACGCATATATGATCAATTAATTTACAACAAAGGGGCCAAGAATATACAAGATGGAAAGGAGAAAGGTCTTTTCGATAAATGATGTTGGGAAGACTGGACAGCCACATGCAAAAGAATGACCCTGGAATACTATCTTACATCATACACAAAAATGAACTCAAGATGGATTAAAAACTTGAATGTAAGACTTGAAACCATAAAACTCCTAGAAGAAAACATAGATTGTAAGCTCCTTGACATTAGTCTTGGCAATGGTTTTTTGGATCTGACTCCAAAAGCAAAGGCAACAAAAGCAAAAATAAGCAAGTGGGAATACGTTAAATTAAAAAGCTTCTTCACAGCAAACAAAATCATAAACAAAATGAAAAGGCAACTTACAGAAGAAAATATTTTCAAATCATATATCTGATTAGGAGTTAATATCCAAAAATAAATAAAGAATTCATGCAACTTAATAGCAAACAAAGAATTTGATTGAAAAATGGACAGAGGATCAGAATAGACCAAAGAAGATGTACAGATAACCAGCAGGTACATAAAAAGATACTCAACATCACTAATCATCAGGGAAATGCAAATCAAAACCATAATGATATACCAACTCACATCTGTTAGAATGGCTGTCATCAAAAAGACAAGAAATAACAAGTGTAGACAAGGATGTGGAGAAAAGACAACTTTTATCTACTGTTGGTGGGAATGTAAATTCGTGGAGCCTCTGTGGAAAACAGTATGGAGGTTCCTCAAAAAATTAAAACTGTAACTACCATGTATTCCAGCAATTCCACTTCTGGGTATTTATTCAAAGAAATTGAAAATACTAACTCAAAAAGATATATACACCCCCATGTTCATTGCAACATTATTTACAATAGCCAAGGTATGAAACAACCTAAGTGTCCATCGATGGATGAAAGGATAAGGAAGATGTGATATGCACACGCACACACACACTACACACACACAATGGAATACTATTCAGCCATAAAAAGAATGAAATCTTGCCATGTGCGACAACGTGGATGGACCTTGAGGGCATTATGCTCAGTGAAATAAGTCAGAGAAAAACAAATACTTTATGGTCTCATTTATATGTGGAAATTTAAAATACAAGAAAAAAAAAACAGGCTTGTAGATACAGAGAACAGATTGGTGGTTGCCAGAGTTGGGGGGTTGGGGGAAAAAACGGTGAAGGGGGTCTAAAGGCACCAACTTCCAGTTATAAAATAAGTCCTGGGGATTTGATGTACAGCATGGTGCCTATAGTTAATAATACTGTATTACTTATTTGAGAGTTGCTAAGAAATTAAATCTTATAAGTCCTCATCATAAGAAAAAAAATTTTGTAACTACTAAGATCATGGATGTTAAGTAGACTTATTGTGATGATCATTTCACAATATATGCAAATATCGAGTCATTATGTTGTACACCTGAAACCAATATAATGGTATGTCAATTATACCTTAATAAAAATAAATAATATGTAAATAAAGTGTAAAATTCTAAAAAAGTTTCTACCTCATGAGCTAATTGTGATGATTAATCTCCTGCATGATGCTTTAAACTGCCAGACACATAGTAAACCTTTAAGTCATGTTGCCTATTATTACTAGTTATTTCTACTATCATTTGTGTTATTCATTTACTTTTACTTTAAGTCTTGTTCTTTAATTATAAAATAAATACCATTTCATGTTAAAGAATTTTAAAGCATCAGAATTCAAAGACATGATTTGTTCAATGTAGCTATTTCAGGATTCTTGAAAATTTATCTTTTACCCAGAGGAACATTTTATAGAAGAGGTGAAATTAAGTTGGGCTCTGAATATTATTTCTATGAGGCTTTTTTTCCTTAAAGCTTCAATGGATTAATATGTAAATTCCATCTGCAATGTTTAATGTATTTGAGAGTATGCATGTAACTTTAAACTCCTGTGTTCAGATATGATATTTTCAGTGCTGATTGTGAAATATTATGATTTTATAAGTTGTTTGCATTAAAATGTTTCTTTATTAAGGTGATTTATTTATATTCCACTCATCATGCTCAGTGTTTGTAAGTAATTAGCTACAAAGCAAGGTCACTAGTGAGTTTCTTTTTTTGTTTTGTTTTTCAGTGAGGAAGACTGGCACTGAGCTAACATCTGTGCCAATCTTCCTCTGTTTTGTATGTGGGATGCCACCACAGCATGGCTTGATAAGTGGTTTGTGGGTCCATGCCCAGGATCTGAATCCACAAACCCTGGGCTGCTTAACTGGAGGGTGCAAACTTAACCACTATACCACTGGGCCAGCCCATCATTTTTATTTATGAAATGTATGTAAAGCAGGAGACAAGAACTCTAGCCTATGTGATGTTATTACTACAGTCCTACTGAGCTGAAACAGTTCTAGACAAAAAAACCAAACAAAAACATAATTGGCGATATTGGTAGCCTGAGCACAATTTTTCTTCTTTATAAATTATTTGTGATTCTTAATTCATCAAAAAGAATGTTATACCCCTTCTTTCAAACAATCAAAAAAGAAAAATACTACGTGCAATCTATTATTGAAAGCAAGTGAATTTTAGATACATCAGTTCTCAGTCTAATATCCTCCAAAATGTTAGTTATTTAAATAAGAGAACTCAGTGTTAGCAGAAACAATATTCTTTTACTTCTTCCACCCTTGATTCTACTGTTATTACCATGCTCTGTTCCCATACAATGAAGAAATAAACAGGAGCAACCATTATCCAGCCAACTCGCAAAAAATTAGCTGGTACTTTTACCTGCCTATTCCAGGAAAATAGGATTGTCTTCTCATCCTGAGTTCTGGGGCTATTTAACATACACATGCACATAAACATCTATTTAATTGTGTGCGTGTATCAGATATATGTACACACGTACACATTTAAACCCACTTTCTTTTCTCATGTTACAAGTACAAATTGATAATGAGAAGTTTGATGCTGTGTTTTTATGATGTGATTATCTGCTAATTCCTCGGTGTGTTTGTATGTGTCTTTGGGTATGTTTCTTGTTATTGTTCTTCTACTTTTTAAATCGCATCTGGTTCCAACACTATTCCTTTTGATATAATGAATCTCAGGTCCCTCTGACATCCGATCAGAGCCATCAGCTCCCTCAATGCAACTAAATTAGAAATAGATGTGGCTGCCCCAGGATGGGGAGACTTATTCAAGTTTGCTAAATTGCAGGGCCAAGAGAATGGTGAAAATACAGTGGCTCTTTTGCTACCTGCTAGCTTGACCTTTGGAGAATTGATGCCTGTCTGCCCAGAAGTATTTCCTTTCCTATATGAAAAAGCTCTGTGTTGCTCCTCAATTTCACGATAACTAAATAAAGCCTGTGCTTCTGCCAGTTCTGTAAGACACTTTGGACAAAAGGACCTAAGAAAAGGATCACGCAATTGCTTTCCAAATCCCCTTGTCGAGGCAGACTGAATCAGCCGTCTGTACTGAAATGACAGTAGCACAGAACCTGGGCAGAACCCAGGGTTTGTCACTGTAAATGCAAAGAGGAGCTCAGAGAATTGACATATAAATCATACTACCTGCAAACCACAATCTGTGTCCAGGAGACCCAGAGCAGTTTGAATGAACTCCTGTACTGTCTGGTCTGGCAAACTTGAGTCCCTTGGCATGATCGAAAAGGTCTCCTTACCTCACTCACTTGAAGAAGAAAGTAGATAAATAAGTCATAAAAATAACAAATTACAAACCAAAAAATAATCTGGCGAGTATTCAAGTAATCATTCTAAGAATTCTTTAAGGAACTACTGGGATGTGTCAATGAAACACGTTGGAAGGAAAGTTCACTCCCCTGGTCCTAGAGTTAACAGTAGAACATAGGTGGTCTGGATTTGCATTTATGATCTGTGTTCTCTTCTTCAGTGACCTTGAAAGTAATGGGCATTAATGATTCAACCTTCCTATCCTTGAAAATTTTCCCTTTGCATATTCTACTAGAAGAGATGAAGAAGACAAAGAGTCACTGAGTCATCCAATATAGCTTTATAAGGAAGTGACAGATAGAGAAGATGGTACATGTTATGGAGTTCAATGCCATCACTTTACAGGTGAAGACATTTTGGGCACTGAGAAGAGAGCTCACTGTGGGAAGCTATGGCTGATTAGAGGCACAGCTGAAAAAATACCCTCTGAGTTCCACATCCCATGCCTAGGGACGTTACTCTATTTTACCAAAAACGATCCACCATATATATAGTAAACATGGCTTACAACTACCTTCTCCTGAAATTTGATTGCTTAAGGAGAAATTTTAAAGAATTTCTTTGATAGGGAAAAGCCACTTAGGGAAAAAAATGTGTTTCAAAACTAAGCCTTTAAAAATAACTTCTTAGTTTTGGTTGCTGGCAATCAAATACTGGAATGCCATACCATATTTCATGTAAGAAAGACCATTTATATGATAAAAGAATGTCTGAAAGGACACCTTTACTTAAGAAGAACTTATGATTTAGACACGATAGGAAGTCAATTACTATGGAATTTAAATTACTTACAAATAAAAACAAAGTATTATTAAAAGAATGGACTCTGTACAACAATGCTTTGGTATTAGATAATTAACTTTCAGCAATCTTTAAATTATCCAGTTGAATCTGACTCACTGGGCAGCATTTATCAGCTGATATTTTAGTAAGGTCCGTGTGGTAGGTAGATTTGTGCCTGCCAAAGATGTCCACATCCTAACTCAAAACTCATAGGCAGGATAATGATCCCCCAAAGACATCCACATCCTAATCTCTGGAACCTGTGAATATGTTCCCTGACATGGTAAATGGAATTTGCAAATCAAATTAAGGGCATTGGGTTGGGGAGATTATCCTGGATTATCTGGATGGACTCAATGTAACCACAATGGTCCTTATAAAAAGGAGGCAGAATGGTCAGAGTGAGAAAGAGATGGGACAATGGAAACAGAAGTTGGAGCGATGTAGGATCATGAACCAATAAATGCAGGCAGTCTCTATAAGCTGTAAAAGAGAAGAAAACAGATTATCCCCTAGAGTCTTGAGAAGGAGTGTTGCCCTGCTGACCCATTTTAGAATTCTGACTTACAGAACTATAAATCTGTACAGTTTAAGCCACTGATTTTGTGCAAATTTGTTATAGCAACAATAGGAAACTAAAACAGTGTTCGAAAATACTCATTCTCCATAGCAAAACTAGGTAGCTACTGAGTATATGAACATAAAGGAATAAACATAAAATTTCCTCTGCAGTGTTGAATATTTTTGTATATAAGAATATGAAAGAGGGAGAGGGTGTCAAGATGGTGTGCATAGGTGGACTCTGAACTCACCTCCCCCCCATGAACATGACCAAGTTACAACTATTTTTGGAACAATTACCCCTGAGAGAGAACTGAAAACTGGATAAAAAGAACCCCCCCAACAAGGGACAGTCCTGACTGAGGCAGAAGAGGTAGAAATTCCTTCTGGAGAGAAAAAGCCACCTTTGCAAGCTATGGAGCTTCATGGCCAGCTGGCCAGGAGCAATCCTAAGGTGTACAGCCTTCCCTGGAGGAGTGTGGGACCTGAGCAGGGGCGTGTTGCTGCTGTAGGTATCCTTCGGACTCAGCACAAATGAAACGAGTGTCATAATATCTGGCTTTCGTGGCTATTAACTAAAGTGTGGAATACCCCTAGAAAAGCTATCAGACATAAGCAGAGAAAAGCCACTTCTTAAAGGGCCCATGCACAAATTCACCCATTTTGGAAACCCTAAAATCACCAGAAAGAAAGGTACACAGTCCTTTGGTGAAAAGAGATTCACCTGATAGGTTCTAGGTGCATCTTAGTGAAAGGTGTGACCTCTCCGGGGACAGAGATATTGGCAGTAGCCATTATTGTGATCTAGTATAGGCGTGCTGACACAGATGCTGGCATACGACCATTGGAGTTCTTCCCCTGGCCTGTTAGCCCAGGGTCTGCCCTGCCCACTAGAACACTGATTTAATCCAGCTCAGCCAGGGCAGGCAGCCTGCCCCAGGGACTGGCCCCACCCAACAGCAAGCCCTTGGGCAACTTTTTGTCCTACATTGACTGGGCAACTGGGTCTTCTGCAGGCAGGCAAGTGGGTCCATTCCATGGGGTGAGGCATGCCTGAGGAATGAGCGGAGAGTGTGGGGCATTGGTAGAGTGTGGGGGGCCTCTGAAGTGGCATGAATGGGTCCATTCCAGGGGGTTGGGATGTGTGCATGGGCAAGGTCTGTGTTGACAGTGGGTGTGGACCTGTGGGCCATGGGGCTTATGAGTGGCAGAAGATCAATTCTTCTCCAAAAGCCACATAGGGGATTGGTCCCACCTTCCAAAGGCTGAAACAATTGGGTGTTCTCATGCCTGGGACCAGCCCCACTCAGCTGCAATCCTGAGGGAGCTGACAACAAGCTTGCAGGCCCAAGGCCTACAACAATTGTAAGCCCCTGAGCCTTGCAACCAGCCATGCTGGGGGCCTACTCACTTAACAGAAAAGCTGCTACAGGAATGTGCTGTTAGAACTTGCATCCAACTGTGCTGGGGCTCCGCAAACCTGATAAACTGACTGAAGAGTCCATAGCAGCCACATGCAACTGAGCACTACAACCAGCCAGTCAGGGGGACAGCCTAGACTCCCTTGTCTCCTGGAGCAGGAGCAACCTACCATAACAGAAGTACATATGTAGCACACAGAGGGGTCACTCCTGGAACATTTGGAATTAGTGACAAGAGGGAAGCACACTGCTGGGCCTCAAAAACTGTCTCCTACATTAGGCCACTTCTCCAAGATCACAAGACATGGCTGACCCACCTAATACATAGATGTAAGCAGAGAGAAAGAGGCAGAATAAAGAAGCAAAGGAATACATTCCAAATAAAGGAATAGGACAAAACCCCAGAAAAAGAACTAAATGAAACAGAAATACACAATCTACCTGACAAAAAGAGTTCAAGCAAAAAGTCATAAGGAAGTTGACTGATCTTGGGAGAAGAATGGATGAACACAGAACATCAACAAAGAATTGGAATATATAAAAGAAAAAACAATCGGAAATGAAGAATACAATACTGGAAATGAAAAATGCACTAGAGGGTCTCAATAGCAGAGTAGATGATATGGAAGAACAGATCAATGAGCTGGGTGAAAGACTAGAGGAAAACACCCAAGCTGAACAGATAAAAGAAAAGAGAAAAAGAATGAGAATACTCTAAGGAAACTCTGGGACAACATCAAGTGCACTAACATTTGTATTATAGGTGTCCAAGAAGAAGAGAGAGACAAAGGGGCAGAGAATCTATTTGAAGAAATAATAGCCGAAAACTTTCCTAACGACACTAAGGAAACAGACCTCTAAGTACAGGAAGCGTGGAGAACACCAAGCAAGATAAACCCAAAGAGGCCCACACCAAGTCACATTATAATTAAAATGTCCAAAATTAAAAATAGAGAATCCCAAAAGCTGCAAGAGAAAGGCAATAAGTGACATACAAAGGAAATGCCATAAGGCTATCAGCTGACTTCTCAGCAGAAACCTTACAGGATAGAAGGGAATAGCATGATATATTTAAAGTGCTGAAAGGACACAACCTATAGGCAAGGATACTCTGCCCAGCAAGGTTATCATTCAGAATGGAAGGAAAGATAGAGATTTTCCCAGACAAGCAAAAATTAAAGGAGTTTATAAACAAGAAAACAGTTATACAAGAAATACTAAAGAGACTTAAGTTGGAAAGAGAAGACCACAAATAGGAATAAGAAAATTATCCAAAAAAAAAAAAGACAATAAAATTACTGGTAAAGGCAAAAATACAGTAAACGGTAGCATGTCAGCTACCTATAAAGATAATACGGAGGTCAAAAGATGTAAGTACTAAAAGTACTTACCATTTCAGTGATAAGAGGGTAATGGATACACACAAAATAAGAGGTTAGATATCATCTCAAAAGCATAATATGTGGGCGGAGAGGAGTAAAAGAATAGAACTTTGAGAAGGAGGTCAAACTAAAGAGACCATCAACTCAATATAGATTGCTGTATACATAGATTTTTAAATACAAACATCATGGTAATCACAAACGAGAAACCTATAAAAATTACACAAATATTTAAGAGAAAGGAACCTAAACATAATACTAAAGAAAGACCTCAGACCACAAGGGAAGAGAACAAGAGAAGAAAGGAACAGGAAAGAACTAGTAAAGCACCCAGAAAAAAAGTAACAAAATGACAATAAGTACATATTTATCAATAGCTACTTTAAATGTCAGTGGACTAAATGTCCCAATCAAAAGGCATAGGGTGACAGATTGGATAAAAAAACAATACCCACATATATGCTGCATACAGGAGACACAATTCAGAACTAAATACACACACAAACTGAAATTGAAGGGATAGAAAAAGATACTCCATGCAAATGGCAAAGAAAATAAAGCTGGGGTAGCAATACTTATATCAGACAAAACAGACTTTAAAACAAAATCTGTAATAAGGGACAAAGACGGGCACTACATAATGACAAAGGGAACAATCAAACTAGAGGATATGACACTTCTAAATATCTGTGCACCTGACATAGGTGCACCTAAATATATGAAGCAATTATTAACAGACGTAAAAGGAGAAGTAGACAGTAACACAATAATAGTAGGGGGCTTTAGCTCTCCACTTACACCAATGGAGAGATCCTCCAAACAGAAGATAGATAAGGAATTGTTGGCCTTAAATGACGTATTAGACCAGATGGACTTAGTAGATATATAGAGAACGTTCCATGCAAAAACCACAGAACACACATTCTTTTCAAATGGACATGGAACATTCTCCAGGATTGATCATACATTAGGCGACAAAACAAATCTCAATAAATTTAAGAAGATCAAAATAATACCAAGTGTCTTTCCTGACCACAAAGGTATGAAACTAGAAATCAACTACAGGAAGAAAATCGGAAAAGCCACAAATATGTGGAGATTAAACAAAATGCTACTGAACAATGATTCGGTCAATGAAGAAATCAAAAGAGAAATCAAAGTTACCTGGAGACGAATAAGAATGAAAATACAACATGCCAAAATCTATGGGATACAGAAAAATCTGTTCTCAGAGGGAAGTTTGTAGCAATCCAGGCCTACCTCAACAGACAAGAAAAATCTGAAATAAAAACTCTAATGGTGCACCTAAAGGAAATATGAAAAAGAACAAATCCCAAATTAGTAGAAGAAAGGAAATAATAAAAATCACAGCAAAAATAAATGAAATAGAGACTTAAAAAACAGTAGAAAAATCAATGAAACCAAGAGCTGGTTCTTTGAAAAGATAAACAAAATTGACATACTTTTAGCTAGACTGACCAAGAAAAAAGAGAGAAGGTTCAAATAAATAAAATCAGAAATGAAAGCAGACGAATTCCAACAGACACTCACAAATGCAAAAGATTGTAAGATAATATTATGAAAAGCTATTACAGTAACAAAATGGATAATATAGAAGAAATGGGTAAATTCTTAGAATCATACAACCTTCCAAAACTGAATCAAGAAGAATTAGAGAATTTGAACAGACCGATCACCAGTAAGGAGATTGAAACAGTAAGCAAAAACCTCCCAAAAAATAAAAGTCCAGGACCACATGGCTTCCCTGGTGAATTCTACCAAACATTCAAAGAAGACTTAATACCTATGCTTCTCAAACTCTTCCAAAAAGTTGAAGAAGACAGGAAGCTTCCCCACTCATTCTACGAAGCTAACATTACCCTGATACCAAAACCAGGCAAAGAAAACACAAAAAAAGAAAATTACAGGCCAATATCACTGATGAACATTGATGCAAAAATCCTCAACAAAATACCAGCAAATTGAATACAACAATACATTAAAAAGATAGTACACCATGATCATTCCAGGGATGCAGGGATGGTTCAACATCTATAAATCAATCAATGTGATATACCACATTAACAAAACAAAGAATAAAAATCACATGATCATCTCAATAGATGCAGACAAAGCATTGGACAAGATACAGCATCCATTTATGGTAAAAACTCTGAGTAAAATGAGTATAGAATGAAAGTTCCTCAAAATAGTAAAGGCCATATATGACAAACACACAGCAAATATCATTCTCAATGGAGAAAAGCTGAAAGCTATCCCTCTAAGAACAGGAACCAGACAAGGATGCCCATTTTCACCACTCTTTTTTTTTTAACTTTTTTTTTTTTTGAGGAAGATTAGCCCTGAGCTGACATCTGCTTCTGATCCTCCTCTTTTTGCTGAGGAAGACTGGCCCTGAGCTAACATCTGTGCCCATCTTCCTCTACTTTATATGTGGGATGCCTGCCACAGCATGGTTTGCCAAGTGGTGCCATGTCCGCACCCAGGATCTGAACCGGTGAACCCGGGCTGCCAAAGTGGAATGTGCAGACTTAACCACTGTGCCACCAGGCCAGCCCAACCACTCTTGTTTAACATAGTATTAGAAGTCTTAGTGAGAGGAATCAGGCAAGAAAAAGAGAGAAAAGTGACCCAAATTGGAAAGGAAGAAGTGAAACTGTCAGTATTTGCAGATGACATGATTTTATATGTAGAAAACCCTAAAGAATCCACTAAAAAACTTTTAGTAATAATAAATGAATATGGTCAAGTTGCAGGATACAAAATCAACATGCAAAAATCAGTTGCGTTTCTATACACTAACATGAAGGAGCAGAAAGAGAAATTAAGAATACACTTCCATTTACAATTGCAACAAAAAGAATAAAATATGTGGGCATAAACTTAACCAAAAAGGTGAAAGATCTGTACACCAAAAACTATAAAACATTGTTGAAAGGAGTGGAAGAAGACACCAAAAAATGGAAAGATATTCCGTGGCCTTGGATTGGAAGAATTAATATAGTTAAAATTTCTATTCTTCCTAAAGCAATCTACAAATTCAATGCAATCCCTATCAAAGTTCCAACAACATTTTTCATAGAAATAGAACAAAGAATCCTAAAATATATGGAACAACAGAAGATCCCAAACAGCCAAAGGAATCCCGAGAAAAATGAACAACGTTGGAGGTATCACACTCCCTGATTTCAAAATATACTTGAAAGCTATAGTAACCAAAACAGCATGGTACTGGCACAAAAATGGACACAGAACAAAGTAACAGAGTCAAGAGCCGAGAAATAAACCCACACATCTATGGACAGCTAATTTTCCAGAAGGGAGCCAAGATCATACAATGGAGAAAGGAAGGTCTCTTCAATAAATGGTGTTGGGCAAACTGTAAAGGCACATGCAAAAGAGTGAAACTAGACCACTAGTTTACACCATACACAAAAATTAACTCAAAATGGGTTAAAGACTTGAATGTAAGTCCTGGAACCATTACACTTCTAGAAAACATAGGGAGTACGCTCTTCATGATCAGTCTTAGCAGCGTATTTTTAAGTACCATGTCTGATTAGGCAAGGGAAACAATAGAAAAAATAAATAAATGGGACTACATCAAAGTAAAAAGCTTCTGCACAGCAAAGGAAACCATGAACAAAATGAAAATATAGCCTAAAAACTGGGAGAAGATATTTGAACACCATATAACTGATATATCCAAAATATACAAAGAACTCATACATCTCAACAACAATAAAAATAACCACCCAATTAAAAAAATGGGCAAAAGATCTGAACAGACGTTTCTCCAAAGAAGATATACAGATGGCCAACAGGCACATGAAAAGATGTTCAACATCATTAAGTATCAGGGAAATGCAAATCAGAAGTACATTGAGCTATCACTTCACTCTTGTCAGAATGGCTGTAATTAACAAGACAGGAAACAGTAAGTGATGGAGAGGTTGTGGAGAGAAGGGAACCCTCGTACACTGCTGGTGGGAGTGCAAACTGGTGCAGCCACTATGGAAAACAGTATGGAGATTCCTCAAAAAATAAAAGATAGATCTATTGTATGATCCAGCTATTCCACTGCTGGGTATTTATCCAAAGAACATGAAAACTTTAATGCATAAAGATACATTCACCACTATGTTCACCACAGCATTATTCAAAATAGCCAAGACTTGGAAGCAACCAAAGTGCCCATCAAGGGACAAATGGATTAAAGAAGATGTGGTATATATACACAATGGAATATTACTCAGCCATAAGAAATGATGAAATCCGGCCATTTGTGACAACATGGATGGACCTTGAGGGTATTATGCTAAATAAAATAAGTCAGAGGGAGAAAGTCAAATACCATATGATTTCATTCATAAGTAAAAGGTCAAAACAATGAAAAACAAACACATAGCAACAGAGATTGAATTGGTGGTTACCAGAGGGGAAGGGGGGAAGGAGGGCTAAAAGGATGATTAGGCACATGTGGTGATGGATTGCAAGTAGTCTTTGGGTGGTAAACATGTTGTAATCTACACAGAAATCGACATATACAACAATGTACACCTGAAATTCATATAATGTTAGAAACCCCTCTTACCACAATAAAAACAGTAAAAAATCCATAAAAAGAATATGAAATAATCCCTCTGGGACCTGTAACCACTTGCATTGCTTTTTCCCATCCAAGGTTTAGCTGCCATATCTTGCCCCATTGTTCTTCCATGATCCAGCAATGACTACATGGGAGCCAAAGAACCTCTGTGTCTGACAGATGTGGACAGGAACATCACTACCTCACTTTTATTATAGCCATCATTGTATTCAATGGAAATGAAAATAGTACATATTATTCATAGAAAAAGTTGTGTTTATCAACTGGTACTTGCTAGTGTCAATAGCAGTTGACTCTCTTAGACTTTTTTTTTCCATTGAGTACAAGAGGATAGCAGCAACACCCCTCTGCTGACAAGCACTTTGGATTTTGGCCCGCAATTGAAAACATGACACCTAAGTAGTACTTTATTCAAAGAAAGGAAGGAAGGAAAGAAAGAGGAAATCAAATCCTTACTTCATTAATTAATGAAGAGGAATATCATTAAGTGGTGGGGCCCATCCTTTGACTCCCCACTTTTTTACCCTTCTTACTGTTACTATCCTGGGTTCTAAATTATCATGAGCCAAAAATTAACCACAGCATATATTTACTTAAAGATGATAGTGACAGCAAATTTAAGGATCACTGAGGTGCTGTACTACAATTTACAACGCAATTCTTTATTTCAATATAAATTATAGTTTAATACAATATCTTTAAAAATTCAAAATTATTGCCAAAAAATCCTGATGAACAAATAATGGGCACTGCAAATAAAGACAGGATCATCATTATCAATTATTTCTTGGCCCCAGGGTGCCATATTACTCTCTTGCTGATTTTGTTCATCATGGAATTTTTAGAATTTATTTTTATTTAGGTATAATGCAAATACATTTTTTTTTTCTGAGGAAGATCAGTCCTGAGCTAACATCTATTGCCAATCTTCCTGGTTTTGCCTGAGGAGGATTAGCCCTGAGCTAACATCTGTGCCAGTCTTCCTCCACTTTTATGGGTCACCACCACAGCATGGCTGACAAGTGGCGTAGGTCCATGCTCAGAATCTGAACCTGCAAACCCAGGCTTCCAAAGTAGAGTGCATAAAACTTAACCACTATGCCATGGGGCTTACTCCCCCATACAATTTTTTAAAGTATACAATTCAGTGGCTTTTAGTATATTCACATGTTCAACCACTGTCAACATCTAATTCCAGATATTTTTCATCACCACAAAAGAAACCCACACCCATTAGCAATCATTCCCCATTCCTCTCCTCAGTCTCTGGCAACCACTAATCTGTTTTCTGTCTCTATGGATTTACCTTTCTGGACTTTGCATGTAAATGGACTTGTACAATATGTGGACTTGTGTCTAGCTATGATCACTTAGCATAATGTTCTCAAGGTTCATCCATGTGGTAGCATGGACCAATACACTTTTTTTGGGGGTAAGCAATATTTCATATTAGGGATATACAACATTTTGTTTATTCTTCAATTGATGGACATTTGAACTTTCAGCACTTTTTGACTGTTATGAATAATATTACTATGAACATTCATGTGTACACAAATTTTTGTGTGGATATGTTTTCAATTCTCTTGGATCTATACATAAAAGTGGAATTGCTTTGTCATATGTTAACTCAATGTTTAACCTTTTTTCCAGACTGTTTTCCAAAATGGCTGCACCACTTTAATTCCTACCAGCAATGTATGAGAATTCCAAATTTCATGCGTCCCTCACCAACACTTGTTATTGTCTGTGCTTTTTATTATGGCCATCCTGCTTTGTTTCTTTGGAACTAAGATGAAGCTCTTGTAGATCATTAGATTTTTAAATCCTTTCTGCCAAACTCTGAGTTTTGATTAGAGAGTTCAATCCATTTGTTGCCATAATTTGTTGTCTTTGTGTGTTTTGCATTTTTTTTATTGAAAATTGGACAATTTAGATAACACTGCCACTCTGAAAATCAAATTCTTCATGCTCCTTAGGGTTTGTTTTGCTGATTGTTTTTGTCATTTCTGTAGCTGCCATTTGCTTGTTTAATGAATTTCCTGTAAAGTTTATATTCTCTGTTGTGTTTTTCCACCAAAATCTCTACTATTAGCTTGGTGTTCAGCCAGTGACTGGACAGACATGTTTTCTTAAATGTCTGAAACGTCCCAGTCAGGCAAGGGTCTTCGGGCACCTGTTGGTACATATCTCTACACTCAGTCAGGCAGTGTCTTCATCTCTTCACTGTTCTTACCAGGATTCAACCTTTCTTCTTGAATACGTACTCCTTGGATTCTTGGAAACCTTTGGCTAATTTCCGGGGCTAGTTGGCAGCTCTGCCTTGGCTTTCACTTATTCCTTGTGCAGTGCTTCGAGGTCAGACATAGGTGGGAGCTGAGGTCCTTCTCAGGTCTTTCCTCTGCTTGTGTACATCTCTGATCATGCGTGCACATTGTGCATACATGAGGTCTTCTTGATTCCCAGGACTATGTCAGAGCTTTGAAAAGCCCCCAAGGATGTATAGTTCTCCAGCTTTTTTAAAAATATTTTCCAATAGCTTGTTATTTGCCCTGGCTTTATTGCTTCCTCAGGTAACTGCACTGTTAAACAGCTGTCTCTGCTTGTTTTGACTAATTCTCTCAGGGAAAAGGCTTTCCTGTGCAGGAGCTCTGTCAGGTCCAATAAAGATGACCTTGTGAGTGGCCTCTTTCAGGGATCTGCCAGACAAATCAAAGAATGACAATTCTCTGCAGACAGGGCTCCTTATCCCTCTAGTGACTGTTAGGCCACTGGTTTTCCCCATGATTGTGGGATGTTTGTCTTTAAGGCAACCACGGAACATGGGAGAGGGTATGAGAATAGGGCAATTTAAGACCTTGCAACGCTCACTGTTCTTATTTGAAATTTATGGATCTTTCTTGAATAAATGCTTTATGGATTGCTGCTAGCTTTGGTTCATTTCTATACTCCTGAAAATACTGTTTTTGATAAGTCTTTCCAAGTATTCTTTTATGGAGTAGATCACTTTTTGGAGGCTCTCACTCTGCCATTACAAGTGATGTCATCCCACAGTTTTCCTTTGCTTATTGCAGATTTCAAGCTGTTTCCAGTCAAATTTGCCATGGACCTCTACAGACCTTCTCTTTTTTCATTATTTGGGGAAATGGCAAATCAGATTAGTTTGGGGTGCTTCTCCACTGGCTCCAGAATGTCTACATGACACAAGATAACAGAAAACTCTCTCCATAATGTGGTTAAAACAATTGTTCTTTGATTCCACTGTGTAGAAGCATAGTTATATTTAGTCATTCTACTTGCTTCTGTATGTTCTTGCAAAGTCACAGAAGTGTCTTATATCAGCTTCAGTGCAGAAGTTTCCAAATGAGTGAGGAACAAATGTGTTGGATTCTAAATTTGACCTTAAGAACACCTAAAGCTAGCCAAAGATAATCCAAATCCTATTTTCCCTTCCTTTGTTATGGGCTGCAATTCTGATAAGGACAAGACAAGTGAATTAATGGAACGGAGCCTCAAAACAGCAAAAAATGATTCCTCTCTGCACCTGCTTCTGATATGCAATGCATCAGAATTCCTGCTAACATACTTACAATCAGCAATTGAATGAAAATGTTCATTGTTGGGCAAGAAGATGACCCAGATAATACTATTGCTGGTATCGCATAACTTAATTGTTCATCTAGTCAATGACTATTGATTAAGCATCTACTCTTTGTTAACTACTGAGTTAGTGTGGGGGAAAACATATATATTTATATGTATAGAGAGAGTGATATTTCCTCTATAAGGGTCATTTCATTCTGTAGAATAGACCATCATCTTACAGCTTGCAGAGGGCCTGTGTCGAATGAGGCTTCCTTTGCTACCTCCTCAATTATTTACAGAATGACAAACGCTCATGACACAGACACAACTAGTATTTAGAGTTCTTCCAGAGATAGAAAAGAAAGGGGTTATGGACAAGGAAACATTTGTGCCATGAAGAAAGAGTACAAATTTTAAAGATTAAATTTCAATTCCCTAACCCCTGCAGGCCCAGGAATATATCCTCATGGGCTAACCTCCAACTCATTACTTCTTGTTTTATAAGAAGCTCGATATGCTGAGGTAGAAAGAAAAATGAGCTCAGATGCATGAAGATCTAAGTCTGATTTCCTGCTTTGCCCCTTCTGTAGTGATCTGGCTCTCAATGAATTACTGAAATGTGTATTTAAATTATTGAAATGCCTATTTAAATATCTATTTGAAATAATAAAACGTGTGGAAGCAGATTGTAAATTGCCATGGGTATAAGACAGCCAATAGATTTGAGCCTCAAGAGGACTTATGTCTTTTAAGAGAGGAGAATGGAACACGCATGGGCAAATACTGCATGGGAGAGCTAGAATGTTACATCCTGGGAGACATTTGATAGTCACATGCAGGGCTAGGACTAGGGTGAGGGGAATGAGGTATCACTTGGGGTGCAAAATTTGAGTGTTCTGAAAACTCAGGATAAGTAATATTTTAAGGCAACATTTGGGAAAAGCAAAATCAATGCAAAGAAATCCATGGTGAATGAAATATCAAAATTATAAATAAAGAGAGAGGGTGTGACAGGGCTGGGATTTGGATGAGGAAATGGTATGAATCATGCAAATGCAGGGACAGCATGCCTACCTAGTTGCCCATAATCCTTTAGAGCTACCCTTTCTTGTATGAATGAGAGTCTGAATGATGGTGAGGTGATTCTCTCAGGGATGAGCCTGGAATAACGTCACACCAGCTGAATCAAGTCACTGGTTTTGAGGCAGCAGGATCCCGGGTTGTACTCAGGCCCTTCCAAGCTGCAGCTGGATGGTGTTGTAGGTTGAATTGCGTCCTCCAAATAGATATGTTGAGATCTGAACCCTTGGGACGTGACCTTTTTCACAAATAGGGTCTTTGCAGATGTACTCAATTTAAAATGAGCTCATTAGCATGGTGCCCTAATCCAAGAGGGCTTGTGTCCTTATAAGAAGAGGAGATTAGGACAGACATGCACAGATGGGAGACTGTGTGAGGACACAGGGAGAAGACAGCTTTGTGATGATGGAGGCAGAGACTGGTGTGATGCTTCCACAAACCAAGAAACACTAAGGATTGCTGGCAAACACCAGAAGCTAGAAGAGGCAAGGAAGGACTCTCCCTTGCACATTTCAGAAGTGTGTTCCTACCAACACCTTGATTTTGGACTTCTGGCTTCCATAACTGGGAGAGACTACATTTCTGTTGGTTTAAGTCACTCAGTTTACTTGTTATAGCAGACTTAGGACACTAAAACAGATGGTTTCGCTTCCTCCCTCTGGCCATCTGAAATGAACTTCTGCTCTCCCTTGGACATAATGTTAGTGAAACACAGCTTTGTCATCTTTGCTTTTCATCAAGACCACAGGCTTGTCTGCATCATAAGGAAGTGACATAATATTGCATGAAAGAGGAGACCTCCTGCTGTTGCTCAAAGGAAGGAAATTAGGTTGGCTTTTAGAGAGGCTTAGTTTACTCCCTACTCCACTGTTAAATCTCCATATGGAATAATATCCAGTGCATAAAACTCTGCATTATTTTTGCGCAAACACAAAAGGTTAAATATTACATCACTTGGCTAATGGCTTACCCTCTGTTGTAATACAATAGAAAATGTTTTTATGTTCTTCCCATATAATTTCCTTAACATTTGTTTTAGGTTAACTTTGTAATTAAGCAATGTTTTTTTTAGGTCAGTGGCCACAGGTTTGGTGAAACTTACACAAGTTAAATAAAATATACTGCTCAAAAGAAATGATACAGCAGCAATTATAATCAGAGTGTTACTAGTGAAATGCTAATGAGGCATTTTCGTTTTAAAATGTGACCTTTTTAGCGCCTAGAGGAAGCCATGAAGATTTTATAGGGATTCTTTTTTTTAGCTAACCTCCAATGTAAAAATATGTCCTTTTTTTCTCAGAGTACCTATTTTTAAGTATCCTTATGTCTCAAACACCTTCTTTAAGTGTTTCATTTGAAGCCTAGTTATTTCTAACATATAGAACCCCAGACAGATGACTGCATGGGGCTCCCAATCTCAGACTTCTGGATCCCTAGGGGCTCACTTTTTGTTAAAAGTGATCTGTCCAGCTCACTTTTTTTCAAGTTGTGGTAAAATACATATAAAATGAAATTTACGATTTTAACCGGTTTAAAGTGTACAGTTCAGTGACATTAAGTACATTCACATCATTGTGCAACTGTCACCACCACTCATCTCCAGAACTATTGCCATCTTCCCAAACTGAAACTCTGTCCACGTTAGACAGTAACTCTCCATTCCCCCTCCCTCAGTCCCTGGCAACCATGACTCTACTTTCTGTCTTTATGTATTTGACTCTCTTAGGTACCTAATATAAATGGAATCATAAAATATTTCTCTGTTTGTGTTGGGCTTATTTCATTTAACATCATATCCTCAAGGTTCATTCATGTAGTAGCATGTGTCAGAATTTCCTGTTCCTTCCTTTTTAAGGCTGAATAATATTCCATTGTACAGATACACCACATTTTTTTTCTCCCCAAAGCCCCAGTACATGGGTGTATATCCTAGTTGTAAGTCCTAGTTCTTCTGTGTGAGCCACTGCCACAGCACGGCGACTGACAGGTGGGTGGTGTGGTTCCGTGACCAGGAAATGGTCCCAGGCTGCTGAAGTGGTGAGAGTGCTGAACTTTAACCACTAGACCATCAAGGCTGGCTCTGTTTCTGCCTTTTAGCTATTGATCATGCTGCTATGAACATTTGTGTACAAAAAATCTGCTTAGTCCCTGCTTTCACTTTTTTTGGAGATATACCTAGAAGTCAATTGCTAAGTTATATGATGACTCTTTTTTGAGGAAATGCTATAAGGCACCTCAATTTGGCCACAGGTCTTTAGGCTTGAACAAACACAATATGCTCAGGGATTCAAAGTCTCTGCCGCACCTGCCAGCAGTGACATATGCCTATAAATCACCCGGCAAATCATTGACTCTTTTAACAATTTTTTAGTAGTCTTTTAAAGATACTAGTATTTAAATATGACTCTTATGATTTCCAAATTTTGAGGGATATTTATGGAGGTATCTTTTTTTAATTTAAAGACTTATATAGCTACTTTGTGTTCTCAGCAAAATTGAGGGGAAGGTACAGAGATTTGCCGTATACCTCTATCCCCACACATGCACAGCCTCTCCCCGATTATCAACATAAACCACCAGAATGGTACATTCATTACAGTTGATGAAACTGCATTGACACATCATATTCAGCCAAAGTTCATAGTTTACATCAAGGTTTGCTCCTGGTGTTGTACATTCTATGGATTTGGAAAAATACATAATGAGGGATGTCCACCATTATAATATCATATAGAGTAGTTTCACTGCCCTAAGAATCCTCTGTGCACCACCTATTCATCCCTCTCTCACCCCCATCCTCTCCTACCACTGATATTTTTACTTGTCTTCATGGTTTTTCCTTTTACAGAATGTCACATGGTTGGAATCATTCAAAATGTAGCCTTTTCAGATTGACTTGTTTCACTTGTGATATGCATTTAAATTTCCTCCATGTCTTTTCATGGCTTGATAGGTCATTTCTTTTTAGGGCCAAATAATAATCAATTGTCTGGATGTACCACGTTTTATTAATCCATTCATCTACTGAACGACATCTTGGTTGCTTCCAAATTTGGGCAATTATGAATAAAGCTGCTATAAATATAAATATTCTGGTTTTTATGTGGATATAAATTTTCAACACCTTGTGTAAATATCAAGGAGTATGATTGCTGGGTCATATGGTAAGAGTGTGCTTACTTTTGTAAGAAACTGCCAAACTGTCTTCCAAAGTGGTTGTACCATTTTGCATTCCTACCAGCAGTGAATGAGTGTTCCTGTTGTTCCACATCTTCACCAGCATTTGGTATTGTCAGTGTTCTGGACTTTGGTCATTCTAATAGATGTGTGGTGGTATCTGACTGTTGTTTTAATGGAGGTATCTTTTTATCGTTGTTTGTAATTTGTTGCGGTTAACCCATACTACATATTATAGTATGAGATTTCTTTTGCTCTCTTCCTTCATTTACTGAAAGTGATCCTTAAGTTTTATGGTTGAAATGTATATTTTGTTTTATTTTTTCTTTTTTCCTCAAACATGGGTTATCTCTCAATTTATTTGGATCCTCCGTAATGACTTTTACTAAATTGGTGCAGATTAGGTACTTGGTATATCCTGCCCAAAGAGTCCCATGTTATCAAGGTGGTATCTGCTGTGATTATTTTTAAATGTTGTCAACTAGGCTTTTGTAAATGGCTCTACATAAAAATAGAAACTCAAAGTATAGTATTGCCTTTATCTTCCTTTCCTATAGTGGAAAGACAACTTTAGCCTATTTCTGCCCTTGTTTGTATTGGGTTAAATTAAAATAAGTAAACCTTAGTCAGGAAACAACAGTTATAATGCCTGTTGATTTTTTGTTTGTGGTTTGGGATGTTTGAGTTACCTCCCAATTATGAGCCACGTAGGTAGTAAACCATATATACAATATGAAAGGTATTTAGAGACTAAGTGGCTTCTTTCATGATTTTTATCTCATTAAAAGGATTAAAACACTTATCACTGAAATGTTTTGAGGAAGAAGTGAAGTATCAACTATGTATTCATAAATAAAATATGCACCTGGCAGTATTATGGGTAACTCTCTTGGAGTTACGTTGGGCTGCACTCACATGACCTAAATTATATGCCCTAAACCTATGCACTGATGGCCCCTCAACCTGGATGTTCCTTCTGACATTCTTAATCCAGTCAATGGTGTGACCTTTCTGCCTTCAGAATCCCAGGACTTCTGTGAGGCTTTTCTTAAAACTCTCTTATATCTACTTACTCATCTTTCCATTTACATCTGCCTCTTTATCATCCTCTATATCTGTTCCTTCTATTCTATTCCCTGTATCATAATACTAAAGGCATATGAAATGTTACATTTGTACTGTCAATCAGTAAATTATCAAAAGGAAAAATAACGCTAACATTAGGATGTTATGCAGAGGGTTTATTTCTACAAGTGTGTGGGAACTTCAAGGGATAGTGCAAAAAACCAGGATTATTGACAATCAAGATCAGTCTATTCCTAGGCTCCAAAAAGTAAGGGGAGGAAATAGTTATTGTCAAGAACTGTGAAGGGCTTGATATCTTATCCTCCTTGCAATCTAACACGTTAGCTAGCCTCAGTTTCCTAGTTGCTAGCAGAAGACATGAGACTCTTGGGTCAGAGACCAAGGACTTTATCGCTCACTGCAGTTGGTTATTCTCTACATTGCCCAAGTCCCACATCCCACAGTGGTCATGAGGAGACAGGTCCAGGTGGATGCTACACAGAGTTGGTTTGTGTTACAGGTTAGGAACCAAGCAGAGGAAATGGCCATTCTTGTAAGATAACTGCCGGGGACACTTCCAAATCTTTTCTGTGGATGGAGATAGTATTTTCACTGTTTGGATAGCAAACAAATCTGCACCCTTCACTAGAGATGCTATCACTACCTTCCAAAGCTGTTCACTATACGAATATCCTTGAAAAGATAGTTCAGAACAGAAGAGCCATTATTACCTTGCTTGCAAGACATGCAAAAACAAGTGACACAAGAGAAATCATCTACCAAAAATTGAGAAGGAATGAGCTAGGTAGAAAAGGAAACCTTGAGAGGACCAGCAACCATTGGTTGAAGGACACTCTTAGCCCAAGCCGATCTTGCAAGCATGGAACCAATGAAACAGATCCTTAACCTCAGTCTCCTTCTACCCTTTGAGCTCCTGTTAGATCTCCTCAGTTGAATCTCCATGGAATCCACAAGTCAAAGGATCCCATTGATATATGCAAGTCAGCTTCACGGGCACAGGGTAGGGTGGGGAAAGATGAACATACATGGTGCATCTTGTAACACGCTCTACAGTCAGTCTCTATTCATCCTGTTCAACCTCATGCAGCTTCCACATAGACCTTCCAAGAGTATTTTAGTATAGCATGAATTAAAAAAATGCTGGGAGAGTCAGGAGACCCAGTTCCTTCCTCTTAGTCTAGAGAGAAACAATTATTAGGTACTGCCTATTTCTTAGTATCCCTCTATACTAATAAAATCAATCTCGTACAGATACTTTCATTTATATTAACATAATTTCTCTTATGGAAAATTCCTAAAAAAGGAATTATTAGATAGGATGATTGCCAAATTTATTTCTAGAGATGTTATACTAGTTTATATTCACACCTGTACTGAGAATATATAGAAGGTTTAATTTTATAAGTCCCACATCTCCCTGCCAAAGACTTCTTCCAGTTTTAAAGGGGAAAATAATTTATGGCTATTTTGAGAGCGTAAGATAACTGACTTCTTTTTGCTCCTGCTCTCAGGATGGTCTGGGTCTTCACAGAATAGCTGGCAGGAGGGACCACCATGAGTATACAGGTATGGTGCAAATGTTTGCTTGTGATCCTCTGATGGCCTCCAGAGTTCTCTGGATGTCAAATATAACGTTTATGTAACACTTATTATTGGATTCACTCTCTGGAGTTAGCAGTAGACATCCAATCAAGAGTGTGAGATTATGGCCTCTAAGATAATGAGAGAGTGAATAGAGGGCGGTGCTGGGTATCCATGCTGTGTGTTCAGATACTGGAGTTACAAGAATATTTGACTAGATAGCATATTCATATTGGGGTCTGTCCATTGGAGGCTGAGTTATAGGTAAACATGAGAAGCATAGAGTTCAGAGAGGTATAAAGCTTAAGAGCATTGATCGAGACTGGCATTAGTGAATGATAGTAGTCAAAATCGATAGTTTGGTCATAGAAGAAACTCCAGTTATTTTATTTTTTAGCTAGCAAGGCATCAGGCACATTTTAGGCTCCAAGAAATTCATTGTACCTGACCAGCCAGCTACAAGGAGACAGATCTAGATTTGTTTGAAGGACAGAATATAGAACCTTCTAGAATGACGGGGGATAGGTGATTTTAATTAGGAAAGGCTGGTTTAAAAGGTCCTTAGAACCAAAGTAATTTCAAGACAAGAATCATGGGTCCTGACAATTATAGGAGGCCTTTGGCACAAGATAAAGTATATGTTCTTAGAGAAAGTATTAGCAGCCACTTAGATAATGTGAGCTTTGGGAATAAGGGAGAATCCAATACCAAAATGCAGGGATACATTAGCTCAGAAGTCTAAGAAAGATTGTAAATGCTGAAAAAAGCCTTCTGGTAGATTCAGGATGCCTTTGGGAAGGCTAGAACTATCACATGTAGTTACATAGTATTCTGTAACAAGGTAGGCTCAAGGCCACCAGAAGTCTTTCCAGATCAGATAGGCAATCCTGTAGATCCCCTGACATCTGTTTACATGGCATCAAGATGGTTGCAACATATAGATCCAGGGGGCCCCAGCCAGATGTTGGTCTGCCTGGTTGAGCAGAGCTTAAAGTGCTTCTAAACTTAGAGCGTCCTAGCCTTTCTTACTCTGAAGTATTCAGTCCATTTTTAATGGGGATTTTATTTCTTAGAAACTTTTATAAACTTTGTAAATTGGGTGTGTCACACTCACAAAAAAGAAAACATAATCTAGACCATAAGAATGGATTCCAATAGTTAAAAACTCTAGACATTTAGAGTTGTTGAAACTGAAGTGTATTAGTTTGCCCTTGATTTAAGAAACACTTATAACATGACCCATTTATGCTGACATTTTTAGGTTTTGGTGTTAGAGTCCTTAAGGGTAAGCAAGGGAGTCTTCAAATCTTGAGCTAACTTATGAAGAGTTATTTGGATTTAACATGACTTTGCTGCATAATCTGGAGATTTCCATGTTTATCTGTTTTCACATCTATGTGTTTCTGCTTGTTTATCTTCTTCCCTTCTTGGGCTGCATGGCCCCAGAGCAGCACAGGCAATGGAGCAGGGGAGGAGAGGGCATTGTTTGCTTTTTAATATGCCTTTCATCCCATTGAAGTTTGTCCTTTTCCTTGTGCTTACCTTTTGCTTTTGTTGTAAGTGTTTTGGAAGAATGATTCAACCTTGTCTCTGGAGAAAAATAGCAGTGTCTAAAACTTAGAGTCACAGCACTTCACTAGGTTTCCTCATTGCTGTTCAGCCACTGGTGTTCCCTCTTGATTTTGTTATGCTCAAATTAGAAATGGCATACATTTGTATTAATACCATATGCCGTTAGTATCCTTGCATGAAACTCTTTAATTTTAAGGTAGTTGTTGGAGGAAAAAAGCAGAGGGGACAGAATCCAGTATAGAAAATGCATATCTAGATCCACTTTTGCACCAGCCTTAGAACTTGAGTCCTATTTTACTGACCATTAACATATCTGTTATTGAATCATTATCTGTTACTTAAGCCGTAAGTGAACCCAAGCTGGGGAACTTGGTCAAAAGCCTCTGAAACAAGACAAATCCATATTCATAAATGGTTATCAACAGCCAATAAGCTCAATTTTTAATTCCTTGCTCAATTTCCTATAATCTAGAAGTTAAAATAGGATCTTGTGAGCCAAATTCAGCCTAATGTGGTATTTAAAACATTTGACAACTTTTCAAAGTACTTGTTATTTCACACTGGGGGAGGGGAGAAGAATTCCCTAGACTTCTGGCTTCTTCTGAAAAGTAGGAAGACTAGCAGCTGTAGGCTGTGTTCTTACATGGTGCCAATCAGCTGGGTCTCCTTAGCTGCTGTTCTCTTGAGACATCACACACACTCTTCCATTCACCACAGTCCTTACTCTTCCCTATCACGTCTCCTGGCCCACTTACCTTATTTAGATAACTTGACTGGCACTGTAGGTATTTGAATTAGCCACCCACTCCCCTACATAGACAGGGCCTCAGGCTCTCTGCTTCTCCCATACAGGAGGACCCTTAGACCTTAACAGCTTCTGTCCATGACAGTGAGGCTAGACAACACCTTAGGCCCAAGATTTACAACACAGCCAAGAAGCAGATCCCCCTGCACCCCATCGCCTACCTGTCTGGTTGTGATGAGAAGTCTAACACCTAGGCTCAGAATTAGACTCAGAATGTGCTGAGGAAAAGAAGGGGCCAGAAAGGTGAAGAAACTAGTCCAAGATCACACAGCTATTCAAAGCTGTGCCCAAAGTAGGACCCAGATTTTTTGCTTTGAGAATCTACTCTCCAGAGGACCAAGAGGCAGTGAGGAATGTTCCCAGAATGAAGTACTAGGGTCTCTAGGGTGGCTGCTCCAAGAGTTCATGGTCTAGTCTTAAGGAGAGCATTTGTCTTACCATGAAGTATTTTGTAGCCTTCAATCCTACCCCACCAGTGAGCTGTCACTGGGGCAGGACAGGCTGTCCAGCAAAGTGAAGAAGTCAGCTGGGACAAAATGTCGGCCAGACTGAAGTTTGACATTTGTCACTTTTGTTTTTATTTTCTACTTTGGGTTCTAACAAAAGTATTCAAGAAGAGAGTAACAAATAAAGCAAACATGTGGTCACTGGGTTGTCCATTGACGGTTTCACCCAGCCTCCAGGATATTAAAATGAGAGACTCAGAAGTTTTGGCATGAAGAAATCTTTATTTTCTAAAATCAAAATTGCCTATCCAAAAATGCATCCAAGCCACAGAGTAAGGGGCTTCAGAGTAAGGGGTAAATCTACTCCAGGCTGACAGGAGGGTCACCTTGGCTATTTCTTCCCTTACCTTAGAATGAGCTCAGGTGAAGGAAGAGGGAAGACCAATTTTCACTGGCAAACAGGATGCCAGTAGAAGTTGGAGAATCCTCAGACCACAGAAAATGATATATTGGAAACAGCCTACTGCTGTGCTGCTCAAACTGAGGCCTCAGACCAATATCAGTGTCACCTGGGAGCTTGATAGAAATGCAGATTTTCAGGCCCTATCCTAGATCCACAAAACCTGAGGATGGGGCCCAGGAATCAAGTTTAACAAGTTCTCCAGGAGGTTCTTATGCACAACTTGAAGAGTGAGAAGCACTCAGCAGACATCTCTACAGCATCCACAGTAAACACATCAGACTCCAGGAGACCTGAAAGGCCCCCACCTAGTCCTTGGGTGACATTTGGTCTTGTTCCATTGGCATAGGGTTCTGCTACTCACATAGGCAAGGCAAGTCACTAGCAAAATAGATCCCATACAGGAAGAACTTGCTCATGGAAAAGAATTGATGGTAAAAAAAACACCCTGAGCACTTCTGCTTTCAGACTTAAATCTTCAGCTGTAGGGTTTCTGTTCAGAAAGGAATTAACAGTCCCTTTCAGTCTGCTTGCTACTGATATTGAGGGACCTGTCCCAGAATTTCAGGGAGTTTAAGAGCAGGGATGAGACTCAACTCTGACTTTTAGCCTTAGTCCATCTCCCTCATTACCATGGCTGCACCTCATTGATTGCCTAAAGACCTAACATTATAGAGTGAGCTGCACTGGAAATTTTGGCTAAGTCTGTAAATAGCCACACTTATACAGGCTATATACAATCATGAAAATTATACTTTTTAATCTGACAACACACAAAACTCCCAGTGAATTCCTTATTTCGCTAGGAAGAATACCTGGAAGAATTTGAATTGCCCATTGTCTGCAGGAGCATCTGATTCTCTTATTTACAGATGAGGAGACTGAGCTGCAGAGTAATAAACCTACTTCCCAAAGCCACAGACAGGGGGAAGAAAACCCAGTAGAGAGAATGTGAAAGAATAATTAATAAAACATGCTCAGGGATCAACAAAGTTGGGCAATGATATTCAATAGTAGAGTTTTATTAATGTTGAAGAATCATCCAACCATGTGTAGGATACTCATATTTTGATCCTGGTAATGGGAGAAATCATGAGTGTCAAGTGGGGTCAACTCATGATATGTGTTTGAAAATTTTTCCATGCTGTATTTTCATGAGACTTATCTAAAAGAAGTGCTGTTTGGTGCCTATGCTTGTGAAGATATCTGCTCAGAGGGGGAGAAACAAACTTGAGAAAAACAAACTCAGTGGTCTAACATGATCTATTTGACAGCAATATTGAGAAAGAAATTTGTTTTAAATGTGAACACAAGTGTAGGCCAAAAAAAAAAGTGGAGAGTTTTAATTATACTGATGATTCAGCAAATATGTGTTGAACATCTATTCCATCTAGACACTAAGGATGCAAGACCAAATAAAACATCATCTCTTTCAAAATGTTTACAGTATAGTGATAAGGGTGGGATAGAGAAGACAACAGTAAAGTAACAGTTGACACAGCTCTACTAGAGGTCCACTCAAGGAGCTATGGGACGATAGAGTTTCTCCAGAAATAGTCAAAGAACTGTTTTCAACATGGAGTAAAGCTTAGTTTGACTCTAAAGAACAATAGACTGAAAGAATATCCTAGCAGGGAGAATGATATGTGTGAAGGTGTGGAGGAAGGAAATGCCTCCTGGGAAGTACTGGAGCCTTGGAACGGCTGTAGGGAGAGGACATGAGGCTACAGAACTAGTAACCAGTGTTAGCAACAAGTTGGCAATCAATTTCATTATTTTTATGAACTAGAGAGGATTTAAGGTTATCCCTGTAATAATGACAGTCTTACATTTCAAATACTAACTGTATCTATAATTCATTTGTCACTCATCATAAACCACAGCATACTTTTGGACTTATTTTATATGTTTAGGTTCTTTTCTTATCTGTCTAATGGAGTGATTTTAATGTAGTGGATTTGGTGTTAGTCCTTGTTCTGACATTTTAGCAGCTGCATATAACATTAAGCAAATTACTGAATATCTCAAGATCTGTGTTTTGGATCATAAGAAAAAACACTAGTATGGATGCTATGAGATTGTTTAGAAGATTAAATCCAATGCATGTGTATGTAAAATCTTTAGCGGGGTATGTGAGGATAGTGAGTACTCAATAAATATAAAATTTAAATGATAACCCCTAACAAGAGGGTCTTAACATAGGCATTCCATTGACACTTTTTAATGAAATTCCAATTTTAAGCTCTGAAAGATTTTATAAATCAGATTATCTATCTCACATTTTTGTCAAGCCATATAAATGTATGGCTGTGCAGTAAAGAGTTAACACAGTGCACCCTGCCTATCCCCAAGGTCTTCAGGACTAGTGCCCTGTGAGATAATCTCTGAGCCTTTGAAATAGTTTGCCTGATAGGAGTGTTTTTGTAGATCTGGAGCCTTGAGACATGCCAGTAGGTTTATGCTAACAATGGGATTTAGGGTGAATGCTAGTTTTTCTTTCTTTCTTTTTTTTTGTAATAACTGAGGCTTTGGCCCACACCATATCAGTTTGATCTCTGAGGAGACTGGAGACTGAGTAGCTAAGATGAGTCATGCAGGTGCTTCATGGCTGCATGACTGACTTCCCAATAAAAATACTGGACTGAAGGCTTGGGCGAGCTTTCCTATTGACAATACTCCATTAAGTGTTGTCACACAGGGTTGCTGGAAGCATTAAGGGCTATCCATACAACTCCACTGAAAGAGAGCAATTTGTGCCTGATTTCTCCTGGTCTCTGACCTATGTGCCTTTTCTCTTTGCTATTTCTAGTCAGTATCCTTTCATTGTAATAAGCCATAACTATAACAGTTCTTCTGGTTTTTTTGAGTCCTTCCAACAAATCATCAAACATGAGGGTGGTCTTGGAAACCCACAACACAATGACCAACTTAGAACGATTGAATCACTAGAATTTATAGTGACCTCAATTAAACCAAGCATTGATCTCAGGAAAATATAAATGATTATCTGCTTCCAGGCATTCAAAGTATTGATTAATTTTAATATGAGGTTCGCTATAAATATTTTTCCTGTGCCAATGGAGAGAAGGGGGTAATTATCATTGATTCCTTGGCAAAGTCACATTAACATGTATATTTACAACCTAGAAGGAATTTCCCTTCACAAAATAGAAAATCCATTGTGTGGCATCCCATTCATGCCACACATAAACACTAAGTTATTTTACATACTCATTTATCGCAATTAATAACTTATTGGTTATAATGTGTCATTCTGTCCTGTGTAAGAGGAAGTAGAAGAGAGTCTATATCTTGATCAAATACATTGACTTGAGTATAATTTCTTCCCTTTAATTAATGTAAAATACTCTTGACCAGACATTCTGATAGGTATTCACCATGCATTTAATTTTTATAACAACCAGTTAGCCTCTCCTCTCACAGCTTATGATTCCAAAATGGAAAATTTCCAGGAGTATGACTTAGAAATTATTTTTCTCTCTTCTGCCCCTCAATTCTGGTAATATATTAATTTGTGTAGTTTATGATAATATTTAGCACTACATGAATATTTTGAAAAATATTTGATTTTTTATTTTCCTTGTAAAATAAATATGGTGTTATAAACATCGTGTTAACTCCCTTTGAGTCTTCTTGTTTTCCTGAGCCAGTAATAGCCCTCATCTAAGAAAGTGTAAATTGACACTCATTTACTTGTTTCAAGGTGAAAAGAACTCTCTATTGACTTACTGTGGCAAGCAAATGATGTATATAAATGAAATCTGTAACATGTATAGACATTTGTTTTCTAAACCATTTATCCGCAGAATTCATAAATACAAAAAGAGCTGAAGTCAATGAAGATTTTCTTTCAATATTTAGCTCAAGTCTTTTTCTATTATAGTGTTGAAATATGATTGTCTGGCATTCTGTCAGCTAGATTTTAAAATAGCTAACTAAAGACAGGAACCAAATCCAAATATGATTAATAAAGGTTAGTAATGAAATGGTAACAGCTTTACTTTAAAAAATACAATAGTCATCTGAGGGCATACTATTATAGTTGTGAATGTGAAGAAAAAGTATTTTGAAGTGTTGGGACTATGAATTAGTTCAGATAAATTTAATGTAGCATGGACAATAATAATTCTTTATTCTCATGTTTTATTCATTCTATAAGAATCTATGATGGACAAGAAATAGATATTTCAATTGAAAAATGTTATATTCTCTTTTTTCTGTTTTATTTCAATTTAAATCAAGATGATTTATCAAAAAGCATTATTAATGCAGAACATGGATATATTAGTCTGCTTGGGCTGCTGCCACAAAATACCACAGACTGGACAGCTTAAACAACAGAAATTTATTTTCCGACAGTTCTGGAGGTTGGAAGTGTGAGATCAAGGTGTGGCAGGTTTGGTTCCTTCTGCGACCTCTCTCCTTGGCTTGTAGATGGCCATCTTCTCCTTGTGTCTTCAGGTGGTCTTTTCTCTGCGCATGTCTGTGTCCTAATCTCCTCTTCTTATAAGGACACCAGTCACCTTGGATGGGGGCCACCCTAATCATCTCATTTTATGTTACTTACCTTTGAAAGGCCTTATCTCCAAATACAGTCATGTTCTGAGGTACTGCAGGTTAGGGCTTCAATGTATGAATTTGGAGGGGAGCAAATTCAGTCCTTAAAAATGGATAAACCATATTGGTTTTCATTTTAGAAGTCACTAAGAGTTTTATCACATATTGGGCATTGTGATAAAATATCAATATTGTTCCTTAAAATTTAAAAATTGCCTTAATATGTATATAAAAATATATGAGGTGAGGGGTAGAAACTGATGACCTTTTGACACATTTTAGTGGGATACTGTACAAATTAGGACAAGGAAATTGGATTTTGAGTAAAAATTGCATCAGACATGACATTACTTTAGAACTTTGAATATCAAATAAAATAACCAGGAATTGCTTATAGATTAACTATATTAGAAAATATGTTATTAGATATGTATATATTAAAATATGTTATTAAATATGATTAGTATATATATTATACTATAGATCCACATATAGACCTACAGAATATCTAGTATAGATAGAACAACAGACAGCTGATGACCTAGAATTATGAATTGTTAGATATCCTGTAGACTGAAAGCTACATGCTTCATCTTTCAATTGATAGTTGTTCTTAACTGGGGTTATTTTGCTCCTCAGGAGATAGTTGGAGACATTTTTCATTGTCATAACCCAGGGAGGGGGGCTACTCACATCTGGTTGGTGGAGACTAGGGATGCTTCTATACATTCCACCATGCACAGGACAGTCCCTCCCAACCAAATTGCCATTGACCCCAAATGTCAGTAGAGCCAAGGTTGAGAAGTTCTGCGGGGGATTTCCAATAATTTCTGCAACATCACTCAAGTTCTCCTCATTTGACACTTTGACTAATCCAAGAGAAGACATTATTATTTTTTTCTTTTTCTCTTATTACAGCTTTCCCATAACTTGATTGATTCAAATTTGACGTGAGGATTCATCAAAAATCCCTATGACCAAATGCAGGACAAGAGAGAGTTCTCCTCTGCTCTGTGCTGTTATATCATTACTGTACCTTGTAATTAATTGGCTCAATTTTCCATCTCCCTATCCCCGTCTGTCTGGCCCTCCCTTTCATGGCTGGACAGCCCCTAATGAACATTCTAAAATGGCCCAATGACTCATTGCTCTACTCTGCCGTTTAAGGCAGAACCTGAACGAATTTCAATGTCAGTTGATGTAGTTGCTATAATAGGTGGGTTGTATTTCAAAATTACTTTTGCTATTATATTTTAAATAGTGTGAAAGTAAAGGAGTTTAAATGTGTCCTGTAAAAACACATAATGGGAAATTTCTGTTCTCTCCTGTCTCATTATCAAAATGATTTATGGTGAGGATTCAAGTCTAATGAATAATAAATGCCTCAACTAAAACTTCCTTTCAGTTAAAAACTAGGCACAAACTTACTTGTAAAATAGTTTGGGCTTGGAAATAACTTCTTAACTACTGACTGGTTTTCAAAACTTAGTTCTCTGAGTTATGTTCCTAAATAAAATCTGCTGTTTTATCGATTCGATCAAATCATATAAAATGGTAACATTATCCTTTTGGAAAGTAATTTTCACATTTCTTTTTTTATTTTTTAAACAATGCTAGCATTTAGTAACCAAATAAGCTGAGGACCAAATATATATATATAGCTGAATATGTCTGGTATTTTTACAAATAAAAGTTTCAAAAAAATAATTAAGAGTGGAAGTTGATCCATAGCAGGCAAGGGAACATGAATAGGATAATGAATTATGGAATTTCACATAGAGTAGAAATAAGGCAGAGCATCATTGTGAATTAGAAGATGTGGAGATATCATTAAAATGAGGGATGATGGAAAGGCACAGAAAGAAAGAGTGGAAGGGAAAATATGCATATTAATATCAATTTATTTATTTTGCCCACTCTCCAAGGGGGCAGGTATGTATTCCTGTAGTATACATCTCCTATTTTTCCTCTTTGATACTGGACACCCGTGACAGTGTCCTCAGAGGGCAGTGTTGAGTTAAAGGCATGCTATGGCCTATGGGTCTACATTTTGGTATTTCTAGTCATCATAAGAAGGACTCAGGCTCCATTGCTGAGCCAAATTTCTGGAATAGGGTGGCTTAGGAGAGCATCATTCCCAGGAAAGGTTAATGCATCATTTGTATTCCAGCAAATATGACTAATCTGAATTACTATTCGTGCCATTTAAGATCGACACTTCGGAGGAAGCACTCATTCTTACATTTCTTATTTCCTCTAATGCCATGCATTATAAATCTGTCAGATTGCTGTGCAATGGTCTACAAAGTAGTAAACCATTTCTGTGATTCTATAAGCAATGGCATATAGTGACATGCTGATATTTGTAAGCTGTCTCTTCAGAGCTTCTAATGATCTTAAAGTCCAAACTTTCCTCTTCTTACTTTTTACAAGGATGTTCAGAAATCCATGTCATTCAATTTTGCTTACATTTTTGTTTGCAGTCTACTAGGTGTTAATTATGCCCAGCTAATGCATGCATTTGTCCTCTAAAGAGAATTGAGAGAAATTAATTGCTGAAAGGGACATCGTTACATCGTAAGGTGTGATAAAGTCACTCTCTGGATCAGGCATTTATTATCATTATTAATAATAATATTAATATTATTCTATTTTGGTGATAGAAATGCATCCTGCAGAAAAAAAGAGTTCCTCAGATCTTCCATATGTGAGCTGAGGAAATGGGAATGTAGCAACATCAGAACACATCTTTTGGGTTGTCTTTTCTACATAAACAGAGATCTTTACCAGTGTGCACTCTTTGATCCACTTGTACCCAAAACAGCCTAATTTCAACTGAAAATTATCAAAATAAATTCAGGGTAATTTGAGTACAATTGGAAATCCAGAAGTTTCAAAGTTGTGATTTGTCATATTCAGAGATAGTTAAATTTATAATATCAAATTTTTGAATCTTTGAGCCTCAAAACCATTTTGCAATGGAGATATATATATATATATCTCCTCATTATTTATTGAACCTATATTTGCAAACTCACCAACTTGCTAAAAATTTATTTGTAACCCCAAATCAATACTTGCACTTTTGAGGTCCTTCTTAGACACGTGCAGAGCAGTGAAAAATTGGTCACCTGTCATTCAGATTCTCAGCTAAGGTTGAACAAAGTCACCCTCTGTCTTCTTGTTTCAGTTCTCTTACTATAAAGTGTCTTTTTCGTGGTCCATTTGGTGACACATATTTCCAGTTTCTGTGCTTTTCAGTGGTCATTTCATAGTTTAAAATGTCCCCCAAGCATAGTGCTGAAGTGCTGTCTAGTGTTCCTAAGTACAAGAAGGCTGTGATGTGTTTTACAGAGAAAATTCGTGAATTAGATAAGCTTCTTTTGTGTGAGTTATAGTGCCATTGGCTGTGAGTTCAATGGTAATAAATCAACAATAGAGATTCAGTAAGCTGTCTTTAAACAGAAACACATATGAAACAAGGTTATATATTGATTGGTTGATGAGAATGTGGCAACCAGAAGCCTGCAGGAACATAACTCTGTATTTCCCCTAGGAGCAATGGTTCAGTATTTGCTAATTCTCAGTGACTTTATAGAACATAACTACCATGAATAATAAGAATTGATAAATGATGCTTTATTAAATAGTGTGTATATTGGTTTCCTAGGCCTGAAATAACAGAATACCACAGACTGGGTGGCTTAAACAATAAAAATTTATTTTCTCCCAGTTCTGGAGGCTGAAATCTGAGGTCAAGGTTTGGGCAGGGCTAGTTTCTCCTGAGGACTCCCTCCTTGACTTGGAGATGGCCATCTTCTCCCCATGTCCTCACATGGTCGTCCCTCTGTGCCTGTCTGTGTCCTCATCTCCTCTTCTTATAAGGACCAGTCATATTGGATCAGGGCCTACCCTGTTGATCTCATTTTACTTTAATCACCTCTTTAGAGGCCCTACCTCCAAATACAGTCACATTCTGAGGTCCTGGAGGTTAGGACTTCAGCATATGGATTTTAGGGGGGACATAATTCAGTCCAAAATAGTATGTGTTACAGTTTTTTGAGTCTTGCAGTTTAATACTCTTGCTCTTTGTTTTTTGGGGAAAGATTATAAGAACTAGGAGTGCCGGGGATGGGAGAGATGCATGGATTTGTTTTTGTTCCTTTATTTCATATTGTTTCCACCTACCACTTATCTGAAGAGAGCCCATGTTAATCTATGCTAAAAAAGCTAAGGGATATAGGTAATTGGTAATTTAAATAGTTTAGATTTTAAATATAATATTCAGAAGAGCCATAGAGAGAAATGTCAAACTAATTTCTCATGTAGATTCAATAATGAACTGTTAACCCCCTCCCCTTTTTTGTCTTTCTTTTCTAGAGTCATTTCCATTATCAGCTCTGGTCATATCCTCAAGTGCTTGGAGTAGTGGACAGTGTAGGAGTACATCATAGACAGACATACTCGCAGTCAATATATAATGATTTACATAAACTGTTGCCTGAGAATCCCTGATGTGAATGCACAAAGGTTTTAATTACCCCTGGAGTTGCAGGAAAATTAATAGCAATGGTTCTTAAAATTGATGAGTCGTTCTTCTGTCTGGGGTTTCCAATCTTTGCTTAACATGTTGCTTCTATTTTTTTTTTTTTTTTTGCCAATACTCCAGTCTATGTCACCAAAATATTATTTAATATATTCAGTGACTTAAAAATTACTATTTTTCATTTCACAGACCAAAGCACAATTGGTGTCTGACTCATTTCACTCAAGAATTAAAAAAAAAAAAATTCCCATAATGTTTATAGGTGGCAGTCATTTATAAACCTCATGATTTTAAGTGTGTGTGTGTGTGCATGCAGTGAGGAGGCACTTTCGGATTATATATCATTTAATGTTGGGTAACGTGAATCATTTAGATATTTGAATATAGCATAGAAGATCATCTACCTAATGTTGGTTATGTCCCAAAGACCTGGGTATGAATTTATTTTAATTTATGTGCTCATGCATAATCGGTTTGACAATATTGAGTTGTTAGTAGTTGAATCAATTAAGCAGCAGGGAGAGTTGCTGCTATGGTAATGATAATGAGGAATGCTTCCCTGACTAGTAACTACTCACAAATTGCTTTGGAGTACTTTAAGTGCAGACTTAGTATTTTCCCTCAAATATGATTCTGTGAAGAATGAAATGACAATCTAGGAGAGTGAAACCTTCTTTGTGCTATTATAAATAAGAATAGATGAGCTCCTGATGACTTTAAAACCAAATATCTATAATGCTACTTTTTAACCTGAGAATGGAATAATATATTTAAGAAAGTGCTGAAGATATTGCCATTCTGTCTGGATTTAAAAATCTTAAATGAGTATATAAAAAGTTTAGAAAACTCTAGATAACTAGTAAGAGATAATAGAAAAAACAAAACAAAAAACACATATGTACATAGGTGTCTGCCCAAGTTCCTGGCCAGAACTCCTAGAACCCTTATAATTTCCTAAGTGATAAGAGCACTAGGAGTGTCTTTTGTTCTAATATTTGGTCTTTGACCCTGGTTCCTGACACCCAGATCCTAAATCCCTTGAAATTTCCTGGTGATAGAAGCATCTTTTGTTCTAATGAGGCAACTCTGGGTGGGCTCCTGGATGGGGGATGGTTACCAGAAAGACCAAGCTGTGATTAGCTGATGATCAGTCATGCCTATGTGATGAAGCCTCTATAACAATCCCAATGGTTTGGGGTTCAGGGAGCTTCTGGGTTGGTGAACGCATCCAAGTTATCAGGAGGATGGCTTCCCTTGACTCCATAGGGACAGAGCTTCTGCACTCAGGACCCTCCCAGACCTTGCTACGTGTATCTCTTCATCTGCCCGTTCATCTGTATCTTTTATTATATCTTTTATTATATAACAAACAGGTAAATGTAAGAAACTGTTCCTCTGACTTCTATGAGCTCTTCTAGCAAATGATCAAACCCAAAGAGGAGGTCATGGGAACCTCAATTTTATAGCCTGTCAATCAGAAGTACAGGTGACAACGTGGGACTTGCAACTAGCATCTGAAGTTGGGGGATGGGGGTAATCTTGTGGAGCTGAGCCCTTGACTTGTGGGATCTGCACTAACTCCAGTTAATGTCAGAATTGAATTGAATTATAGGACATCCAGCTGGTATTGCAGAGTATTGGTGGGTGAAGGGAAAACCCTCACATATTTGGTGACCAGAAGTGTCAGAAGTGAAGTGTTCTTTGTGAGTAGTAAAGTTGAGACATGCAGAAGTGTTTTTCCTTTACCATTGGGTATTTTTACCATGATATTTTTGAGATATGACTGTCTCTGTTCAGATTTAAAATGAAATGCGTATGATGGTTTGTACATGGAAAAGGCCACATGTGCAAAGCTTTATAACAAAGGAATTTTTTCTTTTGGTTTCTTGGGGGAATGGGGGTATGGCATTGCTTTTTCTGGCCATCTGATAAATACATGAAGCAAATGTATCCATTTATAAAACTGTATCAGGAACACTGTATAACTGTATCATAGCAGGGCTCCTCCTCCTTCCTGAATCGAGTCAATGAAATGGGACTCACTGTAGGAAGTCTTGATTTCCTGTGTCATCCATACGGAGATATTTTAATGTGAGGACTACTGTATTTCACTGAAAATGAACTGTGATGGCAAAACATCTCTATTCAGCTTGTAGCATTACAAATTCAATGCTTGCTAGTGACTCCGGTTCACTTGCCTTTGGGGAAAAATTGGTGTTCTAGCAATCCTTGTTCCCACCTCGCTCACACAGAGCATCTCCGAGATAGCTGCGTAAATAGTAGATTAAGTCACTTTCCTGAGCACTTCTTCAAGATTTCATTTTTATTCACCATGATGTGTGAATTGCCTGGAGTAGTCAAGATGGCGTTTTATCATTAGCACACAGCACATCCCACAGCAGTGGAATCACAAACAAAAATGCAGCCCACACTGACATCAGTTCCTGTTCCATGGGAAACCTTTTGCCTTTGAAATGACTGTGAAGAATGCAAACCTTACATGCTTGACCAGTTTCTCCCAGACTTGCTCAAAGCTTCCTGAAAGTTGAGAGATTTGTGCCGATTCTCACATCAGAGGGAAGAATCATTTTGCTCCTCTTGGAAAAAAAGTCTTCCTAGCTCCCAGCACCCTGAAAGCCAGTTGTCAAAGCATTTCACCACTCATTACTGGTGCCATACACCAGAGAAGACAATGACTGTCAGTACTCAGTGCTGTAATGTTTATCATCTCCTGGATGCAAGGAAACATGCTTTTTTGAGCACAAGAAGACAAGAGGGAGCTTTGTCAGCAATTTTGACCTTGAGCCTTAAAAAACTCACTCATTTTCACAGACCTAATATCTTTGCAGCACTGCAAATAAGAATCTGTTTTCCCCAAGCAAACTGGAATGCTGAGGTGGCCCCAAGAATTTTTTTAAAAACGTAGAAGAAAGGTGATTAAGTTTGGAAACAGTGAAGCTAGTGAAAATTATAAAATCATCGTCTTTATTCTTGTCGCATTGAAATCAATGCCCTGATGTATTTATTTATCACTGTGGTGAAGGAGCTGCCTGCTTTTGAAATCTGCAGTGTGGTTCAGAAAGAGACATTTGTGTCATCTTTTCTAGCCCCCCAGGTGACCTTTCCACATTTGAAGTCCACTCTACTCAGAGATTCAACCCATCTCTGACTCCCAGTGTCCCCAGCTATTTCTTTACGTGAAGTTACATTGCTAAGTGAAATTGGTCTTAGAACATCTTGCTTTTATTTCCCTTGGAGGATTCCATTCATAACTTTTTGCACCCAGATTTTTTTTTTCCCCTGAGGAAGATCAGCTCTGAGCTAACATCTGTGCCAATCTTCCTCTATTTTTTGTGTGTGGGATGCTGTGACAGCATGGTTTGTAGGTCCATATCCAGGATCCGAACCTGCGAACCCGGGGCTGCTGAAGCGGAGCTTGCGAACTTAACCACTATGCCATTGGGTCAGCCCTCTCACTCAGATTGTTTAAACAGATTTAATCCTGGTGAGAACAAATGCTCTCTTAAAAAAAACATCAATTTGTTAAAATTAGCCATTCTATTCAGAAATGTTAATATTATTTCACAAGTAATGTGATTGAGGAACAGAACATGTTTAAAAATAATAATAATTTATAGTCATTTTCATACCCTCTGTGGGCTTAGAACCAAACTTCTTACTGAAACTTCTAAAACTCTGTGTTTAAATTTCATTCTGCTTTTTAATTGAATGTGATAGGTGTTCTATCACTACTTCTTAGTTTACCTGTCCATCCAATTCAAAATAGCAATCATTTATAATCATATGATTTTATCTCCAACCCACGCTGTGAATAACTTGGGTGAAAGCTGACCAGCCACAACTCAGGATTTTCAACAACATTACCTCCCTGATAAATACAGTTTTCTCGCCATAGTGCCTTCTGGCTTGATTGTGCCCAGATTCTTAGAATGTTTCGCTTTGGAATCCCTTTTACTTTTTCTACATTTATAAATTGGAACATTTCTGAAAGACACATTTTCCATGCTAGGAAGTGATCAATAGTGTTCCCAATTTCAATTGTTTTCATACTGAGTTGAAGCCCTCTTGTGACCAAAGGTATGAGCAGCTTCCATTCTTTTACTAGAAATATTCATAACAGAAAAAAAGATATGTATATATCTGCACACAAAGCTGTTTCTGTAAAAACACTTTAATGTAGCTTTATTTTTTTAAATACATATAGAAAATATTTTAAAGAGATGTAGAATTTTAATGTTTTAAGATATGATACTATGTGGTATCAGATGTAGTCATTTTAAATGATAATTTCTTCAAAAACTTTAAGAGTAAAGAAATCACTCTTGCAAAAAAAGATTTTTAAATTAAAATGCCATATCTTACAATAAACTTGAGTACATCAAGAAAGAGAGAAGAGCTATTAGAAAATTAATTGAACTGAGTAACAATTGCTGTTCTGTTGTGAAGGAAAACTATTTGTTACCTAAAGCGTGGCTTTCTGCTTTTCCCAGAACTGACTGTCATTCTGTAAAATCATTGACTCTGGGTCAATAATCAAGTCTCTAATATATGTCAAGCAATTATAAGAGTAAATCTCAAGTTAAACAAATATATTCTTTTTCTTGGCTATGCAAGGGCGAGTATCATTGATGTCAATGATGCATTGGCTTATACTGATTCCCAATTTTTAAAGCAGATTGCACATTTAATCATGAGCTGAGTCACAGCCTAGAGGCAAAAGATGACCATTGTTGAATTGACTGTCCAAGTGCCGACCCCTCAAATAAAGGTTCAGAAACTATTGAAGTTCATCTATTAGAACTTGTATATCTTTGGTCAGAGTTCAAAAATATTAAAGGCATTGATTTTAAAAAATTTGAAAGCACTTAATATCTGATCAAGAAAATATAACAGACCAATGCAAAGAGTTTCTTTATTATTTTAATATAGATCCAAGGACATTGAGTAAGGTGGGAAAAATAAACCATCTGTTTCAATACTTAAGTCACACTGACATATCCAAAATATAAATGGATTAAAGTTTTAAATGCTAGGAATGAAAATACCTTCAGGATCATGATCCTACAATAAGCAAACATAGAAACCTTCCTTTTCAGTTCATGCTATATAGAAAAGGTGGAAAAATGGGGATCTGTTATAGGTAAACTGGGCTGAAGATGGGGAGATTTAGGAGATGTATAACCAAGAATGCTGTAATCAGGGTAGCATTTTTGTGCTTTTAATAGGAAAGTGGTCAGAAATGCCGTAATCTTAGTAAGTCATCGCTGGGTAGTCAGCTATCTTACGGCATATTCAGTGAGCCATTGCAAGGAATGTGAATTCTACTGTGTCATCTTCTATATGTGTCAGTTAAGTCAGGTTAGTTGATATGTTTGTTCAAATGTTTGGAACTATTTTAAAAAATGCTGTTTCTAATTACTGGGGTAATGTGATTAAAATCTACAATGATTGTGAATTTCCCTTTTTGTCCCTATTTCCATCAATATTTGCTTTGTGTATTTTGCTGTTCTATTATTAGCTGCATAAACATTATATTTATATTTTCTTTATATGTGGATTGATTTGTCACTTTGAAATGTGCCGTATTATCTCTGGTAGTATTTATTGACTTTACTTGAGTTGGCTCTGTCTCATATTAATATGAAAATTTCAGCTTTCTTTTGATTGGTGTTTAAACAGTATATTTTTTTATCCTTTTATGTTAGCCCAAGTCTTTATATTTGAAATGTACTTCTTATAAGTTGCATGCAATCGGATCTTTTTCTTTTAGGTCAGATCTTACAATGTCTGCCTTTTAGTCAGTGTCAGGTAGACTCTGACCAATATGGTAGCCACTAGCCACATGTGGTATTTTGATTTACATTTATATTAATTAAAAGTAAATACATTAAAAAATTCTGTATATTAATCACATTAGCCACATTTCAAGTACCTGGTAGACATATGTGGCTACCATATTGGAAAGGGCACGTAGAGGATATTTTCATCATTGAATCAAGTCCTGTTGGATGGCATTGATAGATACTGTATAAGACATGCTGTTGCTTCCATTGCCCATCCATAAAGAAACAATTTAATATGTTGTATGTTCAAATAAATGCAAATGGGCTACTGACATAAACATGATGAACAAGATTAGGATGTTGTGAAGAATTTATGAATAAGATGCATAGAACCTATGAAAAGAATGGCTCACATTAACAAGACAAAACATTTACAAACCATAAAGGGAAATAATGATTTGAAAATAAAAGAGCATCAATTATTGAATCTATCCATGATAGAATATAGACTTCCATTTAAATTTTACTTTTCTGTTAACATTTGGAATAGTGATGAGGTAAAATACTCCATATATATACTTATGTGGAGAAAATGACACTTGAATACACTAAAATATACCAACTGCACTTCTGAATAAAGATTTTGGTTATATTTTGCCTTCTTAATTAAGCTATTCTACATTGTCCAACATTTCTACAATGGATATGTAATACTATTCAATCAAAAAATATGGAATATTTCATGTAAAATATAAAAATATGGCTTATGAATGTTTAAAACTTAAGTTAGAAAAGTACTGAAAATGTGTGCTAAGTTAGCAGTGTTAAAGAGTTCTCCGGAAGCTGAGCTCAATAACATAGTTGATTTTTGAAGTTAATAATTACTTTTAAGATGATAGTGCATTTATTAGGTTTAAAAAATCCCTAGTTGCATCTCTGCATCAGCATCATCCTCTCAGTAGCTCCTGAAATGCAGGGTTTGTGGCTTTGATGTTCAGTGAGCAGAGATTATATGTAATGTGGGATTTTGACCACAGCTACCAGAGCTGGGAAGATAGATGTGGATCATACTGTATTGTTTAGAGGTGTTGGCCATGAAAGGCAGGCAGGGTAATGGTCATGATCTCTCCTCTGACTATTGACTGCTTCTTTTTCATCTCCATCTCCATGGTTTTCTGGTTGGTTCTGATATGATGACCCCTCCCTTCAGGTACAGCCCAATTAACCTGCTGGTGCTTCCTGTACTGCCCTCTAGGACGTGAAAGCCCTCTGCAATTTCTTAATGCAAAGTTGAAGGTGTCTATGATACACTGGTATCTGAAATTGGTAGGAAATCCTTGCCATGAAATGTTCAAATGCCCAAAGGTGCATTGTTGGGAAACCAACAGACTATAATACTAGTCAAATAGCCTAAAAGTCTTGGTGCTGGATTTTCTACTGTCCACTCAACCTCCCTCTTTCCCTATAGTCTACTCTCATCACAGACAATAGTAGGGACTGCCTTTGCCAGATAAAGTTCCAGGTGAGAGAATTTGACAGTGGAAAAGAAGCTGTTGCCAGAAGCTTCCACTGAGGTTTCAAAAATTTGCCTTACATCTGGTTGAGCTTTCCTCTTCTCTTCTGAGTGATGTAAGCTTCTGTTTCCCTGAAGGAAAATCTTTCTTGGTGAACCTAGAGTACCTCCTGTTTACTTGGCAAAACCTTGATGAGTGCCATCCTGAACTGTAGCGGATGATAATTGATGTAGTGCAGAAGGGGATGGAAGGATGAATGCCGAGGCAGTAGATGAAAAAGAACGAACATGCCAGTGTGCTTCATTGGAATGAGTATTTCTTATTGATGGAAAACTCTGTAACTTAATTATTTAGTTCTGATTGATTAGAATTCTTTATTTTAGATCAATTAAATACTTTCAATTCACATTTTCACACACAACAAATGCATTGATAACTATTTTTGTTGCATTTTAATATCTAAGTCAAGATTACCTCAGTGTTAGAGAGTCCTGTTTCATTCAACATACGACTGCAACTGTGTCTTGACATATTAAGGAATTTTGGAAACGGAAGGTACTTTAGAGATCATTTCATTCACCACCTTGCTTTTATAGCTGGAGGAAAGTAATGTTGCTTCATAAAGAGTAAGAAGTTTTAGTTGGATCATGACTGAAATACTTGAGTCTGAAGAAACAGGCCAATAATTTTTATATCCTGATTGACCAAAATAAGTCAAATTAAGTAATTATATTAATGGAATTTGTACAACTGCTGAGAAAAATTTGAGCGACATTATAAAAACAAATGTAACTTGAAGCTACTTATTTTAATAATGCCTAAAATCCTTAAGTTTTTATTTTATTTTTATTTTAAGTTTTTATTTTAAAACAATTTTTATGGAATATCTTTGTAGAGTATACATTTTAAATTACTACGCAAATGACAAAACCATATTTAATCAATTTTATTTGCTATGATCTGATTTAAAATATGCAAATTATTTGCTGATTGATATTGGATAAGTTTCTACTTTAAGAGATAAAGTTTTAAAACAAATTATGTTTTTGAGATTATTACTTATTTTTCTCCATAAATATATATAGATATCCATTGTCTGAACTATTTAATGTGGTCTGGCTTTAAATTATCTAACAAATTATTACCTTTTTCAAAGCATTTGAATGTCTAAATTAATTCAGTATAAACAGAAATCAATTTTATAAAGCCAGTGCATATATCTAAGTTTTTAGATGAAAAAAAGTGCTCAATGTATCCTTAATACCCATAGATGTTACTAAACGAAATAAGGAAACTTATTCTTTACTCAGTCGGCAAAGCGACTTTCCATAGGAATTTTGTTCAGGGTGACTAAAATTAGGTAACAGATGCCCATTACATACTGACCCTTAAAAGATGAAACAGCAAATTGACCAGATTTGTGTTGTCACTCTTGCTATTTTTGAAGCAACATAGACTTTTAGTTATATTCTAGAAAAATTAGAGTTCATAATTATATAAAATAAAACATTCAATAAACTGTGATTTATTAGTATCACTACTGTGTATTAATGGGCACTGTAGACCATTTGGAAAATGGACAATTCACTGCCAGATTTCTATGAACTTTCCTGCTCTGATGTATGTATTGGGTCAGATGTGAGCAGTGAGCTGAGATGTAAACAAGCCCAATGGCTTCCTTCAACAGATTGTCTATGACCTGCATGCAATCTTAACCATTTTGTGGTTTTCCCTACTAACAGCAAAAAATTGTACCTGAGGACTCATGAACAAACACACAGACACACAGACACTCCATCAAAGGAAAATCAAACATTCCATCCTTTCCAAGCCCTGACCAATGTCATCTACTTTTCAAGATGTCTCTTTGGCTCTCGATAGCATTTAGCAATGGGGTCTAAAGGGATGATGAACAGAAGAGAAGAATGGAAGACTTAGTCTCAGTTTACTCTGGAAGACAAAGGATGATTGGGGGCAGAGAAATCCAGAATCTCCCCGCCATTGGTTTTCAAGGCATTTGTTATCTTCTCTCATCCTCCCTACCCTGTCTTGCATCCATGGATAGAACAAAGTATGTGCTCCTTAGTTCGTTGCCATCTGCTTTAAATACTCCCAGTCCATGTAAATTCTTCCCCTGCAGAGGAGACCAGCAGGGCATTTCTATTTAATAGCGGCTTTCGTGTCAGTGAATTAGAAATATTCTCATTAGGAAGAATTAACACATGCATTTTCTGTCTCTGAAAATCATGCACCTTCTTTCACAGTTTATGAAACCTCTCTAGAAAAGATCTCTGGACCAGTTATTGGAGATACTAGATATCCATTGTATATTTTGTTAGGGGTCCAGCTCTGATGGTAGATTGTAGTGAACAATATTATTATTTTAACTTATGAAGTAATGATCATCAATCTAGTGGACCGACTTTCTTTGGGAAAAATTATTCCAGACAGCAATTATTATTCTTCAGGAAGAAAGTAATCTCATTATATTGTTATATGATATACTTAACAGTTCCTATTAATCTGTGTTTTATAAAGGACAAATATAATTAACATAAGTGGATGTCATCTTAATAGATTTATTGGGCTAGATGGTTGGACAATATTAAAACAAAAGAAAGTAGAATATCTTAGACAATTTCTGTCCACAAATGTATTTTACCTGCCTTATCTTCTACTGCATCAAGCTCTTTCAGAAGGAATAAATTTGCCTGATTTTTTTTGTGTGTGTGTGAGGAAAATTGTCCCTGAGCTAACATCTGTGCCAATCTTCCTCTATTTTGTATGTGGGACACTGCCACAGCATGGCTTGGTGAGCCATGTGTAGGTCTGTACCTGGGATCTGAACCCATGAACCCTGGGCTGCCACAGTGGAGCACACAAACTTAACCACTATGCCACCTGGTTGGCCCCCTGAAAGATTTTTTTAGAGTGATTAGGAACCACTTTTTTGTCTGGTAGACTTCAAACTAGAAACTTCTTTCAGTCAAATTTTGATAATTTTTAAGTCTTGCTAATGTTCTTCTTCATCCCATATTGTATAAAAAAATACTACGATTTGCAATTTTATATTTCTATAAAACTTTTACTACTTTGAAAGAAAATCGGAGTGGAAAGTTTGTTATATCTCTTCATTTAGAAGTAAAAATATTTCTAGGTCAATCATTTATTTTTGCTTTATCCAAATTGAATTCTCATATTTGATAAATAAGTCATTAATGATCTACCTACTTACATATTTTTAATCTGATATTCACTCATTATTTGTAGCATTAAAAAATGACATTAAAAATAACTTTGATGGAGCATCAGAATACAATACTTGAAATCAGGTGATCTTTATACAGTCATGTGCCTCATAATGACATTTCAGTCAATGATGGACCACATATATGACAGTGGTCCCATAAGATTAGTGCCATATAGCCTAGGTGTATGATAGGCTATACCATCTGGGTTTGTGTAAGTATACTCTATGATGTTCAGACAATGAAATTGCCTAATGATACATTTCTCATAACATATCCCCGTCGTTAAGCGACGCATGAATGTATTATGATGTAAGTTTCTGAATTCTGCTTGTTACAAAACTCTGGAAATACCCCAGTATTTCCAGTTTTACCTACCTTTCAGCATCATTCCTTCTATGAATCAGGGTGTATGCAGGAGTTAGGCCCTTTAATCATCTTCATGAACAAATTTCAAGTTCCTCATATTATTAAAATAGCAGTTAAATAAATAAGAATACATCAAGACATATATTAAGATGAAGAACTGATAGAGAAGTACATTAAATAACAGCTATTATGCAACACACCACACAGACATGACTTCTTCCAATCTTCACAGTGGCTATAGAAGGGACACCCTGTTCTTTTCCATAAGAAGACACTGAGATTCAGGGAAGCACAACAGTTTGTCCAGTTATATCTGAATAACATGAAGTACAGACAAAACGTGAACCCAAGCCATCACCCTGCTCTCAGCACATGTACTCATGATGCTGTAGGCACACGTTTGCTTGAGTGTAGCTAATTAGTAGTATGAGGAGTGTGCAAGCTTATAAATTTTCTGGTTGTTGAACCATCTGGAGCCCTAACTCAAAGCTTCATTTTAATGCATTTGAAAGACAAGTAGCTAAGAGTTGGGTATGTTGGAATTCCCTCTGATGTTGAAAAGTAACTACATGCTTTTGGTAACAAAACATGTTGCTGAATTTGTATTGTCCCTTTTAGATTGTCTTAACTAAAAGGAGGTAAATTCAGGATACTCCCTTTATTATTCTGGATGGATATATAGACTATTGTATCATTGAGGATTAATTCATAAAAGAATGAAGGGTGAGCAGAGAACTCTCCCATCCAGAAAAATTGCAATAATTTATGTTGAAACTTTGCCCTCAAGCTTGTGGAGCACAGCTCCTCGATCCTAAGTGTGGTTTGTGCATAAAGACTTCCTTGGAGTATCTTTATAGAGGAACACCTGGAAAACACCACCTCAGCCTGGTGTTCAAGATTAACATCAACAGTGAGAAGTCATAGTGACAGTGTGCATTCCTGATATCATGTAATGAGCATGGCAACTTACCTATGTGGTGTTATTCCCCAAACCCATAATTACAGTCTAATAATGAGAACATCAGAAAAAGCCCAACTGAGGGACATTCCACCAAATATCTGATCCCTCCTCCTCAAAATGGACAAGGTCATGAAAAACAAGGAAAATCTGAGAAACAGCCAAGGTGTTGCCTAGCCATGTGGTAAGTAGAGGAATGCCTAGGACTTCGTTGCCAAGGGAAATAGAGAACTTACCTACAGAAGCTGTGGAGCAATCTCCCTGCTCCACCTGAGGCATGAGCATGCGTATGGATGGGTATCAGTATCAGAGTTTACACTGGACATTCAGATGCTATGGCATGTTTTTAGTGATATGCCTCCTTTATAAATTGTTTTTTCTCAAAGAGAAAATCTTCGCTCCTAACTCTGTAAATCCCTGTAACTTTCCGAACTAACCTTAAACATGATATAATGTTCTGAAGACTGCTCTCCACAAACAAAGTTAATTGTACAGGGGATTAGGGGCCTGTGAAACAACATAAAATATTTCTCTTTGGTCTTGAATAACCATTAGAAGTTCCCTGTGCCATTTGGCTCTGTTTTCACTTTTAGAGCCCCCAGCTTATATCCTCCATCCTTTTCTATCCTCACAGCTGGAAAAGGATGTTGGTCATTAAACCACAAAGTTAAGTGTGATCTGATAACAGAACCTACAGACATCATTTTGTACAGGAGGCTGGCACCACACATCTATCACACCTTCCCATGCTGGTTGACCTAGTACTTCTCATTTTCCGTGAGGTTGTAGGACATCACCTCCCACTGCGGCTGAAGTCAGGGACACTCTGAGACACCTTAATTTGTAATATAGCAACCCCCTCAATGAGCCTCTGACCTCATCTCTACATCTCAGATCCCCCTCCTGAAGAGGTCAGACAATATCAACTTCCTGGTGTTTATTTCTCAGCTCTCATATTTAACCCCAGTTTGATATCACTTTTCAAAGTTCAGTTGTCTCTTTACTAGACTAAAGTAAGTTATTTGCAACTCTCTGATATTAAGCAATATTTTATTCATCAGTTTTATTAGATACATCAAAATAGGGCAATTAGTAAGATGGAATCATAAATTCCAAAGATGATCAAATAAACTCTCTGCTTTAAATATTCTACAAGCAGAGAACGGAGCTTTAAAGACCAAGACATGCATTTGCATTTTAAAAACCTAGGTATTTATAGCTGCTCTCAATATGACCATAATCAGGAGAGGCAAGCAAAAATTGTCTAATCCCAGAAATCTGACAGCTTGAAATAAATGAGTTCCAGAAGTATTCCTGATGATCCACAACCTGGACTGTGAAAACCATTCTCCTTCTTCATATTGAAAGGAGGACAGCATCATTCAATCCTGTACTTCTACAGATGACACTGTTAAAAGCACATTTCTAGGTAACCGACAGTTGGATCTGGGGTTTTCTTCTCATTATGCTCCAAAGAAAAGAAGACAATTTCAAACACTGATGATGCTCAGAGTAACTTCACTGAAGCAAGGTTGGATATTACCAAGCCTGAGCATAAGGGCATTCAACTTACTTTTCTTTTTTCTTCTTCTTCTTCTCCTCAAAGCCCCCTGGTATATAGTTGTATATTCTAATTGTGAGTGCCTCTGGTTGTGCTATGTGGGATGCCACCTCAGTATGGCCTGATGAGCAGTTCCATGTCTGTGTCTAGGGTCCAAACCAGTGAAACCCCAGGCACCGAAGTGGAGCGTGCAAACTTAACCACTCAGCCACGGGGCTGACCCCTCAACTTACTTTTTTGATAGTGGATTCAATATATATTTTGGAAAACTGCCCTCAATCAAGACTTATGCCAGGTACAATTTTATATCTATATATCTCATTGAAACTAAACAGTCACCCCATTCAATGCCAATCAGAGAGTCTCCTTGGGTCCCTAAAACATTCCAATTCATAAAATTGTCATAGGCTATGTTTTGAAGTATAGTGTATTAATAGAAAATTTGAGGTACAATAAGGAAAACAGATCAGGAGATGACTGCTATTGAAAAGACAGTTTGTTCCTCAGGTTCCCATAAGGAGGGGGCACACCATACCATGCAGGGCCACATGAGGAAGCACCAGGGTTGGTTGGGAGGCAGAAGGATGGGGGTGTCTGTGGACAAGATTATTTATTGTGGTTTCTGTAGGAAGGAATGGGTGAGGCAGGTAAGCAGCCTTATGATGGGGTAGTTTGAATATTTCCTGTGGGCTCTAGGCTACAGGGCTGCCCTGAGTTGTTTGGTAACTGACCCTGGAGAGATTAAGGCAGGTGGATAGTGGCTCCAAGTGTGAGAGCCTGATAAAGGAATTGTTTGGGGTGTAGGCTCTGGATTGGTTGGTTGGCATCTGAAAAGTACACTCTTGGGTGAGTTGTTTACCATCTCTAGGAATTGGCTAGCCCTGAAAGGGCTAGTCCCTTCAGGGTCAGCAAAGTCCCCAAGATGCCAAAGCATTAGAAAATACGAGTTCTGGTTAATACAGATTACACATGTCATCAGTCTACTCAAACACCTGACAAGGGCCACAGCTCACCCATGGGTACCATCATGGCATCTCCCTCCTGACTTAGAAGGCATATGAGAACCCACAGGAAGCAATGTCCCCTGTAACAATCCCACAGGCATGAAGCAAGGGATACCAGAACGGAACTCACCCAGTACTGGAGTCATATACTCAGGAGAATACAAAACACGTGGCTCCCTGCTGGGTATTTCTTATTCTTCCAAGGCAGAGGCAGCGTTCTAATCAGGTGTCTTTTTTTACATAGATGATGTAGCTATGTAGCTGATTCATACAATTGTCATTCTACCTTCATCAAGTTTCCAGGGGAACCAGTTCACATGTTAACTGCAGATCCCATTCTTCATCACAGAGGAGTGTTTTGTAACTTTTCTATTCGTATCCTGTAAGACATATGATAATTACAGCCACATCACTGATGAAGAAATGAACCCTGAAAAGGGTAAAAAGAAAGCTCAGTAATATTATATGAGTCATATCATGTGAGTTTTATGAGAGAGTGTTGCTCATATTTGTTTGGTCATGGTACTTTATTGAGCTTTCCTATGGCCAATTCATTAGCATAGCAATAATAACAATGGCAAACTTACACAGAACTTACCCCATGCGAGGCCCTGTATACATGATAACTCATTTGATATTCACACACACACACAATTCTCTGAGGGAACATTTATTATTTTCTCCACATAATATATACACATGCCATGGAAATATCAAAGCAGATAATTGAGTAGATCTGACACTCAATTTGGTGATATAGACATAGAATAAACAATGAATTGTTTAAATATGAGTGTTGCAAAAATCTGGAATTAACAGGAATGGAATCCCAGATCCAAGACATAGTCTTTAAATGAAAATGTCATTTCAATCTCATTGATGAAAAATATTTATCATATATTAATGAGAACAAATAGCTCAGTAATAATATGGATTTGGAAATTTTGTCCATTAAATAAGTTAATCAGTTTTAGGTCAACTGACCACCTTATAGTTTTGAATTCCCAAACTAATCATTTATCAGGCATCTATATAGACATAAAATTTAAGAACACTAAATTATTTCATCAAAATTGTAATAAAAAATTTAAAAATAATTTCACAGATCATAAGATTAGGATTTAAAAATATGAAATGGATTAAAGTTATCCAAAACATTCTTTTTTGTTAGATGGAAAGTAATTCACCTTTGTAAAATTGCAGATTGTCAGTAAAATGGATAAATGGTGTAGCAGAAATAAGTGTCTAAAGACCAGAAATAAGTAAGAAACATATATCCATTTAAAATAGAATGGCATAATGTCTACAAACGACCACCATCCCACCTCTGACCCTCCAAGTTCTGCTACCATTCACGTCTGTCTTTGGGAATCAAGCTTAAGATAGTCTTTACCAAGTGTGTGTGTCCAAAATTGCAGAAGTGCCCCTTTATAGGTGACATAAAAACTACAGTGCTACATTCTTCTTCAGTACTCTGAAAAGATGTGTGAAATGTGCAAATCACAACCCTAGTTGCAATGTAGAATGCATATCATGAAAATAAATATAGTAGGTTAGAGGAGGAGAAATCTTGAGTGTCGTATTCCGTTTGCTTTTTACATCTCTCCTTTCTTAGGTCTTCTCTAATCCTCTTAATGAAGTTTTTTTTGTATGTGTTTTCTTCGAAAAACAAATCAGAACCTTATCTGTTTTTCCCTTCCACTTTCTCCCTCCTTCCATCCCTCCCTCCTTCCCTCCCTCTCTTCCTTCTCTCATTCCTTCCTTCCCTCCCTCCCTCCTGTCTGTTTAGATTTTTCTCATTTAAAATCAGTTTGCTGAATGGACTCACATTTGTATCTCCGTGAAAATAGCAGTTTGGGGTAAACATTGATTTATATAATAAGCAGAGTCCAATGTGTTAGAATTAAATAATACATCACCAAAAGCAGTAAATAAATGTTAAATGGATGGATTGAGTTTTTACATCATGCTAATTACTATCATGCCATTTAATGAATGATTAGAAAAAATTACTATACTTGTAGCTTTAAAAAAGAAATTATATGGCTGCCCATATTTTTCAGTGCCTGACCACATATTAATGATGATAGACCTTCTTTTTTCCCTTTATTTGTATTCCTAACTTTATTCTATAAGGGACCAAAGAAAAATGATTAAACTCCAACAAGCCTTGTGAAATATATATTAAATGTCTAGAATGGAGTCTGGAGGGAAAAGGAGTTTGACGGTATCTGTCTGTGAAGTCCTGGTTTCTTGTTTGTCATAATTGTTTGGAACAGGAGTTGACTATATACAGAGAACCAGCATGCAAATGATCTGGCCCATCAGCCAACTGCTGAATTGCTCAGAATTCAGGTTTATTTAGGGGATATCATGAAACACTTCCTCCAAGATCATGTAAAAGTATCACTTCACATATTTCTTTATGTAGTAACCAAATGGCAAATTCATCGTGTTAGAAAATTTTCAGTCAAAGACAGAAAAATAAATGCTGTACCAAAGAACCAAGCTTACAAAAATCTATGATTTGCAGTGATTCAGGAAAAAGTTGCCTTCTGAGGACCTCAGCTGAATCTCAGGGTCCTTCATCTCCGTGGTAATTTGTATCCAGTATTTGTTGGAAACCCTCAGCTTGGTCGCTGTGAAAGAGGAAATTACGTTTACCCCATCAATTTAGACATGGATGCCAAATAAATGATGAAACTGCCTCCATGATAGAGGGGCTGCTTTTCTGATTTCCAAGCTAAAATTATACCCTCTAAGACTAAACATTTTAGGTTTTGGTACCTAGACGGATCTTATCAGGGTAATTAAAACAAAATGTAACCAAAAGCATATGATAGGAGAAGAAAAAAAAGTATTTGGTATAAGAGTTATAGGTCCATGTTTCCTGACACTCACCCTGGTGAGAAACCAAAATACGTATTGTCTTGTGAATTCCTACCCACATTTAAAGAATGGAACATTAATATACAGAAAGAATGAATATATAATTAAATCATATCCTCTGGCAATTTTTATATTGGATCAGTCTATAAAAATTTCCTAGAAAGTTATTATTTATCCATTACCTTTTATATTTATTGCAAACATTTTATTCTAAGTGAGGGGTCAGCAAACTATGACCCACTTTTCTCACTGTTTCACTGGAACACAGCTCTACCCATTTTTCACATGTTATTTGTGGCAGTTTTGAGGGTATAATGACAGAATTTAGTTGCTACAGGAACCATATGGCCCAAAAATTCTAAAATATTTAACATCTGGCCCTTTACAAAAAAACTTTCCAACCCTTATTACGGTGTTGTATTTGGTTTTGAGTTTAATTTGGGGTCTTTTTCCATGGAGAAATTAGTTTTTATGTAGTTACGTAAATTAATTATTTTTCTTTATGACTTCTGATATTTCTCTTTTGATTATCATGGCCTATCCAAATATGATTGCCTATATTTTATACATATTATTATTAATTATATATTTTGATGTGCTTTGTTCATATGTAGGCATAAATGTTCATGGGTATGGCTTTTATATTAATGGCATTCACCACATGGGGATTTTATATATATAATTTATCATATTTATTTATATTTCATGATATACATATATATGCATGTGTGTGCATATATAATCATCACTGTATATTATAATATTGGCAATCCTAGTAAATAGTATAAACAAAAATAAACTAGGTGAGTAAAGATTGGAAAGGGAGAGTTAAAACAGCCATTATTTGTAGAAGATGTGATCACCTATGAGAGAAAAAAATATATATATAAAAATATGACTCAGATTTAATAAGAGAACTCAGCAAGATCGCTCGATAAAACATTAACTTACAGGATTTACTTTAAAAGTTCTGTAATATTTTTCTCTTCCACAATAATGAACTTCTAATTATAATGCAAATAATATTCATTGTAATATCAATGTAAAAGAATTAAAAATTTGGGAATTATCTAAGAACATACAAGGTCAACAAAGGAAAACAAACTAATAAAGTTCATTATCTGAATCTTGGAAAGCATGACTAATATATTAGTATAAATTCTCCTCCAAATTTAATCATACTATCAAAGAAATACCAATCAAAATTCCCACTGGTTCTTTAGAAAGCCCATTACAATATCCTGAAGTTTATATGGATAATAAAAAGTACAGATAAATTAAGTCAACACTAAAAAATAAGAATGACTAGAGCTGTCTTACCATATAAATGTTTTAGAAAGCCATATATGTGATTAAAAACAACGTTAATGGTCCAAGGGTTGGAAACAGACCAATGGAGTAGTATGGAAATTGGCAAAAGTATGACTATATGGCAACTTAATAAACAGTTCAGTTGGTGACATAGATCAAGGCAAGAAGACTGACTGTTTAGTGTGTGGCACTGGGAAAACTAGCTCTCTCTGTGTAAGAGATAATAGTGCACCTTTCCTCATATCCACATACAAAGTTAGATTCTAGATAGATTCATGAATTAATAGAAGGAAGTATGGGAAAAAATCCATGTGGTTTAGGGTTGTAGAAGCATTTCCTTTTTAAAAAATGCGGAGTATAGAACAAGAAAACTAATGAATATGTTTACCATCAAAATATGGGATAAATGTGGATAAAAATAAAAGAATTGATCAATTGAAGGAACATTTTTGCAATGTCTAATCTCACGACCAAGAAAATAATATCTAGATATATACAAAATTCCTGAACGTTTACAAGGAAAATAGTGTCCAGAGCAATTATGGCAAAAGAATGAGTGGTCAAATAGTAGATAGCGGAAATCCAAAATGCAACTTTGAGGGGATAAATCTGGAATGCATCTGTAATGCTTATATTTCCCTGGGCTCAGAATTAGACGAGCTAATGTGTGCACCAAATTGTTTACTTGACTTGTTATATGAGTTCAGAAAGAAATATTTAGTTTTCACTTTTAATTTCTAGTGTGGTAACTATCAAGAGATATAACCCAAAGATAAAGAAAAGGTTTTTGGGTTGTCATCAATAATTTTGAGTTAAAATATTTTTAAAAATTCATAACCACCAATTACCTCTAGCTATCTAACATGTATCTATCATCTGTCTATTTGCATATATACATATGTAGATGTACATAAGTTTGTCTTTAGAATCTGTTATAGCTTATGTGTTGGTAATTATATTTGAAATGTAATAATGGGGGAAGTATTTATATAGTGTAACAGAACATGGGCTCTGGATTCCTATTTTTGTTTCTATATCACAGCTTTGTCACTAAGGTATGATTTTGGATAAATTGCTCAGTATCTCTGGGCCAGGCTCCTCTCTGTAAAAGGATAATACCATTTTCATAATAGTATAAAAATTTTGTAAGGAGGAAATGATTTAACCTATTTATAGCAACCAGAATAATATATGCAAATATTTGCTAGTATTACATTAATTTTCACGAAATTCTGGTAAAGTAAATCCTAGATCTGTTTTAATAATAGAAAATAAAATTCACCAGCACATGAAATCAAAATGTAGCAGACCAAAAACAGGGCAAGGAGATACACTACAAAACAATTTTTGTTCTTACTGTAATATTTTGTCACAGTGTTACACCAAAAATTTCTGTTTGTCTTATTCTCCATATCCCTCCCAGACCAACCATTTCTATTTCTCCAATCCACATATTTGGATGTAATATAATAGTCATTTTATATCTTCTGGTTTTAGCTGCTAGACAGAATTCAATTTAGTGAGCTCATTCTTAGAAATAAGGAAAGAAGGAAGGAAGGAGGGAAGGTAGGAAGGAAGAAAGGAGAGAGGGAAGGAAGGAAGAAAGGGAGAGAGGGAAGAAAGAAAAAGAGACTGAGAGAAAGGGAGAGAGAGAGGAGAGGAGAAGGAAGGGAGAAGGAAGGAGCAAGGCACAGGAGGGAAGGAAGGGAAGAGGAGGAGAGGAAAAAAAATAGTCCATGTTATCTGCTCCTGGAACATCTAAGGAGATGGAATATGCCAACCTTGATGAACAGAAGGCATGCAAGCAGATATTCTTCATGGTGTCCAGTAAAGGTTACAGCACAGACTTTAGAATTAAAAGTTGGGACTGCTAAAATCCGTTTTGCGTTAATTTTTGTGAATGGTGTAAGATAATGGTCTACTTTCATTCTTGTGTATGTGGCTGTCCAGTTTCCCAACATCATTTGTTGAAGAGACTTTCTCCATTGTATGTTCTTGGCTCCTTTGTCAAAGATTAGCTGTCCACAGATGTGTGGTTTTATTTATGGCCTCCCAATTCTGTTCCATTGATCTGTGTTTCTGTTTTTCTGCCAGTAACATGCTGTTTGATTACTGTGGCTTTGTAGTATATTTTGAATTTAGAGGGTATGATACTTCCAGCTTTGTTCTTTTTTGTCAGGATTGCTTTGGCTATTTGGGGTCTTTTGTTCCATGTAAATTTTAGGATTCTTTGTTCTGTTTCCATTAAAAGTGTCATTGTGGTTCTGGTTGGGGTTGCATTGAATCTGTAGATTGCTTTAGATAATAGGGGCATTTTAACTATGTTTATTCTTCCAATCCATGAGTACAGAATATCCTTCCATTATTCTTCAGTTTCTTTCAATAATGTCTGATAGTTTTCAGTGTTTAACTAAACTGTCTTTCACCTCCTTGGTCAAATTTATTCCTTAGCATTTTATTCTTTTTGTTTTGACTGTAAATGGTATTGTATTCTTGATATCTCTTTCTGCTAGTTCATTGTTAGTGTATAGAAATGCAACTGATTTTTGTATGTTGATTTTGTACTCTGGAACTTTACTGTATTCATTAATTATTTCTAATAGTTTTTTTGTAGATTCTTTAGATCTTTCTACATAGAATCATGTGATCCACAAATGGTGACAGTGTTACTTCTTCTTTTCCAATTTCTATGCATTTGATTTCTTTTTCTTGCCTAGTTGCTCTGGCTAGGACTTCCAGTACTATGTTGAATAGGATTGATGAGAGTAGACATCCTTGCCTTGTTCCTGTTCTTAGAGGTTACCAGAGGGGAAGAGGGTGTTGGGAGGGTGAAAGGGGTAAAGGGAGACATATGTATGGTGATCGAAGGAAACTAGACTTTTGGGGGTGAACATGATGCAGTCTATTAGTGAAGCCAAAATATAATGATGTACATCTGAAACATACAATATTATAAACCAATGTGATTTCAGTACTACAATTTTTTTTAAAAGTTGGGATTTAAAAACAAATTATTGAGGTGACGTTGGTTTATCACATTATATAAATTTCAAGTGAACATCATTATATTTTGACTTCTGTGTAGAGTGCATCATGTTCACCACCAACAGTCTAATTGCCATCTGTCACTGTACACATGTGCCCCTTTATCCTTTTTGCCCTCCCCTCACAGGAACGACCTAACTGTCCATCGATAAAGAATATATGGTTTGTACATATACAATAGATTACTACTCAGCTATATAAAAGATGAAATCTTGCCATTTTTGACAACATGGCTGGACTTTGAGGGTATGATGTTAAGTGAAATAAGTCAGATGGAGAAAGACAAACACCATATTATTTCACTCGTATGTGGAAGATAAACTAACACACACATAGAGTACAGAGCACAGATTGGTAGATACTAACAGTTGGGATTTTGGTTCCTAACTACCTAGATTGCTAGCCACTGCCTCTGTAAGTGTCACAGTAGCTCCTACGTAACCAGCTGTGAGGATCAATATGTCTATGCCTGTCTGTTTCTTTCTTCGGCTAGCAGGAACTTAGCTCAGCCCAATGCTGGTCATGTTTGTTCACTGATAGTAGAGGGGGCAGGTGGCACTTAACCTAAGAGAGAACTTAAAGATGTCTGGTCAGGTTTAGACTGTTGCCACTGGCGGCATTCTTACCGCTGCTAGTTAATATTATTCAGATGAGAAAAGGCTGTTAGACAAACCATCCTCTGAAGGGACTTTTCCTCCATAGACATAGCAACTTTTGCTTCTTTAACATATACAGACACTAAAACATACTGTTGTTGAATGTGTTTGTATCCCAAGTCACTCATCATGCTCTTTAGAGGGCATTTCACTTTGTCACAGTTAAAAAAAAGATGGGTGGAAATATAATAATATGGTAATAATATATAATAGAATAATTACATTTATCATAGTTAATATTATGTAATGTATTATACATAATATTAATATAATATGCTAATATATTGATATAATTTAATAATATGATCTGCCATAAGGATGCACTCATTATTTTAAAAATTATTTTATACAAAATAAATTCGTTATTTTTTACCAATAATTTAAAAACAACTAAAGTCATAAAAAAGAATACCATATATAATGATTACATTATATTAATAAATATATAATATATTGATATGATAATGTAATATAACCTGTCATAAAGATAGTCTATTATAAAAATTATTTTTTTGTTTTTTTGTTTCCATTGTGTTTTTATTTTTCTGCTTTGTTAAATTGCGGTAGCATTGGTTTATAACATTATATAAATTTCAGGTGTGCATAGTTATATATTTCAGTTTCTGTGTGTATTATATCATGTTCACCACCCAAAGACTAATTACACTCCATCACCACACAGGTGTGCCTACTCACCCCTTTCACCCTCCTCCCTCCCCCTTGCCTCCGGTAACCACCAATCCAATCTCTATTTCTTTGTGTTTATTTGTCACTGTTTTTATCTTCTACTCATGATTGACATCATACAGTATTTGACTTTCTCCCTCTGACTTATTTCACTTAGCGTAACACCCTCAAGTTCCATCCATGTTGTCACAAATGGCCGGATTTCATCATTTCTTATGGCTGAGTAGTATTCCATTATGTCTATATACCACATCTTCTTTATCCATTCGTCCCTTGATGGGCACCTAGGTTGCTTCCAAGCTTTGGCTATTGTGAATAATGCTGTGGTGAACATAGGGGTGCATATGTCTTTATGCATTCATGTTTTCAAGTTCTTTGGATAAATACCCAGCAGTGGAATAGCTGGATCATACAGTAGATCTATCTTTAATTTTTTGAGGAATCTCCATACTGTTTTCCATAGTGGCTGCACCAGTTTGCACTCTCGTCAGCAGTGTAGGAGGGTTCCCTTCTCTCCACATCCTCTCCAACACTTATTGTTTCCTGTCTTGTTAATTATAGCCATTCTGATGGGAGTGAGGTGATACCTCATTGTAGTTTTGATTTGCATTACCCTGATACTTAATGATGTTGAACATCTTTTCATGTGCCTGTTGGCCATCTGTATACTTCTTTGGAGAAATGTCTGTTCAGATCTTTTGTCCATATTTTAATTGGGTGGTTAGTTTATTTGTTGTTGATATGTATGAGTTCTTTGTATATTTTGGATATTAACACCTTATTGGATACATGGTTAGCAAGTATCTTCTCCCAATTGTTAGGTTGTCTTTTCGTCTTGTTGATGGTTTCCTTTGCTGTGCAGAAGCTTTTCAGTTTGATGTAGTCCCATTTATTTTTTGTATTGTTTCCCTTGCCTGGTCAGACACGGTACTTAAAAATATACTGCTAAGACCGATGTCAAAGAGTGTACTTCCTATGTTTTCTTCTAGAAGTTTAATGATTCCAGGTCTTACATTCAAGCCTTTCATCCATTTTGAGTTAATTTTTGTGTATGGTGTAACATAATGGTCTACTTTCATTCTTTTGCATGTAGCTGTCAAGTTTTCCCAGCACCGCTTATTGAAGAGACTTTCCTTTCTTCATTGTATTTTCTTGGCTCACTTGTCAAAAATTAGCTTTCCATAGATGTGTGGGTTTATTTCTCAGCTCTTAATTCTGTTCCATTGATCTGTGTGTGTGTTTTTGTGCCTGTACCATGCTGTTTTCGTTACTATAGCTTTGTAGTATATTTTGAAATCCAGGAGTTTGATACATCCAGCTTTGTTCTTTTTTCTCATGATTCCTTTGGCTATTTGGCGTCTTTTATTGTTCCATATAAATTTTAGGATTCTTTGTTCTATTTCTGTGAAAAAAGTTTTGGGATATATGATAGAATACATTTATCATAATTAATATTATGTAATATGTTATACGTAATATCAATATAATATGTTTATATATTGATATAATTTAATAATATAATCTACCATAAGGATACACTCATTATTTTAAAAATCATTTTATACAAAATAAATTTATTTTTTACCAATAATTTGAAAACAACTAAAGTCAGAAACAAGAATACCATATATAGTAATTACATTATATTAATAAATATATAATATATAATATATTGGTTTGATAATGTAATATAATCTGTCATAAAGATACAGTCTATTTTAAAAATTATTTTTATACAAAATAAATCTGTTATTTTGTTTTATTGAGCATTTGAAAAGCAATTAAGATCAGGAAAGAGAATCCTAATGCTTTCTAGAAATCATCTTTATAAAACTTTTGCTGGAGACATCAAAGAAGGAACAAAGAGAAATAATATGATGATGTATTCTCAGGTGATTAACATTGTGCATATTTACTGGATTATGAGGTGGTGTACAGCTATTCCAAGTTCTGAAAAGGATGGGAGAAGAAAGATATGGTTTATTTGTCCAAAGGATTTTTTCAGACAATAACAATAGCTCATTTTTCTGTAAGCAGGCGATTATCCTTTCGTAACACAGTGCCACATACCTACAAGAAGATCTGTAAGTAGCTGTTGTTCTATTATCCTGGCAATTGGTACTATTTAAAACTGCCTGTGTATACTGTGAGTCGCACATGAAATATTTACTCTTCAATGCAAAGTGTTAAATCCCTGCAGAAATCTTCCCTTATGTGCAGTTATTTTAGGGACCCTCCATCTCATGTTTCATGCAGTTTATGTATATCATTTGCAAGAAAATGAATGCTCCAAAAATGTGGATTACAGAATACTTATATGTGTGTGTGTGTGTAAATATATCAAGATATATATATACACACATATATATTTATGGAATATATTACATATAATGAACATGTAATACTTTTCTGTGATCTTTACCTTTAAAATTACTAAAATTTCTACTTTCCTTTCCAAAATAATATTATAAAGGAATTAATATTATTTCAAGGACTTTGTGTCAGGTTAAATAATTTCTCAATGTTGTCATGGAAATAGAGAAATGCAATTAATTGTGATTCCTTGAAGCAGAGTGGATCACTGCTACCTCCTTGCTAACATAGCATGTTTCTCTTCATATTAGCACCATTTCATCACACGATGTGAGATTTATTTGCATGTAGCTCCATCTTCAGATGGACAACAGGCAGAGATGACATCATCATTCTGCATACACTATGTAGTCAGGGACTGTCTCTTATCAAGTATTTAAACATTTGCTGAATTATTCCCAACAGCTTGATAGGAATGGCTTCATACATGGAAGAATCAGGATTGGTCAGGATTGTTTTGGAGGCAAGTGACAGGAAAGTCTTGAGAAAGAGAGTGAGAGACCGAGACAGAGACAGATACAGATACAGAGAGACAGAGAGACTCAGAGACAGAGATGGAGAGATACAGAGAGATAGAAAGAGAAGACAGAGAGAGAGAGAATCTTCCCCAAACTGAAAAGTATAAATTCATTGGATTCGGGTTTGGCTCCATCCATTAGCTCCCCAAATTCTCCTTAGAACATTATTGTTTCTTACTCATCTCCATCTCCTGGCATTTTCTGCGTATGTTGGCTTTATTTTTAGGCAAGCTGTTATTTTTAGGCAAGCTCTTCCTCAGTTCATGTGGTCTCATGACCACCTCTAGCATCATATCCTTTGACTTCAATAACTCTGATGCAAAGAAAACCTTTACATTCTAAAATTCCCACAAATCTCCTGGAATTTACATGAGTGGCCCACCTCCAGTCACATACTCAGTTCTGGATCAAGCCTTAAAGAGATAGGTTGTACGGAATGGACAGGCTTTGGTCAAGTGTACACAGTGGGACCTGGAGGGTGAGGGAACTCTCACAAAAGCTATTGGGTCTAAGTTTGGGTGATGTCTACTTAAAAATCAAATCAGTGTTTGAGAACAGGTGGAGCCTGGATGCTTGGCAGACAGCGTTACCAGATGAGATCTAAAGATTAATTACCAATTGTGAGATTTGAAAGGATCTATTGTTGACTTTCTCTTCCTTTCTAGATTATATATTATATATCCCAGTCCTATAGAACATCTGGAACATGGCCTGAAAATCTGTCTTTTTAAGGAGCTTCTGAGGGGATTCGTAATAAAATTTAGTTAGTGTAATAACTAAAGTTTGGAAGCATACCCTTAAAGACTCTTGGCATTTTCTTAGCCACCTTTTACATTATGGCTTTATATAATAATTCAAGTGTAAAATAAAATTTTAACAATATTGTTAGTCTTAGTCAATTTAGGCTGCTATAACAGAATAGCATAGACTGGGTGACTTATAAACAACAGAAATTTGTTTCTCATAGTTCTGAACGCTGTAAGTCCAAGATCAAGGTAGCAACAGATTTGGTGTTTGGTGAGGTACCTCTATTTAGTTCACAGATGACTGTCTTCTCCTTATGTCCTCACAAGGCAGAAGGGGTGAGGGATCTCTGGGGTCCCTTTTATAAGGGCAGTGATCCCATTCATAAGGGCTGCACTATCATGACATAATCCCCTCCCAAAGGCAGCACTTCCTAATACCATTACATTGGACATTAGGATTTAACATGTGAGTTTTGGTGGGAAACAAATATTTAATCTGTAGCATGATTTTTTCCTAACGCTAGATTAATTCTGATTAATGAACAATAAATGTACAATATAGTTTATCATTAACTAGTTTACTATGAACATTCAGGTGAATTCCATTTTAATAAAATGTTTGATACAATAACTATTGGTTCTAGTAATTCTAAAATTAGCTATCTAATTTATCAGGAAGCATTTTAGAGTTTTAAAATAAGAAGGATTAGCAATCTTTGATTGTTAGGTGTCAGACAACAGATTTTCCTTACGTTAAAAATGAAATTATGAAAAAAGTATGGTAATCCATTGTTATGGACTTCAAGGATAGACCAGATTATTTCTATTTCCATAGCAGTTGTACTTTTCTCACATTGTCCGTAGTTTATTTTATTTATTTGTTATTTTCCCTGTCGATGTCCCTTTGAATGTGAGGCCTGCAGTATTAGGTATCTTTGACAGTTTGGTGCAGTGATGTAAGCCAAGTACCTAGAACAGTGTTGGGAACAGACTAAAAACTTGATACTTATGCATTGAGTGAATGAACAGGTCAGTAAAAGAGAAATGAATCCAATGCGAAATTATATAGCCTATAATAATTGTGTTTCCACCAAACCTTTAAGATATTCACTATTATGTAAATCCACAATAGATGCTTGAGTTTCACTGGCTCCTACTCATTTGGTCAAAATTTAGGTAGAAATGTTAATAAGATAGAAAAAAATCAAAAGTGCCTGAATAGGACGCACAATAAACAACTAACGGAGAGAAGTCTCAATTTAAAGTAATACTAAACTAAATGATCTGAAGGATATTAAATAAGCTTCAATTAAAGTGACTTCTAGATAAGCTATTTCCATATTTTTCCAAAATTACGTTTTGTATGTATTTAAATATGGAAAGGCTTAATTTTTCAGACTTAGATTTGCATTGCTTGATCATGCTGAGCTGTTGTTTGTAATGTCCTGAGATGTGAAAACTGCAAGTAAAACTTGCCTCCTCATGTAGGCAACTGAGATAATTTGGGAATCAGAAAATCTTACATTCTGGGAATACTTGAGTGAATTAGGAGACATTCAGGAAAAAAAAACAAAAAAAAACCAGTAGGAATTAAAATGATTAAAATAAGATTTGCCTCCTGAGTGCAGTTGAAAACAAACGTTAATGTTTCCAAGGAAATGCTAAACTCTTTTAAAAGAGGAATAAAAATTTTTATTGCACAAACTCTTATATTAAATTTTACCCTTCCCTTTGAACAGTTACATTGTCTTCTTGCTTCCACTCAAAATTTCACCAATGAATCACAAGTCATCCAATATATTCATTTTACAAAAGCAACTGTTTTTTTAAATGTAAATTTTTTTGAAAGATGCTAAAGAAATTGCTTCCTTAATAATAGGATCTAGGTACTTGGTGCTTTACTTATTCAGCTCACCTTTATTGTTCTGATATATTTGTGATTGAAAAAAAAAACAATGACATTGGAGCCAGCCGAACACTTCCTACTCAAGATGTGGTAGAGAATTACAATGTATTTGCTCACGACTTTCATTTTCTGTCTCTCACAGAGGTTAGTGATCTTTCCAGACACAGATCCAGGATGTGCTGGTACTGAATTAGTAAGATCCTTTAGGTCTTGGTCACCGTATCTGTCAGAGCAAGTTGGTCACTAAAAGCAATGTCTTTATAAAATATATAAATATATAAAAGGAGTTCATATGGATCAACGAATTAATAACTAATTAGGTTATTACTTGAACCAATAAATATTAAATATCATAATTCATTGAATAAAAAACCAAACTTTTTATTTTTTAAGAAAAGAATAAAACATGATAAAATATCTGAATGGAAAAAATGGTGTTCTGAATACATCTATAAGAGGTTTTTTTTTCCTTTTTACCCCTTCTTTTACCATTTATAATGGGCTAGATTGGCATTCCTCTTTATATTTAATTAATAATAAATGCGGCTGTCTCAGCGATGAAATACTGCTTGGCAGTGCTTTGACACAACACTGTCACTTTCCATAAGGAAGAAATAAATCAGACACCATAACTGTGGGCCCAGTGGCATTTATAAAATAACTAGGTGTACTATTAATGAGGACAGCATAAGGTGAAGAGGAAGAAAATGTGCTTGAACAAAACCTCGAGCAGTACTTAGGTACAGAACTCCATCACGAGGGCACAGTGATTTCACTCTTGGGTCCTCCTCTCTGGAGACTTATGGAAATGAATTAACAGAAGCAGCATTAAAAGAGGACGCCCAAAGATGTCATGGAGACACTAACCAAACAAGGAAATCATCGCCACTGAACTGGAGTTCATGCAGCTCGAGCACAGCAATGCAGATATGGTGGTGAGGTTGAAGCCTTTGGCAGCAGGATTTGGTCTCAAAGCAGGTGGAAACAATCAAAGCGGATTCCTTTGCAGTAATAGGGATTATGAGTGCTCCACGGAAGGATGGAACTTGAGGTAAGAGGCTCCCAGAGAGAGGGCAGATGCAGGGGGAAAGAGAGTTGCCTGCCATTGTCTAGGGCTAGGTTTGTACGGAGCTTCACAGAAATTAGGATACAGCCACTTTCACAGTCCTGGATGCAAAATCTAGAACTCAACTATGCTCCGAATTGGTGTAGACAATGAGACTGGCACATCTACCAAGCTCACCATGACTGGAGCCTCACTCCACCCTTCACAGTGTGCCGAGGGTGTCTATAGGGCTATGAAATTACAGTGGGAATACTGTCTGCTTGTCTCAGAGAACAGAGTCAATACCTTGCAAGAAACGCCTGTCTGTGATAGTTACTCTAGGAAACTAGTGAGAGCTTTCAGGTTGTTACTTTTCATACATTTCTTTTTCATACTTAAGTTTTAAAACATTTTTTATTGAAGTCTAGTACAAGTACAGACAAGTTTACAGATACTAAGTATAATGTGTAATGAATTTTTCACAAAGTGAAAGCACCCAGACTATGAAACAAAATTATCTCAAATCAAGAAATGAACATTATCACCACACGAGACATGCCCTTTCATTCCTCTTCCAGTAAGTGCCCCATAGTAACCTCATTTTGATATCTACCACCATAGATGTGTTTTGCCTGTTTTGAGAATCATCCATGTCTTTATATGTAGTTTTTGAGCCCATTCTAATGCTCATTCATTCTTGTTGCTTGTATTCATTTGCATGAATATATCAAACATTTATTTGTACTTTCTTGTAGATAGACATTTGAGTTTTTCCAGGTTTGGGGCTCTTGTGAATAACACTGCAATGACCATTTATAGATATGTCTTTTTGTAAACATATGTGCTAATTTCTGTTGTTATTTCACTCAGTTTTAATTTCATCATAATTCATTTTTTAATGGTCTGTGCATTTTAAGGTGACATATCACATAGGCAGTATTCATTTGTATACTCAAAATGTTGTCTGGGAACTCATTTTTGCACTAAATATGCCTATTCAAAACAAAGAACATTAGCACTAATCAAAGAAAATTATAAAGAAACAATTAACTTTATATAGTAGGGCTGAGATGAAAGTGCTAAATCTGTATTGGTTTATGTAAGTGAAACATAAAGGGATTTTAGACACATCCATCCAAGTTAGTTTTTCATGTTTTATTCCAATTCATACAAACTCACACATCATTGGAGCTCTTCATCGAAGTTCATCCTTCATTGTACTGTAAAGCATTTCTAGTTTAGATGATGGTATTTCTAAAAATACAGAACCCAGAAACACAAGATCAAGAGGAAAAATCTGCCAGTGGGTTTAAGACGTAAGTGTTAGACCTAGCCTCTCATTTGCTCATTCTTTATGAACCTGTGAGCTTTGTGTAGGAAGAACAGTGTCTGGAGCCTATGTAGAATTCTATGTAAAAGCAGCACAGCCTGGAAAGATATTTTTCCCTAATGGCTCCATCTTGGAATCCTCAGAAGACTATTCCATTGTTCCATGATCTCAGCTTGTTTTGGATGATACACTAATGAGAAGACTTGTGAATTTCATGGGCATCAAGATGTTAACTTACTTATTTTATTATAAAATGCTTTCCTTCATCAGAAGGATTTTGTATGGGACAGCAAGGTGAGGAAGAAGCACAAATGGATTGCAATCATAAGACTGTAGTGAGGAAAGGCAAATATAAGTCCTGAATGAATATCTGTTGCAGAGATAGAAAACCCCTGTTTCTTCTCTGAAAGAAGGAGTCCAATGAACTATACTTTTCACCAGATGAACATCTCATCTCCCTTGTGTTTGGTCCTAAATTAGAGACTCAAGATGGGTCACTGCTGCAGAGACAGTGGAGAATGCCATGTCCAATCTTGTTGAGAAAACGTCCAAATTATTTATACTGAGGATACCCTCCAATCTGGAAAACATGGCATTATTGTTCATAAGCCCTTTAAGCAAGCATTGGGTGGCTGTTGAAAGAGGATAGAGACTCCCACAGAATGGAATATTAGAATATTACTCTGATTTTAAGAGGCTTCTCTGCTGTTGGTTTTTGGTAAAAATATTGTCATCCTCTAGAACCAGTCAGCAAGAATCATCCTCAAAACACTTCCCCAAACCTCCTTAAAGTTCATTCCTTCCAAGTGCTAGACTGTCTGGCAAAAAAACCATCATCCATTGGCAAAACATGCATGCAGATTCTTAGCTATGGCAAAATCACGATGATTCAGATATTTCAGACAGGAAGTTAATTTCATGCTAACAGGCAAAGATTGATGACCCCATGAGCTGATGACTAAGAGGAATGCCAACAGGAGATAGACAACAGAGGAAGGAGGAAACAAAACCTATGTTTGTATGAACCATTACAAAAATTAGAACTGTAAAAGCCGTGAATATTATCTTGCTTGCTTGTTAACAATATCTATTTGAATATATTAACTCCCTTTTAATTGTTTATTTTAGAATTGTTTGCTGGGTGACAGTACCACTTAGGTTGCAAGATATTTTGATGGGGTTTTGAGTGAACTAGAAGGAAGTTTACCCAAATTATGGAAGAAATGCTTAGGATTTTTTGCATGTACTAAGTTGAGATCATAAGGGATGTATTAAATAGGAAGATGTTAGACTGTAATTTGAGAGAAAATATATAAATATATATTTTTAATAATTTGAAGTGGAGATATCGTGGATGATACTGCTCAAAGGGAGGTATGTGAGAAAATAGGCAGGAGGACACTTTTTTTTTTAGGAGAAAGATGTGTTTGATAAAGAGACTTATAAAAGTGTCTGGTTTAGGATATCTTGTTCTGGCAGCACTTTCTGCAGCATAACCTCAGTATTAAATGTCGTTCCTTGAAAGTGAATTACCACCATAACTCTTGTGTAAGCTAGCCAGCTAGAAAAAGTGAGTTGATATATTGCAGATTTGAATACCCATAGAGTTATACAGAAAGCTGAATTGAAGGAGATCTGGAAGAAGACAGGAAGGGATGCAATGGCCAAGCACTTTGGCCCTTTTGTGGGAAATGAAGTCGTTCCTGTAGCTGGACTGAGAGTTGGTATGATGTTTCCGAACAAAAAACTGTCACCTTCTAAAAAAGACACGTGGTCCTGCCTTCAAAACAAACCGAGAGTGGTGTGTAGGATGGTCTCCTTGAGGTGAATCTGGCACACTCTGCTAACTGCAGCTGTGATGGCAGGGCAATAAATATACTGGCTTTAAAGGAAGAAGGGTTGGGTGTACAAATCTGAAATGTTGCAGTCTCCTGAAGCTTATAGGAAAGATGCAAAGTGAAAATAATAGGAGCTAAAGGATCATAAATTGTTCAATGTTTGTTTTCCTCTCTACCTCTGATTATGTCTCTAAGTATATCTTTAACTATTACACTTAAGAATGCAAATGAAGTGAAGCAAGGAAATTTGCATTTCAGCTCCCAGGTAGCCAGGTACTTAAAAAGCAATTAAGAAAACAATCTGAAATGGAAAGTGTGGGGGAAGGATCACTACGCTTAGAAAATAGGACGAAAAACTAGGTTAAGTTTTCTATGCTGGTCAAAAGATATTGCGTATCTAGACAGTCATTCAGCTTGGTCAAAAAAAAAGGTTCCACTTGGAAAATGCTTGAGTCGATATTTACCAGGTCAGCATGAGAAGCATAACCCTATTGGTCTGTTGGATGGATATTATGCCTATTGTGCTAGCTAACATTTAAAATAAGTTTTCTAAACTTTAAGGAAAAATGTAAAGTGAAATAAGAAAGAAAAGGAACAATCTGTAGTAAAATTTTTATCTGGGGAATAAGAGAGAGTGAAAGACAGAAAGATAGAGATAGAGAGAGAGAGAGAAAAAAAGAGACAGACAGAAAAATAGAGATAGAGGTAGAGATAGAAGATGAAGATAGAGATAGGGAGAGATGGAGAGATAGAGAGAGAGAGACAGAGAGATAGAAAAATAGAGATAGAGAGAGCTAAAGATAGATAATTCATGGGGTGACCATTCCATTGCTATAAAGGACCTCCAAGGCATACAGAAACATTCTACATTGTATAGAACAGATACATATTTGGAAAGTCAGCAAAAAAGCAAAAATATAAATGTGAATAACCTCATTTCCTTACATATAGTCCAATGAGCCGATATTTTTGTACAAAAAGGCAGTATCCGAAAATAGAAGGAAACTTCTCTCTTCTTCTAAAGCCCACCTCCCAGGAACTGGTTTAACGGAAATGAATGTCCTTTAAAAGAAGCAAAAATACCCAGGAGAAAAGGGAGGGAAGACAACAGAACAGGTTTGGAGGACAGAATGTTTGAGGAGAAAATAATGCTGTAATCACAGACTTGGGTGTTTGAAACATAATTTCCTAAGAAGGAAGTATAAACAATGAAGACACGTATATAAGTTAATTTCCACCTATTAAAGTGCAACCAAATAAAAAACCTGTATGTAGGGAAGATTCATCATAGCTCAGCTCAGCCATTGCTGTGTAGATACCGTCCTGAGCAGACTGAACACTGCAGTCCTTGCAAACCTGCAGAATGTGCACCTGCACAAATATCAAAGTCCTTACTGGGAAACCCACTATGGACAGAGAGAATTTTAGGTGGCTTCTTTTCATATGTACTTCAAAAATTAGTGCATGGGGGCTTTGGTGAAATGTTGGTTAGAAAAATCTATGGGACAGAATCATCTGAACGTTTTTTCTTCTTTTTGGTATCTTCCTCCAGAATTTCATGTAGATCTTCTTGTGCAGCTGGTATTTATACTTCAGGTGTACGATTTCCAGGCATGAACTTTCAGCTTATGCAGCTTCTAAGAAATATATGACATACAGTGTCAGTTATCTAAAAGAACAATGTGTTCCAAAGTATCTTGGATTCACTATAAAATGTGGTGACTACTTTGAACAATACAGAGAGAGAGAATTTAAGTAATGAGGAAGGTATTGTGTTAAAGAAAGCAAGAGATTGTTATCCAGTTAGGAATAGGATTAAAATAATTGTAGATAAACATTGAGTGTAAGTGATATCTTTCCCCCAAATACAAAAATACTAATGGGAAGAAAGGATTAAAGGGAGCTGGAAAAATGAAGTGTTGATGGCCACATCTTTATAGCAATGATTTAAAAAGTATGGGATAAATAAATCAAGAAATATAAGTGTAAGTACATAATTGAAAGATTAGCAAAATAATAATAACATAACAGTTAAAAACTTTTCAAGTTATTACTATGTGCTATGCAATCCACTTAGTTCTTTTTTTTAAAGGAGGTAGCATTTTTAATTTTATAACTTTAAATTAGATTTGAATTTTTTACAATGCTTGTGAATTAATTCTCTTTAAAAAATAATTTAAAAGATATGAATAAAGCAGAAAAACTTAGAAAATGTCACCAAACTTTTTTATAATGTGGCATACACAGTAGGAGCTCAGTGTGTGGCTGTTTGAGAGTTTCAGGACAGTATGTGGTTCTACACTGTGTTAGCCAAGGAATGTTTATACATCTAGCAGTTCAAAAATTGAGCACATTTCCCATTAAAATTAAATTTATTACAGTGCGGATATTTACAGTATCCGCATAGGTTTGTTTTTTTTACCAAGCTGTTTTTTTGGGGTTTTTCTTCTTTGTTGAGGTAGACCTGAATTTCTATAAACTTCCCACTTAGAACCACTTTTGCTGTATCCCATAGATTTTGGCATGTCATATTTTCATTTTCATTTGTCTCCAGGAATTTTTTTTATTTCTCCTTTGGGTTCTTCATTGACCCAATCGCTGTTCAGTAGCATTTTATTTAATCTCCACATTTTTGTGGCTTTTCTGATTTTCTTCCTGTAGTTGATTTCTAGTTTCATACCTTTGTAGTCAGAAAAGATGCATGGTATTATTTCGGTCTTCTTAAATTTATTGAGCCTTGTTTTGTGGCCTAATATGTGATCAATCCTGGAGAATGTTCTATGGGCATTTGAAGAGAATGTATATTCTGTGGTTTTGGGATGGAATGTTCTATATATATCCACTAAGTCCATCTGGTCAGATGTGTCATTTAAGGCCAGTCTTTCCTTATTGATCTTCTGTTTAGATGATCTCTCCATTGGTGTGAGTGGAGTGCTAAAGTCCCTATTATTATTGTGTTACTGTCTATTTCTCCTTTTATGTCTGTTCATAATTGCTTTATATATTTAGGTGCTCCTAGGTTGGGTGCATAGATATTTACAAGTGTTATATCCTCTTGTTGGATTGTTCCCTTTGTCATTATGCAGTGCGCTTCTTTGTCTCTTGTTACAGTTTTTGTTTTAAAGTCTATTTTGTCTAATATAGGTATTGATACTCCTGCTTTCTTTTCTTTGCCATTTGCATGGAATATCTTTTTCCATCCTTTCATTTTCTGTTTGTGAGTGTCTTTAGGTCTGAAGTGTGTCTCTTGTATGGAGCATAAATGTAGGCGTTGTTTTTTTATCCAATTGGCCACCCTATGCCTTTTGATTGGGGCACTTAGTCTGTTGACCTTTAAAGTAACTATTTAAAAATATGTATTTATTGCCATTTTGTTACTTTTTTTATGGGTATTTTAGTAGTTCTTCTATGTTCCCTTCTTTTTCTCTTGGTCTCTTCCCTTGTGGTTTGATGAGTGTCTTTAGTAATATGTTTAATTTCTTTTGTCTTACTTATTTGCTTACTTATCATAGGTTTCTGATTTGTGATTATCATGAGGATCCTGTAAAATATTCTATGTATATAACAGTCTATATTGAGTTGATAGACTCTTTAGCTTGACCTCTTTCTAAAAGCTCTACTTTTTCACTCCCCTCCTCCCACATTTTATGTTTTTGAAATCATATCTAATCTCTTATTTTGTGTGTGTCTATCAATTACCTTCTTATCATTGAAATAGGTAAGTTTATTACTGTTGGCTTTTAACCTTCATCTTATCTTCACAGGTGGTTGATCTGCTACTTTTACTATATTTTTACCTTTACCAGTGATTTTATTGCCTGTTTTTTTTAAAATAATTTTTTAATCCCTATTTGTGGTCATCACTTTCCCAAATAAGTCCCTTCAGCATTTCTTGTAGAACTGGTTTCTTGGTGATAAACTCCTTTAATTTTTCCCTGTCTGGGAAACTCTTTATCTCTCCTTCCATTCTGAATGTCAACCTTGATGGATAGAGTATTCTTGGCTGTAAATTTTTTCCTTTTAGCACTTTAAATACGTCATGCTATTCTCTTTCTCCCTGCATGGTTTCGGCTGAGAAGTCCACTGATAGCCTTATGGGGTTTCCTTTGCATGTCACTTGTGGCCTTTCTCTTGCTGCTTTTAGGATTCTCTCTTTATCTTTAATTTTGGACATTTTAATTATAATGTACCTTGCTATGGGCTTCTTTGGGCTTATCTTGTTTGGAGCTCTCTGTGCTTCCTGTACTTGCATGTCTGTTTCCTTCCTTAGGCTAGGAAAATTTTAGGCTATTATTTCTTCAAATAAATTTTCTGCCCCTTTGTCTCTCTCTTCTCCTTCTCGGACACTTATAATATGAATGTTAGTGTGCTTGATATTGTCCCAGAGTTCCCTTAGACTGTTCTTATTCTGTCTAATTCCTTTTCCTTTTTTCTGTGCTGCTTGGGTGATTTCCTCTAGTCTTTCGTCTAGCTTGCTGATCCCTTCTTCTGTATCCTCTACTCTGCTATTAAGTCCCTCTAGTGAATTTTTCATTTCCAGTATTGTATTCTTCATTTCTGATTGGTTCTTTTTTATATTTTCCAATTCTTTGTTGATGAGCTCACTGTGTTCGTCCAGTCTTCTCCCAATATCTGTGAGCATCATTATGAGGTTTTCTTTCAACTCTTTGTTGGGTAGGTTGCTTATTTCCCAAAAGTCAGTGACAGAAAAAATATTAAGGTCAGCAAGGCAGAAGAAATTAACCTACAAAGGAACCCCTTTCAGACTTTCTGCAGATTTCTCAGCAGAAAACTTACAGGCTAGGAGAGAGTGGAATGATATATTCAAAATACTGAAAGACAAAGACTTTTAGCCAAGAATACTCTATCCAGAAAAACTATCCTTCAGTTATGGTGTAGAAATAAAAAACTTTCCCAGATGAGCAAAAGCTGAGGGATTTCATTGCAACAAGACCCCCCACTCAAAGAATAATCAAGAAGGTGCTCATACCTGAAAAAAAAGAGAAAAGGTTTACAAAGCCTTGAGCAAGGAGATAAATAGACAGACAAAATCAGAACATTGCAGCTCTCTATCACAACAGGTTAGCAATCACTTAATTATGACATTAAAGATAAAGGGAAGGAAAGCACCAAAATAACTATAGTCACTTCATTTTAATCACAAATGCACAATAGAAATTGGAATAAGTTGTGACAACAGTTACTTAGATGGGTAAGAGGAAAAGGATGGAACTTGCTTAGGCTAAGGAGATAAGAGGCTATCAGAAAATAGATCAGCTCATCTACAAGATCTTTTATACAAACCTCATAGTAACCACTAAACAAAAAATCTGAACAGAGGCATAAATGATAAATAAAAAGAAACCAGAAAACCATCATAGAAAATCACCAAACTGAAGTGGCAGTCAGAAATATATGGGATAAGAAACAAGGGAAATACAGAACAACGGGAAAACAAGAGATAAATGGCAGTATTAAGCCCTCATATATCGATAATCATTCTAAATGTAAAAGGATTGAATTCTCCAATCAAAAGACACAGAGTGGCTGGATGGATTAAAAAAAATAGACCCAACAATATGCTGCCTCCAGGAAACACACCTCAGCTCTAAAGACAAACCCGGGCTCAGAGTGAAGGGATGGAAGATGATACTCCAAGCATATGGCAAACAAAGAAAGCAGGTATTGCCATACTTATATCAGACAAAGTAGACTTCAAGACAAAAAAGGCAATGAGAGACAAAAAGGGGCAGTATATAATGATAAAAGGGGCCTTCTACCAAAAGGACCTAACACTTATGAATATATATGCACCTAACACAGGAGCACCAAAGTACATAGAGCAACTATTAACAAACCTAAATGGAGAAATTAACAGCAGCACAATAATAGTAGGGTACCTCAGCACCCCATTTAAATCAATGGATAGATCATCCAGACAGAAAGTCAACAAGGAAGTAGTGGATTTAAATGAAACACTTGATCAGATGAACTTAAAGATATATAGAGAGAGCATTCTATCCAAAAACAGCAGAATACACATTCTTCTCAAGTGCCCGTGGAACATTCTCAAAGATAGACCATATGTTGGGAAACAAGGCAAGCCTCAATAAATTTAAGAAGATTGGAATCACATGAAGCATCTTTTCCAACCATAATGCTCTGAAACTAGAAATCAACTACAAGGAAAAATCTGGGGAAAGTGACAAATATGTGGAGACCAAACAGCAGGCTACTGAACAACAAGTGGATCAATGAAGAAATTAAAGGAGAAATAAACAAATACCTAGAAAGAAATGAAAATTCCTCATACCAACTCATTTGGGATGCAGCTAATGCGGTCCCAAGAGTGAAATTCATAGCAATACAGGCCTACCTTAACAAACAAGAAGAATCTCAAATAAGTAATCTAAACTACACATTAACACAACTAGAAAAAGAAGAACAAACAAAGCCCAAAGTCATCAGAAGGAGGGAAATAATAAAAATTAGAGCAGAAATAAATGAAATAGAAATGGAAGAAACAGTAGAAAGGATCAATGAAACCAAGTACTGGTTCTTTGAGAAGATAAGCAAACTTGAAAAGCCCTTAGCCAGACTCACCAAGAAAAAAAGAGAGAAGGCTCAAATAAATAGAATTAGAAATGAAAGAGGAGAAATTACAATGGATACCACAGAAATACAAAGGATTATAAGAGAATACTATGAAAAACCATGTACAAAGAAATTGGACTATCTAGAAGAAATGAATAAATTCTTAGACTCATACAATCTCCCAAAACTGAATCAAGAAGAAATGCAGAATATGAATAGACCAATCACATGTAAAGAGATTGAAACAGTAATGAAAAACCTCACAAAAAATAAAAGCCCATGACCAGATGGCTTCTCTGGAGAATTCTTCCAAATAGTCAAAGAATATTTAGTACCTATCCTTCTCAAACTATTCCAAAAACTTGAAGATGATGGAACACTTCCTAACTCATTCTATGAGGCCAACATCACCCTGATGCCAAAGACAGACAAAGACAACACAAAAAAAGAAAATTACAGGCCAATATCACCGATGAACTTAGATGCAAAAATCCTCAACAAAGTATTTGCAAACCAAATACAGTAATACATTATAGGATCATACACCATGATCAAGTTGGATTCATACCAGGGACATGGGTAATTCAACATCTGCAAATCAATCAGTGTGATACACCATATTGACAAAAGGAGGAACAAAAACCACATGATCCTCTCCATAGATACAGGGAAATCATTTGACAATATCCAACATCTGTTCATAATAAAAACTCTAAATAAAATAGGTATAGAAGGAAAATACCTCAACATAAAAAAGTCCATATATGATAAACCCACTGCCAATATCATACTCAATGGTGAAAAGCTGAATGCCATCCCTTTGAGAATAGGAACAAGACAAAGGTGCCCACTCTTGCCACTCTTTTTCAACATAGTGCTAGAGGTTTTGGCCAGAGCAATTAGGCAAGAAAGAGAAATAAAATGTATACAAATTGGCAAGGAAGAAGCAAAACTTGCTGTTTGCAGGTGACATGATTATCTATATAGAAAACCCTAGATAACCCATCAGAAAACCGTTAGAAATAATCAACAACTGCAGCAAATTTGCAGAGTACAAAATCAAATTACAAAAATCACTTGCATTTCTATACTCTAATAAAGTAACGGAAGAGCACTCAAGTACAATCCCATTTACAATCGCAACAAAAAGAACAGAACATCTAGGAACAAATTTAACCAAGGAGGTGAAAGACCTATACAGTTAAAACTATAAGACATTATTGAAAGAAACCAATGATGACATATAGAAATGGAAAGATATTCCATGCACATGGATTGGAAGAATAAGCATAGTTAAAATGTCCATATTACCTAAAGCAATCTGCAGATTCAGTGCAATCTCAGTCAGAATCGTAATGGCATTCTTCATGGAAATAGAACAAACAATCCTAAAATTCATATGGAACAACAAAAGACCCTGAATAGCTAAAGCAATCCTGAGGAAAAAGAACAAAGCTGGAGGCCTCACAATCCCTGACTTCAAAACATACTGCAAAGCTAAAATAACCAAAACAGCATGGTACTGGTACAAAAATAGACACACAGATCAATGGAATAGAATTGAAAGCCTAGAAATAAAACCACACATCTACAGACAGCTAATCTTCAACAAAAGAGGCAAGAACATACAATGGAGAAAGGAAAGTCTCTTCAATAAATGGTGTTTGGAAAACCGGGCAGCCACGTGCAAAAGAATGGAAGTAGACCATTATATTTCTCCATACACAAAAATTAACTCAAAATGGATAGAAGACTTGAAGGTAAGACATGAAACCATAAAACTCCTAGAAGAAAGTATAGGCAATACACTCTTTGACATCAGTCTTTGTAGCATCATTTTGAATATCATAACTTCTCAGGCAAGGGATACAAAAGAAAGATAAACAAATGGGACTACATCAGACTAAAGAGCTTCTGCAAGTCAAAGGAAACCAGGAACAAAAAGTAAACACAAGCCCAGAACTGGGAGAACATATTTTCAAATCATATATCTGACAAGGGGTTAATCTCTAAAGTATATAAAGAACTCACACACCTGAACAACAACAAAAAACCTGATAAAAAGATGGGCAGAGGATATGAACAAACATTTTTCCAAAGAAGATATACAGATGGCCAACTGGCACATGAAAAGGTATTCAACATCACTAATCATTAGGGAAGTACAAATCAAAACTACAGTGAGATATCACCTTACACTTGTTAGAATGGCTATAATTACCAAAATAAAAAGTAACAAATGTTGGAAAGGATGTGGAGAAAAGGGAACCCTCATACACTGCTGGTGGGAATGAAAACTGGTGCAGCCACTATTGAAAATGGTATGGAGATTTCTCAAAAAATTAAAATCAGAAATACCGTGTGATCCAGCTATTGGTCTAATGCATATTAATCCAAAGAACTTGAAATCAATAATTCAAAGAGACTTATGCACCCCTATGTTCACTGCAGCATTTTTCACCATAGCCAAGATGTGGAAATAACCCAAGTGCCCATCAACTGATGAATGAGTAAAGAAGCTTTGGTATACACACACACACACACACACACACACACAATGGAATACTACTCACCCATAAAAAGGTAAAATCACCCCATTTACAACAACATGGATGGACCTTGAGGGTATGATGTTAAGCGAAATAAGCCAACAGAGAAAGACAAACCCCACATGATTTGACTCATCTGTGGAAGATAAACACATGGGCAAAAAGAACAGATTAGTGGCCAACAGAGGGGAAGGGGTAGGAGGATGGTAAATGGGTACAGGGACACATATATATGGTGAATGACAAATAATAATGTACACTTGAAATTTCACAATGTTATGCACTATTTTGACCTCAAAAAAATAAAATAAACATAGAGATAACATGCATGCCCCTGTCTGTTCCAAAACTAAGTGCATAATTGAGTACATAATATATACAGAAACCTGTGAGGGTTTTAATGACCCACCTTTTTAAGAATTAATTACCATTTAAAATTCAGAGTAAATGCAAATTGTAAATTGTGCTTTCAGTTGCTCTTGGCCTCACTTGGAATATCTTAAATACCCAATAACAGATTCATATAACTTTATGTTAAAAGTCATTTTAATTTTGAGTAGAAAACCATTTTTAATATTAAAATGAATGTTATAACTTTGTAGTAAAACAAGAGGTTAAGAAATAAAAAAGATGCTTATAGTCATTTGTGTAAATAACAAGATTATGGGAGCAGTCTCTTATGTAAAATATATTGGAAATCCTCTGTCCTTTAGAATTGCTCCCCTAAAAACTTCTTACAGAAGAAATGCTTAAAAGAAAAGTTTTACTTATGCTTATTGGTTTCCTATAAAAATGATTGAATGTGCAGGCTTTATTGTGTCAGTGAGGAAAACTGCTCATTCTTTAGAAAAAGTAATAAATAGTATTTATCCATTAAAGAATTACTTCCCATATATCTTCTATCCCCATCATCATGGATGAAGAGTGTTCATGCTTCTGAAGTAATACCCGGATATCCCAGGTGCAGAGGGACTCCTTTTTCCTTTTGGTCTTCATCATCATGGGTCAAGATGGGGGCTATCCACTGCTCCAGGACACACCTCCCCTTTCTTTTGTGTCTCTATAGATAAATTTAATGGAGGGTCCCTAGACTATCCTATAGATATCCCTCCCTTCCTCTGTAATTCTCAGCCTCAGCTTCATCACTTGACTCCACCTGGCTGATGTCCTTATGCCCTTTTTTTATCTTCATGTCATTCTCTCAGTCTTCCATGTCATTGCCTATATCTTACCTTCTAATCTCTCTGATTTTTAAAAATTAAATTAAATTAGATTTGAAATAATTTTTTTTAGTGAGGCTTTGCACATTCCCTCCCATTTGCCCCATATTTATCCTTCCCAACTCTTTAAATCTGTCTACACCACTCTTTAAAATCGAGGTGCATCCTGATCTAAAAGTTATTGAAAATGTATAAACTGTAGACATTAACATTTATATATTCCATCAAAGATTATAATCTTAAATTGTTTTAAATCTCAAATCAAATATATCTAAAAATACCATTGTAAATCTTATGCCAAAGAAAGAATCTTTCCTTCACTTCTAGATAGAAAGAATTATTAAGAGATTTAAGGTTAAAATTTGGTGTATTTGAAATGTATATTTACTTTCCCCTGTTCTTCTACAATATCCATAAAATAACTGTAAATAACTAAAAATATAAAATTATTTTTAAAGGTAAGGCAAACCTCCAACTGAGGATAACTGTCACTGTGGGTGAGAGTTACTCTGTCAGTAAGGTCAGTGTTCAGTTCTTACCTTTGATTTTCATATTCAGTCTGCCTGCGCTCTATGCCTGGTTTTCCACTCAGGTACAAATACATCTATCCTTTGATGTTATGTATGTCTCTTCTGTTATACTCTGTCTCTTCTACATTTCTGTTTTCAACTCGTTTACGTTTGCCTTCCCACTCAGCCTAAAATCCAAGGTCTTCCGTTAAAATCACTTTTTCATGGGCAGGATTTTCCTCTTGCCCCTATCTACTTCTATATGACTTTTCTGAATAAACCATATCTGTGTTTCAACCAGTTGTTCAATTAGTCCCTGACCATACTAGAATATCTCAACATCGATAGAAAAAAATACAGAACCATGAAGAACCATCTCACTTCAAAGGCAAGAACACAAATATCCACCGGGTTCCCACAGTCCATGAATGCTTTGTAAATGAACAGTCTTGTTCTGAGATGAATATTTCAGTCTTCTTTCTCCCTATTTAAACCATTTCTACCCTATTTGCTCTTCCTAAATATATTACCTTATACATTATTCAGAAAATTAAACATCAGAAGGGGCTCTCTCATTTCAAATCCATCATTCTGAGAGGATCATCTTCAGGCAGACTTTCCCCTTTTCCATTATAATGGACCGAAAGTCCCACTTCTGTGAAAGGCTTGCATCTCCACGTTGTTATGGATTTTTTCCCATGTTAGCTTTCTCTCATCTTCATATGAAAATGATCTCTTATTCCTGTTTCTTCATGAGCCCATCTGTATATATTTTTTTTCTCATGAGCAAATAAGTATACTCTCTTACGTCCCATATTAGAACCAAGAAACTTTTTAAATTCCCATTTCTCATGCTCACAACCACCTTATTTTTCTGCATCTTCTCAGAGGAAACAAATTGTTTTTAAGAAAACTGTCTGTGTTTGTTATCTCCATGGTCCTACTCCTCCTTCTCTCCCTAACAAAATTTAGTCAGTGACTATCTGTCCTTTTCATCTTACAAAAGCCCCATGAACTGATTGGTAAGTTGCACATGTATCTCTCAGTGCTCGTGCATTTATTTTATATAATGTGGCCATGATCTCTTTCTTGATAGTTTTGTAGAATTCACCATTAATCTTCACCTGCTGTTGTCTCTAAGATTACATTGTTGAACATCTTTTTGCATTTTATCCCTGTCAATTTTTGTACTAGGTATTCTTGTAAGTCCACTTCCTTCCCCAGGTTTGGGAAGTTGTCAACTATTATTTCTTTGAACAAGTTCTCTGCTCCTTTGTCTGTCTCTTCTCCCTCTGGGATACCTATACCCTTATGTTACCTTTCCTAATTGAATCAGATATTTCTTGAAGAGTTTTTTAAAAATCTTAGTTATCTCTCCTCCTCTACCTGAAGCATTTCTAGATTTCCATCTTCTAAGTCACTAATTCTTTCCTCCATAAAGTCTGCTCCATTTTTTATGGTTTCTACATTTTTTTTTGCTGGGTATGATTTGCCCTGAGCTAACATCTGTTGCTAATCTTCCTCTTTTTTTTTTCCTCCCCAAAGCCCCAGTATGTAGTTGTATATTCCAGTTATAAGTCCTTCTAGTTCTTCTATGTGAGCTGCTGCCACAGCATGGCTATTGACAGCTAAATGGTATGGTTCCATGCCTGGGAACTGAAACCAGGCTGCTGAAGTTGGACTAGAGTGCATCCAACTTTAACCACTAGGCCATTAGGGCTGTCTCTCTGCATTATTTTTTGTCTCATTAACTATGTTCTTCATATCCAGAATTTCTGTATAGTTGTTTTTAAGGACTTCAATCTCTTTGGTGAAGTATTCCTTCTGCTCATTAATTTTATTCCTGAGCTCTTTGAACTGTATTTCTGTGTTTTCTGGTAATTCATTGAGTTTCTTTATGACAGCTATTTTGAATTCTCTGTCATTTAGATTGTAGTCTTCTGTGACTTCAGGTTTGGTTTCTGGAGACTTGTCATTTTCCTTCTATCCTGCAGTGTTACTGAAGTTCTTCATGGTGTTTGATGAGTTGATCCTCTGCCAGTGCATTTGTGGTAGTATCAGGTCACAGATTCCACCTGCCACCACTGGTGGGGGACAGGGGCTGTTTTCTGATCCTGCCCCTTCTGCTAGTAGTTGTGCTTCTTTGGCCTCTCTGCATTCGTGCAGGCTGACTGCAGCCACTCAGCAGGTCATGCTGACATGGGTGGGGCCACTGCACCCAACAGGCATGTCCAGCCGAGCTACTGTGCTCTGCAAGCAGGGCACCATTGCATGGGCTGAGCTGCCACCACTTGATGGTGAGTGTTTGCATAGGCAGGGCACCTTCACACAGGCTGAGCTACTGCACTTGGCAGGTCGGTCATGCTCACATGGACAGGGTGCTTTTACATGGGCTAGGCACTTTGCTTGGTGGGTGGGTCAGCCAAGCTGTTATGCTTGGTTGGTGAGGTACCTTTGTGAAGGCTGAGCCAATGTTGCTTGGTGGGGAGTGTTTGTGCAGGTGTTGCTGCCTCGGTAGGTAGGTGCTCCCATAGGCCAGGCTTCCACTCCAGAAGCATTCACATGTAGGCCAGGCTGCCCCTGCCTCCACTTATAGTCACGCTGGCTGCTGTGTGAGGATCCATGACCTGGATTTCTTCTGCCAAGGACAGGGAGGTTTCTGCTTACCTAGTTACACAGCTTCCCAGGGGTCCAGTCCACCCACTTTCAGATGTATAGCTTTGTGAATCTCTCAGGTGTCCTGTTGTGTAGGAAATCCTCTGTTGGTTAATGAACGTCTGTTTAGTTGAAACTTAAAGAGAAGAGACAAAGGGAACAGATTACTTCACCGTGATGTTGATGTTGTACTAGGTGTTCTAATTCTTCTCAAATTAGACTTGATAATTGCTACTTCTCTAGAAAACCAACCACTAGGGTAATGTGGTTGTTTATTCAGAACAGTCCTCTTCAAACGTAGAAGAGGCTCACTTAACAGGGAGCTTTCTATTACTCCACTTTACATAAAGAATGAAGTCTGGGCAGCTTGACATCACTGAAAGCATCAACTGTAATCAAACCAAATAGGCAATGAAGGATCTCTATGATTTTTCCAAAATCTACCTAGTGCAAAACCTCAATACTCTAGTCTTTACTATTTGGGGCTGCAGTCAGATGATCACTCTTGGAGCAAGAAAATATGGCATCATGCAAAGTGGGAAGCCAAAAATACTTACTGGATGAATGAATGTAGGAGCTTGTCAATAATTCATGCCCAGCATAGATGACCTTCAGCTCTGCTACCTACTAAGTGAACTTCTTAGGCCTCAGACATCATCTGAAAATTGAGAATCATAAAGTGATTTTTATGAGAGTGAAATATTCATTAAAATTAGGTTGTGGTACCTGGCATTGAATGATCAAATGTTAGTTAATAGTATTATCCTCTTAATATCCTTTATGAGTTCTCTCCCTAAGTCTTTCAATTGTGATTGCCAGATAAAATGCTTCCACTTTTTTTTTTCAGTGATCTCAGTGGAAATCAATTTATTATACTTTATTAAATTTCTGTTTCTAATGTTCTTTTAACTTGTTTCATAATCATGTGATCACAGTCCTCTTTATAAATAAATTTATGATGTTTGAGGGCATTTTCAATGTTTGCTTCATTATAGATGCGATTATGTCTCTGAAGGTGTTATTTACACTAGGGATGTATTAGTTCTTGATGAAAGAGTGTTTGAGTAAATGAGTGGAGAGAGTTTTGGATAATAATGCATCCATAAGATTTTATATTAGAATAAGATTATTTACAGAATGAGTACATTATTATACATTTATTATTTTATTATTTAACTGATTCCATTATTGCACACAATTGATTTTTATATATATATATATATATATATATTTTTTTTTTCTGCTGAGGAAGATTCACCCTGAGCTAACATCTATTGCCAATCTTCCTCTTTTTTTTCAGGAAGATTCACCCTGAGCTAACGTCTGTTGCCGATCTTCCTGTTTTTCTAAGTGAGCCGCTGCAACAGCATGGCCACTGACAGACGAGTGGTGTGGGTCCACACCTGGGAATTGAACACAGGCCCCCAAAGTGGAGTATGCAAAACTTGACTACTAGGCCACGAGGGCTGGTCCTGATTAATATTCTTAATATTTGTATATATAGAGAGAGAAAGAGATATATTATGTACATAGATATATTGATCAATAAACCCAGCATAGATATATATTGGTTCCTGTATCAGACAGGGTTCAATCAGATGATCAGAACCAGTAGATATATATTTTTTCTATAAATAATATATGAATATATTTTATAATATATAATATATATATCTATTTCTATATATATGATATATATATATATCTTTTAATCATAAGGAATTGTCTTAGGTGATTGTGGTGGCTACCTAAGCACATCTGAAATCTGTAGACAGGTTGTCACAAATGGAAAATCGTATCACACATAGGCTGGACTCATGGCTGGATCAAACTGCTGTCCACAGACTAACTCTGTCCCTCTCTCTAGTTGTTGAGTTCCTCTGGAAAAAGCAGATATCCAGGAATGTAAACCTGTGCTACCATCTATCAAGATCCCTCATTTCTTGCATTTTAAAAACTTTTACTTTCATGAAGTAAATATATTCACATCTAAATCAGAGCTTCCAAGTCCTCAAGTCAAAAGAATGACCAGTGCCTCTGACATCTCTGCATTATGCTGAGGTGTTTAGTTTGGAGAACTTCCTGCTTCCCTTCACATCCTAGCATCTGTAATGGCAATGTGTTCTCCTTATGTGTGTGGCAAACTTTGGTGAGAGGACAACCTTGAAGAATGAACACACTGAATGCAGTGAGTCTTAAAAGAATAAAATACATGCTATTTACTATTTTAGACAGCATTTTGGTACACAGTTCTAAATTCTCCAAACTCCTTAAAATCCATAGCAAAGAGACAATATGTGTCTTTACTTCTCTTCTTCGTTTTTTCTCCCATTTTGTTCTGCTCAATTTTCCTTCCCATTCTTTTTATTCCACTTCAAGATTTTCATCTGAGCTAGGAGGGAACATCAACAACAAAAAACATCATAGAGAACAAAAAGAACTGAAGACATTGCAAATACAGTGACAACGTCTCTTTATTTTTGCACAATATTAATATCTAATAGATCAAAAAAAAAAAAAAAAACCAGAAAGTAGAAATGCCATTGCCAGTGTAATCCACTAGTTGCAGAGCTTGAAGTTGGGACAAACTTCAAATTTCTACAGTAAAATTGGGAAAACTCTTTGTTTCTGAAATTTCTCTGTACTAAGTCTAATAGCCATAGCTTGCTCATTTTTACTTAATGCTCAGCATAGAGTAGACGTTCAGCAAACTATATCAATTGATTAAATGAACAAATTTCAATGAATGATTAAAACAGCCATATAAGAACATTGGTGAACAGGCCAATCATTGTCACTAATTACGTAGACTTATTTTTTAACAATATGCAATTGTTCTATTTACATGTTTGAATGTCTGCATAAACATTACAAACTGAGGAACCATGAAAATATGCTGCATTAAATATTAAAAATATCCCTGGCTTAAGGTCATCCCACATGCTAAAAACACAATGTTTGGAACTAATTGCTTGTCAGTGGTTAGTGTAATCTGATTACATTTCTTAATAAGAAACTAAAAATTGTTGATCTTAAGGAAGGATAATTAATATTGCTTCTATCTTGTGCTGGCATAAATTTCTGTTTGCAGTAATGTCTTGCCAGTGTAAATGGCTCAAAAATGAGCCAGTGACCCACATGGACCTAACATCCGGAACCACTCAGCCATCTCCTAAAAATTGCTTTAGACACAATATAAACACTAAGAGGCAGCTTGCTGGAATATGAAGTTGGCGGTTAGCTTGTTCAGTGTAATTTGTAATCATTTGGGAATGCCAAGTGGCTCTTGTAAACAGAAGGCTTTGCATGTAAGATGCTTAAGGTTATATCAGCATCCTATCCAGATGACAATGGTGAGAAAACACCTGCATTGAGGCATTTGTAGGATCAAATACAACAGTGCTCAAGAAGGTGTGACTAGCTAGTGGTGTGACTACAGTGATAAAACTCATTTTGAGGCTGCTCTCGTGACGATAAAATAGCAACTTACTCTCATACTTTATAGAATCACATTTTCTCGGTATTTTACTTTTAACCATATGGTAAGAAAATTTAATCTTCTCTCCTTTCTTCTCATCTTCAAAGATTTTCATCGTAATTATACAGTGAAGGCATTTTTAAAGTGGCATAAAAATGCCAAAATGCTTTCCACAGATCTTGTGTCTGATGATACTGCTATTTTCCATTTATCTCCCCATAGTTGGAAGTGGGCTGATAAAATATCGGTAGTCTTTCTGGCATCTCACGCACATAAACTCTGCCAGCCATTATTAAATAAATGATGTGCTTTAAATAAAGGATGCCCTTTATTTATGTTTCATAGGAGTGTATTGTTATGAAAAGTAAAAAATTAACACAATCTTAATTATTGAATATATATATATTTTGTATACATATATTGTCAAGTTATTTAACACAATTGTCTCAATTTCTTCAATTGTAATGAGGATGATTTAACTTATGATTATTAAAGTATAACATTGCCTAAATTTATAATATGTACAGTATGTAGACACTATCTGACATAATGAACACCACATATTTTTGTTGGAACTGAGTGTTCAGAGTATTTCTATAACTTCTTGATGCATACACATCATGTAACTGAAGCCCTGAGATGTCTCTTTCCACCATACCGAACCACCAAGTTCGTTACCATATGATAAATGTGAAGTGGCTGATGGTAGTAACTTTTCAGTGAGGAGAGAAAGGTCATGTTGGATGAAGATAAACAGGGATGTTTCTGTGCGAAGACTTGAAAGAACTTTGACATGCAGAGAATGGAGACCAGAAGTGGAAGGGAGAGAGGGCAGTGGAGTGGGTCTTTTTTTTAAATTCCTTCCTTCCTTCCCTCTTTCTTTCTTTTCTTTTTCCTCTCTCCTCTTTCTGTCTCTCTCTCTTTCTCTTCACCAAGTCCATCTTTTCTCCTTTTAATAAATCAAAGCTTTCTAAAACCATTATTTCCTCTATTCCCTTTAGTAAGTCATTTCAACAGGAGTGCATTTCCTGTTCATCTTTGGATATATATTTTTATGTTTTAAACATTTTATAGATTTCATATGAATTTCATCTAATATATTGGAACTATAATTGCTTCCTCCAGGTCAGCCTTTGGAAACCATCTGATTTGGCAACTAACAGACTGACTATATTCCATTACCTCCAACTTACTGTCCAGTCAGACTCTACCTACATTACACAGTGCCATGTTCAGCTTCATTGTGAATTGATACATATAATCCCTGGGAATACCTAACACTGTGCCTAATAATATGTGTGAACTGTGGCTTGCCCCATAGCCAAGTGGTTAAGTTCACGTGCTCCACTTCGGTGGCCCAGGGTTTCGCCAGTTTGGATCCTGGGCACGGACATGGCACCACTCATTAGGCCATGCTGAGGTGGTGTCCCACTTAGCCCAACCAGAAGGACCTACAACTAGAATATACAACTATGTACTGGGGGCTTTGAGGAGAAAAATAAAAAAAAAAAGAAGAACATTGGCAACAGATGTTAGCTCAGGTGCCAATCTTTAAAAATATGACAATGTATGGACTTTATCACAATTGGGTTGTAGTGATTCAGGTTATCTATTCCTCTCATCATGTCATCTTCAAATAGTGAGAGATCAATTAATCAGTGATGACTTGGAAAAAGAAGAGTCTATGTGTATCCATTTGTTGCAAGTGATTCATGGAAGACTGTAACCCACAGAGTAACTATTCTCAATGAATTTCTTTTTGTCATCCCCCTCCCCACTGCTTACTGAAGGGGTAATGTGTTCCCTCTGAAACCTAGCTCTGTTTCTTCCTCTGTTGATTAAAAAAAAAGTTGGTTGAGTGAAGAGTAGAAGGTTAGGAAGAAATGCCTTCAGTGGTCTCTTACTGTAACCATGAAATAATTTGGGAGATGGCACCAACCTGATCCTCTTTGAGGGGAAAGGCCAGTGAATTGTGTTCTCTTTTCATACTTTGTCTCCTCCCAGTAGATATTTCAGAGGGCTGAATATAAACAGAGGAACCAAAATTTTTCAGTCTGGATGATCAGTGTGTATAATTAATTAATACCCTTAGTTTCTTTTCTTTTTTTTTTTTTTTAAAGATTGGCACCTGAGTTAACAACTTGCCAATCTTTTCTTTTTTTTTTATGCTTTATCTCCCCAAATCCCCCCAGTACATAGTTGTATATCTTAGTTGCAGGCCCTTCTAGTTGTGGCATGTGGGACACCACCTCAACATGGCCTGACTAGCGGTGCCATGTCCCCGCCCAGGATCTGAACCAGAGAAACCCTGGGCTGCCGCAGCGGAGCACGCAAACTTAACCACTTGGCCACGGGGATGGCCCCAATACCCTGAGTTTCTAAGTGCTGTGAGTTTTTCTTAATTTTTCACCTGTGTTATACAATTTGGTTACTATGATCACATTTTTATACTGAGATGGGCATTAATAATATTAGTATTTCCCACATAGCTGTGCTTGATATGTGTCCTCCAAATTCTCATCAAAATGCCGGATAAAAACACAGGAGGGAAATCCAAATAGCTACAAAACGTGGGTGTCTTATTTGTGTATGGAAATCAGTGAGAGAGAAATAGACAAACAAGTGTCTACTATTAAAAGCTCTGTGGAACATATCTATTTTGGAGTCAGGTACACATTTAAAAATCATTGTATGCATGCATGGTTGAGAAAATCCTGTGTGGAACAGAGAGGATATAATGTTCTTTTGAAATAAAAATGCCAAGTAGAAAGGAGACATAGGGTCTACTCTGAAGGTTACAAAAGTAAATTGGTCACTTTGTGATATAAAGTGAGATTTTAGAATGCTATTGATGTTATCTAGAGACAGTCGGGAACATAGACTTTTTAAATTAAAATTAATGCAGTAAAGAATGTCTTGCAATAATGAGAAGACACTCATTTTAGGCACTTTGTTGGACCCCTGAAGATTGGTGAAGATGGGCTTTATCATCAATTTGGGGATTTGTTACAGAGGTGAAGAATTGTAGTGGTTGCTTTAGAAATATTGACTGGGGCTCTGCTGAACCTGTATTGGGGTTCTACTACCTTCCACGTTTGTGTCCCTCAAGTACTTGCATGAGATGTTCAAGAATGTTCTCCCCATTAAACCTTCTGCATGCAAGTGTTCTCCTCAGAGTCCCTTTCCCAGGGAACCCTAAGACGAGTGTATTCTAATAATTTCTTGATCCAAAATTTTGTCTCATTTCTTTATGGTTCTTTACACCCACTGTATTAGTTTGCTAGGGCTGCCGTACAAAGTATCACAGACTGGGAGACTTAAACAGCAGAAACTTATTCTACCCCAGTTCTGGATGCTGGAAGTCTGAGATCAAGGTGTGGGCAGGGCCACTTTCTTCTGAGGCCTCCCTCCTTGGCATGTAGATGGCCATCATCTCCCCATGTCCTCACGTGGTCTTCCCTCTGTGTGTGTCTGTGTCTTCAGCGCCTCTTCTTGTAAGGACACCAGTCTCATTGGATTAGAACCCACCCTAATGACCTTATTTTACCTGAATTATCTCTTAAAGGCCCTGTCTCCAAATCTAGTCACATTCTGAGGTCCTAGGAGTTAGGACTTCAACATTTGAATTTTGGTGAGACACAATTAGCCCATATTGCCTACCAATGACTGAAAAACCTTACTGACTTAGCTTTTGTTTTCTAACAGAGAAAGGACTCAGTTCATATTTTCATATATTGTCCCTTGTCATTAAAGCACAAGGCATAAAAAGGGAATTGGGATGAGATTTCAAAGCAGGGCTATAAGGAAAAAATATAGCTTATGAATTATTTCCTGACAATTATTTCCTATATTATATATGTATGTATGTGTATATGCATATATTTGTATATATTTTCATGTATGTGCATAAAATCAATGTAGATCAAAAACTAAATAAGAATGTGTGCCTTTTATCATGTTAATGATATATCTAGGTTTTTGAAAATGGTATTCATCCATATATAAACAGTTTGCCAATTCCAAGGCTCACATGTTCACTTACTCCTTGCTGAAAAGTTGTAAAATAATTTTGTTTAATGCCATTCAATAGAAATACTCCAAACTTATGTTGTTTAAATTGCTTTGGAAAGAATGAAAATCCAACCAAACTTAGTCTCATTGGAACCTAATTGAGTTAAACTCTAAGTTTAGAAAATTTAATTTATTAAAGCAGTGTTTCTCAGAATGTTTCCAGATGTTAATAGATGTTATTAGAAAAAAAATCAATGTTTTGTAATTAAATAGGTCTGGAAAACACTGGTTCAAGCTGTGACTATCAGCAGACATGTTTATTTACTCTCAAGTGTCTAGATATATTGCCCTGTATGTATCATGACTCTTCAAGGAAGGGATGTGATGTGTAGTGTTTTCCCAGCATATCTGGCCATGAGACCTTTTTTGTTTTCCCCATGATGTACCTTCTAGGTTCTGTGGCGTACATTTTGGAAAGCCTTGTACTGTAGCTTCTCTTTATGCATTGCATGGTACCAGCTCATCCAGTGTTGACTTGCATTGTTGGGTCATACAATGACACGTGTAAAAATGAAAGCCCTGTATGCATGAGAACCCAAGAATGATGAAATGACAAAGACATTCGCATCATCAGCAAAACTGTTCTGTAAGTGGTAATTCAACATATGTACTTCTTCCTTCCATGACTGTGCTTCACCCACTCCCAGAGGAGCCTCCTCCCTAACTGTGCGCACACCAATTTGTGCTAGTGATGTGCAATGGAACCATGTTTCTTGATCTCTTGAACTAGATGGATTGGCGTGTCAATCAAGTCTCAGAGAATTGACTGTTTACTGTGTTTCCTGAAATACAGGGCATCAAAGAGGAATGAAATCCATCTCACTCTCAGAAGTCAAGAGATTGTTTGAGATGCAAAATATAGTCAATGTTCCATAATTAGCCAAGAGGAGAACCAATGATACATACCAATTTTGCGTTATGACACTAAGAAAAAAATCAAATATGTGTAAGATAAATAATGTCATTTGTGCTGATCAGGGCCAGATTTGGAATAAATGTACATAATTGATGTACTAGAAACCACTTATATTATACTTGCTTTGTGAGGATAAATTTAGATTTTATTGAAAACTGCTAAACATGCATACTTCCTCTGATTAATCTGAACTTCTATACCTGAAATTAGTCTAATCAGAGAAAAATCATCTTGGTATAGCAAATATAAATGCCTTATCTTCTAATTTCAAACGTAATCATCTCCCTGCTTGCATATTGATGTGAAGTTAATCAAAGTGAAAAATCTGCAAGAGTTTATGCCTCTATAAATATTAGCAATGTATGCTTGATGTTTTATCTTTCAGAAATAAATTTCATAAATATCTACTTCTTGTATAGCTGTCAATGGACAGTTCTTTTTCTTTCATTATGACTATCTTCCATTTTACATCTATCATATTTGACACATTTTGTTTACCCAATGAAAATATAATTATTTATAAAGAACAGGGAGTACAGTATTGTAGAGAATTAAAAAATGAAAAACATAAACATAACCTGTAACCACTTTTTGAGCCACATTTCTAAATGTACTTTAGTCTCAAATCTCTAAACTTTATTGAATACACAAATCAGGAAACCAGTCTATACTTTTGTCCTGTCTTGTGTGTCAAATGCAAGATTAAAGTAGTTGGACTGGAGAAAATTTGTCATTGTCACAGTTAGAAAAGTGTATTAAAAATCTTCTAATGAATTTATGGTGTACTATTCTTTAAATGATGAATACTATTAAATCGCAAAAGGACTTATCTCCTTAAGTCAAATTTCGTTGTCATCAATATTACCGTTAATACTCGAACTTAAAATCCTTTCCACTTCTTGGTCACCAAGAAACAGATGATATTAGAATGTTATTGAATATCTAATTTTGGTTTTCTAAAATAACTTGGTTTTTAAGCCTCAAACAATAAATCTAGGTGCTCAGAGATATGATCTGCATGTTTTTTCAAGAAACTACCTCCGAAGATTTTTAAAAGACATGACATTAAAATATTTTCTGAAATTATACAACCCATATTTAACACATGCATGTAAATGCACAAAGCAAAACTTGTGTCTTTGCAAATGGTAGAGTCCACTGTCAGGATAGCTATGGTTTCCTCAAGGGCAATTTAAAGCTGGATTAGAATACAACAGTTTTTATATTTTAATATTATGTTAATCTAGTTATTTATTTATTTATTTTTAAATTATTTTTTTAATTGAGATTCATAATAGTTTACATCATTGTGAAGTTTCAGTTGTACATTATTTCTTGTCTGTCACCACATAAGTGCTACCCTTCACCCCCTGTGCCCACCCTCCCCCCCTTCCCCCTGGTAACCACTGAACTATTTTCTTTGTCCATGCGTATTCCACATATAAGTGAAATCATATGTTGTTTGTCTTCTCAGTCTGGCTTATTTCGCTTAGTGTTATACCCTCTAGGTCCATCCATGTTGTTGCAAATGGGATGATTTTGTCTTTTTTTAAGGCTGAGTAGTATTCCATTGTGTGTGTGTGTGTGTGTGTGTGTGTGTGTGTGTGTATGTATGCCACATCTTCTTTATCCAATCACTGGTCAATGGGCACTTGGATTGTTTCCATGTCTTGGCTATGTGTAAATAGTGCTGCAATGAACATAGGGGTACATATGTTACTTTGGATTATTGATTTCAAGTTGTTTGGGTAGATACCCAATAGTGGGATAGCTGGGTCATGTGGTATTTCTATTTTTAGTTTTTTGAGGAATCTCCATACTGTTTTCCATAGTTGGTGCATCAGTTTGCATTCCCACCAGCAGTGTATGAGTGTTTCCTTTTCTCCACATCCTCTCGAACATTTGTTGGTTTTGGTCTTGGTAATTACAGCCATTCTGACTGGTATAAGGTGATATCTCACTGTAGTTTTGATTTGCATTTCCCTAATGATTAGTGATGTTGAGCATCTTTTCATGTGCCTGTTGTCCATCTGTATATCTTCCTTTGAAAAATGTCTGTTCATATCCTCTGCCCATTTTTTGATCAGATTGTTTTTTTTTCTGTTGAGTTGTGTCAGTTCTTTATATACTTTGGATATCAACCCCTTGTCTGATAAATGATTTTCAAACATTTTCTCCAAATTCGCAGGTTGTCTTTCCATTTTGTTGATGCTTTCCTTTGCTTTGTAGAAGCTTTTTAGTCTGATGTCGTCCCAATTGTTAACTTTTTCTTTTGTTTCCCTGACCCGAGTAGACATACTATTCAGAAAGATGTGGCTAAGACCAATGTCAAAGAGTATACTGCCCATATTTTCTTCTAGGATTTTTATGCTTTCCATTCTTACATTCAAATCTTTAATCCATTTGGAGTTAATTTTGTGTATGGTGTAAGATAATGGTCTACTTTTGATTCTTTTGCATGTGGCTGTCCAGTTTTCCCAACACGTTTTAATTGAAGAGACTTTCCTTTCTCCATTGTATGTTCTCGGCTCCTTAGACAAAGATTAACTATCCATAGATGTATGGATTTATTTCTGGGCTTTCGATTCTGATCCATTGATCTCTGTGTCTGTTTTTGTGCCAGTACCGTACTGTTTTGATTACTATAGCTTGCAGGATGTTTTGAAGTCAGGGATTGTGATGCCTACAGCTTTGTTCTTTTTTCTCAGTATTGCTTTGGCTATTCGGGATCTTTTGTTGTTCCATATAAATTTTAGGATTCTTTGTTCTATTTCTGTGAAGAATGTCATTGGGATTCTGATTGGGATTGAATTTAATCTGTAGATTGCTTTGGGTGGTATGGACATTTTGACTATTTTTATTCTTCTGACACATGAACATGGAATATCTTTCAATTTCTTTATGTCTTCCTCAATTTATTTCAGTAGTGATTTATAGTTTTCAATGAACAGGTCTTTCACCTCTTTGGCGAAGTTTATTCCTAGGTATTTTATTCTTTTTGTTGCAATTGTAAATGGGATTGTATTCTTGATTTCTTTTTCTACTAGTTCATTGTTAGTCTATAGGAATACAACTGATTTTTTTAAATTGATTTTATACCTTGCAACTTTGCTGTAGTTGTTGATTATTTCTGGTAGTGTTCTAGTGGATTCTTTTGGGTTTTCTGTATATAGAATCATATCATCTGCAAATAGCAAAAGTTTCAATTTTCCTTTCCAATTTGGATTCCTTTTATTTCTTTTTCTTGCCTAATTTCTCTGGCCAGTACCTCCAGAACTGAATAGGAGTGGCAAGAGTGGGCAGCCTTGTGTTGTTCCTGTTGTCAGAGGGATAGCTTTCAGTTTTTCACCATTAAGTATGATGTTGGCTGTGGGTTTGTCATATATGGCCTTTATTATGTTGAGGTACTTTCCTTCAACACCCATTTTATTGAGAGTTTTTATCATAAATGGGTGTTGGATCTTGTCAAATGCTTTCTCTGCATCTATTGAGATGAACATGTGATTTTTTTATTCCTCATTTTGTTAATGTGGTGCATCACATTGCTTGATTTGTGGATGTTGAACCATCCCTGCATCCCTGGAATGAATCCCACTTGATCATGATGTATGATTCTTTTAATGTATTGCTGTATTCGGTTTGCCAATATTTTCTTGAGGATTTTTGCATCTAAGTTCATCAGTGATAGTGGCCTGTAGTTTTCTTTCTTCGTGTTGTCCTTGTCTGGTTTTGGCATCAGGGTAATGGTGGCCTCACAGAATGTGTTAGGAAGTGTTCCATCTTTTTCAATTTTTTGGAATAGTTTGAGAAGAATAGGTACTAAATCTTCTTTGCATGTTTGGTAGAATTCTCCAGAGAAGCCATCTGGTCCTGGACTTTTGTTTTTTGTGAGGTTTTTGATTACTGTTTCAATCTCTTTACTTGTGATTTGTCTGTTCAGATTCTCTGTTTCTTCTTGATTCATGTTGGGAGGTTGTATGAGTCTAGGAATTCATCCATTTCTTCTAGGTTCTCAAATTTGTGGGCATATAGTTTTTCATAGTATTCTCTTATAATATTTTGTATTCTGTAGTATCTCTTGTAATGTCTCCTCTTTCTTTTCTAATTTTATTTATTAGAGCCTTCTATCTTTTTTTCTTGGTAAGTCCAGCTAAGGGTTTGTCAATTTTGTTTATCTTCTCAAAGAACCTGCTCTTAGTTTCATTGATCCTTTTTACTGTTTCTTTAGTGTCTATTTCATTTATTTCTGCTCTGATTTTTATTATTTTCCTCCTCCTTCTGACTTTGGGCTTTGTTCTTATTTTTCTAGCTCTGTTAGGTGTATTTTAAGATTACTTATTTGAGATTTTTCTTGTTTGTTAAGATGGGCCTGTATTGCTATGAATTTCCCTCCTAGGTCTACTCTGGCTGCATCCCATAAGAGTTGGTATGTTGTATTTTCATTTGCATTTGTCTCCAGGTATTTTTTAATTCCTCTTTGTTTTCTTCCATGATCCAATGGTTGTTCAATAGCATGTTGTTTAGTCTCCACATATTTCTCACTTTCTCAGTTTTGTTCTTGTGGTTAATTTCTAGCTTCATAGCGTTGTGGTCAGGAAAGATGGTTGGGATGATTTCAATCTTCTTGAATTTATTGAGGCTTCCTTGTTACCCTACATGTGGTCTATCTTTGAGAATGTTCCATGAGCACTTGAGAAAAATGTATATTCTGCTGTTTTTGGATGGAATGCTCTATATATGTCTATTAAGTCCATTTGGTCAAGTGTTTCATTTAAATCTATTATTTCTTTGTTGGCATTTTTGTCAGGTTGATCTGTCCATTGATGTAAGTGGGGTGTTGAGGTCCCCTACTATTATTGTGTTGCTGTTAATTTCTCCCTTTGGGTCTATTAATAATTGCTTTTTGTACTTTGGTGGCCCTGTGTTAGACACATATATATTAATAAGTGTTATGTCCTCTTGGTGAAATGCCCCTTTTATCATTAAATACTAGTCCTCTTTGTCTCTCATTGTCTTTTTTAACTTGAAGTCTGCTTTTCTGATAAAAGTATGGCAACACCTGCTTCCTTTTCTTGGCCATTAGTGTGGAGTATTGTCTTCCACTGCTTCACTCTAAGCCTATGTTTCTCTTTGTAGCTGTGGTGTGTTTCCTGGAAGCAGCATATCGTTGGGTCTTGTTTTTTAATTCATCCAGCTACTCTGTGTCTTTTGATTGGAGTGTAGTCCATTTACATTTAGAGAGATTATTGTTATATGAGGGCTTAATGCTGCCACTTTATCTCTTGTTTTCTGGTTGTTCTATGTTTCCATTGTTTCTCTTCCTTTGTGTTTCTGACTGCCATTTTATTTTAAATTAATTTTTTTTTTTTTTGAGGAAGATTAGCCCTGAGCTAACTACTGCCAATCCTCCTCTTTTTGCCGAGGAAGACTGGCCCTGAGCTAACATCCATGCCCATCTTCCTCTACTTTAAACATAGGACACCTACCACAGCATGGCTTTTGCCAAGCAGTGCCGTGTCCGCACCTGGAATCTGAACTGGCAAACCCCGGGCTGCAGAGAAGCGGAACGTGCAAACTTAACTGCTGTGCCACTGGGCCAGCCCTGCCATTTTGTTTTGTTGGTTTTCTGAGAGGGATTTCTCAGTTCTCTCTCTTTTTGTGAATTGCGGCTTTGCTCTGTGGTTACCTTGAGAATTGTATGAAAGATGTTGGGGGTGACGTAGTCTATTTTGTTATAGCCTCTTATCTCCATTAACCTAAGCAGGTTCCTCCCCTTTCTTCTCCCCTTCTGAGTAATTACTGTTACTTATTGTTTTGTTTTTAATTTTGTGAGTTTGTGGCTAAGTTGAAGTGTTTATGATTACTTTTGATGCTTGCTTTCCCTTTCTCTTTTAAGTTGTAATTGAGCCTTTGCCTCTCTGTTCTATTAGAGAGCTGCAGGTTTCTGATCATGTCTGTCTATTTATCTCCTTGCTCAGAGCTTTGTAGACCTTTGCCTTTTTCTTGCCAGTGTGATGCCATCTTTAATTATTTCCTGTAGGGGAGGTCTAGTGGTGCTGAACTCCCTCAGCTTTTGTTTATCTGGGAAAACTTTTATTTCTCCATCATATCTGAGGGAAAGTTTCACTGGATAGAGTATTCTTGGCTGAAAGTTTTTGTCTTTCAGTATTTTCAATATATCATTCCATTCTCTCCTAGCCTGTAGGGTTTCTGCCGATAAATCTGCTGAAAGCCTGATAGAGTGTCCTTTGTAGGTTATTTTCTTCTGCCTTACTGCTCCTAATATTCTTTCTTTATCCCAAACTTTTGCCATTTTTACTGTTATATGCCTTGCAGAGGGTCATTTTGTGTTGATAAATTTGGGTGTTCGATTAACTTCATTTATCTGTAAATCTGAAACCATCCCCATGTTTGGGAAGTTCTCAGCAATTATTTCTTTGGACAAGCTCTCTGCTCCTTTCTCCCTCTCTTCTCACTCTGGGATACCTATAATCCTTATGTTTCTTTTCCTAACTGTGTCAGATATTTCTCAATGAATTTCTTCATTGTTTAAAAATCTTAGTTCTGTCTCTTCCTCCACCTATCTCTGCCACTTCCCGGGGGGCTGGTCCTTCCACCCTTAGATGTATAGCTGCATGTGTCTCTCAAGCATCGTGCTGTGCTGTGTGGGCTTCTTCTGTTGGTCAGTGAGTGTCCATTTAGTTGTAGTTCAAAAGACAAAGAGAACAGCTCACTCTGTCATATTGCTGATGTCCCTCTGTCAAGTTGATCTATTTATATTAAGTTTATTGAAAAAATATTACTTCATAACCTTATGTATTTCATGGCTTATAAGTTCATTATGTATTCAAAACCTATATTGATTAATATGTCATTTATTCTCTCCTTCAGTGACGGCCTTGATAGATTCTCAAATTTCAGTTTTTCTACTTTAAGGTCTATTATAGCTCTCAATGTCATGACAACTGCCATTCAAACATTTCTTAAATATGATCTTTAGCACACTGCTTTCTTACTTAAAATCATCAGTAGATACATTTTGTTACCATAATGTATCTTTGTGTGTGTGTTTACATGAGTAAAACTGTAATGATTGAATCTATATCTATAGGAATCTTGATTTAGATATCTGTCATTATGTCTATCTATATTTACATCTATGTCTATTCATATTGATCTAATCTATATCTGAAGTGAAACGATAAACAACCAAACTATTTATAGGTGGTTAGAAACGTTAGAGTAGGGGACGACCTTTATTTTTCCTTTATATTTGCCTGAGTTTTATGTTTATTTCAAAAAGGTATATATATTTTTGGTAATAAATAAGAAAGAAAAGGAAAAATCCATTTAAAATGTCATATTAATGCTATAATAGTGATTATCCATAAAACGTATAAAACAACTTCTGTTATAATGGTCTGTAAATAAGGCCTGGTCTATAACTAGTTTATACATAAGACCTCCTGACTTTAAATTAAGACTTTGAAGTAAGGAGCAGTCACTTCATATGAATGAGTAATATTGGTAGGAGTTTATAACATAATATTGTGGTTTTATTTCCATGAAATAAAAAAATATATATTTGTGTTCCAAAGTATGATTTTTTTCATGAACTAGAAAGCATGTAGGACAGTGTTTATTTATATGAGTATCTGGACAGATAAATCAAACAGTTAAAATTTGTAAACTCAACCTACAAAACTTTACTCTGTTATGCAATATGTATATATAATTGGATCACTTTCATTTTCTAATTATAGCAAAATACTCATATTTGTAATTGTTACATTATTGTATGTAATTTTTAGAATTTTTGATATGAGATTTAATCATTTATGCTTAGCAAAGTGTAGCTTGTAGGATACTGATTTCATGGGGCCATAGTTTGTCTTTGATACCTGACTTTTCCTGCAATTTTTCATCTTCCAATATTTTCCTTGGCATAAACTTTTGAAAGGTACTGTTTATGAAGCCACATAATAATCCATTTGACGCTTTGATTTTCTCTCTCTCTTTCCTTCTCTTTTCTAGGTCACTAGACTCAATTTAATTCAATTAAGTTTTGGTAAAGGTGATCCAAAACAAACATGTGCGCTGCTAAAGGTAGTAACATAAAAGATTTATTTAAAAAGCTCCATTCCCTGCCAATATCCTAGCTTTCTGAATATAATCGTTTCCATAATCACCATGAGTTTTCCTCCCTTTGCCTCAGTATTACTAACATAGTTTTACCACCATTAAAAAAAATGTCAGAACAACTTGTTACCTTCCTGCTGTTTACATATATGACCGTTCTTCCCCCTCCCTCTACACATTTATAGTAGTATCACCACTTTTAGTTACATTTTGGCTACATTTGTGACACATAAATATGAGTAGAAATAGGTAATATAATTGAAGTTGTATCTTTTGTTCCATGAACTAGGAACAATATGTCCTAATTCCTAATCCTATTAATATTTCTCCCCCTTGTGTCTCATTTAATTCATGAGAGTCTGTTACTGGACACATCTCTTAATTTTCAAAAGAAAAAATTAAAATACCTCTTATGCTCTATAATTTCAACTTGGTGAAACTTTTGGAGATACACTTTGAGAGCAAATTATATTTGTTGATTAGGTTCTAGCTTAAGCTATATTATCAGATTCTTCTAACTTATAATAGATTCTTATACATTGTGGGTATGCTTCTTAACCAGCTGCTGGTGTTATTGAAAACTCATTAGGATGCAGGATATGTATCACATATGCTTTGCCATATAGCCAATAAACTGAGCCAATATGTCCCTTTAGCACTACATTTGAGGTCACTTTATTTTTAAGTGAATCCAGAACTTGACATTTGCCAGTATAAACTCAGTTTAGTAATTTTGTGTTAATTTGGATCTGCAGTATATATTTAAGTAACTATTGACATTATTTAACTAATTGAATTTTCTTGAATTCCAGGATTTTAAGTTATTTAAAATTGCAGAAATGTATGCAAGGACCATCATGCATTACATAGAAACCATATGATTATGGTACTCTCCTTGAAAATAGCTTATTTCTGTAGAGTAATTGATCAATACTTGTTTTTGAAATACTGAACAAAATATTAATAAATAAAGAAGACTTTGGTGAATTTTTAATTCATGGTTATAAGAAAAAGACCTTAAATACTATATCTTCTTGTTTTCATGAGTACATAAAACTTATGAAAAATAATATAATACATGCAATGTAATTTTTATCATTTTGGACAGGAATGTGTCTAGTATATATATATATTATGTGTATATTTCTGTGTGTATATTCCTGTCCAAAATGATAAAAATTACACTATATATATTATGTATATATACGTAATATATACATGTATATGTATATATACATACACCCCCATTGATACCGACCCTGATATCAGTTTCCCTACATTAAACCCAACATATATGGGGTAAAACCAAAACACTCATTCCCAGCTTACTCTCTGTCTTCCTGGCTCCAGAATCCACTATCCCCCATGGAGACAGACACGACCAAGGACAAGCACCTGGATTCATTATCTCCTCCCCACACAGACTGATGGGAAAGCTGCTGACCAGCAAGGTCATGGGCTCCCTCCTCTCTGCAAGTAGTCTCAAGGCCAAAGACAGGCTGGTGGGAAAGCCTTCACCAGCAAGGCCATATGCTCCTCCTCCCCTACCTAAAACCCCCAATAAAAACCCTTCCTTTTAGGGGCTGGCCCTGTGGCTGAGTGGTTAAGTTCACGCACTCCACTGCAGGCGGCCCAGTGTTTTGTTGGTTCGAATCCTGGACATGGACATGGCACTACTCATCAAACCACGCTGAGGCAGCATCCCACATGCCACAACTAGAAGGACCCACAAAGAAGAATATACAACTATGTACCGGGGGGCTTTGGAGAGAAAAAGGAAAAAAATAAAATCTTAAAAAAAAAAAACCCTTCCTTCTAGCTTTTTGGGGAGTTTGGGATTTCAGAGTTAGCTACCCTCTCTCCTTGCCCAGTGCTATGCAATAATAAAATTCCTACTTTATTCCACTACACCTGGTGTCAGAGATTGTCTTGCTGTGCAACGGGTGAGTGAACTCACTTCAGGTTCGATATCACCAGTTTTATATATATATACACACACACAGAGGAATATATATTTGCTATGTACATTCCTGTATATATGTATATATTCCTGTATGTATATATAATATATAACATTATTAACTATATATTATTAATATATAAATATATTATCAATTTATTAATATATAATATATCCATTCTTGTATATATATATATATACATACATACATATTCCTGTGTGTATGTATATAACTTGTACATATATAATATATGCACTTATATACATATAATATGTGTGTATATATATGTATATATAATCTGTACATTCCTCTGTGTGGGTACATATAGAGGAATGTACACATTATGCATTTTACGTATATACACACAAACATATATAATTTTTTCCTTTTAATTTTCTTCAAAGTACTCACCACTTACAGAAATGGTGGAGACAATCATTCTAAAATTTTCCCAATATTTTACTTAAATACTCAGAAAAATGGAGAGCGTTTAAATAGAAGAGTATTAACTCAATTATTTAAGCAGAAAATGCTCCAGCTTCATACAAAACTAACTTTCCCAGTATCACTTTTTCATTCCAAGAAGATAGATGTATTAAGACCATGGTGTTTTCCTGGAAATTATGACCTAATATTTTACCTACTATTAGGAAAAATGTAAAATTCAGTTGAAAAGTTAGCAGACATACTTATTAGATATCTGTATGTGGCAGTTGATATAGTCTGTATGAACTTCATTTTTCTCACCTTTTGTCCTAGATTTATTACAGAATAAAAATCAAGTAAAAAGGAAATTTGATACTAAATTAAAAAAAACAATTTTGATTTTTCACAGTCAAAATTGCTATGAGAAACAGCTTTCATTTAGTAACAAGAGAATGAGAGACAATGAGAGAGAAGAGACCAAGAGAGCACCTATGAAAGCCAATTTTATATATTTCAATGTAGAAGTTTTTCAACACGTTTTTCCTCTTTATTCCCAATCCTGAAAAATAATTATATGTTGGAATAACTCCATTACTAAGAGATACTAAAAATTAGACTCCAGGGGGAAAAAAAAGCAAGAATGGTAACATTGGAAATATCAGGTATCTAGTTTTCTCTTTTTATTTCTTTATTGGTTGGTTGGCTGATTTTCTCTTTATTAGGACCCTGGAAGGAGATTGTTCACCCTGGAGATAATAAATTACCAAGAAAAATAACCTGTCAGTTTCTTTTATTCTGGTCATTGAAGGGCTCTGATTCTGTGTTACTGCTGAAAGGATTGTAGAGTTGGGGAGCTTTTATTTATTTCATTGTTGAATTGCTTTCTCTATAGGCCACTTAGAGAGCACTTAACAGAAGGATCCAAAGTGTGGGAGATAGCCAAATGAACTTTGACAGAGTCTCATTTGCTCCTGAACTGGACAAGCAGTTAATGGTTGGGAAAAAAGAGAAGGTGAAAGGAAACATTTACTAATAGACAGTGGAACACGTCTAAATGGGATATTTTGTAATTAAATCTCTTTGGTTTGTTGGAGTACAGAGCTAATGTCTCTGTAAGTGTGACCTCAAAATGGATCAGTTAGCCTTATACCAGAAAATATTTATTTAATTCAAATGGTTAAGGAGAAAATATGAATTTCCTGAGACGTACTGAAACTTCAACAAATTAGTGTCAAAAACACAAACTGTTCACAGTTCATACGCTTATAAAAATAGTATTGCTGATACATTTATAGATAGTTAATTACTGTATTATATGTTTCTACTGATTTTTCCAAGAGGCTATCTGAAACACTAAAACATTGTTTTTGCTACATTTTGGACCCAGACCCAAGATCATTCTCCTATGAAGCCTTTTTCCAAGGCTCTGAGAGACCCGCAGATCACATAGAAACTTCTATGGAGTATTTGTAAGAGTGTTGTATTAACTCTAATCATCTTTGCATGAGTATTCATTCTGTAGGCTACCATATAGTCAAGACACACACTATGTGAGCAACATGGAAGGTTCTGATAAGTAATTGTGGAGTAAATGCCTGGGCCTTGTTGCCTACTCAACATAAACCAATGTTCGGTTTCAAAAATAAAGCTTATCATGACTTAAATAAAAACTGTTCCCATTTTTTAAAATTATAATTATCTGAAGAAGCTTCTATGATGTAAAGAAAGATCTAATATACAGCAGGGTGACTGTAATTAATAGACTATAATTAATAGAAAACCCTGCTGAGCATGAGACAGAAAATTGAATTTAAGCTGTGGAAGAGTACTTTTAATTCTATTAAAACATAGGCAGGAGTACACAACATTTCTGGGGTAGAGGCCTCTGAATTGTGATGAATGGATGAAAGGAAGAGAACTCCAAAGACGGTGGGAAGACACATTACTCAAAGTATTTGCAATGTGAATTTACCTTTTATTGAATGAATGCAAGGTTTACACAATTGATATTAAGTAAAATGATGAGATATAATGGTGATAAGAAGTTTCCCCGTGAGGGGAAAATAGTTTTATGGATTTTAAGTGAAACAGTTGCAGTTCGAATAATGAAATCCACCTTAGACACCATATGGTTAAAAATGGTATGGATTTTGAATCATTTAAAAAAGTTTATGTTTAAGAATTATTTTTCGAATTGATAATACATCTAATCTTGGAGAAGAAGTATCTTTTGTACCTGGATTCAGTTTATAGCAATGTTGATCGGTGAATTCTTAGAGATTAACAAGGAGTTAAGAAGAAGCCAGGATGGATTTGTTAAAAAATGAATGACATCATTTGATATTTTAATAAGAAACATCCTTGCAGCCAAAATAAAAGGGGGTGTACAATTAGCGCGTGAATCTAGCTCTGTCCACACAACACTATTTAAGTAAATCAGCCAAGCGTCTTTAATGGTCCTTAGATTCTGTTGTTTTGCTGCATTTCTCCTGTGGCCTATTACATTCTATCATTAGGCTCTTGATTTCATTTTGATTGGGTGAGAGCTCAGAGGTATGGGGAGTGCAAGGTACAGATGCTTCCATAGGCTTTCCCAGCCAAATATATTCAGGGAATCAAATAGCATATGGATACCAAAATGAAATTCTGGATTTTCTTTTTTAAACGTAGTTTGAACTTGATGTGGAGTAAGCACTAATTAAATCATGGGTAATGTCAAACTTCAAAATGTTATTGTGGATTTCCATTTACAGAGGACCAGACCGATTGAAAAAATGATGTTCAGACAATGCATATAGGTTCAGAAATGGGAGTTCAGGGCAGGTCCCTCAAATAATTAAGGAGGCATCAATAGCAACAATGATAGATGGTGACGTAGTAGAAAATTCTGTTCCAATTAATGACTTAAAATGTTCTTGTTTTCCTTGAAAAAGATATAAATGCTTTGAAATATAGTCTCATTGAGAAAAACTTTATTAAGCAAAGAACTCTGCAACACCATTAGTAACTTCAAGGAATGCATGGTCTATTTAGGAAAGAAACTAGAAAATTATATTATAACATAATATATAATATAATAATATAATATAATAATAAAATAATATAATAGTAATTTTAGAAAGGAAACAAAGAATGCATTCCTAATACGAAGGATGAACATATTGCTGACAGGCAAAAACTAAATAACAAGAAAATATTTGGATTAAGTAGGGAAGGATAGATGGTATGTTATCAGGCAGAAATGTGGGTGTGCGGTAGGAACGTGTAGGCTGGTGTCAGTATCTTTAAATTTAAGGAAAAGAACCGTAGACAATTTTGTTCTTAATTCCCTGTGAATTGTTCAAAATGTTTAAGCAGGAAATGACATGATAACGTATGCTCATGAGAATTGTGAAGGAAAATAGCCACAGGCATGATGTGTGCTGTATTGCTAAGCTTAACTGTGAGTCTGGGAGTCTTCTCTTCTTACACACAATACAGTCATGCAAACCTTAATTAGAGGGACAGGGTCTGAGAAATGTGCCATTAGGAGATTTTGTCATTGTGTGAACATCATAGAGTGGTTTTGCCATTCTGTGAACATCATAGAGTGTACTTACACAAACCTAGATGGTATAGCTTACTACACACCGAGGCTATACGGCACTAATCTCATGGGACCACTGTCATATATGCGGTCCATCGTGGACCAAAATGTCGTGATGTGGTGCAGGACTGTATTTACTTTTGACAAGTTATGGCAAAGGCATTCATTTTATTTGAGAAGAAATATATCATGAGGAAGTTGCTAAGATTCTGGTTTCCAGTTCTCACTCCTCTACTTCCTTGCTGTGAAAACCTGACACACTAAGCTCTTCTAAAGCTTCGGTTACTGTTTGTCTGATAGGGACAATAACACCACACACCCAGTGGGATCCTGGGGGTATTCCCTGAGATATATGGTGTTAAGAATAGGTCTGCTGCAGTTCTTTTCTTTTTGGGAGGCTTGTTTTTATTTGAGGTCCTCCTACCTTCCTGTTGCTGCTTTGGGCTCATGCCTGGAAGTACTTTCTATAGCCTTTATTGTCCTGGCACCAGGTTATATGTTAGCATTCATATTCCTACAGTAACACCCACAATGTACGTATGTCACCATCTTCCTGCCTTCTCTTTAGTGATTCACTGGAAATAGCACAATGCTCTATACACAATATAAGACAAGATAAATTTATGATATTCCACATGTAATCTTATCTATAGCTACATCTATTATATATACAGCTATGTAAGCGGAAAATATATATTTATTTATAAATTGCGTAAACTATGTAAACATGAACAGAGATATCTGTTTATTCAAATGCATTTAATTATATATGGCTTGTAATTATACATGATTAACTAAACATTAACTATATATAAGTGCAATTATATATTGTTACTACATTATAACACATATACAACTATATATATACCCACTTATAATGATATATTATTTATAAGTATGTAATAAATTTGTATGTTAATTTAAATATTTATAACTACTTCAATAAACCATAAAATTACATTTCTATTATATGGTATATTTTAACATTTATTATAGTGTATTACATATGTGCAATATAAAATATATATTATAATATGTGTAGTAGCAAATATCATAATATATATTGGATAAACACATTATGTAAGATAAAATTATATCAAACGTGGAACCTATTAATAAAACAAACAATTATAACTATTATTTACAAATAGCACTACATAAGTATATGTGTATTTATATATAATATATGAGAGTGTAAATATGAATAATTATATAATTCACATATAATACACACAGGCACACATGTCTAGGTGTGTTCCAAAGATATGCTGTTGTGACAACACGAGTGGCAAATGGGGTCAATCAGAAGCTGCATATTCAGAACCCTAATATAATGGGTTATGCTGGCAAGAACACAGGCAGTTGCTACCTAATGTAATATGGTCTTGATGGGAGAATTATAAGGCACTGTGGGAACATATGAGTCCTTTTCGCATAGCCCACTTAACTTCCTATCATATTTTAGCAGATAAGATGGACTCACAGCAACATTGGGGACTACTCCTAAGGACATCAGGAAGAATCAGATGTGTAGGGGACAGAGGAAGAAGAGCACAAGTGTCCATAATTATGAGGACCTAAAGAAGGAAGATGGGTGACAGGATGCAACAACAGACACACACTTCCTGGCCGTTTTGTTCCCCTTATTATTTTTAACTCTGACCTCTATAAGACATCCTCAAATCTGTGAGCCAGAAGAATCTCCCCTGCTCTAACTTCTAGCCAGTACATGCAACACACTTTTCAATGTCTTTCCATGATTTATGTTTTCAAACTCCGCAAAAAAGAATTTCAAAGTCAGGAAAGATGGGTCCACCATCCCATATATGAATCCTTAAATATGTTTTAGAATTCGAAACAATCTTCAACTTCAAATAATTGATACACCATATATAGTAGAAAAAAAAGTTTTTCTTTGAAAAACTCAGTGGCACAATATTGATGTGTTTTCCAGGATCCATAGTTGCCAAAAGATATATCATTACAGTATCAATGAGATTTTTAACTTCATGATAACCACTTGTTCCGCTTCGGCTGCCCAGGGTTTGTCAGTTCGAATCCCTGGTGCGGACATGGCACCACTTGGCATGCTGTCTGTGGTAGTCATCCCACGTATAAAGTAGAGGAAGATGGGCACAGATGTTAGCTCAGGGCCAGGCTTCCTCAGCAAAAAGAGGAGGACTGGGCAGTAGTTAGCTCAGGGCTAATCTTGCTCAAAGAAAAAAAAAAAAACAGAAAGAATTCTGTAGCAGCAGGTGTCACCCTGACTCCTTGATCTCTCTTGAAAGCGCCCCACTTCCTGCTGGTCTTGTGAGCAAGTTAAAGAAACTCTGTGAATCCTTTTGTGGTAGAAAAGAATCACTCCTTCGTATATCACGTATGAAGCAAAATGTCTTTAAAGTGGCATATGTGTGTTTTCTGTGTATGATTTTCATTTTAAATATTCAGTTTCCATTAACCACAAAATTGTCCCCATAGTTTTCAATTCAATACCAAGAAAAACGGCATACATACATACACACATAAAACTATTTTCATCATAGTAACTCAAGGAATTATAGTTATATTAACTAAAGAGAATTTATTAAGGAATTTTGACTTTCTCATATGTGGAGGCAATATCAAACCTTGAAAAGCATTTGATGCTTTAATATAATATCTAAGTTATTGAAAATCAATTTCCAAATGATATTATTTTATAATTATGTTTATATAGTTTATTCAATGTGTAATTAAATATTACATATATTTTCCACTCATATTACATAGATGTAGTTATAGATAACATTATATATGGAATATGGTTTATGGCATATCATAATAGTTATTTTTAAATTCATTTTCAATGAAGAAAATAAGAAATATATATATTTACATATATATGTGAATACAAATATATGACAGATATAATTGCTACTCACCTGAAAACTACAAGTAGCTGCTTGATTTATTTGATGTATATAGTTGTCCCAGCCGTACCAGCTGTCCCAGCAGCACTAATATTATTAGTGGTAAATAAATTAGTGGTAAGGATCTGGGGAGCTGTTGGATGTTAATAGTGTTCTATTTTTATTTTTATTTATTTTTTATTTATTTATTTATTTATTTTTTTAAAGATTTTATTTTTTCCTTTTTCTCCCCAAAGCCCCCCGGTACATAGTTGTGTATTCTTCGTTGTGGGTTCTTCTAGTTGTGGCATGTGGGACGCTGCCTCAACGTGGTCTGATGAGCAGTGCCATGTCCGCGCCCAGGATTCGAACTAACGAAACACTGGGCCGCCTGCAGCGGAGCGCGCGAACTTAACCACCCGGCCACGGGGCCAGCCCCAATAGTGTTCTATTTTTAGATAAGTGCTTTTGGTGAAAGGTTGGTCAGTGATAGGTTTATTATTACAAACTTCTCTGGGCTTCAATATGTCAAGCTACATTGTAAATCCCCATGTGGGACATACATTATGCAATATATATAAATGTGTGTATATATATATATATATTTGATAGAGGAAACATGTTCTTGCAAACTATCTAAATAGGTTAGTGTTCTGCTGAATATTTTAAAGAAAATTTACGTAAATGAATCCCTGAGGTTGCAAAATGATGTTTCTGTGAACATAGTCCAATGCACTAATATTTAGTAACCACTTCTCCTGTTATTTACCCTGGCTGCAACCACAGAGATATAATTACTGTTTTTGAGGAATTCACTCACTAGCAAGTATCACAAAGTACCTAAAGTAAACCCTCTTGCAAATGGAAAAGGTGCTTCTGCTTACAAGCAAACCTGGACAGTATCTTGAAGTTGCTAATGAACCTCATTCTGTGCTTCTCTCCAAAAGAAAGTTGACAATGTTCATTTTTTAAGCGCTACTTGTCAATACATAGGTTCTCTGTTTTGAAATCTAGATATATCGTGTACCTTCAGTCTTGTGTCTTAAGCCTCCTTTTGCAATACATTATTTGAACCTCTTAATGGATTTTTCTTAGCATATAATATTTTTGGCTTTGTAACTGAAAATGGTCACCACTTTTCCTCTCAACCAACCCTCTGCTATTTGTTTAACCCAGATCCAGAATGAATGGGATCCTTGCCTTAATCCCTTCATGCAGAATCCTGTCCTGCCTGTAAATCTTGTTTCTTTCAGCTGACTCTTTCTCTAGGACCTGGCTTTCTGGTGAGCTTAGTTATCATGTCCTGGGGATCTTGCTTGGTTTATTTGCTGGGCATCCTGCAAACCTCTCTGGAGAAGCTCCAGTCCTTGGAAAACTGCCTACTCTTCCTGCGGTGGCCAGGAGGTGGCGCGAGCACATCGTGTTTTTGATACAGATATTGTTTGGGCTCCGGGCCACTCCTGGGTTGAGCTTCCTAGCTCTGCTGCTGTTCCAAATTTCAAAATCTGCACCAAGAGGAAAACACAAATTAGAACTAGGAATCTTGTCTCTGGGAAACAGTGACCCTCCTGGTTCACCTAAGGCAAGGGACCCTCTCTGTTTCCCCTGGTCAAGGACCAGGCTTAGAAGACATATATTATAAAGATATCTGTAAAATGTTCATTCTTCCAAACCAAAAAAATGTAGCATATTCTTTCATGACATTAATATTTAACCTATTTCAGAAGTTTTACATGTATTTTCAGCCATGGGGTCGTTTTGGGGATCTTTTTGAAATTTTTCTTTGTTTTTTCTGGGATATAGAAATACAATCTTATTCATGATCTTGCAGAATCACTTAGTAATTCCAATGCTTTGTCTGTAAAATCTTTTAGATTTCTATGTACCCAATTATGTTATCTGAATAGTGGAATTTTTATATCTTGCTTTCTAATACATATGGATAGCATTTTGTATTATTTTGTTAATAAGGGAATCTAAAACAATGATAAATAGAGTGGTTCAGTCCTTTTTTAGTGATTTAAAAAAACATATTTCACCATTCATTGCAATATCTGAATGCAATATTTTGCAGACAGTCTTTATTAGAATAAGGGAAGTATTTTCCATCAGTATTTTGCTAAAAGTTATTTTTAAAATCATAAGTGGCTATTGAATTTTATCATTTTCTCAATTCGTAAAAATGACCATATCTTCATTTTCCCTCTTTCAGTTTTCTTTTTTATTATTATATTACATCGATTCCATTTTAAATGGAAATCAATCTTTCAAGTGGCAGTGACAGTTTAACTTGTATCAGACATTTCATGCACCCAGTAACAATTGTAAACCAAATACAAACAACTCTTTGAAGCAATTGAAGAATGACCCAAAGCACACCAAATCTGGGCAGATGTTGAGTCTTGACATAAGGGGACGCAGTGGGTGAATTACACCTTTTTATGCAACTACAGAAATACTGTTAAAAAGCTACAGATAAATAGACAAATGAAAATGAAACATTAAACATTACTTGATTGGCCTAAGGGATGTTAGGAAGGTGTCCAGGGAGTAATGTAATCAGTGGGGCAGAAGAACAGAATCAATGAGCAAATAGAAACAAAAAGAAAAATACCAGACTTGCACCCACCTGAGTAGTTAACTGCATTAAATATAAATGGACTAAACACTCCAATTAAGAAGCAGAAATTGTCATTTCTGTCATGAGGAAGACTCAATTGCATGTTTTCTAATAGAAATGCATGGCATCTTTTGCTCAACATAATATCTTTCTGAGGGATCCGGAAAGTTACCCATCTTGGTAAGTTCTATTTTATTGCTTAGTATAACTCCATTATATAAATATACCATATGTTTTGGTCCATTCTCCTGATGTTGGATATCGGGTATTTCCAATTTGAGGCTGTTGTGAATGAACTTCAATGGGCATTTATGAACAAGTGTTTTTGTGGACATATTACTTGAGTCCTCTTAGATAAATAACTATTCTCAAAAGCCAGTCTCAGTTAAATTGGTCCAGCAAAATAAAATATTTATGACCTTACATAGCATCTATAAGCAGCACAAACCATGTGGTATTTTGGAATATATAAAAAATGCTTAATATTTCCTTCAGTTTTTTTATTAATCATCCTGCAAGATATTAGATAGACTTAGATATCATGCAAGATCGTTTTTTTTAAGAAGGATTTTGTTTTTTTAAAGTTTGGCTCCTGAGCTAACATCTGTTGCCAATCTTTTTTTATTTTCTTCTTCTTCTCCCCATGTCCCCCCAGTACATAGTTGTATATTCTAGTTGTAGGTCCTTCTGGTTCTGCTATGTGGGATATCAACTCAACTTAGCTTGATGAGTGGCACTAGGTCCCCGCCCAGGATCCAAACTAGCAAAACCGTGGGCTGCTGAAGTAGAGCACGCAAACCTAACCCCTCGGCCATGGGGCCATCCCCTATGCAAGATCTTAAACCCAAACTGATATTAAGAGTTTTGTCTAAGTTATATGACTAGCATTCAGAAATAACGCTTTGTTTAAGCACTCATTTTTCACCATTTTTATCATTTTAAAGTGTACAATTTGGTGGCCTTTAGCACATTCACAATGTTGCACAACTATCACCTTTCTCTAGTTCCAAAACATCTCATCCTCCCAAAAGGAAACTCACATCCATTAAGCACCCCCAATTTCCCCTTCCTCCAGACCCGTGACAACCAATTCCATGCCTAGGTATATACCCAAGAGAATTGAAAACAGGTATTCAAACAAATACTTGCACGTGATTGTTTGTAGCAACACTGTTTACAATAGCCCAAAGGTGGCAACAACCCACACAACCATCAAGGTATGATGTATAAAGAAAATGTGGTGTATCCATACCATGGACCATGAAGTGTATATTTTTTATTCATTCTTGATTCTTTTGTTGTTTCTTTCTTACACACTTTGTCTCAGAGGGTGTGCCAGTGAGGAGGCTTAGAAAACATGAATGGGAAGATGTCAGCAAACATGGAGTTTAAGGCAGAGGAAAAAGTAAACTTGCAGGACATATAAAAATAGATGGAGGACCTAGGATGTCATGGAACAATGAAGGAAGAAACAAATTAAACCAGAGATGTAATGAGCAAATGATTATAGAAGACACACTCAGCATGACTTTCAATTGTTTGCCCAGTGTCACTCACAGCCCTCTCAAGTAGGATCATTTAGTTATTGAATCCCAGACACCATTGTATCAGGCAAGAACGAGAATTGCATGCAAATGATTGTATCTCATGGAAAACAGTCTCCAAGGGTGCAAGCCAGTGAATTTGCAGCACAAAATGCCCAAGTTTGACATAATTCCAGGGCATTTGAAATCGTACACAAGTGAGAGCTAATGACTGTACTACTTTCAATCAAAATTTGTGTAATAGTAATATTTTGATGTTTCTGTTCATCAGGATAATAATATATTTTATTTTTCTCAACATTATTTTTAAATTTCATGGTAATGAAATGTACATCTTGAATATGCTTTTCTAAGGAATGGATTATAGTATTGACTTAGCTTAGTTCAAAATAATAGCTTGACCTCTGGACTCTTCAGAGTCACATTCAAAATATCTTTAATGCTCTTACCATTTGAGTAACTTTCATTTTTTTCTGTATCTATAGAATCTAATAAATTAATGTGTTTAAATCTGTTTTAAACTCACACATTCAAAGGCAATGCTATCAGATAGTAGGGGAAGGCTGACATCCTCTGTGTTTATACTTTTAATTATAGAGAAACTGAGAAACTCGGACACCACCAAATTGTTAGAGGCAGAAATTGAAATATAAGGCAGCCAGGATGATCTGAGTCATTTTAGTTCTCAAATTTAGAGTATAGCTTAGGAGCTCAGCACTTACTGTTCTGATTGGAGCATGCTAATTATCATTTATGTATCTGCTGCTTTTTTCTGTGAAATAAAGGTAATAATAAAGACCCTATGATGGATTTATTGTGAGAATGAAATAAGCTGAGACTTGTATAATCATTATGAGGAGGCATGGCAAATAGTAAGCTACAATTAATAACGTTAAATTATTTAAAAATATTTTTAGCTTTGACACAAGTATTCACAAGGATTGGTTGAAATTATAACACGATATAACCCCTCAAGAAAAGACAATTTAAATGCAATGGGAAATTGCTAAAATTATTAATTAAAAATAATTAATTGGTGATAACCAGGGTATATAATCCACTTTTTCATTCCGTTTGCTAAGAATCCTGTGTGGTAAGAATTAAAAGAAAATATAGGAGGGGAGGTAACCTTCCCTGGTCGTAGAATTGGTACATGCTGCCAATTTGGCTTTAGGTTCTTCAAACTATTGTCTAGTGAGAAATAAGCACCCCCCAGGATGACTCAGCTCATTTATAGAAAAGGTACACCAAGAAAAAACAATTTATAAAAACAAATAAAATGGCTGTAAAAATAAAGGAAATAGTTTAGAACTGTGGACAGATGGGTGTGCGTGTTTGCTTGTTTGTTATTTTTGCATCTTCTAGGTGCTAGAGTTCCCAAGAATTATCTGGTGACCAATTATAGTCTTTCTAAGCATTTATGAAACACAGTATATAGAATGTCTTCCTCTGTGTACTGGTGCACATTTCCTTTCTATGGAATCACAGGAATGCCCATGCCTATTCTTGATCAGTGAGAGTGTTTCTTCCCATCCACGTCTTATGGGTCTCCTGTTCATATATGCAACAACTAGCCATGTGGAACAACTCAACTTTATCAAGAATATGTTGTGTTCTTTCTCATCTGGGTAGCTTTACACATCCTCTTCCTCAGCATTCACCTGCGTCTTCATCTGAACAACTTCCTCAATATTTCAAGACCAGCTCCACTGTCATTCCCTGCGTGAATCCTTTCTAGGATCCCAAGGGAAAGTAACTTCCTCTCCCATTTATGCTTCCTTAGCGGCTAAATCTTTTGTTGTGTGTACTTTTAACGTACTTTGTCTTACAGTCAGCAATATGTGAGGTGACATCTGTAAGTCAACCTCTAAATATTTCATCTGTTCTTATAACTTTAAGTCATGAAGCAAATCAGAGAAACTTGGCATATAGTACAGAACAAGCACGGCAACTAAGAGCAAACTTCAGATGTGCAAAATATCAGGGCAGGAGATGTAAAATATTGGGAAAGACAATCATAGATAGATCTTTGTGTTTAAACCATCACCTTAGTCCATTCTACAGGAAGTTATATAACTGATAAAACATCTGTGAAACTCTTGTTTTCTGAGTCACAAGAGGACCTGTAGAAATGCAGAAAGCTGCCATATTTCATGTCATTATGAAATTACATCAAGAGATAAAAGCTTTCAGCTGCTGTGGGAATACACTTAGGCTCCTAATGTGGTAATAATGAATGGAGTTAGGATTTAGAGATGTGAATGACTGCCAATCCAGGGATATGATATACAGAATTTCCCAAAGGAGTTTGACGAAGAGCCACTTCTCTGAAGAGCATCTTAAAGAATTTTTTTCTGTGGAATCTATGTTAAGATACACTGACGTAAACTTACCTGTTAGGAGTTTAAAAGAATGAGTTTACATGAAAAAAAGTAAATTCAATAGCTGTTGTTGAACAATTCATGAGGGAAAAGCATTATCTTTCTCAGTGCTGGTGCTATGATGTTGATGTGTTTCAATGAAACTTGTCTCAAAGTGTATATAGTCTAGCAAGGAAATAAATGTATAAACAACAGCTTATAAATGACCCATGGACAGCGGCAAGGGTTTGATGCTCTGAGGATATATATTTTATATCCATTGATTAGTATTCTATACATTGTATGATTAAGTTCTTAATACCAGAGGTGCCTATGACTCTGTGTATAATAGTTTCATCACCGCCATATGTGCTTCATAACTCATAGACAATTTTGAGCCTTAATTCCTTTCAAAAGCAGTGAAGCATAAGGCATTACTTGAGTCTCCCACATGGGCTGGCGCTCGTCATAATCATGTTATTTTGTGGAAAAGTCATAACCCCAAATTATGATGCTCCCTTAACGCAATTTAAGACAGGGAAACTCTATAAATTTTAAAGACAATATTCACGGGGCATTCTTCCTTTATTTTCTCAATTTATTTCCAATCTGATTGAGATTACATAAAGTCCAATCCTTGATCATTTTCTCCAACTTCATTTCATGTTTTCATTTCCACTTATCATCTCTTCTTGACAAATTTTTATTTGTCTTATCCTGGTCTTGTATGTTAAACACCTCTAAATGGATTTACTTTGATTTCTCAACTGGCTCTCTCTGCCCTCTCCATCAACCCTACCAACCAATTCCAGACCCGCTCTCAATTTTGCCCCAATAATCTGAATTCCACTTACGTCCATCTACTTATACGTAAGTGATGCATTTTTACATAGACTACTAGACTAAGATTTTTTCTTAAGGTCTCTTTTGCTTCAAGCTCAAGAAACAAACCACCGCTAAGGGTTTTGCATAACAAATAGCAGCCTTCTAGATGGCTTTTCACTTAATTACTATAAGTAGATTTCCATTTGTTCCTTTAAGTCTTGTTTTTACTGTGCTTATTGTGGATGTACACTGTATTTGACACAGCAAACCGCAGCTCCCTTGAGTGGCGAGTGCCTCATTAAGCAGGAATTGGCATGTTTGGTTCAGTTAAATCTTGTTGCAATATGTTTTATTTGTATATGCTACTGTCCCCCTCCGTGAAATGATTTCCTGATTTTTTTTTTAACTATGCCACTGATGGGGCTGGCCCCATGGCCGAGTGGTTAAGTTCGCCTGCTCTGCTGCAGGCTGCCCAGTGTTTCTTCAGTTCTAATCCTGGGCGCGGACATGGCACTGTTCATCAAACCACGCTGAGGCGGCATCGCACATGCCACAACTAGAAGGACCCACAACGAAGAATATACAACTATGCATTGGGGGGCTTTGGGGAGAAAAAGGAAAAAAAAATAAAATCTTTAACCATGCCACTGAAAGAGTTCTGTTTCCATGGTATGGATCATTCTGATGGCAAACTAAATATGCTTCTCACCATGAGGACTTAATTAATGTGTTCTGTTCCTCTGGAAAAAAGAGAGACTCTTAACTCTACTGAAGAACAAGGTAGCTTCCTGCTGTCTGAATGATAGTGGAACTGAATATGGTCTTTAGACTTTGTGCTTTAGTGTACAACTGCACCTCCTCCATTTGACTCTCAATGCAAGCAGTCTTCCAGCACCACATTGACCCTCTGTAGGGTCCCGTACCGGCTCTCAGCTGCTGTGCCATCTTTGATTGCCCCAATGTTACTGCAAGGAGATTTAGACCTCCCACTCAGTATAACAGATATGCGGAATGAAGGGATGTAACAGGGAGTTCTACCATGATGGAGCATAATAGGATGCCTCCTAGATTATATCTTCGACTGCCTGTCTGAGACTGAGTCACCTTCACCAACACATCTCTGCTGCTGAGTACTAATCTATTGAGATGGTTTTGACGTCATTTGTTTACCAAAGACATATAAATACCAGGAAATTTGAACAAAGCATCAATTTTCTTCATTGTAGTATGTTTCCACAACATGTAAATTTTATGTTCCTGGAAAAATGTATCAGTGTATTAGCTGTATCAGTGCCTTTTATAATATTTTCTTCGAGCATGCCTGTTTACTCAGCCAACTCTCTAAACTTCTCACAGTCATCCTCACTGATATATTTTTCTCTGCCTGAAAATCATAGAAGGAAAGTCAGAAAGGGTTGTTCTAGTGTGTGCTTTCCAACACCACCTAGCAATTCTCCAATTCTCAGCACACACTGACTTGATGTCCTCAAATTTAACTCAATTCTGACTCTACCTGGATAGACTGTCAGATCCCATAGGTTAAGGGCTCAATCCTACAAGACTGCCACTCTCCCCTACACTTAAGACATCAATCACAAGTCCAGGTTGTCACATGTGCTTCTGACCAATGGGCTATAAATCAGAGGTTCTCAAGACCCCCTCCTCAGTTTCAATTACTTTGCTAGAGCAGCTCACAGAACTTAAGAAACCAGTTTACTTAGTGCTTTTCAGTTTATTACAAAGGATATTAAATGATATGAATGAACAGCCAGATGAAGAGATACATAAGACAAGGTCCAAGAAGGTCCTGAACCACAGGAGCTTCTGTTCCTGTGGAGTTTGGGATGTGCCACCTTCCTAACATGTGGAAGCGTTCTGGTTCATTAACCTGGAAGCTCTGCAAATTCCCTCCTTTTGGGTTTTTTGGAAGCTTCATTACTTAGGCATGATTAAATAACTCGCCACTGGTGATTGAACTCAATCTCCAGCCCCTTCACCCCTCTCCCTTCTTTGGAAGTCTGGGTGGTGGGACTGAAAATCCCAACCCTTTGTTTCCCTGGCAACCAGCCCTCATTCTTAGGGGGTTTCAGAAAGTCACTTCATAAACATAAACTCTGGTGTGGTTGAAAGGGGATTGCTATGAATAACAAAAGATGTTCTTTTCACTTTTATCCCTATTATCACTTAGTGCTACTGTACCAGGTTTGGTTTTGCCCATCCCACCGCCTGGAAAGCTAAACACTGAGATGACAAGATTGCAGCAGAGAGAGGGTTTTACTCACAAGGCAACCATGTAAGGAAGCAAGAACATGAGTCTCAAATTCGCTTCCTGGAAAATAGGGACTGTGGGATATTTATGGGGTAATGGGCAAGGTGGTCTGAAATGTGGAGATAGATAATTGGAAGTGAGGAGAGGTGAAGTAATTGATGGATTGCACAAGCGTGGTCAGACTCCATGCCTCTTCATAGGATGCATGTTCACAAAATGGTGGCTTGAGCATGATCTGAGGGTGGGGTTTTTAGCCTCTTAACGTCAGAAGGTTGCATATGGGAAATCTTTGTGGGCCCAGTTGATAAGTTGGTGGTCTCAATCAGCCTGAAGTGGATAGGGCGTTCTAATTCCTGAAAAATAGCTCACATACCCCTTACCATGGTGATTCAGGCTCCAGGGAGATTTTACCTATAGGAACCTAGTGGGAGTCAGATAGCCTGTTTCCTAAACAGCATAGATAACAATGGGTGGGTTAAACTATAATCAGTAGCTATAATCAGAAGCTATGATCAGGAAAAAAAGGAAAAAAAAAACCTTTAGTTACTAGCTACTTAATCATCAACAGCTAACTGTTTGCCAGTTTCCTTAGGAAATTCCAAGGATTTTAGGAGCTCTGGGCCAGAGATGTGCCATGAAAGGGCCAGAAATGGGTACGAAGACCCCATAATATATCATATCATTTCTTATTATAAATCACAATATAACCATTGCCCATTAGAATCCATATGAACTTCTGAATAGGCTAATGAGCTGAATGAATGTGGAAAGCAGATTTTACTTGTCAGAATCCACATATTTCTCAAGTCACAGATGTCAGTTCCCTAGGACTGCTCAGGAATTTAAAGACAAATTTAATCTGTGACCATGAATTTGCCTACATCAGACGCAAGCTCCAAAGGCACCCCAGGGGCACCATGAAGGTAGAGTCTGAGCAGTTGTAATCCCAAAACGTAACTTCTCCTTTGCCCTCTGCTACACCCTGATATTCAAATCTTGTTTCCTACCCAAAGGAACCCAAAAAGATAAGTTGATTATTCCATCAGTAATATTAGCATTGTCATGCATGGTGGCAGGAGAAACATTATGTACAGTTGATTCTCATTATTAATAGTAGCTATGTTCTATAAAGTCCCTGCAAACCCTGAATTGGCAGGGACTAAACCATAGCCCCTGGGAGAAATACATGGAAATGCAGGGCTAGGTTCCTTGGAGCCTCTGGTCAGGACATTTTCATCAACTGATCAATACATAACTTTGTTTTATGTGTTTCTTTTGAAAGACATTTAATATGTATTTTTGATTCATTGAAATTGAACTCATGGACAACACAGAAGCTCATCTAACACAGGTATTTTCTCTGTTAAGCGCATGACAACTTTCTTGCCCTTAGGAATGCTAGACAGCACTTCAGCACTATTCTTGGAGTCCTTTTTAAACAGTGAAATCTTCAACCAAATGCACAACAATGTGAAAAGCGTGGCACTAAATAGACCACAGATAGTTTCAGTAAGAAGCTGAAACAGGAAGACAGAGCATGGTCTTGCTTGACCTCAGTTGGGAACATGAATGTGGGGCAACTCAAATGCTTTGCCGTTCTGCACACATCCATGAATGAATGAAATCTCCCAGGTATTGATTTTGCAGATGCAAATAAACTTACTGAGTTTGCAAATGCAGAATCTGTGAGTAATGAGGATTGATGGTATTTTGTCAAAGACCAGCTCCATTCCCATTCCTTCTACTATTAACCTTATACTATAAAGTCTGTAATATATCTCCCTGAGACCCATGTGGGTATATGGAAAGAAGTGTCCCTCAGGAGGAGAACAACGGGTATAATGGACAATATTTGATTCTGGTTCAAGTACAAAACCACAAGTTCAAGTTGGAGTCACTGTTGTAACTCTTGCAATAAAATGACAGGTTTGAGGATGAGCTAGATGCAGTTGTGAATGGCAAATTGTTCTGTTGGGTTCCAATTTTCCACTCCAGAATTCAGTTAGGTGACACTACCCACATTTACCAGGACAAGGCATGCAATAGGAGAGTAATTCATGTGGGTATGAGAGGACGACCTCCTGGATCCTTATAAGAATATTCAGAACAAATGCACATAAGTTTTTAAAAAGTCTTCTCTTCAATCCTGTCATGGTCACCTTTCCCTGTAGCCCTGACTCAAATAAAGGCTTAGTCCCCCTGTGTGTTCACTTAACTATAGATATGAACATGCATATTCATTTTGTCTTAAGATCCCTGACAAGACAACTGTTTACTCTCCAGAGGTTGGCTGTTAACCACACCAGTGGTATCCAGCGTGTGGGTGGTGTTGCCTTTCTCATTCCTGTTGACTGTATATATTACCAAGAAATCCTTTGTTGAATGAATGATGCAAGTCAACTTTGGCTGCTGTGAGAGAAAGGAAGTAGAATATTTATCACTTGAGTGGATTTATTTCACTTTGACTTTCTCATATTAGACATGTTGTTAACCATCTCTGCATCTCAGTCTCATCTCTCTCTCACTGTCTTTCTCCCTCCTATCATCCCTCCCTCTCTCCTTCTCATCTCACTCCAGGAAGTCTTAGAATAAATTATGAGAGAGACAACACAGGGGAGTTTTCTATTCAGAAATTTCTTTAAGTGTCAGGAGCCTTATATGTCATATTATATAATGATATTTTCAATATTTTCTACATTTTTTAATAACAACGGAATTACAAAGACCTTGGAGCCATGTGGGATATTGCTTTAGTAAATGCAAGCACAGTCTCCTACTCTCTGCAAGACATTCTTCTGGTCACTGTTATGTTGTTACTGCATTTTGTTCTCATTGCAATCCAGGAAATGTAGTTAAACTTAACAAAAATAAGATACTAGGTACTTAAAATAAGTACTTAAAAATAAGGTACTAGGTAATAGGTACTAAGCTAATTTTGTTTGTGAGAATGCTAACATTGGGGAAATTTAAACAAATTCCTTGATTCCCCGTGTCTAGGTATCGTGAAAACTGGTGCAGGATCTACCATCTGGATTGTCAAAGACCTGTGCTATCCACCTGCCTCCTTGCAGGGAAACATAAACATTTCCTAACTTACTCAACTAAAGGCCCATCTTTCTTACGTATAGTCACACAATAAAAGCCTGCAATGAATGAGCCGCTAGACTTTGTCTTTCAAATCTGTCCATCCTTTTGTTCCACTGAAATCCTTCCAACAAGCAGTAAGTGAAAACAGCTCTGTTTTTCACATCCCTAGCCTCATATGAAGATCTTATGCAAACCCATTCTAGAGTTTTATACCTTGAGATGCTCTGGGGAAATGTAAGCCCTCAGTTAAATTGAACTTCTGGGATGTTACTGTCCACACATGTGGTAATGTGGTTTAACAGAGGATGGAATATGGAGAACTGGTTCTAAGAAGAATTCTTTATGTTTTTTTTTTTTTTTTTTGATTAGCCCTGAGCTAACATCTGCTGCCAGTCCTCCTCCATTTGCTGAGGAAGACTGGCCCTGAGCTCACATCCATGCCCATCTTCTTCTACTTTATATGTGGGATGCCTGCCACAGCATGGCTTGCCAAGCAGTACCATGTCCACATCTGGGATCCAAACCAGCAAACCCTGGGCCACCGAAAGTGGAACGTGCAAACTTAACTGCTGCACCACCAGGCCGGCCCCCTAAGAAGGATTCTTAAATCTAAGGCACAGTACTTGATCTGACTGTTCTCTTGTTGTATATCAAAGCAATTGCTGGCTATTTTTGATACCTCATATAAGTAGAATATAAATCATGCAGTATTTGTCCTTCTGTGACTGACTTATTTCACTTAGCATCAATGTCTACAGGTTCATCCATGTCATATGTGTCCAAATTTCCTTCTTTTTAAAGGCTGAATAGTATTCCATTGTATATATATGCCCATTTTCTTTATTCATCCATCAATGAACATTTATGTTGTTAGCATATCCTGGCTATTGTGAATAATGCTGCAATGAACATGGGAGTTCAGGTAGCTCTTCGAGATCCCAGTTTCAAAAGAAAGAATGAGTGGAATGGTGGTTGCCAGGGAATGAGGGAGACAGAAATGGAGAGTTGCCATTCAACAGGTATATAGTTTCATTAAGCCAAGATAAGTAAGTTCTAGATATCTACTGTATGGCATTGTGCTTATAGTTAACAGTACTGTGTTGTGCACTTAAAAATTTGACAAGAGGGTAGAACTCATGTCACATGTTCTTACTAGCTGTTGCTGGAACTTGGTTTGAGTAGATTATCCATGATTTTTTTCCAACCGATTTGGGTACTGGGCAATTTCCAGTTAAAATGATTTCTGGAAAATAAGACCACCCAATTCTGTTGCTTTTTTCCTGCTTACATCACTGCCAAAAGTCCAGATAAAGAAAGAGAAAAGAGAAAGGAGGCATAGATGGTTAAAAAAATGATGATTAGCACAAAGAAAGAATATAATATTGCAATAAGAGAAATTGAATCAGAAATGAGGGCTTAATATGGGTAATAAGCAAATAGAGCTGTTCTTAATATGATTAAATGGTGGCTCGGGCAAAAGGTCAGACGTGCTGTTGATTTATTTGTATCTTAGATATTTTCTGCTCCTGAATATTTATTGCCTTTTTAAATGTCTTATGTGAGGTAAGGGTTAGTACCTTTGATTATGTATATTAATTTTTTATCAAATAGACACTCGGCTTTTTTAAGTTTGAGATATTTGGAAAATAGTTTAGGCTCCTTTAAAGCCATGAGAGAAAAAAAATGCATATTTGGTATATAATTCAATCTCCTTTATACCCCTGAAGAAAAAATTTGAATTAATAGCCCCACTGTGTTTATTAAAGCTCTAAATATGTAAAGAGTGTTTATTTGATATTCCTGTGATTATCATCAGCATATGCCATTCTTGATAAATACAAAAATCTATTATTTTCAAGCCTGTGACTTCCTGTTTGAACTGCCTCATAGCTATTTCTCAATGCTCCTTGAAAAAGTACTCTTTATTTCTTCTTCCACATTCACTCTTTAGAGCATAGATATCTGGCTTTAAGGGACTGAGCAAGCTCACAAATAACTTTTTAAATTGCCAGATGTATTCATTGCATTGTTCAATCCATCTTTCCATACCGTCGGATATTCTTCACCATCTATTTCTTCAAAATAAATGATTCACCCTCACTTTATTCCCTAGCCAACTTATCCACCTGAAGTGGTCATCTTTGGTCTTGAATTTCCAGCCTCCATAACTATAATAAAATAAATACCTGTTATTTAAGCCCGCTAGTCTGTGGTGCTTTGTTATACCAGCTTCAGTATGGGAATTTTGGGGGGACACAATTCAGTCATAGCAGATCTCCATGCTTTAGTCTTCTGTACACTGATAAAAAGTTTAAAGATTACTGTTTAGACAACTAGAATCCAAAAAGGGATTTTGTTTTGTTTTGTGTTTCATTTGAAAGGGAGCACCTAAACGATATTAGTTTGAGAAACATTACTGACATTGGAGCAGGATAAATAGTAGATATAAAAACGATTGTCTACAAAACCAATGTGGTGCCAATGGTCCACTGGAGGAACGCTGAATGTCTGCAGTAAGAGTGAGTGAACAGAGAGCAATGAGTGCATACCAGAGTGTCACGGGACTGTTGAATGCGAGAGGAGGCATCAGCACTCATCATATTTGCTATTCTTAAGCCCAAACCATCCCTGCTGTCCAGTGAACAGCCGTAATACTCACAATCAGCCATAGAATTTAGTTGCATCAATCAATCCCCTGAAAGGCAGACACAAAATTCCTGTTCAACCATGGGTGGTCTATGTTCTGATTCATATCACAGCATGTATACCTGACCTGGATTTCTTTTTCCATTAAGAAAGATTTTATTTTTTACTTTGTTTTCTAGTTCTTGTTTCCATCAAGAATTCAGTTATTATTTGGGCCACCATACCAGGTAGTTAGACACTAGATATGGATTCCATAACAGGGCAATTGTGCACATTTCCCAGGAGACATTTGTCAATGGCTAAAGACACTTTTGGTTGACACTCTAGAAGGTAGGGTATGTGATACTGGCATCTAATGGCTTGAAGCTAGGGATGCTGCTAAACATTCTACAATGCTCAAGAAACCTAAGAAAGAATTATCTAGCTACAAATGTCAATATTGCCATAGCTGAGAAAACCCACTCTAGCAGTTTAAAGGGTTCTGTAGTTGATGCCAAGTCATTCATTATATGCGTGTATATACAGCATCCAAATGAGTTGGGATCTGAGAGGCATTGAACTGACCTTGGAGGCTGGCAGCAGGAGTGTGCATCTGGCTTCAATATGTTCAGTCGTTCAATCCCGTGACCTTGCAGAATTCTAACTGCATCTGTTGCCTATCTCTAATAGAAGAGCTAGGTCCTGGACTGGGAATGATTCTGCATGTCTCAAGTGATGCCCACAGTCCCTGCTCATACCATAGTGCTTCAACAGGATGGGCATATGCCATTTTTGAAAAACTTCCTCTCCCACTCCTCCTCAAGACAGAGATCTTAAGAAAATAACAAGACTTAGTGGGTACATAAGAGTCTGCCTCAGCCCATCTCCTTTGTGTTCCTTTGTGTGGAAATATCCTTTGTGTTCCTTGCTAAACAACAGAGAGAACAGAGAATGCCCTGAGGCGTAACAGGTTCTAAAGGCAGGTAGCAATGCCAAGACACTGGGGAGTCAACACCTAGCCTTCAGTTATGCCCCAGGGTCAGAAGGGACTGTGAGACTTGCTCAAGGTTATGTAGCTTTGGAGACTTCGTTGGGAACATTGATTTTAAGTGACCTGAATTTGTCCATCCCTGGCCCTAAGCTTGGTTTTCTAAAATTTTTTGTGAAAGATTAGTTGACAAATATATATGTTATAGTTCCCATGCTTATACAAAGCTTATGTGCTTGGCAGAGAAAAAATAATATGTAAGTGATATATCTACTGTTGTATTTATCTATTATGAAAGTCAGCAGGTCAGTCCCAAGAATAGCAGAGTTATTTTGGGGAAGCTGGGATGCCCATTTCTTCACAAGCAAATCAGCTTACTATTCAGCCTTACCAGGTCACATAAAGAACAAAGCATCTTTATAATTTTTACTCTTGCTTTACAAATATAAGAAAATAACTCTTGAGTCTAGATGAAGAATAGGAAGATGGGAGCTCTAAAATCAAATGACTATCATTTTTATCAACAAAAAGAAAAAATAGCAGCATTAGTAGTTTCCGATGCTTAATTTCTTGGACTAATCTCCTCAGAATTCCTGGTGTTCTGTGTTCCTTCATTAACAGGTCAGCCAAGGACTCAAATACCTCTGGCAGAATGCGGATGTCATGAATGAATCCAGGAAATTTGATCATTACTCTGAGTCTATGATATCAGGAGGAAAAAATATTTAAAATTCTCTCTCTTCCTACAAAGCAGCCTCATTGACATCACTGAGGTGATACTGCCTCTATATAGCCAATCACTTTATTTGAAATTAATGAAATATATAATCAGATTCTGTAGATATTCCTATTTCCTTCACCTCTGCATAGGATTCTATAATTTGTAACACACTATCTATTCATACGCTCAACTCTTTCCCTAAACCACTGTGGGAGGGGATATGATTACCCTCTTCCTTATGTTATTATTATTATTTTTTTTGCTGAGCAAGATTAGCCCTGTGCTAACATCTGTCCCAATCTTCCTCCGCTTTATATGTGGGTTGCTGCCACAGCTTGGCTGACGAGTAGTGTAGATCTGCACCCGGGATCCAAACCCACAAACCCAGGGCACTGAAGTGGAGTGCACCAAACTTAACCACTACACAGTGGGGCTGGCCCCAGCCCTCTTCCTTAATTTTTGAAAGTTAAAAGGGAGAAAATATTTCTTCTATCTCTATAGATCAAGTTGGGTTACAGAAGTTGGAAAAAAAGAATGATGATTTTTAGACTTATTTTTATATATGCATGTTTACTTATTTATTTTTTCTCTAATATAACATCAGGCAAAAGTATGTTTAATTCTTTCCTTTGTAAGAAATAAAAATGGTTGTATGATGAATAATTTACAAATCAGGTGAGTAAAGGAATCCACAGTGTTGACATAAGAGATCTTTCTCTACAGAGTCCTCATAGCCCTCAAATTATCGTCTTGCTCTACTCTCTGACCTTTCAAGAAGACTCAGATAAAGAACAAAACATAATAATAATGTTTTGACCTGCTTATCCTTTGCCTTCTTCCCACCCCAAAATGCCAAGACTAACGTTCATTCTGATTGCTTCCTTTTGATTTTCTTTTCCTCTGCTCTCAGACTTAGGCATCTTTTTACATACCATTTTATATTTTTATCTGTGCAGTTGCCCATTGTAAGAAAGAGGAAATAAATTTCTGTGTCAGACAATGATCCAATATCCCTCACCCTCCTGATAATCACCAGGAGATGTTCATCATTCTCACCCAGACATCTTAGTTTTGTTCTTGATATGTGGACTAAAGCATAACCTTTCATCATTAGGTTTAAATGTTAGATGTAAGTTTTTATTCGAATTTTCTCCTGGATATAAATCTGTATAATATATACTTATTGTCTCTCTTATATTTATCTATGTAATAACCTTTACCAGTAGTCTGTATGTCTTTATTTCTTGATGAACATTCAAGTTACCATCTGATGTTATTACTTCTCAGCCTGCTAGACTTCTTTTAGTATATCTTCTAAGACTTGTATGCTAATAACCAATTCTATAAGTCTATCTGTAAATGTCTTTGCTTTGCCTTCTTGTTTGAAGAATCATTTTGCTGGATGTAGAATTTTCTTTTTCTTTTTCTCTTTCAGCACTTTACCATTATGTGTCACTTAATGACAAGGATACATTCTGAGAAATGCATCGTTAGGCAATTTCATCTTTGTACACACATCATAGAGTGCACTTACACAAACCTAAATGGTATAGCCTACTATACACCTAGACTATATCGAACTAATCTTATGGGACCACTGTCGTATATGTGGTTCATTGTTGACCAAAACATCATTATGTGGCACTTGACTGTATGTCATCCCACTGTTTTCTGTTTCCTTCATTTTCAATGAGAAGTAAGCTGCAATCATTTGCAGGTTCCTTTGAACTTGGTTAGTCATTTTTCTCTTGCTGGTTTCAAGATTTTCCCTTTATCTTTGGCTTTTGACAATTTGTCTATGATATATCTAGATGAGAATGTCTTTGAGTTTGTCCTACTTGGAATATCTGAGCTTTTTGGAAGTATAGTTTTTTTTAATTAAATTTGAGCAGTTTTCAGCCAATACATTTTCAAATAAATTTTATTTTTCTTTCCCTTTTTTTTCCTATAACTTCCATTTACATGCATGTTGTTACCCTTGATAATATTCCACAGGTTTCTGGAGCTCTGCTCATTTTTCCTCATTCTTTATTCTTACTAGTCTTCAGCATGGATAATAGCTATTGACCTATCTTCAGATTTACTGATTCTTTTTTCTTCCAGGTCAAATCTGCTGCTTAGCCACTCTAGTAAATTTTTCGTTCGTTTTATTATAATTTTCAACTACAGAGTCTCAATTTCTTTTTTTTCTTAGTAACTTTCATCTCTTTATCAAAAGCCTGTTTTGTGGTACATTATGACTTTATACTTTGCTTTAATTATTTAAACATCGTTTCCTTTACTTATGTGAATGTTTATAATGGCTGACTTAAAGCATCTTTTCTAATAATTCCAATATCTGGGCCTTTTCATTGACTTTTTTTTCTTCTTTATAAACTATCCTTTCCCCTTTCTTTTCATATCTAGTAGATTTTTATTTTCTTTTAAAGTTTGAGATTTTAGATCATTATAGTTTATCAAATCTGGATCCTGACTTCCCTTGGGAATTTTATTGCATCCATTTTTTTGTTTTATCTTATTTTTTTTAAATGAGGAGCTCACAAAACCTCATGTTTTTGTTTAGTGACTTGCCTGTACTAATTCTGTAGAATCTTCATTCCCAACAGTGTGCAGTCACCAAAGTCTCTGTTGAGTTATTTTTTCCTTTAATTCTTGTTTTTATTTTTAAGTTTGACTTCCTAGGGGTCGGCTCTGAGTCAGCATAGCTTAGTACTCAACCAATGATTGTTCACTTTTTCCTAAACAACTTTTATCAACAAGGCGCCAACATCTTGTCTGTCCCAGGAGACCTGTATGGGAGTTGCAACATATGTACAAAGTTCACACAGTTTACAATGAGTCATGAGTGAGTAGGTTACTGATTTGCCCTCTTTTGTCTTTCCTAGGCATTGCTGCAGCCCTGCCTATGCATACAGCCTTCCAAATCCCCAGGAATATGCCACAGGTTTCCAAAGTTGTCCAGGACTGTCTCATCTCTCATATTTCTCTTTTATACTTTTGCCTAGTCTCTTGCCTCCTCCAAAAGTATGATCATTTTATGTAACCGTGATGCTCTCCTTTCCCATCACTTACCACCAATCATTTACAACTGGTTTTGGAAACATCCTTGATATGGGACTTTTATACAGAGCTGCTAATAAAGTCAGCCCACTCCATAAACAGCAAGGCTGCTGGCCTTTGTTGGGCAGGGATAGGACAGTGGCAGCCCCAAGTAAAACACCATAGACCCTATACTTTGTTGTCAACGTTCAGTAGTTTTTCTTGAGTAAATGTTTTTCATATTTGTTGTATGCCTTTAATTAATTTCCAGAATTCTGAAATGGTTGTCTTTGATAATTTAATAATTTTGTGAGTTTCAGAGTTGTTTCTTAGAGAAGAGAATTTTCTGAGCTCCTCATTTAGTTATTCCAGAAGTCCTATACCAACCTTTGTGTTTTTTGCCAGCTGAAGCTGCTCCCTTAACGCATCCCATCGGTAGATTTTGGTTAAAAGGTGCAGGTCTCTTACATCGTAAACATTTTGTTCACTGCTAGTAGATAATTAGGTATTTTGTCCACCTAAAAAGAGACCATTGCTTTGTGTAGGTATCCTGATGCTATGGTTCTCATCATAATGGGATTCTGCACAGTCTTTGGGTTTTGAGCATTATGTGTGCAAGTTCTTTGTCTTGTATCTTAACTTGATTTTCTTCCTGTGACTTAGCCTTTTATCAAATTTTGGCTACTTATCACCTTTGATGACTAATAATCATACTCTAAGGAAAAACGAAGTCTCTCTCTCCAGGAAAGAGCTATAGCTAGATGAGTAGTGGTGAGTCTATATTAGTAGGTATTAGTAGGGACTTTCTCTAAATTACGGCATTGGTCATGTTACACAGCATTCTGCTAAATCCCTATCCACATCCTCTGGTAGCACATTAATGCTGCTCAACCACATAATGATTGAGATGTTTTCTGGTGTCAGTTTGGAAAACAGAGGCTATTTTTTGAAGTAGTGTGACCATCCAGTCTCATCTGTCTGGTGGGAAATTTATTTCGCATTATAAAAGTACCATCCATGATGCTTTAGCTCATATTTTCCCCCTCACCAAGATACTTCCAGGAGTTATACTATTAATCCTAAACAGAATTATCTCTTGTTTCATTTTAAACCCAATTTTCTAGGTGGTTCCATTCAAGTAGGTATTTCTGTGCATTATAAATATGGTACCTTTCTTTAAAGACACATATGTGTGCATATTGATCACTTTATTTAATCAGTTAGGAATCCAGTAACATCAAGCAGGGCATAGAAGATGACTGGAAGTAAAGTCACGAGGACAGGATCATGATTTCCCAGGGAAGAAGAAATTACAATTTGAAAGAAAAGGCTATTTTATCTTTGTATCGATGACTCTGATGCATTGGAGATGACGTTGCTTATATTCTCCATGTCATTGTCTTCCTTAGGCATGTAAAAAAACATTTAAAAACATAGTTGAGCGATATTAATGATATGATGTTGTTGAGAATGGGAAAGAAATGATAAAAGCAATTGCTGTAGAAAATAGTGGAGGAATTCTCATGTAGGACTCATTTCACAGAACTCCATCTGTGTATGTGCACGTATGTGATCTATGTGGAACTAGTCCACAGGTTATAAGTAGTTGTGAGTGATCCTGAATCAGGACTTATGTTAAGAATTTCTAAGGTACATAGTCATGGCTACAAGACATAGAAAATTATATATTGTGTAAGTTTGTATCACTCATATCTTCTATAAATCTTATTTATAATTATGACAGAGTTTGTGACTGCAAGATAATTTATTCACACTGGAATTCACCAGGGTTAATTATATTTCACAGTACAGTGCCTCACAAAATTTCCTCCCTTTGTCCTTAAAGTAAAGAATCCCACTGTATAGTCTAGATTAGTGTTATTTTTTTGGATATTTTAAACCCACACACTTAGATAAGTCCTAGCTTTTGCCACCCTTGAAGATGGGTTGCTTTGTTACTCAATACTTAAAGCCATAACCCCAAGAACAAAAAGTCTTAACCTATTAAAAAGTCGCAAGGTGTATGTATCTTGTTTCTACTTACTCAACCGATGTTCCTAGTTAGGACAGTCATCTGTGAAAGAGAATGAAGAGGAAAGAAACTGATCATTGAAGTTGCTCAGTATTCCTAAGGATTATTTTATAACAACCTTCATAAAAGATGATTGAATAGGAAATTTGAACCAAGAATCATAGTGCTGTGTTTTCATTTCAGATAAGGTTTATCCTCTAGGACTTTACCTGTGTTGATGATGTCTTCTATATTTTCTGCTGGAATACCCTTCTCCTCAGTCAGTTCTTTGAACTTCTGATAATCTTGTTCACTGACACTATGTTCTTTTGCTACATTTCATAGCAAATAAGGTAGGAAAGATGTCCATTAGAACTCATCATAATTTCTAAAGCATGGCCTGGGACACAGAAACCTGGGTCTGATAAATCTCATCACCATCACTCCCCCTTCCCTCAGCACGTTAATGCTGCTCAACCATGTAATTTTCAAGTGAGATGCCTGAATGTGCAGATCAGATCTTCAGATGGTGCCATGTGGTGGAGTCCAAATATTTCAGATTTCGTTACTTTCCAGTTCTTAGGGCTACTAAGAAAATTAAAGTCCATTTGTCCAGTGAGCTAAAGAATCTCCAAATCAGATACAGTCTCCAAAAGTACATCCAAAGAAGGTAATGGTTAGGCCTGACAGTTCAGAAGCCCTCCAAACTCTAACTGTTCCTTTCAACTCTATCTACATTCTAGGATCCCTTCCCTGATATTCTTGAAATCTAATTAAATGAATGTGAAAAAATGATTTGAACTTTCCACCAAGTGTACTAGCTCCATCACACTTGCTGATAGGAAAAAAAAATCACTCTCATTGTCAAAGACAAGATTCAACCCCCATCCATGTCAAATGTGGCTCTAATATCAAAAAGTCTCAAAGGCATCTATCAATGGCCCTGTAGATCTAGCCAGAGGTCAAAATGATTGATTTGCCTGAGAACACTGAATTTGAAGGATGCAATATGATTTAGTGTTTATTTGCTGAGCAACAGGTTCAAGTCTTAGGTACTGTTTTAACAATTGTGATAAAATAAAGCATTTGTGGTTGAGACAAATGCAGTCATGACTGGAAACTGTTTAGTCTGCTGAACTCAAATTTTAAATCTTGGTTCACTTTGGTGACAGAACCTGGCTATACCAATGTGTGATATTTGGCAATAACCTTATGGACCACCTTGGACTATTTATTGGATCTTCAGAATAAGTGTGTATAATTTTTAGAAAAGCCATCTGATAGAGCCCCATAGTGGATACATCTCTTCATTACCAGTACACAACCTTTCAGCATCTCTGACTCATTCAACATGAAGTCTGAATTCTCACGTTAACTCATTTCTGCACTAGTGTGCTTAATAAAAAAGTAATGCATATACTTTCTTCTCTCCTTAATATAAATAATATTAACATGTTTAATTTGTATAGAATAAACTGTAATACATACCAAGGAGTTCAGTCACAAGTGTGACCTTGCCTTCGTCATCAACATTTTCACCGTATATTACCAAGCTGTCACTTGACTTAAAAATAAATTGGAAATAATTTTCACCTAAGACTGTGATAAGAAAAAAAAAAATTCAAAACTCAATATGGTTAACTTTCTTCATTTGGATTTTGACATGTCTTATTTTTAACATACTGTTATCAACCCTTCCTTCAACAATAATCTATGTCTCACTAACATTCCTTGCAATGTGTCAGAATCAGTTAAGAGAGCTACTAAAGAAGCTTTTTACATAGTCCCATCTTCTTAAAATGGCGAAGATTTCTAGTCTTCCAAACTTAGCTAAACATGAACAGTTCATTAATGATAGCAAAGTTCCTTATTGTAGTATCTATAACTATGTGATAGGTGGTGGGCTGCAGCCTTCTCATACCAGCTCACAAGAACTGATTTTTAAATTTTCAGGAATTTTGTGACCCAATTGTCAAGCACAGTTATTATTAAAAAGTGGTTATATATACTTACATGTTAAAATAAAAGTTAATACATACTCAAAACATATCATTTTCTAGTACAATAGGTAATAAAAGAGAAACACTAATGAGGTGATTGGAAAGTGTTGAACACATATATTCTGTAATTGTATTCCAATTAGATCCTGTTGCTGCATATTCATATTCAAGATTTAAAAAAAAATCAAACCAAGATTAGAACACCACATTGTACATTTTTTCCCATAAAAATCAAACATTTAGACATTTAGTCACTTAATATTTCAGTATTGACATATGAAATTTATTTATTTATATATTTATTTTATTACATATTATTATTTTTTTTTTCCTGAGGAAGGTTTACCCTGAGCTAACATCCATTTCCAGTCTTCCTCTTTTTTCTTGAGGGAGATTCTCCCTGAGCTAACATCTGTACCAATCTTCCTCTATTTTGTATGTGGGATGCTGCCACATCATGGCCACTGATGACTTGTGTAGATCCGCACCCAGGAACCAAACCCAGGCCACAGAGGCAGATCATGCCAAACTTTACCACTAGGCCACATGTTACAGTTATTTTAAACTATGCAGATAGAAGTCTGTCCTAATGCCCTCGTTGCTTTCAACTAACACTCAAATGATGTAGAAATTGGTTTGAAATTTTTTAGTATTTAACTATTCTTATATTTACCTTTGGGAATTAAATTAATAAGATCATACTTAAACACTTTATCTAATAAACAACTTTTAATATTTAAAGAATTTAGTTATAGATAAATTTGATTGTGTTAGTCAAATAAGAGATAGAAAAATTTCAGAAGAATTAGTATAATTTTTTTTTTTTTGAGTAAGATTAGCCCTGAGCTAACATCTGCCACCAATCCTCCTCTTTTTGCTGAGGAAGATTGGCCCTAAGCTAACGTCTGTGCCCATCCTCCTCTACATTATATGTGGGACGCCTGCCACAGCATGGCTTGATAAGCAGTGTGTAGGTCTGTGCCTGGGATCTGAACCAACGAACCCTTGACTGCTGAAGCAGAGTAGGTGAACGTAACTGCTACACCCCTGGGCCAGCCCAGAATTCATATAAGTTTAAGTAACTTTAAACACCTTCCCATGTCTGAGGAACAGATGAAGTCAATGTTCTGGGACTTCTTCTCGGATATCAATAGCAACATTCCAAACTTGGACCTTAGCCTGACTCAGTGTGACAAAATGAATGCTTGGAAAATTCAGTGTCTTTTCCAAGGTTGCATTTGTAAATAGTAGTACAAATAGTTGTAGGATCTAGACATATAGATGTCTTGGATGGAGCTAAGACCATGAATTTGAACACGTTTCATGGTTTGAAAACATGTGCTCATCCGAAAAGATCATGTACTCACAGTCAACCTTGTAAATATCATCTTTTGTGCTTGTTCCCACTACTATGTACTTCCGGCATTCCCCATTAATCCTTAAAAACAAACAAACAAAACATTCCTTATTCCCCATCCATTCCTTGACACTTGAGGAACTGCAAAAGTTACAATGCATTTTAACTGCCAAAAATAATAGATGTTTTTCATCTTATACTCATTTAGTCTCTCCACACTGTTTGGTGCGTTATTTACTCTATTTCAGGGTTTCTCAACCTCAGCACTTACGGACATATGCAATTAGATAATTCTTTGTGGTGGGAGCAAAGTCCTGTGTACTGCAGGATGTACAGCAGCATCCCTGGTCTCCACCCACTATATTCCAGTAGCCCCTACCCCTAATTGTGACAATCAAAACCGTCTCCAAATACTGCCAAGTAGCCATTGGGAAGGGCCGGCAGGATCTCACCCTGTGTTGAGGATTACCGCTCTTCTCTCATCTTTATAAACAATCCCACCTTTTCCTCTTTCTCTATTTCACAAATCATTTCTCTGCCTCGACCATTAATGTTGATGCTCCTATAAATTCTGAAGTCCTCACTCTCTCTAAGCTAACTCTTCAACTTTCATGAATTCAGGTTACACTTATTTAGCAAGAAGATTCAAATAGAGATAGATAGTGATAGAAAGAGAGACAGAGATAGGCACAGACACAAACATAGACATAGAAATAAATATAGATATATATATTCACACACCATGCACATGTCTGGTGTTTATAAATCCATTATTCACATCTCAAACTTATAGCTCATATTCAGCATTATTGTTATTTTATACTTATTTTTCTCCACCTTGTATGTTATTCTCTACTTTGGTTTAGTGGTATCACCATTTTACAGACAGACAAATTCAAACTTCAGCATTTACTTGAGAATTAAAGTCTGTATTCATATTCTAAATTTTTCTTCAAATGTTAATTTTTCTCATTGTTATATCTACTTATTCCATGGTTAAAATTCCCCAAAATTGTTTTCCTGAATACATTCTCTACCATATGAGTTCCTAGAGGACTGATGATTAGACAGAAAATGAATTTTATTATTCCCTTATTTTAAAACCTACGTCCAAGCTGATTTCCCATATGATAAACATAAAATTAACATTTTGGCAGATGAAATTCTCCAGAACAAAATCTGAGTTTTGTTTTCAGTTTAGTGTTCTGCAGTCTACTTCACACACATAGTACATGACCACGCTGAAAATCCAACCTTCTCTGAATTCACAGTGATCTTTAATAGATCTGTGCCTCTCTGCACATTTGTTCTCCTTCCCTGATTCTTGGTTTAAAATTTCATTCAGTGTTCAGTGAATAAATGCCATCCCTTGTGAGAACCATTTCTCACTCCCATGACTGACAATAGGTACTCACTTATCCATGCTTCAGTATGACCTTTACCATTGAGGTTTTTTTTTTTTATTGCTTTTAAACATAGATGCCTGTGACCTTGATTAAATTTGAACTGTCAAAGTGAGACATATATTTTCTTTGTCAGTTTTTTATTCCCATGTTTAGCACAATGCCTCCTATAAACATTCTATAAATGTTTACTTGTTGGGTGAAAGTCTTAATTTATTGGTAGAAACTTGCCATCAAAATGTCAGGTGGATAATCTTTTGTGTATTGCCCTTTACACTGAATTTTACTTTAAAAGAAACTTTATATAATCTATTTTCAATATGTGTAAAAACTCTGAAGAATCAAACACACAGATCCTAGGGATATGACTGCCATTGCCATAACTTTCAGGCTATTAAGACAAGATTCCTTCCTTACTGCCTTCATCGCTCTATTAGTAATTACATAATTCAAATAGAGCTGCTCAACCAATGTGCCCTCTAAGAAATAGCTGCATACTAATCTGCAGGGGGTTCATGCTCATGGACAAGGATGCAACACCAAACTAAGAACATCATTTTATGAATCAAGTTCAGAGACTCAAATTTTTGAACATAATCCAGACATTTCACTGCAAATTTGAGACTAGAACACATATCAGAAGTCAACAGTTTCATTGCTTTAAGTTTAGGTAGATTTTGCTTACTTTTGATAGAAAGTAATGGCAACTGTGCTGCAATTGCTGATACATTCAATCCGACGGCTATAACCCCTTAGTGGGCCATTTTCTTGTATCTTCTCTGTGTCATCCGATGCTATGGAAGTGGTGTACCATTCTCCTGGAGTCTAAAAATGAAAGTTCCGATAAGACATGTTAGTCAATCTCTTTTTTGTTTTCTGACCAACACCGATCATAATCATTGCTTCCACTTTACCTCAGAGGAAAGGATAAATCTGATATTAAGCAAAGTTGGGTTCTAATCCCTACCTAGTAGAAAGTTATGAAATGAAATAACAATCTGTATTCAAATATAAATCATGGAATGAGGAGCTTCTTGAAATAGCTACAACAATGCCGTTAAATACCATGACAACTCATAGCTACATTTTGGCACATTAGTTTTTTTCAGCTACAGAAAAATAAAATGAAAGAACGTAAAGAGTTGAAAGACAGAAGGATTGTTTTATCCTTACATAGATGCATAGACCAAGGTGTGTATAAAATCAGATCCACCCAAATAAACTAAAGAATGAGAAACACGCACAGACACACCACCAGTCCTTCTCTCAGATCAGCCAACCCTTGTTACCAGTGAGTAATCGGTCTCTGACTGAGGTTCCTGGTCAGCACAAACCACACCAAGTACAAGAGTCAGCAGAAGAATCTTCATCTTCTTCGTGCTCGTTGTCCTTCTTCTGGAGAAGCTAAGAGTGTGCTAGTTGTTGGAGTGAATCTGAATTCGCACCACTTTTTATAGTATTGATCTGTTAACATGACACGTAATGAACAAACAGTTGTTAATCTTAAGACCTTGGTTATGTATAAATCTTCTTATAATCTCCTGGTTGGCAGTGATAAGATTTTATGGCAATATTTTGTGTCAATAATGAGATTATAGAAGCTGAAGTTGATCTGCAATTTGACCTTTAGAATAGTTGAAAAATCACAATACACATGAGGTATTTCAAGGACAGCAATATTTATCCTCTTATATCCTGAGTTCCGAGCTGGAATAAGCAGTCCAAGACATGTATCCCCAACTCCCATATTATTTCCTTAGCGTTGAGGAGGTGTGTTTGAACTTATTTTCTAGAACTAAAGATATTACTGTCTGGCTTAACAAAATTAAAATGTGACATCTAGCCCATAAATCATTTTTCAAAATGTTCCTCAAAGGAGTCTATATTTAAGTTTAATGAAATATTTTCACCAAGAACAAATTCTTGTCTGTTACCCTACTTAAAAATCCCTCCTAAATCCATCTCTACAGTTTCATTTTGCTGTTAAGGTACAACCTAATCTCACTAAAATTTATGAGATTTCTGCCTTGTGAATGGCTCCTGATATTGATATGCACATTCTTTCAAGGCATCCTCCTGAACTGTCCACACAGTTGCCAACCTAGATTACAGAAACCACAGGAAACCAATCTCTAAGTAACACTCAGTCAAACAATTTGCTCTCAGGTTGACAGCAGCCCTAACTATGATGATCATGTTAATAACAAAAAATAAATGGATGGATAATGATTAGGCATGAAAAAATATAGAAATTGAACCTCTGTATCTGAATTGAGCTTTATAACTCTATAGCTGACTGAAAGATGAATTTTTTTATCTTAGTTGGGGTATAAATTATATGGAGCAAGACTTGTGATATTTCATGTGTACAATTGATCAGCTTCGACAGATGAACACAGCTGTGAAACCTCCCCAATCAGTATGATGAACATGTCCCTTAGCTTCAAAAGTGTCCTTGCGCTCCTTGGTGACCCCTCCTCCTGTCCTATCTCAGCCATCCCTATCCTGTCCTAAGAAAGCTCTCTTCAGTTCCCTGACACAATAGATTAGTTGATATTCTCTAGAATTCAACAAAAATTAAATTGTAGTGTATATATGTGTGTGTTTTCTGTCTTCTTTCACTTGGATAATTATTTTGATATTTACCTATACTAGAGTTTGTATAGTACTTTCTCATTTACCACTGAGTACTGTCATATAGATATAACACAGTTTTGTCCACTTAAATATTGATGGATGCATATCATGGACAAGTCTTTGTAAAGACTGTGCTGTCCTCACTCTTGAGTAGATGCTTAGAGTGGAATTGCTGGCTCGAAGTGCCCCAACAATTTTACGTCAAGGGTGGAGGAGAATTCTGGTTGCTTCAGATCTTCCTCAATACTTCATGTGGTCAGTCATTTTCATTTTAGACCTTGTAATAAGTATGTCGTGGTATCTGGTTGTAGTTTTCATTTATATTTCCTGAATAAATAAAGATGTGGAACATCTTTTTAAGCGTTTATTTGCCATGTGCATATTTTCTTTTGTAAGCGACTCCCCAAATAATTTATTTAATATTGATTGGGCTGTTTGTTTTCTTATCATTGAGTTTGAAGATTTCTTTATATATTCTGGATAGAAGTCCTATTTCAGACAGAAGATTTGCAAATATTTTCCCCCAGCGTGTGGCTTCTCTTTTAATTCCCTTAATAGTATCCTTCAAAGACCCAAATATCTTCCTTTTGCTAAAGGTCAGGTTATATGTTTACTGTTTGCACTCAAGGATCATGCTTTGGAGTCTTATCTAGGAAATAATGGCTGAACCCAAGGCCACAGACTTTTCTCCTATGTTTTTCTCCAGAGCTTGTGTAGCTTAGATTTTACATATAGTCCATGAATCACTTTGAGTTTTCCAAACGGGGCAAAGTATGGGTTAAATTCCTTTTTTTCTTGTTTGCATATGGGTATCCAATATTTCCAGCAAGTTTTGTTGAAAGGAGTATCCTTTGAACTGAATTTCCTTTATACATTTTCAGAAAATCTATTGTCTGTATATTCTTGTCCCTTCCCCAGGAGCAGGTTTTGTTAGGTTTGGTTTTATTTTATTTTCCCCATTCCCTTGTTAATGTTTTGGGCAATATTAAACAAAAGACAGGACATGAATGTCATATGACTTCCTTTAGGAGTAAAATAAGACTTAGGTTCCGAAGACCAAGCAATCATGACAATCTTGGAGAATAGCTACTAAACCATTTCCTTTGGGTGACAGTTCAGCCATTTTTCATGGTAGCTGGCAATGCAAGCTTTATTGGACATATTTTCTTTTTTTTTAAACCCAAAGAAATATAATTTGTAAAGCTATCATAACAAGATGCTATGTTAAAATAAATGTAATGAATATCTTTAGTGATTCAGGAGAAAATACTACACACATAAAACAAGAACAGATGGTTATGAAACATTAACAAACAGTGATGAAAAATTCCATTACAGGTTTTGGAAAGAAAAAATATAAGAATATATCATAGCTTTGTTTCAGAGGCACAACTTACAAAGCCAACTCATTATTTTGATAGCTTCATAGTAATCCATAGTAACAAGGTGTCATAATTTTTCTAACCATTCTTTTACTGACACATACTACACTCTTTGCAATATTTCTACTATTTAAACAATCATGTCATGAACATATTTTTACATGTATATTTATATTCTCAGGTTATTATTATTTGGAGGATAGATTTCTCATAGTGGAATTTTAGAGGATAGCATTTAAACTTTTAAGAAATTTTTCCAGATTATTTTCCCCAAATTTCTAGCAAATCCATATCTTTTCCATAATGGACAAGAGTACCTTTTTCTCAAACTATTCGTTTTTTAGGTTGCCTAAGAGACCCCAGGCAAGTCGCCTATTCCTCTGAGGAGAAGATCATATTACCAGAGAGCATTGATCACCTCCTTCTTCCCTGAAGCAGGCTCTTTCATCCACTTTACTTTTATTTATTTATTTTTTATTTGTATTTTTTTGAGGAAGATTAGCCCTGAGCTAACATCTGCCAATCCTCCTCTTATTGCTGAGGAAGACTGGCCCCGAGCTAACATCTGTGCCCATCTTCCTCTACTTTTTATATGTGGGATGCCTACCACAGCATGGCTTGTCAAGCAGCACCATGTCCGCAACCGGGATCTGAACCAGCAAACCCCGGGCCGCTGAAGCAGAATGTGTGAACTTAACTGCTGTGACACTGGGCCAGCCCCAATATCCACTTTACTAAGAGGACCTTCCATGTAAACGCCCAATTAATTCATTGGAAGAAAACCATATGAACAATTCACTTTCATTGTTCCATTTTCCTAAGAGCTTTACAAGAATTTGATCTTTGATATATTTTTTATTCATTGACTCACTTGTTTCTCTAAGGAAGCAAGAAAGAGTGATGTTAGTTCCCCAGTTTTTAGAAATTTGAAAGGAAAAGCCCATTTCCTCCTAATGCTGTACAACTGGCTATTTTTAAGGACATTAAATCAGCAAAGAAACTCTTCTTTTGTTTTTTTCTCCTATTTTCTTTGTTTTTTTTGATTGATACCTGTGCCAATCTTGTTTTTTCTTTCTTTGTTTCTTTTTCTTCTTCCTTTCCCCAAAACCCCCCTCAGTATATAGTTATATATCCTACTTGCAGATCCTTCTAGTTGTGCTGTGTGGGAAACCACCTCAGCATGGCTTGATGAGCGGTGCTAAGTTCATGCTCAGGATCCAAACCAGTGAAATCCTGGGCTGCTGACGTGGAGCACATGAACTTAACCACTTGGCCACAGGCCTGGCCCCCTTTCCTATTTTAATCTATGTTTATTTTTTCCCATTAATATATCAGATAGATACTCTAAAGATATATTTGGATCATACTGTAAAAATGAAGAAACAATGGTGCTCTCATGATTTCCAAGTCAACTGGGTGAAAAAACCCACCATACTGACACATGACAACAATCTGATTCAGGGACACATCAGAGCCTCAGAACCATTCTCTTTGTTTGGTGTCTGATCTTTGCAGAGAGCTTGGCTGGAAGGAGTCTTCCATATATTTCTTTAATTGACCACTAGCCTTCCTACTCAAAATGGATTATCATAGTTTGTTCAATGTTATTATCTTTCTTAATTTTTGTTTTCTTTTGTCTCGTTTCCAAGATTTTTTTTCCCTTTGTTTCATTTATTCCTCTGTATATTGTCCTATCTAAGCTCCTACTGGAAAAACTATAAAATAGAAAGTTTTCATGTCTCACAATGTCCTTACAAATTCTCCCTATCACTTCCCTGATTTGGATAATTTCAAGTAGAGGTGTAATCCCAGCTAACATAGTGTTCTACCCATTTTTTCCCCCCTGCATCTCTTCTTAGGTAACTCTAACATTCCAAGGTTTTTCCACTGGAGTCCTAGCAACACGTGTTTCCTGGGAATGTATCCTAAGGTCATTCTTAGGAAGATCATTCTAACTGCCAATCAAAGGGAAGTTAAAGAGTCATTATTCTGAGATTATCCCAACAGCTTGGTCTTTGGATCCTGGTAATTATCTTATTTTTATACCTAAAATGTGTCATATGACTTTAAAGTCCCAACTCTCTTTCGTTAATATTTGTCAAAACATGAGTAAGAGAACAATAAATAAAAACAGTCTCCAACACAAACATTAATGCTTATAATCCAGCAAATAACACTTAAGGCATCCGATGTAGATCTTCCTGGTCTTTCCTTCTCAAAGTTGTCCAGATTTCTGTAACTGGGTATGATATCTCTCCAGATTACAAGTTTCTGTTTTCCCTGTGATCTCTGTTTTCTACTTCCTAGATTCTACCTCTCCTCTCTACAGAGTGAAAGGAAGATTTGACCCTGGCCACCAGAAGGACCGTGTTCACTCAGTGATTCCTGATCAATGTTCCAAAGTGCTTTGAATCCAAGATGAGATAATTAACCATAAGACAACTTTTTGATATCTGATCCTTTGGTGATTCCCTAATACAGCACCTGTGAAATGGGAACATACTCAGTGATCCTCAGAGGGTTTTGTTGAAAATGCTGTTCTGATTCAGCATGTCTAGATTTGTGCCTGGAACTCTGCCTTTATAGCAAGCACCCAAGAGATGTCATTGCTTCTGGTCTTAAAACCATGATTTTCACTAGCAAGAGTTTAGAGCAGTCTTTCCAAAGCTTGTCTTGTTTCAAGAGTCCTGTGGCGTACTGGTTCCCCTTTTAGATTTGTAGGCTTTAGCCAGCCCCAATCCCTATAATAGCCTACAAATCCCTCCATGACCTGCTTCTTTTCCTCACCCATCTGCAGCTACTCCGCCTCTCTGTTCCTCTGTTGCAGCCACACTGGACTCCTTCTGACTCAGATACTTGCCCATCCAGACAGTGTGCAAATCCCCAACCTGCCATAACTCCTTTTCCCTTCCAACTTCATACTCACTTTTCCTTCATATAGGCAGTCTCCTTGCACTAAAGAGTAAATTCCACAGTCTCATAGTCTTTGAACTTTAGCTTTTGGCTGCATTCCTAGTGCCTAGAACTGGTTAATGAATGCGTCATTATGTGTCCCAGGGGACTTTAGTTATTTGTTTATTATTACTTTTTTAATGAGGAACATTGGCCCTGAGCTAACATCTGTTGCCCCTCTTCCTCTTATTGCTTGACAAAGATTGTCCCTGGGCTAGCATCAGTGCCAATCTTCCTCTATTTTGTATGTGGCATGCCACCACAGCATGGCTTGATGAGTGGTATGTAGGTCCCCACCTAGGATATGAACCTGTGAACCCCGGGCCACTGAAGCAGAGTATGTGAATATAAACACTATGCCACTGGGCCATCCCCTAATTTCTTTTTGGATTGGGCAAATTTGGGCAATGCTGCCATATCATAGCAATATTTCTTGGTGAAAAGAAATAACAAAGTAACAGTTAAGAACCTAGAATCCAGGGCCATGTCCAAGAGACATTCAATTTAACTCACTGGAGTATGACTGAAATATAAGGAATTTGTGTCAGCACAGTCAGTTGGGTAATGTAGCCAGGCTCTAGAAGGTAGGGGTGGGTTGATGCAGGGGTGTTTAGAATGAAGTAGGAGTCAAGCAGCATCCCATCTGTATGACTAGTTTTACCTGAGACACATGAAGATAGGGAAAGAGTCATCAGGGGTTCAATAGGACAAAAGGGAATGTTGTATAAAGAAGGAAGGAAGATATGCAAATTGGTATTTAGGGAAGTTCCCCTCTGGGGACAGATTAACAGAAAATAGGGATGCGTTTATTAAATACTTACCCACATTGTACATTTTTCTATCTTCCAAGGGTGCCTCATGAGTTGGACTCAGGAAAGGATGGCCATTTTCACACTAAATGTCATGTTGTTTGGAAATATTTTGAGGTGGCAAACAGCCCAGACAAAGAAAAGATAAACATAAAATGCTAATATAAGAACCCACATTGGCACCTTATCTCAAATTTTCTCACTAGAAATCCTCACTCCTTGGAGCTTTTTCAGTCCATGCTGGCCACTGAGATTCCCTTAAACCCAACCAAGTTGAGAGAAAAAGGAACAAATACAAAAATCTGACCTATTCCCTGACCTTCCTAACTTTTTTGGAAAGCTTTAGGCATACAAAGAGTCATGGACAGGAATAGGTATGACATCCTACAAATGTCAGAGAGGGCAGCTTCCAGAAATAAAGGTCCATTGTCTCTAGCCAATGTTTACGTTTGGTTTTATGTTCTTGTGTTGCTGTTTTTCAGTTGATTTATGTTTGATCTTTGTTTTAATTTCAGTGTCCATTTGTTTTACTAAGTGATGAGCCTTCTATTCCTGTGGTGGTATTTTCTTTTCTTTTTTTTATATTTTATTTTTTAAATTTTTAATTGCAGTAACATTGGATTATAACATTATATAGCTTTTGGATGTACATCGTAATATATTTCAAATTCTGTGTAGATTACATCATGTTCACCATCCATAAACTAATTATAGTCCATCCCCTCACATGTGAGCCTAAGAACCCCTTTTGCCCTCCCCCACCTTCCCCTGTGGTAACCACTAATCCAATCTCCATTGCTATGTCTTTGTTTGTCATTGTTTTTATGTTCTACTTATGAATGAGATCATACGGTATTTGACTTTCTTCCTCTGACTTATTTCACTCAGCATGATACCCTCAAGGACCATCTGTGTTGTCACAAATGGCCAGATTTCATCATTTCTCATGGCTGCGTAGTATTCCATTGTGTAGATATACCACATCTTCTTTATCCATTTGTCCCTTGATGGGCACCTAGGTTGCTTCCAAGTATTGGCTACTGTGTATAATGCTGCAAGGAACATAGGAGTGCATGTATCTTTATTCCTTTGCAGTTTAAAGTTCTTTGGATAAATACCCAGCAGTGGGATAGCTGGAGGATATGGTAGATCTATCCTTAATATTCTGAGGACACTCCATACTGCTTTCCATATTGGCTGCACCAGTTTGCACTCCTACCAGCAGTGTACAAGGGTTCCCTCCTCTCCACATCCTCTCCAACATTTGTTGTTTCCTGTCTTGTTAATTATAGCCATTCTGAAGGGAGTGAGGTGATACCTCATTATAGTTTTGATTTGCCTTTCCCTGATAGCTAATGATATTGAGCATCTCTTCATATGCCTGTTGGCCATCTGTATATCTCCTTTGGAGAAATCTCTGTTGAGATCCTTTGTCCACTTTTTAATTGGATTGCTGGTGTTTTTGTTGTGGAGCTGTATGAGTTCTTTGTATATTTTGGATATTAACCCCTTATCTGATATAGGGTTTGCAAATATCTTCTCCCAATTGTTAGGTTGTCTTTTCGTTTTCTTGATGGTTTCCTTTGCTGTGCAGAAGGTTTTTGTTTGATGTAGTCCCATTTGTTCATTTTTTTCTGTTGTTTCCCTTGCCTGGTCAGACAAGGTAGTTGAAAATATGCTGCTAAGACTGATGTCAAAGAGCGTACTACCTATGTTTTTTTCTAGAAGTTTCATGGTTTCGGGTCTTACATTCGTCTTTAATCCATTTTGAGTTGATTTTTGTGCATGGTGTAAAGGAATGGTCTACTTTCATTCTTTTGCACGTGGCTGTCCAGTTTTCCCAACACCATTTATTGAAGAGACTCTCCTTTCTCCATCATATGCTGTTGGCCCCCTTGTCGAATATTAGCTGTCCATAAACGTGTGGGTTTACTTCTGGGCTCTCAATTCTGCTCCACTGATCTGTGTGTCTGTTTTTGTGCCAGTAGCATGCTGTTTTGGTTACTATGGCTTTGTAGTATAATTTGAAATCAGGGAGTGTGATACCTCCAGCTTTGTTCTTTTTTCTCAGGAATCCTTTGGCTATTCGGGGTCTTTTGTTGTTCCATATAAATTTTAGGATTCTTTGTTCTATTTCTGTGAAAAATGTTGTTGGAACTTTGATAGAGATTGTGTTGAATTGGTAGATGGCTTTGGGAAGTGTGGACATTTTAACAATGTTAATTTTTCCAATCCAAGAGCATGGACTATCTTTCCATTTCTTTGTGTCTCCTTTGATTTCTTTTAACAATGTTTTATAGTTTTTTGTGTACAGATTTTTCACGTCTGTGGTTAAATTTATTCCTAGGTATTTTGTTCTTTTTGTTGCCATTGTAAATGGGAGTGTATTCTTAATTTCTCTTTCTGCTACTTCATTGTTAGTGTATAGAAACGCAGCCAATTTTTGTACATTGATTTTGTATCCCACGACTTGACTGTATTCCTTTATTGTTTCTAAAAGTTTTTTAGTGGATTTTTTTAGGGTTTATAGATATAAAATCATGTCATCTGCAAAGAGTGACAGTTTCACTTCTTTTTTTCCAATGTGGATCCCTTTTATTTCTTTTTCTTGCCTGATTGCTCTGGCTAGGACTTCCAATACTATGTTAAATAGGAGTGGTGACAGTGGACATCCTTGTCTGGTTCCTGTTCTTAGAGGGAGAGCTTTCAGTTTTTCCCCACTGAGAATGATATTTGTGTGAGTTTGTCATATATGGCCATTATTATGTTGAGGTATTTTCCTTCTATACACATTTTATTTAGAGTTTTAATCATAACTGGATGCTGTATCTTGTCAAATGCTTTCTCTGCATCTATTGAGATCATCATGTGATTTTTATTCTTCATTTTGTTAATGTGGTTGATAGATTTGCGGATGTTGAGCCATCCCTGCATCCCCGGAATGAAACCCACTTGATCATGATGTATGATCTTTTTAAGGTACTGTTATATTCAATTTTGCTAGTATTTTGCTGAGGACTTTTGCATCAATGTTCATCAGTAATATTGGCCTGTAATTTTCTCTTTTTGTGTTGTCCTTGTCTGGTTTCGGTGTCAGGATAATGTTGGCTTCGTAGAATGAGTTAGGAAGCCTCCCCTCCTCTTCAATTTTTTGGAAGAGTTTAAGAAGGATAAGTATTAAGTCTTGTTTGAATGTTTGGTAGAATTCACCAGGGAAGCCACCTGGTCCTGGACTTTTAATTTTGGGAGGTTTTTGATTGCTGTTTCGATCTCCTTACTGGTGATGGGTCTATTCAAATTCTCTACTTCTTGGTCCAGTTTTGGAACGTTGTATGTTTCTAATAATTTATCCATTTCTTTTAGATTATCCAATTTGTTGGTGGATAGCTTTTCATAGTATTCTCTTATCTTTTGTATTTCTGAGGTGTCCATTGTAATCTCTCCTCTTTCATTTCTGGTTTTATTTATTTGAACATTCTCTCTTTTTCTTTGTGAGTCTAGCTAAGGGTTTGTCAATTTTGTTTATCTTTTCAAAGAACCAGCTCTTGGTTTCATTAATTTTTTTCTGTTGTTTTTCTAGTCTCTATTTCATTTATTTCTGCTCTAATTTTTGTTATTTCCTTCCTTCTGCTGATTTTGGGCTTTGTTTGTTGTTGTTTTTCCAGTACCTTTAGATGTGCTTTTAGATTGTCTATTTGAGATTTCTCTTCTTTGTTGAGGTAGGCCTGAATTGCTATAAACTTCCCTCTTAGAACTGCCTTTGCTGTATCCCAGAGATTTTGGCATGTCGTGTTTTCATTTTCATTTGTCTCCAGGAATTTTTTGATTTCTCCTTTGATTTCTTTATTGACCAAATCGTTGTTCAGTAGCATTTTGTTTAATCTCCACATTTTTGTGGCTTTTCTGGTTTTCTTCCTGTAGTTAATTTCTAGTTTCATACCTTTGTGGTCAGGTAAGACACATGGTATTATTTCAATCTTCTTAAATTTATTGCGACTTGTTTTGTGGCCTAATATATGATCACTCCTGGAGAATGTTCCATGTGCATTTGAAAAGAATGTGTATTCTGTGGTTTTTGGATGGAGTGTTCTAGATATATCTACTAAGTCCATCTGGTCGAATGTGTCATTTAAGGCCAGTGTTTCCTTATTGATCTTTTTGGAAGATCTCTCCCTTGGTGTAAGTGGAGTGTTAAAGTCCCCTACTATTATTGTGTTACTGTCTATTTCTCCTTTTATGTCTGTTAATAATTGCTTTATGTATTTAGGTGCTCCTATGTTGAGTGCATAGATATTTACAAGTGTTATATTTTCTTGTTGGATTGTTCACTTTATCATTATGTGGTGCCTGTGTTTGTCTCTTGTTATGGTTTTTGTTTTAAAGTCTATCTTGTCTGTTATAAGTATTGCTACCCCTGCTTTGTTTTTCTTTGCCATTTGCATGGAATATCTTTTTCCATCCTTTCACTTTCAGTTTGTGTCTTTAGGTCTGAAGTGTGTCTCTTGTATGCAGCATATACATGGGTCTTGTTTTTTTTTATCCAATTGGCCACCCTATGGCATTTGATTGGAGCATTTAGTCCATTGACGTTTAAAGTAGCTATTGATAAATATGTATTTATTGCCATTTGGTTACCTATTTTTTCTGGCTGTTTTAGTATTTCTTCTCTGTTCCTTTATTTTTCTCTTTCTCTCTTCCCTTGTGGTTTGATGGCTTTCTTTAGTGATATGTTTGATTTCTTTTGTCTTATTTATTTTCTTACTTATTAGAGGTTTCTGATTTGTGATTACCATGAGGATCCTATTTAATATTCTATGTATATAACAGTTCATATCGAGTTGATAGACTCTTTACCTCTTTCTGAAAGCTCTACCTTTTCACTCCCCTCCTCCCACAGTTTATGTTTTTGAAATCATATATAGTCTCTTGTTTAGTGTGTGTATATCCAATACGCTCTTATCATTGAAATAGGTGATTTTAGTACATTTGTCTTTTAACCTTCATATTATCTTCACAGGTAGTTGACCTGCTACCTTTACTAGATTTTTAACTTAAAATTGATTTTATTGCCTGTCTTTTTGGTTTTTTAAAATTTTTTTAAATTTTTTTATTGAGTTAATGATAGGTTACAATCTTGTGTGATTTCAGTTGTACATTAATGTTTGTCATTCGTGTTGTAGGTGCACCACTTCACCCTTTGTGCCCAGCCCCCACCCCACCTTTGCCCTGGTAGCCACTAATCTGTTCTCTTTGTCCACATTTTTAAATTGCTCATATGAGTGGAGTCATTCAGAGATTATCCTTCTCTAACTGGCTTATTTCACTTAACATAATTCCCTCAAGGTCCATCCATGTTGTTGCAAATGGGATGATTTTGTTCTGTTTTGCAGCTGAGTAGTATTCCATTGTATATATATATACCACAACTTCTTTACCCATTCATCTGTTGATGGGCACTTAGGTTGCTTCCATGTCTTGGCTATTGTAAATGATGCTGCAATGAACATTGGGGTGCATAGGACTTTTGGAATTGCTGACTTCAAGCTCTTTGGATAGATACCCAGTAGTGGAATGGCTGGATCATATGGTAGTTCTATTTTTAATTTTTTGAGGAATCTCCATACTGTTTTCCATAGTGGCTGTACCAGTTTGCATTCCCACCAGCAGTGTATGAGGGTTCCATTCTCTCCACAACCTCTCCAACATTTGTTACTATTAGATTTAGATATTTTTGTCATTCTAATGGGTGTAAGGTGATATCTTAGTGTACTTTTGATTTGCATTTCCCTGAAGATCAGCGATGATGAGCATCTTTTCATGTGCCTATTGGCCATCCATATATCTTCTTTGGAGAAACGTCTGTTCATGTCTCCAGCCCATTTTTTGATCGGGTTGTTTGATTTTTCATTGTTGAGTTGTGAGAGTTCTTTATATATTATGGATATTAAGCCTTTGTCAGATATATGATTGCAAATATTTTTTTCCCAGTTAGTGGGTTGTTTTTCTGTTTCAGTCCTGTTTTCATTTGCCTTGAAGAAGCTCTTTAGTCTGATGAAGTCCCATTTGTTTATTCTTTCTATTGTCTCCCTTCTCTGAGAAGACATGGTGTCCGAAAAGGTCCTTTTAATACTGATGTCAAAGAGTGTACTGCCTACGTTTTCTTCTAGAAGCCTTATGGTTTCAGGTCTCAACTTTAGGTCTTTGATCCATTTTGAGTTTATTTTGGTGGATGGTGAAAAAGAATGGTCAATTTTCATTCTTTTACATGTGGCTTTCCAGTTTTCCCAGCACCATTTGTTGAAAAGACTTTCTTTTCTCCATTGTATGCCCTCAGCTCCTTTGTCAAAGATAAGCTGTCCGTAGATGTGTGGTTTTATTTCTGGGCTTTCAATTCTGTTCCATTGATCTGTGCACCTGTTTTTATACCAGTGCCATGCTGTTTGATTACTTTAGCTTTGTAGTAAGTTTTGAAGTCAGGGATTGTGATGTCTCCTATTTTGTTCTTTTTTCTCAGCATTGCTTTAGCAAGTCGGGGTCTTTTGTTGCCCCATATAAATTTTAGGATTCTTTGTTCTAATTCTGTAAAGAATGTCATTGGGATTCTGATTGGAATAACGTTAAATCTGTAAATTGCTTTAGGTAGAAAAGACATTTTAACTATGTTTATTCTTCCAATCCATGTACATGGAATGTCTTTCCATCTCCTTATGTCGTCATCCAATTCTTTCAGAAAGGCCTTGTAATTTTCATTATATAGGTCCTTCACTTCCTTAGTTAAATTTACCCTGAGGTATTTTATTCTTTTTGTTGCTATTGAGAATGCTATTGTGTTCTTGAGTTCTTTTTCTGTTACTTTGTTGTTAGAATATAGAAATGCTACTGATTTATGCAAATTGATTTTATACCCTGCAACTTTGCTGTAGTTGTTGATTACTTCTAAGAGTTTTCCAATGGATTCTTTGGGATTTTCTATATATAAGATCATGTCGTCTGCACACAGTGCGAGTTTCACTTCTTCCCTCCCTATTTGGATTCCTTTTATTCCTTTTTCTTGTCTGATTGCTCTGGCCAGGACCTCCAGTACTATGTTAAATAAGAGTGGTGATAGAGGGCATCCTTGTCTCGTTCCTGTTTTCAGGGGGATGGCACTCAGTTTTTGCCCATTGAGTATGATGTTGGCTGTGGGCTTGTCATATATGGCCTTTATTATGTTGAGGTAGTTCCCTTCTATGCCCATTTTGTTCAGAGTTTTTATCATAAATGGCTGTTGGATCTTGTCAAATGCTTTCTCTGTATCTATTGAGATGATGTGTTTTTTATTCCTCAGTTTGTTGATGTGGTGTATCACGGTGATTGATTTGTGGATGTTGTACCATCCCTGTGTCCCTGGTATGAATCCCACTTGATCATGATGTATGATCCTTTTGATGACTTGCTGAATTCTGGTGGCCAAAATTTTGTTTAGAATTTTTGCATCTATGTTCATCAGTGATATTGGCCTGTAGTTCTCTTTTTTTGTGGCATCCTTGTCTGGCTTTGGTATCAGCATGATGTTGGCCTCATAGAATGTGTTAGGAAGTGTTCCATCCTCCCTAATTTTTTGGTATAGCTTGAAAAGGATAGGTGTTAAATCCTCTCTGAAAGTTTGGTAGAATTCCCCAGGGAAGCCATCTGGTCCTGGGGTTTTATTCTTTGGGATGTTTTTGATTGCGGTTTCAATCTCTTTCCTTGTGATTGGTCTGTTCAAATTGTCTGCTTCTTCTTGAGTGAGCTTTGGGAGATTCTAAGAGTCCAAGAATTTATCCATTTCCTCTAGGTTATCCATTCTGTTAGCATAGAGTTTTTCGTAGAATTCTCTTATAATCCATTGTATTTTTGCAGAGTCTGTTGTTATTTCTCCTCGTTCATTTCTGATTTTGCTTATTTGAGCTTTCTCCCTTTTTTTCTTTGTAAGTCTGGCTCGGGGTTTGTCAATTTTATTTATCTTCTCAAGGAACCAGCTCTTTGTCTCATTGATCCTTTCTACCGCCTTTTTCGTTTCAATAGTATTTATTTCTGCTCTGATTTTTATTATTTCTCTTCTTCTGCTGACTTTGGGCTTTATTTTTTCTTCTTTCTCTAGTTCTGTTAGGTGTAGTTTAAGATTGCTTATTTGGGATTTTTCTTGTTTGTTAAGATGTGCCTGTATTGTGACGAATTTTCCTCTTAATACAGCTTTTGCTGTATCCCATATGAGTTGGTATGGTGTGTTATCATTTTCATTAGTTTCCAGGTATTTTTTGATTTCTTCTTTAATTTCCTCAATGATCCATTGCTTGTTCAGTAGTGTATTGTTTAATCTCCACATCTTTGTGCCTTTCTCAGCTTCTTTCTTGTAATTAATTTCTAGCCTTATAGCATTATGATCAGAGCAGATGTTTGTTATTATTTCAATTTTTTTAAATATGTAGAGGCTTGCCTTGTTTCCCAACCTATGGTCTATCCTTGAGAATGTTCCGTGTGCACTTGAGAAAAATGTGTATTCTGCTTTTTTTAGGGTGAAGTTATCTATATATGTCTATTAAGTCCAATTGTTTTAGTTTTTCATTTAGCTCCACTAATTCTTTGTTGATTTTTCTGTCTGGATGAACTGTCCATTGATGTGAGTTGGGTGTTGAGGTCCCCTACTATTATTGTGTTGTTTTTAACATCTTCCTTTAGGTCTGTTAATAGTTGCTTTATGAACCTTGGTGCTCCTATGCTGGGTGCATAGATATTTATAAGCGTTATTTCTTCTTGATGAAGTGTCCGTTTGATCATTATATATTGTCCCTGTGTGTCTCTCTTTACCTGTCTTATTTTGAAATCCACTTTGTCTGATGTAAGAATTGAAACACCTGCTTTTTTTCCTTGCTATTAGCTTGAAGTATGGTCCTCCACCCCTTCACTCTAAGCCTGTGCTTGTCCTTGGGGCTGAGGTGTGTTTCCTGGAGGCAACAAATTGTTGGATCTTGTTCTTTAATCCATGTTGCCACTCTGTGTCTTTTTATTGGAGAGTTCAGTCCGTTTACATTGAGAGTGATTATTGATGCATGTGGACTTAAAGCTGTCAATCTGTTGCTCATTATCTGGCTTTCCTGCTTTTCTCTTCCTGTGTGCTTTATCCTACCCATTTGATACTGCAATTTCTTATGCTGGGTTTCTTAGATTTTTCCTTATTTATGTTTTGTGGCTCTGTTCTGTTTCTTAGTTTAGTGGCTACCCTGAAGTTTGTATTTCGAATCTCGTGTATAATATAGTCTATTCTCTGGTGGTCTCTTACTTACTTGTCCTAGACTAATTTAGTCCCTTTGCTCTTCCCCTCCTAAATTATTATTTTCACTTCTTGTTCCAACTTGTGTTATGAGTTTGTAGTTAGAGTGATAAGATCGTCTTTGCTTTGGTAGTTTCCTTCCCTTTATCCTAATGCTATAGTTGAATATTTGCTATCCTATTCTGGTTCTATTTATCTGTCTCCCTACCTGTGATTTGTGACCCCTTTCTCCCTTTTTTTCTTTTTTCAGGTATGAGAGCCTTCTTGAGGATTTCTTGTAGTGGAGGACTTTTGGTTACAAATTCCCTTAACTTTTGTTTGTCTGGAAAAGATTTAATTTCTCCCTCATATCTGAAGGATATTCTTTCTGGATAGAGTATTCTTGGCTGATGATTTTTATATTTTAAAGCTTTGAATATGTCACTCCATTCTCTCCTAGCTTGTAAGGTTTCTGCAGAGAAATCCGCTGAAAGTCTGATAGGGGCTCCCTTGTAGGTAATTCTCTTATTTCGTGCAGCCCTGAGTATTCTTTCTTTGTCTTTCATTTTTGCCATTTGTACTACTATATGCCTTGCAGTAGGTCTTTTTACATTGACAAATCTAGGAGATCTGAATTCTTCCTCTACACACATTTCTCCCTCAATCCCTAGATTTGGGAAGTTCTCTTCTATAATTTCATTAAGCACACTTTCTGCTCCATTTTCCTTTTCCATGTTCTCGGGAATTCCTATGATCCTTAAATTCTTTCTCATCATTGAATCTGCTATCTCTCTAATACTTTCCTCATTCCTTTTAATCCTTAGTTCTCTTTCTTCCTCTGTCTGGAGCAATTCAGCCTGCCTATCTTCGGTTATGCTAATTTTCTCTTCTATGGAGTCTACCCAGGCATTCAGGGAATCCGTATTCTGTTTTATCTGGTCCATTGTGTTTTTTATCGCTAGTAATTCTGTTTGATTCTTCTTTATAATTTCAATCTCTTTTGTGAAGTAACTCCAGAGCTCAGCTTGTTTCTCTATCTTTCTCTCTACCTCATTGAGTTTTTTGATTATAGCTGCTCTGAACTCATTTTCCTTTAGTTTACCTATTCCCAAGCCCTCAGGACTTAATTCTATGTTTTTATTGTTTTCCTTCTGGTCTGGGGCTTTTATAAATTGCTGGATGGTAGAGGAGCGGTTTTTTCGCATGGTGGTAGAATTGGGTTACAGCCTGTCACCACTAGGTGGGGCTCGAGAGCCAGGTGTTCTGAGCTCTCCGCCTTTGGGCAAGATGTCAGTGCCCAGTGCGCTTTGCCGGGGTGGGGGCGGGGGCAGTTTCTCTCGCACACTGATCTGGATTTGATCAGTTCTGTTCTCTGGTCTCCCGCCCTGCGTTTATGGGGTCCCCATGCACGGAAGCTTTCCCGTGTAAGCGGGTTTCCACTGTACTGGTGGCAGGAGTCCTAGACGATGCCCTGGTTTCGCGGCCCCTCCCCCACTCCTTCCCGGACCCGCACGTCGATCCTGGTTTCTAGGGGATGGAGCGATGTTCTCTCTTACCCCATTCCAGCTCCTCCGAGGCGGGCGGTAGGGGCTCCGTCTTCTGTCTTTTGATACTGCAGATCTCTGAGTCCTGGCATTAGCTTCATTAGCTGAAATTCAGGTTTTTTGGTTTTTTTTTTTCAGTCCTTTGTTGTACTTTGGAGGGGAGAGAGTCCCAGGTCAGCTCACCCCGCCATTTTGCCTTTTTGTTTTTTTTGATAATTTTTTTTATCTCTATTTGTGGTCATCGTTTTCCCACTTAATTAAGTCCCTTCAGCATTTCTTGTAGAACTGGTTTCTTGGTGATAAACTCCTTTAATTTTTGCTTGTCTGGGAAGTTCTTTGTCTCTCCTTCCATTCTGAATGACAACCTTGATGGATAGAGTATTCTTGGCTGTAGGTTTTTTCCTTTTAGCACTTTAAATATGTCATGCCATTCTCTTCTCACCTGTAGGGTCTTGGCTGAGAAGTCCGCTGATAGCCTTATGGGCTTCCCTTTGTATGTCACTTGTGGCTTTTCTCTTGCTGCTTTTAGGCTTCTGTCTTTATCTTTAATTTTGAACATTTTAAATATAATATGTGTTGGTATGGGCCCCTTTGGGCTTATCTTGTTTGGAGCTCTCTGTGCTTCCTGTACTTGCATGTCTGTTTCCTTCCTCAGGTTAGGAAAATTTTAGGCTGTCATTTCTTCAAATAAATTTTCTGCCCCTTTGTCTCTCTCTTCTCCTTCTGGGACACCTATAATCCAAATGTTAGCATGCTTGATATTGTCCCAGAGTTCCCTTAGACTGTTCTCATTCTGTCTAATTATTTTTTTCTTTTTTCTGTTCAGCTTCGGTGATTTCCTCTAGTCTTTCATCTAGCTCACTGATCCGTTCTTCTGCATCCTCTATTCTGCTATTGAGTCCCTCTAGTGAATTTTTCATTTCCAGTATTGTATTCTTCATTTCTGATTTTTTTTTATATCTTCCAGCTCTTTGCTGATGTGCTCACTGTGTTCATCCATTCTTCTCCCCATATCTGTGAGCATCCTTATGATATTTTATTTGAACTCTTTGTCGAGTAGGTCACTTGTTTCTGTTTCATTTAGTCCTTTTTCTGGGGTTTTGTACTTTTCCCCTGTTTGGAAAGTATTCCTTTGTCTCCTCATTATGCCTCTTTGTCTGTGCTTATTTCTATGTATTAGGTGAGTCAGCTATGTCTCCTGATCCTGGAGAAGTGGCCTTATACATGAGATGCCTTATGAGGCCCAGCAGTGTGCTTCCCTCTCGTCACCAGTCCACATGATCCAGGAGTGTCCCGTTTGTGGGCTTCTTGTGTCTTTCTGCTGTAGCAGGGTTGCTGTAACTGCAGATACCCAGGGAGTCTAGTCTTTCCTTCCCTGGCCAGCTGCTTGTAAATCTGGTTTGGGGAGCCTCAGCACCATTGGCTACAAAGTCTATCAACACACTCCTGTTGCAGTTTTCCTCTTAATTGGGTAGGTATCCAGTGTAGCTGGTTGCTAGGCTCAGGGGCTTACAGTTGCTATAGGCCTCAGGCCTACAAGGCTGTTGTCAGTTCTCTTAGGAGTGCACCTGACTGGGGCTGTACCTAGGCTCAGGAGCACTCAATTGTTTCAAGCTTTGAAAGGTGGTGCTGGTCCTTTTTATGGCTGTTTGTGAAGCACAGGTCTTCTGCCACTGATAAGCCTCACCCCCACAGGAGCACACACACCATCAACACAGTCCTGGTCCATGCACAATTCCCAACCCCCTGGAGTGTACCCTGACGCCACACTGCAGAGTCCCCCACCTCTCCACCAATGCCCCCCACAGTTGACCTAGTCCTCACACAGGCCCTGCCCCACAGAGGTAGACATACTTGCCTGCCTGTAGAGGATCAAGGCACCCAGTCAATTCAGGATGAAAAGTAGCCTCAGGGCTTGCTGTTAGGTGGGACTGGTCCCTAGGGTGGGCTGCCTGCCCTGGCTGAACTGGATTAACTTTGTGCTCTAGTGGGTGTGGCAGACCCCTGGGCTAACAGGCCAGAGGACGAACCTCAGTGGTGTCCTCTGGGGTCTGTGTCAGCACGCCTGGACCAGGTCAGAACAATGGCTCCCACCAATGTCTCAGTCTCCAGAGAGGTCCCTCCTCTCACCAAGATGCCCCCAGAGCCCCCCAGGTGAGTCTCGTTTCACCAAAGGACTGTCAGCCTTCTCTCTGGTGATTTTAGGTTGCTGCAAAGAGTGAGTTTGTGCTTGGGCCGTTTAAGACCCAGGTCTTTTGGGCTTTCAGCCGATAGCTTTTCTGGGTGTATCCTTGCTGCAGTTAATAGCCAGCAAAGCCAGATAGTAAGACCCTTGTCTCAGTTGGGCTGAGTCTGAAGGATGCTTATAGCAGTATTGCCCCTGCTGAGGACCTCACTCCTCCAGGGAGGGCTACGTACCTTAGGGTGGCTCCTGCCTGGCCAGCTGAAAAGCTCCACTGCTTCTAAAAGTGGCTTTTTTCCTCTCCAGCAGGAATTTCTGCCTCTTCTGCCTTCGGCAGGACTGTCCCTTGTTGTGGGGGTTCTTTTTATCCAGTTTTCAGTTTTCTATCAAGGATATTTTTTCCAAAAATAGTTGTAACCCTGTTGTGTTAGTGGGAGGGGATGAGTTCAGAGTGCTTACGCTGCCATCTTGATGAGATCTCCCTGTGGTGATATTTTAGTCAGTCCGTCTCAGAACATAGTCCTCTATCAAGATACTGATCAGTTAAATAAGTATTGCTTTTTCCACCCTCCTCTTGAGTTTTACCTCATGCCATGTTAGAAGCACAAGTCAATGACAGCACAGTGACTCCAGTACTGGTCCTTGTCAAGTTGTATGTACTCAATGACAGAACCAAACTCAGTTCTCTGAAGAATGACTTGGTTTTTCTTGTTCTCTTGCAGTAATATGCTAGCAAATATTGTAGAATGTAATAAACCATAAACATATCAAGTATCCGTTATAAAGAAAATGTGTTCTGTAAGATTCCTACTATCCAGGGTTTGTCTTGTGTTCAATGAATATTGATTTAGTGCATGTGATGTGCTCACAACAGCCTAACCTCCAAATTCAGGAGGAAAGCAGACTGACTCAGTTCATGACCCAGTGAGGTTAACTTCCAAAGAAAGGAGACAGAATACAAACATGCTACTCAGAAGTTGCCAAATATATCACTTGTTTGTAATTCTCGCATGAAAAATAACCCATGGTAAGAACATGGAGTGTACCGGGCAGGGATTCTGATTTCAGAAAGGGGCACTGTTTCCATAGGGAAGGGTTCTGAGCAAAGCTCTGACAGTAGTTGGAAGAGTAGTTTGCATATGTATCTCCAGGAGGAACATGGTGAGAAGTGAGAACAGAAAATACAACGGTGTTTTGAAGGGACAAGATGGTTGTATTTATTAAAATTCTAAATGTGTGTTCACTTTGTTAAGAGGTTTCCTGAAATGTCTCATCAAACTTTAAAATAATAAATACATGTAAAAATCATTCACTAGTTTGTTTTTTATAATGTTGAAATATTTAAAAGTAAATTTGACAGTCTGGTAGCTATGATTCAAAATGGAAAATGTAACAAATTAAAATACGAAATTAGATCTCTATGAATTAAAGTACGAATAATCTCTAAAAAGATTACTATGTGAGAGGGGCAGGCCCGGTGGCGCAGTGGTTAAGTTCACACGTTCCACTTCGGTGGCCCAGGGTTCGCCAATTCAGATCCCGGGTGTGGACATTGCACCGCTTGGCAAAAGCCATGCCGTCGTAGGCGTCCCATGTATAAAGTAGAGGAAGATGGGCACAGATGTTAGCTCAGGGCCAGCCTTTCTCAGCAAAAAAAGGAGGATTGGCAGCAATTAGCTCAGAGCAAATCTTCCAAAAAAAAAAAAAAAGAATTACTATATGAGAAAGACAAAAATTGATTCTCTTTATATTTTATTTCTGATGTTAGGTAAGTGTAAAACAAAGATTGTAGTCTAATATAGTAGTAGTTTTGTGTGTTAATGAAAATGCATGCTTCTGTAGAATTTATACTGAGCTGTTGAGGATACCTAATGCTGGTCAGGGGCATAAAGGAGCAAGTTGTGATAGAAAATATTTTCATGTGAACTCATATGATCATGTCTGTACAGATGTCTTTGTTGGATGTGGGGATTTAGGTATGCCGACCTCATAAAATGAGTAGGACATTCTTCCCTCATCATCTCTTTCTGAAAAGTTTGTCTCAGTCTTGTGCTCTTTCTTTGCATGTTCGAAAGAATTCACGAGTGAAATCTTCTGGACCTGCAACTACTTTATGGAAAATTCTATGAGGGCAGATTCAATTTCTTTAACAGACTGAGGACTATGGAAACTTTTTGTTTCAGCTTACATCAATTTTGGTACAATATCTTTCAAGGAATGTGTCCATTTCATCCAAAGTGTTAAATTTGTTGGCGTAAGTTTACTTGTAATTTTCTCTTTCAGAGATCTTCATTTCAGTAGGATTTGTAGTCATTACTTCTTTTTCCTTAATAATATTGGTCACAAACACACACACACACATAGATATATTTCACAATTTTAACTGTTTATGCCAGGTCTTGCCTTTCAACATTTTTTAACATATTCAGGTTAGATTTGCATCTCTCACTTTTATTCCATGGACTAAGTGTACATCCAACCACCCAATCCAGCATTTCCAGACACACTCTGATGACCAGAGCCAGAACTCTGAATGCATACAATCTTTTATACCAGAGGGAGAATTCAAACCCGGCCCTTGACATCTCCATTACTTCCAGCCAAAGCCATAATAATCTTCATTATTGATGCCAGTGACCTTAGTACACTCTAGCCCATGTGGAGGCCATGTCTGATTCAGTACCTAAAGCGTTATTTGTCCTGTTAAATATTGCTTAGCTCTCCTTTTATTTTCCCCGTGTATGGACCCTGGCTCTGAACTGTGGCCCAAACTTTGGAATAAATTCTGTATCCGGTGTGCTAGGTGTCTTAGTTGATAAATACCTTGTGTATTATGGATCACTGATCCATGTGCTCTGCCTGCTACAGAGGGAATGGCCTTTCCTTAGAAATCCTAGTGTCTTCTGCTTTGTGAAGCACAATGGAGTGGCATACCGTCTTTAGATGTTGAGTAGTGTGTTTTCAGCTGCAGCTCTCTGACTGAAGTCTCCATGGTGTTGTTTCTCTAAACCCTACACTGACCTTCTAACCCTGTGAGTTGACGCTGTTTCACATGCTGTCCCATTTGATTACTACTGATCTCATTGTAAAGAAATACCAGCTTTTCCACTCAACTCCACAGGTAATGTTGGTGTGATACTGATTCACCTTCACTTATGATACATGGCATTTTAGACTATCACTGTGTAAATCTCAGTGAAGTGCACACATCATCCTTTCCCTGTGATGATAGGATGCTTCTTAAGGACTTTTTCTTGATGAGACTACCTCATCTCATGACAATGAAAATACCCATAACCCTCTCTTCTTCCCTATGCAGGTTTATGCCTTTTGTCCCTCTCAGCTTGAGGCCTCTAGGACTTCAGTATTTAATGCTAATCGGAATTGTCTCTTATGGGACATCAATACTATTTAAGGCACATCTTCCTAGATAGCTGTATTTAAAGTGAATATTTGTGTATCATTAAAATTAAGTGACTTTCTACACAGACACACGTGTAGGGTACATATTAAATCAATTTATTTAAACATTCAGAAATCCCATAACACCATACAAGACAGGAATGGTGACTGGAAGAGATGAAATGGGAAGGAGAGTATTTCTATGACGAGAGAAAGATGATGTTGGGCAGGACCAAGTAAAGTTTTCTTCCAATTGTTGGTCTTGATTCCATAGAGAAGTTGATGCGCTGATCCTCAATGGCAGGTTCTCTAGGGGAGTGAATCAGGATAAAAAGTTAAGTTGACTGTATGACAGCCTGACAGGGGTGAGAGGCTCAAGAAGTGTGGCGTCAAAGTTAGAAGGAGCTTTCAGTTAACCCAGTGGGCAAGTTCCAGGTGGAACTTAATGTTTTCCATCTCTAGGGTATGAGAGGATCCATTTGGAATTTTTCCAAGGAGGTACACATGGTGGGACTGTTTGTGGTTAGGATGCATTCCAGGAGTGTCATGATTCGGGCTGCATCCCATGGGGAAGGCCTATAAGAATGGTTTGTAGGATCTGAGTTACACTTCTCCCCCCTAATTCCAAAGCGTCTGTGTCTTCAAGACAGTGTATTCACCCAGGAAGCTAATGTTTTGGGTGCTTTTTTCCTCATTTCTTCTCAAAAGAAGACAAACAAAACAACCAAGCATACTTTGGCCTAGATCAATGTCACTTTCTGAGGCTATGACATTTTAGGAAGTTGAAGAACATACTTTAATGAAATCATCTTATGAAGGTAAAAGAAATCGGAAGCATGTTTCAGAGAATCTGATTGGAAGGCCCTCAATGTGACTCTCATGATTATGTAAAATTAAACATTGTATTTACAGGATTGGTGACTTCTCTTTAAGTCCAATTCTCATGAAGTAGTGACATCTAGGAAGAATCATTAACTTAGGACTGAGTAGAAAATTAATTATTTTTCCAATTGTCCCCACCAGCTTCTGGCAATTCCTGCTTCTATCTAAATGCGTCTCATTTGTGTGGTTCTTGCATGATAATTTTTTGTCACCAAAACTGCTTCAGCATTAATCAGCTGAACCAATTTGCAGTTTAATAGGGCTCAAGAGAAGCAGAATAACCTAATATAACAGAATAAAAGTTCTCTACTGCCATAATTTAAGTAATTTGGACAAAAATAGTTACTTAGAAAATCTTTCTTTTAGCAGCACTAATAACAGGTCACTTTTACTTAGAATATTTCAGACGTGTTCAACTCCTTGTTTTCATTCACTTGTAGGACAGTTGTGTGAGGGTGAAACAAAAAGAAACAGGAGAAAAAGAGCCACAGATCAATACCATTTGTCTGTATCCTAAAGTTTTCTTTTTCTTAAATAATAGATTATATAAAAGATAATTTATTGACGAGGAAATTTTAAATTAATCAATTTGTTTCCTGATAGTATATTTATATTCCAGGTGAACGATATATTCAGGAAAGAAATATAGTCACATTACCAATGTTGATGATATTTACAATGTTTTCTTCTGGAATCTCCTTTTCTTTAGTAGCCTCCTTGAATTTCTCAGTATCTTCCTGCTGAATATCTTCTCCTTTGCCGAAAATCACCATACATAAAGCAGAAATTTGCCCAAAGAACTAAGAATTTCTGGATCCTTGATTGAGAATAGCGAAGGTACAAATCAGTTCTTCATGTGGAATAATTTCACAGAGTCTCACGTAGTTACCATTTGCCGTGTCACAGTGTCTGCTGCCTGACTTAGGTCCCTGAAAGGAATTAGTCCCAGTCTGACTCTGCGACATCAGCCGAACTCCGAAGCCTCATCAGGAGCGCCATGAACTTTGGGCCCAGGCCCTCTGGACTAGCTCATCTCCTGCCTTTCTGCCACCTTCTTGGAAGCTATACTTGACATCCACGCCTTGTGCAGGACCCAGATAAAGTGGAAGCTTGATTCTCTTCTTCCACAGAAACATCAGCCCTGCCACAGGTAGTAATGGGTGTCAACTTTTCATTTAGTAAACCACACCTCTTCTGATACTTTTTACTTACAGAAATCTATTATCCCCAAGGCTAGAGCACACCTTCTGTGCCCCTTTGTGATTGTTCCGGGGTTGAAATTGTCAGCTTTCATGAGGAAAATGCGTTGGAGGAACTAAACGTCATCGATGGAAGGACTAAAACTTGATCAAGGTTTCTTTGAAAAGCTTCAGGTCCAAGTCTTAGAATGTATTTGAAAAATGGTCATAAAATTAAGGAATTGGGGTCAACTTGAATAAAGCCATGGCTTGAAATTAGTTGGCCTCTTAAGAAATTATTTCTCATAAAACTTAATTGTTATAATTTTAACAGATTGAAATTATTTTTAAAGGCCTGATGATCTGATAGTTCCCACACCTACCAGCTCTTCTTCTCACCTTTCTTTGTAGATTACATTCCAGGGTCCTAACTCAGTGAATACACAGACCTATACCTTGTACCCTTCATAGTTAATAATGACAGTACATACTGATTTTCAGAATGAAAATACTGACAATAGAAATGTTATGTGACAATGACAATGGAAATATGGTCATGATGTAGCACATACCAAACAATGCAATTATTTTGGTGACCAGACATTCTTCATCCTCATGGAGAGTATATCCTATCATAGCATTTTTTCACAAATGAAGAATTTGGACATCATTTTTACATGCATTTCTGAGAGAAAGAGAGATGTATATTGCCTCAGCTTAATTAATTTATTGTTGATTAGATTTATTATGGCTTACTTAGCACATTGGTAACAATAATTACTATGTTGATCTTTCCCTCAACCCAACAGTACCGTGAATGTTGAAATTGATTTTGTTGGCAAGAAAAGTAGGAAAGTTGGGGCAGGCCTCATTGCGTAGTGGTTAAATTTGTGCACTCACCTTCGGTGGTCCGGGGTTCACAGGTTTGGATCCTGGGTGCCGACCTAGCACCACTCATCAAACCATGCTGTGGCAACGTCCCACATAAAATAGAGGAAGACTGGCACAGATGTTAGCTCAAGGCCAATCTTCCTCCACACACAAAGAAAAGTAGGGAAGAATTTTCCTTATTGCCACCTTCTTGTACAATTAAACATTTCTCACCTTCTAGTCTACTGAAATGTTTTCTAAAAGATGTATGCCAGTGAAGCCAACATTTCGTTAAACAACATGAGCCTGTTGTTATATGGCATGTTATCAAATTCAAGTTGAAAAATTCTTTGTATTTCACTTATCCAAGCAGTGAGTTAAATTCTCTTTAGGGTTGAGATCAATTTACCATCGAAATCATTGTGTAACCGTGTACTGAGTATCTACCCTGTAGCAGGCAACCTTCTAAACATTTCATGTAAATTGTGGAATTCCCTCTGCCTCTAAATCTAGATGTTTTCCTTAAATTTATGGCTGCCTCGAACATAACACAACCTCATTTAGAATTAAGTCAGTTGTATTTGTGAGAATATGCAGGCAGTGACAAGCTAATCAACCTCCCACCTGGAGTTTGCACATCCACCTCTCTACATGAGCACATCCACTCGGCCATGTCCATAGGGAAAAGAATAAGTGCTGATCTACTTTGCATTGTCAATAAATTCTATAACATCCATTCTCGCTTCTAGCCATAACATAGCACCTTATCTGAATCACTCATCAGGATTTGATTTAAAACTGTGCCCATTTGTGTTTCTGCTGAAACATCATTAGTCTACCATGCCAAAGACTAAGTAGCAGTTGAAGCACCTTCAAACTGCCATAGCCCCAAACAAGTATAGAAATTCCACCCAAGCCCACTAAGTCCTTGAGTCTCGGGTTACATGGGGACAATTTAAATCTGATGTTATGCATCTCTTCAGATTCTTAAAACAAGATATGTGATAACAATATTTTGACAAAGGGGGGTTTTGCGGAAAATCTTGCTAGTTAGGTTTATAAAGGTAATGCAGCTTATGGAGGCAATGAAAGTAAATATGTCTTCTGAGCGTCATGTTGCTATTGAGGCCCCTGCTCGTATTGTGCTTGTTGTGGTTACACATTATTTTCTACAAAGCGGAAGCTGGGTAGATTGCAATTCCTCGTTCCCAAGAGGCCTGTACAATAAGCCCGCCTCACTTTGTTTTCTCCATCCTTAAGTTGCTGTGTCAAATCCATGTAAAAAGGATGATAAGAATGGAGAAAATTATAGGAAAGATGGTAGCAAACATTGATGATTCAGACAAAGGAACAAATAATATAGGGATAAGTAAAATGAAATCATAATTGTTAAAGTATCTACTGGTAATATAAAAGGAGAGTTGCAGATAAACGTGTAAGACAAAACGTCAGACATATATTTTACTTATTTATCTGTTCTTTGCTCAGCCACTGTGCTATTTCTTATGTTAGGCAAAGGGTGGAACCACAGATTTCTGTACATTTAGATATTAATCAAATATTTAAATATTAGACTTTAAAGTTTGGGATATTTCTGGGGGTTACTGAAAAGAACTTAGAGATATAAATCTTACCAACATCTCCATTGGTTTTAACACTAGTTCTGGTTATGAAGACGCGTGCTTGGTGTTTATATCCCTGTGACTTGTTTGGGTTTTAACCATACCTTGAAGGGATTAAGATATTTAAAGATTATTTTTAAAAATGTATTCTCTTAAAGCAAAATGACATTGATATTTAAACTCAAGAAAGACCAGTTAGACGTTAGCTCCTAAGATTGTTTTAAATTATTTGAAATGTGTTCATGTACCTGAGAACCTTTCGAAATAAAAGTTCTCAGCACTTGCTCTCTGTCAGTCATTGAATAGCACTCAGATTTGGAAAGAGTCCTCAACATCCTAGGATCGAACGCTTTGCACCTGACAACATAAGTTGCTTTGAAAGTTTAGGGACGTGTGCCGGGGCACACTGCTAATCGTTAGTAGAACTAGAATTCTGATACGTGGAGTTCTGAAAGATGTTGAGGCCAAGGTTTCAACCCTAATGTATTTTTTTCAGTAACACACATACTTACAATCAGTAATATAAACATTTCCTTCTGTTTTTGTTGCCACCATAGTTATTTTTGTACATTGTCCATTGACCATTAAAAAGAAAACATCTTTAAGTTGATTGATAAAAATAAAACGAATTTGATATACAATTTGGACTTTCTTTGTTTCACCCTCATGCAAAACTGTATCTGGTATTGTTTTAGTGCCTGTAAACTCTGTGAATTTCAAAAGAGAAAGAGAAGAAACATTTTGTCCACGATCAAAGAACTCTCAGATGGCCACTGTGTCTTTTTCTACACATGGAGTCAGAGCGGCAGTTCGAAAGACAAGCTGCAGATACCAGACAGGTAGTGTTTAAAGCCATGTAAACATGGAGGAATCTAAAATTTTAGAAGAAATGGAGGAAAAATACAAGCCCCTGTTTGAAACCTGTTCTCGAAACTGAAGAGTATAGCTATCAAGACAGGCCTTAGTGCTTCTCACGGCCCTGGCAAAGATCTGTTCGATAACATAATAGGCCGAAAAAGCACAACAAAGAGGAGATAGAAATTACGGGTTTAATTTAAACAAAACAGAAACTTCTTATGTGAAAACACCTTAAAGAAGATTAAACACAAAGTCACATGTATGTATACAAACACACTGCACACACACAAATGAAAACACACAAAAACATATGCTGTGCATATATGATATGTGGACATTGCATACACAAAATATATATATTAATTACATATACATGCCACATATGTGACAAAAGCCCTTCTGTGTCTCTGTGTGTATGTACATGACAAAGAACATGTGTTTGGAATATGTGAAGAGTGCATTTAACACATTTTATAAGGTGAAATAACCCAAATAAAATTGAATAAATTATTGAATACTGTTAAATATGCATAAATACTGTAATGCAACAATTCCATTCCTACCCAAGAGAAATGAAAATGTATGCCAACATAAAGATAGTACAGAGCTATTCACATCAGAGTTATTCAAAATAACCACACCGTGAAAACAACTTTGCCTAACAACTGGAAAATGTACAATTTTCATATATCCAAATTGGCAAAGGAAAAAGTGACTACTTGTATATGCAGCCACGTGGATACATTTTTAAAGCATTACACTGAGTGAGAGAACCGGTGGAAAAAGATGCATAGCGTATAATTCCATTGCATGAAGTTCTAGACCAGGTGAGAAAAAGCAGATCACTAGTTGACTATGTCAGATGGGAGACATTCAATGAGGAAGGAAAGAAAGGGAACTTTCTGCTGTGATGGAAAAGTTCTATATCTTGACTATGGCAGTGGTGAAACAGGTGTACACACATGTCAAAACTCATGGCACTACGCCTTTCAAAATGGTGCATATAACTCCATCTAAACACATTTAATAAAGTTGGTTTCAAAAAGAGTGGCCACGTGCAAAGTCAACTAAACAGAGGATGCAAAAACGGTACATATGACAAACAAAAAGAGAATCCAGTATTCTTAAAAAGTGACTGAAAACTGACAGGAGTATCTATCGCGATATGATATGTGTGTGTGTGTGTATATTTTGGTTACATATATGCAATCATTTATATATTATATATGGTATATAATCAGTTATATATGTTTATAAACAAGTCTCTCCAAGCATAATCCTCTTAGTTTGATTCTTAATGTCCTCATTGTTCGGAATGTGTCTGTGTTTGCAGGAGCGTGTGTACGTGAAGGGAGAAAGAGAGAGAGATTCTCAAATCCCTCTTATGTCTTTAGACATGAGGTCTTCAGAAATAGACTTCCTTCAGTTTCTTATAACAAATGATTTTTTTTTGTATCTGTGCTTAATTGTTTTTCCATAGGAAAAATTGTACCCCCTTTCACTTCAATTCCAATTGCTTCCCAGTTCCTGATTTTCTCTCTTTACTTTCGGCCTTTTTCTCACAACTTTCTTCCAGCCAGTAACTCTGCTCAGGTATTTCTAAGTATGTAAATGTTTCCTTCAAATCTTCTGTTTCCTCCTGGAGTTGCTTCTTTGCAAATTTTCTGTTTATACTGCTGGACCCTTTTGAAGTTTAACCTATCCTTACTTCTCGATATGGTTATATCTGGATTCGAAGGACTGCAAGAAGCAAAAATTAACATTTTACTTTCCACCTACAATATAAATACATATTTTAATCTTATGGGCAATAGATCTCTTAGCACGAAATGGTGCTTTTAGATACCTGACATTTCATTGCTTCAACAATTTCTCCTCCTTCGTGTCTTTATCCTAGGATTCTTCAGCATAAGCTGAAATGTTAGTGTGGAAATAATCGCTCTTTCTGGGCAATATTGTCAACATATGCGATTATAGGTGTTACTAATTAAGCAGTAAAATTCAACTGTTTGTGTCTCTGTGTTTCTGTGAGAGAGAGAGACATTGATCTATAATTCCTAAAATATTCTCACTTGAATTTTCATGAATCTAAATGATCAATTTGAAACTTAAGAATTAAATTTGAGAATCAAAACCTTGTTTCTTCTGTATTTCATGAGTTCATAGGGGAAGCATAATCATAAAGAAGTAGACTTTGACTGCATCTGCACACTTCAGTGGATATCCATTTCTGAAGCTTGCCCTGTTTTCAGAGTTCTCTGGGGTACTCATTTCCCATGCAGATTTCTAGGCTTGAAGCAGAAAGTTCAGTTTGACCCGATCTGGGGAAGGCTGTCTAACACTGTTTACAAGGTCTTGGTTTCTAACCAGGGGTCATTGTGGCACCCACAAGAGACACTTGGACATGTCTGGTGACATTTTTGGCTGTCGCTATGGGAGAGGGGTGGTATGCCTTCCATCTAGTGGGTAGAGAATAATTATCCTGCTAAACATCCTACAATGCACTGGACAGCCCCTAATAATGGGGAATTGTTCATCCCCAAGTGTCATAGAGGCCAAAGTTGAGAAATCTGGGTTAACATATAGTAACCTGTCCCGCTCACACTGGATAAATCCCCAGCTCCTGTAATGGCCTGCACATCCCTCCATGATCTGCTTCTTTTCCTCACCCATTTGCAGCTACTCCTCCTCTCTGTCCCTCTGGTCCGGCCACACTGGACTGCTTATGACTCAGATGCTTGCCCATCCCGACAATGTGCAAAGCTCCCTTCCCCTTCCAACTTCATACTCACTTTTTTTCTCATATCCAGTCGCTATGCACTAAAGAGTAAATTCCACAGTGTCATAGTCTTTGAAGCTTAGGCTTTGGCTGCATCCTAGTGCCTCGAGCTGGTGAATGAATGTGTCAGTGTATGTCTCAGGGTTTTTTTTTTTTTTAATTCGATTGGGCAAATATGGGCAATGCTGCCGTATAACAGGGACATTTCTTTGTGAAAAAAATAACAAAGTAGCAGTTAAGAACCCAGAATCTGGGGCCATGCCCAAGAGACATTCAATTTAACTCACTGGAGTATAGCTGAAATAGAAGGAATTCTTGTCAGCACAGTCAGTTGGGCGATGCAGCCAGGCTCTAGAAGGCAGGCGTAGGCTGACCTAGGGGTGTTTAGAACGAAGTAGGAGTTAAGCAGCATCCCATCTGTATGACTAGTTTTACCTGAGACACATGAAGAAAGAGAAAGAGAGTCATGAGGGGTTCAATACGACAAAAGGGAATGCTGTATAAAGAAGAAAGGAAGATATGCAACTTGGTATTTAGGGAAGTGCCTCCGGAAATAGATTAACAGAAAATCGAGATGCCTCTATCAAATACTTACATTTCACTATATCTTCTAAGGATGCCTCATGGGTCTGACTAAGGAAAGCATCACCATTTTCCCACTAAATATCATGTTGTTTGGAAATAGTTTGAGGTGGCAAACAGCCCAGCCAAAGCACAGATGAACATGAAATGTGAATATAAGAAGCCACATCATCACCTCATCTCGAATTTTCTTCCTAGAAAGCCTCACTCCTTGGAGCTTTCCTTCAGCCATGCTGGCCATTGAGATTCCCTCAAAGCCAACCATGTGGACAGAAAAAGAAACGTATACAAAAATCTGACCTATTCCATGAACTTCCTAGCTTTTTTCGAAACTTCTGGAAACTTAGAGTTATGCAAACAGATATGGACAGACTAGGTATGACATCCTACAAATGTCAGAGAGGGCAGCTTCCAGAAAGAAAGGTCCCACTGTCTCTTGCCAGTGTTTACCTTTGGTTTCATGTTTGTGTGTTAGTGTTTTTCAGGTGGTTCAGTTGGTTCAGTTTGTTCTCTTTTTAATTTCAGAGTCTCCATTTGTTTTACTTAATGTTGGGCCCTCTGTTCCTGTGGTGATATTTTAGTCAGTCAGCTTTGAGACATAGTCCATTATCAAAACATTTCATGTCAATTAAATAGAAATTGCTTTTTTACACCCTCCTCTTGAGTTTTGACTTGTGCCATGTTTGAAGCCAAAGCCCATGTCAGCAACAGGGATTCACATACTGGCCCTTCTCAAGTTGGATGCACTCAGTGACAGAACAGGACGCAGTTCTCTGAAGAATGACTTGATTTGTCTTGTTCTCTTACAGTAACATACTAGAAGATATCATAGAGTCCAATAAACCATCCACTTACTCAAGTATGCCTTATAAAGAAAGTGTGGGGGCTGGCCCAGTGGCACAGTGGTGAAGTTCACACATTCTGCTTCTCGGCGGCCCGGGGTTTGCTGGCTTGGATCCCGGGTGCGAGCGTGGCACCACTTGGCAAAAGCCATGCTGTGGTAGGCGTCCCACGTATAAAGTAGAGGAGGATGGGCATGGATGTTGGCTCAGGGCCAGTCTTCCTCAGCAAAAACAGAAGGATTGGCAGTGGTTAACTCAGGGCTAATCTTCCCCAAAAACAAGCAAACAAACAAACAAAAAAGAAAGTGTGTTCTGTAAGATTCCTACTATCCAGGGTTTGCCCAGTGTTCAGTGAATATTGATTTAGTGCGTATGATGTGCGCACAACAGCCTAACCTCAAAATTCAGCTGGGAACAGACAGACTCAGTTCATGATCCAGTGAGGTTATCTTCCGGAGAAAGAAGACAGAATACAAACAGGCATCAAAATATAGTGATATTCACCCACCTGAAATTTATAAAATGTTATAAACCAATGTTGCTTCAATAAAAAAAATACACACAAGCTACCCAGTATTTGCCAACTATATCACCTGTTTCTAATTCTCGGATAAAACAAAAAAAAATGAACAATGTAAGAACGTGGAGTGTGCTGGCGTAGGAGGGGTCTCCAATTTCAGAAGTCGACACCGTTTCCATAGGGAAGGGTTGTGAGATAAGCTCTGACGATTGTTGGAAGGGTAAGTTAAATATATATCTCCAGGAAGAACAAGGTAGGAAGTGAGAACAGAAAATACAAAGATATTTTGAGGGATCAGTTTTCTTCTACCTATCAAAATTCTAACCAAGCATTCACTTTCATAAGGCATTTCCATTTATAGAAATTTTAAAATAATAGATAAATATAAAAATCATTCACTGGTCTGTGTTTTATACTGTTAGAATATTTAAAAATAAATTTAACGGTCTGGTAGTTATGACACATTCAACATGGAAAATGTAAGAAAGTAAAATAAAAAAATTAGATCTCCATGAATCAACATATGAATAATCGCTGAAATGATTACTATGTGAGAAAGACAGAGACATGGTTCTCTTTGTATTTTGTTTCTGATCTTATGTCTGTGTGAAACAAAAACTGCAGTCTGATATATTACTAGGTTTGTGTGTTAATGAAATTGCATGCATATGTATAGGTAGAATTTATATCAACCTTTTGGGAGAACCTAATGCTGGTCAGAGGGAGAAAGGAGCAAGTTGGGATGGAAAGTACTTCCATATGAACTCATATGATCATGTCTGTACAGACATCTGTGTCAGATGTGGGGATTTAGGCTATGCTGACCTCATAAAAGGGGTAGGACAGTCTTCCCTCATCTTGTCTTTCTGAAAACTTTGTCTAAGTTTCATGCTCTTTCTTTGCATGCTTGAAAAGATTTGCTAGTGAAATCTTCTGGACCTGCAACTTCTTTATGGAAAGTTCTATGATGGCAGATTCAATTGCTTTAATAATTACAGGACTATGGAAATGTTCTATTTCATCTTGTGTCAACTTTGGCGCCACATCTTTCAAGAAATGTGTCCATTTCATCCAAAGTGTCAAATTTGTTGGAATATCTTTGTCAACTATTCTCCTGATTTCAGTAGGATTTGTGGTGATAACCCCTTTTTTCTTACTTATATTACTCATGCATACACACACACACACACATATATAATATTTCACAATTTTTAAACTGTTTATGCCACGTGTTGCCTTTGAACATCCCTTCAGATATTCAGGTTAGATTTACCTCACTCACTTTCTATTTTATGGCCTAAGTGTATATCGAACCACCCAATTCAGCATTTCCAGACACACTCTGATGACCAGAGTTAGAACTCTGAATGCATACAATCTTTTATGCCAGAGGGGGAATTCAAACCCTGCCCTTGACATCTCCAAAACTTCCACCTAAATCCATAATAATCTTCATTATGGATGCCATTGAGTTTTGCAAACTGTAGCCCATGTGGAGGCCATGTCTGTTTCAGTAACTAAAACATTATTTGTTCTGTTAAATATTGCTTAGCTCTACTTTTATCTTCCTAGTGTGTGGAGCATGTCTCTGAACTTTGGCCCACACTTTATAATAAGTCCTGTATCCAGTGAGCTGGATGTCTTAGATGATAAACTCCTTGTGTGTCCTGGATAGTCGATCCATGTGCTCTGCCTGCTACAGTGAGAATGGCCATTCCTTGGAAATCCTCTGTCTTCTGCTTTGTGAAGCACAGTTAGGTGGCATACCTTCTTTAGATGTTGAGTAATGTGTTTTCAGCTGCAGCTCTCTAACTGAAGTCTCCGTGGTGTTGTTTCTCTAAGCCCTACACTGACCTTCCGACCCTATGAGTTGACCATGTCTCGGCTGCTGCCCCATCTTAGCTTACTACTGATACTATCATACAGAAATACCAGATTTTCCACTCAACTTCACAGGTGATGGTGGTGTGATACTGATTCCCCCTCAATTATGATACATGGCATTTTAGGCTATCTCTGTATAAATCTCAGTGCGGAGGACCCAGGTTCCTTCCCTGTTGTGAATAAGATGCTTCCTAGGGACTTGTTTCTTGACCAGAATGCCTCATCCCACAACAGTAAAAATATCCATAACCCTCGCCCCCTCCCAGTGTGGGAATATACCGTCTGTCTCTCTCACCTTGACAGCTCTTGGACTTCTCTATTTAATCCTAAATAGAATTGTCTCTTGGGGACATCAGTTCTCTTAAAGGTGCATCTTCCTGGATAGCTTTATTTAAGTGAATTTTTTTTTTTTTAAATTAGGTGACTTTCTGCCCAGACACACATGTGCTGTGTACATAGTAAATCACTTTATTTAAACACTCAGAAATTCAGTAACACCACATAGAACACCACATAGTGACTGGGAGAGATGAAATGGGAAAGATAGTATGTTTATGAAGAGAGAAAATTGATGTTAGACAGGAACAGGAAATATTTTCTTCAGATTGTTGATCTTGATTCCATAGAGATGATACGCCTGGTCCTCAGTGACAGGTTCTGTAGGTGAGTAAAACAGGATAAAAGGATGACTTAACCGTGTGACAGCCTGACGGGGTGAGTGTCAGGAAGCAGGGTGTCAAGGACTAGAGGAGCTTTTACTTAACGCAGTGGACAACTTCTTTGTGGAACCTAGTGTTCTCCATCTCTGGGCTGTGAGAGGATCCATATGGGATTTGTCCAAGGAGGCACACATGGTAGGACTTTTTGTGGTTAGGACACATTCCGGGAGTGTCATGATTGACGATACATTTCATGGGGAAGGCCCGTCTGAAAATGATTTACAGGATCTGTGATTCAGTTACACTCCTTTCCTTTAATTCCAAAGGGTCTGTGGCTTCCATTCATTATATTCACCCTGGCATCTAATGTTTTTGTTTGCTTTCAGCCTAGATCAATGTTATTGTTTGAGGCTATGTCATTTTAGGAGGTTTAAAGATGACATTCTAAGGAAACCATCTTCAGAAGGGGAATATAAGTTGAACCCATGTTTCACGGAGTGTGGTTGGAAGGCCTCCCATGTGGCTGTCATGGTTATGGAAAATTCAAGATTGTGATTGCAGGTATGGTGAGTTCTCTTTAAGTCCATTTCTCCGGGAGCAGTGACATACACTGGCAACCATGAACTCAGGAGTGAGTGGAAAACTAATTATTTTTCCAGTTGTCCCTACCAACTTCTGGTAATTCCTCCTTCTCTCTAAATGTATATCATTTGCGTGGTTCTTCTTTGATGACGGTTTGACACCAAAACTGCTTCAACATTAGCCAGCTCAACCAATTCGCACTTTAATAGGGCTCTAGAGGAGCAAAACAACCTAATATAGCAGAAAAAATGTTCTCCAGCGACATAATTTAAGTAATTTGGACAAAAATACTAACTTAGAAAATATGGCCCATATAAAGTCACAATGTATGCTTGTTAAATTATTTGATATCGGCACTAATAGCAGGTACTTTTACTTACAACATTTTGGAGGTCTTCAAGTCCCTGTTTTCATTCACTTGGACAGTCGTCTGAGGATGGGGAAAAAAAAGAAACAGGAGAAAAAGAGCCACTGATCAATATCATTGTTCAGTATTTCTAAGGTTTTCCTTCTCATAAATAACAGATTTTATAAAAGATACTTTATAGAAGAGGAAATTTAAAATGAATCAATTTATTTCCCAATAGTGTAGTTACATTGCAGGTAAATGATATATTCAGGAAAAAAATATAGTCACATTACCAATATTGATGATATTCACAATGTTTTCATCTGGAATCTCTTTTTCTCTAACTGCCTCCTTGAACTTCTCAATATCTTCCTGCTGAATATCTTCTCCTTTGCCTGAAAATCACCATACATAAAGCACAGATTTTCCCAAGGAACTAAGAATTTCTGGATCCATGATTGAGAAAAGCGAAGGTACAAATCAGTTCTTCGTGTGGAATAATTTCACAGAGTCTCACGTAGTTACCATTTGCCGTGTCACAGTGTCTGCTGCCTGACTTAGGTCCCTGAAAGGAATTAGTCCCAGTCTGACTCTGCAGCATCAGCCGAACTCCGAAGCCTCATCAGGAGCGCTATGAACTTTGGGCCCAGGCCCTCTGGACTAGCTCATCTCCTGCCTCTCTGCCACCTTCTTGGAACCTATACCCAACATTCGTGCCCTGTGCTGGACCCAAATAAAGTGGAAACTTGATTCTCGCCTTCCAGAGAAACGTCAGCCCTGGCACACGTAGCAATGGGTGACAACTTTTCCTCTTAGGAACCCACACTTCTACCCTTACTTTTTCCAAGTTGAACCCTACTCTCCCCATGGCTAAAACACACCCTCAGTGGCCCTCTGTGGTTATTCTGGGGGTGAGATTCTCAAGTTTCATGAGAACAATGCTTTGGAACGATGAAACATGATCAAGATTTATTTGAAAAGCTTCAGGTCCAAGGCTTAAAAAGTATTTGAAAAACTGTCATAAAGTGAAGGAATTGAGGTCAACTTGAATATAGTCATGGCTTAGAATCAGTTGACCTGTTAAGAAATTTTTTTTCAAAAATGCAATTGTTATAACTTTAACAAATGGAAATTATTTTCAAAGTCCTGAGGAGCTTCTATCTCCCACCCCTCCCAGCTCTTCTTTTCACCTTTCTTTCTAGGTTACATTGTAGGTACTTAATTCAGTGAACACACAGCCCTAGACCTTGTACCCTTAATAATGAATGATGTCAATACATGCTGATTTTCAGAATAGAAATACTGACAATGTAAATGTTATATGACAATGACAATGGAAATATGGCCAGGATGTAACACATACCAAAGAATGCAACTATGTCAGTGACCAGGCCTTCTTCATCCTCATTGAGAAAATGAGTTATGATAGTATTTTGTGACAAATGAAGAATGTGGATTTCAGTTTTGCCTGCATCTGTGAGAGAGAAGATATATGTATATAGCCTCACGTTAATTAGTTTACTGTTGATTAGATTTATCCTGGATTACTTGGCATATTGGTAACAATGATTACTATGTTGATCTCACTCCAACAGTATAGTGAATGTTAAAATTGATATTGACAGCAGGAAAAGTAGGGAAGAATTTTCTTTATTGCCCCCTTCCTATGCAATGAAATCTTCCTTATTTTCTAGTAGACTAAAATATTTTCTAAAACATGTTCCAATGAAGCCAGCATTTCTGTAAACAACCTGAGCCTGTTGTTATATGGCATATTATGAACTTCAACTTTAAAAGTTCTTTTTATTTCTCTTATCCAAACAATTAATTTGTTTCTCTTTAGCACTGAAATCAGTTTGCCATTGAAAACATTGTGCAACTGTGTACTGAGTACCTCCCTGGTACCAGGCAACCTTCTAAACATTTCATGTAAATTGTTGAATTTCATTTGCCCCTCAATCTAGATGTGTTACTTCACAAATTTATAGCTGCCACTAACATGTTCAACTTAATATTAAGGCAATTGTACTTGTGTGAATATGCAGGCTGTGCCAACTAGACAATTCAGATCCCACCTGGACGTTGTATTTCCATCTCTCTGGCTAAGGCCCATCCGCTCTGCCATGTTTATAGGGAAAAGAATAAGTGCTGATGTACTTTGCACTATCAATAAACCCTCTAACATCCATTCTCCCTTCAAGCCATAACATAGCACCACATTTGAATCACTTGTCAGGGTTTGATTTAAAACTACGCCAATTTGTGTTTCCCACTGCTATTGTCAGTCTACCATGCCAAAGACTAAGTAGCAGTTGTACAACTTCCAAGTTTCATAGGTAAATCTTGCATAAGCCCCCTGTAAGTCTTTGAGTCTTGGGTTAGATGGGGACAATTTAAATCTCATTTTATGCATGTCTTCAGATTTTTAAAACCAAATATGTTATAGCGATGGTTTTATAAAGGAGGCTTCTGCAGAAAATCTCGCTAAATAGGTTTATAAAGGTAATGCAGGTTATGGAGGCAATGAAAGTAAATATATCTTCTGAGTGTCATGTTGCTATTAAGGCCACTGCTGCTATTGTGTTTGTTATGATTATACATTATTTTCGACAAAATAGAACCTGAGTAGTTTGCAATTCCTCGCTTCCAAGAGGCCTCTACAATAACGGCAGCTCACTTCTTTTCTCTTCCTCCTTAACTTGCCATCTCAAATCCATGTAAAAAGGACTACAAGAATGGAGACAATTATAGGGAAATGGTAGAAAACATTGATGATTCAGACAAAGAAGCAAATAATATAGGGATAAGCAAAATGAAATCCTAATTCAAAATGTCTATTGGTAATATAAAAGGTGAAATACTGATGAATGTGTAGGACAAAATGTCACACATGTATTTTACTTATTTGTGTGTTCCTTGCAGAGCCAGTGTGCTATTTCTTTTGTTAGGCAAGGGTTGGAATCACAGATTTATGTACATTTTAATTTTAATTGATTAATTAAACATTAGAACTTTTAAAATCGGGATATTGTTTGAGGTCCTTGAAAAGATTACAGAAATATAAATCTCAATGAATATCTCCTTTGCTTTTAACACAAACCCTGGTTATGAAGAAATGTGCTTAGTGTTTAAATTACTGTGACTTGTTTGGGTTTTAGGTAAGTCAAACCATACATTAAGTGGGATTAAGGTGCTTTAAGATTAATTTTAAAAATGTATTCTGTTAAAGCAAAATGACATTGATATTTAACTCAAGAAAGACCCATTGCACATTAGTTCCTAAGATCATTTTAAATTGTCGCGAAACGTTTTCATCTATCTGAAAACCTTATGAAATAAAAGTTCTCAGAACATACTCTCAGTTCATCATTGAATAACATGCAAAATTGGAAAGAGTCCTCAACATCCTATGATTGAACCCTTTGCACATGACAAAATAAGGTGCTTGGAAAATTTAGGGACTTGTGCCTGGTCACACTACTAGTTATTAGTAGAACTAGAATTCTGATATATGGAGTTCTGAAAAGATGTCAGATTTCAACCCTAATATACTTTTGTCGGTACAATACTCATACTTACAATCACAAATGTAAGCATTTTCTGCTGTTTTTGTTGCCACAGTAGATAATTTTCTGCATTGTCCATTAACCCTTAAAAAGAAAACATCTTTAAGTTGATTGATAAAAATAATAAGAATTAGATGTATAATTCAGACTTTGTTTCACCCTCATATGACCCTGTGTCTGGTATCAGTTTGCTGCCTATAAACACTGAGCCTTTCAAAAGAGAAGGACTATGTTGTCCATGATCAAATAACTCTCCGGTGGCCAGAATGTCTTTTTCGACACATGGAGTCAGAGCGGCAGTTCCAAAGACAAGCTGCAGATACCAAACAGGTTGTGTTTAAAGCCAAGAAAACATGGAGAAATATAAAATTTTAGAGAAGAATGAGGAAGAATACAAGTCTTTGTTTTAAATGTTTTCTCAAAACTGAGGGGTATAGCTATCAAGATAGGCCTTAGTGCTTCTCACAGCCCTGGGAAAGATCTCTTAGATAAGATAATAAAGAAAAAAAGTACGATAAACACAAGAAAAACATTACTGGTTTAATTTAATCAAAACAGAAGCTACTTATGTGAAAACAGCTTAATGAAAATTAAAGTCACATATATATGTACAAACGCCCTACACACACATAAAAGCAAACTCACACATACACATGATATGTGCATATATGATGATAAATTATGTACACAAAGATATATAATAATTCCACATATATGTCACATATATAACAAAAGTGTGTGTCTCTCTGTGTATGAACATTACAAAGAACATGTATTTGACATATATGAAGAATGCATACAACACAAATAATATAAGGGGAAGCAATCCAACTAAAATTGAATAAATTATTGTACATTATTAAATATGCACAAGTACGATTATGCAGCAATTCCACTCCTACCCAAGAGAAGTGAGAATGTATGCCAATACAAAGATAGTACAGAGCTATTCACATCCAAGTTATTCTGAATAATCACACTGTGAAAACAACATTGCCAAACAACTGGAAAATGTACGGATTTCTCCTATCCAAATTGGCAATGAAATAAGTGACCACATGTTTGTGCAGCCATGTAGATAAATTATTAAAGCATTACGCTGAGTGAGAGAAGCGGTGGAGAAAGATGCATAGTATATAATTCCATCGCACAAAGTTCTAGAACAGGTAAGAAAAAGCAGATGAGTTGTTGTCTATGTCAGAGGCAAGACATTTAATGGGGAGGAAAAGAAAGGGAACTTTCTGCTGTGATGGAAAAGTTTTATATCTTGGCTGTGGCAGTGGTGAACCAGGTGTACACACATGTCAAAACTCATCGAACAACACCTTTCAAGAAGGTACCTGTAACTCCATGTAAATCCACTTCAGTAAAGTTGATTTCAAAATCAATGGCCACATGTAAAGTCAATTAAACAGAGGACACAAAAATTGTTAATATGACAAACAAAAAGATAATCCAGTATTGTTAAAAAACTTACTGAAAACTGACAGATATATTGGGACAGGATATATGTGTGTGTATATATATTTTGATTATATGTATGCAATCACTTATATATAATATATAGTCAATTATATATGTTTATAAGCCAGTCTCTCCAAGCATAATCCTCTTATTTTTTTTCTTAATGGTTTTATTCCTCAAAATATGTGTCTGTGTTTGCGTGAGGGTGTGAAAGTGATGGGAGAGAGAAAGAGATTCTTTTGTCGTTGTTTTTAAAGATTGGCCCTGAGCTAACATCTGTTGCCAATCTTCCTTTTTTTCCTTCTTCCCAAAGCCCCCCAGTACATAGTTGTATATTCTAGTTGTAGGTCCTGCTAGCTGTGCTTTTTGGGACACCGCCTCAGCATGGCCTGATGAATGATGCTAAGTCCACGCCCAGGATCCAAACTGTCGGAACCCTGAGCCACAGAAGTATAGCGCGTGAACTTAAGCACTGGGCCGCCAGGCCAGCCCCAAGAGAGATTCTTGAATCCCCCCTACATATTTAGAAGTTAAGTTTGAGAAATAGACTTCATTCAATTTCTTATAGCAAATTATTCTTGAATCTGCCCTAAATTATTTTCATTGGGAAAAATTGTACTTCCTTTCACTTAAAGTCTAATTTCTTCCCAATTCCTAACTTTGTCACTTTACTTTCGGCCCTTTTATCACAAATTTCTTCCAGCCAGTAAGTTTGTGAGGTATTTATAAGTATGGAAATGTTTCCTTCAAATCTTCTTTTTCCTCCTAGAGTTACTTCTTTCCAAATTTCCTTTTCTTTATACTGCCAAAATTTTTTGAAATATTAAGCGATCCTTACTTCTCTATGCAATTATATCTGGATTTGAATCATTACAAAAAGGAAAAATTAACATTTTACTTTCCGCCTACAATATAAATACATATTTTAATCTTATGGGCTACAGATCTCTTAGCCCAAAATTATGCTTTTGCATGCCCTACATTTCATGGCTTCAGTGATTTCTCCTGCTTCATGTCATTATCCTAGGATTCTTCTACTTAAACTTAAATTTTAGTGCAGAAACCATTGTTCTTTCTGGGCAGTATTGTCAGCATATGTGATTACAGGTGTTACTAATTTAGCAATAATTTCAAATGTGTGTGTGTCTGTGTCTTTGTGTGTCTGTGAGAGAGACATTGATCTATAATTCCGTATATATTCCCATTTGGCTTAAAGGCATATTCATGGATCTATATGGTCGCTTTGAAACTTCACAATTAAATTTGAGACTCAAAACCTTGTTTCTTCCACATTTCAAGAGTTCATGGGAGAAGCATAATCAGAAAGAAGTAGACTTTGACTGCATACTTCAGTAGAGACTCATTTCTAGTGTGGAGAGTTAAAACTAATACTTTAACATATAACATTCCTCAGAACTCACTCTAATTTTCTTTCTAAATCTCAGCTTGTACAATTACCTCCATGTATTTTTACATAGTTGCATGGCCCTATTCATTATTTCCTTAACACCTGAGTAAATGATTATTTACAATGGCCAACACATGGAAACTACCTGAGTGTCTATCTGCAGATGAAAGATAAAGAACATGTTTTATATATTTACATATATATAATATATATATAACATATATAATTGAATATTAATCAACTATAAAAAAGAATGAAAGTCTGCCATTTGCAACAACGTGGATGGATCTAGAGGATATTATGCTAAGTGAAGTAAGACATTTGAGTTCTTAATAAAATGCCTGCAATATGGTGAGCATTTGGTATATAACCTTTGAAGCAATGAAGGCTTTAATGAATTTAGTAATGATTAAAAATTACTGTGAGCACAGATCCCCCAAATATGAACCACCTTTTACAAATTATACGTAAAAGATTCAGGCTAGTAGTAGGAACTGTAGAGTTTGAGGAATCTATGTCCTCTTGGCTGCTTTTGTCCCTCTTTTCTTTAATCGAATTATTCTAGTGGAGCTTCTGTGACTCTGTGCCTTCCAAGCAAATCTTCCAGGGCATCCTCTAGAGGATAGTGCTGGAACTGACATGACAACTACAAAGCCCCTTCTAAACAAACAACTCAGAGACTCGCGTTCTTGAACATAATCCAGATATTTCAACACAAATGTGGAAGTTGGACAGACCCTCTCTCAGGGTCGAACATTTATATGTGTTTTCATTCTGTGTTTTTACTTACTTGACAAAAAACGTGAAGTGGATTGTGTCACCTGCACTGTTAAAATCAAGTGTACGCATAAAAGCTCTGAATGGTCCATTCTCACTGATCTTCTCTATGTTACTGGCTGCGCCGTAAATGGTGTTCCATTCTCCTGAAAACTAAAAGCAAAGTTCCCTTCAGAAATTTTAGTCATGCTCTTTTTACTTTTTCTGACGTCATCCATCATGTGTTTTCTTTCCCTTTTACATCAGCACTAAACTGTCTATCTTTATTAAACAAAGCAAGGTTTATAAAATAATGTGAAAACCCAAGTCAAGGGTAAAAGAAGAAATGGAAATATTTCTGAAATAGCTTGAGTTCTGTTATCAAAACAAAACTCCAGTTCAACAGTTCTCTGGCTGGTTCTCCATCTTAGACAAGGACAATAGAACTGCATAAGGAGCTAATTAATAGACAATATAGACAATACCGAGACAATATAAGACAAGTACAGTAGAAATATGTAAGGAGCCAATTAATAGACAATATAGACAAGGCAGAGACAATGTTAGACAAATACAGTAGAAATATGTAAGGAGCCAGTTAATAGACAATATAGACAATGCAGAATCAATGTTAGACAAGTGCAGTAGAAATGTGTAAGGAGCAATTAATAGAGTGATTCTGGGATGGAGGTAAATTGCTAGGCTTAGGTGCACATAAATTTGGATACACATATAACAACCCCAAAAGGGACACACACACACAAACACACACACACACACACACACACATACACCTCCAAGCCCTCTTCTCAGACCAGCCAACCCTTGTTACCTGTGAGTAATCAGTCTCAGACTGAGGGTCCTGGTCAGCATAAACCACACCAAGTACAAGAGTCAGCAGCAGAATCTTCATCTTGTTGGCACTTGTCGTCCTTCCTCTGGAGAAGCTGAGTGTGCGCTGGTTGTTAGAGAGCATACAATTTGTGGCACTTTTTATAGTATTGATCTGTTGACATGACACATAATGAACCAGCGGTTGTGAATCATAAGACCTTGGTTATGTAAAACCCTTCTTATAATACCTGGTTGGCAGTGATGAGCTTTCATGGCATTCTGTTATTTTCATGATGAGATTAGCTTTAAGAGAAGCATAAATTTATCTGTGTGTTTGACCTTTACCTTAAGTGAGAGATCACAATGCACATGAAGTATTTGAAGGACCGCAATATGTATCCTCTTAGATCCTGAGTTCCAAAATGGAATAAGTATTCTAAGACCTGTATCCCCAACTCCTGCATTATTTCCTTAACATGGAGGAGGTATGTTTAAACTTATTTTCTAAAAGTAAGATGTTTCTGTCTGGTTTAACAATATAAAATTGTGGCATCTAGGCTATGAATCACTTATCAAAACATTCCTCAGAAGTGTCTATATTTAAGATTAATGAAATATTTTCAACAAGAGCAAATTCTTGTCTGTTTACCCTACTTAAGAATCTCTCCCAAATCCATGTCTACAATTTCATTTTGCTGAGAGTGCCCAACTTAATCTCCGTAAAATTTATGAGGTTTCTGCCTCGTGTATGGCTCCTGATATTGATATCTGTGTTCTTTCAAGCCATCCTCCTGAACTGGCCACGCGGTGGGCAGCCTAGCTTAGAGATAAACCACAGGAAACCAATATCTAAATAACACTCAATCAATTATTTGCCATGTATGTATTTTCTTTGCTAAGTGTCTCTGCAATCCATTTGTTCAATACTGATTAGGCTGTTTGATTTCTTATTATTTAGTTTGGAGATTTCTTTATATATTCTGGGTACAAGACCTATTTCACATAGAAGATTTGCAAGTATTTTCTCCCAAGTATTTTCTCCCAGTGCCTGGCTTCTCTTTTCATTCCCTTAATACTGTACCTCAAAGACCCAACTATCTTCCTGTTGCTAAAGATCAGGTTGTATGTTGACTGTTTGCACTCAAGTATCTTGCTTTGGGGTCTTATCTAAGAAATAATGGCTTAGCCCAAGGTCACAGACTCTCTCCTATTTCTTCTTCTGGAATTTGTAGCTTTAGATTTTACATATAGTCTATGATTCAATTTGAGTTTACTATATGGGGCAAAGTATGGGTTGAAGTTCTTTATATTATTCTTTTTTGCATATGGATATCCAATATTTCCAGCAAGTTTTGTTGGAAAGGCTATTTGTTTCCCCTGAATTTCTTTTGAATATTTATTGAAAATCCATTGTCTCTATATTCTTGTCACTTCCCCTGTAACAGGTTTTGTTTGGTTTGGTTTTATATTCCCCATTCTCTTTCACAAATTTTGGACAATATTCAACAAAATACAGTTGGGACTTGAAGTTCATATGACTTACTTTAGGAATAAAATAGAATAAGAATTAGGATCCAAAGACCAACCATTTATGGCAATCTTGCAGAATAACTGCTAATTTATTTTCCTTTGGGTGACAGTTCAGCCAAACTTCTTCATGTTTTTGGTTTCCTAAGAGACCCCAGGCAAGTTGCCTATTCCTCTGAGGAGAAAATCATATCAGCATAAAACATTGATCACCTCCTTCTTCCCCGAAGCAGGCTCGTTCATCCACATTATTAAGAGCACCTGCCATGTAAATGCCCCATAACCTCATTGGAAGAAAAGCATATGAAAAATTCATTTTCATTGTTCTGTTTTCCTAACAGCTTCATGAGAAGCTGGTCTTCAATATATTATTTATCCTTTGACTCAATTGATTCTCCAAGGAAGGAGAAAAGAGTGATAGTGCTTCCCCAATTTTCAGCAGTTTGAAAATAAAAAGTAAATTTCCTCCTCTCTCTGTACAGTTGGCTATTTTCAAAGACATTGAATCAGCCAAAGAACCTCTTCTTTTTTTACACATATTTCCATATCTGTTTATTTATTTCCCCAGTAATTTATCAGATAGATATATTTTGATTATACTATGAAAATGAAAAGACAATGGGGCTCTCATGATTTCTAAGTCAGATGAGTGAAAACACCCAGCGTACTGACACAGGGCAACTACCTGTTCCCGGGACACCTCAGAGCCTCAGAACCATTCTCTTTGTTGGCTGTCTGACTTTGAGCAGAGCTTGGCTGGACGGAGACTTCCACCTATGTCTTCAGTTGGCCGCTGGCATTCCTACTCAGAACGGATCAACACTGTTTGTTCCATGTTCTTGTCTTTCTTAATGTCTGTTTTCTTTTGTCTTGGTTCCAAGATTTTTTTATGTTTGTTTTACTTATTCCTCTGTATATTGTGCTATTTAATCTCTGATTGCAAAAGCTATGAAATGGAAAGTTTTCATGTCTCACAATGTCCTCAAAAATTTTCCCCATCACCTCACTGATTTTGAGAATTTTGAGCAGGTGTATAATCCCCGCTAACATAGTGTTCCATTCATTTTCCCCTCTCCATCTCTTCTTATGTACCTCTAACATTTCCAGGTTTTCAGTTGGAGCCCTAGCAACAGGTGTTTCCTGGAAATGTATCCTAAGATCATTCCTTCTTAAGAAGATCATGTCAGCTTCCAAGCAAGTGGAAATTTCCTCCCAAAATGTGTTTCCTGGAAATGTATGCCAAGATCATTCTTTGGAAGACCATTTTCAATGCTAGTCAATAAGAAATTAAAGAGTCATTATTCTAAGAGATTATAACAACAACTTGGTCTTTAGATCCTGTCAATCCCTTTATTTTATTCCTAAAGGAAGTCAAATGACCTTCAAGTCTCAACACTTTTTCATTAACCTTGGTCAAAATGTGGGTAAGACAATGATAAATAAAAGCAGAGCCCTCTGACACAGACATTAACAGCTGTTACCCAACAAACAATGCTTAAGGCATCCGATGTAGATCTTCCTGGTCTTTCCTTCTCAGAGTTGTCCAGGGTTCTGTATCTCTGTAGAATCTCTCTCCACTTTATAACTTTTTTTTGGTTTTCCTGCTTTCTCTGTCATCTTTGTTGTCAACTTGCTGGATTCCACCACTCCTGTGTATATAGTACAGGGAAGTTTTGATCCTGGCCACCAGAAGTACCCTGTTCCCTCAGTGATTCCTGACCAAGGATCCAATGACTTAGAATCTAAGAGATAGTTAACCTCAAGACTACTTTTTGAGATCTAATCTGGTTGAAATTCTCTAACACACTGTCTGTCAAATAGGAACAGGCTAAGTGATCTCAGAGGGTTTTGTTGTAAATGCTGTTCTGTTTCAACATGTCTAGAGTTGTGCCTGGAATTCTGCTTTTCTAACAAGCACCTGAGAGATGTCATGGCTTCTGGTCTTAAAACTACACTTTTCAGTAGCAAGGTCTAGAGCAGTCTTTCCAAAGTTTGTCCTGTTTTCAGAGTCCTCTGGGGTACTCATTTCCCATGCAGGTTTCTAGACTTTAAGCAGAAAGTTCAGTTAGACCTGATCTGGGGAAGGCTTTCTAACACTGTTTATGGTGTCTTGGTTCATAATCAGCAGTCACTGTGACACCCAAAAGAGACCCTTGGACATATCTGGTGACATTTCTGGCTGTCACTATGGAAGAGAGGGGTGGTATACATTCCATCTAGCGGGTACAGATTAAATATGCTGCTAAACATCCTTTAAGGCACTGGATAGCCCCTATTAATAAATTATTCATGCCTGGTGCCAATCAGGCCAAGGTTCAGAAATCCTGGTTAACATGTATTAACCTGTTCCCCTCACACTCAATAAATCCCCAGTCCCTATATTAACCTTCAAATCCACCCATGATCTGCTTCTTTTCCTGACTCATCTGCAGCTACTCCACCTCTCATTCCCTCTGGACCAGCCAAACTGGATTCCTTCTGACTCAGATGCTTGCCCATCCCTACAGTGTGCACATCCCCCAAACCTCCATAACTCCGTTCAACTTCCAAATTAATACTCACTTTTTCTTCTAATACCCAGTCAGCATGCGCTAAAGAGTAAATTCCACAGTGTCATAGTCTTGGAACTTTTGGTTTTCGCTGCATCCCCACTGCCTAGAACTCGTCAATGTATGAGTCAATGTGTTTCTCAGATGATTTCTTTTTTGATTGGGCGAATTTGGGCAATACTGCTAAATAACCAGGACATTTTTTGGTGAAAAGAAATAACAAAGTAGTTATTAACAACCTAGTCTCCAGGGCCGTGTTCAAGAGTCATTCCAATAAACTCACAAGAGTATGGCTGAAATAGGAGGGATTCTTGTCAACACAGTCAGTTGGGCAATGTAGCCAGGCTCTAGAAGGCAGGCGTGGGCTGACCCAGGGTGTTGTCTATAAGGAAGTGGGAGTGAAGCAGCATCCCCACTCTATGACGAGTTATTCCTGAGACACATGCAGAAGGGAAAGACAGTCACGAGGGGTTCAATACGACAAAAGGGAATGTTTTAAAGAAGAAAGAAGTTATGCAAATTGGTATTTAGTGAAGTCTTCCCCTGGAAACAGTTTAACAGAAAATAAGGATGCTTCTATTAAATAATTGCCCTTGTTGTTTATTTCAGCCTATCTTCCAATGGCGCCTCAGGAATCTGACTGAGGAAGGGATTGCCATTCTCCCATGACATGTCCTTGTTGTTTGGAAACACTCTGAGGTGGCGAAAAGCCCAAAGAACAGATAAACATGAAATGTTAATAGCAGAGCCAACATAGGCATCTTATCTCAGATTTTCTCCCTAGAAATTCTCACCCCTTGGAGCTTCCTGTCAGCCCACGCTTCCCTTTGAGAATCCCTTAAACACATCCATGTGGAGAGAAAAAGAAACATATTTTAAAAACCTGGACTGTGGAGGTTTTTAAACTTCTGGAAACAAATAGGCATACAAATAGATATGGAGAGGAGTAGCTGTGATATTCCACAAATGTCAGAGAGGGAAGCTTCCAGAAAGAGAGGTCCCGTTTGTCTCTCACTGTTTACCTTTGGTCTCATATCCGGGTGTTGGTGTTTTTCAGTTGGTTTCTGTTTGTTTTAATTTCAGAGTGTCCATTTGTTTTACTAAATCATGGGCCCTCTATTCCTGTGGTGATATTTTAGTCAGTCAGCCTCAGGACATAGTCCTTTATCAAAACATATATTATCAAGTAAATAAGAATTGCTTTTTTCCACGCTTCTCTTGCGTTTTGACTCCTGCTGTGTTTGAAGCAAGAGCCCATGTCAGCAAGAGTGATTCGCATACTGGCCCTTCTCAAGTTGTATGCGCTCGATGACAGAACAAGACTCAGTTCTCTGCAAAATGACTTGATTTTTCTTGTTCTCTTGCAGTAATATACTAGAAAATATATTACAGTTCAATATACCATAAACTTATCCAAGTATGTATTATAAAGAAAGTGTTTTCTGTAAGAGTCCTACTATCCGGGGTTTGGCCTGTGTTCAGTGAATATTGATTTAGTGCATATGACGTGCCCACAACAACCTAACCTCAAAATTCAGCAGGGAACAGACAGACTCAGTTCATGATCCAGTGAGGTTATCTGCCAGAGAAAGGAGATAGAATACAAACAAACTACCGAGTAGTTGGCAAATATATCACCTGTTTCTAATTTTGAGATGAAAAATATAACATGGTATGAACATGTAGGGTACTGGGAGGGGATTCTGATTCCGGAAGGGGTCAGTGTTTCCATAGGGAAGGGTTCTGAGCCAAGGTCTTACAATAGTTGGAAGAATAACGTAAATATGTATCTCAAGGATGAACATGGTAGGAAGTGAGAATGGAAACAGCAAAGATGTTTTGAAAGGTCAATTTGGTTCTATCTATCAAAATTCTAACCATGCATTCACTTTGATGAGGCATTTCCGTTTATGGACATTTTAAAATAATTAATATGTATAAAAATTATTCACTGGTATGTTTTTTATAATGTTGAAATATTTAAAAATTTAGCGTTCTGATAGTTACAGCACATTCAAAATGGAAAATGTAAGAAATTGAATTACTAAATTAGATTTCTATGAATTAAGGTACAAATAAATTCTAAAAAGATTACTATGTCAGAAAGACAGAAATAGGATTCTCTTTATATTTTATTTGTGATGTTAGGTAAGTATAAAACAAAGACTGCCATCAAATACATTAGTAGTTTTGTGTGTTACTGAAAATGCATGCTTCTGTGTAATGTAGAGTTTATACTGAGCTGTTGGGGATACCTAATGCTGGTCAGGGGCATAAAGGAGCAAGTTGCGATGGAAAATAGTTTCATGTGAACTCATATGTTCATGTGTGTACAGAGGTCTTTGTCACATTTGAGGATTTAGGCTATGCTGACCTCATAAAATGAGTAGGACGTTCTTCCCTCATCATCTCTTTCTGAAAAGTTTGTCTAAGTCTTGTGCTCTTTCTTTGCGTGTTTGAAAGAATTCACTAGCGAAAACTTCAGGACCTGCAACTAGTTTATGGAAAGTTCTATGATGGTAGATTCAATTTCTTTAATAGATAAAGCACTATCAAAATCTTTTGTTTCATCTTACAGCAATTTTGATACAATAACTTTCAAGAAATGTGTCCATTTCATCCAAAGTGTTAAATTTGTTGGCGTAATTTTCTCCTACACATCTGTTTATTTCAGTAGGAATTGTGGTCGTTACTTCTTTTTCCTCACTAATATTGGTCACATACATATGCATACACACACGCACACACACATACATATATATGTATTTCACAATTTTTTAACTGTTTATGCCAGGTCTCGTCTTTCAACATTTTGTAAGATATTCAGGTTAGATTCACCTCCCTCACCTTCTATTCTGTGGCCTAAGTGTATCTCCTCCAACCCAATCCAGCATCTTCAGACACCCTCTGATGACCACAGTCAGAACTCTGAATGCATACAATCTTCTATGCCAGAGGGAGAATTCAAACCCTGCCCTTGACATCTCCATTACTTCCAGCCAAAGCCATAATAATCTTCATTATTGTGATGCCATTGACCTTTACGAACTATAGCCCATTTGGAGGCCATGTCTGTTTCAGTAACTAAAACATTATTTGTTCTGTTAAATATAACTTAGCTCTACTTTTATTTTCCCAGTGTGTGGACCATGTGTCTGAACTTTGGCCCCACTTTGGAAGAAGTTCTGCATCCAGTCTTCTAGATGTCTTAGATGATAAACATATTGTGTATCGTGGATAGCCAATCGATGTTCTCTGCCTGCAACAGTGGGTATGACCATTCCTTGGAAATCCTGTGTCTTCTGCTTTTTGAAGCACAATGGAGTGGCATATCTTCTTTAGATGTTGAGTACTGTGTTTGCAGCTGCAGTTCTCTAACTGAAGTCTCAGTGGTGTTTTTTCTCTCAGCACTACACTGACCTCATAACCCTATGGATTGATGCTGTCTCAGATGCTGCCCCATCTGTGATTACTACTGCTCCTATCCTGAGGAAATATCAGATTTTGACTCAAGTTCACAGGTGACGGTGGTGTGATAATACTGATTCCCCCTCAATTATGATACATGCATTTTAGGCTATCTCTATACAAATCCTACTGAGGTACACACATGTTCCTTTTCCTGTCATGATAACCTGCTTGTTAGGGACTTTTTTCTTGACCAGACTGCCTCATCTCAGTACAGTAAAAATATCCATAACCCTCTCTTCCTCTGTGTGCTGGTTTAGACCCTTTCTCCCTCTCACCTTCACACCACTAAGGCTTCTCTCTTCAATCCAAATCAGAATTGTCTCTATTGGACATCAGTTCTATTAAATGCACATCTTCATGGATAGCTGTATTTAAAACGAATATTTGTTGTTCTTGTTGTTGTTGTCATTTTTTAAATTAAGTAGCTTTCTGTACAGACACACAAGTGTGGGGTACACACTAAGTCAATTTATTTAAACACTCAGAAATCCAGTAACACCATACATGATATGAATGGTGACTGGGAGAGATGAAATGGGAAGGAGAGCATGTTTATGAAGAGAGAAAGGTGATGTTAGACAGGAACAAGAAATATTTCCTTCAGATTGTTGATCTTGATTCCACAGAGGAGATGATATGCTTGTCCTCAATAACAGGGTCTATAGGTGAGGGGAACAGGATAAAAGGTTGAGTTGACTGCATGACCACTTGACAGGGGTGAGTCTCAGGAAGTAGGGTGTCAAGGTTTAGAGGAGCTTTCAGTTAACCCAGTGGGCAAGTTCCATGTGGAACTTAATTTTCTCGATTTCTATTGTAGGAGGGGATCCATTTGCAGTTTTTCCAAGGATGTACACATGGTGAAACTTTTCATGGTTAGGACACATTTCAGGAGTTTCATGATTCAGGCTGCATCTCACGGGGAAGGCCCATCTAAAATGCCTTACAGGATCTGTGAGTGAGTGACACTCCTTTCCTGTAATTCCAAAGAGTCTGTGACTTTAAGACATTATATTCACCCTAGAAGCTAACGTTTTGTTTGCTTTTCTTCTGCATTTCTTCTCAACAGAAAGAAAAGTCATGCTTTATCCTAGAGCAATGTCATTTTCTAAGGCTATCTCATTTGAGTTAGTTAAAGACCACTCTTTAACGAAACCATCTTCTGATGGATAGTACAATTGAACGCATGTTTCAGAAAATGTCATTGGAAGGCCTTCAATGAGGCTGTCATGATTATGTAAAATTCAGCATTGTAACTGCAGGAATGGTGAGTTCCCTTTAAGCCCAGTGCTCCCAGAGTAGTGACCTACATGGACAACTGCTAACTTGGGACTGAGGGGAAAGCTAATTCTTCCTGTTGTCCCCACCAACTTCTGGCAATTCCTGCTTCTCTCTAGATGTAGATCATTTGGATGGTTCTTGCATGATCATGTTTTGTCACCAAAACTGCTTGGACATTAATTACTCAACCAATTAGCAATTTAATAGAGCTCAGAAGAAGCAAAATAACCTAATCTAACAAAAGAAGTTTTCTCGTGACATGATTTAAATTATTGGGACAAAAAGAGTTAGTTAAAAACATGGCCCGTATGAAGTCACAATGTGTGCTTATTGAATTACTTGATGTATTAGCACTTATAACAGGTCATTTTCACTTACAATATTTAAGAGGTGTTGAAGTCCCTGTTATCATTCACTTGTAGGACAGGCGTATAGGGATGAAAAGAACCAAAAGAAACTGGAGAAAAAGAGCCAACGATCAGTATCATTTGTCAATATTTTCAAGGATTTTTTTCCTTAGAAAAAAGATTTTATAAAAGATAATTTAAGGAAGAGGAAATTTAAAATGAATCCATTTGATTCCAGATAGTATATTTACATACCGGGTGAATGATATGTTAAGGAAAAAAATATAGTCACATTACCAATTTTGAGGATATTTACAATATTTCCCTCTGGAAACCTTTTCTCTCTAGTCACCTTCTTGAACTTGCTAATGTCTTCCTGAGGAATATCTTTTCCATTGCCTAAAAGGCATCATGCATAAAGCAGAAATTTGTCAGTTAGAACCTCTAAGAATTTCTGGATCCATGAATGAGAAAAATGAATGTGCAAATCAGTTCTTCATGTGGAAAAATTCAACAGTCTCAAGTAGTTAACATTTACCATGTCACAGTGTCAGCTGCCTGACGTAGGTCCATAAGAGGACTGGATCCCAGCCCAACTCTGCAACATCAGCAGTACTCCACAGACACATCAGGAGCTCCATGAATTTGGGGCCCAGTGCATCCAGGATAGCTCATCTCCTGCCTCTCTCCCACCTTCTTGGAACCTATACCCGACATTCATGCCTTTGGCTGGACCCAAATAAACTGGAGACTTTGTTCTCACTTTCCAGAGAAATATCAGCCCTGCTGCCCGTAGCAATGGGAGACAACTTTTTCCCTTAGGAAACCACAGTTGAACCCTTAATTTTTCCAAATAGAAACCTATTATCTGCAAGGCTAAAATATACCCTCACTGGCCCTCTGTGGTTACTCTGGGGTTGAAATTCTCAACTTTCATGAGGACAATGTTTTGGAGGGACTAAACATGATCAGTGGAAGGACTAAACATGATCAAGTTGCATCCTAGAAGCTTCATGTTCAAGGCTTAGAATATATTTGAAAAACTGCCATAAAATGAAGGAATTTAAGTCAACTTGAATATAGCCATGGCTTGAAATTAGGTAACCTGTTAAGAAATTATTTCTAGGACCACTCAATTATTATGGGAATTCTTTTTAAATAGCTGATGATCTGATAACTCTCACCCCTACCACCTCTTCTTTCCTCCTTTCTTTATGGATTATGTTCCAGGATCCTTAACTCAAAGAACACACAGACCTAGACTTTGTATCCTTAGTAATGAATGATGTCACTATATACTGATTTTCTGAATAAATATAACAATGGAAATGTTATATGACAATGGCGATGGAAATATGGTCAGGATGTAACACCTACCAAGCAATGTTGTTATTTGAGTGACCTTGCCATTCTTATCCACATTGACAATGGATCCAATCAAAGCATTGTTTGACACATGAAGAATTTGGAATTCATTTTTACCTGCATCTGTGACAGAGAGAGAAGACACATACGTATGCAGCCTCAGCTTAATTAATTTATTGTTGACTAGCTTTATCATGGCCTACTTAGCATATCAGTAGCAATAGACACTAAATTGATCTCTGTCTCACTACAGAAGTATGGTGAATGTTAAAATTGATTTTTGCAGCAGGAAAGTAGGGAAGAATTTTCCTCATTGCCATCATTTTGTACAACTAAACGCTTCACATCTTTTAGTCTTAGTGAAATGTTTCCTAAAACGTGTTCTAATGAAGCAAATATTTCTTTTAATAGCATTATCCTGTTGTTATAAGGCATATTTTCAAATACAAGTTTAAAAATTCGTTGTGTTCCTCTTATCCAAGTAATGAATTAATTTCTTTTTAGGACTGAGATCAATTTACAGTTCAAAACATTGTGTTACCGTGGACTGAGTCCCTACCTGTACCAGGGAACCTTCTAAACATTTCATATTAATTATTGCCCCTCAATCTAGGTGTATTAATTAACAAATTTATAGCTGCCACAAGCATAACACAACATAATTTGGAATTAAATCAATCGTACTTGCGAGGTTACACAGGCGGCGACAATCTAAACACTTAATTCAGATCCCACCTGGAGGTTGTACCTCCATCTCTCTGGCTAAGCCCATCTAGTCCGACATGTCTCTAGGGAAAAGAGTAAGTGCCGATCTACTTTGCTGCTGGGAGCCGTCAGCCTATAAGTTAACCCTCTGCCTTGTGACACGGTCCAGGAGAGAGATGAGGGGACGCACGGCGACCCTCAAGGGAATCTACCAGGCTGCCCCTGCACCAAGTCTCCCTGGTACTTTCGACTTTCCTGCTTCTGCTCACTCGGTTCTGCACCTGGGGTTATTTCAGGGGAAGTCAGCCCGGCCCTGGGAATGAGAATGATACAATGCAATATTCTAGGGAAAGTTCTGGGGGAAAAAATCTTCTAGGGAAAGAACGTTCTGACCCGTCCTTTGGTCGGGTGAAGCGATGGGAGTGGAGGGGGAACAAAGAAATCTGTGGCCCCCACAGATCTCTCTAGGAGGACGGTGGTTGCCACGGCCCATTGAGTTAGGAGGCCACTGGGGGTGGCCTCCTTGAAGTAAAGAATTGCAGAAGCTTGACTCCCCTCAGGCCTACACACAATCCAGATACAATTGCTCTTAGGACTATTGTCTACCTTACAAAAACCCGCTTTCGTGAGCCAAAAATATGTACTGGGACTGTTTCATGAAATCATCCTTGCATATCTTGAGCCCTATATAAATCATACATACACAAAATAAAGTTGGACTTGGACACCATACTCCTTGTCTCACTGCCTCCTCCTTCACCAACTCCGTCCATCCCTCAGGAGAGCTGGATCCGGCTGGGGCGGGACCCCGGCACTTTGCATTGTCAATAAACTCTCTAACATCCATTGTCTCTTCTACCCATAACATAGCACCTTATTTGAATCACTCATCAGGATTTCATTTAAAACTGTGCCCATTTTTTTTCCCACTGAAATATCATTAGTCTAACATGCCAAAGACTAACTAGCAGATGAAGCACCTTCGAAGTCCCATAGCCTCAAACAAGTATAGAAATTCCACCCAAGGCCACTAAGTCCTTGAGTCTTGGGTTACATGGGGACAATTTATATCTGATGTAATGCATCTCTTCACATTATTAGTACCAAATATATTATAACAATATTTTCACAAAGGAGGGTTTTTCAGAAAATCTCGCTAAATAGGTTTATAAGGTAATGTAGGTTGTGGAGGCAATGAAAGTAAATATATCTTCTGAGCATCATGTTGCTATTAAAGCCATGGCTGGTATTGTAAATGTTGTGGTTACACATTATTTTCTGCAAGCAGAAGCTGGGTAGATTTCAATTCCTCATTCCCAAGAGGCCTGTACAATAAGGCCGGCTCACTTTGTTTCTCTCCCTCCTTAAGTTGCCATGTCAAAATCCATGTAAAAAGGACTACAAGAATGGAGGAAATTATAAGAAAGATGGTAGCAAACACTGATGATTCAGGCAAAGGAAAAAAATAATATAGGGATAAGCAATATGAAAACAAATTTTAAAAAACCTACTGGTAATATAAAAGGAGAGTTACTGATGAATGTGTAGGACAAAATGTCAAGCATATGTTTTACTTATTTGTGTATTCATGGCGTAGCCATTGTGCTATTTCTTAGATTAGGCAAGGGTTAGAACCACAGATTTAGTACATTTAAATTTTTATCAAATATTTGGGCATTAGGCCAGTTAAAATTCGGAAGTTTGTTTGGGGTCATTACAAGAACTTAGAGATATAAATCTTAACCAGCACCTCCATTGCTTCTCACCCTAGCTCTAGTTATGAAGAAACGTGCTGGCTGTTTAAATTGCTGTGGCTTGTTTGGGTTTTAAAGAATCAAACGATACCTTGAATGGACAAAGATATTTTAAGATTATTTTAAAAAATGTTTTGTTAGAGCAAAATGACGTTGATATCTATACTCAAGAAAGACCTATTAGACATCAGTTCCTAAGATCATTTAAAATTATCTTGAAACATTTTCACATACCTGAGAACCTTATGAGACAGAAGTTCTCAGCACTTGTGCTCAGTCATTGAATAACATGTAAAATTGGAATGAGTCATCAATCTCCTACGATTTAACACTTCCACGTGACAAAATAAAGTGCTTGGAAAACGTAGGGACTTTTGTCTGGTCACACTTTAATTATTAGTACAAGTCGAATTCTGATATTTGGAGTTCTGAAAAGAATTTGAGGCCAAGGTTTCAACCCTAACATACTTTTATCGGTAGAACAGTTGTACTTACAATCAGTAATGTAAACATTTCCTGGTGTTTTGTTGCCACAGAGATTTTTCTAGGCATTGTCCATTGACCCTTAAAAGGAAAACATCTTTAAGTTGACTGGTAAAAATAATAAAAAATTGGTGCATAATTAGGACTTTCTTTTTTTCACCCTCATACGACCCTCTGCCTGGTATCTTTTGAGTGCCTATAAACAGTGTGACTTTCAAAAGAGAAGAAATATGTTATCCATGGTCAGAGAACTCTAGGTAGTTAGAATGTCTTTGTCGACACATGGAGTCAGAGCAGCAGTTCCAAGACAAGCTGCAGATACCAAACAAGTAATGGTTACAGCCAAAAAAACAGGGAGAAATGCAAAATTTTACATAAGAAGGAAGAAAAATACAAACCCTTGCTTTAAATGTTTTCTCGAAACTGAGGGGTATAGCTATCAAGACAGGAGTTAGTTCTTCTCACAGCCCTGGCAAAGATCTCTTAGATTATATAGTAGACACAAAAGTACAACAAATATAAGAAAAAAGTGATGGGTTGAATGTAATCAAAACAAATCTTATTATGTGAAAACACTTTAAAGAAAATTGAACACCAAGTCACATGTGTGTATACAAACACATTGCACACACACACACAAAGGCAAGCACACAAATGCACATGAAGTGCGTACATGATATATGGAAATTATTTACAGACAATATATATTATAATTAAATATATGTCACATATATAACAGAAGTCTTTGTGCCTCTCCTTGTATGTACGTGACAATGAACATTTATTTTGAATATATGAAGAATTCATACAACATAGATATTATCAGGGAAACAATACAATTAAAATTGAATAAATGATTGAATATTTTTAAATATGCATAAATACTGCAATGGAGCAATTCCACTCCTACCCAAGGAAAATGAAACTATATGTCGAAACAAAGATAGTACACAGCTGTTTGGATCAAACTTATTGAAAGTAACCACAACTTGGAAGCAACATTGTCTAACAACTGGAAAATGTATGGTTTCATATGTCCAAAAAAGGACTTTCACTTGGCCATGAAAAAAGTGACTACTTGTATATGAAGCCACATGGACAACTTTTTAAAGCATTATGCCGAGAGAAACAGTGGAAAAAATGCATAGTATATAATTCCATTGTGTGAAGATGTAGAACAGGCGAGAAAAAGCAGATGAGTTGCTGTCTCTGTCAGATGGGAGACATTTACTGGGGAGGGAAAGAAAGGGAACTTTCTGCTGTGATGGAAAAGTTCTATACCTTGACTGTGGCAGGAGTGACACCAGTGCACACATATCAAAACTCATGGAACTACACCTTTCAAAAGGGTGCACACAATTCCATGTAAATACACTTCAAGAAAGTCGATTTCAAAAAAGAGAGGCCACAGGTAAAGTCAATTAAACAGAGGACACAAAAATTATAAATATGAGAAACAAAAATATGATCGTGCATTCTTAAAAAAAATTACTAAACACTGATAGGTCTATCTATTGTGATATGATATGTGTGTGTCTGTGTGTACAATTTGATTATATGTAAATAATCAGTTATATATTATAATATATAATCAATGATATCTATTTTATCAAGCATAACCCTCTTATTATTTTTTTCTTAATATTTTATTCCTTCAAAATATGTGTCTGTGTTTGCATGAGTGTGTGTAAGTGATGGAAGAGAGATTCTTGAATCCCACTTAGGGATTAGGTCTTGGGAAATTAGGTCTTGGGAAATAGATTTCCTTCAGTTTTTCAGAACATGATTTCTTGTTATCTGTTTTTTTATGGGAAAAATTGTACACCCTTTCACTTCATCTCCAATTCTTCCCATTCCTAACAGATTAATAACTTTCTCTCTTTACTTTTGACCCTTTTCTTGAAACTTTCCTCCAGCCAGTAACTTTGCTCAGGTATTTATAACTGTGGACATTCCTTTAAATCTTCTGTTTCCTTTTTTGTTTTTGCAAATTTCCTCTTTCTTTCTACTGCCAAACTTTTTGAAATCTTTACCTATCCTTACTTCTCAATGCTATTATATTTGGATTTGAAACAGTTTAAAAAGTAACAATTAACATTTTAAATTCTACTGACAGTATAAATACATATTTTATCTTAGGGCAACAGATCTCCCATTACCATTTGATGCTTTTGGATACTCTATATTTGATTGATTTAAATAATTTCTCCTCCTTCATATATTTACCCTAGGATTCTTCCACTTAGACTTCAATGTTAGTATGGAAATATTTGTTCTTTCTGGACAATATCATCAACATACATGATTGCAGGTATTGCTAATTTAGCAGCAATTTCATATGTGTGTGTGTGTCCATGAGAGAGAGATATTGATCTATAATTCCTAAAATATTCTCATTTGGCTCAAGGCCATTTCTATGAATCTATATGTTCAAGTTGAAACTTCAGAATTCAATTTGAGAATCAAAACCTTGTTTCTTCCTCATTTCATGAGGTCATAGGAGAAGCATAATCAGAAAGAATTAGACGTGACTGCTTCTGAATACTTCAATACATACCCATTTCTAGTGGAGAAAGTTAAAACTAACATTTTGACATATAAGATTCCTGATAACTCCCTCTAATTTTCTTCCTAAATCTCAACTTCTACAATTACCTCTATATATTTCTTACATACTCACCTTGATCTATTCATTATTTGTTGAAGAACACATTTTTTAAATAAGTATATGCCTCTGATGATGCCAATATTTCTCCCTTTTCCTACTTCTTTCTCTGAGACTCTCATTCCACCTTCATAAGGATCCTATAGATGTCATGTCCCTTGTGTTATGATTTAGACTCCTGCACTGCCATCATTTTTCATTATTTCGTGTCCTCTTGCCACCTTATCTGTACCATTATTAGAGAATTTCACATACGTTATTGTTATTAGTTTAAAATCAGTATCCTGGACTCTGTTTTGACCAGTGAAGTCAAAAAGAAAACAGGAGTTTCTTCATTGTTTTTTTTTTTATTGAGTTAATGATAGGTTACAATCTTGTGTGATTTCAGTTGTACATTAATGTTTGTCATTCGTGTGGTAGGTGCAGCACTTCACCCTTTGTGCCCAGCCCCCACCCCACCTTTGCCCTGGTAGCCACTAATCTGTTCTCTTTGTCCACATCTTTAAATTGCTCATATGAGTGGAGTCATACAGAGATTATCCTTCTCTAACTGGCTTATTTCACTTAACATAATTCCCTCAAGGTCCATCCATGTTGTTGCAAATGGGATGATTTTGTTCTGTTTTGCAGCTGAGTAGTATTCCATTGTATATATATATACCACATCTTCTTTACCCATTCATCTGTTGATGGGCACTTAGGTTGCTTCCATGTCTTGGCTATTGTAAATAATGCTGCAATGAACATTGCGGTGCATAGGACTTTTGGAATTGCTGACTTCAAGCTCTTTGGATAGATACCCAGTAGTGGAATGGCTGGATTGTATTGTAGTTCTATTTTTAATTTTTTGAGGAATCTCCATACTGTTTTCCATAGTGGCTGTACCAGTTTGCATTCCCACCAACAGTGTATGAGGGTTCCATTCTCTCCACAACCTCTCCAACATTTGTTACTATTAGATTTAGATATTTTTGTCATTCTAATGGGTGTAAGGTGATATCTTAGTGTAGTTTTGATTTGCATTTCCCTGAAGATCAGCGATGATGAGCATCTTTTCATGTGCCTATTGGCCATCCATATATCTTCTTTGGAGAAATGTCTGTTCATATCTCCAGCCCATTTTTTGATCGGGTTGTTTGATTTTTCATTGTTGAGTTGTGAGAGTTCTTTATATATTATGGATATTAAGCCTTTGTCAGATATATGATTGCAAATATTTTTTTCCCAGTTGGTGGGTTGTTTTTCTGTTTCAGTCCTGTTTTCATTTGCCTTGAAGAAGCTCTTTAGTCTGATGAAGTCCCATTTGTTTATTCTTTCTATTGTCTCCCTTCTCTGAGAAGACATGGTGTCCGAAAAGGTCCTTTTAATACTGATGTCAAAGAGTGCACTGCCTACGTTTTCTTCCAGAAGCCTTATGGTTTCAGGTCTCGCCTTTAGGTCTTTGATCCATTTTGAGTTTATTTTGGTGAATGGTGAAAAGGAATGGTCAATTTTCATTCTTTTACATATGGCTTTCCAGTTTTCCCAGCACCATTTGTTGAAAAGACTTTCTTTTCTCCATTGTATGCTCTCGGCTCCCTTGTCGAAGATTAGCTGTCCATAGACGTGTGGTTTTATTTCTGGGCTTTCAATTCTGTTCCATTGATCTGTGCACCTGTTTTTGTACCAGTACCATGCTGTTTTGATTACTGTAGCTTTGGAGTATGTTTTGAAGTCAGGGATTGTGATGTCTCCTATTTTGTTCTTTTTTCTCAGCATTGCTTTAGCAAGTCGGGGTCTTTTGTTGCCCCATATAAATTTTAGGATTCTTTGTTCTAATTCTGTCAAGAATGTCATTGGAATTCTGATTGGGATAGCGTTGAATCTGTAGATTGCTTTAGGTAGAATGGACATTTTAACTATGTTTATTCTTCCAACCCATGTACATGGAATGTCTTTCCATCTCCTTATGTCGTCATCCAATTCTCTCAGAAAGGCCTTGTAATTTTCATTATATAGGTCCTTCATGTCCTGAGTTAAATTTACCCCGAGGTATTTTATTCTTTTTGTTGTGATTGTGAATGGTATTGTGTTCTTGAGTTCTTTTTCTGTTAGTTCGTTATTAGAATATAGAAATGCTACAGATTTATGCAAATTGATTTTATACCCTGCAACTTTGCTGTAGTTGTTGATTACTTCTAAGAGTTTTCCAATGGATTCTTTGGGGTTTTCTATATATAAGATCATGTCGTCTGCAAACAGCGAGAGTTTCACTTCTTTCCTCCCTATTTGGATTCCTTTTATTCCTTTTTCTTGCCTGATTGCTCTGGCCAGGACCTCCAGTACTATGTTAAATAAGAGTGGTGATAGAGGGCATCCTTGTCTCGTTCCTGTTTTCAAGGGGTGACAGTCAATTTTTGCCCATTGAGTATGATGTTGGCTGTGGGTTTGTCATATATGGCCTTTATTATGTTGAGGTAGTTCCCTTCTATGCCCATTTTGATCAGTTTTTATCATAAATGGCTGTTGGATCTTGTCAAATGCTTTCTCTGCATCTATTGAGATGATCATGTGTTTTTTATTCCTCAGTTTGTTGATGTGGTGTATCACGTTGATTGATTTGCGGATGTTGAACCATCCCTGTGTCCCTGGTATGAATCCCACTTGATCATGATGTATGATCCTTTTGATGACTTGCTGAATTCTGGTAGCCAAAATTTTGTTTAGAATTTTTACATCTATGTTCATCAGTGATATTGGCCTGTAGTTCTCTTTTTTCATGGTGTCCTTGTCAGGCTTTGGTATCAGCATGATGTTGGCCTCATAGAATGTGTTAAGAAGTGTTCCATCCTCCCTAATTTTTTGGAATAGTTTGAAAAGGATAGGTATTAAATCCTCTCTGAAGGTTTGGTAGAATTCTCCAGGGAAGCCATCTGGTCCTGGGGTTTTATTCTTTGGGATGTTTTTGATTGCGGTTTCAATCTCTTTCCTTGTGATTGGTCTGTTCAAATTGTCTGCTTCTTCTTGAGTGAGCTTTGGGAGATTGTAGGAGTCCAAGAATTTATCCATTTCCTCTAGGTTATCCATTCTGTTAGCATAGAGTTTTTCGTAGTATTCTCTTATAATCCATTGTATTTTTGCAGAGTCTGTTGTTATTTCTCCTCTTTCATTTCTGATTTTGTTTATTTGAGCTTTCTCCCTTTTTGTCTTTGTAAGTCTGGCTCGGGGTTTGTCAATTTTATTTATCTTCTCAAAGAAGAAGCTCTTTGTTTCATTGATCCTTTCTACCGCCTTTTTCGTTTCAATAGTATTTATTTCTGCTCTGATTTTTATTATTTTTCTCCTTCTGCTGACTTTGGGCTTTATTTGTTCTTCTTTCTCTAGTTCAGTTAGGTGTAGTTTAGGGTTGCTTATTTGGGATTTTTCTTGTTTGTTAAGATGTGCCTGTATTGCGATGAATTTTCCTCTTAATACAGCTTTTGCTGTATCCCATATGAGTTGGTATGGCATGTTATCATTTTCATTTGTTTCCAGGTATTTTTTTATTTCTTCTTTAATTTCTTCAATGATCCATTGCTTGTTCAGTTGTGTATTGTTTAGTCTCCACATCTTTGTGCCTTTCTCACCTTTTTTCTTGTAATTAATTTCTAGCCTTGTAGCATTATGATCACAGAAGATGCTTGTTATTATTTCAATTTTTTTAAATTTGTAGAGGCTTTCCTAGTTTCCCAGGATATGGTCTATCCTTGAGAATGTTCCATGTGCACTTGAGAAGAATATGTATTATGCTTTTTAGGATGAAGTGATCTATATATGTCTATTAAGTCCAATTGTTTTAGTTTTTCGTTTAGCTCCACTATTTCTTTGTTGATTTTCTGTCTGGATGATCTGTCCATTGATGTGAGTGGGGTGTTGAGGTCCCCTACTATTATTGTGTTGTTTTTAACATCTTCCTTTAGGTCTGTTAATAGTTGCTTTATGAACCTTGGTGCTCCTATGCTGGGTGCATAGATATTTATAAGCGTTATTTCTTCTTGATGAAGTGTCCGTTTGATCATTATATATTGTCCCTGTGTGTCTCTCTTTACCTGTCTTATTTTGAAATCCACTTTGTCTGATATAAGAATTGAAACACCTGCTTTTTTTCCTTGCTATTAGCTTGAAGTATGGTCCTCCACCCCTTCACTCTAAGCCTGTGCTTGTCCTTGGGGCTGAGGTGCGTTTCCTGGAGGCAACAAATTGTTGGATCTTGTTCTTTAATCCATGTTGCCACTTTGTGTCTTTTTATTGGAGAGTTCAGTCCGTTTACATTGAGAGTGATTATTGATGCATGTGGACTTAAAGCTGTCAATCTGTTGCTCATTATCTGGCTTTCCTGCTTTTCTCTTCCTGTGTGCTTTATCCTACCCTTTTGATACTGCAATTTCTTATGCTGGGTTTCTTAGATTTTTCCTCATTTATGTTTTGTGGCTCTGTTCTGTTTTTTAGTTTAGTGGCTACCCTGAAGTTTGTATTTCGAATCTCGTGTATAATATAGTCTATTCTCTGGTGGTCTCTTACTTACTTGTCCTAGACTAATTTAGTCCCTTTGCTCTTCCCCTCCTAAATTATTATTTTCACTTCTTGTTCCAACTTGTGTTATGAGTTTGTAGTTAGAGTGATAAGATCGTCTTTGCTTTGGTAGTTTCCTTCCCTTTATCCTAATGCTATGGTTGAATATTTGCTATCCTATTCTGATCCTATTTATCTGTCTCCCTACCTGCGGTTTGTGACCCCTTTCTCCCTTTTTTTTGTTTTTTCAGGTATGAGAGCCTTCTTGAGGATTTCTTGTAGTGGAGGACTTTTGGTTACAAATTCCCTTAACTTTTGTTTTTCTGGAAAAGATTTAATTTCTCCCTCATATCAGAAGGATATTCTTACTGGATAGAGTATTCTTGGCTGATGATTTTTATATTTTAAAGCTTTGAATATGTCACTCCATTCTCTCCTAGCTTGTAAGGTTTCTGCAGAGAAATCCGCTGAAAGTCTGATATGAGCTCCTTTGTAGGTTATTCTCTTTTGACTTGCAGCCCTGAGTATTCTTTCTTTGTCATTCCTTTTTGCCATTTGTACTACTATATGCCTTGCAGTAGGTCTGTTTACATTGACAGATCTAGGAGATCTGAAAGCTTCCTCTACACACATTTCTCCCTTAATCCCTAGATGTAGGAAGTTCTCTTCTATAATTTCATTAAGCACACTTTCTGCTCCATTTTCCTTTTCCATGTTCTCAGGAATTCCTATGATCCTTAAATTCTTTCTCCTCATTGAATCTGCTCTCTCTCTAATACTTTCCTCATTCCTTTTAATCCTTAGTTCTCTTTCTTCCTCTGTCTGGAGCCATTTAGCCTGTCTATCTTCGATTATGCTAATTTGCTCTTCTATGGAGTCTACCTGGGCATTCAGGGAATCCATATTCTGTTTTATCTGGTCCATTGTGTTTTTTATCGCTAGTAATTCTATTTGATTCTTCTTTATAATTTCAATCTCTTTTGTGAAGTAACTCCAGAACTTGGCTTGTTTCTCTATCTTTCTCTCTACCTCATTGAGTTTTTTGATTATAGCTGCTCTGAACTCATTATCACTTAGTTTACCTAATTCCAAGTCCTCAGGACTTAATTCTGTGTTTTCATTGTTTTCCTTCTGGTCTGGGGCTTTTATAAATTGCTGGATGGTAGAGGAGTGGTTTTTTCACATGGTGGTAGAATTCGGTTGCAGTTACAGCCTGTCACTACTAGATGGGCGTCGAGTGCCGCACGTTCTGAGCTCTCCGTCTTCGGGCAAGATGGCGGCGCAGAGTGCGTTTTGCCACAGCGGGGGTGGTTTCTCTCACGCACTGATCTGGCTTCGATCAGTTCTGTTCTCAGTTCTCCCGAGGCCCTGGGTTTATGGGGTCCCCCCGCACAGAAGCTTTCCCCCATCAGCGGGTCTCCACTGTACCGGGGGCATTAGTCCTAGACGATCCTCTTGTCGCGCAGCCCTTCCCCTGCTCCTTCAGAGACCCGTGCAGTGATCCCAGTTTCTATGGGAGGGAACGATGTTCTCTCCTACCCCGTTCCAGCTCTTCCAAGGTGGGCAGCAGGGCTCCGTCCTCTGTCTTTTGATACTGTAGGTCTCTGAGTCCTGGCATTAGGTTCATTAGCTGAAATTCAGGGGTTTTTTTCAGTCCTTTGTTGTACTTTGGTGGGGAGAGAGTCCCGGGTCAGCTCACCCCACCATTTTGCTCCAGTCCTCACTTTCTTCATTGTTTTTAATTAGTGATATTTAAAAACATTTTAAAATATGTGTATTTAAGTAAAATATACCTAATTATAATAACACATAAAAACAAAAAGAACCTCAGTAAATACCTTAGAATAGTTATCCTTATTGGAAAGAATGACTGTTGTGGATTTTGAAAAGTAAATAGTATGAAAATTGCATAAAATAAATGAATTTATAATGGAGTAAGCCACATTTGAGATAATAGCTTAATAATAATATTTGAAAAACGAATGCCATAAATTACCTAAACCATAAAATTCCTAGAAGAAAACATAGATAATAAGCTCTTTGACATCAGTCTGAGCAATATTTCTTTGGATATGTCTCTTCAGGCAAGGGCAACAAAAGCAAAAATCAACAAATGAGACTACATCAAACTAAAAAGCTTTTGCACAAAAGAGGAAAACATCAAAAGAATGAAAAGGCAACCTACTGAATGGGAGAAAATATTTGCAAATGATAGATACAATAGGGAGTTAATACCCAAAATATATAAAGAACTTATACAACTCAATACCAAAAATCAAACAATCCACTTAAAAAATGGGCAGAGGGCCTGAATATACATTTTTCCAAACAAGACACACAGATGACCAACAGAAACATGTAAAGATGCTCATCATCACTAACCATCAGGGAAATGTAAATGGAAACCACAAGAAAATCATAGAAATCAGTATCAAAAAAGCAAACAATCCAATTAAAAAATGGGCAGAGGACTTGAATAGACAGTTTTCTAAAGAAGACATACAGATGGGGAAAAGACACATGAAAAGATATGCAATGTCACTCATTATCAGGGAAATGCCAATCAAAAATACATTCTCACACCAGTCAGGATGGTTGTTATCAAAAAGAAAACAAATAACGAGTGTTGGTGAGAATGTTGAGAAAAGGGAACCCTCGCGCACTCTTGGTGGGAATGTAAATTGCTACAACCACTAAGGAAAACAGTATGGAGGTTTCTCCAAAACTTAAAGTAAGAACTACCATACGTTCCAGCAATTCCACTTCTGGGCATTTATCTGAAGAAAATGAAAACACAAAATTGAAAATATATGTGCACCTGTATGTTCATGGGAGCATTATTTACATTAATGAAGGATATGGAAACAATCTAAGTGCCCACCTATAGATTGATGGGTAAAGAAGATGTGGTGTGCATATGCAATGGAATATTAGTCAATTATAAAAATGAATGAAATGCTGCCATTTGTAACAATATGGATGGATCTAGAGGGTGTTATGCTAAGTGAAATAAGTCATTTGAGATGTTAAGAAAATGACTGCAGTATGCTATGCATACCATAAATAATCCTTGAAGCAATGAAGGCTTCAATTTAGTAATGATTAAAAATTACTATGAGTAAGTTCCTCCGGGTACAGATCATTTGGTGTTATCCACCTGCTCACACCCTTCTAGAACACAGTTCCCTTAATTGTGAACCACGTTTTACAAATTCTACATAAAAGATTCAGGCTAGTAGTAGGAACTGTAGAGTTTGAGGAATCTATGCCCTCTTGGCTACTAGAGTATGAAAGTGAAGGGGGAGAGAGAGATTCTTGAATCCCACTTATATCTTTACAAATTAGGTCTTCAGAAATAGACTTCATTCAGTTTCTTATAAGAAATGCATTTTGTATCTGTGCTCAATTTTTTTTTCATGGGTGTAATTGTACCCCCTTTTACTTCTGGTCCAATTTCTTCCCAATTCCAAACAGATTAATAACTCTCTCTTTAGTTTTGGCCCCTTTCTCACAACTTTCTTCCAGCCAGTAAGTTTGCTCAGGTATTTCTAAGTATAGAAATGTTTCCTTCAAATCTTCTGTTTCCTCCTAGAGTTGCTTCCTTGCAAATTTCCTCTTTCTTTATACTGATAAACTTTTTGAAATCTTAAGCTGTCCTTACTTCTCAATGCGACTATATCTGGAATTGAAGGACTGAAAAAAGTAAAAATTAACATTTTAACTTCCACCTTCAATATAAATACATATTTTAATCTTATTGGCAACAGATCTCTTATCAACATTTGATGCTTTTGGATGCCCTAATTTCATTGATTCAATAGTTTCTCTCACTTCATTTCTTTATCCTAGGATTCTTTTGCTTGCACTTAAATGTTAGTGTGGAAATAATTGTTCTTTCTGGACAAGATTGTCAGCATATGTTATTACAGGTATTACTAATTTAGCAATAACTTCAAATGTGTGTTCCTTTGTGTCTTTGTGTGTCTGTAGGAGAGAGAGATTGATGTATAATTCCTAAAATAATCTCATTTGGCTTAAGAGCATTGCCATGAATCTATATGGTCAATTTGAAACTTCAGAATTAACTTTAAGAATCAAGACCTTGTTTCTTCCATATTTCATGGGGTCATAGGGCAAGCATAATCAGAAAGAAGTAGACATTGACTACTTCTGTATGCTTCAATAGATACCCATGTCTCGCAGGGAAAGTTAAAACTAATACGCTGGCATATAAGATTCCTCAGAACTCACTCTAATTTTCTTTCTAAGTCTCACCTTATACAATGACCTCCATTTAATTTTTACATAGTTCCCTGGCCCTATTCATTATTTCCTGAACACACTTTGTTGAATAACTGGATGCCTCTGATGATGCCAATATTTCTCCCTTTTCTTACTTTTTCTGAGAAGCTCATTCCACCTTCAAAAGCATCTTACGAATGTCATATTTGTGCTATAACTGTTTTGATTCCCACACTGTCAAAATTTTTCATTTTTTGGTGCCCTCTTTCCACCCAATATGTGCCATGATTATCAAATTTCATATATAGTATTATTATTATTAGTTTAAAATCAGTATCCCTGACTCTATTTTGACCAATGAAACCCCGCCCAGAAAAAAGTTTCTTCATCTTCTCTTCTTCATTTCAGTTCTTTTTTAAATGTATAACTTTTATATAAATTTAAAAATATATGTATTTATATAAAATGTTCCTAATTTTAATGATACATTAAAAAACCCTAAGTAAGCACATTAGAATAGTTACCCTTGTTAGGGAGGCTAATGGTTGTGGACCACTTTCTTACACTATATACAGAAACAAACTCAAAATGGATTGAAGATTTAATGTAAGACCTGAAACCATAAAACTCCTAGAAGAAAAGATAGGTAGTGAAGCTCTTTGACATCAGTCTGAGCAATATTTCTTTGGATATATCTCTTCAGGCAAGGGCAACAAAAGTAAACAATAAACAAATGAGACTACATCAAACTAAAAAGGCTTTTGTACAGCGAAGGAAACCAGCAACAACAACAAAGAGGCAACCTACTGAATGGAAGAAGATATTTGCAGATATAATATCTGATAAGGGGTTATTATCTTATATAAAGAATTTATACAACTCAGCAGCAAAAATCAAAAATTCAATTACAAAATGGACAGAGGACCAAAACAGAAACTTTTCCAAAGACGACATACCGTTGGCCAACAGAAACATGCAAAGATGCTCAAAAGCACTCATCATCAGGGAAATGCAAATCAATGTCCATTCTCACACCTGTCGGAATGACTGTTATCAAAAAGAAAACAAATAACTAGTGTTGGTGAGGATGGGGACAAAAGGGAACCTCCGTGCACTCTTAGTGGGAATGTAAGATTGGTACAGCCACTATGGAAAACAGTATGGAGGTTTCTCAAAAATTTAAAGAAAGAATTACCATACATTCCAGCAATTCCACTTCTGAGTATCTGAAGAAAACAAAAACATGAATTTGAAAAGATATATGCAACGCTATGTTCATTGCAGCATTATTTCCAATAGCTAAGATATGAAAACAACCTAAGTGTCTATCAAGAGATGAATGGATAAAGAATGTGTGGTATATATATATATATATATATATATATATACACACACACACACAATGGAATATTAGTAATCCATAAAAAGGAATGAAACCCTACCATTTGTGACAACATGGATGGATCTAGAGGCTATTATGCTAAGTGAAATAAGTCATTTCAGTTCTCAATAAAATGCCTGCAATATGGTGTGCATTCTGTAAATAATCCTTAATGCAATGAAAGGCTTTAATGAATTTATAAATGATTAAAAATTGCTATGAGTAAGTTCTTCAGGATAGAGAACATTTTGTGTTATCCACCTGCTCACACCCTTTGAGGAAACAGTTCCCCATTTAGGGGAATGCATTTCATGAACCACGTTTTACAAATTCCACATGAAAGATTCAGGCTAATGGTCAGGAACTGTAGGGTTGGAGGACACTATACCCTTTTGGCTGCTTTTGTCCCTCTTTTTTGAATGAGATGCTTCCATTGGAGTTACTGTGCCACTTTGCTCTCCATGTAAATGCTCCAGGACATTCACTAGAGGATGGTACTGGAACTGACACAACCACTACAAAGACCCATCCAAACACACAACTCAGAGAGTCACACTCTTGAACATAATCCAGATATTTCACTGCAAATGTGCAAGTCACAAAGACCCTCTCTCAGGGTTGAGCATTTATGTGTGCTTTTGTTCTGTGTCATCTTTACTTACCTAGTAAGAAATTTCAAGTTGATTCTGCTGTCTACACTGTCAAAATCAACACTGTGGACAAACTCCTGGAATGGTCCATTCTCATTGATCTTCTCTCTGTTACTTGATGCGATGTAAGAGATTTCCCATTCTCCTGAAAACTAAAAGCAAAGTTCCTGTTAGAAATTGTACTCATTCTTTTTCATTTTCTCTGACATCATCCGTCATGAGGTTTCCTTCCTTTTTGCACCAGCACAAAATTATCTTTATTGGACAAAGCAGGATTTATAAAATAATGTGAAAACCCAAGTCAACTGTAAAAAAAGGAAATGGAGATACTTCTGAAAGAGTTTCAACTCTGTTATCAAAGCAGAACTCCAGTCCAGCTGTTCTCTGGCTTGTTCTTCATCTTATTCAGGTATAATTGAAATGCATAAGGATCCAATTAATAGATAATATAGATAATATAAGACAAGTACAGCAGGATTGTGTAAAGAGCCAATTAATAGAGTTGGAGGTAGATGGCTAGGTGCACATAAAATTGGAAACACATATAACAACCACAAAAGACACACACATTGACACACACAGATGACCTTCTTCTCAGGTTCCTTTGCGCTGTCTTTTTTTTTTTCTTTTGAGGAAGGTTAGCCCTGAACTAACTACTGCCAGTCCTCCTCTTTTTTGCTGAAGAAGGCTTGCCCTGAGCTAACATCCGTGCCCATCTTCCTCTACTTTATGTTGGATGTCTACCACAGCATGGCGTGCCAAGAGGTGCCATGTCTGCGCCCAGGATCCAAACAGGCAAACCCCTGGCTGCCGAGAAGCAGAACGTGCGAACTTAACCACTGCGCCACTGGGCCAGCCCCTTGAGGTCTCATTCAGTGGAGGTATCTGGTCAGCGCCAACAAGAGCAAGTCCACAGGTGAACCATAGAATCTTCATTTCTTAGGCATTTGTTGTTTCCTCTTCTGAAGGAGCTCAGAATGGGTAACCTGATGGCGAGATTCTGAATTTTTCACTCTTCATATACTATTTGTCTGTGGATGTGGTGAATCCACTTGTCAGTCATCATAAGAGATCATTCTGTAACGCTGAAAATAAGCATCCTGGTTGGCAGCGATGTATCCTGAAGATCTTTCAGACCTTGGGCACATTACTCATTTTTCCCACACTTCTAGAAAAGATGTTCAGGACCTGGCTGCAGGGTTGTTTGGATCAAGCCTGCATGTCTCATGTGACACACACCTGCATGGATATTCATCCCTTCTTAGAAAAAACCGTGTCCTTCACTTTTTCCCAGATGATTGTCAAGCAAATCTCCTTCTTGTCCCAGCACATCTCCTCCCTGTTCCTTGTGGAAGGACTCAAAGATCTCTGTTGTGGTCTTTGAGAGATGTCGACCACAAATGTAAATGCCAAGATATGTTGAGAAAACGTCTGGTCTTCAGTTGTGTCCCAGGCTTAGAATTGGGTGAGGGGCCTTGCTGGAGGGCACACCATTTAGAAGTCCCCTTTAGAGATGAGGGTTGGGATTGTCCTGGGTACATCCATACCTCTGACTTTATTATGGATATTCGATGATTTCGTATCTCTGGAAAGTTCATAGAATAGTGCTTAGTTAACTTTGAGAAAACAGGTGTTAATCTGGTTAGTATCTTTTAAGAAACCCAATGAATCAGTCTATAAAATAATGGTCTTTTTAGACAATATTACCATGGTCAGTTTCTTCAAAATTAAATGAACTTGATATTCATCTTTAAGGCGAATACAATGAAACAAATGTAAGAACCTTGGTTACTCCACGGCCCTGTCCAGTTGACACATAAAAATAACCATCATTCCCCTCCCTCACCCAAGGAGCCTTTTCAGATCTTTTTGAGCCAGCCCCAACCCCCATGAAATCTTAACACAACAAATAACTGTATATCTGGCTATGTGCACTAGGGATATCTGGGCTTAGAAGATACAAGAATGTGGTGTTTTTTCACCCATGAAGAACCACTTTTTTGCCCTTTTAGGAGTAATATCACCCCCATTGAGAAAGCACATCCTAGAAAAAGCCCAGCTGATGAATAATCACTTGGATTCCACATCCCACTGTGTCATTCCAAGGGATTTTAGTCATTGCCTTGCATAGCCAAAGTCGCACCCACTCGTTGCTGCATACCGTAATAATAGGTATTATTATTCCCACTGTTTGTATTTTTTAGTCTCCACCTTAATATTCTTAGGGAACAATCTGAGGTTCTAAGGACTGAGGCACGGAAGGGGCAGGCTCAGACCCCCAAATGTGAATGGCGGCAGCATGGTTCTTCGCCTTTCCTCCTGCAGTTTTCTCTCCAGAAATTCTCTCCTCCCTGTTCCTCCTGTAAGCCCATTAAGCCACACAAAAGCCCGCAAATCCATCCACATAGAGAGGGAAAGAGAAATTGCAAAGCTCTGTGACCCCTGTTAGATAGCTTTTCTAACTCCAAGAAGGAAGAATGACAGGTTTTCCTCATAAAAGTGGGTGAAAGGGCAGGACTAGAGGAGATATCCCAGAGTTTCTGCAAGTGTCAGAGGGGGCAGCTTCCTGCCTGAAGGAAAGACACCAGTGTCTCTCCCATTATTCATGCATTTGTTTTAATTTAGTCAGTGTGTGTCAGTTCTTTATTTTGGTCTCAATGAGTGCATTTATTTTGGCGACTGATGGGCAATGCATTCCTGTGATGATACGCTGCTGAACATTGCTCTTTATCACAACACTTACTTCACTGAACTCTGGGTTGCTTCCCCCCTGCCCCTGAGGTATGGTTCAATATTAGCTAGTCCCACAATTGAAGAAAGAGCTACTATGAGCAGAAATAAATCAGAGTGGAAATGTATGAGAGCTCCTTTTTAAATCCTTCCTAGCAGGATACATGTGCACTCAAGGACCCCACTTGATAACCCTGTCCAAACTGTGGCCATCTGGTAACAGTGTTAGGAGACTAGCCCCTCCTCTTTGGGACGAAGGGGTGTCTTCAGATTTCTGTAAATTAACCACTGGAAATTACAGCAGAGAGCACTGCAGTCATTCACCCTCATGTGTGCTGTCCAGAAAGCCTGGAGTTTCCCAAGTGCTAACCCAAAGGTTGCTGTGCCTTCAGTAGCTCCCTATTGAGCCCAGGCCCGAGGAAGGCCATTATTCTGGCCTGTAGCAGAGAAAGCAGTGACCCACTCAGGTACTGGTCCACAGAGCTTCTGTTCCCAAGTAGGGAGACAGAAAATAGGCTGATAAACCCACAGCATAGAAGATTGCAGGTGTTCATGACAGTATAAGGAAACATCAGGAAGAGTGTGGTGGAGGGGCATTTAAGCAGAGATGTGAAAATAGAAGGAGTATAAGCATAAATGATTTCAGAAAGAGGGACTAGTAACTCTGATGCCTTTTAAAAAAAAATGTTAATTTTGTTAAAATACATGGAACTTGTTTACCATCTTAACCATTTTTTTTAAAGATTGGCATCTTTACTAACATCTGTTGCCAATCTTTTTTCTATTCTTCTTCTTCTTCCCAAAGCCCCCCAGGTCATAGTTGTATATGCTAGTTGTAGATCCTTCTGGTTCTGCTATGAGGGATGCAGCTTCAGCATGGCCTGATGAGCCGTGCCAGTCCAAGCCGAGGATGCGAAATGGTGAAACCCCGGGCACCCAAATCGAAGCAGGTGAACTTAATCACTTGGCCATGGGTCCAGCCAGTCGTAACCATTTTTTAAGTTCAATGGTGATAAGTACATTCACACTGCTGTGCAACCAATCTCGAGAACTCTTTTCATCTTGCAATACTGAAACTCTGTCAGCACTAACTCCCCTTTCCCCTCTCCCAGCCCCTGGCAACCACCGTTGTCTTTTCTGTCTCTATGAACTTGACTCCTCCAGGGACTTCATGTAAATGGAATCATACAGTATCTGTCTTTTTGTGACTGGTTTATTTCACTGAGCATCACGTTTACCAGGTCCATCCTTGTTGTAGCCTGGGTCAGAATATTCTCCATTGTAAGGCTGAATACTATTCCCTGGGATGTATCTCACATCTTGTTTCTCATTCATCCATTGGTGGACACTCGGGTTGCTTCCACATGTTGACTATTTTGAAGATTGCTATTATGGACAAAATGAAACACGAAGAATCAGAAGAATGGGACTACAATAGAGAGGGGAATGGATAAAAGAGAATATAGTTTAAAATTGAGCTTGCAAGTATTTAAAATACTAGCAGGATAGGGAATCTCAGATGGTGCACAAGCAATATCTGAAACAGTAAAGGGCGAGGACTTTCCAATACTGAAGGGAGATATCGTGCTAGGGACTCAAGAAGCGGTCCACAGCCCAAGAAGAGCAGACGACAAGAGATCCACACGGAGATCTATCTGAGCAAAACTGGCACACCCGAACACTACGTGGAAATCTTAATATATTGAGAGAAAAAGTGTTCAAAGGGGGTAGATTGCCTGGAGAGTAGGAACTTACAGGATGGATCGCTGAATTCTCTACAAAAACAATGGAAATCTTAATGATACAGTAAAATAGTCTACTATCAAACTGACTTACTAAATTGAAAGGGAAATAAAGATATTTTCACAGAATCAAAAACCTAGAGAGTCTGTCTTAGTGTGCCAATATTTAGGGAAACAGAGACAGAAGAAATGGATCAGAGGAAAGATTGAGGGTGCAGAAAAGAATGAAAATCAATGAGACTGGCAAATACAAGAGAAAACCAAAATAATACTGAGATAAACCTTGATACTGACATTATGAGTTTAAACATGTTTATATAATTAAAATAAATGTAAAAATGATGTATTTGAAATGAATATAGGTAAATTTTTTAATATCCTTTTACTATCTTACATTAAAAATTGAGTTAATATGAGACCTTGAGAGGTAAATAACATACCGTAATCCCTAGGCATATCATTATGAGATTAATAACAGTCTATATCCCCTGCACTCCCTGGAAAGGGATATAAACAGTGGAAAAATAATGAGTTGGATAAAAAATGGAAAAACAAAGATAATCAATGAAATTCTATATGTATAGGTATTTAAAACCTATTCAATTTTATATATTATTGTATATAATGTACCTGTATTTTATCTATCACAATGTATACGTGTGTGAATTTGAGTACATAGATGTACAATAATAAAATTACTTAAAATGTGCTACTGTCTTAAGTAAGATACAAAGAGAACCAGACTGGATAAAAAGTGTTCAATATATGTTATTGACCAGACATATTTCTTAGATATAAAGATCAGAAAGATTTAAAAGTAATATACCATGAAAATCATAAAAACACTGTGAAGAAATAAAACTTCTCTGGCTTGCTCAGTGCTCCTGTAAAACAGAGCTCTAGGCCCCCGGGACACTGAGATGTATATAATACAAACTTAGAAAATGTCTGCTTTCATTTCTCCTAGAAACATTTTCAAATACCATAAGGATTAGATGTGAAGCCATTTGTTTCTCTAGTAAAGGGAAAAATTGCTGTGACCAAATAGGAGAATAAAACTTGTGTTGTCTCCCCCAAAGGCAAATGGTTAGAGCTCAGACTCACTCCCCCGGTTAAGCCCCAAGGGTCCTAGAGGACTGGCGTCCACTTGGCGTATTTATACTTCAAGGAGGCCTGATCCCATGACCTCATAACCGCTCGTAGGGGACAAAACAAACAGGAGTTTTCAGGCTCCTGGAGAGATTTCATTTACATTCCAAACTGCTGCAGTAAGGAGAAGCTCTCTTCAGGGGACAGCTGCCTCCTTCCCCTATAAACTCAGAGAAAAGTATTTTTTCCTGCTCCCAAGGTTATAGGGTGTTAGGCTGCTCACTTTGGACAGTTGGCCTGTTTCTCCTTGCATCACCACTGCATGGCCATTGCACAGGCCAACGTAAGGCCTAGGGCAAAGTTCAGGAATGCACTTATTATTTGCTGTGAGCCTTTTAAAAAGAAATCCACCTCAGAACCAGAAGACCTTGTGGGCACATTTGGCATAAAATTAATAAAAACCCAACAAACACTAAGTTTAAATAAGCTGCTATGGTTATAGTAATATCAGGCAACATAACAAAAGATGCAAGAAGAAAAAATAAAAAAGAAACACTATACAATACTCAAAGATGAAATACAGCAAGAAGGTAGAACATTTATAAAGTGTATGTGATAAACACGACATCCAGACATCACCATAGCAAATATTGACAGAATTATGAATCCAAAACTAGAGTGGGAGATTTTAAGACACTTCTTTCGGGACTGATAGGAATCTTCAATAAAATGTCACTGAAGATATAGACAATTTGGAAAACAAACTTCATCGAGTTGAACTCATTAATATATCTAAAACATTGTGCAGAACCATGGAAGAATGCTTGTACTTTAAAAAGCAAAGCAAAATTTTCTATCTGCTGAAAGTTCAGGGAAGTCTCACAAATTACAAAGAGTAAAATCCTACAGATTATTATGCGGTTAAGTAGTATATCATAAGCCAAAGGAGAACTAGAAGGTACTCATACATTTGGAATTTAGAAATATTTTTTTAAAGATGAATCCAAGAAAAATAAAATGGAAATTGGAAAATATTTTGAATTTAATGGGATGATATATACCAAATCTTGGTGTAAACGCTTTGCAGACTTCTCTTTAGATTCTTATGGCCACTCTCTGAAGTGTGGGCCCTTAGTATTCCTAAATTACAGATGAAGACACGGAGGTCTAGAAAGTTCAGGTAACTTGACCAAATGCAGCTGTTACATTGGGATAAGACATAAACAAAATTATCAGAAAAAAGAAACTGAGACCATTTCTAAGCCTTTTAAATAATAATTGGTTGTAATCTCTTGAGTCTTCACTTTACACCTGTGAAATCAAGTACAGATGGGAGAATTGTCAGGGGGCACATAAGCATTTTAGAAATGTGGGTTCTCACTTATCAAAATAGAAAGCCATTTTGGGTTTTGAATCCAGAAATGCCGTGCTCTAACTTACACTTTGAACAAGATTATGTAGGAGATTTTCTGATAGTAGCTGGGCTGAGTGAAAGGGGAGCGGGAGACCACTCAGAGATCTTTTCAAAGAATAGAGCAATGGCTAACAGGGTGGTAGGTGGTCTGAGTGGAAATGATATCACTGACTAGTGTTTGGTTTCTGCAAATGTTTTGAAATAGAATCTTCATGATCTCCAGGCACGTTGGAGATAAGTTGGGAAAGATCAAAAATAGTCAAAGAACACCACAAGATTTAGAAGTCTGCAGACTTCTAAGACTCAGAAAGCTAAGCTTGGGTAAGTTTGGGGCACATGGTGTTGAGTTTGTATTCTGACATATCATGTGTGACAAATACGTTAGACATTTTATCAACTGCTTGGCTGGTGTATCAAACATCCAACAGCAGTGGTGGTTTACACGAGTCAATATTTATTTTGACCTCCTGGCCATGCAAGCTGCAGCTTGTATAAGCCACTGTTCTATATCTTCTCATTGCAAGGTGCAAGCTGAGGAATAGCTCTGTATGTGGGACAAGCCCACTTTCCTGGCAAAGTGAGGGAACAGGAGTCTGCTCTAAACCCCACAATCACATTTAAACTGTCTTTTCAGAGGTGGCACATGGCATGCCTGCTGGAGAATGTCTCATGTAGTAAGAACTTGACACTATCCATTGCATTTAGCCATGTGGAGGTCACTGAAAAGTCATTGAAATGTGGGTGGAATCTGGTCAGTCATGGGCAAACTTCTCTTCATATATCAGCTCATATACGTTCCTTACATAAGCCACATTCTGCCCTAGGCTATGGAGTGAATTCAAGAGAGACCATGAAAAGGAGAAATAGGAGTCCATGAGTCTAAACAACTCTCTTGAAGGATGTAGTAAGAAAAGTGAGAAATGTGGCATTTGGAGAGGAATATGTGCTGAAGGAAGTTTTGTTACTCTTTTTTTCTTAGTTAAGAGGAATCATCAAAATAAAAAAGTAGCATAATAGAATAAATTATTCGAGAGTGAAATATTGAAAATGTAGTAAATATATATTTCTTAAACCACATAATCATGTTTCTAAGCCTAAGGAAATGGTTAAACCATCAAGAGTGACTAATGAGTGAATAATGGGTGGGGATATTTAAGCTGAAAGCTGAAGTTGAGCAGAAATCAACTAAATAAGTGTGTCAACCATAGAGATGCTAGACTGTAGAGAGCTGAGTGGTTACAGTTGTACACTAAGTGTGGTCAAGTTCAATTTGTTACTTGTACAAGTAACGAATTATTCTCTAAGGACATCTTGTCTTAGGTGACGTTGTTCCCTTAAGCCTATAAGAGGATTTTTCTTTTATGGAAGCTGTAAAGAGTACATGATTTCCCATTTCAATGAGAACATAGCATTTATCCATTAAATGTATATTTGCATCCATTTGGTTGCCCTGATTCCAGGAAAAGTAGAAGAATGTTTGGTCCTATTTGAGCACACACATGCTGACTCGATGACAAACTTCTTTGAACAGCGGGATGTGAAAGCTGGATAAACTGTCTTTGCAAACGAGACCGGGGCTGAATTTATTTGACAAGGGGAAAAAAGAACTTCAAAATCCATAAAACTGCTATTTTGTGTCAGGCATTAGGATCAAGAAAGTATGTTTTGCTATGGCTCAGTAGGTCTTAGCATTAAACTTACATTCACTCAGAAAACTCTCTCAACATTTTCATCCGTGTGTATATACACATGAAAATAACAGTCAGTCTTGTGGGCAATTATATCCACATCTCTGGGGACAGACCACCAGGCTTTGAACGACACTCAGCAGAGAGAATGCTGCAATATGAACACCCTGTCATAATTCTCCACGTTTCCCCTGCAACCTACAGATTATATTGAATATGAAAATCTTCAATGAAATAATCGCACCAAACTGCCAGTACCAACAACTCCCAGCTGTTTTCAATCTCACTCCTGACACAGGATGTTCTATTTAAGGAAGTTGGTTCCCCAAACTCCAATTTTCTACTATTTTTCCTCTTTCGTTCTATTAAAAGTTGCATTTTTGATGACTGTCTTCATTGCCCTTAAATGTTCTGCATAGATCATTTTTAAAAATGAAACTCCGTATATGTATGAAAATTTCCTATAAACCATTCCCCGTAAAATTGTGTTCAATAAACAACCATTTATTTTTACTTCACTTCCAGGAGTGTTTATGATTATACAAAGGAGCAGAATTAAAAGATCTGACTTTGAATTCATCTCCATGAACTTCTGGTAAAGAGAACAATATTATATAGAAATTCCTATAAACTTATCCAAATCATCAATATTTTAAATATTAAATCCCAGGAAGCAGGGACTGTGTTCAATTTTCTGTCTAATAGAGTTTCTTATCATTTACAGACTAGACATCAATGTGTAAAAGATAAATAACTTTAAATTGTAAGTCTAGTTTAAACATTATGTGGACTTTCCAATTATATTATACCTTTAGTGAGAGACACCAAATGGAGAAGACAGTTGTTTCAAAGACGAGAGCACTTGGTTGAACATGGTTGTTGATTTTCTGAAGGAAGAGAGAAAAAAATCAGTTGTTATTTGAAAAATAAATATTTCAGAGATTTTTCTTAAAATTTATGTGAAACAGATTAAATGAAATTTTTCCTGACTTCTCCATAATGTGTTAACGAAAAGGTTTGGCACAGACTAAAATGCAAAGGCTCCAAGTTCTATCTTTTCTAGACTGTCCAATAGTTTCCAAAGCCCTTCTGTTTCAAGTTGTTGCCTGTGCAAAAGTGTTCCAAAGAAAGCAAGCATCTGGACCACTGAATATATACAGATCTTGTGATGTTCGTTGCCACTTGTAAAATGCCAAAGTCTTCCCAGGGAAAACTTCTCCACCACCATCCTCTGTCTTTGGACGTCTGACGGGATGCCCCACGTTCACAGTCCTCCTTCACTTGTTTTCTCTCCACCCCACATCTAATCCCTCATCAAGTGCTGCCAGCCTCCCACCGGCCTCATTACAGCCATTGTGGGCTAGCACTTGAATGACCACATGGCTGCCTAACTGACATCCCTCTTTCTCTCCTGTTCTTCCACAAGCAGTTCTAAGCAAAGCAACCTAATGTTCTTGTTAAAGTCCCAGTGGTCTCACAGAATTTCCTTGCCTTCTTTCTTAGTCACTCTGATTTATGCCAAAGTCGCTATGAATCTTATAGTGTCACCCCTGACTTGGCCTCCAGACCCACCCTGACGTCACATACTTCCTCTCTCGTGCTCATCTCTTGACTCCTGATACACAACTCTGCTTGCTTCCTCCTGACCTGGCAGGGACATAGTCATCCCACAATAACTCATTCCTTTCCACATGGCAGGGACATGGTCACCCCAGGTGCTTGCTTCATGTCCCTGTGACAGGGACATAGTCATCCATAGTCATCCCATGGTGCTTGCTTCCCTTCCATGTGGCAGGGACATAGTCATCCCATAGTGCTTGCTTCATGACCACATGGCATGGGCAGAGTCATCCCATGGTTGCTTCATGTCCACGTGGCAGGGACATAGTCATCCCATGGTGCTTGCCCTTGCTCTTCTTTCTCTCTGGAGTCATCTTCCTTCAATCATTATAAGGCTTCCTCCATCAGGCCCATGAGCCTATCTCAGCTGTTGTCTCTGCTTTATTTCGCACAGCACATTGTATATGTTTATTTACTTGTTTGCCTGCCTTTTCCCACACGAATGGGAAACCTCATAGGACAAGGGTCTTGTAAGCTGCCTCAATGCTTTACATCCAGCACCTATAAAAGCGATCAATCAACATTTGCAGAAAGACTGCACATAATGTTTCCAGTCTCCAGCTGTGGTTTCTAAAAGGTCCCTCACTCTGTCCTCATGCTTCTCTCTGCCTCCTCAGAGTGTGTGCAAAGGAGCGTGCTTCTGTGTCACAAGTCGTCTTGATGTGGAAAACTTCTCCTTCCCTGGTCCCCACCAGGAGTCCACTCCTGTAGTTTTTTCAGGAATTTTACCAGTGATGTGGTTGGTCACTAAGAAGGATCCCATCACAATCTATCCTTCCATCTTCTCTCTTAAACTTTCATCCTGCCCTTTTATTCTGAAGCTATCTTTTCCCATTCTTCCCTTCACACCTCTTTACTTATATTACAATTAAGAATGATTTCCCAGGTCTCAGGCTTCCCTCTACGAAAAGCATAGAACACAAAATTATTCTGAAAACATGTATATTCTCTATTGATTCCTCTCAATGATTTAGTGTTTCATATATTCATGTATTTATTGTTTCCTTCCTTCATCTTATGCAGGGTTTAATTTACACTTTCTTTTTCTAGATTCTCAATGAGAAAGAACATTGATTTTAATCCTTTAAAAAGATCCAATGTGAACATACAAAGCTGTAAATGTCCCTCTAGCAACTGTTTAGCTGCATCTCACACATTTTAAAAGGTTGGGTTTTTAATACTTCTACTTTCTTCTATGGCCCATGGGTTATGCAGAAATATTTTGCTTAAATTGTGAAATATTTAAATATTTCCAAGATAATTGTTTTCATTGATTTTTAATTTAAATCTATTTTGATCAAAGAACAAACTTGATAGAATTTCAACATTTTAAAATGTATTATTATTTATTTTGTGCTCTATCTTTGTGGACGTTCCATGTGCAGTTGGAAATAGGTGTGTTCTACAGTTGTGGGTTGAATGTTCTGCAGATGTCAATTATTTCAACTGGTTTGATAGGGGTGCTCACATTGTCTCTACACTTACGTACATTCTGTCTATTTGTTATATCGATTCCTGAGAGACGTGGGTTGAAATCTGAATCTATAATCATGGATTTGTCTATCTTTGAATGTAGATCTGTCAGAATTGTGCTACATCTATTATGAATCTCTGTTACTGTGTACATACATGTTTAATATTTTTATATTTTCTTGATAAATTGACCCCTACTTCATTAGGAAATGTCCTTTTTATTTCTGGTGTTCATATATTCCTGAAGTTCACTTTGGTTTCAATACAGCGACTTCAGCTTTCTTAGGGCTGGTGTTTGCGTAGTGTACCTTTCTCATCAATTTATTTTCAACTTATGGGTTTCTTAGAATTAATATGCATCTCTTATAATAGCATATTGTTGAATTTCAATTTTTATGCAGTCTATTAATTACATAGATATATAATATGTCATTTATATTTTTCGTCTAATTTGTTGTGATGTAATACAGACAATGAACTACATCCATCTAAAATGTACAATTCAATGAGTTTAGAAAGTATATATGTCAGCATAACCACATGCTTACCAGAATCAAATCACAATCAAATCACAGAACATTCCTATAAACCCAGAACTTTCCCTCATGCCCTTTTTCAGTCAAATCCTCCTTCTGTCTTAGCCCTAGGCAAGCGATGATATGTTTTCTGTCACTGAGAATTGGATTGCACATTTCAGAATGTCAAATCTGTGAAATAAGACAGCATGCACTCTTTTGTATCTGTCTTTTTGGCTCAGCACATAGTTTTGACTGTCACCCATGTAGTACAAATACCAGTGTGTCAACCATTTCTAAAAATAAACCCCATTCTAATTGTATGTATCCACTACATTTTTTGTCTAGTCACATTTTGTTGGATGTCCAAGTTCTTTTCAGTTTAAGCTGTCTGGGGTATACCTGAACAAATATTTGTGTGCCTTTTGGTTTTCATTTTTCTTGAGTAAGAACATAGGAGAAGGATCTCTGGGTTGTATGATAAGATCATTTTTTTAATAGATTTAATTTTTTAGAATAGATTTAGGTTCACAGCAAAATTGAGAGGAAGGGACAGAGGGTTCCCATATACTCCTTGCCCCTTCACACACATGCAGCTTCCCCCATTATCAATGTCCCCCACCAGAGTGGTACATTTATTATAATTGATGAACCTACAATGACACATCATTATCACCCAAAGTTCGTAGTTTATATTAGGTTTCACTCTTGGTATTATACCTTCTGTGAGTTCTGACAAATGTATAAGGACGTGCATCCACCAATGTGGTATCATACAGGGTAATTTCACTGTCCTAAATCCTCTGTGCTCTGCCTACTCATCTCTCCCTCCTAATCCCTGGCAACCACTGATCTTTTTATTGTCTTCATGGTTTTGACTTTTCCAGAATGTCATATAATTGGACTCATAAAGCCATGTAGCCTTTAGGACATCTTAATTTGTAATTACCAAAACACGGATGCAACCAAGATATCATTCAGTAGATAAATGGACAAGTAAACTGTGGCCCATCCAGATAATGGAATGTTGTTACATGTGGTGGGTTCAGGGAAGGCCGCCAAAGTTGTGCCACTCTGGTGTGCAGACTATTTCGAGCTGAAGACAATAAAGGCTCAAAAGACTCAGGGAGAGCATCCAACCTTCCCCCCTCATACTGGCTAAAGGACTTTAACACAAAAGGCCTGTTCCAGGAAGGAGCTCATATCATGTGATAGCTATAGGATGATGTAAAATAGGTGTGATAAAAGGACACCAACAGACCCATTTTTTGGGCCTAGCAAAACCTGTTTAACAAACATTTGCATTCCATCTCTATGTAGATTGTCTTCCTCCCCTTTGAAGTCCCAGATCACTATGTCCTCCTTGTCTGTTGCTGAGGATACTCACCCAGATGGCTGAGTTACTCAGTTTCTTCTGGGTTTCTCCCACGTATACATGCTATTAAATTTTGTTTGCTTTTCTCTTGCTAACCTGCCTCTTTGATTATTTGACCAGCCATAAGAACCTTAAGGAAAAGCGGTAGGGGGGAATTTTCCCACTTCCCTGACGCATGCTAAAAAGAAATGAACTTTCAAGCCGTGAAAAGACATGGACAAAACTTAAGTGCACATTACTAGATCTAAGGGATTTTTTGATTGCATTTTTTTTATTGAGTTCAGAATATTTTACATCATTGTGAAATTTCAGTTGTACATTATTTCTTGTCCATCACCACGGAAGTGCTCCCCTGCACCACCTGTGACCACCCCCCAACCCCCTTCCCCTGGTAACAACTGAACTGTTATCTTTGCCTGTGTGTTTGTTTATATTCCACATATGAGTGAAGTCAGACTGGGTTTGTCTTTCTCTGTCTGGCTGATTTTGCTTAACATGATACCCACCAGGTCCATCCATGTTGTTGCAAATGGGATGAATTTGTCTTTTGTATGGCTGAGTAGTATTCCATTTTATATATATGTACACCACATCTTCTTTATCCAATCATCACTTGATGGGCACTTGGATTGTTTCCATGTCTTGGCTATTGTGAATAGTGCTGCAATGAACATAGGGGTCCATAGGTCATTTTGGAGTGTTGATTTCAAGTTGTTTGGGTAGATACCCAGTAGTGGGATGGCTGGGTCCTATTGGATTTCTATTTTTCATTTTTTGAGGAATCTCCATACTGGTTTCCATGTGGCTGTACCAGTTTGCATTCCCACCAACAGTGGATGAGGGCTCCCTTTTCTCCACACCCTCTCCAATATTTGTTATTTTTAGTCTTAGTGATTATAGTCATTCTAATGGGTGTAACGTGATATCTTAATATAGTTTTGATTTGCATTTCCCTGATGATTAGTGATGTTGAACATCTTTTCATGTGCTTATTGGCCATCTGTATATCTTCTTTGGAAAAATGTCTGTTCAAATCCTCTGCTCATTTTTTGACTGGGCTCTTTGCTTTTTTGTTGTTCAGTTGTGTGAGCTCTGTGTACATTTTGAAGATCATGTAATGATGCTAAGTAGCCATTTAAGACGCTGCAGCTTCCACCTGGTTTCTGCAGCTCACATGTTTATGGGGTGCTCCCTCTTGGGTTGCAGTCTGTAGGTAGCCAGCCTCCATTCCATGAGAAGTCCAAATCCCAGGGTGAAAGCACATTTTGGTTTTCTGGTCAAACCTCGCAACTGAGTGCTGGCTTGAGTTGACTCAGTCCAGTTGCCAGGCATGTGAGGGAAAAAATCATGTGAAAAGTGAAAAGTCAGGCCCTGCTGTTCTATTCTCTACCTCTTTGAGTCAATCCCTCAGAAACAAGCCACCCCCACTCTTCTCCCCTAATAGAATCCATGATCAAAGTTACGTTTTGGGGGCACCGCTGAAATTGACAGTGCCATGTCTATAATTCTGTCTCAGGAAATCACCCATGAATTGTCAGGAGAGGATCATCTGTGGAGCTCTGTGGCCCTGTCACCACCTTCCCTCTACAGAACAAGGCTGTACCTTCTCTAAGAAACATCAGCAGGAGAATAATCACCAAGAATCTTCAGCCTAACTGGGAACTCCTGCTTAGGGGGAATGCTGTGATCTGCTCATCAGTGAGACGTCACAATAGGCGATGACCAAAGGGCCTCCAGCAGGTCTGGTGTGGGTGGAGGGGTTACTCCTGGAGTCCAGAAGATGAAGCTGAGCAGCAGCAGGGCTCTCTGGGAGGTGAGGCCCTGACATAGATACAACCCAGGATGTTTCAAATGCCAGGTACCCTTGTGAGTCTGTAACTCACTAGTTAGAGATGGAACAGGAAATAAGGTATGGATTACATTGTGATAGATGAGCTATCAGGCAAAACAATATACATATTCATATTTGTCAATGAAACCAACGTCTTCCTATATGACTTTGTGTGTGTAGAGCATGAACACTTACTTTTCTGTGACTAATGAAGTGGCACATGTGTTTATGTGATCAAATTGCTAATATTCATGGTAATCTATGGTCCTTTATTGACCTTTTTATATTGCTTTCACCTAAGGCCTAATTCTATATCCCATCTTTTTCAAAAACTCTACTTGAATACAACACAATAAAATAAAATAAAACAGGACATCTTTTCTTTTTAAGAGCATTGTTTTAGTTAGGGAAAAAATCACAGTATGTTAAGTATGTAATAAGATCCTAACCCACGTGCCAAGAGCCATCGATGACATTAGAAAGTTTCTGTGTGTGACTGTTACACATTAGTACTTCTTAGGCAAATATTTGTTGTATTGACAGCACAGTGCTTTATACATATTTGTTTTACCAAAGTAAATGACTCTGAGTGGCAAAATCATTTGATGAGACTTGTTTATAGACAATTTGAGAAATTTGTCTATTTTTGTCAATTTGTCTATTATCTTTAGTCTCTTACAATATCCATTCATAGTGTGGCCACTCCACACAACACTATACTCGATGTAAAGAATGGTGTTCTTCAAATAAAGGATATTACCTATATATATGTGACATATGCATAATTAGAAGGCATATGTGTATATAGACACATACACACCCATATGCCTTCCGATTAATATTATAATTAAACGAATGAGAGTATATGCAGGTGTTCTGTGAACTGCACATTCCCAGAGAAGCTTAACTTATTGCATGGAGAGCAGCATCTCTCTACAGCCACTTGATTTTAGCACTGAAATTATTAGATGAACATGGAAAGCCTGGGAAACTTAGAGTTTCTACTTTCAGTGACAGAAAATTAACTCCAAAGGATCGTCATTGCTCCCATATTTTTCAAAAAACAGGAGAATAAGCAGGTAACAAATTTCAAAGAACTGTATCTTATCAAAAGAAAGCTCATTACCATCTTGTTCAAAAGCAATATAGAGCTTGAGCTGTGTAACAGGTATTTAAAGTATACGTGGCATTAAGTTATTACATTCTGTTTTCACTGTCTGCTCTCCATGTTTCTCCTACATCTTCAGGAACCATTTCATAATGTCGCTCTTATTACTAGTGTTCATATGTAAAATGTAACGATGGAAACATCATGGACTTTAATGGAAAACTGAGACCCGTGTTTAGACCCGGCTGTGAGACCTGCATTCAGAGCTTTGTTTGCACCGACAAAAATGTTCTGTTATGTTTAATTGAAAACACAGGTAATGTGAAAACTTGCTGTAGTTACTTTGTAAGTGCCAGTATGATAATGTGTTTCATAACGTCAGGGTGACAGTTTGTGTTTCCTGTTTTCCCTCCATATTTATATCTTGCTATATGGTGTGTTGTCTAGGAAGCTGGTGATTAAGAAAAGTAGAAACATAAAAACAATGCCATGCATAATATATAATTTCTGTTTATCTGCAGGAATTCATATATTAGACCAAATAATAGAAGTAAGCATGATAGAGAATAGCTTCAAGTCGGTGTCAAGTACTTCTTTGCCTCTCCTCGTTTGTTTCATTCTTCAATACTACGTATTGTAAATAGCAGTGGCGTGACATTTAAATAGTATATATGTTTATACTTGTAGTAGAAATGTTGATTTGTGTAGGTTTTACTTTTCTGCTCAATTTGATTTCTAAGATTAAAACCACAACCCTATGGCAAATCCTCGCTATTTTCAAATCTGGGCTAGAAATGGCCCTGGGAATGGCTTTCTGTGACACAGGTAATGCTGAAGATGCCTTGGGAATCAGAAATGAAGGTTCAGGATGAGGGGAACTGGAGTAACATTTGGGATTCGTAGCTCAACTTTGCTGTCTGCATTTTCTCTGATCCTGCTTCATAAAATCCCACCTCCAGCTTCATCCTAACCCAACAGAGATTCCTTTTCCTCATGAATGGACTTCCTAATCCAGAAATTTTGTCTTTTGATTCTACCAAGGGTGTTGCCAGGAACTCAAATACATTCCATTACTCTCAAAGTTATGCTCAGGTCCCTGTGATTAAATTCTCCTTTACAATTAGCCACAGGCACAAAAAAAGACACAAGGTAAACATGCCTCTGATTAGCCTTAACTTCTCAGACTCCCAGGGATCTCCCTTTGGATAGTCCTTCATCCGAAATCATGTCTCTAACCCGTTAAATGAAGGTCCTTCCTTTCATGCTAAAATTTTCTGCATGAAAACCCCTTGCATTAATTTTCATAGACATACCCAAGATACTTTAAATATACATATTCTAATGCAAATGGAGTCTATTTTTTGTTCCATTATATTTTTATATAAAACTGCAAATGATTGTAGATATTGGCTATAATTTAGTAGAGGGGGCACTTTGGGGAAGGAACTGCCACTGTGGGAGAGAGACGCACCTGGAAAGAATAGGCATGCCGTGGAGATTTATTGCAGAAAGAAGAGAAACTAACAAACAAAAAAGCAAGCAGTAAAAAAGATCAGTCCTACAAAATCAAAAGTGGGCCCCAGCGTTGACACTCTCCCTGCAAAACAGAATGAGCAGAAACCAAACTGAACCAAGCCTTCGAGTGATATACCAATTATTTTTTTAGGATTCATCCATATGGATGCTCTGAAATCTCCGGGATGTGGGGAAAGAGCTCTAAATGGTCCAACGGCAAAAATACACTCAGGAGGAATTGTTGCCTTCCGTTAAGTGTGCTGTCCGTCTAATTCACACGCCTTTGCTGGCGATCTTCTAAGATCCTCCCTTTGCTATTGTGTCTCACTTTGCTGTCTGTCCACTGCTGCTTTGGCCTCCTTTCCATTTCTCTGGGTTCATGTTGTTCTCCAGGTCTGGAAAATCTTTACCATTAAATCTTGGATTATTGCTTATTTTCCCGGTTTGCCTGTTCTTTGTTTTGTGACTGATTAGATGTGTGTAAGATCTTGACCTTCTGTAGTTCATGTAGTGTTAGCCATTTTCGGATTTTTCTCCCCTTTCATTTTTGCATATTTTCCCATCTATTTTTATAAGCAGTGGATAAATTGACTGTTACCCTCCTCCTGCATTTTTTGAATTCAAAGATTTTCTATGTCTAAAGTTTCAATTTTGTTCTTTTTCACAATGTGCTGATTACTTTTGATAATCTCATGCCCTGTGATGAATTTTCCATTACTCTTTGAATGTTTTTAAACATTTCAGACCTAGTTTGTAACTCTTTGTATGATAATCCCACACAGTACGGCTTTGGAGTCCTGAGTCCTTTTCTTTTGTCACTGAGAGGCCTCTTCTCTTTGATTTTGGTGATTTATTTTGCGATCTCATAGTTGATCCAACATCATTTCTGGCATCTGCACTCTAAAGGGGAATGGCTTTCTGCTGGAGACATTTGCTTTTGCTTCTGCTGGGAGCCAAGATAAATACTGACCTGGGGCAGGTTTGCTCCTTGCCAAGAGTTCTGCCTCACGCAGGATTCTCAGGTCATTTCTCCCTCACCTTGTTTGACACACCCCACCCTGAATCCCCTGATTCCTCCTACTGTCTTGCTTTCAATTCCAAAAATAACCAAATAGAAACCAAATCAAATATTTGACTTTGCTCACTGCCTACATTTTTTGTTTTAATTCATCACATTTTGTTTTTATATGTTGTTTTGCTTTAGCATTGTTTGGGGTTCTTGGAACTCTCTTTCTTTTTTTAAAATTTTGTTTTATTTTGTTAAGAACACATAGCATGAGTTCTACCCTCAACAAAATTTCAAGTGTACATTATAGTATTGTTGAGTCCGGGTATGATGTTGTGGGGGACTGGAATTGGCCACCCCAAGATACGTCTCTTTGGCATGTGGATTATTTTGGGCTGGTTACTTTTAAAAACTGCAAACAGGAAAGAAACTCTGCAAAGTAGAATTTACTTACTCTTTGTTAAGGGACATTTACACTTGTAAAGGAAATCTCCATCTGTAAAGGTGTCTCCCTCTCTGTACCAGGAAGAAGGGAAGCTGACCTTATCTCTAGAACCTTTCATCAACGAGGAAGGCCAGGACTTAAATCTGCATAATAATATGAGTCTTGTTTACTGTGCTTTTCTGGTAATCTCCCATAACTAACTCCCCCCACCGCCAACATCCTCCTTTGTCTTACCTGAAGATGATATTTAAGGTGGCTTCAGCCATTTTGGTGAGTTGCTAAGTTTGCCTGAGCCCCTCCCATGTATACATGTTATAAAGCTTTGTTTAATGTTCTCCTGTTATTCTGTCTCATGTGAATTTAATTCATTTTCTGGCCAGAAGGACCCAGAGCGGGTAGAGGAAATGTCTTTCTCCCCTACAATGTTGCACGGCAAAAATCTAGAATTTATTTATCTTGCTTAACTGAATCTTTATGGTCACTGATTCATAACTCCCGCTGCCCACTGCTCTCAGGCCTGACAACCAACATTACAATCTTGGATGCCATGATTTTGACTATTTTAGATTAAACATATAAGGGGATCATGCAGTATTTCTTTGTGTGGCTCATTTATTTCGTTTAGTATAATGTCTTCAAGGTTCATGCATGTTGTCCCATATTGCAGAATTGCCTTCTTTCTAAAGGCTGAATAGTATTCCATTGTATGTATATACCACATTTCCTTATTCATCTATCTGTGCATATTAAGTTGTTTCCATACCTTTCCTATTGTGAATAGTGCTGCAATGAACACGAGTGTGCAAATATCTTTTTGATATCTGATTTCAATTCATTTAGATAAATACCTTGGGAGTTTTTCACTTGTTAGGAAATCTACTAGATCTTCCAAGGCATGCTTATAGAAATTTATGCACGGTTCAGCTGTACTAGAGTCCTTCAGTGTATTACACAGAATGCTGTGAAGATGATCTTTCAAATAACAGACCTGATGTCAAGACTCTTACTGTCTCTTGGTCTACTCTGCTTACAGAACACAAATCAAACCCCTTGCTATCATATACAAGGGGCTCTGTGATTTTTCCCTCCCATATATCTCTAGTCTTATACTCTGCCCCTACGTGCATGCTAGACTCTGATCATATTGGACTGTTTAGAAACCTATAATGTACATTTCAAATCATCATGCACACACACACAAACAGAAAAGTGAACACCCAAATACATATGCTGTACATATATGATATAGGGAAATTATGAACACAAAATATATATAATAATTACATATATATGCTGCGTATAATTCCTTTTTTCACTCTGTGTGTGTCTCTGTGTGCATGTGCATGACAAAGAACATGTATTTGGAGTACATGAAGAATGCGTTCAACACTTGTAAGTGAAAAGAACCCAAATAAAATTGAATAAATCATTGAATGCCATTAAATATGCACAATTACAATATTGCAGCAATTCCACTCCTACTCAAGAGAAATGAAAATGTATGCCAACACATGGATAGTACGGAACTATTCACATCAAAGTTATTCAAAGTAACCATGGCATGAAAACAACATGGCCTAACAACTGGAAAATGTGCAGCTTTAATACATCCAAATTGGCAAAGGAAAAAGTAACTACTTGTATATGCAGCCCATGTGGATAAATTTTTAAAGCATTACGCTGAAAGAGAGAAGTGATGAAAAACATGCATAGTGTATACTTCCATTCCATGAAGTTCTAGAACAGGCGAGAGAAAGCAGATCAGTTGTTTTATGTCAGATGGGAGATATTTAATGGTTTAGGGAGAGAAAGGGAACTTTCTACTGTGATGGAAAAGTTCTATATCTTAACTGTGTCAGTGGTGAACAGGTGTATACACATGTCAAAACTCATTGAACTACACCTTTCAAAATGGTGCATATAACTCCATCTAAACACGCTTCAATGAAGTTGATTTCAAAAAGAGTGGCCACATGTAAAGTCACTTAAACAGAGGTCACAAAAATTGTACATATGACAAACAAAAAGATGATCCAGTATTCTTAAAAAATGATTGAAAAGTGACAGGAATATCTATTGGGATATGATACATGTGTGTGTGCATGTGTATATATTTTGGTTATATGTATACAATCAGTTATATATTATATGTAATATAGAACAAATTGTATATATTTATGAATCAGTCTTTCCAAGCATAATCCTCGTAGTTTTTTTCTTAATGTTTTTGTTGTTCAAAATGTGTCTGTGTTTGCATGAGTGTGTGCAAGTGAAGAGAGAGATTATTGAATCTCTCATAATAAATTAGGTCTTCGGAAATAGACTTCCTTCAATTTCTTATAACAAATTATTTGTTTGTATCTATGCTTAATTTTTTTTTTCCGTAGTAAAAATTGTACCCCCTTTCACTTCAAATACAATTGCTTCCTAACTCCTAATTTTCTCTCTCTACTTTTGACCTTTTTCTCACAACTTTCTTCCAGCCGGTAACTTTGCTCAGGTACTTCTAAGTATAGAAATGTTTCCTTCAAATCTTCTGTTTCTTCCTGGAGTTGTGTCTTTGCAACTTTTCTCTTTGTACTGCTGGAGCTTTTTGAAGTATTGAGCTATCCTTCTTGATATGATTATATCTGGATTTGAAGGACTGCAAAAAGGAAAAATTAACATTTGATTTTCCCCCTACAATATAAATACATATTTATATCTGATGGGCAACAGATCCCTTAGCATAAAATCATGCTTTTAGATACCTGACATTTCATTGATTCAATGATTTCTCCTGCTTCATGTCTTTATCCTAGGATTCTTCTGTTTAAACTTCAATGTTTGTGTGGAAATTATTGCTCTTTCTGGGCAATAATGTCAATGTAAGAGAGAGAGACATTGATCTATAATTCCTAAAATATTCTCATTTGGTTTAAGGGCATTTCCATGGACGTATATGGTCAATTTGAAACTTCACAGTTAAATTTCAGGATCAAACCTTGTTTTCTTGTATCTTTCTTGAGTTCATAGGAGAAGCATAATCAGAAAGAAGTAGGCTTTGACTGCTTGTGACACTTCAGTAGATATCCATTTCCGAAGCTTGCCCTGTTTTCAGGGTCCCCTGGAGTACTCATTTCCCATGCAGCCTTCTAGGCTTTAAGCAGAAATTTCAGTTTGACCCGATCTGGGGAAGGCTTTCTAATCACTGTTTATAAGGTCTTTGGTTCCTAACCAGGAGTCATTGTGACACCCAAAAGAGACACTTGGACATGTCTGGTGACACTAGAGAACTATTCAGCCCCAAGTGTCACTGAGGCCGAGGTTGAGAAATCCTGGTTGGCATGTATTAACCTGTTCCCTGCACTCTGAATGAAGCCCCAATTCTGACAACCTGCACATCCCTCTATGATCTGCTTCTTTTCCTCACCCATCTGCAGCTACTCTGCCTCTCTGTCCCTCTGGTCCAGCCACACTGGACTCCTTCTGACTCAGATGCGTGCCCATCCCGACAGTGTGCAAATCCCTCAACTCTCTATAACTCCTTTTGCCTTCCAACTTCATACTCAGTTTTCCTTCTTATACCAAGTCACCCTGCAGTAAACAGTAAATTCCACTTTGTCATAATCTTTGAGTTTTTGGTTTTGGCTGCAACCCAGTGCCTAGAATTGATGAATGAGTGAGTCAGTGTATGTCCCAGGGGATGATTTTTGTTTAATTGGGCAAATATGGGCAATGCTGCTCTATAACAGGGACATTTCTTGGCGAAAATAAATTGCAAAGTAGCAGTTAAGAATCTAGAATCCAGAGCCATGCCCAAGAGACATTCAGTTTAACTCACGGAAGTATGGCTGAAATAGAAGGAATTCTTGTCAGCACAGTCCGTTGGGCAATGTAGCTAGGCTCTAGAAGGCAGGGGTGGGCTGACTCAGGTGTGCTTAGAAGGAAGTAAGACTCGAGCAGCATCCCAACTGTATGACTAGGTGTATCTGAGACACATGAAGAAAGAGAAAGAGAGTCATGAGGGGTTCAATAGGACAAAAAGGGTTGTTGTATGTGGAAGAAAGGAAGATATGCAAATTGATATTTAGGGAAGTGCCCCCTGGAAAGAGATTAACAGAAAATAGGGATGCTTCTATTAAATAGTTACCCACATTGTACATTTCACTGTATCTTCCAAGGGTGCCTCATGTGTGTAAGGAAAGTATCATCATTTTTCCACTAAATATCATGTTGTTTAGAAATACTTTGAGGTGGCAAACACCCCAGAAAAAGAACGGATGAGCACAAAATTTGAATAGAAGAACCTACATATTCACTTTATCTCAAATTTTCTCCCTAGAAAGCCTCACTCCTTGGAGCTTTCCTTCACCCATGCTGGCCATTGAGATTCCCTCAAACCCAACCACATTGAGAGAAAAAGGAACAAATACAAAAATCTGACCTATTCCATGACCTTCCTAACTTTTTTGCAAACTTCTACAAACCTTTAGGCATACAAATAATTATGGACAGGACTAGGTATGACATCCTGCAAATGCCAGAGAGGGCAGCTTCCAGAAAGAAAGGTCCCATTGTCTCTTGCCAGTGTTTACCTTTGGTTTTATCTTCAGTTGTTGATGTATTTCGGTTGATTTCTGTTTGTTCTTTGTTTTAATTTCAGAGTGTCTATTTGTTTTACTAAATGCTGGGCCCTCTATTCCTGTGATGATATTTCAGTCAGTTAGCCTTAGGACATAGTCCTTTATCAAAACATATATTCTGAATTAAATAAAAATTGCTTTTTTCCACTCTCGTCTTGACTTTTAACTTGTGCCTTGTTTGAACCAAAGCCAGTGTCAGCAACAGTGATTCGCACACTGGTCCTTCTTGAGTTGTATGCACTCAGTGAGAGAACAAGACGCAGTTCTCTGAAGAATGACTTGATTTATCTTGTTATCTTACTGTATTATACTAGAAAATATCATAGAGTCCAATAAACCATCCACGTATTCAATTATGCATTATAAAGAAAGTGTGTTCTGTAAGATTCCTACCATCCAGGGTTTGGCCTGTTTTCAGTGAATATTGGTTTAGTGCATATGATGTGCCCACAACAGCCTAACCTCAAGATTCAGCAGGGCACAGACAGACTCCGTTCATGATCCAGTGAGGTTATCTTCCAGAGAAAGAAGACAGAATATAACAGGCATCAAAATATGGTATTCACCTGAAATTTACGTAATGTTACAAATCAATGTTACTTCAATTAAAAAAAAAGGAAAACAAACAAGATACCCAATATTTGCCAAATATATCACCTCTTTCTAATTCTGGGGTAAAACAAAAACGAACAATGTAAGAACATGGAGTGTGCTGGTGTAGGGTGGGGCTCCTATTTCGGAAATAGTGTTTACATAGTGTAGGGTTCTGAGCAAAGCTCTGACTATAGTTGGAACGGTAAGTTAAATATATATCTCAGGAAGAACAAGGTGGGAAGTGAGAACAGAAAATACAAAGGTATTTTGAAAGGTCACTTTGATTCTATCTATCAAAATTCTAACCAAGCACTCACTTTGATAAGGGATTTCCATATATAGAAATTTTGAAATAATTGATACATATAAAAATCATTAACTGGCTTGTTTTTTATAATGTTGAAATTTTAAAAAATAAGTTTAATGGTCTGGTACTTATGACACACTCAAAATGGAGAATGTAAAAAAGTAAAATAAAAAATTAGATCTCTATGAATCAACATATGAATAATTTCTAAAATGATTACTATGTAAGAAAAACATAAATATGATTCTGTGTATATTTTGGTTCAAATGTTATGTCTCTGTAAAACAAAGACTGCAGTCTGGTATGTAACCTAACATTGTGTGTTAGTGAAATTGAATGCATATGTATAATGTAGAATTTATGCTAAACTGTTAGGAGAACCTAATGCTGGTCAGGGGCATAAACGAGCAAGTTGGGATGGAAAGTATTTCCATATGAACTCAAATGATCGTGTCTGTATGGGCGTCTTTGTCAGATGTGGGGATTTAGGCTATGCTGACCTCATAAAAGGGATAGGAAAGTCTTCCTACATCTTCTCTTTCTGAAAAATTTGTCTAAGTTTCATGCTTGCTCTTTGCATGCTTGAAAGGATTTGCTAGTGAAAACTTCTGGAACTGCAACTTCTTTATGGAAGTTTCTGTGATGACATTCAATTTCTTTAATAGTTACAAGACTATGGAAATGTTCTGTTTCATCTTGAGTCAATTTTGGTACCACATCTTTCAAGAAATGTGTCCATTTCATCCAAAGTGTTAAATTTATTGACATACCTCTGTTTATACTTTTCTCATACTGTTTTGTTTATTTCTGTAGGATTTGTGGTGATAACCCCTTTTTCCTTACTTATATTAGTCACACATCAACACACACACATATATAATATTCCCCATTTTTTTAACTGCTTATGTCAAGATTTGCCTTTGAACATTCCTTAAGAGATTCAGGTTAGATTCACCTTCCCTTTCTATTCTATGGCCAAAGTTTATATCCATCAACCCAATCTAGGATTTCCAGGTACCCTCTGATAACCAGAGTTAGAACTCCAAATGTGTACACTCTTCTATGCCGGAGGGACAATTCAAACACTGCCCTTGACATCTCCATTACTTGCAGCTAAATCCATAATAATCTTCACTGTTGCTGCCATTGACCTTTGCAAACTGTAGCTCATGTGGAGGCCGTGTCTGTTCCAGTAACTAAAACATTATTTTTTCTGGTAAATATTGCTTAGCTCTGCTTTTATCTACCCAGGGTATGGACCATGTCTCTGAACTTTGGCCCAAACTTTGGAATAAGTTCTGTATCCAGTGTGCTGGATATATTAGATGATAAACTCCTTGTGTATCATGGATAGCCAATCCATGTGCTCTGCCTGCTAGAGTGGGAATGACCATTCCTTGGAAATCCTGTGTCTTCTGTTTTTTGAAGCATCATGGAGTGGCATACCTTCTTTAGATGTTGAGTACTGTGTTTGCAGCTGCAGCTCTCTAACTGAGCTCTCAGTGGTGTCGTTTCTCTAAGCACTACACTGATGTTATAACCTTATCGGTTGACCGTGTCTCTGTTGCTGCCCCATGTTTGATTACCACTGATCCTTTCATAAGGAAATATCAGTTTTTCCACTCAACTTCACAGGTGATGGTGGTGTGATACTCGATCCCCCCTCAATTATGATACATGGCATTTTAGACTATCTCTGTATAAATCTCAATGGGGTGCACACATGTTCCTTCCCTCTGGTGAATTAGATGCTTCCTAAGGACTTTTTGTTAACCAGACTACCTCATCCCACGACAGGAAAAATAGCCATAACCCTCGCCCCCTCCGAGGTGGGAATATATTCTTTGTCCCTCTTGCCTTGACAGCTCTTGGACTTCTCTATTTAATCCTAATCAGAATTGTCTCTTTGGGACGTCAGTCCTATGAAGGGTACATCTTCCTGGATAGCTGTATTTAAAGAGAATTTTTGTTTGTTTGTTTGTTTTTTAATTGTGAGAGTTTCTGCATAGACACACATGTGTAGCATACATAGTAAATCAATTTATTTGAACACTCAGAAATCTAATAACACCATACAGGACATGAATGGTGACTAGGAGAGATAAAATAGGAAAGAAAGCATGTTTATGAAGAGAGAAAGGTGATGTTAGACAAGAACAAGAAAGATTTTTTTCAGATTGTTGATCTTGATACCACTGAGAAAATGATACGCCTGGTCCTCAATGACAGCTTCTGTAGGTAAGTAAAACAGAATAAAAGGATGAGTTGACTGTATGACAGCCTGACAGGGATGAGTCACAGTAAGCAGGGTGTCAAGGACTAGAGGAGCTTCTGCTTAATGCAGTGGACAAATTCTGTGTGGGACTTAATGTTTTCCATCTCTATGATATGAGGGGATACATATGCGATTTTTCCAAGGATGTACACATTGTAGGACTTTTTGTGGTTGGGAAACATTCCAGGAGTTTCATGATTCAGGATACATTTCATGAGGAAGGCCCATCTAAACATGATTTGCAGGATCTGTGATTCAATTACACTCCTTTCCTTTAATTCCAAAGGGTCTGTGGTTTCACTACATTGTATTCACCCTGGAATCTAATGTTTTTGTTTGCTTTATTCTCTATTTCTTCTCAACAGAAAAAAACAAAGGAAAAAAGCATGCTTCAGCCTAGATCAATGTTATTTTTTGAGACTATGTCATTTTAGGAAGTTTAAAGATGACACTTTAAGGAAACTATCTTCTGAAGGGGAATAGAAATTGAATGCATGTTTCATGGAGTGTGGTTGTAAGGCTCCCCACGTGGCTGTCATGGTTATGGAAAACTCGACATGGTGATTGCAGGTAGGGTGAGTTCTCTTTAAGTCCATTTCTCCTGGAGCAGTGACATACACTGGCAACCATTGACTCAGGAGTGAGTGGAAAACTATTTTTCCAGTTGTCCCACCAACCTCTGGCAATTCCTGCTTCTCTCTAAATGTGTATCATTTGCGTGGTTCTTGGATGATAATGCTTCGTCACCAAAACTGCTTGAACATTAATCAGCTCAACCAATTTGCAATTTAACAGGACTCAAGAGGAGCAAAATAACCTAATATAACAGAACACATTCCTAGTGACATAATTTAAGTAATTCGGACAAAAATAGTTACTTAGAAAATATGGCCCATATGAAGTCACAATGTGCGCTTATTGAATTACTTGGTGTAGCAGCACTAATAACAGGTCACTTTTACTTACATTTCAGAGGGGTGCAAGTCCCTGTTTTCATTCACTTGTAGGACAGTCATCTGAGGATGTAAAAGGAAATGAAAGAGGAGAAAACGAGCTACTGATCAATACCATTTATCAATATTTCTAAGATTATCTTTTCCTTAAATAACAGATTTTACAAAAGATTCTTTATGGAAGAGGAAATGTAAAAGGAATCAATTTGTTTCCTGATAGTATATTTACATTCCAGCTGAATGATATATTCAGAAAAACAATATATTCACATTACCAATATTGATGATATTCACAATGTTTTCTTCTGGAATCTCCTTTTCTTTAGCCACCTCCTTGAACTTCTCAATATCTTCCTTCTGAATATCTCCTACTTTGCCTGAAAATCACCATACATAAAGCACAGATTTTCCCAAGGAACTAAGAATTTCTGGATCCATGATTGAGAAAAGCGAAGGTACAAATCAGTTCTTCGTGTGGAATAATTTCACAGAGTCTCACGTAGTTACCATTTGCCGTGTCACGGTGTCTGCTGCCTGACTTAGGTCCCTGAAAGGAATTAGTCCCAGTCTGACTCTGCAGCATCAGCCGAACTCCGAAGCCTCATCAGGAGCGCCATGAACTTTGGGCCCAGGCCCTCTGGACTAGCTCATCTCCTGCCTCTCTGCCACCTTCTTGGAACCTATACCCAACATTCGTGCCCTGTGCTGGACCCAAATAAAGTGGAAACTTGATTCTCGCCTTCCAGAGAAACGTCAGCCCTGCCACACGTAGCAATGGGTGACAACTTTTCCTCTTAGGAACCCACACTTCTACCCTTACTTTTTCCAAGTTGAACCCTACTCTCCCCATGGCTAAAACACACCCTCAGTGGCCCTCTGTGGTTATTCTGGGGGTGAGATTCTCAAGTTTCATGAGTACAATGCTTTGGAAGGATGAAACATGATCAAGATTTATTCAAAAAGCTTCAAGTCCAAGGCTTAAAAGGCATTTGAAAAACTGTCATAAAGTGAAGGAATTGAGGTCAACCTGAATATAGCCATGGCTTGGAATCAGTTGACCTGTCAAGAAATTATTTCTCAAAAACTGAATTGTTATATTTTTAACAAATGGAAATTATTTTCAAAGTCCTGATGAGCTGATACCTCCCACCCCTCCCAGCTCTTCTTTTCATCTTTCTTTCTAGATTACATTGTTGGTACTTAATTCAGTGAACACACAGCCCTAGACTTGTACCCTTAATAATGAATGATGTCAATACATGCTGATTTTCACAGTAGAAATACTGACAATGGAAATGTTACATGACAATGACAATGGAAATATGGTCAGGATGTCACACATACCAACCAATGCAACCATTTTGGTGACCAGGCCTCCTTCATCCTCATTGACAATATCTATTATGATAGCAGTTTTTGACAAATGGAGAATTTCAAATTTATTTTTTCCTGCATCTGTGAGAGAGATGAGAGAGTAAATATCTATGTATATAGCCTCACCTTAATTAATTCACTGTTGATTACATTTATCCTGGCTTACTTAGCATATTGGTAACAACAATTCCTATGTTGATCTTTGTCTCACTCCAGCAGTACAGTGAATGTTTAAATTGATATTGACAGCAAGAAAAGTAGGGAAGAATTTTCCTTATTGCTCCCTTCATATACAATGAAATGTTTCTCATCTTCCAGTCCACCGAAATATTCTAAATGTGTTCTAAATGTTCTAAAACATGTTCCAATTAAACCAACATTTCCGTAAACAACCTGATCCTGTTGTGATATGGCATATTATCAAATTCAACTTTAAAAGTTCTTTCTATTTTCCTTCTCCAAAAAATGAATTAGTTTCTCTTTAGCACTGAAATCAGTTTGCCATTGAAAACATTGTGCAACTGTGTACTGAGTACCTCCCTGGTACCAGGCAACCTTCTAAACATTTCATGTAAATTGTTAAATTTCCTCTGCCCCTCAATCTAGGTGTATTACTTAACACATTTATAGCTGCCACTAACATGTCAACTTGATATCAAGACAATTGTACTTGTGAGCATATGCAGGCAGTGCCAATCTAGACAATTCAGATCCCACCTGGAGTTTGCACTTCCATCTCTCTGGCTAAGCCCATCTCCTCTGCCATGTTTATAGGGAAAAGAATAAGTACTGATCTGCTTTGCACTATCAATTAACCCTCTAACATCCATTCTCTCTTCTAGCCATAACGTAGGACCTCATTTGAATCACCCATCAGGATTTGAGTTAACATTACACCAATTTGTGTTTCCCACTGATACCGTTAGTCTACAACAACAAAGACTAAGCAGCAGTTGTCTCAACTTCAAAGTTTCATAACTAAATCTTGCCCAAGCCCACTCTAAGTCCTTGAGTCATGGGTTACGCGGGGACAATTTAAATCCAATTTTATGCATGTCTTCAAACTCTTAAAACCAAATGTGTTATAAAAATGGTTTTATAAAGGAGGGTTCTGCAGAAAATCTCGCTAAATAGGTCTATAAAGTTAATGCAGGTTAAGGAGGCAATGACAGTAAATATATCTTCTGAGCATCATGTTGCTATTATGGCCAATGCTGGTATTGTGCTTGTTATAATTATACGTTATTTTCCACAAAATAGAACCTGGGTAGTTTGCAATCCGTCATTTCCAAGAGGCCTGTACAATAGGCCAGCTCACTTCATTTCTATCCCTCCTTAAGTTGCCCTGTCAAATCCATGTAAAAAGGACTATAAGAATGGAGGACATTATAGGAAATATGGGAGAAAACATTGCTCATTCAGACACAGAAGCAAATAATCTAGGGGTAATCAAAATTAAATCATAATTTTTAAAATATCTACTCGTAATATAAAAAGTGAGATACTGATGAATGTGTAGGACAAAACATCAGACATATATTTTACTTATTTGTGTGTTCCTTGTAAAACCACTGTGCTATTTCTTTTGTTAGGCAAGGGTTGAAACCACGGATTTATGTGCATTTAAATTTTAATCAAATATTTATACATTATATGATTTAAAATCGGGATATGGTTTGGGGTCATTTAAAAGATTACAGAGATATAAATCTTAACCAATATCTCCTTTGCTTTAAACACAAGTTCTAGTTATGAAGAAATATGCTTGGTATTTAAATTACTGTGACTTGTTTGGGTTTTAGGTAAGTCAAACCATACAGTAAATGGATTAAGATGTTTTAAGATTATTTTTAAAAATGTATTCTGTTGAAGCAAAATGTCATTAACATTTAAACTCAAGAAAGAACTATTACATGTTAGTTCCGAAAGTCATTTTAAATTATCTCGAAATGTTTTCCTATGTCTGAGAAACTATTAAAATAAAGCTTCTCAGCACATGCTCTCAGTTAATCATTGAATAACACTCAAAATTAGAAAGAGTCCTCAACATCCTATGATTGAACCCTTTGCACATGACAAATTTAAGTGCTTGGAAAATTTAGGGACTTGTGCCTGGTCACACTGCTAATTATTAGTAGAACTAGAATTCTGATATATGGAGTTCTGAAAAGATGTTGAGACCAAGATTTCAACCATAATATACTTTTGTCGGTAAAATACTCATACTTACAATGACAAACGTAAGTATTTTCTTCTGTTTTTATTGCCAAAGAGGATATTTTTGTGCATTGTCCATTGACCCTTAACAAGAAAACATTTTTAAGTTGATTGATAAAAACTATAAGAATTTGATATATAATTCAGAGTTTGTCCCACCCTCATATGACCCCATGTCTGGTATTGTTTTGGTGCCTATAAACACTGTGACTTTCAAAAGAGAAGAAATATGTTGTCCACAATCTAAGAACTCTCAGATGGTCAGAATGTCTTTTTCTACACATGGAGTCAGAGCGGCAGTTCCAAAGACAAGCTGCAGATACCAAACGGGTTGTGTTTAAAGCCAAGAAAACATGGAGAAATACAAAATTTTAGAAGAGACAGAGGAAAAATACAAGCTCCTGCTTGAAATGTTTTCTTGAAACTGAGGGGTATAGCTATCAAGACAGGCCTTAGTGCTTCTCACAGCCCTGGGAAAGATCTCTTAGATAAGATAATAGAGGAAAAAAAGCACAAGAAACACCAGAAAAAAATTACAGGTTTAATCAAAACAGGAACTACTTTGGTGAAAACAGCTTAATGAAAATTAAAGTCACACGTATGTATACAAACACACTACACACACACTAAAGCAAACACACAAATACACATTATGTGCATATATTATGATAAATTATGTACACAAATATATGTAATAATTTCACATATATGTCACACATAACAAAAGTCTTTGTGTGTCTGTGTGTGTCTCTCTGTGTATGTGCATGACAAAGAATATGTATTTGGCATATATGAAGAATGCATACAACACAAATAATATAAGGGAAAATAACCCAACTAAAATTGAATAAATTATTGTACATTATTAAATATGCACAAGTACTGCTATACAGCAATTCCACTCCTACAAAAGAGAAGCGAGAATGTCTGCCAACACAAAGATAGTACAGAGCTATTCACATCCAGGTTATTCTAAATAACCACAACGTGAAAACAACATTGCCGAACAGCTTGAAAATGAACAGTTTTCCATCCAAATTGGCTTTGAAATAAGTGACCACTTGCACATGCAGCCACATAGATAAAGTTTTAAAGCATTATGCTGAGTGAGAGAAATGGTGGAAAAAGATGCATAGTGTATAATTCCATCCCGTGAAGTTCTAGAACAGGAGAGAAAATGCAGATCACTTGTCTATGTCAGACGGGAGACATTTAATGGGGAGGGAAAGAAAGGGGACTTTCTGCTGTGATGGAAAAGTTCTATATCTTGACTGTCGCAGTGGTGAAACTGCTGTACACACACATCAAAACTCATTGAACTTCACCTTTCAGAATGGTGCATGGGCACATGTAAAGTCAATTAAACAGAGGACACAAAAATTGTTAATATGACAAACAAAAAATAATCCAGTATTCTTAAAAAAATTACTGCAAACTGACAGGTATATCTATTGGGATAGGATATATGTGTGTGTGTATATATTTTGATTATATGTATAAAATCACTTATATATAATACATAGTCAATTATATATATTTATGTCAACCTCTCTAAGCATAATCCTCTTAGATTTTTCTTAATGTTTTTATTCTTCAAAATATGTGTCTGTGTTTGCATAAGTGTGTGAAAGTGTTGGGAGAGAGAGATTCCTTTTTTTTTTTTAGATTGGCCCTGAGCTAACATCTGTTGCCAATCTTCCTTTTTTCTTTCTTCCCAAAGCCCGACAGTACCTAGTTGTATATTCTAGTTGCAGGTCCTGCTAGCTGTGCTATGTGGGATGCCGCCTCAGCACGGCCTGATGAGCAGTGCTAGGTCCGTACCCAGTATCCCAACTGGCGAAACCCTGGGCCACTGAAGTGGAGCACACGAACTTAAGCACTCAGCCATGGGTCCGGCCCGGAGAGATTCTTGAATTCCTCTTATATATTTAGAAATTAGGTCTTGAGAAATAGCCTTCATTCAATTTCTTATAACAAATGATTCTTGAATCTGCCCTTAATGTTTTTTTATTGGGAAAAAATGTACTTCCTTTTACTTCAAGTCTATTTTCTTCCCAATTCCTAACTTTCTCACTTTACTTTCAGCCCTTTTCTCACAGATTTCTTCCAGCCAGTAAGTTTGCGAGGTATTTATAAGTATGGAAATGTTTCTTTCAAATCTTCTCTTTCCTCCTGCTTCTTTGAAAATTTCCTTTTCTTTATACTGCCAAACTTTTTAAAAATATTAAGCTAGCCTCACTTCTCTATGCAATGGTATCTGGATTTGAAGGACTGCAAAATTAAAAATTAAAATTTTACTTTCCACCTACAATATAAATACATATTTTAATCTTATGGACTACAGATCTCTCAGCACGAAATGAAGCTTTCAGATACCCTACATTGCATTGATTCAATGGTTTCTCCTGCTTCATGTCATTATCCTAGGATTCTTCTGCTTAAACTTAAATGTTAGTGTGGAAATAATTGTTCTTTCTGGGCAATGTCAACATATGTAATTACAGGTGTTACTAATTTAGCAATAATTTCAAATGTGTGTGTGTCTGTGTGTCTTTGTGTGTCTGTGAGAGAGACATTGATCTATAATTCCTGATATATTCTCATTTGGCTTAAAGGCATATTCATGGATCTATATGGTTGCTTTGAAACTCCACAATTAAATTTGAGACTCAAAAACTTCTTCCTTCCATATTTCATGAGTTCATAGGAGAAGCATAATCAGAAAGAAGTAGACTTTGATTGCATACTTCAATAGATACCAATTTCTAGTGTGAAGGTTACAGCTAAGACTTTGACATGTAAGATTCCTCAGAACTCACTCTAATTTTCTTTCTTAATATCAACTTGTACAATTCCCTCCATTTTTTTTTTTACGTATTTCCTTGGTCCTACTCATTATTTCCTGAACACATTTTTTTAAATAACTGGATGCCTCTGATTATTCCAGTATTTCTCCCTTTTCCTACTTCTTTGTCTGAGAGGCTCATTCCCCCTTCAAAAGCATCTTACAAATGTCATGTTTCTTGTGTGACTTTTCAGATTCCTGCACTGTCATCACTTTTCATTTTTTGGTGCCCTCTTTTCACCTCAGTTACACCATTATTATAGAATTTCACACACAGTATTGTTATTAGTTTAAAATCAATATTTCTGACTCTATTTTGACCAACGAAGCCCCACCAAAAAAGTTTCTTCATCTTCTCTTGAGTTATTTTCTTAACTTAATAACTTTTGTAAAAATGTAGAAATAAATATATTTATATAAAATGCCCCTAATTTTAAGAATACATTAAAAAGCAACTAAGTAAACAGATGAGAATAGTTACCCTTGTTGGACAGACTAATGGATGTGGGCCACATCTTACACCATATACAAAAATAAACTCAAAATGGATTGAGGACTTAAATGTAAGGCATGAGACCATAAAACTCCTAGAAGAAAACATAGATAGTAAAGCTCTTTGACATGAGCCTGAGCAATATTGTTTTGCATATGTCTCTTAGGCAAGGGCAACAGGAGAAAAGTAAACCAATGAGACTACATCAAACTGAAAGGTTTTTGTGCAGACAAGGAAACCATCAACAAAACAAAAAAGCAACCTATTGAATGAGAAAAGATATTTGCAAATGCTTTAGCCAATCTAGGTTTAATATCCAAAATATATAAAGAAATGATAAAACTCAGTGCCAAAAAGCAGAGAATTCAATTAGAAAATGGGCAGAGGGCCTGAATATACATTTTTCCAAACAAGACACATAGATGGCCAACAGACACATGAAAAGATGCTAAACATCACTAACCATCAAGGAAATGCATATCAAAACCATAATGAACTCATAGAAATCGATATCAAAAAAGCAACCAATCTTATTAAAAAATGAACGGAGGACCTGAATAAACATATCTCCAAAGAAACCATACAGATGGTCGACAGACACATGAAAAGATGCTGATTGTCACTCATCATTAAGAAAATGCAAATCAAAACCATATTCTCACACCTGTCAGAATACCTGTTATTAAAAAGAAAACAAATAACAAGTGTTGGCGAGGATGTGGAGAAAAGGGAACTCTGGTTGTTGGGAATGTATACTGGCAAAGTCACTATGGAAAACAGTATTGAAGTTCCTCAAAAAATTAAAGCGAGACCCACCAAACGATTTAGCAATTCCACTTGTGGGTATTCATCCAAAGAAAACGAAAACACTAAATCAAAAAGATATATGCACCCGTATGTTCATGGCAGCATTATTTACAATAGCCAAGACATGGAAACAACATAAATTTCCATCCGTAGATGAATGGATAAAGAAGATGTGGTGTATATATACAATGGAATATTAATCAACCATAAAAAAGAATGAAACCCTACCAGTTGCAACAGCATGGATGGATCTAGAAGGTATTTTGCTAAGTGAAATAAGTCATTTGAGTTCTTAATAAAATGCCTGCAATATGGTGAGCATTTCATATATAACCCCTGAAGCAATGAGGGCTTTAATGAATTTAATAATGATCAAAAATCACTATAAGTAAGTTCTTCTGGGTCGACATCATTTTGTGTTATCCACCTGCTCACACTCTTCTGGAACACAGATCCCCTAAATGTGAACCACCTTTTACAAATTCTACATAAGAGATTCAGGCTAGTAGTAGGAATTTTAGAGTTTGAGGAATCTATGCCCTCTTGGCTGCTTTTGTCCCTCTTTTCTTTAATCAAATGATTCCAGTGGAGCTTCTGTGACTTTTTGCCCTCCCAGCAAATCTTCCAGGACTTTCTCTAGAGGATGGTGCTGGAGCTGACAGGACGACTGCATAGACTCTTCTAAGCACACAACTCAGAGACTCACACACTCGAACATAATTCAGATATTTCAAAACAAACATGGAAGTCCGACAGACCCTCTCTCAGGGTCGAGCATTCATATGTGTTTTCGTTCTGTGTTATTTTTACTTACTTGAGAAAAAACGTGTAGATGAATCTGTCACCTGCACTGTCTAAATCAAGTCTACGGAGAAGAATTCTGAATGGTCCGTTCTCACTGATCTTCTCTATGTTACTGGATCCGATGTAAATGGTGTTCCATTCTCCTGAAAACTAAAAGCCAAGTTCCCATCAGAAAATTTATTCATGTTCTTTTTACTGTTTCTGACATTATCCATCATGACTTTTCTTTCTCTTTTACATCAGCCCAAAACTGTCTATCTTTATTGAACAAACCGGGGTTTATAAAATAATGTGAAAACCCAAGTCAAGGGTAAAAGAAGAAATGGAGATATTTCTGAAATAGCTTAAGTTATGTTATCAAAGCAAACCTCCAGTTCAACAGTTGTTTGATTGGTTCTCTGTCTTAGACAAGGACAATAGAACTGCATAAGGAGCCAATTAATAGACAATATAGACAATACCGAGACAATATAAGACAAGTACAGTAGAAATATGTAAGGAGCCAATTAATAGAGTGATTCTGAGTTGGAGGTAGATTGCTATGCTTAGGTGCATGTAAATTCAGATACACAAATAACAAGACCAAAAGGGGCTCCTACACACACACACACACACACACACACACACACACACACACTCAAGTCGTCCTCTCAGACCAGCCTCTCAAACCCTTGTTACCAGTGAGTAATCAGTCTCAGATTGAGGTTCCTGGACAGCACAAACCACACCCAGTACAAGACTCAGCAGCAGAATCTGCATCTCGTTGGTGCTTGTTGACCTTCTTCTGGAGAAGCTGAGAGTGTGACAGTTGTTAGAGAGAATCAGAATTTGTGCCACTTTTATAGTAGTGGTCTGTTGACATGACACGTAATGAACCAACTGTTATTAATCATAAGACCTTGGGTATGTATAAATCTTCTTATAATATCCTGGTTGGCAGTGATGAGCTTTCATGGCATCCTGTTATTTTGATAATGAGATTTACTTTAACAGAAGCATAAGGTTATCTGGACGTTTGATCTTTAGATTAAATGAGAGACCACAATACACATGCATATTTGAAGAACAGCAATATTTATCCTTTTAGATCCTGAGTTACAAACTGAAATAAGCAGTCCAATACATGTATCCCCAACTCCCGCTTTATTTCCTTAACATGGAGGACATAGGTTTAGACTTGTTTTCTAAAAATAAGATGTTATTGTCAGGTTTAACAATACTGAAATATGGCATCTAGGCCATGAATCAGTTATAAAAACATTCCTCAGAGGAGTCTATATTTAAGATTAATGAAGTCTTTTCAACAAGAACAAATTTTTGTATATTACCCTACTTATGAATCCTTCCCAGATCCACATCTACAATTTCATTTTGCCATGAGTACACAATTTAATTTCACTAAAATTTATGAGATTTCTGACTCTGTATAGCTCCTGACATATTATCTGTGTTCTTTAAAGCCAGCTTCCTGAACTGTCCACGCGGTGGGCAGCCTAGCTTAGAGATAAACCACAGGAAACCAATCTCTATATAACACTCAATCAATTGTTTGCCATGTAAGTATTTTCTTTGCTAAGTGTCTCTGCAATCCATTTGTTCAATATTGATTAGACAGTTTGATTTCTTATTATTGAGTTTGGAGATTTCTTTATATATTCTGGCTATAAGCCTATTTTAGATAGAAGATTAGCAAGTATTTTCTCTCAGCGTGTGGCTTCTCTTTTCATTCCCTTAATAATATCCCTCAAGGCCCAAATATCTTCCTTTTGCTGAAGACCAGGTTGTATGTTGATTGTTTGCATTCAAGGATCATGCTTTGAGGTCTTATCTAAGAAATAATGGCTGAACCCAAGGTCACAGACTTTTCTCCTATTTCTTCTGGAATTTGTAGCTTTAGATTTTACATCTAGTCCGTGAATCACTTTGAGTTTACTATATGGGGCAAAGTATGTGTTGAAGTTCTTTATATTATTCTTTTTTGCATATGCATATCCAATATTTCCATCATTTTTGCTGAAAAGATTATTCTTTTCCACTGTATTTCTTTTGAATATTTATTGAAAATCTGTTGTCTATATATTCTTGTCACTTCCCCGGGTTTGGTTTGGTTTGGTTTGGCTTTATTTTTCCCATTCTCCTACACAAATTTTGGGCAATATTCAACAAGATACAGTTAGGACGTGAAGGTCATATGACTTCCTTTAGGAATAAAATAGAATAAGAATTAGGCTTCAAAGACCAACCAATATTGACAATCTCGCAGATTAACTACTAATCCATTTTCCTTTGGGTGACAGTTCAGCCAAACTTCTTCAGGTTTTCAGTTTCCTAAGAGACCCCAGGCAGGTCACCTATTCCCTTGAGGAGAAAATCATATCAGCACTAAACACTGATCACCTCCTTCTTCCCCGAAGCAGGCTCTTTCATCCACGTTACTAAGAGCACTTGCCATGTAAATGCCCCATAACCTCATTGGAAGAAAAGCATATGAAAAATTCATTTTCATTGTTCTGTTTTCCTAACAGCTTCGTGAGAAGCTGGTCTTCAATATATTATTTATCCTTTGACTCAATTGTTTCTCCAAGAAAGCAAAAAAGGGTAATAATAGTTCCTCAATTTTTAGCAGTTTGAAAAGAAAAAGCAAATTTCCTCCTCTCTCTGTATGAGTGGTTATTTTTTCAAGGACATTAAATCATCCAAAGAACCTCTTCTTTTTTTACACATATTTCCTTATCTGTCTATTTTCTTCCCCAGTAATTTGTAGGATAGATACATTTTCATCATACTGTAAAAGTGAAGAAGCAATGGTGCCATCGTGATTTCCAAGTCAGCTGAGTGAAAACACCCACAGTACTGACACAGGGCAACTACCTGTTCCCGGGACACCTCAGAGCCTCAGAACCATTCTCTTTGTTGGGTGTCTGACTTTGAGCAGAGCTTAGCTGAACGGAGACTTCCGCCTATGTCTTCAGTTGGCCACTGGCCTTCCTACTCAGAACAGGCTAACACTGTTTGTTCCATGTTCTTTCTTTCTTACTCTCTGTTTTCTTTTGTCTTGGTTCCAAGAATTTTTTTTCTCTTTGTTTTACTTATACCTCTGTGTACTGTGCTATTTAACCTCCGATTGCAAAAGCTTATGAAATGTAAAGTTTTCATATCTCACAATGTCCTCACAAATTTTCCCCATCACCTCACTGATTTTGATCTTTTTGAACAGGAGTATAATCCCCGCTAACATAGTTTTCCACTCATTTTCCCCTCTCCATCTCTTCTTATGTACCTCTACCACTGCCAGGTTTTCTGTTGGAGCCCTAGAAACACGTGTTTCCTTGGAATGTACGCCAAGATGATTCTATGCAAGATCGTTCTAACTGCTAATCAAGGGGAAATTAAAGAGTCATTATTCTAAAACATTATCACAACAGCTTGGTCTTTAGACCCTGTCAATCCCTTTATTTTATTCCCAAAGGAAGTCAAATGACCTTAGTGTCCCAACTCTTCTTCATTAATCTTGGTCAAATTGTGGGTAAGAGAATGATAAATAAAAGCAGAGCCCTCTGACACAGACATTAACAGCTGTTACCCAACAAATAATGCTTAAGGCATCCGATGTAGATCTTCCTGGTCTTTCCTTCTCAGAGTTGTCCAGGGTTCTGTATCTCTGTAGGATATCTCTCTCCACTTTTTTAAATTTTTGTTTGTGTTTTCTGCTTTCTCTGTGATCTTTGTTTTCAACTTGCTGAATCCACCAATCCTGTGTACGTAGTGCAGGGAAGTTTTGACCCTGGCCACCAGAAGTACCCTGTTGCCTCAGTGATTCTTGATCAAGGATCAAAATGACTTAGAATCTAAGAAGAGATAATTAACCTCAACAATACTTGTTGAGATCTAATCCTGTTGAAATTCTCTAACAAAGTGTCTGTCAAATAGGACAATGCTCAGTGATCCCCAGAGGGTTTTGTTGAAAATGCTCTTCTGCTTCAGCATGTCTAGAGTTGTGCCTGGAACTCTGCATTTATAACAAGCACCTGAGAGATGTCATGGCTTCTGGTCTTAAAACTACACTTTTCGGTAGCAAGGTTTAGAGCAGACTTTCCAAAGTTTGTCCTGTTTTAAGAGACCCCTGGGGTACTGATTTTCCATGCAGATTTCTAGGCTTTAAGCAGAAAGTCAGTTTGACCAGATCTGGGGAAGTCTTTCTAACACTGTTTATAGGGTCTTGGTTCCTAACCAGGGGTCCTTGTGACACCCAAAAGAGACACTTGGACGTGTCTGGTGACATGTTTGCCTGTCACTATGGCAGAGAGGGGTTGTTACCTTCCCTCTAGTGGGTACAGATTAAGTATGCTGCTAAATATCCTACAATGCACAGGACAGCCCCTATTAATAAATTATTCATACCCGGTGAGAAATAGGCCAAGCTTCCGAAATCCTGGTTAACATGTATTAACCTGTTCCCCTCACACTGAATACAGCCCCAATCCCTGTAATAGCCTACAAATACCTCCATGATCTGCCTCTTTCCCTAACCCATCTGCAACTACTCTACCTCTCTATCCATACTCTGTTCCAGCCGCACTGGACTCCTTCTGACTCAGATGCTTGCCCATCCTGACAGTGTGCACATCCTCCAATCCTCCATAACTCCTTTCCCCTTCCAACTTCCTACTCACTTTTTCTTCTTATACCTAGTCAGCTTGGACTAAAGAGTAAGATCCACAGTGTAATAGTCTTGGAACTTTTGCTTTTGGCTGTATCCCCAGTGCCTACAACTCGTCAAAGTATGAGTCAGTGTGTTTCTCAGGTGATTTTGTGTTGTTGATTGGGGGAATTAGGGAAATCCTGCTATATAAAAGGGACATTTCTTGGTGAAAAGAAATAGCAAAGTAGCTGTTTAGAACCTAGACTCTAGGGCAGTGTTCAAGAGTCATTCCTATACACTCACTAAACTATGGCTGAAATAGAAGGAATTCTTGCCAGCAGTCTATTGGACAAGGTAACCAGGTTCTAGAATGCAGGGTTGGGCTGACCCAGGCATGTTTAGAAGGAAGAAGGAGTCAAGCAGCATCCCCACTTTATGACCAGTTGTACCTGAGACACATGAAGAAAGGGAAGGACAGTCATGAGGGGTTCAATAGGAGAAAAGGGAATGTTGTATAAGGAAGATAGGAAGATATGCAAATTGGTATTGAGCGGTCTCCCCCTGGAAACAGATTAACAGAAAATAGGGATGTTTGTTTGAAATAATTGCCCTTGTGCATTTCAGGCTGTCTTCCAATGGCACCTCAGGAATCTGACTCAGGAACGGATTGCCATTCTCCCAAGACATGTCATTGTTGTTTAGAAACACTCTGAGGTGGCAAATGACCCAGACAAAGAACAGATAAACATGAAACGTGCACAGCAGAGTCAATTTAGGCGTCTTATCTCATATTTTCTCCATAGAAATTCTCACCCCTTGTAGCCTCCTTTCAGCCCACGCTTGCCTTTGAGAATCCCTTAAACACAGCCATGTGGAGAGAAAAAGAAACATATTTTAAAAACCTGGTCTATGGAGGTTTTTAAACTTCTGGAAACATTTAGTTAGGCATTCAAATAGATATGGAGAGGACTAGCTGTGATATCCCACAAATGTCAGAGAGGAAAGCTTCCAGAAAGAAAGGTCCAGTTTGTCTCTCACTGTTCACCTTTGGTCTCACATCTGGGTGTTGGTGTTTTTCAGTTGGTTTCTGTTTGTTCTTTGCTTTAATTTCAGAGTGCCCATTTGTTTTACTAAATGCTGGGCCCTCTATTCCTGTGGTGATATTTTAGTCAGTCAGCCTCAGGACAAAGTCCTTTATCAGAACATATACTATCAAGTAAATAAGAATTGTTTTTTTCCACTCTCCTCTTGAGTTTTAACTTGTGCCATGTTTGAAGCAAGAGCCCATGTCAGCAAGAGTGATTCGCATACTGGCCCTTCTCGAGTTGTATGCGCTCGGTGACAGAACAAGACTCAGTTCTCTGCAGTGACTTGATTTTTCTTGTTCTCTTGCAGTAATATACTAGAAAATATATTACAGTCTTATATACCATAAACTGATCCAAATATGAATTATAAAGAAAGTATGTTCTGTAAGACTCCTACTATCCAGGGTTTGGCCTGTGTTCAGTGAATATTGATTTAGTGCATATAATGTGCCCACAACAACCTAACCTCAAAATTCAGCAGGGAGCAGACAGACTCAGTTCATGATCCAGTGAGATTATCTTCCAGAGAAAGGACACAGAATACACACAGGCTGCGCAGTAGTTGTCAAATATGTCACCTGCTTCTAATTCTGAGATGAAGAGTAACCCATGGTAAGAATATGGGGTGTTCTGGGAGCAGATTCCGATTTTGGAAGGGGGCACTGTTTGCACAGGGAAAGGTTCTGAGCAAAGCTCTGACAATAAGTGGAAGAGTAACTTAAATATATATCTCCGGGATGAACATGATAGGAAGTGAGAATGGAAGATGCAAAGATGTTTTGAAAGGTCAATTTGGTTCTATCTATCAAAATTCTAACCGTGCCTTCACTTTAATGAGGCTTTTCCATTTACAGACATTTTAAAATAATTGATACATGTAAAAATTATTCACTGGTTTGTTATTTATAATGTTGAAATATTTAAAAATAAATTTAACAGTCTGGTAGCTATGACACATTCAAAATGGAAATTCTAAGAAATTAAATTACTAAATTATATCTCTGAATTAAGGTATGAATGATCTCTAAAAAGATTACTATGTCAGAAAGACAGAAATAGGATTCTCTTTATACTTTATTTCTGATGTTAGGTAAGTGTAAAACAGACTTCCGTCTAATACATTAGTAGGTTTGTGTGTTAGTGAAAATGCATTCTTCTGTATAATGTAGGGTTCATAGTGAGCTGTTGAGAATACCTAATGCTGGTCAGGGCCATAAAGGAGCAATTTGCAATGCAAAATCTTTTCATGTGAACTCATATGATCATGTCTGTACAGATGTCTTTGTCACATTTTGGGATTTAGGCTATGCTGACCTCATAAAATGAGTAGGACAGGTTTCCCTCATCACCTCTCTCTGAAAAGTTTGTCTAAGGTTTGTGCTCTTTCATTGCATGTTTGAAAGAACTCACTAGCGAAAACTTCAGGACCTGCATCTTCTTTATGGAAAATTCCATGATAGCAGATTCCATTTCTTTAACAGATAATGGGCCATGGAAATTTTTCATTTCATCTTATTTCAGTGTTGATACCATATCATTCAAGAAATGTCTCCATTTCATCCAAAGTGTTAAATTTGTTGACAAAACTTGGTTTATAATATTCTCTTACAGGTCTCTTCATTTCAGTAGGATTTGTGGTCATTATTTCTTTTTCCTTACTAATATTGGTCACTAACACATACATATGTGTCTCTCTCTATATATATATATTTCGCAATTTTTTAGCTGTTTATGCCAGGTCTCGCTTTCAACATTTTTAAAGATATTCAGGTCAGGTTCGCCTCCCTCACCTTCTGTTCTATGGCCTAAGTGTATAACCAACAACCCAATCCAGGATTTCCAGACACCCTCTGATGACGAGTCGGAAGTCTGAATGCAGTCTTTTATGCCAGAGAGAGAATTCAAACACTGCCGTTGACATCTCCATTACTTCTAGTAAATCCATAACAATCTTCACTCTTGATGCCGTTGACTTTTGCAAATTACAGCCCATTTGGAGGCCATGTCTGTTTCAGTAACTAAAACATTATTTGTTCTGTTAAATATTCCTTAGCTCTCCTTTTATTTTCCCATGGATCATGTCTCTAAACTTTGGCCCAAACTTTGGAATAAGTTCTGTATCCAGTGTTCTAGATGTATTAGATGGTAAACACCTTGTGTATCATGGATAGCCAATCCATGTGCTCTGCCTGCTACAGTGGGAATGGCCATTCCTTAGAAATCCTGGGTCTTTTGCTTTTTGAAGCACCATGGAGTGGCATACCTTCTTTAGATGTTGAGTAATATGTCTGCAGCTGCAGTTCTCTAACTGAAGTCTCTGTGGTGTTGTTTCTCTAAGCACTACACTGACCTTATAACCCTATGGGTTGACCATATGTTCAATGCAGCCCCATCTTTGATTACTACTGATCCTTTCATAAGGAAGTGTCAGTTTTTCCCCTCAACTTCACAGGTGCTGGTGGTCTGCTACTGATTCCCCCTCAGTTACGATACATGCATTTTATACTATCTCTGTATAAATCTCAGTGGGGTGCACACTTGTCCCTTCCCTGTGGTGAATAAGATGCTTCCTACGGACTTTTTTATTGGCCAGACTGCCTCATCCCAATACAGTAAAAATATCCATAATACTCTTCCTCCCCGAGCTGGTTAAGTTCCTTTGTCCCTCTCACCTTGACACATCTACATCTTCTCTCTTTAATCAGAATCAGAATTGTCTCTGTGGGGCATCAGTTTTAGTAAATGGCCATCTTCCTAGATAGCTGTATTTAAAGTTGTTTTTTAAATTAAGCGACTTTCTATACAAACACGTATGTGCGGGATGCATTGTAAATGAATTTATTTAAACACTCAGAAATCAGTAACACAATACAGTGACTGGGAGAGATGAAATGGGAAGGGGAGTATGTTCATGAAGAGAGAAGGGTGATGTTAGACAGGAACAGGCTATATTTTCTTCAGATTCTTGATCTTGATTCCACAGAGGAGATGATATGCCTGGTCCTCAATAACAGGGTCTATAGGTGAGGATAAATGGTTGAGTAGACTGAATGACAACCTGACAGGGGTGAGTCTAAGGAAGTAGAGTGTCAAGGTTTAGAGGAGCTTTCAGTTAACCCAGTGGGCAAGTTCCATGTGGCACTTAATGTTCTCCACCTCTGTTGTAGGCGGGGATCAATTTGGAATTTTTCCAAGGATGTACACATGGTAGGACTTTTCCTGGTTAGGACACATTCTGGGAGTTGCATGATTCAGGCTGCATCTCATGGGAAAGGACCTTCTAAAATGCCTTACAGGATCTGTGATTGAGTTGCATGTCTCTGCTCTAATTCCAAGGGGTGTGGCTTGAAGACATTATATACATCCCGGAAGCTAATGTTTTCTTTGATTTTATTCTTCATTTCTTCTCAACAACAACAGCAGAAAGGCACATTTTATCCTAGAGTAATGTCATTTTCACAGGCTATGTCATTTTAGATTGTCAAAGGTCACACTTTAAGGAAACCATCTTCTGAAGGGGAATATAATTGAATGTGTGTTTCAGAGAGTGTGGTTAGAAGGCCCCCAATGAGGCTGTCGTGATTATGTAAAATTCAACATTGTGACTGCAGGAATGATGAGTTCTCTTTAAGCCTAATTCTTCTGGAGTAGTGACCTATGTGGACAACCAGTAACTCGGGACTGAGTGGAAAACTAATTCTTCTTTCAGTTATGCCTACCAACTTCTGGCAATTCCTGCTTCTCTCTAGATGTGGATCATTTGCATGGTTCTAGCATGTTAATGTTTTGTCACCAAAATTGCTTGGTAATTAATCAACTCAACCAATTACCAATTTAATACAGCTGAGGAGAAGCAAAATAACCTAATCTAACAGAAAAAAGCACTCTGGTGACATAATTTAAGTCACTGGGACAAAAAGAGTTACTTAGAAAATATGGCCCATATGAACTCAAAATGTGTGCCTTTTGAATTACTTGATAGCACTCCTAGTAACAGGTCATTTGTACTTACAACATTTAGGAGGTGTTCAAGTCCCTGTTTGCATTAACTTGCAGGACAGTTGTCTGAGGATGAAAAAACAAAAAGAAAAGTCAGAAAAGGAGCCAATGATCAGTACCATTTGTCAATAATTCTAAGGATTTTTTCTCCTTATAAAACAGATTTTATAAAAGATAATTTAAGGAAGATGAAATTTAAAATGAATCCATTTAATTCCTGGTACTATATTTACATGCCAGGTGAATGACATATTCAGGGAAAAAATATAGTCACATGATCAAATTTTGAGGATATTCACAATATTTTCCCCTGGAAACTTTCTCTCTAGTCACATTTTTGAACTTGCTAATGTCTTCCTGAGGAATATCTTTTCCATTGCCTAAAAGTCACCATGCATAAAGCAGAAATTTGTCTTTTAGAACCTCTAAGAATTTCTGGATCCATGAATGAGAAAAATGCATGTGAAAATCAGTTCTTCATGTGGAAAAATTCAACAGTCTCAAGTAGTTAACATTTACCATGTCACAGTGTCAGCTGACTGACGTAGGTCCATAAGAGGACTGGATCCCAGCCCAACTCTGCAACATCAGCAGAACTCCACAGACACATCAGGAGCTCCATGAATTTGGGGCCCAGTGCATCCAGGATAGCTCATCTCCTGCCTCTCTGCCAGCTTCTTGGAACCTGCCCTGTACCAGGCGATCTTCTAAACATTTGGTATTAATTATTGCATTTCCTCTGCCCCTTGATCTAAGTGTATTACTTAACAGATTTATAGCTGCCACGGACATAACACAACATAATTTGGAATTAAATCAATTGTACTTGTAAGGATATGCAAGCAGTGACAATCTGAACACTTAATTCAGATTCCACCTGAAGGGTGCACCTCCTCCTCTCTGGCCAAGCCCATCCAGTCTGCCATGTCTCTTGGGAAAAGAAGCAGCGCTGATCTACTTTGCATTGTCAATAAACTTTCTAACATCCATTCTCTCTTCTAGCCATAACATAGCACCTTATTTAAATCACTCACCAGGATTTGATTTAAAACCGTGCCCATTTGTGTTTCCACTGAAACATCATTAGTCTACCATGCCAAAGACTAAGCAGCAGTTGAAGCACCTTCAAAGTCCCGTAGCCCCAAACAAGTATAGAAATTCCACCCAAGCCCACTAAGTCCTTGAGACTTGGGTTACATGGGGACAATTTAAATCTCATGTTATGCATCTCTGCAGATTCTTAAAACAAGATATGTGATAACAATATTTTGACAAAGGGGGGGTTTTGTGGAAAATCTTGCTAAATAGGTTTATAAAGGTAATGCAGCTTATGGAGGCAATGAAAGTAAATATATCTTCTGAGCATCATCTTGCTGGTGTTGTGCTTCTTATGGTTACATATTATTTTCTACAAAGCAGAAGCTGGGTAGAATGCAATTCCTCATTCCCAAGAGGCCTGTACAATAAGGCCAGCTCACTTTGTTTCTCTCCCTTCTTAAGTTGCCCTGTGAAATCCATGTAAAAAGGACGGTAAGAATGGAGAAAATTATAGGAAAGATGGTAGCAAACATTGATGATTCAGACAAGGGAAAAAACAATACAAGGGTAAATAAAATGAAAACATACTTTTCAAAAATGTATTGATAATATAAAAGGAGAGTTACTGATGAATGAGTAGGACAAAATGTCAGGTGTATATTTTACTTATTTGTGTATTCATGGTGTAGCCACTGTGCTGTTTCTTAGATTAGGCAAGGGTTGGAACCATAGATTTTAGTACATTTAAATTTTAATCAAATACTTAGGCATTGTGCCAGTTAAAATTCAGAAAGTTGTTTGTGGTCATTAAAAAGAACTTAGGATATAAATGTTAACCAACATCTCCATTGCTTCTAACAGAACCTCTGGTTATGAAGAAATGTGCTTGGTGTTTAAATTACTGTGACTTGTTGGCTTTTAATAAATCAAACCACACCTTGAATGGATTAAGATGTTTTAAGATTATTTTTTAACAATGTTCTGTTAGAGCAAAATGATATTGATACTTAAACTCAAGAAACACCCATTAGACATTAGTTCCTAAGATCATTTAAAATTACCTTGAAACATTTTCACATTCCAGAGGACCTTATGAGATAAAAGTTCTCAGCACTTGCCCTCAGTCACTCTTGAACAACATGCAAAATTGGAAGGAGTCATCAACATCCTATGATTTAACCTTTTGCACATGACAATATAAAGTGCTTGGAAAGTGTAGAGCCTTGTGCCTGGTCACACTTTAATTATTAGTAGAAGCAGAATTCTGCTATATGGTGTTCTGAGAAGAATTTGAGGCCAAGATTTCAATCCTAATATACTTTTATCAGTACAACACTTGTACTTACAAAAAATAACGTAAACATTTCTTGGTGTTTTCTTTGCCACAAAAGATTTTTCTAGGCATTGTCCGTTGACCCTTAAAAAGAAAACATCTTTAAGTTGATTGATAAAAATAACAGAAAAATTGATACGTAATTAGGACTTTCTTTTCTTTTCTTTTCTTTTTTTTTTTTTTTTTGAGGAAGATTAGCCTTGAGCTAACATCTGCCACCAGTCCTCCTCTTTCTGCTGGCCAACTGGCCCTGAGCTAACATCCGTGCCCATCTTCCTCTACTTTATATGTGGGACGCCTGCCACAGCATGGCTTGATAAGCAGCACATGGGTCCACACCCAGAATCCGAACCAGCAAACCCTGGACCACCGAAGCGGAACGTGCGAACTTAACCGCTGCACCACAGGGCTGGGCCCTTTAATTAGGCCTTACTTTGTTTCACTCTCATATGACCCTGTGTCTGATATCATTTGAGTGCCTATAAACACTGGCTTTCAAAAGAGAAGAACTGTGTTGTCCGCAATCAAAGAACTCTAGATGGTTAGAGTGTCTTTGTTGACACGTGTAGTCAGGGCAGCAGTTCCAAAGACAAGCTGCAGATACCAAACAAGTCGTCTTTAAAGGCAAGAAAACGTGGAGAAATGCAAAATTTTAGAGAAGAAGGAGAAAAAATACAAGCCCTTGCTTTAAATGTTTTCCCGAAACAGAGGGGTAAAACTACCAAGACAGGCCTTAGTTCTTCTCACAGCCCTGGCAAAGACCTCTTAGATTATATAACAGATAAAAAAGCATAACAAATGTAGGAAAAAATGATGGGTTGAATTTAATCAAAACAGGAACTTCTTGTGTGAAAACACTTTAAAGAAAATTAAACACCAAGTCACATGTATGTGTGCAAACACATTGCACACACACACCCACAAAAGCAAACACAAAAATATATGATGTTCATATATTATATATGGAAATTATTTACAGATAATATATATTATAATTACATATATATGTCAGATATGTAACAAAAGTCTTTGTGCATCTCTGTGTGTCCGTACATGACAATGAACGTGGATTTGGAATATATGAAGAATGCATAACACACAAATATTATCAGGGGAAACAACACAATTAATATTGAATAAATTATGGAATATTATTGAATATGCATAAATACCATGATGGAGCAATTCCACTCCTACCCAAGAAAAATGAAACCATGTGTCAAAACAAAGATAGTACAGAGCTGTTTGGATCAAACTTATTGAAAGTAACCACAACTTGGAAACAACATTGTCTAACAACTGGAAAATGTATGGTTTCACATGTCCAAAAAAGGACTTTCACATGGCCATGAAAAAAGTGACTACTTGTATATGAAGCCACATGGACAACTTTTTAAAGCATTATGCTGAGAGAAGCAGTGGAAAAAGAAGCATAGTGTATAATTCCAGTGTGTGAAGTTCTAGAACAGGCGAGAAAAAGCAGATGAGTTGCTGTCTCTGTCAGATGGGAGACATTTAATGGGGAGGGAAAGAAAGGGAACTTTCTGCTGTGATGGAAAAGTTCTATATCTTGACTGTGGGAGGAGTGACACCAGTGCACACATGTCAAAACTCATGGAACTACACCTTTCAAAAGGGTGCACACAATTCCATGTAAATGCACTTCAAGAAAGTCGATTTCAAAAAGAGAGGCCACAGGTAAAGTCAATTAAATAGAGGACACAAAAATTGTAAATATGACAAACAAAAAGATAATCTGGTATTCTTAAAAAAATTACTGAAAACTGACAAGTATATCTATTGGGATAGGATATGTGTGTGTGTGTATAATTTTATTATATGCAAATAGTCAGTTATATATTATATATTATATAATCAATTATATCTATTTTATCAAGCATAACCCTCTTATTATTTTTTCTTGATATTTTATTTCTTCAAAATATGTGTCTGTGTTTGCATGAGTGTGTGTAAGTGATGGGAGAGATTCTTGAATCCCACTTATATCTTTAGAAAGTAGGTCTTCAGAAATAGATTTCCTTCAATATCTCATAAAGAATAATTTCTTGTTATCTGTGCGTTATTTCATTTTTTTTAAGATTTTGGTGTTTTTTTTCCTTTTTCTCCCAAAGCCCCTCCGTACATAGTTGTGTATGTTTTAGTTGTGGGTCCTTCTAGTTGTGGCATGTGGGATGCCTCCTCAGCATGGCTTGATGAGTGGTGCCATGTCCACGCCCAGGATTCAAACCAGCAAAGCCCTGGGACACAGAAGCAGAGTGCGTGAACTTAACCACTTGGCAACGGGGCCGGCCCCTGTGCTTTATTTTTTCAATAGGAAAAATTGTACCCCCTTTCATTTCATATGCAATTTATTCACACTCCTAGCAGATTAATAACTTTCTCTCTTTACTTTTGGCCCTTTTCTTGCAACTTCCTTCCAGCCAGTAACTTTGCTCAGGTATTTATAAGTATGGACACGTTTCCTTCAAAACTTCTGTTTCCTACTCTGTTTTTTGCATATTTCATCTTTCTTTATACTGCCAAACTTTTTGAAATCTTAAGCTACCCTTACTTAAAGCGATTATATTTGGATTTGAAAGTGTATAAAAAGTAACAATTAACATTTTAATTTCTACCTACAATATAAATACGTATTTTAATCTTATGGGCAACAGATCTCTTATCACCATTTGTTGCTTTTGGATACCCTATTTAACATTGGTTTAAATAATTTCTCCTCCTTCATGTCTTTACCCTAGGATTCTTCCACTTAGACTTCAATGTTAGTATGGAAATAATTGTTCTTTCTGGACAATATCATCAACATATGTGATTATAGGTATTACTAATTTAGCAGCAATTTCATATGTGTGTGTGTTTGTCCATGAGCAAGAGAGAGATATTGATCTATAATTCCTAAAATATTCTAATTTGGCTCAAGGCCATTTCTATGGATCTATGTGGTCAAGTTGAAACTTCAGAATTCAATTTGAGAAAGAAAACCTTGTTTTTTCCTCATTTCATGAGTTCATAGGAGAAGCATAATCAGAAATAAGTAGACTTTAACTGCTTCTGCGTACTTCAATACATACCCATTTCTGGTGGGGAAAGTTAAAACTAATAGTTTGACATATAAGATTCCTCAGAACTCCCTCTAATTTTCCTTCTAAATCTCAACTTGTACAATTACCTCTGTATATTTTTTACATACTCACATGGCCCTGTTCATTATTTGCTGAACATATTTTTAAAAAAATACTGGATGCCTCCGATGATGCCAATATTTCTCCCTTTACCTACTTCTTTCTCTGAGAAGCTCATTCGACCTTCATAAGGATCCTATAGATGTCACATCCCTTGTGTTACGGTTTAGAGTCCTGCACTGCCATCATTTTTTCATTTTTTGATGTCCTCTTTCCACCTCATCTGTACCATTATTAGAGAATTTCACATACATTATTGTTACTAGTTTAAAATCAGTATCCCTGACTCTATTTTAACTAATGAAGGCAAAAAAACCAGAAGGAGTTTCTTCATCCTTTATAAATTAATGAGTTTTATAAACATTTTAAAATACATGTATTTATGTAAAATATACCTAATTATAAGAATACATAAAAACAAAAAGAGCCTCAGTAAACACATTAGAATAGTTACCCTTATTGGGAAGAATGATGTTTCTGGAGTTTTTAAAGAAAGTAGTATGAACATTGCATAAAATAAAAATGAATTTGTAATGGAGCAAGCCACATTTGAGATAATAGTTTAATAATAATATCTGAAAAAATAAATGCCATAAATTACCTAAAGCGTAAAATTCCTAGAAGAAAACATAGGTAATAAGCTCTTTGACATGAGTCTGAGCAATATATTTTTGGACATGTCTCTTCAGGCAAGGGCAAGGAAAACGAAAATCAACAAATGAGACTACATCGCACTAAAAAGCTTTTGCACAAAGGAAAACATCAGGAGAATGAAAAGACAGCCTCTTGAATAGGAGAAGATATTTGCAAATGATATATACAATAAGGGGTTAATACCCAAAGTACATAAAGAACTTATACAACTCAATACCAAAAATCAAACAGTCCAATTAAAAACTGGGCAGGGGGCCTGAATAGACATTATTCCAAACAAGACACCCAGATGGCCAACAGACACATGTAAAGATGCCCATCACCACTAACCATCAGGGAAATGTAAATGAAAACCACAAGGAAATCATAGAAATCAATATCAAAAAAGCAAACAATCCAATTAAAAAATGGGCAGAGGACTTGAATCAACACTTGTGCAAAGAAGACAAACAGATGGCCAAAAGACACATGAAAAGATGCACAAATTCACTCATAATCAGGGAAATGACAATCAAAATCACATTCTGACACCTGTCAGGATGGCTGTTATCAAAAAGAAAACAAATAACGAGTGTTGGTGAGAATGTCGAGAAAAGGGAACCCTGGTGCACTCTTGGTGGGAATGTAAATTGCTACAACCACTAAGGAAAACAGTATGGAGCTTTCTTCAAAACTTAACGAAAGAACTACCATACGTTCCAGCAATTCCACTTCTGGGTATTTATCTGAAGAAAATGAAAACACTAATTTCAAAAAGATATGTGCACTCGTGTGATCATAGCAGCCTTGTTAACCATAATCAACATATGGAAACAACCTAAGTGTCCACCTGTAGATTAATGGATAAAGAATCTGTGGTGTATATATGCAATGGAATAATAATCAATCATAAAAAAAGAATGAAATGCTGCCATTTGTAACATGGATGGATCTAGAGGGTGTTATGCTAAGTGAAATAAGTCATTTGAGTTCTTAATAAAATGACTGCAATATGGTGTGCATCCCATAAATAATCCTTGAAGCAATGAAGGCTTTAATTTAAAAATGATTAAAAATTACTATGAGTAAGTTACCCCGGGTAGAGATTCATTTTGTGTTATCCACCTGCTCACACTCTTCTGGGACACAGTTCCCCTAAATGTGAACCACCTTTTACAAATTCTATGTAGAAGATTCAGGCTAGTACTAGAAACTGTACAGTCTGAGGGATCTATGTCCTCTTGGCTGCTTGTGTCCCCTTTTTTGAATAAAATGACTCCAGTGGGGCTTCTGTGACTCTTTGCCCTCCAAGCAAATGCTCTAGGACATTCTCTAGAGGATTGTACAGGAACTGACGTGACCACTCCAAAAACCCTTCTAAGTATGCAACTCAGAGTCATGCTCTTGAACATAACCCAGATATTTTATTGCAAACGTGAATGACAAACAGACCCTCTGTCAGGGTCAAGCATTTATATTTGTTCTGTGTTAGTTTTACTTACCTGACAAAAAACGTGAACTTGATTTTGCGGAACTCAATTCTGCGGAGAAAGGCCCTGAATGGCTCATTATCACTCACCTTCTCTCTGTTACTGAATGCCATATAAAAGGCTTTCCATTTTCCTGAAACCTAAAAACAAAGTTCCCATCAGAAATTTTAGTTGTTCTTTTTTGAATTTTCGCTGACATCGTCCATCGTGAGTTTTCCTTCCTTTTTGCATCAGCACAAAACTCTCTTTCTTGAACAAAGCAGGATGTATAAAACAATGTGAAAACCCAAGTCAATGGGAAAACACAACAGGGAGAGATTTCTGAAATAGCTTAAGCTCTTTTATCAAATGCAGAACTCAAGCTCAAGAGTTCTCTGACTAGTTCTTCTCTTATAAAAGTACAGCAGAAATGCATAAGGATCCAACTAATAGACAATATAGACAATATAGAGACAATATAAGACATTACAGTAGAAATGTGGAAGGAGCCAATTAATAGAGTGATTCTGAGTTGGAGGTAGATCGCTAGGCTTAGGAGCACATAAATTTGGATACACATATAAAAACCCCAAAAGGAACACACACACACACACACACACACACACACACCACCACCACCAAGAGCTCCTCCCAGATCAGCCCCTCCCTGGTACCAGTGATGGCTCCTTCTTAGACTGAGGTCCCTGGTTAGCACAAACCTGACCAAGTACAACAGTCAGCAGCAGAATCTTCATCTCGTTGGTGCTTGTCGACCTTCTGGAGAAACTGAGAGTGTGCCGGTTGTTAGAGAGAATCAGAATTTGTGCAACTTTTTATGGTATTGATCTGTGGCCATAACACATAAAGAACCAATGTTTATTAATCTTAAGACCTTGTTTACATGTAACTCATAATATCTTGGTTGGCAGTGGTGAAATTTATGGCATTCTATTATTTTAATACTGGGATTAGCTTTAAGAGAAGCATAAATTGAGCTGGCCATTTGACCTTTAGAATAAGTGAGGGATCACAATACATATGAGGTGTTTCAAGGACAGCAATATTTACCCTCTTATATCCTGAGTCCCAAATGGGCTAAGCAGTCCAAGGCATGTATCTCCAACTCCCATGTTCTTTCTTCAAAATTGTGGAGGTCTATTTAAACTTATTTTCCAAAACTAAAGATGTTACTGTCTAATTTAACAGTATTAAAATATGACATCTAGTTATCAAAACGTTCCTCAGAGGAGTCTATAGTTAAAACTATTGAAATATTTTCAACAAGAGCAAACTCCTGTCTATCACTGTACTTAAGAATCCCTCCCACCAAATCTGTGTCTACAAATTCATTTTGCCATGAGTGTAAATGTAATCTTACCAAAATTTGTGAGATTTCCACCTTGTGAATGGCTCCTGATATTGATATCTGTGTTCTTTCAAGCCATTCTCCTGAACTGTCTACACAGTAGCCAACCTAGTTTGGAGAAACCACAGGAAACCAATTCTAAAAAACACTCAGTCAGACAATTTGCTCTCAGGTGACAGCAGCCCTAACTATGATGATCATGTTAATAATGAAATATAATGGGTGGAAAATGATTAAGAAAATAAAAATCCAGAAATTGACTGAACCTCTGTATCTGAATTTAGCTTTCTAACTCTGTAGCCGACCTGAAAGGTGATCTTTTGTTAAAATCTCATTGCAGTATAAATGACATACAACAAAACTTCTGATGTTTCAAGTGTACAATTGATCAGCTTCAACAGGTGAACACAGCTCTGAAACGACTACAGTCAGTATGAGGAACATGTCCCTCAGCTTCAAAAGTGTCCTTGCGCTCCTTGGTGACCCCTCCTCCTGTCCTTTCTCAACCATCCCTTTCCTGTGCTAAGAAAGCTCTCTTCAGTTTTATGACACAATATATTAGTTGATATTCTCTAGAATTTTACAAAAATTAAATCTTAGTGTCTATGTGTGTGTGTATGTGTGTATTTTCTGGCTTCTTTCCCTTGGTATAATCATTTTGATATTTATTTATACTGTGGCTTGTACAGTACGTTCCCATTTACCACTGAGTCGTGTCATATAGATATATTACAGTTTTGCTCACTTAAATATTGATGGATACACATCATGAACAAGTCTTTGTAAAGACTGTGCTGTCCTCTCTCTTGAGTAGATACTTTTGAGTGGAATTGCTATCTCAAAGCACCCATACAATTTTAGGTCAACAGTGGAGGAGAATTCCGGTTGCTTCAGATCTTCCCCAATACTTCGTGTCGTCAGTCATTTTCATTTTAGACCTTGTAATAGTTGTGTCATTGTATCTGGTTGCAGTTTTAATTTGCATTTCTTAAATGAATAAAGATGTTCCACATCTTTTTAAGTGCTTATTTTCCACGTGTACATTTTCTTTGGTAAGTGTCTCTCCAAGTCATTTGTTCAATGTTGATTGGGCTGTTTGTTTTCTTTTATTATTCAGTTTTGAGATTTCTTTAAATATTCTGGATACAAGTTCTATTTCAGACAGAAGATTTGTAAATATTTTCTCCAAGTCTGTGGCTTCGCTTTCCATTTCCTTAATAGTGTCCCTCAAATACTCAAATATCTTTATTTTGCTAAAGGTCAAGTTATTAATTTATTGTTTGCACTCAAAGATCATGCTTTGGAGTCTTATCTAAGAAATGATGGCATAACCCAAACCCACAGAATTTTCTCCTATTTCTTCTTCTAAGTTTGTGTAGCTTTGTATTTTATGTATAGTTGCTGAATCACCTTTTTTTATTGAGTTAACGTTGGTTTATAACATTATGTAAATTTCAGATTTGCATCAATATATTTCGAGTTCTGTGTAGACTACATCATGTTGACCACCCAAAGACTAATTACCATCCATCAACACACATGTGCCCTGTCACCCCATTTGCCCTCTTTCCTCCCTCCTTCCCCTCTGGTATCCACCAATAATCTCTGTATCTATGTGTTTATTTGTTGTTGCTTTTATCTTCTAAATATGAGTGAGATCATATGGTATTTGACTTCCTCCATTTGACTTATTTCACTTAGCGTAATACCCTTAAGGTCCATCCATGTTGTCACAAATGACAAGGTGTCATCTTTTTTTATGGCTAAGGAGTCTTCCATTCTGTATATATATATCACATCTTCTTTATCCATTTGTCCCTTGATGTGCACTTAGGATGTTTCTAAGTCTTGGCTATTGTGAATAATGCTTCTCTGAACATATGGGTGCATATATCAGTACACATTCGTGTTTTCATGTTCTTTGGATAAGTACCCAGCGGTGGAATGGCTGTATCGTATGGTAGTTCTATTATTAATTTTTGGAGGAATCTCCATACTGTTTTCCATAATGGCTGCACCCTTTTACATTCCCACCAGCAGTGTATCAGATTTCCCTTCTCGCCAATCCTCTCCAACACATGTTATTTCTTGTCTTTGTTAATTATAGCCATTCTGATCAGTGTGCACTAATATCTCATTGTAATTTTGATTTTCATTTCCCTGATAATAAGTCATGTGGAACCTCTTTTCATGTGTCTGTTGGCCATCTGTATATCTTCTTTGGAAAAATGTCTGTTCAGATCTTTTGCCCATTTTTTAATTGAGATGTGTGAGGGGCCACTCCGTGGCCGAGTGGTTAAGTTTGCGCGCTCTGCTTCAGTGCCCCAGGGTTTCACTTGCTCGAATCCCAGGCCGGGACATGGCACCACTCATTGGGCCATGCTGAGGCAGCATCCCACATAACACAACCAGAAGCACTCACAACTGGAATATATAACTATGTACTGGGGTCCTTTGGGGAGAAGAAAAAAAGATATATGAGTTCTTTATATATTTTGGATATTAATTCCTTATCTGATATGTGGTTTGAAAATACCTTCTCCCAATTCTCAGGATGTCTTTTGATTTTGTTGATGGTTTCCTTTGCTGTGCAGAAGCTTTTTAGTTTGATGTAGTCCCATTCGTTTATCTTTTATTTTGTTTCCCTTGCCCGGTGAGACTTGGTATTTGAAAAGATGCTGCTAAGGCTGATGTCAAAGAGTGTACTGCCTATGTTTTCTTCTAGAATTTTCATGGTTTCACATCTTACATTCAAGACTTTCATCCATTTTGGGTTAATTTTTGTGTATGGTGTAAGATAATGGTCTACTTTCATTCCTTTGCATGTGACTGTGCAATTTTCCCAACACCATTTATCGAAGAGACTTTCCTTTCTCCATTGTATGTTCTTGGCTCCCTTGTCGGAAATTAGCTGTCCATAGATGTGTGGGTTTATTTCTGGGCTCTCCATTCTGTTCCATTGATCTCTGTGTCTGTTTTTCTGCCAGTACCATGCTGTTTTGATTACTGTAGATTTGAAGTATATTTTGAAGTCAGGAAGTGTAATTCCACTACCTTTGGTCATTTATCTCAAGATTCCTTTGGCTATTCAGGGTCTTCTGCGATTCTATATACATTTTATGATTCTTTCTTCTAATTCTGTGGAAAATATTGTTGGAACTTTGAAGCGTTGCATTGAATGTATAGACTGCTTTAGGTAAAATGGATGTTTTGACTATGTCAATCCTTCCAATCCAAGAGCAGCTTATATCTTTCTATTTCTTTGTGTCTTCTTCAATTTCTTTCCATAATGTTTTATACTTTTCAGTGTACAGGTCTTTCACCACTTTGGTTCAATGTATTCCTAGTTATTTTATGCTTTTTATTGTGCTTGTAAATGAGTTTGTATTCTTAATTTCTCTTTCTGCTACTTCATTGTTTGTGCATAGAAACACAACATGTTGATTTTTTTATCTTCCAACTTTACTATTCATTTATTTATTCATTTATTCATTTCTATTGATTTTCTGGACGATTCTTTAGGATCTTCTAAATATAAAATCATGTCATCTGCAAATAGTGACAGTTTTACTTCTTCCTTTCCAATCTGGATTCCCTTTATATCTTTTTCTTGCCTGACTTCTCTGGCTAGGACTTCTAATACTATGTTAAATAAGAGTAGCAAAAGTGGGCATCCATCTCTGTTTCCTATTCTTAAAGGGATAGCTTTCACTTTTTCACCATTGAGTATGCTATTAACTATGGCTTTGTCAAATATGGCCTTTTATATGTTTAGGTATTTTCATTCTATACCCATTATATTCAGAGATTTCTGCAGATGTTGAACCATCCCTGCATCCCTGGAATAAATCACACATAATCATAGTATATGATTTTTTTAGTGTATTGTTTTATTGTATTTGCTAGTATTTTGTTGAGGATTTTTGCATTGATATTCATCAGTGATATTGGCCTATAATTTTCTTTTTTTGTGTTGTCCTTTTCTGGTTTTGGTATCAGGATAATGTTGGCTTCGTAGAATGAGTTAGGGAGCCTCCCCTCCTCTTCAAATTTTTGAAAGAGTTTGAGAAGGATAGTTATTAAGTCTTCTTTGAATGTTTGGGAGACATCACCAGGGAAGCCTTCTGGTCCTGGACTTTTGTTTTTGGGAGGTGTTTGATTATTGTTTTGATCTCCTTACTGGTGATTGGTCCATTTAAATTCTCTATTTCTTCTAGATTCCGTTTCAGAAGGTTGTATAATTCTAAGAATTTATCCATTTCTTCTAGATTATCCATTTTTTTGGTGTATAACTTTTGGTAGTATTCTCTGATAATCCTTTGTATTTCTGTGATGTCCACTATAATTTCCCCCTTTTTTTGATGAGTCTAGATAAAAGTTTGTTAATTGCACTTTGATTAAAAGAACCATCTCTTAGTTTCATTGATTTTTCTCTATTATATTTTTAGTCCCTATTTCACTTATTTCTGCTCAGATTTTTATTCTTTCCTTCCTTCTACTGATTTGGGGCTTTGTCTCATCTTTTTGTAGTTCCTCTATGTGCACTGTTAGATGGTTTATTTGAGATTTTTCTTGTTTGTTGAGGTAGGCTGTATTGCTCTAAACTTCCCTCTTACTAGCACTTTTGCCGTATCCCATAAATTTTGGCATGCCGTGTTTTCATTTTCATTTTTCCCCAGCTAGGTTTTGATTTCTCCTTTGATTTTTTTCATTGACCCGATAGTCGTTCAGTGGCACTTTGTTTGGTCTCCACATATTTATGGCTTTTGTAGCTTTTTCCTTGTAGTTGATTTCTAGTTTCATACTGTTGTGGTTTACAAAAGATGCTTGGTATTATTTCAGTCTTCTTAAATTTATTGAAACTTGTTTTTCAGTCTAATATGTGATCTATTCTGGAGAATGTCCCATGTGCATTCGAAAGGGATGTTTATTCCATGATTTTGGGGTGGAATGTTCTGTATGTAGCTACTAAGTCCATCTGATCTAATTTGTCATTTCAGGCCAGTGTTGCCTTATAGATCTTCTGTTTGGATGATCTACCCATCAATGTAAGTGTAGTGTTAAAGTCCCCTACTATTATTGTGTTGCTGTCTATTTCTCCTTTTATATCTGTTAATAATTGTTTTATATGTTTATGTGCTCCTATCTTGTGTGCATAGATATTTGCAAATATGTCCTCTTGTTGGATTGTTCCCTTTATCATTATGTCAGGCTCTCCTTTGTCCCTTGTTACAGTTTTTCCTTTAGAGTCTATCTTGTCTGCTATAAGTACTGCTACCCCAGCTTTCTTCTCATTGCCATTTGTACGGAGTATCTTTTTTTTCCATGTTTTCGCTGTCCATTTGTGAGTATCTAGGTCTGAAAATGTCTCTCGAATGCAGTGTATATATGGGTCTTGTTTTTTATCCATTAGCCGCCCTATGTTTTTTTTGAAGAAGAAGAAGATCAGCCCTGAGCTAACATCCGCCACCAATCTTCCCCTGTTTGCTGAGGAAGATTGGCCCTGAGCTAACATGCGTGCCCGTCTTCCTCTAGTATGTATGTAGGATGCCTGCCACAGCGTGGCTTCATAAGTGGGCCTAGGTCCACGCCCAGGTTCCAAACCAGCAAACCTTGGCCACTGAAGCAGAGTGAACAATCTTAATGCTACACTACTAGGGGGGGCCTCAGCCAAACTATGTCTTTTGATTTAAGCATTTAGTCCATTAAAATTTAAAGTAGCTATTGATAAATATGCACTTGTTCCCATTTTGTTAATTTTTTCTTAGTGTTTTCGTAGTTCTTTTCTGGTCCTTTCTTCTTCCTTGCTCTCTTCCCTTGTGATTTGATGGCTGTCTTTTTGTATTATATTTGGGTTCGTTTCTCCTAAATTTGTGTTATTATTGAAGGTTTTTGGTTTGTGATTACCATGAGGTTCATGTAGAAGAACCTATGTAAATAGCAATCTATACTATGTTGATAGTCTCAAGTTTGACCTCAAACTAAAAGCCCTACTCTTTTACTCCCCTTACCTACATTTTGTTTTTGATGTCATATTTAACCTCTTTTGTGGGTGTATATATCCCTTAACCTCTTACATGGAAATAGATAATTTTAGTACTTTTGTCTTTTGACCTTCATATTAGCTTCAAAGGACGTTGCTTTCCTATCTTTACAGTGTATTTGCCTTTAGCAGTGATTTTTTCTTTCTTTGATAATTTTCTTTTCTTACTTGTGGTCATTTCTTTTCCACTTAACTAAGTCTCTTTAACATTTCTTGTAAGGCTGCTTTCTTGGTGACAAACTCCTTTAATTTTTTTTTTCTTGAAGATGGACTCTGGGCTAACATCTGTTGCCAATCTTTTTTTCTTCTTCTCCTCGAAGCCCCCCAGTACATAGTTGTATATCCTAGTTGTACGTTATTCTAGTTCTGCTACATGGGACGCCACTTCAGCATGGCTTGATGAGTGGTGCTAGGTCCTTTCCCAGGATCCAGACTGGTGAAACCCTGGGCCATCAAAGCAGAGCCCGCGAACTTAACCACTGAGCCATGGGGCCGGCCCCTCCTTTAATTTTTGCTTGTCTGGAAAACTCTTTATCTCTCCTTCCATTCTTAATGATAACCTTGCCCTGTAGAGCATTCTTGGCTGTAGATTTCTTCCTTTCAGTACTTTGAATATATCATGCCTCTCCCTTCTAGCCTGTAAGGTTCCTGCTGAGAAGTCAGCTGATAGCCTGCTGGGGTTTCCTTTGTATGTCACTTGTTGCCTTCCTCTTGCAGCTTTTAGGATTCTCTTTGTCTTTAATTCTGAACATTTTAATTATAATCTGTCCTGGTGTGGGCCTCTTTGGCTTCATTTTGTGTGGTGCTCTCTGTTCTCCCTGTCCTTAGATGTTGTTTCCTTCCTCAGGTTAGGAGAGTTTTCAGCTATTATTTCTTCAAAAAGGTTCTCTGCCCCTTTATCTGTCTCTTCTCCTTCGGAGACGCCTATAATATAGACGTTAGTGTGCTTGATGTTGTCCCAGAGGTCCCTTAGACTGTCCTCGTTCTTTGTAATTCTCTTTTTTTTGTTCTGTTCAGCTTGGGTGATTTCCCCTGCTCTTTGTCCAGCTCACTGATCCATTCTTCTGTGCCATCTACTCTTCTGCTGGTTTCTCTGTTGAGTTTTTCATTTCCATTATTGTACTCTTCAGTTCTGATTGATTCATTTTTATATTTTCCACTTCTTTCTTGAAGCTCTCATTGTATTCATCTATTCTTCTCCCAAGATCAGTGAGCTTCCTTATGACTATTTGTTTGTAGTCTTTACCAGGTAGATTGTTTCTGTGTTTCATTTAGTTCTTTTTCTGAGGATTTGTCCTGTTCCCTTACTTGGAACATATTCCTTTGACACTTCATTTTGCCTCTTTCTCTGTGCTTTTATTGATGTATTTGGTAGATCAACTATGTCTCCCAACCTTGAAGATGTGGCTTTATGTAAGAGATGCCTTCTCAAGCCCAGAAATGTGCTTCCTTGTTGTCACCAGTTCCAAATGTTCCAGGAGTGACCCCTGTGTGGGCTATGGCTGCCCTTTTGTTGTGGTGGTGTTGCTCTTGCTGTGATGCATGGGGAGGCTAGCAGGGCCCCCTGGCCAGCTGGTTGTAAGGTTCAGCTGCATGCAGCTGCTACCATCCCTTTAGTCACCTTGTTGGGCAAGGTGAGCCCCAGCATAGCTGACTGCAGGGTCTAATAGCACAAACCTGCTTCTGGTTGCTGTTTACTGAGTCAGGCTCTCAGCGTGGCTGGTTGCTAGGCTCAGGGGCTCACAGTTGCTGTTGGCTTGTGGCCTGTGAGGCTGTTGTCAGCTCTCTCAGGAGTACAGCTGGGGTACTGGTTCCCCATGTAGATTTCTAGGCATTAACCAGTTTTAGTTGGACCAGATCTGGGAAAGGCTTTCTACAACTGTTTATAAGGTATTGGTTCTTAACCAGGGGTCATTGTGCCATCCAAAGAGACACTTGCACATATCTGGTGACATTTTTTGTTGTCACCGTGGGGGGGTAGGCGTGTTGACACATTCCACTGTGTTGGTAGAGATTATGTATGGAACTAAACATCCTACAATGCACAGGACAGCCCCTTATAATAGAGAGTTATTCATCCCCAGTGTCAACAAGGCTGAGGTTAAGAAATCCTGATTGACATGTATTAACCTGTTCCCCTCACAGTGAATAAAGCCCCAGTCCCTATAATACCCTGCAAATCCCTCCATGATCTGCATCTTTTCCTCACCCATCTGCAGCTACTCCGCCTCAGTGTGCAAATCTCCCTTCCCCTTCCAACTTCATACTCACTTTTTTTCTCATATCCATTCACCAGGCATTAAAGAGTAAATTCCACAGTGTCATAGTCTTGGAACTTTTGGTTTTGGCTGCATCCTAGTGCCTCGAACTGGTTAATTAATGAGTCAGTGTGTCTCAGGGGATTTTTTTTGATTGGGCAGATTTGGGCAATGCTACTGTATAACAAGAACATTTCTTGGTGAAAAGAAATACCAAAGTAGCAGTTAAGAACCTAGAATCCATGGCCATATCCAAGAGACAGTCAATTTAACTCACTATAGTATAGCAGAAATAGAAGAGGTTCTTGTCTACACAGTCATTTGGGCAATGTAGCCAGGCTCTGGAAGCAGGGGTGGGCTGTCCCAGGTGTGTTTAGAAGGAAGTATGAGTCAAACAGCATCCCAACTGTATGACCAGTTGTACCTGAGAAACTGTGTTTTGTAAGATTCCTACTATCCAGAATTTGGCCTCTGTTCACTGAATGTTGATTCAGTGCATGTGATGTGGCCACTACAGACTAATCTCAAAATGCAGCAGAGAACAGATTCAGTTCATGATACAATGAGGTAAGTTCCAGAGACAGGAGACAGATTACAAACAAGCTACCTAGTAGTTGCCAAATATATCACCTGTTTCTAATTCTGGGATTGAAGAAACAAACAGTGTAAGGACATGGAGTGTACTGGTGGAAAGGGAGCTCCTATTTTGGAAGGAGACACTTTTATAGGGAAGGATTTTGAGCAAAGTTCTGACAATAGTTGGAAAATAAGGTAATTGTACATCTGTGGGAAGAACATGGTGAGAAGTGAGAACAGAAAATACAAAGGTATTTTGAAAAGACAATTTTGTTCGATCTGTCAAAATTCAAACCGTGAATTCACTTTGACTAAGCATTTCCATTTATAGAAATTTTTAAATATTGATACATGTAAAAATTAATTACTGGTTTGTTGTTTATATTTCTGAAATATTTAAATAAAAATTTAATAGTCTCGTAGCTATGACACACTCAAAATGAAAAATGTAAGAAATTAGAATAATAAATTTGATCTGTTTGATCAAGGTGTGAATAATCTGTAGAAAGAATACTATGTGAGAGAAACAGAAATATGATGCTCTTAATATTTTATTTCTGATGTTATGTCTGTGTAAAACAAACACTATAGTCTAATTTATTACTAGGTTTGTGTGTTAATGAAATTGCCTGCATAGGTATAATGTAGAATTTATACCAAGCTGTTGGGAGTACCTAATGCTTGTCAGGGGCATAAAGGAGCCAGTTGAGATGGAAAGTGTTTTCATACGAACTCGTATATGATCATGTCTGTACAGACATCTGTGTCAGATGTGGGGATTTAGGCTATGCTGACCTCATAAAAGGAGTGGGACAGTCTTCCCTCATCTTGTCTTTCTGAAAACTTTGTCTAAGTTTCATGCTCTTTCTTTGCATGCTTGCAAGGATTTGCTAGTGAAATCATCTGGACCTGAAACTTCTTTATGGAAAGTTCTATGATGGCAGATTCAATTTCTTTAATAATTACAGGACCATGGAAATGTTCTGTTTCGTCTTGAGTCAGTTTTGGTACCACATCTTTCAAGAAATGTGTCCATTTCATCCAAAGTGATAAATTTGTTGGCATACCTTGTTTATAGTTTTCTCATACTATTCTCTTTACTTCAATAGGATTTATCGTGATAACCACTTTTTCCTTACTTGTACTGATCACACACACACACATATATAATATTTCACAATTTTTGAATTGTTTATGCCAAGCTTTGCCTTTGAACATTCCTTAAGAGATTCACCTCCCTCACTTTCTATTCTATGACCGATGTGTATATCCACCATCACAATCCAGAATTTCCAGATACATTCTGATGACCAGAGTCAGAATTCTGAATGCATACACTCTTCTATGCCAGAGGGAGAATTCAAACATAGCCCTTGACAACTCCATTACTTCCCACTAAAGCCATAATAATCTTTTTATTGATTCCATTGACATTTGCAAACTATAGCCCATTTGGAGACCATGTCAGTTTCACTAACTAGAACATTATTTATTCTGTTAAATATTGCTTAGCTCCTGCTTTATTTTCCCAGTATATAGACTATGTATCTGAACTTTGGTGCAAACATTGGAATAAGTTCTGTATCCAAGGTGCTGGATGTCTTAGATGATAAACACCTTGAGTATCATGGATAGCCGATCCGTGTGCTCTGCCTGCTACAATGGCAATGGCCATGCCTTAGAAATCCTGTGTCTTCTGCTTTTTGAAGCACAATGGGGAGTGGCATACCTTCTCTAGATGTTGAGTACTATGTTTCCAAAAGCAACTCCCTAACTGAACTCTTATTCATATTGTTTCTCTAAGCACTATACTGACCTTATAACCCTATGGGTTGCCCATATGTCTAACCCTGCCCCATCTTTGGTTACTATTGATCCACTCATAAGGAAATATCAGTTTTTACACTCAACTTCACAGGTGATGGTTCTGATATCCTCTCAATTATGATACATGCATTTCAGCATCCCTCTGTAACAAATCCTACTGACGTGCACTCATTTTCCTTTCGCTGTGATGATAAGATGCTTCCTAGGGACTTTTTTCTTGACCAGACTGCCTTATCCCATGACAGTAAATATATCTATAACTCTCTCTTCCTCCCCGTGCTGGTTTAGACCCTTTCTCCCTCTTACCTTGACACCTGTATGGCTCTTCCGTTGAATCCTAATCAGAATTGTCTCTGATGGGACATCATCCATATTAAAGGCACACCTTCCTGGATAGTTGTATTTAAAGCAAATATTCGTGTGTTTTTAAAATTAAACAACTTTCTGCAGAGACACACATATATTGTGTACACACCAAATCAATTAAATCCTCAGAAATTCAATAACACCATACAGACCATGAATGGTGACTGGGAGAGATGAAATGGGAAGGAGGGTATGTTTATGAAGAGAGAAATGTGATATTAGACATGAACAAGAAAGGTTTTCTCCAGATTGTTGGTCTTGATTCCGTAGAGAAGATGATGTGTCTGGTCCCCAGTGACAGGGTCTGTAAGTGAGTAAAACAGGATTAAACTTTGAGTTGACTCTATGACAGCCTGACGGGGATAAACCTCAGGAAGTAAAGTATCAAGAATTAGAGGAGCTTTCTGTTAACCTAGTGGACAAGTTCCATGTGGAACTTAATGTTCTACATCTCTGTGGTATGAGAGGATCCATCGGGAATTTTTCCAAGGATGTACACATGGTGAGAACTTCCATGGATAGGACACATTCCAGGAGTTTCATGATTCAGGCTGCATCTCATGGGAAGGACCATCTAAAATGACTTATGAGATCTGTGATTGAGTGACACTCCTCTCCTCTAATTCCAAAGGGTCTGTGGCTTGAAGACATTATATGCACCCTGGAATCTAACATTTTGTTTCCTTTTCTTCTTCATTTCTTCTCAACAGAAAAAAAGAGGCATGCTTTATCATAGATCAATGTCATTTTCTGAGGCTATGTCATTTTAGTTAGTTAAAGGTCACACTTTAAGGAAACCATCTTCTGAAGGGTAATATAATCCAATGCTTGTTTTAGAGAGTGTGGTTGGAAGGCCTCCAATGTGGCTATCATGATTATGGAAAATTCAACATTGTAATTGCAGGAATGCTGAGTTCTCTTTAAGCCTAGTCTCATGCAGTAGTGTCACATATGGACAACTACTCAGGACTGAGTGGACATCTAAATAATTTACCAATTGTCCCCACCTACTTCTGGCAATTCCTGCTTCTCTCTAAATGTGTACCATTTGCATGGTTCTTGCATTATAATTCTCTATCACCAAAATTGCTTAGGCATTAATCAGCTCAACCAATTTGCAATTTAGTAGGGATCAGGAGAAGCAAAATAACCTAATGTAACAGAAAAAAATGTTCTGTAGTGACATAATTTAAGCTATTGGGGCAAAAAGAGTTAGTTAAAAATATGATCCATATGAAGTCACAATGTGTGCTTATTGGGTTACTTAATATAGCAGCACTAATAACAGGTCATTTTTACTTACAACATTTAGCAGGTGTTCAACTCCCTGTTATCATTCACTTGTAGGACAGTTGTCTGAGGGCCAAAAAAAATGAGGTACAGGAGAAAAAGAGCCACTGATCAATACATTTGTCAATATTTCTAAGTATTTTTTTTCTTAACTAACAGATTTTATAAAGGATAATTTATGGAGGAAGAAATTTAAAATGGATCAATTTGTTTCCTGATAGTATATTTACATAACAGGTGAATGATATACTCAGGAAAAAAAATATAGTCACGTTACTAATATTGATGATATTCACAATATTTTCTTCTGGAATCTCCTTTTCTCTAGTCACCTCCTTGAACTTCTCAATGTCTTCCTCATGAATATCATTTCCTTTCCCTGAAAATCACCATACATAAAGCAGAAATCTGCCAGTTGGAACCCCTAAGAATTTCTGAATCCAGGAATGAGAAAAATGAATGTGCAAATCAGTTCTCTGTGTGGAAAAATTTGATAGAGTCTCAAATAGGCAACATTTACCATGTCACAGTGTCAGCTGCCTGTCTTGGGTTCATAAGAGGAATGAATCTCAGTCCAAATTGAGGTCAACTTGAATATAGCCATGGCTTAAAATTAGGTGACCTGTTAAGAAATTGTTTCTAGTAAAACTCAATTGTTATTGGAATTACTTTTAAAGGCCTGGTGATCAGTTACCTCCCACCCCTACCAGCTCTTCTTTTCACCCTTCTTTCTTTGTAGGTTATGTTCCAGGGTCCTTAACTCAGTGAACACAGAGACCTAGCCCTTGTGTCCTTAGTAATGAATAGTGTCAATACATACTGATTTTCTGAATAAAAATACTGGCAATGGAAATGTTCTATGACAATGGAAATATTGTCAGGATGTAACACATAGCAAGCAGTGCTCTGATTTCAGTGGCCATGCCTCCTTCATCCACGTTGAGATCATATCCTATCAAAGCATTGTTTGACAAATAAGGAATTTGGAAATCATTTCTACCTGCAGCCATGAGAGAGAGAGAAGATATATATGTGTATAGCCTTACCTAGATGAACCTATTGTAGATTAGCTTTATCATGGCTTATGTAGCATGTTGGTAACGATAAACAGTATATTGATCTCTACTCACTCAAACAGTACAGTGGATAGTAAAATTAATTTTTACAGCAAACAAAGTAGGGAAGTATTTTCCTTATTGCCACATTCTTATACAATTAAACATTTCACATCTTCTAGTCTGCTGAAATATTTTCTAAAACATGCTCTAATGAAGCCAAAATTTCTTTAAAAGACATGTGCCTGTTGTTATATGGCATATAATCAAACACATGTTTAGAAAATCTTTGTGTTTCCTTTATCCAAGGAATTAGTTCATTTCTCTTTAGGACTGAGATTGACAATTCAAAACATTGTGTAACCATGTGCCAAGTACCTACCCTGTACCAGGCAACCTTCTAAACGTTTCATATTAATTATTGCATTTCCTCCTCTCCTCAATCTAGGTGTATTACTTAACAGATTTATAGCTGCCATGAACATAACACAACATAATTTGGAATTAAATCAATTGTACTTGTGAGGATATGCAGGTGTAGGGGAGGAAGACATTTCCTCTACCCTCTCTGGGTTCATCTGACCAGAGAACAAATTAAATTCACATGAGACAGAATAGCAGGAGAAAATTAAACAAAGCTTTATCTAAAATCTGAGGACCATGGCCTGGGGCCTTTCTTCCCAAAGGAAGAAAGGGCACCGAAGAAGTTGGGTGCACAGAGTGGTTATATACCCCCAAAGAGGATGTTTCACATAGGATTGAAATGTCCCTTTTACAATAGTCGTGAGACTGCTCTGTTGGCACAGCGAATGATGGACACAGCAGATAGGTCTGCTGTCTCGGTGAACACAGCAGGGTGGCAGGTCTGTTGTCTCGAGCTGGGTGGTCACAGGTGAGCTGTGTGGTCAAAGGTGAGTGCAGCAATCAGTTCCTAGCCTAAGGAAAGATGCTTATCCTTAAGGAAATGCCAATGGGGGAGAAGTTGCACCTTTATCTTAAGGCCATTTGTTCTTGCCATGGTAAATGTTTAAAGCAGATATACAATGCGTGCTCACTGGCCACGGTCAGGCCCCTTTGGGAAAAAGCAAAGTCAGGCCGAACCAGGCTTACACCAAATGGCCTCCTCATGTACTCCAATATATCCTATTGCTTGCCATTTCCGCCTGTCAATGTATACATGGGAGAGGCTCAGGCAAGCTGAGCAACTCACCAAAGTGGCTGAAACCACCACATTAAATATCATATCCAGCTAAAGACAAAGGAGGATGTTGGGGGTGGGGGGAGTCAGTTACAGGAGGTTACCAGAAACAGGAATAAGATTATTATGCAGATTTAAGTCCTTGCCTTTGGTATTGATTAAGAGTTTCTAGAGAGAAAGTCATCCCCATTCTTCCTGGTACAGAGAGGGAGATGTCTTTACAGATGGAGATCTCCTTTACAATGTAAATGTTTCTTAACAAAGGGCAAGCAAGTTCCACTCCTCAGAGCCTCCCTCACCATCCCAGTTTATCAAAGCAACTAGCCCCAAATAATCCCCACACCAAAGACATAATTTGGGGTGGCCAATGCCAGTCCCCCACACAGGCTTTGACAATCTAAACAACTAATTCAGATCCCACCTTGAGGTTGCACCTCCATCTCTCTGGCTAAGGCCATCCATTCTGCCAAGTTTATAGGGAAAATAATAAATGCTGATCTACTTTGCATTGTCAGTAAATCCTCTAACATCCATTCTCTCTTCTAGCCATAACATAACACCTCATTTAAATCACTCATCAGAATTTGATTTGAATCTATGCTAATTTGTGGTTCCCACTGATATCATTAGTCTGCCAAGCCAATTACAAAATAGCAGTTGTAAAAACTTCAAAGTGTCATAGATAAATCTTGCTCAAGCCTATTCTAAGTCCTTGAGTCTTAGGCTACATGAGGAGAATTTAAATCTGATTTTATGCATGTCTTCAGATTCTTAAAACCAAATGTGTTATCATAGTATTTTTTACAAATGAGGGTTCTGCAGAAAATCTATTTTTAAATAGGTTTATAAAGGTAATGAAGGTTATGGAAGCAATGAAAGTAAATATATGTTCTGAGTGTTATGTTGCTATTAAGGCCACTGTTGGTATTGTGCTTCTTATGGTTACACATTATTTTCTACAAAAGTGAAGCTGAGTAGATTGCAATTCTTTGTTCCCAAGAGGCCTGAACAATATGGCCAGCTCACTTTGTTTCTCCCTTCTTAAGTTGCCATGTCAAATCCATGTAAAAAGGACTAAAAAAATGGAGAAATTATAGGAAAGATGGTAGAAAAAATTGATGATTCAGGCAGAGGAAAAAATAATATAGGGATCAGTAAAATTAAAACACAATTTTAGCAATATCTACTGGTATAAAAGGAGAGTTACTGATAAATGTGTAGGACAAAATGTCAGGTGTATATTTTATTTATTTGTATGTTCATTGTATAGCCACTGTGCTATTTCTTATGTTAGGCAAGGGTTGAAACCACAGATTCATGTACATGTAAATTTTAATCAGATTTTTATACATTAGGCCATTTAAAATTTGGGATGTTGTTTGAGGTCATTAAAAAAAACATACAGATGTAACTATTAACCAACATCTCCATTGCTTCTAAGAGAAACAGTGGTTATGATGAAATGTGCTTGTAATTTAAAGTACTGTGAATTGTTTGGATTTTAAGTAAATCAAACCATACATTGCATAGATTAAGATATTTTAAGATTATTTTAAAAAATGTATTGTATAAAAGCAAAATGACATTGATATTTAAACTCAATATTTCTAGAATTCAGATATAGGAGTTCTTAAAAGAATTTGAGGGCAATGTTTCAACCCTAATACACTTTCATCCGTAAAACACTCATACTGACAATCTCTAATGTAAGCATTTCCTTCTGTTTTTTTTACCCCCAACAATTTTTCAACACATTGTTCATTGACCCTCAAAACTAAAGCACTTTTAAGTTCATTGGTAAAAATAGTAAAAAATTGATGTATAATTCAGGCTTCCATTGTTTCACCCTCATACAACCCTGTGTCAGGTATTATTTGAGTGCCTATAACAACTGTAACTTTTAAAGGAGAAGAAATATGTTGTCCACGATCAAAGAACTCTAGGTGGTTAGAATGTCTTTGTTGACATCTGGTGTCAGAGCAGCAGTTCCACAGACAAGGTGCAGATACGAAACAGGTTGTGTTTAAAGCCAAGAGAACATAGAGAAATGCAAAATTTTAGAGAAGGAGGAAAAATACAAGCCCTAGCTTTAAATATTTTCTCGAAGCTGAGGGGTATAGCTATCAAAACAGGCCTTAGTACTTCTCACAGCGCTGGCAAAGATCTCTTAGATAATATAATAGACAACAAAGAACAACAAACACGAGAAAAATGTTATGGTTTTAATTTAATCAAAACAGAAGCTTCTTATGTGAAAACACTTTAAGAAAAGTAAACACCAAGTCACTTGCATGTATACAAACACACTGCACACACACAAAATCAAACATGCAAAAATGCTGATGTGCGTATATGATATATGGAAATTTTGTGCACACAATATATATAACAATTACATGTGAGGCTGGTCCCATTGCCGAGTGGTTAAGTTTGCCAGCACTGCTTCAGCGGTCCAGGGTTTCATCAATTCAGATCCTGGGCGTGGACATGGCACCGTTCATCAGGCCATACTGAGGTGTCCCACATAGCACAACCAGAAGGACCTACAACTAGAATATACAACTATGTACTGGGGGGGACTTTGGGGAGGAGAAAAAAAAATAAGAAAAATAAGATTGGCAGCAGATCTTAGCTCAGGTGCCAATCTTAAATAAAAAAAAAAAGACTTCCTTTAAAGAAAAAAAACTCTGATAGATTCCTGGGAACATGCTTAGCATTTATGGAAAAGTGAAAGGCAGTGCAACACTCTGAACTGAAAATATATTTAAAAAAATAAAATAAAAATGGCTCATTCCACCTTCAAAAGCATCTTACACATGTCATATTTCTGGTATAACTGTTTAGTCTCCCACACTGTCATCATTTTTCATTTTTTGGTCCCCTCTTTCCACATCATTTATGCTATTATTATCGATTTTCACAGTCAGTATTGTTATTAGTTTAAAATCATTATCCCTGACTCTATTTTGACCAATGAAAGCCTCCCCCCAAAAAAGTTTCTTCATCTTCTCTTCCTCATTTCACTTCTTTTTTTTAATTTATAACTTTATATAAATTTCAAAATACATGTATTTATATAAAAGATTCCTAATTTTAAGAATATGTTTAAAAAAAACCCTAAGTAAGCACATTGGAATATTTACCCTTGTTGGAGAGACTAATGGTTGTGGACCACTTTCTTACACTATATACAAAAACAAACTCAAAATGGATTCAAGATTTAATGTAAGACCTGAAACCATAAAATGCCTAGAATAAAACATAGGTAGTAAAGCTCTTTGACATCAGTCTGAGCAATATTTCTTTGGCTATATCTCTTCAAGCAAGGGTGACAAAAGAAAAATAAACAAATGAAGCTATATCAAAAAAAAAGTTTTGCACAGTGAAGGAAATCAGCAATAAGACAAAAAATCAACCAACTGCATGGGAGGAGATTCCTGCAAATGTCATATCTGATAAGGGGTTACTATCCAAAATATATAAAGAACTTATACAACATAATACCCCAAATCAAAAATTTGATTATAAAATGGGCCGAGGGCCTAAATAGACACTTTTCCAAAGAAGGCATACAGATGGCCAACAAACACTTGAAAAGATGCTCAATGTCACTCATCATCAGGGAAATGCAAATCAAATCCACATTCTCACACCTGTCAGAATGGCTGTTATCAAAAAGAAAACAAATAACTAGTGTTAGTGAGGATGTGGACAAAAGAGAACCCTCGTGCACTCTTAGTGGGAATGTAAATCGATACAGCCGCCATGGAAAACAGCATGGAGGTTTCTCCAAAACTTAAAGAAAGAATTGCCATACATTCCAGAAATTACACTTCTGGGTATTTATCTGAAGAAAACAAAAACATAAATTCAAAAGATATATGCACTGCTATGTTCACTGCAGCATTATTTCCAATAGCTAAGATATGAAAAGAACCTGTGTGTTCATCAATAGATGAATGGATAAAGAATATGTGGTATATATATACATGGAACAACTAATAAGTCATCCATGGAAAGCAACGAAACCCTGTCATTGGTGACAACATGCATGCATCTAGAGGGTATGATGCTAAGTGAAATAAGTCATTTGAATTCTTAATAAAATGCCTGCAATATGGTGTGCATTCCATAAATAATCCTTGAAGCAATGAAGGCTTTAATGAATTTATTAATGATTAAAAATTGCTATAAGTAAGTTCTTCAGGGAAGAGATCATTTTGCGTTATCCACCTGCTCACACTCTTCTGGAACACAGTTCCCCTAGAAGTGAACCACGTTTTACAAATTCCACATGAAAGATTCAGGCTAGTGGTCAGGATCTGTAGGGTTTGAGGAAAATATACCCTTTTGGCTGCTTTTGTCCCTCTTTTTTGAATGAGATGGTTCCATTAGAGCAACCGTGCCACTTTGCTCTCCATGAGATTCTCCAGGAGATTCTCTAGAGGATGGTGGTGTAACTTACGCCACCACTTCAAAGACTCTTCCAAGCACACAACTCAGAGAGTCACGTTCTTGAACATAATCAAGATCTTTCAGTGCAAACATGCAAGTAACAAAGACCTTCTCTCAGGGTTGAACATTTATGAGTGATTTTATTCTGTGTTATTTTTACTTACCTGGTCAGAAATTTCAAGTTGAAAATGCTGTCTACAGTGTCAAAAATCAACACTATGGACAAACTTCTCTAATGGTCCATTCTCATTGATCTTCACTCTATTACTGAATGCTATGTAAGACCTTTTCCATTCTCCTGAAAACTAAAAAGAAAACTAAAAAGAAATTTCAGTCATTCTTTTTTATTTTCTCTGACATCATCCATTATGAGTTTTCCTTTCTTTTTCCACCAGCACTGTCTATCATTATTGGACAAAGCAGGATTTATAAAATAATGTAAAAACCCAAGTCAACTGTAAAACGAGAAATAGAGATATTTCTGAAATAGTTTCAGTTCTGTTATCAAAGCAGAACTCCAGTCCAGCAATTCTCTGGCTTGTTCTCCATCTTATGCAAGTACGGTTGAAATGCATAAGGATCCAATTAATAGATAATATAGACAATACAGAGACAATATAAGACAAGTACAGCAGGATTGTGTAAGCAGCCAATTAATAGAGTGCTTCTGAGTTGGAGGAAGATGGCTAGGCTTAGGTGCACATAAATTTGTATACACATAAAACAACCCCAAAAGGGACACACACAAACACAGACGCACACACAGACACACAGGTGACCTTCTTCTCAGATTCCTTTGCGAGGTCTTCATTTGATGGAGGTATCTGGTCAGTGCCAACCAGAGCAAGTCCAAAGGTGAACTGTAGAATCTTCATCTCTTTGGCAGTTGTTTCCTCTTCTGAAGGAGCTCAGAAGGGGTTACCTATGGGTGAAATTCTGAATTTTTACCTCTTTATATACTATTATTTGTGGATGTGGTGAATCCATTTGTCAGTCATCATAAGAGATCATTCTGTAACGCTGAAAATAAGCATCCTGGTTGGCAGCGATGTATCCTGAAGATCTTTCAGACCTTGGGCACATTACTCATTTTTCCCACACTTCTAGAAAAGATGTTCAGGACTTGGCTGCAGGGTTGTTTGAATCAAGCCTGCATGTCTCGTGTGACATGCACCTCATGGATATTCATCCCTTCTTAGAAAAAACCGTGTCCATCACTTTTTCCCAGATTATTTTCAAGCAAGTCACCTTCTTCCCCAGCACATCTGCTCCCTGTTCCTTGTGGAAGGACTCAAAGATCTCTGTCTTAGGCTTTGAGAGATGTCGACCACAAATGTAAATGCCAAGATACTGTCGAGAAAACCTCTGATCTTCATTGTGTCCCAGGCTCAGAAGTGGGTGAGACGCCTTGCTGGAGGGCACACCATTTAGAAGTTCCCTTTAGAGATGAGGGTTGGGATTGTCCTGGGTATGTCCATACCTCTGACTTTATTATGAATATTAGGTAATTTCATATCTGTGGAAAGCTCATAGAAGAGTGCTTACTGAACCTAGTGAAAACACATCTTTATCAGGTTATTATCTTTTAAGAAACCCAATGAATCACTCTATAAAATAAGGGTCTTTTTGGACAATATTACCATGGTCAGTTTCTTCAAAGTTAAATGAACTTGGTGTTCATCTTTAAGGCTAGTACAATGCAACAACTGTCAGAAGCTTGGTTACTCCACTGCCCTGTCCAGTTGTCACAGAAAACTAACCATCATACCCCCACCCCCACCCAAGCAGCCTTTTCAAATCGTTTTTTTAACCAGCACCCACTCCATGAAATCTTAATACAACAAATAACTGTATACATGGTTATGTGCACGATGGATATCTGGGCTTGGAAGATACAAGAATGTGAGTTTTTTCACCCACGAAGAACCACTTTTTTGCCCTTTTAGGGCAAAATCACCCCCATTGAAAATGCACCCTAGGAAAATCTCCTGAAGTGTAATCACTTGGATTCCACATCCCACTGTGTCATTCCAAGGGGATTTTAGGCATTGCCTTGCATAGCCAAAGTCGCACGCGCTCATTGCTGCACACCGTAATAATAGGTATTATTATTCTTACTGTCCGTATTTTTTAGTCTCCACCTTAATATTCTTAGGGGACAATATGAGGTTCTAAGGACTGAGGCACAGAAGGGGCAGGCTCAGACCCCCAAATGTGAACGGCGGCAGCACGGCTCTTGGCCTTTCCTCCTGTAGTTTTCTCTCCAGAAATTCTCTCCTCCCTGTGCCTCCTGTAAGCCCATTAAGCCACACAAAAGCCCGCAAATCCATCCACGTAGAGAGGGAAAGAGAAATGGCAAAGCTCTGTGACCCCCTATCCGATAGCTGTTCTAACTGCAAGAAACAAGAATGGCAGGTTTTCCTCATAAAAGTGGGTGAAAGGGCAGGACTAGAGGAGATATCCCAGAGTTTCTGCAAGTGTCAGAGGGGGCAGCATCCTGCCTGAAGGAAAGATGCCAGTGTCTCTCCCACTATTCATGCATTTGTTTTAATTTAGTCAGTGTGTGTCGGTTCTTTATTTGGGTCTCAATAAGTGCATTTATTTTGGCAAATGATGAGCATTGCATTGCTGTGGTGATATGCCACTGAGCACTGTTCTTTATCACAACACTTATTTCAATGAATTCTGGGTTGCTTCCCCCCTGCCCCTGAGGTATGGTTCAATATTAGCTAGTCCCACAATTGAAGAAAGAGCTACTATGAGCAGAAAGATATCAGAGTGGAAATGTATGAGAGCTCCTTTTTAAATCCTTCCTAGCAGGATACATGTGCACTCAAGGACCCCACTTGATAACCCTGTCCAAACTGTGGCCATCTGGTAACAGTGTTAGGAGACTAGCCCCTTCTCTTTGGGACGAAGGGGTGTCTTCAGATTTCTGTAAATTAATTACTGGAAATTACAGCAGAGAGCACTGCAGTCATTCACCCTCATGTGTGCTGTCCAGAAAGCCTGGAGTTTCCCAAGTGCTAACCCAAAGGTTGCTGTGCCTTCAGTAGCTCCCTATTGAGCCCAGGCCCGAGGAAGGCCATTATTCTGGCCTGTAGCAGAGAAAGCAGTGACCCACTCAGGTACTAGTCCACAGAGCTTCTGTTCCCAAGTAGGGAGACAGGAAATAAGCCAATGAACTCACAACCTAGAAGATTGCAGGTGTTGATGACAGTTATAAGGAAACATAGCACATGGTCCAGGCAGAGGGTGGTGGAGGGCATTTAAGTAGAGATCTCAAATGGAGGAAGAAGTATAAGCATAAATGATTTCAGAAAGAGGGACTAGTAACTCTGATGCCTTTTTTAAAAAATTGTTAATTTTGTTAAAATACATGGAACTTGTTTACCATCTTAACCATTTTTTTTAAAGATTGGCATCTTTACTAACATCTGTTGCCAATCTTTTTTCTATTCTTCTTCTTCTTCCCAAAGCCCCCCAGGTCATAGTTGTATATGCTAGTTGTAGATCCTTCTGGTTCTGCTATGAGGGATGCAGCTTCAGCATGGCCTGATGAGCCGTGCCAGTCCAAGCCGAGGATGCGAAATGGTGAAACCCCGGGCACCCAAATCGAAGCAGGTGAACTTAATCACTTGGCCATGGGTCCAGCCAGTCGTAACCATTTTTTAAGTTCAATGGTGATAAGTACATTCACACTGCTGTGCAACCAATCTCGAGAACTCTTTTCATCTTGCAATACTGAAACTCTGTCGGCACTAACTCCCCTTTCCCCTCTCCCAGCCCCTGGCAACCACCGTTGTCTTTTCTGTCTCTATGAACTTGACTCCTCCAGGGACTTCATGTAAATGGAATCATACAGTATCTGTCTTTTTGTGACTGGCTTATTTCACTGAGCATCACGTTTACCAGGTCCATCCTTGTTGTAGCCTGGGTCAGAATATTCTCCATTGTAAGGCTGAATACTATTCCCTGGGATGTATCTCACATCTTGTTTCTCATTCATCCATTGGTGGACACTAGGGTTGCTTCCACATGTTGACTATTTTGAAGATTGCTATTATGGACAAAATGAAACACGAAGAATCAGAAGAATGGGACTACAATAGAGAGGGGAATGGATAAAAGAGAATATAGTTTAAAATTGAGCTTGCAAGTATTTAAAATACTAGCAGGATAGGGAATCTCAGATGGTGCACAAGCAATATCTGAAACAGTAAAGGGCGAGGACTTTCCAATACTGAAGGGAGATATCGTGCTAGGGACTCAAGAAGCGGTCCACAGCCCAAGAAGAGCAGACAACAAGAGATCCACACAGAGATCTATCTGAGCAAAACTGGCACACCCGAACACTACGTGGAAATCTTAATATATTGAGAGAAAAAGTGTTCAAAGGGGGTAGATTGCCTGGAGAGTAGGAACTTACAGGATGGATCGCTGAATTCTCTACAAAAACAATGGAAATCTTAATGATACAGTAAAATAGTCTACTATCAAACTGACTTACTAAATTGAAAGGGAAATAAAGATATTTTCACAGAATCAAAAATCTAGAGAGTCTGTCTTAGTGTGCCAATATTTAGGGAAACAGAGACAGAAGAAATGGATCTCAGAGAAAAGTTTGAAGGTGAAGAAAGGAAGAAAAATCAATGTGACTGGCAAATACCAGGGAAAACCAAAATAATATTGAGATAAAAATTTGATAATGACATTATGAGTTTAAATATGTTTATATAATTAAAATAAATGTAAGAATGATGTTTTTGAATTAGATATAGGTAAATTTCTTAATACCCTTGTATTATCTGACAGGAAAAATTGAGTTAATATGAGACATTGATAGGTCAATACCATGCCATAATCCCTAGGCATATCATTAAGAGATTAATAGGGGCCAGCCCCGTGGCCCAGTGGTTAAGTTCATGCGGTCTGCTGCGGGTACCCAGGGTTTCTCTGGTTCAGATCCTGGCCACGGACATGGCACCACTCGTCAGGCCACGTTGAGGCGGCATCCCATATGCCACAACTAGAAGGACCTGCAACTAAGATATACAGCTATGTACCAGGGGGGATCTGGGGAGGTAAAGCAGAAGAAAAAAAAAAAAGCCTGGCCACAATTGCTAGCTCAGGTGCCAATCTTAAAAAAAAAAGAGAGATTAATAACTGTCTATATCTCCTGGTTTTATTGGAAAGGAATATAAAAGATGGACAAATAATTTGTTGAGAAAACATGGACTAACAAAGATCATCAATGAAATTATATGTGTATAGATATATAAAACCTATTCAATTTTATATATTATAGTATATAATGTACCTATATTTTATCTATACAATATATATGTGTGTAGATGTGAGTACCTACATGTACAGTAATAAAATTGGTTAAAATGTGCTACTGTCTCAAGTAAGATACAAAGAGAGCCAGACTGGATGAAAAGTGTCCAATATATGCTATTGACCAGACATATTTCTTAGATACAAAGATCAGAAAGATTGAAAAGGAATATACCATGAAAATTGTAAAAAACCTGTGGAGAAATAAAACTTCCCTGGCTTGCTGAGTGCTCCTGTAATAAACTACTTTAGGCCCCCAGGACACTGAGATGTATATAATACAAATTTAGAAAATGTCTGCTTTCATTTCTCCAAGAAACATTTTCATATACCATAAGGATTAGATGTGTGGACATTTGTTTCTCTAGTACAGGGAAAAATTGCTCTGATCAACTAGGAGAATAAAACGTCTCTTATCTCCCCCAAAGACAAGTGGTTAGAGCTCAGACTCACCCCCGGGTTAAGCCCCAAGTGTCCTAGAGGACTGGTGTCCACTTAGGGTATTTATACTTCAAGAAGGAGTGATCCCATGACCTTCTAACCACTTGTAGGGGACAAAAATGACAGGAGTTTTCAGGCTCCTGGTGAGATTTCACTTACATTCCAAACAGCTGGAGTAAGGGGACCTCTTCAGGGGACAGCTGCCTCCTTCCCCTATAAACTCAGAGAAAAGTATCTTTTCCTGCTCCCGAAGTTATAGGGCGTTAGGCTGCTCACTTTGGGCAACTGACCTGTTTCTCATTGAATCCCCAGTGCATAAGGCCTGAGACATGAAGAATGCCTTTATTACTTGCTGTGAGCCTTTTAATAAGAAATGCATCTCTGAACCAGAACACCTTGTGTGCACATGTGGCATAAAATTAATAAAAATCCAACAAACACTAAATGTAAAGAAGCTGCTATGGTTATAGTAATATCAGAGAACATAACAAAAACTGCAAGAGGAAAGAAAAAAAAGAAACACTATACAGTAACCACAGATGAAATACATCAGGATGGTATAACATTTATAAAGTGTATGTGATGAACACGAAATCCAGACATCACCATAGCAGATATTGACAGAACTATGAATCCAAAACTAGAGTGGGAGATTTTACCACACTTCTCGCCGGACTGATAGGAATCTTCAATAAAATGTCACTGAAGATATAGACAGTTTGGAAAACAAACTTCATCGAGTTGAACTCATTAATATATCTAAAACATTGTGCAGAACCACAGAAGAATGCTTGTACTTTAAAAAGCAAAGCAAAATTTTCTATCTGCTGAAAGTTCAGGGAAGTCTCACAAATTACAAAGAGTAAAATCCTACAGATTATTGTGCGGTTAAGTAGTATATCATAAGCCAAAGGAGAACTAGAAGGTACTCATACATTTGGAATTTAGAAATTTATTCTTTTTAAAAGATGAATCCAAGAAAAATAAAATGGAAATTGGAAAATATTTTTAATTTAATGGGAGGATATATACGAAGTCTTGGTCTAAATGCTTTACACATATCTCTTTAGATTCTTATGGCCACTCTCTGAAGTGTGGGTCCTTAGTATCTCTAAATTACAGATGAAGACACAGAGGTCTAGAAAGTTCAGGTAACTTGACCAAATGCAGCTGTTACGTTGGGATAAGATGTAAACAAAATTATCAGAAAAAAGAAACAGACCATTTCTAAGACTTTTAAATAATAATTGGTTGTAATCTCTTGAGTCTTCACTTTACACCTGTGAAATCGCGTACAGATGGGAAAATTGTCAGTGGGCATATAAGCATTTTAGAAATGTGGGCTCTTATCAAAATAGAAAGCCACTTTTGGGTTTTGAATCCAGAAATGCCGTGCTCTAACTTACACTTTGAACAAGATTATATGGGAGATTTCCTGACAGTAGCTGGGCCGAGTGAAGGGGGAGCGGGGAGACCACTCAGGGATCTTGTCAAAGAAGAGAGCAATGGCTAAGAGGGTGGTAGTTGGTCTGAGTGGAAATTGTATCACTAATGACTAGTGTTTGGTTCCTGCAAAGGTTTTTTTTGTTTGTTTGTTTGTTTTCTTTCAAGATTGGCACCTGGGCTAACAACTGTTGCCAATCTCCTTTTTTCTTTCTCTGCTTTATCTCCCCAAACCCCCTCTGTACACAGTTGTATATCTTAGTTGCACATCCTTCTAGTTGTGAGATGTGGGACGCCACCTCAACGTGGCCTGACGAATGGTGCCATGTCCGCGCCCAGGATCCGAACCCTGGGCCGCTGCAGTGGAGCGCACGAACTTAACCACTCGGCCACGGAGCCGGCCCCTGCAAAGGTTTTGAAATAGAATCTTCGTGATCTGCAGGCACATTGGAGATAAGTTGGGAAAGATCAAAAATAGTCAAAGAACACCACAAAATTTAGACGTCTGCAGACTTCTAAGACTCAGAAAACTAAACTTGGGTAAGTTTGGGGCACATGGTGTTGAGTTGTGTTCAGACATATCATGTGTGAGAAATACGTTAGACATTTTATCAACCGCTTGGCTGGTGTATCAAACAGCCAACAGCAGTGGTGGATTACATGAGTCAGTATTTATTTTGACCTCCTGGCCATGCAAGCTGCAGCTTGTATAAGCTTCTGCTCCATGTTTTCTCATTGCAAGGTGCAAGCTGAGGAATAGCTCTGTATGTGGGACGTGCCCACTTTCCTGGCAAAGAGAAAGGACAGGAAGGAGTCTGTACTGAACCCCACAATCACACTTAAAGTTTCTTCTCAGAGGTGGCACATGGCATGCCTGCTGGAGAATGTCTCATGTGGTAAGAACTTGACATTATCTATTGCATTTAGCCATGTGGAGGTCACTGAAAAGTCATTGAAATGTGGGTGGAATCTGGTCAGTCATGGGCAAACTTCTCTTCATATATCAGCTCATATACGTTCCTTATGTAAGCCACATTCTGCCCTAGGCTATGGAGTGAATTCAAGAGAGACATGAAGGGAGAAATAAAAGTACATGAGTCTAAACAACTCTCTTGAGGAATTTTGCAAGAAGAAAAGAGAAACGTGGCATATTTGGAGAGAAATATGTGCTGAAGAAACTTTTGTTATTGTTTTCCTCTTAGTTAAGAGGAATGATCAAAATAAACAAGCAGCATAACAGAATAAATGATTCAGGAGAATGAAATAACCACATATAGCAAATACATATTTCTTAAACCACATAATCATGTTGGCAAGACTAAAGAAATGGTTAAACCATCAAGAGTGACTAATGAGTGAATAATGGGTGGTGATATTTAAGCTGAAACCTGAGGTTGAGCAGAAATCAACTAAGCGTCTGTCATAGAGATAATAGGCTGTAGAGAACTAAGAGTGGTTAAATGTTGACCAGTTGGTACAGCTAACAAATTATTCTGGTAACAACATCTTGGCTTAGATAAGGATGTTGCCTTCAAGCCTATAAGAGGATTTTTCTTTTATGGAATCTATAAAGAATACATGATTTCCCCTTTCAATGACAACATAGCATCTATCCATTAAATGTATATTTACATCAATTTGGTTACCCCGAGTCAAGTAGAAGTAGAAGAATGTTTGGTCCTATTTGGGCCCACACATGCTTACTAGATGACAAACATCTTTGAACAGCTGGATGTAAAAGCATGGATTGAAACTATCTTTGCAAACAAGACCAGGGCTGAATTTATTTGACAAGGGGAAAAAAGAACTTCAAAATCTGTAAAACTGCTATTTTGCGTTGGGCATTAGGATTAAGAATGTATGTTTTGCTATGGCTCAGTAGGTCTTAGCATTAAACTTCTACACAATCAGAAAACTCTTTCACCATTTTCATCCCTGTGTATATACACATGAAAATAACAGTCAATCTTGTGGGCAATTATGTCCACATCTCTGGGGGCAGACCACCAGTCTTTGAACAACACTCAGCAGAGAGAATGCGGCAATATGAACACCCTCTCATAATTCTCCACGTTTCCCCTGAAACCTACAGATTATATTGAATATGAAAATCTTCAATGAAATAATCTCACCAAACGGCCAGTACCAACAACTCCAAGCTGTTCTCAATCTCACTCCTGACACAGGATGTTCTATTCAAGGAAGTTGGTTCCCCAAACTCCAATAGATCTTCCTCCACCTTTTGAATATTGTTCACGAAAACACCTAATGCTTGCTTTGGCTTATTCTTGATTCAAAAAAAAAAAAAATTGAAAACCTCTTTTTATTGTAATTCAAATAGCTTCTCCAGTCCTCTTTCCTTAAGAAGTCAAAAATGGACAATTTTCTACTATTTTCCCTCTTTCATTCTATTAAACATTGCATTTTTGATAACTGTCTATATTGCATAAAATACCCGTAAATGTTCTGCATAGATCATTTTTTTAAAATCAAACTCCATGTATATATGAAAATTTCCTACAAAGCATTCCCTGTAAAAAGTTGTTCAATAAAAGACCGTTTATTTTTTCTTCACTTCCAGGAGTGTTTATGATTATACAAAGGAGCAGAATTAAAAGATCTGACTTTGAATGCATTTCCATGAACTGCTGGTAGAGAGAACAATATTATATAGAAATTCTAATAAACTTATCCAAATCATCAATATTTTAAATATTAAATTCCAGGAAGCAGGGACTGTGTTCAATTTTCTGAGTCTAATAGAGTTTCTTATCATTTACAGACTAGAGATCAATAAGTAAAAGATAAATAACTTTAAATTGTAAGTCTAGTTTAAACATTATGTGGACTTTCCATTTATATTATACCTTTAGTGAGAGACACCAAATGGACAAGACAGTTGTTTCAAAGACGAGAGCAGTTGGTTGAACATGGTTGTTTATTTTCTGAAAGAAGAGAGAAAAAAAGTTAGTTGTTATTTTTAAAATAAACATTTCAGAGATTTCTCGTAATAATTTGTGTAAAATAGACTAAATGAAATTTTTCCTGACTTCTCCATAAAGTATTAACAAAAAAGTTTGGCACAGACTAAAATGCAAAGGCTCCAAGTTCTACCTTTTCTAGACTGTCCAATATTTTCCAAGGCCATTCTGTTTCAAGTTGTTGCCTGTGCAAAAGTGTTCCAAAGAAACAGCCATCTTGACCACTGCGTACATACAAATCTTGTGATGTTCGTTGCCACTTGTAAAATGCCAAAGTCTTCCCAGGGAAAACTTCTCTGCCACCATCCTCTGTCTTTGGACGTCTGACGGGATGCCCCACGTTCACAGTCCTCCTTCACTTGTTTTCTCTCCACCCCACATCTAATCCCTCATCAAGTGCTGCCAGCCTCCCACCGGCCTCATTACAGCCATTGTGGGCTAGCACTTGAATGACCACATGGCTGCCTAAATGACCTCTCTCTCCCTCTCCTGTTCTTCCACAAGCAGTTCTAAGCAAAGCAGCCTAATGTTCTTGTTAAAGTGCCAGTGGGTTCACAGAACCTCCTTGCCTTCTTTCTTAGTCACTCTGAATTATGCCAAAGTCGCTATGAATCTTATAGGGTCACCCCTGACCTGGCCTTCAGACCCACCCTGACCTCACATGCTTCCTCTCTCATGCTCATCTCTTGACTCCTGATACACAACTCTGCTTGCTTCCTCCCAATCTCGCAGGGATCTAGTCATCCCAGGATAATTCATTCCTTTCCATGTGGCAGGGACATGGTCACCCCAGGTGTTTGCTTCATGTCCGTGTGTCAGTGACATAGTCATCCATAATCATCTCATGGTGCTTGCTTCATGTCCACGTGGCAGGGACATAGTCATCCCACAGAGCTTGCTTCATGACCACATGGCAGGGGCAGAGTCATCCTATGACGTTGTTTCCTGTCCACGTGGCAAGGACATAGTCATCCCCTGGTGCTTGCCCTTGCTCTTCTTTCTCTCTGGAGTCATCTTCCTTCAATCATTATAAGGCTTCCTCCATCAGGCCCATTAACCTATCTCAGCTGTTGTCGCTGCATTATTTTGCACAGCACGCTAATCAACATCTGACATTGTATATGTTTATTTACTTGTTTGCCTGCCTTTTCCCACACGAATGGGAAACCTCATAGGACGAGGGTCTTGTAAGCTGCCTCAATGCTTTACATCCAGCACCTATAAAAGCGATCAATCAACATTTGCAGAAAGACTGCACATAATGTTTCCAGTCTCTAGCCATGGTTTCTAAAAGGTCCCTCACTCTGTCCTCATGCTTCTCTCTGCCTCCTCAGAGTGTGTGCAAAGGAGCGTGCTTCTGTGTCACAAGTCGTCTTGATGTGGAAAATTCCTTCACTGATCCCCACCAGGAGTCCACTCCTGTAGTTTTTTCAGGAATTTTACCAGTGATGTGGTTGGTCACTAAGAAGGATCCCATCACAATCTGTCCTTCCATCTTCTCTCTCAAACTTTCATTCTGCCCATTTATTCTGAAGCTATCTTTTTCCATTCTTCCCTTCATACTTCTTTACTTATATTATACTTAAGTATTATCCCAGGCCTCAGGCTTCCCTCTAAGAAAAGCAAAGAACACTTAAAATTATTCTTAGAAAAAATGGTGGGGTGAGCTTACCCGGGATTCTCTCCCCTCCAAAATACAACAAAAGATTGGAAGAACTGAATTTCAGAGAATAAACATAATGCCAGCTCGTTAGAGACCTACAATACCAAGAAGGCGGAGATCATAAACCTAGCTTTACCCCTTTGGAGGCGCTGGAACGGTAGGAGAGAACATCGCTCCCTCCCCTAGAGTCTGCGATCGCTGCCGCGCCGGTCGGGAAGGAGCGGGGGAGGGGCCGTGCGACCAGGGGATCATCCAGGACTCCTGCCGCTGATTCAGTGGAGACCCGCTGACGGGGGGGGAAAGCTTCTGTCTGCGGGGACCCTATAAATCAAGGGCCTTGGGAGACCAGAGAACAGAACTGATCTGAACCCAGACCGGCGCGTGTGAGTAACAGCCCCTCCCCCCTAACAAAGCCAGTGGGCGCAGCCATCTTGCCCCGAAGACGGAGAGCTAACATGCCGCTCTCGACCCCCATCTAGTGGCGACAGGCTGTAACTGCAGCTGAATTCTACCACCATGAGAAAAAACAGCTCCTCTACCGTCCAGCAATTTATAAAAGCCCCAGACCAGAAGGAAAACAATAAAAACACAGAATTAAGTCCTGAGGACTTGGAATTAGGTAAACTAAGTGATAATGAATTCAGAGCAGCTGTAATCAAAAAACTCAATGAGGTAGAGAGAAAGATAGAGAAACAAGCCGAGTTCTGGAGTTACTTCACAAAAGAGATTGAAATCATAAACAAGAATCAAACAGAATTACTTGAGATGAAAAACACAATGGACCAGATAAAACAGAATACGGATTCCCTGAATGCCCGTGTAGACAACCTAGAAGAGTAAAACAGCATAATCGAGGACAGACAGGCTGAATGGCGCCAGACAGAGGAAGAAAGAGAACTAAGAATTTAAAAAAATGAGGAAAATCTCCGAGAGATAATGGATTCAATGAGGAGTAAGAACATAAGGATCATAGGAATTCCTGAGAATATGGAAAAGGAAAATGGAGCAGAAAGTGTGCTTAATGAAATTATTGAAGAGAATTTCCCAAATCTAGGGATCAACAGAGAAATGTGTGTAGAGGAGGGTTTTAGATCTCCTAGATTTGTCAATGTAAAAAGACCCACTGCAAGGCACATAATAGTAAAGCTGGCAAATAGGAATGATAAGGAAAGAATACTCAGGGAAGTAAGAAAAAAAAAGAGAATAACCTATAAAGGAGCCCCTATCAGACTGTCAGCGGATTTCTCTACAGAAACTCTACAAGCTAGGAGAGAATGGAGTGATATATTCAAACCTTTAAAGGATAAAAACCTTCAGCCAAGAATACTCTATCCAGCAAGAATTTCCTTCAGATATGAGGGAGAAATTAAATCTTTTCCAGACAAACAAAAGTTAAGGGAATTTGTAACTAAAAGCCCTCCATTACAAGAAATCCTCAAGAAGGCTCTCATACTTGAAAAAAGAAAAAAGGGAGAAAGGGGACACAAGCCACAGACTAGGGAGACCGATGGATAGAACCAGAACAGGATAGCAAATATTCAACTATAGCATTAGGGTAAAAATAAGGGAACTACCAAAACAAGGACGATCTTAGCACTCTAACTACAAATTAATAAGATGAGTTGGAATAAAAAATGAAAATAATTATTTAGGAGGGGAAGAGCAAAGGGTCTAAATCAGTATTGGTCGAGTAAGTAAGAGACCACCAGAGAATAGACTATATTATACACGAGATTCTAAATACAAACTTCAAGGTAGACACTAAAATAAAGTACAGAACAGAGTCACAAATCATAGATAAGGAAAAATCTAAGAAACCCAGCATAAGAAATTGCAGTATTAAATGGGTAGTCTAAAGCACACAGGAAAAGAAACACAGGAAAACAAGATAATGAGCGACAGATTGACAGCATTAAGTCCACATGCATCAATAATCACTCTCAATGTGAACGGATTGAACTCTCCAATAAAAAGACACAGAGTGGCAAAATGGATTAAAGAACAAGATCCAACAATTTGTTGCCTCCAGGAAACGCACCTCAGCCCCAAGGACAAACACAGACTCAGGGTGAAGGGGTGGAGGACAATACTTCAAGCAAATAGCAAGGAAAAAAAGTCAGGTGTTGCAATTCTCATGTCAGACCAAGTGGATTTCAAAATAAGACAGGTAAAGAGAGACACAGAGGGACAATATATAATGATCAAAGGGACACTTCATCAAGAAGAAATAACGCTTATAAATATCTATGCACCCAACACAGGAGCACCAAGATTCATAAAGCAACTATTAACAGACCTGAAGGAAGATGTTAAAAACAACACAATAATAGTAGGGGACCTCAACACCCCACTCACATCAATGGACAGATCATCCAGACAGAAAATCAACAAGGAAATAGTGGAGCTGAATGAAAAACTAAAACAATTGGACTTAATAGACATATATAGATCACTCCACCCTGAAGGAGCTGAATACACATTCTTCTCAAGTGCACATGGAACATTCTCTAGGATAGACCATATGTTGGGAAACAAGGCAAGTCTCTACAAATTTAAAAAAATTGAAATAATAACAAGCATCTTCTCAGATCATAGTGCTATAAGGCTAGAAATTAATTACAGGAAAAAAGCTGAGAAAGGCACAAAGATGTGGAGACTAAACAACACACTACTGAACAAGCAATGGATCATTGAAGAAATTAAAGAAGAAATAAAAAAATACCTGGAAACAAATGAAAATGATAACATGCCATACCAACTCATATGGGATACAGCAAAAGCTGTATTAAGAGGAAAATTCATCGCAATACAGGCACATCTTAACAAACAAGAAAAATCCCAAATAAGCAACCCTAAACTACACCTAACTGAACTAGAGAAAGAAGAACAAATAAAGCCCAAAGTCAGCAGAAGGAGAAAAATAATAAAAATCAGAGCAGAAATAAATACTATTGAAACAAAAAAGGCAGTAGAAAGGATCAATGAGACAAAGAGCTGGTTTTTTGAGAAGATAAATAAAATTGACAAACCACTAACCAGACTTACAAAGAAAAAAAGGGAGAAAGCTCAAATAAACAAAATCAGAAATGAGCGAGGAGAAATAACAACAGACTCTGCAGAAATACAACAGATTATAAGAGAATACTACAAAAAACTATATGCCAACAGAATGGATAACCTAGAGGAAATGGATAAATTCCTAGACTCCTACAATCTCCTAAAGCTCACTCAAGAAAAGGCAGACAATTTGAACAGACCAATCACAAGGAAAGAGATTGAAACAGCAATCAAAAGCATCCCAAAGAATAAAACCCCAGGACCAGATGGCTTCCCTGGGGAATTCTACCAAACTTTCAGAGAGGATTTAATACCTATCCTTTTCAAGCTATTCCAAACAATTAGGGAAGATGGAACACTTCCTAACACATTCTATGAGGCCAACATCACGCTGATACCAAAACCTGACAAGGACACCACGAAAAAAGAGAACTACAGGCCAATATCACTGATAAACATAGATGCAAAAATTCTAAACAAAATTTTGGCCACCAGAATTCAGCAATTCATCAAAAGAATCATACATCAGGATCAGGTGGGATTCATACCAGGGACACAGGGATGGTTCAACATCCGCAAATCAATCAACGTGATACACCACATCAACAAACTGAGGAATAAAAACCACATGATCATCTCAATAGATGCAGAGAAGGCATTTGACAAGATCCAACAGCCATTTATGATAAAAACTCTGAACAAAATGGGCATAGAAGGAAACTACCTCAACATAATAAAGGCCATATACTACAAACCCATAGCCAACATCATACTCAATGGGCAAAAACTGAACCCCATCCCCCTGAAAACAGAAACAAGACAAGGATCTATCACCACTCTTATTTAACATAGTACTGGAGGTCCTGGCCAGAGCAATCAGGCAAGAAAAAGGAATAAAAGGAATCCAAATAGGGAAGGAAGAAGTGAAACTCTCGCTGTTTGCAGATGACATGATCTTATATATAGAAAACCCCAAAGAATCCATTGGAAAACTGTTAGAAGTAATCAACAACTACAGCAAAGTTGCAGGGTATAAAATCAATTTGCATAAATCAGTAGCATTTCTATGCTCCAGTAATGAACCAACAGAAAAAGAACTCAAGAATACAATACCATTCACAATCGCAACAAAAAGAATAAAATACCTTGGGGTAAATTTAACTAAGGAAGTGAAGGACTTATATAATGAAAATTACAAGGCCTTTCTGAGAGAATTGGATGACGACATAAGGAGATGGAAAGACATTCCATGTACATGGATTGGAAGAATAAACATAGTTAAAATGTCTATTCTACCTAAAGCAATCTACAGATTCAACGCCATCCCAATCAGAATCCCAATGACATTCTTGACAGAATTAGAACAAAGAATCCTAAAATTCATATGGGGCAACAAAAGACCCCGAATTGCTAAAGCAATCCTGAGAAAAAAGAACAAAACGGGAGGCATCACAATCCCTGACTTCAAAACATACTACAAAGCTACAGTAATCAAAACAGCATGGTACTGGTACAAAAACAGGTGCACAGATCAATGGAACAGAATTGAAAGCCCAGAAATAAAACCACACGTCTATGGACAGCTTATCTTTGACAAAGGAGCTGAGGGCATACAATGGAGAAAAGAAAGTCTTTTCAACAAATGGTGCTGGGAAAACTGGAAAGCCACATGTAAAAGAATGAAAATTGACCATTCTTTTTCACCATTCACCAAAATAAACTCAAAATGGATCAAAGACCTAAAGGTGAGACCTGAAACCATAAGGCTTCTGGAAGAAAGCGTAGGCAGTACACTCTTTGACATCAGTATTAAAAGGATCTTTTCCGACACCATGTCTTCTCAGAGAAGGGAAACAATAGAAAGAATAAACAAATGGGACTTCATCAGATTAAAGAGCTTCTTCAAGGCAAATGAAAACAGGATTGAAACAAAAAAACAACCCACTAACTGGGAAAAAAATATTTGCAAGTCATATATCTGACAAAGGCTTAATATCCTTAATATATAAAGAACTCTCACAACTCAATCACAAAACATCAAACAACCCAATCAAAAAATGGGCTGGAGACATGAACAGACATTTCTCCAAAGAAGATATACGGATGGCCAATAGGCACATGAAAAGATGCTCATCATCGCTGATCATCAGGGAAATGCAAATCAAAACTACACTAAGATATCACCTTACACCCGTTAGAATGACAAAAATATCTAAAACTAATAGCAACAAATGTTGGAGAGGTTGTGGAGAAAAAGGAACCCTCATACACTGCTGGTGGGAATGCAAACTGGTGCAGCCTCTATGGAAAACAGTATGGAGATTCCTCAAAAAACTAAAAATAGAACTACCATACGATCCAGCCATCCCACTACTGGGTATTTATCCAAAGAGCCTGAAGTCAGCAATCCCAAAAGTCCTGTGCACCCCAATGTTTATTGCAGCACTGTTTACAATAGCCAAGACGTGGAAGCAACCTAAGTGCCCATCAACAGACGAATGGATAAAGAAGATGTGGTACATATATACAATGGAATACTACTCAGCTGCAAAACAGAACAAAATCATTCCATTTGCAATAACATGGATGGACCTTGAGAGAATTATGTTAAGTGAAATAAGCCAGCGAGAGAAAGATAATCTGTGTATGACTCCACTCATATGAGGAATTTAAAACTATGGACCAAGAACAGTTTAGTGGCTACCAGGGGAAAGGTGGGGTGGGGGGTGGGCACAAAGGGTGAAGTGGTGCACCTACAACATGACTGACAAACATTAATGTACAATTGAAATTTCACAAGATTGTAACCTATTAATAACTCAATAAAAAAATCAAAAAAAAAAAGAAAGAAAAGGAAGAGAAAGGAAAAAAAATTATTCTTAAAACATATATTCTCTATTGATTCCTTTCAATGGTTTATTATTTCATATGTTCATGTATTTATTATTTCCTTCCTTCATCTTATGCAGGGTTTAATTTATTCTTTCTCTTTCTAGATTCTCAATGACAAAGAACGTTGATCTTAATCCTTTAAAAAGATCTAATGTGAGCATATAAAGCTATAGATATCCCTCTAGCTACCACTTTAGCTGCATCTCACGCATTTTAATAGGTTGGGCATTTACAACTTCTTGTACATTCTTCTATGGCCCATGGACTATGCAGAAATACTTTGCTTACATTAAGAAATATTCAAGGATTTCCCAGATAATTGTTTTCATTGATTTTTAATTTAATTACATTTTGATCAAAGAACATACCTGATAGAATTTCAGTCTTATAAAATGTATTATTATTTATTTTGTGGTCTATCTTTGTGGATGTTCTATGCGCAGTTGGAAATAGGTGTGTTCTACAGTTGTTGGGTGAATGTTCCACAGATGTCAGTTATTTCAAGTGGTTTGATAGGGGTGCTCACATTGTCTCTACACTTACTTATGTTCTGTCTATTTGTTATTTCAGTTCCTGAGAGTGGAGGGTCAAAATCCGAATCTACAATCATGGATCAGTCTATCTTTGACTGTAGATCTGTCAGAATTGTGCTCCATCTATTTTGAATCTCTGTTATTGTGTCCATACATCTTTAATAGTTTTATATTTTCTTGATGAATTGACCCCTATTTCATTAGGAAATGTCCTTTCTTATCTCTGGTGTTCATATATTCCTGACGTCCACTTTGTCAGATTTCAATACAGCGACTTCAGCTTTCTTAGGGCTGGTGTTTACATAGTGTACGTTTCTCATCCATTTATTTTGAATTTACAGGATTTGTAGAATTAATATACATCTCTTATAATAGCATATTGTTGAATTTCAATTTTATCCAGTCTATTAATTACATAGATATATAATATGTTTACATCATTTATGTTTTTCATCTAATTTGTTGCAATGTAGCACATACAATGAACTGCATCTATCTAAAATGTATAATTCAATGAGTTTAGAAAAGTATATACATCAGCTTAACTACATGCTTACCACAATCAAATCACAATCAAGTCACAGAACATTCCCGTAAACCCAGAACTTTCCCTCATGCCCTTTTTCAGTCAAATCCTCCTTCTGTCTTAGCCCTAGGCAAGCGATGATATGTTTTCTGTCACTGAGAATTAGATTGCACATTTCAGAATGTCAAATCTGTGAAATAAGACAGCATGAACTCTTTTGTATTTGTCTTTTTGGCTCAGCATATAGTTTTGACAGCCACCTATGTAGTACAAATATCAATGTGTCAACCATCCCTAAAAATAAACCCCATTCTAATTGTATGTATCCACTACATTTTTTGTCTAGTCACATTTTGTTGGGTGTCCGAGTTTTTCAGTTTAAGCTGTCTTGATTATATCTGAACAAATATTTGCATGCCTTTTGGTTTTCATTTCTCTTGAGTAAGTACATAGGAGAAGGATTTCTGGGTTGTATGATAAGATCGTTGTTTGTTTTTTTTTTTAATAGACTTAATTTTTTAGAATAGTTTTAGGTTCCCAGCAAAATTGAGAGGAAGGGACAGAGAGTTCCCTTATACCCCTTGCCCCCTCACACACGCACAGCCTTCGCCATTATCAATGTCACACACCAGAGTGGTACATTTATTACAATTGAGGAACCTACAATGACACGTCATTATCACTCGAATTTCATAGTTTATATTTGGCTTCACTCTTGGTAGTATAAGTTCTGTAAGTTTTGACAAATGTATTGGGACGTACATCCACCAATGTGGTATCATAGAGAGTAGTTTCACTGTCCTAAATCCTCTGTGCTCCGCCTCATCATCCCTCCCTCCTAATCCCTGGCAACCACTGATCTTTCTATTGTCTTCATGGTTTTGACTTTTCCAGAATGTCATATAATTGGAACCAGGAAGCATGTAGCTTTTATAGCACCTTCATTCATAATTGCCAAAACACAGATGCAACCGAGATATGCTTCTGTAGGTGAATGGACAAGTAAACTGTGGTCCATCCAGACAATGGAATGTTGTTCCATGCTAAAAAGAAAAGATCATTCAAGCAATGAAAAGACATGGAGAAAACTTTAATGGACATTACTAAATTTAAGAGATTCAAAAAAGTTATATATACTCTTAGTCTGTTCAAATTAGCAATATGTGGCATCTTCACTGGCATTCTCCAGATTAGAGTCTTCCAATAAGAGGACATGGTAGATCGTTCAGTCTTCTCAATTTTTACAGACATATAAATGTCTAAATATATCTATATTTGTAAAAATTATATAAAATTTTCAGCTTACATCTTTCTATCATCTATCTATCATTAATCTATTTAACATCTGTGTATTTCTCTATCATCTATCTATCATCTATCAGCCTACATACCTAGATAGTTTCTAACTTTAACCCAATTCACTTGCAATACTTTGGTTCCTAATATCTCACTCTTGTGTTTTCATAGTCATGTATTTCAAACTACCAACTGATGTCCTGAGGAGTTATATCCTAAGATTTAAAGCTGTCAATTCTCATCACCATTGCTTCCAGACTGTTAATCAAATTAGAAAAGAATGATCTTCCTTTTACAAATTAAGCTGACAGTTTGGTCACTGCACATAAGACAAGATGTCAAACTTTCTCTTCTACAAATGCCTCAGAGCTGGAATTTGAGCTCTCATGAACAAGTCCATTGGGGCATTCTGTATGAATTTTTAAAATTTTATCTATCCTCAAATTACCTTTATCTACAATTTTCAGAATTAACCTCTGTAATCTGGATCAGGTCATCTCTCCAAATTGTCAGAGATCTCAGTCCACCAATTTTCCCCAAACATACTTCTTCAGATCACGTCCGTTTTCAGGCCTCCCACAACTTAAAACAAAAGTGCACCACTGACAGTCTTATTTGTCCTAGCATCCAGCTCGTGTCTCATCATTCCCCTTCCTTGTCTTGGCAGCTGGTCTTCATGAGTCCTCTGCATCTCGCCTCTTTCCCCATGAACTCACTTGCATGCCCTGGTGCACACTGGCTCCCCATGTGATTAGCAGCTATGTTAATGATATTTACTGTCTCCAACAACCTTGGCAAGCAACATCCTGTACCCTCTCCCTAATGAGCCACCAATCCTCTTCCCTGGTTAATGCCTGTCCTCCTCAACGAGTCAAGTCAGATGTACTCTTGTTCAGAAATATTCTCTTAGATGTTACTCAGTCGCATAGGCCTCCTATATGTTTAAGGATTCTGCACAAAAATTTATCATTATTGTAATGAAATATTTGTTTATTTTTCTCGAGCACTTGATTATAATCCTTGAGGGCAGAAACCTGAACTTGTCAGATTTCTTACTTGAGTCACTCTGCCAATAATAAAACTGTATCAGTGCTCATATGTTAGTGATCATTGAAGTGATAATGACTGAGTGAGTTGCAGAGATATTCGTAAGCTATATTTGTTAACTAGAACAAAACTATACACTACACTTACAGAAATCTGGAATCAGGAAAATGAAATAAGGGAACATCTAATTATTATTGCCAAGGATTGTTGCATTCAACCCCAGCTCCGTAAGCCACGTCAATCCTTTGGAGTGAAGGCACCGTAAATTTAACCCAGACCGTTCATGTGAAAGTGAACTTCGACTGAGGGATAACCCAGCCCTACCAACTATCTCTTTCCCTTTGAACTATTGTACTCCCAATTTCACACTGAAAAAATGTTGCCAACCATGGATGGGCAGCAAATTTTCAAAATATCCAGCTAAATTTTGGCCACTGAACCTTAACCCTAGTAAGTAACACAGGAAGCAGTCTGTAAACTCTGACCATATGGACAGCTCTGGGTGTTTCTGAGTGTTAATCGCATTAGTTGACTAAACAGAAAAGAGGCAGTGAGAAATTATAAAGACTAAGGAGGACCTAATTTCAGCAGTCTGAGGGAAGTGCAAGGGTGTAACTCTTCCTGGTAGGATATACCTTCTTCAGGACAACGGTCTTGGCAGATGCAGAAAAAGCGTTGAAGTTTCTTAAAAATAATAAACTTTATACACTACTCTCTAGACAACTTAAACATCTTGAATAAAGCAGGTCTCTTCCATGAAAGAAGAAAACAGAGTGAAAATACAATAACTGAAGGAAGAATGGCAGAATACGAGTCATAGCCTGACAGAACTCAGTAATGAAGAAAGAATAAAAACTACATGTATGGAGATGAAATTAAAAGACAAGAAAGCATAGAACTTATGGGGGAAATGAAGAGAGACAGGATAGATGTAAGAAAAATAAATGGAATGAAATATAAATAAAAAGGCATTTAAAAAGATTGGAGGAATATGTCAAAAAGACTGACATGCATAATGGGACTCCAGAACACAAAAAACCAAAATTATGCTACATATGAAATATTACAGCTTAAATTTAACAAAACATGTCAGAAATAACATAACACTTGAAATCACCCTTTGAGAAGACTCATGTTATGTCAGGGCTAATTAATCAGTCCTAAATTAGAAAAAAGATATTGAACAGAGTGCAAAGTATTCTTGGCAAAAATATTAGGCTGATTTATAAAGATGAAAATTCAGACTGGCCTCCGTTTCTCTGCGGTAATTTTCATTGCCGTATGAGAGTGGATCAAACAAGAGGCAAGAAGAGCACAGGAACCAAGTATCGTTGCTTCCAGACACATTGTGTCTTGAGTGTAAAGATAACAGGAAAATTATCTTCTATTAAAAAGAATTCAGGGAATATTGTAAACATGGACTGAAGTTTTGGCTACTTTCAGAGGACACCTTTTAGGCAAAAAATAAATAGTCAAAGGGAGGAAATAAGCAAACTTTCCTAAATATCAGAGAAAACTTCAAACAAAGATCAAACCATATTAACATACTACATAGGGGAATAGTAATAAATACTGATCTTAGATGAGTCAGAATAAATCCTCAATACAATCGTAATAAAATCTCGAATTAGAAATGGGAAAAATGCACAAATGTCTACCTAACCTAAAATAATACGAAAACCAACTAAGAAACAACAAAATATGATGCTACCAAGTTAAACATTTAGCCCTAAAGGCACCATGTACTTAAAGAAGAAAAGAATAAGGAAATATCATGTAATGTGAGGGAAATCACAAAAATGCTTACTGTCACTACCGTTATCAGAATTTACCATTGTGTTGAAGGAATTAGCAATGCAAATAGCCAATACAAAGGCACAAGCATATCAGGAACTCGTACAATAGCAAAACACTAGACAACTGAGGTAAAAAATAGGCAAAGGACCTGAATAGACATTTCTCCAAAGAAGACACAGAAGACCACCTGAAAAAGTGCTCAACATCACTAATCATCAGGGAAATGCAAATATGAAACCACAATGAGATACCGCCTCACAGCTGTTAGGATGGCTACTATAAAAAATAATAAGTGTTGGCGAGGATGTGGAAATTTGGAAGCTTTGTGTACAGATGGTGGAAATGTAAAATGGTGTAGCTGCTATAGAAAACAGGGTGGAGGTTCCTCAAAAATTAAAAATAGAACTACCATATGCTCCAGCAATCCCACTTCTGAGTATTTATCCAAAAGATTTGAAAACATGGTCTCGAAGAGATGTGCATTCCCATATTCATTGCAGCATTAGTCACAATAGTGAAGAGGTAGAAACAACTCAAATGTCAGGTCATAGATGAGTGGATAAGAAAATGTGTATATATATATATATATATCATTGTATGTGTGTATATATATGGAATATTATTTAGGTTTAAAAAAGAGGACATCTTATCATATGCAACAACATGGATGAACCTTGAAGATGTTAAGCTAAGTGAAATCAGAAGGACAAATACTGCGTGATACACTTATACAAGGCATCTAGAGTAGGCAAACCCACAGAAGTAGAGAGTAGAAAGGTGGTTGCCTAGAGCTGAGGGGAGGAGGATCTAGAGAGTTGCTGTTCCATGGGTGAAAAGTTTAGTCACACAGGATGACAAAGTTCTAGAGATCTGCTGTACATTGTTATTATAAAGTACCCAGCTCCCTTGGCACATAACACAGGCTTAGAAAGGGTTGCAGGGAAAGGAAGCACGTAAGCCACTATCAGCCTCAATGAGGATTCAGATTTCCCTGAAAAGCCTGGCTCACAATCCCAAAAGCACAGGAAACTGCAAAACAAGGTGGTCTGGGGACCCGAAAGAGCTAAGAGGGGGCATGGGTCATTGGGAAGACCTGGTGCAAACTCAGCCTATGCTAAGATGCCATTTTGTCACTGCAGACCCAACCCAAAGGCTGAGCAAGGTGCGAGGGGAAGTCAACTCAAGGCAGAGCTGAAACTGTGACCTGCAGGGTGAAATGAAAAGCTCACAACTCGAAGTTCACAGTGACAAGCCACAGAAAACTGGACCACTGGCGACTGGGGGAGGCGGGCTCCAGCATCAGGAGAGCACCATGGTGATTGTGAGGAGTTCAAGAGCAGAACCGATGTGGAATGTTCCTCTGCGCCGCCTGCCCACTGCTCAGAGCCCTGGGCTCCCGGTAAAATCAGTGAGCAAACAGGTGGCAGCCTTCCAAGGTGGGTGGTGATCATCAAGGAACTAGTGCCAGTCGTGAAGGAGAATCAACCGCAAAGACAGGAGAAAAAGGCAGATGAGAAAAATGCATGGAAAAAAGAAGGAATTATGTAAGGAAACAGAGGTCACCGAATTACTCTCCAGAGACTCAGATAAAATCCACTTGACATGATCTTCCTTAAATAATCAAACAAGACTCGCAGAGTTTCAAAGAAAAGTCTAAAGCGCCTTGAAGTAGGGGCAAACTGAGCTGAGGCGGGTCAAGACGGAAATGCGAGGCAAAGATAGACTGTGTGGGGAACCGGCTACGACGCACAAACACAGGACGGCTGAACATCCATCAGCCACAAGAGCAAGGAGCCTGAGGGAACCCTCAAAGTTTGATGGGAGATAACAAAGACTTAAGTAATTTTAGAAATAAAACGATCAAATTTTTTGTTCCTATAGGAAAGAATAAAACAATTCTAAAATACCCACTGTGAAATGACTGAAATGCAAGGCTAAAAAAAAGTGACAGAAATATTCAAATGTACATTCAAGAGAAATCTATCCAGTCTCATATAAAGGGACGAAATAGGTTTGGTCTCACCTTTGTCCATAGTGACCTCCTTAGCAGGTGAGGGTGAGAAAATGTCTGCAAAATCCCAAGAGAAAGAATAGCTTACAACTTGTGTTTCTGAACCAAACCAAGTTGTCCATCAGAAGACTACAATTTAAAATCAAGCAAAATCTTAGTGTTACAGCACCCACGTACCTTACAGTAACATCTGCTTAATGAAGTCTAGCCGAGCAAGAGAGAAATCCAAGAAATCAGGAATGAGAAGCTATGATAAAAGAACTAGAAGTATCATGTCAGCAGTGTGAATAAAGAGTCATGAGGAAATTACTGGGAGTTTACCAGATGGTTTAAATCTTAGAAAGGGAAATGTCAAACAAGACGACTAAGAGTGGTCCACCTAGAGCGGAAAGGAGAATTAGGCCGCTTGCACCTTCTCTAAGAGCAAGCCCCCAGTACATGCTTTTGCTGGGTTTAATTATGAAGCTACTTTTTCATTTTTTTAAAACAAATTGAGCGGCAACATTTAGATAATATATTTGACTAAAAGGATTATTTTGTTTTAAATTTAGAAACGACTTCAATTTTAGTTTATGAGAGTTTTTTTTTAAACTTCTGTTATAGTCATCTAACTATAAACTTAAGTTTTATGAAAGTGCCTGTTTAGTATCTTACAGTCTTTGCCATTTTCTTACACAGGCGAGTTACTCATAGATCACTTGACTTAATCGTATGTATGATTTTTATATTATATATAAATGAAACAAAGTGATATCTATACACATATATGTATATATGTGTACATAAATACACACATACGTATATATAAATCGTGTGTTTATGGACATAGATACAGAACTGAAAGATCCATATATTTTTCTACAGCCAGTCAGTACTAGCCAGACGATTCTAGTAATCTTTATATTTTACTTCTAGAAAAAATAAATGTTTCAAAAAGGAACAATGCCTGTATTTAAGAGTGCTTTTCAAGTTAATTCCTATATAGCAACTCACAGACATTTTAATGGTTCCCTTTGTTCAAAATATTATTCCCTTTAAGTACAATTACTTTTCAGGGAGAATATCTACAAAATTTAATGTCAGAAATCTAGGTCTCCTAGTGATTAGTCACAGTGTTGATGTCATTACACCATGGAAGTGAAAACATAAAGCTTTCAATTATTTTCACAATTGATTTCCTTTTAGAAGAAATGAAAGGAAAAATAACAGCCTATGGCAACCCAATTTAAGTAGCAGGTGGGTCAGACACAGCTAACAGGACAGCATGCCCTTCTCAGTCATAGCTACACCTGAAATCTTTCAAAACCAAGAAACCTACGGAAGGGTTCTGCAACATATGTAATTTGTTTTGAAAGGGAATAATCTTAAGAAACTCACTTGCCACTATGTAGCATGGGAAATATACATATTTTTTAAAACACCACCTTTAGAGACGTTGTCCACAAATGTACCTTTGTGAAATGTGTATCTTCAAGGTGAACAATAGCCACTTGAGCTGAATGAACCAAGCAGTATTCTCGTTTTCCTCCTTCTTAACAACAAAACATACCACAGTTGACTGTCTGTTGTCTGTCTTCTTACGGGTAATCGCTGAGCTACTCAGCATTCCAAGGGACTGGATGACAGCTAATCTTAGGTTGACCCTCCTAGAGTAATCAATAATATCTGTGATCTGGCATTCCTTTGTGCCTGCACAGTTCTCTGCCGAGCTCCTGAAGATACTGGAGAAGTGCAGTGCATTTTGGAAACCTTTTTTTTTTTTTTCCAGGAACGCTGACACATGCTTTCATTCATTGTGATATTAAGCCGTGGAGGGACAATCTAGTGAGTGCAGCTGCAAGTGGCAACTTTAAAAAGTGCTCACTGATTCTTGGCCATCCAGCACATCAAATATGGGGTTCTAAGTGCCCTCCCCTTGAATCAGGGATGGCTGTGTCTTCCTGGCAGTAATGATGCCGTGTAGCCATTTAAGACTCTACAGCTTCCACCTGGTTTCTGCAGCTCACATGTTTATCAGGTGCTCCCCCTTGGGTTGCAGTCTGTAGGTAGCCAGCGTCCATTCCATGGGAAGTGCAAATCCTAGGGTGAAAGCACGTTTTGGTTTCTGGTCAACCCTCCCAACTGAGCGCTGGCTTGAGTTGACTCAGTCCAGGTGCCGGGCATGTGAGGGAAAAGCCATCGGGTGAAAAGTGAAGAGCCAGGCCCTGCTGTTCCATTCTCTACCTGTTTGAGGCAGCCCCTCAGAGATGAGCCACCCCCACTGTAACTTGTCTGAATTCCTCCCCTAATAGAATCCATGCTCAAAGTTACGTCTTCCACTACTGAAACTGGCAGTGCCATGTCTACAATTCTGTCTCATGAAATCACCCATGAATTGTCAGGAGGGGATCATCTGTGGAGCTCTGTGGCCCTGTCACCACCCTCCCTCTAAAGAACAAGGCTGTGCCTTCTCTAAGAAACATCAGCAGGAGAATAATCACCAAGAATCTTCAGCCTAACTGGGAACTCCTGCTTAGGGGAAAATGGCCAGTGGCCCGAAGATAAAACATCACAGTGCTGTGATCTGCTCATCAGTGAGACGTCACAATAGGCGATGACCAAAGGGCCTCCAGCAGGTCTGGTGTGGGTGGAGGGGTTACTCCTGGAGTCCAGAAGATGAAGCTGAGCAGCAGCAGGGCTCTCTGGGAGGTGAGGCCCTGACATAGATACAACCCAGGATGTTTCAAATGCCAGGTACCCTTGTGAGTCTGTAACTCACTAGTTAGAGATGGAACAGGAAATAAGGTATGGATTACATTGTGATAGATGAGCTATCAGGCAAAACAATATACATATTCATATTTGTCAATGAAACCAACGTCTTCCTATATGACTTTGTGTGTGTAGAGCATGAACACTTACTTTTCTGTGACTAATGAAGTGGCACATGTGTTTATGTGATCAAATTGCTAATATTCATGGTAATCTATGGTCCTTTATTGACCTTTTTATATTGCTTTCACCTAAGGCCTAATTCTATATCCCATCTTTTTCAAAAACTCTACTTGAATACAACACAATAAAATAAAATAAAACAGGGCATCTTTTCTTTTTAAGAGCACAATTTTAGTCAGGAAAAAAGTCACATTATGTGAAGTATGTTATAAGGTCCTAACCCATGTGCCAAGAACACTGATGACATTAAAAGTTTTCTGTGTGTGACTGTTACACATTAGTACTTCTTAGGCAAATGTGTGTTGTATTGAGAGCACAGTGCTTTATACATATTTGTTTTACAAAAGTAAATACCTTTGAGTGGCCAGATCATTTGATGAGACTTGTTTATAGACAATTTGAGGAAAATGGTTGTCTGTTATCTTTAGTCACTTACAATATCCATTCATATTGTGGCCACTCCACACAACACTATACTCAATGTAAAGAATGGTGTTCTTCAAATAAAGGATATTACCTATATATATGTGACATATGCATAATTAGAAGGCATATGTGTATATAGACACATACACACCCATATGCCTTCTGTTTAATATTATAATTAAACGAATGAGGGTATATGCAGGTGTTCTGTGAATGGCACATTTCCAGAGAAGCTTAACTTACTGCATGGAGAACAGCATCTCTCTACAGCCACTTGTTTTCAGCACCAAAATGAGTAGATAAAGATAGAAAGCCTGGAAAACTTAGAGCTTCTGCTTTGAATTATAGAAAATTAACTCCAAAGGATGGTCATTGCACACATATCTTTAAAACAGCAGAAGGAGCAGGTAACAAATTTCAAAGAATAACCGTATCTTATCAAAAGAAAAACTCATTACCATCTTGTTCAAAAGAATATAAAGCTTGTACTGTGTAACAGGTATTTAAAGTATACGTGGCATTAAGTTATTACATTCTGTTTTCACTGTCTGCTCTCCATGTTTCTCCTACATCTTCAGGAACCATTTCATAATGTCGCTCTTATTACTAGTGTTCATATGTAAAATGCAACGATGGAAACATCATGGACTTTAATGGAAAACTGAGACCCGTGTTTAGACCCGGCTGTGAGACCTGCATTCAGAGCTTTGTTTGCACCGACAAAAATGTTCTGTTATGTTTAATTGAAAACACAGGTAATGTGAAAACTTGCTGTAGTTACTTTGTAAGTGCCAGTATGATAATGTGTTTCATAACGTCAGGGTGACAGTTTGTGTTTCCTGTTTTCCCTCCATATTTATATCTTGCTATATGGTGTGTTGTCTAGGAAGCTGGTGATTAAGAAAAGTAGAAACATAAAAACAATGCCATGCATAATATATAATTTCTGTTTATCTGCAGGAATTCATATATTAGACCAAATAATAGAAGTAAGCATGATAGAGAATAGCTTCAAGTCGGTGTCAAGTACTTCTTTGCCTCTCCTCGTTTGTTTCATTCTTCAATACTACGTATTGTAAATAGCAGTGGCGTGACATTTAAATAGTGTATATGTTTATACTTTTAGTAGAAATGTTGATTTGTGTAGGTTTTACTCTTCTGCCCAATTTGATTTCGAAGATTAAAACCACGGCCCTGGGACAAATCCTCGCTATTTTCAAATCTGGGCTAGAAATGGCCCTGGGAATGGCTTTCTGTGACACAGGTAATGCTGAAGATGCCTGGGGAATCAGAAATGAAGGTTCGGGATGAGGGGAACTGGAGTCGCATTTGGGACTCGCTGCTCCGCTTTGCTGACTGCATTTTCTCTGACCCTCCTTCATAAACTCCCATCTCCAGCTTCATCCTAATCCAACAGATGTTCCCTTTGCTCCTGAATGGGCTTCTGAATCCAGAAATCTTGTCTTTGGATTCTACCAGGGTGTTGCCGGGAACTCAAATACATTCCATTCCTCTCAAAGGTATGCTCAGGTGCCTATGATTAAATTCTCCTTTACAATTAGCCACAGGCAGGAACAAGAAAAAGAGACGAGATAAACGTGCCTCTGAATCGCCTTAACGTCTCACACCCCCAGGGATCTCCCTTTGGATAGTCCTTCATCCGAAATCATGTCTCTAACCCGTTAAATGAAGGTCCTTCCTTTCATGCTAAAATTTTCTGCATGAAAACCCCTTGCATTAATTTTCATAGACATACCCAAGATACTTTAAATATACATATTCTAATGCAAATGGAGTCTATTTTTTGTTCCATTATATTTTTATATAAAACTGCAAATGATTGTAGATATTGGCTATAATTTAGTAGAGGGGGCACTTTGGGGAAGGAACTGCCACTGTGGGAGAAAGACGCACCTGGAAAGAATAGGCATGCCGTGGAGATTTATTGCAGAAAGAAGAGAAACTAACAAACAAAAAAGCAAGCAGTAAAAAAGATCAGTCCTACAAAATCAAAAGTGGGCCCCAGCGTTGACACTCTCCCTGCAAAACAGAATGAGCAGAAACCAAACCGAACCAAACCTTCGAGTGATATACACATTGGTTTTTTAGGATTCATCCATATGGATGCTCCGAAATCTCCGGGATGTGGGGAAAGAGCTCTAAATTAGGTCCAACGGCAAAAATACACTCAGGAGAAATTGTTGCCTTCCGTAAATGTGCTGTCCGTCTAATTCACACGCCTTTGCTGGCGATCTTCTAAGATCCTCCCTTTGCTATTGTGTCTCACTTTGCTGTCTGTCCACTGCTGCTTTGGCCTCCTTTCCATTTCTCTGGGTTCATGTTTTGCTCCAGTTCTGGAAAATCTTTACCATTAAATCTTGGATTGTTGCCTATTTTCCCGATTTGGCTGTTCTTTGTTTTGTGACTGATTAGATGTGTGTAAGATCTTGACCTTCTGTAGTTCATGTATTTTTAGCCATTTTCGTATTTTTCCCCGTAAGTGGCATTTTTGCATATTTTCCAGTCTATTTTTATAAACTATGGATAAACTGTTACCGACCTTCTGGATTTTAAATTCAAAGATTTTCTATTTCTAAAATTTCAATTTTGTTCTTTTTCACAACGTGCTTGATTACTTTTGATAGTCTCATGCCCTGTGATGAATTTTCCATTACTCTTTTAATGTTTTTAAGCATTTCAGACCTGGTTTTTATACTCTTTGTATGATAATCCCAACAGTACGGCTTTGGGGTCCTGAATCCTTTTCGTTTGTCACTCTGAGAAGCCTCTTCTCTTTGATTTTGGTGATTTATTTTGCGATCTTATAGTTGATCCAACATCATTTTTGGCATCTGCACCCTAAATGGGAATGGCTTTCTGCTGGAGACATTTGCTTTTGCTTCTGCTGGGAGCCAAGATAAATACTGACCTGGGGCAGGTTTGCTCTTTGCCAAGAGTTTTGCCTCACGCAGGATTCTCAGGTCATTGCTCCCTCACCTTGTTTGGCACACCCCACCGGGAATCCCCTGATTCCTTCTACTGTCTGGCTTTCAAATCTGAAAATAGCCAAACAAAATCAAACATTTGACTTTGCTCACTGCCTACATTTTTGGTTTTAATTTATTGGATTTTGTTTATATTTTTTGTTGTTTTGGCTTAGCATTGTTTGGGGTTCTTGGAATTTTCTTTCTGTTTTTAAAATAAAATAAAATTTTATTTTATTTGGTAAGAACACATAGTTTGAGATCTACCCTCCACAAAATTTTAAGTGTACATTATAGCATTGTTGATTCCAAGTATGTTGTACTGCAGATCTCTAGAATTTATTCATCTTGCTTAACTGAATCTTTATTCCCACTGATTCATAACTCCCACTGCCCACTGCTCTCTGTCCTGGCAACCAGCATTCTAATCTTGGATTCCATGATTTTGACTACTGTAGATTCCACATATAAGGGGGTCATGCAGTATTTCTTTGTATGACTCATTTATTTCATTTAGTATAGTGTCTTCAAGGTTCATGCGTGTTGTCCCATATTGCAGAATTGCCTTCTTTCTAAATGCTGAATAGTATTCCGTTGTATGTATATACCACATTTGCTTATTCATATGTCTATGCACATTTAGGTTGTTTCCACACCTTGCGTATTGTGAATACTGCTGCAATGAACACAAGTGTGCAAATATCTCTTCGATATCCTAATTTCAATTCTTTTGGATAAATACCTTGGGATTTTTTTCACTGATTAGGAAATCTACCAGTTCTTCAAAGGCATGCTTATAGAAATTTATGCAAGGCTCAGGTGTACTAGAGTCCTTCAGTGTATTATTCAAAATACTGCGAGGATGATCTTTCAAAAAAACAGACCTGATGTCGAGACTCATATTATCTCCTGGTTCTGCTCTGCTCACAGAACACAAGTCAAACTCCTTGCTATCACTCACAAGGGGCTCTGTGATTTTTCCCTCCCATATATCTCTAGTCTTGTACTCTGCCCCTACGTCCACCCTACACTCTAGTCTATAGAAATCTATAATCTATTAATCTATAATCTATTATAGAAACCTATAATGTACATTTCACATCAACATATCTTCTTAAGCCTCTCTTTATCAATCTTTTAAATCTCTGTTAAACTTTGATATAGAAGCCTCAAACCCATTCTTTCTATCTTGTGGACACACAGATAAACCAACATTTGTCATCCCCTCTTACAACTAGGTGTGACCCATGGTTGAAGTCTATCCAATGACATATGGATGAATACTACTTACAGGATTAATCAATAAATACCTCTGATATGATCCTACACATTCTTTCTCTTTCCTTACCTGTGAGTTGAAACTATGTTCATTAAGGTCTGGATGCTGGAGGCTGGATGATAGGCAGAAGAATAAATGTTATGTATTTAAGATTAGATTTCCCAAAGATTCACCCCTTGTAGCATCTTCTCGGTCACATAATTCTCTGAAAATCATTGAAGCCATCATACTTCAAAAGCATCACTCTGGCCTTAAAGTGGAGAATTGAGGGGAGAGAGAAAATTTAGAGAGAACAGCTCCTTTGTATTGAGACGATGTTTAATAAGCAGTGAGGAAGGATGTCTTTTGTATGAGAAACAGTAGAACTGAATTATGTTCATTTCAGTTGAGAACTGGTGGGGCTTCTCTTCAACTAAAAAGTGACCTAAAGTAGTTGAAATAACAACTCTTTGGACACTCTTGAGATGCAATGATGTGTGCTTTCTGTTAATTATTAATAGTTAAAGGATATCAGAGTTCTCTTTCTGGAGTGCTTCTCTATGTAAGGGCTGTGTACTATATCCACCATAATGACTAAGAGATCTCTGGGCTTCACAGATTTACAATTCACAATCTGTAGGAGGAAAGCCTGATTGCTCTTTAAAGGCTCAGACAATTCTTACATGTTCTGCACTTAGCCAACTACTGACCTAGCAAAATACCTGACACCCGTCATTCATTAAACCACTACCACCATGACTACCATCGTCATTATAATCATCCTCATCATCATATCATCATATGTGACATTATTAGCCAAATGAGTATTGGACGAAAGAGTTCATTTTAAACAATGATAAATCTTACTTATCTTGGCAATTATGCTATGCAACTTGACATGTTATTTTGAAATGTCCCTTTAGTGTTGATTTTTCACCTATGAGACAGGTAGCTCTTGTCCATTGAAATAGGCCAGTAGGCAGTGGAAAGCTTAAAATCGTAGGACTACAGAGCATTAAGTGAACTTAATGATTAGTCTAATTTTGTCCCATTAAACGTTTATAGGAAATTAAATTAATAGCAAAGTTAAATGATTCACCCTACATCACTAAGATATAAAGAGGTACTTAATTCCATGTCTTTTGATGCACTTCCATTGCTTTGCCTACTAAACCATGTTCAATGAGTTACATTTAAATTACAGTCACCTACAGTAGACTACATACAAAGCATCAAATAAAAGTTATATAAAAATTTATCTTTCAAAGACACCATTCAGAAAATTCTCCTGAAAGATGAGTTAATCTGCTTGGGAAACTTCCCTGACCTGCCTCCCTTCATAGGAGCTGCTCCTGAGTTCACAGTCCTGAAGTTAGTGATCACTTATCTTTGCAGCATAAGCCGATTAAAAAATGAGCTCTTTGTTGCTAACTTCTCTCTCACCACTCCTGTAGAATGTTCAATCAGCAGTGATCAAAAACTGAGATTTTAGTATGACTCACATGCACAGTTTTGTGTGTAAGATTCCATCTTATTAGAGCTTAACACAAAGTGGTTTTTGATGTTAGAATCTATCAAAATCAGAAAAGTAGATATCTTCTCTCCTTTTGTACGTACTTATATTAAGGGAACTGGTATGTCTGTGATATCGGCACGATCAGACACTGACAGCATCCTGGGCTGTAGCACAAAGAATTTCCCAAGAGCTACTTTCCTGAGAATGTTCATTTCAGTTATTTCCAAATTAAAATCATGATGTCATAAGGGATATTGGCATGGAAAAATTAAATAAGTTGCAATAGAGGGCCAACTTTGAAAAAAAGTCATTATTCCCAAAGTCGTATTTTCTTTGCATCAAGGAAGATTTGATGAACATGGATCAATATTTATTGAGTACTATGTTAGGTTGCTAAGGCTGCTGTAACAAGATATCATGGACTAGGTGGCTAAGAAAACCAAATTTATTCTCTCACAGTCCTGGAGGTTGCTAGTCTGAGATCAAGGTTGGATTGGCTTCTCTTGAGGCCTCTCTCCTTGGCTTGTAGCTGCTAATCTTCACCCTGTGTCCTCATCTGGTCTTCCCTCTGTGCCTGTCTGTGTCCTACTCTCTTCCTCTCCTAAAGACACTAGTCATACTGGATGAGGGCCCACACGAATGCCCTCATCTTAACCTAATCACCTCTTTAAAGCCCCTATCTCCAAATACAGTTACACTCCAAGGTACTGGGGGTCAGGACTTCAAGATATGAATTTTGAGGGGACACAATTCAGCCCATAACAAGTACTGACTTATATTGGTTATGTTCTGAGTCAGTTTACAGGCTAGTGATAAGCAGGTCACCACCCTTATGAAATTTACATTCCGATAGAAGAGGATGAAAGTCAACAAACTGTGTGCAGGCCTGAGGCTTTACAGTGCTGCAAAGAAAACAAAGCAGATGTGTGTGATAAAGCATAATTTAGGAGAGAGCTGATAAAATACATAAGATGGTTAGCAAAGGATCCGATGTCTGAGAACGGGACATGTGAGCTGAGCCCCAAAGCAAGAGATGGGCTAGGCATGCAGAGTCCTAGCAGAGGAGTATAATAGGGAAAGGAAAAAAACATTTGAAAAATGGAAAAAAAGTCGTGCTCCAGGGGTAGTGTGGGATGTGTTAAGTTCTTTGGCTGAACAATAAACTGGCTGATAGAGTCATTTACCAAGATAGGAAAACCCAGGGAAAGAGACACTTTGTGGAAGGGTAGGGGCAATGAATCAAGATTTCTGTTTTGAAAGATAATTTTGAGTTGATGATATCACGTAAGTTTTAGTGTGTGACAATTAATTAGATATTGTTTCATAATATAGCAGAATGTTCAGAGTTCAACTTTGTTGCATTATCTGCTGTTCAAGGATTACAATATTGAATGACACCAATTATTATCTTCAGGCAATTATTCTCAGAAATAGTACCACAGTCCAATTTTCATTTCTAACAAAACATGAACAGCATTAAAAACCAAAATAAAATAATTGTTCCCAATACTAGAAGAAAAGACAATTATGTGATGTGATAGAAATATTAGCTAATGCTACAATACCCATCATTTTGCAATACAAATGTATCAAATCAGTATGTTATACAGCTTAAACTTACACAATGTTGTATATCAAATATATTTCAAAAAAAAAAAGAATTGCAGCTATTTCCTGAGGGGAAGAAAAAGAATATATAGTCTCTGGAAATGTGTATGAATATAATAAAATTCAAATGTAAGACAATGATAAGGAAATATGAAAGGGAAGCCGAAATTGGAATTGTACTATCACTCTTTTGAGCATTGGGTTACTTTTGACCTACTGTGTTCTTCCTCTGCCTTACTTTAAATTATAAATGATTTGGCTGCACTTTTTTCTAGTTTCTGGTGTTGCAAGTGACATGAGAACTTCATGTTATGATAGCAGATGTTCTCGAGATGTTTAGTTCTTGTAACATTTTAAATGTGTACCTCAGCAAAAATGTCATAATGTCTTCTGTACCCAAATTTCTTGGAAGCATGAGAAGCACAGTTGGGAATTAAAACATCCACCAGGAGTCCATTCATTCATTGATTCATTCACGTATTTAGCAAATATTTATTGAGAACCAACTATATTTGTTAGTAAGTTAAGATAATCATAATTAAAAACAATAATAATATCCTGGTCATTGCAATAAATCTAAAAATCCCAAAGCCTGTTCCACTGTCTCAACTTCTGCACAGTCTTGTTTTAATCAATAAGGTTGTAGAATTCTTAAAGTTGACATGCATATTGTCCATATTACAGTGTTTAGTACATTGCAAATAGTAAGTAGTGTGTAATGAATTGAGCGATCCCATAATGCTCAATGATCTTGGGATTTTATATAATTATTCTCTTCTTCTTGTACTTATTTGAACTACCTCATCCTAACATAACCACTACCTTGAAGATCTCATTTTAAAAAAAAATATTTATTTAAAGAAAGTTTAAACAATCATTATTAACTGTTAAATTCCTATCATCATTTTTATTGAATGAATTTTAACAATATCCCATATTAAATACAACAATCTGCCAATTTTTCAACACATGAATCATTCTTTTAAATGTTTTAATGAATAAATATAAGAAATGGATATTTCTGCTGAATATGCCAGTAAGAATGGAATCTTGAAAATAAATACCGTACAGACGTTTTCACAAAGAAGATATACAGATGGCCAATAGATACATGAAAAGATGTTCAACATCACTAATTATTAGGGAAATGCAAATCAAAACTACAATGAGATATCACCTCATGCCTGTCAGAATGTCTATAATTACCAAGACAAGAAATTACAAGTGTTGGAGAGGATGTGGAGAAAGGGAACCCTAATACACCGCTGGTGGAAATGCAAACTGGTGCAGCCACTATGGAAAACAGTATGGAGGTTTCTCAAAAACTTAAAAATAGAAATACCATATGATCCAGCTATTCAACTTCTGGTTATTTATCCCAAGAACATAAAAACGCTAATTCAAAAAGATATATGCATCCCTATGTTCATCGCAGCATTATTCACAATAGCCAAGACATGAAAGCAACCCAAGTGCCCACCAAGGGATGAATGAATAAAGATGTGGTGTATATATACAATGGAATACTACTCAGCCATAAAAAAGACGAAATAGTGCCATTTGCAGCAGCATGGATGGACCTGGAGGGTATGATGCTAAGCAAAATGGGTCAGACAGAGAAAGACAAATACCATATGATTTCACTCATATTTGGAAGATAAATCAACAAACAAACACATAGATAAGGGAAACAGATGGTGGTTACCAGAGAGGAAGAGGGTGGGGGGAGGGCAAAAGGGGTAAAGGGGCACATGTGTATGGTGACAGGTGAAAACTAGACTGTTGGTGGTGAATATGATGCAGTCTATACAGAAACTGCAATATAGTGATCTACACCTGAAAATACACAATGTTATAAGTCAATGTGACCTCAGTAAAATTAAAAAAAAAGAAAGAAAATAAGCATGGGTTTATTTTTTTCCAACTAACTCTCAGAATGATAACTAAGTTGTCCTGATTTTACAATTATACATCAAAAGGGGGAAACAGTCTCAAAGTCTTTTATTTAAAGAAGCTTCATCTTCAAGTAGCATACAGAATGTTTGTACTACCACAATGCTAAATTGATGACCTTGGGCAAGTCCTTTTTCTTTTAAATGCCTCATTTGTCTAGAAAATAAATGGTCTCAGTGGCTGCTTTCAGTACAATGCCGCCTCGCTCCATGCAAAAGGGGAAGAAACCTAATGGACCCGGTAAGATAGTATTTATTTCAGGAACTAAAAGCAGCTGGGCGTGAATATAATGTTCCTGCGTTAACATTTTATTATCTGCACACACCAAGTTGCTTCAGGTGTCTGTCAATTACAGAATCTGGAGGTTAATGAAACAATACTCATGCAAGGCTGGGAATTCTCCAGTTTAATTATAGCATTAAAATATTAATGTGAGAAATAGTTACCCTCCTTTGTTTAACAGATCATTCTTTCAACACAGGTGGTTATTATTATTTTCTATTTTCATTTTTAGCAACTCAGTTTATAGAGTGAGAATAGATTGGCAAGTAGCATCCATTGGTTGAATGCCTATGTCGTAAGGAACGGTACAATGAAGTAGGTGTCACGACTCTGTTTGCATAACTTGTCCAAGAGTCAGATCGTCCATGAGTTTTTGAATAAAAATCACCTTTATGAAAATAAATCTTAAATTCTTATCTCAAATATGAAATTCTATATCTATAATGCAGGCATAGATTTCTTACAAGCCTTTAATTTATCCATGTATCAGATTGCCATGTTCTCTATAATTGAGTGGATGGTTACCTAATACAGAGTTGCTGATGATTACCCAATCCATTCTGGAAAATCAGCCTCATGGTTTGTAATGATACATCATACATCCATATAACTATAGATTCCTATATTAAAGTAGACAGGAAGATAATGCATGACATTACTCCAAATCCATGGCTCAATCCTTAAAACATATTCTAATTTACCGACAAAGAATTAAATATGCAAAATCATACATACTTTTAGCTAGATTATCACTCCTAATATTTAAAATAAGTTTATGTTCATGTTTTCTACATGAGAAATTTTAGATAAAGCTTTTCTAGTCCCAACTGTTTTTACATTTGAATTGAAATATCATTTTTAAATCTGCACATGGCAATTATTCAATAGGGGTGTTAATTACCTGTCTTAAATTTTTACAAATAGTGGTTACTTCTCTATTTTCAAAACTTCCTAGCCATTCATTAATACCAGTTACTGGGGCCAGCCCCATGGCGTAGTGGTTGAGTTCAGTGTGCTCCACTTCAGCAGCCCAAGGTCACAGGTTCTGATCCCAGGCATGGACCTACACCACTCATCAGCCATGCTGTGACGGCAATTCATGTATAAAGTGGAGGAAGACGGACACAAATGTTAGCTCACGGCTAATCTTCCTTAAGCAAAAAAAAAAGAAGATTGACAACATATGTTAGTTCAGGGCTAATTCTTCTCATCAAAAAGAAATAAAATAAATAAATACCAGTTACTAAATTCAAAGATGTGCTACTATCTTCCTGCACAATTAGTGCTCCATTAATGCAGAGAATTTATGAGTATGCCTGTGTGCCCACATACTTTAACCTTGAGTGTAGTTTCTGAATTTGTAAACAATTCTAAGTTAAATCTTCCCGTTACTTCAATTGGATGATTTTTATCACAATTGAAGCAGTGTCTAATTACCTTTATCCCAGAATAAGGCAGGTGGACAGGTAAAGCTATCTCCCCACAATTTCCTCACTCTTAAGTTTGTTCATGTTCGGCGTGAAGAGTATGCATGTGAGCATATTAAGAATGATATTCACCCAGCTGTCCACAGTTCTATCCTATGCCATGTGCACTGCCTATATTTTATTAAAGCAGAGGGTGAGAAACTTGAATTAACTTAGCAAATGCACTTTAAATAAAAATGCATGGTATTTTGTAAGATGGTGTGACTAAACCAGCAACCTATAATCCAAATTCTCCCTCTTCAGTTCTGCGCATTTCTTAAAATACTTTCCTTTCTTCATCTGGTTAATGTCTACCCAACACATTTGGTCTCAAATTTGATGGACCTTTCTAGAGAGAACCTTGCCACGTCTGTTTAAGATTTTCCTTCTCTTATCTACAGTATATTTTATTTATCCCTTTGTACATACTCTCTCTGTTTCAGTAGAACCCACTAGAACAATGGTTCTCAGACTTTAGAGTAGGTAAGAATGCTATGGAAAGCTTGTTAAAACACTGATTCCTGCAAAAGGTTCTGGTTCAGAAAGGAATCCACTCATTTTAATTTCTGATCCATCCCCAGCTGAATTCATCTGCCCAACTGCAGGACCCACTTGGATTAACACAGCACTACAACAGAATGAGGGCCGGGTCACACGTTTCTTATTAAAAATTTCATCCCTAGACATTATTACTATGGCAAATACCACACATATTAGCTTATTCATGTAGCTTAGCTACACGAGTATATCAACTGGTTAAATATATGCACACTGAGTAAAAGTTAGCTTGAGTTGGCCTACTTCTTCTTTCCACTCACATTGTTATTTGCACGTTTGGCTCATGATAAAATGGAAGCATTTACAATAAACTTGGAAAGATGAAGACAGAAAAGCAAAAACAAGGAGTAAATATGCTAAAAAAATACAATGTGTCTTTATTCTATCATATCCTTTCTCACTGAGATTTTCAAGTTATCATTAAAAAAAGAACAAGATGGAATCTTTATGACTTTGATATTCCACTTGTGATTCTGTAGGGCAAAGAAAGTTATTTCTGTATATCCTTAGGCATTCTTTGTGAAAAATCATTTTCTTAACCTTTTTCTGAAGCTAAGGATTTTGACATGATATGTATATTGATGGGGCATGACATTAAATAAAGTCAGGATATTCACCCATTTGAAAGGTTTCAAAGGCTATAAAAAATATAGGATTTATTTGCATATCTTATTTTTGATAACCTAGAGTTACTAATATCCTTTCATTAGTATTAACTTTTCTCCACTAAGTGTAGAAACATTTATTGAAATCTAGTTTTCAAGGATTTAACATTCTGAGTTGTGTGTATTAAATAAATAAACAACAGAAACAACAAGGACCGTGTCTGTCTGGCATGGCATTTGGCCAGGTTCACACTTTCTTCATGGTTGACCATAGAAAAAGATCAACCTGTAGCCACAAAGATCTCCCAGATCTGCCTTGAGGAAGTAAAAATGGCCAATGTGACTCCTATACACATAACACAAACACACACATTCATGGGTGTACCATCTCCTGATTTATCAGTGATAACAGTTTGTGCTAATAAATTTATTAAATCAAAGGAAAGTTTTGGTCAGCTGAATGTTTGAATTGAATCTACTAAGCAGACAGTGGGGGGTGGGGGGATGCGTTCCTCAGAGATTTTGTGAATGTGGCTGGAATGTATCGTGGCGCCCTATTTTTTGTATATACTTTCGATCAGTACATTCCAATAAAGTAGTTTCATAGGCCACCATCAGTGGTAGATCAATGTCTTTCAAACATTGGTAATAAAATCACAATGGCAATTAGGACCTGGCTGTATTACTCTGCTCTGGCTGCCTTAACAAAGGACCACAGACTGGGAGGCTTAAAGAGTAGAAGTTTATTTTACAGTCCTGGAGACTGAAAGCCTGGGATCAAGGTGTCTCAGGGTTGCTTTCTCCTGAGGCCTTTCTCCTTGGCATGTAAACACCTTCTTCTCCCTGTGTCCTCACGGTGTGTGTCTGTGTCCTCATCTCTTCTTATAAGGACACCAGTCCTATTGGATTAGGACCCCCCTAATCACCTCATTTTATCTTAATCACCTCTTTAAAGACTCATCTCCAATCACAGTCACATTCAGAGGTACTGGGGGCTTGAGATTCAACATGTGAATTTGGGGGGACACAACTCGGCCCATAACACCGGCCACGTGGACATGGAGGTGAACTAAAGCAGACCAGTTGGTACAAGCAGACATTTCTGTCAAACGATTTGCAATAGCCATAGCACTGGTTACAATGCACACTATAAATTGTATTCTCTCAATTTTCCCCATTTTATTCACTTGCAATAAATAAAGTTTAACAGCAGTCTTCATTTATTTTCATGATTTTGACAATAATATTTCCTCCTCCATCCCATCTGTTTCCATATTTTTTGCCCACATCCTCCCCACTTTCAGCATTTACTACCTGCAGAGTGTGATTGGAATATAAAGCCTTCCTAACGTGTATAAAAGACCCACCTCATCCGCTTGCCTTTCAATCCTCTACCATCTGCCAAGATGCCCAGTTTGGAACTTCTGTTGCTGAGAGTCAGAAAGTTTAATAAAGGTAGCGTGTGTTAGACCCATATAACTTCCTACAGTTTCCATTTTTCTTTCAATTCTGCAACAAACTGTTGCAAATTGCATAATAAAAGTGAAAACATTGTCACATTTCTATTTCCAAGTATAACAAGTTCAGCGAGATCAAGCCAGGACTGGGAGAAGGGATTGTTCGGTGAGAACTACTTTCTAACTCCAAGTAACAGGTTATAAATGGAGACCTTGGAGGCAAATTGTTTTGAATTATTTAAATATCACAATTAACAAACCCAATATCATGTGCTATTCAACATTTTTCATGAAATATAACTTGGGAAATAAGGAATACATGTATTCTCATTAAAAATTTTTATCATGTTGGCTTTTAAGTTTAAAGATTTTATTTTTCCTTTTTCTTGCCAAAGCGCCCGAGTACGTAGTTGTATATTTTTAGTTGTGGGTCCTTCTGGTTGTGGCATGTGGGACACCACCTCAGCATGGCCTGATGAGCAGTGCCATGTCTGCGCCCAGGATCCGAACCAGCGAAACCCTGGGCAGCCAAAGCGGAGCGCGCGAACTTAACCACTTGGCCACGGGACCGGCCTCTATCATATTGGCTTTTAATATAATAAACATATGTCATGGACATACTTTTTGCTTCTTTGTTACCACGGAAAACCCAATGATGTCGATTCCAGTTACATACATCATGATATCCTGAAATCTACGCAGTTTCTAAAGTTGTCCATCGCTTTCATCTTTTAAACTTTAGAGAGAAAATGAAAATGGTCACTGTCAATCATTTGGCTACTCACCGTTAAGTATCATTATTCAAGTTTTCTCTTTCCCTAGAATACAGAAGCTGAACATGTAGAAGTCACCAAATTATTAGTGAAAATCCAGGGAGTCTGTATGTCTGCTGTTTGCACATCTCAGCATCAGTAGGCAGAGGAACAGCCTCAGTTCACCTTCAGTCATTAACCAGAGAGTTGCTATTGTAAATTTTCCTGAAGGATCCTAAGTAGCTTGTCCAGAAATTCCTTTCAGATGTGTAAAATCCAAAATGTTCAAGCAATGTATTTGAATGCAATAGTCTGAGTATGTGTAATAAAATCTCCACTAAAAAAAAAGAAATCTATACTTATTTAATAAACACTTTTATAACTTGCTTACAGTAGAGGTTGAAAATGAATGCTTTAGTGAAAAACGCAGGGTCGGTAAGCGAAGCCCAGCAGGGCCTGTGTTGAGGAGGAAGGAGAAGGAACTTACACACTGAAAAGTTTGTTTGGAAGTAAACAAGGAAGTGGGCATTGCTTTATGAAGAATTGCCCTGAGAAGTATAATGTAGACTCCCAATTTTGGCACCCCGTGAAATTTTCAGCCATTTTTTCCTTTCTTGCCAAAGCATTATGGGTTTGTCTCTGCTGTAGGGAAGTTGAAAAGTTCTGAATCTGGCCTCTTCGGCTGGCTGAGAGCAGGAGAGGCGAGTGTCCATGTACGTGCTGCGTGCATTTTTGAGTCTTGCCCAGAAGAGTCACTACTTCCTGGAATTCTTAATATGTCCAATAGCTCTGCCAACTTAAGAACCAGAGGGCCACTGAGAGCAGGAAAGGCTTTGACTTGCTCATTTAATTATAGACTGTTTTTATACCTGTGCAGCCTTCAGTAGGTGGCATTTTTTGTCATTTTATAATTGCTTTTTAAAATCCATATAGCTAAAAGCAACCACAGGAAAAATGAACCATTTCAATTTTTGTTTTAAAAAATAATCTTTTGGTACCTTAATGATCTCTGACCCATGTTGATAAAATTTAAATGCCCTCAACTTTTTCTGTACTTTTTTCTTGTTCTTATCTCTGCCCCATAAAAAATCTATAATATTGTTAATTATTTTAGAGCCTCTTGCTATGGTGTAGAACCCACTCTTGTCTTCTTGGGTCCTTATGACAGTCAAACACATTAGACAGGATAGATGTCACTCAGTGCCAAGTGTTTGGCTACCTAAAGGGCAAGCAACAGACGGCGTGCAGAGAACCAGCATAGCACATGTCTCATGACCCCCCAGCACAGCTTCCAATGTCCTCATCATTCCACACTTGGGACGTGTGTTTTCACAAAGGACCGTGTTGAACGTGAAAGGACAACCTCATTTCAGGTTAAGAATCAGCTGGGGGTTACTTCCATCTTTTATGTCTACATGGTCCTGGAGTCCTTTCAGGTGTTAAGGGATAGCCTCCAATTGTAGGGTCAACGCATCCATGCCAACTACTCATGGTTTGATCTCATCAATGAGGCATGGGTGCTTTCTCCATTGTCCTCAGCTGGACTCTCATTTATCTTGGATTCATTATATGTAAAAACCAAACAGTTCCTGGAATTAACGATGCAAGAAAAATGGACCTTCCTCCATGAAATTAGAGGAAAAGCTGCAGAACCACCTGCTAAACAGTCTTCCACATAGTAAAAGTAAAAGAAGGAGGAGAAGGAAGAGGAGAGGAGGAGAGAGTAAGCCTCTCCATGCTTCCTAAGTGATGATGACTAACGACGATGATGTTGTCTTCATGCAATTTTTCAAGATGACGCTGGTTTGAAGGCGTAATTATGACACACTAGCATACGGTTTTAAGCAGTATTTACCAAATCTGTCGGTTCTATGCAAAGCATTGGAAATATAATGATGAGTAAGAGAAACTCCCTAACTTCAAAAAACTATCACTGTTGGGGCTGGCCCCGTGGCTGAGTGGTTAAGTTCGCGTGCTCCGCTGCAGGCGGCCCAGTGTTTTGTTGGTTCGAATCCTGGGCGCGGATATGGCACTGCTCATCAGACCACGCTGAGGCAGCGTCCCACATGCCACAACTAGAAGGACCCACAACGAAGAATATACAACTATGTACGGGGGGCTTCGGGGAGAAAAAGGAAAAAATAAAATCTTAAAAAAAAAAGCTATCACTGCTCACTCAAATGGAATCTTTTAACTCTCTGTGTCTCTCTGTCTTACACACACACACATACATGCACACACACGCACACATGCTCACACATATGCACACATTTCAGAATAATTCTCATTCTCTGGCTGAAAACATTCCAAAATCACGTCTTGGAGAAGCTTTACCTCCAACATGGGAGAATAAATTGAATAGCTCACTAGGATGACTAAGTTCAAATATGGTTATATTATAATGTTGTCAAGACTTACATAATTCCGTAAATGATATCACAGACCAAAATGCAAGACAGCCTGTCTGTACTAAATTAGAAAGCTTAATGTCCTTTTTCAGTAACAAAATGAACTTGATATGTCCCCTGATGTATAAAGCATTAAGAGGCTTGTATATAAAAATATGTGACATGAAATAAAACTAACTGAAAGAGGTAAACAAAATGGAAAGTTAATCAAAATATTTACAGGTTGTGAAGTGACCAGCAAGCTGTCACAATGAATATCCAAGTAAAAGTCAAAGAGGATTGTGGGTATTAAAAAGGTAATAAAAGATTCCACAACGTTTAACTTGAAAGAACCCTGTATTGCACAATAAAAGAAGGTTACATAAGCAATTAAAGTTACAAAATAACCTTCACATTGTATTGAGAGAAACTGGCAGTTTCCTACAATGCGACAAACGCATATACCCAAGACCAAGCAGACCTGCTCCTAAAAATTTACCCAAGAAATATGAAAATATATCCACAATATATTTGTACAAGAATGCTCATAGCAAATTTATTAATAAGAGCCCAATATTGGCAACAGTCTAGGTTTTTCATTAATAGGGAAATGAATGAAAGAAGGGTGATATATTTATAAAATGGACTACTATTTCGTGATGAAAAGATATGGACTCCCGATACACAATAACATAGATGAATCTTTAAAAAAAGCTGAAAAAAGAAGACAGATACAAAAACACAAACTGTCTATTTCCATTTATATGAAATTTGAGAAAAAGCAAAATATACCTACGGTGAAAAAAAATCAGAACTCTCACCTATCTGAGTGGAGGTGTGAATTGATTGGGAATTTCGTGAAGGAGCTGAGTGAGGGTGAGTGCTGCCTCTTGACAGAGGTTTCGGTTACACAGGTGTGTGCCTTTGTCAAGACTCACAGACGGGTGCCCTCAGGTTTGCGCACTTCACTTAGGTATGCACATTTTAGTTGGAATAAAACAAAAAGAACCACAAACAAATTTCAGTAATATGCCTGCTAAAGTATTTAGCAATAATAAATAATAAATAAATAAATTTAAATAATTTAAATTAAATAAATATATTTTAAAATATGTGTATATACGTATATATATACACGTATGAGATACGCTCAGATTTGATTGTCTAGGGCATTGAATCAGGTGTCAACGATGGAATTCCTTTCAATTAATTCAATGATTTTTAAAAATTAGAATATTTTTAATTAGCTCATAAAATAACATTAGGGCTGAACCTTCTTAAATGCTGCTGTTGCTAATTGTATTTAGTTTTTCTTGTGTTATATGATAATCCCTATATTCAGTCCTCCAAAATATTCTGGTTTTCTGTGACGTCCATTTTCCTATTCACTTACATTTATAGGCACTTATTTAAAATATTGTATTTAAAAATGGCCTTCTCTAAACACAGCTCCTAAACATTTTAAATTATGTCTTTAAAGCTCCAATCTGTGCATGTTATTTATTCGATCTCAGTAGGAAGCACTGGCTCTTGTGTTGGTCTCCTTTCTTCAAGCTGCAACTTCTTGTTGCACAGCTTCACCTTCCTTTGCTTCATTAAACCAGTGATTGCAGACTTTCTTCACTACATTTTTTTGTTCAAACTCTTGGTATCTTTGAGGCTTTGTAGATTTTGCCTCAGAATCCATGAGCAACCTCAGGAGTGAAGTAGGAGAAAGATAGGCATCTTGATTATATCTTTGTTTTCTGCAAATGCATATTTTATGTTTAAAATCCATTTAACATTGATCCATCTTTGGTTGGGCTATGAATAAAATGTGGAGCAAACATTCTGAACAATCAATTTCACTGAAACTCACATATTCTTTTGGGAAGCAAATGAATATAAACTCAAACAGACTAGTGTCTTTAAAGGTAGATTCAAGTATTTGATGTCCATAATTTTACTTCCTACGTTCATACAGAGAACTTTGTAATTATATCTTGAAACATGTAAAGTAGAAGAGGAACATGTTTTTCCTTTAAAAAATATGTAAGGAAACCAAATTTATTATAATTAACCATGTCACTATCCATATGTCTATTATGAAAGTCACAACTTCTTACCAGAGATATTGATCCTTATTCAGTTTCCACTTTTCGTAGATGTAATCAACAGCTTTTTCATGACGGTTATTTATTGAAGGACTGTGGTATCTGACTTAAGATTACCTTTTTGGTGTTTGTCAAGATGAACTAATAAGGGCTACCTTGTGTCTGAAATACAAATGAAGGCCCGTAGTCCTCCAAAGTCAGAATACCACATTTGTTACGACGAAGAATATGCCAGAGACTATGCATTTATTGCTACTTGAAAATTTAAATGAATAAAAGCTAAAAAGAATTACTTTCAATATCACAGGGGGCTTCAGGTACTCATCTATGGATCAAAGAAATAAAACATGATTCCAGAGTAAGGGATCACACCAGATCATGGACACAAAGACTTTGCTTTCCTCATGTAAATATTGGAAATTCTTATTTTAAATAGAGACATCTTAATCTGAGAGGCAAAATAATCATGCAAAATTTAGCATGCCAAAACCTTCAACAATTTGATTTTTTCCAAAAATATTATAATATTCAGATCTTCCAACCTGAGTTTCTACAGAATACTTGATTTTCTATTTTGTTATTTATTTATTTATTTTTTTTGCTGAGGAAGATTTGCCCTGAACTAACATCTATTGCCAATCTTCCTCTTTTTGTTTTGCTTAAGAAGGATTAGCCCTGAGCTAACATCTGTGCGAGTCTTCCTCTATTTTGTACATGGAATACTCCCACAGCATGGCTGATGAGTGGCATGGGTCCACATCCAGGATCCAAACCAGGGAACCTGGGCCGCTGAAGTGGAGCACACCGAAATTTAACCACTAGGCCATGGGGCTGGCCCCTAGTATACATGAATATTTTTTAAAATGAGGAAAACTCTCCATTACTATGGGATAAATTACCAATAAAGACTCTTTAAAAAATATGAAACTAAATTCTTTGACAACTGTTGGCAAGAATACTATGTAATCTTCAATGTAATTGTGAGAATCACAGTTAATATTGACATAGTCTTAAATGTGAATATATCATGTCACAATGTATAATTTTTATGCAAAGGGAGGAATGGAAACACAATAAAACAATAGCAGGAGCAAGAACAAGAACAAACAAATCAATAGTGGGTGGGAATTTGGAAATGATCAAGGAATTGATGCTGTTCAAAATTTTAGGACTAAAAGTTGATTCAGATGTATCATCATTGAGACAGAACAATACTCCAGCGTGGAATTCTTTTAACCTGTATTCAAATCCAGCCTTAAAACCTTCTAGGCAGGTGGAATGGGATAAGTTTTAGCCTTCTGTCAGCATATTACAGGTTATAGCACTTGCTCCAACAATGGTTGTGGAAATCAATTTAGATTAATTGTACAGAATGTTCATTAAAGAGCCTGACATACAGTATGCCTTCAATAAATGGAGGTTGTAAATGGAATGCAGACAGTCAATGTATATTCACCAATGTTATGAATTAAATTCAATATTAGAATTACTTTAAGAAAAAGTTGAAGAGAATTTGAGTAATAAAGGTGTATGTCATTTAATACTTAATATGGCTATCATTTTACTGTATGTCTCTGTAGGAATTAATAAGAGTGAGACTATGTGTGCTGAAAAGGGAAGCTATCCAAGCCGGTGCTATTGCAGACCCACAACTCTTACTGAAGACCATCTTGAGCAAGGTACAATGCTTTCCGAATGTTCACTGTGGCTGGAACCTCAGAAATTTACTGGGGACACTTTAGAAGTCATGTTCTGAAATCCTATTTATCAATGCCTTCTTGTAGTAATTACAAATGTGAATTTAAAGATGTTTTCAGGCAGCCTTAAAACTTACCATTCATCAAAAATTTGAGGGTGTTAAAATAAACTGTTAAATTATATTTTCTACCTAAAATTTTTACACTGATATTTCAAGGTCTGTAGATGGATCCCGTTCATGGTAAGTAGCATAAAAAAGAAAAGAAAAACAGAATTCTGCTCACTCTTTGTTATGTTTATTTTGGAAATGTCAACCATCATTGAGTCATTTCATTCTTTCCTTAAAGAGGTCATTTTTGGGAGTGTTGTCCTCAACAGTCTAAGGACACTTTAGGAGCTATAGCAAAGTCACTTGACTTCCGGGTTTTAGATAGTATTTAATATAAATGTCATGGCTGAAATTCTGGCTAGACTATGCATTGTCTTTTTAGTAAACAAGGTCATTTAATTTATCTGGACCAAGCTCCTTCTTGGTTAAGTGGATATGAGCAACAGCAGAATTGTACTTTAAAATTTTAAAGCTTATAGAGAAATCCCAAACATATCTTAGTTTTATGAATCTCACAAAAATCTGTAGTTTAAAAAGTGTGAGATATTAGCATCATTTAATCAAATGATTGCCCACACTTATGAAATTTAATCAATATTACGATGCCTCTTCATATACCTATCATTAATTTTGGGGTCACCAGCTCCTATAATCGTCTAAGATATAACCTAACAACAAAAAATAGCAAACAAATATTTATGCTATTTTCTTTTCTTTCTTACTGCCCTTCTGAGTTCATTACTTGTGATTCTATAACGACTACTACTACACGGAATTTTGGCATTTTATGTCAAGTAGGAGTTTATATATTGCAAGGTGTTTGATGATTCAATAATTATGTCTTTGTATTTTATAACTCCTTATAACATATACCCTGGTGGTTATTTAAAGACTATAAAATACAATAAATCACTGCTAAAATGTGTCTAATTATACAAGTCACATCTCCAATCGACACACTCACGCAATACGCATTTATGCATATGTGTGTTTGGTTATTTCTATCTCTGTTAGAGAACAAATTTGTCACAGAATAATAGCCTTAAGAATTGAAGTCATTTAAAAGATTTTAAAACAATTGGGACAATAAAATCCAGATATTAAAAAAATCTATAAATCTATGAATTAGTGTCGTTTATGAGAGTAAGTTATTTTACTGAAGAGTGAATTATGTCATTCACTGCTAATGTAAAAGTACAAATTAATATCTGTAAATAGCCAATTAATATCAAATGATTGCTTTTTAATAGAACAATGTGACTATTTTAACTGCCATGTAAGCCACTCAGTTCTTCATGTTTTTCTCTAATACATTGAGCCAGGCTATTCATGAGGAAAGTGATTTTATTGAACACTTTATTCTCTGATGTTGTAACTGTTGCTTTGGCAATCCTAATAAACTATAATAGAGTAGTGTCCCTGCGGTAAGTGTGCTTGGATATCGTGTTTCATAGGAATGTCCTTGAAAACGGTCCCCCATTAGGAAGATTCATATCCTTTGCATTTTATGTGTATAATGATTATACCCCTACGAACTTTTCAAGATATCTGCATCTAGTGAGAATGTAAAAAGGGAGTATACTCTATTTCCAAAGTTTTGTTTGCATGCTTTCTTTTTTCTTTCTCTTTTGTCCCAAAGCTGAATTTCTTTTTTTTATTATAGTAAAAACAATGAAATTTACCATCCTAATTATTGTTAAGTGTGTAGTTCGGTAGGGTTAAGTACGTTCGCATTGTTGTGCAATGAATCTCTGGAACTTTTTCATCTTGTAACACTGAAACTCTATAGCCATTAAATAGTAATTTCTCCTCCCCTCTTCCTCCAGCCCTTGGGAAACGTCTTTCTGCTTTCTATTTCTAGGACTTTGACTACTTTAGATACTTCATAGGAGTAGAATCATACAGTATGGGTTCTTTTGTGACTGGCATACTTGGCTCAGCATAATGTCCTTGAAGACCATCCATGTTGTAGCATGTGATGAGATTTCCTTCTTTGTTAAGGCAGCAGAATTTCTTGGATGTGCCACCAAAACCACAGACAGCAAAAGCAGAAGTGGACAAGCAGAACTACACTAAACTTAAAAACTTTTGCACATCAAAGAAACAATCAACAGATTGAAAAGGCAACCTGTGGTCTGGGAGAATATAATTGCAAATCATACATCTAAAAAGAGGTTATTATCAAGAATATATAAAGAACTTCTACAACTCAACAACAATAAAATAACCAGATTAAAAAATGGGTAAAGGGTTTGAACAGACATTTCACCAGAAACGACATACAGTGGCCAATAAACATAAGAAAAGATGCTCAACATCACTAACCCTTAGAGAAATTAAATCAAAACCACAATGAGGTATCACCTGACACTAATTAGGATGGCTACTATAAAAATAAAACAGAAAATAACAAGTGTTGGCAAGGATGCTAAGTTGGAACCCTTGCATACTGTTAATGGGAATGTAAAATGGCGCAGCTACTATGGAAAACAGTATAGAGGTTCCTCAAAACTTTTTATTTCAGTTACTGTTTTACCAAGCAATCTCACTTATGGGTCTATATACAAAAGAATTCAAGCAGGATTTTCAAGAGATATTTGCACACCTGTGTTCATTGCAGTTTTATTCACAGTATTCAAGAGTGGAAGCAACCCAAGTTTCCACTGACAGATGAATGGATAAAGAAAATGTGTTATATACAAGCAATGGAATATGTTGCAGTCCTAAAGCTTAATTTCTACATAAATTTATTTTCAAAGTTTAAGTCCAGCTATTTAAGTAAAGTGAGTAGTTTAAAAGCCAGGTGCAAAGTTTTGAATAATGATCATATCTCTGCAACTGACATAATTTTTGTAAAGCAGGAGGCACTTTTAAAATGTACCTTGCCTTTAGTGAGAGTTTACTAGACGTGCAGTAGCTTTATCATTATTATTATTATTTATTTATTTATTTTTACTGAGGAAGATTCACCCTGAGCTAACGTCTGTTGCCAGTCTTCCTCTATTTTGTATGTGAGCCACCACCACTGCATGGCCACTGACAAGTGGTGTAGGTCCACACTCAGGAACCAAACCCAGGCCAGTGAAGTGGAGTGTGCCAAACTTAACCACTAGGCCACTGGTGCTAGCCCTTAATATTATTATTTTTAACTTAAAACATCAGATAATTAGATAAGAAAACCATTTAACTCATGATAAAAATCAACAGAGCTATGGGGCCGGCCCCATGGCCGAGTGGTTAAGTTCGTGCACTCTGCTTTGGCAGCCCAGGGTTTTGCCAGTTCGGATCCTGGGCATGGACATGGCAATGCTCATCAAGCCATGCTGAGGTGGCGACCCACATGCCACGACTAGAAGGACCCACAACTAAAAAAATACACAACTGGGGCCGGCTCCGTGGCTGAGTGGTTAAGTTCACGTGCTCTGCTGCGGCGGCCCAGGGTTCAGATCCTGGGCGCAGACATGGCACCGCTCGTCAGGCCACGTTAAGGCGGTGTCCCACATCCCACAACTAGAAGGACCTGCAACTAAGATATACAACTATGTACAGGGGGTGGGGGTGTGGGGGGGGGGTTGGGAAATAAAGCAGAAAAAAAAAAAGATTGGCAATAGTTGTTAGCTCAGGTGCCAATCCTTAAAAAAAAAAAAAAGGAAGATTGGCAACAGTTGTTAGCCCAGGTGCCAATCTTTAAAAAAAAAAAAAATACACAACTATGTACGGGGGGGGGGGGGGCGGACGTTTTGGGAGGAAAAGGAAAAAAATAAGATCTTTAAAAAAAAATCAACAGAGCTAATCAATAAACATATGAGAGACTTCAACCCATGTTTTTGATCAAGCATGAGGATGAGTTTGTATAAACATTCACACACACACACGCACATACAGACAAACATTCATGCCCATATACCACATACAGTGTTGGTTAATGTAGGCAAAAATAGGTACTATCAACATCCCATTGTATCTTTATACATTTGCAAAATGTTTGGATGATATTTTCTACACATCTATCGAAATTTGTAATACACATAACACTTGGCTCAGCATTTCTACTTTTGGAACGTATCCTCCCAAAGTAATATCACAGTAGTTCAAATATGCATATGCAGGCAAATTGCATAACATTGTTTGGAAAGAAAAATTAAGAACAAACGTCTACAATCCCATCAATAGCAGAATGTTTAAATAACTGATGGCATGGTATTTGATATGGAATACTGACTTGTAATAGCTAGCTATCACATATTGTACCATGACTAAAAAATCCACTACAAAATGGTCAGTAGCTTGGGACATTGAATCCTATTCTCTTCCTATGCTTAAAATGCATGTTGGCTACAGGTCACCTCAACCTCTGTGTCTTGTTTTCTACATGCCACTTCTTCAGGCTGAATATTCAGTGTGAATCTTTGATATGTCCATTCTCTCAGCAGAGAGAAGAGGGAGACTGCGGAACTAGGCAATGGCTCCCAGAACATCTCCTTGGAAATAGAGCGTGTGTTCCATCACATTTCATTGACCAGAACAAGTTGTAGGGCCATATCTGGCTTCGATGGGACAGGAGGTATCATCCTCTCATTGGGAGGACCAGTCTTGTTAGGGAATACCTGGAAATGAGGGAAAAGGATATTTTTACAATAACACAGTCTACTATACATTGTTGAATAGGATCATAGGAGAAGCAATTATAGTAAGAGGAGGAGAGAAGATATTGAAGAATAAAAGCTAAGGCTTATTGAATGTTCCTCATGGGCTGGTAACCATTTTTCTTTCTTTATAAGGGTTCCTCCTGCTCAATGATGCCCAGAGAAGTTAGGAGACTGATCACAGTCTCCTCACCTCGCAGTAGGGAGCAGATCCAGAGTTGAGCGCGCTCAGTTCAGAGTAGAGCAGGGCTACTCTGTACTAGCTGTGAGAAACAAGGTGACGACATCCTGTAAAACATGAAGAACAATTCACGAAAAACTTTGATCTTTTTAAAAAAATAATAGTATGTGTCTTTATATTTGTGTGTGCATATTTTACAAAATCTGAGAAAACATCTGAAGATATTTCCCGTTAAAGAATATGCAACAAAAGTACCATTTTTTTCTACACCTAATGAACTGATAAAATGAATAAAAATTACAAAAAACCAAAAATTTTTAAAAAGCACCAAATTAGGGTGATATTCAGTTCCACAATGTCAGTTTGTAATCCTCAAGATCAAAGAAAGCCACTGAAAATTTTGGTGATCTGCAGAGCAGGCTCCCTCCCTAATTCTTCCAGACACCTCAAATCTGAAAAACAACAAAACAAACAAAAAAAACTGACTCAGACTAGCCTAAGCAGTGTAGAGAAAATTCAAGTTAAACCTTAAAGCTGAAAGTCAAATGAAGAAATTAGCTAGGTGGAAAAGAAAATTTCTCATATACAGCAAGATTTTAATAAAGATTTTCCTATTAACTTCCTATGTGCACAATTTAGTTCCTTCAGAGACAACTTTGTCATAGACTTTTATATGAAAAGTTTTACTTGATAGATACATATTACTGGTGATTATATATCTATACCTATTTCTTTTATGTTCCTCATTCATATCTTTGCCTAAATCTATCTATATCTTTATCTTCTAAAGTGAAAATTGAATGTTCCTTGTGAAAATAGAGGTCATCTCAATTGAATAATCATGTATGCATATTTATATTTCCCGTGATTTAGTCTGGTTTTAAAAAAATAGGTCACATTACTAATCTGTTGTGTGTGTGCATGCGTGCATGTGTGTGTGTATAATGTGCATGGAAATCAAATGATACGGTGTATGTGAAAACATTTTGAAACCTATAAATCCATCAAGCACCATGCCTACTCTTGGATGAAGAATATAAAGCTCATGTATGTCAGGTAACTTTCTCAGGAGAGTCGTGAATAAGACCCAGGTCTTTCAACATGTAATTTCACTCTCTTTCTACATATCATGAAAAAGTCATTCTCTTGGCATTGTATTTGTATCATGCTAGTACACCTGGTTGGTACAACACACCCCATCTCATAACAGTGGTTGATTATGGCAATAATTAGCCACGAACATGACATCCAGGGTGTCCATACTGAATGTGTGCCTGTGAGTGTGTGTGAAGTGAAGTAACTCCCCAGGTGACCAGCAGCACTTGATGTTCTTGGGAATACAAAACCCCCAATTTTAATTGCCTCCATAAATTCTTGCCATTGCTTCACAACCATTATTGGAAACATTAAAATAGCAAATACTGGATTTAATAGTAGTTTGATAAAGTAAAATATTAGCATAGAAGAAGCATTTGTTTTCCATAATGCAAATAAGCTCTATAATGCTCTGAATATCCATCGTTAGACATTTTAAATCATCTAATCAATATGAAACTTTGAACTACTGATTTTCAATTAGAAGTAACACAAATTTACCACAATAACAGAACTAATTTCAAAGTATAGCATCGAATCCTACAGTGCTTACATGCCATATCAAATTTGATATAAGTTGGCATTCAGAGGAAAAAAGATTTAAAAATACCATTTTAGCAGCATTGTACTATATAATTCTAAAATGTTCCATAATTCTGGCAGAGTACCTAATTTACATTTAATCCTATTTAAAATATTCCACTGAATAAATTAGACTCTAAGGGAGCTATTCAAATTAGGTCTTAAAAAGATAAACAGAATTGGACAATTCAGACAGAGAACAGCTGTACCGTATTTGGCCACATGTCATTATTGTACTCACATATGCAATCAATATGGACTCAATTACTAGAAATAATGGAAATTGTAATACTTCACTCCAGTCATTTAATATGCTTGCACAATTTGTTATGCTTTATTAACCAAAAGGAGATTATACTATTGTATGTGAAGGTATCATTATTTTAGAATTGAGAAAACTCAAGTCTAGAAACATGAAAAGAATATTTATGGATGGAGAAAAAGTGGTACTTCTGAGAGTAAACTGAGAACAGAGTAAGCAAGTTTTGGAGGCAGAATTATTTTGACAACATTCATTGAGAAGTGTCTCCCACTGTGAGGAATAGGAACAGTACAGTATGTGAAGAACAGAGTCCTGGGCATTCTTCCTTGACCTTGTGTTGCCTCCATGACCATGAGCAAAGCAGTCCTTCTCTTTGAACTTCAATTTTCTTGGCTCTTGTTGGGGTTGGAATGCATTCTAACAATCCCTTTTTGCTCTAAAATCAGATGCTGCTCTGTTATGTGAAGTTATACATGGATAGAAGAGTACACTAATGGAAAGGCTGAATATTGTAGGGCATCACCAACAGAAATTCCTATCCAGTTTACATTCAGTTCTACCTCTCCCTAATTTTTTGGTTTTGGTATATTAATTTGATAGAGGACAAACCATGACATAATTCTATTTCTAAATAGTTCATGATGGATTAAATAGGATCAAAAGACAGTATAATAATTAGGGCATAACAGCAACTACAATAGCTTCTTAAATTCTAAACACACAGAGAGATTATTTCATCAAACTATAACCCTGAATCAGCAATGGAAGGACATTGAGATACCAGGGGCAAAGAGACTCACAGTTACCCATTGACATCAACAAGGGGAGACGGAAAGATTAAGAATGGGAATTTTAGGACAGGATAGGAAGAAATGTGAGCAGAAAGATCATAAAAGCAGTAACCAAGAGCAATGTGACTAGGGGTGAGAGACACTCTCTATCAAATCTATTGCCACTGATGTTAAGGAGTAATCAGTCTGAATCAATGAAGTCTGTCTAAAATAAACTTGCAGTAAGCATACAAATTTAATGCTCATTTTATACAAATTTAGTCCCTCTGCTCCAAATCACAGAGTCCTCCTTGTCTTTGTTTCTCTTGCACACTGCCTTTAATCTACCAGCAAATCTTGTTGACTTCACAGTTATCAGATATCTCCAATCTGATTCTTACTGTCTCCAACTCAACCGCTCTCTCTCAGTTGCACATCTGCAGTAGCCCTAGGATGGATCTCCCTGTCTCCAACTGTGTCTGTTATGGACTGTATCATGTACCCCTAAAATTCATATGTTGAAGCTATAACCTCTAGTGTGACTGGATTTGGAGACAGGGCCTTTAAGGAAGTAATTAAGCTTAAATGAGGTCATAAGGGTAGGGTCCTAATCCCATAGAACTCATGTCCTTAGAATAAGAGAGAGACACCAAGCACAGAGGAAAGGCCATGTGAGGACACAGGGAGAAGGTGGCCATCTACAAGCCAGGAAGAGAGGCATCACCAGGAACCAACCCTGCCAGGACCTTGATCTTGGACTTCCAGCCTCTAAAACTGTGAGAGAATCAATGTCTGTTGTCTAAGCCCCCCAGTCTGTGGTCCTTTGTTAGGACAGCCCGAGCTGACTAATGCAGTGTCTCCTTTCTGTCCTCTCCTTTCATAAAAGCCAGAGTATCTTATAAAAATATAAATTAAAACAGGTTGTTCATACATGTTACGTTGTGTAGGTAGAATGTCTTACTGCAGTAGATTATAGTCTAAATCCTCAACGTGGCCACCTAAGTTTTATATGATCTGCTTCCTAATCTTCTCTCCAACTTTATCTTCTATGATCCTTCTGTGTTCACACCAAGCATACTCTTGTCACCAGAATTATTCAATTTTTGTCCCTGAGTCTCATGACACTTTCACTCACTTGATTACGGATATGTTGCAACAACACATCAAATGGACTTCCCTGAGCACTTCAGTAAAATAGAGCCCCCCTTCAGTGCCTAGTCCTCTATATTTTTCTAGTTTTCTTCATATCACTCATCTCTGTTTTATTGTAGGCAAGAGCAAGGTGCATATTTGTTCATTTCCTCTCACCTTGTATTAGTTGAAGGAAAGCAAGCCCTAGACAAGGATTAAAGAGATGACACATTTTAGGTGCAATCCTTGAATGATGAGGGTCAGGAAAAAAAGTATACAAGGCATGGAAAGATGGGAAGGGATGCAATGCAAAGTTGTCTGTTGGCTTTTTGGTGATTGCTTCAGAAGGAGCCTCGAAACAGCATAGTAAGTGGCTCTGCAGATGTGTTGACCATGCAGGACAGAAGAGAAAACCTGCATTAGTATCCTATTTCTGCCATAACAAATCACCACATGGATGGCATGCACCTTGAGGGATGTGAAGCAGAGGAGAAAACCTCCGAATCATAAAGGTACAGATATTTATTCATTGATCCAATTGGTAGGAAGACTGCATACTCCCCAACTGTTCCTCATCAAGAGGAAATGGCTCCTTAGAGTTCCTGACAAGTCTCTCCAATTCCCCACTAAAATATCTGTAAAGATGAAGCCAAATCTTCCTCTATCCAAAGCAACAACAAGCACAAAACCAGCAAAACTTCTAAAACCAGGAATGACAGTCACTCACTCAGCCATGCAAGAAGGCTTTCTAATAAGTACTAGGTGATACAACATGGCAGAAGTGCACTGTCAGTGGCTAATCACTTCCCCTGTAAGACTGTAGGTTCTGTAGATCAGACATGAGTCTGAATGCCTGAACTGATAAACTGACTCATGTGCGTTCCTTTATTCAGCATATAGTGATTGGCCACTGTATGTGTTTCCTATGGCTGCTGTAACAAATCACCTCAAACTTAGTTGCTTAAAACCACACAATTTTATTATCGTAAAGTTCTAAAAGTCAGAAGATCAAAATGGATCTCCCCAGGCTAAAATGAAGGTGTCGGTAAGGCTGTGTTCCTCCTGCAAGCTCCAGAGAAGAATCCTCTCCTTGCCTTCTCCAGCTGTATCACTCCATTTGGCAAATGCATCAGTCCAATCTCTGCCTCCCTCTTTCTCTTATAAATCCCTTGTGGGTCCATTTGTTCCACCTGTATGATCCAGGCTAATCTCCTCATCTCAAGATCCTTAAATTAATCACATCAGCAAAGTCCCTTTTGACATGTACCATATTCACATGGTTCCAGGGACTAGGATGTGGACATCTTTGGAGAAGGAGAGGCATTTTTTGCTGCACCTTCAACCATATTGCATGGAGTCCCCAGAAGGGAGAAAGGAAGGCACATGCATCTGCCCAGGCGTGTCCCATCTCCTGCTTCCCATTGCCCAAGGTTCACCCCTGAACTTCAGATCTGCACCCTTGGTGGTTTCTTGGGAAACTAGAAACATGCATCACAATATGAATCTCTTCCATGTTCAGAACTGGATAGGCAATTTTCTGAGATTAGAGTTTCATGAGAGCGCATAGTACCACCCAAGCCCTAGGTTTCAGCTGAGATTTTGGACAGCTCCACATCTCTCCTCCACAGAAAAGGAAATGTGCCTTTGGGTGGGTGTTGCCTTTGGAAAGAAGGAATCAGCAGAAGGAATCTGAAGGGCTGCATGCACCCATTTGGTGTCCAACACACTTAAGCTTCTAAGAATGTAAGCTTCATGGAGACAGGGGGCATGGCATCATTTACTGCTCTGTTTCTTGAGCTTGTATTCCTGGTCTTTAGTGGACATTCAACAATTATGAAAAGAAATACAATCATGGTCAAAAACTCTAAAACAAATGGATGTAGAGGATTGACCTGTAACTGCTTCTGACAAATAATTTCCTCAATAAAGAATACAAAAAAGATGGCAATTCACAACAGAGAAACACACAGTAACATATTTTTAAATTTCTGTATTTATTTTTACTTACATTTTTAAGGGGAAGCTACACTTAATTATTCAAAAATGTGATTGCAAGAGCTAAAGTAGCTGAAGTTAGGCCTACCACCTATGCGAAGTCCTGCCTGTGAACCACATGTGGGTAGCATTAAACACCAAGAATCTGAAACAGCTGAAGCCAAAAGAAGATGTGTTAAAGGGAACTCTAAAACCTGCAGTGCATGGTTGTGTTATTAGTTTAATTCTCTATGTGAAACTGCCATGTATATTGAAAACTGCTACATGATGGAGGAAATTTTCTAGTTTGGGAAACACTGTTAGTGCAGTCAAGTGGATTCTGACTCCTAGCGTCCCTGTGGACAGCAGAATAGAAGCCTGCCTGGTCTTTCTGAGCCATCCCCTCCCCTTCCTGTGTTGTATCAGACAATGCTCCTCTGCTATTCATACAGTATTCATGGCCAGTTTTTCAGAAGTGGGTGGCCAAGGCCTTCTTCCTCATCTGCCTTAGTCTGGAAGCTCCACTGAAACCTCTCCACCATGGGTGACCCTGCTGGTATTTGAAATCCCAGTAGCATAGCTTTCGGCATCACAGCTACACACAACCACCACAGTTTGACAACCAACAGATGGGTGGTGTGGTTCCCTGACTAGACCGGACCCCCAGGCTGAAATGGTGAGAGGGCAGAATCTTAACCACTAGACCACTAGGGCTGGCTCTTGAGAAATATGCTTTATAACAATTTGCTCTGAGGAACTTCGCAAAGGTGTTAAGAGGGGTTTCTTTTAATATTTTTTAATTACTCATTTTCAAATTTAGTAATCACATTACTTTCTTATCATTGTAATGACAAAATATCATAGCAACGAAATGGGATGCTTGAAAGAAAAGTGTCCCATACAGTTCATGCAGGAAAATAGAACGCATTTTTAATATTTCTGCACTGATAAAGTAAAATGATGTAAGATTATTACAGTCAAAATAGCATATGGGGATAAATTATTTAAAATACGTTTTCATTTTACATGAAGTTCTTACTTTGTTTAAGAAAAAGGTTCCCAGTCATACATGTACACAGTTCCAAGGAAATCAAAGTAGCCATAACCAGTGACGTCTTGTCTTATTTATTATATTTTGATTGGTAGTGATTTTGGTGATTTCCCCACTGTGTACTTTTGGTTCCAATGTAAACATTTTCAGATCTCTAAATCCCTAGTAAAAGCTATGTCATTTTCTGAGTCTCAAACTCAGATCCAGAGAGAATAGTGAATGTGCTTAAAATAATAACATTTGGGATGAAACTCATTTATAAAATGATGCTTGGAAATCAAGGTGAATGCATTATGATAACATCAAGTTGGGAATATATCATGGAGCTCTTGCTTCTTTTGGAATTATTCTTGTAAAGAATTTATGAAAAACAAGATGATTTATGCAAAAGTTCATGATTATCTCACTTTTGTGAAATAGTCTGAACATAAGAATCATCTGGAATTTTCATTAGATATTGGAGGTGTCTGAGAATCTCTGTATAAAAATAAATACATTTTACATAATGTTTCATGGATACAAATAAAAACTAAGTATATGTAACTAATGCATTATAAAAAAGTAAAGATTACATTAAGGAAGTTTGTGGAGAATTAGTATTTTAACAAAAACCACAGGGTGATTTCAATGAAAAGGCAATTCTGGTACACACTGGTGTGAGGGATTGTTTACTTCAAAATTTAGAGGTATACTATTGATATTTAAATACCCTGGCAGCTAATTTATTCATGTAAATATATGCCACGTACTTTCTTTTGTCAAACATATATTGAAGGAATGTATACATTATTTATATTAAACATATGCTGCTCATCCCTGTGTCTTTTCTCACCTCATATAAAAATGGCCAAAATAATGTTTGGGATGACACGCTGTAAAATATGGACCAAAGTCTTATATCGGAAATCCACTGGTAACTCCTCAGTCAGACTCTTAAGAAAACTGGTTTTGCAGGCCAATAAAGTGAGAAGCATTATAAAATATGCCTGAAATCCACAGCAGCAGGACAAGCTCCCTCACCTGCAAAGGGGATGTCTGCTAGATGGGAGAAAAGTGTGAAGACCCACACGAAGATGCAGCCTCGCTCAGCAATCATGGGAAATACTCAGCAGGAGTCCCCTGAAGTGGGTGGACCTGTTGATAGTAATGGGCAAGGACGTGTTATAGGGAGCGGTGTTTGACTTCTGAGTGAAAAGACATCTCTGTATATGTATACAACAATAAACAACAGTAGAGATAGATCAGAAGCAGAACTGCGGTTTTGTTACAACCCGCAATTGGTTTGATGAGGAACTCAAACCATTGATGCATTCAGTGTTTCGAATGTGTCACTACCAGTGCACCCTGATATGGAAAGGCAAACCAAATGTCAAATGGCTTTCCCCATGGTAAGGGCATATTGGGGCGAACTACTGAGACTTCAGAGATTCTGAGAATCTTGGTGTCTCATTCCCTTTGGAATGCTATAGCAGAACACCACAGACTATCTTATGAACAAGACATTCTCACAGTTCTGGAGGCTGGAAGTCCAAGATCAAGGCCCTGGCAGATTCCGTGTCCAGTGAGAGCCCGCTTCCTGGTTCATAGCTGGACGTCTTCTCGCTGTGTCGTCACGTGGAGGAAGGGGTGAGAAAGCTCTCTGGAGTCTCTTTTATCAGGGCACTAATCCCATTCATGGGGCCTCCACCTTCATGACCTAATCCTCTCCAAGAACCCCTGCTCCTCATACCATCACGTGGGTGATTAGGCTTTAAACCTATGAATTTGGTGGGGGGCATGAACATTCAGGCCATAGAGTTTGATATCTGGAATCCAAATATTAAAAAAAGAACAACTAACCATGGAACAAATAACAGCACATTCCACTAAGTGCAGTAATGGGAAATTCAGAACTGTTACCAGCATATTTCTGATTCCCTCGAACTTGCTTTTGTTTTCAATAGCAGTAGTGCTGAAGGCTGCCAGCTTTATGGAAGTTGTAAAAGCAGATACTCCGCCTTGCTGGGCCGATGTAAGGAGGCGGCACTTCTCAAATGTGCAGCCCCACCGCACCAGGGTGGGTGCTGTGGAGACAAAAACGGCCAAGAACCTCCTTCTCAAAATTGAAAACCATTAAAGTTCTGAAATAACTACCTCCATTCCCATATTCTCTTTCCTATTCCTATTCAATTGATTCCCTGAAGGTTCCATATTCCCCTGAGCAGTGTCAGGTGATAGAGCTGGCGTATAAATTTGTCTAAAAGGTGAAACCCTGCAATGTTAAAAGCTAGTTGCTCCTGGGAGTAGCCCCAGGGTGATCTGCTCTGAGATATTAGATCCTGATTATCGTGACCTACATTTAAGTATCTGATAGAGAAAGTCAAAATTCAAATCAGATCAACTTACACTGGCAGCAGCAAACTCATGAGAACATCAGAGATAGAATGTTCCCAATATTTCTGAATTTCATTGAAGAAGATGGGCCTTTTCCAGGGCCTACATAATTACGTTAACCACTCCAGTTGGTCTAGGATGGGGCCCAAGATTGACATTTCTAACGTGCTTCCAGGCGATGCTGATATTGCTGGTCCAGGAAACATACTTTGAGAACCTCTGGTTTAAGAAATGGAGAAATCTTAATTTTGAATAATTTTTAAAGTAAAAAGAATGGCATTTGACCCAATGAATATGTTAATTTATCCCAAAGATTATTGGATATAACTTGCTGCCTAAGCTGGGTAATTTCTTAATGACTACTAAGTGAGAACAATATCCCCACACAATGATACTGTTTTGCCTCAGGAAACATCATTACTAAACACATCAGATATATTAAATAATATCTGTTGAGTAAGCCTTCTGAAATGTAATTGAAATATTAATTTTGTGTTGCATCTTATTTAAAGGAAATTGCTGAAAAATACATTTGATGACTCTATATATCTATTCTTATAATGTCGAGCAGCAATATGTTCCTAATGCAAAGCCAATTATGACAAAAAGCATTATTTAGCATCCATTATAAAGGGAAGTTTTTTAAAACCAAATCAAAACACTAGCAATCAAAGCATATTAGCTAAGTAAATAATCAGCCATGCATGTGTGACAGAACAATTAAACTGGTAGTGTAAGTGCAGCACAAAACTCTGATACAAATGACACAGAACTTCTGCATGGGTGCAAGGATGCTCACAGAAGATATATTCCTGAACAGTTTGGCATAGCGTTATTCTAAATGTCACAAGGAAACTCTCTTTTCTAACTACATTTACAGAAGATTATTTCATAACATAATTAATCCCTCTATCACATCTGATTTTTAAATTAAGTTAATCATTGCATCATATTTTTTAAAATGCAGAGAAATTAACATAGCTTCCTGAAATGTAGAATATCTACACAGTAGCTTTTCCCAGTTCAAAAAAGTCATCTTCTGTTTAACATTAAAATTTTGCTTTACACTGGGGCTGGCCCCGTGGCCGAGTGGTTAAGTCTGTGCGCTCCGCTGCAGGCGGCCCAGTGTTTCGTTGGTTCGAATCCTGGGCACGGACATGGCACTGCTCATCAAACCGCGCTGAGGCAGCGTCCAACATGCTACAACTAGAAGGACCCACAACGAAGAATATATAACTATGTACTGGGGGGCTTTGGGGAGAAAAAGGAAAAAATAAAATCTTTAAAAAAAAAAAAAATTTTGCTTTACACCAAAAGCTGTTCTCTGATATGCATTCTTCTCTTTCATGCCAACAGTCCACACTTCTGCTCTATATTCCGGAGGAACGTAGGTAATTGCAAAGGGCCTTAACTATCATCTATAAATAACATTTCTCAAATATTTTCTACTAAACTATCCCATTTTGATTATTTAATGAAAATATCATACGTGTGCATGTCTTTATAATGTAAAATATTACACCAGCACTTGACAAATGGAAGCAACCAGTGCAGATATTAAGTTTTTTCTTCCCGGCACTCTGTCCTCTTAATATGAAACTAAAAATATTCTAGGGAAAATTTTGTTAGAAGTTGCGTGTAGCTGGGAGAAAATACTGCCATCCTCCTATGACAGGGTAATTTATTTCCTCATTAATATTTGTGTACTAAGATTGCAAATATGTGCTTGTTTATGTATTTCAGTCTTAAAAGCATGATTATTTTATTGAATGTGTCTCCCCAAAGGTATAAAACAATATTTGCCCTATTAGTAACTAAAATATTGATGAATCATAAAGAATGTAAAGCAATATTGTTTCTTCTTATACAAATGAGTCAGATATATGTTTTATTATTATTTATTATTCCTACAAAGCATGCTTAAATTCAAGGGGGATGTTGTTTTTATGCGAATGGAAGTATGAAAAAGCAAGAATCTCGTGGAAAGGTCTTAGTTTGGTTCTCCCAGAAAACTCTCCTGAGTTAAGGCATCAATGTTACAAGTACTTTGAGAAATCACCCTAGAAGACACCATTTGGGAGGAGAGTGAAGCCAGTAACAGGTAGATTTTCATGTCTTTTACCACTTGGCGTAAGTGGAGAGCTCATCTCTCTGTGGAACTCTTGTGTCCAGGGTAGGTAAGTTTCAGAATGACCCCAAACCACGAGCAAGGAGGAAAGGGTGTGTGTCTACCAGCACTCTGTCTGTCACTGATGGAAGGCTGTTTCCAGAACATTGACTGGCTTGGATACTTCTGGCTTGCCATCTGCTGGCCAACCATGGTCCCCTGGCTAGGAAAGCAACAATAATAAAGCAAAACCAAACAAAACCACCAGGCAAAGAGCCACATGATTTCACAGTCAGAAAACTTCGTTGTATAGACTTGAGTGCCATGTACTGTGCACTTCATGACAGTCAGAGTTATACTTTCACTCCAATGTTGGGAGCTTTATTTTACTGTTTTCTTTTTATTCTGTTAATTTCAGGGAAAGCAAAATAGTCATCATTGGTTATTTGTTTAGAGATTTGCAGTGAGAATGACAGAAGTCACCAGAGTGGATCAGTAAACCAAATGTCACCTTGGGAAATGACTTAAGGAGAAATGGTGAAAAAGGCAAATCAAAACCACAATGAGATATAGGTTTCTCTCCGCTGCTGGAAAATTCACTTTATGCTACTTCATTTTTATGAAAAGCCTGTATTAGTACCTGTTTTCACTAACCAAGAGAAATCCAAAGTGGATTTTCCCTTTTATGAATAAAGGTGAAAAACGAAAATAGCGTTCAGCGTTTGTTTTGCAGCGTGCCATTCCAGAGGCTAAACAGTCTCTGTCGTATTTCAGGCTTCACATCAGCCACATCAGCCACAGCAGACAATGAACCTGGACCTTCAACATTCAGGCCGGCATACATAAAAGAAGGTGTAGACGTTGATGCCCTGCCTTTCCTGATGGATTCAGATGACAATGAGATGTCAATAGATGACTCTCTTCCTCTCTCTCCTGCACCCTAGTCTCCTGTACCTCCAGCCACTAATCCTAACACACCGTCATCACCACCACCACCTCTCAAGCTTCCACTGTGCTTGCCACCTTCCCGATTCAGGTAAGTGAGACTACAGTCCACATACTTTATGTCTGCTTTGTATAGGCTGTGTATTTATTATATCATGCCTGCTTTTACTATATGTTAGTGTTATTTTAGGTTTAATGTGTTATTCGGTATGATGTGGCAGGTTATTTTTTTGATCTGGGAATGCCCAAAAATGTTTCCCATATAAATTAATGGTAACTGCTTACTTGCTTTGTGCCATTTTGGCTTATGAAAGGTTTCACAGAAATGCTCTACTATTGGATAGCAGTGGAAACGTGTATCATCTCCTACATGTTAGGATGTCTATTATCAAAAAGGCAAGAGATAACAAATAGCTGGTGACAATGTGGAGAAAAGAGCACACTTGTGCACTGTTGGTGGGAATGTAGACTGGTGCAGCTACTATGGAAAACAGTGTGGAGCTTCCTCAAAAAATTCAAAACAGAACTACCATATGATCTAGCAATCCCACTTCTGGATATATATCTAAAGGAAAGGAAATCATTACATCGAAGAGAAATCTACAGCCCCATGTTCACTGCATTATTTACAATAGCCAAGATGAGGAGACAACCTAAGTGTCCATCAATTGATGAATGGATAAAGAAGATGTGGTATATATGTATAATGGAATGTTATTCAGCTATTAAAAAGAATGAAACTCTGCCATTTGCAACAACATAGATGGACTTTGAGGGCATTATGCTAAGTGAAATAAGTCAGACAGAGAAACACAAATACTGTATGATCTCACTTATATGTGGAATCTAAAAAGACGAACTCATAGGTACAGTGAACAGATTGGTGTTTGCCAGAGATGGGGGCTGGGGAGTGAGGAAAATGAGTGAAGGGGGTCAAAAGGTACAAACTTGCAATTATAAAATAAATGTCATGAGGATGTAATGTGCAGCGTGCTGACTATAGTTAATAATACTGTGTTGCATATTTGACCATTGCTAAAAGTATATCTTGAAAATTCTCATCGCAAGAAAAAAATTGTAACTATATGAGGTGATGTTAACTAAACTTATTGTGGTGATCATTTTGCAGTATATACATATGTCAAGTCGTGATGTTGTACACCTTAAACTTATACAGTGTTAGACAGTCATGTGCTACATAATGACGTTTCTGTAAATGACAGATTGCATAAGATTGGTACCGTACAGCCTAGGTGCGTACAGTCATGTATCACTTAGCGATGAAGACACATTCTGAGAAATTCATGATTAGGCAATTTCGTTCCTGTGTGAACTTCGCAGAGTGTACATTCACAAATTTAGATGGCATAGCCTATTACACACCTGGGCTATATGGTACTCATCTTAAGGGACCGCTGTTGTATATGCAGTCCGTCGTTGATTGAAATGTTGGTATGTGGCTCATGACCATAGTAGGCTATATAATAATAATAAAGGCCAATACAAAATAAGCCAGATATATAGATTTTAAAAGGGGGATAAAAAAGCGATACTTCCACTTTGGGATATTGTTTGGCAATCTCGACTGATGCTGAGCATCTTAGGACTCAGAAATTCGCTCCTACATCTATATCCAACAAAGCACCTGTAGTGTCCACTGAAAGATGTGTCCACAACATACACTGGGAAGATATAGTTGCTAATTTTTCTTCTGTTGCTTTGGTAAATGTGTGGTTCCTTCACTCCTCATCCTTATTGATTTGATTTCCTATTCAAATTTAGAATATCTTCTGGGTTCTTACAGTCCTTCCCTTCCAGGCGGGGGGCTCCGCATCCCTTCTCAGAGTCTCAATCTTAGGAGTCTTCTCTTCATATTCATATTTCCCCTTGGTAACTAGGGAATGTGTAACCTAAAATATTTAAGAGCTCTGGCCCTTCCCTCAATCTCCTATGTTTTTTCTCTTCACCACCAACATATCCTTCATGACCTTCTTTATTCTGCTTCAGCCATACTTAAATTGGGGAGATGTGTTAAATCACTTCTGCCTTAAGGTAGGGTCTTTACTCATGCCAGTTTCTGTACCCTGACACAAATCTCCCTCATTTTCCAGGTAGTTAACTCTGTACTGTAACTTATATTTTGTGAAGTGTATTGTAATTTTAACAGTTTATTCGTTCACCTTACAAGTGTTTACAGAGCCTTGACTATGTCAGGCACTGTCTTAGGAAGAGGATCACAGAAATGAATCAGACAAGTTCCCTTCACTTTTGGAGATTATATTTTAGTGGAGGAAGTCAGAAAATGCACAAACAAGGATGCTAAGTAGAAGTATTTTATTTTTTAAAATTTATTATCTTGTGTCTTATGTACTGTCTAACCTGCTCCAGTCTGGTTCACACCCCGTTACCTTACTCACAAAGTGTTCACTAAACAAATGTGCAATAGGTTCCATGTTCCTAAGTCTAGATTGCTTTGTCTTCATTGAAATTCCGACATCATTTTACACTGTTGACCACACATATTTCCAAGGACTCATTCAGTATGTCAAAAGCAATCAGTGAATTGAAAAAGAAAAAAAAAATAAGAACTTTATAACTGAAACTATGTTTAAAAACATATATTAATTTCCTGTCAAAATCAAATTGATTGAAGTTAATATATCACGAAATATTAGTAATGCTGATATTATAAAATTCCAGGATATAATGATATCTGTTTTTGGAATCAGAAACCAAATAATGCTTTAAAAGATTGCCTTCCACTGTACATTGTGAAGATATTTAAAACATGAAAATAATGCATTTCACATTTAAATTTGGGATGAAAAATTTAAATGTCTATTTAATTCTTTTTTACACAATTGCAAGGACAAATCATTTGAATTTTCTGCTCTTACATGCTGTCTCAACATTAAACAAAAATAAATCAGAATCATGTTAACTTTAATAATAAAGAATGTAAAAAACAAAAAAAAAGCAAAAACAATTATAGGGCTATCAACATTCTACTAAAGAAGTACAAAGTTTAAAGCGTTTTTAGGTAAGAACCAAGGACACATAAATACTTCTATGTGTAAATTTGTACGATCTCTACTCTCTTGTTACATGCTATGGGGGAGGACAGAATCTCATTGTTGTCCAAATATATACTGTTGATAACACATAATAGTTTAAAAGCCAATGCGTGCATTCTGATGTCTGCTGGTTATTGCTAGAAGTATTCAAACTGATTATTGTCAGCACAAATCCTTTGATATTTAGATTATTCTCTTTTACTTTCCCATCTGGATTAAAGATAAAGTGTTCAGTTGTTAAAACTTCAGCCAAAGGCTGATGTGGTGAGAGAGTCTCTCTTTCTCTTTTAAAATCGTTTTTTTCTACTTCACCCTTTTTTAAGAAAATTATTCTCTGATGTAGAATGATCAACTCAAGTTTATTCTCTTCATTCATTTATTGCTTTGAGAATTCAGCCATTCATCCTTATGATAAAAAGTATCCTTTTTAAGAGGGAAAAAGTAAAGAGGGAACACATTTTTAAAAAAAACACCTCAATTTACTTAAGAGGGGATAAGTAAACAAGGAACAAATTTTTTAAAAAGTTAAACGAAGAATTCCTAAAGAGACAACTTATTCCTGAAAGACATTGCTAAGAAAGTTAGACAGCTGTAGCTTATCCTAGGGAGACAAGGACTTGGCATTAATTTGGAGTGTTGTCAGTGGAAAGATATCTAATATAATTTTAGATAACTTATGGGGTATGTATTTTTATTTCAATATTGATATAGATATATAATAAATGCATTAATACTAAATAGGAATGCACATGTTCCTAAGAGTGACTAAAAGTTTAGAAGAAGCCATTCTTCTCATGGGCACTTTTTAAAAATATGTGAAGTTAGGTCAGTGAAATAATTTCTTAGGCTTACTGATGGCTTAATCATTAGAATTTTATACAATCATAACCTGAGCACTGGGCCATGACATTTATTTAGAAGACCAGACCTATCCTTACTTGCTAATTATGTGTGCATAGATCATTCATTATCATAAGGTATCTCTATATCTTTGTTACTGTCTTCACTGAACTTAGTTAACGTACTGCTTTCTTCACTGAGCTCTCTTTAGCTCTCCAAATTCCATTAGTTACAATTTTCTCTCACCCATACCTTGCATTTTGGTCTATGTTTTAGCAACAGTCACCTATTTGCTACATATCTGAGAAGTGGCTGTATAGATTATGTAGAATTTAATTCAGAGGAAATATTGTATCTCAGTCTCTGTCTATGAAGTGTAAGTGATGTCCTTTGGTTCAAGTCTTTGCTTACTTTACTTATAAGATGCATATATTAGAACATACATCATGAGATACTTGTGAGAATAAAATGCTATAATGGGAATAAAGCAAGAAGTTCAATGCATGCTTTATTATAATCAATAAAGAAATGAAAACAGTGGATATCATTATTACTATGTTGTAGCTTATAACTGAAATGAACAAGGGCATGATAAATTACATACATAAGCAAAACCAGAGATGGACACATTGGAAAATAAGAGGATTTGAATTTTAAACCAAGAGTCCTCCCTTTTCCTTTTTCAAATTATGGAATGATAGAGTGAGGTAGAGTTCTGTCTTTACCAAAATACCTTATACTAAGGTTTACCCCACTTGAACTGCCAGAAAGAATGCCATGTCGTCAAATGACAGATTGTCGCTCTTGACATACGTTAAGTCATCAGGATCTCTTTCCAGTGGAATTGTTTTCAGTCTCCATCTCTCGGTTTCCAGATGGTATCCACAGCACTGGTCCTCTGTTCTCAACAGGAATTTCTACCACCTAATTGATTGTACTGAATCCAGAATATTACCTCTAGCTATTCTCTGCCTGCCTTTGATGTCATGATCAATGACCTAAGTGCATGTCGCACTCCTAATTCTGATGATTTTGTGTATTATGATGTGCATACATTACTCAATTGCCTCTTTTCCTCCATCAAGATATAAGGAAGGTAATTGCTGTACTCAGAGGATCATGATGGGAAATATGTAACATAATACAGATAAATGACTTAAGCATGTCAAGCACATAAATATTCAATAAATATTACTGTAGTGTGTACAAATTTATAAATGTCATTAGGTGTATAAGAAAAAAAACACCGTTTTGACTTAAAAGTCAGTATAAGTGGGAAGTAAAATAGCAGGCATCTCTGGGCACTGCCAAGTCAAGGGAGGATAAGATCCAAGGAATATAACAAAACAAAACACTCAGGAAGCACTGCATATTTTTATGCATTACACATACAATTCTAGACCATATAGCAGAAACCCAACAGTGAGCTGGCAAATGTTGATATTAATGACAGACTATATGTGTGTAGGACTTTTCTGTTAAGATACTGTCCTGTTGAAAATATCATGAAGATTATAATTGTGATCATAATTTAATTATCTCTTTCACATTTAGTTTCTCAGTAGTGTGACACCAGACAGAAACTTGGATCTACGTACAGACACACACATACAGGATAACTAGGAATGGAATAGATGAAGGTAAAATCAAATTAATTTTTCATAGTTGAATTTCTCTAAAAGAGAAACATTTAAAGCCAAAATAAGAGTAGTGTTTGGTATGTTTGTAGCATATGTAAAAGTAAAGCACGTGTCAATACAGTCACCAAGGATGAGGGGAAGAAATTGGGTATATATAGTTGTAAATTCCTTACCTTCCATGTAGAGTGTTATTTGAAGACAGATTCTGTTTAAATTTATACATTATAAAAAAAACTGTGGCATCCTCTAAAAAACAAATTATTACATTGGACAAAAAAGCAAAGCCTGATAAATTATATGCTGCCTACAAGAAACCTGGTTGATGACTGGTAATTTTGTAGAGATAACGACAGATAATTCTGCAGAGTCTAGATGAAATATGTTGTGAAGCCCATGGTGAAGAATTTGGATTTTATTCTGAAAGATGTGTTAAATAATTAGAGGGTGTTGATCCTGGGGGATGGATGGACTGCTAGAATACGGGACTCATAGATGCTTTAAAATATGACTCGATGGAGAACAAAGTGTAGAGGAGTAAGACTGTAAGATAGGATTCCCATATAACCACAACCCAGAAGGAACTGACAGGGGGTGGGGTAGTAGATGTTGACAATCAGTGGATTATGCATCTGTTTTTCGAGTAGAGGATATTGTAGGCAATGGAGTTTTGTTTTTGTTTTTTTGTTTTGCTTTTTTTGTTTGTTATTAAACACAGGAAGAAAAGGAATCAAGCATGGCTTCTAGATTTTTTGTTTTTTAATTTTCAACAACTGACTTTATAGTATGAAAATTTAGAATTAGGAGCACCCGAGCATACAGTAAGGTTTTTTTTAAAATTGTAGAAATGAAAAGATCTATTTGATTGTGTAAAATTTGAGATCTACTTTATTCATACAGGAAAAAGCATCTATGAGCATGAGAAATATGTGAGTCTGGAGTTAGCTCTACATAGATGGTATTTAAAGTTACAACAGAGCCTGAAAGTCATCACTAAGTTAATGGTCCATAGCCGCGCCTGGGACTTTCTGATTTTCGAAGTCATAAACAGGAAGAAAGACCATAATGAAGGGGGATTTGTATTAGATCCTGCTGAGAAGGCTAGAAACATAAGCCTACAGAACATCGTTGTGTTTGGCATATGTAGGTAGTTGTTGAGTTTCACAACAGCAATTTCAGTGGTCCAGTGAGTACAGAATTCTGACTGGAATGGATAGAGGAGAATGAGAAGCAAGGAACATATGAGGAAGTGGAGAAGATCCGTCCTAGATGAAAACAATTGATTATTCTGAAAAAATCCGGAAACATTCACTCCATTGGAAAAAGTAGTTAAATATCAGTAGATGCAGTTATGGAGTATTATTAAGCTATTAATTAAAACCAGTCATTAGATTACATTCTCATCACTTCGTGGAAAAATGTTTAATGGTAAAAATTTCTTCGAAAACAGTAGATTTATAGGGTGTCTATGCTAGGTTATATAAAAGAAGATAGTTATTTTTTTTAATTTCAGATGTGCGTCGTTATATATTTTGATTTCTGTGTAGATTACAACACGTTTACCACCCAAAGACTAATTACAATCCGTCACCACACACATGTGCCTAATCACGTCTTTCGCCCTCCTCCCTGCCCCCTTCCCCTCTGGTAACCACCAATCCAATCTCTGTTTCTATGTGTTTGTTTGTCATTGTTTTTATCTTCTACTTATGAGTGAGATCATATGGTATTTGACTTTCTCCCTCTGAATTATGTCATTTGGCATAATGCCTTCAAGGTCCATCCATGTTGTCACAAATGGCTGGATTTCATCATTTCTTATGGCTGAGTGGTATTCCATTGTGTATATTTACAACATCTTGTTTATCCATTTGTCCCTTGATGGGCACCTGGGTTGCTTCCAAGTCTTGGCTATTGTGAATAATGCAGCAATGAACGTAGGGGTGCGTGTATCTTTATGCATTTGTGTTTTCATGTTCTTTGGATAAATAACCAGCAGTGGAATAGCTGGATCATATGGTAGATCTATTTTTAATTTTTTGAGGAATCTCCATAATGTTTCCATAGCGGCTGCACCAGTTTGCACTCCCACAAGCAATGTACGAGCGTTCCTTTCTCTCCACATCCTCTCCAACACTTTTATACCCATTCTGACAGGAGTGAAGTGATATCTCATTGTAGTTTTGATTTGCCTTTCCCTGATAGTTAATGATGTTGAACATCTTTTCATGTGCCTCCTGGCCATCTGTATATCTTCTTTGGAGAAATCTCTGTTCAGATCTTTTGCCCACTTTTTAATTGGGTTGTTAGGTTTTTTTGTCGTTGAGATGTATGAGTTCTTTATATATTTTGGATATTAACTCCTTTTCAGATATATGGTTTGTAAATATCTTCTCCCAATTGTTAGGTTGTATTTTCATTTTGTTGATGGTTTCCTTTGCTGCACAGAAGCTTTTTAGTTTTATGTAGCCCCATTTGTTTATTTTTTCTATTGTTTCCCTTACCCAGTCAGACATGGGACTTGAAAAGATACTGCTAAGACCAATGTTAAATAGCATACAGCCTATGTTTTCTTCTAGAAGTTTTATGGTTCCAGGTCTTACATTCAAGTCTTTAATCCATTTTTAGTTAATTGTTGTGTTTGGTGTAAGATAGCGGTCTAGTTTCATTCTTTGGCATATGGCTGTCCAGTTTTCCCAACACCATCCATTGAAGAGACTCTCCTTTCTCCATTGTATGTTCTTGAATCTCTTGTTGAAAATTAGCTGTCCATAGATGTGTGGCTTTATTTCTGGGCTCTCAATTCTGTTCCATTGATCTGTGTATCTGTTTTTGTGCCAGTACCATGCTGTTTTGGTTACTGTAGCTTTGTAGTATTTTTTTAAATCAGAGAGTGTGATACCTCCAGTTTTGTTCTTTTTTTCTCAGGATTCCTTTGGCTATTCAGGGTCTTTTTTTGTTCCATATAAATTTTAGGATTCTTTGTTGTATTTCTGTGAAAAATGTTGTTGGAACTTTGATAGAGATTGCGTTGAATCTGTAGATGGCTTTAGGAAGGATGGATGTTTTAACTATGTTAATTCTTCTAATCCAAGAGCATGGAATATCTTTCCATTTCTTTGTGTCTTCTACAATTTCTTTCAACAATGTTTTATAGTTTTCGGTGTACAGCTCTTTCAGCTCTTTGGTTAAGTTTATGCCTAGACATTTTATTCTTTCTGTTGCAATTGTAAATGGAATTGTATTCTTAATTCCTCTTTCTTCTACTTTGTCATTAGTGTGTAGAAATACAACTGATTGTTGTATGTTGATTTTGTATCCTGCACCTTGACTGTATTCATTTATTATTTCTAAAAGTTTTTTAGTGGATTCTTTAGGGTTTGCTATATATAAAATCATGGCATCTACAAATTGTGACAGTTTCACTTCTTCCTTTCCAATTTGGATCCCTTTTATTTCTTTTTCTTGCCTGATTGCACTGGCTAAGACTTCCAATACAATGTTAAATAAGAGTGGTGACAGTGGACATCCTTGTCTGGTTCCTGTTCTTAGAGGGATTTCAGTTTTTATGCATTGAGAATGATATTGGCTTTGGGTTTGTCATATATGGCCTTTAATATGTTGAGGTACTTTCCTTCTACCTACTTTACTCTGAGATTTTTATCATGAATGGAAGCTGTATCTTCTCAAATGCTTTCTCTGCATCTATTGAGATGATCATGTGATTTTTATTCTTCATTTTGTTAATGTGGTGTATCACATTGATTGACTTGTGGATGTTGAACCATCCCAAAATCCCTGGAATAAATCCCACTTACATCTCAATTATTAAAATGTTTATAAAATGTTGGAATAAAATACAACAAAATATTAAAATAATTGCTTTGAGCAATGAAAATAAAAGTGTGTATTTTCTTCTTTGTTTTTATGTTTCTGTACTTTCCATAACTTTTCTATATTCTGCAATACATTTCAGTGTAAAAGGATGAATTACTCACAACTAATGTAATGGAAATATGCTTCCAAATTTTGGAAAAAATCATTTAAATCCATAGCTCACACATATTAGAATGAAGACAGTTTATGCAGTATTAAATTTGAAATAAAATAACCACAAACATGAGAAAGAAATCAAAAGGAAAAGATCATTGTGTCCTTGAGTACCTACAGTTTTAATTCAGGTCAGTGAAGATTTTGAAGGAAAATAACCCCAGGAGACATCAGAAGGTACCAAGGCTTACAGTCTACTTTCCGTGTGACAAAGTGGCATTCTCTAAGGGTATGTTTTTCTTGTTCTCTTACATCAGTTAACATTTATATATTGTCTTTGGATAGAAGATGTGATATTGGAAAATGCTTTTCATTTTCCTTCAGAGGAAATGTCCAATGGATACATTTTATCCATCCTCATAAAATGATAAGCTTATAGAAAATAATTCAGGGAATAATCGGCATTGCTAAATAAAGATGTTTAGGCTCAATTCTACAGTTTCATCTTCTAGTTAGCATTTTTCCTATGTAACAATCAATATTGAGTTTTTGTTTCATTTTGATGAAGACCTACCAATCATAGTAGAGTAAGGATTTCAGGTTTTTCTATTTGTATTATTGGCAAACACCTTTTTATAAATGTTAGGTAGCAAAATGAAATGTGTCTTTCATATATAGACACCTGCTGCAAAATACCCTTTCCTACTGTTTAGCAAAAAAAAAAATTTAAAAAGCTGCTTTTTTCTCTGCTAACTGTAGATTCTAATAGTCTCAGACCTACTCATCTCCTCCTCAAAGTGGACTATTCCATCTGGTCGAAAATTGTTCTCAAAATTGAGGCATCTGTGGACTTGGCTATTTTTCTTGTCACTTCAAGTCTGGATGAGTGAACGCCTATCTTTTACAGCCACTGTGCACATCTTGGCTCTTTTAAATTGTAGTTAAATGTTAACCTGTAACAATAATCCTAGTGCATCTTTATGGGTTAAATTGACCTGTACTCATGTTTTTTAAATTATTCTGAAGAAATTCCAGTAATATCAAAAGAATTATGTAAAGCTCATTTTTATCAGACTACATCTTCACACTGTGTCCTTTATCCAAAATTTTAAAATTAAGAAAAATATTAATTATTCACATATTTGTCTTACTCTTAAAATGGTTTTGTATTGGCTATCTTTTAAGTTTTCTTCATAACTGACCTCTTTTAACCTGATGTAGTGTTCCTCTTTTCTTAGCCTAACCCCCTTTAGGTAATGAGATTCACTCAACTGATCTATTTAAGAGGTCCTTACAGTCATGCATCACTTAGCAACAGCGACATGTTCTGAGAAATGCATTGTTAGGCGATTTTGTCGTTGTGCAAGCATCATAGAGTGTATTTACACAAACCTAGATGTTACCACACACTTAGGCAGTGTGGTACTAATCTTATGGGACCACCATCATATATGTGATCTGTCATTGACTGAAATGTCATTATGTGGCACATGATTGTAATTGTATTAACAATTCATTTTTCCTAGTTGTTCTAGTTTAAACTAATACAATCTTCCCTCAGTACTTCAGATTCTCACAATTTGTGTTTTTAGAATTAATTAACTGAAGCTTTATTTCCCTTGAGAACATCAATAAGAGTATTTTTGAATGATGTCTCAAGTTGAAGAGATGTGTTAATAAACATAGCTAAACACAAAGAAAATTGCTGACATTTAAATTAGTGGTGATAGCTTATGTCTACGGTCTTACCTAGAGATGAGTTCAGTAAGGAAATCAATAACATACATGAATAGCAGCAAGAAGAAAGCTTAAAGAGTATGTTCGTATGTGTACTGATTAATGGGCTTATTTTACACTTCAAATTGATTGAATTCTTATTCTCTGCTCAGGGAAACCCACCAAAAGGTTAAATGTCCCCACCTGGCCATAGCCAAGTAAGGGAATTAGATCACTTTCTTTTCACACATTCTATTCTTCCTCTGGATGCCCTCAGCAAGGAAATAATGCTGCATTTGATATGTTTCTCCCAATTGATTTAAATTCCTCTTTGCTCTCAAAAATTTGGGAAATTGATAGGGCTTCTGGAAAGCAGAAAACTTTTGGAGAAAAAAGCTCTTATAGAATCATACAGTTAATTTTTCCCAAGGACTTAAAGTTCTACTGATACACTCATTAATTGGGTTTCAGATCATTAAAAGTATAGCAAAGGAATCATGTATTTTAAATGATTATGAAACTAATATAGCCAGGTTAAAGGAAACAACCTGGGAGCAGGAGTGGCTAGACAGAATATCACCATTTATAAATCTTTAAGATATTCTTAACTTTCCTTTTGATCCTTTTTCAGAAGTTAAAAGATACAAAAATCTAATAAATATCATGTATGATGTAATGATAGCCTTGAAGGCGGAAAAGTGGACATGCCCACAGCCCACAGATCAACTTCATAGAGTGAAACATGAGAAGATTCCAGTTTGTTGCTGAGATAGTGACCAAACCTGTGAATGGCAGAAATCCAGACATTAAAATACTCAGGAGTGCTAATTGGAACAAATGAATCTCATCAGACATTGTGGATGAGAACGTAGGCTTGTGGAGCGTCCATGTATGTGAGGTGACGGATGTGTTAGCTTGATTGTGGTAATCATTTCACAGTGTGTATGTGTATTAAAACAGCACCTAGGACCCCTGAAATATATGCAATTTTTGTTTTTCAATTATACCTTGATAAAGCTGGGGAAAAAAAGGAGGAAAAAGAAAATGGACGTGTTTCGTATTTTGTCTTTCAATTTCAAGTTTTTTAAAAAAACTTACCGAGGAATCTGTCATCTGTGCCATCGAATGTAAATTAAATGCTGCATTTCCTGCGTATTTTAATAGCCAAAAGTTTAGGACTTGCTAATCACAGAATGTAGAGAAGAGAAATGCCCCTTATGTCTGCGAGCGATCATTAACTCCTGGGAGTTTTCCTCTCCAGGGCTTGTTCCAGTTGTTTTAAATGACATCATTTGGGTTTCTTCTCCCACTCCCCCCAGGAAACAATTTCACACCCCAGTAGATCTTACTGTTAGGAATGTCTTGACGTTTAGGAAGAAACATTTACTGAGGATTACCTCGTTACACTTTGAACTCCTTCTGCATAATGCCTTTTTCTCCCCCCGGCAAATCAGAACGAATGTGATAAAGGTCAGCCTTTAGACTTCATCATTTGAGACAGAAAATAAGCTATGTTCACTTTCATAGCTTTATATTTTAACTTTCGTTAGTAAATCTTTTTATATTCTATTTTAGCCTGACTATATTTCCATATTGTCTACTTCCTCTATTTTGTGTAATTTATCCTCACTTTATCTAAAACATCCTAAAATCCCTGTCACTTTGTTTTTTGGAGGGACATTATGTGGTTATTACTATATACAATAAAAAATACTATTAAATATATTTTGAGATTTTAATAATGAATATCAATGGCACTACTCAATTTATACTTTGTAAATATATTTTAATGTACATATATTTATACAATTTGTACAAGTATCATATATAATATATATAATTTATATGTATTTATAAACATATAATTTATGTAATTATACAATTTTACAAGTACATGTATATGTATTTACACTTATTTATGTACTTGCACAAATTGGGTAAACATATATCTATAAATTATATGTATGTTATATATAAACATATAAAATAATGTATATTGGAAAACATCTGAAAAGAGTGTAGGGTAGAACTTTCTGATTTGATATTATTCATATTTCTTCAGTTAGTCTTCTAGCCTTTGCAGATTCAAAGAACTAAATCCCACGTGTTAATAAAAGGTCAGACAGTTTACACAAGGAAATATCTATGTTTGCCAACTGTCCTATGAGAAAGTTCTTTCTTCTGTAAATAGTAAAAGTAACACATACATGCCTACCAATCCCAGCTGCCCCGGTGAAAGAGTTCTTTCTTCTTGTAGGCTTATGCTTCAGTTAAGGCCATCAGAAATGTAATATGTCCCAGAAAAACACACCTTTTAATGTATATTTTTGGTTGACTGGAAGCAGTAAAAGGAAGTTATACATTTAGAAAAAATCTTCTAAAAACATATGAGATCATAAACAATACAGTAAAATGAATAATTATTTAAAAAGGTCCATTGGAGATTCTGCATTGAAAAAATAATATTCGCTTGGCATCAATGAAATGCCTTGCTTACTTAATATGATGCATCTTTAAATAAAGTTAATTTGTTAATGATATTTGAAAATGTTTGACTAGAAAACCCAATGAGCATTATCGCTTGAAATCATTGTAGCTGGCATAAGACAAGTCTCCACTTAAAAAAAAATTATAATTCATGTGTTACAATTATAATCATCTTAGAATTTGATGTTATATAAGGCTGAATTTCATTGTCACAAAGAGGAAATGAAAGAGGGTTAGAAGAAAAGTTCCTTTAAAAAATATTTTCTTGATTTGTCAGCCTCAAATAATAAATACTCAATATTGAAAACTTGAGAAATGTAGGAACATATAACACAAGCAAAAAATTCACTCATAACACACAACATGGAGTTGAGCCGTTGCTAATGTTGTATTGAATTTTCTTCCATACTTTTGCAGGAACAAATACAAGAACAAGTGCAATTACAGATAACACTGCAGATAGTGTGTTCTGTACTATATCTGCTTGCCACTTGTCTAACTATGTCATCTATCATCTATCATCTATCTACCCACCATCTCTCTCTCTCTCTATCATCTATCAATCTATCAATCTGTCTATCTATCATCTATCCACCTATCTATCTGTGTATCTATCTATCATCTATCTATCCATCCATCTAATTCTAGGTAGATTAGCTTAAGTACAGCTTTCTCTTTGAAGCTTCTGTTAATTATAACAATGTTGGATAAGAAAAAAAAATTACGATTCTGGCGCTCAATGCATCCCAGTGTTTTTGACTCTCTCTTCTCTGCAAATATACGTCATCCATCTTTTCTGTGAGCACTTATTCCTTTCCACTTGCATTCTAGATAAGGCTAACCTAAAATTCTGAAATCACTTCAAAGCTCCTGAGTGAAGTCGTCATCTTCTAGACAAGCTACTCCCCTTATATTTCTTTCTTCTTTTATATTTTTTGTCAATGCTATCCTCATGTTCCTAGTAATTTATGGATAAATTTAGAAAAAATAAACGATAATATTTTTCTACAATATGCTAATCAAAAAGTTCTTGATAGTGTCTTTCAAATTTATCTTTTATTTTTATATCTACGTAATTTTAGACACACAGAATTTATCATCTATTCTACTATAACAAACGTTATTCTTTCTTATTTCAGGTATTTCCACATACTATGGTTACTTTTATATTCCTAAAAAACAATTTTTTATCACATCATAGTCCCGTAGTCAAAATTATTCAATGTTTTTCTATTATTCCAAAACAAAATTTATCCTTATGTGGATCCACACTATTTTTCAAAACTTGTGTTTTGTTAGTTAATTAAGTTTTATAAACTTAATTAATATGTACACAATTTCTAATAATAGCTATCTTATTAGTGGGACACAGGTTTCTAAACTGTGGCACTTTGGGGGTCATTTATCCTCTTTATTATTGTTTATTTATCATTTTAGTCCTTGTAATGACAGGTCAGGGTCTGGGGTGGCTGTTGCCTCCAGCCCGTAAGCTTCTGGACAACAATAAACTCATCAATTTATGCCAATCTGATGGAGAAATATCATCCTTGGCTATATGCGCCAAGATGGGTTGAGGGGTGGAAAGCACTGACTCGAGAACAAGGTTTGCTGATTTAATCATCACCAGGAACACAATAACTTAAGTAAGATAAGAGGGATTTTATTTCCTATGCAAGGGTTAAACGGTGATATGAGAGATCCATGGTTGGAACCCAGGCTTATTCTGTATTGCTATTCTGCCTTCTCCAGAGCTTCACCTGTCTTCATGCATGATCTAAGATGCTCACTAACTTCCTTATTCCTTTATTTCTGCCAGGAAAGGATTGGCCAGAGCAGAATGTATTGCACACACATCCATTCAATGGGATCCCTGGACTTCTTGCATCTCTTTTGCTCATACCTTATTGTCCAGACACTACCCACACCTAGCAGCAAGCGAAGCAGAAAAATAGAGTATTTTCAACAGTCACATGTTCAGGTTAAGACATAGGAGGATTTTTGTTTTATTTTGTTTCCCTAAGGAAAAAAATTAAGGATACCGTTAGTTGCTCTACCATAACTACCAATGACCAAGAATGGAAGGTATCAGAGGTAAAGATTTAAATAAACCAAGGATTAAGAAAAATCTTGGTTTGAGTTAACTATAGTAAAAATAAGACTTTAATGTGTTTTTATATTTTTATGAGAAAGTAGGAGAACTACCCTTTTTAAAAGAAAATACACTTCTCTATACACATTGAAGTATTAAAAAGCAAAGTCACAGGTTCTGTATGTCTATATATATATATATATATGATCTCTGGAGGATACTGGGAAGCCAACAGTAGGTATTACCATGGAAGCTAGGTTACTGGAGTTCTTCTGAGTCTATTTATGTCAACTAATTTGGCTCTGATAATGGTACATATGCATGCATAGGTAGTGTTCCATATCATAGGGAATGATAATAGGATGGTTTGGCATATGTTCAATGCAGGCTTCCAAAACTGCGCTAGAATACAGATATGAAATTTAAGAACAGATTGATGGTCCAGAAAATATTCCATGCCAAAAGGAGAGGTGAATGGAGCTGTTTATCAGGGTCAATATTTCCCCATGACTTTTTTAAAGGATAACCATAGAAATAGAGTGAAATATAACCATGTTTCACAGTGGGAGATTCTAATGCTTCCATTCTCTTGCAGAAGACTGATCAAAATGACTTACTTTGACTTGATGAGTTTAACATTATAGAGTTCCTGAAAAATATTAAGGCCTTGCCTTGTAGTAAACCTTTAAAGTCTAATTATGTTTTGATGTTTTACCAATAAAACAGTTTTAAAATTAAATCCATTCAATATTCCCTGCTACTGGATCCCCTTATATAAAGTAAAATTTGTAACATGCCATAGACAACAAAATATTCGTATTTGAGGTGGAGGATTAAGGATCCCTTTGAGAAGAAATCTCCAGATTATCTCTCTACAAAATACTTTTGAACATACACACATTTTTCCATGTAATTTAAAGGGGTTTACTGACAAATCCACAAGTAAGTATCTTTTAATAAAATCAGACAATATTAGGTTCAAAGTCTACAGCAACAGTTTCTAAGTTACAATAAGCTCATGTGCAACAGGGCACAACCGCTACTCCCTCACAGTGTTCGAAAGAAGACTAAATGAAAGTGTAGCACAAAATTACCTACAGTTATTTAAACGTTATTTTTAAAATTCTTCTTTACCCCAGTAAAGTTTCTATTGCAAGAATTTAATCTCTTTTTCGGATCCAATGGCCTTGTCTCTCTCTCTCCAAATCTGCCTCAATTTCATTAACCTATAGTGCTTGATAATGTATGAATATTTGTTCTAGCCCTGTTATATAAATTCTCTGCTATCTCAAATTCCAGATATCCAGGTGACCAGACATTAAATAATTTTGAATCGGGTGAGGACATGTAAATTATCAAAGTACTTCAGTAGGTAAAGTTTCTCACATCTTTTTCATGCAAAAAAATAATTGTACCTGAAAAGGCTACAATATTGTATGAATCCAATTATATGACATTCTGGAAAAGGCAAAACTGAGGAGACAGTAAAATGACTAGTGATTGTCAGGGGTTCGTGGGGAGAGAGGGGAATGGGTAGAGCACAGGACATTTTCAGGCAGTGCACCTACTCTGTAGAATACTATGATGATGGATATATGTCATTACACATTTGTCCAAACCCATGGAATGTACAACACCAAGAGTGAACCCTAAGATAAACTGTGGACGTTGGGTGATGATGATGTGTCAATGAAGGTTCATCATTGTATTACAATTGTAACAATTACAATTGCATTTACAGTTACAGTTGTAATTGTATTACAATTACAATTGTAACAAGCGTACCACTCCGGTGGGTATGTTGATAATGGGGGAGGCTGTGCATGTGTAGGGGCAGGGGGTATTTGGCAACTCTCTGTACCTGCCTCTCTTTTCCTGTGAACCTAAAACTGCTCTAAAAAACTAAGTCTTTAAAAAAACGAAACTGTAATAGTGTAAAGAGCTAGCATGTCAGGCCATCGCAGTAGGCGTCCACATCTCTCTATAGAAGAGTTAGCTTTATGGGGCTGGCCCTCTGGCCGAGTGGTTAAGTTCGCGCGCTCCGCTGCAGGCGGCCCAGTGTTTCCTTGGTTCGAATCCTGGGCGTGGACATGGCACTGCTCATCAAACCACGTTGAGGCAGCATCCCACGTGCCACAACTAGAAGGACCCACAACGAAGAATATACAACTATGTACTGGGGGGCTTTGGGGAGAAAAAGGAAAAAAATAAAAAAATCTTTAAAAAAAAAACAAAAAGAAGAGTTAGCTTTAAATGGGGTCAGTCCAGTTTACATACTTTGAGTTATTTCTGAGAGGGAGAGAGAGAATTCTGCATGAAAAATGTCCTATTACCATTTGTATCTTGTATATTATAAAATCTCTACCAGAACTATTCATATTCGACGTCCTGAGAAGTAGATTTTCTGTGTTGTTATTATTGTTTTTATTGTTGTTGTTGTTTTTCATCTAAAACCTTTCATTTCTCTGACTTGTAGGTCTAGCTTCTTACAGTCTCTATGCAGCCAATATGCAGGGTTTTGTCCCACCTTAAAAGGGATGTAGTGATAAGAAGCCTAATTACCAAAATGAACATACTGGTCATTTGTTAATTGCTCCCTATGTGCCTGCATAGCTCTGAGCACTTTCTGTGCCTTCTTACTTCTCTCATTTGCAATTTTTAAAATTTGTTTTAATATTCACTCTGCATGTATTTTGAAGCTATATAATTAGGTGCATACAAATATGGGATTACTCTATTTTTCTATTAGATACCAGCTTTTGCTTATGGATTTAATGGTATATCTTTCCACCATTTTACTTTCAAACTTTCTCTATCCTTATTTTTGAATCAGTGTAATAAATAACTTCTAATCACTATAAGGTCTTTGTTTTTGTTCTTGTTCTTTTTGAATCCAAGTTTACAACCTTAATATTTTATTTGGAGCTTTAGTTCATTTATATTTAGCATAATTGCCAATGAGTTTTTTCCTTTACAACATGAATTGACACTTTTTATTATTTTGTTTGTCCCTTTTTTTAACTGTTTATGGCTTTTTAATGTCCCATAATTAGTCTAAAGATGATAGCTCACATCTTAGACTTATAAGGCTCTAATATGAAATATTACACTACAGTATTACCACTTCCCCAATGCAGCTAAAACCTTAAAATCTCTAAATGCATTTACCTATGTCCTCTCCTTTCGTGTTACTGTTTTCTTTCATTTTTGGCTTAAATAAAATTTGAAGTACAAAGACAACTAGAATTATTGTTTGGTAGTAAATAGTTATTGATGTATATAAATATATTAGCCCATTTCTGGTTCTTTTTATCCTACTGCTTTTCCATATCCATCTATAATTTTTATTTATTTATCTTTTTTTTTTTTTTTTTTGGTGATGAAGGTTGGCCCTGAGCTAACATCTGTTGCCAATCTTCCTGTTTTTGCTTGAGGAAGATTGTTGCTGAACTAACATGTATGCCAATCTTCCTCTATTTTGTATGTGGGACACCACCACAGCATGGCTTGATGAGTAGTGCATAGGTCTGTGCCCAGGATCTGAGCCCCCAAACACTGGGCTGCCGAAGTGGAGTGTGCAAACTTAACCACTGTGCTGCTGGGCCAGCCCCTCCATCCATAATTTTTATGAAGAATCTTTTTTAGTATTTCCCTTGTTCTCCATGTCTGCTAGTGAGAAATTCCGTCAGCCTTTATACAAGACCACCTTTGTGTCACATATATTTTTTGAAAGATATTTCTGCTAGTTACAGAAAATGTAACTTTCAGACTTAAAAAAATGTCATTCCTTTGCCTTCTGCATTCTTTTGCTTATGTTGAATTCAGCTGTCAGATTTATGACCCAACTATATACACATGAAAAACTTCTGGTCATGTGTACCAGGAAAATAACACAAAAATGTTTTTAGTGGCATTGCAAAATGGTACAAAACCCAGAGGAACCTCATACACATTGGAAGAAGAATGGATATAGAGTATGATATGCTCACATAGAGGAATATTATAGAACATTGAAAATACATCATCATAACTACTTGCTTACTTGCAAACATGAATGCAGGTGAGTAATCATATTTATTGATATAAAAAGTTCCTAAGAAAATATAAAGTATGATTCCCTTGTAATAAATTCATACATCTATAAATAACAGGACATGCATACATTTATATAAGAGCATGTGCAAACACATACACATGTATACATATACATAAAGCACATGCATATATGTATACATATGTGTATATACGCTAGTATACACACAGTTCTAAAACTTGAAATATTCTATTCTGTCAGAGATGAAGATTTGTGAGCTCTGGCTGTAGGCATGCATTGCTTTTGAAGATCTTGACTTAAAGAAGGCATGGGTACCAAAATATTTAAGTAATAGATGTTAGATACTTAACGCAAATGAGTTCAGTGATTGAAATGAAGCAGCTAGAGATTAATTGTCTACCAGGAAAGAATAGATGTTAACTCTATCCTGAAACATCCAATAACTGAATATAAACAAAGATCATATTTTTTATGAGAGCTTTTCTGTATTTTTTTTCTATTCAAGAAACCTTTTTAAACAAAATGATTTTCACTGAAGTGATGTTTAAATGTCGTTGTCAATATCATTATAAAATTATACAATTAAATTTGCTTTGCAGACGACTTTATGCAATTTACCTACCACATAATCTCTGCTTCATAAATTATATGCCTCTCTTCTCTCTTCTGAGGTTCATCACAAAATAACCAAACGTAAAATACAATTTTAAACCAGTTGACATAGCTCAGCATCTTTTGAATTATGCTCCATACTGGTTATTCTGCCTCTTCCAAAGTGCACATATCAGTAAAACGGAATAGGGTAGCTTTTGTAGCAGACTGCCAAGGAAAATTAGGAAACTAGGTCGTCGGCATTATTTTATATGAAAAATACAAATATATATGCTCATTATGTAACCTTAAATATGGAAAATAACTTTCATATAATTCCTCCATTTTATAGAATCAAAATTAAAATCCAGAAAAGGTGGGTGGCTTGTTAAGGGTGAAACAGTTAGTTAATGTCAGGCCAGACATGAAGCTAAGGTTATTGACTTGCATATCTTGATTTTCCATGAACTAGGTATTTAAATTTTAAATGTTATGTATATGAGTTTAGTGTTTGCTACATAAGACTGTATTTATAAATTCAGAAATTCCATCTGTCAAACCTCTGGAATTATTTTTTTGAATTTTGACAATTGTAGACAATCTTAAAATTATTACTAATCACTATAATAACTTATTTTACATAGGCTGTATTTCTGTGTGATTCTACTAAAATAACCTTAATGATTGCCTTCACAGAGTAGGAGATGGACAAGGTAAACTAGGGATCCTTTTAATCAATAGAAGATGATGTCCATAGAGTTGAGAATAATTCTAGAATGCAGGGACTATTTTTTTTTAACTAGGCTAGATCTTAGCTTGAAAAAAGTAGTAGATATATTTTCAAGGTAAAAATGGTCAAATGGTTGTACCACGTTAAATATATATGTTTATCTTGTCAACAAACTTGCATTTCAAGATACAGTATGATAGACTGATGTGATCCAATGATGTCTTTTTAGCAAGAAATGCATATAATGAGCTATAAAATAAGCCAGAATCATATGGGAACTACAGACAACGTGTTACTTCCAAATTCAAAATAAGGGGCAATCACTAGAATGGAGATCAGAGAAGATTTTCAAGCAACTTAGCTGAACCATAGAGGGGAGAAGGATTTCATGATAAGTGATAAGAAAATGCATTGGTTTTAAAAGGAGGTCATGATCAAAGAAACAGTGCAAAAAATTATGAAATTTGCGTAGACCCTTCTGTGTACCAGCAAGGATGGACCATCTTAATACATCTGTTAATATCTCAAGGAATTATATACTTATATATATGTATAAATATATCTGCATGTATATGGTAAATAATCTGTATGTATATGTATATACAGATTTTTTAATAGAGGAGCATAATAAATCTCTTTCAAGAAGGTAATAATCCAAAATATTGGGCCACAGAAAGAGTGACTGAAATTTCTGTGTCCAAAGCCAGATATGAAGTTACTTCTACATTCCTCCCAGATGCAAGTTATAGAATAATCTCACTTTTTAGGGCTTTTTAGGTTATCACATAATTATGGTCCACAAAAGCTATTCAAGGAAGTCTTTGGAGTTCATAGTGACACATTAACTTAATGGACAAGTAATGGATACTGTTATTATAACTTGATTATTTTCTCTTTAATTGCTTTAAGAGAAATTCCATTAAGAGAGTTCCTGTATCAAGTAATTATACTGTCAGTTTTATTTTTAAAAAATTCAGGCAAATGGACTATTTTATGATTTCATCCAAATATGTCAATGTAGCTGTTTTAAGTTTTAATTTGCAGCAAACTTTTTTGTTGTTTATGACATGAGCTGCAGATGTAAGATTATGTTCTTGGAAACACACCTTTATATATGTATTGATGAGTAAGTAGGATTAACTATAATCTATTGGTCACCACAAAGATCATGTAAATGTGCAGAATGAGTGGGGAGAATAGCAAAATGGTGTTTTGCATTTTTCATCTTTTGTCAACTTCATATTTTTGTAAGCTGATGATTACTCTTCAATTTATATTATCCAGATATGCATAAGAGTTTGTAGCAAAGTGGATTGAGGCCACAATAGATTAAGTACCAATTGTTAAAAGGTAAGCACACGTTCTTATTTAATATTCTAATATTTCTAGTAGTATATTTCTACTAGAATGAAATGCCATTTCTTTAGGATCAGAGTGAAAAATGCCATTTCTTTAAACTAAATCATTCTTGCAGCATAAACTAAGATCTTTTGCCAAGTGCATGTGATATACCCTAAAAATCATGACTGTTAATATAAAGGCCAACTCTTGGAAATAGTAGTCATATAGACTAGTTATTTATGAATTGGCTTTGAATTGGGGACCCCCGCACATTTACAGCCCAAAAAATTAGTAGTGTTGTTGGAATTGAATCAATAATTTTTAATGCATTTATTAAGGGGAAGTCAAAATTCTTGAATCACTAGGCACTAAAATTTATGATCTTAGGTAACACAGTGGAAAATAGTTTCTTCCATGTTACATACATAAAGGACTTGGGAAGGCATAGCACCTTCATGCATATTTACCTTCCTCTTTCCACTTCATGGTTACCAAGAAACAGGCACTTCCTAGCTCTAGTTCAGCATCCTGAGGTGATGGAATATGTTAGCCATTCCTCTCTAGGATGCTTCCAAACTTCCCCAAACAACCATCTTTGGAGATACTCAGGTAGCCATCAGTTGTGGTGGGAATAGACAAATAACATCTGTTTCCATTTGGGGATATGATGGCTAATTTTATGTGTCAACTTGACTGGGCCATGGGGTGCTCAGATATTTGGTTAAATATTATTTCTGCGTGTGTCTGTGAGGGTGTTTCTGTATAGGATTAACATTTGAATCAGTAGACTGAGTAAAGCAGGTGGCCCTCCGCAGCGTGGGTGAGCCTCATCCAATCTGTTCAGAGCCTGAACAGAACAAAAGGGCAGAGGAAGGGAGAATTCACTCTCTCTCTACCTGGCTTTCTTTGAGCTAGGTCGTCGGGCTTCTCCTGCCTTTGGACTCAGATTCACACTAGAACTTACACTGCCAGCTCTCTTGTGTCTCCAGCTTGTTGATGGAAGATCTTGGCACTTCTCAGCCTCCATAATACCATGAGCCAATTTCTTAAAATAAATCTGTGTGCGTGTGTATATATATATATGTATACATATAGAGGGATCTATTATAAGAATTTAGCTCACACAATTATGGAGGCAAAGTTACATTTATTATAAATATATATGTTTATAGATAGATATCAATATATATCAATATGTAATATCTCTATCTATATCTATGTGTGTGTGTGTGTATATATATATGTATATAGAGAGAGAGAGAGAGGATCTCCTTCTCTGTTGAACCCAGGCTAATACAGGGAAAAACTTTAGAATCAAGATTTCTTAAACTAACAAATCAAGTATCACATATAATCACTTAACATTTTGGAAATCTGTGGGGTGAATTGTAGTTGACACAAGGATCGCAGTGTCTGTTCTAATATTTAGTGTGCAGGGCCCACATGTGCTAACCATTTTGACAAGGTGGAGGACGGTTCTGTACAAAGAATTGTCCCTTTTCGCTGACTACTTTCAGATATCCCCCCAGACATAAATGTAGGTGAAAAAAACTTGTTTATAAGTATCTGAGTCTGGAAACTAAATCCCTTTTACTTATGAATATGAATAATGTTTTGCATGGTTCTAATACACGCTGAATTTTCAAGGAAAGCATTTAACTATGCAAATATAGGAAAAACTGTATTTTTTCTTGCTTAAAGTTCTTTTCTAGGGCAGCCTTTCTTTCAAGACAAAATAATAGCAAATTCTACCTAGGTTACAAGTAAATTCTATTTGAAGTAACAATCCTTTCTATGTCACCAAGACTCTAAGGGAACTGAGTTTCTTGATAACCATTCCAAACTAATTTGCATCCTGGTACCTAGGGCAAACGTTTTCTGCATTTTAAGTACAGTCGTGCTTGGTAGGTAAAGGTAGACTTTGATTGTGGTTCTCTCTCACTCATTTGATTTTTCCTTAGCATGGGAAACCATGCAGGGGGGTAGTTCCTTCACTTAAAAGAAGAATTTAGGAAAAGATAGAAGTTTGATGACAATGAGATTCTTTTTTCACTTTTGTTTTATTTCTCCTGTGTATGCTCTGGCACATTCAAATACCAAATGTTTCCATTCTCCATTACTTCTATTAAGTTTTTCTATTTTGGAAATTTAAATAGAATAAACATTTTGTAATCATTGAGGATTATGTGGTATTCCATCCTACGGAAAAAAAGAAGAATGTAATTTAGGACACTCAAACTTCCACAGTGTATCCCTTGCTTAAAACTTCACTGGCTTGAATAAGAAACCGAATCAGATGAATTTTAAACACATGGCAGGAACTTGGCCCACTAGATGAATATACTCTATTACTTCATGCAGTTTCCGGAAGGCTATTATCTGAAGAGGTGGGCTTAAAGCAACCTGTGATTTATGAATTGCTCCAGATGGATCTTTCTTTCAAAAAAAAATGTCCTTATGAAACAGTTGTTCTGACCAGACTCAGCGAGGGTCAAAGCCGTTCCAGACCCTTGATTGCCATGTCTACCCATCTTGAGTAAATTGCTAGAAAGTGGCAGTCAAAGCAGAATTGCCTTAAAAGAGTTGCAAAGTCTTCCTGTGAAAGGTGAGCAGGTGAAAAGCACATAACGGATACATGGGAGACAGAGAAGATTGCCTGGAAAGATGAAGGAAAATGGGAGCACGTGAAGCCCCAAGCAAAATAGTCACCTCATACCCACTGTGTTCCCACGGCTCAACGTCTTGTTAACGCAGTACAGGCATACAGAGATGATTTCCACACAGAGTGCCAAAGAGCTACAATTCTCAGCTCTAAAAGAGCTGAAGTGCTTTCTGCATTGGTCGCATTTATAATAATTGAGCAAAAATCCACCTTTAGAATGCCTTAAAGGACTCTCACATCTAATAGGACATTGCCCAAGTTGCCACAGATTCTGAGGTGTCAAGATTATCCATTTTCCTCTGGACTTCAGGAGGTCTCTGAGAGTAGCAGAGGGCTTCAGAGAAACAAAGTAGCACAGCGGGATAAATAAAAGTCAGAGCCATGCTGTGGAATGAACCACTCAGTAGGGATGGGGGAAAAACTTCTGATGCCAAAGTAAGGAAGCAGAAGTAAAGCAGAGAGAAAATGTTGTCTACGCTGTGGCATTATTTGATCTATTAACATCGTGTCTATGTTATTTCATTTTTTTAAATTCTGATAAAAACAATGACAATTTAAGAGGAATAATATATTAAAAAAACACTTGGAAACCTGAAAATTATTGTCTTCAACATGAACTTTAATAACAGAGTGAGTAATTAAATCCCGTTTCTTGTGTTTTGGATGAACAGTTTTTCAGATTGGGAATAATCAATAAAACCTCTCTTTCAACATTTCCAAGCCTAGATTTGCTATTTTCTTCCTTATTTAATGATTAAGGGAAGAGTAATACTCATAAAATGTAGATGATTTAGAACAAAACCCATCCATTCATCCAACAGCAATTAGTTATTGAATACCTGCTCAGTGCTGGTCAATGTTCTGAACTCTGTGGATTCAGTATCAAAGAAAACCATCATGGAGCTTATGTTAGCTTTTATTGATACAGAGGCAACTGGGAGGAGTAGAAATGAAAGGAAAAGTCAGGAGATCTGTTTTAAATATGTTATTTTAAGATGATTCACCATCAAGTGTGAAAAGTCAAATCGACCCTTGTATATGCAAGTCTTGCATTCAAGGTAGAGATTCGTGACAGGATACAAATTGGGACAATCAGAATACTGACAACATGAAAAAGCATGAGGCTCTTTCATGTCAAAATCTCACTGAGAACACCTATTGCATTTTTTAAATTAAATACCACCCAGTTTTCATTCTTTCCAACCACCTGGACACCTTCTGGTTTTTTTTCCCATGCGAAGCAATACATATTTTTAAACTGTGGTCTAATACACATAATATCAAATTTATCATTTTAACCATTTTAAAGAGTACAATTTAGTGACATTTAGTACATTCACATTGTGCAACCATTGCTGCTGTCTAGTTCCAGAATGTTTTCATTACCCCGAAAAGAAACCCTGTGTCCATTAGCACTCACTTCCCCACCCCTTCAACCCTACCCCTGGAAACCACTGATCAGCTTTCTGCCATTAAGAATTTACCTCTTCTGAACATTTCATATAAGTGGAATCATATACTATGTGGCCTTCTGTGCACCTAACAATGTTTTCAAGGTTCTTCTATGCTGTAGCATGTATTAGAACTTCATTCCTTTATGTGGCAGCATAATTTTGATACAAACATACAGATGTACCGCTTGGGGTATCCAACAATTCTAAAAAGAACATGAGTCTTGGGAGACCCAAAACTGAAGTGGCTTTCAACACAATTTTGTCGAAACCTCCAATGAGATTCCAGCCCACCCACTCTGCTTGTGATTCATCTCCATGTTCCATTTGATTTCTGCATGGTGATCTTGTTTCAGATTTATTAGAGGGCTAAGAAGATTAAGTCTCAATTAATGGAACTTCTATTTGGCTCATCTCAGCTTCCTGGAGAATTTTCTCTTATTTAATAACAGTACTGTCAAGTGTAGCTGGTTCACCAGATATTACTTTAAGCAGAAAATATGGAGCCTCCGTCTCTTGTGGGATCAGCATTTTAATTAGCAAGCCCTCCATGAAGAACTGACAGTGCATTTTCCTAACTTAGGGAGAAAGTCGATGAATAGCCCTCCTAGGAACATTCTCATGCCAGAAGGGCATACTAGGCATGTTTGGGAAATATCTTGCAGCTCCTTTTTAATTAGCTTCTGAAACTCTTCACTCAAGGTCACAGTAGCTGCATTTTACTTACTTTGTAAGGAGAACAGGTCCGTTTAAAATGCAAAAACACTGTGTGTCTCAGAATATGACAGTCGCTTAATGGAAGCTCTTCAATGGATATTTTGAAACACACGACATTAGTCATCTAGTTTTCTGGTGTCAAACACATCCCCTCTCTGTGGTCCAGCTGCATAATATTTTTACCTTTTCTGAATGCTGAACTAATCATTCCAATCAGTACAAGCCATGGCTACAGTGATCATTTGGTGGGGGGGGGGGGGAAGCATTTAATTTTAAAATATTATGCTCAGACATCATGTCCTTGATTTATGGCAATTGCTTGAAAATATGAATGCACCTATACATAAATATCCAAGGAATATTGGTTTCTTGTTTTTCTCTTTGAACACAATTGTGGCCATATATTTAATTGAAAGCATTCCGGTTTAAAGCTGTAAAAATGTCTTAGAGATTATTTTACTCAATTACTTTTAATGATGAGTAAACAGGCCCCTACTATGTCTAGAAATGTGCTCAAGATCTTACAGCAAGTGGGTTTTCATTGTCAGTTAGAATGCAAAACACTCGAGTTTCAATTCAGAACTTTCGTTCCCCATCACCAATATTTAGAGAAACAAAAAAAAAAAGGGGGAGGCGGAGGAGAGATTATATCGTGTAAATGGGGCCCATTTTTTTGTTGGGGTGTTTGTAGCAGAATGAGGGATGCAAGAAAATGATTGAGGCGTTATATTTGCAAATCTGTGCTTTATGGTCCAGAATTGATGTTTACATCCGTCTGCAGTGCTTCTCTAATCCTTGTGTTTCTCAGTTATGATCTGGAGATGAACTTAGTATGGAAACATTTACACTTGGTGTTATTCAATCTGTTGTTTCTCTTTTTATTGTGAAATATATGCACCGAGAGTGCGCAAACAACAAATGTAGACCTCAATGATATATTACAGAAATGAACACCAAAGGCAAGAAATAAAACTAACAGCACCACTGGCATCCATCTTGACCCCTCAGAAACATAGACTCCTCCATTCCCTCCCAAAATAACACTATCCTGAGTGTTATGACAACTACTATCCACTGTAGTTGACCTCCGAGTCTTATCCAGATTGAGGGTGTAAAAAATAAACCTGCAGTACATATATTGTACACAGCTCTTGAATGTATAATTCACTCATTTCAGTTTTGTGTATACCCAGGCATGGAATTCTGGTTCATACATATATGAGATAATGCCAGATTGTTTTTCAAAGTTGGATGCCAATTTGCTTTCCACTGTCAGTTTATGGAAGTTTCCTTTTCCCATATTTCCAACTGCACTCGGTATTGTCAAACTATTTCTCTTTAGTCATTTCAGAGGGTATGTTTTTTACCTGACTGGTATTATAATTTTTATTTTCCTGTGCACAATGCAGTCGGCCACCATTTTGTACATTTATTGGTTATTTAAATAATCTCTTTTGTGAAGTTTGATTAAGTCTTTGCCTCTTTTGCTATTCATGTGTCTTTTTCCTTCTCGACTTCAAGGAGGTCATTATAAGCCCTTTGTGGTTACATTGTTGCAAATGCCTTACCCCATTGTCTGCCTTTGTTTCTTGATCTTCACAGTTACTTTTGGCAAAGAGCCATTCTGAAGTGTGATGTCCTCAATATATCAACGTTTTTCTAATCTTTGGCATTGTGTATACTGCTTAAAATCTCACTTTACCCTAAGCTCATAAAAACATCCTATATGTAACTAGAAGGACCCACAACTAAAAATATACAACTATGTACTAGGGGAATTTGAGGAGAAAAAGCAGAAAAAAAAACATTCTGTAATATTATTTTATAAATCAACACTGTCAACTTTCTGGGATGATGAAAATGCTGTGATCATTGCTGTCCAATACAGCAGTCTCTAGCTACGTATGCAGAGTATGTAAGCGCACAGATGTGGCTCTGTGCACTTAGGTGTGGCTAGTATGACTGGGAAGGTCAATTTAAATTTTATTTCATTTTAATTAATTCACACTCGAAGCGACATCTGTGGCTAGAGGGTGTCTTACTGAAAAGTGCAGTTCTAGATGGGCTTATACTTTTACATTTCGCATTTGTATCTTTGCTTCACCTGGAATTGATTTTTGTTTATGATACAGTTTCTCCTCTGCTTCCTCCTCAATCAACTCCTGCCTCTCCTTCTCCTCTTCTTCTTTTTTAAGTTTTCAATATTGGTAGTCAATTAAGCAAAAACCTCTTTGTTCTCTACTATATTTTTCCCAAGTGCATTCATTTTTACATTGGTAATTAATCATTTATCCATTGATATATTATTTCTGTCCTCTCCATTCTGTTCCATTGTCTGTTTTTCTATTCTTGTGCACAGTGTTAACAACTCTTAATTTTAAACATCTTTATATCTGGTAAGACAGTAACACTCTGTGGTATAGTAAAAAATTTTTTTTTATTGAGTTTATAATAGTTTACATCAGTGTGAGATTTCAGTTGTACATTGTTTCTTGACGGTCACCACATGAGTGCTCCCCTTCACCTTGTGTGCCCACCCCCCTCCCCACTTCCCCTGGTAACTACTAAACTGTTTTCCTTGTCCATGTGTTTGCTCATCTTCCACATATGCGTGAAATCATCTGGTGTTTGTCTTTCTCAGTCTGGCTTATTTCACTTAGCATAATTCTCTCCAGGTCCTTCCGTGTTGTTGCAAATGGGATGAATTTGTCTTTTTTTTATGGCTGAGTAGTATTCCATTGTATATATATACCACATCTTCTTTATCCAATCATTAGTCGATGGACACTTGGGTTGCTTCCATGCCTCGGCTATTGTGAATAGTGCTGCAATGAACATAGGGGTACAAAAGTCTCTTTGAATTGTTGATTTCAAGTTGTTTGGGTAGATACCCAGTAGTGGAACAGCTAGGTCATATGGTAGTTCTACGTTTAGTTTTTTGAGGAATCTCCATACTGTTTTCCATAGTGGCTGCACCAGTTTGCATTCGCACCAGCAGTGTATGAGGGTTCCCTTTTCTCCACGCCCTCTCCAACATTTGTTATTTTTAGTCTTAGTGATTATAGCCATTTTAATAGGCATAAGGTGGTGTCTTAGTGTAGTTTTGATTTGCATTTCCCTGATGATTAGTGACGTTGAACACCTTTTCATGCGTTTATTGGCCATCTGTATATCTTCTTTGGAAAAATGTCTGTTCATCTCGTCTGCCCACTTTTTGATCAGGTTGTTTGTTTTTTTATTGTTCAGTTGTGTGCATTCCTTATATTATGGAGATTAACCCTTTGTCAGATATATGATTTGCAAATATTTTCTCTCAATTGGTGGGTTGTCTCTTTGTTTTGATTCTAGTTTCTTTTGCCTTGCATAAGCTCTTTAGTCTGATGAACTCCCACTTGTGTATTTTCTCTTTTGTTTCCCTTGTCTGAGAAGACATGGTATTCGAAAACATCCTTTTGAGTTCAATGTCAAAGAGTATACCACCCATATTATCTTCCAGGAGTTTTATGGTTTCAGGACTTATCTTCAAGTCTTTGATCCATTTTGAGTTTATTTTTGTGTATGGCATGAGACAATGATCTACCTTCATTCTTTTGCATGTGGCTGTCCAGTTTTCCCAACACCGTTTATTGAAGAGACTCTTTTTCTCTATTGTATGTTCTTGGCAACTTTGCCGAAGATTAGCTGTCTATAGATGTGTGGTTTTATTTCTGGGCTTTCAATTTTGTTCCATTGATCTGTGTGTTTGTTTTTGTACCAGTACCATGCCATTTTGATCACTATGGCTTTGTAGTCAGGGATTGTGATGCCTCCAGCTTTGTTCTTTTTTCTCAGGATTGCCTTAGCAATTCAGGGTCTTTGGTTGCCCCATATGAATTTTAGGATTCTTTTCTCTATTTCCATGGAGAATGTCATTGGGATTCTGATTGGGATTGCAATGAATCTGTAGATTGCTTTGGGTAGTATGGACATTTTAACTATATTTATTCTTCCAATCCATGTGCATGGAGTCTCTTTCCATCTCTTTGTCATTATCAATTTCTTTCAGTAACGTCTTATAGTTTTCATCGTATAGGTCCTTCACCTCCTTGGTTAAATTTATTCCTAGGTACTTTATTCTTTTAGTTGCGATTGCAAATGGAATTTTATTCTTGAATTCTCTTTCTGTGAGTTTGTTATTAGAGTATAGAAAAGCAATTGATTTTTATAAGTTGATTTTTCACCCTACAACTTTACTGTAGTTGTTAATTATTTCTATTAGTTTTCCAATTCCAATGGATTCTTTGGGGTTTTCTATATATAAGATCATGTCATCTGCCAACAGTGAGAGTTTCTCTTCTTCACGCCCTATTTGGATTCCTTTGATTCCTTTCTCTTGCCTAATTGCTCTGACAAAAACATCCAGTACTACGTTGAATAAAAGTGCTGGTGGTGGGCATCCTTGTCTTGTTCCTGTTCTCAGGGGGATGGCTTCAGTTTTTGCCCATTGAGTATGATGTTGGCTGTGGGTTTCTCATATATGGCCTTTATTATGTTGAGGTAATTTTCTTTTATCCCTATTTTCTTAAGAGTTTTTATCATAAATGGCTGCTGGATCTTATCAAATGCTTTCTCTGCATCTATTGAGATGATCATGTGGTTGTTATTCCTCAATTTATTGATGTGGTTTATCAGTGATTTGCGGATGTTGAACCATCCCTGTGTCCCTGGTATAAATCCCACTTGATCATGATGTATAATCCTTTTGATGTATTGCTGAATTTAGATTGTCAACGTTTTGTGGAGGATTTTTGCATCTATGTTCATCAGTGATATTGGCCTGTAGTTTTCCTTTTTTGTGTTTTCCTTGTAAGGCTTTGGTATCAGAGTGATGTTGGCCATGTAGAATGTGTTAGGAAGTGTTCCATCTTTCCTAATTTTATTGCTTTTACATAAAAACTCAGTGATGTTTGTGTGTGTTGATTCTGTACCTAACACCATTACTAAATTCACTTAGTATGTTACTACATCCTTAGCTGCTTTTGGATTTTGCATGTTGTACAAATACTGACATGCTTATTCTTTCTAGTTTATGGCACATAATTTTCCTTGCCTAACCACCCAGGAAATAACTTCTAGTACAGTGTTGAATAGAATGTTTTTTGAATACTTATTTTGCTCCTTATTCAAAGGGAAAGTTTTCAATATTTCACTAATAACTATGGTGGTTGTTACTGGTATTTTAAAAATATACATTATTTGTGAATTTATTAAAGTTCTATTATATTTCTTGTTTGCTTATTTATCATGAATTGATAAAAGATTTTAAATTACGATTTTTTTTGCCTCTATTCAGCTAATGTGGTGAATTATTTTGATAGATTATGACTGGTAAACTAATTAGGATTCCTTATTATGATTCATTTTTTACAAAATGTTTTGTGTAGAATTTTGTTCATTGTGGTATTGGAAAACTGTGGCCTGTAATTTTACTTTTTAATACTATCCTTTGATGGTTTGGGTATCAAAATTAAGCTGGATAATGAAAAAGTGTTAGGAAATCTACTCTTTTGCTATTACCTGGCAGTATGGGCTAAAATGGGTTATTTTACTCTGACATTTTATCATGAAAAACTTAAAATATGCAGCAAGTGAAAATATTTCTACAGAAAATACCAATGTACCCCACCTAGTTTCAACCATTAGCATTTTTATTTTGCTTTCTTTAATGACATATCTGTCTATCTATGTATCTATCTACATACCTATCTCATATCTATCTATATTGATCTCTCTAAACAATCATTGAGACATACATATAATATATATTTAATGCATATAGAATGTATAGGGTAAAATATTTAATATGTAATGCATAACATATGACATACAGCATAGAATTTATATTCATCCCAGACTATCTGTGGCCCACCTACTCATTTTCTTAATGATGATTTTTGATGATCAGGTTGTTTTTAAGTTTGATGAAGTCTAACTTGTTAACCTTTTTCTTATATGGTTATTGTTTTCTGCGATGCACATTTGCTTTTTCTCAATTCATGGAGATAATATCCTTTGTTTTATCATTTACCTTCAGGTCTATAATCCGTCTCAAAATAATTTTTAAAATTTTTGTTTGCAATGTGAGACAGGGGTTAAGGCTCATTATTTCCATCAAGATAACTAGTTATTCCAGCATGATTAATGGAACAAACTCCCCCTCCCCCAGTGGATTGCTTTGGCACCTTAGACAGAATCCAAATGGCTATAAAAATGTGGCTCTATTTCTGAGTTACATATTCTGTTCTATTGACCTGTTTACTGATTGATCTTTAAGCTGGTACCACATTGCTTGATGACTGATCTGTAGTAATTCTGGAAGTCATTTAGTATAAGCCCTGAAATTTTTTTCTTTCAAGTCTCATGTATATTCTAGGTCTTTTGACTTTACATATAAATTTTAAAATCAGCTTACCAGCTTCCACCCATAACCTGCTGGGTTTTGATTGGGGTGCATGGAATCTATAGGTTAATAAAGGGAAAACTGTCATACTGTCCTGTGCACTTCAATTGGTCAAGGTGAGACAAGTCAAGAGACCATGTCCAACATTAATAGGATGGGGAAGAATACACCTCCCCAGCAGGTTTTGTTTGAGGTGGTGTGACGGTTAATCCTATGTATCAACTTGGAGAATGTTTTTAGATGAGATTAACATTTAAATTGGTGAATTTTGAATAAGAAGATTACTCTCCATAATGTGGGTGGACCTCATCCAATCAGTTGAAGGTCTGAATAAAACAAAAAGAGTGGCCTGCCCAAGCAAGGGGGGATTCTCCAGCAGACAACTTCAGATTTCGTTTATACCATTGGCTCTTTTGGTCCTCAAACCAGCAGTCAACCTTGCAAATTTTGAACTTGCCACGCTCTGTAATCCTGTGAGCCAATTCCTTAAAATAAATCTCTCTCTCTCTCTCTCTATATATATATATATGCATATATACATAAGATATATATATTATTGATTCTATTTCTCTGGAGAACTCTGACTAACACAGTTGGGAAGGTATGACTGTTTTCTTATCAGCAATTTAGTGACCACAATTACCACAGAACTATCCTATCAAGTACTTGGATATATGGTCATCATAATAAACTTTTAACAATTTCCCTTTTTTAAAAAAATCTGGAAAATAATGTTTAAAATGTAGTTTTTAAATTCAACTTTGTGGTCTTTTCAATCTTTTGATTAAATCCCCTTTTATTTGCCTTCATAAACTTTCCCAATTTGATCACAAATTTATGATTTTTGAACACTTTCCTATGTGTTTCTATTCACAAGACTCATGTTATACGTGAATTCTGTCACTGTTTTATCAGTTACCAAGCTTGACCTCACCAAAGGTCTTGCACTGCTCTTATTACATGTGCCAACATCCTACATGCTCTCAGGATGTGAATTAATTGATCCTGACATTAGTACCTTCATGGATTATTTCCTATCATCGCTAAAAGGAACCTTCTGAGTGTATGTGGCATCCCAGAGGGAAAATCTTCTTTTGCTTTGGTACAGACACGAATTATTAAATATGCCAACAGCAGGGTATATTTAAAATTCTTTCTACTGATTTTGAAATATTTCATCAATTATGGAATAAGTCGTATTGAGCAGGTAAAGTTTCTAAAGCATCTTATTGCTTCAGGTGAGTGATATTGATCATGTGTCAAGATCTTAAACATTGAGTTGCTAGGGAGCCAGTGAGTTTAACATAATATTCAGTATAAGTCAAGGCTATTTTTCATGCAAGTATGAAATACTAAACTCAGAGCAGTGAAGAGAAAACAAAAAATGGGAGAAAGTATTGACTTCTATGTTAGCAATCCCAAGAACGATGCTGGTTATCCAATAAAATGTACAAGAATCTTTCAGATTGCTACTCTGCTTTCATTTGTATCGTCTTCATGAATAGTCAGGTTCTTCCCTTGGGAGTGGTGGAAAATTGTCCAGAAGGAGCTCGAAGAGAAGCAAATCCAGTGGAAATAGATTTTCTTTCTCCAGTTTCTCAGCAAACTTCTTAGCATTCATTCTTGGATGAACCCAAACCACCTTTATCTCTAAACTTGTTAGTGACTGAATGGAATGCGGTGCTTCTGTTGGAACATCTTTAAGATATGTACAGCCCTGGGGTGTCTGAAGTAGAGTCAGCTCTATTCAAAGGCCAAAATCTGAGAGGGAAAATGGAATAGATATCAAAAGGAAGCTCAAATGATTTTGCTGAAGTCAAGATGCTGAATAAGTGAAGGCAATAGGAGTCCAGTTGTAAGTGACAAAATCCATGTGAATACCACTAAATATTTTTGAAGTATTCATGTGTAAAATTATATGACATATATAATATGAGTAAAAACTAGTAGAATTAACCCTATTATACCAGAAAACAAATTAAGCTCTAGGCTATGATCAGTATTTGTGTGGCTCACCCATAAACATATCCCTTTGCCTGCCGATTAAGGTGATGGATTTTTCTCATTGTTCCTTTGCACTTGGTAATAATTGTTCAATATGTGTAGATATCCTTAAACACTATATACCTATGTTTACTGTGGATTTACATTTTCTATAAATTCATCTTACTATATATAAACTTATACTAATTGCATTTCTTACTCAACATTATACTTTTAAATGCAATTTCATGTAATAACAATTTGTGATATTCGCCAACATATAACATTCCACTAAATGAATAGAACAAGCTTTATCTATTCTCTTGTGTTTGAGCATCTTCATTGTTCTCAGTTTTATTTTTCTAAAAAAAAAAAAATCAGTGCTGGTTTGAGGATTCTTGTCCAGATCTCCCATTGTATTTCATCAAGAGATAGTCTGTTCCTAAGTGTATAATTAGGAGTGGAAGTGCTAGGTCTGAGGGTAGCCACATTTAAATCTAATCAATATATCCCCAAAGTGCTTTGTTCCCACTATCCAATGCCCTAACAAACACTTTTTCTGTGGGACAGTGTAATTTTTTTCAATATGTTCGCAGAAACGCGTCTTACTGTAGTTTTTATTTTTGATTCCCCAATTCGTATTGAAGATGGAAACCCTTTCATATATTGTTTGCTCAGTTATGGATTTTTTCCCATGAAATATTTACTATGCCTTAACATTTTTTCTATTGTTTTTTCATATCTCTCTTTTTTAATTTACTTGATTCTTTTGTGTTATGCATATTAAAATGTTTTCATTTATAGATATTGCAAAGTTCTACTTCTAGATTGAGATATTTTGAAACTTTTATAATATCTTTATTGGATAGAAATTATTCAATTTCCATTGTAGTTGAATTCATCAGTCTCCTCTTTTCAATGGCCATTTGCGTCTTTAAACCTTCTTCCCTCCTGTAATAGCACTACAGTCTTCTATATTCTTTCCTACTTTTTTAATTGAAGTATTATTGACATACAACATTATGTTAGTTTCAACTGTACAGCATACTGATTTGATATTTATAAACATTACGAACTGATCATCGTGATAAGTCTGGTTATCACCTGTGTCTTAATGTCCACAATAACAACAGCTCTCAGATGAAGGACTCCTCTTTATGTATCAGGTGATGTTCTAGACATCTTCATCTCTTATTTTATAATAGAATTAGAAATAGTATTTATATGTCTAAAATCATGGCTTTTTTGCCTTATTTGAGATTGAAACTTAAGACAGTGACATTTTTCAATAATTACTTATAGAAAGCAAATAACTGAAAAATAGTGATTTGGACAAAATGAAAGGGTTAATGCATTTGTACTGCCTTACAGTGTTTTTATTTTTGTCAGAAAACTTTCTCTTTGCCCATCAATGAAGAAATTTTTTTCTGCTATGGTTTAATAGAAAAATTCATATAGCTTAAGATAAAAAATGTAAGAGTGGAAAAAGTCCTATTAACACAGATATGTAGACTGTATACTCTATATACACAAATAGTGGTTTATATACATATATAGTTTTAACTGTTTTTAGAACATCATTATATTATATATTTAATATATACATATTTATGTGCATAGACATATGTCTATCTACCAAAAGAAGGGAAAATTATACAATAATAGTAGCAATTATTTTCTCCAGGTGGTGATGTAATTTTTTCTTTTCTCTGAGTTTTCCTCACTTTCCAAATTTCTAAAATGAACTTTTTAAATTGGAATTAGTAAATATTTAGTTTTAAATATAAGCATATAGTCAGATTAAAAGGATGATGTTGGATTTTATTGAAGATCTCTATGAAAACTGGTTTGTGCTGAATGTTGCTCTCTCTTCCAGAATATCAGTTTAGGAAGAATTGCCTCTCTTTTATGTTCACATGAAGACTGGTAGATCATCCAGTATTGGAGAGGGGTTATCCAGAGTGGGCCGGAGAAGATTAGGCCCTAGGGGGACCTCTCCAATACGAATCTTTGTTTCCATAGTAGAATATGTTTATGCAAAAAGAGATCCTGATGCTAAATACATATGGAGCCAAAGAAGCTTCACACTAAAAGAGTAAGAGAAAAAGATTGGTGATTTCCACAGAGTAAAATGATTCTTGGTCCCAGAAAGAAGGAAGAGTGAATGAGACAGGATAGTTCAAAACAAGTCTCAACTCTAAATAGTTGGTGGTTTTGTTTCAGTTGCATAGCATAAATTATTTTTCCTCATTAAAGTATTAACTGATTCTAAAACATTCCGAGCTTTCTAGAATTTCCATAAAAATTTCCAGATATTTCAGCAGTAAATTTTAAACCTCACATGTATTACTAATAATGACATTACAAATAATGATTAATAAAAATAGTACAAGTCATTATTTTCTTTTAAAGTGTTGCTGGTTAATGTGTTCACCATCACACCCCTCATTACAAACACACACCATCACCATCTCCACCACCACCAATAACAAATATCAAAAGTATATTATATACATAGTATTGGCCAAATTCTCCCCAAAACATAATCCAATCTCAGATTATAAGATCCCATTTTGCATTAAAACAAAATAGAATATGGCAACAAGAAAAATAAATAGCATTTGTTTGTATTGTAAATATTTGAAACCTTAACAGTGGACATGCCTGTGTTTCAAATTTTAGAACATGCATTTATTGGATGGACATAGTTAACAAACATGTCCAGTTTCCAGGAGGCATTTGCCTGCAAGGAAATAACTAAGTCATGTTCTGGGCATAATTAAATGACATGTTAGCAAGTTTATCAATACAAGATTGGACAGATCCATTTGAGGTGATGGATTGCTTGCATGACATTGTGGCAATACCTTTAGCAGAACAAGTAAAGATTACATAGAAGTATGTGCATCTTGTGCAATTCTCCTCCTATGACAAGGAAAAGGATGGCTTATTCTATATCAGGTCATTTCTCTATGTGATAAAGTTTAGTTTACAATAGGGATTTTGTCTAGTCTTGTCCTTCCCGAGAGGGGAATGCAGAATATTTACCTTTGTTGGGTTAATGTTCTCATTATTAGAACAAGATTTCATAAAATTTTAATAAATATGATGTCAAGTATTTCATAGCTTTCTCTTTTGAGAATTTTATTTTTAAATCTGTTTATAATTTTTTCTCTATCAGTTTTCTTTAAGCTTCTTAAATGATCAGTATTTCTTCTCTTCTCAACCTCTCCTTTTATAAGTTTCTCACAAAACTGGTCCACTTGGTAACACTTAACACATTGCTCTCAATTACCGTTTCTCAACCTCCCCACTATTAACATTTTAGACCAGGTATCTCAGTTGTAGGGGCTGTCCTGTGCATTGTAGGATATCGAGCAGCATCCTCAGCCTCTGTCCACTGATAGCACTCCCAATCAGGCTGTGATGACCTGAAATATCTCTCTACTTTGGAAAATGCTCCCCTAGGAGCAAACTCACCCCCAGTTGAGTTCCATTTGTCTAGACTATACCAAAGAGGTGGAGTGTTGATGTAATCACTTCTTGCTAATTCTACCTCCAAATTCTATCCAGAATGTATTTTCTTCTCTCCAGCTCTATGGCCAGCACTCTCATCTAGGTAATGGATTAGCAAACTACAGCCTGTGAACCACGTTGACCAGAAGTGTGTTTTTGTAAATAGTTCTATTGGCATACAGTCATGACCATCCGTTTATGTCTTGTCTATGGGTCTCTGGCTGTTTTCACGTTACAGCTCCAGAGTGGAGGATTCCTGCTAGAGACCCTATGGCCTGCAAAACCTAAAATATTTACCATTTATTTGGCCCTTTTTCAGAAAAAAAATAAATATTACAGACCTCTGGTCTATGTCATCTCCAGTGGTCCCCTACTTTAACTCTTTACATGCTGCAGTCTGGTTTTTGTAGAACAACTTGAGCAATCTGTTTCTTTGAAAAATGTCAGTGTGCTGATTTTACTCCACTATTTTGAACTGCGAATCCGTTCACAGTGTCCTCAGGCCTAAATCCAGTCTCCTTAACTCACCCCCTTGACTCTCCCTTCTCCAGCTACGCAAGTCTTCAAATAGTACAAGTTCTTACCCACCTTGGGTCTTTCACATGCTGCTTTCTCTTCCTCAGATATGGTTTGCCTCATTTTTTGCCTCAATTCCTCTTATTCATCCTTCAAGTCTTAAAATAAATATTATTTCTTTGTGTTTTTTTTAAATGACAACCCACACGCATGTCAATGATACACTTCTCCCCCATTAATTGTTCTCAGTGATGCTGTATCCACCAGGGTTCTCAGTTGCAGATAGACACATCTACTCAAGCTCATTTCAGCAGGATGCACTAATATCAATGTTAGTTTGATTTTAGAATCAGAGCCTATATGTAGGACTTCTCTGATAAGGAAGCTGCTACGTCTACTCACAGGTTGCCTCTGTCATATCATGAAGTCATCAGTTCTGTCACCAGCCTCAGAGCCTGGCAGCTTCTGCCACCATCACTACAATGGCAGTAGTTTCTGCTCTGTGCCCAGCACAGGTGGGGCTTATTTTAAGTAGAAAATCATAGGCTTGGTCCTAGCACCAGGGTGACAGAAGCTTGAAGTCTTCTGTGGATTGCACAATAGGAAGGAAGAATTCACATTTTAGGGAAACAGTAATAAATAGGGGATGATCTACAATAAGAGGAAGGCAGTGTTTTCGATGGGAACAGAAGGGAAATGGAGAATGGGTGTAATTTTCCACAGCTAACTCTTCTATTCAAGAAGAAGGATTACATTTACTCTCATCATTACCACTCTGTTGATGGACAGTGTTTCCTTTCTGTATCAATGATGGTGATGATTCTCAACCCTACACTTGTAGGATCATTTATGCTCATACTTTCCTAGCTTGCCAAAAATAGCCTTTACTGCATAATCGTTCCCTTCCCACAGCTGAAGGATAAGTGTCTGGGATATATAAATACATGCATATATATGTACACATTACATAGCATTAAGATTTGCTAAAAGATGAGGAAATGCATGGTATCTCTTTTTATATGGTAATAATCTGTGCCTATTGTTTTCAGTAGCAGTCAAGGCTCTGCTACAGTAGTAGGTTCAGAGTATTATGAAAACATAAGGAAAGGAGCACTTCAAAGTCTTTCAGGAAGTCGAGGATGGGTCAGGGATGAGGTGAGTTACATGACGATTTAGCATAGCAACTTAAAGTGGCAACAATTTGACACAGACTTAAAGTACACCATTAAATTTCCAGGTTTAATATAATTATTTCTATTTTATTTAATCATCAGAGAAAGGGTGAAACAGAAGTTCAGGGATAAAATGATGAAAAAAGAGGTGTTTGATGCTGATTACTCAATAAGAATTTTTTTAAAGGATATGTTATAAAGATCTCAAAATATCCACATCAGAATATCATGCTCCATTTGATCTCAGACAAGTTTGAGGTGAATTGGCATTTTTCCAGGTTCGCAAATTGAAAGGACTGTTTCAAGCAGAAGAACAGAATGTGCAAACCTCAAAGGCATCCGAATTATGTATCTGACTAGAATTATACATCTGATTCTTCTTAAAATGCATCAGTAGCTCTTTCCAGTCTCCAAGGAGACGCCCAACAACTTCCCATGAGCAAGACCCTTCATGATTTCCACTCCTGCTTCTTTCTCATAATAGCTTCATTTTCATCACGAATCCCACCCCTCCAGCCCATTACCTTTCCATTTCCCACAAGAGTTCATGCAATTGTACTTTAGATTATATTCCCCCTACCCTGTGGTTTTGCTGAGGCTGCTCCCACTCCATATGAGTCCAAACCCTCTTCACCTATAAGAATCTCATAAATAAGTCAAGACATAACTCAGCTGTTACTCTCCACTGAGCATCTCCTAATCCTCCCAGTCTACATAGGATTTCAGATTTCCTCAGAGCATCGTTTGATCACTCTGTGTAGAGTCCTTATCCACTGTATTTTGAGTATCTTATTACTTGTCTGTCTCCCATCCAGGATGAGGGATCAGGTCCATATTTAATTAATATTTAAGTGGCCAAGGCCGAGCTCACTGGCCACTGAGAAGAAAAAATAATTACTCTGGAATGATTAAATCAATGAATGCATAGATATTGCCTTGCGTTATTACCCAGCTATCTTTTTTATTCTTATTCTAGAAGTTGTTTTAGATTTTATTTTATTCTAAAATTCAAATGCATCTGATACAGAGCAGCTAGTGCTCAATAATGTCTAAGAAGAGAATGAAGGAGCTCATGCTATTTATAAATTGTTTTCTCCAAGAGTCTCTGAGGCTCCACATGACATATTAGAGGGCTAAATTCAGCATAAGAGGTTATTGAATACTCACTGAATTCAGAAAAATGAATAACCTCAATGTATGTCTGAAAAGAATTGGTACATCAGCACCTGACAGAGTAGCCAATCATGATGAAAGCTTGATGTAAGCTACAAGTACACGTGTATAATCGATGCAATTCAAATGGATTGTAAGGTTTATACCTCTTGAGCTGCACCATTCCTTCACCACCATCACAACACAGTATCAGTCTATTCATCTGGATGTATTTTGTTATGACATCTCTAGACCAGGTACAGTATCAGAGATAGGCATAGGGAGATCAAATAAACAGGGTGGCCACGCCGATGAAAAAGACATCCTGGGGGCCAGCCCCATGGCTGAGTGGTTAAAGTTCCACATGCTCCACTTTCGTGGCGTGGGGTTCATGGGTTCGGATCCCGGCTGCAGACCTACTCCACTCATCAACCATGCTATGGAGGCATCCCACATACAAAGTAGAGGAAGCTTGGCACAGAGGTTAGCTCAGGGACAATCTTCCTCAAGCAAAAGAAGAGGAGGATTGGCAACTGATGTTAGCTCAGGGCAAATCTTCCTCACAAAAAAAAGAAAGAAAGAAAAAGACATCCTAATAGATGAAAAAGCCAATCAATAAGCAATATATCTAGAGATTGTTATTAGAACATATTGTGAAGTTGATGATAGTGGTGATCCTAATGATGTTAATGGTAGTAATGATGCTGGTGATGATGATGGCGGTGATAATAATGATGGCTGATAACAATAGTAATGATGTAATGATGATGATGATGATAATGATGATAGATCCACGCAGTATTTAATGGCCATTTACTTTTTCCTTGTCAGAAATCACTGCCTGATTTAGTTTAGTTCATAGATAGAGAGCATGCACAGCCAGACTCAATCCAAAAGTAAAACGCAATTTTTCAATAAATGTGCTGTAGTCCTGCCCACTTTTTCTTCCTTTTGTGTTCCAGGTGGTGAAAAACAAGAAAGGGCCCCAGTCTCTCCTTCCCTCAAACGTCATTTACCTACTTTAACATGAAATTGATTTAGCAGAAGTTCCTTCTGTAGTTGATAACATATCAGCAAGCTGTGCTGCCCTTTTTCACTCAAGAGCACAAGAACATTACTAAAAAGTGGTTTATCCACACATGTCAATTGAGCTACTAGATGGTTCCCCCATCCATAAAATAGTTTTAAAAATGGTACAAAGTCATGATGAACATATAAGGTGTTTATTACTGGGAGTTGTTGCTCAATAGATAAAAAGTTTCAATTATAAATTCCAGAGATGTGCTGTACAACATTGTACCTATAGTTAACAACATGATATCGTGCACTTAAAAATTTCTTAAGAGCGTAGATCTCACGTTAACTGTTCTTACAAATACACACACATATATATACACACAAAGGGATACAGGGAAACTTTTGAAGGTGGTGGATATGTTTACTACCTTAACTGTGGTGATGGTATCCTTGTGTATACATAGGTCCATACTCATCAAATTGTATGTAACAAATGTGTGCAGGTGTTTTTGTACATCGATTATACCTCAATAAAGCTGTTAAAAGAGAAGAAAAGAAATAAACATTAGCATTATTTCATTGGCTATTAAAAAAACAAAAGAGAGAGATAACCAAGTTCAGTGGACCCTCTTAAATTATATATCAAAATCGAAGAACATGGAAAACACTCCAATTCATCCCAAACACTGCAAACTGTTTTTCTTCAAATATTAAAGACATATATGCAGATCTGTTAAATGAATATCTATTTAGAATAGTGTAGGTTTTAAAATTTATCCAAACTCCTTTCTGTTGGGATTCTTAAAAAAGACAAAAACAAAACTACTTATTCACAGAAGAGATTTTGCTATAAAGTGGCTACACGTCATGAAGGAGAGATATGAAAATATTCTAGACAGAGAACTGTAGTTTATTCTTGCTTCATTTAATTTCCCTGTCAGATTTTCACTCATCATAAGCTGTATCTAAATTATTCTTGAGTAAGCCTTTTTCTACTTCCATTAATAAAGTTCCTCGTTTATATTACTGAGAAATAGTTCTACATCTGGATCATAAAGTGTTTTATATGGCACTTTGAAAACATGAATTTACACATATGCCTTGCCTTCTAGGCTCTATTTTTTCCAGGACGACAAGTATATCTGATTCACCTTGGCACATTCAGATTTGAACCCAGTGCTAGCATTCACAGTGGACTCTGCCAATATTTAATGTGTTAATGAAAAATGAGATTTCTGGAATAGGAGATCTTCATGAGGAGATAATTTCTCTATCCTCCTCTCGCTCTCTTTTTTTTCTTTTTTTTGAGGAAGATTAGCTCTGAGCTAACTACTGCCAATCCTTCTCTTTTTGCTGAGGAAGACTGGCCCTGAGCTAACATCTGTGCCCATCTTCCTCTACTTTATACGTGGGACGCCTGACACAGCATGGCTTTTTGTCAAGCGGTGCCATGTCCGCACCTGGGATCTGAACTGGCGAACCCCGTGCTGCCGAAGCAGAACCTGTGCACTTAACCGCTGCGCCACGGGGTCAGCCCCACTTTCTCTCTCTTTTGAGTTCATAGCTTCATTCAGTGTATCACCACAAAGCGCCTTAACAGCTAATCAATTCTGTTCTGACAAACACATGCTGCAACTGTGTAAAAATAAGATGAGATTGCCAAGCAAAGTAAATATTTAATTAAGAAACAGGTAATCAGATTCCCCTTTGCTTTTTTCCATTTACAGTGAAGAACTCCATCTAATATGAGACCATTTCCATTAATATTTTACAATCCCTTCAGCATTTTTCATTTCAATTTTCTGCCTCATTATATTTTACTGACCATCACCTCAAAATTGATTTTGACTGTGTTACTGGTGGAGCTATATATGTGTATAAAACTTTTAAATTTACTTAGAATTTAAACTCACATAATCATAAACCTAGAATTGATTATTTTATTTAAGTGAGGCCTCTGTGCACAGGCAGAATCAGAATTAAACTTTTCTAAAACTGTAGTTAATTTAGTGCCTCATAAATTTCCATTAAAACTTTAAATAAACAGTCAAGCACTTAGACACTAAATGCAATGCATTGTTGTTAATTAAAGAGGAACAAATATTTCTAAAATGAGAAACATATCTCAGTTTCTCTATTTTACGAAATTATAAAATGTAGCAAACCATATGCAAAACTTTGATCACATACCAGGTATTTCCACATATTTTTTCTATAGGGTTGCCTTGATTCATGAACAACATAGCACATGTTATCCTTGCTATTTGTACTCTTTAAAGATCAATTAATGAAATCAGCCACACGCTTTTGATAGTAATCTAAAGCCAATATCCAATGCAGAATTACAGTAGGATTTTAAAAGGCCACCAGATACATTCTGCAGGTAGTCCTAACTTTTTAGATACCTCCAAACTTTATTCTAAAATAAATAAATCCAGCTTATTCAGGATAAAATTAAGCATGAAATAAATGCACAGAAAATTCAGAATGGTGATTTTTTCTGGAGGATGATAGAAAAGAGAGGGTGGTGGCTGAGGATTGACCTCTCTCTGATCAATATATATTGATCTGATATATAAATACAGTCCTGTTCTGCATAACAACGTTGTTGTCAATGATGGACGACTATACAATGGTGGTCCCACAAGATTTGTACCGTTTAGCCTAGGTGTGTAGTAGGCTATGCCATCTAGGTTTGCGTAAGTGCACTCTATGATGTTCACACAATGGCAAAATCATCTAACTATGATTTCTCAGAACCTGTCCCTGTCATTAAGGGACATATGACTATACATATAGTATATAACATATTTATATGTATAATATCTATATCTATAACTGTATATACTATACGTGTATACAATCTGAAGCCTAATGGCAGCTAATAAACATGTAATAAATTTAGATGGTGTGTATGTCAGTGATTCCTACATTATTCTCTGTCCTTTTCAGTAGAAGAGTTACAGACTTGTTTACTGTAAGAATCAAAGAAACAGGAAGCATGTGTTTGCTTTTCTGTATGTTTGTTTTCCAAGCGTATGGAATTCACCATTGGCGAGAAACCCATGTCTACAAAATATCAAATGTCAATGATAAAGAGAGCAAGAAAACGTACCTATGTTGAGAAAAAATAAATAAAACAAAGAGATATATGTACATGAAGGATAAAGCTTCCATGAAAACTGAGGCATTCAAGAGATAGGAATTTTTGTAACTGCGGGCCCTTCAGGAAGCAGTTCAACTGATCCCATCTTATCAAGAGAGTCACTAAGAGTGGTTTCTCAGGAATGGAGAACCCCTGGGAAATCTTTCATCTTTACAAAATCAAGTGCTCCACTTTGCAGCAAAATTTCTCAAAACCTAAAGATTCCACAGAAGCTGGAATGTTCACAAAGAACTGCAGAATCTTACCCAGCTGGTTTGGTGTCCTGAGGCCTTACCTTGATAGTCATCAGCTTGGGGCAGGGTCCCAGAAATACGAGTGGACAAAAATGCAGTTGCACCTGATTTTGTGGTCGGAGATGGTTGGACAGAAATGTGGGTTGCAGTCCCTTTTGCGGGTGAGGGTCATACCAAACTGCTGTCAGGGGTTTCAATTGTATGCATAAATATTATGGATCTAAATGTTTTAAAAATTATATAATGCTTCTAAAATCTGATCTGTCCTGGTTATCAGTCATAATTCTAGTTATTATCTTGAATTGTTGTATGTCACAGAAATAGCCACATTTTTTTGTCCATTGCCCTTTTTGTCTTTTGTAATTTGCAGATAGTGGTTGTTTCACTCTGATGTTTTTGCAGACATATTTCATCTTCAGAGAGATTCACACAAAGAACTCTGACACTTTCTCTAGAATGCAGGTTTCTCATAAACTTTCAGATGGTAAAGCTGAGCTGTGTGAAACAAAAATTACAGAACTCTAATGGAAAAACTGATAGCCTCATTACACAACTAACAGAAGATTAAGATCAAGAATTGATTACATGGGACTAAATGAACTGATGAGGGTGATGATATTTTGGATGACTTTTCATTTGAAATATTGCTGATTTTTTAAATGTTTTGTTTTTCCAGATTTAAGGAAACCTTTTTTCTCTTAAGCTAGCTGTGACTTACAGCAATTTGGTAAATTATAGCTTAGTAAGCAGAATTGGAACGTTTATCTTTTTCTCCCTACCTGATCCCTCCAGAATTTGGAAACTCTTGATGAGTGAGTATTCTTATTTTCATGGCAATATACTTCTTTGCATAAGTTCAATAAGAATAAGAATCTGATCTCCTTATAGCAAGACACAATTGGAAACATTGGCTGTATTATCAAGGTTTTGACTGGAATGTCACATTTGAGACAGACATCATAGACTTGGATCTGATGAAAACAGCTTTAGGGGGCAAGGATTGACTTTGTGAAATAAAGCCACTTGGAAATATTGGCCAGGTGCAAATAAACTCAGGTTATTTGGGGGAACCTCAAGAGAAGAGAGGAATTCACCCAAATCTGTAGGTATTGCAGGCACAGTCTGATGACAGTCCTTGACTTGGTTTTCCTGGCCTCAAGAGGCCTTTAAAGCTCATCTGAGATTCCTTTTGAAAAGTCCCAGCAAAGCAGATTTAAAAGAGCCTATGTGATCAATTGCTATTCTTGCTGTACTTTTATAAATAATTGGGCCAAGTTTGTTGAAACTAGACTTATTTTGAAAACCAATGAATCTTAATTTGGCTGTCTTTGGTAAAAATGAGGGTGGTTTTAGAGAGAAAATTATGTTTCAATAAGAACTGTAGTACACATTCATGGATATTAAATTCTAATTCTGTTAATCGTCTTTTAGGTTTTTGTTTTTTATCTGTAAACTGGACTGGATCCTGAATTCTTCTAGGTCTCCTGAAATATCTGGCTATAAATCTCCAAACTAGCATTTTCAATTTTTTTCCATCATTTTCATTTGGAATCTTGAGAGCTGAAACCACCCTTGTTCCTGAAGCCCTGAAAACTGCTTCTGGACAACTTGATACAAACTTCAGAGAGATTCATGTCTGTTGCTGTGTAAGCCACTCAGAAAGATACCTCAACAGCAGACGACATCATCAGAGACATTTCAAACTGCAAAGGATCTAGAAATCTTCTTGACAGGCTGCCTGCTGGACTCAGAAAATACATTATAATCTTCTCCAATCATTAACCTTGTTTTCTTTTTGTTTCTCTAGAAATGCTTCTCCATAAATACCTGGTTACTTGCTTACAAAATGTAGGCCTAACTTTGGGAAGCCACCTGCACCATCATCTTGCTAAGAGATTGGTTCAGTGAGATAGAACCATCTACATTACCAGCAGAAAGAACCTAGAAAAGTCATCACGCTGTATCACTCAAGACTCAAGACTGAGGAATGAAGAATAAGAAGGAGGAATTTGTAACTGCGGGCCCCCCAGGACAGTTCAGTTGATCCCATCTTTTCAAAAGAGTCATTAAGAGTGGTTTATCAAGAACTGAGACCCCCTGGGAAATCTTTAATCTTTACAAAGTCAAGTGCTCCAACTTGTGGCAAAATTGCTGAAAACCTAAAGGTTCCAGAAGCTGTAAAAGTTTACAAAGAACTGCAGAATTTTACCAAGCTTCTTTTGTGTCCTGAGACCTTGGCTTGATGATCATCAGGTTGGGGGGTTGGTCCCAAAAATATGAGTGGACAAAAATGCAGTTACACCCAATTTTGTGGTCAGAGATGGTTGGACAGAAATGTAGGTTGCACTCCTTTTTGTGACTAAGAGTCACGCTAAACTGCTGTCATCCTCAGGGAATTGCACTGGCCATTGGAAGGGACATTCCAATAAGATAACATCATTTAAAAGTGCACTTAAATGTAAAGACTTGAAAATTTCAAAGTAGCTTTATTGAAAGTTTTGTTGCAAAATGAAAAAATTAAGTTATAAAAGGTACCTAAAAGAAAAGCCTAAGAGGTCATGGCTTTAGGGACATCCTGTAATCTACCTTCAAAGGAGAGTCCAAAATGAGACCCTCTCAGAGTTAAAGAGACTCAGAGATTTTCTGGAAAACTGTTATGTTGAACATTACTGGAATTGTTCAATACTGCCAGGTATAATTATTGCTCATCCTGACTGAAACTTGACAAGATATTTGAAAGGATTTAGCAACTTGTGATCAGAAATTCAGCCAAACTAGAAGCTAATATCCAGAGCCTGATAGGAATTTTCTTTCAAGGCCTTCTTTCCTAAGTTAGACTAAAATTAAGCACCCAGAGGAAAAGAAGCAAACTAGGGATGACACAGTTGGACAGGTAGAGTAAAGTATAATTTCATTTAAAGTACAACCCAATTTCTGAGGAATTAAAAGCAACTGTCCTTAAAAAAACAACTTTGCAAAATTGGAAATGTAACTCTAGGGGTAGTTAAGATTCCACATATCTCCTTTATATCAAAAATCCTGTAACCTTTCTGGCAGCTGTTATCAAGCCTGTCACCAACTCCTAAGACTGAGCTAAAAAAAAAAAAAAACAGAAAAAGGCAAGAAAATGGCCATAAGAGCACTCTCGCCCAAAATCTATCATCTTGAGTGTCTTCTCCTCAAATATTAGTAGAAAAAGCATAAAACAAAATTTGGATTCAATTATTCTTTCATAACTAGTAAGCCTTATATTACTGTATAAAGCCTTATATTACCGCATATTACTGCCTGATTTATGGCAGTAATTTTAAAACGATAGCTGTGGAATCTCTGTGTGTATCTATATGTATTCTATGTGTGAGATATTTTTCCCTCTGGATGGTATAATTTCTTTGTTTGTATTTTTTTTTTTTTGAGGAAGATCAGCCCTGAGCTAACATCTGATGCCAATCCTCCTCTTTTTTGCTGAGGAAGACTGGCCCTGAGCTAACATCTGTGCCCATCTTCCTCTACTTTATATGTGGGACGCCTACCACAGCATGGCTTGATGAGCAGTGCCATGTCTGCACCCGGGATCCAAACTGGTGGACCCTGGGCTGCCAAAGCGGAACATGCACACTTAACCACCGCGCCTCTGGGCCAGCCCCTGGATGGTATAATTTCTAAAGAACTCTATTTAATTGGCTTAAAGTAAGCACTTATATAAATGTAGTGGAAACCTACTCAAAGATTTTTCACATTAGTATGACATAAAATAATATTATTTTATAAATAAAGCTTATTTACGATTACTGGTTTGATTAAAATGGAAATGTCCTTAGAGTTATCAGCAGTGCATCTGATGCACATATGCAGCCTTTATTCTAGGTTTATTGGTCAAATTAACTCATGTTATCTCTGTTACAAAAGTGGTTAACAAAATTCATAGCTTAGAGTGATAGCTGATTTTGTCTAATGTCTCATGAGGTTTTTGTAGGAAATCTAATAATTATTGGGAGAGTAAACTAAATAGATATAAGTAAGATAAAAGTTTTTGGGTAAACTTTTTCATAATAATCATATTTTATGGGGTAAGTACTTAAAATAACTTGAAAACTTCTTGGTAACTAAAACCTTAGACTTTTGTTAAATGATAAAATTCTTTTAATAGCTGGGTCATTTCCAAATAAGATAAAATTCTGAAGCATTGCTCGACATGTTTAAGTTTATCTACTTTTGGCTTCTTATTACAGAAAAAGTAAAAGACTACATCCGTTATAGGCAGAAAGAAGCTAGAGCAGTTGTCACCCTACAACCTTCAAGATTGAACAGTGAACAACAGAAAGGGGGGATTAGTAACCAGAGACCCTCCAGGACCAGTTCAACTGACCCATCTGATCCACAGCGTAAGTAAGAGTGTTTTTTCAGGAAGTGAGATCCCTTGTCCAGTGAAGGGCGATTGAGACCACCAACCCATCAACTGGTCCTGGGCAAATACTGGATAAGTGACCTTTGTGGTGTCAAGGAGCTAAAAACTCCACCCTCAGATCATGGAAATGCCGCCAATTTGTGAACATACATCCTATGAAGAGGCATGAAGCTTGGCTGTGCTTGTGTAGATCATCAGTTACCTCACTTCTCCTTACCTCCAATCATCTATCTCCACACTTCGGGCCTCCATGCCCTTCATCCCATAAATTGTGCCCCAAGCCCTGGATTGGGGAGACAGATATGAGAGCATATGCCCATGTCTCCTTGCAGATCAATATCACAAATTAAAGCTAATTTCTTTTCCCAAATGCTGTTGCCATAATTAATTGGCTTTTTATGTGCATCAGACAAGAGAACTTCAATTTTATGCCATAACATATTCTCAAGAAAAAACAATTAAAGTCCCTGCAACCATTCTCCTTATGGAAATGATGTAAAAATCAAGTGAATTTTAAAGTGAAATTTCAAGATACTTTAATGTTAAAATCAAGTTGGCTCAAGAAGCTTAATCATCCATCAGTGTAGTATGATGACTCAGCTTGGAGTCGAGAGAAAAGTGTATTTTAAAAAAATTTGGAACACAAAATAGATTCAACTAGAGATAATTATGCAGATGATCCAAAAATATTTTGGAAATTAAAAGACAAACACATATGCAAAATCATGTATGTGTTATGAAAAGAAAAATTCTGATGAAGCAATTTGCAGCACAAAACCCTAGTAGAATATTCTGATTGACGCAGTGACCTCTGGTGAGTGGAGCAGTATTGTCAGGTCTCTTGAGATGTGGCAGCTCCTAGTGCATCAGTGTCCATTCTCCCTGTCATCGCTGGCCCAGAGCGCTTCCTGGCAGGGATTTTACTTACTCTTGCTTACTTTCTGGCTCTCAGAGTTTCACTCTCAGGACTCAGTTGACACTTGGGGCTTAGTTAAACAGCATGAGTTCCTACTAATGCACATTCGTCTTTTAGGTTGACCTAGCCAGATTGGAGGTTACTCTGCCCAGCTCCCTCTTAGGAATTCTTAATATTCTACCTTATACTGCTTAGTTTTCTTATCTTGCTATTTCTGTGTGTGGTAAGCTCACAGCTGTAGATTTTGCAGGCAAAATGGTTAATCCTCCACCTGCTGGTACTGATGGTGGCTATGCCTCGTACTTCTAGCTACTTATGTAAGAATTTAAGGAAGGAAGAAAAAGAGGAAGGAAGGAAGGGAGGAATAAAGAAGGGAAGGAAAGAGAGAAGGGAGGGAGGAAGGAAGGGGGTGAGGAAGGAGAGAGAGAAAGAAGTAGGTAGGGTAGGACAGAAGGAAGGAAAGAGAGAAGGGAGGACAGAAGGAGGAAACAAAGGAAGGAAGGAGGGAATGAGGGAGGGGAAGGGAAGATAAAGAAGCAACAGAACAGAAAAGTATGAAAATACATGGAAAAAAGAGGAGAGGAAAAGAAAATCACAAAGAAAAAGATAAAGATTTTATAAAGACAGAGAGGGAGCAGGAAAGGACCTTAAAAAGCAAACTAGCAGATTTCTATGAAACTGTTTTCCAGTATTGGATATGATGATTCTTAAGTCACTGTAGTCCAGAGTTTAGAGAGTATCAAGATGGTTTCCCTTATCTCTCACTACATTACAAACTGTCCTCAAAATGTAGTACCTTAAAACAATGATGTTTTGCTATTTGTCATGAACATGCACGTTGGCTTGGCAGTTTCTCTACTGACCTGGCCTATCTCACTCACCTGGCCACATTCAGTGAGAGGTTCAGCCACAGCTGGGCTCCGCTGAGGGGATGGGACTCCTGCTCTGCATTGAGTGCTTCACTGTAGAATGAGCTTCCTGACAAGGTTATGATAGTGTTCCATGAGGGTGAAGTGGAAGTGTCAAACCCACTTACAGCATAAGTCCAGAGCACACAGTGTCCCAAAGCCACAGTCCATTGGTCAAAGACATCCACGAGGACAACTCTGATTCAAGCTAAGGGAAATAGGAGCACTGCTGAAATCTCATGACCACTCAGCATTTGGCATGGGAAGCCTTGCTTCAGCTGTCTTTGGAATCAATGCACCCCAAGATAGGAAATCACTTGGATTGAGGTTCGGTATCTCTGACTATATTAGTTTCCTCGGGATGCAGTAACAAAATACCACAAACTATGTGACTTAAAACAACAGAAATTTATTGTCTCACAGTTCTGAAGGCTAGAAGTCCAAAATCAAGGTGGGGTAGGGCTCTCCTCCCTCCAGAGGCTCTAAGGTATGGTCCTTCTCATCTCTTCCATCTTCTGGGGGCTCCAAGCATCCCTTGACTTGTGGCTGCACCACTCCAATCTCTGCCTCCACCTTCATGTGGCTTCTCTGTGTCTCTGTCTCCAGGTGGCCTTCTCCTATCTTATAAGAACACCAGTGATATTTGCTTAGGGGCCCACCCTACTCCAGTATGACCTCATCTTAACTAACAGCACTTGCAATGACCTTATTTCCAAATAGGGTCAGATTCCGAGGTAGTGAAGGTTAGAACTTCAACATGTTTTGGGGGGACCCAATTCAACCCATAATACTAACATATAAAATTTAACTATTCTGATATTCTGATTCCAATTTCTATGTTTTACCCATGATCTTTGAACTTAATCTTTAATAACATTTTTTCAGGATTTTGTTTCCCTAGAGAATCTCATTCCATAAGAATACATTAGGAAAGACAATATGGCTGAAAATCAAGATACAAATATCTGGACATTACAGAACAAAACTTTTGAAACTTCCATTTTCTGCAATGTGGTTGACCAGGTGTCTGGACCAATGAAATAAAAAACAGAAATCCTAGTGTTACCACACCAGGTTCATTGTTGTCCCCCTCCCGGAAGGCTAAACAGCAAGACAATGAGATTGCAGCAGAGAGAGGGTTTTAACCACAAGGCAGCCATGTGAGGAAGCGAGAGCACAAGTCTCAAATCTGCTTGCCCATAAATAGAGACTCAGGGATATTTATGGTGTAATGGGGCAAGGTGGTCTGAAATATGGAGAGAGGTCATTGGAGGTGAGGAGAGGTGAGGTAGTTGATGATCTGCACAAGCATAGTCAGACTCCATTCCTCTTCATAGGATGCATGTTCACAAAATGGTGGCATGAGCATGATCTAAGTGTGAAGATTTTAGCCTCTTGACATCAAAGGTCGCTTATCTGACATCTGCATGGGCCTAGTCGATGAGTTGGTGGTCTTGACTGGCCTGAAATGGACAAGGGGTTCTAATTCTGAGAAACAGCTCACATACTCATTACCATGCTGATTCAGGCTCCAGGGAGATGTTATCCGTAGGAACCTAGTGGGAGTCAGATAGCATATTGCCTAAGCAGCACAATTAACATTGAGTGGGTTAAACAACTAAAAGCTATAATCAGTAATTGCAAACCAGAAAAAAGAAAAACTTTAGTTCCTATCATTAATGGCTAACTCTCTGCCAGTTTCAATTCCCCCTATTCTTTGGTCATTTTTCATTCTTGAGGGATTTAGGGTGACAACCAATCTAGCTACTTACTGCTGAATTGGGGCGTAGATCTGGGTTAGAGGAATGAAACTGTTTAGCATTCATTTGGAAATATTCTCTTGTTCCTGGCTTCATGTTGACATTTTGCATTAGTAGAATTTTGTACCTTGCTCAACAGTTTGGAACAACATCTAAAGGCACATTTTATAATCAAGTATTGGATCAGAAGGATAAGAAGTATAGACAACCCAAATTTTAACAATCCCTGAAAAATAGACCTAATCCCGGGCCTCCATCTGATCTCTAGGTAGGGGCAGACATCTGGTCTCAATTCCTGAGAAGTCTTTTGTTTTACTGGATATGCATCAGAGATCGGAGCAGAGATCGGAGCAGAGATCGGAGCAATGCCCTGTACCCTGATCTTTCGGTTATCATTGATGATGGCTATCAGCATAGATTCTCTGCCTGGGGGTCATCACATTCCTAAGGAACTCAAGAGAAAAAAGTTATCATCTTATCACAGCTAGGAGGTACATGCACAAGCAGGGGTCATAAAATCTACAGAGCAGGTGGATCTCCTGGAGGGTGCATATTCAGCTGAGTTAGTTAGTCAGAGGTCATTCAAAGTTACAATATGGTTTCTTTTCCACGATATGACTTCCGTTATGTCAACCTTGTGTTGAACTGGTATCACTAGATAAAATGTAAGTCAAAATTATCTTAGGTATATCCATGAGCTGACAAGAAAGCTCAGAAAAGATCAGGAGAGCCAGAAAAGGCACTAACGCTGCCTTGGCTTTGAGAGAATTTACCGAACTGGTGAACTTGAACACTGATATTCCACTCTGTTATTGTATTAAGGCTGCAAAGACAAAGACCAGGGACAGACCAAAGTGGGCATCTCATAGGAGAACTCTCCTAAAGCTGGCGCAAGGACCTATGTCCTTAACATAAGCACAAAATGGAAATTTCCCAGCTAGTACCAAGGTAACTAAACATTGCAGATAAGAAAGGAAGAGCTCCAAAAATGGTTAAGTGTCTGTGATATTGGGATTTATAAGAAATATATATTTGGTCTTCTTCCCTGTTTCTGGCAGAGAGCTCCTAAAACCATTGGAATTTCCTGAGATAAGAGCCATAAAGTTGTCTTTTGTTATATTAACGAAGAGACTGTAGAATGCCCCTTGATCACCTAAGAGTAGGGGCTGGTTGCCAGGGGAACCAACCATGTAATTAGAAGGTTAGAACTTTCAGTCGCACCTCCAGACCTCCAGGGATGGGAGAGGGCATGAAAGTTGAATTAACCACCAATGGTCAATTATTTAATCAATCAAGCTTATGTAATGAAGTCTCCGTAAAAACGAAAAAGGACAGGGTTTAGGGAGTTTCTGGGTTGGTGAACACGTGGAGATTGGTGGAAAGTAGCACATGGAGAGAACATGGCAGCTTCGCACCCCTTCCCCCGTGCCTAGCCCTGTGTTTCTCTTCCACCTAGCTGCTCCTGAGTTATAGCCTTTTATAATAAGCTGATAATCTAGTAAATCAAAAGTTTCTCTGACTTCTGTGAGCTGCTCTAGCAAATGAATCAAACCCAAGGAGGGGGTTGTGGGAACCTCTAAGTTGTAGCCAATAGGTAAGAAGTTAAGATAACAGCTTGGGCTTGTTACTGGTGTCTGATGTTGGGGAGGGAGGCAGTCTTGTGGGACTGAGCTCTTCACCTGTGGAATCTGATGTTATCCCTGGGAAGATATCTCAGAATTAAGCTGAATTGTAGGACACCTAGCTGGTGTTCAAGCATTGTTTGTTGGTGTGGGGAAGTTGCCACACACACGTTGGAATTGGGTCCAAGAACTCAAGAGTATTCTTTTCTGACTTAATGAACATTTAACGTGATGGAGAGACTTGCCCAATACATATATATAAAAAAATCATTGTAAAGCTATACTCATTAGGACAGCATTGTATTATTGCAAGATTGGTCAAAGATACCATAAGATACATGAGTATATTGAGACTGGTCATATGACAGAGGCAAGGTTGCAAGTAATTGTGGAAAGGAGGACTTTTCACTCCTTTGCATGCATGCTAAATTTAGCAGTAAAAACTGCAAGAAAAACCCTGGTAGTTTCTTATAAACTACGAGTATGCAGTGGCAAGTGGGACTGTAAAATGGCCGGTAAGATTCTGCCCCCTGGTGGTACATACTCTATATAATTCAGTCTGTCTCAAGTGTGGGTGGGACTGTGGATATGATGGGATTTATTTCCCATGAATAGGATACTAGGCAGTTGGCTTTGAGTTAATCAGAAGTGGAATTATTTGTGACCTGAACTAAGCAGGTGAGCCTTTTCAAGAGATAAAAGCAGGTGCACACCTGCAGGGCTCAGGAAGAAAAACAGCTGCACTGTGAACTGAAAAGAAGTGGCCTCTAGGTACTGAGTGTCCCTCTGCCGGCAACTGACAAATGAACAGGACCTCGGTTCTACAACGACAAGGAAATGAATACCCCAAACCTCCAAATGAGAATGCAGCCCGCCCAGCAACTGGATTTAATCCGTGTGAATGCCTGAACAGAGGACCCAGTTGAGCCTGGACTCCTGTCCCATGGAAACCATGAGATAATAGATGTGTGTTGTTTTAAGCTGCTACATGTGGAGTCGGTTGTCTTGCAGCAATAGAAAACTAACACAGGCATCCGTTAGGTTATATTTGAAGTGGGCTATAAAAACAGTAATCCAGGTGACATTTTAACCTTGAAGTGATGAACTATCATATGAATGATTCAAAGTTATCTAAAGGGGAAAATCAGCCTAGTACATTGGGAGGTGGAATTCAAACTTAGAAAATCCCCCAAATAGCACAGACCACAGGTATACTCATTTTGTCCAAGAGCCTATGTCACACGTACATGGCACAATTATAATCTCTCAACAGGCAGGACTAAGTGGATGGTATGATGCTTTCCCATTTGAAAGTGTGTTAGCACAATTTTCAGGACGTTTTTATATCATGCTCATGTGAAAAACAAAATGTAAAAAATTCACCTTGAGTGTGCAACATTCAACAACATGGCATCATCCAATTTTCAGGGCTCAATTTTGAGCCTAACCTCCAAAAAATTTCCCCTGCCCTCTTAATAGAGTTTTTCTTTCTATCTGAACCATGTGGTGTAAGTCATTGTCAAAAGTGCAGCTCTGCAAAGAAAAAGTGTTTTTAATATTTAAGCGCTCAGTCAACCAATTCATTGGCATCGGTATTGAAAAGAACTATTTCAAATTGGAAAACAAAATCCACTCACCATGGAGTTTATGCAAAGTGTCTTTAGTGAAAAAGTCTGCACCAAACACCGAATTTCAATAAAAGATCAATGTCAGAAAAGCAGAGTTGATGTACTAACTTTAGAACAATTAGGCATCCTTTCACAAACATGTATCTCTAGTTGCTTTGGCCGGGTGTCTTTAGCTATTACAAGCCTGTTTTACTTTCAGCAGAAGCCTCTACACAGCTGACATCAGATCTCTACACCATACAAAAGGAGGAAAGCAGGCTTAGAGCCACCTGCCATCAGAACTCTTCTAGCAGGCTGCATGAGTGAGCTTATGGTAGATGAAATAGACTTCATCCACAGGGAGATCCTCTGTTAGCTGTAGAACCAATTATATGTAATTTATACTTAAGTGGATTGAGGAGTATTGAACTCTGAGACTGCGTCATCTGATTGCAAAAGCTGATGAAAGTCTCCCTAGCATGAACATACAACTCAGTCATGGTTAAGACCCATCTCGATTGCCTACACGAGGGCCTGTCACAAGATTGGCACCCACCCAAACACTATCAATGAATGCTTCACAGCCTTGGGTCCACCATCACTGTATTGCTTTCATTAGTTCTCTTTCTCTGCCTTTTGTATTTAAAAAGCCAAGGTATGTGCCTAATGAAATGATGTCTTTGCAATAACGCAACTGGCAAGACAAAGTGGAGGTCGCCTTCTAAGTAAATCAGTTAAAGCAAATTTTATGATTATCAGTATCCTAATCATGGTGGGAAGGAATTGATGCTTAATAGGATTTTATTTTATAAACATTGATAATGTTCAGCTTTAACTGCTTTTCTAGTGTAAGCATTATGGATATAAATTTTAGTAATCTACTGATTTATTTGTTTTTAAAAACTTGGTAGGTGATATTTTCTTATCAACTTAAGTATATTCAAATTGAATATATCCAAGGAAACTGCTCACAATGATTTTTGCTTGAAGACTAACTTATTTGTATATGCATCTATTTTCTAATTGACAATATATATGTGTGTGTATTTTGAAGTCATAATTGAGTCTTTCCAGCTTAATTGTGTTATGCTTAAAGAATCTGGTCTGTAGGATGCAGATCTGTAGTGATTTGTTGAAGGTAAATTTCTAAAATTCTTCCACTGTTTGAAAAAAGAATGACATCTTTGGGCAAATGACAGAAAGTCCACCAGGAACATAGTTGTAGTTGAGCAAGTTGTTTTTCTTGTTCATTGCGGCAAGAAAGAATGCAAACCATAGGAGCTATGGACTCTCTCAGTGAGAGGATGTTAGAAAGGACCTATTGTCCTTTTGGACATAGGATTTGGATGTTGATGGGTGATTTAGGGAGGGTCTAAGGAAGTAGGGGTTTTGGTCTGGATTGGACATTTTCAGAAAGTGGGCGTATTTCTATAATTGGGTATCTCAATAATTCTTATCTCCAGGGAGAGAAGAAAAGGCTACCTGTGCAATTGGTAAAGAACTAGCAACCGGGTCAGCCAGAAGAGGGGGCTGTTTTGTAATTTGTAATCTGGACAATGTTCCTGGTTTTTCTGTGTTCAGATGTGGTGACAGAAGGATCTTGTCTTTGTCTTAATTCATCATGGTCATGTGAAAAAGAAAATGTAAAAGATTCGCCTAATGTTTGACATGTATATATATCCAGCCATTATTTGGTTTCTCTACTTTCTCCATTTGAATATTTGCATAACATAGTGTCCATTTTTTTCCAGATCTTTTAATATTTGAATAAGAGGTGTGCTCATGAGATTAGATCAAACCCATGGAATAATCTCTGTATCTTGAGGTTACCCGTGTCATGTAACATAACACAATCCCATAATGTGACGGGATGAAAATCCTATCATAGTCACAGGCTTTACTTGTAGATGACCGAGTCCACTTTCTCTTGCAGTTCCTCTCCTCAGGTCTCGGGTCTGTCATTTGGATCCAGTCAAGAACACCGCATACCTCAGAGGATGGAGAAGCTATAAACTGCAGGTAATCCAGGTTCCTGAATACACAGGTAAAACTGAGCCCCGTCCTCACGGACCTCAATATGTGGCAAATGAAGGCATAAACCTTCATTGTGTTAAGGCTCTGAGATTTGAAGGTCATCCATTTTTGCACTTACCCTGCTCACAGAAAGCTTGAAAATGATATAGGTACTAGAGTGAGATACTCTCTGTGGTAGCCTTAGGGCTTCCCCCACCTGCTGAGATGGACTGATGGGAACCAGAGGCAGAAGACAATCAAGCGTGGGTTGTTTCCCCAGGCTTGAGTCTTTGTGCATCTTCAAGATGTGATTGGTCTAGTTTTAGCACCTAAGTTCTGAGTATCAGGTATCAAGGAATAATATTATCATAATTTAGGTAATAAGAAATAAATTTCACTTTATTTTGTAGTCACACTCGCTGTCATCAGGATGTTTGACAGCTGTAATGGGCTGAATTGTGTTCCCAAAAATTCCTACATTGAAGCCCTAACCCCCAGGACTTCAGAATGTGGCTGTATTTGGAGATGGCTCTTTAAAGAGGTGCTGAAGGTAAAATGAGGTCATTAGGGTGGGCCCTGACCCACTGTGACTGGTGTCCTTATCAGGAGAAGAGACTAGGACACAGACTCACACAGGGGGATGATGATGTGAGGACACGGGGAGAAGACGGCATCTACACACCAAGGAGAGAGGCCTCAGGAGAAACCAGCCCTCTTGACACCTTGATCTCAGACTTCTGGTCTCCTTAACTGAGAGAGAATAAGTTTCTGTCGTTTTAAGCCCCGCATTCAGTGTTGTTGTCATGGCAGCCCTAGCTGACTAGTACAACATCCCCGTGTCTTCTACTGTACATCTGTTTAAGTCCTTGCTAACAACTACCACCTGTTTATTGCCACATTCTTTAGAAACTGTATGTTAGTTAGATTAGTCTTCACAAAGATGAGCATGTGTCCTCATTCTACTCACAAGACAGATACCATCTGGTCCTAGGGAATATGTCTAAATCTTAAACCCTTCAAAGATTTTATGTTTTGGTTTTTTCCTCCTGTATCGTTGAAGATAAGCTGACACATAGATGCACATATATACATACACATGTCTTGCTCATGCCCCTCATTTTCTCTATCATCTTTTTCCTCATTTGGGATGACTTTATTTCCATGAGTTACATTTGATTAATGCATTAGAATCTCACATAAAAAAAATTTGTTGCGCTAGAATATGCCCATTTTTTCTAGTGCAATCTGTTGAGGTTTTTCTAGCTTAGGGTGAAGTTTGACTTTCTCTCTGCTTCTGTCAGAAAAACGGGAAGAATCCTGAAAACAGAGGTTTATCTGCCAAGTAGTTGGCTAAATATAAGCCAAGCAGTTACTCAAGCATCTTAAAAGCCAGTATTTTATCTGGCTGAGTCCACGTTCAGAGGGGAGAAATTGGCAGGTGAAAATCAGTGAGAAGTGCTAGCAACCCCAAGAAAATTATTTCAATTCCTATAGATTGTTGTGCCCTGTAAAGGCATTTTATTTAAACAGTCAATACGAATAGAAAAGATCTTAGAATGAAGAGAAATGGGGGAGGAGGTTTATTAAAAGGAGGAAATGCAATAGTAACATTCTACTTGTAAAAATCTATATAGTTCAGGAAAGTGCAGACCTCTGAATGCATGTAATGACAGCGCCCTCACAGGTCCAAATAATCAATGTGGTTTTTGACAGTTAAATTGAATGATAATGTTAGACTATCTGTGTGTTAATGTTCTGATAATATTTTCCAACTATCCTTTTTATTCTTCTATAAATTACTTTTTCTTTAAAATGATAGTATTATACAACGTTCAAGCAGAAATGAAATTTAGAGATGCTCTGCAACCAAAGTGTTTATTTTAAACATGTTTTCAGGAGGTGGATCTGATAGTAAGCAGTTAATACATATGGTAGATATAGAGAAAATCCAGCTGTCTTCCTTCCAAAGCCAGTATCATTTCTACCCACATTTTAGTTAAATGAATACATTTCCTTTCATTATTCTCCCAATCCTGTAACGGTTTGTAATACTATTACCATTTTACCAATAAATGTCAAGTTGAAGCTACTGACTTTCCTGAGCATTAGCTACCGCTACATGAACTATGTGATTGGGGTCGTGCGCTTCATTCACTCAGTTTATTCTAATATGTATTTTTAAGTAGCAATACAAGATATAAAATTCAAGAAAAACAAAACAAAACAAAGACGACTAGATCCACACCTCAGTACATTTTCTGCTTTTTGGACCTATTTGTCAAAGATCATAGATTATATGCTTCATATATAAGCATAATATATGGGGTATATCTTTATGTATAAATGTACACATGCACATGTGTTTGTATCAATCTGTATCTATTTTACTAGCACTCATCAAATTTTACTAAAGCTTAGCAAAATGTGTCTCCTTGATCTTGTCAAATTAACACAAGTTTTCCAAATGGCCCATTTCTCACTGGTTGGCAGAAAACCCAACGTTCCTGTGATATTCAAATTGCTAAGTAAAGTATCCTAGTCTCTGTGAGTCTCTAACGCTGTCTCTGGGATGAGCCAATAGTCTTTCCTTGATTTTTCCAAATACCCTCTCTGTGAGGTCACATGGCAGGTAATCCATCTATGCTCCAATGGGGCAGGATGGGGAGACCTCAGATCATAGGTGGCTTCCCGGGATGCTATCTGCGGCCTTGTGGCTTTGCAGCACCCACTGCTGAAATTCCTAGGCTTGCAAAATGGGCTCTGTGTTCCCTCTGCTCAGAGGAGTGTGGACATATCCCTGTGCTTCATCTTAACCTTCTTTCTCCTTTGCTTTTCTGTCATTAAGCAGCTTGTAAAAATTGTATTATTCATACGAAGGCGGTTTTTCCCTGTTAGCCCTCTCAAGAGCCATTGCCATACATGAGAGGAAGGAAAAGAAGTGAGGTTATTGAAAAGGAATTAATGCATTGCAGACTACTTATATCCCCAAATTAACTAAAGCATGTTCTTCTCCTTTAGGAGAATATGCAATATATTTGGAAATTGGTGTCCTAAGCTTTAAACACTTGCAACATCTTTCTTTTCCAAAAAGATAACAAGAAAAAATTTGTCAGAGAAATTCAGTTGCTAATGTTATGATGAATTACCTTTTGCAAAAGACACAATGAAAGTCCAAAATGTCAATAATTTTGTTAAGTACAGGGAAATATGTTTGGGGAATTACTGTAACATTAGAAGGAACAATTTCATCCTGTACTGTACATATATTTTCTCCCTCCTAACCAACCATGAGATGGAGAATCACCAATCATGGATAATCATTTTTAAGAACTTGTTTGATCTCTGTTAATGTAATGTTGCCTCGAATTACCAGAGTGTTTTAAAACTATAGAGACTTTAAAATTTGTTAGAATGGTTTTATTTTACTGGTTTATGGTCTCCTTTGGGTTCAGTCTCCCATGAGTCACATGGGAGCAACTGGCTTAATAGTATCAGACAGATGTAATCCTTGTTACACTGAGAAAGAAGAGCTGATCTCTCAGGCAGCAAGTGGAGATTCAAATATTTAGTGAAAATGCTACTACACACATAGTTATCTAGGTTTCATTGTACTTTGGCATGCAATAAAATGGAAATAAATTCCTGATAAATTCCTTATTCGTGATATGGAAATGATCACGAAATATGATACAGTAGGTAAGTCCACGAACTATAGTTGTACACGACTACATTGATGGGGCTTAACTACTTAATATCTGGCTTTAAAAAAAACCCCAGAAGTCTCTCTAACCCATGATACCATTTTAAATGTTCAACACAGACAAAACCAAGTGACATCAATAATGGCTTATACAAGTTCCGGTATAGAAGGTTAACTAACATTTGACAAGGAAGCCAAGAGTACCCAATGAGGAGAGGATAATCTCTTCAGCTAATGGTACTGGGAAAACTGGAGAAATGCATGCAGAACAACGAAATCAGATCCCTGTTTCACACCACTCATAAAAATTAACTTGAAATGGATCAAAGACTTAAGCATAAGTCTGGATACTACAAAACTCCTAGAAGAAAAAGTGGGGAAAAAGCTTATCGATATTGGTCCTGGCAATGATTTTTTTAACATGGCACTAAAAGCACAAACAACAAAAGCAAAAGTCAACAAATGGGACTACATGAAACTCAAAATCTTCTGTACAGCAAAAGAAACAATTAACAAGATGAAAAGACAACCCACAGAATGGAAGAAAATTTTTGCAAGCCGTATATTGGATAAGGGGTTAATATCCAAATGTATAAAGAACTTACACTGCTTCATAACATAAAATCAAACAATCTAATTTAAAAAAATAGGCAGAAGAACTAAATGGACATTTTCCCAAAGAGAACATCAAAATGACCAACAGACACATGAAAAGATGCACAACATCACTAATCATGGGAAATGCATATCAAAACTATAATGAGCTGTCACTTCACACCTGTTAGAATGGCTATCATCAGGAAGACAAGAGACAACAGGTGCTGGTGAGGATGTGGTGAAAAAGGAACCCTTATACACTGTTGGTGGGAATATAAATTTGTCTAACCACTGTGGAAAAGAATATGAAGTTCCTCAAAAAATTGTAAATATAGCTACCATATAATCCAGCAATTTCACTTCCGGCTGTATACCCAAAGGAAATGAAAACAGGATTTCGACAGGATATTTGCATGCCCATGTTTATTGCAGCATTATTAACAATAGCCAAGGTAGGGAAACATCCAAATTCCCATCAGTGGCAATAGGTAAAAAAGATGTGGCATGTATACACAGTGGAATATCATTCAGCCATGAAAAAGGAGGCTATCCTTCCATTTACGACAACATGGATGGACCTTGAGCACGTTATGCTAAGTGAGATAAGTCAGACTGGGAAAGACAAGTACTGTATGATATCACTTATATGTGGAATCCAAAAAAGTCAAACCTGTAAAAACCAGAGAGTAAAATGGTCATTAGCAGGGGATGAGGGATGGTGATAAGAGTGATGGTGTTTAAGGGTACAAAGTTGTAAGGAGTAGCAAATAAGTCATAGAGATCTAATTACAGTATAATGAATGTAGATAAAATTGTACTATAATTATGGAATGTGACCAATATCCTACAATGGCAATCATATTATAATATATAAATGTATCAAAGTAACACCCTGTACACCTTAAACTTACAATGTTGCATGTCAAATTTATTCAATAATTTTTTTAAAAATAATGTTTTATATATTTTTTAAAATATGGTTTATATGACTTTATAAAATTAAATTTAATATATCAAGGAAATGTTAAATAGAAATTCGAGGTATTGGTTACTTTATATTGTTGGGGTGGGCAGATGTGCAAAGGAGATAGCATGTAGTTGATCCAAGTTACTGGTGATACTCTCATTCTTCTTTTGGCTTGTGAGCCCATAGGTAATAATTATATTGTTTAAAATGAATGAGCGAATGATGGATGGATGAAAGAATGGATGGATGGATGGATGAGTGGATGGATAGATGGTTGGATGGATGGGTAGATAGATGGACAGAAAGATGGATGGAAGGATAAAACAAAGCAAAATATAGACCAGTGATGCCAGTGAACTATAATTATTCCATATCTTTGTACTTGAGTTCCTGAAAGACAAGCAAATAAAATATCAGGGTAGATTTTAAGTGCATGAGCATGTTTCATTCTACACATGTGTTCAGATATCCAAAGGGAATGCACTAGTACTAGTAAGAGCTGCAACATACACGGTCTTGGTGAAATGACTTATGTTAATACTTCATTTTTCTAAGTGCTCCTGGCTAGAATGTAATATGGAGTGTGGAGGCTATCTTTTGCCCTAGCTGTGCCCTGAAGCCCCAGTTGAGTAAAGGATTTTAAATAGTTAATTCCTACCAACACTTTCATTTCATTGATATTTTAGATGGCCTCTGAATGTAATTTTCTTAATCTACTACATTGAAGAATCATATTTAAATTCTAAATACCATGATTTTACATAAGGAAACGGGGTTTGATTTGGAGAAGGAAAGGGCAAAGAAGGAAGATAAGTGAAGTGAGGGCATCAACTTTCTCTTAGTCTCATCTCTTGTCCAGAATATCTGACTAGGCTATTCTCAGGAATGGGGCCTTTCTGTGCGTGGGAACAAACTACAGTGGGTGAATTCTTGGTGGCAAAACACAGGAGAGCTTGACTGTTGACTCCCTCAGCCCCAGATGCTTGCCTAAAGAGAGCACAATGATGTTGAGCCCATGCTCTGTCTCATCTGTAGGAGCCAGAATGTGCACTATCATGGCTGGGTCTTCAGTTCTAACTTCCCATGCTTCTTGATGTTCTGCAGAACACGGTCTTACTCTAATTGCTTTGTCTTCACCAAGATTGTGATATTTCAACTCAGGGCTTAGCAATCATTAGACTTATTTTTTATTCATTTATATGACCAAGAAAATTGGGGTCCTGTGGTAGGCAGGATTGTAGTACAATCCCCGATGACCTGCATCTTTCTAGAACTCCCTCCCCTTGAGTGTGGGAAGATCCTGAGAATATGATGATAGGCTATTGCTCCCATGATTAGATTGTGTCACAAGGCATGGTTGACTTTAAGAGCAGGAGATTATCCTTCCTGGGCCTGACCTAATCAGAGACTTTCAAAAGGACAGTGCTTTTCATTGCAAGAGAGATCCAAAGCATGAAAGGAATTACACAAGAGGGAGATTCTCCATTGCTGTCTTTGAGGATGGACAGGACCATGTAACAAGGAATGCAGGTGCCCCTAGGAGCTGAGCACAGCCTCTTGATGAAAGCCAGCAAGGAAACGGTGCTCTGCATCCTCTAACTACAAGGAACTGAATTTTGCTACAAACTGTTAAGCTTGGAAAAAGACTCTGAGCTCAAGAAGAAAACAGGTGAACAGCTTAATTTCAGTCTTGTGTGATCTGAGCAGAGGATGTTCATGCTATGCCAAATTTCTGACTTACAGAACTGTGAATTAATACCAAGGCATTCTTTCAAGCCACTACATTTGTGGTCACTTGTGATGCAGCAATAAAAAATGAATACAGGACCTAATAATTATTGTATCACGTGAGGCTTAGAGCAAACCTTAGTGATAATAAGAAAAGAAACCATCCTTGTGACAATGTCTTTCTGATCACTACAATATTATTTTTATTTTTTAAAACTACAGTTTCCACATCAAAATATGACTACCAGTTCTTTTCCAAAAGTGAGATGATGTCCCCTGCACTCTGAAGGAATTCCTCACTCGCAGCTGACACTTAAGTTCCTTTTTCAGATCCAAAATGCTGGGTAACCACAAACAGATTTTATGAAATATTTATAACTGGCTTACATTTTATTAGAAATTTGGAAAACTAATCCTATGGTAAGATTTTTTAATTGAAACTATGCCATAGATAAATGACAAGGAAATTGTCCTGTAGAAAAATATAAAAATTTAAACTTTCCATTTTGGAAGAGTACTTCACCTGCAACATCACAAATATTGAGCCTATATTCTACATGTTAATGATTCATTGTCCTTTTTTCAGACACTTAGCATATACATAGACTAGGATATTAATATTTCTAAGATGATTCTTTCAAATGAGATTATTTTATTGACAGAATTACCTCAGTGATTGATGAAGGGCATGGCTAAAATTAACCATTCTTGAATGTTCACTTCATTCCTGATAAATTATGAGAATACATATTTTTAAAATACATATGCATGCATTTCCAGTAGGGTATGTTACAGAGAACATACATTATACTTTAGATAGCAATTTTGCCACTTTGAGAAAAATCATCCAATTTCCTTCAATGATGACAGATGCATTTGGCTCACATTTATATGCTCCAGAAATGTCCAAACCAGGTAATTATTGCAAACTGTGATTTTGAGAATTTCCAATTTTGTATTTTAGAATCATCAAACAATTGTAATTAGAAGACAATTATATGTTATTTTTAAAATTCCACTAATGACAAGGTATGTAGAGAAAGATTTCTAGTTCTTACTGTTGTGATACAAAGGTGTGATAATTTTTAAGACATATTGATTAATGAGGTTGACCAGAAGGCTGAGGAGAAGGTAGGGGCTTAGTAGAATGTCTTCTCAATTTCTGGGCTCTCCTGGGAATTCTTGGCCCTGGAGGGAGCACCCAAGTAAAGACATTCTATTTCTCTCACTCTCAATTTGCTGAAATTCCAGTCAGCACAAAAGAAATAATGGCCAGAACTGCTTCTAATTTACCATATAAGAGAAATGTTATCCCACGGCCCAGTTCAAAGGGCTGGAATAATACAACTCAAATTACGTGTCCATCTTGGTATCAACAGACTGTGGCCAGAAAGGCTGTGAGGTTGTAGGGACACTGAATTAGCCACGTGGTTGGGGGGAGCAGGGGTCCACACAAGGCTGATTGGGTGACCTGGCAGTAGATGTCCCCTGTGAGTGGCAGTACAAAGAGTGTAGACAATTAATGCTGGGTTAACTGAGGACATGGAATACCCAGAAAGCAATACAATTCTTCAGATAGATCTTTTGGAGATGATGTGACTTGAAATGAACTTCAAAGGAGAGATGATGAAGAAGCATTTTACTCCTCTGGAAACTATGCAAATGAATGTGGGATTCACCAAGGTGTCATTCAGACAAAGTCTGATGGGACAGAATATTATTTGACATGATTTTCTCTTCTACCCTTCCAAGCACATTTCCTGATGGAATTTCCCCTTCTCCAATCAGTCCTATAAATCTATGCACATTCCCTGAATTTAAGAAGAGGTAATTCACAGAACGCAAGGCACAAAGAAATCAATTTGTGGCTGTTGAGTTTCAGACTCCCAGAACAGCTGAATGAGTTAGAAGAATCCAGGTCAAAAAAATGAATGTTCTTCCACTCTTCACAGAGTAGGTAGACATTCCAAAGACCACAGGAAGAGAGGTGAATTAGAAAGGCTATCAGAAAAGCTGAAATATTGATCTTCCTGCTTAGGAGCCTTGCTTCGGACCCTGCAAACCAGATCAATTCTTTCTACTCTTGTATCCAGATATAGCTCATGGGCAATTCCAAAATCCTAGAATTCCCCATTGTCTCATTCCTTAGAAATAGAACAATAGCTATGGCCATATCTAGGCAGAGGGATTCATTATATCTTTAGAATGGACTGTGATCCAGCATGCCACAAGACTGTAAGAATGGTCCCATGCATTGGGAGCATGCAGGAAGTGGCAGGGGATGAGTTTAACCTGGAGGAGCCAAAATGACACATGACACTGGCCAGCACAGCTCCACCCCTAAAGACCAGATGGGAATTTACCATATCTCAAAGGATGACTTCTTTCCAACAAGGTAACACCAAAGGCCAGATGCTCCCTCATCTTCTACACTGACTTTCTTCCCTCAAAACCAGGTAAAATCCTAGAAAAGGTGGTTAGTGCAAGGGACTAAATTAACGAAAATAAATTACCAGCCACTTGATGAAGTGGAGGCTAAAAACAGAAATCGGTTGTTATAGAAAAATAAATGTATTATTTTGCACATGAGTTTTGGGTCTGAGGTTAGTACCCAATGACATCAGCATTCTCTTTAAACCCTTCCTTCCCTGAATAGTGTTTTGATCATCTTAAAAGTCAAATGTTGCTAAACCTCCTTTCGTTGTTTCCATACATTAGCATGCTCCTGAGGACTGTTGGCATTCAATTCTATTGTAAAACGTGTTAAATAGTCATTTTCAAGTTGCTGACTTGTAGGCAAAACTAGTAATAGATTTACAGGAGAGAAATCTTTATAAATAGTAATACAGAAATGACTGATAAAATTAATGCTCAAGATGACATTGAATCTACCCTTGGAATTTCCTTAGAAGCAGCGTTCAGAGTTTTGCCTCCACTGAACGCCCCTAATTCTCTGCTGGTAATTAGATATTGATTCCACCTGTCAATGGGCATTCTCTGGCGTATCCTGTCCCGTGAGATGAGAAATGTATCCAGTCAGAATTCATCCTGAATCCAAATCCAAAGGAAAACATTTTGTTTACATAATGTCTGTGGGGGAGGAAAATTAATCTAATTAGAAATTAAAAAGTGACGATAACTTTTGAAAGTAAATTAAGTTGATAAGGAATCTAATATAATTTATCTCACACACTTGTTTCTCTATGAGAATTTATATCCTCTTTCTGGGGGAAAATAGAAGTCAGCTTTTCCAGGGGCGTTGAGCAGCCTTGCTCCTACCATTTTTAATATGGGGGTATTGATGGGCTGAAAAATGGAGTAAGCAATGTGCACTTGCAAGAGAATAACAGAAAAAGGGCGTGCATATTATCAACATTGCAGTCTGAATCATTCTACACTGTCTCTTGTGTTTGCTTTTTCTTCCCTTTTTAAAAATAATAACACTTTAAAAAATATTATCTGTCGTTTTTATTGACATGTTTGATTTTCTTCATCCTCATAGATGAGAGGACACTTTTTATTGTATACTTGTATTTCATTTACTCAGTCTTTCATTTAACAAATATGTATTATAACTCAATGGTGTATAAGGATTGTGCCAGATACTAGGAAAATATCATTGAAACATATGATCCCTGCTCTCAGATATTTCAAAATCTAGTAGTAGGATAAACACACAGTGTTGCATACCATCCATATTCCATTCAAGCTCTAAGAGAGCTGTGTACAACGTGCAGTGGAATATAGGGTCCATGATGGCTAAGACCTTCTGGAGAAGTCAGGGAAGTTAAAGGAGGAGATGGTGTCTGCACTGAAAGTTTGTTGTTTTTGTTTTGTTTTTTGTCCAAACCTGGTGAGATCATTCCAGGAAAGAGCAAGTAGTCATGGATAAATGCATTAATATCTCGTACTGTATTGATTCTTCTTCCCTTTGCATCTTCCAAATTCATTGTGCTGATGAGTTTTTGCCGCCAGAACAATCTTCCCTGAAGTGACACACAAATCAGGGTCATGATGCCGTTCTTAGTCAACTCAGGCTGCCATAACAAAATGCCAGAGACTGGATGGCTTAAAGGACAGAAATTTATTTTCTCACAGCTCTGGAGGCTGGAAGTCCAAGATTAGGGTTCCAGCAGAGTTGGGTTCTGGTGAGAGCTCTCTTCTAACTTGCAGACAACCACCATACTGCTGTATTCTCACATGGCAGAGAGAGAAAGAAAGAGCAAGCTCCCTGGTATTTTATCTTATACAGACAATAATCTCATTATGAGGGCCCCACCCTCATGAACTCATCTAAACCTAATTACCTCCCTAAGACCCATCTCCAAATACCATCACAGTGGGTGTCAGGGCTTCCATATATGAGTTTTGGGTGAGGGAACACAATTCCATCAATAGCAATGCTGAAAGTACTTCAACCTGCATCTATGAAACTGTTTACAAATTAAAAATGAGACAGTCTTTGATCATCGTAGTGTATCTTTGGAGAACAGGATAACTTTTAGCCAAATAACTTTATGCTGATAAAAAAGAACATAAATTCAAGATTTCAGACATGTAAAACATATCCAGACTATATATTTAAGGCAATGATTTATTAGATTAGTATCAAGTACATGAAAAAACTAATTTGGAAGATACAAGTGTTGGCTTATTTTCCTCAAGCAGAGGGTATCTCTGTATGAAGCACTCTCTCTCCAAGTGGCATCATATATAGACAGTAATAATGCAGAGGTTGAGATTCTGATGCCAAGTTCTCAGTGTCTCAGGAGATAATGTCTTTTTTTTCTACATGTGTTGGTTAATGACACCCATAAAAATTGAATTTCTATGACTAACACACAAGCAAAATAAACCAGATGGGTCCTTCTGTTTAGATGATGGTTGCATTTCATTTTCTAGTGAGGCTTCCTAGAGAAACATCTACATAAACGAAGAGGAGAGAAGTGAGCTTTTGTCTTTCCTGTCAAGAGGAGAATTGCACAATTCAATGTATTTGAAAGATGCTCATTGTTTGTCTTCAAGGGATTATATGTTCAAACTCTTCAAACGACTCTGCAACTCTGAAGAACCCCAAGTGCTACTTACTATGTCACAGCATTTAGACCCACTTCAGCATTTTCATGACACAGCCTAACCTGTATTTTTGGCATAGAGCTCATGGGGTGCTAGGACCAGCTCATACTGGCTTGGGAGAGCTGATTATTACATTTTCAACAAATTTCCGAACTGCGTGTTGTCACTTAGGTAGTTTAAATTGGCAATGAAGGGGATATTTGCATTAAATAACTTGGGAACTGCTATGAATCAATCCTTCTATTTTTTTTCCTAGATGCAGTTGCTAAATATTTACCAGCAATACTGCTGCATAGAACTGAAATATTTTATTTATTACCTGGATTTTACAAAGCCAAAGTCAATCACTTCATATTTCTTTATATATAACTAGTTTTCTTCTATCTGTATGGCTTAGAATTTCTTGTTAGCCCTGGTGCATCAGATAGAACCGAAATGTTTATTTGATCCGAGAGTGCAATTTGGAGTGATAAAAAGGATAGCTACTTCCTGTGCAGACAAGATGGTTTTGACTCATCTCTCCCACTCCTCCCCACTAAGTCTAACTATAAGCCCTGGAAATAATACAAAGGAGAAGTCTGAAAGGTGAAAAGCAGAGGCCAACAGGTTTTGGATCTCAGAAATGGTGGAACAATGTAGCACCCTATGTTTCATGATGCTCGACCAAACGGAAAAAGAATACTCAGCCCAGTGTTTCCCAGCCTCCATCTTAGCAACAGAGGATGGCTCAGGTAAACCATCCTTACCTACCTTAACCCTCTGACAACACCAGGGAAACCCATTACCACCAACAAGGGGGATTGATTGATGTGGGGTCCTACCAATAATACATGACCAGGGAAAGCCCACCTTCCCTGCCAGCCCTGAGACTCCCTTTCTCAATCAAAGATACTAAAAATCAAATTCCCCTGAAACTGATTTGTAGGTTTTAATGCAACTCCTGTCAAAATCCCAGCAAGGTCTTTTGTAGACATAGCCAAGCTTATTCTAAAATTTACATGGAAAGGCGAAGGCCCTAGAACAGTTGAAATCATTTGAAAAAGATGAATAAAGTAAGAGGCATTATGCTGTCTTATATGAAGTCCTGCATTAGTCCCATAATAATCAAGACAGTGTGGTATTGGTGGAGGGATACCTTTTGCTCAGTGGAACGCAATAGTGAGCCCAGAAGTAGACCCACACAACTCACACTTCAACTGATTTTTTACAAAGTTGCAAAAGCAATTTAATGGAGGAAAGATAGCTTCAAAGAATGGTGCTAAGGCAATTGGACATCCATCCATAGGGGGAAAAAAAGCCTTAACTACAAAACTTGTACAAAAATTAACTCAAAGTTGATCATCAACTCAAATGTAAAAGTGTTATTTTTTAAGAAAAATACAGGAAAAAATTTTGGAATCAAGGGCTAGACTTATTAGACTTGACCACAAAACCACAAAAATATGATCTATTAAGGGAAAAATTGATAATATAACCTCATGAAAATTAAAAGCTTTTGCTATTTGAAATCTTATTTGAAGACAATGGAAAGACAAACTACATACTGGGAGAAAATATTTGCAAACTCCACATCCAATACAGGACTTGTATCTAAAAAAAAAAAAAAAAAAAAAACCCTCACGACCCAATAATAAAGTAAAAATCCACAAATAGGTGGAGCAAAGAGAGTTTCTTGGGCAGTGAAACTACTCTGTATGATACCATAATGATGAATACATACCTTTATTTTACCCGCTACAAACATAGGTTCTTTACCCGCCACGCAAGAGGGGCCAAATAAAAACTGGAACACCAGTTATACATCAAACAAGTTCAGAGATGCTGATGTTATCTATGTGTGGAGGGAGGAAAGGACCAGGATCGTTAATTAGTCCTTCAGTCTCTAAGAAAGGTAGCTGGGAATTGTGAGAGCGAGGTATCACTTTATCTCTTCCTGTTGTGGATCTTTCTAGCTGGCATCTTTGGTCACGAGTTGTAGGGTTGCAAGGCTGTGCGTTTGGCACAGGGTGAAGCTGGCCCGCATGGCTGCTTCACAGTACAGCTGCTTCAGAGGACAGCATGGATTTTACTGCGCTGACTTAAAGCCTATGCAGTTTGCTTGCTAGATACGCCTGTTAGACCAGGGAGAAGGGTCCCAAAAGTTTGTCCAGTACCACACTACTGCAAGGTGCTAATAATGGGGGGAAATGTGTGCAGGAGGAGAGGGGTCTATGGGAACTTTCTACTTTCTGCACAATTTTTCGGTGAACCTAATGGTGCGCTAAAGAATAAAGTCTATTAATTGTTTTTAAAGGGCAAGAAAATAAATCTACTATGTCAGCTAGATTTCCTCATGTCACCATGGACATAGGGAAAATCCTTCCAGATTTGGCATTTGGAAAATTCTGTGTTAAATCAAAGGCAGCTCCTATGGAGGCAACTACGTTCTGTCAAGACTTTTGGGAGAGCTGACTATCAAATCAGACTCAGTAATCCTGCTGACCACTCCCTGAGCCACAATGATCAGAATCACTGAAGCCCCAGGCATTGCTCTGGGTCAATGCACCTGACACCTGCCCCCCCCCCCCCCACTCTCTAAGGACAATCAGGAGGCCACAGAAAGGACCGTGACAATGTTTCACAGGCTCAACTTCAGAAGAGAGATCATTTGCTCCCCACTATACCCAGCAAGCAACCTGACCAACATCTGCTTTGAATGCCTGGCTTACTTCTGGCAGAACTCTATATCTGTGGTTTTAGTTGCACCTAGCACGCTAAGAATATGGTTCAATGTTGTATCTTACAATACAAATGGAAGTCCTTGATCCTGGTCAGAATCATGAAGCCCTTAAGAGTTGAATGAAAACGTAACTGGCCCAGTCGTTTGCTGGCTTTCACATTTGCACAGTGGCTCTTGCAGTTTGAATCTTGACTTACCTCAAACTTCTTGAAGGAAAAGGATTGCAATTGGTATTAAGATCACTCCAGTGAACCACTGGTGACAAAAGGCACACTTAGTTTAATAAGGCTTGAAATATGATCGGAATGTTTGAAAGACTTGAGGAATACGCATTAATGTTAAAAAGTATACGCTTGGTGAACTCTCGATTTTGGGTGGCTAAATTCAGTAAAGTTAGTAAGGGATTCTCATTGTTTTCCAAGGCATAAAATAATCTCTTTTAAAAATTATTTTGGAATTTATAATAGACTGTTCTAAATACAACAGTAATATTTATTTTAACAGTGGGAGCCTAGTAAGGTAAAAGTCAAAATATAATGCTCATGTTCAATTTTTTTATACTTATATCAAAATTCTGAAATGGTTATTGCGATATCCCTAAGGATAAGGAATTAATAAATCTGTTTCTTCAAGTTAACGGTTTAAGCATTTCATCCAGAGGGAATGTTTATTTTTTCTTTCACATTTTTCAAGTCAAACTAGATATTTTCTTCCTTAAAGATGAAGTTCACTCATTAATATTCTGAGTCATTCTTTACCCATAAACAGTAATTTGGATGAGAAGCATTAAGTGGAACAGAGTCCAAAAGGCAATAATATAAGCGTTAACAAACAAACCAAAAATCTCTACCTGACAAGAATACCATCTCTGCATTTGGTTTTCTGGACAAAGAGACAAAAGATCAATGTTAGGAATTCTTCCATTTACCATAACCTACCAAACAAAATTATATAAAAGAAATGAGTTGAGGTAAATGCATATTCATTCCTTTGCTTACTTCATCTTTTAGAATGCAAATTTGTAACAGTCTGGCAATAAAGGGAAGAAAAGATTTGGAGGATAATAATGCAAATTTATGTTGAAATATAATATCAACTTCAGAATTTTCATATTTTTTTGTGTGTCATAAATATAGCCTTGATAAAACTAACACCTTAGTACCAACTTAGTCTTTTTACTTGTTTTCTTTGGAAAAGAGTGTGGGAATGGTTTCTTCAAAGTCTAATACAACCCCTCCCCTGATTGTAATTGAAATAGAAAAAGCTTATTCATGAAGGACATTGGGGGCTCTTATGGGCTCGGTTGTGCCCCCCCCCTTTCCTATGTTGTAGCCCTAATCCCCCAGGACCACAGAATGCAACTGTATTTGGAGATGGGATCTTTAAAGAGGTGATTAAGGTAAAATGAGTTCATTAGGGTGGATCCTAATCCAATAGGACTGGTGTCCTTATGAGAAGAGGAGATGAGGACACAGACATACACAGAGGAAGAACCATGGGAGGACACAGGGAGAAGATGGCCATCTCCACAACAAGGAGAGAAGCCTCAGGAGAAATCAACCCTGATGAAGCATTGGTCTCCGACTTCCAGCCTCCGGAACTGTGAGAAATAAATGTTCACTGTGTAAGGCCCCCAGTCTGTGGTACTTTGTTATGGCAGCCCTAGCAAAATAATACAGTGGCAGCTGTCCCCGGTCCTTGATCATAAATATTATATGCATTCATATTCAGGATGGTTATTGATTAAGAGAGGAAGAAGTCATAGTCTAATGTAGAAATTATTTCAGAGGCACAAATAGAACCACTAGTCATACTAGTCATTTCCACTACAGAGATTTTACCTCTACTGGAGAATGCATCTCATTTTCTAGGCTACTGATTCTCTTTCATCAAATTGGAGGGTATTCATGAGATCTTTTGAGGGTCCTGTCCCTTCTGCTCTTTCACAGCAAGATTCTTGATTGGACTCTGCTTGTCCATTTATGAAACACTCCTCCACCTCTCCTGGATTTCTGCCTCTCAAATAAGATGCTTTGAAATTGTGTTCCTTCCTCTGAAGATAGACGGTGGCTTTTTTGTTTGTTGTTTTGGGTTTTATTTGTTTATTTGACTTTTAATTAAATAATTCTGAGAAAATTGTAGATTCACATACAGTTGCAAGAAATAATGTGCAGTCATGTGTCATTTAATGATGGGATAGGTACTGAGAAATATGTCATTAGGGGATTTCATCGTTGTGTAAACATCATAGAGCGCACTTACACAAACCTACATGGTATAGCCTACTACACACCTAGGCTCTATGGTACTAATCTTATGGGACCACCATCTTCATGTGGCCCATAGTTGACCAAAACATTGTGATTCAGTGAATGACTATGGAGAGATCTCCTGTATGCTTTCTCCAGTTTCCCCCATGGTAGCATATTGGTAAATTATAGTATAATATATGATACTCAAATGTCTTGTTCATCATTCATGTTGTGAACACCAGGATATAGATATTCATTCAGTCAAGATACACACTGTCTCCATCACAAGGACTTTCATGCTGCTCTTTTATAGCCACATCCACTTTCCTGACCTTCCCACCCCCTCCTAAACCCCTGGAAACCACTAATCTGTTCTCCATGTCCATAATTATTTTTCATCTCAAGAATATAATATAACTGGAATTGAGCAGTATGTAATCTTTTCAGATTGACTTTATCCAGTCAGTAATTCCCTTGAGATTCATCCATGTTGATGGAAGTATCAATAGTTCATTTCTTTTTATTGCTGAATGTTATCACATTATATCGATGTACCATAACTGTTTCACCATTCACTTGCTGAAGAACTTAGCAGTGTTTCCAGTTTGGGGCTATGCGAATGAAGATACTAGGCATATTTGTGTATGAGATTTTGAGTAGCCATTGTCAGGAAGGGGAAAGTCCCCCCTTCTACCCTTCTTATGTTTTTATGGCTGGACTAACAATAAAATTGACACAAGACCAGATTAACAGGAGAAAACCCACTTTAATATGTATGGATTGGGGATCATAGAGAAATGATGTTTGGAAACTGAACAAAGCAGAAAATACATGTATCTTTTACACAAAGAAACAACAAGTTTGTAAGGAATGACAGGAGAAAGAAACCTAGGTTTGAGGTTTGTAATTAGAAAGGAATTCAAGCAGAGTTTAGGCTTTAGGTAGTAAATTAATCAGGTTTGTTTATATACGCACCATGGCCCTGAATTTCCCAGCTCTGGTGAGAAGGAGGCAGGAAGAACACTTTCACATGGGAGATTTATTTCCTGCTTTCAAGGGGAACGGAGAATTGGGTCAAAATACCTTTTTTGTTTCATTGGCTGCTTATCAAGTAACTTTAATTCAAAATATCGATATGCCGTTATGGGATATTTGGCGGGGGCCTGCCCTGGGCCCCAACACCGTAAATTTCCATTTCTCTGAGATAAATGCCCAAAAGTTCTGGGTTGTATAGTAATTGCTTGTTTATTTTTTAAAAGAAATTACCAAACTGTTTCCAGAGCGGCAGTTCCATTTTACATTCCCGTAGGAATGTATGGGTGCTCCAGTCTCTGCACATCCTTGCCAGCATTTGGTGTCATCACCACTTTTTCGTTTGGTCTTTCTCGTAAGTGTGTAGTGATACCTCATTGTAGTTTTAATTTGCATTTCCCCAGTGCCTGACAACACTGAATCTCTTTTCATCTGTTTCTTTGCCATCTGCCCAACCTCTGTGTGAAATGACTATGTCTTTTTTCTATTTTCTAACTGAATTGCATGATTTATTTTATTGTTCAGTTTGGAGAAATTTTTGTTTATATATATTCTTGCTATTAGTCCTCTGTCAGACACATGGGTTGCAAAGATTTTCTCAGCCAGTGTATTTTAATATACTATTTTATTATTTCTTTAATCATTTTATTAGGTTTCAAACAAGGAGCATTTTGAGATCTGACTTCTCTGCAATTTTACCTTTTAAAAGTCATCATTTTGTGAGGAGAAATGTTTTATATGGATTCTTGTTCTTTATAAATTTTCCTTATAAGAAGAAATAGGTTTGTTTGCCATGCAATTTAGTAATGCAATTTTCCTCAATTTCTCCAGTGAATCGCTGTATATTTTACATTATTTTCATGGTTAAGGATATTCATAAACTCCAGAATTTTTCTGTGATTCAAGTTGCTATAATTATATTCTCCTTTCATAAATGCAATACAAACAAAATAAAACTTGAACAAATTAAATAGAAAAATCAAATTTACAATATTTTATTCTTAGGTCACTGAGAAGATATTTTGTAAAAAATAAGCTTCTAATATATGCATTCAGTAGTGTGTTTCCTAATATTCACACAATAAACAAAGTCAGAATGCCCATCTCAATAGGTATATAATCATTGATTAAAATTTGATACTATTTCTAAATGTAAAAATAAGAACATCAATTAGGATATCAAGGATGGGGGAAACAGCCTAATCCAATAAAGATAGCTACAAAAATCCTGCCCCATGGTTACACTTGATCATGAATCCTGGGGACCTCTCCCTTCTAGGTCAGGAACAAAGCAAGCGTGTCTATTGTCTTGCTAAATGTTCAACGCTTCGTGTAAGGGCCTAGTCAGTACAGGGAAAAGATAGTTTACAAATTGTAAGAAGAAAGTCTGAACGTCATTTTCACAGACAAATTGATGCATCAATCATAAGAAGGAGTGGACACTCTTTTCAATTAATAGCTCAGCAATCACTTGATGTAAGATTAATACAATCATACAAAATAGTACCATCCTACTTGACAGCAGAAAGGCATACAATGCTGGGTTTTTTTAATGAAAATCATGTACAATAACAACAATATACAATGTACGTGGGGATTAATCTAAGAAAAGATTTGGACAACATTTTGTAACTATTGGAGAAAATTATAAACTTGTATTAAAAAAAGAAAGAACGTATTCTGTATATTTTTTGAATTTCTGATTATTGCCTATTACTTTTCTTAATGCAAGTGGCTTAGTCAAGAAAAACCATAAAATGATGAACGCGTGTAACTGTAGCCATTGGCAAGTGTGTAGAATGGCAGGATTACAGCATGCAGAGACAAAACTCCATCACGGAGGAAAGAACTTCTGAATAATGCAAACCTGTAAGAGATTTAATCCAGGAACCTGTAAGAGAAAGTTCCTCTTACAACTTTGCATATTTGACCCTACGTGAAACTCAAAAGCCCACGCTAGCTTTCATCCGTACAGACAGATGTTCACAGAATTCCTCTTTGAAAAAGAGAGACACGTTCACTGAAGTTTGTCCATTATGCAGACTTTTGTGATATTCATACATCAAAGAGAGAAATCGAAATCTAGGCGCTGACCTTGTACAGTCGAGGTAAGAGGGTGCTGCTGACTGGATAGATCTTTAAATCACTTCAGACCTCCAGGCTGAAACACTCTGTGGTTGACCAATTAACACAGACACCTGGTGACCAACCAGGCAGTGAGAAGTGTGAACTAGCATGCTACATCGAAGCAGAAAATAACAAGAAAAAACGACATAAATACTGATGAAAACATATACATCATCCTAGCCATTTAGTACATATATATGCAAATATCCATACCAAAATCAAGCTCAAGTTCAATGAGTATCTCAATCTAAATATTTTTTATTGAGCCAACTTATTATTAGTTAGTCTTTCATACATCCTTAGCTGTCTATATCAGGGCTCTACCAAGGGTTTACTAAAGTATTCGAGCAACTTTTCAGGGTGAAATCTGTGCAAAGCACACGTTAGCACTATCCAGAAGGTAGTGTGATGTATGAGAACATGAAGAATCCTTTCCTTCAGAGATGGCCCATCAGTGGGTGGTGACCACTGAGTCACGGGAGAAGACAGAGTAGGACAGAAAGAATCGCTCGTTTCTTTTAAATCAGCACTAATCAAACGATAACGTAAAAGCAAGCCCCCTGGGCAACTTGTTAAAATGCAGATGCTAATTCTGTAGGTGTGGTATGACCTCGGGCTCCACCTTTCTGACAAGCTCTCAGGTGATGATGACTGATGGTTTCTAGCATTCCATTCATAAAAAGTTCAAAACAAATGCAAAACCCATCAATCTTGTTAGAAGCCAGGAGAGTGTTTACCATTTGACAAGTTTAGTGAGAGGCAGAGGTAAGAGTTTCTGAGATTCTGTTGATATTCTGTGTCTTTATCTGGACATTGTTCATAAATTTTCATTTTGTAAAAAGTGCATACTGTTTTATACTTATTGTCAATTTTTCTGTAAGTATGATTTACTTGATTAAATGTGTTCTTTAATTAAAAAACAGTAGAGTTACTTTTTTCAAACATCTAGAAAAAATTTGATTCATTTCAAAGCAAATTTTCTCAGTAATCTCTTGTATATTGGGTGCAAATGTTAGGTAAAATAACTGGCAGAATTGTGACCCACTCTTGAGCAATGATTGCATTTCTTGAATGAAACTCAGCACAAAGAATACTAACCAACACTAAAACAAAACACCTAGCAATTCTGGAGAACAAAATTGAATGCAAAATGGAATGGAGTGTTTCTCTATTATTTTAGGATAACATGGATTTTAACTGGCCGTATGAAGAATGTCGCTTTGAAATAAATAGCCATACTTTTTAAGCACAGTTATCAAACAAGAATAATTTAAGGGGCAGGCGCGGTGGCACAGTGGTTAAGTTTGCACGTTCCGCTTTGGTAGCCCAGGGTCCGCTGGTTTGGATCCCAGGTGCAGACATGACACTGCTCATCAAGCCATGCTGTGGTAGGCATCCCACATATAAAGTAGAGGAAGATGGGCACGGATGTTAGCTCAGGGCCAGTCTTCCTCAGCTAAAAGAGGAGGATTGGCAGCAGATGTTAGCTCAGGGCTGATCTTCCTCAAAAAAAAAAAAAAAAGGAAGAAGAATTTGAGACCCAGTTTGTAGAATTTGCCTTTTTTTTTTTTTTTTTTTTTTTGCTGAGGAAGATTAGCCCTGAGAGAACATCTTTGCCAGTCTTCCTCTATTTTGCATGTGGGTTGCCTCCATAGCATGGCCGACAAGTAGTGTAGTAGTGCCCAAGATCTGAACCCATGAACCTGGGTCACCAAAGCACAACACACCGAACTTAACCACTAGGCCACAGAGGCAGCCCCATAGAATTTGCCTTTCTGTAAAATATCATGTAAAATATCATGAAATTCTCCTTCAATGAAGCCATTTACAATCTTTTTGCAAGTCTTATTTTCGAATTGCATAAGGAAATGTTCACTCAATTACATACCAGGGAGTGAATTTTAAAGAACCTCATACAATTATTTCATCTACTAAATGCCTAATAAGAGTAATTCCTTGGTAAATTTTTCCTTGAATAGATTAATTTTTTAAAAATAATTTACCAGATTTCAGTCTCATAGTTACATGAAAATAAAGTATAAGTGTAAGCTACGTACAATCATTGCTAATTTCTTACAGTCTATATTCGTGAAATGTTGTACACAGAAATATTTTCTGGCTATGGTGCTTATATAAACCTAAATTCTAAACATTACCTTTCAGTAATTCCTCCTATCTTTTTAATGTAGATTTCTTAAATCTAAACTGTCAACATCTAAAAAAATTATTAAGCTTGTGTGGATTATGAATACATCACGTTTAGAATTTATTTTAATAGGTGATACTTTCATGTTTCAAAATTTAAAAACAAATGTATAGATGGATATACATCGGTAGGCCTCACTTCTATACACGCCTCATATAGCCAAGCCTACTCACCCCTTAGATAATTTTGTACATTTTTCTGTATTGTCCTAGTGTTTCTTTAGGTATTTCCAATCAAATATGAATATGCGTGCAAATAGAATAAACACAAATAGATATTGAAATATATGAGTGAATGTATATATGCACTTTTATTTCTCCTTTGCACTGAAAGTTTGCAAGATTTGCACCTTGACTTTTATTTGGCAAGTAATTGTTTATCCTGAAAGTCTTTTCACATCCCTTCATAAGGTGATTTTTCTTCTTTTTCTTATTTTACACCTTCATAGTATCCCATTGTTTAGACTGATCATCAGAAGTTGTTCCAGTCTCTTGCCATGGCAGAAAACATTTGCATGAATAAATGTGTGCATATGTCGTTTCTGTAGAGGAGGAAAAATATCTTTTCTTTCAACCCTTCTAGGTTCTCTGCTGTCTCTGTAACAAAAGAGAGATTAACAAGAGAAAAGCATAAAAATTTATTTAATATAGGTTTTATGTGACATAGGAGCCTTCATCAGGAAAGGAAGATCCTAAGAAATATTTAAGCCTAAGCATTTTTATGCTAGGCTTGATGAAGAGTGGAAAGTTGTGGACAGATGTGATAGAGCAACAGGATATAAGCTAAGTGTAGTGAACTTGGGGAATCTTAGCAAGGTCTGTTCTTTCTGACTCCTCTTGGCGTCCCTCCATCTTGGAGATAAGGATGTTCCTTTCCTCCAGGTGTAGACAGCCGGTTTCCCACATGAGGGTCCCAGGTCCTGCTTCAGGGCAAGGTCAGATAGCCCTTCCTACACCTGCCATTTCACAAATTCCTTCAGCTGGAAATATTCAACATGCCAAGGTGCCCTATTTGGGGATAGTGTGTCCTGAACCCTGCCACTTCTTACATATGCAGGAGGGTCTGAAGTTTTCAAAGGAAGATGGCTGGTTCAGTTGGTAAGTGCCTTTGTCATTTTGACAATTATTCCAAATTGTGTCCCAGACAGCTTGCACCTCTCTGTTCTCTGTCTCCGGGAGTGTAAGAGCATGTTTCTTTCCCAACAGCTTTGCCAACAGAGTGTGTCGTTTAACTTTGGATGCTGTCAATCTGATACAAAATCCTTCCTGCTTTGACATTGATGTTTGCCTGGATCTCATTCCACCTGACAGCAATTGTGAGGCTACTTTAGTTTAAAACTTAAAAGTTATCCCAACAACCTGAAAACAAAACCATGACTGGTTGTGTTCACTTATTTATGTAGTGCATGAACGTGTGTTGACAGGCAGGTTTCTAAATATGGGATGTATAAAGGTGAATAAGACTCACTTGGCCCCTTTCAGCACAGAACTTAACAATAGTTTGGAAAAAGTCGACAATTATTAGTTGACCTGAGCCAGACAAGCTTTGTAAAATCCATGGATTAACTGATATATTGTCCACAGCGCTCTGAGGCACGTGCTATAATGAATTCTATATTTTAGATTAACACATACACACGCACACACACACCGTCATACGTACACAGGCGCTAAGGCACACACACTAAGGCACACACACCTACACACATTCACACTCTTTCTGACATACACACACACACAAAGGCATACAATGCCTATGAGCTTGCCCCAGGCTATCAAGCTGGGACTGGAAGCATAACCAGTTGGTTTTCCATTCCAGGTACCATCTTGAACTCTAGAATAAATCACAACTGGTTAAAGTGATGTCCATGATGCCTCAGGACAGTGTCCCTAATAAGCTCAATTAGCATGATTCACACCAATATCTCCTTACTCCTCACACAAGGAGATTTCCTATTGATCCTTGAATTTCTCTGCTCCCTTAAACATCTTAAACAGGTTGTCGACTTCTCCTTGATTCATCTTCCACAGACCTTTCAGATTTTCCCTTCTTTCTCCCGTGACTCCAGGCAGATCCACCAACTCTATTTCTCATCCTTTGCAGACACTCCTGCATGGAAACAAAGAAAACCTTTTCATAAGACATTGCTTCCACATTTCCCATCTCTATATTAGACTATTGTTGCTAAACTCATTTAGGCAGGCTTTGAAAATCATCAGTTATTAGACTTTACTTTTGTATCCAGACTTATTTTGCCCCTACAGGAAACTACATATGTTTTCAGTAACATAAAAAATGCTTTCATTCCTTAATATGATTTCTTGTTTCCTTCCACAAATGTGTTTTGAGTGGTCCCAGCATTCAGTACATACAGGTGCTGTTGTGTATATTTTGTAGATCAGCTGCTCATCCTTTGGAAACTAATAACCTTGGTTTCTTTGTGACTACATCTGACAGAATATCTACCCCAACTTCATTAATGATAGCAAAAACTATCTTGACATCAAGCTATTTTGGGGCTTTCTCAATTAGAAATATGGTCTAATTGTTAAGGATGTCTGCTACAATGTTCAAAATCAGATCAATATGAAATTGGTGAAAAACCTTGAAAGCCAAACATTCTTTCATCTAACAGAAAGACAAATTCCTCTCTCCTTTAGGTTAAACTTATCATGGTATCATAAAAAAGAAACTTCTAAATTTTAAATAATTGAAAACATAGGTATATAATTACTATTTATATACAATGTCCATGCTGTATAGTGTATATACATGTATATACATATAATCGATGTATAGTGTACATATATTATACTTTGTAAGAAGTATACAATATAATAGTGTACTATATTTATATTAAAACAGTACATACCATGTATTACTATATATTATATATGAGATATATAGATATATAATATGTATTATATAATACTATGTATTAAAATTATACTAATTGCATATTATATTATATACATATAGTATACACAATATGCATACACACAAAATATATATAGTTTTCTATATAATTTTATTATATATAATATATATTGTGTGTGTATATATATAGTGTTGAGTATATGTATATATAGTATATTTTATATATCATATATATACACATACACACACACAATTACGGTGTCTTCTTAATTATGTTTTAGACCAAAAATAAAATAAACATTTTTACTGCATTCCTAAGTAGCAACATTTTCTAAATTAAATTTTTTTTCAGAATTCCTGAATGAGTACAGCTAATATAAATCAGAGGAAGGTAATTTTACTATCAACATTTTAAAATTCCTGCAAAAATCCTTTAAGATTTTTAAAGGTGTATTTGCATGAGTGAAGCTCCATCTCGTCTCTCATTTTTATCGGGCATGCTGGCATCACAGCAGCTGCTGTGGCTCTTGATTTCCCCAGTGGCTCGTGAGACACCGCAAGGTTTCAAATCAAGGGAGGTCTATTCCCCTAGAATGAGAATGAGGAGATTTATTTCCTGCCAAGAATTCAGAAGTGCTTGAGAGAACAGAGTATGCTTTCTCAAGACTCTTCAACAAAATATCTCTAACAAACACGTAGAGAGGTTAAGAGAGAATTCTTTATTCCTTGGTGTTTTAGGAAATGCTTATAGTTTTCCACCAGGTTGAATCAGTCTATAATGGCTCAAATATTGAAGTGGTGTTTAGAACAATGCAAATAATCTTGTGTCATTTAAAGCAAATTCTGTATTTTGGTTTATAATCTAGGAATAAGAAAAAAAATTCTCCAAAACATACCTCACAGTAGCAAGGCCTTCAACAATACACAGAGAGGATGAGATAGATCTAAAATGTGTGTCACCAAATTCCTGTTCTTAATGATTATTGTAGCACAGTGTCCCACAACCTTACATTCCCAAGCACCCATGATTCCCACCATCGGGGCTTGGTTTGAGAGTTGCTACACTGTTTCACTTTGTGTGGCGTGGGGTCCTTGACCTTGGATGGCAGGTAGCAGATAGGGGTCTTCCACTCAGGTCTCTGAAGTTCTGGATGTTTTGCTCTCCCTATGCTGAAATTCTGGAGGCTTCAGTGCTGAGGACTTGAGAAAATGGCAACTTGGTTCCCATTTGTACAGGGTCTTGGTAGAGTCTGAAATTTCTAAGAGTCTTTGTGGTGGAGTTTTAGGGAGTCCAAGCTTCTGGACTTTGATTCTCCAAGAGTCTTGATTTACTGAGCCTGGAAATGGAGTCAGGAGCCAGAAGCAAGGGGCATATCATTTTGAGGGTTTGGTGACCAGATTCCAATGTATCAGTAGCAGTACTCGAACAGTGATGTCCAGTTTGGGGCAATATTGGCCCCCAAGATACATTTGGCCATGTGGGTAGAAATTTTTGGTTTTCACAGCTGGGAGGGAGTGCTGCTGGCATCTAGTGGGAAGATGTTACACATCCTGTAATGTAGAGACTTACTGTTATCTGGCCCAGAATGTTGGCAGTGCTGAGATTGAGAAACTCTGGACTAGAAGTATTGGAGATGAGATATTGGGAGACTTGATATTTCTGTGGATGAAGCAGTCTGACTCCCATTACGGATCAGGATGTGGTCTTACTCAGGGAGATGGGCCTGACTTAAGATTCTGTGGGAGTTAGGGCTGCAATAATCTATGGGCTGAGTCTTCGGATTTGCCATAGCACACATCTGTAATAATTTTACTGGCTACAAACATAGGTTCTCCACCTGCCACACAACAGGGGCCAAATAAAAACTGGAACACCAGGCTTACAGCAAGGAAAGGGTTTTTATTTCAGGTGATGTCAGCCAAGAGACAAGAGTGATCCCTTAAATTCGTCTTGTTTTGTCTGTCTCCTCAAAAGATGGGAGGCCAGGGGTTTTAAAGGTTTGTGAGGAATGTGGCTGCTTGTAGGAAGGGGGAGATAAGGAATTCCATAAGTAGCTCTCCTTGGTTGTCCGTCTCCAGGGTGGAGGGTGGATTTCGGTGCCAGGAAGCTCTGGGAAGCTTCAGTTTCTTGATATTCTCTGGACATCAATTTCCTTGTAATAAACTTCAAGGACCTGTGATTAGTCAAAACTTTAGTGTGAGCCCAGCTCAGGCTACCTGGGCTTTAACAATTTGTAACTTCTATTTGGTTGTAAAGCTCAGGGAGTCAAAGGTTAAAGAAAAAGATATTTACATATGAGTGTTTTTGGTTTTAACCCCATATATGCTGGGTTTAATGTAGGGCAACCAATATCAGGGCCAGTATCAATAATTAGGGTCTGTACTCACACTGGCATCTCTACTAGCTGAGACTCTCCAGATCTTCGGTTCTGGGTTGTTTCTCCAATGCCTGAACATGCTGAACTGCTCCCTGCCCCTCTTCCTAATGCTGGCCTGGATATCCTCATTGAGGTTGCTGGAGAAGGCCCTGGAGAAAAGACACAAAAAGGGTTGGAAACAGCCAGCATGCCTGGGTCTGATCTGTAGATGTCCAGATTAACTTCCTGCATCTGGAAGTAATGTTCAAACTCAGCCCTTCCAGCCAAAAGTGCGTCTTACACAGACAGGAAGTGAGATGTTGATGCATAGTTTGTCCTTGACAATGAGCTGCCTTGTACCAAGTTATCTCCATAAGAATCAAGGAACATTCATCATTGTGTTTACAGATTTCTCTATTGTTGGTAAATGTTTGTGGCATTCCTGAGCATTGTTTGTTAGCCTCAATGTACAATTGGGCAGAGAAAAGAAATGTGTGATCACAACGGAATAACATCCCCTTGGAGTGTGCTGTTTGGGGGCAGTGTAAATTAGATCTTATTTTGGAGATTTTCTCTGAAGGCCTTATATAAAAAGTCTATGTTTTCTTGTGGAGTTTTGTTTGCTTTTCAGCTTTATTCATCTTTACAGCTAAATACAAGTGATAGATGCTTTCCCTGAAGAGGTCTGGATCTCATTATAGTTGCATGTAAATAAGGTACCTTTGTTTGCTGGCTGAAGTAAAAGGCTTTCATTGAGCTGGCACAAGAATGTACCCCAAGTCCTCTGGACCTAAAGATAACCATGTCTCACATTGTTTAGGAATCCCTTCCTAAGGCTGAGGAACGTCTGGCAACATCCCCTTAAATCAGGAATATATCATTCAAGACAAATGAATATTATAAACAACGAAGCATATACTTCCCTATGTTTTGATATAATTTGACAGCAGAGGTGTCATGTAAAATTTATCAAAATTGTTAAAATTTCAAAACAAGCATGCAAATAGAAATTTTTTAAAAATTTGTTTGTTTTTACCATCATTTGAGTACTGTTGTTCTTTCTCTGTCTAATAATGCAAACTAGTGAATATATACATGAGTAATATTAATTATATGATTTAAATGAATCTTTGGAACATTTACTGTGAAACCATACTTCTAACATAATCCAAATATTATATTACTATTAGCCTTCATTCTTTCTTTTTTAAAGACTGGAACCTGAGCTACCGTCTGTTGCCAATCTTCTTTTTTTCTTTTTCTTCTTTCCAAAGCCCCCCAGTACATAGTTGTATATTCTAGTTGTAGGTCCTTCTGGTTGTGCTATGTGGGATGCCACATCAGCATGGCTCAATGAGCAGTGCTATGTCTGCCCCGAGGATCTGAACCAGTGAAACCCTGGGCCATCAAATCCCTAGGCCACAGAAGCAGAGCATGCGGACTTAACCACGGGCACTCAGCCACAGGCCCGGCCCCTAGACTTCATTCTTAAGTGGAAGAATTATTTCCAGAGACGGAGGGACAGAGGTGTCATTGGTTCCAAAAAGAAATGATTAGGTTCCGGTTCCAGCTCTGATACTTGATCCTTAATTTATTCACATGTGCTTTAAACTCTCCGGAATTCACAGATATCTTTGACCTGGAGCCACTATCTAAATCATTACAGAGCAAAGAAAGGAAAAAACAAATTGGGTGGAACCCTACATCACCACCCAATGTATGTGGAAATCACTTGCTAAATTATTCTGATAATTTAGGTTTTATAATACTAAGAAAGAAAGTAAATTTAGGGAGAATTGGAAAGGTCAGCCTAATTTTGTGGAGACACAGACTGAACACAACAGAAAGAACAATGAAATCCTTTGCCTTTTCAATGCCAGAGGAGTGAGGCAAACAAGATTTCTGCAGGTTCTGACCAAGCGAAGTTGAGGCTGTCATAATGCATTATCCCATCACACTCAGTCGCTGTGGCAACAACAAGGAGTTTATGCCCTGAGGAGGAAAACACACAGCATTAGCAGGCAGCATATGGAGGCACAGCCAAACAGGGTCCTGAGGTCTCCACCAGAAGAGGCACTGGTGGGTGTTTGTAGAGCAAAGGATGGCACCTTGAAGAGGGACACTGATTTGGGCATGAGAGGATGCACTGAGCCTGGGGGATCGGCAGCAAGCTGGGTCCTGAAGCCCCCGGAAGCTTCGTCGGACATTGGCTCTCATCAGTGTCAATAAAAAATTGTGTCTTTGTGAGTTTTCTTTGATTCCTCAAGCCTACCTGATCCCATTGTACAAAGAAGTGAATTCCCCCGGAAAGAAGGTACGTGAAGAATAGCAACAGAAAATCTTTTGTGACTTCTCAAAGCGTTTTGCAGTAAAAAGTGGTTCATCATTATGTCAAGCCGTAATTTATAACTCAGCACATAATCAATGTCTTGCTTTATGAAAGTTCTCAATGATTCAAATCAGAGTATACTTCTCAATGCAGATATGTATTGAGAGAACAGAGATCAATTTATTCTTGTGACTTAGCTTGGACTATTGTTCTATGTAAAGATAATCTAAAGAAAGTTCCCCTTAAACAGGGCCTCACAGCCATTGAATTGTCCCTCTAGATTAAAATAACCTAGAAATATATTTTCCTTGAAAGTGTGGAACTTTCTCTCTACAGTAAAATCATGATGGCTTTAGCTATTTGACTCCATTGTTCTTTGACTTTACAAATATTTGTTTTACAGATACACCTTTAAGAGCTTGGTCATTTTTTTTTTTTTCGCTTAATTTACTTGGGCATTGTAATATATTAAATAATTAATATCACTACCTGTTAGTGCCTAATATATGCCAGACACTGTATTTCTATTATTTAGAATTTTGACACTGTCCCTCTGTGAGGTATTCTAATTGCTGTTTTTGAGTGGTAGAAAGAAAACTGGAAGTTAAGTGAGAAGTTATCTGAGAGAAAACTTTTAAATCATTCCATAAAACTCCATAGCAATGCTTCTCATTGCCTTTTTCTTTTTCAGTATATTAACAGTTTTTAATTAAATGCACCATAATCATATGGGATGTTTAAAAACAGTTGTGTTATCGCTGGGTGTTTGTCTTCCCTCAAATGCATACGTTGAAAGCCTAAGCCCTATGTGATGGTCTTGGGAGGTGATTAGGTCGTGAGGCTAGAGCCTTAGTGAATGGGATTAGTGCCCTTATAAAAGAGACCCCAGAGAGCTCCTTCACCTCTTCTGCCATGTGAGGACCCACCAAGAAGGCATCCATCTATGAACAATGAAGAGGTTCTCGCCAGACACCAAGTCTGTCAGCACCTTGATCTTGGACTTCTAGTCTCCAGAATCATGAGAAAGAAATCTGTATTGTTTACACGCCACTCAGTCTATAGTATTCTATTACAGCAGCACAAATATACTAAGACAAGCTGTTTAAAAGAGTAATTATTTGCTAATATAGAATTTTTGAGACATGAAATAGAGGAATGTGAGCTTATGTTTCTAGTTCATTTCAAAAAGAATCTTTTTTAAAAAGTCATTATGAATTTAGGAAAAGAGGTGGTTATCCGCTGATATGAATTGCAAGCAGAAAGAAATCGAATGTGCAGTTTCCTATATTGTCATGTATACATATAAATGCCATAGGCAAATAAATTATGCAAAACTCTCTCAGGAATATAAAAGCAATTCTGAAGATTCTCACTTTGATTCTCAAGAGTTTTGCCATCAAGGTAGCTAATGCAACGAGGTAATTGTTAGCAGAATTAGGATTGGGTTGCTTAAAGGATACAACTGCTTTATACCACAGACCTGAAAGATGTATTTTCAGAAATTTAGTAGTTTAGATGTCATTCAAGGAAAGTGTCTTCTTGGACTCTGGGTAGTGGGAAAATGTGATTTTACTAAAATCCTTGTATTTGGCCTTATTCAGGCTGTATATCAGGTAAAGTAGAACACAGCATGGTGTTACAATAGAACAGCCTCAATCTTAGTCCAAACAAATACTTGTTTCTGCTATAATGTTTTGTCACCAATTATTCTTTAGAGGAGTAATGAAGAGTTTATTAATATCAGTGACTGATTGTTTCCATTATTAAAAAGGAAACATGTGCCTCAGCATTCCATCAGCCTTAATTAGTGGAACAAATTCATAGTCTATAGCAAATTTCCTTCTATTTGTTCTTTGCAATAATACAGAATTTTAAAATATGCGCAGCAAAAAGGCTATGTACTAGTGCTATCTCAGAGAAGCCATTGCTTCTGGTGAAACTGCAAATACCAGACATTTAATATAAAGAATATCGACAGTTTATAATTACTGAGGAAGAAGTGATGATTTTGGCTTTACTTTGGCTCTTAGACGTGAATATCAGAAATGAAAGTATTTGCCTGTAATTTTTAATTTTCTCAACATTTGATTTTTGAGGGAGCTAGAATAAGTATTTCTATGGAAGTATTTGAGTAAAAGGTCAAGAATCTTTGCATCCCAAACATTGTCTCATCTCTGTGTGTGATGTAGCAAGATTTCTTTCTGTGTAGCTACTTTGGCTGTCATCTTGAGTCAATGGTTGGTTTTCCATTCTGCCACAAACTGGTAAATATGACTCAAATGTCTTGCTGTGGAAGTTCAAGAAGATGGATGTGATGTCCTCAATATCCCAAACTCATAAGTCAGAGAGAAGATGAGACACTTTCATTTTAATGTAGATCTTGAGTCCCAACTCAGTGCAGTTACACCTGGATGCAGGTATGAGGTCCATCTAGTGGGCTGGATGCCGAGTGAACTGAAAATCTGCTGCCCTCACTCCACCATTGGTGGGGCATGTGACTCTGCCATTGAATTTGGTCTTTCATCTGTAAACTGGTGTATAAAGGAGTAGATGTTCTCTCTTTCTGCATTACTCACTAGCATTTGCCCCAAATTGGGGGAAATCTGTTAACATTGCTGAAGTAACCATTGTCATATCATTTCATTCCATTTTATTCACTTGTACCACCTCTCCTGCTAAAAGACACCAAAGGCATCATGGCATCCAATGCACCACTTTGGAGTCGAGCTAGGAGTGTTGTGGATATTCAGGAATTATATTTATGCTTCCCAGGAAGCATATCCAACATATTATCTGCACACAATGCATGTGTTAGGTTAAGAGAATCATTTTCATCTTAAATGATGGATACCTTTAAATATATAAGACCTTTACTGAAAAATGGAAGATATCAAAAACTCTTTGATTTAAGCAACAGTCAAGCAAAACAGTGAAGCAGAACTGAGAAACAGCCCATAACTTGGAGATACCTTAACTATGAAAAATGGATTACTACTTCCCAAGGAATGAGGCACTCATCAAGGATATGGAATATGGTGATTTTTGAGTGCATGTTGGTTAGTGTTGGTTTTCAAGGTTATAGAGTGAATGGAGAATGGTGGCATTATCTACCAGCCATTCTCAAGGTATGGTTTATTGATGACTTTCATTAGGATCACCTAGAGGCTGTTAAATACACAATTCCTCAGCTTCTCCCCAAAGTGCTTGACTGGAATATCAGGGAATTATGTGCATGTTCTTGCACATTTAACAAGCTCCCCAGGTGACTTGAATGCATACCAAGGCTTGGGAGACAGAAATCTTGGTATTCTTGGAGAGAGTTAGGGGAGAGAAATCCATAACCTCCAAATGGGGCTGTTGGTAGAAAGCAAAATGTTGACTCTTAGGGGGCTTGTTATACTAATAAGAATTGGGGTTTCAGAGCTCCAGCCAAGTAGGACAGGGATAAAGACTTCCTCTAAACTCAGCGAGGAATGATACTAAGCAAATGTACAGGCTTGGGAAATGGAGTAGATGAAAGGGCAAAGCTGCTTTGGAAGTGTCTCTTGGAGGGAGTTGGCATGTGTGCCTGCCTGACACCCATAGTTTGGAAACATTTTTGTCAATATGGACTTAAAATGAGAGGCAAGAGGAGTGACCTGGAACCTTGTGGAATTTAGAATAAGGAGGGACAAGTTAGGAAACCAATAAACAAAAACTGAACCCCAAAAGAACCTATATACGCCCATTCCAGTCTGAGTGTCTTAAATCCTTGGGGAGATTGCAACTGAGGTATGGATTTCTGAGACTGATCCTTTGACCTACAGTGCAGAGTTCCTTGTAGAATCTATCAAAATTGTTCATTGTTAAAAGTTCTCTCCAAAAACGAGCAAGGAAAAACAGTATTAAGGATCTTACTCCTCTATGGGGTAGGGGGATGATCAGAAAACGATTAGGCTTCAAAGTTTATTTTTCAGATGACACTGGGTAGCAACAACTGCTTCATGATGTATATCAATCATTTACATCAAAGAGCAGAACCATCAGTAATATCCTTGGATATGAAAGAGGATTATATATAAATAGGGGCTTTGACTTGAAAGAAAGAACTTAGTACTTCATCAAGAAAAATAACCCTCTAATTTTACCAAGAAACACCACCAACAAAAAATTATTCAGTGCAGGAATTGGCCCTGTGCCGAGTGGTTAAGTTCGCACACTCTGCTTTGGCAGCCCGGGGTTGGCTGGTTTGGATCCTGGGTGCAGACCTACACACCACTCATCAACCCTTTCTGCGGCGGCATCCCACAAAGAAGAAGTGGAATGATCTACAACGAGGTTATATACAACTATGTACTGGGGCTTTAGGGAGAAAAATAAAAAGAAGAAGAAAGATTGGCAACAGATGTTAGCTCAGGACCAATCTTCCTCATCAAAAAAAATATATATATATATTCAATGCAAATGCATTACTTCCCATCTCTTCCAATTATAAAAGCATCACTATTAAAACATTGCATCTTTACCTCATGAAGGACATTCTTCGAAGTGTTGATAGCTATAATAGAATTATATTGACTTGTTTTGTTGTAAATTGTGCTATGGATAGTGTTACAGTTGTAGCAATGCAATCAAATATAATTTTATTAAAAACAGATTTTTCTCTTTATGATTTTTAAAGAGACCCAATTTCCTTTTCCTTTGCAGAAAAACATGACTATCACTTTGTAAGTTTTTATACTAAATATATGGAAAAGTGTCATATGAACAACAGTCAATGAGCAAATACATTCAATTTACTAAGACAGTGGAAAAAACAGATAAACATAATAATACATCCAACTCTTGTTTTCAGGTCATGTCTGTGAGCTTCAATGGGAAATCACATTGAGTCTGGCTAATCTTTTTGTTTTGTTTGTTTCAACTAAAAACATGTAAGGAGATAGAGTCATCACCCTTAGCAGTGTCCGGGTTATGGAGGAATTACATGTAGGACAGGCTAGGAGTTATTCAGTAATAAGAGAATGTGATCACTCAGTGCCAGGAATTCATAGCCATTGCAGGGGACTGGTCGAGGATAACCACAAAGGGAACAGGCAAGACAAAAGTGAAACAAATCACCTGGTAAATAGGATGGTGGTAACAAGATACAATAGTTATCTGTAGGTTATTTGAATCATCAGAAAACCTTATTGGAAAAGAGAAATGTCCTTTAAAACTGAATTTAACAAAAGTTCTAGCAAGTCATATACACACATCAATTTTGCTAACACACTCATATAAAATATACACACATATGTGTATATTTATTTATATTTGTATATATATGCAGTATTTATAATATATGTATGGAGATTTCTCTTTCTCTCTCATAGATAGGTGATAATAGATCATAGATGAAGAGACAGAGAGAAATAATACATGGATAGATCATAGATAGAAGGTAGATCATAGATAGAGAGATCATGAATAAATGACAAAAAGATAGATAGATGACGCATAGATCAGAGATAGATACATGGTAGGTCATAGATAGAGAGATTGTAGATAGAGGACAAAAATAGATCATAGATGATAGGTGATAAAAATAATAGATGGATAGATGATAGATCGATAAATAGAGGATAGATAGATAGATAATAGATGATAGATAGATAGATAGATAGATAGATAGATAGATATTCAAAAAGATTTGAGTTTATACAATTTGCCATAGTTTAAAAAAGGGCAATTGGTGGTGTAGTGGTTAAGTTCACGTGTTCCGCTTCAGCCGCCCAGGGTTTGTGGGTTTGGATCCTGGGTGCAGACCTGCACACCACTCATCAAGTCATGCTGTGGTGGCATCCCACATACAAAAAAGTAGAGAAAGATTGGTATAGATCTTAGCTCTGGGACAATCTTCCTCACCAAAATAAATAAATAAATAAATAAATAAAAAAGAATAACTAAAACAAAATCGAATAAAAGCAAGTACAGAATGTAGAATATTCTTTGATGGCAATAATTTGTTTTATGGAATACAGATTTTTTTAGTTTTGTTGTGGCTAAAATGGAACCAAGTAGGAATATGTATTTTTTATTATGTAATGGAGAAAATATGTAGTTATCTCAGAAAAAGATCATTTTCTCTGGTACCTTATTAAATGGTAAATCAATTGCATATTCCAAACCTTGGAACACTGATAGATGAAATACGTAAAAAAAAAAAAATTTAATATGTAGCTGAGTTCAATCCCAAAATAAATGTCCCCTGGACCAGATGCAGAATGGCATCTTGCTCAGCTGCAGTGTGAGGGGTTCTAGGGAGCCTTTTTTGTAAAAACAAGCAAAGTCAGCCACAAGTTCTAGTGCTCTGGAGTAATGGAGACCAAAACACCCCTCCTGTGGAAGGGAATGGGAGCCATGCTCGCCGTGTGAATTTGGGGCACAGGAAGCAGCCCTAAGGAAGCAGGAAAGCAAACACAGCACAAACAAAATCCTTAACCATTGCCGTCCAGTCGCTCTTCTTGCTCAAGAGCCCAGTCCAGATTCACCTGAGACATGTCGTAATAGGGAACAAGGTGTTCTTATGTGACATGCAGCCAGTGCATGCATGGCAGCTGCCATGGGGAGATTCTGACAGGGAACAATGGTGAGGTGCGTGGTGTTGACCAAGATGAGAAGCTACTAACGCAAGTGCAATGTGGAGAGCATCAAACCCATGACGCCACGGCAACTGCTCCTATGTCTTGTATTTCTTGAAAGCTGACAGGGAGATTAATGATTTAAAAGGCTGTTGTGCTATTTATTTATTATGAAGATTTTTGTTGTTGTTTTTTTGCTTTTGCACAAAAGCCCAAGCCTGAACATAACAGCAGTTGATCCATTTGGCAGCTTCCTAGTTGGTTTCTTTGAAAATTTTCTTTGAAATACCAAAATGACTCATTTTGTTGAATATTCGGTATGATGCGTGAGAAAGAATAGAAGACTAAAAACAAAACATTCAGAATTTCCATTGCCACTGGAGAAATATTTGATTTTCTCTTTTACTAAGGGCGAATTGTACAACAGAAATGTATAAATGTAGAAAAAAGTTTTATAACTCACACAAAATGGTAAAAACTGTGTGCACAACATGATAGCAATAACAAAAATTACAGTTGAAGTTTTCTTTTACTATTACAAAAGGAAAGGCAGACTGAAGAAAAAGATTATAACTTAATACACAATATGGGGTGGAGGCATTTCATGTGAAAAGTACCAGGCAAGTCATTGCCAAATGAATGAAGTTGAACATATAGCCCTAAGGAGCTTAGAGAGTAGCTTGATTAAATAAAATATTTGATATATAGTGAATATTGATGAAATCCAAAGGGTAGAAAATCTTTCTGAAGTTAACATATTTGACCCTTTCTCCTGATTCATCTAGTCTAGAAGTCAGGAGGACAATGCAGAGAACTGGCGCCAAATTCATGGTTAACCAAGAAGGAAGTTCTGGTTACATGTCCACGTATGTCCACATGCAGGCACATATGGAACGTGTGCACGTGCGGAAAGCTGACCCTCCTCGTGGACCCATTCCCCTCTTCCTGGACCTGCCTCTCTCCCAGGCAGCAGCACATTCATGCTTTTAGCCATCATACTGTATTATCCACCCAGAAATTCAATTTCCATTTTTAAATCCTCTCTCACACACAGCAAAATTGCTCATTTCAATAAGGTTTTAAACAGTGAAATTCTGGACACAGCCTGATATTCACCTAAATGTACAGAGGAATGGGTAAATGAACTGTGGTTGAATAATATACAGCATTAACGGAGCAAACTAGCTCGATATTTGACAACAAGAATAAATCTCAAAGGCATATATTTGAGTTAAAAACCTAAGTAGTAAAAATATATGTAAATACATGGAGACAATGATATAGTTTATGTCCAATTTGAAATCAGACAAGTAAGTTTGCTTTAAGGTACATACCTAAAAGTAAATTTTTAAAAAATATAAATGGAAAGAATGTACATCAACATCAAGAAAGTGGTAATATGTGGTGGGAGCAGGGAGTGGGAACTTTTTTGGCTTTATTTATTTAAAAAATTGATATGAAGCATAAGGTTAGTCGATTCTTATTGTCTGCACACTTAACATTTGAAATGTTTTCTTAATCAGCTAAGGTTATACCCAGAATGTACAAGATCTCTGGGAGAAAACTCAAAATATTGTTTAAAAGCTATAGAAAATAGAAATAAATGGAGAAGTAGGAATATATGTAGATAAGAAAACTCACTACTGTTAAAAATTACAGATCTTCTTAAACCAAATTCAATATTATCCCAAAGAAAACATCTTTTCTTTTGTAGAAATTGCCAAGCTATTCTAAAATTTATGAGGAAAAATTAAGATGCAACAATACGCAATAAAAATTTGAAATTGAAGAATGCATAGATGAAAATGGAATTTTCATGCAGAGAGAATATTTAGTAATTTGAATAGTATTGTCTTGTCAAGAAAAAAGTAAACACATCAGTTTGATTCTGAAATAGCTGTTGACTCCATCTTCAAAAACATGTTTTAACATAGCATCGACTTCCTTTTCCCCTGAAAAGGAAAGCCAATTAAAACCAGAATATAGGGGCCGGCTCGGTGGCATAATGGTTAAGTTCACGGGTTATAATTGGGCAGCCCAGGGTTCGCAGGTTCTGATCCTGGGCACAGACCTAGCACCACTTCTCAAGCCATGCTGTGATGGCACCCCACATAAAATAGAGGAAGATTGGCATAGATGTTAGCTCAGCAACAAGCTTCCTCAAGAAAAAAGGGGAAGACTGGCAACAGATGTTAGCTCAGGGCCAATCTTCCTCACAAAAAAACCCAAGAAACAAAAAATGGAATATAAACAGTTTGAATAATGTGATGGAGTTAAATTCATAAAACATAAGGTCAACTATGTACATGTGATTTCCTCACAGGCTGCTGCCACTATATGTCAATTACTACTGAGAACATTGTGCACCCAAGATATGAGTTTTTAATTTGCATAAGAAATTATCACACATTTAGCGGCTCAAAGTAATACCTAGTTATCAGCCCACAGTTTCCATGGGTCAGGAGTCCAGGCACAGCACAGCTGAGTTCTCTGCAAGGCTACAATCAAGGTGTCAGCCAGGGCTGCGTTCTCATCTGAAAGTTTAACTGGGAGTGAATGTAGATCCAAGCTCATTTACGTTGCTGTCATGATTCATTTCCTTGTGGTTATAGGACTAGGGATGGATCTAGGATCAAACTCACTTAAGTTGTTGCCAGAATTCATTTTCTTGTGGTTGTAGACTGCAGGCTCTGGCTTCTTGCTGACTGTGGGCTCAAGGCCACTCCAAGCTCCTAGAAGCCATCCACAGCACCTAAGGGCCACATAAACTTTTCAAAGTCCTGCTCGCAAATAGGAGATTGCTTCTTCAAACTCAGCAAGGGGAAAAGAGAGAAGGACTCTGTATTGAGTTGGCTAGCAAGGTGAAGTGAAGTCTTATATAAGGAAACATCATCAAAAAAGACATATCCCATTACAATTGCCATAAAAGGGGGGGTGATCTCCCCATAGTCATCATACTCTATTGGTAGCAAGTCCCAGTTCTTACTCTGTCTCATGGGGAGAAGTTAACACAAGAGTGTGACAGCCAGGAGGTGGGATCATGTCAGCCACCCTTGGGTTTTGAGTTTCTCCATCACAAAGAGTTATTTCCCGGTCACATATTATATTTTTAAATTTTAAAAATAACTGTATAAACTGAAATGCCATCCTAAGTATATGTAAATCAGTAGGTTTTTAAAAATGTTTATTTTGAATGTGAAACATGTTTCATAGTCTTTTTACAGGGTATTTTGACCCAGTGGTGAAAAGCATATTGATTTTGATTTTATAAATAATATATGTAATGTGGTTTTTTACAAATGTGAAGGCATTAAAAAATACTATCTTTCCAGATATTGTCAAAATCCTAAGCACAAATAATTAGTTATGGATTATAACCATCTTTATGTCCTAACTGTGAGAAGAGTTAGGGTGCTAATATCTTCCTCCTGAACAGTATGTGAAAATATTCAGAGATATATTGTATATATGTTGGATGAGATAAAGTCAATAATCTAAGATAACTGCCAGAAAATATTAAAAATCATCTGTGGATTGATCAGACTTTTCTTTTTTTTTGTAAGGAAGATTGGCCCTGAGCTAACATCTGCTGCCAATTCTCCACTTTTTTGCTTGAGGAAGATTGTCCTTGAGCTAACATCCGAACCTGTGACCCCTGAGCCGTTGAAGCAGAGCATGCAAACTTAACCTCTACGCCACAGGGCCAGCCCCTATGGCCAGGATATTTATAATGTGACCAAAGTATTGAATGAGGGCAAAACTCCGTCATATAATTTGGCAAATGACTCAGTGATCGTATGATTTTCGTGAAGATAGAGCAGACAATTTGGAAACTTGGAGTTAGACCACTCCATGAAAAAAATCAATAACCTTCTAATATTCCACATGAATGGTCCCACCTCCATAATCTTATCCAGCCATTGGCTCAGTGATGAACACCATAGAGAGCGAGACCAGTGTATATAAACATCCACATGTTCCTGAAAGTTATTGCCAGCATTTTCACTACTTCACCAATGCCGAATCACTGCGCAATCCCATTTTAATGGTACTCTCTTCTGATGCCCCTGCCTGTGGCATTTCTGTGTGCACAAAAATTAAACATTTTAAAGGGAGCAGGAAGAAGGCAACTTAAAAATATGGTAAATTGAGCAAAGGAAGTGAAGCAAAGAATATATATGTGATGTTGTAGGGCTGCTGTACGTTTTTATTAGCCGATGCTTGAGAAATCCTCACACTCATTTGTATCTTCTCTCCCTAATGCGTTGACAGCCTCCTTCAGCTCCTGGCCATAGAAATTAAAAGATTCCTCACATAATCATTTCATTTCTCCTGCTTTCTGTCTCTTGTTTGGCTTCATCTGGAGACTTTTAACAAATTTCATGTTCTGACTTTTTGCCCTCTTGTACAGAAACTAATGAAGCTTATTAGCTACTCTGAAAACTCTAATGTCATTGGAGACACAGCCCAGTGCCATCCACAATTGCGGCACTAAGCTAATTGATGTTAAAAGGTTTGAAATGCACATCGCAGTTTGAGAAACATAGGTATTCGTAATGGTCATTGGAGCCATAGATAACATCTTTTAAATAGACCTACTTTTGCTGCTCCACAACTAGATAACTAGGTAGCTTATTTAATAATGCATTATTTCTGGAATATACAGTGAGTGCTCAGGCCTAGATAACTGGATATTCATCTGAAGAATCTAGGACACTGCAAAATGCATATATTCAGCCACTCTATGAATATCCCAATTTGCATGGCGCCACTCTACAAACCACAAAGAGGCAAGAAGAATAGACACTGAGTGTGATAATTTAGCCTAGAAAAGTCATCTTTGGAGAATACTCTTGAAAACCCACTTTATAAAATGAGTGCAATGATTTGTGGCCATCTCTAAGAGCTTCGGTGTGCGTGACTTTGTTATCCCTGATATTTTCCATGCATCTGGATAGCTTCACAATGGTCCTCTGACAGCAAGATTCTTATGCTAGAAGTATGCTTTGTGGGTATTATGATGTCAAGTTTATGTCTATAACTACTACCTAGGAGATTCTAAATTGCTCATGGTGAGAATGGACAGACCATCCCAGAACTGAAAACCAGTGGAAAGTCCTATGTCAACAAGGGAGAAGTCATCATCTAAAACAGAGGTGTGCCTAGAGGTGCCACTAGGCAACTAACTTCTCCACAATAGTCCTCACAAGCCTTCACAACATCCTTTGTTTTGGGTTGAATTGTGTCCCCCACAAGTTCATAAGCTGGAGTTCTAATCCCTAGTATCTCAAAATGTGGCCTGATTTGAAATTGGGTCATTGCAGATATAATTAGCTAGCTGGAGACGAGGCCATCCTGGAGTGGAGTGGAACCTTAATCCAGTGTGACTGGTGTCCTTATTAAAAGGGGAAATTTAGACCCAGAGATATGCACGCAGGAAGAACACAATGTAATGATTGGAGTTATCCAGCCAAAAACTAAGGAACTACCAACAGCTAGAAGAGAGGCCTGCAACAGATCCTCCTCTAGAACCTTCAGAAGGAGCATGGCCCTGCTGACACGCCTTCATCTTGGACTTCTATCTTCCAGAGCTGTAAGAGAATAAATTTCTGTGGTTTAAGTCACTAGATTTGCAATACTTTGTTATGGCAGCCATAGCAAACAAATCCAGTTCTTTTTTGGTGAAGTGGATAGAATTCACACTGACTGGCTTAGGCAGTAAAGGATTTTTTGATTAGATAGTAGAAAGTTCAAAGAATCTCTAGGGAATCCGATCTTGAAGCCTTATGCAGACTGGAACAAAATCCACCCATGGGATGGGAGCTTCTACGGTATAAAAAATGGGCTGCTTGTCAACCTTTCCTCTTGCCATTGGAAACCAGAAGTGCCACTCTTGCTGCTGCTGGACATGTGGATGCCTTTCCAGGAAGGGCCAGAGCCTGATCTCCCTGCTGCTTCTGAAACCACTGGGATGTCCACTCATCATGAGCTAGGTCACCTGGTCTACACCTGGTGTCCAAGGGAGTCCTGGATGTTGGCTGGCTTCCACCTTGGGAATCATCACAGACTGGGAGAAATTCATAAGCTGGGCAGAAGGTTTAGGTCGGGAAGCCAAAGAGGACAGAGGTCTATAAAAGTGTCTGAAATTTCAACCATTATGGACATTATTTTGTGATCGACTCATCTTTTTATCTTTTTAAACTCAGAAAATAAATGCTGTGCCGTCTTTGCTTCAGCCACTGGGAATCCAAAAGGAACAGGACAGATTTATTCCTGTTTCTTATGGAGCTTGTCTTCCAATAAGAAAAGTTATTTGAAAGACATATTTTAAAAACTTAATCAATTATGGTTATGATTGATGTCTTGAAGGATAAGTACTATCAGGACCCACAGGTAGAGTTATGTGGGTTTTCAGCTGCTGAGAGCCACTTAGCCTAGGGGCAAAGAAAGACTGACATCAGGCTCTGCCCTCCACGCCCTGCCCTGGGGCGTGGGCTGTGTCTGCCCAGAACTGGAGAGCTCTTTGCTAATGAGTGCTGTGCCCCTGGTGGCCAGTGGGGTCTCTGTGTGTAAGGTGGACTGAGGGCACAGAAGGAAGCAAACCTAGGATGGAGAGCTATTTCCACGGGGGGCTGAAGGATGAAGACTTTCAGCTGGGGTCTTATTTTCATCCTCTAGTCTGTTCACTAAACCTTTCTCTGTCTCCTGTGTTGACAGGTATTGACCTTGTTATGGTGACCATGATGTATGTTTTCATAGCTGGCATATCTTCTGCCCTACATTCCACTTGTCAACCATTCTCTTGTTCCACATTTTGACAATTTGGAAGGAATTCCAATGGATTGGAATTGGATGGAGTCACACACACACACACAAACACATATGCAAAATGAGAACTTTTAGTTTTTATTTTTCCATCAACAGTTACCTTTTCATGTATTATATACTAGTCATAAATCTTAATAAAGCATATTTTTTGTTTAAATTCTTACTATTTGTCTATGTTCACTTTAATTACAAGACTAGAAAATATTATTTTTTAAAGATAACTGTTTGTAGCCAGCTAATTTTCCTAATTCTAATATTAATTCTAGCATTTAATTTTTGTGGAGTTACTCAGAATTTTCCATGTATATGATTATATCATCAGGAAAAAAAATAACTATCTCCTCATTTACAATGTTAAGTTATATCACTAATTTGTTTTTGTTTTACTATGTTTGCTAAAATCTCAAAAGGCATGTTAAATAATTGTGGCAACAGTAGGCATCTTCTTCTACTTTGTTCTTTTAATTAAAATCGGTTTTAGTACTTCCTGATAAGGATTTTTAGGCTGCTTAATTTAAAACTACAAACGAGAAGCAGGCTCCCGAGGAGTGGAATTTGCTTGCCCCTTTGTTGGGAAACATTTACATTTCTAAGGGAAACCTCTATCTGTAAAGATGCCTCCCTCTCTGTGCCAGGAAGAAGGGGGATGACCTTATCTCTAGAAACTCTTAATGCCAGAGGCAAGAACTTAAGTTGGTTACTGTCTGGCAACCTCATGTAACTGACCACCCCCCCCCCCCCAAAATCCTCCTTTGTCTTTAGCTGAGGATAAAATTTAAGCAGTCACTTCTGCCAATTACTCAATCCGGTTTGATTCTTATCTAAAATTTGTGGGACCGCCAAATGGCCGGACCCTACGGGCACTGACACCATTTTAACTTTTTTACACATTCTTTGTGTTGTAAAGAGATAACACACATACCTATGCCTTAAATTTAGCCTTACTCTCCACCCAACTTTGCAGCAGAAGCAGCAGCAGTGGCTCCTCCTGCCCGTGGGCCCTATCCCCATGCAGCAGCCTGACTGCCCATGGGTCCTGTCCCCATGCCAGCGGGGACAGCAGAAGCGGCGGCAGCAGAAGCTCTGACTGCCCATGGGTCCTGTCCCCGTGCTATTCTATTCTCTAAATAAAAAAGCACTACTGCCAGATCTTAAGAGTCTAAGAAATCTTTCTTTCAACTCCTTGGCTCACCAACCCCACATCACTTGCCATTTAAGAGATTTGCTCTTCATGTGTGAGTACTGACTGTGCCTTACTGCTCACAAGTGCTTCTTTTCTGGCTTCCCTTTCCTCTCTCATATTTGCTCTAATTAAAGTATAATTCCTTTGGACACACAGTACAGTTTAGTTAATTTTTTTTTAAAGGCATCTACCTGTGGAAAATGGTAGTGGGAGCAGGTGAAAGCTGTGACTTACAGGTTGATGAACTGACTTCTCATTTTGTATGTCACCAGCACAATTTGAAGTAATGCCTATTGCTGGTTTTTATGGGTTTTTTTGGCATTTTGTTGGTTAAACAGATCTTGGAGGGCCCATTTCATGTTCTTTTGTCCAATATAAATGCGTCCTGGAAATGGGGTTTGTTTGTGTAACTGATTAATGGGGATCAAATTAGGTCAATCTGTGTTGACACAATTTGGAACTGTAATTGGTTTCTTTAATTGACTGCTGTAAACTAGAATGCAATCAGCTCAGATTATTCTGTCACTCTTCAGGAGACGATTTTGTCTCCTGGGAACTTGAATAATTAAAATGACCAAAGAGTTTTCCATCCCTCCATCCGTAGACGTGATCAACTCCAATCAAACAGGCCCATAAAATTTTAATCATCTCTACTTATTCGCTCTCTTAGTCACGGATGTTTTTGTCTTCAGTTTGATTATGAGATGAACTACATGTTTCTAAAGAAAGAAATATAAGTCCAGTTTATTTTGTATCCTGTAAATCAAGGATATAGAGCCTTTAACCATAACTCTTAGGGTATGAGTTAAATGATGATATTAATAATAAATGTAAAAGGAGTTAAAAATATCCTGCTTCTTTCTTAGTTTATATTTGTACAATTTCTTCTGCCTCTTTTTTTTTTTTTTTTTTTGCTTTTGAAGATAGATCTTATCAACATAACCTTTCTCCCTTCTGCCATTGTGAAGGTTAGGTGGACGATTCCCAAAGCTATCATCAGAGCTTTTGTTTGTTAAGCTATTTTTCGTAAATGTTGAGCTAAGACCTTCCCCTATAGCTCTATCACCAGCCTCATTTAGCATATGAGAATATTGGGGTTCTTATCATTAAAGGATCTAGACACAGTTTATGATTGTATCCAATCAAACACATTGTCTGTCATACTTGATTTCTGAACCACTGTCAGTACTCTCCCCAAGATTTTGGATCCTTCCAAACCAACAAGGCCATCAGCCCAGAATGGTGACTTATCTACTTAATAAATCAAAAGTGGTACTTGATTCATTATTTCTGTAATCACAAGTGCCCCCTGCAGTTATTAAAACACCCTACACTTAAGTGTTAAAGATAAGGGTGGGATTTGTATACTACATATCAAAGCAATAAATCTCTTCATCAGGTAAGAGTAAAATTATCAGTTTTTCATTTTCTGTAAGCATTATAGTCTGTTTAATTATTCCTTATATTTTGTTAAACAAAGAAGGACTAGGTAATGTAATATGTAGTGTTTTTTGGTTGGGTAGGAATGTAAAATTAAAGGAGTTGTAATTAACTGCATGTGTACTCACAACATAAAGTGTTATAAAGATTGTTTCCCGAGGCTTCCACCAGCTGTTAATGCTCCAATGACCAATAGGACCCAAATACGCATGGCAGCAGTTGTGCATTTAATTTTCGTAGAGCAGAGTGGTTTCATCAGTGGACTTTTGTTTTCACAAATTGGCTTCATCGCTAGACCTATAGACCTTGTGGATGGGCCAGCAGAGGGATCTAGCAATCTGTGTTTTCATAAGCTCTCAATGGGATTCTGATGAATGGCTGGCTAAAATACCTGCCTTTATGAATGTAGGAGGTTATAGTATGCAGGGCTTAGGAAAATGTTCACATTTTACCATTTTACTTCTCAGACTTCAGATGTGTTTTCTTCTTGCTAATGGGAAAATGTGAAAGATCTTTTCATGAGGTAGCGTGGACAGACTTAAAACCTCTCAATTATTCAAGGTTACTCACAGGGCATTTTAATAGATTTAAGGATTTTCTGTGAGAAGTATGTCTTGCTTTCCTTTCTTAAAGTAATTCTATCAGGAATATGAGCATGATGGGGCCGGCCCCGTGGCACAGTGGTTAAGTGCGCGTGTTCCACTTTGGCGGCTCGGGGTTCACCCGTTCGGATCCCGGGTGCAGACATGGCACCGCTTGGCAAGCTATGCTGTGGCAGGCATCCTACATACAAAATAGAGGAAGATGGGCACGGATGTTAGCTCAGGGCCAGTCTTCCTCAGCAAAAAGAGGAGGATTGGCAGCAGATGTTAGCTCAGGGCTAATTTTCCTCAAAAAAAAAAAAAGGATATGAGCATGAGTCCAGAAAAGACAAAGTTCAAGCGCTCACTTTCAGCACAGTGAGTAATAGATTAAGACCCAGGATTTCTTAACAAGATTGTTTGATTTACCATCAAAAATGAAAAATAAAAATGTAAACAGTGGTTTACTTAAGGTGATGGTAGCTGAAGATCTGAATCCATTATTAAAGAAAATCATGAAATGGCTTGTTCAAGAAAACTCCAAGTAAATAATGTACACTTTTATTAGTCTGAGTTGGTTTGAATGATTTCTTATCTGAAACGTAAGAAACCAACAACTGACTTTTGGAGTTACTGTCAGGTCTACAATGCTATCATTTAAAAAAATCTTCTTAAAAACCACCCAATTGACAATCACATGACTTAGTCAAGATAAAATAAATATCCACTCATTTTATAATTTAAATTAGAAGGTTTTCTCTTATTTCTATTATAGTGAGATTCTGAAACACTTAAAAATGAGAGGCATTCCTTTCTTTATTTGTATAACCATTTGCATATATTCTATGTGGAATTATCTGGGGAGTATATTCAAAATCTCTAACAATTAGTCCATTCCCTTGATGAACTCATCCAGTCTGAAGGGATACTGGCCATCCCATTTGCTCCTTTAGAGGAGGAAAAATAATTTTCCCTCTACCCTTTTGAGTACTTGACTGAGACCCCTGTAATAGAAGAGATTAACAAGAGAGAAACAGGAGTTTATTATCGTGTATACCTCATGTATGCATAGGGGGATGCCCAGGAAAAATGAGTAACTCAAAGTGGTGGCTTAGAATTCTGCCTTATACAGCATCTTCAACAAAGAACAAGAACTGGTGGCGAAATGGAAGGACAAAGGAAAGCAGTTTTAGGCTTCCAAGGGCGGCAAACTGGAGGAAGGTAGACTAACGGTAGATAAAGTCTGGCTAGTAAACTTGTTATACTGATTCCTCTGGTGCCACCTCCAGGCTGATAGGGTCTAAAGTTGCCTCTGGTGATTAACTTTTGTCCTTCCTGGCAGAGAGGGGAGCAGGGGCACCTTTGAATGTTTGTGTCCTGCTTATAGGCAAATAGAGGGAAGGCAGGGAGCTTTCTTGTGTCTGCTTCTCAATTGCCTTCAACTCAAAATAATTCTGACACCAAAGTGGCACATTTTGGAATGGCTTATCTGCTACCCTTCATTGCCAACAGAATGGCTTCTCCAGTTTTTGTCCCCTTTGGAAATTGGCAGTCATTGTTTGAAAGATGACGTTTCTATTTTTCTTACGAGATACTACATATTATCTCCTTAAAATATGTGTGCTTTCTAGGAAATTACCCAAAGGTGATTGCAAATTAAAGTGTACCCATCCACACATACTTGTGTTTAAAAGGTGAATCAATTATGCCACATGATACAATTGAAAATCTGAGTGGAAGAAAAGAGAATGAGCAAGTTTGTTCAAATGAGTGCAATAATGACAACTCTTCAAAAGCAAATTTGGATTGTCAGTAATACATATTTGTAGTATGTAAAGATTTCAAAATTAATGCAACGGCTGTGACTGAGTAATGAATGATGCCTTTTGATTTCATAACCTTAAAATTTATATAGGTTCTAATGCATGTGCATGTGCAGAAAAGTGAACTGTTGAAATGTTTATATTAATTAGTCAAATTGAAATATCATTAAACAACACCAAATTTTGCAGCAGCCAAACATCTATGTTTTGATGGACTTGAGGGAAGCAGAGTTAGGGAAATAAATAATTTGGGGGCCTGAGCAGATATCTTGTCATCCTTTGTGGTCAGCATGCCTCCCTCTTACCCCTGATGCTTGGACTCTAGCAGAATAAGCCAGAACTGTACTGGTCTCTACCATGGTAGAACCTGAAAGAAGCTCTATCTGTAGGTACATAATATTTGATAATTTTCTCTAGTCAAAATTATTGTCAATAACTTTTTCTATTAGAACCTAAAAAAGAAAGAGTTTTTGAATGAACACACTGTCTAGACATAAATTGACCAGTTTATTGAAAAGTCTAAACATCGTGGGTGCAAAGATGAATTGGCTTTTCTTCAATTGAACTTCCAACTGGATCTCTTTGAATAATTCATTCCATCCCATAAAGGCATGCCTGATCGATCCCATTGCTTTCTGACCAATTTAAATACAATTGAGTTCAGTCTAAACCCAATTAACTCTTTTAATATGTGCTGTAGGTTGAATTTTGTCTCCTAAAACAATGTGCTCAAGCCCAAACTCCTAGATCCTGTGAATGTGGTCTTACTTTGAAATAGGGTAAGGCAGATGCCATCAAGCTAAGATGAGCTCATAGTGGATCAAAGTGAACCCTAATCCAGTGCCTGGTGTCCTTATAAGAGGGAGATTTGAACACAGGTACAGAGAGGGAAGACGGCCATGTGAAACCAGAGACAGCCATTGGAGTGATGCACCTACAAGCCAAGAAACACCAAGAATTTCCAGCAAACCATGAGGAGCTAAGGGAAAGGCAAAGGACACTTTCTCCCTCATAGCATCCAGGAGGAATCAACCCTGCCAACATCTTGATTTTAGACTTCTGGCCTCCAGAACTATGAGAGGATACATTCTGTTGCTTTCAGCCACCCACATCATGGAACTTTGTGATAGCAGCTATAGAAAACTAATGCATCACCCTATTGAATTTCACCTTCATCCTCCTGCCCCAGGACCTGTGGAGATGCTGTCGTCTGCTCTCCCTCTATTCCCTCTTCCTCTTCCATTCCCCAGGATGAAGAAGGGGCAATGGTAGTTTCACTTAACAGTTGCTGTCAGGAATTTCTTTGTATTATGAATGCATGTTTTGTGATCAGAATCCAAAAACTGATTTTCTCATGGGACACATGGTGGGGTTGTCCTGGAGAGCTGTCCATTGTGCAGCTTGATGAAGATAACTGGGAGAGTTCTGTGCCAGTTTTGGAGCAACAGGAAAAATCCCACTGATAAACTATTGCTCCAGCATTTCAAGTTCAAGTAATTTTTCCGCTGGGATCGTTTCATCAGTCTATTCCAGAAGAATCAAAATCATGGTTTAACATGAATTAACAGCTTTTCTGTTACCTTTTTAAAGGTAGATAAGCCTTTAAACTACATTTATAGAGAGCTTTAACTATAATCACAGAAATTTAACAAAAATAAAAAGAAAGAAAAGCTATACATAATTCCACCCACAGTGTAATGAAATGTCATCTTTTCCCATTCACCTTCTTGTAACTTTCACATTTTACATATTCTCAATCATTAATAGATTAATTTAAACATAGACATACACATACCCGTATCTGTATGCCCATTTATAAATGAAAATAAATCTGACTCTTATTTTCCCAACATTTATTGACATTTTTTTCATATCTTAGAGTATCATACAGAGCCACTAAAATAGCTTGAACAATAATGATGATAAAGGACATCTCTACATTTTATCTGCCTTTAATAGATATTGTTATTGCCTTTCACTGTTTATACTTTCTCATTTCAATTTCACAGAGAGATTTAACATTTCATCTGAAGCTTTATCAATTGCTTTATTAGTAGCTAATGGTACAATCATGGGTTTTTCCTCTATAGTTTTGTTGCTATAATAGTTTATAAATGAACTACCACTAATTTCCAGTAATAACCACTCCTTAGACAAGATGTATTGTTTAATCCACATATTGTTGAATGCAACTTACCAAAATGTATTCAGAAATATAGATTAATTATTGATCTGTTTTCTTCTTTTATAGCTCACTTTATCAGATTTGGTAATAATTTACAATAAATTAAATCAGGGAAATTTCCCTAAGTAGAATTAAAATTATCTGGATTTGTTTGCTTGTTTTTATATATTTAAAGGATTATACAGATTTGATACTCCTTGGTTCTGAAACGCTTTACAATGGAAGTCAGTAATAACATTTCAAATCTCTGTTAGGGTAATTGGAGCTTATAATTCTTAACCTATATTTAGGCCCAAACTCTCCTTTATCTGGGCTAATCCTTTCTTCTTATTCCTAACATCGTCATGCTGTGTCCACTTCCTCTTTATTGCTTAATCTGTATTATAAGAATCTATTTCTCTATTTTCTCAAAGAACCAGCCTTTGTATGTATACATTATTGTTACTATTTATAATTTGCTATTTAATGATTTCCAGTTTCTACTTCATCAATACTACTTACCCACAATTTGTTTATGTGGTCCATTTCATAATTTTGTAAAGTGAATACATTTTTCCTAATGTTCAATAATTTTCATTAGTAAAATTTGTGGCTATATAATTTATGATTGGTATGTACTGGGCCGTGTATTTTGGTATTTGAAATGAGACATTCTTCTTTGTTTTTCAACTTTTGGCTGAATTTAATGTAAAAAATTTAATCAAAAGATTATTTAGGAAATATTTCTTAATTTGTGACCAATTAAGTTTCTGGCAATTCTTTATTATTATTTTCTAATTTCATAATTTTAGATTATTAAATATAAGCAAACATCACATTTGCATTTATGAATATTTTTATGATCATACACATACTTTTTTCATAAATGTTCTAGGGATGTAAAATAAAGATTTAGGGAACATTTTCCTCTCTCTTTATACATATGCATGTTGGTGTTATTACTCATAAACCTGCTCAGATTTTGCTCAGATTTGTTGATTTGAAATTCAAACACTAAAATTTAATTCCACCAGTTTAGTTTATTAAAATATTCTATTTTACTCCAAATATTTAGCTGATGTTTCCTTTTATACAAGCATATTTATAAATTCTATATTTATCACTGCATACACTATATTTCCTGTATGCCTTTTATTATATTTTTTACTTTTATCACTTTGTTTTAGGTATGTTTCTTAGAAATGCTGGGTTTTTAATCTCATTTATGTTATTTTTTATATTTATACTTTTATTTTTCCTAAATCTTTATATTTTATGATCTGTTCTAATTGGTATTCATCTTCATTTCCTAATTGAAAAGTTTATAATTGACATTATGCCTTTTCATTTTCTTAGATGGCACGGCCTCTTACTCCACAGTCATAGCAGAAAAGCATAATTATGCACTGTTTCAGAGCATTTTTCCCTTTCATTCTCACCCTGGTACGTAATCTTCCTTCCCAAACTTTCTTTAAAAATCTGGGTTTGAGACAGTCCATTCCTTTTAATTCCCGACACTTACTTTATCTGTTTAGTACATATGGCTGGTCATACCAGGACTAAAGTGTCACCATTAGTTTAGTTCAAAATAGGCTTCTGTTCAAAGCCAGTGAAAGAACCAAGTTTACTTATGCACGAAGTAAACCTTATTTTCTTTAAATAGAGATTTTGTTGGTTATAATTCATGCTCCACGCTATGAGATTTTTTAACATGTTATAATATATTTACCAATATTGTATTTCATCTTAACACTTAAATATTTGTTTCAAAAAGTGGGTACTTTTTTGATCCATATTTTAAATTTAGAGATCTATCTAAATATTTATAGACGCTCAAGTCTGTGGTTTTAAATGGAAAATATAGGAAGTGAGTGGCGTGTCAGAGCTAACATAAGATCACTAAGAATTATCCTCCTCACTTTTAGGGCAAAAACTGAGATATTATGAATGACAATTCAGCCATGGGTGACTATGTTTAAGGCTTCTTTAACCTCAGTGTTAGAGTTCTTCCTAATAGAATCCCAATAGCAGGGCCATCGGAATGAGGTAAACCACACATCATGAGATTGTTTAATGAACTGCAGAGAATGTCAAAGGAAAAGCTGTAAATTCCCTGAAAATTGGACTTTGCCGGGAGAAATCTGGCACCTCCTTCGAGATAATTGCAAAAGAAAGTGCCCCCTGCCATGAGTTAACAGTGTTTCCTTCCTAAAAGCTGAAGTGAACATAATTTGCAGTTTCCAACATGTAATCTCTCTTGAGGACCTAGTGATTTACAGATCTGCTTGCCCTTTGTAATTTACATGATATATTAGCCAGGTACTCTTTGTGAATTCCACGCAAGATGATAGCAACTTCACATCAAACTCTCTGATTTGCTTGTTTAAAGGCATCTCCGAGTGAGATGATATGAGACGTCTCGTTCATAAACCTGTTAATGTGCATCGAGGGTTGATGTAACACTGGCAAACGAAGCATCATCCCAATCATATAATAAGTTTGTTCTTACTGAACACAATGTATATTTAAATTCTAAATTCTCTAAATCACACAGAAAAATATCACAAGTGATATTTATTATTGCCAGAAAAATTAGGAATTACTAAAATTATTGTCTAGACTTAACCATTATAAGTACTATTTTGGGATTAGCTAGCAGCTAGAATCATGCTGTCTCATATGTTTTCAAGTATTATTTCTATTATTTTGAAAAGACAAATAAAAGTGGAGTAAATATGTGTTGGCTTCAAATATAAATTTCCAAGTGGGCTATAAATTATTCTGATTTTTTCCATATAAATCAATTAGGTTAATTGCTTCTCCTTAATTAACAGTGAGACTATTTTGCAATCATCGATTAGATTATTAACATGTAAGTGGGATATTTTTGTATATTGATCAAATAATTTGAGTTTTGATTGAGTGTATCTGGAATTATTCATGGGAAGGTAGCAAAGAAGCTGGATCAATTATAATGGACTTACCAGAACTGGTGTCAACAACTTTCTTACTCATAGTAGTTACAGTTAAGGCATGTAAAGTGGAATTCACACATGCTTTTCTTAGTCATTAATCTCATGTTATGATAGTGTTTCCAACTAAAATGATTGGGAAAATTCTCCCTAGCCTCATAAAATTCAGCTGTATTTAGCATCAGTCAATTTCCCAAGTAAGGTGGTAGTTTTATACACTGAAATAGAATTGCCTAATTTATGTGAGCTTATCATTTAAAACTCTCATTGTACCTAAATGTTCTCCTTGTGTGTGTGTGTCTGCATGCATGCACTAATTCTTGATTAGTGACTGCTATTGGCGATATTTCAACATAATTCACTCAAGTATTTTGAACCTTTACTACACAATGCTATTCTCTGTACAATGGAAAGTGTAACAGTGTTACCACCAACAACATGAGTTCTTTACCCTCCACACAAGATGGGCCAAATGAAAACTGGAAGGCCAGGCTTACAGCAAAGAAAGGGTTTTTATTCTGGGTGACGTCAGCCAGGAGACGAGAGTGAGCCCTCAAATTTGTTGTTTCATCTCATCTCCCTGAAAGAGGGGAGGTGAGGGGTTTTAAAAGTCTGTGAGGAATGTGGCTGCTTGTAGAGTCAGTGGCCTTGCTGGTTGGAGCTTTCCCACCAGCCTGCATCTGGCCTTGGGGGAAGGAGGAGATGATAAGGAATCCAGGTGGCTGTCCTTGGCAGTGTCTGTCTCCATGGTCGATGCGGATTCTGGAGCCAGGGAGCCAGGGAGGAAGCAGGGAAAGAGTGCTTTGATTTTAACCCCACATATGCTGGGTAGGGTATGTAGGGGAACTGATATCAGGGCCAGCATCAAAAGGATGGAACATTTTTCTCCCAAACAAGTTACTCCAGTAAGAAAATTGCAATGATTAAACAAATTAGCTAAACCCAAAGAGAAAAATGACTGCCGTGGTGAAATACAGTTATAGGACGGTAGAAGCTTAGAGACTGGAGGGCAAGATCAGGGACACATTGCAGTTTCTACAGATGGAGGCACCTGTGCCTTTGTGGACCCCTTCCTCCATAAAAAAGAAGTATTAAAATTATGTTTGATGACCACCTTGATATAAAGATGAATCAAGGTCCAGACTGACTATTACATAAACCTAGACATTTGTTTCCTGAAATGAGGTTATTTTAGGGATTTCAATAACTGGAGGGCATTTTATTATCTGAGACAGTCTGTCCAGGGACAGAGAAGAGCTGAAACACTAAGTGCACACTGCAGGAAAAGAACAGAATTATTTCCCACCTGTATCTTACAAATAATACTCACGCGGTGTAATAGCTCCATAAGAAAACACTGGGATTCATGAATATGCAAGAGATGTACAGACATGGCAGCAAAATCCAATGCATTTTAAATTAACTATTGCTCATGCTCTATTTCTTGTATGTTTAAATAATTGATTCAACTCCATTCTCTATATACCATATGTAAACAAAAACTATTTTAATGTGTAATAAATGACATATTGATCTTTGCATTTGAAAGCTAAAGGCATGTGTCATAATATATCTCAGTGACATATCCAAAAAAGAAACACATGCTAATGAGGAAGATCTTAGGGACAACCCGAGGGAAATCCTTTACCCTCAGCTTCACAGCTCATCTTTACAAGCTAGAATGTCATCACTATCCTCATCCTTACGTCCAAACTCATTAAAGTAATGCAAGCAATTCAAATCAAATTCCTAACTCTAAACACTGTTGAGACATTTCCTACTGGCATTAGATATAATAGAAATTCCTTCTTGCTCCTTTATTCATACAGTACATATAAAGTGTTTATTCAGCCAATGTGTAAGACAGGAAATACACAGGAGAAGAACAAGCATTTCTTGCCCATATTAAGGCCATAATGTGTTGAAATTGGGAGGAACTATTTAATGAAGTTGTATTTGCATTAGCAGAAATATGAACAAAATTCTAACAGAAATAAATTCTAGAGAGTTTGAGGAAAAGGCACATTTATGGTGAAATTGACATCTCTCACAACATCGAGGCTTTCTCTCTGGATAGGATAGGAACTGTAAAACAAAGAATGCTTTCAGGTGGTCTGTTCCAAAGGAAAAGATCTCCCCTCATTGCTCAGAGTAGTAATTCTTATGATAAATATCTGTAAACAATTTGCACTTTTTAAATGGCAATGTAAGGACTTCTACTTCTAAACAAGTTGGAATAGCAGACACCAGATTTTACTTGTAGCCAAAAGGAAAAGAAATCAGATAAGAACAAAAAAGAAATGTATGTGTATATTGTAATATAAATATCCTGATTTTAAGTCCTGCAGTGCATAGTAAAAACATAAAACAATAAGACAATTGGATAAGTTGGAAACTAAATATGTTTGTATAGACATAAGATAGATGTGTGTCATAAATATCTCCTGCCCTCTGAGATCATTAGGACCAAGTCTAAATCGTTGCTAACAAGGAAAATGCAAACCATTTCACAGTGACTTCAATATGCTATTCTGTATAAAGCATAATTAGACTTTTGAAGAGAAAATTAGTTGTTATAATTTCAACAATAATTACAATTCTATCTGTGCTAAAATATGCAATGACCTTTCCAATTAACAATATAAACTTGTTCTTCTGTTCTACTATTTTTAATCAGAAAATGAATTATAAACTTATTAATATGAAGATATAATCAAATTCAGGTTGTGTTACGAAAAAGTTTTGAATTATGGTCAAGTGTATTTTACAGAATTACCTCTGCAATTCAAAGATGGTTGCTCATTAAAGTCACATGAGTAAGTACAATTCAAAAACAACCACAGTTACAAGCAAGACCCACAATGTGATAAAATGTCCCTCGACATCAGCAAACAGTGATTATGTTATTTCAGTACGCAGGGGTAAAGTGGAAACTTATCTTGCCTTGCTATGCCTTTTTGCTTCCTGCCCTTCTCCATGCAAAAACCTGGAGACAATAGAACAATTATGGAGAATGACAAAAAAAAGAGTGTGTGTTACTGTTGCAAAGAATTTTGCTGAAGTTTGGACCAGTGTGTTACATGCAAATTTCTAACTTTTCAGTGCAGAACCATTGCTACTATATTATACCTTGATGCTTTACAAAGGTTACAGGAAATTTTAGTGTGTTATTCCAGGAGTCTCCAGGTCAACCATGAATAAGAAAATGGGTACTTCCTTGAGCCAGTTTAGATGAGAAAGGACTGATTGTCTATTTGCCTCATAAGGACAAAGGATCATCCAATGATAGATTTGGCCTGATTGAAATGTTTTCTCATTTAAATGTGTACATGAGATTGCATATTGTGCCTCACAGAGATTTAAACCAGTTCTGGTTATTTGTTTATCTGCTCACCTCCCTGTTCTTGGCCAGACTTTCTAAAGTCAATAGGGCTGGAAATCAGTAAACTACATTTCCCAGATTCTGTTGCCAGCTGTCTTCCTGGTAAACTCCGTCCCAGTGGCAGAGGTGTCAGAAGACAGGAGGAGCAAAGAAGATGCCTGTATAACGGAGCACAGCCGTGGTCATCGTTGGCAGTCTTTTATGGTAGCTGGACTATAAGTTTGGGCAGGCATTTGCAGACTCAGCAGCAGCCTTCACAACTCTCTCCAGACCCTGCAAACTCTCTTTAGCAGTTCCTCAACCAGCAGGTCTAGAATCTTCATCACTGATGGAACATGTGTGGGGCTTGGGGCTCTACCCTGCAATTGATAGCAGCTTCCTGATCTGTGGATATCATACCTTCCTCACTGTGCTTCCCAATGCCTTTCCTTTCTCTGTTGTTCCGTCAGCATTTCTAACACCATTTTTCAACCAAATCCCTATTATAAATTCCTCAGTTTGAAATACCTGTCATGTGTTCTGTTTTTCTGATTAGATCTGAATGAATACAGCACCTCTTTAGGGTTCGCATTCCTGAAATGGGAATCATGGTGGTCAGAATTTATGAGTGTCAAGGCAAAAACAAACATGGCACATTGAGGGGCTGGCCTGGTGGTGTAGCCGTTAAGTTCATGCTCTGCACTTCAGCAGCCCAGGGTTCACCTCTTCTATCCTGGGCACAGACCTATGCGTTACTTATCAAGCCATGCTGTGGCAGGTGTCCCACATATAAAGTAGAGGAAGATGGGCACGGATGTTAGCTCAGGCTCAATATTCTTCAGCAAAAAGAGGAGGATTGGTGGTGGATGTTAGCTCAGGGTTAATCTTCCTCAAAAAAAGAATGAAAAAGATGGCACATTGGAAGATTTAAGAAAGGTTTTCCCAAACTGGATATGTGTACGAATAGGATACTTGTAATAAAAATGTCCAAGGGGGCACATAAAAATTATAAAGTAGAGGGCAGCAACAGCTATACAAATCTTTGCTTCTTAATGGAGTCTTGGTAGAGTATTTGATATATATTTACTTTTCTGGCAAGTTCAGGAATCTTAAAATAGAAACAAGAAAGAGAGTTAATATATATTTTGATCAAGGATAAAATTTATTGCATTATCAAAATAAAAAGAACTTTACACGTGTAGCAAGTGCTGCTGTTGGGATGACCCACAGGGAAAAAATCCCATCTTGGACCTAATACATCTAAAGGGTCGACATGTATGTGTCTATCCATACAGATACAGATGATAAGAAGGTTACCATCAGAATATCAGTGGAGAATAAAACAATGGTTATGACAAAAAAGACAGAATTAAAGCAATTTAAAAAAAAGTATAACAGAATGATTCAATAGGAAGACATAGCAAATCTGAACTTGCCTGCCCTAACTATAATGTCAAAATACATAAAACAAAAATATTGAATCGAAAACTGGCCATTGAACAATTGTAATGAAAGATTTTATCCTGCCTCTTTCCGAAACCTATGTAACTGACAAAAATTAGTGAAATGAAGAAGATATACATTATATCAACTATCATGATCTATGAACTGTCCTGATCTTATAGAACTACTGAAAGGCTTGGATCTAAATATAAAGAAATTACTGTTTTTAAGCACTTGTAAAACATTTATCAAAATTCACCCTGTGATTTGTCCTGAGTAAGTTTGTCTGATAAAATACAGGACACTCATATAAATTTAAATTTCAGCTAAACAACAAATAAAATTTTAGTAGACCTATGCCCTGAATACTGCATTGGACATATTATACTAAGAAATTATTTGTTGTGTAGCTGAAATTCACATTTAGGCATCCTGTATTTTTATTTGCTAAATCTGTTAACTCTAATCCTGAAGGAAATCTTTAAAAAAAGAAGAATGGTTAAATACACCATTTCCTCTAAGGATGAATTAATGAAATTAGAAATAAATTTTAAAAATATTCACAGCTCACAAAGCACTTAAATTTAAATAGTGGTAACATCCTAAATAGCTCATTTGTCAAATAACTTGCAATAAAAATTACAAATTTTTTAAAAATCAGAGATCTTGCCTAATATTAAAATGTAACAATGATTTTCAGGATATGGATAATTGCACAAAGAAAACAAAGCATCAAGAAGTCCTAGACAATCAGCGTCTCTGCTTAGATGCTTCCTTAGTTGCATTGAAGCTCACTCTGCCCAAAGTTTAATGTACAAAGTTTTTAGGCAATGCATGGAGAATATAAGTTATTTAAAAGCTTGCTATTTTGGTTCCGAAACATCTTTATTTTATACTTTGATAATCATATAGCTTAAGTAATTTTTAAGTAATATTTTCCATGAAGCAATGCTCCACACAAATCCACAGATTCCATGTTGACTGCCCAAAGCAAACCGCGCGTGTGCTGCTGGTACCTCCTGCTAAAAGCATTGCATACATAAGGACTCTCTCACCACTGAACATCATCACTCTGTCAGGTCTGCCATGAGCTTTTTTAATTCTGTGATTCCAGAATTAGTTGGTAAACTTCAAAATGGCATGAGAAAATGAACTTACAAAACCAGGAAGAGAAGGGGACTTCCTTGATAAAAGGATTCTAACACAATATTACAGGAAAAGATTGATCTCAATGGTGAAATACTAGAATTATTCCCTATAAACCAACAACAAAATAAATGTGCCCTTTGTGACAATTCTATTCAACACTGAGTTGGAAGTCCTATTAGCGCAGAAATTGAAAAGGAAGTGAGAGAAACAGTTATTATCGGCAAATGGCGCCAATGATAAAATTATTTTACAGTGATATATTCAGGTATGATATAGTAAGACAATTTCAAAAAGTGTGCTCAATAAAAGATCAGTTCACACATGTGACCAGCATTGGTTCACATTACCAAATACCAAATGGGATTCTTATTTGTTCAAAAGTCCCAATCCCAACAGAAATACACCTATAAGTTGTTAGAAATAAATGTATTTTTTTAAAAAAGGAACTTTGTGTAAAACAGAACAAAAGTTTAGAAACAGCATGATATACCATCTAAATAAATTGAGATATAACCAATGTTTGACTTAATGGTGAAAAGATGTCAATTCTCCTCCAAATTGGTGTAAAATTTTAAATTATTCTATCTTTTCTTGACTTAACAAATTCCTCCCAAATATGTATGAGGAAATATAATGGCCCAAGAATGTTTGATAAAAGTTTGAAGAAGAGTCGGAGGTAATTGTTATGACTTCTCCCCCTGGATATCAAGACTTAGGCATACAGTTATCACTGCGGAATTTGGGCAGGATGGGTAAAATAAAACTCTGCAAAGCCCAGAGTTCAGATACAGACATGCAGGACATGGCAATGCTCATGTCACAAAGTTTGCATGACAAGCAGCTGGCATAGGACATGCCACATACAAAATGAATAATGGTAGCGTAACTAGTTTTTGTAAGATATACTTTTGCTTTTAGCTGTACTTGACAGATACTAATATCAATGACTTAATCAAACAGCATTTTATTTTTCTCATATGAGAAGTTCAAAGTCTGGAGGATGGAGTGCTCAGAAAAGTCATTCTGTACCCTGAATCTCGCACTTTTTTTCTCCATCATCCTGTGAGCCAGGATTTTAGGCTTATGGTTCCAAGAAGGCTGCTTTGGGTAAATAAGTAATGTTCTCACTACTGGCAGGAAGAAAGCGGGAGAACTCCCATAGCTGAAGGATTCTTCTTTTAGGAGGAAAGTGGTTTTATTCCCGAAACCCAGCCAGCTGACTTGAACTCACATTGCATTTTCCAGAAAAGCATCCCATAGCTATTTCCAGCTCCAGAAGTATCCAGAGAGGAGAGGATATCCAGCTATGAACATCGATCAACCTGAACAAGTCAAAGATCTGTCGGGAAGGAAGAGAATGGATGTCATGATGTCAAAAAGCAATATTGCCACAGCTGCCAATATGGGAGAAATCATATAGAAATCTCTGTGATACATTTATTAAATTCCAGATAACTGTAAAACCTCAATGTGAAAAGCAAAGGCTTCAAATTTTCAGAAGAAAACATTGGAGGACATCTTTATGAGACTGGTGTAGAAAATAATGTCTTAAACCAAATACCAGAACACCTTCCCTAAAGGAATGGATTGGCAATTGGATTGCATAAAAATACACATATTTTGTACGAGAAAAGCACTGTGATTATTCGGGAAAGTATATAAACTGTGCAATTAAGCCACAGAGCTTTTCCTTGTCTCTCGTTGAAGCTTCCCTTAGAGAAATTTTCATTCATGCTAAAAAATTGTTCAATTCGTGACATGATTCATCGTAAAGTGTGCTTTGTGAAGACTGTCTTTAATGCATTAATTTATATGCTTCTCTCTTTTGCCTTTTTATGCCTGTTTAAAAACCCATACCAGATGGAATTACATTTATTCAATTGTTTAAAATATGGCAAGTAGTGAATCTTAACCATAGAAATGTAGCCCATTTTGTTCAAATAAATCTGGTTAAGGAAACATATCATCTTTGTCAAGAATCATTTTATTTTTTCCTTTTCAACAATTCTGTATAAATATCTCAGGAGAAATTCCATTTTTCTAATTTTCAGGGCATGACCATAAAAGAGTGGAAAGCAATTTGTAGACGCAATTGTATATTATGTGGGAACACTGAGACCTAACCAAGTCCCCAAATTGAATAATTTGGGGGATTCCTACAATGGGTAATAAAACACTTTAGAAAAAATTGGCTTTGCACTCTATACCATAAATGGGTCCATTTTGTAAAATTACCTATTTATAGCAGCATCCACTCAAAGTGTGGAGGAAAAAAGTGTTTTTGATCATGCTTTCACACATTTTTATGACTATTGCACTCCAATATTTGCAGCAGAGCTCAGACGTCTATCTTGCTCACTTTGGTTACCCCATACAGTTCTGTACTGCTCGTGCTTAGTGAACAGAACCTAAAATTCTCATAATTATTCCAGGTCCTGAATTGGCCAAGTATTCTCCAATGGGAGGGAGTTAAAAATGTATTAACCAAGGATAATCTTAGAAACTGACTGTCTATATTAAACCTCTTTTTATTAAATGCCTGTTTTTTGAGGGTCAAGTGTATATCTATATACACGTTTTAACAACATAAATGAGATTAAAGGGAGAAAAAGTCTTTATAGGTAGCATTTTTTACCTTCAAGAAAATTTCATTTAGTCTTTATTTACTACTCAAGTTTCAGCGTTTGGATCAACCCAGCAAAATGCAGTCCTACTCAAATCCAACCGCTCTTCAAGACACATGAGATTTATTCACCATCATGGGAATCATTAACATTGTGGGCTGTTAGGAGCCTAACAGAAATTCGGAAGGACCAGAGCAGCGATTGCAAATAATGATGCATAAATACAATTTTAGCCTACATTTCCTACTGGTAAAACAGAATCATAATTTGACACTGCTTACTGAATAAGGACCTATGGAAAAGAATGAAGCAAATTAAAGAAAGGAAAAATGATTTCCAACATGATTACACGTTTATAAAACAGCAGATCTGTTTGAAGAAAGCATTGGCTGTGAGCCTCAGTTAAAAGATCACGAAGTCTTCTCCAGCACTGCCCACACTGTTCTTTCGTTAGTTTTGCTTCAGGGGAAAAAGTAATTCCCACAAAAACATTATTAAGCTTCTAGAACACATTTTAAACATTGAATTAAGGAACAGTGAAAATTTAATCAGTATAACAAGAAATGATTACTTGGGCCATTGTAAATGATTTTTGAGTAGGGAATACATTTGTGGTTCAAAAACTGAAGAGAGATTGAAACGTTCTGCAGTGAAAAATCTGGCCCCTGCTTCTGCCCCGCTACTCGCTGTCCTCCCCTCTGGAGCCAAAGCACGCTGCGCTTTCCGCTTGTCCTCCAGAGGCACTCTCCATCCCCCTCCTCCCTGTTCCGTGCTACTGGAGCCTGCCTCTGTGGACAAACTCAAAGGTCTTCCCTGCCCTCTGGGTTCCGATTGGGTTTGGCCATTGATGTCAGAGGGTTGGGGAGAGCATGCAATGGAGACGTCTATTCCCTGTAGCTGTTTTCTGGGCCTCCACACAAAGCCGCCGCTCCTCTGCAGCTGTCTCCTACAGCTATTACCGCTCTTCCTCTCTTCGGGTTTCCAGATCTTCCTGCTCTTAAAAATCCTGCGACTTCCTACTGGTTTTCTGTAAACCTTGCCCAAACACGCGTCTTGGCAGCATGTCCCTTTATTCAGCTCTCCTCGATTACCCCCACACGAGGGCGCCATCGGTTCCCCGTAAACCTTGACTTGGACACACAGCATTTATATTCTTGTCTCAGGAATCCATCAAACATTTCTCTTCTCTACGCAAATGTAAGCAACGACACACACTGGTGCTGATGCCCCACGTTTCTCTGCACAAAAGATGTCCTACCTCCCATTCTTTCCTCTACTTACTTTTTAATGTTTAAAATTTGTTTTACTTAGTATATTCTGAACATCTAGTCATAATGCTACACGGAGCAATTCCTAAATACGGTTTTTTATGGCGACATAGGTTTTCTTCCTACGTATGGGGAATGATTTATGTAAGCATCCGATTCCGTGTAATAAATGCAGCAGTAAATTACCTTGCGCATATTTTTCATAAAAGTGTGGATGTGTATGTAGGATAAATGTCTAGCAATAGAATTTCTGGGTCAATTGTAGGTACGTATGTAATATCCTTAGATATTTACAAATCCTCCTTTGTAGGAATTCAATTGTAGCTGATTGTAAACCCACTGGAAAAGTGTGAGAACATTTCAGACTTGCTCATAGAAACTTAAGTCAAATTTTTAGAGTTCTGCAGACTGATAGGTAAAAAAAATGAATTTAATGTCCTTTTAATTTATAACCTCTTTTTATTAATTGTGCTTTTTTTTTTTTTTTTTTTTTTGCTGAGGAAGATTTGCCCTGAGCTCATGTCTGTGCCAATCTTCCTCTATTTTTTTTTGGATGTGGTACACCTCCACGGCATGGTTGGTGAGTGGAGTAGGTCCATGCCCAGGATCCAAACCCACGAATCCAAGCGGGTGGCCAAAGTGAAGCACCTGGAACTTTAAACACTCAGCCACGGGGTCAGGTCCCTGGAATGTGCAGAATTTATATGACTAATAATAATTTTTATTTCACTTTTTATGAACTCTATGTTAATTTCCATTATCCTTGTTTTATATTACATTTCTGGGTTTTTATATGTGCATACACATTTCTAGGAGACATTTATATATTTGGAAATTAGTTCTTTATGATATGATTTGTGAACATTTTCCCAGTGTGTTGCTTGCTTCACTTATGTATCTTTTGCTATAAAGACTATTATAAAACAATTTGAATCAAATGAATTGAAACTTCTATGCCTATTGGATTTTGAGTTTTAATTAAAGGCTTTTCCATACCAAATTCAACAATTATCTATATAAAACAAACATACATCTGTTTAGAACACAATTGCAGTATTGTAGATGAGTAGTATATAATATACAATATTATATATTATGCATGCAAGTATTATATGATTATAAGCATATAATTGCAATAAATATTTACCAGGCATCATTTGTCTATCTGTAAACACACTTTTAATTTAAATTTGGCTGTATTTTGGACGTGCAAACCTCTTAACTTGGCGCTGGTTATAAACTAAGAAAACTACTGTCTGTCACACTTTTTTAAATGCAGTGATATTTTTATGAGTATCAAATTTATTAATTTATAAATGTTGCATAATTTACTTCACAGACATGTAATTGAACTTTGATTTCTTTCTATCTGCGGCATTCTAGTCTCCGTCTGATTCTCGTGTGTTTAGTTTGCAGTTTAAGTCCTCAGAAAGCTCAGGGGTCCAGGTAGCCTTCCTATAGTGGCTAACGAAGGGCTTGTTCCTGAGTATGGCTGTTAAACCAGGGTGGAGAGCAAAGGCAGCATGTGGAAGAACATTTTCCAGTAACATGCTGGATGTGGGGCAATGGGCTCACGTGGTTGGAGTCTGCTATGAACACTGGTGGCAATAAAGCTGCTGTGTTTGTGATACTGATACCCAGCAATGGGCTCACTCTGCTCGCCACACTCTGAGCCAATTAATCACAACAAGTTAGGGATCGAGAACGGAAGTTTTAAGTCAATTAGCCAGCATAATCGGAAAGATGGCAGACTAATGTCTCTAAAAACCCATCTTCAAGGATTACAGAACCTTGAGGCAGTTATACAGGGAAAATGGGTGGTGAGGAGGGGGTCCAGGGAGATTGGTCTCCAGGTGTGACAGGTTCCAGGCATCACATTGTTCTATTCTGTCAGCTGTGGTGGACACCTTGTAGGTGTATTTCCCTCCTGTGGTCAGCCTGTTCCTGGAGTGAAACTCCTAGAACACAGTTTTAATTTATCAAGCTATTGGGGAGTACATGCGTAAGCAGAAGCTATAAATCAGGAGAGCATGTGAATTTTTTCGAGTAGGTGCAGAGCAGTGAGTAGTCACACAGAGGAGGGGCTAGGGCCATTTAGCGTAACAAGGTGGCCTCACTTTTGCTCGCTTACTATTTTCCCCCTGTCAGTAGTGACCCATAATCTTATGGGCAAGGGGGAGACAGGGTGTCATACTTTCTCTGGCTACTTCCTGCTGAATCAGGATGTCATAGGGGAGCCATAGCATGCAAAAGAGTTACTTTCCTTTTGAATTTGTTGTAGAGGTCCCTTAAGTGGAGTTGTCATGTTGTTGACTTGACCGATTTGGAGCTTATGGCACATAGGCATTGAACACTCAACTTAAGAAGGAGAAAGACTAATACTCCAATAAACAGAACTGTGAGAAGAAGGGTTAGATAGAAGAGATCAAAGTTTCCTCTTAAAGACATATTTTAGCTCTCCAAGGGGTTCCGCCACCCACTTTCCCCTCGATACAGGTGAGATACTTTCCTGTGATCTTGGGGCTGCCTTGATCTGGGAGCGATGTATCCAGGGTTTCACGCCTGCAAGTTTTACAGATGAGTGAGTGGTGAGAAGAATCTCAAAGGGACCCATCCATTTGGATGACAGCTGGTTTTTGGGTCCCTGGTCTTTCCAAGTTTTCAGCAAAACGTGATCACCAGGTCGGAAGGCATGTGGAGGGACACATCAGATGGATCTGCAGACCTGTGAGAAGCAAACTCATGGACAGAAGCTCTGTATTAGAGCTTAATGATTTAACATAATTAGCAATCATAACATTTCTTAACACATCCAGAGATTCAGTCCCAGAAGAAGATGCCTGAAAGGGTCTCCCATATAGAATTTTGGAAGGACTCAGTTTAAGTCCACTTCCGGGAGCTACTCTTACCCGTAGCAAGGAATGGGCGGCGCCTGATCACAAGTTAGTTGTGTTTCCTGACAGATTTTGGCAATGGTCTTCTTTAAGGTGGGATTTATTTTTTCCATATTTCCAGTTGATTGAGGTCTCGAAGCTGAGTGTAGTATTCATTGGATGTCTAAGCTTTTGGACACTTGTTGGGTTATTTGGGAGACAAAAGCTGGTCCATTATCACTCTGCAAGGTATTAGGCAGACCAAACCCAGCGATGATTTCTCAGCAAGATGTGAGTGACTTCTGAAGCTTTCTCAGTCTGAGTAGGAAAGCCTCCTACCCAGCCGGTGAAGGTATCCACAAACATTAGCAAAAACCTAGCATTTCTAACTGCCTGGGGCTGGGGCATCTGGGTGAAGTCTATCTGTCAGTCTTCAGTAGGCCAATTTCCTTTATGTTGGGTGCCCAGATGTGGGGGGACCGGAGGCAGTCTTGGGGTTGTTCTTTTGCACAGATTATGCAATTTTTAGTCACCTGTTATAGTCTTTTGTAGGTGGGGCCCTATGATATACTTCTGACTTGTCTCAAAATAGGATGTAAGAGGCCTAAGAAATTAGAATCACTCTGTGGGCATCCCCTTCCCAGCCTCCTGGGTGCTCAATGTCATGTCCCCATTCTTTAGCCTGTTCTTTATCCTTCTCAGAATACATCGGCTTGTAGGCAGGAAGGTCTATCTGTGCAGTAGGGATGTCATCATAGCAGAGGTGTTTGTCTTAGCAGCCCGTTTGGCTGCTTGGTCAGCCAGTCTGTTTCCTTGGGCAACAGAAGTATTGTTCCTCTGGGGACCAGGGCAATGCGTGATAGCCACCTGAGCAGACTCATTAATAGCATCAAGCGGTTCTAGAATTTTAGGGCCATGTTTGATTTCCGTTTTCCGTGCTTTGCAGAGTCCTCTTTCCATCCAGATTGCTCCATGAGCATGAACCACAGCAAAAGTATAACGGGAGTCTGTATGTATATTTTCTCTCTTCCCTCGGGCTAGCTGTAAAGCCTGAGTGAGGGCAAGGATTTCTGCTCTTTTGAGCTGCTGTCCCTGGGGGTAGGGCTTTGTCCTCTAAAGTCTCTTACAAAGTTATAACTGCATACCCAGCACGTCTCTTACCTTGATCCATGAAGCTGCTGCTATCTGTGAAGAGTTCCAAGTCCGGTTTTCCCAGTGGACAGTCAAAAAAATCAGGTCGGCTAGAATACACCATCTCGATAACTTGTAAGTGATCACGTTCTAATCTTCTGATGTCTCATTAGGGACCAAGGGAGCTGGGTTTAGGGAGGACGATACTTGCATCCGTACATTTGGATTGTCCAAAAGGATGACCTGGTATTTGACCATCCTTCCTGAAGCGAGCCAGTATACCCCTTTTTGTTCTAATAATTTGAGTGCTTGATGTGGCACGTATATCATGGTGGGTTGGCCCAGGGTGAATTTTTCAGCTTCCTGCAGGATGTCGCAGGTAGCAGCCACTGCCCTAAGGTGGGGGTCAGGGTGGAGGGCAGCCCTGATAGTCTGATCCAATTACTTGGAAAAATAAGCCACTGGCCGTGGGGTCATGCCCAGTTTTTGAGTTAAAACCCCCAAGCTTATTCCCTGCCATTCCTGTGCATATAGGCTGAAGGGCTTGTCCAAGTTAGGAACTCCCAAGTCTGGGGCTGAAATTAACTTGGTCTTGATGGTATCAAAGGCCACCTGACATTTCTTTGTCCATTCTAGTGGCTCCCAGTCTAGCCTTTAGAGCCTCATAGAGGGGCTTTACTATGAGATCATAGTTAGGAATCCAGATCTGACAGAAACCAGCCATGCCCCAGAATCCTCATAGTTGTCACCAGGTGGTGGAAGGGCTCAGGCATGCTATAGCTGCCTTTCAGTCTGACAGCAGTTCCCTCTGGCCTTTTGATAAGGTGGGTCCTAAGTATGTAACTTTTTGTTTGCAGATCTGTGATTTCTTTTGTGAGAACTTGTACTCACATTCAGCCTAATGATTCACGGTTTTTATTATTTTGGTTTAGGCGCTGCTCATAATTGGGGCTTGCCATCAGCACGTCATCCACATACTGTAACAGCAGTCCTTCTTGTAACTGTGAGTGGCTCAAGTTTTCAGCTAGGGCTGCCCCAATTAGAGTAGGGAAGTTTTCAAAGCCCTGGGGGAGCACTGTCCCCCAATAGTGTTGGGTGGCCTGAGTATCTGGGTCACACCATTCAAAGGCAAAAAGTTGTTGTGATTCTTCTGCAAGCTGTATGCAGAAGAATGCCTTTAAGACCAAAACTGAAAACCAGCTGAATTCATCTGGAATGTTGGTTAGTACGGTGTAAGTGCTGAGCACCGCAGCGTGTAGGTCTTGAACCACCTCACTTATGGCGTGAAGGTCCTGAACAAACTGATATTCCTCTGAAGTCCAGGAGAATAGGAGCATTGTATGGCAACTGGCAAGGTCTGATTAATCCTGCCGCCAGGCATTTCTGCAGCACTGGCTGAATGTCTTTCTGAGGCTCCAGTTTTAGCAGATATTGTTTCAGGCTAGGCTTTATCTTTTGGGTTTTCGAGGGTATGTGTACTGGCTGGACACTTTTTGCCTTCCCAGTCTTCCCATCTGCCCACGCGTCTGGTCTTAGCTGCTTGAGAATCTCTAGTGGCAGCGGCTCCAGCGGTGGTGTTTGAACATTTAGCAGGGCCATCTGGAACCATAAGGGTGATTGTTCCTGTGGCACTTGCATCTCTAGCTGGCCTGGAGCAAAAGTCACCTGAGCATTCAGTTTACATAGAAGGTCTCATCCCAGGAGAAGAACATATTTCAGGCATATAAAATTTGTCCAGTTAAAAAGATCCGAGATAGAAAAAGGAGAGTTTATCCAAATGAAGCCGGCTAGCTGTCCTTCTTAATTTATGCTTATGGGATATTGTCGCGGTGGAAATTGCCCCACTTCGGGAGGAGCCCCTGACAGGATTGTGTCCCTTGTCAGGTTCGAGAAGGAGAGAGTCCGTCTCTTAGACCATGCATTTTCCCTTGGGCAAGCCGTGAGCCTGGAAAAGGGGGAGGAGGAGGAGCCAGGGGACTCCTCAGTCCATTGTCCCCCCTTCTCTGATCTAGATATAGCAGCATAAACGCTTGAACATGGCAGGGTTTCATCTTTTTCTCCTTCCTTTCTGTAGAACAATTCTCACTGCAAGATGGTATCATAATTGAGCAACCTGTTTGGGACCACTTTTCTCCTGAGCCCATGTGTACGGGGATTGGCTACATTACAGTAAAACATCATCCTTTTCTTTGTCTGTGGGCTCATAACTGAAATCAGCCTAATGGGCTGGCATGCACCCTAGTGGGCTTTTTTGCAGGGGGAGGGGGATGGATGGAGTGGCGCCCGTGGAGAAAAACTGGCACACAGCTGAATCCTCCTCTGCCTGAGCCCACAGTTCTCACACCAGTGCTAAACAAGCCAAAGAGACAGGCGGTAACAGCTTCCGGCGGGGTAAAGATCTAATTTCCCAGCGCTGCCCTAGGAGCTCAGGTGCCTGGCAGAACGTTTTTAAATCTTCTATTTTGCAGAAAGTCCAAGTCTGGCTTACTTTGAGCCCAAACCTAACTTCCACACAATAACAGCAAAGAAGGTGCCAGACAAGACAGACAAGGAGGGGGAAAACATGGTTGGGCCGTGCTCTCATGGCTTCCTCCCGAGGGTTAATGTACAAATAGCAGCGTCTGCATTGAGGGGTACAATTCCAGCTTGACACTTGACAGAAAAGGTTGCAAACTTCGTGTCCCCACAGATGATGTAACAAGCTCTGGAAGTATGCTATGAGATTCTGACACAGAGAAAAACTGGCACAAAGGCTAGTGGAACAACACATGCAGGAGAACAGAACACGCAGGCATGCACATCACAGAGAAACCAGAGACTAGTCTTCCAGATACTATGCTAGGTAGTCTGCACTTTCCTTTAGCCCTACAAACGGCACCTAAACCAGATGGACCTTGGCCTGACCAAGGCCCCCAGACAAGGAAAAAGGAATATAGTACCCAGGAGGGCACTCCGGACGACTCCCCTGGCTGCAGACTTAAGCTCGTCAGCTTATGATCCTGGCCTTCGTTTCCCCATCACTGAAGCGTTAGAGACAGTCTGCAAGTAAAAAAGCCACACAGGGAATTCCCCGGGTGGACAAAAGAAAAAGAAAAAGATGCCCAGCAGATGCAGGGGAAAATCCCAAACAGCTTCCCCAAGTTGACTAGCCACAGGCAGAGGCTATGGTCCCATTTGGGTCACCAGAAATTGATACCCAACAATGGGTTTGCTTGGCTTGCCTCCATCTGAGCCAATTAATCACAATGAGTTCGAGATTGAGAAAGAAAGCTTTAATTCATTTAGCTAGCATAATCAGCAAGATGGCAGACTAATGTCTCAAAAAAAACCCATCTTCAAAAATTACAGAATCTTGAGGCAGTTATATAGGGAAAACGGGCAGTAAGGAGGGGGTTTCCTTCAGGCATGATGGACTCCAAGGTCTTTCATTGTTCCCTTCTCTGTCAGCTGTGATGGATACCGTGTAGGTGTGTTTCCTATCTGTGGTCAGCCTGTTCCTGGAGAGAAACTCACAGGACAGTTTTAACTTATCAAGCTATCAGGAAGTACATAGATAAGCAGAGGCCATAAATCGGGAGAGCGTGTGAATGTTTTAGAGTGCGTGCAGAGCAGCGAGTAGTCACACAGAGGAGGGGCTGGGGCCATTTAGTGAACAAGATGGCCTCACTTTTGCTCACTTACAGTCCCTTAAGAGCTTTTAGGAATCTTTGTTTACTAAGAGCTTCATATCTATGTTTTGATGCCCCAATAGAACATCTGATAAACCATTGATGAAAAACCATAAAGATTGTTTTAAAACTAAATTGGATTGTATGCATAAAGCAGCCTCGCGTAGAGAAACATCTGAAGAGGTGTAAAGTTCTCTACTAGATCATCCCACATTAATGGTCTAACAATATGTCGCCACAAGACATTATTAACCACAATTCTCAACACCCATGGCATACGTAAACTTACAGCGAGCATTTGGGTTGGATGTCCTGTGTTTTCTGTTGCCTTATGCATTAAATCAGCAACAAATTCATTAATAAAAATAATCTCTGAGAATCAGTTGTTTTGTAAATGAATCTCACAAGATATGGGCATGGTATGATTAATTTGCACGAGCTTGAGTTTTGTTAAGCAACAAAAAACCAAAACCTAACGGCATATTGGTCTATTGGTTTGGTCTACTTGCCTCCCATACGAGTCTTGCAGGGATGTATTTAATAGCATATCCCATTCGGTAAGCATCCCAATCGCTTAGACAGTGACCCCCAACACTGTCAGCTACTCAGTATCTGAGGGCTGCCTGCCTTCTTGACATTTGCTGACGTATAAACAAAAACTAGCACTCCAATTCAGAAACAAAGATAAAGCACTCAGTAATAGAACGCACCTAGGAAAAGTGTGTCAATTTATAACCACAAAGGAACCCTTTTTTTTCCCTCGATGTGTGTAGCAGAGTTTCCCAATCCGGAGTAATCTAACCACATGAATCTCAGAGCCCACCACAGACCTAGTGAATTGGAACATCAATCCTTACAGAGCTCTAGCAGCTTCTCTGATGCTCACTAAACGGCATAACCTAAGGCCTTACATGTTCAGTTACAGTGTCTAAAACTAACCCACCCCACAGCTCATCTCTCAGGAAGTCTCTCTGGCATCCACTCAATCCTGAATTACAGGTTTTTCTGGAATTCTGGGACTCGGTTTTAAAGAATGTTTCCATGGCATTACTCAAAGGCAAATGTGTTTATCTTTTCTGTGAGGAGGCTGAAGTTGACACACGTCAGATTTAAAATCTAAAGATACAAAATCATGCTTGAAAGGTTTAAAAGTATTTTGAGAGTCTAGCTGTAGCAGTGATTTGGATTAAAGTAACAATGATGAAAATACAGTAGATTTAATGCCATCATTTATTGACTGTTTATGAATATCATAAATATTTCATATTTCATCTTTGTTGAATTGTAGAGGCAAATATTTTATCTTTATTGTGCTTCATTTTGAAGACAATACTCATAGATATTTTATTTTTTTCAGTCATTAAAGTCACCTCAAGAAAACCTAAGGATAAGAGAAATAGTCTAGTCTAGTAATCATGCCCTTTCGTTTACTGTTTTCTCTCCCTACGTTTGCAATACTACAACGGTATTGAGTACTGCCATTTCAAGAGAGACCATACATTCCAGAAATGAAAAAAATTTGCTATCTGACCTTTTAGAGAAAAAAAATGCTGAACCTTGTCCTAAGCAGTGAAACTTAGCAGATACACAGAAACCTTTTATTTTCTCCACCTGTGGTATTATATTACATCGAGAATGGCAGGATTTCTTAGTGATATACTTGTTCTAATTAATTTTGCTTAAAAAAAGTGTATAATTAATTTAACAAGTTAGTCATTCTTGTCCATTGTTATGCCTTTATTAATAAATCATTTTAGCGCTGTATTGCATGTTTGAAAGATGCTAAGAGAGTAGGTCTTAAAACTTCTCATCACAAGAAAAAAAATGTGACTACCTACAGTGAAGGATGTTAACTAGACTTATTGTAGTGATCATTCCTCAGTATATGCAAATGTGGAACCATTATACTGCACACCTGAAACTAATGCAGTGATATATGTATTAGCAGGGGACAAGGAAATAGAACTTGGAAAACCGACAAGAGAGACACAATTTAGGATGAAGTTTGAGCAGACGCTTAAAGCAGAGACAGTGGGTTTGGTGAGAAGCAGGAGAAATTGGAATACATTCTAAGAATTACTTGCTTGTCATCAATCAAGAAAACTACTATTAACACATTTGTGGATTCTCCTGGTATCTTTTTAACATAGTTATTTCTATATGAGTCATGTTGTTCTATATGAAGGTACACATTTTGCCCATGTCAGTGTATCTGATTTTAATTGCTTCGTATTAAAAACATACTATTTTCTATGGTATTATGCATCAGTTGAATGGTTAAATATTCTTCCATGAGGTCGTCCTGGCAAAATTTACATAAAAAATCCCTTATCATTCAACTTTTAGAGTTTTAGCTTTTTTTTTAATCACCAGCAGCACCTGCTCTCCTCACTGAAGACATTACGAATAAATCTGTTTCTTAAATTATTTTCCAACATTCACACCAGCTAATCATGATAGATTGAAAGAATTGGAATTACTTGGTTAAACATCTCAGCAATTTAACAGGTTTTTGGTGCATATTACAATATTGCTCTTCGCAATACTGTCTGAGAACTCCCATTTCATCTTCAATAAAATGGACAAAACACTTTACATTCAAAGAGAAAATGCTATAGAAAAGTTATTAGTCTCATTGAGCTGGAAAAGAAAATGATTAACATATTTAGAGGAAAATTCTGTGGATGTGTGAAATGTTTTTGCAAAAGTGTTTACCTGGGTTGAAAAATTGGGGAAGACAGAGATATTAGCCTTTAAAGAAAGTTCTACCTTTCCTTAAGCAATAGAAACTCTGTGAAGAAATCAGATTCCTTTACAGCTATGATTCATTGCTCTTCAATTGTTCTATATTAATTTGTGATTCATATAGCTCAATTCGTAGACCCTCATTTAAATTGAATTTCACATTACTTTATCCGTAGTTTGTACATGTTCTGTACATAAACACTTGGTGAGCTAAGAAAGCTCACATTTTAAGAAGATTTATGTTGACCTTTTAAATTTTTTAAATCCTCTTCTTACTTATGACTCTATCGGTGGCACAATGTGTTTTTTAAAATAATTATATTATAAAATGGATAATTTTACACTTCAAAGTGATAGGAATAAAGTAGAGTTAATAATCTAAATTATACTTGGGAATTTTATGGTCTTTTAGTTACTTATCAGGCACCTAAACTAGGGGTGATTCTATTCAGTTTTGAAAGCACTGGATTATTTGTTTTAATATTCGTAAATATGAACAGAATGCCTGCCATCATTGTCTACTATGGGAGAAGTAAACAAACACTGAATGTATTAGTCTGCGTTCACCAGAGAAGCAGAAGCAATAAGATATATGTACATGTGTATGTATATCTATATCTATATTGATAGACTATATAGACTTGTCCCTTCACATTATTTCAAAGATGAACAATTTGGTTGTGTTAGTCAAGGATATGCAGAGAAACTGAACCAATAGGATGGGTTAGTTATAGATACAGATACAGATATTTACCTATTATAAGGAATTGGCTCATGTGGATAGGGGGCTGAGGAGTTCCATGATCTGTGGTCAGTCAGCCGGGGACCCAGGAGAGCCCATGGTCTAGTTCCTGTCGGAGTCCAAAGACTGAGAACCAGGAGAGCCAATGGAGTAAGTTCCAGTTCACTCTGAGTCCAAAGGCCAGAGAAGATCAGTGTACCAGCTGCAAGTCCGTCAGACAGAGAAAATTGTCTCTTACTCAGCCTTTTATTCTAGTCGGATTGTCAATGGATTAGATGAGGCCCACCCACACTGGGCGGAGCAATCTGCTTTACTGAGTCTACAGATTTGAATGCTAATCTCTTCCAGAAACACCCTCACAGACACATCTGGGCACCCTGTGGCCCAGTCAAGATGACACACAAGATAAACCATCCCAATGGGTGAAGTATTGGTATAGATAGATAGATAGATAGATAGATAGACAGACAGACAGATAGATAAACGTTAATGAATACTTACATAAGAAAATAATGACTTTTTTGGTTTTAAAATACAGATACAATTGACAAAAAGTGTAAACAAACTAATTTTCTTAATGTGCACCCAAATCCTTGCATTTGTGGGAAGAAATAATATGTCAGTAATACAAGTTGTCGTTATCTATGACAGACACAAAAGAATAGTTTAAAAATGAAAAATGCGTAACTCTCAAGGTGATAGCAGGGAAAAATAAACCAATAAATATTAATTGTCTGGAATATTATTCAACACTAAGACAAAATGACCTGTCAAACCATGATAAGACATGGAGGAAACTTAAACACATATGACTAAGTGAAAGAAGCCAATCTGAAAGGCTATGTACTGTATGATTCCAACTCTGTGACATTGTGGAAAAGGCAAAACTATGGAGACAGTAAAAAGATCAGTGGTTGCCAGGGGTTGGAGGGAGGGAGGGTGGGAGTGATGCATAGCGGAGCACAGAGGATATTTAGGGCAGTGAAAATACTCTATATGATACTATAATGGTAGATACATGTCTTTATACATTTGTCCAAACCCATAGAATGTAAAAAACCAACAGTGAACCCTAATGTAAACTCTAGACTTTGGGTGATGATGGTGTGTCAAAGGAGATTCATCAATTGTAATAAATGTCACACTCTGGTGGGGAATGTTGATGATGGGGGCGGCTGCGCATGTGCGGGGGCAGGGAGTATATGGGAAATCTCTGTAACTTCCTCTCAAATTTGCTAAAACTGCTCTAAAGAAATAAAGTCTTTAAAAAATGTAGATGAAAATAAAAATATACCAGTCAAAAATTAATTAATTAATTGTTCCAAAGACATCAAGAAATGAGGACAATTGAATTGACAAGACACAAAGAATGCAAATATTAAGATGATAGTTTTAAAATCAATATGTGAATAATTAAATTTAATATTAATGAATTTAATGCTCCATGTAAAAGAAAACAACTGTCAAACTCTGTGGAAAATTGTATTTTCCATAGATGTCCTCAACAATATCTCCTATACCACATTGTCTTACACAATATGGCCTTCTCACATCTTGATCAAGAGGGAGAATCAGACTCCCCATGCATCCAGGTTCTGAGGATGGAAGTGACACTGTGACACTGTGAGTTTGAGTCATAAAAGACCACAAGGCTTCCATGAGGTCCCTTGGATTTTTGCCCTGAGCCTCCGTGTGCAAGAAGACAAATTATCCATACTGTGGGGAAGCCATGCCACATGGAGCTGTCATGTAAAGGAGCTCTGGTTGGCAGCCCTCATCTGTAGGTCATCTCAGCCCCAGGACCCAGAAATGTGAGTGAACTAGCCTCCAATTATCCTGGACCCAGCTCTGCAGCCACACTCTCCCACCCAAGCTTCCCAGCTGAGGTGACTGCATCATAGTGCGTTGTGCTGTGTTTAAACTCACTATCCACAGAACACAGATGCATTTGGGGTCATTTGTTATGCAATTATAATAACAGGACAAGATTAGCAATGGCTGTGAACACGGGTGTAAAAACGCTTCTTTATACTCAGGAGTAGAATTGTTGGATCGTATGGTAATTCTACGGTTAACTTTTTGAGGAACCTCCATACTGTTTTCCATGGCAGCTGAACCATTTTACATTCCGACCAACACAAGGGTTCCAATTTCTCCACAACTTTGCCAACACTTGTTTTCCTGTTGTTGTTTTTTTTTTAATAACAGCCATCCTAATGGATGTGAAGATGCATCTCTTCGTGATTTTGATTTGCATTTTCCTAGTGATTAGTGATGTCGAGCATCTTTTCAAGTACTTATTGACTATTTGTGTATCTTCTTTGGAGAAATATCTATGGAAGTAACCCAAGTATCCACTGACAGATGAGTAGATGAGCAAAATGTGGTACATACATACAATGGAATGTTATTCAGCCTGAAAAAGGAAGGAAATTGTGACACATGCTAAAATGTGGATGAACCTTAAAATTATCGTGCCAAGTGAAATAACGCAGACACAAAAGAACAAGTACTGTATGATTCCACTGATGTGAGGTCCATAGAATAGAGAAAATCACAGAGACAGAGAGTAGAACGGCGGCCGCCAGGGGCTGGGGTTGGGGAGATATTGCTTCATGAGGACGGTTTTAATTTTGCAAGATGGGAAGAGTTCTGGAGATGGATGGTGGTGATGGCTGCACAACAATGTGAATGTACTTAATGCCACTGAACTGTACACTTGAAAATGGTTAAAGTGGCAAATTTTATATATATTTTACCACAATTTTTTTTAAATAATTAAAAAAAGATTAGCACTGGCTATAACTACGGAGTGGGAGAACATACCTGCAACACAGATAACTCGACTCTTATGCAGAAAATATATAGAAACAATCTGTTTTGTAAACATATGTAATGTATTAATTAGTGAATAAGAGAAACTAATGAATTACATATTATATATGTATATATGCTATACATATTACTATATAACAATGTAATCATTATTATGTCATATATTATTGCATTAGATGTATTTATTGTTGTTAAATAATGAATGCGATGAAAATTAATTGATTAATGCCACTTTGGAATATCATTCTAGACTCAATCAAACAACATTAAAAAAAGACAGATAATTCCAAGTGTGAATTTGGACATGGAATCACCATAATTCTTATACACTGCTGTGGAGAATATAAATTTCTATAAGCATCCTGAAAACCTGGGTTGGTGGTACCTCCTAAACTGAGTTTGCACATACCTCCTGGTCCATTCATTCCACCCCGGGTCTATCCACCAAAGACCACTGTGAACCTCTGCTCTCAGTGCGGTATATGTATATTTATAGCATCATGTTAATAGCCAGAACAAAGTACCCAGCCCAAATGTCAATCAATGTTGGAATCTGTAAATGCACTGAGTTTCTCTACAACACAGAAGTCAATGGATCACGTCCACTGGGTAAAATATGGTTGTGTCGCATGAGCGTAATGATGAGTGCAATAAGCCAAACACAAAATAATTCTTCTGATTTATTTGTATAAATATCAAATATAGCCAAACACATCTTTGGTGGTAGAATGTAGACATTCTACAGAGTAAAAGACAACAATTGCTGAGAATAGGCATGTCTTCTAGCACACCTGAAATATTCTATTTCTTAACTTAAATGGTGATATGAGAGGTGTTCTTTATGTAATAATTCCTTGAGCTGAACAATTTTTATTTGTACGTTTTACTGCATAGGTTATACTTCAATAAAACATTTCAAGAAGTAGTTTAGATAATATTATCCTTTGTCTAAATCTATATCTCACACGTATATTCATACATGTATTTGAATGTATACACATCCATTTGTATATACACATATGTATACATACACTTACATAAGCATATAAACATCTTTAAATACGTGCAAATAGATGTGCCCAATGGACCCAGAAATGCATCCTATATATTTTAAATTAATATAATACCCACATTTATGTATTTATGAAACGTGCCCTAAAATACTATTTGTGTTGGTATTAATTTCTTATTCCTTTGGGGGCTCATCTTTTTGGAAAGGTGGGATTATGAGGATTTTACTTTCTGCTTTAATCTCATTGTTGTGATGTAGTTTCTACCATAATCATGAAAGATTTCAACAATTTCTATCGCTCTGGGAATATAATAACTGGCCTGAGAAAAACAGTTTCTTTCTCGCAATACTTAAATATGTAGACATTTAATTTTCATAAATATGAATTAGCTTCAAAATCATTTAATCTACTTACTCTAAGAATTACTTCCAAGAAAATCACAGTCCTCCATTTTTTAAATATTTTTCTGTTATTTCTCTGCGACTATAGTTTTTACATATCTTGTGGGATTAAAAAACGGTTGCATTAAAATATGAGTTGCTTGTCTTATGGTACTGAATGCAGGGAGAGTTTGGGGGAAAAAATAGAAAGCCCATGCGTTCTTTTTAATTGGTTCTTCATTTGAGATGCAGGTGGACATAAGTGTAATTTGGACTAACCTTGTAATACTTAATCATTTTTCTTATGGTCAGTTTCTTTACCAACAAAAATTGGCACTCCAGGGTGCACCTGGCAGGTGGTGAGTCCATATGCCGTGTATTAAAAATGTGCTCTCAGAGCCATTGTTTTTAAATAGGAGATACTTTCTGGCGTGTTTTTAACTTTTTTTTGGTCATGGTCAGGCTCACGGTCATGACAAGGCTCATAGCACAATAGAGTCAGCAAGAAAAGTCTATCTTCCCTGCCATCTTGAGATCTCACCTGAAATTCTTAGGGCCCATCTAGAAGTGTTCAGGCACTTTTACTGTATTTGAGAGGATCATTTCATCTCTCTCAAACATGTGTCACGGGTATGAGCTTTAGAATCTGGAGGAATAGCTAGGGATGAGCAAATTCAGGTGGACAGAACGTCTCTGGCTGACTCATGATTGCAAAAGGATCCTGCATGTGGCTAGCCCTATTGTTCTTACGGAGAAGGAGAGAGCTAAATGGAGAAGTGGACCCTGCCATCTAATACCTTAAGTACCAGACATTAAGAGAAAAATAACCCATCTCTCTGCTTATACTTGCAGCTAACAAATAACTTTGTATGCCTACTCTCTTCCTGGCATTGTGTAAATAAACATACAGACCCTGCTCTTAAGGACTTGTTGCATTCATTTATTTTATTCCTTGTTTCCTCTACTCATTCACTCTACTTCAGTAGATTTTGCACAATTCCTTTGACCTCTACGTTAGTAAATCCAATAGAAAATTTCCAGTCCTTCTTGTGCTTTTGGTGAATATTTCTCACTATTGTCCACTCCCAGTGACTGGAATCATCCACTTCCCTTGTCCTCAAAGATACAGCCCTCTCTAGGGGCTGGCCCGGTAGGTTAGTGGTTAAGTTAGTGCACTCTGCTTTGGCAGCCTGGGGTTCATGTGTTCGGATCCTGGACACGGACCTATGCACTGCTCATCGAGGCATGCTGTGGCAGCATCCCACATACAAAATACAGGAAGATTGGCACAAATGTTAGCTCAGGGCCAATCGTCCTCTCCAAAAGGAAAGAAAAGATACCCTCTCCTGAATTTTCTCTTGTCTCTCTACTTCTCCCTCTGATTTGAAGTCCCATCCTGCTCTGCCTGTCCTTCGGATGTTATCTTCCATGACCTTGCAGGATCCTAGGACTACTTTTCTGAGTATCTACTTGGTGGTTCTGTTGTCTTGAGTCTTCACTGGAAAGCACCCAGTGCCACTACCAAAAGGCATGGAGGATGTTGATTTCTCCCTGGAATGGCCCTCCACATCTCTTTACCAAATTGACTGCTGTCATCCTTCAGCTTACAGATGAAGCATGAACCTCTCCTTAGCGCCTATACATGATCAATCCTTTCATCCCACCATTCACACTCAGAACAACTGACCTGTCCTTCAGATGACTGTCATGGTGGTAATTTTTTGCTTATTTATTGATTGACCAGTTTATCTGCACATTACTATGAAATGAGCCTCATGAGGGAAAGAGAATGTGTTTATTGTCCTCACCTTTTATCCTTTATAACATTGTCCACCAGGCCCAAGACATGGCTTCCTAAATGATTTGCTGATATATTTCCTATTTCACAGAACCTTACGCAAGAAATCATTTGCTTCATTGATTAGTTTTTATATTTGAAGTTAAGAATCATGGTGTAGAAAAACCTAAAAATGAAACCCGTGAATAAAGCATTATGGTGCTGTGTGTGATGCAGGCATAGTTTATCAGTGGGCCACAGATGATGAGACAGCATGTGGGTTTTCCGCACCAACCCGTTCTCCAATTCTCTGTGGATACAAACTGAGTGTCCTACAATTTAATTCAATTCTGACACTATCTCCCTGGAGTTAGTGCAGACCCCGTAGGTTAAGAGCTCTGTCCCACAAGACTGCCTCCACTTCAGACACCAATCACAAGTAGTGGGTCCCCAGGTTACCCACAACTTCTGTCCAATTTGGCTACAAATCTGGGGTTCCCGTGACACCCTCCTCATGTTTGATAACTTGGTATAACTGCTTCAAGAACTCAGGGAACCACTTTGCTTATTACCAGTTTATTACAAGAGATATTATAAAGGTTACAAATGAACAGCGAGATGGGTGAGGTCTGAAAGGGTCCCAAGCACAGGAGCTTTTGTCCCCATGGAGTTTGGGGCCAACCACCCTCCCAGCACGTGGATGTGTTCACGATCATGGAAGTTCTATGAACCGCCCTTTTTTAGGTTATATATGGAGGTTCCATTACATAGGCATGATTGATTGGCCATTGGTGATTAATTCAATCTCCAGCTCCTCTCCTCTCCCCGGAGGTCAAGGTGAGGGGTGGGGTTGAACATTCCAACCCTCTAATCACATGATTGTATCTTCTGGCAACCAGCCCCCTCTTGAAGCTATCTAGGAGCCCATCAAGAGTTACATCATTGGCATAAACTCAGATATTTTTCAAAGGGACTTATTATGAACAATAAAAGATGTTCCTCTCACCTCTATCACTCAGGAAATTACAAAGGTTTTAGGAGCTCTGTGCCAGGAACCAGAGACAAAGATCAAATATATATTTCTTGTTACATCACAGTATCATAGATAGCCACTTTTACTGTGATGAAAAAGGTCAAGAATGCATGATTGCTGGATCATATGGTAAGAGTATGTTTACCTTTGTAAGAAACTGTCAAAGTATCTTACAAAGTGGCTTTACCATTTTGCATTCCCACCAGCAATGAATGAGAGTTCCTTTTGCTCAACATTCTTGTACAGAAAATAATTGTGTTTATTTATACAAGAATTATTTAGGCAAGGTCCTATAAAATATTCTACCAAGAAATAAGAGATCAGTATGGATAGAACCAGGACAAGCCTACTTGGTCCTTTCGTCAATGTCATTCATATGTTGTCAGCATTCATGGGGTGGCTCATCTAGCAATCAGTTTTGATTACCAGCACCCAGACTCTGAGATACATAACTCCTTCCAGTTCCTCTTGCTCCCTCTGAATGCCACGTAGTCATGCCTACTAACTCAGTCACTGACGGAGTCATTGAGCCACTGAAACCCAACACAACTTGCTCTTCCTCATTGGTCACATGATGTTAAAAGCATTGACTGCCCAAGTCACTTGGCTGCTATTATGAAATTACACGTTTAGAATTTCATGTTATAATTTTATTATTTTCCACACATAATAAAAATTATAAACAGATACAGTTTCGTAGTTTATTAAGATATGACATTTGAAAATATCACATTTTTATTGTATTACCCATGACTAGATTTACATTGTTTACGTATTATCTTCAAAAATGAAATGGCCTGTAATTCCAACAAATTGGACAGTAGGGGGCTTGCTAAATCAACTGAGGTTTAACTTTTTGTTCAATTTAAAGTCATTATTGCTGTTGAACTGGCTGTGGTGGTGGTGGTTAGAACAAGTTCAAACACAACTTGGATTCATGAGGGTAGAGGAACATCTGAGGGGGAAAAAACAAAGTCTTATCAGTATTTTTTGTTGCTGTTGGATTTCCCTTTATCTTCCTTAAACATTATTGAATGCTTATATCCATGTATTCTATTGCTGTGTCATTTATAATATAGTTTTAACAAATGGGAAAAATGCTAACCTTATAGTGAGAAAAATGCATATTATAGACATGAGTTGGAAAATTTTTGTAGATAGGAGAAATTGATCCTAAAGTATTACCTAGGTAAAATTGAAACAAATTTAATATCCATAGAAATATACATTACTACCTGAAAATAAGATGGACTGGAAATCAGTGAATCAATCACTTTTTACGATTCCAAGAAATAGGCTCACTTTTGTTAAAAAATTTTTAAAAACTAAATCAAAATATTTTTGGAATTTTGATGCTGTGTCATCTATTTAATTATTTGGGACAGTAAAACGGTACATTAGGGGCTGACCTGGTTGCCTAGTTGTTAAGTTCAGCATGCTCCACTTCGGTGGCCTGGGTTCAGTTCCCAGGTATGGACCTACACCACTCATCAGCAGCCATGCTGTGGCAGTGACCCACATACAAAATAGAGGAAGATGTTAGCACAGAGAAATCTTCCTCAAGCAAAAGGAGTAAGATTGGCGACAGATGTTAGCATAGGGCAAATCTTCCTCAGCAAAAAAAAAAAGGTACATTAATTTTTTAACCTAATTGTTAAACAAATACTTCATAGCTATTTTGACTAGCTGGATAACTATGCATAGATGACCAGCCTATTAAACAAAAACAATTTTTTAAATTTTAGTTACTGAGCTTATTGGAATAATGTGATCAATATTTCCTTTAGTTTGTGTGATTTATGAGGTAAAAGTCATTGACCCATCATTATCTGATTCATAATTTTATACAAACTTTACACTTTATCATAATTCATTCAAGCTTTGCCATTTTCTGTTTAGTAATGTTTTGACTTACTTCCTCCAGTATTTGAATGGTGTTCTAGTTTAGGTATAAGTATTTGCACATATTTCATGAAGTACAACTGGAGCATTTGTTTTTTCCATTTATTTGGACTTGTACAAGAAACATAATGGACAGCATTTTTGTTCCGCTGCTATTTCTCAGCACAGTATACATTATTTTTTGAGTGGAATAGAATGTTCCTTCAAATGCAGTAAGAGGGACCTTTTTCTTACAATTTCACAAGCTGAGCCTTATGAAAAAATGAATTGGTTTGGTTGAAAGGAATGATGACTTGTAGTCCAAAAAGAATCAAACTGAAAATTACTGACTATTTTCTGGAACAATAAAAAATACACACTATATATTTTAGTGCTGTGGAATTTCTTTACCTGCAAGAATTTTGTATATCATCATTTTTTCTCTCTAAGCAATGAAAGTAAAAAGTAAATTTATTTTTATAAGCATTGATGCTTGCATCTCAACAATTAACATTAATTACTTGGACAATCTGCTAAAGTTTTCTCTTTTTTTTTGACTGAAGCCTTCACATATGTTTACTTTTTAGAATTTACATAGTGAAAGGGTTGGCAAAATAGGGAAGTTATTTTAATGAGCTGTTTCCCTTTTATACTAATTTTTATTTGAACGAAGTTCATGTGACCTTTCCTTGCTTTAAGCTAAATTCCAGTTGAAAAGATGTATCTATAATGTTGTTTTACATAAAATAGAATAAGCAGAATCATAGTTGAAAACACAAACAAGAATGTAGAAACAAAAATAAGAAATTTTTCCACCACAGGCACCCAAAAGGTCGTATTGAACTGGAAGTCCTAGTGATTTTGTTTCTCATGCAAGCAGAATTACGTGGAGGAAGAGTTACTAGGTTGGGTGGTGTGAGGGTCAGTCTTAGGTGTCCACGTGGCTGGGCCAGACTGCTCACTTACCCAACCATATGCTAATGTAGGTGTTACTGTGACGTTGTTTTGCGTATGTGGTTAAAATCTACAATCAGTTAACTTTAAGTCAAGTCAATTATTCTACTGTGAGTGGGACTCAACCAACCACTTGAAAATGCTTAAAAGCAACGACTGATGTTTCTCCAGGAAAGAAGAAATTCTGCCGCAAGACTGTAGCATCAACCATTGCCCAAGACCTTTCAGCCTGCTGTCCTGTCTCGTGTGTTTCAGACTTTGCCTCCACAAATTCACATGCCAATGCCTTAAAATGTGAGAGAGAGAGAAAGGAAGATAGAGAGAGAAAATAAATAATGGTTGTATGGATAGATACACAGATGATAGATATAGATGATAGAGAGAGAGAGAGACAGGTAGACGTAGATAGTAAATGAATAGATGTATCCCACTGGTTCTGTTTCTCTAGAGAACCCTGACTGATGAAGGATAAACGTGGGAATAATCAACCCTGATTATCCCAGTGAATTAAGGCTGTAGCTACAAGTGGGAACCCACGTTGTCTTTTGCAGTAACTCCTAATACTGCCACACCTAGTGGAAAAGCAAGTGGATGATAAAAAACACCTAACATGGGCAGAGCCACCAGAGGTTTGATCCCCCAGGAATGCCTCATCTGGTCACCCCAACAGTTGAAGACCCTGAGGACAAACTGAGGGCTTGGGGTCATGGTTTGAATCATGGAGGGAAGCCATGGCAAATATCAGGACTAGAGTTGATACCCAGGTGTTCTTTCTCATCGTCTTTTATGTGTGTGTGTGTGTCTATGTGTGTCTGTGTCTGTGTGTGCTTGTAGTCAACTTCCACCTTATTACTTAAGTTATCATCCATTAAAATGGGATTAAGAAGAGAGAAGGAGGATCCAAGCTATGATGAGTGCAGAGCCTGATGAGTGTTGGGGCTCCCTGTTTAAGGATAGGTGAGGGCATTATGTGTTCATGCTTACAGTGCATGGACCATCTGTTCCTCCCTCTATTTGGACCACAGAAACAGGAAAGCTCAACATTACATCTGCCTGAATTCTTTCCAGCTATTGTTCTGTGATAAGGATATGTGCTCCCAGTTTTTTGCGTTCCTTCAACACCTGGAAGGAGAAGCACAATTACGACCCTCCCTGAGCATCTTCTGTTCTGCTGGCATGCAAGTTCGAGGCAGTCGTGTCTGCCAGAATTAGAGTGCCAGGGTCAGTCCCCAGCTCAGTGGTTGTAGAAAAGGCACCACTGGTGGTCTGTCTCCTATCCATGAACCCCAAGCCCAGAGGTCTTAGTGGTGACTTCCGGTGCCTCATTCTTCCAGTCCTTCCGACAACTAGGCACCAAATTCCCTGCATTAAATTTTGTGCTGCTGAAAACACCTGGAAGTGAAGCCTATTTCCTCCACTAAACCTTAGCTGATAGAATTTACTTTTCACTTGGTGATATTTCATCCCTAGTGTTTCCTTGAAAAATAGTTCCGCTTCAATATTTAACCAAAATTGTCACACTCTTATAACATATTGATTTGATGTTAGCTCTATTAAGTTATATATGTACAGATACATATTGTATATATGTGTCTGTACACTCATATATACACACATATGTACATGTATATATAATTTAAAATAGATATTTAATGGTAGGTAATAGTACACAACACAAACTTTGTGGGTTTTTTAAAATTACAGCTTATCTTTGTTTTCATGTTTCTTCTGAGCACTATATTACAATTGAGACCTTTAAAAAACCTATCCTTTCCTCAGAAGTAAGAGATTGGCTTATTCACTGAGAAGGAACGAGTGGAAAAATTAGGATATTTTTAAGAGAAGAGAAGTCACATCTGAATGTTGAAATAGAGAAGAAGTTTGGTGGGCCAGAGATGGGGGGTGCTGACAAGTATGAGTTTACACGCAGCAGAGGAATGACATTTCTCTGCTTGGCTACAAAATGCAGATTCAAGGACAAAGGAGGAACATTGGCCTCTGCAAAATTAGTTACAGAAGATCTTTTTCCTGCAGCATTGATCTCTGTATAATCAGGTGGAAAACAACAATGTCTGAGGACTATTGTGGATACAATATCTCCCTCCTTTAGGCGTGCAGAGTTCTAATATGGAGCATATATTGTGATCATTACTACTCCTTTTTCTTGGCTTTTAAAATGCTATCCAGCTCTATCTGCTATTTTTGTGGGGAAAAAGAAATCAAAATGCTCCCTAAAGTGGTGTTATCTTCCATTGTCTATTTCTGGCTGAATTTTTGTTTTCTCCTGGTGATTCCCAACAATCATTATATTTTGGAGGTTTATAAGACTGTTTTATTTGAAAGCTGTCGTTTTATTGGCAAACATCGTTCTTGATGTTTGGATTTTTCCAGCAATTGGATCAGGAGTTCTCCATGGGTTTTTTTCCCAACATTTCCATTACAGGTTGCAGCAAATGAGCACTTGGAGTGATGATTAAAAGGTCTGGCCCCTTGCCTCGACTTGTAAAATCTTGAAATTCTAACCCTTCTTCTGAGCTCCCTTAGGCACTGGCTAAAACCTCTACCACAACACAATCACATTTGCATTTCTCTCTCTGCCCAAACCTGCCTCTAGCACTTGTTTATAAGCATCCATCTTGTGAGCCCTCCCTGGTAAATCTCCAGCGTGCCAACCTCCATCCCAGCATCTGTTTCCAAGAAACCTGTTCTAAGACACTGGCGAGATATTTCCTTCTAAAGTCAAACTAAGGAGAGAAGTTGGTGCACCGCTTCGAATAGTGTCATCTTCCCCCCACAACAAACGCACGTCAACATGGAAACTCAGAATGTGACTTTATTTGGAAATAAGATCTTAATCAACTTAAGGTGTGAATAGGCTCCAATCCTATGACCAGTGTCCTTAAATGAAGAGGAAAATTTGGACACAGAGTGAAGACAATGTGAAACATAGAGAAGACAGACATGTGACAATGGAGACAGAGATTGGAGTGATGCATCTACAAGCCAAGAGACACCAAGGATTGTCAGCAGCCCCCAAAGCTGTGAGAGAGGCAAGGAATGACACTCTCTCTCAGAGGCACAAGGAATCAATCCTGCTGACACCTTGGTTCCAGACTTCTAGCATATGCAATTGTGAGAGAATAAATTTATGTTGTTTAACCACCGTATTTGTTGAGTTTTTCCCCCTTCCGTGATGGTTATACTTTTTAAGTGGGTTCATATGATCGAGCTACATTCTCACAATAGTCTTCTGAGAGGAGCAAGAGAGAATTTATGAGAGAAAGGCATGGTACACTCAAGGACAGAGACTTATTCTGGTGGACTTGAACCTGGAGCTGTGTCTATACTACCCAACACAGCTACCCTTCTCCTCCAAGAAAAAATTAGGCTCCTAGGCGCACAACACTCTGGTTACCATTAACCTAGCGTTGAGACCAATTTTGGCTAAATAGTAACAATTTCAGCCCCATCTTTGGCAAGAGTTTAAAACCCCTCTGCTCTTATACTGAAAACCTTGGAAAAAGGAGCAACTTTATGGATATATGCTTAAAACAAATTAAGAATTATTTGGGATCATAAGGTCACGTTTCATAGATATCTTCAGTGTGCATGTTGTCATTTTAGTTGCCATAACTTTCAAAAAATACTGAAATGTATACAATTTTGAAATATGGACATATGGAAATATTACTTGCAAAATATTTCAATATTTTGTGATGCTGTAATGAAAAATTCTGCTGAAAGGCTGGTACAATGTTTCCTAAAGTGTGTCCTAAGTATGCTAAGCATGAAACTGTGAGGGCCTGGAATTGGCCACCCCAAGATATGTCTCTTCAACCTTATCTCTAGAAACTCTTAATCAATGGGGAAGGCAAGGACTTAAATCTGCATTTGTTTATTGTGCTTGTCTGGTAACCTCCTGTAACTGACTCCCCCCACCCCCAGCGTCCTCCTTTGTCTTTAGGTGGATATGATATTTAGGTGGTGCTTTCAGCCATGTATACATTGACAAATAGAAATGGCAAGCAATAGGATATATCAGAGTACATGAGGAAGCCATTTGGTGTAAACCTAATTCGGCCTGATTTTGCTATTTTTTCCAAAAGGGCCTGACTGTGGCCATTGAGCATGCATTGTATATCTGCTTTAAAACATTTACTATGGCAAGAACAAAGGCCCTTGAGATAAAGGTGCAACTTCCCTTCCCCTCCCAACGTTGGCATTTCCTTAAGGATTAAGCATCTTTCCTTAGGCTAGGAACTGATTGCTGCGCTCACCTGTGACCACCCAGCTTGAGACAATAGACTTGCCTCCTGCTATGTACGCCCTCCGAGGTAGTGGACCACTACCTGCTGTGTCCATCAAGTGCTGTGCCGACAGGGCAGTCTTGTGACTATTGTGGGAGGGACATTTCAATCATATGTGAAACATCCTGTTTGGGGGTATATAACCACTCTACGCACCCCACTTCTTCGGTGCCCTTTCTTCCTTTGGGAAGAAAGGCCCTGGGCCATGGTCCTCATAAAGCTTTGTTTAATTTTCTCTTGCTATTCTGTCTCATGTGAATTTAATTTGTTCTCCGGCCAGATGAACCCACATTGGGTAGAGGAAATGTCTTCCTCCCGTACAAAACTCAAGAGAAAACTGGACCAGTGAATTTTAATGCATTCTTGTAGCCAGGGATACATCCTACTCCCAGGGAATGGGGACTTTTTTTATTTCTTCTTTTTTTTCCCTTGAAAAACAACATTCTTGAGGCAGGCCCTGGGCCTAGTGGTTAAATTCAGTGTGCTCCACTTTGGTGGCTCAGGTTCATTTCCCGGGTGCAGACCTACACCACTCATCAGCAGCCGTGCTGTGGCAGCAACCCACCTGCCAAATAGAGGAAGATTGGCACAGATGTTAGCTCAGGGAAAATATTCCTCAAGCAAAAAGAGGAAGCTTGGCAATGGATGTTAGCTTAGGGCAAATCTTCCTCAGCAAAAAAAAAAATAAAATAAAATAAGTATTCTTTATAGCATTTAGTAGGGGCTCAATAAGTTAATTCACATATTCAATAAATATTTATTTCAAATTATCCTTACTGACTGAAAGTAAGCTCTCTCCCTTCTTCCCTCCTTGTCTGTGCAATCATCAACCTGGCCCTCAGATAGCTCCATAGCTGATTCTAGTCCACTGCATCACACATTTTCCTTTATTCTCTCTCTAAATAAATCTTCCTCTCTTCTCCAGTCAGGTATATTTATTCCCTCTCTATACCCTATCAGATGACATCCTCTTCCTCTGTGATCCAATGTAAGTATCTTTAACATGCATTTGACATTGATAATAGAGCATCTTCTTGTCTTTCCTCACATATTTGTCTCATTACTCTGTAGAAACAACAGTCTTGAGGAGAAAGGACTGTGGGTGACATCGATGTACTATACAGCTGTGTGCAGATAGACCTTCTGTGTTAGCTGCTGGGGGGGGTGGCCTGATTTGGAGTAAATATTCTTCGGTATCATGGATGACACTGCCAGTAAATATTTGGTATCAATAAATATATACTTTAAAATCCCCCCAAACTAGATTCATCCACAAATAGAATTATAATTATAATATTTAAGACATATCTGAAGGAAATATGTCTAGATAATGTTAACAGTTGAACAATGTATTTTTGGTATAGTGCATAATTGATTGTTCTTTCAAAATGGATAAACACAAAGTAATAACACCACACCACATAATTTGCTGTTTCTAAATAGTTATGCTATTCCATTGGCAATCAATTGAAATAAAAGATGGATAGGTAAGTTAAGATCTTAATAAGCCTTTGAAAATGGTTCAACAATAAAACATTAGAAAATGCAAGGAGAATGGTATGATGAATTAAAAATTCAATATTCCATCTTCTTTCCTTCTAGACCTCAGCTGATATGCTAGTACCAATTTCTGCAATGTGAAAGAATACTTCGGTAAAAAGAATCCTGAGCCAAATGGGATATTTACTGGGCTCATTGGAACAAATGTGCCACTTCACCAAATTTCAAGTATTCTAGGCACAAAATGAACAAAGAAGCACTCTGATTTTTCCCCCACATTTGGTTCAGTGTATTGCTAATCAAGATCCATTATTCAACTCTCAATTTAAATGATTATCCACACACTCTGACTGTTCCTATTTAAGAATAATCATGCCTGATTTATATGTAAAGAGAAATAGATTGTTCCAGTGGAATTGTCAATGCCTGAATTTTAACTCAAAAGAATAAAGGACAGGACGTGGAGAACTGCCCAGAATCTTGCTACTCCCATCCTTTTATGATTCCTGGTTGTTTCTTAGATCTGTAGTCTTGGCCTCATTGAATTTCCTGATCTCCAGATGTACAATGACACATCCCTGATATGTGAATTTGCAGAGTTTCTAAGACCATTAACATCTTACAATAATAATGCCAATTATTATTATTATTACTTAGCTACCACTTATTTAACACTAATTTCTTAGTAGGTCTGAAGAAGAGCTCTGTATTTTGCATCTCTCACAAACTTCTGTATGATACGGAAGTTCCTGATCCATGGACCACATTTTGAGTAAAGAGGCTATACAAGACACTCAAAGAAAGGCAGCAAGGAAATCTTGCAGCAGTATTCACACAAAGCTCTGGATTTGAGGTGAGCTGGGTTATATAACAGACTATCCTGAGTGAAATCCACACAAAGATCTTTGAGATACAGAGGAGGTTGCATGGAATCTTGCATAATTCTTTCAGGGTCCCCACACATTTATGGCTCTTCTAAGAGGGTGTCTACTCTTTTATTTCAAGATCACTGTTGAGTGGATCAGTGAACTCTGGCAATGCATGAGCAAAACCCATTATCAAAATGCAGAACTTTGAGAGTTTGTGGCACTAGAGATGAGCTGAGTTGAGAGTTAACTATAAAATAAGCCTATGTTTCGAAGAGCTGCACCTCTGAAAATTTTCTCTTAGACGACTGACTAGGTCTCTATAAACCCAGATTTGGATCTTACTAAGCCTAGAAAGTGTTGCTGCTTCTTGTAGATACCAGGACATCTTTCTCAAGTGTTCTGTCCCAAAAGCTCAGGGGCAGAGGTGCATACGAGGAGTCGACCCCTAAATTGGCAAAACTAGTGCTTGCAGGGACCTGGATTCCAATGTGATTGTTCTAATGGGGCAAGGTCCAAGTGCTGAGATTTCCATGAAGGGAATGGAAATTTACACCATCCCTTATCTCAGGAAGAGGAAGATCTAGGGCAGGAAACATGAATTTGAAGGGATGGCTTAAGACACCACATAATTCCCCTTCTTGTTTCTCCACATCATCATCTCAGACTGGGACACCAATGGGTCTCAGCATGTATCAGAGCTATGCTAGAGGGGGAGCCTGTATTCACTTCAGAGGGTCACCAGAAAAAAGTGCCAGAAATTGAGTGGCTTATTAAAATAACAGAAATTTATTGTCTCACATTTATGGAGGCTAGGTGTCTGAGATCAAGGCGTTGGTAGGGTTGATTCCTTCAGAAGACTGTGAGAGAGAACCTGGTCCATGACTCTTTCCTGGTTTCTGGTGGTTTGCTGGCAATTTTTGGCATTCCTTGGTTTGTAGAAGCATCATCCCAAACTCTTCCTTCATCCTCATATGGTGTTCTCTCCGTGTGCATGTCTGTGTTCAAATTTCCCCTTTATATAAGGACACCAGTCATATTAGATTAAGGCTCACCCTAATGGCCTCATCTTAACTAATTACATCTGAAACCATCCTATTTCCAAATAAGGTCATATTCTGAGGTAATTGGGTTTAAGACTTCAACATATGAATTTTTGAGGGACACAATTCAACCTATCACACTGCCAGGCAAAGTCTCAGTCTGAAAGGAGTCCAGGCAAGGCAGGAGCCCTGTAGGAAAAAACAGGAGATGGACCACGATATCTTGGCTCTGGAGAAAACTGAAGCTTTAACCAAACTACATTTGGAAGTTGTAGTTTCCTTTTCTTATGCCCCAAATTTCAGTTAGGCCGTATTAAACATTGCAGCCTGATCTCAAGGCTAGTAGTGAAGATTAACCACTGAGTGTAGGTCAGTGCTTTGAGGCAAAGCCATTGCTTGGGCACAGAAATTTCCAGAAACTGCCCTGTACATAAAATTACACAGTTTAAAATATCCAGTTGGAATTAGGATCCTCATTACTTAGTAGGATTTAGATTCTATACATGTGTCTGAATGCCAGTCACAAATGCACAGAATCGAATTCACTAAATAATAAGTATGTAAACAAATTCAAAAGCAAACTAATCAATGAAATGTAGTAAAATTAATTGATGGAGTGACTGTGAACTTCTTCAACTTGACTGTGCTGCAGAATACATGCAGTTGGATCTTGGATGCTGCTGCTGACAATGATTAAAAGTAAGAAGCTTCATTATCTTGAAGAGGAAGAAGAGAAAATCATTGTTAGGCTGTATATGAAGCCTTACTTATTGCTGACTAAAGGAAAAAGACACTTGGTGTCGTCTCTTATATTCCTGCTCCTAATTTCTGGATAAGTCACACCCTATAAAATATATGTATTGTATATTATATAACTATAATATGTTTATAAGATCTAAATAATGTTAATATTACTGGGAAGCTATATCAATGACAAATTTATTTCTAGACGCCAAAAAGAAAAATTATTTTGAATTCAAATTTTTATAAAAATATATTTTCACTCAAATTTAAGTTAATCTGTAGGATATATAAAAATGTTAATTACCAAATTTGTTACAAAGCCAATATATATAGTTCATAATTATTGCAGTCTGTGGCCAATGTCACAGAGAATATCTTCATGTTTGGTGCCATATTTAACATCTAGAATGTTTTCCATGAAATATTTCTATTTTAAACAATTCAAAGTTTTATGCTAGAAAATTCTATGTGATGTTCAATTTTGTGATTGGCATGCAAACAACTGGTAACTACTATAGGAAATGTGGCAGTAAGTCAACAAGAATATTCTCTAGAGCTATGCTGTCTAATACAATAACCATTATCTGTATATGGCTATTTAAATTTAAATCAATTTAAATAAAATTGAATATTCAACTTCTCACTTCAAAAAGCTACATGTCAAGTGCTCAACAGCCACATTCGTTTAATGGCCACCATATTAGATAGAGCAGATTTAGAAGATTTCTACCACCACAGAAATTTCAAATGGATAGCATTGATCTAGATGATTGAGATTATTTATGGTTACTTATTAAACTCTCACTTCTATTAACAGTCAGACGTAAGTAGAAACACACACACACACACCTGGCTTGGCAAATATTGATATAGAAATAGAGTTTCAAGCAAGAATAAGGATTTTTAACCACTGCAAAAGAATTCTACAAACAAAATACTGATGAATTATTTTAATTACAGAAGCAAAGAAACCTTGAACCAAGTGAATCGTAGTTGTAATTAGTTTAATGCAAAATTTATTGAAAATTCCAATTGTGAACAGTAAAATTTTTTAAAATGTGAAATAAGAGAAAAATGGGAGCAATGGACTTCTGTTTTCCTAATTCAATGTATCAGAAACACTAGTATGATCTGCTTCACTAGAATTTCATAATTCAAATGTTTTTACTAAAGTGCAAGGAAGCACGTCATATTAGAATTTAAAGAAACTACACACGGAGCCAGCCTTGATGGCTTAGGGGTTAAAGTTCCACACTCTCTGCTTTGGTGGGCCAGGTTCACTTCTTGGTCACAGAACCACACCAGCTGTCTGCAATTGCCATGTTGTGGTGGCTGCTCACATAAAAGAACCAGAAAGACTTACAACTAGGATATACAGCAATGCTTGGGGCTTTGGGGAGAAGAAAAAAAAAAAGACAAAAGATTGGCAATAGATGTCAGCTCAGGGTGGATCCTGCTAAGCAAAAAAAAAAAAAAAAAAAAGTTTAAAAAAAAGCTGCACACAGATATTCATGGCAGCTTTATTCATAATTGCCCGAAATTGGAAAAAAACAAATGTCCTTCAGTGGGTGAATGGATAAATTGTGGTGCATCCAGACAATGGAATATTACTCAATGCTAGAAAGAAATGAGCTATCAAGCCATGAAAAGACATGCAGGAACCGGAAATGCATACTCCTAAGTGCAAGAAGCCAATCTGAAAAGACTGCATACCATGTGATTCCAACTCTATGACATCACGGGAGAGGGCAAAACTATAGAGAGAGTTGAAGATCATTGATTGCCAGGGAGGGATGAAAGAGCAGAGTAGGGAATATTTTTAGGTCAGAGTAACTACTCTATATGATACTTTAATGATGGATACTTGTCAGTATACGTTTATCCAAACCCATAGAATGTAGAACTCTGACAGCTAACTCTAATGTAAACTATGGATTCGGGGTGGTAAAGACATGTCAATGTAGGTTCATTGATTTTAATAAATGTCCCACTCTGGTGTGGAATTTTGATAATGGGTAAGCTATGCATATGTAGGGGTGGGAGGTATATGGGAAATCAGTGTATCTTCCCCTCAATTTTGCTGTGAATGTAAAACCACTCTGAAAAATAAAGTTTATTGTAAAAGATATTCAGACAATGTTATTATTTTTACTTTCAACAGTCTTTTTTACTGAAAGGAACTTAGGAGGAAAATGATCTACTATATTAACCCAGATATTTACTATTTCTGTTTTTCTTTATTTCTGACATCCCAGATGTTCCTCTCTTATTCCTTCTCTTTCCTCTGAAAGATTTATTTTAAGAAATAGATCTTGGTGACAATTTATCTTAGTTTTTCTTGAAATGAAATATCTTTATTTTGGCTTCATTCCTGAAGGCCATTTTTCGGCTACATATAGACTCTAGTTTAATAGCTATTTTCCTTCAGAACTTTAAAGAAGTTCTTCCAAAGTTTTCTGGTCTTTACGATTTTGTGTGTGTGTGTTAAGAACAGTTAACATATACCCTCTTAACAAATTTTTTTATGTACAGTCAGTATTGTTAACTAAAGGCATGATGTTTTACAGCACACCTCTAGAACTTATTCATCTTGTATAACTGAAACTTTATACCTGTTGAATAGCAAGTTTTCATTTCCCTCTCCCTCTAGCCCCTGGCAAAAATCATTCTACTCTCTGCTTCTGAGATTAACTATTTTAGATACCTAATATAAGTGAAATCATGCAGTATTCTCCAAAAAAGAAACATAATGGCCAACAAGTATATCAACATCACTAATCATTAGTAAAATGTAAATCAAAACCACAATATCACCTCACTTCTGTTAGGATGGCTATCATGGAAAAAAAAAGGGATATCACATGTTGGTGAGGATGTGGAGAAATTGGAACTTTTGTACACTGTTGGTAGGAATTTAAATTGGTGCAGCTGTTATGAAAAATTATGGTATCTCTTCAAAAATTAAAAATAGACCTACCATATGATTCAGCAATCCCACTTCTGGGTTTACATCCAAAAGAATTGAAATCAAGATCTTGAAGACCTATCTTCACCCCCATGTTCACTGCAGCACTATTCATAATAGCTGAGATGTGGAAACAACCTAAGTGTCCATAGATAGATGAACAGATGGATAAAATGTGGTATATACATACAAGAGAATACTATTCAGTGTTAAAAAAGGAGGAAATCCTGTCATATGTGCAACATGGATGGACCTTGGACACATCATGCTAAGTGAGAGAAGCCAATCACAGGTAGCCATTATAAGTTTTGAAGAAAATGCTGTGCTCATTCCAAACATTAGTCTCTGAGTGTCACTTAATGTTTTTCTCTGGCAGCTTTCAAGATTTTTTCTTTACTTCGCTATTTAGCAGTTTAATTAAGATGAGTGTGACCTTAGTTTTCTCTGAATTCATCCTGTTCCTCATTCACTGACTTCTTAGATATTTTCTTAACTATGTTTGTGCAATTTACAGGTATTACTTCTTCATTTTTTTTTCTGCACCAATTTTGGTCTCCTCTCCTTCTGCAACTCCAAGGATAAGAACATTAGACCGCTTGATATTATCCCAAACATTCATTGTTTTCTGTCTCTTATTTTTTCTCTTTCTGTTGTCCAGGTCAGGTAATTTGTATTGATTTATCTGCAAGTTCACTGTCTCTTTCCTCCATTTCCACCATCTTATCATTGATTCCCTCTAATTAAAATACTTTAGCTCTTATTATAATGTTCATTCCTAAAATTTCCTTTTGGTTTTGTTTTGCTGTTTTTATTTCTTAGTCATGACTTCTGTCTTTCCTGTTATTTCCAGAATATTCCCTTTTATTTCTTAAACAGGGTTATATTGTTGTTCTAAAGGCTTTGTCTCATAATTCCAATTTCTGGGTCAACTTGGTGTTGGCCTACGTTGACTGCCTTTTCTCTGGAGAGTTTTTGAGATTATCCTGATGTTTGGATGTCAAGTACTTTCAGATTAAACCCTAGGCATTTTAAATATTACACTGTGAGGCATGAGATCCCATTAAAACCTTCTGGAATTTTCTTTTAATTTTTTTTAGTTTTACCATGTACTTAACATGGTTAGTTTAAGATCGTAAGTTCTAACATAGCTTTAAGGACTATGGTTCCAATTTAAGTTTAGTTTTCAAAGACTGTGCTGTGCTATTTTAATCAATCACACATGTGCATCCTCCATAATCTTCAGCTCACAGGGGCCCCTTTTCCTGGTATTCTGGCTGGAAAGAGCATACTTTCCATGACTGGATATTCCTTAAACAGACCAGCAAAGGAAAAGAGCTCAGGAGTGCAGCTGCAACTATTGCCCCCACTGTTTCTGCCAAAGCTCTGATACTAGAGTTTGATGGAGCAAAGCCAAGAGAGAGCTATGAGCTATGCTCTGCAGACTCCTCTCTTTCTGGGACTCTGACACAATAGAGAGATCTTGTGCTTCTTCTGTCTATGCTGTGTAGTTCCGGGAGGATAGCTAGCCACAAGCTAGGAAATACGGTAGAAGAAATACTGGGAGCCCACTGGTGTATGTCTGTTCTTAGAGCTTTGATTTCCTTCCTCAGTCTGTTTGTTATTCCTGGCTTTCAAGAGTCCTCATGTCATTGCTTTACATATTCTGTCTGAGGTCCAGTTGTAATCAGAGCCAATGTCAGGGTGGAGTATGTTTACTCCATCTTAATCAGCCCTTCTTTCCCTGATTATCCTGCACTGCATTCACTTTTTCCTTAGCTGATTCCAAGGGCTTGGAAGGGATGTATCCATCAAATATTTATCTCCTGAAATTGAAAATGGGTTTGTACCCCTGTATTCACCTGGAAGTAATTTTGAGGAGATCCTCAGAACTCACTATGACCTAAAGCTGAACTGAAAATGTAAATTCTCCAAAGCAAGGTCAAAACCATCTCATCCTCCTCTTGTTCACCATTGAAGGCTGAGAGTACAATCACCACTCATGAATAAACAATCTCCTGCCAAAGCCAAAGGCCAATTTTTCTTTTCTTTTCTTTTCTTTTTGAGGAAGATTAGCCCTGAGCTAACATCCGTGCCCATCTTCCTCTAGTTTATATGTGGGATGCCTTCCACAGCATGGCTTGGCAAGTGGTGCCATGTCTGCACCCAGGATCCAAACCAGCAAACTCTGGGCTGCCAAAGCGGAACATGCGAACTTTGCTGCTACTCTACTGGGCCGGCCCCCAATTTTTCTTTTCTTAAGGTCACAAAAAAATCTCTTTGTTGAATTCTATTTTCTGCCTTCAATTCTCCATATTCAGCTTAAGATGCTGTTAAATCTAAAGTGACATAGGGTGGCTTAGATGATAAGGATCACATTATTCAAACTTTTTTCCAAAGATACCTATTGCTTTGTAATATCCTTAAATCATAATGAAGAATCCTGGGAATGAACATGTATTAAATACTCCCTTTCCAGTAGGCAAGAAGGAGGACTTGCTTTGATGCTCAGCCTGCAAGCAGGTCAGCCTCAAGTACAGGGGCGAGGTTCCTCCATGTGAGGCACTCCCAGTGGCTTTGATAAAAGTCAAGAGCTTCCTCCGATGCATGCTTTCCCCTTGAAGATGAGAGCCTAGAGGCACAACATCACAAAAGTTTGCCTTTGAACATATCCAATAGGCATTTATATTTAAAGATCTTGAACTGCCTTTTTTGCTTTTCACTTTTCATGCACGCCACTGATTTCTAAAAAAAAAAAGAAAAGAAAAATGAAAAGTAAAAGACCTTTCCAAAGAAGTCTTTATAGCTGTTATTGAAAAGAACCAACAAAGACAAACCCTCACCAACCACCAGGAGGTAAGACATCTGTGTCACTTGTCCTAAAATGTTGGCTGACTTTTCATAACAACATGTGCAACTACAGTAGGTATTGGAAGCCCCGCCAGGCACACACCTGCAGACAGTCACACACTAGCCCTCGTGTAATTTAATAAGATATCTTTTGTTACGAAACCAGCATTCCATTTTCCTAGCCAGGCCTCTGCTGAAGTGGAAAATAGGCCTCAGAGCTTGCTCTCTTTTCTCCCACGTGGAGTTATTTTTAGAGGTTATTAATATTTAAGAGCCTCTTACTAATTTCAGTGTTTCCTGCACAAACCTGCTCTGTTCTCACCTTGCCAAATTAGCCCTTGAAGCCAAGCGCTGTAAATAATTCCTCGGTTCTCTCCAGAAATATTTGCCAAGGGCGTTGTCTGCTCTCCCAGAATCTCTCCAACCTGATTTAGACCGCGGGGGGTAACTGAAAAGCAGTGGAGAGAGGCCATCCCGAGCTGTGTCAGTCTTATCCAAAGCCATGGATGGTCCCGGAACTCTGCAGTGATTCCAGAGGCTCAGCTGTTCCTGTTTTCTTAATACTTCATTTATCTTTCAATTTGCTCAATAGACAGACAAGCAATGAGAGAGCAAAAGCTGCAGGAGAGGAAAGAGTCTCCTCTGGAAGCCAACTGGACTCAGTCAATTGCACAATCCAAATATTTATCTTTGCATAAGTAACAGATCCCTCTTTGGTGTGTAGTTCCCAGGAATGAATAAATCTTTTAACTTAGTTATGCTGCCTTTTCTTAGGCAAAACCTTAACTTATTTAAAGCAGTTAACCTATTTCTGTGGCATTTGGATGTCTTTGGTTTGTAAATGCTTGGCCTTCACAGCTCATTAAACGTTGGTGAGGTTGACAAGACTGGCATGCAATCCAAGTAAGGGATAAACTAATCAGGATTGAATAGAATCAAAAAGTTTTTAGACTTTCTCCTTTTTTTAAAAAAAGAATTTGATTTGAAATTAATTGCTGTGGGGTTTTTTTTTTGTTTGTTTTTTTTCCCCAAGGAAGATTAGCCCTGAGCTATTATCTGCCAATCCTCCTCTTTTTTCTGAGGAAGCCTGTCCCTGAGCTAACATCCGTGCCCATCTTCCTCTACTTTATACATGGGACGCCTACCACAGCACGGCTTGCCACGCGGTGCCATGTCCACACCCGGGATCTGAACTGGCGAACCCAGGGCTGCCAAAGCAGAACGTGCCTACTGTGCCACTGGGCCCACCCCTAATTGCTGTCTTGATTAAAAAACAACAGCAACAAAACTACTGTATTCTGGAGTCTGGATCTTTTCTCCATCAGTGGTAACTTTTAAGATAGGGTGGTCTTATCAGATGAAGTAGAAGTGTGGGAACAAAAATACTCTAGTTCTTCTAGCACACATTTTATTGCACTAGACCCTGCAGCACTGAGATGAGAAATAGTTTAAATTTATTACAGGCCACCTCTCCTATGACAGTACACCCGAGATCCCCACCCATGGGAAGCATGACTTCATCCCTACCTGAGAACACCAGCATCAGGTGGCACTCATGCCCACCTCAATGTTGGCCAACCACAAGCAGGCGAATGCGATAGGTCTTGAATAAATTATAAGTTCTGAGTTGATTTTATTTTAGAAACATGAACACAGTGTTTAAGAATGTCTATATCAATATGCCCCTAAGTACTCAGAGATGTACCTGAAAGAACCAGTCAGCACCTTGCTTGCTTTCATATTTTGATGTATCTTGGTCGGCTCCAGCATGATGCTAACTGCTGGGGAATCCTGCTGAGTCCAAAAGTCACCCTCCTCCCCTTAGCCATCGTGAGTCACTCACTTTACCTCAGAGAGCAGTATGTGTGCATATGTCGTGTGAATGAGTGAGTTAAGTGGAATATTTTAAATGACCAAGCGTTTGCAAATACTTTTGATTTTTTTTCCTTTGTCTTCATAGTGCTCAAACTTCTGTGCCCAAATTTTCTATGTACAGGGTGTAGTCCAAAACCATATGTCATGTGTATTTCATGGACAATGGGGAAGAAGAATATTCAAGGGCAATTTTTTTTTTTTTTTTTTAAGATTTTTTATTTTTTCCTTTTTTCCCCAAAGCCCCCCGTACATAGTTGTATATTCTTCGTTGTGGGTCCTTCTAGTTGTGGCATGTGGGACGCTGCCTCAGCGTGGTCTGATGAGCAGTGCCATGTCCATGCCCAGGATTCGAACCAACGAAACACTGGGCCGCTTGCAGCGGTGCGCGCGAACTTAACCACTCGGCCACGGGGCCAGCCCCTCAAGGGCAATTTTTACAACCTTTACACCTAAGCATTTGCACTCATTTTGGATGTGACTAATATTACAACCTTGATAAAAATTTAATCTATTTAATTCTCAGTTCTCTTTGTGAACTCAAAATAATGAAATTGATTTTAGCAGCCTTTGGTCAACTTTAAAGAACATAAATGTGAAGGTTTTTCACAAAGAGTGGGCACTCAACACCTGCTAATTTAATGCAAATTTGATTTTATATGCATACTCTAAAACCCTTATTAAATATTGCATGGAAATTCACTTTGTCATCTTAAATTATTTCTAGCTGATTTTTTTACCTTAAATCTTCTGTTTCCTTAGATTAACAATAAGATTTATGTTGGAATTTAATTCTGGCTGCTAAAAACTTAATCATTAATAGTGTTAAGGGAACCTCAGGGCATTTTTTCGTCTTAATGAACATTGACAACTCTATGGAACGTAACGATGTTAGAAAAATATCTCTGTCACATTAATAACTCCACCAACCGCGGAACCATCTGGACTCTACTCCAGAAACCTCCTCTCACAAAAACTTCTTTAATGGCCCAAACCTGGAAAATGTTACGAATTTTTCCCTTATAGGACTGAACATATGTCGTATTTCTTTCCACCTGTGTCTCTTGACAGTTCTATAAATCTAAAGTTACAAAATTTACAGTTGAACACAACAATTTATGACAGATAAATCTTACTTTCTAGTGTAGTAGATTTTTTTTTCTTGTTTTCTTCATCATCCCTCTCATGTTTGATTTGAGTCAGAGAATTTGATTTGTACATACACGGTAAGGACGCAAATGCTTTTTCTGTAGATCAGATTGATTTCAGAGAACTTCAGAGTTAGATTTAGTTTTAATTTTTCTCTCTCCAAACCTCTCATTAGTGAGTCTCAACCCTGCCTGCATATATGAGAATCACCGGAAAGAATTTACGAAATATTGAAGTCTCAGGTCCACTCTTGGAGATTTTTGAGTTAATTAGCCTGGGTTGGGTCTATCTAGGGAGGGGCTTCAAGTGTGAGTATTTGAAACCCCTCCTCCCTCATTAATAATAGTATGAATATACAGCAAAGACTGAGAATTTTGCCAAATCAGCAAAATGTAGTCACCTATTACCTACTTGACCACATTCAATAGGAAAAGAGATTTGGAAAGTGGTGTTCTAACTTATATTCTAATTAAAATATACCTCATAGAGCTTTGGACAGTCTTGTCTCTGGAAGACAAATGATGTCTTGCGTTCCAATCTTTCTTATAGAAAAATAGTGCTTTGCATTTGGTATCACCTTTATATTCACCATGAATTCATGGCATTGACAAAACTTTTATTTCCGTTCTACATATGAGGAAACGGAAGCTCTAAGACATTTAGTAACTTCTCAAAGTTGACACGAGAAATGATTAGTGGAACTGGCATCAAACCCAGACCCCCGGTTCATCGATGGAACCTCAATTCCATCACACCGTATGGCCTTACGTACTGAATTCTATAGAATACCAGTCATACGAGCATCTCGGAACAAATTGTTTAAATGACAGAAGACATCACCACTAAAGACTGGTAAAAGAAGGATGCTTTGATGGTGCCAATGACTTTATGCATTACCTTATGTTTCTGGTTGGGTTTTTTAAGCCAGAGGCAACCAAGCACGTGTGCAAGTATCCTAACTCTTTGTGGATATTGGATGAAAATTCAGCTGGAAGTGCTGGGAAAGTAGGCAATAGGTAATACAAGATATATACGTTAAATCAAAGAGCATGTTGCAATGAATGAAGAGTTTCCCATGTAGCGTACAGATAATATGTGAAGAGTATATCTCTATAATTATTAATAATAGAATTTATGATAGCATGAGTGACTAGTTTTACTACTATTATGATAGTAATGTTATTTACAGATTATGTATAATATGCCAAACCTACATTAGATGTGTTGGCTGCCAAAGACCTCAACTTCATCCAGCCTTGGATGCTACTGCCTTTGAGATTCTAAATTAAACTGATTATATTTATCTCAAATGCCTACTATTCCTTGAAACATCTCAGAGAGTCGCTGGCCATGTTTGCTATGTTTTTCTTCTTGCCTTTGGATCACGTTTATCAATAGCACAGAATTCTTCGTGTCTATCTTCATCTCACCACTTGCCTAAATTGTTCCTTTTCCATCAACTCATATGTGTTTCCTTTCCATAAATATAATTGACCCAAGGCTGTTTGGTGGATGTTGGGAAGGGCACAGCTTTAAAAAACATCTGCACACAAAAGGGATATTAACATTGTCTATTCGACATCTGTGGGTGTGAAGCTATATTCTGCACTTCAGCTAAATTCCACTTCTGCTGCTTTCCAGACAAAGATCAGTTAAGGTATCAGAGAGCATTTGTCGTCTCCTTTCTGCTCATGTAAGTTCTCTCTTTTATTCCTCATCAACCCTGCTTAGGAGAACTTATTCTTCCCACTTAACAGATGGAGAATGTGAATCTGTTAAACAATAGAATGATCTGTTCAAAGTCACCCAAGCAATTATACATCTAGGATATGAATCTACAACTTCCCAACTCAACCTTCTTCCTCTTTCCACTGAAGTTTCTCAACCTTTAAGTAAAGGGAGACTACACATTAAGAATGTTACCAATTGCTTGGTAGTCTGTGTTGTCTTGGGTTTTCATTGCATGCAAGTTTGTTTGGCTCCGAAGGCTCTGTTCTTTGTATTAAGCTACATCTTCTTCCTTCTGATAAAATAAGTAGAGTGACTAAATATGGTGTACACACACACATACACACACAGAAATACTGATGACAATGTTGACATAATATAGGAGAGCGTGCTGGAGTGGGGGCATTCACATTTATATTCCAATCTGGAAGTTAGGAGTCTGTCTTGTCTTCTCAGTCTTCTCTCCAATGAGCACTTCATCCACTACCATGATATCATTTACCAACTGCAAGTTGGTGATGACTCTTGAGTTGATATCTCCAACAGATCTCTCTCTTAAACCCATGATTATAAATTCAACAACTGATCTGAACCATCAGTTTACTGTATCATAAGAGACCTTAAACCTCCTATTTCTAAAGCTGAGTTCATCTCCATGTCCATTAGTCCTTCTACTTCCAGCCAGTGTTCCCTATTTTAATTAAATAGCAAGCTCACCAACCAACCCTCAAGCCAACAGTTGGTTGTGATCAGAGAATTTATCTTCCACTATCCCATAATCTCTTCCCAGTGTCTGTTGGTGACATCTCTGTAATCACTTCGCAGTCTACCCATATTTTTCACACGTTTCCTTTTTTTTCTTAGATTTTTAATCAGTAGGCTCCTATCAGATTTCTCTGCCTCTCTGCTCATCTTCAAATTTTTCTCCGTCCTTCAGTCAGAGCGAACTTTGTAAATCCAAAGCCTCTTCAAATCATTTTCTGATTAAAACTCCTTAATGGTATCCCACAACCCTCAGGAGAAAGTCCAAATTTGTTAGCTCAGTTTCCAGGATAGAGAGAACTGATAACTTATATGACAGCTCCAATGGCAGATGGAGATTGAGCAAAAATAGGGAAAATATTCAGGGTAAGAAAGCGGCTGGGGAGAAGAGCAGAGATTATTACTTGATCAAATAGGATGAAGATATTGATGAGTGAAAGGTGTGGTGAGAAGGGTTAAGGGAGCATAATAAAAAGAGAAAAGTTGGTGATGGTGACCTGAATATGTCAAGAAATTGTGGCAAAACAATGTATACCTAAGCGTTTGCCAGACACTCCTAAAATGTTGAGATGTAAAGAACTACATGAGATGTTCTCCAGAAGTGAACTATTTGAGGCAACAAAGAGAGGCTGAACCACCTATCTATATCAATCATGAATGAGGTAAAGAACATTCAAAAGACGTGGAACTGAAAGTGAGGGGATAGAGCTTGTCTGTGTGCTCCACTTGGCAATGCCCAGCTCAAGGCTGTTATACGTAATTTTTCAGTTAATTACTCCCCACTGTTGAGGGAGTTTTGGAGACCTGTAAAAAGTATCCTGTCTAGTTTAGAGTGAGAGAGATTCCCAGACGTGCATCATGTGAAAAAAATCTGAGTACCAGATATTCACAATTAAAGAGCATGAGCTGTGTGGGGTGAGGATATTCAACTGAGAGGTTTCATATGTATCTGTCAACGATGGTATTTTGTTTAAACAAACAAGAAAACTAATTTGCATCTTGGTAAACAAAGTGAAATAATCAACTCATATCCCTAACTTTCTTCAATAAATTTGACCTCAGTTTAACCAGACAGCTGAAGAACGAATTGTCTCTTTATAAGAATAGACCAGCTAATCAATGCAAAAGAATGAGACAAATACAAATACTACTATTTTGTAACCTTTAATGAATGTCTACTGATGACTCTTAATATCAAAAAAGAAAGAAATGCACATAATTAGTACCTCCTGATGGAAATATTCTTGCTGAAACAATCAAACTCCAATCTGATCAAACCTCTAGATTAACTACTGATTCACAAGAAAACAAAAGACCAAGGGATGTTATAAGGGCATCCTGAGTACAGAACCAGACTGTGGAGAATCATAGGAGGGAAGAAACTCCTGTTTCTTCAAAAAATAAATTGTAAGGGGGAAAGAAAAAGGAAAAGTGAGACTCTATAATTATAACAGAAAAGAGACATATGTGGCAACCAACTGCAATGCATAGAATGTAATTGGATCCTGTTTCAAACTAACAAACTATTAATAGTAGTAAAATAACAATTTATGAGACAATTTAGGAAACTAAACACTGATTAGCTATTTGTGATCTTAAGTGTGATGTATAATATTTTATGTGTGCTAAAGGAATTGTGAATTTATTTTTAAATGGCTCCTATTTAATGGAGAGAATTCCAAAATATTTACATGTGAGTACTGAAGGCTATTTTTATCACACCTGGTATTGGCTTTAAGATAATCTGAAGAGAGAGGGAAGAAATGAGGGGTGGAGGCAATGATGAATTAAGTTTAGCCATGAGTTGACCATTACTGAAGCTGGGTGATTGGTATACAGAAATTCATTCCAGAAATCTTTCCACTTTTTTATTCTTTTCTAGATACAATGATATGTGAAATTTATATTAATATATATTTTAATTTTTATGTTAAAATTATATATAAATTTCACATATAATTGTATGTACACATATAATAATATATAAAATTAAATATATGTACATAATATATATTACAGCTTTCAGAATATAGTATATATATAATTTTATGTAAAATGTATACATATTTATATGCAAATAATATACAGTACATATAATTAATATCTGAAAGGTGTAACTCAAAGGTATGTAATTTGAAGCAAAACGTTTTCCTCCACACAGAAAGGCTATATTGTAAAAGTCTTGAAACCTTACACTTAAATGGGATAAAACTGAAAATATGTATTCAGTCACCTTATACCCAGAAAAAGAATACACAAGTGTAATAACATTTGAGTGGGGCACTAACCCTTGAAACTACACTCTACTACTTGAAGTTTAACTCCGGAAAAGAGAAGTCTAAGAAAAAAACATCTGTTGGTCAACTGTTTTATATAAAGAAACTGAGCATGAAAGATTTCTCAGTATTTAAGGCAGGTGACCATACTGGATGAACCAACCCCGTGGACACTTTGATCTCAGGCTTCCAGCCTCCAGAACCGCAAAACCGTAAATTTCTGGTGTTTGAGTCACTCAGTTTGTGGTACTCTTACAACAGTCTTAGCAAACGAATACAGATTGCATTAAGCATTTGGTAAGGAGGACCACCCAGACTGGGTTTAAGATGACTTTGACTTCGGTTTAATACCTAACTAGCAATGAGCCCATATGAATAGGTCCACCAGGGATCCAAGAGAGTGAGCACACTTGCCTGAGGGCTTTCTTATTCCTCACAGATGCACACTAAATTCCAGGGGTCAGTATATCCCTTAGGTAGCAAGGAACCCATAGGTCAGTGAAACTGAGAGAGATGTCTGTGCTGGCTTATGAGAACGGGGTGGCAGTCAGAGCATGGTGGCTCCCAAGGGCCCAGCCTATGGCCACATGAGGAGTTCTTGCAGTCCCATTCACATGCTGCCATGTATTATTCCATGCTGTGGCCAACCCTCAGCAAAGACCCTCTTCTAAATAAGGTCACATTCACAGGTACCGTGCAGCACAGCCTTGGCCCACAGGAGACTGTAGGATCCAAAGTCAAGACAGAATTAGCCTTAAAGGGGATGAGACATTAACCAAGACAGCAAGGCCAAAAGCTATGGACAGGGAAGGAGATGTGGTCCAGTTTCCAGAACTGGAATATGGGATAAAGACTGAGGCTCAGTCAAGGTCTAGATTAGGAGAAGCCCTCGTCATAGCCCAATGAGTAGAGATTTTAAATTTTCAGAAGGTTGAAAGAGTCCAAATCTGTAAGAAAAATGGCACCAGATATTAAAGGAGCATAACTCAATAGTACATTGGGTTTGAGTGGGAAAATGATCTCTGTCATCCCCTAAAACTGAATTTAAAATGCAGCACACACACAGGCATCGTCTCGTGGTTTTCTCTTTGGATGAAAAACTATTATTTTGTATGCTCTCTTCTTTGATCTTTCATTTTCTTATACACATTCTTTGAGATTTTTGTTTTTAGTTTCAAGAGAATTAAGAATTTGGAAAAAGAAAAGACCCAACCCTCTTTGCCATAAATCATTTGAAATTACTGAAAATGTGTCTGATAATTTAAATTATCTTATAAACCACTTTTATCTTTTAAATAAAAGTTAATTAAGGTTATTCTTTATTACTGCTATTACTATGAGATATAAATTTTTCCTTTTATTCTTGCCTTCAATATTCCTTTATATCAAGCAACTAAAAGTTATAGAAAGTGAAATAATCCACACATAACATCGTTTTATATTCCAATTTTAAATAAATTTTGCTTACTAATTCCATGAAGAAATATGTCCACTTATAATTTCAAGGAGCAAATACACTCTATATGCTATAACCTACCTATCTACTATTTTCTTTTAATCTCATGATTAAGCAAAATGTTACCTGTTTAACTTTAAATATTTACGTCTATTTTGTTTCCATATCGTGAAATGTGGTAACTATAATTAAGTGGACAAACTGGATTCCCAAATCAAAGCATTCGCTACTTTTAACTGCGTGTGAGCTATAGGTTGACAGAGCTATAACGTGGTTTTAAACAGCCGATAATTTCCCCACGTTAACTGTAGGTTACAAGGATCAACCTCTGCTAATTGACAAGCTGGAGCAGGGAGAGCCAGCTGCTCCAATTTTCTGGAATTTAAGAATCTGCAGAGGCATCTCATTTTAAAGGTCTGCCTTGCTGAGTAGGGACATCTGGTAACTTAGGGGCCCCACTGAATAGAGCTGGCATTTTCTTAGAAGGTTTAAAACTTCACACTGAAAGAGAAGGAACTGCTTCAATGCCCAAGATTGTACCATACGTTTTTACTAACCCCAGCACAGAAGAGCTGGCAAAGAAACAAGTGCTCACAAACGCAGACGAGTAGCTGTGAGTATGGCACACTGTGAGGACTCTGCGTTTCGGCGATCGCTCTTCTGATGAACCCTATTACCGGAGGATGGGAGAGGAGATAGCTATAGGCAGGAACCAGGATTCAGATCAATGTACAGAATTAGTCGTTTACAAAGGTTGGGGGATCGAATGCCTTACTTCCTCTCATTTAGTGACAACTTGCCACCCTCCTGGGTTAGAGTCCCCTCAAATTCATTACCATCCAGAAACTAAGAATGTGGTTTTACTTGGAAATGGGGTAATTGCAGAAGTCACTGTGTAAAGATGAGGTCATTCTAGATTAGGGTGGGCCTTAGTCCAATGGCTGATGTCCTTAAAAGAAGGGGACATTTGGGCACAGACACACACAGAGGAAAGAACACGGAGAGGAAGATTGGAGAGACGCATCTACAAGTCAGGGGACCCAAAGGATGGCAGGCAGCCACCAGAAGCCGGAAAGGAAGCATGGAACAGACTCTCTCAAAGCCTCCAGGAGGAACCAACCCTGCGGACACTTGGGTTTCAGGCTTCTAGTCTCCAGAACTGTGAGAGAATAAATTTCAGTTGTTTGGAGCCACCCAGTTTGGGGTACTTTGTTACCGCAGCCCTAGCAAACTAATACACCAACCGTATCCAAAAGTCCTCGACCTGTGTTGGAACTTCCTTCCTGAAGTCACTCACCTTTCTCCCCTCCTCATCCCCTAATTAAATCCAAATAAACACACTAGCTTTCTCCCTCAGTTCCCTGCTCCCATCCCTCCGCTATTCAGCACAGCCCGTGCCTTGCAGCACAGCTAATTTTTCTCCAGTATTTCTTTCTGATCCTTCCAAGATATTAAGTATTTAATAGCTCCTGCACATTCTTCACTGAATAAAGTCAATATCCGATCACTTGTATTCAATTCCATTTAGATGCCCTCTGCTTGACATCTTTGGGCCTTAGAAACTTGGAATCTTTTTTGTCATTTCTTGCATTTCCTATGGCAAAATATAATTTTTGAAAAGCTGAAAACCTGATCCATGAAAATAAAGAAAAAACTCATGTGAATGAAGTCATCAGATTCCTAAATTAATGCAAGAATATTTTAAATGGCAAAATCAGGTCTGAGAGCATGTAAGGGACACATATTTATACAGTCCATCAGGAAAAGCATTTTTTTTTTTTAAAAAAAGAATGTTAGAATAAAATTACTAGGTTAGATTCAAAACCCTTAAACTTCCAGATTCATTTTCTATGAGACAGAAGTCTACAAGTTAACCTGTAATTCACAGTATCTGGACTGTAATCAAATAGTAAATAGCAAAGTTGAAGGAGGGACATTCTACTAGAGACTTTAGTTTTAATAATCCTTGAGTGGGCTTCTTTGTTTGTTTTCTTAATGGAGAAAAAGTCTCATGAAGGCAGATGTTTCTAGGATATATTGTGATATTTAACTTTATGTGTTAACTTGACTGGGTGACAGGGTACCCAGATATTTGACCAAACATGATTCTGGGTGTGTCTGTGAGGGCGTTTCTGGATGAAATTGGCATTTGAATCAGTAGAAGGAGTAAACCAGATTGCCCTCCTCAATGTGCGTGGGCTTTATCTAATCAGTTGAAGACCAGATAGAACAAAAAGGCTGAATAAGACAGAATTCCTCCTGCCTGAATGTTGAGCTGGGACATTTGTCTTTTCTGGTTCTCAGGTTCCAACTGAAACATTAACACTTCTTGGGTCTCAAGCCTGTTGGTCTTCAGACTGGAAGTTAACCAACTTTCCAATTGCAGATCTTCAGCCTTTTCAGCCTCCATAATCACAAGAACCAATTTCCTGTAACACATCTATACTTATCTATATCTATATCCATATCCATATCTGTATCTACATCTATATCTGTACTATATCTATAACTATCTATATCTATATCCATATCCATATCTATATTCATAACTATATCTATATATCTTGTCTGCATCTATATCTATAACTACAACTATGTCGATATCTATAACTACATCTATATCTATATGCATATCTATGTCTGTACCCATATCATATCTATATCTATATCTATTCACACATCCTGTTGGTTCTGTTTCTCTGGAGAACTCTGACCAATACACCAATGAAAGTCAAACTTCTGCACTGTTTGTGGTTGCTTCTTTAATCAGCAAAAGAGGCTTCCTTGAAAACAATAGTTCCCCAAATATCTTGGTTTGGTCCTCCAGAGTTCACACTTTTCTAATAGAAATCTTACTGAATAAGTTTGTGCTTCATATGTGTTGCAAGTTAAGATTATGGAGGAATGGGCTAATGGTAAGATGCACTTTTTTCTAGAAATACATGTTGTACAATATGCACATTGTGAGCATAAAATACCTGGCTGTTGAGTTTCAGAGAGATGGAAATGGATTACAAAATAAATCTGCAGATAAAGAAGGCCATGTTATGTGAGATCTCGAATCATATTAGCCAAGATCCAGTGCATACACACTCTAATGTCACTCATAGTTGCTCCTGAGCACATGACGTTGTGTATGTGTATTAGACAAGATTTTCCAGAGAAACAGAACCAATAGGAAATATTATTTACTTTAAGGACTCGGCCCATGGGATCCTGGGGGCTCTCAAGTTCGAAACCTATAAGGAAGGCTACAAGATGACAATTCTGGTAAGGGTTGATGTTAGAGTTTTGAGTCCAACATCCACAGAACAGCACAGCAGGCTGGAAATTCAGGCAGGGTTTCTGTGTTATGATCTGGAGGTAGAATTTTTTTTTTTTATTAAAGATTGTCATCTGAGCTAACTATTACCAATCTTCTTTTTTTCTGCTTTATCTCCCCAAATCTCCCCCACACATAGTTGTATATCTTAACTGCAGGTCCTTCTAGTTGTGGTATGTGGGATGCCACCTCAACGTGGCCTGACGAGTGGTGCCATGTCCGCACCCAGGATCCAAACCGGCGAAACCCTGGGCCACCGCAGCAGAGTGTTTGAACTTAACCACGTGGCCAGACGACTGGCCCCTGGAGGTAGAATTGCTTTTTCTTTGGGAAACCTCAGTCTTTGCTCTTAAAGCCTTCAACTGATTGAGTGAGACCCACCCACATTATGGAGGATAATCTGCTATACTCAACATCTACCAATTGTAAATGTTAATCACAGTTAAAAAATATCTTCACAGAAACATCTGGATGAGTGTTTGACCACACAGCTGGTTACCATAGCCTAGCCACGTTGACATGTAAAATTAACGACCACAAGATGTCATGCTGTTATAAAATCTTGTAAAATTTACCCCAGTGAGAAGTCAACTTTGTGCCTTCTCTGTTTCAGTGATGGAGTTATGAACACTTAACATAGTTCTCATAAAAGATTCATGATGTCTTCATGGTGTTAGATCTATATCTATATAAATTGTAGTTTATCATTTTATAACAATTATTAATGCAAATAGATATACAAGCAAAGCCAAAATAATATTACCAACATAGAAGAAATTCATTATGCTGTCTGTCTCAAATATGGGAACATTCCAGGAGAGAGACAGTTTAGGCTTCACAATCCCCTTTTGAAAAATCACAGATTTAAGAAACTCACAATTTCTCAAAAAAAATTAAAATAGAAATACCATATGATCCAGCTATTCCACTTCTGGATATTTATCCAAAAACATGAAAGCACTAATTGGAAAAGATACCTGCACTCCTATGTTCATTGCAGCATTATTCACAATAGCCAAGACTTGGAAGCAACCTAGGTGCCCATGAAAGGATGAATGGATAAAGAAGATGTAGTATATATACACAATGGAATACAACTCAGCCATAAAAAAGATGAAATCATGAGATTTGTGACAACATGGCTGGATCTTGAGGGTATTATGCTAAGTGAAATAAGTCAGACAGAGAAAGACAAATACTGTATGATTTCACTCATATGTGGAAGATAAACAAACACGTGGACAAGGAGAACAGATTGGTGGTTACCAGAGGGGAAGGGGATGGGGGAGGCAACAGGGGTAAAGGGGCACATGTGTGTGGTAACAGACAGAAACTAGACGATTGGGGGTGAACATGATGCAGTCTATACAGAAGCCAAAATATAATGATGTACACCTGAAATTTACACAAGGTTATAAACCAATGTGACCTCAATAAAATAATTTTTAAAAGAAGAAACTCAAACATTTTTTCATGAAGATGTTTTTCAATCATAAACTGTTACTACAAATATCATATTGTCTTTATAAGAGTTCCATTGTTTAAATCTGCATGATGAGAGTGAGGATATTATTGCTGGCATTCTAACATTGGGCACGCTCCCTCAGATGTGAGAACATGTATGCCCCAGAAACACTGGAGACGGAGATTGGCCTTCCCCTGCCTCAGTTTCCCAATAGATGTGCACACACATAAAGGACAAGGGGCACGAATGCACATATTTCAAGGTGGGAATGGAATTCAGGACAGGCTGAACACCCACCCCTCATTTTAGAGAGAACACAATGAAAGCCATAAAGGTGACACAACTTGTCAGGTAATCAGTGCAGGCTCTGATGGGTCAAAAAGGGTCCTGGTCTTCCACCAAGCGCTCTTTCATCCTCACTCCATGCGTTGAGATGTTTCCGTTGCCTCTCTGTGGGATCAGGCATTGTCCCCTCTCAGAGGGAGCAATTAGGGTATGCCTCTAATTGTTGCATAAAATCCTTATTTCTAACTTTGGTTTGGGAAATAACCAGGATCAAAATCAGTGTTTGCTTTGCAGCTAAATATCCTCTATCTACCTATCATCTATTTGTCCATCCATCCATCCATCATCTGTTTATCTATCATCTATCTATTCATCCTATCTATTAGCTATACATCTATCTATCATATCCTGTCTATCGTCTATCATCTATCAATCGTCTTCTATCTATCTATTTTTTTCTCAGTGCAATAGTTTGTACTGTGCCCAATCAATGCACAGTGAGCACATCACAGCTTCAGAAATCCATACCTATTCTGAGCGGCAGCAGTAACGACAAAAAAGGCTTGAATTTTTTATTATTAAATGCATACTCAAACATACATATCACTTTGACAGACTTTCAAGACCTCTTCTTTGAATCATGCATTAAAAATACTACCTCTTTAAACTTTAAAACTTTGAGATGGGGAAAAAATACCTAGCAGGCATCCTGTGAATGATTCCTATTTTGCATGTAGTCTTGGAAAAATCTTAGGAGTGCCAGAAACCCAGCTGTCCACCCGTAAGTGAGTGCATTCTGAGATGAAGAGATGGCTGAAGGGGCTCCTTTGGCAGAATGCTTATTACTTAGATTTTTGTCCCTGTCAAGAGCTCCTGGAGCCTCTTGGTTAGGCAGCATCTATCTGCTCCCTCTCAAACTGGATAAATGCAGTGGCTTTATCACCTGCAGATATCTCTCTGAATTTTCCAAGACAGGACTCTGCAATTTTCTTACTTGTGAGGCAGTTCAACGCTCCTCTCCTGAACTAGTGAAAACATCCCAGGGCACCCTTATCTGCAGCATCCAGGACCTGCCTTCGGAGCATCTTAACTCGTGCCCTGTGTGCTCTAGGTTATGCTGAAGGGTTGACCTGAAGCTTTTATCAAGGGACATATGCTTGAAAAATACAAATACCAACCGATATTTTGAAGAAGTGTGAGGGTGTGGAAAGAGAACAGCATCTCAAGGCCACGACATTGTCTGTGGAGATTCCCCGTGGAATGGATAGACAAAACCAGCTCTGCAGACAGACCACAGCCAAGTCCAGACCTACTGAAAGTGACAGCAGAAGAGCTGACCAGGAAAGAAGCCAACAATCGCTTGAATTTATTCTTGCAATACATTTTTGGCCTGGTGATCTTGTTTAAGAGAAAGGCTGGAAGACATATCTGGAAAAGCAAGAGATAAATCAGAGTCTGACCCTAAACATTGTGCATGATTCTGTATTAGCTGATATAGCTAACTATGTGTCAGCTAATCCAGCTGATACAGTTTTGATATTCTGATCATCAAACATGTACCCAGAAGTATTTTTTTATTCAATAAATTAAGGGAAAACAAAAGTAGATGTGACAGAAAATATCAAGCAGTATTTTTGCTGAATTCTGTCAGAATCACTTGCACTTTGTTTAGGCAAGCAGGTAATGCATCATTCGTAGCATCAGCTGCCTGGAACATTGATGCATGTATAATCTGTACATGTTACACAATACTTTTTGGATGGGACGTTTTGGTTACTTGACATTCACTATGCATAATAATGACTGTAGGTTTGCACAGGAATTTACTTTAAAGGAATCTAAATATCTCCATGCATATGTTCCTCTCTGTTATGGGCTGAATCATGTTCCCCCCAAAATCATATGTTGAAGCCCTACCCGCTAATGTGAGTGGCTTTGGAGATTGGTCTTTAAAGGGGTAATTAAGGTTAAATGAGGTCATTAGGGCAGGCCGTAATCCAGTAGCACTGGGGTCCTTATAAGAAGAGGAGAGGAGGACACAGACACACACAGAGGGACAACTATGTGAGGACACAGGGAGAAGACGTGTCTACACGCCAAGGAGAGAGGCCACAGGAGAAACCAGCCCTGCTGACACCTTGATCTCAGACTTTCAGCCTCCAGAACTGGGAGAAATAAACTTCTGTTGTTTAAGTTCCCCAGTTGGTGGTATTTTACTATGGCGGCCAGAGCAGACTAATGCACTCTCTGTTCCTCCCTCCCCGTTGTCCTAAAGTCGGTACGCATCCTATTCATTTTAAAGTCTTACTTATGCTTGTATCTCTAGATGATATATAGCGGAGCCACTCCAATGGTGGTCCCCAGACTGTGCCACTCTGCAAAATGAATCTCCTGTTCTTATAATATAAAAAACATATACCAGAAGGTAAATTAACTGCATTACATATTTTCATAGCTAGATTTTTCTCAATGATGAAAGCATTGACTTATGCAACTGGTAATAAGTTGACGTATCAGTCACCGTAAGTTGTCTCGATATATAGTTGGGGGTGTGTGTGTGTGTGTGTGTGTGTGTGTGTAGTATGCTGTATTTATTTCCTGGATGCTAAGAATGCAAACTCATCTCCCAACCATGTTTGAACTTCTAGACTATTCCATTCTTCTGCTCCCTGGAGGTTAATTTTACCCTGTGCATACACAAATTAATACTTAGCCAGCATTTGAGGAGATCTTCTTCTCTATCTCAGGAACTCTTTCTTTGTGGGTCTCTTCTCTAGTAGCAACTACAAGGGAAAGTGTCTCCCCAATAAAAGTAGGAAAATAAAAACAGATGAAACACAAGAAACAGCTATTCTCAGATCCTGGATCACTGAGAGAAAGGAAACAGATGCTACGAGCCCTACAATTTCCCCAAGGTGTTGCCCCCGGGCAGTTTGCAGGCACTAGTGCAGAGAGAGAAACCCCAAACACTGCCACCTCTTCTCGATGAGATGTGGGGACAGAGGTGTGCATGTGGGGAGGGTTTGGCAGGTGCCATTTGTGGGCCAGAGCATTGCAATTGAACAAACCCAGATATGGTGGAGATGATGGAATGAATAGACAAGGACATTAAAACGACTATTACATACCTGACAAATATGTCAGGAATGAAAAGATGTATGTGATGAGGAGATAAATAAATTCAGGGAAAAAGGTCCCTAAAGAGAGTGTACAGATCAAAAATGTACTATCTGAAGGTCTGCATCTCTGCAAAAGAGCTGTCACACCACTACGCTTCATGTTCGTCCAAGTTGTGGTCCCGGCCACATTCTCTCTGTCCTTAACTCTTAGCCAAATGTTACTCTCCCTGTGACGTGTTCCTGGATCCACCAGCACGCAGCTGACCACCCCTTACCATGCTCGTGTCTCAGAACTCCTGAAATACACTGCGCTCTTCTTGCAGACTTGGGCTTTGTGCTTCACCACAGACACCTGAAAAGGGTGATCATATCTTTCATCTCCAGGGAGCTCGCTATTGACACGTCACCCACACACCGTGGTTGCTTCATGATGGCTTGTTGTGGAAGCTCGGGTTATTTGTACATTTTCTGATTAAATCATTTGTGGAGGATTTCTGGCAGCTATCGAACTGAAGTATCAGAATATTTTGCATATATATACACATTCATATCAAAATATACATATTTAAACATGCATATATGGACATACATATACACATATATAAATATATACACATTATACCTTGTGACATATATACAGATATAAGTTATTTTAGGGAAAATAGTCCTATTTTATTTTAAGCATAATTATTGGATTTTCAGTGGAAAATAGAAGCGTATCAAAATGTACATATATATAAATATATGATATGGGTGTATATTTATATATGTATATATGCACATATATTTCTATATGTATGTATATTTCTATATGTATGTATATTTATATATGTACATGTAGTTATATGCATATATATTTATATAAATATATATACATAAGCATATGTTAATACTGCGTATATATGTACATATTGATATGCTTCTATTTTCCTTTGACAATCCAATAATTATGTTTAAAGTAAAACGGGAATTTTTTCCCGTAAAATAACTCCCCCACCAGTTTCTGATTTTTTTTAATAACAATAAATTGGTAGTAAAATCTCTGTTGTTGATTGATCTGGTAATCGACATTCTCAACTTCCTGAGGAGGAAATATACATGTTCTTTCTTCACAGATGTTTTAAACATTGTGATGATCAATGAAGTATGGACACAGAAAGAGTTAGCAACCTAAAACTGCTGATGTTAACAAAATCGAAATTTTGAAACAAATTTACATTTTAAAACCTAAATTTTTAAAATAGAAAATAATGCTTGCCCTGATTATTTTAATGGAAGTACATAGTTTTAAGATGGGGGAAGAATAGTTCAAATCAGGAGTTTACCACCAACAGTTTAAGGTAATTGAACATATAGGCTAAATTCTATTTTTCGGTTGCCATAGTGGAAAGATAAAGTAGTTAATAGTCTGATTTGATTTTTCCCTGACTTCATGCACATCTGTGCTGCCTGTGCGATGGAGAATCCAAAGGTTCAATGCTTTTACATACGTAGGAAAGAAAACTGATGCACAAATGAGCTTCATGGCAAGGAATTAAAACAAATTGTGTTGGTCTTTAGTAGAACTGGGCAAATGCTCTCCAAGGGCTATAGAATACTGGGGTTTTCCTTTCTCTGCTGTTGCTATTGCCTTTGGGCTGGACAGTGCCAAGATCATTTCCACAGGCTATGAAAGATCCAGTAGACAGAGGACGGGAAGCAGCAGGAGGGCACATAAGGTCACAGAAAACCCTTTGGGGGAAAAAAACACACTCCACACATTTAGGATGCCACATGCATTTGAATCAGCTGTAAAGGGCTGATGTTCTCAACATAGTATGCTGAATAATCAATAGAAAAAACTAAGCTAAAATAAAATCATAAAATCTCCCCAATGAACAACACAGAGCAGTTCTATGCAGGGCTGATAATAAATAGATGAAAACATGGTGTTTATTTCTCATGCCTAGTAAGAAGTGTGCTTTAAGTAATGAAACAGGCATTTTTATGATAAAATTGTTTTTTTTTTAAAGATGACACTGAATGACTAAAAGGCAGGTCAACAAGACAGTTTTATACAATGATGTTGGCAATATTATTACTATGATTATTTAAAAAAAATTGTCATTGTGAACCAATGATGTTAAAACTATAAACTTTGTCACAATAATTCCATTTCATGGACTCTATTTTAATGAAATATCAAAATTGTAGAGTAAGGAGTGTTTGCCAAGATTCTCATATGGAAAGTTAAAATAGGGAAAGAGGAAACATCAGGGCTTTCCAATATGAGATGAACCTTCAAAGATGCTCTCATTATGGAATCTGTGCAGATACAGAATAATCTTTTAAAGACAAATAATGACACGAGAAAAGAATCCCAATATTATCTTGAATAAAACAAACTACTCAAATGTGTATGCATGTATATCTTGCTGTTAGTTTTAAAAATACAGAAATACAAATGAATGCTAAAAAAATAAGACAAAATATTTGTGATTTCCTTTTTTTGTTGTTTCTCCCTATTTTACATTTTTGAATTTCATATTCCATATTTTGTACCAGAAAATAACCAAAAGAACCATATATTTTCTTATACAAAAGTAAATAATGCCATAACAGAAATATTTATAATTTGATAGACCTCCAAAAGAAAAAAACTTACGCATCACCTAAAATATGTAAAATTTTAGCAACCTGATTTTTGGAGAGGAGAAAGTAAATATTCCTTAAATTCCACTGAGCATCCTTTCTCATTTTTGAAGACATTTTATAAAAATATTTCCCAAATGCGTGAAATGGCACCTGGAGAAGACAAATTTGCCAGCTTCAAAACACTCCACACAGTCACTCCAGTGCGTGAGACACTGTCTTGTTCTTAACCAGACGCAAAGCTATTGGGTAGAGATATTGATAAAATTCAGAAAATTATATGTTATGTCGTATTAAAAAAAATAAGAGTTACAGAGACCTGAGTTTTCCACATGGAAAAGAAATGATTAGAAAACTGAATTATTTTCATAAAATTATAAACTAAAAAAATTGAATGAATGACATAGAACACAAATAATATTATATTACTTTTTAAATTTTATGTAGTAATCAGGAAAGGATACTTGAACTTGGGGTCAATGCACAATTTCATTTTCTTTATCATGTTTTCTGAAGGGTTCACAGATCATTGAACTTTATTTATATAAGTGAATGCATTTAATATGAGGCAGAAAATATTAGAAAAAGAATGACCACTTATATTTAAGTTAAATAGTTATCATGGACACAAAAAAGAATAGATTTACTCATTGAAACAGTATAACTTCTGTACAATACATTCAAAACATTGCTATACTTTTAAGCAAGAGCTTATCAGTCTCATATCTACTTTTCAATCAGTAAATTCACTTTAAAAACAAAATGAACTGATTGATTAAAACAAAAGGACTCAGAGTCTGAATGTCCCTTCTCTTACGCTTGGACTGTGTGCTTCAGGGGAAACCCAAAGACTGAATACATTTTTCTTTTTATCACATCCAGTTTTGCAGGTTGCTTTTATTCCTTTGTGCAGCCTGGAAATTGAATCCAGGTCATTTGGTTTGAGAAGCCAGTCAATAAGGCAAAAGGGAGATCTGCTATTATATGCAAAAGTCATTCAAATCCACCCAAGATTCAAACCATCTAGACAAAGATGTCTTTTCCTGTTTCAGACTTCCCTCCTTCAATACGCTGTTAATTATAACTTGAGTTAGGGAGATCCCTATGGCACAGTAGCACTGACACAAGATGTCTGAGAGTATAGAGTTGGTTACCTGGAAGTTTATCTATGGACCCGTTAGAGCAACACAGGTCAAGACTCCCTGTACTTAACATATATTCATATCTGAAAGTAATAAGCTTTTGCCCTAACATCATTAATATCTGTCTGTGAAACTGATCTATTACTGTAGCGCTTGACACTTGAATCCAAGAGGAGGGAGAAAACTAAACTCATTACTGCGTCCTTTCGTTGTGTTCCGAATTAGTCACTCAGATCTTCCTATCTTTCAGGTACAAAACAGGATATTACAGACTTACCTCGTCCTTTCTCCACACCATAAATCAGCTATTTTCCCCAAGAGGCTTGAATTCCTTTTAATAACACCAACAATCAGAAATCAAGATTTGAGTACTAATTGTTTGATTTCTACTGTGGTGTCATTGCTTCTAGTCCTTTCTATTGAACTGAGTTAAGGTATAGTCTATTTTAGAAATTATCAGTTTGTATTAACATTTTTATTTGAAAGTTAGCAGTACAGTATTTTTCCTAACTTATTTTCTTATCGTATTTTGTTTTCTCTTACACCGAAGGCCTTAGTTCCTAAGAACATCACCGTATCTATTCAAGTTGCAATTTGTGTTGTTATCAACATGAGTCATCATTTTATCAGTTTGACATAAAGTTAGATTCCTTGTTTGTTGTTGGTGGTAGCAATATTTGTGGGTTTTTATAAACTGATTTAATTTTATTAACATATAAAATGTTTATATTGTGTGAAAGTCAAAATTTAATAAAGACTTTTCCTTAGAAAAATTCCACCCAGCCCTATTTCACCCTAGTTTCTTCCACCTCCAACAGGTGTTGATGATCCTTTCATTTCTTTAAGCTAAGATTTTGTTAAAAAAAAAAAAAAGCAGGTTTGTATCTGCTCTTCTGAATATAATCTTAATCTCGGTTTTAATGAGATGCCTCATTTATTACAAGAAATTGCTTTGCTGAAGCACAGTGACAAGGGGCTGTTTGGAATCAGGAGCATCACTATTTCTTGAATAATTCCTGTTTCAGGAAAGAGGCGCTCAGGGAGCAAATAAGGATTAAACCATGTGTAGAATGTCTATTTTGTGTTGTTCTTCTTGTTTGTTAAGCTGGGTTTATCAATGTATGTTTTATGTGTTTTCAGTTATCTATATATTTTCTATGCAGCTCCATGCATCCTTTCTAGTGTACACTTCTGGCTTTAGCTATTTTACGGTCATCATTACCACAACGATGATATGGAACAGTTCTGTCACCTCAAAATTTTCCAGTGTGCCTCTGTGCTCACACTTTCTCCAAATCCACAGCCTCTCGCAGAGACTGAACTGATTTTTGTCCCTATAGTTTTGCCTTTTCCAGAATGTCATGTAGATGGGATCATATTGCATGTAGACTTCTGAGTCTGGCTTCCATCGCCCTGAATAAAGCACTGGTCCCTGTGTGACATCAGGTCACTGGGTGCATTAGTAGTTTTTTTTTTTAATTGTTGAATAATATTCTAATGTATGGATACACCAAAATCTGTTTATCTTTTCACCAGTTCATGGACATTTGTGTTGTTTCCAGTTTCATACACTTATGAATAAACTTGTAAACATTCACATACAAGTTTTTGTGTGCACGTAAGATTTTGTTTCTTTTGAGTAAACAGCTAGGAGTGGGATTGCTGACTCAAGTGCTAAGGATAGGCTAAACTTTATCAGAAACTACCAAGCTGTCTTCAAAAAGTCTGTACCATTTTGCACCCCAACAACCATGAATGAGAATTCCAATTGTTCTGCATCCTCACCAGTACTTGGCAATGTCTGGTTGATGTTTTTGGTTTTTGATGTTGTTGTTGTTTTGAAACGTTAGAATATGTGTGTAGTGGTACCTCATCTGATTTTATTTTGCATTCCTTAGTCACTAATAATTTTGAGTATCTTTTCATGCGCTTATTTGCTATACATATATCTCCTTTGGTGATGTGTATATTCAAATCTTTTATCCATTGATTATTATTAATTGGGTGATTTGTTGTCTTTTTATTAAATTTTGAGGGTTCTTATATATTTAAGATTGAAGTCCTTCACCAGATATATGTTTTGCAAATATCTTCCTACTTCAAAGACTTAACCATATGAACTGGCCTGGGGGAATGGCCAAGTGAGAAATGTCTTAAAAGAGTGGGCAAGAAAGAGTTGCCAGGGAACCTGAAAGCCATTCTTTTCTTTTCTTATAAACATACTACGGCCAGACTTCCTGGTGAATGCCCTGATGGCATTTGCTAGTGGAGAACCTCTTATCTGTAGAATGATATGATCAAGATTGCCTATGGTAAATACCTGGAATCAATGGATTCATGGGATATGGATTTAGGGAAAATATCTCATGACCTATGTAACTATGAGACTATAAGATGAAGCTGTAACTATAATGGAAATATTCACTTGAATGAATGGAAATCTGTAAAACTTGACTAAGACAGATACAAGATATGCATTTTCATTTTGTTTGTAAGGAGAAATTTTTGGAAAACATCTGTTGAGCCTCTATAACCATGATAGAATTTCATGCATTAGAAATTTGCAAATGAAGAAAAGTACTTTTGATAAAGACATCTCCCAAGAATACCCAAAGAAGGATCCATTGTTAGAGGGCATTGCAGTAGCTCTAAATATCAAGCCCGTCCTCCTTGCAGATGTGGTAAAACCGCATGGAGATGAAGGCATCCTCTTACTAACCTGGAAATTTTTTTCTCTTACTCTTTCAGTTTATACCTATACTTATTGATTTACAAAGTTAGAACAAATAAAGAAGCTGTGAAGTTTACCTTTAATTGCACATTGATTTTGAAACTGCCCCTGGTGTTCATGCATTAATCTAAATTACCTTGCATCTGTGTTTCCTGGGTGAAGAAACGCTTTACCTTATGGTATCAAACATGTTGAGAAAAGAAAGCAGAGTCATTAGACATACTCAGGTTAACAAATGAGCTCAGTCTAAATTATAGATCTGTAAGAGTTATTTTTTTCTAAGGATTAACAATTATTCCTTATACTCCAATTGTATGTAACAGGATCTCCCTGTCATCACTACTTGATTATATTTATTGACAGATGTATACAACCACACACACATGCACAAGTATTATTTTTTTATATATAGCTTATGCATGTAATTATAAATATATACACATATGTATGAGTTCACAGTCATGTGTTGCTTAACTATGGGGACATGTTCTGAGAAATGCATCATTAGGCAATTTCGTCATTGTGTGAACATCATGGAGTGTACTTACACAAACCTAGATGGGATAGCCTACTATACAACTAAGCTATATGGTACTAATCTTATGGGAGACGATTGTATATGTGGCCCCTCATGGACCGAAACATCATAATGCGGTGCATGGCTGTATACGAATATGTATACGTATATGAACGTATGTTAATATACATGTGTATACTTTTTTGTAAATAATAAACACATATGCATAACTATTAATATGTGTTCACAAAAAAGTTCTATATATATATTCCAGTATATATATTTCTGATATATGTATGTGTGTGTGTATATATATGTTCTAATATATAAATATTAGAAGTCCAGGACTTCAACCCAAATGAGAATCTAAATGTCTAGAAAAGAGTGTAAGAAAGCAATAATCTCAGTTCTACTTTAATAATACCAGTATTATTACCACAAGTCTATATAACACATGCCTATAAATATTATATACCACATGTCTATAAATAAATTATTTACAGATTAACGTCATCCTAAAATATTGGGTATCATATGAGTAGAACTTAGAGCAGAAGCCAGTATCAGAGAAAAATCCATAATGTTTGGAATGTTAAGAGACAAAAAATAAAAAGTAAACCAACCAAAGATGGAGCTTTTGTAGAATAAATTATGTTCCTGATGTGAACACACTCGGGAGGTACTGGTTTTATATTAGGCACGTAGATTGCTCCTAAGAAACAAAGAACACACAGCAGCAGTGAAGACTAACAAGACTAACGACCGTTAAAAATGATCCCCTGTCATTACTTTGAAGAGCAGATCTAAGCACCAAAACCCCCAGGGCCGTCATCCACCACAATTACTCTCCATGCCCCCAAAGAGTAGGAATAAAACAAACAAGCGCCCTCATTAAATATGGACAAGGCTCTGGATCTCTAGGGGCTTGATTTACTAAAACAGGAGGAAAAACTCTGAAGTTATTTGACGAAAACAAAAACATCAAGCATGTTCATCTGTCTCATGTGCCACTGCCTAATTTATAACTCTTGAAACCAAAAGGACAAACCTATTTTTCTTCCTATTCTGCAGTCTCCTGTGAGAGAGGCCTCACTAATCCTGTCAAAGAATCAAACATTTTGCCAAAGTCATAGGGAGCCGCCACCTAGCATTCCGAACTGTTGTTACCGCCCCCAACTTCCTTTGGCTGAGGGGTACATCTTATCCTGCTTTCTTCCTGCTTGTGGTTTAGAGCTACGGAACGAAACTGGCAAAAACCCACACCGGAAGTGTGCAAACCAGGAATGTCCAAGCCGCACCTATTTGTGCAACACAATTCCAAGACAACATAGGCAGAAGGCAATTTTTTGTTTCCAAGGATGTAGATAGCATCATTTCTTTCCATTTAGAATATAATTAAATTGCCTTTGGATCAAAATATGTTTCTATCATGCTTCTTGTTGAGTCTCTTAGCGACAGAGTCTGATGAAACATCCAAAACGTAAGGTATTAAGATATTTGTTATGATACCTATTAAAGATGCAACCTCCTTTTGCACTGGTGAAACAAATGTGCACAAATGTACTTTGCATAACAATTTACATCCACAGATAAGCTTCAATAATCAGAGCGCATGCCGTAAATTAAATGCTCCATGCTCTGTCAACGTAATTGGTTTGCCATTTTGCAAGGTGGCTCGGGGCTATTAGTTCCCAAATGACTCAAAGGTTATTTTTATACATGATAGCAAGTTACCAGGTGCAAATGTTCTTGTGTTTGCTTATACCTGCTCAGAGTTGAAATACTTAATTTGCAAGTTAGCAAGTGAATTTTATACTTATATGTGGAATAAAAACTCTTGCAAAGGTGCTTATACAAGAGTTTATAAGGGCAGTATTTAAAGCATTCCTCTTCGTGCTGTGCCCTTCAAAAAAGAAATGTGTTATAGGTGGCCTACTTATTCTTTAATGGTTGGGTTGGATAAGCTGGGAGCATCTGTAAAGTTCATTCTGGAAAAAATGCTATGGAAAAGATGTTTTGTTGCAATTAGGAGCCATGGTTTGGCTTAATAAAACCAAGATTAGAAATACATTTTCTTTGACCTATCGTATGATTCATATTTGTTAAGACTGTAATAGTTTGAATCATGAAACTGCCATTCTTATAGGTTAAACATGACAATTCCATGTGGTTCACGTGGATAACTAATGCTAAAACATATTCCGAGGTTTGTGGGGTTGGGCAAAGCCCCCCTCCAAGTAGCTGGACACCTGTGATTGATGTTATAAAATTTTAATCAGGGTTATAGGGCATTTTCAGATTCTGTTATGCCTTTCTCCTAGAAAAGAACAAAGGAAACATCGGGAAAAGAGATGACTTACTGCTTTTTACAAAAATTAAGCCAGGTTATTGGAAGGATTCATATGACAATTATAAAACTTTTTATTTTACAAAAATACCAGGGATATTAATGTGAACAGGGTTTATGACTCAAGGCCACCATCAGCACTTCCTTGCATGAAAAAGAAAAACAATGCAATATGATAAAAGCTGAATTTTAAAATTAAAAAAATTATGATTATATAAAATTGTATTTTTTGGTAAATTTGTAACTAATAAGTATCTGAAACAATATTGCATATGAAAAATAAAATCAGTCTTCTAACTGGGAGCATCTATGCTCTTAGATATATGCCTTGAATGAATTTGTCAGGGTAGGGAAAAATAAGAATTAAGGCAAGGACTGAATTTAAAGGTGTTTATAGAGCATAAATGAACAGTTGTCTTAGTAGTGTATTGTTTTGGGCAGTTTATGTCTAAACTATAATTTTTTTATGGAAACAGGTGTGGAGAATCAAGAAGACCCCTTTCAATGTGTTTGTGCTTGAATTTATAATTATGACTGTTGACCTCAGATTTGTTTTTTCTTAATGTTGCCCAAAGGCCAGGTTTAGGTTTCGATGCCTGGATAGAATTCACTTCTGATGTCAAAATACTGGGTTTAAACCTTTTTCACAAGAATACCAGATGCATCCACATGAAGTGTGAAACTATTTTAGCTTTATTCCCCATATTTGTAAAATGGGGATGTCACAAACTTACCTGATGGGATTGTTGGAAGGATTAAAAGTAAATTCAGAAGACAAAGTGTCTGGCATATAGCAGTTTTTCATTAAATGCTACCTCGTTTCCCTCTCTGTCTGCTTCAAGAAAATAGACTACATGCTTAATACTGTCCAAACATGTAGCTGGTCACAATAGTAAACCATCATGAGAAGGCGAGTGGATGCCTAGCATCTCATTGCAACTTTTAGAAAACAAGCTGACACACCTACTTGTAAACTCCACTGCTTGATCACTATCAGCTTGTTTTCACTTGAAAAGTAGCACATTGTAAGTTAACACTAGGATGTGACTCCACAATAAAAAAATTAAATGTAGTGATGGGGCAAATGGCACCTCCCTAAGGACTTTCTCCAGAAAAGGGGCCATCAACGTGTATGTGCCCTGAGCAGTTACTGGGCCATCATGGGGGTCACATTTGGAACTGATCAGACCGGCTTGAGTCACCAGGGACACCTGGGGAATGATCAATACCTCAGAGTAATGTTGCAATATAACAAAAGCAAAAATAAACACATAGAATTACTCACACGAAAAAGCTTTTGCAAGGACAGGAAACTATCAACAAAATGAAAAGGTGACCAAGGAATGGGAGAAAATATTTGCAAACCATATATCTAATATGGGTTAATATCTAAAATAAGGAACTCATATGACTCAACAGCAAAAAAACCAAATGACACGGTTTAAAAAATGGGCAAAGGACCTGAATAGACATTTCTCCAAAGAAGATACATAGATGGCCAACTAGTGCATGAGAACATCACTAGTCACCAGGGAAATACCAGCCAAAACCACAAGGGGATATCACCTCCAACCTGTTAGGATAAATATTATTTAAAAAAAGGTAAGTGTTGGTGAGGACGCGGAGAAGAGGAAACCCTTGTGCTCTGTTGGGAATGTAAATTGATCCAGCCACTACGGAAAACAGTGTGGAGGTTCCTCAGAAAACTAAATATAGAACTCATAAATGATCCAGCAATTCCACTTCTGGGTATCTATTCAAAGGAAATGAAATCAATCTCTAGGAGAATTATCTGCACTCCCATATTTACTGCAGCATTATTTTCAATAACCAAGACGTGGAGCAACCTGAGTGTCCATCAACAGATGAATGGATACAGAACACACGGCATGTATGTATGTGTGTATAGAATATAATTCAGCCTTAAAAAAGAAGGAAATCTTGCAGTTTTCAACAACATGGATAGACACGAAGGACATTATGCTAACTAAAGTAAACCAGACACAAAAAGACACTGTATGCTCTCACTTATATGTGGAATCTAAAATAATCAAACTCATAGAAGCGGAGGGTAGAGTGGTGGTTGCAAGGGGCTGGGGGAGAGAGGAAATGATCAAAGGTTACAAAGTTTCAGTTTGCAAGATGAATAAGTTCTGGAGATCCACTATTAAGCAAAAAAACAAAAACAACATATGCCGATGTGTAGTTTGTCAAATATTTATTAGGTCTGAGGTTTTAAAAAGGTTTTATCCTAGCTCGAATCCACACTCAGGTATAAAAACAAAGAGGGGGAAATGAATTCTAAATTGATGGGAAAAAATGTGCCATCATTAAAACTCTCAGTATTTCTTCATACGTCACATGATTCCATTTTAATTTCAATCCAGTTGATTTCCAAGCCACAAGCCTGGCCTCCAGTGGAAGGGATGGCAGATGGCTTTTACTAAAGTGTAATATAGCAGGTTTTGTAATTAAACCTGCTGAGCCACTGCTGCCTTAGGATGCAGACATCATTTGACACATTTGTGGGATGAATTCCAAAGTGATAACTTCTCCCAAACATTTTTGTGCGTCATCGGGAAGGACAGTGGTTTTCTCACCCCATGTAAGCACCAGCCAGTGATATTGTCACAACAGGACTTGCAGATCCCCGCTAGCTGTGTGAACTTTTATATAAGACTCTGCTGTATGACTTATTGGTCTCTCAATCCTTGACCCTCTGTTCAGTAGCTCAGCACTTGGCAGTAAAAATTTTCCTTCAGGCTAGACAAACAGCATCTTGGTTTAAGATTTCTCTCTGCCTCCAACGTTTTAAAACCTATCATTTGGGCCACACTAGAGTGGAATTTGAACAGAATGCTAATGTAACTATTTTGCTTTTCACTCTCCTTGTGCGTTTACTCATGTTATATATTTGCAGAATAGCATAAATTCGAAGGTACGTATATGAGTGTATGTGTTTCTAATTGTCTTTAAATTAATTAAAAATAATTAATTAAAAAGAATTTTAAACATACCCCCAAATTCTTAAATCACAGAAGAGACCTAATTTGCATTAAATAGTGAAAGGTTTGCATCCCCCATACATCCTTAGGGAGAGCAGTTCAGTTTTTACATTGTCAGCATGACTTGGTTCTGTCTTCAGTGGGTTCACATATTCAGAGTAGTTAGATGTGTAGTTTTTTTTCTTGAAATTGAAGGTCATATTTTGCACAGTTATAAATTCATCCTGTTTCCTTGACCTGTGTGATGTTTCCTCCTGGAAGAGTCCTGGTGCTTGTCCTCCTGGGTCAAGCTGTGATCCGATTTAAATCATGTGTCTGGAGGCAGGAGGCCCTCTCGGGGTGGGCCGTGATGAGAATGGGATTTCCTTAGCGAAGCAACTGCTCAAGTGTGGCCTGCAGGGTCTGCAGGTGAGAAGGATCGGTTTCTCATGTGGAAAGGGTGGGCAGTGGGGAGGATCACTTGTGGTTCAGTTGGCTTTGGGAGTTCAGGGACTCAGAGTCATCTGAGTCCAATTACATTTCCTAATCCAATTCCTTGAGTCCCACGGCTCCTGACTGCAACTGCTGTATCCATGGCCACTCTGCCCAGCTAGCTCTGAGCCAACAAAAATGAAAATACTTGGCACCATGCCCCGCGATACTCACAGAGCCAAGGATTGTACTTCGGAATGCTGAGGCATGGGAAACAAACGAAAAAAATCCTCTGTGTTTTGAGTTTTCCAGTGAGAAACAGCAGAAGCAGTCTAACTTCTGCCTTCGGAAGACTGCATGCAAATGGCAGAGCCTGAATCACATGAAGTCCCAGAGACTCTACTCATAAGTGTATTCTCTGTAAACCAGATGATATAACAGAAAATGTTCACAGCTGCATTGTTTAAAAGAGCTTCAAGTGGAGTCGACCACTCCATCTGCCAAAAGTAGAATGCATCAATCCTCCGTGGTGTATTCCTAGACTAATATGTGTACTAGACAGCAGAGAAAGTGAGCGAACTACAAGGCGCTTGCAACACCTGAATGGATCTCAATACTCGATAGAAAGAAGCCAGAGATGAAAGGATACATATGCTACATGCCCATTTTTATGAAGTGCAACATTTGTGTTTTTAGGCATAAAAGTTTAGAAAAGAACAAGGAAGCAATTGTTCCAAAATTCAGGATAGAGCTTACCTCCAGGGGAGATGGAAAAAGCGCTGGGGAGGGCTGGGTGTGCTGTTTCTTGACAGCCTGGTGGTGCTGTGCTTTGCCTCATTCAGAAAGCTCTTCGTTTATTTTTAAGCCCTTTTTATGAATGCATGTCTTATGTCATTTAAAAGTTTACAAAGAGAGAAAAAAGGATCTGAATTGCATACATAATCTTTATCTGCAGGAGAAATGGAGATAGAACATTTTCTGGATTCGACAATGCAGGGGGATGCAGCAAAGGGGTTTGAAATGAATGTTAAGTGCAAGATCATCATCCTCCACCTTCACCGCCACCATCATCAGGGACTAAATTCGTTTTCTTCCCTTTTGCAAAGTTCCATCACCACTCACTTCTTGAAGAGGAGTGGATCGGGTACAGTTGACAATTTGATCGATAGCTCAGAGTTAAAACTGCAGGGCAACTCTTTGCATTTTGCTTGTCCTTTCCCTTATTTTGTGTGCATTATCAATATTAAATATGTATGTTTATCTTGATCTATGACTTATCTGTCTTTCCATCTATGCATCCATCCATCCATTCATTCATCGATCTATTGATCTAGATAAAAGATAGATAGATAAATGATAGGGAGATAGATGATAGAATAGATAGAATAGATAGATGATAGATAAATAAACAGCAAATAAAATATTCTTTTGCTTTGAAACTTTTAGCATTTAGTGGAATTTATTTCTCAGTTCATGGCTTGACATCACCATCCTTAATCAATGGAAGGTTCATTTCTCCTGTTTTATTGATTTTTTGTCCCTTTCTCCCATAACCCAGTCTCCTTCTACTCCATTCACCCTCCCAATAGCATCTAGCTATTGAAATTCATGTATCCGTTTTTTAAATTTCTCCTTGCAGGTCTGTACTATTTACCCTCTGCTAGAAATCCTCTTTCTTCTCCAACTTTGAGTAACATCCATCCATCATCTTTCAGATCTCAAATTATTCCTCGCCTCAGTGGATTTTTCCATATCTACTCTACCAGAACACTTATTAGCCCTCTATCATTCTCAAAGAATCCACTTTTTCTTTCCTTGGGGGCAGTAAGATATTAAATATTTATATTTTCATTCCCTCATTTAAAGATGTTTTAGGTAGTAAGCTTTTTAGGCTCAGGAAATTTTTGTTGGAGGACAGGAAGGAAAAAATTGTCAATAAATCAATTCCCTTTTTAATGTTTGTGTTTCTAAAATGAACAGATAATCCTGGGTAATTATGCCATGCGTCATCGAGAGAGTAATAATTCTGAAGGATGCACGAACTGAGAGGGAGGGACATTACTCAAACCTACAAGAGTTTTGTAGAGCCTTGAAGAGATATCAGAGGTGTGGTCTGTTGGTTTCGCAAGCAAAGAAGGTACCTGTGCCGTCATTCCTAAATCTGAAATAGCTGCATGATTCTCCCTTGGCAAATGTCTCTGGATTCTATACACAACATGGAAGCAGATTAGCTCCTAAGAACTGAAGACCCACATGGCTGACAAAATGAACAACAGAGAAACAACTCCAGACACATGGCACATCCTTGGTAAATGTCAAAGAGACTGAGTTTAATTTGTCACCGGCTTGTTGAAATGGGCTCTCAGAGTTATGACGTCAGTTGACCTGCAAAGACAAGGAAATCCTCTATCTCCTCTTCAGTTTAGATGGGACTAAATTGTATGAGAAATCATACCTACTGGCATTCAAGGTTTTATTATACTTCCTGTATGCTGATGGATGCTCTCTCTCTCATCTATATGCTTTGTAAGGACAACAAACCCATCTATGTATCATTGCAGTATTGGTAGCACAGGTTCCATCAAAACATATACACTGAGTGTTTGTTGATTGGATGGATTTGTAGGGGGCATATGCCTTCAGAAACTAGTGTGTATGCTAATAATTAGGCAGCGCAGGTAGTCTGAATTCTAATGCAATGAAATTTAAAGGGTCCTGTAAGCCCACATTCCTCAGAGCCATTAATCTATTACGACTCTTAGGTGCAATGAGTCTCATGGTTGGCATAAACACTGAGTTTGCAGTTGGTGTTTGACAAATCCAGTGGGGTCCTTCTACATTAGCCACCTTAATTCTTTCCCAGAAGCCATAATTATTACCTAAATAGCATTGTAGTTCTTCAGCATCGCTATCATCTACCCAAAGTTACTCTCATTGTAACTTTGGAAAATGCCAAAATGTACTGTGTAGTTATTTGACTCTTGGAAATAATCTGTGGTTACATCTCATAATCAAGACTGTGTTTATTAATACTACTGGATTCTTCAGACTGTAAATAACTGTATTTGTTTGCTGGGCTGCCAAAACAAAAACCACAGATGCAGTGGCTTAAACAATGGACATTTTTTTCTTTTTTTAAATTTTTTTAAAGATTTTATTTTTTTCCTTTTTCTCCCCAAAGCCCCCCAGTACATAGTTGTATATTCTTAGTTGTGGGTCCTTCTAGTTGTGGCGTGTGGGACGCTGTCTCAGCGTGGTTTGATGAGCAGTGCCATGTCCGCGCCCAGGATTCGAACCAACGAAACACAGGGCCACCTGCAGCGGAGCGCACGAACTTAACCACTCGGCCACAGGGTCAGCCCCTGGACATTTATTTTTCACCTTCTGTCATAATATAGTCTGAAGAGATATGACCCACCTGGATACCCCACAGAACATCACATGGACTCATTACCCTGCTGGACATCATGCTAATAGGAAGAGCTTTAGGTCATGGTAGGATGCAAGCTCCAGAGAGTGGGAGATAAATCCTAGGAAGACTTAGATATATCAGATCTTTAGCCTACTGTTGCTACATTCCAATCTTTTTTTTTTCTACCACCAACTATAAACTCCAATTAGCATCAGAAGACTATAAAACCTAATTCCCTTTTAAATTATCTCCATTGTAAGATTTTCATTAAGTGCAAGAACTGGCAGACTGAGCAAATAGCACTTAAAAGTCTCCCATGCTTTTCAAAAGTGAATTCTAAAATTACTTGAAAGAAAAGCTGGTAATTTCAGAACTGATAGGAAAAGGGAGTAAAGACACCTTAGATCATTGAAGGGGGAGTGTGAGGCCATCTGCTCTTGGGTGCTGAGTATTTATTCCATGCTCATTCTAAGATATTTGTGAGTATTTAAAAGAAAATTAAAGTGAGGGGTGGGACTGTTGAGAATAAAGATATCTCTTTGGGCAGCAGCTGAAGAAAGATTTTGCATATGATTTTTCACAAAAGGCATTTTGTCAGCAGAAACAAACCAAGAAATAGTGGAGGTTTAGAAACACAAATCATATCTGTAGATGGTAAACAATAATCCAATTGTCTTGAATACATAACATGTGTCAGAGTAATACAAATCAGATGACGTAGGGCATCCTGTGCTGTGTGGACTTTATATACAGTAGGCTATGTTGTAGAGATACTCATACACAAACTCATACGTAAGATCATGCATTTTCTTTGAAATAAAGTTGAAAAGTAATCTTTTAAGATACATTTTTACTGCGATGTATCAGTTCCTTTTCAAGTTATATATGAAAACATGAGTCCACATAAGAACTTGTACAGGAATGTTCATAGCAGCATTTGTAACAGCGAAAAAATGGAAACAATCCAAATGTCCATCAATGGATGAATGGATAAACAAAATGTGGTATTCCATACAACCATAGAACATTATATGATCATAAAAATGAATGAAATAGTGCTACAGGATACAATACCGATGGATCTTGAAAACATCACGCTAAGTGAAAGAAACAAGTCACAAAAGAACACATGTTGTAGGATTCTATTTATATAAAATAGCCACAATAGGCAAGTCGACAGAGACAGAAAGTAGATTAGTGGTTGCCAGGGGCTGAGAGGAGGAAAGGAATGAGGACAGTTAACGAATACAAGATTTCTTTTTGGAGTAATGAAAATGGTCTAAAATTAATTGTGGTGATGGTTGCACACTCTGTGAACAATCTAAAACCACTGAATTTTAAATGGGTAAATTGTACGATATGTGAATTTAAAGCTGATTTTTTAAGATACATGCTTAGTATTTGTTTTTTTTAAAGAAAGATCATCAAACATTTTCTTTTTCCCCCATTTATTCTGTTTTCTCCCCTACTCCCCACACATACGAAGTGTGAAAAAGCCCAGGATCTCCATAGCAATAACTTTCTGAAATGCTAGGATATAACAACATCATTTTGTTTTTATTTGAGAAAATCGATTCCCTACTATATCTCCTTTAGGCCAAAATAATCCATGGAGAATCCCCATATATTGCTGAACTATATATTTTCATCTACCAAAAGTTCTTAATAGAACTTGAGTTCTTTTTTGAAAACCTTATTCCAAGTTATTTATATTGATGAGTTTATTCAATATAGTATTTTCTTGAAATACGTTTCAGAATTTCAGTATACTCAAAGGAGAAAACATTATAGAGTTTTTCAGTTTTGTCTCTTTGTGCTGCCAGTGGGAGACAAGACAAGTGGTGTGGGAGACAAATATTTGATTCATGTGGAAAGAAAAAAAAGGGAAAATGAAACAAGTAATGGGAAGCTTTATTTTCTATCAAAATACTCAAACTAAAATCAGTGAGGGTCTTAATTACCTGAGATGTAATGGAGACATGGCTTGTGTGGCTCATGGAACTCATTTGTTGAGAGCACATGCCCCTTCTGCAAGTGCCTTCCCATGCAGAGGCGTGGTGTAGCCCTATAAGCCAGTACTGGAAGTAGCAATCCTGTGGACAGGTGGTCCAGTATCCTAGACTCTTCCCAATGACCTCCATCTTTGCAGGAAGCATCAGCAGCCCCATGCTCATGTGACCCACCTTCCCAGTGTGTTCACACCTGAAACCATCCAATCTCACATCTCCCATCCATGCTCACTCCTGCTCCTGACCTCACCATACTGCCACCTCTGGAAACTCTTAATTTCTCCTTTTCAAATAGATCCCACTTGCATTGACTCATGTCTTATGCAACTTAGATTCCATTACCATCACTTATGTCACCATTTTGCTTATATATTCAAGACCACTTTTATTCCATTGCTCTTTAATTTTACTACCTTGGAGGAAAAATAATAATTTATACTCCTACTCACAAATGCACACACATACACACATCAATTTTTAATGTGAAAGCATCCTGGCATTATTGGAATTAGCCCCATTAGGTCTTGAAAAAAACATATTTGCATCTCTACTGGGATCCATTTGCTATTGTTTAGAAATCTTGCATCATTAATCATAATTGATTTTAACCTATAGGTGGTGGGATTCAATTATGCCAAATCCATAAAATAATACTTTCGAAGTTCTCCTTCTTTATATACAGTCTGAAGCCCCTTATGTAGCATTGAAAAAGGATGTTACGTTCCATCAAATTTATAGAAGAAGACATTTACACTTGGGCTTTCTTAAGAATCTCATTGATATCATCCTCAGTAATTACATGATAATAATTTAGATATCTCCTGTCATTATTTGAGAGATTTTTGTTTCCCAGAAAATCATTTCACCTAGATTTCTCAATTTATATAGCGTTCAACAGTGAATTAACTAACATATTATAAAACTTAGTTCCTTTCTGCTTTCTTCTATATTCTCTTTTCTAACACCTGCTTTTTTGTTACCATTTCTGCATTTTAATTCCCATCAACATTGTTCATACTTTTATATTCTCAAGCCGCTCTCCTTATATTCAGACCTGCATCAGTTGTCATGTTTTCAGTGATTTGTATGACTCTAAAGGTAAAATCAATGAGAATATCTGTACATCTGTATTATGATTCCTGTTTTAAACAGCAAAATCAATTATGTTGCCACAGCTGAATTTTTCATCTCTATAATCATCAGTGCTTCCACATCTGGCATCTGGGGCAACAACAGAAGTTCAAATGGCATCTCCTTTCATACATTCCACTTCATTTGAAAATACTTCACATATAGATGATGCATTTCCTGAATAGTTTACTTTTGTTTTCCAATTGCCGTCTTTTTCTTCATTTTCGTAGAAAACATGCAGGTATTTTCTAGAACATACTTTGTATTTTCCAGTTGTTTACAAATCTTCTTCCTGGTAATAGAACTGATTCTTCATCTTTAAAATGCTGACCTATTCTTCAACAGTAGACCAGTTGGTCCATGTTGAGATTGTCTCAGTCAGCTGGGGCTGCCATACCAAATCCCACAGACCGGGGGCCTAAACAACAGCATTTATTTCTCACAGTTCTGGAGGCTGGAAGTCCAAGATCAAGGTGCTGGCAGGGCTGGGTTCTGTTGGGAACTCTCTTCTGGTTTACAGATGGCCACTTTCTCATTGTATCCTCACATGATAGAGGGAGAGAGGCAGCAAGTTCTTTTGTGTCTCCATTTATAAGGACACAAATTCCATCATGGAGGCCCCACTCTCATGACCTAATCCACTCCCAAAGGCCCATCTCCAAATGCCCTCCCCCTGGGGGTTAGAGCTTCAACATCTGAATTGGAGAACACACACACATTGAGCCCATAACAGAGCCTATGAACACTTCTAAACCTTCATGATGCTTGCCTTTTTGAAATTATCATTCTGTGCCTTTACCATTTTCTGGGATTCTATTTTTGATCTTTACACTGAACTTCCCAAAAAAGGGCACTTCAAACTTAACTTGTGTCTTTTTCTCCTGTCATTCATCAGTCAACACATTTTCCTTCTTTAAGTAGCACTGAAAGCCTTTATCCACTGAGAAACATTCACCCCCACTCTTGTGTTATGAGTTTCAACTTTAAAAACTGCAGTCAGTTTTAAGGGAGATCTACGAGGGGAGGAAAGATAATTCCTTATCCAAAACTGACAGTCATCAACCGAAAGAAAGCTGGTTTCACTTTTAATATTTGACTTTTTTAATCTGACAATTAGAAAGGCTCTTTTGCCTTCAGCGAGGGTGTGTGTGCGCTTTACATTCCTTCCAAAACATAGAAGTTATATAATCTATGGTGAAAATTTAAAGTGGATATCAATATATTCAAAATTATTTCTTGACTTATTAAACTTTACATTGATTCCTATTCACAAAGATTTGGATATTAGAAAAATATTTATCATCCTACCTCCCCATCATCATTTCTGCCTCATTTTCATTATTTTATTATTTCTAGTTTTTCTAGAGATTCCTACAAACTCTTTAGTAATATCCATAAATCTTTATCATAATCTATCATCTTTAAAATATCCACTTACTTTCTCCATGAAAAGGAGGAACAAGATGAATTTCAGCTTCTACCTGCCAAAATCAAGAAGTCTCTCCTCATCCACTTTTACTCTCTATTAGTGTTATTACTGCCTTATTTTGCATTTGTATAACAAATAAATTATGCATGCCAATCACCCACCTCAATGCTTTTTAGTGTCAGTGACATGTTGAATATGGATTTCATATTCACTCACTTGACTGGCAGGATTTGGGTTCACTTGTCGTTTTTTTTAAGAAGGGCTCCTTTATGTTTCTCAATGTCTCCTATGTTTCAAAATATCTTTCTTTGACATTTACAGTTGAATGATGATGGTTCAAGGTAAGAAATGTTTGAATCTCTATTACTTGCCCCAGGGTCTGACGCATTGTTATCTTTTAGGTCATCATATCACTAATAAAAAATTGTGCATCAGTAACTCTTTATCAAACGATTATGAGTTATGCATATATTCAACTTGATTTCTGTACCAACACAGCTATCATTTTTGGCCTAATGTATTTTGAATTTTAGTTCTTTATTTCGAGTAGCTTAGGATTTAGAAGCCTAATTCCAGGTTTAACTTTACTTTTTTACATTTTTCGGCTCTGTTTTATATTGTTCCCAATATTAATTTCATCTTTATAACGGCATTACTTTTCTAGCAAATTTTGGCGTGTAGATGTGTGTGTGTGTTCCAGGCCTTTCTCCATCTGCTGTTGTGTCTCCACTCCTTCTCAGATCTGTTGCATTCTATCTATGAGAGTTTATTCCAAAGAGGACGCAATTTATTCATTTGTGTCATCCAGGAAGTAACTTGGGAAATATTATTTTACGTTCTGCCAAAATTATATTTCCTGCTGATTGTTTCTCACTTCCTCATACCAACTTGCTTCTTTACTTATTTCTCATGGTTTCTTCATTTTGAGTAGAATCTTGACTTCTGGGCTGGCTCTTTGCTGAAGAGCAATATGACAAGGAAGGAGAGGCATATCTTGGGTGAGCTGGTAGCCTCAGTGCGGGCATGCTGTCTCCGTGATCTTTCCCACCAACTGGCTCTGCAGTCTGGCCTCAGCCAGTGGTCTCTGCATCTCCTCTCAGTGTTTGGGTAGATATGGATCTTGGTGAAGTTCCGTATGGGCTGCCCTATGCATGTATGTTTGTGTGTTGGTAGGTGCCTTGTCTGATTGGCAGCAACGAAATGAATCACCTCACATGTCACTATTCTGCTCAGATACCATGAAACTCCTCATTTTCGAGATGGTAAATCTAAGCACCTTATTTCACATCTTCCTTTCCTGACACTGTTAGTGTGTCTCTATGAATCCTCCTAAGCATTTCTCGTTCTCTGGAGCTTGCTGTTCCAAGGTGGGAGTCCATTCTCCAAAACTTGGGGCCATTCTCCCTAAAACCATGAGACAGTGTGACAGGGCTTGAGGTTGGGGCTACAAAAGCTCATCCTATGATGATACTAGAAGGAATTGTCTTCGATCCAAGGTAGGCTGGATTGGAAAACATTTCCTGCAAAAAGTCATGGCTAAACTGAATAAGAAAGAAGTTATAATACCTCACCCAAGGCTTTATTTTTATAATGCAAAACAAAATCAAATTAGAATTAGGACAGGATATAATCTAATACAGAAAATGAGAGAAAATCAAGAACCATTGAATAGAATATTCAACATTCCCTCTGGGAAAACGAAATGGAGATTTTCCTGAGGAAATGCAGGGAAAGAGTGCTCATTTAAGAGTGTTCTTCCAGAGAACTTGCCTGTGGCTGCTGGTGGGCCCTGCTAGTCTTCCGCACCACCTCCATTCTTCACTCTTCCCAGCCTGTCTCAGAGGACGGCCCCTCTTGTTCATGATGCATGGGAAAGAATAGTCCAGGATGGTCCACAGAGAGTGCTTCAAGGCACTGTGTTGATGGAGCCCGCTTTAAACAAGGCACCGCAGACCACAGGTGAGACTTTGTCTCCTTCCCGGTCTCATTCCTATTTCTGCCAGGGCCGAAAAAAGAACCCCAGGTATTTTTGGTCAATGTCGGCATACCCTGAATTCAGACAGACCGCAGACTTGCACAGTGGGAGTGATTACAACTTTCATTTAACAACCTGCCTTTTCCATGCCCGACTATTTCAAAGAAGGAATTGTTCCTGGGGGAACGTCGTACCAGAGCAGAACATAAAGAATATCTGTAGGAAATATTGAAGGTGGCAACACACTATTTTATCCAGTCCACGAACGCATGGCAGGGTCCAGTGCCTTCCCTGTCTATCCATCTTGTGATTAGATTTTCAAGATCAGTGGCAAGCATCCTGGGAAATAATACTATGCTACAAATCATGCTCTCTCTGCCTTTTCAGCATTCTCTAGAGTGGCAAAGAGCTTGGAGGACTCTTTCAATCACTCTTGTTTCACGTTGTGTCTCAATTTTATATCTTGAATGATTTTAGGGGGAAAAAAGGTGGTAAAAAGTTACAAGTTACAAAATAATAATAACACTTTCAGTTAAAGTAACATACATTGGAGTTAAGATGCCATCCTGTATTTTAATGAAATACTACAACTCAGAAAAGGAACCACTTATTGTCATTTGCCAAAAGGTTATTGGACACTACAATACCAATCTTCTGCTTTCTCTACTGCACGTGCTTCTGTGTTCACACCTACCACGTATTTAATAGGTGAATGGCTATGGATTTTGGCATAATCCACGCAGCTGACAAAAGTGTTTCATAAAACATTTGTAAACTTTGTTCTTATTAGTGGTCTCACCTACTCACTGCTAATTTTCTCTGAAATCTCTCTTATTCTGGGAATAAGTAAAATCAATTCCTGTTTACATAAAATAGTGGAAAAATCCCCAGCCATTTAATTCAGAAATATATTCATAGGAACATTTGTGTTTAAACGTTCAAATGTCACTTTACCAAAATTGAAAAATGCGTGTGTACACACATACACATATAGTGGTGATAGATTGTAAACTATTAAAACTTAAAATAATTATTCTGGAGGAAAAATTAGCCCTGCTGATGTTGGGAGCCAAGGTTCTCATAGTGGAAGAAGAAATCCACATGAATGAACCTGAGGTCCCTGTAGGGGTGACTTGGAATTGAAGGCATCATTGTGATTTCAAAATTACACATATGCAAGTACGTGCGCTGTTATACATGCATGTATATTTATAAGTGTGTATTGTGTAAGCCCAGGCACGTGTACTTCAATGAATACATAGATATATTTCCTACGTCCGTCCACTGAAATAGGCAAGAAACGAAGACACCCAGTAGCAATGAGCATACTTTGCAGCCAGATATTAGCTTCTGATATCAATCTCCATGAAAGGAATTGAGTCTTGTAGATGTGGCTGATTTCAGTGTTGGGCTGGGTACATATAAGGTGAACTTGGAATATCCTCGAATACTAAAAAGTAGGAAAGTGCTCAAAAATATTAGAAGAACTTATCAGAAGGATATGGAAGCTATAACAAAGGAGCTCCCATTCTGGGAAACTTTGAGCACCAAATAAATTAAGTACGGTAATAGATTATACATATTTGAAAAAGTAGCAATGCATAAGTCCATAATGAACATCTATTTATTTATATATCTCCATGTATAAGGCATGCATAGATATATATAATATATACAAATATATATACCGTAATGAGTCCATTAACTACAGTGGATGTGTCATTAGGCGAGATTTTGTCACTGTGTGAACATCATAAAGTGTGTTTACACAAACCTATGTGGTATAACCTATTACACACCTAGGCTATCTGGACTAATCTTATGGGACCACCGTCACATATGCGGCCCATTGTTGAGCAAAACATTGTTATTTGGTACATGATGAAAAAGGGACTCTTTTCAATAAATGCCCAATCCTGACTGGTAAATATGGAACAAGTTCTGTAGTTAGAGAAATATATATGTAATTTTGCAACCATCATGTACAGATTGGACTGGGCAAGAACTATCAAATCTTGCTAAATATAGGGGGAAATCTTAAGAGAAACAGAATATTTACATGGTCTTAAGGTTTCTCCCAGAGAGCTTTCTGTTTCTAAGGAAAACAGTAGTTATTCGAACAACACCTTGACTGGGGGATCAGTATCAGCATCGACGATGGGTGAGTGATGTTCCTCCAGATGTGAGGCACAGAAGGACGCGGCATGGCCTGTGGAGCATCCCAGGTGAGATTATAGAACCTGAATCTACTCAGGAGGAGGCCAGAAGACAAACAAACAAATATCAAGCAAACAGGGGAATAAAAATCATACTATTACTTCCGTTAGCCTCAAAAGATAGCAACTATTTGGGGATGCATTTTCCACAAAGTACATGCAAGACCTATATTTAAAAAAAATCTACAAAACACTGATGAGAGAAGTTAGTAAAGATATAAACACTGAATTGTGCTGTTGCTATTTCCAGCAGTAGGTTCTTTACACCAAAATGCAACAACAAAGCCAGATATTGAGTCCTCATCGTTCTTCTTGTTTTGACTGACGTTATTTCAATCCCCTATAATTTCATGAAGTATTTGAAGTCTTGGAATCGCAGGGGCAGTTTTCTGTTTTTCTACCTGTGCATTTTCTGGGCTACAGTGGCTTATGTTAAGCTCTTATCTTCCCCTCACTCAGTTCAAACTAGGCAGGTGTGGACCATCTCACATCCAGCGTCTGTTCTCAGGGCTACATGTGTAGCAGAGGTCTGGTCAGGCAAGTCTTGTGCCCTCATGAGGTGCATTCTTATGGTTACTGAGCATAAGACGCGTGAGGAAATAAAGAAATGCATGAACAAGGAACATAGGAAGTGATAAATGCTGCCAAGCAAATACAGGAGAGGGATGTCAGAGAGAGTGGGTGAGGTCTAATTTAAACAAGATAGACAGAGAGAACCTTGGAAAGAAATTTATGTAGAGGCTTGAGTGATGAAGAGAAGACAACCTTTTGAAAATGAGAGGGGGCCGGCCCAGTGGCCGAATGGTTAAGTTTGTGTGCTCCGCTTCGGCGGCCCCGGGTTTCGCTGGTTCAGATCCTGGGGGCGGACATGGCACCGCTCACCAGGCCACGTTGAGGCGGCGTCCGGTATGCCACAACTAGAGGGACCTGCAACTAAGATATACAACTATGCACCAGGGGGATTTGGGAAGATAAAGCAGAAAAAAAAAAAAAAAAACAGATTGGCCACAGTTGTGAAAAAAAAGAAAGACAATGAGAGAAGAAATATTTGAAAGAGTACATGGCCAGTGCAAGGGCTCGGAGAGTAGCTGAGCCAGGCTGGTTCTAGAAAGAGAAATACAATGAGCCTGGCTGCAGCCAGGACATACCGAGAGGATGGAAAGAGATGCATCAGGAGGTAAAAGAAGAACCAAATTTTTACAACCAAAAGGGCTCAGTGTTTGCACTTTATAATCAAAGAAACGTGAAGCCACTGCTGGGTTTTCTGCAGGGAGAGCAATAATCTGATTCACATTTTTACCACCTCTTCGGAATTTGAGAGGAAATGTTTATTTTTCATGTAAGGAAAGCAGTATTTCTTATACTGATATGTCATTGTTTTATCATTATCTTTACCATCTGTTAAGTAGACTCTTCATATGTCATAAATAGCTATGAATTTTCTAGATAGGACCTAAAGTTGGTCATTTAAAAGATATTATGACAATAAATAAAAAATATACAAAATGGGGGCCCGCCTGGTGGTGCAGTGGTTAAGTTTGCACTCCACTTTGGGGCCCGGAGTTCACTGGTTTGGATCCTGGGCACAGACCTACCCACTGCTTATCAAGCCGTGTTGTGGCCGGCGTCCCACATATAAAGTAGGGGGAGATGGGCACACATGTTAGCTGAGGGCCAGTCTTCCTCAAAAAAAAAATGATTTAAGTTAACAAAGAGTTCATATGCAAAGGAATATTGCTAAAGGCATAACTCGTCAATGATTTTGTTAACAAATGATCCATATTTGAAATATTTTGTTTAGAATTTAGCTTCTACTATGCTATTTAAAACCATAACAGTGATTTAAAACCATAACAATAGCTGGACGCTCGTGAAAAGAGAATTTGCTTCTCAGTGCTTTTTCAGATATTTGGATGATTCAAACTCGTTATCTATCATTTCTTCCATAAAAGCAGATGTACTGAGGGGCTAAGTTTATTAATTTAGCCCAAAAAATGTATTCTAAAGACAAGTAAAAAATTGCAATATTTAATCCTAACTTGGAGGTTTAAGATGGTACATCTTAAATGCTTATTTAAGCATTATCAGCTTAAGTGTTTATCAGCTACTCTCGTTTTGTCTTCTCCCTGGGAATTCACATTTATAATATGTTATTCACAAGGAAATCTCCATAGGTCAAGTAATTATTGTTCTTCCCATAGATCAACAAAAAGACTTGTCATGGAAAAAAAAGTGATAATTAAAGGAACTTAGGGAAGTGATTACAGAGAAATATCTCAGAGTAAAAGATATCCTTTGTGGGGCTTGTTGGTTGTTTATACATGTTGGATTTAATAAACCAAGCAAGCATCAGCTCTAATTTCCAGGGCAAAGTGAGCACCATTTGTAAAAATACGAAAAAAAAATCACTATGGGGAACTGAGACCTTTTTACACCTTACTCAGAAACATTAGAAAGTTACTTGATATGCCTGTTGGCCATCCGTATATCTTCTTTGGAGAAATCTCTGTTCAGATCTTTTGCCCATTTTCTAATTGGATTGTTGGTTTTTTTGTTGTTGAGCTGTATGAGTTCTTTGTACATTTTGGATATTAACCCCTTATCTGATATATGGTTTGCAAATATCTTCTCCCAATTGTTAGGTTGTCTTTTCGTTTTGTTGATGGTTTCCTTTGCTGTGCAGAAGCTTTTTAGTTTGATGTAGTCCCATTTGTTCATTTTTTCTTTTGTTTCCCTTGCCCGGTCAGACATGGGACTTGAAAATATGCTGCTCAGACTGATGTCAAAGAGCGTACTGCCTATGTTTTCTTCTGGAAGTCTCATGGTTTCGGGTCTTACATTCAAGTCTTTAATCCAATTTGAGTTGATATTTGTGCATGGTGTAAAGGAATGAAAAGATGCTCAACATCATTAGCTATCAGGGAAATGCAAATCAACACTACAATGAGGTATCACCTCACTCCGGTTAGAATGGCTATAATTAACAAGACAGGAAACAACAAATGTTGGAGAGGGTGTGGAGAGAAGGGAACGCTTGTTCACTGCTGGTGGGAGTGCAAACTGGTGCAGCCACTATGGAAAGCAATACGGAGTATCCTCAGAAAATTAAGGATAGATCTACCATATGATCCAGCTATCCCACTGCTGGGTATTTATTCAAAGAACTTGAAAACATAAAGACATAAAGATACTTGCACCCTTATGTTCATTGCAGCATTATACACAATAGCCAAGACATGGAAGCAACCTAAGTGCCCATCAAGGGACGAATGGATAAAGAAGATGTGGTATTTATACACGATGGACTACTCCTCAGCCATAAGAAATGACGAAATCCGGCCATTTGTGATGACATGGATGGACCTTGAGGGTATTATGCTGAGTGAAATAAGCCAGAGGGAGAAAGTCAAATACCATATGATCTCACTCATAAGTAGAAGATAAAAACAATGACAAAAAAACAGATAGCATTGGAGATTGGATTGGTGGTTACCACAGGGGAAGGGGGAGGGAGGAGGGCAAAAGGGGTGATTAGGCTCACATGTGAGGGGATGGGCTATAATTAGTTTTCGGGTGGTGAACATGATGTAATGTACACAGAATTTGAAATATGATGTACATCTGAAAATAAATTAATTAATTAATTTTTAAAAAAAGAAAGTTACCTGAGGCTCCCATTTATCAAGTTCTGAGTCATGAGATATAACCAAATCTATTTCTGAAACTACACTACAACCTGTAACATTTGTTAGGTAGGAAGACTGAAGTCCTCACAATTGAAATAGAAAATTAGCTAAACTGAATCTCTCATAATCTCCTGTCAGTTCATGTTCCTTAAGAAGTTTGCAAATATTGCAAATCTAGAGCCCAACGCATGTTCTCTTGCAAGGAGAAATTAAGACATTGGAAAGCCATCTTTGTAAAAGTTCCTGTGAAAGTTTGCACATATTAATAGGACCAAATCTGCTCTTCCAGTGTGAATATGTTTGCTCAGTGGAATTACACTACTTGTCTCCAGTAATTCCTACCTCTGTTCCACTGCCCCTTCCTTAGTGAACTGCCCGTGATCTCCAGTGCCAGTCGAGATATCTTTCCCATTTGAATGTCTATATTTCTTCTTAGTGGTGAAACTTCAGAAAACTGGGTGTCTTAACATACACGCACAGGACCATTTCTGTTCTTTCAACAAATTTTCATTGTGGACACACTATTGGCCCAAGAGTATACTAGTTGTTTAGGTTATCCAGCTTAATTAAGTAAAAATCACCTTTTTCTTGAAGATATCTTTATCTAATTAAGAACCAGACCAATAAGAGTAGCAGCCCTTAGGTAAGCTAGATCTTACCATCATATATTTTCTGCCTCACACACAGACGGTAATAATTCTTCCTCTACCTGAGAATGACGTACAATAAGAGAATCTGGTTTCTTGGGGAATATCAAATGATGCGTGATTTTGTTGTAACCTGGGATTAAAATGTAAACTTGCTGTGGATTGGTGCAATAAGTGTTAAAGATGGCTCCAAAGACAGCTCTCTCCCTGTCTCACTTTCTCTCTCTGTAAATGATGGTGACATTGGCTCTGAATCCTATGAGAGATCTTCTTTGTTTGTTTTAAAGGTCCACTCTTCATTCACCTGGATATTCATCTCAATAAGTTATTTTTAGAATTCTTTGTGAAACGCCTACTGAACTGAACACCCACAGCGTGTGGCATGTTCCTGCAGCGTCCTCCAGACCCAGCCTTCCACATCGATCTATTTGTGCTCACAGCTGCTTTCAGAACGTTCATTCACCCTTGGCTGTCACCTCAGATTATTCTTAGCATTTGCAATCTGATCTATTATTAAATAGAGGCAGTATGATTCTGGAGATGGAACGCCACCATGAAGATATATTAGGAAACTCGAATGCTATTTCTCACTCAGTTTTTATTAAGTGCATGTATAGGTTGAATAATGCTAAAAAGATTCTGTTTACACACCCAAATTTCAAAAACAATGGAGATGTGTAGTCCAACAGTTTTCTATGTTGAGATATAAAAAAAGCTTTTCAAATCAGAATTTGATTAAAAGATTTGAGTCTATAACAAAATCAGTATTGTAGGATCAAAATACTCATTCAATCTACACGTTACTCATTCATTTTACACATTAAACTGTAATTCTAGTTTAAAAAGAAAGAAAAACAAATAAATGCCTATTAGAGATTCAGAATTATTGACATTTTGATTATAATAATAGTTAATTACATCAAAATGATAAAAGTTATACAAAAAACCCACATTTATTGTAGTCTTTGTTTATCGAAAGTGAACACAATCTAAATTAAAACATGTTGAATTTAGTGTTTTATTCTACAAGAGAATGTTATGTTTTGGAAAAAGTTTTTAGTGTGAGTTTACAAGATAGGTAGATGGATAGATAGATACATAAATGATAGGTAGATGATAGGTAGATATCAATAAGTAGATGAATGAATAGATATTTATTTTAATATATGCAAGGTAAGCTAAAGTAAACCGTTGATATATGTGTACAAAGGAGCTCACTTTGGGTTTTTATTATGCTCCTTATGTTTCACACAACTGTAACAAAACTAGACACAAACAACTAGATAGATGTTTATACCTTTTGCATTATTTATAAAAATACAGAGAGAGCTTATAAATAGGTTAGGGAAACTCTCCAAAAAAGCTCAGCCATTCATGCAATTTTTTTTCTAATTAGTGCTGTTTTCCCTAAGCACCTTCAATTCCTCTCCGCTGCATTTCATTTTGCCTCTTGAGTGTTGCTGTCATACTGCAGTATGTTTTCCAGGACCATCGTGATAAACTGAAGCGTTTTACTCTGTTGCTATAATGAATCATGCTTGCACCTGGAATAGTAATTGCCCTATTTATTGAGCATATGACCTCCTTTAAGAAAATGAAATCATAATTAATATTAGTGATTACGTTGCGTGTGCAGCATCCACCTTGCTGGAGGTGAACGACGGCATAAGAAGAGTATGGGAGGTTGAGGTGGGCCAGCCAGTTTACATTTGTTCCACTTCTGAATATTTGAAAGAGGAAATATGCTTTTACAGTCTTGCCTATAGGCAGCGTGGCAGAGCATTCAGACAGACAGTGACCCCAGCTGATAGACCAATGGGAGGGATATGGTCCAGCGTTCCCTAGCCACGTTTCCCAGGACCCCACCTCACGCACACAAACAGACAAAGTTTCGTTGACCCATGTCCAGGGTATGGATAAAAGTTTTGAAGCGTATTCATATTTCCTAAACTTCTTTAGGTAGCATCCTAAATGTATTTCCACTCATGGTGTCATCTGAAGTTGTCTTATTTATTTAACGTTTACCTATTTTCTAGACCGTTACAGAACCTCACCTTTTTTTCTGAATAAGGTTGCTAGATTATGCTAATAAAAATACATCACGCCCTGTTAAATTTGAATTTCCAATAAACACTAAATATATTTTTACATAAGTATGTCTTATGAAATAGTTGGAATGCCTTATACTAATAATGAATTTGGTGTTTATTGGAAATTCAAATTTAATTGGGCAACCTCTATTTCATGAAACAACTCTAATTCTTGAGGAAAAGTAGAATGTAACCACCAGCACCACCCGCCGAGCACGTTCATGCACGCTCCCCCCACCCGCATACACACGTTTCACTCCTTTATCTGGCACCGATAAATGCAAGACTTCCAATGTCAACCCTACAGGATAAGCACACTCAGATACCCGGAGAACCAGACGGACAGTTCCTTAACTTCCCCGTGAGTTGTCTAAACCAGTCCTGAAGGATCCTCGGCTCAGGCATTAGGGGTGTTTCACATAATTTCAGGTGCTGAACTGTGTATGGAAGACCCCAGTTTATGTTTACTGTGGTTCCAGCGATGGTCTTTGCATTCCAGCCAGGTTCTTCTCCAGTGCAGCACAGAGAGGCAGGCTGGCTCCCTGCTGAAATTCAGGGCCCTTTCATCCTCACGTCTATGCTGGCTGTTGGCTCCTGTCCTGGGACTTGCTGTCACGGGCAGCAGAAATTCTCTTTTACAGAGAGCAGCAAGAGCACTTTGTGAGGATAAATTACATGTTAGAATAGAAAAAATAATAATAATTTACTCTGATACACAAAATAAGTTTATAGGTAGTACACTAGATATTAATATTTGGTTTATATAATTACATTTTTGCTTCTAAAATATACATTTTCTTTATATGTTTGAGTGTTTCCCTTCCTTATGGACATCACTTCTGCCTCCCTGCATCTCTCTCTAAATAAATACATAAATAATGTAAAAAGCATTAATGAAAAAACATATACGTATACATGTATATATGTATATAATTGTATTATATATTATATAGTATATATACTATATTATATATATACATATATGTGTGTATGGTACGGACAATATTTAATCTTTTTTTTTAAAGAATGATTTTTTTAAAGATTGGCACCTGAGCTAATAACTGTTGCCAATCTTCTTTTTTTTTTTTTTTGCTTTTTTTCTCCCCAAATCCCCCCAGTACATAGTTGTATATTTTAGTTGTGGCATGTGGGACACCACCTCAGCATAGCCTGATGATCGGTGCCATGTCTGCGCCCAGGATCCTAACCGTCGAAACCCTGGGCCGCCGAAGCAGAGGGGGTGAACTTAACCACTGGTCCACGGGCCAGCCCCTTAACCATTTTTTAACTTACAAATATAGTAATTTCCTAGGAAATATAATTCATCTATTCATTCATCGACCATCACCCCATCTACCCATCCATTCACCCACTCATGCATCCACCTATCCACCCATTCCATCTGTCTCATCTACATGCTTCCCTATATCCTTCCATTCCTTTCCACACATGTTGACCTCAAAGACCATCCTTAATAAACACTGGCATGTTACATTCCATCTCACAATCGACATCCCAGAGAAACTAACCTGCACCCCATCCCAAATGCAAGGGACACAATGTCTCTGCATTCTCCATGGCCACTGTCAGAATGCTCTGCTAAAAAACATCATTCATTCATTCCTTCATTCATTATTTATTCATCAAGCATTGCTGAGCACCTAATGTTTTCCCTATCACATAGGTGGTGTTGAGGATGAGCAGCCCATTCTTTGCACTCAGCAACCTCACAAGCTAGAAGATAGTGAGGAAAAAATATCACATCTTCTAGTAGATGATTTAATACAAGTTTGGAAATGACCTTATAAGCAGCAAGAAGGATGGAATGTGTTGTTCTACCTGGAATCACAGACGGAGTCTTAACTCCGTGAAGTGTCATGTTTGCTCAGGTGACTAGAATGGACACGTTTGATTAACTAGACCCACTGCTGTCTTTCTAAGAAAGGAAGGGAATCAGAAAGAGGAGGAGGAAAAGAAAACAGAGAGAGAAGCGACGACAAGAGAAGGGGAAAACCGGTGGTATGAAGGGCAAATTGACAAAGTAAATATCCTCCAAAATAGTTCATTAAACTCATTTCATTTTAACTAAATAATTAGCATTTTAATCACATTCGGTCTCTGTCCCTCTAACAACATATGATGGATATTTTATTCATAACTAATCACAAGTGAGTAATACACAAAACTTAAAGTAATTTAGCCTTCTGAAATGGGAATTATTATATAGAATTATGTAATATTGTTTTAAAATTTATTATTTTAAAAGTCAGGTGCCATTTTCTGAAACTGATTTTCATATTGGTTTCAAATTATTTTCATAAAATGTATTTTTAATACATAAATAAGTGGCCCAGTCTCTGACAAAAATTCATATTTGGCACAAAAGAATGTGTTACCCAAATTGAATGCTGCACATATGGTCATGTGCTGCATAATGACGATTCGGTCAACAACAGACCACATACACAACGGTGGTCCCATAAGATCAGTACCGTATAGTCCAGGTGTGTAGTAGGCTGTACCATCTAGTTTTGTGTAAGTGCACGCTATGATGTTCACACAATGACAAAGCTGCCTAAAGATGTATTTTTCAGAACACATCTCTGTTGTTAAGTGACACATGACAGTATTTGTTTGTTTCCTGCAACATATTAGGAAAGAATGACTAGGATGCTACACATTTGAAAAATGTGTATCTTTATGTGATACTTGAAAGGGCCTGAGTGGTATATGATTGTGTATGTTTCTCTAAATAGCTCCCTTTCACAATATACAAGAACATAGCAAATAGTAAAAAAAAAGGTTAGCATAACAGTCTTCCCTCTGTTTTTCATTTGATATTCATGGAAATGATGCTCAGAAATCATAGCACTTAAAAGGCCCAGGGGTTCTCTCTCGATCCTCAGGATAATTTTTTTCTCTTTCTTCGACTTTAAATTGGATGGAAGCTCATCTAAAGCATGCGTAAAATCCACTCTACTCTCAATTTAGTTCAGAAAGATAGTTTTTATATTCATGTTTCCGTTCATTTACTAGCTATGTATCTCATGTTAATGATATTTCTGAAAAGTTCTCAAGACTTCTCCCTTTGATGTCTAAAATTTTCAGAATTATAACATTTATTCCTTTCATATATTTTTGGAGTGAATAGAGGGAAGGGAGATGTTTCTGTTAAGAGAGCAAGAATGTCCATGGAAAAAAAGGATTCTTTTATAAACTCTCAGAATCACTAACCATCCTGTTTCCTATGTATATATACATACATATATGTGTATATTGTAAATATATTATATATATGTGTATATATAATTTTCATCTAAAAATTGATAGTTAAAGAAAATGTCTAAACTAACAGTTGACTAAGAAATGTCAAAGTGCGACCATGAATTAATTCACTATCTTACATTATCAATCTTTTTTTCAGTACCTTTCCTTTAAGACTGCTGCATTCCAGCCATTCTTGAAAATTTGCTGATACCAAAACAAGTCAAGAGCCATCTCTGTCATCAACTACTTCCCCTGGACTGAAGAGTTCATGGCTGCCCCTCAGTTATCAGTCATTGACTACGTTCCCTTGACAAAGATCATGGCTGCCAATCAGGTGTCTCAGTAATAGACTGGTTTCCCTGATGAGGAAATCAGGGTCTCCAACTCTGTCATTGACTATTTTCCCAGGCCTGAGATCATGGCTGCCCATGAGCTGGTTCACTCATTGACTACTACCCTAGGACATGGAGGCTCATGGTCACCATCAGCCAACTCAGGCATAGACTAGTTCACCAGGACTGAGGAGATCACAGCTGCCCATCAGTTGTCTCAGTAATAGACTGGTTTCCCTGATGAGGAAATCAGGGTCTCCAACTCTGTCATTGACTATTTTCCATGGCCTGAGATCATGGCTGCGCATCAGCCAACTCAGTCATCAACTACTTCCCCTGGACTGAGGAGACCATGGCCACCCATTGGTTATCTCAGTCATTAACTACTTCCCCAGGACTAAGGAGATCATGGCCGCCCATCAGTTATCTCAGTCATCCACTAATCTCCCGGGATATGGAAGATCATGGCTGCCCATCAGTTGTCTCAGTAATAGACTGGTTTCCCTGATGAGGAAATCAGGGTCTCCACCTCTGTCGTTGACTATTTTCCCTGGCCTGAGATCATGGCTGCCAATCAGCCTACTCAGTCATCGTGTACTTCCCCTGGACTGAGGAGACCATGGCCACCCATTGGTTATCTCAGTCATCCACTAATCTCCCTGGATATGGAAGATCATGGCTGCCCATCAGTTGTCTCAGTAATAGACTGGTTTCCCTGGTGAGGATGTCAGGGTCTCCAACTCTGTCATTGACTATTTTCCCTGGCCTGAGATCATGGCTGCCCATCAGCCTACTCAGTCACCGACTACTTCCCCTGGACTGAGGAGATCATGGCCTCCCATGGGCCATGTCTGTCATCGACTACTTGCCCTGGCCATGGAGGATCATGGGCACTGTCAGCGAACTCAGCTATCAACTACTTCCCCTGGACTGAGGAGATCATGGCCACCCATCGGTTATCTCAGTCATCCACTAATCTCCCTGGATATGGAAGATCATGGCTGCCCATCAGTTGTCTCAGTAATAGACTGGTTTCCCTGATGAGGAAATCAGGGTCTCCACCTCTGTCATTGACTATTTTCCCTGGGATGAGATCATGGCTGCCAATCAGCCTACTCAGTCATCGTGTACTTCCCCTGGACTGAGGAGATGATGGCCACCCATCGGCCATCTCTGTCATCGACTACTTCCCCTGGACTGAGGACATCATGGCCACCCAGTGGCCATATCTGTCATCGACTACTTCCCCTGGAGTGAGGAGATCATGGCCACCCAGTGGCCATGTCTGTCATCGACTACTTGCCCTGGCCATGGAGGATTATGGTCACCATCAACCAACTCAGTCATCCACTACTTCCCCTGGACTGAGGAGACCATGGCCACCCATTCGTTATCTCAGTCATTGACTACTTCCCCAGGACTAAGGAGATCATGGCCACCCATCAGTTATCTCAGTCATCCACTAATCTCCCTGGATATGGAAGATCATGGCTGCCCATCAGTTGTCTCAGTAATAGACTGGTTTCCCTGATGAGGAAATCAGGGTCTCCACCTCTGTCATTGACTATTTTCCCTGGTCTGAGATCATGGCTGCCGATCAGCCTACTCAGTCATCGTGTACTTCCCCTGGACTGAGGAGATGATGGCCGCCCATCGGCCATGTCTGTCATCGACTACTTCCCCTGGAGTGAGGAGATCATGGCCACTCAGTGGCCATGTCTGTCATCGACTACTTGCCCTGGCCATGGAGGATCATGGTCACCATCAGCCAACTCAGTCATCGACTACTTCCCCTGGACTGAGGAGATCATGGCCTCCCATGGGCCATGTCTGTCATCAACTACTTGCCCTAGCCATGGTGGATCATGGGCACCATCAGCGAACTCAGCTATCGACTACTTCCCCTGGACGGAGGAGATGATGGCCGCCCATCAGTTATCTCAGTCATCCACTAATCTCCCTGGATATGGAAGATCATGGCTGCCCATCAATTGTCTCAGTAATAGACTGGTTTCCCTGGTGAAGATCAGGGTCTCCAACTCTGTTATTGACTATTTTCCCTGGTCTGAGATCATGGCTGCCCATCAGCCAACTCAGTCATCGACTACTTCCCCTGCACTGAGGAGGTCATGGTCACCCATTGGTTATCTCAGTCATTGACTACTTCCCCAGGACTAAGGAGATCATGGCCGCCCATCAGTTATCTCAGTCATCCACTAATCTCCCTGGATATGAAAGATCATGGCTGCCCATCAGTTGTTTCAGTAATAGACTGGTTTCCCTGATGAGGAAATCAGGGTCTCCACCTCTGTCATTGACTATTTTCCCTGGGATGAGATCATGGCTGCCAATCAGCCTACTCAGTCATCGTGTACTTCCCCTGGACTGAGGAGATGATGGCCACCCATCGGCCATCTCTGTCATCGACTACTTCCCCTGGACTGAGGACATCATGGCCACCCAGTGGCCATGTCTGTCATCGACTACTTCCCCTGGAGTGAGGAGATCATGGCCACCCAGTGGCCATGTCTGTCATCGACTACTTGCCCTGGCCATGGAGGATTATGGTCACCATCAACCAACTCAGTCATCCACTACTTCCCCTGGACTGAGGAGACCATGGCCACCCATTCGTTATCTCAGTCATTGACTACTTCCCCAGGACTAAGGAGATCATGGCCACCCATCAGTTATCTCAGTCATCCACTAATCTCCCTGGATATGAAAGATCATGGGTGCCCATCAGTTGTCTCAGTAATAGACTGGTTTCCCTGATGAGGAAATCAGGGTCTCCACCTCTGTCATTGACTATTTTCCCTGGTCTGAGATCATGGCTGCTGATCAGCCTACTCAGTCATCGTGTACTTCCCCTGGACTGAGGAGATGATGGCCACCCATCGGCCATGTCTGTCATCGACTACTTCCCCTGGAGTGAGGAGATCATGGCCACCCAGTGGCCATGTCTGTCATCGACTACTTGCCCTGGCCATGGAGGATCATGGTCACCATCAGCCAACTCAGTCATCGACTACTTCCCCTGGACTGAGGAGATCATGGCCTCCCATGGGCCATGTCTGTCATCGACTACTTGCCCTGGCCATGGTGGATCATGGGCACCATCAGCGAACTCAGCTATCGACTACTTCCCCTGGACGGAGGAGATGATGGCCGCCCATCAGTTATCTCAGTCATCCACTAATCTCCCTGGATATGGAAGATCATGGCTGCCCATCAATTGTCTCAGTAATAGACTGGTTTCCCTGGTGAAGATCAGGGTCTCCAACTCTGTTATTGACTATTTTCCCTGGTCTGAGATCATGGCTGCCCATCAGCCAACTCAGTCATCGACTACTTCCCCTGCACTGAGGAGGTCATGGTCACCCATTGGTTATCTCAGTCATTGACTACTTCCCCAGGACTAAGGAGATCATGGCCGCCCATCAGTTATCTCAGTCATCCACTAATCTCCCTGGATATGAAAGATCATGGCTGCCCATCAGTTGTTTCAGTAATAGACTGGTTTCCCTGATGAGGAAATCAGGGTCTCCACCTCTGTCATTGACTATTTTCCCTGGCCTGAGATCATGGCTGCCCATGATCTAGTTTCTTTCACTAGTGAATGAAGAAAATATCTGTCCTGCTCATTCCCATCAAAAAAATGACTATATATGTGTATATATATCTGTGTGTGTATATAAACATAAATACCATAAATATACATATATATTTAAAGGAAATTTAAAAATCATAAATATATATGCACATGCAAATTATAATTGTTCCTTGTTTTAATTTAAAATAAATCTCCATGGTGGCATTTCTTAATATATGCAAATTTTACAGTTTCGAATAATATTCCTTTCTGTGGTGGGACAAGAATCATAAATAATTTTTAAGTACAAATAAAAACAGCATTCTATCACTTAAAATGGACATAGTTCATTTAGTAGGCAGCATGTAAGATGAGTGTTGAAGGAAGCAGAACTTATTTGCCGAATGTAGAATATGAGGCTGTTTGGTGGAGAAGAAACCACAGTCCTGGGTTTATAGAAAGAGTTTAAGAAACTAAATAGTAGTTTAAGTTAACACATATCAAGATCGTTACCAAATATAAGGAAAAAATGTTGCAGTTGGTCTTAGACTAACCCATGTATTTGTGGGAAATAGTTGCTCACTTTAGGATTTCCAAACTTTTCCTGTAATGAGGCAGAGAGTAAATAGTACCAACTTTGTGGTCCATATGATCTCTGTCTCAACTACTCAACTCTGCTTTTGTAGCATGAAATCAGCCACAGAAAATGCATAAGTGAATGGGCGTGACTCTCTCAATAAAACTTTATTTACAAAAGCAGTTGGTCAACATGTGGGCCATAGTTTTCCAGCCCCTGTTCTAGATTGTTATAGCCATTATTATAGCATTTGATGAAAACCGGGATGCCAGCTCCCAGAGCTTCATTATTAAAATGACATCAACTTGATTGCTGTTTCTTCCAGGCAATTCCAGTACACAGAAATGCAAGGTTATAGACCAGTAAACAACTTCATCGTTATATTCAGGAACCTCCAGAGTAACCTATTTATTCAAAAATTAGATGACTCATCTTGGTAAATACCCTCCTTCTCAGAATAATTGATCATTCAAAGGGATGAACTCTCTGACTTATCAAATCAACTCTTTACTCATCAAGAGTCATTCTAAAGCTCTCCTGTGCAAAGCAACCCCAAACTATTATACACAAACTTTGCCCAAATTCAATACATCACCCACATCAAAAGGCTAGTCCTAATGCTCTTGAACTCGACCTCCAAATGCTATAAATATCTTCCCTCGATCTCCCCCTTTTAAAATATTCCTGAGACTCTAGCTGATGGTCCCCCTCTGCCGGGCTTGATCAACACATTATTCTGAGCATCCTTTTTGAGGACTGGAGGTCAACAGGGAGAATAAACATTTGTTCCAAATAAAATTTCCTACTTTTCATATTTCCCCATAGATCTGGGGAGACAGCTAGTCTTCTCTTTTTGGGGAAAAAATCAGAAAAAGAGGCATGTATTCAAATCCTTGTCTTCTGAACAAACATTCAGTTTGTTGGCTGTTTCAACTCAGAAGAACAGAAGGCTTCTTTGGGATTCCTCTTGCAATCTTCAGAACTAGATTCAACACGAATAACCCTCAGTGCTCACTAAGTGAAAAATGCTCCTGTTTTATCCTCGACAAATTCCTTTAAGGAAATATTTACATATTTAATACTGAAGATCAGAAGTTGGCACCCTAGGGCTCCATCCGGCCCACCATCTGTGTTTGTAAATAAAGTTTTATTGGAACACAGACTCACTCATTTATTTACACATTGTCTATTGCTGCTTCCATGCTACAACAGCAGAAATGACAGTCATGACAGAGATGTGTCGCCTGAAAGCTAAAAACATTTAGTATCTAGCCCTTTACAGAAAAACGTGGCTGACACCTGGCCTAAAGAAGTTATCTTGCTTACCAAAAGCCAGAAGGCAGCTAAGAAATTCCTAATCCTCATGTCCATTCTTTGAAAAGCCCATCCCTCCCCTTCTCCCCCATTCCTAGTAATGTCTGAGAAATGAACTGTTTGCAGAGTAGTAAGTTTTTAGCACCCATTAAAACAGTCATTTCACCATTTCCAAATTCCCCTGCAATTTGTTATTAAAAGTTTTAGGAATTCATCTCCAAATTCTGTTAACTTCTGACATAAAAAGCTGCATCCCACCATCATAAATGACACCCACTCTTTTTTTTATAGCATGTCAAGTTTTTCCTAAAGACATATAGACATTCAATGGTGTACAGAAAATGGATGATAGGAAAATTCCATGCCAACTGCTTCTCACACTGGAAATAAAAACAAATTTTAAACTAATATCAATTCTTTAATTATATTTGTGATATTCTTTAAGATTCCTGTATAGGCAAAAATAGTACATAAACTGTAAAGTGTACGCACCTCTCTGAAAAGTTTGTGTACAGTTTTTTGAAAGGAAAACACAATGTGAGACATTGTTAACAAAGTCCCATTTTCCCTTATCTCTTTGCGTGCTTTCCATCCCACACCCAAATAGAGGATCCCAGTGTATAATGTCTACTTTTGTACATTTGAGTCACTCTTCTCTACTTCTCTGAAACTCATAAAGGAATTCTAATTCTAAATATAACTACAAAGCTCATGCTTTTAAAGGACACATTAATTATCATCCATACAATAGATATAGTTTTCCAAAAAAATCCTAAATATTTAAAGGCAGAACTTACACCATGTAATTAAATATACCACCTCATCAATGAATTGCAACATTATAATAATGATTTTTATTATCAAACATGTATTGAAATAATACAACTTAAAATAAATACAAAGATAACTACTCTCAAATAAGTGATAGATTTTTACTATAACAGAACACAATAAACTTAGAGATTTATTTGAAAATTCGATTTTTGCCACAAATGACATTGTATTAATCTAATTCCTTTGTTACTTCCATTTCCTGGCATCTAGAAGTGGTCAACTTTCTTTGGAAGCCACTGTGGTTCCTGCTGTGAAGCTAATTGCAGCATCTATCCTGAATAAGAGTCATTAAAAACACTATCTTGTTGGAAATATCCTCAAAATTCCCCTTGAGAAACAGATTCCTATTTTCTACTCAGCAGCAGACTCTAGCTGTTTGAAGACAAACAGCCTTTTGAAATGGGCAGCAACTGTCTGATTTTATCTTTTCTAACTTTATCTACTTCCCTTTTTTAAAGTATCTGGACTATTTGTGCTTCTTTTCTCCTTATTTTTTTCATTCATTCAACCATCAGGCATTTGAGTGTATAGTTTGTATGAGTTATTATGTAGGTCACCCTGTCTGAATTAAGAAAGAAAAACATTTATAGATTCCCCTGCACTACTCTCAAAATATATTCCTAACTGCTAAAGAAAATATATGTTATACAAAATTCAGATGAGAAGAAAGAAGAAAAATTCACCTGGAAGCTAACTACCAAACCCACTATTGCTAGCATCTTAGAAATATTAGATTCCAGATTTTTTCCGTGTTTTCCAAAGTTGATATGGTAGATTGATCACATAAATAGCCCTGATTTTCCACCCCTGAGAGTTGCAAATGACTTTCCTCCTCTTCCCATCAACAGATGGAATCTGTTTCTCCATCCTTTGAAAGTGGGCTGAGCTTGTGATTTGCATTGGGCAGTAAGATGCCTGCAGACACATGACATAAACAGAGACTTGGAAAGTTACTTCTGTTCTTCCACTTCTTCTCCTGCATCCCACCACTGCCCAGGCTAGCCCACTGGAGGATCAGAGAACATGTGGAGCGGAGTTCGGCTCTCCCAGCCTAGGCCATCCTAGACCAGTCAGCTGCAGGTCAACCTACCAACCAACCTTAGACATATGAATGGGTCTGACCAAGATCTGCTCAGTCTGGCTAAGATGAGCAAAACTATAAACTCATTAGAAATGTCAATGGTTCTTGTTTTAAGTCATTAAGTTTGGGAGAACTTGTTTTGCAGCAATTGCTAACCAATCCAGTTCCAGTAATATTGTATATACTACCTAATGTACAACTGTATACTCACTTAAATGTTACTTCAATTTCCCCATGTATATAAAACATTACAATAATAAGCCAGTTTCCTATTGTGGGAAATGAGGATTTCTCACAATAATGTGATAGATAATAAAAAAAGACTTTCTTATTCATGCTTTGCTCTGCAGATGGGGTCACTGTGTGTGTGAGGTGGGTAGGGCAAAGCTATATTCATATGCTAACAAAAAAGCTGACATTTTTAGCAGCAAAAACACTTGCCTTTTTTTGTCTTATGTGGTTTTTCCCTTGCTACTTTAAAAGCTGTTACTCCAATGTTTTCTAGCTTGCATCGTTTATAACTAGAAAACTGCTGTCATTCTTATCTTTGTTCCTCAAAGATAATCCATTTGTTTCCTGTGCTTCCTATAAAGATTTTATCTTTATCACTGATTTTGTGCAAATGGATTACAATGTCCTTTAGTGTGATATTCGTGTTTCTTCTGCTTCAGAATCACTGAGTTTCTTTCATCTCTAGGTTATAATTTTTACCAAGTTTACTTTAATAGCCTTTATTTCTTCAAGTAGATATGTTTTCTGTCTCTGTTTCACTCTGCTCTTCTTCTCAGACTCCAGACATGCAAATTAAGGCACTTACAATTATTCATAACCCACTGATACAGTTTATCTTTCACTTTTTTATTTTACATATTTTTTATTAATGTGTATTAGAGTTCACAAGTCTTTTCTTCTGCAGTGTTTAATTGGTTATTAATCACATCCAGTTTATTTTTCACTTTTCATCTCAGAAATTACATATTTCCTTTCTGAGTTCCTTTTTTTCTCTTTTTTGTATCATTTGCTTCTCTCCTTGATATGTTCTTGAATAGATAGAGTATGTAAGACCCTTTTTCACTAATTCTATCCTGTGTTATCTCAGTCTCAATTTCTAATGACTGATTTTTCCACTTCTTTTGACTCATATGTTTCCTCCTTCTTTTGCATTCTTAGTGGAGTTTTGTTGAATGCCAGATAGTGTCATTTTTACACTCTCGGGTGCTATTTTTAAAAAATTCTTTAACTATATTTTTCCTTAGTGTTTTGGTTGAATTAATTTGCTTTAAATCATCCATCCAGGTCTTGATTTTAAGTTTTATGAGAGTAGAACAAGAGAAGCCCTTCACGTAGGGCTAATTTGGTCCCAGTTTTAAGGTGATACCATTCAGAGAAGTGTAGTACTTGTGCTCTGTATTAGGAGGGCTTCCTACTCTGGATGATGGTAGAAACTACTCTCAGCCCTGTGTGAGCTCTAGGGATTGCTCCATCTGATCCTTTCTGTTGGTTCTTTCTCCATCTTGGGTCATGTCCACACTCATGTACATATGAGCACTCCATCAAATTTTCATGAGGGTATCTTGGCAGATCCATCATCTTTTTGCTTCCTTCTCTGCAATACTTTGCCTTTCAAATTCTACTTGCATTGGTCCCTCAAATTCCATGCTCTGTGCCCTGAACTCAAAGAGATCTGTGAGCTCCAGTTATGTTTCTGTACCCTGAGCAACAATAAGGTGGAATACTCATAGGGTGTACTTATTTGTTTCTCTTCTCTGAGGATCACTATCTTGTGGTGCCTACTGTCTAATGTCTCAAAAGAAAATGCATTCCATAATTTTATCTGGTTTCCTCATTTTTTAAGTTCATAGAGTAAATCCAGTCCTGGGAATTCCATCATGTTCAGAAGCGGAAGCCTGGACATTCGAGTCAACTTGGAGTGTTATGTTGAAGTTTTATTCTGTTCTCAGTATGCTTTGAGAGGGAAAAAATGAATGGAGTTGGCATTCAGATTAACAAAAATATGTATAGATGGAATCTGCTTTTGCTTAAGAATTTCCTGGATGATATGTATTGGTTTATAAGACCCCTAGTTCAATTAGACCCTTTTCTGTCAGTGTAAGGAAGTTCAGTTCCTTCAAATGATGTTTTATATTTGTGTCAGGGTCAATGGAAGGAATAATTGGGGGTAGGATTTTGTGTCCATCAGTATTTTTTTCTTCTTGCGAGGTTCTAAATATCCCTTTCTTTCTTCTATTTCCCTGAACCACCTGTGCTCAAAAGATAGCATTTTACTCTTTTTTTCAATTGACTTCCCAAGATGTAATGCTTTTCCAAGACTACTGCTTGGAAATCTTGAAACCTTCCATTTCCATCACTGTTATCAGTGGTCTGATATTCTAGAGCCCTTTATAAATATTTTTACAGTTAGTGTGGATTGTATATTTTTTAGGAGTACATTAGGCCAATCTTTGGCTCACTGCTTCCATTCTCATGCATTTTGTCTAGAACCTCCTATTTCTCTGCAAAGGGCTTTTGGAGGTATTGTGGGAGCTTTAGAAATAGCTCTTCTGGAAATTATTTTCTGTTTTTTGCATTTTTCCTCTTACATGTTATTTGAAGCTTAGTCTCTTTTCTCTCCTGTAGTTATGCAGCAGGCATGGGGTCCACTTGGTTTTATTTGGGTTCTGTTCATGTTGTTGCTGTTGTTTTTGGACTCTATCTTTTTGGAGGCTGTGTTACAGATATAGATTTAGGTGACTGTCATTATCTGGGTTTCCTCCAATTAGTTTTTAAGACCTAGTCCAGTTTGGTGTCCTATAAAGCATAAATATTTCAGTGTTGCTTTGAGATTGTAGAAATGCCTTTGTTAACTCTTTCAGACATTCGGTACTCTTAGAAATTCTTCGGTTATAGTACATTGACTTCTGAGCAATATGTGCTATTTTTTATTTTTTAAATCTTCCTAATAGCTGAAAACTGACAACTACAAAGAACCTATACTATAGATAAGAGTTGTCTACAAGCAGAATAGTACCTATGTGCTTGTCTTACAACTGTATAATGAAAAACCACTACCCACGTTTATTTGCCCTGAAAAATAAGCTTATAAAGTATTAATTTTCTCATAGTTATGAGTTAACTAAAGTCCTAAACATTTTACCAAATTTCTATGATTTCACTGTTGCAATTTTCTCTCTACCCTATTTGAATCCTGATAAATCTTGAGCCAAGTGGAGTTTTTCATTCAAACATTGATCATTAACAAATGTATGATGATTTCTGAGAATGTCTTCTGTGTTCACATATGCGTGTCCTTTAAACGTACCTTACAATCCAGAAAGGATCATGTCAAGTATGATATTCTGAATAATGCTAGCATAACTTCAACTCCTTGTCACTCAATTCACATGTATGCCCTGCAAACAAACTTTTTGTTAAGGATTTTAAAATGATTATGGTAACTGAACATATTTAAGAGGGAAATCCTACATGTAGAATTTAAAGACTTATTGTGGTGCTCCCATTAGCTTTAAGGAGAGAGTTTTGAAGCAGTAAAAAAGTTTATACTAGACATTCAACTCTTTTTATCCAGTGTCAGTAATTTGCAAGATTGAATATAATTTTTTCTTTTTTTTTCTTTTATTTATTTTTTTAAAGATTGCCACCTGGGCTAACAACTGTTGCCAATCTTCCTTTTTTTTTAAGGATTGGCACCTGGGCTGACAGCCGTTGCCAATCTCTTTTTTTTTTTTTTTTTTCTGCTGTATCTCCCCAAACCCCCCCTGTACACAGTTGTATATCTTAGTTGCAGGTCCTTCTAGTTGTGGGATGTGGGACGCTGCCTCAACGTGGCCTGACGAGAAGTGCCACCAGGATCCGAACCCTGGGCTGCAGCGGAGCACGCGAACTTAACCACTCAGCCACGGAGCTGGCCCCTAAATATAATTTTTTTGGCAATATTTGTATGAGGCAAATAGGAATACGATTTTGGATTGCTAGTTAGATTAATCTCTTCTAGGTATCCCTGTAGAGGACAAAAGCACATGTGTTCAATGCCGTTTCTAGACAGATAAGGAGGCCCTCTGAAGGCTGCGCATCTCCTACCGGCTCTTCCAAATGAAACTATTTTCTAACCCTTAGAAGTATTTGTTTTTGCCAACCCCTGTATCATAGGAGCAAGCACACTGGTGCTCTAAAGCAACCCACAGGCTTAGATTTTAAAATAGGGCAATGTTTTAATGCTCTCTGATATCCCCATTTAAAAATAATCTTTTATGCACGAAACGTTCTGGGGGATTCACCTTTAAATGGGATTAACCCTTGTTAACACTTGCTTCTCAAAAAAGGCAATTAGCTCTACTCAATTTGAGATTTAGTTCAATTTGTTTGCCTGTTACTCTTTTAAACATTACTTCTCTGTTCCTGATTTTGGATTTCCAATTTGTCCGAGTATGGAATTGAGCATCTGAGTCTAGACACACTTATCCTCGTCATTTCTCTACTTATTATTGAAGAATTAATGATGAATGCAAATCTAGGCTTCACTTTTTTTTTTTCTGTGCTGCCTATGTTTGAGGCACATAAGAGGGAATCCTAAAAACATGCCCCAGACTCACAGGTGTGAGAGTACCCCTTGATTGTGGAAGACATTGCCTCTGCAACCATGTGTTTATCTTTTAAAACCAGAAACAATGTTTTAAAAATTCTTTTGATTATAATTATTCATCTGAAGTCATATTTTTAAGGAAGACATTATGAAACGTATTGCAATATTTATTTTGCAACATGCTACAGTGTAAGCTAGTGCGTTTTTGTTGTGACTTATATTTGATATGAGCTGTTTCTTAACACATCCCTTAGGACATCTGATTTGATCTGTTTGAGCAGAGTTTACTAATGATAAAATAAATGTTCCTCCTCATCATCAAGAATGAGGATCTAATTTTAGGACTTAAAACTTCAAAATACATTTGATTAAGAAAAGCTGCTATATAATAGTTTATCTGCAATTATACAAACAAAATATATACATCTAAGGAACAGTTTACTTTGTTTGAAAAATGCATGCAACATTTTTAGAAGACTTTCAAAAATTTTTAAATAAAAATTAAATTAAAAACAAAAATCATTTTATGATTATAATTTTATAAATTTATAAACAAATTTTCATCTATTATCAAAATTAATTTGAAATAACATGAATAATTTTGCCTCATCTTTTTAAAATTAATTTGAAGTCAATGGGCTCACTAGAAAAATGTATATCAGGAAAACACAACTAAGTGAATTTAGTCTCTAAATTTTGAGTACTTTAAAGTTACTTCAAGGAATTTCACCTATATCAAAGTATTTAAAAACCTTTATTTCCCAAAGCTATTAATCTGTATTTTAATTTAAATTTTGCAAAGAAATATTCTTCTCTTGGTAATGTGAAAGTAATAACTCCCCAGTTTACTTTAGTTGATTCTGTTGACACCACAGGTAAGAACAGGGCTCCAGGGGAAGGAGTCAAATAGATGAGACTGAATGCCAGAACTTATTTAGCCACTTTAGAAAACATTGTCATAGCATGAATTAATAATAACATGGTCATTAATATTATTCTTGAAATTATTGTCAAATGTATTTAAATTAGTTCATCTAGTTTGCATCCACTTTTAGTCCTAGGAAGTTCAGAAGGCAGAGGCTATTCAAGACCGCCAGTGAAGACAGTTAAGACATGTAGCCAAAAACAGCAGACATAAACGAAACACGGTGAGTTGATTCGCATGAACCCATTTGAGCACAACGTGTCATTCATTATGTATCACAACAGAAACAACCACAGTGCCTGTGCAGTGGAGACTAACTCTTCATTGGAGGTTAATATCCATTTCAACTTAGTATCAATGTTGGTATAAATTTAATGAAGCAAAACACTCTTGTTATATGCACTTGCAATAACACATACGTGCTAATGTGCTTTTCCTGTAAAGAGAGCCCACAGCTTTAATGAAGGGCTCAGCTCAAAAACCATGTAAACCATTTCTCTTCCACAATCATCCAATCAATAATAATTTACTGAATAATGACACGCAGCCCACGGTGCCATCCAAACACATAGGCATTTCCTACAAACTCTCTTCCCTGAAGCAACTTATACTCAAGTAGGGCAAGCAGACATTGGTGAGTACATTAACACACAAATAATTAGGAAATTCAAAGAGCTTTGGAGGGCATGATTAGGGTGGAGAACCAGGGAGGGTGGTGTTTGATGATGTACTTACAAGAAAACTGTACAATTTTGTCAAAGACTGAAACCTGAAAGGTGACATTAAAGCTGAGACTCCCATAACTTGAAGGATTCAGTCATTCAAGGAGCAGCAGGAAAAGAATACGAGGACCAGGACCAGCATATGCAAAGGCTGAAAGGGTGGAATGAGCCATGCTTGTTGTTTAACAGAAAAGCTGGAAACTCTGGAAGCAGACGAATTCAGGGTGGAGAACCTTCCAGGAGAGCAAGAGGGTGGCTTGAAACGATTGTGGGAAAGACGCTAAATACAGACTTATATCTATGAACTATAACATACACTATATGAATTAGTTATACATACAAATTATAATAGCTAATTATAGTGGATTCTTTTTTAGTACAGAGCATTTTAAAAATGTGCGAGGAAGATCCATAATTCCGCCATACTGCTGCAACTTCTTGTCGTGTTTTCAAATAAGAGTAGAATTCACCTAAATCTTAGTGTCTTGTCTTGCATCCTTCTAATGTGGTTTTTTTGTTTTGTTTTGTTTTGTTTTTTAAAGATTGGCACCTGAGCTAACAACTGTTGCCAATCTTCCTTTTTTTCTTCTTCTTTTTCTTCTCCCCAAAGCTCCCGAGTACATAGTTGTATATTCTAGTTGTGAGTGTCTCTGGGTGTGCTGTGTGGGACACCACCTCAGCATGGCCTGATGAGCGGTGCCATGTCCTCACCCAGGATCCAAACCCACAAAACCCCAGGCCACCGAAACGGAGCTTAGGATCTTAACCACTTGGCCCCGGGGCCGGCCCTGTTATTTGATGGCATTGTCGTGGCCCGTTGGTTCCTTAGCTGTTCCATAAATCTGCAGGTGAAAAGACTGGTGCTGATTGGTGTCCCAATGGCCAGGTGAGAAAGACCTGCTTGGTCACAAGTGTAAAATAGAAACCATTGGGTCTTCAAATTGAATTCACGTATTGGATATAAAAGAGTAGAATTCTCATGAGGAATTTCAGACTCCATTTCAGCTGCTGTTGAATTGTTTTGTTTTTTTTTTAATGTAATGCCATATTCACTAAGTTATTTATATGTTACCTGTTTTTACCTTATGGCATACTTTGATCTTACTGTTTAACATGCGTTTGAAATGGTCTTGCATTAATTCAGGTGACAATTTCCTTTATATCCAGCCCCATTAGATTTTCAATTATATTTACCCCTGACTCACCGATAATTTTGACCCTAAGTCCCTTTGTATTTCTCACATCTCACTCCCCAGAAGGACTTATTTACAGTGGTTCCCCCTTATCCACGGAGGATGCCTTCCAAGACCCCCAGTGGTTGCCTGAAACCATGCATAGTGCCAGACCCTATATTTATTATGTTTTTTCCTATACATACATATTTGAGATGCAACAAAAAAACTGGCATGAATTTCTTTTTCCTTGTTCACAGTTTCATGGATAGAAGATTTGTTCTTCCCTTAGATCTTGGCAACCTCAGCATATGATTATTTTTCTTTCCTTGTTAAGTCCAGAACTTTCACCTTTTCACTTAAACACCTTACGACTTCTCTTTGGCATATCCGAATTGCCAGCATCACTACTCTTGTGCTTTGGGGCCATTATTAAGTAAAATAAGGGTGACATGAACACAAGCACTGTGATACCACGACTGTTGGTCTGGCAACCGAGCCGGCTACTAAGTGCCTCCCAGGTGGGTGGTGTCTACAGTGTGGATCCCCTGGACAAAGGGCTGAGTCACATCCCCCGGGCAATGGAGTGGGACAGTGAGAGGTTTCATCATGCTACTCAGAACGGTGTGCAATTCAAAACTTCTGAATTGTTTATTTTTGGAATTTTTCATTTAATATTTTCGAACCGAGCTTGACTTGGGTAACTGAAACTGCGGAAAGCAAACAGCAGAAAGGGGAGACTACTGTACTGATCTTTCAATAACAAATGCATTCCCGCTTATCGGCTCTGGTTTTTAAATCGCGTGTCATCTGCCGGACCCTGTTCTAACCATTTAACCGAGGTATTCTCATTTAGCCTCTTCACCTATCCCGGCTAGCCGGTACCACTATTTTCTGCATTTTACAAATTAGGGAAGTGCAGCCTCAAAAGGCAGAGTCACTTTCCCAGGTTCACAGGCTGGCAGCAGACAGGATGGCAGTTTGAATCGAAACAATCCAATTCTATGACAGCTTCTGGGGTCCAAAAATCCAAAATTGAAACATAGATCTATGACTTACATACAAAAATTTACCAATAATAACAGTAACTGTGTTCAAAGAAATATGTGAATTTTTAATAAGCATTTTGAGCAAACTGTACGTCAGAGGTATTTTTATTTAACATAGTTTTATACTGAGAAGAATGAAATATTGATGCACAGGTATTATATAGAGAGAATCGTTTAATTTTCAAAATTGAATAATTTCTAAATAAAGTAAATACAAATTTCAAATAAAAATTTACATTCTGAGTTCAGTGCTTTATTTTATGTGTTTAAATGATTGTAGCTTATATAAATTAGCAGATGTTTCAATCACTATTACTATGGCAATGACAAAACAGCCCTTTTTTTATTTTTGAGTCTAAAAAACTAGTGTACCAGATAACGTAAGAAGAAGATACAACTATTTTTCAGATTCTGAATGATTATAACTTCATTCTCCCTCTAAATGATTTTCAATGTCTTACACCATTCTTTTCTCAAATGCTTGAGTTTTCTTTACTCTGGATTTTGATCCTTCATATCCGAGAGCAGGCTTCTTTCTCCCTCCTGCAGATTATCTGCAGGACTGAGTAGGATCTTGAGCTTTCTTGTATGATGCTCAGATGTTTTCTTTGTAGCTCATTATTCTATTCCACACGCCTCTGCCCACCAAACACATTACACTCTGTGACCCACTGATTCTCCAGCCAGTCCCACACAAAAAAATCATTTGCAGGTGATTTTCCTAAGTTTTATGCTCACCTACATAAAAAATGAATTTGATTCTAAAATTTACTGGGGAACTGTTTTTCTGTTTTCACAAAATATTTATGCAGCCCGTCTCTCTAAGGAAATCTGTTCTATGTTGGCATGTCATTTTCACTGCTGGAGGTCTCCTGAGAAAACTTTTGTTCTGTTGCTGTCTAAGAAAAGTCTGAATCTAAAGTTGTACTGGACCGCATCCATTAGTCCGTGGTGTAGTTGAAGTGATATCACTTCTGTGGAAAATCTAGCATGAACAAATCAATTTAAATGAGTGGATAAAGCAACACTTGCAGAAGAGAGAAAATACTCCTGATGCGATGTTGATTATATCCCGTGGAGACATGCTCAGACGTGTTCTGGGATGTCTCTGTGCTATTGTAGTAGAAAAAACAAAGCTCATGCTCATGTTCTGTAACAGATAAATAATACACATAACAATCCTTTTGATGGATTTATATGTCAAGAGATATATTTTTTGTGGAAGTTAAATATATCTCTTCTCTAAAATAAAGTTCACGTAAGTCTAAAAATAATAATAAAAATGCAATTGCTTACATCATGCACACCCACAGTTCCCTCTCCATGTACACAAAACACCCCCTTTTGGCTATTTCTTGCTGTCTGTGTCCATTCCTGTGTAGGGGATCAGAATTAGCCACCTCAAAATGTGTCTGTTTGGCTTGATTATTTTTAAGAACAAAAGACTCTGAAAGAAACTTTGAACTTCCCCCAAACTGCCTAAAAGAATTTAAAATAGAAGGGCCTGTTCCAGGAAGGAGCTAATACCGTAAGATAACTGCAATGTAATGTAAAACGCGTCTCTCAGGCCACATTGTCTGTAGTTGGCTCTTTACATTTCCACCTCCATGTACCTTGCTTTCCTCCCCTCTGAAGTCCCAAACCACTACCCCCAATCGGCCTTTGTCTTTAGCAGAAGATCATATTTAATGTGGCAGCTTCGGCCATTCTGGTGAGTTGCTCAGTTTTCCTGGGTTTCTCCCGTGTATACGTCATATAAAGCTTTGCTTGATTTTCTCCTGTTATTCTGTCTTATGTCAATTTAATTCGTAGTCCAGCCAGAAGGACCTAAAAGGTAAAGAAACTTCTTCCCCCCGTACACTTGTATTTCAAGATGAAAGAATTGATGACATAGAGAAATTTTTTTTCCCCAAGAAGCACCCCCTTTTGAGGAAGGAAGGCACCGTGAATAGTCATTGGAAAACTGTCTCTCCCAGCCTCTCTTTGGCACATTCTCCAAAACAGCACATCCAAAGTGGTTCCCTTGTAACATAACCCAGCATCGCTGGGCAGGCCACCCCATGCCCACCCTGTCTGCTCCAGCAGGACAACACAAACTTTGCTGTGCTTTGGCATCCACAGGCAGCGTCAAGGAGAAACTGCTCCCTGAGCCAACACCCTCCCATTTCTGCTGGCTATTCCCAGTTCAGATGTCTCCACTCAAAATGGAGTTGCTCAAATTCTGCAGCCTTTAGACCAAATAATGATGTTTACTCGGTCTCAATGCTCTCAATATCCTTGAGAGGAGAGAAAACAGTATAGTGAAAGTAAAAACTTCCCTTGAAACATAGGGAGCAAATATTCCATCGTATGGATAGACCACGTTTCATTTATCCATCACTTGGTGGACATTTGGATTGTTTCCACCCTTGGCTGTTGTGAATAGTGCTGCTGTGAACAGACATATACCAGTTTTTGTCTGAACACCTGTTTTCAATTCTCTTGTGTATGCACCTAGGAGAGGGGTTACTGAGTCATAAGATAATTCTATGTTTAGCTTATTGAGGAACCTTCAAACTGTTTACCACAGCGGCTGCAGCCATAAAAAAGAATGAAGCCCTGACAGATGCTACAACATGGATGAACCTTAACTAGGTGAGAGAAGCCAGACACAAAAGGCCACATGTTGTATGAGTCCATTGATATGAAATTCCAGAATCAGAAAATCCATGGAGACAGAAGGCAGATTAAAGGTTGCCAGGGGCTGGAGGGAGGAGAGAATGAGGAGTTACTAGTAGTGGGTAGAGGTCTCCTTTGAAGGGGTGGAAAACAGTCTTGAACTAGATAGAGGTGCTGGTTGCAGTTTTGTGAATGCACAAAATGCCACTAATGGTAAATTTTATGCTATGTGTGTTTTACTGAGCTCCGTCTGTGTGCCAACCCTTGGTGACCAGTGAACAAAACAGACTGTATTTCTGCCACAATAGATATCCCAGTGGAAGTCATGGTAAACTTCAGATCAATAAAATATATATGATGTAGATGTAAGTACTGCAGAGAGAAATAAAGTAGGGAAGAAGTTGGGAAGCGATGGGGGTGTGGGAGTTTGTAATTTTAGATAGAGCGATCCAGGAAAACCCCACTGACGACGGGACATGTAAGTCAAACCTGAGGTGGGAGAGGAAGCAAGCCTTGTCAATATTGCAGAGAGAGCACTGGGAGCAGAGAGAACAGAGAGTGCAAAAGCCTTCAGGCCAGAGCACGTCTGCCACACTCTAGGAAAAGGGAAACAGCAGGGCTGGAAGGGGGAGAATGCAGGAGGGGAGACACAGTAGGAGAAGGAGGGGGTGGGGACACCATGCGCATTCTTCTCCATCTTGGTAACCAGTGTGAATTTGACTCTGAGAGAGAGAGGAAGCCACGGGGTGTTTTGGACAAAAGCATACTGTCTCAGTCAGCTCAGGCTGCCAGAACAAAATCCCACAGATGGAGGGGCAGCGGGCTTAAACAATAGACACTTATTTCTCACAGTTCTGGAGGCTGCAAGTCAGAGATCAAGGGGCCAGCATGGGCAGGCTCTGTTGAGAGCTGTCTTCCTGGCTTGCTGATGGCCGCCTTCTCATTGCGTCTTCACATGGTGGAGAGGGAGAAAGCAAGCTCTCTGTTATCTCTTCTCATAAGGGCAGGAATCCCATCACAGGGGCTCCACCCTCATGACCTCATCTAACCCGAATCATCTCCCACAGGCCCTGCCTCCTAATAGCATCCCACGGGGTGTCGGGGCTGCAGAATATGGATCTGGGGGACACACATTCAGGCCACAGCATGTATAATCACCACCCAGATGGGTGTACGCTATCTGGCTGCTGAACCTCTCCCGAACCTGGGCTTTTGTGCGCGAGAGGCCAAGTAGAAACTGCTTTATACCTCTGGGTATTCTATCACTTATCATAATATCCTGGCACATTTAAAAATATTTATAAGAATATTACCCAAAATCTGGGCAATTTTACTTACTTATGCTTCTGTGAGTTCTGAGTTCATGTCTTGTTTAGAAGGCCTTTTAAGCCACAGGTTATTAAGAAACTCTATTGAATGAATGGCCTTCTATGTTTATTTTTAGTTTATAAAATAATATATATGTATTTATACATATAAAATAAACATATATGTGCTTATATATATGCACACACACATACACATGTATATGCTTTTCTATTTTTATACATATAGTATATATAATATATTATAATGTAACAGAAACATATAAAATATATATAAATACATGTAAATATAGATTATGTACATATATAAAGCATATTATATATATACTATCATATAGATGAAAGACAGGACCAGATAAAAGTCTGTCTAGATTATTATATTATCTGGTCCTGTCTTTGGTTTATATCATATGTGAATATATTCATATATCCTGAATGGACAGTTAACTGCTCAAAGAAGAATTTTGATATTCAGCATTTGCGATGACAGGCAGCTGGGAGAGCTAACGAGAGTGCCAGGGGTGAGGCGATTGTCAACCAAAAGATGCCTAGCTGTATTTTAACAACTAGAGCATCTGAATATTCCTTTTGCCCATGAAGTCAAAATCTAAGACAGAAAATGGATGCAGGATGTTTTTAGAGCGGTGCTTATGAATTATCATGTCTAGGGATCCCATGGGATCTTATTGGACAGCAGATCCTGCTTCCACAGATCTCTAGCGACAGCTCACAGGTAATTCAGCGTTGCTGGTCCCCACACTTTGAGAAGCAAGAGAATGGAAAGTATTTATTCAAGACAACGTGCCTTTCAAAACGAAAATTTATTTGAGGGTTGTACACCCCCAAATCTCCATCCATTACAAAAAGATTAATTTACTAACATGTTCCTTGACATCATAGAGAATAAAGCGCATCACTGGAATATGTGTCTGCAAATGATCAAAATAATTGTTTTTCAAACAAACTGCATAAAGCAGTGGACCCTGAAAATAATCGAGAGCGGGAAGCCAAAATCAGAGCAAATCTCACAGCTTTGCAACTTTCTTAAAAACCTCCGAGGAGAAGAGCTGTAAGGTTTCTAAGTTTACAATTAGAAACCAGGTCAGAAGGCCCCTAAAGCACATCACCAAAATACCTTGTTCATCGTTCTCTCCCTCTCTGACACAGGATTTTTAAAATGCACTTATTTTCCCTTGTGTCAAATGAAGTGGCATTCAGAAATTACTTCTTGAAGACTGAAAGATCCAGAATTCAGTAGAGCACATTTTAGCAAGGTTTGAGAGAGCAGTAATTGACTTTAATTGTGGAAACTTACAGGAAGTCTCTGTTAATAGTTTGCCAAAGTAGATAAAAACAATCATCTGGAAGAACAAACATTAAATGACAAGCTTTTTCTTTAATAATTGAATATAGATATACCAAAGTTACTGAATAGGGCATTCTGAGCCAAAATTATCTATCCATTCATCATTTATCTATCATCTATCTATCCATTCATCTATCTCTCTCTCTCTATATATAAATATTTAAACATATTTTTGTTATGTCTGTATGTATATGGGTGTGTATGTGTGTGTGTATAATTATCTTTTTAAAAACCTTGGCACATAACTAATAAATGCATTTTCTGTGATAGATACTTTTTTATGAGCAAAGCATTCTTGCCTCAGTTTGTAAGTTAATATTTACTATAATTTACATAATCATTAAACTCCACCATATTAGTAGTAATATATTTCTAACTTTAGAGAAGAATACCCTGAAGCCCACTGGGCCTAATTTGCCGAGGTTCATACAAACTTAGTGAGGAATGGTGGCATGATATTTGTTTAGCGGCAAAATCCAAGCCAGTGAACTATACCCAGCCGTGTGATCAAAGAAATGGCAGTTGTGATTTACAATTTCAAATTTCCTTTATAGTATAGCATCTGCTGACTTTCTGCTACATGGCACTTCCATGTTCTCATTCATGAGCAACTGAGGTCCTGGTAGACTATTGACATTTGCAGCTGCATAATTCTCTGTTGTGGGCGCTGTCCTGTGTACTGTAGGTGATGAGCAGCATCCCTGGTCTCCACTCACCACAAGAGTTGAGATCCTCAAAAATATTTCCACATCACCAATGTCCTCTTGGGGACAAAATCACCACAGTTGGTAACTGCCGTTACAGATTAAGCTGAATTGCAAGCTTCTTATTCTTTTAGACATTTAAGCCCACACATTGCTCTTTTCTTGTTTTCCTTTTTTCAGGATTATAAACATGGATTTGCTTCCTTGCAAACTGTTTGTCTCACTCATTCTTCCTTAGAGTCCTAAAATGCATAGTCTTGATGTAGTAAATTTCTGAAAAGTTTCCCTTGAACAGGAAACTCACTTTGCATTCACAGACCCTCATTATGTCCCCGTAAATCCATTTAAAAAAGAATTAGAACATGTCCCCTCCCTTCACTGTGTGTGTGGGAGGTCTTTTCTGGTACTTTCAGTCCCATATACATATATAAGTGATGCCTATGAAAAGTCCTTATGCCATAGAGTCCAGAAACGTTGACCATTCAAAACCTAAGAAGAATATGCCCTGCACAAAAAGATACCGATTTGCTTCTTGCCATAGTCCAAAGGGAGTTAGACAGATATACTGTTTAGTCACTAAACTTTCTCTACACCCAAAGAGTAATCTTGGCTGTTGATATAGAAGAGGAATTTCTCAACCTATCATTAAAATGTAGTAATCAGGATATGTAAACGACCAAGGGTAGAAGTCATTGCAAATATATACTTTTATTCTTCTTTATGAATAATAGTTTTCTTCTTGGTGGTTTCTAAATGAAATTAGACTTTCTGAGAAAAAAGACAACTCATTACAAATATTTGTTGCATAAAATGAATAATAACTAAAGTATCTACAGTGCTCTTAGCCGACTAAAACAATGAACTTGGGAGAATATATTGGCACATATATAGTAGGCGATGGAACCTAATGAATCCAAATGGAAATCCATTTTCTGGGTTCACCACTAAAGAGGGATATTTATCTACAGCATAACTAGAGTTTGACAATAAATTATTATGAGAAACCAAATAAAGGCAAAGCAAAATTGGTACTGGGCCCATTTGGATTTGTTCTAGGATATTTTGACAGTATAATTTACCATCTTATTTGGATTTGACTAATGGTTTACCTCTCATTTTCCTTAGCATAATTATCTAGGGTCTTATAAGTTCAGAAGAAACATATTTCAACCTTGTTCTATGTGGAGTCCTTAAGACAGCTATAAAATAACTTTAATATTCATGATACTTCCATGAGTAAATAGAAACATAATACAGCTTTAAATGCATGAAATTTATGAATCACTTTAGATAACCTAATTTATTTATTATGATGATATTTCTCACCTTCTTATATCTTTGATCCAAAACGTTGGAAACAGTATATTCTCAAACTTCACATACAGGAGTATTATTACAATGCACTGATGTAATATTTATTGGCTTCTTTAAAGTTAAAATACAGTTAAAATATAATATTAAATATTAAAATACGATGTTATATATAATAATCATATAGTAAAATATGCTTTAAAATATTAGTACATATTCAAAGTAATCCCAAGTGTGCTTAAATAAATGCAGATTTGGTGGGTACCTCCCTTTAATCTCAAAGGCCAATATATTTTATAAAATGGCAATTATTGGATAATCTTCCTTTAGTTATGCACTAAAGAGTTTAATGAAGGGTTTGCATCAATTATATCTCTATATTATTTACTTTTTGTCTTTTCTATATATAACCAATAAATAATCCTGCCTAGGCAGTTTATTGTACCAGATAAAGCTGGATTTGATTAATTAATTGTTTAGAACTGGGTATCCATGGCCCTGAGGTCTACATGCAATCTAAATTGAATTATCCAATTGACTTGCCCTGTCAGTGATCTTTGTGGAGAGTCATTTCTGGAATCCATTAACTTTACAACTGTATTTGCTTTTTCTGGGCTGCTTCCCCATGGAATACTCATTGTACATTGAAGCTTATTTCATACGGGGAAATGAGCAAGGATTTGTAAAAACAATATGGTTTAAAATAGTGTTTCTGCGGGAAGAAAACTAAATATGTAAAAATAAAAGATGAATTCAAATAAAGTGAAAGGGATTTTTTTTTCACTTAATAAAATCTACTTATTTTGGGCAGCCAATTTGGGAGTCACGTCTTGTACATACACATTTTTTAATTGAAATCTATAAGTAGAATAAAAAATAAAAATAAAAAATATAAATAAAAAATCTATCTGCAGAACCTCAAAATCAAATTTTGGTTTCTCTACTGTTGCGAGTATTTTGGGCAGTGAAAATAGTTACATTATCCATTTATATGGTTAGAGAGCACCTGAAAAAAATTGTAGCATTCTAAATAGTTTACAATGATGAAGAAATTGATAATTAAGCTCCGTGTTATAGGTTATCTATTATTAACATTTATTTGAGTCTCTAAAACTGGAGAGATTCAAACACAGATTGTCACTGTGATATATTTGCCTTAAAATTTTGTAAAGCCTGGATAGCTATGATAATCTGCTTTTCTTTTATAGCCTTTACTGTTTAATTTGTTCAGGAATTGTATATAATGAAACGAATGCTCATAAATATGCATTTAATTATTTAAAATGCTAAAATATAGTCATAGAAATGAATAACTCTCCTTTGTACTCATCAGTATTGAATCTTCAGATGGAAGAGACCAGCAGATGAGGGAGGTTTTCCTCCATGAATTCTGTTTTTGGTGTTGAGTCCTCTTTCCCTTTCCATTATGGGCATTTCTCTGTGAAGGATATGTGCCTAGCCACAGAATGCTCTTAACAAGTAAGAAAATCATAATATGATCTGATTATGTCATACAGTATATTAAACTGTGCTCATAATTATCCATATTGTGAAAGACCGCTATACAAGGCTGGCAATGTAAATTTTGGATTCAGTAAACATAGTGAGTGTATAAGCATAGAAAAGAAGAAAATCAGAAAAGAGAGAAAGGATCCGAACACTAGAGAAAGAATGTGAGAGCATTGCTCAATCAAGGCAAAGAGCCCTTCTGGAAGGTAGTTGGCAGTAAACAAATTTACCGTGCATGAATTTATTGACTACTGTCATTTATAACATACACCACCAAGTTTCTACTCAGTTGAAATACACAGTCCTTGCAGAAACTTAGGAAGTCTTCAAGAAAATTGTGAGTTAAATGTGAACCTGATGGGGTTTGAATAAAAGAGTAAGAAGATTTACAAAACATGTTAATTGGTAATCATTGATTGTGTACAAGGGAATTGATGATATTAGTGGTTCCAAGTGCACATTAAAGCAGCTAGAATGACAAACAGACAACTTCGACCATATATAACATTTAAGACAGCTATGAACCAATTTAAAACCTTCCAGAAAATGGAAAATTGTTCAGGAGAGCAACTTAAGGGTTTACCAGTTTTGGTGTCTTCCAATTGAATTAATAATGCAATAGTTACTTCCTTTTGGTTTTCTCAATCCCAGAAATCAAAGAAAACATGTCATTTTAAATACTTTACAGACTTCAGTAATTATGGCATTTATTCATTTAAAGTCATGTATTGAGCACACATGATGAGCAAATAAGTATGCTAATATTCAGAGATGCAAATATAAATATGGTATCCGGGAATCGGCAGAAATAACTCTCCCTGCGGAGATTTCCAAATATGCCACATTTGCCAGTCAGTGAAATAAAGTTTTGGTTACAGAGTGTAATTGCATTTGTTCTGTTAGAAATGCAAATGAATGATGACATGGTCTAGGAAGAGAGAGAGATACAATAAAGGAAGTATAAGCTCTTGTAGAAAATGCAATCATTTTTAAATCACAGAGCATGGCATTTAACAGCATTAGAAATCACTTAAGAAACAATTGTCATACTTAAAGTGGTGCGGTAGCTTTTGGAGATAAAGGGATGAATTAGACATGTTACATCAGGGCACTCAGACTCTAGCTAGGGAGAAAGCTATGTGATAGCACCTTTAGCACACTGTCGCCATTTCTTTAATGGGAATCTGTAGAGGTGGAGTTCAAAGGAAGTTGGAGAAGGATGCACTGAGTAGCGATGTCTGAGCTGAGAATTCAAAGATGGGCAGGGCTTCACGAGGCATGCAAACAAACTGAGAAGGGGGGAGTTTCGGGAATATAAGAAGGCTATCCCATGTGGAGAGAAGAGCAGAAGCAAATGTGCATGGGGAACAGAGTGAAGTGCTGTGGGGAATTCCACAAACCTCAGGGGCAGCCGTCATCCTGTACTGAACGGATACACACATCCCTAACTGTATCTAACTACCCTATCAAATTCTGATCATCTATCACTTATCTGTGTTCTTCTTTTTGCTTCTTGCCTTGCAACCATGTTGCCATTGAAAACATAAAATCTAGCTGTGCCTTTGAAGACTAATTCATAAATTCTCAAGAATTTACCAAAAAATAATAACAGTGATTACTGTACAGAAACTAGGTAATTATACAGATCATCCTCAATTTATGATGGCTTGACTTATGATTTCTCGACTTGTCCAGGTTAGGAGAATGGTACGCATTCAGTAGAAACTGCACTTCACGTTTTGGATTTGTTCTTCTCTCGACCTAGCGATACGTGGTAAGATACTCTTTCGTGATGCTGGAAAGAACCGCAGCTTCCCGTCAGCCCTGCGATCAGGAAAGTAAACAACTGATACACTTACAACCATTCTGTACCTGTACTGCCATTCTGTTTTTCACTTTCAGTACAGTATTCAATCAATTACATGAGATATTCAACACTGTATTACAAAATAAGTTTGTGTGAGATGATTTTGCCCAACTGTAGGCCAATCTAAGTGTTCTGAGCATGTTTAAGGTAGGGTAGGCTAAGCTATGATGTTCGGTAGGTTAGGTGTATTAAATGCATTTCAATTTACCATATTTTCAACTTCTACTGGGTTAATTGGTATGTAATCTCATCATTAGCTGAGGAAGAGCTGTATTTTGAATACACCTCTGCTATTTGCGCTGTTTCTTCCTATATTGTTTCCAGTGTTTAAAGGTCATGTGGTACTTGTCACATTTTCTCATCACGACTTTCCATGCTAGTTACTCATACCAATTTCATCTTCAATGCATAAATAAAGGTAGAAAACCAAATGTTGCCAGTCATTTAAAAGAAAAAAAAATGACAAAAGAGGCTAAAATGGAAAAAAAAGAATAACTGTTTCTAAAGATAGCAGAGATTTTTCAGGTATGAGGAAGAAATTTAAAATTTGCATTCTTAGAGATTTTCAAGCAATGAGTAAATCTTAAATGAGGAACAGGTTTCTATACCATCACAGGAATCAAAAACAAGAACTAATTGTAGAAATTTGAAATGTGATTGGTAATTTTTTTTAATATGGAAGGAATTGAAAAATAAAATAAGTTGGTCCTCTTTATAAAATAAAGGACATTTGTCAAGATGCAAAACAAAAAGAGAAAAGTGCTTTAAAAACATGTGGGGGAAATGATAAGAGAAAGGAAGGCAGATGCAGAAGTCAATTATCTGTCTTAATAGACAAAAATAAGTGCAGAGAACATAAATGAAAGATTAGGAGGGAAAAAACCTTTCTACATCCTGATGAAATATTGAGATTTTAAGATTGAATTTTTAGAAAGAGAGAGGGAGAAGGAGAGAGGAGAAAAATAGAGAGACAGAGATGGAGAAAGCAAGGAGGGTGATGAGGAAGACCGTTTTTAAAGACTAATGATATCGAGGACTTCAAAAACTGAGGAACATCTGAATATTTACAGACAAGTGACAAAAGCATGCTGTATAAAGAAAACTGCCAACATATTGAGAGTCAAGAAGAAGATAGACATGCAATGCCTACAATTTTGGAAAACATGTTTTTACCTTATAATTTTTCTATACAACCAATGAAGAATAGGTCAAAATAGAGACACAGTAACTAAGAATCCTTATGATGAAATTTTATGATGAACATAAAAAGACATCAGTTTATGATAAAATTTTACTCAAGCTTGTACCTTTATCAAAATTATATCTTCTTCCTCAGGGATCTAACAATTGCCCATCAAGGTTATATCTAAACACAATGTGGGTGTTCTTGACTTTTATTTTTAGAATTGGTATATGAAATGTAAAAGAGACTTACATATACTTATAGAATACAATGAAAAGGACAGAAATGTAAACAACTTAAAAATTATTTCTTTATTCCTACAAGAGGTTAAAAAACCTGAAAGTCCCTAATGTTGATTTTTTACATTTTGAAAAGTAAAAGGATTAGGTATAAAATAGTTGAATCAACCATTAGAATTTTAAGTATACTACTTAAAGATATAAATGTCAGCATTAGAAAAACTAAAAATAATAATATGAATAATGTTATGCATTTCTTAAATGTTTTCATTTTTTAAACCTTGTAGATGTAACACTTACCTCATTTTAAAACTCTGTTTTCAAATATCATGTCCCAGTGCATGGCTGTATTTTCCTTCGTTTCATGATATCTTTTGTTTAAGAAAGTTCTTAATTTTAATATAGTTAAATATGTCCATGTTTCCCTTTATGATTAGTATTTTTAGTATAGTTTTCAAGAATTCTTTCAAGGAAAGCAGTAAGAATGCCCACCATTTTGAATAGCTAATTCTTCATTTCAATTTAATTATAATAGTCACAACCAGGACCAGCAGACACTATCTTAAAATGGAGTGTTGATTTAGTGAGTTGTGGACTGTTCATATCAAATTGAACTAATCAGAAATAACGGAAATATGTAGTGACATACATAGAAAGAGATAGTCTAGGAGTACAAAGTGTAGAATAGTTGGGTTACATATTTATTACATATTATATTAATTACAATTCACATAGATTGAGCATGTAAAACGTGAGGAAAAATGCATATTTGACTATTTTTATTTTGTTGTTTTTCTGCAATGAACATATATTACTTCAGTAATACAAAATATGCTAACGATTAAATTAGGGAAAATAAACACATTATAGAAAAGCAAAATATTTCCCATAGTGTTATTCCAGCATGGGTACTAGAGAACTACCACATCAACTTACTTTAATGGACTCTAAACTTATTTACAACCTTACACTTAAAACTTGCTATAGGAACTTACCTCATCAACTCTGCGATAATAAAGTTTACAGGAGGAGTAATTAAATGCCAGATTGAACCAAGGCTAACCTCCTCTGCCCAGGGAATTGTAGAGAAAAAGAAAAACATATAGTATAGCTGTTTTGAGAACAAAAAGCAAACCACAGAGCACATAATAATTTGTTAGAAACATTACAGAAAAAAATATAAAAAGGAAGAAAAACTTCTATCACCTGATATAAAGTCCCTTATGCTATATTTTCAGAAAAACACATAAAAACTTAAGGGCCATCAACATTTAATCCAACTTTTATAAAGTCAATAAGAAGTTTCATGCTTTAATATTTTAAATTTAAAACGTTTACTTAAGAAACATCCTACATTTATGTGAATATATGTGGATTCCAAAAAATTAGCTAATAATTCATAGTGAGGACAAATTAAGTAGGAAAATAGTATAAAAAAATGAAGTGGACAATAATGTCGTTCATTTATTTACATACTAAATCTGACAGTCTCCCTTGTGTTAGGATATTTAAATTTCATGAAATGTATTGTCAATATATTTTCTCCATATTATTTATTTATCTTGTTATTTGGAATACATGATTTTTAAATCAATGTGCAGAAGAAAGTAATGTTGGAAATCCTTTAAAACAAGAGACAAGACTTTTTTTCCCCCAAATTCTCCAAACCTGTCAAAATTTCTTGCTGTAATGCCTTCAAGTATTTGAAGGAAAGAAACTTCATGGATTAGCAATTTAGTGAATATGTCAGTGGATGGCCACTCATTGGTAAGAAGTTCATAAAGATTCACAGGTTTCTCATTGCAAATTAATCTAAGGCAACCAATATAGTAGTTAGTGCAAGAATAATCATAAAAGGACATAATAATTTTTAGAAAGCAGTACTTTTCCTCCATTGAAATCCATTATGAAATCAAATTCTAATGTCCCCCTGACTTTTTTGGTAAACAGGACGATGGCCTCCCAGTTTTGCTTTGGGATGATAAAAACTCATACCTTTTTGTTGTTATATAATCCTAACATAAAAACAACAAAATCAAATATACTTTGTTTTAGACCCATGATTTCCATTAAAAACTGTACATTTCTATATGCCTTGGATGACAAGCATGATAAAACATAGTTTTCTTTAATAGGCTTGGTACCTTAATCCAATGAGTAGGCAATGAACATTCATTACTCAAGTGTAATAACATACATCAGTCAGATGTAATTTATAGGCTATATATTACATTTTTCTCCTGCTTTGGTTAAGTCCTACTTCTTACCATGCTATGTTGTTGCATCTGTACTCTCGTTTTTCTTCAAGAATATTGTTATTCTGTTTATATTCTTATTCTACTGGCAGATTCCACCAATCTGTTTTTTTCCCTGAATATCTTTTTGTCAGGAGTTTTACTTTGAATACTCAGTTACTCAATAGGCAAATATAAAACTCAAATTCAGACATAAAAGTAGATGGATTGCGGGGCTGGCCCCGTGGCCGAGTGGTTAAGTTCACGCGCTCCGCTGCAGGCGGCCCAGTGTTTCGTTAGTTTGAATCCTGGGCGCGGACATGGCACTGCTCATCAAACCACGCTGAGGCAGCGTCCCACATGCCACAACTAGAAGGATCCACAATGAAGAATATACAACTATGTACTGGGGGGCTTTGGGGAGAAAAAGGAAAAAATAAAATCTTTAAAAAAAAAAAAGGAAAGAAATTAAAAAAAAAAAGTAGATGGATTGCTTCCATTGTTAATTTTTTTCAAAACTTAATGGAACTTGGGATTTTGTATTAACAAATGCAACAAAGAAAGTTTTAACCATGCAAGTTACAAATGAATATTTTATTAAACTCAAGTAAACAAAAATTATAAATAAGATGCCATAATTTTTTCATACATGTGTATACATTTTATTGTTAGTGCACATACCTAAAGATTCATAGTTAATTTTAAAAACATTAATGCATTGAATGATATTTAGTAGATTAAACAATCTATTGTTCATCCTGAGTTTTAATATCTTTATTTAAATGTTTATTATATTAAACTTCAAATCCCCTCAAATTTGTCTCTGAGTTCAAGGTAAACAAAATCAAAGTTAAAGCAGGGTTTCTGTGGAAATTGATATCAATCATAAACTATAATGGAAATGGCAAGGACTAACACTTGGTGAGAAAATCTTGATAAATAAAAAAATTATGGAGAACTTACATCGCTGGATAATTACTATAATAATTCAGCAGTATGTTATAGATGCAAAAATACACACAGATCAATGGGAAACAATGGAACAATGATGAAAAAGATGCAGAGGTATATTGTCACTTGAATAATGACAAAGGCAGCACCATAGACAGAAAGAATATATTTTTTGGATATGGAAAAAAAAAGAATATTGACTTCCACCTCACACCATGCACAAAAATCAATTTTAATTATATTGTATATTGCAATGTGAAAGTTAACAGAGAAGCACGATTCCGACTCTGAAAATTTTCAACTAATATTTATGAGAAGCAATCAAGGACTTGCAGCCCAGCCACAGTCTTCCTAGAGTCCCAAATTCTCCCTCAGCTTATAATTTTGGTATATTTTTATATATTTTAACATTTTTTCTTGCTTTCTTATGGAACAATTAACAATTAATTAGAAAACAATTAAACAACTATATAAACAATTAAAATAAATATAGCTTTGTTATGAAATAAATCCATTTGTTACATGAATGGATGGTAATCATGTGTTAAATATTGGTTACAATTTGTTCTTGATACGTTTTTAATTTTTTCCTACTTTATATGTTAACCTCTAGAGTACAAAAAGAATGACCATGTTATTAATCTAATTTGGAATAAAAGAAGAAACAGCATGTCATTGAGAGTAATAACTGTTATGTAAAAAGAAGCCCTTACATGTATTAACAGACTCTCCAGTTGATGTTCAAATGTAACTACTAAATTTATTTTTCTCTAAAAATGTATCCTGTTCTAGTTGATGAAGTAATAAGAACCAAATAGGGCAGAATTTCCAGATAAACAAGTACATACACATACCCCCCAAATTTATTTGCCTTGATGTGATAATTACTTTAACAACTGTTTATTGTAATGGAATTTATTGAACTTTAAGTGGATTTCAATTGTCTATGTTTAAATTATTACATAAATGTTTAAAAATTAAACTTTGAAAGATGGATTAAAATGCAGAATAGATTCGGCTACAGAGAGTATTAGAATTCTGGAAACTTGAAGAAATTATACAAAACTTCATATAAAAAGCTAAAGATTTGAAAACAAAAACGAATGATGAGAAACGGTCTTACAGGGCTGGCCCCATGACTGAGTGGTTAAGTTCCCCAGTTTGGATCCTGGGCACAGACTTAGCACTGCTTATCAAGCCACACTGAGGTGGCCTCCCACATGCCACAACTAGAAGGACCCACAACTAAAATATGCAACTATGTACTGGGGGGCTTTGGGGAGAAGAAGGAAAAATTATAAAAATAAATAAAATTTTTTTTAAAAAAAGAAAGAAATGGTCTTATACACTTCTGATTAAAATTCAGGAAGATTACAGATGTAATTCTATTAAACACAATATTCAAAGGAGCTATACTGGAATTGTAAAGGATGATCTTTTTTAGATTCAAGAAAATGAGAATCAAGAATTATCATCAAGCTTGGGGAAAAAAGCATTCTATATTCATTCAAAATATATAAAAGGAAGACAAAAAGTAGAATAAAAGTGAGACAGAGAGAAAAGTCTGAATAAAATATAGCAGACAAAAGTATCCTGCTACATTCTCTGTACAAATAAGAAATATAGCTAAAATATGAGGACCCAAAAGTCTTATATAAAAATGGCAGAGGGGCAATGACCAACCAAAGAAAATCTAATATAACTAGATAAATATCCGATATATAACTTTAAGATAAAAGGCATTACTGTGTGATGATATAAAATGATGTTTTATGTGGACTCTAAATTTGCATGCACCAAATAACATAGCTACAAAATATGGGGCAAAAAAAATCTGCACAGAAACAGATAGAGTAGTCATCATAGTCAGACTCTCATTTATTAACAGATCAATTGGAAAATGGGAAAAAATTGAACAGCGTAATTAACAAGCTTGATCTTCTTGATAAGTATAAAACCTCAAATACAATTCTCTGCAAGCAGAGAGACAATTTTTAAAATTGGCTATGAATTAGGCTACAAATCATGTCTCAATGAACACCTGGGTACAAGTATCTTACAGGTCATATTTTCTAAGAAAAATATCATTGATTAGAAACAAATATAAATTTACATGAATGAATGAAATATTAACTAAAACATCTGCTTGGAATTTTAAAATACATTGTAAAATAAAATTGATCACATAAGAAATTAAAATGGAAATTTAAAAGTCTATAGAAATAAGCAATAATAAAATTGCATTAAGACTATTTCATGTACTTTGAGGAGAAATTGTAACATTCAGAATATAACAGATAAATAAGAAAGGCTGAAAATCAATTACCAAAGCCTACAATGTAAGAAGTTGAGAAGGCTAAAAGAAAGATACCCAAATAACAAAAAAATAGGTGACAAACATAAGAGCCTAATTTAATTAAAGTGAATTGAAAATGTACAGAGATCAACTATATAGCTCCTTCCTGGAACAGGTCTTTTATCTAAATTCTTTTTGGCAGTTAAGTGGGAGGTAAAAAGAGAAACTTCCTGAATCTTTTGTTTCTTAAAAACAATCAACCTAATATAATCTTCATGCAAAAGAAATACATCTTGGAGTGGCAAATTTTGCTCCCCTACCCTCCCAATAATAAAGAAGAAAACTTTCACGTAAAGAGGAAAATCATTGCTTTTCACCGAATGATGAAGGATTTTTTTACAGATACCTTCAAATATTTTAAGCAAGCATGCTTTGTCAATCTTTTTTGTTTAAATAAATAGCATTCTCCTGAATTTGGCCTTATAGTGTCTGGAAGAGGGTAGTCCAGAATAAATACCTGTGATATTGTGATTTATAATAAGAAATACATATTTGGTCTTCCTCCCGGTTCCTGGCACAGAACTCCTTAAACCCTTGGAATTTCCTGTGATAAGAGCCACAAAGATGTCTTTTGTTACATAAATAGAGTGACTTTGGAATGCCCCTAGGTCATCTAAGGATAGGGGCTGGTTGCCAGGGGAACCCATCTCTCCCATCTGGCTCTTCCTGAGTTATCTCCTCTTATAATAACCAGTAATCTAGTAAGTCAAATGTTTCTCTGAGTTCTGTGAGCCACTCTAAGAGGGATCATGGGAACTTCCTATCTGTAGCCCATGGGTCAAAAGCACAGGTAACAATTTGGATTTAAGATTGGCATCAGAAGGGGTGGGGCAGTCTTGTAGGACTGAGCTCTTAACCTGTGGGGTCTGACACGATATCCAGGTGGAGATAGTGTCAGAATTGAGTAGAACTGCTTGGTGGTGTCAAATCTCCCCCACCCTCCACACACACGTTGGAATTGGTGACCAGAAACTCTTAATACCTCCCTGAGGAGGCTTCTTGCTGTTTTCCTTCTTTTATTCCTTTTCTCCCCCTATAGCTAGAAGGTTCAAATGTTATTTTTATTTGTTGTACGATTAAGTTGGTTTCTTCAAAGTTTAATTCTAAGACAATGGGAAATCGAATTTTAAAATAAAATTTATTTTTAATGATGTCGACAAAAATAATCCATAACCAATCTTTAAATGAAAATTTGGGAGAGTTTATTCTGAGCTAAAATCTGAGGACCATGGCCGGGGCCTTTCTTCCCGAAGGAAGAAAGGGCACCAAAGAAGTGGGGTGCACAGAGTGGTTATGTACCCCCAGAGAGGATGTTTCACATAGGATTGAAATGTCCCTTTTACAATAGTCGTGAGACTGCTCTGTCGGCACAGCGATTGATGGAAACAGCAGGTAGATCTGCTGTCTCGGTGGACACAGCAGGGTGGCAGGTCTGTTGTCTCAAGCTGGGTGGTCAAAGGTGAGTGCAGCAATCAGTTCCTAGCCTAAGGAAAGAAGCTTATTCTTAAGGAAATGCCAATGTGGGGGGAAGTTGCACCTTTATCTTAAGGCCATTTGTTCTTACCATAGGAAATGTCTAAGCAGATATATAATGTGTGCTCAACAGCCACTGGTCAGGCCCTTTTGGGAAAACAAGGTCAGGCCAAATCAGGTTTACACCAAATGGCTTCTTCATATACTCCAATATATCCTCTTGCTTGCCATTTCTATTTGTCAATGATCATGAAAAGGCTGCAATCACAATTTCACTAATAAACTATTCAGATTAGCAGATAGTTCTTGGTGTTGAAAGTATCAGTTTGTTTAATAGTTACTTGTGGCAAATATATTTCATTCGCTGCAGCATTTTCAAAGTTAATAAAGCTAAACAGGTTCTCCTTGATTGAAGTGGAAAATGAATAAATAGTGATACATTAGGAGTGGCTTTGAGCTCAGATTCAATCTTTGTGCATTTAAACAATTTATTCGAAATTCAATAACTCATAATAGAAAATAAAATGTTTAAATGCACCAAGATGTGGAAAGGAAAACATGTTAAAACCCAGTTTTTCACTTTTGTACAATCTTAGTGAGAAACTGTGCTTGGCTTTGTATTTATACATATACAGTATATAATATGTGAACATTTAACCTATTAATGCATAACCTATATACATATAGTATAACATAATATTTATAAACATAGCATGTTAGTAGGTTAAGTATGTTAGCATACTGATCTGTTAGTTAATATGTTTATGTATGTGTATATATAAAATGGAATTTTGAACTATTACCTTATTATTCTATAGTAGAAAATATTGCAAGTAAATTATAAGTAAATTTAACAAGGGAAATAATCTATGCATAGATAGATCATTCACAGATTCAGAAGTAAGTTCAATAAAGGTTGGAAAACTATACATTACTATGATAAGACTCGTGTTAATGAAAAGCCGTAAATTGGGTGATAGATTCTGTAAGACCACATATTCCATAACAGCAGCTTTTGAACTGAGGAATGACTCAACCCCAGTCATCCTTTGGAAATATGCAGCATCTACATGTTTAAATCTAAGACAGGGAGTCATCCACCATAAAGTTAAAAATTAACTTGTTTTAGATATAGGCTACGCAATCAACACAAACTGAAATAAGTAAAATGTAAAGTCATTTTGAAGTATCAGAACTCCATAGGTTTCAAAGCAGGCAGAACATTTAGCTCGATCATGATTTGAGATAGTCTTTTACCAAAAATGCATGTGAAAATTTCCCTTTTAGGATTGTATGGACTGACCTTGGTGTCAACTTGGTAAGTATATTTTTACTGTGGATGGTTGTGCTCTAATCTCACCTTAACGGTTTATTTTCTATTTGTCTTGCTGTTTCCATACACATCCAACCATCTAGATTCTTATAAGGCGACAGGATGTGGTGGTGAAGCCACAGCTTCCAGCAAATCTCTGATATTTTTCTCTCTTAATCATTTTGCCCTGGGATTAGAGTTTTAAAGCTATTTCAGAGGAAGAACTGGTTAGAGTTAGCACTTTGGAGCTGAGCCATCTCTAGGTCACAGATTGGATTAAGTTTTGAACCTTATAAACTCAGGGTGGAAAAATTACTAAATTGATGAAATTCTGTTGGCATTCGGGGCAAATGCCCGCAGGAGCAATTTTAATCCTCCCTTTATTTTAATCTCAATGGAACAGCAGTGATTATAAGACAGGAATCTAACCACAAAGTAACAATTACAAAAACTAGGCTAGACCATAAGAATATAAATAGATGTTAGAAATCATTTATTCCTTTTTAGGTAAGAAATACCATATAGCAATTGACTAAATTGATGTTAGAAAAATGTGGGAGTAGAAAAGATAGACCAGTACAAAATTTTGAAAGGTTTGACCAACATAGGGTGGTACCACTATAACAGAAATAATGAAACTAGAGAAAGACCCTAATTTAAGTAATTTTAATAAAGTTATTTTGTTTTCTAAAATTAATGGAGCAGCTATCTACAATATGTTTTCTAAAAAAATACCTGTTTAATCTGGATGACTGGTTTCAGCATCTTGGAAAGAACATAGATCTCTTTTCTTCTCTCTTTCTCCCTCTGTCACTTTGGGTGATAATGATTTGTCAATGTAGGGTCATCAGTTGTAATAAATGTACCATCTGGTGGGGGATGTTGAGAATGGGGGAGTCTATGCACATATGGAAGCAGGGGGTATATAGGAAATCTCTTTACCTGCCCCTCAATTTTGCTATAAACCTAAAACTGCTCTAAAAAGTAAAGTCTATTAAAAAAAGGTAAAGAAATGAAAAAAGGAGGGTTTGCCTTCTTCTAAATGACAAATGAAGAGGAAGGTGGATTTTGATCTATGCACTGAGCAGTTGTTTCTGTGTCACATGGAGGGTTTTGAACACTAAATTTGGCCTGATCAGTAGACCGTGGCTTAGTTACTATTCTGGGATGCACAAACACCAGCTCAGCATGCCTAGATACCACGACCTAAATACAAATCCTTCTGCATCGACCAAAAACTCTTCTCAAAAATAGCTCTCCCCCAACCCTGAGGACCCTGGTCTTGCACCTGGGTCACCAGCAGAGACTCTCTTTCTTGGAGGTGCTGTGTTGGGATGCCTTGGTCCCTTCTCCTAACAGCAGGTCTTGATCAAAGATAGCATCCTCCAAGTTTTTCCATCCCTGTTCTTCCGAAGGGTTTAGGCTTTCCTGCAAAGGTATTTCCTCAGTCCTAGTGATCAGCTCAGGCAACCTTGACTGTATCACAAAAGGCTCACTTATTCTCTTTGCCCCCCTCTCAGGCCAGTGATGTTTGTTCTCCTTACATAACTGAGAGGAATCATTCAAGTATAAATTGAATGCTCCCCATGTTGAATTATTTTGTCTTCTTCTCCCTTAGACATAGAAGAAGTAGACGACAAAATTTAACCTTTCCCCAACATGTACCCATTAAATCTTTGCACTTGACTGAATTTCTGTAGGAGTGTAAATGCAATGATGCCTGCAAGATGTCCGTTCTGTTGATGAAGTTAAATATCAAGGATTTGCTCCTAATGGTGAATTCCGTTGGATTGTAGGGTGGGCAGATAACTTTGTGGTTGGAGAGAAGGTTATAGGTGTTGCTCACAAATTCAGAATGCCATGAGCCATTCTGAAAAGGTAAAATGATCCTCATAATGAGAATGACCTCCAGTTTTATTATATCTTACATCTGGAAGGTTCATAAAGTGCTTAACAACCCTGCAACTATGGATGAATATGAGAATCTTTTCACATACAATGAAAATGTGTCAGCTGTTTAACAGAGCACAGCAATATTACTCAACAATTTATGGCAGGAACTGAACAAAAACAGGGGAATGCAAAAATGACCGGGATAGGCATGAGGTCATTATACGATCTGGAACTGGTCTATGGATTTGGGAGTGAGATTTTCCCCCAAGTGTTTAGGAAACTGAGATGAAAAAGATGTTGTCCTCCAGAAATGAGACTTGAAAATCAAGAAAGAGTATGAAAATATGAAGTCCCTTTAAATGTATTGGATGATCCCATTTCAATCTGTAACTAGATTCAAAATATTAACCTACCTAAAGATAGGTAGGTTTCTAATCCTGTGCCATTAGAAAGAAAATCTGCACTGGTCAGCTGACTAGAAATAGAAAACAGAGAACTAGTCAACAACAACCGTTTCATACATGAGTTCCATTTACTAAGCCCTTGTTATTCTGGAGAAGACTGGATGAAGTGATCTAAATCTGGTCTATTAAGAGAGTTTAGTTCACCTAGCCAACTCTATGTTCATGGAAAAAATTAAATTATCATTTTTTTTGCCACGTAAGTCTGCCTACTGATGGAGAATATACTAATGTTAGCTTTCCTTTATTATTCTAGTTTCAGTGAGAGGCATATATTGTAAGTTAATAATTTCGCTTTTCCTCATTGTTTATCAGTCTTGGAAATTTGAATTTTCTGCCTCCATATGATAGCTGTCCTCACCATGCATTTACAAACTCAAGTTTCTGAATCTTTGTGGTTGAGGACCAGCTCCTATAAGATAATAAAATCATTCTTTTGAAATGTCCAACATGCACACTCATGACATTCTTTTACCCTTAGGAATTTCTTTGGTTCAGTATATGGAAGAAATCAGGGAAAACATGTGATGAAGCATTTGTGCATTTGTTCATGCAGCCAAAAGTCTTATATTATGTGCCCAAGAAGTATCACTCAAGAGCAGGGATCAAGAGAAGTTCTCTTGACCAAAAAGGTTGCAATTTAGTAGACTGTATAGTTGAACTGTGTTTAGTCTGGCAAATTCTCTGTACTTTTTGATGTAAGCATTATATTCAATATTTTTTAAACACACAGACTCAAAGAAAATGTGTAATTTTTAAGGGCACACAAGTACTTTAGCTGGGGGAAGTAATGTAATTCACTGATTCATGTTGGGGAGTACTTCTTAGTGAAGATATTTTTCTTTATATATATTCTTCAAGTGCTTACATATATTTTTATATCTTTCTTTATAAATCTATTTGATACTGTCAACGATGTAATATGGATAATTGCTTCACAGGATGTGAAGTACTTATGTCTAATTTCTTGTCTTAATCATTGCAATCTTTCATACCAGCAGACAAATTCTCAACTATGCAAAAGAGCAGTGGTTTGACTTCAGAATCTCTCAAGCATTTTCACCTTCTGCTTCTCCCTATTTCCATCCCAAAACCATAGATATTTCTTCATAAGTATATCAAGTTGTTCCATCATTACCTGTTTAGAAGACTTTGTTTCTCCATTAACATGGCTTGATGGCTTTGTGGAAAATAAACGGACCATGTATAGGTGGGTCCATATCTGATTTCTTTATGCAAACACTGTATTGTATTGATTACTCTAATTTTACAGTGTCTTAAAATTAAGTAAAGTCATACAAGTTTGTTCTTTCAAATTTTGTCTCCAAAATGAGATAAGTTAAGCATGAATAATCTTAAAAAAAAGAAATTATTGAGAGGCAATTTGCAATATATATATATTATGTATATATAATATATATACATAATATATATATATACACACAAACACAATATGTCCTGACATACATGTATAATACTTCTTTAAGCACTTGGTTCATTCCTTCTGGTAACTTAGCTTCAGATGTATCTATCAAGGTATGGCCAGGATAACAAAAACCTCACGATGTGTTTCAACAGAGGGATTTAGTCTAGGGGACTGATTAGAGAGACACTTGAGAGCTGAAAGCACCAAGTGGGATCACTGAGGTGCGGGAATAATATCCAAAGGAAGACACTCTCATTGCTAGGATGAGGATAATCCATCAAAGTGGGGCTCAGGCAGAACTCCGAGGAAACCGTATTGCTGGTATACTTGATTGTGGGTGATGGGAGTGCTGTAGGAAGCTGGAAGCTGCTAGAACCAATGGCCATGCTGGGGCAGCAAAGGGGAAGAAGGATGCCCTGTTGCTTCTCCTCCTCACTTTCAGATTCCTTTTATTGCCTACTCTCCAGTAACCTACATATGGAAACGTGAAAGGTCAAGGCCTAGTCTAGACCAGCAGGTGAACTGAAGGATTGTAGACAAGCTTCAGGTAGACCTATTGGCCATTCTCATTTGATGTCAATCCAGCAGCCAAGTCCTCCAGTGAGATTTCATCTAAAGAGTCAGGAAACCATTCCATCAAAGAGGCAGTCTGCCTAGGTTGTAATTCCCTAGAGCTGGAAGTTTGATTGGAAAGGAGGTTGAGGAGGAAATGGAGAGGGACAGCCAGGCAACCTGCATGGAGTATCTTCTTCCACATCTCATCCCAGAAGTCTGGGTGCTACCAGGATGTTGCTCCATCAAGGACAGTGGTGATTTTCCTGAGGAAACATGCAGAGCAGTTCTAAAAAGCTGTGCTCAAAACCCATCTGTCACTGCAGCTGCCTCCACCTGCATCGCCATTCCCAAATATTCACACAAGTCCTTGGTCAGGACTAGGCTTCTCATGATTTTAAATACTGTTTGGTGGGGATCCTGGAAACCATCACAGCTTCTCTACCATTATTTGCATTTTTTTCCATTAATGTTTTGTTTCTTACTGCAGAGCAAAAAGTTAGCAATTGAATAAGAAAGCGAGACTTTGTTTTTGGGATGCTGCAGAGAAATCTAATCACAAAAAAAGTACATTTCTAAAAAGAACGTTTCAAAGTGGCTTTACTATTTTGGAGGGATATGAGCAGAAATCCTGCTAAAGAGTCCTTGGGAATATCTGAAATCATAATTTTAAAGGTTGGAAAACAGCATAAAGAAACTTCTAAATATGGGGATAAATGTCTTCCTCCCATTCAAAGAAGAAATTGGTTTTGAAATGAGATGGCGAGTTTTAATCTATCTCTTCTGCTAGAGTGTTTTGCATTTGATTCATGTTAAGAATACTCTGGCCCAAGAAATTTACAGTCGTCTGGGATGACCGACAGTTTGGATAACCCTCCACCCCCCAACTGAACTGTGATAGATCCTTTTCATAGTCTCATTTTGAATTCAGGGAACATTAGGTTTGTTTTCGTCTGAAATCTGGTTTCTGAGAAAGGTAGTAATGGAGAAATGTATTGTTGGAGCCTCTGGCTAAAAAGACAGAAGTGGATGTCATCATGACTGTGTCCCTGAAAATGCAGAATCCATCATTTATTGATCTAGGGAAATTAAATTTAGTTTGCACACAACAATTTTATAAAAATATGAGGATTTTGATCCATCTGAAAGTTACTTTCTCATTTGTCTGTTAAGCCTTTCTTCTGTCCTTTTAATTTGCAATGCATCATTCCTCACCGTCAAAGTACAGACTGCTTCCAGGCCTGCCAGGTGGTGTAGTGGTTAAGTTTGTGTACTCTGCTTCAGCGACCCAGGGCTTGCAGGTTTGGATCCTGGGCATGGACCTACACACCACTCATCAAGCCATGATGTGGCAGCATCCCACATACAAAAAATAGAGGAAGATGTTAGCTCAGGGCCAATCTTCCTCACCCAAAAAAAGACCAAAACACAATGTTTTTCTTTCTGTGGTTAAGTGACCTGTCAATGAGAAAAAGGAGACATGAAATATGATTATGATTGCTCAGTTTCAGAAACGTGTGGTTGTCATCGCCAGCATATTATTGATCACATCTCTCTTTGAAACATCACATTCTGCATTTCATTCTCATTAAGTTCTTGCATCTCACTCCAGCAAAAGGTGATAAAACTTATAAGAAGGTAAGGATTTCTTTTCTGAAACTTAGTGGGGAAATTGAATGTAGTCTGTCTTAGTCGTGTGTCCCAAGATAAAGAAAACATCTTAGAAATATCTGTTAATAAATTTAGCTTCTGTATAGGATGAGATTTTTCACAATTGGAGGTCAATATTTCCATAAAGTGTAGAACCATGCTTTATGAAACCTTGCTAAAAGGAAAGCAAACAATTGTTTCAAGAATGAAAAAAGCTATTTGATGAAAATATGCCCTACATGCAGCAAGAGAGCCTTTCCCCCTAAACTGCACATAAAAATATTATCCCACATGGAGATTGTGTTCCCTTTAATTCCAGAGTAAATTTTTGTGGCCCAGAAATAAATGAATAATATTGCTTTTGGCATAACCTGATCTACAAGGACAAAAATGTAGACAATTGTTACTAAAACATCTAACTGACAAAGAGAGTAGAGTGGAAATGTCCAGAAAGTGGGATACATTGGAAAAAATTCACTTCTGCCATTGATTGATGACTGGCCAGGTTCTTCTTACAATTAAGGAGTACCCCAAATATGATGTGTTAGGTGAGGATAATCACTAATAATGGTAATCCAAACACTTATGGAATTCATTCTACTAGGACAAGTGCTTGAATTCTACTGAATTAAGAAAATTGAGTATACCAAGTTCCCTGATTTCAAGATTGTCAGTCTGCTGCCATTTTCAGACTCATGTAACTAAGAAGTCCTGACTCCTGCAATAGAAACAAACAGCACAGATAAGAGAGGGGAAGGGAGTAATTAGGGCTACTTAATAGGGGAAAGAGCTCAAAATGAAGAGAATAAACCTTAGGGAACATCATTTCCAATTGGTTTAAGATTTAGGAGGCAGATACTTGATTTTAGACCAGGCTATGCCTCTAACTAGCCATGTTTGATACGGGGAACAAGTAGAAAAAAAGAGATGTTTGATACATTGAATAAAATGTTTATCAATTATTTATAGTGTGACTATCAGGCTATGGAACTCAATTATTTCTTGGGTCTACAATTCTCTCTTCTCTCTCAACTTCCACTAGCCATGAGTATTAGAGAAACATGCAGAATTATGAACCATGGTCATGTATGATTCACAAGCCTCCCAGCATCATTACCTCCAGGCGATGGCACTGATTTAATTTTCTATGGCCTTAAAATATCCAACATCTGAGGTAATTCCCAGGTAATAAAAGACACTTTAGAAGACCCACAGCCTTCTCTAATAAATAGGAGTAGAAAATAGGAAAATCTGAATCTAAATAGATCACCTTAGAGATATGCCAGGCCAGAAGACCTGACTTTGGACATGTAGAACAAAGGGAATTCACTACCTTTTGCCATTCTCTCATCCATCTATCTTCACTTTTCTCTCCACCTGTGCCTGCCACCATTCTGTTTTGATGCTCCAACCTATTATTTAGTTCCAGGGTCACTCTCTCAATTTTCCATTTGTAAGTGAGACCTCTTATCCTCATTACCTCATTGTATTTCAAGTCTTCAATTCACTAACTCACAATCCATTACATTATAATTAGCACATTCATTTAAATCATATTTGTAAAAATGTGATTTTTGATAAATTCTATTAATGATGTTCTATTTTATCAGAGTTGATATATTTTTTTTCAGATTTTTTTTTGAGGAAGATTAGCCCTGAGCTAACGTCTGCTGCCAATCCTCCTCTTTTTGCTGAGGAAGATTGGCCCTGAGCTAACATCTGTGCCAATCTTCCTCTATTTTGTATATGGGATGCCACCACAGCATGGCTTGATGAGCAGTGTGTAGGTCTGCACCCAGGATCTGAACTCGAGAACCCCGGGCCACCAAAGAGGAACATGTGAACTTAACTGCTGTGCCACCAGGCTGGCCCCCAGGATTGATATTTTTTGTAAGCTTCCATTAAATTCTAGCTTGTATTCATCCTCTAACGTTCTCTTTATCCTGCTTTGAGTAAAGGTTCTAAACACCAGCCTATTAACACATCTCCAGAATTCATCAAGAGCAAAAATTGTAGTGGATGGATCTTCAAGCATTTTTGTCATTGATCACATTATTGGATATATAAATAGATGCTTAAGCCTTGACTAAGTCTCAGGTGCAGAAAAATTACTACATGTGTAATCAACTATTTGATTTTCTCATGTGAAAAAAACAATAATAATAATGCAAAGAGGAATATGCTAAAAAGACAGCAAAAACACAAGAACACATGTAATAATGAAGGAATCAAAATGAAAGGGGAAATCTTGAATTTTCTTTCATTTTTGAACAGCTATATTGGAAAGCAAAGATCACATATATAGGTGTTTGGAATAGTGGATTAAAGCAGGAAATGAAGATGGTCATGGGCTTCCCAAAGTCAGCAGTGTTCAGTGCAATTTCTTTATATTTTTCCCTGTCTTGTCTCCTAGCTACTCTACTGAATTCTGAAAACATGAGAAGCAGGAACTAGCCATTCTTCTCTTCGAAGTTCCCAGAGACTGAATGAATCCCTGTCATCTCTGCATGAATTGAGACAGATCACAACAATTTTTACCATGAAGAATGATGATCAGTATAAAATGAAATAAAGGCAACAAGACATTTGCCACACGATACTATAAATCTGAATTTAAAGAGCTTCATTATGTTTAGTGAAGACAAAGGATTCACATTGCCTAATTAAATATGCTTTGCATAGTAAAATAATTAGGGTTTCAGTGATTAATTGAGAACTTAAAGTTTCTTGATTTTTCCTAATTTAAAAATTTTCATTTGTTTAGATCACTCTGGTAGTAAAAATGTTTGCTGTTTATTTATGCTGGTGAGAAAAATACTTAACCAGTCAGTGTCCAAATCTTTGAGTGTGGGGAAGATAAAATGTTTAAATAGACTTTAATTCTTAGTTATAGTAAAAGCAGCATGATTTAATTTAAAATATCAGCACAATATTGGTGCAAAGATAGAAAATATAGATTACCAGAAAGATAAACAGATCTCAGAAATTGCACCTAGCAGCTTGTTGATTTTGGACAAGGACATGGAGTCAAGGGAACTCACATTCACCCGGCCTCCTCTAGCGTTAAATCTATGTAACCCTGGTATGTTTATCAAAACTAAGAAATTAAGTTTGGTACACTGCTGTTAACGAAGCTGCAGACATAATTCAAATCCCACTTTTATTTTAAATTAATGTCTTCTTTATGTTCCAGGATCCAATCTTGGGTCCCACACTGCATTGTCATATCTCCTTAGTCTCCTCCTATCTGGGGCAGGTCCTACGTCATTCCTGGCCTTTGGTGACCTGGACACTTATGAAGAGTAATGGTCAGTTATTTTGCAGGCTGTCTCTAATTTGGATCTGTCTGATGTTTTGTTTGTTGGAAGAACACACATGTCAAACTCAAGGAGCTCCCAATACGGAAATGTGGAAAAACTTGGGCAACAATAAAAAGAGCACTGAATTGTAAGTCATAGTATACTATAAAAATCAACTGAGTTCATACAGATGCACACGGATAATTTAATAAATAAATGGGTAAGAAGGCACAGCTCTACCTTACAGAAGAATTTCATTTAATACCTGTTTAAAGGATGAGGGAAATGTAAAATCACCGTTAGGCAAATATCGCAGAAATAATTGTTGTAGCCAATATCCTCCAATGGATGGTGAAATTATTGGGCAGAAGTTTGAGGAGAAAGACAACGTTTACATGGTTTCAAAATATCTCCCACATATTATTTGCAAAGGGAAAAATAGTAACTTTAGAGAGGCAAAACCACAGACAACAACTTAATCAAGCAATCAAGGTTAACAACAAGAGTCACAAGATGCACTGAGAAGGACAAAACAGACCCTGTGGTCATATTACCTAAAATTCTTAAGATCAATGGGAACACTTTTAACCTGCTATTTGGAGTGTAATTTATTCAAAACATGTACATCTCTACTAAAAATTAAAAATGGATCATTTGTACTATAATTCTCTCCAATTCCAAGTCTAGGCATATAACCTAAAGAAAGTCTTACTCATTTGCACCAAATGGATAAAAAAATAAAACATTTGTTCATGACAACTGCGTTGATCTAACAAAGAGAAAAGCAATCAAAATATTCATCAAGAGCAGAATATGAAATGCAATGGAATACAATTAGCAGTCAAAATACTGAGCTATATCTGTCACATGAATATGATAGATGTAAAATGTATTGAGTACAGTGGCAAAATTGAAAAAAATGACAAAATGACACCATAGTGTATAATTTATACAAAGTGTAGATCATTTGTGGATATACAAGTTTATCATAAAATCTAACATATTAATGGGAAGAATACACAACACATCCATGGTTTTGGTTCACCTTTGGGCAAGGGTAGACTGTAATGGCATTGAGAAGGGTCGTGAAGTGGATATGGAATTTATAGATCAACATTCTGTGTATTTTGTAAGATTGAAAAAGATCTGCAGGCATTATCACTAATAGTTGCTCATGTGTTTATAATGCAGGTTGGTAAGTAAAAGAGAGATAGAATAGATAGATGACTGACAGATAGATGATAGATATAAATAATATATCTTATATGTATATCTTACACATATGTATTATTTACACTAGAATTATCCTATTGTCAACTGCAGAGACTTTTGAAAGTGCAGGGGAAAAAGACTACAGTGTTTGCCCATCTACATGAAATAGCATATAATGTCTGGACACAAGGGTGGAACAGCTGGGATTTTGCTATAGTAACACCCTTTACTGGAAATTTCTCCCTTGATTGTCATGATCAGTCAGAGGCGAGTGCTACTCCTCTCTCTAGCCTGAGCTTATAGAGTTTAAGGAAGCAGTCAATACTTATAGGATTATTAGAGGGCAGAATCAAAATTTGTGGACGAATGCCTATATTCCTCCCAGCCTTATTACATTGTTTCCCAGAGCTTTCACATCGTTCTTTTCAGTTAAATTAGAACTTGCTAAGGACGATCACACAAAAACAGGACCAAGACATACACAACGACTGATTAAAGTAATTCTCACCAATCAAAAAGGATCTGAGCTGGGGGACATGTCACACTGGGTGTCACGTCTTCACATGGAAAGGCTCTATTAGGACACCAGTTCTTTGCCACAGAATCATAATAGCATTGATCTCTTTGCATCTCCCGTGTTAGTTGTCCTTACATAACAAAGGTGTAAAAACCGAGCTCTAAGTTAAAAACTTGACAAAGAGGAGAATGAATAGACCAGAAACAGCAAATAAACAAACTCCCCCAAACTCACAGTCTATATGTATATATATGTGTGTGCAACATTCACAAATCGAGTGGTAATGTATATTCTTCATTTCAATTTCCCCCACTATGAAATGGGTACTGCTTCCTCCAAAACTACCTTTGATCACATAAAAATCCCTTGTTCTTTCTGTTCTGCCTCTTCAATTTTGCACACAAATTTGCACATCATTTGTTGTTGTTGCTATTTTTGTTTTTGTTTTGCTTCGTTTTTATATTAGGTTCATTGTTCTCTTGTTTTAGAGATGCTATATCTACTGCAGGAAATACTAATCAGTGTCTGCCTTTATTCATCATTCATACTCTTCATCGTCTTCATTTCTGTAGATATATAATTCTTTTTGCTGAAACTGCTTGTTGCATTCCTTCATGAAGAACTTTGGGGCAGTGTGTGTGTGCGGGGGTGTGTGTGTGTGTGTATTTGGAACTTTCTGTCATGCAGAAGAAAAAAAAATAAACGTGTTCTAGGTTGTTGGTATATTTATCTTTTGAACCATACTTTAGATAGCCAACCCTACCCTCTCCAACTGTAGATATAGAGAGTGATAATTTTATGCTCATTTTCATATGGGCTGGACACACTTAGGGGTCCACAATAAATTAGAAATAACTCACGTTTTCTGTTGTCTCAGTAGCTGTTTGTTCCTCCTGCCAAGTTGTTATAAAATTTCTAGCCTACAGCAGCTGGACAAAATTGCATCCCATGAGGACAGATGTCATTATCAATGCACAAGCTTTCATCTAAATTTGACTTCCATTCACTCTTTCATCAAATATTTATTGAGTTTCTATTATATTCCAGTTCCTAGGCATATGGATACGATAGTAGAGCTATGGAGCTAAATTAGACCCAGATCTCTCCCCACAATGGATGTGGAAATCCTGCCATTCACTCCTCCTACCTCAAGAGGGAGCTGTATAGACAAGGAATAAAAATGTAGTGGAAATTAAAGGGTAACAACCTTAATGGTTTCATGATGCAGTCACACAATACAGAACTCTGGTAAAAAGTTGCCTTGAAGCAAATAGCTGAGATTTGAGATCTAAGTGAGATTTTTTATTCTCTGTTGAATTGAAATATTGAGGTGAGTCAGTGCTGGCATGCCTATTGAGAGGATGACAGGGAACAGGAAGAAGGCAGAACATGGCATCCCAAGTTCATGAATTCAAAGGCTCACCCACAAGTAAGAAGAACTCAGCTTCTTACCCATCTCATCCGTCAGCAGCCTGTCCTTAGAAGGAGGCAGGAATAGATGAGAAAAGACCTAATGCATTTGGTGGTGGCAATGAAATTAAGCAATTATGCAAGGCCCTACAATTACACATGGCCCCATGCACTCAAGACTTTGGAGGGGAAACCTCGCATACAGAGTTTAAATTATCCACTCATCTTTCAGCCTTCCCACCAGATCTATGGCCACCTTGCTGGGACATTTTTAAAAAAATAGTACATACAAGAGACACTTGCATTTTGTTGTAGATTTAATTTACATTTTTGATGACTAATGGTATCAAGCATCTTTTGATATCCTTATACACAGGTGTATCTTTAACATCAAACAGAACATCAGAGGAGAGTCATGGGTTCAACAAGTAAATGTGGCATTTTACTGTGTCACAGTTGCTTATTTTGGCAGATTTCTCAAAATAAAAGATTGCTTCTTTGAATCTTTCCAAGAAATTTTTCTATCTTTTACCTTATAGAAGTAGTCATTATCCTAAATTTGAACAATCCAGCATTTTTTATAATTGTCCTAAATGTGAAAAGATTCATAAAAATTTTAGTAGATTATATGATTTTAAAACCTATAAATAATATATCCTATTATGCATACACTTCTCCAACTTAATTATTCATTTTTGAGAAATTTTGATATGACCATGTAGACTGTATATTTTAAACATCCATTCAGTGTTGTATTCTGGGAATATAATCATACAATGTAACCATCTTCCATTGACAGACATTTTGGTTCTCTTCAGGGTTTCTGCATATGTTTGTGTTTGGTTTTCTTTAATGCAATGCTACAACAAATATCCTGTCTTGCTTCTCTTCAAAAGCATTTGCTACATGATCTCAAGGAATATATTACATGCAGAAATAGAGGATTAAGGGTGTTGTGCTCATTTTCAGCCTGATAGATGAGAACAACTTTTTTTAAGTTAATAAAATGCACGTTCCCATGAAAACTTAATGAAAATCCTGACTCCCCACAGATTTGCCAACATCAAGGGTTGTGAGATGTTAATCCTTGACAAACTGACACTTATGAAATCAAATTCACTTTTGTTTTAATTTGTGGTTTTCTAATTTAGTAATGACTTTGAGGATCTCGTCATTTGTTTATTCATAATTCTTTCTTCTTTGTAAAAAAAAAGGAAAGATTTTATTCATGTATTTTGCCTAATTTTCTATGGAGAAATCTGTATTTTCCATAGAAAAAATATAGACAAGTGTGTATGTCAATTCTATTTATCAGTCTATTGTCTGTCATGTATGTTGCAAGTGGATTGTTTAAAAGTGGAATTTGCCATTTCATGTCTATGGCATCATCTTGAAAATAAGCTGATATGCTATCAGCTTTTAGCTTTAAAATTTATATGAAAGCTCAATGTACACCCTGAAGATTTTGAAGAGTTAAACCACCAACAGCACAATCAAGAAGCAATGGTTCCCCATGAACACGCCCCTGACTTCACAAACCATCAATATCACATGGTTTCTGTTTCATTCATCCCTCACCACATACCCCATAGAATAATCTTCCCAATAACTTTGTTTTCATTTTATTTTCTTCTCTTTATCCATTGCTGGATTGGACATGTTCCACCTTTTTATGGTTTTTACCCAAAATAATGTGGTATGTTTCCTTTGGTTCTTCTCAGTGTCTACAGAATGCTTGGAACCAGGCTCCCAGTGATAAGCTGGAGGGCTGGATGAGAGGATGGTTATACCTATTCATCTGTCCAGTAGCCTAAGAATATCATTAAGGATGTCTGTCAGTGAGCTTTCAATGAAGAATATACATCTCTGTGTAACTCATTTTCTCCGTTCCTTGGTATATTTTGACTAACAGCAGACCAGATATTTTTTTCCACATCTGTCTGAATTCCACTCCAGCAGCATAGTCTCCTTCCAGACCATTGCCTCTGTTGCTTAGTGCTGCTATAACAAATCACCAAAAATCTAGTGGCTTAAAACATTGCCCATTTATTATCTTACATTTCTGTAGGTCAGTAGTCCAACATGGATCTCTCTGGATAAAAATCAATGTCTTGGTAGCTGTGTTCCTTCCTGGGGCTTTGAGGAGAGAATCCATTTCCAACCTCATCCTGGTTGTTGGTAGAATTCTATTTCTTACAATTGTAGGACTGCGGCCCCGTTTCCTTGCTGATGGTCCATTGAGGGCTGTCTCCAACTTCTAGAGGCTACCACTTTTCTTGGCAAGTGGCCTCCTTCCTCCTCCTAAAAGGCAGAAATGGTGGGTTGGGTCCCTCTCACATCATATCACTCTGACTCTTCTGCTTCCCACTTCCACTCTGAAAGACCCATGAGATTAGATTTAACCCATTTGGGTAATCTTCCCATCTCAGAGATCCTTAACTTAATCACATATACAAAATACTCTGTTGGCCATGCACTGTAAACTGTCCATAGGTTCCAGGGGCTTGGGCATGGACATCTTTGGGGGATCATTATTCTGCCAAACATAGACATACTGTCATTTAAATTGGGGGAATGCTTTGTACTATTGTGCAAGACTTTGTGAAGTAATGATGATGATGGTAATGATAATATAAATAGAAGTGTAAACCAGTAATGATGATAGTAATAATATGAAATCTGCTACTTGCTATGAAGATTTAATCAGGTGGAATGCGTAATTGAAAAATGTGAGACAATAAAGAAATAGATATTTTAATTTCTCTACTTATGTAGAAATGTCATGTTCAATTTAAGAACACATCCAGGTCTAGACGAGGTATTAGATGATATTTTCTTGGACAATTAGTTCTCTGTAGAATGACTTGAGCATTTCACTATAAAGTTTTCTTCTCTTCCATCAACCTCCTTTGGCTGACAGCTCTTATCAAATGTAGATGATTGACAGCAGATGTCATGTTAAGGAGATCAAATTGATTGAGGTCACTACCCACATGCACTTTCCAAAACCTCAGTAGCTGAGAGATCTAAAAACCCTATGGAATTTGAGACAGTTCCCATTCTGACAGTGGACTTCCTTGCCAAGAAAGATGTATACAATTTTAGTTACTTGCAGAGCTTGAATAACGGTACCTTATCAAGAAAATGATTTGGCACAGAATGGAAGGAAATTTGACACTGTCAAAGGAAATCCCATCAGGTTAAAATTTATCAACAGTGCTATTTGTAATTTTTATTTTTTTTAATTGAAGATTCATTTTTTTTTTAAAGTCTATCTTTGGCTTTTCCTTGGGAACCAATGAATTCAATCGTTCAAGAGGAACAGATGGCAGGGGGTGAATTAACTCAGTCTGAAAGAGCAACAGTTATTGTTCAAGTAAAGATTGTCACAATTATTCTTCCAATTGAGCGCTCTTCAATATTCACCAGTTCAATTGAACCAACGTTTGTGAAGGGCATATTCTCTGCTTGCTATTGTAACAGACAGTATCCTTGGATTTTGTGATAACAATACCTCTGGTGTCGCTCTTACTTATATGATATTTTTTCTGCTTCATCAGTGGTGTCTTTTCTGATCTTAATAATTAAATGGACCCTCATGGACTCTATAATTGGGCATCTGTCCTACTTGTGAAATTGGTCTCCTTTATGTTACTGGTCAAAATCACATTGCTATAGACAGATATATGTCGGTATAGATAGGTAGATAGAGAGATGATAGAAAGATAAACAGATAATATGATAGATATGATAGATACAGAGATATAGATTTATAATTATTCATAATATAGGTATATGCAAAATGATGTAATTATATATGGCTATATAAAGATGTAATTGATACATACTGATAAATGCATCTCTATACTATGTGCATATCTATATATATCAATTACATCTTTTATATGCATACACATATATTACATCATATGTATATATATACTTGTACCATATGCATGTATACATATATACTTATATACACATTTTCAAACCCCTTTACCCCAATCATTGCAAATCTATACTGAGATCTGGACCCTTATTTACAAGTATCTGGGACATGTACATTTGGGTATCACATAAATCTCTTGAATTCATTTTACCCAAAATGAATTCCCAATTATCCACATGAATCCACAATTACAGGAGGAAGAGTGGTACGAATTCTCCAAATCCCTCAACACTCTTCCTTCTGTATTTCTCAGGTGCTGATGCTTTCCGGCAAGCATCAACATCCCAAACACGAGACTAGGCATCATCCTACACTCATTTCCTTTTCCCTAAATGTGGTTAGTCCTGACCTTTCAAAGCCCCTTCAAAGCTCTGAGGACAGGTGACTTGAATGACACATTATAACCATTTGTTGAAAGAATGGCCAGAGGTTGGCAACAGTCCTGGCACATAAAATATCAAATTTTTTGTTTGTTTACTTAATTTATGAACAAATTATGTCATTAACTCTGAACAATAGGTAGACGACCCTTCAAGGTTTTTCTGGCCATCAAGCTGGTGGCATTATTTTACATAAATACAAAACTATTTTTATATTCAGAGTTTTCTAAATTGAGGACAATTTAGTTTTACTTAGGATGACTTAGTTATCTTTGTGTAGGAAATCCCTGGATATGGCAAGGATCCCATATAATTATGACTATTCCCTTCTACCCACAAATATGATAATTATATGGACAACATATTTATACTTCAAAACAGAGACTTTATTCTGAATATTGTCATGAATTATCAGTGTGATAGCATGGATTAAAAGGATGGAGAATTGGGACTGCTCATGAAACTCACTCATAACCTTGAACTTTAAAAAATGCCATAAAAACAATTTGATGCAGATTATAAATTACTCCTCTTTACCAAGAATGGCCTACTGTGCAACATAGCCTTATTCTCATGTAGCTTATTTTCCCTTCAGGGTATAATTTCGAGATTAATTCAATTCAGTTTTATTGCATTTATCTGAGCCATGAGTCAGTCATTTTAAGGTCTGAGCTCAGTTTTCAAAAACTATTCAGAATGGCAAGAACATTGCCACTTTGTCGTGGATCTACTTCTAAAAGAGAATTTCTACATCTGGCATTTGGAATATATTTGTAAAAAGTAATTGTTTTGTCTTGGGAGTAAGTAGGTGTTTAATGTCACTATGTTATCTGTGTTAGAGGCTAGGGGAATGGTAAAATTGCAGTTCATTCTTAAATTTATTGCCTTCATCATTTCCTAAGTTCCTTGGAAAATGTCATGTAAACTCAGTGGCATTAGACTTACCTATTTTTAACAAAGACCAAGTTTTTTTATTATCATTTTTCTGAAGGTATTCTGAAAATATGAATGGTTTACCAGAATGCCTTAATTTTGGAAAATAAACAATTTAACCTTTAAATTGCAGAGAGAAACATAGTTAACAAATTGAATTTTATTGAATGATTTTAAATGCTTGTGAAAAATTATAGCTTGAAAAGAAGACTCATATTTGCTGCTGCTGCTTTATCTTCAGAGCACTGGCGTCACGAATGTTGAATCAGATTCTAATAGTGTTGACATGTTTCCTGGCTGTCTCTTGTTCTTTTGCATATTATTTATTCAATTATAATTTCAAGCATGCATTTAAGAAATATTTATTCTGCGCCTGCTATGTGTTGGAAACCAGTAAGTCACTGGAACATGTCAGCAAACAAAACAATGTCCTACCCCCATGGAGCTGAAGATCGTGTGGGGAGAGGGGAAATGAACAAACACATGTGGTGTGATGGCAAGATCCCCTGGGTCCAGGCACTCTAACAAACAAGTGTGGGAGTAACAACCAGGAGCCAGAAAATTACGGCCCACCACTTATTGTCATAAATAAAGTTTTATTGGAACATAGCCATGCTAATTCATTTATGCTTTGTCTGTGGATACTTTGCACTAAAACAGCAGAGTTAAAATTTGTGATGTAATTGACACGTGACATTGTGTCAGTTTAAGATATACAATACGATGATTTGATATATGGTGCAATAAGATCGTCACCATAGCATTAGCTAACATTTCTATTGCATCATAAAATACTTTTGTGTGTGTGTGGAGAACATTTAAGATCTACTCTCTTAGTAACTTTCAAGTATGTAACACGGTATTGTTAACTCTAGTCATCATGCTGTACATTAGATCCCCAGGACTTATTCATCTTCTAACTGGAATTTTATACTCTTTGACCAACGTTCAGAGCCTTACTCATAAGAGCTAAAAACTGAAAACAATCCACATGTCCTTCACTGGGTGAATAAACACAATATGGTATATCCATATAATACTATTCTCCAAGTAAAAGGAGCAAACTTCTGATACACCTTACAATTGATGAGCCTCAAAACAGTATGCTAAGTGAAAGACACCAGACACAAAAGACTACATATTATAGATTCCTTTATCTGAAATTTCTAGAAAAGGCAATTTTTCCTGGAAACAAGTAAATTAGCTGTCACCTGGGGCTAGAGGTAGGATTGGCTGCAAATGAGCATGAGAGAAATTTTTTGCAGTGATGTAAATGTTCTAAAAGGGGTTTGTAGTGAAGATTGCACAGCTATATAGATTTACTAAAAATTGTTGAACTGTACCTTACAATGGGTGAATTTTGTGGTATGTAAATTGTACCTCAATTAAGTGCTAAAAATATTTTTAAAAAAATAAAAGCATTTGTGGCAAAGACTGCCTGGCCCACAAAGCCTAAAATATTTACTATCTGACCATTTATAGAAACAGTTTGCCAAACTCTGGTGGAGAGATTTATGGATGCTTACATTTTATTTTAAGATGGACAGGGGGTCTCCACGAGGATGCAAACTTTCAGCAGCAGAGTCTGCAATTAAGTATCAGAGAACTCTGTGAATATATTTCAGGGTAGAGGCATTCCTGCTGAGAAAAGAACCAATATACGATTTGTTCAGAGAACAAAAAGAAAAGTAGTGAAGTCCAAGTTCAGACTATTGGATTTTAAAATGTAATGTGTGTCTGGGGAAGAGTGTGTAAATTTTATTTCTTGGTCATGTAAACTTTAGAATCAGTTTGTCGATATCCATAAAACAACTTGCTGGGATTTTGATTGGGATTACACTGAATCCTTAGATCCAGTTGGGAAGAACTAACATCTTGACAATGTTGAGTCTTCCTATCCATGAACGTGGCATATCCCTCCTTTTGTTTAGTTCTTCTTTGACTTTGCTCATCAGAATTTTGTAATTTTTTTCAAATAGATCTTGTACATTTTTTTCTAATATAAATGGCATTGTCTTTCTAATTTCAACTGTACTTGTTAATTGTAGGTATATAGGAAAGCAATTAACTTTTGTATATTACTCTTGTATCCTGCAACCTTACTAATTAGTTCCAGGAGAAGATGTTAAATTTTGGTGAATGCAGAATATGTGTATGTAGGCCTGGTGGCAATGGGAGGGGAACCCTGGGGAAAGGGGTCAGAACTGAAGAAAATGGAGGAAATCAGTATTAATGATCTCATATTTAGAAAACATGTCCTGAAATACTGAATAATAGTAGTGACATTTCCAAAACAAGGTGTTAAAGAACAAGCTGATTGAGATTCAATGGTGGAAAGTTTGAAAATATTTAAAAATTGCATCCCAACTGCACACAGTGATGGTATCTCTATCTTGTACAAAATGTAATTTCAAAAATATATACTATTTCTAACAAAAGGGATATTGTAAACCTGGGAACACCGGAATATTTAATGTTTGTGCATCATCTTGTTTTCATTATAAATACATTATTTATATAGAGTGGCTCTATTTTTCCCCTTCAAATAACAGCACACACACACACACACACACACACACACTTACTTGCCTACTGTTCCTGTCCTTTGTTCCAGGAATTTTAAGAGATATCATTTTAGAGTGCAGTGTAGGGCAATATGCAGAAATGAGGGAAATATTTCGTCTCCTGCATAACACATCTCCAGGTCGGGGTGTGCTCTTGGAGTTCCAAGCTTTGAGAAGGGTTAGCGTGAAGGAGACTGTTTGCTGATGAGTAAGTATTAACGCCAAGGAAGGATCCTGCTGGACTTTTTGGGGCAAATTTTCATTCTTATTTGTTTATTTTACTTCTAATTGACTGATTCTAAATGTCTTTTCTTTAATTGGCTAATTTTTACATTGCATTTCTTTACCAAATACCATTTACTTGTTTCTTGGCATATTTGGCCTGCATGTAAAATTTTAAAATTATCCTTTCCACCATTTTGATAGTCTTCTAAGTATATAAATTTTTCTTTAGAATATTTTATGATTTTTATGGTATTTGACTTAACTCATCTTCATATCTTATGTTTTAGCTTTTTTTGAATAACCATCAGTTTCAGTTTATTTTGTATATCTTGTTTCCCTATACTAACTTTTGGAAGTATAATTATTGATTAATGAATGTTAAGTAAAAAGTATAGTCTGCTTTTCTCTTTTTGCCTGAAGAGCAGCAAAAGAACTTTAATGAATACACTACAGTCTTTAAAGTTAAAACTGTAATTCGAACATCTCTGGATGTCTATAGGTACCTTCCAAGTGAATAAAGAAGACTGTGTATGTGAATAAAATTTTTCCTCTCTCTCTCCCTCTCTCTCTTCTCTCTCTGTTTCCAATGTGCTCACACAGACATTCACACATGCCGAGGCGGAAAGGAATGCCATGTGTCAAAGACATCCTCTCCTGTGATCGTGAAGTTCCAGAACAATTAGTGGGAGGTAGAACTATAGGGAAGAGACGTCCTAATTCTGTGGGCCGTTGGCCTGTGGGAGCGGATTGTGTTCTGCTCTCTAAGCGGGCTTTGTGAGTAGGAATGTGTTTACGTGATTACTATCTGCTCTATTTTCCTTCCCGCCTACATGACAGTGACTCTCTCCCAAGAGCAATTTATTCTTTGGAAACAGCAAAGTAAAGTAAACTTCCCATGAGTTTCAACTCCTTCAAAGTGGTGTTTTAAACTAGATTTTGAGGTTTGGCTTAATAATGGCTGTTAGCCAAAATGTGTTATTAATTCTCGTAGATGACAAAAATTCACACGAAATTTGAGGCAATCTTAGAATAAAATATGATAGAATATTGCTGTCACTTCAGTGTTAACTCAATGCTTGGCACATACAATACACAAGCTAAATATTTGCTTGGCATTTAGTCTAATGAACTACTTACTATGTTATGCTTGATTTTATCAATAACAGAAAAATCAAATTTATTATAACATAGTCACTAAGCATTTCAAAAATGTCCAATTTTAATTATTAGCATTTTTCTTTAAAGCAACCATATTTTATACAATAAAGGAGATTCCTTTTCTGTTGATTAGAAAAGCACATTTTTTTTCTTTTTCTGTGTAGCAACATTATTAATTAGATAAGACACATGGATATTCTGATTAGCCAAATATGTATAAGATTGCCACAAACTCCAGGTTTACTTGAAGGTCATTAGTAGGATTCTTTTTGTAACAGAGGCACTATCCCTAGCGTATGTTATAGTAGAATGCAGAGATAGTCTATTGTGAAAATTGTGATTGATCTAACTATTCTACACCACAGAAAAATGGACCATGTGAAACGGATCGAAGCAGATAGAGATGGGCAGCTAATAGTTCTGAGTTAAGGAACTGAAATCAGAACTTTGATTTTAAATGTCTCATCTGTTCCACAGAGATCAGACAGTGTGAATGGAATAAGGAAGGCAGGTACTCAATGATTTTTCTGAATAAAATATGGCAGTGGGTGTTATACAAGTTTCAAACAGGTAAATACGTGATTGCTGAAGTTAAAATAGAGGGAGAACAGTGCGGAAAAATTCCAAACCATTTGCGTCGGTAATCCACCCTCCAGGAAGTGGGACGTAATTGCTGACTCTTTAGGGATGGGCTGCACGTAGTGATTTCCTTCCTAAGAGTGCAACATGCAAACTGAGGGGGAAAGTAAGTGGGGGAAATTGACAAACACTATCTCAACCAGCAGGTAGATGGTATGTGCCTTTGATGTGATGTGGTGAAATGTTATTTCCTTCTGTGGTCTTCCTTCCAAAAAACTATAACCCAGTCTAGTCAGATACATCCCAATAGAGACACTCATTCTACAAAATAGCTGCCCAGACCTCCTCAAAAACATCAAGGTCATTGAAAACAAGGGAAGTCTGAGAAACCGTCGTAGCCAAGAGGAGCCTAAGGAGACACGATGACTAAATGTAATGCGGTGTCCTGATGGGATCTCAGGGCAGAAAGTGGACCTTAGGTAAAAATTAAGGAAAAACGAATAATGTGTAGGCTTTCTTTAATCAAATAAAAAGTGAAGGGGAACAGACATGCATTTTAAAGGAATTTGCATGTTGGTCCAGTAGAAGCCCAGTAAATGTGTGACTGTAAATTAGCTACCAGTGTTTACGGCATCACTAACCAGTTTAGAAGAACATCCCAAAGCTGCTGCATTTGAGGATGAAAGATGGCAAATGTTAGGCGTGTCGCAGGGAGGATAATGTTGGCTCCATGCCTCATGAAACCTGAGAACTCTGGATAATGTCCATAGAGGAAAGTTGCTTGTGCAGTCACCTACTTTTGTTCTTGATGGGTGGATGTGCTGAGTGGAGTCTAGAAGGAGTGGAGAGGAGCATCCTACACAGTGAAATGTAGCTAATTGCTCTATTTGAGAAAGAATGGGGAGAGAGAGGGTTAAGATGTGGGGTAACCAAGATATAGGCAAAGAAAGAGAGTGAAATGGAGAAAAAGAAAAATGCAGATGCCAGGAGAAATGGGATTTGGGAGCGTGAAGTGAGCAAAGGTAAGTTTTTGGAAGCCTCACCTTGTGGTATGAAATATGATTCCCCTCTGCATCCTTCTATAAGAGACCTTCCTTAAAGCCTGCATTACCTTTCATGGCATTTGGGATTGCAGGGCTGTATATTTTAGGTACATTATAGTGCAGGTAATGACCATGTGATATTCCAGTTCATTCAGTTTGCTTTTCCAAGTTGCTAGATTTTAAGCTCTTTGAAAGTAAGGACTGTATTTCCCACATAATATCTATCAGAGCACTTGATATGTAGTAGAATGCCAGAGAAAATAAAATTAACAGAAAGGAAAAACTGGCTGGTTATTTCTGAACTTCGTCAGAAAAGTGGACTTCGGGAGATTGGCCAATAATTGCTCCTGGTCTCTATTTTCTGAGCTGAAAAGGTTTTGGCTACACCCCCACCCCTTCCGTCTGCCCACAGACAGCTGTGGGTCTACTGGAACCCAAATAGTCAGGGCCTTGGTTAGAGTCTTCCTTCTGCTACTGAAAGTTTTTAGATGGTGTTGGTGCACCAACATGTGAGGACAGTGGAATTCCCTACCATGTACGGTAGAAAGAGGACTGAAGTTTTTTATTCTTGTATTTGATCACATTAGCTTCTTCAATCACATTGTCTAGGTGGACACGTTTATTTGGAAAGTTCCAATGAAGATCCTTTATCCTGTTCATGACTGTATCTTCAGTTGCAAGAACAATAGTTAGCATTCACTTGCTGATACATATTTGTTGAAAAGGTGAATAGTTTCAGACACTAGACCTATAATTCAATTCATTGCTCTACTCTAAGGGATATGATCCACTTTCACCCTCAAATTAAGCGACGCCTAAAGGACATAATGGCTTTTTTCCTATCCACATTATTAACAAATTAAATAAGTGAAAACTGTCTTGAAACAATGCATTTGGAACTTATCACTGTCATTACCAAAATTCTAGTGACTGTCGTTACCAAAATTCTAGTGACTGCAAGTGTGTTTCATAAACCTGAAAAGCCAGTATTCCTTCAACTATGTTAAATAAGGCACCTCTGCGGTTTATATTAGAAAGTTTAAAGAACATGGAAAAAACAAAAAAAAAAAACACAATAAAAACGCTCCCACACTTGTTCAGGGAGTTATAGAGCCAAAATGTAGAGAGAATCCATCAGATCTGCACTTTCAAGAATACAATTGCTTTCCCGCAGATTTTTGTTCCATTACAAAATGTGATGGATTCTGGTGCTAAATGTCAATGCTGGTGGTTGTTCTTGTGTTTAACGGCCCAGGCTGAAGCATAATCTATTCCAGGAATTGTTTCCAACAAAAAAATATACATAGTTGGTTTACTGTTGATTTTGAAATTCAGATATTCAATCTCACTGCTCTGAAGTAAGGATTTATTTGGTGGCATTTGTGAAAACTGGTGCAGGATGCAAGATTTTTTAGAAATCTCATTTTCTCTAAAGAATATGTTAAATTTCGGTCAAGTAGAGTCAACTCATTACATCCATTAGCCATGTGTATTTGCTCACAGACAAGGGTGTGTGGTCTCCACAGTGGAGAAAAGCTAAATATTTCACTGAGGATCTGGTGTACTTCACAGTAACATTGTCAGTGAGAAGTGACAAGTTTCATCAACATCCCTATGGCTACCATCATGTAGGAGTGATTTCTAGAAAGTTCCTCATAAGGAAGCAATAATCCATAATCTTAAGATTCTCCTTTGTAAATCTTTAGTCTGCAGTTACCATTAGTATAATTTGCTTTATTCATTTTTTAATTTTATCATTTTGTTTATTTTATTATTTCTTTTATTGCTTGTCTACAAAATCAACCAATGTCCCTGCATTCTCTCCTTTATAAGGAATTCCTTTAAAGAAACGCCATTGTTGTAGATGCACTTTTGAAAATTAGGGCACTGTGGTGAAATCAACCGGATGAGAGAAAATGATGTTCGAGTTGGTGTGGAAGGATTTGACAAAACTTGCAAGGACAATCCTTTTTCCACTGTCCCAGTTGGTTGCAAATGAGACACCGATTTCTGGGCCAGTGTTTTGCTGACGCACTCCTACGAGAGGGCAACGGGAAAGGCCCGGTGTTCTGGGTTTCTGACCTTAGAGCTGCTGCAGTTGTAAGGCGACTGACTTGGTGGACTTTTGTTTATTAGGTAAAATTGAAAGATTTTTGTAACACACAGTATTATTTTGGGTATGATTTGAGAAATAATTGTAAGTTTTTAAGCTGAAAAGTATGAGAAGTCACGAAACTCATGGTTCATTTGGAAGTAAGTGGGAAGCACAAGTGCCTGCGGTTTCCAGCTTCAGAGATTACAGGCCGTGAAAGAGGACAAATGATGAGAGAAAGGGAAGAGAGAAAGAGGGGGTGTTAGCTGTCACTGTGTTGTCATGTCATTTCAATCCCTTAAAAATATTTAGAAATGGTAAACCTCTACTAGGAACCAGTGATTTCAAATTTAATGTCATTTTATCTATTTTCCCAAAGCAATTTTTTCCTATTCCTAAATTAGTATCCTTGCATAATTTAGGAATGATTGTTTGATATCTGAAAAATATGGTGTGTTCCTCAATTTAAGACAATTTTAAAGCAATTCATACACATTAAAGTCATGTTTTACATTTGGCTAGTTTTCTTTTAACTCAGTTTAAGGTTACCATTTCATATCTTTTCTGGTCTTTGCATTACACCATTGATCTAAAAGTTAACTGCTGATAGAAACATCTTTACTTTGCTCGCAATTGCTTTTCTGAGACCGCCACTGTCCAATAGAACTTTTGGGGGTGATGGCAATGTTCTATTCAATATGGCAGCCATTAGCCATGTGTGGCTGCTGAGCGCTTGAAATGTGGCACGTGTAACTCAGACACTGAACTGTGAATTGTTGTTTGTTTTAATTAACTGAAATGTAAATATCTATATATGGTTAATGCTACCAGATTGGATGGCCCAAGTCTTGTTAAACCCTCCTCCATTTCTTCATTCATTTTTTTTTAAATTGTCAAGAAAAGACTTCATTGCTTCCACCTATGTAAATAGAGCTGATCGTTGAAGATTTGCTAGGAAATATCACCTGCTCCTTATTTTCGTTATTTCCTCTATAACAGCAAACATTGTTTCCCTCCACCATTTGACCTTCCTGGGTACTACGTTTATAATTACATTTTCTTTCTGTCTTATGTGTGTCTTACATCTTTCTTCCCCTTCTGTAAATTGATTTAGGTCTAAATGATAATATTTGTGCAATGAATTGGAAAAATATATAATTAAATCATAGTGGTTAAGGCACAGGATTCTGGGTAAGACGTCCTGGGTTGAGAGACTGTTTACTGGCTAGATGAAAATTTAGCTAGTATCACTATTTTTACTAGCTAGATGAAAATTTAAAGTTGTGAAACTCAATTTCCTCATCTAAAAGTTGGAATAATACCAGTAGCACGATAATTGACGGGTACTTGTAAGTGAACTGGGATGACTGCTTATGAATGTTAGGTTTACCAGTATACGAAAAAAAACAAAAGCAATTTTTGATATTGATTGCAATACTATTCCTCATAGAGCAAAATGTAGTATAAGGAACATTTACTTGAATGTATTAAAATGTATTTAGCTATAAACTGTACTGTAATATTTCATGCAATAATATTATATATGCCATGACTCCCATTGCAAATTTCAAGTTGTTTTAGTTTAGGATCAACATCATTGCATTTGATTATAAGTAAAAAACCCTCAATTTGTATAATTAACAAAAAGTCCTAATGTTTTGAATGTCAGTATATATATATATATACATACATACACACATATAGTTAACCAATAAATATCTGTAGTGAAGGTAAATGAGGTATTGAGCCATCGAATTCCACCCCGAACTACGTAGATTTAGTAATAAACACATTAGAAGCTAGGGGGAGGAATAAAAGGGCTCACTTAAATGAACAACAACATCGACCCCTTCTCAGAACAGCTTAATTTATTGAGTATCTCAAGCACTATAGTTAAACATATTGGACCTCAAACGGGTAATATTTCTGCATTTCAAAGATTGTTATGGAACACACTGTCTCTAGTCCCTTGTCAGCTAGAACAATGGGCTGGATTTTAACTGCCAGGATGCTGCCTATAAAATTGAGAAATCATTGTGGAAGTTTGCATAAGCATTCCCCAAACTAAAAGCATGTAGCATTGTTATTGGGTTATATTATGCTGGCAAAATAGCTTTTTAGAATGATATTTGTTGGGTACAGCTTTGAGCTACTATTCCATTATGCAGCTGGATAGCGTTTCCATGGTTATATTTCTGTTTTCTTCTGCATTTGGAGTGAAAATATAATAAAAAGGCAAACATAGAGAACTTCAGTATTATATGAAAGGATGCACAATTAACACACAGAAATGTTGTCATTCTTTTTAGGTTGTTCAAAACCAATGTCTATGTTTATCAGGAGTTGAGATGTATAAGCCTTTACAGCTTAAGACCAACTTGTTTACTTTTGGCTGGGAATGAAGATGTAGTAAGAACAAACCACAGATGAACCTGCGAAGAGAATTTATGTAGGCTAAAGGCAATTTTCTGAATGCATGCTTTCTTTTTATAGAATGACAAATGTCCTTGCAGTATTTATCAAAGACTAGGAAAAAAAGGGTTAAATTAGACCACCTCTTGAATGAAAATAATTTAATAAATTGAATTAGATATTTTCAAACTCAAATAGTGTACATAGGGAATAATTCTAATCCTAGCATCTTAGATGCTACAGGATTTTTTTTTTTTTTAAAGATTTTATTTTTCCTTAGCTGCTACAGGATTTACAGACTCTCCAAGACTCTCGTTATTTTCTGTTGAAATCAGATAACGTTAGAACGGAGAGGAACTAGGTGGATCATCCATTCCTGTACTTCCTCTTTATGAGCCTATTTATGACAATGAGACTCTAAAGAAAGCTATGATCCTCTCTCCAGGAAAATTCAGGCAAGCACAGATATATTTAATGAGCCCTTTAAAGGCAATCCATGGAATTGCATTAAAACAATCAAGTCAACCTATCTACTCATTTTAGAAATTAGGAATCCAAGTGCCAGAAAGATAAGCTACATGCCCAATATACAACCAACCAGAGTTTCAGTTCCATTGTTTTTGTTCTAATGCAGGCTTCCGACTGTACTATACTATGTCTTTTTTATTATTGTTAGTGTTTTAAAGAATAACTTTAAAAATGTCAATGGAAAACCCACAAGCTGTAGAACTGCTCTTTTTCCACTCTTCTCTCTTCCCCGTAGTCCTCCTAGGTTACGCATCTTTGCCATGCAGCAGTGTGCGAGCATGAGAGATGGATCTCTGGAATTTAGAGGAGTTTTTTCTTTAAAGATTGGTACCTGAGCTAACAACTGTTGCCAATCTTCGTTTTTTTTTTTTCCTGCTTTTTTCTCCCCAAATCCCCCCAGCACATAGTTGTGTATTTAGTTGTAGGTCCTTCTAGTTGTAGCACATGGGACGCTGCCTCAACGTGGCCTGACGAGCGGCGCCTTGTCCGCGTCCAAGATCAGAACCAGCAAAACCCTGGGCCACGGGAAGCAGAGCTCGCCAACTTAACCACTCGGCCAGGGGCCAGCCCCGATTTTTTTTCTTATGGTTAATACTTACAGTTAATTTGAAGAGGGGACATGCTCTGCCATAGAGTTATGTTGAGGCTGGCGTTGTTGTGTAGTTCTATCTGTCCTTCTTGTAGTTCTGTATTGTTTTTGCAAGAACAGTCAGGAGCTGTACTGACAGCTACCATCATCTCAACTTGTCTTTTTGGCAGATAGTGAATTCAGTTGTGGTTGCTTCTTCGACAGTGTTATTTGGAAATCTTTTCTTAATTACTAAGCTTTCTGATTTAAATTTTATTTAGATGCCATTTTACTTTCATTGACTTAGGAAGATAGACTTTGCCCTGTAAATTATGTAAGTATGAATTTTTATGCCACTTCCATTGATGTATTAAAGAGTAGATTTTCTTATTGAAAGCTGAACCGTCCCTCCCCATGGATATGGACACAAAAGTAAGCTGGTGATTGTATGAAGCACTTTCTCTTTATTCTTAACTTTGTGCTGAATCTGCCCAACATGAATGAGGTTCATCGTAGTGCTTAAAATTTTATTTTTATCATTTTTTTATTATTTCTCTTTTATTTGGTCACTATCATGTTGATAATATATACAGATTTATGACAAGAGCATCAGAACTTTCATCTTCACTCATTAAAAGTTCTCCTCTTGATTCTGACTTCTGTGCTTAACCTAAAATTCCACTATATGATATCAAAATGACCTTACCTCCATTCTTTTTGTTTGCATTCAGCTGGTAAATTTTTGCCCATCACTTAATATTTTATATCTATGTTTAAGTGTGTTTCTACTAAATAATAATCTAAATAATTTGAATAATTTTAAAATTAAAAAGTTGCACTTTCCATTTTAACAGAAAGTATAATCTATTTACCTTCAGTGTGACAACCAATATATTTTATTTTTTCCTTTCAACTTACTTCATAGTGATCATTTTTTAATATTTACTTTTATTTTACTGTGGCAAGAACACTTAACACGAGATCTACCCTCTTAACAGATTTTTAAGTGCACAATAGAATGTTCTTCTTTCTTTTCTTTCTATATTTCTGATTGTTTGATTTAGATGGTAGAAATTTCCTTTATTCTATTCATGATGTTGGAAGTTCAAACTGTGGGGGGTTTTTTTCCTTTAGTGCTTCTTAAATGAAACATTTAATTTATTCAAACATATCTAGTGTTTATTGAAAAAGTAAAAAAGCAACTATATAGATTAACTCCTGTGAGATCGATCTATCTATCCATCTATCTATCTGTCATCTACATCTATCTATCTAATTATCTATCATCTATCTGTCTATGTATTTATCTATCTATCTATGCATCTATCATCTCTCTAACTGCATTTGGACTTTGAGTCACTTTCAAAGCATTCCTATATATCCATCCACATTTTAGAGAAATGACTCATCTTTATTTCTAAAATTGTACATTTTCAAGTTCTTCCATGTAGGTTTCTAATCTATTTCTAGTCTATTTTTGTGCATGGTGTGAGCTAGGGAATCTATTTGATTGTAGTTTCCCAAAACAATATATTAAGAAGTCCCCATTTGGGGCCGGCCCGGTGGCGCAGTGGTTAAGTTCGCACATTCCACTTTGGCGGTCCGGGATTCGCCAGTTCAGATCCCAGGTGCAGACCTATGTACCACTTGTCAAGCCATGCTGTGGTAGGCGTCCCACATATAAGGTAGAGGAAGATGGGCATGTATGTTAGCTCAGGGCCAGTCTTCCTCAGCAAAAAAGAGGATTAGCAGCAGCTGTTAGCTCAGGGCTAATATCCCCCCCAAAAAGAAGTCCCAATTTATTGATGATATCCTCATTTTATTGTCTAAATTTTCACATGTGGTCGGGTCTATTTCTGGACTTTCTCTTCTATTGAACTTGTCTGTCTCTATGTGCAACAGAATGGTACTATTTTACTTATGGAAGATTGTTATGTTTTAATGTGGTAGGACTAGTGCCTTTGAATAGGATCGCTTGTCAGTTTTCCCATGATTCTGCTTCCCTGCAGCACCCCAAAGCTCTACAGAGATCGCCTTCTCTCCCCTGTTCCTTTACACCCTGGGCTGGTTAAAGCTTAATAATTTTGCCAGTGCAGATCTAGAATGCAAATTGCTGAATTCGGTCTTCTCCACACCTTTGTAGATAGTCCTTACTTTAAACTCTTCTGTACAACTTTTGAGTAGATCTGTGTCCAGCTAGGATCTTGCTGGCCTACCTCTCCTTGGGGCCTTGACCATCACTGTACCCTTTTCTATGTTGAGATAACATCTCCCGGGGTCCATAAATTACCCCAATTCCCCAATTACTACTTGACTTGACCCTTTGCTTACAGCACTGCATTTTCTCAACATCACTCATGTGGCAATTTGTTTTTTTCTTTCTGTAGTTGGTAATTTCTTTACAAAGGCCATAAAGTTCCAGAGTAGGTCACTTTAGCTGACTTTGCTGAACCTAATCCACAAAGCGATTACCTATTGAAGAAAGTTGTATAAAAAGATGTACCTGATAGGAAATTTACAACAATCAGTGCATCATAGTTCTTCCTATCTTTTTTTTTTCTTAATCTCAACTTTTTTCCCCCCCACACTTTGGTTTCATCAAGAAAAATTTAATAGCACAATGCCAAATTCGGGCTCTATGGAATACAGAAATTCACACCCGTTCCACTTCTCTTTATGCTTTTGTTTTCACACACCACTCCGTGATTGGTAACCAGCAAGCCTGACCTGTAGTTTAAAGAAAAATAAGAACTCGAGGCAGCTTCAATGCAAAGTGTTTCTTGCTTCAGTGGACAGATAGCAAAAATGTCATCTGGGTGAAAAATAACAGATCAATTGTAAACTGTGGCTCAATGATAGCTTCTTAGAAAATAGTATCCCTTTGTTTTGCTTTATAGGTGGATCCTTCTAAAGTCTGTGGTCAAATCATTAGCTGTCTGCTCAGCAATGAAAGACGACACCTGGTCTCTTCTTGCACTACCACTTACGGTTGACCTTCGCTAACCAAGGATGGCGCCACTGTTACCTTACTAGTGTGATGCCGAGTCACAGCACGTAATAGACAGTTCTCTTCTGAAAAGGAACACGACAGTTCTGTCGGTTCATTTTTAGAAGATGGAAAGAAATTCAGGCAGTTTTGAGAGAAGGGAAGACTCTGTAATAAAATGCCTTCCTATGGAATTTGGAAATGTCCTTTTCCTGAACACATTCTGTACCTAACTGAAAATGATTGTGCCAAGGTTTACTGGATTCTTTCAATCTTTCCAAGAATTTCTGGATTGGGGAAAGAAAAAAAAGTCCTACACATAAATAAAATTATAAGGCATTTACTCAGAGCATCATGAATACTTGTCTTACAATATTATTAATATCAATTGGACTGCCATTGTATTATTATTATAATACTATAAGTTTAAAAAAATAGAGCAGGAGCCCATTAAATTTACTCATTACCTTATTGAGCCAAGTAATCCCACCTGATATCATATCCCCTGAAAAGATTTATTCAGAGCAATATTCTGGAAAGTTTTCTGGAAAGGGACAAGTATTAAATATTTTAGGTTTTGACAAGTATTAAATATTTTAGGTTTTGTGTTTCTTATCACGATTATTCAACTATGCCTGGTATCACAGAAGGAACCATAGACAATATGTCAGTGAATGGCTGTGTCTATGATCCAATAATTTTTTATGGATGCTGATATTTGAATTTCATATAATTTTTGCATGTCATGAAATAATAATCTTCTTTTGAGTTATTTGTTCCCAACTATTTAAAAATGTAAAATGAATCTTAGCTTGTAGCCCATACAAAAACAAGCAGTGGGCTAGGTTTGGCTTGTCAGCTATAGTCTGTGGACTCCTTGTTTTAGAGTAAAAATCTGTTAGAGCCAGAAGGAGAAGGTCTGCCTTCTGAGCCCCGCCATTGATTGAATCCCCTGAATTCCCTCTTGGCTTCATAAGAAAAAAGAGAGAAAAAGAAAAACAACAAAACAGTACAAGAAACTAAAGGTGATCTGATTCGCTTTAATTGAGTTTTCTCTTGCGCTGTCTTCATTCCTGCAGTCTTCTGAGCATGTAAATCTCTGAGCTGTCGTGGCCAAGTCACAGTCCCCATTAATATTTCCCAAAGACATGCTTTTTGTGCAACAGAGTGGGTTATTCTATAAAGCAAAGACGAATAATCATTTTGAAAGGCTTAGTTTTTGATCACTTACCACGTGCTGGGTGTGCTGCTGAGGGATTGATGTAAATAATTTTATCAAATGCTCATACCAACTCTAGGCATTTAGAATCATTCTTTACCCCACTTTCAGTTAGAGAAATTGAAACAGCAGTAAAGCACATCTTCTAAAGTTACAAAGTGTTAAAGAGGAGAGACACCTACTCAATGGAATGATGCCAAGTCCATGCTCTAAAAATTGTAAGGAAACATTGCTAAATGGGTTTCCTCATTATAGAGTTTCTCCTTTGAATAAGGAAGGAAAAGAAAAAAGAAAGAAGGAAGGAAGGAAGATGATAGATTTACATCTACTATTAATGAAAAGACATAAGGATTATTCCATCCTTTTCCCATGTATGCAGTTAATATATTCATACCACCTGCACTGATAATTGTGGGCTTATCACTGTCATCATTTTATATGAAGACCTACTTTATAGAATAGCCCATTCTGTTGCAGGAAAACAAGGTCAACAATGATGCTCTCTGCCCCAAATAGTTTTGTGTTGAAGGAAAATAAAGCCACTCATCACATACGTGCACATCCTGATGTGCATCCTCACAGGCTGGGGGCTATCCAGGCTTCTGTTCCTTGCTTTTTCTGTTTAACTTTAGAATGAACCATACATTCTCCATGTCGATTTTTCTTTTTATCTGATAATATTCCTCTGAAGGAGTTTCTAGCCATAGACATAGCATATGTGCATTAGAACAAGCTTTGGGGAATATGTGAAACCTAAACAAATGAGCCCAAATCCCCACCTCTAGCAAGAGTGCACAGCCTGGACTAGAAATGGACTCAGGTTTCAAATAGCACCCATGAGCATTCATCAGTTGTGGAGCTGGGGTTGTCGTACTATTGCAATAACTTCGAAGATGGCTAGAAGAGCTGCAGGCTGTACAGTTCCATCTTTCCTAATATACCGAGGTGGATTGGCTATGTTGAAGTCTCTGGTCTTCAGACATGTGAAAAAAGGAGGGGAGGGGAAGACATGTTACTTGAATGTGGGGACGAAGAAGTAAGTGACCTTGAATGTCTAAATAGCTGCATTTCCACCTCTGGCCACTGGGAGTGTTGATACCTGAGGCTGATGCCTTTATCTTAGGAATGCTGTTCACCTTTGCATAAATGTAGCTGCTGGTGATTATAATACCTGTTGTGATTCTCCTACCTCATGGGATCCTGGCATCATAAATCCTCTGATCTGACCAAGAAGGATGGGCCAGTAACAGCAACCTTATCTTAAGCCTGGATCTTGCGTTCCTGGGGCTCATTCGTCTTCTCTCCCAATGCTTTCCATTTAAAACAAGATCCATTGATCCCAAAACAGCTATAGGAACAGGCGATCTTCTCACTGACCCGTTTACTCAATCCTGCTGTCCACTCAACATTTGCACCTCCTCTCTATCACTCTTGGCAAATAGCTTCCCTTTGGCAATATCTACAGGAGGCTGATGGCCTCACAAGACAGTTCTCTCTATTCAAGAACAGTTTAGTAATGATACAATCTGTCCTTAGACAGAAGCACTGTCAGTTTCCCTGAAACTCATGCTCATCTATTCTAGTTCTTCCCCAGGATGCACACATCTCTTTTCCAAGCATCAGTACCTCAAACATGCGGTACCGAAATCAACTCTCATACCCACAAGTCTTTTCTTAGACCTGAGAATATGGAATCTTTCAAATCATCCTCACATAACACAATTGTGAATCCTTTTAACCCCATCAGTGGCTTTTGTCTGGATTTGCTACAGTTTCTCAATGTGTCTTAAATGTGGCAGTTGGAACTACATGCAACACCCTAATCTAACCAGAATTTCAAGCTAGTGAACTTCTGTCTCTTGACTTCATGCATCTATTAAATGCAATTAATGAATGGTTAAACTAGGAGTTCTCCATCCTGCTGTTAAAAAATGAAATGAAAGATTTGACTCTTTCTCAGTTAGATTTCATCATAATTTGGCGAGTCATTTTCGTTTTCTCCACGATGTAAATATTGCTCCAAGCAAGCTATTGCTGTGTGGAATGAACATGCTTTTTATGCCTTCATGCAAGCTCTGGACACTCATGTGAAATAGGGGAGAGCCAGGGAAAATGCAGCCCTAAGGACCTTCCAGCAGCTTGATAATAAGCCGTAAAGAAATACTCCTCAGCACTTCCTAAGGATCATTCCTCAACCAGCTGCAAAATAACTCACTTATACTATTATCAAGCTCAAAATTTTCAATATTATCTACTTAAAAAATCACCAGAAACATTGCCAGACACTTTTCAGAAATTGGAATATACATTTTGGGTATTTCTCTCATGATCTTTCTTCAAGTTTAAATAGCACTTTTCTTCCACTGTTTTTTCATTGTTTGAATCAAATACTTTCTTGTGTTCCATCTTAATTACTGATCACAGAAGGATTAAATTAGAAATTGATGAAAGAGGCATATGTAGAAAACCTCAAAATATTTAGGAATTAAATAGCACAGTTTGGAGTTAATGTTGGGCAAAAAAAAGCCTTTAGGGAAATTTTTTAAATATTTTGAACTGAAAGAAAATGAAATCAAAATGTACCAAAATGTGTTTCTTACAAGCAAAGCAAAACATAGAGGAAAATTTATATATTTAAATGCTTATACAAAAATATATAAAATCAGCTACTTAACTTTTCATTTAACTAGCAAAAATAAAGAGAACAATTTTAATAGAAAGTAAAGAGAAGAAATGATAAAATAAATATTAAATCATTGAAATAGAAAATTGAACCATTAATTAATAAAGTCCAAAGTGTATTCTTCTACACACACTGCATATAAAGAGTGGTGAAATCTGAATAAGGTCTGTCTAGTTAACAGAAGTGTTGTACCAATTTCAAAGTCCTGGCATTGACATTATTACCATAGATATAAGATGCTACCATGAGGTAAGCTGGGTAAGATACAAGTGACTCTGTATCATTTTTACAGCTTTTTGTAAGTCTCTAATTATTTCAAAGTAGTATTTTTAAAAGGCTGATTCTATATAAAATAGGTAAACTAGGTATATAAATAATGATACATCATAACAAAGAAAGTTTTTAAAAGTACCAGTATCAGTTGAAAAATAGGCGACACCATAGGGGAGGAAGAACCAGTCCTCTACCCTCTGGGTCCTTCTGGTGGGTCTAAGAAGTAAAGTGACATGAGACAGAATCACAGGAGAAAATCAAAGTTTAATGACATGTATACATGGGAGAAATCCGGGAAATCTGAGTAACTTGCCAAATTGGCCAAAGCCACCACCTTAATACCATCTTCAGCTAAAGACAAAGGAGGATGTTGGGGGAGTGGTTTGGAACTTCAAAGTGGAGGAAGACAATTTACATGACGATGGAAAAGCAAATGTTTGATAAACAAATGTTGGCCATGCCTTGTGAAGACAAGGAGAGATGGGGAGGACTTTGGTTAAAAAGCCCTTGTTCTGGGTTGGCCTCGTGGTGTAGTGGTTAAGTTTGCACACTCCAATTTGGCAGCTCAGGGTTCACGGGTTCAGATCTCAGGCACAGATCTGCACACTGCTCATCAAGCCATGCTGTGGTCGTGTCCCATGTATAAAATAGAGGAAGATTGCCACAGATGTTAGCTCAGGGACTATCTTCCTCAAGTAAAAAGAGGAAGATTGGCAACAGATGTCAGCTCAGGGCCAGTCTTCCTCACCAAAAAAAAAAGTCCTTGTTATTTTCCTCCATGTCCACCACACCTAGTTTGTATTCTATTATAGTTATCTTACAATATTAGCTCCTTCTTGGAACAGCCCTTCTATCTTAAATCCCTTTAGGCAGTTAGGGAGAAATTCAAAGTTTCTTTCAGTCTTTTGTCCTTAAAATAATCAAGCCAAAGAAACCCATTTTGAGGTGGCCAATTCTGATCCCCTACAACACCATTCCAATCATACAGACATGGAAAGAATATTGAAACATGAATAACAACTTTATGTCAGTAAAGTAGACTACTATTTGAAACGGAAAAATTCTTGAAAGGACACAAACTACTGAAATTGAAGTGCAAAAAACAAAAGATCATGAATAGCTGTAAATACATTTTAAACATTGAATTTTAATTTTAATAACCTTCAATAAAGAAAACTCCAGAACCACGTGAGTTTTATGATGATTTCTATCAGATGTTTAAGAAAAAAGAATCATCTAATTTTACACAAAATCTTTCAGAAAGCAGTAGATAAGCAAATCATTATACTTTGGACATGCATTTCAAATGTTGCTGTAAGAACTTGGTACTCAAATGGAAAAAAATAATCAACCTCAAGTTTTCATCATAGCTTGCAAGAAAAAACAAAAACGAAAAACTAACTCCAAGTGGATCATAAATCCAGTTAAATTTGTTAAATTTAGAAGCATAAAATGTTAAAATTCAATTTAATAAAAAAGTATTTGTGTCACTGAGGTAGGAAAAGACCTCTTGTACACACACACAAAATAAGAAAATAAATACATAGGCTTCATTAAAATTAAAATATTTTGATCTTTGAAAGGAAAATATAAGTCACAGACTGGGATAAAATATTTGCAACACCCGTAGCTGAAAAAGAGCTCATACATGGAATAGATTTTTTTAAAAACTTATAACTTGATGATAAGAAGAGAAACAACACTTTAAAAAAAAATTTAATGAGCGAACAGGTACTTGAACAAAAAAATCAATTAAAAAATATATATAAATGATAAATTTAATTCAAAATAAGATCTAAATGCCAAATAAGTGTATTAACTGATATTTGACATCGTCAGTTATTGCTGAAATACAGATTAAATCCAGAAAGCAATATTAGTGCACACCTATTAAGAAAGATAATCTTAAAGTTATATAAGCCCAATATAGGCAAATAGTTTTCATACATTGCTGGTGGGAATATAACTGGTTGAACCACTCGGAAAATTGTTTGGCATATTCTTATAAAGCTAAATATAAACTTTCTACATTACACAGAAATTTCATTCCTGAGTATTTACCCAGAGAAATAAAAACATGTCTACCCCAACAATGTGTCTATGAATGTTTATAGCAGCTACAGTAATAAAAGCAAGAAGCCAGAAACCATCTGAATGCTCATCAGCAGGTGAATGGAATTCTCCTTAATCTTCAGCCCACTGCTGGGCACATATCCAAAGGAAATGTTACTGCAGCACCATTCACGATAGCCGAGACGTGGAAACAATCTAAGTGTCCACTGACAGATGAATGGATAAAGAAGATGTGGCAAATATACAGTGGAATGTTATTCAGCCGTAAAAGAAGAAGGAAATCCTGCCTTTTGCAGCAACATAGATGCCCCTGGAGGACCTAATGCTAAGTGAAATACGCCAGTCACAAAAGGGCAGATACTGTATGATCTCATTTCTATGTGGAATTTTAAAAAGTCAACCTCCTGAAAGCGCAGTGTAGAATGGTGGTTGCCAGGGGCTGGGGGACAGGAGAGCTGGGGAGATGTTGGTCAAAGGGCACAAACTTCCAGTTATAAGGTGAATAAGTTCTGGTGATATAATATACAGCATGGTGACTATAGTTTTTAAAAACTGTATTTTATTCTTGAAATTTACTAAGGGAGTAGATCTCAAGTGTTCTCACCACGTGCAAAAACATGTTAACTATGTGAAGGGATGGATGTGTTAATTAGCTTGGCAATCATTTCCTAATGTACGCATACATCAAATCGTCATCTTGTACATGCTAAATACACACAATTTTTATTTGTCAGTTATACCTCAATAAAGCAGGGGAACAAAGAAAACCGATTTAAAAAAGTGAAGTCTAAAAAGCTTCTGATGCCTACATCAACGTGGAGCAATGTCAGAAACAGTGCTTAGTGAAATAAGCTGGGAACAAATAAATACATACTGTATGCTTTCATTGATAAGAATGTCTACAAAAAGCAACTGATATGTACTGAGTAATCGATCAGGGTTAAGGGTAGAGGGAACTGAGCTTCAAATGATGGGAGGCCACTATCTGAGGGGATGGAAACGTGCTTTATCCTGATGGTGGGACCTGGCACAAGGAAATTCATAGGTGCTAAAACTCTCTCGGGGTCCATTGATCATCTTAATCTTTTGAAAGAAACAATTTTTGGTTTTGTTGAATATCTCCATTGTTTCAGATTTAATTGATTACCATTGTTTTCTTTATTATCTTCTCTTTCCTACTTATTTTTATTTAGTTTGATCTCCTTTCATTATATTACTATCCCATTCTTTCTCCTGGCTCTGAGTTTAGTGGACTCTCTGTCTAGCTTCTTAAGTCAGAATATTAGATCCTTCATATATCACATTTCTTCTAGTACATATATGCAATGCTATGCAACTTTACTTGTCACCATTTTAGGTATGTCCCAAGAACTATTACATACTGTGTTTTATCTATCCCACGCAGACTGGGAGGAGATATTCACAGTGCACCTATCAATAAAATGAATTTTACCAAGGCTAATTAAGGAGTATATAAATAAATGTTATAGAGAGAGACATAAATATTTAAATCCATAATGTTTAAATAAACTATTATTTATTTATCACACATGTAAAACATATATGATTTATTTTCATTAATATATATTTGTATGAATGCATATATACTTAAATTTATAATTTAACTAAATATTTTAACAAATATTTTTTAAAAGTACTTAAGCAGATGCCTCACAATAGAAAACATACAAATGTCAAAGAAAAAAAAGCTCACAAAGAATGGCCAACAATAGCAGACATTTTTGTAGTTCTTATGGGATTATACCCACACGCCACATGACCACGTCATTCTACTCTTAGGCATTTACCCAAGACAAATGAAAATATATGTCCCCAATAGACTCACATGAATGTTCATATCACCTTCATTCTTAATGGCACCACGCTAGAAGAAGCCAAATATCCTTCAATAGGAGAATGGACCGCCAAATTGTGGCATTTGTCATCTTATGGGATGCTATTCGATAATTAAAATGAAAAAAAAGGGCTTATAAACACAACCATGTGGATGAATCCTAAAACATTATGTGACATCAAAGAGACTAGAGACAAAAGATTGCCTACTGTATGATCCTGTTCATCCAAATTATAAGACTGGGCAAAACTAGCCTAGTGTGTTGAATGACAGAACTGTGGTTACTTCTGAGGACAGAAGCTGTTGACTAGAAAATGAGTTTTTGGAGTTGTAGGAAGATACTTTCTCTTGGTGTGGATGTTGTATTCCTATTCATACATATTTTGGAATACTCATTGAATTGCATATTTAAACTCTGTGACTTCACTTATATACGCTTGTTTCCATTAAAAAATTACTCAGTTCTATTGATAGCCCCCAAGGCATAAGTAAATGAAGATGCACATTAGTTCAATAATACAGGAAACATTGCCACCCAATCAGAGTCTACCCGGAGGGTCCTTGAAGACCCACACAAACAGAACTTAGGAAAGTTTAACCACTATTTCAGAGTAATGTCAGGAGTGTCTCCAGTTTCACTCTTGGGAATCTTAGAGGCTTCTGTTAATTCTTTTAGGACATTCACCTTTTAAGTTTATCCTGTTTTCTAAGCAGCATAACTTACAGAATTGTCCTGAATTAGAATATTTTCTTTCTATAACAGTGGAGAGTAATCTTTTCATCTATGCTTTAAGGTCGAATTCTTCAGAGTGATGCTGAGCACTTCAAATGACCTTATGTTAGGGTAACGTAGCCCTTGTTTATCTTGGTACCCCTGACTCTGGATTGGCGACTGGCCTCAGGTGAAGAAGTCAGCCAGATCTGTACGCTGTAGAAATACTCATATCCCTTTTTGAAATGGAACACTTCACTTACCAATAAGAGCTCACAGCCTACTTCTGCTATGTTCCCAAAATAATTCTTGGAAAAATTGTGTACACATATCCTTCCACAAGCAACATATGCATGCAATGTGTGAGTAAAGATTTACAATTTTTCTGTATCACATTTAGTAGAATTTGTCTTGTGATGTAATTCTGTGCATTCAATAGGGCCACATTTTAATGTGTAATTATTTACGTGGGTGAATGAAACTATGTAGAATAAAAAAACATACAGTTTAAAAGCCACCTTAGAACCCTAACAGATAACACTCTGCAACTCAAAAAGTGCGATTTAGTGGCTTTCAACTTAGTACAATTAGCTTCAAATTTCGACTCACAGTTTGCACCGGTCTTCTGTCATTGTGTTCCACACAGTCATAAACAGCCAGAGTCAGAAATGAGTTAGAAGATGAGAAATCTAACATCAAGTATCAGAAATGAGAGGTCATTTGCCCTCTGCTAGCATCTGACTGTTCTCAGAACGATTCAGAAGATTGTTATGATCTGAAAGCTGGATTCCTTTATGCTAAGAGTTAGCTTTTTCTCTAAAGAGAGACTTCTAAGTGGTTGTCTGATCTATAATAGGCATTTTGCCATTAAGATATGACACACACAGTTCAAAGTAGCATATTTGCTAAAAGTTCCAAAAGATTGCTTTTGGTGTAATTATTTATTGGATTTTTTTTTACTACATTTAATATTACATCGAGAAAAATTGCTAAAATGTTAACGACATACACAGCATACTCAGCCTTGAAGTTCAAAGTCTTTGAATTTGCTAAAATTGTTTAATTAGCAAATTGTTTGATTGACAATTTCTGTACTTACTAAGCCAGGCATTAATTGTCTGAATAAATACTGCTGAAACATTCCATGTAAGATTTTTAAATGCATTAAATATTTTATTTTATTGGACTTAGCTTGATTTTTGTTTATAGCACTGACCCATGAACACAGGAGCAAAATAGAAACTGTATTGCCACAAATTGGGGCTAAATATTACATTTTGTCTTAAACAACATCGCTCTATTCATACAATACACTTTCGGTTTTTCTCTATAATATCCAGCATCCTACAAATTCAAAATATAAATCTATTATCAATATAATTTATGAATTCATTTACCACATATCTAATGAGAAAATCTACCCTCAGCCACATTCTGTACTAACGTTGAGTAATCTGACAATGAATGATACTTGATGTCTATTTTTTTAAACACAGGAAGATGACTTAAAACACACATGTCAAATGTGGTAAGGCACGTCCCAATCATGGCCAAGGAGAGAAGAATTAGTTATGGAGTAGTCAGAGAAAAGCTTTGGTGTGTACTGGTTCCCCACTGCTGTGGGAAGTCACCACTAAGTTAATGCCTTGAAAGAAACGCAAGAATACAGTTCTCAAGATCAAAAGTTGACTCAGTTCTCACTGGGCTAAATCAAGGCATTGACAGGGCTGTGTTTTCTCCAGAGGTTTTAGCAGAAGAAATTTTTCTCGCCTGTTCCAGCTTCTAAAGACCACCCACATTCCTTGGTTTATGGCCCCTTCCTCCATCTTCAACCACAGCAATAGCTAGTCATCACTCTGAGTCCTCTGCCTCCAGCTTCCACATTTAAGGATGCTTTTGGTTACAGTGGGCCCACTCAGGGAATCCAGGATTATCTCCCAATGGCAAGGCCAGTTGATTAGCAACCTTAATTCCATCTGCCACCTTAATTCTCCTTTGCCATGTAACCTAACTGATTCACAGGTTCTGAGGATTAGGGCATGGACATTTTGGAGGGGCCATTATTCCACCTACCACAAGCCCCTGAAGCCCAGAAAGAATTGTCACAGGCTCTGATGCTACCTCTCAGAAAGGCAGAAAAGCACAGAAGCATAAAATGATTGAAAAGGCTTGAAAACAATACAATCAATCTATGTTATGTAGGGGAGGAAGACATTTCCTTTACCCCCTCTAGGTCCTTCTGGCCAGACAATGAATTAAATTGACATGAGACAGAAAAATAGGAGAAAATCAAACAAAGCTTTATAACGTGTATGCGTGGGAGAGACTCAGGCAAACTGAGCAACTCGCCAAAATGGTGGAAGCTCTCACCTTAAATACCATCCTTAGCTAAAGACAAAGGAGGATGTTGGGGGTAGGGGGACTCAGTTATGGGAGAGCATCAAAAAAGTACAGTGAACAAGAGTAAGGTTATTATGCAGATATAAGTCCTTGTCTTCTGCATTGATAAGAGTTTCTAGAGATAAGGTCATCCCCCCCTCTTCCTGGTACAGAGAGGAAGATACCTTTACAGATGGAGATTTCCTTTACAAATGTAAATGTCTCCTAACAAAGGGTAACTTCTGCTTTTCAGAGTTTCTCTCATGTCTGCAACTTTTAAAAGTAATCAGGCCAAAATAATCCTCATGACAAAGAGACATATCTTGGGGTGGCCAATTCCAATCCCCCACACTATATTTGTTTTAAAAAAAATATTAAAAAATAATCTTATATACTTCGACATCCATAGGAAGAAGTCTAGATACACCAATGCCTTGACGGCAGTTATTATTCAGTGGCATATTAATAGATCCTTTGATTCTCATTCTCTGTATTTCTCTACATTTATAAAAATCTCCACAATGAACTCTCTTTTGATATTCAGAAATTATGATTTTATTCTATATACCATACTTCCTCAAGGTCTTGTGTTGTGAGAAGACTACTACTTCACAACTCAATTGTTAAATGATAAATTTGTGTATTCTGGTTTAATGAATGATCCACCTCAACTTGCTAAAAATGTTACTTCTCTCTTCCTAGATTTTCAAACGCCGCCCCCAAAGATGTTATTGATCATCAGAGGATCAAAGGTGCTTTACATAGAGTTACAGTTTTATAACACAGAATTAAATTAAAACACTGCAATGATAAACATAATTTTGCCAATGAAGGAGAAATATCTTTCCTTTGTACTTGTTTTTTTCTGGCATTGTTTAAGAGAATCCTACTCTTAAATACTTAGTATTAAATAAAGTAAACCATTTCATTAATAATTTTATATTAATTACATGTTAAAATGGTAATATTTTGCATCTGTTATAAAGTATATATTTTAAAGTTAGTTTCACTTGTTTCTTTTCATCTGTTTTAATGTGGCTGCTAGAAAATGTAAATGGCCATAGGCATCTCCCATCCTATCTCTAATTGGCAGCATTGATCTAGGACAATACTTTACACACTACAGGCTACTTAACACCATGGGGGTAATGGACAACCTTCTAAATGATGAGAATTAGGGATATGAGTGATGAAAACTCTGAGCCCCCCAACTGACCTCACTCAAGGAGTCTAATTTTATCTGTTTCAGATAATGGTCTTTGAAGAAAGGATACCTCAGTTTTAAAATGGTTGAACCCCTCTGCCTTTAAGGGAATGGAAAGCTGGGAAGTCAAATGGTTGGGCTTGATTTGTTAGCATTGTCAGTCTCACTTTGGTGGCTGTCAGAAGGAAAAGAGACTGCCTCTGGCCAGAGATGATGGGCCAAGACCATAGCAATGGGTACATCCATGTTGAGGGGGTGCGAGAGATAATTAGGAGGCAAGATACGCACCAGGAAGATGTGGGGGTTGGAGAAAGTGAGGTGGTGCCTGTATTCTCAGAAGTCTGGCATCTTTTAATATGCAGGAACCCAGAAGATCTCCGCTGGTGGATCAGGTGGAGATATGTGTGAGAGATGTATTGCTGGAAAGGACAGGATCGCTTTCTTTGCACAGGAACAGCTGTAAATCAAAAGAGGGAGTATCCAGGAGTGGGGTGACTTGCAACCGGGAAAACTATGGAAGAAGTTTGTTGTTTTCTCCCTCTTCCTGTGCAAGTTGAATCAGCAAACCCAAGTCATTTACAACTCCCTAACTGTGGTAGGCTGTGGTTTTCGTTAACCATACCATGAATAAATCATTTGGGAGAAATGTGGGCTACTATATGACTTCTCTCCTTCAGCAGTTAGAATTTACGGAAGAAAAAAATCTCAATGAATAGGCATTAAATAGATAGGGGTTTATCACTCACATCGGTGTTTTTAAGGAAATTTTGCTGGTGAACACTTGGATCTTGGATCCATCTGGGAGACAAACCATCTGAGGTTGTCAAATAGTAGTTTGAGGAAATAAAAGGTTTATCTCTGAATTCCATTGGCTGCATTCCTTCCAAGGCAAGTGTTTCCCGAGAAACTGGCTTAGTGGCTTTCTCTCTTAATCTGCAATTCTTTTCTTTTTCTCTTGAACATCCCACTTCATCTTGCTCAATATGAAGGATTTTGCTTCTTTTTAAAAAGAAGTGGATTTCTTTTCATCTTGAAATGTTCATTCAGCTGCAAATAGCTTAGAGGAAAAGTGCTTAATTATTCCTATATTCCCAGTACGACTAATTACATTTTTGAATCCATTTTTTTTTCTTTCACCTATTAGGCAGATATACATTGCTTATGTTATAAGTAGTGTTTAAATAAAGCTCTAAAATATGACACCTGGTAAGTGGGGGCTAGCTCTTTAGGAACCTAATTAGACAGGCATGTCCTTGTATTTCATTTATCATCATCAAACTAACACAGGGATGATTCTTTCAGCCCTGTTTCCACCTACCCATTTATCTCCAAGCCAGCCGTAACTCACACTAGATTTCTGTAGCAAGAGGAAAGACATTCATCAATCATGACATTACCCAATGCATCCACAACTTTCTTTGGTGAAGGATTCATATTTTTGGTTCTTTGACTTGTTTTGCACTCACTTGCTATGCCTGGCATATTTCTTGCTTTATGAGTCTCATCTACTTAAGGTAGAATTCATGAAATTCAAATTTTCAGCTTCTCTTGAAACGACCCAAATTGGTGACCCAGGGTGCTCCAATTAGAGTCATTTTTACAGGTGTCCATGGCAGGAGGGGTTTCCAGGTTTCCCTGAGGGAGCTGCACTGGAAGTAGGTCACAACGTTGGCTTAAGGAATGTCATTGCAGGGCAGCATCAGAGTTGGCAGTAACCCCCCAAGTGTGCTGTGGCAATGTAGACAGTTGAACAGTTTACATTGGATATTGTTTCTGGAAGATTTTGCCATAGCCTGGTTCTCCAGCCCTTCCAAACAATTTTGGGATCTGTGCAATCTCTTTTAACAAGCATCTTTCTGCTTAATCTGCCAGGGTGTGCTTCTGACGGCAGCAATTAAGAACCCTGGCTAACTCACAAATCTGGGGTAGCTGGTGGCCAGAGGTTTCTCAGTATTGTGAAGCATCAGGCGAGGTCACCTCCAAAAGAAATGACAAACAGCTGATGGAAATGTGGTGATGAAAGAACCAACTTACTGTAGAGCAGAAAAGATGATTCATATAGTTAATTGCCCTGCATATCCACATACTACCTCGATCTGACCTCCTAATCCACATACAGAAATGAACATTGTTTCAGCTCACCTCCCCATTACTTCACCCTCTGGAAGGTGTGGAGACTGCAGTCAGGCTTGTCTTCTGCCTTACGTTGTAGATTATTTCAAGTGAGGCTGCGTTCCTTCTTCACGTATGTATTTTCAAGTTAGCAGCACTGAGCATATCACTTTGGCATTAAGTGAGTTCAATGAGTTCTTTCGCCATGAACAAAAGTAGCAGAGTAGCAGAGAAAGTCCAGAAGAGATGTGGGAGGAGGTAGGGAAAAACCACAGCAATAACAACAAAATCATCATTTTGCTCTAGTTCATTGACTCTTTGAGCGATAGTTGGTCCACAGCTGGGGAAAAGCAGCCTGATTAGGCTTGTAAACCTGCAGCTGCAATGCTTTAGCTGCACTCGCACTGCAGCAATTTAGGAAGGATTTCAGGCTCTACAGTAATGAGGAGACAAATAGGAGAATTTCTCCTGTGCCTTTCTCTCTAGAAAGGACATCATGTTTTTCTCTAAGTGCAACCCGAACTGGTCTCCACACGTGCATTCACACGTACGCCACACACACTCACATGCACACACTCCACACATGCATACAGACTCGAGCACACACAAACACACCGAAGCAGAATGAAAAGCGGCCTGTCCTGTTTCTGACACCATATGTAGGACCCTATGTAGGACTCTAGAACTTCTGTGGGCTAATCTCTATAAAGGTTCATTCCTTATTTTATGCCAAGTTGGGTGCTTATAGCTCTTATTTATAAGGTTACCAAGTATATATTTTCCCTTGCCTTTTTATAAGTCCCTTAAAAATATCAACAATCTATCATGCTTCATTGACCCCCATGCACTTAACACTGTGACATGCACAATCTGGGGTTAAAGACCTGTTGATGATGAAGAAACGAACCCCAGAACTGCTTGTGAAGTTTTCATTTAAAAGAGGAGGATCCTGATTCAGAATGGAGTTAAGGAGACTGATTTTCTCTAAATAGATTTTTTATCTAATTGGGAATGGTAATTAAATTATCTGGAAAGAACTCTAAGGTGTGTCAGTATAAGTCAATATAGAGATATTTAAACGCATAGCGTCACGATGAATTCTAAACTGTGTGTGATTATCCCCACAAGCTAGAGAATTGCTTAAGTGACCTTCATTTGGAGAGACTGTTCTCACTCACGCATGTCCATAAAATCAGATTCATCTCATTTGAACACTCTGGAGTGTTGAGGCAATGAATATGCTTACTTCCTCTCATGTTTTGAGATTTTCCTGGGGCCTCCCTGTGGCCGAGTAGTCAAGTTTGCGTGCTCCACTTTGGCAGCCCAGGATTTTGCCAGTTTGGATCCTGGGTGTGGACGTGGCACCGCTCATCAGGCCACACTGAGGCGGCATTCCACATAGCACAACCAGAGGAACTCACAAATAGAAGATACAACTATGTACCAGGGGATTTAGGGAGAAGAAAAAAAAAGATTTACCCTCATTTGAGTAGCTTGTTTTCATCACATCCATCCTACAATGACTGCAAATACCTCCCAGTGGCTCACTGGCCACCCATGTGCTTTCTTGTTGTCTTTGGAAGGAAACAAAGATCCCTATTCTAAGGTGTTTACAATTTCCAGGCTTCCTTCTATAGCTCAGGCGCTCCTCAGTGATCCATTACATGCATGCCTGCACTGACGGGTACTTGTACACAGATAACAGTGGAAAAGCTAAATTATGTCTCTACCTAAGGAAAATCAGTCATCTTACCATGGAATGACCTAACTGTGTATGGCCTGCCCAAATTCATACATTGAAGCCCTAACCCCACAGTGTCGGTCTCTTTGGAGATGGGGCCTCTAAGGAAGTAATTCATAAGAGTAGTCATAAGGGTGAGCCCTGATCCTACAGGATTAATGTCCTTATAAGGAGAAACACCAGAAAGCTCTCTCTCCTCTCCTCTCTCCCTCACTCTCTTCCCACCACGTGAGGATAGAGCTAGAAGCCAACCATCTGCAAACCAGAAAGAGAGCCTTCCCCAGACACCCACCATGCTGAAATCTTGATCTCAGATTTCCAGCCTCCAGAACCATGAGAAAATAAATGTCTGTTTTTGAAGCCCCGTGCTCTGTGACATTTGGTTACGGCAGCCCAAGCAGACTAAGATATCGGGGAAGGCAATTCTCAGAGGAAAGAATAGTCAATCTCCAGAACTTTGAGGGTCTGGCGAATTCCTTTTAGTTTTCTATTTCAAATCATCTCCAGCTGCTGCTGCATGTGTTCGATCGGGTATCAGGAGGTCGAACATCAGCGTGCAGGGGGCAGCCGCCCAGCTATTTGCAGTGCTAACAGCTCATGCATTACGACTTGCACTGTGGCATTTGAATTTCTGGCACATATTCCTTCTGGAACTCTTTAGTATTCTCTGAATTTACTAGGGTGTTAACTAAGTTAACTAGACAGGAGTCAGATCATGATGGGGCGCTGTTGATTGTACTCTTACCTAGGAAATCATAATTGCACGGAAAATAAGTTTGAGGAGAATCAGTTGTTTCCCATAACTGGCATTCTCCCTCTTTCTCTCTCCCTGTCTCTGTCTCTCTTTCTTTCTCTCCCTCTCTCTCAAGCCTCACCACCCATTCCCTAACCAAATCACAGAACTGAGTGCTGAACAAAAGCTGAGCTCAAGAGATAAGATTCCTAGTGTTTGCATCCAAGATCCTTCACTAAGGAGCTCTGTGACCCTCAATGAGTGACTTAACTTCTCACTTTCTGCCGATGTCATGTTCATGTAGTGGAACTGCTTTCAATGGAGCTATGAGAGGTAGCCAACATGAATATTTAGCATTAGCGGGTATGACGTACCTCTGCATTCCATGTGTCACCAAGCCAGAAATGAAGAATGGCTCATATTTCTTTTCTTAAACCTTGAAAAGATGTATGAACAAATTCCCAAATTTAATCTCTCTTCTTCTGAATCTTTTACTGAATTTTTCACTATGGGCTACAGAGGTTAGATCTGATGTGGGAGGAAAAGGTGCTAAAGAAAACTTAGAACCAGAATCGTGTTCTCTTCGGTAGCTTATCTTCATTGAATCCATCCTACGATAACTCTGCAAAGACCTCTAGAAGGCATGTTCAGCCTCCTTTCTTCCTTCACTCCTTCCACCTCTTCTTCCTTCCATCCTTCTTAACTTTAACAAAGACTCATTGGGCAAGATATTTTGGCAAACACGGAACCCGAATCCTTCCCTCCAATCGCCCTATATCCCTAAAGCCATAGATTTAGTTTACACTCAACACCATGCAAGCCCTGTCTCTCTCCCCCTTTTTAGCGCACACTCTTCAGTAATCTACCCACCAGTCACTAGCTCAACTTCTGGGCTCTGCCCACGCTTAGGGAAGAGATGAGCTGACTGCTCTGGACGGGGCATTTTAAAGGGCAAGGTGGACCTGGACAATGAGACTTAACAAAAGTTGCCTGTACGTGCTAAGAAAAGTAGAACCAAGGAATTAGCAACACCTCAAAAGCTAAGTTTGCTAATTCAACAATTTATGCAACAGAAAGCATAAAATAGGATTAATTGAAAAAACAACAGAATATCAGAAAAAATATATTTTAGAATAATTGATGCATTTTAAATCTGTTTGTAGGATAAAAAATAAAAGCTGATCTATGACAGAATAATTTCACCTTTCCCTTCAAGCTTAAGCTTCTTATAAACCAGATTACAGGTTTTTGTTAAGATGGAAGCATGCCCTATAGGACTTCTGCATTTGTCTCAGATTATTACCTCTATTTTTATAAAGGTTCTAGTTTATGTGCTTCTGTCTGTATTATTTTAGGACATAAATTATAGTACAAACAATTTAAGAAAAATTATATGGATTCATTAAATATTACTTTGTATTTTGACTTGTTAAGAATTTCGACAAACATTTTCTGAGTGTTAAATTAGTATTATCTTTAAATAATCCTTAAACTAATCAATTTTCTTATGAGAGTTAAACTGCCACATTATTAGTTTGATGTATGAATTGTACTCCTGCAATATTTAGCCTTTTGGGAGATAGCTTATTTCAGTGAATAAAATGATAATAATGATCATAATATAAAACACTACACTGAGTTAATTTATTGAGTTTTTACTATTTTTATCTCAATACTACTACTCTTTCCTCATTTTGCAGATGATAGAATGATATGGTGCTAAGCCACAGTTATTATAATTATGTTCAATTTATTCCTTAGTTTTTGTGGATATGTTGAATCTTTCTAATGCTTCGAATTTAGTAACGATGATGTTCTATTTATTTACTTCCTAATTTAACTAAAAAGGATACTCGTTTTCTATAAAGAGTTGGTATAACAGAATATCCCTATGCATTGAAAAAATTGATAAAACAGCTATAACAGAATATCTCTATACATTGAAAAAAACCAGAAGTACTGTAATTTTATCAATCTATTTTGCAAAAACAAAGTTAACTTGGCTCATCCAGTTTCAATCTAGCAAGGTTTTCAAGCATTTTCCCTGTTGTAAAAAATAAGTAAAATAAACATCAATGGCTTATTTAAAACAAAACCAATAGTTCTATGTTCTTGAAGGTATACCCGTTGTGTATATGGAACGTTTAACTTTTGTCCCATCATATACTCTTACAAATACATCTTTTTGTAGTATCTCTACTAGACTTTTCCTTAATTTCCCACTTTATATTACTGGCACTACAATAACTTAAAATATGATTTGATATGTTCTTTTACTTATATAACTCAATGGAACTAATCCATATAGTGACAAAGCTCAAATTCAACATTTTTGATTGATGATGTTTTACCTGATAGTAAGTATAATTTAAATCACTAAAATTAAGTTTTACCTAATATTAGTTATAACAATGTCAGTGGAAAATATTATCAGTCAGGGTCTAGACAGGAAAAAAGATATCATTAGAGGATTTGCTTAAAAGTTGTACCAATGGGTGGAGGGAGCCACAAGGGTGCGATCCAGCCCTGGTTCTGACGAGAAGCTGCTCCCACACTTACGGCATGAAAGTAAGGTGGGTTTCTCAAGTGTAGCAGCTTGGGTCACTTTCTACTGTGTATCCCAATAATAATAACATATGCATTTGACTAGGGGGCTCTTATAGTGTGTCCTGATGTATACCAGCAAATGCCCTGGAATCACTGATTATTTAAAACATTTATTTCTTAACTGTACTTGTAAATGTATCTTCCTTATGAACTCTAAAATCACTTTGTCCTATGAAAAAACAAAATACCTTCTTAGGATTCTAATTTGAATTGCAACGGATTTCCATATTAATTTTGATAGAATTGGTATTTTCATGATATGAAATTTAAGCATTTGAGAATACAGCGTATACTGCACTTCTATTTGCTCAAATCTTGCTTTGTTTCCTTTAATAAGATTTGATCAATTTCTTTCCAATAACTTTTTAAATTAAATGCTCTTCTAATATTTTTTACAATAATTGGATTTTGAATAGAATGTCTCCATATTGCTTTGTAGGTTCTTATTGCCTATATAGAAAAAAAAAAGGAAAAATTTTTGTTTATTTACTTCATATTCAATAATGTTTCCAAATTACCTTATTTCTTCTAGTAGGTTTTTAACAGATTTTGTCAGATACTCTGGGGAATCAGAGCTTGCCACCCCAAAATGTGTCTCTCTGGCGTGATTATTTTGGGCAACAAAAGACTCAGGAAGAAAATTTGACCTTTCCTCTTACTGCCTAAAAGAATTTAAGACAGAAGGCCAGTCCCAGGAAGGAGCTATCACCATAAATAATTCTAGGTGTGGAAGACAGGAAAGCTTGAGCAAGCCCATTTTTATCAAAGTTCTCTCTCAGGTCTCATTGTCTACAGTAAATATTTATTTATCAAACATTTGCTTTTTCATCTCCATGTGAATTGCCTTCCTCCTCTTTGAAGTCCCAAATCACTACCCCCAACATCCTCCTTGGTCTTTAGCTAAATATGGTATTTAAGGTAGTGGCTTCCACCGTTCTGGAGAGTTGCTCAGTTTTCTGGGTTTCTCCCATGTATATATGTTATTCAACTTTGTTTGATTTTCTCCTATTACTCTGCCTCATGTCCATTCAATTCTTAGACCAGCCAGAAGGACCTAGAGGGGAGAGGGAGAGTTCTTCCTCCCCTACAGTACACATTCATGCAATCAACTAAAGAGCTTTCCTTTTATTTGTTCTTTTCCAATAGTTACAAGGTATTTTCATTTATTCATCTCATTTCATTTTCAAGAATCTTCAAAAGAACTGCTGGGTGGTAATAGAAATAGAAGGTCCTCCTGTCTGCGTTTTAGTTTGATATTCTATTGGTTTTAGAAGGTGCTTTTGTTATGTGATTTGTCTTACTTATCCTTACTTTATTACCTCTTTAGATTGGGCTACATAATTATTTTAAAATGCATTTTCTATGACTCGATGTAATCATACGGCTTTCTTCTTCCATAGGTTGAATTAATGGATTATATTGATAGATTTTCAAACACAAGAAAGACCCTGGCATTTTTCACAGTAACCTTACTGAGTCAAGGGGCATCATTTTTAAAATGGATTTTAAAGACATGTGTATTCCCCAGGTGTACCTGGTCAACATCTCTCTGTTCCCAACTGTCCTCACACTTCTCCAGGCTTAGTGCAAGGAGGAGTCAACCCACTTGTCCATCTCCCTGTTGGTTTTTAGTGTCAGGGGCACTAGCACACTAATTCAGAGCTGAGAAGAAACTGTCTTTAAGGGTCTGTTTCCAAGATGTCTCAGACTCCAGTTTGTACCTCTGGGCTCCCCAAATTTTGCCTTGAAGCATACAAGGGTAATGAGAGGAAAGCTCTGTTCGAGTACTCTGTGTCCCAACCCTCTCCTAATCCCAGAGGCCTGAGCAGTTATTTGGATAGGTCTCCAATGAGAGAGAGGTGGATTATGGAATTCTGCTCCTTTGTCAAGACACTTTAATGTCTGACGGCCTGGCATCTATAGCCCACTGAGTCCCGATTTAAAAGGAGAGCAAATTGTTACTCTTCATTGTGTTGAAGAAGTAATGTTATTTCTAACAGATAAATGTAACAAGTATATATGTATCTTTGGATTTCACATACGTATCCACTTGAAAATCTTCACTGTTTTGCCTTAGAAACTGTGCCAAAAATGTGCTTAAATATAATGCCAAATGTTCACTTAGAAAACTTATTTTTGTAATAAATGTAAGAAAGCTACAAATTTACCCCAGCTGTATAATTTATTTCTCTGTGTTAGATCTGCTTTGTAAAGAATAGCTTATCATAATGCATCTAGAATCAATAAGATTAGAATATGTCTTTACTTTGTAGGAATATATTTTAATTTGGACAAGTAAAATTTGCCAACTGGCGATTAAGTTTTTCATTGTGTATATGCAAAAACCTATGCTTCTTTATTTTTATGCTCTTAGAAAAAAATAAAAGCCAAAGTGCATTTAAATGTTAACAGAAGGACCATCTTTGAGCTCACATATTTTAGACAGCAATAATACTCTAGGATTTCGTTTGTCTCCCGGTTAAATTCCACCTAGAGTTATTAGTGGTCTAAATTGAGTTTTATTGTCCTGCACAATTGCTTAACAGTTAATCAGCAATAAAGTTGCAAGTATTTCTATTTTTGTTTTGAAGTTTGTTGGCACATTATCCACTAATGAGACATTTTGGCTATATATAGCACTTTCTTCTAGAACATTAAATATAAACTCAATCAGGCACTGTTTCCCACAATGTTTATGCCACTTTTAAACGATACAAAGAAAGATCGAGTCTTAAAACGTTTCCACCCTGAAGAAATCTATTTCTTTGTACTGCATGTTGCTGTTATGTGAAGTAAAAACTTACGTTTTGTTTTTAAAATTAGCCCCTATTTTAATTTCTAGACTGCTGAGTCATGCTGAGTAGTTAAATCAGGAAAATAATTAGGAAAAAAATAGGACAAACAGAGTTATATGATCTGTCTCAACTATGTCAGGCAAAACAAAAATAAAAGGAACTGAAAACGGTTTGAATAGGAGGAGCAAAAACAAAATTACTCTGTAGGATAGGAAACAAAAACACAAATCAGAACCTGCTGACCTGAGAGGGAAAAACCCAAAACAACAAAAAAGCGTGAAATTGAGAACGTTTGTTTCAGACATTGCAGGTGATAATAAACAATACCGTGAATGATAGTGAGTTATTTAGAATCTGGAATTTTATTTCTTGAAGAGGAATAAACTGTGAATGAGGGTGTTACATTATTGTAAACATTTAAAAATTCCTAAAAGGGAAAAATAAGCAGATGTGTGTCATGCAAAGTGTTGAAGTATTCATAAAGTAGCACAGGGCACCACTCAGTTTAAATGAATCTTCTTTAATACCGTCAGAAATCATGAAAAATGCATTATTTAAAGTATTAAATTTACCTCTGACAAGACACGCTAAACTTCATATTCATTTGTTCATTTTTACATTATTTTTTACTTATTTATTTTTATTTTGGAATAAGTATAGTCACAGGAATTTGCAAAGATAACACAGAGAGTTCTTAGGTCCCCTTCCAACTGGTCCCCCATTGGTTACATCCTACGTAGCTATGGTACAACACAAAACCAAGAAACTGACAGTGATACAATGCGCATCTAGTTCTATACTATTTTTTCACATTAAGCAGATTCGAGGAACCAACAACATCAATATACAGAACTAGTCTATCCCCACACAGTCTCCTCTTTATAATGACGTGGTCCCTCACCTCTCTCCACCATCCCTAATCCTGCTAGTTGCTAATTTGTCACCCTTCACTATAATTTTGTCCCTTTGAGACTATTGTTCAAGTGGATTCATATAGTATATGACCTTTTGACTTGACTTTTTCTTCACTCAGCAGAATACCCTGGAGATCTATTCAAATTGTTGAGTATATCAATGGTTTCTTTTTTTTTTTTTAATTGTTGAGTAATATCTCATGGTAGCTCCAAAAAGCTATTTCTATCATTTTATTCTTGTATTTATTTCAACGAGATTTTGGTGTGATCCATTTGATATGTTGTTTTGTACATAAAAATGTGTTTTATAGTTTTTTCATGGATTAAATGTTTTTTTCCAAAACACACTATAGCAGTTAAGATGCTTTCACAATTAAAAATATACCCAAATAAAGCAGCTTGAACAATAGGGGTTTATATTTTTTTTGGTAACAAGAAAGAGGCCAGAAGATACTTCCAGGGCCTGCTAATTCAGCAGCTCAACAATCCAGGGATCTTGGTCATCTTCTTTGCAAAACTCTTGCCTTTCTTGTTGCAATTCTCTTGGCCTCAAAGTGGCTGTAGTGGCTTCGAGCATGACATATCTTCCATGCAATGTTCAAGATCTGGAAGGAGCAGAGGCGCTTTTTTTTTTTCTTTTTAATATTTGGCATGTATTCTTCCATTTTTAAAAAATTTTTTAAATTAAGATTATGTTAGTTTACAACCCTGTGAAATTTCAGTTGTATATTATTGTTAGTCATGTTGTGGGTGCACCACTTCGCCTTTTGTGCCCTCCCCCCCCCCCACTTTCCCCTGGTAACCACGGATCAGTTCTCCTTGTCTATATGTTAACTTCCACCTATGAGTGGAGTCATACAGAGTTCGTCTTTCTCTGTCTGGCTTATTTCACTTAACATAATACCCTCAAGGTCCATCCATGTTGATGTGAATGGGAGCAGAGGCTCTTTTATCTCATCCATCTGACTTCATTCAACGCTGAGAGTCCTAGGCAGTATCTCCCAGGCCTTAATGACCAGAATGCACTACATCTTCAAAACTGAAAAGAAGGCTGGAAGGTGAGTGTGTGGTATTCATCTTCTAAAATGGGCTAATGTTCTGCAAGTGTGGAAGAAAAGGCCAGTAGTAGCAGATGGGGAGGGGCCAACAGAGTTTTCCATCTCGAAAGTCATACCTGTCCCTGGGTCTTCCTTTGGAATGTCAGTTCTGCTTAGTCTGCTATTGATACAGCCTCTCAATCTTTCTTTTCATTTGCATTTACTTTTGGATCTTTTCTCACGTCTTAATTTTATTGCTTTCCTTTTTAAAAAGTTTTAGTGTGTATCATTTAGAAAGCACGCAGGTAGATTTTGTCTTACCTGACAGTCTGTATTTTGACAGGAAATTTTATCTTCTCCATATTCATTGTGATAACTGATATTTAATACTTGATATATTGTTTTAATGCTTGACTGTTGTTTCTTCTTTATTTACATTTTTTTAGCATGGTCAAATTTATGCTCACACTTTACTCCCCATGCACATTCACCCTTTAATTTGGAAATTGGCCTCATATGGGTTTGTTTGTTTTTAAATAATGAATGCATGTGCCAAGTTAAAAAACAGACAATGATACTAAATTAAAATGAAGTCCTGCTGCTATATTGGAGCCCCAAGGATCCCTCCTAAGAAGCAATCACTCGGAACACTTCTGTGGCAATCTGTTCACATATTATAGCATACTCTATGTAATATATTTCAATTTTGTTCTTGAGATGCTTACAGCTATATAAATCTTTTTATACAAGTAAATACAAATCACCTTCATCTTTTTTAAGTTCTGCAATATTTATTCTATAAAATTGGTATGGTACAATTCAATTAACCCAATCACATGGGAATTTAACTTACAATCTATTGCTACTTCAAATCATGCTGCATTATTTGTCTTTACATTAACATTTTGGGACACAGTTGAGCATGGGTTGTTGCATGAATTCTGACAATTCAAATCACAGGCACAATAAGGGCACGTTTTTAACTTTGCAAATATTGCAGAAACATCCCCTAAAGAGGTTGAGTCAGTTTACACTGTCATCAAAATGTATGAAGAGTTCTATTTTGTTTCGACCTTCGACCACCACATTATAAAACTTTTCAAACTTTGCCAATAGTTGAAAAATGCATATCTGTCATTAATATTTGCTTCTCTCTTACTCGTGGGGATGATTATCTTCATGATTAAGAGCCATCTTTGGCTACACTTTGAAATTTAGTTTGTGCTTTAATTTTCAACGCACACATTTACGTACAAACTGTGTGACTCCATTAGCTTATCAAAAAAAGTCAACTGTGTTCCCTTTTCTGAGAGATTTTGATGACTACTCACCCTTTCTGCTGCTCATCTCCTGGGGTTGCACTTTCAGAACGCTTCCAAGCACCCATATCCATACTGTGCTGAAAGTCTTGGTTTTGCTGAAATACTTTAAAATGTATGCTTCCAAGCTTTTATTAGGTTTCTCCTTATATATGTGGATTTTGGAATCCAGGATTCTTATTAAACATATGTTATTGATTCAAGTCATATAAAATGAGTGATGTGAGTCTATGTATTTCATCACTATTTCCTTACCTCACTCTGTGTTGAGATCTCAGAGACTGTGCAATCCACATTTGACTGGCCATTTTCCTGCCTTGTTGAACTCAAAACTCACATGAGGAAAATGAATCTGGTGCATTCTGGTAAGCATGACACGGGGCTCCTGGCTCTGCTAGGCGAGCATTCATGGATGGGTAGAGAAATCTTCCCTCAACTGTTGCAGACTTTACCCCACTGCATTCAAGTTTGCGGTGATGTAGATGAAAAGTCTTATCTAAGGTGATTCCCTTTCATAGTAAGGAAATGCTCTTCCCTTGTGGAAAATGCTAAAATGTGCTCTTTATCCCTGAAATTTTACCACAATAAAATGTGTGCCATTTGGTCATGGTGCATAATGCTGTTTATATGTTGCTGAATTTGATGTGCAAGCTTTCATTGAGGATTTTTGTATATATATTTATGAGGGATATTGGTTGTAGTTTTCTTGTGATGTCTTGGCCTGGTTTTGGTATCAAGGCAATAGTATCATGGAATAAATCAGGAAGTTTTCTCTTCTCATTTTTGGAAGGGTTCATAAAGTTACTGTATTAATTCTTCTAAAATAGTTGGTAGAACTCAGTAGTGAAGCCATCTGGATGGCATTTTCTTTGTGGGAAGTTGTATGTGTGTGTGTGTGTTTTAATTACTAACTCAAGCTCTTAACTGTTATAGGTCTGCTCAGGTTTTCTATTGTTTTGTGTCTGTCTCGGTAATTTCAGCCTTTCTAGGAATTTGGCCATTTTGTCTAGGTTATCTAAAATGTTGGCATACAATTATTCACAGTTTTCTGAAGTAGTCATTTTTATTTCTATAAAATCAGTTGTAATGTCTCTCTTTTATTTCTGATTTCAATAATTTGAATCATCTTTTACTTATTTTTTTTTTTTTGTCAACTTAACTAAGGATTGGAAAATTTTATTGATTTCTACAAAGAACCAAACTTTGATTTCATTGACTTTCTCTCTTGGCTTTCTATACTCAATTTCATCTATTTATACCTTAATATTTACAATTTCCTTCCTTCTGCTTGCATTGGGCTTAATTTGCTCTTCTTAATTTAGATTCTTAGATGAATAGTTATGTTACTGTTTTTAGCTTGTGTTATTTTTTCAATGTAGACTTTTACAATGGTAAATGGCCCTTGATGCACTACTCTAGCTGCATCCTATGCATTTGGGTATGTTGTGTGTTCATTTTCATTGATCTCAAGTTCTTTTCTAATTTTCCTCCTGATTCTTCTTTGGCCCATCAGTCATTGATTAGCATGCTGTTTAATTTACATATGTTTATAATTCCCTTCTGTTCTGGATAACTAGTTTGCTTCCATTGTGGTCAAAGATATACTCTGCATGATTTCAATCCTTTTAAATTCACTGAGGCTTGCTGTGTGACTTAATGCAGGGTCTAACTGAAAATGAGTTCCATGTGCACTTGAGAACAATTGGCATTTTGCTGTTGCTAGGTAATGTGGGGAAAGAGCTTTTCTCACTGGGCAAGCTTTCAGTCAAGTCAAATAAAAAATCCTGTGAACAGAGCTTTTCCAGGGAGCTTCCAGACAGATGAAGTAGAGAAGATCTCTTGGCATGGAGCTTTTTAGGAAAAATGGTGCTTGCAAAGCTGCTGGATTCTATGGTGATGGTGAAGCTGGGCGAGGGGCACAGGAGTGGATCAAGTTAAAACATCACAACTTCAACACTGTCCTGGTGGCATAGTGATTAAGTTTGTACTCTCTGCTTTGATGGCCCAGGTTCGCAGGTTCAGATCCCAGGCACAGACTTAGCACTGCTCGTCAAGCCACACTGTGGTGGCATCCCACATAAAATAGAGGAATATTGGCACAGATGTTAGCTCAGCGACAATCTTCCTCACAAAAGAAACCAAACAATAAAACCCTACAACTTCCTGCTCTTCCCAAAATTCAACCATTTCTCTTGAATAAACTCTCCTCTGATTGTTGCAAGCTTTTGGCTAATTAGCACAGTTTTGGATATTTTAATTTTGACAACTTTTGCAGGTGTCCTCATTGCTTTTATGAAAGACCAAGTTTTCAAAAGTCATTGCTCCACAATTTCAGAAGCAGTTCCTGTTTTCTTTTTTATTAATTTCTGCCCTTACCTTGACTCATGTTCTTCTAACATCTTTGAGTGCAACTGGTTGCATTTTTTTTTAACTTGCTTAGACAGATGCCTGTAGCATCAATTTTTAGCATTAATCAAATAGCAATACATTGAAGCCTATATAATTCCATTGAAGTCTAAATTTGGGTACATCCCACAAGTTTTGACAAGTCACATTTTAATTATCATTAAGTTTAAAATATTTTCTAATGGTCCATATATATCTGTTTGGTCCCAGGGGTTAGTTAATCCTGTTTTCCTTAATTTATAAACATACAGGAATTTTCTAGTTATCTTTTTGTTCTTTAATTTCTGCTAATGCCACCAGGATGAAAGCACACGTGGTAAGTATTTCCAGTTCTATGAAATGTGCTGACATTTGTTTTATGGTGCAGTGTTGGCGTATTGTTCCTTGTGCATTTGAAGAGAATATGCAATCTATAGTTGCTGTCTGCACCACATTATATGTCAATTAGGTACCAGGTGCTTTTAAATAATCTTTAACTTTCTTAATTATTTGCCTTCTTACTCTATCAGGCACAGAGATAGTTTATGTTAAAATAGTCCGTCATTAGGAATGTGTCTGGGGCTGGCCCCATGGCCGAGTGGTTAAGTTTGCATGCTCTGCTGCAGTGGCCCAGGGTTTCGCTGATTTGGATGCTGGGTGTGGACATGGCACCACTCATCAGGCCACGCTGAGGTGGCATCCCACATGCCACAACTGGAGGAACTCACAGTTAAAATATACAGCTGTGTACTGGGGGGACTTGGGGAGAAAAAGTAGAAATACAAAAAAAAAAAAAAAGAAGATTGGCAACAGTTGTTAGCTCAGGTGCTAATCTTTAAAAAAAAAAAGAGGAATGTGTCTATTTCTCCTTTATGATACGTGAAATTTTGATTGAAATATTTTGAAGCTCTCCTATTAGTCACCAACAGATTTACATTTTTTTATCTTCCAGTTAAATTATGAAATTTCTGTCTATATCGTTAATAATGATTTCTCCCTTGTGTTTTGTTTTATCTCATACTAGTATTGCTACACAAGTTGTATTGTGGTTAGTATTTGCATAATACACCTTTTTCCATAATTGTAATTTTAATCTTTACCTGTTTTTGTATTTAGAGTTTGCCTCACGGAAGCAGCATATTATTTCCTTTCAGTTTGAAAGCTGTTTTTAATTATACTATTTAGACTGCTAGTACTTATTATAAGAATGTTTTTACATTTTGTGGATAAAATAAATATTTTTATTTTTATGCATTTCTGCCTTTCTTGTCACTTTTATGATTGCTTAGTTTTTCACTCTATTTTTAGCAGTTGCTTTGGAAAATAGAAAATGAGCCAATGCTTTCTTCAAGTCTAATAAAAATTAATGTGTTTACTACACCACTTTACAGAAAATGCAGTGAACTTATGAGACCACTTTATTATCGTTTATCTTCTCTCATCTTGTTTTACTACTGTGTTCATTTACTGTTTTAATTTTACTTCCTTCACACACACACACCTGGAGGGCCTTATTATTATGGTCTATAAAATCCATATTGCTCATGAATTAAATTGTCATTAGTGAAATTCTCAGTCATCTCTGTGTTTCTATCTAGGAACATTTTCCATTTGTTTGAAACACAAATTTGGTATTTCCTTTAGCTCTGGTTGACTGATAAATTCTTGGTTTTTGTTTTTTTTAATGTGTATACTTTGCTATCATGATTAAAGGCATATTCTGTAGGCATTTCTAGGTTGGCAGCTATATTTGCACAGCACTTTCAAGATTCAGTCCATTATTTTCAGCTTTCCATTATTTCCACTTGTCTTGTTGTTGCTTCTATGAAAGTCATCTTTTTCCCCCTCCTCTGGCTGTTTTGAGATTTTCTTCTGTGTTTTTGGTTTTCAGCTCATTTACTCTGATATTCATTTTGATGCTTCCTTGATTTATTTCATGCTTGGGCTTTGTAGTTCTTCTTGATTCCATGTTTGATGATTTCTTCAGTTTTGGAAAATCTTTGGTCAAAGTCCACAAACTTTTAGACATTGCTTCTGTTCCATTTCCTTTCTCATCTTTCTAATACTCTCCAAGTACAGATGTTCTCAAAGTTTTCATCTGGTTTCATAAGTTTCTTTGGGTCTTTGTTCTCCATTTTCCATTCTTTGTTTTTACTTTCTGTCTTCCATTCTGGGTATTTTCTTTTGACCAATCTTCCAGGTCACTAATTATCTCTTCAACAGTGTCTATACTGCTGTTAAACCTATCTATTCAGTTTTCAATTTTGGTTAATGAGCTATTCATTTCTAGAACTTCCACTTGATTCTGTTTTAGACTATCTAGTTACCTGCTGAAATGTTCCATCTGGTCCTCCAATTTCTTTACATAGTAGTCGTGGTTATTTAAAGTCTACATTTAACTCCCAATATTTTGATCTCACAGGGGCCTATTTATATGAACTGTTTTTTTTCCATTTGTATTTAATTTTGTTGATGTATTTGATAATTTTTATTGAATTCTGTGCATTTTTTATGACGAAATATGTGAATTTTTTTGTACAATGTGTTCTTCCTCTAGACAGGATTTATCTTTCCTTCTGGTAGGCAGCTGGTGCCGTAATCCAAATAGGAATGGAACTACTTAGAGCCTGTCCCTGAATGTTTGTGAGAGCTTTTCTTTTGCCAGTTCCCTGCTACTTATAATATCCAGCCTTCTGTGAGGCCTGACTCAGAGCTTGGGGCCTTTTTTTCAAGTCCTCCACCTTTATGGGCTTTAAACTCCAATTTTTTTTCTTCTGCCCCACAATTCTACTTCTATCACTGCTTGATTCTGTTTTCTGCTCATCTCACTGTCTGAACATACACATGTAAATCTGTTAATGGGCAGACATTGACTTCAGAATGGAATATGTGACTCAACTATGTGTTTTTTTCTCTCTATTATGTTGGGCCTTCAAGTTCTAGCTTCTTATAGCTCTGTTTCCTTCAAATAGTATTCTATATATATCATGGCCAGATTTTCTGGTTATTATTGGCAATAGGGTTGGGAAAAAGTGGGAAATTTTACCTAATGCAATAAGCTAGAAAGTTCATAAATATATCTTACACTGTATTGCATATATGAAAAATTTGGCCTTTTGGTTTATTGGGAAAAGGAAGGCTCATATGATAAATAGGGTTGGCCAATTCACCTCTCTATCTAGAACAATGGTCAGCAAACTACAACCTGTGGCCTTAATCTGGGCCTCCATCTGTTTTTGTGAATAAAATTTTATTGGAACATGTCCATATATTTGTGAATTGTCTATGTCTTCTTTCATACTATAATGAGAGAAACCATATGGTCTGCAAAGCCCAAAATATGTACTACCTGACCCTTTGCAAAAAACATTTCCTGACTGTTCACTTAGAAATAAGCCAGCACATACCTCCATTTATACTATATGCCATAATACATTTCAGATGTATTAAATATTTACATGAAAATTCATGAAGATAAGGAGATTATCCAGCTTGGCATGGTTTAAACACATGAGCTCTTTAAAAGGAGAGGGTTTTCTCTGGCTGCTGGCCAGTAATGCAGGCATAATCATAGCATGAGAATGACCTAATGTGCCACTTCTGGCTATGAAGGGACCATGTAAGTGCTAAGGGATGTGATTGCCTTCAGGAGCTGAGAGCATACTTCAGCTGATAGCCGTCCAGGAAAAGCTCAGTCCTACAACACATGGAACTGAATTCTGCTAACAACCTAAACGAACCTGAAGGGGATTTGTTACAGTACCTCCAGATAGGAGCCCAGCCCACTGAGACCTTGGGTGTGAGACTCTGGGCAGAGAACCCAACCACAATTCACTAGATTTCTGACCTACAAAACTGTGAGCCAATGAATGAGTACTGGTTTAAGCGACTATGTATGAGGCAAGAGGATGTGAGGAATTTGGAAAGAGTCAGGGCCATTGAGGTCATGGACATGGAAGCACAGACTATACATGGAACAGTTTGTCATGATACATTGCATTTTCTAGTTTACAAACTTCTCAATTTGAATGGAAAATGGGTGTGATATGACTTGTGGTTCAACCTTCTTTAGTATTTCTTATTTCATATGGCACAGGGAAAATACCAGATTTTTTATAGTCCTAGGGGGTAATATAAGTTAAAGAGCATGATAAGAACTGATAGTTAAGATAAGGAAATAAATAACAATTAATAGCAAGAAAAGAAACATTATGCCTCTGTGGATCACAGGTTGTGTCTCTCTCCTTTCTCTTTCTCACTTCCTTCTCATTTCTTTCTCTTCCTTCTCTTATTTACCTTACTGTTAACTAAGATTATCTTAATGTATTTGGAATCGATTCATGTCTTCTGAAAACAAATTTTGTTTTTAGCTTTCATTCAGAATGTTAAATCTTTGTGATGTTAAGTTTTTTAAAGAAGTATTTAACCAGCCTTATTGCTTTTTCAAGCTTCTAGCCAAGACAGTGAGTGTGTTCACCCACCAACTGGGCTGTACCACTTTGGAGATAAGTGGAGAAACACTTGCTAGCAATGCTTCCAGGGTCTACAGGAGGCTCTCTGAGCTCAATTAATCATATTCTCTTGGATGCAGATTAACATTCACTAAACAGCATTGAAGTGAAATGGCTAGGGAGAGATTCATTGCAGAATCATTACCGTTCTTTGCGTATTCTTTTTCTCCTTCCATAGGAGCTTAACCTCAGATCTCTTCCCATCACTGTGGCACATTTTCATTTATTAGTGTTTTTGAGGTCTGTATCACCTTTTAGTGTCGTCATTGCTTTTTTTTCATAGTACATTGGCACCTCTCTAAAAATATTAGTTTGCAAATAACACATTCTGCAAAGCTCTCCTTCTCTAAACTTTCACTTCAAAGCCTGTGCTTTGTAAATAAAAGTAAAAGACAGGGATTTGGAATTTCACGTAACAGCACAAACTCCACATCACTTGAAGTTTAATAGAAATGTATTGGAACTGCAATGCTCTGTACAGTGAAAAAGCAAATCCACACCCCCTCTCTATGCTTTCTCCCACTCCCCAACCCATGCAAGGACTTACATTGTCTTGGGTTGGTCTTCTTTCATCTGGAAATCTCACACTGACTCCTCATCTCTGGAAAACATCACCTTTTACTTGATTTCTCTAAGACACTGCCTGAGTAGGTTGAATAGTGGCCCTTAAAAGGTTATGTCCAAGTCTTAACCCCCAGAACCTGTGAATGTGATCTTATTTGGAAAAAGGTCTTTCCCAATGTAACCAAGTTTAGATGAGGTCCTGGTAGGTTAGAATTGGCTCTATGTCCAATGACAGTGTCCCGGTAAGAGACAGAAGAAGAGAGACACAGAGGAGAAGTCACGTGAAGATGAAACCAGAGACAGGAGGGATGTGGCCACAAGCCAAGGGACGCCTGGAGCCCCCAGAAGCTGGAAGAGGCAGGAAGGACCCTCCCCTAGAGCCTCCGGAGGGAGCTTGGTCCTGCCCACACGTTGACCTCAGTCTTCTGGTCTCCAGGACTGGGAGAGGATGAATTCCTGTTGTTTTAAGCTCAGTTTGTGGCACTTTTTTACAGCAGCCCCAGGAAACTAAGACACTGCCCATACAATGCCATTCCTTGTGTACATTGTACCAAATTTTTATGTTGAGTTGGGACTGTGATACTCTAACAGAACAAACAAACACACTTCTGTTCCCTAGGAAAATGTGTGGGCTACAAAATCATTCCTGCCTTCATAGATTATCTCACTCATCTTCTTATGCTCTCTTTAAATATTTTCAAATAACTTCTTTTCTATTTACTTCATGTCAACTATCCTTAAGTGTCCACTTCATCTGCTACCTCAACATCGGCATCTTGTTCAGTTTAGTGAGAAACGCACTCTCTGTGTGGTCTTACAGACCAATTGTTCTTTTCACCAATAAATCCAGGGTGTAATTGAACAACAGTTAATTGAGTGGTAATAGGCTTGTAATGATTCCAAAAACAAATCCTCACTAGCGCCATTAAATACCCTTTCTAATAGAGTATACGAAGACACAGGCAGGGATTGTGTTAGAGGCCATGATTCTGTACAGTGTAGGAACTGATTTCTAACAGATTCCTCATAGGAAGTGAAGTTACATGGGATAAAGGAGTTGAATCAGCCATTTCCAAAGAAAACTGCCTTGCCCATCTGTGGACACTCAGCTTTCTAGGATTAGATGGACAGAGAGTTGAAAAATTAAAACAGTGCTATGCAAAGCGCAAGGGGAAAAGTTTACACACACGTACACAATTTATTCTTTAGCTCTAGAAAAGTACTTAGCAGCACTTCCAGGACATGCTCTGCGACTAAATGCTAGGACTGAAAGTTTTGACAAGAAGAATGTGAGGCAATAATTCAAAATTGTGTGGAATATGAACATCCCTGTAAAGGTCTGGCTCAAGATAAAACTCTTTTTCTCAGCTTCTTTGCCAAAAGACGACCATTGTGATCTCAAGAAAAGGAAGTGTCGACTTTGAGTGTCTTGTATAACATAAGGCAGAGCAACCACACACGTCTGTGCTTTCAGGCGTGAGCCCAGCCGTCTCCAGCACATACCTCATCTTCATCAAGTCCTAGGTCGAACTTTTTTTAAAAAGCCATTTCTACATAAATACCTTTTGTCCAGAGAGCCAACCCCACAACTGTTGTACTGTATCAAAATTGCTTACTTGTTTGCTACAGCGAGGGATGATTTCTAAGCATCAATGGAACCACAATGCCCAGTTTTGAGAATTGTTTTAAATTCAGAATAAATCAGAAGTATATTATTCAATCAACAATGACAAATTAAAGGCTGTTCCTTGAGTCAAGAAATGGTGCTCTCGCCCCACACTCAGAAGATCTGAAACGTCTTTTTTACCCCTTGATGTAGTGTTGGGTTTGCACTAAATACATAATTGCCATGGCCTCTCTCCCCTGGATTGCCCTGTGTACAGCAGAGATTTTTAAAATATTAGTCTCAGCAATAACATAAAGCTCATTACTGTTATCCCATGGGATCAATTTCTTCAAATCCACAGGCATGCAGACCCTATAGAAAAGATAAGCTAATGCCAAAGATAATCAATAGGAAAACACAAGCAAATCTTCCGAAATAGAGCAGAAATATCCTCCTTAACATCAGCTGATGTATTTCAATAATTCTCGATTGTGAAGACATTGAAATTGAACTCATCCCTGGATCTGCCCACAGTTATGTAAATGTTCCAGTTGTGCACTCAGGGATCTGTGGAATTGGTGAGACAGCCACACACTAAGATTTCTCGTTTTTTTTTTTTTTCTGCTTTATCTCCCCAAACCCCCCCTGTACACAGTTGTATATCTTAGTTGCATGTCCTTCTAGTTGTGGGATGTGGGACGCCCTCTCAACGTGGCCTGACGAGTGGTGCCATGTCCACTCCCAGGATCTGAACCCTGGGCCGCGGCAGCAGAGTGCACAAACTTAACCACTCGGCCACGGAGCCGGCCCCTAAGGTTTCTTTTTAATAAACAAGTCATGGTTTATATTCAATAATGTAGGTTTGAGCATACACAATGAATTTATTTATAAAGTAGAAGTCAAAGTTGAGTAGGAGGATTTCTTCATGTATAATTAAAAGCAGATCACTGCGTGCATGAATCCTAAAAGAAACCTTGATTCAAGAATCTTCCCCCAGTGTGAGGCTATGTAAAAAATACCTGTTTAAGAAGGCATGATTGCTTCTCCACTAATACCCTGGGGTGTGTAGGGCATACGCTGTGAGGTAATTTCATTACGTACATTGAGTTGTAGTCATCAAAAGGTGTCCTATGAAATAATGAAAATCAAGAGTTAATCTATTCTTTTTTTGCAAATACAGCAAGGGAAATGCATTATTAGCTCTTATCTATTGTACATCTCATTACTTATTATTAGTGATTTAGAATTAAAAGTACCAGAGGAGCAATGCCTATTTTTAATTATTAACTGATGAGGTCTACTGTCTCATACAAATATTCACTTTTACACTTGTTGGAGGCTGGGGAACAAGTCTTAATAACCAGACCCGTGTAGGAGAGCACTATGATCTTATAGGTTTATGGAGCTCCTCACCACAGTCTTCAAAATGTTAGGTGAAGAATCGCTTAAGAATAATAGCTAATTAAACATAATCCACTCCCTGCAATATATTCTACATTTTATAAATAAGCATACAGATGAAACTGAGCAGAGAGTGTCTTCCCTTGTACACACTAGCTAAGACTTGACATGAGACAGAGATTGGCTTTTGTTTAATTTGCTTTGAACTCCACCCTTTCCAAGCAACTGAGAGTGCATTCTCCCCTGAGTCTCCTTCCAGCATTTGTTGTCCCATGTAGCATCCCTTTTGCCAAGGAATTCATGTCTCAAGGCAATTTGGGGCAGAGAAAGAAGATTTTACTGCCAGTAATCTCAATCCCCACGGCCTCTCCCATCCATTGCAACTCCTCCAAACGCAAGAGCCCAATCCTGGGGTTGGGGGGGTCTCCCTCACTCTTTGCCCTAACATTTCCTTTTCTTATCATCTTGGGGCACTTTATGGTCTTCAGAATGTACCTATTTACCTTGAAGAGCATTAGCATTTGAGTAGCATGAATATACATCAGCAACCCTAAATTTACACGCCAGACGAAGTAAATCCACATGTATTAGAACATGTTTGCTCAACAAAGATATTCTACCCACTCAGTTTGGGAAAAATAAAACATAAGCACATGGTTATTTGAGTTTAACCACTGAAATGCTCTCTAGCTGTGACTAGGGGCAAAGTTTGAAAGATTTCATTATCCCTCGTTCAGGTTTAATTCTGTCTAAAGCACTCTTAGACTACTGTAACGTTGACAGTGTCCTAACTCCACACCAGTACTTAAAAATATGACTTTACGTAGGGAAAAGCTGGAACATGACCTGAGCATGTTGTTAGTTTCAAAGATGGTCATGCGTTGTTCCCCTTGTATCTGTAGCTTCCCCTTGTCCCCAGCGCTCAGGCCAGGTGTCGGAACTGGAAGGAGGCTGGTGTCCATCTGCCATGGTGCTTCAAACTGCACGTATGGCTCCTTGCTCTCACTAAGGTGAGCCCATCCGTGAATAGCATCAGGTATCTGACTCCAGTGTCCCTTGCATTAAATAGTGGTATTTAGTAATAGTGGTAACGTGCGAGCTACTCTTTCAAGGACATAAATGCGAGATCCAAATACAATGGGATCACGTGTCTGGATCCATCCTCACAATCTTCCTAAATCTCCCAAATCTTTGCTCCTCTCTATAGATCCTCATAGCCGTGTTGGGTTTATATATCGATTTTGCACATGTATTATTTTCCCTAAATTGTAAAGCAGGGTTTCTCAACTTCAACACTATTGGCATTTGAGGCTGGATAATTCTTTGCTATGGGGGCTGTCCCGTGCACTGTTGGATGTTTAGCAGCATTCCTGGTCTCCACCTACTAGATACCAAAGCGCCATCAGTCGTAACAACCCAAACTGTCTCCAGACATTGCCAAATGTCCCCTGGCGTGGAGGAGCAAAATTGCCCCCTGTTAGGTATCACCATTGTAGGCAGTTAATGGTATTTTCCCAACCCCTCCATTAGGTAGCAAGTATCATGATGGTAAGGACTACGTCTTGTTTAGCCCCGAATATATCCAGTGGTAGAGCACAACCTGGCTAAAGTGTTTCCTCAATCAATATTTATTACATTAAATTCCCTGAATCCAGCAGTTAAAAATTCCTTAAAATATAAAAGTTTTATATAGCATCACTGTCTTATTTCAAGAGATGATGGTTTCTGAGACAGGCACATTCCATAGATTCAACCACAGGCATGAAACATAGAATCCACATAAATCTTAATTATCATAATATGCAAAGGCAAAAAACAACCTCCATGGCTCAGAGGGAGATATGGTACACATTTTTATTCCATAACTCAAGATTTGGGAGCAGAAGAGAGCAAGTATTGCCATAGAGATTGATTTTCACGTTGAAATTAGTCCATTTCACACTTTTTTCATTGTATAAACAACCCACAGAGCATCTTGCTTTCAAATACTCTCTCTGCAGTTCTAGTTAGGCAACATCAAGGCGCTGGGTGAAGAATGCCAAGTGTGCCTCTTCCCGGACCAAATCAGTCTCCTCACAGAGCAACTTGTCTCCTCTGAGGCAGTGTAGACATAAGCACCTTACCAGCACTCGACTATTTCAACTTGTATGCTTCCCTACTTAAATCAGGATAAGGAGGAGAATGTCATTATGATGTCATATCCTAGGCTGCTGGTGAAGAATCTTCACATTATTTGTAGAGAGGAATCATCTCAAGCCTTGCAGTTAAATTTGCCTTGTGACAGGTTTCAATGTTTGCTTCACATTTTACATTGAGAATCACATGGTCGGGCAAAGTTCTATGCCAGTGGAGACTCACGACAGGCACAGGGCAACAATGGGCAGATTGGGACAACTGCCCATTAAGCTTAAGAAACAGTACAAGCATAGGCCCAGCAGCAGAAACAGGACTGACTACACTTGAAGGAGAAGAAATGTGGCTGGAGCATAATGAGCCTGTGAAAGAGCTGCAGAAACAGCGGGATCCAAGCAAATGAGGTTTCATTGGCTTTGGCAAATGTTTGGGTTCAATTCTAAATAAAAAAGAAAACAATGGACACATTTTAAATAAGGGAGTGGCACCATCAGAAGTATGCTTTGTGTACATTTCCTTGGCTGCATGGAGAGACTGAGCTATGCTCTAGGGTAGGAAGACCAGGTGGGAGGCTCATAATGGGAAGAGTTAATGAGGGTAGCGATGGAGGTGAAAAATGTGGAGCAAGTAGACTGCATTTTGGAAGTAGAGCTGATGGTATTTGCTGATGAATTAGATGCACGGGGTCAGGGAAAAGAGGAATCCATTAGGACCCTTTTATTGTGGGCTTAAAAAACTGAGTGGTGCCACTTGCAGAAATAGTAAGAACTGGGGGAGAGGCAGTTATGTAGGATGAGAACTCAAAGTTCTCTTTGGAACGTGTTAAATTTGACGTGCCTGTAGATGTGGAAATTGAGATGATTGTCAACATCTAGAGCTCTTCATAGAAGTTGTGGTCCCAAATATGTATGTGGTAGGTTGCATTTTTTAGATTGTATTTGGAAGTAAAGGCAGGTTATGGTGGTATTTCTCAAAGGGCTTCCTTTTCATTATTGGCTCCTCTTGAAATCTCGCCTATAAAAATGTTTAGAACAGCACACTGTTCACGAATAAGTCACTCCAGTGTCTTGTGTAATAAAGGAAATTTGAGCACAACCAGAATATCCATCCAGAGATAATAAATAAAATGCACCTAGTGTACCTACACAGAAGAGTACTATGTGTCCTTCAAGATAAAAGACATAGATCATTCTGCAGTGATGTGTAATCACGCTACAAAATATATTAAGTGCAAAAATATCATGAATGATAAGCATGGAGTGATTTCTGTATTAGTCAGAGTTTTCCAGAGAAACAGAACCAATGAAGAGATTTATCTTAAGAAAGCGGCTCACTCAATTGTGGGGGCTAGCAACTCTGAAATTTTTTAGGGCAGGCCAGCAAGCTGGAAACTCAGGAAGGATTTTTACGTTACAGTCTTGAGGGAGAATCCTTTCTTCTCTAGGAATCCTTAGTTTTTGCTCTCAAGGCCTTCAACAGATTGGAAGAAGTCCATGCACATTATCAAGGTCATCTCCCTTACCTAAAGCCAACTGATTGTAGATGTTAACCATGTCTCTATCTATCTATTTCTCTGTCTACATACACACACATGCACACACATTGCAGATCATTGAAATCATTGAAAAATTTTATGAGAAACTAAGATAAGAAGCTGGGCCAGCAAAGCATGTTCACCTAGGAATAATCTTTTTGGAAATGGTTGATTCTCCTTAAAGCTGGTCAAGATAAAAATACTGCCACTTAGAAAGCATGGAACTTGAAAACATAATTAATAATATTAGTGTTGAAACTTAAGTTTTAACTCTTTAAGAAACTTTAGAGTTTGCTCTGTACTTTGAAGTGTTTTTTATTACCAAATGTGTACTTGAGCTAGATTGCAAATAAATTGTAAAAAGATGGAGAGTAAGATGAGCAACTTTCTTCAGGGGAATTTAATTATAAAAGAGATGAATCCTCAAAGATTGGGTCATACTGAGACAGCGTTATACAACAGGCAAACAAGACAGATCAGATCTTTAAAGGAGACCATCTTGAACTCTTGGCTTTTTTACAGGTGTTCATAGTCCATCTTGCACAAGAGTGGTTTTGACATAAATAAAGGCAGCTTCTAAGAGCTAAATTTTGTCGTAAACCACAAAGAGGGAAACATAATCTCATTTAAAGAGAAAGAAAGCACGTCCCAATCTTAAAGCAACCTTAATTTTTTTTTCTGATCCTTTAACAATAACATATTGTTTTGAAAGAAGGCTTTGAAGAAACAAAAACCAGAAATGAATTATTCATTTTAATGAAACATATTATAGTTGGTTTATAGAACTTCATAGTACTTGGCAGTAATACTTCACAGTAATTACATTAAAAATATTTGGACAGAAAGAGATTGTGCTATTAAGCAACTTTGTAAAGAGCTTTTCACAATATTATTGCTATTATAGAGGCTCAGTGTAACAGTTTAAATGAGATCGTTGCTGTAGTAAAACACAATGCATAAAACTGCAAGATTGGAAATCATTTTGGAATTCACTTTGTAAATCATTTGTTTTGTAAATTGCAACCAAATTTTGTGTAATTAAATCCTACTGAATAGGTTAAAATCAGATGCATTCCACTTTAGATACTATTTTAAAGGGAGAAAAATGTCACCACAGTGTTCCAGTGTAGTCATGTGTAAATGTACAAAGATTGTACTAGAGATCTGCTATTCCAGTCTTGAGGTAGGTTGTACTTGGGAGATACGCACACAACACAAACAACAGGAACAAATATGCTCTCATAGATCTTCTGTAGTATGATCATAAGATTTTTAAAAAGAAATTTGTTAACATGTTATGATAATCTTATTACACTTGAATACCAAAAAGAAAATTAAATTTACTGCCACAGAAAGTTTTCTGCATTCACATCCTTCATCCCACAAGCTATTCCTTCTATGGCAAAGAACCGCCTGTGCTCCACCAAAACCATTTCTCTTTCCTAATAACAGGCTGATAGTTGGATGGTGCCGCTGGACCAAAGCTAAAACTGACAAGCCCCTCTGGCAGTTAGTTATGGACATAAGACTAAGTCCTTTCTGAGTGATTGAGAGTGAAATCATGTGCTTCCCTTGCAGATGTGGGGTATTTAGAGAACTAGTGTCTCTCCAACATGTGACTTCTCTACCCCCAACTTGAATGGAATCAACCAGAAGTGAGACCGTGGAAAGTATGGAGTTGAAAGTAGCAAAGCTATTAGTAGCCTGGATCCCTGCATGACTCCATGGAGCAGAGCCAGCCACCAACCTGGAAAATGGGAGACAAGCCTCTTTCTGTTAGAGCCTTTGCATTTTTAGATTTTCGTATTATTGCACCCTAACTTTTTGGCTTGGTTTAGTCATCAGTTTAATGGAGACTGCAGCCAAGAAATCAAGAGAATACTGATGCTTGGAAGGGCAGCAATGAAAGGATTAGGAAAGATCATCAGGTGTAAGGAGGTGTCGTTATAGACCAAGGCCAAGATTATCTACACCCTCATATTCTCAATCACTATGTACGGGTGTGAAAGCTGGACGGTGAAGAAGGCTGACAGGAAAAAAATGGATTCATTTGAAATATGGTGTTGGAGGAGAGCTCTATGGATACCCTGGACTGCCGGGAAGATGAACAAGTGGGTCCTAGGGCAAATTAAACCTGAACTAGAGGCAAAAAGGATGAAACTGAGGCTGTCCTACTTTGGGCCCATCATGAGGAGGCAGGGTTCTTTGGAGAAGACAATAATGCTGGGAAAGGTAGATGGCAGCAGGAAAAGAGGAAGACCAAACCTGAGATGGATTTGCTTCATGAAGGAAGCCACAGGTATGAGTCTCCCGGAGCTGAGGCGGCTGCTGGGGACAGGACATTGTGTACGTCATTCGTTCACAGGGTTGCCAGGACTTGGAGCCAACTTGACAGCACGTAACAACAACAACTTTTTGGCTGAATAATACAGCCTGAGTTACTTATGTTACCATGTTTTTCTTCATGAAATGTCTAGTCATTTCACTATGATATTCAAAAATACAGCTTTGAAGTCGTTTTACTTCTGGTATAGTTTTAGATGGGAAAACACATAATTTTATCATTTTCCTAACTTTTCTCCTATAATGTCATGGTTCTTTAAAGCTGAAGATGTCCCTCTGAAGGCTTGCAAGAAGCAAATAAAGCTGCTTCTCATGCTTCATTATACATGTATGCAAAGATTGTGCTTCGAGTTTTTTTTTTTACTAATGTAAGTTCAAGAAGTCCATGTTTTATTATAGGGTGACAGTAAAATACTTGGAAGATCATCAAATAAAATCAGAGAAACTTTTCGATTGCCAGCTCTGAAGACTTTGGGCTAATTAAATGTCTTCAATTCTCAGTTTTTACATACGGAAAAGGAGTGTGAAGTGGAATACAATGATGTCACAAATATAACAAAATCTGGGACAGATGCACAGTAAGGACTGAGCTTGTTCCTCATCAGCTTGGGGTCTTCAGCTCCCTCAACACGGCATAAAGAAGTTTAAAGCAAAGCCGATTAAATGATGTTATAGGTGCACCTCTGCAGTTACGTTTTTGTTTGTTTGAAGTAAGGGGGTCATAGAAAGTTGTCTTGGAAAATGCTTTGAAACCAAATTATCAATGTCTAAGTTTTACCAGAAACTAGCAAATAATTTATTTTTCAGTATGAACAATATATAGATATTCATGTTGAAGTTTTCATTTTAAGTAAAAATACATATGGATTTTTATATACTAGTTTTCCTGTGTTTTTTATCATGTGACTTTCCATTGAGAGAACTGTTTTGTCCCTAACATGAACAAACTTGAAAATGGCTACTTTTGTTTGTATTTGGAATACATGTTTCTGATCACGAATGTGGGACAGCTTCAAGTTATGTATATGTCTGTTTAATTACCAAATATGATACGTTGCACAAATTAAATCTGTATAAATATTTGTCAATCAATCCTGTATATATTTTACAAAAATTGTTTGGTAATTTCCACTTATTGAGCCTTAAAAATCCTATGTAATATTAATCCCATCCTCAAAATGAAGGTACTGGTGGACGCTGATTGCTTTGAAATTGTGATCGTGAACAACTTATTCACCTCTGAACATTTTAAGACATTCTTCTTATTTGCTCTGTAAGTATTTAACCAACGACTTGCTCTTTCTACACCTTAGTATAACTCTTATTAGGGTTCTTGCTTTCATAATATAGCACGGGCTCCTCCATTTACAAGCATTTCGCATTTTCCTTCGACTCGTTTGGCTTGCGGATTTTTAATGAATTAGATATTGAATCTCCTAAAGATTTTTCTCCAAACATAGACAATTATTATACATTTCATGTAGATATTTTATAAAATTATGTGCTGTATCTAAAAATGTTAGAGAATATATATCCGTTCACTTTTTAAGTTTTTTGGGCAAATGTTTTATGGAAAGTCAAACCTTGCACTTAGGAAAGTTATTGTCTGAGGGGGCAGGAATGGTTGTCATGGGGAGATGGGAAATATTGACTACTACACAGACCCTACATGGCGCTGGCATATGAAGGAGTCATGGAAAAGGAGCGGGGGTGTGCATGGTGTATGTGTTTCTCATTTTTCAACAGGTTTATAAAGAAGATGACTTTTATGTTGGATATATGTACATAGCGTAGCATGATGATTATTCCTATTTCTCATAAAAATGCGCTCGTTTTAAATCCAACAAACATGGTAAGAGCCATCTCAAAGCTGTCTATATATATACTAGCAGAAATCATCTACAGGTTTTCTTCTCTCGAATTCAAAGTGTAGCAAATAGGAGACAGCTTCATTAAGCGTAAGATGAACGCCCAGCTGCTTTCTGTATGCAAAATTTACTGTGCGAATCTGGGCATGGGTTAGTGCCAACCTGAAGAATAATACAATTAGAAACAGGTGTAAAGATGATTGCAAACCAACACAGTCATCTCCCAAAAATAGTGCTAGTTTCCAAACCGTAACTACAAAACTTGATTTATGTATATTTCAAGCACGAGATAATTTCGTCTACCATCTTTCATGCCTTCATTTCATAACATTCAAAATGCATCAGCCATGAAAAGTACATGGAGCCTGGAACACTAATAAGCGATTGGAATATGTTTCTTCCTGAAGGTTTTATATCTTCAGACATCCTCCCACCTTGAGCAGCATATGTATGTGATAAACTGAGTTCAAAAGGAACATAACCAGCCTGAAACTAAGATATCAAAGGTTTATATTTACTCTGTAGATCAAATGGCTGACCTCAGATTCTCTGACCTCAGAGAGGCATGTCATTCCACCTAGAAAACAGATGCTCACCACTTACTCAGAGGAGTCGACATTATATATGTATTTGCACATGTAGATTTGCATTAGGGAGAGTTAAGGCTCAGACTCACATTACAGAATTATAATCTTTTAAAAAACCCTCTGCATATCAAACATATAAATGAGAGTTACTTGAAGAAAAATCCTAACAATGAAACAAAAAAGTGTCATTTTCCTGAAGAAGATCTTGTCTTTTGGAGACTTGACTATGAGGGAGATTAGATTGATTTTAGGAAGAATGCTTTTGCTCTAATGCTCAAAACATCCAAACCAACTACAGCAAGTTAAGGAATCTGTATCCTGAGCTGTATGAAAATGAGGAATAGCCCATAATTAATCTATATCGAGGGTTCTCTACGTGTCAGCTGCCTTACAAATATCATACTGCATTTAATTATTTCCAACTTGCCCCAACTTGATGAAGCCTGAAAACTTTTAGAAAATCATAAAGCAAATAATCAATTGACTATTTTAAGCTCAGGTGAAACAACTCCAAAACCCACGCTTCTAAGTCCATAACATTGGGGAGCAGAATACTGGTCAACCATCTCCCTGACTTTCCAAATGAGAATGGAGGATGGGCCCAAAGAGAAATTTTGTCTCCTCCAACTCCATGTTGCACAAAAATTTAAGGAAGAATTTTGATAACGTTGATAAATAGATTTCTTCTGTTGAATCAAGAATTTCTCGAGTGACATGAAGAAATGAGAAAATAATATCTCAATTAAAAAGAAAACTATTCAAGGGGCTGGCCCAGTGGTGCAGTGGTCAGGTTTGCTGGTTCAGTTCCCAGGTGCAGACCTACACACCGTTTGTCAAGCCATGCTGTGGCAGGCATCCCACATATAAAATAGAGGAAGATGGGCATGGATGTTAGCTTAGGGCCAATCTTCCTCAACAGCAAAAAAAAAAAAAAGAACAGGATTGGCAGTGGATGTTAGCTCAGAGCTAATCTTCCTCAAAAAAAAAGAAAAATATTCAAGGTTAACTTACAAGGTTCACTAAACATCCTCCTACCTTTGTTTTCATCTATAAACTAAACTGGTAGTAATCCACACGCTGATAAACACTTCCAGGATAAAAAAGCAGGTGTTGCTTTTTCAGGTCATACTGAACTTAGATAAGCAGGAATATATAATTTACTCATTTGTATAGGAAGACATCAATGAAATCATCAATGACTTTATTTTCATTTATATCACTTCATTTATTTTATATCTTTGAGTTTTATCACCAAAATCTAATCATTTTAATCTATCACTTTAAATAATAGATCAACTTTATATAGTTCATAAAACAAGACATTACCTGTTGAATTAGTTCTCCATAAAAGCTTTCTTTCTAACATATAGTATTAGAGTTTAAGCTCAAGTATGCTCCTTAATATTTTGCTTTCAATTACGAGATCCCCCCAACATTAAACTGACAAATTCTTTCAATCCAGCAACAAAGGTTTTCTTTGCCTTAGTATAAAATAAACTACAGGAGACGCCTGGCTCAACATGACAGGACTTAGTAAATATGCATATTGCTGGCCCCTACTGAAAACAATCTGGCTGTAAATGTATGCTATATGATTCAGTATAATTGCCAGATAATTTTCTAGGATGTAATTTGCATCTTTCCTTTGATTTAAAGACTAAAATGTTAAAGACTCATAAATTAAATTAACTAAGGCCTCCTAAGTTAATTTAAGAACCAAGTACATAGGCAGACCCTCTCTGCACTACAGATGGGGTCAATGGGGTCATTTGTCAAAGGCAGAGAGTGACAGCACAATCTTGCTTTCACGACGTGTAAGAATTTCCTTTTGACCTCAGGGTAACAGGAAAGAATCGGTGAAGTACCAAGTTATACGTAAAAGACGTCGGATAAAATGAACCTTGCTTTTCCCTTGGTATGGTTTTTATTCCCTGTGTTCTTTCTCTTTTAGTCCTTGTCCCATCATTTGTGTCTGTCCTTCTGCTCCATTTATAAACATCCTCAAGTAGTATCTTCCATCTTACATGCAAGATTGACAGTCATAGTCACTCCACACAATGACACCTGAATTTCATGCAACATTCACACTTCTCTCAACCTTCTCCACAACCTGCCTTATTCCTGGTTTCACTGCAGGATTTTGCACACCTTCTTGTTAGGAATAACTGTGTAAGACGGTCTCCTGGGTTCCAGGGACCAATGTCTGTATTCACATTTTCTATTGCTTCAATTCACTCCTGGATCTCACTGTCTTAAAAAGACTAACATGAACACATTCAGCAGCCTATTTTCAGGATGTATTTACCTGCTTTATTTGCAATTTAGTCTTCTTCCTTCCATGTTTTCTCTGGCAATTCATTCTCAAGATGTTGGAATAGCTCTAAATCCCTTCTGACCCCATAAATAATACATTTATCTTGTCCAGCCTCTTTCATCTTTTTTAAAACCATGTATTCAACTACCTCTCTTAATAACTGCTCTCAGACTGTTGTCTTCAACCTAGAGCTTAATCAGCATCCACATTGCTTTTCCAAAAGGTTCGACATCATTATGACTCCCTGGATATCTGACAGCATCTAGAATGTGAAAAGTCGGTTGTAACGTTATGGGCTTTCTGGAACCATTGGAACATATAGCATACATTGCATAGTTTATTTAGAGACCATTGTGCCCTTGAACTGGGAGGAATTATTTCTCATAAATTACAAAATATAGATTAGATCAAATATTATATAAGGGAATTTCTAGACTTTATGAGCCCCTAGGAAACTGGAAAATGCCAGTGTGTGTTTTTCCTCATTTTCTAAATGGCATCAGGAGTGGCCTTAGAACCATTAAGTATGTTTTCACAGTACAAAATGCTCATAGCCTCCATAAAACTAGCACATTAAAGATGAACTTGGAAAAGCAGTGCAAATGTGCTTATGACGAGACACATATGTTCAGCAGACCATTATAAGAAAGTGTTCAAGTTGTTTTAAATTAAATAAAAATCTAACATCAATATTCCCCTTTTAACTAAGATGGAATTTGAGAATATTTCAAAACACAGTGAGTATTATTCCATATTTTTTTAAGTGTAAGATTTTGGGGGGGGGGTTATTTCACAAGGACCTTTATTTGCATCAAGTAGATATCCTTTGTAGAAAGTTTAATTCTCACGTGTCTGAGAGTCTACAACATATTTTTGATGAAATCAATTCAGAGAAGAACATAACACAATTATGTTATATAATGAAGTCCTTTAAATTAGATGGAATTACAGCTGGCTTTATTATTACTTGTCTACATGCTGTTATCATGCAATTGACACTGAAAAAGATTCCAATTCTGTGCTTGGATGTGGACCTGGTTATCAGGAGAGGGTTATGGTCTAGGACAAGTCAGAACAGAAATATGCTTTCTGCATTCCCAGGGCTACCTTTTCTGGGAGCATAGTTACATGCTGTCTATGTCATCCCCCTGTTCCTCACTTTGCAGACATGGGGATGAGCAGATGAGGTCTTCCCCATCCCAGGTTCACGTAATCAATGACTGAGGCTAAATGTAGACTTTCCCCGCGATGGCTTAACCCCATGGGGGAACAAGCCTGGCTGATCTTCACTGTAATCGCCCCCTAGCCCGGTATTTCAGTGCTGTCTGGATGGAGTGTTGGGTTAGGCGGGCCATCAAGATTAGTTGTTTTCAATCGTGGCAATGTATGCCCAAGAAAATTAAAGCAATTATCTCATTGCTTTAGCCCAGCATTGATGAGTAAAATTTACACCTACTATGGATAGATTTCTAAATATCCAGGATCTTAGTAGAGGCCATTAAATGTAAAGTTTTAAAATTTACTGGAGCCTCTTTATTGAGCTTTTTTTAAAGGACTAGAGTAGCAGAATATTTTTATGCAACCTTGACCTCTCCTTTCCCCAAATGATGTGAAAGACTGCGGCTGTGTTGGAATTTAGTAAGAGCAAGGCAATTTCAGGGATCTTCTTGTAGTTTTCTTCAATAAATATATTTTCCACATCAGTTGTTCTGAGTTGAGTTTCTGGAACTTTTTCCCATTCTTTACAAGTACCTATTTTTTGGATAGGTTCAAAGAGATTAGACTAGACATTGTCCTTTGAATGTAATGATGTGATTGAGGTGGCACAGTCTCAGGACGAAACATCAGTTGGTGATGGAGAATTGCCAGAGTCTGAGCTTTATGGGCTTTCAAGGAAGCGTAGATGATGGAAATCAAATCAAAACCAAGCCACTAGTACATCTGATATGTAAAATAACTCATAAGAAATTCTGGGAAAAAAAACAGTTAAGGAAAAGCAAACCTAGTCTCCTTTTTAAAAATAGAACTGAATATATCATTCAGAATCACAAGGAATGTCCTTCTGATTTTAAAGTTCTTAAGAAAAAGGATTAACATCCATCCATTTACTAAGCTCCAAATCTTTCTCCCAATTTTATTTACATTAAATTTTTCTTTTGCTCTCAATTCTCAAGAGATTTACTTACATATTTTGGAAATGCCATGTCCTTGAACTGTTGAAGCATATTTGTAATCTATTTCAATAAGAATGTGCATACTTAGAAAGACACATTATTTGTGGGTTTAGAAGGGCAGTTAATAAAAATCTAATCGAAGTGTCTATCACCTAGTTCAACCATTTTTCCAACATTCCACCAAAACGTTGTGCAGCCTATGCCTGTACATTTCCAAAGACAGGGGATTCAATGCCTTGAAGAAAACAAACCAGAATGTACAACCTTTTACTGAAACGTGACTAAAAGGTTAAAACTTATTATAAACAGAAAAAATGGTGCATCCATGTTAAAAATTAAGAAAAACTCATCATATATATCCTGACTTAAAAGATAGAAGCAATATCTGAGTGCCATTTAAAATTCTATAACGGCTTTCACGTATAGTCAATCCACTTATGGTTACAAAGTTAAACCAGATTCCCACGGCTTTTTAAAAAATTTAGGTGCTACATATCATGAAAATGTCTAACACGAAGTAGATGGGCAATATGTGTTGATTCTTTCATCCTAGGCATTAAATAACCTATATTTGATAAATGAAGACAACGAGGGTCAGGGAGACTAAATGAATTACCAGAAATCTCATTAGAACTCAAATTTTCTGCTTTCAAATTCTATATCCTTTCCAATCTACCATACTAATTGTCTTGTTCTCAAGTAGGCAGGAATATTTTCAAGCAACCCTCTTTTTTTTCCCCTACAGGGATATTTATCCATGCCAGTACTAGTTAAAAACAGTCGAAGAACGATATGCATGTTGTCATTATTTGTCTGTCTGCATTATAAAACATAACATGTATGGGTGCCAGGACAAAATATGTTTAGATTCAGCTCTGCCCATAATTCATTGTGTGAACTCAGATAGCTCATACTTCTCCATACCTCAGAACCCTGTTCTCTACTGATATGTACATTTTATTTTATATACATGTTTATATTATGTATATTTTATCTTTCCGATTTTTTATTGTGGTAAAAGACAAAACATGTAATTTAGAATTATAACCATTTTAAAGTATACAATTCAATGGCACTAAGCACATTCTCAATGCTGTGCGCCCATCACCACTAGTTCTAGCCTATCTAGTTCCATAACATTTTTATCGCCCTACATGGAAACCCCGCACTCATTAAGCAATCGGTCTTCACGATCCTCTCCCCCCAACCCCTGGCAATCACAGATCTGTTTTCCATCTCTGCTGACTTCCCTATTCAGGACATTTCATACGAACGGAATCATACCTTTTGTGTTAGGCTTTTTAAACTCGGCATATGTTTTCAAAGCTCACTCGTGTTGTAGTGTGTATCAGAGCTTCCTTCATTCCTTTCTGTGTTTGAAAAATATTCCATTGTATGGATAGACCACATTTTGTTTATCCCTTCATCCGTTGATGGACATTTGGATTATTTCCACCTTTTGCCATTGTGTTTAATAATTCTGTGATCGTCCACACATGTACTTCTTTAAATAATTGTTTGCAATTCTTTGGGGTATATACTTAGGACTGGAATTGCTAGGTCATATGCTACCGGGTTTTGCATATTATGTTTTTTTATTTCAACGAACATAAACATGTTTGGCACAAGCACACATAAACACAAAATTTTAATGACCTTCTTGTTATCAAATGATTAGTATCCTTTAAACTAATCACTTTATACTACACACAATATATTTAAGGAGGACATGGGAAAATGTGAGCAAAATATATTTTCATGTGGAGATTTATTTGGCATTATCATACTATTCCCTTCACAAATCAGAGCCAAGTCAAGTTAGAAATTCACTTAAATATATGAAAGACAGCCCATTAAAAATAATCTAGGAATTCATAGGCACTTTAAAGCAATTTGAAAGTGAAGTCTATGGAACACACCTGATATTCATGGCAATTATTACTTTATTATATTTCTAGCAAGTATGACTTACAGGTCTTCAGACGTCTGCATGTGATATGCTATTTCTGTAACCCTGAAATTATGGAAAGGTTGACTGAATTGTTTGTAGATTGACAAATTTGTTCAAATGTTTACTGATCGAATTTGGGAAAACTTTTTTTTCCCTATTGAAAAACATTAAGTAGATACAAATATTTAGGAAAATCTGTTCACCGAATTACAGTTGAAAATCTAGGTATGTGCTTCAAGGGAAATCTCGGGCTCCAATTTAAAAAAATCCCAAGAGATAAATGGAGAAGGAGCACGCCACAGGAGAGCACCTGCAGATGCCCCTCCCCGTGAGACTCAGAGACGGTCTCCTACTCAGGACTTTATAAATTAGGGAACAGGACAGCTTCAGCAGCCCCAGACTGGCCCACGGTCTCTGTTGTTCTCTCCCTTGCATTTGTTTGCATAACAGAGTGGAGCAGCAGGACACAGTAATCACCGCAGTCCTTCTCCAGCACATTCATCTGCTCTAAACTGTGGGGAGGAAATGAAGCAGAAGGAAACCCAGTGGAGAAATAGTTCTTTCGTGTGTGGCAAATTCAAACCCAGTTTAAGTCGTGCAACACCAACTTGTAATGTATCTTCCTCTTCCCTGACTATCAGCAATTAAGATACTAGGTGAAATATGAGATTCAAAGGGGTTTCTGAACACTTGGTGGATGTTGGCTAATGAAGCTTCTGTTTAAATAGGACACCTGTGCCTGTCTGCTGCTTTGGAGACTGCAAAGTTCTCATCAATTCCCATTTTGTTCCACAAGAATTGGAGCTAATGGCTTGTAGAAAATAACCAAGGTGATAGCATTTTTTTCTCTCTGTAGATTTTATTCTTCAGTTACTTTATTAGAGAGTTTCTCTTTCCATTATTTATTTTTCTCACAAAAATTACTGCATTTGGATGGAATTCCTCATGTAAGATCTATTTCGAACTAAACGAAAATGAAAACAAAGCACATTACAATTTGTGGTGTGCAGGAAAAGAAAGACAAAAATTGCGTCACTGAAGGCTCCCACTAGAAAAGGTTCACATAAGCGATCTCAGCTTCTGTTTCAAAAGCCAGAGAAATAAGAGCAAATTAAACCTAAAATAAATGGAAGGAAAGAAATAATAAAGTTAGGAACAAAAATAAAGACAAAAAAGTTAAACAACAAATAGAACCAGATAAATCAAAAGTTGGTCCTTTGGAAACTTCAATAAAATTGATGAATTTCTAGCCATTCTGGTCAAGGGAAAAAAAGAGAGAGAGAGAGAAAAGACACAAATAAATAAAATAGCAGACATTCCTAAAGACTTCATAAATATTAATACAATAAGAAGTAAATACCATGAAAAACTTAATACCAATACATCTGACAATTTAGATGAAGTGAACAAATTATACGAATGATGCAAATTACCAAAACTCACCCAAAAAGAAAAAAAAGATAATTTATCTAACCCCATGTATATTTGACAAATATAATTTGTAATAAAAAATATTTCCCAAGAAAACTTGAAGAAGAGATGGCTTATAAGGTGAAACTTAAAAACGCATTTATGGAATAAATAATACCAAATGTATGCCAAATCATCTAGAAAATAGAAGATCAGAAAACACTTTCACGTTTTATGAGGCTAGTATTATCACAACAGTAAAAGAGACATTACAATAAAAAGAAACTGCAGAAGAATATCTCCAATAAATCTAGGTGTAAAAATCCTTAACAAAATATTAGTAAATAGAATTCAGCAATGCGTAAAAACAATCATTTATCTTGGCCAAGTTGGGTTTAATCACGGGAATATAAGGTTAGTTTAACACTCAGTAATCCATCAGTATAAGTCAATATATTAATAGAATAAAAATGAAAATCTGTAGGATAAGAATAAGACTCATTTGCTGAACATAGAAACAGTTGATAAAGTCAAATAGAAGAGCTAAAAAATATAACTCTTCTGCAAGAAATGGTAAGAGATGTTATTTGTGACCTTCAGTTAGGAAAATATCTCCTAGGTAGACACAAAACAACATGGACCATAAAAGAAAATTCTAATCTGCATTTTATTAATGTTTAAAATTTCCATTCTTGAAAAGAATGTTAACAATGTGATGTTAACCCACAAATTAGGAGAAAGGATGTACAAAATAAATAACATAAAGGTTTTATCACCAGCATATATAAAGAACTCTTACAAATGAATAGTAAGAAAAAAAAAAACAATTAAAATGATTTAAATGGCCAACCAATTTAAAGACATTTTATGCAGGAATATAGGCAAATAACCAATAAACACATGACTTATAATCAATATCATTAGTCATTAGGGAAAGCAAATTAAAACAACAAGTTACCACCACACACATATTGGAGGGGCTAAAATGCAAGGCTGATAATTCCAAGTGTTGATGATAATGTGGAACAACTGGACCTCATACATTGTGGGTGGAAATGTAATATTAGAAAGCCACTTTGGAAAATGATTTGACTTATTTTTTTTTTTTGGAGGAAGATTAGCCCTGAGCTAACTACTGCCAGTCCTCCTCTTTTTGCTGAGGAAGCCTGGCCCTGAGCTAACATCCCTGCCTATCTTCCTCTACTTTCTATGTGGGACGCCTACCACAGCATGGCATGCCAAGTGGGGCCATGTCCACACCTGGGATCCGAACTGGTGAACCCGGGTCCACTGAGAAGCGGAACATGCGAACTTAACCGCTGCACCACCGGGCCAGCCCGATTTGACTTTCTTTTTGTAAAATTAAATACACACTTGACATGTCACCCTCTAATGCCTCTCCTGGTATTTATCCAAGAGAACTAAAAAGATTTGTCTACTCAATGACCGGCACATGATGGTGCCGGTCATTGTAACTCATAATAACCAGAAAAGGGAAGCAACCCAAATGTCTATCGACTGCTGAATCTATAGTTGTGTATCCACGAGATGGATTACTACTTGCCAATCAAAAAGTACAAATGACTAACATTCATAACATGAATGACTTGCAAAGCATTATGCTCAATGAAAGAAGCTAGGCAGAAAAGAATAAGTCCATTGACATGAAATTCTCAAAAAAAACAAGTAATTTAGAGAAACCCAGGGGCTGTCACACTCTAGGATGGGAGTAGGCAATTTACTGCAGTGGGTCACATGGAGAGGTTTGTGGGGGACGAAAATGGTCTACGTCTTGGTTGTCATGATTTTTACGTTTCCATATATTTCTCAGAAGCTATCAAGTTCAACAATTTCTCGTGAATTGTTAGTGTGGATTTTATTCTACATAAATTACTCATCAATGAAGATGATTAAAAAGTTTTTCAGAAAAGGCAGCAAGGGAATCTATAAACATTCTCACTTCAAGGAACCTCATTGGAGCAAATTCTGATTGCCTCTGTTATGCAAAGGCTGATGACATGAAGATTTCCCTGAGCCCCTGGATTCTGGCTGTCCTGAGATAGTAAGGGTGAATTCCAGTTGAGAGGATGGAGAACAAATTTGGGTGGAAAGCCAGGTTTCTATCACACAGATAAATTTATTTCTAAAACCTCATTTTTTAAGTGAGAAAATTTAATCTCCTACGTTATTATATCTTTGACCCAAGAGTTTACATCTCCCACTTTGTCTTAAGCTAAAATGGATTTTTTTTTTTATGTGGGGAATCTAGCCCCAAACACTTCTCCTTAACTCCAGAGAGATTGCTTTAGCTGGGATTTGACCAACAAGATGAGAACTAGAAACAGGAAATTATCAATGGTCACCATTTTTGCAGTTCTTTCCAAACATGAATTGGATAAAGAAATCGAATCATTGAAACATGCTATTGAAACTCAGGGTGAATTACTACATCCAAATGCCAATTCTAACCTTCATTTTAATTTCCATCATCGAACAATGCAAGTCAAAACACCAGATTTGGTAAGTAAGTGACAATAATAACAGTAATAGTAACAATGATAGACTTCCAGGACTTTTTGGAATTAAAGACCAGATGTGGCGTCTGTCTTCTCTCAATTCCTTGATCGGCATTAACTGAACTCATGTGATGCACTCCATGGTCATCATGTGAAATTTGGTGGAAGGCTGCAGCATAGGATACATTCACTCCATGAAAATGCTCCTCTCGGATCCTATTCATTTCTAGAACAGATGGTTCATTGTAAAGAAAGTGCCAGTGAGATCCTTTGAAAGGTCATGGAAATTAAGAGATGTCGGTGCACCACAGTTAGGCCACAGCAAAGAAATAAGACAGGCCCTTATGTTGTTTCAAAAGCTCAAATCTCATTCAAAGACAGATCGCTTAAGTGATAACTTAAGGTAGATAGCATTGAACACGAGGATTGCAAAAGGGAAAGATATTGCATTTTGCTTGTTAAAGTTTGCAAAGAAAAGATAAGGATAGCAGAGAAGCAGAGTAAGATAATGCCAACAAAAGTTTTCTGTGGGGATAAAAGGCTCTTTGATACATGCTGTCCATCTGAGAGAAAAGAAACCAGAGAGCAGAAAAACCCCTACGCATCCAGGAAGAATATCAAATGAGCATCCACTCTCAAGTTCCAGCTATTGAATGCAGCCTGCCCTGTGCAGAAAAGGTGGTAAGAATTTATTAGAAAGTTGGTACTCCATTGTAAATAAATTTGCTATCAAACAAATGTCAATTTGGAAGTGAGAACAGAGCGTAAAAAGCCAAATCCATGATTTCTGAGTCAGGGTTTTGTGTGTAGGTGGACATTCATTCTCTGTTTTTCTATAAAAACAGAATTCTTAGCTGGGCACAGGGCAGCTCAAAATGAAAACCACACAGCCGGCCTTCCTCGCTGCAAGCTGAGGTCATATGACTAAGTTCTTGCAGTGAGGCAGAACTTTAAAAGCTGTGGGATGACTTGCAGGAAATCTTCCTTAAAATAGAAAGTGTGCCCCTTCTTTGTTCTTTCCTTCCCGCAGGTGGTACCCAGAGCACAGATAATTCTGTATCCATCTGCGTGGATGAAGCTTGTCCACTTGTCATAAGTACCTGAAGCTTTGCTCAATTTTATCCATGCATGCCTTCTTTCCTCTGATGCAGGGGTTGGCAAACTACAGCCAGAGAGACAAATTCGGCTGTGAGACAAGAATGATTTGGACTTTTTTTTTTTTTTTGAGGAAGATTAGCCCTGAGCTAACATCTGCTGCCAATCCTCCTCTTTTTGCTGAGGAAGCCTGGCCCTGAGCTAACATCCTTGCCCATCTTCCTCTGCTTTCTATGTTGGACGCCTACCACAGCATGGCTTGCCGAGTGGTGCCATGTCCACACCCGGGATCCGAACCGGCGAACCCCGGACAGCCGAAGCAGAACTTGCGAACTTCACTGCTGCGCCACCAGGCCGGCCCCATGATTTGGACATTTGTAAAGGTAAAATGAAAAAAATAAACAAAACACACAGACACACAAACTACTCACCTTTGAGAGGCAAGAGTTGCTTGCAAGGTTAGTGCATTACATCTACCTATAATGTCTAAAATATTTACTGTCTGGCCGTTTAAAGAAAAAATTTGCCAACCCATTACTGTATAGCAAATGTTTATGGGAACAGAAAATATTTATACTTTCTTCTTTGCATTTTTCCAGCAAAGACTGAAAGAATGTGCATAATAAGCTAAGCATTCAATAAAATAAAATTGTAATGCTACCACTTTGATTAAATGCTTCCTATGACAAATTCACTTCTACCTTAATAGGCTTCCATGAAAAAAATTCCACCCACCACTTTTAGTTTCTACTAAAAAAAAGAAAATCCTGTTTATCATCATGTTTAGGTGGATGCAGTATATATATACGAATATGCTTGGTAGTAGAAACATTGCCAGTTTTAAGAGGAGGTGGAAGATACTTTTGTTGAATGTTTTCACATCAAGTCTTCAAAATGAGAGCTTTTGTTTTTTTGACTGACTTAGTTGAAACCCATGTTAAAAGTCAACGAGGAGGTTACCGCTTGCCTACTTGTTACAAAAGTTTGAAGCAAAATTGAAATCACACTGGATAGAAATGACAGGTTAAGAGATAAATGAACATTGTTAATTTTTGATGAGAAGTAAAAGAAGGAATGAACATTTTTTAGCATATTCACAGACAATGTGGAAAGAACTTTTAAATATCTTCAGTATATTTTTAAGGCAGGTAAATTTAAATAGCTACTGAGGAATTTATTCAATTCACTTAAATAAATATTCTTTGTTGAATGTTAAAATAACGCATTTTTTTCCAATAAATTTTGCCTGAAGAATTTTAGATAACCGAAAGGACAAAATTTGGCTAAATTTTAATTAATAAATTAATGAAATGTGTTGAAATACATGTACATGTAGAAATGGGTCCTGATGTGTTTTATTAGGGAATGCATTTAAAGAAATAATTAATTTTGAAAACGTCCTCCTGCATACATTATGCTATGTTTTTATCAAATTATTTGATTAAGTACTTTGTATTTTGTTTAAATCCCATTGGGTAAAGATAGACTCTTACAGTTGTAACCTTTTAGTTGCAATTTCTCAACCATTTGGCAGAAAAATAAAATAAAGTGCTTCGAGAGCAATGTATGAAACCATATGCATAAAAAACAGCAGGATATTGAGAGCGATAGTGAGGCAATGAACAACTACAGCAAAGTCTTTTTCTCCCCAAACACAGAAGACAAGGGTGGAAATATCTGAAAATTCATGTTTGTGATGTTCTTTATCCTTGTGTGATTTTAACCTCCCTTCTGAGATCTGTTTGGGAGCGCACAATAAAACGGTACTACTCAGCTTTACTGATGGCTTTTAAGATCCCAGTATATTGTCAGTTGCAACCATTTTTTGTTTGCAATTGTGTCTTTACTGCTTTAATAAAATGAATAGGATGTTAATTCATAAGGAGATTAGAAATCTTGTCTGCTTCTGTTGTAAGGCTCCCTTGCTTGACCCAAATTCCGACCAGTGTCTGTAAGTACTACTTTCTGGTGTGACTCAAAATTCTGAAGTGGGGCAGGAAGAGGAGAGTCTCAACTAAGAGGACCCATTCTGTCCTATCAGTACTTCATATGATTGGCTTTATTCACAAGTTCTCTAATTTATATGTTTACTCTTTTCATGGAAATGCTATTTGCTGATAGTGAGACATCCTCAACGTCTTCATCTCAGGAGCTGAGGCTGTGAAATGTGCTAATCTCTTATGTGGAGATTGGAATAAATCAACTGATCCTTGGCACGCAATTACTATCATGTTAGTGCTGTTCCAACAGGCGTAATTGAAGAGAAAGAGCCCTACTCTACTTCCTAATGCTCTTGAACTCTTAACACATGTAAAAAGAGACCGTGTGCAGGAAACCTCCAGGTTAGGCCCCCCAACGATCCCTGCCTCCTGGTACTTTTGTGTCAAGCCTTAGTGAAATGCCTTCAGTAAATGTATTAGGGTTGGTCTGTCTGATCAACACACTAAGGCAGAGGTGATGGATGTCATTTCTATAACAGAATTATGAAAAACACTGAAGCTTAGAGACAGCAGAAGAAAGAGGGTTGGTACACTTGAAGTCAGACTGATAGAAATACTCCATCTGAACAAGAGACAGAACACAAAGTTTGAAAACATAAATAAACTGGACATCGGGAATCCATAGGAAAATATCAAAATTTAATTAAAGATGCTGGGAAGGGAGCAGAGACGGCAGTAAAGTTCTTAACTTTTGTGAAAGGCATGCATTAATGGTTCAAGAAACACAACAAACTCTAAATAGGGTTAAAAAAAGAAAACTGAAACACAAATCGTCAAACCGCTGATGTACAAAGATAAAAAGATGCCAAGCAGAGAAAGAAATGACCTGTAATATACAGTTGACCTCAGTGGAGAATGGATCATGCCTAAGAGTTTTCAGACATTTCTGTATTTATTACTGTTCTATGTGTGCTTGGGATTGTTTTCTCCTGTTGTGCCATAGGTGTTACCTTTATTAAAGCCAGATAGATAGATAGATGATAGATGATGAAAGACAGATTGATCGGTAGATAGATAGGTAGTTGAAAGATAAAAAGATAGATGATAGAGATAGATGATAGATAAATGATAGAGATAGATATATTGATAGATACAGATAGAAATGATAGAAATAGGTAGATACATAGATAATAGATATAGATAGGTGATCAAGATAGATAGATACACAGATGGATAGATAGATAGGTAGGTATATAAATAGGTAGATACATAGATATAGATAGATTTATGTCCTATGTGAGTCATTTTATTTATCTGACCAGTTTAATCATAGCAGAACTCCATCAAAACACACACATACAGGGCCAGCCCTGGTGGCCTAGTGGCTAAGCTCAGCGTGCTCTGCTTTGGTGGCCTGGGTTTGGTTCCTGGGCGTGGACCTACGCCACTCCTCTGTCAGTGGCCATGCTGTGGAGGCAGCTCACGTACAAAAAAAGGAAGATTGGCAACAGATGTTAGCTCAGGGCGAATATTCCTCAGCACAAACAAAACAAAATGAAACAAAACACACACACATACATATGAAGATATGAGCGATCAATAAGTACATAAGAATATGCTCAGCATAACTAACAAATTTAAAGAACCATGGGGTGCTACTAGCCCCACAGCTAGCACGAATTTAAAATCAAAACAAATATACAAAGGTTTTGAAGAATTTGGAGTAAGTAGAACTCTCATACCGTGAGTGCATGATGGTAGGACCACTTTGGAAAACAATTTCTTTTAAAGTCAAATACACTTACCTCACAACCCTGCAATTCCTAATCCAACAGTGCTTCCTATTTACTCCAGATAAATGAAAATATGTCCACACTAAGACCTATATGTGACTTTTCATAGCAGATTCACGCAAAATAGCCCCCAAATTAGGAAAGAACCAAGACCCCATCACCTGGGAACCAATAAACCCATGGTGGTCTAGCCACACAAAGGAATCCTCAGCAATAACAAGAAGTCAACTATTGGTACACACAACAATATGAATAAATCTCAAGGGCCTTATGCTAAGTGAAAGAAGCTAGACACAGAGATAACATAATATTTTAAATTTTCGTCAATGATTCCATTTCTACAACATTCCAGAACAGGTATAAACTACGGTAACAAAAACAGATCAATAGTTGTCAGAGGCTAGGTAGGGAGGGGCTGTCTACACAAGATCACAAGGGAACTTTCTGCAGTAATGGAAATGTTCTTTATCTACACTGTGGTTGTCATATAACTGCATCAATTTACCAAAATCTCCCACATTGTACATTTAAAGGGGTTGAACTTTGTGTGCACAAAAATCGTGGTAAGTTATACTTTAATGAAAATAGTTTTCATTATTACTATTGGAATGTCAGTGTAGAGCAATTAGCAGTTAATTATCTTCATCTAGTATTGGGGGTTTTATTGTGATTCTTCAAAATAAATTCTCCTAAGGGTATGCATGACTCTTGGAACAGTTTTCATGTAAACTTTTCAGTAAGTTTCATAACCGTTTGACCTCTTTGAATTCATGATTTACATTTTCCAACTCAGAATACTGACGCTATTTTCTCGAGTTTATATGCTTCACTTGCCTCCCCTCTACAGCTCCCACGCACACTTTTTCCCTTTCTTGCAAAGTTTCAAGAGGCTGTGAGATTTAAATAACCTCTGATTGATAAAGGAGTTTGTTGTTCAATGCACATTATGAAATGCCTTAGGCCAGCCTCACCATACGGGAAAAATAAATACAGTAACTTGAAATTCTCATTACTTTAAAGCAGCACTTTGGTTATTTAAAGAACATTATTGGCTGCATTATATTTGTAGACAACTGTAATCAAGGCTGTATGTAGAGAGTTAAATGTAATGAAACAGTGCAGAATCATCTGTGACTTCACTGTAGCACATTTTCCTCGGGGAAACGGGTTTGGCACAGTGGATGTGCCTGCCAATTTCTGTGTCAGTTATGGAGAATAGCATTGTCAATATAGGAAATTTTGCTGGAATCTCTTTCATAAATATAGAAAGTCATATGCCATCAGTTTGACTTTGAACCACTGTATTAGTCAGGGTTCTCCAGAGAAATAAAACCAACAGAATATTGATATATAGCTATCTCATATAGAGATGGATAGATAGATATCAGAGAGAGAGATTTATTCTAAGGAATTGGCTCACGCGACTGTGGAGATTGGCATCTCTGGAATCTGTAGGGTAGCCTAGCAGGCTGGAGCCACAGGGAAGAGTTGATGTTGCTGTTCAAGTCTGAAGCCCATCTGGAGGCAGAATTCCCGCTTCCTCTCTGGACTTCATTCTTTTTTCTCTTAAAGACCTCACCTGGTTGGATGAGGCCCACTCACATTATGAAGAGTGATCTGCTTTACTCAAAGTCCACTGATTTGAATTTTAATATCATTTTAAAAAATACTTCCACAGCAACATCTAAACTACTATTTGACCAAATATCTGAGTATTGTGGGGACACACAAAATTAACCCTCACAACCACTTTATCATACATTTGCTGAAACTAATTTATGAGTAATCAAAGGTAGTTTCCACAAAATCTGTGGTTGTATGTCTAATTGTCTGGCTCTTTGTAAGATGGAGACCTTCTTTGTCATTATTTAGCATCACTCTGCTGACCTCTTAATACTTCCTACTCTGGTCAAGAAGTGTTTTAAGTATTAAACAGGACATAATCAAATTCTACAACCCTCAGAATATGGAAGTCAGGAAATCCACTTATTTGGATGACTGTTTAATCTTGGGCCATTATATAGGCCACTTTATCAACATAATCATCAAATATATAAAAAAATCAGACTCACTAATCTTAAGTCCCCAAGGTAAGCTACGTATGGAATAAGCAAAGTTTCACTGCAGTGTGCAGATGCTTCAGATTTTATTACGTGTTTTGAGCAGTTCGAAGCAAATATTCACTAAAAACTTGCATATTATGGCATCAAGTTTCCCAGTTATGTTAACACTGATGTATTACATTTTTTTCAGACCCACATCATCATTGTAAACATAGAGAAAATAAATAATTTTTTCAGACCCACATCACCATTGTAAACATAGAGAAAATAAATAAATGCATATAATAAATTAAATAATACCACTTAAGCTTCTGCTTTCAAGTAACTGTAAGATAAGTGAGTTTTAACACACCTTGAACAGTGAATGGCTTATGTCTCCGAGCAGGGCCCAACACAGGTTTTAGTGGTATTCTTTTATAAACACATTTTTTTTCAGGTTGGCTGACACTTGCTTCCAAAACAGAGTGGAGGCTCTCAAGCAGTGTATCTGGGCTTCACCTGCCAAGGGGATTCTGGAAATCAGGAAGCTTCTATCATTCTGTGTTCTCATGCTTCATTGTTTAAATCTTGCTCAAGAGACAGGAATGCAAACATTTCTTGTTCAAGGATTGTTCTTATTTGCACTTTCACAGAAATCTCAAATTCTAAGAAGCATCTGAGTTTCTAGTCTGCATTAGATTTCCTGATGTCGTTTACCCTTAAATTTTGTATTTGGGGTTAGGGCATAATTACTGACATTTTTGTAATCCTAAATTCATTATGCAATGCTGTAGGGACAACACGATCCTATCGTGATTCTGTTTACTTGCAGATATTTGCAAATTGCATTACCAGTTAGCAAATCTCTTCCTGTTTTGCCTCTCCATGCTCCTGCTTGAAATTATAGATTTAAATTACTATTCCACAATACACTTATGTTTTAAAAAAAACCTGAGCTTCTTTTGTTTTATTAAACATTTACTATGGCTGGAAGTAAATCTAAGTGCAAGGCAGAATTTAAAAACTAAGTATTTGCCATAATTTCTGTATAAATTTAACATTTATTTAAAGAATTCAGTTGGGTATGCATATTTGTTAATAAAATTAAGATCATGAAACAGTGCTGGCTTTTTCGATTAAAAATTTATTTTTCAAGTGCGAAGTATGATATTCTGGGTAGCTTGAAACAACAGAAATGTATTCTATTCTCTCACAGTTCTGGAGGCCAGGAGTCTGAAATCTAAGTTTCGGCGAGGCTGTTCTCTCTCTGAGACTCTGGGTAGAATCTTTTCTCCTGTCATCCAGCTCCTGGGGGCTGCAGGCAATCCTCCACATCCTTGCGGGGCTGCTGCCTCATTCAATCTCTGCCTCAGTCATCACCTAACATTTTCCCTGTGCACTGATCTGTGTCCAACTTTCCCCTTTTTATAAGGACACCAGTCATATTGCTTTAGAGCCCACCCTGATGACCTCATCTTAACTCACCACATCTGCAAAGACTTTGTTTCAACTTGGGTCGCATTCACAGTACTGGGGGTTAGGATTTCAACATATCTTTCTGGAGGACACAGTTCAATCCATAACATTGAGAAGCTAACTTTTGTGGTCTGCCAGATTAATGCTGAATCATAAATTAACATCCTCAAATAGCAAAATCACAATGACCATGATGAGCATCGATTTCGGTAAAATGCACTCTTGCTAAAATATTCACCCAGTGATTTAATCAAACTCTTGCTCTGAAACCCGTAAGTGCAACAGTGTGCAAATATTTCCAGCTCTTCAGCCTTTCATGAGCGAGCATGAGGTTGGCGTCCATGGAAACAGAATTCTGACTTGCTTTGCATAGCTTTTGCAGAAACTGGTGGGATGAAAGAAAACTGAAACTATTTCCCTAGATCAACTTGGTCTCAACACGTCATGTAAAAATATCATTTCAGAGGGCATCGTATATTTGGTTAATTCTGCCACAAAGCATCAGTTTGAGAAGAAGGACATTTCCCAACTACTTCAATGCGCTTCTCCTGTCCTTCTCTCTACTCCCTCTGTTTTAGCAGCCTCCAAAGTGACTGAGTGTAATGCCATCTGTAAGATCAGGGTTCTCAACAGTGGCCATGTTAATATTTTGGACAGAATAATCATTTGTGCACTGTAGGAAGTTTAGCCGCGTCCCTCGCTTCTTCCCACCAGATGCCAGTAGCACCCTCCCCCTGAGTTGTAACCAAGAAAAATGGTCGAATCGCTCCTGCTTCAGAACCACTGCAATAGATGCTGTGTCAGAGATCTCTTCCAAAATGGACAGCAGAGGTTGTGGCCATTAGGAAGGACTCAAAAATACTTGCTGAATTAATAAGAGTTGCAGATATTCATTAAACTCCTACTATGTGTCACACGCTTTGATAAGCCCTTTTGAATATATCATTTCATTTCATCTTCAGAATAACAACAGAATGGAAACCTAATTTCCATTTGGGAGATGAGAAAACAAGCTTGAGGAGGAAGCTGGCTTCGGGGCCAGACATCTTTTCATTTTCCAATAGATGACGTTGTCAAGTTTCTTTCTAGACTTGGTTTTAAAATTCCCACTTGATGGTTCCTGAGCTGGACTGGAGCCCATTTAATTAGCTTTGGGCGCTGCACATCGGCTGGCCAGGGGTCCTTCATAAACAGCAGGGGATGATGATATTTCTGTTGTTTGTGTGGGAGAAGCAAGGGAGGCATGCACTGAACTGAATTCTTTCAGTGTGTTGTTCTCTCCTTTAACAGAGGCAATTTGAGACATGCATTAACTTTTTCAGGCCATTAAGGTATTTTATGGGAAATGACTGTGACGGTGCCCCAAATGGTTGTCTGGCGGCCTCATCCAGTTAATTCAGCTTCCAAAATTACCTCCTCCACAAGCGCCCGCTGGGAGCGCTTGGAGTGAGCAGCTATTACAGTCCAGCTGGAGCGAGGGGATGCTGCATCTCCATCTTTCTCCGGGCTGGGGCTGCTGGTCTGCCAGGCAGGTGACTCTACTACTGAGAGACAGGCAGAAAGAAAGAGAGAGAGAAAGAACACCTCCCCTCTCCCCTGGGTCACAATATCACTGCCTATCCAACAGCTCTGACTATCTCCACCTCGTGTTCTGTTTGGCACCATGGTGCAACATCACGAAATATTCATGAACAATGAAATGGTGTCCCAGGGGTATTTGAAGACACAGTGATTCAGAATCCCTAAGATGTATTTCAGAAAAAGAAAACATAGGGTAATATCGTTGTGTGGCCATCCCTGCACCCTGCACAGTTATACTCACAGAGACAAACAAGACACCTTCTTTTTCAGCTTTGAAATCACGCCCTTCACTTTGGACTGTAATTGATACGATCAGCATGGTTGCTTCTCTTTTGGCAGGCATGCAGCTAAAGCAGGGCTAGAGTCGTTGCCCCCAACCAGCTCCTGCAGGAAGGGAGACGGCTCTCTTACATGAGCCACTTCTCTAAAACAGCACTGCAGTTCCGTTTTCATCGTTAAACTGGGTGGCAGCAATCTTGTAAAGAATTCTGCAAGCAGGATGCTTCTATTCTGCATCTAGCCTCACCCACTAGATAGTCACTAATGTGTGACATGAGTTTTAGTTCTAAAGTGTTGTTTTAACTGTTTTTACATTTCATAAAGTTGGAATCTTACCAAATCTGCTTTTTTGTTAAGTGGATTCTTGCATTATGTTTGTAAGATTCACCCATTTTGTTTTATGCATTTGGATATAATGTACAGAATTCTAGGATATGCATTTACCACTATTTTTTCATTCTAATACTGATGGTAATGTCTATTGTTTCCAGTGTCTTGCTTCATTTGGATATAGGGCTGTTTTGAACAAGTGCTGCTAAGCACGTTCTTGTGGATGCTTTCTGGTAAATACATGTACATATCTCTAAGGGGTATATATTAAAGAGTGGAGTTGCGGAATCCTAACATGTAGCAAAAGGTTTTTGAAAGTGACTGCACCGTATAACACTTCTGCTGGTTGTGTAAGAAAGTTCCAGTTTATCTACAGCCTCATTAACACTTGATATTTCCTGTCATTTTATTCCTAGTCTTTCCATAAGAGTGTAGTAACATCATACTCTTTTTAATTCCATTATCTTCATGACAATAGTGTCGAGAACCTGTTCATATTTTTGTTGGCATTTGAGTGTCTACACTTATGTTGGAATGTCTGTCTTTTCATGGAGTTTTAATAGGAGTTATGGATGGATGGATGGATGGATGAATGGATGGATAGATGATGGGTGGCTAGATAGATGGATAGACAGACAGACACTTAGATGATGGCTAGATGGAGAGATAGATAAGAGATAGATAAACAGATAGAACAATATGTAGGTTGACTGGTAGATTATAGATGGTAGATAGATAGAGAGGATCTTCTGTTGGACATATCTATTGAACTTATATTTTCCTCTTTAGTGGCTTGCTTTTTTCACCTTTTTCACTCTTGTGATGGTGTCTCTGATAAACGTAAGAGCTGCATTTTATTCTAGTGTGATGTATCAATATTTAATTTCATGGTTAGCATGTTTGTGTCCTATTTAAGTAATGTCGACTAAGAAATATCAAGAAGACATTTCTTGTTTTCTCCTAAAAACATTATTTTATATTGTGCATTTGTATATACAATACACCTAGAATGAATTTATGTAAATGACGTTAAATAGTAGTGGAGATGCATATTCCCCACATGCACGTCCAACTGAACTAGCACCATTTGTGGTAAAAACCATATTCCTCAGTGCACTTTACTGTCAGATTTGTCACAGACTGGGTGATTGCATACGTTGGATGTGTTTCAAGACTGTCTGTGTTCTATTTCACTGGTCAATTAGTTTAGATTTGTGACAATGAAACACCATTTAATTGTAATAACTTAGAGATGTCTGGTAGTGTATATCTTCTGGTACTGGTCTCAAGTTTCAAGATATCTTAGATATTCATTTTCCTTTATGTTTCCATTCTGAGTTTTACAATCAATTTGTCAATACATATTTAATAAACTGCTGAGATTTTTGTAGCAATTGGGCTAAATCTACAAATTTGGGAAGAAATGGCATCCTGAGTCATGAACAAGACTCCCTGTTCCCTCCATTAACTAAGATTTTTATTTTCTCACAATAATGTTTTACAGTTTGGAGTGTAAATGGCTAGTTTATGTCATTATATTTATTTTCAAGTATTTCATATTTTGATGTTTTAACAAATTGTTTCATTATTAAGTTTATTTTTATCTCCTTTTCTGGCATACAGATATTGATGTTTTCGTGTTGCTTTGTATCCAGAGACTTTGCTCAATGAACTTATTATATTTAATGGTATAGCTACAGATCCTTTTAAATTTTCTATGTAGATGATCATGACTTCTATGAATAATTTATTTTAAACAATATATATATACATATATTCATTCTGAGTAATATAAATATACAAAGCCATTCAAAATTATATATGTGTGTTATATATTCATTTTGAACATTTACTTAATCTAGTCTGAAAATACTTTTAAGAAGAATTGGAATATTTGGACCATTAACCTTTAGTGTTAATTACTAATATATTTGAAGTAAATGTGCTATATTACTATTTGTTATTTTCTTGTCTGTTCTATGTTGCTTTTTCTTCTGTGCCATACCTTTTATCAATAATTTTCATTTTTTTCTTAAAATTAATATTCATATTTTTCAGACATCTATTAGCTTGTTGTGGAGGGTTTTACCATTCTCTAATGAGGTATTCTTGAGATTAAAATATACTTTCTTTACTTATTGATACCAATATAAATTAGTAGTTTTCCCCACTTTCCTGACCTTACAAGGTCAGTTCAACCTAATTCACTGCAATCTATTCTATTATTGTGCTGTTTTAATTGAGATTTGATTCACATACTATAAAATTCACTATTTTACAATACACAATTCAGTAGCTTTTACTATATTCACAAAGTATGAATATAGCACCGCTACCTAGCTCCAGGACATTTTTCCTCACCCCAAAAAGAAACTCCATACTCGTGAGCAGTCACTTTCCATTCACCCTCCTCCTGGCCCCTGGCAACCACTTTCTGTCACTATGGATTTCCCTCTTTTATATATTTCTTATAAACAGCATCATATATTATGTGGTCTTGTGACTATTTATTCACTTAGCATAATGTTTTCAAGGTTCATCCATGTTATGATATGCATCAGGACTGCTCGTTTACAGCTGTATGATATTCCATTGTATGACTAGGCCATCTTTTGTTTATCCATTCGTCTGTTGATTGATGGACAGGTGGTTGTTTAACTTTTCAGCCATTATGAATAATGCTGCTATGAACATGCATGCACAAGTTTTTTGAGTTGATACTTAATTCTCTTGGGGCAGAATTGCGTGGTCACAGGGTAACTTTATGTATAGCACTAGTTCTGAGCTTTTGTAACCTCAAAATGACCAACAGATGAGGCAAAGGTATGAGGAATGGCCTTCTGCCCAGAAAACATCAGCATCCAACATAAACATATATTTTACTTGAAGACTAGAAACAGGTCTGCTGCTCATCCAAATAGCCTTTTCCAGTCTCTCTCTATAAATGAGTAGTTTTGCATTTTCCTTTTCCATCTATTTAAATCATATGGATTTCCTGATGAACATATTTCTATGAATGGTACATTCTGTATTATCATGAATGGCATTGTTTTTCTTTTTATCTTTAAATAATTATAATCATGATTATCACTTTTCTATATATTACTTTTATTAAAATCATTGAGTCAAATTAAAAAAATGGATCATTTTACAGATGATCATTTTATATTTTCCAAGATTATTCACTTCTTATTGTTCAAAGGGCCTGGTGTATTTTTGTTTGAGTATTTTGATTAGATAATGCTTAATTTGTTTTATAAAAAGAGAAGACAGATCAGGAATTAAACTCATAACTCTGTCAGATGCACAAGTGACCCCTTAAACACCAACAAGTATAGATAAAATTAAATGTAATTAATTGGGTACCACAATTAAGAACATCCATGATGGGCTCTGAGAGAACTTGGCCTCATCTTAAAGGCATGCACTTTATCTACTCATTTCTACTTAGTAGTTCATTTCCAAATCTGCACATGTTAAAAAGTAATGATTCCATTTTATCTTTCTTTGTAGCATCTATCCTTCCCCTCTGTTTCTAATATCAAATAACTTCTTATCCTAGCATTCATGCGTCAGGAAACTAAATTGGTTTAATAAATATGGTAATTTATTTCATTAGAAATTATGTCCTCTATACCTGAATGGACACTGGCCCTTTCACTTTGAATATATTTAATAAAAAAGTGATTATTGTAGCTAATTTATACCTACATTAGATTAACCATTGCCATTCTTTCTTCATATCTCTCTAATGAGGCATGTCTTTTAGATTGTCTAAAAATGACCTGCACTTTCTCATTAGAAATGTACACCAAGATGATAAATCAAGTCTCACTGAGTGAACTACATTAAACTGACTACATATGTAAGGTCCCCGGGAGATCAATTACGAGATAATACAGATGGTCTGGCTCAATAGCTGGGCAGAATTTACAGAATACCCAATGGAAATCAACAGAAAGCATGTGGTAAGAATTAAATTTTTGAAAATTTAATAATTCTTCATTTTCATTTTGATTATGTTTTAAATAGAATTGTCCATCTAACAATGAGTTCATCACCAAGCTTGCTTTCCTAAACTTTTATCCGGAAAAGAAGTTTAAAGCAGACATCCCCCAAATGGATTCTTGAAGATAAACCTAAGAACTTATTAAGGTTTTAGATAAATGAGCAAAATCTTGCTTTTCCTTAAATGGCAGATGACAAATGATTACAATCTGAAATTACTCTTGTTATATTTGTGTATAGCTCATTAATTTCTAGTCTTTATTTTTCCCTTACCAAATCTTGGAGAAATTAGTTTAACTTTAAAATGTCATTGACAATTTCATTTTCTTTCCTTCTACTCTTTCTGTCTCTAAACCATCAGTCCACTCTCTGTCCTGCTTGTTTAAATCATTTTTTTGGTAAGCTATTTAAAAGTTACCACAACTCAGGGCCGGCCTGGTGGTGCAGCAATTAAGTTCGCAAGTTCCGCTTTGGCAGCCCAGGGTTCACGGGTTCGGATCCTGGGTGCAGACCTATGCACCACTTGTCAAGCCATGCTGTGGCAGGCGTCCCACATATAAAATAGAGGAAGATGAGCACAGATGTTAGCTCAGGGCCAGTCTTCCTCATCAAAAAGAGGAGGTTTGGAGGCAGACGTTAGCTCAGGGCTAATCTTCCTCCAAAAAAAAAAAAAATTACCACAACTCAGTGCTATTAGTAAGATACACAACAGCCTAAACCAAGCGTTAAATCCTCTTGGTTGATACTAGACTGAAGGAGTAACTCCGCATTGAGGCAGGTGCTGTGACTCAGAACACTCCCTGAGCCATGGAAGCTTGTGTGACGGGAGACGATGAAGACCCAGGGCACGTTGAAGCTTAGAAAACCTTGTCCTCAGCTTGTTTTATTTATTTTTTTGATCGTGGCAAAACACACATAAAATGTACCATCTTAACCATCTTTAAGCATATACTTCAGTGGTATTAAATACATTCAGAATGCTGTGCAACCATCACAATCATCCATCCCCAGAACTCTTTCTATCCTGTAAAACTGAAACTCTATACCCGTTAAACACTGGCTCCCCATTCCCTCCTCTGGGGACGCTTCCTCATGTGTATGAGTCCGTCTCCTTTCTGAGCTTCTGAAACATCTCTCCCCTGATTTCCTCCTACCACACGACGGGTACGCCTGTCTTCTTTGAGCGTTATTCATATTGATGTTCCCATCAACACACATGTTCTCCAGGCATCTGTTATGGCCCAACTCTGTAGGCACTCTATCTTTGCCTCCAGTCAGTCAGCTCTGCCTGCTTCAATATTGTCTCTCTGTAGCTTTACAGGGTTGAATAGTGTCCCCCTAAATCCATGTCTGCTTGGAACCTCAGAATGGGATCTTATTTGGATTTAGGGTCTGTGCAGAGGTAATTAATTAAGGAACTTGAGAAGAATTCATTTTGGATTTATCGTAGGCCCTAAATCTGATGACTGGTCTTCTTATAAGAAGAGGAGGCACAGACACAGAAGCTAAGACAAAGTGAAGATAGAGGCAGATGTTTGAGTGATGTGGCCATAAACCAAGGGACTTCTGGAGCCCCTAAAAACTGGAAGAGTCAGGAAGGACCCTCCCCTAGAGTGTCCCGCAGAGTGTGACCCTGTGACACCTTGAGTTCAGACTTCTGGTCTCCAGAACTGGGAGAGAATAAATTTCTGTTGTTGTAATCCACCCAGTTTATGGCAATCTGCCACTGCAGCCCTAGGAAACCAATGTTATAGCTAACCCGTCAGTCCCTATTTCCATCCTTGACTCCTTTCTTGCACTCCAGACCAAATGATTTTGAACTCACTCAAATGATTAAAAGCACCTCAAATTAATATTCCTAAAACAAGAATCATTTCCTCCAAAGCCTTCTCTTCCTCCAGGACTTTCTATTTTAATAAGCTTTCCTAACCCATTCTGGAGTCCAACCTGAAACCTCAGAAGAGACACTTCCCTCGTTTCATATCCGTATCTATCTTGGTACAGATACTGTGGATTCTTGTCTCATAGCTTCTCCAGTTTACGTCCTCTGCTTTCCTTTACCACTGGATTCGATCAACACCTCATCAATACTTGAGAAATGCCACTCTCTAAAAAATACCATGTGTGCTTCCTCAATTCCTACAGGTTTACAAACTCTTGCAGGGAAAGAATTCAGACTCATTCGTGTTCCCTGGGGCTTGATTTAGTTCCTGGAAGTGAACAGACGATAAATATTTCTGAATGAAAGAGTCTTGGGAGAGGCAAATGACACCTCTGAAATCCAGTTCCAGCTCCGATCACATGTTAAAGCATTGGAGGAGGGAGTATTTCATCAAAAGTCAAAGCAAGGGGCAGGCCTGGTGGTGTAGCAGTTAAGTTCACTGGCTCCCCTTCGGTGGCCTGGGGTTTGCCAGTTGAGATCCTGTGCATGGACCTACACATGGCTCATCCAGCCATGCTGTGGCAGCATCCCACATGGAGGAACCAGAAGGACTTACAACCAGGACATACAACTATGTACTGGGGCTTTGGGGAGGAAAAAAAAAAAGAGGAAGATTGGCAACAGATGTTAGCCCAGGTGCCAATCTTTAAAAAAAAAAAAGAAAAAAAAAAAGATACATGCACCCTTATGTTCATTGCAGCATTATTCACAATAGCCAAGACTTGGAAACGACCTAGCTGCCCATAAAGGGATGAATGGATAAAGAAGATGTGGTATTTACACACAATGGAATACGACTCAGCCATAAGAAATGATGAATTCCGGCCATTTGTGACGTGGGTGGACCTTGAGGGAATCATGCTAAGTGAAATAAGTCAAAGGGAGAAAGTCAATCATAAGTAGAAGATAAAAACGACGACAATCACATAGAGACTTAGATTGGATTGGTGGTTACCAGAGGGGAAGCAGGAAGAGAGGAGGGTGAAAGGGGTGCTTAAGCACATGTGTGTGGTGATGGATTATAATTGGTCTTTGGGTGGTGAAGATGATGTAATCTACACAGAGATCAAAATATAATGATGTACACCTGAAATTTATATAATGCTATGAACCAGTTATCATAGTAAAAAAATAAATACAAATAAAATTAAAAAATAAGAGATCCACGCATCTTATTTAAAGACAAAACACACATAAAGGAGAGAGCCAGGGATCTCTCTGTCAAACTGCCAAGCCTTCTCAAGTCTACATTTTTAAAAGTATTAGATGTATACACATTACATTGAAGCCAGGAGTCTCCAAGGCTGAATGCCTGTTCATTATTTTCATCATTCAATCATCATTTAAAAAAAGTGCCTGCTCTAATATGCTATTTGCAGACACTCAGTGCCAGAAATAACCCTGATGTGAAATCAGAGCTCATGCATTATTCATGGGGTCTGGTTTATATTATCTGTGGCACTCACAAGAAAACAAGCGGTATTGCTCCTTTGCAGACTAATTCAAGACTCTTAAAAGTCAAAGGATACCTGATAGAACAAAGTCTACCAGACATAAGCAGCAGACGAGTTAGAGAGTTGGACAGTTGTCAAAAAGCAGGACATTAACTCATCACGCTACAGATCAGGAAGAGGCAGCATGCACTTTGTTCCTTCTTAAAAATATCCAAAAGGAGAGCCAAATATATCACAATGATTTCACGGAAAGTGCTTTTGCACCCCATAGCAACTTTACCTTGACAGGAATCCAGAAAACACACGAAGTCGCTAGATGTCATCTAGGAATGCAGCAGAATGAGAAATAGAGTGGGCTCAGGGTTTACAGAGAAACAAGCTTGGTTTCAAAGACTACATGGGCCCACTGCAATTTTGTGGCCTTGAAAAATCACATCACCTGCTTCCTTGAATGGAAAACTGAAGAAACAGTCTCACCTGCAGCTCTGATCAATGATGTAATAGACCCCCTAACTCCAAGCATGGAAAATAGTTGGTAATAAATAGCCGTTCCTCTTCTTTCTGCCTGCTCAGTAACGTGTGGACTTAAATGAAAACATCCTTAGAAAGTAGCTTCTCCAGGGGACGTCCAAGTGCATGAGGAGGGTCTAGAATTTTCACCATGAGAGGAAGTTCCAAACTCTCTATGGCCAAATGATCAACTATAGGAGAAACCACCGTTTCTAAAGCTCCTATTGGTTAGAAACGTTGTGACCTTACAGAGTTCGGCACTGGCAGTCAATTTAGGTTTGAACTGACCTCCACACCTGGATTGGGAGTAAGACAGTCTAAATTCTTTTCCTGATTCTGCTTCTTATCAGAATGGCAACCTAGGATGAGACTTGCATGGTCTGGCTACCAGATGTAAGTCTTGCAAAACAGATACCTCGTGCATTTGGGACTCTGGATCACCTCTTTCTCATGGACATCCCTTCTTTTTGGTTTCTTAGGTCATGGTCTTCTTTGTACCATTTTGCTTGCTTAATCTCAGGGTTCTTTGATGTTTCCTTTCTGTTTTCTTGGTTACTTATTGGATTTCTCTTCCTAATCCCTGCAGACAGCTCAAATGTGTAATCTACAATGTACTCATTTTTTCCTCCAAAACTTCTCTTCCCACAGTATTCACTAACCGGATTAAAGTCATCATCATCCAACCAGTCATTGTAGGAGAGACTTCAGTGTCAGCCATCTCGTCTTCTGTTCTCTCAGATTCAGATTGTAACTTGCGATTATTCATCAAGTCCATCCCTGGTTCTCTGTTCCCACACAGATTATGCTCATTTTGTCCATTCCCTTGGGTTGGCCTCAAATGTCATTACAATCTGTATTGATTTCCTATAGGTGCCAGATCAAAATACTACAAACTGTATGGCTTATGCAACAGAAATGTATTCTCCCACAGGTCTGGGGGACAGAAGTCCAAACTCGTGGTGTGAGCAGGGCTGTGCTCCCTTTGGAGGCTCTGGGGGAGAATCCTTCCTGTCTCTTCCAGCTTCTGGGGGCTGCTGGCCATCCTTGGCTTATGTCCACTTCCCTCCCATCTCTGCTTCCATCGTCACATGGCCTTCCCCTCTGAGTCTGTGTCTTCACATGGCCTCTCCTCTTGGTGTGTCTGTTTCTGTGTCTCCTCTTCTTACAAGGACACCAGTCATGTTGGATTAGGGCCCACCTACTCCTGTAGGACCTCATCTTAATTTATATGTTAATTACATCTGAAAAGACCCTATTTCCAAAGAAGTTCACACTCACAGGCACTAGAGGTGAAGACTCACCTATCTTTTTGAGGGACACAATTCAACCCATAACAAATGGCTAAACTGCTATCATTAACTATGTTCTCTTCAACCTCAACTTCATCACTCAATGTGTCTCCAAGAATTTATCTTGCTCTGAAACAAAACAAAACCAAGCCTCATGCTTTAGGTTATCTTTAACCAGCCCCCACGACGTATCACTGCTTACTCTTGCCTTACAAAGTTCTTTAAAATTGAGTGACAGTATGCCTTGAGTCTACACCCTAATCACCAGTTCTCCGACTACATCACCTCCTCACGATTTACCAAATCTTGCCCTCTTCCTCTGCTCCAGTACCCACCCCATCCCTTTGCTGTAGGGAACTCATGACTCCAGTAAGCTCCATGAGCACTTCTGTCCTGCCTCCTGAAGTTACCTACACTATCATCCTCCCTCCTGTGGAACTTTCTGCCCATCTTATTTTAGCATTTGTCTTCAAGGAAAAGTAATCATTGCTTATTGATCCCATACCATATGTCAGACTTGAGTCTAGATTCTTTACAATTTCTTGCTTGATCCTTATAAATACTTCTCATACCAGAATTCTCCTCACTTCAAAGACTAGGGAAGTAGGTCTCAGAGAGATGAATGTATTCAAGTTTACACAGTGAAAGATCGGTAGACCCATCATTTCAACCTGATTCTGATGCTGTTATTCATTCCACCAACCTCTAATTAGAGACACCTCTAATTTTGTAGTCATGATGGTCCCCCTAGCGCCAAACATTACCTTTATGTTCTTAGAGCTTGTTAGCTCCTTGAACTTTCCCAGCTGGAGATGGAAAATGAGAAGAGAAGAGAAGTGAAATATGATCTCCCCAGCTGTTGCATTCTCTGTGACAGCAAAACTTTATCCATATCCAGGTGTAAATAAGGTTTAGAGAGTTCAGAAAGGGTAGAGTCATTCAGCCATTAAAGAGCAATTTTTATACATAAAAACCAGAACCACGGTGTGGACATTTTCACTGTGTCTATAAAGGTAACACTAGGTTTTACTCCTGGTTTCCACATGGTATATCCACTTTGATTTGAGGGGAGAGTCAGCCATGCCAAAACCCAGCAAATGTGAAATGGAAGACAAGAAAGAAATGATGCAGAGTCAACATTCAGCTCCAGACCCTGATTAATCAGTATGGCTCGACTTAATCTAGGTGTTTCCACTGGGGAGTGCTTGTAATGTTTATTACACACCAATTAAAATGGTTTTCCTTTCAGACAGGTTCTGCGTCTTGTGCTAATCACCTTGTCTGGATAAACTTGATGTGTAAAGAAATTTTGTTTTTAGTTTAAACTTTGGGACATACTGAATTTTATTTTAATTGACATTTGAAGTAAGTTTTGCAGCAAAATAAATAAAGAAAACATTTTGTTTTCTTGAATAACATGATTACTTAGGTTGGAATGAGATTTTCTTTTCACTTTACCAAGTGTCTTCTCATATATTAATGCATTGAGTATACATATATATGTGTGTGTTCATACATGCACTTATTTACACAATACCTACTGTCCTTCTCTTTGCTCTTTTCATATATCTAAATAAGAAAACATTATGTGATACCAATTTTGCTTGGAAAGGCAGTAGGTCCAGATAAAAATCTTCACCTGCTCAGATCCCCAAGAAGCTAGGCATACCCATCTGGACCTCATCCCAGCCAATGGGGCGGCGGTGGCAGGTACTGCGCATAGCTTCCAGGAATCATCCTGAGGGAAGCAAGGCTCGGCTCCACTATCATGCTACAAAATCCTGACTAAAACCAACTCTATAACTGGAATTACTGGATCAAAATACACATGTATTTTTAACTGTGATGGGTATTGCAACATCATTCTCAAAGTTGTTACAATGATTTACATTCTCACCGATTATACATGAGAGTTTTTCTTCAGCCACTTATCAATTTGGGGAGTGTCATTAAATTTGTCACCTTCTCTGCTCTAATGAGTGAATGTTTTAATTTATATTTCTCTTAACATGTATAAGATTAATATATTTTTATAAATTAAATAGAATATTTGTGAATGATCTATTTATGCATATTTTCCATTTTTTTCTATTGGATTTTTCTTATTAATTTATATATGTATATATAAAAATACTTTTATGTTTATTTTATATATTAAAAAGTTAGTCTTTAATTACTTTTCCTTTTATCTTTTGATTTTCCTTATCATATTTTCCCATGCAATGCATAAAATGTAGTCTAATATATTAATCTTTTAAAAGTAATCTAGTTCAGTACTATGAAAACATTTATCACTCTGAAATTATTGAACCAAAATTTTTGCAAGTTTTTCCTAGTGTCGTATTATTTTCCTTTTTAATTTGAACTATTTGATCCATAGAATCTATCTAACAATCAATAGAGAGAGAGAGTTGGTAGGAACAACATTTTTCCCTTGGTGATTACTCATTTGCCATTAAAAACATTCAAATCTTAAGGAGTCCTTCATCATATATTAACTTATTTTTACTTTGGGATATATTTCTGAATGCCCTATTTTATGTGAAGTATTTATCAAACTATGCATATAACAAAGCCAACTCTTTAATTAACTTGCCTTTATATCAAATTTTGCTTTTAAAGTAGCATAATGCACCAAAAATTATGTTTGAGAAAATTTTGGAAAGGCAGTGATGCAGAAGAGAGAATCTTAAAAAAAGTCTTAATTAATAGACAGAGATAATTGGAAATGACATTTTAATTGTATTTATTTCCTGCACACACTTCAGGTGCACTAAAATGTTGGCATTAGTGTGTAATATATTTGAAGATTCTATTTCGTCCTATTAAAGTTTAATAGTCCCAGAACAATACCTTCTTGGTCACATGATTAATAATATTAAAATACAATTTATGTCATGTGGAGAGCACTTTTTCTAGGTTTTTCACATCATTATTGACAAATAATATTTTCACACAAATTTTGTGACACATAGTGAGGTTTGGTACCCGGCTAAAGCTAGCTATATTTTTTGAGTAAAATTTTTATTTTCCTTTGTTTTGAAAGAATTTTACTTCATCAGGAGGTTTTCTTCATTAGTATTTTCAGAGTCTTAGCCCAACAAACATCTGGCTTTGTGGATTTGGTGATGGCAATCTTTTGATCATGGGTATAATTGAACCAGAGATCAATGGTTTATATCATTTTGTACTTTGAATCAATTTCATGCAGAGTTTAGATAATCCCCAATTTAATCAAGCAGCTAAATGGTTTTATTTATAAATGTTGCCAACATTTAAATTTGTAATCAATTTGGAATCAATCTACTTTTTCTACCATATGAAGATTTTGCATACTTCAATAATTCTTCAGAAATCATGTGTGTGCAACCAAGTGGAGAATTTGTTCCTCCTTCTCTGGCTTGCATTCTCTGCTCTCTTTCTCTCTCTCCCTCTCTTTCTTTCTTTTTTTCTTGAAGTGCAAGAAGAGAATTTTTCCTTGCTGGCTTATTCTGCAATAAATGTTACCATCCATTCCTTTCCTCTGCAACAAAGTTTCATTATGAATATAAAGTTGTGACAAGCTGCGTGCTGAATGAGGAGACCTGCATTTTAATCCCCACCTTCTTTCTCGCTACAAGGTTTTGTACTCTTAATCTTTGGCTACTTGATTTCCTATCTCTTAGGCACATTTACTCGTGAGCAGTAATAGGAATAATTTATGATCTCTCTCTTTTTTGTGACTGCCCATATACATTCTAATATGAGACTGGCAACCTTTAGTGGCTGCGTGAATGCAAAGTTCCTGACTGGAAATTATATCATTGCTATATTGCTTCTGTCTCAGAGTTCTGAAATCTGAAGACAGCATTTCTCAAGAATGCTGTTTATTCAGCATAGAGAGCTGCAAGTTGTCCTTGGTTGTCACGGCATTTTTACTTTGGCTCAACTACAAGGCTGATGACCTTCAAGAACAGTCCAGTCTCTCATGAAGAATCCTATCGCGAATGAAAGCAAAGCATCTCCTTCCTTAAATTTACAAGATAAGAGAGCTCTTTTTTGCATTCATTGGAGACAAAAGAATAAAATAAAATTCAAATGCATTTGACACACTTTCAGATGCCTTTTAACCTTGACGTTTGCTTCCTGATTCTTATTTCACTAAACTACCAACATAAAACACAGAGTAATTTCTTATTCCACGTGACTGAATCTTAAGGAGAACAACTGTGTCCATCACTATACCCTTATTAATTACCAGTGTCAAATTTGTCTTTTTCACATTGATTCAACAGGTATTTGTGGAGTGCCAGTCTGTACCAAAACACTCCTGTAGGTGTCCAATTATCAGTGAACAAAACAGAAACGTATAATGTCCAAGACACTATATTCTTCTTATTCTGTTTTCTTGTTGATTTTCTCCTCCTCTCTTTCTGTTTATCTTCCCTTACTTAGTGACTTCACTAAGTATCATGTCTTTAAATAGTATTTGCACACTAATTTCTCTCACAGTTGTATTTCTAGCTTAGAACTCTCTTCTCAACCTCAGGCTCCATGCCCCACTGTCACCTCCATATCTCCACTGGATTCCCCAGTGGAATCCTACACTCAGCACATCTGAAACCAAACTCTATCTCACCTTCAAACAGACTCTGTTTCCGTTATTTCAGTTGTTCAGCCAAAATCCTTGGGATCCTGGTTCATTTCTTTTTCTTTTGTACACTGCATCCTCTTATCCCATCCTAAAGGTGTGGATTGAGTAGGGAACCTCTCTTGCTTTACTTTGGCAGAACCATCCATCGGTTCCTGCTTGTTTGATTCAACAACCTAACTGGCCTCTCTCTTCACTCTTTCATCTTCTTGTTCTAAACACAGTAGCCAGGTTATCCTTTCTTTCTTTCTTTCTTTTGAGGTAACAATGGTTTATAACATTACATAAATTTCAGGTGTACATCATTATATTTCAATTTCTGTGTAGATTACATCATGTTCACCACCCAAAGACTAATTATATCCATCCCCACACACACGTGCCTAATCACCCTTTTTGCCCCCCTCCCTCCCCGCTTCCCCTCTGGTAACCAACAATCTAGCCTCTGTATCTATATGTATGTTTATTGGTGTTGTTTCTTGTCTTCCACTTATAAGTGAAATCATAGGGTACTTGTCTTTCTCCCTCTAACTTATCTCACTTAGCATACCAGCCTGAAGGTCCATCCATGTTGTCACAAATGGCATGACTCCATCTGTTTTATGGCTGAGTAGTATTTCATTGTGTATAAACCACACCTTCTTACTCCTGGGGCAACACAGGCCATATGAGTTCTTCCTCTCTCAGGATGCTGCAATGACTCACTTTTTGTTTAGAGTAACAACCCAAGTCCTCTCAATGACTATAGTCTGACATCATCTGGCCCCTTTTGTCTGTGAACTGCACTTCTACCAGCCACTCCAGTCCAACCACACTGACCTCCAAGCTATGCTTAAGTGCCTGGAGGATTTGCACCTCTGGGCATTGCCTGAACTAATCCTTTTCCCTGAAATATCAGCTCCTCCCCCTGCATAGAACCATACTCAACTTTCTCACCTCTTCTAAAGTCTCTGCTCAAATAGCACATTTTCAAAGAGGCCTGCCCTGATAATCCTATTTACAATCCAACACCTGACTCTCACATGGCAGACCACTCATACCCTGCTCCATCTTCCTTATTTTTCTGTAGCTCTCATCATCTTCTAGAATACTAGATAATGTACTTATTACACTGTCTGTGTCCACTAGCTAGAAAATAATTTCCATAAATGCAGATGTCTTTGTCATTTTTTTCCCCTCTGATGTATCCTTAACAGCTAGGAAAATGCCTACAATATAGACATTGTTTCTTAAGTGTTATTGAATCAGTGAGAGAATTTAATTGAAAAGCATTAATTTAGGCAAACTGTCAGGATAGAAATGATGAAGTCCTCCCCCGCTGTGGCTGTGGCAGTGTTAGGAGTCTGCTGACCAGGTGGCCAAAGCAAAGAATGACTCTCTCCTCAGTAACAACTAAGTTAAGTATTCTTATAAAAATTAACTCTAAAAATATATTGGCTAAAAAGCAAATAGTGACTATTTACTCAGTAACAGCTAAGTATTGTTATAAAAAGTAACTTTAAAATACATTATACAGATTTTGTACAATTTTTATAAAGACAAAAGTAATAATTGTGATTTTAGAGTGGGTACCTACATCAAAAATGTATTAGATGAAAATCTTGTTGCTTTCTTTACACACTTTGCAGCCAGTTTTTGTCAGTTAGATGTGCTTTTAATTTCTACTGTCAATACAAAACAGCTTGTCGTTTCACTTACTTAACATTGTCTTTTCATGAACAGATGTTTTTAATTTTCATGCAGTCTTCTGTCTGTAATCAATATTTTTTTATGTTTAGAGTATCCCTATCTGGAGTAACAAATTATATTCAGATGTGTGCCACTTGTAAAAGACATGTATAAGCAAAATTATACAGAAAATTTATATATATGTGTATAAAATTTAAATATAATTTAAAATTTAATGTAATGCATAAAAAATAATGGAGAGAATAGCAAGATGTCCTAAAAACATCAACACCATCAACAGATGACTAGAAAAAGAAAATGTGGTTTATACATACAATGAAATGTTACTCAGCCTTAAACAGGAGGAACTCCTGCAATATAAGACAACATGGGGGCTGGCCCCATGGCCCAGTGATTAAGTTCGCGTGCTCCACTTTGGCGGAGCAGGGTTTTGCTGGTTCAGATCCTGTGCGTGGACATGATACCACTCATCAGGCTATGCTGAGGTGGCATCCCACATAGCACAACCAGAAGGGCCTACAACCAGAATATACAACTATGTAGTGGGGGGCTTTGAGGAGAAGAAGAAGAGGAAGAAGAAGAAGAAAAAAAGAAGGTTGGTAACAGATGTTAGCTCAGGTGCCAGTCTTTAAAAAAAAGGGGAAAAAGAAAAAGAAAATACTATGGAGCTGCTATTAAAAAAAAATTTTAAAAAGACAACATGGAGGACATTATGCTAAGTAAGAGAACAACAAGCACTGTTTGACTCCACTTCTATAAGTATCCAAAAGAGTCGAACTCAGAGAAGCAAAGAATAGAATGGCGGTTGCCAAGGGCTGGAAAGAGGGGGAAATGAGAGGTTGCTAATTAATATCATCAACTTAAATGTAAAACATAAATCTGTAAGTTCTTCAGAAAAAAAATTAGAGAAAATCTTCAGGATCTAGAGCTAGGCAAAGTTGACACCAAAAGCACCCATAAAAGAAGCAGTTCATAAACTGGACTTTATCAACGTTAAAACTTTAGCTCTGCTAAAGTGGTCAGCCCAGTCTATCTATATTACAAGGTATCTGCAGGACTCACGAAGCAGTACAGCGGTATTCATATAGATAAAAATGTATATTGATAATGCTCAGGCAAATACTAAAGTATAATTCATATGCTCAGAGATGAGACAAAATGGAATTATTTAAAATGCTTGAATAAAAATAGGAGGGGTTGAAAATGAGGAAAATAAACGAAGAACAAATACAATGGCTACAAATATGTTACCTACTAATCCAACTATACCAATAAGTACAATGTTTTGTTACATTGTTAATGTTGTAAGTACAGTGATTAAAAGACAGATTATAACAGTGTATTTAATTTTTTTAAGAGGACACATATATGTTGTCTAAAGGAAATACATTTTAAATATAAAATCACAGACTGGTTAAAATAAAGGTGTGGAGAAAGATATACCATGCTAATCAAAAGAAATCTGGAGTAGATATATTAATTTCAAACAAATCACACTTTAGAAAAAGGAAAATGATCAAGGATAAAAACATACACTACATAATGTTAAAGGGGACAGTTCCCCATGAAGACACACCAATTCTAAATGTGTATCTGCCAAACACCAGACCATAAAAATAAATGCAGTAAAACATAGAACTGAAATGAGAAATAGAAAAATCCACTCTTCTAGTTGCAGACTTCAACTTACCTCCTTCAGTAACGGATAGACCCAGCAGGCAAAAAATCAGTAAGGACATAGTTGAAATGAACAACACTATTAATCAACTTGTTCTAATTGGCATTTACGGGATACTCCATCCAACAATGCAGAAGACACATTCTTCAAAAGTTCACATGGAATATATACCAAGATAGAACACGTTCTGGGTGATAAAACACAACTTACCAAATTTGAAAGAATAGAAATGATACAAAATATGTTCTCAGCCCACAGTGGAAGTAAATTAGAAATCAATAACAGAAAGATAGATGAAGAATCCCCAAAGAGCTGGAAATGAAACAACACACTCCTGGACAACACATGGAAAACATATAGCTTATTGAAACAGGTGGAGTGCAGTGCAAGCTATTCTTAAAGGGAATTTTAAATCATTAAAGGTATGTTTTAGAAATATCTAAAATAAATAACCTAAGTGTTTGCCTTAAGAAAATGTAGAAAGATGAATTTAAATCTAAAGCATATCAAACAAAAACAATACTATAAATTAGAGCAGAAATCAATAAATGAAAAAACAGAAAACCCACAAAGAAAAATAAAAAAAACAAAAACCAGGTTATTTGAAAAGATCAATAAAATTGATAAACCTCTAGATAGGCTAACCAAACAAAAAAGAGAGAAGACACAATTTACTAATAACACAAATGAAGGAAGGTCATCATTAATGATCCCATGGAAATGGCAATATAATAAAAGAATATTATGAATAACTCTCTGCCCACAAATTGATAATTTAGATGGAAAGGACCAATTCCCTGAAAGGCACAAATTACCAAAACTCATACAAGGAGAAATAAGTAAATTGAATAGCCTCTATCTATTAAAGACGTTGAATCAATAATTGATGACTTTTAAAAATGTACCAGGCCACATGGTTTCACTACAGTATTCTACCAAACATTTGAGAGATAAACATGTACTCGTTTGCAAAGGCTGCCATAACAAAAGGCCATGGACTGGGTGGTTAAAACAACAGAAATGTATTTTCTTATAATTCTGGAGGCTAGAAGTCCAAGACCAAGGTGTTGGCAGAGCTGGTTCCTTCTGAGTTCTCTCTCCTTGGTTTGCAGACAGCTGTCTGCTCCCTGTATCCTCACGTGGTCTTCTCTCTGTGTCTGTGTCCTCATCTCCTCTTCTTATAAGGACACCAGTCATATTGAATCAAGGCCCACCCTAACGACCTCAATTTAACTTAATCATCTCTTTAAAGACCCTATCTCCAAAAAAACATCACATTCTGAGGTTCTGGGGCTTGGAACTTTAACAAGTGAAGTTTGGAGTACACAATTCAGCCCATAACAAGGAAGACCAAATTTCTAAATCTCTTCTTCAAAATGGAAGCAGAGAGAACACTTCCTAACTCATTCTATGAGGCCAGTATCACCTTAATTCTAAAACCAGATAAAGACATTATAAGAAAGGAAACTACAGGCCAATGTCTCTCATAAATACAGATGCAAAAATCCTCGATATAAATGTTGGCAAATAGATTGTAATGTCTAAAAATAAATATACAAAATGACAAAGCAAGATGTATAGTGTATGCAAGCCTTTCTCAACATTTAAAAATCAATTTATGTAATCAACAGGTTTAAGAAGAAAAAAGTCCTATGATTATATAAATTGATGCAGAAAAAGAATTTGATAAAATTCAGCACTGATTCATGGTAAAAACTCTAAGCAAACTAAGAAAAGAGTGATACTTCCTCAAGTTCATGAAGAACATCTACAGAAAACCTACAGGTAGCATCATACTTGATTCTAGGAAACTGGATGCTTTCTTTGTAAGATCAGGAACAAGGCAAGGATGCCCTCTCTCACCACTCCTATACAACATCATACTGGAGGTCCTAGCTTAGGCAATAAGACAAGAAAAGGAAATAAACATCACTCAGAGTGGAAAAGAAGAGTAAAACTGCCATTTTTCTTTCACAGCTGGTAGATGCAGAAAATCCCAAAGAATCAACAACAAAAAAACTTCTAGAACTAATAAGAGATTGTAGCAAAGTCTCATGACAAAGGTTAATATAAATAGTCAGTTTTTTTCCCATATACTGGAAATGAGCAATTGGAATTTAACATTTAATTAGCACCATAAAAAGGCAACTAATTACTGAAAGCGACCAGTGAGAAATCTAATTCTGTCATTTAACTTGTTGTTTATTAGAGCTTTGAGTAAATACAATAACAAAATATTGTAGGCAATCTCAATGTCCATTAGTAGGGAGATGACTAAGCAAAGGCATTGCCATTTGTAATACACAACACAGAGAATCACGATATGGATCTGTATGTACTAACTCTGTCACATCTCCAAGCTAGGTTATATCATACATAGGCACCATATAATATTATTGACAAAAGCAACTTAAATATCTACATATTGCCTGCGGGTACATATATATGTATACCAAATGATATAATGGCTATTTCCTAAGAGATGGCAAGGATTGGAAGCAGCAATTCAATAGGACTTGTTCCTTATTTGAATTTCAAAAAAAAATATGCAAGGATAATTAAAGTGTTTGCTTGTAAAGTTAAAATTAGAAAACTAATAAGAATGCATTCTTGAATAATTGAAACAATTATCAGAGCAGTGGCCCCAAGTACAAAGGGGACTCAGCAAGAAACATTATGATATTTGTTGTGGGTAGAGCAGATTAAAATCACCACATTATTATAAAATGATCTATAATTTAGGGAGCACAAGGAAGAGAACTAAACCCTACTGAATAGTCAAAATTTTATAATACATATCTTGTTTAACTTTCATGTGATTTCTTTGCGATAACCAGCATTCTCACCTTTCTTACAGATGGAGTGACTGAAGCTCAGAGAATTAGTCTTCAACAGTCTCACAATCCACTGAAGAAGAGTCAGGATTGAGCTTGGTCATTGGGCTTTAAAGTTCATGCTCTTTGGCACTCCAGCTTCCTCATTTTATATTCATAAAGCAAGTAAAATTTATCCCAATGAGAGATATTATATAGAAACAAAATATTCCACTCAACACCATTTGAACTGGTCTCATTATAAGATCCATTTCTATAATATGAAGCTATTTCTGCACCCCAGAAAATGACTCATAATAACAGTGATTTGTAGATCTTCTTATAAAACCTTCCAATAAAATTCCTGTATAAGTATTTAATCCATTTCCACAAGAATTCATTAGCTTGTTTTATCAATGTAATCAAGTTCAGGAGTGCAGTTCCATACCAAAGGGCTTTGGAGATCATAGGATGCCACTTGCAGGGCTAAAATGAGAGACACAAATCTAGAGAGAGGAAGAAGGAAGATGTCAGAAGGTACAGACTGGGCACTAAGAAACATGTTGGAGACTTGTGGGAAGCTGAGGAATCACACACACAAAATCAAGGTGGTGCTCTTTCCCCTTTGGATCTCTCAGGAGGAATATACTGAAAAATATGTATATGCAGCCACTCTCAAGAAAAGATGGCCATGATCATTTACTTCAGCTTTAAATCTAAGGAAGTGAGATCGAATACCCTCGTAAATCTATTAATATCAGACTCTACCTATGTTTTGGATGAATTCTACTAGCTAAGGTGACGTCATAAACATTTTATTTTAATTTTCAATAGGGGTCCTATTGTTACTTCATTTCCTCCAAATATCACATACTCCATTTAAAGAAAGTATCCCCTCCTCATTTTCCACTTCCATCCCACCCTCCCTTCCTCCCTCCCTTCCTCCCTCCCTCTTTCCCTTCCTTCCTTCCTTCTTTCCTCCCTTCCTCCCTCCTTCCTTCTTTTCCCTCCTTGCTTCTTTCCTTCTTCCTTTCCTTCCTTCCCTCCCTTTCTTCTTTCTATCTTCCCTTCCTTCTCTCTATGGGCCAAGAGGTCTACAAAGTTTCACATCCAAAATTCAATAAGAAAACAAAAGAAAAAAATCTCATGGAATCCAGTCCATCTGGAGAGACACATGTGTAAAATAATCCAATCACCTTACAGTTCCAGAGCAGACTTAAATACAGAGAGGGGATTAAGGAGAGAGTGACTCAGTTTACCTGAGGGCTCACCAAAGGCTTCCTAGAACAGGTGACTTGTGAACTAGGATGGAAATAAACATTAGCTTTTTACCATGTACATTTTAAAAGAGGATGGGAAAATCCAGGCTGAGAGAATCACATATGCTGAAAGACAACGTGTGTTTGGGGGAGTTTAAACATTCAGATTATTTGGGAAGGTCAATTGAAGGATCCAGGAATAGAAAAAGCAGCGGAAGCAGAAGTTGCTGGCCAGGATGAATGGTGCTCACAGTCTATATCTTAAGCAATGGGAATCAGGCAAATGACTTCAGGTAAGATAACGTAACTATTCTTTTAAAATGTTAAAGTATCATTTTAAGTGTGAGGACCACACTTTGAAAACCACTGAACAAGAGAGTGACGATACCAGGATGGCGAATCATTTTAATAGCTGTTCATGGAGCAGAATCACGAGAGGTAAAAGTAGGGCTATGTAAAACCTTTGCTGCCATCCAAGGTGTATCCTGGTCAGAAGAAAGGCTGCAACCAATCCTAGAACTCAAGGGGCAGGAATTCTAACCCAGGGGGATGTCAGAGGCCAGCTTTCTTTTTTGATTACCTTAAATCACAGCCATCATAACTACAGCTTGATGTATCCTTTCCTGGATCCTTCATCAAGGAGGCTTCTACTTCTAGGACTTCTAAAGGCTAAAACTGCCCGCCTGTGTTCTTGCTGCCTACTCGTGTCCATCTCCCATCGCTAAGTTCACTCAAAGACTTGGCCCCTTGATCCCTTCTGGTCTTTATCTAAATAGCACCTCCCTTGTCAGGCTATCTGTACCCATCCTACCTAAAATTGCCCCTCTCTCTCTCTCAGCTGATGCATCTCTCTTCTTACACCCCTTTCTTTATGTACTATTTTTTCCTTATCCTTTACTTTTTAACCTATCATATGTTTTACTTATGTATGTTATTCATTTCCTGCCTTCACTACCAAAATGAATAGTTACTAGTGGCAGGATTTTTTTATTACTATTAATCTTTTGTTTGCTGGTATTTTCCACGTGTTGTGGATGAGTATCAAACACAGAGCAGATACTCACTAAATAATTATTAAAAGAGGAGAAAATTGAAAGGGAAATTTTTGTGGGCAGTACCCTGAAACTTGATGGTAGCTTGTTTTCAATGTTTTCCCCCAATTTCAAGTTCAGACAAGGGTGATGAAGGCTTTTGGATGCCTCCCTGAAGCACTTCCCCTGAATTGGAGTCTCTCTTTGTTCACATGAATTTTGCCCCTGCATCAGCTTAATGGCTTGTTTGGCACTAAACTGAACTCTGATGTACTCTGGTCTCTGCTTCCCCATAATGTAATCAGTGCTGGCGTGCATTTAAAAAGCAAGTCAAGGAGCAGTGAGATTCAGGAAGTCATTAACATGTGAAGAATTGCCATCAGTTGTCAAATTTCTTTCCACAGCTGCTGCCCCTTGTGTGGTCCTCTGTGGCAAGAGGTTGCACTGTGTCCTCTCTCCTTTGTTCTGGATTTAAAAATGTAAATGGGGACAGCTAATCTTTGACAAATGAGCCAAGAACGTACAATGGAGGAAGAAAAGTCTCTTCAATAAGTGGTGTTGGGCAAAGTGGACAGCAACATGCAAAAGAATGAAAGTAGAGCATCCTCTTACACCACACACAAAAATTAACTCAAAATGGATCAAAGACTTGAATGTAAGACCTGAAACCATAGAACTCTTAGAAAAAAAAAATATGTAGTAGGCTCTTTGACGTCAGTCTTAGTATCTTTTTGAATTATCATGTCTACTCAGGCAAGGGAAATAAAAGAAAAGAAAAGAAATGGGACTACATCAGACTAGCAAACGTCTGCCTAGCAAAGGAAACCACCAAAAACAAAAAGACAACCCATCAACTGGGAGAAAATATTTGCAAATCACGTATGTGGCAAAGGGTTAATTTCAAAAATATATAGAGAGCTCATACAACTCAACAACAAAAAAATGAATAACCCAATCAAAAAATGGGCAGAGAATGGGGGTTGACCCCATGGCTGAGTGGTTAAGTTCACATGCTCTGCTTCAGCAGCCCAGGGTTCACCAATTCAGATCCTCAGCATGAACCTACACACTGCTTATCAAGCCATGCTGTGGTGGCATCCCACATAGAAGAGCTAGAATAATCTGCAACTGGGATATCCAACTATGTACTGGGGCTTGGGGAGAAAAGAAAAAAAATAGGCAGAGGATATGAACAGGCATTCTTGCAAAGAAGATACACAGATGGCCAACAGGCACATGAAAAGCTGTTCAACATCAATAATTATTAGGGAAATGCCAATCAAAACTATAATGAGATATTACCTCACACCCATCAGAATGGCGATAATTAACAAGGCAAGAAATAACAAGTGTTGGAGAGGATGTGAAGAAAAGGGAACCCTCATACACTGCTGGTGGGAGTGCAAACTGGTGCAGCCACTATGGAAAACAGTATGGAAATACCTCAAAAAATTAAAAATTAAATTAAAATTAAAAATAATTAAAAATAGAAATTAAAAAAATTAAAAATAGAAATACCATATGATACAGCTATTCCACTGCTGGGTATTTATCCAAAGAATGTGAAATCAACAATTCAAAGAGATTTATGCATCCCTATGTTCACTGCAGCATTATGCACAATAGCCAAGATGTGGAAGCAACCCAAGTGCCCATCAATGGATGAATGAAGAAGATGTGGTATATATATACAACAGAATACTACTCAGCTATAAAAAATATGAAATTGTGACAGTTGCAGTGACAACATGGATGGACTTTGAAGGTATTATGTTAAGCAAAATAAGTCAGACAGAGAAAGACAAACACTGCATGATTTCACTTATATGTGGAAAATAAACAAACACATAGATAAGGAGAACAGATTAGTGGTTACTAGAGGAGGAGGGGTAGGGCATGGGGGTGAAGGGGCACACGTGTATGGTGATGGATAAAAACTAGACTATTGGTGGTGAACAATTGCAGTCTACACAGAAGCCGATATATAACAATGTACACCTGAAATTTACACAATGCTATAAATCAATGTAACTTTAACTTTAAAAAAAATGCAAACAGTTGTGTTATATGGAAAAGCTTGAGGGATACCATAGGCCAAGGAAAGTAGAATGAGGTTAACCAGGTGCACATTCTCTGACCTCCACTTTCCAAAAAGACTGAGTCAGTGGCCAGGGTCCATGCAGATGCCAAAAACATATGTCAGGGTGTACAACGTGCAGTAGAGCCAGTGAATGATATGTCAAATGACAGCACAACTGAAATTCCTTGCATTGAAGTAATCCACACTTTTTTTTCCTAACTAATAAGCAGACTTTTTCCTTTTGATAGAGCCAGTGAAGCTTAAGGAGTGAGAAAAATGTGAGGTAGACTTTCTGACAGAGCATTTTGCACAATAGAGCTAGAACACGCCAAGGAAGATACAGAGTGGTTGCTAAGAACTCTGTCCGATTTGCATTCCCTTAGCCCACAGCATTGTCTCTAGGGGAAAAGAGTTGATCTTGGGCTGCAAACGGACAGTAAATGTTGGGAAGGCTGACGTTATGAGGCCTGAATCCCCACGATATGAATCACTCGTGTTAGAGCTGTGTTAACAGACAAAGATTTCTAATCAAGTGACAAGGTTCCAGCTATGGTGGGGGAAGGGTTCATAGTGAAGTTTGCAGAATTTTTTTATTTTGTAAGACTCAAAAATAATAAGTCCCTCTCCTTAATAGTTCTAGAAGTGGTTTGTTACCATGGATTTTTTTGAGTGCTACAAAAGATCTCATTGGGTAACTGAAACTTTGCAAGAAAGCATGTAACTCTGTGTAGCATGCATGCAAACCCTGCATTCTGCTATGTATCTCTTATGCGCTCCATCTTCCTTTAAGCTCTGCATCAGTTCATGCAGGTCCCTTCAGTTCCTCGTGTCATTGCTCAGAGGCTAGCTGCCGAAATCTTTCATCAGTCTGTCTGCAACTACAAAAAATTTGGGTCTAAAAATGCAATCTTTCTGTTTCAACTACCAATAGGACTGGTTCAATTTGTTTGTGGCTCTTTTCCAAATTGTTATTGTGTGCATTTTTACCATGCAAGTTATTAACTCTAATTTCCCACTAATGTTTGCAAATATATTTAGATATATCAGTCTTCATTGTTTTATGGAGAATAAAGTCGGTATTTTTAACTGAAAGGTCCCTGGATCTCTCCCAATTTAACTGAAAAACATTTGCCTTCAAGGTATTTTCCTGTTGCTCACTCTGATTTTCAACTAAAGAAGAATGCCATCGCCAACGCATCTGTGTTTATCAGGTTGAGCCAAAGTGCTGCTTCTGAGCTCTGTCTGATCCAATGACATTTCAGGGGACTGATTTACAAGACAGATTCTGTTGAGAATCTGTATTGGCTCGAAACTCTAGCTGAGTAATTCTCACCCCATGGTAACTATTATGAGCTACAATTTGGAGGTCTTCTGTAAAGCTACACAACTTTCCAAAGAGATTAGCCAAGAGTAACAAAAAACTGTTGTTTCCTCATGATTCTCTTTTCTGTTAGAAGTTCTAGGAAGGCCTCCACCACCAACTCAAGGACTAGCCCGCTATCAGGACTTACACGTCTGCCTCTGGGGTCTTTTCTATCCCATCCTAGTATGTCTGCTATGAGCACTGTGATCCTGTTTCCAACATCTGTCCATAGTCTTGGGTCATTTATGTCATCAAAGTATGACACCAAGTATCATCAGTAATGGAAAAGCCAATTGAAATTTTATTATTTTCATTATTTTTCTTTAATTTCATTATACAATGTTCAACTTCTCATTGTATCCTACACCAAGAACAAAATATTAAAATGGAACAATCACTTTAAGATGGGTAGCCCCATGGTGTGGTTCTCATGAAAGTACAATTCTGGAGCAAGCTACACAGCAATAAAACTCCCACAGTAAATTCTAGGAAGAAATGCTAAAGAAACTGTGATGGTATAACGCTGGCTCAATCACAGAGGCAGAGCAAGTAGCAGATCCGTATGAAGAGATTTAGTTTAAGTGTTATGGACTGAATGCTTGTGTCTCCCCCAAATTCATATGTTGAAACCCTATCCCCCAGTGTAACGGTAGTTAAAGATGGGGCCTTTGGGAGGTTATTAGGGTTAGATGAGGTTGTGAGAGTGGAGCCCCTCTAATGGTATGAGTGTCCTTATAAGCAGAGACCTCAGAACTCATTCTCTGTGCCATGTGAAGACCCAGTGAGAAGGCAGCCATCTACAAGTCATGAAGTGAGTCCTCACCAGAAGCCGAATCAGTTGGCACCTTAATCTTGGATTTCCCCAGCCTTCAGAACTGTAATAAATAAATTTCTGTTGTTTATAAATCACCCAGTTTATGGTATTTTGTTATAACAGCCCAAACTGACTAAGACAGTTAGGAATTAGCTTATGTGATCAAGGGGCTGGCTAGACAAGTCCAAAATCTGTAGGGCAGGCTATAAGGAATGACAGGCTGGAACTCTCAGGCATGAGCCAAAGCTGCTTTCCATGGATGGAATGTCTTCTTCCTCAGGGAAAACTCAACTCCATTCTTAAGGCCTTTCAACTGACTGAATCCAGCCCACCCAGATCATCTAGGATAATCTCCCTGATTTCAAGTTAACTGATTATAGACGTTCATCACATCTACTTAATACCTTCATGGCAACACCTAAATTAGTGTTTAACTGAAAAACCAAGGACTGTTGGAAAACTTTAAACTATAGCCTCATTGAAACATAAAAGTGGCCATCCCAGTAACTTTGAGGAAGGTACTTATTCTTTAACTGAAAATCCAATGGATTGAAGAGGAATCAATATCACTAACTTCTCTGGGAAAGACTCAGAAGTTATGCTGGGATAAAGTTTAAAGTCAGACAGGTGCAGGAGACAAATTATGTGTACCTATGTCATGCTTATCATGAGACAGAACCCCTAACACATAACATAATGCCCCAAACGTTCAGCTCTCCCGCGGCTTGCATGAGCCAATTGGAGTAGAGTCACTTTGGGGGTAATATCTGCTCAGTCTGTGACTTAGAGTGCTTGAGCTGCTAGAACAAAATACCACAGACTGGGGGGCTTAAAGAACAGAAATTTATTTCTCTCCGTTCTGGAAGCTGAAAGTCCGAGATTAAGGTGCTGGCTGATTGGCTTCCTGGTGAGGGCTCTCTTCTCGGCTAGCAGACCTCCACCTTCTTGCTGTATCCTCACTTGGCAGAGAGAAAGCTCTGGTCACTCTTCTCCTTATAAGGGCATTATCCCATCATGAATCTCATGACCGTGTCTAAATCTAATCACTTCCTAAAGGCTCCACCTCCTACTAGCATCTCAGCGGGGGTGAAGGCTTCTACATATGGATCTGGAAGGGACACCCATGTTCAGTCCATAGCATTCTGCAGTACTGCACTCCTTCTCTGGGAAATGTCACCGCATCTTCAGGCATGGGTTCCAACCTTTCTTTCCCCGTATGTCCTGATTCTAGTGCTTCCTGAAAGTCAGCTCCTATCCTCCCTTTGACTATGCACAATGTACTATATTCTTCTAATAAATTCCTATATTTGCCCCAATGAGCTAAAACACCTCCTTATTCACCACTAATGAGCTCATACCTGGTGAAAACATTGACATCACAGTTTATTTTATTTATCAATCAGCTGACTTTTTTGCCACTAAAATAATTACTTGAGTCACTAATAGATAGGTGACTTAGGTCAATCTAATTTTACTGAGTATCTGGAGCAAGATAGTAAAATGTCTTACTTGTATTGATGGATATTTTTTTCCTTATCACTCTTGGTCAGGTTCTGAAATCATTCTCCCTAATAGTTAAGCAAATTCAGGAAAAATAAACCACAGTTACAAAGCAAATGATGGGTCCTGTGCAGATCACTAATAGAGCTTCCTGTTGGGGGTGCACAGGTGTTTGGAAATCCACGTGTCCATCATGAACATTTCATCATTCCAGTGAATATTTCCACTTTAGTGAGATCAGTCAGTCTACTTCAGGAATGCCTGACAAAATAAACCCCAATCATTTCCCTCTAATTCCCTAGGGGCTCCTGGCAGTTTTTCATTTAAGAATGTTAAATCATTTCACTGCAGAATGGACCTACGAGATGCCTCTCAGTGAAAACATGGTCTATCTGTATATTTGATAATTTTCAAAATAAAAATTAGCCCAAAGGGAGTTGTCTTACGTGTTTTATTGTATAACAGAATCATAAACTGATAGCTAAAATCTGAATATAGGATCTATATATTTAGGACCATAGCTTAAGTATTTGCATTGCGTTTTCAAAATCAGTAAGTTAGCCCAGCTACTAACATCTGGGTGTTTGCAGAGCTGGCTCCGCTACGCAAAGAATCAAACAGATGCGAAAAGAGTGTCATCCTGGACACGTAATGATGACTGTGGGGCTTGGTTTGAAGTGCACCAACAAACAGCGCAGCATTTTAAAAACATTATGAAAGAATCACATTAGCACTCATTTTATACGCTGGCTGCAGTTCTGGATGCCACGTCGTCTAGTTCTGCTGTAATCATTGCCTGTGGATTTTGGGGTTTGCTATCTCCTTGGTTTGTCTGTTCCTGTGTGAGGATTTGGAAATAGCCAGAAACTATGCTGTTACTGCCACAGCCATCATCCCAGAAACTGATTCAATTTTTGATCAAAGAATTACATCATCTTGGTTTGACACTTTATATGGGATATTAATTGAGAAGCTACCATATGATAATTCTTAGAAATGAGAATTTTTATCCATGTGTTAAAAGAAAAAAAATAATGTTACAGAGATATTTACCATACGGTTCACACCTGGAAAAATAATAATCATGAAGATTCAAGAGCATATTTTGATTTCTCACCTATGAGAAATGGTACACCTCACCTTGGGACATCTCTGTGGATGTGTGCGTGTGCATATATATGCATAGAGTGGGACCAATCCCTTTCAACAGAGGAGAAGTTTGAAACTCTTTTATTTTTTGGAATTGACTACAGTCCAAACTCTCCGATACAAATGCCCCCCATAAATTCCTTTGGGATGTGTAACTGGAGGCTGGAGGCCATGAAAATTGCAGATAAATCAGAACATAATTAGGAGAATTATAATGATATGATTTACAACACAAGGACAACCTTTCCAATGACTGTAACAGTCAGTATCTCTGACTGTCCCATGCTTCAGGAATGTCACATGAATGTGGGAAGCAACCAAAGATTGCTGAAGAAAATAGAACCCTTTAGACCCCCACCCTCACCTACCATGCCCACCACCGTTATGCATTCACTTGTGCCCACCCTTCTCCATGAATCAACACACTGCTATTTCATTGCCTTGCTCTCTTTTCTTGTTGCTCAAATACCACTTACTTGGACAATCATAATCTAAATTTTAGTAAGGACTTCTACGGGCAAGGTGTTGGGTAAATGCCCCTCTGCTCTACATCAATGCATTTCCTATGCAACCTCGTAGAAATGATAGCACCTTATCAAAAACACAGATTTAATTATTAGTACATGTGTACGCTATAAATTCCTTGGGAGCAGGGACCTAGATTATGTTGGCTTTGTGAACCTTTTTCTATCAGAGTGCCTGATACATAAAGGCAAATGGCTATATGCATGCATCGATAGTGTTCTTGAAGACAAAACCAAAAGAAAACACAGAGGCCAGCCCAGTGGCATAGTGGTTAGGTTCGTGTGCTCTGCTTCGGCAGCCTGGGTTCGCAGGTCCAGCTCCCGGGCACGGACCTGCATACCACTCATCAAGCCATGCTTCAGCAGCTTCCCATATACAAAATAGAGGAAGCCTGGCTCGGATGTTAGCTCAGGGACCATCTTCTTCAAGCAAAAAGAGGAAGATTGGGAACAGTTGTTAGCTCAGGGCCTATCTTCCTCACCAAGCAGAAAACCAACAAACCAAAACAGCCCCCACAAATCATAGCCTCAGTTAAGACAGAACTGTCACATCCTGCCTGAGAGACGCAGGAAATCCGCTATACAGCTGGAAACACGGAGAGACACTGGATTCAAAGAAGCCTAAACTATTACCGACCTCAAAAGCAAGAAAGGGCAATTCCAAATGCCAGAACAGAAGAAAAAACTAGTACACAGACTAAACTGCCTGGGGGAGCTGAAACGTGTTTGTGGAAAAGAAAATTACGTATAAAGAAATACAAATATGCATAATTTCAGTCAATGCTAGACTGCAGGACACAGTAGGTATCTTGAAAGAGTCCCTTAGAAATAAATACCAACAAAGAATTCTATGCCAAATTAAAATATAATTCAAGGTCGAGGAGTCAATAAAATCTTTTCAGACAAATGCTCAAACATAAAAGGAAAATAAAAATGTCATGTTATATAAAAAATAAAATAAAATTAATAGTACTTCTATGAGATGAAAAATGGAAAAAATAAATGGATTAATCTCAGCAGCTGAAATGAATGAACTAGATACATCTGAGTCAACATTGTGTGAAAGTGATACTGCGGATGATAAATTCATCTGAATGTAAAAAATAGCACACGGGGCTGGCCCCGTGGCTGAGTGGTTAAGTTCGCGCACTCCACTGTAGGCGGCCCAGTGTTTCGTTGGTTCGAATCCTGGGCGGGGACATGGCACTGCTCATCAAGCCAGCTGAGGCAGCATCCCACATGCCACAACTAGAAAGACCCACAACAAAGAATATGCAGTTGTGTGCAGGGGGGCTTTGGGGAGAAAAAGGAAAAAAATAAAATCTTTAAAAAAATAGCACAAAAATACTATATAGTATTTATCAGTATGTGTCTGAGCAGTAAAAGTGTACTTACATGCATTTGAATGATACAAGACGTTCATGAAAATTCAAGAAAATTCAAAATATGTGATTCATGAAAATGGTTGTCCAGTGGGGGTGGGGACGGGACATATTTCCTGTAAGGCAAAGGCATTCTTCATGTTGTGTTTTTTAATATAAAAATTTGAATGGAAAATTTAATGTTTAAATCTATTGATGCTAGATAGTGGCCACTGGAAATCCATTGTCCTTCTTGTTTCATTTTATATAATTTTAAATAGTTTTAAATATAAAAAGTCATATTCTATAAGCACTAGGAGATATCACAATGGATTATGAATGAAATTCACAAGTACATGATATTTCAAAACCTCAGAAATTCAAATAAGGTGTAGTTGCGGCAAATATTCAAAGCAGGGTAACAACCACCACAATAAGAATATTTTAGAGGAAGACCAGAATTTGAACCAAATCCTCTCTCCCTTCCAAGTTGACCCGGGGAAGTTGGAAAACATCCTGGGGTTTGAGATAGAAATAGAGACTGAAGAGTAACTGTCTAACTCTTAATACATTAGTTAATTCTGGAAGCCCAAGGTCCCTCATGAGTAAAATGTGGGGGAAATAATTCAGATGTCATCAAGGTTCTTTGAAAGAATACTAGAGTAAATATGACCTGATTCTTGACAAAAGGGCTCCATAAATGTTGGTTGAATCAAGCTGGATTTGCCATCAGCCGTCTAACCTTCTGTGGAAACTATGAGTGCACGTCAATCCTAACAGTGCAGTGGGTGTGGTTTATGTTGGAGACTAGGTTATCCAATCAACATACCTTCTACTTACGATGTCACTTCCCTTTATTATGTCATAATCTGTGTGTTAGCATTACAGCTTAAGTTTTACCTTGCACTAACCAGAACACTTTATCTGCTTAAGAATTTGTAACACATGGCCCCATAACGTTTGCTCTGGGGAGGCACGGTGAAGGTGCAAAACTGGGAGTTTCTAACTAATCATTGTTGGCAATTTTCTGTCAAACATGCTTTTTGGTGGAATGCTAAAGAGAATGGAGAGCATCACGGTATTGAGAGGCTAAGAAAACAGAGGGAAAAATAAAAGAAACAACTCACTATACGAAAAAGGATTCGGTACAAAGCCTTATAAACATTGAAGAATCACAGACAGAATATCACAGACAGAATATAATTCAAAAGAACGTAAGTGACTAAGGAGATATTGGAAATCAGAAATTTGGTCTGATACTTTTTATGTTACTGTAATATACCAACAAAATGCCAAGGGATATTAAAAACAAAGCTTTATTATGAAGAAATGAAATTTTGGAATCTAAACTTTTTTATTCAAGTATAAATAATATACAATAAAGTGCACAAATGTTAATTGGATAGCATGATGAATCAGATTGACTAAGTAAACAGAAGGACAGAAAATTTGGGGCATTATTCTCGAAAATTGCAGACTGTTTTTCACATTTGAGTGAATCAGATTCAACAACACATGCATGTATGAATGTGTTTTAGCTGCATTACCTAATCCTGAGCTTGAATCCTACCAGGCCCTTAACAGCTTCTTTCACTGCTGTTTAAAAAATTTTAAACTCTTTTAACCACCTTTACATAAGTACCAGCTTCTTTATGGGAAAACAAATCCCATAACGCTTATTACTGAGAGAACTGCATTTGCTTTTGAATTTTGTTGAACCGCACATTTAAAGGAGATTTAAAATAAGAATCTGATGTAAATGAAAAATCAGGGGAAAAATAGTTCAGGAATGAGACTGTCAATAAGATTTTCCTGTTGTAACTTTATTTCTATTGTTGAAAAATATTATAAGCATATTCTAAACCTATTTCATTGTTCTTGGAGTTTTAAGCTTTGATACCAGGAGAGTAGCTGTTTTTTTCCATGAGCTAAAAAGCCAACAGAGTTGACTTTAAAAAGTAACCTCTATCTAAAGGTTGGGAGCTAAATGAACCTCTTTAGAGGATGGCATTCACCTATCTCAGTGGTGGCAATTTACAAAACACACAACCTCACATCGATCATCTCAATTTGCTAGCTGCCATCCTTGGGACACACAGGGGCCAGAGCTCTGAGTCTTTCTGTCATTTGAATCACAAGTTCTTCTTTCAAGCTCTGCCAGAGGTTTTTCTGTAGTCATCTTAGTAGACAGGAAAATAATTATACAAAAGCAAAGAGATTCTGCGGCTCAAATTAGAGAACTATGGAAACCATTTAAAATGCGCTGTCTTCTCCAATACACTATTAACACATTTAAACGGATGTCTAAAAATAAGCATCTCTGGAGACGTAGAGAAACTAGATAAAGTCCACAAATCTGGAGAAGTTCAAAGTTAGGATCATATAACTTTCTAACATTGAGAGTGTCTCCTGAAATGTTGCTTTTGGGGTCTGTTTGCAGGATGGCCATATAGAGAGAATGTCAATTCAAAACTATAGGTGCCATCAGATGCATTTTCATTCTCATCAGGTCTGTGAATATTTTTTTGATTATCAAGAATACTGATAGTCTTAAATCCCCCTGTATAATCAAAGAGGTGAATATGACGGATTATTCTGTTTTTATAAAACTTTTATTATTGTATTGTATTAGTGCATTATTATCTGGGTTGGGAGTAGCTCTCAAACCTGAGTCAATTTAGAAACAGAGATGTTATGTGATTATTTAAAGGAACTTGGAAAATTGGTGCTGCATTGCTTTCCTTTCCCTTCTGAGTCATCATACCAGCTCCCCTGTCACCTCTTGACCTCTTTGTTTTTCATGTTCCTCTCTCAAAACTTTATAATTGTGCTGGAAAGTAAGAACTGTGACGAGATACTCAGAAAGGCATGGACTTTGGAGCTGGTCTGACCTGTGTTTGAGTCCTTGTTTGGGCATCCTCAGGGGTGTGACTGAAGACACACGGTCAACCCATTCCCAGCTTTAGGTTTCTCTCATATATACTGGAGATAATCATAGTTTCTAACCAGCCAAGGAATTGTGAGAATAATGCATTCTAAACTGCCTTACCCAAAGCCTGGTATATATGCTCCATAATTGGTGCAAGTTCTCATTATTTCTTATGATGATGATTTTTAAAATAATAGTTGCTATAATGTTTATAAAGTAAAACTAACCCTTCTAATTGTACGGTCCTGTGAGCTTTGATAAAAACACAGTCATCAAATTGACAACATAATCGGTACCTAAAGCAGTTCCTCAACCTCCCTAATCACTCTGTTGTCCTTTGTGGTCAACCCTCACCCAAACTCAGCCCCCGGGACCCGCTAGTCTGTCCTCTGTCCCTATAGTGTCTTTTCCAGGATGTTCTATAAAGGGATCACACAATATGCACCTTCTTGAGATGAGCTTCTTTCACTTAGATTAACCCATTTGAAGTTCATCCAGTTTGTTACATGCATGAGCAATTCTTCGCTTTTTTATTGCTGAGTCCTATTCCATTTTATAGATGTTCTACAGCTTGCTTACCCAACATCCAATGGAGGACGTTTGAGTTGTTTCTACTTTTTCATGGTTACAAATAAAGCCATGATAAATACTCATTGACAGGTTCTTGATTGAGCATAAGTTTTTTTTTCTTTCTCCTAGGTAAGTGCCTAGGAGAGAATTTCTGGTTCATATGGTAATTGGATGTTTAGTTTTATAAGAAGCCTGCAAAATATTTTCTGAAGTGGCTGTACCATTCTGCATTCCCACCAGCAGCATGTTAGTCCTCACACTCCCCAACCCCAATCCTTGGTCTTGTTAGGGGTTGTTTGTGGATATTGATTACATTTCAGATATTCTTATCAGTGTGTAGTAATATCTCCCTATGGTTATGGTTTTAGTTTGCATGACCCTAATGACTAAAGATACTGAGCATCTTTTCAAGGGCTTATTTGCTGTCTATCATCTTTGGTGAAGTATCTGTTCAAACCATGTGCTCATCTTTATTTGTTTATTTGGTATATAGGGTTGTTTGCTTGCTTATTACTGAGTTTTAAAAATAGACTCTTTAATCTTGAAATAAGTTTAGATTCACTGAAAGATTGTCGTATAATACGTAGAGTCCCCACGTAATTCCCGTCCAGTTCCCCTCATTATTAATATCTTACACTGCTATGGTACATTTGTCAAAACTAAGAAATTGACATTGGTACATCATGATTAAACTGCAGATATTTTTCAGATTCCACCAATATTTCTGTTAATGTTCTTCCCTGCCTGCACCCTCCCCCCCACCCTGCACACTCCCGGTTCCAGGATCCCATCTAGGAGATGACATTACATTTAGTTGTCATGTCTTCACAGTCTCTTCTTGTTTGTGGCCATTTCTCAACCTTTTCTTGGACTTTCATGACCTTAACAATCTTGAGCACTGGCCAGGTGTCAGCAATTTCTATCAACATGGAGAAACAGATAGAGGCCACCTTATATGCAATTTGCCATAGAAGCAGCATTAGAGGTAGAACAACTCTTAGAAGGAGCTGGAAGTTATCTGCTTCCATCTCTATAGGGCCAGGCAGTATTTCGTGTGTAGTGGGTGCTCCATATACCTTAAATGAATAAAGGGATGGCCTGGTGCCTATAATACTGTGTGTGGAAGAAAAATATAACCAATATGATTTACAAAGCTGTCTATAATCACTTCACCACATCTGAAAGCTAAATTAATGCTCCATAAATATTTTCCTTTGTGCTTCTTTTTCCTAGGTCTGATCTGACTTTATTCACTGTATAAATTGATCTCCAGTGGGTGAAAATGTGCTTTTGTTCTGCCATTTTTTTCTTGGTGGTGTTCCATGGTTTTAATGTACAGGAACTAAAAATTCTGTTCCACCCACTGAAGGGTCTATTAACTTAATTAGACTAAATGCATGTCTTTTCAGCTGGATTCAACTTCCAGCCTGAAGTGTTTTTTTCCTCTGTGGCTCATGGGTGAAGATTTCTTCACAAATTCTTTGCTTGCTCTCTCTCCTTCAGCGTCCTCTTGCAGCATGCCCCTTTCTTGGAATCAACGTCCACAATCAAACGTCGGTCTGGAAGGATAATCTTTCTCTTTTTTTTCATTGCACATTAAAAGAGAACAAATGCACATAATACACTCATTAACGTGGTTTGGACAAAAACAGTGAATAAAGTGTGGTTTCAGCACCTCAGGTAGGAAGGCTAATGATGCATAATTGGCTCTCTCCAGGCATCAGCAGCTGTAGGTGTAGTTAAACAAAGCAAAGCCCCTGAGGGGGTCGCATGAAGATGCCAGATTTTAAGGAAAACTTCCCAAGTCCCTGAGAGCTACCAAACAAGTTCGTTTCTCAGCCATCAAATCAACATCGCCACCTGCTGGCCTCCCTCTGGAACTGCATGCACCTTGGAGATGGCCCGGGGACGTTTTGCACATGTTCCTGAACATCAGCAATGGTATTTCCGTCGTAGTGCAATATTAACATGCACGCTGTTCTTAGATGAAGTCTCTTGGGCAATGCGTGCATTAAGAAAAGTTATACTCCGAGCAAAAGGCGTCATGGGTGACAATTAATCAACATTCCCAGCTGGGAATTCTTGGACATTCCTCTATATTAGAATCACCGGGAACCTTTAAAATATCGCATTTCCAACGGTGCATTTCAAGGCAGTTAAGTAAAAGCCTCTGAGGGTGCTACGCGTGGATCTGTAGTTTTAAAAGTTTTCAGGTGATTCCAATGTGCAGCTAAGCTCAGAGGCCCTGTCGAGCCTTTCTCTGCTGCACGGCTTAGCCAGGAATGATGTGGATGTCAGAACTATGGATGACATGATCAGATGGCCAGTAGCACTGTTGCCATTGAAAGCAGCTTTGGGAACCTCTCTGGCTTAGGAGCTAGGCAACATCTCTAGTCACTTCCATGAATTAGAGATGCTTGCTGTGGGGCAATCCACGCTCAGTCAGCTCCTTTTTCCCTTTCTTTAAGGGGTTATTGGGTGTGAGCTCTATAAGGGATTTAATGACTCAAAGTTCTGCTAATCTCTCTGCTGGAAAATAATTAACAGCAAACCGGATCAGAGCACAGATGAAAGTCCTCCTGTGTCATTGTACCTTAGTAGGTGCAGTTCAAAGTGCCCATTTCATTGGCCATAATTGGACATTACGGTATGAAGAGCAGGCCATTAATAATTTTCAGTATTGTAGAGAATTCTCTAAGTCATACTTGTCATAGCAACTTAACTTCATTAAAAAAATATGAATAGTTCATCGAACATTAAAAGCTCTCAGGACTTTCTTGCTAGCTGAAAACACTTACCATAGAATAGACTAGAATAGAACGAGGTCCACAGCTAAAACGAACACAAAATTACCTGACCTAGTTCCTAAAATGTACAGATAAGACCACAAAGGGAGAAAAAAAAATTAAACGAAACATCCAATAGTTATGTACCAGCGCAGGAATTTATAAAAGTCACCTCTCAGACTGTTTTGTGTGGATATAATTAGAGGATGTGAAATTCTAGGGTTTTCAATCTGATTCTACTTCTTGTGAGCTGCGAGATCATGGACCATTCTCTTCACCTACCCGACACCCAGATTTCTCAAACATAATGTAATACCAACTCACTTATTCACATAAGGAGTTTGTGGGAAAATTAAATGAAATAATGAATATTCAAAGTGTCTTTAAATCTGTAATGAGTTATTAAGGACTCTACACATAAAATGGCACACACACCTAAGTTATTACATCAGGCACACTGTAGGATGGGACTTACATGCACACAATCTCAAGTGAATACTGATCAAGCACATTATACATACAACACACCAGGATGATCAAATGCGAACAAGAGTTGGTTTCGTGTTTTAAAAAGCATATTATCTAGGGGCCGGCCCCATGGTCGAGTGGTTAGGTTCACGGGCTCCACTTTGGTGGCCCCTGGTTTCACCGGTTCCCATCTTGGGCGCAGATATGGCACCACTCATTAGGCCATACTGAGGCGGCATCCCGCATGCCACAACTAGAAGGACCCACAACTAAAATATACAACTATGTACTGGGGGAATTTGGGGAGAAAAAGGAAAAAAAAACATATTATCCAGATACAATCCACATATCCATTACAAGAAAGACTGGCATCAATCTAGCTTATCCAGTCCCATCAAATGGGTACTGCACAGACAGGAAAACATTGCCAGGCTAAAATTTGACTATAAAATGTTGACATTTGATATATGCCCCTCTGCAATATTTTATATACCCACAATAAAGTTATTGATATTTTTTCCTATGGAAACAGTCTTCACTGTAAAATCCTGAAACTATTTTTTAGGTCTACAAATGTGTTCTCTACCCCTCCAGATACCTTACTGAGTAAATCAGCGTTTTACCACGCTCACACTTTCGCAAACCTCTCACAATATTCTTACAAGCTACACCCTTGTTGTGTAAATCATGGCAAAGGAGATTTCCAAAGTGAGGTGCATACCTTCAACTTCTGCAGCATATTTTAGATGTCTCTATGTATTACCAGATATTGGAGGAAAAAGAAACAGGGGGGATGAGTACATTCTGATCCTGAGGGAGGCTCGCAGGAGAAAGGGGTGCTCTTTCCCATTTGCCTTCAAGTGGGGTCCCATTCTTTCAAGTAGTCACCCACAACACTCCACACTTGTCAGTTTCTCGCCAAAGTCTCCAAAACCTCACTGTCGTCATTTCAAATCAACAGGGCTGAGGGCATTTCTAAACGTCTGTTTGTCCCAATATTGGCTGTGATGGACACTGGCACATCACTCATTCATTTATTATTAGGGTGTCTCCATTTTCCCCCCAGTTTTTTAGAAGTCTGGCTCTTTGCGTTAAGCTCTTCAAGATACTTCAGACATCTTGATTTCCCCATAGCCTTTCCCTTAACAGGTGTTCAATAAATATTTGATAAGTAAACGATGGGTGGAAGGAGGGAATAAAGGAATAAGAAAATATCTGAGAAATACAATGGAACGAGTTTAAGGAAAGTCCCTTTGCTTCTTCCCCAGATACAGAACAATTATTCATACCCTTAGTCCCTACTGATTTCAGAGATATCCTGATGGATGGAAAACGCAATTTGATCCATTCTTACCAAGGGGAATTAAAAAATAAAAAAAAAAAAGATTGTTCTTGTCCTACTTAACCTTGGATACAAAGATTATGCTTTTTCATAAAGAGTTTCAAATAAAAGTTACAGCCCATTTCAACTAGTGGGGAAGGAAATTTCAGTGCAATTCCTTCCACATGCAGAGCTATGATAAAGTATCCCTTGGAGGCATCATTTCTGTTCTCTTGAACAACCTGAAATGTGTGACTCTCAGTCGAAGGGACTTTGAAAAAATATAAAGTTCAATCCTGCATTTCCAGCTACCCACAGCTGAATTATGAAACTCAGCCCAGTGAACTACAGTGGAGTAGAGTGAAATCATTTCCATTAACTGTGTTAGTCTCGGGTAGAAGATAACAAACTTCAATGCACATTATAAAAGTAGCCAGCCCTGATCTCCTGCTCATGTGAAACCCAAGACACAAACCATAACCCAAATATGAGTATTGTGAGCATACAAATGAGGAATTTATCTCACAATGCATTGAGCTTCTTATCTAGTTTCTTTTACATAGTTGGAGGGTAGCAGGCACTGAAAAATAACAGGTTTCTTGATGGATTAATGACTGAGGAGGTTATCTGGAAGATGGTCATTGTATTTTTTTTTAATTTATTTTTTATTGAAATATTTTTTACAGATTGTGCAAATTTAAGGTGTATAACATGTTAATTTGATACATTTATATATTGTAATATGATTGCCATTGTAGGGAAAAACTGTGGAGGCTCCTCAAAAAATCAAAAATAGATCAAACCTGTCGCTGACATCTCTCATTGGCATGGCTAAGCCCTCCATTTTGCAATTTTAGTACAAATCACTGCCCACCATCCACTTTGTCTTCTTCGCGGGAATTCTTCAAAGTGTGCACGCGTTTGCTGCAAGTCTTTTTAAAGCTTTTCTTATATACACTCATGATACTGAATGATGTGAGAAAGTTATGAGACTGTTAAATGAACAGAACACAAACAAAATAGCATCTAATGTAGGATCCCAAATATTTAAGTGATTTCTCTCCATATGTAGAAAGAAAAAAAAGACTATAAGGCAATGCTTATATTAATATTAAAAGTCATTTTCTCAGCATGGTGGGTTCATGCATATTTGGTTTCTTCTTTAAAATCTTCTTGCCTTAATAGACATTCAGGTTAAAAACACTAGAGTTTTGATTTGAATCTAAGCTCCCCGTGGCTGAGGGCTATTACTCTTGCTGGAAAGCTGATTCAGAAAGAGTGCGTTCAGGTGGCACCTTTCATTGGAGGCTCATAGATGCCACAAGTCTTGATAAACATACTGAGTATTGTTTAAAGCTTGGCACCACATGCAAAAGTAGACAATCACAGTTATTTCCAGAGAAAGATGCCAAAAAGGTTCCTGGAAATATTATCCTGGAGAAATTTTAGTGAGAACTGGAGACTCTTAACATGGAGCAAAGGAGAAAAGTGTGAAATGAAAACTACCCTAAGACATGTAGAAGAATATAACGTGGACATGCCTTCAGATATTCCAAGAGGCTGCTCTTAAAATAACATGTAGGCATAATGGGAGGTTTGGGGTTTGATCTCAAGCTCTAAGGAGTAACATGGTTGCTTGAAAATCCAATTAAAAGAATCAAGAAACATGCAATCAAATAAGTTTTAAAAACATACGATCTTGATTAATATCCTTGAGATGAATGTGCCTTTCTTTGGACCAATTCCCTCATGTCAAAATGTCACTTGGCAACACATCTCTTAAATACATAGTGCCAATTTATGAAAAATGTGAATAAATAGACACAATACAAGCATGGATGAAATTAAGGCTGCAAAGGATTAGGAAGTTTGGAAAAGATTATACCTTTGAGATGTTCTGGGAATCCTTGGGAATGTTCAAATCCCAGGGCTCACTAGCAAATCGTTAATGGAACCCTAATTAAAGCTAGGATGGGGGGCTAGCCTGGTGGCATAGTGGTTAAGTTCGCACGCTCCACTTTGGCAGCCTGGGGTTTGGGAGTTCAGATCCTGGGCTCAGACCTAGCACTGCTTGTCAAGCCACGCTGTGGTGGCATCCCACATACAAAATAGAGGAAGATTGGCACAGATGCTAGCTCAGTGACAATCTTCCTCACAAAAAAATAAATAAAGCTAGGATGATCAATTTCATATTTCCAGGAGTCAGAGCATTCTTTGTGGCAGAAGTATTCCAGTCAATTTAAACAGAAGTGGATTTATTAATGTGTGGCCATTAATTCGTGGAATTTGTGAGAGCTTTAGAAATTGATATGGATATTTCAAAACCAGAAGTGACTCAGGCAGGAGAAAGACCCAACTGGACCACAAAACTGGCCCCATGAAAACCCCTATCAAGAGACACAAGGCAGGTCTGGACACTCCTGCTCACAGCAGTATAAACCCATATAAGCATCTATAAAATGATATGTCATCATATACCATTATATATGTCACTTCTACCTCTTAGGTAACCAAAAGGGCAAAGGTCACCTTCATCCTTTGCATATCACTCTAGTCTACCTGTCTGGTATAAGTTAGCCCCATGCAGGACCCTAACTCAAAAAAGGATTCTTTGAGCTCCTAGTGCACAGGATAATTTCACAGTACTGGAGTGGTATTGAAAGATCAAGTATTTCATTAAACTATCCCCACAGGCAAATTTAACTATACATCACCAGAATGAGAAAACTAAACGAAGTTAACATCACTAAGAATCTTTTAAATATTAATAATAATGTGTATTTATTTCATCTATGCTGTATGGGAAATACATGTAATCCTGTTAACAAGCATCAAACGTCCATGAATATGTGAGATGATTCTTACAGGTACATTGTCAAATAAAACTGCAGCTGATTACAGCCTTATGGATTTATTTTAATATGGACATGAAGATACAAGCCATAATATTTTCCAATAGGATTTGCTCATCAAAATCTTATTTCTATTTAATTTAAAATGAGAAGATAAATCCCACGGAGGGGAAAAATCAATGAAAGAATCTTCAGCAATTTGAAAAGATTAAGGATTCATCAAAAGTACAAAAGTGACTGCGTTTTCAAAAATAATGGGATTGTGACTTCATCAAGGAGGTTTGACGGGCAAGAATTAGTAAATTTAGGGAGAAACAGTCTTTGTTTTTTACTGATAAGAATAGAAATATAGGACAAGCAAAGTTACTATAAAATGGATTTAGAATAAACATTATAAATTAGAATCAAAATATCCATTCATTCATTCAATGAATGCAGCAAATATTTATTAATTATCTGCTAGTTGCCATATCATGGCAATATATCAACATAAATCCCATGTATTCTTAAGGAAGTAAGAGCAAAGTGGGAAAATTTTCTACAATGGTGGAGAGAATTTTAAAGGCTACTGGAGTTCATTTTGTTTTATTGGTGGGGTTGTCACAGAGGAACATAACCTCGTCAAATAGCCAATCAATCAAATGAAATTACCTGACCATCCAGCATGCTACATAAAACTCAGACAATTTTTAATAAGGACTGCATTTAATCATACAAGATTTCCTAGTGGTGGCGAGAAAATCTGGAAGTGATTTGTAAAGTAAATGATGCAGATTTCTTTTGACGTCAGACTCAGTCCCTCCAGACTTCAGGGATGAGGGGCTTGTGAACAAAGGTCACGGGAGTGAACTTTTATATTCCAGTCTATACTGCAGTATCGTTGGACTAACGATAATGAGCTGAATGATAGAAGACGATGGTCAGAGAGTGGGATGCTAGGAATGGAGAGCATGGTGATACAGTCTTTCTAATGGCAATCCACGGCATGGTCATAGGAGGAAGTAATGAAGGAAGGATGAACTCAACGGGGTATTACCAAAAATAAAGGCAAGGGCCATGTTGGAGATGATGACAGTAAGCCAGGACTTAAAATCTTCAAGGAATTTGAGACAGCGACCTAGGTGCTGGTAGATGATTGCCACAAGGATGACTGTGAGGCCTGGGTGCTGGTAGATGATTGCAACAAGAAGAATTGTGAGCTGTGGAGGCTATTGTGCTTGAGATTCAACATTGGGTGTTTTCAGACGGAGAGATGAGGGATAGTCAGGAAGCAGCTCAAAGTAACGAAGAGAACACATCCCTTCTTTGCGGCTAGGTAGAATGAGGGGTGCAAGAGAAAAATAACACACCTCTTTTGAAGCTGCACCTGGGCACCCACCAAACTGCAGCAGTCATTGTGGGAGCTCGTCCTTGCTCCTCTGGACGGAGCCTGGAGGGCGTTACCCCAAGGAACAGGGCTGCCGCTGACATTTATTGGCATTCATAGTTCAGGAAGTGTCACAAAAGTAGAATATATACCTGAATAACAGGTCTCATGCATCGGTTGTTTCTCGGCCATATGTTTGAATGCTGGAATTACCATAAAGAAAAGAATTTTAACTCTGTGTTTTCTTGATATTTTGCATGTCCCATAGGAATAAAAGTTTTGAAACTTAGATGATGGATACCCTAAATACACAGATATCCTATATATATGGATACATAGTATGTATCCATATATACGTGTATGTGTATAAATATATGCACATATCCTGCACAGAGAAAGAAGACAGATGGGACCAGATGCCTGAGTTCTGTCCAAATGGTGGACATAGCTGTGATATGAAAAATATACCTTTGTTGCATAAAGCCAGTTAGAATTCAGGGTGTATATGTAAGTGCAGCTGCTATTACTCCAGCCAATACAGTCCTTTTCTATATGTTTGAAAAATGTACTAATATAGTAATGTCCTGGGTCCTTTTATACTTATTCCATTAATTTTAAGTAAATTCCCAGAAATTAAGGTACAGCCAAATTCAATGTTAAAACCACAAATACATTCTAATGGAAAGCAACATTTTTTTCTCTAAGTTATTTTGGCAAATGACTATGTTTTTGTAGTAGCTATGTGGCTTCTTAGCATCCATAAATGAATATTCTTCTTAAAATATCAACTATGTTTGCAATATCTGCCATACCATAGTTGAATCACAACCCTAAAGAACTTACTTATCCCTCTTGGTAGAGAAAAACAAGGTTCACTAAAATATATCTGGGGATTTTTCCTAAGTCCTGAACAATGAACTGAAAGACAAAACATAGTGAAATCTCTAAGGCCAGTCTCAGAATCTCCAATATATCATCAGCCAATTTATTCAACAACTTTGTATTTTCTTTAGTGGTATATCATCTTGATATACCGACTTCTGATTTAATAGCCAGTTCTCGAGCAAGGGAATGGATCAAGTTAATATACTAGTCAACTAAACATCCATTGATAAGATAAACAACAAAAGCTAATTTAAAATGGAAAGTTCACATATAGTCAAGAGCTCAGGAGATTTTTTTTAAAACAAAGAAAAGAAGTTCTGCATTTAAAGATATTTTATAGGATAATTATTTTCTAAACCTTTATTTCTCTCCTGCCCTAATTTAATGAAGAAATAAGTTCTGTCCTTGAAGCTTGAAGTTCTCATGAATATTCTTCAACAATTAACCACCAGGGACTCCTTAAATAGAGAGTTCTGTGAACAGTACTTTAAATTACATATTCAAACAGTACAATCACTAATTCTTTCAATTGTTTATATTGATCTTGCTTTTCCAAGAAAAATATGCTCCTGTAGAAAGCACAAAATAATCTTTCCTTGAATAAAGAAGACTCAATCAGATTTAATTTGTTCAATCAAGGATAATAGACAATATAATTTGTCTTACAAAAGGGAAAGATCATTGCGGTTACTTTCGGTAGCGTTATAAAGCAACACATTAAATTACAGCCGAGGGCAAAGATCACCATGCAAGTATGCCATAATTGTGGTACTTAAAAATATAATTATTCATCTTAATATTTTTGGCCACCTCTGAAAGCAAGTAACAATGTGGGAAGTCTAACCAGAATCAACAAATATTTACAACATAGTGAAGCGGGACTTAACAGACACAACATTCGTTTCAGTGTATCTAACGAGATAATCGTGTGTCGTTAACGCCCAAATGAATCAGTGCTCCACGAAGACATGACTCTAGCAGGCAAATCATGATTCTAATCAATGAATCAGTTTGAAGAACACTGAACTCTGCCTTCTGCAAAGGCTTGCCTAAAGAGAATTGTTCTTCATTTTAAATTATCAAGCAGAGCAAACCAACAGCTTCAAAAAAATTATCTTACCCACAAACTATGTAGCTGCTCCCCAGTTTCCAACAGTCCATGAGAGTCTCATTCATTATCATGATGAATGAAAAGAATCAGAGTATAAGGCACAAGAATTGCAGAAGAAGAAATTGGTGCGTGGGAAATTAGTCATCCATTCTCCAAAATTCTTTATTTTACACTGCAAAGCCGTGGAAAAGAGAAAGTAACTCCAAAGGCTATTATTATTGAGTTTGCTTTCCTTTGACACACATGCTATGATGTAAAATCAAAGAGAATAAATTTAAGAAACCATCTATCTTGAAAATATATATTCAATATATGTTGAGATTTTACAGATAAAGTGGTCAGTTAGGATATGCCATCAATCGGAGAGGTCTGTTTGTAATACCAGCCTGTGAACTCCGATTTAAACAATCAGGAATTTTATGGTGCTTGGAGAAATTCAATTGGTATACAATTATTCTTAGATTAAGCATTTGAGCAAAGATGTGTATTTAATGTAAAGGACATATAAGACATCGGGTATTTAAATTCTAATTTTAAAAAACCCTCTTAGATTAGCAAAGCCTTAATTCTAAATAATTCATCACTGTTTAATTTATCACTGGTTGCTAACATTTGTGATCAAGTGTTAAGAACACAAACTTGGAGAACTCTACCATTCATAATAGGTTTTATCCATTTGGAGAACAGTGAGACTGTATCAAGCTTAAACATATACTAATTATATGACTCTGCAATGTCACTCCCAGGTATCTACCAGAGACATGAAAACATGTGCCCACATAAAGATTCGTACATGAATTCATAGCATCTTTATTCAAAATAGCAAAAAAACAAAAAACTGGAAACAAACCATGTGTTCATCAACTAGTGAATGATAAACATCTTGTCTACCCATCTGTACAATGAACAGTATTCTTCTATCAAAAGGAACAAAGTATTAATAAATGCAACAACATAGATGCGTTTCAAAAAACAATAGACCAAGTGAAAGAAGTCAGACGCAAAAGTCTACCTACGTTGCCTACGGCCATTTATATGAAATGCTAGAAAAGGCAAAGCTAGAGGCTCAGTGGAAGAATCCGTGCTCGCCTGGGACTGGGAGTAATGTCAGATTGACTGCAAAGGGGATAGAGAACTCGCTAGGAGGTTCACACTGTATCTTCATTGTGGCTGTGGTTACACAAAATAATACAATTAACGGAACTCATAAACTTTACAGTTTAGAAAGGTGGGTGTTGTGTGTAAATTGTACCTCCATAAATTTGGACAATATGTTACTTTTTACACTAAACTTTCATGCTTAACTTTTTCTTTTTTTTTTGAAGAAAGAGACCTTTTTTTTTTTTTTTGCTGGGAAAGATTCATCCTGAGCTAACATTTGCTGCCAATCTTCCTCTCTTTCATTTTCCTCCCCAAAGCCCTAGTACGTAGTTGTAGATTCTACTTGTAAGTCCTTTTAATTCTTCTATGTGAGCTGCCGCCACAGTATGGCTACTGACAGTGGAGTGGTGTGGTTCCACGCTGGGGAACTGAACCCTGGTTGCCAAAGTGGAGCATGCCCAACTTTAACTGCTAGGCCATTAGGGCTGGCTCGTTCATGCTTAAGTGTGATTGTCTATTCTCTCTGTCTTTCTATCTATCAATCTGTCTATATATCTATCTGTCTGTCTATCTAGCTGGCTAACTAGCTTCTGTAAATCGATCTTCTATCATCTATTATTATCTATCAATCATCCATTTATCTATATATCCATCATCTATCATCTATCAATCAACTATCAATCTGTCTATCATCTATCTAATCTATCATCATCTATCAATCATCTATCAATTATCTATCAGTCATCTACCAATCACCTACCAATCTACCAATCATCTATCTAGTCTACCAACATCTATCATATCCATCTGTCTATCTATCTATCTGTCATTATTGAGCTAAGCATCATCTATGATACTTGAAGGGATTCTTCTTTACACCATACCAAAGAGATTCAGGCAGTTTGCAAGTAAGAGCCTGGGCAGTCTTGACTCCAACCTTTACCTACTTAAAATTTCCGAGAAAAAATGCACTCAGTCATCTCCTTGGCTTGTCCAATCAGTTGTCTGAGTGTTCTCTGAAACCTCTGTTCATATGATAGAATTCAAGAAAGGACTGAGTCTCCTCATGACATTCAAGTTTCGAGTATTCATGATGACCCATTTTATAGACAGGGTGCATCTTCTCCATCTCATTCTTTTCTTTTGGCCAGAAATAAGCCTTGCCGCTGAGCTCTATACTGCATATATTTATCCAATTTATCTTATTTCTCTTTCACATATGAGGAAAAGGCTCCAAGAGCCTGAGGGGCATGCCCAACATCACTTAACTAGCAATGGTCAAGACTCAGTTGAATTAAACCACTGTGCTTTCCCAACCCAATAAGCTGGGAAGTAAAATAGCATGGGTTATATAACCCATGTGTGCAACACAATGCATTCAATGTGTCCATTTCAAGCCTGTTTCTGTGTATTGCTAACTAACATTTTATTGTCAGAGACCATTATTGATATTTATTTATAGCATCTACTCTTGAAAAATGCATTGTGTTTCCATCTAAAATATGAAAAAAATGGTACTAAAATTCATGCTGTTTTATAGTAAAATTTTATTCCACACTCAAGCTCTGTTGGCCTTACCATAACTGTCTATGTGTTTTAGTTGCATAATGCAGGGGTTTTATTGATCACTTCTGAAGCTTGCTGGTATGAAACCTCATTTCTACAGGAAGTCAGGAGTAGTACCTTTTTTCACTAAATTTTCATCACCACCCAGATTCTGTCCAGGTGATCTGAATTAAATTGTACAGGCAAGATATAAATCTTAGATAAGATTTGTACAGATATATATTATATATATTTAGATATATTTTAATAAAGTAAACAGTATTTAGTTATTCCACATTGATCTATTTCTTTCCACAAATAAGATTTAAAAGAGCACACAGATTTAATCAAAAACAGATCGAAACTTGAATTGATTCTCCTAAGTAAGGCTAAGGCTTTTTGTACATTTTAATGTACCTGTAGGAGATGATTTCTCAAAATCTTTCAAGTACTCATTGTTCACTTTTACCTGAAATTTAACTGTTGAAATTTAGTCTTAAGGGATTATTTTATGTTAATGGGCAAATAATCCTTGAATGGGAAAATCCTTGAATTAATATCACTGCTGGTTTATTGTAAACAGCTTAGTTCAGTGCTCAGTTGGTAGGTTCTTGAGGAGTGAATCCTGGGCAGAGTGTAAAAGCAATGAGTTCTGAGAGATTAGGAGAGCCCCAAAGAAGCAGAATCATACTTAGAAGACAGAGTAAAATATGGCTTTGATATAATTTCTTGGAAGTGTTGCAAGACATTATTACACAACCTTGAGAATAGTGATGTATTTGTCTGGTAGGCAAGGTGATGCTGCTGTAACAAGCAACTCCCTGTCTCCACAGGCTAAATCAACCAAGACTTATTCTCACTCACTCTTCCTCCATTGTGGGTTGACAGCTGTCAAGTAGACTCTGCTTATCTTGGTCACTCAGGGAATTCAGGGATAAAGTCACATAGCTGTAAAGTCCCAAAGAGTAAGTGCTGTAAATTTTCCAAAGAATTTAGAAACAACAGGCTCATCATTGAAAACATTAAAGGCATTTTCAGTAGTTACTCAGATAGAAGCCTGGAGAAGCAAAGGCATTTAAGGAAATGAACAAAAATTGAAGTATGTCTTTAGAGAAACATAGATGATGAGAGGAATTCTTTAGGGGCCGTGGTGGGTGTGCAGAGGTGGGGTTTGGAAGACTTGCAGAAACTTGAACGTGTTTAGCATCCAATTCACCAATTTAATAGGAACTGCAGTCTTCTTAATTCTATTCCATAATAATATCTCCATTCCTCCTTTTCCCTTCATCACTATATTGTTGACTTAAACACAACAGGATTGAGCTTATTTGCAGGGAGAGGCACTAATTTCTTTATTAAGTATCACTTTTTAAGTATCTTTGGTGTATGATGGTATGGGAAGATTGATGGAGAAATAACATCAATTTTACTTATTTTTTCACTATATTTGCTGTGTTGATTGAGTCAGGTTGATTAGTTTTGTTAGAATTAGTCAACAAGAGAAAAGGACTGGGATTTTTTTTCTTATATTGGAATTTTCACTCATCAGCTGGATGAACCTATTCAAGTAGGCAACCACTTGTTAATTGCATGGCAGTGGTATTTTAGTTGTCTAAGCTATGCGGAATGTCTAGGATTATGAGGGGTGTGTGTGTGTGTGTGTGTGTGCAGTGCATACTCAAATTATATATTGGAGCCATAGTGAATACTTGAAACTACTCCTCTTGAATCTCACAAGACCACATTGCAAGACAGAAGGTTCAACTCTTTGTTTTCAATGTTTCTTAAAGATTCCTTTGTGTTTTTATTTCTAAGAAATAACCATGCAAATAGAACTGATTCCCAAGCATGATTAGAGAAAAAAAAATTTTTCAAATGCACAGGAGCAAAACTTTTGAAATATAAGGAGAAGGATGTATTTGTCTAAATCGATCACATAAAATACAGTTTACTCAGCAGTTATGTCCAATTCGGCTGTTAATTTTTTTCCACTGTATTTCTTCCTGTTAAATCTAAATCTCAAAGTCTGGGGAAGTGAAAGTGAAGTTCTGGCCCATAAATTCCATGAACAGGAGTGATGAAAATTACCATAAGAGTGGTGGTTTTCCTTCTTTTCCGGGGAGTCATACAAGTGGTTCTTTATGTGGGTTATGCGGAGCAGGGAGTGCTTCAGAGCTCGAGATCCCGTGTGTTGTGGGTCATCATGTAGGTGGAACATTCTGGTGCATCCACAGGAGGCCAAAAAGCGTGAAGTTCTGTGAGAGTGACATTCTTTGAAGGTAGCTCCAGTCTGGGATAGAGATGTGGAAATGGAAATATAGACATAGACAATGACATATAGATGTATCTATATCATTTACGTCCGCATCTATAATGCCTGCATCTATATCTACACCCACTTCTCTCTCGGTATCTATATCTACGTCTGTATCTGCAGCTATGTCATTATCTACATCTGTATCATCTATGTTTGCATCTATATCTATATCACCATTGACACCTACATCTATATCTCTATATCTATATCAACATCTACGTCTATATCATCTACATCTATATCATCTTCATCTATGCCATTCACCATCCATGAATGAACAGTTGACATACTGTATTTTCCTGCTAAGGCTTTGCAGTTAGATGCTGTTGGAGCCACAAGTGTAGGCCTCCCTGGAATGAGGTTTTTTATGGTCTTCATTACTCCTGCGGTTCTAGGACACTGAGACAGCCTCTTTGCCTCATTGAACTGCTGAAGTTCCCCCTGAATACTCTGTGGCCCACTTCTACCCACTGGACTACTTTTAGGGCTTCTTATGCATGGCTGCTGCCAACTTCTCTTTGCAGCCTCACTCACTTTCCTCTTGATCAAAGAGCTGTGGGAGCCTGGCTGCAGAACCAGCACCTAACAGTGATGGTTTCCTGGACCATGGAAGACATTAGATTCATGGAAGATCTGAAAGAAGGATCCTTTTTGGTCAGAACTCACTGAACATTGGAGATAACAAAGAGATTCTTCCTCTTTAAACACTTTTAATATGTTTTCCTTATGGAGTTGATTTTTATTTTTTCACCCACTTTGAGGCTTTCATAACAACTGTCAAGGTGTGGTCAACAAGGAAGACATTTCCTTTGACATGGAATGAACTGGTTCTGTTAATTAATAATTGACGCTGTTAGTAACCATGTGTGAGAGCAGTGTTTTTCAAACCTTAGTGTGTGTGTATGTATGTGTGTGTGTGTGTTAGGAACATATATTGGGACCACAGGGAATAACTAATTTTACTTCTCCTGAATCTTATAAGACGACAGTGCAGAGCAGAATGATCAGCAATGCATTTTAAAACGTTCACTTGGGACTTTTGTTACAATACAGCTTCTGCTTTCATACATCTTTGTGGGGCTGAGGTTCTAACTGTCTCCAAAGCAATGCTGATGCTGTAGCAAGGGAAGAAGGGGCGAGCAAATTACAGCCCATGGACCAATTCTGGCCTGCCTGATGTCTTTGTAAATAACATGTTATTGGCATACACCCACAACAATTCGTGTACATATTGTCTGTGGCTGCTTTCATGCTACAACAGTAGAACTGAGTAATTTCGAAAGAGACCATGTTGTCTGAAAAATCGAAATATTTACTATCTGGCATTTCACAGGAAAAGTTTACGGACTCTTGGATTAGAGGATTCATTTCTTTATTAAAGCAGGGAATGAGCTTCCTTCTATTAAATTTTCTTAAATTGCTTCAAGAGGCATCTTCCATGTTCTTTACACTTTCTGTTTCATTTCGTGGATTAACAAAATGGAAAGGGAATGTTGCAAAATGGAAATTTTTTTGCCAACAGATTGATGTGGGTACATGTGCGTGTACACCCATCCACACATACACACGCACACATCTTCCTCACACAGCTTAGAGGAAGAATCCTCTCTCCATTATATCTCATTTTATCTCTATCTCTGTGCATTTACAAGAACAATACATTTTAGAACATATAACGGCAGTTCTAGCAATAGAAATTTTGTGATTACATATATTATGTCCCTATATTGCATACATAGTTAATTGATATTCTGTATGTAATAACTCCAGTATCCATAGTGTGGCCATTTAGTTTTTCTTGACCTACTAATTGTGGCTAGTGACCTTTGGTTGAAAACTCCCATTTGGTGGATATTAATTTTTGGAATTTCTGGAAACCTAAATCAGGGAGGCATTCCTAAAGTGAATGTGTGTTTGCTTGAGGTCTGAAACAAGGGGTACTACACACCAATTTGATTCTCCTGTCCCCTCCTTTTGGCACTCCATTTCTGTTTCATGTGGTGGTTCTTGGCTCAGTTCTGCCGTCTTTGCACTGGCCCACAGCACAGTCTCTGAACCACATCTCCCTTAGGGGCATTTGTACTCTTAACAACCTCACATTCTGTGTTTAGTAAACCTCACTGCTCACTGTTCACTGAGTTGTTTTTGTTATTTTTTTAATTACAGTGATATTTATGCTTGCATAAAATCTAATCTTTTGTTTTTGTAGCCATCTCTTCTTGTTTCGTGACCACCTACTCTTCGTTATCTCTTTGACTCTGTTAAACAAACTTAATTAAAAAGATTTTTTGTTTTCTTGATTAACTCTTTTCACTTTGATGGGGTTCTTCTTTGGTTTATCAAATGTATCATTTATATTGGATGCTGGGCATTGTTTTCAAAAGCTTATTGTTCATCGGTTTGATTTCCGACTCTTGAAAGCCTACTTATCAGATTGGTTGATGCTTGAGTACATGTTCATCCATTTGGTTGACATTTGTTACTTATCTGGTAGAACCTTTGTTTAATCTGCCTGGTTAAGGATGTGCACTTCGCTCTTGGTGGGTTTTATACTGTTTCCCATGACAGTGGGGCTGGATACTGGCCTTCAGACTCTTCACTTCTCTTAGATGCTGCCACGTTTACAAGTCAAATTTGCATGCTTGTTATTCTCACCTGGAGACAACCACTTCCAGCATTGCTGACGTCTCCAGCTCACCCGAGTGAGTTTGACTGGGGATCTATAACACCAGATTCTCATCTTCTAATAGTTTAAGCCCCCTACATCCTACCTTTTATTTTCTTCTTTAGAATTGCGTGGTGCTCTGTTCCCAACACCTTACGCCTTTACCCTTCAGAACTTCCCATAATGCCCTGCACTGCGGTGCCTCCTCCAATATCTAGCTTCCCTTTAATTACTTCCTGTCTAGTCTTGTGTCTGGTCTTCTGAGAAATCCCCACACTGATTACAGGCATTTCTATGTATGTACATGCATGTGTGTATTTATATATTTTCAGTCATTGCTACATTTTTACTGCAGGGAGATATAAGATATACCATGTGCTTAGTTTCCCATTAGGACATCTGGATTGACTAGTTCTTCATTCCTGCCCTTCCTCCTGAAATTGAGAACAAGTACATTCCTACTTGGACATAATCAACTCCATATATTTTAATATAGTTATCACTTTTGCCTCTGATCCGAGTATAGTGTCCTCCAGATGAAAAATCCTTTGGGCTATGCCTTGTTTTCTATGGAGAACTCAATAATGGTGGGGATTGCAACAAAATACCTTAAAGAAATCTTTCAACTCATGTTAACTAAGGTATTACCAAATGGTAGTTTCTTTTTTTCCCCCTGAAATCTCTAGGTGCCCCATGAAGGTTAAATCTTAGGAGCATCATGCACTTCCCAGAGCATCAAAATTAATGGGGCATGTGGAGATTTATGCCTGACTCATCCGTGTGCATTTATCGGACCATGAGTGCAACCATTGAATTGGCCCAAAGGCGTAAGTCTTTACCCAAACACCGCGGCAGGTCACCGACATAAACACAAACACTGGCAGATTTTATGAGGGAGAAAACAATCTATTCCATGCAGATATCTTCACAGATTTAAACCAAGAGCTTCTGTCCTTTGGGACGACCAAGAATCTTGTCTCCCACATACTTTCTCCAAGACTGAAGCAGTCTCCTGGCTCGTGCCGTCCCACTCAGACGTTTCTTTTCCTCCTGTTTCCGTGGGACATAGGTTCTTTGTGTTACTGATGTTGTTCATTTTTTTTTTGCCTTCTTATAAAATTTTATATAAAACAGTCTCTTTCACAAATATCAACTTCCTCTAACTTACTCAAGTCTTCTTTGTAACAAACTCACCTGGGAGTCTCCATGGATACAAGCTCGGAGGAGACCCGAGAGGCGGCGTAAAGTGGTATCCACAGCCTTAGACGTGGCTTCAGAAGGTCTGAGCTCGAGACAACGTCAGCTCCGGTTTGGACATGTACCTTTTCTGGCTCCTTCTCAGGACTATAGTGAGGAAATCTGGGATGGTGCATCCTGAAGCTCTGCATAAATATGAACACGTCGTACCAGGGACCTCTATTTAGAAGAAGTACTTGGGTAAGTGAATAGAGCAGGTCGGCTCTTGGGGCTTCTTGACAGATGGCAAAATCACTCGGAAAATCCAGTCGATTAAGGTTATATACAAAATAGCTCCCAGATTTAAATTTGTGATAAAAGGACCCTTTAAGTCAAAAGCATATTTTGCTGAAAGTATTAATATCATTGAGAATGTAGCAAGCTTTGTCCCAGCAAGCTCTTGGAATATATATATATATATATATGCATACATATATATATATGTATTTTTTTGTCTTCCATGGGTGACTTCTGATTCCTACTTAGAATCTCTCGATTACTGTAATGGATTTGTTCTCCAAATTAAAATAATGCACAGATTTCATTTTTTTTATTGAGAAAGTGAAAGTATAACACACACACACATGTATACACACTGCTACGGATAGAGGGATATTTAAACCAAATCAAAGTGTCAAGAACTGTTGAAGAGAGGAATACTTTCCGTTTAAGGAATACCTTTGCAACGATTTCCAAAGTAGACAGTGAAACCTCCTTCCTCACTAATTCCTTGGAATTAGGTTCCACCGGATTTGAAGTGAGGGAGACTTATTGGCCCAGGCGCAGGCGGGGTGCCAATCCTCTGGAGCTCCTGCCTGCTGTGATGATTTCCACGTGGGCACCTAGTTGTCCATGTAGAACCAATCCATTCTGTCTTCACCACATGGAGTGAGGTGTGGTCCTGAAATGGCTGCCTCGGTTTTCAAACTCAAATTAGGATGACAGTGGACCTGCTGCAGATGATAACTGTTCGACTGAGAGGACCAACAGGTGTATTCTGAAAGGGATTAAAACCCAAGACCCAGAGAATTTAGACAATGATTACAAGTATTTGTGCTCTGAGGAGAAGAATACAGAGTACATCCCTTCTTTTCCGCCTCCAATAAGTTTTAAGGACAATTTCTTTGTATCTAATTACGTCTTATTATATCTGTCAACATTTATCTGCAATATTGTAAAACTTGCTAATAATTAAACTCAAAACGAATAAGAAAAATTGAAGGACACACTGCAGTATTTGCTTTGCCCCTAAATTCAACAGGTTTGTGTTAAATATATCTCGGTAATTCTATAAACACCTTCAAAAATTGTCATGGTCTCCGTTTGCAAATGAACTGGTTACATATTAACAAATGCACCTTGTCCTGTGTACATTTTAAATAACTTCATTTTGGGATAATTGGTTGTAAGGTGTTTCAAATTACACTCTTTGAGAAAAGAGGATCAATTTCAATTTAAGGAAACATTAAAAGCGTTGCAGGCTGTGCCAAGACTTGATGTTCATGTCATAAATCAAACCTCATTTTCTGCTCAGAATTACTAATTTATCTTACTCCTATCCTAATGCCTATTTGATCACAAATAGAAATGAGTGTACAATAAGATATGCCTACAGACATTTAATTTACAATTTTAGACAGTTAGCCTTTTGTTTTTGGTGAGGAAGATTGGCCCTAAGCAAACATCTGTTGCCAATCTTCCTCTTTGCTTGAGGAAGACTGTCACTGAGCTAACATCTGTGCCGATCTTCCTCTCTTATGTGTGATGCTGCCACAGCATGGCTTGCTGAGTGGTGCTAGGTCCACCCTGGGATCCAAACCTGGGGACCCCAGGCTGCTGAAGTGGAGTACGTGAACTTAACCACTACACCCCCTGGCTGGCCCCTTAACCACTTTTTAAATGTTACATTGCCAATCTCCCTTCCTTACTATCCACAAAGCTTTGATATGTAGCTGCCTTTAAGAAGCACTGGGAATTTTACATGAAAAGTCTACATGGAGGATTTTCATGTTGGTTGTCTTGACAGTTCTAAAGCAAAAATCATCTGAATACTTCTACCCTCTAGACATGTTCAAAATGCCACCACCTCAAATATGTTATCTAGAAATCGTTGATGAAAAAACATATGAGAGAGTAACAGATTGCATTCAATAATTTCTAATACTCTGAAGACTCTTATTTAATACCAGTTACACTATTTCATCCTAAATTATTGTTTAGTTGTGAAAACAGGGAAGGCTAGTGATAATACTGAGCATTAATTGAAACATCTGAGAAAAAGCAAAATTATGCCTCAAAAGTAGAGGTATCATTTTTTTTTCTCATAGCAAATTACATTCTTATAATTCTGGGCTTTTAATAAGTCAACACTGCATCAAAGTAAATTACTAATTTTTATCTGATGTGTGAAACACAATGTTTTTCTGGGTGAATATCCTGCTTGTTAGATACCTCTGAACAGAAAAATGAAATTTATTGGCATTTTGAGGGGAAGAACGAAGAGGAAGAACACAGTTAGCAATAATCATGACGTGGAGACAGGAGGTTCCTGCCTATAGAATATAGAAAATATATTCTGTAAGCTGAAAGTAGTAGGGATTCACCAGAGGAAGGAAATCACCATGAAAGAAAGATCTATAACATTCTGGGAGCATAAATAGCAGAGGCTAGAGTCTTCCAGCTCTGCCTTTCTCACCGTTCCTGGGTGAGAATTCATCAGGATAATGAGAAGCTGGATTGGCAACCTCTACTCCAGCTGGTTCTTCTTGGAGGGGAAGTTGAGTAAACACAGCTGTTTGAGCTAGCTAGTACTAGCGCTTGAGCTTCTAGTCTATCTTCTGCTGCTTCCTCATGCAAACTTCGTTTCTTGGTAGCTCTTGCATCTTGACTTATAGTACAAATAGCTCAAAGTAGACAGATAAGATGATGGGAAACAACTTGTTTCCCAATTTTGCATTTCTGTCATTATTTTAATCTTCTTTTGCAACATACTGGAAAGATCCAAGGGTTTGGAGTTTTGTAGACTGGATTCTGCTTCTGCTTTGCTCCCTTCTATATGACATTGGTGTGGTGGCCACAGAGAGTGAGGCTCAGATCTCCCTTCAAGAACTTGCTATTCAGTTGCAAGGCACGCATTGGGCAGAGTGCCTCCAGCTTCAGCGCCTTTAGGATCACGCTCAGGTTAATGACTGAGCAGGACAGGGCTCTTACCGTGTCTTCCCAATGCGGGCAGGGCTCTGCCAATGGGCAATCTCTGCTTCAGAACCTTGCGCTGGGCTGACTCTGCTGTGTCAGATCGGCGTGTCCATCGGAAGCTCTTCCTGTTTAATCCTGCTGCTTCCTCCACCTCTTTCATTTCATAGGTATCAGAGCTGTGTCACATTCTACAGGATTTCCCTGCCCAATTCCCCCCCAAACTTTTACCTTTCAGTAGTGTTTCTCCCGATTAACCACTAGCACTCCTAACTTCACCCCAACACGTGCTTCTCAAAAGATCCAACTGACAGCATTGGGCAAGCTGGCAACCTCATTGAGACTTCATTTTCTCTCATCTAAGCAGAATTTCATGCCTAATTTTTGAGCTCATTTGTGATTTAGAACAAACAAACCAACCACTATATGTAAAATATTGTGCATTCAGTTAAATATTAAGAAAGTGATAACCAGCTGAAATAAACTAATTATTCATTCATCCAATAATTTCAATGATATTGTATAGATGCTGAAGATTCAAAGAAATAAACATCAAGTTGTTTGGTAGAGAGTGTTTATGTGATATTGAATTTATTGGGTCCATTATATCAATTGGTGTCATGACTAGAATTGGGGGGATCAGTTGATATCTTTAGATCTCCTAATTAAAGATATCCCAGAATCTCATTTCTCTCATTCATTTCTTTCAGTTGGATACTCATTCTTTCATATTCCCCACTTCCTGTTTCCATCGAAGATGGTGGAGTCCATTTGTGTGTGTGTGTGTTTCTGTGTGTCCTTGGAGCTATATTATCTCATAAAGGCATAGATATAGTTCCTTTTTTATACAATTGAATTTAGAAGCAATAAAACTTGGTATCTCAAAACCAAGAGAATTCTATATGACTGATTCATCTGCTCTGAAATAGCATTCAATATTGCCTTCCATGCATCTGCCAAACAGAATGGCACACACAAAAAGAACATTAAAGCAGGCTCATGAGCAATGACAAGCTTTTGCTAAGAGCAAAATAATAATCTTGGATGTAGTGAAATGCCCCCTTATAGAAAGGAGATGCATAATATCTCGTTATGACCTTCATTCAAAACCTCAATACAAATATATGCATCTACTTGTATGTTAGTGATCCGAAGGAGCCTGATCAAGCTCACCGGAAACTGACATCTCTATGGAAGCTCCCCTGATGGGGAATTGTGGCCATGAGAGAAGACTTTGTTGTTTCGGAGAAAGCATCTGAGTCTTGGAGAAGGCACGATACCTTTCAAATCACTGTTGTCCTCTTCACAGACCACCCACTGGCTGGAGTCCACCTCCCAGGTAGGACTCATGACCTCATGAATAATAAAAGAGATAATGTGCACTCAGAATTCAATATTGGTCCTGGTCCTGGAGAAAATTAGGCACTCTTTTTATTTACTTCCAGATCTCTCCCCAGTTACATTCTCCTTGCATTTTGTCAGTGCTCTCCATCACTCTCCTTAGACCTCCATGCTTCCTTGCCACTCAGCTGGAAGCTGAGCCAAGCTCAGAGAATACTGAGGGGCAATCATTGAACATTCCAGGTGTGCGAGCATTTGAGTGGATCTAAAGCATCTGGTGCGAACTGCGCGTCTCAGCAGAATCAGGTTCACCTGGGGTGCTTGTTGAAGTTATACATTTTTGGAGTGCCCCTTCCCCACCCACCATTGCATAACTACTAACTCTCTTGGAACAAAACAAAGAATCTGTCTTTTAACAAACTTCCCAAATGGCGTCGTGAACACTACCTTTGGAAAAACGTTATCAGAAGTGAAATGGTTAAGTTTTAACTACCTTCAGCTAGTCAGTGTATGTGCTCAAGGCTTGCGGTTGGAATTGGGAGAAGGAGATGTGCATAAAATGAGCCACCTGGCATTGGCTTTGCATCTTAGGAATCTGCAATAGCCTCATCAATATCCAGGAGCCTTCAAATTGCAGTTTTCTACTTAAAATAATTGTTTCTCTTATAACTCATATGAGTAGACGGCTCAGATGCCTTTCACTCCCAGCTGAGACATGAAGGAAAGCGTGTTCCTTGACAGAGATAAGATTTGGTGTGAAGATGTTTATGTTGATTTTTTAACGACTTGCTTTGATTTGGCATATACCTGCTTCAAATTTTCCTTTTCTTCAAATTGCTACAGTTTAAACTATTTGTGTTAAATACTCAACACACAAGGTTGTTTAAAGACAGCACTGGCTTCATTCCTTTAAAGAAATATGGAGGGGCTGGCCCCGTGGCCGAGTGGTTAAGTTCGCGCGCTCCGCTGCAGGCGGCCCAGTGTTTCGTTGGTTCGAATCCTTGGCGCGGACATGGCACTGCTCGTCAGACCACGCTGAGGCAGCGTCCCACATGCCACAACTAGAGGAACCCACAACGAAGAATACACAACTATGTACCGGGGGGCTTTGGGGAGAAAAAGGAAAAAATAAAGTCTTTAAAAAAAAAAAAAAAAGAAATATGGAGACAACCCACAAACCCACTGACTTTCCGAAGTCTATATCGGTAAAAGGAGTTTCTAATTGCTAGAATACGGTTAATTAAGTTAAATCATCTCAATGTTTTTAATAAACTTCACATATGCGAAAGCAAACGTGTATAAACCACAGAGCGCATGCTCTTTGCTAGTTTTGAGTTTGCAAGCCTGAGGCGCATATTATTCTGAAAGATCAGCTTCAGAAAATACTCACCAACACCCAAGTTAAATATAAGGTTGATAAAGTCTGATTTCAGAATGATCAACCGGAAAAGACTTTGGGGGGGGAAAATCTTCTTTTCATTTACAAAGATCAAGTTTGGGGAGGAGTGTTACAGCCATGTAAGTATAATCAGCGTTGACTAGGCAACTTTTTCTTATTTTTTTAAACCATCTTTCTCACGGATGTCCATAGGAGGAAGAATAATAAAATACTAGAAATTTTACTGTTCACTCAACATAAATGTATGTCATCTACCTGGTAGCAGCATAAGGTAGGGCTGCGGACTAGGAACTCTCCTTTATGTTTCCCTTGTTGACAAGGGAAATTTCTCTATTCTTGAGGTACAAACATTCATCATTTCTGCTCTCAGCACAACAAATAAAATGCTTCATCAAAAATTTGCAATATGGTTCCCAAAGAATAGTTTTTAGGGAAGCAATACCCAATTCTGTACTGATTACCTTCCATTCCCTTTCTCTCTGTATTACCGAGTACCCACAGACCACAGTGTGGTCGTCTCTGTTGGAAGACTTTTAACCACTGCTGTGGTGTCTTTAACACATAAAATTTTCCATCTTTTTACTTCTTAGTAAGCAGCCCTAAAATGATTCTTAAACTTAGCCTTAACATTTCTCCCACATGTCAAAGTCTTTGAAGGTGTGATAATATTCTCTTCTCTTTACTTTCTACATTATCTGGATTTACAACCCCTCCTACATTAAACCATTGTTCCTTTGTATTTTTTTTCCAGTTTTATTGAGAAGTAGTTGACATACATCTCTACTCCTATGTATTTTGTCTCCTCATCTCTTGTCAGTACTGCTAGAGGCGTGCATCTTTTTCTAGGTTTTCCCAAAGAGCAACTCTTGGTTGTGTTGAATTTCTCAGTTGTACTTTCATAATGTATTGTTGATTTCTTCTTCTATTTATATTATCTCTTTCCCTGTACATTCTTGGGGTTTATGCTAATGTTCTTTTTGTTTTTCATATGAACACTTAGATCAGGATTTTTGAGGAAGTTTGTTTTCAAATTTAAATTTTTAAGGATGTAATTCCCCGCGTGACCCAATTTTACTTCAACATAGAATTCTGATAGGAAGGATACCCATTATGATTTAGTTCTAATCATACTTTAGAATTCCAGTGATGATGTCGCCTGTAACCCATGAGGTGTTTATCTATGCAGGTTTCTGTTTTATTAAATATGCAAGAATTAATTACCTTCTTATTAATTTATAAATTCATGTCAATAAATGTCAACATAATACAAATTGAGAGGTGAAGAGAAAGTGTGCTCTCTATGAAACTGTATCTTTGATATTTCTTGAGTGTTTCTATGACCTAATTCATGATAAATTATTGTAATCGTCTGTAAGTGCTTAAGAAAACAAGTATATTTTAAAATGGTCAGTCTAGCACCACACATTCTTCTGGACATCTTTGTGCACCACTTCAAAGTCGTTGGGTCCTACCTCTTATGCTAATGGCTTTGGTAATCCACTCCATGCAGATTTTGACGAGTTCTCTGCAGGTACCTTAGACAGCACCTTTCCGAAGCTGCAGACTTCTGCCACCTCTCAGGGCAAACAGGATGTGTGAGGGCATCAAGGCGTACGGGGATCTAGGTTTGGCAAATGCGTGATGGAGACCCACTTCAGTGTCCCCCCTTTTCACCTTCCATCCCCGAATGGGCAGTTGTGAGACACAGTTCAACTGCCAGAGGGGATCTGCCCTCCACCTGTTTTTCTCAGCTTCTCACAAGCTCAAGCTTCTATACTGGCTTTATTTGACTCAGGACACCAGCTGCCTCAAAAGTCCAAGTGAAGAGAGGTGAGGAAGGAGGCAATGGTGGGACAAAAATAAAAGCAAATGTCTCTCTTGTGTCCTCTTGGTCTGATCTCCACGGACACTCACAGCTGCCCCAGGCTAACTCAGCCATCAACTTCACCCACCCTGCCAACACACCGGCTCAGACAGCCCTAGTCACACACCACCCGTGGGCTGGCTTTGTCTATTTTTTCCCCCTTGCCCTCTGCCTTCTTGACGGATTGATCTTGGGAGAGCCAGCAGCTTGAGGAGACCTGCATTTGTTCAGAATACTCACTGCTCTCTGAATGTCCAGTTCTCTTCTGCACCCTCGTATACTACATATGCAATTTATCTTGCTGTTGTGCCCACTCACCAAAGTCCCCCTTGAGGCAGCCAGAAAGCCCTCTCCTCCCTGCAGCAGCCAGGCTTATTCTGTTGCTATGTATGTCACACGGTGTATCTTTTCATGTGCTGTCTTCTGTTTTAGAACATAAGGGCAATTAAAACCTGCCATCAGAAAATGTACTCAACGGCTTTAGGATGAATGTTGAAATGACAGCGAGAAGAACCTCTTAAAGGTGAAATCAAAGAAAGCGCAGCGAAAGAAAACAAGGAGGTGCCCAAATGCTCCCAGTGCCAACCCATGGCAGTGATTTGGGGGAAAATTCCCACCCTGAACTGCAGGCACTTGATGGGCAGATTTTAGTTTGTCGTGAATAGACAGTCTGTAGCCCTTAAGATTAAAGTGACTACTCTACAGACTTGAGAAAACAAACTGTCCTGTGCATGACGTGCCCTTTTCACTTTCCAGGGACCACACAGATAATTAGCTGGCAGCATTATGAGGAACTTATATTGTTTTAACCTTTTCTTTTTGAACCCTTCCTTGACTTTTAAATATGCTGTTTCCTTTTTAAATCTAAAGCCAGAAAAAACATAACATTCCTTAGAGAAGAATAATAGAATCTGAACAGTGTAGAAGCACGTAATCCAAAAGAAATGGGTGATTGCCTCAGAAAAAGTCAAGAGTAAATTAATTTTAATATCTTTGTAATTCAAAAGAAGCCGAAGATTAGTGACCATAAAATCAATTCCAGATAGTTACTTGCAAGCATATAATATAAACCTATGTGTAAATTATTGTGATATTTCCTAGCCTACACTAGATCATTATTATTTGAGCAGTAATAAAACAAGAAGATAAGGTGTAGAAATGACTCAGATATAAGATTTTATATACGAATATGTTAGGTTTTCTAAAATTTTAAATTTGTCTTGCTTCTTCTTGGATTGTATCCTGCACCGTCAACCTCTGAAATTGGCCTCTAGATTCCAGAGTTGAACTCCCCAGATGTAAGGTTGCTGTTTAAAATACTGGATGGCCACTTTCACTGCATGACTAATTTATTGCTTTTCATTTTTCCTGCACTTAAATGATGTTTTAAAAATATACATATGCTGGATGATTTTTTAAAAAAACTTACCTGAATCTATTCATGCAAATGAATGTTCTGCACCATATTGGTTCCCCACGAAAGTTGAAAGCTCCTTCCATTGATCCTGTCAAGGTTCCAAAAATATAGACGTCTCCTCCGGGTAGTGCAACACGTTTTCATAACTTTGTCCTAGCCAGAGTCCTTGCATGTCATCTCATTGTGGCTGTGCAGTTACGTTATGAAAGGAAGATATTTGTCCTTACTTTGCTCCTTCAAACTCACTTAAACTATATCTCAGGTCTGACCCAATGTCTTCCTCCTGGAAAGCTGCAGAATCAAGATAGGATCATCGGTCTTCTAATCCATGATCTTCCCCAATATACCACCCAAAATGGACTTGAAAAGTCAAGAAAAGACTCCTGAGAGAGGCACCTCAGTGATGAGCTAGGAGAGAGTTTAGGTCTGTTGCTCCTGTGTTTAAACTTCAAGTTATCTGTCCTTCCAGCGCTGTTGGACCCGAGAGGCGCATTCTTCATCCTTTTCGCATGCAAGACACTCCACATCCCAATTCCACATTCTGAGAGTCTGTCTTGCCTCTGCCCATGTGTACCTTCCTTCCCCAAACCCATTTGTCTAAAACAAATACACTACACATTTATAGTGACTGTGCCAAGTGATGGGAAACCAAGCAGAAAAAAGACTAGGGTTTCTTCTTGAGCCAGCTCACAGGAGGTGAGGTATGAGATCATGTTGCAGGGTATTGTGGCATTCGCAGTAGATCAATCACACACGTGAGCTATGCAAGTTCAGCGGCAGTGACAATGTATGGACCATAGTCGCAGGACTCACTGGGGCTTGACAATTGGGATGGAATCCTAAATGAATGCAAGTCTGCTCCTAGACAAGAAGAGTTCCAGCAAGCAGCAAGTTGGATCCATCCCTGCTTGTATCCCTGGCCCTGCTGGCTGCATGGGGCATTGAGGCCAGCAAGTGGGCCTGATTCTGACTGCTTTCCTCAAATGCTCACGTAGAATAGGCTTTTCCCACGCACTCTGGCAAGAGCTGAGACCACAGGGCAGGGCTCCCCGTCCACACCACAGTGGACAAGTCCCATCCTTCTCACGATTTTCCTTCTCATTGTGGTTAATACGCAAGCAGCACAATACATGGTGGCCACTGGTCTAGGACTATGGACGTGAATGTCCCAGTCAACCAACAGCCAAAGTCTAGCCATCCCTGCATCAAAATACTTCCTGTTCATTAAAACAAAAAACACTTTATATGCCTGTTCATGGAGGCATACAACTCAACATTAAAAAAGAAAAACACACTTAGCCATTATTATTTGGGTTCTGTTTTTTTTCAGTAGGTGAGGTCCCATGGCTGACTTTATGACTGATAATACTCTAGACTGAGGGAAAACTGTCCACTATGCAATCAGTAAGAGACAGTTTGCTTAATTATACTCTTTTTTATTTGGGGAAAACTCAGGTAAAAGAGGGCCATCCTGTTCACAGGATTTGAAGATAATTAGAATGATGATGCTATTTGAAAATGTTTAAGATCATATACAATGTAAAAGGGCAAATGCCCAAGGAAAATTACACTAATGGGCCACTCAGAACATTCGTAGGGGATCTAACTTGCATTTCAGTGATATTATGCAAATATTTTCTGCTACTAGAATTAAAGGCATAAAACACTTCCTGCTATTCTGCCCCGAAACGCTCCATTTTCTTGGTTCCCAACCTTTGCTTTCCTGACCATCGTTAGATAGAGATGCACCAAATGTGAATAGCAAATAGACACGTGTTAAATGATCCGGTAAAATGGCCTAATAATGTAGTTGGACTCTTCTTAAATAGGTTTTACAGAAATAACATTTTTCACGATAGCCCAATGCTATAGAGGTGGTTTCAGTGATTGAAGAACTATCATTAAATGTAGAACTTTTGCTTTCTCTCTACGGTGCTGCTCTTTAGAAGGTGCCTGATTTTAAACCACGCAGAGGGACATCCAAAGGAGAACGAGACAGGGCAGCTGAAGGAAGTCCTGCTTCAACTCTGTGTTTTAAGCCGGGTCAAACAGCTTGATCACACACAAGTAGAGACTCAAAAGTTGTAGGGACCATTCAATACGGACCTGAGGCTGGTGCATGACATTCTGGACACGCTCTGAACTAAGAAAGGTGCCTAATCCCATCTACTTCTGGCAACAAGTCCCCATGAGGACACTCTGAAAACATTCTCCCTTGCCATTTGGGGTCACTCTGCCTTTCTATGAACACTTGATACTATTTGAGATGAATAATGCATTAAGAGTTTGTAAAAGCCTATCTTCTGTCCCATGTATTTACTCTAATCCCCCCAAATATTTTCCAAATATGCTATTTCTAATTTTTAAAAAAGTCAATAAACCCATATGCATTTAGTCGTCAAATGAAAACTAATATATTTTTATTTTAAAGGAAAACTCAGATTTCCATCCCTCTCTCAAGGAAAATTACTTTAGAAACTATGGGCCCTCAAGAAAAGATGCTAGCTTATTTTGTTTCAGAAAGATAAAGTAGGACTCTTCTTATTTTGATACTTCCTTCCTATTTTCCACCTCCCCTTTGGACAGAGAAAAGGAAGGGGAGGGAATTTTGAGGGTTGTGACTAAAGGATTATAACTCAACCTTAAACACTCAGATAGGAATTACCTAAATGTTTTAAACTTGAGGGAAAAAATGTGACATACTTATTTAGTAACTAGATATTTTCTAAGAAATAAGTAGATCGATCATAGCTTCTCAGGGATGTTTCAATTACTTGACTCTTTCAGTAAAAATGTTTTCAGCTTTCTGATTAATTGCCTGACTTCTGCAATTGTCTGGCCACCACCACCTACATCAGTTGCAACAGATGGCTGACGCTTTGACAGGCAAAGTGATTGGAGTCCTGGCAAAGCTTAAAGGAAGCCATGTCAATGTGAAATTAAAAAAAAAATAAGGAAATTAAAAGGGATCGTTTGGCGATAATGTAAGGGCAAAGTGATGTTGAATTGCTATTTTGCCATACATAATGTAAAGGCTCACGCTTTTCATCAGTGTGGGCAATGGCAACCTAATATATATTCAGAGGGAAATAGGTGTTTGAGGTCAAAAAAAGTTTGGGAAACCTTTTGCTTCTAACTCATCTTCTTGGAGATTGTCCAATTAAAACTCTGAAGTTCAGAGAGGGAGACAAACAAATTTTTTAAGCTTTTTTAAGCCAATATTTCTTATGGTACAACCACAGTACACTTGGAGAAACCCCCCTTATGCAACCACTTCATTCTCCGACCTGTAGACTTCAGCGGTTAGGAGAGCCTTTACGTGACATCATAAAGCATACAGCACCACCACGCCACAGCTCAAAATTCTCACATTTAACCTGAGAAATCTCTGACAGTCACAGGAACTAAACCTCTTTCTTTGGCATTTTATTTTGTTTTGAATCTGTGGTGGTGGCATTTGTTTTGGGTCATGCTATTTCCCTGAGCAACCACCCATTAAGTGGCTTTGGCAAAGCCACTAACTCTATTCACTCTGTATTTGTAGAGAATGGAGATAAGATGATGAGTTTTAAGACTTAACTGCATGTTTGTCTTATTTGCTCAGCCTTATTGAGGTATAATTGACTTTCAGTTATAAGGTAAATAAATTCTGAGGATCTCATATACAGCCTGTGTCTATAGTGAATAATGCTGTGTTTCACACCAGAAATTCAAGATGTTTGGTTTATAAACTTCAAGATGCTTCCTTCATTGCACCCAAGTGTTAAATGTGACCCTGTGGAGACAAGTATCTGGGCCAATAAATGCATCTTCTCTCAATTAGTCCCTGAATGCAATCCCCGCCTCCTCCCCCCCAGCCCAGGCAGATGGAAGAATCATGGAAGGTAGAGTTGATTTACAGGTGGACTGGGACAACTGTGTCCATTTCTCTGGTCTTGGGATAAGATAAGTGCAGTGTGCAGTGAAATTTATGACCTGTTATTCAAGTCCACGATGCCTATGGTGATCCCTAGGGTCAGATTCTTTACCGATGGTGTGTGGCCGGCTGGTCTCATCAGTTAGGTAACTTGGCTTGATTGCTAGGCGACATTCGAAGCTTGCTGAGAACTTCTGCTGTGCACTCCTGCAAAGAAGAAATCAAGATGCCCCTTCAGATGCTGATGGTGCAATTCTGAGACAGAGCGCAGTGCATGTAAGAGTAAAAATGCAGAGAGCTCAGGCCAGGGATGTCTCTTGGACCCTTGGGGTTTGTTGCTCCCTCTGCATATCTCTGAGTCTCTGTCTTCCTCCCTCTCTCTCTCTATCTCTCTGCATCTCTCTGCTCTCTATCTTTCTGGTTCTGTTTCTCACTCTCCTTTCTCTGTCTCTCTTCCTCTCCCCCCACTTTCTGTCTCTCTCCTCTCTTTCTCTCCCTCCCTTTCCCTCTCTCTCACCTTGGACTTTGCCTTTGCCTTTCTGTGAAATCTCTATATGTGCAAGCTCCATGGAGCCTGGTGAGTCCTTTCGAATGCCTAACCTTGGGAAATCTTTGCAAACATATAGACATTCTCTGAAATTTTTGTCATATTGTAAAACTCTCATGCACAGTTTCTGTTCTGAAAAGGAAAACAAATAAAAAAAGAAACATCTAAAAGTGAATAGTTTTAGGGTCAAAGGTTCTTCCTGAGGCTTGTGTTAACTTGTTTAACGTCTCCAATTGGTCAGTGTAAGTTCCAGCATGTTAGCAGAATGCTGGCTCCTTCAATATTGTCCATACTGAGGACAAAAAAGCAATTTTACTAGGTGAAAAAGAGTAATATTACAGTTTAGATAAAACATTAGATTGGGGGCCGGCCCGGTGGTGCAGCGGTTAAGTGCGCACGTTCCACTTCGGCAGCCCAGGGTTCACCAGTTTGGATCCCGGGTGTGCACATGGCACTGCTTGGCACGCCATGATGTGGTAGGCATCCCACATATAAAGTAGAGGAAGATGGGCACGGATGTTAGCTCAGGGCCAGTCTTCCTCAGCAAAAAGAGGAGGATTGGCAGCAGTTAGCTCAGGGCTAATCTTCCTCAAAAAATAGAAAACAAAAAGCATTAGATTGGTCTTAAGTAGACTAGTTGTACTTTTGCTATATGGCACACCATGAGATCTAGTTCATATTACCTTAATATTATTCACCTTGACAGTCAAAATAAAGTCATGTGTTCTGAGTTCAATTCTATTGACACCTTTAACCCAATCACGAGCAGCTAAGATGAATTAGTTCAACTCTTCTCTTACATTCAGTCTCTGCCACAATTAATTCCTACCAATGTCTTTACTTCTCACACTCCCAAGAAGGTTCAAGCTCTAAAATGCAGAGGTTGTATGGCATGTTAAGAGATTAATGAAAGAGCCATATATTGTCGACACAAATAACCCATAACCAATCTATAAATCTACATTTGTGCGAGTTTATTATGAGCCAGATCTGAGGACCATACGGCCTGGGAGAGTCCTTTCACAAAGGAATGGAGCACTCCAAAGAAGTTGGGCTGTAAAGAGTGGTTACATAGCGTCAAAGAGCATGTATCACATATGATTGGAAGGTCCCTTGTATAACAGTCACGAGATTGCCTAGCTGGCACAGTGATTCACACAGCAATTGATGAACACAGCAGGCAGCAGACCTGTGGTCTTGAGCTGGGTGGTCATAGTAGGTCAGCAATCAATTCTTAGCCTAGGGAGAGATGCTTATCCTTAAGGAAATGCCAATGTGGGGGAAGTGACATCTTTCTTTATCTTAAAGGTCATTTTTCTTGTCTTTGGGACATAGTAAATACTTAAAGCAGATATACGATGCGTGCTCAATGGTCACATCAGGCCCTTTTGGAAAAACAAAGTCACGCTGAATGAGTTTTACACCAAACAGCTTCCTCATCTACTCCAATATATCCTATTGCTTGCCATTTATTTATCAGTATCCATAACCTTCTCCTTTCAAATCCTGTCTGAAGACTACTATGTTCCTCATTCATGGCTCTTCATAAAGGTGGCCAACATCTTGCACCATTCCAAGCCGGGACTAGGAGGAGTTACCCAGCCCATTACCCAGAATATGAAAACACATATTCATCCTTTCTCAGTAAGGATTCTACACCGAATTCCAATGTGTGGGGTTTTTTTCCCACCACCAAACAATTCTACGACACCAGCTGGGTGTCCTACAGTTCAATTCAATCCTGAATTATTTACCTGGAGATAGCATCAAATCCCACAGGTTAGGGGCTTAGTCCCACAAGACTGCTCCCACTTCAGACGTCAATCACCACAAGTGCAGGTTGTCATCTGTACTTCTGACAAACCAGCTATGAATCAGAGTTCCCACATCACCCCCTCCTTGGGTTCAATTAATTTACTGGAGCTGCTCACAGAACTTAGGAAACATTTTACTTACGACATTACCGGTTTACTATAAAGGGACACAACTCAGGAACTGCCAGAGGGAAAAGATGCATAGGGTAAGGCGTGGAGAGAGGGCGCAGAGCTTCCAGGCCCTCTCCAGGCGCCACTCTCCCCAAATCTTTGTGTGCTCATCAGGCCATCCTTTTGAGTTTTCATGGAGGCTCCATTACATAGGCATGATTGATCAAATCATTAGCCATTGACATTTGAACTCAATCTCCAGCCTCTCTCCTCTCCCTGGAGGTGGGAGGGGACAGACAATGAAAGTTCCAACCTTCTAATCACATGGTTGGTTCCCCTGGAAACCAGCTCCCATGCTTAGGTGCATTCCAAAAGTCACCTCATTAACTTCACGACAAACACCTGTATTGCTCTCACCACTTAGGAAATGCTAAGGTTTTTAGGAGCTCTGTGCCAGAAACCAGGATGAAGACCAAATATATATTTCTTATTACAAATCACAATATCATACTCAGCTATTTCAGACTGCTTCATCACCCTGGCTCACTGTGTTCTTCATGTTTGAAGGATTTGTATGATATTCCTCTGCTCTGTTAATATAAAATTCTCTGCACCCCAAGGTCAAACCTGTTTCCTTTAATACTGGAGCAAAGCTCTTATTCAGGGTCCTTTGAAGTCTGATATTTATCAGGCCTCTGATAGCTTTTTGTCATGCCTGAAATTTCAAGTAAAACTCCTCCAGATGTTGTATTTTAAGAACAAAGATAAAGAGTCTTTGGATTTGTTTAGGAATGAAATTCTGTGGTGCAAAAATCCTGCTATCATGAACAATCATGCGTTTCACTGGCTTTTTGCTCTGCAGTAGTAATTTATGCTTGTTACATAAAAGGCAAAAATAAAAACAGTCTAAAATTATTTAATACATAAGTTTAATTTTAATCTTTTTAAAAAAATTATAAGTATTAGAAATGTAAAATTAAATGTAGAAAACAATGCCAGGTAGCCAAGCACCCTCTATACAAACTTCAAAGATAACTCTATTTTTCTCTATTCAGTTCTAAAAGTCTCTTCATTATCAGAAACAAGTCTCTTCATTATCAGAAACAAACTGTTAAAGATGTGAACAGAATCATTTAAAATTTATTGAAAAAATTTTATGGCCCAGAATATAATCTAAATATTCTAAGTGTTTGTGTTCTCTTGAAAAGGATGAGTATTTGGCTATTCTTGGGGGGATTGTTTTATAAACAACAATTAAGGGAAGTTGGTTAATAGTGTTGAACAAATCTCTGAGATCCTTACTAATTTTACTCTCTTTTTTCTATCAATTGTTGAGAGAGTGGTGTTTAAATCTCCCACTTAAATTGTGAATTTCTCTGGTCGTCCTTGTATATCAATTAGTTTTTGATTTTTGCATTTTTGAGGCTCTGTTATTAGGTGCATAAGTGTTTAGAATTCTGCATCCTCTTAACGAATTGGCCTTTTTATTGTGAAGAAATAACTCTTATCACTGGTAATATTCTTTGCTGTGAAACATCCCTTATGTGATAGGAATAGCATCACAGCAAATTTTATTTGATTATGGTTAGCATGTTATAATTTTTTTCTATCACGCTACTTTTAACTTCCTATGTCTTTATGTTTAAAGCACGTTTTACAAGAAACATATAGTTGGCAGCATGTCATAGGGTTGAGTCTTGCCTTTTTTCCAACTTGACAAATACAGCTTTTAATTGGAGTTTTAGACCATCTACATTTAAGGTTATCATTGATATGATGAGGTTTAAAATAGCATCTGCTATTTGTTTTCTATTTATTTGTCTCATTTGTTTTTTGTTCTCTTTTTTCTCTTTGACTTTTTTGTATTAATTGAATTTTCTTCATGATTTCATTTTATTTCCTTAGTAAGTTTGTTAGCTACAAATCTTTATTTTTTTATTTTGGTGGTTGCCTTAGGGTTCATAGTATGTATTATTAACTTATCACAATCTGCATTCAAGTGGCATTACATTTCACATAGAATATAAGAATATTTCCAGAATACACTTGCATTTCTCTCTTCCCTAATTTTGTGCTAATGTTGTCATCCATTTTATGTTTATTTATGTTATAATTCTCACACCAGATCATATTTGCTTAAAGAATCAATTATTTTAAAGATATTTAAACAAGAAAAATATTCACTCATGTAGTTATAATTTCCATGTTGCAATCTTATTTGTTTACACAATTGATTATCTTTAAAGAGATTTAAATAATAAGAAAAAAACTTTACACATTATTGATGTAGTACAATTTCCGATTTCCTTCACTCTGTTGTATAGATCCATATTTCCATAATCACACTTGATACTATTTGCCTTCCACTAAAGTGATGCTCTTAATATTTCTTGCAGTGTAGTATGTGCTAACGAATTCTTTCTGCTTTCATATGTTTGCAAATGTTTATATCTTTTTTAATTTTAAAATATATTTTTGCTTGTTATATGATTCTTGATGGACTTTTTTTGCACTTCACACGTTAAGGATGTTAGGCCACTTTTTTCTTGCTTGCAGTGTTTCTCACAAGAAATCTGCATCCATCCTTCTCTTTGCCCATGCTATGTAAACTGTCTTTTATCTATGGATCCTTTAAACTTTTCTCTCCATCACTACCTTTCAACAATTTGATGATGGAGTGCCATGCATTTCTCCTAAGTATTGCTTTAGCATGATCTTACAGATATGATAAGTTGGAGCTTAACTCGTAGTTTTTGTGCTTGGGGTTGACTGAGCTTCTTGGAGCTCGGTACTATAAATTTACACCAAATATGGAAAATGATTTTATGGAAAATGATTTGTCACTATTTCTTCAAATATTATTTCTGTAACCTCCTTTATCAGGAAATTCGGTTACATGTATGTTAAGGTGCTTAAAGTTTTCCAATAGCTCACAGAAGTTCCATTCATTTTTAAAAATCTCTTTTCTCTGAGTTTTATTTTGTGGAGCTTTTATTGCCACGTCTTTAAGTTCACCAGTCATTTTTTCTGCAAAGCCTAAACTACCATTAATTCCACTCAATGAATTTGTCATCTCACATGTTGTAGTTCTCATATCTAGATTTTGGTTTGGGTCTTTTATATCTCTTTCACATCTCTAACTTTGTGAACATATGAAATACATTTATATTAACTACTTAATGTCACTTTCTACATATTCTACCTTCTGTGTCATTCACGAGTTGATTTATTTATTTTTTTTCTGCCTTATCAGTTACGTGTTCTAAATGCTTCCCATGCCTGGAAATTTTTGTTTGGATTCTAGACATTGTAAAATTGACCCTGTTGGGTGTTCAATATTTTGTATCGTGTAAGTATTTATTGAGCTTACTTTTAAGATGCATGTAAGTGATCAAATGGGCACAGAATGCTTACCACATTAGACCATATCCTGGGCATAAAAATAATTCAATAAATTTTTAAAAATCCAACTGATACAACATATGTTTTCTGACCACAGTGACATTAAATTATAATGAATAATTGAAAGATGTTTAGAAAACCCACAAATATTAGAAACTAAATAACACACTTCAAAACTATCAATGAGTCAAAGAAGAAATCAAAAGGGAAATCAGAAAGTATTTTGAACAAAATTAAAGTACAATTTGTCAGATGTGTAGGATGGCACTAAAGCAGGACTTAAATTTGTAGTTTTAAATGAGTATATTGAAAAAGAATGATGGTCTTAAATCCATGAACCCAGCTTCCACTTTAAGAAACTGAAAAAAGAGCAAGTCAAATCCAAAGTAAGTAGAAAAAATCAAATAATGGAAGAGAATTGAAAGGAAATAGGCTAGCCAAATTAATAATAGAAAAATTGGAATAAAGAATATATTAAAATGATGATAATCTTCCGTAATAGAGAAGTACTAGTTCAAACAATAATAAAATAACATTTAATACCACTGAATTTGTAAATACATATGTAAGATTGCCAAACTCAATGTTTTCTCTATTTCTGCCACACTGTGACTTTTTATGGTAGAATGTCACTCTACTTCCCCCAAATCTCTGTGTCTGCATGAAACCTCAACTCAACATATCCATCGTTATATCCATGGTTTCTTTATTGGTTAAAATCTTACCAAATTTTCCTAGAATGGACATACACTCAATATAAAGAATTAATACAAATACAAATCATCCTTAGGTTATAGTCTATTAGCAGTGGAGGTATCTGGCATTTTAGGGTATGAACAAAAGTTCATGTAGTCATTTTTATTTTTTTTAAGATTGGCACCTGTGCTAACATCTGTTGCCAATCTTTTTTTTTTCCTTCTCCCCAAAGCCCCCTGGTACATAGTTGTATATTCTACTCGTGAGTGCCTCTGGTTGTGCCATGTGGAATGCCACCTCAACATGACCTGTTGAACAGTGCCACGTCCACGCCCAGGATCTGAACCAGCGAAACCCTGGGCCTCGGATGCCAAGTGCATGAACTTAACCACTCCGCCATGGGGCCGGCCCCTAGTCATTTTGACTATAGATCTAAGATCTACATGGAATTGCAAATTCTTCATTGAATTATGTGCATATTTATGAGTTTGTGTGTATAAATATGTTAATATATAATACATACGTGAATACTGATGAGGATTTTTAGGCTGGTTAATTTTAAAACGGTTTATGATGAGGATTTTTAGGCTGGTTAATTTTAAAACTACAGATGAGAAGCAGGCTCCGAGGAGTGGAATTTGCTTGTCCCTTTGTTGGGAAACATTTACATTTCTAAGGGAAACCTCTATCTGTGAAGATGCCTCCCTCTCTGTGCCAGGGAGAAAGGGGATGGCCTTATCTCTAGAAAGTCTTAATCAATGCCAGAGGCGAGAACTTAAGTTGTTTACTGTCTGGCAACCTCATGTAACGCGCTCCCCCCGCCCCCCAAATCCTCTTTTGTCTTTGGCTGAGGATAATATTTGAGCGATGACTTCTGCCATTTACTCAATCCGGTTTGATTCTTATCTAAAAGTTGTGGGACCACCAAATGGCCAGACCCTACAGGCACTGATACCATTTTAACTTTTTTACATATTCTTTCCTTTGTCTTGTAAAGAGATAACTCACATACCTATGCCTTAAATTTAGCCTTACTCTCCACCCAACTTTGCAGCAGAAGCGGCAGCAGCTACAGCAACATGCCGGCAGCAGCTCTGCCTGCCCGTGGGCCCTGTCCCCACGCAGAAGCTCTGACTGCCCATGGGTCCCGTCCCCATGCTATTCTATACTATTCTCCAAATAAAAGAGCACTACTGCCAGATCTTAACAGTCTAAGAAATCTTTCTTTCGACTCCTCGGCTCACCGACCCCGCATCAAATACCTCTATATGTGAGTATTTATAGCATATATAGTTCAATATGTGTAAATTATATCTATATACAATATATGTGTAATCATGTAAATATGTGATATATATGTGTGTATCTCTATATGCCCGTGTATATCTATAAAACGAAAATTCCAGAGTTGAATGGCAGTGCAACACACCTTGATGTGTAACATTTGCAGTTAAAAAAAATTACCCAAGGAAATAAATTCTAGGTAATTGAAGTGAAAATGAGAACTGAATAAACATGCAGAAGATGACCTCAATGATGTAAAATTATCTCTGCCGAGTAAGTTCACAGAATCCTCACCTAATTAGAGAAGTAGTTTTAAATGTTAAAAAAGCATATAAATGCATTGAGTGCTCTTGTTTCTTTCTCATATCCTAAATTTATATTGCGTTTCAGAACCTTCCTATTTGTTTTGCATTTTTATGTTTCCTTCTTTCATTTCCAGTTCTAAATGAATGTCCCGTTTTTACCTGGTTAACTCATTATTAATGGCTTAGCATGTTTGTTAGCGCACGGAATTACGCATGCCAGAGGGCACCTGTGGGGACATTTTAACATTAAACCAAGGTTACAGTTATCAATGTGATATCACTTAGCTTATGGTTTCCCAAATGAGGCTTCATGAATAAAATCAGAAAAGCCAAACAATTTCCTTTAATACACATTTTATTTCAAAGCCTTGAATAGATCTATGCCATAAAAACGCAGATAGCGTCGTCAATTATGCTTCTCATTGTTTTCACCTGAATGACCAAGGGCAGAAATGCAGTCCTATTTCCCCGACTTTCTCACATCATTTTGAAGCTTCCTGATAATTCTGGGGAGTGCAAGAGCATCCCCTGCAGGAAGGTTCAGGCTAAGCTTAATTTAACGATTTCATAGTATCTCTTTCATCTGCTAATTTGTATTCACTTATCATGCTAACAGTGATTGTGTCCAGAGAATTAGAAAGAGAGGGCTGCTGCAGTGGCGTGTGAATTACATCCATGTGCTAAGCTCCTAAAAGGATTCTGCAATTTTGTCAAAGGACTTGCAAGCACTTGCTGAAACGTATACTGGGCTTTCTTCCTATTTTTTGTGTTTTGTTTATACCATGTGCTTAAAAACATGTCTTTCTCTTTAGAATTGTAAAATTTAACCCCATAAATGTACTTACTTGTTTTTTAAAAAAAGAGCTTCAGGGAGAAGCGCATTTCCCTTTTTAATTCATTGCAAGATTTGAATGCAGTCTTTCCGGGAAGCAGGAAGAATCGAAGAGCAAAATGCTGAGTTCTAAAACTCCATGTAGTGCGTTTGTGCTTGAGTGTGTATGTGAGTGTGCGTTTGTGTGTATGAGTTTGTGCATGCACCTGAGTGAGAGTGTGTGTCATCTTTCCCCAGACACATGATTTGCTTTTACGTGGAGCATTAAAGAATAAATCAGCCGGTATATTCGTTTCCTAGAGCTGCCCTAATAAACTATTACAGACGGGGCAGCTTAAACAACAGACATTTATTTCTCACAGTTCTGGAGGCTGGACGTCCGAGATCCAGGTGTAGGCAGGGCTGGCTCCTCCTGAGGCCTCTCTCCTTGGAGTTAGACACCGTCTTCTCTTTGTGTCCTCACATGGCCGTCCCTCTGTGCGTGTCTGTGTCCTCATGTCCTCTTATTTTAAGTACACCAGTCAGATTGCATTAGGGTCCATCCTAATGACCTCATTTTACCTTAATTATCTCCTTAAAGACCCTATCTGCAAATACAGTCACATTCTGAGGCACTAGGGGTTAGAACTGCAGCATAAGAATTTTCTGGAAGGTGGCATCGAGGGGCGTCGTGGTACAATGCAACCCATAACAGTAGGATTTAAGGAAAGACTAGATTGCACCCTTAGGCTGTGCTGACTTAGGCAAATCAAAGTGATCTTTAAGCAAATATTTTTATGAGTTACCAGAGAGATCACCCTCGTTGTAAACCTGAGCCTTGCATAAAGCTCTTTAGCAAATATGAGCCAAAAATGAAAAACAAACAAACAAAAACTCAGGCCCCTTTCCTTTCCTGGCAAATTTGATCATCTACATAACTATAGCGATTTCATTTCCCACCCCTCATCTACCTGACCTCTCCTGAAAGGCACAGCAGTCTAAAGGGTCCCTGAGCTAGAATTGTTGTCTGGCTATTTGCAATGTTTATTTTGCACAGGTGGCAAACCTATGTGATAATTATGATGAGCGCTAAACACTAAACATGAGAATATTTTCAGAAAAAGTCCATTGTTGTTTATGTGTCATGGCATCTGAATAATTCTTGGAGACTAAAAGTCTGAAGGAGGGGGGCCGGGGGAGTCGACAGGTATCATAAATTCAAGTTGACACATCATGAAATAAGTGTATAAGCATATTGTATAGATTTATGGTGATAACCCAGCTGAATAACTAAAATGATAAATAGTTAAACTTTGGATCGCCAGCGAACAAGGGGCTAGAAATATTCGCTTTTATTTTATAGCCTCTCTGTCTCTGTCCATTTCTCTCTCCCTCTTCTTTATTTTATTATTATTTTTTTTTAACCAGATGTGGATATAGGGTAAGGGGATTCCCCTTTGCGAGGTCTGTACTATTGAGATGTATAGAATAGCCAAAATTATAATAACACAAAATATTCTCTAATTCTTACTCAAACATCTCTCTCAGCTCAACCCTGTCGGTGTCTGTCAGTCTTTAGACGACATCCTATCTTGCAGACATTTGACAATTCAATGTAAATGCAGTACGAATCCTTGCAAAATGAAATCGCAGGTCTGCTAAAAGATGTGACATTTCATGAAGCCACATGAAATTAGTATTTACAACCAAATTGAAACACACTGACACCCATAGACCTGGTTGTCAACAGCTGAAGAAACTTTTTAGAAATTTAGTATTATTTTTCAAGTGAAGGTCCCAATTAGACTCTGTCCTTGCTATTGACTCGGAAATTTCAGTCCTTGTTTAAAGTCAACCAACATTCACTTTGTGGGCTTTTTTTGGTGTTCACTATTCTTAGACAACGTGGACCTTCTAAAGTCCTTTTTTTTTTTTTTTTGTCATTTTAATTGAATTAAGGATAAAAAGTACTTGAGTGTGGCTCAGGTGCCTTAGTCACCCAAGAACCTTTCCAGGCTGAGAGGAGCAGTTGATGTCCCCAAAGAGACCTAGCTTGTGAGTCACAAGGATGGATGGAACCAGAGCTGCCTCTTCTCTCTCTGTCGTATTCTATTTTTCCACTAGTTCTCCCAAAGTTTGCTCACAGCCGAATGTGGCTCATCCCACTGTTAGAACTGGCCGCACCGTCTGCTGTGTTTTCACACATCACTGTCTGAGAAAATCAATCCATTCACTGACTGTTGCTCTTGTGTGTCATTCCTGGTATCTCATTTTCCTTTCAGAATGCCACAGTGGCTTTCTTCTGGCTTGTCATTAAATGATCATAATAATCACAGGCTTGAAGTTCTCCTACAGATGAGATTCTGTTATGCAGCTACTGTCATTTGCTAACTCCTTTGTACCTTGAGCTCGGACAATCGATGCTGTCCTGCCCTGGAGAGAACCTAGGCCTATTTGCAAAATCCCATCTTAATATCATGCTTCCCTGTATGTCTGTAGGTACGTCTTTCCTCCTTTCTTTGGGGGCACCATAATGACGGCAGACAAGAAAGCAAGATTTCCATCTTGGCTCAGGTTTACAACGAGGGTGATCTCTCTGGTAACTCATAAAAATGCCTCTCTTGTTCTTTATTACCTCCCCCCCTTCCTCTCTCCCTCCCTGCCTTTCTCCCCTCCCATCTTCCCTCCTTACCATCCTTACTTTCTTCTTATTGAGAACCTTTACACACACCTCCCTCACCTATAGAATGAGTGTAATATACATTATCCTCACCTCATTGGATTGTGTGGAGGTCAAAATGGGAAAATGCCCTAACTGCTTCTTTCAAACTTACTTTGAAGGTAAGAGGCAAATATAAATAAAGAGTTTATCCCAAAGCCTGACAGAGTAAACACTTAGACAAAGAACATTATTAGTCAATCAATGTGACAGATGCAGATAACATCAAAGACTGCAGGCAGAGGGTGGTACAACATCAAAAGACCTCCATTCTAGGAGACCCACGATGCATAAGCTTGCAGAATGATGCTTACCAAAGACGAACTCATTCAACAGATGTCCTGCCCTTAGCATGGGTTTGCAAACACACTTCTCCTTCTTATACATTTCTTCAGAATTGTCGATTTCCTGGTAAAATTTGTATCCTAATTTCCCTCTGTCTCAATGGATAGAATGTTTTATGGGGAAGTGTTTTATTTACTGTTAATCTGGATGTCCTCCCTTATCCTGCTTTTTTTATCCATCTTTTGGATTTAGCCAATCCAGCTATCCCATTCTCAGGACATCATGGTCCCTGACAGTATAGAATCTGGAGCAGTTATAATTTTTTATGTTTTTCTTTACCACGTTAAGAGTAAAGTGTTAACACTTTAAGAGTTACCCTTAACACTGTGTTAAGAGCAACTCTAAATACTATATTTATTCTGGAGAACTTATAATAAGTAAATGATAAAACTAGTCTGTGCAAATTGAATGTGGCTTAAAGAAAATGTGTGTAGGGGAGGAGGACATTTCCTCTCCCCAAATGGGGGTTCATCTGGCCGGAGAACGAATTAAATTCACATGAGACAGAATAGCAAGAGAAAATTAAACAAAGCTTTATGAGGAACCATGGCCCGGGGCCTTTCTTCCCGAAGGAAGAAAGGGCACCGAAGAAGTGGGGTGCACACAGTTGTTATATACCCCCAAACAGGGTGTTTCACATGTGATTGAAATGTCCCTTTTACAACAGTCATGAGGCCGCTCTGTCAGCACAGCCCTTGATGGAAACGGCAGATAGGTCTGCTGTCTCAGTGAGCGCCGCAGGGTGGCAGGTGTGTTGCCTCGGGCTGGGGGGTCACAGATGAGCGCCGCAATGGGTTCCCAGCCCAAAGAAAGATGCTTAATCTTTAAGGAGACACCAACGTTGGGAGGGGGAGGGAAGTCAGTTATAGGAGGTTACCAGAGAAGCACAATAAAATGCAGATTTTAAGTCCTTGCCTTTGGTATTGATTAAGAGTTTTTAGAGAGAAGGTCATCGCCTCTCTTCTTCCTGGTACAGAGAGGGAGGCACCTTTTACAGATAGAGATTTACCTTACAAACGTAAATGTGTCCTAACAAAGGGCAAGTTCCATTCCTCAGAGCCTCCTTGCCTGTCCCAGTTTATCAAAAGCAATGAGCCTCAAATAATCCTGATGCCAAAGAGACATATCTTGGGGTGGCCAATTTCAGGTCCCCACATGTGTAACTAGAGTTCCACTGATGGATTCTCCCTATATGGTAACGATGGGACCCAGCAGGGAGGTGATGAACAGTAATTAATCTGACTCTCCTCCAAGGGGAAAAGAAAAGTTGCTTTGGGGGAGGCCTTTGACAGAGCACACTTGTAAAATTCAAGAAGATACAATTACAGGTTTCTGCTCTCAGAGTAGCTAACCCTCCCCTGGAAGAGGCTGACATATACTTAGATGTCTCCTGGGGCTGTGGGCATATTATCTTATAGGAAAGTCAATGATTAATTATCGCGGTGCTCAGTGAATCATTGAAGCGCAGCTTGCGGCTGAGTTGATTGAAAGCCCATGTCCAATGCAATTACCAGCTTGTCCATCAGATTTCTCAAAATAGAACACGGAGACTCACATGGGGCTGGTTAAAATATTTATGTTTGCATTAATTGTGATTCCCAACATTTAAAACATGCATCCACAGAGAAATGAGTTTTAACATTTCCTCCAAAATTCCATGATGACATTAAAATAAAAAATATTTTTAGTATTTGTAGAATCATAAAATACAAATGAAAATTAAACATCAGCTTTATATTTAAATCACATTCAGTCAAAATGTGTAATAGATGCATCTAATGAAAAAAATTTAAAGAAGTTCTATGTGTAATTGGAAAGCTAATATACAAATAAAGACATGAATTCAAGCAGTTCTACAAGGGTAAACAAATACAGCGTAATATGAGAAAGCTAAAACATATGAGACACAAACATAGTTGCAACTGGTTGAATTTGGAGAATTTTAAATAATTGTACAAGTCAGACAAAAATAGTAAGTATACCATCCTTTGATTCTACACGTGTCCAAGTGAAAAGTCAACGTAATAATGTACAGTAGCAGGAAAACAAAGGACATATGAGATGAACTTACACAGACACACGCACACATACTAAACATTATAGCATTTTTATTCAAAATAGCTCTCTATTTAGACAACTTTCTTTCTTTCTTTTTTTTAGACAATTTTCTTCTTGCTATAACACTTCTAATCCATAGACTGTGAGGAATTATTAAACAGAGCCAAACTTCTCAAATTTCCAACCAACTAGAGAATTACACAATCTGAAGACCTTCTTCATATCAAACTGTCCCTCACTTAATGGTTTTAATCCATGTAGCTCGCCCACATTTTAAAATTTGAACTCATTGCATGGAAATGAAATAATTCTTGATTTATGACATACTCTCGTTTTTGGTCATGAATTGTTTCTTTTATCTTTCCTTCCTTCCCTTTCTTTCTCTTTCTTCCTTTCTTTGCTCATCCCTTCCTTATCTCCCTTTGATGTGGATTAAGGCTGCGCCAGCTAGAGAAGCCCAAGGTGACCTGGCCTACATGCCAAACTATACGACCCAGTGGACTTTTTTTATGGTATATTGAATTAGGACCGCCCCAGGGAGAGAAGCCCAGGGCATCCTCACCTACATGCCGATCTATATGGCCAGATTCGTATCTAAAGTTATATGACCGCACAATAACCAGACCCCATCTGCACTGAAATCATTTAATGACTTTTTACATCATCTTTTCTTTTCTCCAGTAATCCATATTATAATACCTTCCATCATTGGATAAATTTAACTGGGAAGACAAAAAATAAATTGTCCACCAGGAGATTTTACTATCCTTAATTCCCTCTTCATAACTTCCGTCAGAGAGGGCTATGTCTTCTCTTTTGCGCAGAATATGAGACAAGCTATGTAAAACATGAATTAAATAGATAGGGTCCACAAATGCACCAGTGTTGTTCTAGGAAAGGAACATGGAAAAATGTACTTTTTTCTTCATAAGGGTCACTTTAGAGATTTTCCATAGGACATGTATTACTTTAATTAATGGAAAAATATAAGCTTTATCTTAAAAATCATTCCCTTTGCTCCTAGGATGCATAAAATATTGCCCCTGCAGTAGGTGTGGCCTATAAGGCTAAAGGGAAGCTGGGTACATATTTTTGCACAACATAAGCCCCGAATTTCCCTATTGCAAATGCAATTCCAAGAAGCAAGCCCTTTGGGAGTTCAGCAGTTGAGGACATGTAATAGAGAGACTATGACAGTTGACGTGTCTTCCTTTACTCTCAATTCAATTACAAGCCCATTGAACACGACTAGATAGTGAATATTTGCTAATTAAACCTACTCTGATTTTTTAGATTAGAATTTTAGCTGTTGAGGTTGGTGAGCAGGACTTGCTAATATTTCTATCCTGGAGACCTACCACCTAGAAGGCACTTGAAAGTTGTTAGCTAATAATAAATAGCAAATAATAAACAGCAAAGACACAATGACTTGAGTTGGTAGCATTTAAATCCCTGATAAAATGTTGTTATCAATCACTGAGTGCCTATAATATTGGAGACACGGTGTTAAGGCTGTCCCATTTATTAGTTCAGTAAATCATTACAAGGACATACTGAAGTGACTCTTCTTATGCCCATTTTACTTATGAGAGAAAGAAAATCCAGAGAACACAAGGCGCCTTGCCTAGGATAGTGAATAATGGAGCCATGATTAGGATGGAGGCTCCCAAGTGCTTGCATTTGATCATAAGAGAAGACCAATCCTTAGGAGGTATGACTAAGTGCCCTTCTGGACATGCAAATCCTTCCTTTCATCTTCTTAGCCCCTGGCCCTCTTTTCTTTATGACTAAGGGGTGGTCAGAAAGAGAGCATGATGTGCTTCTTCCAAAGGACTGCAGAACAAAATTTGTTGAGAGATGCAGTGGAGTGCAGCATGACTCTGGAACAAGATGTATCCCCATTTGCTTGGCCCAGTGGTGGTGTCCAGAGGAAACTGCAGGAGTCAGGGCAGCAGACTAATGGTTACATCTGGGAAAGGGAAGAGAACTGGCTCTTTGTAACTGTCCCCCAAAGACGTCCACGTCCTGATCTCTCAGACCTGTGAATGTGTTAGCCTACACGGCAAAGGGCCTGTGAAGGTGTGATTAAGTTATGCACCTTGAGAATGGGAGATCATCCTACATTATCCCAGTGGGCCCATTGTCATCACAAGGTCCTTATAAGAGGGAGCTGAGACTCTCAAAGCAGAGGGAAGGAGATGTGATGATGGAAGCAGAGGTGGAGTGATATGTTTTGAAGATAGAAGAAATATCCACAAGCCAATGTGGCTTCTAGAAGCTGGAAAAGACAAGAAATGGATTGTCCCCTGGGATCTCCACAGAGAACCACCCCTACTAGACACCTGGATTGTAGCCCTTTAAGACTCATTTTGGACTTCTGACCTCCAGAACTGTAAAAGAATAAATGTGTGTTGTTTTAAGCCACTGAGTCTGTGGTAATTTGTTAAAGAGGCAAGAAGAAACTCATATAGCCTCCTACCATGGCCAGCCTGGTCGCCCCCCATTGTGGAGGAATTTGGAAATTATTTCTCCTCTACGTTACTCAATCCCACCGTCATCCATCTTAAGGAGACAAGCTGGTGACTATAGTTCCTCCCTGAAGAACCAGAAGACAAAGAATTTCTAATTTTTTCAAGTCACTACATCCATCAGTTAAAGACAACTGAAATGTAAATCAGGATTCTTAGCATCTCACTCACAAGTGTTGTGATTCAACACTGCACTTTACAGATGAAGAAAACAAAACACACTAAGTTACAAATTGGAGACTTCATTTCAGCCAGTTTTCATCTAGTACGTATTATCTAAAGGTAAGTGAAGCAGCCTCTGTCTGAAGTTTTGCAAAGATTTCCCTTCTCTCTCTTTCTCCTTCTCTCCCTTTAAAGTGTGAGTGTGGAGAGCTATGAAGCATACTTGTAATTCATTGGCTCTCAAATTTGAGGGAGCATCAAAACCACCTGGAGAGTTGTTAAAACACAGATTGCTGCCCCTACCCCAGAGACGCTGATGCTGTAGGTCTGAGACGGAGCCTGAGAATTTGAAATACCAACAATTCCCGGGGGGTGATGATGCTTCTGGTGTTGGGAGGACACTCTGGGAACTACTATTTTAATCTCTAGTGTACTTGAATATCAAGTGCGGTGATTCTCAACCTGGGTTCTTTTGGCCCCCAGGGGATACTTAGCAATGTCTGGAGACATCTCAGTTGTCATATCTTTGGGAGACGGTGGGATGCCTCCGTCATCTACTGGGTGGGGACCAGAGATGAAGAAAAACTTCCTACAATGCCCAGGAGAGCCCCCACCCCCAAAAAATGATCTGGTCTGAAATGTCAGTGGCTTTGTGGTTGAGATCCCAGATGACGTAACTGAGATCGTCATATGCTATAGCATTTTGTCTTGGGGCAAATGTCTGTAAACCTTAATTTGTCGATATATAAAATAGAAATGTTAATAGAGTTAGAAAAAAGATGTGATGAGATAATGCAACCAAGTGTCTAGCAGATTGTAAGCTCACAATAAAAATGTGCCAACATAAACTGTATCTCTCCACTTCAATAATATATAATTTCCTACTCCAGAAATGCATGTGTTCAGAATTACAGTGGACTGTGAGGTTCTGTTGTGGGTGAACAATCTCTTGCCAAATCAAAGTAATCATCCTACAATTATTGACCCATCCTTGAAAGATGAGTTTTAGAACTGAAAGAACAGTGTATGTTCTTCTTTTTCCCCAAACAGAAACTTTCTTCTCCTGATACTGCCCCCAAGTAACCAGAATTAAGGTCAGACCTCCAGAAATTAACTCTGTTTCTCATTGAGCATATTCAGCACAGCGTATCTTATCTATAATCCTCTCCTGTGTGAGTTAATTTGCAGATGAACCTGCCAGGATAAAGAGTAAAGATGTAGATGTCTCTTACAAAAGTTCGTACATGAGTTCCCTAGGAAAGTATCAGCCCTTGCTTTAGTATCAGCAAAGCATTATTAAAGACTCTGTGTATGTGATTTAAAAGCATTGATAAAAAAAAAAACCCTCTTGATATTACAAAATTTGCAGGGTTTCAAATGGTATTCTCCAAAGTCTTTATCTCCAGGGCCTGCTGTTTTGATATTTAATACATGAGATGTGTCAGGTAGAAAGTTGAGGAGGAGTAATTTCTATCAAAATTACAAATAATTTAGAGCCATCATGCTGGGAAACTTTGGAAAGAAAGAAGTGGAAAGGATGAGGCATTTCAACGTGGCACTGACGTTCCCCGCTGCTCTTCACTCCATCCTCAACTCCTAATTGCCAGTGGACGCTTCTCCAGAGGAGCCCTCTGACAGCTCTGTGTTCCCAGAGTTGGCTTACCGGGGAGTAAATAGCTTTTATTTTTGCATAAGAGTCTTCGAATGCCACATTTCTAAATATAAGAAGCAACCTGTAGGGCAAAGAAGATGCTTCTGCATGCTAGTCAGTGAAGAATATTCTAACCACCAGTGTCTACATAATGCTGAGGGAGAGAGCTCATGCTGGACTTTTCTTTCTAATATTTCTTTGTCCTTCCACCTTTCTCTTCCACTGATTCACCAGTGGAATGCTTGCCTTGGCCATGACAAGTGTTCTTTGCTTCCCTTTCGTTACAGCCATGTACCACATAAGGTCATTTCAGGCAATGACAGGCTGCATATTCAACAGTGGTCCCATAAGGTTAGTACCATACAGCCTAGGTGAGTAGTAGCCTATACAATCTGGGTTTGCGTGAGTGCATTCTATGATGTTCGCACAACGACAAAATCACCCAACGATGTATTTCTCAGAACATATCCCCATCGTTAAGCTATGCTTGATTGTAGTTCCAAAGCAATGTTGCTAAAATACAACTTTTCTATCAATAAAAAGTCCCTTTTAAAACCTTTCATTTGCCGCCATTGTTTAGGATAAGATGCAAGCCTGTTAGCACGACCTGAAAGACACCACGAGTCCGCTCCCTGCCTGCCCACTCTCCAGCTGAATTGAATTACTCTACCTGACTCATTCCTTCCTTCATTCATCAAACACTTATATTGCATCAGGTGTTTGCCAGGACCAGTATTAGATGCCAGAGTCAATATGATGTGCCCATAGTACAGGACTTCACACTGAACGTGGGCTCCATATAAGCTTCCCTAAGGACATGTGGAGTTTGGGAGAGCAGATTCTCAGTGAGAGGGCACCAATTCCAAGATCAGGACTGCCTAGCAGTCTTCATGGGCACCATGAAAGACAGATGGATCAGCTTGGTGACCAAGACGTAGGGATCAACCTATTCTTTTGACTTCCTTTTACCACATTCTTTCCCAATAATCTTGACTATGACTTGGTTTCCATTATGGATGTGTTCAAAGGGAGAGGAAGCCCTGAAATCAAGCACTAAAGTCTGTTCACTTGGTTCTTATATTTATTGTTGTATAGTAATACACCATGACTGGGGTTATCGCCTGCTTTGGCCTGAATGTTTGTGTCCCCCTCAAAAATTCATAGGTTAAAATCCTAACCCCCAAAGTGATATTATTAGGAGGTGGGCCTTCTGGAGGTGATTAGGTCATGAGGGTGGTACCATCATGAATGGAGCACTTCTTATAAAACGGACTCCATAGAGACCCTCACCCCTTCCACCACGTGATGACACAGGGAGAAGTCTGCAACCCAAGAGAGGGCCCCCACCCGACCATGCTGGTACCCTAATCTCAGACTTCCAGCCTCCAGAAGTGAGAGAAATAAACGCTTGTTTATAAGCCACGCATTCTGGGGTTCTTTGTTATAGCTGCCTATACAGACTAAGATATCACATGACAAGTGTTCTTCATCTAACAGCTCATTGTGTCATGAGCTGTGAGAGCTGAGCAAATAATATTGAATGAACAGGATCAATATCACAGATGTCTGCTCAAATCAACATATACAGTTTTCCTGCACTTTAAAATACATCAAGAGGATAGATCTCATGTTAAGTGTTCTTGCTACAAAACACACACACACACACACAAAAGAACACAATAAAATTTTTGGAGATGATAGGTTTAGTATCTTGATTATAGTGATGGTATCATGAGTACATGCATAGGTCCAAACTCGTCAAGATATCTACATTAAATGGGTGCAATTTTCTTGTATGTCAATTATACCTCGATAAAGTTTACAATAAAAGAGATAGATAGACAGATAAAGAAATAAATAAGAGAGGAGACAAATCTCACATACAGAAGAATTTCAAATAGTATATGTGAATACTCGGCCCTGAAGGATGTCCTGCGTAACTGCCTGCTTCTTCAGTGTGGATAAGAACGTCCAAAACAAAGAAAGTCCTTAGACTCCCAACTGTCACAGCCAAGAGGAGCCTCAGGAGACAAGAAGAATAAAAGTAAGGTGGGATCCTTGATCAGACTTTAGAACAGAAAAAAGGACATTAAGTAAGAACTAAGGACATCTGAAGAAACTATGAGCTTTAGTTACTAATAATGTATCAACATCAAGGCGTTCGTTATGGCAAAAGCACCATGTTGAAACAGGATGCTAATAGACATAACTAAGAGCTGAGTTTATGGAAAGTCTTTGTAATATTTTCATAGTTAATCTGAAACATCTTAAAAATAGTTTTGAAAGGAAAATAAAGTGCATAAAAATTCTGAAAGAAAAATAAAGTTTCTCTTCCAAAAAAGATATAATTTCTCCTTTCTTGTATTTAGAAGTGTTTCATTGCATTTTTATAATTCTCAATCATTTTTACGAAGTTGGCCTCATCCTTTATTTATTTCACAAGAAATGAATTTAGCCTTAAAGATGACTAAGACAAAGGATAAAATTGTAATTGAAGCAAGGCTCCCTCCTATGGATTTTGGGGAGTGCTGGCCAGAGAACTGGAATATTCTAGTCTATGTTGGCTAATTCCATTCACTCATTCATGCATTCCCAAATAAGACATGTATTTATTCTATGCCTCATTTACTATTTGCCCAATCTGGATCAGAACTATTACCATGGCTGTGTAATCAAGAGACAAAAGAAATGGAGAAAAGGTCAGACAGAAAACTCAGAGTTTTCTCCCTATCGTCAGCTCCACCTCACAGATGTGTCATATAAATAATCAAGGAGGAAACAAGAGCAGCATTTGCAAGTGAAGAAAGGAGACTAGTGACAGGTTGCCGCTGAGGTGGAATGGGTAAGCCTTTCCATTTCTCTTTAGATGAGAGCAGGATGTTCTCAGGCACTTTGCTATAAGATTCCCGCAGGTAGAGTAAACCTTCAGGCAGCTTATCACAAAAAAATTCACATTTAATCATCACAGGCCACCCGAGAAATATTCTGTTTCCTCATAACATTATACAACCTCTCAGCTACATGGATTTATTTTATTGAATAAAGTTTACGGCAAACATAGCGTCTGAATCAAATTAAAGAGTAAGAAAGAAAACTCCCAAAATTGCAGGCGTTTTTTTTCTTTCTTCACAGTCAAAAAGTCGCAGTGCACAAAGTCATTTCAACGATCACGGTGTACTATCAGAGTTCAGGTCTTCTAGGACACGGAGTGGGGTCTCACTGCCCCCACATTCACCACAGGGAACTGTAGTGACTCTGCTGGACTTCTGAGAGGCAAGCCATCAGCACGTTCCCCGTTCCCCTTCCTCCTGTCTCCTCCCCATCTCTGCTGAAAGTCCGTTACTTCAAGCTGTGACTTGCTTTCTGTCACGTTTACCACTGCCCGCTGCCTGTGCCAGCGCTTCCAAGAGTGTGCAATACTCATGGTCAGCTAAAGATGAAATCCGAAGACAGGTCAGAATCTAAATTGCCAGGAGCAAAGGGACAGCATCTGGAAAAACTGCCTTAGAAAACCAGGTGTCCAACTGTGTGTTGATGGAGGAGCCACCCTTCAAATCAGTAAATACTCCATTTCCCGTATGGCCTCATGTTCCGTCTATACAGGTGCAAGATATAAATAACACAGAGGGCAAGACGTGCTTGCACATGGCATAATCACTAATGACTGGCATGTTTTCAGAGTGCACGCGTGCCCAAACCCACATCCTATAGTGTAGAACTGAATGTGAGACCGCCAACATTTGAAGGATTGTTGTTCTTCATGTTTGGAACATTTCTACCACAGCTCCCTAGCCAACAAATTTACACCAGCCACGACTCATCTCTAACATCAATGAGAACAAATTGGGACTTTTATTTTTATCGTTCATTGCCATTGTTAACTGTTGTGACCTTAATGATGAATGTGCATAATGCATCTTGCAAAATAATACTTATACCTTGAAAAATGGTATGTAATTACTAATTCCTGACATTTTAATCAAAATCACAGATATACAATCGAATATTGAGATAAAGCTGCACATACAGCTTGCGTGGTCCTATTCATGTGTGGGGTCCCAGCCGTGTTTATTCATTGACTGTCACTTGTTCTGGGCTGCACAACAAGCAGTGGCAGAGCTATTTCACCTCCAGATATTTTGATGGACTTTTTCTAACTTTCACAATTCTCTTCCTTTTGGAATTTGCCTTCCTTTTGTAACGCATGTTGCTAAATGAGCTTTGGGGAGTAACACAGTGCTCAAAGGACGAGAGTCAGGCTGCTGTGAGCACGAGAGAACAGAAGGAAATGAAGACATTGGAGAGGGCGTCTTCACAGGTACATTGTAATCGTGCTTCTTTCCTGTGAGTCATCGGGAGTGTCCTCCAAGCAGTAGAGATGAGGGAGAGAGACAGCGCCAGCCCCATTTGTGTGTGCATCGCATTGATGGTGACCACTCTTTATGCAGATCAAGGAAGCATGGAAGAATCCAAGGTGAAAGAGTGGTGAAAAGTCTAGAATGGGATTTGCTGGAAGTAAAGATGACCCGACTCCTGCTAAAGTAAGTGTTGGGGCACTTATTGATCTCATTTAACAAGATGCTCAGAGGTACATTGTACCCTGTTTGGTGCAGCTCCTCTGAGACATCATCAGGGACTCTTTATCTCACCTCTCAGCTCCCTTCGGCATGTTTAGGTCTTGGGGTTCCGTTCACAAGATGTCTATCAGAGGTACCATCAGCAAAGTCTCAAACATTTGCGGTCAAGGCTGTAACAAAAAGTTGGACTTCATTTGTTGGATGTTAGACTCCTGACAACTTTTAATCTTCCACCCCCTCCCTTATCTCCTTCTGCTACACATCAGGGAAAAGTAATAAGAAAAAGCCCAGTGTCCCCTCCTTTGGTGCCAGCAGGAAGTTTACCCCAGCACCAAGCCCTAACAACCAAACCAAATTTGGGTTGGAGATCCATCCCAGGTCTGTGGGGTGACCACAAAAAAGACATTACCTTTTTCAGCTCAAAAAGCCAAATTCTTCTAAGACACTGTTGCCTTCAGACTTTCTCCTGTGCTTTTGATCAGAAATAGGTCTCATGGCTTTTCCTAAATTATTCACAACCCAATAAAAATAAGAGTCTCTTGCCCGGCCAACACTAATGATTCTTGTGCCCTGGGCTGGGGAGAGGCTGAGCTTTCCAGGGCAACAGTACAAGATCAGCCTTCTAAAGACTAAAAGAAAACAAGGAATGTCTGTTTACTAGACAGCCATGAGCATCTGTACAAGCAGAATACCATAGTAGGCAATGGGGAGAAATGTGTCCAGATGTCTATGTGTGTTGAGCGGTATTCTTTCCATCAGTTCCAGACCTTGGCAAGCACTGAACAGCATCTTTAATTTAACATTGTGAACACAAAAATAAATAAGCTAGTAGGGCGCATGCTCTATGAAAATATACTGCAAGGAGTCATGGTTATCTCAAACCTTTGCTGGCAATGCTCATGTATTTTGATTAGTTTTTTAAGGCTGTGTGATATTATAGAAAGAGATCCAAATAATTGTGGATAGGACAAATGAGCTATTTTTAATCTCGTGGAAAATTAATTAGAATTAGATAATGACAGCTTTTTAAAATGACAGGATGTTTCGTTTAAAAATTCGTTAATTTGTGTTTAGATAATCATCTTTAATTTAGTCACTGTATTTTAGCATGTAATTATTTGTGGAAGAGCTTTAATTCTGTAATTTTGCATATACCCAAATGGACTCATTTGATTTCTGAACAACCGAAGGACTAATTCATAAAATACGACAAAAACTTTTTAAAATATGGTGCCTGAGGTTGTCATCAAAATCTGTCGTAACATAATATTTTAAGCTTGTTAAAAGCTTCCTACAGCAGGGAGTTAATCAATATTGAAAAGAAAATGAATGCTGGTGGGTATAAAATAGATCCTAAAACATTTTCTTAGTAGTTTTAATTGAAGCTTAAAATAACGCACACTTTAAGGGAGAAATATTATCTGGGGCAGGGTAATTCTGAGATATGTCTACAGCTGTGAGGGTGTCGTGTGTAACCTACAACAGCTCACGATCGGGCCCTGTTTTGCTGGCGCATCCTTCATGAGCTTTGGAGGGTTCAAAGTTTGTGAATGTTTATATGCAGTGCCCACAGGGTTCAACTCTGAGTCATTTGTTTGGAAAAAATAAAGTATTTGCTTCTGCAAAGAAATAGTATTAATTATTGCAAGTTTCCCAAACAAGCTTGTAAAAAAATTATGGAGCCTTCCACAGGAAGTATAAAATACTAAACACTTTCAATTTACAATAAGAGAAGATAACATGGTATACTCATAACTAAATAGATTATAATTGAGTTTAAAAAATATTTTAAAAATCCTCTTAAATTTTAGTATAAAGGGAATCAATTTTACTTGGAGGATGATAAAGCATCAGATGTAACACTTTATGGAACTTCTGCACACTTGGTCTGGAACCTTTGAGGGATTTGGTGTATTTGATTTCTTAAGGCGGCTGCAAGGACGGCAGGTCGACCAGAATGAGGGCATCAGGCAAACATTCCTTGAGGCACAATGACTAAGCTGTCACTGGGAGAAAGCAAGAAAGGAACAGAATAGGGTTTGAAGAATGGTCCCTGTGTAACTGACGAAAATGGTGCAGAGATTACCCTGGGTGACAGAATTCTTAGACAAACTCTTGGCTGAGCCGTTGAAAATATTGTTCAAAAAACCGGTGGACAGAGCTCATTCTAGGCAAATAAGAAGACAACGCCCCATGCAGAAGCCCACATGTTCATACCATTTGAGATGCCAAGCTCCATTTTCAAAATGAAAACCTTAAATGTGAGGTCAATTTTGCTGGTTTGTTCATCTGTTTATCTGAATTAAATCTTTCCAAAAAGACACTCACTTCAGTTTCATGGTGACCAGAACATTTTCAGATATCCAAACTATTTTCTGATGTGCCAACGTAACTTAAAGGCAACTCCACGCAATTAAACTCACAATACACAAGCTGTACTTAAAAAGAACCCATTTGTTTTGTTTCCACTTATTTCTTTCACGTTGGAAATGAAAACTTCTGAGAGTCAAATTCTTCTCACAGTCTTGTTTTCTCACACATGTCATCCTCAGGAGAGTTCATAGATTTTACTAAACTGTTTATCAAAACGTACTTGCGTTTCCACTCGTGGTTTCTGACTCAACGCCTCTGAAAATGACTCAGTTGATGAAGCCAGGTTTGGGTCTTGCAGGGCTCTCTCCAGAGGTAATAGTTTGGCTGGGATTTGAAACACTCCAACATATTTAGTTTTACGGTTTTCTTCTTCCCAAAGTTATTGAACTGACTCTCCTAAGTCATAGTCTTCTATTTTACCACCGTATGCTCCTTATTGATACTGATAACAGAGCAATAAACGCCTTACCATGTGGAAAACCTTTGTGAGCACAGCATATTTTCATTGTATGATGACTTTGGTCTCAGAAATCCTACTATAAACTTAACTCTTTAGTCAACATAACCCTGGAATCTTAATATTTGATTTTTGTGTTTGCTCATGTACAGAATAAATATCCTCAGTTCTTTCTATGGCTTTTTTTTTTTTTTTGGACAAATCATAAAGGAACAAAGCATTAATGGTTTAAGCTTAAGTGGACATAATTATTTTCTGCTGGGGGATTTTTATAATTTCAGTGAAACTGCTTTATCCAACACCCAATATTACATTTTTAAAACCACTGTTCAATATGAACTACTTGTTCAACAAAAATTTGAAACAGATTCCGTGGAAATGAAGAGTGTATTCCACGTTCTTTTTAACTTTGCAAAGGATTATTTAGTATTAAAATAATGTTTAGAACATTAAAGTTTTCACATATTGTATGATGTTCATTATATAAGACCAAATACACTAAGAATACAATAGAATCTTGCCCAAATTGAGGGTAACTCTTTTGCTGGTCTAGACTTAAATTTGATTTTTAAAAATATAAGCAGTGATGAATAACATCTATGGACAGGAAGAGACTCAAAACCCTGTCAAGGGTAGGAGCTAGAGGTCAGGGCAGACAGTGAGTTTTGCCCAAAATTGGGCATTTGTTTCAAAATGATGGAGATTAGGATCTTGGGCAGGAATGATGCAAAAAAAAAAAAATTGACCCCAAGGATCTGAGGGGGATTACTTGGCTGGCACAATTTTTGAATTGTGACAGTTGTGTGCACCTTTGGTTGTAATAATGTAAAATGTTATCATTACAAGACAGATGCATTCATGTATTGGCATGAATTAACAAATGGCATCCATTAACAAAACCTTTGTTTTCAGCTCTGAAGAATGTGAAGATATCAGTCAGCATATTAAGACTGTCGAGGGCATTCAGATCTGGGAAGTGGATGTAACTCAGGGTCTCTTGGAACACCAAGGGTTTTGTATATTCAGCTAATGCATACTGCTGTTCTCAGTAGATGGGGACCCTCTTATGGACAAAATAGTGTTTATTTATTTTTCCATTCTCATTGACAATAGGAATGTAATAGTATGAAGAAAATAAAACACCTAAAGAAAGCAGTTAGGACTTAGCCAGAGTCCTAACTGAACAACAATTATAAATTTTAAATTGTCATTTGAAAATGGACAAGTTGTTGAGGTAAGCATTTCAATATTTTGAGGCAGAGCTTAAAAGTTCTGTTTTAAAGGGAACATTGCTTACAAAGGCATAAGAGATGGTTCTCTATTCCTGAAATATGTAGTTTCAATTCCAGCCAAAGCATCTTTTTCAGTAGTGACTTATGAAACTCATCTGAGTGACCTTGGACAAATCATCCAACCTCAGGGCTCTTAAGGTCCAGTGACAAAATTCTGTAGCAAGACCCTGACAACCCAAAGAGAGTGTGCAATGTTTGATGCACATGTGCATTGTTCTAGAGAGAGGCTCATCATTTTAATCAGCTCAAAGGCTCTGTGATCCCCCAAAATATTAATAACTACTAATAGTCCCTTTGAGCCTATTTTTTTTCTTACTTCTAAAATGATGGCATGAGAGTACCCTGACCTGAAGGTCAGTTTGAGCTCTATAATTGAATGCATCTATGAATTCCGTAGTAACTTCTTAAAGGCAAACTGCTCATCTCCCTGCACTGTATCCTACCTTGGCACAGCCTTTGTACGTCGCTACAGAGAAATAAATCATTTTGACCCAAAGTAGATCAGCACTAAGACAGAATTTCATTTGTCAATGCCCACAAATTCACGATTCTGTGTGAAGAATGTGTCAGAAACTATGGTTTATTGGATCACAGGGAAATATTGTTTAGAAACAATACGGGGGGGAGGGTGGTGAAAGGGGTAAGGGGCGGATGTGAACAGTGATGGATGACAACTAGTCTTTTGGTGGTGAACACAATGTAATCTATACAGAAGGCAAAATATAATGATGGGCACTTGAAATTTATATAATGTTATAAATCAATGTTATCTCAAAAAAAAAAGAGATAGTAAAAACTGCTACCTAAGCCAAAGGAAAGTATCTTTTAAAAAAAAAAAGATGGTGCCAAATAACGGCATGTTGCTATGGCGCCATTTTGTTCAAGGGATCACAATTTGCAATCTATCCATTAGCATAAAAATTTTCCGAAACTAACGATACTTACTGAGGCACATGTGTGCACTCAATAAGCAGTGCTTTTTCTTTTACAGGAAGTGTTCACCTTCTTTAAAATCATTTAGTCTTCATTTAATCCCACCGTCTTCCAAATCCTTACAGATGTAATCTGTATAATTACAGATGTAAATTATAAATACAGATGTAATAATTTCATATGGGAGGCCATCTTTATCAACATCTTGGGGCAAGAAAAGAATAACATCCAAATCCATAAGATGCTAGGAAGGTCTACACGATATGGTGCAGACGGGAATGGCTGGAAAGAAGTCCCTGTCAGGCCGAGATTCTTGACCATGGAAGGAAAAAATAAAGCATTGGCAGAAGCACACCTGCAACAAAAACAGTGAACAAAAGCACACCCCTATAAGCTTCTTGTTGTTGTGAGGGAAACAAGTCAGAATAAACCATGGAGCATTCAGTCAGCACTAAAACTTGCCTTCAGAAATAACATCAGTAGATACTTAGGGTCACCACCCAGAGTTGCAGGCTCGAGTATATATCCCTTATGCACACATTTTCAAAAGTGGCTGCGTCCAGTTGTGCCCCTTATGAGAAAAGCAATTTTTGCTGGTCCTGCACAAGGTCTTTGCACGTATCCTGTGCCATGTTGCAAAGAGGGTGGGTAATGTTTCTCCTAATGTGGCAAGACCACAACCAGTGAAAAAAGAAATCTCCCCACACTTCTATTTCAAGAAGTAAATTTGAGTCAGTGTGTTCAAAATGTCCTCTCTCTGAAAAACAGAGATTCATCGGTGGTGTTGTTTGTTTTGTTTTTTCATATAAAGGAAATTGGGAATGTTGGCAACATACGATGAAATGAGACAGAGAATGTTCTCACTGAGTGAGAAGCCAACACAGCTATTCAACAGAGGAACAGAGAGAACCCTACATGCCTGAGGGATGGAATTGCCAATCACTGTTCCAGGAAGTCCCAAGGGAGAGTGGAGGGTGGTGAGAGGAGAATGGACTGCAGGCAATGGATGAGGCATGACATTTACATGTCACCTCATATGCTGCCCCACTCCTGCTCCCTTGGTTGTGCCATAGGACATCATCTTCCACCTTTGTGACAGTTTGTACGAACAACAGCTAATCCCTCAGTCACAGGAGGCCCTTTCTCCAGGTGTCTAGTGTTCTACCATTAGCATCCTGGGAACGTGCAACTGAGACACAAGGGGGGGATGATTTAAGTAGACGTTGGACCTGGGGCCAGAGGAGACAAATAGGCTGTCTGAGTTCACAAGTATATTTTGTTTGGCCTGCAAAGCAGATTTTCAAAAATGTTTAAGCCATAGGTACTTTAAGCCCAACACAGGTTCATCAGTATCCTACATCACCCACGTCTCCTTATTATGACCTGTGGCCCTAAAGGAATTTGAATTCCCAATCACTGCAAAGGATTGAGTGCCCTCGTATGTGATAATTCTGTAAATCTAAACGTACCGAGTGGAGACAGAGCAAGATGGCAAAGAGATGTCCAGTTAGATAGTGGCATTACGGTCTCCATCTTTAATATAGTTCACACATGTCTGGCTTAGTTCCAACTCTAAATCCTCGGTTAGTTCTTTTTTTTTTTTAGAGGAAACAAACATGATTTAAAATCCGATTTTTCTTCTTTACGGCTTTATCTATTTACCATTCATTTCTAGATGGAAAGTAAGTTAGGCAAGCATAAGCTATCGGTTATCAACTTAGCATATCACAAAAGCTCATGTGCAGAAATCCTCAACAATATAACAAAGAACAGACCTCGTGATTAGCCTGAAATAAATTTTCATTAGGAAGGGTGAGGGTAGCCAGCGGTGGAATTCTGATGTGAGGTGGTTTACCTTGAATATCCTTCAAATGTGCTACTGTGAAAACTAAAAATTTAATAAGAAGTTATTAGATAAACTTGCTTCTTTGAAAACAGTGACAGAATTACATGGGCTCTGATCATGATCATCTGTTAAAAAGACATGTCAAGGGAACCGACTGCCTTAAGAAAATGTAAGACTTTCAGGCAGTGAAGTTTTATTATATAAAGAAGGTTGACTATGGCCACAGCCGAGAAGTGAGTAATCTTGGGTGAAGAAAGCAGTTAAGATATCATCTTATATCCTAGAAGAATTAGTGGCATTGCTTTCGGTAGTTTAACTGCGCGTGTGGCTGTCTGATATTCTCTTAAGCGTCTGAACATCTGTAAAAGACAAACTAAGGAGGAATTTGGCTTTCAAATTTATAGTCTTAAGAGTTGGTCTTAAGGATAAGACTGAGTTTTACTTAACAAATTGTTTTGCATGTATATGTTGTACTAATGTACACCATTGTTTAATACCTACTATGCCTCTAAAAACCTTCTTTATCTGTTCTCTACCCAGGAGGTGTTAATTTTACCACATTATGTGTGAGTGAACTATAACTCAGAGAACCCAAACACCTCGATGGGGGTATAATTGGTTGGGTTTTTTTTCAAGGCAGTCTGGCTGACTTCACCAATGACTCTTTGGAATCCTGTTTAAAACAGTAGGGCTATGAAAAGGAAGCCCAGAAAAATCTTACCCAGTTATTGCTCTAATTATTTTGATGAATATGGTTGCAATGTTTCGAGACTTACACCTAGTCTCATGACTCACCTGCTGACACAGTGCCTAATATGCTTAAGAAATATAAAAATAACAAGTCAACCACAAAAAGGGCTAACATTTGTTATATAAAATATTGAGAAATAGGATATTTTAGCTGTTTCATTGGGTACCTGGTTGCCAAGTACCAAATGTGGAAAACACACTTGAGTTGATCAAAGCTGGCTATATTTGCCTATAAAAGATCTCTACAAGTTTTCCGTGATTGCTCCTTAACTGAAGTAAGGATGTTAAGGGTTGAGTTTAACTGTGTTCCCCCCCAAAATTCATATGTTGAAATCCTAACCCCCAGGGCCTCAGAATGCGACTGTATTTGGAGACAGGGTCTTTAAAGAGGTGATTAAGGTAAAATGAGGTTATTAGCATGGACCCTACTTCAATAGGACTGCTGCTCTTATAAGGATGGAGATTAGGACACAGACATGCACAGAGGGACGATTGTGCAAGGACACAGGGAGAAGATGGCCGTTTACACGCCAAGGAGAGAGGCCTCAGGAGGAACCGGCCCTGCCCACACCTGGATCTCAGAAGTCCGGCCTCCAGGATTGGGAGACCATAAATATTGTTGAAGCCACCTGGTCTGTGGTACTTTGCTATGGCAATCCCACCAAATGTTATGTGTGTATATATGTACTATATATGTGTATATGTATTTACACACATACATTTTAAAGAGAATATATATATTCTCCTTTAAAAATAAATAGACTTTAGCATATATGGACATGAAGAAGAAACAAATGTTCCCTAGTAATGGTACCTCAAAGAGCACAAACACCATCTAGACAAACTTGACTTTCCCTCAGCACAGACATTTTGGCTTCAGCTACACTCTCTCTCTCCATCCTCCAAGTGCTGCCGTCTGAAAACCAGCCTGAACAGTCTACGGGCAGTCAGATGAACTGAATTCTACTACGGACAATACATGCGTTATGATGCTGATGGTCAAACTGACCCTTCCATGGCTGTATCAGGCAGAATGACTCCAAAGATGTCCATGCTCTAATCTCAGCAATATGTGAATAAGCTACATTACACAGCAAAGGGAATTTGCAGATTTACTTAAGGTTAGGGATCTTAAGACATAAGGAGAGTGTCCTGGATTACTGGTGCATGTCCAATCTGATCCCGTGAGTTCTTAAAAGCAGAGAACTATCTTTGGGTTAGAGGGTAGAGAGATATGGCAGAAACTAAAGTCAGAGCAACCCAAAGCATCAGAATGACTTGGCCTGCCATTGCTGTAGAGAGTCACACGGAAAGCATAAGGAAGGGATGTGGGCAATCTCCAGCAGCAAAGACAAACGTCTAGCTGACAGCCAGCCCGGAAACATGGAGCTCAGTTGTGCAACCGTATAACACTGAATTCAGCTGATAACTTGACTGAACTGGGAAGCTGTGCTTTCCCAGAGCCTCCATGAAGGAACACAGCTCTTCTGACACCGTGCTTTTTAACCTGCGGGACTCTAAGCACAGGATCCAGCTGACCATGCTGTGCCCAGCCCTCCGACCCACAGCAACTGTGAGATGATAAATGACTGTTAGTTAGAGCTGCAAATATGTGGTAATTTGCTGTAGCAGTGATAGAAAACTGAGTGGGAATCTTGAAACTTGGTCCCTAACTTTTTTCTCATTCATTCATTCATTCTATATATATTAAGGAGACATAATATGCTAGACATATTGGAGACGCATTGGCCAAGAAGTTAAAACAGAAGGAACCCCTCCCCGGACCCTCATCCTTTCCCAGCCACCTCCCCAGTTCTTACTCATGGCCTGATTTCTTGAGAGCGTCATCTGCTGCATGGCTTTTACCTCCTCAGACACCATTCAAGAAGAAGTGCAAGAAGTCTAGCTCGTGCCGCCACCTCAAAAATTGAGGGTCCCCTTTACTTGGTCTCCAAAGGTATTTGTGGACCAAACCTGTAAGACTTGTCTCTCCTAGATGCATCCCACCCAGCTGGCCATCCTCTCTTTGTCCTCCCATGGCTTCCTTCCATGACCAGGAACTCACTTTCTTATCCCATGTAGGGCTCATCTTTATATTCTTTCCTTTGCTCCTCTTTCTACACTCAACTCTAAATATTGAGGGGCTCTATTGGCTTAGTTTGGAACTCTCCTTCTCTCCCTCTAGGCAACTATAGTCTCATTTTTAAATCCCATCTTTATATTAGTGGATTTCTAATTTATCATGCCAAAGGAACTCTTTTCTAAACTCTCATTCTATAAAATCAGTTGACTTCATGGTCTCCTCATTTTATCATCTCACAAGATCTCAAATTTCCCAAGCTTGAGATAACTTTGATTATGTTCTCTCCAGAGTTAAAGTAGAAGGTGAAGGAGATGGAGGTGGTGGAGGAGAAGGGGGAGGAGGAGAGAGAATAGAGAAGAGAGGCAAGAGATGTGAGAAGAGAGATGAGACCAGGTTTAGTCACTGACTCATGGATTCAGCCCTGCCTGGAGCCACCTTCACCCAGTGAACTCCACAGCTGGCTTAGGTGATAAATGGCCTCTTCTGGTAAAGCCTGTTTGTGTTTGGTTTCTCTTACCACAAATGAAGACAACCTCCCAAGCTTTAATTATCACCTCTGAGCACATTATTCCATAATCAGATATTTGCAACTTGGCCTCTCTCTTGCACCCCAGATTCACATGTCCAGAGTCTCCTGGATGTTTCCAACCAGCTGCCCTGCCAGCACCTAAATTCCAACAAGCCTCAAAACAAATTAATCATCCTGCCCCCAATTCCAACTCCTCCTGCCAACTTCTCTCTTGTTTTGATGGCTTCATCATTTTTACAGCCTAGGTCGAATCCTTTGAACCGATTTTGGCCAGCCTATCTTCCATACTGTCCTCATTGCCTCTTTTTCCAGACAACATTTTCCTTACAAAAGTTGTGTTCTGGGTCCGGCCCCATGGCCAATTGGTTAAGTTAGTGCTCTGCTTTGACCAGGGGTTCGAGGGTTCAGATCCTGGGCGTGGACCTATGCACCACTCACCAAGCCATGCTGTGGCAGCATCCCACATAGAAGAACTAGAATGACTTGCAACTAGGATACACAACTATGTACTGGGGCTTTGGGGAGAAAAAAAAGAAGTTGTGTCCTATTGTTCCCTTGGATTTTAGCATTTTCCTGGCATTGAATATGTTCTCAGTAATTTTCTCAAAGGAAAAATGAAATCCCTTTTTTTTTCTCATGCAATGAACCTCATAATCATCATATATTTTTATCTTTAGTGTTATACTATTTTAACAACACCCTAACTAATGTTTTTACCTTTCCCTCCTCAATTTAATCTAAATGAAAATTTCCAAATAACAAGCAAATCCCATTCCTGATGTTTTCTTCTTCTTTCTTGCCTGTCTCCTCCTCCGCTTCCCCCTCTCTTGTTGGTTCCTCACTTCTCTCTCCTTCTCCTTCCTTCTGCTCCTCATTTCTCCTCTTATTACTCTCCTCCTCCTTCTGGTCCTCCAACTCCTTCTATATTACCTCTTCCTCTTCCTCCCACTTTCTTTCTTCCCCTTTCCTTCCCTGTGTCCTCCTCTCCTTTCTCATCTTCTACATCCTCCTTCTTCCCTACCTGGTGGGGCCTCTCCATCTCCTTCTCCTCTTCTTCACCTCTTCCTCCTCCTCTGGAGCTTTATTTTTCTTTCCTTTAACCATCTCCTCCTCTTTCTCATCTTCTTCCTCCTCTTGCTCCATCACTGCTCTCATTTTGAAGACACATCTGTGCTTGGCTCTGTGTGTGATGCTTCCTCTATTTTCTCTGATCTTCTCAAAGACCCTCCAACATGGACGTCATTATTCTTACTTTGTCAACAAGGACACAGTGGACTCTAGAGGTAAAATAACTCGCTGAAGCTCACACAGTTGGCAAGTGGCTGAACATTTTCAGTCCCAAAGTAGTGGCCCCAAACATTCAGCTACATTCTTGATTATTCCCACCAGAAGATATACAAACAATATCTCTCACTTTAAAATAGTTTTAAAACAATTTTAGATCATATTCACCACCTTTCTCTGCAACCCATCTCAGAAAAATTCCTCCATAAGTTGTTGAAAAATTCCTCCATATTCACTATCTTGTTTCCTTTCCTTCATTCTCTGTCAAGTCCATTCCTACCAGACTATAGTCCTCATGACTCCACTGAGCATTTTTGATGATTTCTCCAATGATCTCCTTGTGGCCAAACCCATCTGTCATCTCTCAGTCTTCCTTGCTCTCCTTATCAGCAGTGATGGACCCCATTCTCCTCCAGTCTCCCTAGAAGCCCCGACAACCTCATCTGCTCTTATTATCTAAACTAAAAAACGCTTATTCCCTCTTTGCACTGCTTCCACCCACCAGAACAAGTGTCCTTTCTCTTGCCAATGAACATGTATAGAAGCTTGTATATAATGGATGCTCTACATCAAGCTTATTGTTTATTGGCTGTTTTATCTTTTCCACAGAATTTCTATTCTCTTGGGGGACCAAAGCGTAAGAATTTTTCGATTTCTCATGACATATTGAAGACTCTTCATAAATATTTGTTAAGTGAATAAAAGAGGGAATGAGTTTTATCATTTCTTACCACATAAATTGAACTTCTCTATTTAGCTTAATAAAATTCACAATAGAATGGGTTGTCATTTTCACAGTTAGTTTTTATCTTCGAGATAACAGTAGATGCATAATTCAGATTCTGCTGAACAGTCATCATTTTTTTTATCGTTTCTCATGTTATTTAAGTTTCTCTAATGAGTTTGAAAATTCCATTTCGGGTTGCAAATGAAAAATTTAATCATCGCTCTCCGGTTTGGAGTATCTCAGCAGATGTCCCCAGTTCACTCTATATAAATGCATTCTTCTGATTCTCTGATGCGGGGAGTTAGCACGTCCTCTTCACTCTGCTTAGGGAACTCAGGCTCCCTACGTGAGATGTATTGTAATTGTGTCTGCCACCTTTGCAGAAACATGTACTTGTTGCTTATGTTGCCTACAGAGTAAAACTCCAAATGTTTAAACCTGCTCCTTGAGGCCTTTCATTTCTGGACAAAATCTCCTCTCAATTATTTTTAACTACATCTAAACATGATTCACACCGTCTGCTCAAACTCAATCTTCAGATTATACAATTTTCACTCACATACCGCTATGTCAAGAAGCCTAGAGTTTGGGAGTCCTGTGTTTACGGCCTTTTATTTACTAGAAATGGCCCCCGCATGTCTATGTACTGAAATCCAACTTGCTCTTCAAGGCCAACTCAAACACCCACATTTCTGGTAAAGTCATATTCCCACTGAAATCGATCACTTTGGCCCATTGATTGCTACTTCCATGCATCTGAGGACACCCATTCCCACTGCCCAAGAAAACTTGGAGGGTTCATGCTATGCTGCATTTGTGTGTAGAAGGGCATGAATGTTTTCCTTTGGTATTTTTGTTTGTTTTTGAGTGCCTGGGCTAATTATTCATAATTTTGGTTTCAATCTCATTAACACACATTCCCTTTGCCTTTAAAAGACTTCAGCGTTATCCCATTGGGTTGCCGTATTTATGAAAAAATTTGAGATGTGGAGTCAGGATCCAGGCACATGGTCAGGGCTCCAGCAATCTGTAACTCCTGAGTATACTTTGCCCCCACCCAAGCCCGCTCCAAAGTGTTAGTTGTCCTTTCTTTGATTTCCAGATAGCTCTTCACAAACACAAGCATCTCAAGACTAACAGTTACCATCAACAGAGCTCTTGCTGAACGTAATTTAATCTCAGGGGTTTTTTTGTACATTATATGTTTAATTTGTCTGTAGCTCCATGATATCTGTGTTTTTATTTTCATTTTTCAGATGAAGGACTAGAAGTGAATTGAAGGAAGAAGTGGCTTTCCTAAAGTTTCACAGCCATTTAGAAATGAAACCAAGATTCAATACCAGATCCGGCTCCCAGCCTGATTAAAATGTACGAAACTGACACAAACTGAAGTTACTGTGATATTTCTATAATTGTGATGCAAAATGAAAATACTGGATTTACACAATATGGGAAATCAAACATTTCTATAAAATAGTTTGTTTACTTTTTTAAATGTCCTTCAAAATATTCTTCATCATGAAAACAAAACGAAATTGCATTACACCCATTTAGGCAAATGTGAATGAATGAATCTGCTTTTTACACAGCTATATTTCAGGAGCCTTTTTCCGTGCCTGGCACATAGTAGAAGACACATAATCACATTTGTTACTGTTACATGCAAAGGGACCAGTATGTGCATATACATGTGTGGGTATATACACATAATATATATGTATGTGTCACAATTACTTAAATTACATCATAATTTAACTTAGTTAACTTAAAATGTTTGCTATTGTTACATGCAAAGACCTAATTGTGTATATATACAATACATATATATATCATAATTGTTTAAATTACATCATAATTTGTTAGTTAATTTAAATATGTTTGTTGTTACATGCAAGGTTATAATTATAAGATACAATATTTATACTTTTGCATTTAGGAATAAAAAATGTATTTATGTGTATTATATGTATGTATTTATGTATACACACATATGTGTGCTTCATATTTTTAGAACCATGTTACAATTGCAAATTGCTGAGGCTATGATCATATCATAATTTAAGATAAATAAATTATATCTATAAATTACAAATATATATGAATATATATAATGCACATATAGTATTTTATTTCCTATCTCCTCAAATCCTTTAATATTAGTTAACACGAACATAAACAATACAGAACAGGACGAGTTTAACCATATTAAAGAAATACCACTTGAAATACAACCAAGTCTATGTGTAAATTTTTCCAGCCATTAAATCCATGCTCTCTTTAGGATTGTGCTTTATACCTACCCGCAGGCGAAAGCACCCTCGCCTCCTTGTCTTGTTCTGTAATCCTTCCCCTTAGTCTGTTGTGTCTTAAGATGGTGAGGTTTGATTGTTTGGGAGTCAGGTAGGCACTGCTCTGAGAATCCATTGACAGCTAGGGAGCAACCCTCCAGGCAAAATAACTTGCTCATAGGCACCTGATAGCTTGGTGACAATTTCTATGGGATCACGGGTCTCTAGGATTTCATGAATCATGGTATAAAAATTCTTATGCTAAGGCAGTGTGGTTTGTAGGTAAGAGGGTACTTGGCTGAATTTTGTCTAATTGATCTAGGTACGTCCAAGTCTTGACTACAAGGCAACTGTGCTGCGAATGCCGACACCCAAGAGGGACACAGGTTAACGGGGTGAAGGTGGAACGACACGTCAAGCTCACAGCAAGCTGCCGGACCTACTCAACAAGCAAGTCCGTGGACAGACTGAAGCTAATAAAAAAGCAACAGGACTCCCTCCGCGGTGGGGGACGCTGCTGAGGGCAGGAGGGAAAGAAGGTGTGAGAGGGAGGGTAAGAGGTACCGAAAAAAGAGTAGCCTAAGCAGCAGCATACGTAGTACCCCTTATGCGCGGTTTCGCTATCCGCGGTTTCAGTTACCTGAGGTCCAAAGGCAGATGACTCTCATTCCCACTTACGTCACAAGGTCAGTTGTAGCCTAAGGCTACCTCAGAATCCCTACGTCATTCACCTCACCTCCTCTCATCAGGTGGGCATTGTATCATCTCACATCATCGCAAGAAGGGTGAGTACAGTACAAGAAGATATTTTGAGAGAGAGACCACGTTCTCATAACTTTTATTACAGCATATTGCTAAAATTGTTCTATTTTATTATTATTGTTATTAATCTTTTACTGTGCTTAATTTATAAAATAACTTTATCATAGGTGTGTGTGTGTATAGGAAAAAAACATAGTATATGTAGGGTTCAGTACTACCCGCGGTTTTAGGCATCCACTGGGGGTCTTGGAACGCATCCTCCGCGGCTATGGGGGCACTACTGTACATTGTCTAACGTCAAACCCGATACCAAAATGTTTGCCTCTTGGACATGCAAGTAGAGGCCTTTTTAGGGAAATATTCCCTTCATCTCCTTCCAGCTCCTAACAAAATCCCTGGCATATATGAACATCATTTTTATGAACTTAAATAAATGAATTAATAACCAATTCTTCTCAGAATTAGATCAAAGTAGGCTTGATGTAACCTGTGTGGCCTCTTTGTTTTTTTAAATAAATAAATGGAACAGACCCAAATATGCATTAGTCTGGATGAAATCGCCAACATTCAACCATTATTGCTCTACAAGATGACAGTTTCCTGGCTGGCCAAGATAGGTTAGTTTATGACAGAGGGAAATGAGGACCTGGTTTGAAGTGAAATTAGTGAGTTAAGAAAAAAGGCAAAGATCTGGTTTCCTTATTTCTCTCTTGCTCATAGGAGCCTGAGTGCTGTATTAATCACACTGACATCAGACATCAAAAAGTCATAACTAAAAATGCACTTAGAGACCACTATTCAGAAAATGAGAAGCTAAATACATACGTGCATTGATCTAATAATGATTCTCTCAGCATTTAGCATAGGAAAGCCTCGCTTTCATATCTCACCTGGTAAAAGTACTGGATCTGGGCCTCACACTCTCCCCTTCCTCATGCACATTCTCGTCCTGTCTGCCAGATTACAAATGCATGGGTTAACTGCAGATGGGAGAAACCCTCCAGCAATTTAACGACATGCCCACGTTCCTCTATGGTTCTGCAGGAAGACAACTTTTGAAGAGCTCAGTAAAGTGTAGCTAAGGTGAACCAGATGGGTTACAAGCTACGAAATAATGGTTTCAATATCAACAAAAGTTGGAGTTGCTTTAAAGTTCTATTTAATTTTCCTTCCAGAAAAATAGAAGATACAGATAGAGTGTGTGCATGTGTGTGTCTGTCCTTGAGTGTTTGGATTTTTGTTGTCTTTAGGATGTTTAGGTAAGTCGGTGTTCCTGGAACTGTAGCTGTAGAAATTCTCCGAGCGTTGCATTTGCAGTGCATTCCTCTAGGGAAAATGTCTGTTTCCATAGGGCCCCAGGAGGCACAACCAATTTAGAACTATTTTTAAACTATGGTTTCAACTGGATTTTTATGCAAACAAATGGGTTGAATTCCAGTTGCAAAGACACATGGGTAAAGGATTCTGTTGAAAGTATACAGGGGAGACTGTTTTTCCTGTTTCATTCATTCATTCATGTGACTTCATCCACAGCCAGTGCTCAGATTGTCAAATATTCTCAACAACTTACTCTATGAACCAGATTTCTGGTTCATTTCCTGCAAATGCCACTTGTGGGGATCCTAGTCTTTGGGGGCTTGTTCTTGAACTCCCAACCTTCTTGGACCACAGGACATTTTCCATCTCCTTCTCCCATCCCCATATACAAACCAGCATTTATATGGCTGGGGTTGGCAGATGTAGGTGCACACGGAGTAAATTTCCACTTCAGAACTCCATAATTTCTCTGGAGTTTTCCTTCTTTTCATTACTCATCTCTGAGGAACACTGTTTCCACCTGCTCCGTGATATTTTATTTCCTTCTTTTAAAAACGTCCCTGCAGTGTGTTGACTTTGAGGGTTTATATAAACATCCTTCCTGCCGTGTTTAAGTCTCATATTCTCTTTGTATTCTCGCTATTTTGTCTGGCTTTTGGATTGCTTTCTTAGTATTCAGCACTATTAAGAATTTAATCCTTTTTATAGAAAGCATATTTTCTGTCAATTAACCATTTGGAAAGGGCAGGAAAGGAAGTAAATGTTTATGCTGAGTCCTCCAGCATGATTTCTTTCATTTTACCTGCTGCAATGTGCTATCCTCGCATCTCACATGAAGGAAGAAAATACGACTTGGGATGTTATGTTAGCTGTTGCAGCTTAAACTTGCCTCAAGTACGAGTTCTGCTGCTGCACCAGAAAAGATGCTTCCTGAATGCTGTTTCTACATCTTGTGGGTACAATTCTGTACTACTAACATTCTTATGAGTGATCCCACTTTAATTCGTTAACCTTGGTCATGCCAGGATTACTAACCAACACTGGGACAATGTACGTCTCCCCCTGGGGGCCACAGATGCATAGCTGAGGAAGGGACTTCATAAAGACCCTTATGATCACATATCTCTATTTGTACCTCATCCCTCTCCTTACCTCTGGGCTGCCCTCTGTAATTTTCATGTATCATCTTTTTTTAACATGTATTTTAAGACCTTTATTGAGATATAATTCACATACCCATTTAAAGTGTACAGTTCAATGGTTTTTAGCATATTCACAGCTTTGTACAACTATCACCATAATTCATTTCAGAATATTTTCATGTGGGTTTCAAAAAGAAAACCACAGTCCTTAGCAATCACCTCCCAATCGCCTATCACCGCCAAGCCCTAGGCAACCACTAAGTTACTTTCTGTCTTTATATATCTGCCTGTTCTGCACCTTTCATATAGATGGAATTCTGTATTATGTGATCTTTTGTAGTAGCTTATTGTACTTTGCATCATTCGGGTTCATCTGTGTTGTGGCTTTTTTTTTAATTGTTGAACAGTATTTAACCGTATTGATAGACCACATTTTATTTATGCATTTATCTGTTGATGAACATTTGGGTTGTTTCCACTTTTTAGCCATTATGAGTTAAGCTGCTATGAACATTTGGTACAAGTTTTTGTGCAAGCGTATATTTTCATTTCTCTCGGGTAGACACCTAGGAGTGGAATTGTTGAGTCATGTGGTCACTCTGTGTTTAACTGTTGGAGGACCTGCCAGGTTGTTTGCAAAGCAGCGACAGCAGGTCACATTCCCATCAGCAGGTGCAAACAGTCCACTTTCTCCTCATCCTCACCAACATTTGTTGTTTTCTGGTTTTGTTTTGTAGTCATCCTGGTGAGTGTGAAGTGACTTCTCATTGTAGTTTGATTTGTGTGTCCCTGATTGCTCACATCTATCGTCTCGATGGGGCATATTCCAGATATTTTAAAATCTTGTTTTTATCAAGCTGCCTGCAGTGCTTCCACTAATTTATTTACTTTTTTATTTTTTATTTTTATAGTCTTGATAGAAGTTTCTGGACGATAAAGTCCATCTCATCATTCCCTTCTCTCAATTTTAAGTGGATATAAAATTTTTGGTCAAATTTTAATAAGGACAGTCTCTAAATAAAAATTATATTATCAATATATGGGAGAAAATCCCCACATTGATGAGAAATAAAAAAGAATATCTACTCTCATAAAAATATAATAAGTTGATGATGATGATGATTAAGATGAAGACGATGATGATTTCTTCTGCTTCCACAGGTATCAAATATATCTGTTGCCCATCGTATCTTCTTTAAGGTGACTTGAGGTTATTTTTCCTTTTTTATCAAAGTTTACAGTAGTAATTTAGATTGGAGAACGTTGGGTTTTCCGACCAGTGGCGGTTCTTGCGTCTCCCTGTAATTTTCAGACTTTCGAATGTGCACAACCATTTGGGAGCTCTGGTCATCCAAGCAGAGAGAAGGAACTGCCAATCACACTCGCAACGAATGCTGGGGAATGCAAAGAGAAAGCTCAAAGGCAAATGATCGATTTTATTGCAATTTATACTTTCATTCTAGAATATAACAAATTTTAATATATCTTCTATCTCAATCAACAGACACAGTATTATTCTAAAATGTATTTTAAAATAGAAAGGAAAGTATTAAACTTTGCCAAAATTGATATACCATCAGCCACTGGGCATTAAAAAAAAAACTAATTCCTGAACACCCTTTATTTGATTCTCCTAGGCTGGGCATAAGCAATTTCTCTATGGATGAGATAAGGTCATCGATCTACTGAATTCGGTTAAAGTGTTTTATTCTAATGCCTGTGAAATTCGAGATATATCCTATTCTTTTTCCATGGAGTGAAGCCCTATCTCTTATTTTTTAATAACATCAAATTACCTTGGCCACAAGATCAACACTCATGAAACTATAAGCAGGTTGCCAAAATATTATTATTTTTCCTGATTTTTGAGTGCAGAGGAGATTTAGAATATTCATAGGCTAATTGAGAACTACATCCAAATAAGCTTCAATGAAGGCTAGCCACCTAAGAAGTCCTCTAAAGGCAGTTTTCCTAAGCCTTCAGATTGTCTGACTACATGAGTATCTTCGCCTCTCATAAAAACTCTCCCAAAGGCAATGGAAGAGGATTAACCCACAATGGTGACATGTGTCCTCATCTTTTATGGTCAGGACATACGGAATTGCAGATTTTTACAAATAAAGGTGCACTCTTTTTCCTTATTATAAACAAAATTGCGTCTCTTATTGTCCGTTTCTGAAAGGGAGGCATACAGATGAAAGGACAATATTCGGTGAGTTTACTGGAGACTGAAAAATTAACATGACACTTCAGATTGCATTTCTTCCCTCCTTTTTTGTCATTTACACTTGACACGCGGCAAGGAAAATGACATTGAATATTATTTATCTTCAGGGCCAGTCTTCCTCAACAAAAAGAGGAGGATTGGCAGTAGTTACCTCAGGGCTAGTCTTCCTCAAAAAAAAAAAAAAATTTAGTTACAAATGCACACGTAAATTTAGCTTTTGAAATCCATCTCACCATGAACCCTGAGGATTTCCTGAGAGACACTCAATAGTTACATGTCCAGAGGGAATCAGGGACTTTCAAAAGGGCATGGATTTTTCCAGTTAGGCATTTAAGTTGTTGGTACAATTTTAGAAGCTCCAAATCTCAGAATTTATAGTATTCATTTATGGTAATATCTTTGCAGTTAACCAGCACCTTCATTTCTAGAGAATGGTGCAAGTTTTCACAGAATGACCCAACTTCTTTGGAGAAGTGTCCCAAGGAGTCAGATAATTTAACTTGACGGCACGATAACTGAAATTGAAACTCTCTCTCAAATTCTTGGGAAATGTAGTAAGGAGCGCTATGTGTCTTAGCAGAGACACGACGAGGAAAGAAGGAGGTGCTTGGGATATGCTGAGTCATTGAGTTCCTTGAGACACACACAATGCTCCTGTTCCTATTCTAGATTGATTAGAAAACCCCTAATGAGATATTGATAAGGAAAATCCTTAAATCAAGATGATCATTTCAATACATGGAGGAAATCTCCACAATGATATGAAATGAAGAGATCTTTTCTTGTTAGAAAAAGACGGTTGTTATTAATTATTATGATTTATTTCTTTATTTTTTTGCCTAAAATTTCCATCGTTAACAAAGATATTTCTAGTGCTCACATTCTTGGGCATGTGTTCTTTTGCCAGATGCATTTCCTGGAGTGTCACAATACCTGGAAGGATTCTTTAAATATGATGGTAAAAAGATGTGTCAAGAATCAGAGAAGTTACACCCTATATAAGAGTTCTATACATTTTGTATATGTTTAGAATCCAAAAGTATAAAGACAGACTATTTTCTGAAATCAATTTCCATTTCTAATTAATGGTGTATCTGTTGACTAGACGCATGCATAGTTTAGGTTAACTATTATGGCTCAGATATTCTGTGGTGCTCTCTGATCTTGATTCTTAACCTCATCCATTCTGAAACTTCCCTTTTGTGTGTTTCTGATTCTCGAGTTCCATGGCCTTTTAACACATGGTCTGATTTTTCTTTATTACTAGTCACAAAATGTTATTAGTGTTTATATGGCTCAATGGAGCCAACAAGAGTGGATTGACCAAGATAGAGCTTCCATTTCTGACACAGAGACGTACAAGCTGATGGAAGTTTGAGGAGAATGGAAGCTCTGTTCTCTGATTATCCAGAATTGTCCAGGATGATCCTGTCCTCTTGCTCCACCATCTCCTTGAAAGGAATTGTTTTCCAGAATGACACGGTTTGCCACCATGACATCCATATTCTAGCACACAGAAGGGGATTAATTAAGTGGAGGAAAGTGGCTTTTTGAAAGATGAGTGAGGTAGAATTGCACCCATGCTTTCCCTCTATATTCCACAAGCTAAAACACTTCCATAATGAAGAGTCGACTGTGAAGTGGGCTGGCGCTGGCTCAGGTCCGCAGGTGCTGTAAGGAGAAGAGAGGCGGAGTTCCCTGATTCCAGCAAGACTCTGTGTTGAGCATTAGGATATTCCAGAATTGTATGAATATTAAAATATGGATGAGGATATTAGATTCAATATTTTGAAAGCGGGCATCAATTTTCCTTTGTGTTTCATTTTCCAGTTCTCCCAATAAAACTGGATGTGGCGAAGGGGGGGCAGGCATATGAGAAGGTAGGTCTGACTCGAGTTAATAAGCATTGTGAGAAGACATAGGAACTGGGAGGAGAAGGTATTATATGTGGGGGTCAGTGGTAATGGTTGATCTTTACCACATGAACCCACTTTCACCCACCTAGCCATAGATAAAGGTGCATACACCGAGCAAGGGCAAGGTTAATTTGCATCTCTTTCCTACTATGAGCATTTGAGCCAAGAATGCAAATGTCACAAATCACTATAAAAGAAACTCAATTAAATCATATGAACTCGTCAGTGTTTTTCCATAGATATCGCCAGGCAAATTAATATTTATTCCCTCACACTATGGGTATCCATGAGAGAAACCACCAGACACAGCCCAGCTGTTAAAAATATTCCATCATGGCTTGCAGAGAAAAATCATATTCAGGGAAAATATTTCAAGGCAGATCCAAATAAGCCAATCTTTCTAAAGCATTCAGGAGACGAATGTGCTCACACGTCGTTGTGGCTGCAGGGGTAGACATTTGAGCCACGACAAAGTACAATGCTCTTTATGAGCCAGTGCTAAGGACACAGTCAGTCAGAAATCAATCTGTACCTACAGTCCCAGCTCTGAACCCGAAAATGACGATTATCACCCTCATTTCCAGAGCCCGTACATCACTGGGGTTTGGGCTGTTTGGATAATGCCTATGTGAATGGTGGACCTGAGCTTCACGCAGGGAAAAGGTTGCGGGGTCTAGACCACAGCGTGCAAGGAATGACATTGAAGAATGGTGTGTGTTGCCATATTAGGAAATGGGCCTACAACTTGCTCACTGCAGATTGCAAAAGGGGCATGTTTTCGTCAGTGAAGAAATCCATTATTCTCTCTGGGAGAAAAGAGCTCAGTGAACAAGTGATTGATTCACAGTTTATTAAATAGCACTACTTATATAATTTCTTGGGAAAAAAAGAGAAAGAATGATGTAGACAATCTCCTTGGATTTCTTTCTTTTTTTTTTACTTTTATGATTTTTATTTTAAAAGTCATTTTGAAGACATCCCCGTAGGTAAAATAGGATGTTCTTTATTTTATTACAAGCAAAAGAATCAACTTTAATTCACTTCTCTAGAGGTTTTCCAACTTCCATAAAGATGATAATATAGACAATAAAATTTAACTGACTTCTAGAAAATCTTCAGTTAGGAATTTCACTTGAGATTGTCTTGAACTTTTAAATGGATTTTTTTTAAGTTTAGTCAGATGCTCCTCCTTCCTTAGAAGTCTGTAATTTACACTTGTGTCCTCAAGATGATGTGACAAATGTTCCAGAATGTTTTTTAATTGGGTGCTTCAGGCTTTGATCATGAAAACTAAAACATGACTTGAAACAGAGGATTTTATTTTGATTTTGTTGACACTAAAATTTTAAAATAACAATGATTTGATTGTAAATTTTAAGATGGCTATTAAGACAATACGATACCTATTATTGATCAACAGGAAAATTCAGGTCAAAATTTAGAGCTTCCAAATCTTTATTAAGATTCTTCAGAACTACTTTATGGGATTATTGCAACAGGACAATAGTAGATTACCAATGGAATTTTCCAGGGTGTGGCCCGAGAAAGTTTATTTATAGTAAGTGTGCTAAAGCATAAACTACTCAATTAACTAGGAATGAAAGGCAGTTTTGGGGAAAAAAATGTCAGGATGACTAGCACTGGGCATATAAATTTATTCCAATGTCTGAAATCAATGCCCTTAATATTTTTATAAAGCATTTAATTTTATTGTACTTTTAAAAAGATTTTATTTTTTTAGAGCAGTTTTAGTTTCATAGCAAAATTTAGGGGAAGGTACAGAGATTTCCTATATATTCCTGCTGCCACATATGCACAGCCTCGCCCATCATCAACATCCCGCACCAGAGGGGTATATTTGTTACAATTGACGAGCCTACATTGACACACCTTCATCATCTAAAGACTCACATTAAAGTTCACTCTTGGTGCTGTACATTCTGAGTTTGGACAAGTGTATAATGACACGTATCCACCATTATGATATCATACAGAATAGTTTCACTGCCCTAAAAATTCTCTGTGCTCTGCCTACTCATCCCTTCTTCCTCCCCAATCCCACAGTAAGTATATTGGTTCTGTTTCTCTGAAGAACCCTGACTAATATAACGGTTTATTCTTTTCTCCTAATTATCGAGGATCACTGTTAGATAAATCTATGAATTCAGTTTGACTAAGATCAGAGATTTCAGCCATAGAGAAAAGAAAAGGAAGAAAGAAAAAGGCTTCCCCTCTCCTGGGATCAGTAAGAGGAACAAATATGGCTAATTTGCTGTGCAAATGCCCAGTATCCATCACCATTTGAGCAAAAGTATCTGGCTGATTTGTTAGGGACTCAGCAGGAGCTGATAGCTGAAAAGTTTCTTGTAAAGAGGTGGGACTTTTGGCACCACATGCCATCCTCTATCTGTGGGTAGACCAGTTGTACAATGGAGTTCCATGGAGTACTTCAGTCTCCCAATGAGCTGGAAGCAGAAAAAAACAAGAAGAGGCCAAGAATGGGATAATAAGGTGGATCATCTGTGTCTCCCTGGGTCAGTGGTTACCTGGAGATCACATCCGGCATTCAGATGAGCAAGCCCGTGGCCTTATGATGAGCTCTAGACTCCATAAGCTGGGATGCTAGAGCTGCTCCTTATCAGATATCTCCCTTCAACCAGGCAAGTCAAATCCACCCTTTTGTAAAAATCAGTGACTCCTTTTAGGGGCACGTAGAAAGAAGAGATTTAATCAGATGACATCTGGCCACTCTTTTCAGGGGATAAACAATATGAAGATGTTCTGAGGCTCAGTAGGCTGAATAATGGTAGATTGGTTTCAGCAAGATCATTTATATGACTTAGGAAAAGTGAAAAACTTAAGCTACTTCTTTTATGCTTTGCAACTTGTTTGACACTGCTCCATAAATATCTCCTCTCTTCCTTCCCCCTTCCTTCCTCCTGCCCTATCTCCCCCTTCCATCTCTTCCCTCTTTCCTTCATGTATTCAGCGTGTATTAAGTTCATTCTTCCTATAAGGCTTTCTGTTGAAAATGGAATTAGAGAAATGAGCAGTAAAGGATCTTGCCCTTGAGGAGTTCATAGTCTACTGCAAAAGGCTGACAGGAAAAGTGGAATTACGATGGGGTTCCTTGATTGCTCTTCTCCAGCAGCAGTGGGAACACAGGAAAGAGAGCACTTATTCCATAATATACTCACGTTCTTAAGTAAAAGCTACTACCACCATATAGTTTGTAATGTTTAACATGAAGTGACCCTAATCAGAGTGTGAATATTAAACACATTTCAAAACTAGAGCTGGCATTGAAAAGTATTCCTTGCGTGACCCTGTTGGATTTGTTTAACTCATTAGAAATGTGGCTGCATATGGTAATCAGCAAGAGCGAGATCTCAAATAGAATTTCTAAACGTTAGATCAAAGGAGGGTGAATTAAGAAACAAAAAAAGATCCAGTGACTTGACTTGCAAGACATCTGCAGAATGTCGTGATGCTCCACCCTAGCTGGACGTGGGATGTAGCAAGAAGGAGACATCAAATCTCAGAGATCCTTTCCCCAGCAGAAGCTCAGTGCCTCGGTCTCTCCACCAGCCATTGGGCAATGCACACCGCATACCCATAGCAATGCACAAACTATTGTGGGGGGAAGCACAGCCGCAGAGAGCCAGTTACTCTTCGCGGAATAGATAATTGAACTAGCAAGACCAGATAGCAAGCACTCATGACTGAAACCAGAATGCTTATAAAGAAGCATGATAAATGTCAAATTAGTATTGTATTGGGAGTAGCTATATACAAAAGAGCTGATGTTGGTTTTAAAGCTCTTTGGAGATTTTAGGGTAAAATTTAGAAAATTGTATGACTAATGCCCATCTTTATTCCAGAATTGGAGTGAATGTATTTCAATGGGCATATATTCCTAAAATACAAGAGCACTTTCAGTTGCAGAAATGAGTCACTTTATACATCTGTAGATGGTTTGTAAGGCAGGATGCTTTACTGATGTCCTAATCTTTGTGTTGTTTCCCATCCTACCCTCCCTCCACCCAAGCTTTTCATGGCTGTGCTTTCCAGGAGCCAGACCCTTTGTCCTCAGCTTTATTAGGGGAAGCTTTGTTTTGTTTTTGTTTTTTGGGTAGCAATGCTCACTCAGGTGTTCCAAGTAGAGATTTGCCTTTCCTGCCTAAAACTTCCTTAAAATCCTAAATTTCAAACAGTATTTCAGTTCCTCAAAAAGTTAAGCACTGGGGCCGGCCGGGTGGCGCAGTGGTTAAGTGCACACATTCAGCTTTGGCAGCCGGGGTCCGCCGGTTCGGATCCCGGGTGCGGACACGTCACCGCTTGGAAAGCCATGGTGTGGTGGGCGTCCCACATATAAAGTGGAGGGAGATAGGCACGAATGTTGGCTCAGGGCCACTCTTCCTCAGCGAAAAGAGGATTGGCGGCACATGTTAGCTCAGAGCTAATGTTAAGCATTGAATTTCCACGAGACCAAGCAATTCTTCTTTGGTATATACCCAAAAGAATTGAAAGCTGGGACTCTAAGAGACATTTATACACTAAAGTTCATAGCAGCATTATTCACAGCAGCCAAAAGGTAGAAGGAACCCAATGAATGGATGAACGGATAAACAGATTGTGGTGTATCCATGCAATGTGGTATATACCTACAATTCAGCCTTAAAAAGGCAGGGAATCCTGCCATGCTACAACATGGATCAACCTTGAGGACATTATGCTAAGTGAATTTGGCCAATCACAATAAGACGGAAGGACAAATACTGTATGATTCCGCATATACGGAACTGAGGGTAGTCAAATTCATAGAGACAGAAAATAGAATGGTGTCATGTCGCAAAAAGTGTGTGTGTGTGGAGAGAGAATTGGAAGACTTTCACATTTTCCTTTATTGTCTGTATATGTAGATTTTTCAACAAATGTGTTAAACTTGTATTTTTACAGGAAGACCCTTGATGTTTTTGTCTGGATTCATGTTTAAAATGGAAGACATTATGTCCCTCATATTGATCTGTCTATTCTCTGACTCTAGCCCATGCTATGCTCTCAATAAGTATTTCTGACAGCATGAATGAATGAAGTGTCAACATCATACACACTACTTCCTATTTTATAAAATCACTTGCATTGTCCTGAACATTTGTGTTTTCTCAATATTTTGATGCACTATGAATATAAGCTTATTATATTTGGGAATGAGTAAACTGATGCTTGTTAAAAAATAGAGTTTATAAAGATAATGTATGCAAGACCTCGTTCATAAAGCCAATTGTGCAAGTGCAAATAGTAAGAGTAAATGGATTAAGTAGTGTCAGAGGAAAAGCTTAGAATGAAGGAATTTGGGTCCATGCTGAGAAAGGTAACTAAGTGAATTGTTCCAGCTCTAAGAAAGGGTGGCATGGGATAATAATTTTATATGCAGCACTAAGATTTTTTCATTCTGTTTAAGTTATTTTTCTCTTTTGCAAAGCTGACGTGGATAGCTAAAAAAGCTAAATGCCATATAGCATGCAAACACCATGAAGATGAGCAATAAACCTTAGAGAAAATAAATTGTAAGATGGTAATTCATAATGCAAATTAACAAACATACAGAAACAAGGCTGTGTCAGAGTCTAGTTTTAGCACGAGAAGCAGGAACATTTTCAAAATGAACACAGTGTCTTTGTCTGAAGTGTTTTCCACAAAGAAACAATAAATTCAGTATGAAGTAGTCTGTTAACAAAATACGAGTCATCTTCAGGTCACAATATAATTTATGGAATGTTTTCTATACACCTTAGTTTCTTGATCAAAACTCTTTTTGAATGAAGGAGGGCCGTGGGCACTATCTCTATCCTGCAGAAGCCTAATGGAGACTCATAAATACTGAACTTGTCAAATTCATACACAGACACAGAAGATAGAAACCACGAACATGTCCTAGAATTGTTTGACTTCTGTTGAAGTACGCGGTTGTGCTTTTGCAGCCTCTAAATTTGATAATGTGCATTCAGGCATGTTTCAGTTTTAGGGGTTAGTCTTTCACTTAATACTTTTTCTTACAATTGTGTTTCAAGATGCATATTTCTAACAGCAGACGTGTGGTTACACATGCTGCTATATGGAGGACATGACATTTTTATGGAAAAGTGGCACTGATTGCATTGCAAGACTGATTTTGTTACTCACTCAGTCATTTTATTGCCCATCTCCACCTCCAAACTGAGTTGAGCTATGACCTAGAGCTTGCACAACTGAGTGGCCTGCCATCTTAAAGCAAAAGACAGGGTGTGCCATTCATCTAGTTCAAAGGTTTATCTAAAACAAATGAGTTCTGATTGGTAGAAAACAATCCAACAAAATGACTCCTGGTTGGCATGGGTGTCTCTCGGTGCTTTGTGAACATCAACGTGGAGGTGCACACCACCCCCTTGCGATCTTGCTAAAATGAAGATACTTACTGAGCGCCTGAAAGCATGCAATGAAATTCATTCCCAGGAAATGCTGATGTTACTGACTCAAGAGCCATACTCTGAGGGGCAAGGACCTAGGTTGCTGGCTTTTGAAGGTTTTGCAGTCACAGCCAGGCACTACTGTCGCTTTCCACAAGTCAAGATGGAGCCTTTTGAACACAGTGACATCATACCCAGGGTAGGCACTAGATAAAAAGCTTATCATGTTTTTATCAGCTTTATTGACATGTAACTCACATCATAAAATGCACTCTTTAAAGTGGACAATTCAGTGTTTTTTATAGGATACTCAGAGTTGTAGAACCCCCACCAGTATCTATTCCAGAACATTTTCATCACCTTGAAAAGACATCTTTTACCCATTCTTAGTCCCTCCTCATTTCTACCTCTCCCAGCTTGCAACCATTCATCTACTTTCTGTCTCTATAGATTTGCATATTCAGGGCATTTCATGTAAATGGAATCATACACTGTGTCTTTTGTGACTGGCTTCTTTCACCTAGTGTAATGCTTTCTCTATCATGTTTTAAATGTGTGTGATTATGAACAATTCCAGTGAGATACTAGAAAAAAATCACTGCTAAAACAGAATATAGATATAATTTCCGGACAGAGAGTGTGTGTGTAATGGAAACAGGTATTCCTCACATTGAGCTGATACAGTTAGAATTGTGCTCACTCAAACCTAAGAGTTGATAGATGTTCGTGTACATTGTGGTAGACCCATGCAGTTTCAAACACAACCTCGAAGAATGCTATGTTTTAGCTTGTATGTAAGAATGAATCACCAGATCTCAGACAAAAATACGTTCCAAAGTTTGCAATCTAATTGCAGATGTCTATTTTCAGCCTTTCCCATATTTCCAAATTTTCTCTGTATTTTTCTATTAAGTGTAACTTCTACCACAAGAGCATTCTGTGCTTATTTCCCCAGAATTGCTTAATAATCCAATAACAACGAGGAATATTATGAATTAGTTTGGTCGGTACAGTCTGGCCTGTCCTCCCAATTGTGGTTGGAAAGAGCAAGATCATTTTAACAATTGCAACCAATTATTTTAATCAGACCTATTGAAATATTCTATAACAAGGTATCAATTGGGTAATGGGTTTTTCTGAGTCATACTATCACCTTTTTAACAACGTGGAATTTTCTTTCAACATTATACCAATCATGAACTACTATTTTGTCTAAAAATGACTTGATAAAAGAAAAAAGTCCTGACTTCATTAACACCAAGTGCAGGGAATTGGGCGAAGTAATTCTCTCTATAACTAAGCTTGACAGCCCAGTGCAAAATGCAAAACCAACAATTTTCCTTTAAAGATCAATACTTTATCAAGGTTTATTACAGTGAGGAAATACTCTGTCTTCGATGCCTTTCAATCCTCTTTCCATCAATAACACCATTCTCCGTTTCTGGTAATAGCTTGCAATGGATCATTAGATAAATGCGTTTTTAATAAAGAGAATCCAGGTGTACTGGTAAAATACTATGATTGAGTATCTTTAATCTCTCAGCTTCATTAGGCAGGGACAGGCTATTCATGTGCCTTTCTTACTTATTCTGGTTGAGCTGCCAACCCTTTCCTGTGCCTATTAATGATGACAGCTCATTCATTACTTTATGAGAATACAGAAACATTTCCATCTCCATCTTACATATTTCTCCCTCCCCAAAGATTGGCAATTTAGAAAGCCACTTCCATGAGACAGGAGCTAACTGACTCCATTTCCTTCCCTAGCACGCATTTCCAGAATTGCCACACAAACCCAGAATTAATAATCATGGGTTCAGTTGGTTCTGATGTTTTTTTTTTTTTCCCTTCTTTACCAGTTTACTTAGGAGGCATGCACAGAATCAGGACATCGAGTATGATTTGTAAAGCATTAGATGATAATAATAACACCTAACATTTCCATTTTCAAAAACACGTGATAAAGATAATTTTCATGCTTAAAGGGAGATTCCAATATGCTGAGCAGCAGGCCCTCGATAGTAACTGAGAAATTGCTCAGGTCCAGAATCACAGTTGACTCACATATAATAAAACACTCATTTTTAGGATGACTGAAAACAACCTCTTTTTAAACCTAATTTAGCTAGAGCTGAGGTAGAGAGAAGAGTCTCATAGTTTTATTCATTTCTAAGAGAGAGAAAGGTCCCTCCTCTCCTTTAGCCACATGGAGAAGGAGGCGCGGTTTGGGAATGTTATTTTTAGCTATTATTGGGAAGATTGTAATTATTCTACTCTGATTCTACAACTCAGATTTATACGTTTCTAATGAGAAAGGAAAAGACAGGATAATTATGAGCTTGGAATTTTTCTAGGATGTCAGATAAGGAAGGAAGGAGTAAGAATGCGGACAGAAGCTGCAGGGGGGTTATCTAGTAAAAGTTTTACCTACCTTAAGATGGAATTTACAACCACGATGCCCTTCAACAGGTGAATGATAAGCACACTGTGGTCCATCCAGACAATGGAATATTATTCAGTGATACAAAGAAAAGAGCTATCAAGCCATGGACATGGAGGAACCTGGACTGCATATTTCTAAGTGAAAAGCCAGTCCGAAAAGCTACGCACTCTGTGATTCCAACTCTATGACATTCTGGAAAACGCAAAACTGTGGAGACAGTAAAAAGGTCAATGATTACCAGGGCTTATGGGGAGGAGAGATGAATAAATGGGGTACAGAGGATTTTTAGGGCAGTGAAATTATTTTGTATGATACTGTAATGGCAGATACATGTCATTATGCATTTGTCCAAACCCGTAAAAAGCACAAAACAAAGAGGAAACCTTAGTTAATAATACAGTATCAATATTTGCTTATCAATTATAACACATGTACCACACAAGATGTTATTAATAGGGGAGATTATGTAGGGAGAGGGGGTATGTGGGAACTCTAGTTTTTTCTCAGTATTTCTGACACTAAAATTGCTCTAAAAAATAAAGTCTATGAATTTTTAATGGAATTAGTTGTCCTGAGCATTGTGGGGTTTGCCAGTATATCAGAATGGGTTGTTGCCTCAGGATGTAGGTTAGATAAAATCAGTTTGTTCATTTCCCACGTGAAAATTAGCATGGTGATGTGTGACACTTTGTTTGTCTTCCCATAGGATCTGGACCACCATCTAAAGAACATCTACAAAGTAAGTTAAACATAGATTTTATTCAGGATGGAGAGAAAAAAACGTATGAGCTTTGGAATGAAGAAAATAATATATGATATGCTTCACAAATAAACACAGAATGGTATTGTTAACACAACATTGAATACACTCAAGATGAACACACACACCCGTACCTACAAGAAAGATGGCACATCTCAGAACGGGTCGGGACCTGTGCTGGTTTTGCGACTGTAGGAGTTTTCTTGGGGTTCTGAATATTATTTGAATCACAATGGAGTTAAGGAACTATCAGTTCTTGACTCCTCTCTAATGTCCATCTTACAGAAAGTGAGAGACTCAAACTACTGATTACTAGAAATCTTCCGTGGAATGCCTTCTCTGCTGTTGAGACATATATACTATTCTGCTTGCTTATCCAAAATTTTCTTATGATTATGAAGAATCAATATCCCCAATAGTTGTTGCAACACTGGTGGAATGATACGATTTTGTCTGTGTGGGTAAATGTGACAAAAGTTTACTCTTAATGCAGTGAAGTCCAGAAATAAATGATATATTAAAGTACAGTGGAAAAAGAAGAAGAAATAGAAAACATGTAGCTATCATGTGCAGGTAATATATATGCTTTTTCAATAGATTTCCTTGGAAAATATAAAAATATATCATTTTAGAAAGTGATTGTTAATATATAGAAGACGAATGTATCTTTTCTATGGTCCAATAAAAAGAACTGATAAGAAAACTGTGGAGAGCTAAGCAATTTTCCAGCTTTGCCAAAGGCTTTCTGACCCATAAAATTGGGATGGTATAATTCTTCTACCTAGGCCAGTGTGTGCAGAAGATGATTCTGTAAGATGTTCTATATGAAAGAATTTTAAAACTTTAGAACATTGGATTTATTGTAAATTTTTATGTATTTAAGCTATTATATATTATAATATTTATATATACACATATCACATACCTACTAGTACAATATATATTAAATATATATTATCACGTTATAACAATTAATTTAATTGTATGTAATACATATTTATTATTTATTATATATAAGCATAATGTATTATTATATTATATTAATATAATTATATATTGTATTATACATATAATATTTTTATCATACGTATGTAATAGATATATACATACTACAATTGTACATGGATTTATATATATGTGTGTAATATGTATATACACACATGTTATATATTATATACACATATTTTATATATATGTTAGTAAATAAGTTAATGGAAATATATATATGTATCTTCATTCAAACTCATAAATTGCAGTTTCCTTGAAATTTTATCCTTGAGAAAGATAATGGAAAATGCAGAGCCTTTTTCTGCATCCTAATAAACTTGGAAGCTTCCTGGAAAATACTATTTATTCATCCAGCCACTCTTCATGGGAGCGTTTCTATGATAAGCAGTGATGTATTCTAACTATGTTATCACACTGATTTCAGCTTCCATGCGTTCCACCGAGATATGGGAACTTTCAAAGCTTTGTTAGCCAGATACACTGTGCTTATGGAATTCCTTTGATTTTCCTCTCTACTAATCTTATAAAGAAATAGCATCAGCATATGAAAAAGGCTTTCTCTTTTTTTTGTAAAAGCAACCACAGAGCTGCATAATCATCGGACTATCAGTTGTTGACTTGGTGATTATTTAAATGAGAGAGTGAGCAGTTACAGGAGACTTAGAGAAATGTTGGCACCATTCAGAGGGACGATAGGAAGAGAACATACTATGAGGGGGATGTGAAAGTGATTTCAGGGTTTCTCATCTTTTGGGTGAGGGATATAAGTAAATTTAACCAACAAACAAGCTCAAGGTAGGGGAAACATATGGATATGGGGGTCATCGTGATGCTTGAGGTGGGTCAGTCCCAGGGGCTTTGATTGGGATTGTTGCAGAGAAGCTTCAATGAAGAGGTGAGTCAAACCTAGAACCTTAGGAAATACTGACATTTGAAAAGTGCTAAGGGATAAATGTCGAGCACCATGATGGACTATTTACCTAATGTTGTGTAAGTATGTGTAAGAGTCACTGTGGTAGAAGAAGCAGGAAATATTAATGTTTAAGGGGCAAGCAACTGCAGTTTCTGGAAAGAATGAAGGGATGGTTGATGTGGGTGGGCACAGTCATCTCTCACTCATCTCTTCTCTGAAAACAAACCCAAGAATGTGCGTGGGACACAGTAGTAGAAATCTTGGCCTCGGTAGAACTAGTAAGCAATTCCTCTAGCAACTCACCATATTTCCAGAAAGTGCAGTGGAAATCACATGAACGGGAAAGCTTACGTTCCGGGATTCGGCTTCACATAATGAGGGTGCAGGGAAATATGAAGTTCTAAAACGATTTTAAAGAGATTAAAAATAACTATGCGCAGTGATTGCCAGGAAGGAATCAAGTTGTCAGAGAGTGATCCCCAACACTCCTGAAGCTCTGTGGGTTTGAGGTTGACTTCTGCTGGGCCTTAAAAAGACTGACGATCTCAATGCTATTTTAACTCATTCTAGGATACAGAGAGTGGAGAAAAGTTTGTCACTTTTTATAAAATTCCAGATACAAAGATTTGTGAAAGTTTTATAAAGAAAGCTGTACAGACATCTTTCTTACAAATAGCACTGTCTAAGTAAAACATTAAAAAAGTATAATCTAGCAATATGTTAAAAGAACTATACCAAATTAAGTGTGGTTCATACTGGGAATAAAGAATAATTATCAAGTAGGCATTTACAAATTCAATTTTCTCTATTAGTAATTCATAGAGAAAAAATTATGAATATCATCATAGTTCTGAAAAGACATTTATAAATTTCATCATTATTTTATAATCAAATAAAACTGGGAAAATATATATTTTCTTAATGTTATATATACATATACATGAAGACAGAAATGAACGTCATGTTTAATGGTAAATCTCTTAGGCATTCTCATAAAATCATGACTTACTGAAAAATGTTCCTCAGCACACTATGAAGATTGCTATGGGATAGCAACCAAAGCAATTTTACATGAGAAGCATAAGAGATATGAAATTGGAAAGTGGGAGGCAAGTTTACAATTATGTATATATTTGTGTAAATGAAAAATTTCATAACTATCAGAAAAAACTTTTATCAATAGTAAAAGAATTCAGTAAAGTTTCTAACTACAAATTAATACATTATTCTGCATTAATATATTCTACCTTTCTATATGATCTTAAATACAAATGGCAACCAGGTGGAATTTAATAATAAAAGGATCTGATTATAATGCTAACAAAAAAGATAAAAATACCAATTATTTAACATGTTACTAAGGAAAATAACTAGAGGTATCATGCTACTCATGATGTAACCATTTCAGTTTCAAAGTACATAATGGGTTATAAATTTAAATGAAGTTTTCTTGATTTTTCTAAAGGGCAAAAGTGTTTGGATTGAGAACTCTTGCCCTTGGCAGTGAGATAAAGAACACCCAACCCCATAATGACTTTTCGTACCTTAGGCGCTGTCTTAGTCAGCTCAGGCTGCCATAACAAAATACCAGAGACTGGGTGACTTAAGCAACAGACATAGATTTCTCACAGTTCTGGAGGCTACAAGTCCAAGATTAAGGTGAGGTCCTTTGGTTCCCAGTGTGAGCTCTTTTTCTTGGCTTGCAGACACCGACCGTCTTCTCGCTATGTCCTCACACGGTAGAGAGAGCCTTAGTGTCTCTTCTTATAAGGGCGCTAAACCCACCGTGAGGGCTCCACGTTCATGACCTCGTCTAACCACAATCACCTCCAAATACCATCCCATTGGGGGTTGGAGCTTCAAAATACAAATTTTGGAGGGACACAAACGTTCCGTGCTTAAAAAACCCTTCTTCACTGTCATCTCAAAGATCATCTCACGCCTGTATCTGAGGATGTAGAGTGGGGAAGAAACCTGGAGCGGCATCACCACGGACCCCAGAGGACTGGATTACAGTCCCTGCTGGTATAAACTTCCAATTCCACACCTTTTGAACAACGCCCAAGCGATCCTCACGTTTCATTTTTCTTCTCTAGACAACCAGGTCGTGTCTCTTTTCACAGCCAACACCATCGTCTGAGATTCTTGTTTCATTGCCACAGATATTTTAAGGCCCTTAAGACATTTTACTGCTAAATTGGAGACACTGTCTTTATTAAAAATGTTTCCTCTTTTGTTCACCTCTGTCTCCTTCTCTTTCACTTATCATAAACATTAGCTTCTGAATGCAAATAAGGATTTACTGATATGCATTTATATCTCAAAGAAATACCAATATTTAGGCTACCGTGAGTGCCAGGCTACATAGGGGGAGAGAGAAATTCAGCAGAGAGATTTAACAGAATGGTGAGAACTGGGCTCAGGGTTGGGATCATTGCCAATGAGTCTTGCACCTAAAATCAAGGCACCCTTTGAGGAATGTGGCAAATCACCCCCTTTCCCATTTCACTGTGATAGAATGATGAAAATAAAAGATGGCAAACCATTGTGTTGTGTTAGGTGTGGGCAACACAAAGTATACTTGTGACAGAGGATCTCTGCTTGTCTTACAATGGCCCATGTCTCCTATTTCTTCTCACCCACTGGAATTCCAACTCCAGCTTCTTGCCTCTACAGGAAGCACGGTATTAGTTCTCATCAGTGGGATTTGTGAAAGAGCAATGAGTGCCACTTGCATGTTATGTATACTGGCCTGGTCCATCCTCTTCCCTCTGTGTCATCCTGTCTAATGGAAATATGCCAGTGCCCAAGGTGACCTCTACCTGCTTGGAACAGGCAAAGCCTTTTTCAGTCTTTGAAGGAGCAGCCAGAAGGGATACCTATGTCTTCCCAGTGTAGGTAACAACCCATGGTGGCCTGTGATGTTAGCAAGAAAAGAACTCTCGTTGGGTGAAGCCGCTGGGATTTGGGGCTTGTTCCTATAATCGGTAGCATCTCCTGGCAAATACAATTCACAGACACAGGTTTATAACTCAAGATTTTGGGAAAGTCACCATCACATGGAATCTCAGTTTACCCATTGTTTCAAAAGGAGTGAAGGACATCCAGCCTCTCGTGGATAGAGTGGAAAGCAATGGAGGCAGTCTATGAAAGGGATATGATGACCATTGTTTTAAGAATCCTTACTTTGCTAAGAAAGAATTGGTTGTGGTGTAGACGCAACATGGTTTCCTCCATAATGCTCCTGGTCAATCCATGTCAACATCAGACTCTATCTGCTGATTGTGTTATGTTAAAATTTAAAACCCCTTCTTTTTTCCTCTGCACTTGGTATTTCCACTTGCATGCCTAGAAAGCAGGAAAGCCATAAAAAGTTTAAATGAGCATTAAGGTGACCACTTTATATAATAGAATAACTTGATTTACTGAAAATAACCTCAACTGAGTTTTTTTTCTTTTGGCTGCATAGATTAGTACTCAATAAAAACTCAATTTGATTTTTTTTGTCTAGATTACTTTTTTCCTGTGTCTCCAAACACTTGGTGCTTGGTTAAATGAAAGTAAAAGACAAGCTCACCACTCAATGGTTTTGCTCATCTCTACATATAAAGTTAAACATTCCAGATGGTCCATTTCTCAAAGAAGGTTTACATCTTCAAAATCATGCCACCATTGCTGTCGTCCAGTGAAAATCTTCTTTGCTCTGTGTGTTTGTATACTAAACACCACTGGTGTGGTTTGTTCCTTTTTTTTCAAACCTGGCAAGTCCTAACAGAACCCAAGAGACACCTGCATGACTCAGGTCACCGAGAAACAGAAGGTTACTGGTATGACAACATGCAATACAGCTTTCCTCCAAATAAATTACCTTCTTTAAAGAATACATCTTTTCTCAGTCCTTACAATTCAAAGTAAACCAAAGGAAGCAGACGTCAATTCAGGAGAGTTATAGTTCTACAGAAAAAAAATAACACAAGTATCTACTAAGGTGAAAGTCAAAAAGTAAAGGAAGGAAGAACTGGTTGTGTCAATTCTCCTACCCTGAGACTTTGACATCCAATAATTTTCAAACATGGGAGGCAATGGTATGGTATAGATCATTCAGACTGATGAAAATACAAATGGAGAGCTGAGTTATGACATCTGATCAATTACTGAGCATACAGACAATTTTCATTAACCACATGTTGTTTCTCTATTTCTGTCTACAGCTGTTGAAACCTCTCATCCATCCTCTTCACTTTGGAATGCAGTTACGGGCACAATGGCTTGCCTTCCTTGATCTTTCACAGAACTATCATGTTAAAACAAACACACCATTCTGTTTATATGAAATGTCCAGAATATACCCATCCGTAGAGAGAGAAAGCAGATTAGTGGTTGCGAGGGACCAAGGGAGGGAGAATGGGGTGTGACTGTTAATGAATATGGATGGGGTTTCCTTTGGGGTTGATGAAAATATTCTGGCGCTACATTATGGTGGCGGTTTCACACCATTGTGAATCTACTAAATGTCACTGAATTGCACACTTTCAAAGGTTAATTTTCTGTCATGTGAATTTTACTTCAAATTAAAAAAAAATGTGCTGCTGTATCATAGGTTCTGAGGCAACCAGGTCTGTGAAGGCCAGACTCAAAGCTCTAACACCAGGATGAAGATGGCAAGACCTGCACGTATTGCAGCTCTCAGTTTACTGCGTCTGTCCCAGCACAGATCTGAAGTTTGGATAGACCCATGATTGCTGCAAGAGAAAAGGGATACTTCTTTGGTCCATTGGGAGTTGGGGAAAGTAGGAGCTGCTCTTAGTGACGCCAAGAAATGCCAGTCTCAGCATTGCATGGAGACCTGTGTCACAGAGCAATGCAGTTATAAGGTCCATAATGAAAGTGACACAGCAAGCTATGGGATCATGATTTGGGGTAGGCATTTAACCACCTGAAGGCGAGAACATTGTACAAAAGGCTTCTCTGGGAGGGTCATAAATTTAGTGAGCCTTGAAGGATGAGCTATCAGGGGAGAGAAATGGAGGAAAGTGGACATTTCAAAGACTCTGGTCAATATGAGAGGGCAACAAACCCCATGTGCAGGAATAGACAGTGCAGGCGGAGCAGTGGTGTAAAATGCTACCTCTTGCAGTGACAAGGTGATCAATAGTGCAAGACTAACGCGCAAAGACGTGAGTCCATTTTCATCCTCTCAGTAGGCACAGCCCTTTGAGTTGTGTGTGCATTTATCACCTGAATGAGCAGAAAGGAAAGTCTGCTAAGTTTTATGTTGCTGTACCGGTTGGGGGTTCTTCCTATTTTCAGAGCTCAGCATTTCAGACCCGCACTCCCACCAAGCTCTGGCCAGTCTTGAAAAAGACAGATGCAGACAGGACAGCGTGCAACTCATCACAGACACTGTGTGCAAGCACTGCTGTTGCTCCCTTTCCAAATGCAATTTGAAGTGTGAGTTTGATTGACAGAGCCCTTTGGTTTAGTGGTCCTGGGTGTCCAGTGGCTCCTTCTTTGACATCCATTGCATTTGGTCGAGGCGCCTGAGCCATTTCCACTGAGATTTTGACATTTAATCTTGGAAGTGCTGCTGCAATCCAGGGCATCTCTTGCATAATGTTGTTCACTGGGGAAAGCCCTGGTCAGACAGACCTCTGCTATTTTAAGGTTCAGTGGAGGTCCCTCTGTTTCATCAAGCCTCTCTCTAGAGAGATGATCAATGTGACTAAGAGCTAAGTTCCAAAAGCAATCTTAAGGCAATGACCACAGGCTGCCGTTGGCTGCCAATTCAGATACGGTGTCTTCCTGCTTTGATAAAGGTGCCTCAGATTATTGCAGCAAATATATTTTTTGAACATAAAACAAGAAAAATTCTTCAGGGCCATCTGTTTAAAATGATTGAATGGATTTTATTTATAATGTTGGACGCTTGGGTGTCTAATTGAACATTCTCTTTTATTAGTTGGGTCTAGGCAAAAGTATAAATTGTCACGTGGAAGAGTGATGCACCTATTAAATTCAAAGACTCCTAATTGATTCCTAGGATTGGGTTAGATATGAAAACATATTTTGCAATCAGAAGCCCTTGCTAATTTTGTCATAACGTGGGTTGAAATCCCAAATGACTTTTTGACACCAAGGCAACAGTCAAGGCTACTACATTGTTTCAAAAGAGATAATAATGTCTATGAATCCCATGATCAAATGTTAAATTGATGCTCATCCTGGAGGAGAGTAACCATCGAGTCGTTCACTTTAGGTTTCTCATGAACCAAAACCTCTCTGAAGGGACTAATTAAAAATTATAATGTCCATGATGACCAGGAGGAATGAATCCAACAAATTAGAAACTCAAGTTGGAAAGCCAATGGCAAAAGGGTATATCCTAATGTATTTGAATGACCTGTTCTTGAATATTTCATTTTTCCCATCATAAAGAACAAGCTTCTATTTAAAGCAGAGTTCACATAGATTCTCTATGATAGTGCATACTTCTTTATAAATGTGTGGAACATTGAAATATTTTACAATTGACATACCATTTAGCCATATAGTATTTTATCATTTATATATTAGACAACTAAAATATGCCAGACACTGTGCTAGACACTGTGGATATGAAAACTTTTTTTAAATGCCTGTCTTCTGGCATTTACTGATCCTGTCTCTGATCACCTCCAGTTTTTCGTCCTTTTCTCTCTTTTTAAAATTAAGAATATGGGGAGACAAATTCCCTGTATGGATTTAGTGAAAGACAGGATAAGAAATGACGGCAACTCAATAAATAAACTGGCTATGATACGTCAAAGATACAATATGATATGATATGTCCTGCACGTAGATGTCTATAGGAATTTTATTCAGAATTGCCAAAATTTGGAAGCAGCCAACATGTCCATCAGTAGGTGAATAGATAAAGGAACCATACAGACAATGGAATATTATTCAGCACTAAAAAGAAATGAGCTATCAAGCCATGAAAATACATGGAGGATCCTTAAATGCATATGACTAAGTTCAAGAAGCCAATCTGAGAAGGCTACATAGTATATAATTCCAAATCTATGACATTCTGGAAAAGGTAAAAACTATGGAGACAGTGAAAAGATCATTGGCCCCCGGGGGGCAGGGGGATGAATTGGTGGAGCGAAGAGGATTTCTAGCGCAGTGAAAATACTTTGTATGATATTGTAATGATGAAACATGTCGTTATACATTTGTCCAAACCTATAGAACATACAACATCAAGAGTGAACCCTAACATAAACTCCAGACTTTGGGTAATTATGATGGCTCGATTTAGGTTCATCAATTATAATAAATGTACCGTCTGGCGGGGGATGTTGATAATAGAGGAGGCTGTGCGTGTGTGGGGACAGGGAGTACATGGAAAGTGTCTACCTTCCTTTCAATTTTGCTGTAAACCTAAAACTGCTCTAAAAAACTATAGTCAAAAAAACACACACACAAACAAGGAGGAAAGCTTTAATTTTAAAAAAATTTGGAATCTTACTTGGACAATAACAAAGAAAGAAGCTAGTGTAAGAACACAGGGCAGTGACCACTGTCAGATTATTTGCTGCTGCATCCCATATATACATAACAGAAGCAGTTCTTCAACCCATATTTGTTGATCGAAAAAGAACTCAGACCACCAACACCAGGGATTCCCACCCTCCAAAAGGGTGGATGATATGAGGGCCTTTGGCTAGACGTGTATATACTGATGGGCGATAAAAGTAAAGGAGGCTCTTTATTGCTTTTAAGGTTTTTTTTTTAAGTTCACATATTATAAAGTAGAGGGTTTATCTTGGTTTTTCTTGGTGTTGTCATCATTTCCAGGTGAAATGGTCTGGACATCTAGAGTATGAAAAGATAAAAGCTGAGGTTCCACACGCCTGGGCATTCTGGAGGGAAACCTCTTTGGCCCTTATCTCAGGGACCTCAAAGACAATTCTGGGTGTTTCTGGAACACCATTTGGATGACGGCTCATGGATCAGACTTCCAGGACCGCACTGTCTGAGAGCCCGGAGCACAGGTCCTGCTCATCTCCATCTGCGGTAAGTGTCCCTGCTCTAAGGGCTCATCTCAGTAACAGAAGGCAGTGCAAAACTGGATAGGAAATAACTCAGGAGGACATCACAGATGTTTACAAAGAAAGGTGACAGCCATGCATATGACTGCATCTTTTTATAGGTTTTCCCGTATTAGGATTATATACGAGAAAAAAAAGAAAAGAAATTATATACATATAGGAACAGGTCGATGATGCGCACTGCATTTGGAACTGTATCGACAACTGATTTCACAGCCTGGTATGATCTGGTGATCATTCTCCCAAAGAATTAAATTACATTTTTAACCTGAAAGTGTTTAAATATTTTAAAACACAACTGAATTTGCAACCATATTAAAGAAGCACTTCTCTTGTGTTGTTAGATATAAATATCTATGTGTGTATATACATATATATAAAGTTAATGTGGAGCTATGTATATATATATATATCTCCAGATTAACCTCATGGAAAACCTCCTAAATCACCTGTGAAAATACTGAATTCACAGTGTCACAAACTCTGAAAGATCAATAGTACATTTATGCAACAGAAAAAAAATTTTGTATAGTTATTTAATGAGACAAAACAGAAGAATAAATAGCTTAAGTAAGAAGCTATTCATAAAATCCCTAGACTCTACTAACAATTTTGTTGCTATTTCTAATCAATTTGATATATTTGGGACCGGGATTGTCCTTTTATTTTCTCTATAAAATTAGTATCCACAACATTACATTTTTGGGCAGCTTCCCAGTATAAAAAGCACTTTCACATACATTATGTAACCCAATCCAGACTATAATTTTGTAGCAATATTAAGTAGCTAATATTGCCTTCACCTCATGTGGGAAGAAATTGAGAAAAGTTGCAATAGATTGAAGATTCTGATAGCAACATGGAAATATCTTAAAATCGTATGTGTCTGGGGTTGGGGGGAAACAGGTCATAGATATAGAAAGTAAAAGGGTGGTTACCAGGGGCTGAGGGAAAGGACCAACAGTGAGTTGTTCAATCTGTATAGAATTTCAGTTCTGCAAGACGAAAAGGTTCTGGAGACCTGTTTCACAACAATGCAAATATACTTAACACTACTGAACCGTACATTTAAAAATTATTGGGGCCGTCCCAGTGACGTAGTGGTTAAGTTCATATGCTCCGCTCCCACGGCCTGGGGCTCGAGGGTTCAAATCCTGGGTGCAGACTTACTCACCCCTCATAAAGCCATGCTGTGGCAACATCCCATATATGAAGCAGAGGAAAATTGGGACAGTTGTTAGCTCAGGGAGAATCTTCCTCAAGCACACAGGAAGATTGGCAACAGATGTGAGCTCAGAGCCAATCACAAAAAAAAAAAATGATTAAGATGGCAAATTTTATCATTTTTTTGCAATTTATATCAATTAAAAATAAACATATAAAATATTGGGGTATATTTTGGGGCAAAAGTTTTTAAAAATCCAATTTAAAAGGTAAGTTGAGCATGTTGAGGCTGGGTGAATAACAGCAATAAAGTCTGCATTTGCTATTTTTCTGTTCCCACTGCTAATCTACTATTCAGGTCAATTTTAATATTGCCAAAGAATAATTTATACCCTTTACACAATTAACACCCTTTTCAAAGTCAACATTAATAATAAAATCAATAATAATACAAGTCCAATTGTACACCATGATGCTTACTTAGCATTTGCCCATCCACAGAGAGACAGTCAAGAGCCATGTTTGTGGTCAGCATTACCCACAGAATGCCTCCTTCTTTATTTTTATGGAAGCCTTCTCTTTGTACAGGAGTACACAGCAGCCAATGATCTAACAGCAATGAGGTCTGGTTTTCCTGGAATATTTTCTGAATATTCTAATGGGACCTCCCCACTGTAGGCTCAGTTGAGTTACATCGGGTAAAGGCACCAACAGAGTAAGTGTCTGACGCACAGGTCCACTCTATGTCCAAATTGTCTGTAGTCCTCAGTGATTGGCTGAGTGCCCCCCAAATACAAGTGAAAACAGCCACAATTTTTGGTAATTTCAGATACAGGCCAAATTCATGACAAAATGCAGGCTTTGCATGCATGGTGCCTCTCTCTCATTAAACACATTTGAAGTTTCAATCAATTTATGAGACTAACATCACAAATTAGTTATTCTAACACCAGAAGGAGATTCGTAACCTTTGTAGAGGCAACTCAAATTCACAAGCTGAACTCAGCCTCGGAATAGAAACCCTCTGGCTTCAGGCAGAGGATCTTTTACTTGTACTGTGAGTTTACAAAGTAGCAAAGAGGTCACCATGCTTTCCCCAATATGCTCACTGTTGACATCAGTGAAAGATGACTGTGTTCCGGGTGAGTTCAAATGATGTGCGTGCCATCTTCATGAGGTGATCTCTCTGGGGTCTTCAGGTTCCCCTTTTTGGGGACATCTTCTCTCATGACAGTGGGAGTCTCAGATATGCTAAGACCATCAGCACAGAGGGAAAAAGAGAGGGAAAGCAAAGCAAGAAGGTAGCCTCACAGTGGTATGGATCACAGACGGGTAAACCAGTTGTCATCCTAAGCTAGTCCAACCAGGTGGCCCATACTTACTCCAGGCAAGGGAAGCTTCACTGCCTAGAAGCTTGAACAGTGGGCTGGGCTCAGTAGCAAGGGATTCCAGAAGGGAGCGATATGAGGGAAGAATTTGGGTTATGCCACAATCCCAGAATGTGCAGCCAATGGCTAGATTGGAAGTCAAAAGAGCAGAACCCAACACTTGGAAAAGAGCAAGGCATGAGTCCAGCTGACAATGATTCCAGAAGCAAGCAGACTTACAAAGCAGACCAACTGATGTGACACAGAGTAGCTTCAAGGCTGGATACTGTCCTTGGAATGAGCTGACACAGATGCAGAGAATGTTGTCATTCTTGGTCTATCCAGGTACATGATTTGCCTGTAGCTTCCTCCTGGGTCTGAGGCCACAGGTGCAACCAGAATATGGAGCCTTGCAGGAGAAACGAAGCAGGTGCTGATATTGTCTTTGGGGGTGCTGCTCATCAGGTCATGGCTGGCTTGCCTCCAGCCTTTGGTAGAACCATTTCCAAACTTACGAGGTAATCTGGGATCACTATCTATTCATCTCATTTTTTTCTAAGCCAAGTTCAACCTACAGAACTCATAGTCTTATGAACTGCCAGCAATGTGAGGTGCATTTGGCAGCAGAAAAAGTACTGGCAAATTCATCAGTGTCAAAAGAGACCAATTGCTTCTGCTTGGTGCCAGATGTCAAGAGGATGTATTCCTGGAATTAGGGCTGAATCAGAAGCTTCCTCCAGCCTCACCACCCAGTGGCAGCCAAACTTGAACTTCAACTTCAGTCTTGGTGAGCAATGAGTTTACAAATGTTTCTCACAAGGAATCTTTACTAATCTTGACCATCTAACTCCTCAATGAATTCAGAAAAGCAATCAATAATAATAACATATTATAGTAGCTATTAAAGTGTCTAAAGCACATTCCTATAATTTATCTGCTTTTTACAGCCAAGAAAGCTGAAATTTGGTGATATGAAACGGCTTGCCATAAGGCAGAGAATGCAGGGATTCAGAGTCAGTTCCTACACTGGGTCTTCCTTGTAAACTGAGCTTATGTCTGTGTTGGGGCCCAGGGCAGGCCACACCAAAATATCGCACAATAGCATATTGATTATTTTGAATTAAAGTTACATGAGAAGCAGAAAGGAAATTCTGACCAGAGACCAGAGGGTCTCTGTTCCCCTGAAAGCAGGAAATCGATCTCCCCTGTGAAAGGCACTCTCCCGGCATCCTCATCGCCAGAGCTGGGGATTCCGGGCTGAGAAACCTGAATAAATGAACCTTGTAATTTACTACCTCAAGACTAGACTCTGGTTAAACTCCTCACTATTACATATCCCAAACCTAAGTTTCTCTGTCCTGTCAACTCTTCACAAATTTCTCCTTCTTTGTGTAAGGCTATATATCCTGCCTGCTTTGTTCACTCTCCGAGCATCATTTCTCCATGATCTCCAATGCGTACATATTAAACTGGATTTTTCTCCTGTTAATCTAGTCTCGTGTCAATTTTATTATTACTCCAGCCATAAGAACACTAGAAGGGAAGAAAGGGGATTTCCCCCACCCTGACAGCTGTTTCTGCAGATGGTAATTTTTATTTTCCTCAGGGAAATGTATGTAAGTTCAAAGAATATTGCCGCTTAAAACTCTGAAAGCTATGTCCTTTAGATATGAAACTGCTCCTTTATTCTTACTCAAAGCTTGAATGCCTCATATGTTTCTCAACATATTTCAAACCTTAATTAAAATATTCACTTTAATTGGTAAGTTGGGTATTTTTAAGAAAACAGAGGGAAGGGATTGCTATATGAAGTTAGAGAAATCTTTTTCCTACAGCAAATTATTCCCTTCGCCTCTCCCAGGGAAAGCAGTTATCCATTTACACATATGTTAATGGATACCTTTAAGAAAGGAACCACCGAATTGAATTTCACTTTGTACCGTAGAGACGAACACGCCAGCCTTTCAGGGCATCAGTGGACTAATGGTTGTATTCTGATAACCTGCCAACGAAGACGGAATGCTCACAGGTGAACACCAACTCCTTTTAGATTGAAATAAACCGATTATCATTTATATTTGAAGAGTTTGGAATAATTTGGGAACCATTAAAAAAAATCCTTGCCCTCAATTCACAAACGAAAATTTAAATTTGTTGAAAGATCAGTCTTGATTCAGATTGGAGCCGGAGAGCTACATGGCAGAAAACCCAAACACACTCATGCAAATGAGGACAGGATTACAAAAGCTGCTAAAATATCATCGCATCCCCACCACAGCCGCATCCCACCCCAGGACGCTGCCTGAAAAACTCCCATTTATAGTTTCATTTTCCAATCTCCTGGCTGAGATGGAAATGATTTCCCGCTGCAAATTGCCTGCTGGAGCAAAAATGAATGTTTTTTCAGGCAAACTCGCTAACATCCCCACCTGAAGACTTGCTTTTAAAAGGTTATATTTTTCCTCTTCGCTTTAAAGATTAAAATATCCAGTTGAGCACAGAGTGGGTTTGAATTATGCAGTGGTGGGGAATGTGGAAATAAGTTCAGTGTAAACAATCTCTTAGATTTCAGACATTTTGCTGCCTTTTGGGGGATAAGGCTGACTTTTTTCTTCACATTACAGATCAAGGAAGCATTCCTTTCTGCGTTCTGATTAGATTAAGACTTGTGCACAGATTACAGTTTAATTCTAATGAATGCTGACAGAAATGGAGAACTACTTAGGAATGTGACTCCCAAGTCTTAATCATCAATTCATTAGCATGTTTTCCTTTTTTTTTTTTTTAGATTTCATTGGCTTTTGGCACATTCCAAAAGTTCTACAATTTAAAGAACACACAATAATTTTCTCCTAAAATTCACCTAAGCCCTAATGACATTTTTGTCCAAAATGTGTCTTTATGTCTAAAATTCCCTGTTTTATAAGTCATATTGGATTAGAGTCAACCCTAATGACATCAGCTTAACTTGATTATATCTGTAAATACTTTATTTCCAAATAAAGTTGCATTCATAAGTACTGGGGGCTTAGGACATCAACATATCTTTTTAGGGAGGACACAATTCAACCTACAACACCACCCCAATATTAGCATCTCTTGTAACACTCTTCCCATTTAAAAAGTATATATTCATCCATTTGGGATTGGACAAACTTAGATATAATAATTGTATACATAAAATCTTAAAAATATCCATCAACATGGTTACATGTTGAGAAAAACACCTGTTTAAACAAATGCTTATATAGTAGTTGGTACAGCATACAAATGCAAATAACATTTTAAAATTAAAATGATAAAATCAGGAACAGGAACAGTGAACCCCAGCCTCACCAGAGTGGTTGCCTTCAGGTACAAAGTGGATCAAAGATGGGGCTGAGGGCAAAGGAATATGCAACAGTGTTTACAAAGTCTCAAATTAACAGCAACAACAAAACAACACAAAAAATGTAAAGAGCCTAAACCTACTAACACTTGTTCATTCTGGATTGTAGGCTCATATGTGTTTGTTTTATGGGTTTGCATTTTGGGTAACTTTGAGATTCACCTAATGAAAGCAATAAACATGGTGAAATTGAGTGACAAAATGATGAATAAGATCATAATAGGAAATGCTAAATGAACTGACAGTTTATCCAATTTGTGTTTCGGATTCCTTGCCAGAACTTAGGAATGCTTCCTAATTAAATTCTAATGGAATCACATGGACTTGTGTAACCTTAAATGTAATGTGTATTCGAAACCCATCCTGCCTGTTTTCATTGCTGCCATCTCCTCTCATCCCTTGCCTTCCATTTCTGGTAATAGCCATGGTTTTGGAGAAGTCTGATTTATATCTTGTGTATCTTTCAAACTTTAGATGTAGCTATAACTCACGTGTATGAAAGAGTGGGGCCGTGGTTTATGTTCTTAGAGACAGTATAAATCTTTAGCATGGCCTCCTCTCCTGCTATTTAAGACTTTATATTTTAAGCATCCGTTTAAACTAAAACCAGAAGGAGAAATTGTAACTTTAAGAAAGTAAGCCTCTGTTGGTAGAAGAACCTTGCTAAATTTAATAGTGTTTTTAAACTTCAGCCACTTTACAGAATTAGAATTTGATGGAGTGCCTGTTCACCAAACTCAAGTCAAATTATTTCTCCCTCTCTTCTCTTCCCCCTCATGATAGCAAAGGCACAAAGTTCTAAGATCTTTTGAGAGAGTCGTCTCCACGCTCCCACGGAGCATCTCTTTAGGAAGTTGGCAAGCATCTCCTTTAAATGCATTTAATATAATACCTTTTCCAGAGAGAGTTAAGACAGCAGTGCCTTTGATGGCTTGTGTGGCAAAACTGACTCTACCCAGCCATGGACTGGAGCCAAGAGAACCTCGGAGACAAATGACTCCTTTAGAGCCCAGTTTTACACAGGCCGTCTTGGCTGAAAACCAATGTGCTGTAAAATTGGAAGGCTAGGGATCCCCGCTTCCCAACAGGGCATGGTCATCGTCTCTCTCTCTTGAGTGTTCAGAGCAACTTGGATCATTAAATAGAAAAGTCAGAAAAGAATCACCTGCAGCTTGAAAGTTGTGACCTACACAAACAATATTATTTCTAATACATTTCCTTGACCATTCAGGTTTTCATTACTTCTCCTCTTTACGGTGTTCATGCCTTTGCACTGCTGGATGCTGATTCCGGAAGTGCACCAGTCTCCTCTCCTTCCACAAGAGACAGCATGGCAGTCGAAGTGTGCATCATGGACCTAGATAGTTAATGTTGGATAAGGAAACTATTCTGCACCCACCTCACCTCTGAGTGATTCTATCTCAGCTTCTTCCTACAAAACATCATGAAATGATATGCACAAACACTTGGAGCAAGGATTCAATGGGGTATCAACAAAAACGCACAGATCGTCAATATTTCTATTCAAACTAACTATTAATTTAAAAATAATTAATACCATCAAATGGTATTAAATTCCAAAGTTCAAAGTAATATTCAGTACTCCTCCCAAAATTTCTAGCATCATGTATTTCCATCTCAGAACATTGTGGAAATGTATAAGCAAGACTACGTTGTACTTTCCACGTACATCTTATTTTTACACCCGTGTTAATAGACTCTACACATCATCATGCATGTTGCTTTTGCCACACACCAAAGTACCTTGGAGATGTTTCCATACCAGCACATAAAGCAGCATCGCATTGTCTTCCTGTGGCTGGATAGTGCAATAACCACTTGATGGAAGAGATAAGACTGTTATTTTGACTGGATTGCAAAGTGCTCTTGAGTTCTCGTAAGTCCAATTCTCTGTTGCCAAATTTTTCTTAAATAATCCTCAGATGCTATAAACCCAATGGGTTCAACACATAAGGCTCTGCTGACATTCTCCATTTCACTTAAGATCAAGGTCATCTAGATTCCAATGTAGAGACTTTGGCACCATTTGTGATTTCCCAAAATTGGCTCGGTTTTCATGCCACATTTACCAAGACGTGTGGCTTGTGCCCTTCCCCTTTGTTATGCTCTGAATTGTGCCTCCCTCCGAAAAACATACATTGAGGTCCTGACCCTCAGTACTTCAGAATGTGACCTTATTTGTGCATAGGGTCTTTGCGGATGTAATTAGTTAAAATGAAGTCCTACTGGAGTAGGGTGGGCCCCTAATCCAAGATGGCAGGTGTCCTTATAGGAAGAGGAGGTTGGGCCATAGACACACAGGGAAGGAGGCTAAATGAAGACAGAGGCAGAGATTGGAGTGATGATGCCACAAGCCAAGGCACATCTAGGGCTACCAGAGCTGGAAGAGGCAAGAAAGAGTCATTTGCCTACAGTTTCAGAGGGAACATGGCCCTGCGGATGCCTTGATTTCAGACTCTGGTCTCTAGAACTGTAAGAGAATACATTTCTGTTATTTTAAGCCACGTGGTTTATGGTACTTTGTTAAGGCAGCGGTAGGAAGTTAATACCCCATTAAAGCGCCCTTTAATCTGCCCCGTCCTCTCCATCTTGCAAGCAGGGCCAAATTCAGAGCTCTACGACTTCTCTCCAAGGCTACTGCACAATTTCCTTCCAGGCACCAGTTCATGCCACCAAAATTATGCTCCTAAAATATACATAAATTTTTTTTTCTGCTTGAATCATTCATGTAACTCTATGCTTACTTGTAGGATTAGATTCTAGTGTCTTATCTATTCATGCATTGATTGACTGATTGATTGATTCAGAGAGCATTCACTGAGTACTTGCTGGGTGCCAGGAATTGCATCTGAGAACCTGCCACTCAAGTTACGTTCCTCTCCCATCTCAGGATATTTCCCTCAATCTCACTTAAGAATAGAAAGTCTGACTTTCCCCACAAATCCACTACTTTGTTGATGCTGCTTCCTTTGTCTGAAACCCTTGACATTCTCAATCTCCAAAATGCGGGTTAAGTCGTGTCTCCTCTGTGAAGACTTCTTTTATTCCTCAGGGACCAAGAAAATGCACTGCTGTTTGTTCCTTCACTCCTCAAAGCTCCTGGGAGAGAGTTGTATGTCATTTTAGAAATTGTTTTTTAAAAAATGAGTGATGAAGAAACTTAGACACAATTACAGAGTCAGAGAACAGTGACACAAGAGTATTTTTACCTGTGGTTTATACTTCTAAATCTCTTTATGCAATACAGTCCACACACCTGGACGGGAGAGGTTCCTAAGCTGGGGCCCATGTCTTCGAGGGTCTCCTGAATCACAAACACAAGTCAGCAAATAAATCTATGGGGTTAATACGGGACACATGGGCACGTCTGTCCCATGGGATCTAGGGCTCGCATCTGGCTGAGTGTAACTGAAGCCCTAAATGTCTGTTCTCATGACTGACACCTTTCTCATCCCCGAAAACCTCCCCAAGTATTGACGTATATATTCCTGAAGACAAAGGTGGCTTGTCCCAGTGCCCGGAAGGCCTATGTGTTATAGCCTTGCTGTTTATGAGATGGACGCTGCTTGAGCTGTGGAAGAGTTTGAGCTGCAGAAGAGCTGAGGTGAGAGAAAAATGTATTAACTTCTCAAACCCTTACTCTCAGAGGGAATGCAGAATAAGAGTCTGCGAGCTATGGCGAAGAATGGCTTTTACACGTATAGGGGGTTATGCTGTAAATGCTTGTATAAGTACCTACATAATGTCCTGGCTTTTACCTCCTAGACCGTGAATCCTGTAATATTTACTCTTAGGCTCTTTACAGAAAAACCTTGCCAACCCTTGATGCAGAAGATTGTGGAATAAAAAAATATCATTTCCCAGCACTGCCAAGCATGCATTTACTCTCTTCTTTTCATTTTCCAAATTGTGGCTCCAGATGTCATTGCAAATTAGCATGGTGTTCACAAAAGCTTCACATAGCCGCTGAGAAACATGTTACAGTATTAAACAAGATTTTTAAAAGTCACATAATATAAATAGTTGTATACGTGCATATATATATGTATATGATTTTAAAATATTGCTTAATATACTACATATAGTATATATTTAATATATATTATATATCCCTAAATAGTGTGTTATATATTATATATTATAATCTATGTGTAGTGTACATAAATACATAATGTACATATTTAATATACTATATATATATGTAGTTCTATATATTACATTGGAATTTTGATTATCATTCCTATTTTAGCCACCAGGTGAATGTGAAATGGTAGATTAAACTGTATTTTTAAAACATAAATTAAAAGTTCCAAATTTACTTAAATAATTTAATAAGATTTAATATCTATCAACTAGAATTTGCTATATCTTTTACTTTTCATAGATTTTTATGTATTTTGAAAAAACGAACTTTGAAAATATTAAGCATTTCTTAGTAATGTGATATTTGCTAGGTATTTTAATATTATAACCTTTCATACAATTACATTTAATTTTTTAAACCTTTAGAAGAGGGCCAAATCCAGCCCATGGCCTGTTTTTGTTTTTTTTTAAATAAAATGTAATTGGAGCATAGCCATACTCATTCTTTCCACACTGTCTATGGCTGTTTTCACAAGACAATACCAATTGCTTATTGTTCTTAATAGTAAAAAATTCACAAGACTTTTTGGAGACATCGATATGAACATTTACAATGGGCAGAGAACAGCATTAAGTTGATTTTTTTAATTCATATAATGTGTCAGTGACTTACAAAATACCCCACCCGAAAGCATCACCGCCCTGTCAGTCATCTCAAGTATCAATCAAGAGTCAAGTGACCTGACTCCTGATCAGATCCTGTTCATCTGCATTGAGTCATGGATGACTCATAGGAGTGGGTCCTCGCCCCTGCTCCTGAATTAGGAGCTGGGAGAAACCAACTTTGGAACTGGCCACCTGTCCAGATGTGTGAAGCAAAAGAGAAATTTCACCAACTAAAAAGCTAATGAAAACACTATCTGATTATTACTTAAATACAATTTTGAGGGGTTTTTTCTTTTACTGTTTTTTTTTTTGAGGAAGATTAGCCCTGAGCTAACTACTGCCAATCCTCCTCTTTTTGCTGAGGAAGACTGGCCCTGAGCTAACGTCCATGCCCATCTTCCTCTACTTTATACATGGCCGCCTACCACAGCATGGCTTTTGCCAAGTGTGCCAAGTCCGCACCTGGGATCCGAACCGGTGAACCCCGGGGCCGCCAAAGCAGAACATGCAAACTTAACCGCTGGGCCACCGGGCTGACCCCAATTTTGCATTCTAAAAAACTAAAGTTTTTCTTTTCATTAAAAATATAAATTTCTCTGGAACTAGATAGTGGTGACAGTTGCACAGCATTGTGAATGTACTTAATGCCACTAAATTGTACACTCTCAAATGTGTATTTTACCACATTAATAAATAAAGTAAATAATATTTTAATTATTAAATTAATTGTATATAAAAAGCACTAACATTTTATAAGATCTAGAATATTTTATAAAATATGCAATATTTTAATTAATAGAATTGCTATAAAATTAATAAAACTAAATACTATTAAGATTAAATGAAATAAGATTAAATGATTGATATCATTAAATAGTTAAATAATTGATATTAAATAAAATTTACATTGATTTGAATATTACTGACTGTGTTAATTAATTGATTTATGTGTTTCTGCCTTCTTTCTGCCTTTTGGATTTCTGACTTGGTCACCCAGTACCATCCAAACAGAAACCATGAATGTAGTCAAGCAAAGAAAAAGCAGAGTTCCTAACTCTCTACAGAGCTCTAAAGGACCAGGTAAATATTTCTCAACTAATAAAAATGTCCCCTCAAGTGACAATTTGGTATGTTTTTGTAGAAAATAAACAGGACTTAACGGAGAGCCCTCAGCCTGGCTTTGCAGGCTTAATTCCGCACTCATTGTGTTTAGAGCACCATGCCTGTCTCTGTCTGGTGTCCCTGCACAGAGCTGGTTATGATTTCTAGGAAACACACTCCACAACACGTGTTTGCTGGCCCTCCTCCTGAATCTACCTCCAAAACCACCAGAGAGATTTTAACAGGAGAAAACATGCATCAGGGCTTGGATCTAAAAAGCTACCCACTGCATGGCAGATATTTGGGGCAATTTCCTAATCTATGAAGAAGCCAGATGGAAACAACTCAAGGATGTCCATGGTGCCTCCTCCTTGGAAAGTAGCTTTCTGTTGTAAGAGGAACAGAGAGAAGATTCTGAAACTTATTTAAAAAAATAGTAACCAGTGGTGTTTCTGGGCATGTACATTATGTGCCTTATCTCATTTAATTCTCTCCAAGGTCCTGCCATTAGTGTCTCCATTGTTACGGGGAGAATCTGAGAACTATTGGAGAATGTGATTGCTCAAAGTTGCTCAGCTGTTGAGGGACAGAGCTGAAGTGGGGAATCCTAGCCTGTCTTATGCCTTTCTGAGAACTTATTTGTGAAGCCAGACTGCTGGTGAGGGAGGGGTGGAGAATTGGTGGTAGAAATATATACTAGAAATATCTCTTACCAATTTGCAGAGAAGGCATATGGAGGAAGCTTATCTAAAGATCCCAGGTGAACTCACACCTCCAGCGGATGCAGAAGTGGGACACCTGAGCCCACATAGTAAGGATCTTCCCCCTTAGGACAGATGACCATTCTTAAAATAGCGTGCAGATGACCACTCTTAAAATAGTGGCATGATGTCACAAAAGGCTGTTGAACATGTGATGTACAAATAGGATCTCTCAGTGTAGTCTGCCTTTTCACATTCATAACAGGTTATTTTGAAAGTAACATTTAAAAAATTGTAATGGAGTCCTATGTATCATTTTTTTTCTTTTATAGGTCATGCTTTGGTGTCATATCTAAGAAATCTTTGCCTAAATGAAGGTGGCAAAGGTTTTCTGTTTGCTTACAGAAGCGTTGTAATTTGGGACTTTACAGGTAGACCTTGTGATCCATTTGAAGTTAGTTCTCCTACCTGGTCATAGTTCATTTTTGGTTTTTTGCATGTAGATGTCTAACTGTTCCAGCGTCATTTGTCATGAAGAGTGAGGGAGAGAAAGGAGTCAAGAATGAGCCCTTGAGTTTTGACTTGTGAAACTAGAGAGCAAGCGGCATCTGTCAATAAAGCATGAAATTATGAAGAATCCCAGGTTAAGGACTTGATGTAGCCAGATAGCCTTGAGAAATCTAAATGGAAATGGGCTAGATTGTCAGCCACTGGTGACTGGACTTTAGAGGAGAAGTTGGAGTTGTATTTATAAATATTGAGTCATTGGTGTGAATGAAAGAAGAGAAGATATGCTAGAATAGATGAGCCGCAAGGATTTATGATATGAAGTAGGCAGTAGAGTGGGAGAAATCTCTAAAGAAAGTGGCTAGAATGCTTGGAGGAAGTGAGGAGATGGCTTTTTGTAGGAGATCTGAGAGAAATATTCATTCCAAGAACAAAATAGTCATCCACAGATTTGGTGCTGCTGAAAGACCAAGTAAGAAGCTGCTTGACAAACAACCACGCGTTTTCACAATATTGAGGTCATTTTTGACTTCATTAGTTGTAAGTTTAGTAAGTTGGTCATGTGCCAAAGCCACCTCTGTTTCTAGGAAGCTTGTTAAAAATGCATAAAAATATAATATATTATAAGGATGATTTATGCAAAAAAAAAATCCAAACTAAATTCCAAGTAGCAAGAAGCCCAAGGAAAATGCATCCAGCCCTTTCAAAAAGATAATGTGTTTGTGTTTTAGGTTAAATTAAAGTGATTATGATATGTTTATCAATTTTTAATGATTTCCTGTCCTTTAACTTAACTACCTTTCTCAACTAGCTGATTGATTTCAGAGTCTAGAGCATCTCCCTATAACATCACTTACCATCACCCAGATAAACAACATGCCCCACACGTGCCTCGCCATTTCCTCGTGCTTTTCTCTCAATACCGCCCTGTGCTTCTTTCCCTTCTGGAGGTGAAGCTGTGGCTCTTTCTGGAGGACACTACAGCCTCTTCACATGACCCCTTGTTCTACAGGGACTACATGGACGGGATGGGATATGTGCCCTTCTCATCACTCCTGCTCCCTCCCTACCCCATCGAATCATATGAGCCCCCCATTTCTACAGTCAGCTACCCACTCTCTGGAGGTTCTACTTCACTCCTTCATGCTGTCAGCACTGGATTTATTGCCATTTTCTCTAGCGCTGTGCATGTTCTCATTCCTACAGAAAGGGGGGCAGGGCTTCAATATCCATGTAAATGATTTTCAAAAACTCTGGCCCCAGGACTCCCTGATTCTTCTCCAAATTAAATTGTGACCCCATTACTTGACCAAGACTTCTTTTGTTCCTTCACCAATGACTTCTACATTGCCAAGTACGTTCTCCCTCATGAATCCTTAATTGTCCCAATCACAGCTAAATATGGTGTTCGGTTTGTGCCCAATTTGACTTAAAGTCTTCCTTTATATGTTGCTATGTCTGCCTGAAATTACATTGACTCTAGGATGGGAATGTTGAGCCAGTTTGGAATCTAAAGTCCTGCCGTGTAGCTCTCAGATTCCTGGGAGAGGAAGCATTGCCTGAGTCTCAATGATTTCTCTCTCAGGTAGCAATTGATCAGCATGTTGATTATCATTCCTCTAAAATGATTCTTGGATCAAATGCGATGGAAACTACTGGAAGAATGGTGGAGAAAAAAGAACATTCCTCCTCATTCTGTGGATTTAATTCAAATCCTCTGACCTTCTCTACAGAGGGCAGGAAAATGAAAGGCTTGAGCAAATTTTACAATCTAAGTATGCAGACATCCTCTTTTAAAATATTGTAAGTTTGTTACAGAGGACACATGCCTTTCTGCAGAACTTAATTATAAATGAAAACTTGAGATGCTTAATGGTATCGTTATATATTCTACATTTGCAAAGATAAAGGAATCTCATGTCATTAATAATTTTATATCACCATATAAGATAGACCACCAGTCAAAAGTTTCCGAAATAACAACTATCTAATGATACTGAAACACCTCACTTCTGTATCAGGGGAAGATAATCTTTTCCCTGTAGCATAATAATCAGCTTTCCTCTGAGGCTCTGTAAGTCTTGGCTCTGCTGCAAGCACATTGCTGCACTATTAAGCAAAATTCTTAATAGTAACTGGTCACAAATGTTGCTTTATTTCATATAAAATAAATAAGAAGAATATTATTTTATATAAGCACATGTTTACATTAATTCACAAATATATAAATGTGGCCAATACCTTTTATTATAATGGCCTATTTATTTAACTAAATATTTAATATTTATTTACTTATTTATTTACGGAATGCCTTGCATTTTTCTTTGGTTCCCATTCTCATCTTCTTTATTCTCTGTAACCTCCCTCATCAGTTAAACTGTGTTTAATCCTGATGTGTAGCATTCCATGTTTTTAGATGCTTACATATATATTCAAATATATGTTCACACACATATATATACCTACATATATATATATGTATGTATTCACAAATGTACGTATATGGGACTATCTATATCTATATGTTTGTGTATATATACACTCATATATTCAAATAAGCATATACTTATATACACACAGAGATGCACACATGTATTTACACACATTTGCATTATACATATGTAACCTTATAACAATATACATATATGGGAATTGTCATTCCTTTATAAAATCAGGATCAGATATGCAATGTTTTCTTTTTTTTTTTTGGCTGTTGCTTGCTCCATACCTTAACACATATGGAAATCCTTCCAAGTCACCTGACAAAGCTGTAATACACTCTGGTTAACGTTGCATCATATTCCATTGAGTAGCTAGACCGCCATTCGTTCAACCATTCCTTTACTAATTATGATCACTCATTCTCAGTATTTGCCACACACCACACCACAACATCACTGATTTTCTTCACACATATTTTCTTGCCATTTGGGTTTGAATTCCTATGAATTTCTTATTTAGGCTTCTTATTATTTCACTTTGTCATTCCATTTCGTGTACTCGGTAAGAGCTCTGTGTATGTCAGAGATGCTCAGTCTGTTCCCCCCCAAAGCTACCATTATGCTCACGTGCTCTTTTGCTGCACGTTGTTATAGTGAGCACATCCATCTCTTGTTTCGGAACTACTTCTTTAAAAAATAATAATAAAAATTCAATTTTGGATGTCCCTGTCCCTAAATTAGCTATGATTTTTTTCTTTAATGTCTTTAATGTTTTAAATCTGTCTTAATTCTTACCTGCAAGTTAAGTATGCATATGGCACAAAATGAAGGTCCAATTCAATTTTCTTGCAAACAGAGTCAGTTGTGCAGCCCCGTGTGCTAAATAACGCAGTTTCACCTCACCGCACTGACCTGCACACGGCGTCGTAGGTTCCATTCTGACGTGTTTTAGAATCTAGTTTTTAACTTCCTTTTTTCACTTTTATTGATCTCTTTGTCCGTCCCTACATGAATACCGTATTGGCGTTAGCACAGTGACTGGATAGTACACATTGATATGGGATAAGGAAAGTTTATCCAAGTCCAATCAAAGAAGAAAAACAAAGGAGTGAAAGGCCCGAGTAGATAAGTTGGAATAGGCAACAACAGTGAAGCAGACAGCACATAAGTTTCCAATTTTCCAGAATTCCTTTGCCAGGGAACAAAGTTGACCGCATGTCTTTGGGGACAGGAGGAGCATCAGACCATCTGTAAGATGTAGTGACAAAGTAGACGTTGCACTTCTTCAGTTTACTTACAATTGAAAGAAAAAATGATCTCTAATCCTACTTCCTACATGAATGGACAGTAATAAATGTACGCAGAGAGGCAAACAAGGTAATTGAGACAAAGAAAATTTTCGTTTCACATTGATATTCACTGACTCCTTTAAAAGGAATCCATAGTCCTTCCCATCCATAGTGATAGAAATTGATAAACCTGGCCCCTTCTTCCATTTTTCAATCCCCACATCTTATTATGAAAATAAGCAGTGGGGAAGTTTATCTAATCAGAATGGAAGATGCCTAGAAGGAAATACAGTGCACGGGCTCTCTAAATCACACATCCTATGGAAGCGCAATCTTCGGGCAACACACAGACCTGGAGGGCGAACCAGCAGATGAAGATCTCAAGTTGCCATAAAGAAAAATCCAAGTTACACATATTTTGCTTGCGTACGTTAGAAAGTTAAGCATACTTTTAAATTCATTGAGTTACCTCATCTCTTTCAATACTTTTATTTAATATATTTTAAAACCTGCAATAATTGTGTGTTATCTCCAAGAAATATATTTTGGTCAATAGAATATCGACTTGGCTATTTTGTTCCTATCCCTGCTTCCAAATGAAAGTGCCCATGTAATTAGTTCATTAATAAAATCCTCACCAAAACATTGCCGAGCAGAGCAATAGCCAGAGTCAGTTTGTAGCCATTAGTTGTGGAGGAATTGCTGAGTAATCCAAACTCCATAGCTGCACGAATCTCTTTGAAAATGACTTAAAGGTACAATTATTTAATCTTAGCAATTTGATAAGTAATTTCTACAATCTCATGTTAAATGATAACCACATAATAATAGAAGAAGGTAGATTTTCATAGGGAATGACCATGTATATTTACAACATACATATAAAGCAGGAAATCAGCGTGAATTCCTACAATGTGAATGTTGACCATCTGAGTTTTCAAGGTAGACTTTCCCTACAGAATCATGCCTGATAGGGTAAAGGTATAAGGAAAATAATAATTTATAAGAATCTGACTGCAGATGTTTGCTGTTCTAATGGCAAGAATATATGCTATAGAACAACTAAACTGATTAAATCTAGGAAAAGTCTTCTGCAGAACTTTTGGGCTATTCCTGTGGAAACAAAGTCTGGGATTGGTGTTCTACTATATCTTCCACGTCTCTGAAACCAAAAGGTGAGAATCCAAGAGCTATTGTTCTGATTTCTAGCTGTTAGGGCCTCTAAAGCTTCTATAAGGCAAGGGAGCTGATCTGAGTGATTATGATGCTCTGGCTTCCCAGAGGTGCCCTGGATTGCAGTCCTGTTCAGTGTCTCCATGGAAGGGATGTTGGTGTGATGCCACTAAGAAAGCAGATTGGAGGCCAGCCCCAGTGGCCTAGTGGTTGAGTTGGGCGTCCTCCACTTCAGCAGCCTGGGTTCAGTTCCTGGGTGCAGACCTACACCAGTTGTCTGTCAGCGGCCATGCTGTGGCAGCAGTTCGCATACAAAAACAGGAAGACTGGCAACAGATGTTAGCTCAGGAAGAATCTTCCTCAGCGAAAAGAAAAGAAAGAAAGGAAATTAGAGAGCCCAGCCCACAGAGAGAAATTAACTTGAGAGAAACCATGGCTTCAGGAAGGCACTGGACTCAGAACATTGTTTTGTAAATGTCTAAGCTTGTCGTTTATATTGATTCACGTATTTAGTGCATTTCCTGCAATCACCATGTATGGGAGATTTAGTCATGAGGAGGAAAATAGGCTTTTTGTTGCTGCAATATGAATCAAGTCAGCGATTCCTGAAAATGCCCATGCGTGGCATATTACAGCGAGGTTTTACCAAATCCTGCTCAAGTCATTCCATTGACAGCGTTGCACGCCAAACCTTCAGGCGGGTGGAAACTCAGAATGAGAAAAACAAACTTCACTTGTAAGAATGTTTCTTTTCTGCTAAGTTGTTTGCACAACCAGATCACAGGGCAATTTTACTCTCTGCCGCTTCCATTTCCGTTTTACCAGGTAACCTTGGCTTGGGAGGTTAATTGTAGATTGTGAAATCTCTCTGTAGAGATTATGATCAGACGAAACAAATCACCAGCAACTTTCTCTATATGTTGCACTTCTCAAAACAGAAAATATGATGGTTAGAAGAAATGGCAAATGTTTCTGATTCCCAGGTGAAAAAGTTAGTGTAACATCTTTGGAATAGCAAAACAGACATTTCATGTTTCAACATAATAGGAGTTTGAATCTTTAGTAATAGCTTTAATATGTAAATATTAAATTAATCTACCATGATACTCCATGAGTGATAGAGGGAATGAACATGAAAGTCATCTGAAAATATATCCAGCAAGTTATTGTTCTGATGAATTGGGTTAAATTAGAGATTGATGTAGGCGCTGAAATTGATAATTTTCTAAAGATAAGGCTCTTTCTTTGAGCTGTATTTACAACTTGTGGCGTTCCCGCGTCTTAACTTTCTTTTCTGCGCTAGGACTGGATCACTGGTTTGTGGGGACACATCCCTCTATGTAAAGATTTCAGACACAGTCGACTGCACTGAGGCAACATGTCCAGTGTGAACGGACTAAGCATTTCCATCTGCTATTTATACAAAAAGTTTGGGAGCAAGCAGAGACAACGCCGGGGAAATCTGCCAATGAGTCATTGCATTGACAGGCAGGGCTATGGTGTTATTGGGTTCACATCTCGAGTGGGCAAATCCTCAGCACTGAGTTATTTTCCACCATGAATTTTATTGGAATTCACATCAGAGCCATCCTGCTGGTCATCCATAACACACCACAGGCTAGTGTGCCGGTGGTGTGGTGACATCAATAGTTTTTACACGAGCCCTCTTTGTTGATGCTCTCTGCAAGCAGGAAAATGAGAAATGGGGGGCGAATTCTAACAGCAATGCCAGGCCTCTCTGGATGGGTGTCCCAGGGTATTGACTTCTCATTAATCCTGCTATCACTGGCTATTCCTCTGTGTTTCAACTCCGAAGGTGAAATCTGGGATTCTCCTTCATCATAGCTGACAGCTATGCCAACGCCTTCCTATGACAACACCCGGTCCTTCTTTCTGAGTTTAAAGTGATTTTAACCCAAACAATATTTTTCTGACCTGTAGCCAAGTGATTCTGTTCACTTAAAAATATCAACTTTATTGTTCATAAAGAGTTCTCTGTTTTTCCTTGTATTTTTTCTGCCACTGGCAGACAATTCGATATTACCTGAGTTCACTCTTACTTAGACTTAGCTGCACTTACTTACACTGCCCCCTTAGGAAGAGAGAGAGAGGAGTAAAATAATCAAAGGTGTTTTGCATTACATGTTTTTAAAGTAGATTTTAGTACCTTCACAATGTTGTGCAACCAACATCTCAATTAGTTCCAAAATGTTTTCACCACCCCAAAAGGACAACTCGTACTCATTAGCAGTCACTCCCCAATCCCCCTCTCCCAGCCCCTGGCAACCACTGATCAACTTGCTGTCTCTATCGATTTGCCATTTCTAGACATTTCGTATATATGGAATCATACAGTATGCGGCCCTGGGTGTCTGCGCACAATAATTTCAGTGTCTATCCACATTGTAGCATGTGTCAGTGCATCTTTCCTTTTTGTGACTAAATAGTATTCCATTGTATGGATGAACCTCGTTTTCCTCATTCATTCATTCCTGGATGTACACTTGAGTTGTTTCTCCCTTTTGGCTGCTGTGAATAATGGTGCTATGCACGTTGATGTCCAAGTTTTGGTGAAGCACTTGGATCAGTTCTCTTGGGCATGTACATAGGAGGGGAATTGCTGGGTTATATGGCCATTTTATGTTTGACTTTTTGTGGAACAACTAAACTGTTTTCCACAGCAGCTGACCCATTTTACACCTCCACCAGCTGTCTCCAAGAGTTCCAATTTCTCCACACCTGGAAACGCTTGCAACTTTCCATTTAATTGATTGCAACCATGCTAATGGGTGTGGTTACATTTTAATTGAAATACTTTTCATTTTAATGCTCTACAATATATTTGATATAAAATATTTTAATATACCAAATTTACAATCTTTACATTTTTCTTCTATTTTATTTTATCTTTTTGGTGAGGAAGATTGTCCCTGAGCTATCATCTGTGGCAATCTTCCTCTACTCTTTATGTGAGATGCTTCCACAGCATGGCTTGATGAGCACTGTGTAGGTCTGCACCTGGGATCCGAACCCACGAACCCTGGGCTGCTGAATGGGAGTGCACAAACTTAACCACTACACCACTGGGCTGGGCCCTTGGAGTTCATTTTTTAAAATTGCAATAAATAGCCTTAAATGATATGAGCCATCTAGTTTTAGAAAAAGCCATTTCTCTCTAAACGATCATGAAAAAACTAGAATAAGAAACACAGGGACCTGCATTATCTGAGGGGCTGTGATAGGAAGCAGCGGGGACCTTATCCAGACGTACAGATGATCCTTCATGAGGCCTGGAAGTTTGCGGATTTAACAGACAGTAGACAGAGCTCAAGAATTAGTAGCAATTGGCTTTCTTTTTCTTCTCATACACTTATGATGTTTTGATTGCTTCCTTTACAAGTAAAAATTAAACCCTCCAGGAAAAACACTCTATGACTAAATTCTCATCTTTCTTTATGCTGACTAACTAGTTCATCTACAGGCAAAGACAAGACAAATTAAAGCTTAAACCTTGCTTTTTGAAGAGGGGATTTGAAGCGACTGCATCTTCTACTGGCCAATCTGGGAATAAGGATTCTTCCATTTTAATTTGTTTTATTTGACATTGGGTTTGTATATATGACATAATATTTCACATAATGCATTTCCCTTCCATATGTATTTCACTCTAGTACAAATTACTGTTTTTATAAACAAATAAAGTATTACCGTCTTGCTCACTAGAAAGCTGAGTGAATGTTGGAACTCCTAGATAGCACGGAGCTCGAGGACAGGAGCCCAGTGAGAAAGGGGCAGTGAGGGTAGCTGAGGACTAGAGAGCAAAGTCAGAGGGGGGGCCTTGGTCTGCTCAGGGTAGCAGCCACTCCACTCCAAGACCCAGCATCCCACGCAACCCGCTCGACGCTGGAAAGCAGGGCAGGCAAGCAGATTGTGGAGGTCCTACCAGAAACGCAAACATGAGCACAGCTCTTCCAAGACTAATTTGCAAGGGCTGTTGCTCACATTTCCCTCATGTGTTTTGAGGCATCAGGCCCACTATGTGACCCCAGGAAAAGCCTGTGGGGGCTTTTCCAATTACGATAAGCATCAACAATTTATTTTATTTTGCAGCATAGGATCACTTTGTAAAAATTTGTTTTCAACCAAAATACAACTTTTTCTTAAAGTAGAAATGGGCCAGAATGACTTAAGTGTGTATTACTTGCAGTTATTTGACTATTAGATATTATTTGATTCTTCTATGTGCATGTGATGATCTCCATCAATTTTTTATTTTTTTTGTTACTTTAAACCCTTTTGGAAGTAGATAGGCAAAATGGTAAAATACTGACCACAAAGTTTTGTTGAGTATGAAACCTTACATGGTTTATTTATAGAACTTATTTCCTGAGATATGTTCACATGACCACACTGAAAACAAAAGTCATAAAGAGGTCATTTAATTCACACCTTAAAGCAACCTACAAGCTGGAGATGTGTTTTGCACTACTCCTGGGCACGCTGGAGGAGAGAAAACGCACTTTTTCTTTACCCCTGGGTAGGAGGTGATAGCCTTTGGCAGATAATATCTTAAGCCTGTTTCCTTCTATTAATTCCCACTGTAAAAATGTAGGGCCACGTTCACCAAGGCCTTTACGCCTCCCCTTAAATCACGCTCAGCTCCCTTCTCCAGGCTGTATAATTTCCATTTCTCCTCTTCACTATATACGACTTGTCGCATGCTGTTCAACCCGAGAGATTTCCAGGCTTGAAAGGAAATCATCTTTATTTGGGCATCTAATGCCCTGAGGATGTCTCACAGACCTGTAAAAGAATGCCAGCATTAAAGAATATTACTTCTGAAAATCGTGATATAATAATATTTGCCCTTCATCGACCTCTTGCCATGCTTCAGCTGTTCTATGTGTTTGAGACAGGCCTCAATGTATCATAAGTTTGTGACTCGGTGCTGGTAGTAGGCCAGGAATGTCAAATCATGTCCCCATCTAAGGGGTGGTGAAGCTGGCATTTAAGCACATGCAACCTACTCCAGACCCCACGCATGTAGCCCGGACACAGCTTGCTCCAGTGTTGCATCTGTATCAGCAAGAAAACTGTCACTGTAAGTCATGTGTATCTGGCCACTGTGACAGAATGGAAGCACAATTCTGTCAGCATCTCAATTTTAGAGGAATTAGTCTTAGTTGGTTGGGGGGGAGAAATTAAAACCCTTTGCTAAAGGTTCAAACAACCATGTTCTCATTTTCTTCTTTTATTTGTATAGATCTCTCCTATTTTCTTTGGCTTTATTTTTTTTTTCCCACTGGTTACTACTTTTCCAATTCCATTGGATTTCATTCTTTCTTGATTCCCAATACATGTGTTAAGCTGTGGATATTTCCCAGAATACCACATTAGCCCTATTATAGAGGGTTTCATATGCGTTTCTCTTTACCTGAAAATTATTTATAAGACTGCTATTAATTTCCAAAGCACAGAGGGTTTTGGTTTTTATTTTTTCCTCTATGTTGAAAATGTATAATTTTATTGCATTATAATTGGTGACATGTACTTACTTTTTTTGTAGGGTGATTAGGAATATGTTGAGGTCCCTTTTGGCTTAGTGCGTGGCTACAATGCAGACATAGAACAAGTGAGGAGAGCTTGTTCAATGCCTGTCTCTCATCGCCTTTTTCTTCAGGACTGCAAAGATCAAGAGGAACACCCAATATTTCCTGTGGTCAGTCTTAACGGCTCTAATCACAAGACAGTAATAAGCCTTCATTCTTTCTCAGTTTCGGGTAACTTCTTATTCAACAATAGATAAGGAGTACACATGGATCCCCAACACTTCCAAACTGTCAATGTCCCTCTTCTCCTTTGACTGTGTTAACATAAATTTATACCAGAAGTCTGCCTTTTGATCACATTTTTAATTAATTGATGCTTAGTAGAGGTTAAACTTGAGGAAGATTTTGAATAGAAACACCCAAGTGTACTGGCATTTCAATTCAGAAACTGCCCACTTAGTAAGAACACTGTGAGTCTATCTCCCTCCAAATTCTAGGTAGAACGTTCGCCCCTAACTTTCTCCATGAGATATGCCGTTTTGACTTTGGTTTCTGCAGAGTAAAACATTGGCCTTTAATTGCGGGCTGATACCAATCCAGAGAAAAGGTCTCTTCCGTCCCTTTAGACCCAAATTCCACTTTTTCTTGAAATGTTACAGTGGTGTCCTGATCCACCTCCCAGAGTTCAGGCTACACCCCGTCTCCGCCCTCTCCCCCTCGTAGAAGCACTGCTGAGGGCCCGGGTTACCAGCAACGGCTCAGGGCGTCCCCTCCTGGTGGAACACTGCTACAAAAATCAGAAGCTTCAAGGTGTGACATATTCGAAACCAGGTTTCCCTGACTGGTCACTTCTTCCTTTATCTTTGTTTCATTCATCAAAAGGAAAATTTTTCATATCGAAAATTTTCAGATTTTTTAAGATATAATGCCCATGCTGTAAAATGTATCCTTTTGAGTGTGCAGTTCTCTGTCTTTTGACAAATGCATACAGTCATGTAACCACGTCCACAATCAAGGTATACAATATTTTCATCCCTGTCCCCCAAATTTCCATCTTCACCCTTTCGTAGTCAGACCCGCCCCTCCCCTCCAGTCCCGGCAACAACTGCTCTGCGTACCCTCCCTACAGATTGGCCTTTCCAGAATGGCGTATCCATGGGTTTGTGTGGTATGTAGCTTTTGAGTCTGGCTTCTTTGACTTAACTTGATGCATCTGAGATTCATCCATACTGTTGCCTGTATCCACAGCTTATTCATTTTTATGGCTGAGTCCGGTTGCATTGTAGGAATGCACCACAGTTCCTTTATCCATTCTCTAGGTGAGGGGCATTCGAGTTGTTTCCAGCTTCTGGGGATTCCAAATAAAGCCACAATAAACATTGCATAAAGATACTTTCATTTCGCTTGGATAGATACTTAACAATCAGGTTACGAGTTCACATATCTAACTTTCCGATTTCTATCAACTCTACTTTTAATTTGTTGGAAATTTTGCTGCATATACATTAGCGTACAGTGTAGTTTGGAATACCAAGATCTCTAAATATATAACAACAACAACAAACACCTCTGCTCAGAAGTCATCACAGAGGAACAATGGAAATAGGATGGCAATTATCAGTATTTTACTTAATTATTCCTTTCTAAATGTTTTCTACTCTCTAAAGTATTGGACAGAATGGAAAATAAAAATGTTCCCAAGTAGCAAAGTATATTTCTTATTAATATTCAACTGAAAGAATTAATTCCTACACAATCATAGTTTTAGTGCACAGGTAGTTTTGTTAAACTATTTAATAGGTTTTGAAAGAGGAATAATGATTATAATGTGAACTATATATACTATATATGCATTATGCTATGCATACATATTACATAATATTGTATTATACATATTATACTATAGTGCATATATGCATATATAGTATAAATATATATGTATAGTGTACATATAGTATACAAATGCATAGTATATGTAGAGGATAGAACATATGTATATACACATATAGCATGCAAAATGAATATACTACTAGATAGAAACATTCTTGCAAGCACTTGCTAAATATAAAATAAACGTTAACTGGCCTCGCTATCCTGAGTGAACTGTGGCAGCCACGTTTCCATGTCCAGTTTCCAGAAAGCGTGCGTCTTTCTTTTACAGCTACCAGAGTCTTTTAGGAGAACACCTAAAAACTACAAAAATATTTCAGTGGTGATATTAGTTCCCCGTTTTCTTTAGCAACTTGGTAGAATGAGGATCCGTATATTCAGTGGCAGACTTTAACCCCAAGGTCAGCCCAAGACCTCTGCAAATCTATGGATAATGCGATTCTTTAAGAAGACCAATTGGGTTCAGAGAAGGTCAGCCACAGCTAAATAGAAACCGTACAGCTCACTGCAGTTTAAATTAGACACAGAAATAGGGCCGAAGTGTTTTCTGGAAATTTGAGCTGTTTAAAACACACAAAATATTTGCCAATCATGGATCGGACCAGGGACTTGCATCCAGAATATAGAATGAACTCTTACAACTTAACAGCAAAAAGACAATCCAATTAAAAATGGAAAACAAAAGCTACCCAAAATTCCTAGTATCATGTGTGGTAAAATTTACATAAGACATTTTTTATTTTTCTCTTTACGTCTATTTTTGTTAAATGAATATGACATAGTGGAATACATTTTTTTAATCTAATGTATAAACATAGAAGCGCCTTTATTAGAGAAATTTTATATATTGGTGAACATTGTCAATGTTGGCATTTATGGATTAATTCTTCAAAAATTAGAACAAATAGTTAGGATATAGTCTATGTTCTTCATTACATTGTGAAGCGTCTCGTAGTAATTTCCTGGGACTATCATAACAAAACACTTCAGACTGAGGGGCTTAAACAGACATTTATTTCTCACAGTGCTGGAGGCTGGAAATCCCAGATCGAGGTGCTAGGAGCGTTGATGTCTCCTTGGCTTGTAAATGACCGTCTTCTCCCTGTGTCCTCACATGGTCGGCCCTCCGTGCGTGTCCATGTTCTAATCTCCTCTTCTCATAAGGTCACCGGCCACGTTGGATTAGGGCTCACGCTACTGGCCTTTTTTACCTTGATCGCCTCTTTAAAGACCCCGTCTCCAAATACAGTCACAGTCTGAGGTCCTGGGCGTCAGGACATCGACACATGAATTTTGGGGAAGACACAATTTACCCTATAGCATTTGTGTAGTCATATTCTATTGTTGCAGTGAGTTTTGGTACAAATTTTAAGAAAAAAAAAGACATGGAGAAATGGAGGTAAACACTGATGGTCTTTCTAATAAAACCATACTCATAAAAACACTAAATATATGAATCATGTCTCACATTCAGGAACAACACTACACGTTTATAAGGGCTTCATTTTAAATACAAAAATCAGGTATGGATAGCATACCTTGATAAATCTGAAAAAGCTTCTCCCTCTCCTTCATGTCCTTTGGCATCATCCTCATTTCATCTCGAGTACCGTCATTTACACCAACTGGTAGGCTCCTTGTTTGTTCCTGATGCGTTGACCAAGAAGGGGGATTTATTTCAGAGGATGCACATGAAAATAAGAAAGCAGGCACCTGTGCTCGTGGAAATACACATGCCACTGCTGCTTACACAGGCACGTAAAGACCCTTCTGGCACTAATTCCATAAAGGCACGACCATGTATTTATCCACGCATGACTATTTACTTTCTATGAAGATATTGTCCAGTCCTTGCTATTTTGTTCTCAGGTCTTCCAGTTAAATTCACAAACATGTCATCTATGAGCTCCAGATCAGTAATCCCGTCCAAATTTCTGAATGGAATGCTCATCTGCCTTCCAAAGAGGCAGCATTTCTCACCCCAGGCCTTACGTTGAGGTCCCATGTTTTCTTACAGGATTTTCTCATGTGGTCACCGCCTGCAGCCTCCTACACCGGGCTACTTAAGAATTCGAGCTCATCCGCTTGCACGGACTTCCCAGCCCAGCTGCCCCTGGCAGAATTTCAACTCTGACAGCAGGATATCTTCCAGATCTCATTTAGGTGTTTCTGCTTAGTAACACCTGTTAAAGATTTCACTCCAGGTCACAAGGGAAACTGAGAAAGGATGGAGACAGGATGATATCTCTTGCTTTCAAAGGCATTTGAGATTCAGGTCTTCTAAAAATCACTTGAAAGATTAGGGGAAAAAACCCAGCAGTGGAAAGGACATCTCTTGTGGCATTTAGGAGACAAGATCTGTCATTTGAGTGACTGTTTAACCTTGACAAAATCCTGGCCCCAAATTTCTCACTTGTTAGAGAAGAATGATCGAAACAGGTCTGGATATCTCACAGGCTTGTTGTGACAGTCAAATGGGAATAGGAGAGTAGTGAACATTTTAAAGTGTTACATAGACGTAAGTTAGTGTGAAGTGATTTAGGCACATGATGCAGAATTTCATAATTCGTATAATGATCCAGAATGCTGAAATATGCTATAAAATTAAGAGGAACTGCCTAATGTATTTCAAAACAATTTATATATTATTTAAGAACATATTCTTATACATTATAATATATTATTATATTAATATATTACATTATATTATACTATATACAATTCTCATTCCTTCTGAAAGGACTAAGACCCTCCTCTCTTTGGAATATATTTTTTAATTGAATGAAAACTTAAGCCTTTAAGGAAAAATAACACAAAATCTAGCTCATTAATTAAATATTCTGAGGTCCATATTTCTATTTTATTAAATAATCCACACAAGGATGTAAATAGTACTTTTTAACTACATCATACTAATGAGTTCAATGTTTGGGAATACAAAGAAAACCAGGGGGTGTTCCCTGTACTTTTAGGTTACTTTCACATACTTTTAATCTGGGGTAAAGTGAACTCAGACATACATTACTGACTCTGGCATAATTTTCTGGAAAGTTCTGGAGTATTCCACCTCTGCTCGAGTGGCAGCAAAAACACAGCATTTACAACACTGATGACTTTTCAGTGGAAGTGAAAATATCTTAAGATTAACTAAACAAATTGATTGAACAGTTAAATAAGTAGGTTAGTCAAAAATAAATGAATCCATTAAAATAACACCCCCACTTCCCAGCATGTCAAAAGATATTTTAAAGATAGAATGCTGGTTCTAGAAAATTCTGGGCCAAGTAAGGTGAAGTCATCCTCAGACACAGTTTTGAAGGGTTCCAGTTCCATGTTGTAATTTAATAGCTTGAAAACTCATTTGATCATTTCTGGATTTTATCTTTCTCCCCGCAGTCATTGGGGAGGCAACTGGGTGGAGGGTGCTAATGTGTCCATTTACCCATTTCTCCACCTTCCTTTTAGAAGACCTTCTCCCAGGGATGTTTCTGGGTACAGGGCAGTCCACTGAAGCTCTTCCTCAGCCTCCTTTGGTTCTAGGTGTGACTAGAACCAACACTCATTTCTGAACAGTTGCATGTAAGAGAGATGCTGAAGGCAAATTCTGGGTCCTTCCCAAGGAAATCTCCTTGCCCTCTACTTTCTCATTCATAGCTCCCCCTCTCAGGAGCATGGAAATCACTTTCAACCAGCCAAGAAGGAACCCCCTTTTCCACATCTCTGTACAGTAGTGTTATGGATGGAATGATGTCCCCCTCACAAAAACTATGTTGAAGTCCTAACCCACAGCACCTCAAAATGTGACTTTATTTGGAAATAGGATCTATGCAGGTGTGATTAAGGGAAGGATCAGAGATGAGAGCATCCTGGATCAGGGTGGCCCTAAATCCAATGACAAGTGTCCGTATAGGAGACACAAGAGGAGAGACACAGGCACAGAGGAGAAGCCTCGTGAAGACAGAGGCAGAGATGAGAGGGATTCAGCCACCAGCCAAGGGATGCATGGAGCCCCCAGAAGCTGGAAGAGACAGGCAGGACCCTCCCCTTGAGCCTCCGGTGGGAGTGTGACACTGTGACACCTTCATCTCAGACTTCTGGTCTCCAGGACTGAGAGAGGATGAATTCCTGTTTTAAGCCTCCGAGTTTGTGGTCCTTTGTTATGGCGGCATAGGAAACTCACACCAACAGTTTAGCCTGTGTTATAACTAACAAAATGGTGCTGATGGGGGCCGGTCTGGTGGCGCAGCAGTTAAGTGTGCACGTTCCACTTCGGCGGCCTGGGGTTCGCTGGTTCGGATCCCGGATGCGGACATGGCACCGCTTGGACAGCCATGCTGTGGTAGGCGTCCCACATAGAAACTAGAGGAAGATGGGCATGGGTGTTAGCTCAGGGCCAGTCTTCCTCAGCAAAAAGAGGAGGATTGGCAGCAGATTTTAGCTCAGGGCTAATCTTCCTCAAAAAAAAAAATCCATAAAAAAAGGGTGCTGATGGTTAATACATGCAAGGTCACAGAATCTCATATTTTACAGCTAAAAATGGTCTAGTTCAACAACCTCACTTTACAGACAAGACATCTGAAGTCTAGTGATATTAAAAAACCTTCCTGAGCAGTGATTGTCCATTTTTGAAAAATAGACTTTATCAGGTTAAAGGTTTGTTTTTTCCTTGATTTTGCTTTTTTTTAAATTTTGAGTTTCCTAAAAGTTTTTTTATCATGAATTATTGTTAACATTTGTTGAACGCTTTTTAAAAAGTGCATATTATGTCCTTTATTCTGTTAATGGATTGTGTCATGTTCCTGTATTTTCTGCTAATCAACCACTCTTGAACTCCAGGATAAACACAGTTTGGTCATAATGGATAGTTGAGAGAATAGGTGCACAAATCATACAACACCTCCAAAGTATGTGCCATGCATTCTATCCAGCAATCACACTCATGGCAATGATTTTAAGAATGTCCCAGACGAGATTGAGAATATCCACCTACAAATAGACTTGGTTTTGCTTTGTTATTAGCAGGGTTTAAATAAAAAGCTAGAATGAAAATCAGCTAAATCTGACACACCAGAGAGTAATTAGCTAAATCATGGTGCAATCATTCAATTAAATGAATAACACAATGAATTTAAATTTAAATTGAATTTACAATGCACTTTGTATACCATCACTGTATGAGTCACTCTAGATAGTAATTTGTGATGATTTTTTTCCTTTGCATATATAGCATTTACATTTTTTAAATAAAGTGATACTAAAACTAGTGGAAATGAATTTTAATATATGTTAAAAATCTCCCTTTCCCTTCTCCCCAGCTTTAAAAATAATAACTAAATAATAGTGTTTGCAGTAGCGTCATTCAAAACAATCGAGACAGGGAATGGAGTGTTATTGTTTGGTGGTGAAGAAAAAGATGTAATATCTAGTACCCCTCAAAAAGACGCAAATATATCAGCATGTCAACAGGAAGCCAAATAAACAAAGTCAGAGGTGGGTCTTCCTGGCTGTGGACGGTCATTTGGATCGTCAGGATTTTAGGTGCTGATAAGCAACTTCACTGATGCTCCAGTTATGTATCTCAAGAAGCACATTAGGTGTGTGTATGTGGTGTATCTCAGGTGTGTGATTGTCCATAACTGTTTGTTCCCTGTCGTCTTCTGATGTACCACAAGGACTTGTGTAGACAAAATAAAAATGGACCTGACAGTGCTTGCCTCAGGCATGGGAATGCTGAGCCCACACGTGTGTTACTGAGCCATCCTGAAGCCTCCTTCACCCTCTCACATCCTATTACTCTGTAGGCAAGCCCATCAGTGGATAAACAGCCTCCAACATGGGCCCTATTTTATCCTTGGCCTTCAGGAACCCACAGACTCTAAGCATTTAAAAACTATTCAATAAGTGTCATTAGAAGCATGCTACTCTTTCCATTAACTTTGCCACTTGCCCAAAATATTTTGCCTTAGAATTATTGTGCAACTTACCTATTTCACCACGTGAATCTTCTGCCTGACCAGAAGTCCAAAGCTTATAATTTGTTTGACTTTTGTTTAAAAATAAATTGGTTTGCCTATCACAAGATAAAGGTGATACGCAGGAAAATAATGAGCGAGACTGTCATCCTGACAAAGTAAAAAGAAAGATAGAAATTGGCTGAAAAACCACTGAACCATGAAAGATCTCAAAGCTTTCCTTGACATTCATTTAACTCATAAAAAACCATTTAATGCTGTTTGTTCTCTGCCAACCCCCTCCCCCCCCCGCAAAAAACAAGGCTGGAATTCTTGGAAGAACGGTGTTCTGTGGCTGAAAAAGAAATGACAATATTCAATACTCTGATCGTAATAAAGTCTCAAATCTGGTTTTCTCCCTTTTTTTACTCCTTCACATCCAAGATATGCAAAATCCTTCAGAAGTGTTCGGGTTCCTAGGAAATCGAAATGTAGCAGGAATCGTGATGCAAGTGAGCATCGCCAGTCTTTACCTGCAATGTTTGGCCTCTTCATCTATTCGAACCCTACCAAAAACTTTACCAAGTCTATTACTGACTGTGTTTTCTAGAGAATGTTCAATGATTTCAGGATATATCATGGAAATCAAAAGGAAACTGGTCCATCCTACTTGCAGTGTTAGCCACTAATGAAAATGCACCGATCCCATCAAATGAATGAAAGTAATCTGATCACCAATCACAGTGCTCATGCTTTCTATATCTGAAGTCTCATTAAGTCATCCCCTCGCCACGGCTCCCCTGGCTCAGTGCCTATAGGTCATATTTGACTTTCCCAAGAACCTCAGCAAAGACATTTATATTCACGACCTTATTTTCCATGTCACAACTTAGTCTTAAAATATTTAAGTATAAATGGATTTTCTTATTCCCTTCTTGAATTCCCTGTGTCTATATCTCATTGATCTCAGTAGATATCTACTTTCTTCAACACCACTTTTCCAAACTAATGTAGAATAAAAATTGGGCAAAGCTTATCCGTGCTTGCCCCTGTCAGTTTATGTAATTACAGTATGACTTCACATATTGCTTTGGTAAAGGTTATCTCTTGACTTAATGGATGTCACTTCATATTTCGTTTTTCTGAGCCTTCCTTTACAGTGTCAATTTTCCCTTTTCTCTGAATAACATCGAAGGGAAAAACTCTCCCATTAATGCTAATTTTCTCTGGTCTGTTCTGAACTTGTTCTATTCTGTTCTTCAAAACCTTGACATCTTTCCCTGATTCCGTCTCCTGTTACACATAAAGTTATCTCTTGCTTGCAGCCTTACATTTCTTCATCCATTGCAAGAAAATACCTGTGTTTCCTTATAATGTCATAAATGAAAGTTTTTCCTCTTCCCTCAACATGATTTTCTTGCAAAAAAAGCTTTTCCGGTGCTTGGCTCAGAAGCTATATGAACCTTTGAATCTGCATTGTTCATTGCTCTTCTTATTTCTTCTGCTGGGTCCATTTCCACCTTTCCTCAACTACTTCATAGCAACATATATGCTCCTTCAAATAATTTTTTATATGCATACCATAAAGAGCATTACATAACATACACCATATGATATAACACATATTACATATGAAAGCAACATGCATAATGTAACCCACATCACATAGCGTGTTCCATAACAAATATTACATAATATAGGGTAGCATAGTTAATATCACGTACAACATACTGAAGAAATTCTTTCTATTCCTTTTTAAGTCCATTATCTTCTTCTTCCTTATACCTTTTCAATACCATGTCTATTCTGTTCCAGGAAATTCTGAGACGTATGTAAGATTGAATGAAAACACAGAGACCTTGGATTTGCGGGGGTCTTGAACCCAGATTTTAATCAGACCTGCCCTTTATTTTCATAAAACCCAGGACAACAGCCCTAAGAAAAATCAATGAACTGATGTCTAGATGATTTAAAGTTAAGTCAAGCCAATTGGTTTAAAAAAAATTCTATTTTAACAAAACATACTGTTATAATGACCTGGAGGGACAGGTTCAAACATGGCAGTATGTATGGGATGGGGAAGTAATGAGGGGTGGGGCCCATTCCCAAGACCTGTCTCTCTCTGCCCATCCTTAATTCTGTCTCCTGAGTTCTTCAACACCCACAGCTGCACTTCCTGCACTTCCATATTCCATCTGCCTCCCCAATATTTATCCTTCCTCTGTCCACTTCTCCCAACATGCACCCATATTCCATCTCCCTCCTCAATGCACATATTCCATCTGCCTCCTCCGTGCACATCCATGTTCCATCTGCCTTCTCAATGCACATTCATATTCCATCAAACTCCTTAACACACATCCATATTCCAGCTATCCCCTCAATGGGAATCCATATTCCATCCCAAGCATGTCCATATTCCATCTAACCCCCAACAACGGCCACATGATCCTCACAAGAACAGCAGGGCCTTTGAGGATATGGCTCACGGAACAAGATACAAAGGCCTTGGAAGTGGAAGCATGCAAAGTCATTTGGATGGAGATTTTCACTGTCCCAGATATGCAAATTAGCATCTAAAATGGGGTGCAGGTCCTTGATCTCTTGGACTCCTTGCAGGGAGAAATGTGGCTGGAGGAGGATCAGAACTGGGTCAGGAAAAGCAGGTCTCAGGACAGAAGCCCTTCTAGCCTCAGTTTAAGGCTGATACTAATGTTTGCCCTCCCACCACTGGTTATCCCCCAGGGTTATCACGTAATCAGTTCATCTCACAGCATCCGACCTTGGTTATTCTAACTCTGGATTGTCAATCACCAGGGTGAGGATTGCCCAGTGTCAGGAACTACTTGCAAATAGCCAAGAAAGGAAAAACTACTTCTTCTCTGCATGTTCCTCAGTGACTACAAGTGTGGACTTGAATTTGGTGCCAAGGCTAGGTTTGGAAAGACTGCCTGAGCCATAGGTATTCTAACTGACCCCTGCAGAGGGGACCAGATTTCTTCCTGAATGCCATGTGCACGTTGGCACTCAGATTCTATCAGGTCCACTTGGGCTGGGGGAATGGAGAATTCCAGCAACTTCACTGCCTGACTGGTAGACTGAGGAAATCACATCTTGCCACTGGATCAGCCACCTCTTTCCCCTGGGGCTCCCACATCCTACAGTCATCTTCGTGTTCAGCACAAAGCCCCATATGTGCCAGGTGGCTATTTCTGGAGAGATTAGCCTAGATCTCAGCCACAATTCACTGAGAATGTGTTCACATTTCTATAAGTATGTTATACTTGAATAGTTCCTTTAGGAAAAGCTCTCTTTGAGTTGGAGAATTTTCCTTTATCTTCTCTGTGAACAGCAGGGTCTGTCTGGACTCTTGCTCTCATTTCACTTCTCCTAGTATCCCTGCCCCTCTTGTTTCCATTATATGCGTTGCTAGCAAAGAAGTTGTTTCTTTGACTTGCCTCCTTCCTCTTCTTATGAACAAACTCTCTGGCATTTGCTATCTATTAAGAGGGAAGACGTGTTTATCTCTGCTTCCTTACCAAAAGCCTCTTGGCACTTTACTTTTTGTGTGGAAGCTTGTTTTGTTTATCTTTTCTATTGCACAGCCCAGGTCTCCCTAAGCATTCGCTTAGGCTCTCTCTAACCTTTAATTCCTGTCCTCTCAGTGTGCACTCGGAGTTTCTGTGGGGAGATTATGTCTAACCTTTTCCCTTTCAGTGCTGCCTGCACCACGGAACTATTTGCTTGCTTCTCTGCTGCTTTTCTTTTTAACTCATGCTTACATCCTAACCAGGGAGTGCTTATCCTTATCTGCTATTTCTTTGTAGATTGATTCGCCACTATCCCTCTTGCTTCCATCACACTCCCTATCTCTTACCTTCTTCATCATTATTCTTTGAGACATTTCTCAGGCAACTTCAGCTGCGGAATGCTCATCTAGATCTTTCTTGCTTTCCAATGCCGTTTATCAAATCAGTAGAAATTCGTGCTCATTTACCTTAGAGTCTCCTTTCTCTCTGGCATATCACAGGAGCAGTGGCTTAAGCTAATTGGCTCCACTGGTACATCTTTATGGATCCAATAACATCAGTTACACTCTAACAGGAAGTATCAGACAAGCCACTAGAAATTTATATATCCATGTTCTGCTTTGTCCTATGAGTAATTTTACAAAATGACTCTCACATGGTAATAGGCATCTTACTGAATGTCTGAGAAGGTAGAAGAACCACACAATAAGGTTACGTAGAATATATCAAGCCAGAGGAAATACCTAACCATCCCTTAGGGCAATTCCCACTAAGACACTTTTAGACACAAAGAAGAACATTTGTGTCAGGTTCACAAGAAGAAACAAACATGTCAACCCAAGATCTAATGTCTTCATGCTTCTTCCATTTCATGTTGCTCAATTCCACCTTCCAAGTCGCATGTGGGTGCCTCTGCTGTGTGGGGTGTGGTGCAATTGGGGAAAACTAGCCACAAGAGAAGCGAGATCTCCAGACTCTATAGGAGAATAAAGTCGCCCAGAAAGGGATTGGGCTTGATGAAGAATGAGCCAGCTGTCAACATCCATCTCAGAACCTTCCTTGAGCTACTTTACTTTATTACAAACCCTCTCTCCCACAGTTGAACCCCAAACAGCAAAAACCAAACCCGCACTCATCTAACTAAGATAGTAGTCTCCCCCAACTTGAGAATAATCAAAATCTCATTGTTAAATGAAATGTCTCTGAGTTTGTCTGTTCCTTGTCTCAAGTCACAACCTCATATTTATATTCCAAATGGGGTAAATGGTGAGGTTACCCTATCAACACTCTATGCAAACTTGGAGGGGAAATGGAAAGAGGGATATTAAGTAAAATTAGTATATCCATCATTGTAGATCCATCATTGTAGCCAACTCTCTTTCTCAGTAAAAGGACTCCAAGCGGTACTACCTGAAATTCTATTCACTGGCGAGATTACCTTTCTACTTGAGGTATCCCTTTTTTAGGCACCAGAAAGCCACCAAGGGGTCATAAGTGTGCACCTGTCTCTTTCTAACAGGAGCCAACACATCCTGGAGAGTCATCAGTAAACCAGAGAGGAATTCTGCCCCCACAGTCAAAGGGAATGGGAACTCCTCCTGAGGCCATTATTAGGTGCAGGTTTAGGAAGAACAGGCAGTGCCGCAGAACAAGGAGCGCGGAGACTGTCAGACCGGGGCTCCTTCAGATGTCGGTCCTACTCCCGCCTCAGGAACTGCTGAAGCCCAATCCCAATTGTACCACTTCCACAAGATGATAGAGTACTGCTGCCCATACCAACTTTATGGCTTTGTGGATGTGGCAGTTCCCTTTGGGCCACATGGTCACTAAATCCTTCGTGATCCGCTCTCTATATCTTCCAGGGCTCAGAAAGCAAACCTAAGGCTGGTTTTCACCAGATTGGCTCTGTGCTGAGGGGCTAAACTTTTTTCTGTAACTTTGAGGACTTCCCTCCGGTCCTCTTGTGGGAGTTTCTATTAGATTCTAATTAGGCAAACTTTGCAGGTGCTATTGGGTCATCAATACCAAGTAGCCTTGCTGTTTACACTGCCTCCTGGAGCTACTAAAATTCTTTTCCTTTAATGTGGGTCTCTTTCAAAGCAGTGAGTACCTCCGACAACTTAATTAACTGTATAAGAGCAGCACATTCCAATGAAATATATGTGGCCTCGAAAATCCAATGCAGGAGTGAAAGTGTAGCCAGTTTTCTTTCAATTTGAATGAAATTCTTTGACAAGTCTCAGCCAACAGACCCCACAAAAATTTCAAAAAATGGTAAATCTCTTAATTTTTTCAGGTATTCATTTGCTACCTTGGTTAACATTTCTCTCCAAGGCTTCTAAAATACTTGTTTCTTCTTGCTCAGCAAGTCCTATCAGCACGACGTAATCGAAACTTGGGACAAGTATGAGTTTTCTGAGACAGTGTAGAGATCAGATACTCTTCAGATTAAGACAGCTCCCTGAGGCAAGTCAGTGCATACACTGCCGCTCCTGCCAGATCTCTGGTTATTGAACTATTGTGCTCAAACGATTGTTCTCTGCTGATTAGAATAGTAAGACAAAAGCATTTTCCAGATCCATAGCCGCTTCCCAGGTTCCAGGGTCTACATTAACCACTTAAGGAACGGCAAAGAAATTAGGATCATCACATGACTACGCTCACCATGATCAAAGAAATCTTCACAAGTAAGAAGTCCTTGGCACAGCCCAAGAGGTTCATTGAATGGGCATTGAATTAGGTTCCTAGGGCTGTCATAACAAAATACCCCAGACTGGGCAACGTAAACAACAGACATTTACTGTCTACCCATCCTGGAGGTTGGAAGTCTGAGATCCAGGTGTGGGCAGGCCTAGTTCCTCCTGAGGCCTCTCTCCTTGGCTTGGAGATGGCCATCTTCTCCCTGTGTCCTCACATGGTTGTTCCTCTGTGTGTGTCTGTGTCCTCATCTCCTCTTCTTATAAGGATTAAGGTCCATTCTAATGACTTCGTTTTACCTTAATCATCTCTTTAAAGGCCTTACCTCCTAATACAATCACATTCTGGGGTTCTAGATGTTAAGACTTGAACATATGAATTTTGAGGAGACACAATTCAGTCCATAACAGGCATGCATTAAGGACCACCATCCCTACATATTGCAAGACTGATGATGGCACCAAAAACTGTCATTTCCTGGGGACATCTTGTTGGTATGCTATTTTAGTAAGAAGAGGAGACCTGACATGTCCTAACATTATAATCCTCACTTTAAGATCATGAAGCCAATGTTTGTGTTCCTGGCAAGTGTATATTCCAAATATATATTCGGGGGATATAGTGAGAGAGTGACTTGGACCTACTATGCCCAAGGTAGGATGGATTTTCACCACAACTCCAGTTAACAGATCCCTGTCCCTCAAAAGTCCCCACTCTGACTCAGTTACAAGAGAGGCATTCTGAATCACTGGGAACTTCGCTAGTTCAGTGCCAGTGAGTGACTCATAAATTCTGAAAGTTATGGGTATTTTTTGTTGTTTGTTTAAAAGTTACCTTTGTAAATGGCATCAGATCACTTTGAGAAAGTGCTGCAGATGTTACCATGGGTTCCTCTTTAGGGACCATATTCAAAGGACTCTCAGCCTAGAAATAACTCAGATCTGGGTACAGTTAAGCACTGTGACTCTGCACCATGGTGCCACAAGAGAAACGCCCACTCACCAAAGCTATTTATTTTCCCGATGTTGAACTTCTATGTTTGCTCCCTAGAGATGACGTGACAAATTAGCCTTCAACAAAGACCTCTGTGAATGGAACTTACTGATTCCTGCACTGCTCTCCGATGCCTATTCATCAACCACATCTAATAATGTTGGGTGGTTAAACACTCTCCCTTGGCTATTACCCAATTCCTCTTTCCCCAATGATTCAATGAGCACATTTCAGATGCCAAACAATACAACTTTCATCTCCTGTGTATTAGTGTGCAAAGCCTATGATAAAAAAAAAAAAGTACTCTAGACTGAGGGGCTTAAACACTAGTCATTTCTCACAGTTCTGGAGCCTGGAAGTCAAAGATCAGGGGCCAGCATGGTCTGGTTCTGGTGAGGACTCTCTTCCTGGCTTGCAGACGGCTGCCTTCTCTCCATGGCCTTTCCTTGATGTGTGTGAGTGGAGCAAGAGAGAGATCCCTTACTCTTCTTATAAGGCTGCCAATCCTATTGGATTGGAACTATACCCTTGTGACCTCATGTAACCTTAGTTAACTCATAAAAGCCCTATCTCCAAATACAGTCCCATTAGGAGTTAGAGCTTCAGTGTATACACTTGAGGAGAACACCACTCATCCCATAGAACCCTGCATACATATAACACAGCACCTCTGACAGGGGCTGGTTTCCCTTTATCCACATACTTCTCAGTGGTCTTATAAAGGGAGAGAGCATTGAGCCCTCATGGAGAACTTAAGAGGCCACACGTGCTGGATCGACTCAAGCTTTCCTTTCACCCAAACTCTTCACATTTCTTCCTTCATATCACACCAGAGGCTTTCTGACATCTAACTTTGTTTAGAATTCAATCACCAACAGATCAGTCAACAGCTCTCCCAGCTGCTCTTGTAGATGCAGCCATAGAAAAAAATTCAAACTGATTTATAACTACTTTCCTCCTTCCTGGACTAGCACTTTAAGAATCTAGCTCTATTTCCACACATATTCCCCTAGACTTGCAGATTAGAAAATAGTAAAATATTACCTTTATTTTAGCGTATACTTCTCTCCCTCCTGGATTCATTTATGCAAATGACCACAAGGACGGCTGGCTGGGATCTGAGTTACGTTGTAGTTCTGGAGACCACAGGACAAGAAAAGGGTGGGTCATGGAAAGACCTGACATTCCCTTGAGAGGTAACATCTCAGGTGAGGTAATATCTCAGGTAAGGATATTACTAGGTGTTAAAATCAGGCAGGGACAGGCTCATTCAAATATCCTGAGTATTTATGAGCACGCGAACACCGAAATCAGGACAGCTTGAAGTGTTTCCCTTACAATCCCTGCCCTCACACATCCTCCCCACCAACCTCACTAGAGACTTAGAAAAGTTATAATGAATCCTTTGCTGAAACCATGGTATTGTATTCCTCATCTAAATTTCAGATGTGTCAACTCTTATATCCCATAAAAAAAAAATCAGAGCCTCTTTTTAAGGTAATGGTAGGAAAATTGTTTCTTTTCTGGCAATTCCCTAAGCTGAGGAATAACATTTTAAACCTGCGATTTTCTTTCTTTAAGAGTTTACAGCACAGCAAGAAGTAACCATCACACATCACAGTCCTTGCCTTCCTTCAGCCTATTAAAATGGTCTATTGCAGCTGTGACATGGATTCCAACCCACTGCCTTCTCTAAGCACTGTGTTGCTGTTAATAATTTAAGTGCCTTTTACCATAGCATCCAAGGATCAGTTCAAATAAAAGCAACCCACCAAGAATTCCCTGATTTTGATGGGCTATTACCTACAACCACTTCAGCAACCTATTGGTGAGTGTTCTCCTTTGACCGTGGAATATATTGAATGTACTTGAAGTAGAAAGGTATAAATTATGAATGATTTTGTAGCTTACTTTTTTTGTAAGAGAGCAGCCCAATTTCAAACCATCCCTTGAAAGAAATATTGCACTGGCCAGCCAGACAAGCCCTCTGCCAGCTGCAGAGCCCCAGAACAGCACAGTAGGATTGGGTCCCAGGGCTCCAAAAGGTATCTGGTCTACCTCACACATGCAGTAAAGCGATTGTGGATGCCTCAAGGCAAAAAAACTGGGACCTAACCTGTGACCCCTTCAGCTTCGGGGATTTGTAGGATAACTACGACTTTGTCACCCAGCCTACAAAGTTCTAAGAAGAACATCAAGGACAAAACTTGGAAAGATATTGGAAAATTCAGAAGGATGTTTGGGGTTTTAGTATGCTGTTCTCATAATGTATTTACCTGACATTTAGATTTGCAAAGAGAAAGTTAGATTGAGCACATCTAATTAGATGTACAATGTATATATGTGTGAGTAATTGTGTGCATGGGCATGTGCGTAAATGTTGAATCCAATTAACGTAAAACTAGAGAGTTAATAGAACACTGAATATATACGTATCTATATGCATGTATATATATATATGTGATACACACGCATATGATACATGTATTTATCATGTTAAAGTAGTGCCATTGGGAAGTGTCCAAGAAAATCAATGTTCAGAATTTGTGAATAAACCTTTGGCTTAAAGGTTTTTACCTCTATGATTCTGTAATTCTCTCTGGCATGCTTTCAAGGGCTTGAGTCTGGAGTAATTTCACATTTATGATACATATTCATGAAAGCAATAAAATACAGTTTTAGCAGAAATTCACCAACTAATTTTTAGAAACGTACTGTATCTATTTTATCTACTTTCAAAAATATACTTTGATAAATATCGTTTTGATTAATAATCAGGAATTTCATGCAAGAGTATCCTTAGGCTTTTGGTCAATTTTTCGTGATTAATTCAATACTAAGTGAATAATAACAGTGATGATCGATTCTCAATTTTGTTAATTTTATTTATGATAGTTTATGTTTAATATCTCATCCCTAATAATGTAAATCTTGGTTTGGAAGCATTTTCTAAGACTACTTTTTTTACATTGCAAATTTCACATTATATTTTGCCTTATCTAACTAATGCTGTTTAAAAGCATTTTATAGTAAGATATGTGAAATGGAAGAGGAATAATAGCATTTTTTCTGATAAAATGCTTTTAGTTGAGTTTTTAAGGATTGATTAATTCACTGGAATCTCAGAAAAGCCAACATGGAATGTGAGGTTGTCAGATTGCAAACGTTAGTGTAGATATTGAGACCAAATCCTTCTGACAGGAAGCTTAAAAATCAGGAGGATTTGATGAATTCCAAGAGGGTCCTTTGTTAATGGACTACATCTAATGTGGGTCTCGAGAGCTTGCTCTCACTTTATATTCTGATTGGAAGAAAGAAAAGAACATTCTGTATTCAGCATTGCTCTTCCTCCAAATGTAACTGTGCTTCCAAAATGTGAGTGAGGCTTTGGGCCTGTAAAATGTGGTGTGCATGAAAATGAGCATTTAGTGCAACTGGACATGGTGTAGTTTCAATACAAATTTGCGAATTTGTCTTAAATATCCTCCCCATTTTTTTCAGGCTCTCTAACCTTGTGCTTCTTCTATTTGGCTAATGTTGAACAGTGTATTATGCAAACATATAAAAACAGTAAAGAACTTACTTGCATAAATTTACAAATGAATGCAATGGCTTCCTGTAGCTAGTTATCTCCTTGTGTTTTGTGTGTGTGTGAGGAAGTTAGCCCTGAGCTAACATCCACCACCAATCCTCCTCTTTTTGCTGAGGAAGATCAGCCCAAGCCAACATCTGTGCCCATCCTCCCCCACTTCACATGTGGGATGCCTGCCACAGCATGGCTTGATAAGCAGTGTGTAGGTCCACGCCTGGGAACCGAACCCATGAACCCTGGGCTGCTGAAGTGGAGTGTGCAAGACCAACTACTATGCTACTAGGCCAGCTCCTCTCTTTGGTTTTTTATGAGGAAAGTAGATAAATTCCATGGATTATATTTACTTCCACAAAAAATTATATAATTTATATAATTATTCTATTTATGCAAATATATAACATGTGTATATACACAATATACATGTGACATATGTATGTACATATATTTACTTTTCAAAGATATATAGTATGCATGTATGTCCATACATATTATATACATAGATATACAATCTTATCTGTTCATGTATAGAAAGTACAGGTGTGTATGGGTGTCTGAAATAAAAAATTAGAGACATATACCATATTGGAGTGTTACAAATATGCTGATAACTTTATGATCTTTCGTTTGCAACATTTCTACCCTACATTTTTTATGTCTAAACAAGATTTGTAAGGTTAGCATCTGCCTTTTGTTAAATATGACCATTTCAAAAGTTGGCTAAAAGCCATTTTTTCAATTAAATGGTCAAGTTAAAACAGGGATTTGAATATAATTTTTTTGAGGAAGATTAGCCCTCAGCTAACATCTGCTGCCAGTCCTCCTCTTTTTTGTTGAGGAAGATTTGCCCTGAGCTAACATCCGTGCGCATCTTCCTCTATTTTATATATGGGATGCCTGCCACACAGCATGGCTTGACAAATGCTGCGTAGGTCAGTACCCAGGATCTGAACCCGCAAACCCCAGGCTGCCGAATCGGAGTGCACGAACCTAACTGCTGCGCTGTGGGGCTGGCCTCTGAATGTTTCTGAGTCTTTGATGTCTGGCCCTGCTTACCAGTTGAACAGAGCATGTTAGAAACCTAGTCTCAAAGATTAGAGCCATCAGCCTTTTAATTAGATATTTTGGGCACCTGTCATCACATCCCTGGGAACACTTACATTAAAAACACACAGTAAATCAGACATTAAAAATCAGGCAGGGCTTTCAGCCTGTAGTGCTATTAGAAAAGACTCAAAGTCCTTGATAGTTGGCTAACAAATAGAATAATAATCATCTCTCAACCCCATTTCTTCATCTTGGGATGGTCATTCTCTCCTTTCTCTGTTGTTATTTACTCACTCCAAAGTCATTCCTTAACTTGATTTAATCTGGATTTCACATGGTCAAAGCATAGAAAGCGCATTTGCCAAGCTTTCTGATTACCTAATTTTCAAACTCAATGAACAGCAAATTATTGCTGATACTGTTCCACCTTCTTGGAATATCTTTCCCATCTCAGCCATCAATATTCCGGGCATCTTCAAATGAAAGCTGAAATGCTATTATGGGGCATATTGCTTCTTTTCCCCATTCCTTTGCTAAAAGTCATGCTTTCCTTCAATATCATACTGTATCGAGAAGGACTTGATTAATTAGAGATAGAAAGAATTAAGAAAAGCTCCCTTATTATCCATTTTGATAGGATTATTCATGTCTAATGAAGATTATTTTGGGTTTTTAAATTGAGAGTGGAAGTTATATAAAACACATTATGCCTGTTGTGTTTGAAGATTGCAAACTGAACAATACCATTTGTCTCAATATGCCTTATAATAGAGCTATTTGGGTGCATGTCTTTCTCCCCTACCTTATAATGAATTCCAGAGAACAGAGACTATTTTTATTCATCATTTTATTTCTGACAGTCTCTAGCATAATTAATAAATGTTGCATTGAATTTCCTTCCTTTCAGAGCAAACGTTCCCTTATCTGAGAAGGTATTCAATGTACGTACAAAATGTATGTTCCTTGTCTCATATCTCCATACTTCAGACAACCACCTAAGAACAATACATGAGAGTACTTTGCATTTAGAATCAACTTTTCTTAATGTATTGTGAGTTCTCCCACCTATCACCAATATGTGCCTAGAACTGGACACAGAAGCAAAAGTCCCAATGGCTGGTAAGGAGAGACTCCACACTCCACTGCGTTGGGAAGACAGAGAAGGTGGCTTAGATGATGGTGAATCCAGGGCCACCACAAACTCTCCCCTCTCCAGGAAGGCCAAACCAATGCTTTTTGTTGAGCCATTTTACATATCCAAGATTTGCGTATTGTTGGTTTGAAAACATGGCTGCATGTGTAACAGTGTGTCTGCACCACTGTCAGAGGCCAGAATATTACTGAACAGGTGATTGTGGCTCACTGGTCTGTTTAGCTACATGACATTCTGCAGACAGAGGTTTCGAGCTGTGAGATAAAATACAAGATGTCCAGTTAAATTTGAATCTTTGATAAACAGCACATACTATTTTTAGAAAAAAATATTTCCCATGTATTGCATAGACATACTTATATTAAAACTTATTCACTGTGGATCTGAAATTCGAATTTAACTGGCCACTTTGTACTTTCATTTGCTGAAACTGACAATTGTACAAAGACCACTCCTTAAAATGTTTGTTGACTGACTGGATAAATGGACAGTGTATTCAAGAGCTGAAGGCTTTAGAACCATTCTAATGGGATGATCCAATAACCACCAAGCAAGCACATCCTTTAAAAAAAACACAATGCACTCTATTAAAATTTCTAAAATGTATAAGTCTCCTCCCACACCTTAGCTCGTTTCCAATTCTAGTGTCTTTAAAGAATTTGAAAATAGTCGTGCTCTGCATGATTTTTGAAAGTTCAATCATTCCTCAGGTTTTATTTCTTCAGGCTTAATTATCTCAATTCTTTGATCATTCTCTTCACTATCTGTTAAATATATCAAAATAACGGTTTTCATTAATATACAAGATTGATGCTAAAGAAAAGTTAGAGGAAGACCTCCTGGCTTAATGACTCTTCAGAAAGTAAAGGCTCTTTCTCTGCTGTTTAATGACAACAATGCATGTAAGCTTCTAATCAGAAGAGCTTCTGTGAATAATGTGAAGAAGTTAGCATATTAATCAACCCAGCCCATGTGCTTAAAGTTATGGAAGTCCATACTAGCTTTTTATGTAAAATAATGGTCTCTGAAGATAAATATGTTTGGCAGGCTTTTGATAACACAGTCACTGGTTTTTATTAATCTTCGAACTGTGCCATTCAGATAGCATCAATTTGGATAGGTTTAGACATCTCAAAGAAAATACCACTTCAGTTTCTTTATTGAAAGAAAGTGGAAGTCAGATAAAAGACATTATAGCTATAAAATCTCAGGAGTTTGGCAGAATTACACAACAGCTTTGGAATGCTTAATGCCGCACCACAAATAACACTTGAAGGTAATCCTACTCAGAGGACTGGGAGCAAAAACGGAACACTCTAATTAGTCCAGCTAATGGGAATGATTAAAGAAAGGCTTCTCTGGAGTTAATTCTAAAACCAGTATTTTTTTCTGGCAAAAAAAGTAAAGATAGCAAAGGATAAAAGTCTGAAATTGTCTACGGTATGCGAATGAAAGAATAAATTTGACGTCTCTCACATTTCTCTGAGCTAATCTAGTAGAAAGACTATTTTAGATAGTGATGTCAAAAGATGTGTAAACTGATAATTGTTCCTAGAACTATGATGAATTGTTGCTCATATCATCAGCTACATGGAGGGATAGCTCTTTCCACAATATTACTGGTGATGTCTAACTGTGATTAATGATGGAATAAAGCAAGAAGTCAGCGTCTAACACATTTGAATGCACTTCCCACAAAGCACAAAACCATCAGATCCCAAAAAAGGAGATAGTGGACACAAGACGAACAATCACCATTCCCAGATATATGTTCTTCTTTGATAATAAATATGTTCAATAAAATCCCATAAAAATATGCACAGACTACATGCATGGAGCTTGGGAAGGTGATACTAAAGTTCTTATGGAAAATGTGTAATACTAACTAGAAATACATTGAAAAAGAAAACCAGCTGTGAGAGAAGACTAGCCCTACCAGACATTAAAAAAGCAGTATAGGGTCTCTATTTTTAAAAGTGGCATGGATTTATTTATAACAAATGAGCAAATAAGTGGACTAAAAGAGATAGTTCATAGCTAGACTCAAGTACATATGGGAATGTGCATAAAAAAGATGCCATCTCGGGGCCAGCCCTGGTGGCCTAGTTGTCAAGTTTCACTTGTTCTGCTTCAGTGGCCCGGGTTGAGTTCCCAGGTGCAAACCTACACCACTCATCTGTCAGTGGCCATGTGGTGGCAGCAGCTCATGTACAAAAAGAGGAAGATTGGCAATGGATATTAACTCAGGGCGAATCTTCCTCAGCAAAAAAAGAAAGAAAGAAAAAAGATGCTATCTCAAATTATTGGTCAGACATTTACTTTTTACTAAGTAGTGTTGGGACAACTGGTTAGACACTTGGAAAAAAATTGCATTAGATAGGTATTTCACACCAAGGGAGAGAATAAACTCCAAATGGGAAATTGTGTTAAAAAAATACTAGTACTAAAAGATAATGAGTGAAATACTCTTCACAACTATGACTAAAAATCCTGATGCGTAGAAATATTTTTAAAAATTCTGACTACATTAAAAAAAACTTGAAAGGCAAAAAAACTCACTATAAACAAAATCAAAAGGCAACTGAGAAAAATAGACTATTCCTATCATACATTTCAGATTAAGGACTAAATAAACATAATATATAAAAATTTTTCTTTAGATTGAGAAGAAAGAACTAAAAACATCTAAACATCTTTTAAGACAGGCAAAAATTTATTAATACACAATATATATAAAATACGGTCCTAAAAGGCATGAAAAATGTGCTGAGCCACACTCAGGGAAATGGAAAATAAAACTAGAACTTGCTGGGGCCCCAGTTCTTCCCTATCAAGTTTACAACATTTGGTGTGGCTGTGAGAAAGCATCACTTCTCATAGTTCTCCAGTGGAATCGAAGTTTTTATACTCTTTTTGGAAGGGAACTTGGCACTATTTTGAAATGGTAAAGCAAACAAAATAGCATGCAAAGAAAAAAAATCACTAAGAACTCACTTCCTTTTTAAGCTGTCAATATCACTGCTCAGAATTTGCCCTGAAGTTACACCTGCTGCAACATGAAAACACACGCACATGGCTCTTCATTACAACATTGTTTAACATTACAAAATATTGCAAAAATAACTAGATGCTTACATAGGAGGGTGTTTGAATAAACTATGGTGAATACACACAATGGCATAGTAAGGATCTGTAAAAAAAGAAAATAAAAAAAATTCTTTTGAACTGTCATGGAGGTTTTTCAGAAATGCTGTTAAAAGGGAAAGCAAAATACAAAACAGTATTTATGCTAGTGTATCTATTGTGCAAAAAAACCCAAAACAACTAAAAGGAAAAATGAGAAGGTTGTCTGAAAAGTAACACAATAAGAACGAAGCAGAAACTATTGATATTTGTCATGTACGGGGTGAATATAAATAGGATGGAGAGATTGGGGAGGTGGAACAAATAATAAGGAACGAGAAAGAGTGACAATTCTCTGAGTATGCCTTTTTGAATAATTTTGACTTTTAATACTATATGGTGCTTCACATACTCAGAAATAGACACATAATCAAAAGGATGGAGAGGAAAAAACCCCATAAAAGTTAGTACAACAAACAAAAACAAATTAGCATAACTATATTTCAAATGGATAGCACAACCACATTGAACCAGAAGGGGGAACAAAGAGAAACTCTTGGACACAGGATTTTAACTGTACACCTCAGGCGGAAGACAAAAGGAAATGTAAAGACACTGGCTTCTCTTTGGTGGAGTTGTTTTTCAATGGTTTGGGTTAGCAGTTCTCTAATGGCTCTCTGCGTATTCTAAGGTAGAACGAATAAGTACATATCTCCTGGACAATGGACATCAGGGTGCTCCTTATTGGAGAAGAGAGTTATAAACATGCAAAGCAAAAAAGCTAGAAGGAACCCATGAATTTGATTTCATAGATATGGGTGAGATATATGTATGTATATGTAGAGATATATCTATATCTATCAATATATATTTAGATATCTATACATATGTATCAATAATTATATCTATGTATAGATAGATACATATAGATAAATGATCAAACTAGATATACAGATATCTAGAGATAGATACAGATATATGATGCCCAGTGGAGGACCTAGAAGAAATGACATCCCAAGACATCCCACTAGCCCACTAGCAATGAGCACACCTATCGCCTAAACCATATTTTCTTTCCTTTTTTTTTAGGATTGATACCTGAGCTAACATCTGTTGCCAATCTTTTTCTTCCTCTTCTTCTTTTCCCCAAAACTCCCCAGTACATAGTTGTATATTCTAATTGTAGGTCCTTTTGGTTGTGCTATGTGGGACACCGCCTCAGTATGGCTTGATGAGCAGTGCCATGTCTGTGCCTGGGATCCGAACCGCCGAAACCCTGGGCCAGCGAAGCAGAGCATGGGAACTTAACCACTGGGCCATGGAGCCGGCCCCTAAACCATGGTTTCTAACTACCATTCTCCACTAAAGGAACTAGTGCACACGGCTGACTCCAGGGCTGGAACTGTGAAAGAACCAGATGCTCAAGGAATATCTTGTGCCAGAAAGTAAGAAAGTGCTCAAAGAATGATGGGGACAAGACTGGAAGCACATAAGGGACACCTTTCTGAGACATTCACGGACCAAATTGGGGACAATATGAGCATGGAAATGAATAATGACCTAGATATTCTGTTATAAGTAAATGAATGAATGAATGAGGGAAATGGAAAACATTGTCTTGCAAAAGAACGCCAATTTAATAAATTTAGAATAAATGATGTAGTTTAAAAACTATCATTTGTCAACCATCATAAAAATAATCCTTTTAGAAAAGAATAATCGCTGGATGTACAAATTGGTGGGTAAAAGGTTGGTGAGAAGCACCATATTTGCCTAGTCTCAGAGCATCTCCCCACAGGGTATTTATTCATGAGAAAGGGAAAATTGGTACCGCTACAGTGGAGAAAACTGCAGAAATCCTTGAGCCAACCGATCAAAGTGAATGTCACCAGTAATGGGGTAAACAGATGCCAGGTGCCTGTGTTTGCGGACATGATGTACTGAACAGATCATAATATCACTTTGGGGGTATTCCTGCCAAAAATGCACAACCTCACCTGACCATGAAACAGCTGGCAAATCCAAGTCAAGGGAAAGTCTAAAAATAAATCAATCAGCGTCATGAGAGACAAAGAAAATTCAGTAACCATTCTAGATCAAAGGAGAACAAAGAGCTATAATAAACAAATATGAAGTGGAAACCTGGATGAAAAAATGTATTATCTTTTGGGTTTTAATTTGAATAATGGTAGTCTTGAAGCACTGTTCGTTTATGGATTTTGATCATTGTACTCATGATAGCTAGGAAAATGTCTATGTTTTTTAAAGATATATACACTGAAGTATTTATTGGTAAATGAGGATTATGTCTGCAGCTTACTATCTGACTGTTAGAAAATAAAAGTAGACACACGCATGCACTTAGAGGAAAAGACGTAATACCAAGAAGAGAGATGACACTCTCTCTCAATATCTCTCTTTCCCTGTCAAGACTTGCCATCAAGAAAGAGGGAGAGAGAATAGTCCAGACAGGAAACAAGAAAAAAGTTCCTATAAATAAGTGGGACGGTGAGATGGGGGTGTGTGTGTGTAGTGTAACACATGTGCATCAAGAGTAATATATATTTATATTAACATATAAACATATATTTATATAGACATATATACAGTAAAATAGTTTTCCCCTGAACTACAGAAAGTTTTCAAATATAAAAAGGAATGGTCCAACAAATGCTAAGTAGGATGAAAACAAAAGTCTCATTCTCTGGTTAAAAATTGTAAAAGCTTCTAGAAAGAAAAGATCTAAGAACTTGTGAAGATAAATTTGACATCATACTTTTCCTCAACAACACTGGAAGCGAGAAGACAATAAGTCAATATCTTCAGTCAGTTGAGCAAGGAAAAATGTATTTTTTTAACCCATAAATTTTGTAAGAAGCCAAATGCTCAAGGATTAGAGCAAAATAAATATTTTTTTCAAAATATTAGAATCTATAACTTTTGCCTTATCTCCTCCATGCATGCTTTTTAAATTTGAAAAGTGATGATTAAGGAAAACATTCATCTGAATGAAAAGAAATAGAAGAAATATTTGGCCAGGTCACCGAGAAATAGCACCAAATGAGAAGAGATGAGAGCCGCAAAAAAATTAACAGAGAAGCCATCAGACCTTGACCCTGAGAAGTGTGTTTGTTTAGCAACAGTTTCAATGAGGCAGGCATACATGTCCATCCCTATGAATCCAATTAACATGTATAAAAGAATAATATTTACATAATATTCGAATGCTTTCTTTTATGGAGTTAGACCTTTGTCAGAATTCAGGCGACCATGAAGCCCAAAAGACTTAATTACATTACAGAAACTTGAAAATGTAAAAATTTCATTATAAAAACAAAAATTAGAAGGAAGTGTACTAATTTCCCCACACTTTAGGGGAAAAAATATCATTAAAAATGGATTCTGATGCATCCGAACTATTTAAGATTATTTAAGGTTGAAATATTAATGACCGAAATGTTTAATTAACTTTACCTCTGGAGAGTGAGATATACTCTTCGGGTTTTTTTAAAGGAGAGGATTTTAATGAGTTTCCATGGATATTTGAAACAGCAAGGGGTATAAATAAATTATGCATTCACATGTGTAATATTCATAACCCGAAAACACCTGTAATTAATTGGCAAGCAGAGTCTCCTGCTGAGAATGGATACTAGTATACAATTAAGAATGCTGACTGGACTAGATAAATCTCTTCTTAGCTAAGTGGCAGTGGGCAAGTTACCCAACCTTTCTGGGCCCCAGCTTCACAGCTTGCAAAATCTGGATACTGCTTACCTCAGCAGGAGGCTGGGAGGATGAAATGGTGTAACACAGACAGAGCAATCAGCTGAAACCTAGCATATACAGAGCACAGTACTCAATTAGCTATTTTCATTGGTATCAATTGCAAGTTATTGACTAGAAGAAGAGATTCAGCCATAAGATAGTACCATTTTAATTTGTAGGTGGGAGTGTAACCTTTAAGAATAAATTTGACTCTTCCTGGGCAAGTTTAAGATTCAAAGCTAGTGAATAGAAATAGTGTAATACAAAGGAATCAGTAAAAGCCATTCTGACAGATCAGGATATTTTAGAGCAGTGGTTCTCAACCCCGCAGGGTCTCTTTATGCTCTTAAAATCTTTGCACACTCCAAGAACTTTGTTTATATAGATTTACCTATATACATTTACCATTGTAGAAATTAAGACTGAGGATTTAAAGAGAGCTTATTAATTTATTTTAAAATGACGAGAACAAATATGTTACAAGTTAACCAATAACATATATTAATGAAAAAGACTGTATCTCTCAAGACAAAAAAATTACTGAAAAGAATGGCATTCGTTTACATTTTTGCAAATCTTTTTAGCGTCTGGCTTCATAGAAGACGCATAGATTCTCTTGTCTTCTGCATCCAATCTGTTGCAGTATGCTATTTTGATTGACAGATGAAGAAAATCTGTCCTCACAGAGATGAGTAATTAGAACGGGGAGGAGTATTTTAATAGATTTTGCAGGTAGTTGCCATCTGACACTATACCAAAACCCTACAAGTGGTAGTTTCTTAAAAGTCAGTTGCCATATGGAATCTGAGATCATTATCAATATATCATTATCATCTTTTGTTACTCTGTGTGTATTAAAATCAGTAATTAACTGCATTAAATGTCAATTGCATTTTAGGGGGTCTTTTAACCATGTATGATTTTGTAACATCACACATTGTTCGTTTGGAAAATATCAGTTCCCTAAATTTCGCAGATCTTGCAAATTTTGACAAATTTCATCATAAAGTATCAAAAAAACACATGTGTTAATAATCACCACTAATTTGGTCAGAAACAATCTTTAAATATTAGGAAGCTATCTAGCTTACAGCATTGGATACAAGTTTTCCAAAATTCTATTGTTCTCTTGCAAGTCCAAATTTATCATTGTCAGCAAATACTGTTAGTTGCTTTCCTTGAAGCGACAGTCTCACTTCATTCATTTTTGAGAAAAGACCTGTTAACCAAAATCTGAAGAACCATAAGTTTGTCTCTCATTGCGTTCATTCTAGTAAAAAACAGTGTTCCTTCTTAAAAAGATGTGAACTCAAGAGATGAGATAAAGCACTAAAGGGAATAATGTTGTTTCACGAAGGACATCCTTAAGTGAAACTTTTTTTTAATTGTTAGTGCATGACAGTAAATAATATAACGGTGACCAGTATGGCTTAGTGTCACTACCTTGTGTTCTTTTTTCTCATTTTTATTGTGGTAAGAACACTTAACATGAGATCGATCCTCTTAAAAAATATTTAAGTGCATAAGATATCACCTCACATCTGTTAGAATGGATATTACCCAAAAAAACAAGAAAAGAAAGAAAGATAGTAAGCATTGATGAGGATGTGGAGGAAACCCTTGTGCACTGTCAGTGGGAATGTAAATTGGTGCGGCTACTACAGGAAACTGTGGAAGTTCCTCAAAAAATCAAAAACAGAGCTACCATTTCATCCAGTGCCATGACTTCGTCCCTGCTTTAATGAGGTGTAGTTGACAGATAAAATTGTATTTATTTAATGTATACAATGTGATGATTTGATATATTGTATACATTGTAAAATCATTACCACAAACAGGTGAATTAACACACCCATCACCTCACATCCAGTGACGTTAACTTTATTTGTACTGTCACTATCTTTTGACGTATCTGTGTAAATGTGAACCCAATGAAAAAAGAAAATAACTTCTGAGTATTGTTATGAAAATAATTCTGACCTCATAGGCTCCATGAATGGATCTTGGTGATCCCCAAGACTCTACATATGGACCACACTCTGGGAACCACTGTTCTGCAGGAAAGCCTATTTGGGAAGAAAATAAGCTTGAAATCCTTCTGCAAAAATGAATACAGGAATCAAGAAACTTCGCTGGCAATTTAATGAACATTGTCTTGACATAAGAAAAGTACATTCTATTTTTCTGGATTTGCTGTCTAGTTGAGAAATGCATTTCATTCATCCAACAAATATCATTCAGTGCTAAATATGTGCTGGAGGCACGTCTTCTGAGGTTATCCAGCAAGTAAACAAGACACCTGAGGGAATTGGGCAATGCTGATAACAAGAAGGGACTCTTCACAGGAAAGCACAGCAACATGCTTTTGCTGGAAGGGAACAGGCTGGTAAGCCGGTATAAACTTAGAATTTACATTCTGACATGCAAGCAAAACTGTTTCTGCAGGTAAAGCCATAATCACATATAATCCTCAAAGACATTTTCATGGATCACCTGGGGATTTCTAATCATGGCCCAGATTATGTTTCCAAAGTTCTTTCTTTGGAAACTTCCAAAGAAATGTCATGTTTAATTGAGGGGAATTGTGCGCATAGTCTCTTTCTATTTATGCAGGAGACGGGGTAGGGGACAGCTTAGAGCCCAGTGGACGTTATTATTGGTGCAGTTGCTATGCTGTTTTTGTTATTTTCATTTTAGTTTGAACTTAGAGTGTGGTTCTTATTTAAGCTGAATAAGGATGAGCTAATTTGGAGATAAATTTCTACCATTTCCTATCAAAGAAATTCTCCAAATTTGTTCAACAGAGAAGGTGTTTTCCAGAATCCATTCTTTTTCTCTTTTCTTCTGTTTTCTTTGCCCAATGTGAAGTAAGTATTCTAATGGCGAGCTGACCTGCTGTCGCTATCCCTGACTAGCAGACATTTTTCCACTGCTGCTCAAAGCCAAGCATTTCTAAATTGGATCTTGTACCACGACATGTCCCTCTGATTGTCGGCAGAGAGGCAAATCCCTGCGAACCTCCATAGAATTGCAGCCAGGATCCCAAGACAGTGCGATTATCAGCAGACACTGGCTCCTGGTAATGTGTCTTGAGCAACCAGGTAGAATTCCTTAAAAATCACACCTACATTTCCACTCAATGTAAAGGGGATTGAGGTATTTTCAAAAACAGTGCATTAATGAGTCTCATTTAACAAATGAAAAAGTTTGCTCTGCCTGTAGCTAAACACGAAGTCTCTGACTTAAGACATAGCCAGCAACTAGGGACATCTAGCAGTTTTCTAGATGGGATGACCCAGTGGGCCTGGAAAACTCTATGCCAGGGGCCTCAATGAACCCCAGAGTGCAAATTCTCCTAAATAGCAAGAGAAATAGGGCCAGAGTCAGTACCATGAAAAAATAGCCTTCAAGCCTCAGTCATCATGGGATTTGACCTGCAGTCACTCTCAGTAAACAAATGCAATAAATCAAAATTATATACTTAATAGTGAGCACATTCACCCACTACATTTGCTATAAATTTTCTTAAATATGGGATTTTTTTTCTTGGCAGGCATAAACCTATCTACACACCAATAACTAAAATGACTGTGTGCACTTTTCTTAACTAGAAATGAACTCTCTTTGCACATCCCCCATTACAGGTCCCTCATCTACTTTTCTCCCTGGACTGAGGCTATCAGGGCCCTCCATCTTGGGCATGGATTGCTTTCCCTGGACTGAAGTGATCGGCGTTCACCATCTCAGTCATCAGTTGTGTTCCTTGGACTGACATGTTCATGGTCTTCCACCTTGGTCATCAATTGATATTGCCTGGATGGAGATGATTATGGTGGCCTATCTCTGTCATCTACTGGTTTCCCTGAATTAAGGTGATCATAGCAGCCCCCATCTCAGTCATCAGTTGTTTTCCCTGGACTGAAGCAATCATGGAAGGCAATCTTGGTCATTTGAGAGGTTTCCCTGACTGAGATGTTTTCAGCGCAACATCTATGTCATATTTCCTGGACTATTTATCCTAGAGGCTTATCTCTATCACTGACTATTTTCCCTGGACTGAGAAGATCCTGGACTCCCATGGGCTATCTCAGGCATCAACTACTTCCCCTGGACTGAGGACATCATTGCTTCATCTCTGGCATTGATTGATTTCCCTGGACGGAGAAGATCATGGCTACTCATCAGCTATCTCAGTCATGACTACTTCCCCAAGACCTGGAAGATCATGGCCACCCATCAATTGTTTCCATCACCAACTTGTTTCCCTGGGCAGAGGAGATCAGGATCTCTAACTCTCTTGATGACTATTTCCCCTGGATTGAGGACATCATGGCTACCCATCACCCATCTCAGTCATCAACTACTTCCCCTGGACATGAAAGATTATGGCCTTCCATCAGCCCACTCAGTCATTGACTATTTCCCCTGAACATAGAAGATCATGGCTTCCCATCAGTAGTCTCAGTCATTGGCTACTTCCCTTAGACGTGGAAGATCACAGCTGCCCATCAGCAATCTCAGTCATTAACAGGTTTCCTTGGATGAGATCAGAGCCTCCAACTATATCATTGACTATTTCCCCTGGACTGAGGAGATCATAGCCACTCATCAGCCATCTCAGTCATCAACTACTTCCCCTGGACATGACAGGCCATGGCCACACATTGGTCATCTTTGTCCTCAACTACTTCCCCTGGACTTGAAACACTATGACTGCACATTGGCCCTCTCAGTCATTGATCACTTCCACTAGACGTGGAAGATGTGACTACCCATCAGCAGTCTTGGTCGTTGACTAGTTACCCTACACATGGAAGATCACGGCTGCTCATCAGTTGTCCGAGTCACCAACTGATTTCCTTGAACATGGGCCATAAAGGGTGCCCAGTGGCTGTCTCAGTCATTGACAGGTTTCCCTGATGAGGAGATCACAGTCTCCAACTCTGTCATTGACTATTTCCTGTGGCCTGAGATCACAGCTGCCCATCAGCCATCTCAGTCATCAACTACTTCCCCTGGACCGAGAAGATCTTGGCCACTCATCAGTTACCTCACTCATCAACTACTTGCCCTGAACAGGGAAGATCATGGCTGCCCATCAGCTATCCCGGTCGTCAACTGTTTTCCCTGGATGAGGAGATCAGGGTCTCCAACTCTGTCATTAAATATTTCCCCTGGCCTGAGATTATGGCTGCCCATGAGCCATCTCAGTCATATTCCCCTGGACATGGAGGATCATGGGTACCAACAGCCAACTCAGTCATCAACTATTTCCCCTGGACTGAAGAGATCATGGCCACCAATCGACCATCTCTGTCATCAACTAATTGCCCTGGACCGAGGAGGTCATGGCCTCCCATCGGTTGTCTCAGTCATCAACTATGTCCCCTGGACATGGAAATCATGGCTGCCAATCTGTTGTCTCAGTAATAGACTGGTTTCCCTGATGAGGAGATCAGGGTCTCACATTCTGTCATTCATGATTTCCCCTGGGCTGAGACCATGACTGCCCATCAGCCAGTTAAGCCATCAACTACTTCCCCTAGACATGGAGGATCATTGTTGCCATCAGCCAACTCAGTCATTGAATATGTTCCAGGGACTGAGAAGATCACGGCCGCCCATCAGTTATCTCAGACATCCACCACTTTCACCAACTATGGAAGATCATGACTACCCATTGGTTGTCTCAGTAATAGACTGGTTTCCCTGATGAGGAGATCACGGTCTCCAACTCTGGCATTGACTATTTCCCCTGGCCTGAGATCATGGCTGCCCAGCAGCCAGTTCAGTCATCAACTACTTCTCCTGGACATGGAGGATCATTATCACCATCTGCCAACTCATTCATCGACAACTTGCCTTAACCTGAGGTGATCATGGCTGTCCATCAGTTATCTCAGTCACCTACTACTTCCCCTGGACATGGAGGATCATGGCTGCCCATCAGGTGTCTCAGTAGTAGACTGGTTTCCCTGATGTGGAGATCAGGGTCTCCCACTCTGTTATTGACTATTTCCCCTAGCCTGAGATCATGGCTGCCCATCAGCCATCTCAATCATTGACTACTTCCCCTGGACATGGAGGATCATGGTTGCCATCAGTCAACTCAGTCATAGACTACTTCTCATGGACTAAGGAGAACGTGGCTGCCCATCAGTTATTTCAGTCATCGACTAGGACCCCTAGACATATAAGATCATGGCTGCCCATCAACTGTCTCAGTAATAGACTGGTTCCCCTAATGAGGAGATCAGGTTCTCCCACTCTGTCATTGCCTATTTCGCCTGGCCTGAGATCATGGCTCCCCATCAGCCATTGCTCTCATCAACTACTTGCCCTAGACATGGAGGATCATGATCGCCATCAGCCAAATCAGTCATCAACTACTTCCCCTCCACTGAGGAGATCATGGCCACCCATCGGTTATCTCGGTCATTGACTAAGTCCCCTGGACATGAAACTCATGGCTGCCCATTGGTTGTCTCAGTAATAGACTGTTTTCCATGATGAGGAGATCAGGGTCTGGCACTCTGTGATTGACTATTTCCCCAGCCTGAGATCATAGCTGCCCTTCAGCCAGCTCAGTCATCAACTACTTACCCTAGACATGGAGAATCATGGTCTCCATCTGCCAAACCAGTCAGCGACTTTTTTCCCTGGCCTGAGGTCTTGGCTTTCCATCAGCCATCTTTGTCAGTGAATACTTGCCCTTGACATGGAGGCTCATGGTTGGCATGAGCCAAATCAGTCATCAACTACTTCCCCTGGACTAAGGAGATCATGGCCACTCATCAGTTATCTCACACATAGACAACCTTCACTGGATATGGAAGATCATGGCTATCCTTCAGTTGTCTCCATAATAGACTGGATTCCCTGATGAGGAGATCATGGTCAAAACTCTGTTATTGACTATTTCTCCTGGCCTGAGATCATGGCTGCCCATTGGCCATCTCTGTCATCAACTACTTGAGCTGAACATGAACATCATGGCTGCCCAATGAATGTCTCATTAATAGACTGGTTTCCCTGATGAGGAGTTCAGAGTCTCCCACTCTGTCATTGACTATTTCCCCTGGGCTGGGGTCATAGCTGCCCATTAGCCAGTTCAGTAATCAACTACTTCCCCTGGACATCAAAGTTCATGGGTGCCCATCAGTTGTCTCAGTAATAGACTTGATTTCCTGATTGTAGATCACATTCTCCAACTCTGTCAGTGACTATTTCCTCTGGGCTGAGATGATGGCTGCCAATCTGTCAGTTCAGTCATTGACTAATAACCCCTGGACATGGAGAATCATGGTCACCATCAGCCAACTCAGTCATCAACTACTTCAGGTGGACTGAGTAGATCATGGTCGCCATTGGTTATCTCAGTCATCGACTATGACCCCTGGTCATGGAAGTCATGGCTGCCCATCGATTGTCTCATTAATAGACTGGTTTCCCTGATGAGGCGTTCAGGTTCTCCCACTCTGTTATTGACTATTTTCCCTGGCCTGAGATCATGGCTGCCCATTGACCATCTCTGTCATCAACTACTTGCCCTGGAAATGGCAGATCATGGCTGCCCATCAGTTGTCTCAGTAATAGACTGGTTTCCCTATCAGGAGATCAATGTCTCCAACTCTGTCATTGAATATTTCCCTTGGCCTGAGAACATGGCTGTCCATCAGCCAGTTCAGTCATCAACTACCTCCCCTGGACATGGAGCATTATGGTTGCCATCAACCAACTCAGTCATCGACTACCCACCCTGGAAATGGAGGATTATGGTTGTGATCAACCAAATCAGTCATCAACTACTTCCCCATGACTGAGGAGATCATGGCCACCCATCGGTTATCTTAGTCATTGACTACTTCCCCTGGACATGGATATCATGGCTGCCCATCAGTTGTCTCATTAATAGACTGGTTTCCCTGATGAGGAGATCAGAGTCTCCCACTCTGTCATTGACTACTTCCCCTGGGCTGAGGTCGTTGCTGCCTATCAGCCAGTTCAGTCATCAACTACTTCCCCTGGACATGGAGGATCATGGCTGCCTATCAGATGTCGCAGTAATAGACTGCTTTCCCTAATGAAGAGATATAGGTCCCCAACTCTGTCACTGACTATTTCCCATGGCCTGAGATCATGGCTGCCCATCAGCTAACTCTGTCATCAACTACTTTCCCTAGACATAGAGTATCATCATTGCCATCAGTCAACTCAGTGATTGACTACTACCCCTGGACATGGAGGATCATGGTCACCATCAGGCAATTCTGTCATTGACTATTTTCCCTAGCCTGAGATCATGGCTGCCCAAGAGCCAGTTAAGTCGTCGACTACTTCCCCTGGACATGGAGGATTGTGGTGGACATCAGCAAACTCAGTCACCAACTACTTCTCCTTAACTGAGGGGATCATGACCACCCATCAGTAATCTAAGTCATCTACTACTTTCACTGGACATGGAAGATCATAGCTGCCCATCAGAGATGAGGAGATCCCAGTTTCCAACTCTGTCATTGACTATTTCCCCTGGCTTGAGATCATGGTTGCCCATCAACCATCTCAGTCATCAACTACTTCTCCTGCACATGGAGGATCATGGTTGCCATCTGCCAACTCAGTCATCAACTACCTTCCCTGGACATGGAAGATCATGGCTGCCCATCTGTTGTCTAGCAATCCACTGGTTTCCCTGATATGGATATCATGGTCTCCAACTCTGTCATTGACTATTTCCCGTGGCCTGAGATCGTGGCTGCCCATCAGCCATCACTGTCATTGACTTCTTGCCCTGGACATGGAGGATCATGTCTGTACATCGGGTGTCTCAGTAATAGACTGTTTTCCTTGATGAGGAGATGAGGGTCTTCAACTCTGTTATTGACTGTTTCCCCTGGCCGGAGAAAAAGGCTGAGATCCACTACTTCCCCTGGGCGTGCAGAATCATGGTCTCCATCAGCCAACTCAGTCATCCACTCTTGCCCCCAGGACTGAGGAGATCATGGCCATCCTTATTTTATCTCAGTCATCAACTACTTCCCCTGGACATGGAAATATGGCTGCCCATCAGTTGTCTCAGTAATAGACTGGCTTCCCTGATGTGCAGATAAGGGTATCCCATACTGTTATTGACTATTTCCCCTGCCCTGAGATCATGGCAGCCCATCCGCCATCCCTGTGGTCGACTACTTGCACTGGAAGATCATGGCTGCCCATCAGTTGTCTCAGTAATAGACTGCTTTCCCTAATGCAGAGAGATCAGAGCCTCCAAATCTGTCATTGACTATTTCCCCTGGCCTGAGATCAGCTGCCCATCAGCCAGTTCACTCATTGACTACCTCCTCTGGACATGGAGCATCACGGTCGCCATCAGCCAACTCAGTCATCGACTACTTCCCCTCGACTGAGGAGATCATGGCCGTCCATCAGTTACCTCAGTCATCAACTACTTCCCCAGGACATGGCAATATGGCTGCCCATCGGTTGTGTCAGTTATTGACTGGTTTCCCTGACATGGAGATCATAGTCTCCAACTCTGCTATTGACTATTTCCCCTTGCCTGAGAACATGGCTGCCCATCAGCCCTCTCTGCCATTGACTGCCTCCCCTGGACATGCAGAGTCACGGTCACCATCAGCCAACTCAGTCATCGACTACTGCCCCTCGACTGAGGAGATCATGGCTGCCCATCAGTTACCTCAGTCATCAACTACTTCCCCAGGACATGGCAATATGGCTGCCCATCGGTTGTATCAGTTATTGACTGGTTTCCCTGATGCAGAGATCATGGTCTCCAACTCTGCTATTGACTATTTCCCCTTGCCTGAGAACATGGCTGCCCATCAGCCATCTCTGTCATTGATCTGCCAACTCAGTCATCAACTGCCTTCCCTGGACATGGAAGATCATGGCTGCCCATTGGTTGTCTCAGTAATAGACTGTTTTCTCTGATGAGGAGATCAGGGTCTCCAACTCTGTCATTGACTATTTCCCCTTGCCTGAGAACATGGCTGCCCATCAGCCCTCTCTGTCATTGACTACTTCCCATGAACATGCAGAATCATGGACGCCATCAGCCAACTCAGTCATCCACTCTTTCCCCCAGGACTGAGGAGACCATGGCCACCCTTCAGTTATCTCAGTCATCAACTACTTCCCCAGGACATGGAAATATGGCTGCCCATTGGTTGTCTCAGTTATTACTGGTTTCCCTGATGCGGAGATCAGGGTCTCCAACTCTGTCATTGACTATTTCCCCTGGCCTGAGATCATGGCTGCCCATCAGCCATCTCTGTCATTGATTTCTCACCCTGGACATGAAGGATCATGGTCGCCATCAGCCAACTCAGTCATCGACTACCTCCCCTGGACTGAGGAGATCATGGCCGCCCATCAGTTATCTCAGTCATCCACTGCTTTCACTGGATATGGAAGATCATGGCTGCCCATCAGTTGTCTCAGTAATAGATTGGATTCCCTAATGAGGAGATCACAACGCCAACTCTGTCATTGACTACTTCCCTTTGACTGAGGAGATCATGGCCGCCCATAGGTTATCTCAGTCATCGACTACTTCACCTGGACATAGAGCATCATGGTCACAATCAGCCAACTCAGTCATCAACTACTTCCCCTCGACTGAGGAAATCATGGCTGCTCATCAGTTATCTCAGTCATCAACTACTTACTTCCCCTAGGCATGGAAATCATGGCTGCCCATCAGTTGTCTCAGTAATAGACTGGTTTCCATGATGAGGAGATCAGGGTCTCTCTATCATTCACTATTTCTTCTGGACTGAGGTGATCATGGCCATCGATTTGTCCACTCAGTCATCCACTACTTCCTGGCTGTCTCTGTCATCAACTGTTTTCCCTAGATTAGGAGATCAGAGTCTCCAACTCTGTCATTGACTGTTTCTCCTGGACTGAGATCATGGCTGCCCATCAGCCACCTCAGTCATTGATTCATTCCCATGGACTGAGGAGATCATGGCTGTTCATCAATTATCTATGTCAGTGACTATTTCAATTGGACTGATGACATCAAGGGTGCATATTGGTTGTCTCAGTCATTGACTACTTCCCCTGAACATGGAAATTCATGGCTGTCCATCTGCTATCTCAGTAATAGATTGATTTCCCTGAAGAAGAGATCAGGGTCTCCAGCTCTGTCATTTCCTATTTCTCCTGAAGTGATATCATGGCTGCTCAGCACCCCTCTCAGTCATTGACTGCTTCTCCTGGACTGGGGAGATCATTGCTACCCATCTGTTGTCTCAGTCATTGACTACTTCCCCTGGACCTCAAGATTATGGCTGCCCATCAGCCCTCTCTGTCATTGACTATTTCTCCTGGACTGAGTTCATGGCTGCCCATCAGCCATCTCACTCATTGACTAATTTCCCTGGATTGAGGACATCATGCCCACTCATCAGCCATCTCAGTCATCAAGTACTTCCCCTGGACAAAGAAGATCATGGCTGCCCATCAGCTGTCTCAGTAATAGACTGGTTTCCCTGATGAGGAGCTCACCATCTCCAATTCTGTCAATGACTATTTTCCTTGGACCGAGATGATGGCTGCCCATTGCCTGTCTCAGTGATCAACTACTTCCCCTGTCCTGAGGAGATCATGGCTGTCCATCAGTTATCTCAGTCATCGACTACTTCCCCTGAACATGGAAGATGACGGTTGCCCATTGGTTATCTTGGTCATCAACATTTTTTCCTGGAAGAAGAGATCAAAGTCATTGACTCTGCCATGAGCCAACTCAGTTATTGACTACTCTGTCATTCACTATTTCTTCTGGATTGAGATGATGTCTGCTTATCGATTGTGTTGGTAGTTGACTACTTCCCCTGGACATGGAAGATCATGGCTGCCTATTAACTGTCTCAGTCATTGACTTGTTTTCCTGATGAGGAGATCAGGGTCTCTAACACTGTCATTGACTATTTCCTCTGGACTGAGGAGATCATAGCCATCCATTTGTCCACTCAGTCATCCACTACTTTCCCTGGAAATGGGAGAACATGGTCTCTCTTCAGCTTTCTAGGTCATCAACTACCTCTCCTGAACTGGGGTCCCAGCCACCCTGCTGTGTCCTCTTCCTACACGTGGATTACTGTATATGTGTCAAGTGCTTTGGTCCATATTCACTTCCCTGTCTTCCATTTGCAAATGAAAGAGAAGATTCCAAAATCCATTTCTACCCCCAGTCCCCATCTCTCCCCTCCTGCAGGGCCACCTCCTGGGCACCTGCCTGGCTCTTAGTGGACAAGCCAGGAAAAGGTCAAGATACCTTTCTTGGTGGACCTACAGGGCCTGAGGAAGGGGCACACCAGGGAGAGGTGTCTGACAGGCAGTGCTGCCCATTGGGTCCAACCTGAGTCTATAATCCTAAAATATGTTCCTCTGGGGGTCACAAAAAGAAGAAAACATGGAATTTCTTTCTCTGGACTGGAACCAGCCAGTGTTTTACCATCAGGAGCACACTTGGGCCCTGAAGTAGGGGCAGCTGTTAGGTGATTGTTTCCTTCCTTTTCTGTCCATCCAAGACTTGTCTCATCCAGGATCCTGATTTGTCTACTTTCTCTTATTAGAGATATCCTGGTTCTTGGTTCCTAATTAAACTCCCACTATAGATGGATGTTTGTGTTCCCCTAAATTTGTATGTGGAATCCCTAGCCCCTAGTGGGATGATATTTCGAGATAGGCCTTTGGGAGGTAATTAGGTTTAGATGAGGTCATGAGGGTGGAGCCCTCATGTTGGGATTAGTGTCCTTTTACAAGAAGAGAAAGAACACACCACGGTTCTCTCTCTCTCTTCCATGTGAGGACACAGCTCTCTGCAAGCCATGAAGAGAGACCTCACCAGAGCCGAAACATGTGGGCACCTTAATCTTGGACTCCCAAATTCCAGAACTATGAGAAAATAAATGTCTGTTTTTTAAGCCACCCAGTCTATGATATTTTGTTATTGGCAGCCCAAGCTGGCTAACTCAACTTCAAGCAAGTCAATATGTTATACGTTTAGGGACTATGTGGACCCCAGACTTTGTTCTTGTACGATTGCCTAGCAGATTGGATACCAGTGGAGCATAATCTTGAACAGTTGCAAACAGTAGGACCGGCTCAAGTTCTGGGACTCATGACCCTTTTGCCTCTCTGCAGTCCATCCCTATACTCACTTTCATGAAACTGGGTGACCCCAAGGCCATGGGGGCTTATACTTAGAGACCTCTATAATGCCAACCAAGGGCACAAAGTACCCAAATACAGTTATTTCTATTAGCATAACAGTCATTATTACTTCAATGTCTTTCTCTACTATGAATTCCATCACAAGCAGCATCAAATAAGGCCAGGTGAATGGGCATGAGATCTGTGCAGTTACACAGGACCCCCTACTAATTAAGGCACTGTGCTTGGTTCAATGCTCACTGCCACCATCTTGAAATCTCAATAATTTGTGAACAAGAAGGTCTGAACTTTGATTTTTCACTGGGTTCCACAACTGTTACAGCTAGTCTTGCCACAGGATTTTAAGGGGTCATTGTGAAGAAGACAAAATTTAGTTATTGTACGAATTTGTTCAGAATCTTGATATAGTTTCTGTTTAATACATTTTTTCACTTTGAAAAATACCAGGATTTTTTTGTTTTAGTTTTTTGAACAAAATGCAATATATTCATGGAACAATAGATAAGCATGGCTGGTATGCTTCCATTAAAATGATTGGGAATATTCTCTGTATGAAATAGTCTGCTCACTCATTAGTCAACATTAGTATGTACCAAGCTATGCTTTGTGATGGAGCCGGATTTACTAAAGGCTGGTAGCAGGCCATGACTATCAACTTCAGACCTTGAATCCTTTGATCACATCCTGCAATTTTCTCCCAAAGCCTTCCCCAACTCATCTTCCAAAGGGCATGGCAACATATGTTTAGCCTCATGAAAATGACAGCTTTTAAATCCTTCTAAATCACACAATCCTTTATCCTCCAATTAGTTAAGGAAGAATGGGAAATTGGGATGACTATAGCAGTTATAAAGGTTAAATATTATGGTAGAAATATTAGTCAGTAGCTGCACAGACCACTGAATAGTGTGTGTGGGTAGAGGGAGCATTCACTGGTGGAGTTGCATCATCATTTCTTTAATGCAAGAACTAGAAAATACACATAAAGTCTAAAATAGGTGCTGAAAGTGTTCATTAGTAACCAGAGACAATAAAGAATGGTTAATCCAAGCTACCCCCATTTAGTTTCCCTTACATTGCAGAGGAATGAGATCGAAGGATGCTTGGAATTATAAGACTCAGACACTCCTTCTTATCTGAAAAGATGGTTATTAAGGAAATGTCCACATCTATACCTACATTCAAAGCAGAGTAAAACTAGAAATCTTTGCATAGCAGAGGAGTTTGTTTGTAATTAAAAGCATTTTATATTTTAGTAGGGTTTCCATAATAGTGTGTATGATGAGGTAAAAATCCAGGTGTTGATTTTTGTTTCAAATATTCAACCAACTGTGCGTACCTATTATCCTGTGCTTAAGTATTCATTCATCCCTTTCTTTAAAAATGCATGAATTACCATACATAATGCTGAGTTTGGAGGCTGTAAAATGAATAGGACACAGCTCCTGTATAATAAGGATGATCCCAAAGACTGAGGAGACACAGTTATTATTATTTTTTCCTTTGTCACCTCTTTCCAGTATTACTGCTTAATATAGAAAGGGAAGTTATACTAAATTTTATTTTATCAAGTCAAATGTATATTCAGTTTCAACAGAGTTTTGTAGAGCATATAACAAAGGAAGCAGGCACTTTTAAAAGTAGGACACAATAGTTTTGGTAGAGTGGGGAGCAGAACACCCAGCCTGCTTTCCCCGATCCTCAAGAACCTGAAGGAGGCTTCTGTTTGTCAACACAAAGGGACAGATCAGACTTCCTACAAGCCCTATAGGACCAACCCTTATTTTCACAAGTTATGGATTATTGAAATGGTGTTCAATATTGATTCAATATGAAATGATTTCGATATTGAAAGTATGCTTCAAATTTGAACATTGAAACTGCTTGAAATTTAAATACTTGAAAGTTATCTGTGAGACTTACCTGCAAAGAACTAACAATATTTTAAAATTCCTACGTGTGGTTTTACAGGCATTCATTTTCTGGAAGCCTTTTCAGGCTCTCTGGGCACAGGCCTGGGGTAGGGTGGAGAGATCCTATATCTTTTCCAAGTGCACTGCTTATCATAGATGCTCAGTTAGAGTTGGTGGGAAGATGAGTCTTTCAAATACAAAACAATCCTAGAGACTGGACGCCCTTGACCTTGAACTCCATGACCTTTACCTTAATCGGTATAACACTTACCAATCATCCAGGGCCATTTTCTTCCTTCCTTCACGGAAAGAACGTTTGTGAGTGTTAAATATTTATACAGTAGCTCCCCCTTATCCTGATTTCTCTTTCCACAGTTTCAATTACTCACGGTCAACGTTGTTCTAAAGATATTAAATAGAAAATTCCAGAAATAAACAATGTATAAGTTTTAAGTTGTGCCCTGTTCTGAGTAGTGTGATGAAATCTCTCACCATCTGGCTCCATCCCTCACCAGAATGTGACCCATCCTTTTGTCCAGCAGATCCATGCTGTAGACACCACTGGCCCATGAGTCACTTGGTAGCCATCTTGGTTATCAGATCGACTGTCGAGGTATCACAGTGCTTGTCTTCAAGTCACCCTTATTTTACTTAATAATGGGCCCAAAGCACAAGAGTAGTGATGCTGGTGATTCAGATATGCCAAAGAGAAGCCCTAGAGTGCCTCCTTTAAGTGTAAAGATGAAAGTTCTCTATTTAATAAAGAAAGAAAAATAATCATATGCTGAATTTGCTAAGATTTACAGTAACTTTTATTATAGTATATTGTTATAATTGTTCTATTTTATACTTAGTTATTGTTAATCTCTTACTGTGCCTAATTTATAAATTAATCTTTATCATAGGTCTGTGTGTATAGGAAGAAACATACTATACATAGGGTTCGGAACTATCTGTGGTTTCAGGCATCCCCTGGGGGTCTTGGAACATGCCCCCTGCAGTTAAGGCGGGACTACGGTATGCTGATTTTTAAAAAAATTATCTAAAAGCTCCATGTCATTGAAGATAAAAGAAAGGCATAGTGAACGATTAGGTATAATTTACATTCTGTATGGGAATTTTCTGGTTCATTGATCTTGTCATTTTTAATTTATATATTATGTGGATAACGAGACAAAGTAAATTAGGAAGCATGAAGAAGTGTGTAATTCCCAGTCTACAGAAATAAACAAAATTCATGGTTCAAAACTGAAATAGACTAGATAATGCACCATCATATTGTATTAGTGAGTCAGTGGTAAACACAGAAAGAGGCACAAATATGACCTCACCTAGAAAGCAGCATCTCAAATTACATACATTTTAGACAAACACCAATGTGAATTTTTATCTTCCATTATTACCAATGTGTTCCTATGAAAGCTTGATTAGTATTGCCTGATATGACATATTCAATCTCACGCAAAAGGCAAATATCCAAATGGGGTACAGAAAAATCATCAGGAGCTGAAATTTAATAACTTCCCTCAAAGGTTTGTGCTATAGTGATTCAGAGCAAGTCTTTCACACATTAAAAGTGGGGAAATGCATAAGATGTTTAAGACATAATTGATATAGAAAGAAAAATAACTGAGATGTATAAATTAGTTGAATTTTCAGCAGTTAGACAGACACACAATAACTATGACTGAGACATTTCTTTGCAATATATTTGATGTTTTGATGTGTAGGGCACCCATGGCTTTGAAGCGTCTACTTCCAAACCCAGTAACTGTTTGTTATCCACTATTAAAAATGCACATGTAACTTCTCCACACATTATAGGGGCATATTAATCATGGCTCTGTAGGGGAGGAAGACATTTCCTCTACCCGCTGTGGGTTCTTCTGGCCAGAGAATGAATTAAACTCACATGAGACAGAATAACAGGAGAAAATTAAACAAAGGTTTATAACATGTATACATGAGAGAGGCTCAGGTAACCTGAGCAAATCACCAAAATGGCTGAAGCCACCACCTGAAATATCATCTTCAGCTAAAGACAAAGGAGGATGTTGGGGGTAGGGGAGTCAGTTACAGAAGGTTACCAGAAAAGCACAGTAAACAAGAGTAAGATTATTATGCAGATTTAAGTCCTTGCCTTCTGCATTGATTAAGAGTTTTTAGAGATAAGGTCATCCCCCCTTCTTCCTGGTATGGAGAGGGAGACACCTTTAGAGATGGTGATTTCCCCTACAAATGTAAATGTCTCTTAACAAAGGGTAAGTAAATTCTACTTTTCAGAGTTTTTTTCCTTTATGCAGTTTTTAAGTTACCAGCCCAAAATAATCCTCATGCCAAAGAGACATATCTTGTGGCGGCCAATTCCAGTCCTCCACAGCTACTAATATTGAAAGTACTTTTACTCTATTACCATTTTGTTGGGGTCTGTCTTGTAGTCATCCCAATTAATACAGCATGACAAATTTACTCTTGATTTTTTATTTATCTGCTAACTCTGTGCTCTAAAACCTGAATTTATAAAAGTGTACCATAACCCTGTTTTTAACTAATCACGTGTTGTTTCTAAACCCCAAAGAGATACATCCCTTGAGCCCCATTACATTCCAGACTGCCAGATTTTACTTTACCAGCTTCAGAAATGAAAAATCAGAAATCACTGGTGGAATCCCCCACCCCAAGAAAGATCTGAACTGAATCTCTCTCCGTTGGGTCTTGAATATTCCTGTCTTCTTTCTATACCCATCATAATTTAATTCTTTCTCTTAATTTTGTTTAATTAAATAAGTATAGTTTGTATCTCTTAAACGTAACCTTCTAGAGATCCAGGAGTGCTGTTCTGAGTTTATTTAACTTACATAGAATTTCATGAAAACAAACGTCCTATTTTATCTTATAAACAGAGGTAAAAATGGGGAAGGAAAAGTGCTTGGTGCTTCCCAAAGCATAGGCAAAGGATATAAACTTTTAAAGTAATACAATGCCTTCAGATAAGAATTTAAAGACTAATAATTGATTACAATATGTACATGTAACACACATAATCAGTGGTTATATATATATGATATATATGTATATATACTTGCATACATGTATACACGTACATGCATACATGCACATAAGTAGACATATATTTTATATGTATTACAGGCATGTTATTAATTTCATATATATACATATGTGTGTTTATGTACCTAAGTCAAAGTATTCTAAAATCAACTATTTTACCTATCTAGAGAGATAGATATAGATATAAATGATATAGATATAGATAAAGAAATGTAATCAATGATTAGCCTTAAATCTTGATGGAAAGTCATCAAACTTTATCAAGCATGGAACTGGGGGTCAAAAGGAGCAAGGAATTTTTAAGGAACCATAGTTCTGAAAATGTCTATGTATATCCAAATTTCATGTATTTATACATATGAAAATTGGAGCTACATTGGCATTTCCAAGATCTATGGCTCCTTAAAAATTCTTATTCCCTTTGACCCCCTAAGTTCCTCCCTTGAGAACATTTTTATGCCTCAGTTTTTCTTTGAGAGAGCCTTGCCATGATGAAAGAGCCGACACATTTTCGAAGGTGCCCTTGTACTCTGCATGCCGCCGTAGCAATTGGTGTGATGACCCAAATCGAAGTTCAAAGAGATAATAAATCGTAAGAACAAAGTGGGTGATGCTCGGTGCTGGATTCCAAGTCCCTCAGGGATGAGCTGCTGACCCAAGAAGAACAGAGCGAGTATCAGGAAAAGTCACAGAGAGAACCCAACTAATGAGCCAGCTCGGGGAAGTTCAGGGCAAGGTTCAAAAACTTAATGGGGCTGCCCTGAAGTGCTATTGTTATGTAATACAAACCCTACTGGGGCTCTCAGAATGCATGCTGCATGGAGCTTTCATTGGGGCAAGTGGGAAACATCTTAACACATGACAAGCAAATCTCTGGAACAGGGATAAAATGGGGCATTGAGCAAACTCCAGGGTATGGAAGCTGCTGGGATAGAGGAGTCAATTTGAGGTGGCCTCAGTGTTTGAGTAATGTCAGTGAGGGCAAAACATCTGCACTTAATAAAAGGGCCTTTCTGCAAGTAAGATTGCTTTATACATTTAAATTTAATAGCTTGGCAATACATTTATGTGATGCCTCAGAATGATGGAGATTGAAAAGTTTTATCTGAATGTTCGTACTATGATAGTGATAATCAATTACTCTTGCATCATCATGTATAATCATGAAAGCACTTTCATATTTATATTAGTTGACCTAGATATTTGCTTTGAGAGGTAAGCAGGTGGTTGATACCAACTCCGTTTTAGAATGGAAAACCATGTTCAGATATTTTATGTAATCTGTTCAAGTTCACAGGCAGCAACCAAGTGGTGACTTCAGGACTAATGCACAGATCACTTTTGTGATTGTAGATAGACGCTTCATATTTTCAAGTGAGAAATGGATGCAGAAATCTTCACATGTACCTCAACTTTGCTATCATTCAAATAATTTTGTCCTAAAGAATTTGAGTGATGATCCCCAAATCACAAAGCTAGTTATAGACACTAGAACTTTTACTATATCACTTTGTTGTTTTGAGGAATGGTGGTGGAATTGAAAAAAATTCAAAAATGGCATTTTGATCATGTCATACAATCTGAATTCAGCCCTTTACCAATTCCCACTTCTCATGAGATCTCCACTGACTCCACACAATGACCTACAGAACAAAGTGAAACACAGCTATTGTCATCTGGGGGTTTGACCCCCATCTTAACAAAGATGAGACCCACGTGGGGGACATCATTTTTCAATGCCAGACTGATCCAACAAGCCTTGACCAACAACAAGCCAAGAGACTGCTCCTTCGATGTCACTGCTCAAAGAGAAAACCCGTGGTTAGGTCTAACCACTTTCTTGCATAAAAGAATGTCCAACAACACCAGTGATAACAGATTCAAGGAACCCAGTACTGGCTTAGTTACATCTGCATGTTTTCAATTACACACAATGTGACTCCACTATGCCCAGAAACCCATTCAATCATTATAAAGTAAGAGAAGAAGAAAAAACTTTGAAGACACACATCTCCACCAAGGACCCAGATAACAGGTCACTTATGTGGAGAGATGCAAAAGGAGCTCCTACAAAAAGACCTGTATCAATTGTCACCACTTCTGGAGCAGATGCTTGGGACACTTTGATGTAAAACATAGGCTAGGTGGCTGACAAATTAGGGCCACTGTGGAGTGTCCTGAAAGGGGATAATCCTTCGATTAAATAAGCAGTCACGCTCAAGAGCACTTCAAGCGATGTGCATCAAGCATCACCAGAGCTCTCAAGATAAGCATCTTGTAGTAGATGGTGCTAATGACTCATCCAGGTCCCCTAGGACTCTACTTACCAGTTGAAGGATCCCATCCTCCAATTTCAGAGTTCTCTGCTCTGACAGCTTACCCTATTGATCTTTTTCACAAAAAAGCCATAGGACCCATGGAGACATTTTGCCATGACTTTAAGAGAACATATAAATACCTGAGTGGTGCTGTCCCCACGAGGTCCTATATCCAGTGAATGGCTGATGGAAGGTTCTCTGACCTTGCCATGGACAAGCATGGAGGTGTCATCCATGCTGCAGTGTTCCCCTGAAGGATCAGGCTGAGGCTGGTCTCTATCTGGAGTCCTATCCTTGTTGGGCTTCTTCCACTTCTCATTTTCTCTCTGCTCTTACTAGTTTATCCTGGGATCAATTTCCTACTAAAAACACCTCCCAGTGAAGTCTCATTTCTCATTGAAACCTGAAGGTTTTGCTTCTGGGGAAATCATACCTATTGAGGTGAGATGCACACAGAAAATATAAATCCTAGATTTCCACTTGTGGTTTAGGACGTAAGAAGAAATGCGGGACCTTTATTCCCATGCCAAGAAAAACCAAGAATAACACAAGATTCACACATTCTTATGGAGCTATTGATGGGAAATGGACACAATGAAGTTCTAATAAACTGATCTACAGAGAGAAGAGCCCTTCACAGCTGAGACGGGACCTGTAAGAGGTTCCAGGGAAAAGAAGGGGAAAGAAAGGAAACATAGTATTCTATATCCAGTGAAAATAGTCATTTGAAAATGAAGTTGCTATTTTCTTAATATCTAAAGCTTAGAGAAATTTGGCACCAGTAAACAGTTACCTGGAATAAGTCATACACTGGGCAGCTCTCACCTCAAGAACGGACTCTCAGAGTGACTTTGGTGACATTGGTCTCTGATCTGGAAATTACCTCATGATTAGTTGCTCCCTCTTTGTTCAGAATGAACACACGGCTTAGAGAAGTAATTAGGAATTATCCAATTAATAAAAATCACCCTGCACATGTTCTCTTGCCTATTTAATTCCTCATATAATCTAAATTTAAAACAAAGCAACTCAGCCATGTCTGAGCTGCATCATTATGCTTTATTTCAATGTGAAGATCCAAAAAGAAATGATCGATTTGCTGTTGGGAAAGGCAAATGACCGTACGTAATGTGTATTTTAAATCCTAAGTTAGGTAGCCCAGTCAGTCCACCACTTAGAGTAAAATCAAAGGAAGAAAAGGAAAATTTCAGGGTTCTTTTTGTTAATGAAGTAAAGTATTTGAGTGTATTTTATAAATACCATCAATTATTAATGTCTCTAGTATGGTATATATAGCATTATATATATTATGTGTTTTATAGACACTGTCAACGTTATTAATGTTTCTAGCGATATGTGAATCTCTTAAAATATCTAACGTGCTCTAACCATTGAGACATTTCACACAATACTACCTGTTTTGATTACTATTCAGGGGTTTTAATAAATGTGTGGTTTCTGAATATAGAGTGTCTTCTTTAAGTATATCTAATGTAATTGCTAATTTAAGACTCTTACTTGATGTTACGTTACACTGCATTTTATAGGCAAGTTTTGCACACAGAAGAAAACTGCCACATTCTCTGCTAAAGGTTCCAGACTCCTCCACTAGTTTTTCCAGTTGGCCTAAATATAGGGTCAAGGAAGGTCAAGGTCAACTGGAATGTGTTGCCCAAAGCCACATACCCTCATTTTCATAATGTATTTCGTAATGCACTACTCACCTTGCTCTTTCTTGATCTCAGCTCAGAGAGAGAAGATGATTATCAGTCCAGGGGGAAAGTGAGGTGGATACATACTTTTATTTACATATGGAAACCCAGGTGATATTTTAAAAATAATTATGTAAATATCCATCTCTGTTTCTATCACATTTTCAGGCACATGGTTATATTCAATCTTCAAGTTTCTAGAGAAAACGTGGACTTGTTTCTTCACTCAAATGTGCAGTAATAAAAGTCGAATTCCTGCGACCATATCCCTTTTTGTTTTCTTGAAAAAATTGCCCATTATTTACACAGGAAAACCTTGTTCCATGAGTCACAATCTATTTAGTTTCTTAGATCATCAAATATTTAAACAGCAAACCTTTCTTGTTCACCAGGAAATGAGAATATAAGACATTTATTACTTAGCCAAAAGCACTGGACCCTTTGTATACACAAATTTAGTCTGTGTTTCAACTGCAGCATCAAGGGCCACATGATTTTTCCAGGCATCTGTTTCCTGCATCATTTTGAACGTGGAGACTAACATCCAGGTGTATTCTGTGGACAATTTCTTTATCTGGCTGGTAAAAAAAAAATCAGATTTAAATTGGAAACACTTTCCCAGATATTTTGTCTGGGGAGGACAGAGCAGGAGGCAAAAAATATTGCTTAATGACTTGTAAGTACAATACTATCCTCTTTTTTTCTTTTGAGATCTCAGAATCAAGTTAATTTGTTTCATAGACAGAAGGTTGGGGTAATTGCTGCAGGGAAATGGATTTTCAGTTCCCAGAGGCTCTTTAAACAACTCCATTAAATTTTTGTGACCATTTATGCTCACATTTACTGACTTTTTACCATGCGCCAGTCCATACTCAGAGACCGTGTTATACAGAGAAATGTACCCATCCATGCACAACATAATTTGTATACATAATTGATGTACAGTTATGCATCACTTAATGACAGGGATACATTCTGAGAAATGCGTTGTTAGGTGATTTTGTCATTGTGCAAACATCATAGAGTGGACTTGCACAAAACTGGATGGTATAGGCCACCACACCCCTAGGCTATATGGTACTAATCTTATGGGACCACTGTCGTATATGTGGTCCGTTGTGGACCAAAAATTCATGATGTGTACTTGACTACATAAATTAATATACAGTGACTTGTTGTGAGAAGTTTTCTGAAGGTAAAATGCAAAGTGAGATGAAAGAGAATTAAAAGAGAATTGAAATCTGCCTGTGGAAGTCTTGTGAACCTGAGCAAGAAGAGACAGGCATTAACAAGGCAACCCCTAGAGAGAAGAGAAGGGCTCTTCTCTTTCTCGAACAAGACTCTGAGAAGAGAACACGCTTAGCTTCCCCCAGAAATTTAAAGAAGGCTGAATCCAAGAGAGTCAAGAGACCAAGAACGGGAAAAGAAGTAGCCAATGGAGGTGGAACCAGATTAGGTGGGATAGTACCAGCTACATTAAGATCTTTAGAACTTCAAGTACAATAGAAGTGGGGAAATGTCAAGGTCTTATTTGTGATTTGAGAATCCTCCATGGCTGCTTTCTAGATAATACATTGAAAAGAGACCCAATGAAATCGAACAAGCCTGCCCTCTGTCCCACCACACATTTGCATGATGACTTCCTAGGGCAGAGAGAGAAAATTACTCTGATTTTTGTGGTTTCCCTACAGACAAAGTCATAAAAGCATCTAGGATGGTGCTTTTTCATAAAATATATCTATATGTGGCATAGAAAAAAAGAGAGAGAAAAGCTAATGAATCTTTAAAAAACACCTGAGGGTCAGTGACTTGAACAGTTAATGAGGTTGTGTTGTTGTTCTCATGTCACAACAAGGAGTTCAGGAGTGTCATGTGTTGCATAGAGTCCCCCAAAATTCATGTCCACCTGGAATCTGTTTAGAAATAAGATCTTCACAAACGTAATCAGATAAAATGAGGCAATTTGGGTGAGGGGGGTCCCTAAATCCAAAGATTGGTGTCCTTACTAGAAGAGGAAAATTTCAACACAGGGACACAGAAAGATAACATGAGGAGATAACACCATATGACAACAGAGGCAGAGGTTGGAATGATGCAGCTGCAAGCCAAGGAATGCCAAGAATTGATGTCTGCCACCCAAACTTGGAATCAGCAAAGGAGGATTCTACTCAGAGCCTCAGAGGGAGCCTGGCTCTGCTCACACTTTAATTTCAGACTTCTGGCCTCCAGAACTGTGAAAGACTGCATTCCTGTTGTTTTAAGCTGCCCAGTTTGTAGTAACTTGTTACAGCAGCTCCAGGAAACTATTACACAGTGGTTGAGTGATCCAGGAGCCTCTCTCTTTCTTCTCCACCATTCTTAGTAAATATTTTTTGTCCCCATGGTCTCAAGGAAGCTGCTGGACTTCCAGATAAGGCATCTACATTCCAGGCAGGACGAAAGAGGAGGAAGTGCAAGGAGCAAAGTGTGTGAGCAAACTGAGATGGCCCCTCTTCACAAGCCAAATCACAGCTTTTCAAAAGCACTATGTACCAGTACAGTCATCCAGGTTTATTTCATTGGCCAGAAAACGCCAAATGCCTTCTCCTAGTTGAAAGGGTGACTGAGAAATTGAGAGTTTTGCATTTCTGTGTGTGTGGAGTGGAGGATTTTGGCTCACTACACTGTCACTTGAACAGAATTGTAGTTCAGTTAGTGAGGAAGAATGGGGGAACCAAAACTGATAAGGCAGGTGGCAGTGTTTACTATAAGATATGATAATTCATTCAAATCCAGATGTCCTCCTGCATCTTAATCATGCTAATAATGCATGCTAAGTTTCTTGCCTTTTTATATCTAAAAAAGATAGCAAAATCTATATGAAGATTCACCACCCTCTGGATTATCCTATAGCATCCTTGCCCCCACTGTGTTTAAAAGATAGTGTTTCTAGAAATATACATTTTTTTAAGTGAACAAGAAATCTATCACAACAGATCAGTCATTATATTTAGTTATTTCAAGTAAATATTTACCTTTCCCAAGAGTTCCTTCTGTCTACTGGGTGTAAATGAGGGGAGCAAGAAAAAGACAGAGGTGATGGAAATGTACGTACCACATGGTTCACACTGGTCATTCTAGGTTGATGCGCTTATAAATGATTTGTGGTTTTTATTACATCATGGTTTTCCTCATAAATGTTTCCTCAAGAAGTTGATTTATTTTGAAATATGGAAGGTTACTTATGAAAAAATGACAAATATATAAACACAATTATTTTAGATGGAAAAAAAGAATTATGCATCCTTAAATAAATCTTTCTCTTACCCTCATTAGGTACCACACACACATCTCATGTCGATGAATGTGCTTCACTCTGTTTTCTTCCACTAAGGAGGTAAGAGAGAAATTATATTTTCTTAAGGCTAATGGAATGAAGTGAACAAGCTGAGATGATATATTTGTCTCCACAACATTCTTAGCAGGAAACACTGCCCCTAACACAAGATTTTTACAAGTTGGAGGATAGAATAATAGAAGTTGAGAGCCTTTATAAATCAATGTAATGGGAGACTCAAGAATAAGAAACAGCTCTTAAAGGAAATGCTTGCTACTAGAGCATAGAGCATAATGATTAAAGAAAAGTTTTGAGGGTTCATGGAGGTGGCTTCATTACTCAAGGCTATTTCTCTTAAAAGAAATGGGATGCATGTGAAAGACACAAACATAGAACCCCAGTGCCTTAGGAAGGCTGTTTACCCAAGAAGTTCATTGAGACTTTTGTTAGATCCAAGAAGTGTGAGGCATTCCTTAAGAAATTTAGTTGAGAGACATTTGGGAAATATAAATAACCTTGAATCCATTTCTGATTTAAGAAATTTATTGAGTGCATGCTCAATCAATGTAAACCAGGGGTCTTTGTGGGGGTAATGCAAAGAGATGAGGTTCCCTAGAATCTCAGGGCTATCGACATTGTTGGTAACATACACACCATTTTCCTCCCTTTCTCCTTGAAAACACAACCCAATTTTATACATGGATAAAGCACAAGTGTTTCAAGGAAGTGGAAGCCATTGCCATCCTCCAGGGGGAAAAGTACGGACAGGGTGGATGCAGTTTTATCTAAGCCAATCTTGGTGCTACAGCCATGGTTCAGATTAGGAATGGGATTGGGACTGAATTCTATCCAACGAGACAGGACAAGAAGGATGCTGGGCTGATTCTATGAAAGATTTTCCACAATCCTACGGAAGGGAGCAACAACAGACACCTTTATTTTGTCCCTCTGGATAGTGACAGAGAAAGTTTTTGCCGCATCCAATTGTGCCCGCCTTCTTGGTAAGAGTCTGTTGTGGAAACCAAGACCCAGGATGGCAGCGAGGAGAGGTTGTAACAACTGTCAACACTAAAGGAGATATCACTGAGCCTGAGATGCTTCTAGTTATGTGGAGTCATTCAGGTTTTAAATTATTGATGACAATGGAATTAGGGTTTCTGAGTATTGCAACTGAAAGGGATTGAAGCCTTCCTCATGACCATTGGTATTTCAACAGTTCATGATTTTATTCATTGTCCAACATGGCTGGCCAAGAAAAGTGAATGTAAGATGGTGAGAGAGTAAAAGAGTGTCTGGAATACAGGACCGCTCAGGAAAACATTGAAATAGCATGCCTGAGGTTACTGTCTTCAGAAGGACCTGCTTGTGGGACTGGCCCTTGGCTGGCATCTGGGAATCTGACACTCATAATAGTCCCCACACTACTAAGTAATAAAGTTCTTTTATGATGGGTTTCCTGGGATTGCCATAACATAGTGTAATAACCCAGGTCCCTTAAAACAACAGATACTTATTTGCACAGCTCTGGAGACCAGACGTTTGAAATCAACATGTGGGCAGGGCCGTGCCCCCTTCACAGGCTCTAGGGGAAGATCCTTTCTGTCTCTTCCAGCTTCTTGGGGCTCCAAGCATCTCTTGGCTCATAGCCACATCCCTCTCATTTTGGCCTCCATCTTCACAAGGCTGTTTTCTTTCTGTATCTACCCATGTCCAGATTTCTCTCTTCTTGTAAGGACACTCGTCATACCGCATTAGAGCACATCCTAATGACCTCATCTTAAGTTGGTTACATCCCCTAAGACTCTATTTCAAAAAAAGTCTCATCCACAGATACCAGGGATTAGGATTTGAGCATACCTTTTGGAGGACCACAATTCAATCCGTAACATACACACACACACAGACACACACACACACACAAGTTTAAGAATGCGGCGTTCTGAGAAAGAAGCTTGAGGAGGTTAAGTGAAAGTGGACAAGTTAGAGGAACATGGGGCTGGTCACAGCTTTGTGAAACAATTAGTAATGTTATTTATTTAAATTTGGGACGTTAACATCTGTATAAGTTCCCATACGCAAGCAGTTAACAGTCCTCTGTTAGCATTTGCAAAAAAGCTTTTAACAGTCACTCATCTTTTCATGACAATATGTCCTCTCTTCTGTACTCTGAGTTCACTGAGGGTAAAGTTGAATAAATAAACCCTTTGGCTGAGAGCACAGTCAGTCAAATAGGTTTGAAGTACTCTGTTCTTTAATTTAAAAAAATATATTTTACCATGTTCACAATTTTGCTGATTATTTCCACAACATATTTGTTTGAAGTGCACTCTCTTTCCTCCCATGAAAAGTATGCCCAGTTCAAAGAAGTATAAAACATAAAAGGATGCTCGTTGTCAAATCTCGAGGGTGCACATGATCAATGGGAAAAATGCGGCAGACTGCGCCCCTCCCCGTCCCCGGAAAGGATTAATGCTGCCAAGAGGCAGGGAGTTCAGGCTGCAGGTCTTGATACTAGTAGAATGATTACCTGCTGATTTTGATGGAGTGGTAATATGGGGAGAGCAAAATGTGGCGGGAGAGAAAGACTTTGCTCGATGAGACAGGGCCTCTAGGTAAAGTAAGAGAAGAAAATCGAAACAGAGCAATGAGGCAGGCATCTTGCATCTGTGCTCATCCATTTTCCTAGCTCCACAGCTTTCTCCAAAAACCTAAGCAAAATGCTGAACTTTCCAGGACCTCAGTGCACAGGAAACTTTCAGAAGAAGGCTACATACATCGATATAAGTGTTCACCGTGTCACACGCTCAAACCAATGCGTTCAATGCTCTACTGAGTGCTGCTTGAAAATGAAGAGGACCTATGCAATAAAATAACCACAGCTAGACAGACAGGAAGCTACTCTATTATTTAGGTGAGACAATAAAGGAAGTCAGAAGCACAGACCTCAAACATGCTTAGTTTACCCAGCAAAACAAACAAACAAAACATATATATACATATCTGCATTAAGATTTTTCCAAACCAAGCATTTGAAAATACCTTTATAAACCCTGATGGAGTTCAAATACATCCTGGACTTTGTGCATTCCTGAAGATTCTGGCCATTCTTGCACTTAATGTTGAGTGACTGACTTCCCTAACTGAGCTGCTTTCAATCTTGTCTCCACTTAAGGTGATGTCTCTTTTCTTTTCTTTATGTATATTTAAAGCCTGGGTGGACAGCAGGTATGTTTTTGAGAAAAAGAAGGAGAGAGAAGTTTCCATCTTAGTCTTTTTATATCATTTCTCTCATCCTGGCCTTGGAAATGAGGGATTGGTTGATTCTCAGTCACTGATAGGCAAGGAAATTTGGGAGGACTCTTCTAGGTGGATCAGCCTATCAGCCTAGAGGGTCCTGGCTCAAAGCATAAGCAAAGAATAATAAACCAACTCATAGGAAGACTGAGTCGCAAGAGCACCATTGATTGGCATTGATAGACAAATTGTGAGAACCCTGTTGCTTGCAAGAACCTAATAGCATAGTGTCATGGGTTGAATTGTGTCCCCAAAAAGATATGTCAAAGTCCTGACCCATGAATCTGTGAATGCAACTTTATTTGGAAATAGGGTCTTTGCAGATGTAATTAGGTTAAGATGAGGTCATACTGGGTGCCGGCTCCATGGTCAAGTGGTTAAGTTTACACACTCTGCTTCAGCAGCCAAGGGTTTGCCAGGTCGGATCCTGAGGGCAGACCTACACACCACACATCAAGCCATGCTGTGTTGGCATCCCACATAGAAGAACTAGAATTACCTACGACTAGGATATGCAACTATATACTAGGGGTTTGGGGAGGAAGATTGGCAACAGAGGTTAGCTCAGGGCCAGTCTTCCTCACTAAACAGCAAAACAGAAACAAAAGCAAAAAGCAGTGTTACTATTAAAAAAGAAAAAGATGAGTTCATACTGGAATAGAGTGGACCCCTAGTCCAATATGACTGGTGTCCTTATAGGACAGGAAATTTGGACACAGACGGACACTGGGAGAACGCCATGTTAAGATGAAGTCAGAGATGGAGACGATGCATCTACAAGCCAAGCAACATCAAGTATTACCAGCAAATTGATCATCTCTAGTCTGTGTACACCTGAGAAGACCTCCCAGGGACACGTCTGCATACCTGCAGCTGCCATAGATCTATTTTCCTCTTCATTCTGAAAGAGACAACAATAAGAACAAAGAGAAAACTGCTTAAGTTGAGTGGGGTGGTATTGTAAAGAAAATACCCCAATTCACACTCTCTAACAAAACAGAAGCAAGTCTGAAAATAAGGTGCTCAGCATGCTCTGGAGAAGTCTGCATTCTTAAAGGGGATCACCCAGCTTCATTCTAATATTGTTAGGTCATTTAAGACAAGGGTTGCAATTTGGGGAGTGTCTCTCTGTTAGTGAAAGGCCAGCCATGCTTATCTTTGCTCACACAAAACCAATTTGAGTGCAGAGGACTCACAAAATAGAGCTCTCTCTGTATGGATTTGTTTTCACAGGGGATTACTTTCCCTCTTAAATGGATATTACTGCTATTTGATCAGCTGGATGACTTCTCTTCAACATATTATTAAAATACGGCAATGACCTTCAAATCAATTATGCTGTGGCGAATTCTCCATACCAGCATCAAAACGAACACTTTAAAAATGCAGAAGGAAGCCTCTCGAAACTAATTTATCAGGTTGGAAAACATTGTCAATCCTCTCTCTCTCTGTGTAAATATATTTATGTGTATAAATGGATGGATGGATGGATGGATGGACGGATAAGTGTGTATGTGTGATTATATTTCACTTCTCAAGATGCTAAATCATTCAGTGTAAAAGACAGCACATTATAACTAAGAATCAGAAGCATCCATTAACAGCTGTGATGAAATACTCCAAACAGAAAACACAGCCTATTGAAAAACCAATAGGATATTTTTATCTCCAAGCACAGGAGTGCCCAAGGAATGGAAGCCATAACCATTTCTGCTTGCTTTGAACATAGTCAGGAAAGTAGAAGGGTGGCTGTCAGGGGCTGGGGGAGCGAGAATGGGGAGTTAGTGTTTAATGAGGACAGAGTTTCCGTTTGGAAAGATGAAAAGAGTTCTGGATATGGATGCTGGTGATGGTTGCACAACATATGAATGTACTCAATGCCACTGAATTTTACGCTTAAGATGGTAAATTTGATATTATGAATATTTTCCACAATTTTAAAAAATTAAAAATTTAATTCTTCTGTTGTATTGGCCGCATGTTAAGAGCTTAATAGCCACAGGTAGCTAGCAGTACCACATCAGAGAGTCCAGATGTAGAACATTTCGACCATCACAGAAAGTCCAACTGCACAGCATTGCTGTATGCAGTCAGAGATCAAAAAGAGAAAAAAATTAAATTAGACCATTGTCCCATTAAGGACAAGTTTGCTAGTGAGATCAAAATGGACAGATGAACAGCTTGGCGGCTGCCTTTGGGTCATCACCATTTGTAAGGTTACTTCCTCCTAATTGGAATCATTTTCCTCCTTTCTGTGAGGACAGCTGTGTGATACTGGTGGAAGCAAGTGTGGCTAGCAAGACCTCAATTATAAATTATTCATAATGTGAAGATATACTGCAAGATAAAACATTATATGGGGAGAAAATTAGCGTCTCTAGAGTAAATTTCATTTTGAAGCAAATAATTACTAGATTTTTAGCATTTAGTCCTTAAAAAATATATACCTTTGTGACTTCTCAAAACGGGAAGCTGGGATATCAGAATAGCAAATATATTAACAGGAGCAGCACAATTTTCAATAAAATGAAAGTTAAACTATTTTTCTTGACTCAAGTTGGTTGAATCAGCATCTGTATTCCAAGTGTGTTCCAAGGCATATAAAAAATGTAATGATTCTCATTTCAGCCAAGAAACTAGAGATGCGTGTTAGAGACGAGTCTTGCCAGAAAAACACTTTCCTCCAAAATGACATTCTTACGGGTCCGTGTTCCATATTATTATAGGAAAACACAATGGTTGAGAACCACCAGTCTCTTTGTCGTAGACTACGCTGACGTTGACTGAAAACAACTGCCCAGAATATCACTGTAGAAATAAGATGTAATGATACCCATTAGATAAGAGGGCCAATGGGTTCAAAAAACAAAATAGTGTTTTTCTTTTTGTATATGAAGAGAATAAATGTAACTGGAGAATGAAAAATAGTTTATAAGGAAGAGTCTCAAGCCAAGCAAGAAAGAAAGGGAGGAGGGTGTAGTAATTAAAAAGAACAGATTGCCGTTGTGACCTATTCCTTGTTGAGTAGATAAGTGATATATAGCTAGATGATAGATAGATAGACAGATAGATGATAAATAGAGATAGATGATAGATGATAGAAACAGATAGATGATAGGTAGATAGATAGACGATAGATAGATAGATGATAGATAGAAACAGATAGATGATAGATTGATTGATAGAGATAGATGATAGATAGGCAGGATAGATGGATACATAGATTAGATAGACAGATGACAGGTGACAGATAAGTAGACTAATAGTATATATAATGCATATAATAGATCTATATCCATCTCATAATATTTTGGATATACATACATATGTGTGCAATGTGTATGTAATAGATATAATGCATATATGTTCTTCAAAATATATTGTGATATACACATGTATGCATGCGTGTATATCTCTATCATATACCGTATCATCACTATAATCACACTGAGCAGCCTTATCAATATCTGAGAGTCAAAGCAGTGACTTAGATTGGGAAAGGACAGAGACAGCATGAGAACTGCTACATGGTTAAGCAAGGATTGAAGGCAGGGCTGTCCATAGATCATCTGATCTGGAGATGAGAACCCTGCAGTGTACAATGAGGGGGGTTAACAGTGATTCACACTCCCAGTGTGGGCTTTGCTTGGGCAGCACCAGCATCCCTAACAGCTTGTGAAAAACACTCTCTGGCCCCTACCTGTGCTGAATTGAGATCTGCATTTAAACAAAATGACCGTTTGATTTTCATGTACACTAAAGGTTAAGTTGCTGCAATGGAGGAAGCCTAATTTTCCTAGACCGTAAACTTGTATGGTTCTCTAGAAACTACAAAATTAAGTGCAGCCTCCCAGCTTGGCGGTCACTACGACTCCACAATATCAGTTGTGCTTTGGCACTTGATGCTAAGTCAGGGATGCCCCAGGGATGGTGATCCCAACAGCCAGGGGAAGCTATCAGCCCTTCTAAGCTCCAGCCCTACTAATGAAAACTATTGTATTTTGATCTCACTTGATATTAGAAATCTCCAATTGCGTAATTAATTTGCAATTTGTACACAATAGTGGAAAGAAAGTCTTTGATTAAAAAGTTCTTTTTTTTTTTTAAAGATTTTATTTTTTTCCTTTTTCTCCCAAAGCCCCCGGTACACAGTTGTATATTCTCCGTTGTGGGTCCTTCTAGCTGCGGCATGTGGGATGCCGCCTCAGTGTGGCCCGATGAACAGTGCCATGTCCGCACCCAGGATTCAAACCAACGAAACGCTGGGCCGCCTGCAGCGGAGCGCGGGAACTTAACCACTCGGCCACGGGGCCAGCCCCTAAAAAGTTCTTTTTAATTAGAACTTTACAGATAGAAGAGAAAAAACTATTCCAGTGACAATCTTTGAGCGTGAGAAGAGAAACTGTATATAAGTCAACATAAAACCAACAAAAATATCACAAGGAATTCCTTTACTGCAATGAGTTAATAATACCCTTTGTGGTGTCATGAAACTAACCCTGGTTATTGATCTCTACATTACCATTCAGTATTTCTTAAACTTTAGGTGAGTAAAATAAATTTAAAACACCACAATTTCCCAATCTAAAATTCTGACAACATTTTGCTGCTTACCTCACAAAACTGTTATGAGAAAATATTATGATATATATGAAGGTACTTTGTAAAGCACTTATATTGTAAGTTCTTATTATTTTTTAAGAGAAATGAGTTTATCCATACCTTTTGTTCTATGGGAAGGTTTTTAAAATCCATGCAGGCGCTGTGGGTCAAACAGCATTTGGAGCTACATTTTTCAAAGGTGCAGGGTACACAATCCATCATGTTTTAATAAACGGTGGGAGACCTGTGTACTGATGCTCACATCTTGCACCTCTCAAGACATACCTTGAAATATTAATGCACCTAAATTGAATCTTCTGGGAGGCATTGAATCTGGATTTCCTTTCTTTCACTTTGAAGTTTGTGTGTCAGTAATGGGAACTTTGCATCAAGGGGCTTTCAACCTTTCAACTTCTTCACTGTGCACTTTTTAGATTTATTTGAATTCCCTTTCACCTTTATCTTCTGCCCAAAAAAAAGAAAGAAAGAAAGCAGGAGGAAGAAGGCACTAGGGGAGGGAGGGAAGAAGGAGGGACGGAAGGAGGAAGGAAGCAGCACATTTCCAGATAGAATTTCTTTCAATGAAATTTCATGATTTATTTGCTTGAACATGAAATTACTTTACTCTGAAATAATAATGCCAAGATTTTAGAGTAATAAATGAAAGGCAATCATAAGAATGCCGTATTTCCTTCCGTGGTGAATATGATCCCGATTTTTTCTTGGGACTAGGGAAAGAATTGGACACACCTTTGCCCCATCTGATTCTAAAACACTATTTTGATAACGTCAGCTCCCTCCCTGCCCAACAGCCTTGAATGATTCCCTCTTACCTATGTTCTCTGTCTCACACCCCTTCACAGCTCTTGGCCAAGTAGCCATCTCCCTTCATCTGCTGGCTCCAGTCCATCTCCCCAGTCTTATGCCCCCTAGCGCCCTCAGTGGAGAATTTAAAGTATGTATCCCTACTTTAGCCAGACTTTAAATGCCCCCGTTGCAACTAGAGATCTAAATAAAAATAGCACTCAAATTGTCTGCATTTTAAAATGGAGGATTAAGCAATTTCAAGGAGAGATTCTAAGAGCATGCTGCTATGCATCCATAAACAGTGAGAGAGGAAAATTGCTAAACTGATTAGGCTAAAATGGGAATTAGACATGGAACTGTAAGAAAAACAAAGTCGTGGTTTTCTCTTTATATATTTCTTCAGGTAACTGCTCTGGGCAAACATCATTGATGTCCATTTCCTTCAAGATTGGTCCTCAAATAGGATGCCTCTCCATGCTCAGTTAAGGGCAAGGCATTTTTGAGGTTTCTCTGACCAAAGATGCTATCTTCCTTTGTTCCTAAATTAGCCTACCCCATGGACAGTGTATCTAGAAATTAAGGACTTTCTTAACCTCAAGTTCCTTCCATGTTGTCCCAAATGGCAGGACTTCATTCTTTCTCATGGCTGAATAATGTTCCATTGTGTATATGTGTGTGTGTGTGTGTGTGTTACACACACATATATATATACGACATCTTCTTTGTCCACTACTCCATTTATTAACACTTAAACTTAAACATAAGACCTGAAACCATAAAGAAAACATAGAGGAAAAGTATCTTGACATTGGTCTTGGCAACAATTTTTTGGAGATGACACAAAAAGCACAAGCGACAAAAGCAAGAATTAAACAGTAGGACTACATCAGTCATTAAAATTCTAAGCAAACAGAATTAGTTGTGAAGTGTAGCTGACAGATTTTTGTTTGAAGATTACATAGTAATCCTATATGTTAAGCCTGGGTTTTGTCCTGTGTGTCATGAAGGACATTTAGAAGTTGTTACCACAACATAGCCAAACGATTAGCCCCCTCTATCTGTCTCCTAATCTAGAGCCAAGTAAAGCCCAGGACCACACAGATCAATGGAACAGAACTGAAAGCCTAGAAATAAAACCACACATCTACAGACAGCTAATCTTTGACAAAGGTTCCAAGAACATACAATGGAGAAAAGAGAATCTCCTCAATAAATGCTGTTAGGAAAACTGGACAGCCACATGCAAAAGAATGAAGGTAGACCACTACCTTACACCATACACACAAATAAACTCAAAACGGACCAAAGAATTGAAGATACATCCAGAAACTGTAAAACTCCTGGAAGATAATATAGGCAGTACACTCTTTGACATTGAACTAAAAAGGATCTTTTCAAATACCGTGTCCTCTCAGACAAGGGAAACAAAAGAAAAAATAAACAAGTGGGAATTCATCAGACTAAAGAGCTTCTGCAATGCAAAAGAAACTAGGATCAAAACAAAGAGACAACCCACCAACTGGGAGAAAATATTTTCAAATCATATATCTGACAAGGGGTTAATCTCCATAATATATAAGGAACTCACACAGCTGAACAATAAGAAATCAAACAACCCAATCAAAAAGTGGGCAGAGGAGATGAATAGACATTTTTCCATAGAAGATATACAGATGGCCTATAAACACATAAGGTGTTCAACATCACTAATCATCAGAGAAATGCAAATCAACACTATGCTAAGATACCACCTTACACCTGTTAAAATGGTGATAATCACTAAGACTAAAAATAACAAATGTTGGAGAGGGTGTGGAGAGAAGGGAACCCTCACATGCTACTGGTGTGAATGCAAACTGCTGCAACTACTATGGAAAACAGTATGGAGATTCCTCAAAAAACTAAAAATAGAACTACCATATGACCCAGCTATCCCACTACTGGGTATCTACCCAAACAATTTGAAATCAACAATCCAAAGTAACATATGCATCCCTATGTTCATTGCAGCACTATTCACAATAGCCAAGACATGGAAGCAAGCCAAGTGCCCATTGACCAATGATTGGATGAAGAATATGTGGTATATACATACAGTGGAATACCACTCAGCTAGAAAAAAGACAAATTCATCCCATTTGCAATAACATGGAAGGACCTAGAGGGAATTATGCTAAGTGAAATAAGGCAGTCTGAGAAAGATAAACACTAGATGATTTCACTCATATGTGGAATATAAACAAGTACATGGACAAAGAAAACAGTTCAGTGGTTACCAGGGGAAGGGAGGTCGGGGGGGCACAGGGGGTGAAGGGGAGCACTTATGTGGTGACAGTCAAGAAATAATGTACAACTGAAATCTCACATTGATGTAAACTATTATGAACTCAATAATAATAATAAAAAAGAACAGAAAAGCCCAGGACACGGGGTCCACTCTCTGATGTGCATTTTTGTTTCATGGAGACACTTCACCCTTTTTCTTTTTTTAATTTTTTGATCCTGGCTAAATCTTGTCATATATTCTATATTTTAATGGCCTTGTTTTGTGTCTGGCGTGGTGGTGAGCAGTAAGTCAGTGCTTGAGCTTCCTAAGCCATCTTATCCAGATTGCCCTCTGTGTATCATTTTCAGCTGACAAAGTAGCAGAATATCTCCTAATAGGAAAGCTCAAGTACGCTGTGAATCCGTAAAAGTCAAACACACATGTGTCTGTTCATCTCTGTATCCCTTGCACTCAGCACAGGATCCAGCATCTACCAGCTTCAACAAGAACTCCTCACGGACAAATGCATTTCAAGGAAACAATCCAAAATTTCTCCTAGGGACACAGAGACTTGTAGATGGTCCTATTTCGCATTAGGACACCCCATGCTCACCAGCACTCCCAAATTTCTTCATCCCACTCTTCTTTTCTCTTTTCTACAACAACTATCAATTTCTAGCATACTCTACCATTCAATCATTTAATATATCTATTGCTTCTTGGGTCTTATCTCACTAAGAAGTTAATGTTGAGTGTTGGGATTTCTGTCTTTTTAGTTTATTGTTTTATCTTCAGTACCTAGATAATTGCCTAGCAAAAAGTAGGCATTAAACAATATGGTTGAATTTATATTATATTATGGTATGTTATCATTATGTTATATTATGTCGTTGCGTTAAACTATAGTGTGTTATATTATATATTGCACTATCCTATATTATATTGTACTACACTATCATATTTTATTCAAACCTACCCATTTGTGATCACTCTATTCTACATTTCAGAGTACAAATACACATTCTTATATTATCCCACATTTTTGTACATCCTCTTTCCCATAAAGGTTTCCAGAACCTCTTTGTTTTTAACTTGCAAAGTCATTTACAGCAAGCTTATTTCTTCATTTTATTGTAATGTTTTCAGTCTAAACATTAATTAAGTTGTTGGCTGTGCACCAGAAGGTAAAACCCAGAGTCCCTTAAGTGGTATCTTAAACAGTGATGCCAGTTGTTGTTTAACTTCTCTATAACCTTCCGCAGTGTCCAGGCCATCATGTCAAGGTACGATCCAAAGTTTGCAGCCTAGCTATCAGCCTCGTTGGGGACAGAAACTGAGCCAGAGGAGAATGTGCCTGACATTTCTCCGGGTCTTGGGTTGAAGGGTCACCAGATTCAGATTTTACAAGTTGTCATTCTCCATAAAGTGCTCTCCTTCCACCTCTGAAATTATCACTCAGCTCCCATCATGACACTTCTATGAACTCAGGAAGGCTGATAAGTGCAATGAAATGAATATAGGCCTCTGGTCTCAGCTCACGCATCACACATTGTGAAGTCTTCAGTCCAGTTCACACTTCTTCTGCTTTGGGATCTTCCTAAATCAGAATGACATGGGCAGACTTGGCTTCTCAGACAGATAAGTGATAAGTGACAGCTTTACTTCTTGCCATGCATAAAAATACAGAGATTTGAGTTGTCAAATGCTGTAACTATGATGGAAGTATTGTTTGTGTTTGGAATATTTAGGTTCAAGACTATTCCTCCCATACCAGACTATTGGTCCTTGGTTACTTGTGGCTATTTGTCTTCCCAATCATGGCCTGATCAACGGTCCCCCAATATATATCTACCCAAGAAGAGTATGAATCAATAAATGAATACATGACTCAATACTATTGCCTGTATCACTCTTAACAATTCTCAACACCTCTATGGTCAAAAGACTCATTTCATTCATATTTATAAAATCTACTGTGTTCTTAGAATTTCAATTTTAAAAGATTCTCTGGGCCAGCCCCACGGCCAAGTGGATAAAGTTCCACGTGCTCTGCTTTGGTGGCCCAGATTTGTGGGTTCGGATGCCAGGTGTGGACCTACTCCACTCCTCAGCCATGCTGTGGAGGCATCCTGCATGCAAATTAGATGAAGATTGGCACAGATGTTAGCTCAGGGTTAATCTTCCTCAAGCGAAAAAAGAAGATTGACAACAGATATTAAGTCAGGGTGAATCTTCCTCACACACAAAAATCTCACCTTTAGTTTGCAATATAATTCTGTTTCTCTTCTTACTGCCCCATTGAAACTCCTACTGTTCTTCTACTGGTCACATATGATGAGACTTACTCAAAGATATGTTCCTTGAATGTAGATAATAATATTTCTTAAATCACAAAGCTGGAATGAATATGTAAATACAAGGCAGACAAGACCACAGCAGAGCCAGAGTCTCTGCTTCGAGGCTGCACCTGTCTCTTATTTAACATTGCTGGTGCCCGTCTCGTCTCGTTTAAATTCACCAGAGCCCAAGAACTAAATAATAAACTCACATGCCAGTAGCAGATTTTCAGCCGCAGTCTACAAATTCACCCTGAAATAGGGGGTGAAGGATAATGCGTTCACCTCTCTGGTGTGTCTTCTGATAAACAGCTTTTTTGGAAGAAAGGCCTTATCTTGTTGACACAGACTGGAAATAAATAGAAGGAACAGGTGACGGAGCTACCAGGCAAATGCTTTCTCACCCTGGCTCACGCCATATCAGTGGCAGACTCCCTCTAGTAACTGGACTGAAAATCCCAAAATGATAGACAAAAGCATAGGCAGATGCATAGCAACATCTTGAGTGAGCACCTGACCCACCATTCTTACTAATGCACCACGTGGAAGCAGATACTCTTTTCTGAAAATACAGGTTGTGATGCAGGCAGCATGTGGCCACCCTCCAATCAACAGAGGGAACGCTTGGCAGACTCGAGAATCCATCCCCATTGTCTGTTGCAGATGTGTGTACACTTGATTATATTCAACAGAAGACCAATTGATACTCCCTGGCCTCACTGTTCATGGGTTCCGTTGTCAGTTTGTAAAACATTGCATTCGGCAGAGCACTCAGAATCATGATCCACACACAAAAGTATGGATGGTTAAATGATCTACCCATGATTCCTCCCTCAGTAAATACTGGTGTCTATCTGGATCTGAACTCAATCTTCTTTCTTTTACCATAGCATGATGCTATGTTCCCCATCCTCCCTGTCCCCCAAGATGCCAACTCCTTGATAACACAGATCAGAGCATAAATATAGGTGTTGTTCACTGTGGTTATTCCAGTGGTAGATATTTGTCAGCTGCACAATAAGCAATTGTCAAACTAGAAATAAGAAAAAACATTGACTTCCTAAGCTCAGCGGAAATGCAAAGTATCAACTTTCCCTCTGAATGCACCAGTTGAGGCCAGAATTCTTGTCTTCCCATGGAATGATGACTAGACTCTGAGGAACAAGAGGCAAGCAGATGTTCAGGCAACACTATTGCTGAAGAAGCCAGTTTGAGCATGGAGACGTCAAAAGCAGAACAGCAGGAAGAAGAAATATTAGCACCGTCCCTGTTTGAGGTTCGTCCTATGGAGTGTCCACTGCGGACTTGAGAGAAACAGCTGGTCATTTAACAAATAAAACTGCACATGAGATACAAGAGAAAGCAACCCCCTCATCTCACAAGAGGGACCATCACTGAATATATCAAGGGATATCGCCTTGTGTTTTCTGCAGCACGCAGCAGGCTGTGTGATTGTTCAACCTACAATTCCTTAAAAACTCAGGGCTTTTTAGGATTTAGGGGGTATAAAACTCCTATAAAATATCATTTCCTTTTTAAGAAGTTTACATTCTATATCAAAGAATAAAACAAACAAGCAGGAAATGATTAGAGATTAACCAGATGTTAAGTGGTGTGGGTACTTCCGAGAAGAGAGTAGTGAAAATGAGATTAAGTATTTGGGGAAGACAGTACAGGGATACTGACCTGAAAGCTTCAAAAATTGATGAAATTTGAGGCCAGCCCGGTGGTGCAGTCGTTAAGTTCGCACGTTCCACTTTGGAAGCCAGGGGTTCAGCCAGTTCAGATCCCAGGTGTGGACCTACACACTGTTTATCAAGCCATGCTGTGGCAGGCGTCCCACATATAAAATAGGGGAAGATGGGCACGGATGTTAGCCCAGGGCTAATCTTCCTCAAAAAAAAAGATGAAATTTTACCAGATCATTTTACATAGAAGGTGCTGTGGGTTGGATTGTGTCCCCTAAAAAGGTATGTTGAAGTCTTAATGCGCCCTCCAACCCCGTATCTCAGAATACGAACTTATTTGGAAATAGGGTCTTTGCAGATGTTGTTAGTTAAGTTAGGATGAGGCCATACTGGAATAGGGTGAGCTCTTAATTCAATATACCTGGTGTCCTTATAAGAAGAGGGTCATGTGGAGAGACACACAGGAGAGAAATCCATGTGAAGATGGAGGCAGAGATAGGAGTGATATATCAGGAGTGATAGGAGTCAAAGGAACACCAAGGATTAACAGACATCAGCAAAAACCAGGAAGAGCAAGGAAGGATTCTACGCAGAGTTTCAGAGGGACCGCAGGCTGCTGACACCTTGATTTCAGACTTCTAGCCTCTAGACGTGTGCTACAATACATCTCTAGTGCAGTAAGCCACCCAGTTTGTGGTGCTTTGTTTTGGCAGCCCTAGGAAACTGAAATGGAGGGTGACTATAAAAAGGCAACTGAGTCAACAGACCCAGCTGACTGTGAGTTTGAGCCTTAGGACCCTCAGAATCAGAATTCCTGAATCCTGCATTCAACAGATCTCACTTTTCCTCTTGATCAAACCTGGATTTGCTTAATTGAATTGAACTCCAAAGTCCTGTGAGAAGTTAGGTCCTTTCCACACTTAGACTCCCTCCAAATATATCAGAGAGTCTGATCAACAACCGTGTATTCCATCGCATTTTGTGGATGTTGATAAAAAAAAAAAATGCCAATTCTCAGTGGCGTTTCTCTTCAGCGTCTCAATCGGATTCCTGAGTGTACGGTAAGAGTTGTAGAAGTTATTCTGTGTGTCTCAGCCTCACGATTCAATGTGACACCCTTGATTAAAGCATCCATTCACCATCTAAAGCTATCAAATGGTCCTTCAGAACAGATACTTGAATTTTATGACTGTTTTGACCGAATCCATCCTCTCTCAAATTGCAATTGGGCACAGGCTGGGGGTGGAGGGGAGTCATTTTAATGCCCACAAGTACCTTTCAGAATCGGGAGCCCAACAATACTTGCACCTCTGGAGGACACAGCTAGATATTTCTTTCAGGGCATGAGCATAGGCGTCCAACGCTTCTAGCCTTGCAATAGAGAAAGTGGGCTGCTGGGAGAAGCTGAGTGTCTGTTTTGAATTGTTCCAATTCCTTAGATTCCACAATCATTACAAATTTATGCTCACTCTCCAATTTACAATAAACTTTTCGGGGCTGGCCTGGTGGCACAGCGGTTAAGTGTGCACGTTCTGCTTCGGCGGCCCAGAGTTCACCAGTTCCGATCCCAGGTGCAGACATGGGGACATGGCATCACTTGGCATGCCATGCTGTGGTAGGCGTCCCACTTATAAAGTGGAGGAAGATGGGCACGGATGTTAGCTCAGGGCCAGTCTTCCTCAGCAAAAAGAGGAGGATTGGCAGCAGTTAGCTCAGGGCTAATCTTCCTCAAAAATAAAATAAACTTTTCCCACATTCTACGCAAACGGTTTTGCACTTATTTCCTGGGGTGAAATCCTGGGGCAAACCGGAGTGATAAAAGTTTTTCCCAGAAACAGTGGAAAGAAGGAGAAGTTGAGGAATATTGTTATGAATTGAATCGTGTTCCCCCAAAAGATATGTATAAATCCTAAACCTCAGTACCTCAGAATGTGACCTCATTTGGAAATAGGTCTTTGCAGACATAATTGAGTTAAGGTGACGTCATACAGGATGAGGGTGGACCCCAATCAAATGATTAGTGTCCCTATAAGGAGAGGGAAATTGGGATGCAGAGGTATGCAGGGAAGATGATCACGTGATGATGGAAGCAGAATGGAGGGATGTAGCCACAAGCTGTGGAATGCCAAAGATTGCTGGGAGCCACCAGAGGCAGCTAGGGGAGACAGCTAGAACAGACGATCCCTCAGAGCCCCCAGCAGGAACTGACCATGCCCACACCTTGATCTTGGACTTCTGGCCTCCAAAGAGTGAGACAATAAAGTTCGTGACTTCTTTGAGACACCCAGGTTGTGATAATTTGTTACAGAAGGCTCAGGAAACTCACACAGGTGAGATCAACAGAGGCGTAAATTGGAAAACAAGATCATTTAAAAAGATTTTACAATGTTAAAATGTTCGTGCAATCCACCTGCTGTCTTTAGAGGGAGTAGACATTTCACTGATTCTGTGCTTTGCTTTCCAGCATATCTGTTCCAGAGAGAAGAACACCCATCCACAAGGCACACAAACACAGAACATTCAGAAAGCTAATATAGAGATCAAACACCATGCAATACACTGTTTGCAGAAAACTCAACCTTTGAGACACCAAGTCGAGATTTTTAAAAGCTGTTTGGTTGCTGAATTGTGCACAAAACATTCCATTGTCTTGATCAACACTGTCGAGTAGAACTTTCTGCAATGAGAGAAATGTTCTCTAATCCGGGCTTTTCACAATGGTAGCCCTTGGCCACATGTGGCCATTAAACCCTTGAAATGTGGCTGGTATGACTGTGGAACTGGGTTTCACATTTGATTTAATCGTATTTCATCGTAACTAGAGTAGTCACATGTGACTGTTGGCTACCATGTTGGACAGCACAGGTCTGGAACAGTTGACCAACTTGGATAGAAATGTGTTCTACAAAAATCAGCTGGTCTTCAAGTACATCCCTAGACAGCTATGCATAGCTATTAACTGAAAACACTGTAAACAAGCATTTAATAAAGTAGTTTTAGGTGGATGAAAATAAAACGCTTCTATTTCAAACTTATTGTTCACAGAGAAAAAAACCCAATGACGGGTGTGTGTATGTAAAAAGATGAAATGGTCTGAGGAGAAAGTGATGGGATCATTTTTCTTTAGGTTCAATACAGTAATAAAATACATGTAAGTGTCTCCAAGGTAGGAAGTTGTAAAAATGTGCTCCATCGATACAGTAATGGAGAGCTCAATATTTCTGCTAAATGTCACTGTTCCTGGGAGTGAAGAGCAAGCACAAAGCTTGATCCTCTGTCCGCACATTCTGATGAGTCTCATCTATATGACCGTGGGTACGTCCCTCCCTAAAACTGCCACTCCAGACTGCTGAAGTTTCCCTTTCTTCCTTCCATACCTCTCCCCACAAAATCACTAAGAATGAACTAGCTCGCCCAGCCCTTTGGAATTATTCCAGTGCTTTCTTTCTAGAAGCAGTTTATAAAAGACCTTTCTAAGTCTTTAAAATTGGCATGAGGAAATCCTTTAAAGGATTGTTCTATGGCATAAATAAGGAATTTTAAAAGTGCTTCCATCACGTATCTAATAATAAATGTTAATGTAAGAGGACCTTTGGATTTCTGATGTTGCGCTTCATGGTAATGCAGAATCTACTTTAAAACAGACCTGAAAATGAGCCAACACAGCAGGCGTTGATGCAACTAACTATCTAATTGAAACAAAACAGAAGGCATGGTTCTGGTAAGGAAGGTTTTCTGGTAGTTTTATTTATTCTGATTAGGTGTCTAAACGGTTTCACTAATGGTAAAATAGGTCCGCTTCACTTGGTCTAGGGAAAGACCCCCTTGGGGAAGCTATATTGGCCTCTCACTGTCCACTATGCTGTTGAATTTACAAATGAGTAATGAAATACTATAGGCAAGGAGGGATTGCTGTTTCAAAATGGTCCAAATACAAGTAAAAGGAAAGTACTATTGATTATATATAGAAATATAGAGATGAAACAGAAAAATGAAGAATTAAAATACAGTATAGGAAGTCAAAAACTGTGGAGTTCCCATTGAATTACACACAAACACACACATCTCAAGTGAATAATTTATTGACTTATTTATTGTGATAAATGATTGGTTTCTTACCAGAATGAGATTTATAGTGGCTTTCTAGAGAGACTTGCATTGAGACCAGAGCACTTTACCCGTCCAACCTTTATGAATGGTGTATAAAGGAATTTGTGGGGATCCTGGTGATTCATCTCAATTGTCTTAACAATTAAGAAAGAAGAGAAGCCCCAGGAAAGTGAGAACGTTGGATTCCATAGGCAACATCAAATGTGCTTCAACTAAATGAACTGGAAGAATATCTCATCTGGAGAAAAGGCAGCATATCACCCTTCAAATGTTCCTACACCAATCCAAAGAACATTCATATCTATTTAATTTACATCTCTTTAAGACGGTCTTGTCTACAAAGAAAATGAACTGTTATCAATATATTATAAAATTACATACATACACACACATACCCATATAAACAGATACACCATTTTTTGGAGAAACGTAGTGACAAAAGAATTCCACTGCTTTTTAAATAGAAATACAACAGAGAAACTTTTTTTTTAAATGTAACAATTTTCCAAATGTTCACGTCAATCAGATCTACTACAGCATTCTTTCCAAACCAGGCAAACTCATATGGTCCCCATCACCAATGTCACTATTGTATAAACATGGCCACTTTCTCATTTTCCCACAATCTTCAACTTTGAAAATTTTATTTCCTATAGGAAACATACTTTCAAATGTGGGCGGGGTGAGAATAATGTTTGAAGTGTGATATAACGTGTGGGGCGGGACACACAGACACATACACAGCCTCTAGTTTCAAGAATATTGATGAGTCTTTGTCCCAACAGATGTCTTCAAATGCTGCTTTTTTAGTTTATTTCTATCTCCTGCACCCCTAAAAACACACAGTCCCTCACATAACACATTTATTTTATCCTCAGAATTATAAAAAAATGAAAATATATAGGGGCTGGCCCCGTGGCCAAGTGGTTAAGTTCACGTGCTCTGCTGCAGGCGGCCCAGTGTTTCGTTGGTTCGAATCCTGGGCGCGAACATGGCAGTGCTCGTCAAACCACGCTGAGGTGGCGTCCCACATGCCACAACTAGAAGGACCCACAACGAAGAATATACAACTATGTACTGGGGGGCTTTGGGGACAAAAAGGAAAAAATAAAATCTTTAAAAAAAAATGAAGATATTAATTTGGGGTAGGTATATGTTTTCTGAAAATAAATCTTCTATGGAAGTCCTTCGAAAGGAGGGCTATGGAATTTCCCTCTACTTATTAAGCTCTTATTTATGTCTGTCAATAAAACTCAATGTTTTTTCCAATTGTCTGGATAACCAACAAAGCTGACCAATCCTATCTTTTGAGAAGTCTCTGTAAGTATTATCACTATAATTCTATTCAGCAGACATTTGCTGAAGACTCACAATTTTCATTAGCACCATGCAAGGTGCCATTGAGTGGATATGCACTTGAATAAACATTTCTAATAAAAAACGTGATGTCACATGGAAGCAACCTAAGTGTCTATCAATGGATGAATAGATAAAGAAAATGTGGTACATATATATCATGGAACATTATTCAGCCATAAAAAAGAAATCCTGATGTTTGCAACAAAATGGATGGACCTTAAGGGCATTATTATAAGTGAAATAAGTTAGACAGAGAAAGACAAATACTGTATCATCTCACTTATTTGTGGAATGTAAAAAAAAGAAAAGAAACCAATCTCATGCATACAGAGAACAGATTGTGGGTTGCCATAGGTGGTGGATAAGGAGTGGGGGAAATAGATGAAGGTGGTGAGAAGGTATACACTTCCAGTTGTAAAATAAATAAGTCCTGGGAATGTAATGTACAGCATGGTGACTATAATTAATGACACTTTATTGTATATTTGAAAGTTACTAAAAGAGTAGGTCTTAAAAGATCTCATTACAAGAAAAAAAATTGTACTTTGGTGAAGTGATAGATGGTAAGTAGACTTATTGTGGTGATCATTTCACAATGTACACAAATATCAAATCATCATATAGTACACCTGAAACCAATATAATGTTATATGTCAATTACATCTCAATTTAAAAAATGATGTCATTATATACTACATAATGCAGAGATAAACACTGAATGGAGAATTCTGGAGTTTATGAAGGAGAATATGAGATGGGCCTAGATATATGGGTAAGGCTGCAGTGAAAGAATATATATGGGTGCCATTTTTGTTCAATATTTTTTTCTTGCACCTCAAAGATAAAGTTAATCCTTCTCTGCATTTCGCAGTACACTGTCATATATGTATATGTTTCCATTGATGCCTGTTTGACACACCTGTCTCTTTTAGATCAGGGATTCACAAGGTAAAGCCTGTGACTCACACCCACTTCCTCATTTTGTAAATAAAGTTTTATTAGAACACACCCATGCCCATTCATCAATACACTGTTTCTGTTTTCACACAAGAGCAGAGTTGAGTAGTTCTGACAGAGACCTCATGGCTGTCAAAACCTAAAATCTTTATTATCTGACTCTTTACAGAAAGTTTGCTGACTTCTGTGTTACATTGACAAAAGCTTGGAAGCTGAAAAGTGCAATGGCTTCTTAGAGAGTATGTTGTAGCCTGAAGTCACTATTGACTTTGCCAAATTCAGCAACACAACCTCACACCTTCATCCCTTTGATGGTCCATAGTGTCTGATTTTCATCTGGTTGAACTCCACCTCCACACCCAACCCCTGGAAAAACGTTAAGACATATTTGCACATCTTTGAAAATTGGAAGAATGCAAAATAAGTATCAATCCTCTTTGAAATAGGATTTATACTTGGATTTGTGAAAAAGGCTAATCATACTTATATTAATCACCCTCCATAATATTTTCAATAAAGAACTCATCTCCATTCCCCTTCCAATGACCTCAAAATCAAAGTGTTCTTCCCCCCAACCCCCACTTTTCCCCACTTTCTCAGCAAAACCAAATCTTGAGTTTCCCCTAGAGCTGGGAATAGAGGGATCCTAGCCGATCCAACGCAAATCAGATTCCTAGTTTCTCTGATAACATTTACATATGGTCACTCACAAGTAAATTAAAGGCTCTCTCTTTTTCTCCTGACAGCATCTGTTTTCAAGGAGTTGAAGGACTGTCCCTACTTACATGACATAAAATCAGCCTACGAAGTACATTACCGAAAAGAGAAAACTGCACAGAGGGACTGAATTTGGTAAATAATAGTTTGAGAATTAATCCTATTTCCGTGGAAGGTCAGTGCAAGGGCAATAAACTCTGAAGCCATAGACCAAAACATATCATCATAGAACCAACAAGCAATCATGTCCCCAGCCTAGGAGTTGAAGGTGATGTTTTCACCACTTACTTAAGCATCAGTTGGTTACTGATAGAAACCAGAAGCTGATGAGAATCATTCAGAAATAAAGTCTATCTGAGCATCCTGCTTCCCTGACTCATTCTTCATTCTGGTCTCGTCCCTGGATGAGTTCCGTGAGGTGTGAATCTTCCTTGACTTGATAAGCAAACTCCAGATTTACACAAAATTTAGAACAATAGCACTACATGACATATGATCCAATGAGCCCACTCGAGTTACAATATCTCCCTGGGAACACTAACTATCTCACCTGGAATTTCATCATAAAATACTGAATGCTAAGCTCCAAAACTGGCCAATGCATTTATATTTTACTATTTACAAAGCAAGTGATTTTATCAGATAAACTAATTATAGCATGTGTAGAAGAAAAACTAAAGATACGAAAAGTCCTCCCATTTTCCTTAATCTGTGGAAAATATTATTGTGAAATGCATCTCCAAAGGGGAGTCACTAAAAATCCAGCACAGTCTTCATCTTCTTCCCCTTACGAAAAATGCGTCAAGGAAATTCATACTCTTTGTCTCATGAGAATATACGATAAGAAGAAATATAATTGACTTTTCAAAATAAATTTTGCAGTTTCAACTCCTTATACCTTTTAAGTCAACTGTTAACGTATAATGTAGTCGAAGAACAAGCATTTCAAAATCTCAGGCACTAAAGTTTAGTTTGTGGAGCGTATGAATTTATCTTATTCTTGTTTGTATTTCTTACAACTTTTGGAACTGGCCCACTCTTTAGTAAACATATACTAATTGAACAACATGAGTAAGAATCAAAATGGAGAAAGCAAATAGTAAGTTACTTTTAAACATGCAAAGCTTGGCTGTGTTGTATTTTAAATGATGCAAACAACATTTTGATTTGCATGGCTATAAAGACATGGTTTTCCATCATTCAATCTGTTACACTGTTCTGGATATGGATGTATAACTATGTGTATACCTATTTAAATATTAAATGTAATATATATGTATTCATACACACCTGTGTACTATTCTTTTTTTAACTGAGCTAATAGTGTTCAATGAAGTTTTAGCTAGAAATAACGATGTTTAACCAAAAATGGAGACTTGCTTAGCCTTACAGACCAAAGGAAAAGAGAGAAATAAGCCATTCGAAGGAGAAAAAGCCACAGTACCTTAATTTGATGACCACAAATGTTTTTATAAAAAGCTATAGTAAATATTATTTCACCAACTCTGTGCGTTTTTTTCTTTAAAGACTGATCCTGATTTGTTGCCAATCTTCTTTTTTTCCTCTTCTTCTCCCCAAAGCCTCCCAGTACATAGTTATGTACTCTAGTTGTGCTATGTGGGACGCTGCCTCAGCATGGCTGGATGAGTCATGGTTCTAGGTCTGCGCCCAGGATCCGAACCCGTGAAACCCTGGGCAGGTGAAGCGGAGTGTGTGAACTTAACCACTAGCCCACGGGGCTGGCCCTCACTCTGCGTTTTAAGGATGTGCCCAACCACTCTTGACCATTGACTGTACTCGGGCGGCATGGGGGACCCTCCATGCAATGGCAGGCAACAGTAATAATTGTGATACTCATTTACTTCTCCTATACTACGTGGTTTTCGGACTGTTTTTACATGCCCTCCTTTTCATTCCTAAAACAACGTGGTACATCAAATAGCTTGTTTCCTATTACAGACATTGGATATTGGAGAAAGGACTCAAACCCAGTATTCTGAATTCAATGACTTCACATTCTAAATAGGCTAGACTCACAATCTTGATACATTTGCAGAGGTAGAAGTGATGACCGTCTTTTAACATCACAGAGTCTGAAAACAACTATTTTTTTAGAAAAGCCTTTGCAATTGAGTTGCTTTTTCTTCCCAATCCCTGACGTCTTAAGTCAGAGGAGATCTTAGCAGATGCTCTTTCAGTTTCTCCCTCACTGTTGCATCCCAGTCTACCTTCAGCTTCGCTGAAACCCTCCTGTCTGTGCCTCTTTTTGAGAGGACAGTTTCTCCTCTGCAATTCTTCCTCATCTCACACCAGGAGGGAAACAGCAGCATCTGTGGGAAAGGAGGTCTCTCTGCCCAATTAAGCAAAAGGACAGGGCAGAGAAGAGATCCATAATTGAAGAAGACATCAAAGTCAGCTGTCTCTCAAACTGGGAAGGAAAGTTTGCAAGGAAACCAAAAGAACCAGCATGGAAAGAAAAAACTACTTTGGCCCGCTGTGCTGTGGCACACTCTCTAGGTGATGTCAGGGCAGTAGGTAGTGGAAGGCATGTCTGTATTAAGCCGTGGGAGTCAGGAGCAGGGGGAGGTGCCTTTCTGGTGACTCCCTTCATGCTCAGCTGGTTTCAGCTTGCTCCTCTCTCACAGAAATATCTTTGGAGAGACATACTCCCTTCGAGAATTATTGATCGGGGCTGGCCTGTGGCTGAGTGGTTAAGTTCGCACGTTCTGCTTCAGCAGCCCAGGGTTTCACGGATCTAGCACTGCTCATAAGCCATGCTGAGGCAACGTCCCACATAGAAGAACTAGAAGAATCTACAATTAGAATATACAACTATGCACTGTGTGACTTTGGGGAGAAGAAAAAAAAGAAGGAGAGCATTGGCAACAGAAGTCAGCTCAGGCCCAATCTTTAAAAAAAAAGAATTATTGATTAAATTTCATTGGTACCTTTGGCTAGTGATTTCAAACCAAATTGCATTTAGGTGTTCATTATGCAGCACAGTGATATATAAATAAGTTGAATTATAAATCAATGTACAGAAAAAACTATCAATTGTTTATAAAAACAATAAACAACTGTTAAGTGCACGGAAAACAGAATAAACATCTACCAAATATTTGGAAGGACAAACGTTCAAAATCAATATGTGGTGAAACAACCAAAAACTAAAAGTAAATGAAGAAATTTTTCAAAATAGAAACAAACAACAAAACATCAAAAATTAGTAAACACTATAAAGAAAACTTTCACAGTCAGATGCAAAATTTGTCTATTAAATTGGCAGTAATTTTTTTTAAAAAATATAATTTTGTTGAAGATAACTGGAGGTGGACCATTACATACACCGATATAAGGATTATAAATGAATCCAACTTTTCTGGATGGAAATACTGCATGTACACATCTAAAGCCTTTATATATAGCTACTCCTTTAATCTTTAATCCAAATATTTGACTGCATAGAAGTAGTCCTGTATAACCTGGAAGTTTTTTACAAAATGGATATTGAAAATGTTTGTTACTTTTTTTAGTGAAAAAAAACACAAATCTAGAACATTTAGATACAGGCTAAATTAAGATATACACATAGAGTAGAATATTATACAACCATTAAAAGTTTGCATGGCATAGAGTTTTCCAAGTGATTTACAGAATCCTGGATGTTTCTTTCTAGGTTCACTAATTGTGTGAGCCCAGGTTTGGAGTTCGTAACTATGAGAACTTATAACTAATTTTTTCCAATTTTATTGATATATAATTGACCTGTAACACTGTGTTAGCTTTTGCTGCACAACATGATGAAAATAAGTACTGTATTGCAAAGATATCCAAGGCTATGACAAGGCTCTGCTGGGGAAAGTGCCATCAGTTACTAGTGATGTCACCACAGGAGTAAGAACGAGAAGTGGAGATGTTTATGCCAAGAGTTTATCTCCTCCGGCCCAGGGAGAGTCAATCAACTTCCATAGGGCTGACTTTACAAAGCAAATCAATCGTGTTTCATTTTATAACATCTGTTTTCCATCTCTGCCACCTCTTTTCTCTTGTCTTAGTGATTTTCTCTTCCCACCTGCTAATCAAAAATCTTTTCAGTGGATAACGTAGTACAATGTTCTCTTTGCTCTGAAATCCAGAGCAAGGTATGATAGTAAGGAATTATTCTGCCATACAATCTTAAAAACCAACACTAAAAAAAATTCACAACAGCCAATATTTGTGGGTTAAATGCCTTGTACCAGACGTTCAAGTGTTAGAATTGCGTTGTCACATCTAAACTTCATTTTGGAGATGAGAAGGCTGCAGGGATTACAAAACTTAACTCACCCAAGTTCATTCAGTAACTGAAGGAGCGACCAGTGGTGAGTTGCCCTAACCATGCAGCCAGATCTCATAACCATTACATAGCATGATCTGTCAAAGCATAATGTTCAAACGGTGAAACACCTGATTATCATTGAAATACACGAAGAGTGTGTGCCAGATATTTATTTAACTCATTAACAAGGCAAGAACTAGAAGGATAAAGTCTTTTTCAAATGAGAATTCAAGGAACAGATATTTATATAAAGTCAGGGAAAAATGTGCTAAAATAATTTTATTAAATTAGGTACAAAACTAGCTTAAAGTCCGCCAGGGCAATACAACCGTAACCTTTGGGGTGATTTTTTTCCTACCCGTCATACATCATTTGCAATTTATCACACTTATACAAATTAACATGTGACTTCACATAGTCCAAGCCTTAATTCACCATTTGTAAGTCAAAGAATAGTACTGTTTTTTTTTTTTTTAAGATTTTATTTTTTTTTTTCCTTTTTCTCCCCAAAGCCCCCGGGTACATAGTTGTATATTCATCGTTGTGGGTCCTTCTAGTTGTGGCATGTGGGACGCTGCCTCAGCGTGGTTTTGATGAGTGGTGCCATGTCCGCGCCCAGGATTCGAACCAACGAAACACTGGGCCGCCTGCAGCGGAGCGCGCGAACTTAACCACTCGGCCACGGGGCCAGCCCCGAATAGTACTGTTTTTAAAGAATTTTTTAAAAAACTTCAGTGGGCCTGGTAGATCAACGTTCCAGTACATTGTGGAAAGGATATGCAGTCATCCATTTGCCTTATTTCCATGTTTGGGATTTTTTTCTAAGTCACTGCGTTCTTTGCGATGATGATTTACTATAGAGTGGAACTTGAGGCATACATGTAGAGTTCTTATTGATTTATTTTATTCTCAGAATATTGAGAACCTCACAGTTTTGGATACTGTGTATTGGGGAAAAACAGTTTGATCAGCCACACATGAGTACACAATTTGGGGTGGAAACATTTGGAAAACGCCTGACTGAGCAGTGATTGCAATGATATCATACTTACACGGACAATGCAAATTTAACAAAAACCCCCACAAAACCCAGAAATAGGTTGCAAAGTACAACTTATGTATCCACTATTGCTGTTTCATGAAGATATCATTTTTTTTCAAAATCTATCCACCAACTGTTAGAATGGAAGCTCTCTGGATTAACAGTCCTTTTTCATAACTCCTCTTAGCATTTAGCACAGGGTTGGTTTCACACATTTGTAAATTTAATCGTTGCCGTCATCATTTTCTGTGATTCCTAGCAGGACCCGGGCATGACATATTCTGTCTAAACAGGTGGCCTGATTGCTAGAATACGACCATAGATACAGCTCTTTCGTTTCACATTTTTAAAGAAATCTGATGCATCAAAATGCCATTAACATCAAATCTTATAGAAAATAACATTTCTTGGGAGATTTCTCCTTGGAAGACAGAGTAACAGTGTAGTTAATAGAAACATCTGATCACATCAACACCAATCAAGAAATGGGTTTATCGTTTTTCATTGAAATCTTATCCACTCTCAAAAAGAAGGAACATCAATTTACTTTATTATAATTTATAATATTATAAATATAAGTACAGTAAAATTTTAATATAGTATGTATATAATATAATGTATATAAAATATGTTATGTATAATGCAATATAATGTAAATATAACATAATTATAGAAATTATAATGCAATAGTATACTGTAAATAACAAGATTTATTATAATATAATAAAATATCATAATTTTACACTATTTTGAAACTCTCGGGTGTTAACTAAACATATTTAGTCATTATTTTGCAATATATATGTATATCAAATCATTATGTTGTACCCCTTAAACTAATACAGTGCTATATGCCAATTATATCTCAATAAAACTGGAAACATTTTTTAGTTAGAAAAAAAGAAATTCTGGTGGCCTTGTAACTATGGTAGGCCAATTTGTACTAGCCCTATTGTATCCTATTGTTTCAATAACAATGATGTATCAGAAGTTGTTTTGCAGGAGCAATGAGCAAAAATTGCAGGTCATGTAGCTGGAGCATGCTCAGAAGATGGAAACCTTGTCCTCAGATGATCTCAAGCTTCTTAGAAACCAAAAGTTCCCTAACTATGGAACTCAATGTGAAGAGAAAGTGGAACCAGGAAGATAATAAGTGAGGAGTCTCTTGATTTGTAGCACATTGGACTTATAAGACTGTTACACTCCCACCCTCCAATCAGATTCCACCCAGTTAACATTTTGTATGACCACTCTACAACAGTAGGTCTGGAGAGATTGCAATTTGAAAGAGAGAAGCTCCTCAGGGTCCCAGGGTGGGGTGTGGATTACAGGTGACAACAGGAATGCAAATATTATTTCAGAGTACAATACAGGGCTACACTGGGAAGCCATGATGTTATTGGAGTAACTCCATGGAGGGGCCAATGGACATCTTTTTAAATGATTAAATCCTGTCCATTTTTAACCTCAGACATTTAGATTATTGCTCCCAGCACTAAAGTCTAAAAGCAAAGGCTGATGGAAAAAGAAATGTTGCAAATCATTTTAAAAATGATAGACCATCATTGTAGAAAAATGTGTTTACCAAGCTGTAGTCGTGTCATGTTTTGTCATGTCACAGGGTGACTCCTCTGTGGAGGGTTTTTTGCTCAGAAGGATGTTAGTGCCTCAGGACTGGCCAGAGGCAAGACTCTGGTTCTTATGACAGATGTCTGTTGCCTGGACATCGATGCAGCCAGGGTACTGTTAGGACCTATGAATCTTTCTATGGGACAAAACACACACAGGCATGCACACACGTACACACATACATCTGTGCATGCATAGTTCAATGGCTTGCAAAGAGGCAAAATTTTCCCTAATGAAGAATGAAAGATTATTGATGTCATAGGAAATCTTAAACATCTTCAAGTTGGCATTTGAGGGAAGTAAAAAAAAGAGTCCATCTTTCATATTTGACACTGATGCTGTCCTAGGTATGACAATGGAAAAAGATCCGAGAGATAAGAGAGCAGAGTGATGCCACTGGAAAGAAGGACATATCCTGAGGCTGCTGGCGTTTTTTTTCCTGTTTTTTAAACATACTATATCTGTATCAAATATTTCCTTTTCTCATTCTTTGGCTCTTTATCTTTAAATATCTGATCCTCCTTCTAATTGGCAACTAGTTCAGGGAACTATTTCTTTTTAGCCTAGCCTCAACCATCTTCAGAGGTCAATCTGCTAAGTATAATACTGTATTTTCAGGCTTCTCCAGAGAAACAAAACCACCAGTAGGACATATATCTATCTATATCTATAGACAGCCATGGATTATAGATATAGATATAGGTATAGATGTAGATATATAGTTATAAATATAGAAATTGTCATAGATCTATAGTTATTGATATAGATATAGTTGTAGATATAGATATATAGTTATAAATATAGCTATCACTATAGATATATAGTTATAGATAGTTGTAGATATAGAGACATAGTTATAGATATTATTTAGATGTGTAGTAATAGATATAGTTATAGATATAGATATATAGTTACAGATATGGATATAGTTATAGATACAGATATCATTATAGATATATGGTTATAGATATTGTAGATATAGATATAGATAAAGACATAGTTATATATAGTTATAGATATAGTTACAGATACATGTATAGATAGATAAAGATATAGTTATATAGATATAGATATCATTAAAAATATAGGTATAGATATAGTTATAGATATAAAGAGGTTTTTTTATGACTAATTGGCTCACGTGATTATGGAGGCTGAGAAGTGCCACAACATTTCCCCCCTACCCAAAAAAGCAAGTACACACAAAAACTCACCAACACAAGACTATATCGATGAAAGTAGGAATGGGATAGATATGGTGAGCTTGAACGATGTTTTCCGAGACTCAGTGTCATCTTTAGGATATTTACAAACAAAATCTACTGAATACACAGGGATCCTAATTAAGACAGCCCAATTTAACAGTATTTGTGAACCATGTGATGCCAGAACTGGTTCTTCTGCTTCCCAACATGTGGCAGTACTTTCTGGAAATCAGTGTTGGCTTTTCCCCTGAAATGAACCTTGGTAACTCTTTGATAAGCTGTTGTCATCTCTGAATGCTTGCTGCTGACACGGGACATTCACTCAAACACTTTTTTCTCAGAACCTAGTGCAAAACTAGCCCCTCATAACATCACTAGTACTGCACGTCAACCCTCCCCATTCCCGGCCCTCATTTGCCCAGCCTCCTTTACACTGAGACAGAAGAGCTGTTCAAGAAATCGTGACCCATTGGTCTAGCTAAATACAGGTCAATCAAATATGTAGAAATTATAGTTATATCAAAGATAATTGTCTTTGAAAGAGGTTTTGTATAGGATAATTTTACAACTTCCTGAATATACACTCCACTGGTTTCTTTGTCTTTGAATGTGATGGCATGATTTAAATTCTTTTTATTTTTTTTATAGTCTTCATATTGTTAAGGTGTAGGGAAAAAGGTTAATGATATACTATAAGCATCTAAAGTAATGCTCTTCCATTTCATTGCTTTCATCTAGACACTTGTTAATTCAAGTTTTTATGGTTTAAGTTTAGGTGAATTTTGAATCAGTAATGATTTCAGTACACTACTTTTATCACACTGCTTATTACCACCCACTTAGGAATTTCTTGGCTTTCATACCACCTGTCAGATATAAATGGGCATAGAAACATTGGCCAATGCTGCAAGAATGCTCAATCTTGGTAAATGAGCTAATGTAGCAAGTGTATTTGCTTCAGACTATTTAGCCAATGGTGTAAAGTAAATTGGTTTAGTAGTAAAGGTGGAAATGGATAAGTTTTTCTCTTAAAATAATGTAAAACCTATTATCCAAAGAAAGGAAGAAGGCAATGGTTTGTAGTATAGAAAATGCCATGCTTGGTAAGCTTATTCCCATATGTATATGAATAGGGATTTCTTTTTTTTTAAGATGAAGCAACTTTCAGTTGCTCACACCAGCAACATTCCACAGTAAATGATCAGTGTCCTTCACGAGAGGTGATATTGACAACGAAATTAAATACACGAAACTAAGACACGCATACTTCATTTTGCTAGTTTTCCTTTAAGGTTTCTGGGGCTTTCTACAAAATAAATTTTACTATATTAATGTATCAGCAACTAGATCAGTTTTATAGCTAACGCAATCAATTCAGTCGTTGCAATAATTTTGATAATCTATGTAGACTGCTAAAATGTGATTTAGCCATGGTAATTGGGAAAATGATAGAGTATCATTCGCAGTGAGACTAGGCTCAAGAAATAGACTCAAATGGATGGAGTAGAAAGCTACAAGGGATGGAGGGAGAGAAGAGGGAAGATGCTGAAATGTAGGTGCCCTAATGAAGACCGGTCTGATTCATAGGAATCTTCTCCTCGCCTTTGAGGATCTCTCTTCTGAGATGACCAAGGGGCCAGGACAATGCCCTCCTCTCAGCGGGATCGGGGTGGAATGGAGAGGGGAAGAGATTTGATGAGGTGGCAGGGTTAAAAACTGGTGATCTTTTAAATCCTTAAAAGATTGAGCACCGTATATATTTCCATGTGATGGGATGTTCCTGGAAATCTTGTCCTGGTTACAGCACTGATGGCTTATACCCAACAGTCAGATGATCGGCATGGTCCTGCTGGCCAAGCCTATGCCACCTACACTTTCGCGCACAGACAAGACTCTTATGGAGTGTCTGCAGGGCCTCCCTGAGCCTGGCTGCCGGACCCCGGAAGGGACTCCAGTTCTCAGTGGAACTTCACTGACTGAATTTCCTACATTGTGATGTCACAGAAAGTCATCAAATCACCACGCTCCTTCAAAATCAGTTTTTATCATAAAAACTAGCTTTATTTTGCACTTCTCAGATTAAAAAGGAACTTTATCCATACTCATTACCTCATTTAGGGAAAGTAAGATTTAGTCTTCAAATAGAATCATCTCAGGAAACAAAACAATGTCAAATCCATGGAAGGCAAAATATGATAATGTGTCTTATTTATTTCTCTGTCTTTTTCAGGGAGGGTTAATATAATTATATATTTTACACATTGTATAATATATTACATATGGACATACATGTAATTCAATTTGACAAAGACATATTGGATAAGATAAAGGGAATAGATATAAAATGATAATCACCAAACTATAATTATCTACATGCAATAGGAATTAAAAGTGAGCCCATGTTTGTCAGCCAATTAGTCTGACTGTAGAAATTTTATTTTATGTAGGAGCTAATAATGTCCATTCTTAGAATGTAACAAACTTTACTTTTACCATATTCTAAAGGATATATAATATTTTGATCTTTTTATTAACTAATATTTTTTATTTTGAAACAATAATATCAAAGTGAATATCTAGTGAATTGGAGTGAATTTGAAATATGCTTACAAATCATGATATACAATAGAAAGTATCAGCGATAAATGCATATGTCCATGGAAAATACCAGTTGTGGGGCTACTTCACAGGGAAGCTTCAATCATTTCCACAATCCAGATTGAGGATGTCATTGCAAATAACACTGTGCTGTGACTCAAGTCAAAGACCCTCAGATCAGATTCACCCTCAGTTCAAATCTTTGCTCTACTGCATTTAAGCTGTGTGACTGAGAAAGTCACTTAACTTCTTTGCTCAATCAAGTCAATCACGCATTTCCTAGAAATTTATATTTGCCTCTCATGTGGCTCAAAATCTCGCCCTTCTTCCACCATCTTTCCCTTTCTCTCCAAATCCTTTACTCTCACATTCACTTATTTTCCCACTTCCTCAGCTCCTTTTCCATTTGTTTTCCAAGCTCACTTTCATGATATATTTTCCTCATGTTGTAATTTCTTAATTGCATTTTTGTTTCTTATTTGCAACTTTTCTGTTTCCACTTGTGTCCAATCCCATATTCTAATTTATGTCAACTTAGTTTTTTCCTAATCTTGCTGATTTACTCCTTAAATTTTTAACATGGCAAATCCAATCACTTGTAAACAAAAGAGACAATTCAGCTTTTCAGAAAGCTCAATATAGAAACACCTTAACAATTATTACCCACAGGATATTAGGAAATCACATTGGATACAATGTTTTTTTCTTCCAACACAATGAACTTAGGAAAAATACTTTTTTCCATTAACATAATAGATCAAAGGCCAGCAATGAGGAGCAGAGGAGAAGTAATATCCTCAATCTCAAAGAGACAAAAGTAAGATTGCTTCAATTTCTGTGTTTTTTATCTCTAAAATATACTACAATACAAAATCTTTATTAAAAAATTCCTAGGCAAAATTTATTTTGTGAAGATGTTTATTTGAGGAGGGGTGCTTTTCAGAAGGTCTGCCATCTAGTCTAGAGGAGCAAGTAATAAACAGGAAAAGAGTGTCCACAGTTATAGAGGACACATTTTCGTTCAGCATTGGGGGAATACATTTGAATATACTACAAATGCTAACATCTCGGCTTTTAAGACTTCTCTCTATGATGTGGTGGAGTTTAGGCTTCCATATTAGTATTTTTTCAACTCCCCTAAGACTCAGGGACTTGGTGTTCCAACTCAGTCAGCTCGTAGATTGTGCTTAAATTTCAACATTAAATACCAGCCTTCAGTTGAAAACTCTGGATGGCCAAGAAAGAAACAATGCCAGCTAGGATGATGGGGTGCCTCTTATAGGGGGTAGTGACTTCATATCTTAGCTGTATAAAAGTTGTACACAAAACAACACTAAAATGTGCTGGACTTCAAACTCCCAAACCTACCAAAGCACAGAACTCTTTGAAAATTGCATTTTACTCTCCAAACTGAGGTGCAATATTAATAAGTTGTGGTAGCAATTACAAACCTGATGGTCATTTTATTAAACCTAAAAATATCCAGATTATCATATCATATCACTATGCATGAGAGGGGGCCCTCCTCGTGAAAATAATGAATACATTTACATTGCAGTATGTTCTAGAGGATATATTGCTTCATCTGTATCCCTTCACCCTCTTTCTAGTAGGTCTGAATGAAGCCGAGCTTACGTCTCTTTTTCAGGCCACCAGAAGGAGCATGTGGTCATAGCTTGGCCAGAATGTGGTAGCCCCTCTAGCTCCAAAGGTGGGTTCAGTGGTTGGTGTAGTGATGGACCAGTTATCCAAGCCAGGAAAATCTAAATCCTCAGCATTAATTTTCCACCAAAGTTCTTCTTGATAAAGAAATTGCCTTTCTTCTCAGCTTGCTAAACTGAGGAATGTGTCTTGGATTGACATGAACAAACATTCTACAAAGGAGAGAAACAAAGGAAAGAAAAGTGACATGGTTTAAGTCCTGGATCCCACTGTGCCTGAAACCTTCATTTTTGACTTTTACGTTACAAAAGCCTATAAATTGCTCTTCTTATTATTTTGAATTGGATTTCTGTCACTGAAAGGGTCTTGATTTGGATATGCTGAGAGCCAAATCATGTCCCTCAAAATAAATAGCTACAAACAGCAAATGTTTGTTGTAATAAAAATTATACAGAACACATGCTAGCCACCCTCTCTGGTGACTTGAGCATTTTAAACATTTGGGGATAAAAGGAAACCATCACCCCAAAATGACCCTACAAGCAATCCGTGAAACTTCCGCTACCAAAGACTTCAATTGCCATTTCCGAGAGATAACACAATTAGGAAGTAATAAGACTGGGAAGATTTTAGTTTTACTTTTGGTTTGGTTTATTCCATAGCTTGAGAATGACCAAAATGCACCAAAATTTGTAACAATATTAACTTAAAATAAAATACATGATTTGTTTCCCCTTGGCAGAGAAAGTGAATGTTATATACACTAAGAGGAAAAGCTTCATCTGCAGGTCCATCTCAGGATGCAACCCCTATGAATTATCTTAAGACCAACCAATGATTTAGCTTAAACGGACAGCAAATTAACAAAGGCAAATTATGTGAATTTACATCAGAAGCAATTATATTACTTAACCTTAGACCTTGTACTTTTCATTTCTATGTGAATTTAAATATTAGCAGTCAAGATCCTGTTGAATATATTCAGAAACACTTACTGAGGACTTATTGTATGTTGAGTACTCTTCTAAGCATTTGACATACAACAGTGTACAAAGCAGAAAAGGCTCATCTTTTAGGGGACTCATATTCTAGAGGGGAAAGAAAGATAATGATCCAATGAATATGCAATATGTCAGGTAATGGTGATAAGTGGAAAGGAAGACCTCGGTGTTGGGAGTAGAGAGTAACACATGGAAATCTTTTGTACAGTGTTTAGAGCAAGCCCCTCTGAAAATGTTGTATTTCAAAAGAAGTGAGGAACCAAGCCATGCAGAGAGCATGGAAGGCAAAAGGAACAGAAATGGCAAAGATAAAATCTCTGAGTTTCAAATTTGGTTGTGATGCTCAAGGAGGTGCAGAGTGGCAGGTCAACATGTGGCTGGAACACAGGAAGTGGGGTTTGCAATGAGAAATGGGAAGCAACGAGGTCAGAGTGGAGAAGGTCTTGTAGGATTTCTGAAAACTAGATTTTATTCTGAGTGAGGTAGTTATCATTGGAGAGTTTTGAGAACAAGATAGGCATGCCCTGACTTAGTCTAAAATGAGAACTCTAACTACAGACCAAACGATGACAATGATGAAAGAAAAGAAACCAGATAAAATGCTATTGTAATTGAGGATGTGAACAATGGTGGGGGATGAAAGAGGATGATAGAAATATGGTCATGGAAAATGTTTAGATTCTGGACATATTTTGAAATGAGAACAGTTAGAATATGTTGATCAATTGAATGTGAGTTATACATAAAAGGCGAAAAGAAAGACTTTAAGGTTTTTGGTCTGAGCTACTGTTAGACACGTGGTATAATTTTTTGTGTATATGAGAAAGACTATGGTGGACCAGAATTAGGAATGGAGGAGGAACTCAAGAGTTTATTTTTTAACAGGCAAAGCTGGAGATGTATGTAATGCATCCAAGCGTAGGTGGCTAATTGGCAGTAGGATATATAAGTTTAGACTTTTCTAAAGTTCTGGGGGAAGCAAAGAATAAATTGGATATAAATTGGGGAACTATCAGGAATTAAAAGATATTTAAACCTGTAGAACAGAATGAGATTAACTATGGAGTGAATTTATAAAAAGAAGAGTTCATCCTAAGACTGAGCTGAGAAACCTTTCAAATTTTAGAATTTTGGGAAAGTGAAAGAACTGCCAAAAACTCTGAAAAAGGAGTGACTAACAAGTCCAGAGGAGGTCCAAATAAGAGCAGCATCCTTGGGGCCAAGTAAGGAAAGTTGTCAACTACTTCAGATGGAGCTGATAAACCAAGCACGCTGAGGGTAGAAAAATGACTATTGCGTTTGTTAGCACAGAGACACTGGGAATGAAGATGAGAGTGGTCTTGGTGGGGCAGTAAGAAGGAAAATCTTATTGGAGTAGATTCACAAAGAACTTCAGGAGATGAATTAGATATGGTGAGTATAGTTGAGCAGAGATCCTTGACAATACTGAGAGGGGGATGTAAGCTTTGCAGGGTCTTGATAGTTGTTTTTTTTTTTTGATGTGGTTACGTTGCAGCATACTTTATGTTGATGGAATGATACTGTAGAAGGAAAGGTCATCAGTTGAGAAGAATATCAATAGAGCATCATGCATGTGTAGGTGAGAAGAGATTGAACCTAGTGTCCAGGTGAAGGGAGAGACTTCAGGAAAAAACAGTGGGAAAAAGACATCCATAGATGAAGTCTAGAGAAGTCACACACAATCTTTGACGTTCTCCCTGTCCTCCTCTGTGAGAGTCACACAGGACGTACTTTTCTCTCAAGCTCTCAACTGATGAGATACGTGCAAGATTTCCACCAAGAGAATCCAGCTTGAGTCCTAGGGTCTAGAGTTCTACAAGGGGGCTGATCACATAAGCACATACTGTTGGGTGACCAACTATGGTGATGAGCCCAAACACTGCCCCAGGTGCACATCATGAATGTTCATGTTTATGTCAAATAATGTTGTCAGTCTGGTTCATCTTAACCCACTGCCTTGAATGTATAGAAGAATATTGTGACCCAGTTACTATGTGAACATTCTACTAGTTTTGTTCTCAGAGTTTGATCAAGGGCCATCATCATAACTAGAGAGATGAGTGAGAACTGACTAAGACAGGTCCATCATACTAACACTTTCCTCAACATGGGTATATGTGCATATGATAACATGGGCATGTTCCCTTGAATATGCTTTATTTTTTAGATAAATGAAAAGCAATGTCATTGGCTGGGTGTGAGGAACACAAATAAGTGTTGGAGGTTTTGGCAGAAAGGAGAAAGTGCAAAATAGTCTTGCGAGGGATTGGCAGAATGAAATAACTAGGAGAAAATAGTAGGGCTTTGTGGAAGTACCGCAGTCTACCTTGAGGATAGTTTTTATAATTTAAAGTTATATCAGCTAACATGTTGCACGCTTTTCTTCAGCACCCTCAAAGCAGAATCAGGAAAAGCTAATTCAATATTAGAGCTCGCTACTTGTTAACCTAGAAAAAGGGGGAGTAAGCCACTCCAGGGGGTACAAAGGAAGAGATGATGGATCAGGGAATTGGAATCACACTAGAAAGAAAGAGACAAACTTTCAGAGTAAATGCAGAACCCTTACATTTCATAGGACTTTATAATTTATATAACATCTCACGTGCCGTTAGCCATTTTATGTTCACAATAACCCAATGAGACTGGTAGGACAAATATTTTATCCTTGCCTTTCAGATGAAGGATCTTGGAGATCTTTGGCTTGCCCATGGTGACAAGGAGAGTAACCCGGGGTTAGAACTCATCCTTCCTTATAGCGTGATGTTCTTAAATTCAATTCTTACTTTCTGACTGGGAAATAGAGAGATTAGTAAGCATCTATTTTGGAATCCAAGTGGGCACCTCTTTGGCATAGCCTTGAAGTCCTGCCATTTTACCCCCTTTTGAGTAAGTAAATAAATTCACAGTAAAACCCACAACGTCATATTTAGAGTTTCCATTAAGGAACCAATATCCATCATGTTGCTTAAATTTCAACTGCACTTAAGGCTGGTGTGCCCAATTGATAGGCGTTTTCAACCTATGCAGATATTCACCACTGCTGTTCATCTAGGAAGATCAATACATCAGCAGATAAAACACTGTCTTTTCCTGTTTTCAGAACACACTCCCCAAATTGGTAGGCTTTTGCTTCCACACTCTTGAAAATGGCTGGATGTGCACCATAACATTGAGTTATTTATAAGTCAGGAGAGCTGATTTCATCCCACTTCTGTTCAGAACAGTGCAACAGGCAGGAGGAATAGTCATGAGGGCCAATGTTTGTGAGGGATTTCTCTGTACCAGGAATCATCACACTTTTTGCCTGGATTACCTAATTTTAGTCTCATAACAAATGTACTGTAGTTATTTGCAGACAAGGAAAGTGAGGCATAGAGGTTGTTAATGAGACTGTTATCATGTAGCTAGTAAGGAGGACATACCCACCAGTAAAGGCATGGAATTCTTTACTCTGGGAGAAACTGGGTAGGAAAACTTTTAAACCATTTGCAAAATGCTGGGAAGGGCTGTTTGAGATGCCTTGCCATTTCCCAGTCAATGAGCATCGTCTCTCCTTCCATCCCTCCAGTTATTTGGCGATTTTTCTTGAAATGCAATATTTTGAATATTAAGAACTCAACTCTGAAATACTCATTTTATCCAGGGTTACTAAGCAGCTCAGACTACAGTCTTAAAGGTCTGAATTTGTATTCCCAAACAATTTCCTGGGACAAGACTGCAAGGAGGAGAATTTAATCCATAGTTGGTGATCTATTTAATGCAACTGATGATGTTTTAGCTAACTGAAATTGATTTGCAGAGCACCTCTCTCTCAAATGCAATGGTAGATGAATTTGATTACCATTGGGCTTTGTTTGTGGCTGTTAAATGCTAAACACAATTAAAACCAAAACGCATCAAAAGCTGGGAGCTAAATCCAGACACAGTAAGTTTCAGCATTAAGTAGATGCTCCCTGACACCTACTCTGCTCCTCGAAGGGAAGAAATCATCAGAATAAAGCACTTATAATCCCAAAACATTATTTATTCAAGAGGGTAATATCAGTTTACTAAGATCAGGAGACCAAGCAAAGAGAACATTGGTCATTTAAATGAAAAATCTTTCCACTGATTTATTCAAAGCTTGTGTACCATGGCTGGCCTAATATTTCCAGGCTTAAGGTCTTAAGAAACAAAATAAGTCATCAGTTTTTATTGTATTTTTTTTTCAGTTCGTTGGCAGGAGATTAAACAAAGTTAATTGTAGAGGTCTTTGTGGTAAAGTTCCCGTATTGACCATAATGGTCCAACAAATGGGTACGCACTGGATTATTATACCTTAGATGATTATGTTTTACAGAGGTTATAGGTGAAAGCCAAAAACTCAGGTGCCTTTTTGGGTCAAGAAGACAAGACAAATATGTGAATCTGGTCAAGATGAGACAACCAGGAGCTTTGGGAACTACAGAGGAAGCCAATTCCGGAGACTTTAAAAATTCAAGTGCCTATGATCAGTGAATGCATGAAGAAGGAACATGATACTGGTCTTCCAATCACACTTATAGCCCAAGTGTGACATCCTGTCCTGCAATGGATTGTTCCTCTGCTGTAGGAGTATAACTCATGTTGAGAGTCAGGAAAAGCTTTTTTCATATCTTGTCATTCTCAATGTTGGTGAGGTTTGACCAAATAGTATAACTTCTCTGATTTTCAATTCCTGATCAGTAACGTAGTCTCCATGTTCTGTGGTCAGCCTTACTTACAGTCACCAGTAATTGATTCCCAACCCCTCCACACACCTGGAGATTGCATGTCTCAGGCTCCTGGTTGTGGGGTGGGGCCATGTAACTATTTCTCAACAGTGAAATATATGAGACCAAGCTTATGTGGAATTATCCAGTGTTCTTTCCCTTCCTATATACACTAAGGAGGTCAACTGTTCCAGATTGTTGAGCTACAAAATAGGGACACTTCCATTTGCACAGCAAATAGTTGTCCTGAGGAGTTGTCAAGACCTTAGCAGAGTTAGAAATAAACCTTTGCTAGCTTAAAGCACTGAGAATTAGCATACGATTTTTATTACTGCAGTATAAACTAATCTATCCTGTAGGATAAAATACTAAACTGTCAGCATGCTTGTTTTTCAAGAGAGGGATCTTTCCACAATACATAGAGAGGGGGGAGAGAGTAACAGGTGAAGGTAAGCAACAACTATCATAAGGGAACATGTCATCTAATCTAGGTAAGCATGCCCAGAAGAACAAGAGAGAGACAGGAAATAGCAAAGCAATGATAGACAGAAAAAACAATGGATTTAAGTATTAGCAAAGCTGAGCACTGCGGGTGTGACAAAGTGAATGAAAAGATTGTAAGTGGTGATCAGAGAGTGTTACAAATAAAAGCAGAGTTATGAAGTGATGAGGTGTGGCGTATGGGCATGAGTGTCAGAGTTAGGAAAGAAGAAAAGTCATTAAAGAGATAAAGAAATGGGCACACCAATGTATTGGAAAGATCATCAACATTTATGGTTCCTAATCCTAACTGTGTATTAGATTCAACGAGGACACTTTTGAAAGCACAGACCTAAGTTCCAGAATAATGGAATCAGAATCTTGGGGAATAGAGAGAAGTCTGCCATTTTGCAAAGCTCCCCCAGGAAATTCCAATATGTACCTAGGACTGAAACCTCATGGATTTTGAACTATTCATTTACTAAGACAAGAGTCGTGTCTGTGGACACGACTGGACTTTTTGGAAGATGAAATTCTAAAAGAAGTTGTGCGAAGTCAGAAAGACATTTTGCAACCTTGAAACCCAGAAGATCAGAGGATTAAAAAAGAGAATGTTCCCTATTGAAGGGTGCTACAGGCATAAAGGTGTCCTCCAGGAGGAGCCAGCTTTCAGTGAGAATAAGAAGGTAGAGCAAATGTTCAAAGAATGTTGACATTAAGGAGGGTTTTGCTGAGGGATGTGTGAATTCCAGAAGGCCAATGAAAGCTTCCAGAATCTGGGGATTTGGGAGATATGGGGTCAGATACGGGAATCTACAGAACCTCATGGAATGAAATTGTCTTGGACTTATTGAATTAATAAAAGTTATGACAGGATAATTCTTGAGGATCTATAAGGAAGTCTTCCCTGACGGAAATTCAGGAAAGAGACACTTGCAATCCCATATGGAGCATGGCAACCCGCATCATACTCCCACCATGAAACAGTCGGTTCTATGACACTAGGTCCCACTCACATGACAACAATAAAAATAGCATATAGCAGCTACTGGAAAATTACCACTGGGAAACATTTTATCATATATCTTCAAAATTTGAGTACTCAGAAGCTGAAGTCTGTGACTCTTTAACAAATCAGTGAGAGAAAATGATTGAAATGATAGAGCTGAAGAGTTAAATTGCGCAAACGTTTAGTGAAACGTGAATTAGAAGAAAGAGTCAAGGATGTCTGAGGACTTTCACTTGTTATTTTTGGTGAAACCAAGGGCAGAAATAAGAGATCTGAACACAGAGATGATGCTGAGGGCAGAAGTCAGAGAATCCAAAGGCAGGTGATAAGTTTGGATTTAAAATTAGGGGTTCCAGCAGACCATGAAGGAAGATATACCCAAGAGGTATAAAGAAAAGGGAGATGGAGCTATAAAACACAGGTGTGCAGCCATCCACTTTGTCTTTATGCTCAGATATATTCTTTCACGCTTTTCCTGATTGCAATTTCCTTTTGCATGGATGGAAGTCATTGATTAATTTGCTTCTGGCCATCTTTAGAGATGTCTTCATCAACCCTTTAAATTGTCACCCAAAAATTCACTCAAAATTATATAACAACCAGTGGGCAGGCCAAAGTTTGGACTGAATCACAAAGTGTGTATAATTGATAGTAGTCTTCAATGTCCTACAAACTACCTCTCAACAAATATCCCCCCATAAAAGTCACTAATGAGTTACTAAAACAAAGCAGAAGCATTCTCCGTAAAAACCAGATGTTTCCGTGGGAGCCCTGATGTAATTTTAAGCAGTTAACTCGCTAATTCATTGGGGCAGGCATTGGCAAACTTTTCCTGTGACAGACGAGAGAAAATATTTCAGGTTTTGTAGACCATACAATTTCAGTAGCAACTACTCAGTTCTGTTGTAGCATAAACACAACCTAGACAAAACATAAACAAAAGAACATGGCTTGTGTTCAAATACAATTTGACTTATTAAAACAGGCAGAACACCAGATTTGGCCTGCAAGCTATTTGCCTAGTTTTTCAAACCCTGCATGAGGTCATGCAGAGACAAGAGATGAGAAGAGCTAAAAAAATTTCCTGTGCTTTACATATGAGTTCAAAATGCTTTGTTTGATGACAACCTATATACGACTATAGAACAAAACCAATTCAAACGCAATCAGATTGAGTTAGAGTCCTTTATCCTCTCCCTCCCAAATTACAGGAGTATTGTAATTCATCGTAATAATCTGTTTAATTGTCCGCTTCTACTACAATATCACGAACTTTTCATCAGAAGCAATTGTGCCAATAGCACCTAGCAAGAAGTAGGAACTGTTGCAATGAAAGCCTAAAAATGTAGTTGAGTAACTTTCTTTAGTAAGAGGAACAAATAATATTTATTCCAAAAGATAGAAGCTGTTATAAAAAGAGTGCTGGTATGTAATGTCAATAGAATATAGAATGTGTATTTTCTATTTTTTACATAACACTCTTACAATTTTATATACTATATTTTTGTATATATACACACCTCTTTATCAAAAATTAGCACATATTCTAAAGCTTATAGAGGTTGACATCAGTAACAACATCAAAGAAAACTTTTATACTGTTCTCTCATGTGTGTGCTTCTGTGTGTAAACTTATATTGAAATCTAACCAGTCCACTGTGATGTAATTACTAGAGAAAGCAGAGGTGGTGGTTCTAATTTGCACATGCTAGGCAGAGAATCCCTATTTTCTTGTTTTCTCAGTTTCTCTTTAGCATAAAATATATCACGTGATCTCTGAAAGTTGGCAGGATCTTCAGTATGCTCTGGAATCACAAGGGCCCATTTTGCCTACATCGGTTTCTCCGTGTCTGTCCACAATAGTCAAGAATGGGCTACTGGCCACCACTTCAGCCATCACCATCCAATAACGGAGGATGAATGTTAACTGAAAAATACAAGGAAGAAAGATTGATGTGATGGTTAATTTTATGTGTTCCCTTGGAGTGTGCTTTTGGATGAGATCAACATTTAAATCAGTGAACTTTGGGTAAAGCAGATTGCCCTCCACAATGTGGCTGGGGTTCACCTAATCACTTGAAGACCTGAATAGAACAAAAATACCAGCCTCTCTATCAATCATCTATCTACTTATCATCTATCTATCTATCTATCTATCCATCTTACTATCTATTTATCTTACTATCTATCTATCTATCTGTTTATCTTACTATCTATCTATCTATTATCTTACTATCTATCTATCCAATCCATTTACCAACCTGAACGGGAGGGAATTCTGAAGCAGATGTCCTTCAGATTTCATCTGCGTCATTGACTTTCCTGGGTCTCCAGCCTGCTGGCCCACCCTACAGATGTTGGACTTTCTAACCTCCATCATCACACAAGCCAGTTGCTTATAATAAATCTCTTTCCATGTCCATCTGCATCCTATTGGTTCTGTTTCTCTGAAGAACCCTGACTAATCCAGTGGTAAACACACACACATGCACAATTCCATGTATTGAATGCATTCGCACATGGCTGCAAGGGCACTAATGCAAGCATTGAGAAGAACCACCTTCTGCTTTTTCATTTGAACATCTACCAAATGCAAATACCAAACAATCAATAAAACATCAATTCAGTAGCAAAATAAATGAAAGCATAGAAAAAGCTAACGAAAAAGCACACCCTTCATTACTGCTTTAAAAATAAAACAGCTTATTGCTCACTTTAATATGGTTTTCATTGACAAACACACTAGTTTCATTTGTAATCAATAATAAAAATTACCAGGGGTGGTAGTGTATTATTTATTATTAGAATCAGCTGCTAAGCCTTTCCAAATACAAAGTCAATTTCCCTTCAAAGATTGCTATAAATTTCATCTTTTAGAAAAGATTATTAGCCTTTTTGTAGTTGTCTGAACACTTAACATTACACAATTATATCCTAGATATAAAACACAAGTAGTTTGCTTACGTTAAAATGGACTAAGGGGGTTGGTTTTGGCTGACTTGTTAAAGTATACCTTTACGGACCTGGAACACCTAAAGTTGATTGAGTTCAGAATGGGTGTGTGTGGTACAGTGTCTGTACGTCTTACACAAAGGGAAATCTTCCTTAGACTTCTTAACTGGGAAGTCAGTGGTTAAAGCAGCAGATCTTCTAGGAAGGGGGAGCCCTCTAGAGAGAGAAAGAAGGCAGGAGACCTAGTCTCATCTCATTATGATCATCCTACTGGCAGACCTCATGGTATACAAACCAAGTGGTTTTTGCTGGCAAGACAATTTTTGTCTATAGAATGTTTTAGCATGATGCATCTAGTTGTTTAGGATTGCTTTATGGTAAGGGAACCCAGCATCTATGGATTTATGTCATATAGCTCCCTAGAAAATGTCATCTAAGATGAGAAACTGAGTATAAAAGGAAATATTTCATGACCTAAAATGTTCCTTCCACAGAAGTAAAGTACTATGCACCTTTGTTAGAAACCTCCCCTATTAACCTGGGTCGGAACCACCCAATGCGAGAGGAGACGACTTGGGGAGTCATGTTGGAGGCCCTGAACCTTCTGCTTCACGTGTGCTGCTTGGTTACTCACATCTATGATATCCTCGGTAAAGCTTGGCACCAGGTAACATCTCTGATTCAAGAGGGTCTGATTTAACAATTCAATGGTTTGCATTAACCCTTTTATTAAATTGGTAGTATATTTAAATCATGTGCTGAGGGTTTTTTTTTTTTTAAGGAAATCAAAATGCCAAGCCCTGTGTAAGAGAGTAGGGGTTTTAGAAAAGGTCTCTAAGAAACTTTCAAGTTGTTTGTTATCAAAGCCCTAGAATGCTGACCGATGAGTGGTGGGGCTGCCACTGCCTGGACAAAATGACAGACACCAGTGGGCAGACTTGAGGACTCAGAAAATGAGGGGATTCAGGCGAAGGAGATTGGCCAAGATTCACTGTGGCCATCACTGTCCAAGCCAGATGTGCACTTTACTGGAAATATGGGAGAGAGAAGGGGATGCACCCAGAGTCTGGGTAAGGGAAAAACGAAAGATAACCAGGCCTGAACCTGAACAAAATAACAACAGGGACTAGGGTCTGGCTTCTAAAATTGACTTTCTTCTTGGGATTCAGGTTTCCCATAGGTAGGTAGGTAAGTATCTAGAAAGGTAAGGAGGTAGGTAAGTAGATAGGCAGATGATAGAGAGATAGATAACAGATGATAGATAGATTCATACATACATACATAGAGATATAGATAGATAGATAAAGAGAGTAGGTAGTTAGATGAGTAGGTAGGTAGGTAGATAAGTAGATAGGCATGTAGAAGAGTAGTTAGGTGGGTAAGGACTGTGCTATATACTTAATTTACTACCTACCAAATAATAGAGAGAGAGCCTGAGAGAGGCTGTACAATAGATGGGGACCAGTCACAAGTTCTTAATTGAAACTCTGTTCACCTGTCCAAGGCAATAGACAGCATTCAGACATCACCCATACTGTGTTTAGCTCTCTGAAAAGGGATAGACTGTGTCAAACTCTATGGTGACCAATTGTCCAGATTGCCTGGGACTGAGGGAGTTCCCTCGATGTAGGACTTTGAGAGCTAAGACTGAGCAAGTCCCAAGTAAACTGGGAGGAGTTGGTCACCCTAGAAATATCTAAACAAACTTAGACCTTCAAGAAAGCCTAGTTCACATGAGAGAAGCTGAAAACAGAGAGACAACCTGAGACACTCTCAGCCAAGCTTCGTGGGACCAGCCTGGAAAGTGCTTCACAAGAGACATGTTCTGGCTCCTTGTAATCCATCCCCGGTGCAAGAAAAGATGGTGATGGTGCCAGCCCAGAATGCCTCTTTATATCATTAGGGATGGGTTTAATGATGAAATTAAGCCCAGTGTTCACATCTTAGTGGAAGCACTAAATCATATGCCACTATCTACTCTCTATAAAATTAAACAAACAGGCTCATTCTTTAGGAAACTAAGATTTTCCTAGAAGTTCTGCCATCGTTCTGTTTCCTCCTTTACGATGACATATACAATTTCTCCTTTGGGAAGTTGTACATGGTTTTAAAGTGAGTCAGAGAAAACACACAGTCTGTTGACCTCATGATGATTATCAAGGGGTCATTGGATCCTTAAATAGGATCTGAGTAAGGGTTTCCAACAACCACATTTTACATGGGCTCACTTAATACTCACAAGAAACTCTTGAAATCGGGACTGCTGGCACCACTTTGATAGATGTGGAAAGTGAGGGATGGATGAAGAACTTCCCCACAGCCAGGCAGCCATCAAGTGAAGTTTAGAATCTGGGCTTAGAATCTAAGTCTCCTCACCACTGGCTAGGTCTATGAACCACAAGACTTATTCCAATGCTGTTCAGTCATATTATCTTCAAACATAAGTGCAATTATGGGAGCTTTGCTTAGACAAGCACAACAGAGTAATCTCTTTGAACACTTTTTGCGCCTGTGACCCTCTCTGAAGACCTACAACCCACATATTCAAGAGCATGAAAGAGCCATTCTAAGACATGTCTAAGGTTTTTTCCATTCATTTATGGTCTGAATTATAACGTCACATCATAGAAGGTGTTTGGGAATGAAGTGTGTCCACCTCAAAAAGTGTATGTTGAAGTCTTAACCCCAGGTACTTGTGAATGTGACCTGAATTGGAAACAGAGTCTTTGCAGATGTAATCAAGTGAAAATGAGATCATATTGGATCAGAGTGGTCCCTCCAATAAGTGGTGTCCTTATAAGAGGAGAGGAAACACCGAGATACAGAGAGACAATAAAGAGGGCTTTTTGACAGTGGAGGCAGCAATTAGAGCTATTTGACTGCAAGCCGGGGAATTCCAAGGATCGCCAGCAACCACTAGAAGCTAGGAAGGCAAAACAGAAAAAGAAAAAGGCAAAAATTGGGAGAGACAACTTCTGTTATGCAATCACGCTCTCACATACAATTTATAGAATACAAATCCTTAACCCAGAAGTTATGATCTGCTTCCAGGGTCTAGCAAGTGCCCTATCCTCAAATTCTTTTTTTTTTTTTAAAGATTGGCACCTGGGCTAACAACTGTTGCCAATCTCTTTTTTTTCCTGCTTTATCTCCCCAAACCCCCGCTGTACACAGTTGTATATCCTAGTTGCAGGTCATTCTAGTTGTGGGATGTGGGACGCCGCCTCAACGTGGCCTGACGAGCAGTGCCATGTCCGCGCCCAGGATCCGAACCCTGGGCCCCCACAGCGGAGCACACGAACTTAACCACTTGGCCACGGAGCCAGCCTCCTCAAATTCTTCAAAGGAAAAAAAATCTGTGCCTTAAGTCAGGAAAAAATAAAGAATGAAAATGGTGGAAAATGTAAGTCAAAATAAAAAAAGTTTGTATTCCTTGTAAGTAAATGCCTTCAAAGTTTGCCAAAGTCATAGCTTTTTGGTTTGGAACATCCATAAGTTTGACTAATAAAAGGAACAAACTCTTAAAATATTTTGTCTCTTGGGTGTCTTATTTGCTTATGGGGATTTCCTTCTATTTTTAATATGAGTACTGTCCTATTTAATGATTGTGTTTATTCACTTGTGACTTTGAATTAGGTTTTACTCATATTTATTTCCCTTTTTACCAGTTCCAGAAATATTAGTGCTGCCCATGTAGAAGAATACAATAAAAATGAGACTGAGGGAAAAAAGCAACCCAGGATTCACATAATCACGAGCATACGTTTCTCAGTACTTAATCACGCTCTGACCTGCCTTGTCTCAACTCAAGAAGACACATTGTGTGGAAAGCAGTAAAATTTTATATTGTGAGGAAATGAAGGCTTACAACAAAAGTACACTTATTCTCTGCATAATCTATTATTAATATTAGAACGTATTGGATATTATCCTTAGATTATGGCATTCAACTAATTTTCAATGGGTTTTATAATCACTCCTTTCCATGTCCAGAAGTTATATCATCAGAGATAATACAGTCGAGTGATTTCTACAAGAGAGATTCTTCCCCATGGTTTTTGTATGTTTTTAGGTCTTCTTAAACTTCCATTAAAATTGATAAATTTACAAAGTGAGTTCTGTATCAACAAGTTATTTTCGAAATCAGATTTGAATAGACCTGATTTAGAAATATTGAAAGAAAGTTTAGACAGAATTTTATGATTCTTTTGTTAGTCAATCTTACTCAAATTCCAGGAGAACACTAACAACATTATATTTCAAGTTTATAGTTGTTTTTCTCTTTCTTTTGCATAGCTAATGTCTAGAAAGCTTCTAAAAAAGTCAGTTATTGAGACTAAACACCAGAAGGCAAACACTTAGACAGGAAGAGTATTATATTCAAATACCTCCAACTGCTCGTTCCTACAGGATGCACAGAATTCACTAGAGATCTCTAGGATGCAGAACCAGCCATTAAAAGGAATTGCAATACTGTTTCAATAGTATTTGAAAGTTTTCCTTCGTCCTGGTTGGGATTCTCATCAAAAGAGCCCAAACACAGAACACATGTTAGAGTGAAAGAAATATCCACTGCTGGGGGAAACCACAGCTCTTGAAAGATGCGTGTACGTTTTCTTTACAAACGCACTATTCTGATTCCAACGGTAGATCGTAAGTCTAAAGTAACATAACTAAAATATTAATATTTTTTCCATCACGCCTGAATAAGGCTTGTCTGAATAGCCTTTTATCTAGAGGAGAGATGGTGCTGTGGCTCTTGGGATTTGATTTGCTCCAGAAGCCACCTTGGCAAAGTTTATACTACCCACACATGTTCCTATTGACTTACGACCATCTAGGAAGGAAAAATAAACCATCTAGGAAGGAAAAACAATCCTCTGCTTCTGAACTTGGATGCTGCACTTCATGATTTGGTAAGAAAAATATCGAAGGGGAAAAATTGCCAAGTGGATAAATTAACTCTTTTGGTCATAAAACAAGCCTCTTATCCATATGAGATTGTATCAAACAAAGTGTGAGAGGAAATATTTTGTTAGTACAGAGGCACATTGGGTAAGTCACAGGGGTGCACTGATGCTCTGAAGATGAATGAGCATACCACAGAATTCCAGTTTTAGCTTTTCTGGTTGGCTAGAACCTGGATTATTAATACTAAATGATCATTCTTAAAATTCAAACATGCATTCTAGGTTTTAATCTGTAGAATTATGACATCACCATGATTGACACAGGTCTTATAGGTTCACACAACTGGGTGATAAAATTACTGAGGGATTTAAAATAAATAGTAATTTTAAGCAAGTATCTTAGGATGTTCAATGAACTGAATGTTTGTGGCCCCCTCAAATTTCTTATGTTCAATCTTAACTCCCCATGCAGTGGTATGTGTGGGTGGGGCCTTTGGGAGATGATTAGGTCAGCAGGGTGGAGCCCTCATGAATGGGATTAGTGCCCTTATGAAAGAGACCCCAAAAAGCTCCCTCACTCCTCTACCATGTGAGGACACAGGGAGAAGATGGCTGTCTATGAACCAGGAAGCAGGTTCTCACGAGACTCCAAATCTGCCAGTTCTTGGACTTCCAGCCTCCAGAACTGTGAGAAATAGATTTCTGTTGTTTATAAGCCATCTAGTCCATAGCATTTCATTATAGCAGACCAAAAGGCTAAAACAGAGCAATTGGACAATTTTGTATCTATATTAGTACCTGGTCTTTTGAGCCCCCATGCCATATTTCTGAGATATTTGCATCCCATGCCTAACACTGTTGTCAGATCCCCAGAGTTCTTCGTCTTTAGTAGTATGGCATCACCATGATTGACATCTCACATAGATTCAAACAATTGGGTAATGAAGAGAGTGAGTGGTTTTGACTAATTATATTTTGAACAAGTAACTTAGGGTGATGGGACAAGTTCACATCCATGTTGGTATCTGGTCTTTTGAGTACCTATGGCATACTTTTGCTTCCAGTGTGATATTTACACCTCCCCCGCCCCCCCATCTCACACTGGGTCAGGACACTGGGGTTCCACAGCAGAGAGATGGAATTTTTACGGTGATGAATCAAGCTTTAAGTTACCACCATCAATCCACTTTATTCAACCCTATATCCAGCCCACACACATCTGACAGCTGTCGTCAAGCAAAGCTCCATAATTCTTGACCTTACCCAAAGGGAAGAATGAGAATTTCTATAGAGAAACTGGTTTAACTGCTTTAAAGCCATCGTTAAGTTTGGAGAATGGGATTCTTTGTGTTGGATGAATGGAGGATTAAGGGAGGGCATGAACAGATGATGAGGGAGCTCTGCTTACAGCAAAAACACTTCCAAGCAGTGGAGACACCACACGGACGGAGCAAGCCACTCGTCTTTAATCATGTCTTCTTTGAACTCAATTGTTTTGATCACTGACTAGTCGTCGTCGTCGCAGTAGCTGAGACCCTGCAGAGATGCACAGCAGATTAGTGGTTGACAGGGACTGGGGGGAGGAGGGGTGGGGAGGACCACGTAATGGGTATGGCGTTTTGAGGTGATGAAAATATTCTGAAATTAAACATTGGTGATGGCTCAACTCTGTGAGTATACCAAAAACCAGTAAATTATATACATTAAAAGGGGGAATTTCATGGTGTGTAAATTATACGTTTTTAAAAAAATACAAACTTTAACCATTTAAATCTGTTATTGCCAATGTATTAAATTGCTAAAAATACATGAAGGTGAAAATGATTTATTTAAATTCTAGATGGCAAGAATCTTAAGTTTTTTTAATTTAAATTTAATTGATTGGTGAACATTCTCTCCTTTAAAAAATGCTGAGCTCCAAGGAAGTTTTGTGGGGTTATCTTTTAAGATAGTCACATTTGGAAGGAGCCTGGGAAATTCTCCAAAGATCTTTATTTTGGTATTAAATCTTCCCCTAAAAAGAGAAGCCAAACAGAAATTTGAAGTTGGCAGGTCTTGAGTCAGTTTCTAAGAGCCAGAATATACTCCCATAATAGAACAAATCTATACATGTGTTTTGAAAAACGGCATCAGTTGTCATCAGGCTGACAATATTTCAGAGGCAAGCACTATAAATTTCACTGTGGGATAAACTCCATAAGTCTGAAAGAAATAAAATCCTGCAGGTTCTGTTTTTTAGAACTGCTGTATGTTGAATTACGCATAATGCTCATAAAACTTTAAACTTCACTGAAATTTATTAAGTCTTACTAATTTCAGTATAGGCTGAATGGAAATTAAGGTAGGTCATCTGTTAATCTCCCATAATATCCCAGCAAGAGTGCCGTGAGTTGGATTTTTTCACAAATTGAAGTTTGGGGCATGTTATACCTAGTTTCATCTAATGCCTTATGCCATCCTCTTAGCTAGCTTGTTAAAATTTTGGAGAGATTAGTAGTAGACAAATAATGATAACATGCACACTCTCTCTTTTTTTATGGTATCTTACTTAGCAAACAAGTTAGCATTTTGCAGCCACAACATGCTTATTCTTCTACTGGACAGTAGAGATGATGATGAGAACTACGTAAGTGGTCACTGCTCTTTAAAATCTCATATCGCTCTAAAATGGCAAAGAGGTGTTTCACCTACATAATCTCATCTAAGCCTCACTTTACAGATGGGAAAGTCAAGACTGATGGCAGTTAAATGCCTTCATCTAGGCCATTTTCAGCGACTCTTCACTCCTCTGTTCCATGAACCAGCTCTCTATAATGGTGGGTGATAAAGCTGATGAAATTAAATTTCTAAAGAGTAGGTACCACACCTTCCCCTTCCCTTCTTGTTCTCCCTCATAGCCAGAGCAGTGATTTTTTTTTCCGGGATGAGAGCTTGGCAAGTGTTGACTGCCACAGTGTCAGGACCTGGGAGCTAACGGCACAATCCTCATGGTGGGGAGTGATTGACTATTCCACGACAGAAACACAGCTCTGATGCTCTGGGTTGTCTATCAGAAGGCAGCTCTATTGGCGAGAACTCCATAAATGCAGTGGAAATAAGGTAACTTCTGTTGAATAGAGGAGGCTCTCGGCTACCATATTTGTAATGCAGCAAGTGCCACTTTTGTTACTGACTAGTTATCCCAAGGAACTCAAGGGTGAGTTTGGACATTTTAACTGTTTTTCCAAATTGTTCTTCTTCCTTTTGTTATTTTAAGGAGATGCAATCACCAACCTCCCTGAACCAGACCAAGCCTCACCACAAGAGCAATGCCTATGACGTTTGCCTTATTTTTAACACTAAGATCTCTCCAAGAGGAGCTTAGGCCTTATTACCATAACCTGCAGTGTATGTGGAAGCTTGTTTTCCAACTGAGCCTGTGCAAGAGAGTATCTACCTCTCCCTTTTGAATATTCATTCCCCATCCCAAATAAATGTCCCTGCTTCCCTTTGTTCGGGGACGCCTTGACTCTGGAAATGATTCCTATGGGCTCCTATTTGCCGCAAGTGTACTTGACTTTGTGAGACAACTACTTCTGTGGAAGGTCTGATTTAACTCGCCAGGAGGGAACCCACTTTGGTTTTGGTAACACTTTCAGCCGGTACATACTGATGAAGTGGTGCGGAAGAAGATGTGGATGCTGGGAATCCAGCCCTCGGAAGGCAGCCTGAACTTTGACAATGCCCAAACCAATAGAACTTTTCAGCCACATAAGGCCTAACAAGCCCATAACAAAAAGAGAATTATCCTCTTGATACAGTCATTAACGAAATGTAAATTGATGCTCCTAATGTCCAGGAGAGTCACCTCCAGTTAGGTAAGAGGTACCTGCCTGCAGCCTGTTCCTCGTGCTGTTGTTCTCTCAAACTATGCAAAGAACAGCCCCAAGGCAGGGATCAACCCCAAGGATCAGAAAACAGGTTTTCATTGGTCTGAGAAGGGCGGGATGAAAAGAGTTTTCAGCAGAGAGGAGCATGAAGGAGCATGTCTGCTGGGCAGATAATGGGTTAGCAGAGGGCAGGCATAACAGTTTGGTGCCCATTGTGCTCCAACCAACTCAATTAGTTATCATCTGTTGAGTGCTTCCTGCCCCAGACTTTACCCCTCCTCTCACACAGCTCTCCTCATCAGATCTTCCTCCCCCACATGACTCCCTCAAGTGACGGGTGCTCTCAGTCATCTTGTCTCCCAGGAGGACGACTGTCCTCAGTCTGGGTTTGGAGTTTCTCTCTGGATCTGATTTCCTTCAAGCATATTGTAGTGCAGGAGGATGCATTGTCTGAAATGTGTTCCAGTGCACTTCACTTTCAGTGAAACGTCAGATTATGAGTCTGCCTCTCCACAGACCATAATAGTTTGAGCAGAAAGCCAGTTTTATTCTTGCACATTCCCCAGTGGGCAGTCAAATACCTGACCCAGAGCAGGCTCCAGATAACAGCCTGTGTAATGATACTGAACAAGGAGAGAATTCTTGCACAGAGCACAGGCGTGGCTATTTGTTTCCATGGGGAAAGCTCTTGCTCACTCAGACACCCACAGGTCTACAATTATCAGACACGAAAGGTTTAAAGGCTTCCATCTTATGCACCAGTTGTTTTTCAGTCTAGGTGGCAAGTCTACATTTAATCTTCTGACTGTTACAACTCAAGTATCCTTTGACCTAACCCAGAGCTCATTTGCTCAGGTTTCTGGGCAAAAAAGAGAAGTTCATTAGCATCCTCCTAAAATAGTTCTAAGACCAATGGGAAAGGAAATATACCCCATGTTTAAAAAGACAAAAGTAACAAGGCAGCTGAAGTGAGACAGAGAGACAGCGTAAAGGAGAGAAAGAGTTACCTGGTCATCGGAGTGGGGTCACCTTCTTGATAGAAGATGCTATGATCAAAGCAATTGATCAAGGTCATGGACACAGTGCAGGGCTGGCAGGCGTAGTGAGGAAACTCTAGTAAGTGTTTGGGACGTTAGTGAACTCCCTGCAAGCATCATTGGAGTGGGAGGGGCTCAAAAGTATGGGGAAACTGGAGATCCTGCTGGATGGATGCTCTCAGCTACAAAAGGTAAGATATTGCTGAAGTCATGTTCATTACTGTAAATCGGTATACCCAGTATATTAAGAGTTCCAAGTCTAGCTTAAACCTAAGGGAGTTATTTTGAAAAGCACTTTTTTCTGTATAAAATGGCCTTTTTAAATGTATGGAAAGAATCACATTTTAAAAAAACCTCCCGTAGCTTGTCCTTTTGTCAATCAAATACTTTTTATGTGATGAGAAGTAAAGTCTCCAATTCAGCTTTTAAAATCACAATTTTCACAGGCTAAAGTTTTGTTAGGCAGCTAATTTTTTTAGAAAAGTCAGTAACAAGGCATTAGGGAGGATGCGGAAAAGTTAGAGCCATCGAACGTTGCTGGTGGACATAAAATGTTTAAGCCATTTTGGAAAATAGTCTGGGAGTTTCTCCACAGTTCAACATAGAGTTACCACATGACCTGGCCATTTCTCTCCTAGGTACAGACCCAAGGAAAACGAAGGGCCACACAAAACGTGCACACGAACACGTGGAGCAGCCTTGTTCGAAAGAGGCGAGAGAACACAACGGTTCATCAGTGAGGGGATCAGTAAACAAACGTGGTGTATCCGTACAATGAGACATTATTCAACTATGAAAATGAAGTACTGATACGTGCTACAATATGACTTAACTTTGAAAACACCATGCTAAGTAAAAGAATCCAGACAGAAAAGACCACATAGTCCACAATCCAATTTAATGAAATGTCCACAAGAAGCAAATACATCAAGAAAGTAGATTAGTGGTTGCCATTGGTTGAGAGGAGGAGGAATGGAGAGTGACTGCAAATGGCATAGTGTTTCTCTGAGGGGTGTTAAAAATATTCTGAATTTAGATAGTGGTGATAGATGCAAAACTGTGAATATACCGAAGGCCAGCGAATTGTACACTTTAAAAGTGCAAGTTTCATGGTAGTGAGTTACATCTCAATAAAGTTGTTATTAAAATAAATTATGAGCCACAGCATAGTTCTTTGAGAAAAAAATTAACTGAACTTAAAATGGCTTCAAATGTGGTAACTAAAATATACTACTTAAGCCATTAATTTCCTAATGAAATAATGTAAAACTACACTTTTTTTCCTAAATCTGAAGCATAATCTCTAATGTTGCAATTCAGTTTTTCCTCATTGTTCTGGCACACACAGACCTTGGTGGAGGATAAAGCTGCCTGGAATGATCAATTAATCAAACTGACAGGGATTTTGAAGAAAACTTTATATTTATATTTGTATGTCCCTTAGTGGACGGCTAATGTGATTTGGACATCACCCTATTTACCCTTCAAGGTTCCTTATAATTATAGAAGCCAAAAAAAGGAAAAATGATTGATAAATGAATATCAGTAATTAACGAAAGGAGAAACTACAAGGTCAAAGACAGGTAGCATTGGTCTTCATTACGTGGGTAGCCAATAAGCCTTCATATAATCAGAGGGCCATAAAGAGACCTTGAATAGTCAAATGGTACAATCAAGAAAAATCCTCAGACAGGTTTCAAAAGGTGAGTCTGCGGCCTGTCCCACTTCGTCACATGTTATGCAAAATGCACGAATGTCTGTTCTTTTTGAAACGAGACCCTTTAGAGTTGAACTGTTACCACGTCTAAAGCAGTGGGTAGAAATTTAAAAGTGGGCAGCCAAAGTAAACGGCAGCACAAGGAAATTACCCAGTTCACCTGGGATATTCTGTAGAAAAACTGACCTGGAGGTTTCATTGGGACTCTGATGAAAAGAAATGGGGGAAATGCGCCCATTATGCAATTTTATGCACATAATGATCAGATTTCATTTGCGGTTCTGTTTTGGATTCTGAGAAACCAACTGTAAAGGGCTTTTGGGGGGCCGCTTGGGGGAATTTGAATATGTTCCAGATAATAGAAGGGGTAAATGGAATTTACTGAAATGGATACATGGGCAATGGGATCCCCTTTTGGTAAAAAGATATTTATACATAATGAAATGATCTGGAAAGATATATATTAAGGTGTTACTAGTGGTAATCACCGGGTGATAGGAATATGTTTTATTTCTATATTTTCACTTTCTGTAGTTTTCAATTTTCCATAATGCACATATATTGCTTCTGTAACATTAAAAGATTACTTAATTAAAAAAAAAAAAACTGACCAGCATTAGATCAGAGAATCCCACACTGACATCAGGTGCCACGGGCTTCTCATAGGTAACAGTTGGGGAGCAGGATATATTTGTGGGTCCGCTTCACATTCTCCAAAAAAATGCACTTTCCCCTAAAAAATGTGCTTTCCTGGTCTAGGAACTCAGATTCTATTTCAATAATTCCCCCTGAATTTAATTCTAGCATCTCTTTTAAAATACTGTATTTCCACTTGCTGTATATTACCACTGTGTTAAGACATTTTAGAATGAGTGAAAAGCAATTCTCTGCAGTTCAGTTATTCAATGGCTAAGTCACAGCTTGATTGAAGGGTCATAAGAAGACCCTTCCTGGGTTAAAAATGTCCTAGATATCAAGGCTAGCCTGGTGGCGCAGCAGTTAAGTTTGCATGTTCCACTTCGGCGGCCCGGGGTTCCCCGGTTCGGATCCCGGGTGTGAACATGGCACCACTTGGCAAGCCATGCTGTGGCAGTTGTCCTACATATAAAGTAGAGGAAGGTGGGCATGGATGATAGCTCAGGGCCAGTCTTCCTCAGCAAAAAGAGGAGGGTTGGTGGCAGATGTTAGCTCAGAGCTAATCTTCCTCAAAAAAAACAAATGTCCTAGATATCATGCTTGGTACTTAGTTCTAGGCATAGAAGCAGAATGATGCTATAAAATTCCAGCCCCATTGGGTCTGTCAGGGGAGGTAGTGAGTCTTTATAATTATTCTTATAATTATTATATAATTTATAATTATCATTATAACACCAGTTATTGTAACCACCAACAAAATGTTTAAGGGCCAATCATTCTAACAAAAACATTACAACATCTAATCCTAACAACCAGATAATGTAGGTATTATAATTATTTCCATTTCATGCACAAGGAAAAGTAGGTGCAAAGAGTTTAAGTAATTCACTCACAGACTCATATTCAGTAATTTATGGTACTAGTATTTGAACCCAGGGAGTCTGATCTCTATGTGCATATTATCTTTATTTATTTTTATATTTTTGTCATGTGTTTGTTTTGAAAATTTGGAAGCCTAAACTTTTCTTTCTGTTTCAACACCACCACCTTATTTCTGATAGTCTCAGCAGGAATATCCGCCTCCTTGAACAACCCACCCACATCCTACCCACAACAAAAACAACTAACGTGGGTGAAGTTGAGCTGTATCTTCAAAACCTGGTACAAGGACAATGCTAAACTCAAATCCAGGTGGGACGCTTGAAAATGGCATTGGCTCTCCAGAGCTGTTGAGAAAGGCAGGAACAGAACATTCAGTGACAGACAGATAGCAGGGGTATCTGAGCAGGGAAACAGGACATAGAGTGATGGGTAGAAAAGTGTGAAGGATTCCTGAGATCTCAGGGTGCCACTGCAGCAATCTTTGATACTTTCTCCAAACCTTAGCCTTGGTCGTGGAGAGAGCTGTAAGGATACTTCGCTGTCTTCATTGAAATCCACAAAGTCCACATCCGTCTATCAGATCAGAGCCCCACCCAATCCTCCCTCCTTGTGTCCTCCATCTTTTTCTTAACTTTTTCTCTTGCTCCGAAGGCAATGCACAGTCTCCAGCTCCTTCTTCCTTGTAGCCTTGTTCTGCATCCCAGGAGCATCTTCAACAATCATAAAGTGGCAATAGTATAGATGTTCTAGTGGGTCTGTGTGCCATGGTCACTCAACTGCTTAGTTCTTCAACCAGGCATTTCCACCTTTTTTAAACATTAAATTATCTTTCAATAACTCACATATTCAACAACTATTTAGGCCCTAAGCTTAGCTCTTAGAATACAAATGTGGTCAGAATACAAATGATACAAATATCATACAATATTTATGAAATATTAACCTGTCTTTTAGATTCTCATATTATTCCTACTCACCATGTTCTTCCACAACCCATTAATCAGACATTCCATCTTCATTCCTTCAAGGAAAGGATGTATAGTTTAACTCATACATCACCACTACCTGCTAGAGAGTGAGGAGAGCTGATACTGTGGACCCTGCAAACAAGTCAAGGGTATCTACCTGTGCCCTTCTATGGTTCAATCTTGGCCAAGGGTATGGGAGTGGCCGAAACTCCAAATGGATTTATGGCATCAGAAAAAATCAAAGAGCCAATGAGGTCAAAATCACTGTTGCTATATGTGAAAAGTTTCAAGAAGTGTGTCCATAGAACAGCTTGACTCCAGAACAGCCAAATAATCCCTGTGTCCCTGTGTCCCTGTAGATGGCATAAAATCCACTATGAGAAAAACATAAAGAAGTATTATGGTTGAGGATGAAGGTCAACTGAGATGGACCTCTATGGACCAATCCTTGGAACCAGATGGAAATAAGAAAAGCTCAGTGGATGTCAGCACTAAATAGATTATAACAAAAAGACCAGACACTTCTATGCCCTACCACTGCTCCTGATATTCTGATACAAACAGAGACAGCACCTGGGAAAAAGGAGAAGTTCCGATTTGTATGTGCATTCATAAAATTAAGACAGTTTCTGTTTTCCGTGAAATCAGGATCTTCTACACGAGAACAAGACTCACAATCCACTGTAAAAATCTCTATAATTTACTCCTGCCCAATCCACAAGGACATCTGGGAGACTCACTTTGTTTGAATGCATCCAAGAAGACCCCTCAATGGAAGCTGCTGTGATGTACAAAGGACCAGCATGGGCTGCATGACATGAGCTGCTCCCCAGTGAAGAGTAAATGCCTCAGGGCATTGAAAATAGGACAGGGATCCAGGAATGAAGATGGAAAGGAAGACTGTGGGAACTGGCATCTCCTGCTAAGAGGTATGAATATAACTTTGTACAATGGAGATACATTGAAGTTTTTTGTGAAGATATGATCAAATCTTTATGACAAATCTGAAAATTAAGACCTTGTTTCCCTATTCCATCTCCTCTGCCCTACTAGCCTCTACCATACCAAAAGAACCCTCTTCAGACCCAGTCCTGATAGCACCACACATCTCTTCCCAACCTCTAGTTACCATATGTGCCATCCATCTCTCAATACCTGCCGTTGTATCAATTTGCATTGCATCAATCCCATTGCCATGTCCTCTTCTAAGAATTGCACACACACATCTCAGGGTTGCCACCTCAGATTTACCTTGGTCCACAGGCACTTCAAAAGCACAGTAATACACAGATTCTCTCATTTTCATATAAACTCATGCTTTTGAAGCCAATAGTTGAAGCTTGGATATCTTACAAGCCCCTTTGAATGGATTCCACCATTTTGTCCATTGTCCATTAATTATTGTTACCTTCACCTCTACAGCATGTCTGTGGAGTGGTGAACAACCACTTCCCTAGGAACAAAATAGTTTTCTGTCCTCAGAGAGGTAGCCAGGAAACTATCTCAGACATAGAACACCACCTCTCTTTGAGTTCCAGCTTATGCTATATATTCTCCAACTCTCAAGGGTGTGTTTGTTTGTGAACATATTTAGACATTCATAGTCTATGTGTTTGTAATGTCCATTTGGTTGCCTTTTGCTTTACTCATTAAATTTTTCTTTCTTTTGTGAACTCCACAGTATCCTCCATGAAAATGGGTATTTGTTGACTGAGCATCGTTTATGAGATGTGACCCATGTGCTTAGTTAATTCTACAAGAAAGGCATTATATCCTATGGATTAAAAAATAATAAATCAGGGCTGGCCCATTTGGTTGAGTGGTTAAATTTCCCCACGCTCTGCTTCAGTGGCCCAGGTTTGTGGGTTCGGATCCCAGGCATAGACCTATTCCACTCACCAGCCATGTTGTGGAGGCGTCCCACATACAAAGTAGAGGAGGATTGGCACAGATGTTAGCTCAGAGCTAATCCTCCTCAAGCAAAAAAACAAAAAGAGAGAGGAAGGTTGACAATGGATGTTAGCTCAGGGCAAATCATCTTTCTCACCAAAAACAATAATAAATCAATTTCCATTGGCCTTTATTTTCCTACCTCATTATCACCAATCATTGACTTGATTGCACAGTTACAATAGAGATAAAAATCATTCTTTTTTTGTTTTAAATATGACATGGGTGGCACAAACGTGATAAAAAAACATGAGTCTTTGAAGTTTCTATGTATTTTACTGCTTTCCTTAAATATTCTTCCCTTCCCCCAATAAAATGTGAAAGTTAGAACTATTTCTTCAACGAGGGTGCCATATAGGAAAATGTTACTATTTTAATAATTACATTGCTTTTCTCGGGCATATCTCTGAGGCAGGAATTCTCAATCAGGGGTAATTTTGCCCCCGAGGAGACATTCATCAGTGTCTAGAGACATTTTTGGTTGCTCCAACTGGGGATGTGCTACTGACATCTAGTGAGTGGAATCCAGAGACACTACTAAACATCCTACAATGCACAGGACAGCCCTCACCACAAAGGGTTATCCAGCCCCAAATGACAATAGTGCTGAACTGAGAAACCCTGCTCCAAAGATGAAATCTATTAAATAAGATAGAACTTCATTTGCATAGAGAGTAAAAATAGCATCAAGAACCTCATGTAATGTCCATATGCTACTATTTAATCTAGAATGAATGAGTTTAGACTTTATTAAAACATCTGGAAAAGACCCTTGGGGACTGGCCAAAGTATCAAGAAAAGAATCTGTCTTTTCTAAAACTAAGGCAAATAGGTGCCATAATATAATTGATCATTTCTTCCATGATTTGTAGTCATAGAAGGGGAAAAAAACACTCTATAAGAAGGCTAAATTCTCAGAATCTGTGATAATCTAAAAATCTGGAAACAATGAGATTTTAAGACCTATTACTGACGTCAGTAAAGGGAAATTGAGGAAGAACAAGCTGAGGAAAATTACATAGAAATGCCCAGAGTCAGGCCAATGCCCCTAATGATAATGCTTGCCTGAGGTTCTTGGTACAGATAAAAAGTAGGGGTGCCCATCTCCAGAACACTGCTTTGAAATCTCCAAGGCAGGGGACTGGAGCGGTGGATAGCTAGTAAGCACCAGGTGCTTTCCATTTTCAGAGGCAGCTGGTAAACCTTCCCTAGTGGAAGGAAGGCAGATTCCCTGATCCAAGTGTGACCCTCCAAATGGGAGTGAATGGGAATCCTTAGCAATGACATCAGGCAACTTGCTAAGCCCATCCTGAAATCCTTAAATATTCACCGTTAATCAGCCCCTGCTGGACATTTGTCCACAGCCTGTCATCCTAGGAATCACGCCAGTTTAGAAGTGCTAATTGACAAGGATGCATATAATAGAGAAATGCATCAAATAAGCCTCAACACCAAACCATCTTCCAACTCACAAAATGACAAATGGTACCACATGACAGATTCAGAGATCCTTGACTATAAAGTTCAAATATGTATTCTTTTAAGGGTATATTCATTCATTCTTTGACAAGTACTTCTCAGTATAATCTTGTTAATCCTCCCCAAAACTTGATGTCTCCCTAATTGAATTCTAATGAATCCCCACAATAGAGTATATAAACATATGTTGACCTTTAAAATAAGAAAGGGCAATTAGAGTAATCACCATAATTAAATGACTGCATATGGTTATGGTGTACTTTTTTCTTCTAGACTACCTAATCTCCATCTATTTTTTTTAAGTATTCATTACTTTTTTAAGGCCCAAGGATATTTTGTCCCACCTGTACTTGGATATAACAGTGATTTCCCACCTGTATTTTATAATAATATGTGCTTTAGGGAAAATTCATAAATACCAAATGTCAAGTAAACCCACAGCCTGTTAATACTTTGAAACATATGTCAAAAAAAATAAAATTCAAACTAGATTTGAGGTGACAATGAGGCAGGAAATGCAAGTGAAAAGAACCTCACGTGTTTATGGAATCATATGATACCAAGATGAAAGGGCTTCAGTGGACCTTAATTCCATCTCCCCCTTGTCTGACTGAGCCCCAATACCATGGAATCAAGGCTTGCAGAGTCCCTTAGCCTCTTGTAAAAAACGCATCCCTCTCACGAGATCAGGCTTAACCATCTGGAATCTGACAAATCACCCTGCTGCTCTATCAACACAACTCCTCAACAGGGTCACACCTCCCAGTCTGAAGAGTTTGTGATCGGACACACAGTCATCTCCAGCTAATCTGCAAAAATTCCAAGGCATTCAGTGTCTGTGCAGATGCTCCATCTGACAAATGAACTTCATATATTCCTTTTCCTCCTTGACTCCAATACCTGAATCCCCCTCTGTCTCAGCACCACCATGATTGCATGAAACAGCATCACCTTCGAGATCTTAAATGTCCCTCTCTTAGGCTCTGGTCAATACTCCAGACTCCTCTCATCTCCTACTATCTCCCTTCCAGTACACTTAGTATAAGAGCGTGATCTTTCTCTTAGAGTTTCTCATTTACTTCATCTAGGGGTGGGCCAGGAACACCTCTTATTGTCCCCAGCCTATCAGCCTTTTGAAGGGTTTTCTTCCAAACCCTTGGCTGAGCATCTGAACAACTCTCTTACCAGCAGACTGAATTCACAATTCTCCTCTCTCTTTCACCTGTGCAAAACCCCAGCCCTGCATCACATTGGATTGAGCATTCTCTGTACCCACATCAGGGTGGCTGAAGAAGAAAATCTGACGTCACACAGACCGGGATACAACAAGAAAAGAAAGTCTGCCTACTTTAGCTGCCCTTCAGCATGACTGTCATTCTCTGTCTGGGCTGCCTCCTCTCTCATGCTCTTCAATTACCCTTCCACCCACTAAACAAGTCCTTCAAACCCCATATGATAGCCCTACTAGCCTCTCCCTAGGATGGTTTTCATTTCAGGGCTTCTCACACTGTAAAGCGTATTTGAATCACAATGGGCATTTGTTAAAATGTAGATTAATGTAGATTACCTGTCACAGTCCAAGGGTAAAGCCAAAGAGTGAACATTTCTAACAAACTCTCCAAAACGATGACATGATGCTCATCTATTTTCCTTGAATTTCTGCCCTCTGCCTTCTTCAGGAATTTCTCATCCATTTATCTAACTACCTGTGGTGTTTCCTACACTCAGATCAATTGATTTTTTCACTTTGTACTCTCTTCTGGAGTATAATATCATTCACAGTCTTTGTTTCATTATCAGCTATGTGCCAAAAACTGGTTCATCTGTATCTAGAGCTTAGAAATCCTTCCTTTAGTTTCACGCTCATTCCTTCACCTACATGCTTGATATATCTTCATGGATGGCCACAGACACAAGGTCAGCATGTCTGAAATTAACTCAGCATCTCTCTCTCTAAATTGACATTCTACCTTTATTCCTTCTTTCTATGTATTACACCAAACACTCAAGCTGGAAACCCGAGCATCATCTATACCTTCCATTTTCCTTAACCCTCTCCCCTCACATCAACGTCCTCCCCCAATCAATTACCATATTCTGAGGATTATAATTTCTAAAATTTCCTAAAACTCTCACCACTCCTCACTAGTTCACTTCTCTAGTCTAAGTCCTTACCTTCCCTTGAATATCCCATTACACAGTCGTCTATGGGGGTCTCTGCCCACAAGATAATGACATCAAACCTATGGTCCATTCAGTCGCCATGCCCAAATATGAGTATGATTATTTAACTCCGTTAAGCTCTTCGGTATTTTCCCCTCACTTGGATGATACAATCAAAATAATTAACCCACTAGTTGAAGCTGTGCTGGCCTTATTCCTCCATATTCTGTGCTTCTTACTTTGTGCTCTGGCATCTTTCTACTTCAAGTGTGGTCCATGGAAAAGGAAGACCAGCATCAGCTGGGAGCTTGTTAGAACTGTAGAATCAAAAAGAGCCCACCCAGACCTAGAGAATCAGGATCCGCATTGAAGGGAATCCCCAGGAGACGAAAGCACGGAGATGTTTCAGAAGTTGTGTTCTAATACTGTATTTCCAAACCTAGATTCCATGGCAGCCTCTTCCAGGAGATACTAATTAATTAATTGAGCAGTCAATCCACTTTATTTATTTTTAGAAAAAAAAAATCTGTTTCTACCTTAGCTCTTAAGTTTAGCAGTCAATAATAGTATTTACATCTGCTTCCATTTTGCCTTTCATGAATTTTTGTGTTGACACTTTGTTCTCTGAGAGAGGGAGTTCACTATTTAACTTTGCTTTGTTTCCCAAAAAAAACAGCCCCTTAATTGATCAGTACTTGTGATGCGGGGTCGGTGAGCCGAGGAGTCGAAAGAAAGATTTCTTAGACTCTCAAGATCTGGCAGTAGTGCTCTTTTATTTAGAGAATAGTGTGGAATAGCATGGGGACAGGACCCATGGGCAGTCAGAGCTTCTGCTGCCCCCAGTTGAGGGTTAGAGCTAAATTTAAGGCATAGGTATATGATTCATCTCTTTACAAGACAAAGGAAAGAACATGAAAAAAAAGTTAAAATGGTATCAGTGCAGGTGGGGTCTGGTCATTGAGTGATCCCATAACTTTTAGACAAGAATCAAATCAGATTAAGTAAAGGTTAGAAAGGTTAGACGCCACCACCCTAAACCAGTTACATGAGATTGCCAGACAGCAATCAACTTAAGTTTTTGCCTTCCCCATTAAGAGCTTCTAGGGACAAGGTCATCTCTCCTCTTCTTCCTGGTACAGAGAGGGAGGCACCTTTTACAGATAGAGATTTACCTTACAAATGTAAATGTGTCCCAACAAGGGCAAGTCCCATTCCCCAGAGCCTCCTTCCCTGTCCCAGTTTATCGAAAGCAATCAGCCCAAAACAATCCTGATGCCAAAGAGACATATCCTGGGGTGGCCAATTTCAGGTCCCTACAAGGTCATCCCCCCTTCCTTCACAAACGCAAATGTCTCAAAAGGGCAAGCAAAATTCTACTCCTCGGAGCCTGCTTCTCATCTGCAGTTTTAAAAGTAACCAGCCTAAAAATCCTCATCACTTGTACTTTATCTTTAAAAGTTCTCTCCTCTCTCTCTCTAATTATATTTTCTTTTCTTTTAAAAAAGTTGAGCATAATCTTTAACCTATTTATTTTTATTAATACTGAAGTTATGAAATTCCTTGAGTTTTTTGGTTTATCTCATAGTTTTAAATGCATGATATTTCACATACTTTTTTTGCTGCGTAAGATTTGTCCCAAGCTGACATCTGTTGTCAATATTCCTCCTTTTTCCTTTTTTTTCTTTAGTGTGAGCCACCTCCACAGTATGGCCACTGACACACAAGTGGTGTAGGTCTGCACCTGGGAACCGAACCTGGGCTGTCAAAGCAGAGCACACTGAACATAACCACTAGGGGACTGGAGCAGGCCTTATTTTATATTTTTATCCAGATAGTTTAGAATTAAATTTCCCAGCATAAGCCTCATCTAGAAGTTTGACAATAAATTCATAAGGCCCACTTGTCTTCTATATTTATAGATCTCTTATGCTTTGTTAAAGAAATAAGTTCAAATATTTATAACTATCTTTGTTAATGTAGGGACCTGAAATTGGCCACCCCAAGATATGTCTCTTTGGCATCAGGATTATTTGAGGCTGATTGCTTTTGATAAACTGGGACAGGGAGGGAGGCTCTGAGGAATGGAACTTTCCCTTTCTTAGGACACATTTACATTTGTAAGGTAAATCTCTATCTGTAAAGGTGCCTCCCTCTCTGCACCAGGAAGAAGAAAGGGGATGACCTTCTCTCTAGAAACTCTTAATCAATACCAAAGGCAAGGACTTAAATCTGCATTTTATTGTGCTTGTCTGGTAACCTCCTGTAACTGACTTCCCTCCCCCTCCCAACGTTGGCATTTCTTTAAGGATTAAGCATCTTTCCTTAGGCTGGGAACTGATTGCTGCACTCACCTGTGACCGCCCAGCTCCAGACAATCGACTTGCCTCCTGCTACGCCCTCTGAGACAGCAGACCACTACCTGCTGTGTCCATCAAGTGCCAACAGGGCAATCTTGTGACTATTGTGGGAGGGACATTTCAATCACATGTGAAACACCCTGTTTGGGGGTATATAACCACTCTGTGCACCCCACTTCTTTATGAGGGCCATGGTTCCTCATAAAGCTTTGTTTAATTTTCTCTTGCTATTCTGTCTCATGTGAATTTAATTCGTTCTCCGGCCAGACGAACCCACATTTGGAAAGTGGAAATGTCTTCCTCCCCTACATTAACTAATATATGCCCAAATTTTACAGTGACTTTTGGTATCTGTATTAATGAGAAATATTGTCTAGTATTTTTGGCGAGGTGAGTAATGTTCCGCTGAGGTTTGTGTTTTAGGGTTATACTAGCCACATAAAAGGAGTTGGATATGTTCTCTATTCTGTGACAAAAGTTTGTATAAGATTAGTAGTTCCATGTTAAGTATTTGGTAGAATTTACCACACAGTAGGATTATGGATTTGTCAATTTGTTCTTGTAATTATGCTTTTTTTTTTACCTATCTTGAACCTATGTCATTAGGTGCTTATAGATCTGTTACGTGTCGCTGACTGTCTATGCTTAATATGCATTTTTACATGATTTTAACTGTTATTAAAATTCTTATGGCAGTTTTATCTGGTTAGAAAAAAGAAAAGTATGATTAAAAAAACAAACACAAACAAAATGGAAACCAAAAAAATAAGAATTACGGAAAATTTAAAAATAATAAAAGATTTGCTCAGAGTCAAAAATAAAAGAATGGACTCTTGTTCTGTTAATCTTATTCCACTTCCTCTATTCTGTCCACAACTGTTTTCCTGTTCATTTTCCTGGGACATTGCAGGAGAAACTTCAGCCACGCTCATATAAACTAAGAGTCTGTGAATGTCTTCTGCAACCCGAGACCCCAAACCCAAATTTAGGTGTGTCCACGTTGCACCTTTTGCCTGCCTCCCTGGCCCGCCCCACCTGCTCCTCTCCGGAGCTCTGCTCTCCTCCCTCCCTTCATTTCTCCAATCACCCCTCCCTCCTCTCCTTCCTCCCTTCCATCTCAGAGGGAAACACACACTTCCAGACCTTGTCTCCTCCACCTGCACTTTCTGTCTCATAAATGCTTTTATTACATCTCCCAATTTCATCACTCACACACTCTTGTTAGTAATTTCACCTTTTTCCTCTGCTTCCTTTTCCCAGTACAATAATATACATAAGTTCTTTCCAACTTGAAAAAGAAAAAGAAAAGCTTTGCCTAGCTCATCTAATTTCAATATTATCCCTTTTCTTAAAAAGACTGTATCAAATATGTATTACACATGGCTTTGAGAGGAGATAAAAGAAGAAAACTGAAACTCTCCAACAAACTGCATAGGTTTCTCAAGGAAATCTCCTAAATTCTATTATTCTTTTACTATTACTATTAGTCTTTATAAACAAGTGCATTTCTATATCTATATTGTCAATGAGAATAATCCATAACCAATCATCTATAAATGAAAATTGGGCTGAGCTTCTTCTGAGCCAAGTGTGAGGACCATATAGCCCAGGGCCTTCCTTCCCCAAGGAAGGAAGGGCACTAAAGGAGTGGGGTGTACAGAGTGGTTATATACCTTCAAAGAACATGTTTTACATATGATTGAAATGTCCCTTTTACAATAGTCATGAGACTGCTCTGTCGGCACAGTGATTGATGGACACAGCAGGTAGATCTGCTGTCTCAGTGGACACAGCAGGTGGCAGGTCTGTTGTCTCGAGCTGTGTGGTCACAGGTGAGCACAGCAATCAGTTCCTAACCTAGGGAGAGATGCTTATCCTTAAGGAAATGCCAGTGTAGGGGAAGTTGCACCTTTATCTTAAGGCCATTTGTTCTTGTCTTTGGGACATAGCAAATGCTTAAAGCAGATATACAGTGCATGCTCAATAGCCACGTCAGGCCCTTTTGGAAAAGCAAGGTCAGGCCGAATTAGGTTTACACCAAATGGCTTCTTCATAGTCCCCAATATATCCTATTGCTTGCCATTTATTTGTCATTATCTATATCATATCTATAACCATAACTATATCTACATCTATCTATTGCTTTCTATTCTGGGAAGTCAAATCATTCTTATTAAATGTAATTCACCTTCAAATACAAAGCAGTAAGTATTAATAACGCCATCTGGCTTCCGTTTTGTCCTGAGCATATTTCTGCATTATATTAAATGTATCCGTTTCCACGTGTGCAACCACAAATATATACTGTAAGCTCCGTGAGGGTGGGCTCCACATCATATCCGTCTTTGAATCCCCACTACTCGCAGACAATGTTTTCCCATCAATACTCATAGAGCTGCACTGAAGTACGACTGCAGCCTGGTTTTATTTTCTCTTTAGTATTTAACATCGTGGGAAGGTAATGCAACTATATTGCATCAGAATATGTACTTGATCACAGTTGGTCCTGATGGTAGACCGGGAACCCAAATAGCACAATTCCACCGTGACTGTAACTCTAACGCATGGTTTCTCATCACAGCACTATTGACATTTGGGGCCAGATAATTCTCTGTGGTGGGGACTGTCCTGTGCACTGCAGCATGTTCAGCAGCATCCCCTGTCCCCACGAAGTAATGGTCAGTAGCACTCCCATCCCAGTATGATACCCAAAAATGTCCCCAGATATTGCAGTGTGTCCCCTCATGGGCAAAATAGTCCCCAGCTCAGAACCACTGATCTAGGTATTACAGTCAGAAAATGTCTTTATTTGTGATATCATATCATGGTGAGAAAATGTGATTTAGACATGGGGAAATGAACCATAAGCCGCATTGTGTGATTATACCAGACTTTCTGGTGAATGAAACCAAAACAAGAATTTAAAGACCCTACTCTGCGGGAGACCTCCAGAGAGCGTGGTCTGGTGCTTTGCAGCTTTATTTGAATGGATATGGTAGCTCTTAAAGAGCAATAAATACCCACCAGATTTCCTTCACTGCCGCGTTTTTTTACTGGGAGAATAGGAATACATAATATACCTTGATTTAAGAGTACATGTCGGCATTTTAGTAGGGCATTAAATCCTTCAAAGCTAGTATTTTTAAAGGCTTGCTGTTTCTCACATTAGCTTGGATGCAAGCCTACCTCCAGCATGAAGTGACTTGAACAATATGGTCCAATTAGAGTGACTTCAAATTTGTGCTTTTCCACCTACAGATAAATTGTGACCAGGAACAAATTTACCACCGACCCACCTAAGACATCGCTTTCTTTTTGACCAGGAAAAAAAAAAAAAGCCAATGAAGTTAAAACAAGTAGAAACACAATAGTTTTAGGTGACCGATCTGAAATATCTTCCATGACCTAAATTCGACCGTGGACAGCTGCTGTATACGTAAAGCAGTACACGCACTTCATTAACACCTGCAAGCCAACATTTTTTTTACACCGAAATAAGCTAGTTGTCTCTACTGTCTGTTAGAGCGCCATCAAGGAACACATTTGTTTCCAATTTAATCACGAATCTTTACTTTTGATAAACAGTTGCCCTCCTTTGGGAAGAAAATAACCAAAACTTCCCGATATACAATGTGTGCATGTGTGTGTGTGTTCTTGTCTTCCAATGAGCTGATGATCTGATTCTCTTGGACTCTTCCCCAAATATCATGGGTCTCTTAAGCTGTTCAATGCTCTCTCTGAACTTTCCCTGGTTTCTTCTCTGATGACCTTGTGCTCCATCCTAATGTTGCACTAAGAGCATCACAATTTCCATTACAGTTTCTGCTCTTGTCTTCTCTCCATCTGTCCATTAAGTATCTATGATTTTGTAGTGCTGCCTTTAGATGGACAGTAACCTCCCACCATGTGATACGCGACAGATGCTAAAATAGCAAATACCCTGGCATGTTTTCCACGCCCTTCCAAGTCTTGAGTTTGCCAGCCTTGCTCCACTATTTCCTGATGCTTGTTAGGTGAACTGGTAATAGCATAGACACAGAGGTAGTGGTTGAAACCAGATGGTCTGTATTTAATCACTCTTCTCCCCACAATGATGGAACTAACATCCTCCAAGGCCACATGTCTGACCCCTAGTAATTTTGGTTGGCTCTAAGACCAAGTTAGGTACACTCATGGGGTAAATATGGCCAAGTTGTATCTTCTACCAGGGATCTCAGATGAGTTGACCTGGCAATGGATTCCTCTGGGACTGAAAGGGAATCTCTCATCCAAAGGTTTCTGGGACCCTAACAGAGAGAGAAAGCCAAATGGAAAGCTACAACCATTGGCAGCCTTGGCAGGGACATGAATTCAAGAAACAGAGTCAGAAAAGTGAGGAAGGAATCCAGCATTGACAAGTCCATGGGGCTAGCTTCGATGAGGGTTGGCCGCTGAAATGCAGGATGCCCAGTTACACTGAAATTTCAGATACACCACAATTGATTTTTTTTTTAGTATTTTTTTAGTTCCATGCAATATTGGAACATGTCTATACTTAAAATAATTTTTTCATTGTTCATCTGAAATTCATATTTTAACTGGGCATCCCATTTTGCTGTTTTGTTTTCTTTTTAAATATTCAGGCAAGATACTGATAATGGAGTTTGTTGCCTGTGCCTGGCTCTGAAGAACCTGGAGGTCAGAGGTTTGTGTCCAGTTGGTGGTCTCAGGGATGAGTAAACAGGTAAGTCATCAGGGTTCCCATGAAGGAATAGGAGATGCAGTTATTGACAAAACAGGAAGGCAAGGGAAGTTTCTGAGGACCCGCCACAAATCGTCCACACAAGCGGCTGCCCACATGTGGGGCTGGCTGGTCCTTCGTTCTCAAAGACAGAAGCAACATAGAGCCAACTTATGAGCCATTAACTCATATCCGTTTTAGGAGGAACATTTTAGTGATCCCATTAACTGCACTTGGCTTCATAAAGTTACATCACACCTGATAGAAGAATCTGGCAAATTCTGGAAAAGGCTCCGACACAAAAGGATCAGCCACAGAAGCCATATGTGCTGGCCAGAAGTTCTGTGATTAATCTCCCTGTTGAATCAAGGTGTCCCCTTTCCACTGACTTAACCTCAAACCAATACTGTGGTTTCAACGTATTAACCTTGACTCATATTAAGCAAACCTGGAGATCTCTGCCTATGGGGTTCTGCTTCACATACACTTCTCTTCAATACAAACAAAAAATATTTATGATGTAGTCACAGTGCGGCATCAGACACACAGAGTTTTGAATTATATGACATTTGCCAAATGTGATCTATTTTTAAAATAAAGCCCCATTTAGGCTAAAAAAAAAAACACTAGATACTCATTGTTCAACAGAATTGCCGGGTTATCTATCAAGACAAGCAAATCTAATTCCTTCTTCTTACGTTAAACTACATATTGCTGGCATGAGAAATATATGCATATCAATTTTAGGAGCAAGACATTTCTCTTTGAGTATCTATTAACACAATTTACATTCAAGATTAATTTTAAAAATATGCATCTTTACATACTTAAAACAACATATTTTAATTTGGAATGAAAACTACGTAGGGAAAGAGCTTTAGAAATATGTCTTTTTTATGGCTTTCAACATGCGTCATAATTTGGACTAATGTAGGTTAAAAGATTATATTTTACTTTGCAGCTTGTAAACATTCATGGAGAATCTTGGGAATGTCCCTTATAATAAATATTAAAACTGTATTCTCTCTTACTTTACAAAAGCACAGCGTGGCCAACACCATTTGATCTGGATATCCCTTAAGAATGCATTCATAGTAGGAAAAATATCTCTTTTTAGATTTCAGAGAACAAAAATCAGTGTTAAAACTTATCTTCACACTGTAGCCTTTTGTTTTTAGCACATTTTCATATTTTTCCCAATGGTTTTACTCCCAGCATGAACTGCTCGTCTTCCTTGTATCATTATGAAATTCAATACAATGCAAGTGTTCTAGTCTAAAATACTCCTACTTTTATTTCATTCATTAAATTATTTTCATTACCTTCCAATAAAATCCTCTCTACCATTACATCATTCAGGTATCATTGGATTCAAAAATGATAGCGTTCCAAATGAAAGTGGCAGCATCAGAAAAAAGTAAATGTTCTACGTTGCAGAGCACGTGTGGACCATTTGAAGCCACCAGGGATGCAGGCATCTCCAGGAACGTTCCCTGACCTGGTTTTCTCTAACCGTCAGCCCCACCTTCTCAGACTCCATTTTTTCATGTGGTGCAGGATCAGACCACTAGAACCAGCCCTGGTTTACAACCTCTTAACCGGCATCTTAAAACAAACCAGTACACAACACTCACCAAAGCTTTCATGGGAGCATTTTTTCTTTTTTGAGGAAGATCGGCCCTGAGCTAACATCCATGCCCATCCTACTCTACTTTTTATACGTGGGACGCCTGCCACAGCATGGCTTGATAAGCAGTGCATAGGTTCGTGCCTGGGATCTGAAACTTCGAACCCTGGGCCGCCAAAGTGGACCACGCCAACCTAACCCCTGTGCCCCCAGGCAGGCCCCACGAGTGCATTTTTTAACGGCCAGCTGTGGGGTCAGCATCAGGGTGGGACACTCCTAAGATTACATCTTAAACTTTTCCACACTTAAAGAGGTAAAGTTTGATGCCTTGGTAGTGTTAGCTGCTCCTTTCTTTATTTTCCTTTTTTTCACATTTATTTAGAACCCTAATTTAATATTTAAAAATATCAATGCTTGACTTTTGGAAGTGTTATTAGAATTTTTGCTTAATTAGAATTTCTTTTAAGACTTGAAAGAATCTTATCTTTTCAATATAATAAAATAAAAGAAACACTAAGATGGGCAAATTTGATCGTGTAGGTTGCTAAAGCAAAATATTGAAATTAATTAAGTTGTTTAATCAATGTGGAGATTTTTTCAGGGGTGTTTCTTCTATTGTCGGTTTTCATTCATCTCTACTGCATTATACGACAAATTTTTTCTGAGGCTGAAAAATTTTTAAAAATTTGTTTAGGTCCATTGATTAAAAGCTACAAATACAAATGCATAGCTCTTCCTTTGATTTTATGGTCAACCATACCAATCACCCATTTGTGCAAGTGACATTAGATGGTTAAAATAATGCATATACTCTTGGAATTCCTAAGAAGCAATGCAAGTTAGTTTGTGACTTGATCACAAACTAGACTCTAATCACAGTGTGTCCTAGGGGGAGGGAGATCCATGTGGGTTGGAGAAATCAGAGGAGGCAGATGTTGAGGGGGCATTTTGAAAGACAGACAGGATTTAAATAAGGGTGAGGAAGGGGCAAAGTCGTTACAGTTGGAGAGAGGAGAGTTGTTTCCAATCAAGAACAGGCCACGTGTAAGAATGGACTAGAGCGAAGGGATGATGCTGAGGCTGGAGGATAATGTGGTAAGTACAGATACATACCGTGGGGCCAGATTACAGAAAACTTATGATGCTTTCCTCACAATGGCCACAAGACTACTCCTCAATTATTTATGTTTAAAACAATTTATATTTATAATATAATGAATATTTTATGAATTATTGTTATGTATTATAATACTTATCATATATTAATATGAATATTTATAATAATTTATATTCTTAGTAATGCTTGCCTTTTTGTGTATGTCTTATCCCCTTAAGGAAATTTTAGACTTGTGTATAGGAAAGCTTTAGGTCACTCACAAAATTAGTGCAGAATACTTACTAAAAGCTTCTTAAGTTTTTTAATAGATCAGTGGGGACAGAGACGAAATCATCGTCACCATCATCATCGTCATCATCATTACCCTCATCATCACCTCACCATCACCACTGTCGTCATCATCACCACCATGATCACCATCACCATCTTCACAGATGAGGGTGACCTGTTGTGTAGAAGGGAAACAGGAGAGAACGTGTAGTTGAGGCTAAGAATGAAATGATTGAGTAGGTAAGTTAAATTCAGTAGAATTTAACCTAGTTTCTGGTTAAAGGTAAAAGCATTCTACTTCATCTTCCCTTTAGCAATGAGCATTTATTGAATATTTTCCAAGTACAAAGTCTGGCAGAATGGAAGTTGATTCCAAAAAAAAAAAAGATGACACAGGTCCTTGTCCTTGAAGAGTTTACAGAATCCAGTGCACATGTTTCTGTATATATTTTATGCATTATTCTCTAAGTACAGAATACTCAAACTTTTCATCTGCTTTAAAACTTCCAAGAAATAGTCTGTCAAATGCTGCCTTTTAATTTTGTGGCTGTTCTGGCTGATGTATCAGGAGAAGCTCCCCATTGCCAGCACAGTCTCATGTCGCTGCCAACAAATGACTCTTCACGCTGAGTAATTAGATTAGGACCAACAGGCTGGAAGATCAAGGCCACCAGATTCCTGGGGCAGAAGAGTACATTTTATTTTTACCAACCGAAGATTTTCTGGCAGAAATAACCTGGGAGAAACTGCTACAGACGAGAGCTACATCAAACCCATAAAATACAATTAGAACTTTCCATCCTTTCCCCAGGGGGCATTCTAAAGGAGCACTGAGAACTTCAAGTAAGCATTCTCTCCAAGTAATGGATTAATTCAGCGAATATCAGTATTTAACACTGTCTGCCTTTTGTAGATGAAATGAGATGGAAAGTACAATAAATGAGGACAATGTGGACATCACAACCAGATTGTTCTGGATTTTGCAGTTTCCCCTAAAGATATACAGGCAAGACAATGTTGAATAATCTTCTAGTGCAAAATCCCATGTTGCTCCAAACACCTGAGATCTTCCTGGAGATATTTGTAAATTCAGAAGGAATTAAGTGAGAAGAGCAAGAAGCGTTCCTCAAACAAGAGCAATCTTTGTTGCCCAGCTAGGGTTGCCAGATAAGATATCGTATGGGGCATACTTATGCTAAAGAATTATTCATTCTTTATCTGAAATTCAAATTTAACTGGGTGCCCTGTATTTTTATTCGATAAACCTGGCACTCCTGTCTCCATTGGGACACTTAGCCATGTCTGGAGACATTTTTGGTTGTCAAGACTCAAGGTGGGAGGTGCTACTGGCATCAAATGAGAAGAGGTAAAGGATGCTGTTAATGATCTCACAACACACAGGGCAGCCCCTACCCCAGGAGAGAATGATACAGTCCCAAATTGTCAGGAGTGCCTGTGTTGCAAGACCATAATCTTTCGCGTTCTCCATGCCATAGGAGGGGTTGAAATGAATAATTCAAAGTCCAAACTCCCTTTTCCTATTTTAGGTGCTAAAACTAACCCAGCAGCATATCAATATGACTTGTTATTTTCCTCCCAAAGCACTCAAAATACTTTCCAGTAACAAATAAAAAAAATAATAATTTGTAGCCAAAATGTATATAGTGCCCACTTTTTGGAAAATTGGCCTACTCAAATAGAAAGTTCACACACTTGTCTCAAGAAACCAAAGCTTGTCTGGAGAGGATATTCGCATAACACGCATTTACATAAGAACACCCACTGCAATCAATACAGGCCAGATAGAAAACATAATTGCTGAGTGGTCAGGGCCAATCAAATGACACACAAATGCCTTACACATCAGAAATATAGCTCACCTTATCAAATATGATCATGGAGGTATCTTGTCTGATCCTAACACTTCCAAGCATCCAGGAGAATGAGCAAAGAATGGAGGGATTCTGCTTCAAGTCTGTTTTCATGATAAGAAATAACAGCTAATATTTTCCAGCCATCTTCCTCAAGTTCAAATACTTTCACACTATTGGCGAACACAGACCTCTTCTTTCTAGAGAAAATAGAGAATGATTTGCATGAAGAAGGAGAATTCTGGTGATCATCTCAAACCTCCATCTGCAATTTCAGAGCTGTATTTCTTTTTTTTTGAGGAAGATTAGCCCTGAGCTAACTACTGCCAGTCCTCCTCGTTTTGCTGAGGAAGCCTGGCCCTGAGCTAACATCCGTGCCCATCTTCCTCTACTTCATCCGTGGGACGCCTACCACAGCATGGCGTGCCAAGCAGTGCCATGTCCGTACCCAGGATCAGAACCGGCATACCCCGGGCCGCCAGAAGCGGAATGTGCGCACTTAATAGCTGCACCACTGGGCCGGCCCAGAGCTATATTTCTAATCTCCTCACTTTTCTTTCACCACCTAGAGGGCATCCTAATTTGGGTGCATCCATCATCTTTAACTCATCATGTCCAAAATGCATCATCTACCCCTCTTTGCCAGCACTCCACTGGGGATAGCTGCTATCCCGGTGTTCCTTGCCTCAACTTGTGTCACCACCATTCGCTTTCCAAGCCAAAAGTATCTAAGAATCATACCTGATTCTGCTCTCTTCCCTCCGCCAAGATCCTACGAGTCAGCATATCTTGTCAATTCTAGTTGGTAAATCCCTCTTGAACTTGTCTGTTTCTAGCTGTCCCTCTCTCCTACACCACACCAGTACCCTACCTCCATTAGCATAACAGTAATGTTGTAAAGTTCAGAGGAAACAAGGTGGTTCCAAAAAAGAGCACTCAGTATCTTCTCATTGCCGCCATCTTGCTTCCCTTCCAAACCAGTCGACGCAATGTTTCCAGAGTTATCCTTCTAAAAGAGAAAATTGATCACATCATTTCCAGGTTAAAAATCTCCACATCACTTTCTGTATGAATTCTAAACACTTTTCCATGTCTCCTGGGTCCTTTAATGCCTTTCCACCTGCTGCCCTCATGTCATCATTCTCCTGCTCCCTCTCTCCCATCTTCTCCCACGTTAAGCATCAGCTGGGTAGGACCCAATTTTGCTCTTAAAATATGTTGTGCTTTCTCTCACAGAGGAACGTTTCTGATTGTTTAATAATAGGTTGACCTCTCCTTCTCCACTCAACCTCTACTCAAGGCTATCCTCAACCTTCCTCAGACTGCTCAGCCATCCCTCGGTTTGGGAAATCTTCCGTGACTCACCAGACTAGATCAGATGCCCTGTCCCATCAGTGCACTGGGTATAATACAAGGATTGAACCCTCGTTATTTCTCTGGACTGTAGGATATCCAACAACAAAGACTGTCCCTCTCATAGACACTCAGCTCACTTGCCGAAGTTCAACTCTGTCAGAAGGCTAGATGTAGACTTCTCTCAGTAATGAGCACGTGCTTCAAGTCCTCTCAGTAATGACAGAATAAATAAAAGCAAAATTACTTCTACCCGTACGGCTACATGGGGAATATTGAATGATACCATCATAAATGGCAGATCTGTCCCATTCTAAACACAGTCCTGGGATTGTTTCATCTGAAATACTGTCTGTATTGACCCTTGTGACATTCTTCACATTGACAAAAATGATCTAGAATCTACAAGGGTAAAAAAAAATCAGATGAAACTTTCTGTACTATTATTCTCACCCATAATTTGAAGTGAGTAAGGATATGGTAAATGGAGAAAATACCCTAGGATTCATTTGTAGTATGAGAAAAACATGAGGGAAAGATTAACTACATCAGACAGATTTCATGTGACTTCATTCTGACAATAAAGGTGCCCACTTATGCCTTCAAAAATCTCACATAAAATGGAAAATGTTTAACTCTTCTGTTCAATTAATCAATCAACAAGCATCAACTCATTTAATACAATTGACTTTGCCATATTGCCTGGTAACTCCTCTGGGTATATACTTTGCTAGGTACTTTGAGAAATATCAACTTATATGACAAAACTTCCTATCAGGGAGCATACAATGTAATCAGGGTTTCTCAGGCTCAGCACGAGTGACATTTTGAACCCTATGATTCTTTGCCGTGGGTACTGTCTTGTGCATTGTAGGATATTTAGCTGTACCCCAGGCCTCTACTAACTAGATGACAGTAGCACCACCTTCCCAGTTGTGAAAACCAAAAATGTCTCCCGACATTGCCAAATGTCCCCAAGGAGACAAAAATTACTCCCAGGTGTTGAAACAGGGCAATAAAATCTAGTTAAATTCAACTAATTTTTTTTCTGACATGTTTCAGGCCATTTGCCAAACACTGAAAATTAGAATGAATAAGTTAATGAATAAACAAACAAACAAATAAACAAATAATTTCTACTGGAAACTAAGTCTAAGAGGAAGGTGATCATGTATACACACAATGAGAATGTGATAGGTGTATTCATAGAAATACTTCAAGTACAGAGACAAGAAATATTTGCACAGAAATTGATGAAGAGATGTAAAAAAGAACTTTCCAGAGGTGGTGACACATATTCAAGGTTTTGTTGGATGAATAGGAGTTTATCTGGCAACATGGTAGGGCATAGGTGTTGCTCCAAGCAGTGTAAACAAGTTATCTATGAACAAGTGATCAGACAGACAAAATACACTGAGAGCATAGTGAGAATAAAACATTTGAAAATTTTGAATGACAGCATTTGACATATTATCATTTAATACAAAAGGCATGAGAACCTAACCCATTTAAATTCACATTTAAATTCAAAATCAGAGTCTTCAGTTGCATGCGTATTTTGGATGGTTTCACAAGAATGTGGGAACCACTGACCACTAGTGGTCAGTTTACAGTTAAGAGTATTTCTGAGCACCCATTTGATGCAAAATATTGGCTGAGGGGCATAAAAACATTAGCCGAAGTTCTGCTTCTCTGGGGCCAGTCACCTTTAGCAATTCTCAGGCTCTGGACCATGGACCACCTGCTTCACAATCCCCCGGGGGCTGTCTGTTGAGCACGCACATCCCTGGGCTCTACTCAAACTGATGGAACCGGTGTACCTGGAAATTAGCCCACGAAATTGCATGTTAAAGGCTTCACTGAGTTAATTCTTACATCGGGCAAAGTCTGTGAACTACTAGTCTGCTCTAATATTCATAGTAACCTGCAATTTAAATACACACAATTGCAACTCAAATAAGTTACTCTACAGTGGAAATAAGTATAAAGACAAAATAAGGGACATATCTCATCATGGGTTTCGAAAGCATGAGGGTAGAGCAGATTTTATATGAGAAGAATGAGAAGACATTATTTAAGTAGAAAAAAAAACAAGAGAAGGTGAGTAAATTAATAAAAATCTTGAAATCAAGGTTCTATCAATTGTGAAATCTTCTCTTACCTCTCATATATTCTCTTAGTGAATAAATGAGATGAGAATCAAGTGGAGAATGAAGGTTTTAGACATGGAATATGTATATAATTAAAAATGCAAGAAAACACACAGGCAATATATATTTCTGTAACTTTTCTTTCCTTGAGACTGTTGGAAATATCGTGAACGGTTGTGGGAGCTTTCAGGAACATCTTTTCTTCTTGAGAGGAAGCATATTATGAAACGACTAAAACTCTGTGCATTAATTGTGAGGCTCGAACGCTGCTGAGAGCCATGAGTCCTTGGTGAATTCAACAGGGTTGCTTTCAGAGACAGAAATTAATTGCTTGTGACAAACTCGAAGTAACAGGCGAAGGTGTAGGAGAGAGACAATGGAATGGCCTCAAGGAAAAGAAACTGCAGGAAATAAATGGCATTCTATTAAAGAGTCAAGAGAGTGTGTGCACGTAGAGTTTTCTAGATGGTTTTCATGCTAGCAGATGCTGTTGTTCCCCACACAGATGGTCTTTGCAGGGATGCTGTGTTGGCCGCTGTGGTTCAGACCTGCCCTCTTTTGCACAGTCATCCTTTGTTTCCACATCACCTGGAATGCCTGGCAGTTCATCGTTCCTCACACACCCAGAGGCAACTCCTAGCCAATGCCTAACTGATGCTGGGGTGTCCCAGCTCGGTTCCGTTTCCTCTGGGTGACAAATAACCTCCGTGGCAACTTCTACACCAGAGCACTCGGGATGGGTCTGAGAGGATCCCTGGCTTCCCCACCTCTCCTTTCCTGCTTCCCTTGATCTCTTATGGGTTCCTCCTGAGAGCGCCTCTTCAATCCATCCCTGCACAAGGATACCAAACCCGGATTCTACACCAGAGAATCAAATTTTAGATGTGTGCAATTTGCACACTTTTTCCAAACAATAGATGTGTGCTATTTGCACAATATTTAGGATCACGATATTTTAAATTTTAGTTGTGTAGAATGTTTAAAGAAATGCCAAGTACTTTAAAACAAAGGTATTTTCTTACAAATTAACAGATCCTGAGTAACACATATTGTAGCACTATTATTTGCTAATACATTGAAACCAAAGTCTTTTCTTGAAGCTTTTTAACATTGCTGTGTTCCACACAGAACTGCTCTACTGACTAAAGAGAAGTTCCCTAATCTGAATGGAAATCCTGAATCAAGCCTGAGAGTTCAAGGTACAGGTTGACTGTGTCTATAACCAGAGTAGGGAACTGCCAAGTAGAGGTGATAATAGAATCGTCAGAACAAAATTTCAATGACCTGCCACAGTGGCAGAAATTTTAGGCAGCAATTGATATTTACCAACTTAAGTACTGACATTTGCTGTTACTAGAATGTGTATCCAAGACTCCCTTCCAGTAGGGAGTGTGTCTGAGAAGGAATGGGACCCAGCACAGGTGTGTTTGATGGTTTGGAGGATGGAGAGAAAGCTCTGTACTCACAGTTCTCCATCCTGGCTTCGCTTTGCAATTACATGGGGAGTTGTGAAAGAGAAAGCAATGCCCAGGATTATTGCAGACTGACATAATCAATCCTTAGGGAAAACTACCCCCAAAGAAGTAGTTTGGGGGTAGATCCTAAGGTACTTCATAGCTAACATTTCCATCGGTTTGCTAGATGATGCTGGTACTTGTATCTGTGAAGGGCACATGGATATCAAGTTTCTGGCTGGGAGGAGCAGAAAGTCTGGACTTAAGCAACGTGTTGTGAAGGGGTTCTGGACTGTTTCAGAGCCATAGAAAGGAGCTCACCAGGAAAGAAAAGCTGAGTAGCTACTGTGGTGGTCATACACAGGACTCGGAGACTAGAGGGTCATGTGGCCAGAAGTTAGATGTCAGAAGAGCAGGGATTTTAGAAGAGGCTAAAAGAGTAATGATGAGGGAAAAGCAAATTCAAGGAGAATGTAGAGCTGAGTTCCTGAGCCAGGGATTGTGTTTGTGAAAGAATAAATGGAATCTGTCTGAGGAAGAGCAAGAACAATAATTCTTCTGAGATGAAGAAGTTCCAATAGAGAATCACATGGATGGAGATGTTTACAGCATGTTTAAGAGAAAGGAGGATTTTGTTGATTTGCAGGGGTGTTTAACGAAAAGGATGGGTCACATCGGTGAAAGAAGTTTCCCTCTTTAACTCTGCTAACAGTTCTTGGCCTGAAGTCTATTTTGTCTGATGTTAATATAACTTCTCCACTTTCCTACGATTAATATTTGCATCATAGATTCTTTCTTATGGTTTTCTTTGAACCTCTTCAGAGATTATACTTAAGTTGCACTTCTTATAGAAAGAACATTGGCTCTTCATGTTTTGTGTGTCTTATCTGACAATCTCGGTATTTGAATGGAAGCTTAGCTAATTTACAGTAATGCCATCATGAGTGCTTCCACCTTACTATATGCTTTCTATTCATTCTATCTTTTCTCCCACCCCCTGGCGCCTGCCTTCTTTTGGATGAATTGAGTATTCTAGTTTTCCATTTTATCTGCCTATTTGCTTACCAGTTATACTTTTTGTTGTATTCATTTCAGTGATTTCTCTAGGCTCCACTCTCATGATCTCATCTAACTCTAATCCCCTCCCAGAGGCTGCGCCTCCCGACACAAACATTCAGTCGATAGCAGTGTAGCATTGGCATAAAGAGAGACATATAGGAGCCGGCCCCATGGCCGAGTGGTTAAGTTGGCACGCTCCATTTCGGGAGCCCGGGGTTTCGCTGGTTCGGATCCTGGGCATGGACATGGCACTGCTCATCAGGCCATGCTGAAGCGGCATCCCACATAGCACAACTGAAGGACCCACAACTAAAAAGAATATACAACTATGTACCAGAGGGCTTTGGGGAGAAAAAGGAAAAGTAAAATCTTTTTTTAAAAAAGAAGAGAGAGACATATAGATCCTCTGAAAAAAATAGAGTCCAGAAATATACCCACATATATACAGCCAATTAATTTTCTATAGTTACCAAGGTTATCCAATGGAGGAAAAAAATAGACTTTTCAGTAAATCTTATCTAGGTGTGCTAAAACATCTAGATATACACATAAATCTAGACTCTCAACTCATACCACACATTCTAAAAGGAAATGTTTCAAAGAATACCTGTGAAAGCTGATGTGGAAAATGTGGTTCAACCAGAGGTAAATCAGCAGGCTGCCGAGCAGCACTGAGTATCCAGGTGGGATTAGAGAGTGTGAAATCAGGCGAAAAGTTTTACCCACTGTTCTCATTAACATTTTGCTTCCATTTTCTCCAAAATGATAAACGGAAAAGTAATGGTGGGGTTTAGTGAAGGCTCAGGGTCAGGCAGGAGTTCCCCGTAGAATGACATGGCTCTAAAGTGCTTGGTGAAGCAGCTGAGGACAGTCTGTAGAAGACCTGCGTCAGAAAAGCCAACACTGCAGAGACATGGGCTGGCATCTCAAGGAGGGCTTGATGGAGATGGGGTGGCTTGATCATGGCTTTGGAAGGTTAATGAGCTAGGTATAGAATGGACGGGGCCTTGGATACCAACCACTGGTGGTGACATGAGCAGCAGGTGTTCAACTTTGCTACTATACATGAGAATATTCATTTTTTTATGGCTGTATAACAAATTGCCACAAAGCTAGAGGTTTGAAACAACACAAATTTATTATCCCACAGTTTCTCTTGGTCAGGAGTCCAGCTACAGCTTATCTGGGTGCTCGGCAAGGCTGCAATCAAGAAGTCAGTCAAGGATGATTTCTCATCTGGCAGCTCAACTAGGGAAGGGGCCACTTCCAAACTTGATAGAATTCATTTCTGTGAGAACGTAGGACACATGGCAGTTCACCTTCAAAGCCAGCGAGGAGAACAAGACTCTAGAGAGTTTGCTGGTAAGATGGAGTCTTAAATAATATAATATAATCATGAGAGTGACATCTCATCACCTTTGCCACATTCCCATGGCAAAGAAATGGCTACACGAAAGGAATGCATTCTACTCTCATTTAAAGGGAGAGGATTCTACAAAGGCACAAACACCAGGAGGTAGAGAACATAGCGCCACCGTAAAGTCTGTTCACCATAATGATCAGAGAGTTTAACATTTAATGCTTTAGAAAGCTACCACGTGTCCACCAAAGTTCGCTCCAGTGGAGCAAGTCATTGTGATTCCATAGACTTCTCCTGAGAATCTTCTCCCACCCTTGAGGTGCAGCTTTTGAAAGATTGAAGACTGCCTTGGTTTACAATCCTGAAGGCTGGCCCCGTGGTCGAGTAGTTAAAGTTCCGCACACTCCACTTTGGCGGCCCGGGTTTTGCGGGTTTGGATCCCAGGTGGGATCTACTCCACTTATCAGCCAAGCTGTGGATGCATCCCACGTACAAAGTAGAGGAAGACTGACACAGATGTTAGCTCAGAGCTAATCATCCTCAAGCAAAAAAAGAGGAAGATTGGCAACTGATGTTAGCTCAGGGCGAATCTTCCTCACAATAAGTAAATAAATAGATAAAATCCTAGTAGGGCTTTTCATCCCAGGCTACAGTTTTAGAAGGCATCTGTGTGGCTAAGACTTGTTCAAATGAGATTTTTGGCAATCTGAGCTTACATAATTATTTTCACATCCTATCGCCCTACTGGGTTCTTTGTGCTCCGAGAATATTCATGAAATCAACAGACTCCAAGACTCTTGTTTTTAGACTCTGAGGCTGCTGAATTCGTTCCCTTTGTACATAGGAAAGCTCCAGAAAGTACGACTTTAACGCTTGGTGAAAAGCTTGCTTTTGGTAGTACTGCTTGCTGTTTAATCACTATTGAGCTATGTGGCTTTGTTTTATCATGTAAATTTCCTCAAGATGTGAATAGAGGAAAGCTGTGCTAAAGTATCATTATTGGATCTATCATTATTGGAGCAGATGGTAATAAATAACAACAAAACACAAATATTTGTTCTTGTGTCTAGTCCAACTGAGCCCAAGGAGACCAGGGCCTATAAAACAGAAGGAAAACAGTCTCCTAAGTCAGTCCTCTGTTATCCAATTCTGTTTGGTAGAGGAGCTACAAAGGCAGAGATGGTAGGTTCAATTCCACTCGATTCCATTCCATATTGTTCCTAACAGTCTGCTTCCCCTTTTATTCTGTAAGCAAGTGCTCAGCAAACTGCCATCTTACTTGTATACATGTAATTTACTTGCTTTCCTTTCTTAAAGAAAAAAAGAAGAAGAGAATCTTGACTTGTCCTTGAAGGTAAACTCCCTCCTCGTTCCTCCTCTCCAGTGAGCCACCCGTCCGCCGATGTCCTCATTAATGTGTCATCCTGCAGAGGAAGAAAACAACATCTCCATTTTTGAGGCAAGGTAAACCCATCATGTTGTCATCCTAGGTAATCTTCCCATAATTTGATATCCCAATCAGCTCCAATCTTGGTATTTTATGGCCCATATGTGCCCGTTCTGCCGCAGCGACTCTGATTTAATACTGCAGCAACTGCTCCACAACTCAAGAAAAACGACTTCACCCTAAAGAAAAATAGAATGCAGTCAAAACCGATCTGCCATGACCCGTTAAGGGAATGCACAGTGAAAACACTCATTTGTTGAATGTGTAGAGTCAAAGGTTGCTTTTCAGGCCCCTGTCCGTTTCCAAGAGGTCTGACTCTAACCCAACTCCAGTCTTCCTTCTCTCTAGCTGTCTTTCAAAAATAGGAAGAATGTAATATTCTGACTTTGAAGCATGCTTCTAAAAACTAATGAGGATGAGAAAAACCAAGTTAGCAACAGCACTTTGGTTTTACGATCTTCTGACATCTTAACCCAATTGACTAACCGAGGCCAAGGAGATAATTAGTTGAGCACGAGGTCAGTCACTTCTGTGGAAGGAAAAAACAGAACCCTGTGGGACCTGGATGCGGATATAATTCCTATAATTTATTCACTCCAATTAACCATTACCCATATGTCTTTTGCATGGTAAATGAGACCTTGAATTCACTCTAGGAGAAATAAGGAAAGAGGGAAGGTCAGTAATAGATTATCTTATCACTCACACAGCCACTGGCATTTCCTGGGAACACAGGTAGCATCTTTTCATTTGTTATTAGTGTCTGATTGAAACATAGCCTTAGGAAATAGTCTTCTGTTCATTAGGTAAATGGAACAGAGCATGGATTCTATTAAATATTTTTTTCTTCAAGTTTCTACCCCATGATCCACCAGGAATTATACTTTTATGTCATTACTATTGACCCACAATGAAATGATTGTTGTCCAAAATGTTCACTTGGGCAAGATGGAAGACCCTTAGACATGTAGACCAGCAAGAGCCCTTAGAGAAAATCTGGTAACGTTGTCAAGCTTCCGTGTCATTAAGGTGTGCCTTCAGCTCTGAGTGTGTTTGTAGCTGACACAAAAAAGGAACACGTGGAACCAACCAGTAAAAGGCAGTTGGAAAAAAATTGACTTACCAGCAAAGGGCAGTTGGAAAACAATTGACTTAATGAGAAAAGTATGGTCAGGTCTAATGTTTCAGCCATTGAAGGTAGCTTTCACTAGGCTGTGATGTCCATGTGTTGTCCATGGGTCTTCCATCCAGGGACTCATGAATGAGTCTCAGGGAACCCAAGGTTGCAGCAGGGCACAGTTAAGAGAACCTCCATGCAAAATACCAAAGGGGTCATCTTCATTAACAATTTATAAATCTCACATGTTTCTACTGAGCCACTACAGTGCTCATACTGGTAAAGTGTAGCTCAGAAGAGATAGTGACTCACATAAGTTCTGCATGGACTACAGTATTGTTTTGGCAAATGAGGCTTTTGAAAAACTCAGTAAAATTTGGTCTCATCCAAAGATGCATGTGCTAAGGTAGTCCCTAGCTGTGACAGGGACCAGAGACAGCCAGCTTGCATGCAATTTCTGAAAGCAATGGCACCCACACACAACTTTGCATGTAGAGTAGTCATGGGCTGCTCACAAAGGACTGGTGCATGAGCAACCTTGAGACATCTCCTTTGATCTTCAGTGGAAGTGTAAGAAATTTTGGACTTTTGTAGAATTGCTTCAAACCAACTATGGAACATAACTAAAGAAATGTAGTTTATCCTTGATAGTGGGAATCCATTTTAACATCATATTGGTGGAGCCTGGGAAACCCAAGAGCTATGATTTGGAAGAACTCTTTCCTCCAGCAACACAGTTTCCCTGGTGGTAGACAGGGAACAAGGAATCAGGCCCTTGATTTACAGACACACCTTGTTACCTTGTCTTAGTGCACTAATGAGGGTTTTGGATACGTATTGGGTAATCTTGCATCTGTAGGATTGCAAATGCTCTGCTCTATCTAAGTGATCTGGCTCTGTAGTGAGACAGGTTAGAATTCAAGCTTCCACTTGAAGCCCATCACCACTATCAGGCACTAGACACTAACATTTACATAGTTTAGGTAGTGTTCGTAATTCATGCTCCACCCATTGGCATCAAGAAAATCCTCAGGAACAAATTCTGGGAACAACTGACAGTAGGAGAGACTCTGAAACCAAGGACATTGCAACTTTAGTTACAACCTGGCCAACATATGCGATGCTCCTATAATTGCATAAATTGTGTCTGCGGATTCCACTACCTCTATATAACAAAATAATATGGTTTGTCCTCCATTATAATCCAGTTGGGTTTCAGCTACAGAATAAATCTGATAACTTAATTCATCAAGTGAAAGCAAGGCCACAGTTGGTGCAGATTTAAAAGACCTTTTTTATTATTCATAACACAAAATGCACTATTTAAAGGGGAAAAAAACCTATATACTGAGTAGAAGATTCATTTGAGGCAAACTAAATAAGGCTGGCATTGCAGAATTGCAGTAAGTTAACATATCGATGCTGATCTCTCGCATTCTGCACTAACTCTTTGGTGCAATAAACAGTGACAATCACACTTGATAAACTCTACATATCCTTTATCTGGCACATCAAAAATAGGATTTGTTCATGGTGCTAGGATGCTGCATAAAATCAAATAAATAAGATCCTAACACACCAGAGATAAGGACCTGCGATTTGATAGATAGTTCACATGAAGAAATGGAATCGCATTTCATTACCTGGGAATACATGCTAAATGAAACAGAAAGGTGTTGCCACTTGGATTTTTTTTTCACTCAATTTTTTTCAATCGAGGTTTTCCTGAGGGAACTTGTTCCGAGTCCTGTCAAGTGTGGGGAAAGGAATGTAAGAGGTTACTTCAGTTTGCTATTTCCTAGTAACATTTTGTATAGTCTCCCTAACTGGTTGATAGGATCCTGAGAAGAAACTCACATGGAAATCGAGAGGAACACGTTACTCATCATCTATGATGTGCTTGTGGTTTTGCATATTTCATATAATTTAGACTTCTTAACGACCCTATTGTGGTTAAGCATCACCATTTGACCAGAAATCCATCGAGAAAAGCCATGCAGAGGACATTTGTGGCAGACACCCCCTATGGTGACCCCCAAGGACACAAGTCTTTGTACTTTCTTCTCCTCTTTAGTGCAGGTAGAACCTGTGGCTTGCTTCTAGCCAAAGAATATGGCAAAAGTGATAAGATATTACCTATATGATTAAGTTATGTTATATGGGACTCTGTCTTCAGTCTGAGTGAGAGATTCTCCTACTGGTTTTGAAGAAGTGAGCTACCATATTGTTATGACTTAACTGAGTGAGAGAGTCTTCTACCACATCTGAAGAAGTGAGAACTGCATATGGAGAGACCTATATGACCCAGAACTGAAGGGGGCCTCCAGGAGCCAAGAGCAGACCCAAGGAAAGCCAGCAAGAAAATGTGGATCTCAGTCCTACAACCTCAGTAAACTGAATTTTGCCAACAACCACATGAGCTTGGAAGGGAACTCTGAAATCCAGAAAAAACACATAGCCTAGATGACACCTCTATTGTAGCTTGGTAAAACCCTGAATGGAGTATTCAGTAAGCCCAGATATGTCCACTCATCTCACCCACCTATAATAAATGCATCATCACTGTATGCTATTTTAAGTTGCTACATGTGTGGTAATTTGTTATGCAGCATAGCTAACCAATACAGAACCATTAAGAGGGAGATTACTACCAGGAGATGACTGAAGAGCCCCAAATATCTCCTCTGGATGAATGCAATCATGGTGCAAGATCTAGTCTTTAGTATTAAAGCTCAAAAATTAAGACTGAATGCAGTGTTCAGCAATAGAGTGACATTAACTAAACTCATACGATCAATGTACAACATAAAATGCTAACTTGTGTTTTGTTTCTTCTCTCTTTTTCTATTCATTTTTTCTCCCAAAGGGGAATTTAACAATTATGCAGACCTGAAAATGCATATAAGGAAATCTATGTGGGAAATCAAAGAATAATTAGAAGGTCACTTTACGAACACAGAATCAGAACAAGTTAGGATCCCCCCCACCGTAGCCACTGAGATCAGGATGTCTGCATCTCAGGCCATCACGTCCAGGGGAGTATCATCAGGCTTGGTATCCATCACTCTTGCGATGATTCCCTCTCCTAGGCAATGTGCTGGGTGATGCCGATGAGCTTTGCCCTGGAAAGCTCCATTTCTATGGTTCCGTCATTGACAACCTTAATGGTAGACTGTTTTCCTGTAGTTTTGGTAACGTAATACAGTGTAAGTTGAATTTTTATTTACCCTAAAACTAATCTCTCTCAGGAGAATTTGCACATGGTTTCTCTGACCCAATAGGTCTTGGCGTTATATTTTATGTCAGAGACCACTTTCTTCTTTTCTTTTTCTTTATTTTCAAGAGCACCTCTCAACTTTTTACCCATACTGCTGACACAGAACACGTGAGTGGGGAGCCTGGGGCTTCAAGAGGGTGCAGTCTGCTTAGGGTAATAGAGATAGTGAGCAAGAGACCTGAAAAAAGAAAAATTCTTGGATCTGTTTTATTACAAAGCCCGTGCCCAGTTGTCCACATCATCTGCTGTCCCAAAACCCTTGACAATCCAAGAACGTTTTTGTGCCCATATAGAGGCTGGATGCCCAGAAACCATCTTCTCCCTCACCCTGGATCTGAGCTCTTCTAGATATGCAACAGCTAGAACAGCAATACTGGTTCTTCCAGAGCCTACATCACTCCATGTAGGGCAAACATGACTCACTCACTAAATAGCAGTGACTCAAGAGCCTGGAGCTCCCAGAGAGGTCCCTTTCAGCTGGAGCAAACCCTTCCTTTCCTCCCTCAGCCAGGTGCCCTTGGGGAGGGACAGTACAGGTTAACAAAAGAGTTCTCAGTAATATACTGGTTTGCCAAAACAATCATAATCATTTTCTAGCATACAGCTTGTTATAGAGAATATACCCAGTGTGTTTCATACACTATCATATTTACTTTTCATAACAACACTAGGAGGTAGGTACGTTTATGCTTATCTTAAAGATGTGTCAATTGAGGTTCACAAAACTTATAAAACTTCAATAACTCTAAAACCACTTAGCTGGTGTATCAGTCAGGGTTCTCCAGAGGAACATAAGCAATAGGAGATAGATATAGATATAGATATAGATATATACCACGCATCTTTGCCATGCTCCTTGGTATTTATCCAAAAGAGCTGAAAACTTATGTCCACACAAAAACCTGTACATTAATGTTTATAGCAGCTTTATTCATAATTGCCAAACTTGGAAGCAACCAAGATGTCCTTCAGTAGGTGAAGGGATAAATAAACTGTACTACTCTACTAGATCCAGAAAATGGAATATTATTCAGCACTAAAAAGAAATGAGCTATCAAGCCAAGAAAAGACATGGAAAAACCTGAAATGCATATGACTAAGCAAAAGAAACCAATCTGAGAAGGCTATGTACTGTATGATTCCAACTATAGAACATTCTGGAAAAGGCAAACCTATGGAGACAGTAGAAAGATCAGTGGTTGCCAGGGGTTGGGGGGAAGGACAGATGAATAGGTGGAGCACAGAGGACTTTTAGGGCAGTGAAACTACTCTATATATGCCGTAATGATGGATACATGTCGTTATACATTTGTCCACACGCATAGAATGTGCACCACCAAGAGTGAACCCTGATGTAAACTATGGACTCTGGGTGAGGATGACATGACAGTGTAGGCTCATTAATTGCAACAAATGTACCATCTGGTGGGGGATGTTGATAATGGGGAGGCTGTGCATGTGGTGGGGCCAGAGATGTATGGGAAATCTCTGTACCTCCCTCTCAGTTTGCTGTGAAACTTAAACTGCTCTAAAAGAATAAAGTCTTAATAAAAAAAAACATGAAGGAGATCATAAAACAGTGGGAACTAATCTGAGGTAAGCCATACTCACCCATTTTGCTTTATTCACATTCCCAACCTCCCTCACCCTTGTTCTCATCTATTGCGTGGCCCCTCACTGCCCCCCAGCCTTGGACCACACCAGCATTTAGCATAAAGCCTTCCAAAAAGCATTATTTACTCCAGTCCCCAAAAGAGCATCTGGGATTCAGGAGCCCACATCTCAGGTTAATTCTCAGTTATCAGAAGAGCAGCTTCTTCTTAGAATAGCAAGTAGGTCCCTGGCGACGAAGTCGAGTGAGGTGTCAAAAGTTTCAGAATTAAGAAACCCGTGACCTTCACTGATGTGCAATTTGAGAGAAAATTGCATCTGTGAAATACATAATAATGCTAAGAAAGAAGCAAGGGCATGATACTGGAGGTCAGACGACAAAGAGGCAATGGATTAATGATTGAGAGATTGCTGTTTAGAGAAGAGCAGGCTCAGAATCACCCTGGGAGTTTCATTTTCATCTGGATACAGGTCTCAGCCACGCATGTCCCGATTGGAAGAAAACGAAAGCGTCCAACCTTAGAGGCACCTCCCGCTTCGTGGGGTTTTGTTTAAGTCTGTAACTGTGCTCTGATGTGCCCAGTCACCCAATAGCATTAGAGCAGTTCTGGATGCAGAAAGATGTAACCCATCCTGCTTTATTTTTTTATTCCAAATTTTTCTGACCATTATAACTGACTAGGCATGAAAGGAGCTTCCAAGGTGGATTTTAAATGAGTTTAGAGGGAATAGTTGCATCCTTCACAATGACATGGAAAGTTTTTTATACAAACAGTGCATTATATTATTCATATAGAAACAGCACAATTTCCTTTGTTATCTGAAGGACTTAGATGCAAAGGAGTGTCAACCAACTGCCTATCAAGAATCACTCAAGAAAATAACAGGTAGCCTGCTTGCAAAGGCATTTTACCATTTAGCTAGGATTTGCATATTGTAAGTTTTAAGCTCCGTCATGGTTTTCAATCTTCCATTTTTTTCTTCAAGAGAAATCACTCCAACTATGTCTCAAAATGCACTTCAGAATCAGAGTCCTTGACAGAGTATATACATATGTTTGAAGTGAAGAATTAACCTGACCTGAAGAGAGGTATGGTCTTTGCTCTTAGCTCCTGGAAGGTGATCTCTTGGCCCCTAGAAAGTCCTGCCAGATAAGAATGCCTTGGTTCACCTGCAGACTTGGCCACATGGAACAGTCTACAATGTGATTTATGATGGGGGCTGTCAACAGTGCCATATCAGTTCTGACTTCCAGAGGAACTGAGAACTACAGGTATTAACCCCAACTCCAGGAAAGATGGGAAGCTTGTGGTCAACCGTAGGGGCAATATGTGATGGAGCCCCAGTAAAGACCCTGGACACAAAGACTCAAGTGAGCTTCTCTAGTTGGCAATACTCTGTGTGTCCTCAGACATCATATCCGGGAGGAGGTAATGCTGTCCATGACTCCATGGGGAGAGGACAATGGGAACTCTTTGTGGGGATCCCTCCTAGACCCTGTCCCATGCACCAATTTCCTTGGCTAATTATGTTTATTTATTTATTTGGCTTAAAAAAAAATGAAGTTTATCCTCTTATAATTCTGGAGGCTAGAAGTCTGAAATCAAGGTGTGAGCAGTGTTGCTCCCTTCTGGAGGTTCTCAGGAAGAATCTGTACCACGTCTCTCTCCTAGGTTCTGATGACAACTGGCAATCTTTGGCGTTCCTTGGCTTATAGATGTATTCTTTTGGCTGATTTTAATCTGTGTCCTTTCTCTGTAATAAACTATAGCCCTCAAGTATAACAGCTTTTAGGAAGTTCTATGAGTCCTTCTAGCAAAGCATCATAACTGAGGGTGGTCTTAAGGAACTCCTTGAAGTTGCAATTGGCATCAGACATGAGGACAATTTTGTGGGGTGTGTGTCCTCTCATTTCACAATTGGCATACCTCTCTCAATTTCTAAATAAATTTCCAAAGAAAACTGTACAGTGAGATGGGATTATGTTGATCTTCAGTGGAGGTATCCATTCCACAAGGATGCATATTGAATACCAAATATATTCCATAAATAACAATTAACAGTTGTATGAGCTATGTTGGTCTTATAGGAATGCATTATCTATATTCACACATCTAGACCATATAGTTTCAAGTATTATTCTTTCCAACCCATGGAAGAAGATACTGAAGCTCTGATGACTGTTCTGACTCTTGTAAAATAGCACAGGTCAAATATGAAAGCCAGGTTTTCTAATTCCATTCACTAATTCACCTGTCTGATAGTTTTGCTAATATAAGTAAAAATGTATATGTATGTAAGTAAATGGGGTATGCATGTAGTCCTCTTTCTTCTAAAAATTTAGCATAAATATTCACTTATTCTGTTGTGTACCTTTTTCTTTCCCTGTTCATTTTTTTCACTGATTAATATAACTTGTAGGGAGAGGTGTCAAGATGGCAGCATAGGAGACTCTGAACTCACCTCCTCCCATGAACACAACAAATTTATAACTAGTCTGGGAACAATTTCCCCTGAGAAAGAACTGAAAACTAAATGAAAAGAACCCCAGCAACAAGAAGCAGTCCTGCCTGAGGTGGAAAAGGCAGAAATTCATTTCTGGAGAGAAAAAAAGCCACCCTCAAAAGCCACAGCACTTCACAGCTGGGTGGGAGCAATCTTAAGGAATACAACCTTCCCTGGAGGAGTGGGGGACCTGAGCAGGGGAGCGTTACTGCTATAAGCATCCTTTGGACTCACCACAATGGAGACAAGTGTCATAATATCTGGCTTTGCTGGCCACTAACAACAACAGGGAATACCCCCAGAAAACCTTTCAGACATAAGGGGAGAAAAGCTGCCACTTAAAGGGCCTATACACAAATTCACCCATTTTGGAAAGCAACCTAAAATCACCAGAAAGAAAAGTGCACAGTCCTTTGGTGAAAAGAGACTCACCTGATAGGCTCTGGGTGCATCTTGGTGAGAGAAGAGACCTCTCCAGGGACTGACACATTGGCAGCAGCCATTATTGTGACCTACTACAGGTGTGCTGACACAGATACTGGCAGATGCCATTGGAGTTCTTCCCCTGGCCTGTTAGCCCAGGGTGTGCCCTGCCCACTAGAGTACTGATTTAATCCAGCTCAGCCAGGGCAGACAACCTGCCTAGAGACTGGCCCAACTCACCAGCAAGCCATCAGGCAACTTGTGGGCCTGCATAAGCTGGGTGCCTGGATCCTCTGCAGCCTGGCGAGTGGGTCCACCTCTGTGGGGCAGGGCATGTGCGAGGAGTGAGCATAGTGTGTGGGATGTTGGTTGAGTGTGTGGGGCCTCTGCAGCATGGCAACTGGGTCCACTTCAGGAGACTGAGGTATGTGCATAGGACAGGACTGTGTTGATGTTATGTGTGGTCTTGTGGGCTGTGGGGATTGTCAGCTGCAGAAGACTTGTGCTTCTCAAACAGCCACATAGGAAGTCCAAAGCCTGCACCAATTAGGCGCTCCCATGCCTGGGGTCAGCTCCACTCAGCTGCAATACCTGGTGAATTCTACCAAACATTCAAAGAAGACTTAACTCCTATCCTTCTCAAACTCTTCCAAAAATTGAAGGGGAGAGAAAGCTTCCTAGTTCATTCTATGAAGCCAACATTACCCTGATACCAAAACCAGACAAGGACAACACAAAAAAGAAAATACAAGCCAATATCACTGATGCAAAAATCCTCAACAAAATACTAGCAAATCAAATACAACAACACATTAAAAAGATCATACATCATCATCAAGTGGGATATATTCCAGGGATGCAGGGATGGTTCAATATCTGCAAATCAATCAACATGATACACCACATTAACAAAATGAAGAATAAAAATCACATGATCACCTTAATAGATGCAGAGAAAGCATTTGACAAGATGCAGCATTATTTATGATAAAAACTCTGAACAAAATGCATATAGAAGGAAAGTACCCCAACATAATAAAGGCCATATATGATAAACCCACAGCTAATATCATTCTCAGTGGAGAAAAACTGAAAGCTATCCCTCTAAGAACAAGGAACCAGACAGGATGGCCACTTTCACCGCTCTTATTTAACATAGTATTGGAAGTGTTAACCAGAGTAATCAGGCAAGAAAAAGAAATAAAATGGATCCAAATTAGAAAGGAAGAAATGAAACCATCACTATTTGCAGATGACATGATTTTATATACAGAAAACTCTAAAGAATCCACCAAAAAAACTTTTAGAAATAATAAATGAATACAGTAAAGTCACAGGATATAAAATCAACATACAAAAATCAATTGTGTTTCTATACAATAACAACAAAATAGCAGAAAGAGAAATTAAGAATATAATCCCATTTACAATAGCAACAAGAAGAATAAAATACTTAGGAGTAAACTTAACCAAAGAGGTGAAAGATCTGTACACTGAAAACTTGAAAACTGTAAAACATTGTTGAAAGAAGACACAAAGAAATGGAAAGATATTCTGTGTTCTTGGATTGGAAGAAGTAACATAGTTAAAATGTTCATACTTCCTTAAGCAATCTACAGATTCAATGCAATCCCTATTGCAAGTTCCAACAACAATTTTCACAGAAATAGAACAAAGAATCCTAAAATTTGTATGGAACAACAAAAGACCCTGAATAGCCAAAGGAACCCTGAGAAAAAAGAACAAAGCTTGAGGTATCACACTCCCTGATTTCAAAATATACTACAAAGCCATAGTAACCAAAACAGCATGGTACTGGCACAAAAACAGACACACAGATCAATGGAACAGAATCGAGAGCCCAGAAATAAAAACACATGCCTATGGACAGCTAATTTTTCAACAAGGAAGCCAAGAACGTGCAATGAAGAAAAGAAAGTCTTCACTAAAAGGTGTTGGGAAAATTCGACAGCCACATGCAAAAGAATGAAAGTAGACCATTATCTTACACCATACACAAAAATTAACTCAAAATGGATTAAAGATTTGAATGTAAGACCTGAAACCATGAAACTTCTGGAAGAAAACATATGCAGTACGCTCTTTGACATCGGTCTTAGCAGCATATTTTCAAGTACTATGTCTGACCAGGCAAGGGAAACAATAGAAAAAATAAGCAAATGGGACTAGATCAAACTAAAAAGCTTCTGCACAGCTAAGGAAACCATCAACAAAATGAAAAGACAACCTAGCAATTGGGAGAAGATATTTGCAAACCATATATCTGATAAGGGATTAATATCCAAAATGTACAAAGAACTCATACATCTCAACATCAAAAAAAAATAACAATCCAATCAAAAAATGGGCAAAAGATGTGAACAGGCATTTCTCCAAAGAAAACATACAGATGACCAACAGGCACGTGAAAGGATGTTCAACATCATTAATTATCAGGGAAATGCAAATCAAAACTACAATGAGATATCATCTAACTCCTGCCAGAATGGCTGTAATTAGCAAGACAGGAAACAACAAGTGTTGGAGAAGATGTGGAGAGAAGAAACTCATACACTGCTGATGGGAGTGCAAACTGGTGCAGCCATTATGGAAAACAGTATGGAGATTCCTCAAACAATTAAGAATAGAACTATACCGTACAATCCAGCTAGTCCGCTACTGGCTATTTTTCCAAAGAAAATGAAAACACCAATGTGTAAAGATACATGCACCCCTATGTTCATTGCAGCATTATTCACAATAGCCAAGACTTGAAGGCAACCTAGGTGCCTATGAAGGGACGAATGGAAAAAGAAGATGTGGTATATATACACGATGGAATACTACTCAGCCATAGGAAATGATGAAATCTGTCCATTTGTGACAACATGGATGGACCCTGAGGGTATTAAGCTAAGTGAAATAAGTCAGAGGGAGAAAGTCAAGTACCATATGATCTCACTCATAAGTAGAAGATAAAAACAATGAGAAACAAACACATAGAAACAGAGATTGGATAGGCAGTTACCAGAGGGGAAGCGAGGTGGCGGGATGGTGAAAGGGGTGATTAGGCCCATGTGTGTAGTAACAGATTGTAATTAGTCTTTGTATGGTAAACATGATGTAATCTTACCCAGAAATCGAAATAATGATGTACACCTGAAATTTATATAATGTTATAAACCAATGATACTGCAATTATATATATATATATATCCCTGTAGCTTACCCCATACCAATGTCCTATTTCCTATTTTGGCTCCATAGTATTTCATCTGTCCATGTACCATAGTCTGTTAAACCAGTCTCCTATTTAGGGACATTTGGAATGCTTCTAATCTTTGAGATTACTTATAATGCCACAATGAGTGATGCTTTCCAAATTTATGTGCTATTTTTACCTATTTTTCTTTGGGCTGGATTTCTAGATGTAGGATTGCTGGGTCAAGGGTTAACTGGATACCAATATTGCCAAAGTTCCCCTCTGTACATGTGGTCCCATTTTGCATTTCCACCAGCAACATATGGAACCTATTTTTCCACAGTGTGGCCAGCCGGGTTTGTTGCCAAACCTTTGCAATTTTCCAATCAGATTGGTGAGAGGTGGTATCTATGTACAGCATCAATTTGTAACTCTCTTATTGAAAGTGAGGTATATTTTCATATATTTAGAACCTTTTCCATTTCTTCTTTTGAGGGCCATCTGTTCTTCTCCCCTGCACATTTCTGAATTGGGTTTTGAGTTTTTTATCTTGATTGTAAACGAGATCATCCTTTGTGATATACAGGGCAGATATATATTTGTGACTTGCCACTTATCTTCAAACTCTGCTTATGGTAGGTTTAGTGAGGCAAGAGTTTTATGCTTTTATGCAGTGAATTCATCAGTGTTTAACTTTATTGATTCAGGAATTTGAGCAATGGGAGTTTACTTTCAGCACATAACTGGTTGGGTGTTTTCATATATATATCTGAAGTATTTTTATTTACTGTGGTGAATGGTTTGTTATACATCAGATTTTATCGTTTCTTTTAGTTCTCAGATATCCACCCAGTTGTCCCATCAACATCCAGTAAAATGTCCCTTTGTCTCCACTGACGGGGGTGCCACACTTTTGGTAGTGCCATGGAGTGGATTCCGACTCCTGGCAACCCTGTGTCCAGCAGAGCAGAACCCTGCCCGGTCTTTCTGTGCCATCCTCTCCCCTTCCGGCTCTATCAGACGAGGCTCTGCTGCTATTCTTAGGATTTTCGTGGTCAACTTTTTGGAAGCGGGTGGCCAGGTCCTTCTTCCTCGCCTGTCTTAGTCTGGGAGCTCCACTGTAACCTGTCCACCATGGGTGACCCTTCTTGTATTTGAAATCCTGGTGGCAGAGTTTTCAGCATCACAACAACACGCAGCCACCACAGTATGACAACTGACACACAGGCGGTATGTTACCCCGACAGGGCAGGAACCTGGACTTCGGTGGTGAGAGAGGTCACATTTAGCAAATTGTCATATGCATTTGGGTCTTATTTTGGAATTTCTATTGTGTTCTATTGGTGTTTCATGAACCAATACCACAATTTTAATTATAGATGCAATGCATTGTTCTGATATTTAATAAGTCTAACTTCCCTTTGACATCAGTCATTTTAATTGTAATGTCCTAAACTTACCCATACATTTTTCAATATTAACTTCAAAATCATTTTGTCTAGTCCCTGGAAACTCTGTGTTGGTATTTTTACTGAGATGGCATTGAATTCCTAAGTGAACTTGCTCCTTCTGGTTGTTGGCAGAATTCAGTTCCTCGTGGTTGTACTGATAAGCGCTTTCCTCGCTGGCTGTCAGTGGGGGAAAGCCCTGAGTTCTTAGAGACCTCCCTCTGGTGCAGGAGGCCTCTGCATCCTGGAGCCAGCAAGGGCAGGATGGATCCTTCCCACACTCAGAAGCCCTCTGACTTCTCTTTCTGTCACATCTCTCTCGCACCAGCTGGAGAAAGTTCTTTGTTATTAAAGGCTCATGGAATTAGATGGGATCCACCTAGTTAACTGGGATAATTTCCCTCTTTTAAAGTCCATGACATCTGCAAAGTCCATTGTGCCATGTGATAGACCGTATTCACAAGTCCTGAGGTTTAGGGTGTGGACGTCTTTGGTGGACATTATTCTACCTCCTACACAAAGCATCTTTGCTTTATTAACACTTCTCTGAACATATCTTTAAATATGTGTACATACTAAAGCACCTTTCTCTTCAGATGTCTCCGCAGGCTCCATTTGAGGTCTATCAGCATTTAAATACTGACACAGCAGCATGCCAGTTCCAAGTATTCTGCATGGGGCAAGGAGCAGAGAAAAATAGCAAAAATTTTGTTAATGATTTACTTTTCACTGATTAACCTATAAATGTTTGCACCAAATGCGGCCAGTGATTATGTTATGCTGAGAAACTTTCACAATAAGAAAAGCACTTAAAGAGGGCCAGCCCCGTGGCTGAGTGGTTGAGTTCATGCGCTCTGATTCGGCAGCCCAGGGTGTCACCAGTTTGGGTCCTGGGCACGGACATGGCACCGCTCATCAAGCCATGCTGAGGCGGTGTCCCACATGGTACAACTCGAAGGACCCACAACTAAAATATACAGCTATGTACTGGGGGGTTTTGAGGAGAAGAAGGAAAAATAAAAAAATAAAAACAAAAGTACTTAAAGTATTTGTTACGCTACACTTTGAAAACATTTTCCTGAAAATAAATAAATATAAACAGAAACAATTCTCTCGACCCTTAGAAGCAAAAATATCCATCTCTTATGAGCGATCTTAGACACTGATACTTCAACATTGCACGGACAAATTCTAAAGTCAATTGAGATTCCTTATTTCCAATTTTGGTCACGGATTTTCTTGGGAATCAGCGGCAGCCTTAAGAAACTTCTTTAAAATGTGCAAAAGCTCATTATACACACAATTTCCCATGCAATTTCTCCTGGACTCTCCGAATTTCCTCCTCGACCCTCCATTGGACTCCAGCTGGACACTTAGGGTGCAAGATATTCAGAGAGAACAGAAGTCTACAGAAGACAAAAGAGGTGGAATGGAGATGCAGCCGCCTGTGCTGTCCCTGAAGTTTGCAGAGCATGGGTGCCCGCAGCCCATGAAATCCAGAGGGTCTGCAACCATCGCTGCCCAGGCACATCACCTGACAGAGAAGAGCAGAGCATCTCCTGTCCAGCACATAGCCAGGAGACATACTGTTTATCTGACAATTTATGTCACTCTGGATAGGACATGGTTTCCAAGAGGAACTTTCTGTCAGCACACGGAGGCAATTTCTCTAAAGCTATTTATTGGTGTCAAGTTGTAATTTTCAAGGTCTCCAGGACAGGACTGAGATTTCTGAATGCAAGAGCTGAAATGAGCAGAAGGTGCCATCTTCCCATAAGAATATGCAAAACTGAAAATTGGTGTGATGTATCCCAACTTCAGATCAATTTGTGTGTTTAAGATTAAAATCAATATGGACATGTTAAATAGGATCTAAATTAAATGAATTAACTATGTATACTGATGATCACTGAAAATCTTTTACAAACGTGTGGAATATTCACAAAGAGGAATTAAGAATGCCTCCTTTCTCCTGTACAAAGAAAACAGCATTTCCTTGAAAAACACTTGGAACTGTAGGGGAAGAAGAAATATTCCTCTACCCTTCTAGGTCCTTCTGGCTGGTCTAAGAACTAAATTGACATGAGACAGAATAACAGGAGAAAATCAATCAAGTTTAATAACGTATATAGGGGAGAAACCCAGGAAATTTGAGTAACTCGCCAACGTGGTGAAGCCACCACCTTAAATATCATCTTCAGCTAAAGACCAAGGAGGATGTTGGGGGTTGTGGTTTGGAACGTCAAAGGGGGCGCAGGGAATTCACATGGAGACAGAAAAGCAAATGTTTGGTGAACAAGTGTTTGCTATGTCTTGCAAAATGGAGAGGACTTTGATCAAATGGCCCTTGCTAGATTCCTCCCTGCCTACCACACTTAGTTCATACTATACTGTAGTTATCTATGGTGATAGCTCCTTCTTGGAACAGGCCTTCTATTTTAAATTATCTTAGGCAGTTAGGCAGAAGGTCAAAGTTTCTTCCTGAGTCTTTTACTCTTAAAAATAATCAAGCCAAAGAGATACATTTTGGCGTAGCAAATTCTGCTCCGCTAGAGAATCAAATGATTACTAGAATATTGTAAAACCATCAATAAAATGCAAACCGAATTGCTGATCTGACCATCTTTTGTCTCTAATGTGTGATAATATGAGGCTTAGAGTCTGAATAGGATTCAAAGTAAAAATATCATGGTAATGTATCTAGATAGCAGAGAAAAAAATATTAATGCCACCAAAAGAAAAAAGAATCAAGTCTGAAATAATCAGTGATATTCATGAGTGAAATAGTCATCAGCAGCATCTTCTTTCATTTACAGAGAGCAGAATTAAGTAGTATTGATTTGCCCACTACCTATCTATGTGAGCACTTCGATTCATAAGGATAAAGAGTATAAATGACTGCAAGTTAGAATATCTTTCCATCGTCACCTGTACACTGTGAATAAAATGAAGCAAATGACACACATGCAACCAAGATGTATATTATTATCTCTTTGTTTTTCTGTTCTGCTGCATTTCGCAACAAATCAGATCCTTTGAAACAATATCAAGCTGCATCTTGAGCTATACCTGGATATTTAACATCTTTATTTGAAAGCATGTTACTAGACCAATTATAGTAACAAGTACCACCGTGAGGGCTGAAAATCTTGACTATAATCTCTTGTAATAAAAAGAAAATAAATCCAATGCAAAGCTTTGTGAGAATAACATTTCACTTTCTTTAAAACTCCCTGTCTAGCTGTCTAGTTAGAGACATTGGTGATTCATTTTTACAAAATAGGTATCTATGTTTTTTTTCTGCAGCCTATTGAGATATAATTGACACAGAACATTGTGTAAGTTTGAGGCATACAGTATAATACTTCAATACAGTATATATAGCAAAATGATTACAATAAGGTTAGTTAACACATCCCTCACCTCACACAACTATTTTTGTGCCTGTGTGAGAACATTTAAGAGCTACTTTCTTGGCAACTTTCAAGAATAGAATGCACTATTGTTAACTATAGTCACACTCTGTACACTAGATCCCTAGATCTTACTCATCTTCTAGCTGAAAGTTTGAATTGGTCTTGGTGACTCTACGGTGTCCCGAATTACACTCTTGATCCCTCTCCTGTCTCCAGAACACCGTGCCTAGGTCAGCTCCCACAGCCCCTCAGGACTTCTCATTCCAACTCGGAGCTGGGCAGCACCTGCCAGCCTGTTCATCAGCCTGATTCCCTTCCAGGGGAATGCCAAGTTTCCCTTCTCTGTGGGCCCGACAGCCTACAGAATGCCCCATGGTCAATTAGTTCAAGTTAAGAAGTGAATAGATTGTGATACCTTGTTTCAGCCAGAAAACGCTAGTGAACCCTCAACATGCAATGCAAATGAAGAGCAGGGAGCAAGGAAGAGAGGAGAAGAGAGAGAAGGGCAAGAGACAGAAGAGAGGAGAAGGGAAGGATTTCTTGTCATAGCAAACCAGTAAAAATAACAATTTTGGGGAAGAGGCATTTTCTTGAACCCTTTGCATCTTACCAAAAAAAGTTTAATTTTTCCATAGACAGCATAAAGTTTTTCTTACCCATCATTTTTAAATATATATAGTTGTTTTATTTAATTTTCTTTTGCCTTCTCTACATCATTTCATTTTTTTTTTAATTAGAGAGGGCAATTTTCCTTTATATGTAGCATGTATTTGTCCCCTACCTGCTTGGTTGTTTTTTCCGGATTTTTTTAAGGTACTCTGCCATCTATAATTAGACACAATTATTCGTCAGTTCTTGTTGATTAACATATGCAATTGTGTCATAGGACAAGGCAATCTCTTAATAAATTGTTGCCTCTCAGATGACAGAACAAGAAGAGCCTGGCATTTTTCCGAGATCTATAAATATTGCATTTCCTGTTTCCAAGGGCTGTACCAATTTTCAACATTTTCTCTCTAATTAAGAAAGCATGTATAAACTTATTTTAACAAAAATGCATTGCTCTATTAAATGCTCATCAAGCTTAATTAATTTTTCATTAAAAATCTTTAAAATATTTAAAGATAGAAGAAACATTAGAAATTTTAAAATTGTTTAATAATTATCCATATTTTTCATTCAATATTTGCATTTGAGGAATACCAACCATGAACTTAACCGGAAATACCCATTGGTTACAAGTCAGAGGCTTTTGCACAGCTCCTGTCCAGGTATGGCATTGCACACAGCAGGCAGGAACGCACAGGGATGGAGACCGTGGGCCCAGGTTCGATTCCCAGGTCCATCTCTTCCCAGCTGTAGGACCCAGATGAGTTCCTCACCGCTATCAAGTCCGTAGAGGCTATATTAAAGAAAATTCCCCTAGTGTGAATTTAAAGGAGAGGAATAATTTTTAAGACAAGATCCCAACTATGTGACCAATGTGCCCTAGGTAACTGGTACACACGGCCTCTGGCAAAATTTGAAAACTTGGAACTATTTGTGGTCACTATTTACGACTTCTTAGATGTAAATAGGATCTTTATAGTCACTCTTATGACTATTTGTGACTTATTGGGGGTAAATAAGATTGTTTTTTGTTTACTAAAAAGCTCTTACAGAATAGACCTTTACATTTTAAATGTGAAGCTGCCAGTTCTTGTGGAGAAATTGAAAGCCTTGTGCATTGCTGTTGGGGTGTAAAATGGTGCAGCTGCTATGGAAAACAGAATGGCAGCTCTTCAAAAAATTAAAAATAGAATTATCATATGATCCAGGAACCCTATTTCTGGATATATACCTAAAGAGAATCAAAAGTGGAGTATCAAAGTAATATTTGCACGCCCATGTTCATAGCAGCATTATTCACAATAGCCAAAAAGGGGAAACAAAGTAAATGCCCATTGATGGATGAATGGATAAACAAAACATAATCTATACTATATAATGGAATATTATTTGGCTTTGAAAAGGAGGAAATTCTAACACATGGTGTCACATGGATAAACACTGAAGATGAGCTAAGTGAAATCAGCCAGTCACAAAAGGACAAATACTATGATTCCACTTGTATGAGGTACCTAGAGGAGTGAAATTCATGGAGACAGAAAGTAGAATGGTGGCTGCCAGGGGTGGGGGAGGAGAGAATGGGGATTTATTTAATGGAGACAGAGTTTCAGTTTGGAAAGATAAAAAAGTTCTGGTGAGAGGCCGGCCCCATGGCTTAGCGGTTAAATTCAGCGTGCTCCACTTCAGTGACCTGGGTTCAGTTCCCGGATGCAGACCTACATCACTCATTGGTGGCCATATTGTGGCAGCAATCCACATACAAAATAGAGGAAGATTGGCACAGATGTTAGCTCAGGGTGAATCTTCCTCAGCAAAAAAAAAAAAAAAAAACACTTCTGGTGAGAGGTTGCACAATAACTTGAATATACTTAACACTACTGAACTAGACACTTAAAAATGGTTGTGATGGTAAATTTTGTGAGTTTTTTTAAACCACAATTAAAAATAAAAAGATTAAAAAACCCAAAAGTAATAAACAAATAATAAAATGTAAATATAATATAGAAAAATGAATAACTAAATAAAAATGTGTAATACAATATTTAAAGAAATTGAAGCAAATTTTAAAAAGATAAAATAAAGAAATCCATAATGAAAACAGTACCAAAATGCTGAATAAAGACAGCATCCGTATTATGGATTTTTGCAGCCATGTTAGGCTCCAATATGACTTAGTACGACCTTCAATCACAGCTCCTCTGGCCTCCAAGAGCCGGTTGCCTTAATTCTAGCTTAGTAGTTCCCAAGAGGGGGCAATTTTGTCCCCCAGGAGATACTTGGCAATGTCTGGGGACATGTTTGGTTGAGGGAGGGGTGCTCCTGGCATCTGGTGGGTGGAGAGCAGGGATGCTGCTCAGCATCCTGCAGGGCACAGAGTCATTGATGCCAAATGTCCACAGTGCTGGAGGTAAGAATCCCGTCTGGCTGAGCATGTTTTAGTCAAGATTTCATTGCCACGTCAGCCTCCCTGACCAGACTGGAATTTGTGACATGATAAATCTCTGTCTCATTTTTTGTAGACCCCATGTTTCCATCTGCATTGCCCAGAGGACAGGAGGTGGTTGTGGGGTCCTGAATGCTCACTGCCAAATTTAAGGCAATCCCCATAAAACAGAGCGTGCCAGCCACCACTGAGCAAAACCTCCAGCCCACACTGTCTCTACAAAGACAAGCCCAACCTACAAAGTTGATATTTACGTTTGTTATTCCTATTTTCAAAATATATATCTTGCCATCTAATGTCTATTCGTGATCAACATTCACTAGACTCCAGGCGGGGAAGGAAACCTGCTCCATCCTCTTCCAACATTCCATGCAGTGACTTAGAGAAGTGAAACTTTAGAGGATTGGGTGATCTTGATGTAAACATCCCTGGACCGTGGACCGTACAAACTTCATCGTGCCTTCCTGCTTCCGTTGCCATTTTTCAGTAGTTTCTAAAAAAGTGTAGCTTAAATGTGAACACTATTTATGGTAAAGTTCAGTTTACATATTGTAAAAATATTTCACCTTAAATCTGACTTCCCCTCATGGGGAGAAACACGCACACAGAGCAGAGTGTACACGTGAATTCTCTGCCTTAGAAAGCACCACACGGTGAAAGTAGAGAAAAGCATTCATCCTGAGATCCCAAGTTTATCTCACTCCCAGGTCAGTGATGGCCGATGCTGTTACATCAATGTCTGTTCCACAGGCCAAAAAAGGGAAAGACTGAACTTCCAAAATAACACGCACGCATCAGTACCCACGGTAAGCCTGCTGTCATTCACAGAGTGGCAAAACACTATGTTTATGAGTTATCAACATAACCCATAAAGTTATTATCCCAAATTAAATTCTTGCTTCTTCTACCTGAGTAATTTGCAGTAAAAATCTATTACAGTGAACAATAAAAAATCGTTATATCTAATATAAGAAAATTACATTGCAAAATGTTGATTGGAAATTTTAATTGTGTTTATATTTGGCTATAATTTTAAACCAAGATGATCTAGACAGGCAATACTTACTGCCTTTGGGAGTCCTTAATAGTGGACATAAGGAAGCTTATTTAGTATGGCTAATTTCTCAGAGGCAACAAATGGCGAGATAGATAAGAGCCTCAAAGGATGCCATAAGCAACTTGTCTTAAATCATGTATAAAATCGTTGCCTGCCTTGACATAATCATCAATTCCAGGCTCCCAAGCAAAACTTGGCAATTGCATCTGGAGCTCCCTAACGTGAGCTTGGAGTGGAGCCGCCGTTTGACTCAGGCTCATCCGAAGTCAGGGACCAGCCTTGATTCCAGAAGCTCAGCATTGAAAACCTGACTAACACAACGTCTTGCTGAGCATTGGGCATCGACTACACAACAACTAATGGTGTCATAGTCTACAGACAAAAGATAAAGGTAAAGAAAGATGACAACAGCATGCTGACCCACTCAAGAAACTCTTTTGGGGGGCTGGCCCCGTGGCCGAGTGGTTAAGTTCGCGCGCTCCGCTGCAGGCGGCCCAGTGTTTCGTTGGTTCAAATCCTGGGCGCGGACATGGCACTGCTCATCAAACCACGCTGAGGCAGCATCCCACATGCCACAACTACAAGGACCCACAATGAAGAATATACAACTATGTACTGGGGGGCTTTGGGGAGAAAAAGGAAACAAAATTAAATCTTTAAAAAAAAAAAAAGAAAGAAAGAAAGAAACTTTCGGTTTAAATAGAATAAGTATTAGGGTTCTCCAGAGAAACAAAACCAAGAGCTATATATTTGTAGAGACAGACTTATTATAGGAATTGGCTCACGTAGTTATGGAGGCTGAGAAGTCGCACCATCTGCTGTCTGCAAAGCGGAGACCTAGGAAAGCTAGTGATGTCACTTCTAGCCTGAGTTCAAAGGGCTGAGATCCAAGAGAGCTGATGGTCTAAGCTCCAGCCTGAGGGCAGAAGATTGATGTCCCAGCTCATGCAGGCAGCCAGAGAACACATTCCTCCTTCCTCCACCTTTTTATTCCACTCAGGCCCTCAAAGGTTGGATGATGCCCACTCGCATTGCGGAGGACCATCTGCTTTACCCATCTACTGAGTCAAGTGCTAATTTCATCCAGAAACGCCCTCACAGACACACGCGGAAATAATATTTAACCAAATAGCTGGGTACCCTATGACCCACACACTTAGAATTAACCATCACAGCAATTTATCAAAACAGCCACAGTCAACTGGTATGGACTGAAATAGATACCCAACTCTGTGAAATACACGTGCATCGATCAGAGGTTCTCAGCCTCAGCACTATTGACACTTGGGGCCAGTAACTCTTTTCTGGTGGAGACTGTCCGGTGCCCTGTAGGGTATTGAGCAGCATTCCTGGGGTCCACAACTAGATGCCAGAAGTACCCCGTCCTTCCAAATGAGGCATTCAAAACTGTCTCCAGACATTTCAAAGTGCTCGCTGAGGAGGAAAATTACTCCCAGTTGAGAACTCCTGGCATATCGAAGAATAGAAGAACATTAACAAAGGACATTGAACAAAGTTATTTCTGTATGCTAGGCTTTGGGATGGTTTTTATTTTATTGTATATTTCTTTGAGAAACTCACGAACCAGTACTTTTAAAATGAATGAATAAATGCACCTTTAATCTTAAAATCACCTGAAAACAATTAAATTATATAATCATATAATCACTTAATTTGTGAACCATTTCTGAATGAGTATAAAACAATTGCTTACTTGTTTTACAACGAATCTGAGTACAAAACATTGATTCTTTTCACTTCTTACAGAATGCTCTCAGGTTCAGAAAATTGGGGCTTTGGATGACTTTGATTCCAAAAACTCTTTTGCCATATTTTATCAACTCAAATATGTTCACATGCCTGCTCACAATTAATCAATAGCGTGATAATAATGGTACTAACCATAATCATTTTCCCATGGATGGCACTTTGCAATCTCTATATCATTTTCACTTTCTTTATCCACATTCGAGCTTCACAGGAAATGCTGAAGAAAGATGTTTGCACACCTGATTTGGCAATGGGGAAACTAAGACAGAGAGAAAGACCTTGACATAGCACACTCACATAGCAATTCAGGGAAAATACAGAATGGAAACACAAACCTTTCTAATCTAAATTTAGTACCCATATCCATTTTTGCCTCACCATTCTCTCTATCTTCCAGAATATTCCTTTCATTGCAAGAAACAGAAAAAGAAACAAGTTCAATTACACGGTCTGCATGTACACCAATTACATTTTTCTTTCTAAACAGCATCAGTTTTCCCCATGGCTTCATTAACTCACCTAGGCCTCCTTCCCTCGCTTGTAATCAATATTTTGACTGGGTCAGTGTGAAATGAAATTCACTTTGAATCATTTCTGGAGCAGCCACTTGAAGCATGGTACTGCCTGTTAAAAGGCTTCAAAGTTTAAAAAATGAAGAAGAAGAAGAAAAAAAAGAATGATGTCATCTTGTAATGAAGTTCTCTGTTCTTATTCTGGTGTCCATTGGTTCTCCCAAAGCAATTAATGTTTGGAAGTCAGGAGACCCATGGATTCCTCAAAATACTCTGCAATGCTTTGTGCTAGATATGTATAAGTGCATTTTACTTGGAAGAGGGTCTATGTCTTTCATCAGATTCTCAAAGGTATCAGATACTCTAAAATGTTAAGCTTCATTCATTCATCCATTCATTCATTTGTTAAGAAATCACTGTGCACTTATCCTGTGCTAGGCATAAAACTGAACATATCAAATTCTGGAAGTCCAGGTGACCTGAAATGTTTTAGGAAATTATAGTTAACCACGGCTAGTGCCTCCACTTCTGGGTGGGGGTACCAGAAGATAAGGAAGGGAGAAAGCTAAGGCCAGTGCATGAAGACCCTTGAGTATCTCATTAAAGTATCTTGAACGTTACTTGAATGGTATTAAACACATTAAGAGTTGTGATGAGTGAAGCAGACAGTGTCTTCACAAAGGTGGTCAGTCAAGGGCAGACAACTCCACAGGCAACTCAACTGTTGCAATCTTTCTGTCACCAGGTGCAAGTGTTGCTTACTGTCTTATTTTCCTTAGGTTTTCCTTCATTTTATAAAAATAGCCAGACATATCCTGCAACACGAGGATTCATATACAGCTAATTCTATCATTGACTCTTTATAAGAGATTCCACTACTCCGCTACGACAATGTCGACTGGACATCTATTTCCCCTTCATCATTTAGGAAAGGATGAGGGTAGGCATGAACCTCGTGCATGGAGAGGTTGAAGATTCACTGGACATATTAGAGGGGCGTAATTGATGGAACCAGTGGATTGAAGATGAAGGTCATTGAAATGAAGTGTGTCAAGGAACTGTGAGGCCAATCTTGGTAAGGCATGGGTCATTCACATCCACATACACTGAGTGAGATCTCAGGATGAGGGTCAAGAAAAGGAGAGCCGAGGATCTAATGTTTCCATTACAACATGGACACACTCATGAGACTAATGTGACCAAAATGCTCTAAAGAACTGAGACACAAAGATGTAGACAGGATTCATCACCCCTATCCTCTTACTCACTGGGATGGAAGATGGGAGGGGGAGACCAGCAGTGCTCAGAATGGCTTCTGGCAAAAGCTGCACTTGTGTTTTAGGAATGCTTTTAAGGAGCTCTGAACTTCAAAACTTGAAAGTCAGCATTTTCATACTGACCTTTGGACAAGGTGTGAATATGTATATGTTTCACAGTCATTAAAAGGTCTTGTGTGGGGCCGGCCCGGTGGCGCAGCAGTTAAGTTCGCACATTCCGCTTCAGCAGCCCGGGTTTCGCCAGTTCGGATCCTGGGTGTGGACCTATGCACTGCTTGGCAAGCCATGCTGTGGCAGGCATCCCACATATAAAGTAGAGGAAGATGGGCATGGATGTTAGCTCAGGGCCAGTCTTCCTCAGCAAAAAGAGGAGGATTGGCCACAGACGTCAGCTCAGGGCTAATCTTCCTCAAAAAAAAAAAAGAGGTCTTGTGTGAGAAATGCAAACTCTACAGTCATCACCTTTTTCTACGGATGTGATAGTTAAGCTTTTTAAATGCTTTTAGGTAAGACTCCGGATTGAAAGGGGTCATTGTTCCAGTGAGACAGCTCTTCTTTATTCACTTGGAAAATGTTTCAAAAGTTTACATTTGTGCTTAATGACAATTCTCCTCAGGGCTATTTCTTTCCAAATAGTAACATTTACTCCTTAAGGCAACAATTCTTTTAATTTTCTAAAGAATAATAGCTAAATTATCCTCTGTTCTTATTAAGGTATATTTCACTAAACATAAAGCTGACCATTTTAAGCTGTTCGATTCACAGTGCTGTGCAACCGCCATCTCTACAGAATCCCAAAACATTTTCATCAGTTGATTCTTTTTTGATACCATAATTCCCTCTATGAATTTGTCACATCGTAAAATTGCATTCCATAAAAACTGAGACAGGAAAGCACACTTTAAATGTCTTCCATCAATACACAGAAGAGAAGCGTTAATATTTTCTCCTCTCTTTCTCCCCTTTTCTTTCTGCAGCAGGCTCTTTTGTGGAAACCCGAAGCCTTGCTATACAAATGTCATTCAGACTGCAGGGAGCAACGGGCCTTTCCAGGCTGAAGAACACTCTATTATTTAATACCGCTCCAAGATAATCTTTTCAACTGCCATTTTCTAGTGAGGGTCCTCAAAGCTGACTCTGAAAAGAACAGATGCCAGCCTTTATTCGCCAAGGAACATCACCAGTTAAGTGACTTTTACCTTTGCCCGATGGGACCCTGACCAGGAGCCTCTGATAGCACAATAACACCAGTGTCATCTTGCTGAGAGTTTTCAACAGTCTCTCTCCTCGTCCATACAACACTCTTGAATCCATCCAGAAAAAAAAAGTAGCCTGACATCAAAATCACTTATGGAATGAGGCCTTTGTGTTGGGCTACCAATATCAAAAAATGAGTTGAGGGAAATAAAACTATTGCGAATGCAATCATGTTTGTTTATGATTTCATTTCAACTTGTTCCGAAAGATGTCCCATGAATTCAAGGAAACGGGGTACTCCAATCCTATTCACAATGGGCTTCCATTCTCAAGATGCTCACACTGTTTGGAGAAGGTACAGTGCTTCAGGACAAGCAGGAAATTGATCATAAAAGAAGCCATCATGGCAGAAAAGAGGGTCACCTGCAAATTGTGATGAGGGTACTCAGAAAGAACACCTCATAGCAACTTGAAGGATCAGAGAAAGCTCCTCAAAGGAAATGGTGCTTACACTAAAACTAAAGGAATGTCAGAAGAAAGCCAGATGAAAGCTCTGAGAGAACGTTCTAGAAGAAGGGATATTTTTCTCCAGGCAGACATAGCCACATGGCCATGGACCTAGAAGTAAGAAGCATGCATATTCTGGGAATTTGGTGTGATTGGAGCAGGAAGGAATAGCAAGAAGTACAATGAGACAGATAGATAATCAAGGTCCACCTCACAAAAGCTATCAATGGACCCTATAAAGAGTATGGGTTATTCTGGTGGGCATATAGAGCTGCCATACACGGGCTTGGAGCAGGGAGACCACAATCAGACTTGTGCGTTTTAGGAAGATGACCCTGGTGACAGTTGGGAGAAATAATGAGTTGGGGTTTAGAAGGGGGACAGAACATTTAGGTGACCTGTGCATACATCTTTTCTCCACATCGCTTACTTTTTGGAAAAAGCCACATCCAAGAATGCAATGATGATGTTAAATGATATATCAAGTGGTACCCTATCTGGGAAAACAGTATGTCTACAACAGGTGGTGCAATAGTCATATTTTTCATGAAATATGTATCTTTCACAGTCAGTAAGTATCCCCCATTACAATATTTTGATATAGAAAAATCCCCACAACTTTACAATTCTGCATATCCCATGATCTCTTCCAAAATCTACCCTTTCTGAATCTGGATAATTTACTAAATATTAGTACCACAGGTTGAACTGTGTCCCCCCAAAAGACATATCCAAATCTTAATCTCCAGAATCTCTGAATGTGATCTTTCTTGAAAATAGGATCTTTGCAGAGGTAATTAAAGTAAGGATCAAGATGAGGTCATCCTGGATTAGGGTGGCCTTAAATCTAGTGATGAGTGTCCTTATAAGAGACAGAAGAAGAAAGACACAGACACAGAGGAGAAGCCATGTGAAGATAGAGGTAAAGATGGGAGGGATGTGGCCACAAGCCAAGGGAAACCTGGAGCCCCCAGAAGCTGGAAGAGTCAGGAAGAATCCTCCCCTGGAGCTTCAGGGGCGAGCACGGTCCTGTGACACCTTCATCTTAGACTTCTGGTCTGCAGAACTGGGACAGGATAAATGTCTGTTTTTAAGTCACTCAGTTTGTAGTAATTTGTTATGGCAGCCTTAGCAAACCAATGCAATAGGTACATGCTTGGTCCAACATGAAGCTTTGAAAACTATTCTGAATTTGAATTTAAAACAGTTCAAAATAGCTGATTTGATTGGAATGTGACAAATACATTACTTTTTTTAAAAAACAGAAGTAAAATCACACTCAAGATGACATAAAATAATAGTAAAATATAAAAATAGCAATCAAAGATGCAATAAACTATAACTTTTCTTCTTATAATGATTTTTCAGAAACAAATATCAATAATATCTCCCTATGGCAATTTCACTATATCAAAATAAGTTAAACTAGGAAATGCACAAGAAACACATTTTATTGGAGCAATTAAGTTTATGGTGTGAGAGCATTGAACAAAGGTCACTCATCCTAAATTTACTTCGTTTACATTTAGGGAATCCAAAAAATGTAGAAGTCATCACCCTATGCGACAGAAGTAATCACTATGGAAATAGAAATATCTCCAAAATTAAGGAAGAACTACACCAGGCTTTTATTTGTCTGCCTCTATGAGCGTGGATCATGCCTGACTGAACTTTGGCCATTGGTGGTAGTTGAGGCACAGACAAGAAGAATCAAGTGGGCGGGGACAAGATCTGCGAGGACCTTAGGTGAATATCATCCCTGGACTTCACACATGGGATGGAAAGATGGGTGAAGAGGTTGAGAAAGGTGTTCCTGAGGTGGAAGAGGCTCTGGAAAATCACAAAAACACAGAAAAGAAAGTGAAGCACATGGACTGAAGAAAAAAGCAAAGACGGAGTCAAGAACGATGCTCACACAGCGATAAAAGAAGGAACACTACAACGGTGAACAGCCCAAATAAATACACAGGAGCCACACACGTCTGAGAAAGCAAGCATTTCCTGTTTCCCTGCAAGGAGAGCTCCTGCTGAACAATTAGCCTAAAACATATTTTTTTAAAAATCACCTCATTAGAGAAAGAGTTTTAAATGCTTTGTTTTAGTCATCTAGTCCTGCTAAAAATATAACTTGACTAAAATTCTAGCTGTTTTATTAAAAATTAATTATTTGTGTTAGATCTACAACAGTGATTCTCAAGGTGTGGTTGCCGAGTGACCACATCAGCCAGGAGATGGTGACACAGGCTGTTTAAGGAGGCTTGATACAGATCTACAGGGTCAGAACCTCAAGGGGAGGCCCAGAAACTTGTAGTATCCATGGCCCGCCAGGTGATTCCAATACACGCTAAAGTTTGAAAAGAGCCCCTTCCTAAAGCGGCTCTATTTCATTTTCATGAGCACATAGCTACCTCTTCATTACACTTATGATTGGCAGGTTACATGGTGTAGGAGTTTCCTGTGGCTGCCATAACCAATTGTCCCAATCTGGATGACTTAAAATCACAGAAATTCATTCTTTCCCATTCCTGGGGACCAGAAGTCTGAGATGAAGGGGTCGCAGGGCCGCGCTCCCTCTGGAGACTCCAGGGGAGGGTCCTTCCTGCCTCTTCCAGCATCTGGGGCTCCAGGCGTCCTTTGGCCTGTTGCCGCACCCCTCCCATCTCTGTCTCCATCTTCATGTGGCTTCTCCTCTGTGTCTGTATCTCTCCTCTTCCGTTTCTTATAAATACACTTGTCATTGCATTTAGGGCCACCCTTGCAAGATGACCTCATCTCAATCTTTACATGAATTGCATTTGCAAAGACCCTATTTCCAAATAAGTTCACTTTCAGAGGTTCCGAGTGGATGTGAATTTGGGGGTAAGCTGTCCAATCCATTACAGATAAGATTTATTCAACACTTTGATTTATACTTAATAGTGAGGAACGGCCAAGAGAAAATGGGAACAAAGAACAGAGCTAGCTGCCTTTTCAGGCTATGATGGCACTGGCAATTGATTCCAGATATGCTTGCTCATCAGAAGCCCCTGGAAATTATATGTAAAACACAGATGCCTGGACTTTTCTCCAGGGAGAGCTCAACAGAAAAACAGAAAGGAATAGCAATGGAGCCTAAAGAATCAAAGTTTTAATGAGTGACCGTTAGACTGCCAGCAAAGCTCTGAACAAAGGAGAGATGAGAACTGGAGAGAGAAATGCATCTGAACCTGGAAAAGCCATTGCCCTGGAAAGGGGACCGTCTGTGCCAGACCTCCACCTGCATAATAGGTTCTACCAGGAGACCCCCATAGCCTCCTCCTCTCAGGTGACCATTCCTCTCTGCTTCGTCAACACAGACAGCATCTGCCCATGGAATATCATGTTGAGTGATGCTAACAGCTACTGGAAGTCTTTAAAGTAAGTACAATCAGGAAACGATGGGGGAATCCAATATGAGTGAGCTCAAAAGTTCTCATTTCTAAATGTCAGGTTTTAGAGAAATTGATAAAAAAGAAGACAATTTCTATATCCTTCCAACCTTCCACCCAGTTTATAGAAAATATGAAAAGATATGTTGATATTTACTCTATTTCTTAAAGGCTTAAATATCTCTCAACAAATCACAGCACAGCAGGTTGGGAGATGGAAGTTTCCATCCTGCTCTTGCAAACCCTATGTTAGGAAAGCTATTTCACCTCCCTGGGCCTCTGCCAAAGTGTGGAGGTGGTTTATGGAAAAGGATTTCGTCTCTGAGGGTTGTTCACCAGGTATGTTTGAGTGTTTATCTAGGTGTAGAGCTGGCAGCAATGGACAGATGCTTAACATAGGTAATCAAGGTGCCTGCCTTGGGCTGACTGTATCAGGCAAGGCTTGATCTTCTCTTCTCTGTCATAGGGGTGCCACACTGGCTTTCACTTAGAAAGAAATTGATTGACATATAGTCGAAAGAATCGAAAGCAGGTCTTCAAATACACATACACACATGTTCATAGCCACGTCGTTCACAAACGCCAAAGAGTGGAAACAACTGTAATATCCACCAATGGATGAATCGATAAACAAAAGGTGGTGTGTCTGTACAGTGCAAGAGTGTTCACTGATAAAGAGGAATGAAGCACTGACACATGCTACACCATGGATGTACCTCGAAAACATAATTCTCAGTGAAAGAAGCTAGACACAAAAGACCACATATTGCATTATTCTACTTACATGAAATGTCCAGAATAGGCAAATCCATAGAGACAGAAAGTAGATTAGTGTTCGCTAGGGTCTGAGGGGAGGGTGAAATGAGTGATGACATGAGTACAGAGTCTAGTTTGGGAGTGATGAAAATTTTCTGGAACTGGATAGAAGTGGTGGTTGCACAACATTGTGAATGTACGAATTGCCACTGAGTTGCATATTTAAATGGTTAATTATATGTTGTGTAAAATTCACCTCAAAAAAAGCAAAAAGAATAAAAATAAAAAAGACTTGATTCTGCTAAAAATTTTGAAAGCTACAGCACGAATCTCTAAAATTCCTTTCAACTCCAAATGCCTGCGATGACGTAAAGTTACACCGTGCCTATAGCCTAGTTATTTATAGCTAGAGCTTAGAAAGTTAGTCGCTTTCTTCTCCAACCTCAAAGAAGATCGGAGTGAGAGTAATAAGCTGAAATTGTTGTCCAAGTGACGGACAAAAACAAGATGCCCAAGGAGCACACTATTGCAAAGACTTAGGGCACAAAGTGAGGTCTGTGGCCCGTTGCATCAGCATCCCCTAGGAGCAGCCTAGAATCGCAGACCTCGGGCTCCACCCAGACCAACCTGCTGACTCAGAATCTGCATTTTAACAAGATCCCCAGATACTAGGGGCTGTGCTCAAGTTCGACAGGTGCTGGTCTAAGTGTACTTGGTTTGTAAGCTCTGGTGAGGATTCAGAAGAAAGCTACTCACACAGAGAGTTAATTTTTCATTTTGTAATTATTTTGTGTTCTACCTTAATTCCTTCAATACACCCTTGTATCATTGTCTTATCACTTTCTTAAAATGTAAATAGACTCTTTTCGAGGACATATGTTACTATTTAAATACATAAAGCCACCCATCATCACCGTTGCAAGTCCAGGAGTGACTTAAAGTAAAATATTGAATATCTTTCATCATAAACGCATGTGTCATTCACAGCAGAGATATTATAAACTATCTAATAAGCTATAGATTTCCCTTAAGGTAGATGGACAAATAAACAGAACAAGTCTTTTTTATCATACGTGAATTCATCTCCACATTTTGTTTGGATGATTCAAAACAATCTTTTCAATTTAGAAAAAGAATCATTTGAGTTTAGTTTGACATAGTTTCTCAACTAATTAACTAATTTAATTTCTTGTTTGTTTTCCCTCTGCATTCTGAAAAATGTTCTTTAATATTCACTTGAGAATGAAAGCAATTAATAAGCTTTACATTTCTTAGCATCAGGCTAACATGAATACAACAAAAACAAGAGCTTATTCAATCTTTAATGTTTAAGAATGTATTCTACCAGAACACTCAGAAAGGATTAAGTATGAATAATTGGGATAATATGCAAAATCCTCTCTTATATGCTTTGGAATCAACCATGAAGAGAGTGTGGTGAGACACAATTTCCCACTCAACTCTATGAAGGAAAAATGAACATGTCTAGCAATATCGAAGGCAGTGAGAAGTGTGGCAATCCGAAAAATTAGGTGCTGATGTTGGGACCAAAAATGGGTCATCTACTTTGGAAACCAATTTGACATGATCTACTAAGTTTGAACAGGCGTCTACAATTCAGCCATTCTGAGGGCTTTGGGTGATATGAGAATTTTCCCAGTGGCTCTATCTGAAATAACAAAATAATAGGAAAAACCCAAATGTCCATCAATGGCAGGATGGATACAGATGTTGTATAGATGTTGTGTAGACCATGCTGAAGAGGGTTACTTGTGGGAGGTTTCTTGCTGCATAACAATGTGGCTTCATCTCAGGAAATACTATCCAAGGGAAAGGCAAGTTGTCTAAGACCCACAGAGAATGATTCCATCTATATACAGTTAAAGGCACAGAAAATTGAATACATATAACACGCAGATGAAAGTAACACTCTAAATAAAGTAAAACAATTAAAACTACAAAATTTAGTAGAATGCTCGCCTGCCTACAGAGATAGAAGGTAATTGAATGAAGAGGTCAAATTAACACTGTTTTTTTTTTTAAATGGTGTTTGGTTAGTGGATGTTCCGTGGACTTTGAAACATTGTGCTTTATTTATATTTTATAAAATTGTTCTTACACATCCTAAGTATGCAATTTTAAAATGTCTAACAAAACGAAAAAGAATGAATTTGGAATACTTGGATGTCCAACCAACAGAGACTAAATAATTCCCTTGCATATATTTATAAAAGGTGGCCATATACCAGAATATAAGGGAAATTTCCATGCGTTTAAAATAATCAATAGCACACAATTCCATCTCTGATCATAGTGCAATTAAGTGAGACATAAGCAAGAAAAAAAGATTAGGTTTTTTTTAAAGCAGATTAAAAAAATGTATATTTGGAATAATACAACATGCAATCCTAATTAGCTCATGGTTTACAAAGAAAATCAACCATTCATTTGTTCTCACAAAGTTAAGTTACTCAAAACAATGATCATTTTATGTGCTCAGTATTCTAGCCATCAACAAGTTGTGTTGGTTTCAGGTGGGTGGTTCTTCTGGCATCTCACCTGGGTTCCTCAAGAGCCTCCAATCATCTGCCAGGTCCCTGGGGACAGGATGACTTTTACCCTCCAGGAAGTCAGTCCAGGATCCTTCCCAAGTGCTCTCAGATTCCCAGAGAACAACAGAGGCAACTGAAAGACCCCTGAAGTCCTCTGCCCAGGGCTCCCACCTTGCTGCATGGCTAACAATCTCTTGGTCAAAAGAAGTCACAGGACAAGCCTAGATTCAAGGGGGTGAAAAAGTAGAATCCATCTCTCAATAGAAGGGGCAAGAAAGTTACAGCGAAAAGGGGTGTACCAATAGGGGTGGGAGGAATTTCTGGCCAGGTTTTTGCTATCTACTCCACTTAATAGCAGTTTAATTACCACATATTTACACACTGAGGATGCTCTGGAAATGGAGGAGTGTGAAGATAGACATACACATAGATATAGTTGAGATAGATATAGATAAATGGATGGATAGATGGAAAGATAGATGGAGAGATAGATAGATGAGACAGATAATAGATTGATAGAGTAGTAGGTAGATGATAGATAAGATAGCTAGATAGATGAGATAGATCGATCAATAGATAGATAGATGATACGTGGATAGATAGATAGATTGATAAATAAATGGTAAGTAGATAAGATAGATGATAGATTGATAATAGATTAGTAGATAGACCATAGGTAGATAGATAGATGAGATAGATAGATAGATGATAGGTAGATAGATAGATTGATAGATAAATGATAAGTAAATAGATAGATGAGATAGATAGATAGATAGATAGATAAGATAGATCTCCCAAAGGATATATAAGTATATAAGCCCTTAATTAGGTTTTCCTAAGTAACTTAAATTTCAATTATAGAATTTAGTGAAATGAAAGAACAGTAGAAGAATTCCCAAAGAAGTTTAAAGAAAGCAATAAATATGAGAACAAAAATTAATGATCTAGAAATGAAACATATCATAGGGAAAAATCAATATACACTGCATATCTACAAGTAATTTTATCCTAATCATGCAGAAGTAATAAGTGAAAATCTTAAGCTCCATTCTGAGTATGGTATAGTAGAGATGTTGGTGGCATGGCTAGGCAAAGGGGAGAATTCGGCAGGAGCTCAGAAGGTCTGCACTGGCTGTATAAATTTGAGGATCATCAACGGAACATACTGTTGAAGTCGGGCTTCACGAGACCACCCAGAAGGACTGAATAGACAAAGAAAAGAGAATCGCCTTTAAGTGAAAAAAAAAAGTTTGCTTTGCAAACACTTTATGACAAATCCCTTACCCTACCCTCCTATAGAAACTTCCATAATTGTAATAGTTCACATTTGAGATGAAACTTTTATAATCAGTATTTTATTTAAACATCAAAGTCGGTTAGCCAGAAGGTAATCTAAAAGATTGCTTTAGGGCGGGTAAAATAATATTTTTAAGTGACCATTACATTTGAAGCTGATTAAGCAAAACTATTCCCTTTAATTTTGCAAGTCAGCATTTAAGCTCTGTCTGAAGACCTTTATCATTTTAGCTGCAGTTAAAATGCCTATTTTGCAATTTACAACTAAATTCAAAGCTAAAAGGAAAAGGGTGGCGATAACTCAAACAAAAGAAAGTTGTTGCTGGGGGAAAAAACAATATTTAAAGTCGTCAGGGGAAAAAATCAAAATCTTCGGGCCTAATGTTCTCAGAGGGGGAGCTCTACTTCAGTGACATTTCTCAATGTCTTTAGAGCAACAGGATGTCCAACCATCATTACTTTCCATCTGAAAATGTTTCTCTCCTAAGACAGATGTACAGATATTTTGCAATAATTTATTGAAGTCCCAAGTATTTCTCATATGTATTTTTGTCATCTGCTTCATATATATACTAAACATCCTATACTGACAAATTTGGATTCAACAGTTTTTTAATTTTGATTCTTTCAAAGTTCATTATATTAAGTGAAGAGCAAAGAAAAACAACAACAAAAATATAGAATGCAAAATGCAAAAGTTTAGCATTTTCCAAGTAGTGCAATGAAGATGAAATTCTCTCTAGCTAGTATATATTACCAGATCAATTGGAGTGGAGATTCTCCTAGTTCAAAGCAAAAAGAGCCATTTTGCATTTCAATTGCGTTGATTACATACCTTGTCTCAGTTTCTCATTGTGGATGTTTTTTTCAACTGTCCTTCTGAATGTGATAGAATATTTTAGGCTTTTGTAAAAAATGAAGTACACCAGAGAAATAATCTTAACTTACAGCTAGAGATATGCTTTTGAGCAAATTGTTTAGTATTTTCAGACGCTAGTATTCTCACATGGATAATAAATAAGTTCTTATATAGAATCTCTAGAGTCATCTTCATCCTTAATATGATATAGCTTTATCAAAATCAAAACGTTGGGATGGAGGTCAAAGGGAAAAGAGCCAAAATATCTTTATATTTAGTGCTTGAATTGATATTCCTTCTAGGTCTTGAAGATTTTTCCACACTGCGCTTTTTAATGGTAATACGAAAGTTAATTGTGTACGTACCCTAATTCCATGCTTTAGTCAATGGTTCTCAACTAGGAGTAGGTTTGCCCCACCCCACCCCCATCTCCCATCGGGAGACATCGGGTAACTTCTGACAACATTTTTGAGTGTCAGGTCAAAACTCTATGGAGTGCTACTGGCATCTAGTGGAAGAAGTCAAGGATGCTGCTAAACATCCTACAATAAAAGGACAGCCCCCACATCAAAGAATTATCCATCTTTAAATCTCAATAGTGCCGAGGTTGAGAAACTCTGGCTTTGTGACAGAAAATTTAGAACTTACACTGAAAAACATGATAAATTTAACTCCTGATGGCAGTAAGATGGACTCCCCACTTCGCCTAAAATTTAATTTTGCATCTTTCCACAATAATGTCTCAATGGCTTGAAATATTACTACACATATATGAGCACACAGTAGTAACATAAATTTAAATTGACCCTTAAGAAATTATTAACCAGAAAATAGCTAAAAAATTCGAGAACAGGACGTGAATCAGTACGAAATGATGGTCTGAGCATCCTCCCTCGTGATCATAGAAATGGGAGCTTGTGGTGATTTGGTTTTTATTAACCTAAAAAAATTTATGCAGGGGCTGGCCCAGTGGCACAGTGGTTAAGTTCGCATATTCCACTTCAGTGGCCCACGGTTCGCCAGTTCAGTTTGGATCCCGGGTGTGGACCTATGCACTGCTTGGCAAGCCATGCTGTGGCAGGTGTCCCACATATAAAGTAGAGGAAGATGGGCACAGATGTTAGCTCAGGGCCAGTCTTCCTCAGCAAAAAGAGGAGGATTGGCGGCAGATGTTAGCTCAGGGCTAATCTTCCTCAAAAAAAAAAAATTATGCATGGTTAACCTTGAAAACTTCATGCTCAGTGAAAGAAGTCAGACAAAAAATGCCGCACAGTGTTTGATTCCATTTATATGAAATGTCCAGAATAGACCAACCCACAGAGACAGAAAGCACATTGGAAGTTATCAGGGAGGTGGAGGGAGGGAGAAGGGGGAGCAACTGCTAATGGGGACAGAGCGTCCTTTTGGGGTGATGAAAGTGTTCTGAAACTAGTTAATGGTGGTGGCTGCACACCATTGCAAATACACCAAATGGCCCTGAATTGTACACTTTAAAATGGTTGAAATGGTAACTTTTATGTTATGTGTGTTTTACCCTAATTAAAAAAAAAAATACATGATTGGCAGTTGCCAGTGGCTGGGGTGTGGGGAGAATTGTGGAGATGTTGGCCAAAGGGTGCAAGCTTGCAGTTAGAAGATGAATAAATTCTAGATATCTAACGTGCAGCATTGGGAGTACAGTCTACAATACTGTATCGTATGTTTCAAAGTTGCTAAGAGACTAGATCTTAAATGTTTTGACCACAAAAAACACACGCTAATTATGTGACGTGATGGAGGGGTTAGCTAACGCTCTGGGGGTGACCCTACTGCAACACGCAAATGTATCAAACTCTCACATTGCACACCTTCAACTCACACAATGCTATATGCCAATTGCATCAAATTAAAAAAATAAAAATAAAATAAATTAAATTGTATACTCTTAAAATTAAATAAATTATGTGAAAAACAAAGAGATAAATAGTCAAAACACACACACATGCAACAATTCGTATAAGTTTACCTAAAGGGGAAAATTATATTGTTTCATTTGAGAGTGAACTTATAACATGTATCCTTATAACACAGGAGCTGAGAACACAATGAACCATATCTTGCTATTTTAGCAGAAGGTACAGAAGTGTATAGATATTAGATTGGTCAAGATCATAGCTCAGTGGCAACATTCATGGATGTTTAAAAAATGTATTTGGTATTGTTGTTATTTAAGCTCTTATTTATTGACACTTTCTTATATGCTAAAAAATTATGTGATATGTTTGACAAGAGTGTGCTGTGCTCATCTGGGTCTCCCGAGAAGCATGCAAAGAGGGGATCAGACCTGTGAGAGATGTATTGAAGGAAACTCCAGTGAGGGAAAGTGAGGAGGAGGACAGAGGAGGCTGGACATGCCCATGATACCAATCTGACCCCTATGAAGAAGACAGAGAAGGGAGGAAGCGAGGATGGGCTGGATGGCAGCGCAGCCCTCATGTCGCTTTGTCCATGCTGCTTGAGGGTCTGTCAGAGGAGCCCCATCATCCCAAATGGCCCAGCCTCAGCCTCCCTGCTCTGCTTAGTCACTGATGGGGGCAATCATGGGACATGTGGCCTGCAGGCAGATGGAGGATGGACCCAGAGTTATGTAGCTGGGTCATCGATGACACTCCTGCAGCATACACAGTGTGTGTATGTGTGTGTGGTTTGCCCTAATCTACATGACATAATAAAACATTTTAAATTGTTGCCACTGTGATAGCAAATCATGGCCATAATTGACCTTTTGACTTTTTGATTGCCCATTTTAAGTTTTTTTTCAGATATTGAAGGACTTTTCAAATATTCTGATTGATTCTTTCCCTCGCTCGTATTTTCTTGACGTGTTCTCCCAATCTGCAAAGATCACCTTCGTTTTTGTTTATTTGCAAAATCAAAATTTCAGAAGTTTAATGCAATCAAATTCTCAATTTTCCCCTTTATGTCTTCTGTTTTGTTTGTTTATTTAGTTTTGGGTTTTTTCTTACGCCCAGCATTTTTCATTGATTTTTTAAACTTTTTATTGCAGTAAAATATATATAAAATAGAATTTACCATTTGAACCATTTTTAAGTGTACAATTCAGTGGCATTAAGTACATTTATAATCTTGTCCAACCATCACCACTATTTCCAAAATTTTTTCATCACCCCAGATACTCTGTAACCATTAAGCAATAACTCCCATTTCCGCCTGACCCTGACCCTCATATAGACCAGACACAAAAGGATAAATATATATAATTCCATTTATAGGAAATATCTAGAATAGGCAAATTAGTAGAAATAGAATGTAAATTAGTGGTTTTTTAAGATTAAACATACAGTATAGGTGGCCAATTTATAGGTATCTAGAAATCGTATGATCTTTGTAGAATCAGGCAATTCTAAAGGAAAGAACAACATAAACCAAATTCATATTAAAATAGTGCATTTAGGCCTATGGTTATTACTTCTTAAGTAAACAGCACTTCAACATTTTCTTAACACTTATATGCTTTCTGACAATCTCAAAGTTTCGAGTCCAGTTGAGAACCTTGCTTTTTCAGATTCTGAGTTCTCTTGACATTGACCTGACACAAGAAATCCAGATCCATATAAACATCATAAAATAGTCTAAGCAAAGACATGGGACATGCACAAGGAGATCCTAAAAAGATCTGTCAATATAATGTCCAAAACTAAAGGCATTGAAGCACCGTACCTTAAGATAACTGTCAGATTCTGAGGAGGGAGGAAGGGTGGAAAAAGAATTCGAACACTTTCCTGCTCCTAATCCTGTAGAATGTTCGTCCATGTGAGCTCACCAGCCTTGGTGTACAAGGAATAAGCTCCAAGTCCCGCCCCTTCATCCTTCTCCTTCCCTCCTCTGAAACACTCACAGCCTCAAATCGCGGGCTCACTGTATCTCCAATTCCACCCTCAGGGACACACGCTTTCCTACCCTGGGTCACCCCGCAGCATTTCTCAAAGACAGTATCTCCTGGTTCCCTCTCATTCTTCCTGACTTAGTTCTTGGAGAATTCAATCAACACAGAGTTTTCTCCAGCATCTCAGCCTCTCTGCCTTGATGTGCTCCTTCTCAATTATCCCATCATCTATGCCATCAGTCTCTGACTCTCACCTGCATTTCTAATAATTGCAAACCCTCCGTGCTCTTCAGACTGACCATCAGCTCTCTCTTAAGTTCACTCTCCCTTGTCCACCTACAAAACATCCAGGTTGCTCTCAACTCAATGAGACCACTACTGACACTTTGGGCCCCTGGCACTTTCTTTCCTCAATAGACACCATGGGGTACTCTTGTACTGATCAAGCTTCTTGACACGGGTGGCTCTCCTACGTCTTTCTCTTAAGGCAAGAATTCCCAAGGTGATGAAAAGTCAATCTGTTGAATCAGCGATGGGAAAGGAGCTAATTGGAGTGGCTGGGGAGAGTCCGTCCATCCCCATCCCACCGTCTCCTCCCAGGCCATCCTCAGGAATAACGTTCAGCCTGGAGGACTGCCTGCTGGAGGAAATTATGATCAAAACAATGGCAAGGCCAGTTCAACAGAAGCGTGTGAGGGGGCTGATGTTGGACAGGCCTTGGGGCACAGCTCAAATAACAGTGCAGGAGTCACCGACTCCGCCGGTGGGCTCTGCTCCTTCCCCCTCTATTCAGAAGAACAGGATGCATTTCATCAAAGTTAACGCGTACCTTTATACGCTCCAGGGAGCTTTTCTTAACAGTTACAACCTCCCAAAGCATGAAGACAAATTGTTCTTAATAAATGTGCATCCCAGATAATTTAACAATCCAGCTTTAAGCCACACTAGAATTATTTTGAGGAATTATTTTAATGGAGCTTAATTCTGAATAAACAACATGTTATAAAAAGAATATATATATATATTTGTAACATAAAGTAGCTCTCTTTATAAAAATATTTTAACCAAAATTAAGTGGAACTAAACGTTAGATTTTTTTTTAGGGAATTTATTTATCTCCTGTACCCCATCTCATTCCGAAAGGATGCAGATGGTTCATTAGCCAGTTAATATCCAATTCTGTGCATGAAGATGTTGTAAAGTGTGAACCTCTCGTATGTCTTTATTTCCTTGAGGTAAAATCATTTATGCCTTTCCTTGAGTCAGACTGGGTGCCATATAAGTGCATGCTGCATGAAAACTGTGTGAGAGATAGAGCAAAGATAATCAATGAATATGTTTTTACATTGCAGAATTAAAATTTTACTTATACTCGGTGTTCCCTTAGAAAGTCAGAAGCTTTGGAGGAAATTCTGGCCACTTCCACCTGGACTAAGAAACTCCAGGGGAATAGTTTTTGGGTTTTTTTTTCCCAAGACATGGGGGATCACTTTCAAGAAGAAGCCAGCATCACATAGCATTAATGGAAAGGCAGTCCACATGCAGATGATATCTGCCCAAAGGTGAAGGTGAAACAGGCCGAGCCAGTGAGCAGCCACCCTTCCCTACAGGTCGAGCTCCCTCCCATGACACCGTCTGGCTCAGAATAAGATGATTCTTCGTATTAGGGGAGGGTGTGCTCCACGAAGTTCTCTGGGAGACATCCAGATGGGATGATCCAACCTCAAGGGAGACGGCAGCTGAAGCTCTCTTCTCAGAGAAGGGAAGCGGATGGCGTTGCCTGAGGCACTAAGCGCCATCTCTTTGCAGAGCTCATGTTAATCATACAGAATCTTAACATCATATTAAAACAACCCACCCTCCTTTGCTCTGTCCTCAATCATTTAGAGCCTTAGATTAAATACTCTGCCAAGTTCTCACAGCCAAGACTATTAGATTTGAGGGTTCTTCTCAAGCTAGCTGCAAAGACGGTCTCCTTTTCGTGGTGCTGTGTCACCTTCTCAGCTGCTCACGATTAAGTGATCAGACATTATCAGGAGTCCCCTGACAGCCAGCGAAGAATAAGGAAGGGGTTCACGCCTGTGGAATAGGAGGACCCATAAAAAAGATGGAAGCGAACCAAAACAAATTCACCTACTTGCCATGGTGCCTGAGGGCTGAGTTGGCGTGAAAAGGTTGCCTCTTCCTGTTCCCCATGCATGTAAGGAAAGTTAGCAACAGATTGTCTGCCTGACTTACATCGCGTCCACTCCCACCAAGATAAGAACTTGCATGCAAAATCACCCATTTGTCTTCATTTCCATCTCTAAAAGTACATTAACAGAGCAGATGCATTCATAGCTTAAAAAATTGCTTCACGGTGACATGAATAGAAAACCATCCTGTCTCATTTAATCAGCCACACAATTAAAATTGAGGAATGCACAAGAACAAAGCTAAACTGTTTCTCAAGTGAAGTGTCCAAATTTCTTTTTTCTTTTTGTTTTTTTTTTTTTTTGAGGAAGATTAGCCCTGAGCTAACTACTGCCAGTCCTCCTCTTTTTGCTGAGGAAGCTGGCCCTGAGCTAACATCCGTGCCCATCTTCCCCCACTTTATATGTGGGATGCCTACCAGCATGGTGTGCCAAGCGGTGCCATGTCCACACCTGGGATCCAAGCCAGCGAACCCCGGGCTGCTGCACTGAGAAGTGAAACGTGCGAACTTAACCGTGGCGCCACCGGCCGGCCCCCAAGTTTCATTTTTTAAACCTCACATAAATCCCTCATTTGTCAAACTCTGTCATTAGGATGCATCCTCCCCACTGGAGTGAGACGCCGGTGCTGTCATCAAATGACTCATTGTCCGAGCAAAATCATGTAATTCAAAATTATCCAGAAAAAAAATCTTAAATGTGGTGTTAAATGCTTTGGGAAATATAGAAAATGGATGGGCTAATAAGCGGAATGTCGTGTTGCTCAGGATTCACCAGAGAAAAAGAACCAATAGGATAGAGAGAGAGAGATTATAATGAATTGGCTTCTGTGATTGTAGGAGTTATCAAGTCCAAAATCTGCAGGGTGGACAAGCAGACTGGACATCTGGGAAGAGCTGATGTTGCGGCTTGAGTCCCAAGGCCATCTGGAGGCCGACTTCCTTCTTCCTTGGAGAAGAGGTTAGTCTTTGCTCTTAAAAACTTCAACTGATTGGATGAGGCCCATCCACACTATGGTGGGTAATCTGCTTCACTCAAAGTCTACTGATTTAAGTGTTAATCTCCTCTAAAACATAGCTTCACAGAGACGTTTAGACCGGCATTTGACCAAATATCTGTGTAGCACGGGCTAGTCAAGTTGACACATAAAATTAACCATCAAAATGATATAAATAGCCCTTATAACATAAATGAATTTTTGTCCTGAGTTTATCATTGTTAGATTGTTCTTTATGACCACTGATTTTTTCCACGGATTGGGGGCATGCAGCTCTGCTCCCCTTTCTTGGAGAATGCTTCAGATAAGACAGGTCTCTGTGTATGGTTTCCCTCATCCTCCTTTCCCAAATGTTTGTTTATACTGCAGTTGTCATGTTTCCCCTCCACTAGTAGGCTTTGGTTGTATTGGGGTTGAATAAACTTGGCCATGGATGGCAGGAGATCTAGAGGAAAAACTGAACCCCAGAGATTCTGAATTTGGTGCTTCATAAAAGGACCAGATATGATTTAGCAAGGTGGCTCATGCCGTTGTTTTCGTCCATCTAGAATTCCCATTTTCCTTTGAGAACTAATCCTTCCCCATGCAGTCTGGGATTGTTATTCAAACCTCCATTCCTCCTACTTCCTCCGATGAGCCAGTGACCCAGCCGTAGCCAAATGTCTCACTTTCTTCCTTCCAGCATCTCTGATTGCTCCAGGGAGATCCTAGAGCCTCGAGTGGCAAAATTGCTGCTCATCAGGATCACCTGGAGGGCTGGTTACAACACAGATTCTTGGGTCCCACTTCCGTAGATTCTGATCCTGTCAATGGAGGGCAGGACCCGAGAGTCCACATCTCTAACATGTTCCCAGGTGATCTGGATGCCTCTGGGTCGGGGATGACACTTTGGAAACCACTGCACTAGAGCAAATTCGGGCCGGGATTCTTCCATGGATGTTCGGGAGAGGAAAAAGTAGGAAGAGGCTTTATTTTTTCTTCCCATTAGCGACGTGAACCGGGACTCTAAGTGGCCATCTTCTCTACTGCAAGGAGAAACCCAGAGTGTACAATGAAATAAATCTGGGAAAGAAGGAGAGCTGAGAGATGGAGAAAGTATCAGAATGTTAACAATACTGTTTGAGGTTCTCTAGATATGTCCGGGCCAAATATAAACCAACTGAAAGCAATTTGCCTCATTTTTGTTAAGCAGATTTAACTTTGGTTTCTGTCACTTCTGACAGAGAGACTAGATAAATCCAAACTGAAAATTTTAAAAAGAGATACAGAGAAAAATTAATTAGATAAGATACTGCAAATTAAGGTATTCTACACATGAAGATGCATTAAGATAATGGCCTCAAAATCACCCTAATAAAATAATAATGGCATTACTTGAAATAAGCATGAGATTTGTGTGAAATGCATATACCACGTCATATCCATGCTATGTGGTTGACTGTTGTTTGTTGGAAGTGGATGAAATAGAAAAGCTACATTGCAGAGGTAAGACCAAAAAAAACCCCAGTAATTTCCTTTTTAAAGGGTCTGAAGTTTTCCCACTACATCTTACTAGTGTAAATAAAAGAGCACTAGGGGCCGGCCCAGTGGCGCAGCAGTTAAGTGCGCACGCTCCGCTTTGGTGGCCTGGGGTTCACCAGTTCGGATCCTGGATGCGGACATGGCACTGCTTGCCAAGCCATGCTGTGGTAGGCGTCCCACGTATAAAGTAGAGGAAGATGGGCACGGATGTTAGCTCAGGGCCAGGCTTCCTCAGCAAAAAGAGGAGGATTGGAAGCAGATGTTAGCTCAGGGCTAATCTTCCTCAAAAAAAAGAACACTAATGGTTAGCTAATGTTCGCTCCCTTCTTTCTCTTCATTCAATCGTGCATCAAAATAGCAAGACAAGAAAACTGCGGTACATACCACCTATGCAACAAATAAAAGGGAAAATGGTACATGACATATAAAGTTAAAAAACTAATTCTATTTCAAGTGATTATCCACATCTTCATTTGCTGTGTAGATTTTAAAATAGCACTTTGCTTATTTTTTTCTTTAGCATTAGGAATGCAGAATACCGATTTTTGACATAAAGTCTGACGATCATGACACTTTTTATGGCTTAGTAATTGAGTAATGGAATTGGGAGTTACATAATTTTAAGCTTATGTTTCTACTCAGACACTTAATAGGTATGCAATTTTTTATTAGTCACTTAAGTTATCTGGACTTTACTTTGCTCATTTATAGAGAGGAAAAATGTAATACCCAGCTGAGAAAGCTATACTAAAGACATAGATAATGTATATAAACATATTAACACAATGAGCTGGCAGATAGGGTAATATTCCTGCACATACACACTCACATTTAATGATAGTAATTATCCATATCAGTGTAATGTTTGGTAGTCTCAAAAAGTAATAAAATATCGTTGCAAAATATATAAGACAACTTGGATTGTTTATAATTTTCAGGGAGAAAAGAGAATTAGCAACGGCTCTTGGAAACCGTCTCAGTCCCTGGGCATGACAGGATGTTCCTCTTAATTGGGAGGCATTCTAGAACTCTCTCTGTTTATATGAAACTCTCTCATCACCTGGGGATGGAAACATCAAAGGGCTTATTCTAAATGATACAGCTCTGTGCAGTGACGTGAACAATCTTCACTGTTGGCATGGAATTCCAACTGGGGGCTCCACACCCAAGATCCTGCATCCGGGAATCCTTCTTCTTGCATGAATGATGGATCAGGACTAGGAAAATGTTCCACTGGACCCTCTTACACATTTTCACTCACATTGGAGTGGAAAGAACACTGGAAATGGAGACAGAAGATGAATTTGTATCTGGGTCCACTCTTCTCTTGCTATGTCATCTTAGATGCTCCTTCCATTTCCTCTCACATTGGTTGGAAGTCATCATAGCTCAGCATGACACTTTCCTGGGGTATGGGCACCAACAAAATTTGTCTCAATGTTTAGGTAAGTGACAACAGATATAATTATAGTCATGACCAATATAATTATACTCATAATTATAAATAAATTTGATAAATACTAGTACAGTCATGACCAACATCAACATCATAGTCCCATGTCATCTTTAGATTTTGAGAGTGAGTGGTATAATGGGGTAGTTAGCACCCTGATTCTGGAATGAAGCCTCACGCAGTCAAATTCTGGCTCTGCCAGTTGCCTACTGTGTAGCCTCATTATTTAACCTCCCTGTGTTTCAGTTTCCCAATCTGTAAAATGGGATCATTATGTCATTAACATAGAAGTTTTAGGAGGCTAAAATTAGCTACTGTGTGTGAAATGCTCAGAGCGATGATTGATGTATAATAAACACTCAGTAAGCACTGAATGTGTTGTTATTTTGTTGCAGCCATCTGGATTGCGTGCTCCACTTATTTAGAATTGAGATGTGAGGCAGAGAATAGCAGTGAACCCCTGGAGTTGTGAATAGACACAACAGCCGTGTGGATTACTAGTTCTGATGGCTGTGAGAATTATCTTTCATCCTTTCTTGGCGTGAATGTTAGTTTTGTGTGGTTGCTGTAACAAATTACCATACGCGTGGTGGCTTAAAACAACACAAATTTATTATCTTATAGTTCTGGAGGTCAGAAGTCCAAAATGGATTTCACTGGGCTAACATCAAGGTACCAGCAGGGCTGGTTCTTTCCAGAGGCTCTAGGGAGAATCTGTTTTCTTGCCTTTTCCAGCTTCTAGAGGCTTCCCCCATTCCTTGGCTTCTGGCCCCTTCCTTTAGCTTCAAAGCCAGCGATGGTTTGCCCAGTCTTTCTCACATTGTGTCTCTCTGATCTTTCCTGCTTCCCTTTTAGAAGGATGGTTGTAATTACAATTGGGGATCACCCGGGTAATCCCAGATCATCTCCCCATCTCAAGATCCTTAACTTAATTGCATCTGCAAAGTCCCTTTTGTCACACAAAGTAACATATTCACAGATTCTAGGCATTGGGATGTGGACATTTTTTGGGGGGGACATTATTCTGTGTACCACAGCACGGGATCAAAAGATAGTCATCACAGGTGCAATTGCTATTTATTAAATACTTACTATGTACCACACTTGGGGCTAGGACCCTTTCATATATTATCTCAGCTAATACTCCTGATAGTAGGAGAAGGAATTTGAGGCTAGGAGAGGTTCCCCTAAGTCCACAAGAGAGTATGCAACAGGGTCAAACTACAAATTCTCATTCGTCTGTTCAAAAAGAGGGAGCTCTGATCTGCTCAGCTGCTGTACCTCTGACTTACAGCAGTAGAGTTTACACGGGCTCTTTCAGGTCTGTGAGACTTTCTAAGACTTTCCTAAGGAACCCTCACTTCTCACCTCCCACAAAGGTCTGTGTGGAGAGTTTGGGCCAGGGTGACTGGTCTAGGTGTCTGGAGCCTGGGCAAATCTCAAGAGTAAAGTTGCCCACATCAGAAAAGTCTCTGACTAAACTCAAGATCCTCCAAAAACAAGTAAAACATTTCACTTTATTTAATTAAGATGCACCACTTCATTACTGTCTAGTCATTTGATAATTTTGTTTTTGCCATTCAATGGATTTTTACTTCCATTTAATTACTTTAATTTGTTTTGCAATACGCTTTCAGACACATCAATAATGCCCGCAGCCAGAACAAATGCTTGGACTCCTTAATCAAGGTAACTCAGACCTCACGTGACAATGCTTTCCCTTCACCACCAAAGATGAAAGTAAGTTCAGGAAAATTTGTGAAAACCATAATGAAGTCTTCAGAAAGAAAGAAAAAAAAGCAGCCAGAGGAGTGGTAAATTTCCAACATGCTTTCTTAATTTTAGGCTACACGTTCCGATATCTACCCTGAGGTAATAGAAATAGAGTTCCTTGTTTGATGTCAGTGGTTGAAAAAAAATTGGCTGAGCAAAAATGATTCTATCCCATCCTGAATTATAGAGATCAGTCAGAGAACAAGTACAGAAAATCACAGGTTCTCACTGCTTCTATTAGCTGAGAAACTACTAACAGCTGCTCTTCTAGGAAAAGCCACTGAAGATAATGGGTATTTTGAGTCTGAAAACCTTTAAAATCTCAATGAAAAATAATAAGCACATTCATTCATTGATTTAAATATATACTAACAGTTATTTTGTATTTGTGTCAAGCTCTCTTTTGAAAATAAAGCTAAAATTAATCAAGCTTGTGGCTTCATGGAACTTTAGTTTCTACTGCGAGGGTCAGCGTCTGTATGGGGGAGTATTAAAGACAAATAAATAAACAAACGTGTCACACAGAGAGAGAAGACAAGAAAATCCTGAAACAAGAAGACAAGATTGCTCAGGATCAAGACACGTCTCCAGGTTGGATCCTCAGAGAAACCAAAACCCAACCATTCAACTAGCTCTGCCTTTCATCCTTCTCTCTACAGCTCCTCTCCTAAAAATGTTCTCTCTATTCCAGTGAACTCTCCCACATTTTTTTTCAGGACTTTATATTCACAAAGGAAAATCCAAATAACAGAGACCAAAGTCCCTTAAGTATCTTCTCATTCTCTTGAACATCTTAAACACTCTCCTTTTCTTTTGCCAGACAAAATGATGCTCATATCCTTCCTCTTCATTCTCTCCTTCTCATCTTCTCTTCTCTCTCCTCTTCCCTCCCACTCTCTCTTCCTTTCCCTCACACAAACATTTACATTAGACAATCATCTAATGTATGATTGTACATAAAACAAACAGTTAACCATCCTGTAGGCAACCTTTAGAATTTCAATTGTCCACTTGAGACAGATAAAGCGTGCTTCTGACCCTGTTACCAGGTGCAGAATTGAAGTCTGGAGAAATGAGAGTTTCCTGGCACCCCAGAACTAATAAGTGTACAGTGGGGACTAGAATCCACTTCTCCCATCAAGTTATGTCTTATAGAAAGTTTGTACCAACTGCCTGTTAGCAATAGAGCATAAAGGACACTAGAGCAATCATTTTATTCTGGTGTGCATTCAATAGTGGGCGCTCCCAGGATTCAAGTGCTGCTTTAGGCACTGTCTAAGGAAATTGTAGTAACCTAACCAAATTCTTACACTCACAGAAGGTCACTTTAAATGCTTAACTTGCTGCCCTCAAATTAAATACCACCCAGAAGGGAGATCAGCTATCCACATGACCCCAATGCAAAGTGATAAAAGCTAAGGAACAACCCCACTCTAGGAGCTTAAAGAAGAAGATAAAAGCCACAGTATATAGAGAAAAATGCTTCATCCTAGATCCTTTCATAGGGAGTGTGGGAACATCTGGGTGCTTTTCCTGCCTTGTTGTTTTTACATTTCTATATAGAAACATATTAGTGTCCTCGGGCTGTCATAACAAACGACCACAAACTAGATGCTTAAAACAACAGAAATTTATTCTCTCACAGTTCTGGAGGCCAGACAACTGAAATCAAAGTGGGAAGCACTGAGCTCCCTCTGGAGGCTCTAGAGAGCATCCTTGCTGTCTTTTCCAGCTTCTAGGGGCTCCATGCACCCCTTGGCTTGTGGCCACACCCCTCCCTTCTCTGCCTCCATCTCTATGTGGTCTTCTCTGTGTCTGTGTCTCTCCTCTTTTTATAAGGACACCAGCCATATTGGATTAAGGCCACCCTAATGTCCTCATTTTGATCACATCTGCAAAGATCCTATTTCCAAGTAAGGCCACAGCCACAGGTACCTGGCATTAGGATGTCAACATATCTTTTTGGGGAACACAGTTCAACTCATACAAAAATGTAAGAAGAGATTGAAAGAGATATATCTGTAGAATGGATGATCCATTGAAAAGGTCCTAGATGTAAAAATAAAAAGAACTCATGAACACCTGCACTGTTTATATGTTCAGCTCTACACCTGGGAGTTGCATCCCGAACTCACTCCACTCAGTGTTTGAAGGGGAGGAAGGTCCCAAGCCCAAGCTCCAGGGGTTGTATAGACCCAGAAAGAACCAAGAAGGACCCAGTCAGCAAGGGAAGTTGATCTAGTAGGTTGCTTCCCACTAGAACGAGAACAGTCTTCAACAGCAGATGTAGATGTGGGCTATGAGGGTGGGACCAGCATATCCCCAGCTGTATCCAGGCCAGTAGGAGCTCAGATCAGCCCCCTACAAAGCAGAGAACAAGGAAAAACCTGAGACCCTTGCCTCCTCCCAACACTGGAGCCCATCCTTCCAGGAGTCACACAAAAGCCACCCTAAACAAGAGCACAAAGAAACCCAAGACACAGAATAAAGGTTGTATTCACCTACAGAACAGGTGACATTTTCGAATCAGACTGAGATGATGAGTTAAACCACAGCCCAGTCTCCTACAGAACAGAACACTTTGGGAACAACGAAGAACTTGCATTTTCTTTGTGCATGTTTGTGGTATGAGCACATGTGCTGTTCTGCTGCACACGCATAGGTCACAGATGTCAGCATACACGCCCTTTGCTGTGTTCGTAGTGATTCAGGGCCTCTCATTCTTCGGATTCAATCTTACATTTATTTTATCTATGTTGAACTTGACTTTCTACAAAGTAGTATTCTATTTAAAGAGCTTTTAATAATGTATCCTTTGATATGGATAAAAATCTAATTATTTCTATGCTCAGAGCTCAAAGAGAAATTATAACGATAATTTGGATTTTACAAAAGTGTAATAATTGCAAATCAATGAGGTCTTATATCATCAATTTATCAATTCTTTAGTTTCCTTCCATTGAAAGATTTGCAAACAATTATTCTCTGTACAGTCGTGTATTGCTTAATGACTGAAACACGTTCTGAGAAATGCATCTTTAGGCAATTTTGTCATTGTGCAAACATCATAGAGTGTTCTTAGGCAAACCTAGATGGTATAACCTACTACACTTCTAGGCTCCATGGTACTAATTTTATGGGCCCACCATTGTATAGGCGGACCATCATATACATAATCTGTTGTTGACTGAAATGTCGTGATGTGGTGCATGACTGTGACCGTTACTCAGTGAGGGCTTACAACTGTAATCTCACAATATTGAAATGGAACACATACTGAAATTCCAAAATAGTTCACAATTTCATCTCCTATTTTAAACATACAAAAGCATATGCTTAAGTTTTGAACTTGTTTATGTGCCTTTCATTATATTAATATATCTTTTAAATAACACACTGTGTCCTTAAATACTACTCATAAGAAACATTCTAATCCACCTAAATTATTGTGTATTTTATTTTAACATTCAAGTTATGAAATAATATGCATTTTAGTACTGAAGAAAAGAAGCCCTTGACAAATTTATTAATAAACATAAGTTCATTAAAATGATCCTGTGACTACCTAATTTATGAAGTAATTAATTCTGACTTAAACAATTATTTACTTGGAACTCAAATTTGCTCTGAAATTCAAAGTAATGCTTCCTTGGCACAACATAATAAAGTTCTTATGTAATTACTAATTAGTCTCAACCATGACAAATGTTTTAATTAAAATCGCTGAAACAGTTAAGCATTTATCACTCTTTTTTTATCTTTTCACTTTATTCACTTTAGATTAACTGTTTACCAGTTAATGAGAGCCCATACATAAAACGGACACCTGTTCACCAATGGCAGGATCTTTTTGGTAATTACACCAATTGAGGAGGGAGGAACAAAACCTTCTTATTTCAAATATTTTACAAAATATTTGTGAAGCTCATAAGAAATGCTGAGTTGCTCACTTCATTCCACAAAGGCATAGTGTACCTCAGCCGTTATAGTTGAATGGTGCCCAGTAGCATATCTCGACTATAGGGGGGCAGCAAAAGTCACTGAGAAATTGTCTTGGATAACCTCTAACTCTTGCACTCAAGGCTCCTTTTACACCATCAAGAGCTTGAGTGCTCTACCCCAGTCTTGTGTGGTGCGAAATCTCTCTGGTTCACCACCTTGCCTTGGCTAGGGATTGGGTGGATCATCAAATATCCTTAACTGTTGGACAGTGTTTGTGCTCATGGTGTGGGTCAGTTATGAAATAAACAAAGGTTCAGAATATCAATAACTGAATCAACACTGGTGGTTGATGCGAGATGCTCTGCTGAAGGCAGCTGGTGGGATCCTCATTGAACACAAGCCCAACTCCAACGGAGAGTGGGCATCCATGCGGCTCCCAGGCACCTCTCTTGTCATCTTGGTCATTTCCATCCCTGCCAGCCCCCAAGCTCCCCAGCTTAGCTGGAGTCCTTGCCTAGATTCTTTTCATTTTCCCCTTTCAAAATTTATTTTATTTTTTATTTTTTCACCCAACTCAAATTGGATGGTATGAGGCACTAATCATGCTCATCTGTCTGATTTCACTGTGTTTGTTGGAACACCTGTCTAGCCATCCCAAAACACATGAAAAAAAGACTGCTAAGCATATATCTAAATTGCAGTATTCATGAGGAAAAGACTGGCATTTGCTTTGGGTTGTTGGGATTTTTCTTCTTCCTTTCTTAATTGACAGAAATGCTGCTTCCAAATGATTATCTCAACATCAAGTTTCACATTTGGGGCAATTTGCTATACACAGCAAAATTATTTTGCTTGACTTTTTTCTATGTTTTTTCCTGAGTATCTCCCTTGATGCATATGTAATTTCCTTGAAAAACCTATGCCTATTAAAACCATACAATGACACTTTTTCTTTCCAGTGGGCAGGGTGCCACGACTTCAGTGCGTAGGGCATTAGACACACCTGGTGATGAGCCACGGCTCACTTTTAACCCTTCACTGCTATTTTTAATTTTTACCTATTTCCACTTCACATCCTAGAATTCCAGGAACATTCTGTAGCTACCTTTGAGTTACAAAACAGTTTATTCCTTGGAAATTTATGTTGATGTAAATGTATGATTGATTAACAATGACAGAAAAGAAACGTTAGACCATTTCACAGTTGCAACTTCAAAATTTAGTGATTGTTGAAAAGGACTTGGTCAATAAAGGAGATAATTCATGTTTTTTGTGCATAGAAGTGAGAGCCAATAGCATCAAATCTCTATTTAACCACTGATTTTTACCTTCTAAGTATGTTTTCGGAGTTTGATTTTACCATGTATAAACTCTCCCCATGGTCCGACTCCATTGACAGATTTGTTTTCTGTCTGCCATCTATAGTGTTTATAGAATTGGCCCACAGATTGGAATTCAAGAGGAAGGAATGCACTTGGAAAACAATCAATACAGTTATGAATTCTGTTTCCAATGCACACACACAGGCTTCTACCTTCTCTCAGAACACTGTTGATAGATTTCAGAGATTTCCATGGAGTGGAAAATTTCCTGGTACTCATTCTCCCTGTTCTTTTCCATATCCCCTGAATACATCTGAACTTAGGTTCTTCCATGATATTGATAAGTATAAATGGTGTAACTGATTTATTGTGAAGGGAGTGAAATCCGCAGACCGTGAGTTTGGTTTTTTTTGTCACAGCTAATGTTCATCTGTACTGGATTCAGATTCTGAGTGGTGAGAAGTCTCTATATCTCCTTTGGAATATTTTGTCATAAAATGCTGGTCAAGATTGTGGACTCCTCTGAATGCACTGAGGTCGCTGGACACATTCAAGTATCCGATGTCTCCCACCGCTTCAAACTTTTGGGAGCATGTGGCTCAGGGACAGTGAAACACAACAGTGGCACATAGACACTTTGATGTGGCCAAAGCCCGGGCACATGGTTTCAGATGCAGAAAGAGGCAAAACATCAGAACCAGGATGGACTTCTCCGGGTACTCAGCTTGAAACGACATCAAGTTTTAAACCTGCCTTGCCCGTTCCTCTTTCTCACAGTTCTGTTGCCCCAGTGCAACTTGCTCTATTCTCTACACATGTAAGATTCCCTAAAGAAAATTTTATCATAGACCATAGCTTTCCCTAGGATCAAGTGAGAAGTTTCAAAAGCCTTTTTGCATTTGTCTGGGATTTGCTTAGGAGAGCTTTATGATTATAATTTGAGAAAACACAGACCTACCTCTCCTTGCTAGTTGGTGACAGCTACAATACATATTATTTCAGATGATGTGATATAAGGGTTCGATTTGACAGGCGATACCCATGAGCTTCAATCATCCCTTTAATAAGAAACATATAGGGGCCGGCTCCGTGGCCGAGTAGTTAAGTTCGCGCGCTCCGCTGCGGCAGCCCAGGGTTCGGATCGTGGACGCGGACATGGCACCGCTCGTCAGGCCACGTTGAGGCGGCGTCCCACATCCCACAACTAGAGGGTCCTGCAACTAAGGTATACAGCTGTGTACAGGGTGGGGTTTGGGGAGATAAAGCAGAAAAAAAAAAAAAGATTGGCAACAGTTGTTAGCCCAGGTGCCAATCTTTAAAAAAAAAAAAAAAAGAAACATATAAATGAATATATAAACAAATGGAAAATGGGCAAATAATATTAAAAAATATCTGAGGAATAAACATACTCAAAACCTCAATTATGTGAATAGTCTGCAAAATGCACAATAAAAACAAACGTAATTTTGTCCTGCTAAGTTCTAAATTAAAGGAAAAGGGAAAGTTAGCACTATTGAGAAGGGTTCAAAGAAATGTGTGCTCCTATGCACAGCTATTAGAAATTAATATAGAAACAATCCACATAAAGATAACTGAGCTCAGGCAACAAACAGGTGGGCAAGAAATACTGCATTTAATGCTAACTTTGAATTTTCACCAGTCCACGTTTTGTCCACATTATCTTTTCAGGTCAGCTGACTTTTCCACGTCAGGCTTGGGACCCAGGATTCTCTGGCTAAGATGGGATCCTTGCAGACAAGCCTCCCTGAGGAGCCCACAAACCAGGCTCTTTCTGTCTTCCTCATATATGCCCCCTTGCTCTCTCCCTCTTGGACACTCAACATAGTTGCCTCAATTCCTCAAAGGACGTGGGAATTTGGACAAAAACAAGGGGGAAAAAGAGCCATCCATAACTTTGGCTTTCCATCTGTCTCAAACTTCCTTTGTAAAAAGTGGGTTAAGAAAAAGAATACCATCCTCACTTTCAGAGCTGAAACCTTAGAGCTCCTCAGTGGGGTCAGGCTGGGACCTTCTCTAGGGCCATCTTCTGTGCACTCATTAAGCCACCTCTGTGGTATGTGTCTGTATGGTGTTTCAGTGTTTCTTTGGAAGCCTATGGCCAACTTCATCTGCTCTTCCAAAAGGTGGGTCTTCCTGGTAGGATTTTTTTTCAGATTGCATTCACATGTTATGATTGTGGCTGAAACATTTCTGATTTGAGATATTAGAGGAAAATGTCTCCTTAGTTTCATGGATGCTTTGAGGCAACACCACACAGAACAACTGTTACTATTAGTTCTTAGCTGTTAGTCATGGAGATGACTCTTGCTCATACTCTGAGAACGACACTCATTTGGTTGCTAGGTAAGATGTTATTCTCTATGGGTGAGGCAGCGGGGAGATGAACCAGGCTATCAGCATGCTGAAACTGAACATGAAGCTTCATAATATGTGCATCTGATGCTTGGTTGGGTCTATACCGTGGCTGTTTGTGTGGTAGGTATGTGCCTACATGATCAGTTCCCTTTAAGAACATTGGACTCAATACTCAAGTGGGCTTTCCTTAGCAAGGGCACCTTGAATATGCCTCTGAAGTTTGCAGATGGAGAGAAACACAAAACTCATCTACGTTCTCATCAGAGAACCAGGACGAGAAAATCTGCATTTGACCTCTGTAACCACCACCAATGTAGATCTTTTTCCTACTGTTCCTAAGCAGTACTCTTGATTTAATGAGTCTTAGCTTCACTTATGATGTTATGGTGAGTGATGTGAGTTCTTTCCAGCAAATCACTAAGCTAGTGGGTGTTCGGGAGACTCTGGAGACAATGCATGATAGGTTTTGACTGCATCTGTGCATTTCTTCCTTTCTTTTTGTCCATCCATTTTGGTTTAAGGAAGAAAAAGTTTCTGCAGTTGTGAGTCTCTATCGCTAATTATCCTAAAAATTTCCTCGTTCCTTGCTGGACTTTGCCTCAATGTGATGGTATTTCCATGACTTAGACTTTCTCCATGGCCAGAAAAGAAGGCGGAGGAGGAGGAGAAAGAAGGAAAATAATAGGAAGAGATCAAGGAAGAAGAGATGGAATTAAATGAATACTATCACAGCAGAAAAATAGCAGATGTCAAGTTAACTTGTAGAATTAGTAAACGTGAAATTTAATCTAATTTCTCTCCAAAATCCTGGAGAAAGACATACTTTTCTCCCCACTGTTGCACACATTTGTTTTAAACTCTGATTCCCATAACTCTGGGAAGATTCACTAGTCTTTCCTTTTTATTTTTTTTCAAACACATTCACTGGAGATTTTTAGTCCTTGCCCAACAAGTTCATCTACATTTCCCAGAGGAAACTAGAGCTTTAATTAAGCTTGCAGGAGCCAGCAGTCCTATAAAACCTAAATAATTAAAAGATCTTCAGAACCGGAGGCAGCAAGGATGCAGTTTTATGAACATGCACCTGTCCATTTTAGGGAGCCAACATAAGGTGTTCATGTTCTACAGGGAACAGGTTTAAACTGGGAACGAGAACCAGAAAAGAGAAGCTACTAGATGATGGCCATCACTAATTGCTAAGATCTTTTAAAGTAAATCTCTTTTCTCAGTTAATCACATTAATCACCTGCTCGAGGGTCTGATGCTGACCCGATACAACTCGGAAGCAAAGAAGCACAGATCCAGCACTTCAACATCTGCTTTGCTTGGTCCTCCAGTCTGCGTGGCTCTGCCTCCGCCATGTCTCTGCAGAGACACAGGCTTTCCTTACTTCCAACCAGCTGACTTTCAACACAACACTTGTGTCCTCATCTTCCTGTGATTTTGGTCTGGTGATTTTACATTAAAACAATCCCTCTGTTTGACCTCTTGCATAAAACTACGCTCACTTGTTTTCATCAGAGCACTCCCAGGCACTCGTGCACTATGTAGAACTGTTCTCAAAAACTCTGAAATAAAATGCACTCTCAAAAGGTCTCTCCAGGGTCTGCAAAAAACGTGTCATCAGGGTCAGAATCCAAAGTTTTACTTTAGAAAACATAATTCAGTAACCTATTTCTTCAATAGGGGTTTTCATTAGTAGAAAGAGGAAGATAGGTGGAAGATGTATATGTACATCCTTTGACAGCAGTGCAATGACATACGCATTTGTAGATCCATCATCTTAACCAGCCCCAGCCCATTCTGAGAATTTGTCTCAGGCACACATCGTCACTGTACACACTTCCCTCAGGATTGATTTACTGGGCAAGCTCCTTAAGTCCTGAGACAGACAGCCAGAAACAATGACGGGGAGATGCTCGTCACAGCATTCCAAATTTTAAGGACTGTACCTCAGTTCCAAAATATCTTACACAGAGTGTGATACGCTATGGCAGGTTACCTATAAAAGCACAATTTGAAAGTAGATGTAGATAATGAAATAAAAGCTCAGCACAACATCCTGATTTTATGTGTATCTCCTGTTGCTGTGAATTTGGCGTGGTAAAGGAGAAGGACGATGAGTATCGATGGAATCGTTGCCCAAGAGGGTTTCATTACCATGAAATCTGGAATGGGAACATCATCTGATGACTAATATGTCATCTGCCTGGGGTAGAATACAGTTCATGAATTCAACTAGAGCTGCCAATTTAGAAAAAAGGCAATTCCTTTTACACAAAAGACAATAATTCTGATTGGTGAGTTATGAACCATAAAACCACCAGCCTTCCCATTAATGAGCAACATTGAGTTCATGCTCACAAACACTACAAAACTGACAAAAAATGTCAGTGAATCACCAAAATCAAAGAGATTTCATTTACATTCTACATGAAAAATAGAATCCCTTTCAAAATAGAATCTTTCCCCTTGAAAGACTATCAAATTTAATCCTCTGGAGAAAAGTATGAATTTTTTGATCAATATAGTTTGAGAGAGCAATGAGTGAAATTGAAGCAAAAATGATGACTCAGATACAAATGTTGAAGTTGAACTTTAAACATTATGTCTGATGATGATTTTTTTAAATATTGAAAGCCCAGCATCTGACTATGGGAAATGGAAAACAAAACTCAAATAATTTCTAGATCTCTAATGGGGGCTGGGAGGGTAGGGGTAGAAGTAGAGAGAAACTCTCACTTGGACCTACGGTCTTGACTCACAATAATATCAAAACCACAATAATACCTAAAGTTTATAAAAATATCTAAAGCGATTTACAATAATGTCTAAAATTCTAACATCCTATCATTTCATGCTTAGTGCCGACCATGATGCAAGCCAACACTTCTTTGTGTAATTGCTGACTAATGTCCATTTCTCTCTGTATGTCTATTAGCTATTGCTCCCCAGGCCCTCTGGTGACCAGAAGACTGACCACTATGGATGGCATCCCTCAAACCAGCTTCCCTCTGACTTCCTGTTGGGTTCAGCCACTGCTAGATTGGAAAGGAGAAGGAGGGATGGGTCAAGAATTCCATCCTGACCCCTTCCTTGCTCTTGTGCCATATTAATAGTAGAAGCTGCAACTCTTCATGACTGTAATTCTTCCTCTATGGGGGGCGAGGGGAGAGTCCCTTCTCTGCAGCTCCAACTCTCAATGGAATTTGGTGACACTGTCTCCTCCTCTTGTTCCTTCAAGCCCAAGTGTTGTAGCAACCTCTCACAGTGGTTAGTCCTCGGGTACCACTCCTGTGTTCTTTATCCCTCCCCACACCTCTGTAAGGATCCCTTTCATTAACCTGCATTCGATTGGACCATCTGAGGTGGATTCTCTTTCTTGCTGGGACCTTGACTTGTACATTCTTCTGGTTTGGAAGCTTCATAAGGGTAGGGCTGTGTCTCACAGGCTCATCGCCATATCCCCAGTGCCTAGAATAATGCCTGACTCTAAAGATACTCCTTAAATATTTGTTGTTGTTGAGGTGGAATCCAAATTATATAAAATTAACCATTTTAAAGTGAACAATCCAGCAACATTTAGTACATTCATAATCTTGTGCGACCATCACCACTATCTAGTTCCAGAACATTGTCATTAGCTCAAAAAGAAGTCTCATACCCATTAAGCAGTCACATCCCATTCCTCCCTCCCCTCAGCCCCTGGCGACCATCAGTCTGCTTTTTGTTTCTATGGATTTAACTATTTTGAATATTTCATAAAAGTGGAAGCATATAATATGTGACCTTTTGTGTCTGGCCTATTTCACTTAGCATAATGTTTTCAAGGTTCATCCACGTTATAGCAGGAATCAGTTCTCCATTCCTTTTCATGGCTGAATAATATTCCATTGTATGGACAGACCACAATTTGTTTATCACTTCATCCTTTGGTGAACATTTGGACTATTTCCAACCTTTGGCTATTGTGAATAGTGTTTCTATGAATACTTGTGTACGAGAACTTGAGTCCTCCCTACATATTGATCAGACAGATAAGATAAACCTATTAGACTGACATTTCCAAGAGTGTGTTTATCAAAATATTACACTTGTAAGCTTTGCCTATTATTAAATGCTTCTTTTGTTACATTTAATTTGAAATATGTTACACATTATATTCTCTTCTTGGGGATTTTCAACATATTTTCACTTATAAACCATGCTGAGGATGGGGCATTTTAGAGAGAGTCTGCAGAGAAAACATTATAATTTTTTTTTAAAGATTTTATTTATTTTTTTTCCTTTTTCTCCCCAAAGCCCCCGGGTACATAGTTGTATATTCTTCGTTGTGGGTCCTTCTAGCTGTGGCATGTGGGACACTGCCTCAGCATTGTTTGATGAACAGTGCCATGTCCGCGCCCAGGATTCAAACCAACGAAACACTGGGCCACCTGCAGCGGAGCGCAAGAACTTAACCACTCGGCCACGGGGCCAGCCCCAAAAACATTATAATTTTGTCGGGTTGTTTGTTTCCCAACATATTTGCTTAAGGATTCACCCACTTTTTCTCACTGCAGTTCCTCTTAACAATCTGTTCTATCCAATTTGTGTTTCTTGCAACCCAATAAATTGGAACGAGAAAGCCAATGTCTGTTTGTCCTTTTTAATTACACAATGTGTCCAGTAATTTTCCCAGATGAGTATGAGATTTCCCTTCCCTCATCTTAAACCTGTCTTTTAATCTTTTGAGTGATAAAGGAAATTATGCAAAAGGCTCTGTCAGTGTTATATTCCACACGCTCTTCCAACTATAGGAAAACCAAGAGTAGAAATTTTGAAAAATGAATTGGAGTTAGAGCCCACACTTATGTAATTTCTTAGGAAATATTAGTGATTTCAAATTTTCGAATTAATATGCCTAGTTGTAAAAACGTGAGAGGGAAGGAAGAGGGGAGGAAAGGGAAAATAGGAAGGAAGAAGAAAGGGAGGAAGGGGGAGAAGACAGAGGGAGAATTCATGTAGAGAAGAGACCACAGAAATACTCAACAGATGCACCCTGATGGAGTCAGTGGGTATTTCTGGTGTCTCTCCTTGTGCTGGCTCAGCATGGGATGCTGCATGCCGTGGAGAACAAAAGTCGCCCCTGGTTTCCATGGTGCTTGCAAAGGCTTCTCTCTCTTAACGCTCCTGACAAGCGCTGCATGAATCTGGGAGCAGCTCTCATCTACAAGACAGCAAATTTATCCAAGCATTTTTAACAACAGAAACTTTTAGTTTTTAACTTCAAACAAAAGCTCATATGGCTATGTAAAGTTAAAGTTGTATTATTTATAGGCTACAAATTAAATCAGTGAGAACAAAGGGATCATTTTAAATAACAAAACAAAATTGCAATGAGGCATTGGAGAAGAGATTTGCAAGCTTATCCTAGATGCAGCCTCCACATTCCTCGCCTTGGTTGAGAGGGTGGGGTGAGGATGTTAAATGCTATTAAGAAAATTTGATTTAATGATGTGATGGGAGATCTAATAATGAGATTTTTTTTAAGCATATTGGATTTCAATTTGCAGATAATTCCCTGAATATCACGTATCCTACAAAATCAGCCTGATTATACTCTCTTTTGGATTTCTTGCTCTCGGGATACATTTAAAAACATATATATATATATATATATATATATGTACATATGTACACATTATATACATCTAAATAATTATTATTTCTTCGTCATGTTATTTTCTAACTTTCTAAGTTTTCTTTTCCTGAAGAATCTATGTATGATATAGTCTCTCTCTCTCTCTCTCTACCCTTATATATATATATATATACATAATAAGTCTATATCAAATGACCCATAAAAAGCAAGAAAAATAAAAACCAAGAAAAATTTCTTCCTGAACCCTGGGAGGATGGGAACGAGAAAGGGATGCATTCATACTCTCCATCTCTTGACGAGACCTCACTGGTTAAGGAACACACTCTATTCCTTCCCCTTGGAAGCCAGCGTTGTATTGGAAGGGAGACATCCATCCTCTCTGTCTAAAACCCAGCCGACTATGCCAGAAGCTTCCTCATGAAATAAACAATGCTCCTTCGCTTGTGGTGGGTGGCTTGGATTCTTCTGCCATGCAGATCTTGTACAGAGAGGTGAACAGGTGGGCCAAAACGGGTTGTCAGATCCAGCCAGTAGGTAGATGAGTGTGAAAAGTGCTGAGCAGGTGTGAGGAAGAATGTGAATCGTGCAGGAATCAGCCTGCATCTAACACACAGGTGATCCTGATTCTGAGGACATGAAGTTTAACAAAACAGTCTTTCCATTGGCATACAAAGCACACCGTCATCTGTATGGATCCTTATCCCAGCGACTCAAGTGACCCAGAACTGACAGTTCAAAAGGACAATTGGGGATTCAGTGAGGGCTCCAGAAAAACAAGAAGAGCTGGCCCAGAGGTGACTGCACCTTAGGTATTGATTCAGCTCTGGACAAATCACTTTGATATTAAAAAATTGATGAAAGGAAATGTGAGCCCTGCATTAGAAAGAGCATAGCCTACATCGTTCACCAAGAAAAGATGGATACAAGTCACTCCTTCCAAACATTTGAAAGGCTACTCAAATGGAGCAAAATGTGTCCTGTGTTACCACAGGAGGAAGAATTAAAACTAGCCCAAACATAAATAAATAAACATTTATAAAGACAGAGAAGCATAAACATGGAGCTGAAAAACAATGTTGTAACTATCAAAAGAAAAAAAAGCCTCTAATTGCAAATGTCAGGCGTTACCCAGTTGATTTCATACATTTGTGTGTATTAACATGCTCTCGTTATTCTCACTGATTGGCTCTATAAGCAAACATTATGAATGTAACCAAAGACCAGACAGACATTCAAGGTAGGCATTCTTTGATGAACATATATGACTGCCTGAGTCCAAACGGGAGAGAGTTTGGGGCCTGTACCTGAAGCAGTACAGGAGGACATACTTAAAAGTAATATGGGTTTAGGACATATGGAGTCCATTGATTAGTTCAAGGACCATTTTAGAGTCTTTAAAAAGTACAATATATGCAGTGTCTGGATGTTGAGAACAAAAGAGCAAGCCAAAAAGATCTAGATAGAATGGGATAACCAATTCCACAGAACTTTTAGGAGGATCTTGGATCTCTTCTAACATTATGGGGTGAACAATGGAGCACCCAAACTTTCCATATGATAAGCACTTCCTAGATATTTTGTGATAAAAATGATAGGTGCTTTATGGTCTGAGTTCAATCAGTTGCTTTTCATGCTGACAGTAGAGAAATAACTAAGTTATCCCAGGTTCTTCTTATACTCTGAGACTTTCCAGTTTTTATTAATTTGGTTCTTGCTTATATACAAACACCTCCTTCTTGATTGCTTGTTAAATGAATCAGTGCGGGGACAACTGTACCTCAGTCCCGCTATATATCTTCTTCCTACCTTCTTCATACTCAGAAGCAAAATGAGAATCCCATGGAGGACACAAAGTTATCTTTTGGTAAATGGTATGCTCCTTGAGAGCATGTTCAAGTTCTTATATGATTTGCAATTAGCAACATCACAGACACCTCACTCCATCACCCATACGAAAATTAAACTTAGTGGGTATTCAGCGATCCATTAATGAATTAACCAACCCACCAATATTATGTGTAATTTTTCATTTAAAGCAAAGCATCTCAACGTTGTCAATATTTACACTTGTGGCTAGAAAGTTCTTTGTTGTGGGAGCTTACACTTACTTTCATTCACTTACCCAACTGACACTGGATGGCTGTCAGTATTCTGGCCCATCAATGTCGAAAGACTGGCCAACAAGTTCGAAGTTTCTGTTCATCTTTTAAAGGAATTGGGCTTTTTGTGTTGTGATACCACGGTCCCTAAAAATATTGGACCAGTGCTAGAAATTGTTTAAATATATGTTTAAAAAAATGTGCATCCTGAAAACAAGGTCTTTCAGACATCTTAGTGCTGTAATAAAGACAATGCCTTCTATTTTTTAGGCATTCATGGACAAATAATTTTCATTTCCTTCATCTCACTGAATCTTTGTATCACCCTGTTGAGCGGGTATAACTCCATTTCAGAGATGATGGAACAGAAGCCACGGGAAGTTAAGTGCCATGTCTAAATACCCAGGTAGGAAGAGATAAAACCAAGATCTAAATTGAGATATTTTCACTTCAAGCTCTATGCTTTTTCTCCTCTAGGAAATGTGTTTGTTTGAATCCGAGTAATTCAATTTGAAAACCATTGATGTATACAGCAAATACTGAACTAGAAAGCATTCATAAAATAGATTTTTGCAGCCTTTGCTCAAATGCCAATAAAATTATTGCTTTGCAAATTTAAGAATATGCCCTCTTTTCTTCACTATTCCTCCCTTTGCTTCTTTAAAAATTTGTACAGCTTTGCTTTTATTGAGTCAAGAGAAAGAAAAATAAAAGCAGGGAGATATGGCAGCACTAAATAGAAAATGAATAATAAATCACCTTGTAAGAATAACTAAATCCCCCCTTACTTCAGCCTAAGTTTAGAATGTGCTGCAATATTTTAAAAGTTCTGAGCCTCAAAGAAATAATTATTTGAAAAAAAGAAAGACTCATCTTTTGAGATCTCAACCAATCTCTGCTATGATGTCATTAGAGCTTAATAGGCTTCCCTGGTTGATAACTCTAGAAGTCTCCATGTACTGGTGTCTGTCATCCTTGCTGTGGGAAGCAGAAAAGAAGCACAGACTTGATAAAGATGTTTATCCTCGATGATCTGTGCTTTGTTTCGGAAAATTCTTCATATTTTGCAATAGCAGAACACCTGCCCCACTTCTTCACACATCCAGTCCTTAAAGCTCAGTGACCACGACAAATCAACCTCTTGGTCCAAAGGCAGAGCCTACGATAAAGGGACGTGAGAGAATCAACTCCCTGAAGACACTCAAGGCTGGCTAGCGTGGGATATTCCTTGATTCCTTGACCTTCATTTGGAGGACTGATGGAGACCATGGAGAGAGGGCTGAGTGGGTAAAAAGGAAGTGAATCAATCAGACATCACAGAATGACTACCTAGTCTGGGAAGTATGTCTTGTTAAAGTACGATCTTTTTGTTTTTTATTTAATTGAGCATTCTGAGATCATTTCTGTATCAGTTTCCTTGGGCTGCTGTGACAAAATACCACAGGTTGGGTGGCTTAAACAACAGAAATTTATTTTCTCACAGTCCTGGAGGCTGGAAGTCCAAGATCAAGGTTTGGGCAGGGCTGGTTTTTCCTGAAGTCTCTCTCCTTGGTGTGTAGACACTGTCTTCTCCCTTTGTCCTCACATGGTCATCCCTCTGTGCCTGTCTGTTCCTCATCTCCTCTTTTTATAAGGCCACCAGTCATATTGGGTCAGAGTTCACCTTCATGATCTCATTTTACGTTAATCACCTCTTTAAAGACCCATCTCATAATACAGGCACACTTTGAGGTCCTGGGGGTCAGGACTTCAACATATGGATTTGGAGGAGGCACAATCCAACCCATAGCACTTTCTCATCACAAACTGAAGAAAATATGCGCATACCTTTGTATGTACATTAGCAGAAGTGATCCAATTGGAAAAGAAAGTTTGTAAGTCAGTAACTAAAAGATTTAAGCTTCTCTGCTTCCAGTTGGATGAGGAGAAATAATCAAACTCATGCATCTTCCAAAGATCCTTGAAACAATCTTCTCAAATCATCTTGCTTCCACTGTCACTGAGTTAAGGTCTACGCTCTGGAATTCATGATGTTATAACTCTTTCAGAAGGTCCTAACATGTTCTTAGTTTAAAAAGGTCGTCCTAGAACAAGAAGATATGGACCAAAATGATATTCTTTTTGTAACCACCCTCCTTCCATCTTCCTCAAGTTTTTAGTTTTGAAAATTTTGCCAAAAATTTATTATGTGGAGCCATTTTTCTCTGTAAATATTTTCATAATCCCATTTTAATTTGCAGATAAACAATCATTCAGTGTCTGGATACGTGCTATGTTTAAAAGCATCATGTATTTTACATTTTAACGTACTATATTTCTGAGAAAATTGTCTTTTCTAATATGAGAAGAAAATCAGTGTAATAAAATTGAGACACACAAAAAATATAAAGAAATGAAATCACTTAGTACAGAAGACATCCATTGATCGCACTAGGAGCTTCGTCTGAAATGTCATGGTTGTACCTGCAGCTTTAATTACCATCTCTATCAATCATCTAATTATTCCTGGAGGAAGTTGGAGTTAAATATTAAAGATGTTCCAAACACTTAAAATGTTGAATCTCTCCGGTAATCTTCCAGTGCACAAGTAAAAGCTCCACTTTTGGTACGTGCATAGAGGCCCTTCCCCATCATTTCACACTAGCTGCAGGTTGTTACAATTGTTTGAGAGCTTCCCAGTAAACAGCTGAGTCATTCTCCATGCATCACAACAACCCTGTTGAGCTCCTTCATCATCTCAAATCTTTTCTGACCTTTAAATTGAGCGTTTCCATACTTGGTATCTTTTATTTTACATGGCTAACAGTCTGTGAAACCAGAATTCAAAAAGATATTGCAGGGGCCAGCCCTATGGCCAAGCGGTTAAGTTTGCACTCTCTGTTTCAGCAGCCCAGGGTTCACTGGTTCAGATCCTGGGTGCTGACCTACACACTGCTCCTCAGGCAATGCTGACATGGGGGTCCCACATAGTAGAACCAGAAGGACCTACAACTAGAATATATAACAATGTACTGGGGGGCTTTGGGGAGAAGAAGGAAAAAAAGGAAGATTGGCAACAGATGTTAGCTCAGGGCCAATCTTTAAAAAAATAAAAAAGATAATACAAATGGCCACCAGACTTTCAACCGTAGAGCTAAGAGACACCAATGCCTTCACTGGGCCAGAAGGATGCTGCCTTAATGTGGCTTTTAATTGTCCTTTTGGGGGAAGAAAAATGTCCCAGAGCCAGATCACTAAGTTGATCCATGGCAGCCTGGAATTCTTGAGAAAATGAAACAAAATGCAATAAGACCACCACAGAAAACGTGATATGCCCACCAGCACGTGGACATATAGGGCTCTTCCCTGGACAGCAAACAATTCACCAGCCCCTGGCCATCTGGTGAGCTCCACGTCAATTGGTTGCTGCCTTAGAACTCGTTCAGCATCTCCGTTATACCAGGTCTCACTCATGAAAGGAGTTGTCTATTTAACTTGTCTTGAGAGAAAGATCAAACTCTGTTGATCCACTCTTGACCATCACAGTAAGAGTTTAACGAATGTGTGTTGAATGAAGAGATGAAGGACTATGTGGGAAATTCCTCCAGAGCAGAAAAGGCATCATATTCGTATGAGTTTCCTATGGCTGCTGTAACAAATTATTATTAACGAGGAGGCTTAACAAGCAACAATTTTATTAACTTAGCGTTCTAGAGGTCAGAAGTGTCACTGGGTTAAAACCAAGGTATTGGCAGGGCTGTGTCCCTTCTGGAGGCCCTAGGGGGGAATCCCTTTCCTTGCCTTTTCCAGCTTCCAGAGGTCCCACATTCCTTGGCTTGTGACCCCTTCTTCCACCTTCAAAAAGCATCTCTCCAACTTCTTCCATCATTACAGCTCCTTTTCACACTCGGACTGTCCTGCCTCCCTCTTATAAGGTCCTTTGTGACTACATTGGACTCATCCAGATGCTGAAGGATCATCTCCCCATCTCAAGACCCTTGACTTAATCACAACTGCAAAGTCCCTTTTCCCACATAAGATGACATATTGTTTGTTTCTGAGGATTAGGACATGGATATTTGGGGGGGGGGGAGCATTAGTCAGTCTAACACAGGATTTATCTCTGAATCTTCTGTACTTCAAGTAAGGTAGGAACTCAGTAGATATTTGAGGATGCATAAGAAACTCTAAATAAATTTTTATAAAAATTACTCTCCCATTAAGGGATCTCTTAGCTAGTTGACCTTCTGGGATAAATGACTCATGGCGAGATTCTACACTTTCAGAGACACTACCTCTAGTTCTAAACCGGGTGTGCTCAATGATTATTGACCTTAGATATCTGAGCGAATGCCTCATCTGAGGTTAATGCAGATGAGCAAGACATGCTTGTGGGGTCCCTAGAATCAGGAATAATAATAAATAATATAATAATAATACAATCGGTAGATAATAATTGTCAGTGATGTGGCAGTCATTTACTTAGTTTTTAGAATAATGAAGTATGGGATTATGAAGTAATAAAAATATTCTATGTGTTATATGTTATATATTATGTGTTATACGTTATATATAATATATAGGTTTTAGAGTATGTGCTTTCACAAGACTTCAGCTTAAACATGTGCTTTCTGACAGAAGAAAAATAAGCTATATATTTTATATTACATAGATATTATACAATATATTATATAGAGATATTATATTATAGTATGTTATGTTATATTATGAATTTAGAGCATGTGCTGTCATAATGCTCCATGGGAAAATGTGGTTGTCTGACATAAATATTTTTATCACACATATTGCCCTTTTCTTTCAAATGAGCAAATCTCAGATGTGGAACCTAAATATCTGGGAGTAAAATACAAAAATTTTGAGATTGTTTGTTTTATCTTCTCTTGAGAAAAGGGCTTACATGCTGGCATTAATATATATTCCTACTCACAACCTGTAAAACATAGTTTTATATATCATGTACATAGAGTTCTTTCTACCATGTTTTATGCATACCTTTTATCTTACTTCTTATAATAATTGACACACATTAAGAAGGCAAACAAAAAAACATTGATGTTGGAAACAAATTTTAATCATTTTACTCACATAATATATAATCACAAGAGCCTATTTTTCTTATTATCCCATCATTAAGCTACTTGTGATTACTATTATAGAATTAAAGTGGTATATTTTACCCTGACCATGATTTGATACAGTTCACATCCATCTCTGAGCAGTAATGCGGGCACACCTCAGAGATATTACAGGTTCCATTCCTGACCACCACAATAAAGAGAATATCGCAATAAAGCAAGTCACACAAATTTATTTGTTTCTCAGTGCATATAAAAGTTATGTTTACACCATACTATAGTCTGTTAAGTGTGCAATAGCACTATGTCTAAAAAAACAATGCACATATCTTAACTAAAAAATACTTTATTGTGGGGCCAGCCTGGTGAGGTAGTGGTTAAGTTCATGTGCCTCACTTCAGCGGCCCAGGATTTGCACATTTGGATCCCAGGCATGGACCTAGCACTGCTCATCAAGCTATGCTGTGGTGGCATCCCACATAAAATACAGGAAGACTGGCACAGACGTTAGCTCAGCAACAATCTTCCTCAAGCAAAATGAGGAAGATTGGCAACAAATGTTAGCCAAGGGCCAATCTTCCTCATGAAAAAAAAAAACTTTATTCCTAAAAAATGCTAACCATCATCTGAGCCTTCAGTGAGCTATAATCTTTTTGCTGGTGGAAGGTCTTGTAAAAAGTGCAATATCTGCAAAGCACAATAAAGTGAGGTATGCCTATGTGTGTATATATATGCATATATTTTTATATTATATTTATATAATATAAATATAAAATTCCTTATATAATATACAGCAAATATATGTATATATACACATATATAGTGTGTATATTATATATTCATATATTTATAAGTATAATATATATAGTGTACAAAAATATATATCTATATATACATATACATCAGAGTGGCAGCTTCATGCACTGTTCAAAAACTTGAACTCTAAGTTCTGTAAATTCTGATTCTGCCCCTTACTAGAGGTAGGGACTAGAGAAAGTTTTTCAACCTCACAATGACCCAGTTTTCACATCTGTTAGATGGAAATAACGCTGGCACTTGTAGTAACATTTGTAAGGGTAGGAGAGATCTGTCTGCACACGCTCCAGAGTGTTGTTTCTGTACTGGTCATTACCATGCAGGGAGATCTCAGCAAACTGAAGCACAGCATAGAATTTTGAAATCGTAAAGGGGGATAAAAAGAGCAGATGAACTGCTTGAATTAACCAGGATGCCAAATGCCTCCTTATAAATAACAGTGTAGGAAATCTGACACCCGTCAAGGCTGACAGGAACAATTAAGCAAATATAAAAGTCGAATTTACCTGAGACTCAAGGGGACTATGAGATCAAAGACACCGCGCTAATCTCCATTCTTTTGAAACCAGACTCAAACAACCTTTTGAAGGAAAAATAATGAAGCCTGAAGAGAGAACAGGACTGTTTTGTCCGTTCCAAAGACAAGACTCCGTTCACACTGGGTGAATGGGGCCACATTTCAGCAGCTGGTCCACTGGTTCAAAAAAAGAGAAACCAGTCTCTCTGGGCAATGAGAAGGGAGCCTTCTTCAGATGGGAGGGTGACATCTGTCTTCAATATTGTTGTTGGAGTCAGTTTCCAGAAATAGCATGGCAGGCTCCTAGGATGTCCCAGAGGGAAGGAAAGAGAAGAGATATACAATTCTCTAGGTAGAGGTCAGACCTCTCTTCCTAGGGCAAGGAGGGTGCCTAATTATCTTCTTTGCATAACATGGACTCTTCATGCAGCAGCTGATGCCTTAAGAATTTATAAACGTTCATTGAGCAAACCTGGGAAGAGCATGCACCAGAGGAAGAAGACAAGATGCTCACACAGCAGACAGAGAGGCACGGAGAGGGAGCAAAGGGCAAAGGGCCAACTGCATGATGCTCCCCACATCCAAACTCATGAAACTGACCTGCATGGCAGCCACAGCCTTTGATCATTTCTCCTCTAGGCTGAATTAGCCTGCCCCGAGGAGCTCTGTGTCCATGGTGCTATACGATAAAGCACAGGTACCTCATGCCTGGACCCTCATCTTGCAATTAGGCAGGTATCAGGCAGTGGACAAGGATGGATGTTACCTGCAATGCCAAACCCTCTCCCACACCCCTCAAGGGTGCTCTTCTTCCCTCCTGCTGCTGCATAGGATGAGTAACACAGGAAGAGAAAAAATGTGCTGTATCTCTGCATTTCAGAACCAGGGAAATAGAATGCGTTATGTTTTCTTCCCCAAGGTGTACAGCATAGTGACTCGACGCATGTATATATTGTGAAATGGTCACCACAAGTCTAGTGAATATCCATCATCTCACATAGTTACAGAGCTTTTTGCTTGTGATGAGAACTTTTAAAATCTATTCTCTTAGCAACTTTCAAGTATTCATCACAGTAGTGTTAACTATAGTCACCATACAGTACATTACATCCCTGTGACGACTTTATTTAATAACTGAAAGCTGGTATCTTTTGACCACCTGTTTTAAAAATTAAGCACATTTTATTTTTATTTTTTTCCAGTAATTTTGTTGAGACCATAATGGTTTATAATATTGCATAATTTCTGGTGTACATTATTAATCAATTTCTGAATAGACTTCATTGTGCTTCCACCAGTAGTCTAATTTTTCTCTGTCACTGTACATATATGCTCCTTTAGCCCTTTTGCCCACTCCCCAGCCCCATTTCCCTCTGGTGACCACTAATCTGTTTTCTTTATTCATGTATTTGTTATCTTCCATATATGAGTAAAATCACGCAGTATTTGTTTTTCTCTGTCTGGCTTATTTCACTTAATATCATACCCTCAAGGTCCATCCATGTTGCAAATGGGACAATCTTGTCTTCTTTTATGGCTGAGTAGTATTCCATTGTATATATATACCACATATTCTTTATCCAATCATCAGCCAGTGGGCACTTGGGTTACTTTCACATCATGGCTTTTGTGAATAATGCTGCAATGAATATAGGGGTTCATAAATCTCTTTGGATCATTAATTTCAAGTTCTTTGGATAAATGCTGAGTACTGGGATAGCTGGATCTTATGATATTTTTATTTTTAATTTTTTGAGAAATCTCCATACTGTTTTCTATAGTGTCTGCACCAGTTTGCATTCCCACCAGTAGTACATGAGGGTTTCCTCTTCTCCACATCCTCTCCAACATTTGTAGTTTTTTGTCTTGGTAATTACAGCCATTCTGACCAGTGTAAAGTGATATCTCATTGTAGTTTTGATTTACATTTCCCTAAAAATTAGTGATGTTGAACATGGTTTTAGGTGACTGTTGACCATCTGTATATCTTCTTTGGACAAACGTCTGTTCATATCTTCTGCCCATTTTTTGATTGGGTTGTTTTTTGTTGTTGTTGTTGAGTTGTGGGAGTTCTTTATATATTTTGGAGATCAGCCCCTTGTCAGAAATACGATTTGTGAACATTTTCTGCCAGTTGATGGGCTGTCTTTTCATTTTGTTCATGGTTTACTTTGCTTTGCAGAAGCTTTTTAGTCTGCTATGGTACCATTTGTTAACTTTTTTGTTTCCCTTGCCGAATAGACATGGTATTTGAAAAGATGCTGCCAAAACCAATGTAAAATAGTGTACTGCCTATATTTTCTTCTAAGAGTTTTATGATTTCAGGTCTTACATTCAAGTCTTTAAGCCATTTTGAGTTAATTTTTGTGTATGGTGCAAGATAATGGTCTACTTTCATTCTTTTGAAAGTGGCTGTCCAGTTTTCCCAACACCATTCATTGAAGAGACTTTCCTTTCTCCATTGTACGTTTCTGGCTCCTTTGTCGAAGATTAACTGTCCATAGACATGTGGTTTTATTTTTGGGTTTTCAATTATGTTAAATTTATCTGTGTGTCTGTTTTTGTGCCAGTACCATGCTGTTTTGATTACTATAGCTTTGTAGTATATTTTGAAGTCAGGGATTGTGATGCCTCCAGCTTTGTTCTTTTTTCTCAGTATTGCTTTGGTTGTTTGGGGTCTTTTGTTGTTCCATATAAATTTTAGGATTCTTTGTTCTATTTCTGTGAAGAATGTCATTGGGATTCTGGTTGGGTGCTCGCTTCACAGCACATATACTAAAATTGGAATTATACAGAGAATATTAGCCTGTCCCCTGCACAAGGATGACACACAAATTTGTGAAAGAAATATTTTTATTGAACCATAAAGAAGAACCAATCAGAATTGTTGGAGATGGAAAACACCATGGATGAGATAAAGGAAAATCTGGATTCCCTAAACAGTACAGCTGACATTATGGAGGACTGAATTAGCAATGTAGAGAACAGTAATATAGAAATGCTTCAGATAGAGGAGAAGAAGGAACTAAGACTAAAAAGAAATGAAGAAACTCTCAGAGAAATATCTCACGCAATTAGGAAATGCAACATAAGGATTATAGGTATTCCACAGGCAGAAGAGAAGGAGAATGGAGCAGAAAGCTTATTCAAAGAAATGATAGCTGAGAACTTCCCAAACCTGAGAAAAGAGCTGGAAATACAAGTGAACAAAACCTATAGGTCTCCTAATTACATCAACGTAAAAAGACATACTACAAGAGATATACTAAAGCAGGCAAAAGTGAATGACAAAGAAAAAATACTAAGGGCAGCAAGGCAGAAGAGAATGATTAGAACAGCTCACTCCACCATGTTGCTGATGTCACCCAAGGACTTCCTATTTTCAATAAAATAAAATTTTAATTTAATTTCATAACTAAGTAAAACTGTTACAGATGTTAAGCCTTGAGCCTCTAAAATGTAGCCTCTTTATTGCCATCCTTTTGAAGGGTACAATTCATTTACTTATCCAACCTTTTCATGGTTTGCAGACCTCAGCACTGTAAGAAAGAAAATCCCACAATTCTGATGCTTTCTATATCCTGGAAAAAAAACGACTTTTGACCTTTTCAAGCAGCTACATTTTGATTGCTCTAACATATTTCAAAGAGGCAGTTTGTGGCAAACAGCGGATTCTCTGTCATAGCTGACCTCCAGGAAGCTTCTTGAATGTCTTAGTCTTATGTTGGGAATAAACCAAAGGTCCTGGCAGGCTGATGAAAAGGTCAGAAAAGCACATCATAGTATTGCCAATGCCACAGGTTTGTAATATTTCTGTGATCACTTTAGGAGAACCTGACTTCATATTCATGATTCCAAACTGCCCGTCGTCTGGTAGAGACTATAAAAATGTCAACCTGAATTTACTCATTTAAATAAACATTTCTCTCCTGCAGTAAGCACCAAGATCTGGGCTGGACGCCCACAGCCAGTCTGCAAATGGTGTAGATGAGAAATCAGGGATTTTGCAATCAGACTCGGCGCTTGGCAGATTCATTCTTCAAAATACTGTTGCTCAGGGACGTCAGCTATGTCTCAGTGAAGGTGAGGATGCCTGGGAACGTGGTGGGAGAAATTCACCTGAGCGATGCATTGTATTCTCACTCTGCAAACCACACAAAACGAAACAGCCTACCACAGACTGTATTCGTTTCCTGGGGCTGCCATAACAAAGTACCACAAACTGAGTGGCTTAAAACAACAGAAATTGATTCTCTCCCAGTCCTGGAGACCAGAAGTCGGAGATCAAGGTGTCACAGGGCCATGCTGCCTCCAGAGGCTTCGGGAGAGGGTCCTTCCTGCCTCTCTCAGCTTCTGGGGGCTCCAGGTATCCCTTAGCTTGTGGCTGCATCCTTCCCATCTCTGCCTCCATCTTCATGTGGCTTCTCCTCTGTGTCTGTGTCTCTCCTCTTCTGTTTCTTATAAGGACACCTGCCATTGGATTTAGGGCCACCCTCATCCAGCAAGACTTCATCTTGAGAACCTGAATTACATCACAATGACTCTATTTCCAAATAAGGTCACACAGACAGGTTCCAGGATATAGATCTATTTCGGGGAGCCATCATTCAACCCACTACATGGACCAAAAAACCTAGATTTCTAGAACTATTTCTGCCCTTAATTTCCTCTGTGATCTTGGGCTCACCACGCCCAGTTTCCACTTTTGGTTTTCTTCCCTAAAATATGAGGTTCAGACAACGAATGGCTAGGATTCTTTCCAGCTCCAAGATTAAACTTCTTTTCTGTTTTCTCGTTATCTTGATAGAATCTTTATGATTGGAGTGGATGTCTAAAAATGGTCGTTGGGGACAATTTATTGTGAATCTAACTCAGCCACAGGTGGAGATCTATGCCACACCTGTTCAGATGAGAAGTCGTAGATAGGTGAACGCTCATCAATCCAGAATCATCTAATTTAAAACAGACACCACATATTTTGAGGCAGGAACTTTAGATTCCCTGAAAGATAAATTAATCAATAATAAGTGTAAAGTGATGGGCCCACCTACTCATTGACTTCTGCCATGTAACTCCTTCTGTTTCTCTTTATACACCTGTACAATGGAGTCAGCCCTCCTACTTTCTTTATATGAATGTTCTAAGGAGCAAAGTGGGAAGTTCTTTGTAAAGCAATATATTGTCTATACATACGTATAATGTCTACAAGTTTACATTTATGATGGTGAATTTTATGCATCGACTTGACTGACCCAGGAGGATGCTCAGATTAAACACTACTTCTAATTGTGTCTGTGAGAGTGTTTCAGAATGAGATGAGCATTTGAATTGGTAGACTGAGTAAAGCAGATTTCCCTGCCTAACACGGGTGAGCCTCATCTAACCAGTTGAGGGCTTGACTAGAACAGAAGTGGAAAAAGAAGGAATTTGCCCTTTGTTTTCCTGCCTCACTGCTTGAGCCAGGACATCTCATCTCATCCTCTCCTGCCCTTAGACTGGAATTTACACAATCCGCTCTCCTAGTTCTCAGGCCTTTGGACTCAGACTGAATTACACCACTGGCTTTCCTGGGTCTCCAGCCTGCAGAGGGTAGATTGTGGAACTCCTCCGCCTCCAGAATCCTGTCAGCCAATTCCTCATAATTCATCTCTCTCTCTCCTTCTCTCAGTCCTTCCATACCCTCACGCATATATCCTTACTTTTGTAAATAATATCCTATAGTGTGCCTTTCAATCAAGACATCCCATACGCATAACCTGATGCCCACAGCCCTCCTAAACTGGGAGCATGGTCATTTCAGAGCTCCCCATAAAATTCCTCTCCAAATGCGCAAGCCCATCCCAGCACATACCTTCACTAGCAGCTGGCAACATGCACCTTCATGCTGGATTTTTCCTCTTGCATTGTCTTCAAATTTTAACTACACCCGGTGGCCAGACACATTCCTTGTCTCTCTCTCAGGGCTTTGCTGAAAACCTCAGACCACATAAGCCTCTTCCTCCTTTGAATTCTTATAATACTTATAACTGCACCTTTAAATGGACCATAAATATATATTGTGTTGTTCAGTTATAGAAGTAATTCTTGTGCATATCTGTACCCTTTTTTAAGGGCAGAATTAAGATCTTATTCTGTGCTCCATACCTCATCAAAGACCACTGGGGCCATAGTAGAGCTCAATACATAACTTAGAAATCTAACCCAAAGGCAATCAAGTCTGAAAAATAATTATTAAAAGGGCAGATTATCCTGACACTTAATATCTAACCCTACATCATTCTGGTTCCTGCGTGCTTTGTAGCTCCGTGGGAAACATTCCCATAGGAGATTAACTAAGCCTGTTTATGATGAAATTGAGAGTTGGGAAACCCAGAGTTAAAGAGTTTTATGTTACTAAAGGTCTAGAATCAAAGCTCTGCCTGTTTCCGATAATAAACCATTCCTTACAGTTACAAAAGGGTCTCCTTCATTATTCTACTAATTATCCTTCTCATTTCTCCCAGGATAAATTATACTTTCAAAATACTTCTATCCCTCATCACATACATTTGCTTATTTTCTTGAAGTCAGAGACTAGGCTGCCCTGAATTCTGTGTAATTTACCCATAATCTAACACAATACCCTGCTGAAGATGAAAACATAAAAGCTTTATTTAAATCACTAAAGACTACTTTTTGCAACAATCCAATAAACTAGAAAGAAAGCTACAAATATCCTATATGATCCCATTGTCACTAAATCTAGATTCAATGTCTTAAAAATGTTACAGTAATTCATCATTCAAACAGATATGTTATTCATTCAACAGTTGTTGTATCTTAAAAATGAGACATGAGATCCTTTCAAATTATTGGGAGCAGCTTGAGAGTACTTGATGATCTTAGCTATGGGGTGAACTCCTAATTAGAATAAGCATTCCAAGGGAAATCAGAAGGAAGACACTTGGGTGGATAATTGTCCCAGGATGATGATGTAAAACCAAGATGAAAATAAAGGTGGGCTCATTTATAAAAAAGAAAAGGAGACAAGATTAGTCATCTAGGTATAACAATATCTGCCTTAAAATGTATGTTACAGAGTCATAGATTTAAGAACAGCCTGGCAGAATTTTAGATATCTATCTGAGAAATGATAAAGAACATGCTTTTCTTAGTCAATGGTATGTGATTATCTGGAAGATTTGACGTAGAATTGCCCGCTTCCCTGGTGCTTCAAGTTACGTTGAAGTATGTTGTTGAATAACAACTACATTCCGGGGCCGGCCCCGTGGCCGAGTGGTTAAGTTTGCGCGCTCCGCTTCGGCGGCCCAGGGTTTCACCAGTTCGGATCCTGGGCGCGGACAGGGCACCGCTCATCAAGCCATGCTGAGGTGGCATCCCACATGCCACAACTGGAAGGACCCACAGCTAAAATATACAACTATGTACCGGGGGGCTTTGGGGGGAAAAAAGAAAAATAAAATCTTTAAAAAAAAAAAAACCTACATTCCTTGGATGACCTTATAATATGCTCTCCACATCGGGACGCCTTAAGAATGGAAGGAGGTGCAATTGGTAATTAAACAAGAGAAAAGACTCATCTAGAATGATTGGAGGCGCCATCACTGATGAAGCACAGCTGATATTTTTTTTTTCCTCTCATGAGAAAGTTTTTCACCAAGACTCCTGGTAGAATCAAGCCTTCTCATTGCCTCCCTAGAATAAATGTGGGGAATACTCATAAGTACAGGGAAACAGAGAGAGGGAAGTACTCTAAGAAAGTGAAGTGGGTCACTGGATCAAAATCTACTCTGGTGCCAAGGACAACGAGGATGGAACCATAAACTTTTGGTTGGTCCCCCTTGAGGTAATTCTTTGCCTTATCTAGAGCCATTCTCCACTTTTGGGGTGATGTCCAGGCTGGACAGGATTGAAGAGCCATTGAGATACAAGGAACCAGCATCAGAGAACATGTGAGACCCTACTTAGACAAGTGGATCCAAAGGGGACTAGAGAATCACAAAGACCCAAAGACCTGGTACTTTCTGTGACTTCATCAGGAGGAGACTTCCAAGTCCAAGATGAGGCTGTCTCCTTCTGGCTCGAGGCATCAAGGCTCAGGGTTGAATTTTAGAAACACTTGGAGTCCATGAATTTCATCTGAAATACTGAAGTCCTATGTTTTATTCGCGTCTTACTATAAGTGTATTTTTAAAAGTTATATAAATGCTCCATATCTTGATTTCAATTATTTGGTTATTTAAGGGCATGTCCTTGTTATGTCCAGTGTTATGAAATACATGGACATATTTAGGAGTAAAGGGATATAATGCTTTCAACTTACTCTCAGATGGTTCAGGAGAAATTGTGTGTATGCGTGTGTGTGTGTGTATACATATGTGGATGTATGCATACAGAGAAAGGAAGAAAGAGAAAATTATAAAACACAAGACAAAATACGACAACTGCTAAATATGGATATAAGTATAGAGGATTCCTCTATACAGTTCTTATAATTCTTATTATAAGTTTAAACTTATATGCAGACAAACAGTCACAACAACAGAAAAGCTCAGAAACTATTTTGTTGGCATCCAGCTCATTGAACAGTTTCAGTGCCTTGTGTTTATTAGGAACACCACATTTTATTAATTAGGAAGGCTCATGCTGTATGGGATGCCTCAGTGTCTAGGAATATTGTGTACTCCAAGAATCCAGAATTCTCTGAGCATCATTCACTTACAAAGCCAAACTGTGCTTTGACATCTACCCCTCATAGTGTCTTAATCTTTCAAATTTCAGTAAGAATTTGGAGAAATATAGACGTTTAACTCTAACCAATATTTACCCCATACATTAACACAAACTACTGCTCTTGAAACTGGTGATATGTATTTGGGTAATTTGGTATTAAAAGAAGCAGAAACATGATCTCTATTAAACCATCCTTTAATAATAAATGCTGTTTTCCTAAAGAGAAAAGTTTCATGATGTTTTCACCATGACCATTTAAACAAAAATCATCTTAAATATAAACTTCCAATTTCCCCAAATTCAGCTTTCTAATTTTTGTGTCCCCATGAGAGGTAGCATCCTGCTCTCTTTTTTTCCTTTCAATTCTGTGACTAGAGGTAACTATTTTAATCCAAAGAAAGTTACAGTGCCTACATAATGAGCTTTGAGCTCATACCATACACCAAATAATATAGCCTATGGCTAATTTCCTTTTCTTCAAATGCAGTTAATTTTTTTAAAGCAATCAGAAAGAATTTCTGGAGAAAGTTTCAAAGAGCACTTTAGCACATTAAAAAATAAAATTCCAAAACTAGTTCCTACTTTTAGAAGAGCCTAAGCATTTTCAATACTTCAAATCATGACATCTTATTTTCCACAATGTCCAGGTTGCCTTAAGAAAAAGAAAAAAAAGAAGAAAATGCTGTTCATATGTAAGTGTCTAAATTCAAGTAAGTGGAGTATAGATTGCCAAATTTTTGCTGTTTACAGATTATCATTTTGTACAACGTTTCAGCCTCTAAAGAAAGTTGTGTTTTATGCCCTTTCTCACCTATAAAACTTTAGAAATTAGCCTTTCTGATCATTTCCCAATACATCTGTCCAAGTTGTCACTGATAAAATATCCATCTGACTTTGAAATTCGGCCGTAGGTCCTGGAGTTAAAGAACGAACTGAGGCATAATATTAATAACCAGACACAGGCTCCATATAAGGCAAACAATCTCCAGCTACGTCTTCCCTTCTCAATTTACTGGCATTGCCTAAAGACAGAATGTCTTTGATGCTGCCATCTGGGCTCAGACTTACTCTCTTCTTCTTCCAATTCTCTAGCAACTTTTGTAGAATAACCCCACTGAGCCCCCATATAGTTATTGTCCACCTGTATGTAAAATTTAGGCAATTTGAACTGGGCAAACGAGAGGTGCCAATTATACATCCAAAACAGCGGCAGTAGTCCCAAAGTGAGAACCTGATTCATTGCGGAAGGTGTCTCAGGAATAAATTCCCTTCATCCCCTGAACCCAGTGTCTTCAATCCAGATGTGGGTTGTTACATTGTAACATCAGCAGGGGCTGTTCTGCTTATTAAGGGTGAAACATTGTATCCTAAATGGGAGCACAGTTGACCCTCAGACAGGGAGACAGTCACCACCAACAAAATTATCCTACAACTGGAAAGGGCTAAAAGCTATCAGCGATCCCAGTCAGTGCTAGACAAGTAAGGCAAACACAGCTTGTTTGTAAATGAGGTGGACAAAAAGATGCTGTGGTTCCTTCCAAGATCTTAGGGGATCCAAGGACTCAAACTATCAGTGACTCCCCTAAAATTTGCTGCTCAGGTATCAGACGCCAATGGAACGTCTTCCAGACCCCAAAGGACATGAAATTCAATTCAAACTCATGAAGATTAGCAGTAAGGAATTAAACACTGGGGGTCGTAAAACCCGGGTTAGTGTCCTGGGAAGATAAAAAAAGGAAACTTCTAGGCGGAATTGAGCAAGAAACAAGAAACAAAGTAAGATGAAAATAGCTTTATGAGGGAAAAAGTTATGGGAGAGAAACAAAAACCCCTTTACTGGAATTATGCAGATAATTAATACAACTTCCTTTTTATTTGGCTATGGAGACTGCCAGGCTATTATTTTCTTGAATTCTCAGCTTTTTTTCAAAATGGAAATTGAAGTTCCCTTGGAGGTATTAATATACAACAGTATGAAATATACACAATATGTGCAGTCTCTCTATTTGCAAAATCTGAATTAAAATTTCTTTTAATATTCTTGGAAGACTAATGAGAAGAAGCATGTAGGGTTTACTGAAAGCAAGGTTTTATGAACTCGCTCAGAATTTCAGTCCCTGTGGAAATGGAGGGTTGGTATTAAATTACTCTTTTTCATCTGGAGAATCACACTATCTGCTAGGAAGAGTCAAGGAAAAATAAAACGGCATCTGTCTGCCTGCAGTGCTTTGCCAGGACTCCTCGGAGTCGTCTCATCTTCGTACCTTTAGAATCAGGGTAGATTAGATCTCCTGGGTCATCTTCAAAAGGAGCTTTAGAGGTTCCAAAACCTGCAACCCAAGGCTCAAGGAGGATTTGACACCATGTTTTAAAAACCTCTTTATAATTCGTTCCACAGCTGTTTTAAGAGCTGCTTTATTTCTTGTTGGGGGGATGGAGCTAGTTTGCATATGATCCAAATTCTGATTTAAACTTGGAAGCATCCAACTGGGATTGTTGCAATCCTAGTGTTTAAACCAGTGGAGTTGATGTGAGCGTCTGAAATCAACATAGGTTGATAAGACCAGGGGTGGGTGATGCCGCCGTGCTTGGAAAGTGTCCTGGCTTTCCTTGTCCTCAAGTTCATCACGTCTTGCCTCTTTAGCTCCATATCCATCTGCAAAATCAGATTGACTAAGTGCGTCAGTGGCTCTCAGTGCACGCCCAGGCCAGGTCTCTCTGTTGGACCTTCTCCTTCAGGTGTGCTCACTGCTCCAACCATTCTGGGGCTCCAAGCTCCTTCTGGAAAACTTCCTGGCTGGCAGGCTGCCAAGTATACCCTCAAGTCATGAACAACCTCATGGCACTGGCACAATCAGCGAGACAGCAGGTATTTGCCACTTGCCATGTAACTCAGTGCGTTTCATGCAGATATGTTCCCAACTCACTGCATTTGAACAGATCACTGTATCTTACAAATGAATCATCCCATCCGACCTTTCCAACCACAAAACTTTGATATTATGCCCACGTGCAGAAAAGAATTAACTCAGCAGGCTGGAGATGGCTGTCCTTAGCAAGACCCTCTTGCAAGTTTGGCCACTGGTTAGTGTCTTAGTCAGCTCAGGCTGACCACATATTCTAGTTGAGAGAAAGAATGTACCCAAACAACTGTTAATAGGAAGCCAAACATGATTACCACTCTGAGAAGACCACTGTGGAATGAGAGCATATTCAGATTATGTCCCAGGACACAGAGTCAGCGTGAATGAGTTTCCATGCATTGTCCCAGTGAATCTCTGTGAAATTCAAGCTCCACCACATCTACGCTGATTTATCTGCCTGGGATTCTCAACATTGCTGTTAGAGAGAATATGTAATGCTGTTGTGCTGTGAATTTTATTGGCATGGGGGCCTTGTATTCACAGAGACCTCTGCTTTAAAGGAACTAAAAATATCCCTCCCATTGCCAGGTGTCAACTGGGTCAGACAGCAGTAGGTGTTAAAGAATACAAGCATTTTTCGCTCACATGAAACAAGTTGAGCATCACACAGCATTCTCATCAACAGATGGAACATAGCCAGCATTTTACAGGAGGTATTGCCGGGACCAAAGCCTTCTTGAGACTCCCTTGAAAACAGACCTGACTTTAGAGCCCCTACTTTGAGCCTTCTACAAACAACCTCTAAGAACGCACCTTCAGAAGGACTTGACAGCAGGAACAGTGGAGCACGCACAGGGCTCTTGGGTTCCATCCACACCCAAGCAAACGACAGGTAGAGGCAGGGCAAGGAGATGATTTCTCATCTTCCTGCACAGTAATTCTCAACATTCATGATGTGTTCTCTTGACTCCAACCAAGCTATAGTTCTCTGTGAGTAGTCACATAGAACAAGCTTGGAATAGAATGGAATGACACCATTGACACCACTAAATGACACCACTACAAGTAGGATTGCAGGAGTGGTGAGGCTGTTCTCATGAAGACACTGTTATGCGTTGAATTGTGTTACCCCCAAAACATATATGTTGGAGTCCTAACACCCAGGACCCCAGCATGTGACCTTATTTGGAGACAGGGTCTTTATAGGAGTAGTCAAGTTAAAATGAGGCCACTGGCATGGACCCTAATCTGACTGATGTCCTTATAAAAATGTGACATTTGGACACAGAGAGACACACATGGAGGGAACACAGTGTGACGATACAAGGAGAATGCCATCTGCAAGCCAAGAAATGTCTGGGGACACCAGAAGCTGGAGAGAGGCCTGGAACAGATTCTCTCTCACTGCCCTCAGAAGGAACCAACCCTATTGACTCCTTGATCTTGGACTTTCAACCTCCAGGACTGTGAGAGAATAAATCTCTGTTGTTTAAGCCCGCCAGTTTATGGTACTTTGTTATGGCAGCCCTAGAAAGTGAATAAAGACACTAAGGGCAGCAGATGTCTTCCTGTAGAAACAATGGTCCATTCCATCAGGTGCACAGTGCACAGAGAAGCCAAGCAGCACACAGCAATAACTCCGTTCTGAAACCAAATCTGCAGGAGCCAGAGAGAAGAATCCTCACAAACTAGAGTTTTAACAAGAAGGGAATGGTCCAGAGTATGAGAGGGGACTATCCACTAAAAATGAGAAATGCCAAATCCTTGAGTTTCCAACGTGTGACAAATCTCTAGGTCTTGAAGTTCTACTGGGTAATGAGAATTAGGAACTTATGATGAAAACATGAGTCTCATTGCATTACAGGTTTGCAGAGAGAAGCCGAAGCAGTTCCAGTGAGCAAAATGAAACATTTTGTTTTTATTTTAAGAATGGGAGATTTGGGAAATTGAAACCCCAAACTTTCACATCACAAAGGAAAAGTTTAATTGGTATATCATGTATCTGTCACAGTTACACAAATAGCTCAATCAATAGTACCTCTAATTTTAAACAATATACTTGTTCCATGTGTATTTCTGCAATTCTACCTGCCTGTAACTGATGGTTCCATGTATAGCAGGGAATTATCGGATGATCATAACGCCTGAAAATTTAATTGAGTGCTTACAACGTAAGGAAGCTCCTGTAAGTGCTGGCTATTTTATCTAAGTTAACTCACAGTAATTCTTTGATCTAACAAACATGCTAGATTTCTTCTGATGTCTATTAGTCTTTTTAAATTTTTTGTGTGCTTGTAAGTGCCGTGGATTTATAATTGGCATTATATGAAAGGGGAGTTTATTCAACAAGGCTTTTGAAATTGTTTTTCATCACTGCTGTTCCCGTTCTTGACTACATCTCCTTTTACTATTTCCAAGTACCTGCCTTAAGTTGAAAGCTGATTTCACCTCCCTGGACTGGATTCTCTCTAAGCAAACAACTCCAATGATTCCCACATCTCTCATTTTCTGACAATTGGCCATTTTCCCTGTCCTTGTTGGAATAATTCATTCATTATTTAGTTTATCCCCTCGTATAAACGGTCACTCAATTCTCACATGTTGCTGGGGCTTCAGAGTTGTCTGTCTGAAGAGTAACTTCTTCAAATGCAGAGGCCACCAGCTGTTGTGTGTTCAATGAGTGCTTTCTGATGTTGATAAATTTGCTGGGAACATAACGCAGAGACTTTTGGGTTCTGCATTGTTAGGTAGGAATACACAGCGATGAATTCCTCCTTCATCATCAGATAAAATAATGAATGTGAATTCAATAAGGGTCTCCCTTTGTGTCCAGGTGCCCTCCATCAAGTCAAAGCAGAAATTCATGCACATTAGTTGAATACTTAGAGCAAGAGGAAAGATACTTTTTGTGAATTCTCTCCTTCCATGCCTAAGCTTAAAATCAATCGAGCGAGTTGTGCAATACAAAGGAAAAGAATGAGGTTATATATTAAGCCATTAAATGGATGGCTGCTACCAGCGGTGGATAACGATAACACAAAACCTCAGGGAGTACCTGCTTCTTCCTGGGGGAGCAGATCTATTCAAGGCCACTTGGAGCATGGCCAAGCCAAGTGACAGAGAGTCCAAAGGGCTGATGACCTGGAGGCAAGACATCCCAGTACCAGTTACGAAGCATGGCAGTGCCATTCCTTTGGTCATTTGGTCCAATGAATAGTATGGTGCCAGATTAGTAACAAACTACCTGGTTGGTTTTATCAAAAGAATCTCAGCTGTACCTTTTTTGATATTCATAATTTGATATGTAAAAAAGCATCAATGATGGAATTTGAACAAAAAGTCACCTCTGTTTGTAAGACACAGAGATTTGGGGGTCATTTGTTACTGCAGCTTAACTTAGCCTGTACTGACAGATATAGAATTTAATAAGTAGTGTTTGTATAGTGAAATGTAGATGTACCCCTCAAAAGTCCCTTAAAATAACACATTGAAACTTTTCTTATTTCAAGGTGTAGATAGGATCATCTACCAGTTCAAAATTCCATTATTCAGAAGTACTAGAAATACCACCTTCCCCTAACTACACAGACACACACACACACACACACACACACACACACACACACAAAGTAAAAAGTAAAAACTGCCCGGTTATAATCATTTCCACCAATTTGCAATTTCTTAGATGAAATGGTGTTGAATGTACATCTGATTAAATGGAGTGATGATGCATTCAGCAGCCAATAACCCAGATAAAATCAACATTGAGCCTGCATTGCAGGTGGAAACCACTGCCATGGCTATTCATGTGAATTAAGTGCAACACAGAGTAACAAACAAAAATATAACAAGACTCTTGTCCATTCCTCTGGGTCTACAAATTGATGCATTCTGAAATATACCAGAGAAAATCTACAGTCCAAGAAAAACACGCCCATTACCCATGTGGAACAGATAACTAAATAGATTGCACTCCTTATGTCAAAGGAAGTACGAATATAGGAGGAAGTCACTATGAGGATAAAGTCGGGGATTTTCTCTCCATTTACCTGCTTGCCTCAACACCACATGCAATATTTTGATGGAAGTTCAAGACACTAAAAGAGAGAATAAATTCTTGTCAGGATAATGCAGTTGATTTGTAAAATAGGAAAATGATTCCAACTTCACTAGATTGTTATGAAAATTGAACTTAAAAGAAATGAGGAATGCCTTATATTATAAGCGACTATGGAAAATGCTATTGTAAGTTTTTGACCTTGAGTTCAGGGACTCATAAACAGTTTTGCCTTCACCTATTCCGATAAGCAATTTAACTATGTTTTTCATAGACTGGGAAAATTTATCTACTCAAAACTTATGCTTAATTGAGAGATGAGAAAATGGAGTAAAGAGTCGTATCAATTTCCCTCCATCTCTCCTTTGTGCACTATCAGAGAAATGTAACCCCAGAATGTGCTATTGTTTTTCTTTCATTATTTTGGAATGCAAGAAGGCCCAGTCTTAGGACAATGAGCTCTGCACAGGAAACACATGTCCTGTGCATACAGACTGGAAGTTTCTCCTTGTCATACAGCTAACAAAGGTGTGATTTTAATAATAACTGGACAGAAGAGAAAATGTTGGTCGATATGTATGAATTATCTATTGCCTTGACCAAAGAAAGCATTTGATGCACCACTGAGAATAAATACTGATGGAGGCTGCCTCACATAGCTCGGTAGAGCATGGATGCTTTATATATTGGCAATAAGAAGTGATGATAGATAGATAGATAGGCAGATAGATAGATAGATAGATAGATAGATAGATAGATAGATGATAGACAGACAGACAGATATAGAGAGAGAGACAGATGATGATAGATGAGAAAGAGAGAGAGAACTCTACCTAGGATTGTGCCATATGTCAGCTGAGGAAACATCATTAAAGCTGTAGCAGCAAAGGGCTTGGCACGAAGAAGGCATCGTTGTTTTACCTGTAATTTGCCTTTCCTCCCTCAGTTTATCATAATCCTATTGTTTTGGTGAAACACACTGGTCACCTCTGTCTGTTTTAGTAGAGTAAATGCACCATGCACAAAAGCTAACTCTTTCAACAGTGCTAGTATTACACATTTAGAGTTTATCCAAATACACACAAACTCAGAAAACTCTTACCTCTAGGAGGTAACTCCATTCTACAGAACAGAGATATGTATTTTTCTGAACATTTCTCTCCAATGCTTCATTGCCACAAATGAGTCAGGAGATGAAATTAAAAGCTTGAGAGAATTACAGAGGGCAACACTGTCTTAATAAAGCTTTAAAATGGAACTGCTAGTCACAGATGCCATGTAATAACTATCCTCCAGTACTGGCAGTTGCAAAGCACAAGGGTTTTAAAGACAGCCCTCAAAGCCACCAACTCTATTCATTGGATAGTGTTTTATGTGAGAACCTGCTTCTTGGTGTGCTGGGCTATCCTCCACTAAAAATTGCAAAATGGCTGGTCTGATGACATCTCCAGAATATTCTATCAACTGTTGGTCTTAGAAGAAAAAAACGGAGATTTGCAAAGAATTGAAAGCAGAATCTAGATGAGATATTTGCCCACTCATGTTCATAGCAGCATTATTCACAACAGCCAAGAGGAGGAAATAACCCAGACAGGCACTGATGGATGAACGGATAAAGAAAATGTGGTCCATCTACATAAAGGAATATTATTCAGCATTCAAAAGGAAGGGAATTCTGACATATGCTGCAACATGAATGAACCTTGAAGACATTGTGCTAAGTGAAATAATCCAGTCACAGAAGGACAAATACTGTGTGATTTCACTTATGTGAGGTGGCTAGAGTCGTCAAATTCATAGACAGAGAAAGTAGATGGTGGGAGGCAGGGGTGGGGAGGAGAGATGGGGAATTAGTGTTCAGCAGGGACAGAGTTTCAGTGTGGGAAGATGAAGCGTTCTGGAGATGGATGGTGGTGATTGTTGCACAACAATGAGAATGTACTTCATGTTGTTGAACTGTGCACTTAAAAATGGTTAACATGCCCTGTGGCCGAGTGGTTAAGTTCACACGCTCTGCTTCGTCGGCCCAGGGTTTCACAGGTTCGAATCCTGGGAGTAGACATGGCACTGCTCATCAGGCCAAGCTGAGGCAGCGTCCCACATGCCACAACTAGAAGGACGCACAACTAAAATAGGCAACTATGTACTGGGGGGATTTGGGGAAAGAAAAAGCAGGAAAAAAAAAAAGACTGGCAACAGTTGTTAGCTCAGGTGCCAATCTATAATTAAAAAAAAAAAAAAGATGGTTAACATGGTAAATTTTATGTTATATAAATTTTACCATAAAAAATCTTTTTAGAAAAAGGAAATTTACATGAACTTGTGCTTCTAGGCCAATAGCGAGTAACCTTGAATGTTTCACTTATCATCATTACTCACCTGATAAAATGCTAAAGTTTATGTGTTAATAGAAACCTTACAGTCTATTTTTTGACTTCTAAGAGATGGGAGAGGAGCAGTGACATCAATGCGAAGTGGCTCTATTGTGTTTACAGCACACGTTTGCAGAGTTTCTCCTGCCCTGCCACATCCCCAGGCTTGCATCTAAATACGACTGTGCAAGCTTTCACCCAGGTGCTAAACACTAAAATGCCTCCCATAAAAGCACCTCTTAGCCAATGGCTGTGGTGGAAATCTTGTATCCGTACACAACTTCTTTATGCTAGGAAATGAAAAGCTACTTAAAAGCAATACTCAGGAAGCACTCCACAATTTTATATTCATAGGAATAAATGTTTCAAATCCACCGACGTGTCGTTTTTCCTCTTCCACCTGAAGATGTCATCCTTGAGTCTGGCTTTTACCTCCACTTCTGTACAAATAAGACTTAGACTGTCTATTTCTTTGATGTCTCCTGGCTTCCCAAATCGTGAATATTTTTCACCTGCTTCCACACTTTCTCAGTGACTTTAAAGTTTCATTAATTTTTTCTTAAGTCTCTCTGAGAATGTTATCCATTAGGAGAAAAAATAAACTAAACCCCAAACCTTCCACTCTCCTTCTGGAAAGCCATTTGTACAATCTCTTGTCTTTCCTCTCTCTTGTAAACATTAAAGTGTTGGTCCTTTGAGTTCTAAGTACATCTATTCCTGTTCTTATTTAAATTATTCAAACAGCTAAAAAGGCTATAGGATGTGAAGACTCATTTTTAAAGGGGCAGACATTCCAGGCGCACATCCATGACTATTAGGAAAAAGTAATCACCCCTAACAATGAGGGGTGCCAGATCAGCTGTTAGCTTCCAGTCCTGTGGGCTCAAGTTACACTTGCCTCACTGGGTTTCTGAACCTTCACAGGACATGCACCTGGGAAGCTGTAAGACCCCGGAACATAGCCCCATATCATGCAGTCGTGAATGTGTCTCGAGAAACTGCAGTGCCCAAGAAAGGCATTAGCATGGATTGTTGACAATAGAACAAGGCTCTACTTTAGAATGGATTTTCTCTGCCAGAATTCCAGATGTTCTGAAATCCTTGGACAAATATTTCCAAAAGGAAAATCATCCACAGCAAGGGAGTCCTTTTCTAATACCTAATTATTGCTGCTTAGCCAGCTTTCTTTTTTATTATTGGACAAATCATGTCCTAAAGAGCCTCTGTCAGCAACCTGCACCTCAGCCAGCAGGAAATCATATTTGCATTGTATAACAGTCTGGACTGGACCATCATCTGTGATTTTGATAAAGTTTTGTTGAGCTTTGCGGAGAGTCCCCTTTCTGGAGTAAATATTGCGATCGTCCTGAACAACTCTCTCTCTTTTCTGCCTTTATCTTGCAGAATCAATGTAAGGAAATCCATGGAGCTATAGACCATCTTAAGCGTGAACATGTCGACACAGCTTGAACAGAGGTGTTAGTGGTCTCAAACACTGTAACAAACTCCAGCCCCACAATAATCTAAAATGTCAACTGTAACAGGCCAGCTCTAGTCGTAAGCGTGCATACCACTGGAAACAAACACTGTTTAGTGGTTCATTGCTATGCATGGATTACACACACTCAAAAAACATGCTTCCATTTGCTGCATGTAGAAGCGTCTAAAAGATAAAAGTTCATGGAAAGCCAGATTGGGGTCAATGTGATAAAAATTTGGGATGTCCTCTGTGGGAAGGTTTCACGGGTTACGACGCCTTTTTCTGTGTTTGCATCGTGTCCGCTTCTCATTGCTTGAGTCATTAGATTGCAGTATCTCTCGGCGTCCGGAATGCGGGCTGATTGTGTTTGCGTTCCGTGATTGGATGCTAAATGAAAAGTCGCCTTTCTCCACGGACCGATTGCTCTCCCTTCTAATCGTCTGCATGCACTGAATCCCAATTATAGGTTAGCAGCCTGATGAATCGACTTCAAGAATATTAATTTAATGCTTGAAATGTCAGCAAATAGAGTGAAGGTATTATTTCAGGCATAGCTCCCTGAAGTCTCCATTGGATAGATTGCTTTCAAGGCAGACTCTCAATGGAAACATCGTCTGGGTAACTGAAGCAAGTGTTGAGCCTTAGAACAAAGCAAGTCGGGTTAATCCGACCTTTAAAAGCTCAGTCAGATGCCAAAGGGTTACACAAGATAAAATAACCAAGCTCACAGTGGAACAATCTAGATACTAGAAAATGTTGACAGGCATCTTAGTGATGTTAGGAAGCTTTTTCAAAATGAGTTCAGCTTTACTTTCTTCCCCTTTTTTTCAGCAAGAGAGAGACTGTTTAATTACCCGGGGTCTCAGATTATAATGCAGACCCCTGAACTCTGCTGCAATGGCATCCATGTGTCTACATATGTGAGTTCACACATTCATACCATAGGCATCTGCGGCTCCCATAGTCTCCAATCTTTAGCTTAAACACTCACACATCAGTTTGATCTGCCTGAGACGTCCTTTCTCAGAAGCTTCCATCCCTCCTTGCTAACTTGCATCCTGAGATTTCTCAGCCTATAACCTTTCTTCTGGCATCCCACCCTATGCTGTCCCAAATGACTCAGATGTCCCCATGTGGGTTCCAGATCCCCTTGCCAATGCTCTACAACATATCATACTGCTCTGAGACACCAAATAACCTTTTCTTTCCCAATTGAACACCAGCTTTGAGAGCTATGGGCTCTTCACATACTTGCAGTGAAGGCACAGCTGCACAGCTATCACTCTGTGCACACACACCTGTGCTGGAGGCTGCATTCTGTCAGTTGAAGGCTCGCCTGGTCCAGAAAAGCTTCCATTTTCTAGGTACATTTGTCATCTGCATGCCTCGATTCCACTTTATTTATAGTCATGTGCCGCATAACAATGTTTCAGTAACGACGAACCACATATACGACAGTGGTCCCATGAGATTAGTACCATATAGCCTAGGTGTGTTGTAGCCTGTACCATCTAGGTTTGTGTGAGTACACTCTGTGATGTTGACACAATGACAAAATTGCCTAACGATGCATTTCTCAGAACGTGTCCCTGTTGTTAAGCGACACATGAATGTACCTCAATTTGCTGTTTCAACAATGTCTTAATCAGGAAAGTCACAACATCATGGTGCTGTTCAAAGAACTGCACATTTATTAACAGATTCTACAAAGGTTGTTCTTGCCCCTTATAAGAAATGAAAATAGAAGTATGTACAAAGCAGCACCTTATATTTTCTTGAAGTTCTGTTTGATCATCCCAGAAGTCGGCCCATAAATGTGACCCACTCAATGGCATGCTGCATCAAGGGTCCCCAAGATCACACTCAAGTTCAGTGATTTGCTAGAAGGACTCACAGAGCTCAGAAAATCTGCCATATTCACAGCTGTGGTTTATTACAGTGAATAGATATGGATTAAAATCAACCAATGTAAAAGACACATAGAGAAGAATCCAGGAGAATCCAGGTATGAGCCTCCAATTCTCCTCTCCCAGTGGAGCTGCACAGACAACACTAATTCTTCCAGCAAGGACATGTGACAACACATACGGAGTACCGTCAACTAGAGAAGCTCACCTGAGTCTTGGTGTCCAGGGATTTTACTCGGCGGGCAAGTCTTATGGACATGGAGTAGCTCCATGACCGACCTCATTACTCATTCTCCAGACTGCTCCCCCAGAGATCAAACTGATCCAGCATGGCCCAGGGACCCAGAAAAACAAAACTATGGGTTCAACCTATGTCACACGGCTAGTTTAGCTCACATGGCCAAAGGCACGAGTTATACCAAGACAGTCTTATCAAGAAGGATATACCTTCAATCACAGGTTTTTCTCCAAGGAACCAGTCAAGGACCAGTCCTTTCATCGACACACGCAGGGTTGGAAGACCCCAAACCTGCTGAGTTAATCTTTTAATGTACCTATGCCTACTTGTGAGCAAGAACTACACAAGTGTGGGGGACTCATAGAATCAATAAAATCCACAAGAAACCACAAAGGTTTTCAGCAGTCACATCTAGTACTCACAATTCCATGACTGAACAGTTGGAAGACACGAATTATTCAAAGCCTATTCAAGCTCATCTATGCATTTCCACTGAGTTCTCTGCTCCCGAATCCTGGTTTAAAAATGTCATCTGTACTCTGAAGTCAATAATACCTCAAAAATACCTATTACAACCAAAACTTAAAGATAACTTTGTATTATAACTGATTGGAATTAGAGTCAATGAACCCTCAAAAATACTTACTATAACCCAAGTTTGAAGATAACTTTGTATTATAACTGATTAGAATTGGAATTCTTTAATTACTGAGTTAATACAGAGCCATTCTGGCCCACTGAAGAATAATATGGCCAAGAACCTCTATCATACTTTATTTAAAACAGCTGTTGAGAAAACTCAATCATAAAACCATCCAATTTAACAAGAGTTTGTTATATAAACCAAACGACTTCCATGATTTTAATGCTTTCATTGCTCCTCAGAAGAGATTCTTCTCCATTGCTTAAGAATATCAAAGTACAAGTCCTAACGGGGAATTTTCTCCCTACAAGCTATTGGCACAATCAAACTAGTGATGCATTTTATTACATTGATGCTTCTTGAGGATATACACATTTTACTGTCACATTTCATAAAGATCTCCTGCTGGCAATGTTAAAAAATAAGTACCTAATAAAATTTAGCAATGTGCCTTTCTAGATAGCCAACAAACAAAGAAGAGAAAGAGAGAGAAAGCAGGAGAGTGACACAAGTTTTGACTGTGCAATGTGTCATTTAAAATCAAACTCAGAGAAGGAGAATGACCAAGAAGTGTGTTCTTGCCTCTCATTCTGGGATATCCTTTCTCTTCCAACCAAAAGCAAAGCAGTCACTGGAACTTTTCCATGTTCAAGTTTGAGCAAGTTGATTGGCAGATCTTGGTGTCATAACCACAGATGAAGACGTTGGAAAAACCCACAGTGTTTACAGATTGGGTGCGCATGTATTCATCTGACAGTTTTCAAAGGCTTCTTATAAGACAAGCTCTGAATTTATCTCTGACAACACTAAAATCACAGAGGCCCAGATTCTGACCTCAAGCAAATCACCTGTTAGGGAAAGAAATGAAGAAAGTAATAGAACAAAGACACGGAGAACAAAGTGAGTCATGATACAAAAAGCAATATGCCACATTCAAGGTGTTTTCGTAAACAACTGGCAGAAACGTAGAACTGACCTCAGCATACAGTTTCAATAATGACAACACAATTAATCCCTTCAACAGAAAATATGCTTTAATGATCATTGCTTCCTCTTGGCTATAACATACCGGGAAGAAGAAGAATGAGAAAGAAATGTACTACGTCGTAATAAATTAAGTCCTTTTGGGTAGTCTATCATTTTCTTATTGCTGCTGTAACAAATTACCACAAACCAGGTGGTTTAACACAACAGATTTATTTCCTTTCAGTTCAGGAGACCAGAAGTCTGGAACCAAGGTGACAGCAGAGCTGCACTCCCTCCAGAGGCTCCAGGGGAGGGTCCTTCCTGCCTCTTCCAGCTGCTGAGGGCTCCAGTCATCCCTGGGCTGGTGGCCGCGTCGCTCCCGTCCCTGCCTCCATCTTTACGTGGCTTCTCCTCTGTGTCTGTGTCTCTTCTCTTCTGTCTCTGATCTGGACACTTGTCATTGGATTTAGGGCCACACTAAGATCTTTAATTCAATCTGCAAAGAGCTTTTTTCCAAATCAGGTCACGTTCTCAGGTTCCAGGCATTAGTAGATAAACGTATATTTGGGGAGACCACCATCCAACCCACTACAGGTAGAGACGGTGTCATATTCCCCTTTGTATCTGCTACAGTCTCCTTGTTCCTCACTCATTCATTCAGGAGATTTCTGCTAAACACCCAGGGGCTGAGGATAAAGGATGAGCAAATAGAAATACCATCTCTGCTTCCTTGGAACTTACAGATGAGACAGAGAGGCTGACACTCAGGAGATAATCACACAAATAAACAGATGATTACCAAGGATAAGGGAAGCTATGAAGAAAAATGCGTAACACGCTATAAGAACGCAGAGAAGAGGATCTGACCAGGTCTGGGGAGGAGGGGAGGAGGGTCTTCCCTAAGGAGTTGTCATTGGTGTTCAGATCTGTAGCAAGACGGAAAGTTACCTGCAAAGAGAGGAGGGCAGGAGGATTCTCAGGCAGAGGAAACCTCCCGTTGGGATGTCCTGTGCAGGGAGGGAGCCTGATGCTTCTGAGGAGCTGTAAGGAGGAGGCCAGGAGGCTGAAAGGCAGAAAGCAAGATGATGCCCATGAGCTGGCCATGCCCAAGGTTTTCGCCAAGTCTTCTATACTACATACTTGCTCCTAACATCCACAGGGATACAAAAAGAGAATCCTGAGCAGGATGTAAAAAGTCAGACTGTCCCAGGGACTCTATAAGCATAGAATCAGGCAGGTAATTATAATGCAATTGAAGATGATATCAGTGTAGCCATATCAGGCTGAACACTTGAAAGTAAGTCTCCTCACGGGGCAGTGAGATCTAGTGAGGGATGCACCGGAGATCTCAGAAGAACCAATTTCTATATTGCCATGAATTGGCCAAATGATCTTCGGCATATGACCACAACTTTAGCATCCCCATTTTAACCCCCTGGTTCTCAGCTGTAGGAGATTTTACCCCCAGCAGACATCGAGTGATGTCTGGAGACATTTTTCATCGTCACTGTGAAGGGGGGATGCTACCAGCATCCGGTGGGTGGAGACCAGGGATGCTGTACGTCATCTTGCATTGCACAAATGGTCCCCACCATTTTCTTTTTCAAAGAGAAAAAAATTCTTCCCCTGCTAACTACACATGTTCCATATGTGGCTTTTCTGTGTCATTTTTCATCAAAGCATTTTAGAAGAGCTTCAAAATATTATCCAAGGGATACAGCAACAACAGTCTATGAAGCTCCTAAAAATATATTGGTAATGATACCATAGGAAATATAAAACCCCACAGGCCCCATAATGGCACAAACTCAAACCTGTTTTTCCTTTCGTGACAATAGTCTCAACTGATCTTCACAGAGAAACCTGCACCTTGCCAGTTCAGTAACTGTCCTCTTAAAGACCGGCGAAAAAATCACAAGTTAGGACCGACTTCACAAAATACACAGCCGTCCACGGTGTTTGGACCAATAAGGCGCGGTAGCCGGATACATCGCTGTGAAAACAAAATGACGTGCTTTCTCCGGAAGCAGTGAAGACAGCCGGGAGACGAGCGCAAACTGGAATTGCTCCAGCCATTCTCGGCTGTGAGGTGTTTGGGGTCTCTACGACTGTAGATGAAAGCAAGGTCTTCCTTGATGTCTCACCACTTTCTTATTCTCTGCTAGAATCAGACTCTCTTCTCTGCTCTCTTTGAGACGTTATCTAATCAAACCAGGGTGTTTTTATGAGGCAGCTCATTGCCAGGACTGTCCCAAATCCTAAAAGGTATTGGTGTTTCCAAGCACCCAACACTATTGTGTTGACCGTGGGTTTCTGCAGTGCTGGTTTTGCACCAACTACAACAGCCTACTCACGGAAATGCCCAGAGAGTTCACCCTGATGGGGCACCACCTCTGGGCTAAAATCTCTAGGCTCCTTCTCCAGGTAAAATCCCAAAGTGCAGGGTGCTTGATCGTGTCAACCTGGCAGATACGAGGGGCCATGGTAGGCTGACAGGACTGCCGCCAGCCATCAAACTCACCAATCTGCAGAATCCTTCTGCACAGGCGGGCACGGTGCTGGGCTGATTACCTGCTCCTCCCTCAAAGCCAGTGTAGGGATGATAATTTGTGGTCGTTGGCTCTCTGGAGCCATCCTCTCTCAGTCTTCCTGCTTCCTTGACCAGGTAACCCCACAGGGTTGAGACCGCCTTTCCAAGCAGCATGCAAAATCTTCTAGTCCAGGCGCAGTCACGGTGCCCCGCCTTGCACATCAATCAAAGCTCGTGCAACACATTCTTTCCACCCTGCACGTCCTTCTTCTACTCATGTTACCAGGTTTACTTTTTCTTAGTACAGAAAGAAATTCAATATTTTCTTCCAAGCAATTTGACCATACGAAAAGTGAGGCTGGTTTCAGTCTTGCCAAGGTGGGCATCCATTTATAATATGACCCACTATTGCCCGCCCTTCACTCTCTCCCCTTCCCACAGCCCTATTCTGCCCATTCAGGAAATTGAGGTTCATGACACAACTCTATCGGATCCTCGATCCTTAATGTAGGAACCATATCTGCGATGCTGCTTGAAGCTATCTAGAAAAGAATCTCTTGTTCTAAGATGCAGTGTCTGGCCTTCATCATGAGAGGATGAAAAATAAAAATATTGCTATAAACTGAAGTAGGGGAGATGACACATCGTTCCAAACGCCAGAAAAAGGTTAATGTGCCTTTGTCCACCTTTCTGCCTTCGTCTGACCTATCTGAGAAATGTGAAGCCTGATGAAATCTGCCCTCTCATAGAGAAGGAGGAAGACGACAACAAGTATTCCATCCTGATGAGCCTGTATTGCACCATCTCAGATAAAGAATTGAAGACTTCAAAAGTTAAATTTAGGTGCTGCCCTATGGCTGAGTGGTTAAGTTCGCAAGCTCTGCTTCGCCGGCCCAGGGTCTCACCGGTTCCGTTCCTGGGCGCAGACATGGCACCACTCATCAGGCCATGCTGAGGTGGCGTCCCACATAGCACAACCAGAAGGACCCACAACTAGAATATACAACTATGTACGGGGGACTTTGGGGAGAAGAAGGAAAAGTAAAATCTTTAAAAAAAAAAAAGTTAAATTTAAAGAACAAAGAGAGAGGGATGGATGAAAACATTGCTAAGTTTGACTTCTTGCCAGCCCATCCAGAAGCACCTGGCCCTGTGCGTCAGAAGCAACGGTAGAGCAGCTTTCTGCCCTGCACGCAGCCCCTCTGTCCATTCTGCCGCCCCTCAAGACGGACCCGCCCACCTCTGCTCCAGATCAACCACAGAATGACCTTAGCTAACCCAAACACCCCCTCCCACACCAAACCAACCACCAACGAGCGCACTCGCTGACCATTTAAATAATAAAAATTCACTTCTTTTACCACTTTTCTGGGATTAACCTGTGCTTGGCAAGTCTCCCAATCTAGAACATTCACTATTCACACTCTTGCTCTCCTCATCCCTGTAACCTGAAAGAACAAAGGCCAGTCCTCAGTGTTCTCGTTCCTACCCTTGAGCGCAGGTCTTAAACAGCATCCTGGCATGGTGTGAGGGAGCAGGGACTGCAAAGTGGGGTCCCTTGTGTCCGACTCAGACCACAAGTAATTCTGTTCATTTTCTTTTGGTATGGCTGCTCATTAGAGGGAGCAAGCGCCGTTCTCCATTCGCAAGACCAATTCCTATTTTCAAATTCAAAACATTTTTATTACCTGTCTGACACCTGCAAGTGTTTGAGTATCTGAATTCTGAAATACTGTATAATTCACATATTTTGCTATTTAAATACATTTTTTAAATGTGAAAGAGAAATAAGGACTTCTTCAGGCAAATTTTAAATAAATGGAATCATGTCATACAAAAACCAGTCTGTACAAGGACTACACTACATATCACATGTTGGGACCTCACAGAATTGTAAGGTTGAAGTAAATTTGGTCCAATTCGTGCATTTGCACATGAGCAAACCAGAAGGGACAAACAACTTACTGAAAATTCCATCACTTATTCGTTGCCTCCCATATTCAACAAATACCCACATTGACCAAGTTCAACCTTCTCCCACTACAGCTCACTGTTTTTTTAAAATACAAACAATTTTAAAAAATCCTGTGTCCATCTATTGTCATATTTTTCCCAAGTTTTAATATAATCTTTGATTACATTTGTCTACATTGCTGGGATCAACATGACATCCAAAGAAACTTAAGATAGAATGGCAGAAAGGAACTTATTTCTGGTCATATAAATGAGCATTTGTAAATTCACATGTCAAGTATGCATCAGATAAAATAGAAAAGTCAACATTATATAGGCATAATAATAATTTGAGTGTTTCCCGTATACCAGGCCATGCACTTCTATTTTATTTCCACCACACAATGGATTAGAAACTTTAATATCCCCATTTCCAGTTGGAAGACTGAAGCTCAGAGAGGTTTAGCAAAATCCCCAGCTTTACACAGCTAGCAGAAGCCAGAATGGAGGTTTTCCTGGTCTTACTGACTCTCAACCACCATTCAGCTCACTAGTGATTAGTCATTAAACCTGTAGATCTCACACAGGCAACACTTTCATCACAACACTTCTCTATCTTACAGAAACTATAGAACTCAGAGAAGAGAAAGCGGCTTTCTTTGGGCCCCATAGTAAGCTTCCAGACCAGGAATTCTCAGTGGAAATTATACTAACACCAAGGGGGCAAAAATTGATTCTTGAGAGAGGAGGGCTGTGATAAAATCTTACTCTTCTTTATGTCTAAACACAGATATTCATACAGCACATGAAGACGCGGACGGCATATCTGTGGTGCTAAAATATTATGGGGAAGGACTATTAGTGAAAAATCTCTTAAAAAGCCTCCTTGGAAGCGTGATAACTTTTTAAAAAAGTTTGAGAAACACAGTTATAAACAGAAACAACTCCATAAATTGAGCTACAAACACTGTTCCATTTTGCCAGCTCAAGTTCAATGATTGGTTCTCTCCCAAGAACTTGAAAGACTTAAAAGCCACCAGGGTTGCAGACCACGCCATGAAAAACAGAAATTACAAAGCAATAGATTTCCAGAAAGTAGATGAAAGCCTGTGCTCGTGACAGCTGCAGATTGCCTTAATTTAAACAGACCTCAACCTCAATCTAACAGGAATATTCCTTTCAAAGCAGAAGGAACACAGTTACATGACTTTGTGTGCTATAGTCTATGAGTGCGCTGTGTCCACTCTCACAGACACCACACGCACAGAGATCGTTCTTATGACGATTATAATTAAGATCACGGAAAATCGGAATCATCATTTAACACATCATTTGCTGTGCAAATTGTTTTTCACAGAGAATTGCTTGCTCTGACCTTCCTCGGAGCTGTCATTTCAAATGCCTGGTCATCTCCATTCTTCACCTTTCGGGATGTTGTTAAAATATCTGGGGAGTGACTGGCACGAATATTGGAGGGTTCGCCCTGTGACCATATTTATTTGAACTCTGCTGTCTTTATTCAGGGAAGCAAGGAGCTCACAGTCCCTGGAGAAGAGGAAAGCCGGTCAGTGGGAATTCCCCTCTTTGTGCTCCCTGTTAATTTAGATCCGTGGTCTCTAAGCCCTTTGATGACAAACCCTGTCAAAATCGGAGCATGCATCCCAATGTTTGAATATTATTTTACTTACAGAGTGATACAAGGGCTTCTGTTCAAATGGATTATGCACACTATAAAAGGCTCCCCTACACCAGAATGTTCCAAAGGATGAAAGGTTGATGAAATGAACAATAATTTTTTTCAGCTTTATTGAGATGTGACATATAAAATTATGTAAATTAAAGATGTACAATGTGATTTAACACATATATATATTGTGAAATGATTACCACAATAAGCATGCACACCTCCATCACCTCGCATAATTACCTTTTTATGGTGAGAACATTTAAGATCTCTTCTCTTAGCCACTTTCAAGCACACAACACAGAATTGTTAACTATAGTCACCATCTGTACATTAGATCCCAGAACTTACTCATCTGATGACTGGAAGGTTTACCCTTTGACCGACATCTTCCCATTTGCCCCCACCCCTCAGCCCCTGGCCACCACCATTCTACTCTCTGTTTCTGTGAGGAAATGAACAATATTTAAAAATTGCTCTTTGAATTGAGTCATGCTACCCTGGACTTAGTGTACCAGTTTCAATCCGTGTTGTGTTAATAATCACAATTTCTGTCTCAATTTACATAAAAAGATGCATAGGAATAGAAGTTTTAATAATTGCTCCTTATCCCTCAATAGACAGTTCATGCACTTCTGGGTGCTCATCCTGCTTTGTGGACCACTGCCTGAGAGGACCACCATGAGTGCAGACAGGTTGGTAAGCACATCTGCATATTTTGGCAAAAAAGATAAAAAAGAGGGGCCGGCCCAGTGGCACAGCAGTTAAGTTCACACGCTCCACTTCAGCGGCCCAGGGTTCACTGGTTCGGATCCCGGGTGCAGACATGGCACCGCTCGTCAAGCCATGCTGTGGCAAGTGTCCCACATATAAAGTAGAGGAAGATGGGCACAGATGTTAGCTCAGGGCCAGTCTTCCTCAGCAAAAAGAGGAGGATTGGCGGCAGATGTTAGCTCAGGGCTAATCTTCCTCCAAAAAACTTAATAAATAAAATTTAAAAAAGATAAAAAGAATATATATATATATAAATTTGTCTTTGACATTTTAAAGAAAATTAGTGTTAATACTGATTTATGATTTATTTTGATTGCCCATATATGTTACCCAAAAGTCAGCAAACCTTCCAGCCGCCTGCGGGAGGAAACAGTGACGTTCACGTGTGTGTAATACTTTACAGTCTGCATGACGCTTCTCCAAACTCTTCTTTGAGCCTCACAACTGCCAGGAGCTTATGGCAGATGTGCATTCGTCAACCAAATCCTTCTGTTGGGCTTGGTACCAAATATATAACAGGCTCTCTGTTGTGTAGATGAGAAAACAAAGCTTGCCTAGGATTACAACTCTCGTAGTTTCCTGGGGTGGCCATAACAAAGTACCACAGACTGGGCAGCTTAAGAAAACAGAAAATGATTCTCTCCGCATCCTGGAGACCAGGAGTCAGAGATGAAGGGGTCGCAGGTCCTCGTTCCCTCCGGAGGCTCCAGGGGAGGGTCCTTCCTGCCTCTTCCAGCTTCTGGGGCTCTAGGCGTCCCTAGGCTGGTGGCCACCTCCCTCCCATCTCTGACTCTGCCTTCATGTGGCTCCTTCTCTATGTCTGCGTCTCTACTCTTCTGTCTAAGGACACCTGTCACTGGATTTACAGCCACCCTACTCCAGGAAGATCTCACCTCGAGATCTATAACTGATAACATTTGCAAAGATCCTGTTTCCAAGTAAGGGTAAATTCACAGGTGCCACGTGTTCAGACTTGGACATATCTTTTTCAGGACACAATTCAACCCCCAACAGACTCAAACTTATTTTGTCCTAGACTAATCTCCTCCCCATTACCCACACTCCTATCTCTATTTCCATTCTTTAACAGCTCAAATTGCATGGTGTACCTGTCGATCAATTCCTTGCTTGCAATCTCAGTCCCATGTCATCTCTCACGCTTCTGCGCACAGACTGTAAACCCAAGTGCTGCTCGAACCAGACGTCCCGCTTTTCAGAAACATATGAAATGAAATAAATACATTTTATTAATAAAAATAGAATTAAAATATGTGAAATAAAACCTTCACACAGTAAATTTTAAACAAGGACATTTAAATAGTAATTAAAATTTCATGCCCAGAAATGCAAACAGATGGTTCAATATCTGAAAATCTGACAATATAGTGTACCTTGACAACACATTTTTAAAAGAGCAAAGTGTGTTTATTTGCAGACAATAGGGTTTTCGACATACAAAGAAGAAACTCAAGAAAGCATATAGACAAAAAGAGGAATGGACAAAGCAAGAGTCAGATGTGCGTAGACGAGTTTTAAAGACTAAGCCACGTCAAGCCATCTTACTAGGCATCATTGCTAATTCTAAAGTTATAGCAATTAAGAGAGTGAGACAAACGAGTAGACAGAACAAGAACCATACATAAATATGACAGCAGTGACATGAATCACTGGTGGGAAAGTGTCCTAGTCAAGGCAGTGGGAAATGTAGGTGTCTAACTTTTCTTTCCCCAAGTGCATCACCATCATTTATGGCATCGTTACACAGGTTTGGAAGCCCTTGCCCAATTTATATTCTACAAGGAGGAAATCTCACTCTATGGGGAGGCCAGCTCAGTGACTCTAGGACTCTTGGTGGCTGCGTGGATATAGAACTCATCCCCTTCCCATCTCCTGGCTCTTGTGTGTGTTCTGAAAAACTCCACAAAGCTCCTATCATGGAGCATCTGCCCCCCTAAACCTCAACTCCAGCCGCTGCACAGATGCTCAGGAGTTCCCCACGCGTGGAAGCCGCTGGAGGCCATCTTTTGACGTTAACTCTTGGTTAAATTTTAAAGATGAACCTGCAATGCAAGAGACTAAGGACCACTTTAACCACACTCCATGAGTTTCTGTCTTATTGGTGCAGAGAAACAGTGATATAAATATAGAAGACTGCAGGGAATGCCTACTGAATCAAAGGATCTCTGATCCAGAATGTCCTTGTGAAGACAACTATCTCCATTTTATTCCACGTACGCAGTGAAATTAAGTATTTACAAAAATACAGTATTTCCCATACAATTTGATAAAGCCCTAAGATGTTATTGATGTTTTCCCAGCTGCTTGCTGAACTAATGTAGACAGACTCTTTCAGTTATGGTGTAAAATTATATAAAAACATAAATGCACACTTTAAAATCCAAAATACTTGTGGGGAGGAAAAAAAATATTCATTTGTATTTCTACTATTTTGTAGGTTTGATCCTGATGGAAAAGTTTACAATGAAAAACTGGAAGGAACAAAGGAAAAAAGGAAGGGAGGGAGGGAGGGAGGGGATTGGAGTAGTTAGATAATAATTGTCTTATCTGTCAGTAGGTAGCAACCAAATTTTCAATGGGTAAGTCATACATTATGGGTAAAGACATAGCATGTATAGGTTTTTCTCAGGTATTTATGAGGTTTTTTTATAATATCCTTGCAGACAAGATAAAGAAATCCAAGTTGAATGATAATACAAATAGTTGAACAACAGAGAGTATAGACTAATTTGATAAGAATGTGGATGAAGTTGATAAGAGTGTGAATTTGATAAAACCTTTTGTCCACTTTGAAGGAAGGCACTTTTTCCCAATCAGGATGATGACCTTCACAATATTTTTTTTAAAATCAAAGTCTCAAATGAGACAGAATATAGCGGATTAACTAATATCACAATCAGGCTAATACAGGTCTTGTCTACACCTTGTATTCCCAGGGTACATTTCTGTGTCTTCCTTAAAGTTAAAAATGATTTTATTCAGGGGCTGGCCCCGTGGCCGAGTGGTTAAGTTCGCACGCTCCGCTGCAGGCGGCCCAGTGTTTCGTTGGTTCGAATCCTGGGTGCGGACATGGCACTGCTCATCAAACCACGCTGAGGCAGCGTCCCACATACCACAACTAGAAGAATCCACAACGAAGAATATACAACTATGTACTGGGGGGTGTTGGGGAGAAAAAGGAAATAATAAAATCTTAAAAAAAAAAAATGATTTTATTCATCTTACTTTGTCCCTGGTGCCAAGCACATGTCAACCATATAGCGGATATTGGAAAGATGAAATGGAAAAGGAAGGGAGAAAGGGAGGGAAGGAGGAAGGCAGCAAGAAGGGAGGGAGGGAGGGAAGAAGGATGGAAGAAAGGGCAAAAGAGAAAAGGGATCTCATCTGCCGTCTATGATTATTAGTCAATTTTTCAGACTTCCCTTTAATTCTGTCACTGATAGTGATAAAGTTTACCACTGCAACTCAAGAATATTTTATTTGTAGATGCCCGAATGAATTAGAGGCACTATCTGCATGATACAATAATAATTTCCTCTGTTTTTATGGCTCACCAAAAACTTAAATCTAGTGAACTCAGTGGTGAAATATGAAACCCTCCATCATTCAACCCAGCAAATAATATTTCAAGAAGCAAAAATAAGATTAGCAAAACCTCCTGGAAATTTATGTTTTCCACAGTACTTCATCAGTAGCAGAATATTTTCAATCCTGTTTGGAGTGTAATTTACAAAGAAACAGGGAGATACGGTCAAAGTATTAAAATCAAGATAATTAGCTGCTCTGGTCCCTCTTCAGACCTCCAGCTGTGTCAAACAGTTGAACTCTAATGGATTATTAATTACAATGCCCTCTGCATATTAAGTGACACCACAGAAATATTTTCATAGCAAAAGGCTTGTTTGTAAAAAAGCCTGCAGTATCTTGATGATGTGGTCATATTCAGCAAGAAAGAGAATTTGTCTATCTCTAATGACTTAATATTTGGATAAGGAATAAGAATAAATGTGGGCATAAAGAAGACAGAATTAAAGATATCCCTGAGAGATACAGAAGGACTTGAAACAACACAGGAACAGAAAGGAGTGATTTTGTCATCCCAGTGCAGTCAACAGAGTTGCCCTTCCTTTGTCCTCTACAAGCTCACCATCCAGCTGAGTATCAGAAGCAATGAAGGACAACGTGAAGCTTCAAACTCCCAGTAGAATTAAGGACCCTACCTCACTGGCAGATGGATGGTTTGAAAGACCTATTTACCAGTGTTTGATATTTTTTCTAATAGTTAATCTAAGCATCTTTTTTTTATGGTGGAGATTATATCTTCTAGCATCAGTTTTAAAGAACTGAAGCGAACATCATTACTTCCTGGAGCCTTTTTTTTTTTTGAGGAAGATTAGCCCTGAGCTAACATCCACTGCCAATCCTCCTCTTTTTGCTAAGGAGGATTGGCCCTGAGCTAACTTCTGGGCCTGTCTTCCTCTATTTAATGTGTAGGATGCCTGCTACAGCATGGCCTGATAAGCAGTGCATAGGTCCACAACTGGATCCAAATCAGCGAACCCTGGGCCACCGAAGCATAGCATGCAAACTTAACCACACCGCCACGAGGCCAGCCTCTCAGAGCCTTTTAATGAGAAAAGACGTGTCAGTTGTAGAATTTGAATAGGAGGGCTTCCACATAACTTCAGGGGATTTCATAGATTCCCAGTTATGAGGTCATCTTCTTGGAGAAATTGAGAAGCCAGGAAACAGTCCCTGTGTGAAACAGAGATGTTGTCAGTCAAAGGACTGAGCTGTATCAGTGCTGGAGGCTATCATAAAATTAGAGATTTTCCGGGGCTGGCCCTGTGGCCGAGTGGTTAAGTTCACGCGCTCCACTGCAGACGGCCCAGTGTTTCGTTGGTTCGAGTCCTGGGCGCGGATGTGGCACTGCTCATCAAACCACGCTGAGGCAGCATCCCACATGCCACAACTAGAAGGACCCACAACGAAGAATATACAACTACCTACCAGGGGACTTTGGGGAGAAAAAGGAAAAAAATAAAATCTTTAAAAAAAAAAAAGAAATGGAATTAAAAAAAAATTAGAAATTTTTCTAATCCCTAAGGAGGTCTGTGGATGTCATCAGAATATATTTGCCTAGGTCTTAATCTTTCTGGGATTCTTTTTGATGACACGTTCCTTGGCTTGAGCGCCATGTTGATCTGGTGTTTTTGGAGCACCTTATCTTGGACTCAGGTGTGGAGGTATTGCAAAAGACGTCTTTTCAATGAATTTCAAGGTTTGGATTTATGATCCAGAGCAGTGGTTCTTAACAGGGACGATTTTACTCCCCAGGGGATATTTGGCAATAACAGGAGACATTTTTGGTTGTCACAATTGGGGGATTGGATTAAATGTAAATTAAAATAAAAACAAGATATTTTCACCAAAAAGAAAAAAATGGGGGAGTTGGTCCTGACATCTAAAGAAAGAGGCCAGGGATGATGCTAAACATCCTATAATGTACTGTATAGCCCCCCAAGACAAAGAATGATCTGACCCCAAATATCAATAGCACCAAAGTTGAGAAACCCTGATATAGAATTGGCATTCCCATTGGAGAGGGGTAATTTTTCTTTTTTTATATTATATTTTGGTATATTTATTATTGTGGTCAGGGTTTCTTGTCGGGGTAGGATTTAGGATGATGAAGCCAAACAAACTTGGCTGCCTCTGGAGAGTTATTTCTTGCTTTGTAAGATGGCAGTGATGTACTTCTGTCAGAGAACGGAATTGCAGTAATGACTCATGATAATGAGCACTGGGTGGGAAGGATTAAGTTCCTGATGTATAACTCATGTGCTTAAAAGGGTAACTATGTAATACAATACATCATGGTAATTTACCACGGGGCACTTGTATACATCCAAAACTCGTACCATGAAAATAAGACTCTTTAGGCATATTTTGTGTTTCAAATGAGATCACTCAGGTTGACGCCACTACAAAATTGCTCTATCTTTGAATGGATGCAAGAGGAAAGAGGACAGCTTTTGGCAATGAGTTAATTTAGAAGATTGGCATTCTTTATCAACAAAATTGTTATTAATAAAATAAAAACAAATGATATTATTACATCATATTAATTAATTTAAAATAATGAAATATATTTCTAAATGTTTATAAACAAAGAAAAGATACTTATGTTGCCTAGGTCACAATTCCTTGTGGCCCAAGAGTTAGTTTATAAAATTAAGCCAAGTTGTTTGATGTGGAAAGGTGCAGACAGACATCATTTTGGAATATATTTTTCTTACTTAAACTTAAATGTCTCCCCTTCACTTTGTAAATGAAAGACCAGGAGTCATCCTGTGGACTGACCTGAATCAATTTTCCACAAGCACATATTATGGTAGCAAGGATGGATTTGGTCACTGAGGCACACAGTCTTCCATAGCCTAATCTTAAGTCAGTTAAGATCCTGAAAAGGACCCATGAGTACTGAACGTGAAGTGTGTGAATACACGTTAACCTGAATGTCAGCTGCCTGCTCCAGATATGGTCCCAATAACCAGCCAATAAGATTATGACCACATGGCATATCTTCCCAAGGAGCTTCTCCTAAGCTTTGGACTTAGATAGAATGTAAATCCAGTGTGGCTTCATTTACCTGGTATATAAATCCTGCCACATGCATCCCAGGAAATCGAGCTCTTCAGGGGCTCCCTGTGTACACAGGGTCATTTTCACAGGTCTGTATTAATGGTTTGCCCTATGCTCAGTTCACTTGCTACTTTTTCATGAACAAGAGCATCAGCAGCAATGAACAGCTGATTCTCTCCAGTTCTGCTTTCATTTGATATTTGGAAATGACACAACTAATCCCTTGGGACCAGAAGAACCCTTAGGTTCTTAGATAATTCCAGTTGGGGAGACTCAAGAATGTAATACTAGCCAAGAAAGATTCTGAGATAGCCCTCTAAGATCCTTGCCCCATGGTGTATGCACATTTTCTCCAAGATACTGAATCAAACTTTCGTCTAGGGATCCCTGGGAAGAGATTTTGCAGATGCAATTAAAGTCCCAAATCCACTGACCTTGAGATAAAGAGATTATGCAGTTGCACATGACCTAATCACCTGAGCCTTTCAAAGCAGAGAGTTTTCTCTGGCTGGTGGCAGAAGAGAAAATCAAAGACTTAAAGGATGACCAGCATTAGATGTGCTGTTGCTGGCTTGAAGATGGAGGAGATCACATGAGAAGGAATGTGGGTTTCCTTTAGGAGCTGAGAGAGGTCCCCATATGATGGCCAGACAGCAGAAAAACAGGGACCACAGTCCCCCAACTATAAAGAACTGAATTCTGCCAACAGCAAGAATGAGCTTGGATGCAGATGTATTTCCCCAGAGCCTCTGGCTGAGAATTCAGTCTAGCCAATGCCTTGACTTCAGCCTTGTGAAAACATGAGCAGAGGACCCAATCATGCCATCCTGGACTTCTGACCTACAAAACCTTGAGCTAATAAATAGATATCGTTTTAAGCTGCTAAGTTTATCGCAATTTGTTGTGCAGCACACGCCTGATGTGACTATCACATACTTCACTCAGTGAATACTTTGGGAAGGATGCCACATAGTTCAGAAATTTCCAAATAGGTAACATAAGCACAAATATCACCAAATTACCAGGAAACTAGATCTCAGTTGACGGTCCAAGTTCATGCAACCAACATCAGTGATTGACTGCTGTTTCTATAGGTTTTCAATTATTTGCAAACACAGAATTTGCTCCTATTGGAACCGGTGTAAGCAAAAATTACCTCGTCTTCTAGAAATGCATGAATGTTTATAGTTTTGCCTTGAGCTCACTCTGATAATCAGAGTGGATGTAGCTGAACGAACTGAAGAGAACTTCATTAGTAATTATTAAGCATTTCGAAGTAAAGTTCCCATGATACAAACAGTGTTCAGTGGACAGAGGCAAAGTTCCAACAGCAACTACTTCCATAAATCAAACAAATCCCATGAGTTGGTGGCGTGGTAATGGAGAAGCTGACGTGAATTACTGCTTAACAGGAATATTGAATCCTTAAATGAACTGTACACTCTCATTTTTAATGGGAGCAGGCAGTAGCCAGGCATAATAAAAATAATTGAAATGAGGGTTTGGATCCATTAATCTACTGAGAAGTGCCTTAAAGAATAAGTGAGGCAGAAAAACAGCCAAATGTATATGACAGCCCCCAATAGATGTCATTCGTGCCTAATGGTCTCAGTGGCCATCAATAAAGAGTGAATAGTATGGATAATGGGAAATAAAAGTTTAAGACAAATTCTTCCCTAGAAGAAGGACAGAATTGAAAATAGAAAGAGTGATCGATGGAGTAAATGTGTCTCCCCATTGCTTCGTTGAAAAAAAATGGAATTTTATATCTACATAGCACATATAATTAATGAAGGGACACAAGTCCTACTGAATGAACAAAACATTTTTTTCTCCCTCCTGCCACTTATGCCATGTGGAACAATACGTGGATCAGTCTTGTGAGAAGCACCCGCTATTGGCACAGATTTTCAGAGTCTTTTTCCTGGCATCTGAAAAGTATGCACCCACCTATCATCGTCATAGTTCTCACAGGCTTCCAGAAGGAGGCATGGTGAGTTTCCTCTCCTGAGAGGCATCGCTAAGAGATGTAAGGGACAGTAGGGCCTCTTATGTTGCCAAATAGGATCCCATGTTGGGTCACTGGGCAGGGTCAATATCTTTTGGAAAAACCCACAAATCAGATCACGAGTTCCATGGTCCCCAATTTACATCAGTGTGATATGTAATAAACTGTAAATAAGTTGGGGGAGGTACATTTACAAGACAAAGTGATAATTTAGTATGGTTACACCACCATCTCCGGATGGAAATGTGTGTCAATATCAAGCTATGCTTTCTGCAATTATTTCTTAAAAGCATACATTTAAGCCATCCCATGACAGTTCTCAGGTAATAAATTGCCAGCAAATCCATTTTTAAAAATGTAGTTCAGGCCCAAAATTCTCACACAGCTTTGAGAAAATGAATCCCAATATAAGTGAAATAATTTGCACGATGGGAAGACAGGTCTAAAATTGCCCAGAGTCTACCCAGCTTATGATGGACTTACCAGAAGGAGAGTAAAATGGAGTCTAGTTTATTGGCGACAGCCACATTGCTCTTTTCTTTGTGAATTCGATGCAAATTTTGATCTCTTGGGATGCACTAGTGAGCTTGAAGTAGCAGCAATTTGTGAAGGGAAGACACTCTCTTTCCCTCATTCTCTCATTTTTTCATGAGTTACTTCTTCGGAGAATGCCTATATGCGGCTGAACCCCAGGCTGAGGGCTGAGTGCTAGTGGCATCATTTCATCTAATGATAAATCCTTACTGAGGGTTTTGATGCACCAGGAACTCCAAACAGAGAAGTTATTTGCATTCTAGTAGGGAAGACACAATATAGACAAACCGCAATGTCATATACTAAATGCAATATGGTATCTGATAATAAAGAATGCTATAATAACATGAAATATGCAAAGTAGCAAGAGCTAAGTCCCTCTTCTCAATAAACTCACAATCTGTTAGGGAAGGTTGACAGCTTGGTCAAAGGTTAGTCTAAAAGCGGTAAAAGATAAACTATATGTGTCATGGGAGCCACAGGAATTCTCCATCAGCTCAAAAGATTTCCTGGAAGAAGAAGTAGCTATTTTATTGATGAATTCTTGGGGGACAGGATTTGAAGTAGGGAAAACACCTAGACACTTAAGTGTGATCAATTTGAGGAAGTATAATAATTTTAATCCTTAAAGCAAATGAAAACATGAAGAGTGTCCATAAGCAAAGCCAGAAAGTGAGCTGAATGCCCATGTGGGCACGACCAAGGAATTTGACCTTCACCCTAACATTCGTAGGAGCCATTGCAAGCTTTCTGTCAGAAAACGTGACCAGCTCATCTCAGTTTTCCCAGGACTCTCCACTTTTATCATTGAACATCCCATGTCCCCAGAACGCCTCAGTCCTGGGCAAACCGGGGTTGGTCACCCTCGGTATGAGAGGACAGCATCTCTCCAGCTCAGAAATGTTTTCTACAAGCAACCTAGACAATAGATTGGGGTCCTGTCACCCAGGATGGCCATGAGGATTCAACTGCAGCAATTGAGGCACTAAAATGTTTGCATCGACACCACGGCAATGATTGTGGGAATGTAAAGGATGGAATGAATTCAAGAGAGACTCAGACAGAGCCAATAGAAATCAGAGGCTAACTCAAATGGCTTGAGAGGTGAGAGAGAAAGGGAAATGTCAAGAATGGTTCTCTGTTTCTGGTTTGTGGGGAAGAGTGGACATTCACCGAGTTCATCAAGAAAGAGAGTAGAGAAATAAACTATTGTTCTTCTAAACATCGGAGCTTCAGGCAGAGGGTAGATACAATAAGATACTTTATAAGGGAATATAAACCCATGGGCAGGACGGAGGGGCAAGAGGAGTGAGGCAAAAACAATGCAAAGCACTTCAACACGTGCCTGTGATTCACCATATTGTTTGATCAGGGGACTGGTTGAATAATTTGCTGCTCTGTTTCCAGTACTGAGTTCCCTGTTGTTTACAGACACTCAATAAACTCACATTGATGTTGTGTGTGAGCATCTGCTCCACATGCACTTTCTCTGGTTCCATGCACTAGGGCTCTGCAACTTTTTAAAGTGAATTAAAACTCCCAATGCATCCTCCAAGTTGTAACAGGTATAGAAAGAAGAAAACTAGGTGAAGAAATTAGAAGAGAAGAAGTGGGGAGAAAAGTCTTTCTCAGATCATGTGTTACCTTGGACAACAGGAAAAGCAAGTCATGATTAGGGGTCCTTTCTCAAACTTGGGAAGATTCCTGGGAGTGACATTCTTCCACATGCAGGGTTAAATAACACCCTTAAATGTAAATTACCTTACAATGGAAATGACTTGCATCAGTCATGTTCATTGTAGCAACCAACCAAAAACAACTCTGGCTAATTTAAGCTGAAAAGTAATGAATGAAAATAATATAGAGCAGGGTTTCTTAATCTCAGCCCTATTGACATTTGGGTTAGGTAATTCTTTATTGAGAGAGGCTGTCCTGTGCATTGTGGGATGCTGGGCAACATCCCTGATCTTTACCTACTTGATACCAGTCGTATCCTCCTACCCCAAGTTGTGACCATCAAAAATGTCTCCAGACCTTGCCAAATGTCCCCTGGGGGGACAAAAGCACCTCCAGATGAGAACTACTGATATAGAGTGAGTCAAAGAATTGCCATAAAAGGGGAGAACAATAAAAAGAAGTATGTAGCTGAGCCAGAGCCAAAATCAGCACTAGAACCATCTGTTTATGACAGTACTCTGGAAGCCAACGTTGGTTGCTAAATGCCATGGGCTGCCCTTGGATCTTGCCACTGCCCTCCTTCCATCCTAGCCCTACAGCTGTAGTTGCCCTTGGCCACCTCCATCATGGCCAGTCAAGATTCTCCATAATCCCTCCTCTCAGAGAAATCCTGCGACTGAACAAAATGTTGGAGAATATATCATAGTAGAATGCTTGAGGGATAGAGAGTTAAGGCATTTAACTCAACGTCAATAGTCAGTGTATGAGTGTGTGGGTGGCAGGAAGATGGGCAAGGAAGCAGGAATGTCTGACACGAAGGTCCACCAATGGGAGAAAGAAACACACACACACAAACAAATTCTACAAACTTGCTCAGATAATTTTTTCTTCCTAGAGTCATAAAATCTGAAAATTTTTAATTCAGAAGGCTCCAGCACGACTTCATATGGAGAAACAATCACCTTTGGCTCTTCACGGGTGGACACTTTTTGCTGGGCATCCAAACGTGAGGCAAAGCTCTTTACACTTTCTCGTTCCTGTGCACCCATCACAAGGCTCTACCCTAGAAATTTGAGTCTCCCTTCTTCCAATCTTTTTCCTTCCAATCCCTTGATGATTCAGTCGAGCTATTCTCAACTTCCCATGAGTCTATATTTTTCTAATCTCAGGACTCTTCCTTTTTCACACCAAGTGGATTAAAGCGCTGACAACTGGGAGAATTTTCCTTCTCTGCTGTCCTTCAAGGCCACTCTTGGGTAAGAACCTAATGCAGCTGATGTCCATTTTTGCCTTGCACCAAGATGATCCATCCAGAAAATGAGCTTGAGCTTTTCCCTCCCTTGTCAGTGAATTATACAGTACCCCTACCCCAAATGACCACGTGCCATGAGCTGAGGGATAAGCATTTACGCAATGGTGATAGGTGACATGGGGTCTGGACTACTCCCCCATGCAGCTCACTTGTGCCATCTGGTCCTGTTCATATACAAACCCAAGAATCTCAATTCTGTCTAAGAATGCATTATTGTAGGTTCATCTGACACTGTGAGTCTATGAGTCTGACAGATTCCAGCTTTTGATGAACAGTCTGCACATGTGGTCATTTGAAGCCCAATAATGAGGTACCTTGTCTCTATCAAGGCCCACTACAACATTAAGAGTTGTTTTGTGAATGGTGTTATGGGCTGAAATGTGCCCCCTGCCCCAAAATTCATATCTTGAAACCCTAGCCCCCAGTACCTCAGAATGGGACTGTATTTGGAGACAGGGTCTTACAGAAGTAATTAAGCTAAAATGAGGTCACTAGGGTGAGCCTTAATCCAATCTGACTGGCATCCATGTAAGAAGAGGAGATGAGGACACAGACTCACACAGAGGAAAGACCACATGAGGAAACAGAGAGAGGTGGCATCTAAAAGCCAAGGCAGGAGAAACCAGCCCTGCCCACACCTTGATCTCAGATTCCAGCCTCTATAACTGTAAGAAATAAATTTCTGTTGTTTAAGGCACCCTTACTCAAGAACTCCAGATACCCATGCTGTGATTCTCCCACTGGGGCTTGCCACAAACTCAGCATGGCATCTTTTCCCTTCACCAATACCTCCAACACCATTTACTTATTGTTTGCTCGAAGTGGCCAGGTTGCTTCTTGCCTCATTGCCTGAGCCCATGGCTTACATCATTGCATCATCTGCACTGGGATCCCATAAACTGGCCACCTTCTGTGTCTCCTAGTGACACATGAGCCAAGCCTAGTATTCCAAGGCATGAAATGTATTGCTTCCAGAATCTAAAGAGGCCTTCCAAGCATTGTGCTACCTGGTACATGTTGACATATGCAGATGAAACAATTTGTCTGCTACTTCGGATGGACATCCTGGTATATACCTGACCACTGGACCTCTGAAAATGTTTCAGACAGGGCAGATCCCTGTCGAATCTTTACAGGATTATCTCCCACCCTCCATAGCACATGTCTTACCAAAGTTCCCCGCATGCTGGACACCTCTTGCTCATCCAGCCTAATCAACCTCCTATCGTGAGCATAATGGTTCAATGTGATGTTCAGATGGTGTGGTAGTTGATTTTATGTGCCAATTTGACTAGATCGGGGGACGTTCAGAGAGCTGGTTAAACATTATTTCTGGGTGTGTCCCTGAGGATGTTACTGGATGAGATTAGCATTTGAATGAGTGGACTCCGTAAAGTGAAACACCCTCCCCAATGTGGGTGGGCCTCACCCAATCTACTGAGGGCCTGGATAGAAAGAAAGGCAGAAGAAGGAGGAATTTGCCCTTTTTCCAGCCTCTCTCCTTGCGCTGGAACATCTTGTCTCCTGCCCTCGGACGGGGGTTTACACCATCAGCTCTACTAATTCTCGGGCCCTTGAACTCGGGGGAACCACACTCTTGGCTTCCCTGGGTCCCCAACTAGCAGACGGCAGATCATGGACCGCCTCAGCCTTCATAATTGTGGAAGCCAATTCTTCATAATAAATCTCCTTTTATATTCCTATTTGTGCTGTTTTCTTTGGAGAACCCTGACAAATACAGATGGTCCAGATTTTTTTTTCTTTTTCATGACAGAGAGTCTTCCTGGGGACCCCATCAGCTCTTCAATCAACAGTTTCCAGATCTCAAAAACAAGTGTAGGTCTGGAAGCTGGGAAGGGCCCGTGACTCTTGGGGAAAGGAGTAGCTGCTCCCAGCCTCTTCATTATCCATCATGGTTCATTCTGCTGGTACAGGCTGAGCACTGCCCTCATTAGATGCTCAGGTGTTTTGCCCCACAGACATCTCCATACCTCTCTGTGGGTCAGATCCCCCTAGGCTGACATTCTTCAATATATGTGGTCCCCTCACTACAGGCAAATAACGATGTCCACAGTGTCTCTAAAACTTCAAGTTCTATCAGCACACCAGTATCTGTCACTATTTCTTCTCCCCTCTGTGCAGGAGGCCACTATTTGACTGTAAAGTGATGCTGGAGTCCTCTCACCATCTCATTGCTATGTTCTTGGTAAATGATGCTTCTTGTTCTCCTCACTATGGAACATAAGCATCAAGCAAGTCTTCCATTCCAGCACACCCACTTCTCTGAGCACACAGAGAAACATACAGAGCAATTCTGGCATTTCAACTTTGTTCAACTTGCACCAATGTTCTTTCCATGAATCCAGTGGGCATCCTAATAAGAAGTCATACCATCTTCTTGGGTACTGGCCAGGGTGTTAATCTTGGATCTCAAAAGAACACTCTAAAATCAACAAACTCTTGTCCAGGGTTATGTTCCATTTGCTATGTTCCATTTTGTGGGTCAAACCCCCAAGAATCCACTCTTACAAGTATGCTCCTGGCTGGACAGCTCACATTGACTCCATGGCACAGCTTCTAGGAAGAGCCTTCCCTCCCCTATCAGAGGCAATACCATCCCTGCTGGGATATGCTGAGACGTAACACTAACTATCAGCCTGAAGTCACAAGGAGCGGAGGAGATCCAGCCTGAGGAGGTGCCTGTTGCCTTGCAGGGGAGAGATATCTGCATGGTCTTCTATCACGGGGGACTTCTAGCTCTATAGGGGAATAGGATCTTTCTACAGGCTCAGAAGTTTCAGGAGAGTCTGAGTACTCAAAATTATTGGAGGCATTCACCCAAATGTCTCTATCTCATGTTTTAGAGTCCCAGATTTTCACAGCAAACAGCTTGACCTTGGTTTTAGAGATGGTCGTTAACTGGGCATTTAACCTTCCTTGAAGTTCAGCCAGTTGGACTCTTGGGTCCTAGAGTCGCTCCTGGTTTCTCTGCCTTCTAGTTGAGATGAGAGCTCCTTTGTTTGCCACCTAGCAGCATCTCTGACTTTCACATTTGGCTTCCAATTGGCTGTTCGTCCCTTCAGTTGTTCCTTATTCTTCTATAGCAGATTAATGCTGCTTAGCAATACCCGTGAAATGCCATCTTGCCATAGCTACCATTTCCTCGACGCCTCTAAAACACCAGATGGATCACTCTCGTGGAAGCACTCCCTTCCGACAGTACACCATCAGAAGTCACCATCAGCAAACATTTTCACACCTGGACCATATCTTTGCACCAGGCACTGCCTGTTTTCAATGCTTGTGAAAGGAAACATGATCAGGCAGAGAGAGAAGCCGAACTGTGAAACAGGTCTAACAAATCTTCCTCAACCTAGCACTGATCTCTGAAGCGAGCACTGCCCAACATTGAGTTGAGCCAAAGTGCCCAATCCTTTACAGCCCAGACTCCATCACTGGACATAGGCTGCCTCTAGGAACGACAGAACCTCAGGAAAAGTAACCCTCCACAACTGAGGCCAACCCTGGACAGCAAGTTCTTCCATGAGGAGGAATCTGGGTGGTCCACTACAGGAGGTATTGTGTATTTTTCATTTGGAAAACTAATATACAGCTCAGTCCCTGTTCACGGGCATTCCTTAAATGAATGAGTTAAGCATATGAGCAAACAAAGTTATAAACACTGTACGGGAGTGTTATTTTCAGAATTATAGTACTGTGTTAGTGATTGTTTTTCTTTGTTTCTATAAAGTTTTACAGGCAGTTAACCTGAGTATTGTTGTGTAGTTCAATTTGTTCCACTCTCTAGTCTCATTGTGACTCATTAAATATTGTGCTTGGAGTAAAAGCTCACCCACAAAAGTGTGTTGAAGTTAATTCAGGGAACTGTCGGTAAAAGAAAAAACACATAGTGCGTTGTTAAGGCACTCTGTTTAACAAATATTCACATCACTGAGGATTCACCCTTGCATTTACTTTCGCTCTCCTGGAAATGAATAGAGCATCGTACATTGCTAATCCCTTTAGATGTCACATGCCCTTGAGCATTTGTGGCTCATTTAGTTACTTCAGTGGCTTGAACATCCATCACTGAAATCTTTATTAAGCACACAAACAATTAATAGAATCATGCAAACAAATAAAATCTGTACTCATTTTAAGTTCATTTTCCTTCAAACAAAGGCCATTAGAGTCTTCTCAAAAATATCTGAAACCAGATTTTTTAGCTTAAGAGTAGTGTGATCTTTGATAACTAAGATACACTCTGAGTTTAACCCCAGGGTCCTGAAAATAGATATTTCTCTGTCTAGCACATCAGTTGCTGAGGCCTCAACAAACCAATGGGTGTGAGTGCACTTGGTAAATTTTCGCAGCTAACAAAATGTGAGGACTCTGGAAACCCAGATCTGGAATTCTAGTTCACAGTCCTTTTAGGAACTGAATCTTAACGTTTTCCCCTGGTTTTGATTTAGGTCATGATTTCGTGGCTCTTACTCACACCCTCTGGATTAGCCTACCCATAGCCAGGAGCCTTATAATGAGTAGTCAGTGGGAAACTCATACGGTAGGCAACTAAACATGCGCTCAACAAACTGCTCCGGCACCTTCCCAAGAGCAAGCTGGAGCCCTGTGTAACTGAGGCTGTATCATTTTATACGTGTGTGTGTGATAGTTAATCTTATGTGTCAACTTGACTGGGCCACAAGGCACCCAGATTGAGCATTATTTCTGGGTGTGTCTGTGAGGGTGTTTCCAGGTGAGATTAGCATTTGAATTGGTATAATCAAGTAAAGCAGACTGTCCTCCCCAATGTGGGTGGGCCTCATCTAATCAGCTGAGGGGCTGGATAGAACAAAAGTCAAAAGAATGAGGAATTTTCTCCTTTTATCTCTGCCTCACTGTTTGAGCTGGGACATCTCATCTCATCTTCTCCTGTCCTCAGACTGGGATTTATACCATCTGCTCTCCTGGTCCTCAGGTTTTTAGACTCAGACTGAATTATGGCATTGGCTTTCCTGGGTCTCCAGCTTGCAGATGGCAGGTCATAGGACGTCTCAGCTTCAATAATCACATGTATCTCCTATTGGCTCTGTTTCTCTGGCGAACCCTGAGAAAGACCATATATATTCAGATATATATAATCACCAAATTGCTAAGGGATGTGTACAAATTGCAGAAAGCAAAAAGACAACTCCATGTCTAAGAAAATACATCATCTCTTAATACTTCCCATCAATGTGATCTGGCAGATTAAAACTACTCTTTGACATGTTCCAATCCACACCGATGGCAGGTGAGAGGTCATTTTTTATCCTATTCCAAGGTCCACTTCTCAGTACCCCTTAACTCTTTGCTGTTCTCATGAGTTTTCAGTAAAGAACCTTTATCTCTTCCAGGATTGCAGAAAATTACTGCAGGAATACATGTTTATACCCTTTTTCAATTTCTTATCTAGCAGGAACTTTCAACTTGCCTTATATTTGTGAAAGGCCCCTATTATTTCTTCTCTTTTTAGTTCTGAGTAAATTCTTCATGTTTGCAATGCTGGTGTACAACTCCAGGCAGTACATTGTTTACATACACATCTTGTATTACATATCTCCTAGTATTGAAACAGCAGGAATGAGAAAACATGCCTTCTAGAGAAGAAAGATTATACCTTAGCCAGTTATCTAGTGACCTCCGTGTAATGCACATAATCAACTGCAGGCACAAGACAGAAAGAAGAGTGAGCGGTCAAAAAAAAATCTGCCACAAGCCTGTGAATTTTACCCTAGATACAAGGGGCCATCACCCTCACACATTTATCAGGCAATTATGAGTAAAATCAGAAAGATTAGAAGCTGTGGCCAGGAGGTTGACAGCAGTGAAAATTAACGGCTAAGAACAGAAAGAGCAGGAACAGAGAACATAGTCACCCAAAGAATTATTAACACAAAGAGGTGGTCTGGAAGCATTCAGAGTTTCTGAAAGAGCCCTCCACAGCACAGGTGGCACCGAGAACATTGCTGCACAGATGCCTACTTCAATTCCTCTAACATTGTAATAACGACCATGAACTGAAACAGGCTAAACAATGTTTCTCCATTCTTTTTAAGAATGCAGAAAAGGAAGGACACTTTGAGAGCTTGGAAGAGCTCCCAATGGCCAAATATGGGACAACTGGAGCAACAAAAATGATGATAGCAATGGATTATACCCATAAAAAATGTAATATCCACAAGCCCATACTGATATAAATAACTGGATAAATAAATCAATGAGGGAGAAGGGCCAGCTCTTCCTTACAGTAAAAATCCAGTTGATAAATGTAGAAGGAATGATGGAACGAGAAAATCACAATAACTATCACAGGCTAGAGTTATCCATAGAGGCTAAAATAAGCGATCAACAGTATGTTGAGAAATGGGATATTTGCGTAACCCCAAAGTATCTAGCCACAAATACCTATTAGGGGAATAGAGGAAAATCGGTAACTTTGCAATGGCAAAACCACCTTATCCGAGTGATCAAAGTTAATATCATTAATAATGAATAATGAGATATAACAACACCATTGATGATATGATGCTCTGAGAAGGACCCAACATCACTTCCATAGTGTCCCAGCCAAAAATGCATGACCTTAATCTAATCTAATGTGCAAACATCCGATAAACACAAATTGAGGGGCATTCTACAATATAACTGGCTTGTACCCTTCAAAAATATCAAAGTCATAAAAGACAAAGAAATCACAGTGGGAGTAGACCAAGAAGGCAGGACAAGTAAATGTGATGTGAGATCCTGGATTGGACATTGAGACAGAAAGACAACATCAGTGGGACAGTCAGAGAAGTATGGACACCTGCAGATTAGTTCACAGTGTTATAGCAATGTCCATTTCCTGCTTTCAATAATTTTCCCATGGTTAAGACACAGACAAATGAAAGGAATATAAGAATTCTCTGTGCTATTTTTTATAAGTGAAAATTATTTCAAAGTGAAAAAGTTAGACAGTAAAATAGTACACAAATACATATGAACAAAAATAATAATAAGTGCAGAGAAGGAAGCAATGCATTTTCAAAATATTCATGGAATCTCTGAGCATTTTTGTATAAAATCAGAAAGAAGATTAGGAGCTATGGCTAGGAGGCTGACAGTAGTGAAAATTAATGTTTAAGAGCAGAAAAAGGAGGAAGAGGGAAAATAGTCACCCCAAAGAATTATTAAAGCAAAGAAGTCCAGAAGTATTCAGGGTATGCTGGGACCATCCTCCAATAAATGTTGTTGGTATTGTTTTTAAGATAAATGAAAAATTGTTTGGGGCCTAATAATGTCCAGCTAATGCTATTATATATTCATGCCATCCATGGATATTCATGCCCTATTCATTTTCTAGAAGATGGCTCAATTTTACAATTTAGTTTGGGTTATTCCCTACTTTGCTAGAAATAGCAGTCAAAATCCTAAACATACTGCTCTGTCCAATGCAAGCTGTGTTTAATTCATGAACTCTTTCCTATTAAACCCTCATCATACTACGTTACACACTTAGGACTCACTTATCTTATTCCATTTCAGTATCTTGGGATAAAAGTAATATGTGGGATCTTCCAAATGCCAGTCCATCCATGGGCTCCCCAAAGGCATCCTTCATGAGCCGTCTCATCCTCAGAATGTTTTAGAGCCCTTGGGTGGGGGAATGTTTCTCGTAGAGGAGAATGGGTACCAGAGAGTTCCATAAGACCCTCTGGTCCATACCACAGCACCTCATTAACTACCATCAAATCTCTTGCTTAAAGAAGCATTTCCTTTCCAAAGGTTACATCAAGGGCAATGTCCTGGGTCACCACCACAATCTCTCCCACAGAGAGAGAATGGGACTTTGGCTCTAGAACTTTCTTTCATCCCAAGCAGCAGTCGAGGTGGCATTAGCCTAGGGCAAAAAGAGGGGGTTTCCAGGGACTAATGTTTGGCAAGCTATATGCTAGAATAAACAATTCTAGGTGCCCCCAGAATCTATTTCAGCAAGTATTTTTCCCTTTGTGATGATTTTCTCAACACCAACAGTATGCTCAAGGGAACCCACAACAAGAAAACCGTCCTTAGCCAACTGGCAAGTGATAAGGGGCATCTTTCATTCAAAGGGCTTGAGAAGAAAAAGGACATTGTAGAAGGACAACCATCAATCCTGCACCAATAGGTAGGCTTCCTACTTTTGCTTCTTCCATTAACTTTTTCATTGTTCCAACTTGGCCTGGGCTCATTGAAGTAGTTGGGAGTTGAGGAAAGTGAGGAAGAACAGAAGAAAACCTTCTCCAGTGGAGAAGATGGAGAAAGAGAGACCATCACACTTATCAAATGTCAATCCTTTGCTCTGCAGGGAGGTGGGATCCAGACTTTCATGGTGGATGCACAGCAAGTTTTGGGGATTGTGCTGGACACTGCAAAATGTGTGGAGCAAGGTCTCTAATATATGCAATTTCGTAATACTGCTTCCCAACCAGAGCAGGCTGCAAATGAGTTTCACAGTATCCCACTTGATTCCTCACTAATTTCCCAGAAATTGTACTAATTGTGATAAACATCTTCATACCCTCTGCAGAATGTGTGAATAAAGCAATCTATGTTGATAGCGCTGTTATTCCGTGTTGCCGTGTGAACGTGTAAATGCTTCAACTTCAGGAGCACGAGTAGCCAAACTTTACTCTGTTGTATTTCTCTGTTTTAATCACATACAGAAAGCAGGGCCATATGCCGTGGAAATGCTCTGTTCTCTAAGTTGGCAGCCTACCCGGTTGCCATTCAGGATTAAAAGATCTAAATGCTGCTGGAAATTGAATTGGCTCCTCCACACTCAACCCAAAGCTGGCAAATTCCGAATGTTCGAAGGGTAATCACACATCATTTTCTACCATCCTAATTTTCCAGTGGCCTATAGTAACTTGAGAGCTGATAGAGAAAGATAGATACCCTACATTTCCAGGTACCACAATATTACTGAGAGGGTACTGAAAGAAGTATGTCTCAATAAAGAAAACTAGGATGCAGAAAGAATAAAGATGTTCCTTCTGTGCCACGTAATAGCTCAGGAGTCAATTCCACAGAAGCAGCTGGGACTATTTCTCACCCTTAAATCCAAGAGAGCTTATGTTTTGATGTCATCAGAACCAAAGGGTGCCACCTGCTTCCTGAAAGTGCTAAACACAGGGAAAGCTCTGAGGTAGAAAGAGAATGGAAATTACGCACTGAAATTTGATAGTGAAGATACCAAGAATAAAATTCTGTACATACTATTCTTAGTGTGGGTTCCCACAGAAGCACACCCTGAGAAAAGGATTCTGGAAGAAATTGTTTTTTGAGATGGGAGCCCAGGAGAGGCCAGTAGGCTCGTGTATTAATTTCCTAGAGCTGCTGTAACAAATGACCACAAAATTAGCAGCTCGAAACAACAAGAATTTATGCTCTCACGGTTGTAGAGGCAAAAAGTCTGAGATCGAGGTGTCGCAGGGCCACACTCCCTCCAGAGGCGCTAGGGGAGGGTCCTTCCTGCCTCTTCCAGCTTCTGGGGGCTCTGGGCATCCCTTGGCTTGTGGCTGCATCCCTCCCACCTCTGCCTCCAGCTTCATGTGACTTCTCTGTGTCTGTGTTTCTCCTCTTCCGTCTCTTATAAGGATCCTTGTCATTGGACTTGGGCCACTATACTAGAGTAAGACCTCATCTTAACTAATTGCATCTGCAAAGACCTCATTTCTGAATACAGTCACATTCGGAGGTTCTGGTTGGACACAAATTTTGAAGGACACAATTCCACCCACAAGAAAGAGTAAGGAATATATTTCTTATGATCAGTCACCATCAATAATGTTTGAAAGCCACAACTCAAAATGCCATTTTTGGGCTCATGAAAGTCTGTTTTATCAAGACTGTATCATTACACATTGTCCTCCAGGTCTCTAGTGGAGATGTTTTCCCTCTAGTTTTCTGAAGATAAATTAGTAAATTTAATGGATTTTCCATCTCCCCTTGCTATATTCTCATCCTTCTCCCCAAAGTCATGGTCCTCACAAAAACAGTGAATAGATGGGGCTGGCCCCGTGGCCGAGTGGTTAAGTTCGCGCGCTCTGCTGCAGGCGGCCCAGTGTTTCGTTGGTTCGAATCCTGGGCGCGGACATGGCACTGCTCATCAAGCCACGCTGAGGCAGCGTCCCACATGCCACAACTAGAAGGACCCACAACAAAGAATATACAACTATGTACCGGGGGGCTTTGGGGAGAAAAAGGAAAAAAATAAAATCTTTAACAAACAAACAAACAAACAAAAAAACAGTGAATAGATAACGCTTTCTCTCCAAGCATATATTTATTCTGTGACTGTATCTATACCTTCCAACATTAAGATAAGACGATCATGGTGCTGGTTCATGAAAGACACAATTAGACCAGTTGCTCTCTCTCTGATGTCTTTTATGGGGGAAGAAGCAGAGAAACACATCCTCAAGTGCTGGTGGAAAGTGGATCCCTTGAATTTCCTATGCCTCTACCCACATGACACTAAGAAGATAAATAGCCCAATAAGAAGAAACCAGATTGGTTGCTTGGCGTCCTCCAACATCCAACAGCTGGCTGCTTGATCGAATTGTTTGCATTTGATCTACTCACCCTTAGTAGTGCCTCATCAAGACCATTTGCAAATAGCAAGTCAATAGAAAAGGGCCTTGATGCAGAAACTCTTGAGTACATAGAGCTTCTATCAACCATCTCTGAAACATGTGAGCATCGGGACTGCGTGCTAGGGGGTTATCTTGCATAGGTTTCATCATCTTGCTTTGTCTTCAACTTCTTCCATCGTGCTTACAGAGCTAGGACACATAGCACTGGAAATAAACTTGTTCTCTTCACCATGGGTCTAGAGTTGGGATGAGAAAAAAAATGAGTACGTAGATTCCTCCTGGGTTACTCATTTACCCACCCATCCACTTACTAAACAAATTTGTGCCACCTACTATAAAGTGAAAAGATGTGATGAGGTCTCCTGAAGGCTTATCAGTTGATATCGGGCTGGATGTATTCCCAACTTACTAAAGCAAACTGAAAACGGCAAAGATTAAGAGCATTCCTTAGCATTAGAGAGACAGTAGTCAGTGGGGAAACTACCTCCCAGAAGAAGCTGGCTCCCGCAAAGGCCGTATCCTCCATCGCCCCAGGCTGCGCGCTACAATCACCCATGTGTCGGGCAGTTCACATAAAATATCCTACTCACTCCTTACAATAACCCATGAAGCTGCTTTATTATTTCTATTTTCAAAATAAGTAATTAAGGCTCAAAAATTTTTGAGTAACATCCTCACGATCACATGAACCGAGAGGCAAGCCAAGGTTATCTGAGTCTGAACTGTAACATATTTTACTGCATGAAATTGCATGCAATATCATTTTTCAAGCCAAATTTTAATTCATCTACTTATCTAATTTTTGATCCCCAAATAACTCCCTATACCCCTTTTCCAGGTGGCACATATCTATGCCACTTTCTTCACTAATAGCTATTTTCTCAGGGATAAAAAGTATTGTTAATTATAAAGTAAAATTAAAAGGGAACTATTCCATGGGAAAACATCATAAATTGAAACATTAATAAAGATAAAATTAAAGTAACTTTTAATTAACTCCTCAGGAGCATCTGCGGTTCCATGACTCTTCATTAATATAAATAATTGTTGTGTGTATTTGGATACCTATTTTAATGTTGAAAATTTACCCAGAAAGATAAGTGCTTATCCTTTTTAAAAACTTAAAAACTATGTAAACTTATTAGATATTCTAGGCTACTAGTAATTTTGTTATTGCCATAAATTGGTCTTCAATTACCTGCCTCACTCTGTTCTGTGTCTAAATAACCATCTATCTATGAGTCTCTTCATTAAGTTATTTATTCGGGAAAGGATTCAGAATAGATGAAATTAAAAGAAAAAAGCTTATTTGCTGCATTGGTGAAAGACGAGCACATGACTTTGGTAAGTTCATTGAAGAAGAAACAGTGGTCAAACATTCTGTGACGAAGAATCCTGGAGGCTCCCAAATTAACACTATTTGTGATAGAAATATTCTCTCAGTGCCTTTTGCACTGCAAGAGTAAGAACTCAGGGCTACATCAGTTCTTCTTTTGAAGTTCGATTCTCCACTGATCTTTTTTATGTCTTTGACAAGCAAAAGAGATCGTAAACTATTTGGAGAGAGAAAAATAAACAATAAGCCTACACCTGTAAGGGGAAAACCGCACAGTTGTAGCAACATAAGGTGCTGGTCAGCTCTGTTTGTTTTGAGATGGGTCCAGTCGCTGGATGAAGAGCAGGTGGCAAGACGCTGAGCATTTTCAGCTTTGAGGGACAGAGTAAGTGCAATTAGTTATCTGAGATCATGGAGTGCATTTTTATTACAAATTGAAAACATGGAGGAAGAGAATGCATTTGCTCTGCAGGATCTTGCACAGATCACATGTGGATTACAAGACCACTCACTCCTGTGAAAGTATTATTGCAGAAGCGGCTCCATCCAGGGCAGAGACGAACAGTCCACAGCTAACAAGAAGGGATTGCCTCCTGCCATTCTCTCCCTGCTCTCATTTCTGTTATCACCTGTGAAGTCTACATTTGTCACAGGTAATGGTCATCATCCACTATTAAAACAGAAGTCTCCAACCCACAAGCAGGAGCATAACTCACACAATTTTTCTGATACAAGTGGAAATTCCATTTCCAATGAATAATAGGAGTCCGAGGACCAGTTAGAACCCTTGCATTCTGTTGGTGGGAATGCAAAATGGTGCAACTGCTGTGGAGGTCTAACTCTAAACAGTTTCTCTTTGTACCTGTAAACCATGGCTCCTGCCAGTATTTGAATGTTTCAATATCCTTCCGGTAGTATTAATGTGGGGCACTTGTATAAAATGGGAAATGCTCATGTTAAACGAGAGAGAGGATAGATGTGCAATTAACACAAAGATAGAAAGCTTTATGCAGGCCATTTGATTCAATCATCTATTCACTGAACTTGAGCTTGTGGAGTATGTTCTCAACTAGGATCAGAAAATGTACACTATATTGAAAGATCATGCTGGAAATGCACCATTCAAAAGAATCTAAAGGATGAGCTGTCATTATGAGTTTTATATATGTGTGTTGTGCGAACACACACATACGTATACAAAAATTATATTAATATAAATATATAATAAAAATAAATTGTATTAAAATTAGAATTGTATTAAAATCAAAATAGATTGCATTACTTACATATTCTGTGAAATATATAATTATATATTAGATATCTATATGTAATATGCAGCATCTATATTTTTATACATATAATAACATATATGCATTATAGTAGTATGCTTATATTATAAATATAGTAAATATGTTTTATCGATATGAATGTATAATATAGGATGTATAAATTGTATTTATTATATAATTAAGTTAGAGTGACAAATGTATATGCGTATGTTAAAATGTTTAATGTGTATCACCTATAAGGATACATATTAACAAGCAATGAAGCCCTCCCAGAATGCCTAGATGCTTTTTGCTCTTCACTCATCCAGCCTTGATAGGCAATCAAGATCCCTTTCCCCATGGAAGAGGGGGCTGCCTGTGCATGTGTGCCCTTCTGAAGGGAGGTCTTTGAAAACAGGGAGTCAACAAGAGGATCCTCTCTGACTTTTATGTCCTTATGAGAGTCACACTTAGGCTTTAAACACCGAAGGTAAAGTCAGTTTGAATAAAGCAAGAAAGAAACATGTAGAGTGCAGGCTATGGAAGCATCCCACCGACTCATGGTCCAGCTGGGCTCCAGGCTGGAGATGTGCCACGCCTGGGGCTTGGGCCCATCCCAAGAAGCTCACCCTCAGTCTGATGGAGGCCCACTGGTGACGTCCCACTCTGTTTTTGGTCTTTCTAATAATATTTTTGGAATATTATGGCCGTTGAAGCAAGCGAACCTATGGCTGTGCAATGGAAACTGGAAAAGCTGCCACGGAAAAATCTCTCTCCATAGAATGCTCATGGTAAATCCAATTGCTGATGGTCATCTTTAAATAAAATAAATAACATGGCAAGTAACTTTGCACTGAAAGGTGAACGTGTAGTTGTATCAATCAACATATAGGCAATTAATACCATTTTGTAAAGTGCTTTGATCACTGAATACCATGAATTTGTGGTCTTTTCACTTCAAACCCTCACTCATCAAAGACACCTCTTGCCAGCCATTTTTGTTGTTGCTAGTTTCCAATTCCATGGAGCAGAAATGTCACCTCATTGTTCGATTTGCATTCCTGTGTTAAGTAGTGAGTTTGAACGTTTTCCATAAGGAACATAATTACTTTGTTCTGTGATATGTGAGCCCACGCATGTGTATGGCATGTGAACCCAATGAAATAGGCTTGTGATAATGCATTTAAAGGAGAGCTAAGCATGGCCAATTCAAAACAGCAGACAATCCTCAACATCATTCCTGTTTGATTTCTGGAGGTAGAGATTCATATCCCTCTATAGACACTGATGAGGTCAAGAATAAAGTTGGGTTAATAATCTTCCACCCTAACATCCTGACATCAGCTGCTGGCAGCCCCAATTGCCTGATACAGAGCAGGTGGGAACCAGCCCAGAACTTCAACTTTAAAGGGAATATTCATCATATCAGTAATGAAGTTCTGAAGACCACTCGTTGATTAAAGAATCATAAAATAACAGAAAGTGAGGGCTTGGAGGAGATTTCTGATAACATCTTTTTCATCCTCTTCATTTGGCTGAAGCGGTGTGACTTTTCACGTGCAGATCAAAATACCTCCCTGAACGCTGCAATCAGAATTTTAGAATAGATATCCCACCGTCTAGGGGACTCCAAGACACATCCTGCACACTCTTCTCCAACACATAACTTCTACTTTGGCATGACCTGGCTGAAATTCTGTCATGATTCCAACGGAGGACAAGAAAGGAAGAGAAGGAATGAGCTCAACCCAGTCCATCAGTGATGTCGGTCAGCGAGATCACCTGCTTAAGGTGATAAGATTTGCAAAGCATTCTATTATACCCTTTCATTAAATTACAAGTGCCTACACTCAAAATTCTTCAACATAAGAAGAGGCAATATGGCAGCCTGTGCACAAGTTACCACCTCTCATTCACATTCCTCTCAGACACATTGTATTAGAAAGAACTTATGTAGAATTTCTTAGGGAAATTTCCTTCCATCTGGCCTTGCTTGGATTCATTTGATAAATCTGCATTTATTTTCACTCTTTTATGACTTTAAACATAACCAGACAACTATCAATTAAAGACATGGGTTCCATCTCCATATTCATCTGGGGCACCTCAAATTCCTATTTTTCACAAGAATAGTCTGTGCTCTATCCGAGTGCCTGGCTTTCCACAGTACAAAAAAGAGACCCACGATCTCACTTTAAATGTTTCACTGTGTTTCTTTAATACCAAATGTCACAGTTTACCACCACCCAGGCCTCCGGCTCTCCACAGAATTGAATGTGATTTTGTTTGAAACAATAGAATCCACCAATGCATTCAGTAGCCCTCTCCGCATCCGCCGTCGGGAAATTGTCTTAAGGAAGATAAATGCCTGATAGGAAAACAAAAAAATTTTTGAGTTTTAAATCTACCCAGCTGGAATATCAAAAAGAGACACGAAGAAGAGAAAATCCACTAGCTCCTGAGTACCCGATGATAAAAATCAGGGGAGTTCTGAGTATCCAGCCAGTACAGGATGAAAGTGCAGATGAAGTACAATGAAATGTATTATTTTTTCATTTAAATGAAGTAAAACCATTGTCGTAAAAGGTTAAGGCTTCACACCTATCTATTAATGTTCAAAGCTTCTACACAGTATCTTGAGATGTTGGAAAGCGTATCGGGGATTTTTGCTTTCCACTGCTATTATTCCCCGCTGGGTCGAAAGCAGGATCAGTCGCTGCTTAAGAGCTGCTCGAGAGGGCACAAAACCATATGGCTAACTAGAGGCACCATGTACAGCAGAGCTCTAGAACTTACTCACCTTGTATAACTGAAACTCTACACCCACCCAACAACAATTTCCAAAATCCGTCTCCCCCTTCTGCTGGCAGCCGCCATTCTGCTTTTTGCTTCTATGAGCTTGAGGATTTTCGATACATCATGTGAGTGGAATCAGGCAGTATTTCGTACATTTCAAAAATTTGTGAAGAGGGTACCTCTCATGTTAAGTGTTCTGAACACACACAAGCACAAAGGAATTCAAGGAAACGGTTGGAGGTGAGGGGTATATATTACTTTGATAGCGGTGGTATCATGGGTGTAACATATGTCCAAATTCATCAAATTGTACACATTAAATATCTGCAGTTTTCGTATATCAATTATACCTCAATAAAGCCATAAAAAAAGTTACTCGAGAATTCCTCATCAACTGCAAGGATGAAAATCTTCAATAAAAACACAAATTGCACAAAAAACCAAAAACAAAAAGAAAGCAGTGCATCCATATCCACCTGCTTGCCTGGGACCACATCCCCAGCCAGGGAGCTTTGAACACTTGGTTAGAACAATATCTTCTATCAAGTGGCTGATGGCAACCACGCAGCTTTCCCCAAAGTGTAAGGGAGGTGATGGTTTCATTTTGGCACACAGGTGCACACATTCTGGAATCTGATCGGCAAACCAACATTGGCACAGTGCGCAGAAGATTTGAATAGATAAAAATATTGATATCAAGGGGGCAAAACTGGCCTGCCAGCTGAGTTCTACCTTGGACGACGGGAGTCTGCCACACACTTTCTCTATTAGCTCCCACTGGTACACATAGACCCATGCACACTTCCTTCTTCTCTTTGCACTTGTCTTGCCTGAGCAAGAACACGTGTGTCTGGCTTTACCCTTGCAGCTAATGAATGAATCAGAAGGTACTGGCAGAGCCTGCAAGATTAATTAGGTTGCTGACTCAAGCAGCTCAGCCCTGGAGTGCTTACACCGTTAACATTTTTAAACAGGTTCTGCCTTCAGCTGAGCAGGCCCCCTGCACACGCCCCACAGTCAGCATCGCAGGATGTGTTCATCGAGTCACCGAGAATAACTGCAGCTCCTCTTTGCTAACTGTCGTGGTCTGTTTTCCTTTTATTTTTCTTTCCAAGTGGGAAAGGAATGCTGCACAGGCCCTCGTGGGCATTTGTCTTCCATAGGGCAACAGCTCCCTCTATTGCCTCAAAATCTTTCCGCTTGCTGAAGGCAAACGAACTGTAATCAGTCTTGTGAAGTGTTTGTTACTTCCGGCGTGTTGAAAAAGCACGCACATCAGATCAGTCTGGATGCACTGCAGCGGGATGAGGGGTGAGTCCCAAACTTCAAGCCACTGTGTGATTTCCCTCTGTATCAAAGATTTTAATGCTCCAGCACAAGAGACTTAAAAAAATGCTTTTCCTTATTAGCTCCTCTCAATGGGGAAGTTTCTGAAGTTCAAAGAACATCCTACCATAAATCACAACTTTCCGTCTCTTTGAAATCCTTAATATATTATAATTTTATTAGAATTTATAAAAATAATATTCTAAGACTGTAGCATTTAATTTTCTTGGAATTGCTTGAGAACTTAATTTGGATGCCTCTTCTTACTTGTTCTGTTATTTATTCTACCTCCAGAGAAGTTTATTTTTATATGTCCTTATTTTTACAGACTCACCATGTAGAGCATTCCAGTATAGCAATAAGTATGTGTGAATCCCACACAGTCTCATCAAGCTCCATTTTAGTGTCCATGACGTACCAAAGAAACACAAGGAATGTTTCCACTCACAGAGTAGTCAGGGAGAAAAACAAGCATATATGAATCCATTTATTGTGAAAAATTAAATTTAAAAAGAATTCGGAGATCAATGTGAATTCGGGGTGGGCTGTCACAAGTAAAACTTTCAGAGAGAGGGGCATTCTTCTCCGACGGGTAGGATGAGACACCCGGGAACCTTGGGAGGAAGTGAGTTTATTTTTCATTTGGGAGGGATGTGAGCTTCTAGGGGTCAGAGGGAGACTGTGATAAGGAGAATTTTAAAGATGGCCGCCACGATTCTTGCCACCTGATATGGATGCCATTTGAATGTAATGGGCTTGTCAATCTCTTAATTAAGTTATATTCTATGCCAAAGGTGAAGGGATTTTGAAGATGTAATTAAGGACCCCAATCTGCTCACAGGGAGTTAATCAGAGGGAGATGATCCTGAGTGGGCCTGACCTAATCAGGAGGGCTTATAAAGAGGATCCAGGCCTTTGCTGAAAGAGACACTCAAAGTAAGAGAGATTCTCCTGCTGGCCTTGAAAAAACAGAGCCATGCTGTGAACTGCCTATGGACGGGGCCACAAAGAAAGAACCTGAGGGGAGCGTGTAGAAGCTGAGACTAATCCCTGGCCAACAGCCAGCAAGAAAATAGACTTCTGTCTTGCAGCCCCAAGAAACGGATTTTGCAAACAATCAAAGGGTGCATGAAAGCAATGCTTTCCCTGGTTAAGCCCCCAGAGAGAACACAGCTGGCAAACATTTTAACTCCAGTGTTGTAAGACCCTAAGTAGAGGATCCTGTTAAAACATTCCAGACCTCTGACGAGGAAAATGGTAAGATCATAAATATGCATTGTTTGAAGTTTCTGAGTTTGCGGTAATTTACTATGCAGCAATAGAAAACTAATACAAGGGGTTATTATCTAAAATATGTAAAGAACTCATACAACTCAATAGAAAACAAATGATTCAATTAAAACATGGCCAGAGGATCTGAATAGACATTTCTCCAAAGAAGACATACAGATGGCCAACAGATACATGGAAAGATGCTCAAAATCCCTAACCATCAGGGAAATGCAAATCAAAACCAAAGTGAGATATCACCTCACACCTGATAGAATGGCTATTATGAGAAAGACAAGAAATAACAAGTGTCGGTGAGGATGTGGAGAAAAGGGAACCCTCGTGCACTGTTGATGAGCATGTAAGTTATACAGCCACTCTGGGAAACAGCATGGAGATTACTCAAAAAATTAAAAATGAAACTACCATACAATCCAGCAATTCCATTTCTGGATGTTTATCTGAAGAAAACAAAAATACTAACTCAGAAAGATATAAGCACCCTCATGTTCATAGCAGCATTATTCACAATAGGTAAGACATAGAAACAACCTGTGTCCACGGGTAGATGAATGGATAAAGAAGTTGTGATATATATATACAATGGAATATTATTCAGCCATAAAAAAGAAGGGAATCCTGCCATTTGCAACAATATAGATGGACTTGGATGGCTAAGTGAAATATGTCAGAGAATGACAAATACAGTATGATCTTACTTACATGAGGGTTCTAAAAAAACTGAACTCACAGATACAAAGAACAGATTGGTGGTTACCAGAGGCATGGGCTAGGGGGTGGGCAAAATGGATGAAGGTGGTGTAAAGGTTAAAAAAAAGAAAAAAACTAATATGGTGTCAGATATCAGGGAAGAAAATGCAGGAATTTTCCCTAAAATATGAAAGGTGGCAGGGAAGTAAGGATGGATGGTAAGAAGAGAGAAATGACAAAATGGGGGTCCAGTTTACAGAATGTTTTGAAAACCCATAACAAGACTTTTCTTTGCATATTCTCTTTTCTAAGTATATAAACCACCCCACAGCATGAGTAGACCTTTTCACAAGAGTAGTACCAGTTCTGAATCAAATTTCCCACCAGATCTGTTTTGACCAACGCAACAGACCCCAGTGATGATTGAGATACCCAATCTTGAGTCTAGGGTCACTATCTGTGAGTGGAGAAAGTGATCATACATTTTTATTTTGAGAGCTGTCTTGACTGCTATGGCAGAGAAAGTGCTTCTCATAGATGCCTCTCACTCAGCAATAGGCATCCCTTTTCAAAAACATCTCATTTCCTATTTTATGGTTTGGTACATCTCAAGATCTCCTAGCTATACTTTAGCATCATGATTACATTTGAATAGAAAAATTTTTAATTTCGTTTTGCTGCCACAGATCTTTACTGTTCACACGTTGCTGAGTTTATTGAATGCTGTGCTTTCTCTACTAGCTCTGAATTAATTTGCTTCTTGAGATTTCTATTAGCTAACCTTGGTTTGACTTAGAAAATGAAGCCATCTTCTCCCCCCCAGGACATTTGCCTTCCCTAATGTTGAGTTGTTCTACTCACTCCTCTCAAAAAATCATTTGAGGTAAGCAACCTAGGATGTGTGCTCTTTTCCACACCACCAAGCAATTCTCCGATTCTCAGCGAACACTCACCAGGTGCCCTACAGTTTAACCCATTCTGACACTATGTACCTGGAGAGAGCGTCAGATCCCACAGGTTACTGACTGTGTCCTTCATGACTGTTTCCACTTCAGATGCCAGTCGCAAGTCCAGGTTGTCATCTGTGCTTCTAACTGACCGGCTATAACTCAGGGGTGCCCATGACCCCTTCCTCGGGTTTAACTAACTTGCTGGAGCAACTCAAAGAACTTAGGAAACCAGTTTACCTACCAGAATACTGGCTTATTACAAAGGATATTGAAGGACACAAATGAACAGCCAGATGAAGTGATACATACAGTGAGGTCCAGAAGAGTCTCAAACACAGAAGCTTCTGTCCCATGGACTTTGGGACACGGTACATGGAATCCTGGCACATGGATTCATTCCGGTTCACCAACCCGGAAGCTCTCTGAACCCTGTCCTTTTGGGTTTTTACGGAGGTTTCATTACATAGGCATGATTGATGAAATAATTGGCCACTGGCGATTGATTCAAACGCCAGCCCTCTCCCCTCCCTAGAGATCCGGGGTGGGGCTAGATTCCAACCCTTGAATCACAAGGTTGGTTCCCCTGGCAACCAGCTCCATCCTTTGGTGACCTAGGGGCATCCCAAATGTTGCCTTATTAACATAACAAAAGACATATCTATGCTCTCTTCACTTAGGAAATTCCAATGGTTTTAGGAGCTCTGTGCTTGAAATGGGTAAAGACCAAATATACGTTTCTTATTACAAACCACAGTGTAACACTACCTGACCTTGGAGATTTGAGAATACTTATTTGGAGGTGTCATTTTTTTAAATCATTAGATTGGCCACATTTGTCAGACTCTACCATCTAGATTTTCAAGGTATTTTGTTGGATCCTAGATAATACTAATACGGAGATTGGTCACCTCCTCTATTTTATAACTTACAAGTCTTAAAGAATTATTCATATTTCAACTTGTTTAATCAGAGGATATGCCCCTTATATTGACCCTCGAACACCCCTTGTAGATAATGTCTTCAGTACATTCCATTTGTTTTTTACCATTGCTTTTATTCAGCATTTCATTTACTCTCTACCAATCCAACATCTGTTAGCAAGCCTGCTGCCCAGTTTGCTCATTGCTATGTTCTGTATGTTTGTGTCCTCCCCAAAATCCATATGTTGAATCCCAACTCTCAATGTGAGGGTATTAGAAGGCGGTGCCTTTGGGAGGTGATTAGGTCATGAGGGTGGAGCCCCCACGAATAGGGTTAGTGCCCCTATAAAAGACACTGCACAGAGCTCCCTCACCCCTCCACCATGTGAGGACACAGTGAGAAGACAGCTGTCTGTGAACGAGGAAGTTGGCCCTCACCAGAACCTGAACCTGCCAGTGCCTTCATCTTGGCCTTCCAGCCTTCAGAGCTGTAAGAAATAGATGTGTGCTGTTTATAAGCTACCCATTCTGTGGTATTTTTGTTATAACAGCCCAAATGGACTAAGACTGATCACCTTTAATTATGCTAAGTTTCCTCATTTGTAAAAAAATGAATTATAATATGGATATGATGACCAAGAAATAGAGGGTGATTATTTGCACAAATTGCACATCAATTGAGTAGGTCAACAAATTCAGTACATGAACAATGTTCAATGTTAAGTAAAATAAAACGTTATGTATAATGTTAAGTAAAATAAATATTTAAGATTATGGCATCTTTGTTAATATAATGGCATTTTATGCCCAATACTAGCCCACATGAAGTACTGCCAAGCTGGGAAAAAGGCATACAGTGACATGCCTCTCCTTTAAAATATTAAGAAGTTAAACAAAGACGTATGTCAGTTGTCCTCACAGTAGAGATTGGTTTTGTACTCCTTCCAAAGGAAAACTTATTTCTTTGATCTGGTAAAGTGCCCGTGGAACTATGCTACAACCTACAGAGAAAAAATAAAATATCCCCTAGTGTGTTACCAGGATCTGTTTTGAATCACTTATTATACTTCTAAGTAGAAATTATATGTAGGTTGGTAATTCAAGTATCTGGCAGGCTGCTCACCAATTAAGATGCTTAAGATAGTTTTTTTTTTTTTACTTTGAGTGATGAAATATACCAAATGCACAAAGTTGAGGCAATGTGATAAGAATTTTGATTCACTGTCATACTAAAGTAATACCAATCCTCCATTTTCTTTTTTAAAATCTACTGGAATAAGCTTTTTTCTCACTGCTATTCTCAATGCTACTCCATTATAATTTTTATCTCGTGTGTGTAATTTTGTCTTGTTCATTCTTCATATTGTTTACCAGTGCCAGCTCTCTTGTATGTCTAACTTAATCTTCCCAGAGATTTCTATTTTATTAGTAGTTGCAAAAAATTAGCTTTTGGTTTAATTATCCACTCTGTTTTGTTTTTTAAAATTATTTTCGTGTTTGTTTCTTTGAATTTCATTCATTTTGTTGACACAAATAATCCATAACCAATCTATAAATGAAAATTGGGGTGAGTTTATTCTCAGCCAAATGTGAGGGCTAGCTTAGCCCGGGGCCTTCTTTCCCCAAGGAAGGAAGGGCACCAAAGAAGTGGGGTGCACAGAGTGGTTATATAGCCTCAAAGAGTACGTTTCACATATGATTGAAATGTCCCTTTTACAATAGTCATGAGACTGCTCTGTCGGCACAGCCATTGATGGACACAGCAGATAGCAGGGCTCAGGTGGACGCAGCCATCAGTTCCTAGTCTAGGGAGAGATGCTTATCCTTAAGGAAATGCCAATGTGGGAGAAGTTGCACCTTTATCTTAAGACCATTTGTTCTTGTCTTCGGGACACAGCAAATGCTTAAAGCAGATATACAGTGCATGCTCGACGGCCACGTCAGGCCCTTTTGAAAAAACAAAATCAGGCCAAATTATGTTTACACCAAATGGCTTCCTCATAGTCTCCAATATATTCTATTGCTTGCCATTTTTGTCAGTTTCTATTCTTTATTAATTTGCTTTGTTGCAATTTCTTTTTGTTGATTCTATTGTTCGCTTTTTAAAATTTTCTTGAGTTGAATTTTTCACTCATTAACTTTCAGCATTTCTTATTTTCTAGCATATGCATTTAAGGTTATATATTCCCTCCTAATATAGCATTACCTGTTTGGGTGCCTGGAATTTTCTTGCAATCCTATGCTAAATATTCTGTGATCTCATTTGTAGTTTTAAATATGTGACTGGTCAATTATTTAGAATTCTGTTTTTACTTTCCAAATGTGCAAATGAGGAAGATTATCTTCTTATAAATAATTTTATTTTTTCATTTTAATTAGAGAATGTGATCTAAATGATAACATTTATTATTTGTAAAAAAAAAAAACCCTCCTTTTTTGATCTAGTCTGTAGTCATTTAGTGGAAATGTGCCATGTATGATTGGAAAAATGTGTATTCTCTGTGTGTTGAAACAAGGGTTCTATGTGGGACCATTAGATCAGCTTGTGAATTTTAATTGTTCAAATCCCGTACCATCCACGTCTCTGCTTGAAACTAACCTGAAATCTCTACAAGTTGGATTCAGGGTTACTCATATTCTTCTTTTTTTCTTTTAAACCTGTTTGACATATTTCAAGAGAAAGTGCTAAATTTTCTCATTACCATTGTGATTTTTCAATTTCTCCCTGTAATTATGACAATGTTTGCATTGTATATTTGGGGCCATTTTACTCGATTCAGATTGATTCTATATTTTCCGGGTAAGTTGTTCCATTTTCCTTTAAATAATGAATCTTGTGATCCACCATCATGACTTCTGCCTGGAAGTCGTTTTTTCTAATATATTCCTATATCAGCTTTATTTTTGCTATTTTCTCTTTTTCTGATATTTACTTTCAAACATTTGTGCTGTCATGCTTCAGTCACCTCTCCTTGGATTTTTAGTTTTTTGTTCTCTCTTAGAAAAATCTGTCTCTTAGAAGGTAAGTTGAACCTGTTTACATTTATTATTATGGCTGATATATTTGGGCTTATTTTCTCCTGGTTATTTTGTGTTTTCGTTTAGCATGTTATTTCTTTTCTCCTTTTTTCTCTGTTATTGCCTCTTCTTGGATTAAGTTAAATCTATTCTTATATCCCCCCTCACTTAATATGAAAATTATGCGTTCTCTTTTACTTGACTCTTTTCCCTTAAAAACGTGAGAATGTTGGGGCCGGCCCTGTGGCACAGTGGTTAAGTGCGCACATTCTGCTTTGGTGGCCTGGAGTTCATGGGTTCAGATCCCAGGTACGGACATGGCACCGCTTGGCACACCATGCTGTGGTAGGCGTCCCACATATAAAGTAGAGGAAGATGGGCACAGATGTTAGCTCAGGGCCAGTCTTCCTCAGCAAAAAGAGGAGGATTGGCAGCAGATGTTAGCTCAGGGCTAATCTTCCTCAAAAAAAAAAAAAAAGTAAGAATGCAGTCTTAAAGGGGCCAAAATTAAATATTTTATTGGCAAATCTATATAGCCCTCGATTAAATTACCCCAGTTGATAAGTCCCTACTATCTCTTCCTGCATTTAAACACTTTTTATAACAAATAGTTGGGAAGCTCCATGAAAATTCTGTACTATTTTTAATTTGTTAACTTGCAAGTTGATTCAACACAGTTTGATTTGCCTTATCATAATCAATAGGAAATCCTAAAGGTCTACTTATATCATCTTTTCTAGAGACGTTTAAACCCTAATCTTTGATTGTTTATTATTTTGTGATGAAATGTGATACACTTTAAGATATCTATCTCCACACAGCACATTTGGCTTCTTGGGGTTCATTGCACACTGACCACCAGCCACGCCCTTCCATGTCCAAACTCTTTGCCCTGTGAGTCTGCTGCTCCTCCCATCCAAGGTGGTGTCCATTTGCCCTCGTCTGAATGGGAGCTGGCTTTCTTCAGTCAATAGCATGCAGTGGAAGTGACTGCGTGCCAGTTGGAACCTGAGCTTTCAGAGGTCTTGGACGTTCCGTCTCTTCCACTTGGAACTCTCCCCGGCTACCAGGTGAATAAACTGCCAGAGGGATGAGGGAGACCACAGGAAGCTCACATCAGTGATCGCACCTCAGTTCGTCCTAGACCCACCAGCCCTCAGCCAACCTGGGGACTGACCACAGAGGCATGAGGTGGCCCAGGCACGGCCGGAAGAACGACCAGCTGAGGCCAGCCCAAGTTACAAAACCAGAGACACGTGAGCTAAAGAAGTAGTTGCTGTTTGTAGCCACTAGCTTTTGGGGTGATGTATTACAGAGAAATAAATAATTGATTCCATGTTGCTGCATATTTTTAGACAAAAATTTACTGAGGAACATTAAGGGCTCCTTCAATTTCTGAACAGTTTATTTCTTTGCCTCTCTTCCTCCTGTTTCTGCTGGATGGTGGAACGGACGTCTGCGTTGGAAACGGAGAGGCTCATTCGCAGAACTTTATTTTCCTCTGTTGGGTAGGTTACATCAGCATTATAAAACTATAGTGTCTTAGAAAATAAAGATGGTAAACTATTTCTGTTATCAACAGCATCTGAATCAATCTCCCATATGCCATTTAGCCATTTCAGGAGTTGGTGTGGGTTTGAAGGAAGATATAAACATAAATTTAACAGAACAAAAATGATCTTCTTCATAACTCATGACTTTAGCATCTGTTCAGAATATCACCTTTTTTAAAACATGTAAATATATAAAATTAAGTAAAACAAGGCACACTTAAATCCATTTGTTAGGTAATTGTGGCTTTTAATTCTGTTAAAGATATTTTGAATGTTGAATATGTTACACTTAACACTACTTGATACTTATAAACTCTTAATAAATACTTAATAAAATAATTAATACCTAAAAAAATACTTAGAAACAAGATTTAGGATGTTTTTTAACTCCAAATCTTTTATTTTGGCAAAGGGTGACAATAGTAATAACAATTTGGGATGACGGTGCAATTTATTACACTGTCTTTTGACTGGAATTTATATTCTCATCATAAAACTAGGTAAGATCAAATTTTTCAATGTACTGAAGGTAGGTTGAGGACAAAACAATTTGACACGTGAAGCCTCAAGTCTATTTTGACAATGGCTGTATTAGAATATATTTGCTGTATTCCTCCAAAATGTTCAAAACAGCTTGCTTTTTCTCAATAACCTTTAAACAGTTTTAAGAGTATGTCAAATAATTTTCTCTTCACGATCTCCTTCAACCCACTGGGCTTTAAGATGCATTTTTTTCCTTCCAGTAAGACTTTTTCATTTAGAAAGCATTAAATGAGATCATGGCAATAGTAATATTTGAACCACAAACTCCTGGGGTCAGAAAAGATATCAGCAGCCCTCCCATCCAGCTTCTCACCTGGTACCTAATTGCCCTCTTCACGTAGCCTTACAGCTCCCATGACAGTCCATTCCACTCTGAAAAAATGCTTATTATTGGAAGGTTTTATTTACATTGTACCCCAGTCAATGCTCACTGTCACCCACTAGAACCATGAAACAAACAACAGCAGATACAGAAGCCAACAGAGGAGGAAGTTTGAGCTAATGCTGTCTCCTTAACCTATTCTTCTAGGGAAATGCTTACGGCTCAGCTCTGTTGACCAAATCTACACAGAGAGAGACAAATAATGGCCCATTATCCCTCTGGGAAGGCTACTCATTTCCCATAAGTCACCACAGTGCAAAAACAATTGCGTTGAGGTCTTCCATTCCATCTTCCAGGATGCACTCCCTAGACCCTTCAAAAGATTATGAAAGAGAGCAGGATATCTGGAGAATGTAAGAGATGGAGAGATGAAATGACCTTCGCAGTTTAATAGTCAGAGATTTGGATTCAGTAGATGATGTGCAGGACCCGAGAATTGGCTTTTCTATCAGCATTTCTGGGGTGGTGATTTTGGTCCACGAACCATGCATTGAATAGCACTGAGCTAGCGTGCATCAGAAAATGGGACCCCCCAAGAGTCTAGCATCCTTGTGAAAGGCACACAATTGCCAACACTATGCTTAGTGGATTTTAAACTGAGATGCCCAGGTGAAGGGAAAAGTTCTAAAACAATGAGGGCCCCAGTACACAATGCTCCCCTCCCAGCTCCAGGGAAGGCAAGAATCTTTTGAAGAGAAATTCTCCTGGACTTAGAGCCTCCCCTCCAAAGGAAACTGGTGTGGCCATCTGACCTGGGGCAAAATTTGTTCTCCAAGTATTGCTAAGATAGTTCCACAATAATACTAATAATCTTCCGTGCATGTGTGTGTGTTTCACTTCCATTGCACAAATGAGCAAATGACTTCCAGAAGATAATTGTCGGGCCACAGAGTCACAAGCACAGAGTTGAACTGTGAGCTCACAACCTCCAAGGCCCACTCCAGGGCTCAAGAGCACATGGCATGACTTCTCTGCAGTGGCAGAAGCTCAGAGCAGCCATAGCCGGCCTGGGAGAATTCATATCCTGTTGTCTCTTGGTCCGGGTTCTCTTTTACCCCAAGGCATACAATGGGATGCACAGAGAAAAATTCTTCCTTGGGAAATTCCAGTTCTCCTTTCTCACAGCATGGGAAGAAGTTGTGTTTCATAGCAGCGGGACTTTAAATCCTACCCTTTCAACTTGTCCAGCCAAATACATTATCCTTTCTGCTCCTTGCTTTTCCCAATCTTTCTCCATCCTCTTAGTTGCATCTTATCTTTTCTCCTCCACCTTTTCAACTTCTGCTACTACTCAGGACAATAAATAGGTCACCAGGAGCAATACCAGGTCCACCAGAACCCCACATCTAACCCCACACATGCCTGGTTCAGGATTTCCTGTTTTGACTTGCAAGTAGCATGGCATGTGCATCTGTCATAGCATTTCCATTTTGACCCAGACCAAAACCTGGAAAGGTAGTCTGTTAGTCCTCCAACAAGGCTTCCTGAAACGGGGACTGGTTTGGTTTTGACCAAGGCACTGGCAAGTACAAAGTCTTAGTTGTGAAGTAATCTCTGTGCTTCCTTTCTTATATCATTGTTGTCTGAATTTTAAAAATTCATAAGTGTGAAGTAATTCCCATGTCATTTCCATTGGAATAACAAAAGATACTTGTGTAGAAAAACTATGCTGTCATCCATTGGAGGCACTACCTTCTCGCTAATGAAGTATCCTCTGAGAACACCAGCAAAGACGTCCCACTCCTTTGTTCCAGCCCCATCACACCATTCTCTTAAACCATAACAATGGAAACGCAACTCCACAAATGCATTTGGGAACCAACTATTCTCAAGGCTGGTTCACAAGCGTCAAGCCTGGAAATTCTGCCGTGTTGCCAATTCATGTCAGAAAAAGAGCCAAAATAATGAATTCTACTACTCTGAATTATGCAAGATGACCTAGTCTTTACTATGAGTTTGACAAGCAGGTGTAGGAGAAATATGAAACATCCCAAGCGATACACTGTTGGTTTCATGAAGAAAAACGGTTCTCAGCAACTTGGTGTTTAACTTTGCATTGAATTCAAATGTCCAGAAATTCACTTCCAAACATAGAATCCTTAGCATCTATGTAACCACTTCTGATTTCGTCTTCCTGTTTGAAAGATTTGCTTAGGTGAAATGTGCTTTGCGTCATTAATGGTGACACGTTTCCAGAGCCGGGTGAAATGGATTACAAACGCCATCCCCTCCTTTTGAACAGGAACTTTGGTCCTGAGGGCTTGGTGTCATTGAAACTCATGAATGTAACTTCCTAAGAAGTTGTCCTGCGCAAGCTCTTTCCATCACCGGTTGCACGCACAATAGCAGCAGCCACATTCAAATATCCCAACCCTATTTCCCTTCAGAAAAGAAAGTGGCTTTACTTCCCATGCTTCTTAAAGTACCATCCTTTGCACTCTTCTATAAATGTATTTATTATTTAAGTAATGCCATTTTCACTTCAAGAAAAGAAGGTGTCTCCCTTTTTTTTTTCTCTTTGACTGAGAGTTTCTCACATAGAATTTTTTAAGAACCGAAAAAGAGAGCCCATGGCCATTGTCTTTGGATGAAATATTCTCTGCTGATGGATGTTTTTGCGAAGTCAGTATTCAGGAGATTGGGGTTTCTTGTAACTGCCAAGCATAAAGTCACCCATCATTTAGAACCAACTCTACCTTGTTACAACACCCTCTTTGGCTTTCTGAAGCTCAGGGGAGGGGAGGCTGTCTTGTTGGTAGAACAAAAAAACCCTCTTCATTCTACCCAGAAACTGGGATGTGTTCCAGAAAGACTTGGGGGCACCGACGTTCCACTCTCTCCTAATGAAGGAAAAAAGATGAACTCTTAAAGGAGTAAGAGGTTTCATGAAACTCTTAATGCATTTTCAATTTCATGAAAAATGATTTGTGGGATTGCATTTTCTCCCGTAAATTAATCAATCATCCAGAATAGAATCGAGATTCCAAAATACATTCTCAATTGCTTAAATTATGGTCTTTGGCTTCATTTCATGTCAGAAATGGACCTCCAGTAAATAAATAAACTTTCTCCTCTCAGAAAGTACTTGGAAAGAGTCTAAATACTGCTAACAATGTGACGTGCTTAGTAAAATTATTCTGAGGGACAAACAGAAGAACTATGCAATCCAAAGGCAACGCAATGTTGGCTTTTCTGACGTGTGGTCCTGTAATGAGGGAAAACAGATCTTTAACACAAAAAAGGATTCCTCCCTAAGGAAACACTGGGTCTGACTTCTGGTATTGATGCACTCCATCTAAATTTCTCTGAATGCTCTTCAAATGCAAAGAGTGGAATGATTGACCTATGATTCTACTCACCTACACTACAAAGTGTTCCCTCCTTTTGGCAAAACATCCAAAATATTGTTAAAGACAATATTATATTGCCTGATTATTCTTCTCATCCAGATCCTTACATATGGCATAAATACAGCTGTGCAAATTAGTGGCATATGAAGGTGAGCCAGGTATACAGGCTGCAAAGTGAAAATTTAATCACTGATCAAACGTCTGTATTTTGTGTGTGTGTGTGAGAAAGATTTGCCTTGAGCTAACATGCGTTGACAATCTCCTCCCTCCCCAGTTTTTCTTTTTTTTTTTTTTTTTGGCTTTTGGAAGATTAGCCCTGAGCTAACATCTGTGCCAATCCTCCTCTATCTTTTTGCATGTGGGATGCCTCCACAGCACAGCTGATGAGCAGAGCAGGTCGGCACCCAGGATCCGAACCCACAAACCCAGGCCACTGAAGCAGGGCATGCAGAACTTTAACCACTTGGCCACAGGGCCTGCCCCAAACGTAAGTAATTTTTGCACTTAGTGACTATTTTGGTATCCTATAAAGCAAACACAGATACATCTTTCATTTTTTCTGGTGTTGATTTCTTGTGGTATTTTCTGTGTAGATATTTTACATAATCCTTGTATCTGGGTTATTACTCATTATGCATAACTCATCTTACAATGAGTTCACAAATTCTAAAAGGAGTTTATTTTCTGGGGACCTGAGCCATTTACAATGAATTAAAAATAAAATCTCTTCTTTAAGTTTATGAGTTGTTAGGAAGCCAGAAAGGATTATATTACCTAGCTTAAACCTATACTCAACATATTTGTACAAGAAAAAAAATGTGGAATCATTAATTCAGAATAATCTAAGAAAATACTCGTGGCCAATGAACATGGAGACGGCTAAGAATGTGTCTTAAACCCCCAGAGCAAAACCAAAATGAGCAAAAATGACCTTGGATTCTCCAGCATATTTCTATTGAAGGATTGAGTGAAGAAAGTGATGTGATGTCTTCATTTTCCACTTGATGGTATTAGCTGAGTAAGAAGAATACAGAAATGTATTTATTTTCAGCTTCCATGTTAGGACCCGTGTGTGTAGTATGGAGGCCAGCAGAGAGTACGAGTTTGGGGGAGCACCAGGCATGACATACAAGTGGCAATGATGAAGATTCCAAAATACACGTGTTTGGCTTAAATCTACAGACGTACACACACAAAGTCTGTTGACTCCTTCAAAGTCACGTCCACAGAGCTATCCACATACTCAGAGGTGCTGCTATTGATCCAACATCCTTGGAACTTCCTTCTTACTGGAAAGGTTTTCAGAACCTAGCCATTTGATGTGTATACTCTGCCCACTTCCACTGGGACCTCCCTTTATTTAAGGTATTATTGAGAACACCTTCACAGAGACAAATCTTCATCCTTTCCAAAACTATTTGGGTTTTTGGCAATATATCAGATCATTTTTCATCAAAGGATGGTATGAAAACTTTACGATGCCCTTAGGAAACTCAAAAATAATTTCCAAAATATATTTTTTAACCAATGACATCAGACCAGAAGGAATAAGACAGTAGGTATTGACATTGCCATTTTATATTTCAAATCTTCTTCCTCGTTGTAACAAACGTTCCTGTAGAACATTTTCTGGTTTTATCAGCATGCTGAGAAGAGAGATGCTCAGGACAGCAGGGCAAGGAGTTGGGGAAGGACCTCATATTTGTGCTCAATCAATCAATCGTCTGAGAAAACACTTAACCAGTTTACCCGGTTGACAAGTGGCTTAGGGATTGTGGAAGAAGAGCCTGTTGTTTCTTACAAATTGTGACTTGCCCCAAGAACAAAACAACAGCTGGTCTCTCCAATGAGAGATGTGGGCCTCGCTGGCTAATGGCAGAAGACAGAGGCTTCAGAGTCGCTGACAGGCTGCTGCTCATACGATGCTGGCCAAGAAGAGAGAGGAAAGTTTTCCCGGAGGGTGAGAAGGTCACCCTGCTCTAAGGGCTGGAATCCTTGGCTGTTGGTGCTTGTCATTGGGAATGTTCACACATCACTTTGACCACTTAACAAGAAGGGATCCTGAAAACCATCTGTATGGATGATCCATTGCTGCATAACAACATCCCACAAACTTGAAACAACTCACATCTACTCAGAGACTGAATATACAAATGGACAATGGCTGGACCAGCTACAAAAACAGAATTCTCACACACAACCTTCAGCCACCTGCCCAGGAAACCAACCCCTTGTCTACAGTGACCAGCCCAGGAAGCCAGCCTGCCATATAAGTCGGACTTGAAGGAAGCCCGATCGCTGTCTCTACATCAATGCAGGAAGCTAAATATCTTTCGCAACAATGAGCCCCAAATGGCCAGGACTTGGTTAATAACTGCCAGGCTCCCTAAGTTCTGTCTCTGCTTCCAACTTAGGACCAACTAGAGAAAGCTAACTATGCACCGCTAACCAATCACACAGGATGCCCGGCTTCTCATTAGCTCACCTACAGCTTCTCCAGACCAACAGCTGCCATCAGGACACACCTGAAGTCTTCCTTTTCTCATCGTAAAGCTGTGCCATTCCTCTGCCTGCCTTTCAGTCTATGCTGAACCCAAGTGATGGTGGCCGACTTCCTTGCTCCAGCCAGCTCTGAATCAACAGCCTCTGCTTGTTCTTGTTTGGATGGGTTTTGTCTATTTCCACGCACAAAATGGGTCATAGACCCAAATGTAGATGCTAAAACTATTATGCTTCTGGGAGAAAACATATGAGAAAATCTTATCACTTTAGTATAGGCGAAGATTTCTTAGGACACAAAAAGCATGAATCGTACCAGAAAAAACTAATAAATGGCACTTTACCAAAATTAAAAAGTCTGCTCTTTGAACGACACCATTAAGAAAATGAAATGACCAAAAAATGAAATGAGGGGCCGGCCCGGTGGCGCAGTGGTTAAGTTCGCACCTTCCCCTTCTCGGCAGCCCGGGGTTCGCCGGTTCAGATCTCGGGTGCGGACATGGCAGCGCTTGGCAAAAGCCATGCTGTGGCAGGCGTCCCACGTATAAAGTAGAGGAAGATGGTCATGGCTGTTAGCTCAGGGCCAGCCTTCCTCAGCAAAAAGAGGGGGATTGGCAGTAGTTAGCTCAGGGCTAATCTTCCTCAAAAAAAAAAAAAAATGAAATGATAAGCCACACACTGGAAGAATTTATCACTTAAAAAATTTATTATACTAATGCACGTATTACATATTTATTATACATTCACAATATGTAAACAACTCACTTATAACAAGCAACCCATTAAACTATTGACAAAATGTATGAAAAAACACTTCACAAAAAAAATATATACAAATGGGACCAATAGGCATATAAAAATAGATACTCAATGTCATGAGTGGTCAGAGTCACGCAACTGAAAACCACAACACCAAACAAAATTTTAAAAGCCCAACAATCACAAACATTGGATGTGGACCAGCTGGAATCTTCGCACATTCCTGGCTGGGATATGAAACGGTACAGCTACTTTTGAAAAACGACAGCCTAACGTGTAAAGCAGAAGTTTTACTCCTAAGTATGTGAACCAAGATAAAAATGAGAGGCAAAAAAAAGTGTCTGGACTTGTACACTAGTATTGTTGCATTTTTGTGCATAGTAGTGCAAACAGGTAAATGCATAAACAAATTATGGTGGAACACGAGGATCACGGAAACGTCTGAGAGGCTTGTATGTTCTCGTCACACCTGTGCATTCCACGGCTCCTCCTCTGCACACCTGCTGTCTTTACTTCATGGCCGTGTCCTCGGCAGGTGATCACACAGGCTCCACTCACCCTGTGGTTGACCTCACCCAGAGGTGGTGGGGAAACTTTTTCTTCTCATACTCTAAGCACACCTGCGGGACCTATGATGTAATGATGAATATGGGATAGATGGTTCCATGGGCCGGGTGGAGCCTTCGGTTACGAATCATCGCCATTCACATTTGTCCACCTTCCAGCTAAACTTCCCATGAGGGTTTGGGGGAAAATATTAGGACGTGTCCAAAATAATCTGCTTCTGAGTTAAGCAGGAAAATGCTAGTGTTTGGTGCCATCTAGCGGGTAAGATTTGCTATCAGGCCACGCAAACAGTATGACTTGACCGTTAACAGACAGGGAGCCCTGTAAGATACAGGAAACAGAATCATTTTTCAAAAAATGATTGCAGACTGGCGCTCAAACTGTTGACGCCTGTATTTTTTCTAATTAAAATGAACCTCGGCTTCACAGGTCGGTGTGAAGGTCTCCTTTTGGGTTGATAAAAATGTTTGGAGACTAGAGAGGGGATGGCTGTACGACCTTGTGAATGTAGTTCGCACCACGGCATTACATGCTTTAAAAGGGTTCCATTTATGTTATGGGAAAATTACCATAAGAAAAAGTGAATTTAAAAAGTGAGGAATGAATTGATAATCCCATCTCCAATCCTGCCTCCCAACTATCCACAACATCTTTTTAAAACACCACAGCCCTGCCCTTCTGAATTTTGCTGGTTTTCATCCAGCCTCTCTCAGCGAAAACCCCTGAGGCTGTGCAATCCTGAAGTGGCCTGTGTGGAAGGGGCAGGGTTGGGGGTTGCAAGTGGCTGTTCCTACTGTTATAAGCCACCACCCCTGCCTGTGGGCGTTCTGGGGACAGTGGAACTGTTGGTCTGCTGGACCAGCTGGTACAGCTAATCTTGGAGTTAAGGACCAATGGTGGGAGGGCAGAGACACACCTCTCTTTTTTTTCCCGTTTGATAGTAATGCTAGAATTTATTAATCTTTAATTCCTTGGATAAGAAAATTTTTTACAGCTTTATTGATGTATGATTGACAAAATTGTATATATCGAAGGTGTACAATGTGCTGATTTGGTATATGTATCCATTGTGAAATGATACGACAATCAAGTTAATTAACACATTCATCACTTCACATAGTTACCTTTGTGTGTGTGTGTGTGTGTGTGTGTGTGTGTAGAAAACACTTGAGATCTACTGTCAGCAAATTTCAAGTACACAGTACAGTATTCTTAATTAGTCAGCAGGCTATACATTAGGTCTCCAGAACATACTCATCTTAGAACTAGAAGTTTGTATCCTTTAACCAACTTCTCCCCACCTCCCCACAATCCAGCCCCTGGAACCCACCATTCTACTCTCTGCTTCTGTGAGTTTGACTACTTCAGATTCCACATAAATGAGATCATACAATATTTGTCCTGTCCTTCTGTGTCTGGCTTATTTCCCTGAGTATAATGTCCTCCAGGTCCCTCTGTGTTGTCACAAATGGCATCATTTCCCTTCTTTTTAAGACTGAATAGTATTCCATTGCATGTACATATCACATTGTCTTTATCCATTCATCCGTCAACACACGCTCCCTGAAGGTGATGGGGGAAGTGATGGAGATGCCCAAGGTAGGAAGAGGGGAGATGCAGTTAAGGAGAACAAATCCTCTTATGTTTTGTGTGATGCAGAAGAGCCAAGGGGATGGTGGAGGCGATTATTCAGGAGGAAACAGATATAGTGTGAGATGTGTGCACAAATCCATTCTTCTGAGAGCACACTGGCGCACACACATCCACATGCATGCGTGCTCACACGCTCATACACTTACACACAGTCGTCCACACACTCACATTCACACACATCCACATGCATGCGTGCTCACACGCTCATACACTTACACACAGTCGTCCACACACTCACATTCACACACATCCACATGCATGCGTGCTCACACGCTCATACACTTACACACAGTCGTCCACACACTCACATTCACACACATCCACATGCATGCGTGCTCACACGCTCATACACTTACACACAGTCGTCCACACACTCACATTCACACACATCCACATGCATGCGTGCTCACACGCTCATACACTTACACACAGTCGTCCACACACTCACATTCACACACATCCACATGCATGCGTGCTCACACGCTCATACACTTACACACAGTCGTCCACACACTCACATTCACACACATCCACATGCATGCGTGCTCACACGCTCATACACTTACACACAGTCGTCCACACACTCACATTCACACACAGTCACATGCATGCGTGCTCACACGCTCATACACTTACACACAGTCGTCCACACACTCACATTCACATGCTCTCACACTCATACACACTCACCTGTACATACTCACACACCTACACACCCTCAACCACACACACACACACACACACACACGCTACTTCGACCTCTCATTAACCTGATCCTCTTTTGTCTGTCTCCCCACCGCTCAACAAACTGTTCATGTCCATGCTTTTGTTCAACACATCTGACATGTTGTATATTTAGCTGTTGGATATTGTCTAGTGGCATTCAATAAGCACATGGTCTGACCATCCCTCCTGTAAGCAGGTTAAAATGCTTACAACGCGTACACCCAGGTGATCAGCCAGTGTTCGTGTCCACACTTTAGTTCGTAGAATTAACGAGGGGCGTAATTAAGTACTTTCCATGTAAATACCTGGTGTGCTCGCTCTGGGAAGAGAAAGCAATATGCAGACACATTTTTTTAAATAATGGATCATTATTTGGTTCTTTCTCCTGTGGGCATTCAATGACTTGCTGTAGAGCACAAATAAAAGCCCAGTAGTATGTGGAAGTCCTATGCAAAGCTGGAAACAGGCGCAAGGGTCCGAGTCTGTGGGAAGGCTGATTTGGAAGCCAATGGGAGGGACTCGAAAGGGTATCCCGGCCACGCTGTCATTGTTTCGCCAAGAAAGATTCATGTCTCTATGATCTCTCAAGCCAGTACTTTTCACTGTGTTCAAATGCCAGCTGGGGACCAAAAAGGAAGAGAAGAGGGAGAGTTGGAACAGCCAGTGACCTGTTCACCCTCTCTCCCTCCCCGTGCAACAGGCTGTGAACAGAGAGAAGTCTTTATGTGCCAGGATTCACTTCTCTGCAGAGACACCGGGCATTTTCCCCGCTGCCTACAGAATGCTTACGATTATGGGGGACCCTTGCTGGGCAGCCCAAGGTGCCCGGAACCCTAGGCCATCCTGTGGCCCTTCTGGTGGTGAGGGAAAGCGGGACAGCTAGCTCCCAAATGGAGTATCCCCGAACTCCCGCCCCTCCATGGTTCTGAATCCAGACAACGAACTTGTCCTACATCTCGCCTGCTTTGCTCCTGTGCAAGGGAGAGAACAGAGGATTTTATTTCAATAAGGAAACCTCATGAGCTGCATTCCATCAAATAGAAAGTCGGGGACTGGACCATAAGAAACAAAAGTAAAAACCCAGAAATTGCGATTACACGCAACCCTTCAAAATGTCGCCATGCTCCGTGCCTGTTGATAACGGATTAAAACAGTCAACACTGATTTTCATCTTCTTGCAATAGTCTCCTAGTACATGGCCTATGCAAATGCACAGGAAATGTTGACTATGCTGCTGGCACCACTTTCTCTTTTGCTGGAAGGGAGATTCTAGATAAAAATCTTTATTTTTGCCATTCTTTGCTTTCTCATTCATATTTTTTTCCTTTGCCTCAGGGTTACAGAGTGGAAAACTCCATGTTCTCTTTTTCTTAACTCTACGTTTTCAGGTTGGTGCAGTTTATCACTGCATTCTATGCATCATCTATCTATCTATCTATCTATCTATCTATCTATCTGTCTATATATCTATCATCTATTATCTATCATCTATCTATTATCTATCGTCTATCTATTATCAATCATCAATATCCATCTAATTGTATATCTATCTATCATCTATGTTTGTATGTATCTACCTATCATCTATCTATCCATCTATGTATACCTATCTACCTATCATATATTTATAAAATTTATATATTCATATATATATAATTTCCTTCATGTTCATACAACTAAGACATTAATTAAATTCCAACTAACAAAAATTACATTCTACAAGCTTGGTGTAGTGGCAAGCTGTGCCACCTGACCCTGGGACCAAGGTACACGCTGTGAGGCTGAGAATCACTTTTCTTTGTTAGACCTTACCTTTCTCCTGGGTAGGACTGGGCAGTCAACCTAGAAATATTAAAGGTGGCTCGTCATCTTAAAATGCATCGGTTCTACGGCTACGGGAGACGTGAACTCTGAACGTAGAGCTGTTGTCCTTTAACATGTAGCCCGGGCATCAGCACACATCACTGTTAGGATAACTGTGTGGTGCTGGCTCCTCAGCACACCCCAAAGGCAAGCTTGCTCTCCCAAGGGCCATATTTTACAAAGAAGATGGCAGCCCTGAGAACATGGTCCTCATAAACCCCTCTTCCTGCACCAGACTTCTGTGGCCATCAGTCCGTCTTGCCACCATGAAAGCCAACCACCGTCTTGTGTAGTGACGGGTGAAGACTGTTTGATCAGAGCTGTCTGACTGTCTTCAAGCAATAGAAATACAAGATAAAGATGACTTTCCCAGCACAGCAAACATAATTGAGCTGTACAGCATGGCTCCTCAAAACCATTGATTGTTCTAACCAATAGATTCCTTTGCATTTGATCTTTTTGTAATGGCCTTTGTCTTTTATTGCCTCTAGCAACTACTGTTAGAATGGAGGAAACTTGCCTCCACTAAGAGGCTATTTGACTTATGAACTCAAGCCAGACCAACATAGCCAAGCTCTCCTATCACCCCCATATCTGTTCTTACCCCTCCTCTTCTCTCCTCATGCTTGTCCAGAAGGAGATCCTTCTCCAAATTATCAATTTTTTTTTATAGCCAATATGAGAGTCTTGTTGGAAAATGTTGACCTTCATGGCTACACTTTTCTGGAGAAATCATTTCTCAGACCCCCAGCACTTGCATATTTTGCTTCTCAGCTGGATTTCCTCATCCCAAAAAGCTAGCTTGCAACCACCACCATCCACCCCACACAGAGGATGTGGCCATGTCAGGCCTTCCAGCCTATGGTCAATTTATCTGAAAGAGTCACCTGGTAAAAGGCATTATTTCGATCAACAACTGTTTAAGAGAACCTGGCACAAAAGCCAAACATATTACTTAATTTTAAGTGGCTGTCTGCTGGTTGGCCCAACCGTCTCTCCTTCATACCAATGCTTCTTTCAAGAGATTCCTCTATTTCCCAGTTTAGCACCCAAGTAGGTGTCTCCAAATAAGTGAGCATCCAGTGTCCACCCATTCCACTACTGTGAGAGTCTGTACATAGATACTGCCAACATCAATGCTCACCTACTGCATACCCCAACATGACCAAGAGCTGTACATCAAACAGCAATTCTGCTCCTTCTGGCTTTCCAGACCCAAGGTAAGAGTGTTCTTTGGTCTCAGATTGACCATAGAGGCATTGATATTTGAAATAAGCAACATAAAAAAGCTCACTGTTTCTCATACATGTTTCCAAAGAAGATATACAGGTGCCCAAGAGGCACATGAAAAGATGTTCAGCATTGCTAATCATCAGGGAAATGCAAATCAAAACTACACTAAGATATCACCTTATACCCGTCAGAATTGCTATAATCACTTAGACAAAAAATAACAAACGTTGGAGAGGATGTGGAGAAAAGTGAACCCTCATACACTGCTGGTGGGAATGCAAATTGGCACAGCTACTATGGAAAGCAGTATGGAGATTTTTCAAAAAATTAAAAATAGAAATATCGGGGCTGGCCCTGTGGCTGAGTGGTTAAGTTCACGTGCTCTGCTGCAGGCGGCCCAGTGTTTCGTTGGTTCAAACCTGGGCGCAGACATGGCACTGCTCATCAAGCCATGCTGAGGCAGCGTCCCACATGCCACAACCAGAAGGACCCACAACGAAGAATATACAACTATGTACCCGGGGGCTTCGGGGAGAAAAAGGAAACAAATAAAATCTTTAAAAAAAAACCCTCTATAAAAATAGAAATATCATATGACCCAGCTATCCCACTACTGGGTCTTTATCCAAAGAACTTGAAATCAATAATTCAAAGAGACTTATGCACCCCTATGTTCATTGCAGCATTGTTCACAACAGCCAAGATGTGGAAGCAACCCAAGTGCCCATCAAATGACAAACAGATAAAGAAGATGTGCTATACATATACAACAGAATACTACTCAGCCAAGAAAAAAGACAAAACCATCCCAATCACAGAAACATGGATGGACCTTGAGGGTACGATGTTAAGTGAAATAAGCCAGACAGTGAAAGACAGACACTGTATGATTCCACTCATATGTGGAAGATAAACAAACACATGGACAAAGAGAACAGAATAGTGATTACCAGAGAAAAAGGGGATGGGGAGTGGGCACATGGGGTGAAGGGGCACATTTACATGGTGACTGACAAGTAATAATGCACAACTGAAATTTCACAATGTTATAAACTACTATGACCTCAATAAACAAAAAGGCTCACTGTTTTAGAACAGAGGATTGAAGAAGAAACAAATAAAATCAACATAGAGATAGCAGCACTGGGGAAATGAACTGAGTTACAATCCTAAGGAAAGGGAAAAGCTAGAACTGTCCAGGAGGACCGTCTAGCTATCCTTAGAAAAGACTTTGGGCTGGAAAATAAAATTCAACCCCTGTATATATTCATTTTGCAGGGTTGTAGTAATAAATGACCACAAATCATGTGACTTATGACAACAGGAACTTACTCTCTCACAATCTGGAGCCCAGGACTCTGAGATGAAGGGGTCACAGGGCCACACTCCCTCCGGAGGCTCCAAGGGAGGGTCCCTCCTGCCTCTTCCAGCTTCTGGGGCTCCAGGCGTCCCTGGGCTGGGGGCCGCCTCCCTCCCATCTCTGCCTCTGTCCTCACGTGGCTTCTCCTCTGTGTCTGTGTCTTCTCTTCTGTCTCTGATCAGGACACTGTCACTGGATTTGGGGTCACCTTCATCCAGGATGACCTCATCTCAGATCCTTTACTTCACTAGGATCATCTGCAAAGACCCTATTTCCAGATAAGTTTGCATTCACAGGTTCTGGTAGGATTTGGAGATACCTTTTAAGGTGCCACTCTTCAACCTAGGACACCTTAATAATGAATTCACGCTCCAAATTGCCTTAGAAGTCTTAAACAGTATCCACTTTAAAACCAAAATAGTCACTCGCCCTTTCCACATGTTTCTCCTTCTGTATCCTTCCCATTGCTCTCACTACCTCACAAGATGACACCATCATCTGCCTTTGTAAAACTTAATGAGTGACTGACTCCTCCCCCTACTGGATAATAGAACCGCACACTTCTTAAGAATAAATCCATACTTTATTTACCAGAGAATCTATACAATGCCTAGCACATAATAACCACATCTTGTTTGGCAAATTAACATGAATTTATCCAAATCATAAGCCTTTAATTTTTAGAAAGAAAAATAGATATCTATTTTTCTACATCATTTCAGAGTTGTTCTCTAGATATGCATGCCCTTTGCTGTGAAATCATACAGATTTTTTTTTTAATTTCATACATCATTTGCTGAAATGCCCTTTACAATGTAATGGAAGATAGAGCTTAAGGAAATAAAACTCTGTAGAAAATAAATTATCTTCTCTCTTTGTCTTGAGACCCAAAGATCTTACCTTATTAACAACCTCAGAGAGTCTCACAAAGCAAGTCTAGCAGTGAAGACAGCTGAACTCCAGCTTAACAGGAACCCTCATTAATCAGACAGAAACACCAAGGTCCCGAGCACCACAGCTGGACGTAGTCATCCTGCAGAGAAGACGACCCTCACAGGACACAGGGAAAAAGTGTTTTGACAGGAAATGTATGGCAAAGGTGTGCCACGCGTGGTCACCAGATCTTGCTTCACTTGACCAAAGCAGAGCGCCGTGTGCATGGAGAACACGCTCTGTTAGTTAGGGTAATGCTGAGCTGCTTTAACGAATGAATCCAAAATCTCAGTGATGCTAACAAATAGCTGTTGTTAAATCCAAAATGGCTGTTTCTGGTTGGCTGGTCACGCTCCTCAAGAGCTGGTTCAGGGACCCTGCATCCTTCCATTTTGTGGCTATGACATCTGTAACCCTTGCCTCCAAGTTCACCAGGATGTGGATATTTAATCAGAGGAGAGAGGATGGAGAAAGTGCATTAGCCTGCTAGGGCTGCCATAACCAAGAACCACAGATATTTATGTCTTACCATCCCGGAGGCTTGACGTCTGAGATCCACGTGAGGGCAGGGCTGGTTTTTCCTGAGGCCACTCTCCGTGGCGTGTGGACACCGTCTTCTCCCTGTGTCTTCACATGGTCATCCCTCTGTGCGTGTCTGTGTCCTCATCTCCTCTTCTCATAAGGACCCCAATCCTGTTGGATCAGGCCCTGATGACCTCATTTTACTTTAATCACCTCTTTAAAAACACCATCTCCAAATACAGTCAAATTCTGAGGTCCTGGGGTTAGGACTCCAACAATATGGATTTTGGGGGAACACAACTCAGTCAAAAACAGAAGTCACGCTCTTATCTTGCCACCTGGCCCAGAAGAGAAATGTGAGAATTCTATGTGCACTTCGTTGGCAAGCCTTCATTCCCATGGTCCCATCTCGATGCCCAGGTTAGAGGTGAGAGTCTGGCTCACATAGATGCTAGTGCCTTAGCCATTTCTCCACAGTGACTCAACCCAACAGATGAGGAGCATGGATAGACATGGAAGAGTCACAGTGGACAGGTAACCATTTCAGCCCCAACTGCACTTCAGAAGATGCCTTTCTGGCTCCACACCAACACCATTCCGTTCTCTACGTCGGGTCTCCATCACTAGAGAGAGACGCCGTAATTGATTCTCTTTCTCAGTTGATCACCTCTTCTTGTAGAAACCATTCCTAAGTAAATATTTCTATATTACACTCCTGCCTTTAGATCACCCCCCTAACCAGGACACTGCTCAGATTTGTTATTTATTTTACTGACTTTAATTAGCTGGATGGAGGAGGAAAACAATCCCTCGGTTATTGGCATGATGGTGAAACAGATGAGATCAGATGCCAGATCATCTCTGCCTGGGAGCATAAAGGGATGAGTTGGGGCCTCAAAAGGGAGCACTGGAAAGGAACATTGACTGAACGAGAATCCCTGCAGGATGGAGCTGAAGAGGGGATTCTCCACTCAGCAAAGACTTAGGTAACATATGCAGCACTCAAGACTGGCGTCATCCACTGGAAATAGGAAGAGCATGGTCTTTCACCATCTCACAGTGTAGGTAGAACAGCAGATCCATAAACAGAGAACTGTAGCAAAATGGGGTGAGTATTATGACAAAGGCGTGTGCCAAAGAGATAAGGGGAGACAATACTCCTATACTCTACTATGTTCTGCAGGCAGAGAGCCTAGGAGCTATTTATCGTAAAACGATCCAGGTGTCTTAACAAACAGAGACAAATGGTATTCTCTTTTTCTAGGTAACTCTGATAGGAGAACAATGAATTAAAACAAGGAAGCCCAGACAGTTCAGAGTCCAGGGCCCAGATGACATTCTTGGATCCCATTGTTCCCAGAAACTACGGTGCAATTTGAGCTCTTCTAATTCTTATCTGGGAGGGTGGAGAGGAACATGGTCAGTCACCCGGGAGCCTGGAAGAACAGGATTTACCTGGCCCGAGTGTGCAGATCAACAACCCAGATCTCCAGCCTCCAACAAACCAGCCTCCTCAACTGTGAAATTCAACTCAGTTAGAGTCTGGAGAGAGGGAAGGGAGACCCAAAGGGTTATATGTGCCTTCCAAACGTCTTTTTTAATTTATTTCACCAACTGTGATTAGACAAAGAGGGCTTCTCTCCCCAGGGGTTGTGTCTTCCCAACCCAGGAGTAAAGGGAAGTATTTAGGTTCTTTCCATGACTTGATTAGCTGTGGATGTGGCTCCTCTTTATCAATATAGAGAAAGTAATCACCCCCACTCTATGATGCCATATAACAGCTTCCTTTAAAAGGAGGGAAATGGATAAACAAAGTGTGGTCCATCTATACAATGGAATACTATTCAGCCTTAAAAAGGAAGGAAATTCTGACACATGCTACAATGTGGATGGACCTCGAACACGTTATGCTAAATGAAATAATTGATTCAAAAGGACAAATACTGTATGATCCCACGTATATGAGGTCCCTAGAATGATCAAATTCATAGAGACAGAAGGAAAAATGATGGTTACTAGGGGCTGGAGGAGGCGAGAATGGGAAGTTGCTGTGTAATGGGGACAGAGTTTTGGTGTTGCAAGACGACGAAAGTTGTGGAGGTGGATGGTGGTGATGGTTGCACAATAACACGAAGGTACTTAGCACTACTAAACGGCACGCTGAAAAACGGTCAGGATGGTAAATTTTGTGTTATGTCTATTTTACCACAATTAAAAATTTTAGGAAGGGACGCTACTTTGGAATGACTGATGCAAAATGCAAGGCATTCTCTCTGGACAAGCATTTCACATGCCTCTGGCTCCACATATTCACGGATGCCCAACGGCTAGTCTACCTGCCAAATCTAGTTGTGATACTCTGGCCTAGAGGGAGTTCATTATTCAGATTAGAAGGTCATTTCTGAATGCCGGTTGCAGTTATATGATTTGCTCTTTGATAAAATAGCCTAAATGTTCTTCTCTGCTCGCTTCCTACCTCCCCTTAGGAGCAAGGCTGCGTTATCCTCTGACACAGTGGGCGGTGCAGAACCACCCTTTCAGACAAGAGGCTCCTAAGATTATTGAAAGGAATCCTTCAGTCGTGAATCAAAGCCCGGACATACAATTCCATACAAAACTTCTCCAACCAGGGCGAGAGTGGTCACAAAAGCAGGCTGTGCCATTCACTAAACTATAGCCACTCTCCAACGCAACGATCCAAGAATAATTTTCCCCAAGAAAGAATCATCGGCTTTATAGTTACACTGAACCACATTTTCCACGCTGCGATGCATATTTTTGACATGATTCACGTGAAAATAACCACCTGCAAATCCAACATTCCAAATGCAGTTCCCTTAGCAACTGGGCATTTTCTTACTGATACAAACCCACCCCTGAACCCCTGACTACTTGTCTTTGAAGAGTATTTGCATGCAAAATGCTGCCACCGTAGCAAACACTTAGAAATTTATAGCCCGGAATCTTTTTCATTTGGTCCACATGGATACAACTTTAATAACCTAATTCCATTTAGATCATTGAGTACTTAGAAACAAGAAATTATGGGACTTGGCTTCTTCATCCTGCCAATAACAGCTGTAAACAGTGCTGAACAAAAGATCAACGTATACGTTTTTAAAAAGTGCATCAGCGAATTGGCAAATTAGTAAAGAATACTCAGATTCTGAAGCTGTAAGTGAGGGTGAGAAGTCAGAAGGATGGGCTGGGCACTGCAGAGCCTACGGAATTGAGGTTCAGTTTCCAGCGATCCCCGGAGTCTGATACAACATTCCCCAATCCCACACAGAAACAGATCTCCCAGAAAAAAGATCTCCCAGTTGACCCACACAATTGCAGGAAATAATAAGTGCTCATTGTTTCAAGCCACTAACTGGAGGGTGAATTGCTCTGCAGGAAAAGCTAATTGCTACCATTTTGCATCCAAGATAACAGAACATTCATAGTTTTTGCCCTGGGTCTTCATGCTACTCAGACTTACAGTCGGTTCTTCTTATCTGTAGATTCCATATTTGCAAATTTGCCTACTGGCCAAGATGTATTTGTAACCCCCAAATCAATACTTAGCACGTTCGTGCTCAATCACAGAAAATTTGAGTTCCCAGCCGAGGATGAAGGAACCGACGCCCTGCTTTCTTGTTTCAGCTCTCCTCCTGTCAACAGTCTTTTCCTTGGTATAGTTACTGCCACGCTTTTGCATTTTTGTGCTTTTGGGCGGTGATTTTTCTGTTTAAAATGGCCCCCAGGTGTAGTGCTGAAGGGCTGCCTAGTGTTTCTAAGTGCAAGAAGGCTGCCATGTACCTTATAGAGAAATTACGCGTTAGATGAGTTTCCTTCAGGCAAGAGTTACAGCGCCCATTGGCTGCGAGCTCAATGTTAATGAACCAACAATATATAATATAACTAACAATGTATATTATTATTAACAATATATAATATTTAATATGATATATATTCAATGTCCTTAAACATAAACACACATAAAACCAGGTTATGTGTTGATGGGTTGATGAACATGTGGTGACCAGAAGCTCTCAGGAAACTTACCCTGTCCATCCCCTAGGAACACGGTTTATTGCGCACCAATTTAGTGTTGGCAGCAACTGAATAGAACTTAATGGTGGATAATGAGAATCAACTGTACCTGGTTCGTCCCAGTCAGACAGTTGGATTGCATCTCTTGGCCCCTTGGAGTCAGCATGGGCATGAGACTAGTTCATTCAAAGAGGTAGGAGCAGAAGTGACGTGTCAATTCTGGGGGACAGCTTTAAGGGATAATTGTCATTGGCCACATCCCTTCTTCCCATCTGCCACAGAAAACAGCTGTTCCCTGCACGGTGACAGTTCCTCATTTGATCTGCATGATAAGAACAGAAAAACATCTCTCTGCTGAACATGGCACCTCAAGTCAGCCGTCACACAGGTGCGACACCCCAAACCTGCATTACCCGTGCAGTCTGAGAAACGCAAGCCAGCAATTCAGGTTAAAGCAGTTTTAGACTGATAATGTCTCCAGTTTTAAAGAAATATGAAACATGCATGCTTAATAAACCTAATTAACTTATCAAATCTAAAGTTAATTATATTTACCTTCTGAAAATAGAGGAATCTTGAATTCAGAAAATGAAAACTCCATTCTTGATTTTCACACTTCTCTCATGCTTCTTTTGTTATATATTTGGGTTGATTTAGTTTTTGAAGCCCCAACAGACATGATTCTCATGGTTGTATATAACCTGGTAGAAACAAAATCACATAACTTATCAAGAGGAACCCATAACATTCTGAAACCCCCAAATCTTTCCAATGGATAAAGTGTCCAAAATAGGAACAGGTGTCCCAAAAGAAGGAAGCAAAATTGTATCCACAAAGAATGCGTCCATTGGAATTTTCAGATGTAGAATGTGTATGTTTTATATGTTTAAGAAATAGAAGAATTGATACACGTAAGAACAAGATTGTATATGAAATTAGAGAAAAGAACCAGCCCAAACGCGTAGAAATGGAAAATACAATCCTTTTAGTTTAAAACTCACTGGACTGACTTAATAGTTGATTGGACAAATTAGAAGGTTGAACAAGAGAAAAAATATATCAACAATCTAATTAAATTACCCAAAATATAGGACAAGGAGAGAGAAAAGCAGAAAGTATGGAAGAAAGAGTTCTGAAATATGGAGGGTAGAATCAGGTCTCATATACATCTCACCAGGTTCCCTAAAGAGAGGAGAAGGAGAGGATGGATCTCTCCTGCTGGAGAGAGAATGGTGAGAACTTCCTAGAACCACCACAGGTGGAGTCCACAGATTCAGGACGCTCAACGAATCCTGTGCCTAGTCTATAAAAAGGAACTCATAACTCATCCCGTCAAAGTAAAACCACAGGACTCCAAACGCAAAGAACAAATATGCAAGAAGCCAGAGAGAAAACATAGACTTCCTTCAACTTGATGCTGTTTCAACTTTCAGTTAGAACAGAAACAGCCAGGACCTGGACGGCTGTGGAACGATGTGTTTAATAGCTAAGATAAAGTTTTGGTCAAGTTGGAATTGTACAGCCAGAGAAAATGTTCTTCAAGGGAGTGAAATTACAATATTTTGGGAGGAGAATGTCAATGGCTGTTTCCTCGTGGAGCTGGTGGTAATTTTGCATGGCAGCACGGCTACCCAAAAGAATTATTGGAGGGGCTGCTGATTGCTTTGGTCTTGGAATTTTTTAAAAATGACTATTCCATGGCTATTCTTTCTGGCAATTGCTATTAGAGGGGATGACAACTGAGTTCTCTAACGGGCTGTTTGATTTATGAATTTGCATCAGACTGGCTAAACCATGCTCTTCCACAATCTTGCCATAGGTGCTTCCTCCTCCCACTCCCTCACTTGAGTGAACTCTGGTTCTGAAGTGTGCCCCCCACCAAATTAACAGTTTTATTGAGTAACGGACATGCTGAATGATGCATTTTACATTGAAGGAAAGGGGCCAGCCTGGTGGTGTAGTGGTTGACTTTGCATGCTCCGCTTCAGTGGCCCAGGGTTCACGGGTTCCAATCCCGGGTACAGACCTACACACGGCTCATCAAGCCATGCTATGGTGGCATCCCACATACAAAATAGAGGAAGATTGGCACAGATGTTAGCTCAGAGACAATCTCCCTCACCAAATATATATATATATATATATATATATATATATATATATATATACGTATTTTACTCACTTAAAAGTAACAATAACAGATCCAATACAACATTGTTCACAAACAATGCAAAAAAATAAAAAATAAATAAATTGAAGGAAAGTGACCCTCGATAATGAGTAAAGAAAGCACTAAATATCCAGAGACTATAAACTGGATAAATAAATGACCTTTAGAATCATGTCTGCTGGGGCCTCAAAAACAAAATCAAACCAGGATACAGAACAAAAATATTGTGAAAATCAGGAATGGATGTTTGCATTTACTGAATTCCAAGATCCCTCTATTTTCTATTTTCAGAAGGTGAATATGATTACCTTTGGATCTCATAATAAGTTAATTAAGTATATAGAGGATTCAGGCTTACATTTCTTTAAAAAATTAAAATATAGTGTCTGACTATCACATTATTAGATATAAACAAAACACACTTAGAATAAATAATTAAACTAAAAGCAGGCCAAAACAGAGAGAGAGACAGAGAGAGATGGAAAGGCAAGACAAATACAAATAAAATAATTAACTATAGAAATAAATCCAGATAATGGTAGGATTGAGTAACCACTCTCAGGCACTGTTGTTGGAAATGTAACATGTTCCAAACTTTGGCAAGCCAGTTGACAAAAATCTATCAATATTGAATAGCCTTCTTCCTGGCATTTTCACTTCTGAATATTTGCTTCCACGCACTCACTGAGGAAAAACAGTGGTGCCAGGATGTTCACTGCAACATCGCCTATAACGTGAGAAAGATAAAAACTCAAGAAGCAGCCTTGAATATCCAGCAGCAAAGATAAGATATTTAAAAACTACACACACACACTCTTTCCTGACCAAGAGTAAACTCTAAATAAATATTTGCTAGCCAGTTAGATAAATTATTCCCAGATTTCCAGCTCTGCCATGGGGCATGCCATGGTCTGGACAGACCCACATGGAGGAATCCCATTCTACAGCATTCCTGGTTCCCAATGTACCTATAAGATCTCCCAGAGATGCACCAGGGGAACTTTACATCCACATTCCATTCTACACCATGACAAGGTTTTTAAAATTTTCTTACAACAGAGATCAGTATATGAAACAATACTTGTCACCCACAATCTCATAACTGAGTGACATCTCGATTAAGATGATGCTTAGGCATCTTTGCTGATCCCAGATAACATTTAAAACTGAATGTCCCCCTTGAAGACAGTCTCTCCTGCCACAGCCCCCAGCTCGGTGAGCTCCACCTTCCTCCATTGCTCAAGCGGAATCTCTGTGGTCACACTCTAACTCCATCCCTTCAGTTCCTACCTTTCATTCAACATCAGTTCCTGTTTGTTCTCCCCCCTAAATCGCTCTCGTGCTGAGCTGCTTCCTCCACCACCTCCCAGGCAGCCCAGGGTATGCCCCCGCTTCCTTGCTTGCCCTGTTCATCCCTTCTCCACTCAGCGTGGTCTTAAAATGCCAGCTCTCCTTCTCTCCCTCCAACGACTCGCATGATCCATACATCCGTGCAGAATCTGACCCGTGCCTCCAGCTCTCATCACACATTTACTACTTCACCTCTCTCAACAGCAGCCACTTTGGTCTTCCTGCAACTCCTCAATGTCCCAGCTCCTTCTCTCTCAGTCTTTTTGATATTTAGTCTCCAGGTCTTGAACTCTCCTCCCGAAGGCGCATCCTACTCATCCTCAGAACTCTCCTTCCATATCATTTCCTCGGGACAGGTGGCATGACTGTCTCCATTAGCTTGACTTTACTCTGTCATGGGCTGTCCTACACCTGAAGTTTTCCTTGCCATCATTTATCACAATTGTCGTTAATTATTAGTCAGTTTTCTGTTCAAAGTCTGTCTCCGTGGTAGCCAATAAGCAGTAAGAGTAAAGGGATCAAGTGCTTTCTCTTCACGTTTACATCCCAGGGCTTTGCACAGGATTGAGCACATAGTATATGTTAAATAAATATCTGGTGACTCCTTGATAGAATCAACGAATCAAGAACCAATGAATGGACTGAGGGAGACTGACCAGCCATTTTCTCCATACCAATGACATAGCGACACTGCACAGCACTTAGCAACCTCCTTTGCCTGGGTCTCTGTCCATCTCCCTCTGAAAGTCGTGGTGAGCTCATACCCTTTGCTCACCAAGATCGACTCCACATGCAGCCACACAGGCAGCTTTGCTGGCCATCACTACAGTTCACTCATAATTAAGCTGCAGTTTGAGAACAAGCTTCAGCCAGTCCTTCTTGGGAACAGTCTGTGCTCACGTTGATAATGACCTCTCCTCTTCAGTCCACTGGGAGAGAGCTCCCCGGCATCACGATGCTCCAGTTCTGTGATTTCCCATCCCATAGGAGAGGTAACGAGTGATGCCAGGGAGCAGAGGGTTCCAAGCTTTTATTACAGGAACATTCATCTTAGCTCTGTTGTCCAGTAGAACATTTATGTTACCACAGTCTTCAGAAAACTCTGGGCTACAGACTGGAGAAGCTTAGAGGAATCCACAGGGAAACCTTATTTAGAAATATATTCCCAAGTCCCCATCTAACTCCAAACTTTCAAGGCTCAACATTAAGAAACCTTCTTCCACTAAGCCACTCGCAACCACTCTTCTCAATCATTAGCAGACCCACTATCGCGTGTGACTTCGCTACGTAAAGACACCTGACTTTCTTCATAAGAATGACTGAAAAGCAATTACAACTTTCAAAGGAGACGTTACGTGCAGACAAAAGTCTGCACTGCTCAGAGCTATGCCAAATCCATTGAGAAAGCTTTTGCTGACCATTCAGTTGCTTCTTGTTGTTTTAATAATGGGGTCTCTTGAAATGCTTGCCATGAGTTTACCGGCAGATGTAAAAAAAAAAAAAAATGCTGACACCTGACTTGCTCCAAGTGCCTAACGTGTGACGTTTCTACCGTAAAAACGTACCAAAGCATACTGAACTGGGACTTACCAGAAAATACAGTGGAATTAAAATTTCAAATATTTTTTCAATATACAAAGGAATAGGCAAATTTGTCTAAATGAAATCTGAGGCAAATTTGTATAAATGAAATTCATTTGCATAAATGAAATACCTAAACCATTTAAAAAATGCATTACATTTAAAAGTATCTTGCTTTCCACAAATTAAAAGAAAACTTGCCTCTTCTGCAGATTTCCATCCTGGTCTCACCCACTGGTCCAGACCCTGTCATCACCCCCATTACTATAGAGTCTGGGCGATGGATCCATTCCCACTCTTGGGTGCTAACCCCTAATGGGAAGTCGTAACCCCCAACGGGATGGTATGAGGAAGTGGGGTCTTTGGGAGGTGATAAGGGTTAGAGGAGGTCATGACGGTGGAGCCCCCACGATGGGATTAGTACCCTTATAAGAAGAGGAAGAGACCAGAGCTCTCTCGGTCTCTCCACCACGTGAGGTCACAGCAAGAAGACAGTCATCTATGAAGCAAGATGACAGCTCTCCCCAGACACAGAACCTGCTGGCACCTTGATCCTGGACATCCAGCCTCCGGAACTGTGAGAAATGTCTGTTGTTTAAGCCCCCCCAGTCTAGAGTCTTTTGTCATGGCAGCCTGAGCTGACTAACAGAGAGGTGTGCGCGCCCTTGCTGGGGCTTCTGAGAAATACTTGCTTTCCTTCATAGCTGATACAGGTCATAAGCAGCGAGCTCTCTCCTTCTCCCTTTCTTCCTGCCTTGAGTGTTCCTGAGCTAGAGCAGCCCACCTGTGACCCTGAGAACAAGGCCAAGGGGGACGCAAAGACATCACCCTAGACCCCGTTAGGTCTCTGCACACATAAGAGCAAACTTTTACCTCCACGTCTCCTGATGAGTAAAGAAAATACCTGGAAAATTTTTAAAGTGCATTGCTATTCTTAAGCTACTGCAAGTCAAATGTTTCTGTTATTTGCAACCAAAAGCATCTTCTGTTAAAAAGCTATCTATGTGTGTGTGCGGGCGCGTGTGTTTTCCTTGCAAAACGGGAGACAGCATTTTAGGTGTGATTGTAAGCCAATGCTTATTCAGTTAAGTTTTGAAGCAAAACTTTTTCACATCACTGTAGGGTTATGCCTTTTCACAAATTTGTGAGGGAATCTGCATTTTAATTTTTACTGCAAAAAGTTCTGTCGCTTAAAAAACGTTAAAAGTGTAGACCATTCCCTTACACCATGCACAAAAATCAACTCAAAATGGATTAAAGACTTGAATGTAAGACCCGAAACCATGAAACTTCTAGAAGAAAACATAGGCAGTACGCTCTTTGATATCCGTCTGAGCAGCATACTTTCAAGTCCCATGTCTGACCGGGCAAGGGAAACAAAAGGAAAAATGAACAAATGGGACTACATCAAACTAAAAAGCTTCTGCATGGCAAAGGAAATCATCAAGAAAACGAAAAGACAACCTAACAACTGGGAGAAGATATTTGCAAACCACATATCAGATAAGGGGTTAATATCCAAAATACACAAAGAACTCATACAGCTCAACAACAAAAAAACCAACAATCCAATTAGAAAATGGGCAAAAGATCTCAACAGAGATTTCTCCAAAGAAGATATACGGATGGCCAACAGGCACATGAAAAGATGCTCAACATCATTAGCTATCAGGGAAAGGCAAATCAAAACTACAATGAGGTATCACCTCACTCCGGTCAGAATGGCTATAATTAACAAGACAGGAAACAACAAATGTTGGAGAGGGTGTGGAGAGAAGGGAACCCTTGTACACTGCTGGTGGGAGTGCAAACTGGTTCAGCCACTATGGAAAGCAGTATGGAGTATCCTCAGAAAATTAAGGATAGATCTACCACATGATCCAGCTATCCCACTGCTGGGTATTTATCCAAAGAACTTGAAAACACAAAGGCCTAAAGATACATGCACCCCTATGTTCACTGCAGCATTACACACAATAGCCCAGACATGGAAGCAACCTAGGTGCCCATCAAGGGACCAATGGATAGAGAAGATGTGGTATTTACACACGATGGACTACTACTCAGCCATAAGAAATGATGAAATCCAGCCATTTGTGACAACATGGATGGACCCTCAGGGTATTATGCTGAGTGAAATAAGTCGGAGGGAGAAAGTCAAATACTGTATGATCTCAATCATAAGTAGAAGATAAAAACAACAACAAACAAACACATAGCATTGGAGATTGGACTGGTGGTTACCACAGGGAAAGGGGGGAGGGCAAAAGGGGTGATCAGGCTCACATGTGAGGGGATGGACTATAATTAGTTTTCGGGTGGTGAACATGATGTAATCTGCACAGAACTCCAAATATATTATAATGTACGTCCGAAAATAAACAAATAAATGAAAAAAATGTTAAAAGTAGGTGCAAAATGTAAATTTCACAGTAATATGGAAACAGAGAAAAAGAAATTACAGGAACTTGAAATATTAAATAATGAGGTAAGCTTGTGGTATTTTGCAAAATATCTGATTTCTCTGAATTCCTTAGGAAAATATGGTATTAACCCCATATTTCATTTTTTCAAACTAATGAAAATATCTAGTGACTTAATTATGTAGATTTGCATTCCCTGAAGTTCTCAAAGCAACAGTATTGTGTTTAGTAGGAATATAGCGCAGTTATATAATTAATATAATAAATAATATATAGTTAGATAACTGTTACAGTTGTATATAGATGAACGCAATACAATATGTAATATATGTATACATTGTACATAGTATATGTAGCTATGTATAGATATATGTGTGTATAATTCATAACAATATGTACTTAACGTAACAAACAGACTTAAAGAAAAGTTCAAAACTTCACAACAGGGAGTAGAGTAACCCGCAGCTGTCAAACAAATATAAAGGATCCACTTCGGTGACAAGTTGTTTAAGGGTGGATGCAGAAATTTCCCAAATTCTGTACGTGAAAGAGCATCACCAGAATCCACAGAGCATACTCATGTAGAGCTTTTATTCATTCATTTATTTACTTATTTACATATTTATTTATTTATTTATTTTTGAGGTAAAATACACAGAACGTACAATTTACAGTCAACCTTTTTTTCTTTCTTTTTTTTTGAGGAAGATTAGTCCTGAGCTAACATCTGCTGCCAGTCCTCCTCTTTTTGCTGAGGAAGACTGGCCCTGAGCTAACATCCGTGCCCATCTTCCTCTACTTTATATGTGGGACGCCTACCACAGCATGGCTTGACAAGCGGTGCCATGTCCGCACGCGGGATCTGAACCGACAAACCCCGGGCACCCGAAGCGGAACTTGCAAAGTTAACAGCTGCGCCACGGGGCAGGCCCCTGCATCCACCTTCTTTAAGTGCACCGTTCAGCGGCATTAAGCGCCTTCACATTGCTGTGCACCCATCGCCACCATGCAGACACAGAACTTGTTCATCTTCCCAAACCGAAACTCTGTCCCCATCAAACAACAACTCCCCATTCTCTCCTCCCCCTAACCCCCGGCGCCTCCCATTCTACTTTCTGTCTCTGTGAATGTGACTACTCTAGGGACCACATATAAATAGAATCACACAACATTTGTCTTTTGGGGGAAGGCTTATTTCACTCAGCGTAATGTCCTCAAGGTCCATCCATGTGGTATCGTGTGTCAGAATTTCCTTCCTTTTTAAGGCTGAATAATATCCCATTCGAGGTACATAACGCATACCATTTAGCCATCCATCTGTTGATGGACACTTGGGTTGCTTTCACCTCTTGACGACTGTGAAGAATGCAAATATCTCTTTGAGATCCTGCTTTCACTCTTTTGGGCATATACCCAGAAGTGGAATTGCTGGATCGTATAGAGATTCTATGTTAGACACTTGGAAAAACCATACTGTGTTCCACGGCAACTGTGCCATTTTACATTGCCACCAGCAATTCACAAGGGCTCCAAATTCTCCACATCCTCACCAACACTTGTTATTTGCTGTCTTTTTGATAACACCCATCCTGGTGGATGTGAAATGACAGAGCTTGTATTTAAAAGCCAAGGATATAGTGCAGCAAGAAACAAAGAGAGAGAGCATGTGCAGGCCGGCCCTGGAGTCCAGAAACATTCCTTGCACAAGTCCCCCAGCCTTCTTATTTATACAGGAGCTGAACCATCAAGATCTATGTGAAGAATCTTGGCTTTTTCAGGAGAGCTCAAAGCAGATGTTGCTACATTGTGGACAGGCATTCAAGCCAGACTGACTTCACAACCGGTTAGGCCAGTCACAAACCATCAGTATAGAAAGAGACACTGCAATGTTTCTGGGTTGTTTCAGACATTAAACAGCACACCATAAATCCCACTGTCCTTATCTTGGCCATGGATCAAAGACCAGACCTCCAGGAGTCCCCAGGGATAGATAGAGCTCATCCTGTCCAGCTGTAAATCAACTCTCTCTTCCACAGCGGGTCACTCAGCCCTTTGAAAATCAATAAGGTTGATCAAGCACAGAGTCCATAAAAATTACTTTCTCTCCTCCATCAACCCCAAAATATGTTTTGAAGGACATACAGTGAGCATCAACTATAGTTTCAAAACCACTATTCCGAGCTGCATTTATTATATCACCAAATAATTCATGTTGCATTGAAAGTCAAATGCTAGTAGCAAATGATTGCCGATTAAGGTTCCTACATGCCTAATAACTATGTGAGTGCACCTACATTTTATATTTCCATAAAAGCACATATTAAATCAATATAACGAGCTAGTAATTGCCTGCATTTTATTGATAGGATAAAATTGGCTTATACCCCATTGAGAGTTGAACTAAGAATTGATTGCGTCCTTGAAGCTTAGGTTAATACATTCCCCAAACCAGTACTATGAAGGAACCAGTTAATATGCCTTTACCTCTAAAATGGCATGTGTTCCCAAATTTCAACTGTGTTGAAAGCTTCCATCTGTTTGTTTTGTGCTTCTGATCTGGAGTATTAGTTGCCTGGGGCTGCGGTAATAAATGACCACAAACAGGGTGGCATGAACAACAGAAGTTTATCCTCTCCCAGTCCTGGAGACAAGAAGTCTGAGATCAGGTGTCAGTAGAACTGCGCTCCCTCCAGAGGCTCCAAGGGAGGGTCCTTCCTGCCTCTTCCAGCTTCTGGGGGCTCCAGGCGTCCCTTGGCTTGTGGACACATCACTCCCATCTCTGCCTCCGTCTTCACATGGCTTCTTCTGTGTATGTCTCTGTGTTCAAATCTTCCTCTCTTTTCTCTTATAAAAACACCAGTCATTGGATTCAAGACCCGCCCCAAATCCTGGACGGACATGTCCCAAGATCCTTAACTAATGACACCTACAAAGATTTTACTTCCAAATAAGGTTGCATGCTGAGAATTCAGACTGGGCACAAAGTTTGGAAGGAAACCTATTCAACCCACATCATTGGGATTGCAAAATGGACTAAAACTGACCTCACTGTACTACCCATTTCATACATGATAAACGTACTACCATTTCATACATGCTCCCCATTGAACACCAGTGTTTTAGGGAAAGGAGCAACCAGCCCTCAGTACTCAGAAATATTCTGCTAAACCCATCCAGTTAAGGGATCTCTTACTGCAAACAGAGAGGGAAGTGCGTGGATAGTGTATTCTGGACCACTGAATTTTACTTGGGATTGACAGCCGCGCCCTGTCATCCAAAGCAGCACCCTCCTTCTCCTTCTCAGTAATGAGTATCTGTAAATGGCAATTCAATTCCATAGCCAGACAAAAAACTTTTCAAATAGGGAAATCACAACTGCAAGTTCAGCAATCTGTACGGTTGCCAGATAAAATACAGAATTCCCAGTGAATCTGAATTTCAGATAAACAACAAATAATTTTTTTAAATAGACATATGCCCCAAAATATTGCATCCAATATACCTATACTAAAGAATTGTCTGCTGTTTGTCTGAAATGCAAATTTACTGGGAATTTTGTTTGCTGAAAGTGGCATTTCTAAGTGGGTAGCGTGTTCCTTTTACCATACAGTTCTGAAAACTTGCGTCTTTGGGACTTCCACTATCTCCATCTGCTCCAGGAAAGGGAAGTCAAGGCACTCTCACTGTATCTAAGAAGAGGTGAACGCACCTGACTTTTGATTCTTCTGGATACCGCTACTGCATCCATCCCTCATTGTCAGAATCCGCAAAAAGGTGCCTGGAGAAATCTCCAGAGAACTAAGATTTCCTGAGATTCTGCACGTGCCATGCAAATGGTGGGCATTACCGTGTGGGTTATTTCATTTCATCCTCACAATAACCCTCCAAGGATAAGAAGCAAAAACTGCCTTGCTCACATGCACACTGCTGTCCATACAACGAAGTATACCTGTGGCGCCAAATTCTGCCACACTCTCCCCAGAGAAAAGTAAGATCAAAGAAGGGAGGGCGTCTCTGCCTGGAAAGGAAAACCTGCACCTTTTTCTTTTCCAATTGGTCTTAAATTTTAAATACATTTTTTAAAAGGAAATATTATTGGGGCTGGCCCCGTGGCTGAGTGGTTAAGTTCGCGCGCTCCGCTGCAGGCGGCCCAGTGTTTCGTCGGTTCGAATCCTGGGCGCGGACATGGCACTGCTCGTCAGACCATGCTGAGGCAGCGTCCCACATGCCACAACTAGAGGAACCCACAACGAAGAATACACAACTATGTACCGGGGGGGCTTTGGGGAGAAAAAGGAAAAAATAAAATCTAAAAAAAAAAAAAAAAAAAAAGGAAATATTATTTTTTTAAAAACTTATACTTAAAAAAAAATCATTCCCCCATCCCAAACCTTCCCCCTGCCAGTCTCTAATCACTTTCACCCCTTTAAATGTTTGTTTTCGTATTTACAATCCATTCCTAGATAATATCCTAATATTACAATTTCAAGATTTACCATTTTTCCACCTTATGGTTATTGAAGAATTGGTCTCTTGGCTGCCTCTCCAACAATACATGAGTGTGCTTTCTCTCCCAGAAAGCTATTTATAGGTTTAGATCACAATTTTTGGTTTAAGGAATCATCACTGTTTCCTCGGTCACATAAATGCTATTTACAGATGACCCAGCGGCTACGATGATTATGTCTTCTTTCTTTTCTTTTTCCTGGAGTTATTAATTGCCTTCTTTTAAGATATAATTTACTTAGTGTCTAAAATTCTTTAATTCTAAATGTTCCAAAAGGTCTGGCATGTGCCTTTCAATTAATCAGTTCCTCTAACTCCTAAACCCTCTGTTTACTTGTCCCCCTCTTTCTTCCTGGACCCATCCCTCTAGCATCTCTCCACCCCCACCTCCTATATGGCCTGATTGCCTGCTGAGCGTGGCGCACAGCTGTCACCCTGACCACTCCCTTTGTCTTTCTCCTATGTTGAATTTCCCAATTTCTTGCTTCTACATCTCCAACAAAAGGTTTGCTTCTCTTTTGTTGATACACTCCATCCTTCTCCTGAAGAACATCTTGCAGTAGCTTTTAAGAAAGTGTATACGCATTGTGTTCCCGTTTCCTAGAGTAAAACCACGGTTGTAATTATACGGTTCTAGCCACCTTATTGTTATATAGATAGAGAAATCATCGCTCTAATAACTTAAATGGCCTGTAATCAACAAATGGAGCTGGAACTGGAACCCTAATCTGCTACTGATTCTATAGTCTTCACTGCTGGAAGGGCCCTCAAAATTGCTTGACGAGCACAGGAGAGCAGCTGTGAAGTGGGCGTCTGATGCTGTTAATGCCTCTCCAATTCTTCTCCTGTCAATGTACGGCTCTCTCCCAATGGTTCCCGTATCTTTCTGTAGTCTGCATATTTCTGTCCCTGCGTTAAAACGCACTGTCCTATATTCAGATCCCTCTCACGGGGCACTCGCTTCTAAGAAAACCGATGTCTTGCATTTTTAAGTAGCCTTCCCTGAAACAATGCCTCAACCCAAAATAGCAGCTCTAATTTAGGGAGTTCTGGAATCTGCCAGATGCCGGTGGGGAGAGATCACTATTGATAAGAGTGGCTCTCCATTAACCACCTTCTCAACCTACAAGTAGCCGACGCTCTTCAACTGGTCCTTTCTTTATTAGCGGTGTCAGACCGGGAACGTCAGCTTTGCAGCAGATTCCTCTCTTTGGCATTTCAATAAATTGATGGTAAGATGGGTTGGTGATGTCATTGTTCCTAACAGCCCTCAACACTGTGAGAAATACAAAAATTAAATAGTGTTGACAACGTTACTCTCCAAGTTTCCATTAACTACTGCTTAATTCGAACCTGCAGCAAAACCCCTACTGAGATGAACCCGGGCCTCGTGAAGATGGGAGAGTCTCTATAATCAGCAGCCTCTGCACACAGAATATCAAATCAGTGATTACAAAATAACAGAGCTTTCAGATTTAAGGGGAACACTCTGGGTAAGCATCCAGACCTTAGAAGGTCCTTAATAATTCATTGCGAGAGCAGTTGAGGAAATGGGGCCATTTGCATCGCCAGCGAGCCTTTATAATTCGGGCTTCTAAGCAGGCACATGTTCGACATCTCTCCCTGCATGCATAGGGCCTGGTTCTCCTGTCATTCACAGCCCTCAAATTCCCCTTTGAGTGTAATTTAAATAACAGAGCTGTATACTTCTTTTCTGTCATGGAAATTATCATTGTCATCTTGATGATCCTACCCATCTTATGGTATCTCAAAAGAAACAGAGGGTGCAGTGTTGGGGGTAAGGGAGTGATAGTTTTAAAAGAATAAAAGGCATCTCACTTATGCAGCTCCATGTTCCAGGATGAGAAGGTATAACGGCATTCAGCATTAATATATTCACTTAATCAGATCATGGATTTTCAGGAGCTCTTTTAATACTGAGTGGAATTCTCTCAGGAGGATTTTAATTAGCACCCTCCCATTTCCATTCTCACCTTCTTGTTCCACTACCTTTCCAGGACATATTTGGTGCCAGGTATAAATCAATACAGATACAGATATAAATGTAGACATAGATATAGTTACAGATATGGAAATAGATATCGATGCAGATATAGACACAGATTGGATGTAGCTGTAAATGTAAAGATGATGTAGATATCCAAGTATTATCGCATCTGAAGACTTCTCTGACCATCCCAACACTTCCTCCTCTCTCAATCTTTGATGAACTATATTCCAGATATACCTGAGCACTTTTAGTCATCTGTGAAAAATTCAACATACCCTAAAAGACTCAAGCTAAGGAAAATGTCCCGTCTCTCATGCATGGCTGGTGAGTGCCAGCAATTCCACTGCTAGAGAGACACCCAACAGTAACAGGCGTCTTTTCCACATAAAGACATGCACAAAAGTATTTGCCGAATCACTAATCATTATAGCCAAGAACTAAAGATAACCAAATGCTCATCAACAGAGAGGGGGTAAATACAGTAATCTATTTTCACACTCAGAAGTATTTCAAGGCAGTGAAAAGACAAGAACTACTGGATGAACCTAGAATTACTGGGAAAAGGACATGGATAAATCTCATGGAGTTACATTGAACCAGGTACCAACACTACATTCTGTATGGCTCCTTTCATATGAAGTTGAAGGGCCAGCAAAACTAGTCCATGCTGTAGGGGCTGGAATAGTCATTAGTTCAGCAATTGTGGGATTGCATGGCAGTGGACACTGGACAGATTTCTGGGTTGATGAAAACGTGCTCTATCTGAATCTGGGTGATATTTACAGAAGGGCGTATATGGAAAACTCCAACTAGATGTACACTCAGGATTCCTGCGTTATATTGTATATGTGGCACCTCAATCAAAAAGTTTTTAAAAAGAAAATACTGTTTCAAATTCCTAAAAAGGAGAGGTGAACATGAAGAAGGTAGATTCAATAAACTACAGATTGTTGGATTTTATGCTGGGTCCCAGCAGAATTCTTGAATTACGTTGTAACGAGTTTCTGAGGACTTTGGACTGTTTCTGTATTCACTTGGAGGAAGTCACACCCAGCTATTCTGCTTCGTGATACGTTTAGTAGACTAATTGCTTGAGTCCATGTCATAAAATGATGGTTAATGTTGTATGTCAACTTGCCTGGGCCACGAGGTGCCGAGATCATTAGTCAAACATTTTATTCTCGGTATCTCTAGGAGAATGTTCTCGGATGAGATGAACATTTAAATTGGTGAACTGAGTAGACCATATTTCCCTCCCTAATGTGGGTCGGCCTCATCCAGTCCATTGAAGAACTGAGGGTCAGCAAAAAGGCCGACCCTCCCCCGAGGAAAAAGGAATTCTTCTTGCCTTCAGACTCAAACTGAAACATCAGCTCTTCCTGGGGCTTGAGCCTGAGGGCCTTCAGACTACAACTTACACCATTGGCTCACCTAGTTCTCCAGTTTGCCTGGTCATCCTGCAGATCTAGGCAGTGACCAGTCTTCATAATTGTGTGAGCAAATTCCTTATAATTAATATCTTTTTATCTTTCTATCTATCATCTGTCTATCATCATCTATCATCATCATCATCTGTCTATTTATCATCATCATCATCTATCTATCATCATCATCATCTATCTATCATCTATCTCATCTATCTATCTCTCTCTCTATACATAAATACATCCTATTGGTTTGGTTTCTCTGGAGAACCCTGATGAACACACATGCACAAATGAAAATGAATTTTAGCCACAACCAAATCTCTCCTAACATCTTAAGGACAGGGTGAAGCAATATACCCTGAGGAATCCGATTGGATGTGCCACTCCAAGGCGTTATTAATCACCAAACATGAAGAGTCTTGTTCAATGTGTCAATGGGAGACATTTTCTAATGAGAGGTTTCAGATTTCTACTCTTATTTATACTTACTCAAACTTTTATCTCCACTTGTAAGAACATGTAAAGGTAACTTACCAGGTTTCCTTTTTTTTTCCCCACAAAGATGCTGTAGTTCATATCAAAATCAAAATTAAAAGAATATGGATATGATTTTTTAAGTTAAAATCTTTCACATGTTCCAAAATTCATAGACAAAGAAAGATGGAGAGGGCTAGCACATAAAAAATATTTGCATGAAGAAAATCTAGAGGTTTTTGTATATTCAGTATTAGCCACTTATGAGTCAGCTGCCACAAGATGGGATGAAACCCTGGGCTACGTTAAAAGAAGATAGTAATCAGGAAGAAAGAGTCCCATTGTATTTTGGACACTGTGTTCCCTTTAGGCTTCATGTTTTAGGAGAAAACCTGATGAACTAGAGAGCTCCAGAGAAGAACATTCAAGATTTCAAAGATCTGATAACCATGGGAGTTGATGGTCACCAAATTGATGCTTACAGATCAAATAGAGTCCCTTTTCCAAAACTGCACGAGTTGAAACTCTATGCCAACGCTCATGCTGGAACTAGTAATGAGATATATAATGATGCTCATGGAAAGATCCAGAAAGTCTAACATGGACCCAAGGAGGATAGTACAGGAAACAAGTTGTGGCAAAACTGAAGGAAAGACAGTCTTAATCATTAGAACCATTCAAAGCAAATCAGGAGACTTTGCTGGAAGTTTTCAAACCAAAGCAGAAGATCCACTTGGAAGAAATATTATAAAAATTGACCCAAGTACCACTAGTATCCCAAATCTAAGAATCTGTGATTGGAAGGTGTGAGATTTAAGTTCTTTCTCCTCCTAGATCCAATGCTTCCCAAGAGTGAACCGCAACCTCCTTGCAAACTCCTCTAATAGACAATCGTGTGTGCTGGCCCCACTCTCAGGTTTCAAACGCTTAATTTCTGCTGTGTCATTTGATCTTCCCCCAAACCGCGCACACTTTCTTGCAACCATCTCCACACCTTCCTCTCAGTTTCACCTTTTGCCGTCTTGTGGGGGACCACTCACAGCTTACCTCCCAAATTAAGCTGACTTCGTATTTCTTTAAGGATAAACTACTTCATTTACATTTTGGAATTTCTAATTAAAGGCATACAGTGTCTTGTCACGAGCTTATAAATGTTGAGTATTACCAAGTTTGGCTTCTCATTGCTCCACCTGGAAAGCAATCAGTCCCTCCCTTCTATCTGCTCAGATCCAACTGCACCCCACAGAGGACTCAGCTCCACAGGGAAGCATTGCCAGACAGCTCACCTTAAACAATTTAGTTGAAAGCCTATCAGTGTAAAATAAATTATTTGAGAAAGTGGTGTTTTTCTTGCTCGTTTTGCTATTTTACCTACGAGTATACGGTCTTATGTTCCGTATTCTTCATGAGTTTAAAGGAGTAAAGCGGTTTGAGAGAAGATTCCCCACTTCTTCCTTCTTCCTTCATCCTGTGCCTCCTCCTCTTCCTCCTCTTCCTTTTCTTCTCCTCCTCCATCTCCTTCTCCTCCTCCATCTCTGTCTTCACCTTCATCTTCTTTGTGTCCTCCTCTCTTTTTAAATCTCACATTTATATTTAGCCAATCATTTATTATTATTCATAACAGCAAAATGTCCAAAACAACCTAAGTGCACTACACTAAGGATGGCTCGCTATATGATGGTTCCTTAAAGACAACATTTAAAGAACAAAGCTACACAAACTCAACAGTGCTTGGGAACCTACACTTTAAAACAAACTATAATTTTTAAACAATCATGCAATATTGTCAAACAACTTAAGCAGGAATAAATTTTCAAAATGATCTGAACATTCTCCAAAATAGGAAAATGAAAAACTACGACAATCTTTAAAGAAACTTAAAAGAACGAAAACATTTCTAGTCATAATCTCCATGAGATTAAAATAAGCGAATGGGATGCCCACTTCCACTAAAGCATTATTTTAACCAAATTACCATCTTAGTCAAGTTCTCATAAAATTGCTTTTTGTAAACTCATTTGTAAAGAAGGATTCTAGATTATGGTGATCTTTTATTTCTCTAATCGCTTGTGTCTTTACCATTTATTTGAAATTTAATAACATACCTTCTTGAATCATTATTTAACTTTTCACATTTTTGGCAAAGTGCTTGAGATCTCAGAGATGGGGGCCAGTCTCCACGTGTTCAGAAGCAAGCTCTGCCCCTTAGCTAGCTGAATAAGGCAAGTTATTTACTCTATGCCAAATCTCCTCATCTATAAAGTAGTCATAATAGTATTCAGCATTGCATTGTTGCAAGGATTAAATGAGTTACTATGTATGAAAGCTCTCTACCTTCCTACGTGTATGCCCTCTACCCCACTAGACTTCTGGTTCCTAAATCCCCCTGTAAGAGTTGGAGCAATCCCGTAAACATGGAGTATTACTTGGCTAACTAATTCTTGATTGGTTAATACTTGGAGTGTTAACTAATAGTGTCACTGAGCTTCATTCACCTGAGCTCCTATCCTGTCACCAAACATAAATGGGTTGACTAGATGTGGCAATCTGCTCATGAGATTCTCACAAGCCTAATCAGAGAGAGAATCCAAAACTTCTGAGGCAGCATGAAGAGACATCCTGGCCCCACACTTGGATCCATCCACTGTGCTTCCAAGATAAGCAGCGGTGTTCCTTCAAAACAAAACATAATGTCAGCACTGCCCTTCATTGTGGGGGACACAGGAGGAGCTGGGTGAAGTGTTCTGGGCCAGAGTGGGAATATAAGAATTTACTTTCCTAACTACATGCTGCTCTAAAGCCCCACGTACATGGGTCATTCTTTGGTGATGACATTGACAGGAAGCTTGTATAACACGTCACACTATCCTACAATATTTGGGGAGAGAAAGCCCTGAAATTGACTTACTCCATTAAACCCTAAGTATGTTGACCACCATAACAGCTTTCATTGCATGTAGTCTGTGAGTTAATGACTTCGAGTTCTCTGAAGAACAGGGAAGATGGTGTGAATAATGCACAGCAACACCCAATTGATTCTGCAAAACTAACTCTGAATAAAATTCCATTTCCTCAAGTGGGCAGACCCTTCTCTCATTAAAAAAAGAAAAATTGGATTCTTCTACTTGGGAACCAGTTGCTTGTAGGTTAATGATGCCTCCCTGGTTATAACGTGTTTACCAAGCAAGGGGGTCTGCGGCGTGGGGAAGCCAGTGAGTGTTGTCACATGCAATCCCCAGGCTGCTGAGAGAGCAGCTGATTAAGAGTTTTATTGGTTTTCCTGCAGTCTTATGACTTATTTCTTAATGAAAACCCTTACTGTTTTCTCAGAAAAAACGGAGAATGACTCCAGTGTTTGAGATGGAATTAGGAAGCGTTTTTATGAGTATAAAGAAAACTCAAAGAATCATAAGCACAAAAGCAGCGAACCAAGCAGTGTTCTTCCCTCACACAGCAGCCAGATGGTGCCTTAGGCAAGTGCAAAGGATGCTGTCAGCACACACAGGTCCCACAGCTACAGCAGCTACACCTGAGATTGGGATCTTTGCACCGAGCAGAAAAGCATCTTGTAGCATCAGGAGCAGCAGCAATATCATCAGCATCATCATTGTCGTCACCACCATCATCATTATCATCAGCAGCAGCAGCATCGTCATCATCATCACCACCATTAGCATCAGCAGCAACAGCAACAGCAACATCAGCAGCAGCAGGATCATAATTAATGTCCTGCAGATTTTTGCAGCTTATTTACAAACTAGCATATAATGAGTCTAAAATAAATCAGTTCAAGTTAAGAATCTCAAAGAGTATTTCAAGGCAGATGATAGTTTGATGAGAGTCTTCCTTTTTCCCAAAATAAGGTCCTTTCATGTGTCATGGGAAATAATACTTTGGGGTTTTGGGTTTTTTTTCTTTTTGTTTTTGGGGTTTTTTTTGGTGCTTGAGTGCCTTTCTGGTGTATGGGATGGACCTCCTTGAAGGGGCTTTTGTTTTCAGATCCGTAGTCTTCAGTAAACCAGCTCACTCAGAGAAACCTAAAGCTTCACTCTGTTCCCATGAATAATATTGGAAGAGCCTATCTTCACCTCAAACCACATTCGCAGGGCTTGACTTAAGGATGCTAGAACCATTCTGGAACCATTTTCAATAAAGGAGACAATATATTTTTGCTTCTAAGGGACTTTGGCTCCTTCTCTTACTTTGGGTGATTCTACAGCACTTCACGTGTCACTCATCTTACTTGATAGGATCTTCGCAAAGACAAACATGCCAGTAACCATGACTCATAGAATTAGAACCGAGATCCAAGACTCTCAACTAGAACAAGGTGACGATATCTATTCCTACTTGGGATGCTATTCCAAATAATCACCACCAGGTACAGGTACTGCCCTAAGAGATGGACGCTGGTCTTACCAGGTTGGACAATGTCCTAGGTTGGGCATTGCCATTATGGACCATGAGGACACTGGGGATCACAGGGCAGGGTTGTGGCATGCAGAGCGGAGCTTGGGGCAGAGGCTCTTTACCTGATGCTGCAGGGGAATTTCAATGTTTTAAACTCTGGAGTGGCTCTCCTAACGCCTACCAAGTGGATCATCAGCCTTGCTTCCAGTTAAAGTCACCTCGCCCAAAACACAAATGGAAACACTGAAAGATTCAAATTAACAATTGGATCTGAATTCCTGAGCAAAGAAATGGACGTAGTTCCACTGATATTCTGAGAGCATCCTTCTGCGTTAGAGAACATGAAAAAAGAGGAATACATATCTCTTGACAACCATGGGCTTGATCATTCCACAGAATGCCTCAGTACTTCTCCCCTAAGACTGTAAAGTGAACGCCCAGGACAGTCACAGGATGGGTGAGAACTTCCAGAAGCTTCTCCCTTCCAACCCACCTCTTCACTCTGCCACATTTCCCCCAGGGAAAGCAGATTTTGTCATGAAAAAAAATCATCTAGGAAACCCCCAATAACATAAGCTTAGATATCAGTACATGTATATCCTGCAGCACTTATGGCTCAGAACGAGCTCGAATAAAATACACAGCTTTGCAGGAAAGCAAGGACTCTGTGCCTGCAACTATTCACTAAAACCACTTTCCCCTCTTCCACCAGGATACGCAGGGCCACCATGTTCTTCCTTCTGGTTCACAGGATCTTGCTTCATCCACGGTCTAAAATTGAATTCCAGGACCCATCAGATCCGCCTCATTCCCAGATGCCAGGTTTAAAACTTTAACTCATTTGAACACGTTGGCAGTATGAGAATTAGATATCCAAGGACACACACACACACATACACCCATCCAGGATCGAAGAAAACCCAGCCCTTTGTTGGCAACGCTTAGTGTATGGGTGCAAAATACACAAATGAACACAGAAGGACAAATTCTGTATGATTTCACTCCTACGAGGTGCCTAGAGTAGTTAGATTCATAGAGACAGAACGTGGAATAGTAGGTGTCAGGAGCTGGGGGAGGAAGGTGGGGACTTAGTGTTTGATGGGGACAGAGTTTCAGTTGATGAAGATCAAAAAAGTTCTGGAGATGGATGGTGGTGATGGTTGCACAACAGTGTGAATGTACTTAATGCCACCGAACTGGACACTTAAAAATGGTTAACATGGTAAATTTTACGTTATATACACCTTACTATACCACACACACACACACACACACACACACACACAGATTTGGCTCTGGTTTCCAGGCGTCATTGGAGAGGCGTCCTGCCTTTGCTCCTCATCGTCCTGCCCCGATCTCCCATCGCAGGCTGCACGGCGCTCGCCACTCCCAAGAATATTTTCTGTTATATGTCTTCTTCTCCCAAACTGCTCAAGTTAATATTTTGTCTCAAGCATCCCTTCTTGTTAACCATGGAGCAAGGTTCTCAAGCAAGAACATAGAAGTCATTTTCTTTGGTGACTGGAAGAAATGCTTTCTTCTGAAACTGGGTTGAAAGCCTTCTGATGACAATGACAAGCCTGAGCTCAGAGGAGCTGGTAATTGGCAGCCTCCACCAGGTGAAACCCCAGGGCTCTGAAGGCTGACAGTGCATCCTCATGAGTCTGATAATTAACTCTCTGAGGAGCGCATCTCTCCTGGGGAAAGGGACACTCTCTCACTGCCAGGAGGAAGAAACAGGTATGATTTTCCGTCATCATCCCCTGGGGATCAGAGGCAAGCCTCACAATTAGACAACCTGGGACATAAACACAATGCTTCTATATCAGAAACCTACTGGAGGGCAGGGGGATTTAAAACATGGCACCCCAATACTTCAAAAGTGATCAGAAACCTACGTCCATGTGGCGAGTTTTCAAACATGGAGCCTTATACTTCAAGGGTTATCAGGAATCCATCTCCATGTGGGGAGATTAAAAAGATGGCACCCTAATACTTTAAGGGTGATCCAAAACTTATCTCCATGCGGGGAGTTATGAAAGACGATAAACCGATACTTCAATGGTTGAATGATTACAAGCTTTAAGAATGCACCCTTCTTGGTGTAAAAAAATATTAATTCTCTTTTTCTATGTTGTGCAGAAAGAGGTAATCAGAATTACGTCGGAAACAAGCTAAGAGGAGCTGACTCAGGTTTAACACGAAAAAGGCTCTTTTCTTTCAAAAGCAGAAATGCTCTTTTGAGAAGGACATTACTTCAGCTGTCCAACATCAAAGCAACGTGGTTGTGATGAAAATATGTAGTCAACCACTTGAGTTGATGAAGCGGCATTTGGCTACCCCAAAGAATATGAAATTTGGGGGTAATCAACTGTTTTGGCATCCTTTTTCTAAAGGAGGAAGGAAGGAAATAGCCCATAGGTTCTACATCGGTCCTGCCTCTCACCTCTCCCTTTACTAGATGTCACACAGCTTTGCTACTCACAGTGGTCCAAGTGCCTACAATGTCAGCATGGCCCAGGAGCTGGTTAGGAAAGAAGACATCCTGGCCCCACTCAGACCTCCAAACTCCGAATCTTCATTTGGACCCAATTACTCGGTGATTCCATTGCAAGTTAAAGGTTGAGAAGTACTCAATCATTACAGAGCATTTTCTAAATCTGTGACATGGCGCCTTGGGCTAGACTAGCGGTTTTCAACCGTTGGCAATTCTTCCCTAGTGAAGACACCTAGAGATGTCACGAGACATTTTCGGTTGTCACAACTTGGGGAGGGGGCTGCTACTGGCATCTGGTGGGGGGAGACCAGAGATGCTGCTCAACATCCCACAATGCCTAAGCTGGTCCCTATGACAGCACCCTCCCCAGGCAATTTTAAAAGTATCACAGTGTGTGTGAGATTCCTCGGGCTGCCGAAACAAATTGCCACAAACCATGTGGCTTCAAACAACTGGAATTTACTCTCTCAGTCCTGGAGACCAGAAGTCTGAGACCAAGCAGGGCTGCACCTCTTCCGGAAACTCTAAGGGAGGGTCCCTCCTGCCTCTTCCAGCTTCTGAGGGCCCCAGGCGTCCCTGGGCTGGTGGCTGCCTCCCTCCCTTCTCTGCCTCCATCCTCATGTGGCTGCTCCTCTGTGTCTGTGTATTCTCCTCTTCCTATAGGAACACCAGTCATCTTGGATTAAAGGCCCAATGTGCTCCGGTACAACCTCATCTTTACTTATATCTTCATTAAAACCACAAAGACTATTTCCAAATAAAGTCACATGCAGATGTCCTAGGGGTTAGAGTTTCAACACATCTTTTACGGGATACGTTCAACCACCCTGTAAAAGAATGTGAACCCATACCACAGCTCTCCCGGGCACATGGGCATGGATTTATCCCCTACACTACACAAGCTTTCCCTTCCTGCACCTAAGTATTATAAATAATAGCCACAGTTATTATTTCTGAAGCACTCACTATGCATCAGACGCTTTAACTTCTTTGCAAATCTAAGGCCACGTAATCGTCACCAAAATCCTGTGAAGAAAGAACTAATCTCTCTATTTTATAAATGTGGATAGTGAGGCATGGGGAGCTTAAGATAAGAAGTCCAATATTTCATAGCTAAACCTTAATGGGTTTCCACTCCCAGGTAGATACTCAAGAGAAATGAGAACACTCACCCACACAAGAACATGCACTCACTTAATTATAGCAGCATTATTCACAATAACCTAAAGACAGAAACAACCCAGAATGATGCATCGACTAATGAGCAGTTAAACACAGTGTAGTATATCCCTATAAGGGAATATTACTCATCCCTAAAAACGAATGAAGTGGTACTTCATACTAAAATATGGAAGAGGGGCCAGCTCTGTGGCCGAGTGGTTAAGTTTGCGTGCTCTGCTGCGGTGGCCCGGGGTTTGGATCCTGGGTGCGGACATGGCACCACTCGTCAGGCCACATTGAGGCGGCATCCCACATCCCACAACTAGAAGGACTTGCACCTAAGATATACAGCTGTGTACAGGGGGGTTTGGGGAGATAAAGCAGAAAAAAAAAAAGAAAGATTGGCAACAGTTGTTAGCCCTGGCCAATCTTTAAAAAAAATAAATAAAAAATAAAAAAAATAAATAAAATATGGAAGAACCTTGAGAACTTTATACCCAGTGAAACATAGCATGTGATTCCATTTATAGCAAAGTCCAAAAGAAGAAAATCTATAGTGACAGAAAATAGATTGACGGTTTTTTAAGGATGGAGGGGTGGGGGGGTGGGGGGGGTGACACTTAAAATGTACAGGGTTTCTTACCAAGATGATAAAAATGCTCTAAAATTGATGGTGGTGATGGTTGCACAGCTCCACGACTTTACTAAAAACCATTAAATTGAATACTTTAGAGGGATGACTTTATGGTATGTAAACTATATCTCAGTGAAGCTGTTAATTTTTTTAAACACCCAGACAGAATTAGCCCTCTAAAAAAACAGCAACATTTCAAATGAAAAATAGCAAGCAATTTTACCTAATGTGGCAAAATAAATTGTTTAAAACAAACCCAAGATTTTTAAGAAAAGTTAAAAGTAGTGGGTTGGTGATTCAAAGCCAGACTCCCCCCTGCCTACCTTCACATTTTTAAAGACAATAATAATCATAACCCTCTTTTATAAAGCTACTTCTATAATCCATTGCACATCTAAAACTATATCATCTCCATGCTATGGCTTAGATTTCTCTCTCCTCATTGCCTATCTGGATCACCTTTTCTTCTTTCAACTTTATACCCATTGGCATGCTTCACACAGACTTAACACATCTGACCAAACTGGCAAGCTGCTGTTCATTTAAATCTCAATTTTCAGAGCTGGAAGGAATCAGAGGGAATCTAGTCCAGGTATCTTGAGTTATGAGTTTAAAAATATCTCACGTACAAACAACGGAAATGACCATCAACAGATGAATGGATAAACAGAACGTGGTCCATCCATATGCTGGAATATTACTCAGCCATGAAAAGGAACCAAGCTTTGACACACACTACAACGTGGATGAACCTCAAAAACATGTTGCAAAGTGAAAGAAGCCAGACACGAAAGATCACATATTGCATGATTCTATTTATATGAATTGCCAAGAATTAGCAGATCCATAGACAGAAAAGAGATTAGTGATTGTCAAGGGCTGGGGGAGGGGGAATGGGGAGTGACTGCTTAATGGGTATGGGGTCTCCTTTTGCAGGGATGAAAAAGTTCTGGGACTAGATAGAGATGGTGGTTGCACTACATTGTGAATATACTAAAGGTCACCAGGCATATCCTTTAAAATGGTGATTTTCATGTTATATAAATTTCACCTCAATAAAAAAAAAGTAACCCCCATCCAAAATTTCAAAGTCTTAAATGGCATCACCCCAGTCACCTCTAAAGTTAAGATCAGACAGAATCCTGGTCCCCTCCACCTGCTACCCTCTCCAGCTCCAGGACTCAACAGCCAAGCAGATTCCAGTCTTTCTTTACATTTGTGCCAGGATTGATCTCAACAGACTTATCTGTGCTCTCTTTGGGGGAAATTGCTGCAAACAAATGTGTCTGTTTGAGACTGTTGAAAATTTGAAGGATGTCTAAGTCACACTCTCTTTACAACCTTCCCTAGGTTACCTAAAAGACAATATAGAAACCTACTGGGATGTGATATGGAATTAGCAGAAAATCCATAGATTAAGATCCACACTGATATATAAGATCATGACACTGGTCTACCCCCCGGGAAAGGGGCTGGCAGGTGGCACACAGTTACCTCGATTGTCTGGAGTAGCAGACAATCAATGGTGTGAAGAGATAAGGCAGAGACACTTGCAAGCACCTCAGGTGTCTAGAGCTGCCCACGCTGAGCAAGCAGGGGTGAAGCAGAGCTCTTGAACCTGTCCCAGTGCATCCCTGAGGTTTTCATATATTTATTTTGCAAACAAGCTGCAACTCATTAGACAAGTCCCAGAGTCTACAGACGATGGAGAGGATGGTGGTGAAGTTCCTACTTCCTCCTTCACCGAGACCATGAGTCCAATGGAAGAGAACACACTGCCAGGGGCTGTGGTGGGTGTTAGGGACTGGGTCGTGTGTCCCCAAAATTCATACATGGAAGCCCTAATCCCAAGAGGACTGGATTTGGAGATGGGGTCTCTAGAGTGGTAATTCAGGTAAAACAAGGTCATGAGGGTGGGTCCTGATCCAATATGACTTGTGTAAGAAAAGGAGATGAGGACACAGACACGCACAGAGGGACAACCACGTGAGGACACGGGTAGAAGACAGGTCTACACACCAAGGAGAGAGGCCTCAGGAGGAACAAGCCCTGCCCGCACCTGCGTCTCAGACTTCCAGCCTCCAGGACTGGAGTAAATAAATGTCTGTTGTTTAAGCAGCCCCATCTGTGGTCCTTTGTGATGGCGGCCCACGCAGACTCATGCAGTTGTGGTTGGCCCCCCACACAAGGACTCCTGCACTTGGGGCTCTCTGCCTCAATAGAGCAATGTCGGGATTGAGTTTTTCTCTCCTCATTTTATAACGACAACAAAAAGCATTAGCTGGAAGCTACCTGATTTGTATAATGGCTTGAACCCTAGAGACTGCACCCAAATTTCACCCCAAAGATTGCACAGATAAACCTTTAGAGAACTGACAAATAAAAATGGCAAGCAATAGGATATATTGGAGTATACGAGGAAGCCATTTGGTATAAACCTAATTCGGCCTGACTTTCTTTTTTTCAAAAGGGCCAGACAGTGGCTATTGAGAACGCATTGTATATCTGCTTAGACATTTCCTGTGGCCAGAACAAAAGCCCTTGAGATAAAGGTGCAACTTCCCCCCACATTGGCATTTCCTTAGGGATAAGCATCTTTCCTTAGGCTAGGAACTGATTGCTGCACTCACCTTTGACCACCCAGCTCACCTGTGACCACTCAGCTGGAGACAACAGACTGCCACCCCGCTGCGTTCACTGAGACAGAAGGCCTACCTGCTGTTTCCATCAATTGCTGTGCCGACAGAGCCGTCTCGCGACTATTGTAAAAGGGACATTTCAATCCTATGTGGAACATCCTCTCTGGGGGTATATAACCACTCTGTGCACCCCACTTCTTTGGTGCCCTTTCTTCCTTTGGGAAGAAAGGCCCCGGGTTATAATCCTCAGATTTAAGCTCAGAATAAACTCACCCAAATTTTCATTTATAGATTGGTTATGGATTATTTTCATCGACAGAACAAGCTGTGCCCAAAAGTACAGAAAAACTGAACTACAGACCGTCTGGAGAACAGCTAACTTATTTATAATATATTCTGTGCAACTACATAAAAATAATGCACAGGAAGGTACCAGCATTAATTCGATGGCTCACCACTTCTCCCAGCTATGGCTTAAAAAGTATGTCCATTTCCGGTTCCTCAAAAAATTAAAAATAGGATGCCAGCCCGTGGCATAGTGGTTAACTCTGTCACACTCTGCTTCAGTGGCCTGGGTTTGCATCCTACACGCAGAACCACACCACTCATCAAGCCATGCTGTCGTGGCAACCCACATACAAAAAGTGGAGGAAGATTGGCACAGGAGGAAGATGCTGGTTCAGGACTAATCTTCCTCAGGCAAAAAAAGAGGAAGATTGGCAACAGAAGTTAGCTGAGAGAAATCTTCCTTACCAAAAAAAAAAAATTAAAAATAGGAGTACCATATGATCCAGCAATCCCACTTCTAGGTATATACCCAAAAGAATTGAAAGCAGGGACTTGAAGGGATCTTTGCACCCTATGTTCATAGAAGCAGTGTGCACAATAGCCAAGATGTAGAAACAACCTAGGTATCCATTGATGGATGACTGGATAAAGAAAATGTGGAGTGGAATACTATTCAGCCATGAAAAGAGTGAAGCTCTGATGCACGCTACAACACAGATGAACCGTGAAAACATGATGCTCAGTGAGAGAAGCAAGACACAAAAGATCACATACTACATGATTCCATTTACATAAAATATCCAGAATAAGCAAAGCCACTGAGATTAGTGGTCACCAGGGGCTGGGGCAGGGGGATGTGGGAGGATTGGAGCGTGATGACTCCTGCCTAAAAGGTTTCTTGGGGGGGGGGTGATGAAAATGTTCTAAAGTTGACAGTAGTGATGTCTACTCAACATTGTGAATGTACTAAACGCCACTGAATTGTACACTTTAAAATGAGTCAAACAGTAAATCGTATGTTATGTGCATCCTACTGATGAGGATTTTTAGGCTGCTTAATTTTAAAAGGGTTTATGATGAGGATTTTTAGGCTGGTTAGTTTTAAAACTACAGATGAGATTCAGGCTCCAAGGAGTGGAATTTGTTTGCCCCTTTGTTGGGAAACATTTACATTTCTAAGGGAAACCTCTGTCTGTGAAAATGCCTCCCTCTCTGTGCCAGGAAGAAGGGGGGATGGTCTTATCTCTAGAAGCTCTTAATCAATGCCAGAGGCAAGAACTTAAGTTTGCTACTGTCTGGCAACCTCTTGTAACTGACCCCCCCCCCCCAACAAATCCTCCTTTGTCTTTAGCCGAGGATAAAATTCAAGCGGTGACTTCTGCCATTTACTCAATCCGGTTTAATTCTTATCTAAAAGTTCTGGGACCCCCAAATGGCCAGACCATAGGGGCACTGATACCATTTTAACTTTTTTACATATTCTTTGTCTTGTAAAGAGATAACTCACATACCTATGCCTTAAATTAGGCTTACTCTCCACCCAACTTTGCAGCAGCAGCAGCAGCAGCAGCGCCAGCAGCAGCAGCTCTGCCTGCCCACGGGTCTTGTCCCCATGCCAGCGGCGGCAGCAGCAGCTCCCCATGCCAGCAGCATCTCTGACTGCCCATGGATCCTGTCCCCACGCAGCAGCTTGGCTGCCCATGGGTCCTGTCCCCATGCTATTCTACTCTCTAAATAAAAGAGCACTACTGCCAGATCTTAAGAGTCTAAGAAATCTTTCTTTCGACTCCTCGGCTCACCGACCCCGCATCATTTCTGGTGGCCTGTACGGGGAATCTCGCTTCATTGGATTGTGAGCTCGAGTTCTGGTAAGTGCCCTTTTCTTCCTTGTGCCTTTCTCTTTTTCGAGGATGGATCTAAATTCACTTCTCCATCGGGAACTTTCTTGGACAGCTGTATGAATCCACGTTTGCTGCCCATGGCTACTCTATGGGGCAAATCGTGGCATTCAGCTTGAAGAGAATCAGTACCTTAAGCCTCAGGGTGATGGAGAATGAATTAATCCATTCCTTCCTGACTCTATCTCTAATAGACAAATTTTACGTGGGCGCGGGTCAGCCACTTAAGTCATTTGATGGCCGCCAATCTCCAAGACTCCCGTGGAAGGTTTCTTTTCCTAAGGCTGGATTGGGATCCCTCCCATGGCATCTGACCACTCTTCGAACTGGGGGAAGGTCCCAATTGGGACTCCGGTTCAAGGAAAATACCAAACTCTAACCTTTGGTGGAGTATGGGAACCCCTTCTTGGGAGAATGGCTCCAGGATGCAATTGGGTAGAATGTCCCCCAGACTGGCGGAAAATTCCTCACTGTCTTTTTCTCTATCCTTTTATCCTGGGGACCATTCACCAGGCACCTATTACTGCCAGGCAGAATAGGGAAGATGTTCAAGGGATGCCCCCATCATCCCTTGCTACAGGAACCCCAATGGGGGGATTTTCAAGGTAATGGCTCCTTTTCTTTCATCTCTCTTAAAGTTCTCCTTTTCTCTCGGGGACCATTCACCAGGCCTATGCTGCCAGGCAGAATAGGCACCAGGCACCTGTTACTGCCAGGCATAACAGGGAAGGTATACAAGGGATGCAATGCCGGGGGACGCCCCCATCATCCCTTGCTATAGGAACCCCACAGGAGGAACAACGGGTAGGACGCTGCCCTAGGTTCAGGGGGGATTTTTCACGGTAATGGACCTGTTTCTTTTGTCTCTCTTAGAGTTACAATGGCCATTTTTGTCTCCGTTTGAGCTTTGCAACTGGGAAACAAAGAAATCTTTAAAGAGTAAAAGGCTCCACCCCTGGGAGCCCCAACTTTGGGTTTCTGGGCCTGATCACCCCAGCAACCCTAAGTGGGGGTGCCCTCTCTTGACGGTTGAATCATTGAGTATATTAGTCACCTACTGAGTCGGTTATGAGGGTAGGAGACCTGTGATTTATTCTGTGAACTGTCGTGCTAGCGTAGTGTGCCCCAGCACGGGAACTGTTGTGTGACTCTTACCTTGATAACCCTCTGGAAGAGGCCATGAGGGTGAGGTCTGATCTCTTCTTTTCCTTTCTTTGTCTGTTTTGCTCATCATCTCTTCTGTTGTCACCAAGTCGAGGTTAAGTTCAGGCTAGACCTGAGCAGAACCTTGACCTTCTGTAAAATTGGAAAAATAAGCCTTTTGCCAGGGATTTAACTCTCAACCCTCGCTCTGGGAGCCCCAGCCTCCAGCCAGTTCCAGGCCTTTGCCTCCTGCTTCCCTACCTCAACTTTGTTGGCTCAGAGACAAAGTGCCCAGGCTGAGCGGGACTTGACTAAATCTTATAACTATGTCAACACCCGCAATCGGCCTCTGCACCCTTTCTCCAGCTGCTGTCAGTCAGACACTGGCTTTACCACCACGCGGAAGGCTCCTAAGCATCCCCAGAGACCCACCCTGCGGATGCGTACTAACTCCATCTGGGATAAAATCTGAGGGGTTTCTCTGTGCCTTTGTGATGCAGTTGGACAGGTAGATCAACCTGGAATGTAATTTGAGTTACAATCCAGTTTCTGGGAAATCAAGAGCAACTGTCCTTAGAAAATCCTTGCAAGACTGGAAATACTCTCTAGAGGCAGTTCAGATTCCACCCAGTGCCTTTATCTCGAAAAGGATTATCATCTCCCCTGTCCAGGAACTACTATCTAGCCCATCACTAATTCCTAAGACTGAAGAAAAAAAAAGAAAGAAAGAAAGAAAGAGGAGGGGAGAGGAAAAACAGCCATAAGCGTGCCCTTGCCAAAAGTCTAGCATCTTGAGTGTCTCCTCCACAAATATTGGTAAAAAAAAAACAATAGCTGTGCAGTCTCTGTGTACGTATGTCTTATGTATGTTATATGTGTGACATTTTTACCTCCAGATGGTATGGCCAAAATTAAGAGCTCTGTTTAATTGGCTTAAAGTAAGCGCTTACATAAATTCTAAATGTAGTAGAAATTAATCCAATGTCTTTCAAGTTAACTTCATGTGAATTAACCTTTGGTAAACGAAATCTTGTTTAAGCTTGTTGGTTTGATTGAAAATAGTCTTCTTGTCAGAGCTGTCAGTATTTGCCTATGATGCAGGCATGCAGCCTGGGTTTACTAGTCAAATAAGTTCACATTGTCTGTTAAATTCATCAGCAAAATAATAGCTTTAAATGATGACCAGTTTTGTCTAATGTCTCGTGAAGGTTTTATGGGTACAATAACTGTTTTATGGTCTGTATACTTGAAAAAAAAAAAACAGCTTCCAAATTCTTTTTGATAACAACCTTGAGTTTTGCCAAGTTAAGTTAAATGATAAAAATCTGAGCATCTGGGTCGTTTTTGGATTGGATAGCACACAAGCATTACAGCTAAACTTATCTAAGTTATCTACTTTTGGCTTCTTATTGCAGAGAGACTAAAAGTCTTTAGGTCTGTTACTGTAAAGCGGCATGTTTCTAGAAATTATGAAGTGTTTAGAATGCTGATATAAAAGACAACTTGTGATTGCTTACCTTTTAGTGTTTACTAGGGTCTGTTAATGGTTAAAAGTTCTAATTAACATATATAATTAAAGCTACTGGGAATTAACAAGGAAAATAGCTCTGTATTCAAGGAAAGTTAAAATGTGTGTTTTCAGTAAAGAGGGTATAAAGAATAGAAGTATTTTTATTTGTTCAGTTAAAAAAGATAAATTTGTCCTAATGTACTAGAAGGGAAGAAAGCAAGTATGGGACAAATTCTGAAAGTAAAAGGTTTGTGAAGGAGAAATTCAGAAAGGAGTTTTATGCCTGGTCAAGTAGACTAAGACTAAAGTAAATCCAATTAAGTAAATGAGTTTTAATGTTAAAAATAAGCTGGTGCAGAAATTAAAATTTGGTTTTCTCTCAAAGGATAATTTTCTTGAACTTTTTGCCTGCTCTAACTCTACCTAAAAGACAGAAAATCTATGTTTTATTAAAATAATTTCCTATATTCAGAAAGAAAGAGGTCTCTTCTAAAATTTTTTGACCGTGTTGTTTGCTCTTGACTGTCTCTGTTGTCACTTTGAACGGATACCTGAGCATTGCTTAACAGTGAGCGTTGTTTCCTATTTGAACAAGCATTTTAAAAACTTTTGATATTTTTGACAAGCTTCTCCCTCAAAAATATTCAAATCCTGAATGAAGGCTTGACCTGGTAGATGGAAGAAGAATTTCTCTGAGGATTTTCAGAGGGCCCCTGAGACTTCTCAAAGAAATGTGCTCTCTTCCTATAAGGAGGAAAATACTAAATTAATTAGGTTTATTTGGTTTATTAAATTACATGGGAAGCATTGTCAAATAAGCGATGATAAACTTTCTTATGTGGTATTATGTGGGTGAATGTTATTAATATATGTGTCTTAACATTATATAGCATTCCTAAAATTCTAATCTGTTCTGGTTATCAGTCATAATTCCAGTTATTATCTTAAAGTGTTATATGTCACAGAAGTAGCCAAGTTTCTTTGTCAATTGCCCTTTTGAGTCTTTTGTCCATTTGCAGATAGTTACTGTTTTACTCTGATGCTTTTTGCTTTTGCAAATATGTTTCATCTTCAGAGAAATTCCTGGAAAGGATTCTGACACACGGTTCTAAGCTACAGTTTTCTGATAAACTTTCAGATTGTAAAACTGAACTGGGTAAGAAATTACAGAATTCTAACAGAAACTAAGCTCATAGATCTGCTAACAGAAGATTAAGCTCAAGAACTGATTATACAGGACTGTGTGAACTGAGGAGGATGATTATAATTTTTTATGACTTTTGTTTGAAATATTGCTGAGTTTTGATGTTTTGTTTTGTTTGCTCATATTTAAGGAAATCTTTCTCTCTTTTCTCTTATGCTATGACTTACAACAATTTAGTGAAATACATCTTTATGAGCAAAATTGAAACATTTGTCTTTTTCTCCCGACCTGATCCCTCCAGAATTTGGAAGCTCTTTGTGAGTACGGTTATTTTGTGGCAATATAGTTATTTGCATAAGTTCAATAAGAATTTGGTCTCCTTATAACAGGACACATTGGTTATCTTACCAAGGCTTTGACTGGAATGTCATATTTGAGAGAAACATACAGGCTCAGATATGACAACACAGCTTTTCAGGAACAAAGATTGGACTTTCTGGAACTAAAGTTACTTGGAAATATGGGCCTGGTACCTTGTTTACAGAGATTCTGGCAATCTTACTCAGTAAGTAAGGAAGCTTGCTTGTCTGGCAGGTGCAAGGAACCTCAAAATGTTTTGGGGGACCTCGAGAAGAGAGAAGTCCACCCGAATCTGGAGGTACTGCAGGCAAAATTTGATGGCAAGTCCTTGGCTTGGCTTTTCTGGCCTCGAGAGGCCTTTACAGTTCAATCTGAGATTCCTCATAAGAAAAAAATTCCAGCAAAGCAGATTTTAAAAAGCCTGTATAATCAATTGGTATTCTTGCTGCACTTATGTAAATAATTGGCAGAGCAGTTAATCTTAATTTGGCTATCTTTTATAAAAATGGGGGTGATTTTAGAGAGAAAAAATTATGTTTCAGTAGAAGCTATAGTACACATTCATGGATATTAGACTCTAGCTCTTCTCTTCTGCAAGATTCATCTGTTACTAATCATAATGTTTCCTTGTGGCCATCCATCTCTGATCCCTGGGAGTTCCCTGGCCACAAGCAAACCTTTTCCTTCAACACTACTGCCCAAATACTAACTAGATTTGCCTTGTCACAGGTGGATCATAAACAACAAGTTCCAAAGATAAAGTCTCCAACTTATCGATACACACAGGATGGACTATATCAAACTTGGGACGAATATATTTGGCTCACTCCTACTAGTGATCAAGTCAGTAAAAGGCCACTCTATGTTGGGAACAAACCAATCACACCTGTGATACGTGGCCTAATAGCACCCGACCTATGGGACAAATTCCCTGTCATATGTGTTCTTATATCATAACCTTAAAAAATACTGATTGGTTTGGGACTGACTGGGATAGACGGCCCAGTGTACATTGGTTAGCCCCTAATGGCACTCAGTGGCTATGTGGCTCTAACTTATGGCCTTGGCTGCCACCTGGATGGATTGGACGATGCACTCTAGGCTTTGTCTGGATGCAAGGTAGAACTACATTTACTATATCTCCTCCTGCTAACCTACCCAACCTGCAACAGCGCTGGACCTGCTCCGTCTTCCACTGGTATGACCACGTTGCCTCAATTTTCCTTCCCCAGTTAGGAATCAAAAGTGTCATCTGGCCCATGGAAGCTCTAAACAAATTTAATATGAAAGCATTAAAATGATACACAACATAGCCTTTTGCTGCTTGATTTAGAAGTATCCCAAATGCATAAGGCAGTCCTCCAAAACCAAATGGCACTGGATGTCTTGACAGCAGCACAGGGGGACACTTGTGCCATTATAAAAACTGAATGTTGTGTTTATATTCCTGACTACCATCAAAATATCTCCGGCTTCCTATCTGACATGAACCACCAAATTAAGTTCATGTCTGACCCTACCCTATCTCTAAACGATTGGTTTAACTCCTGGTCAGGACCAGGTTTCTAGACTACTATCAAAACCTTACTCATTGGGTTAATCATATTGCTAGTATTTCCTATTATAATTTGTTGTCTGTTTTATTGTTTGTCTTCCGTATGTCAACAAAGTTTCACCTCCTGGACCACCTCTCGTCAAATGATTCTCTCGTCTCCAGAGGATCTGTACACTTGTCAGGCTTGGACTCCACGGGTGCAGCCTTCTGGTCCACTGAACTTCCTACCTATACCTATGGCCCCATTTAGGGACAGCTCTACGACCTTGTACAGCTGGAAGTAGTTACAGAAGACTGACCGTCGTCCATATCCCCAAAAGATTTCGGTGCCAAATGGGTTCGGGGGGGTTTATGATGTGGATTAAGGCTGCCCCAGCTAGAGAAGCCCAAGGTGACCTGGCCTACATGCCAAACTATACGACCCAGTGGACTTTTTTTGTGGTACGAATTAGGACTGCCCCAGGGAGAGAAGCCCAGGGCATCCTCACCTACATGCCGATCTATATGGCCAGAGTCGTATCTAAAGTTATATGACCGCACAATAACCAGACCTCATCTGCACTGAAATCATTTACTGACTTTTTACATCATCTTTTCTTTTCTCCAGTAAAAATAAGTCACGTACCCATGCCTTATAAAATTAGCCCTAACCCTCAACTCGGGGCAGCAGCAGGAGCTCTGACTGCCATGGGTCCTGTCCCCATGCTTTTCTATTCTCTAAATAAAAGAGCACTACTGCCAGATCTTAAGAGTCTAAGAAATCTTTCTTTTGACCCTCGGCTCACCGACCCCGCATCACCTCTTACATTCAAGGGGTTGTTCAACACTGTCAGCAATGTTCACTGTTTGTTCTGACTCAACCTGACAACATATTTGAAAGAATTTTAAGTAGTTCTATGATCAGAAGTTGGTCAAATTGGAAGCTTATATTCAGAGCCTGATTGGAACTTTGTTTTCAGGCCTTCTTCCCTAAGCTAAATAAAACAATGTAAACAGAAGGGGAAAACATTCCAAAGAGAAACATCTCAAAATCTAGAGCATAGGAATCTTTTGATTTCCATCTTAGCTGAGGATCTTCTCCCTGATGTAAGGAAGCAAATTAAAGATAGATAATGTAGTTGGAACAGTGGGTCAGCTCCTTGATGTCATTCAGCTTGTAATCCAAGCCCTCAATGAATTAAAAACAACTCCTGTCTTATAAATTAAGTCTTTAGAAGAACAGAAATGTAGCTCCAGAAGTAATTCAAAGCCCACCTGTCCTTTTTACCAATCCTAAAATCTTCTCTATTTATCTCATAGGGCTGTACACATTGTAAAAGATCTGAATTTAGGAAACAAAAGTCCTGCTTGGTGGAACTGACATTCTTTCTCTGAGCCTTTTGAGATGCAAATATTCTGCATGATCTTCTCTAGGAAACAGGGTAATTCTTATCAGAAGGGAAAAAAAGACTATTGGAAAATTAGCCTTATGAAAAAGCTTAAAAATCTTCACCACAAATGCTATTGAAAAAGCTTTAGCCATCTGAACATGTAACCTTAACTTATTCCATGTGCCAGAAACATGATTTGGATCCAACTGGCCTTTCATAAACTAGTGAATTTTGCATTATCACACGAGTCTCACAGCTAAAATTTTTAAACAAAATCTGATAGATCTCTCCTTTCATCTTTCTGTAAGTTCATGTATGTATGTTATACAAATGTGATATTTTTCTTCTTCCTGATGGTTTTGCCAAAATTTGTTATGAGCTCTATTTTACTGCACAAAGACAAACCAGCATTTATATCAATTAAATATACTCTGATAAATATAAAAAAATAACTCAAATGTTTTTCAAGTTCACATGATCTAGGATAAATTTTGGTAAATATAAACTAGTTTAAGATTTTTAGTGTAATTAAAACAGTCATGTCATTAGAGTTATCATCATTAAGTATAATACTTTTATTCTACCTAGGTTTACTAAAAGTCAAAAAAGCTCATATTTTTTCTGTTAAAGAATATGTCAGCAAGAAAAATAGGATAATAGTTAGCCATTTAATGTCATAAAGTTTTTAAGAGCGACCAAACATAATTATTAGGAAAAAGTAAATTAAAAAGAGGTAGGTAACATAAAAGTTTATAATCTAACTGAAAATATGCAACACAATTTAAAAGTTTATAATTAAATTTTTCAAAAATAATTACGCTTTCAACTTAAAAAGTCTCCAGAATTTTTTTTGATAACTTGAAAACTTAAAGTTATACTGAGATGAGTTAAATGATGGATGTTCACTGAATATCTAGATTATTTCAAGTAAAACAAAATACAGAAAAATTAATTATTTTTAATATTTATTTTTTTAGTGCAGTAACATTGGATTATAACATTATATAGCTTTCAGATGGACATCGCAAGATATTTCGAATTCCATGTAGAGTAAATCATGTTCACCACCCAAAAGCTAATTATAGTCTATCCCCTCACATGTGAGCCTAATCACCCCTTTTGCACTCCCCCTACTTCCCCCATGGTAACCACCAATCCACTCTCCATTGCTGTGTTTGTCCTTTTTTTTTTTAATTTTTATTTAGTTCATGATAGGTTACAACCTTGTGAAATTTCAGCTGTGCATTATTGTTTGTCAGTCGTGTTGTAGGTGCACTCCTTCAACCTTTGTGCCCACCCCCCACCCCACCGTTTGCCTGGTAGCCACTAATCTGTTCTCTTTGTCTACGTTTTAAAATTCCTCATATGAGTGGAGTCATACAGAAATTGTCCTCCATCTGGCTTATTTCACTTAATATAGTTGGCTCCAGGTCCATCCATGTTGTTGCAAATGGGATGATTTTGTTCTTTTCTGCGGCTGAGTAGTATTCCATTGTATATATATCTACCACATCTTCTTTATCCAATCATCTGTTGATGGGCACTTAGGTTGCTTCCACATCTTGGCTACTGTAAATAATGCTGCAAGGAACATTGGGGTGCATAGGACTATTGGAATTGCTGACTTCAAGTTCTTTGGATAGATACCAAGTCGTCGGATGGGTGGGTCATATGGTAGTTCTGTTGTTAACCTTTTGAGGCATCTCCATACTGTTTTCCATAGTGGCTGCACCAGTTGGCATTCCCACCAGCAGTGTATGAGGGTTCCTTTTTCTCCACAACCTCTCCAACATTTGTTACTATTAGTTTTAGTTATTTTTGTCATTCTAATGGTTGTAACGTGACATCTTAGTGTTGTTTTGATTTGCATTTCCCTGATGATCAGTGATGATGAACATCTTTCCATGTGCCTATTGGCCATCCATATATCTTCTTTGGAGAAATGTCCATTCACGTCTCCTGTCCATTTTTTGATTGGGTTGTTTGATTTTTTTGTTGTTGAGTTGTGTGAGTTCTTTATATATTATAGAGATTAAGCCTTTGTCGGATGTATGACTTGCAAATATTTTTTCCCAGTTAGTGGGTTTTTTTTGGTTTCAATCCTGTTTTCCTTTGCCTTGAAGAAGCTCTTTAGTCTGATGAAGTCCCATTTGTTTATTCTTTCTATTGTTTCCCTTGTCTGAGAAGACATGGTGTCCAAAAAGATCCTTTTAATACTGATGTCAAAGAGTGTACTGCCTACATTTTCTTCTAGAAGCCTTATGTTTTAAGCTCTTACCCTTTAGGTCTTTAATCCATTTTGAGTTTAGCCTGGTGAATGGTGAAAAAGAATGGTCAATTTTCATTCTTTTACATGTGGCTTTCCAGTTTTCCCAGCACGATTTGTTGAAAAGTCTTTCTTTTCTCCATTATATGCCCTCATCTCCTTTCTCAAAGATTAGCTGTCCATAGATGTGTGGTTTTATTTCTGGGCTTTCAATTCTGTTCCATTGATCTGTGCACCTGTTTTTGTGCCAGTACCATGCTGTTTTGGTTACTGTAGCTTTGTAGTATGTTTTGAAGTCAGAGGTTGTGATGCCTCCAGCTTTGTTCTTTTTTTCTCAAGATTGCTTTAGCAATTCAGGGTATTTTGTTGCCCCATATGAATTTTAAGATTCTTTGTTCTAATTCTGTAAAGAACGTCATTGGGATTCTAATTGGGATGGTGTTGAATCTGTAGATTGCTTAAGGTAGAATTGACATTTTAACTGTTTATTCTTCCAATCCATGTGCATGGAATGTCTTTCCATCTCTTAATGTCATCATCCATTTCTTTCAGAAAAGCCTTGTAATTTTATAGTATAGGTCTTTCACTTCCTTATTTTAATTCACCCCAAGGTATTTTATTCTTTTTGTTGCGATTGTGAATGGTATTATGTTCTCGAGTTCTTTTCCTGTTAGTTCATTATTAGAATATAGAATGCTATTCATTTCTGCAATTGATTGTATACCCTGGAAATTTGCTGTAGTTGTTGATTACTTCTAAAAGTTTTCCAATGGATTCTTTGGGATTTTCTATATATAAGATCATGTCATCTGCAAAGAGCGAGAGTTTCACTTCTTCCCTCCCTATTTGGATTCCTTTTATATTCCTTTTTCTTGCCTAATTGCTCTGGCCAGGACCTCCAGTACTATGTTAAATAAGAGTGGTGATAGAGCCCATCCTTGTCTCATTCCTGTTTTCAGGGAGATGGCGCTCAGATTTTGCCCATTGAGTATGATGTTGGCTGTGGGTTTGTCATATACGGCCTTTATTATGTTGAGGAAGTTCCCTTCCGTCCCCATTTTGTTCAGAGTTTTGGTCATAAATGGCTGTTAGATCTTGTCAAATGCTTTCTCTGCATGTATTGAGATGATCATGTGGTTATTATTCCTCAAATTGTTGATGTGGTATATCACGTTGATTGATTTGTGGATGTTGAACCATCCCTGTGTCCCTGGTGTGAACCCCACTTGATCATGATATATGATCCTTTTGACGAATTGCTGAATTCAGGTTGCCAAAATTTTGTTGAGAATTTTTGCATCTGTGTTCATCAGTGATATTGGCCTATAGTTCTCTTTTTTCGTGCTGTCCTTGTCAGGCTTTGGTATCAGCGTGATGTTGGCCTTGTAGAATGTGTTAGGAAGTGGTCCCTAATTATTTGGAATAGCTTCAAAAGGATTCATATTAAATCTTCCCTGAAAGTAGAATTCCCCAGGAAGCCATCTGGTCCTGCGGTTTTATTCTTTGGGGTGCTTTTGATTGCTGTTTCAATCTCTTTCCTTGTGATTGGTCTGTTCAGATTGTTTCTTCTTGACTTAGCTTTGGGAGTTTGTAAGAGTCTAAGAATTTACACATTTCCTCTAGGCTGTCCATTTTGTTGGTATATAGTTTTTCATAGTATTTTCTTATAATCTGTTGTATTTCTATGGACTCTGCTGTTATTTCTCCCTTTCATTTCTGATTTTGTTTATTTCAGCTTTCTCTCTTTTTTTCTTTGTAAGTCTGGCTAGTTGTTTGTCAATTTTATTTACCTTCTCAAAGAACCAGCTCTATGTTTCATTGCTCCTTTCTACTCCCTTTTTTGTTTCAATAGCATTTATTTCTGCCCTGATTTTTATTATTTCTCTCCTTCTGCTGACTTTCGGCTTTGTTTGTTCTTCTTTCTCTAATTCTGTTAGGTGTAACTTAAGATTGCTTATTTGGGATTTTTCTTGTTTGTTAAGGTGTGCCTGTATTGTGATGAATTTTCCTCTTAATACAGCTTTTGCTGTATCCCATATGAGTTGGTATGGCATGTTTTTGTTTTCATTTGTCTCCAGATATTTTTTGATTTCTTCTTTAATTTCTTCAATGGTCCATTGCTTGTTTAATAGCATATTGCTTAGTCTCCACATCTTTGTCTATTTCTCACCATTTTTCTTGTAATTAATTTCTAGCTTTATAGCATTATGATTGGAGAAGATGCTTGTTATTATTTCAATTTTTTTAAATTTGTAGAGGCTTGCCTTGTTTCCCAACATATGGTCTATCCTTGAGAATATTCCGTGCATGCTTGACAAGAACGTGTATTCTGCTGTTTTTGGATGGAGTGTTCTATATATATATCTATTAAGGCCAACTGTTTTAACTTTTCATTTAATTCCACTGTTTCCTTGTTGATTTTCTATCTGGATGATCTGTCCAATGATGTGAGTGGGTTGTTGAGGTCCCCTACTATTATTGTCTTATTTTTGATATCTTCTTTTAGGTTTGTTAATAGTTGCTTTATTGACTTTGGTGCTCCTGTGTTGGGTGCGTAGATATTTATAAGCATTATTTCTTCTTGATGTAGTGTCCCTTTTATCACTATATATTGTCCCTCTTTGTCACTCTTTACCTGCCCTTATCTTAAATTCTACTTTTTGTGATATAAGTATTGTGACACCTGCATTCTCTTGTTTTCCATAAGCTTGGAGTATCATCTTCCACCCCTCCACTCTGAGCCTGTGTTTGTCATTGGAGCTGAGATTGTTTCCTGGAGGTAGCAAATTGTTGGATCTTGTTCTTTAATCTATTTCGCCACTCTGTATCTTTTTATTGGAGAGTTCAGTCCGTTTACATTGAGGGTGATTATTGATGTATGAGGGCTTAATGCTGTGATACTGTTGCTCCTTTTCTGATTTTCCTGCATTTCCTTTGTTTCTCATCCTGTGTGTTTTGGACCACCCATTGATCACTGCAGTTTCTTATGCTGTGTTTCTTAGGTTTTTTCTTTTTTTTATTTTTTTGTGTCTCTGTTCTGCTTTTTAGTTTAGTGGCTACCCTGAAGCTTGTATTTAGAATCTCATGCAAAACATAGTCCATTTTCTGATGGCCTCTCATTTCCTTAGCCTAAACTGATGCAGTCCCTTCCTCCTCCCCTCTTAAGTTATTATTTTCATATCTTTTTCCAACTTATGTTGTGAGTTTGTGGTTAAAGTGACAAGATTGTTTTTGTTTTTGGTGCTTTCCTTCCCTTTATCCTAAAGTTAGTTGAATATTTGCTATCCTATTCTGATTCTATCTGTCTCCTTACTCTGTGTTTTGTGACCCTTTTTCCCTTTTTTTCTTTTTTCAAGTATGAGGGCCTTCTTGAGGATTTCTTGTAGGGAGGGGGTCTCATGGCCACAAAGTCCTTTAGCTTTTCCTTCTCTGGGAAAGATTTAATTTCTCCCTCATATCTGAACGATATTTTTGCTGGATAGAGTATTCTTGGCTGAAGATTTTTATCTTTTAAAGTTTTGAATATATCATTCCATTCTCTCCTAGCTTGTAAGCTTTCTGCAGAGAAATCTGATGAAAGTCTGATAGGTGTTTCTTTGTAGCTTATTTCCTTCTGCCTTGCTTCTCTGAGTATTCTTTCTTTGCCATTCATTTTTGCCAGTTTTACTACTATATGCCTTGCAGTAGGTCTTTTTACATTGACAAACCTAGGAGATCTGAAAACTTCCTCCACAGACATTTCTCTCTCATTTCCTAGATTTGGGAAGTTCTCTGCTATTATTTCTTTGAGCATGCTTTCTGCTCCATTCTCCTTCTCTTCACCTTCTTGGATACCTACAATTTTACGTTGTATTTCCTCATTGAGTCAGATATTTCTCAGAGACTTTCTTCACTTCTTTTTAGTCTCAGTTCTCTCTCCTCCTCTGTCTCGAGCATTTCAACATGTCTATCTTTGATTATGCTGATTCGCTCCTCTATGGTGTCCAAGAAGCATTCGCAGAATCCGTATTTTTTTTATCTCTTTGATTGTGTCTTTCATCTCTAGTATTTCTGATTGATTCTTCCTTATAGATTCAATCTCTTTTGTGAAGTAGCTCCTGAACTCATTGAATTTTTTCTCTATATTTTCTTATACCTCATTGAGTTTTTGACGATAGCTATTCTGAATTCATTGTGATTTAGTTTACTTATTCCTGAATCCTCAGGACATAATTCCTGGTATTTATTGGTCTGGAGAGTTGATGAATTGATGGATGCTGGAACTACAGGTTTTTTCCATTGTGATATTATTCTGTTGCAGTTCCAGCTGATGGATGTGGGTTGAGTGCCGCCTATTTGGACCCCTCAACCTTTAGCCGAGATGGTGCAGCACAGCATGGGTTTTAGGTGGGGGGTGCATTTTCTTTTACAGGCAGACCCAGGTTTCCTGATCAGCTCTCACTATCTGGTCTCCTTGGGTCTTGGCTTGATGAGGTCACCCATGTGAAAGATTTTGCCCCATTAGAGGGCTTCCCTCTAGGTTGCAAGGGTGCTAGGGAGTCCTGGGTCATCCTGCTGGCATGCAGCCCCTCCCCCACTCCTTCCCTCATGGAACCTCCTGAGGCACTGATCCCAGTCTTTAGGAGAGGAGGTGAGGTTCTCTCTTACCCCATTCTAGCTTCTCCAAGGGAGGCTCCCACCTCTCCACCCTCCATCATTGACTGCTGTGACTCTGCAAGGATTCCTGTGCCATTAGGCTATTTTTTGTTGGAATATGGTTGCTCCTTTTCGTTGCATGCTGGAGGGTGAGAGTCCTGGGCAAGCTGACTCTGCCATGACACTGACATCACTCCTTATTCTTCATTTTGGTAATGTGGTGTATCACGTTGATAGATTTCTGGATGTTGAGCCATCTCTGCATCCATGGAGTGAAACCCACTTGATCATGATGTATGGTCTTTTTAATGTATTGTTGTATTCAACTTCTTAGTATTTTGTTGAGGATTTTTGCATTAATGTTCATCACTGATATTGGCCTGTAATTTTCTTTTTCTGTGTTGCCATTGTCTGGTTTTGGTATCAGGATTATGTTGGCTTCATAGAATGAGTTAGGAAGCCTCCCCTCCTCTTCAATTTTTTGGAAGAGTTTGACAAGGATAGGTATTAAGTCTTCTTCAACTGCTTGTTAGAATTCACCAGGGAAGCCATCTGGTCCTGGACTGTTATTTTTGGGGAGGTTTTTGATTGCTGTTTCTATCTCCTTACTGGCGATTGGTCTATTCAAATTCTCTACTTCTTCTTGGTCCAGTTTTGGGAGGTTGTATGTTTCTCAGAATTTATCCATTTCTTCTAGATTATCCAATTTGTTGGCATATAGCTTTTCATAGTATTCTCTTATTATCTTTTGTATTTCTGAGGTGTCCATTGTAATCTCTCCTCTTTCATTTCTGATTTTATTTATTTCAGCCTTCTCTCGTCTTTTTGTGGTGAGTCTAGCTAAGGGCTTGTCAATTTTATTTATCTTTTCAAAGAATCAGCTCTTGGTTTCATTAATTTTTTTTAAATCTCTATTTCACTTATTGCTGCTCTGATTTTTATTGTGTCCTTCCTTCTGCTGATTTTGGGCTTTGTTCTTCTTTTTCCTGTACCTTTAGATGTGCTGTTAGATTGTTTATTTGGGATTTTTCTTCTTTGTTGAGGTAGGCCTGAATTGCTATAAACTTCCAATCTTAGAACCATTTTTTCTGTCTCCCATTGATTTCAGCATGTCATATTTTCTTTTTCATTTGTCTCCTGGAATTTTTTGATTTCTCCTTTGATTTCCTCACTGATCCAATCGTTGTTCAGTAGCATTTTGTTTAATCTCCACATTTTGTGGCTTTTCTGGTTTTTTCCTGTAGTTGATTTCTAGTTTCCTACGTTTGTGGTCAGAAAAAATGCGTAGTATTATTTTGATCTTCTTAAACTTATTGAGACTTATTTTGTGGCCTAATATGTGATCAATCCTGGAGAATGTTCCATGTGTATTTGAAAAGAATGTGTATTCTGTGGTTTTTGGATAGAATGTTCTCTATATATCCACTAAGTCCCTATAGTCAAATATAGCATTTAACACCAATGTTCTTTATTGATCTTCTGTTTGGATAACCTATCCATTGGTGTAAATGGGATTTAAAGTCCTCTACTATTATTGTGTTACTGTCTATTTCTCCTTTTATGTCTTTTAATAATGGCTTTATATATTTAGGGGCTCCTCTGTCAGGTGCATAGATATTTACAAGTGTTATATCTTCTTGTTGGGATTGTTCCCTTTATCATTATGTAGGGCCCATCTTTGTCTCTTGTTACAGTTTTTGTTTTAAAGTCTATTTTGTCTGGTATAAATATTGCTACCCCCGCTTTGTTTTCTTTGCCATTTGCATCGAATATCTTTTTCCATCCTTTCCCTTTCAGTTTGTGAGTGTCTTTAGGTCTGAAGTCTGTCTCTTGTATGCAGCATATATATGGGTCTTGTTTTTATCCAATTGGCCACCCTATGCCTTTTAATTGGAGCATTTATTCCACTGACATTGAGAGTAGCTATTGATAAATATGAATTTATTGCCACTTTGTTACTTTTTTCTGGGTGTTTTGGTAGTTCTTCTCTGTTCCTGTCTTTTTCTCTTGCTCTCTTCCCTTGTGGTTTGATGGCTTTCTTTAGTAATATGTTTGATTTCTTTTGTCTTACTTATTTGCTTACTTATTATAGGTTTCTGGTTTGCGATTACCATGAGGATCCTATATAATATTCTATGTATATAGCAGTCTATATTGAGATCATAGACTCTTTAGCTTAACCTCTTTTTAAAAGCTCTGCTTTTTCACTCCCCTCCTCCCACATTTTATGTTTGTTAAATCATATCTAATTTCTTATTTAGTGTGTGTTTATCCATTAACTCCTCATCATTTAAATAGGTACTTTTGGTACTTTTGTCTTTTAACCTTCATAGTATCTTCACAGGTGATTGATCTGCTACCTTTACTATATTTTTACCTTTACTGGTGATTTTATTGCCTGGTTTTTTTGGGGGGTATTTTTGATAAAATTTTTTTATCCCTAATTGTGCTCATTGGTTTCCCACTTAAATTCATCCCTACATCCTTTCTTGTAGAACTAGTTTCTTGGTGATAAACTCCTTTAATTTTTGCTTGTCTGGGAAGCTCTTTAACTCTCCTTCCATTCTGAATGACAACCTTGATGGATAGAGTACTCTTGGCTGTAGGTGTTTTCCTTTTGGCCCTTCAAGTATGTGATGTCATTTTCTTCAGGGTTTTGGCTGAGAAGTCTGCTGATAGCCTTATGGGACTTCCTTTGTATGTCACTTGTTGTCTTTCTCTTGCTGCTTTTAGGATTTTCTCTTTATCTTTAACTTTGGACATTTTAATTATAATGTGTCTTGTGTGGGCCTCTTTGGGCTTATCTTGTTTAGAGCTCTCTGTTCTTCTTGTACTTGGATGTCTGTTTCCTTCCATAGGTTAGGAAAATTTTCAGCTATTATTTCATCAAATAGATTTTCTGCCCCTTTGTCTCTCTCTTCTCCTTCTTGGGCACCTATAATATGAATGTTAGAGCACTTGATATTGTCCCAGAGTTCCCTTAGACTTCCTATTCTGTGTAATTCTTTTTTCTCTTATCTGTTCAGCTTGGTTGATTTCCTCTAGTCTTTCATCTGGCTTGCTGATCTGTTCTTCTGCACCATCTACTCTGCTATTGAGTACTTTCAGTGAATTTTTCATTTCCAGCATTGTATTCTTCACTTCTGGTTGGTTCTTTTTTATATTTTCCAGTTCTTCATTGATGAGCTCACTGTGTTCATCCAGTCTTCTCTCAATATCTGTGAGCATCCTTATGAGCTTTTGTTTGAACTCTTGGTCTGGTAGGCTAGTTATTTCTGTTTCATTTAGTCCTTTTGCTGGGGGTTTTGTTCTGTTTCCTTGCTTGCAATGTATTCCTTTGTCTCTTCATTAGGCCTCTTTCTCTCTGCTTATATCTATGTATTAGGTGAGTCAGCTATGTCTGCTGATCTTGGAGAAGTGGTCTTATGTAAGAGATGCCTTTTGAGGCCCAGCAGTGTGCTTCCCTCTTTTCACCAGTTCCAATGATCCAGGAGTGACCCCTTTGTGGGCTACTTATGTCCTTCTGGGGTGGCAGGGTTACTCAATGCAGGCACCCAGGGAGCCTAGTCTTTCCTTCCCTGGCCAGCTGTTGGTAAATCTGGTTTGGGGAGCCCCAGCAACGTTGGCTACAAAGTCTAATAGTGCACTCCTATTGCAGTTGTCCTGTTAATTGGGTTGGTACCCAGTGTAGCTGGTTGCTAGGCTCAGGGACTTACAGTTGCTATAGGTCTCAGGCCTATAAAGCTGTTGTCAGTTCTCTTAGGAGTGCAGCTGAGTGGGGCTGGCCCTAGACACGGGAGCACTCAATTGTTTCAGGCTTTGGAAGGTGGGGTTGAACCTTTTTACGGCTATTGGTGAAGCATAGGTCTTCTGCTGCTGCTAAGCCTCACCCCCCACAGGACCACACACCCTATCAACACAGTCCTGATCCATGCACACTTCCTAATACCCCGGAGCATACCCTGACACTGCACTGCAGAGGCCCCCACTTCTCCACCAATGCCCCCCACTGTTCACTTGGTCCTCACACTGGCCCTGCCCCACAGAGGCAGACACACTCGCCTGCCAGTACAGAATTAGGCACCCCATCAATGCAGGCTAACAAACAGCCTGAAGGCTTGCTGTTGGCTGGGGCCAGTCCCTAAGGAAGGATGCCTGCTATGGCTGAGCTGGATTAAATCTGCACTCTAGTGGGTGTGGCAGACCCCTGGGCTAACAGGGCAGGTGAGGAACTTCAATGGCATCTGCTAGGGTCTGTGTCAGCATGCCCATACCAGTTGACAACAATGGTAACCACCAATGTCTTAGTCTCTGGAGTGGTCTGCCTTTTCACCATGTTGCACCCAGAGCCTACCAGGTGAGCTCTTTCACCAAAGGACTGTCAGCCTTCTTTCTGGTGATTTTAGGTTGCCTAGATGGGTGAGTTTGTGCATGGGCCCTTTAAGACCTGGTCTTTTTGGCTTTCATCTGATAGCTCTTCTGGGGCTATTCCCCACTGCAGCTAATAGCCAGCAAAACCAGATAGTATTACCCTCATCTCAGTTGTGTTGACTCTGAAGGATGCTTATAGCAGTATGGGTCCCCCACTCAGGACCTCACTTCTCCAGGGAGGGTTGCAAACCTTAGGGTGGCTGCCATCTGAACAGCTGAGAAACTCCACTGTTCCTGAAGGTGGCTTTTTCTCTCTCCAGAAGGAATTTCTGCCTCTTACATCTTAGTCAGGACTGTCCCTTATTGTGGGGGTTCTTTTTATCTAGTTTTCAGTTTTCTATCCAGGGTAATTTTTCCAAAAATTGTTGTAGCCTTGTTGTGTCTGTGGGAGGAGATGAGTTCAGAGTCTGCCTAAAGCACCATCTTGATGAGATCTCACTCAACTAATCAATTATAATTTCACAAACCTAAGACAATCTCTTAGAGTGATGAGATATACACTTTACCACTTATAAATAGAGAAGAGAATGAATTATCCATGTCTACCTAGGAAATATGGGAATATGGCTGTCATTTGCAGATGATGTAATTACTCACCCAAAGATGTCATAAAAATGTTCTTTCCAAATAAGGAAAGCCAAGGATGCAATGTTAGCAAAAGAAGGATCTTATTTAAAATGATTTTTTAACATGAGTATGAAATATCTAGTGGCTAAGTGAATAAGAAAAATAGAAAGAAAAGAAAAAAACAAGAGGAAGGGAAAGAGAGGAGAAGGAAAGAGAGAGAGGGAAGAGTGGGGAGTCTCAGAGAGGAAGATAGGTACTACAAAAGTAGGTGAAGAACATAAATGGAGGCATGAATAAATAACTGTAAAGATGTCTGACTTTCCGGGCTTCAAGTGGGAGGGAATTCAATATTACAAGAAATGAAACTGATTCTTTTTCCAGAAATTCATAAATCAAATGAGATATTAATGCAAATTATACCTTTCTGCCTTTCCCACTGCTGCCGACGAAATGAAAACACAAACACCGGTTGCTGTGTAGTAGTCTCTCCAGTTTCTCGAGCACTTTATTCTTATAGCCTCTAAACAAAGCCGGCCTTTTGCCAAAGCAGTGAGTCAGCGACCTAAGCCTGCGCAAGCGTCCCACAATAATGACCTTTCCCCTACACATCTGTTTATAACAGGCTCCTTCATAATGTTTCAAACTCCCAAGGTCTCAGGCTTGTTCCTTTTGAGGAACTGATAAAACATCCTTGTTTGCAAGCAATGTTTTCCCTGGGGCCTTGTGAGTTCACCAGGCAGAACATTCTGTTTGCAGAAAAGTCCAGCCAGCTTTGTGGATGCCTCGCGTGCAAGCACAACCACATTTCATGCCAGGTCTCCTTCACCCACCTACTCCTTCTCCTTAGAACATACAAGGTGGCCTCAAAAAGTTATTTTTGGAAAACACTTGTGAAAATATCCACAGGAGAGCCTCAGAGTTTATGTCGTCAACAGTCTAAAATTTAAAGTATAAAGCTCAACAGGAGTCAAGACGCACAGAGCAATGAACTTCAGTATTACAGTATGAGTAAGTGTACCTTTTTACACCCATATAGACCGTGCCCCAGCACATCTGAAAAACAGAATATCATTCACTTCTGCCACTTTGGTTGAAACTTAAACTAAATATTAACCCAGTTCATCCTTCTGCTGATGGTTAGCTCTGAAATTTGTAATACATTAACCTTTAACCACTGTTGCACTTTCTACCAGCCCTCTCTCTTTAGCCTCTTGAGCGTCTGCAAAAGGAACCCTAAAGTCACCATATTTATCTCAGACTCAGCTATTGCAAAATCTATGAGTTTAGGCATGCAGAGAGTGTGGGAGGTAGAAGTAGCTGATCCAAATGAAGGTGGAGGAGCTGCTCCTCTATGTTTACAGGAAGACCCACCTTCCTTATTTGCTGCCCTATGGTTTTGGAACACGTTAAAAAAGTAAGTGATTTTACTCTCAAGCTGAAACTTCTCAGGACTTTTACTTAAATGAGGGGCTTTACTCACCTCCCTTCAGCATCAACATTCTCATCTTCTATTTTCAACTTGTAGCTTAACACTACCTCCCTTTAATTTCCCCTTCTCATCCACATCCTATTCTTTCTATGCTTCCCTCATCTGCCTGCTCTTTTCCCTTTAGTCTGAAGGTTAAATATTACACATATTGGAGAATGTAGTTACAAGCAAAATGTCCATCCAATCTAGAAAACCTCTTCATGAAGACACAAGAGAAAGAAAACAGCTTATTATGGAATGAGCACTTAACCAGACAGAATGTGATCTGCGTCACGTTATCCACTAAAGAGACTGTAAAGACAGAAAAGGTTTTCTCTATTGTATAGCTTAGCAGATACAACATATTATATTCATGTTTTCAAGATAAAACTACTCATTTTCTTGTGTCTTTATGTCTGGAGGTAGGTTTGGTAATTTGGAGTCAGGAGACAGCTGAATTATCCCCATCTCTTCCTGTAATCTCCAAAGCTTCCTGCCTCCCTATATGGTCTATCCATCCTAGCTCCTCAAAACTGGCAGTCACAATTTTGATGAGACTTTTCTACATTTAATGTGATTTTTGCTTTCTGTTTCTCCCATTAACTCCTTGTTTCCTACACAGTTACACCACATTGTTTGCAGCCCTAGGTAATTACTAGTCCTCACAAAACCAGTATGTGCAAAATTAGGGAAACACTCCAGAAAGTGAAGACAAATCTCTACAGTTTTCCAAAAATGTTTTGAACGAAATGATAGTCAAAATTCATAATCTACATCTGGTGAGAGTATCTGTTTTATCTTTACAGAATGTTTACTGACGTGAAAATTTTTATTACTTAGGATTAGTACACAAAATTGTGAATTTAAAACTGTGTTAAACTAAGACATTCTCCTAACATTTACACCCTTTTCTAAGTGTGAACGAACTGCCTCCTAAAATATGACAGATATAAAAATCACTATTAATTTCTTTTACACATTTTAATCACTTACCAAACCCAGAGTAGCCAAGATGTTATTACAACACTTCTTTCAGTCACGAACCTATAGAAATTCTTACTGCAAATGAAGTGTTATTTTTCAAACAAAGAAGAAACTTTTTATTCAACACTAAGATTGCTTCACAAATATAACTTGTTTTATAATGATGTTGTTGGACGCAAAGATTATTCCCCATCATTTTTTATGTAAATCCTTTGGCGCTTGCAATAAAAGCAATTTTCCCCTAGATGCACATTGAAAATTTTACTTATCACACTGTCTTGTTACTTTTTATCTCCCACTCTTCAGGATCTCCTTAATGGTGGACCTCCTGCTTTCTCTTAAAATGTTTTATTTCATGAATACTTATCAGATACTTATAGACATACCAAATAAAATCATATTTATTCTACTAAAATGACTATGAAAACATTTTGACTACTATTTAACACACACACCAGCTACATAAGATACACAGATAAATAGCTTTATATTCTGAAATCTAAATATGTTCTATTTTAACCAGTGGTAACAGATCCATGCCATTTTTAAAAGTTAAGGTAAAATACAGATAATATAAAAATAACCATCTTAAGGGACATAGTTCAGCAGCATTTAATATCCTCATGATGTTGTGCAACCATCATCTCTCCAGTTGTTAAACATTTTTTTTTTTTGGAGTGAGATGAGCTCTGAGCTAATATCTGCCACCAATCCTCCTCTTTTTGCTGAGGAAGACTGGCCCTGAGCTAACATCCATGCCCATCTTCCTCTACTTTACATGTGGGACGCCTACCACAGCATGGCTTGACAAGTGGTGCCATGTCCGCACCGGGGATCCAAATCAGCGAACCCCGGGCCACCGAAGCAGAACATGCGAACTTAACCACTGTGCCACTAGACTGGCCCCTAGTTCTTAAACATTTTTATCACCCTAAAAAGAACCCACATACTCCTTAAGCAGTCACTTGCCATTCTCCCGTCCTCCAGCCCCGCCAGCCACTGCTAACCTGCTTTGTCTCTATGGCTATGCCTTTTTATATACAGATTCTGCACAGATTTCAGTTCTGAATTGACAGAGCTTTTTAAATTATGTGTTTTGTTTTACTCGTTTTTTGATTGTCCATTTCCCAGGCCCTATGCTACTGTTACTGATCTAGTAACAGAGTGTATATAGAAGGGAAGAAACCACTTTTATGTTAGGGACCAATGGATTTATGTATGTCTGCACTTATTGAAAAGACTCTGGAAAATGAGATTTTGCAGATCACATCACGTAAATCACCAGCCTTTGTTTTATTTCAACTGGATAAGTGTCATAGACTGAGAAGAAAACACTTTGGCTGAATGTTACACTTTCGTTGCTAGGAGACAAGCCATTTTGTGATGTCACAGCTACTCAGGTTGGGAACCTTGTGATGTCTGGGTAGTTTATCTGTGTAGGTCTGCCAAAGCAGCATTTGAAGCTGCAGTGTTCGAAACCATGCAAATGAGAAAAGTAGCTGAAGAAGAATTTCTTTGAGATGGCACATATTTCTTCAGAAATTCAAGACGGTTCTCCTAAGGATGGATCAACTGGTAAAGACACTTCCATTAGATCTCCATCGTGTGATCACACCTTCACTGGGGACTCGGAGTTGAGGTCTCTGATCGAAGAAAAAGCTTTCCAGGCTTTGTCTGAGGGATCCTTGATAAAAAGACCACATCACACATTTTGTGTCTCCGACCCAGAGGAAGATAATGATTGTCTTTCACTGACCTTTCCCAGAAAACTTTGGAAAATTACTGAAAGCAATCACTTTAAGTCTATTTGGTGGGATGAGAATGGAACTTCTATAGTGATTAATGAAGAACTCTTTAAGAAAGAAGTTTTGGAAAAAAAGGCCCCATTCAGAATATTTGGAACCGATAGTATGAAAAGTTTTGTTCGACAGCTTAACCTTTACGGATTTCGCAAAATGCGACCAAATTTTCAAAGATCTGCTTCTCTAGCTGACTTTCTGGCAGAAGAAAAAACAGTCTCTGTTTTAATAAGCAAGGTATTCAGAAATTTTTGTTATTACTTATATAGGGAATATATAAGATTTTCTTTTGTACATTAGTAAATATGTTCTCATATATATAGGCTAACACCAGATATTTTAAATTATATGAAATACTATTAAAAGTACTTATTTTTAAAAAATTGAGGACAGCTTGGGCATGAAACAGGATTATAAGAAATTTTGCTAGCAATTTTGAACCTTATCAATGAACTGTATTTAAATAAAGGTCCTAAAGCCGGTTACAATGGTATTCTGTTACAGTAAATACACAACACATTGTCACATGAGGACTATAATTGAATGATTGTTTCCAAGTAAGTCAATTTTTTAAGATATTAACAATTTGCATGTATTCGTTGGTGGCATTAACTTTGATGAAACAGAAATTGGACTTGATAGGTTAGGATTCTTATTCTCTCACTTGTATCTTGTTTCAAAATATCACTAAATAACTTTCTCCTTTGGTTTTAGTTGCAGTTCTATTATAATCCAAATTTTAAACGAGGCTGTCCCCAACTTTTAGCAAGAATGAAAAGAAGAGTCAAGATTAAAAATTCTTTGCCAGTGTCTCATTCATCAGTTCAAGATTTCGACAGGAAGCACTTTAGTGCAGGGAATAATGTGGATAATCCTACTTCTGGATTAGTTGCTGAAACTAGTGGAGAAAGCCTAGTTTCAACCTCTACAAATTTAAACGTGCCTCTAATCAGGAGGCCTTCTTCCAGCCAGACAATTGCTAATACAACTCCCCCAATGAGAACTGATTTTTATCCACCATCAGCAACTTCAATTAGACCATCAGAACAAATTTTATCAGATCAACATGCCTTTTTAAATCAGCTGACCACTTTTCACATGCACTCACAGAGCAGCTGCACTCAAGCAAATGGGCACATTGTGAATTTTGTTACAACTACAACTTGTACTTCTCGGTACCACATTATATCTCCCTTACAGAACAGTTATTTTGGACTGATGGTGGAGCCTTCTACTTTTCCAACTACATATCCCTATTTGCCAGCTAATGAGAGTCTTTTTCCTAGCCTGCAACTAGCAGGCAACCCATGGTTCCCAATGCCTGTGATACCTAATACTTCTGCTGCATCTCTTTCAAGGTCAACTCATCAACCATCATCATTATACATACATCATCCTCAGTACAACTGATCTTCTACCAAACGACTACCAGAGTATGCAGGATAACAAAGATAAAAATTTATGCTGGCAGATATTGACAAAATACCTGCAATTCTCTTATTTGAACAATAAACTTACAAGTTCACGTGTATGGTTTCATTTTCTTCATTTTTTGAAATAGTTAAGAGTAAAATGGTAGTTTATTTTAATGGCAGGCTATTATACTACTTTTTTTAAATGTATGCACATTTTAACATTAAACAGGAAATTTGACATGCCTCCAAGTAAATTCTACGTAATTAACTGTTTAAAAAGGAAGAAATAATGAGAGCATAGGAAAAAGAAGAAACTGGAGTTAAGTGATTTCTGAAATAGTCCAAGATGAATTGAGTGAGGGCCTAAACTGCGATGGCATGGAAGAAGAGACAGATGCAAATCAAATCTAGAAAAGGCAAACACACAGCATTTAGCTTATTATTTTCTCTATTAGTGTATTATATTCTCCCAGTTATTTAAGAGGATATTTGGATTTTAGTTGGCAAGGTTGTCTTCATTGAAAAATACATTTCATAATTAAAAGTATGGCATATTCAAACCAGCCTATTAACTATGATCACCATTATGTTGTTGCTGGAATAATAAAGTCACATGATGCAGTGATAGACTGAATCACTGTCAGCATATGATGGGATTGGAAAAACCAAACTATTGAGGGCCCCTCTTTGCTCTACTCTCCTCAAAGCATTCCAGTTTGTTTGTGCCTTTATTTCCTCCCCCATGAGTCCACTGTTTATATTTTTCTAGTGAACACTCTTATGATGTTTCTTTCTTGCTGCATCCAGACAGACTTAAATCCTTATGCTGACATTTAATGCCTGTTAGATTCTGAACCCAGAACCTCAGCATGTTTAGCAAGTCCCTTGAAGATCTGGCATCTGTTTACCTTAGCAGCTTCAAATCTTTCTGTTCCACTGTCCATCTGGAGCTACGTTCACACAAACTACATTCAGCCATGCCAATTCCCATCTGAGAACTTTTATCCCTGCTCTTTACTGCGGTTAGAAGGCCCTCTCTGTACCTGCTTAGACTACTACTTTTCCCATCTCAGCACAGATATCACCACTTCTAGATGTTTCATGTCCACCCCCTTTTCCTTGTCTACCTTGGACATCAGCACAGATTTAGCACAGTGGCCGTCAAATGACATATTTTTAATATTTATTGAACGAGCAATAAGCAAATATTGACTTAAACCAATCAAATTTTGTTCTCAACAACAATATCCATGTCTTTCACTATTTCCGAAGTTTGTCTTCACTCATCACAGAGAAGTTGCTTTAAAGGGTAAGTTACACTAGCACACACTAGAGAGGAAACACTTTTGACTTATTAAAACTGCTGTCATTGCTTATTGCTCCAAGCACTAGCTGGAATAGCCTTGTTAGTTTCCAGTCATCTGAACATTATGAAAATTTGGATACCCCTTAAAGGCTTTTCTCCCTTGTATTTCACTGAGATGTACTGATTATTCCTCTGCCTCTCTTATTATTTCTTTTCTTTCTTGTGTTTTAACTGACAGGTCCTTCCATTAGAGAACTTGCTGTATACTGACCAATTCTTTATCCACAAAAGAGTTTCTCAAGTCTTGTGCTGAAACACATTACAGTGACAAGATTCACCCACTTAGTGCTCTCAGAAACCTGGGGTTGAGATGGGGTGCACATTTGGATATCCAGAGATCTCAGGCTGGCAACCTACAGTTGCCATCCTACCCCACATACACATATTTTCAAATTGTGCCTAAACAGAAAAAGCTTGGACTCATTGCTGCACACAAGGAATAGTGATTCCTTCCCGGCATTTCACAGCACAAAACAAGGATAATCTATACACATATACCCTTAATATATCACTCAAAAGTGCATTTATAGAGAGTGTAGCTCAAGAAATATGGTTAAATATTGTACATAAGTAAATGAATGTTGCCAAAAATAAGTTTGAGACCTAAAATAATTAAAAGTGAAGAAGAAGATTTATGTGGGGTAAATGGAAAACATTGGGGAAGAAGAAAAAACAATTATGGGAGAAAGTAAGAGGACAGAACAAGATGGTTAAAATATGCAATAAAATACAGTAAGGGTGAGGCCAGAATAAGGCGTCAGAAAAAGAAGAGTAGGATGAGGGGTTGTGCAAATGCGGAAAATAAAGAGGTCAGCATTATCTGAATATCTTTTTCCTACCTCCCTAGATTCTTTATATTCTGAGGTATAGCACAACATGATTTTAATATGACCCAGTCACAAAATAATCTCACCTAGGAAATATCCCAGGATCCTCTGAACTTCAGAACAAAGATATGTCTTTTTAAGCATTCTTCCTATTTAGGTTCTCAGTAGTTTAAAACCATTCAACTGCAAAAATAACTTTCAGACTTGGTCCCCCCAAAATACCAGAAATGTTCTGTGGAGGACATAAATTAGACACACTATTCACACTGCTTCCCTTAAGTACAATTAAAACTTTTTGGTGTTATACATGAAACAAACAGAAAAAGACACTGAAAGGTGAATAGAATAAGTGAATTAATGGGGGACTCTTCAAGAGTCAAGGAATAATGAGGTGGTGAGTTCCCTGGATTTTCTTGTTATGCTTTTCGTGCTTGTGGGTATACAGGAGTGTGTCTTTGGGCCTGTGTGCACCGGTAAGAATGTGCTTGTGAAACTGTACCTGGATTTTCTTCCTGCCCTATATATCAGACTTTCTCCTGAAGAAGCTGGGGTGTCTTACCAACACAGAAAACTTTCAGATAATGACTAATCCACTTCATCCAAACACCACAGAAAACCGGGGAACCTCTCACTCAAGCCAGCAAAGGCTGAGTGGAGTTTACATTCCCACTGCACCAGGCAATAACAGAGCACTCCAACCCTCTGCTGGGATAGTACCAGATACTACCTAGCATCTACTCTCTAGATCATACTAGAGAGTTGGGGGTTTCAACCCTGCCATGTGGTAATGAGGCACCCCACCCCTCCTAGCCAGGGAGGTACCTGCAAGGCCAAGTGGGGGGCAGGAACCTGCACATTCATCAATAAAGAGGAGCCCTCTCCCCTCACGTGTCGAAGGAAGCTAAGGAGGAAAATTGGAACTCTGTCCCCACTTGGCAGAACAGGCCTTTCCCCTTTTGCAGTGGTGTCAGATATCTAGCTTTAACAAAAGAAAGTCACAATAATGTCCAGAGTTTGATAACGTAATACCCTAAATGACCAAGTTTCAAATAAAAATCCCTCATTGTGCCAAGAAGCAGAAAACCCTCAACCTGAATGTACAAAGATACTAGATAAATGCCAACAGAGAAATACCAGAGACATCAGGATTGTCTGACTAAGGTTTCAAAGTTGCCAGCAGAACATTGCTTGTAAAAGCAATTATGAAAGCAATGCTTGAAACTAAAAAGAAGGAATAAAGCATAAACATTCAAAATTTCAGCAAAAATAATTTAGAATACATAAAAACCAATGGAATTAGGGGCCAGCTTGGTGGAATAGTGGTTAAGTTCACACGTTCTGCTTCTTGACGGTTCGGGGTTCACCAGTTTGGATCCCAGGTGTGGACATGGCACCGCTTGGCAAAAGCCATGCTGTGGTAGGCATCCCACATATAAAGTAGAGGAAGATGGGCATGGGTTTTAGCTCAGTGCGAGGCTTCCTCAGCAAAAAGAGGAGGATTAGCAGTAGTGAGCTCCTTGCTAATCTTCCTCAACAACAACAACAAAAAACCAATGGAAATTTTAGAACTAAATATAATACAATTAAAAAATTATGTAACACCATCTGAGGTGGTCCTATATGTATGTAGAGGAAATATTTAAGACAAGTGTAAATATGGGAGTTCTAAGGGATTTAAAAGAAATTAAGGTTTCTCTATTTCATTCAAACTGGTATAAAGATGATGTCAGTAGACTGTAAAAAATTACACATGTACAATGTAATAACTAGGAAAACCACTAAAAAAGTATAGAGAGAGATGTATTCAAAAACACTACAGGTATATAAAATAGGTACAGATTTCTGAATGTATACAAAGCAGATTCCTAAATTCTCTTCAAATAACCTACAGGAAGAAAGAACAAGAAAAGAAATAAATGAAAAAATACTCACATGACCCACATATATGCTGTTTACAAGAAATTCATTTCAATAGAAAAATACAGATAGATTAAAAGTAAAGGAATGGGAAAATATATCATCTAACTATTAATCAAAGGAAAGGAGGAATAGATATATTAACATCAGCTAAAGCAGACCAGAAAAAAGAAAGCTACCAGAGACCGAAAAGGATATTACATGATAATAAATTAATCAATTCACCAAGAAAAAACGCAGCAATCTGAAATGTCCACGCACCAAAAAACAGAACTAAATATGTGAAGTAAACCCTAAAAGAATTGAAAGAAACAAGCAAATCTACAATTACAGTTGGAGACTTCAACATTGCTCTCTCAATTCACAGAAGAACTGGATAGAAAACCAGCAAAGATACAGAACTCAACACCACCATCAACCAAAACAATCTAACCAACATTTATAGGACACACTCACACAGAAGACACATTATATTCAAGGGCACATGGAGCATATACCTGTGTCATAAAACAAACCTCAACAAATTTGAAAGAATCAAAATCAGGCAGTGCATTGTCTAACCACAAAGAAAGCAAGGTAGAAAATAGTAAGAGGATGTGTCAAAGGAAATAAAATAATATACTGAACTCAACAAACATGAAAATACAACATACCAGATCAGACGCAGGCAAAGCAATACTGAGAGGAAAATTTATGACATGAAATGCAAACATTTGAAAAGAGGAAATGTTTCAGTTACTGATCTAGGCTCCCTCTTCAATAAACTAGACAAAAAGAGCAAAAATAACCCACAGCAGACAAAAGCAGAAAATAAAAAAGGAATAAATACACAAGAGAAAAATAATAGAGAAAAAGAAATGAAACAAAGCTGGCTCTTTATAAAGAGCAATCAAATTGGCAAACCTCTAGCAAGACTGACAAAGAAAAAAGAGAGAGGGAGACATTGCCAGTATCAAGAATCAAACGGCATATTACTACAGGCCCTGTAGATATGAAAAAGATAAAGAGAATACTATAATTATAGGCACACAAATTTCAAAACTTAGGTGACTTGGAAAAGTTCTTTGGAAAACATGCAGTTCCAACATCAGCTCCTCCAATATGAAACAGATCCTTAAATAGCCTTATAACTTTTGAAACAAATCTCCAGACCTAGATAGTTACACTGGAGAATTTTACCAACCATTTAAAGAATTACAAATTCTACACATCTTATAGAAACTACAAGAATCCTCCAAACATTTTAACAATTCAATTCAATTCTATACAATCTCTTTGAGAAAACAGGAACAAAGCAGTCTGCCATCACTGCTTACTCAGCAATGTCCGACAAGTTCTAGTGACATCACTATGACAAAGCACAGAGATCAGAAAGGAAGAAATAAAGCTGTCCTTATCGTCAGATGACACGGTTGTATACTTACAAAATCTCAAGGAGCAGCAAGAAACTGCTATAGTCAGTTGAACAAAGTCACAGGATACAAGATCAACATACACAAATAAGTTACATTTCTAAACACATAGAAATTGAAATTAAAAATACACTCTTTAAAAGAGGCTAAAAAAACAAAGAAAGAAATATGTGTAAATCCACCAAATCATGTAAAAACATTTAGGCTGAAAACTACAACAGTGAAAAATATGGAGATATAGCATGCTTACGAATTCAAAGATTTAACATATTTTGAAAATGACTGATTCTAGTCAAACTTCATTCTTGACTTACATACTTAATTAAATTCTCATAAAAAGTCCAGCAAGGCAGCAATTGCTACAAGACTGCATTTGACTGGCAGAGAGATAGACACATAACCTCAGCAGTAAATCACACAAGGGACATATGTGCTTCTCTATATCTGCTACATGTCTAAACAGCATATAAACAATTTTTTTCAATGGCCATTCTCAATAAACCTAGCAGGACTAATAAGACGTTTGCATGAATAATTTTTACTCAAAACCAGTTTTTTTCTCTTCTTTTCTTTTCTTTTCTTTTTTTTTCCTTGAGGAAGATTAGCCCTGAGCTAACATCTGCCACCAATCCTCCTCTTTTTGCTGAGGAAGACTGGCCCTGAGCCAGCCTTCCTCTGCTGTATATGTGGGACACCTGCCACAGCATGGCTTGCCAAGTGGTGCCACGTCTGCTCCGGGGATCCGAACTGGCAAACCTGGGGCCACTGAAGTGGAACGTGCAAACTTAACTGCCTCGCCATCGGGCGGGCCCCCCAGTTTTTTAATTTTCTAATGCTGTGTGTCTATAATTCTCTGACTTGATTTTCACATCAAAATACATGTAAATATGTTTATACAACAACCAAAAGACCAAGAGATCGTAATATTGGTTTTTAAAAGATAAATAGAACTAAATGCATGAAGTCCTATTACAACCTTTGATTTGCTCAACAAAAATATTAATCTGGTGAACAGTTGCAACATCATTAATTACACATTAAACTAATTAGAAGAGTATTTTCCATATACTTTACTTTATCAGAGTCCATGAATATTTTAAGATTGTTGTTTATTCTTATACCCCAAACTAATTTTCAACAGTATTTCATTGTTGAGTCTCCTGGGTTCGTCTAAAACGTAAACCAAATGATAAAAAGCAACAATGGCTTTCCATACGTGTATTTTTATCTAGCATTTATGCTACTGTATTTGTCTTTGCCAAAATAATATTCTAACGTTAACATATGCCAAGAAAACTTTTCAAATTTAAAACTACATACATTTACACTCTTGAAAATAGCAAGTTTTCTTTTATGCATAGAGACATGTAAATTCAAAAAGAGAAAGTATACAGGGCAAATATGACGTGATTATTTACCATCATTTAAGTATTTGGAGAAATTGCAATGTGATGTGCCCTACTACCTTACCAAGTAGGAATGAGAGACTAATACCAATCCTCCATTACAATTAGGACAAAGCCATGTGATGTAAATACTGACATTCAGACACATATTTGAGACTTCAACACGGGATTATGCAGTGTTGCATGGGTGGTGTCAGGGGCAGCTGAGTGTCTTGTCATAGCCAACATGTTCCACTGATTTTGACATCAGCAAGTGAAGTACTAGGTTCCTGCGCTCTGTGGAGCAAAAGTAAAAACAGACTTTGTCTCTGAATGGTTCTATATCATGGTTTTGGACACTGCTCCAGTCTTGTCAGCATTTAGCCTGCTTCTTCTAACAATTCTGTGTGTTATCATTTTCTTTTAATAACACAGCTCCAGCTGTGACAAAAGTATATACATCTGCATAATGATGACTGCGACGAAGTTGGGTCTATATGAGCTCAATAATTTCCACACACCCATTTACTAATCATAAGCCACCCTGCATTATGCCCTTCTCCGAGAGGCAACCTCATTTCTTCTTTCACCAAAGACTAATTTTTTTAATGATGGCATAACATAGTCAACAAAATATAAAACCTAAACGCTTACAGCTTAATGAATTTTTTACCAGTGTCACATACTGGGCCACTCACCAAAAGTTAAGATTGAGAGCACTTCTGGTATCCCAAGTCTCCTTCCACAATGTGGCTCTCATCCCCACTGCAAGATAAACTCTATTCGATCTTCTGAGCACCACAGATTAGTTCGCATGCTCTTAAGTACCGTAGAAATAGAACTAATTTTGAGTTTACTTTCCTTGTTTCCAAAACACTTCAGTGACACTCTTCCATGTTGCTCAATGCATTTTTATTGCTGTGTGGTTTGTCCATGCTATGGTGTCCTTTAAAGTGTCTCTTCTTTCTTACATATTATTGGATCTGCCTGATAGCATTCAGAACATACTCATATATGTAATCACACACACACACACACGCACACACACACACATATAATTTCTTCATGAGTTGTATTGTGTCCTGAGATGTACATGATGTCTGTTCGATCTTCTCCCTATGATGTCAGCAGCTACTCGAAGAATATTAACTTCTAGATGTTACTAAAATGCCATTACCGTAACCCCAAGAACTTTTCCAGGGATAAAGGAAGTAAAATAATTATTTTGATAGTACTAAAATGCTATCTGCCCTTTCCACCATGCTGATGCTTACTTGCACTGATGGTGCGAGAGCACAGGTTGTCGTGAGACTTCGAGGTCTCCATCAAGGAAGGATTGAGATAGCAGCACCGCACTGTTCCTGTCCCTGTTCGTAATCTTCACTATCACACATTCTCAGTAAAACTAAGTAAATAAGTAAAAGCAAGTTTCACTTAAGAATGCCCCTGATAAAGCAAGTAAAAATGATTATTTTAGTCTCCCCCTAACCCAGGAGTACATGTCTTTTTCTTTTATGGCTCTGAGGTTCCACAAATGCTAGCTCTCTAGGCAGCCACACATGGCACATGTGGCTTTTTTTGGACAGTTTTGTGATGATTGCTGGTGACCTGCCCTTGGAGAGGGTGGTGGTGCATGTGTGAGAGAAGCAAAAATGGAAGAAAGGCTTATTCCTGGAGGGGCAGAGGAAGTATAGGTGGTATCCCTAATGTTCCCAAAATGGTGCGAGCACCGTGACAAAAATTCAAAGTCCTGTAAATACCACTATTATCCGCAAGAAAGAAACCACATTAGGAAACTAGAATTCAGTGCTTGTCTCACCAAAGAAGGTCTACCCTACTGCAGTTAGCCACTGTTCTGTTTAGCGGTCAGCCTCGTGGTCTTTCTTCAGCAATGTTATCCTGGGATGCCCTTTCTCCTGGGCAGGGAAATCCAAGCTTGATTACCCTGCAACACAGGAGGGGGTAAAGTAAGTAAATAAAGGAAAGAGGGAAGTCACCCTCCAAAGCAAAGCCTCTCACCAGTCCTTACCTAAGGACCAGCTAATGGAAGCCACCAAACTGAAATTTCGCTATACGTATTACTTGAGAAGACATCTGCCCCTCACAGCCAGCCGCCTTCCACTCCCCATGTTAGGCTGCTGAACGTACAGGTCTTCCTGCTTCTACTCTGTGTCAAGCAACATCATACGCTAGCAAACATAGGATGAGCTCCTTTCTCTTGAGACGCACTAACAGTGCCGCAAAAGACAAGGCCAACAGCCTCGGAGCCTTACAATTTTGAAGTGGAGAACTGCGTACTCCTTGTACGCATGGTTTTACAGGGCTTTCACATGCATTTGTTCATTCACTCCCACAATCCTCAACCTTCGTCGGAAGACACAAACTGAAGTGTTAAGAGGAGAGAAGTGGCCAGAGTTAGCAAGTGGCAAAGCCCAAAAAGGAGCGCTACTTCCCTCCCACCTTGGCACCATCACCCAGTACTCCTAAAAGCAGCCAGGTTGCACAAGTGAGAGATGGTGCTCCCAAGGTTACTCAGCTGGTGAAAACCTTTTACTTTTGTTTTTATCCCCCACCCCTTCCTCAATCACATACCAGGGCTGTTAAGAGTTCAGAGGAGGGAGAGGCCTAGCAGATATGCAGAGACAGTTCCCACTGCTGACCAAGAACCACAGTTTCAGAACCAAGTGGCACTTGAGGTAATCCTCCCATCTGAGGATACCACATGACTCCACAGAGGTGCACACTCCCTGAAACGGTCTTGAAAGACATCAAACCAAGTTCATTTTGAGGGAGGGAAGGAAAGTAACAAGCAGTGTGTGCTTTCTAAATGTCCTCATCCTCACTTATCACCTTTCTACAGTCCTTGCATCAATTCCCATTACTCCATTTTCACTGTCGAGATTTGTGATGGAGCCTCAGAGAGGTCAGCCAACTCACCAGAATCACAAAAGCAAAGCAAAGGGCAAGGTGCTACCAGGATTAGAACCCTTCCTCTTAAACTATGGCTCAACTCAATCCAGCATGAGTGGTGCAGTGCTGGGAAAGTCTGCAAGGCTGAATTTAACTTTATTTGTTGTTACACAACACTGCTGGTTCTTCACACACATCACCTCAAAAAGTAGGCAGTGCTGGGGGCAGGCCTGGTGATGTAGTGGTTAAGTTTGCATGCTGTGGCAGTGGCCCACAACAAAATAGAGGAAGACTGGCACAGATGTTAGCCCAGGGCTAATCTTTCTCAAACAAAAAGAAGGCTGGCAGTGGACAGTAGCTCTGGGTTAATCTTCCTCAACAACAACAACAACCAAAAAAAATAAAATAAAAGAGGGAGATTGGCAACAGATGTTAGCTCAGGACAAGTCTTCCTCTGGGGGAAAAAAAGCAAGTAGTGCCCTATATCTAACTGTCTTTCTGGCCAGTGGCTCTGAAGACAGAGCTTGCTGTAGTCTGCACATTCACACATGAAGGAAAAGAGAAAAAACAAATAAACACCCAGAGGTCACTGCATGGTCTTTTTCCTTTTTAGGGTGGGCCTTGTTAGAAGGAACAAAGAGAATAAAGGTCTTACTTTGCCACTGACCAAAATGTTGTAAATCTTCATGGCAAAGCTGTTGCCATTTGCATCCTTCAAGTGCACTATATCAAAGGAACCAGGAGGTCTTTCTCTGTTGGTGATGACATCATGGCTGAGGTTGGCCCTACCAATCACTGTAGGCACATTGCCTAGAGAGAAGGGAAGATAAAATGCAGATGGGTCATTTAAAAAAAAAAGACAGCTGCCACCTTTAAAACCAATTAATAGAGAGGGGTTCACCAAGAAAAAATAAAGATGCTGGGGGGCAGCATTCCAAAGATCATGGTTTCAAGAACTCTTGTTACTGTGTAAATGAATATTATTTGTGAATTAGACTGCAGCCACATCTAAAGGGAGATTTCAAAGATTCTTGAAAGTAGCAGCTTTCCCTGCATTCTTTGTCCAAGAAGAACTCATTAAAGATTGAATAAGTAATCATTTTGGGGTGGACAAAGATGGTGAGGAAGGGTGAGGGGTGGATGGGGAGAACGGGAAGGTGGCTAGGGGGTGTGGGAACTAAGACGAGGGCTAAAGAGGAATTCAGGTTTTCAAGAAGGGGTTAAACAATAATGGAATGCCCTTAATCGGGCTCTGGTTAATGCAGTTCTACCACTGATTAGTCACCGAATCTTCCAAAGTTCCCAGGGCTGTCAGGAGCATAAGGAAGATACTCTACCATAACTGGTTTAACTGACCTCAACTGTTTTTCTTATTCTTTGAAAACAACCTCTTCTAATCAACTGCTTTTTTTTATGTGCCAATAAAATGTATAAGATACAAAGGAAAATATGCATCATATTGAAAGACGTGATTTATTCCCATGCCTGCTAAGCCAAAAACACAAATAAGAATTTAATGGCTATGTGGAAAGTCAAAATCTAATCTATCCCAAGAGACTGAGTAGGATATAGTAAGATAATACAAATGCACTGTGTGTAGGGCACAGGCCACCTAGTCCAGGAGACAGGCTATACATGAAGGTTTTATTTACCATAGAATATGCGTGCTTTAAGAAAAACTCCCCCCGAAACCATCGCCAATAGTGAGTCAACCACCAACCCACCTATGTGCCCTTCTTCAAGTGGAGAGGCCACACTAAAGTCAGAATGAAGCCCCTTTTACACCAAAAAACAATCTAGCAGTCTAAGAGACTCCAGAAAAAGTTGAAAATTACACACCATAGAGCAAGGGCAAATCACAATACATTTATCAACCTCTGGAAAACTGAAGGGAAGGGAAAAACACCCCACTCAATCTGAAAGTTTTAAGATTGAGGCTCTAAGAAGGAAGAAAAATAGGACAATCTTGCAGGTAAAAAACGTTGGGCCTGACAGTGACCAAAACAGACTTCTATAGTCTGAACACTCTAAAGCCAAGACACTGGTTGATCCAAGATGCAGATGGGTAATGGAAATCCATGGCCAGCTGAATCTATATGAATTTTGGTATGTGAGAAGCCACAGAAATTAGAAGGTTTTGCCTCCCTACTCAGTAGTGTACTGAAAGTCAAAGGAGTACCAATTGTTGACAAATATGTAAGTGACTTTGTAAAAGGTTTAGTATTACATTTATTCCAAGTGGTATGGATAACCCCTAATGTTCAAGTAACCCGGGAGAACTCAGGTGTCCACAGAACACTATCTGAAAGCTAAGAACACCTCATGAAGGCCTTTAAAAGGGTTTAATGTCTATCTTAGGTCAGCGGAACTGGCCCATCCTTCAGGTCCTTGTGTGAGACAGTGAAGCTAGTAGCACCCAAGACCCTCAGTTACAGAACAACTTTCTGATACTATGCCTGTAGCACAAACATAAGGAAGGCCTGGGAAAAAACATCTGCTCGGTAATAGAACGCAAGGCTTGATCTAGCTGCCAAGAGTAGAAGAAATGCCTCTCTCTGCCTATGTCAAATGAACAGTGAACAGAGTTTTTGTTTGTTTTCCAGAACCCTTATGTGGGAACATCATGGATTTACTATGTGTAGGATAATAACCAGAGCTTAGTTATCCAGAACCAAATTCACATTCTAGATAACAGTTCCTTCACTTCACTTGTTTGTCGCAGTTTCTAACAGCAAAGAGGGACTACAGACTGATGGCACTACACTACACAAATACTAATTTGTATTAAGTGTCAAGTTCCAATGAGAAGCCTCTGGCATTCAGAATTTGGTCCATTAGCAATGAGTAAATGTAGGTTGAAAGCTGAGAGTCTAGACAAGAATCACTCCTTTTAAAATTCTTGAATGTATGAGTGATAGTCTTTATGCCTGACCGTAAGGCAGCTCTGGGAAATCGGTAATAAGAACACTCTGTACACATAGGCTATCAGAAGATGTCCATATGTGCTTCCACCTCAACAAGCCCTAAAGTGGCCCTGACAGTGGTCTGCATGAATAAAGGTTGGCCTGAAATACAGTTTTGCTAAATAAACTAGAGTGCCCGCCACCCTTTGGACCTGTGTACAGCCACTGGCCAGAGAGAAAGTCTTTTCTCTTTCAGCAGAAATAGTGCAAATGAAATGGGCTACCCATTTAACAAGAATGGAGGGATACATCAGCTAAAACATCCTCCAGCCTCCAGTTTCTGTAACGGTGGGCCGAGGTTACTTCACACCAACCTTCGTGCTTTCAAAAACAGCTATAAACACTGGATACAAGTAATTCTTAAAAAATCCCCCTAAAAGGATCCAAGGGGTGAGGAGACAGCAAGGAATTTCTTTCTTTTTCTTCCTTCCTTCCTTCCTTCATTTCTTTCTTTCTTTCTTTTTGAGGAAGATTAGGTCTGAGCTAACATCTGCTGACAATCCTCTTCTTTTTCCTGAGAAAGACTGGCCCTGAGCTAACATCTGTGCCCATCTTCCTGTTTTTTATGTGTGTGACGCCTGCCACAGCATGGCTTGATAAGTGGTGTGTAGATCAGTGCCCAGGATCCAAATTGGTGAACCTCAGGCTGCTGAAGCAGAACATGCCAACTTAACTGCCATGCCCCGGGCCAGCCCTGACAGCAAGGAATTTCCAGGCTCAAAACAAGGAATGAAAGGAACTCAGGAGCCTGGAAATGGATTTTGCCTTTTGTTCTGCTTTCTTTTTGATGCCCTCTCAGGGACACGGGAACAGAAATCAAAGCCCAGGGTTAAGTCTCAGGGTTGAAAGGTCAGTCTCATAGAACACCCCACCCACAATTAGCTGGCCCCAAAGGGCTGCACTCCCACAAATATCTGAGCCCAAAACAATCCTGTGTTCCTAATGACTTAAAGCCTAACGACTTTCACACTGCCTGGCCAGCACAGGGAATGTCAAACCTCCGTCAAAGTGGTCTCAGGCTGATACACAGCCCAGAGACCAGATAGATGCAAACACACATCATTGTCGGAAGGAGGGCCGAATTGTCTTATGCCTCACAGTGTTCCTACTAACCATATTTTACGTGCAGTGTCCAGCATGGAAGGAACCAAGATACCATGATGAAGAGCCACCAACAGCCAGGCTCAGTCTTCAGAACTTGGAACAACCCTGAAAGTATGTGCAAGGACAAAAACAATCTTGGCCAAGTGACTCAGCAGATCTGAAAAACAATCAGGAAGAACTTTTAGGAATGAAAACACAGTAAGCAAAATTAAGAACTGCAGAAAATGGATTTACACTCAGTTGAAGAGAAAATTAGAGAAATGGAGGGTGCTGAGAAGAAAATGCACAGAATTCACCATGGGAAAGACTAAAAGATGAAAAGCAGAGAAGAGTGGATGAGTTAGACGAACGTGAGAAGGTTTAATACAGGTTGAATCCAAGCCCCCAAAAGAGAGGAGACGAAGGGTGGGGACATAAAATGATATCCAAGAACATAGTTTTCGAGAACAAGGCCAGAAACCCTTCAAGTCCCAAGAAGGTTAAAGGGGAGGAGGATGTGGTATTCTTATGCCCCAGAAGAGGATAGAAAAGCTGACTAATTTTGAACTCTGGTGATTTCAATCTGCATGCTGTTAATTCCAACAGTAACCACTAAAGTAACAGAATCAGAAATGGCTAACATTTAAAATCATTGAAGAAAAAAAAAGTAAAAAATTGGAATATTGGAAAATAATCAATCCAAGAGAAGATAAGAAAGAGGGGAAGCTATATAGAGAAGAGGCTGGACAAGAAGGAAGAACCATCAGAAAGCGATATATATCAATATTACATCAAACCGTAGGTGGGCTAAGCAAAAAGCCGGGGGGAGGCTGGATCAGAAAACAGAACACAGCTCTGGTTTGTCAGGATTCACCCATGATCTGCAGATATTGAAGAACCAGAAAGAAATCAATCAACTGAACATGTGAGTACTGATCAATGGGATGCTATAAAGGAAAAACTTCCAGAGAGATACTGTAGTTTTAATTTGCATGTTATAATAGACTCAAAACACATAATTGCAAAAACTGACAAATATGAAAGGAGAAATGCCCCAAACTGCATTCCTTGACTCTCTACTTCCCTCTCCCATCCCTGATTAGGAGAAGGACAGATTATGTTTCATTCTTATCCAATCATGAGCAAGTCCCTGGCAATGTAAAATGCCAGCCACTGCCTAGGTACTCATGAATACCTCTCCCTCTTCCTTCTCCTCATCTTTGCATTCCCAGCCTTTCACAGTACCTAACCCAGGGCTTCCATACACTGACCAATAATGCAGTATTAATTTGGCAAACTTAGTGCTAAACTGCTGGCGGGCATTCTCAGTCCCTTGAGGTGTCCTCAATGCTAAATTTACAGAACCCACTGTCCCAGATGGCTAGAAAGGAGAACTCTGAAACTCCTAAAATGGCTCTACAAACAGTTACTGAGATCCCTGTCAGACTGACTGCCCCCTATTCAAAATAACATTTGGGCCTCTCTAGCTCTGCACCTCCAACTTAATGACAACATGACCTTCTGCCCTCTGAATGCATTCAATCATCCAGTCGCCTTGCACTTTTTGGGGATGTGATGTTCTGAACCATCTTGTTAATCCTATTTGGGTAACTCTAACGTACCTCCAGCAAAAGCTAACCCCACCCTCTTTCCACCCTGACTCACAAATCCAAATATCCCAGGCTAAGACAGGTCCAATGAAACTCTACTGATGTGTACTAACTGGACATCTGTTCATACTTTGATCTACCTGCCACCCTCCACTCTTTCTATACGTAACTTTCATGATGTACTTGCTCAGAAGAGTTGGGAACAGGGCTACCAGAGTCATATCAACTAGCCAGTGCTGCTTGAGTGTTAGAAGAAGAGACAAAGCAAAAACAAAACAAACACACAAAAAGCCTCTGCTCTCCCGTATGTTTTACAGATCGTCTCACTAACCAACCATTTCTGCATGGGCAGAAACACTACCATCTCTTTGTTTCTCCACCACAGCATAAAACTTGAAGCCTTGGACACAAAGGTCACTTGCCTTTAACTGCCTAAAAGTCACCATTATTCACCACATGAGAAGCTCCATCTCTCTCTAAAGGAGGCTCCAGTTCCAAGTGGCCTCCCTCCACCCCCTGAGAAGGTCTTTCTGGAACCATTAACCCAAGTTCCACAATGCATCTCGGTCCTTGAAACAAATCACAGATTACCTCTTGGCTGTGAAACACAGAAGACACTCCATAGCTAACCATCAAATGGGTGTAACACCTGTAAACCTTCTAGCCACACCACTGACAAAGCTCTGAATCTAACCTTTAGGTGGAATCAACTCGCCAGGTGTGCAGTACTTTGAAGATCCAAGCCCAAGACAGGCAAAAACTTTTTAACACTACACCTTTGTCAAGTGTACTCCTGCAAAAGCCAACCTCTGTGGGCTTTCCTAATATCAACCTCTACTACTTTAACTTCCCACTAACTCTAAGAGGACCAAACTGCTCAGGATTTAGTCTCAAGTCCTCTTGTCGAGGAGAGGCCCAATTTGCTGGGGACCTAGACCTTGAGCTTCAGTAAGTACAAGGCTGACTCTCTTATAGGCGGAACTGCCAGGTGGGCTAAACACCAAAATGCCTACCACTGGAGTAACCTCAACAATCTGCAGGAAATCCAACTACTTTTCAGTCGCCCGATCTCCATCTCTCCCACTCATCACCTTCACCATGACTTTAGAACTCTCTGGACAGGAGATTGCTCGATGCTCAATCCTCAGTTCCTACCATGGGGCCCAGTCTCTGTGTGGGGCCAAAGATCAGATCAGAGATTGACGTTTGGATTAGCTCCTGCATCTAGGCAAGCTTAAGGCTATGAAAGATCAAGAATATAATGGATGAATGGAAGACTACATAAGCTCAAGGACCCCAAACCAATTGCTTAAAAAATGTCTTGAGATAAATGGAGGAGAGGGGTAGGGGAAAATAAAAGGCAGCTTGAATGCTGTTCTCAGAGATCAAAAATTTGGAGAAAGACTCTACTCGTCCTCTTGAGTATCATCCCACCAAAAGGCACCACAACTCTGCCACCTGCCTGCTCAGAAATCTTGCCAGCACTGATGTCTGACTTGTGAACACATCACCACCTCCAACATGCCTGCCACATCTAAAAGTCCCATGGCTTCTGGCAGTGCTTCTTAGAGCCAGTGCCATGCCACTCAGCCATTCTCTCCTCTCTGACCCTATTGCTGCTGTCCAGGTTCAGGCCTTCAATGTCTCTGTTCTGTCCCATGACCTATAGCTTCTTGGGCAGGTCACTCAGGCATTCTTCTTTCCTGTCCCCTCATTTTTTGGCCCAAATTAGTACCACCAGAGTAATCTTCCTAACACATAAACCCAGAAGGACATATCTAAAGCTTTTGCATGTGTCTGTGGCATTTGAGACACATAGACAGATGGACAGACTGGGAGAGAATACTGAAATCTTACACCAAGTACGAGGCTAGTCAGCCTAGCAAGCCCTGACCCATGCCCCTTCCTCACTGCTCTTCAACATCTAGCCAGTGAGGGACAAATGTCCCAAACACGGCTCGCTCCCTATTCCTTGCCGACCCACCCTTACATCATCCCTGCTCACATTTTTATCCTCTAGGTTTATTAAGCTACCATAGATCCTTCCACATACCTGGATTCTTCTGTAGCTGCATATGTGCACACACCGTGAGCTTATTCCTGTGTTGATTAACCTTTACCTTGACTGCTGGGTGAGACCCTTCTCTCACAATCAAAATTGAATCTCCATGCAGAGCCTTCACCAAAAACTCTCTACCCTGCCTCTTTCAATCTCTGCAGATCAGGAACTCTTCTTAAGTTTCTGCTGCCCTTTGAACAATGCTTACTTGAATAAATGCAAAATCTTGCCCTCCTGGCCTCCTTTAGAAACAAATCTAACTATCTGGGTTCCATTTTTTTCTGGAACTTAACCTCAACTATCTTTTCCTTCCACTTATCTTTTCCTCCTTGCCTACCAAATATACTCTCTAAGCTCATGGTCCTGATCCCCTCCTTTCACACCAATCTCAATTTCTCTAAAAACAAATGGGCAAACATAGCTCCTTTCCTTAGAAGAAGCTCCCTGTTCATCTAGTTGCCTATTTCAGGTCCCTGCCCTATCTTCTTCTCTGGGGAGAATTGCCACCTTTACTGTGCTGAGCCTTCTCGAAGTTCAAGAATGGTTCCACAAATATGTCTGCCTCTCCATTTGGTTAGCTATGCTCTGACTTCATCTTCCTGATTTCTTTAACCAGGGTACTGTGTTTTTGAGGAAATAGATCCTGCACTGCCTGGGTCCACTGTTTGTAACCCTACAGTGTATGAAATCTGAGATTTCAGCCATCACCCTCTTCACTGAACACCATGCCGTCCAATGTCAATGAAGATTCATTTATTCATTCAGTCTTATTACTCACACACAGCCTCTACTGTCACACTTCTCAGCAGTTTCCATCCTCTATTTCAACCATCAAGTACTTCCTTTTAACTATATATCTACCTGGAAGTTCCACTTACACAAGCTGAACCCAAAGCTTTAAGATATTGTCCTCCCACTTCTCTCTCAATCATCCATGTTGTTTACCAAGATCCAAAACTGCCCTCTCTTTACCCTACCACCAAATACTCAACCACCCTGTCCTACATTTCCTCCCACGTACTTCAGCAACTTCCTCTTCCTTCCTGTCACAGATTCAAAATCCCTCATGTTCTTGGCCAACTCTCAGCTCAGTATTTGTGCACATTCCCCTATCGCCTCTCTTAAGAACCAGCATTGCCTTGGTTCCCATTACTGTCAAGCAGGTTCAACATGGTTGTGTTCTCCTCTACAATTTCTCCTTTGCTCAATCCCCTGAATTTGCTGCAACCACAGAAACGCATAATTGCCTATTCTCAAATCCAGTGAATTCCACTTCCTTGGTCTTCCATTAATGTTGGTGGGAAAAGGATGCCTTAAAACTATCAGGCTTAGTTTGGCTGAAGATACCTACAAATGACCCCTTTTTAGTTGTTTGGGTTTTTCTTTTTTTGGCTAGTTTGGTTATCTGTGCCTTCGCAACCTACACTACTCTGGAAGACTGATAATCTATATGAAAAAGCTGCGTGGTGTGCCCCTACCATCTTTGAGGCCTAAGGAGCCTGCAATGCTCTACTCTACAGTCCTGTCCCCTTAAAACCCTTGGCTCAAGCTCATCTGGGTGGGACAGTAACAGAGAATGCTCCCTAGCCACTTGCCCACAGAAACGGCCAGCAGACAAACAAGTAAACAATCACCTCCCCAAATCTTTCAGCTTTGGCCCAAGGTTAAGATCTGAAATCTGGAGTAGCCATTTGACAGTTCTGCTACTACTTACTCTCTTTGGAACACAAGCTTTTATGTAGTGCTGGCCAATTTGGTAGGACCAGTGGGTAAATATAATACTCCAAATATCTCCTTCTTCCTGTCCATCTCTCACCTTTGAGAAATTCACGAGTACTACCAAGTTTTGCAGTCTTTTGAGATCTGAACTCTTTATAAAGGCAGACCATCAGTCACCAGAGTTGACAGAACAGGACCCATCAACCTGGACAGCTCAATTCTCTGAAGGGTTCTAGTCCTAGTTCCTACCACTTGAAAGAAAGCCCATCTCAGTAGAGCCATCCACAAAGGCAGAATGGATCCTGCTTCAAGTGATGCTACTGAAAGAGTTAAAAAGATGGTGGGGATGGGAGGAACTCCCAGTCAATCACTCTGTCAGGCGATTACCTGAATGAGAAGATACTTGGAATGCCTATGCGGAAACTGATGTGTTTTCTCTCCAAAGAAATAAACGTTGAGAGAAGCGAAAAAAACAAACCAGTTAAAGACAAAGTGAAAAATAGTTTCTTACTGAATATATGGAAATTCAACCAAGAATGCAAATCAAAGTTAGATGGCATGTGGTCACTGTAAAGGTGACTGGGTTATGTGTGAAACAGGAAGAGATAAGCTACACCAAGACCTCAAATCCAGGGAAAAGATGAATGGATGACCCAGGGATGGCGCTGGCTCCCAAAAAGGTGGGTTCCTACCCAGAAGAAAGAATGGAGTTAACTACACAGAAAGAAAACTGTCTTGCAAGTTTCCTGGAAAGGCAATGACTTTGGCTTTTAAGTTTGAGGAGGGCAGGAGGCAGGATGTCTCGGATCTAGAGTTTATTCCATATCTAGGAAGTGCCAGGCAGCACTGTTACTAATATGCTCACTGAATCCTTAGAGTTACCCAGTGAGAAAGTGTATTATCATCACTCATTGTGAAAATGGAGTCTCAGGAATGGTTAAAAAGTTCTGCCGAAGGTCACATAATTAACAATGGTGGAGTCAGGATTTTTACCCAGAACTTCACGTTTACAAGCCCTTTCCTATACCAAAACATCCTGTCTCTCAGAGAGCAAGTTACTGAATTAGCACTCTGTCCAGAAGCAGCCTTGTGTGGAAATTCATTATCTTGTAGTAGTTGGTGGTCCCAACATGCTTGGATTAACCAATCTGACCAACAAAGCAGAAAAAGGAGATCCAACCCTGGGTCTGAGAGTTAGCAAATATCCCTGGAATCTGACCCAAATTCCCTCTTGGTGATAGATTTACCCGTCTGGAAAATGACCAAGTCCACATAACTTCACTCATGACTTACCTTTGCCTCTTCCACTGTGATATGGTGAAGGGCAAAAAGGCCCATGGTGCCATAGAGCAGGGGGAAAGGCTCTCCTGTCTTCTCAGTGCTCATAACATCTGATCACAGATAGGGTACCATGGACATCATTAATGCAAAGATGCTTTTGCCTCGGCAGCAGGAGCACACTATGCCATACCCAACATGAGAATATTTTACTAGTGTGGCTGTTCCAGATATGTGATGAGTGTGCTTGAATGAAAAGAATCAGCCCCTGGACCTGTCTGGGTAAACGCCATAAAGGAAAGTGACTACATTTATGGTTGCTCTACCAATTCTTGTGATTTTGTACAGTGGCCATTTGAGACCACCTTGGGTTAATGCACTCAGGATCACAAGAAGAGAGACACCTGCACTCACAGGCCCCTGTGGGCACACACATGTACACCAGCACACACACACACACATGCATGCACATGCAAACAAATGAATGCACAACCCTTCCATATGAGTAAGCAAGGCTTGTCACACTTCCTATACAGCAGCTTGACCCATGTATTCCCTCTACGCCCTCGCTCATCCAGAGTCCTGCCTCTGGGTTTGGGGTCCTCAGAAGGAAAGAGACAGAATGCAGCAACAACAACAAAAATGAAGAAAAGAAAGGAAGATCTTTTCTAACTAAGCAGCTAGATACTGGAGGAAGGCTTGATTTGAGACTGCATCGCCCACTTAGCCTCCAGGCCCCTGATAAAGCAAGAACCCCTACCTTTCGAGATACTGCCAGGCTAAAAAGGTGCTAAGAAGTATTGAACCTGTCACTGTGGGTAGAAAGGGTGGTCAAGAGACCAGGACAGAATTCCTGAGTCCCTTTCCCTACCACCTCTCTCACCTCATCTTCTTCCCAGATGGGTGTGAGCTTTCTTGCCTTCCTCTGCTCACCCCTACCACAAGCCCCCAGTATGTCTTCGGAGATCTGACAAGAATGGTTACATCACCACCAGACAAACACAGTGGGAAAACATAGCTATAACTCTGACCACATAACTGGTATACCTTTTTTTTTTATCTCAACCTGTTTCTTCTTCAACATAAAGAAGGAACTCTTACTGCCCATGAATCCAACAGGGTATGTGAAGTGAGTTCAAACGTTGCTGTCAATTCTGACGAAGTGCTGCATGCACATCTTCTTTACCTCATCTCCAGTCAGTGGATACTTGAGTCTCTTTCTGAGACAGATTATGAGGGGAGATACTCCCTCAGCTTGTGGGGTCCTATAGATGGACAAGGTGCCTGTAAATGACAATAGGGGCAGCCAATCTGATCTCTCTGGATTAAGATGAACCTGTTACCCAGATTTAGCAGATGCAGTGCCTGAGTTCAGCAGAAGTTAAGTTAATAAGTTAAGGTAACTTATTGTGGGGAAGAGGAATACATGAGAAAAATTAATCAATTTAGAGGGGTTTGTTTTGTTAAGAAGGTCCAGTGCCCTCAGTCATGGAAAGAAATCTCACTTTGTATCCCCCACCCCCCAAAATCTGGTCTCACAACCCATCTTTCATTTTTACTGTGCCCCAAGCACTGCTGCCACTACCACCACCTCCTCCAACCTTGAACCTACCACCACATCTTGCTTGTGGCTAATGCGATATCCACAGTCCACTCTGAAATATTCTAGTACTTTCTCATGACTCCAGTCTTCAAAGTTACACACAAGCCCTGCCACTGTCCACAGAACTATGCTGGAGCAACACAACCCACTGTACTTCCTTCTTACCTTCTTGACTGCCTGCTGGCTCAAGTATAGTCAAGTTCACACTGAAACTAGTCCTGTATTTTTATAGCCCCTGTGTCATACTACCCTTTGGGTACTTGCTTCCAGTATGTATAAAATCCTCAGCTACTCAAGGGCTGGGGCTGTACTGCACCATCTTGAACTTTAAAAATACAGCCATGGTCACCCAAAGAGGTGACTCACTCATGAGAACTAATCCACAATAATCCATGAAGCTCAAGCTCAAGCAGGAATCTACTGAAGCTGCTTTCACAGAGTCTCTAATTTTTTTCCCTCCTTTTGAAAGACTTGTGATCATCAACTGCACAACTGTCATGGGGAATGGCTGAGTACTGCGTTACTAGCACAAGGTTTATCACAAGCATTCTTCAAAACAGAGTCCACATTCATTCATTCTTAACAACTGAGGAAACATTGGCTGGCCCAGAGAGGTCAGATAGTACAGGCAGTTGCCAAGGTAGCACCTGAAGCAGAAACCAACAGGGATAGTCACAAGTCCAGGACTCCAGGCAACAAGATCTCTAGATGCCAGCTCTGTGAAAAACCAAGGACAATGATCACAGATTCTATTACCCAGGAAATCAATGGAGACAAGAAGAGGCCAAGTGACCCATCAAGTTAGTTACCATGTGCCTCGTACATGGACACTCAGGGCTGGATATTGTCTCCTACAAATACCTCACGTCTATTCCTGCTTAAAACCCTTGGCATTTTAAGCACTTCAGCTCTCAAAAAGTTTCTTTCAACCCCTCAGATGAGGGAAACAATAGAAAGAATAAACAAATGGGACTTCATCAGACTAAAGAGCTCTTCAAGGCAAGGGAAAACAGGATTGAAACAAAAAAACAGCCCACTAATTGGGAAAAAAATTTACAAGTTATTTATCCGGCAAAGGGTTAATCTCCATAATATATAAAGAACTCACACAGCTCAACAACAAAAAATCAAACAACCTGATCAAAAAATGGACAGGGGACATGAACAGACATTTCTCCAAAGAAGATATACGGGTGGCCAATAGACACATGAAAAGATGCTCATCATCACTAATCATCAGGGAAATGCAAATCAAAACTACAGTAAGATATCACCTTACACCTGTTAGAGTGGCAAAAATATCCAAAACCAAGAGTGACAAATGTTGGAGAGGCTGTGGAGAAAAAGGAACCCTCATACACTGTTGGTGGGAATGCAAACTGGTGCAGCCACTATGGAAAACAGTATGGAGATTTCTCAAAAAGTTAAGAATAGAAATACCTTATGACCCAGAAATCCCACTGCTGGGTATCTATCCTAAGAACCTGAAATCAGCAATTCCAAAAGTCCCATGCACCCCTATGTTCATTGCAGCATTATTCACAATAGCCAAGTCATAGAACCAACCTAAGTGCCCAGCAACTGATGACTGGATAAAGAAGATGTGGTGTATATATACAATGGAATACGACTCAGCCATAAAAAGGACAAAGTTGTCCCATTCACAACAACATGGATGGACCTTGAGGGTATTGTGTTGAGTGAAACAAGCCAGACAGAGAAAGATGGACACTGTATGACTCCACTCATAGGTGGTAGTTAACATATAGACAAAGAGAACTGATCGGTGATTACTAGGGGAAAGGGGGGATGGGGGAAGGGCACAAAGGGTGAAGTGGTGCACTTACAACCTAACTAACAATAATGTACAATTGTAATTTCACAAGGTTGTTAACTATCATAATCTTAAAAAAAAAAAGTTTCTTTCTCTGTCCACTGGCTCTGTCTCCATTCTCAGAAAGCCAAGTCTTTCTTAGGGCTTTACCACTTTCCCTCCATCTCACCATCCCAGCAAAGATGAACAATGCCATGCAGGCACTGCCCACCCCTTCCTTGTCAGACCCTTGCCACAAAGGGGAAGGGTCTTAATCTAGTCTAATTGTGTGGTAGGATTCCTGCAGTATCATGCCTCTGGGGACACTGCGCCATCTTCAAGGTTTAGTTTAAGTGACTCAACTTCTCATTTTAGGGAGATTCCTGACCCACCTGCTTCCCCTTTTTGTGGGACCCCCTTTTGTAGCCTTTACAGTTACATCAGTTACTTGGTATCAGTGTAAAAAGCATCTATTTTAACTTTAAGATAATCAACTTAAAACTACATGAATTCAATTATTTACAGTACTTTAATGCACTGTCATTTGTACTCCTTTTTCTGTGGGGCCCTCAGCACATTTGTTGACCTTCTTGGCACTGGGCCCAACAAGCTCACTGTAAACTAGGGAATTCAGAAAGCAAAGGAGACCACCAGAAGGCCTTCCCAATATCTCTGATGCAGGCTGGTCCCAGGAGCAACATGTGGCCCTTTTTTGTGACATGACAGTGCTTTTAGTTCTGCCATCTACAGGAAAAAACAAGCATTACGGAATATAGCAGGTGAGTCCTTTAGGAAGGGTTGCATAATACAATTTGCAAGAAATCTCCCCTTTACAGCAGCCAGACAGACCCCTTTGGAAACATGAATACCTGTGATGTCTCACTCCCTTACCTCCTACTGATGTCCAAAAAGAGGCTTCCCTATTGCACCCTCTTTAAAGTGCAATCACTGCAACGCCTCATTCCTGACTCCTTTCCCACTGCTCTACCTTTTCCTCCAGTAGATTTTATTACCTGTGGACCTCCGTAAAATTCTCTCGGCTCCAGCAGGATGTAAGGTGGTTTTCCGGATCCATTTTGTAGCTGGACATATCTCCAAGGGTGTAGAATGTGCCTGGCATTCATTAGTCTCTCAATAAGTAGCTACTAAATGATGGAATGCCCTGATTCTCAGCGAAATTACCAATCTGACAACACTGGTCAACCCTGAGGGTAATGGAAGGGCAGGCAGAGGGCCATTTCACCCTTACTTTCTGAGGAGGACATCAGAAGTGTTTTCTGAAGGTAGATTGTGAAAGAGAGTACAAAGAAAGTTCTGCATAGGTGTACCTGCTGTCATCCAAATGAAAAACCAGCCCACGAATGAAGCAACGCTGCCCCTCCGAGACAGCAAGCAGAAGGCCTGTAACATTTACGAATGACTAAGGAAAAGATAAAGTCCTACTCACAAACCCCCTTATTAGTTTGTGGAGCATCCAACGCTTCGGTGCTGTAACATGTTTCACATGCTTCTTTGGGCCCCAGTCCTGGAAAGGACACCAAGCTCTCTCACATGAATTCTGCTCCACAGGTTTTCAAATGAAGGTACCCCTAGTCATCGGCTGGTAGGAACGGGGAACAGCTACCACCTGCTTCCGAGGTGAAAGGATCTCTCAACCTATTTAGTCCCACCCAATTTGGAGAAAATATTACTTCCTGCCATCCCAGCATGAGAGACCCTGCACAACTCACCAACTTTTGAAAACCTCCCTGGACGCCTAAGCATCCTCATTGCTCACCCAGCAAATCTAAGGGCTCTTCATAGGGCCAAAAGCAACTACTCCAATTCAAAGGCAGTACTGGGGCGGCGTAGAAGTATGGACTCATGTCAACCACTGCGGACACATGGCCTGCATACTTGGATGCCAACCGCAGGCTTGGGGTAAATGAGAGCCAGCTCAGTCCAGAACCCCACTCTTCTCTGACCCACGCTGGCAAGATCGGGGTTCACCGGGCTGCAAAAGCAGCATTCCCACCCGCCAAGCATAGGTGCCGGAAAGAGGAAGCTGGAGCAGCCCTTTTATGAAGACGCAGGTAGAGAACCCCCCGAGCTGAAACTGAAATGCCTCACGTTGGCCAAGCACTGTGAAGGTAAAGAACCTCTTCACTTCCAGTGCAATGGCATCTGTGGTCCCGAGAGGGAGGAAATCAGATGAGGGAGAAGTTCTGATCTGGCTTCCACATCCTCTAGGAAGTAAAAATTCCTTACTCTTGCTTGCTAGAGGACCAAGCACAGAAGTGAAATTACTAAGATTACCAGTTTCTCCTGTTAATTCACACGTGGCAGTTATGCTGGGGACTTTTATTGTCTTCCTCCCTTTGGATCTCCTGAGCTCAGTGCACACAGTTTACCCATTAAGAATCATGTTTGATGACTGAGACAGCCCATCCTCGAAATATTTAATAAAGGTCACGAACGCGCAGAACATGTGGGCATTTCTACTAGATACACTGTGCGGAATAATCTGTATGATCCATTGGACTCTGACATATTGTGATTGCACAATCATAATTTCTTGTAAAAACAAATCATTCTTTGTTATGGATCATTGACGGGTACACACAGCTTTGTAGTAAAATCTTCTGAATTGTGCCTTGACAGGGTGAACTTCATGGTGTGAATTGCATATCGTTTAAAAAAGTAAAACTTCCCCTTTCTGGATTGGATGGTTGTGATGGTTGCACAGCTTTGTGAATGGACTTGAAACTTACTGAAGTAATTACTGTAAAATGGTGGCCTCTGTGGTATGCTATGCTATACCTCAAGACTACAAAAAGCATTCCTTCCATGCCAGCAAGTCACCAGCTTTCAACACAGTGGGGTTGAATAAAATCTACACTCTTGTCTTCACACAGTGTGCATTGCAGCAGGATTCAGTTCTATTCCTGGCTTCTGAGGTCATGGCTAGACCTTTTTGGCATGTCTCAGGTCCCTTTGCTGCTTTTGGTTCTAGTCCTGGACAGCTCTCCCAGGGCCTATAACTCTACCTGGGCTGCTCACTCCTAGACCATGAGCAAGACACCCCTACACCCACTTTCCTACTCCTCCCGCCTACCCTGTCATTTACCTTTTATTATGTTCTCCCAGAGAAAATGTTCTTTTCCAAGTTGAACAGTACTGAATATTGTTTTCTGACTGAAACATTCTTGTCTGATTCAATTGTTTTCAGAGTACTGTTAGTCAAATACATACATGGACATTGGGGAAATCTGAAAAGCCATAAAGGTGTCAGATGAAAGTGAGTTTAAAAAGACACTTGGGGGGCCAGGCTGGTGGCATAGTGGTTGATTTCCCATGCTCCCATTCAGTGGCCTGGGGTTCGCAGACCCCAATCCCAGGCACAGACCTAGCACTGCTCATCAAACCATGCTGTGGCAGCATCTCACCTAAAATAGAGGAAGATCAGGATGGATGTTAGGTCAGTGACAATCTTCCTCAGAAAAAGAGGAAGATTGGTAACAGATGTTACCTCATGGCCAATCTTCCTCAGATATACACATAAAAAGATGTTTGGATGAGGTCCTCTTTGTCTGAGTTTAAATCAAACTGTTGTAAAGAAATGTTTGTTTACCCATCAATAAACAGAAAGGGTTTCCAACTGTTTACCAGAGCTTCTGAGCAAGGGGAAACTTTGAACATGTAGAAGGAATAAGTTAAATATATATACCCAGTTTGGTGGTGTCTCCTTTAGATGAATGAAGCAATGTGCATGAATCGTGCTAAATTTTTTAGGAAAAATCCTTGGCTCTAAATTTATCCAAATGTCAAGAAACATAATAAACAACTTGGCAACATAACCTCCCACCTCGGCAAAACAAACTCTTCAATCAGGAGTTGGCCCCTCTTTGTGAAAGACCTTCCTTCTGAAAGCAAGAAGACTTGTCATATACCAGGCATGCATTTTCACATTAAGCGGTGCTGGAAAAGCCCTATAGCAAGCAGACTAAGGGGGTGGTAACATGGACTCCCCTTTCCACCCCACCCCTGCTCCCAGACACCTAGAAAACTGACCACCAGCCTGAAGTACACAGAAAGTCTGAGGGTGATAGATGGGGACTTGAGTTATACCTGAATGTAATGAATTACAAATATATTGTGATTTATGAGGGCCAGAGATAGATGAGAAGCTCCTGGCCCAGGTGAGGTGATTCCCAACACCTAGCCAGACAGATTTAAAGCTGACTTTATTTGTATAAGGCTGGATGAGAAGGGGGTGGGTAGGCTGAAATCTTGCATCTTCTGGTGAGCGTTGGGGCTCGCCAGTAGGGAGAGCTACCCCCTGCTTTCCTTCTTTGAGGATGTGGTAAGGATCTCTGCTGTGTGTCCTGAGTGCACTGACTTTCTTCTCTGTCACTTAAGATACAAAAATCTAATTTGCTTTTCTCTGCTGCATCTGCACTTCATTCTCCATCTTCTGTTGACATGTGCAAAGACCAGTATGTGGTCTTGAAGTTAGTGGTCTTGCATGTACAATCCTCCTGACACAACTATGACATATAGGAATTACCACCCCCACTTAGTTGAACTAGTCTAAAAATGAAGTTCTGAGAATTTAAGTCGTTAATCCAACTTCCACAGGAAGTCCCTGTTTGAATGAGAACAAAGGCTTAAATCCAGACCTCTTGGACTCCCAAGTCCACACTGTTGCCTTTGTAAAGCATCATGTGTGAAATGGACAGAGCCTCCATAACACCTTCCCAAAATGACTGCCAAAAGTAGATACTATTTGTGCTGGGTTGAGAAAATTAGGTATTTGTTCATTCGATTTGAAGTGAAGACCTCAATGTTGTATAAAAGTTCTAGAAGCCCACCAAAGAACATTTTTATATTCTTCAAGATTGGGGTTGGAAAAGCCTTTATAAATGTTCACAGAAAACATAAAGAAGCAAGATCGACAGGTCTATTACAACCACTGGGAAAAACAAGCAGCTGCAGACTCACTCTGACCAAGCCGCACTTCCTGCAATTCTCTTGCCCCTGCAGGCCTCTTCCGTTTAAAACTGGCCCCTACCTCTGAAAAAAATAAGGATTTCACCACTACCACCCTCCTTTAATTTCCATGGAGTGCTTTGTATCTTTTCTTCTTACACTGAATATTCGGGTTCCAGTAACACTGTTGATCATCTTTCTAAAACAGATTCAAACTTACAGTAACCGAGGTTAGTTTAAATAACACTGTGATACTACTGGGTGAACCTTTAAGATTTCTTATCCAGAGCCCGCCATGATGGCCTAGTGGTTAAAGTGTGATGCTCTCACTGCTTCGACAACTTGGGTTTGGTTCCTCATCATGGAACCACACCACCCATCCGTCAGTAGCCGTGCTGTGGCAGTGGCTAACGTAGAAGAACTAGAAGGACTAGGACATACAGCTATGCACTGGGGCTTTGAGGAGAAAAAAAAGAGAGATTTCTTATATAGAGGCCTAGGGCCCTCAAACATTTTCATCTCTGGACCCCTTTATACTCAAAAGAATTTTGAAGGACCATGAAGAGCTTTTGTTTTGGAAGATTATACTTACTGAAATTTGCTATATTAGGAATTAAAATGAGACAATTTAAAAAATATTTGTTTAGTTACTCATTTAAAAATAACAATAATAAACCCTGTCCACACTTAATTCTTTTAAATAAAAAGTAAGTATTTTCCAATCAAAATTCAGCAAGAGAAGTGGCGTGGTTTGTTGTTTCCGAATATCTCTTTAATGTCTGGTTTAAGAGAAGTCTGCTGGATTTCCACACATGCTTCAGCATTCATTGAGTCTGTTTCACTTCACTGCTTTGCTTGAACCGTGTAAACAAAACACAGCCTGGATGTAGTATACCCGGAAATGAGAGGAGTATTTAACAGCCATTCCACATAATTGTGAATTCTTTGGTGCACTTAGAGCATTTCAAGCTGTGGGATTAGATGATGTCACCTGGGGGCAGTGGGAGATGAGCAGGACGGAGCCTCAGGACAAGACAACACTTGGAGGTTGAATAGAGAAGTTATGGCAAAGGCATCAGAAGGATGGAAAGACCAGTGAGAAAAGAATAAGAGCTTGAAGGAAGGATGAATTGTGTCAAAATCTTTGGAATCAGTGAGTAAAGGATGTAACAGGAAAATGAGCAAAAACTAGATCCTTTTAATTTCTACGTGAAGTTCTGAGAAACCCCTAGCATTTTACTAAAATTGTAGTAGGAGCACAATCAATATCTACTGAGTAATGTGGCATTTTCCAGTCATAGCTCTTTATCCTCCATTTGCAGCACACAAAAGGTACACCATGGCACTGAACCGAATTATGCCTTTGAATTATGGCTAATTGTGTCTAAAATATGATTCACACCTCCAGTCTACATTAAAAACTTCCTCAGAAAAGGGATTCATTATTTTGTATCCATTATTTTGTATCCCTTTAGTTATAAATCACTTTTTGACTTGAAATCTTAATTTTTTCAAATGACAAAAGCTCAAATACTAAGTTCAAAAAACCAGAATGGCTGTTAAAATACTCCTCTCTGTTCTAGTCCATATAGATTAGAGAAGAAGGACTTTGATTCATGGAGAAGCCCCTCTAGATCTAAAGTTCTTGCGGTAGTATACTGGGCCTCTCATGAGTTTTAAGATTCTTTCTTTCTATTAATGCTGACCTACTGTTGTTAGAATGTCACATAAATAGACATAGAATCCAAAACAGAGAGTGAGGCTATAGAACATTGCAGGACCTTGGAGTTTTGTTCCTATAAAAGTAAGATGAAGATTGAATCTGATCTTATGGCAAATTCTGCTTTGCTGTGCTACAAAAAGACCAGGGTGTGGTTGCAATGACAAGAAAAGTAGCAAGTAGTCTAAACTGAAAGCAGGAGTCAGGAAAGGACAAAGGAGATATCAGGATGTGAGAGAAATATATACCTTTCTTTCTTGTAGGTAGGTTTATCTTAAAGAGTGAGTATATTGAAGTCTCCAACTATTATTGTAGAAGTGTTTACTTCTTCCTTCATTTACATCAGTTTTTACTTCATGTACTTTGATGGTCTGCCTCTAGGTGCCTAAGTGTTTTTGACTGTTGCATCTTCTTGCTGAACTGAACATTTTATGAGTATATAAGCTCCCTTGTCCCTTTTAAACATTTTTGATTTAAAGTCTATTGTGTTTCATTTTGGTAGAGCACCTCTTACTGTGTTTGGGTTACTGTATGCCTAGAATATCTTTTCCCATCCTTTTCCTTTCAGTCTATTTGTGCCTGTGTATCTAACACGAGTCTTTAACAGGTAGATAGCATATAGCTGGATCTTGCTTTTTGTGTTTCTATTTCTTTGCTGCTGCTTTTTTTTTTGGTGACAAAGGATGGCCCTGAGCTAACATCTGTTGTTTCCTTATTTTGCTTGAGGAAGATTGTTATTGAGCTAACATCTGTGCCAATCTTCCTCTATTTCGTATGTGGGATGCTGCCTCAGCATGGCTTGATGAGCAGTGTGTAGGTCTGCACTGGGGCTCTGAACCCGTGAACCCCAGGCCGCCAAAGTGGAATGCACAAATTTAACCACTATACCACCAGGCCGGCCCCTCTTTGCTTCTTTAAAACCCATGTAGCCACTCTATATCTTTTGATTGGGAAGTTTGCTCCATTTATGTTTAAAGTAAATACTATATGCAAGGATTTAGTATTGCATTTTCTTCACTGTTTGCTGTCTGGTTGTCCTTTGGCCCCTCTTCTCTCTTGCTGTCTTCTTAGTGATTTTTTTAAAATAATGATATGCTTTCATTTCTTTCTCTTCCTTAGTTTGTGTGTCTTCTTTAGGTATTTTCTTTGGATTACCAGATTTACATTAAACATCTTATAGTTATAACAGCCTATTTTAAGCTGATAACAGCTCATCTTCAATTCCATACAAAAACTCAACACCATTACTTCTCACCCAATCACGCTTTATATCGTTGTCACAATTTACACCTCTTTATACTGTGTAGCTATTAACAAATTTTTGTAGTTATAGCTATTCTTAATATTTTTGTTTTTACTTTTACACTAAAATTAAAAGTGATTCAGATACCACAATGACCATATTACTGTATTCTATATTTGTCTGTATATTTACCTTTATCGGCTTTATATTTTCATATGCTTCTGTGTTGCTCTTTGTCTTCTTTCATTTCAACTTAAAGAGCTCTCTTCAGCATTGTTTGTAGGGCAGGTCTAGAGGTGATGAGTAGCTCAGCTTTTGTTGCCTGGGAAAGTCTTAATTTCTCCTTTAGTTTTGAAGTACAATTTTGCTAGGTAATGTATTCTTGGTTAGTAATTTTTCCTTTCAACACTTTGACTCTGTCATCCCATTTCCTTCTGACCTGCAAGGTTTCTGCTGAGAAATCCACTGATAGTCTTATGTGGGCTCCTTTTGATACAATTGGTTCCTTTTCTCTTGCTGCTTTCAAAATTCTCTTTGTCATTGACTTTTGAAAATTTGGTTGGACTGTATTTCAGTGTAGACTTCCTAGGGATCTTTGGGCTCCATGAATCTGGATGTTGAATTCCGTTTCCAGATTTGGGGAGCTGTCAGTCATTACTTTTTAAATAAGCTTTCTACCTGTCTCTCTCTCAGTCTCTTTCTTTCTTTCTCTCTGGCACATTCATAGTGCACACACTGATTCACTTGATTGTGTCCCATAATTCTCTTGAGCTTTCTTTCTTGTCATTTTTTTTTTTATTTTTGCTCATCTGACTGGATCATTTCAAATGACCTGTTGTGAAGTTTGATGGTTCTTCCTTCTACTTGAGTAAATCTGCTGTTGAACTTCTCTAGTGACTTTTATAGTTCAGTTATTGTATTCTTCAGCCCCCAAATTTCTGTTTGGTTCTTGTTTTTATAGTTACTATCTCTTTGTTGAGATTCTCATTTTGTTCATGTATCATTTTCTGATTTTGTTTAGTTGTCTATATGTGTTCTGTTGTAATTTACTGACTTTCTTAAAGATGATTATTTTGAATTCCCTCTCCAGATGTTAATGAATGTCCACTTCTTTAGGGTGGTTTACTAGATATTTACTTTGTTCCTTTGGGTGTGTCATGTTTCCCTGATTCTTTGTGTTCTTTGTATCTTTGCTTTGGTGTCTGTGCATTTGAAGAAATAGCCATCTCTTGGACTGTCTTTGACAAGGGAAAGAACGTCAATCAACCTAACAAGAGAATCTGGGAGGCTCTCCAGCATTTTGTGTGAATATGTCTTCTCTGGACTTATGCAAGCAGATTCTTATTTGGAAAGATGTTCTGAGTTCCTTTTTTCCCAGGAGCTTGTAATCTGTTGCTCTCCCTGGCATCTATCTGCTGTACCATGGGCAGGGACGTTGCAGGTGGACTCCACTCCTGTCTCTTCTTTCTGGGGGAAGAAGCCTCAGGTTGTTCACATTCACCCAATTTCGCAGTCTCACAGACTACAAGTCACCCACCCTTTTTCCTTTGCTGTTCACTACACCCAGTTGTATGAACAATGCCCGACAAAGTATGTGGGTCAGTCAGCATTCTGTGTGGGGTGAGACAGGATCTGGTCCCTTGGGTGGCACATTGAAAGGCTGGGACTTTGGAAGCCCTCTCCATTCTCTATTTCTCTCCAAGAGAGAAGCTGTGGGCTGAGATCATCTCTCTAAGCACTGAGCTGTGCTGGCTCGGGGGAGAGGTAAAGTGGAATTGCTCTTCTTACATGTTTCAATAGGGCTTCTCTCAGTTTTGAGCACATTTGGGGTACTACTTCTTACCTGGATTCTGGGCCTCTCATAAAGGTATTTGGGTCCTTATATCACTGTTATATTGGTGTTTCTGAGGGGGAATCAGGGAAGGGACTTCCTATTCCACCATCTTGCTGCTACCACTCCCACTCTGTAGTACTTTAGGTTGCCAACTCACTGTCTCCCAATCCCAGATCTCCCTCAGCCATGATAAAAGCAACCCTTAATCCCGGTACAGGTTGCTAGTGCCTGAGGAAGCAATAGGGACATTATTCTCATAGAATTGTGATGGGGGATTGTGATCTCTGGGTCTGCTCACTGAAGGTCTGGGGCAAGGGCTCTCCTGTTGTCCCTCCTGACTGAGAAGCATGCCCATGGCTGGGCAGCTTCCTGGTGTGGGGCTTTGCTGAAAGCATTTAAAGACAAAAGTATTGGCTCCAACAGCTGGCACAAGGAACAGCAGCTGGGACAAGTAATACACAGATCAAAACACTGGGAAGTAAAATGTTGGAAAAGGACATGTTAGGGAGTGGAGGGGAGGGGCTTTTAAAGCTGGGGAATTGAGTAGGCCACATGGATGTCCATGGGTGAACACATGCTCAGAAAAGACCTAAAAGGACCCTAAGCTTTGGCTTCTGGCTGGATGTAAGTCTCCTACAAACAAAAAGAGAAGACAAAGATGAAGGCACAAATGTAAATGGCCTGGCTAAGGGTTGAGGATTGGCCAAACCCAGATCCAATCTGTCAAGACAGAGAATCTTTCTTTTCTTTGTTATTTTTCCCCTTTTCACTCTTTTTTATTCATTGTCTCCAGGTATTTAAGGAAACTGAGCCAAAACCCTAGGTGATACCTATGTGAACAGAATATAGACGTCAGGGTCACAAAACACAGAGAATACAGAATCTTATTTCCACTGTTGACTCAATATAATATCAAACTGTGCAGTGGCAAACAAAAAATTATGAGGCATGCAAAGGGAGAAGAAATTATGATCCATTCACACAGAGAAAGGCAGGAAGGAAGAAAGGAAGAAAACATTAATAGAAACCTTCTATGAAGAAGCCCTGGGGCTGGCCTGGTGGCACAGCTGTTAAGTGTACACATTCTGCTTTGGCAGCCCAGGGTTCGCTGGTTCGGATCCCGGGTAGAGACATGGCACTGCCTGGCAAGCCATGCTGTGGTCCCACATATAAACTAGAGGAAGACGGGCATGGATGTTAGCTCAGGGCCAGGCTTCCTCAGAAAAAAGAGGAGGATTGGTAGATGTTAGCTCATGTTTTTTTTTCCTGGAAAAAAAATGAAACCCTGGCATTAGATTTAGTACACAAAGACTTTTAGTCAACTGTCTACACTCAAAGAACCACAGGAGACCATGAAAGAGAACTAAATGAAATCAGAATAAATATATCTCAACAAAGAGAGAAGAAGAATGTCATAGAAATTATAAAAATAAATCTACTGTAAATTCTAGCATTGAAAAGTGCAATAATTGAAATGAAAAATTCACTAGAGTTTGTCATCAGAAGACTCGAGCAGACAGAACAAACAGTCAGGAAGCTTGAAGATAGGTTGACTGAGATTTAATAGTCTGAGGAACAGAAAGAGAAAAGAATGAAGAGAAACACAGGTAGCCTGAGCAGCTTGTGGTACACTATCAAGGATACCAACATACGTGTATTAGAAGTCCTAGAAGCAGAGAAGAGAGTGAAAGGAACAAACAGAATATTTTTAAAACTAAAAGCCCAAAGCTCCAGAAGTATGATGAAAGGCATAAATGTGTACATCCGAGAAGCAGGATGTGCAAATTCCATGCAGGATAAACTCAGAGAGATCCACACACTGACGCTGTTTATATTCAAATTTTCAAAAGCCAAAGTGAAAATTCAAAAGGAGGCAGAGGAAAGTGATACATCACTGATAAGGAATCACCCATAAGATTACAGCAGATTTCTCATCAGAAAACACAGAGGCCAATAGGCAATGGAATGAGATTTTAAAAGTCATTTTAAATATCACTTAAAATCATCCTCAAAAAAAGAAAAAAAAAAAAACAGTCTCAACCAAGAACTGTATATCCAGGGGCCAGCCCAGTGGTGCTTCAGTTAAGTGCACATGTTCCGTTTCAGTGGCCTGGGGTTCGCCGGTTCGGATCCTGGGTGTGGACATGGCACTGCTTGGCATGCCATGCTGTGGCAAGTGTCCCACATATAAAGTAGAGGAAGATGGGCATGGATGTTAGCCCAGGGCCAGTCTTCCTCAGCAAAAAGAGCAGGATTGGCAGCAGATACTAGCTCAGGGCTAATCTTCCTCAAAAAAAAAAATAGGACTGTATATCCAGCAAAGTATTTTTAAGAATGAAGAGAATCCCAGATAATAAAACTGAAGGCATCCATCAATAGTAGACTTGACCTGCAGGAAATGTTGAGAGGGAGTACTCCAAGCTGACATGAAAGAACATTAAATAGCAATTGAAAGCTTACAAAGAAATAAAGAATCATTGTAAAGGTTGCTACATAGGTTAAATATAAAAGCCAATATATTGCATTTCTGTTTTATAATACCTTTTTTATTTTCTACGGGACACACAGTAAATGCACAAAATAATTGTTATACATCTGTGCTAATGGGCACATAATATATTAGCATGTCATTTGGTCCAGCCACAACTTAAGGGAGAGTAAAGACCTATGACAAAGTAGAATGTCTTTATGGTCTTAATGTTGGCATTAATTCAAGCACAATTGTTATAATCTTGAGATGTTGATTATAATCTCCAAGGTAACTACCAAGGAAAAAAATTTAAAGATGCAGAAAAATAAACAAATGGGAATTAAAAACTATACTGGGAAAAATATCATTGAATCACATAAGAAAGTGCTAGTAGAGAAATGAGAATCTAAAAAGGAGTAAGACTTATAGAAAATAGATAATAAAATGGCTGAACAAAGTCATCTTTTATCAGTAATGACTTTAAATTTACATGACTAAACTCTCCCATCAAAGGGCAGAAAATAGCAGAATGGGTTTTAAAAGGCAACAGAAAAAGGAAAAACATCATCCAATCAGGTGTTGTCATCAAGAGACTCACTTCAGATGCAAAGACACATATAGGTTAAAGCTCAAAAGAATGGAAAAAGATATTCCATGCAAATAGAAACCTGAACCAAGCTGGAGTTGTTTTACTAATAACAAAGAAAATAGAATTTAGTAAAAAGTTGTTACAAGAGAAAAGAAAGACATTATATATTGACAAAAGAGTGAAGCCATTAAAAAGAGTTAAAAATGATTAATATATATGCACCTGAAATAGACTCCCAGAATATGTGATGGAAATAATGACAGAATAAAAGGAAGAGACAGTTTTAAAATGATAGGTGGATCGATAGCAAAATAGAGGACTTGAACAAAACAACACACCAGCTAGACCTAACAGATATCTATGATATACACATATATCATATACGTAAACACACACACAGACACACATATAGTATATGTAAACACACACACACAGGCACACACACATAACACATAACACTCTACCCAACAACAGTAGAATACAAATTCTACTCCAGTAAACATGGAACATTCCAATGACCATATGTGAGGCACCAGAAAAGACTTGATAAAGTTTTAAAGTTTGAAATCATAGAGAGCATGTTCTGTGACTACAATGGTATTAACTAGGAATGAGTAAGAAACGGAAAACTAGGAAATTCACAAATATGTGGAAATTGAACAACAGTCAAGCAACCAGTGGATCAAAGAAGAAATCATGAGGGAAATTAGAAAATGCTTTCAGATGAATGGAAAAGAAAACACAACCTATCAAAACCCAAAGGAAGCAACAAAACCTATAAAGCTTATGGAATGCTCACAGAAAAATGTATACATGTAAATTACTAAATTTAATTTAAATTTACTAATTATTAAAAAAAGAAGTGGGATCTCCAATCAATAACCTAACTTTACACCTTGTGGAACAAGTTAAGGAGGAGCAAGCTAAACTGAACATTATCAGAAGGGAGAAATTAGTAAAGATCAGAGTGAAGATAAACAGAGGAGAGAATAGAAAAACTATAAAATAAATGAACCAAAAGTTTCTTCTTTCAAAACACTAAGAAAATGGACAAACTTTTAACCAGACTGATTAAGGAAAAAAGACAGAATATTCAAATTACTAAAATCAGAAATAACAGAGTGAGAGAGAAGGGGGACAGAAGACATTACTGTCAACTTTCCAGACATAAAAAGAATTATGAGAGAATACTGTGAGCAATTATACTCTAACAACTTACTAAGCTACATTAAAAGGACAGATTCCTGGAAACACACAATCTATCAAAACTTATGGAGGAAGAAATCCTTAGGAAATCTTAGAGTCATGACTTAGAAACAATAAATAGACCTAACAAGTGAAGAGCTTGAATCAGTAAACAAAAACCTCCCAAGAAGGAAACGCCAGGGACCAGAGACTTCATTCGCAAATCTTACGAAAGATTTTGAGAAGAATTCACAACAATCCTTCTCAAACACTTCAAAAAAATAACAGATGAGGGAACACTTCCTAGTTCATTCTGTGACACCAGCATTATGCTGAAACCAAAGCCAGATGTAGACATCATGAGAAAAGTCAACCATAGCCCAATATTTCTTGTGATCCCCAACAGAACACTTAGCAAATCCAGCAGCATATTAAAAGGACTGTACACTATGACCAAGTGAGATTTACCCCCACAATGCAAAAGTGAACCAAATATGAATATCAATCGATGTAACACACATTAATACAAATGAAGAAGTTAAAAAAATCCCACAAGATAATCTCAACTGATGCAAAAAAGCATTTGACAAAACCCTATACCTTTTCGTGATAAAAAACAGCAACCACGACTAAAACATTCCATAAATAAGAAATAGAAGGGAACTTTCTCAATCTGATAAAAGGCGTTCTTGAGAAAACCACAGCTAACTTTGTACTCAATAGTGATGGATTAAAAGCTTTCTCCCTAAGAACAGGAAAAAGATAGAATGCCTACTTTCACCACTTTTCGTCCACACTGTACTGGAAGTTCTAAACAGAGCAATTAGGCAAGACAGTAGATGAAAGGAATGCAAGTTGGGAGAGTGAAATAAAACGATGTCTACTCTCAGTTGACAGGATCCTAAATATATATGGGCAAGCTTAAAGAATCCACAAAAAAGCTGTTAGAACTAGTAAATCCAGCAACTTTTCAGAGTGTAAGATTAGATGCAAAGATCAGTTCTGTTTCTCTTTGCTGGCAATGAGCAATCAGAAATAAAAGGAAAAAAAACTCATTTAAAATAACAAAAAACTGATTTTAAAAATGAAGATAATAAAAAATTAATACATGGGCCAGCCTGGTGGCACAGCAGTTAAGTTTGCAAGGTTTGCTTTGGTGGCCCAAGGTTCACTGGTTCGGGTCCTGGGTGTGAACCTACATACTGCTTATCAAGCCATGCTGTGGCAGGTGTCCCACATATAAAATAGAGGAAGATGGGCATGGGTGTTAGCTCAGGGTCAGTCTTCCTCAGCAAAAAGAGGAAGATTGTCCACAGATGTTAGCTCAGGGCTATTCTTTCTCAAAAATAAAAAAAAAATTAAAACAAAATGGGCCATAAACCTAAATGTAAGACACAGTGTATAAAACTCTTAGAAGAAAACATAGGAGCAAATCTTCCTAACCTTGGATTTGGCTTTAGTTTTTCATATGTGACATTAAAAAAAATAATAAGTTGGACTTCATTAAAACAGAAATGTCTTGAGCATCAAAAGACACTGTCAACACTCCCCAGAGGGCAAAATGAAAACTTGCAGAATGGGAGAAAATATTTTCAACTTATCTACTTGATAAGCATCTGGTATCCTGAATTTATAAGCAGTTTCTACAAGTCAACAACAAAGAAACAAACATCCCTGTTAACAAACAAGCAAAGGACTGAAATACGTATTTCTACAAAGAAGATACACAGTGGCCAAGAAATGTGTGAAAAGATGTGCAGTGTCATTAATCATTAGTGAAATGCCACTGAATTATCTATTTTAAAATAGTTAATGGTTGATTTTATATTTTGTGAATTTAATGCTGATTTTATCTTAATCATAATAAGGAGAAAAATGGACACATTCATACAATGGAGTATTACTCAGCCATGAAAAGGAACGAAATACCAATAGGCAAATTTGCATATATGGAAAACATAAATCATGAGGGTCAACTCTATTATTTAAATTATTCTGAAAGTAGACAACACGTCTCGGGAGACAGGGAAGTATTAACTCTTAACTACAGCAATAACTGCACCAGGTCCCTTTGTCCCAATTCTTTCCCTTTCTGGGGAGAAGTGATGAGTACTAGTTACATGTCATTCCACACACACTGGGATCTGTGCTACAGATGAGAAATCCAGCATTTTGAGTCTGACAGCTTTTATACTTACATGCTATCCACTTTGAGAGAGGGAGAGAAAACTTTATTGCCCAATGAAAACATTTTTTTCTTGGGAATTATCTGCAGGGAGAGGATAAGGAACTTAGAGCTTAAAGTCCCTATGAAAAATTCCATTGAGGGTAACCTGCTGAATCAAAGAGGATGCATGTGGCATTTACTTTAGGAATTTTTTGGTGGAAAAAAAAACCCTCTTTTGAAAGTATAATGCATTCTCAAAACTTAAAAGCAAAAAATACATGTCCAGCTAATGAGAAAACTGTTCCCATGCAGCCCACTCTAGTCTCATTAGCATATAAAATACTCAGGAAAATATAAGTCTTTCATGGTTCCCTTCCCAATGCTTACTATCCCCTCATATTTGGCATTTTTATGAAGAACATCCAGACTACTAGGGAAGAATTACACTATGGAATAATTAAAAATGGTATCTTCATGTTTTACCTTCTATGGTGTTCATGATGAATCCATAAGCTATGGCCTGATGTCAGAGAGATCCAAATGTAGATAAATGGCACATTTAACCAATAAAATAGGGAAAGAGTTCCTCTTAAGTAACCCATTTCATTAAGGCACACATTTAATACAAGATGTTGAAGACTCTTGAAGAATGAGTGAGTTTGCTAAAGTATCTTTGAGACACCCAGAAGACAAGACGCCCCATCAAAGGCAATTGGACAGATGATTTATTTTTTTGGCATGTAGAACCTGAATAAAGATCTGCCCTTAAAGCCATATTCTTTAAACATCAACAGAGGCAATTAACCTTTTTAACTACAGGTATCAATGAAAATGTTACCCCTGTCAGAGTGAACAATATGACTGATTCTAGCCCTGATGTCAGTTCCCCTACATTAAACCCAGCACACATGGCGTTAAAACCAAAGCACACTTTACCTGCCTACTACCTGGCTCCCTGGCTCCAGAATCTACTACCCATGATGGAGACAAACGGCTAAGGACAAGCACCTGGATTGCTTATCACCTCCTCCTCCTCCCTGCAAACAGTGTCCCAAGGCCGAATGCAGGTGGGAAATCTCCGAGCAGCAAGGACACTGACTTGCCCCACCTCTGTATAAACAGCCACATTCCTCACAAACATTTAAAATCCCTTGCCTCCCCTCTTTTGGGGAGATGAGATGAGACAAATCTCAGGTCTCATTCTCAGCTCCTGGCTGATGTCATCCAAAATAGAAACACTTTCCTTGCCATAAGCCTGGCATTTTGGTTTTTATTTAGCCCCTCTTGTGTGGTGGGTAAAGAGCCTATATTTGTAGGCGGTAACATGACTTTTCACACTCCAGTCAGTCAGTCAGTCAGTCTCCTTGCTCAGTAAAGAGAACAAACCATAAAAAACATTTTTATCAAAGTAAATTTGGGAACCCAAAAACACAAAAGTAAAATGTTATGTTAAGAATCATTTGCTGGCCTTTTTAAATGCAGCTCCGTAAATGCAGTGTCCTAGACCTGACTGCCACTGAGGTAACGGCCATGGTTCTTGCTTCAGTAAGTTAAAAAACAAAATTCAACTGAGTAAGTTTTAAATATATTATTAGCTTTATTCAATGATTCATTAATCAGACAGCATCCAATCTAGCACATAGAAAGGAGCTCCAAGGAGCTGTACGCAATGATAGACTTTTAAGACCAGACAGGAGCAGGAACAAGGAAGTTATGCTAGGCATAAAAGTAGGTTGGTTACTGCAAAATTACTTTTCTTTAGGGGATGGGAAGGGCATATTGGGCAAACTGGCTAACCAGGGCTGACCAAGTGATTCCTGAAAGACTGTTGTAGATTCCATTTCTGGGAGAGTGGAAGTTGTAATTAAGTCTCAATGTGGCGATGTGAGGCTTTACACAAGGGAGCCCACTGGGGGCCTGTATTCTTGTTTTTAACAATTTCCTCTGTTGATAAGAGTCTTAGCCTAAATGAGAAATGTGATTAAAAAAAATTAAAGGCATTAGTGCTACTCCCAGCTACTGCTCTGCAGTTCTCACTTTTGGCCAAATCACAGGTCGTAATGTTGGGTTCACATGCTTTAAATTAATCATTCTCTTTGTTTCTTTTCAGATATTCTAGTCTTAAGGAGATCATTTGCTCACTGGTTATCAGTGGGAAATATGCATTTAAATCTCTTGAGAAAATAGAGTACACCAGGGAGACTACTATAACTATCATTAACGGGATAATTTCCAATATCTGGGCCACAGTCCCCAAGATACAAACTGAGAATCAAATAGCTCAAAAAAAGACCTCATTGAAGGGGTAACCTTCTGAACTCAATGGTTTGTTCAGTGATCACATGTAGCTGTGTTTCAACCTCCCCAGAAGTGTCAATCCAAGTGCAGCAAGTGGTATTGGCCATAGCACAAACACCTCCTTTCTCAGGTAAAAGATGATCATGGGCTATCTTATTATCAAGAACTACTTTGGCCAGAGAGTCTAGGGACTTTTCTACTGAAAAGCTACCACTTTAGTAGAAGCTTCAGCAATATCTTCAATGGTTAAGGAGAGTTCCCCAATCTTAGCCTCATTTACACTTACTGCTAACCAGGGCAGTAGGGATTTACCAAAGGAAGCTCATTATAGATCAATAATGCTTCCTGGTAATTCCCCATTCACTCTGTAGCTCTGGGCTGGGAAGGTGACACAGAGGCCAGTAAAATTTAAGGGTCTGTAGGGGCTGGCCCCATGGCTGAGTCGTTGAAGTTCCACATGCTCTGCCTCAACAACCTGAATTCACCAGTTTGGATCCTGGGTGCAGACCTACTCTGCTTATCAGTCACATGTGGAGGCATGCTACATGCAAATTAGAAGAAGATTGGCATAGATATTAGGTCAAGGCTGATCTTCCTCAAGCAAGAAAAAAAAGAGGAAGATTCGCACAAATGTTAGCTCAGGGTGAATTTTCCTCATCCAAAAAAACAAAAAACAAAAAACAAAATTAAGGGTCTATAGACAGTGCAGGTGGTTTTATTCTGGTTGGTTTGGCTTGTGCCCCTTTCTTTGAACAGAGCCTGGATGCAAATTTCCCTGAGTTTGTGGTTGTTAACTAAAGACAAGGAAATGGAACATTCATGTTAGGGAGTCTCACAGGCTAGAGAGGAGACTGAGCTTGCTCCAATAGATGCAATCCATCTATTGGAAATCAGGGAGAATTTTGTGATGGGCAGAACTACGGGATCACCATTGTCACGGCAAATCCAACAGTTGTTTGGAGTTGGATTACCTCCCTTGCAATGGACTGAGATGTGTTAACAATGCCACTATCTTTCCATGCCAGAGCAAGGCAAAATGTGGACAAAAGAATCACAAAGATCTTCCTGGTGTAAGAATTAGGAGAAGAGTGGTCAGAGAGGGAAGATGGAATGGAAAAAAAGTTCTTGATCTGACCTCTGGAGAATAACTAGTCTACCTTGATGTCAGCTGCTTTTATTCCTAGTCAATTTGACTTTGAGGTCTCCAGTATTTGGACAGGACCAGATGGCAGGTGGCTCCTTCTTCACCTGTAAATTTATGCACCCAACTTTTGACATCTTGTAATTTGGCAGTAGTGTCAGTGATCAACTCTTCTTGGTAGAATCTTTTCTATGAATTTCACTTTGACAAAAGCATTGGAGTAAAACAATAAGTGTAAAAAGACAAAAGACTTAAAAATGTCCATAATTAAAGATCTGATTAGAATTCTTTGTAATGGAATTGACAAGGAAATCTGGTTATTTCTGCAAAACACAACATTTTAAGGAAACTGGAATTATGACTGATAACATTATACTAGGAAATACTAGATTTCATAAATTTCATATAATTTCTAGAAGATGTATTAATAACATGCATCCATACAAATAGCACTTAAGATGATTCAGTGTCACTTATTTGATAATGCTTCCCATATAATTTAACATATCAAATAAATATAGTTATTTTAACATCTTACCAGGTGAGACACATATCCTTTGGATTTTTCAGGGGCCTTCTTGGAAATCTCAAAGTTATTTTGAGTTCAGAAGATTCAATTTAGATTTTGATTTGGGGAAAATATCAGAGGTTTAAACATTTGTTTTAATATGACTGCAGATTTATTATTATAAAGTAATACTTAATTATCTGCTTAACCGAAGTGATGATAGAAGATATTAAAGGCAAATACAGAAGGTTACATAGTTGTGATCAAAACTTAGATCTTTGAATACCAAGAAGACTAAATTTTCTGAAGTAATCAAAAACCTTATAAAGACAACATGAAGCATAGTAAATTATTTTGGTAAAACACAAAATCTTTGCTGCCTAGGAAAGTTACTTAAAAGATAAAGAAAAATTTTTATTTACAACCTCTTATAAGAGCAGACCAATACCATAGGAAGACTGTCTTTTTAACAGAGAGAACAAAATACCAATTTTATTCCAGTGTATTTTTGTGATTAGAACTCATTTTTTTAACTTAAATAAGTCTATTACAAACTTGACCAACTTGACCACCTATAAAGGTCTTTTCTCAAGATTCCTTCTCTGCAAAACTTCTTCAACATTTTTATACACTTTCAAATTTTGTCCTATTTTTTTTTCTTCTTTCTTATTCTGGGACAACAAGTCATTTTACTTTCCTTACCTACATTTTATACACAGTTCTTTCCTTTCACCCTAATTATTTTTAAGTAGTTTTAATTACATTATTGATTAGAATCCTTTCTTCCTAGTGACAACTAAGAACTAAGTAATTATGGACTGTCACACTAACATTCTGTGGATTGGCAAATTTATAAATATATTTTGTAATTTCTCAACTATATTCTTATGGCAAATTTTTCAATGTGGCACCAAACACATTTACTAGTAGACCCAAAGATCTTTAGTTTCAATGTAAAGAGAAGCCAACAGTGAATAAACTTTTACTCAATAATTAATTTTGGTAGATCTCATCCAGATGGCAGCATAAGCAGACTCTGAACTCATCTCCTCCCACAAATACAACCAGGTTACAACTATTTTTGGAAGAATTACCCAGGATAGAAAACTGAAAACTGGATAAAAAGAACCCCCACAAGGGACAGTCCTGACTAAGCCGGAAGAGGCAGAAATTCCTCCTAGAGAGAAAAAAAGGCCACCTTCAGAAGCAGCAGAGTTTCTCAGCTGTTCAGGCAGGAGCCATCCTAAAGTGAGTCTAGCTAAGAGTTTATCAATTTAGTTTATCTTTTCAAAGAGCCAGCTCTTGATTTCATTAATCTTTTTATTTTTTGTCTCTATTTCATTTATTTCTGCTCTGATTTTTATTATTTCCTTCCTTCTTCTGATTTTGGGCTTTGTTCTTCTTTTTCCTGTACTTTAGATGTGCTGTTAGATTGTCTGTTTGGGACTTTTCTTCTTTGTTGAGGTAGGACTGAATTGCTATAAACTTCCGATCTTAGAACTGCTTTTGCTGTATCCCATAGATTTGGCATGTCGTATTTTAATTTTCATTTATCTCCAGGAATTTTTTTATTTCTCCTTTGATTTCTTCTTTGACCCAATTGTTGTTCAGTAGCATTTTGTTTAATCTCCACATTTTGTGACTTTTCTGGTTTTCTTCCTGTAGTTGATTTCTAGCTTCATACCTTTCTGGTCAGAAAAGATGCATCATATTATTTTGATCTTCTTAAGTTTATTGAGACTTGTTTTGTGGCCCAATATGTGATCAAGCCTGGAGAATGTTCCATGTGCATTTGTAAAGAATGTGTGTTTTGTGGTTTTTGGATGGAACGTTCTATATATATCTACTAAGTCTATCTGGTCTGATGTGTCATTTAAAACCAGTGTTTCCTTATTGATCTTTTGTTGGATGATCTATCCATTGTTGCAAATGGAGTGTTAAAGTCTCCCACTATTATTGTGTTACTATTTCTCCTCTCACGTCTGTTAATAATTTCTGTATGTATTTAGGTGCTTCTGGGTTGGGTGCATAGACATTTACAACTGTTATATCCTCTTATTGGATTGTTCCCTTTATCATTATGTAGTGCCCTTCTTTCTCTCTTGTACAGTTTATGTTTAAAGTCTATTTTGTCTGATGTAAGTATTGTTACCCCTGTTTTCTTTTCTTTGCCATTTGCATGGAATATCTTTTTGAATCCTTTTACTTTCAGTTTGTGAGTGTCTTTAGGTCTGAAGTGTGTCTCTTGTATGCAGCATATGTATGGGTCTTGCTTGATTATCCAGTCAGCCATGATATGCCTTTTGATTGGAGCATTTAGTCCATTGATGTTTAAAGTAGCTATTGATAAATATGAATTTATTGCCATTTTGTTACTTTTTTCCCGGTGGTTTTAGTAGTTCTTGTCTGTTCCTTTCCTTTTCTCTTGCTCTCTTCCTTTGTGGTTTGATGGCTTTCTTTAATAATAGGTTTTATTTCTTTTGTCTTACTTATCTGTTTACTTATTATAGGTTTCTGATTTGTGATTACCATGAGGATCCTATATAATAGTCTACGTATATAAGAGTCTATATTGAGTAGAGAGAATCTTTAGCTTGACCTCTTTTTAAAACTTATATTTTTTCACTCCCCTCCCCCAACATTTTATGTTGTTGAAAGTGTATCTAATCTCTTGTTTTTGTGTGTCTATCCATTACACTGTTACCATTGAAATAGATAATTTTGGTACTTTTGTTTTTTAACCTTCCTATTATCTTCACAAGTGGTTGATTTGCTACCTTTACTATATTTTCAGCTTTACCAGTGATTTTATTGCCTGGTTTGTTGTGTTTTTTTGGATACTTTTCTTACCCCTATTTGTGGTCATTACTTTCTCACTTAAATAAATCCCTTGAGCCTTTCTTGTAAAACAGGTCTTGGTGATAAACTCCTTTAATTTTTCCTTGTCTGGAAGCTCTTTATCTCTAGTTCCATTCTGAATGACAACCTTGATGAATAAAGTATTCTTGGCAGTAGGTTTTTTCCTCTTAGCACTTTGAATAGGTCATGCCATTCTCTTCTCACCTGTAGGGTTTTGGCTGAGAAGTCCGTTGATAGCCTTATGGGCTTCCCTTTGTATGTTACTTGTGGCCGTTCTCATTGTGCTTTTAGGATTCTCTCTTTATCTTTAATTTTGGACATTTTAATTATAATGTAACTTGCTATGGGCCTCTTTGGGCTTATCTTGTTTGGAGCTCTCTGTGCTTCTTGTACTTGGATGTCGGTTTCCTTTCTTAGGTTAGGAAAATGTTCACCTATTATTTCTTCAAATAAATTTTCTGCCCCTTTGTCTCTCTCTTCTCTTTCTGGGATACCTATAATAAGAATGTTAGCACACTTGATATTGCCCCAGAGTTCCCTTAGACTGTTCTCATTCTGTGTAATTCTTTTTTCTTTTATCTGTTCAGCTTGGATGATTTCCTCTAGTCTTTCGCCTAGTTTGCTGATCAGTTCTTTAGTTTCCTCTACTCTGCTATTGAGTCCCTCTAGTGATATTTTCATTTCAAGCATTGTATTCTTCATTTCTGATTGGTTCTTTTTTATATTTTCCAGTTCCTTGTTGATGAACTCACTGTGTTCATCCAGTCTTCTCCCAATATCTGTGAGCATCCTTATCAGATTTTGTTTGAACTCTTTCTTGAGTAGGTTGCTTATTTCTGTTTCATTTAGTCCTTTTTTCTGGGTTTTTGTCCTGTTCTCTTGCTTAGAATCTATTCCTTTGTCTTCTCCTTATGCCTCTTTCTCTCTGGTTATGTCTATGTATTAAGTGAGTCAGCTATGGCTCCTGATCTTGGAGAACTGGCCTTACGTAAGAGATGTCCGTTCAGGCCCAGCAGTGTTCTTCCCTCTTGTCACCATTCCAAATGATCCAGGAGTGACCCCTTTGTGGGCTACTTGTGTCCTTTTGCTGTGGCAGGATTGCTCTTAATGCAGGTACACAGGGAATCTAGTCTTTCCTTCCCTGGCCAGCTGTTTGTAAATCCGGTTTGGGAAGCCTCAGCACCATTGGCTACAGGGTCTAACAGCCCACTCCTGTTGCAGTTTTCCTTAGGGTGGCTCCTGGCTGGCCTGCTGAGAAACTCTGCTGCTCCTGAAGGTGGCTTTTTTCCTTTCCAAAAGGAACTTCTGCCTCTTCCACTTTAGTCAGAACTGTCCCTTGTCGTGGGGGTTATTTTTATATGCTTTTCAGTTTTCTATCCAGGGTAATTTTTCCAAAAATAGTTGTTACCTGATTGTATTCGTGGGAGGAGATGAGTTCAGATACTGCTTATGTTGCCATCTTGATGAGATCTTTTGGATTTTTCTACTAAAAAAGAATTTGTTGGGGCTGGCCCCGTGGCCGAGTGGTTAAGTTCGCGCGCTCCGCTGCAGGCGGCCCAGTGTTTCGTTGGTTCGAATCCTGGGCGCGGACATGGCACTGCTCGTCAGACCATGCTGAGGCAGCGTCCCACATGCCACAACTAGAAGGACCCACAACAAAGAATATATAACCATGTACGGGAGCGGGGGGGGGGGGGGGCTTTGGGGAGAAAAAGGAAATAAAATAAAATCTTTAAAAAAAAAAGAATTTGTTTTATTTACTACTTGATAACCCCGTTTGATTCACATGCTGATGAGAGACTTCTTACTAGTACTATTTTCATAATTTGAGAGAAGTAGGCAGTATGTAACTTTCTTCCTTTTGCAATCTGTATTTTCTAAGTGTTCCATAGTAACTATTTACAGCTCTGCGGAAATAAAAAACATTGACTATTTTTCAAAATGTCAAGGTCCTGCTTTCTTTTTTGTTCCTTCTTTGCCAAAATAAGTTTGGCACCTCAAAGTTACTTTAAATTGTTTTCCTCCCCAAATCTTGCTTCCACAAACATTTTCCCAAGCTCCTCCACCTAGATAACAATTCCTGACCCTTCAGTCCTGTCAATTCAATTTGACTAAGAAAGATGAGATGATGATGATGTTGAGGATGATGATGGTGGTGGTAATGATGATGGTGTTCTTTCTGATGTTCACTGTATGTAGGTTTTTATTTTGTAATTACTTTACAAATTTGGAAGCTGGCTTTGTGTGGTTTGGTTAAGTAATCTGGGGAGCAACAAAGCCAGAATTCTAATCCAGAAAGTCTTGGAAGCTTAGGTTAATACATGCAGTACTTTGAAGATCCAAGGATGTTAACTTTCATAACCTTAATGTTATGTTAAAGGTAAAGGAGTGGAAAAATCATATGGACTCTACTACTCTTCATCATAAAAGAGCTGAGTGACTATATTAATACCAGACAATGTAGACTTCAGAGCAAAAAACTGGAGACAAGATCACTTCCTAGTGGAAAGGTATCAACTGATATTCCCAAGACTGTTCTGGTATGTCATGCAAGCTCTGGAACCAAGACCTAAGCTTCAAGGACGCTTAACCTGTGTTTTTACTAACTAATCATTACTAATTAACCATATATATTTTTTTCTTTGCTTTAATCTTTGTGGTGGGGAATAGGTTATTTTCCTTAACCATTTTTTTTATTAAGTTTTCTTTTAATTTGTGCAAAGCAAGATACTTTTAAATGTAATGCATTTTTAAAATGGTTTAGGTATTTCATTTATGCAAATGAATTTCATTTATACAAATTTGCCTCAGATTTCATTTAGACAAATTTGCCTATTCCTTTGTATATTGAAAAAATATTTGAAATTTTAATTCCACTGTATTTTCTGGTAAGTCCCAGTTCAGTATTCTTTGGTACGTTTTTACGGTAGAAACGTCACACGTTAGGCACTTGGAGCAAGTCAGGTGTCAGCATTTTTTTTTTTTTACATCTGCCGGTAACATCCTTGTGAAATTGCAGTTGTACATCATTATTAGTCTTGTTGTAGGTACAACACTTCACCCCTAGTGCCCTCCCCCACCCCCTTTCTCCTGGCAACCACTGATGAGTTCTCTTTGTCCATATGTTAACTACCACCTATGAGTGGAGTCATACAGAGTTTGTCTTTCTCTGTCTGGCTTATTTCACTCAACATAATACCCTCAAGGTCTAGACATGTTGTTGTGAATGGGATGACTTTGTCCTTTTTTATGGCTGAGTAGTATTCCATTGGATGTATATACCACTCATACTTAAGCTGCAGTTTGAGAACAAGCTTCAGCCAGTCCTTCTTGGGAACAGTCTGTGCTCCCGTTGATAATGACCTCTCCTCTTCAGTCCACTGGGAGAGAGCTCCCCGGCATCACGATGCTCCAGTTCTGTGATTTCCCATCCCATAGGAGAGGTAACGAGTGATGCCAGGGAGCAGAGGGTTCCAAGCTTTTATTACAGGAACATTCATCTTAGCTCTGTTGTCCAGTAGAACATTTATGTTACCACAGTCTTCAGAAAGCTCTGGGCTACAGACTGGAGAAGCTTAGAGGAATCCACAGGGAAACCTTATTTAGAAATATATGCCCATCTAACTCCAAACTTTCAAGGCTCAACATTAAGAAACCTTCTTCCACTAAGCCACTCACAACCACTCTTCTCAATCATTAGCAGACCCACTATCGCGTGTGACTTCGCTACGTAAAGACACCTGACTTTCTTCATAAGAATGACTGAAAAGCAATTACAACTTTCAAAGGAGACGTTACGTGCAGACAAAAGTCTGCACTGCTCAGAGCTATGCCAAATCCATTGAGAAAGCTTTTGCTGACCATTCAGTTGCTTCTTGTTGTTTTAATAATGGGGTCTCTTGAAATGCTTGCCATGAGTTTACCGGCAGATGTAAAAAAAAAAAAAAATGCTGACACCTGACTTGCTCCAAGTGCCTAACGTGTGACGTTTCTACCGTAAAAACGTACCAAAGCATACTGAACTGGGACTTACCAGAAAATACAGTGGAATTAAAATTTCAAATATTTTTTCAATATACAAAGGAATAGGCAAATTTGTCTAAATGAAATCTGAGGCAAATTTGTATAAATGAAATTCATTTGCATAAATGAAATACCTAAACCATTTTAAAAATGCATTACATTTAAAAGTATCTTGCTTTGCACAAATTAAAAGAAAACTTGCCTCTTCTGCAGATTTCCATCCTGGTCTCACCCACTGGTCCAGACCCTGTCATCACCCCCATTACTATAGAGTCTGGGCGATGGATCCATTCCCACTCTTGGGTGCTAACCCCTAATGGGAAGTCGTAACCCCCAACGGGATGGTATGAGGAAGTGGGGTCTTTGGGAGGTGATAAGGGTTAGAGGAGGTCATGACGGTGGAGCCCCCACGATGGGATTAGTACCCTTATAAGAAGAGGAAGAGACCAGAGCTCTCTCGGTCTCTCCACCACGTGAGGTCACAGCAAGAAGACAGTCATCTATGAAGCAAGATGACAGCTCTCCCCAGACACAGAACCTGCTGGCACCTTGATCCTGGACATCCAGCCTCCGGAACTGTGAGAAATGTCTGTTGTTTAAGCCCCCCCAGTCTAGAGTCTTTTGTCATGGCAGCCTGAGCTGACTAACAGAGAGGTGTGCGCGCCCTTGCTGGGGCTTCTGAGAAATACTTGCTTTCCTTCATAGCTGATACAGGTCATAAGCAGCGAGCTCTCTCCTTCTCCCTTTCTTCCTGCCTTGAGTGTTCCTGAGCTAGAGCAGCCCACCTGTGACCCTGAGAACAAGGCCAAGGGGGACGCAAAGACATCACCCTAGACCCCGTTAGGTCTCTGCACACATAAGAGCAAACTTTTACCTCCACGTCTCCTGATGAGTAAAGAAAATACCTGGAAAATTTTTAAAGTGCATTGCTATTCTTAAGCTACTGCAAGTCAAATGTTTCTGTTATTTGCAACCAAAAGCATCTTCTGTTAAAAAGCTATCTATGTGTGTGTGCGGGCGCGTGTGTTTTCCTTGCAAAACGGGAGACAGCATTTTAGGTGTGATTGTAAGCCAATGCTTATTCAGTTAAGTTTTGAAGCAAAACTTTTTCACATCACTGTAGGGTTATGCCTTTTCACAAATTTGTGAGGGAATCTGCATTTTAATTTTTACTGCAAAAAGTTCTGTCGCTTAAAAAACGTTAAAAGTGTAGACCATTCCCTTACACCATGCACAAAAATCAACTCAAAATGGATTAAAGACTTGAATGTAAGACCCGAAACCATGAAACTTCTAGAAGAAAACATAGGCAGTACGCTCTTTGATATCCGTCTGAGCAGCATACTTTCAAGTCCCATGTCTGACCGGGCAAGGGAAACAAAAGGAAAAATGAACAAATGGGACTACATCAAACTAAAAAGCTTCTGCATGGCAAAGGAAATCATCAAGAAAACGAAAAGACAACCTAACAACTGGGAGAAGATATTTGCAAACCACATATCAGATAAGGGGTTAATATCCAAAATACACAAAGAACTCATACAGCTCAACAACAAAAAAACCAACAATCCAATTAGAAAATGGGCAAAAGATCTCAACAGAGATTTCTCCAAAGAAGATATACAGATGGCCAACAGGCACATGAAAAGATGCTCAACATCATTAGCTATCAGGGAAAGGCAAATCAAAACTACAATGAGGTATCACCTCACTCCGGTCAGAATGGCTATAATTAACAAGACAGGAAACAACAAGTGTTGGAGAGGGTGTGGAGAGAAGGGAACCCTTGTACACTGCTGGTGGGAGTGCAAACTGGTTCAGCCACTATGGAAAGCAGTATGGAGTATCCTCAGAAAATTAAGGATAGATCTACCACATGATCCAGCTATCCCACTGCTGGGTATTTATCCAAAGAACTTGAAAACACAAAGGCCTAAAGATACATGCACCCCTATGTTCACTGCAGCATTACACACAATAGCCCAGACATGGAAGCAACCTAGGTGCCCATCAAGGGACCAATGGATAGAGAAGATGTGGTATTTACACACGATGGACTACTACTCAGCCATAAGAAATGATGAAATCCAGCCATTTGTGACAACATGGATGGACCCTGAGGGTATTATGCTGAGTGAAATAAGTCGGAGGGAGAAAGTCAAATACTGTATGATCTCACTCATAAGTAGAAGATAAAAACAACAACAAACAAACACATAGCATTGGAGATTGGACTGGTGGTTACCACAGGGAAAGGGGGGAGGGCAAAAGGGGTGATCAGGCTCACATGTGAGGGGATGGACTATAATTAGTTTTCGGGTGGTGAACATGATGTAATCTGCACAGAACTCCAAATATATTATAATGTACGTCCGAAAATAAACAAATAAATGAAAAAAATGTTAAAAGTAGGTGCAAAATGTAAATTTCACAGTAATATGGAAACAGAGAAAAAGAAATTACAGGAACTTGAAATATTAAATAATGAGGTAAGCTTGTGGTATTTTGCAAAATATCTGATTTCTCTGAATTCCTTAGGAAAATATGGTATTAACCCCATATTTCATTTTTTCAAACTAATGAAAATATCTAGTGACTTAATTACGTAGATTTGCATTCCCTGAAGTTCTCAAAGCAACAGTATTGTGTTTAGTAGGAATATAGCGCAGTTATATAATTAATATAATAAATAATATATAGTTAGATAACTGTTACAGTTGTATATAGATGAACGCAATACAATATGTAATATATGTATACATTGTACATAGTATATGTAGCTATGTATAGATATATGTGTGTATAATTCATAACAATATGTACTTAACGTAACAAACAGACTTAAAGAAAAGTTCAAAACTTCACAACAGGGAGTAGAGTAACCCGCAGCTGTCAAACAAATATAAAGGATCCACTTCGGTGACAAGTTGTTTAAGGGTGGATGCAGAAATTTCCCAAATTCTGTACGTGAAAGAGCATCACCAGAATCCACAGAGCATACTCATGTAGAGCTTTTATTCATTCATTTATTTACTTATTTACATATTTATTTATTTATTTATTTATTTTTGAGGTAAAATACACAGAACGTACAATTTACAGTCAACCTTTTTTTTCTTTCTTTTTTTTTGAGGAAGATTAGTCCTGAGCTAACATCTGCTGCCAGTCCTCCTCTTTTTGCTGAGGAAGACTGGCCCTGAGCTAACATCCGTGCCCATCTTCCTCTACTTTATATGTGGGACGCCTACCACAGCATGGCTTGACAAGCGGTGCCATGTCCGCACGCGGGATCTGAACCGACAAACCCCGGGCACCCGAAGCGGAACTTGCAAACTTAACCGCTGCGCCACGGGGCAGGCCCCTGCATCCACCTTCTTTAAGTGCACCGTTCAGCGGCATTAAGCGCCTTCACATTGCTGTGCACCCATCGCCACCATGCAGACACAGAACTTGTTCATCTTCCCAAACCGAAACTCTGTCCCCATCAAACAACAACTCCCCATTCTCTCCTCCCCCTAACCCCCGGCGCCTCCCATTCTACTTTCTGTCTCTGTGAATGTGACTACTCTAGGGACCACATATAAATAGAATCACACAACATTTGTCTTTTGGGGGAAGGCTTATTTCACTCAGCGTAATGTCCTCAAGGTCCATCCATGTGGTATCGTGTGTCAGAATTTCCTTCCTTTTTAAGGCTGAATAATATCCCATTCGAGGTACATAACGCATACCATTTAGCCATCCATCTGTTGATGGACACTTGGGTTGCTTTCACCTCTTGACGACTGTGAAGAATGCAAATATCTCTTTGAGATCCTGCTTTCACTCTTTTGGGCATATACCCAGAAGTGGAATTGCTGGATCGTATAGAGATTCTATGTTAGACACTTGGAAAAACCATACTGTGTTCCACGGCAACTGTGCCATTTTACATTGCCACCAGCAATTCACAAGGGCTCCAAATTCTCCACATCCTCACCAACACTTGTTATTTGCTGTCTTTTTGATAACACCCATCCTGGTGGATGTGAAATGACAGAGCTTGTATTTAAAAGCCAAGGATATAGTGCAGCAAGAAACAAAGAGAGAGAGCATGTGCAGGCCGGCCCTGGAGTCCAGAAACATTCCTTGCACAAGTCCCCCAGCCTTCTTATTTATACAGGAGCTGAACCATCAAGATCTATGTGAAGAATCTTGGCTTTTTCAGGAGAGCTCAAAGCAGATGTTGCTACATTGTGGACAGGCATTCAAGCCAGACTGACTTCACAACCGGTTAGGCCAGTCACAAACCATCAGTATAGAAAGAGACACTGCAATGTTTCTGGGTTGTTTCAGACATTAAACAGCACACCATAAATCCCACTGTCCTTATCTTGGCCATGGATCAAAGACCAGACCTCCAGGAGTCCCCAGGGATAGATAGAGCTCATCCTGTCCAGCTGTAAATCAACTCTCTCTTCCACAGCGGGTCACTCAGCCCTTTGAAAATCAATAAGGTTGATCAAGCACAGAGTCCATAAAAATTACTTTCTCTCCTCCATCAACCCCAAAATATGTTTTGAAGGACATACAGTGAGCATCAACTATAGTTTCAAAACCACTATTCCGAGCTGCATTTATTATATCACCAAATAATTCATGTTGCATTGAAAGTCAAATGCTAGTAGCAAATGATTGCCGATTAAGGTTCCTACATGCCTAATAACTATGTGAGTGCACCTACATTTTATATTTCCATAAAAGCACATATTAAATCAATATAACGAGCTAGTAATTGCCTGCATTTTATTGATAGGATAAAATTGGCTTATACCCCATTGAGAGTTGAACTAAGAATTGATTGCGTCCTTGAAGCTTAGGTTAATACATTCCCCAAACCAGTACTATGAAGGAACCAGTTAATATGCCTTTACCTCTAAAATGGCATGTGTTCCCAAATTTCAACTGTGTTGAAAGCTTCCATCTGTTTGTTTTGTGCTTCTGATCTGGAGTATTAGTTGCCTGGGGCTGCGGTAATAAATGACCACAAACAGGGTGGCATGAACAACAGAAGTTTATCCTCTCCCAGTCCTGGAGACAAGAAGTCTGAGATCAGGTGTCAGTAGAACTGCGCTCCCTCCAGAGGCTCCAAGGGAGGGTCCTTCCTGCCTCTTCCAGCTTCTGGGGGCTCCAGGCGTCCCTTGGCTTGTGGACACATCACTCCCATCTCTGCCTCCGTCTTCACATGGCTTCTTCTGTGTATGTCTCTGTGTTTAAATCTTCCTCTCTTTTCTCTTATAAAAACACCAGTCATTGGATTCAAGACCCGCCCCAAATCCTGGACGGACATGTCCCAAGATCCTTAACTAATGACACCTACAAAGATTTTACTTCCAAATAAGGTTGCATGCTGAGAATTCAGACTGGGCACAAAGTTTGGAAGGAAACCTATTCAACCCACATCATTGGGATTGCAAAATGGACTAAAACTGACCTCACTGTACTACCCATTTCATACATGATAAACGTACTACCATTTCATACATGCTCCCCATTGAACACCAGTGTTTTAGGGAAAGGAGCAACCAGCCCTCAGTACTCAGAAATATTCTGCTAAACCCATCCAGTTAAGGGATCTCTTACTGCAAACAGAGAGGGAAGTGCGTGGATAGTGTATTCCGGACCACTGAATTTTACTTGGGATTGACAGCCGCGCCCTGTCATCCAAAGCAGCACCCTCCTTCTCCTTCTCAGTAATGAGTATCTGTAAATGGCAATTCAATTCCATAGCCAGACAAAAAACTTTTCAAATAGGGAAATCACAACTGCAAGTTCAGCAATCTGTACGGTTGCCAGATAAAATACAGAATTCCCAGTGAATCTGAATTTCAGATAAACAACAAATAATTTTTTTAAATAGACATATGCCCCAAAATATTGCATCCAATATACCTATACTAAAGAATTGTCTGCTGTTTGTCTGAAATGCAAATTTACTGGGAATTTTGTTTGCTGAAAGTGGCATTTCTAAGTGGGTAGCGTGTTCCTTTTACCATACAGTTCTGAAAACTTGCGTCTTTGGGACTTCCACTATCTCCATCTGCTCCAGGAAAGGGAAGTCAAGGCACTCTCACTGTATCTAAGAAGAGGTGAACGCACCTGACTTTTGATTCTTCTGGATACCGCTACTGCATCCATCCCTCATTGTCAGAATCCGCAAAAAGGTGCCTGGAGAAATCTCCAGAGAACTAAGATTTCCTGAGATTCTGCACGTGCCATGCAAATGGTGGGCATTACCGTGTGGGTTATTTCATTTCATCCTCACAATAACCCTCCAAGGATAAGAAGCAAAAACTGCCTTGCTCACATGCACACTGCTGTCCATACAACGAAGTATACCTGTGGCGCCAAATTCTGCCACACTCTCCCCAGAGAAAAGTAAGATCAAAGAAGGGAGGGCGTCTCTGCCTGGAAAGGAAAACCTGCACCTTTTTCTTTTCCAATTGGTCTTAAATTTTAAATACATTTTTTAAAAGGAAATATTATTTTTTTAAAAACTTATACTTAAAAAAAAATCATTCCCCCATCCCAAACCTTCCCCCTGCCAGTCTCTAATCACTTTCACCCCTTTAAATGTTTGTTTTCGTATTTACAATCCATTCCTAGATAATATCCTAATATTACAATTTCAAGATTTACCATTTTTCCACCTTATGGTTATTGAAGAATTGGTCTCTTGGCTGCCTCTCCAACAATACATGAGTGTGCTTTCTCTCCCAGAAAGCTATTTATAGGTTTAGATCACAATTTTTGGTTTAAGGAATCATCACTGTTTCCTCGGTCACATAAATACTATTTACAGATGACCCAGCGGCTACGATGATTATGTCTTCTTTCTTTTCTTTTTCCTGGAGTTATTAATTGCCTTCTTTTAAGATATAATTTACTTAGTGTCTAAAACTCTTTAATTCTAAATGTTCCAAAAGGTCTGGCATGTGCCTTTCAATTAATCAGTTCCTCTAACTCCTAAACCCTCTGTTTACTTGTCCCCCTCTTTCTTCCTGGACCCATCCCTCTAGCATCTCTCCACCCCCACCTCCTATATGGCCTGATTGCCTGCTGAGCGTGGCGCACAGCTGTCACCCTGACCACTCCCTTTGTCTTTCTCCTATGTTGAATTTCCCAATTTCTTGCTTCTACATCTCCAACAAAAGGTTTGCTTCTCTTTTGTTGATACACTCCATCCTTCTCCTGAAGAACATCTTGCAGTAGCTTTTAAGAAAGAGTATATGCATTGTGTTCCCGTTTCCTAGAGTAAAACCACAGTTGTAATTATACGGTTCTAGCCACCTTATTGTTATATAGATAGAGAAATCATCGCTCTAATAACTTAAATGGCCTGTAATCAACAAATGGAGCTGGAACTGGAACCCTAATCTGCTACTGATTCTATAGTCTTCACTGCTGGAAGGGCCCTCAAAATTGCTTGACGAGCACAGGAGAGCAGCTGTGAAGTGGGCGTCTGATGCTGTTAATGCCTCTCCAATTCTTCTCCTGTCAATGTACGGCTCTCTCCCAATGGTTCCCGTATCTTTCTGTAGTCTGCATATTTCTGTCCCTGCGTTAAAACGCACTGTCCTATATTCAGATCCCTCTCACGGGGCACTCGCTTCTAAGAAAACCGATGTCTTGCATTTTTAAGTAGCCTTCCCTGAAACAATGCCTCAACCCAAAATAGCAGCTCTAATTTAGGGAGTTCTGGAATCTGCCAGATGCCGGTGGGGAGAGATCACTATTGATAAGAGTGGCTCTCCATTAACCACCTTCTCAACCTACAAGTAGCCGACGCTCTTCAACTGGTCCTTTCTTTATTAGCGGTGTCAGACCGGGAACGTCAGCTTTGCAGCAGATTCCTCTCTTTGGCATTTCAATAAATTGATGGTAAGATGGGTTGGTGATGTCATTGTTCCTAACAGCCCTCAACACTGTGAGAAATACAAAAATTAAATAGTGTTGACAACGTTACTCTCCAAGTTTCCATTAACTACTGCTTAATTCGAACCTGCAGCAAAACCCCTACTGAGATGAACCCGGGCCTCGTGAAGATGGGAGAGTCTCTATAATCAGCAGCCTCTGCACACAGAATATCAAATCAGTGATTACAAAATAACAGAGCTTTCAGATTTAAGGGGAACACTCTGGGTAAGCATCCAGACCTTAGAAGGTCCTTAATAATTCATTGCGAGAGCAGTTGAGGAAATGGGGCCATTTGCATCGCCAGCGAGCCTTTATAATTCGGGCTTCTAAGCAGGCACATGTTCGACATCTCTCCCTGCATGCATAGGGCCTGGTTCTCCTGTCATTCACAGCCCTCAAATTCCCCTTCGAGTGTAATTTAAATAACAGAGCTGTATACTTCTTTTCTGTCATGGAAATTATCATTGTCATCTTGATGATCCTACCCATCTTATGGTATCTCAAAAGAAACAGAGGGTGCAGTGTTGGGGGTAAGGGGGTGATAGTTTTAAAAGAATAAAAGGCATCTCACTTATGCAGCTCCATGTTCCAGGATGAGAAGGTATAACGGCATTCAGCATTAATATATTCACTTAATCAGATCATGGATTTTCAGGAGCTCTTTTAATACTGAGTGGAATTCTCTCAGGAGGATTTTAATTAGCACCCTCCCATTTCCATTCTCACCTTCTTGTTCCACTACCTTTCCAGGACATATTTGGTGCCAGGTATAAATCAATACAGATACAGATATAAATGTAGACATAGATATAGTTACAGATATGGAAATAGATATCGATGCAGATATAGACACAGATTGGATGTAGCTGTAAATGTAAAGATGATGTAGATATCCAAGTATTATCGCATCTGAAGACTTCTCTGACCATCCCAACACTTCCTCCTCTCTCAATCTTTGATGAACTATATTCCAGATATACCTGAGCACTTTTAGTCATCTGTGAAAAATTCAACATACCCTAAAAGACTAAAGCTAAGGAAAATGTCCCGTCTCTCATGCATGGCTGGTGAGTGCCAGCAATTCCACTGCTAGAGAGACACCCAACAGTAACAGGCGTCTTTTCCACATAAAGACATGCACAAAAGTATTTGCCGAATCACTAATCATTATAGCCAAGAACTAAAGATAACCAAATGCTCATCAACAGAGAGGGGGTAAATACAGTAATCTATTTTCACACTCAGAAGTATTTCAAGGCAGTGAAAAGACAAGAACTACTGGATGAACCTAGAATTACTGGGAAAAGGACATGGATAAATCTCATGGAGTTACATTGAACCAGGTACCAACACTACATTCTGTATGGCTCCTTTCATATGAAGTTGAAGGGCCAGCAAAACTAGTCCATGCTGTAGGGGCTGGAATAGTCATTAGTTCAGCAATTGTGGGATTGCATGGCAGTGAACACTGGACAGATTTCTGGGTTGGTGAAAACGTGCTCTATCTGAATCTGGGTGATATTTACAGAAGGGCGTATATGGAAAACTCCAACTAGATGTACACTCAGGATTCCTGCGTTATATTGTATATGTGGCACCTCAATCAAAAAGTTTTTAAAAAGAAAATACTGTTTCAAATTCCTAAAAAGGAGAGGTGAACATGAAGAAGGTAGATTCAATAAACTACAGATTGTTGGATTTTATGCTGGGTCCCAGCAGAATTCTTGAATTACGTTGTAACGAGTTTCTGAGGACTTTGGACTGTTTCTGTATTCACTTGGAGGAAGTCACACCCAGCTATTCTGCTTCGTGATACGTTTAGTAGACTAATTGCTTGAGTCCATGTCATAAAATGATGGTTAATGTTGTATGTCAACTTGCCTGGGCCACGAGGTGCCGAGATCATTAGTCAAATTCTCGGTATCTCTAGGAGAATGTTCTCGGATGAGATGAACATTTAAATTGGTGAACTGAGTAGACCATATTTCCCTCCCTAATGTGGGTCGGCCTCATCCAGTCCATTGAAGAACTGAGGGTCAGCAAAAAGGCCGACCCTCCCCCGAGGAAAAAGGAATTCTTCTTGCCTTCAGACTCAAACTGAAACATCAGCTCTTCCTGGGGCTTGAGCCTGAGGGCCTTCAGACTACAACTTACACCATTGGCTCACCTAGTTCTCCAGTTTGCCTGGTCAGCCTGCAGATCTAGGCAGTGACCAGTCTTCATAATTGTGTGAGCAAATTCCTAATAATTTATATATTTTTATCTTTCTATCTATCTATCTATCATCTGTCTATCATCATCTATCATCATCATCATCTGTCTATTTATCATCATCATCATCTATCTATCATCATCATCATCTATCTATCATCTATCTCATCTATCTCTCTCTCTATACATAAATACATCCTATTGGTTTGGTTTCTCTGGAGAACCCTGATGAACACACATGCACAAATGAAAATGAATTTTAGCCACAACCAAATCTCTCCTAACATCTTAAGGACAGGGTGAAGCAATATACCCTGAGGAATCCGATTGGATGTGCCACTCCAAGGCGTTATTAATCACCAAACATGAAGAGTCTTGTTCAATGTGTCAATGGGAGACATTTTCTAATGAGAGGCTTCAGATTTCTACTCTTATTTATACTTACTCAAACTTTTATCTCCACTTGTAAGAACATGTAAAGGTAACTTACCAGGTTTCCTTTTTTTTTTCCCCACAAAGATGCTGTAGTTCATATCAAAATCAAAATTAAAAGAATATGGATATGATTTTTTAAGTTAAAATCTTTCACATGTTCCAAAATTCATAGACAAAGAAAGATGGAGATGGCTAGCACATAAAAAATATTTGCATGAAGAAAATCTAGAGGTTTTTGTATATTCAGTATTAGCCACTTATGAGTCAGCTGCCACAAGATGGGATGAAACCCTGGGCTACGTTAAAAGAAGATAGTAATCAGGAAGAAAGAGTCCCATTGTATTTTGGACACTGTGTTCCCTTTAGGCTTCATGTTTTAGGAGAAAACCTGATGAACTAGAGAGCTCCAGAGAAGAACATTCAAGATTTCAAAGATCTGATAACCATGGGAGTTGATGGTCACCAAATTGATGCTTACAGATCAAATAGAGTCCCTTTTCCAAAATTGCACGAGTTGAAACTCTATGCCAACGCTCATGCTGGAACTAGTAATGAGATATATAATGATGCTCATGGAAAGATCCAGAAAGTCTAACATGGACCCAAGGAGGATAGTACAGGAAACAAGTTGTGGCAAAACTGAAGGAAAGACAGTCTTAATCATTAGAACCATTCAAAGCAAATCAGGAGACTTTGCTGGAAGTTTTCAAACCAAAGCAGAAGATCCACTTGGAAGAAATATTACAAAAATTGACCCAAGTACCACTAGTATCCCAAATCTAAGAATCTGTGATTGGAAGGTGTGAGATTTAAGTTCTTTCTCCTCCTAGATCCAATGCTTCCCAAGAGTGAACCGCAACCTCCTTGCAAACTCCTCTAATAGACAATCGTGTGTGCTGGCCCCACTCTGAGGTCCTCAAACGCTTAATTTCTGCTGTGTCATTTGATCTTCCCCCAAACCGCGCACACTTTCTTGCAACCATCTCCACACCTTCCTCTCAGTTTCACCTTTTGCCGTCTTGTGGGGGACCACTCACAGCTCACCTCCCAAATTAAGCTGACTTCGCATTTCTTTAAGGATAAACTACTTCATTTACATTTTGGAATTTCTAATTAAAGGCATACAGTGTCTTGTCACGAGCTTATAAATGTTGAGTATTACCAAGTTTGGCTTCTCATTGCTCCACCTGGAAAGCAATCAGTCCCTCCCTTCTATCTGCTCAGATCCAACTGCACCCCACAGAGGACTCAGCTCCACAGGGAAGCATTGCCAGACAGCTCACCTTAAACAATTTAGTTGAAAGCCTATCAGTGTAAAATAAATTGTTTGAGAAAGTGGTGTTTTTCTTGCTCGTTTTGCTATTTTACCTACGAGTATACAGTCTTATGTTCCGTATTCTTCATGAGTTTAAAGGAGTAAAGCGGTTTGAGAGAAGATTCCCCACTTCTTCCTTCTTCCTTCATCCTGTGCCTCCTCCTCTTCCTCCTCTTCCTTTTCTTCTCCTCCTCCATCTCCTCCTCCTCCTCCATCTCTGTCTTCACCTTCATCTTCTTTGTGTCCTCCTCTCTTTTTAAATCTCACATTTATATTTAGCCAATCATTTATTATTATTCATAACAGCAAAATGTCCAAAACAACCTAAGTGCACTACACTGAGGATGGCTCGCTATATGATGGTTCCTTAAAGACAACATTTAAAGAACAAAGCTACACAAACTCAACAGTGCTTGGGAACCTACACTTTAAAACAAACTATAATTTTTAAACAATCATGCAATATTGTCAAACAACTTAAGCAGGAATAAATTTTCAAAATGATCTGAACATTCTCCAAAATAGGAAAATGAAAAACTATGACAATCTTTAAAGAAACTTAAAAGAATGAAAACATTTGTAGTCATACTCCCCATGGGATTAAAACAAGCGAATGGGATGTCCACTTCCACTAAAGCATTATTTTAACCAAATTACCATCTTAGTCAAGTTCTCATAAAATTGCTTTTTGTAAACTATTTGTAAAGAAGGATTCTAGATTGTGGTGATCTTTTATTTCTCTAATCGCTTGTGTCTTTACCACTTGAAATTTAATAACATACCTTCTTGAATCATTATTTAACTTTTCACATTTTTGGCAAAGTGCTTGAGATCTCAGAGATGGGGGCCAGTCTCCACGTGTTCAGAAGCAAGCTCTGCCCCTTAGCTAGCTGAGTAAGGCAAGTTATTTACTCTATGCCAAATCTCCTCATCTATAAAGTAGTCATAATAGTATTCAGCATTGCATTGTTGCAAGGATTAAATGAGTTACTATGTATGAAAGCTCTCTACCTTCCTACGTGTATGCCCTCTACCCCACTAGACTTCTGGTTCCTAAATCCCCCTGTAAGAGTTGGAGCAATCCCGTAAACATGGAGTATTACTTGGCTAACTAATTCTTGATTGGTTAATACTTGGAGTGTTAACTAATAGTGTCACTGAGCTTCATTCACCTGAGCTCCTATCCTGTCACCAAACATAAATGGGTTGACTAGATGTGGCATCTGCTCATGAGATTCTCACAAGCCTAATCAGAGAGAGAATCCAAAACTTCTGAGGCAGCATGAAGAGACATCCTGGCCCCACACTTGGATCCATCCACTGTGCTTCCAAGATAAGCAGCGGTGTTCCTTCAAAACAAAACATAATGTCAGCACTGCCCTTCATTGTGGGGGACACAGGAGGAGCTGGGTGAAGTGTTCTGGGCCAGAGTGGGAATATAAGAATTTACTTTCCTAACTACATGCTGCTCTAAAGCCCCACGTACATGGGTCATTCTTTGGTGATGACATTGACAGGAAGCTTGTATAACACGTCACACTATCCTACAATATTTGGGGAGAGAAAGCCCTGAAATTGACTTACTCCATTAAACCCTAAGTATGTTGACCACCATAACAGCTTTCATTGCATGTAGTCTGCGGGTTAATGACTTCGAGTTCTCTGAAGAACAGGGAAGATGGTGTGAATAATGCACAGCAACACCCAATTGATTCTGCAAAACTAACTCTGAATAAAATTCCATTTCCTCAAGTGGGCAGACCCTTCTCTCATTAAAAAAAGAAAAATTGGATTCTTCTACTTGGGAACCAGTTGCTTGTAGGTTAATGATGCCTCCCTGGTTATAACGTGTTTACCAAGCAAGAGGGTCTGCGGCGTGGGGAAGCCAGCGAGTGTTGTCACATGCAATCCCCAGGCTGCTGAGAGAGCAGCTGATTAAGAGTTTTATTGGTTTTCCTGCAGTCTTATGACTTATTTCTTAATGAAAACCCTTACTGTTTTCTCAGAAAAAACGGAGAATGACTCCAGTGTTTGAGATGGAATTAGGAAGCGTTTTTATGAGTATAAAGAAAACTCAAAGAATCATAAGCACAAAAGCAGCGAACCAAGCAGTGTTCTTCCCTCACACAGCAGCCAGATGGTGCCTTAGGCAAGTGCAAAGGATGCTGTCAGCACACACAGGTCCCACAGCTACAGCAGCTACACCTGAGATTGGGATCTTTGCACCGAGCAGAAAAGCATCTTGTAGCATCAGGAGCAGCAGCAATATCATCAGCATCATCATTGTCGTCACCACCATCATCATTATCATCAGCAGCAGCAGCATCGTCATCATCATCACCACCATTAGCATCAGCAGCAACAGCAACATCAGCAGCAGCAGGATCATAATTAATGTCCTGCAGATTTTTGCAGCTTATTTACAAACTAGCATATAATGAGTCTAAAATAAATCAGTTCAAGTTGAGAATCTCAAAGAGTATTTCAAGGCAGATGATAGTTTGACGAGAGTCTTCCTTTTTCCCAAAATAAGGTCCTTTCATGTGTCATGGGAAATAATACTTTGGGGTTTTGGGTTTTTTTTCTTTTTGTTTTTGGGGGTTTTTTTGGTGCTTGAGTGCCTTTCTGGTGTATGGGATGGACCTCCTTGAAGGGGCTTTTGTTTTCAGATCCGTAGTCTTCAGTAAACCAGCTCACTCAGAGAAACCTAAAGCTTCACTCTGTTCCCATGAATAATATTGGAAGAGCCTATCTTCACCTCAAACCACATTCGCAGGGCTTGACTTAAGGATGCTAGAACCATTCTGGAACCATTTTCAATAAAGGAGACAATATATTTTTGCTTCTAAGGGACTTTGGCTCCTTCTCTTACTTTGGGTGATTCTACAGCACTTCATGTGTCACTCATCTTACTTGATAGGATCTTCGCAAAGACAAACATGCCAGTAACCATGACTCATAGAATTAGAACCGAGATCCGAGACTCTCAACTAGAACAAGGTGACGATATCTATTCCTACTTGGGATGCTATTCCAAATAATCACCACCAGGTACAGGTACTGCCCTAAGAGATGGACGCTGGTCTTACCAGGTTGGACAATGTCCTAGGTTGGGCATTGCCATTATGGACCATGAGGACACTGGGGATCACAGGGCAGGGTTGTGGCATGCAGAGCGGAGCTTGGGGCAGAGGCTCTTTACCTGATGCTGCAGGGGAATTTCAATGTTTTAAACTCTGGAGTGGCTCTCCTAACGCCTACCAAGTGGATCATCAGCCTTGCTTCCAGTTAAAGTCACCTCGCCCAAAACACAAATGGAAACACTGAAAGATTCAAATTAACAATTGGATCTGAATTCCTGAGCAAAGAAATGGACGTAGTTCCACTGATATTCTGAGAGCATCCTTCTGCGTTAGAGAACATGAAAAAAGAGGAATACATATCTCTTGACAACCATGGGCTTGATCATTCCACAGAATGCCTCAGTACTTCTCCCCTAAGACTGTAAAGTGAACGCCCAGGACAGTCACAGGATGGGTGAGAACTTCCAGAAGCTTCTCCCTTCCAACCCACCTCTTCACTCTGCCACATTTCCCCCAGGGAAAGCAGATTTTGTCATGAAAAAAAATCATCTAGGAAACCCCCAATAACATAAGCTTAGATATCAGTACATGTATATCCTGCAGCACTTATGGCTCAGAACGAGCTCGAATAAAATACACAGCTTTGCAGGAAAGCAAAGACTCTGTGCCTGCAACTATTCACTAAAACCACTTTCCCCTCTTCCACCAGGATACGCAGGGCCACCATGTTCTTCCTTCTGGTTCACAGGATCTTGCTTCATCCACGGTCTAAAATTGAATTCCAGGACCCATCAGATCTGCCTCATTCCCAGATGCCAGGTTTAAAACTTTAACTCATTTGAACACGTTGGAAGTATGAGAATTAGATACCCAAGGACACACACACACACATACACCCATCCAGGATCGAAGAAAACCCAGCCCTTTGTTGGCAACGCTTAGTGTATGGGTGCAAAATACACAAATGAACACAGAAGGACAAATTCTGTATGATTTCACTCCTACGAGGTGCCTAGAGTAGTTAGATTCATAGAGACAGACCGTGGAATAGTAGGTGTCAGGAGCTGGGGGAGGAAGGTGGGGACTTAGTGTTTGATGGGGACAGAGTTTCAGTTGATGAAGATCAAAAAAGTTCTGGAGATGGATGGTGGTGATGGTTGCACAACAGTGTTAATGTACTTAATGCCACCGAACTGGACACTTAAAAATGGTTAACATGGTAAATTTTACGTTATATACACCTTACTATACCACACACACACACACACACACACACACACACACACAGATTTGGCTCTGGTTTCCAGGCGTCATTGGAGAGGCGTCCTGCCTTTGCTCCTCATCGTCCTGCCCCGATCTCCCATCGCAGGCTGCACGGCGCTCGCCACTCCCAAGAATATTTTCTGTTATATGTCTTCTTCTCCCAAACTGCTCAAGTTAATATTATGTCTCAAGCATCGCTTCTTGTTAACCATGGAGCAAGGTTCTCGAGCAAGAACATAGAAGTCATTTTCTTTGGGGACTGGAAGAAATGCTTTCTTCTGAAACTGGGTTGAAAGCCTTCTGATGACAATGACAAGCCTGAGCTCAGAGGAGCTGGTAATTGGCAGCCTCCACCAGGTGAAACCCCAGGGCTCTGAAGGCTGACAGTGCATCCTCATGAGTCTCATAATTAACTCTCTGAGGAGCGCATCTCTCCTGGGGAAAGGGACACTCTCTCACTGCCAGGAGGAAGAAACAGGTATGATTTTCCGTCATCATCCCCTAGAGATCAGAGGCAAGCCTCACAATTAGGCAACCTGGGACATAAACACAATGCTTCTATATCAGAAACCTACTGGAGGGCAGAGGGATTTAAAACATGGCACCCTAATACTTCAAAAGTGATCAGAAACCTACGTCCATGTGGCGAGTTTTCAAACATGGAGCCTTATACTTCAAGGGTTATCAGGAATCCATCTCCATGTGGGGAGATTAAAAAGATGGCACCCTAATACTTTAAGGGTGATCCAAAACTTATCTCCATGCGGGGAGTTATGAAAGACGATAAACCGATACTTCAATGGTTGAATGATTACAAGCTTTAAGAATGTACCCTTCTTGGTGTAAAAAAATATTAATTCTCTTTTTCTATGTTGTGCAGAAAGAGGTAATCAGAATTACGTCGGAAACAAGCTAAGAGGAGCTGACTCAGGTTTAACACGAAAAAGGCTCTTTTCTTTCAAAAGCAGAAATGCTCTTTTGAGAAGGAAATTACTTTAGCTGTCCAACATCAAAGCAAGGTGGTTGTGATGAAAATATGTAGTCAACCACTTGAGTTGATGAAGCGGCATTTGGCTACCCCAAAGAATATGAAATTTGGGGGTAATCAACTGTTTTGGCATCCTTTTTCTAAAGGAGGAAGGAAGGAAATAGCCCATAGGTTCTACATCGGTCCTGCCTCTCACCTCTCCCTTCACTAGATGTCACACAGCTTTGCTACTCACAGTGGTCCAAGTGCCTACAATGTCAGCATGGCCCAGGAGCTGGTTAGGAAAGAAGACATCCTGGCCCCACTCAGACCTCCAAACTCCGAATCTTCATTTGGACCCAATTACTCGGTGATTCCATTGCAAGTTAAAGGTTGAGAAGTACTCAATCATTACAGAGCATTTTCTAAATCTGTGACATGGCGCCTTGGGCTAGACTAGCGGTTTTCAACCGTTGGCAATTCTTCCCTAGTGAAGACACCTAGAAATGTCACGAGACATTTTCGGTTGTCACAACTTGGGGAGGGGGCTGCTACTGGCATCTGGTGGGGGGAGACCAGAGATGCTGCTCAACATCCCACAATGCCTAAGCTGGTCCCTATGACAGCACCCTCCCCAGGCAATTTTAAAAGTATCACAGTGTGTGTGAGATTCCTCGGGCTGCCGAAACAAATTGCCACAAACCATGTGGCTTCAAACAACTGGAATTTACTCTCTCAGTCCTGGAGACCAGAAGTCTGAGACCAAGCAGGGCTGCACCTCCTCCGGAAACTCTAAGGGAGGGTCCCTCCTGCCTCTTCCAGCTTCTGAGGGCCCCAGGCGTCCCTGGGCTGGTGGCTGCCTCCCTCCCATCTCTGCCTCCATCCTCATGTGGCTGCTCCTCTGTGTCTGTGTCTCTCCTCTTCCTATAAGAACAGCAGTCATCTTGGATTAAAGGCCCAATGTGCTCCGGTACAACCTCATCTTTACTTATATCTTCATTTAAACCACAAAGACTATTTCCAAAGAAAGTCACATCCAGATGTCCTAGGGGTTAGAGTTTCAACACATCTTTTACGGGATACGTTCAACAACCCTGTAAAAGAATGTGAACCCATACCACAGCTCTCCCGGGCACATGGGCATGGATTTATCCCCTCCATTACACAAGCTTTCCCTTCCTGCACCTAAGTATTATAAATAATAGCCACAGTTATTATTTCTGAAGCACTCACTATGCATCAGACGCTTTAACTTCTTTGCAAATCTAAGGCCACGTAATCATCACCAAAATGCTGTGAAGAAAGAACTAATCTCTCTATTTTATAAATATGGAGAGTGAGGCATGGGGAGGTTAAGATAAGAAGTCCAATATTTCATAGCTAAACCTTAATGGGTTTCCACTCCCAGGTATATACTCAAGAGAAATGAGAACACTCACCCACACAAGAACATGCACTCACTTAATTATAGCAGCATTATTCACAATAACCTAAAGGCAGAAACAACCCAGAATGATCCATCGACTAATGAGCAGATAAACACAGTGTAGTATATCCATATAAGGGAATATTACTCAGCCATAAAAAGGAATGAAGTGGTGCTTCATACTAAAATATAGAAGAGGGGCCAGCTCCGTGGCCGAGTGGTTAAGTTCGCGCGCTCTGCTGCGGTGGCCCGGGGTTCGGATCCTGGGCGCGGACATGGCACTACTCGTCAGGCCACATTGAGGCGGTGTCCCACATCCCACAAATAGAAGGACCTGCAACTAAGATATACAGCTGTGTACAGGGGGGTTTGGGGAGATAAAGCAGAAAAAAAAAAAAAAAGATTGGCAACAGTTGTTAGCCTAGGCCAATCTTTAAAAAAAATAAATAAAAATTAAAAAAATAAATAAAATATGGAAGAACCTTGAGAACTTTATACCCAGTGAAACATAGCATGTGATTCCATTTATAGCAAAGTCCAAAAGACAGAGCAGTCTCGTGACTATTGTAAAAGGGACATTTCAATCTTATGTGGAACATCCTCTCTGGGGGTATATAACCACTCTGTACACCCCACTTCTTTGGTGCCCTTTCTTCCTTCAGGAAGAAAGGCCCCGGGTTATAATCCTCAGATTTAAGCTCAGAATAAACTCACCCAAATTTTCATTTATAGATTGGGTATGGATTATTTTCATCGACAGAACAAGCTGTGCCCAAAAGTACAGAAAAACTGAACTACAGACCGTCTGGAGAACAGCTAACTTATTTATAATATATTCTGTGCAACTACATAAAAATAATGCACAGGAAGGTACCAGCATTAATTCGATGGCTCACCACTTCTCCCAGCTATGGCTTAAAAAGTATGTCCATTTCCAGTTCCTCAAAAAATTAAAAATAGGAGGCCCGCCCATGGCATAGTGGTTAACTCTGTCACACTCTGCTTCAGTGGCCTGGGTTCACATCCTACGTGCAGAACCACACCACTCATCAAGCCATGCTGTTGTGGCAACCCACATACAAAAAGTGGAGGAAGATTGGCACAGGAGGAAGATGCTGGTTCAGGACTAATCTTCCTCAGGCAAAAAAAGAGGAGGATTGGCAACAGAAGTTAGCTGAGAGAAATCTTCCTTACCAAAAAAAAAAAAAATTAAAAATAGGAGTACCATATGATCCAGCAATCCCACTTCTAGGTATATACCCAAAAGAATTGAAAGCAGGGACTTGAAGGGATCTCTGCACCCTATGTTCATAGAAGCAGTGTGCACAATAGCCAAGATGTAGAAACAACCTAGGTATCCATTGATGGATGACTGGATAAAGAAAATGTGGAGTGGAATACTATTCAGCCATGAAAAGAGTGAAGATGCACACTACAACACAGATGAACCGTGAAAACATGATGCTCAGTGAGAGAAGCAAGACACAAAAGATCACATACTACATGATTCCATTTACATAAAATATCCAGAATAAGCAAAGCCACTGAGATTAGTGGTCACCAGGGGCTGGGGCAGGGGGATGTGGGAGGATTGGAGCGTGATGACTCCCGCCTAAAAGGTTTCTTGGGGGGGTGATGAAAATGTTCTAAAGTTGACAGTAGTGATGGCTACTCAACATTGTGAATGTACTAAACGCCACTGAATTGTACACTTTAAAATGAGTCAAACAGTAAATCGTATGTTATGTGCATCCTACCACAATAAAAACAGAAAACAAAAACGCACGGTCTCAGAGATCGAACACCCACCCGCTATAGATGTCAAAATTCCCGCCAGGATCCGAGGCAGGGAAGAACGTCCCATGCAGGCACTGGTCTTAGTGTGGTTTCATATTCAGTTTATTGTTCCACCGTGCACACACCACGCCATTTTGGGGAGCGTTTCCTAGTATCAAGGTCAAGAGCTGGAGGCCAAAAGGAAATAGAAGCCTGGCCACCGCCCCTTGGGAGTTAAGTTTCTCCCAGTTTCCAGCAGTGGCTGCATCTCATCTACCGTCTGAGCTCCTCTGAGCTCCAGACCCATGCACACCTGCCCTGTGGGAAAGGTTTTTCCCCTGGACCTGCTTGTCTTCCTGGGTGCCCTATTCCCCAAGCTGGCTGTGGAATAAAGAGAGAAGTTGGGGACCACTTGAGTCCAGGGAGCTGGGGGAGGCAAGACAAGACTCCAGGTTTATCATCTTCATCCCAGGGCATCTCCACACCCTGCTTTCCTCTCCACTGGATTGCAGCCCTTTTCTAGACTGGCTGGGTCTTCCGCACAGGTGAAAACACCAAGCTTCCCTTGATGTGCCCAGAAGACCCATGTGCTTACTTCCTACTGCCCCCGAACCATCCCTTTGCTCAATCCATCTGACAAGAAATGCCTGCAGCCTCGGATCTGTGCCCAAGAAGACTTGCTTCTCAAAGCACCGAAGCCACCTGCCTCTCAGGGGCCGGGGGGACCTCGCCCCACCCCAATCACCGGCAGGATCTCACTGTCTCCTTCAAAGCCCCACGTCACGTGGGTCGCACCTGTCTGCAAAAGCCGAGCTGGCTTTCTGCCTGGGGCAGGCCTTCTGCACGTAGACTCATTGGGGCAGGTCTTCAAAAGGAGATGCTTGAAAGGGGGTTACTGGGTCTGCTGTTTCCCAAAGCCCCCACCAGGACTCCAGCGGGAGGGGATGGGGAGATTGGATTCCGCCCGGGTGTTTCTGCTTTGTTGGGAGAATTCCCCGGGGGAGCTCCGAGGAGCCAGGTCCCTCCCGCAGCCCCACACACCCTCCCTTCTCTCCTTTCAGCCCTTTGGAGAGGTCTGAGGCTTGGCGCCACAGTGACCTCGATTCAGGCTCAGTATGAAAACCTCTTAAAAACCTGCCAGCCGAGGTGTATGTAGTACAGTAGAAAAACATACAGAAAGACATTTAGGGGAAAATGAGGAGTCTGGCTGTGTTTATGCTCCACATGCACCAGGCAAAAACCGAAGGAAAAATCAGGCACCTGGAAGCCAGACAAATGGGGACGTTCACTCCCTGGTCTTCTGCATCAACCAGACAGCAGAATCACCACTCGGAACCAACTTTTTCCACAGTTGTTTATTTCCTCCATTGAGCAACGGGCCACAGGTGTGGAAAATTCCTCTGGCGAAACAGCCCAGCCCACCGAGGGCTAATTTAAGGTGCCATCAATTCACACAAAAGAACTTTGCAAATTAAGCAACCTTTCAAGTGCACAATGAGATGATTAACCGGGACACAGCAATCCCGCCCAGGTTACATCCTCTTGGCTCACCCTTTCTTCCCCTATGTAATTTCAAAATCAAGTTAATCATCGACTGCAGCTACAAGAAAGTGCTTTCTTGGCCAGTTGGAAAGTGTCTTTCAGAGAGCTCACATATTGAAAACGGGCTTCACCCTGGAAGACTAAGCTTGCTTAAAAGGTTTGGTTTCATGCTATGCATTGAACGGGATACTTTTTTTCTTTTTGATGATGTATAGATTCTTTATTCAGTATAATTTTGTGCTATTGTAACATGCAAAAACTTTTTTTCAGCTTTCTTGAGGTATAACTGAGAAATAAAATTTAAGATATTTGAAGTGTACATCATGGCAACTTGATATATGTGTAAATTGTGAAAAAATGCCCACATCTAGTTAATCGATATATCCATCACCTCATATATTTATCCCTTTTTTTTTTTGGCGAGAACTTTTGTCTTACTCCCTTAGCAAGTTTCAATTATATAATACAGTGTTATCAACTATAATACATTTATTAATGTATGAAGGAGAAAATTCCAACTGTGAATCTCCCCCAAACACAGAAAGTCAAGATGAAGCTTGTGACTGTCAATTCTTCTGTCACCTCCAGCCACACACTGTCACACCCTACGGTATTATGGAATAAATTGTTATAATGAATCCTTCTGACCCTCTTTGCAGAGAGAGGTCCAAAAATAACCTCCCCTTTATGAAAATGGCAACAAATATCCAGGCACCCTGGGAGACCCCTCATCGCTGGAAAGATACCCCGTCTGTTTCGGCTCTGAGCCCTCGCTGGAGTTGGCTTTCCCCTGTTCCAGGGTCCATCAGAAAGGCATCATGTGTGGTTGAGAAATGATGCTAGACAAGCTCAGCAACAGCATCAGTTTTCCAGGGTCTCCTGACGCCTACCCTTTCCTAGCCGTGTGTCTGCACAAGGGGACATGGTACAAAGCATGTGTAAAATTCTGCAGGTGTGTATGGGACCCCTACGCTGTGACCAGGAGCAATGCTAGGTCGGGAGATGCAGCCGTCTCCAAAATCGTGTGGATTTCTGCCCTTGTGGAACCTACAGTGAGTGGCCCCAGGAACCACGACAAGACAGAATGAGGCTCTCCAGGAAGTTCTGTGTGGCTTTTCCATCCTCACAGCTTGGGGAGAGGAGGTCCAGAGACAAAAGTCCACAACCATCGGCTAGTAGCCTCTGAGGAGCCTGGGGTTTAGAGTCCTGTTAGCTTCACGCAGTTACTGTAGTTACTCACACCCTAATAACATCCACTTTAATATGTTAACAACAAAAAAAAGATATTTAAAAGATGGATTGCTGCTCCTATGTAAATATCCAAAAGAACTGAGAAATAAGGTGCAAACAGATTCTTGTATATTCATGTTCATAGCAGCACTATGCACAGTAGCCAAAAAATGGAAACAACCCAACTGTCCACGGAGAGATGAACGGATAAACAGAATGTGGTCCATCCATACACTGGAGTATTACTCAGCTGTGAAAAGGAGTGAAGCACTGACAGGCTACAACGTGGATGAACCTTGAAAACATGATGCTCAGTGAGAGAAGCCAGACACAAAAGGTCACACGTTGTATGATTCCATGTACATGATATATCCAGAATAGACAAATCTGTAGAGACAGAAAGTAGATAGTGGTTATCAAGGAGCGAAGTAGGGCAAGAATGGGGAAGTGTTGTTTAATAAATATAGAGCTTCTGTTTAGGGAAATGAAAGAGTATTAGAAATAGTGGTGCTGGTTGCTCAACAATGTGAATGAACTTAATGCCACTGAGTTTTATACTTAGAAATGACTAAAATAGCCAATTTTATATTATAGATAGTCCTGCAATTAAAAAAAACTATATGAAGGATTTTTTTTTAATGGATTGCTATGAAATACTACTCAGCCATTAAATGGGAACATTTATTGACGCATGCTACAATCTGTTTGTAATGCAAGAATCACGCTGAGTGGAAAAAAAAAGCCAGTCTCAAAGGATTCCATCTATTTAGTCCTCTTGAAATAACCCAATTATAATGATGGAAAACAGAGCAGGGGTTGTCAAGCGTTCAGGCAAGAGAGGGTCTGATGTTGGTGAAGGGTAGCATGAGGGATTTCTTTTTGGAGATCCTGACTGCGGGGGTGGTTAAAGAAATCTACACATGTGATCAAATTTCACAGAAGGGGACCATACACACACACAAGCACATGCAGGAACCGCTGAAAACAACATACTGTAATTTACTTAATACTCTTGGACTGGTGTCTGTTTACTGGTTTTGACAATCTGCTATGGCTGAATGACATCTGACTGTCGGGGGAAGCTGGGTGACAAGTACACAGGAGTTCTGTTATTTTTGCAATACCGCAGGAGTCTACGATGATTTCAAAACAAAAAGTTTAAAAACATTTAACGAAATGGATTGCTAGTCAATCCCCACACCTTAGAATCAGATGAAGAGGAAAATGCCAATTCACTCTATTCCGAGACTTGTTAAACAAAAGGACAGTGAAGGGACCACCTTGCTGGTCTATTCCGTGTAGGCGGCCTGTGGAAACAGATCCTATAGACGCTTTCTCAGGATCCATTTGGTCTCCTGATCGCTTGGTTCAGATCTCGGTCCAAGTCCAAACCTTATCAGATGTTTGTGCTGAGCTGTTACAGCAGATTCTCATTATTCAGCATAGTGATGTTTTTTAAAGTCCCCACAAACGCTGAATTAGCAGAAACCATCACCCACGGGAGATGTCCCAGGTTAGGTGCCTGTGAGTCTCTGATCACAACATTTTCATCAGCTAATCAATACGCAACCTTGTTTTGTGCTTCTGTTTAAAGACACCTTATTAAATCTATATGTTTGATTCATTCACTCTGAACTCACAGTCAATGGCACTATAACTCTTGCCTGGAAGGGGCTCACCAAACACACGTTATTTTCTCCGTCAGGCATATGGCAGCCTCCTTGTGCTTGGGAACACAGGCAGCTCTTCAGCACTGCTTGAGGCCCACTTTAAACAGCTACAACATGAACAAAAAGCACAAAAATGCAAAAAATACGGCACTAAATGACAACAAAAGGACCTCGTTGACAGTAAGAGCTGAAATAAGGTGGCAGAGCATCAACTTGTTCAGCCTCAGCTGGGAAGACAGACAGAGGGCAGCTGAAACGTTTTGCTGCTCCATGCGGGTCCACAGATGACCACAAAAGGGCCATGAGTATTAGTTCAGTTTCCAAAGAAATTGTAGCAGGTCGTGAAGTTCACAAATAGAACATCTGCAGATAATGAGGCCAGAGTGCACTTCATTGACCCTGATGAACCTTGACTCCCGGTATTCACACCATTGTGCATCCCCTCCTCTGGAACCAGGGTAGACCTATGACATCATTTTTCCTACGCAACTCAGCAGAGGGTGGCCGCCCCCATCGCAAATCTAAGAAGGGGTGGGAGCTTCCGCTTTGGGGATATGGAAGAATCAGGTTCCATGTAAAGACTTCCATTGCCTTGAGACGCCCACGCTGTGAGAAGCCGAAAATAGCCATGTAGAGGAAAACCACAGCCAGTCAACAACACCAGCTGAGCCATCAGCTTCCACTCAGCACCCACGTGCCAGGCCAGTGCGTAGGACCGTCTTCAGAGTCAACCCTCTTGCACATTCAAGCTGCCCCTGCTGATGCCTCACAAGGCAGACTGCACTGTGCCCATGAAACCCGGTAGAATCTCCAGCAGATTGCCAGGATGCCCATAGGTGTAGCTCTTAGCCATCTATTCTCTGTCTTCCTGAGGCACACCTCTCTCCTTGGAGATGGTTACCTTGACTTCCAAGACTGTTTACCCAATTCCCAGTTGCTTTGTGAGCCTTCTCAAAGTGAGGCATCTCTTCCAACAGCAAAGAAACAAAACAGGATGCCTTAAGCATCACTGAAATATCCCTAGATAAGCTTCATCAATCAAGCCAAGACAGCCACCCAGAGGCTCTGAGTTTCTCTAAAACCTATCACTGTAATTTCCTACCTTGTCTTTGAAACATCTACATTTTTCCATCCACGTAGGACTAATGTGGATTTGGGGTCAATTCTAATATTTACATTTTAATATTGCTACCATATTCTTTCTTATAAAGCTCTCTCTGGATGGGGAGGAGGCAAATAGTGACTTGAATGCATTGCCTAACTCTTGCTCTGTGCCCTGAAGGTCCATCAACTCCAAGGGTATCACTGACAGTAATTCTTCATTAAACAGAACCGCTCCCTCAAAAACCCTGGAAGGGATAAGAGGACCTGCCATGAATGAAAGTGACACAAGGATTTATAAGCAGAATTTCCCCATGTGTACCTAGCACACAGGATGCTATGTGCATCTTAGGGCACAGCACCACGCATCCCCAAAGGACCTGTGATGGGCAGGCCTGGGCAGAGCAGCCCCAAATCCATTCAACAAGAAACAAAGCTAAGTTTAATCACACGGGCACCATGACAATGACATGCCACGTCTACACGCTTCTCTAGGGTGCCATGATTAGAAATTTATACTGGGAAACAAACCACTCATTGCCTTTGGTCAGAATGAATTCTTAGGCTTATTAGTTATGCAGTATGTTCCAGAAAGTTCTGGCACACTTCGTGAGGGTGTCTAGGGATCTTTGGTACAGCTCAGATCCAAAATAAGACTGGCGATGATGTCTAAAGCCACATTGCTAAGAGAAGCTTGTGCCGCTGTAGAAGCAGGAGCTGTTTGAACAAAGAACAGCAGGCTTGCTAGAGACCAAGAAATAAGTCAAAGCCACCTGCCGTGCATGAGTGTGGGCAAAACGCATTGGGACTAAGGCCATTGAAGGTAGTAACCGCCCAGACAGCCCAGCTTCTACATATGCCACAGAGAGAATGGCCAAGATGTAAACTCATGATGTGTACAAGTTCTCATAACCGGAAATAGCATCAGGATTCCTCGTCTCCCCTTATAAAATGTCTCCCTGCTACTGCTCTTGGGTGCCTTTGAAGCATCGCCTGGGGAAAAACATGAACAGCCAGCATGTGTCTCTCATTTGTTTTCTTTTGAGGTCACGGTGGTTTATAACACTGTATAAATTCAGGTGTACATCACTATATTTCAGCTTCTGTATAGAGTGTACCGTGCTCACCACCAATAGTCTAGCTTTTAGCTGTCACCGTACATATGTGCCCCTTTACCCCTTTCATCCTCTCCCCACCTCTTTCCCCTCTGGTAATCACCAACCTGTTCTCCAGATCTGTGTGTTTATTTGTTATCCTCCACATATGAGTGAAATCATACCATATTTATCTTTGTCTGACCTATTTTGCTTAGCATAATACCCTTCAGGTCCATCCATGTTGTCACATATGGCACAGTTTTGTCCTTTTTTTTTTGGTGAGGACAATTAGCCTTGAGCTAAAATCTGTGCCAATCTTCTTCTATTTTGTATATGGGATGCCTCCACAGCACGACTGATGAGTGGAGTAGGTCCACGCCCAGGATCCAAACCTCTGAACCTTGGCCACCAAAGCAGAGGGTGAGAGATTTTAACCACTCAGCCATGGGGTCAGCCCCCAATTTTATCTTTTTTATGGCTGAGTAGTATTCCATTGTATTTATATACCATTTCTTTATCCATTCATCTGTTGATGGGCACTTAGGTTGCTTCCAAGTCTTGGCTTTTGTGAATAATGCAGCAGTGAACATAGGGGTGCATGTATGTGCCTCTACTTGAGCACAATGAAATGGGAAAATTGAATAATTCATCAAAAAAAATTAATCATGAAGCAATATTGACTGCAAGATGAGTTTCAGTCTATGCCTCCTGGTCTACATAGATGGCAATTCCAATCACAAGACCTTACCTTCAGCCGTTGCCTGGATCAGAACTATTCATTTGGACAAGAGGAAACAGTAATTGACTGCTCTTCACTGCAAACCATATTCAGGGAATGGGCAGCATCCTGCTTACCAACTTCGAGAATAAAAATAAACATTTGGTACTTGGTCAGCCTGTGCAAATAAATGGAGTGTGTGACTGCAGTCAGATGTGATTTTGCAAAAAAAGAAGTCTGACTCTCAGCTAAAGTCCAGGATTTTCAAAATAAGGAATTTTGGTGAGGAATGTTCTAGTTTATTTAATTATGTTTAAGGTTTTTTTCCCCCCCAAAACATTAACCACAGCTTGCCAGAGATAGTACACAGTTAATAAAAACCTGAAAAGTAAATAAATAAATAAATAAATTAATTAATTAATTAATAAAAATAAACATTTGGTAGAACTGGGCTGTGAGAACTCATTATCCTGTGTGGCCCTCCTGAGACTCTAGTTACATTCCTATCGCCTTGGAGGCACGTGGTAGACAGAACGGATGGTGCCCCATCGGAACTGTCAATATCCTCAAATATGCCCCATTTCCACTGGAGGGAAATGGCCATGCAAGAGAGAGTGAGCCTTGCACAAACTTTTCTAAGCATCCATCCGGGAGTACCCAACAGGGCATTTTGATATGGAATATTTCTCCTTTTTCTAAATGACAGTTCCAAAACAACACTTTCCACCACTGATTCCATGTTTGTTTTTGAACAACTGTCCACACAAAACTCACCCAGATCAGCAAGACCACCTCTGAAAATGAAAAAGAAGAATACATCAGTCTCCCGATCTTCTTCTCCCTAGCTAAGGGTAGGGAAGAATTGAAATAAAATGTAGCCTTGTATCCTTTACTGGAAAAACTTTAGTCTGGAACAGGAATAAACTCCACAAAAATTCAAGAGCAATTTTCATAGGCAACTGATATACACCTGATGTGCATGATATACACTTGATGTAGGTTCAAGTCACTGTTGGTCTCTCCGCCCACTCTGCATGCAAACGTTTCAACGCCAAATCCTCTAGGGTGGATCTCATCCTGGTCACAGACCCTGATGTCCCCTTTTCTAGAATTACCTGGCCCTTCAGTGCTGAACCCCCAGGTAAGAAGATACTCAGCCACTTCCAGTTCCGTGTTCTCCACCATGACATCATCCCCAGTCTTCCAATAACACGTCCAGGTGGATATAAAGAAGCCCTGGGTTTCTTTGTTAGTTTTCTCTCCCTACACTCATTGCATGTCAACAGAAAACCCCCTCCTGCCTGTTGTTTGTCCACAAATTAAAAGCAGACCCCTTCAGATCCAAGATCTTTCTTTCTCCAAAGATAAGCCCTGGTATCTCTGCCCCAGATCTTTTTTGAGAACTGGAAGAAACCAAACCTTAGGCAGCTGTCAAGAGCTGAAACGCTCATCCAACAGAGGAGCAGGAAACAAGAAGCCAAAATGGACAAGAACACCAGCTCCCTTCATCATTTTAAATTCAATCACATTTATGTCAGGAAGTGGATTAAATGATAGCTCAAAAAATTCATCAAGCATGGCCAAGACAATGGCATCTCATTGGCGCACAGACAATCAAGCCTCTGTGGTTGTGGTGTAAGCACCTTTTTTCCCGAGGGAAAAATAAAAGTTGAGTTTACTTCACAGCCCTTGAGAACCTAACCCAGTACATGCTGGGGGAGGCCAGTGAAGAGAACTCCACAATCATAATTCTACAGAGAAAGACCAGATTTCAGGATAACTTCAAGCCAAAGAGTGTCTCGTGGGCTGTGGGGTTCCAGCTCCTGAAAGGTAATGTGAGAAAACTCCCCTGCACTTCTCCTTTCTCCTCCTGCATCTCCTCCCACTCTTAATTTCTCTACCCTTCTTCTCCTTCTTTGTTCCTCCCATTCTGCCTGCCCTCACTCTGAGCTTCATCCGTTGCGTTTTCCATTCTGCGATAGACTCCTAATTGCCCAGCTAACCTCCACTCTCTCCTGTGTTCATATTATCCAAAGCCTCATCTTATTTTAGGTGGCTGTCTGACGAGCTTAAAAACCAAGACCCCCAGCCTCCCCTTGCACTGTGGGCTTTCTAATAATGTATGAGCAGAAGCTATTGGGTGGGTCCTCCATGAAAGCTCCTGAACCTAGAATGCCTTTGTGTCCTCCCTCTCCTGCATCTTAGACAGTTTGACTGGAGCTTGAGGAGCCATCTTGAAACACGAGTTGACAGTGAGGATGGAAGCTCAGAGTCAAGACTAGTGGAGGAGAAAGACAAAAGTGTCCTGGTCCCTGATGACAGCATGACTGTCACACAGAGCCTGGTCTGTTTCCTTTAGAGCTTCTCCAAAATAAACCAATAAGCCTTGTTGAAGCTTGTTGGATTTTCTTTTATAAGCAGACGAATCTACTCTTAACTGACGCCCAATCTCAGTTGGAGAAATGGAAGTCTCCCTGTCCCACAGTCCCTCTGTTGACTTCTTATAAGCAGGGAAAGGAGATAGGGACCATAAGTACAAATTATCTTGGTGTGGAATGCAAGCACAATGGATAGATTTTTTTTTTTAATTTCATTTAAAATCTGTGTCTAAGTTATACTTTCCAGTTCACAGAAACACCACTCTACTTTTCAATGGAATCATAAATCGTTACTTACGATACCTAATCGTAGAGACAGCTCTCTCTTAGCAAATTACAGAGATGCATTGAGTGGAAGGCTGGTTTGATCTATCGCTGCTTCTTCCTGGGAGAAATTTAATTTCCCTTACACGGAGAAGGAAAGCACATGTCAGGAGAAATGATTTTTCATCCATTTAGCAGAGTCCAGCTACGCTAAACACCAGGGAAAGATTGTAGGGATGAGGAAGGTCCTCGAAAGGAAGAGGATATTGGATAAGTTTTTCTTTACAGGAGCACTTTATTGATTTTTATATGTATTGTACTGGCAGTAAATATCCTCCAAGCATTATGGAGGAGGGTTTCAGCAGACATGTCTCACAAATGCTCCCTGGGCGACTCTGAAAGAGCACTTCCTTCTCCCGCCCGTTCCCATTAAGAACTATAGGCCTGAAGAAGTATGCTTCTCCTTCCTGGAAAGGGTATGTTAAGGGAAAATGATGCATCCATGTGATCTTCCTGAGAACAAAGCTGTTTACCCTTACACTCACCCAGGACAGTAAGAAACAAAACGCGCCTTACTATATACCTTAGTGTGACTTTGCTATTCCTCTGTCTTCATTAATCTCTTCAAGACGAGTCATTTGATGCTCCAGGCGAGCTTTCAATTGCTCAACACAAGAATTTCCCAAAAGACCCATCAACTCTTCAAAGGAAAGTGTCAACAGACATTTGTGCACTAAGATTCTCTGGATCCCTCCCATCAAAATCCTCGCGTCGCTGCTCCACCAATCCTGGACTGTTATAACTCGATCCTTAGTCAGTCATCATCAAATCTCCTGCGTTGAAAGACTTGCCTTAACCCAAACTTTCGAGTCTCAGTAAATTACGTCCTTCCCCTGCCCTCTCTGGGACACGGCCCGTTTTGTGGGGTAGTGTTTGCCCCGATCAAGGTAAGCAACAAATTCAGCCTTGTCTTATCAACAGATTGTATTAGTGATATTTAGGGAGCCAGTTCTTCACATCTCCACACACCCCTGAACTGTGCCAAGCAACTGCTAAGCCCATCACTAAAATCAAATATCACCATATTTAAAATTTTTTTTTTAATTCATGATGTTTTTCCACCTATCCTTTTCAAAAGGAGAATCATAGAAGTGAATGCATTTTGCACTGATATTTAAGATCTAGTTTGTCTCATAGGCATCAATTAAATTCTTACATCACTGAATTGATGAAAACATCATCATATTACTCTGGTTCAGTTGTCATTTTATGTTTATTCATACATTCATTTATTTGGCTATCTCCAAAAAAGAATGCAAGATCTGAGAGTAGGCATCTCGCCTTTACCATCAGAACCAAAACAGTACCTGGCATGTAGGAAGTGTTTAATAAATCTTGAAGAAATGGTATGTGCATGTGTTTAACTCCTTCATCAGCTCCCAAGCAATGCTAAAATAATTATAATCCATCATAATTTTTGCCAGCCCACCTTCCTTACCTTTCCCATTCTTCCAGTAATTTCACCCAACTAGACTGCACACCATTAACAGGATTCATAATAACAATGTAATTATTATTATGTAATAATATGTAATAATAAATTAATATGTAATAAATGTTTATTGAGCACATATTATGTGCTGACTATCACACTAACCTCCACAGGAACCTTGCAAGATAAGTATTGTTATCTCAATTTGATGCATAAGGAAATGGCAGAGCCAGGAGTTAAACACAAACCACCTGAATCTGGACCCCATCCCCTTGTTCACTGTGACATGGGCCTGTCCCCTCCCCCTGCCTCCCATCCCAGCAGCTTCCCCATGGTGTTTTCACCCCTTCCCTATCCCCACTGCCTCTGGACACTTACCCATCCTGACCTTCCTTGCCTGCCCCAACCAGCATGGTCTATCTCCCCTCCAGCAGACATTAACAGTTCCTGGAAGGCATTTAGCACTTTATTTCCCTTTCACAGTTGCATAGTTTCAAAGAATAGATACTTTCATTTATATCTTCTTAAGGAGTAATGTCTTCTCAATGCCTCGGTGGATGAGACTCAAGATACTTCCACTGCATCTTCTCAGAACCTGAATTTTTTTTTTTATTGAGTTATTGATAGGTTACAACCTTGTGAAATTTCAATTGCACATTAACGTTTGTCAGTCATGTTGTAGGTGCACCACTTCACCCTTTGTGCCCACCCCCACCCCACCTTTCCCCTGGTATCCACTAAACTGTTCTTGGTCAGAACCTGAATTTTTGTTTTGCTTTATTTCAGTGTTTTGTTTTGTTCTGAGAATGGCTTTCCACACTGCTTCTGGACAACAGGAATAATATTGGGGTGATATAAGAAAAATCACTTTCACCACCCACTAGGAAAAACATTTCTGCCTAAGTCCAAAGTCTTGTTCTCATTAAATATTCACGAATACAATGTTCGGATGTTGCAAATACAGGCCCACCCAAAGGGCATGTATTTGTAGATGAGAATGTTTGTCTTCGCATTATTTAGTCTTTAGTTCTATAATTTGATTTCATATTTCATTTGCAATTTTTAAGATTCCATGTAATGCTGACTTGCCTATTGCTTCTGAATTATTTAAAATGCTATAAAGTTGAATGTGTCTCAAGGGACCATTTCTCTGAATTTTTTGAAAACATCTTTTTTCAGACTTCAGAGGAAAGTAGCTTCCTTTTCCAAATAGCGCAATTTTCAAGTTTATTGGGTATCGCATCAGTTTCCTGAGACTGTCATAACAAATTCACACAAACTTGGATGGCTTAAAACAAAAAATTATGTTCTCTCAAAGTTCTGGAGACCAAAAGTCTGAAATCAAGCTGTAGCAGGGCTGCCCCCCACCTCCTTGGAAAGGTCTAGGGGAGTACCCTTCCTTGTCTTTTCCAGCTTCTGGTGTGGCTGGCTACCCATAGTATTCTTTGGTTTGTAGAAATATGACTCCAAGCTCTGCCTCCATCTTCACATGGCTTTCTCTCTATGTGAAAGACACCAGTCATTGGTTTTAAGGCCAATGTATGACCTCCTCTTAATTTGGTTACATGTGAAAAGATCTTATTTCTAAATAGGGTCACGTTCACAGGTGTCAGAGGTTAAGATCTGAACATATATTTTTGGGGAACACAAGTCAACCAAGGATAGGTACCAGTTCATAGTCTTTTAAATGAAATTATATGGAAGGCTCAGAATATCAATGATTCACTCTGAATATACTGAGTAAACTATAAATGACGGTATTCTGATAGATACTGTGAGAGGAGCAGAGATGTTGTTTTATACTCAAGAAAGCAAGTATACACTTGTACATCACAGTCATTCTATAAAGATTTATTGGAGTGAATTGAGTATGAAAGTTCACATCATGATGGAGACCTTCCCCAACTCTGAGTTCATGGCTCCAGATCAAACTCTACAGGGTCTCAAATGGACCGTTCTAGTGGATGTTGACCCCCCTGGGAACAGTTATTGAAAGGACTTTGGCTTTTGCAATCAAGAGATGCCATGTTTTGCCTCCCTGTAGGTCTACACATCAGGGTGAGTTCCAGAGAAATTTTTTTATTCACTCCAATGTTCAGAGGGAAGTATCAAATCACCAACACTCCCAAAAAGAGTAAACTTTAATTTCTAAGTCAGAATACCCCATGCATAAAGAAGAGAAGTATTTTCTTAATGTTGCCATAGTTTAAACGCCAAGCTGCTCAGAGGCAACACTAGACCCATATTTGCAGCCCAAGGCCATTTATTTCCTCCACTTCCTCTCCTCCCCTCTCCCTTGCTTCCCTTCTAACTTCCAGGAAATAGGTGGCCATGGCTGAGCCACATATTCTGAACAGTCTCCATTAGCTCAAACCAGTTTCCATTACTTCACAAAAACACAGAGGAAGCTTGGAAATTAGTCCCTCCAAGGATGCAATTAACTCCTCCGCTGAAGACCACCCCTCAGCACAGGTTGGGGTTTTATCATTCTCTCAGATGCACATGTGACAGAATTAAGCTTCCATCTAAAGATGCAGCAGCTTAGATTCTATATCTTTGAGCATGTTGCACACAACACTGTGTAGAACATACTAGAAGGAAACAGAACCTCAGTATCATCACAGACTGTTGTTTCGTAAACTTGACTAACACAGTTGAATATGTTTTCATTTTTGGTGAGAAAATAAACCCACTCATTAGCTCATTTTATAACATCGTCGGAGTGGTTACAAAAAATCACAAGACCTTCTAAGGCAGTGGTTTTCAAAGGAAGTCCTTGGACCAGCAGCCTCAGCAACCCTGGGAACTTGTTCCAAATACAAATCTTCAGGACTAATAAAAATCCCCAGACCCAGTGAGTCAAAATCTATGTTTTCATAAGCCCTCTGGGTGCTTCCGACCCCCGGTGAAGTTCAAGAACCACTGTTGTAGGTGTGACTTTCTCGTAAGTAGCCTAATATCATATTTGGCGTCTGGATTGTGGAATCACATTAACGTCCAAACAGAGCAGAAACCACAATAAGCAGAAACCATACTTGAGATAATGACTCAGACGTCCGTGTGTCTGATGAGATGATGCTAAACAGACGGTAGGAGGGAGCAAGCGCTCAGGGAAAGATAAATGACCTCTTCTAGAATACTGTGGCAAGATGGATTGCCTTTCCAGTATAAAACATCATGTTGAAAACCATGTGCTTGCCTTGAATTTGTCTGCGTGGAGGCTTTGGGTTGGAGACTTATCAGGAATGGTCATTTATATGGCCTCCTCAGCACTTTTGTTCCCCACGTCAGGCGATTGTGACTGGCTTTCTCTCAGACCTCACCTGGCATGGCTATCACAACTTTACTGTGGGTAGACAGTCCTTCATTTTAAATTAGTAAAAGTGGGTATATACCCAAAGGAAATCAAATTTGGATCTCAAAGATTTACCTGCACCCCCGTGTTCACTGCAGCATCATTCACAATAGCCGAAACAGGGAATTAACCTAAGTGTCCATTGACAGATGACTGGATAAAGAAAATGTGTTGTATCTACACAAAGGAATATTATTCAGCCTTTAAAAAGGAAGAAGTTCTGCCATTTGTGACAACATGGGTGAACTTAGAGGACAGTATGCTAAGTGGAATAAGCCAGACACAGAAGGACAAATACTGCATGATTCCACTCATATGTGGAACCTAGAATGTTGAATTCACAGAAAAAGAGAGTAAAGCGGTGGTCACCAGGGGTTGAGGGGTAAGGAAAACAGGGAGATGTTGGTCAAATGGGACAAAGTTGCAGTCATGTAAGATGAATAAGTTCTTGAGATCTAATGTGCAACATGGTGACTCTAGTTAACAATATTGTATCCTACGCTGGAAATTTGCTAAGACAGTAGATCTCCAGTGCTCTCCACACACACACAAATGGTAACAATGTCAGTAATGGTGTGTTAGTTAGCTTGACTGTAGTCAGCATTTCACTATGTATATGTAGATCAAAACATGTTGTTCACCTTAAATATACACAATTTGGTTTCAAAAAGAAGAATAAAAATATTTATACCTAAAAAAAATTAAGCACAATGAGTAAAGAGACATCATTTGACTTTGGATTTCAAGGGAGACATCAGTTTGCAATTTTATTTTTGCCCCAGGATGACAGTTGCATCCCTTGGATGGAAGACATATCGCTTTGCCCCTGGACCACCTTTTCAGAGATGCTCCCACTGTTCTCTAACCCACTATCCTCATCTTGGCTGCATCCTCAAGCGACATTAAGGAGAGCTAGCCTTCCACCCAACGGTGGTTTCAAAAAGTGAAATTCTTCTTTCAGTTCTGCTTCAAATACCCTCAGGTGGAAACTATTAAGTGATATATATCTTTAGAGAGTTTTGCCCACAGCCAAAAAAATGTTCAACTCCACATTGTGCAACACATCCACATATTTTGGGTGTTTTTACCTAGAAAACTTAGTATACTGAAATTTATGTCATTGGAGAGACACTTGAAATTTTAAAATTCTAAAAACATTTTCCCTGGAGCCAGAGTCAAGGTTAACATATGATTTAATGAGAAGAAAAGGAAGCTTACAATTCTGTTTCTACAAAAATTAGCTTAGAAGGAGGAATTGCTGGACAATGGTAGACCTAGGCAAAGCAGATGCTCCACTCTATGTTCACTCATTATCCAGCACATATTAAAACCCCACCTTACCCTGAGTGCTGCTTTTTACCACCAAGTAATCAAGGAGCTCAGAACCTAGTTTATAGCCTTTTCTTTTCATTAAGTATAAAAGGAATACTACAAAGAAACACTACGTTTAGCATAATGATGCAGATTTGTGTGTTTAAATTCAATGTACATGTGTTTTTCTCTTTTTTTCTGCTCCTAAAATGAAAATGCAGAGGATAGCAGGTGAAAGCTCACATCTTCAGTCTTCTGACTTCACGTAAGTTACCTCAATTAAGGTAGACTTGAAATATTTGTACATTATCCCCGTACTCTAACTGGGGAAAATGGGAGAAGAATAGCATTTACTATGTGACTTCCAAGTGCAGCCACCTTACTTCTGTTATTTCATTCAAACCTTAAGACAACTTTATGGTCAGCCAAGTAACAGGGACCAGAGGGACCCTTCCATCTTAAAATAACTTTTAAGAAACCAGAAGTATACGAATCAAGGCTTTCAGATGTTTGACAGTAATCCCTGAGAGAGGGGAAGCAAAAGAGATGAGTTCTCCGATTTCCCCAAGCTTCCTGCCTGGAGAGAGTTTCCAGGATGCAGCAAAAGGAGAAGAACCCAGAGAATGCCTGGCCAGTGCTCTGAGTTGAGGAGATGAATTTGGAAGTCGGAGGAAGCCAAGTCAGCTAGAGTCTACAGGGTACCAGAGAGATGACAGGGACACACAGAGATCTGCAGGAGGTCTCCTTCTAAGTATCACCAATCAGCACGTGCATGAGAAGAAAATACATACGAGTCAGGGAAGAGCGACCTGAAAGGATTAGAGGGAACAATCTCTCACACTCACGGATGGCCAAGGATGGGTACTGTTAGAAAAAGATCATAATACTTGGGACGTTGGGTAGAGTACTCCACATAGTATTGTCTGAGTATTGTGGGAAGGGGGAGGAACGACTGTAAACTAAAGGCTGTCTTGGTTCTGCCTAACAAATCTTAAAAGTAAGCCATCAAAAAATCAAAGCATTTCTGAAAATTCTGTGTGGCAGAACATTCATGTGTAGCATCAATCAAAAATGACCAGACATGCAAAGAAGTAGGAATACATGAGCCATCGTGAGGAGAAAACCAATCAATTGAAACTTACCCAGAAATAGCACAGGTGACAGAATTAGTAGACAAGAACGTGAAAAGTGATTATACCTATATTCCATATGTTCAAGAGGAGAAACAAACAAGATATAAAAATAAGACTGAAATCAAACTTCTAAAGTCGAAAAATACACTAGACGAGAGTATCAGTACATCAGACACTGCAGAGGAAAAGATCAGTAAACCCAAAGTCATAAACAAAAGAAATTATATATAATTCAACACAGAGAGAGAGAAAGTCTGAAAACTAATATATATAAGAAGAATAATTTCTATTTTGCAGATGAATAAAAAGACCTAGAGATTTGAAACTTGTTGGATGTTCATTTAGCCAGTAAGCGATCAAGTCTGGGTTAGAAATAACATCTTAATGATTCTAAATTATACCATACCTTACTATACGAGAGAAGCTTAAAAGAGCACAAAAAAAAAAAGTAACTATTCAAATACATCAGACAACTTTCTCCAACTGTATTTATAATAAACCATATATGTTTCAAAATACTGTAGCTCACAATCTGAAGTTATAGTCAAAAGTCGATGCATCATGTTCCACTCGTTTACCCCAGAAGGTTGGAGCTCTGTAGGAGGGCGGTATAACGTACTTGGGTCCCAAACTACCTCAGCCCAGAGCCCTTTGCTAGGGAATGGGGGAACATTTCCACAAAATATGTGCTCTCAAAGTTTTGCATGACATGAAATTGAAAGATGTTTCAATCTCTAAAATGCTCTCTTTTTAAAATTCTCTACTAAAGATGCATTCTGTAAACCTTTAAAATGATTTGAGGTAATTTTTCATTGCTACGATTGAGATCAAGAAACCCCACTATGAAATTGCATGTTTAGGAGATCTAGTTGTTATTTAAAGAATGGCTGACTTTCATTTATCTGTAATTTCTTCAGATAGTATCATCATGTAAGTTCATCTTTTAAGAGGTAGAGTGTATTTTGATATCAAAGAAAAGGAAACTGATTCTATGAAAGTAATTGATGTTCCTTCAAATCTGTACCCCTGACAAAAATGAGGTGAATATGAACGGTCTCTCATTAAATGCCTTTTCACGAGAAGATGGTTCTCTAAGAGAAAAAGCAGGGAACATCCAGCAAAAGATGAGTTCAAAGAAATCATAAAAACCATCCTACGGAGAGTAACAGTTTTAACATAAAGGATGGCATTTCATTAATCTCCCCAGAGTTAAAAAGAAGAACGAACTTCATGTGGTAGTTAACTGGATTCAGACAAGTTGAGACCACTGTCACTATTAACCCTTTTCATAATAGTACATGAAGTTTTGACTTCTGAACGCCAGTTCAACAATGACATTCCTTCTATGTACACAAGCAAAAATGAGGGAATAAACAAAAAGCAAACAGCCACGTGAAAAGTGGCTGGATGACCATCTCCTGCTTACCCTCCTGATCCACAATGACCCAGTCCACCTTTCTCCACCCGGCTCTGAGCTCCTAGAAAGTGACTTGGATGGGTAGCATCAAAAGACTCCCTTCGCTCTGGTTTCCAATCAATCAGGAAGTTAGGATACACAAGTAGAGGGGCAGAGTACGAGAGCAGAGGGAGGTTAGCCACAGCCCTCTTGACAGGTGCCCCTTCTCGCCCTTTATCCTCAAGATTCTGGGAACTCTTCCTCCCTTCTGCTTCTTCTTGACCCAGATTCCTGCACTCTTCCCTGGGCTTTCCCTATGCCTTTCCCACACCTTTGAAACTAGTTCCTTTTAAGACTTGAGTATGCCATGTGTCCCCGGACAGGACCCTCCTTACCCTACACCGCTTTTGGAAGAACACTCACTGGCTGTTTTAGGTTTTCAAACCCAGTCTAAGCCACATGATTACAATTCTGTAATCTGAGCCAGATCTGCTGCCAACACGTTCATTTTCGGCTGCATTAGCGGGTAAGCCTGTCGACAGTGGTTTCTCTTTGATTATCTAAACGACAGTTGAAATGTTGTTAGGTTGTTTGAGATGGTTTCTAAAGACTGTTTTGATGGCAGATGACTTATAGGAAACTCTCGACTAAAAGTAGTTATTGTTTGATTGACTAGGACAGCCTGTGCATTATTGATATGCTGTGGGAAACACATAATTACCAAGATAATAGTGCAATGCTCACGGCAAGAAATAAAGCACAATTTCTAGAGTCGTGCTCTTATTTTCCCTTTGGTTCTTAAGACCAACGGGTCAGAGGCAGGGACATGAAACTTTTGAACCAGAGCAAGGTCACCCAGGAAAACCATCCCTGTGAGGGTCATGAGAGACGTAAGACTCTACAAATTCAAACTCAAGCGGCACAAACACTTTGATTGATTCTCCCTTGTCCTTAAAGAAGAAAAGCCCCTATTAAAGAAGCTTATTTGGCAAAATAAGCCTGGACATTGATGAAATTAATGGCTTCTCTAGGTCTATCCCCCTGCGATGAGCACTAACACGATCCAGTCTTTAATTTATGTCACAGTCGCTGTCACCCACGGCATTTAACTCTAGCATTATAAAGGCATCTCATTGCAGGTCTGTAGATGTGGGCAGGAGGTATCGAAGAAAAGGTGCATTTGAGGTCAAAATTCCTTCCACACTATGAATGTAACATAAGCAAAGTGTAATATGTTCGTATGAAATGACCAATTTCATGATACTTAGGGAATATACTACCGAGTATTGTCGACATTGCTTAGGAGTTCTTCCAAATGGCTGAGATTTAAACATTACCTAAAATACAGACAAACCAATTGTCCTTGAGGTCCAGAATCACAATTGGAATTCGGGTATGAAGAAAATTAAAAGCCTGCTCTACCACTTGTTTCTGAAACTTGGTCTTATCCTTGTCCTGATACCCAGTCATACTTTCTTGTCTGAGGTCCTCAGGTTGGTCTAAAATGTGAGAATTGTCTTCCAGTCTCCCAGACAACACGCTGATTCAGAGCCACCCACCTAAAAGGAACCCATAGGTAAGAGAAAAATAGAAGAGCTCAGAGATAATAATCAACCAACTACCGCTGAAGTTAAAAATTATGGAAGCCAGGGTCTTATCTTGTTCATTTTCAAACTTATCTTCAGATTCTTCGGGTAATCAGTTTACACAAGCACTTTACATACCTTTAAAATGTAACAAATGCCAGCGAGAATCAGTAAGGGACTTTATCCGAGTGGACGGATACAAACGCCCTCTTCCTCCAGGTCCTCATGTCTTTGCTTTCAGATTTGTCTTCTGCTCCTTGGCAACTAAAGCAAAGGGGACGTGGATCCCTCAAGATCTGCTTGTGTGGGAGAATTCAGGCTTCCTGGGATATCTACAGAGCCCACTGAGCTAGTGGGAAATCAAGATTGGAAGAGAGAGAAATGGAAATCCAACCGCTATAAGGGCTCTAGGCAGGGGGAGAAGAATGCAGGAGGATATCCATGAATCCTGAATTTAATATAGATGGAGGTCAGGATCTCAGGTCAAAACGCGGAGAGAAGAAGGAGCAAAGTGATGATGGAAACAAAGAAAAGGTGACAAAGTGAAGAAGGGAGAGACTCAGCATTTGGAAGCAAGACATGGAGATGGGAAGGACATAAAGCCATGAAGAAAAACCTAGCAGAAACTCTGCCAGATCTTTCCTGAAGGATGCAGGCTTGGAAGAGCCAGCCCTCCAAGGTGCATCTGGTGGCCACTTCCGGTGCACTGGGCTGCGAGGGGATCCCTGCCTTCACAGAAGCTCATGAAACAGGTGCTCTAAGACATGAGAATTGAGAAGAGGCGATGCTTTGGAGAAGGGAATGAAAGCCATGAGATGCACATGATGGAGTGGACACCATCTGTCTTCTGTCCCTACCATCTCCTTTTCATGTCAACAGCGTCCTGCAACTTCTTCCTGAGAGGTTTCTCTTCTGCCCTAGAGTATGGCAGGTCAAAGTGTCAGGGAGCTGATGACTGGTACAGCCCTGGGCCATTGGTGAACTGAAAATTGGGGGTGATTAGTGCACCTTCCTCACACCTTGGGGAGACAACCCTAAGCTGCCTGTGGGTAGGGGGCTTCCATTGCCTAGGATGGCTCCTTTCATTGGCTTCCTTCCTTTCCTGGTCTCACCACCCCATTCCATCACCATCAGGCTTCCTGAGATTCCCTTCCAAAGAAACCACTCACAGACAAATCCCTAACTCTGAGACTGCCTTGGGGGAGCCCAACCAAGACCCACAGTCCTTAGAGACTTCAGACAGGGGTGACATTATTTTGTTCTCAAGGGAGAGGGGTGATGGGAGAGATCTGAGGGGTTTTCAAAAAGGATGTGGCATTTGAGTAAGACTTTAAAGAATGCACCAAATTTGGACAATTTGGGGAATTGGGCATTGTAGGGCTGGGTGCAGTTGTGCACAAGGATGCAGCAAAAACGATGCACATGGGAATAAATTGGTAATTCAAGCTAAGACCACACAATCAGAAAAAGTGTCCTTCTTATTGAACTCCTTCACTTAAAAATAACAAGAAGAACAAAATCTATCCATGTTTCCCCAACACAGGATAAACAACATGAGGAAAAGCAAGCCTGGTGTCCTGGGGCTTCCGATTCAGTTAACAAAATAGTTTTCCCACTTAATGGCCCAAGTGACTATGCGGGAAACCAATGACAATGTGTTTGTGAAGATCAGACACTACCAGTGAGCAACAGTATGTTGAAAGCTTAGGGAGAAGCTAATTCCCCACCCTCTAATTAGTTTCCATTGTTTCATTTTTCAGCTTGGGCATGTATTGTGGATAACAGTTATTTGGGATTTGCCAAAACATGACTACACTAAGAAGAGTATTATGAAAACTATTCGATGCCCAATGAAATGTTAATTTCTCTTATGAACTGCAAGCTTTTTCTTCCTTTAAGAAAACCTTACAAATTACTGGAAGCCAAATAAAAAAAAACCCTAAAAAATGCCATTTGGTTTTGATGAGGATTTTTAGGCTGCTTAATTTTAAAACGGTTTATGATGAGGATTTTTAGGCTGGTTACTTTTAAAACTACAGATGAGAAGCAGGCTCCAAGCAGTGGAATTTGCTTGTCCCTTTGTTGGGAAAGATTTACATTTCTAAGGAAAACCTCTATCTGTGAAGATGCCTCCCTCTCTGTGCCAGGGAGAAGGGGGATGGCCTTATCTCTAGAAACTCTTAATGCCAGAGGCAGGAACTTAAGTTGGTTACTGTCTGGCAATCTCATGTAACTGATTTAGGGTGGTGGCTTCTGACCTTTACTTAATCCGATTTGATTCTTGTCTAAAAGTCATGGGATCACCCAACGACCAGACCCACCTGCACTGATACCATTTTAACTTTTTTCCATGTTCTTTCCTTTGTCCTGTAAAGAAATGACTCACATACCCATGCCTTATAAAATTAGCCCTAACCCTCAACTCGGGGCAGCAGCAGGAGCTCTGCCTGCCCATGGGTCCTGTCCTCATGCCAGCGGGGGCAGCAGCAGCAGCTCTGCCTGCCCATGGGTGCTGTCCCCATGCTACACTATTCTCTAAATAAAAGAGCACTGCTGCCAGATCTTGAGAGTCCAAGAAATCTTTCTTTCGACTCCTCGGCTCACCGACCCCGCATCAGGTTGACATTCAAAAGCCATAAGATTTGAGTTCCTTCTAGATCTGGCAAAATGTGTCGTCCTCGTCCCTCTGAATTTCTCATTTCTTCAGTGACTTTTGCCAGACCATTTTTAGAAGCCATGTTTGCCCATCATTTTTTGTTGGCATTCGCCGTTCAATGAAAAATGTAATCTAGTGGTTAATCAAAAAATGAAGTATTAAATTCAAAATATTTGAGGATTACACATAAAATCCTCTGTGAAACTTTCAGCCAGTCTTTCTTAGAAAAACACTAATTTAGGTGGAGTAATGCAAACATCAGCTAGAAAAAAAAAATGTGGGCTCCTCAGCTTGTTAAATCATCTCATTGTGGTTTTTACTTTGGTCATCTTAAAACAATAATGATACATTCCCAGGAAATAAGAATAGTACAAAGAGAATAACTATTCAAACTTTACATATAAAAAGCAACATTTTCCCAAGTGATGATTTTAGATGTCTAAAAGGCATGGGCACACGAGGATTCTGTCCAAAAGGCAGCCAAGTTAATCAAACGGAGAAGGAGTTGGCAAATGTTTTCTGTAAAGGGCCAAAGAGTAAAGACTTGGGGCTTTGTGGGTCACATAATTTCCTTTGAAAATACTCAATTCTGTTGTAGCAGGAAACAGCCATAGATAGTACCGATAAACGAATGCATGCAGCCAACTTCCAATAAAACTTTACTTATAAAAGCACACAGTGGGCCAGATTTGGCCCACGATCCATGCTTTGCTGACACCTAAACCAGAGCAATGCAGCCATTTCTAACAGTTTATTGAGAGCTTGCAGGTGATATGTAACAATGAAATCTCATTTATATCCCCTTTCCAAATACTGAGTTACATCTTCCGTTTCATTTTCAAAGCAGATGTTTCTGCCTCTTCCCCCACAGCTTTACCGTAAATCTATTTAAATTCTTAATGAGGAAACTTCTGGAGACTCTCAAGGACTCCGGTATTCTCTTTTGCTTCTGCATTAGTGACCACAATTTTTCCAGGACAACGCCCTGCTCATTGTCAGCAACTGAAATTCCAGCTCTAAGTGTTTCATGTTGAGCAATTAGAGTAAATCCCAGGAAAGGGAGCATAGGCCTGTGCACGGGCTCTGCTGCTTAAAATACTTATGAAATCTGAGCCCATGCAGGGGTGGGCGAAGCAGCAGGCATACCTAGCCAGGCCCTTGGAAATCCCCAGATATGATAACTCACCGGTTCTTCCCATCCGACTTGGCATCAGTCTTTCTGTTTTTTCCTATAATGGAGAGAATATTGAAAGGTGACTTAAGGAAAAAGCAAAAGATTACTTTTGGATTCCAAACCAGGCTTAAATGCTGTGGCAAGATGAGAAAATGCAAATGGACAAATGGACAACCCATTTTAACTCCATTAGAGGAACCATTCCGGAGCAACGTTTCCCTGGCTTGTGCTGGAAGCAATTCCATCAGCCCAGCCCATCCTTTGGCCTCTCCCAGCAGGTCAGCACCCTCAGGACGAAATGATACCACTGATGGATGCTCGCCTCTCTCCTTGAACCTCGTTGGTCAGCAAAGGGGGGTGACTCTTCTTTGCAACATCTCTCTTACAACAGCTGCTCTTACCTCTCCTTTCTCCATTCTACAACCTTGGATCTTAACCATCAAGGTCTCTGGTTACAAAGAAGCCACTTGACTTGTCCCCTTTCTATGGCTATCACCTGAAAAAGATGGGTCTCCCTGACAGGCCTCTTTCATCCCGTAACTCCCCCACACTTAGACCTAAGGCATGTCAGACAGGAGACCCCTTACTGCCAAACCCCCTTTTAAAGACACAGTAGACCCTCTCACTTTATTAATTTTCTCATGCAACTGATAATTATTTGAGTTAGTCCTGAGCGCCCGGGAGTGCACCAAACAGAAAGCAGTGGGACAGAGACAATCGAACACACTAGGACCAAAGTCCAGAAAGGAACCGACTGTGCACATTCCTTTTGTCTTTGTCTGTGGTGCTTATCACCTTCTTAACTAAGGAGTCACTTCAGAACGCTTTAATGTGGACTCAAAGGAGCAGGCACACACAGACACGCACACTCACCCTGAGATGCATATGAGATATGCGTGCACGTGCATATATAGAATACATTCTTTTACACATATTTCTTTATCTGAATATATGTATATACATGTAATATGCAGATTAAAGAATGTGTGTGCATATGTCTATCTATCTATCTATATGGACATATACATACATGAACATTATTTTATCATGGATTCAGATACACAGATATATACAGTTATAATACTTATGTAAAGTACATATAAACATATGAAAGAACGCGTGTGTATATATGTACATGCACACGTTATTTTACGTTTAAATGCATTATATACACATATAAAGGAATGTAAAAGAGTATATTTTATACATAGAGAGATATAACTGATTCGATTTAAATCAGCCATATTTAGATAGAGAGAGATAAAGACATGATGAACAGATAGATGATAGATTGATTGATAGATAAATGATTGATAGATGGATAATGATAGGTGAATGATTGATAAATAATGATAGCGGATAGACAAAAGATATATAGATACATGATAAGAGATATAGATACAGAGACAGAGAGAGAGAGAAAGATGAGAAAGAGAGAGGGGATCTCTCGTGCAAAGGCAAACTTTCTCAACCTCAGCACTACTGCCATTTGGGCAGGACCATTCTCAGCGCTGGGGGCTGCCCTGTGCCCTTAAGATGTTGAGCATCATCCCTGGTCTCCACCCACCAGGTGCCAACAGCTCACATCTGCACCAGTTGTGACCACCAACACATGACCTTCAGACATTGCCAAATGCCCCCTAGGAACAAAGTCATCTAGACCTTGCTCTGGAACAAAGGAGTCTCTGGGACCCACTGTGACCTGTTCCTATTCTCCATGACCTGGCATTCCGCCGTGCAGTCAGCCATCAATGTTCTATACTGTTACAGGACGTGCATGAGTCCTGAGGGTCCACTCAGCACCGCCCCCTCCCAGGGCTCCTTATCACTGAGACGGTGACACCACCAACCCGCTTTGCACAGATGAGGAAACTGAGGCAGAAAGAGGCTACAGCACTCTCCGGAGGACCATAAACTAGCCAGGATTACAGTCTAAATTCATTTGGCCGCAGAACTCTTGCTTCCTCTGCAGTACCATTTTTCTCTCCAGGATGAGATGTCTTTCAGTCCGTGATGCTCTGGCTCCTACAGAGACTGGTTCTGCAAAGAGGAGGAAATCTCCCATGCGGTGGACACCTTGAAAGCAGCGATCGGTTCTTCGGCTCCCAGAGAGAAGCACTGGGATTGAGTTTATTCACAGCTCCCGTCTGTTCTTGAATGGTCAGATTTTCTTGGCACAGAAAGGGTACAGTTGCCCCCCCCCCCCCAACTGCCCCAGTCCGAGCCTCATTTGTGCTCTTCATGAAGGGTGCAGATGGTGAAGGGCAAGCCACTGGAAGAGACTGAGGCCCCTGATGGGGGAACAACATGACCCCATAGCCAGGTCACGGGACAGGACAGATTGCATTAGGATGGGGTGGAAGATACTGCAGCGACTCACTGGAGGGTGCTACTCTGGTACAATTGCAGCCAGAAGCACCATCTGCCCTTGGCCAGACCACAGAGCTCGCCAGCCATGGACATCAGCCACGAGTGCCAGCAGCTCCCAGGACATCCTGGAACATAGACTGAAAGACCTGAGATGGCAGCACACAGCACCTGGCAACCTGGACCTTTTGCTCCGCTTCCTGGAAGGCACAGAAGCCCCCTTCAGAGCCCAGATGTCACTCAGGGAGGAGAGATGGAGGGGGAAATCATAATGACAGTATTTCCCCTGAAGGGATTGTGTCTAGGCTTACATTGGACTGAAGTAACTGGATTGAATGGATTTTAATTCCCTCGTGCATGTAGCATCAGCCTCCTACTGACACATACACATCCACGCACAAACATGCACACCAAACACACATCACACATGTGCATACATACATGTATACACTATACATGCACATATACCAGTTTACATGCTAAACACACATTGCACGTGTGCACGCAAACACATCACATAGGCATGCACACCATGCATGTAAGCATGCACACATACCCCACACGTGCATATGCCTATACAGACCACACATATACATGCACACACTAAACACCCCACATTTACACATAAGCACACAACACACATCACAGATGCACATGTGTGCACACATACACAGTCAATACACACCACACATGCCCGCATATTGCACATGCACACACCACACAGTGCACGCACACACACATACACATGCAAACATACATACCATGTACACGTGCACCTGAATACACCCAGACACACAGCCTACTCACATGCACACCACATTCACACACACAAGCACACCCACCTGCACCTAGAACACCAGATCGCCATTCAAAAATTGACATGTGTTCTCTGGTTGTAAAGAAGACGCAGAAATGGGTCAGGATGGGCTATCAGTTTGACTCTCATTTCTCCAAAAATCCTCAGTGAAATAAAAACATGGAAGTACAGAAATCCTACACACTGAAAAAAGGGTGTGGGTGTGGGCAGGACATTAACCAAAAATGAGAAATCTCAACTGCTTTGTGAGAGACGGAAAGAGGAAGTGAGTAGATGAAGTCTAAAGTCTACAGCAATCGTGGTCATGTTTTTTGATTATGCTCAATATTATAAAACTTTTCAGCACATGCTCAATATGTATACAAGTACAATTGTCAATAGACTACATATTAGCAAGGCTTATTTTCTCCTGTTTAGTAAATAAAATACATATATGTAGAAGTTCTCACATTTTTCCATACCCAACGAGATCATCTTACTTCCTCCCTGGGGGAACACAGCCCCTTCTTTATAAACCATTAATCTAGAAGAGTCTATGACGGAAGAGAGTCGGCAGCAGTCCGTTGGTACCGTGAAGACTGCCTCTACCTGGATAATCTCAATCCCAAAGCACTCCCAGCCTCAGGGGCTTCTGCAAATGGAGGACCCCAAATATGGTGACATCTTACTCCCTCAGACTCAAAAATTCAGCACTAAACCCCTCCAGATCTGTACGGTCTTGCAAGACTTAGACCTTTCTCTCCAAGCAAACGTGTTTCCTCTCACTCCAGTTTTGGGAACTGTACAAATATTCCATAAGGAATACTTCAGTGGTTGTTCCCAGTACCCTGCATTGCTGGCACCAAGAAAGGAACAGAAAGAGGGGGAGCCCACCCATCCATCCCTTCTCTGAACTTGGGCAACGATTTCTCCAACAACGAGACTCGTGGAATCTCCTCCTCACATCTCCAAATGTGGTTGAGAACAATTGCCTTTCATTAGTTGACTTGCAAGTCAAAATCATGGATTCTTGTAGTCCATCCCTACCCTGGTGGGTTTCTGGGCTGAGTGTACCCCACAAGTTTGTGATTCTAACAGGGTCCCCAGAGGATTGCTGCATGTTTACAATAAAGCAATACCACGTCTGTTCTGCATGAGCTGGGTGACCTTGGTCAAGAAACAATCCCTTTGAGGCACAGATTCTTTATCTGAAAAGTTTGGAAAACAATACTAAAAACTTACAAGGTAGTGAAGCATGAGAATCACTCAATCCAGTAATTTTTAGAGATCAATAAAGATTTCTCTCTCTCAACTTCTGATAACTATGATCATGGTGGGAAGGTGGGTATGGGGAGATTGTGTTGGGGGAGCGCTTTTATAAGTGGAACTTGAAATATGAAAATGTTGTGTCATCAGTCTTAATGACATTTCATCCTTATTTTATTCTGATAAAATTGGATAGTGAGATATGGGTGGTTTAATTTTTTCTTATTAAGTTCTCTCTTATTTTTTAAGAGATTTTCCAGATCAGGAATCAATACAGCCCATGTATTAAACATAAAAACATTGTACACAGGTCCCATAAATAACGAAAGCACAGAAAAATAGAGGAAGAGCCCTGCGTGAGTTTCCCATGGCAGCTCTAACAAAGTATCACAAATTGGGGGGCTTCAAACCACAGGAATTTATCCCCTCTCTCAGTCCTGGAGACCGGAAGTCTGAGATGAAGGTGATGCAGGGCTGCTCTCCCTTCCGAGGCTCCAGGGGGGTGCCTTTCTGCCTCTTCCAGCTTCTGTGGGCTCCAAGTGTCCCTTGGCTTGTGGCCACATCCTTTCCATCTCTGCCTCGGCCTTCACATGGCTTCTCCTCTGTGTCTGTGTCTTTTCTCTTCTGTATCATATAAGGACAGTTGTCATTGGATTTAGGACCACCCTCATCCCAGATATTCTCATCTCAAGATTCTTCACCTAATTACATTTGCAAAGACTCTTCCCAAATATGGTCACGTTCACAGGGATGTGGTCATGTCTTTTGATGGGCCACCATTCAACTCACTGCAAGTCCTAAATGGGAAAACGGGTCATTGACATAAAGACCCTAACAGGGGATGAGTCTATTTTATTCACACACTTCTGTTTTAAAATCACCTGTGTCTTCCTTTTGTACTACAACAAAAAATAAAGTAAAACTGATGTTTTCAATTAGTCATGATGCCCCCTTCTGTAGGAAGGAAGTGATCGTAAGGAGAAAAAACCATCTTATTCTCTATCAAACAACCATTTTCCTAAACTGGAGATCAGGATGCTTACAGACTGAACAAGAAGATTCAGAGGGAGGTTTTGGATTCAGAAAGAATGGGCTAAAAGTCCCCTCCACCATGACAAGGTGATTTTGAACCAGTTAGGTCGCCTCAATTTCTGCCTCCTAAATGCACGGGGATAAAATGAGATACTGCCCACGAAAGTACCTCACACGGTACCCGAGTGTCGATGAGTGTTCAGCCAACGCGAGTTCTTCTCCTTCAGGGTCCTGTCATTCTTGTCCTCCTGTTCTCACGACCTCTTTCTTTCGAGAAACCAAGACTGATTCAAGCTCTTAAGGGAAGGAAGCTGGAAGATTGTTGTATTGGACAAGAAGGTTGAGCTCTCCTAGGAATTCAAGGACTGAGAATATCTGGGTTTGACAGAAAGTACAACCGAGTCACGTCAGGGACGAAAGTTGCTCCAGGAAACAACTGCTCTCTCCAACTCTCTCTCAGAAACCATGTAGCTCCTCTCCTCTCTCAGGTTAGCTCCATTTTCATCTTCTTTTATCTCCCTAAAAACACCTTGCAAGTTTATGCAGCATGCATCTCCAGCAGAGGCCCCATGCTCAGCCCATGTAAATGGCGCCCTCTGGATTCAGGTTGACCAGATGCTTCTGCTGTCTCAATCTTGGCTTCTTGATCACTTCTTGGACTTGTCATTGCACTACTCTACCAAACAGCATTTCTTCAGCTTTTCATGCCTTTGCGGAATGTAGATTTCCTTCAATCTTTATTCAAATCCCCAAGAGGAAGCCTCTGTTTGGCCTGGCTTGTCATTTCTAGAAAGGCCACACAAGTCATGAGTCACTGTCCATTCAAGGAATGCTCGTGATAGGGTCAGGTGTTCATCCTGATCCTTCCAGCTGTGCCTGAAGGTCAGATGTTGAGGACAGGATCATGTGATGCATAATAAGGGAGGAGAGTTGCAGCTTTCCCCGTTGGTGGTGAGACAGACATCTCAAGCAGGCTGTCAGGCAGCTCTCAACCAAGCTCCCCTTTTAGAATAACTGTCGTGGGCTTGGTTCAAGGAGAATAATTGAATGAAGTATGTCAATCAAACACGCTTCTCCTTTACACCAGTTTCCACGCCTGCCCCTTCTACGAATGTTCTATGGTGACTTGAATATGTATGCTTACAAATTTAGTTACTTTCAAATCTCTAGCCCTATAAGCTATTTGCTAACACAAATATCTACCAGGTAAGTTCTATTGATTTTTATCATCTATACACTGAGTACCAGACAGGGAAAGTGGGAATCATCTCATAACACGTAAGGTTACATCTCACAACATAATAAATGGTTAATGGTTAAGAAAAGAAACTGCATTCTGCAGGTACATCCATAAAAGCAGAAAGCCGATTAGTGGCTGCCAGGGGCTGGAGGAAGAGGAATTGGAGAGTGACTGATCAGTAGGTATGAAGTCTTCTTTTGGGGTGATGAAAATATTTTGAACTAGATAGAAGTGATGGTTGCACAACATTGTGAGTGTACGAAGTGCCACTGAATTGTACCCTTTCAAATGGTTAATTACAATTACATGTTGAGGTGAATTCCAATTCAATCATAAAAAAGAAAGAAGCTGCATTCTAAATCCCTGTCTTCTCCAGAACTACGATCAAAAGAGGCGGGTATTAAACACAAAGCCATCAACATTTTGCTTCAGCATATTTATCCCAACCGCGTTCATGAGTCACATGTAATTTCAATACGCCATGGCTAAGTGGCAGCCCCAACAACAGACCCCCAACCAGCAGGGGTTGTGGAATAGCCAGGATTTCCATCTGCCATGTTGGCACAATCTCAACAGTGAGCACAGAGCCCAAGGTCTGGCTGAGCGAGAAGGCAGTGTCCCTTCTCAACCAACACAGTGAAATGAAGGAAAGCGGACTGATGCTGACACCATATGCTTCATGTTCTCCTACACTGGGAACAGTTATTCCATCGATTTACCAACATGGAATGAAATAATCCTATTTAACTTTCCAATAACACTCTTCAACTGCATGGGCACTTTTCTATAGATTAAAAATCTAAAACAAACAAAAAGCAAAACTATAGAGAGAACAATAGATAGTGGTCACTGGGGTCTTGAGAAGGAAGGAAAGGATGAAAAATTGAGAATAAGATATTTTTAGGACATTGAAACTATTCTGTATAATACTGTGATGGTGGATAGATGTCATCATCCATTTGCCAGAACCCACTGAAGAGACAATAGAAAGAATGAACCCTAGTGTAAACTACGGGCTTTAGTTAATAATAATGTAGCAATATTGGTTCATCATTTATAACCTTCTACTACACTAAGGCAAGATGTTAATAAATAGAGGATGCTGTGCACGCATAAAGGGAAGAGGGTATGTTGGAATTCTCTGTGTTTTCTGCTCAATTTTTCTACAAACCTAAAACTCTTCTAAAAAATAAAATTTATTAGCTTAAAAATAGAATAAAGCTTAGAAAATAAGTAAAATCAAATAAACCCCCTGCTCTGCAAATTTAAGTTAGGAATTGCCCCTCCATTTGTCCCTCACAACTCCTTCAATGTTGAAATCAACATATTGGATTAACATAAGAAAAAAAAATTGTAAATATGTATGGTGGTGGATGTTAACTAGACTTACTGTGGTGATTATTTCTCAATATATACAAACATAGAATCATTATGTTGTACACCTGAAACTAATATAATGTTATATGCGAATTATACCTCAATTTAAAAAAAAAGGGATGCTCAGAAGTTTGAGGCCAGTGTCAAAAGGAACTGGAAAAAGGGAATATCTCTTAGCAAATACACTAATTAGGGTTCTGCAAAGGCTGATATTTCTAAATATCATCCACTTTTTTACATTAAAGTTCTCATGAATTTTAAAAGAAAATGTGCTTAGCACACAATGTCCTTTAATTTCATAAGTGCACATTGTGTGATGTTTCCTGTATTTTTTTAAAAAGATCTATTTTTAAAATGATTTTTTTCCAAGAATGACAAAACCCTTCAAAAAACCAAAGAGTATCTCTCTGAAATGCTTGGATACCCCTTAGCCTCTCTGCTTTATTTCTACACATAAGCCAGATGTAGGTTTTAGTGACATTAAAGAAATTGAAAAATTGGGAAAACAGACTATAGCTTAATTACAAATAACATCGACTGGCTTCAAAATACAAAAATACAGAAAGAGAGTTTTAATAAAAGATGGCTAGATAGACAGATGACAGGTGGATGAACGATAGATGGGTGGAGAGATGCATAACTCAAAATATATTATCTATGTTAGGAGTTAAAATTTCTTAAAAACAGCAAGGTGCCAAGCAGCTCACAGGAGCTGAGTAACAGGGCATTCAGTCAGCTTTTGGATGATCACATTTGGTATAATTTTACATTTTCATGACGCTTCATGCTCATCTGCAAATGGAGAGATAAAGTTTTTTTCAATATTTTTTCCAAACCTACCATATCTGATGCCAAATTCTGCAACAACCAGCAAAATAGGATTGGTTTATGTTAATTGTCATATAGAACTATTCAAGATAGATAAAATACATGATTATTATATTTTATTGATTTATTATTAAAGTTTATTATAAATTTGAATTATTAAGTTACTATTGATTGATTAAGTACCAAACATAATTTATTATTATTATTAAGCAGCATACCAAATATAAAATTTGTTGTGATGATGATGATGATGCAGTACACCAAACATAAGAACACTATTATTATTGTTATTGCTAAGCAGTGTTTATTATTGGTTACTTAATGCCAAATGTCGCAACAAGTTCTTTACAGAAAATATCTTGTGTTGGTTTTCACAATGATCACGTGATTTTCTTTTTTTTTTTAAAGATTGGCACCTGGGCTAACAACTGTTGCCAATCTTTTGGTTTTTTTTTTTTTTCTGCTTTATCTCTCCAACACGCCCCACCCCCCCCAACCCCCGTACACGGTTGTACATCTGAGTTGCATGTCCTTCTAGTTGTGGGACATGGGACGCTGCCTCAACGTGGCCTGACGAACGGTGCCATGTCTGCGCCCAGGATCCGAACCCTGGGCCGCCGCAGTGGAGCACGCCAACTTAACCACTCGGCCACGGAGCTGGCCCCTACGTGAGTTTTTTACCCAGGCATGGCCAGCATCTACCTCCAGCTTGGCTGCATTAGAAGGCCAGTTCTCCCAACCTTGACAGTCTGATGAAAACATAAACATTCAATAAAAAAGCAATGCTGCTGTTTATAATCACAACTACCTTTGAAGAAAAGAGAATCTCCTTCAATAGAAATCTTGGTGCTGTTCTGGGTTCCATGAGGGGCTGGATATGTGCCTTTTGGAGCAGAAGCTGGGGAGATCAGGGGGGATTTTCAGAATCAGAGGAGAACTGCAGAAAGCCAAAAGACATTTATGAACAGCATGGCTCATCCGAGAGGAAAAGTGTTTGCATGGCAGCATTGTAAACTATCTCTGCTTTCCCTGGTAGGCAGAAGAAAAGGAGCATTAAACTCAATTTTGGCCTCAAAATACACAAATACAGAGAGAGAGAAGGAATAAAAGATGGATAGATAGATGGATGGAGAACAGACGGATGGAAGGATGGATGGGTAGATAGATGTATGGGTGAATGGATGGATGAAGAGATGGGTGGATGGATGGATGGATGGAATATGTGGATGGATGGATGATGGATGATGGGTGGATGGATGGGTGGATGAATGTGTGGATGAATAGGTGGATGGGTGGATGGATGGACAGGTAGATGGATGGGTGAATGGATGGGTGAATAGATGAGTGGGTGGATGGATGGATGGATGTGTGAATGGATGAATGACGGATGGTTGGATGAACGGATGCGTGGATGGATGGATGGATGGATGGAAAGTTATAGCTGTGCATGTGTGTGTGTGCAAAACAATGAGAATTTGTAAAAACAAAATTTATGGGAAATCTAAAAACCCCACTCTATTCTCTTATTTCCACCCTTCCATTCCTCCGCATTTGCTGGAGCCATTACAAAACTGAACACATTTGGTTTAATCTCTTTTCATTGAGCCTGATTTCTAAGTAATAAAAAACAATAAACAGAAAACAGACCAAAATGCAAAACATTAGCAAGAAGGCCAAGAAAATGAAATGGACTCATCACTACCTTAAATGACTGGCCCTAGGGAATTCAGAGGTGATGTCGCACAGGCTTGTTCCAATCTTCATCTCAGACTCTTCCTGCTTTGCAGCATTTAACCCAAATGCTGAACTGATTCCATGGGATCTGCCTCTTAGCGGCACAAGCCCAGACTGGCTTAGCTATGAATTGAAGAAGGCAGCGTTCATCTCCAAACTGGGCACAGGTCATCTCTTCAGGAAAACAAGAGACAGAGGAAATAGGGAGGGTCCCCATGGGCTGGACCCATATGCTCTAAATAGTTTCTCTGCACCTAGGAATGTGTGGCTGCCGCCTGGGCAGGTCTATGTGCTCAATAGATTGGCGTCTGGGCTATGCCATGGGTGAGCTCCATAACGCACCTCCTGCAGCGGACACTCGCAGGGGCAAGTCTGCACCTTGTTGTATTGCAACCTGACCTTCCAGGATGGAGGCCACATAGCGACTGATGCAATCACTGGACCACAATTCTTTCTTCAGGAAACTGGCTTTTAGGATCATTAAATTGGACTTGAACCCATAACCCATAACCCATAACCCACCTCACGGAAGGTACATTTCTGTGCCTCGAAGACTCATCCATACATCCTGCCACACTCAATATGTGCAAGCAGAGAACCATAACTACGTTTCCGAGGTTGTCCCATTTTTGTGCTTGTCCCTGGAAGTATTTCATTCCCCCATACCCACTGGGATATATAAAAAACGGACAATATGTATGTCTTGTTCTGTTTTCTTAGTGTCTCCCCAAAACTCCCAGACAAATGTGCTCAGTGGATTTAGCTCAAAGGCAAGGAACAAAATTGAATGGTTCTTCCTTATGACCTTAGCATATCTGTCTTTTACAAAAATGAAGTGAAACACAATTATTAAGCATGAAAAGCATGCTAATCATGAATCAGCAAGAAAATCATGCTTATTGTGCATTAGCTTGCCAAGACCCATTCACTGTGTTCGACAAGCTGAGAAGAAAACAAGTGAGTTACCATTTATCTTTATAGAGCCATGATAATTTTCTCCCGTAGAATCCTTAATTAGTAATATTGAGAGTCCTATAACATATTTGAATTTTTCTTTAAGAAAGAAGGGAGGGAGGGGAGAAGGGAGAGAAGAAACTATCATTTATTGAGGAGTCACTCTGTGTTCAGCACCATGTAAGCTTTCCCCAAATGGAATCTGTAATAGTTTTCATTGCTGTTGTAAAAAATTACCACAAACTAATGGGCCTAAAACAAAACAAATGCATTATTTTACAGTTCTGGAGGTCAGAAGTCCAACTTGAGCCACATGGAGCCAAAATCAAGATGTCAGCAGGGCTGGTTCCTTCCGAAGGCTCTAGGGCAGAATTCATTCCTTGCCTTTAAAAGTTTCTAGAAGCAACCTGCATTCCTTGGCTAGTGGCTCATGCCTTCGTCTTCAAAGCACACTACTCAGATGTCTGCTTTCACCGTCGTATCTCCTTCTCTAACTCTGACACTCTTGAATCCCTCTTAAAAGGACACATGTGATGACATTGGGCTCAGCTGGATAATCTAGGATCATCTTTCCATCTCAAGAGCCTTACCTTAATCATCTCTGCAAAGTCCCTATGCCATGTAAGGTGACATATTCACTGATCCCAGGGATTCAGAGGTAGACATCTTTGGGGAGACATCACTCTGCTGATGACACCAAGTTTCAGTGTGGAAGATGTCTCTCTATGGGAGCAATGCACCTAGTCTTCATTCAAGGACCACCAACTACTGCCCCTCACTGTTTTCATCCTGCATCATCATCTTTCCATTATGAGCCAGTTTCCATCAGCAGTAATTTCACCAGAGTCTAACACAGGGGCTCTGAATTCTCCCCTGGGCAACTCAAGAATTCTTACCTCCTTTTAACCTAGTAAATTCATCTCATTTTTGATAGCATAGAAAAGAAACCAAGGGCTTAGTATTGCTTCTCCATTCAATCAATTTTTAAGTGGATAAGAAATCTTTCAAATATTCACTTACATAAGTAACACGATCAGTGTCTAAATTTTTAAACACAATTTGAAGTTGCTATACAGTAAAATTGCTGATCATACACAAACGTCAGTCAACTGAATCAACCACGAAATTGCAACTTAATTCTAAATGTCTAAGATTAAAACTTGATTCATGTCTTGATCTCTTTCCTTTCCTGTTGAATATTTTCACTCTATACTACTTGGACTTTGGGGAAGTTGATGACATATCTGTCACCAGGCTGTTCCAGTATGCACTTTGCTCTGGGTCATTGCTGATGATCGACTTGTGCTTGGCTAGGCACTTCTACTCCAGACGCATGCAAAGTTCCACCTGGGGATTTTCTTGGTTATTATCTCTTCAGATCAGACAATGCTCTCTTTCTGGAATTCCTGCCATAGAGAGATCAGCACTCATTGATCTCTCCTTGGAATCTCAATTTTTATCTGACCCTTGGCCTCTCTTAATCATCTTTTTAATTATTTTATTGATGACATGTGGGCTTATAACATTGTGTAATTTCACGTGTACATTATTATATATCAGTTTCTGTATAGACTGCTTTGTGCTCAACCCCAATAGTCTGGTTTTTACCTGTCACCATATATATGTGCCCATTTACCCCTTTTGCCCTCCCCCAACTCCCTTCCCCTCTGGTAACCACCAATCTATTCTCTTTGTCCATGTGTTTATCTTCCACGTATGAGTAAAATCATACGGTGTTTGTCTTTCTCCGTCTGGCTTATTACACTTAACATAATACCCTCAAGGTCCATCAATCTTGTTGCAAATGAGACAATTTTGTCTTTTTTTCTGGCTGAGTAGCATACCATTGTATACATACACCACATCTTCTTTACCCAGTCATCAGTTGGTGGGCACTTGGGTTGCTTCCACATCTTGGCTATTGTGAATAATGCTGCAATGAACATAGAGGTGCATAAATCACTCTGGATTGTTGATTTCATGTCCTTCGGATAAGTACCCAGTAGTGGGATAGCTGGCTCATATGGTATTTGTATTTTTAATTTTTTGGTGGCCTTTCTTAATCTTAATTGCAGAATGTTCTGAGGTGATTCTGAACCTGGTCTACAGATCCATGTGTATGGATCTGTTCCCCTGTTATGTCCACTCACTCAGGGATCTGTCATGCTTTCTTATTCTCCAAGAATTTTTCTCCTTTTCCTTTTAAATTTAATTTGTATTATTGTCAAAATGATATATGTATAAAGTCGAAAAAATTAAATAGTCCCCAGGTTGTGTCTTCTCTTCAATGTTCACTCTTACTTTTTTCTGGTCTTGTCCCTATATTTCGAAATAACATATTTACTCAGAAATCTCTTTTTGTTAGATTTAGATGATATCCATTCACTTCCTGTTTGCTGGAGGATGTTTTTTTGTTTCTCACCCATCTTTATTTCATCTAGCATGTGTGTGTACACACTCACACACACACACACACCCTTTCTATTCATCATCCTGCTATAACATAATCTTTACTAAACTAATACACTATAAACACTGAGATGTGCTTCCCTTCCCTTCCTTGCATAATTTCTTGCTTCTCCTAGACTTACTAATCACCTCTTTTTTGCTACATGCCTTTTTTATTCTTATCATGGACTTACTATTATACAGCACATCCCTTCTGAACACACTCAACCACATGAGGGAGTCTATCGGTTTTTTCAACACAGCTTTCTGGGTCCCTCCAACCTCCTGCTGCAGTGTGGGTTTACTATTTTCTTTGACGCCCCCACAGCTGTTGTCCTGGAATGTGGATTAAATGACATAGAGTGTAAGATGCTAGAACAGTCCCCTACCCATGATCACAGGATGTTATTTTTGTCATCATCCTGTAGAATTCCCCGAGAGCCCCCTGACCTCTCTCCCATTAGCTACCCCAGGTCCTGAATCTCCTGTCTTCCTCATGCTTCCCTCCTGTCTTCTTGAACTGCATCATCCAGCACATTTCAAGCAACTGTACATGGGAGGTACCACCATGAGGCGTTCTGCATCCTCATGACCACCAGCCTTCACCTCATATGGCTTCGTTGGGTTGGGAGTGCAATCCTAGGCACTTCCCCCCAAAATGGTGAAGGCATTCACTGTTGGCTTTGAGCTTCCAGAGCCTCTGCACCAAAGTCCAATCTCTTTTCTGTTCCTTAACCCTTTGTCTCTCACTGTTTAATATTCTACAGTTTCTTCTCTTTATCCTTCATGCTCTGAAATGCCACAGCCATTCCCCCCAAGGGGAGTCTCCCAGTCTCCTGGCGATCCAGAACCTTGACTGTTCTTATACTTTTGGATATTTTAAAACCTTCTTATTTCAAGTCATGTATTTCCCCTTCTATCACATGGATAGGCAATCTCGGCTTAATTTCTCTAATTTTTTATGCAGCAAGTGTGAGGAGCAGGAGAAATATTTGGACCTCTAGGTGCTAATTAACTCTGACATTGATGGATGACGTCTGCCCACCTAATGAGCACGTTCTGATTGACGATGCTATGAAGCACTGTGCGAGGAGCCAGGGATAAAAGCTGAGAGAATGCTTCCATGTGCCCTTGCCTGGCTCTGAGTTTAATGAGAGATTAATGGGAAATGCAGGTTTATAAACAAAAAAATGGACTAGCTGTTAAATATGACTGATTTAATACAGCCAGTTATCTCTTTTCTCTCTCTCCCTCCCAAAGCCTATCTATGCTGGTATTAAAGAGAAAACAAAGAACAGAGAGAATGTGTTCAGAGATAGTAGATAAAAGATGACCTTTGGAAAGTCTGGGGGCCAATGGGGTAGTAGTAACTGCTTTGGCGACTGGAGGGAGATGAAAGCAAGGAAGAGCTAGTGGGGGCAGGAGGGCAGGGGCAGGGGGAAGCAACAAGAAACTGGCTCCAGAACTCTTGACCATCTCAGGAGTTGGAGGCAGCAGGTGACTCTCAAGGTGTAGACGGACAGAGGCAGGGCTGAAACAGCAGATTTGTTGGAAAACCCTGGAAGAATCGTTCCCCCTCCTTGAAGCCAGTGAACATGTTTTTCCAGCTTTGGTAAACTACTGAGAATGTATTCTTTGGAATCAATGATGAAGGAGCAAGGATATGGAGTTGTGGATACCAGGAAGAGCTGAGGGCCAAGGTGAGATACGGTGCTGAAGGAAAGGACGGAATGAGAAAGTGTGTCACTCCTAGATAGACACCCAGAACCACTGAAAACAGACTGAAAACAAGCACACCCACATGCATGTTCACAGCAGCATTATTCACAAGAGGCAAAAGGTGGAATCAACAGAAGCGTCCATCAACAGATGAATGGATGAACACAATGTGGTCCATCCATACGATAGAATATTACTCAGCCATAAAAAGATGTGAGGCATTGATGCACACTACATTAAGTAAGTGAAAGAAGCCAGACACAGAAGACCACATAGTGTCTGTTTCTATTTATATGGAATGTCCAGAATAGGGAAATTCATAGAGACAGTAAGCAGATTTAGCTGGTTCGTAGGGGCCAGGGAGCAACTGCTGGACAGATACTGGGCTTTTTTGAGTGATGAAAATGTTCTGAACTAGATAGAGATGGTGCTAGCACAACATTGTGAATGTACCAAATGCCACCGAACGGTTCACTTTATAATGGTTAATTTTAAAAGAAAGAGAGAGAAAGCCTGCATACTGCATGTTAAAATATCCATTCCCCTCTTCCCATGGGGCATCCAGAAAACATTTCTGTTAGGAATTCCTCCGTGAGGAAGTGACTGACCCAAGAGAAAAGTTTCAGAGATAGTAAAATATGAAAACTCCGCAGAAATGGCCATATGCTCCTGCTGTCACCCAGTGCTGGTGCCCCCAGGCAGCCAGGCTTGCACACACACAGGCTCTGACAGAATGAAGAGCCAAGGCTCACCGGGCATTTGAGGAAAAGCTCCAACATGGAAACAGATGCAAAAACAAATAAATACGGTAAACAGCAAACTTAAGGGAGTCACAAAGAGACAAGGCAGGAACAGAAGAATTCAAATAAAACATGGAATTCTCAGAAAACTAAGAAAAGCTATTTGCCATGAAATACGAATTGGAGAGTATAAAAAAGACGTATCTGGAGAACAAGAAGGAGCTCTTGGAATTTAAGAGGGAAGGCAAAAACAAGCATTCATAAAGTGGCTGGAAGATAAACACAAGTAACTCATCTGGAAAGGAGGAAAGAAATAAGACAAAGAGACAGAAGAGGGAACAGGGAACATAAAGAAAAAGATCAACCTAGTCGGTCAAACATCTGAATAATAGGAGTTTCAGAAACAAAGGAAAAGAAAACAGGATTAAAATGATATTCCAAAAAAACCCTCATAGAGTGGAAGGATCTGAGTTTCCAGACCGAAGGGCCCATCCCGGAGACTGAGAGATGAGGAGTTAGATGAGGGGCACCTGAGCGCAGGTAGCCAAGCGAGCAGGTGGCTCACATCCTTGCCCGAGAGGCAGCAAGCTGCACTACCTGCCCTGTTGAGAGCAGTCCTATTCGGACGCTGAGAAACTCAGTGCAGAAACCGTGTCCATTTTTTTCTACTTAAAATGCAGACTACTCAAAGGGGAAAACAAGCAAGCAAATATGTCACCTTTGGCTGCACCTTTCCTTTACCTAACTCAAGACATTTCAAATGAAAAGGTGAGTTGCTTTGGCAGATAGGGACCTCCATATTTCCAAAGAGAGTAACGAAAGTGGAGTCCTCCTGTGTAGTCTTTGAAGAAGCTTCCTTGAATGTATGTAACAGTTTCCAACAGTCCGGAGGCAATTGTGTGTTTTCTTTCTCAGAAACTTCACAGAATTACGTGGAGAAATGTCTCTGCCAGCCGTTGTGCTCCTGACTCTAGTCCTCTTAGTTACGGGTTCTGCTTTTCTGTCATTTCCTATATTTAACAATTGCAGTGGCAACAACCTAGGTAAATGAAATGAGAGTTCAGCCACTACTTGAGGGCACAGATTCCAACCCGAACATGCCCCTGCAAAGACGACCCGTGGAGAGAAGCAGCTCACGGTCGCAGGCGCTGTCCCAGGGGAAGCAGGACGTGCTTGAAGATGGGGCTGTATCTTATTCTGATCTGGCAGCCACACGTTGGAAAAATGGACATGGAACTTATTACAGACTTGTTCTCTTGGTTGGTTAGCTACTTGGTCTTTCTCTAAAGACCCAAACCTTACTTGGTCACACTCAGTGTGGTTGTACTAGGAAACCCATGGCTGACTGAAAACTTGTTGCGTCTTTGGGTCTGAAATGCCTAAGACCCTTGAAATATGCCTGAGGCTTATACTTCAGTCCTTCAGAGGGCTTTGTATTATAGATGGTTTTTGAATATAATCATTATCCTTAATATTAGTGAAAAAAATCCCCCAAAATAAAGTAACCACAGCCCACAAAGGGCAATAAAACCAGCTCCAGGTCTAAGGATTAGCTTTTTTAGCTCTTCAATGCATTTCTAACATCCAAGTTTGGGTGGGCGTGCCCACACAACGATTTCGGGGTCCAGGGAGATTTCGAAGGGAGATTACAGAGGAATTGTTCGGCAGAGTAACGAAAAAGTTGACCCGCCAAGTCAGTTGAGATAACAATTGATGATATCAGACTGAGAACCAAAGCAAATAGCGTTGGGCTACTTGCTGAGGACTTCCGACACACCCAACAGAGAACCGATGCTGGGGTGACATGAGCCATCTTATGGGCGCTTTCCTCGGGATCAATGGTCCTTTTTACCTCATTTATGGAGCGTACCCTGATCTTGTGTTAGGATCTGCTGGGAACTGTCATGTCCCTTGGAATCAGCACACAACCCTGAATAAGGCTGCTAGGGACTGAATTGCTCCCCACCCCACTCCCCAAAAATTCATAGGTTGAAACCCTAACCCCTAGCGTGGCTGTATTTGGATACAGGACCTTTAGGGAGGTAATGAAGGTTAACTGAGGTTGGTAGGGTGGTGCCCTGATCCCAGAGGACTGTGCTCTTACAGGAAGAGAAAGAGACATGAGACCTCTCTCCTTCTCTTTCTCAGTGAGTGCAAGAATTGGCCATGTGAGGACACAAGGAGAAGATGACCATCTGCTAGCCAGGAAGAGAGCTCTCGCCAGAAACCAACACTGCCCACCACTTGATCTTGGACTTACGGCCTATAGAGCTGTGAGAAAATAAATTTCTGTTCTTTAAACTCCCCAGTCTGTGGTATTCAGTTGTGGCAGCCCAGGCTGCCTCATACGAAGGTCCTCACCTGTTCATATGTTTAAAACCCAACACCGACACTTACACATCCTAAGCCCTTAATAACTTTTTATTGAATTGATTTTTTTTTTTAATTTCCTTCTCTGAAGTGCATACAAACCATTTGCGGGGCGGGGGGGGGGGGGGGCGGTGAGCAGAGGATGAATAGGTAGGGAAAAAGTGAGAAAAAACAAAACTCAAGCTGGTGGTATTCAAAGGAAAATGAAAAGTTAGGGACGTTTAGTAGAGTTCCTTGTAATGTCTGATGGAATGCCTGGTGTATTCATTCATTCCTTCCAGGGACACTGACGAGACAGCTGCTATGGGCAAAGAGGTGTAGCCAGTTGCATCCTTCATCTGATTGAATTCCAGCAGTATTGTGTGAAGGCAGCACTATTGCTCTGTTCTGCCCTCACCCTCGTAACTACCACAACAGGTTATAATTGTATATTTGATAAGCAGGCATTTGATCCCGTGCAAAACGTCCATAAGATTTTTGGTCCAGGATAAAAACTAGACATTTGGTGGTGAACACAATGTAGTCTATACAGAAGCTAAAATATAATAACGTACACCTGAAATTTACACCAATATTATAAGCCAATATGACCTCAATAAAATAACTTTTTTAAAAAAGATATTTGGTCCACAGCAAAAGGGCCTTGATATTTGGTCCTGTCCAAAACATTCATGACATTTGGTCCACAAAGACCTTTTGGCATGGCCCAAATGGCTTATGGACACTTCGGACAGGAGCAAATGTCCTGCAAGGGTGTACTCACCTCTCTCCATCCTCAGTAGAGATGAGGAAGTCTGCGAGGACAAGAACCATGTTTGTCTACACCACAGATTGACACACACTTTCTGGAAAGGGCCAGGTGGTAAACATAGGCCCCCTCATCATGAGGGAACATGTGCCTCGGTTGAGAAGGATCAAGAACTGGATGTCCCCTTGATATGTTTCCAGTGACAGAAAAAGAAAGCTTTTGAGAGTCTTGGCCTGAACAGACCGCTAATGTCAAAGAAACACAATTCTGTCTGCTATGATCAGGGCTTGTCACAGACCAAAGAGAAACCCAGTCTTTGCCTGTAGTTCTGGCAAGGAGATTGATGACAGAGATAAAGAAAGAGAGGTTCAAATTTGAAGGAGCTGATAAAGCTAAGTCAACAGGATGTGGTGCCTGACAGCATTCTAAAAGGAGAAGAAAGGCAAAGATAACTTCTGAATTAGGACCCAAGAGGATTGAACAGAAATGTGTATTTAAAAAAAAATATTGAGAAAGGGAACCACCAGATTGGGTGATGAGGAAACAGGATCGAAATGAATTCACTTTTTACTATTTTTACTCTGTGAAATCAGTCTTACTGTCTGAACTTTGACAAGGGAGTAATCACAATTAAGAAAGTCTTCCAAGGACCATTTTAAGATCATATTATGTTGGAAGTACATTTACTTCCTTTAATAATTAAGACTCGCCTGTTTCACCAAGACCAGACAGTATGCCTTATGTTGGTTATTAGATCAATTTTAGGTTATTTTATTGACACACGAAAATAACGGAAACGTACACTTGTAAAATGAACAATAAATTGCTTCCATTTTAAAGAAGACAATATATTTTCCAAATAGCTTTGCACGACGAAGTCTAGTTGACTTCTTGCCTAGAGAGAGATCAAAGCTGACACATGGACCAGTGTCCCATGATATATGGCATATAGTGCTTAGTGAAACAGAGAGAGAAAAAAGCTGCTTCTCAACAATTCTACCACCAGTTATAATTTTCAAGTGGTTTTCTCCACAGACATTTCTTCATTCCAGGTCTGTTCCAGTTCTGAAATTCTGGTCGACCTCTTGCTGCATTTACACAATGTCAAAATTGCTGGTAAATTCTCACCACATAGTGTAAATAAATCAGTTGATAGAATTACAGGAATTATGTTGTAGATGTCCTTCGCTATATTTCACTCATTTTCTCCACTGTCTGCATACCACACGATCTAATTACACATTTTTTTTTTCTCTCGGTGACCATTTGGATTGTCCCCCATCTTTTGCTCCTACAGACATGGGTGCCATGAGCATTTTCGTCTATAGTTCCTAGAACACATTTGTAGGCGTTCTCTCAGGGTAAGTAATCAGTGGAATTGCTGAGTCATATGCATATCCTCATCTTTACTGAGTAATGCCACAGGGTTTTTCCAAGTAGCTGCAGCAATTTCCTTGTCTGCAAGCAGAGCCTGAGTTCCCATGCCTCCGCGTCTGTGGCCGGCTTTGCTATTAGGCGATAGCACTTGTGGTTTTAATTTTCTATCCCTGACTGCTACTGAGCGAGCCACTTCCATTGCTTTATTTGTAACTTAGATTTCTTCTTCTTTGAAATGCCTGTTTGAGTCTTCTACCCATTTCTCTCCAATTGTGCTCTTTTCAAGTTGATAGGTTGGAGTTCTTTATTAGGAATACTACTCCTCTGTCGATTATTTAAGGCAAATCTGTTCTCTCAGTCTATAGCTTGTCTTTTCACTCTCATTGACGTCTTCAAGAAAAGAAGTTCTTAGTTTTCATAGAGTAGAATGCACCAGTCGTTTCCTTCAGGGTTTCTGCTTGTTGTCTCTTGGATAAAAATCCTGTTCCTTGGCTGGAGTCAAACTGAATTCATCACACCCCAAGTGAGGCTTGCTCCCCGCCCCCAAGACCAGAGCACTCAGAAACTGAAAAGGAAGAAGACTGGTCATGTGAGCCACTGAAAGACCTTAAGTTACTGTTCTGGGTTAAGACTGCTGACACCAGTGAGATAAGTAAAACAAATCGGGTTCTTGCGTTTTGGGTTCTGTAAATTTGGTTTAATCAAATATGGAATATCAAATAACAATAATGCAAAATGCAAAATATAGCCTGGTACCCGAGAGTATTTTCAATCTCAGGTTGAAAAAACAATTTCCTTCCTCAGTTTCCCCATCTTCACCCCCTTTCGCCCCTAGGAAGTAGCCAGCAGGATTGACACCCCACTTCCGACAAGAATGAAGAAGGGAAAAAAGTCAGTGGGATTGAAGCCAGGTACCTGAGGGGTACCATAGATGTTTGATAAATAAATGATGAGCAATAGGATATATTGGGGTATATGAGGAAGCTATATTGTGTAAAACTAATTCGGCCTGACCTTGTTTTTCCAAAAGGGCCAGACGTGGCCGTTGAGCACGCATTGTGTATCTGCTTTAAATATTTACTGTGTCCCAAAGACAAGAACAATGCCCTGTAAGAAAGATGTAACTTCCCCCACATTGGCATTTCCTTAAAGACAAGCATCTCTCCCTAGGCTACGAATTGATTGCCGACCTGCTGTGACCACCCAGCTCCAGACCACAGATCTGCTACCTGCTGTGTTCATCAATCGCTGTGTGAATCACTGTGCTGACAGGACGATCTGGCGACTGTTGTAAAAGGGACATTCCAATCATATGTGAAACACTCTCTTTGATGGTATACAACCATTCTGCACATCCTCACTTCTTTGGAGGGCTCCATTCCTTTGTGAAAGGGACTCTCCCAGGCTAGATGGTCCTCAAATCTGCATTTCTTTTGGTAGAGCAATCCCAGAGACCTTACTTTTCCTTATTATGAATGGTTTATATTTTATTATATTATTAAATATTCTTGTGCTGGTGTGTTGAAATGAAATTGACTTTGAAAATAAGTAGCAATAGGCTAAACTCATTAATTCCATGCTCTACCTAGAAGTTGTTTTTTGGGGGGGATATGTTTTATATATATACATGTAAAATACCATCAGCAAATAATATGATTATCTTTTTTTCAGTTCTCATTCTTTTTTTTTCTTCTTCTTGTCTGATTGTACTGACTAAAACCTCCCGGACAATGTGAGATAGAAATACTGATAAGTTATCCTTGAATTGCTCCTGATTTTAAGGACACTGCTTTCAAAATTTCAATGTTTCGTATGATGTGCAATAAGCTGTTTTATAGAACGCCTTCGTTGGATGAAGGAAGCTCTGATTTACTCCCAGTTTGTTAAATCAGGAATGGATGCTGAATTTTATCAGTTATCTTCTGCATCAATTCGTAGAAGAAACATTTGTTTTTATTTTTTTTTTGTTCTCTCGTTTAAGATGGTCATATTTAATGTACAATCATACATTAATGTTGAACTGTGCTTTCCCGACATAAACCAAACTCTTTTAATAGCTTACTTAATTTGTTTTTCTAATGCTTTGCTTTGAAATTCTCAATTTTGCTCACAACGAGCGTGATGGGTCTGTAATTTTCTTTCCTCTGCTTTCGTTATCGGCTTTTTATCTAAAAATATTAGTGACCTCATAAAATACTTTGGAGGTGCTGCTTCTTTTTCTATTGTCTAGAGTAGTTTAGATAATACTGAAATTTCCAATTACCTAATGAAACCACTTTGGCACAGCATTTTCTTGGTGAGAATGTATTAACTTTCTATAATACTTTCATGTCTTACATATGTACTTGAGTCAGTTTTGGTAAAATATTTGTTCTGTGAATGAACCCATTGTGTCCAACTTTTTTATATATGTACCAGGACAAAGTTATTCATACTATTACCTCATTTTCTTTTTAAGACATTACATCTCCTTTATATTCTTAGCATTATTCATTGGCACATTGTATTTTCTTTTTATTTTCAATCTTACCAGAATCTTTTTGATTCTATTTTACTTTTATTTTATTTTTTTAGTGTATTTTTTAAATTTTATTTAGTGTATTTTAATTTTATTACAAAGTGAAATTTTATTTAAAATAAAATTAGGGGCCGGCCCGGTGGCATAGCGGTTAAGTGCGCTCATTCCGCTTCTGTGGCCCGGGGTTTGCTGGTTCGGATCCTGGGTGTGGACATGGCACTGCTTGGCACGCCATGCTGTGGCAGGCATCCCACATATAAAGTAGAGGAAGGTGGGTACACATGTTAGCTCAGGGCCAGTCTTCCTCAGCAAAAAGAGGAGGATTGGCAGCAGTTAGCTCAGGGCTAATCTTCCTCAAAAAAATTAAATTAAATTAATGTGTGAAAGGTAAAATTGAAAACAAAACCAATTTTACAAAAATTAAACTGTTTTAAAATGAACGTAATAATTTTTAAATTATTTTTATAAATAATTTTAAATTTCATAAAATTACTAATATTAAATTAAAAATAAAACTAACTTGATTTAACATTTTTAAAGTGCTTCTAATTTTGGCTACATTGATCCTCTCTATGTCATTTTTTTCTAACATAATAAACACTGCTGGTTTTCATTTCTTGCCTCCTGCTTTTCTCTGTGTGTACTCTGTTCTTTTTCTGACTTCTTCAGTTGGACACTTAGCTCATTTATCTGTGCCATTTCTTCTTTTCTGACACAAACACTGTACAGCTTTCAATGTACCCTCTCAAGGCACATCGGATGCATCTCACAGCTTCTAAACTGTGGATGTGCATCCCCAGTAGTCAAAAATAGGACTTGCAAATATTTCCTTGGGAAACCGAGATTGTCTGTGTAAACACAACAGCGTGTCGGGTACCAAAGATAAACATTCACACCATGTGAAGGCCACTCTGTTCTACCTTCTCTGCGGGGAATCTGGAAAGAACAGACACTTTGTTACTCTCTTAGGGAAACATCCATGCACGGGCGCTGGAAGCAGGGACAAGATGCCCTCAGTCCCTTAAGGGAGACGTCTGTCATTGGATGACGAAAGAAGTTGGCAGATGGACCTCTGTGCCTTCAGCCTGTGCCAAACCCATCTGCAACCACAAGGCTAGGTGTCCCGAAATAGCAAAAACAAGACCCATGTGGGAAAGCACTCCAAAGGGAATTAGCCCTCATGCCTGTATTTTTGCACGTGGATTAAATGACTCACGGAGGATGCTTCCTCTGGGTGGAGGAGAGGGGTGCATGCTCTTTGCTGCCTTTGAAAGGGGAGCAGCTGGGGCAGAGGGTGATAAGGAACCAGAGAGCACTAAAAGACAGCTGGACCTGGGCTCCTCCAAAGCTCCCTTGAGTCTTTTGGATTGATGTTTCGGGAAGGAGGGTCCTCAGCCTGAGAGCACCCCTGGTTTGCCTTCCCTGCAGGAGGAAGGCAGAGGATGAACTAGCCTGGTTGAGCATCATCTGTGCATAGTGATCCTGTCTTTCTTTAAAATGCTGACTTGTAGCTCATCACGCACTTATAATTTTTTTTGCAGTTTTTGATTTTTTTAAAAGATTGCATTAAAATAGTACGGCTGGTGAAGTGGCAATGGTGCCTGAGTGCTGTTGGATCACAGATAATCATGCCAGGAATCAGAATGTCTTTTAGTTGAGAAACAGCACCCCACCTTGTGTTCTTCATGGCTCTTGAGTCCAGCTCTGAGCCCACAGTTGGCACTCGGTCAATGCTTGTTGAAGAGATGTTAATCCTAATATCATGTTTACAAATATTTATCCACACATGATTAATGTTGTATCATATAAACTTCAATCTGTAGGTTTTTTAAGCTTCTTGTCCCTTTTCGTTTACTTAAAACAAAACCATCTATAAATGCAAGGAACTGGTCATACAGAAGCTGTAAAATGTTCTGACCTGCTGGAAGAGTTCCATTTCACTAAGTACCAAAACTAGAAATACAAGTTTAATATCGTTTTTCTTTAAAAACCAGTATCGATCATCACCACTGAATTTTCAACACTTCTATTGTGGTGGGTTCAATTGTGCCTCCCACCCCCCAAAAAAGATATGCTGCCGTCCTAACCCGGTACCTCAGAATGGGACCTTATTTGGATCTAGGGTCTTGGCAGATGCAATCAAGTTAAGATGAAGTCCTACTGAGTGGAGCAGAGAGGCCCTAGTCCAATATGACTTGTGTCCTTATAGGAAGACACATACAGAGAGAAAACCATGTGCTGATGGAGGCAGAGATTGGAGCGACGCAGTCACAAAGCAAGGAACGCCAAAGACTGCCGGTAAGCCACCAGAAGCTGGGCATAGACAAGGAAGGATCCCCCCATCCTAGAACGCTCAGAAAGAGCATGGACCTCCCCACACGTTGATTTTGGACTTCTAGCATCCAGAAGTGTGAGAGAATAACTTTCTCTTCTTTTAAGCCCCCAAGTCAGTGGTACTTTGTGACTGCGGCCCCAGGAAACTCAGATCCAGAAAGATAAAAGACAAAAGGTCACATAGCCTATGACTGCATTGATACAAAACGTCCAGAAGAGGCAAACGCAGGTGAGTGGTCACTTGGGGCTTCGAGGCCATTATTCCTTAGCCACTGTCTGCGCACTCATTCTTTCAGGCTACAACGTTCATGCATCAATCTAGTCTGTGTAATAAAGCCGTTAAAAAGATCTAGAGCCTTTATTTTTCCTAAGGGACATCTACTTGTTCTAGTAAGCAATAATAAAGTTAAAATAATAAATAATAAAATAAAAATAATGAATTCTGATGGTTTCACTTTTCCTTTCTCACATATGTTTTTATCTCAACTGGCACCTTCTGGAAGATGCTGGAACCCCCACAGACGACCCCAAAGGAGGTCATTTCAGGCTCCACAAACCTCAGCCCTACTCAAGCCAGATGACACCATGAGCCATTTGACCAGCCAGTTTAGCTCACTCAGTTTCTGTTTATCGCAATAATCCACACACTAATAATAACTAAATTTTGAGCATTCGTTGACAAAATGCATTTACATATATTGTTTAAGTCTCAAGACATTTCCGTGAAAGATGTCTCATTCCTAATATTTCCGATGAAGAAACACTTTTAACAGTTGAGCTGGTGTCTTCCCCTCTCCTTGAGACAAACATACGCAATGAAAACAGAATGCCTCATCGAACCCACTCAAGGCTCCTCTTGGAGACTTAAATGCATGTTCTCATCAAGAAAGAAAATTCTATTCAATAAAGGGTACCTAAACTAAAAAAAAAAAAATTTTTTTTTACAAACCACTGTAGTTTTTTTACAACACTAAAATTACTTTGCTAATGCATGGAAACAGCACACATTCCTTGCCTTGCAAAGAACGTGGTCCCATTAGCTGGAAAACTTCTGATTATATAGTAATTAGGCTTGTAATGGCACTTTTATTACGCATTGGATTAGACGGTTAGCATAATTATAGCAACCGTTCAAATCTGTATTAAAACCATGTAATTGCTTGGCAGGGCTGGGTGACACAGAAGAGAGCTGATTTTCTGGAAAATCTAGATGCTAAATACATCCTCCCCTCATCCACTGGAAGTTCGTTTCACACATGGTCCTTTCAAAATAAAGAAAGTACATAAGCAGCGAAACGCAGCTCAGAGGAGACTTCCCCCAAAAATACAGAACGGGAAAAAACCAAATCAGCAGATGGAAGAGACTTTTGTGGAAGTAACTGTTTGGTTGGTTGGAAATAGGCAAATTGTCAATGTTTCAGAGGTCCGATTTGATCTGAGGCTGTCTGAAGAAACCATCCATGTATTGTATTCTCATGGAAAGCGAATCTTGCAGGTAAACTTCTGTCTCTCCTTGTTAGGAAAAACATTGAAAAGAGTGGGTGTGGTTGGCAGAATTCTAAGGTGGCCCCTGTGGTGGGTTGAATGGTAGCCCCCAAAATGTATGTCCACCCTGAACTTGTGAATGGGACCATATTTGGAAACAGGGTCTTTGCAGACCTAATTAAGTGAAAGATCTGTGATCAGACCATCCTGGATGGGAGTGGCCCTAAATCCAACGAAAAGTGTCCTTAATCAGAGACAGAAGAGGAGAGACACAGACACAGAGGAGAAGCCACATGAAGATGGAGGCAGAGATGGGAGGGAGGTGGCCACCAGCCCAGGGACGCCTGGAGACGCAGAAGCTGGAAGAGGCAGGAGGGACCCTCCCCTGAAGCCTCCAGAGGGAGTTCGGCCCCACGACCCCTTCATCTCAGACATCTGGTCTCCAGGACCAGGAGAGGATGGTCATTTGTTATGGTGGCCCTAGGAAACTAATGCAATAGCACCCTGGCCTCACTCCACGCCAGTAGTCCCATCTCCTTAATTTTGACAATCAAAAATGCCTCCAGACATTGCCAAGTGTTGTCCACAGGACAGAATCACCCCTGACTGAGAACCCCTGTGAAAGCCTAGAAGAGTCTGGTTTTGAGTCCGACAGAAATGAGCTCTAACTTTTCTCCCAACAGGCAGAAGCCTCTGAGTCTTATCAGCCTTGACAGAGCCCCACGCCCTCCTGTAAACTGACTCCAAAGGAATGAATGTTGCACCAGCCTAGGCCTCAGGGTTGTCAACAAATATGAGACATAAACTGCCAGAGAAGCAAAAAGTTTATTTGGGGGTCTCAAGAATTGCAGTTCAGCACACACATCTTTGAGTAGAAACTCAAATGGTGTCCTGATTCTGGAGAGGGACACAGGGTTTTTAGGGGAGAGAGGGAGGAAGATGAGGTAAGTTGTATTAAAGAAGAGTTCATTGGTGTTCCATGAGGTGAGGCTGGGTTTGTACTTCATAGATTGGCTTCAGGTTTGGTCATCAGGCCCAAGGCTAGACTTGTACTTCATTGATTGGATAGCACCTCAGTCATCAGCAAAGTCTAGTTCCATCAGTCCTTGTAAACAGGATATTCTCATTCTTACTGACTTCTTGGACTGTTGGTGGTTTGGTAAAGTTTGGAAGATAAAGGAAAGAAGACGTGCAAGATAGTTCCTCTGAAATGGCTGCTCCAGCTCTGTTTTAATATGGCTCCACTCATGTCATCTTTCACAGCATCCAGCCCACGGCCATCACCAAGGGGTGGGCTGCAGTGGTGCTCAGACTGGCATGTATTTTGCCCATCATATATCAACCTTAGGTTGCTGCTCCAGGAGAAGGGCACCATCCTCCCAGGGATTCAGGCAGTAAACCTTGGGGGTCTCCATGAAGAAGAAACCCTACTCCATCTCCTCGCTTCCATGGGAGTACCCTGAGCTCTCACCCTTGAACGTGCATTGGAATCTCCTGGAAGCCTTGTTGAACACAGCCCTGCTCCCAGGGATTCCCATTCAGCATGTCTGGGATGGACCAAAGATTCTGCATTTTGAGCAAATCCCTAGGCAGTGCAGTGGTGCTGGTCCAGGATGACTTTGAGAGTCACTGATGATTGGAACAGGGAGGTTCTGTGCTTGATTCATCATGCACAGGACCAGAAAGTCTAGAAACCAAAGTAGAAAGCAGCTCCTCGTCATGTTAACACCAGGCTGTCCAGATATTAAGGAAGGTGATACAAGGAGAAAGACAGAGATGCAGAGGGCTAGGTCCAGATGATGGCAGGGGAGAGGGAGAGGCACAAAGAGAAGGAGAGATCCTCACACACCCAGACAGACAGCCTTGGCCCCGTCACATATCTGAGCTGACCTAGAGCCTAAAATTCCCCACCACGCCCACAACCATCTCCATGGGATCCCCAGCTTCCCAGAAAACTAGCATCCAGCAAGGACTGTGGAATCTAGGTCCCACTTAGTTCTGAATCTCACCCTCTTCATTCTCATCTTCTTCATGTCTCCCGTGTAGTTCATCTCTTGTATCTCTAGCATCCCATGCCTGAAGACACCCCCAGCTGCCCTCTCTACCTTCTGCACCTCTAACTTTCCCAATTAGTTGCACCTCGAGAAGCCCCTGCCCCCAGTTCTAAAAGCCATTCAGCGTATCTGCTTTTGCACTAATAAACTATATTAGTGGCCTGGGGCTGCCATGACAAAGTACCACAGACTGGTTGGCTTACACAATACAAATTTGCTCTCTTACAGTTCTGAAGACCAGAAGTGTGAAATCAAGGTGTGGGCAGGGTTGGTTCCCTTTAAAGGCTCTAGGCCAGTCTCTGTTCCCTGCCTGGCCCCCAGCTTCTGGTGGGTGTCGGCAATCCTCGGCGTCGTCGCTTGGCTTGTAGAGGCAGAATCCCAGTCTCCTCCTTCATCTTTCCATGGGCTTCTCCCTGTCTGTGCATGTCTGTGACCCATGTGCCTCTTTTCATAAGGGCACCAGTCCCATAGCATTAGGGCCCACCCTAATGACCTCATCTTAACTAACTACATCTGCAACGACGCTGTTTCCAAATAAGGTGCATTCTGAGATTCTGGAGGTTAGTACTGAACATACAAATTTGGGGGTGGGGAAGGCACAATTCAGCCCAAAACATAAGCCTTCATAAAGAAAGCCCTGACACCAAAATAAAGAGGGGGACCCATGAGCAAACCACTTTCCAGAAGCTCTTTCCACAGTAAAATGTCCCAAACCTAAATGCAAAGCAACTCGACAGTTGCCTAATTTGGCGGTTTCATACACTTTTGTGTGTTTGAGACTCACCCGGGGAGCTTGTTAAACACAGCAGCCTGGGCCCCACCCCAAATCTGCGGAATTTGAACCTCCTGGGGTGTGGCTATATTTAACAAGCTCCCAGGTGTTTTCCTCTAGCAGGAACATAAGAAAGCACAAAGCTACCCACAGCCCTTTGTGGGTTTAATTAGGGGCTCTTCTCAGGCAAGAAACAAACATTGGATCAGAATGGCTGCAAAATAAAGCCGAAAGAGTTAAATGTGAGAATTAAAAGTTGCACAGGCTTAGATACTCTCCATCTACAGGACGTGGTGTTATAACCTGTTTTGTTCACGTCATTGTGGTTTGGAAGTTGGAAAGCCTGGTCTCAACACGACCCACACCCTTCACCGGGTCTGAGGTTGACAAGTAATCTAAGCATCAGTTTCCCAACTTGTCAATAACTTGAGAATAACGGCCCCTGGTTGGAGGGCTGTTGAGCCCACAAAAGCACAAAATTCCTTTGAAGCGTTGGCTCTTTTCCCAATGCTTCCTGCATCCCTTCTCTGTCTAAGTGAATCCTGAGGTTATGAGTTCTGGGAGAGTAACTGATTTCAAACCACTGTCGAAAGGATGCTGAGTGTGACATCCAGCAAAGGAGGAGGAAGCCCAGAGCATTTCCAATGAGCAGCCTTGGTATTCAGACCCATCATCTCTTTCTCCTAATCACGAAGAAAGGCAAAATTACTATGATGGATGTGCAGATGCAGAAATAGAAACACAGGCATACTGAAAGTCTGCCAATGGATGGCGTCTAGATTTCTGCATTGCATTTTGGTGAAGCGTTTGCAAAAGCTTCTGCACCCGCACCTGGAACCAGGTTTCCCTCAGCATCTTCCCCTTGGGAGGGTCATGCCCAAACCCATCCGAGGCAAGAGATTAAGCCAAGCTCTCTTCTTGGTGCTGGTGCCCCGACCTTTTCCTCTACTCCGTTTGTTTAATTTCTCTTGTACCTTTCTACTCCATTTCTCGTTATTGGCCAAGTCTAACCCTGGGCATTGAGCATGCTCTGCCTAATCTATTTTTGCCCACCCCCTGCATGCAAGGCCTTCCTGACTTCACACCTCAGTCTTGGCGAACACTACACCTGCTTTTTATTCTTCCTCCCCTGACACACAGCCCAGCATAAAAGAAAAGGAACTTGGCATATTGCTTAAACGTCCCTAAGAACACCACCTCTCCCAGATAAAAGACATGAGTCCTATACCTAAGAAAGCCACGGCCCAAAGCTGGCAATCCCCAGTTGCCACCAAGATGTATTTTATCCACATCACTTCTTGAAACATTCCTCTTCCAATTCTGAAAGGAACAGCCCCTCTCAGGTCACAGAAAAGATTCCTATGCTGTCAAAAACCTTGCGATCCAGCGATTGCATTCCCAGGTATAAACCCAAGGGAAATGAAAACGTATGTCAATGCAAAAACTTGTCCGCACATGTTCATAGCAGCACTATGCTTAATAGTCAAAAGGTGGAAACAGCCCAAGTGTCCATGCATAGACGAATGGATAAATAGAAGGTAATCTTCCCCTGTAATGGAATAGTATTTGGCCATAAAAAGAAATGAAGTTCTGATACATGCTACAGCATGGATGAACCTTGAAAACCTTATGCTCAACGAAAGAAGCCAGACACAAAACACCCCATATTATGGAAGTCTATTCATATGAAAGTCCAGAATAGGAAAATCTATAGAGACAGAAAGTAGATTACCGGTTACCTAGGTCTTGGAGGATTAGGAGATTACAGCTAAAAGGTACAGGGTTTCTTTTCGAGGCAATGAAAATGTTCTAGAGTTCACTGTGGTGATGATTGCACATATCTGTGAATATACTAAAAACCATTAGATTGCACACTTCAAATAGGTGAACTGTATGGTATGCAAATTTTATCTAGATAAAGCTGTTTTTCAAGAAAGCTTTAAAAAAGCTAAAACTATAAATAAATAAAAGCATGAGATGGGCTTCTAGCATAGGGCATAAATGTGCCTTTCTTGACGTTTCCAATATGGCTGCTTCCCCCCATTCATCCACTCCTTCACAGACTCATTCTGCGATTAATTTCTATTTTAATTTGATTGATAGTTACTGAGCACTCCTTGGTGAGAAGGGGAGACTGCATAATTGTTCCCAATTCTCGACTCTCTTCTTTTTATAGAATCACACATCTATACCTTTTGCCACAGGACTTTGCACGATCTCCCATGAAAGGAGGCAGAGCAGATATTTCTGCCCCACTATACTGGGTTTGAACACGTTACTGCCTATGGCCGAAAAATTTGAACAGACTATAAATGTGGCTGCTTGCTTTGGCTTGTCCTCTTTGCTCTCATTATCTGTCACAAGAGGAGCATGCCCTCAGTGTCTGCTGCCCCTCACCCTGGGTCCCAGCATGAAGACACATGGAATCCAATCAGAAACTTGGAGTCCAGCCCAGCTGGGAAGTGAGCCCAGCTAAGATGAGACTTTATGATTTTCAGATATTTTGTATATTGTTTTTATTTCTCTCTTAGAGTAATTATTCACAACCAGCTTCATTTTGCCCCCAGGGACACTTGGCAATGTCTGGGGACATTTTGGTTGTCACACCTTGAGGAAGCAGCTCCTGGCATCTAGTGAGGGGAGACCACGGATACTGGATAACACCCTACAGTGCACAGGACAGGCCCCTCACAGAGAGTCCTCCAGTCCCAAATGTCCGTAGCACCGAGGTTGGAAGACGGAGATTTCACATGCAGTAAAATCCGTGTAATTCATGGGAAAACGAGCAGTCTGCGATTTCTTTGTGCTCACTTCTCTTGGCTACATGCTATATTTAAGACCATCTTGTGCAGAGATGAAAAGTTAGTGTAATTTTCTCTATCACTCGCCAGAGAACAAAGACAACATTTGAACCACAAAATGACTTTTGAACAGAGCATACAAAAATGCTTAAGATTCTAATTCTTAAGCAGGTACAATTTAGATGTGTTTTTGCTTGATTTGTTTGAAAAAACTTGTTCCACTCAAATTTCACAAATATATTTTAGAAATGCATATGAGTTTGCAAATATGGTTTTATAATATGGACAAGTGTGTCCACAGTAAATCCTGAGAGCATATTTCTCTATGAAAAAATAAATGATCATATCCCTTAGTAGAATCACAGAATATTTAAGAAAAGATTGAATGAAGCCTGCAGTTCCAGCAATCTCAAGAACATTGAGAGGATGATGACTAAACTCTGCGTTAAAATTACAGTACATTTTATCCCTTCTTCTTAAATCAAGGAAGTAGTATTAATTTTAGCTGTTAAGTCTATACTTATGATACTGCTCACCTGACTTACTCTTGTCCTAATAAAAGTCAACTTAAATGGTGCAGACTTTAATTACACATTGTTTTACAATTTAAAAGTATTCTGTAACAATTATCAACATCATAACCATCATTCATCGCTGAATTTGTAAGCCTTGTTCTTCTTCCTTTTAAACACTATGTTTCAACAAAATATTAAATGGACTTATTATAGGCAGCAATGTTGCTACGTGTGTAGAACTGGGGGATGGCTGTCCAACTTGTTTTAAGGCTGTGTGTTGCAAGGATCTCCAAGTCAATAGAAGAAAGATGAATGACATACATGACCCTGAATTTCCCCATCTGAATCACCCTGAGATAAGCAATAGCATTAGTAATAGTAAACACTGCTGACATAAACCTTCTCAATGCCCAGGAACAGGACAGACTCTCCCAGTGAAGTCTCATACAGACAAGATCAGAACTCCATGGGATGAACGATTTTTTTTCCTCCTCTCACTGAAGTCTTGATTGCTCAATTTAAAAAACACACACACATGAGCAAAAGAAGACTGATGTGTCTATGGACGCAATAGGAGTAATCAGCTCAAAAGATTTTCAGTGTTAACCATAAAATTTCAGCATCATGGTCTCAATATTTTAAAGAGCAATCCTCATCTCACTTCAACCTAATTTTAAGCTGCTCATTTATACGCAGTTATTTCACCACTGAGGCAGATTTATTTGGAGGGAATTGTTACATTGGAAAGAGGACTTTTGAGGTTTTGAAGCTGCAGGAGCACTGCCATGGGCAATGCTTTCTCAAAGACGTGATCTTAGCTTCTGCATTAGTCCAAAGACATTTTAAGGAATTATTAAAACAAGCTTGAGATGGCTTCAGAGGTACAAAGCCTCGTGTTTCTCTAACTTCTCTAAGAAAGCCTTGCAAATGCAAGTAATTCCCATATATATAATGCCGTTATCATGCTACCAAAATAGGTGCAAATAAAAATAGATTTAAAAAAAAAAACGCCTTATGCTTATAAAGCTTTTACAATTTTTTTTAAAAAATGACTTTTTTTCTGACGATGATCTCTCTATTGTATTTCTTGCTCTATTATTTTCTATATAAATATAAGCTCAGCATCCCTGAGTGGAGTTTCTATCATGGGGTAACAAGACAGACTTGAGAATTCACAAAGCATGTGGGTTTGAGATCTCTACTACATGCTTTAATTGTAAATTGCTTCATTGGGTATCATTGTCATAACACCCATAATAATAACCCATAATAATCTGTTCTTGACAGATTCCTGAACACTTGCTAACTTCGTAAGATTATTATTTCTTTTAAGATTAAATGGGGAAAAATCAATATTAGGGGTGTTTTCTTTAAATGGAGACTTCAGCCAAATTCAAAAAGACAAATTTGGGCCTCTCCGTCTATGAATGTATGTCTAATATATGATTTCTTTCTTTCTATGTATCTACATATCCATCTTTCTATGATCTATCTATTATCCATCTATCATCTATCATCTACCACCTATTTATCATCTATTTATCTATCCAAACACATATGTACAGACCCACATCTAAAAATTATGTCTACGATGAGTGTTGAGTATAAATTATATATTGTGCGGGAGACAATGATTCTCAAACAGAGAAAATGCCCACCCTCGGGTGACATTGGACAATGTTGGGAGACTCTTTTGGTTGTCACAACTAGGAGTGGAAGATGCTACTGGCATCTAATAAGTAGAGACCAGGGATGCTGCTCAACAGCCTACAGTACACAGGTCAGCCCCCTATAGGAAAAAATTATCTGGCCCAATATGTCAATCTATCAATAAGATGCATTAAATGCCCACACCACAGAAGGATATCCAGAGGGATGGACAGAACACAAGTGCTGTAGAACGACCTGATGAGTGTCCATCTTACCTGGGGCTGCTGTGGTCAGCTGCCTTCCAGTGCCTTGCAAGAACATCTCTCAAAGGCATTCTTCTCTATCCAGTGAATGCCATATTCATGGAGTTGGACATATTCTACATGAGAAATAGAACAGAAAGTCCCTAAACAATTTTTCATGAATTTCCAATAAAGTATGCGTTTTCTTTTAGAATGTATTTTAAAGCATAAATACAAAAAAACCTCTCCTGAAGCCCTAAAGTCAAGACCTGCATTGTTTATACATCAAGATTTAGTAAAACCTTCAGATGGCATTTGACTGCACTCTGAAGCAGGAAGTGTTAGGGGCTGGGTTGGGTGTTGGTGGCAAAATAGCTTTGAGAAGTCAGAAAAGTGATATTAAGACAAGGGAATCAGATGCAGATTCTTCTTGCTTCACTTGTATGTGACAACTGATCGAATGCATTTCAGAGGAGACTCAGAGTACTTCAAATAAATGATGTCTGGTCTTTCAACTAGCCCTGAGAAACAGGCATCTCAAAGTCAGTGCAGCTGATTCTGTTTTCCAGAGATGACGTCTGTCATACCCCATGTGCTTGTCTTGCCACTCCTCCATTAAGAAGCAGAGTCTAAATACCTCCCCTTTCAATGTGAGATGGACTTATCACATCCCATGTGTCTTAGTTTGCTCAAGGCTGCTAATTACAAATACCATAGACTGGAGGGCTTAGACAACAGACGTTTATTTCTCACAGTCCTGGAGGATGGAAATCCAAGATCAAGGTGTGGGTAGGGTTGGTTTCTCCTGAGGCCTCTGTCCTTGGCGTGTAGATGGCCATCTTCCCCGTGTCCTCACATGGTCGTCCCTCTGTGCGTGTCTGCGTCCTCATCTCCTCTTCTTATAAGGACACCAGTCCTATTGGATCAGGACCCACGGTAGTGACCTCATTTTACCTTCATCACCTCTTTAAAGACCCTGTCTCCAAATACAGTCATATTCTGAGGTCCTGGGGGTCAGGACATCAACATACGAATTTTGAAGGAACACAATTCGGTCCATGACACCACAGAACGTGATGGAAGTGACATTTCCAAGACTGGGTTAGAAAAGACCATGCAACTTCCTCCTGTTTCTCTCAGAATGCTCCCCTATGGAAACCAGCTGCCATACTGGGACGAAGCCCAAGCCACATGGAGGTGGTCCAGTTGACAGTCCCAGCTGAGCCCAGTTGTCAAGTCATCCCATTCCAGCTCTTGATTTGGTGACTTCTGCATTTTCATTCCCAAATAGGACCTGATCCATCTAAACATGAGACCCACCTCATCACAGTTAATGAAAAACATTAAGTAAACCTGAGACTTGGTGAGAAGAGAGAGAGGGCAGAATTTGTACTATTTCATTCCTATTTCTTACGGGGGGAAGGAATCCAGTTTATTTCTGAAATAACTGCATCCACCTCTTTCCTAGATTTGATTTTTTGGCAGACTTTATTTTGATTTTCACCAGCTGGTGTTGCACCTGGAGGTATCCAGCAGTGAAAGGGCAAGAGCGAGCATGCGTTGGGAGGAACTGTTCCTCGTGGCCCCCCAAAGCTATGCCGTGCAGGCTCTGCCCACAACATCCCAGCTTACACCACAGGAACTCAGAAGAAGAAACACCCCACCACGTAACCACAAAATTCTGCAGCCACCTAACAACCTCAACTCAGAAAATAATAACATGCCCCTCTTAATGAAAACATTGGTAACTAGTAGGAGGATGTACCTTGTGCAGCTGTGTGAATGCTACTGTTCCTCATAGACACAATTCTAGAAACAACTTTGAGAGCAAGAAAATTGGTAGCAATCGCTCCAAGGGGAAGTCAGAGTTTTGAAGCCAACATCCTGTGACAAATGCATGGATTTTCTTGAGTGGGCTGGATTCCGGAACATTCCTTCAGCAGCAACCTGGGATGTGACATCTGACATCTTGGCAGGTCCCCAGCCCAACCTCCTCATTTTGCAAAAAAGAAAGCATGCCACTAAGTTGCTAAAGGTACAACCTGTATTTTTAGAGTGTTGACTACGTGCCAAAGATTTATCCCGTGCCCATGGAACGACAAATGGAACTGTCTAGAGAAACAATATCAGGGTCATAATCCTCCAGCAATATCAGGGTTATAATCCTGAAGAATGCATGAGTGTTCAAGCTGGTTGATAGGGTCCTCATAAGAAAAGGCAGCAGAAGCAGAATTTACTAACTCTTGCTGTCCCAATAATGTAATCAACACCCATCTTGCTCTCTAGCTGATGTTATGGAGAGCAATTATATTCACAGTAGTGATGATGGTCTCACCAGATGGGGAATTTTGGTTCCTTCAAGAGGCACTAAAATCTGAAGTTCCCATCATGAGTATGTATATATATATAGATATATATCTATATCAAGACCCTGGAGGCTGTCATGCAAATATTGCCCATCATATGAGTCTCAGAGACAAGGCAGACCTAGAGGGAGAAAACCAACTTGAGCTCAGCAAGGATTTGAGAAAAGACATCTATCTCTGAGCAAGGACTCAGAGTGTTGGGGAAAGGTGGGTTTTCAATTCATCTCCAAAGTTCCACACATATATTGACTTTGTGGAGCAAAGATGGTGGTGGAGATGCCACATTATAGTCTGAGTTTGGCCCCCACAGGTCAAGCGATGCTTAATTTTCCTTACTGAGGGAAAGAGGAAAGGAGATTGGACACAGCAGTCTCAAGCCATGAAAGGATGGAATTCAAATAAGTAAATTTTAGTAGGAGAAATAGAGTGAGCGAGGCAGCAAAGTCAAAATTGTGTTCAAGAGCTGGGGGCTGGAAGGAGACAGCCAGGTTCGACCTGCAAATCCATCCATAATTTTCTAGCTCTGTAACCTTGGGAAACTTACTTGTCTCTGTTAAAAATAAAATACACAATGAGCATAAGGGTAGATGCTATCAACATACCTGTGATGATGGAGGTTGTAGTGGGTTGAATTGTTCCCCCCAAGAAGACATGTCCAAGACTTGATCCCTGGAACCTGGGAACGGGACCTTCTTTGGAAATAGGGTCTTTGCAGATGCGATTAAGTGAAAGATGGAGATGAGGTCATCCCAGATGAAGGTGGCCCTAAATCCAATGGCAGTGTCCTTATAACAAACAGAAGGAGAGAAAAACAGACATAGAGGAGAAGCCACGTGAGGACGGAGGCAGAGATGGGAGAGATGCAGCCACCACCCCAGGGATGCCTGGAGCCCCCGAAGCTGGAAGAGGCAGGAAGGACCCTCTCCTGGAGCCTCCGGAGGGAGGGCGGCCCTGCGACCCTGCATCCCAGACATCTGGTCCCCAGGACTGGAAAAGCACAAATTTCTCTTGTCTTTAGCCACCCATTCTCTAACACTTTGTTATAGCAGCCTTAAGAAACTAATATGCCAGGGAACATGAATTAGCATTTACTGATAGTTGAACAATTTCCTGTGCTTTTATTTATTGAAACTGTATATTTGCCATGGGATTCATTCTTCTTTTCTTTTCTGACCTAGAATATAGCCATGACTGGGGTTATAGCAAAATAATTTTACCCTCAGCTTTCTCCATGTGATTTTTAATGTCCTAATATGTTTTCATTTCTCACTTTTCTTTAAAACGTTAAGGGATAGATATATTTCAAACCATAATAATCACTGATATGAGGCTTATTTTCTTTTAATGTGTTAACTGATTCTTTCTACAGAGTGATTTCATATAATTAAAGTATATACGCAAGTCAAGATGTCTCTTACTTCTTGCTATCTTCACCTCGTCCCAGAAGAGGACACATTACTAAGTTCCAGGTTGCGAGGCTGGTGGGTGGGAATGGTTAAGAGCCTAGATTCACGGACCTCAATCATCACTCGAGAGGCCTTCACACTCCCGAACGTTGCTGACTAATCCGTGTACCTGTGAGTTTGTGTCTGATTTTAACAGGAAGAGTGTCCATATATTTCATCGAATTCTTAAGAGGCATCTAAAGCAAGAAAAGCTGATTTACTGGTTTCCTGGGGCTCCTGTAACAAATATTGCTTAAAACAATAGGAATTTATACTCTCCCAGTTCTGGAGGCCACACGTCTGAGATCAAGGTGTGGGCAGCAGTGGTTCCTTCTTGGAGTCTCTGAGTGAGAATTTGTTCCCAGTTTCTGGTGGTTACCAGCAATTCTGGGCATTCCTGGACTTGTAGATGCCTCACTTCAATCTCTATCTCTTTCTTCACTATGCTCTCTCTTCTGTATGCATTTCCATTTCTGTTTCATATAAAGATACTCATCCCTGGATTTGGGGCCCACTTGGTTAATCCAGGATGCTCTCATTTGGAGATCCTTAATTACATCTGCAAAGACCCTTTCTCCACATAAGGTCCCATTCACAGGTTCCACGTTGGCATATCTTTCTTTTTATGCAGGGATGTCACCATTCAACCCAGTACGTGTTCTATTAAAGATAAGATCAAACCTCATGTCCATCAACTTTGTAGCAACTGGATGGAATCTCAACATTTTGTCTAAGGATTGTTGAATCTCCTACGAGGAATTCACATTTATCCAGACACCTTCAGATTCCTTAGTGATAACTCACTAGGAATTTTAGATCCCTGATAAGCATTGTCAAATCCCACAATTTAGACCCACACTCCCCAGTCAAAATGGCTTCCTGGTCTGCATTAAAATGCCCCTCTTCCCCCAGGGAAGGCTGGGTCGGTTGACAGATCAATCTTCTCCCAAACCCTGCAGGTCATTTGCACAAACGCTCCTTTGTAAATCTTTCGGAAATCTGAAACTTTTCTCCCTTTCTCTAGACAGCCCACAAATACCCCTCACTTTTAATAGTGAAAACTCTTCTATGCAATGTTTAGTAACTTTAATTCTATGTATCTCTGTACAGCAGATAAAATTCATTTCTAAACTTGTTTTTAGTTCTGTACTCCTCAGGGATTTCACACCACAGAACATTCCTATCCCACGAAGGTCTTTTTCTCTGTGTAATGACCCAAGCTTATCTGTAAAACTTGCACCATCTCTCTTCTCGCCTGAGATGACAGCAACTAATTCAGCAAGATCCACAACAAAAGATAAGAGACTCTCATTTCATACAAAGTGTCACTGTTTATTATGTAAACACATCGTTTTGTAGGTGCCAGTGGTGGCCCCAGATGAAACTGATATACACATGACGAATATTTCCTGTTATGTGTGTTATCATGTGACATGTCATGTTTACAAATCTATGAGTTACTGATGGCATTCTGGCTTTTTCCAGAGATGTGAAATTTCTTAGTCCTTTAAAGGTCTTGGATGGAGTGTTTTAGGGTACATTCTGGATCCTTCCAGTGTTGTCTGCCTTTCCTCAGGACCATATCCATATTGTCTAAGACTGTTCTCGATTGCACCTCTCGTGCAACGTGGACAAGTTGCTCACAGACACCGACAGCTGAAATATTGGACGGCTCTATCTTGTGCAACCTTCCCACACAATGAAACAAAACAAAGACTCTGTAGCCTTTCCCACTTTTGCGTCTTTTTCTCAAGGATGTTCTCCACCCTTCTGAGTAGAACAACATTTTAGACACAGGGACATCTTCCAACATGCAATTGGGTCTCAGTACCCCACAGGGTCTTAGTCTGGAGAACTGAAGTAACAAGGACCCCCATGAATGCTTCCCAGGATGTTCAGTTTCCTCATCCAATGGAATCCACGCAGCTGGAAGTCTAACCACGCTGGGAATTTAGTTTTTCATGCTCCTCCGGGTTGTTGGTCTATTGAATCCAGCTCCTTCGTCTTTGATAGCAGAGCTGCTCAAAAGCAGCTGCTGTTTAGAAATATGTTCAAAGTGGTTTCTCACTTGGCCATCTTTGGGGAGCCGCTTCATCCTCTTGCCACGCTGTTGGGACACACTCTCAAAACAAAAGACTTCACTCTTACGTTTTATGCTCTTCTCCCAGACCAGTTCCCTTGGGAACTTCATCATACACCCAATGGAGGGCCCCAGAATTACGTGACTACAGTTCTGAAGAAGCCTCTTATCTGAGAGCTTCCATTGAACCCATGTGGCCCCATTGTAAACCAGCAAAATCCAGTGCCTCCAAACCTCCCAGGTGAGCTTTATCTCCGAGGCCCCAGATCCAAATCTGGGTGAAATTCAGACTTAGATACTTTGTACTCTTTCCCAAGAGCAGGGTTGGGCATTATCTTTAAAACCAGCCAAGCACGTTCCTTAGAAAGACATGAACTGCACAACTGATGTTTCTCTGGGTTGGTGTTTTCCTTCCCTTACATACCTCAAGGCGTCTTTCGATGAGAACTGTTCTTATAAATTCAAAAATAAATAAACAGTAATTAGTGGCATGAGTTATTCATAGCCCATAATTTTGGGTCCCACGCGGGTTGGTCTAATTATACCCAAGAAGCCATAAAAAATTAGACAGGGGAGATCTCTAACTCCATCAAACATGGAATATGTAGTTTTCTATGGTGTCTTCATTTTAAGTTTTTCTTTTTCCCTCCATCAGCTGCATAAATACAGACTGACCTGTAGGAACAACACAAACAAGTCCTAATAGTGTGAGTCTAGATGTATTTTGCACACTGCATTTTTTTACTGGGATGTTCTGTCAGCTCTGTTGGGCACGGATAACACTGATAGGATCTCTACTTGTCCAAAAGATGATTGCCCAGTTGTCAGGAGGAGATACCCTTTGGGTTGTTTTTCCAATGATGGTGGCATTTCTCCTGGTTGGTCACCTCGCTGGCCCTCATTTACGGCCCTCAGCATATCTTGGAGATGACCAAGAATGGGTTGCCTGTGGCCAACACATGACCTTCACTATCCCAGCAGCTGTCACAATTAATTTGTTTCAAAAACTATTGTAAAATAACATCTCTTGGTAGGAAGCTCGATCTGAATAGAAGACAAAGAGATAAAAAGTGAAATTTCCATCTGCCCTGTTAAACCCCCCTACCACCACCCTGAATTGACTTCTCCTCCTCATAGCAAAACCCTGTTTCTCAGGATCCATGAAGGATTTTCTGTGAACATCACATATGAATCACAGAATGATAGATGCTCATACATTACACAAATAGATCCTATAAATTGTTCCTTATCAATACGATTTTAAGATTTTTTTCTACAGATATACATGTAGATAGAAATCATCTGCCTTTCTTTTTCTTTTTCTTTTTTTTTCCTGAGGATGATTGGCCCGGAGCTAACATCTGTTGCCAATCTTCCTCTTTTTTACGTGAGCTGCCACCATAGCATGGCCACTGACAGATGAGTGATGTAGGTCCGTGCCTGGGAACCAAACCCAGGCTGCCAAAGAAGAGCACGCTGAACTTAACCACTAGGCCACTGGGGCTGGCCCTTCATTTATTTTTTAAATGGCTACCTAATAGTCTGTTGTAAAGGCATGCATCGATTTAGTTTTTAAACTAAGTAGACTTCATTTCTTAGAGCAGCTTTATGTTTAAAGGAAAATTAAACAGAAAGTACACATGGTTCCCACATTCCCCTTCTCCTGTCACACCGTGTCCCTGTTACGAACATCTTGCATTGATGTGGTACATCTGTTAAGACTGGTGAACCAGTATCGACACAGCATTTCTCCCAGAGTCCACAGTTTGCATTAGGGCTCCCCTTGGGGTTGGACGTTCTATGGGTTTGCACTGAGGCACCATGTCATATATCTACTATTACAGGATCACACAGAATATTTTCGCCGCCCTGGCATTCACTAATTTATTTTACCACCATTATTTCTCTCCCCATAACTCTAACAGCCTCCCACCGGGGATCTCAACCCTCACAGTGCGTCAGAATCACCTGAGGAAAAGATAAAAATATCTACGCCTGGATTCCCGTCCCCTGAGACTTGGTTCAGCTGGTCTCCAGTGGGGCCCAGGCAAGCACAGGGTTTCTAAAGTTCCAGCTGGTTCTGATGGCTGTTGTAGGTCCTTGAAGCTTATTCTCAATTCAGCTGGCAGGCAAAGAGATCCTTTTAAAACTGAGCAGAGCAGATCACGTTTCAGCTCAGAATCTGACAACAGCTCTGCATCTTGCTGAGTTAGAGTTGCCGAGTGAAATACAGGATGCAAGTTGAATCTGGATTTCAGATAAACGACAAACGATTTTTTTAGTATAATTAGGTCCCAAATACTGCATGGGACATACTTATACTAAAAAAAATTATGCGTGGTTGATCTGAAATTCAAACTCAACTGTGCATTTTGTATAACTATGTCCCAGATTGCATGGGACACTAAAATGGGTTCTAGACCCAATTCCAATATGTGTGTCTGTTGGGGGTGGGGGGTTCCCACATCACCAAGCAATTCTTGGACACCAGCTGGGCGTCCTTCAAGTTGACTCAGTTCTGACAGTATCTACCTGGAGATGGCATCAGATCCCACAGGTGAAGTGCTCAGTTCCACAAGACCATCCCCTACTTCGGACACTCATCGCAAGTCCAGGTTGTCACCTGTGCTTCTGACGGACTGGCTAAGGATCAATTTCCCAGGATTCCTCCTTGGGTTCAATTAATTTGCTAGATTGGCTCACAGAACTCAGAGAAACATCCTACTTACTAGATAAAGGGATCTAACTCAGGAAGAGCCAAATGGAGGAGATGTATAGGGCAAGGCATGGGGAATGGGTGTGGAGCTTCCATGCCCTCTCCGGGTACCACTCACCCGGAATCTCTGAACCCTGCCCTTTCGAGTTTTTATGGAGGCTTCATTACACAGGCATGATTGATCGAACCATTGGCCATGCACGACAGAACTCAATCTCCAGGCCCTCCTTTCTCCCCTCAGGGGAGGGACTGAAAGTTCCAACCCTCTAATCCCAGGGTTGGGACCCCTGGCTACCAGCCCCCATGCTCAGTTCACCTAAAAAAAAAATCATTAACACAACAAAAGACCTGTGTCACTCCCTTCACTTAGGAAATTCCGAGTTTTAGAAGGTCTGTGCTAGAAACAGGGACAAAGATCAAATATATATTTCTTGTTAGAAAGCACAATATCACAGAAATACTTATACTAAAAATAACATTCATAGTTTATCCGAAAATCAAAGTCACCTGGGCATTTGGTGTATGCGTGGACCAAAGATGGCAAAGGCATCCTTAGGAAGTTCAACTGGGTATTCAGTGTGTGTCCCAAAGATTGCGCGGACCATTATTATCGTTACCTGCAGTCAAGTCAGCTCCGACTCCTGGCTACCCTGAATGAGTGATATCCACCATACCCTGTCCTCAACAGCCCTGTCAGCTCCTGTAGACTCACGCCTATGGCACCCTTTATGGAGTCAACCCATCTCATACTTGGTCTTCCTCTTTTCCTGCTGCCGTCTTCTTTTCCCAGCACTATGGTCTTGTCCTACGAATCCTGCTTTCTCATGATGGGCCCAAAGTAGGACAGCCTCAGTGTTGTCATCTTGCTTGCAGTGATAGTTCAGGCTTAATTTGCTCTGGGAACCACTTGTTCATCTTCCTGGCAGTCCAGGGTAAGCCACAGAGCTCTCCTCTGACACCGTATTTCAAATTTTTTTCCCTGTCAGTCTTTTTCACCGTCTAGCTTTCACACTCGTACATAGCAATGGGGAATAGGCGGGTGTGGGTAACCTTGGCCTGTGTCTCTAATGACACCTCCTTACACTTGAGGATCTTTCCTAATTCTTTCATTGCTGCCCTCCCAAGTCTCAGCCTTCTGTTGATTTCTTGGCTGCAGTCTCCATTTAAATTGGTGATTTGCTTATAATAAAAGAATGATTCGTTGTTTACTTGAAATTCAAATTCAACTGGGCATTTAGTGGAAGTATGTCTCAAAGATTGTATGGGGCATATTTATCCTAAAATAATTATTTATTGTTTATCTGAAATTCAAATTCACCCGGGCATTTAGTATAAGCAGGTCCCAAATATTACATGGGGACATACTTTATACTAAAAAATACAGAGGCTGGACTGGTAGCGTAGTGGTTAAGTTTGCCCACTCTGTTTCAGTGGCCCAGGGTTCATCGGTTCAGATCCCAGGCATGGACCTACACACTGCTCATCAAGCAAGCCGTGGTGGCCTCCCACATACAAAATAGAGGAAGATCAGCATAGATGTTAGCTCAGGGCCAATCTTCCTCACTAAAAAAATTTAAAAAAACCAAAAACACATTGTTTATCTGAAATTCAACTATAACTGAGCACCCTGTATTTTCATTTGCTCAATCTGGCCACCCTGGAGTAAAGGGCAAAGTCCACACTCTCCGCCTCACATTCCCAGACTTCTGAAGTTTATTCCTTCCTTCCTTCCTTCAAAAATGGCCCCTCTGTAAGAGTTAATATGCATCACACACACCTACCTCCAGCTATATCTATATCTGTGTAACCCTATACGTATGCACACACAGATATATTATATGAGGTAAAATAATAACGTATCCTTATATACCTATAATTACATAATAGTGAATATAGAAAATTACTACAGTTGACACCCTTTTCCCCACCCTGGCCCTCTCACTTTGTTATTTCTTCCTTTCCCTCCATAGTTCATATGCTCTGACCCACTCTTAGTGCTGACTGTCCATGGCGTACCCCTGGGTCTGAGCCCCTTGCATCAGGGGATCTGGGTCTGCTGACCTCTGCTTTATCCCATGCCCACATTGGGAGTGCCTGGCACATGGTGGGGACTCCACCAGCACCCCTCCCGTGGACAGAGATTGCTGCTGCCAGCCGTGGCTATTTCAAACTCTGCCGCAATGGACAGTCCTCCCTAAACACCTCCACACCCCTGGGTGTGGATCCCAAAGCCAACTTGGAGGGAGCACGTGCATGGGAAGATCCCATAGCCGCTCTCTGATTATCCTCCCTAAAGCCTGCACCCCTTGATACCCAGACTTGCTGGGTGAGGCGGTGCCTGTCTCCCTGAAAGCCAAGCTTCATGGGGTGCCACCCATGGTGCCCATCGTGCAGGGGGCACTAGGCACCCGGCTTTGGGCTAACCTGCGCTCCTCAGCTGTGAGAGGCTGAGCATCTTTCTCAAGTGCGTTGGCGCAGGCTCTGGAGACCCCGAGGAGCTGCTGGGGAAAGCAATTCAAGCCCCTGATGTCTCCCCCTCTGACCAGCAATAATAATAGTGTCAGCTCCTAGACGCTGTCAGGATTGAAGTGACTAAAAGGAAGGAAAGAACCTCGGGCCGGGAGGGAAACAGCTGGAGGCCAAGGTGTAGGGTGTTGATGAGTCTGAGGGTGGCAAAGACATTTTCACTGTAACATTTGTCTCTTAAATGAGCTTAGAGACTTTCAAATTATGCATATTTCAAAGGATGATGCAGACACGTACATATATATACACATGCACAACATAAATAAACTGTATACATGTGGGTTTATACGAATTTAGGTTTGTATATATGTTTATATATACTTACATATGTCTGAATATATATTTATATGTATTTATATGTATTTGTCTACCATATATGTATATATGTCTATACTGTATTATATTGTCATATTGCATTATATTGTTATATTGTAATACCACATATTACATAAATAATTATGTGTATATACATATATATATATATATATAAAAATGTGTATATTTTTCTTAGACAATATAAACGCAAATATGCCTTTACTTTATGGTTTCTTAGGAAAACCTCCCCAAATTATACATATTTTATATACATTTTATATAAATATAGTTATTACTATTACATTTTAAAAGTCTGTATTTTCATCTCAGACTCCGCGGTTCTGTTTTTACAGGTTCATTGACATATGAAGAATTTACTTTGGCATAAACAAAGAAGGAATCCTGCTTTTTGAAATTTAAATCACCATGCAGTTGTTGAATAGCACTTTTTGGGTGTGCTGCGTCCTCTGCCCCACGTTCACATGGCCTGTGCATTCTGGACTCTAGGGCAATGCATGTCTCAATCTCTTTCCTCTCCAGGACCAAATTATTTTTCAAATTCCAGCTTTATCACGAGGAAAGCTAGCTCCCACATTATCAGTCTTCTTTTTCAGCATTTTAGAACCCTGCCTCTCACAGTTTTTCTTCCAGATAAGCTCTGACTTCACATTGTCATAGTCCCGACACAGGTTTGCTGGGCCTGGTGCTGAGTTAATCATCCATGGAGGAAGAATGACAGTAGCAGATGTTTTCCTCCAAGGTCAGGGCACATATTTCTAGTTTGTCACGTCTTCCCATGTCCTTCAGTAGTTTTCAAGTTTTCCCCTTATTAGTCTTATACCGATAAGTATTGATGACTAACCAAAACAATCGGGTTCGAGGATAAGACTCGATAAATGTTTTCTTACCTCTCGCCCAGACATTAAGATAAACTACAGAACCACAGCTCCTGAGCAAGGACTAAGATAATTCTACCTCAATTCATCACTTCACAGAAACCAGTTTCCAAATCTGCCCATTTGTATCTCCTATGAGATCATCCATTGTGTGTTCTGAAGTCTATTTTCTCATTCCAAGAACATTTGTAGAAACTTAAAAAAAAATTACAAGGAGTCTCACAATCCAGACACAAGCATTTTGACACTGTCTTACTCATTTTTTTATATAATGAAAATCAGAGTGTGTTACAAAATTTGGATTACTGCCTAGATTATTTAAAATTTAATCACAATGTTCCCATTGGGTTTACTATTTATAAAGAATTTGAAGATTTTCTCCCATGAACAAACCAGCATAAAAGCATACATTCTCTTATTTTTGGATGTTGAAGGTATCTCTGTGCTCTTTCTCTATAACAAAAATTTCCTTGAATGATGGGTGTGTTAGTCTGCTAGGGCCACCACAACAGAATTCCCAGATGAGGCAGCTTAAACAACAGACATTTACGGTCACAGACTTCTGGAGGCTGGAGTCTGAGACCCAGGTGTGGGCAGGGCTGGCTCCTCCTGAGGCCTCTCTCCCTGGTGTGTGGATGCGTCTTCTCCCCGTGTCCTCATGTGGTCGTCCCTCTGCGCATGTCTGTGTCCTCATCTCCTCTTCTCATAAGGACCCCAGTCTTCTTGGATCAGGACCCACCCTCATCTCATTTTACTTTCATCACCTCCTTAAAGACCCATCTCCAAATACAGTCCCATCCTGAGCTCCAGGGTGTTAAGGCTTCAATACATGAATTCTGGGGGACACAATTCAGCCCCTAACCATGCATAAGAACTCTGATCATGAAGCTTTTGATGGAGCCCAAAATTTACTTTTGAAAAATAAATTCCTACATATAGAATTAATAGACCAAAACGTACGATCACTTCTGACACCATAAGCCCTTCTACCAACGGACATTACAACCAGAAGTGTGTGCGGATTCTCTCATCAGCAGGGAACGGCTCATCTTTGTCCTGTTACGTAGATTTAAAAACACAGCGGCCACATTTATTCTTAGTCGCATTTCTTTGATTATTAGTTATTATAAACATTTTTTTTCTCCCTAGGTGAATGACCTATGTCTATTCCCTTCTTTTGGGTTCATTGTCCATTAATGCCCTTTGACTATATACCAGTCTGGCTTATGTCCTTTTCTTACGCACTACGCACGCTTGTTGTCAATATGTTTTCATTTCCTTTGTATTTCCATAACTCTCTTACATTTTCAGGTAGTCAGCTCTATTCATCTATTGACCCCTGTGGTTCTATCTCTATCAAGTCTAGAACGTCCTTCCATGGCCATCCGGGGATTTGAATTGGCCGCGCTCTCTTCTTCCTGTCTTACTGTTTTAAGACTGACCCTCCCCTCCCCCAAGCCCTCAACTCTCATACTCCTGGAATTGATTCTAGTTTCCTTATCTTGGGATGCGTAATTTTTTAATACAGTACATGGTGAGAACCTAAATTAGCTTTTAATCCAAAACAGATAGCCGTTGATACTGGTATACTATTTATGACATCTGGGGACATAGACAACTTGACTTGACATAATTTTTCTCCTGTTACTATGCTGTACTTTGAGTTCCTTAAAAGCTTCAGAGACTAGCACATGGGCAAAAGTGAGAGTAGAAACTATGTGACTCAGGTAACAAAGTCACTTTTGTAGATACTAGAATGCGGGTCATTTGGCTCATGGTTTCCACCCACTTATTTGCTTTTGCACATTGAAACTGTAGGAACCTAAAGGAAATTGCCATATTACAGAATAGATTGACGGATGCCCTTGGTGGACTTCCTCTTAAGTCATCTTCCTTACTAACCATCACCATTATCCTTTGGGTCAAATAGGACATTTTAAATTTCAAGTTCAGAAATCCAATTAAACAGGAACCACATGGGCGTGTGACATTAACTTCCCTTTTGGATGAAGGATGGCTCTTTCCAACACACATGTTTACATTTCGGGAAGCATTATTCACTTTCATGCCTTCAGTACCACAGCGTGGATTTTCCATAAATCCCTCCAGCATTTGAGAAGTAACAACTCTCACGCACAGCTTGGGTGAGGAGTCAACTCAGCCTATTGTAATCACAGGCTGGTCTAGCAGACAACGTTACCTTGTTCGATGCTCTCCTGTAGGGTTTTCTTTGAAATCCCTCAAGAAAAGCCTCAGCATAAATAGATATGTTTAGCGGCATTATTTTTAGAAGTCAGTGCTCCATACGCCAAGAAGAGCATCTGGAGGGTGGCGTTTTCAGATTTTTAAACTTCAATTTGTAGAGACAGCGGCTTAGGTTGTGTTTCATTGAATGACTGACGATGGGTGGGTTTTACCTTAATCTAAATCCAGGGGTCGACCTTGGATGAACTCATCACTCTAAACCCATTTGAGGACCTCTCTAGCCAGGGAACCGTGTGTGATATCTCCACAGCGAAAACTTGATTTTCATCATCAGAGAGGGCATTTCCACGCTGGCTTCACCTGGCTCGAAAACGTATGTGGGGTCAGGACACTGCTTCAGCAAGCGAAGTTGGAGCTGTTTGAAAAGGGGGGCCCACGGGCGAGAAATATCTCTGGAGGGCCAGGGGCCGAAATATGGAACTGGGAGACCCTGCACAGACTGTTCCTGAGAGGTGATCATGCAGCCGGGCTCAGACTGGAACAGGCATCTGATTACTGCGGTCATCCTTATCCTAACTACAAAATGAGTTGTATCATCCTTGATTAGTTGCGACGGGCCTGGCTCTGGCTCCACCTGCAGAGGCAGAAGTGCTAAGGATCGAGATACAACACAGCCAAACAACTAGGTTATCACGAATTCTTAACACAGGAAACCAACACAAACCCACCACGGGGTTGTCAAGTGATGAAGGAGAGACAAGAAGCAGAGGATTTCAAAGCTACCCACACCGAGTGCTTACAAACACTTGAATCACTCTTTGCCAGGAAAATGTTCATGAGCAAAAACACCCAAGCGCCGACGAATGGCTTTGCAACAGCTCCTCTGAGAAAACGAGAACAAACACACTGAGCACAAGAAATGACCTATCATATTCCTGCGACCCAGTGGACACTCAGTAAAAGGCACTGTCTGACTCAGGGTAAGATCTAACTACTGAAATCTGAAACCATCCTCCTGGAACTAAGCGCGTATCTGAATTTTCTGCCTGCCTTCTAAGATGAAAACCTAAAGGGTGTGTCTTCAGGCAATGAATGATACAAAATTTCCATCGCTGGCGGTGTCCAGATTCAAACTGATTCCTATGCTGTCTGGAGGACTTCTTTCCAGAAGCCTTGGGAAGACCTCTTCCAGGTTTGGTCAATTAACAAAGTATCAAGGCATGCCTTGCATATTTCCAAAGTATCTGTTTTGGTGAGTGAGGGCCAATATACATAGGCATGTTCAACTCAGAATACACATAAATACATAAATATTATGTGTTCATATACATAAATTGTAAAGTCTGTGAAGGCAGCTGAACATTTATTTTAGACTATATAGTAGAATAAATAAAATAAATAAAATAGTTTAGACTATATAGTATAAAATATACCAGAACATATACATTATAGAACATATTAGAATACAATATATAATATATATAAATTGCAAAGTCTGCGAAGGCAGTTGAACACTTCTTTTAGAATGTATATGAGAATATATATTATAAAATATATTAGAATATATGTTATAAAATAATCAGAATATATACATTATAGAATATACTAGAATATAACATATAATATATGTAATACATATCTATGTATAAATTGTAAAGTTTGTGAAGGGAGATGAACACTTTTTTATTTTAACTCAGTATATACATACACACATGTATACATTCACATGTATACATACATATAGAAAAACATACACATATATTCTAAAAGAAGTATCCAGCTGCCTTCACAAACCACCATTTTTCTTTCTTTCGCCTTCAACAACACCTCCACCGGCTACTGTGTTGCATTTCTAGTTCATTCTGGGTGGAAGTGGGAACTCACACCTTCTGGATTAGAGTTCCCAGCCTCCTCACTGCCACAACACGAGGCCACATCATAAAGGTGGTAATGAGCCTATAATGCCTAGCTCACAGGGATTTTTCTTTTTTTGTCTTTCAAGTAACATGCTGTGGTTTCTGAAGAATTTTTACGATCCTCCCAGATGAAAGCTGCTTTGTAATGGCAAGGTGTTGCGAAACCTGCCCAGGATATTTATTCCAAGAGGTAGGTATGTGGCCAAGCTCAGGGCGAGATAGGAATGGCCAGATCAACTCTGCAAAACCAGACTTTAATTCTGAAGGTTTCTCTGTTACTTTTCTCTGCCTGGGTGCAATTGGAAGGGAAAGGCCTGTCCTTAATCGGGTGTGAAACCCCAAGCTTGACCACCGACCTTAATTAGCCGGCCTCATCGCAGTGGCAACGTCGAATCCAGGTGGAGAGGGCGCGCGCTAGGCGGGGAGGCGCGCATTTGCCTCGCAGGGACGGTTCCGGGTCGCCTGGAGCCCCTGGGCCCTGCAGGGCGGGGCAGGGCCTGATGGCCAGAGCGCGGGAACCGGTGCTTGTTCTAAGCAGGCGCACAGGCGCCCGCAGCCCGCTCCTGGCGCGCGTTGCTCGCATTCCAGCTCAAGATTTGGCAACAAGCAGGCTTCAGGCCCGGGGAAACTGCAACCCACAACGTGCAGATGAGGGCTGGGGCCAGAAAAGCATACCCAGGGCCGAGTTTTGGTTTCTTGTCGCCCCCTCCCAGTTGGCCAAGTCAGGCAGGCATGGCCTGGGCCCTGTAAAACATGTCAGTTCTGAAGTTCTGACTTAGACGCGGGCTGGCCTCTCCCGAGAGACCCCTCCCACTCCGATCCTAGGACCGAGGGTCAAGACGCTCCCTCCAAGGGCCCAATGGCTGAGATTCCTGCAGACGAGGAGGTAGGCAGAGTCCCTTTCTCCTACTCAAAGCGTGGTCTGCGGGGGCTGGCCCCGTGGCCGAGTGGTTAAGTTCGCGCGCTCCGCTGCAGGTGGCCCAGTGCTTCGTTAGTTCGAATCCTGGGCGCGGACATGGCACTGCTCATCAGACCACGCTGAGGCAGCGTCCCACATGCCACAACTAGAAGAACCCACAACGAAGAATACACAACTATGTACCGGGGGGCTTTGGGGAGAAAAAGGAAAAAATAAAATCTTTAAAAAAAAAAAAAAAAGACAAAGCGTGGTCTGCGAACCCGCAGCCGGGTCAGTCCTGGGCCCTGTTAAGTCCAATGTGCATTCTAGGCAGATGCCCCGGGGGAGAGTGGCCAGTGAAAATACAAGACGCCTAGTTAGAGCAGAATTTCAGAAATACATAAGTCACTTTTTCGTATAACTTTATCTAAACATGGCCTGGGACCTACACCAGGGGGGAAAAAACCTATCATCGTGTATCTGAAATGCAAACGTATCTGGGCATCCTGCATTTCTTTTTTCCAGTAGTCCCTGGTGTGTTTAAAACAGTAATGCATCAAGTTGCACGCGCTGCATTTGATTGCTCTCTCTCACAAATCTGCCTCTCCTTATCCTTTTGTAAATGGTTCTTTTGCAATAATTATAGATTCATAGAAAGCTGCAAAGAAACACCCAGGGAGGTCCCGCGCGCCTCGCCGCGCCTCGCCCCCAGCCAGCATCTTGCATCACCATAGTCCAACAAGCGAGACCAGGAAGTGGACGCGGGCCGGGCGTTCCCTTGCCAGCCCCGGCACCCGCCCGCGGGGGACTCGTGGGCACCGCGCCGTCTACAAAGCGTCCTGGGTTCAGTTGTATTTTTTAACTTAACTTTTGTTCGAACCACGCCCTCCCGGTCCCCAGCCGGTCCCGCCTCCCAACCTTCCGGCCCGGGCGCAGCCAGCTCGGCTGGCGGCCCGCGCAGCCCCCGCGCCAGCTAGGCTGGGCCCCCACCCTCCCCAAAGACCCCCGCCCCCTCTGCGGTCGGCGCAGCCCCCACATACCGGCCTCGCGGTTGCAGGGTGGGTACTCGGCGGGGGCGGGGCGCGGCGGGGACGGCGACACCCCCAGCCCGCCGGGCCGCGTCCGGGCCGGCGCCGGGGGTGGGTGGGAGGGGCGGGGAGCGCGCGCGGCCCCGCCCAGGCCGCTTCCGCCCGGCCCCCCATTAGCGCGCGCGCAGCGCCGGCGGCGACGGCGACGGCGGACCCGGGGCACGAGGAATGAACAGGGAGACGGGAGCCCGCGGCCCCGACCCCGCCTCGCCGCCGCCGCCCGCCCGGGCCGCGCCCCCAGCCCAGGCCGCGCCACCGCCCACGCCGCCGCCCGGCCCGCCGGGCCCGCCCCCCGAGGCCGCCGGCTACTCCCACCAGCTGCTGCTGCTGCTGCTGCTGCTGCTGCTGCAGTGAGCGCCGTCGCGCGCCCCGCCATTGTCCCCGCCGCTCCGCCAGCTGCGCCGGGCCGCGCACCGGGAGGCGGGGGGCGCGCATGGGTGTGCGGCGCTGATGCCGCCGCCGCCGCGCCGCCCTCCGAGGCTGCGTCCCGGGAAGCCCGGTCCCCCGCGCCCCCCGGCCCGGCCCGGAGTCCCGGACTTGAGTGCGCCCCCATGGAGGCGCCCGGGCTGGCTAAGGCGGCCGCGGCGGACCCCAGCCCCCGAGAGAGCCCAGGGGAGACCCCCGACGGGGCGAAGTTACCCAGCCCCGGGGCACCCTCTCCGGAGCCTCCCGCTTACCGCCTGCAGGACTTCGACACGCTGGCCACCGTGGGTGAGTGCGAAGTGCGGGGCCTCGGTCGCACGGGCGTTCGGCGCCGCCCGGGACGCTGGCGTCAGACAAAGGGCTCTGGTGCCGTCGCCTGGCCGCCCCCCAGGGAGCGCCCTGCCCGGCGCCGCCTGCTCGGGGTCCTCGCGCGGGGCTGCCCCTGCGCCCTCGGCTCCCCCAGGCGCCCCGAAAGCTGGAGGGCATCCCCCCGACCCCCGGGAGCCTCCCCACCTGCCGGCGCCCTGTCTTGAGCCTCCAAAAGCTCCTCATTTAGACCTCTACCCTCAAAACCACTCCGGTGACTGGGCCCCCGCGACGTCACAAAACTTCCTGGGGGTCACATCACTTTGGGGACCTTGGAGGGTGCTCCCAGGCAGGGACCTCCAGGGACGGAGGCGGCGGCCCTGGCACCTGCAGACCGCTCCTTGGCCGGCCTTCCTCTCTGCCCCAGCAGCAGGATGCTCCCTCGTGGACTTCGGAACTAACTGGGGGCTGGGGGGGACAGGTGTCCCGTGGCGCTGTCGGGGCGGGGGGCGGCGGCTGGACATGGATTGCACCTTTCTTGCCACCGCACATGATTTTTCATCTTGTTCCTCCCAAACTTAGCATTCTTTTATCATTTCCTTTGTCCTCTCTCGTTGAATTTAACTACAGCTGGGCAGCTGGAAATAGGGGTTTCCAGTTCTTTGGGCGCCTGGATCCCGAAACGCGCTGGTTGGTGGGGCCACCCTGAGTGGATTTAACTATCCCAATCCCACGTTGGCTCTGGATTCAGGCTGTGGGGACAAGCCAGCCTGTGGCTTCCAAGCGACTCCTGGTTGCTAAGGGGGTTGTGCCTACCTGTTGCTTGTCGGGAAGACAAACGGGGAGGCAGGGATATTCAGGTACTTTCTTGGGTCCCTCCCCGCCCCGCTTTTGGAAAGGAGGAAGCTGGGCAGGGGAAGCTGGAAGCAGTGGGCTCAAGCTTATGGCTTAGGGCTTAGTAAGACCAGCAGGCACAACCAGAGTGGCGTTGAGACCGCCAACGGAGAGGGGACTTTTCTCTCTTCCATTGGTGGCCTCCTTGTTCTTGTGTAGATGGCTGTGAGGAAGGGGTCACCGGGAAACCTGATTTGGGAAAGAGGGTGTGGGATGCACCCTCCTTTCTCCTGCTTCTCTCCCTCTCAACCCTGTCCTCCAACTCCTCCTCCTTCTTTCTCTGTCTCTCTCTTTACATCTCTCTTTCTCTCCCTCTCTGTCTCCTTCTATCCCCTTCTGGGAAGCTCTGCTGGGCTGATGTAAAAACTGGCAGTGTTTTTTGCAGGGCGGCAGGCAGGGTGGGACAGAAACCCAGACCAGGGCAGTTACAGGTGGAAACGCAGTTGAACAATGGAAAGTTGGTGGAGCTCCCGGCGTCCTTTGGCACACAGCACCAGCAATTGTATTTCTTTTGGGCACGTGCAGGAGTCCATTGTGAAAGATTCCCTGGGCGGTCGGAGGCCAGGGCAGTGAGGTGTGGGCAGGCGGGTGGGCTGCAGACCTGACGTGTTCTGGTGTCGGCAGTCACATGGGGGCCCTGTGGGTGCTGCCAAGCAGGGCGTAGGGTGCCCAGTGAGTTATCTCATCCTTAAAAATAGAATGTCACGGCCTCTGGGGCCCTCTGTCACCGTCTCTGGGGACCAAGAGGGCTGGGCGGGGCAGGGTGGGGAAGTGAGCTCTTTTTCTTGAGTTGTCTTTGCCTCTCTTAATGAAGGGGATGCTTGTTCTTCAAGGATCACTTCCTGTGGGCTCCAAGGGTGTGAAGGGAGAGCCTGGTTACCTATGTTCAGAATGTTGGGCTAGCAGAGGGCAGGGACCCAGACGTGTGTGACAGACCCAGGTGTGTGTGTGTGTGTTTGTGTGTTTCTTCTAAGCTTTCTTGACATTTTCTGCCTTCTTTTACTTAAATCACTTTGTTTAATAGTACATAAACATTGATCTGAGCATGATTAACCTAGGAGACTAAGCTTTTAAAAATCCCAAGCTTTGCATGCAGAGCCATCACGGTCATGTCTCTGAGCCACAGTCTCCAGCAACCTTAGGTCATTTCCTAAGGCGTAGTGAGGGCTAGGTGAGCTCTCTCCCTGAAGTTAGAACCCAGTCGGGGCGGGCCTGAATTCTCTTCTTCCTGAACTTCCAAGTCAGGAAAAGACTTTCCCTATTAATGGCTCTTTGCCCCTATTCCTTACTCTCCCACACCCCAAACAGGCATGGACAGGGGTTCTGAATTGTCTGAGGGCTTCTGTAAGCACGTTTGCAGCTGAGCAATGCTATTCTCCAGACGGAAAACCAGACCCACAGGCAAACAAACTAGAAGCAAAAAAAAAAACCCCAAACCTCTCTTTTAACCTTTGTTTACTTATCACAGTCTCTGCCCTTGCAGACATTCTAGAATGAGTCAGGATGAAGAGATGCTGCTGGAGTCCTCGCTGAAGGATGAGTTAAGTCTCTGCCCCATGCAGATGTGCATTTATTTTCATTTGGTCTGACCTCCCCTCGTGTGAGGGAGTTATTCTTTTGCTCACCATCGCACTCTTGTGTTTGTCCTCCCTCCCTCCCTCTTACCTATGAGCTGGGCACCGGCGAGGCGCCCGTGGGGCAGAATTGCTGACTCACGATCGCTAAAACATGGTTGTGTTGACATTGACAATTCAGCACAGGTAGAACATAGCAGGAGAACATGGGTGCTTCTGTGTAATTTAGCAAACCCCTCAGTAGCCATGGAGACGATGGGACTGTCCCGAGAAAGGCCAGGAGCCCAAGACACAGCTAGAAATAGATGCCATGTTCACGGGGCAGCCACACACCCTGGTGATAAAATAAGAAGGAAACTCAGGGATCATTTGGTCTCAGATGCCCTTATGCTGTGCTTCTGGGTAAAACTAGCCATGGGAGTTTGTGAGAGTTCTAGGTTGACAAGTTCTCCACAAATTCAAATAGTTTGGAAGAAAGCTCAGCTTGCGTTGGTGAAAGATCCGTTGATGGCATTTTTTCTTTTAGCGTACGGAAGAGGCCTTGGGGTATGTCTGGGCTAAGCTGTGATTTCACAGATTGAGAAACTCAGGCTCAGAGTGGCCACGCTGCTCATTAGAGAGGATGTGGTTTGCGACACCACTCTACGTTGCTGGGCCATATAAACAAGCTTGATTTCTTCGTGTGAGCACCAACAATGGTGCCATTAAAAACAAATATATATGTATAAAAGGGACTCACAAGGGACCCCCAAACTCCCCTAGAGTCCTGGGCACTCTTCACAGAGCTTCCTCCTCTGGTGACATCTTCTGTGGCTGTGTCACAATATCAAAACCAGGACATCGGCGTGCGTACAGTCCTGCTAAGAGACTGTGGACCCTGTTCCGTGCTCCTCAATTTTCAAAGGCACTCCTTTGCATTTGTGAACCTGGGTGCCTGTATGCTTCTATGCCGTTTTGTCTCCTGCGTCCATTTGGGCAGCCGACACAGACAACTTACTCATGTTTGATGCTTTTTATTTTTTAACTATCACACATCACGGGATGTGAATGTTATGTTTTCTCAACATCTAGGAGACCTTCCTTAATGAATAATTGATTATAGACGGTTCTCTCTAAAGCACTTAGTCATTTTCCTCCACACCGAGAGGATTTTCTCCTGTGACCTTGCTTCTCCTTTAGTGGCCTTAATTTCACTCCGTCTGACCTGGGCTGTCATTTGCTCCTGCACCATCACACCAGCACACCTCCAGGAGGAGTGGAATGTGAACCAGGGAGGTTTTACTGTGCATGTAAATGAATCGTCGTGTGGGCAGTGTTGACATAAGCTGTGGGAAGGGAGTGTTGCCTAATGCTTAACGATACACAGAAAGTTGTGTGCACCCTTCCTCTTCGTCATCTTACATGGGCGTGTTAGAGTAAGTTGGCGAATGCCCGTGAATGACAGTTTTCAATTTAGGAACGTCACAGGAACTTGAAGAATGGGATAAAATTTTAGAAAAGAACATTTCCAGGTATAGAAGTGTTGCAGGTCGCTCCTCTTGATTTTTAAAAATTGAGGTGAATTCACATAATATAAAAGGAACCATTTTAGAGTGAACCGTCCAGTGGCATTGCGTACATTCACAACGTTGTGCAGCCATCATCTCCGTCTAGTTCCAGGACATTCTCATCGGCCCTAAAGGAGACCCTGTCCCGGTGAAGCCGTCAATCCCATACCCCTCCTCCCCCAGCCCCTGGCAACCACCACTCTGCCGCCTGTCTCCATGCATTTGCCCGTTCTGTGTTCCTCTTCATTTGACAGACTGTTCTTTCTCACTTTCCATCTTCAAGGGGATGAGAGGCCAGTGGGAAGAGATCGTGAAGAGATCCAGAGCCAATAATTCCCTGCTCAAGAATAGAGGAGAGAAATCGGCCTGTGGGCAGAAAACTTGGGATGGGAGAGACCAGAGGAGGACAAATCAGGAGTAGAAACATGCAGAGAGAGGGAGCGAGACAGTGATGAGCAAACAGGTCACAGATACATGCACACAGAACTTGCTGTCCTGGGGTGAATGGTGCCCCCCAAAATTCATGTCCTCTCAGAACCTCAGAATGGGACCTTATTTGGAAGCAGCGTCTTTACATTTGTGACTAAGTGAAGGATCTCCAGATGAGATCGCTCTGGAGGTGGGTGGCCCTAAATCCAGGGACAGTGTCCTCATCAGAGACAGAAGAGGAGACACAGACACACAGGAGCAGCCACGTGAGGACGGAAGCAGAGACGGGAGGGAGGCAGCCACCAGCCCAGGGACACCTGGAGCCCCAGACGCCGAAAGAGGCAGGAGGGACCCTCCCCTGGAGCCTCCGGAGGGGACACAGCCCCGCAACACCTTCATCTCAGACTCCTGGTCTCCAGGATGGGGGGAGGATGAATGTCAGTTCTTTTAAGCCTCCACATTGTGGGAACCCCAGGAAACTAATCCTCTGCCAAAGAGGATTGCAGAGCTGTCTTAGGTCTATGAATAGGTTTCCCCAAGTCCATGGAGGGGGACAACCTCCGGTTACAAGTTGGACAATATTTTCCAGGGGCGACCACATCCTAGATAGCATGTGGAAAATGCAAGAGAGCCACATGTTCATTTCAGAGGATGACACATCGGTAACTTACTGCTTGAGGAAGGTCATCCCCAGAGCTGGACGGGGCAGAGCCAAGAACTTGTTCCTTCTCCTGCCTCCACTCCTGCTCCCTTCACCCTCCATCCTCCCTCCCGAGAGCAGAGGGGTGAGACCTATCCACAGTGTCCATCTCATCTTGTCACTCCCCCTTGTAGATCCAGGGCTAGGGCTGGCTTCCCAAATGGCTGGGCCAAGGGGCGCCATCTTGAATCAGTCCTGACGTTGGTATCTTCGTCTCCTTGGGCTGCCACCACAAAATACCGTAAACCCAGTGGCTTATAGGCAGTATAGATTTATTTTTCCCAGTCCTGCAGGCTAGAAGTCTGAGACCAAGGTGACAGTGTGGTCACATTCTGCTGAGAGCCCTCTACTGGGTTGCACATGGCTGTCTTCTCTGTGTCCGCACCTGGCGGAGGGCAGAGAGGGGACGCAGGCTCTCATGACTCTTATAAGGACACTAATCCTGTCATGGGGACTCCACCCTCTTGAGTCATCTCATCCTAATTACCTCCTCAGACCATCCCATTGTGTGTTATGGCTTCAACATATGGACTTCTGGGGGACACACATTCAGTCCATAATGTTCGGTTAGCTCCTCCTCACCTGTTGCCATGCCTGCCTCCTCCTGAACTCCTGCCTTTGGGCTGAAGGTGGCTGCCTCAGTGGCAGGGTCACCTTGTCACATCCTGGAATCTCTAGCAGACGACACCTCTGTGTTTGGGGACAGCCTTCCCTGGCCCGACTTGGGTCACCCATGCGGGTGGTGTCATGAAAACCCGTGATGGCATTCTCAGACCTGTTTCTGGGACTGGTCCCTCCGCAGCTGGGGACCACCAGGGAGGCCACCTTTGCGACCAGAAGAAAAGGGCAGAGGCACTACATTACACAGACAAAAGCATCAGCTCCACCTGCCCCTCCCCGGGCTCGAGTGCAGGGTCTAACCAGTGTTCTTTCTGGGAGACACATGTTCAGAATTCTCTGGAGACCGCTTGCCATCTTTTGGGAGCCTCAACCGGGGCTTTCTCTGTGTTCTCCCAAGCTTTTTTCGAACAACCACAATGTGTCACCACATTCACCGCCATTTGAAATTTTTTTCTCTTTTCTTTGGAGCTCATCCTATGCTGTTTCTTGCTGGGAAGAAGAGAAGAGTACTGGCTAATAAAGGTCAACTTTTCTGAGCTCGTCAACAGTGTGCTGGGCAGAGTACAGTCATGTTGGTTGATTTCACAAGGATCCCCGTGATGGGGCTGGCCGGTGCCTCGGGGGCTCCTCTTCTCTGCACCGCATGTCAGCTGTAGATGGCGTTGGAGTTGCCACCTCCCTTCTGTCATCCATCCCCTCCCAGCGTGCATGTCTTGCTTCCCTTGGAATGAGAGGCATCCTACTGGAGGCAAAAACCATCTCTGGGGCTGTTTGCTAGCTGGGTTTCTTTGGGCAGGTGGCATCCTTTCTCTCAAACCCACTTTCCCATCAAGAGAACGTGGCTTATGATGACCTCGCAGAGCTTCTGCGGGCAGAGGAGCTAATGAATGTATCACGGTGCTTGGCATGGCGTGAAGGGCAGCCGCCCGTGGCACCGTCATCCATTCATGTATTCGCCCATGCATAGAGTGGACAGGAACTTCCCGGATTGCACTGAAAGTCTTCCATCTTAGGAAATTCTTGGCTCCTGGGCTTCCCAGGGTGGTGGGTCTGCCTGCTCACACCAGATCGTTGAGCATCCCGTAAGTGCCAGCCTGTGTTCTGGATGTGGGAGGAACCCCACAGACAGGGGGCCCTGCTGCTTGGAGTTTATGTTCCAGTGCGAGAGGCAGACAGAGTGGACTGAGAGTTACATCCATTTGGTGGGTTGTTAGAAGGCCCCCAGAACTCCGGGGGAGAGCAGCAGAGTGGGTCACCAGGGTTGAGGTGACAGCATGTTGTGGAGAGGTGGGAGCCTGGTAACATGTGAAATAGGAGGTGGGGCTCTGCCTTTCCCACATCCTACCATCTCCCTCATCTTCATCACGATCACCATCATCAACATTACATCTGACACCCATGAAACTTTTCTTTTCGAAATTCATATAACAAAGTTATTTTCAGGTGAACAGTTCATTAGCAAATCCGCAGTGTTGTGCAACCCTCCCTTCTATCTACTTCCAAAGCATTCATTCCCGTCACCTGAAGAGGACAATGTGTGCCTGTTAAGCCGTCAGTCCCCTTGGTTCTCCCTCAGCCCCTGGACTGCTAATCCCATTCCTGTGTCTGTGGATTTGCTTACTGTGGACACTTCATATAAATGGGATCATACAACATGTGGACTTTTGTGTCTGGTTCTCTCACCGAGCATCATGTTTTCAAGGTCCCTCTACGTGTAGCGTGTGTCAGTGCTTCACTCCTTTTCATGGCTGAGTAATATTCCATTGTATGGATGGATGGCATTCTGTTTATCCTGTTGTATTAGTTTGCTTGGAGAAATAAAGTACTACAGACTGGGTGATTTAAACAACAGACATTTATTTCTTACAGTGCTGGAGGCTGGAAGACCAAGCTGAAGGTGTGGGCAGGGCTGCTTTCTCCTGAGGTCTCTTCCTTGACTTGTACACCACCATCTGCTCCCTGTGTCCTCACGTGGTCGTCCCTCTGTGCATGTCTGTGTCCTCATCTCTTATAAGGACCCCAGTTCTCTTAGATCAGGACCCACCCTAATGACCTTATTTTCCCTTCATCACCTCCTTAAAGACCCATCTCCAAATACAGTCACATTCCGAGGTTGTGGGGATTGGGACTTCAACATGAAGATTTTTTGAGGGGAGGACACAATTCAGCCCATTACACTCATAAAACTTTTATCGCATCAAATGACACCTCCGTCCCCTTGGAGTTCCCATAAAGCAGTAGTTTAGCGTCACCCTAGGTAGATTTGGCTGATCAGCTTTGAGCGGGAGAAGTAGGATCCTTTCGTGCCTAAGGGTAGAAGGCTATGGTGATAGCTTGAAGGCTGTCTCCCTGCTTGGTGCTGGCATCCACTCTGCCTGCCTTTCTCTTCTGCACCCCCGTCCACCGCACTCCTTTCTTTCTGTCCTGGTCCTTTGTCACTGTCACATAAAGGTGCCCCGACTTACATTTCAGTGGTGCCCAGCAAAGGCTGTCAACTCTAAAGGTACTTTTTCATCTGAGTGGCGCCCTAGGCAGAAGTCTGCATGGGAGGTGGGCCCCCTTTCATCCTTGGGAAGGGACAGCACCTGGAGATGAGAGGTATTGCTCTTCCCGAGGATGCTGTATGCAGCTCCCGCTTCGCCGATGCCTTGGGTTCCAGTGGCTCTCCTGGGGTGTGATGTGGCTCTCCCTTGCGCTCTACCGGACCGGCAGCCTTCTGTCATGTCTGGTGCGATGTCCATGTGACCTGGTATATTGCACCAGGGTCCCTCCGTGTCCTAGAAAATCATTTTTAGTGACCACTGTGGGTGGTCAGGGAGCTCCACCAATTTTCTTCTTTTTTTAAAGAACTTTTATTTTATTGTGGTAAAATGTACACAATGTAAAATCCACCACTTTAACCATTTTTAAGTGTACGACTCAGTGGCATTAATTAATTCACGCTCTTGTGCAACCATCACCACTATCTATTTCCAAAACTTTTCCATCATCCTGACAGGAAGCCCGCATCCGTAACCTGGTTACTGCCCATTCCTGCTTCCCCAGCACCTGGTAACCAACCTCTGATGTCCTTTCTTTCCTCGTGAGTTTGCCTATTCTAGAGAATTCCTATCAATGGAATCACACAGTATTAATCCTTTCGTGTCTGGCTTCTTTTTCATTCACTGTCATGTCCTCAGGGTTCATTCACATTACAGCGTGTGTTGGCCCCCGATTCCTTTTTGTGATCTACCTTCCTTATTCTTTCTCTGCTGGAGGCTGATCTCCACCGTCCCTTGTAACTCTTTCCATCACTCCTCATGAACAGTGCTCAGTGCGTTTAAGAACCAACACCGTGTTTGGGCTTGAGGCTCAGGTTCCTGAGTGAGTGCTTGGGACGGAAGCCATGCTCCCATCTCCGTGTTTGCTGAATGGGGTGTTGTTTCATGGCGCTTGCAGACCTGACTCTAGGTCCCTCCTGTCTCTCACACATCATCCTCAGGGAGGTCTCAGTGAAGGGCTGAACTCTCCAATGTACAGGGAGTTGCTTCTCCCAGTAGGCTTGTCAGGAGTGTGTGTATGTGTGTATGTGTATAGAGAGTGTTGTGTTGTTTTCCATCCCTTGAGCGTAAGCAGGAGGCTTCAGTTTTCCCTCATGGGATGACCCTGAACTGTAACCTTAAGGAGCGTTGGCTGTGGTCCTTTCTGTATCACCCAGGAAGTAAGCATGCCTCACCAGGACAAGCGTTATCATCACCATCATCATCATTGTCATCATCATCACTATTCTCCAAACAGCTCAGGCTGATCTCATGTTCCAGTGTGGATGTTGGTGCTCTTTGCATGGATATGGGGCTTGCTTCATTCTGTAGACCTGTCAGGAATGTGCCAGGAGCATTCTCCCCTCTGCCACACGGGGCACCTCCTAGTTCCCACTCCTGGGTTAGGGAGTCAGAGGCAGGGTGGGACCCCAAAGGAGCCCATCACAAGAGCCTTTTTCCCTGGTCTCCTGCTTTGATCTTTCATGGTCTTTCACACGTGTCAGTTTGCTATGGCTGCTGAACCAAATCACCCCACTTAGTGGCTTAAAACATCGTGTATTTATTCTTCTATGGTTCTGCAGGTTAGGAGTCTGAAACGGGCATCACTGGGTTACAGTCAAGGTGTGGGCAGTGCTTCATCCCTTCCGGAGGCTCCAGTGGAGAATCCGTTTCCTTATCTTTTCCAACTTCTAGAAGCTGCCTGCATTCTTTGCTTTATGATACCGTCCTCTGTCTTCTAGGCCAGCCATGTTGGGCTGGATCTTTCTCATGTTGCCGCCTCTCTGGTTTTCGCTCTCCTGCCTCCTTCTTCTGCTTCTAAGGACCCCTGTGATTCCATTGGACTCACCCAGATAACCCACGATCGTCTCCCTATCTAAGGTCAACTGATTGGCATCTGTAATGATTCCTCCTTTGCCGTATAAACTAACATATTCACAGGTTCTGGGAATCAGGACCAGGACTTCTTTGGGGGGAGGGCATTTTTCTGTCTATCTCACAGATTCCTCTATGCCCTGTGTACACCTTGTCTTAACATTGGCCCCACTTGAGAGTGTGTACTTGAGGTGGGGTGGGCACCTGCACCACTCCCACGGGGCCTCATCCTAGTCCAACTGTGTTGACTTCCGTTAACGGAGAAACTACAGTCACAGTGGAAAACCCTTCCTTGACTGCCCAGGAAGAGAAATGCTAGCTCCGATTAGCAACGAATGTGGCTGTAAAACTATCTGCTTGTGTGCGTGCTGGGGAAGGGATTAATTGAGTTAATTGAGGTGCTCACGTCTATGCCCTCTTCTGCCTGGCTGGAATTGTGTACAGGGACTAATTGCCACCTCTGTGGGGGCCCTCCCCTGTGCTGGGCAAGCAAAACCAGTCTTAGTGAGCCTCAGTGACAGAATTATTGGCAGATGAGATGGCGTAGCCTTACCTTCTAGGAGCTTGAGTCTGGTCCCAGGATGGACTTTCAGACACACGGCTCTGAGCCGTGCGAGACCAGCTCTGTTGGGGGTAGCCGCACAGGATCCCAGAAGCAGAGCCTGCATCCACTTAGAGGAGAGAGATGCAGGCGACAGAGGGAGGCGTGTACAAAAGGAGTCTTTAGCATGTCGATTTATTTGATAACACAAGTGAATACTTTTTTTTGGGGGGGGGGTAAACTTGGCAGGCTCTTTTTTCCAAGGTTACCTCTTAGAAGAAGAATAAAACTAACACTTTGAATGCTTCTAAGCAGCTGCTAATTCCTGGAGTGTTTCTCCCTGCATTTCAAGGGTGGGATCCCTGATTCTGCACTGGGTTGGGTGGACCAAAGGCTACCTCTTGCTTCACCATTAGGGCACTGAAATCGAAGCCCAGTTGGTATTTGGGTTACATTTGAATAGGAGAAAATGTGATAAACGGCCACTCTCTGCGTTTGGAGTTGTTCAGCGATTCCTCTATTAAATCATCATAAGTGTTCCGGAGGTTCGCTCCACCGGGGCACCCTTTATCAGTGATGAAAATGGGTTGGAGAGGAGGGGTGGATTCCAGGATGCAGATTCTTTCCTCCTCCAGCACAGCTGGGTCCTGCTCCCCTGTGGTGTAAAGAGAAGTGGAGATTCTTCATGTGGGAGGCTGCCCACAGCCCTGTGAGTCAGCCCTGTCCCTGGGTAGGAGTTTCCTGTAGGACACCTCTGGGCGTTGCTTTCAGCCTTTTATCTCAGGTCAGGTGCTCCAGTGGCCTCCCTAACATCTGCTTGGACCTTGCTATCCTGCTTAGTCCAGGCGGATTGTCAAGGCTAGACGCTGGGCGTCCAGGGGCCCCACCCTCTGTGTAATTCCATGTTTGATAAGGAGATCCACCTTTGGCTCGATGTCTCTTGTGCTGGCCTCCGTTGTTACTCCGCTTCGCTCTTTGAAAATTCATGCTGGTTTCTCCACCAGGTAACAGAAAGACGAAATTGTCTCAGAATCCCTGCTCCTCTGCACAAGTTCCATGATGATTGCAACCAATGCTACATACAGCGTATTGAGGTCACACGTGCACGCATTGTGCGGATTCTGTTGAGGTCCTTAGTTTGGACACGTTTTGGAAGATGCAACTCACCCAAGAGGTTTGGAGGACAACCTCCAGAAGGTTCTTTTGAAATGGTCGACAGTGAATTTGGTTGGTGATTTCACCACTCTGGATCATTGTCTCATGAGCTACTTCACAGAACAGGGAGGCTGTGCAGACTTGGGGCTGGGGGTGGCCAGCGAGAGCCTGGCTCCTCCGAAAGAAGTCCTTTGTCATGCTCAGGGCGCCTGCAGTCTGCATTTGGATGCTCAGACATAGGTGGGCTCTGCGTGTGCCCGAGCACACGTGCATCTGGGTGTGCGTGCTCTTGTTGGGGTTTTCAGTTAGTGGGTGAGAGACAGGGACCCTGGGCCAGCTTATGTTTGCAGACAACTCCAGAGGAAACATTTCTGCAGAGATTGAAAAACCCAGCTTGGAGTGACAGTCTCAAAATCGAGAGGATGTTGAGGAGGCAAACCCTCTAGAATTTCTTCTGTGTGGGCAGTGGATTCCATTTATCATTACACATTAGTAAAAAGAAAAATAATTTACGTAAAAAAATCCGTAATGTCTAGTGTGTTACCTGGATTTTTGTTGTTGGTGCCATCAAGTGGATTCCGACTCCTGACCCCTTGCGTACAGCACAGCAGCCCCTGCTGGGTCTTTCTGTGCCATCCTCTCCCTTCCTGCCTCTATGAGACAGTGCTCTGCTGATGTTCCTAGGGTTTTCATGGCCATTGTTTTCAGAAGCGGGTGGCCGGGTCTTTCTTCCTAGGCTCTCTTAGTCTGGAAGCTCTGCTGATGCCTGTCCATCATGGGTGACCCTGTTGGTGTTTGAAATCCAGGTGGTGTAGCTTTCAGCATCACAGTAGCATGCAGCTGCCACAGTATGACAACCGACAGATGGGTGGTGTGGTCCCATGACCTAGTGAGACACGAACTCCAGCTGTGGCTGTGGCGATAAGAGCACTGGATCTGACCTACTAGACCACGAGGGCTGGCAATTACCTGGACCTGTGAATGTAAATCATTGTTCTTGGGGGAGATCCCACTTATGAAGGCTTTTCTTTAGCTCCTCCTTAAACAGGTTAGCATTTTATTTCCATGTCAGATTCTAGTGTATCCATTGTATTGATCCTTTCAAAGAGCCAGCATCTGGTTTCTCAATTTTTTTTCCTCTGTTGATTTCCTGTTTTCAATTTCGTTGATTTCTGCTCTTTTTCTCTGTCTCTTCTGCTTGCTTTATGTTTCTATTACTTTTCTCTCTGTAAGTTTCCTCAACTGTTTTATTTTGATCAAGATTCTGGGCTGCTCCTTTGAGTGTCACAGAGAGCCGCGGAAGAAATGGATTCTGAGCCCAGGAAAACTGCTAAGAAGATGCCATCTTTTCGCGTATGCAAACTCTCTTCAGGGTGGCCCAGCGGTGTGCTGCCTGTTCTTGATCATTAAGAGTCTGGTGTGTTCCATAGCTTGCGGCTTGTTGACCTTCTTATTGAGCTGTGCTTTTTCGTGGGTTTGAGTTTCTCTCTCCGAGCTGGTGCTGGTTTAGTTCCGGCTTCCTCCTCCAGGTCATCGGCTCTCCCAGCTGCTTCCCCACCCAACAAGCCACAGAAATAAGCTCGAAGAAAACAAGTTGGCGGCCACCTGCTCCAGAAGCATGTCTGTAAATGCAATGCACTTCGGGACAGCTGCTCTGAGTTCCGGGCACTTGTCGCCCTTTAAAAGAAAATGTGAAATAACAGTGTAATCAGAGCATCCTGTGTTGAGATACTAGCTCTGGAAGAGCCGTTGAGAACGTGGGATGCTTTTGGCAAAGCCGTCGGTGGGAAGGTTTTGCAGTGGGTGTGTGGTCAGTGTGTGGTCTCCTGGATTATTGGATGGGCGTTCTCTGCCTTTGTGAAGGTGAAAACTTGCTTCTTTATTTTGTTGGTCAGTTGCTTCATGGTGTGTTTTCCTGTGGACACTCAGTGTGTGGTTCGTAGTTACTGGAACATATGCAGATGTGCACACACCCATATACATTGACAGATATTTGGCTGATTGGGTGACAGCCCATTTGGCAGCTGAGAACACTATGATTCTTCAGAATTTGGCTAGTATTCTGATTAAACCTGACACTGGTTGCCACATTGTGTGGGCAAGCAGCGTCCTATTCCAAAGCTTGCTGTCTGGCATCCTTGGCGAGTGAGCTGAGCAGGTAGTCCCCAGGTAGAGCCCTGCTCTGCTCCAACAGGTGGGTTGTAAATTGTTCCTATGGAATGTCTTTGTTCCTCGTACAAAGCTATGGATGACGCTGGGGTTCTGGGTGGCTTAACTGGTAGCACAGAAAAGATTAATCAATCATCGGAAACATCCCTCAATGATAGGAAAGTGGAAAGCAGGATTGTTATAAAATTCGTAATTCAGCAAACGGATAACAGGAGTGCGAAAAGCAGTTGTCCTGGATGTTGTTGCTGGATGGAAGGCGAATTTGACAGGAGGGCGATCGAGACGGAGCCAGTGGCTTTTATCAAGACCCTTGAGTAACTTCGACATTGTCTTTTTAGTGACTTTGTTTTTGGCTGGCATTGAAATTCCCTTCCCAAACAGGTGGTGCATCATCTCCCTTTGAAGCAGGTCTTTGGCGTGCCCTGGCTTTGCCCAGATCTGCCGTGACCAGGCTTGTATAACAGAGTGCCTTGGGTAAATAATACATTTGCTTGCTCCAGCCAGGAAAAAGTCAGGCATGGGAGTTAGAAGATGGAGCCGTTTGTTATTTTCTGGGTAAATGTTTGGATTTTGTGTGCTTTCTCAGGATGTGGTTTGCCGGCATCATGCAAAGATGAATGATGGATTCTGACCCCAATCCAGGGGCACAGGGGACAATTTTGAAGATGACTCCCAGGGACCCTCAGGCCCCTCCCTCCCAGACCCTACTGGGGGATGATGTGGGAGGTCCTTAGTCTTTGGGGAATTGGCTATCCCAGAGGACAAGGAGGAAATGGCGGAGGAAGACTGTTGGTAGAAAGCATGTTCTAGTCACATTCTCAAATGACGCCTTTGATCCTGGAGAAAAGCTTGTGGTTTGAAGCGAGAACCTTTGGGAACATTTTCAGTGGAAGGTGATGTATGCATCTGGCTGAGGTATGTCAGAATATGTGTTATGTGTTCAAGACTTTCAGAATGCCCATATTTAGTGTGTTGGGCTCTTCAATGATAGTGAAATAAGTACAAAGTGAGAATGAAAAGGGCAGTTGTAAAACCTCACAAACTAAGAATATGTCTGCTTTGCAGAGGATACCCTGAAAGATGCTAAAAATACTTCTTTCTCATGTTTGGAGAACTCTGGCACACTCGAAATACTCTATTTAAGAGGCAGGATGAAATGCCTCTTGAAAGAGCCTGTTTGTTCCATGATGGGTTGCTATATAGTCAGCTTGTAGTTGAGATCAAAGTAGTTCTCAGAGTGGGGTCCTGGGACCCATGGGGTTCCCTGAGAACTCTACAGGGAGTCCACGAGGTCATGGCTACTTTCATAATAATTCTAAGACATTCTGTGCTTTTTCTCTCTCCTTCTCGCATGAATGTGTGGTCAAGTTTCCAGAGGCCACCTGAAGTGTGATGATGTCATTTCTTTGACACCCAGTGGAATGTGTCCTTGCCCTTCTGTTTTATATGTTTCTGTTTGACTTGGTAATATGGTTATTATCTCTAGATGCAACCTACACACAAATGCTCCTTAGGGTACTTGATAAGTTTCTAGAGTGTCAAAGAATCCTGAGAACAGAGAGTTTGAGAACTGCTGTATTACACTAAGGTGAGGTCTGTGATGATCTTGACTTAGCATCCACATTGACAATGATTGATCCGTGACGATTCCTCTATCTAGTGAGTTTTTGGAAAATGAAATGTCTCATTGTGTCTGAAGACCACATCCTGAATTTTTGTTTTTCACCTTAGTGCACCCAACTGAAATGGTCACTTTATTCGAAATTTAGTCCTACTAATTGTACCGCTTTCTTCTCCCAAGTGTGGACACTCCATCGCAACTTAGGTTTGGAGTAACTTAGCAAAGGCGTCACTGGGGCTGTTTGGAAAATGGTTGTCAACACGTACTGTGCGCGAGGAACTGTGGCAGTTATGAGGGGAACAGAAACAGGCAGGCAGGACATAGTTCACATTTTCAAGAAGCTTGCTAATAGAAGAAACTATAAAAAAATGGTCGAATGTTGACAAGGACTGTCATCAAAGTACCAAGAAGGAACTAGAATTTACTAGCAGGTATTTAGCACTGGGTGTGATTTGGGTAAACATAATTGTAGAGGAGATGGAGGGAGGAAGCACAGAGTTTTTGGGGGGGAATTCAGAGACCTAGTTGGAATGGAGGGGTGTGACTGGGAGGGAGAAGGAAGCAAAGGTGGGTTAGAACCAAAATATAGGTGTCTAATACTAGTGTTGAAGTTTGTGGGGTTTTCCAAGTGAAAGAATGCTGTGCATGGATCAATGCAAGGAAAGATGGTGAAAGCAAGATGGTGTAGAACAGATTGGAGGGAAGGACCAGGAAGATTGTTCTGTCTAAGTGAGTGTGGGTCTGGATTAAGGCGGTAGGACAGGGAGCTATCTTGGCAGCCGCAACAGTTCCAGTTCTGTTTGACTCAGAGCATGGGGAACTCTCTAGTAGACACTGAGAGTAATGAAGGAGGCCTGTGTCTATATCTAACTCACTCCGTCTCGCTCTGCAAACCTAGGGCACGGTAGGTACCCCGAAATACCGGTTCAGCCAGACACTGGAAGAACAGATGTGTTGATGAGTATTGGTTCCCCTGGCGAGTGTATGAAGCCTTAGGTCAATTCGAAGAGTTGAAGAGTCAAGTTCGCCTCTTAAGAATCTCATCTGCAAGAGGGAAGAGGGGCAAGGGTTGGGGTCAGGGGGTTTTAGAAGATGGGGGATTCTCGTGGTGGGAGAACTCAACAGCTGATCAACGGGGGATGTTTCCAAGTGTCCTTCTGCAGGATCCCAGCTTCTCGTCAAGTAGAATGGCCTAAACATTATAAAATTAATATTATTACGCAATTTTAATAGTGTTTTCTGTTAGCAAGAATAAGTTTAGGGATCAGTCCTAACCCTCTCCTACACAGAATAAGAATAATTCTCGGTAGCTTTGGAGCGATATGGCAGACTGAGCCGTGACTGTTATGGAAATGAGCCAGGCCCCCCGGGTGGACGCAACAGGTTGGCGTGACCAGTTCAACTTGTTGGTATGACTAGTTTTTGACTATCTGTCTCTCTTGGTGAATCTCTCATAGCAAACTTCTTCTGTTGTTCTTTGATACCTTAGAGCAGCGCTGTCCGATAGAATTTGGCACCACGATGACGGTGTTCTATTACCAACGGTACACCCCAGCCTCAAGTGGCTAGTGTGACCGACTAAGGCGTGGGCTTCTCTATTTCATTGAACTTCACTTCATTTAACTTTAAATACGCACCTATGGTTGGTGACTACTTCATGGAACAGCACAGCCTTCGACATTTAAGAATCTTTACAACAATATGAGTAAATAAAAGCAGAAATCAGTCCTTCCCTGATGCCACCAGATCTGGCTGGTTTTTAAGTGATTTCTCAGACGTTGTTAGTGATAGCAATGCAAACAGCTTTTTAGTAATATTCTCTGCTGGCCCCCGATTCGTTAGGACACCTGAGGTAAATTGTACATCAGTGCAACCTCCTTTTTCTCGTATAGTTAAATATCCAGAGGCATACATAAATTTTTTGGAAGTGATTCATATCAACTGCTATTTTCTTAACATCCATTGTGCAGGTCCCACACTGACTCCTTTATAGTCTGTCTTTATGTCTACGTGAACTATGTTCTAAGGGTAATTTGAGAATTTCATAGGAAAACACTTTCAAGTGAGCAGACCGTCTTCACTGATTAGGCAGATCTTGTCAACACACCAGTGGACTTTCTTGAGAAGATATAGTGACAATTATAGCTTATTTTATATAGAGTCATGTGCCACATCATGACGTTTTCGTCAACGACGGACTGCATCTATGATACTGGTCCCATAAGATTAGTCCCATACAGCGTAGGTGTATCGTAGGCTGTACCGTCTAGGTTTGTGTAAGTGCACGCTATGATGTTTGCACAACGAAGAAATAGCCTAGTGAAGCGTTTCTTAGCCCATATCCCTGTTCTTAAGCAACGCAGGACCGTATGTGTATATATGTATATAGTATTAATATCCGGTCTCTCACCGTTTGTAACTATTGCCAAAGACTCGTGATTTCGAGTGGCAGACTGCGCATGCACAGGTGCCCACCTGTGCACCCACCCATACCTCATAGCCTGCCTCTCCTGAGTTTGTATTAAACTGTGAACCCAGCTTCTTTTCAGGAACACAGGCATGAAACAGTTATAGACACGCATCAGGAAGGGGATGGAGGGGTTGTGCACAGGTTAGAAACCGCCTCAAACTTCTGGAGGAACCCAGGAAGCGGGAGCCGCGGCAGGAGAGGGCTGGCAAGAGTGGGCGTGAGGCCAGAGCAGGAGGCTTCTGTTCTGAGGACTCTCTATCCCCCTGTCTTTAGCGTGGTGCTCAGACTGAAAACGTTTTCTTTGTAAAGAATGGGAGGAATTTGGAGGTGGGTGCTTCAGGGGAAAGTTCTCCTCCTGCTTTCCCTCCGAGGGTCCCCAGCCTCGCTCGCATGTGGAAACTGAGTGGCCCTCTCTAGCATCTCATTCTCAAAGAGTTTATCAGTGGGTTACACTGCGCAAGATATCGAGATAAGCAACGGCATGGGATCCCCCCAAAATCAGATAATTCAGGGAACCTAAGACAAGATTAAAACCAAAAGCGGAACATAAGAGAAATTACAAGAATAAGTCTCGCCTTGACTCATATTTTCAGAGAAGTTCGAGAGGATACCATGTCCCTCGGCAAAAATAGGATGTTGCAATAGAAGAGAAACAGAAAGAGCTTTAAACGGGCTTGCTGAAAATATGAAAAAATTAAAAAAGGATTTTCAGAAAATCGAAAGGGTGATCTTATCCATGTCTGTGACTCAAGATATCAGCTTGGAGCTACTGGCTCCTGAATGTATGGGCTCTAATCTAGACCTTTCTCTTGAGTTTGGGAAGGCAAATCTCCAAGGCAGTGGCCGTTAGGGGCTCTATCTCTCCCTGGACATCCGGTAGGCCCTTCTGTTAGCTTCCTCTGCTGTCGTAACAAGCCACTACAAACCTGGGTACGTACAACAACAGAAATTCATCCTCCCCCAGCCCTGGAGACCAGGAGTCTGAGCTCAAGGTGTCGCAGGGCTGTGCTCCATCTAGAGGCTCCAGGGGAGGGTCCTCCCTGCTTCTTCCAGCTTCTGGGGCTCCAGGCATCCCTTGACTGGCGGCCATATCTCTCCAGTCTCTGCCTCTGTCTTCATGCGGCTTCTCCTCTGCGTCTGTGTCTCTCCTCTTCTTATGTGGACACCTGTCACTGGATTTAAGGCCACCCTGATCCAGGATGATCTCATCTCAAGATCCTTAACCTGATTATATCGGCAAAGAACCTGTTTCTACATAACATCACATTCACAGGTACTAGGAGTTAGGACGTGGCCACTGAGGGGACACATTTCAATCCGGTATGCCCCTCATCTTCAACACATCCACAGGATCCAACATGGAACTTAGCACCTTCTTCTTCCAAACAAAACATTCAACGGACTCCTTGCACACCTGCCAGGGTTTCCTGTCTGTGTGGTTGTCATCACTAACCACTCATAGGCCTAAACCCTATCCTGAAGTCTTCCCCCACCTGCCCTCTCCCAGCGCAATCCAGCCCATCTTCACACCCCGTTTTTCCTTTCCTTCCAACCACCTCTTGGCTGTGCATCTCCCCACCACCCCCAGCTCATCACCGTAGTCTCTTTCCTCTGTCCTGATTTGTACCCTGGCTTCCACATTGTTCATCCTGCCCTTCCCACTGGCTTCTCCGACTACAGGGAGATCTTTAAAACAAAACAAAAGCATACAGAACTCAAATCCAGGCAGGCACTTCCCTGCAGTTGGCCGCGTGACTTCCTGTAGGCTGTTGCATAAAGAACTCCGTGGAAGGATTTCAAAATCGTGCCCTTCTCTTGCCGTGTTTCCCCCAGCCTCGTGAATCTCAGTTCTCTCTGTGGCCCTCGCCTCACCCAGCCTTAATTTCTTCCGAAGCATCCTACAAACGAGCCTTGATGCTTCAATCTGCACCAGCCTCCGATTTCCATTTGAAACGTTGCTTCCTCAAAAAATCTCTTTCCTGACCCTCACACCAGTGTAAGTTTCATCCTTGTGTTCCTCCAGACACCTATCTTCTGAAGTCATCAAGCCTAAACAAGCTCATTAAACCAATGACGAGCTCATCAGAGTTATTATAGCTATGATAATGAATGTTTACTGTCTGCTTTCTGGCCTGACTGTAAGTAAACTAAATGAACACACGGGCCAGTCTTGTGTGCATCATTTCTGTCTCGGTCGTGTCAAACGCCTGACACACAGTAAAATGCCAATAGTGGTGGAAGAGCAACTGACTTCATTATATATATGACTCAGTTTTTGGTTAGAGGGCTGTATTGTATTCATAACCACATAAGCCATTTGTTGTCAAAGATGGAGTTTTCTAAACATTTCTAAATTGGCAGTTGACCCTTTAGGAAAGAATTGAATAGAGCTAAGTGGTAGATGCTGTTAAGCCATCTGATATGGTAGCCACCAGCCACATTCAATACAGTACACAGTTGCACAGTCTCAGTAGCCACTTTGGGCCTCTGGCTACTGTATTGGACAGCACAGAGGTAGAACGTTTCTGTCGCCACAGAAAGTTCCATTGGGCAGTGCTTGCTGTAAGGTGGTGATAATCAATGGGGGGGGTGCGATTCTGGCCCCACTGGAGACTTGGTCATATCTGGAGACGTTACTGGTTATGACAAGAGGGGGATGAGAAGGAGTGATGTTGGCATCTGTGGGTGGAGACCAGGGATGCTGCTCAACACCCTACAGTACACAGGATGCCTCACCACAGAGAGTGGTCCAGCCCCAGATGTCAGTAGTGCTGCGGCTGAGAAACCCTACCTTAGTATGAGAGACTCTGTCTGTCTTTATCTATCATCTATCTATCTGTCCATCCATCCATCATATCTGTCTATCCATCTATCCATCCTATCTATCATCTGTCTGTCATCTATATCTATCATCTCTCTAACTGTCTATCAATCTATCTATCCATCCATCCATCCATCATATCTATCTATCCATTCTGTCTTCATCCATCATCTGTCTATCTTTCATCATGTCTGTCCGTCCATCCATCCATCCATCCATCCATCACATCTATCTGTCTGTCTATCATCTGTCTGTCATCTATACCTATCATCTCTCTATCTGTCTATCCATCTATCTATCCATCCATCCATCCATCCACCATATCTATCTATCCATTCTGTCTATCCATCCATCTGTCTCTATGGCAGTGGTTCTCAACCAAGTGTGCTTCTCTTCCCCAGGGGCCACTTGGCAGTGTCTGTAGACATTCTTGGTTGTCTCAACTCGGGGAGGATGTGGTGTTACTGGCATCTAGCAGGTAGCAGACCAGGATGCATCAGCCCTCACACCACAGAGAATTATCCAGCTCCAAATGTCGATATCGCAAGGCTTGAGAAACCCTGATCTAAAGGGTAATGCATTTTTTTGTAATTTTGTTTCCTACCCTGGATGCAGTTTAGGGATGTGTCTTTAACCTTAAACGTATCAAGGGCAACCTGTGTTCTTGTGGGTGAAGACTCACCCAAGGGCCCTTCAATGCTACAGATTTGGTGCTGCTGTGGACCCTAAAGCTGAGCCAGGAATTCCAGGCATTTCCCTTCCTGACATTTGTTACTGTTGTGGGAGTGGGAACTTCCTGTGTTTCTTTTTTCTTTTGGAATTATATATTTTGTATCTTTGATAGGAGAGAGTATAATTTAGTATGTTGTAAATACAAGAGTTGTAGTTCTAAAATATCTCTTCTATTTTTATCTTTTAAAATAGGACAGTGTGAAATTGAGTGTTGCTTGACTCAGCAAAATTTTGAGGGAGTTACTTGTTTAAACAAAAACAAAAAGCTGTCTAGACTAGCGAACTCACAAAACTAACCCCTCCCACACAGGGATGAGCTGAATTGGGGCCAGTTTATTCAGCTGATCTTTGAATAAATAGTCCAAGTTAAAGGAAAAAAATATTCATAAGATTATAAAGCACACATTCTCTTCCATAAATTTGGCTTATTGAGATATAATTCACATACCAGAAGACTCAGGGTTTGAAAGGGTCCAATTCTGTGGTTTTAATTTTAATCACAGTTACCACACATTCTTTTAAAAATGCCTTTTAAAGGGTTTTTCTGTAACACAGAAGTTTGACTGCACTTGTTTGCAGCAATAATTTCAAACCGACTTTTTAAAGAACTGCACGGTTTAGACATTTACTGTTTCATATATTGTAGTTTATAATCTTTTCTATCAGTTTCATTTATCACTTTAACATAAATTTAACTATTATCTAGATAAAATATTTCCATAGTTCACAAATAAAAAAGTAAGAAAATTCTAGTGAAATGCATGTGTTTTTGGCTCCCATCAGGTCACAACCGGCCCTCGCTCTCAACCCCAGGTATACCTTTTAATCACTGTCTTTTATTTTTCTGCAAACTTTTCAACATATAGAAGCACATATCACTATGAAGAGGAGACTGACGTTTTAGTAACTAATGTTACATACTTTCAGCCTCCTGAGGAATTGTATATTCTTTTTGTTACTGCTTTAAACATTTGCAGACTAATTTCACCAGGCTAAACAGTTGAGGAGATACACTTTTCCGGGGTTGGGTGGAGCCAAAAAGCGATTCTTAGAGCTTGCAGCTGGGGTCCCAGGTAAAGGAGGGGCATTGCTAAGACCTGGATGTGCGGCAGCCGCTCGTCAGCGGGTGTTGGAAGGGACTCCCCCACATTTCTCTGGATGGCTGAGAAATCAAGTGGCTTAGGTGACCTTAAGAGCCCTCCCACTGTGTCCCAGTCCCACGTTACTGCCTCAGGGGCCAACGGGGCGGGGGGGGGCCGGGGGGCCGCTGGTGGGCGGTGGGCGGAACAGGGACAAATGTGTACAATTCTTTGTCCAAACAGACCTCTCTGTGGCTCCTTGGGTGGGGTCATGGGATCTCTCAAAAGTTTTCTGGTTGACGCTCCTCAATATATGCCTACGTACCTTAATATACCCCGCCCATGTGGAAGTATGAGGAGGGGCCTTGGCTGGACGTGAGGGATGCTGCTCAACACTTTACAGTGCACAGGACAGCCCCACCACAGAGTCATGCAGCCGTGGATCTCAGTAGTGTGAAGTTGAGAAAACTCTCTATTTATCTTCTCTCTCATCTATCTACCTATTTTTCTATCTACCTATTGTCTATCTACCTATCATCTTTCTGTATCTCTCTCTCTCCATATCATCTGTATCTCCATCTGTCTCTCTATCTGTATCATCTCTCTCCCTCTCTCTCTGTCTCTCCCTCTCCGTCTCTCTCTCTCTCTCGTCTATCCTAATAGGTGTGTAGTGGTATCTCAGTGTTGTTTTCATTTGCATTTTCCTGATGACATATGATGTGGAGCATCTTTTCCTATGTTTATTTGTCATCTGTATATCTTTTTTGGTGAAGTGTCTGTTCAGATCTTTGACCCATTTTGTCTGAATCTCTTGCTTGGATTGCTCGTGTCCAATGTCTCTGAAACTGGCTGTTGGGGGCAGTCTTGGAATGGCGCGTCTGATCTAATGATCCCTATCCATGCTGGAGCTCAGAAGACTGCAGCGCGTGACTGGTTCGGGGACTTGCTGAATGCAGAAGGCTATACGTGCAGAACTCAGCTCCTGCCTCCGTTCACTCCTGCCTGCAACGGGGAGTGCCGCTCTGAGGGTTCTTAGTCTGCATGTGGCTTCCTCTAGCTTTGCCCACATTTACAAAGGGACTTCCACTGCTTTAGGCAGGAGGCATTCTGTTGTCACTTGGGTTCTGTGGGCTTGTTCATTGGTTTACCCATGGGCTCATTGACCCACACATTCATCCAACTAACATATGCTCAGGGATTATGAAGGGATGTATAAAACATGGCCCTTGATCTACAGAACCCACTGCCGTGAGCTACCATTCAGTTCCAGTGTGCACAAGAAAACATGGCAGTCCCTGATGCTTTGCAAACTGGTGTGTTGTTCGGAGCGTTTCTGTTGTAGCTAAAACTTACAGCAACATTTTTCCTGCGGTTATCTAAGAAAGGGTTCTTTGTGCATGCCGGGCATTTCTACTCAGTGAAGTTCAGTGCCGCGTGGACTCTTTTGTTACTTAATTGGCGACATTGACTACCTTCCCAGGATAACACAGACCAAGTGCAGAGAGTCTGCCTCAGAAGGTTGACCTCGTAGCATCCTTTTCAAACGGCATTTCTTCAACTGCATGTTTGCCGAAACTTCTTGAGATTTTTCTTTTTGCAAGTGTCAGACCTTAGGGTAAGTGGGATGAAGTGGGAATGGAAACTGCTCTCCTCTATCTCGCTGTGGTGGTAGATTTTTGTCCCTAGTCCCCGTGCCCTGGCCTGGGATCCTTTCCCCACGAGGTTAGCTCTGCCCTGTCAGTCAACAGTTCATGATGTCTGTATCCAGTGCCCTGAAGAATAAAGAAAGTTAGCACATACCAGCTCTGTTTGATGGAGCTTACTTGTTTTTTTAAAAATCTCTCTTAGCCTGGTTTTTTTTCCTTTGGTCAATGTTATTGAGGTATAATTTACATATAGCAAAATTCCCCCACTTTCAGTTTACGCCTCGATGAGTTGTTGACACAAGTACAGAGTTGCATAACCACCACACAGAATATTTATGTAGCCAACTTTTTTCTTTACGCTTAGGGAGAATGTGTTTACTATATGATTAAGATGCTGTATGGTGTGCTTTGTATTATTAACACTTTCTGTGTTATTTTATTTAAACTGTGTTGAGGGTCAAGATTTTTTTCAGTTTTATTGAGATATAATTGACGCAGAACACTGTAAAAGTTGAAGGTGTACAGCATAATGACTTTACTTACATATATTGCAAAATGATTACCACAATAACTTCAGTTAACATTCATCGCCTCCTATAGTTACAAAAACTTCTTTTTTTTCCTTGTGATGAGCACTTTTAGGATTTACTCTGTTAGCAACTTTCAAATATGCCATACAGCAGTGTCTGCTATAGTCATCATGCTGTACATCCCCAGGATTTATTTATCTTATAACTGGAAGTCTGTACCTTTGGCCACCTTCCTCCAGTTCCTCCACCCCTACCTCTGCCTCTGGTAACCACAAATCGGATCTCTTTTTCTATGATTTTTTTTTGTTGTTGTTAGATTCTACATATAAGTGAGATCATATGGTATTTATCTTTCTCTAACTTATTTCACTTCGCGTAATGTCCTCTAGGTCCACCCATGTTGTTGCAAATGGCAAGATTTTCTTCTTTTTCATGGCTGAATAATATTCCGTTGTGTGTGTATGTGTATATATATATATATATAATTATTTATCCATTCATCCATCCATGGACACTTAGGTGGTTTCCATGTCTTGAGTGTTGTGAATAGTGCTGCAATAAACATAGGGGTTTATATATTACATATATTACATTGGATTGTTCATTTCAAGTTAACTTGGGTATATACCCAGTAGTGGGATTACAGGATCCTATGGGAGTCCTACTTTTTAAGTTTTTGAGGAACCTTCCTTCAAGAAGGAAGGAAGGAAAGAAAGGAGAGAAGGAAGGAGGGGAAGAGGAAGGAGAGAATAAGAAACAAAGAAAAGAACTTAAATTTCTGGCCAAGAAACCTGGATGACAGGGGTCATGTGGTCTCTGTTCTCATCAACTACAGCCTTGCGTCCTGGACACCACCTTCTACCACGCAAACGTCAAATTAAGGAGAACACTTAGAGGCACTGGGGGTGTTGGCCCTGTCTGGGAGGCCTTGGGAAAGTTCTTGTTCAGGGTCCTCCTGTGGAAGATTCTGAGACTCATTGTCCACCCTCCACAGGAATGCCCCTCCCAGGAAAGCAGGCGTGGACACAGAGACACAGGTGTTCAGGATGGCCCAGGGAGCATGGTTGAGCCCCGAGGGGGTTGCTTTTGAGCTCTTTGGATAAGGAATGGATTAAAAGGACGAAGCTGATGTTTCCATTGGTAGATCAGACACGCAAACGTGAAAAAATACATCTTGACATCTCGGACCCCCAAACACAACCCCACAGTCTTGGCGTCATCTGCTGTTCAGAATTCCTTCATTCCCAGGATGGATTCAGGATTGAAAAATGTGTGTGTGTGTGTGTGTGTGTGTAAGAATTGTGTTTGTAACCTAATAACTGCTCCTCCCTTGGCTGTGGGGATGAAAATTCATTTTATTTATAGCAAACCCTTAAAAACATCAGTTCACTCATGTCCAGGGAGCATGACTATTTCTAAATGTCTGAAACAGGAAGGAAAGAAACAGTAATTTATCTTCAGTAAATTAATAAATTTCCTAATTTGCAGCAGAACACAGGCAATACAGTTTTTATTTATAGGAATATGAATTCCACATGTTTAACAAATTCACACATTTAACAAATCTCTTCTATTTTTAGACTGGCTGGCAATATCCACAAGTTGTTGTAATTATCCTATTATTTTGTTTTTGTCCTTAATTTGTGAAATAGTGAGACATTTCCTCAAATGGCTTGTCACTACCCCTTTCACCATCAAAGAATGGATACGCCCTTTATTATCGGGGTGTTTGTCCTTAAATCACAAAAAGAAAGTGGGTAAAATAATGTCACTGACAGTCTCCACAGTCTCCACTTCATAAAGATCAGTGTGATTCTTCAAGGGTGAGGGGTGTGGGGCTGTCTAGGGAAAGAGACAGGGGCATTGCATATTTTGTGGATTTGCTGCAGCCTCAATGATGAAACAGCAGTCCTTGGGAAGCTGGACCTTTATGCCATAACAATTTAATTGCTGTATTTTTAGTTGAGGATGTTGTGTGTAAACAAAGTTACAAAAGGCTGAGAAATCTTTTCATCTGCAGTAACTCAAAAACGCAGTGCAAACGCAATTAATAAAAAGGAATGTGGAAGGTGGCTGCCTTTTTGTTGAAACTTCTCCTCTTGGAGACGCTAGGGGAAACTCTGTCTCAGGGATGTGATCCTGGGGGAAGACAGCTGATGTCTTAACCCCACTGCTGGCTGACCAGAAAACCAGCGATGTGACCATTTGTCCAGAAAATGTGGCTGTGATCAGGTGTCATTTTATTTTTCCCTTGGAGCAGAGACACCGTTTCCATGCTTCTGTTGATCAGCTTTTGGAAAGTGCATCATTTTTTCAGCACAGACTGGCTTTCATTTCTATGAATTCTAATTGGTTTTTTTTTTTTGAGTTCCTCATCATCGGTTCTCTGGACAAGGATAGGCCAGTGTTCCTGATGTCCTCAATCTTGGCCTTTAAATTTCCCAAACCAAGTAAATGTCTCAAAGACCTGACTGGAGCCCTGCTGGGGCCTTTGAAAAACGTAAGTTTTCATTTCCGAACATGTCCTCCAACAAGAGGAAGATAACACTTAAAAATCCTGATGGATTCTGTACGCAAAAACACGAACACATAGTATTAGATGATCAAGTAAGAAGGGGCTAGAGGAATCCTGACCGTTGCTAGGATTGGAAAACAAGGTACCGCCAAGCAGATCACTTGAACGATAGAAGTTTATTCTCTCTCAGACCTGGAGACCAGGAGTCTGACATGAAGGGTCACAGGGCTGCGCTCCCTGTGGAGGCTCCAGGGGAGGGTCCCTCCTGCCTCTTCCAGCTTCTGGGGCTCCAGGCGTCCCTGGGCTGGTGGCCGCCTCCCTCCCGTCTCTGCCTCCGTCCTCATGTGGCTTCTCCTCTGTGTTTACGTGTCCTCTTCTGTCTCTGATTAGGACACTGTCCTTGGATTTAGGGCCATCTCCTCCAGGATGCCCTCATCTCCATCCTTCCCTTCATCACATCTGCAAAGACCCTATTTCTGAATAAGGTCACATTCACAGGTCCCAGGGGTTAGGGATTGAACATATCTTTTTGCAGGAACACAATTCAACCCAGAACAAGTGGGAGGAGAGTTAGAATGACCCAAAGCGAGCCAGGCCAGCTGTGGGGTGTCCCTGTTCCAGCGCAGAGGTTGAGCGGGGCCCAGATGCAAGGTGTCGGCTTTCTGGCATTTTGGACCATTAGTGCATCTTCTCTTCAGAACATGCGGAGGTGAGAAGGGAAGAGACCAGAGCAGGAGGCAGATCTAAGGATGTGGCCTCCCTTTCACTTCTGTCATTCCTCCCCGTGGTCCAGGGACCCCAAAATAAAAGCCTGAGTTGTCTATATTCTTTTTCCTTCTGCAACCACTTGGCCTTCCACACTGTTCTCATTGTTTTCCTTCCATATGGACTTTTCCGAACTGTTTTAAGTTCTAGCAAACTTAAAAGATGTATAACCCCTGCAAACTGAAATGTGAGTTTCTCCCGTTTACATGGTCTTCTTTTGCCTTACGGACTTTCGAAAAATAAGGGGGGCGCTCGCATGCCTGCGAGTCTGCAGGGAAAGCACTTTCCTCCGTCCCCCTGTGAGCTCTCTCTCCTCAGGAGGCTTTGTGGGGTTGTTGGGCTGAGGAAGAGGGGAGGCCAGTCTCCTGACCATGAGAACTGCGTCTTTTGCACTTTCTCACAGCTCACTCTGTGGTGGTGTTTTTCCCCCAGTTTTGACTTCTGAGAAAAGAAGGACCTTCTAGAGGTTCCATGTTGTGGCCACGGTGATCCCGTCACCGTCTTAGTGCTGTGGGGTTGTCTGAATGCATAGTGGGAAGGCGCTCGGTTTTCAGTGACTGTAACGTGTGCCTCTGTGTACAGTTGTGCATGTCTGTCTTTAGAAGGACATCAGCACATGCTGTGGCATTTTTCTGGGTGGGTTGGAGTTCAACCATGTCTCGCTAGCTATTTGGAGGGAGGAGGTCTTATCTCTCGTCCCCAGCACCCCAGACGGAAAGCCTGCGTGAGTTTGTATGTGACTCTGATGTGAGAGTTTGGGAGGACGGATGTGGGGGAGGAAGAGGGCAAGACGGATGGGAGAGGATGCAGACAAAGTGGAGAAAATGGCAAACCTTTGAAAAACATGAAGATCCCTCCCCCAGGGAGAGGAGAGACCTGTGTCTGTCCCATCCAGCATTTCAAGACCGGAATCACAAGACACAGGATGGCCCATAAATCAGAACCAACTTCCTTGTCTGGAAGCTCAGCTGGAGGAACGAATACCTCTTGACACGTTGGAGGAAAACCCACTGTATCGGACTGGCTGTGTGAAGGATGTGCCCGCCTTAGACGTGGCCATCCTTCCAAAGAGATGGCCACGGGCGCTTCTGACTGTCTGAAACACACGGGCCAGCTATGCTTCGGAATTTGGAAATTTTCAGAATCGGGGACAATACTCAGGTGTGGGTGCCGGTTATCACAGGAGACCCTCAGTAGAATCTGGGCCACTTGTTTGTGTTAAGATGTGACTTTCCAGAGTGAAATAAATGGATGTTCACCCAAAAGGGAGATCAAGCCTGAATAGTTTTTTTAAGTCAGGTCCACTTTTGTGTCTGGATGAGTTTATGAAGACACTTGGGGTTTCAGAACCTCCTCAACTTAGGAATTTTAGCAAAGGGGTTGAGGAACCCATACTTGATTTTCACCTTAAAGCTTTAGCTGTAGGAATAACCTCCATGTAAGATATGAATCCTGAGTAATTCCTTCTCTCTGCCTCACACGACTCCCCAGCCCAGAGTAGGAGAGAGGGGGTTGCCTGGCTGGGGAGAGCAAGTGTTTCCCTTGAGCATCTGAGGAAAAATCTGGCCTAAAAACACTTGAAAAGACTGCTTTTTTAAAAAAGTGTTTTTCCAGTTTTATTGAGATATAATTGACATATTACATTCTATTACTTTGAGGGGTACAACATAATTCAATATATGTAGGTATTGCAAAATGATCACCACAATAATTCTAGTTAACATCCATCACCATGCATAGTTATAAATTTTTTTTTTCTTGTCATGAAAACATTTCAGATCTACTCTCTTAGCAACTTTCAAATACGCAATACAGTATCGTTAACTATAGTTGCCTTGCTGTACCTTACATCTCCAGGCCTTATTTATCCTACAACTGGAAGTTTGTATCTTTTGACACCCTTCACCATTTCACCCATCCCCAACCTCTGGTAACCACCAGTTTGTTTTCTGTATCTATGAGTTTGATCATTTTAGATTCCACGCGTGAGATCATACAGTGTTTGTCTTTCTCCACCTGGGTTTACTTAACATAATGGCTTCAAAGTCCATCCGTGTTGTTGCAAATGAAAAAGACTCTTCTTTCTGTCATACCGGGCAGACGTGGGTCATATGGCCATCCTTACCTGCAGCAAAGCCAACAAAAGGATTCTTCTCCATTGTAAAGCGAGCCATTGAGAGCTGGGCATGCATGTTGGACAGCCTGCCAACACCCAGCAGGAAAAGGTTAATTTGCCTTTTTTCTTTCCATGGCAATAATGACTCACTACCAACACCGTTCATGGTGTCTTTGTCTTTGGTGCACTGAGGCTGATCTCCTGAAGAATTACAGCCAGTCGGTTTTGTCTGCCTTGACCTAGGTAGACCTGTGATCTGGTTGTGGCGTTGAGGGAGCGCCCACATCTCCCAGGGTAACGCAGGCATCTGATGCGGTGCACAGGTCACCCGTCCTGAGTTCTGTGTGTTTACACCTCTCTCAGCTCAGAGAAAGCTTGAAGGGCATTGCAGACAGAAATAAAAAAACCTGTTGAGTCATAGCTGTGTTACCTTTCGTGTAGGCATAGAGAACTCTCAGTTGAGTGTCAAAATAAGTGCTGAAAAGACAAAATATTATCTAGTAAATATCTAGTAAATACAATTGAGTAAAGGATGGGCTCCTCATGGTGGGCAGTAGAGAGAGATGATTAAGAAGAACGGGACCAGAGAGAGGCAAAAAGATCAAGGAACACAGCCTTCTTTTCATTATCAGAATCTTAGAGTGTGGCAAGACTTTTATATGTTCCATAGGAATCTACCTGTCCTATTGCAGAGATGAACAATATGAGGCCAAAAAGCGTTAAATTTGTTTCCCTGAGTTCATAGATCAAATCAGAAGCAAATTGTGGACTAGATGCTTACTGTTCCTGATTCCCACTTGCATGCACTTTATCCAGTGGAAACATCAATGTCCACATAAAAACTCCACAGCTGTATCTGTTTACTTTCCTCAAAACCTTTTCCCTTGATTATGCCTCTCTCTTTTGACCTGATTCCACATAATTTTATCAACATATATTGCCTTACACTAATAAAATTCTGTTTTTACTTGCAGATTATCTTTTGATGAGACCATGCTTTAAAAATGTCTCATCACTCTTCATTTGCTTCTTCTTGCAAAGCAGTTTCTTTTCTTGTGTTGGTGGATCCTTTCCTACTGCTATATAAAATATTTATTGTTGGAAACTTCATTTAAAAATTAAGGTTACTTATCGTGCCCACCTCCACTCCATCAGCTAGTAGATTTATTTTACAGCTCAAGAATTTTAATCAACGGAAAATGCTAAAAAAATCACATTGCTTAAGTATAACTTTGTGCTTCTTTTCATGGTGCCATGTGCAATAAATGGCATTCCAAACTCTGTGCAAGGGAAAAAAGGAACTCCGTTGTTGTGTCGTTGCATTGGAGGTCTTTTTCCTTCTCAAGTGGTCCTTGAATTCCGTCTCCTTTCTCATCAGGTTGATTGCCGTTTCTCCAGCCAGGGAGCCCTGTCGGTCGACCATTTTCTACATCTTTCTCCTTGTGAAGAAGACCCATTCCTCTGCATTATTTGCTAGCCAGACAGTCACAGAAAACACAGCCAGCATTGCTGACCTTCCTGAGTGCTAGGCTTGCACATACAGATTTCCATGTTTCTGCCTCCAACTTTACCTCTCCCCTGGGCATAGACAAATAAAATTCCTTTGCAACTTTGATGTTCTAGTTGCATGCAGTGGTTACCAGCTTGTGTGATGGGTGGAAGGGGTGCACTAAACCCCAGAGTGAGGCTCAGAAGATGGGAGGGGCTGGAAGTAGACAGAGGAGGAGGAGGAGTCATTTGGAAATCTTCCAAAGAGGGTTTGATTTCCTTTTGTATTCATAGTGGTTGCAGTGTTTTAAATTTCCCCCTCTTTCTATTCACCCATCACTTTTTTCCAATCCACTCAAATCTTGCCGACTAAGTAGCACATAGCAGGTGTCAGTGTGTTAAGCAGCCTTTGTGAGAGGCTCATGTTCCTCATTCTCCTGTCTTTATCTAGAAAGCCTGAAGAGAAAAAGACCTGTGGAAGGAATGCATTTACCATATTTTCCCATTCTGCCTCTCCTTGTGTGCGTGTGCTTGTGCGTGCATGGTTGTGTGCTCTGGGATGGCTCATTTGCAGAAATGATGGCCCGCTTTCCCTCCAATTAAAGGATACATTGGAGACAGGTGATCCTGTCTGGCTGTGTGAGTGTGTGTGTGTGTGTGTGTGTGTGTGTGTGTGTGTGTGTGTGTGTGTGCGTATAACAGGTGCATTCAATTGAGAATTCCAGCCCCGAACTCCTCAGCAAACACTCACCAGCCATATCCTAGGGTGTTGAGTTCCTAAAGCCTGTGATTCCCTTCAGGTCCCCATACAGCCCCATTTGCTCTTCCCCCTGCAGGCACGGGGACCTTTGGGCGCGTGCAGCTGGTCAAGGAGAAGAAAGCCAAGCATTTCTTCGCACTGAAGGTCATGAGCATCCCTGACGTCATCCGCCTGAAGCAGGAGCAGCATGTACACAACGAGAAGTCGGTGCTGAAGGAAGTCAGCCATCCGTTCCTGGTCAAGCTGTGAGTCCGCCTCCAGGGTCTCTCCTGCGTCCCTCTGTTGGTCCTCACCCTCCCTGGGACCCGCGGTGTGGTGGAATGAGGCCCCCGCGTGTGTGCATGCGAAGTCTCGGACCAGGGTGATAACCCTTCTGAGCTATCTCGGCTTCTGATCTTGCAGACGTGGTTCTGCAAGGGCTGCTGACCATCAGCCTGGCCAGGTCCACAGACAAAGGCTCTGTTTCTACAACTGCCTGTCCCAGGACCTTGCTCGCCTGGCTAATATCTGCAGGGGCATGGGTGGCCCTGCCAAGGCTCTCTTCCCCCTTCTCCAGTCAAGGTCAGCTTCACCAGCTCCCTGTAGAGCCAGTTCAGTTGGGTTTTCAGGGACCTCCACCACCTGCTCAGTTTCATCCCCTCAGGTGGTTCCATGAGTTTTTAGCTGACTAGTAGGTTTCTCCATCTAGATGCTCCACAGATGCTTCCAGTTGAGGATGCCCAACATTGCTCCGAGCCATTTGCCCAGGTAGGGTAAGACCGTTTCCCACCCGAGTGCCAGAGATGTGGATGTCCAGAGATAGCTCTCTTCCCATGCATGGATGCCTTCCATCCAGTTCATCCGCCATCCTTCTCACCCTCCCCCTCAGGGCCTCCCACACAGCCCCTGCCTGATCGGAGCTCCCTCTCTCTGCCCTGCCTTTCTGCACTGGCCTCCCAACCATTCTTCCCCTCCCAGCCTCGCTTCCCTGTACCGTATCCCTTTTTCACTTTGCCACCATGCTGGTCCTCCCCACAAACCTCTCTGGTGATCTGCGTGTCTACTGACAAATGCACGGGGGCTTTCTGAGGTGCCCAGGATAAAGCCCCAGCCACATAGCCCTAGAAAGGGCTGATCATGTGCTCTGGCTTTCCCTCTGGATTTTTCTCTTTCCCTCCATCGTCTGATCATGGAAAGCCAGCCACAGTAGAAGGTGAGAGTTGCCGTCCATGTCATCACTCCAGGGCCACTGTCCCGTGCACTGCCTCCTTCCTCTTTGTTTCCCCATCCCTCACCCATCCCATCTGACCAATACCTGCCATTCTTCTCTGACACACCTCCCTGCCTGCCTACAGTCTTGAAGCATTTTGTGTGTCCCCTGGAGCAGGGAAGCTCATCTCTATACTCAAAGCCACCGGAGCAACATCCCCCAGTCCAAAACAGCATCTTACCCAGAGTAGGGACGGATTGCATGTTTCATGAGGAAGAGAAAGGAAGTGGTTGACCTTTTGTTTCACGTTCCTTCAGTGGCACTAAAAGGATCTTGTGCTGATATGGAGGTGTTGATAGAGTCCCATGCTTTCGAGTCATGGAAACAAAAGTAGCTGGCGTGTTGGGGTGTCACCACCCCTCACTCATCAGTCCTGAGTCTCTACTCGGCCAGCAGGGGAACAATGGGTGGAAGACTAATGTGTGTAGATCTTCCTCTGGAATGAAGAGAAGCTTCTAGTTATTTCTTCTCTTCTATGACCTAAAATGGGGATTATGGGGGAAGGAGTTTAGCTAGTGAGGGTTTTAAATAAATATTTTCCAAAGGAGATGTGGACTCCTTTAGAATATTGCCAATTTGTTCTCACACGATTTAGGCAAATGGTCTTGGGCTTTTACCAAACACAGGACATCTCAGACCAGAAACACAGGTGTGTCCCCGAGGCTGCTTTTTAGCTGAATTTTCCACAGAAGACAGTGCACCAGGCAGCCAGATTCTGGTTTGCCTCTGAAAACCAAGTGGCAGGATCCTTTATGTGTTTGCAGTGAAAGTTAGGAGAATGCAAAATCGAAGCAAACAGAGTTGCTGGTCAAAACAAAAAGTCTTAGACATCTTTGTTGAGCAGACACAAGTTTTGAGAAGAGTGAAGAAGCCAGTGGGAGGACGTCTCTGCAGCACCAAGAGTGGGACTTGGGGAGGCTGCCATGTCCATTTCACCTCACTGCATCTTTTCTGGGGTGCAGGCATGTCTCATGCGTATCATTAGGGTGATGTTGTAGGGTATACATGGAATCTTGGGTGAGGACTTCCAATTCTGGGAATTCCACCTTGTTGGGGGGGATGAATGATGTCTCCCACAAAAGATAATGTTGAAGTCCTCACCCATAGTACCTGTGAATGTGACCTTAGTTGGAAATCAGGTCTTTGCAGATGTAATTCAGATGTAAGTTGAGGTGCTAGAGGAGTAAGGTGGGTTCTTCATCCAATATGATGGATGTCCCTATAAGAAGAGGAGAAGAGACACAAAGACAGACACACACAGGGAGGCGAAAGCCATGTAAAGGTACACAGACACAGAGGAGAAGCCACGTGAAGACAGAGGCAGAGATGGAAGGGATGCGGCCACCAGCCCAGAGACACCTGGAGCCCCTAGAAGCTGGAAGAGGCAGGAAGGGCCCTACCCTGGAGCCTCTGGAAGGAGCGCAGCCCTGCAACACCTTGATGTTGGACTTCTGGTCTCCAGAACTGGGAGAGAATGACTTTCTGTTGTCTTAAGCGGCCTAGTCTATGATGCTTTGTCACTGCCATCCTAGGAGACTTCAACATACGTTCTCACCTCCTAGAGTGGGGAACAAGCCTACATAATGGGCTCTGTAGATGCTTTACAGTCCAGAAATCTCAAATCCTAAGAAAGAGCCCCATGAATGTGGGGCTAGGTAGAGTGGACAAGTCAAAGTTCCTGGGATGGCATCCTTGAGGTTTTAGAAGTGAAAAATGGAGAGAGGAAAGGAGGAGCTTGCAAAACAGAGCTTCAGTCACGTGAGTCTGCTTTCTTCACTCCTGGACAGCCAGCCAACAGTTTTCCTTATCATGTGTGGTGGATTCCCAATTCCCCATGGGGACTTAGATTCTGTATTTGTGTATTTGGCTGTCCTTTGTTTTCAGTTAAGTACCTAAGTTGTTTATATCAGACAGTCTGTGTGTTCTAGTTTCGGTGGAATGGAATTGGACCCAAATTATCCAAATTGGTTCATTTTTCTCTTTCAAGGAGTGAGATTTCCCTGCACCCTGTTAGCTCCGTAATCTGACTGTTGGATGCTACATTGATTTTCCTGTTGCCAGAACGGCTCACGGGGTGCAGGTCACAGTCCAGTGTAGTCTTTTTATACTTTATGTTCAATGGGGGGTGTGGCTGGGAGGCAGGATCTCGTCATTTAATCCATGTGGAATTTAAGGAACATTTAGATAGTCTTCTCAGGGAGATTATATTCATAAGTTTTGGGAAATTGTGTTTGGCGCTCATTTAAGATCTCTCCGTGGCTTTTGATCAATATGTGTTTCCCCACCACACTGAGATGGCACATAGGGCATGCTCTGGCCTCCACAGTTCTCAGGAAATGATCACCAGTGGATCCTTTGAAGACTTAGGGATATGAATTTCCAGGTGGCCTTTATCCAAAACTTATGAAGATGAGTTGCCCACTCTATTACTGTTCTTGAGCGGCCTTAACAAAGGACCACAGACCAGACAGCTTAAGCAACAGACAATTATTTCTCCCAGTCCTGGAGGCTGGAAGTCTGAGGTCCAGGTGTGGGCAGGGCTGGTTCCTCCTGAGGCCTCTCTCCTTGGCGTGTAGATGCGTCTTCTCCCCGTGTCCTCACATGGTCGTCCCTCTGCATGTGTCTGTATCCTCATCTCCTCTTCTTACAAGGACCCCAGTGCTGTTGGATTAGAACCAACCCTAGTGACCTCATTTTACCTTCATCACCTCCTTAAAGACCCTATCTTCAAATACAGCCACATAATGAAGTCCTGGGGGTTATGACTTGAACTTGTGAATTTCAGGGGGATGCAGTTGAGCCTATAACACCTACTTAGTGGCTTGCTAAGAAGAATAGATCTCTCAGTGCATAAGGGACTTATTATAATATACTTGTAGCATTTGGGTTTTTCTGCACATTATCACTTGAGGGACCAAGTGTGCTTAAAAACTGGGTTTAAAGTTGCCCTAGTTTGGCCAGCTCTTGAAGTTCCCCATACATGGCACAGGAGAGCATGCTGTATCTGGCCAGCCCTGTGCACGGGAGCCGGAAGGTGTCCAGGACCATGTGATGAGGGGTGCATTTTAGTGGGAAAACGCCAGTAGTGAAGACTGGATTTAGTCCCTCCAGCTGTGCAGTTTCTCTTGTAAATGAGAGTTTCCTCGCCTAACCTCTGCTTTCTATACTCTCCGGAAACACTGAGCACATTTTGCTTGCGTTTACTGAAACCACGTGGAATGCTGATGTTGCCAGGTATCAAGCTGAACCAAGACTGGAGTTGGAAGTTCCACTTGAGTGATTTGGCAAGTTCCCCAGTGCCATTATCAAAGTTCAGTCTTTGCCCTGCCCCTGATGGTATTGTTGACAATATGCCAGGGCGTTCATTAAATGCACATTAGAGAACACATTCTGTGCACTGATAATGTCATGTCGGAAGGCCAGCTCTGCCAGTGGAGAGAGAATTTTAGAAGAGCTGAGTAACTCACTGTCCGGGGTGGAGAAGATAGAAAGGAAGAAGGACTTGCTGTGTGCCCAAAGATCATGATTTCCTGTCTTCTCCTCACCCTTTATGCATGTGGAAATTGCTGATCTTAGGGTTGTTTGGATCCAGAACAGGGGTTTTCAGCCTCAGCACTGTTCACATCTGGGGCAACTAATTCTCTGTGGTGGGGGCTGTTCTGTGTAGTGTAGAATGTTTAACAGCATCCACCCCCTCCCCAGTGACGACGGCCCAAAATGTCTCTAGACAGTGTCAGAAATCTCCTGAGGAGGGAAATCGTCCTTGATTCCAAACCACTGCCAGAAAGAGAGATGACTGGTAGGTAGATAGATGGATGATAGAGATAGGTAGGTAGGTAGAAAGGTGAGTAGGTAGATAGATAGACATATGATTTGTAGATCATAGATGATAGGTAAGATGGTTAGATGATAGGTAGGTACATAGATGATAAGTGATTAATAGATCATAGATGATTGATAGATGATAAGATGGATAGATGACAGGTAGATAGATGATAGATGATTAATAGATCATAGATGATTGATACACAGATAGATGTTAGATAAGATGGATAGATGATAGGTTGGTAGGTAGATAATAGATATAGACAGAATCTTATGCTAATTCAGGATTTCTCACCCTCGGCACTGTTAACATTTGGGGCCAGATAATTCTCTTGGGTGGGGGCTGCTCTGTGCACTGTTGATTATTTAGCAGCATCCCTGGTCTCCAGCCACTGGGTTCCAGTAGCACGTCCCCCTTCATTGTGACAACCAAAAATGTCTCCAGACATTGCCAAGTATTCCCTGGGAGGCAGAGTTCTCTCCTGTTGAGAACCACTGCTCTTGAGAGATTGACCCCCAGTAACCTAGTTTGCCATGAGTTGGTAGGTAGACCAGAAGTCCAATTAGTCCATATCCAGGAAGACACAAGACAATGGAGAGTTATTTTCCCTGCATGATGAGTAAGAATCAGAAGATGTAATCAGAGTCAGATTTGTGTGTGGCATCCAAGCTGGGGAACCAGGAATGAAGGACATCCTGGCTTCAGGCTCACTGACCCCGTGGCAGGGGAATCTGCCACCCTCCCTGCTTGGGGAGACACCTTATGTTGCGTAAAGAGGTCAGTTGGACCATGAGGCCAGGCTCGCCTGAGGCTGCTATCTGGTCCCATGTGTGGAGGAAGGTTTCAGTCATCCACTCATGTGCTGAATTTCCAAGACACCCTAAATACCCCTCCCTCTGCCCTGGTTCAGGATCCATCATCTCTTGTTGGAGTGGTTAACATACTTTCCCAAATAACGTCTCTTATGTTCTCCTTCTCAGAGAGTAATCTAAAATTAAAATCGGATCATATGTCTCGGCCAAAAACACTTCTGTGACTCTTGATGGCCAACAGAAGCAGGTGCTAGGAGTGTAGGACAATCGTCTTCTGTCAGCTTCCAGCTTCTGCATGCTCCACCATTGGAGTTCTCCATGCTCACTGTCCTGTTCACATTGCTGAGCTCGCCATCTGCTCCTCCCGTCCCTTTCTCTGGCCAATCCCAATGCTTCTTTCTAGACTTTCCCAAGTCTAGATCTCAGACCATTCCCAGATCTTCCTTCCAGCTCAGCTGTTTGCTCTATGAAGACGCTTCCGGCCAGCCCTCGGCTGGGACATGCACCCCTCCACTGGATTTCTCTCGTACTCCTGCTGTTAACAACGCTCTTGAATACCTGTATTTGTAATAGAATTCCAATGAAATCATTAATTCAAGGAAATCAAATTAAGCCAAGGAATAGCTGGCATAAAAAAAATTGATTTTAACTTGATAGAAGTCAGTGATCATAGAAGAAACAGGAGGGCAAATAGTGTATTGGCTAGTTATTATAGACTGCTGTTGAGTGGCAGGCTAACCTTTTTCATACAGTGTGAGCAGGCACAGAATTCAGCATGAGTAAATAGCTGATGGGTACCCACCCACTTCCCATGTGCTGAGCAGCTGCTGGGATGTGAAGTTATTGAGGCGGGCAAACCATCCTTGCCACCCAGAAGGACAGTCGAAGGAACAGACATATGTGCAAGTAGAAATCAGTAGTATAGTTCCTTTAGGGGGCGTGTGTCAGAACAGAAGAGGGTGTTGTGTGTTCCACGGAGCCCAGGGAAGGGACCACAGCCCGACACCTGCCCTGCTCAGCCCTTACCCTTGGTCTCTCCTGTCAGCTCTCTATTCCCTTCTGTTTTTCATCGTGCCTCTCCCTTCCTACATAGTAGAACATTCCTGACCTAGTGTGTTTATCACAGTTTGCCTCTCTCCTGTTAGAACACAAACCCACGAAGGCAGGATCTCGTTCTGTTTGTGCCTTAGAAAGGTGCCTGGCCCACAGCAGGCATTCAAACTCAAGGATATCGAAGGGATGGAATTAACTGATGTTGCTCTGGGGTGCAGGCCTGTGCGAGGGCTCATCCAGAGTGTGTTAGACAGGCTTCTCCCAAGAAACAGGAGGGAGGGAGATTTTTAAGGAATGGACTGATGTGATTGTAGCAGCTGGCAGGTTTGAATTCTCTGGGGCAGGAACCCAGGTGGGAGTTATGTTACAGTCTTGAGTCTAAAATCTGCAGAAAAGCCCAGAAAGCTGGAAACGCAGGCAGAATTTCTATGTGGCAGTCAAATCTAGACGCAAAATTCTTTCTTCCTTGGGAAACCTCATTTTCTTGCTCTTAAAGCCTTTGACTGATTAGATGAGGCCCACCCATATTAGAGAGGATCATCTGCTTCTCTTACAGTCAATTGATGTTAGGTGTTACTTCCACATCTAAAAAATAGCTTCATGGCAACATCTAGATTACTATTTGACCAAACAGTTGGGTGCCATGGCTTAGTCAAGTTGACATATAAAATTAACCATGACAATGGGCAAACGCTGGGAAGCTTGAGATGGAGACCAGGGTCATTCCATCATGATGACAGCAGAAGTGTCCAGTGTGATGGGAGCTCGCCAGGTTGGGTGACGCAGCAAGGACGACTTGTTGCATGGAACCAGGGAGGCCAGATTCCAAGTGATGGCTTGACCAGAAATGCCCTTGTAGACTTTGCTCAAGTCTGCAGCCTTAAAGAAAAGTTTTCTAGTCGAAGCTGGTGTATATTCCTCCACATTTTCTTGTAGGTTTCACATGACTGGTGAATTTTATCCTGGCTTATTCTCCTGGCTTTCTTTCTCCGGGCGCAGTCTTTCAAGCTGTCGTCAGTCTACCTTTGTTTGAAGAGTTGGCCCCTTCATCACCTTCTCATCAATACCTTGTTCCCAATTGCACAGTTAATACTCTGTTTTGTCTGATTTTGCAGCGGCACGTCTTAATCGAACCCTGTGGGCTGTGAGCTGGTGGTTCCCAATTAACTCGACTGTGACTGCAGGAGAGGATGGAGAAGACAGAAGGGGCGATGGGCTTTGAGCAGACAGAGGCTCACTTGTCCTAAGAAGCACCCTGTGTCATCTTTCTCCTTTTCCTCAGTCGTACTGCACTCCTGCTCTGCTCCCCTCTCCCATCTCATCCTCTCTTATTGCTCATTTGCCATAATGCTGCCAGGGTTCTTTTTTCAACATAAGAACGTGCCACATCTCTTTTTGATTGTGCTTATTGATTGCTGCCATTGTTCGGAAGAACGTAGAGTTGCTTCTCTTTTCCAGGGACATATTTCTCTTAAATGTTGCAGTTTGCTTTTGTCAACTTTGGAGATAGAGTTGGGAATCCTTTATCCAATGGATGCTTTTGTGAATGGGTGGGAGGGACTCCTTCATAGAGACTTTGCTTCGAATCGGCTGTTCCCATGTGGTCGCCATTCTTTGGGAATCAGGTACATTGAAGGTTTCGCTTCCTCTCTCGGGTCCCCCACAGTCCCATTTACAGTGTGATGGGTTAATAGACTTTAAAAGTAGAGGCTGGTGACTTTATACTCTATCTTGCGAGGTGATGGTGGTGGTGGTGCTGGTGGTGGTAGGAATTTCTCTGAACAGTGATGCAGTTAGACCCCTGTAACTGCTTACTGGACATCAGTTTTGCATGTTACGGATACACTTTGCTCCCTGCCATGAGGTATAGTCAGTCAGGCTCTCAGTAGAGAGAATAGCAATCATGGAGATGGTCATGCTTTATCAGGGCCGATGCACGGTGGTGGTCCAGTGGTACTGCTGACTTGATCCACGCCTAGGTGGGGAAGAAAGGATTGGATGGCTGGAAATCTCCATTCTTCTCCAGCTCTCACTACAGGAGTCAGGTCTTGGACTTCTACTCCGATGCAGTTACACCTTCAGGGTTTCTCAACCTCAGCACTCTTGACATTTGGGATGTTTGGGGTGACTTTCTGTGCTGGGGGCCATCCTGTGCACTGGAGGATGTTGAGCAGCGTCCCTGGTGTCCACCCACCAGATGCCAGTAGCACCACTTCTCCCAGTTGTGACAACCAAAAATGTCCCCAGGCATTGCTGAGTGTCCCCTGGAGAATGGAATTGCCCCACTTGAGAACACCTGCGGTCAAGGCACCAATCGAGTAGATGGGTGTGGGGTCCTATTCTCCCTTTCTGACCCAGCCTCTGAGCCTGCACTTCCACTGTTCCATCATGATGATAAGTCTATGGTCCCCGGGCTGTATGACTCAGTGCACCTTAGCAGAGCCAGGCCAGTGAGTTCACTTGACCAGCAGCTTTCTACTACAGGTCTGGGAAGAAAGATCTCGGAAATCTGTCACCCAGAGGGCCCATCCTTCTTGCTCTTGACCAAATGACAGCTCGTATCTCCCCTTAGAGGAATTCACACCTTAGTCTAGACTGGACGTGTCTCTACCTTAAAGGAAAGATCTTTGTTGGTGCCCACAGGCTTGGGTCTGGTCTCAGTCTCCATCCGTTCGTGGACAGGCAGTTGGGAAAACCATTCCTTTGTTTTCCTGAGAGTGAAAGAGGAAAGAACACCATGCTTCAAATTTTGTTGTCTTCTCTCTGTTTGAATTTTAAAAGCAAAAATCTACCAACAGCCCTCTTTCCTCTTTCCACATTGCCTGCAAAGAACAGATGTGACAGAAGAAAGGCTGCCACCTCCCAAATCCTCATTCCTCTTCTTTGTCCAAAAATAATCAGACGTATTTTTTCAGGGGAGGGGAGGCGAGGTGGACACTTATGAAAAGGAGATTTAAATTGTTCTGAAAGAGTGAAAATGTGAAGTCCGCAAAGAAAGTCTGCTAGGTGCACGCGTTGTAGATAATGGGAGAATCGTCAGCTCTCTGGGGCCAGAACCTGGGCGTAGGACGAGGTGGGCGTGTAAGCAGAATTTTGCAGGAGGAGAAAGGGTTGGCTGGCGGCCAGGTGGGGGCAGTCCTTCCAGCTGGAGAATGCTGTAGCAGCTGCCGGTCACCCAGGGGCTGGGATGGAGGGAAGAACCCGAGTCTGGCCGTGGACTCAAGTCTGGACGTGGGCAGGGTTGACAGCATCAATAGTAGTGGACACTTCAGAGGAGAAGCAGATGGCTAGGGTGCTGTGGGGTGTTAGACATCAGGTGCTGTGTGCACAGGACCCCCATGAGCCCCGGTATGTGGGACACAGGGCTTCCGTGTGCATCCGGGTGGGGCTGGGGCGCGAGGAAGGAGGAGGAGATCACACCTTCCTGGCTTGCCCAGTTGTGTATTTGGGGTGCCACATGCCTGCGAAGTTGGACCGGAGAGAGAATGGGTTCTAGTTTGGGATATTTCGAGTGCAAAGGAGCAGTAGGCAGCCGTCTTGGAAGAGAGCCCAGCGCAGGAGAGAGAGTGAGCAGTCATTGGTGGGGAGCCATCAGATGGGGCCACTGAGGGTGGGGGAGCCTTGGGGACAGGAGCGAGGAGACCGTGGGTGGGGGATGGAACATGCCAAGGTCACCTTGGGGGAGAGCTGGTTACCGGGGAGCCAGGTCGGAAAGTAGAAGAAATGTGCCAGAGCCTCAGATTGCACGGGGAGATGGAGTTTGAGGAGATAGGGTGACACTAGTCGGGTTTTCATCTTCTTTTAATGGCAAAAGACCAGGGGTTTTTTTTGCAGCATCTGGAGAAATTATGACAAACTTGAAGTTAGGCATCTCCGAGTGAGACTGACTTTCGAGTTAATGAGAACGCCTTAGGGTAGGAACCCTCCTTCAGACTTTGCAAACAGAAGTCAATGATCTGCTTTAAAAATAGAAACCGCTCCTGTGAGCTGGAGATGCTGCTCTGAGCTGAGGTCCCCACACAGGAAGGGAGCCGAACTCAGAGGTTTCCAGCTTAAGCAGTCCTAGTGATTGTAAACTATAGCTGTTTTTTTTTTTTTGCTATTTGCAGATTAGTATGTACGCTTGAATACGTTTTTTAATTTTTTAATTGCAGTAAAACATACCGGACATAAAAGTTACCATCTTAACTTAAATGCACAGTTCCTGGGCATGAAGCACACTCACATTGTTGTGCAACCATCCCCACCATCCATTTCTAGAACTTTTCATCCTCCCCAAACTGAAACTCTGTCCCCATTAAACACCAGCTCCCCGTACCCCTCCCCCAGCCCTTGGCACCCACCATATACATTCTGTCTCTATGCATTTGACTCCTCTAGGGACCTCCTAGAGGTAGAATTGTACGGTATTTGTCCTTTTGTGACTGGCTTATTTCACTGAGCATCATGTCCTCAAGGTTCATCCATGTTCGAGCATGTGCCAGAATTTCCTTCCTTTTTAAGCCTGAATTGTATGCCACTGTATGGATGGACCACCTTTTGCTTGTCCATTCAGCCATTGATGGGATACCGGGTTGCCTCCGCCCTTTGGCTACTGTCAGTAATGCTGCTGTGAACATGGTGTGCACATGTCTCTGAGTCCCTTCTTTCTAGAACTGCTTGAGTGCATTTTCAACATCTGATTCTCTTTGCTGTTCATGGTGGGCACTTCAGCATTTCCACTTGTTTGTTTTTATTTTCCGGCTTGCCTCACACCCTCATCCCTCTTCCTCCCACCCTCTCTCATTGCGAGGTAACCACATCATAGTCTGGTATGGATCCTTCTGTCCTTTTCTCTGCTTAAGGAGTTCTGCACATGGACACATACACACACACACACACGGTGTGGCATCATTACAGCTTATCATGCACACTTTCTTTGCCTGTCATTTTCATCTCACCTTCATGGAGATCCCTCTTGGGGGTTTTTGGTAGGAGATATTCCAGGATGCATGACCAGCGGTGAAAGCTGGCTAAAGGAGAGGCCAGGTGCCCTCCCTTTTCTTTGGAGAGAAGCTGGGCCATGCAGGTAGAGCTGCAGAGGACTGGGGAGCAGATGCCATCAGAGGGGCAGGTGTGTGTGCATTTGTGCACCTGCTCCCAAAACGGAGCTCTTACTGACCATGGTCATGCTTCCTCTGTGTTTTAGACCCTGGACTCCCACGAAGCTATGCTTCTCGCCCACACCTGCTGCCTTCTGAGCTACACTTCTGCATCCAGTTGGCTCCTGGTCCATTCTGCTCCAATCCGTCACAGACAGTTCAGGGTCCTTCTGTCCAACATGAATTCTTGACCTTCCTCCTTTTCCCCTACTCCCAATCAGTTCCTCGTTTCAGCTTCCCAAATGGCCTTTCCAGCTTCTGGATGCTGTCTGGGCACCATTTTTGATTTTCTTTTCTCTGCCTCTGTATTTACTCTACACAGCATCCTGCCCTTTCCTATTCTAAACCACATCTCCAAATCCGTCCACAGTCTCGTCTTCCCAGAAGCCCCCTTAGTTCATCCAGGTCCCCTCGTTTTCTTCTGAGTGGCCTCCTCAGGGTTTATCCACTCCTGATGACAGCAGGCTGGGGCTTCTTTCTGACACGAAAATCAGATGTTATCCTTTATTTTCACATCCTATCAGAAGTTTTCCTTCATGCATACAACAGAATGCAAATGCTCTGCCCTGTCTCCAGGGCTCCAGGGTTTGACTGGTACCTGTTTTCTACCTTCCTGTACGTCCCTCCCCTGCCTCCTTCGAGCAGAGGTGCATCCTGTCCCCAGGTCCTGCCTTCCGCCTGCTCTGGCCTCAACTCTGCCCAGCCATCCTGTGTTTAATGTTTAGATCTAGTCCTCTGCCAGCCCACAAGGCTCAGGACCATCAGAACAGGATCTGCCCTTCGCATTACGGTATGGCCAACACAGGACATTGCCTGGCACAGAGGGGGTCTTTGGTCAGATTTATCCACCAAATGAAGAAAAGAGCAATGAGTTGTAGAGGTCGCTAAAGAAAGCGGTTCATGAGTTCTTGATTGATGTTGCTCAGTAACGCTAATAATGCACCCAGTGAAATTCAGATCCAGAACATGCTGCTTTTTCTCATATCATGTGTGACAAACCCTGTCATCTCTTTCTGCTCTCAAACTTTTACTTTTTGGTAGACTCTGTGCAAGGCATGGAGTCCTGCAATCAATGATAATTGTTTGACCAACACATTGCCTGATACAGTTCATCCTGTTTCTCGTTTTGTGAGCTCAGATTTTAATTCATTTGTGGCCACGTAGACTTCACCCTATCAACCTACAAGCCCCAAATGATGACTAACTGATTATGAATGTTTTGGGGGTAGTAAAGTTGGTATCTCTTTAAATATTTTGGTTTTTAGTGGTAACACCCAACTCTTGACAGTTCTCTCCAAATAAGAAAAGCCTTACTGATGGAGATTTGAAGGAAAGATGTGTCAGAGGAATTTTTTTTCTTACGACATTTATGTGTCTTCAGTGATTTGGTGAAGGACAGGGGAAGCGGGACCCTCGGGGATTCTTTTTTTCATAGCCGTAGTTTACTCATTCTGCAGTACCTGCTATGAAAGCTATTACTTCCCAAGGATGCTGACGACTCATTGCACTTGAGTATGATGTGTGTAGGTAAAAATGGCAGCCCACTTTTTCAGGGATTACATCTTAGGCATGATTTTTGTTTGATTTTATTGAGATATTTGTGGAACAAACCTATCTTCATACATCTTTATGCATCGGTGTAGTTCTGCCTATCCAATCACTTCTTTGTGTGTTTGAGAATGTGATCATTGTGATTTATAGTAAGAAATATATCTTTGGTTTTCTTCCCAGTTTCTAGCGTAGAACTCCTACAACCCTTGGAATTTCCTGTGATGAGAGCCAGAAAGGTGTCTTTGTTATGTTAATGAGGTGGCTTTTGGCCCTGCCAGAGGGTGAGGGCTGGTTGCCAGGGGGACCAACCCTGTGATTAGAGGGTTGGAATTTCAACCCCACCCCTGACCTCTGGGAGGGAAGAGGGGATGGAGATTGAGTTCAATTGTCAATGGCCAGTGATTTCATCAGTCCTGCCTTATGTCACGAAGCCTCCATAAAAACCTGATAGGATGGGGTTCGGACAGTTTCTGGGTTGGTGAACATGTGGAGATTTGGGGAGAGTGATGCCTGGAGAGGGCGTGGAAGCTCGATGGCTTTTCCCCATATCTTGCCCTCTGTATCTCTTTGATCTGGCTGTTCCTGAGTTACATCCTTTCATAATAAACCAGTGATCTCTTAAGGAAAAGGTTTCTCTGAGTTCTGTGAGCTGCTCTAGCAAATTAAGGGATCCCAAAGACAGTGTCATGGAAACGTCTGATTTATAGCTGGTTAGTCAAGAAGCACAGGTGACAACCTGGTCTTGCGATGGGCGCCTGAAATGGGGGCAGTCTTGTGGGACTGAGCCCTTCACCTGTGGGGATCTGATGTGATCTCCAGGTAGATAGTGTCGGAATTGAGTTGACTCATAGGACACCCAGCTGGTGTCCCAGAACTGTTTGGTGGTGGGGGGAGAAAACCCACACGTTGGAGTTGGGAGCAAAATAATAGACACTGAGAGACACTGAGCCCTAACTCTTTTCCTCTATTGATCAATATGGATGATGGATCAATATGGATGGATGTTGGTCAATATGGATGCATGAAATTACAACTCAGCTGGAACCCGGGTGATGGAATCTAAGTTCTTTGACCCACTGCTCCTACCAGAATCTCCTGGTCTCCACACTTACAGTTGTTCGGGACTGACATACTCACTTGGTTGCTTAATCCTGAAGGTTCTTTTCTTAACTGCCAACCCTTTGTGACTCTGTTCTCATCTCCCTCCATTGTTAATTATCTCTGATGCCCCTGAATGGTGAAATTGGGTTACATCGGAACATTGTGGTGCATTGTTTTCAAGAGCTGAGAAAGGATCTGGGCAGATTATTATCCAGGTGATGGATCAGTAGGAATGGCTATAGGATATATCCAAGAATGCGTGCATCCTCATTGGTGAGGAGAGTGTGTGTGCACACATGTGCATACGTATTTGAGTGTGGGAAGAAGGGGTTGTATTCATTCTCTCACCGTTTCAACCAAATCCACAGTTGTAGAAAATGGTAGTACTGATTGGATAGTTTTGACCGTTTAAGTCTTTTCAAGGGCTCAAGTCGCAGAACTCCATGTCTTTCCTGGTGAGTGCTAGCTCAATTTGCCATCTACTCTGCCCCAGGGAAATCCAGAAAGTCACCAGCTTACCTAGAGGTTCGTTGTACACACTCACCAGTTGGATACCATTTGGACCCTAGACCGTGTTTCCCAGCAGAACAGTGAAATCATCGTTGGCTTCTCAGCTCACCCGCAAAAGCCCTGTGTGGCTGTCATGCATTTGAAATACTGTGTACTCATATTGAAGCATCGCAGGAAGGAATGGCCTCGCCTTGTCCAGCAGAAAATAGGGCATGTGGCCAAAGGAAAATGACTTGTAATGACTTGAAATGACAGAAGGAAAGCCAGTGTCTCATCCGTCTTTCTAACTGTAGGTTTCTCCCAAAAGTAACAACAGCAGTGAAAACCCCTAAAACACTCTTCCTGCTTCCTGCGTCCCTTCATGCCTCCACACCACAAATCTTGAACCTCTGAGCTGCAAGAAGTGAGAAGGGGAAACAGGAGACAGATGCACAGCTCTCACTAACCCAAGAAAGGAAGTGCGTGCAAGTCACCAAGGCTGTGCTTCCTGCAGACAGTATCCTTGGGCGGTCCTGCTGCCACGGGGCAGACATCTGGTAGCAACATAGAGAAAGGACGGCATTTATGCACCCCCTCTTTGTGCATAGCTATCATCCCCCAGCCACATCCTTATTGCAAACGGTCTGCATGTCTAAATGCATTTAGTGAAAGCCTTTTGTACATACGACCCGTTATTTCAGTAGTACGTACAAACATTGTGATTAGCAAAATAGACACTCATTTGAAAGTCAGAGCAGTGTTTTTTTGTTTCTCTTATTAAAGTGCTCTCCTGTGGGGTAGAAAAGTTGATCACGTCTGTGAGGGGGCATCTTTCCTCTCTACAGCCACATCTTTTTATTTATTTGCATTGTCATGCTCTCCTGACCACTGCCCATGCGTGTTCCTCTGTGATTTTCCTTTGACTTAATTGTTAGGTCTTTGCAAGCTATCTCCCCAAATGCTTTGTCTTCGTTTGACTTTCTTTTATTGGAATGGCCCATCCCAGCAGGCAAGACCCTGTGGTAGACCGTGTCCTGAGCATCCTCCTCTGGTTTCCAGGGCGTTGTTTTGTTTTTGGTGATGCCCAGATGGATGCCTCTCATTGGGATCATCTTTGGAGGGAATCACCAGTCCTACTGTGTGATGCAAGAAGATGCAACAGGGACGACTGCAGTGTTGACAACCACAGCCTGATCTTGCTTAACGTCATGCGCTGCGTCCCCGATTCTGCAGAGTGGTTTTTAATGAGTGACCCCACATACGCTTACTGTGTCATAGGCATCCTCATACTTCCTAAATCCCCTCAAAAACCTACTGCTTAGTTCCGCAGCTCATTTCTCTTTTCCCCACGTCTCCTTTATGTGAAAACGTTCTTTCTCCATCAATGCTGATCTCCCGAGCACGGATTTGTTTCTTTCCTTTAGCCAAGACTTCTAAATACGCATGGGACTCAGCGTCTTCTGTTCTCTTTCTGCTTTCTCTCATCCACACTCTCTTTTCCTCCCTGCTGCCTTTCTTCCATTCAGAGAGCTCCTCAATGCCTTTGTAAGGAGGCTCCATCTCTTCTGACTCCCTTGGGCAATCCTCTACTCATAATTGCTTAGAAATCTCTCGCTTTGGACTTTTTTAAGGGCCACCTTTCCCCAGCAAGTGTTTGAAAGGCAGTCTGTTACTTTACTCTAAATTTTCAGTCCTGATTACTGCACTGGGTGACCGAACTGGGCGTGATCCCTGAAGATGTGCCCACTGGGTATGAGTTTGCTCGGGCAGCCAAAACAAATACCAGAGACTGTATGTACAGACGGAAACAGAAGACATTTATGGTCTCACAGTCTGAGACCAAGTCTGAGATGCAGGTGTAGGCAGGGCTGGTTTCTCCTGAGGCTTCTCTCCTTGGCGTGTAGACCACGTCTTCTTGAAGTCCTCACATGGTCGTCCCTCTGTGCGTGTCTACGTCCTCATCTCCTCTTCTCATAAGGACCCCAGTCCTGTTGGATCAGGACCCACCCTCATGACCTCCTTTTACCTCCATCACCTCTTTAAAGACCGATCTCCAAATACAGCCCCATCCTGAGGTCCTGGGGGTGACGGCTTCAACATTGGAATTTTGGAGGACGCAATTTAGTCCCAAACAAGCTGTTAGGCAGTTTGTTATCAAAATATGGTGTTTACTCTTGTCCATTCTGAGATCTTTGCCCGTTTCACAGGATTCCCCTGTCTCAACATGTATCTATATCTATATCTTAACATCTCTCTGTACCTGACTCTTAACATCTACCTATATGCATGTGTTAACCTGTGTCCATAAACATACATAACATCTATCTTTGCTATATGTTAACGTGTATCTAGCTATACCCATAATGTATATCTATATTGAACCTTAACATCTGTCCATACTCATATCTTAGCATCTGTCCATCTATATGAATATCTTAATATCTATGTATACTTGGATCTTAATGTCTGTCTATACACACGTGTCAGCACCTGCCTATACCCAGATCTTAATGTCTATCTGTGCCCATTTCTAACATCTACCTATTCCCAGATCTTAATGTCTATGTATGCCCATAGCTTGACATCTGTCTGTCCCCAGCTCTTACTGTCTGCCTCTGCCCATCTGTGCCCACATCTAACACCTGTCTATACCCATCCCTAAATGTCCGTCCACGGTGCAGCCTTCACTCACGCGGTGGTCTCCCGCAGGTTCTGGACGTACCATGATGAGCGCTTCCTCTACATGCTGATGGAGTTTGTGCCGGGCGGCGAGCTCTTCAGCTACCTGCGGAACCGGGGGCGCTTTGCCAGCAACACTGGGCTCTTTTACTCTGCGGAGATCGTCTGTGCCATTGAGTACCTGCACTCAAAGGAGATCGTCTACAGGGACTTGAAGCCAGAAAACATACTGCTGGACAGGGATGGTCACATCAAACTCACTGACTTTGGGTTCGCTAAGAAACTGGTAGACAAGTAAGTGACCATTTTCACCCATTTCCCTTGCCCCCCTCCCCCCCGGCAACCACCATTCTACTCTTTGGTTCTATGAGTTTGTTGTTTTTTTTTGAAGATTCCACATATAAGTGAGATCATACAGTATGTGTCTTTTCTCTGTCTGACTTCTCTCACTTAGCATCATGCCCTCCAGGTCTATCCATATTGTTGCAAATGGCAAGATTTCCTTCTTTTTTATGAGTGAATAATATTCCCTTGTAGATATATGCCTCGTGTTCTTTATCCATTCATTCATTGACGGACACATCGGTTGTTTTCATATCCTGGTTATTGTGAATAATGCTGCAGTGAACAGGGGGGCACGTTATCTCTTTGAGATGCTAATTTCATTTCATTTGGCCGTATGCCCAGAAGTGGGATTGCTGGATCATAACGGTAGTTCTACTTTAAATTTTTTGAGAAACCTAAATACTGTTTTCCGTAGTGGCTTTACCAATTTACATTCCCCCCACCAGTGCACAAGGGTTCCCTTTTCTACACATCCTCGCCAACACTTATCTCTTGTCTTTTCAATGACAGCCACCCTGGCAGAGTCAGCTGATGTAAGTTAGCTTTTCTTTTTATCAGAATTATACATCTGCATCCTCTGAGTCAAGGACTCTCAACAGACAGCCACTTTCAACTCTGAGGGCTGCTCAGCCAGTTTTCTTGGTCCGTCTCCTGGGCAGCTTCCAAAATTGTCCTGTTGTTGTCTCCTTGTTCCTTCTTAAGTGGCTTACGCTTTTTATCGTTCTTCACTGTCTTTTGGGAGGGAGCAGAGCTGAATTTGTTTAATTCACCATCTTTGACAAGAAGGGATTATGCATTTAAACATGGTGAGGTCACCTTTATCTTGTTCAAAAAAAAAAAAATGTATCTTGCTTTTTATTTCTGATGATGACAAAACACCAAAAAAGTCCTTGCTGAACAAATAAATTATTAGTTTCAGTGTTTTCCTACGTAAATAAAGGTACAGCACATACACTAGGCATGAATATTTATTTGTGTTTCAGGTTAATTCTATAATTTAAATTCTCCTAAGTGGAATTAACTAGGCGAACATTCTGAACATTGTTAGCACCAGAGAGTTGATATCATTAAGAAGAATTCTATAAGATAACATCTTAGATAGTTCCGTATCATAAAATACCTTTTGGTTTAATTCACTCCAATAATCCAGAACGCTCTATTTAACTGGGAAAAACCATTTATACTTACTGTGTATAAGTCATGCATTGCTTAACGATGGGAATACATACTGAGAAATGCGTCATTAGGTGATGTCATTGTCCTGCTAACATCACAGAGTGTGCTTACACAAGTTTAGTTGGTACACCCTGCTACACACCTACACTCTGTGGTATGAATCTTATGGGACCACCATCATATATGTGGTTTGCCATTGACCAAAATGTCATGGAGTGACGCATGACTGTGATTAGGTAATATATAGTGTATAAAAGTATAATATTCAGCATATGTGAGGCTGACGTATTTGCAAAACTGTCTGTGTTGCAACATCATGAGCCTGCAAGCATCTTTTAGTGCCATGATCTGTAGAGACTGCATTCTCTCCTTTAGGAACAATGCAGCCTTTAGCATGTAGAATCTAAGAAAAACTCTCAAAATTTAATTCCCAGCCAGGAGCACCCCTTATATGAAGCACTGGGGGCTTCTCTTGGGGTCTAAAGGGTTGGGTTTGAATGCAATTGTACATTTTTACTCCAAAGAAGCAAGTAAGAGGGACGTGGCTAAAGGTGAGGGATGGAGCTGTCTCATTTTCTGTGTTGGCTCTTTCTCTCTGTCACGTCACACATTAGTTTTCTAGGTTGTTTTGTTTTGGGGTTATTTTGTTGTGGTTTTTGTTGTTGTTATGTTATGCCCTAATAAAACATAAGCTTTTTTCCCCCATACACGCAGTTGCCCACCACACGCCTGGGCAACTTAGGCATTAAAGAGAGAGACACCTGACAGAGCCGGAGAAAGACTGGGCTGTATTATTTCTAATGCCATCACAGCTCCTGCTGATAACCTGCAGTCATAAAATATTCCACTTAGAAAGACAAGGGTGTGTGTCTTGTTCCTCTGGACAATTTTAGTAATTTATGTTCCTAAAATTTCTCTTTCTCTAGAGCAGCGCCGTCTGATAGAAATACAACACAAACCTCGTGTGTTCAAGTTTTCCAGGAGCCATAGTTTAGAAAAGAAAACAGGTGTAGATAATTTTAATAATGAAGTCTCTGTTATTCGATATCTCCCAAATATGATCATTTTAACATATCATCAGTATAAAAGTTGAGAGAATTTTTACTGTTTTCGAAATCCCACGCGCATTTATTTCTTACAGGACATCTCAATGAGGGTGCTAAATTTTCATCAGAAATGCGTACTTGATCTTTGTTTAAAGTCCGTAACATTTAAATCTGGAGAAGCAGACTCACATGGCCAGGCGCTTCAAAAATACTTTAAAAGTTTTGCAGTAACTGTCTCGAGTATCAGTTTTTAAATTTAAGTTAATTACAATCAGATCAAAATTTCCGATCCTCAGTACATTTCAAGTGTTCAGTAGCTACAAGTGGCTAGTGGCTCCATATTGGCCAGACAGACCCAGAAAATGCACCTTACTGTCCCATTCCTTGACGAGTTGGGGTTGGATAAGGTGATAGCTATGTTCCTCACATTGGAGAAACATCTGCACTGAGGGGAAACTTGATTTGGGGGCAATTTTACACGAAATGACTCATCTCTGATGGTTTTTCGAAAGGAGCCTCTTGTGAACACTTTATAATGCAGTAAAATTCAGTCTCATTTTCCCCTATAGAATTTCATGTATTCCGTTTCTAAGAATAAAGCACATAAAAGTTAGGAGCTTTTACATGGAAGAGTGGAGACCTTACTTTTAAAAAAAAGTTGCTGTATCCCATTGACGCTGCCCCCTATTGGCAGCACGTGTATAAGTGTACCCCGTATTTATTTTTCTTAAGTCATTTTATTTGGAAGCCTGTTTCCAGAAATAAAATGTTTCACATATTCACTTGATTATAAATTTGCCAAACCAGCTTCCTATCCAGGTAATCCATTATGTCCGTTTAAGACTAAATGGATGAAGACAGTTTAGCACATAACATCAAGCAATTAATTTACTTAATATGTTGAATCTTGGAAACGAAGGCTCATTGCCATCTTGATAGATCATGTTTAAAGAACTTCATCTTTCTAGTCATGGGTAGTGTAGCTTGCAAAAATACATATTTTTTGGTGATTTTTCTCCTTTTTATTCGGCGTTCTGGGTTTGTTAAATGAAGTCCCTGTCTTCTGGGCCAGCTCTGGGGACACGTGCTCGTGGGCACATGGATGCAGCCCTTCCTCTGGTTTGGGATTCACATACTAACCATGACTTTTGAATAAAAATGGAAAGAAATTCACCGAAGTTTCCGGGGATCGCTACAAAATAGATGGAACAAAACAGAGTTCATCTCGAATGATATTTTTGAACATAGGATTTAGAGAAGTGTGTTTCTCATATTTTTTATAGCGTACGATACAACATATTTAAGCTTGTAATTAAGTACTTTCCTCACGTATATGAATCTTATGCCCCTTTGCTCATGGCCACTCGATTTATCCTGCTTTTCCTAGATTGTCAATAATGGAGGGATGTTTTTCTCTTCTAAGTTGATCTTACACAACTCATCTTTTCTCACTATGATTTTTCTTATTGCTGTATGAAACTATTTTGCATATACATTTTACATTATGCACATAGCCTGCCTAAAAGATTTAGGGACGAACTAGAATTATTCTTGATTTTTTGCAGTGATTAAAAGAAGCTACTGATAGATTTAATTTGGTTTTATAAGTAAAATACAGAGGATACCTTCTGAGATGTGGTTTTCTCTCTCTGCAACAGCTCCTTCATTATTATGATTCTATTGTATTATTATTGTTATCTATTGTTATCATTCTATGTTGTTCTATTGTAGGTTTATAAATTCAGTACTGTCCTTTGGATTTTTATTTCTGGCATCTTGCTAAGGGTAACATGGAACCTAGTCTTCTACAATTGTTACTTAACATTTCCAAGCAGACAGAAAGGTAGAGAGAATAGTTTCTATTAATACCTTTTGTCCCTATCACCCGCCTTCAGTAGGCATCAAAGCTTTGCCACCTGATTGGAAGTTTTTGCCCTTCTTCCATTTTTGTTTCTTGAATTATTATAAAGCAAATACCCGCCATCCTATCTCTAAAAGATCCTGAACTTTAAAAAAATAACTACAATGCCATTATCACATCTGAGAAAATTCTATAAGAAAATTCTTACTGTCATCTAACACCCGGTCAATATTCAAATTTCCCCCAAATGTCTCAAAAATGAGGATCTAACCAAGGTTTCCACACTGCTTTTGGCTGATTTGTCTTTTAGCTCCATTTGATCCATAAAGTTCACCTTCCAACTTTTTTTCCCTTTCTGCCATATATTTGTCAGATAAACTGGGCCATTTGCCCTGTAGGAAGCCCCACAATCTAGACTATGTGGATTGCTTCCTCACGGTGTCACTTTCCTTGTTCTTCTGTCCCCTGGATTCTTGTAAACCAGTGGTTAGCTCTCTGGACTGGATTAGAGGCCGGGCCATTGGACCCTCCTTTTCGCCCTTCTTCCGTCCGTCCTTTTCTTCCTTTCTTTCTTTTTTGTCTTTGAGAAATAGCTGGTGCTGACTTTCTGTTGTGGCTTTTGTGTCCAGCAAGAAGAACGGACCACATCCTTGTCTTGCTGTAAGTGGAGTGAAGATGGCTGCTCTGTGGGTCTGAGTGTTACCGGCCCAGCCTCCCTCCCTACTGTCCACTCTTGCTCCCATCTACACCGAACTGTGGGTTTTGGCTCCTCTGATGGTGGTTGCCTTGCTCCAGCCTTCCAAGAGAGATGGCACAATGGTGACATTCTCTGACATCCCTTCTGCATTTCGTAGCTGGAATTTTTCTATAAAAAAAACACTTCACCCGCTTAGCCATTGGGTGACCATGAAATACTGTCCTTGACGAGTGGGCAGGGGGCATGCTTCATTCTTACACTTTATTTAAGGGTTTTTAAAATCATGACCTGGGACCTTAGTGATCTCAAATGCTGCCAATGCGTCTTTTAAACATTGTTGGTCTCTACTCAGAAAACATGTGATGTCATGCATTTTCTTCCAAAGCAATTTTTTTTTTTTTTTTTTTTTTAATGCTTAAATTGGCCCCATCTTAGTAGGGAGTGACTGCTTAATGGGTGCAGAGTTTCGTTTTTCAGGGTGATGAAAATGTCTAGTTGGGAACTAGATTGAGGTGGTGGTTCCAGAACATTGTGAATGTGCTAAATATCCCTGAATCGCTCACTTTAAAATGATTAATTTTATGTTATGTGAATTATGACTCAGTTGAAAAAAAAAACAATCCCGCCTATGTAGGAACCACTTCAAGCTGCCTCCTGTACCCTTTTGTAGACAACCCATTGGCTTTGAGAACTTCCTTGCGTTCATTCACTAGAAGCAGCCCAGGCCCCTTTATATATGTCCTTCTTCCACCCTGGAGCCAGCTGTTTCTTCAAGGTGGAAGCCTGGATTCTCGGGTGGGAAATAGTATTTAAAGCCCACTCTGTGAGTACTTGGATGCTCTCTGATGTTGGAGTTTCATTGCTTCTAGGCATTCTTAATGGACAAAGTTGAAAAATGCTTTTTTTTTTTTTTGAAAGAGAGAGGTAAATGTCATCCAAACTTTCCAAATCATGTTTAAGGCTATTGGTTTTCACTTAATTTTTATGAATTATTCTTGTATCTCTTTGCTTACCCTGAAAATCTTGTTAAACCAGGTAATTTATTCACAGCAACAAGTGCTCTCAGTGCCACACACAGCTGACTTCTGTACATGCCACTGTGGCTGAGATGTGGATTCTAATCCTTTAATCTTTTATTTAGGAAAATAGAGAACCAAGCATAAGTTAATTCATGAAACTGGTGAGGGCCTTCATTTCATGGATATGAAAACTAAAGTTGTACAGGATGGAGATGTATGTCAGGTGTCATACATCTCAAGTATTTGTCAAGTATTTGATCAAAGCCAGGCTTTGAAATCCTTTCCTCTCCCTCTATCTAATTCTTTCCACCAAGCCAGGGCTTGGCAGACTGTGCCAGCAGGATCCGGCCCTCCACATGTCATTTATAAATAAAGTTTTATTGGAACACGTTATCACTGTTTGTTGACATTCTGTCTGCAGCAGCGCTCATGCTACAAATAGAAGAGTTGTATGTTGGTGACAGAGACCTGATGGCCCACAATGCTGAAAATATTTGCTATCTGGCCATTTACAAAGTTTGTCTACCCTGGAACTAGACCATCTGCTTTGTGAGCTGCTCAAAAGTGACCAGAACGTATATTCATATCCTGGAAGATTATTCAGCCATGAAAAGTAGTAAAGTTCTGACACATGCTACAACCTCAGTGAACCTTGAAAACATGATGCTGAGTGAAAGAAGCCAGACACAAAAGGCCAAATATTGTCTGAATTTACTTATGTGAGGTATCTCAAGGAGCCAGATTGTAGAGACAGAAAGTAGAATAGAGGTTGCCAGGGACGTGGCTCCCCTTGTATTGGTGTGTCAGAAACGCTATGGTTTACTCCCTGAATGCTACACAGACTCGTGGGCCTGGGAAGTGCTAAGGATTCCTGAAGCAGACGCAGTGCGTCTGCCTGTCTCTCTCTCTCTCTTTCACACACGATACTTTAGAATTCTTCCAGTTCCGCGTCTTCGTTTCACAGATGAGAAATCCAAGGCTCTCAGAGGTGCCCACATTCCCACAACGGCCAAGTGGTAGTACCTTCCTGCTTCCGGATCAGACTTCTTTCTGTTATCACGAGCCTCTGTTATGGAAGCACCAGAAAGCAATGGTTAGGAATGAAGGGCAGCTATGGGGATTCTTGCCTCCTATTGGACCGGTGACACTGCCTAGCTGGTGAGCTTGGGTGTGTCATTATTGCCTCTGTGTGCCTTGCTTTGCCTGTCTGTGAAATGAGGAGGAATGTTCCTACCCCATAGGACTGTTGGTAAGAATGGATGGATCTGTTCATCAAAAAGTATTTCTTTAGAACTGTTTCCGGCACATAGTAAGCACTGGGTGGACATTATCATCCTCATCATCGTCATCACCGTCATCATCATCACCATCACTGTCATCACCCCATTGTCGTAATCATTATCACCATCACCATCATTACCATCACCACCACCATCATTACTATCACCGTCACCATTACCAGCACCATCATCATCATTATCACCATCACCATATCATTACTGTCACCATCATCACCATCATTATCACTCTCATCATATCATAATCATCATCATCACCATCAACATCATCACCACCACCATCATTACCACCACCATCACCATTACCATCACCATCACCATCATCATCACCGTCATTATCGTTATCACCATCATCACCACTGCTGTGGACTGAATTGTGTCCCTCCAAAATTCATGTGTTGAGACTCTAACCCTCGTTGTGACTCTATTTGGAGATAGTACTTTTAGGAGATAATTAAAGTTAAGTGAGGTCAGGAGAGTGGGGTTCTAATCTGATAGGATTGTTGGCCTTATAAGAAATTTATTTCTCACAGTTCTGGAGGCTGAAAGTTTAAGATCAGGGTGCCAGGTGATTAGGTCGCTGGTAAGGACTCTCTTCCTGGCTTTTAGATGGCTTCATTCTCACTGTGTCCTCATGTGGAGGAGAGAGTTCTCTCTCTTCCTCTTCTTATAAGAACACCAGTCATTGGATTAGTCCTGTCTTAATCCAGTATGACCTTATCTTAACTTGTTGACATCAGCAAGACCTTATTTCCAAATCAGATCCCATTCACAGGCATTGGGATTTAGGACTTTGGAGGGAACACATTCACCCCAGTAGGATGCCACGGAAGGCAGTAGGGGATTAAGAACACATGAACATTTGATTCTGTATTGTACAGAGCGTCCTGTCTCTCCTTGGTTAACACAGCCTCCTACGCCCCGCCGTAGTGGAACTGATAACAGAGGAAACTGAGAACGACAGGTGTTACCTTGCCTTCTCTCCAAGAGCCAAGTGAGCAAAAGGAGATAAGACCAGAGGCATGGATAATTCACAGCCTGGACCAGCAGTCTCAGAATAACACACAGGGCTCTCCATCTTGTCTTAGCGTATTTACCCAGCCTGAACCTCTATAGCAATCAATGCCTCTATACATCCAGGAAGCATTGGGGCTTTTTCTAGGAAGCTTTTACTCTCGGGGTGTCAGGCTGCCTGAGGCTACTTGGAAACTGGAAATTTACACAGCCTTTGATCTGTGCCCCTTACTAGGATGGAGCCGAAAAAAGACTCCCATTTCCAAATGCAAGAGGAGATGCTGCCCCTGATGCGTGTACAGTTACCTGCCACCACCTCCACCTGGTCTTAGATCAGCTAAGAGCTAGGCTTCCAAGCGACCTTCAGGCGACCTTGCATGTGCTACCAGCCTGGAAAGCCAGCATTAATGGGCTAATAAGTTGATTGTTCTGCAGAATTACAGTGGCATGAGCCAAAGCAACCAAGGTTGACTCAGTTGGGCGTGGCGGGGAGAAGGGATGTTTCTAAAATAGCCTGCATCCGACTCAGTCCTTAGACTTAAGTCTAGGGGGTGAGAAGTGCCCCATTGGACCCCCAGGTTGTTCCATGAACCATGATTGGCTCTAACTTGAACTGAGCACCTGGTAGAGTGAGCCCCTCCTACTTTACTCTGCGTAAGAGGAACCGGGTCTCCCTCCCTCCTTTCCTTCCTTGTATTTGCTTCCCCCTGCCGTACCTTCATTCCCAGCCGCTTGCCAGACTGCCCATTCCAGGGACTGCAAAGTCTCTGTCTGAGCCGGGGTAACGTGACCCCGTTCCTTCAACAGGATTTGAAATTTTGATCGCAGTCAGTTTGTTTTTATCACAGGGGGTTATGGGGAAATAGGAAAGAGTCTGTTATGTGAAAGAAAGAGTTGGAGGTTGGGAATAGGGAGGTGTCACGGGGAAGGAAGCAGAGAGAGTGACCCAAGAGGACCTTTGGGTGGGTTCGTGGGAGGAGCTGAGGGGCCTAACCCAAAATCCCCATCATGCCAGCAGTCCTGGGGGGGCTGGGACCAAATGTGCTGCTTATAAAACAGGCTTGGTGCACGCTTGGTGTGATGCGCAAAGGAAGTGCCAAGTGGCTAGATATACCCATTAGCAGACTATATTGAAGTACCTTTTTGTTTTCTCTATGTTAAATCTGCAAAATAGAGATTCTTCTATCAATACTTCTATCATCGCATGGCTTTTTGGAGGAGTCCTTTACAAAGTATCTATATTTTTTTCCTCTCCTAAGGAGCCACTTCTTTTGTCTAGAGACAGGCGCCAAACACAAGTGCAACATTTAGCAAGACAGGCAGGTGTGGTCTGGAGGTGAGCTTGAGGTCGGAATTGCTAAGTGAAGAGCCCCACGTGACATTCTACCTGGCAGTAGAGCACCAGCTGGATACAGCTTGGGCACAGCTCTCTATCTGGGGTTATAGATTCCCGGATCCCTTCCAAAGCAACCCTTTGTCCAACCTCTCCTTAGGTCCTTGTCACCTTACCTTGACTTCTGTTCATCAGACACTTCTTCCTGCACCTCCCTTCCATGGGGGGCACCCTGCTCCTTCCACTTCTATCTCTGTACTTTTTATAATTTTAATTGTAGCAAAATAGGTATAACAAAATTTACCATCTTAATCATTTTTAAGTGCACAGTTCAGTGGCATGAAGCACATTCACATTGTTGTGCAACCATCCCCACCATCCATCTCCAGAACTTTGTCATCTTCCCAAACTGAAACTCTGTCTCCATTAAACACTCACTCCCCATCCTCCTCCCTCAGCCCCTGGCACCCACCATCTACTTTCTGTCTCTGGATTTGACTCCTCTTGCGGACCTCCTATGACTAGAATCTTAGAGTATTTGTCCTTTTGTGACTGGCTTGTTTCATTGAGCATGATGTCTGAGGGTTCATCCATGTTGCAGCAGGTGTCAGCATTTCCTGCTTTTTTAAGGCTGAATAAATATCTCATTGTTTGGATGGACCACAGTTTCTGTGTCCATTCATCTATTGATGGACACGTGTGTTGGCATCCACCTGTTGGCTCTTGAGAATAATCCTGCTACGCATATGTGTGTACAAATATATCTTCAAGTTCTTTCATTTCTTTTGGGTGTATACCTAGGAGTGGAATTGCTGTATCATATGGTGTTTCTATGTTTAATTTTTGAGGAACCTCCGTACCGTTTTCCACAGTGGCTGCCCCGTTTTACATTCCCACCAACAGTGCACGAGGGTTCCAATTACCTACATCTTCACCAACACTTGTTGTTTTCTGTTTTTTGATAGTAGCCTTTCTAATGAATGTGAAGCGGTTGTCTCTGCACTTTTGACTCCTTTTCTTCTTGCTAATCAGGGGGCAAAGTCAGAAGGAGGACCCCAAGTTCTTACTCACGGAAACCCCGTCACACCCTCTGTCTGACCTGTTACTGCCCACCTTAGTGACCTAGCATACTCTCAAAATCTGAGCACACGAGTGGGTACTCAAAGTGTTTAAAGAGACAGGTGTGGACATCATTATCCCAATTTTCTTGACCCCCAAAGTGGTATTTTCAGACGTTTTTCCTCTCATGCCATCCTTTAGCTTGTATTCCATTACACAACACAATTTATAATACACACCAGGGAGTGTGAAGACCCCAGGTGCTTAGAAGTAAAGTGTAATTGTGTGAGTGGCCCACGTGATGTGACAGACATGGGGGTGTGTTCATTTCCCGGGGCTGCCATAACAAAGTACCCCAAACTAAGGGGTTTAGAACAAGAGGACGTTATGGTCTCATAGTTCTGGCAGCCAGAAGCCTGACGTCAAGGTGTTGGCAGGGCTATGCTCTGCCCAAAGGCTCTACATAGTTGTATATTCTTCGTTGTGGGTCCTTCTAGTTGTGGCATGCGGGACGCTGCCTCACTGTGGTTTGACGAACAATGCCATGTCCACGCCCAGGATTCGAACCAACGAAACACTGCCGCCTGTAGCCGAGCGCGCGAACCCAACCACTCGGCCACGGGGCCAGCCCCTACAATGTGGTTTTTTTAAAGATTATAGTGTGATGATTTAATATACATTGTTAGGTCATCACCACAATCAGTTAGCATGTCCGTCACTTGACATAGTTACCATTCTCTTTTTGATGGTGAGAACACTTAAGATCAACTCTCTCAGCAAATTTCAAGTATGTAATACCATATTAGCTATTAACTATAGTCACCTTGCTGTACGTTAGGATCCCACAACTAATTCATCTTATAACTGAAAGTCTGTACCATTTGACCAACCTCTCCCCACGCCCCCCTCCCCTAGCCTGTTTCTGCTCTCTGTTTCTATGAGTTTTACTATTTTAGATTCCACGTGTAAGTGAGATCTTACAGTATCTGCCTTTGTCTGGCTTATCTCACTAAGTGTAACGTCCTCTAGGTCCATCCATGGTGTTGCCAGTGGCAGGATTTCCTTCCTTCTCATGGCTGAATAATATTCCACTGTATATATAGCCCCCATTTTTATCCGTTCGTCCATCCATGGACACTTAGGTTGTTTTGATGTTTTGGCAATTGTGAATAACGCTGCAATGAACATGGGGCTTCAGGTACCTCTTTGAGATGCTGTTTTCATTTCCTTTGGATATATGCCCAGAAGTGCGGTGGCTGGTTCATATGGTAATTCTATTATTAATTTTTTGAGGAAAATTAGAAAATTAAGAAAAATGGTCTTGCATTTTCCATAGAGCATAAAATTTAGAGATGTCAGCAGAGACTGTCCAAATCTATAGATTTTAATGAAACATTGTGGTTCTTTTTAAGTGTAAATAGAATTCTCTTCTAAGGAGAAGAGTAAAGGAACTCCTTCCCCCACTTGTTATGACAAAGAGAGATCTGAGGCAGCACAGGAAGAGGTGACCGGAATCAAAACCAACAAACCAGACAACCAGAAAGTTCCACCATTCATGCACGGTCCAGCTGGGCTGGTCAGAATCCTTGCTTCCTCTAGGTGGGGCTCAAAGCTAATTTTTTTGCAAGTGTCGCTTCGTCAGCAGAGAAAATCCTTTCCAAAGCTCTCTGCCTTGTTTAAACCCCAAAGATCCCATTGTCCCTTAACCTAAGGATTTCCAAAAGCCACTGATGAAACTAAAATGACCGCAAACCCACAAAAGCATTGAAAACACGCCAGACCTTTTGAAGAGCAGGTGGAAAAGACCACTAGCAGTAGCTGTCAATTCCCTGCCGTAGGACAGACCTAGCTTATTTAGACACAAGGAGCAGACAGGTGCATTCTTCGGGGGCGCACTGAGATGGGGTTGATGAGTGAATTCTTGACTTGTTCTTTTTAATGTTATTTTATAGGAAGACAGGTCCTGTGGATTTTTTGCTTCTGAGTAACAAGGGTAAACAGTAACAATGGGCAGCAATGATAACAAGACTGACTTAGATTCTATTTGTGTTAATGAGTGTTTAGATGGGAACAAGTTAGACAATGTTACTAAATGTTAGTAAGACAATGTTGCTAAGACAATGTTACTCTCTTTATCCCTTACAGTGTATCCATGGGGTGGGGGACGTGCATCATTTTGGTCAACTAAGTTACTGTAAGATTCAGCTTCTTTTAAGAGTAATGTGTTCGTCAAGCACAGCTGAATTTTCTGCATTCCCATCTCTGTCCGCAGGACGTGGACCCTTTGTGGAACGCCCGAGTACCTGGCCCCCGAAGTCATCCAGAGCAAAGGCCACGGGAGAGCCGTGGACTGGTGGGCGCTCGGCATCCTGATATTTGAGATGCTCTCGGGGTGAGTAGGGCTTCTGTGGAGAATCACCACTTACTCCCCAGTGCTTCCCTCCCCTGCTCACTCGCCCTGCCTTTGTGAACTCCTGGGACTGTGCACTGGGGTTGCAGACACTTGGGGTGTGGTCCCAGGGCAATGCAAACCGACACTTAAGCTTGCTTTCATGAGAGTAAAAACACAGACTTATTGCAGAAGCTACAGTGCACGTCTGTTGAGATCCTTTTCCTGTCTCTACATGTCTCCGTCATCCTTGAATATATTTGTCTTCTGCATGGACTCTTTTTGGAGTAACTTGCAGAGCTGAGTAATGTACGTGTTGCAGAAGGATAAATAAATTAGGACTTTACGAACGAGCAGCGTGCCAGGAAGGAAAGAGTGTATGCTCTCCTGACATCCCAAACTTGGGTTGGACAAGATTTGGAAGGTCGCATCTTCTCCGCGTCCAGATACCAAAGAGGTGGACCGATTGTCAAAGCATCATGTTAAATGTTCAAGTGTGCCTGAGGCATGAGACAAGTCTGATTTTCCTCTACCAGGAATGTAAAGCAAGCATCCCCCTCTTAGAAGTCTCGGAGTTGGGGTTCACCCTCATCCTGTTATTAGATGTTTCATGTATGTTCTCCTGACTGGAATTTCCTGAGACGATGAAGCACTGTGCCACCTTACCCAATGACAGCCTCTAGAAACAAGGGAGCTGTGGATGTGTGCACCCACGAGTAAATATTCTACTGCGCGGCTCTTTCTGAGCTAAAGGCTCTTCTCTCTGGTGGTGTGGCCGACAGGCAGCTGGCCGGCGAGGTGCCCAGGACAGTTGCCGGGGGCACTTGGACACGCCTCGGCCTCCTTCCGCCCTCTCTCTTCTTCCCTTTGTCCATCCTTCTTCAGCTTGTGTGTTTCCTGCTGGTGAGTCTTGCAGACACTGTGAGTTTACTCCCAGTTGTAGGAAAAGCCACATCCTGTTCTCCACCTGTCTCATTTCCTGCAGGGTGAGTCTAGAGGTTTTTACCCAGAAACCTTCCTTGGTTTCAGGTGGAAAGAAAGAGGGAGTCATTCTTCTGCATTGAGGCTGTGGCCAGCCAGAGTGGAATATGTGAAAACCTGTGTTTACGTGTTTGTCTGTCAGTCATCCATCTGCCATCTCTTTCATCTATCTACCTACCTATCATCTCTCTCTCCACTTATCTATCTGTTGTTTATCTATATCTATCCTCTATCATCCATCTATCTATCTGCCTATCATCCATCTATCACCTCTGTCATCTATCTACCTACCTATCATCTCTGTCTCTGCTTATCTATCATTTGTCTATATCTGTCCTCTTTCTCTCATCCATCTATCTACCTATCATCCATCTATCATCTCTGTCATCTATCTACCTACCTATCGTCTATCTTCTTAGCTATCTTTTATCTATATAATAGTCTTCTATCTGTGTATCATCCATCTATCAATTATCCATCTATCATCTCTATTTATCATCTATCTATGTATCCTCTGTCATCTATCTGTCTGTATCTATCAATCAGTCTATCATCTATTTTGAATTTTCTATTACTCTTTACTCAAATGTCTCCAGCAGTTCACATAGAACCAGATTTCTTAATATACACCCTAGCTCAGGAAGTCCCAAGCCAATCAAAGGTTAAAAGAAATTACACGTCAGATCAATCCATGGAGAAGATACAACAGTTGTAACTATTTATACACCCATACAGATCAGCTTCCACTGTGATACCTATAGCACGTTGTCTTTCTGTAATATGATTTGACCACAAGAGGGCAGTATTGTCTGAGGAGAATTGAATCCTGGTGTCTGGTGATTTAAAACAGAATGAGGCCCACGTGTCCTATGTTTTCTCTTTATTATTAGGGTAGAATATAATATTATAGAATAAAATAATATGGAATCTTATTGGTAAACACAATATTGGGGCCTAATATACTATTAGAATATAATATTGATAGAATAGAAAGTTATTAGAATAGAATTAGAACAGGTTATTAGCATATATTAGAATTATTAAGATTATATATAATCATTATTAGAATTATTTAGATATTATTAGACTGTATTAGAACTTAGAATGCAGTATAGTAGAAAATGATGTAATTAGAATCTGATATATTATTAGGCTCTATTATTAGAATAATTGATCGTGAACAACTAAAACCCTCTCCTAACCCAAAGCACAGTAAGCTCACCTTTGCAGCACCTCAGACTGTGGCCTGGCCCTCCCCTGGGATCACTGGCCGCCCTGCTGTCTCTCATTCATGCCAGGAGGCATTAGCCTTTCCCCTGCCTACAAGGCTCCTGTAGGTCGTCCCCCTGGCTGGACCCTGCTCTGCCCTTCCACTCCTTCTGTTTTCTTTACAGCACTTATCAGAATCTGCAGCCATCAGGTGGTGTGTCTTGACTGCACGAGACCACTGGACCCAACCTGCCCTTCTCGCCCCCTTGAGCCCAGAGACTTCTGGTGGCCGACTGGACGGGGTTGCTATGCCTGTTGGGCAAAGTCCTCTTGTCTCCATCTTGCTTATTAGATTTCCATTTTCTATATTCGCATCCTCTGCAGGATCAAGCGACAGACTGTTTATTCCTTTAATTGGTCCTTTAAATCTTTCATGGGGTACAGGAAAAACCATTTGTTGGGTAAAACCTTCCATGTGATTTTGGTGGGAGATCATCTCATTTTCATTGAGTGAGAAATGTTTAGGTCAGATAAAAAATGCATGGTACCTTCTGGAACAGAATCACTCATAGGCTTTTTCAGTAGCACCAAGCTCAGCTGTGGTTTCTTTCGTCCTCATCCCCTTTCACATCTCTCTCTCTCTGGAGAGTTCAGTGGCACAGACCTGTTTCTGTGGAAGGTGGGGTGTGCGTTTGCAGTCTCATGCATGTGGAACGTTAACTGCAGGGCAGTGCATTTGCAAACCTTTTGGCCTAAGGACTGACCCTAAACATTTTCAACAACCATCTCTCCCACAAGTTATCACGTTCCTAAAAGTTATGAACACTCCTAAAAGTTATTATCAACCCCAAAGAGCTTTTGTCTGTGGGGGTTGTATCTGTCAATATTTACTGCATTTGAAGTCAAAACTGAAATTAAAAATATATACATGAATTTATATAAAATAATAAACTGATGAAAGATTAAGCTAAATCGAATTTTTAATGAAAAAATAGCTATGCTTCCTAGAATAAAAAGCACCTAGAGAGAAGAATAACCTTGTTTTACATTTTGCTAATCTCTTTAACCCCCAGCTTAATCCAAGGCACCTGGATTTTCCTCGTTTTCTGCACCGTCTGCTGTGATATGTTGTTTTGGTTGAGGTTTATGAAGAAAATGCAACCGCATTCAGAGTTGTAGTCAGAAAAAGGACCTCACAAGTTCTTGCAAAGGCCTTGAGGAACCGTGGGGTCCCCTGGGACCCCAAGTTAAGAATCGTGGCTCTCCTGCCTCAGACAGGCCTCTAGGGCTCTTTCTTTCATTACACTTTGCCTCCAACCCGTGCATCGTCCAGCTTGTTGCTTTTGGCACTTTTTCTGAAGAACAGAGATTTTCTGTTTCATCCAAGCGTATCAGAGCAAGGGATCTTTGAGGAAGAAGTCAAAACAGGGTGAAATGATAGCAGCCCCCCCCACCCTTCTCTCTCCAAAAACTCTTTTTTTCTTTCGCGTGAACCCATTTCTAAAGGACCCGCCTTCCCAGGCCAGCCCCCTGTTAAAATGTTGAGCAGATGACGTTTTGGCTGATAGTTTAGGACCATGTTTTTCTAATGGGGATCTCTGCGAGTCTGATGAAGAGCATGAAGTTACAACAACTATGGCACCTCTTTCTGGAGCATCTTTTACTGCAAGATTTAGGTGGGAAGAAGGGTTGTATAAAAGTGATCATGGGTGGATGGTGGGCAAAATGGCAGAATTGGCGTGAACTAAGGTGAAATTCTTGAGGCTGCCTTCACGCCAAGTGTGTCCTTTTGATTACAGCTCTCACCACAGCTAACTTTACCTCACCTCTAACGCCTGATTCCGCATAATGAGCCCTCGCTGCCTGTTTCTTGAGAATTGGAAGTATTTTGTACGCTTACGGACAGAGATTTGAGAAATTCCTAGGGCACTTTGCACATGCAGTGGGAGTCCTGCCTCTCGGATTTGTGTTCTCCCTGCCTTTTCCTTCGGGCAGGATCTGTGAATGCTCATTTATTATTTTTTCCACTCGTTAAACTTCTGCTGACATACCTTTCCCATGATATGGTCACGTAATGCCAGCCTCCCGAGAACACAAGTTTAATATTCTCCATAAATGTTTGTAGGTATGCATGACACATTTTCTCCTGGTGGTTAGTGCTCCATTTGTGAACATGGACCTTTCCCCGATGAAATCACACAGCTGAATGTACTCAGGGCTGCCACCCAAGAAAGAGGACTATGACTCCCCCAAACATTGTTGGAGAAAGTGTCTGTCAGTGGAGGAAGGGCTGACGTGGAGTTATTAACTACAGTCTTCACAGTTGGCGAGAGTGGGATGCGTGTCAACGCGCAGGCCTTCACTGCTGAGCCTGGCCTGGGTTGCTGCTCAAGACATGGTAGCTTGTAACTCTAGAAGCACAAATGGCTGAATTGTTGTAGTTATGAGATCTTAATAACCAATGGCTCACAGAGAGACAGCTGTTGCTTTCTCAACACTGTCTCTAGTCATGCCAAAGTGTAAAACTGAGGAACCGAAATGTCATTTAAGGAAAAAAAGGGGCTTGATGCCATCTCACACACAGCCGCGTTTACATTTATTTAATATCTTCCGTTTTTCCGATTAACCTACCTCTTCTTCTCCTTCAACTATCTCAGTAATTTCTACCTTTTTTTGTTGGTGAGGAAGATTAACCCTAAGCTAACATCCATTGCCCATCTTCCTCTCTTTTTGTTTGTTGAGGAGCATTAGCCCTGAGCTAACACTTGTGCCAGTCTTCCTCTACTTTGTATGAGGGATTCCTCCACAACACGGCTGATGAGTGCAGTCGGTCCACACCCGGGATCCAAACCCATGGACCTGGGCCACCTAAGCGGAGCATGTGGAACCTTAACCACTTAGCCATGGGACCAGCCCCCAATTTCTGCTTTTGTACTTTGTATTTCTGTTTTTTAGTTTTTTATATTTTTCTACTCTCCCTTATACTTCATATATTTGCAGAGTTAATATGTATATTATGTGTATTGGTTTCCTGTGGCCTTCGTAATAAATTGTCACAAACATGGTGGCTTAAAAACAGCAGGAATTCATCCTCTCCTGGTCACGGATACCAGATGTCTGGAATCAAAGTGTCGCAGGGCCGCGCTCCCTCCGGAAGCTCCAGGGGAGGGTCCCTCCTGCCTCTTCCAGCTTCTGGGGCTCCAGGTGTCCCTGGGCTGGTGGCCGCCTCCCTCCCGTCTCTGCCTCCATCTTCATGTGGCTTCTCCTCTGTGTCTGCGTCTCCTCTTCTGTTTCTTGTAAGGACACTGTCCTTGGACTTAGGGCCACCTCCTCCAGGATGCCCTCATCTCAGATCCTTCACTTCATCACGTCTGCAAAGACTCTAAAATTTGGTCCCATTCACCAGTTGTGGGGTAAGAAAATGGATACATCTTTTTGGAGGCCACCAATCCACCCACTCTGCTCAATTTTTCTTTAAAAACTTCAGTAATTGATTTGGAATCAACAGGAGAGTTATTTTTGCTCCTTGAGATTTGGGATCATCAGTCAGGATATCATTAGAAAACAACATTTTATAAGATATTGCCATTGCTTGTTTCACTGAGAACATCTAGTCTAAAGAAACTAATTGGAGGTGGTGCTTTTGGGTTGAGGGTCTTTGCCTTGGACAAAATGAGAAAATATCAAGGATATAACTTGTGCCTAGGAACATGTAAGTAGCAAGTATATAAATTTATTGGTCAACTTCTAGATTTTTCTTGGCCTTTGCAGTTTTAAGTGTATTTCTTCTTTAGCTTAGCTTATTTCAGATTTCTTTTTCATTGTCTAGACATTAGAAAAGATAAGTCTGTTGACATTCTGTACCAGGAATATAATATTTACTTCTGGTGACTATGCCACAGACAGCAAGCAAATGGGCATGGCCATGTGCCAATAAAACTTTATTTACAAAAACAACCTGGGGGCCAAATCCTGGGCTAAACCTTTGTGCTAAGGTCTAAGCTGGAAACCAGTCTTAGTGTCACCTCCCTAAGTGTGACTTAGGTGAAGAATGCAAAGAAGTTCACTCGCGATCTAGTGCAGGTGACATTTGATGTTGTGCAAGCAACCACGAGAGTTGGTCAGAGGGTCTCGTGGTCCTTGCCTCCTCCCTGCTGGACCTTCCTGTGCGTTGGGCTGCGGCTCTTCCTGCTTTTCTTCTTAAGACCATCCCTTCACAGTGGGCTCCAAGACATCCGTGACTCCAGCCTGGGAGGAAAGTAGGGGTGTGAAATAAACTGATCTGCCTGTGTCTAGCAGAGATAGTCATCGTTACGAAGAAGGGGTTTTTCCATACTTGCTCTCCACTAAAAACGGATGTTTATTCTTCCAACAGGTTTCCTCCATTTTTTGATGACAACCCATTTGGCATTTATCAAAAAATTCTTGCAGGCAAAATCGATTTCCCGAGACATTTGGATTTCAGTGTAAAGTAAGTAAAACATTTCCTTCCTCATTGGGTCTATTTATTTTTAAGCCATCTGAAAATCTCGGTCAGAGCATCTGCTGAGCTGTGTCTGTCCACGGGCTGTGCTCAAGTTCTTTGGGATAGTCATCTTTTCCACAAAAAGGGGAAAGGTTTTCGTTTTCTGTTTTGATGATTCTTTACCTTTTAATGACTCGTGGTCATAGTTGATGCCTTTGGAGATAAGTGATATTCACAATTAGCAAATAAAGGCATGTGTTACCGTATTCAGTGAGACAGCCGCTGTGGGGTTTGACAAGAAGGATCGGCTCCCCCTCCTCCTGCAAGTTTTGCAGTGGGCAGAAATGTTGATGGGTTTAGCAGAATTCATCTTTTCTCTTCTGCTTAAACTATTCTCATTCTTCAAGTCCTTTTTCATGCTAAACTGTTGAGTGATGAGCATGTTACTTCAGGAACTTTTGCATTGCTTCAATATTCATAACCTTGGGTTTGCATTTATTTAAATTTGAGGCAATAGGGGGAAAAAAACTAAGTTAAAAAATATAGGAATGTTTTTGGTTTTCCAGATACTTTTGTCGATCTGGTCACCTTTTAGCCATTTTGTACCGTAAGGAGTCCAGACTTCTAGTTGTTTCAGTGTATTTCCCAGATGAGTTCATTGGATCACAAAAATCAAGTTAAATGCATTTAAGTGAGAATTGAAATTTTCTCTTTTTCTTTGCAAATTTTTTAAAAGTATCCTGTGGAAATTGGTTCAGGGAAAACTTATTTCATGACAACGGATCAGTTACTGGGGCCACTGGCTTTTTCCAGTTGCGTTTCTTAGTGCTGAATGCCCCCTAACCAGATGGTCTCAGTCCCAATGGAAGACAGTATTTCTCTTGGCTTCTGTTGTGTTTGACACACAGGTTTTCAAAGATTTTAGCAAGAAAAGGAGGCTCCATTTAAAAAATAAGTCATCTAGAAGGGGCACCTTATGCAGCGAATGTTAAGATACAGCGCTCAAAAGTTTATTTCCTCCTGCATCAGCCCTGATGCCCTAGGGGTTAAAGTTCGGTGTGCTCCACTTTGGTGACCTGGGTTCATTTCCCACGTGTGGAACCACACCGGTAGTCTGTCAGTAGGAATGCTGTGGTGGCGGCCCACATAGAAGAACTAGAAAGACATACAACTAGAATATACAACTGTGTACTGGGACTTTGGGGAGGAAAAGAAAAAAAAAAGAGAGGAAGGTTGGCAACAGATGTTAGGTCAGGGTGAATGTTTCTCAGCATTGGCAGATCTGTCGCTTGATGGTCACCTAAGACCACCTGGAATTCTGGGTAAATCTACAGGGTATGAACGTCTATTGTTCCCGGCACAGATGCCTGTTGGTGGAACCCACTCTGTGGTGGGAGTGACTTAGGTGTTGCCCTTAATGCACTTGTCTCAGGGGAAATAAGCATGAACTGTCTCATGCATTCTCGAAGTTAGCCTCTTTGTTCTGTAGACTCCTAAAGGTCTTGGGCAATTCCAAAGCTCATTGGATTTATGCCCCCTTTTCTCAGGAGAAATAACTGAAACCCTTCCAAGAGCAGTTTCCCCAGAGAAAGGACGACCTATAACATCTTAGGTCATTTTTTCAGTCATTGATGGGAAGGGCATGGAGCAGTCATATTAATATACTGAGTAGGTTTCCAATGTTTTATGGAAAAGAAGATATTATAGAAATAAAACACAGAAGCTTATATTAAGTCTGGTCTGCGGCCACCTCCCTCACTTCTTCTCATCGTTTATCTTTATTATGAAGCGAGAACCAGCAGTGGCCACTCTGGAATCCTTTGGTCTGAAGACCTCCTCATCTGAGGAGCTCTGGGCCCTTTCCTCCTGCCCTGGGACCCCCATATTCCCATTGTGGGGGCTCAGCCAGAGCAGAAAATCTCCGACTCTTTGATGCAGTTGATGATTGCCAGCGGTGGTTGAGTAAAACGTCCCTTCTTCCCATTATTGGCCAGATCTTAACGAGTTGACTGAGTAGCGGGACCCTCATGAGTCATTTCGTATCCAGATTCCTGTCATTGGGTGGCTGTGATGGTAGAATGTTGCCTCTCAATTTCTGGATTCACACAACCTCACCATTTGACCATGTCAACTTGTTGTGTTGGAACATTTCTCTTTGGAAAGAGACTAAGATTCCTTATAGGAATATATGTAATTGAAAAGGAAGAAAAAAGCTTTGGGGCTTGTTGCCAGCTTGGTAGAACTAGTATTTACAACTGTTTCTGCTTGTCTGAAAGTGTCTGATCAAGAGAAGCCAGCCAGCACCAGGATAGTAAATAAGTTTAGAATTTCGGCTGACGTGAATCAAGGGGTTGCCAGCAGACACAGAGCCCGTCCCAGCGTGGGGGCCCCCTCTCACAGTCCCAGAGTTCCTGGGTGGCTCTGCCATATTCAGTGGTCCCTTTTCATCTGTACTTTGTTCTTTCAGGACCAAGCTGCTTTGTGAGGGTTTGATTTTGTGTTTTAAATAAACCTTTGTTCTATAGTCCCAGTACAGGAAACTTCAAATGTCTGCACTCCTGGGTAGATAATAGGGAAAAAAAAGAAAATACACGTTTATTTGGGGTTGTTTTGGGAGGGTGATGTTGGGCGACCTCGTTTTATTTTTTTGGTATGTGAAAATAATGAAGGAGAAACTCAGCAAGTCCTGGAAAGATATCTAAGTTTTCGGTGCCCATGTATTTCTCTGCCCTGCTCGAGAGTCTCTGAGCCTCCGGTGAGCCGGTGTTCCCTCTTGGATTTTCACTTAAAGACAGAGACGCTGGCCAGTCTGCAAGCTCTCCCCTCCTTCTTCAGGATGCGCAGTGTTGGGAAACTCTGTGGCCACAGCTGTTCCTTGCCGAAGTTTGAGATCAGTAGGAACCTGGTTGATTCACAGTCTAGGCGTGAGGGACCTTGGGTCCCTGCACCCTCAGATATGCCTCCCTGGGCTCAGGATGTCCACTGACCCATTGAGCTTCCCAGCTGGTCACCGAGCCCACGGCGTGGACTGAGTCTGGGTTTGTTCTCCTCATCCCGGGACATAGTTTACATCAGGAAAGCTTAGATGCTTAAAGCTGGGTCACGGGTTGTTGACGGTCCCGGGGGACGTCCATATACACTTGAAATGCCTGGACATTATCATACATAATAGAGTTTATGTGTTGTATATAAACACACATCCCCGCACATTATACTTTTTGCTCCCTTTAATGTCTACTCTTAGAGCTAGCCTATCTTCTGGAGGTCTTAAAACTCATCTCAAACTTCCCATCCTGGTCGGACCTCCTTGCTGTATTCTGACACGCTCCATTATTTGGGAGGAATATCTACGTGAACCAGCAGACTTTAAAAGACTCACAATAATTTGTGCACTGATGGGGAAGCGAGCCTTCTGAAACAAGAATCTCATAAATAAGTATACCCCCCAGGGCAGAGCGAGACTGGTTATTTTGGTAAAAGCAGACGTCGTCTTTTTGGCAGGAACAGTCTGACAGGTATATTTCAAGTTAAGTGGCACAATCCTCGGCGGGTGGGTGAGGGGGCCACATATTTCTCTTGCTTGTATTCAAAGGCCTTTTTCAGTATAAAGATTCAGTCATCCTTTTCCCCTTAGCGCCGACCCTGTGTGTGCACAACCCAGCGTTGCATAAATTATTTGCGAACCGATAACGGTAAGAATCGAGTGCTAGGAAACGTTTAGCCAAAATGAAAATTGAACCGCTGGCCAGATGCATATGTAGTGGGTAGGTTTTACTGCTGTTGACATGCTGTCTTTGCCCGCTCCGTATCAACATGTTTTTGTCTCCTTCCCCCATACAGAGACCTCGTTAGGAAGCTGCTTGTTGTCGACAGAACAAGACGACTGGGAAACATGAAGGTCAGTGGTGGTGTCCGTATATAGTAAGTGGTATCCATTATAAGCTCCTGTCATCTGACACCACAAATTTACAGTTACCAACAAAGGCATGCGTGTTTAATCATTGGCCAAATTTCACATCTGGGTTTCTGGGCTTGCAGAATCAAACTGGGTCTGCATCTAAATCCCCTCTCGTCTTCTCTCCAAAAAAAGCACGTGACTCCACAGAGATTTATCAGTTATTATTTTGTTTATTTTATTTTTTTAAGTGGCATTATTGGGATAGAACTCACATACCACACAGTTTACCCATTTAAATTGTACAGTCTGGTGGCTTTTAATATATTTACAAATAGAGTTGTGCAATCATCACCACAGTCAATTTTGAAGAACATTTTCATGACCAGAAAGATCCCTCATACCCTTACGCTGTCACTCCCCTATCTTTCTGTCACTCCTTGCCCTAAGCAGCCACTAATCCACTTTCCATCTCTATAGATTTCCCTATTCTGGGCCTTCATATACATGAATCGTATGATCTGTGACTTTTTTACGTCTGACTTCTTTTCATTCAGCATGATGTTTTCAAGGTTCATCCGTGTTGTAGCATGTGTCAGTACTCCATTCCTTTTCATGGCTGAGTAATATTCCCTTATGGGAATAATATGGATGGACCACATCTTGTTTACCGTTATCTGTTGATGGACATTTGAGTGGTTTCCACGTTTTGGCTCTCATGAAGAGTGCTGCTATAAACACGGTGTACACGTTTGTGTGTGAATTAATCATTATTTTAGAAGTTGTACATCATGTATGATTTTTACAAACTTTTCACGTGAAGGGAAATATTTTTAAGGGACTGACTGTCGCATAAATGGTATGATATCTTAGACACACGTTTCGGTTCTGTTTTGGCATCACTGAATTTGAGAGAATCTGTGGGCATCTGTAGTCTTTTTTTTTTTTTTTAAATATTGGCACCTGAGCTAACATCTGTTGTCAATCTTTTCTTTTTTTTTTCCTCCTTCTTCTCCCCAAATCCGCCCAGTACATAGTCGTATATTCTAGTTGTGGGTCCTTCTAGTTGTGGCATGTGGGACGCTGCCTCAGCGTGGTTTGATGAGTGGTGCCATGTCCATGCCCTGGATCCGAACTGGCAAAACCCTGGGCCGCCAAAGCGGAGCACATGAATTTAACCACTCGGCCACGGGGCCAGCCCCCCCGCGGTTGTAGTCTTGAGAGACACAGTAGACCCATGGACGAGAGTTGATCCCCACAGACCTCTTGAGCCCCTCTCTTTATGTGGGTATATTTGTTTCCTGTGACTGCTGTACCAAAGTACCACAAACTGAGAGATTAAAACCATAGAAATCTATCCTGTCCCCTAGTCCTGGAGACCAGGAGTCTGAGATGAAGGTGTCGCAGGGCCGTGTTCCCTCTGGAGGCTCCAGGGGATGGTCCCTCCTGCCTCTTCCAGTGTCTGGGGCTCCAGGGTCCCCGGGCTGGTGGCTGCCTCCCTCCCGTCTCTGCCTCCATCCTCACGTGGCTGCTCCTCTGTGTCTGCGTCTCTCCTCTTCTGTCTCTGATGAAGACATCTGTCATTGGATTGGGAGCCTAACCCAATGACTTCATCTTAACTTGATTACATCTGCAAAGACTCTATGTGCAAGTAAAGTCACATTCACAGCTCCCGGGCGTTAGGACTTGAGCATGTCTTTTGGGAGGGGCACAGTTCAGTCCATAACAGTGGCCAGATTTGTCCTTCATGTTATTCATGGATTCGGACTAAGATCTTCAAGTCTCTAAGCTGGGGATTAAAAGCTAACTTATTGGCCATTCCTGGGGAAAGAAACAAATCTGTGATATGGATTGGCTGTTCATCCAAGGTTTCTGACATTTTAGGACAAATAGTACGAAAATTATTTGCTAGACTCAGAGGTAGGGTTCAGGATAGTACCTTGCTGGCATCGTTTGCCATTTCTTTTTTTTCCATTGCACGGTTAGAAATGGTATCATCAATGGGAGCCGTTGTAGTGAATCTGTAACTTGAGGAACCAGGAACCCAGCAACATCATATTGCGATGCGATGTCAGAGTGTGCGTGATAAAGGCTGTGGAATCATAGCACGGGGGCGCCTCCAAGCTCAGAAGCTCCCAGCCCACTTTCCTCACCTTATTTTTTTTAATGGGCGTTATGTTTCAGAAGAGGTTGAGATTTGGAGAAAAACTGAGAAGATAGTACAGAGAGCTCCCATATGCTCACACCCAGTTTCCCTTATTATGCACATCTTGAGTGGTACCTCTGGCACACTTCATGAACCAGTGTGTACATGTCATTATTAACTGAAGTCCACACTTTATTTCCATGTCCTTAGGTTTTCTTTCCAAGAATCGCATCCCATGCCCCACATTGCATTTAACCATCCTGTCTCTGTAGGTTCCTCTCGGCCGTGGCAGTTTTTCAGAGTTTCCATGTTTCTGAGGCCCTCGATAGTTTGAGGACTGGTCAGTTATTTTGGAGAATTCCACTCTTTTGGGATTTGTCAAATGTTTATCTCATGATTAGCCTGGGATTATGGGATTTTGGAAAGACTCTTCCTCCCCTCCCCCTCAAATGAGGAACCCAAAGTCCATAAATTATATTTTCTCTGCTTCTCTCAGCTCCTACAATTTTATGTCATCACTCAGTTGTGTTACTTGCATTTTTTTCAATACTGCCTTTGTTTAAATTTGTTTCTCCAAGGAGGACACTACCATCCCTCTTTCTATTAAGATATCATTGACATATGACATTGTATTAGTGTCAGGTGCACAACATAATGGTTCGACACATAATGATTTGTGTTTATTTCCTAGAAGGAACAAAGGAAATCATTATTTCTTTCAAGTGGACGTTCTGCTAAAAACTTAACGGCAGGATGTTCTGTGTGCCAAAACCTCTTTTTGAGCCCAACATTCGTTTTAGGCTTAATGCTCACCCGATCCACTTTTATGTGTCGGCTTCCAATAGAGGACATCGTAAAAATGAAGCTCTGTTGACATTTAAGTGTTGCGTGCTTCATTTATCACACACAACCAGAACCAAAGTACAGAAGGCTGGCTCGCCTGTAACCTGCTCCCAGCCAGCAGCCCTCTATTGTCTTTAGATACCTGTACCCCTGAGGAGCGAGCCAGTCCATGTAGAGAAGTTTGGATTTGTGGAGAAGGATGCTCAGGACTAGGGCATTGGGTGCCCCCGGGCTTTCATCTGAGCCTGTCCATCCAGGGACGTGGTCTGGGCTTGTCCTCACCACAGCTCTTCGTGTGGGTGGATGAGTCTGGTTTTAACGCCACGGACGTGCAGCAAGAAGCAGGGACCTTTGTCAGGTCTTCAGGGACAACGCAGATGACCTGCATGTAGTGACCACTCTAGGTATCCTGGGATGAGGAAGAACAAGCTTTTCTGGTCAATGGAATCTGGAAACAACACTCACAAACATGCAAGCTAGGACTTAGGGTATGGATTGGGCTTCCTGAGGTGGAGATTGGCTGGAAGAGGCTGAAGAAACTGCCCAATTAAAGTGAAAATGTGTTCCTGAGTTGTAAGTGGTAGGGCAGGTCCAGCAAAGGGGTCATTGTTCTTTCGCCAAGGCTCACCATCTTTCCCTTCTGTGCTGTGTCGCTGTCCTTGGGCAGGGTGTCTCCCTGCATTCTGGGTGGTGGTTGGAGCTTCCTGTTTGCACGCATCCCCATCGTTGGCTTTTGCCATCAATTCTCTCACCTCTCTATGAAAAAGGGTCTGTTGTTTATAGTGGAGAGCCCAAGGGCCTTATGTTGGCATTCAGCAGCCTCTCCATCCTACATTTCTCACCTTGCATTTCACTGGATTCATGATACACTCTCAACACCAGCCTTGATTGGTTAGTAACCCCTCCAGATACCTTTCATGGTCACAGCTTGCTGTTTTTCTCCTCTTGGTGCTTCTTCATTTGGAGTGTTTCTCCTTCTCCTTCTGAAGCGTACCCATTGTGTTTAACTCTTTCATCCTCATGAACATTGCTCTGTCCTCCACACTTGGAAAATTTCTAACACTTTCTCTTACACTTCCTCTTGTATTAGTTGAATCTGTCTATCTTCTGTCTGTGTATCATCTGTCTGTCTATCCATCCATCTATGTATCTATGTATCATCTATCCATCTATCTATCCACATACCAACCATCCAACCATCCTTTCATACATCTTTCTCTATCATCTCTCTCTCTATCTTCACCCTATCCATCCAACCATTCTTCCATCCGTCCATCTCCATCATCCATCTTTCTATCTATCTATCTATCATCTATCTATCTATCTATGCATCCTATATAGATAATCTAGGTATTTGGCTATCACGATACCTTAGTATCCATACTAGAGTTTGATCTGTTTTAGAGTAAACTTGAAGTCTTATTTGCCTTCTCTCAACATTCCTCAAAGTAATGCTCAACAGATATTTGTTGTTCAACTTAGATGTAGTTGAAAAATATATTTTTCCATTAGAAAAAGAAAAAGTTGTCAAAATAATACAATTGGAAAAAAGTAAAAAAAAATATGGCATCATTATTTTTTCTCTTTTGGAGTTATGACAACTGTTAAATTTTTTTTTTGAAGACAAAAAATTTACAACTTTAAAAAATATGAATTGATACACTTCCATAAATTCAGATGCACTGGCTCTTATATCACAGAGGTCACATGTTTCTGTCTTCTACTTTCCCTCACATTTAATTGGTTACAAAAAAATTGCTACAAGCACAATAAAAAGGGAGAAGTATGCAGTTGAAGGCTGAAAACTTGGGAGGAATTTTCAGAGGTCATGATGGTAGTGATGTCTGCCAGCTAGCCATTGGCGCCAACACTTGAGAGTGAAGTAGACACACCTTACTACACATTGTGAATTGGAAAGTAATGTTGGGTGGTGGTGAAGATCTCTGAAGTTGGACTTCCTCAGTTTGAGTCCTAGTCATGTGATTTATTTGCTGGGCAATACTGAGCAAATCACATCATTTAGCGGACCTCAGTTTCTATGTCTGTACGATGAGGGTAATAAATATCAAAGAAAATTGTCAAGATGGAAACAGGTAACAAACTCGGGAATCGCTGTGCATCTGTCTGATTTTATGCCTAGGATCTGAACCATAATTATACTTTGCTTTTTGGTCCAGAGTAGTGTGCACATGAGCGTAATGACTGGATTTGTTTCTACGATGAAGGAAGGCAAACAAAACACAAACAACCTCATTTAGAGATTTTCCTAATAGCTCACACTCCAGGGACAATTACTCAAAACACAGCAAGCTAATTTTTTTTGTTTGTTTCTACACTAAAAAATGTAGTGATTCTTTGGAATATATTTTCTCCCGTCCTGTCAAAATTCTGTACACTGATGATGCATGTTTCTCTTGAAGAATGGAGCAGATGATGTGAAGCGACATCGGTGGTTCCGAACTGTGGACTGGGAGGCTGTGCCCCAAAGGAAACTGAAGGTACAACATACATCAACGGGCAACTCTTAACTAACCCGGCATCCTTGTGCTCTCCTTCTCTGGGGACAGATTCTGACTCTGTGACTGTGCTGGATGCATAATTTATACAATACACCTGATCATCTCAAATTATTAATGAGCCAAGTTCCCTATTTAGCGGATGTCTTAGCGCTAAAGAGGCACCTGGATGGGGCTTTTGTGGTCGGACTTTTTGAGACCTGGCTCCAGCCCTCACTAGCTCTAGGACCATGATGAGTCTCATTCCCCTCCTCTCTAACAGGGGATGGCACGTGGAATAACACAGGTAGGGCATGTGTCCAGCACTTACGGATATTGCACAGTGATGGCATTCGATTAGATGGAGAATATTCTGTGGCTCATCTTTCTTTGAACTGAATATGTTTTTGACAGGAGTCCTCAATAGCTGTGTTCTCAACTGTGCCCTTCATAGTTGATGGACAGACTTTAAAAATGCTGCTACCTGGGCTCCTGCCCGGACTGTAGGGGTCAACCCAGACCTCTGATGTCAATGACTTGCTTTTAACGTCCAAGTATTTTATTGTATTAACTTATTTTAAAAAAATTGAATAGGTCATATATTTGCATTGTTCAAAAGCCAAATCAATATTAAAAGACATGCATTGCCAAGTCTCACTGTCTTTTGCTCTGTCCCTTCCCAGCCGCTTATAAGTACCCATGTTTATTAGATTTTTCTGTGTATCCTTCCAGAGTTTCTTTAGGCTGATATAAACCCGTATGGATATACATAGTCTTATCTTTTCCCCATTGTTACACAAAACCTAGTGTCATACATGCAATATTCCAGTCTTGCTTTTTTCGCTTCACAGTACAACCTGGAGATCTTTCCACATACCTGGATAGCTCTCTTATTCTTTGTAAATGACATGATAATTCCTTTGTGTGTTGTTTCCAATCTTCTACTGCAAAGAATAATCTTGTCCATTCCATTTGTGTGAAAATGAATTTCCAGAAATGAGCCCATTGGTCAAAATAGAGGCATTTGAAATTTTGGTAATGGTGCCACATACTCCTCCTTAGAAATGGCATATTTTTGCAATTCCGGGGGAAATGTTTTGAGAAAGCCTCTTTCCCCACAGCCTCAAGAGCAGTGAGCTGTGCAACTTTTGCCTTTTTGCCAAAATGATGGTCAAGAAAAGGTGTCTCTGTGTAATTTCATTTTCATAACTTTATAAGTTTGCCAGGGGATCACAGCATGCAGCCAAGATTGAGACACTGCATGAGAGCCATTACTGAGCCAGAAGTTTCCTGAAGGCCAGGATCGTGCCCCTTCTGTTCACTCACGGTGCCTGGTTTATAGAAATAGCTCATTTATTGGGTGGAGGCATAAAGACAAAAGGAAATGACGCTATTCAAGTTACTCTTTGATTTTTTTAAAAAATTATTTTGTTGGAGTCATATTGGTTTATAGCATTGTATAATTTCAGGTGTACATTATTTTTTTATTTTTCGTGAGGAAGATTTGCCAATCTTCCTCTTTTTTCACCCACCCAAAGCCCCAGTACATAGTTGTGTATCCTAGTTGTACATCCTTCTCGTTCTTCTATGTGAGGCGCTGCCACAGCATGGCTTGATGAGCAATGTGTAGGTCTGCACCCAGGATCTGAACTGGTGAATCCTGGGCCACTGAAGTGGACCACGTGAACTTAACCACTACACCCCTGCGCTGCCCCTCAACTGTACGTTATTATATATCAGCTTCTGTATAGGCTGCATCGTACTCACCACCAATAGTCTAGTTTCTTTTATTTTTTTTTTTAACATATAAGATTTATGTGAACTTTAGTATTTTTGTTATTTTTAGGAAGATTAGCCCTGAGCTAACATCTGTTGCCAATCTTCTCCCCTTTTTTTCCCCTCCCCAAAGCTCCCCAGTACATTGTTGTATATTCTAGTTGTAGGTCTTTCTGGTTGTGCTATGTGGGACGCCACCTCAGCATGGCTTGATGAGCAGTGCCATGTCTGCACCCAGGATTGGAACGGCGAACCCTGGGTCCCCGAAGTGGAGTGCGTGCACTTAAGCGCCCAGTCCTGGGGCCAGCCCCACCGATAGTTCTAGTTTTCCTCTGTCTCCATCTACATGTGCCCCTAACCCTTTTGTCCATCCCCCATATGATTTTTTTAAATCTTTATAAACCTTTATAGTCTTTCACGGAACCAACACAGGATATATTCACATGCGGGTTGGACCATTCTGTAATGGAAGTTGTCCTGCGTGGGTATCAAGTACACACTTTACTGTGTCGACTTCATGGCGTGATATTTCTAAGTCACCTCGGAATGTGACAGCCTTCACCTGAAGTTCTGTGTTGTTTCTGAGACTTGACGTTCCTCCTGACCACTCAATACAGTTTGTGCTTTGATGTACAGACTGTAATTGCTGATGGAGCGTATCACATAGCAGTGACAAGAAGGTTTTCTTTTTTTTAACATAGGATACTTCTCATTAAACTTGACCTGTTTCTATGTCAATACAGAAATTAAAATACTCCTTGTGGAATCCACTTACGTGCTGGTTCTCTGTCAGGATGCTCTAGCTGCATCTACTTTGCTGTGGTCTCTTAGAAAGCACAGGGCTTTGAGACAAATTTGGGACAAATCTAGGTCTTCATCCTGGACTGGACTTGAAGATTCTAACAGCACTGAGCCTCAAGTCACTTGTGAAACATCCAGGTTTTTATCAGTCCTGCAGGGCTGGCGAGATGGGTGGTGCTCACCACACACGTTGCAGGCTCTCAACAAAACATAATGGTTTCATAGGAATAGAGAAAACTAGTTGCTATCTGCCTGCATTACAGAATCTTTGAATTGGATGTGGGTAGGGCAATAATCTGTCCAGGAGTCAGCAACGTACAACCTGTGGGCCAAATCCAGCCCCACTTGTTTTTATAAATAAAGTTTTATTGGCGACACCCATTCATTGACGTATTTTCTATGGCTGCTTTCCCCCTACAGTCACAGCGTGTTGCACTGTTGAATTTTCAGTCACAACAGAAATTGTACAGCCCACAAAACCAAAAATATTTACTTACAGGAAAAGTTCTCTGACCCCCTTCTCAGTCCTCGTGGCCTCATTTTATTGATGCAGGATTGAATCTTGGCATCAGTGATAAAAGCTAAATCTGGTTCTCTTTCCATCTTTCTGGAATTTTCCAAAGTCTAGACGCTGGACCAGCCACATCAGAATTGGTCAGCTTGGTGCAGGCCTGGGAATCTGCATTTAACAAACAATCCATGTGGTTCTGCATTTTAGAATTTCAGAAGCAAGTCCTGGGTACCTTCTTCTTCTCTTAATTCCTCATACTACATGAACATTCCTTAGACTGATGGTTGATCCCTCGTTTGCAATATCTTAGTTCCAGGTTTTCCATGTTTTTTATTTTTTTAATCATTTCCATTTTTATGTGAAGTAGAGGGATGTACGTATCATCCAGGTGTGCCCTGTTACTTTCTCACTATGCCTTCTTGTCTCGTCTGATCCCGTAGCCCCCCATCGTGCCCAAAGTATGTGGTGAGGGCGATACCTCCAACTTCGAAGCTTATCCCGAGAATGACTGGAACACAGCTCCTCCGGTGTCGCCGAAAGATTTGGAAGTCTTCAAGAATTTCTGAGGACAGGGATCCACATCCGGAAGGTATATTTTTATTCTTAGTAATTGAAAATCAGCGAGGTTGACAGGACCTCGTGTCAAGGGGATATTGCGTTGACCAAGTGGGGCTTCCCTCACCCGTTTGGACACAAGCGATGGAGCAGACAGTCCTTCCTTCCGCGTGTCAGTCTAATAAACCCCCCAGAGTGTGTTAGTCGAGGTGTGCACTGTAGCCCAGCAGCATCAGATCAGCTCCAGCATCTCAGTCCCCAAACAGATCCACAGGGACAGAATCTATGTCTAGAGATTTGTATGTGCCTAAGCATTGGAGAGAGACACTTTGTTTGGGTAGGAAACCCTGAGTTCTTGCGTTCCAGAACCCCCAAGTTCCAGACTAGCTCCCTTACAACACTTACCAAGTGTTTTCAAAAGGGTTTTGGGTCTCTTTTTGGTAAAAAGTAACCATACCGGAGAATGCCTCGTGAAATTTGCTAAGCTTAATTTGAGATGTAAAACAAGTGATTTTGAGTAGTCTGTTATTTTTTGAACCTTTTAAAGACCTGTGACTCTGACTATAGAGTCTGTGACTCTGTGACTTTGAAGGTCTAGTTTTTTTTTAATATGGGTAGTTAAGCTCTTTCAAGTACTCCCCCATTCTAAATCACTTGGTTACAGATATTGCCAGTGAGATGTCTACTCCTTGATATATCTTGTTTTTCCCATTTTTATTTCCCTGATGGCACTTACGAGGAGGGGGAAAATAATTGTCTCGTCAACACCATTGGCAATGGGACACCGTTGCTGAGATCTGGGAGGGAGGAATTCACGGCACAGGGGAAGCCGCCACTCTCTGCTGCCATTTCCATGGAAACACTGAGAGGAAAACTGGATGAAATTAAAATGATTGAGGAAAAACGTAATAGAGAAATAGTTGGCTGTATCCATGAGAAAGTATCATGTCTGCTTGGCGCATTTTAATCTTTCAACACACAATGATCGCTTTCATGATGGTGACCAGTTTTCTTAAAATGAGGAGTGTCTTCAGCTGTTCCGGCTTCTGCAGAGCTCCTGAATTCCACTTATGGGTATTAAAAATCATAAGGTGTTCCTCAATCTGTTCACTTTTTTTTTTTTCTGGTCTAATCAGTTGCTTCAGTTTTGTCGGATTTGCCCATAACATTTTATGAATTATTTTTGTCCAGTCATTTAGATGATTAAAAGACTTGTTTTGTCTTCTCGTGAACAACACTTTCTTGGTAAGCCAGAAGAAGAGAGCCTTTTTCTAATAGAGGTAGTGTGGAATTATTTAACAAAGAGCTGCCATCCAGTGCATTTTGTCTTATCCTCAGTGAATAATATTTTTTACAAAAAACTGCCCAAGCTATCCTGTAAGGAGATTCCACAGATACAAATAACCTTTCTCGCAGCAGTGTTATATTCTTGGGAATGTGTATTTCAATAGGATTTTTCCTAGTGGAGTCATTTTTAATGTATTTTGGCCAATGGCGGGGGCACTGTTTGAATGATATTCTTGATGAAGCCTTGGAAATCAAGAGATCATTTCATGACCACGTTGCTTTCTATTTTTTCATGTGATTTGGATTTTGCGCCCATCTTCGAAAAACCAGGCACCTTACTATTTTCGCCTATCTCAGTCATTTTGCTGACAGTAATTTGCACGTGAAGTGGAAAAACGGTGTGGCATTTTCAGCCAAGGATGATTAGGTGTGATGCTCTTGGGTAAGAAGATATTTTGTCGTGATGCAAAATCTTCTCCCATAGATGAGACACCAGTTCAGCTTAGTTCCGGTCCTCCAGAGCAGACTGTGGACTGTGTGACTCAAAGACGTTCACCTGTGAGTGACCCTGAGTGACCCTGTGTGCTTTTCAGCAGGTGGAGGAGGGCGCTAGACAACTGGCAGGGGAAAACTCACCTTACTTTGCGTCATAATAAAGCCTTTGTCTAGCTGTAGGTCCACGGCGGCGAAGCACATTGAGCCGAGGATCCAGTCTTCCTTGGCAATTAATCTCCCTTCTTCCCATGAATGAGGATGGATAATTCTGTGGAGGACGACATTGCCTAACGTTTGAAACCCATCTTGAAAATCCTGTTCAGTTTTTTTTATTAGGCATCTCCCCCCACTTAGAATTCAGCCTTGTGGATCTTTGCAAGAAGAATTTCAAAGGAATGTTCGGTTTCTCGTGTGTTATGAGGATGATTACAAAATTTACCCACTTAGCTAGAAACTGACAAACTCCATTGTCTTATTTCGTGCCAGAAACAGGATTTTGAGCCTGCCTGGGATGAGGAACTGCTCATAAGCAGACCTGAAGAAGCGTCTTCTTGATGAGATGAGGACATTTCCACCGTTATCCACGCCCGGATGTATATAAAGAGGTTGGAGAAATTCATGGACCCTGAGTTATTTAAGCAACTGGAAATCTACTGCACAGTAGGAAGTTATGAAAAATTGTTCCGTTGTAGATTTTATGTGACCTTCTAGCGTGTGTTCCTACTGTGATATCTGGGTATTTCTCATAGACTCAACTTTATAAGTTTGATCTGAACGTGCTCCATTAGAACCACAGATTGCGTGTATGTGCGTGTGCAGTTGCGTGTGTAAAAAAGACGATATGACTGGCGCACAGGAATTATGCAGTGATGTAACTGTTCATACTTTGCAGAGCCTGTGGTTTTTATTTTTCAAATTTTTTTTTTCAAGAATCTGTTCTCTTGGGGACGAAATCTAAAAACTATGACCTGTGCATTTTTTTTTTATCATCTTATCTGCATTTTATAGTTATTTGTGAAGAAAATATCTTGTGGTGGTCCACATCCAATATCTTTAGTGCTTCCTATCTGGTCACTTTAGGTCTTGAAACTGGAAGGAGAGGGCAGGAGATGTGGGTTTGAATTTTAATCCAAGACGAGCCAATGACTATAAAAGTTGTTCAAGGAAAGAAATGCATTCAGGAAATTTTCTGTATTGCATTCAAAAATTTTGTACTCCGGAGAGAGGTGGCTACCTATTAAAATTCCAGTTTGAATATCATGAACAAAATACACCTCCCAAAGCTGACAAATGACTTTCTATACCGGCTCAGTCCCACGGACTACCTTCATGCAAACGTTTTCTTTTACCTTTCGTTTTGGGAAAAGTAAGAAACAAATGCTCTCTAGGACGTAAGCGTGCAGATTGTTTCTGCTTAGTTTCATTTCTCCTTGTAAAGCCTGAGTCCATCTCACACACTCTCGTCTCGTAAATCGGGTGGGCTTCTGCAGAATTATCAGTGGGTGAGATTTTTTTTTGTTTTTGGACCTGATCATGAAGATACTCTGAAGAGTACTCTGCATCATCTTCCCCTAAGGACTGACTTAATGAAAGCCAGATGTGGAGTGGGCCACGAGGAGTATATTGCTAAATAACGGGACTTCCCAGAAACAGGGCGTGGATAGAGGTCCTTGGAGTCTGTGCTGCCCAGAATTCACTTCCTTCTCTCTTATGCTTCTCCTTCCTGGTTCTGAACTTGGCTGTAAATATCTCAATGGGCTGCCATTCTCTGTTGATTCTGTCTCAGCTCAAAAAACAGAGTTGCACGAATCTGTTGTGTTTCTGGTCATAGGGCTCATCCATGACCTCCCCGTGGAGGTCTGTGCATTTAAGTAGATTCTAGAGTCTTCAGGGGTACGCCTTCACAGACCTCCAAGATCACCCCCTCAACCTCCTTTTTCCCTCATGCTCTTCCAGAAAGGTCCAGCTCCTTCAGCAGCCAGGATGGGGGCAGAGTCTGACCTGGGGGTATGCTGGGGAGAATGGGTGCAGGGAGAAGGAAGACTAGGTGCCTCTCAGCCTCTGCAGCTCTGCTTTTCTTGAGTCACCTGGCAGGTTCTTACCCTCCGCTGTGGTTTTTCCATGCCGTGTCCAGGAAGGCATTTCTTCCCATAGTGCTTGGCCCCCTTTCTCTTCTGCAGGCACAGCTAGGGGTGTGGAGACCTGCCGTTTGGCAAAGTCATACATTTTTTTTTAAGTAGCAAAATGTCAAAGGAAATGCTCATCAGATTTGGCCAGATTCCACTCACAAATCAGAAGGCAAGGGCTCTGTATATTGAAGGATGAATCAAGAGAATTCACACCTAGGAAAGCTTTAAAAGACAATGAAATGGAAGATGCTAAATATTCCCTTCCCTTCTCATAAGTGCCCTGTTCTTTGAATTAAAATTAAAATCAACTCAGTTGGTGAGAGTGAGTACAAGATTTAGTAAAAAATATACTCTTTACGATGAGTAACTCAATGAAAAATTATTTTCCAAGGGTGCGCTCTGTAAGTGTTCCAACAGAATTGTATTTTCACTCTGTACTGCTCGGTCACCATCCTGTTGGGATTAAGTGGCGGGCCAAAATGGGCTAAAAATTTAGAGTGCGATTTCTGAATGATTTCATCATTGAACGTTAGAAGGATAAATTGGCAAAGTGACTTTGTGCACTGAGGTATGGACCTAGAAGGAAAAAAACATGTTTCACATCCTCTCACTATAAAGATAAATTATCATTATTGTGGAGGCTTCTGCTTAAAAAAATAAAAAATAAATGAAACACCTTGAATGCAATGAAACATTGTACATAGACACATGGACCCATATGCATATTTTTAGATTTAATTCTTACTGTCCATAATTTAATATATGAGATGAAAATAGCATCAAGAAAGCCTTGAGATACATTGCCTTAATTTTGAACAAATATGCAGGAAAAACAAATGTTTGAATGCATTGATTACATTAATGTAATCCTTAAAAATGTTGTCATAAGCCATCGGCCATGTAAAACAAAGTAAAAATTAAAAGGAATTCCAAGAATACCTAATGGTGTTAAATTCACCTTGGACGATTGTGCCCATTTCACTATGCAAAGTGGTACATGCCGTGTGTTAACTGCCCATGGCTGGGCTATAAATTAAGTGGTGTGATATAGTGCAAAGACTGGTTTAATCAAAATGAGTCCCAAACACGTGAAACAGTCACCACATGTAATTGAAAAATAGTTATTCAGTGGAGACATTCTGAAATTTTCATGTATCTGATCAAATATCATCAGTGTGCAAAGCTTTGAAGAAAGTTCATGGAAATAATCACAAAATTCAGATCTAAAAAATTACAGATTTGTTTTATGCAATTTTGTGTGTTGGCAGTTTTCTTAAATAAGAACACTATTTAAAAAAAATGTTTAGGCAATGCATATTTTGCAAGAAGTAGTATACTGAGGCGGGTCATGTTTTCCTAAGGGGAATGTCACAAGCCTGCTTTGATGTGCGTCTGTAAAGATAAGAAGGAAATAAAATCACCCTGGTCGTACAGCATATCATACAATTTGCATTGCTGACTTCCACTTCCTCCATGGCAGAAGTCAGAATCCTGCTCAGCATAAACGTATCTGTTGCAGCAACGGGCAAATCATGATTTCTGCTGTCAACACAACAGAATATGCAAGAAGCCCCAGCAACAAGATACGCGTGCCCACTTCACGCCATCTCAGTGATTTAAAACTCTGCTTCCTATCTCTGCCTGTGGAGCAGTTCCGCATCACCTGTTCATAAGTATCTAGTATGTTTTGTTTCATTCTAGGCATCTATACTTAAAGTCTAACTTGTTACCAATGACAGAATCACCAGTCGTGCTAAACAGTTGAGTTATGTGGGATGCATTTGCCATTTCTGCGTTGACCTAAGTTGCCTCTAGATTTTGGACCACTTGAACTGTGAAAATATGGCTCAATGCTGTTAACTAAAGACCCCAGTGCACCATTCTTTAGGCACCAAGGGCTGCTGACCCATGTGAGCACTTCAGGCTGCGTCAGATCCCATTAGGACATCAAAATCCTCACTCCAGCTACTAGTGCAGGAAAAGAATTGGGTGGATTTTTTTTTTCCGGCCAGTTCATTTTGCATCCCCAAATTAACACCATCACAGAAGCCCTTGATTGCTCCAATTATAGAGATCTGTAGAGACACGTAGATTGTGCTTCTCTCGTTGGTCCATTTCCCTAACGTGTATTTTACACACGTTGGGCAAGTTCCGTGTATTGTACCGTGTGTCCCCGTTTCTGAATAAATCCAGGTTGAGTTGATGATGTCCACTTACCAAAAAACTAAAAGGAAAGCACATGAATAGTTGTGTTAATAATGTATTTGGATAGCTCGTTTGGGGGACGTGTGTGTGCGCGTGTGTGTGTCTTGGTGGAGGTGGGGTGTTTGAGGGTTGTTTTTACCCACCACAACGTCTTCATAGCAAGTGTGCTTTGCACACCCTGTGGGCTTGCATCCAAGGGAACAGTCCTTCATAATAAAGGAGAAATGCTCTGTAACAGTTTGCTATAAATTATTGTGTTTTAAGATATTCTGTTGCGCTTGTGTTTGATCTTCTGTGGTGGACACTTGTTATTTAAGTAAAAGTCATTAAGTGTGTGTTTTACCAGATGGGATTTGAAGCCACTGGACACGCAGTCTTCCCTTGTCCTCTGAGACTGTTTCTCAGCTCTGCAGAGCTGTCACAGCTTCCTTCGTTTTTGCGCCGTACTATGGGCAGCCTGGCCCAGTTGCCCACGCACCTCCAGGGCCATGTGACTGCTGTCGGGTGTGTCACAGACACAAGATGGAGTGCCTTTGCAGGTGTGGTGCACCCCTGGGATGGGTCCCTGCGGGGTGATCCCAGCTTCTCATGTGGAAGAAGAAAAAAAGCCTGTTTCTATTCCTGTCAATTCCTTGCACAATGAAAATCACTGTGATTTGTATATATACTCTAGGAAAATTTTACTGCTGTCTAATTTATGTAATAAGACTATTGATTCCAGGTTTGTTTAATAAAACTTTGTATCTTTTAAGAAGTCTGATTCTGGTCTGCTTCTTCTGTCACAGGACAAGCTGTAGGTTTATCTGCATTCATCTAGTCCAAGGGTTGGCAGTCTTTTTCTTTTTTTTAACAATTTCTTTTCTTTTTTTTTAATTTTTTCATTTTTTTGAAGAAGATTAGCCCTGAGCTAACGTCTGCTGCCACTCCTCCTCTTTTTGCTGAGGACGACTGGCCCTGAGCTAACATCCGTGCCCATCTTCCTCTACTTTCTATGTGGGACGCCTACCACCGCATGGCTTGATGAGCAGTGCTGTGTCCACACCCGGGATCCAAACCGGCGAACCCCGAGCCGCCAAAGTGGAACATGCTCACTTAGCCGCTGCGCCACCGGGCCAACCCCAACAATTTATTTTCTTATTGAGGTTTAATTGACATGTAACATTATATTAGTTTCAGCTGTACAACGATTGGATATTTGCATACATTATGAAATGATCACCTAAGAACTCTAGTTAACATCTGTTCCCACACATAGTTACAAGTTTTTTTTCTTATGCTGAGAACTTTTAAAGTCTATCCTTTTAGCAACTTCCAAATATATGTAACAGTATTATTGTATCATTTTCTGCAAAGGGGCAGATAGTAAACATTTTCAGCATTAAGGGACACAGTGTCTGTTGCACAGAGTGCAGAAACAGCCCTAGACTGTATGTAAATGAATGGGTGTGGCTGTGTTCCAGTAAAGTTTTATTTATAACAAGAGGTTGGAGGGCCAGATTTGGTCCTCAAAGCATGCTTTGCCAGTTTCTAATCTATTGCCTGAGGATGACTTTGCAAATCACCTTTGCAACTAGTTGAAAATGTGCCACATCATCATTATCAATGAGTAAAAATATTTGATTGCTCATTCTCATTACTTACGCAGCTTCACACCCAACTTTCCAAGTCACCTTTGAAGTTTGCTAGAAACATTCTGCCTTCATCACTGAAGTCAATCAGTGTGTAATTTGTGACACTCATATAGCACTTGCTACAGTTGGGTACTAGAACATCATACCGAACAGAGGGTCGCATAGGAGCCTGTTTACCTGGTGACCAAGCTTGTCCAACCTGCCTCATAGAAATCGCTTGGGAACTTCCCCACAGGCCAGCATAGCAATTTAGGGACTGGTTCCAAATCTTCCAGGTGGGGGCTGCTCCGAGCTTAGGGGGTGACATTCTACTTTGGGAGAGGGAGTGTGCTTGGGTGGGCATGCATGTTTTGGGGGATGATGAGGAGAGGTTCTTGAAGGACTGATAGAGATTATCGGGGGGGGGGGGGGCGCGTGCAATGGAGCTAAATTCTTCCCTCTTCTCAACCTTGTTGGATGCCCTCATTGATTTTTTTCTTTCTTTTTTCTAACCACATGGCCGTCTCTTACTTTCCTGGAATCCAAGGTCATTTTGCATTCTTGTTAAAAGGATTTGATAACCTTGTCCCAAGAAAGTTAAGGAAGAAAAGATATACCCTGTGGTCTCAGTGTGAGGCTGTTTCACGTATTGCCTCAGAGAAAGAAAAGGAGCTTTGTCTTTGTTTTTATTTATCTTTTTGTTTATTTATTTACTTATTTATTTTTATTGAGGTCACATTGGCTTATAACACTGTGAATTTCAGGTGTACATCACTGTATTTAGGCTTCTGTATCGACTGCATTGTGTTCACCACCAAAAGTCTAGTTTCCGTCCGTTACCATACATATGTGCCCCTTTACCCCTTTCACCTTGTTTCCACCCTCTTCCCCTCTGGTAGCCACTAATCTTTTCTCTTTATCCCTTGTTTGTTTGTTTATCTTCCACATGTGAGTGAAATCGTATGGTAATTGTCTTTCTCTGTCTGACTTAGTTAGCTTAGTATAATATCCTCAAGGTCCATCAATGTTGTCCCAAATGGGACGATTTTGTTTTTTGTATAGCTGAGTAGTATTTCACTGTACATATACACCACGTCTTCTTTATCCATCCTTCCGTAGATGGGCATTTGGGTTGCTTCCAAGTCTTGGCTGTGGTGAATAATGCTGCAGTGAACATAGGGGTGCATATATCTCTTTGTATTGTTGATTTCATGTGCTTGGATAAATACCCAGTAGTGGGGTAGCTGGATCATATGTTATTTCTATTTTTAACTTGCTGAGAAATCTCCATACTATTTCTGTAGTGGCTGTACCAGTTTGCATTCTCATCAGCAGTGTATGAAGGTTCCCTTTTCTCCACATCCTCTCCAAAATTGGTTATTTTTTGTCTTTGTAATTATAGTCATTCTGACAGGTGTAAGGTGATATCTCATTGTAGTTTTGATTTGCATTTCCCTGATGATTAGTGATGTTGAATATCTTTTCATGTGCCTGTTGACCATCTGAAAATCTTCTTTGGAAAAATGTCTGTTCATATCCTCTGCTCATTTTTTGATCCGGTTGTTTGTTTTGTTGTTGATAAGTTGTATGAGTTCTTTATATATTTTGGAAATTATCCCCTTGTTAGATATCTGATTTGCAAATATTCTCTCCCAGTTGGTGGGTTGTCTTTTCCTTTTGTTCATGGTTTCCTTTGCCTTGCAAAAGCTTTTCAGTTGGAGGTAATCTCATTTGTTTGTTTTTTCTTTTGTTTCTCTTGCCTGAGTAGATGTGGTATTCGAAAAAGACACTGCTAAGACCGATCTCAAAGAGCGTACTGCCTATATTTTCTTCTAGGAGTTTTATGGTTTCAGTTCTTACATTCAAATCTTAAATCCATTTTGAGTTGATTTTTGTGTATGGTGTAAGGCAATGGTCTACTTTCATTCTTTTGCACGTGGCTGTCCAGTTTTCCCAACACCATTTGTTAAAGAGACTCTCCTTTCTCCACTCTATGTTGTTGGCTCCTTTGTCGAAGATTACCTATCCATAGATTTGTGGGTTTTATTTCTGGGCTCTCAATACTGTTCCGTTGATCCATGTGTCTGTTTTTCTGCCAGGCATCTCTATGAGTGCCCCCTACATGCAGAGCAATGAAATGCGTGATTTTATAGGTTATCTTTTTAAAATTGTAATATATTTGGCATATAACATTGTGTAAATTTAAGGCGTACAACACATTGACTTGATAGATTTATATGTTGCAGTATGGTTGCCCTTGGAGCATAAGCTGGTGCCTTTATCAGCTCACATAATTACAGTTTCTTTTTTGTGGTAGGAATAATGAAGATCTGGTCTCTTAGCAAGTCTGATGATTATAATACATTACTGTTGTCAGTATTCACTGTACTGTGCCTTAGATCTCCAAGACTTATTTAACTACCGGTTGCAAGTTTGTACCTTAAACAATGTCTCTTGTATCCCCTCATCCCCAGCCCCTGGTGACCACTATTTTACTTTTTTTTAATGAATTCAGCTGTTTTTAGATTCCACACACAAGTGAGATCATGCAGTATTTATTTTTCTCTGTCTGACTTATTTCACTTAGCATAATGCCTTCAGGGTCCATCCACGTTGTTGCAAATGGCAGGATTTCCTTCTCTTTGTTATGGCTGAATAAGATTCCAGAGTGTGTGTGTGTGTGTGTGTCTATCTATGTATCTATACATAGATACACACACACTATTTATCCATTTATCCATCAGTGGACTCTTAGGTTGTTTCCGTGTCTTGGCTATTGTGAATAATGCTGCAGTGAACCTGGGAGTGCATGTGTCTCAAATCAATACACATACAAGCCACAGTGAGATATCACCTCACACCTGTTAGAATGGCTATCATGAAGCAAATAAGAGATAATAAATGCTGGCGAAGATGTGGAGAAAAGGGAATCCTTTTGGACTGCTGGTGGGAATGTAAATTGGTGCAGCCACTGTGGAAAACAGTATGGAGTTTCCTCAAAAAAACTGAGAATAGTGTGCCACATGACGTTTCAGTAATAAAAATATCAAGATGTTCATAGAGAAACTGGGAACCTCTGTTCTGATAAAGACGTGGGATGCTGGGCCTAACTGTCACATGCTGAAGACCTCCAGGGAGTCTGTTGATAAAAGAGAATTTGGGATTTGATGTTTTGCTTTGTTTTAAGGCAGAAAACTACCATCTATTTAAACCCCTATCAATCAACTCTTTGGAGAGTCAGATTTATTTTAATAGGCAAGCGCCTTCCAGAAGTACATGCAAGAGACCATTTTATAAACTTGAGAAGCTACAAGCCCAGATACACTATTTTTGTAGTTGTAAAAAACACATAACATGAAATCTACCCGCAACAAAATATTAAGTGCACAGTATAGCTTGCCAACTCTAAGCACAATGTTGCACAGCAGATTTCTAGAACTTACTCGTCTTGCAAAACTGAAACTTTATACCCAGTGAACAGCAACTCCGCCCTTTCCTCTCCTCCCAGCCCCTGGCAGCCTCAACCGCTGGGCTTTGGCTCCTGCTGCAAAAAGCAAAGAAGGCAGGGACCTGCCTGCCTGGGTCTGGAATTTCATCTGCAGCATTGTTCCTCTCAAGGACATCACGGAGAACAGACTCAGGCTTTCGTATCTAGTTATAAACATCTGGCTTCTAGCCTGCTGCAAATTCAGCTTTTACAGTCCCGTTGGGGACAATGTCTCGGAAAGCCACTGGCTGAAAAACAATTCTTTGTAATGAATCAGAATTTGTGTGCAGGCTGTTTAAAACCAGCGCCTTGGAAAAAGAAAAAGAAAAAAAAATTCCACAAGAGGCAAAGTTTAAAAGGTGATGTCACTCCAGTAAGTGGGAAGTGAGCAAAGCTGATGTGGTCCAGAGACATCTGAGTTCTTGACGTTTTTCTCCACCGGCTTATTTTTGTTGAACCGATGAATAAGGAGCAAAATACCTGAAAGGCCAGGAGAAAAATTGGCATTGTGAAAAATACATCCTAATGCCCTAGAAGTTGCCATTTCCTTGTGGACAGAACTTGAGATGTCTGTTCTTTCTCTTGGGTTTCTTTCTCAGTTCCAACCCAACCCTTTTCCTGAGGGAAGTGGCCCCAGAGATCTAACATGGAAAGTCTATGCCTCTTTCAGAATAGAATCTTAAAAATAATTGGGGCTTAATCAGAGATCCTCTAAGCCATGATTTTCAAACCCTTACTGTGGCCACATTTGGTATATCTGACCGAACCATCCAGAACTCACACATGAAACTAAAGTTGAATGAGATAAGACTTACTTTAGGATATTAATAGTGTAGAAACAGTGTTCTCAAATATGATTTTATTAATGTCTAAAAAGAGCACTGTTTTATTTCAAATTATTTTTTTAGTACTAGCAGGGTGCCCACAAAATTGAGTGCATGACACATTCTGGAGCCTTGCTTAGCAGTTGAAAAACACTTTTGTAAGAAAGCCGTAGGTGACTGCGTGAATATCGACTTTTCCACATTAAATCGGAGCTCAGTCTTGGCGAGTTCACGAGGGACTAAATGCCAGTGGGGTGGAGAAGAAACCTGCTCTCTTTCCCATGACGTCTGTGAAGTAAGAGCTCGAATCCATGTTTTTCCTTTCCACCCTTCACCATGGCGCACACCGGCCTCCTGGCTGATCCGTGCACTTTACGGGACGTTTATTAATGGTCTGTCATTCTGTGAGGGATATTTTCTTTCCTCCAGTCCTTGTGCCCAGTCGCTGTTAATTTGTCCTTTGACAAAAAGTTGGTCCAACTTTTTGGGGGTTGCTTTTTTACAACTGTTGGGTCAAATGGCCATTGCCGTTGCACGCTGCCGTTAGTTTTTTTACAATCTGCTTTGGATCAGTTAGAAGGACTTCCCTTCCTAGTGGTGGTGGAAGATCTCTGTCAGCTCTTGGCAGCCAGTGACTAGGCAGCCAGCCCCTGGGCAAGACTTTTTCAATTCTCCTTGACAATCTGCATAGACGTCTGTTTCAAGTTCTTGACACGCTCGAGTGTTCTCTTTTCGAAGGAGGAAGAGGTGCCTAACTCTTAACGATTTCAAAAATTTATTTAGCTTTTGTGGCTTCAGAATCCAGCAGGTCCTTGTGAGAGATGGAAGACCTGACATTTTAACCATCTCCTTCTGTCTCCATCTCATACTTTGCTTTCTTTGGTCTAATTGGCTAGTCCCTGACGTTTTCTGTCCGTTGGTGTTGACTGAAATTCTGCTTTGTTTTCTGCACTTTTAAAAATATTAAGTGAGGACAAGTAATTCTCATTCTAGACTCCTAGTAGGTTTACTCTTTCTACCCAGGCAAAATAAAATGTTGATAACCCACAGAAATCTGTATTTTTTTTTCTGGTTAATCCCTCAAAATTGTAATATTAAATATTTAGAATAAATGAAGTATTTAAAATAGTTTAAGTATTGTAATATTTAACTAGCATTGTAAATATCATAACATTGAAAACGATGAAAATATTAAACCCAGCACAGAAATAAAACCTACAATCGCATATGTATTCATGCTGCTATCAATATCTACTTTGATCATTGTTATGTAGCCTTTACAATTGTATTAAAATATATAAAACTATAGATGCAGTTTTTCCATTGTTTTCACTCAGCCACTTCCACGTTTATGAAATATTCTTGGCTAATGACAAAGGCTGTGATTTTCTTATAAAGAAACACTGGAGATACCTCATTTTACTCTTTACCTCCAGATCTGCCAAGAGCTTGGCTGGTTCAGGCCGACCCTGGCCACACAGGCGGTTTAGGGCTTCCGTGTGGGTGTTTGTGACACCAATAGCCCGGCTCTGCTCACATTCCAGTTTCTCCCAACAGGGAAGAACACATACACTGCACAACCAACGTAAATATTTAAAAGGAAGTATTTCAAGGAAAACAATCAAGTGACTCCTATGTATATAATGGCATAAATAACCTTAATATTCAAATCCAATCCTTTAAACAGGCTTTCTCAACCGTGTCTCTATTAACTTGAGGCCCGATCATTCTCTCATGCACTACATGTAGGATGCTGAGCAGCATCCCTGATTTCCACCTACCAGATGCCAGTAACATCTCTTCCCAAGTCGTGGCATCTAAAAATGCCTGCAGACATTGATAAATATCCCTGGGGGGCAAAATTATCCTTAATTGCAAACCACTATCATAGGTAGATAGATAGACATGCAGATAGATAGGTAGATAGATAGATAAATAGATATAGATGACAGGTGGCTAGATGATACATAATAGATAGGTGATGGATGATGGATAGATGGATGGATAGAGAGATGGATGGATGAAGATAGATAGATAAATATATACATATGTGCATAGATAGCGTCTCTCCTGCTCAGGTTCAGGGTTTCTCAACCTCAGCACTACTGACATTTGGGGCTGGACCACTCTCAGTGGTCCAGGGGCTGTCCTGTGCACTCTGCCGTGTTGAGCAGCATCCCTGGTCTCTTCCTACTTCATGACAGTAGCATCTTCCTCCCCCCACCACAGTGACAACCAAAAATTTCCCTAGACATTGTCAAATGTCCCCTAGGGGTAAAATCACTCTCAGCTGGAAACCCCCGTCTTAAAGAAAATTTTGATGTTAAGGACCATTTGAGGATCAGTAAGAAAGACAGGCTTCATTTAAACTTCGGTAACAAGGTTGATCTTGGGACCAAAGGAAGATGTTGAATCAACAGAGTCATCCTCACAGTTTGAAAACTAGGACATGTCATGGCAACACAGCAAGAGTGTATGAGGAGGCCTTGCAGGCCTTTGCTTTTATGGAATTAGAGACACCCTGTGGAAAAATGGCCCGTCAGCTCCTCCAACCAGAGGTCCAACACCATAGACAAAAAGTGCTCTGTGCAAAAATTCAACAGGGAGAAAAGAGGTGTTTAAGATCTCTACACACAGTCTTCAGTTTTGCAAAGGACATTTTTTGGATGGGTTTTATTTCCTTTCTCTGATTCCATCTTGGAGTTTCTTCTAAATGTCACCACATCAACTTTGGATCTTTTGCAACAATGAAAGGCCTTAAGTGAGCTGGGTGGGGCATCATAAACCAAGGAGACAGCGTGGGTGGTTGAGAGAATCCTGGACCATGAGTCAGAGACCTGGTTCCAGTTCAGGTTCTGTGTCTACGTGGGGCCAAGATGGCGGGCAAGTCCGTTAGCTGCCCTCTACTCCAGTTTACTCATTTCTCTAATAGTGATGGCAGCTTTTCCTGTGGGTTTCTTTGTGCTTGAAACCAGGGAGTGGCTCCCTGTTGCACTCAGAGGAAAAAGCAATATCATCATAGTCTCTGGAAAGGTGTCCTCCATTATTTCTGACTCTCTCTCCCAGTCTTCCCTGCTCACTCAGCTCCAGACGCCTCAGCCTCTTTCTTGATTTACAACACATCACAGGAGCTCCTGCCTCAGGGTCTTTGCATTGGCTCTTCTCTTCTCCTAGATACCAGCATTTCTTTCTCCTTGTCTATCCTTAAAGTCTTCGCTCAAATATCTTCTCAGTGAGGGCTCCCTCCTGCGCTGTATTTAAAATCTCAATTCATTCCTGCCAATATTCTCCACCACCCTTCCCTAATTTATTTGTCTGCATAGCATTGAGCACTTTTTAGTGGGTTCTACACTCTTATTTATTTATTTTTATTGTGCATCTCTCCCCAGTAGGATGCAAAGTCCATGTAGGCAGGGAATTTGTCTTTGGTTTTGTTTAGTGTTGTTTCCATGGTGCCTAAAACAGTCCCAATGTTAGTACTTGTAAGGTGCGTTCTTCATATATAAAAAACTGTGTTATTGGGGCTGGCCCCGTGGCCGAGCGGTTAAGTTCGCGCGCTCCGCTGCAGGCGGCCCAGTGTTTCGTTGGTTCGAATCCTGGGCGCGGACATGGGACTGCTCATCAAACCACGCTGAGGCAGCGTCCCACATGCCACAACTAGAAGGACCCACAACGAAGAATATACAACGATGTACCGGGGGGCTTTGGGGAGAAAAAGGAAAAAATAAAATCTTTAAAAAAAAAAAAAAAAAACTGTGTTATTAAGAATTCCCTGTGGCTATACAGGCTATACGTAGACTTACTGCGTTTTCATTAACAGTGATGGTATGGTATTGTAAGTTGTGGGTAAGCTGCAGGGTAATTTATTTATTCCATTGCCTAAAATAAGACAATTAAGTTTTTGACATTTTGTACATTATGAACGATGTTATATAAGATGCCAGTTCATGTGTATGTGTGTGTGATTGCATATTTGTGTAAGTCTCTGTGGGGGGGTATGTATCTGGTGTGTGTGTGTGTGTGTGTGTAAAGTTAGTTTCTGGAAAAAGAATTGCTGGAACAAAGGATTTCCAAAATTAAATTTTGATCAGATATCACCAATTGTAAGCCAGAAATACTGTATCAATTTGCACGCATCAAGAATGAACGAACGAAAGCTTCTCATAGCCTTGTCCACAGCAAGTTTTGCCAATTTTTATGGGTTTTGGTAACTGGATTGGTTTAAAGAGGGGCTTTCTCGATGTTTTCAATCCACATTTCTTTGTGAGGTTTAGTTATCTACATACCTTTCAAACATTTACATTTCTTTTTTTAGAATCACTGTCTTTTACCGAATTTAAAACAAGTGGGGTTCAAGTTGGGTTCAGCGGGATTCAAGTTATAGTTTTATCTCATATTTTAGGCTTTTCTTTATGTTTTTCTTTTGAAATATTTTCGGAATCACAAGAAGTTGCAAACATAATGTGGAATTCCTATGTACTCTTCACCCAGCCTCCCCCAATGATAGTATTTTGTATACCATAGTACATTGTCAAAGTGAGAAATTGAACTCCCTGTAAATTGCAAATATTTTCCAGTTCATTTTAACTTTTTTCCACTCTTTTTATACATATGCTACATCTATATATACATATACAAATTATATATATAATTTTACTCAAAATGTTAGTGTATTTTTTATGTATTGAATACACACATGTTATAACACATGTGTAGTATACTACACAAATTTTAATATAATGGAATTTATGAATTCTGGTAGTTGGGTGTCATTTAGCCAGAATTTCACCAAAATTATATCATGATGTTCAACACGTTTTCTGGTTTTATTGCTTTATTTACATTCAGAATGCCAAACTCCTTGTCATTTATTGATACGTGGAATGGGGTCGAGATTTCTTTTGAATGGATGGCTTTTCTCTGCTGTTCGTGGACTAGTCTCTTTTCCCCGTCCAGTGAGATCCCAGCTTTTCCACATTCTAGCTTCTCCCTACACCTGAGTCTTCTTCTAGACTCTCTGTTTGGTTCTGTGAGTCTGTCTGTCATCGGCACCAGTAACAAACCTGAGAGCTAGCTTCTCTTTGCTGGAAATCCTTGCGCTCAAGGGGAGTCATGTTTTGGAGCATTTGTCCCCTAAATCTACATTTAGGCTACAGCGTCTTCTAGTTTACTTTCAGAACTTTTTGGTAGTTCCTGATTTTTCTTAGAAGCATTCTGGATTTTTCTCCACTTCTTTTTTCCATCTGTCACCACCAGGATCATCAGCATCCCCATCACACCCTGAAAACGACTGTGTGGCTTGCAGTGTCTAAAGAACCCCTTACATAGCATGCTGCCACTATTTTTTTCGAACTCTAAGAGAATATACAGTTCTGTGGCAGTGGGACACACCTCTGGAAGGTCTTCCGCAGTGGCGTGCCGGAAGACCAATTCTCCTGGAGAAAATAAAGTCCTGACTTGCAGCTTTTGCCAGTTTCCAAGGTGCAAATACTTAGTCCCGCCATGACTGATATCAACCTGCCAGCAATTTAACAACTGACTCACACAGTTCTTCACAGTCCCCATTTAAGAGCTGGAAGAAGCCAGCTCTTGCACATATCTAGTAGGAATATTCAAAGAAGGAAGACTCCTGGACTGCTTAGTGTCCTGGAGGGACAAAGAAGCATCCACAATTCATTCCTCATGCTCTCCTTCTCCTTGTGGATCTGGGAGCTCAGGGGGCTTCATTTAGGGTCTGCCTGCTTTGCTCGTTGCACGGATTCTCCTGCCTGCGAGGAGGGCAAGGAGAAATGGCAGGGCCAGTGTGCACCCGCGTCCCCATCCATTGACTTTCATTTTGGAATGCCCCATGTTAACCATCTGTTACTTGCCATTTTCTACCTGTTGCCTTTAAATGTGTGAAATAATATGTTACTGGCCCCTTTGGTTGGTGATCTTAGCGATTTATATTTGCAAAACAGATACGATAAAAGAGATAATGTCCATATTATTTGAGTTTTCTTACCATGAGCATACATTACTTATTATTAAAAATTGCAGCAAAAATTTCTGCTGTGGTGGGATTATCGGATAGTTTGGTTAGTTTTACTCTTCTGTATTAAAAGTACTAAGGAACAAACTCATAACCAAAATGAAAAAAAAGTGGCCAGACAAATGATCATAAAATTAAGACAGGATTGAAAATAAAGCACTGTGCATCCTGTATATAGAATAAGCTGTAGTAGTTTAAAACAAAACCCAAAACTGGAAGACTTCTATTTTGGGTCAAGGGAAGGTTTCTAAGACACATCGATATGTGAAAAAGCAGCTTGCAAATTAATGGCTATGGTGTGACTCCTTTTGGGGTAAAAATGATGCCCATTGGGAAACTATACATTTTGCAGTATATATTTGTGGACCCAAATCGATAAAAAAGGTCTGGAAACATGCACATTGAACGGATAACAACTGAGGGAAATTGAGCGAGATGGTAAAGAGAAACTTTTGATTTATTTTCTTTTATTCCTTAGTTGGCCAGCCCTGGTGAGCTAGTGGTTAAGATTCAGAGCTCTCACTGTCGTGATCAGGTTTCATTTCCCGGTCGGGGAACCACATCACCCGTCTGTCATTGTCACTCTGTGGTGGCTGCATGCGGCTGTGATGCTGAAAGCTCTGCCATCGGTATTTCAAATACCAGCAGGGTCACCCATGGTGGACAGGTTTCAGCGGAGCTTCCACAGTAAGACAGACTAGAAAGAAGGACTTGGCCACCCACTTCCGAAAACATTGGCCATGAGAACCCTGTGAACAGCAGCAGAGCATAGACTGATAGAGCGGGAAGGGGAGAGGATGGCGCAGAAAGACCAGGCAGTGTTCACCTGTTTGACAAAACCCAAAATTAAGTATGACCACCAGAATTTAAAAGACTGTATCCTCTGAGTGCCTGATTTCACATCTCTATGTTTTAACCTGTGGCTCCCTCTGTCTCCTGGCGGTTAAGACTCCAGCTCACAGCTCTGCCCCCGATGTGGATACCATCCATCTGGGTGGACACCTTTCTATGTAGCATTTCTTGACACGGCCTCTCCTCCCCTCAAGAGAGCATCTTCCCTTCTGCACATCCCTTGCCACAGTCAGGCTAGGCTGCCTCACGCTGGATTAGAGGGATCTTTGTCTTAGACTGAAAACTCCTTCTGGGGAGATAGCAAATCCCTTTTGCCTCTGTGGCCCCAGCCTCAGGCAGTAACACCTGGTGCGTTCTATAAATACCACACGAATTCACTTTGACTATTCATTTGTTTGAGGATTACAGAATTAGGTTGAAGACCTACTATTTACAGCCCTGTTACCCTCACTGGGGAGATATAGACATGTGTTAGGCATTATAATCACACATGCTAAACGCAAGAATTGAGAAAAGGATAAATAGCAACTTTTAGAAATAGATATTGCAGTCCACTTAAATCAGAATAATTGGAAAATTACTATTATTCAAAAATTCAGTCCAAATAATTATGGATTCCAAGTAAAAGGGTAAGTTTAGCGACATTTTGCTCCATAACCAGGTAATTACAAGTTACCAGGATTGATTACACATTTTTTGGCTCGCTGAAGGGAGAATTATTATTATATGTTTTCGTGATTTCTTTTTTTTAATAGGGCTATCAGATGTAAATTCTGCTTATTATTTCATAAATGCCTCATGCCAGATCATTTTAGAATCTATTTTGGGGTTTTAATGTGGTGCCCGTGGCATCTGAGAAATTCGTATGTTTTAATTTATTTCAGAAAGTCCTGGAAGTTGAAGGCAACTTTTATGTCTAAAATGCATTTCAATTCCATGGCAAGTCTTCACTCACGTGTTTAAAAGATGTGTTCTTATTTTCATATTGGTTGGGCCACACAACAGAGATTTGAGTTAAAAATTCACATGGCTTTGGGCTTCACTGTATTCTGAATTCCATACTTCCTCCAAATAAGGCTTCCAGTGTAAAAACACCAAAAATGTGAACTCACATCCAGAGTTAGTCTTCCCTAGAGAACTTGACTGAGTTGCAAGGATATCTGGGTTTAATTGGAACACAATATCTAGCATTACGGAAGTGGGTAATAAGCAATTATTTTTTTAAGTCAAGTCCAATTGAGCAATTCAACAAACAGTTAATAGACAATTAACACAGCTTCCAAGGCATATTTACCAGCATAGGGAGTGTGCTAAGCCCTTTTCAAAACATGCCATGATTGCATTCATCATCTTTGATTAGGTAAAACACATTTCTAACTGAAGTTCTGTTTTTCCATATTCATTGGTTTGGACAACAATGGAGAAAAAAGAATAAAGACTGGAGATCCAGCACAGAGACCAGAACCGTAATTATAAAAAGAACACAGTGTGTGTGTGTAATCCATACACAAGGCTGGTGTTAAGAAGTTTTTGTAGTTAATTTTAAAAGTGTTTGCTATTGCCAGGAATGGACCAATCGAAGGACCAACTCCCAGGCTGCTAGGACAACATCTTGTAAATAAATAATTTCAACATCACCAATAGATCCTATAATTATTTATAACATCTGTTTAACGTTAGTTTTTCCATGTTTTCAGGATCCATAAAGGCAGGAATCATATTTCTTCCATTAACAATTGTATACTTTGAAAGTAACATAGAGCACACCCAGGCACACACCCATACTGTTATGTAAGAATGTAAAGCAGGACACACAGCGTCATTTCTCCTATGTTATTCATGAATTTGCTATTTCTCATAGGAGACGGTTCTAGAAAGCTTGCCCTTCTAACACCGAAAGCAATTCCCACCATTTTTGGTGAGAACCTATTAGAAGCGTCTATTGCATTTTCTTGATCTACCACAGAAGTAAACTGAAAGTAATTTAATTTGTCTTTGGACCCAAGAAGAACATTCAGAAGAACTGGTGTAACTCTATTTTCTCCTGTCTTGTGTCAAGCTGGCCGCGGGCCCCTTTTCTTCCTCAAACCCTCCTTCTCCACGATGATGGGTAGCAGTGACAACCAAGCTCAGAGGGGCAGGGTGCTATTCTAAATTCTTCCCTCTCACATCATCCTCCAGGAACCTCTCGGCTGTTCTTGGGGCTATTTTCCAGAAGATCATTTGTATCCAGCTCAGGTCTACCAAGCTAGCTAGAATCTAGAATTTCTTCCAGAGGGCACAACCTCAGCAATGCCTAGACTCCCAACAAGGCTCTTTGCTTATTTGCACCCTCCACATTGACCAGCTCCCGCTCTGGAAAGGACGTGAGCCTTTAACCCCTGTCAGTGCCTGGACCTCATACAGAAGCCCCCTCACTGTAAAGGTCTTGACGCTTGTGATGGTGTTGCGAGCTTGGCGATTCCCTGTATCCGATCATAGAGAATGAACAGCAACTTGCCAGTTTCAAATAGTGAGGATGGAACCAACTTGGTTTTTAAGCTCCGGTCTGTTTGAGTCTCGCATTGGCTTATCTTTCCGTGATAGAACCAGTGGTGCTCTGAGCCCGCTCTTGTCTGGGACCCGCTTAGGCAGGCTCCTGAAGAAGTTGTTGGAGGAATAGGAATCAGATGTCTTGAGAAGGGAGGTGGTCTGGGGCATAGGCATGACTTGAGTCCAAACACATGGGACAGCCATTGGAGGCCTCCAAAGATTTGTTTTTGCCAATTCTGAAATGGCTGAAGGTCGTACTCCACGATGCCATGTGATTGGGGTGGACTTTCAATGCTGCAAGTACCACCTTAGCAAATTAGCACCGTTGGAGAGTGAGAATAAAGTCAACACGGCGTCTGACTTCCAGAAATATCTTCAGGAGGACAATCGTTCAAAATCTCCCCGAGACCAAAATGGTATTATTATATCACCATCTGCACTTACAAGAAAAAAAGGTGCTACAGTTTCAGCTCGTAAAGGTAGGGTTGCCACATTAAGCACAGGACACCCAGTTAAATTTTAATTTGGGGTAAATAATGTATAATTTTTAAAAAATGGAAGTATATCCCATGTAAATTGGGGACATACTTGTACTGTGTTTTCATTTGCTAAACTGGCAGCCGGGAATAAAGGGCACTGTCGCAAATTGTTTGTGACAGATGAATAACCATCTAGTGATCTCCATATGCTTTCACTCAAAAAGAAGTCTAAACATCATTGACTTAGAGAAAACAAATCAACAAATAAGAGAACAAGCCTCTCATTCATTAGCTGCCCTGAGGATGCTGTGCTGACAATGTAATGTTCTTCTCCAGGATGGCTTTCATTCTGCAGTTGGTGAATCTCTTAATGTTGAGGAGAAAAAAATATATTGGACTTGTATTTGTGTCAGGGCTGGCCTTTCATTGAGCCCATTCTCTGCAAATGTACAACACTGCATGTGAGAAACTCTCAATGACTCCGCCATTATGTAGAATAACTCCCGAATGATACATCTGTGCAATTTTAGGACATTTTATTGTATTCCTATTAGTTGAGATTCTCACCTGTCATCCTGCCATTGCAGTGGATTTAAATATTATTTCTTGTGGAAAAATAAACACACAATTCACTTCCTACTGTCTTCCAGGCTTTGTCATAATAAGCCAGCAGTTCTTTCCTGAGCGTCTAATATTTATCCACTTAGAGTTTATTTCTCTGGGCGAAGGAGAGCATTTTGAATTAATAAATTCAATGGCTTTCCATTCTCTGGGACATTGTATTTCGGTGGAACAATGACCTACAACACAAAAGTCTAAATTTAATCCAAGTGTGGCCAACATGACAAAGGCATACTGGCTTTAACTAAAGTTGTTTTCCCCTGAAACAAGCACCCAGCACAGTCGTTGCAAACACAGCAGGCATGCAGTCAGTACTGGTTCCGACGTTATGTGCAACGTGTCTGTGAAATGTGCTTTGCAGACAAAATAGTTGCAACGCATAAAAATGTAGGCATCCGTAGGACTTTGAGGACAACTGAATTTTTACTGAGATTCTAGAAAAGAGAGAAGGGAAGCCATTATATACCTCCCCATTGACTGTTGCCTACCTTTCTGCTCTTAAAAAAATTGGTCAGGAGATGAGTGTTGGTGAGATGTATTCAGGGTCCTGTGGAAATGACAATGAAGGGACCAAGAACTGCCAGAATCCAGAGAATCTACAGAAGGAAGCACCATATAAATCTGCTCATGGAAAGTTTGTATGGCCACTGAGAGAACTCCCCTTTATGGATTCAGGATATCAGCACCTTGCATCCAGTTGTAGGCTGCATGTTCATATCAAAGTCCTTCCAGCTGATCATCACCTGTGTCAAGTTTTTGTAGAAATTTACAAAAAAGTTCCACTACTTTATTTGCAGGTAGAGCCATGAGCCGTAGAAGCAAAGCGAGTTATCATGAGGCCCATCAGGGTCAAGGATGAAAGAAGAATGGAGATGAGAGGTTCATGAACAGATGACCAGATGGTTTACGATGCTAGAGACAAGACAGCTGTGTGTTAGAGATTAGTGTACACACAAGAGAAAGCAGACAGAATCAATGAGTCACACAGAGGAGAAGATGTGAGCTGTAGATGTGGGTGGGTTGACCCTGCCCTGACTGGAGGAGGAAGATAGTAATAATATTACATCCCTACCCTTCTTTGAAATCTCCAGTGTGAGAGAAAGCATGCCACAGATTCATATATCAGTGGAAGAGATGATGTAGTCTCAAAATGATTTCAAGAAACTCAACAAAGTCAGGTTTAACTCCCTATTTTCATAACAGCACATGTATTGCGTATTTCATTTTGTGTGTGCGTGTGTCGTTCTAGAGTACAAAATAGTAGGAAAGGCTCCTGTCTGCGTGAGAATACAACAGTTGCAGTTGTGGCCCAGTGAAATTACAGTTCAAAAAACTCAGAATTGATAGAGTCCTCTGGAAAGAAAGAGAAATGCAAGTGATTGGCCCTTGTGTGCACCTGGGCGGTGGGGAGATGACTGCCATAGAGATGGTAAGTGCTTGGTTAGTGAAGGAAGGGCATGCTTTGTTGGAGAAGAGAGGGGACCTCAGGACTTTCGTGGGAACACACGGTTGTTATGGATAGGGCTTGGCCACTTAGGGGAACTTTTGGGAAAAAGCCATGGAAGAGCTAAAACTACCCAGCTCCCTACTCGTGGGTTGGATTGTGTGTGTGCTACAATGAAAGCATCACTTGAGAGACCAGATGGAGTCAGGGGGAGACACAAAGAAGGCGTTAAAAGGAGGTAATACCCAAACTTGGAAGAAAGTAGTACAATTGATGGCAGAGACCAGTAAGTTCTGCAGGATGTGCCACCTCAAATTGCAGTCACAGTGACAGGCACCAGAGAAAGCAACCTTATACTGGGACTTCCTCCTTCCCTTTGTCTCTCCCTGGTCTTCACTTCTGCTCCTTGGGGCCACATCCCCTAATAACTTACCTGCACACAGCTTTTGTTTCCTGCCCTCCTTTTTGGGGACCACAGGCTATGATGAAGAAGAGCATTCTCTTGCAAATTAATGTATAGTTCAATACACTGCCAATTAAGATACTAATTTTTTGAACAATGGTTAAACTAGTTCTAAAAGATACATGAAAAAAAAATACATCGAAAGAAAGCTAAATCCATCATGAGGGAAAAATAAAGGGTGGGGATTTGTCCCACAGATATTATAATGCACTTAAATGCCAAATGAGGCAAGGGAGTTGATGGCGATGAAGATGGGAAAATAAAAATGTAATAGAGTGGACATCCCCCAGATTAGTGCCTTCTTGAAAGGGGTTTTCCGTATATGAGAAACAGGACATCACGCATTAATAAGGAAAAGGAAGAATTACTTAGAACAGGGTGTTGGGGAAACTAATTCACTGTGTGACAGGAAATAAAGCTGGTCCCCAGTTTATCACCACCTACAAAGATGATCTCTAGATGGATGAAAGACTTCAGTGTTAGTGATCAAATGATAAAGCCGGTCAAAGAAAATAAAGGAGAATATCTTTCTGGTCCAGGAGTGGGCACAGATTTCTTAAACAAGATCCTAAAAGCAAAAATCATAAGTAAAAAACAGAGGAATTTCACTCTATCAAAATTAAGGCTTTCTGTAAAGGGCATTATGGATAAAGTTTAATGGGTGGTTGAGAGGATGGCAGTGATAATGTCGAATATTTAAAAAAGGTATTTAGGGGCCAGCCCTGTGGTTAAGTTTGATGTGCTCTGCTTCAGCGGCCTGGGGTTTGAAGGTTCAGATCCTGGGCGCAGACCTACACCACTCAGCAGCCATGCTATAGCAGCTACCCACATACAAAGTGGAGGAAGATTGGCATGGATGTTAGCTCAGGGCTAATCTTCCTCAAGCAATAAAAGAGGAAGATTGGCAACAGATGTTAGCTCAGGGCAAATCTTCCTCACCACCCCCCCAAAAAAAAGGATTCTTATCTAGAATATAGATGAGACTCCTGCAAATTAACAGGAGAAAACACTGGAAGCCCTATGGAAAATAATGGGCAAAGTGTATCAATAAACAATGATAAAAAGAGGAAGCCCTGTTTACAAACAGCTGGTTAATGATCAGAGAATTGCAAATGAAAGCAACAACGAGAGACATTTTCTTATGCATCAGAATTGCAAACTCTATAAAAGCAGAATATACCTGGTGTTCTCAAGAGTTTGAGAAGCTGGAAGCTTTCCTGCCCTGATAGTGATGATCAACACTGAGGCTGCCATTCTGAAGAGCATTCTGGCCAGACTTCAGATTTTCACTAAATATGTGGACATCTCATGATCCAGCAATATCCGTTGTAGGTTTAAGTTCCACAGAAATTCTTAACAGAGGTGTGTAAGGTGACACATGCAGGATATTTCACTTGGCTTTGGGAAATCAAGGTCGACTTAGATAGTCATCACCACGTAAAGCTCGTAAAATGTGACCGATGCATATCTCGGGCAGACACACAGCGGAAGAGTTGATTCAGCAACGTTGATTAGTTCTTAAAAGCATTTTGTTGAGTAAGAGATCTTCAGAAACAGAATGAGATTTATAGCAAAGTGCTATGTATATAAATGAAAAACACATCCTCACAAGGCAACACAATATACTTGACAAGTCACGGACAGAGTTAAGGACATGTGTCAAACAGCTTGCACCAGGGACGGTGGCTTTCTGGGATTGAGATCAGGGATCCGGGGGAAGGGGAAAGACACACATTAACGAGTGTTGGCTCTCTCCCTGGGTGATATGATTGTGAATAAGAAAGATGGTCAACTGGACTCTTGGTACAGAGGTCTGAGTAAGAACACCAACAACAGAAGTATATGAATAACTAGAATTTAGCCAGCTAAACACAGAGGAGTGAGGAAGAAAAGAACCAAGCAGAGGTTGGAGATTAAGACAACATGATGGATTTACTTCAGGGTTTCTCCATCTTGACTCAACATGTGGGGACTGGATCATTCTTTGTGGTGGGAGACTGTCCTGTATAGCGAAGGGTGTTGAGCAGCATCTCTGGACTTTTACTCACTAGATACCAGTAGCATCTCCAGCTGGGAGAAAAAAAATATCTCCAGATGTTGCTGCTCTCCTCTGGAAGGCAGGGAGGCACAATTGCTCCTACTGAGGATGACTAATTGAGGGGAAAGCAAGATGGTGTGAGAAAGAGAGGTAGACAAAGAGATGAGTAGAGCTTGAGACCTTATAAAATTCTTGGGATCATATTTAAGCCATCTGCAGAGCCCAAGAAGGGACTTCATCAGATAGGCGCTGGGAAGTGTTGTCTGAGTGCTTCCAGCACTCCAAACATTTGAGATCATCTTTCCCTTTGAATCCGAATAAAATAACTTCAGTATTTCCATTACAACCAGGGCTCTTCATGTCCTTCCCAATATTTCTGAGGATTTCTGGAGGTGCAGGTTGGCGGTGGTGGCACTTATATGCTCCAAGACCCATCTTCCCCAAATCTCTGCTCTTGGCTCCACCACTCTGTCCTTCCTGCTTCATATTATCTGTGCACAGAACCCCAGCTTCATCTTTCTTCTTCTTAGTCTTTATTACTTCCCCGTCGAAGCTGTGTGTGCTACAGACATCACAGGTTTGTTACTGGCACAGTGGGAGTAGAGTGGACAAGTCAACCTTGAACATTAGACTCACTGTAAAATCCCTTAGCACCATGAGGAATCTCTCCCTGGCTCTTCCTCCTTAAGACCTGGAACACTGAGGGGTTCCTTGTGTCCCTATTAGGGCTTTTTCCCGTTTACCCTCTTCCATTTCCAGGTCTGTTGCCATCTCACATTGCCAGGTAACAGCTCCCAAATTCCTTTACTTGCTGGGCAAAGTATGTTTGCACCTTTCATATGCATTTCCAAACGTAGACGCTGGGATACAAATCTTAGACATATCTTTCTTCCCTTCCCTCCTCACTCTGCTGGCCCTGGGCTTATGAATACTGGTGGTAGACAGGGATCCGAATGGAAGAAACCAAAAAGAGAGAGTATATGACGCACAGGGAACAGAAGAAAAAAGGCAAGTTGAGGAATGGGGTTAGGAAAGGGGACTGAGCATCTGCCGCCTTCGTGGGGCTCGAGAGAGACAAGTAGAGTCAGAGATTACAACCCATAGTGTGTGGGTGAATCAGGACTTCCCAGGCTATCATGTGGTACTTAATTTTTAATTGAATAAAAATATTTGGATTCTAGAAATTATAATTATAAATTATAAATATAATTATATATCATTATTATGTTATAAATTATAATTATATTGTCAAAAAATATGGCACCTCCAGCCAGCATCCCAGCACAAGAACTCTGGGTTGAAACCCATTTCATGTGACTTAGCAGGCAACTCTCGGTCTTAACATTCACACCTGCAGCTCCATACGCCAACCTGCCTCAGGCACCAACTTACCTGCTGGACCGAGCAGGCATTCGAGTGTGCAGACCTTCAGCCATTCCCATGCACCATCCAGCTTTTACCAAGACAACCTTGCATATTAAGCTTTGCTTGTTATTTTGTAATTTCAAATATGTTGCATCAATTGCCTTTCCATCATGCTTGTTTTTGTCATTTAAATCAAGGTTCAGAATTAATAGATTATTTGTTCTTTCTTTAAATTCAGTGGGCTTCTTTCCTCTGTTGACTCAGGTGTTCTATCAGCTCAGAAAAGTTTTCTTCGGCTGTTTCTTCTGTGATTTCTTTTGATTGGCTAGGCTTGTCTTGGATGATTCCTCGTCTATGAGTGAGCTGGATTTCTTCTCTATATTAAAACAAAACAACAATGACAAACCTCTCACCATTGCACTGCACTGAACTTTTCCTCTGAGCTCTGCATTTCCTGAGTTTGTTTGCTGCTTCTCGGACTTGATATTCGGTAGGGCATGATCTGAGATGTGTCATGTCCAAAGAACGTTCACCTGCATCAATCTGGGTTTCCCTGTCTACGCACTCCATCCTGATTTCAGGATATTTCTCAGGCTTTTGCGAGTGATGTCTTTCACAAACAGCCATTTCCTTTTTTCAGTAGTCCTAACCCCCTCTGTTGCATAGGCAGTGTCTTTTTTTCTGCGTTTAGCGAATTGGTTGAAAAGGACGCTTAGCTGGTGTTGCCTTCACTGAGAAACTGTACACAGTAGTCCTTCTTTAATCATGGTTTCACTTTCCAGGGTTTCAGTTACCTTCAGTCAACCACAGTCCAAAAATATTAAATGGAAAATTCCAGAAATAAACAAGTCATAAGTTTTAAATTGTGAGCCGTTCTGAGTAGCATGATGAAATCTCGTCGCCCTGCTCTGTGTGGCCATGGACATGAACCTACGGATCCTTTCTGTAGATGCTACCTGCCTGTCTGTCACTTAGTAGCCATTTTGGTTGTCAAATTGACTGTCGTGGTATTGCAGTGCTTGTGTTCAAGTCACCCGTATTTTACTTGATAATGACCCCAAAATGCAAGAGGAGTGATGCTGGCAATTCGGATATGCAAAAAAGAAGTTATTGTTGTTAATGTCTTACTGTGCCTAATTTATAAATTAAACATTATCAAAGGTATGTAAGTATAGAAAAAAACATAATGTATATAGGGTTTGGTACCATCTGTGGTTTCAGCCATCCACTGGGGGTCTTGGAACGTAACCCTCGCGGATCCAAGGGGACTACTGTACCACTGTTCCAACCTTTGGGTGTCTGAGTGGTCACCCTGTGCTTGGTCCTCCCTCTCAACTTCCCCATACCACCTTCATTTTATTTTGATCTGCCAAATTCTGAATGCTATAAATTCTTGGGCACTTTGGGAAAGTTGTTGCATTCTGCCCAGTGCACTCCTTTGGGGATCTGTGGACTTATATACCCAATCTCGGGCTTCCTAAAATTTTACCTAGAAGGTGGTCGATAATTTATGAATGTCTCCCTATATATATTAGAAATCATCTGAATTTCTATTCTTACGTTTATTCCACACTGTGCCCAAGATATGGTAAGACTCAATTTTTACGTGTCTCTTAATTCAACTTAGAAAGGCAGTTTTCTTAAAAAGTAACAGACAAAACAAATGAGTATATACTCCACTTGACCCTAGTACTCAAGAGGAAATAAGGCATGTTTTTGATGAGATCCTTCTGGGCAAAAAGTTGCTGATGCTAATGAAAACAAGGGAGGAAATGACTTCAAAAAAGATAATTTGCTGAAGAGAGAGTAAAACCAAAAAAATTTTTTTGAAAGAGTATTCTTCTTTCTTCCAAACCGATCTAATATGAATGTAATTTTGAGTGTTGCATTCAGTGACCTCCGTGGGCTGGGACCTTAAAATAAAGACTGGCCTCTAACCTTGAGAAAACCAGCTGCCTGGATGAATCCCCAATAAAATGCTTACACCCATGTAAATGTGGTGGATGACTTTAGCCGCACACAGCTGTCCCTTGCAAACGAGTGGGCCATCGTCTTCAATTTGGAAATCCTGGGTGTGGTTCGTCCAGAAAAAGGCATCATGCTGACATATTATAAACTAGTCTTGGGAAGGGAGATAGAAAGACCCAGTATCGGACACTGATTTCAAATATTCCCCTGACTTTGCTTTGTGATGTTTGCAGCTATTGTTTTTTCCTAAGGAGGACTTGAGTCACACCATCTGTTTCCCCGTCAGCTGCAACACCAGGGCGTGGAGCCCACAGGAGACTTTATCCGATGCTGCAGGAGGCTCCAGATCACACAGAGAACTCAAATCGATCCCCTGCTCTGGAAAATGTGGATTCCCGTCTACAGCGAGAAACGTGCATTGCGAGATACTGTCTGTACGAAAAGTAAAATTCACTAAAACATTTCAAGGGGCAGTTTGTAACAAACCCATTGTCAATGATGCTGGTTTTATGGGTGGACGGCGTTCATGCGTTTACAGTCGCTGTGCATTTCTCACTTCTTTCAAGAAGGTAGCACTTGGGGAAGACTTTTAAATATTCAGTATTTTAAATATTAAAACTGTATTTAAAGGGCCAAAGTTAATTGGCCTTTTGCTCATCTCATCCATAAAGAGCCTTTGGGGCTGATTGTAACATGATCCCTCTACACAAACGAATATGTAGGGAATGGGTTTCCAAAGAAATAATGGACTAGGACAGGGTTTTATATAGGTAGAAGAAGGAGATTTGTCTGGAATACCATTGTTCCTTTAGCATGATCTCTCATTTTATTTTATTGCCCAGTTTTCATATATGATGTGCTAAACCCTTCAGCTCGAATGGTTGAGGTACTAACATGAGAGTCATTACATTAAAGCCAGGGGAAATCAGAACGCACAACCACATGTGTTTTTCTCAGCTCGCAGAGAACACACACTGCCGTTTCCTCACCATTCCAAGCACGCAGCGTCGGACACGAGAAGAGCAGCCTGCGTTTTTGCCATGCATGCATGGACTCCTGGCCCCACGGAAGTGGAAGGCCGTTCGGCAACCACGTGGCCAAGCCTCTTGCAAGGTCTGGTAGCAACTTTCACTAAAAGCGGTATGAGCTCGAGTTGTGAATACCTCCTTTGAAATTTGGTTTGCCCTAAACAGAGTTGAATATATTTGCATACCTTTACAGAACAATAGGACTGGGGAGAATCATGGGCCAAGTCATCTTTCCTTAATTCTGTCCGGGAGTATGTGCACGAATCCTAAAATGCTTGGAACATCACAGTGGTGTAATGATGGTGCTAACCCAAAACTTTTATGTGGACTTGAATGTGCTGTAACCTCGTACCTCCTTCAAATGATGTCTAAATCATCAAAGACAATCTCAATAGGGGTCAAACACAAAACAAAGAAAAAAACCCACCCACAATATGTTAACATCCATTGGAGAATTAATATTAAAAGCGTATTAGACATTGATCTTTCAGAAGCTCACAGTAACCTACCCTCCATAACACCTAAATTAAACAATTTGCTTTTCTGTGTACCTGCCTCATGCCTTGCGTCATTTACAACATGAATTTACCCATCCTGTTGATTCTCTATGTCTTTGTGTACAAAGAAAGCCTGTTTTTCAACACCAGGCATAAATGAGTGTTCCTTCAAGATATTTCTTGGGTTCCCCTCCCAGGAAACCATCTCTCCAGTTCCCATTATGTATGTCTCTGATATCACCCGCCAGCGTCTAGTTCCCACTCTGCCTTCTTTCTCCACTAGACTGAATGCCACGTATACACAAGTAACAGTGCGACACTGAAAGTTACACCCGCTGAAGCCATTAATGACATAACCCATATCTAGGAATAGTCATTCTTCTAGACACGTGGTACCCAGATGGAGCATCCTCTTGCATTTCTCTTTTAAAAATTTGCTTCCACTGCAGAAATTCACATTCTAATGGTTGAAGCTTATGGGGAACCTGTCTATGGCCAAAAATGTGTATTAAACTCTGTAGAGGGATGACCTAATCCATAAAACACACACATGTCCTCTTGATGCATGAGCACGACATGGAATATGGTGTGGGGCAGCCAGAGATTCCTCCCTGAAGATTTTCCCTCTGCCACGTGGAGGCTCCCTCCTTGACAGCCTCTGACTAGCCTCCTAGAAAGAAATCCCCCTTTATATTGACAAAATACAAATATTCCTTCTCCTTTCTCTTTCAAGAGCCATGTGGGTTTGTGTTGGGCTAATTTATGAGATTTGCTCCCTTTTTTGTGGCATAATGAATCTCAGGGTCAAGAAAAGATTTACTGAAATGTAGACCAAAATCTAGACTAGAATATATACATGTGTGTATATGTCTCGAGCAAAATCTGATTCTTCCTGGGGAACTGTATTGCTTTAGTGTTCATGACAATTGTGAGTTTAGGCGAGTTGATCTAATCAGAGCTGTCCAAATTTTAGTGGAAAAACTGCAAGACTTAGTCGACCGCCTTGGGTTTTTCTTTCCCTTCTTTTCACAGGACACTTGGTCTACAATGGAGTTAAAAGAGTTTTTATTAAATATGTACACTCAGGTCACCATGATGAAAATTCAAACTTTTAGCTCATTAACCTCAAATTCCTAAAGAGGCCTGATGTAGCCCATCTTCTCATAGCCGCTTCTGTCAATCTACGAACCTATAAGAGTTCTGCAAATGTGCCGCCGTGTTCTTATCTCCTCTCTCAACACACCCCTCCCCTGTCTGACTCCTTCCCCTCCTTCAGCTCTCCAGTTAAGTGTGACTTCTTCCACAAGGCCTTCATAGGCAGTGCTGGCAGCCTCCCTTGAGGGTTTGTTTGTTTTTTTTTTTTTAGCAATTCCTGCTTTTCTGATAAAACCTTTCCCCCGTAACACTGTATTGCTTTCCTGTTCTTTATCATATCCAGTGGCATGCTGATAAATGTTAGTACCCACTCTCATGGGTGCTAGGGACCCAAGATTGATAGGATCTGCCCCTTTCCCTTGTATAAACACTCCCTCCACCATGGGCAACTCCAAGACAACAGTTTGAGATCATGGTACGGGGAGCTGGGAACAGATGTGCACTATTGCTTCTCCCAGCTCTTCTCTGACCTCTATCCATGCCTCTGGCAGCGCCTGGCAATAAATAGCACAGCTCATGGTCTGCCTTTGAGTTAGACAAGACGGGTTATGTTTTTAGTGCCTTGCTTTTGTGGTAGGTGGAATGATGGTCCCCCACCAGAGATGTCCACATCTTAATCCCCAGAACCTCTGAATAGATTTGGTTGTAGGGTGGAAGGGAGTTAAAGTTGCAGATGGAATTAAGGTTGCTAATCAACTGAGCCTTAAAATAGGGAGACAATCCTGAATTATCCAGGTGGGCCCAATGCCATCACACGGGTTCTTAAAAGTGGAAGAGGGAGGAAGAAGAGGAGACTGAGTGATAAGATGTGAGAAGGACTCAACCCACCGTTGCTGGCTTCGAAGATGGAGGAAGGGCCCATGAGCCAAGGAACACAGGTGGCCTCCAGAAGTTGGGAAAGGCAACAAAACAGATTCTCCCCTGGAGCCAGCAAAAGGAACAGCCCTGCCCACGCCTTGATTTTTGCCCAGTGAGATCTATCTTGGACTTCTGACCGCCAGAATCGCAAGAGAATAAGTGTGTGTTGTTTAAAGTCACCAAATTTGTGGTAGTTTGTTATGGCAGCCCTAAGGAACTAGTATGGCTTCCTACATTGATGACTGTGGGCCAGTTCCTTAAATTCTCTGAGCACCCGTTTGCTCATATAAAGGTGGTATCTGTCTCAGAATTGCTGTCAAAATCAACTCAGCTTGTCAAATGTCATCTTTATCCCATGGGATGCACCGAAGACATTAATGGAATGAACCAAAGCTCTTGATTGAAGCAGGAGAAAGGACATCCACAGATTCTCTTTCTGTAACAATGTGAGAGGTTTCAGTCATGTTTTGCCATATAATGAATCGGTTAAAACAACATAAGTGTTATACACTCACGGCTCTGTGGGACAGCCATTCAGGCTGGCTTCAGTCTACTCGACAGAAGCTGAGAATGCTGCAAAAAAATTCTCCAGTGCACATGCCAGCCCCTTTAATAGAGAATTTTCTGACCCCAAATGTCAATAACGGCCAAGTTGAAAAACGCCCCCTTCTCCAAAGCCAAGATTATTAGGCACAGCTTTGTCTACCAAGTTACTGCAGGCTACAGTTTTGGTTTTTCACCACAACATCCCACCAGTGACCGTTCTTTTTCTAGCTTCCAGCAGCAATTTCTTTACTATTTTTCCAACCTCTATTCACCAACGGGTTTTGAAGTCAATACGGTATGTTTTAAGCATTTATTATAGCAATAGCCTCCTCTTCTAGAAGGCAGATTCTGGGTCAGTTATCTATTGTTCCATATAAAAGCAACTCTAAGATTTATGCTTCCACATAACAAACAGTGAATTTGCTCATAATTCTATGAATCAGCAACTTGCGCTGGGCTCTCCTGGGATGTCCTCCTGTTGGTCTTGTCTGGGGTCACTTTTGCAGCTGCCATCATCTGGATGGTCTGGATGGTCTAAAGCAGAGTCACTCACTTGCCTACCGGGTGGTCCTGTCCGTCAGTCTAGAGCCCTGAGACCACCATGTAAAGAAGCCAGGGTAGCTTCCTTGAGATGAGCAGTCATGAGAGAGGTCCAGTTGACACCAGCCCCAATGGACAGGCATGTGAGTGGGCTCCAGCTTGGCTCGTCCATCCATCCTTGGTTAAACTTCCAGAGGACTGCTGCCCCATGACAGACCCTATGCAAGACCAACGGAAGGGCCATCCAGTTGAGCCCAGTCTAAATTCCTGACCCATGGAAACATGCACAAATAAAATGGTGGTAGTTGTTATTTACTAATTATCAGGGTTGTGTTACACAGCAGGGATGACCGAAATAGTTCCTTCACTTACAGCTTATTTCATGGAAATCTGGAAGCTCTTGTGCCCATGTTTATAATGAATTCTGACACAAAGGAGAAGTCCACCACAAGTTCTGTGAGGCTAGAAGTGACCTGAGAGCAGTGGGGAGCCTGTGGGCAGTGAGTGGTAGAAGCTTTAGCTGCAGTACATTCCTGGGAGGGCATATTCCTCCTAATTGGCTAAGGCGTGGACCTGGGCCAAGGTCAGCTTGGGTTTCTGAAGGGAATTCCCTTAGAATAAGTGAAGTTGGACACAGTGAAAGGAATTTATTTGTTCTAGACAAGATTTCATTTGTTTATTACTTGGCTTGAATATGGTATAATGGCTTTGCTGTTAGTCCATGGTGATTACTCAACCATTACCCCTTCCTTGGATTTTCCAACAAAGCACTGAAAATGTACATGGTTAAGAGTCCACATTGGGGGAAGAATGAAGACACAATGTGATTTGTTTGCGTGTAACACTCTAACTTCTGTTGGGAGTGGCGAGTCTGAACCATAATGGAGATTTTTTTAAATGTTTCTCTTTGGGCAATTGGTATTTCTTCATTGTTCTTCTAATTTTTATCCTTCATCTTCGGAGTGCTTAAACGCTTAAACGTTTAAATCTAAGGGGCAACCCCTCTTTCTGTTTCTGATTTATTTCATTAACTAACTGAATGTTTTTTATATGTACAAGAAGTCTTCTAAGAGTGTTTAATATACTATTTTGATCTTTCTTTGCTAAAAGCATGAAGCCGTATTTTTTTTCTGAGGGTATAAATCTGGAAGGCATTTAAATTATGATCGAAACAGCAAACTCATGAAGTTTGAATGGTTTCTAAACTTGGAAAAAAGAATTTCCTGAGCCTTCTTTCTTTTAGGAGAAAATCAGATTTTGACGCCCTGGCATTGCACAAAATGTCCCTGCTTTTTTTCTTCTTCTTCAATCTGCATAAGATTCAGTTTTACATGACACATTGATTTTCCTTACAATCATATTATCCTATGTAACTTCATTAAAACATTTCAAAAATATATAAATAATCTAAATGATATCTTTAAACCTTTTTTTCCCGGCATAGGGAGATATTTAAAAGATGTACAAAATTGAAATCTGGTGATGATTTTTTAGGAAAATTAATTCATGTCACTTCCAATCGGAAAGCACAAATGGAACAAATTAAGGAGAACACTGTCTGGGAGGTGAAAGTAAGTTTACGTACACCACTTTCTTTATACGTCAGTCCAGAGAGCTGCTGGATCGGAGCCATGAAACTGTAGCCCCACACCACCAACAAATATCAACAAAATTCCCCCAAAGCACCCCAATCTATGCATCTGTGTGCCTTGAAGCATTATAGCGAAACACACTTAACTCCCCTTGCCGTGAAATAGAACCAGATGCATTGGAATCGTGGTTGGGGAAAGTCTGGCTGAAAACTCTCCCGGACTGCTGTTTTATTGCACGTCACACCAAAGGGATTTTCAGGAATGGACTGCTTTTCACCATCTCCTTTCCGCCTTTTTCTGGAGCTGGAAATAAACTCCCCACCTGCTGTTTATGGGATTTTAGGAGTGAAAGATCACCATCTTAATTTAGGATTCCTTCGGTGGCTGTTATAAAAAGAAAGAAGTAGTCCGTTAATTTACTTAGATGTTTATCGAGTGGTACCACTTGTCAGCGCTGGGTCAAGAATGGGACATTTGAGTCTGTAGATGTTTGTGCTGTGTGTGTGTGGTGGGGAGATGGACAGATGACCAACAAGCAAAGTGGACATGATGAGTGACGGAACCTGAGGTTGCTAGGGACATAGGGGGAGGGGGCTGGGGGAGTGGTATTGGGGATGGAGAGGCCAGCGGAGGAAGCCCGGGGGCTGCCCCAGAAATGGCCCCCAGCAACGTGAAGGTGTGAAGAGTGAATAAAAGGGAATCAGGCCAATGACTGAATATTAATTCTTGAAAGAGCAATTTCTGCATTTACTGAGTTACTCACTTCACTTCCCTAAAACTGTTTCATTGTAAATACTTGTTCGTTTTTTTTTTTTTTTCTTTTGAGGAGGATTAGCCCTGAGCTAACTACTACCAATCCTCCTCTTTTTGCTGAGGAAGACTGGCCCTGAGCTAACATCCGTGCCCATCTTCCTCTACTTTATATGTGGGACGCCTGCCACAGCATGGCTTTTGCCAGGCAGTGCCATGTCTGCACCCGAGATCCAAACCGGTGAACCAGGCCACCGAGAAGCAGAACGTGCGAACTTAACTGCTGTGCCACCGGGCCAGCCCCTAAATACTTGTACATTTTACAAATTGCCTATCTCTCTCTCTATTTCCCTATCTGTGTATTTATCAGTATATGTAATATAATAATAAATAGATATGAATAGATAGAATAGATGGATCATATCATATAATAGAGAGAGATTGGCTAGGTTAGATAAATAGTAGATAAGTAGATATAGATACGTAGGGGATAGTTAATAGCTAGAGAGATAGATAGATGATAGAAAAGTAGGTAGATAGATGATACAAACATAGGTGATGATAGAGAGATAGATATAGATGATAGAAATATAGTTGATAGATGAGTATATGATAGAAACAGATGATAGAGGTAATAGATGATTGATAAAAAATGTTATAAATAGATAGATAGGTAGATAGATGGATAGGTAGGTAGATGATAGAAAGTTGATTTTAACAGCTTTGAAAGATTTAAGCAAATATTTAGGTGACCATTTTTACTGTTCATAAAATATATGCCAATTCATATTGCATTGGATGGTTGAAGCATCTTTTGAAGATTTCGAGTAACTATTCCTCGACCGGTTTTTATTTTGTCCTCCTGATAGTTTTCGAAGGAATGTCTGATTTGTGTGTGCCCAGCTCTCAGCTGCTGGAGAGGAGCGGGCTGGGGCAGAGAGAAGGGACCCTCCGCCAGGGAGAGACAGACAGTGAGGGGAGTCATCTCAGGGCCCAGCCATCAGCCTTGGCTTCCCAGGGACTCCTTACAAACATGTTTTTGGGAAGCCAGTAAAATGCATCATTTCTAGGAATCAATCCTCTGGTGCATTGGCTTTTGGCCAGTTGATCTAAGGCCAGCTAGGAGGGCTGAGGACCCGAGGCAGGTCATAGGCAGTGCAAAGCTAGGAGACGACCTGACCCTCCACAGTCCCGAGGGCTGGGATCAACGGCAGGTGCCAGGCTGTGGCTAACGAGACAGACAGAAGAGGTCCTGGTGAGAAGTTCCAGCTTTCTTGCAGAACGTGACTGGGGACCCACCTGGGGCTGAGGGACCCGGCATGATCAAATTTGCCTTGTCACAACTTCCTCGGTGTTCTCTAAGAAGGAACATGCTACCTGGCGTGCACTGTGCCTCAACTTCCCTAGCATTCTAGGTGGGCGACCTGGCTATGGTGAGATAGCTTTCATTCCCATACCCACAGAGTGGCCCACTCCACATGCAACATTGTGTATGTTTAAGGTGTGACACTTGTTGATTTGATACATTTGTTTGTTGCAGTATGATTGCCCCTGTAGCATGAGCCCTCTCCTCTATCATGTCGTGTAATTATCATGTCTTTCTTGTGGTGGGAGTAATGAAGATCTGGTTTCTTAGCAAGTTTGATGGCAATAATACATTATAGTTTTTGGTAATCACCATAATGCATATTAGATCTCCAGGGCTTTTTAATTCATGTCTTGCAAGCTTATACCTTAAACAACATCTCTGTTATTCTCCCAACCCCAGCCCCTGGTAACCACCATTCTACTCTCTGTTTTTACGAGGTCACCTTTTTTTAGGTTCCACCTGTAAGTGAGAGCATACAGTATTTGTCTTTCTGTGTCTGACATCTCACTTAGCACAATGTCCTCAAGGTCTTTCCCTGTTGTCACAAATGGCAGGATTCTTCTTTTTTATGGCTGAATAATAGTCCATGGTATATATATATATATATACCACATCCTCTTTATCCATTCATCCGTGACAGGCGCTTAGGTTGTTTCCATGTCTTGGCTACTGTGAATAACGCCGCAATGAACATGGGGGTGCAGATATCTCCTTGAGATCCTGTTTTCATTTCCTTTGGGCATTCATCTCCCACTTTCAATTCTCCAGAATTCAAATGCATTTTGCTGGGAAACCTGAGCTGTCTTTCTGAGCACAACATCCACTTTAGAAAATAAAAGGAATTTCCAAGCTGGCAGTTCTGTTAACATCCTTTGCCTGTAACATCACACTCTGGTTATTTCTGTGTATTCTCTAGTTCGGAGTTTCTCAATCTTGATGCTATTGGCGTTTTGGACCAGAAGACTCTTTGTTGTGGGGCTTTCCTGTGCCCTGCAGGGTGTTGAGCAGCATCCTTTGGCCTCCACCCACCAGATGCCAGGAGCACCCCCTGCACATGCATTTTGACAACCAAATATGTCTCCAGACATTGCTGAGGGTCCCCTGGTGGGCAAACCACTGCTTTGTCCTTTCTCTTTAAAATTTAGGTAATAAAATATTGTCTTCTCTCCCTACAAATATATCTGAAGAATGTAGTGATGGCCAATGCAGAAGTAATACTGCTGGGTGATTGCTGTCTGATGGGATATTTGGATTTCTGTTAGATTATTCACTGACGTGGAAAGCACGGCAGATATGCCCTAAAGGACATGATCTCTGGTGCCCTTTTAGTCAGCTTTCCAAGCCCCTACCCTTTGGAAAATTAGGGAGATGAACGAGTTCTAGAGATCTGCCCTTCAACCTCGTGCCTATAGTCAAGACTAGTGAATGGCACATTTAAAAATTTGTTAAGAGAGTAGATTTCTTGTTAAGGGTTCTTACCACAATAAAATAAACTTAAAAAAAAAAAAAAGAAATTCTCTGAAACTGAAGAAGCAGCAGCAATCTGTGCTTGTCCCGCACGGTGGTGTGAGGTGTGTTATCAAGAAGTGGGAAGTGGTCGTATGATGTCATTAGGCAAGTGTCAGTGCTATCCTCAGGTTTTATATGGAGGGAGACAAATAAACACACCAAGGCCTTTGCCATTGCTGCAGCCAACTCAAGAGCTGGAAGTGAAGAGCCCTTCGCTAAATAAACCTTCAGTAAACGAGAAACGCCAATAAAACTCGGGGTAACTGGATTTTTGTCACAACATTGATACTCCAGAAATTTCGCTTAGGGTGTTTTCACCATAGGGGTTGATTTCATAAGAGACTCTACCATCCTAACACATACGTTAGGATGCAATGCAGAGAATGAAATTACTGATTCCTTCGCTTTCCGCGTGCTGCTCATCTTACAGGGAGCACCGAAGAGAAAGATTTGTGTCTTTGGCTCCTATTTCTGGAAATACTCGTTTTCATTGAAACTTGATTCATTTTCTTCAAAGTAAGATGATGAAATCAAAGTGAAAAGAGACTGAAAAGATGTTTCTTTCCACATTGCTCTTAATGCTTTTGTGTCTACACAAGATCCTGTGAAATCATAATATCACAATTCCAGGCACCTACCTTGAAATCCTTACAGAAATCCCTCATGTTTTTGAGCTTCTTTCTGCATGTTCTAATAAACCATTTGGCAATCAGGCAGCCACTGGGAGAATACATTATCTGTGTTTTTCTCTAACTTCGTGAGCTGAGAGTAGGTTGTAAGATGATGACAGTCCAACATGTATAACTTGCAACGTTCCACTTCCCAGTGTGATGGAACACACAGTCAACTTTCATGGAGAGTGTTCTTAGATCTGCTTCCCTCCACTTTGTAAGTTTTCAGGAGTCATATAGTTGATTATGTGTCAGGTCAAAGGCAAGTCTGCAGACAGTGGATGGCTTTGTATAACTCAACCATTCAGGGATGTATTGAAACCAATTCAAACTGACACATATGTTTTGGGGAAGTAAGCAGAATGTTCTATTATCAAGAATTTCCTCAGATGAGAGCCTCCTAGTTTCTCTTAATTACAGTGAGTGGGTAAATGAATGAATGAATGAATGAGTGAATGAAAAAAGAACTCAAACGAAAAATGATAGTCTTTTCACCATCCACATTAAATCAAGCTATAAGGAGATAATAGATCCACAGATGGATCAATAGGACTTATAGGTTTTCCAGAAGTCACATAGGTTTTCCTGATAAAACACAGCCAGCACCTCTTTCCCAATAAAACTGTTGAAACAAACACAAAAGAATGAAGTTCTGATATATGCTTCCATGTGGATGAACCACATAGTGCTCAGTGAGAGAAGCCAGACACAGAAGACCACACAGTGCATGACTCCATTGATACGAAGTGTCCAGAAGGCAAATCTGTGGAGATGGAAAGTGGATTAGTGGTTGCCAGGGGCTGGAGGAGGGGGATGGAGGGTGACTGCTTATGTATAAGGGGTGTTTTAGGGAGATGAAAATGTCCTGGAACTAGACAGGGATGGTGGTTGCTTAACTTTGTCAATGTTCCTAAATGCCCCTGAATAGTTCCCTTTATAATGGTTATTTTTATGTTATGTGTTTTTCATCTCAATTTAAAAAAAACTGCCAGCTCAATTCTTTCTCAATGCAGATTTTGCAAGAAAATGAAAGAGAAGACTTTTTGAACTTCCTGAACTTCCCAGCAAACAGATAATGGTTTAGAAAGAATTAAATATCTCAAGAAGGTACTGAAACTCCAAGTCAGGGTTACCCAGACAGGAAAGTGAGTATGAAATGAGAGTCCAGGAAACATCCTGATTGATTGCCTTAGCATTGCTGAGAATTCAGACCCATGAGGACTTTCTTGATGGCCAGAGGGACACTGTAGGAAATGGGACTTGGAGGAAGAAGATGAGTGTGGGGTGAAATCCTGGATTCTTGGATGAGGCAAAGGAAAAGAGAATGTCTCCTAGGTGATACTTAGAGTCAATATTTACAAGTCAGGGTTCCTCCAGAACACAGAACCAACAGGATGTGTACACATGTATATGGATACATAGGTAATTAACTATCCATCCATGTCTCTATCCATCCATCTATCTATCTATCTATCTATCTATCTTTTTATCTATCCATCCATCCATCCATTCATACAACCAACCATCCATCCATCTATCCATCTATTGAAAGATTTATTTTAAGAAATTGACTCACATGATCGTGGAAGCTTGGAGAATCCAAAATTTGATGAGTAGGCCTGCAGGCTGGAGACTCAAGAAAGACTTGCAGTTCAAGACCAAAGGCCGTTTGCTGCAGAATTCCCTTTTCTTCAGAGGAAGTCAGTCTTTGCTCTATCCAGGCCTTCGACTAATTGGATGAGGCCCACACATATTATGGAGGGCAATCTGCTTTACTCAAAGTCTATCGATTTACATGTTAATCTTAACCAAAAACCACCCTCACAGAAATATCCAGAATAATGTTTGACCACATAACTGGGCACCGTGGTCCAGCCAAGTTGACATATAAAATTAACCATCACATAGTAGGATGAGCTGGATGACAATGGCTGAGAAATTGAGATTTTAGGTCTACCATCAATGGTTGTCATTTGGGGCACTACTCCTCCCCACCTCCCACCAGGGGACATTTGGCAATATCTGGAGATGTTTTTTGGTTGTCACCACTGGGGGAATGGAATACTACTGGCATCTAGTGAGTGGAGACCAGGGATGTTGCTCAAGATGCTACGGTGCATGGGATGGGCCACCACAGAGAAATATTTGGCCCAGATGTCAAATAGTGCTAAGACTGAGAAACCCTGATGTAGAGTAAATGACAAAAGTTAGAAGGACCAGATAAACATCCTAGAATATTGTTGGTTTTATGAATTGTTTCACAATAGTGCAAATATTTTTGAAAATTAAGTAAACATTTTTCATTTTCGTTGAGATATTTGCCAATGCATTTTGATATTTTTCCATGCTATAGGAAGACATCTCTCTCTCTAATTCTATCATCTCTCTATGTATCTATCTCTCTATGTATCTATGTGTCTATCTATCTATCTATTTATCTGTTATCTATCTATCTATCTATGTAGGTTAAATGTCTATCCATTCATCTGTCAATTATAAGCCTGATCAGCTCTCTTAATTCCTTACAGATAGGGTGATTATGTAACTTTCTGCAGAAGAGCTAGTCAATGAGAGCCAAGTATTAAGTATTTTTTCCCATAAAAAGTCATACGTATGACAAGACAAAAAAAAGCACAACAAGCATTTTCTGGGCTTATCTCAATTTTAGTTCATTGCAGGGATTTCTGAAGAACTGACCTGGGTTGGCCATGGAAAGACAGAGAGCTCAAATATTCCATGTCACATTCAGTTAATACCCAAATGGTTTAAAAATGCATTTTTGCTGGACTATAGAGCTATTTCTTCTTCTTATTTTTTTGGTGAGGAAGAATCACTCTGAGCTAACCTCTGTGCCAGTCTTCCTCTATTTTGTATGTGGGATGCCACCCTAGCATGGCTGACGAGTGGTGCAGGTCACGAACCTCAGGCCCCCAAAGCCGAGTGAAGCAAACTCAACCACTACACTATGGGGCTGGCCTCTAGGGCTATTTCTTTAACTCAATATTTTCCTTCTTTATTTTCCCCACATGAAAGACCCTATTCTTTGATGAGGTGATCTAAATTTAAAAGCCTCAGTCAAAACCACTATCACAAAATAACTTTTTGTGAATAAGACACAGATCATGTCACCAAAAATAGCACTGAGGCTTTTTTTTTTTAAAAATGTGAAGACATTCTTTAATAGCTAGAATTTATTCCATGGCTTCAAGTTTTCTATAATGAGAAGAGAGTATACATTCATTTTCAGAACACAGCCCTGAATTCTTCCACCCGATCGATATTCCTCAATGGTGTATTAAACGGATGGGGTTCTCCTGGATGCTCTGTGAAGTCCTGTTGAGTTAACATATTTTAATATTCTCCTTATGAAAAGCAAATGCAATGTCCCACATAGGATCAGTAAGTTAGATAACCCATGTCATTGTGGAAATGTCAGCATCTGGACAGGCTTCTGGAACCAGTGTCTGGATAAGACCTGGCTATTTCAATGTCCTGGGGCATGAATGGGACTGAATGCATTTCATGAGAGTCTCCTGGGCGGCCTGATACTGCCTTTATGGAGGTGGCTTGGAGGGGTGTTACAGGCTCAAAGTTTGTGTCCCCCCAAAATTGATGTGTTGAGACCTAACCCCCAATGTTGATGGTGTCAGGAGGTGGGGCCTTTGGGGGGGTGATTCAGTCATGAGGATGGAGCCCTCAAGAATGAGATTAGTGTCCTTATAACAGAGACCCCAGAGAGCTCCCTCGCCCCTTCTACCATGCGAGACACAGCGAGAATAAACCAGGAAGAGTTCTTAACAGACGCCAAATCTGCCAGTGCCTTGACCTTCGACTCGCAGCTTCCAGAACTGGGAGAAGTATGTGTCTGTTGTTTATGAGCCACACAGTTTATGATTGTTTTGTTATAGCAGCCTGAACAGACTAAGTCAAGGGCCAGGATGACACATTTCTCCACCCAATGACTTCCACCAACCAGGGCCTCAAATCTTCTGGTTATTATTTGTCTGATCGTCTCTGTCTGTTATTTTATGTTCAACCTTCCAGTCATCTGAAGTTGAGGTGTATCTCTTGGAACCAGTGTATAGCTGGCTTTACTTTTTATGTTCAGTCTATGTGTTTTCATGAGTATCCCTATTGCTATTACAAATATCTTGAGATTCATTTTACCTCTATATTTTATGCTTCCTATTTGTTTTACATTTCTGTGATTCTTTTCTCTCTTCTTTTGGCCGACATTTGAATTTATTTTTTCCCTTTTTTCTTTTTTGTTCCTTTTGGTTTGGAAGTTAGTTTTATCTATGTATGTGTGTAGGTATATATCTATGTATCTATCATCTAACCATATCTATCGATCGATCAGTCTATCATCTATCAATCGTATCTATCTGTCATCTAGCTCTAATATCTATCTATCATCTGACTTTATTATCTATGTATCATCTGTGAATCATATCTATCATCTATCAATCATATCTATCTATCCATCTAGCTAGCTAGCTATATCTACCTACCTATCATCTATCAATCACAGCTATCTATCATCTATCTACCTGCCTATATTCTAACACTTAACATGAGATGTACCCTCAAGCAATTGTTAAGTGCACCGTACATACTGTTAACCATGTGCACTACATTGTACAGCGAATCTCTAGAACTTACTCATCTTGCATAACTGAAAGTTTTTACTGTTAAACTGCAACTCTCCATTTCCCTGTCCCCCCAGCCCCCAGAATCCACTGTTCTTCTCCCTGTTTCTAGGAGTTCGACTATTTTAGGCACCTCATGTAAGTGGAATCATATGTTATTTGTCCCTCTGGGTCTGGCTTCTTTCTCTGAACACAATGCCCTCAAGGCTCATGCATATTGTTGAATATTGCAGGATTTCCTTCTTTTTTATGGATGACTAATAAATATCCCGTTGTATGTATAGACCACATTTTTCTTTTGTCTGTTTATCTGTGGGAGGACAGTTTGGTGGTCTCCCTGTCTCGCCTCTTGTCAATAATGCTGCAGTGAACAGGGAGTGCAGGCGTCTCTTCAAGACTCTGATCTCAATTCTTTTGGATAAAAACACAGCAGTGGAATTGCTGAATTATACAGTAGTTCTTATCTCACACTTGAAAGTCATGAAAATATTTACCTTTCACTAAGCAACACAGTGAACTTAGAATGCTTTTACTCTGGTTTTTTCCTCTTCCAGCTTGACCCAATTTTTGTCCAGTTTATAACTCCATTCTTCTTTCACATATTAGACGTTCTGTCACTGGAGGTCCTGCAAGAAGTCTATCTTGAGATGGAATTATTGGGGGAAATGTCTATGGAGGATAATGCAGAAGAAACAGGAGCCTTTAGCTCATGATGCACATCTGACCCCATGAAAGAGGAGAGGGATGGAAGGAGGATGGCGGAGGAGGAGCCTGAGACATTTCCAAAAGTAGGATAGGTTTAAATCCATTTTCTTCAAGATGACCCCCCAAATCTTGTAAGCTTCAGCCCCAAACCTGGATCTTCTCCTAAATGCAGACAGTTTGTTCCCCGTTGGGATGGCAGTCGTCACGGCACTGGTTGTTATTGACTTCTTGAGCAAGGAGGTCCTGGATTATCTGAGAATTTAATTAATGCACAGGATTCAAGGCAGCGTGCACCAGCTAATCTGTTGAATGTGTGTAACCTTTTCATCTTTCCCAGAGCTAATTTCCTGTGAAGGAGGTCACCACGTATGTTCCTTTACCATCCCCCTAATGCCCGTCACACCTGCATACCCTTCATTTTGTTAGCTTAAGGGAAAGACTTAGGTGGAAATCCTTCGACTAGACTCTGTCAAGGATTGCAAACCTCACTGGATCTTGGAAATGTGGTTTCAGTTGCAGGCTAAAGGCGACCTCTATTCAGAATGGTGGCAGACACAAGACAGGAAGCATAGATGAGCATCCCCATGCTTGCCATTTTAAGCACATTTTTCTTATTCTTGTATATTGGAGGCCTAACAGCTATTGGGATTTAAATTTGGAATGCCATATAATGATCCCTTCTTTCCTAAAGTGTTATAGAATTAAACTTTGTCTATATTTTCCATTTTACAAGTTAAATTGCTTTCCACTGAAGTCTTTAGGTACCCTGGGGAATAACTTTACCTATTTAAAGAAAACTTTTAACTTTGGGAAAAAAAAGATAAATGAATCACATTTGAGAAATATAACTGACTGATCCATCTTTTTGCATCTGGTACGACTTAACAATGCTCCTTTTCTCAATCGCCTGCTTGTCTCCTTCCCAGACAACCGTGTTCCCCAAGCCGTCATGACTTAGGCCAATTTTACTTTTCACAGCTTTTTAATTTATTGATTCTTCCCCTGTCCCAGGAGCTAGGGTGACCAATTTGACCCCACTCGCCTGGGACCTTCATGGTTTCAAAACTGAAGTTCCCACATCGCTGGAAAATGCCCAGTGCCAGGCAAATCTAGAAGGTTCTGCAGTGTGGTAGAAACTTATTCTTTATCCTATTCTGAGAATCCTTGACTCAGACTGTGGTTGTCTAATGGCCTTTTAAGTGGTAAAGGGAAGTTGACTGGTCTGTTTTTGTTCCACAAGAATCTAACTCCCATTGACTGGGGAACTTGGGACCAGGATCTAGATGATCGAATGTCAAGGGGTTCTCTCAAAATTCCATGGGGCTGCTCTTCTGGGGCTCCACTCTACCTCCCCACACATCCCAATTCTGCCAATTGCCTGGATTTTCTTCCTCTCATGCATAGAGACACAGGCTTTCCTTCCTCCATACCAGGTATGAGTTCTTGAGAGAAACAGAACCAATAGGATAGATAGATGATAGATAGATAGAAAGAAAGAAAGAAGAGAGAGAGAGAGAGATGGTGGGATGGATGGATGAGTAGATGGATAGGTAGGCAGATAGATAGACAGACAGACAGTGTCTCATGCTAAGACAGGGTTTCTTGCCCTCAGCACTACTGAGATTTGGGGCTGAACCACACTCTGGTGAGGCATACTGTGCACTGTAGGGTGTGGAACAGCATCCATGGTCTCCACCCACCAGATGCCAGTAACACCCAACCCCAAGTTGTGAGAACCAAAAATATCTCAGACAGTGCCAAGTGTCCCCTGCGGGTACAATCACCTGTGTTGAGGACCACGGGGTCAGATGAACACAGTGAGGACCGTTTAGAATGTGATGCATTTCGTCTCTTCCCTGTCACCTGCGAGAACCAGAAGGTAGTGGTTTTCCCCCATTCTGTGTTCCTTGCTCTGGCTCCTTCTCAACACTTAGGAAAGTCCCTGGCTCTCCAAGTGAGCTCAGAGCCTCCTGGCTTCATCGATCCAGCAATTAAGTGTTGCCACATACTTTTTCGGTTCTGAAAATTCCCTGTGGAACTAGGAATAAAAAAAGAAATTATAACCGAACAGAATAAAGCAATGAAAACTGTGCTCCTCCCATCTGTTGCCTTCAGGAGACTTTGTTCTTGTCAAGACATTTCCAACAATTGTAAAACTGTGCAGAAATGTTCCACTTATTCTTTTGTTACTGGTGGACTATTACAGTGTGGTGCCAGTGGATCTTGCGAAACTCCTAAAAGATAAGTGGACCATGCAGATTCAAACATGACGAATTCAAACATTTTTTTGTAATTTCATTTATTGCTTAACCTTTGGAAAAAGGAAGGAACAATTTACTTTATGGTCACTTGAACTGCAAACCCATCAGCCACTTGTATACAGAATATTCGCTGATGTTGCTGATTGTGGCTTTGTGGATTATTCAACAACTACATAAATTAACAAGAAACATTTGCAGATTTTTTTGTTCATTTCTTAATGCTGGAAACAACCCGTCTAATAATAGCTAAAAAAATATATTTTGGGGTGATAAATCCATGGGCTCTTTTCTGTTCAAACAACCTCCACGAGAGGGCAGTAGATACCACTTAACGGGTCTTTCCCCTGGGATTTGTATTTTTCCAGTACATTCTCTCATTCGGCTTTCAAGATAACTTCCTTTGGAAAGTGATTCTTCTTATCTATTGATATATTATGACTTCTATTTATTTACTTTACAGAATAAACATAATTCACCCATGTTTTTGGAAGAGCCAATCTCTTCTCTCTCACTCACCCGGGAATTCAGTAGACTTGACTTTCCTTGTCCACCATGTGACTATTCAGCTCAGATAAAAACACCAGTTAACTTCGTAAAAAAATGAAATGGCCTATGAGTTCCTATTCAAGGGAGGATAACCATGCAAGGGGCTTGAACATCAAACTATCTGGCACAGTCCAGAAGATATTTTCTTCCAACAGAGCCTGAAATTCAACTTTTCACGTACATTCGTCTCCTCTCACGGTGTCTCAGAGCGTTGACGAGCATTTCAGAGCCTAGACGAATGCAAGTTGGATTTCCAGAGAAGGCTGGCGCTCCTTGTCTGCGGTGAAAATAACCTCACAGTAAAATTGGAAACGATTTATATCTCCAAGGCTTAAGTTTGATAAACAAACAACAAAACCAAACAGGTATCATCAAGATCCAAGATAAAATTGAAAGGTTTAGACAAGTCATTTAACACAAGTCTAGATTAGAATAGGAGGCAGATTGCAAGTTTCTTGATGGCAAAATAAAGATCTTCTATAGTTCCTATATTTCATAAAGTATTTAATGCTTTTCTCCTTGAATATCTTTATGTATACATTGTTTCATTGATCAAGCTACAGCAGCTAAAGCTTAGTGTTTGCAACGTTTAAGAGAAAGGAAATGTGGCAAATGGGAATCACTCAACACAACCATGTAGGTCCATATTTTCCTCCTCCTTCTTCGTCTCTCCCTCTCTCTCTGACTTTACACCTCTATGATGCTACCTAGTTTCACCAAGATGGAGCATTTTTATTGGTGATCACTGTACTTCGACTTAAGTGAGCCAAAACCCTCACAGAGGGCTGAGTGTCTTAGAAGGAGCAAAGCAAGTCTCAACAAACTCTGCCTTCCTCACCTTCCAGAAGAGTTCATACTGAGGACCAAACCTTTTAAAGTGATTGTCTACACTAATCAAAACCTTCACGCCATGAAGATTGTCACTTGGTAGGTGTTCTGCATTAAGCCCCACTAGCCATTGAAAAATACCAACCACATCTGTCATAATCTCCAAACACTCATTGCTTTGGGTGAATAAAGGGTCCAGATGTCTAGATATTGAATAAGATGATTGTGTCCATACGTGTACCACCAACTTGATTCATTGACCAATTATAACCGTTCAGTGTCTTATCTCATGAAAGTTGTCTCATTAAAGAATGCCAGTATGCCTGCCTTTAAAGTTTGCTTTGCTTTGGATTTCTGTATGATTCTTTAAGCCAGGACGTTCAAGCAGAGACGAATCAGCTCTGAAATAAAAATATTTAGCATGCCCTTATGCTCAGGGATGTTTCAATGGGAAACAGAAAATGCCAGCAGGGTCTATGGGACTTGGTCATTGGGACAACAAGTGGCCAAGGCTCCTCAAATCCTTTGGAAGACTGAGTGGCTACTCGAAATGTTCAGTTCCTTGTTCCACCAAAAGAATCCTGTTACATGATAAACCTTGAGCTAGCAAAGTCTCCCTCTCCTGTGAGTTAGAAAGCGAAGGATGGCAATGATTTTCAAAAACAAATGATAACACCAGTCTCCAACTTATAAAACTCTTCTTAAATATAAATCTGAACACCTTCTGGAAAGGTTGAAGTTGAAATGCAAACATAATGCAAACAGACATCTACTAACTGACCAAGAACCTTGGCCCAGAATTTTAGTCTTCCCCCAAAGGTCAACTTGGGCAGTCTTGGTTGTTGATAGTTTCCTGAACCAACACGTGCCACTTTTTATTATTATTACTTTTTTTTTTTTTTTGCTGAGGAAGATTGTCCCTGAGCTAACATCTGTGCCAATCTTCCTCTATTTTGTATGTGGGTCACTGCCACAGCATGGCTGTCAAGTGATGTAGGTCCACGCCTATGATCTGAACCTGCGAACCCGGGCCACCAAAGTGGAGTGTGCCCAACTTAACCACTATGCCATGGGGCTGGCCCTGTTACTACTATTTTTGAGGGGGAAAGGATTTAGGAAAGATTTTTCAACTGTGCCCACTTGTTTTTTTTAACATAAGATACACAAAAGTTTATTTTAGTGAAATTCATGAGTGTCTATTTGTCTATCATCTATCTACCTTTGTCTATCATCTATCAATCATCTATCTATCTATGAATCTATCTATCATCTGTCTATCTGTATCTATCTATTTATCATCTATCTATCTTCTATCAATCATCTATCAATCTATTTCTCATATGTCTATCTATCTGTTTATCCCTCTCACCTATCATCTATCAATCATCCATCTATCTATCTATCTATCTATCTATCTATCTATCTATCTACACATTTGGTATAAGAACACAAAAATGATTATGTTTAAATGGTGATATCAAGGTTTGCAGTAATTTTTCCAGGATCTAGCTGTGGTCACCATGCTGCTCTCACTATTACTGTTTTAAAAATAATTTATTGAGGCAAAATTCACAGAACGTAAAATGAACCATTTCAAAGTATGCAGTTCCGTGGCCTTTAGTACAGTCACTGTGCTACACAAACACCACCTCTATCTAGTTCCAGAACATTTTCATCCCCCAAAAGAAAACTCCCTAACATATAAGCAGTTAGTCCCTAGTCGTCTCTCACCCAAGCCCCTGACACCACTAATTGACTTTCTGTTTCTATGGATTTGCCTGTTCTGCACATTTCACGTAAATGGAGTCACACGCTATGTGGGCTTTCGTGTCTGGATACTCTCGCTGAGCATCATGTTTTCAAGGTTCATCCATATTGTAGCGTGTGTCAGTACCTCATTCCTGTTCGTGGCTGTACAATATTCCATTGTATGGATGGACCACATTCTGTTTATACGTTCACCCGTCAATGGACGCTTGGACTGTTTTCCCTTTTTTGGCCATTGTGAATAGTGCTATTATTTAAAAAATCATTTCCTCATGAAATGCTTGTATTTTCAGTGTCTAAAGTAATAGTTGCTGAATCATGAAGCAGGAGATTGATTTTGATCCTTAACGATTAAAGCATAGACCATGGCAGTCATGAGTACATTGGGACCAAGTCATGGGCATGGTCTTGGGGGAGACTCATTTCTCGTCTGCCTCCTAACCATCCCAGAATGTGCAGTGACCCTCTGGGTTTGAAAGCAAACCTCTTAATGGCTTCATGCCAGTAAATGTTTATTTTCTCTCTTTTGAGCAAAGAAAACCAGAACAACACGCCTATATAAAAAGCCTTCTCCAATTGCTTTCCTAGCATGGACAGAGGCTGTCAGAGTTCCTGCAGCCACCCAGTGCTCCTGCTGACCAAGGGTGAGAGTGAGGGGGATCCCCTGACTTTTCTCTCATCGTGGATTCTCCTTTGAGGAGCTCAGTTAAAGACATGATTCTCCTTTGAGGAGCTCAGTTAAAGACATGATGGCTTGAGCAGCCACTGACAAGAGAATCGCTCTCAACAGAAATCCAGAAAATCAGACAGTAGCTTAGAAGTTTTCTCTATGTGACTGAATTAATAAGACAATGAATGGATTCTGATAGGATCGAAAACACAGATCTAAGCAAAAAACTATCAATATAGTTATATGAATGCAGAATTCTACTGATATATTAGTTTCCAAAGGTTGCTATAACTAAGTTCCATACAAGGTATCATCAAGGCCGCGCTCCCTCCAGGGTGTTCCAGGGGACAGTCCCTCCTGCCTTTTCCAGCTTCTGGGGCTCCAGGTACTCCTGGGCTGATGGCCGCCTCCCTCCTGTCTCTGCCTCCGTCCTCAGGTGGCTTCTCCTCTGTGTCTGTGTCTCCTCTTCTGTCTCTGATGAGGACACTGTCATTGGATTTAGGGACATCCTCCTCCAGGACACCCTCGTCTTCACTTGATTCCAGCTACAAAGACCTTATTTCCAAATACAGTCCCATTCACAGGTACCGGGGGCTAGGACTCCAGTATATCTTTTGGGGGGACACAATTCTACCCACCCCGTATAGATACATGCAAACATGTGAAGATATAAATGTCCTTTGTTTTTAACTCACCGTATCTCTTCCTTCCTGACACTCAGAAATTCACTCCAACCCTTGGAAGCCAACTGCAGCCAGGGGCAAGGATGTAATAACAACACACTTCATTTGCAACTTGGAGAATTGGCAAAGCTCTCCTAATGCTCAGATCCATCTTAGCAAGAGAGGAATGTTGTGGTTTTCCTCACTCAACAATGGGACATGACAAGACACCTCATGGCCCTCGACTATTCTGCTAGCCACTTCTCTCACTGTTTGAATGTTTCTCACCTGCCCCTGCCCTCACTGGCTCTTTCTCATCCCAAGTATGGTCATGCCCTTCTGTCTGCTGGACACCCTCTATTTCCATGGGTTGCACGGCTGCTTCAAATGTTGCCTCTTTCCTGCCTCTCTCAGTGACCTATCTCTTTGCTTCCTTTCTGACCTCCATCACCTGTGCCTACAGCTTCTTAAGTTCCTGTTACAGCCCACGTGGTATTACTGGTCACCGTTTCCCCAGAAACCAGCACCGTCCCATGGGACTTGAACCCACATGCCTTGGACTGTGGCCCCATGCCCCTCCAGTTCTCAGTTCCCTAAAATATGTTGTGAGTTCAACTGTGTTCAGTTGACATCCGTTGAAAGACTTGTTCACGGTCATACCATCGATTAATAGTTTACTTGCTGATTTAAAAAATTGTTACCTCCATTTTCTCATTAATTGTTGTTTTTTTCCTGTTTTTCTTCACCCACCAAGCCAGGGGGAAAAAAAGTCTGCCATTCATAGCGTATAACTATGTGGTTTTGAAGTACGTATGGTCTTCGTCTCTCTTGGTTTTGCATCATGATATTCACCCTGATCCATCTGTTTTCATTATCAATGATCAATTGGTCAATGCCACACTCTCACTGATCTGAAACATCTCTGAGTCAGTGGGTTTTTCTAGCATAGTGAACCAAAGAGGAGCAAGATGTCTAAATTTTCAAGTGTAGATCCCAATAGCACCTTGGTTTTCAGCTTCCACATGATAATAACATTGCCCAGGACAATATGGCAGCTCCTCAAAAATTAAAAATGGAATTTTCATGTGATCCAGCAATTCCACTCTTAGGTGTGTATCCCAAAGAATCGAAAGCAGAGAATTGAATGTATATCTGTACACTCATGTTGACAGCAGCTTTATTCACAATAGCTAAAACATGGAAGCAACTCAAGTGTCCAGTGATGGATGAATGGAGAAGCAAAATGTGGTCCATCCATACAATGGAATATGATTCAGGCTTGAGAAGGAGGGAAATTCTGACATATACTACAACATGGATGAACCTGGAGGACATGATGCTCATTGAAATGTGCCAGACACAAAAGGACAAATACTGTATGACTCCATTTATATGAGGTCCTTAGAGGAGTCAGATTTATAGAGACACAAAGTAGAATGGTGGGTGCCAGGGGCTGGGGCAGAGGATGGAGAGTTAGCGTTTAATGAGGAAGGAGTTTCAAGTGTGGGAAGATGAACGCATTCTGGAGATGGATGGTGGGGATGGTTAAACAATGTGAATGTGCTTCATGTCACTGAACTGTACACTTAAAAATGGTTCAGAGGGTCAATGTTATGTTATATGTATTTTACTATGATAAAAAAAATCTAGGGGCCAACCCCATGGCCTAGTGGTTAAGGTTCCACATGCTCTACTTCAGTGGCCCAGGTTCATCAGTTTGGACCCCAGGCATGGACCCACACTACTCATTGGCTATGCTGTGGCAGCAACCCACATCTAAAGTGGAGGAAGAGTGGCACAGATGTTAGCTCAGGGCACATCTTCCTCAGCAAAACAAACAAACAAATTCCAAGTGTCTCTGCTTACTGGGGAACCTTTTCCAACACCATCACCCCCGAGGCCACATCTTCCCCAGGCTCTCTCTGCATTCTGTTTGCATATTTTTTACATTAGCCTCATCCTGCTTGACCTGGAACTCCTTGCAGGCAGGGTGAACCCCAACTCGGGCAGGACTCCACACCAATGATTTCTTTAGAAAACTTACACTATTCACAGAGAAGCCTGCTCTGGTTTGGTTCTGTTCTCTTTGCAGCCTTGCTTCTGGCATGACCAGAACTTTCTTTGCTAGAATCCTGGAGACACCACTGCCTAGAAAACCACATCTCCACTCATAGCCCAAGAATGACAGAGCTCTGTGGTCCCAAACACCAACCATGGGCAGGGGTCTTTTGTTTGCATGGGACCTTCTCCTGCCCTCCTCATCCAGGTGCATGGACAGTCCTATGGCCAACCTCTACTTCTTCCCTCTGTTTCTGTGGGGTCCTCCTTGGGATACTGTCCAAGACTGGAGCTTCAGTTGATCTCAGACTTCTCTTATTTATTTCTGCCCCTGGTAGATGATGAGACAATCCCGGTATCTGTCAAGACCAGCCAAGAGGCAGAGGTAAATATTTTGGAAAGATGTCCCACTGTTGATAAGAACAGCATAACCCCACATGGGGCCATCAAAGCTTAGTCTCCTAGAGAAGACATTGGCCAATTGGTTTGGGACAGAAACTTCTTTGTGGCCTAAAACACAGAAACTCAAGCCCCTGCAGCTGGACATGGATCCTGCTGTGAAGTACCACGTCCTGGATTGGGTAGATGAGGGTCTGAGGATAGCCAGAATGATGGGCAAGTTGAGAGAAGACATTGTCTGCATCCTGCCACATGTTGGGGATTATGGCTGCTTTGTATGATTTTGAGTCAACTTTTGTTGAATCTTTGAGGAGGAGGCAGGACAATCTCTTCTCATTGCAGCCCCCAGGGGCGAGCTGACCCCTACAATTCAGGTCTGGGGGATGAGGTACACCCCAGCTCCAGGTCTGATTCCTGAGCTAATGAGGGTTTCAGGGAACTTGGAGTTCTGGATATCGTGGAAATAGAAGCCATAAATCAGACCTGGATTCTGATTCATGCTCAACTACATCTAGATAAGAAACATATGATTCCCTTTGCCAGAACATGATTTGAGGAAGAAATTGTGTGCTTCCTTAACACAAACTCCCTAGAGATGTGTTATGAAGATGGCACCAGTGACCCAAGACTTAGGATTTCACTTGCTGTGGCTGGAAATGGCTCACATTCCACAGCCTGGAGTTGCGCCCATCTCAAAGACTGGGTCTCGGTATAATGAACACAAGAGCTGGAGACAAATGTGCTAAGGCTGAAGTCCTCCCCTGCAGGGACCTTCTCTCAACCTCACTCAAATGGCCAAAAAAGTTGAGAAAGCAGACAGTGTCCAAGTCCTCACCCTGGTCCTGCTAATAATCCTTGGAATGGTTGAATCATCTCCAAAATCTTAAATTTCATGGCAATCAGCCTCTGACACAATGCTTTCTCTCTCTGTCACCAATGCCCCCGATTTCCTTGCCCACCTCCTTTCATCCCAGACCAGCAGCCGCACCTGACTTGCCGTCTTTTCTTTGATGCCAGGGCCAGCCTGCAGTCTGCAAGCCTGGATCAGCCTCGAAAACCACATTCTGTGAGGCTGCACATGGACTCTGATCCTTTTGGAGACAATCACTTACTGATCAATGGCGTCCCACCCTGCCAGGTCTGCAGGCTACCTGGGAGCCTTTCTCCACGCCCAGGCAAAATTACCGCTCCGTATCTGATAGTGGGTACTGCAAACATTTGCAAATTCTTCTGTCCCACTGTGGTCTTTCTCAGAAGATGGACTTCCCATCTATGTCTTGATGCAAATTTCAGGCTGTCAGGATCACGCATTACCTCCCACTGATTCCCACATACACATGTATCTGTCATCTCCACGCCCCCTCCGTTGAGGTCATACGCCATCTACTGATTCCCTCCAGTCCAACTCCTATAGTATTGCTTGAGCAATTATAAGACCATAAATGTGAGAGTATCATCCTTTTGAGTAAAATCCTTTCCAAACACGCCCCATCATTTAGACCTGAGGTTGGCATTTTTTTTTTTTCTATAACTAGCCATAGAATAAATATCTTTGGCCTTGCAGAATATCTTGTTTCCATGACAGCTACTCAACTGCCACTTTATCACAAAAGCAGGCATCGAAAATATGTCAATGAATAGGTGCAGCTGTATGCCAATAAAACTTTTATTTACAAAAACAAATGGTGGGCCAGATTTGGCCCGTGGGTTATAGTTTGCCAGCCTCTGATTGAGAGGGTAAATCCCAACATTTAAGGATCTCGTGTAGAGTTCTTCATGACCTGCGTTTGCGCCACTAAACCATCCTCTCTCCTGCCGTGCCGCTAATGCCAGCTGATGGTGCTTGCATCCCCATTCCCCATAAAATATACTGAGCAGAGGCCAGCGGCATGAAGATGCTTTCAGCACAAAACACACTTTGCTGAGAGGGCGCACAGTGTTGGAATGAATTGTGTTCCCTCAAAATTCGCTTGTTGAAGTCCTGACCTCCAGGACCTCAGAATGGGGCTGTATTAGGATATGGGTCTTGAAAGAAGTGATGAAGGTAAAATGAGGTCATTAGGGTGGATTCTAATCCCATTGGACTGGTGTCCTTATAAGAAGAGGAGATGAGGATACAGACACACACAGAGGGACTACCATGTGAGGACACAGGGAGAAGACAGCCTCGACACGCCCAAGAGAGAGGCCTCAGGAGGAACCAGCCCTGAGATACCCTAGTCTTGGACTTCCAGCCTCCAGAACTAGGAGAAATAAATGTCTGTTGTTGAGCCCCCCAGTCTGTGGTCCTTTGTGATGGCGGCCCAAGCAACTAATACAGGCACCTTCTCAGTACCCCAGAAATTATACTGCTTTGTAGCTTCTTAGCTTATTTGGCCATAAAGTCATCCTTGAAATACTGTCTTTCTGGAATCTGGTGCTGCTGAGTTGGAAAGGGGCAACATGTCAGAGATTCAAGGTAGTAAGTCACTGCATCCCCTCTCAAATGAGGACCAGAAGTTGACTCTCCTTGGAAATCCCAACCTCCCCGCCCATTTCCTGTGCATTCGGGAAGCCAGCTTCAGAGAATGGCTTGGTTCTGATTTTTCCATTCTGCGTTAGTTCATGAGATGCTACAATGGATGTATTTTTCTTGGTGCAATATTCTTCACTATTTTTTATGTTCCTTGCCGTTTCTAGTCTGGCTGAGGGACGTGGAAAATGTTAGGCAATGGTCCCAGGGTTTCAGACCGTTTCCAAGCTCTTGCTGTTGAATAAAAATATTGTATGTTCCCCTATTCTGTGATCGGTCCACATTGACTTTTGGTTCGTCACGTTCTCCAGGTAATTGATGACTCCATTTTAATTTCATCTCCGCTGCCTTCACTACTTTTAAAACATGTTTTCGGTGTTCTTATTTTAAATGACATTTTACAAGGCTTTCATGGAGTTGGGGTGTCTGCATTTTGTAACGAGCCAACGTACACATTCTCAGAAGAGTGAAGACATCTGGCTGCACCTGGCTCTTCTCACACCTGAGGTGGGCTTGCATTGGCCCAGGTGCATAGACCTTGCCAGGACAGGACGCCAAACTTTTGCCAGGAAAATAACGGTGTGCGTCTTTAACATTCACACATGCATAGAATGAACTTGAGTAGCTCAAGATGCCTTGTCCAAACTTGTTAAATAAGAGAAAGAAGGAGACAGCTATCCAGAGTGTGTGTTCGAATATTGCTGGCTTATTGCAAAAACACAATCCCGAAAAACAAAATATGCTGACACGAGAAGAGTATGTTCAATTTGGTTTTAGTAAGCACCAGCCTTATTTCTAGTCTTTTCCTTTCTAGAACTTCATAGCATCGATGGCAATAAACATGTCTTACGTTGTTTTGCTGTTGGGCATGCGTATTCCTATCTGCAGGTCAAGCCCTTCGAAGATAAACACAGTACAGTTGAAATCCCACTTATAGTTTAAATGCTGGCGAATGAAAACAGGGGAGCAAACACAGAGAAAGATAGCTATTCATTACAACCTGTGGGATCGTAAATAGGGAGCTGGAGCATTACCCTCTTTGCCATATTACAGACCCAGTTCTTCTAGGTAATTTCGTATCCACTTACTGCTTGTGGAAACTTGACTGAATCCTCTGATTGCTCTGTGCTTCCATCCCCTTATGCGTAAAATGGAGCTGGTAACAGTGCCCACCCCAGGATGATGATGATGTCATGGGGTGTCATGGGGTTTCATGGGTCCAAAGAGCTTAGTGACACACCTTGAAAATATTGAGGAAGGTCCAATTCCCCTTCTTGCTCTTTCAACCTCTCATCTTTTCCATTTCGATGGTGTTATGTTATTCATGTAAGAAAGTGGGATTTGGTGAAAATCCATAGTGGAATAAAGGCTTTTTAGACGTCAGTTGCTGAAAGCAGACGTCAGAGTTCCCAGGACTGCATCTGAAGTTCACCAGAGTTCCCTCTTTACTTAATGCCATCAAGGAGAATTCATGTGGACCCACAGGCTAAGTGCCTTGGATCCCACATCTTGCCCTGTCCACGCCTCCATAAGACCCCCATCTTAGTCCATTCGGGCTGCCATAACAGAACAACACAGACTTAAGGGTTTACACAACACACATTTATTTCCAACAGTTCCGGAGGCTGGACGTCCAAGATCAAGGTACTGGCAGATTCAGTGTCTGGCCAGAACCCGCTTCCTGGTTCATAGATGGCTGTCTTCTCGCTGTGTCCTCACACGGTGGAAGGGGTGAGGGAGCTCTCTGGATATACACCTGGAAACCTGAATTTGTAAAACTCTCTCTGTATCGACATAATGATCCATATTATGAGTTAGACAACTGCTGTGTCTATTGCCTTGAATTTTAGCCACATTTTAAGAGTCAACCTTACAGTGTCCATTTATCCAAGCTTTCTCAACTTCTTCTCCTGTATTCAGCACATATTTACTTAAAAATAAATCTTACCCACTTGCTTTCTCTTTGAAATGAAATGCAACTCATTTGTCCAACTGGTACTCTTCTGAAGGGTAAATAACTTCTTTCTTTTTTGAAATGTATGTTCACAAGGTGTTCCAGATCTTGGTGTCAATCTGCAACGGTGGTTATTTCTTGGAACACTCAACATGTTGAAACACCATCCTATGGCTGTGCACACGTATTATCATGTCAAGTGGTGGAGAACCTAATGCTTTACTGTTCAAACATGCTTTCAGATTCATCAGCTGAAACACTCAGATGACAGTCACGCAAACAGCAAATATCTTTTGGAAAAATCTACTCTTCCCTGTTATTTTGTTCAGAATCCTAAGGTGGGTGTGGTTGGCTGAATAACGCAACCCCTTAAATGTCCGTGTCCTGATCCCCAGAACCTGGGAATATGTCACCTTATGTGGCAAAAGGCACTTTGCAGATGTAATTAAATTAAGGATCTTGAGATGGGGAGATGACCCTGGATTACTCAAGTGGTCCCTAAGTGTAATTGTAAGGGTCCTTATAAGAGGGAAGCAGGAGAGTTAGAGAAGGAGATGGCGTGACAGAAGTAGAGGAGATAGAGAGGGAGGGAGAGAGAGAGAGAGAGAGAGAGACTGGAAGGTGCTATGTTCCTGGTTTTGAAGATGGAGGGCGGGACCATGAGCCAAGCAAAGCAGGTGGCCCCTAGAAGGCAAGAAAACAGATTCTCCCCTGGAACCTGGAGAAGGAACACAGCCCTGAAGACCCATTTCAGGTTGTGACCTCCAGCAGAGACCGGGAATGTGCGAGCAGAGGGGAGCCACAGTGCAGAGGGAGCAATCGACTCATTTGGGAGTGCGAGTGGAGAGGAGTGTGTTGAGTTCTCCAGAAACTGGAGTTGTTGGCTCACAAATCTCGACTGACCCCAACTCTAACATGCCCTAAAGTGGGTTATTTCCTGATATTCGGAGCAGACACTGCCAGTCGATAACCCAAGTTCATTCTCAACTGAACTCAAGGGTTTCTTTTGTTGTTGTTTTTTGTTTGCTTGTTTTTTTCTGGTGATAACGTCCCCAGCTTAACAAACAAGCTACGTCTGCTAGACTCTCCTTCAACTGGGTGTGGCCATTTGACTAAGTTCAATAGGATATTAGTAGACGTGTTATGAGATATTTAGGAAGGCTGCCGAGAAAGAGTTAATTCAACTGGAAGGGAGGCCTATTTGTTCCTCAATGCTTGAGCATCTTGGAACCACCACACTGATTCTGATCCTTATTCCAAATTGTCTGTAGTTTTCAGATTTGTTGTTGTTCCTTTCGTTCTCTCTGAGCCTGACGTTCATCTGCTATTAATTCTCTTAAGGAAAACTACCTGGTGAGTCTTGCAGAAACGTCTGGCTGTCATCAAGCATTGTCTACTCTCTAAACGTCTTAGTTGTGATTTCAATTTCATACTCCTTACATGTCTCTAGTTTATTTGCTCTCGATGTTAAGCTGCTAGTGCAGGACTATAATTATTTGAGGACACCAAACCTTCTGTAGTTGAATCCAGGATGGAATCATGTAATTTTCAGTTTATTGTTCCCTTTGGTCAAAGTGGGAACAGATGAATGTGAGCCGACCTGTCAAAGTCAGAAATCTGTGTGTGTGCGTTGGGGGCAAGTTGGGCAGGGGAGAAAAAGGAGAGACACCCTCCTTCTCTTCCCAGAGGAACCTCCACAGGGGACGCAGACTGAACCCAGAGAGTGTGAGAATATTAGCACATCCCCAACACATGTGAGAATGTAAATGCGCCCTCCTTCCCAGACATCCTTGCTCAGCACGGTTTCCACACTGTGAAGAGCATGAGCTCCTGGTCTGTTACTGCCACAGATGTTTGCGCCAGCACATCTGCTTCGTGACATTAATTATTTGATGGCTGACCTTCACCTTTGGTGGAGGGTGAAGAAATGAGCTGTGAAAAACTCAGCAAGCCCCTTAAGGAAACCTCTGCAGATTACAGCTATTACTTGCAGGCGAGTGGAGCTGTGTTTTTTGGCGAGGGTTGCCCTTGTAGGTGTCTGCATATTTTGGATGCTAGCCTCCATTCAAATGCTGGTTTCTAATTTGCTTGGAATTAAAGGAAAGTGATCTTGCGTATTCGAACGGCGATGATGATCTCCCTGCACCCTCTAACTTCCACGAAATTAAAAGGTGGAAGCCGCAGGGAAAATTTTGCAAGCTTTTTATCTCAGTCTTTTTTTCTTTTCCCAAGTTTCTCTTTGGGGAACCGTGACCCATAGACCTTTTTGTAGGATGATGCGTTATGAGGCTGGGATGAAAATGACCATAGCCCTGGATAGTGTCGTAAGCCACAGCTCACTGCAGGGATGAATGAGTTTAAGAGAGGTGCTGTCAGAGCCTGGTCGATGCACATCTCACCCAGGTGGTCCAAACGATGAGATGCTATCAAAGGGCTGATTACAGAGTGCAGGTGGAGCAGACACACAGGAGGCCTGCTGAGACTTCTCCAGGAGGCTGTTTCTAGCTTTGGGCTGAAGGAACAGGAAAAAAAGCAAGTTGCTGGAGGCTGTTGAGAAATAGAATTGTGGGGGGACGTGGGGGACACTGTGATCTTGGAATGACATGGGGGGACACTGTGAGGTTGGAGGCACATGGGCGACACTGTGGGGTACATGGAGTCTAGCTTCTCCTTCAGCAGGGGAACGCTGGCATCAGAACCTTTGCCTTCTGGCTTTGATGGTGGCGTTTGTCTCTCCCGGAAGTGGGTCTCCCAGTTTTATAGGCTGACAGCACCTCTTTAGATCTCTGTGAGCTCCCCCCGCCTCTTCTACCCCTCCTTGTCAAGTTCACACCTACTTATGGCTTAATTCCTCATGTTGGGCAGAGGACACTGGGATTTCACCAGCCTCCGTGGTGGGAATTTTAAGGACCACAACAGGACCAAAGGGACACTATTTTATCCACAGAGAGCTGGCTGTGAGGGGTACTTGCCTTATTTGCCCTTTTACAAATGCCATTTGCCACTCTCTTCTTTCTCTTTTTCATGCCCAAATTGTTCTTCTTGGTCCTTCACTCTCTATCGAATGCGTGGATCTCAATACTTTCTACTTCTGTTTTCTTTCATCTCCAAATTCCATTTTTTGGGGAGCACGGGTATATGAATTTTGAGATGTATTAGACTTCAACTGTAAAACAACAAAGCCTTGCCCACAGACTAAGAACCGAGATGCCCCACGGGCTTGAACACAGGAAAGGTGAGAGAGAGGACCATTGGGTATTTTTCCTCAGAATCCAGTCTTTAACCCGGCCTTCATTCTAGACACTATTTCTTAATGTACTTTAAAACATCTGAATGACATGTGCTCTTTCCTTTCATTCCTGGTATCATCTTATCTTCTGCTCCACAACCAAGAAACTTTATCTCGATAGGTATCAAAAGAAATGGTGAATGAAACATTTCCTCCAGGTCTATGTTTAGACTCTCCGAAGTCACTTGCCTGTGATTTCTACATCCCTATAAAAATGTCTGTTTCCAAAGGATCACGTGCCGTAGAAAGACGAATCCATCCCACTCATGAATTCTGACCTTTTCCCCCTAGTGTAGTGGTCCGATGAAGACCCAAGATGAGCCTAAGTTCTGATGTGCTTGATGGTATCCCATTTTCTGCTAAAGTGTAAGTGAGGTGGAGTTAATTCCTAACAGGGAAAGAGTGCTGGAATGTGGGAGAACCCTGCCTGTCTGGAACACTCTTTCGCCTAGGAAAATCTGCACATCGTTCTCTGTAGGGCAGGCTGCCCAGGAGCAGACGGGATTCTGAGATCTGGAGTTTGCTTGGTCTTCTTCTCATGGTTTATAACACGTTTTTCTTTGCATCATACTCTACCCACATGCCTATGTTTGGGTCTTGCACAGACCAGAGAATATGTATATGTGCATATATGACCACAGGTATGTGTTATTTAATGATGCAATGAGTGAGTTGCTATATAGTAGCCAGGAGAAAGGGGCACAGTTAACAAATTGGCTTGGGGAATGTCAACCTTGGGTACCCCACCACTTTGGTGAATGTCATCTCAGTCTAGATATGCTGTAAGACTGATGATTTGCAGAAAAGCATCTACATGCTTGAAATATTCACCCTCGTTGTACATACGGAGAACATGAAGACTTGGTTTTCCCCCAACCTTCGAGAACTGAGATGACCTTTCTCAAGTCCCAAACAACTTGAGTAAGAACAAAATCAAACCATGGGAAGTACCACTGAAGGAGCAGAACACACCCCCCATAGGCGTATGTTGAGTTCTTCTGGTTCAAGCTTGCTAAGGCAATAGATTTTAATTCACAGGTGAATTGCCCCACAGCTATCTTCTTCCTTTATAGATCTGAGGTTTCTAGGAACTAAGGTCTGCATTAACAAGACACATGGAGAAAGTAAACATTTTTGTTATCAACAAACAAAATCAAAGATGGTAAACACAGAGCAACTGTCATTGTCTGGGTGTTTTCAGCAAAACCCTCTTCTTTCTTTCAGAGCAACTCAACATCATGGAAGCCAAGCATGGGCTGTACTTACATTATCTCAGAATTTCCCTACTGTCCCACGTCATTGGTGCTGTGCCGAGTTGTCTAATAGGTGAATTACTCATAAAGTGCTGGTTTGGTATTTATCTTTCCAAGGTACAATTTTTTTCCTGCCTACCTAAATATATTTGCATGTTTTTGTTCCCTTCAAGGTATTGGATGGAATATTGCACAGTATTCAATTTGTTAAAAGAAATTATTTAAAAATAAGTTGTAAATCAGACAGGGTATGAGCTGGTCCAAGGTTCTGCATTAAGTACAAAATATCTTAGCGCTCCCTAGCTGGTCACTCAGATTTCCCTCCAAACTGATACCAACTCACCCTCCAAACATAGTCAGAGTTTCAAAGTATCAAAGCAAGGGTTGACCCGCTCTGTTGGAAAATTTTCAGAATCCCGTGTCTCGAAGGCAGCCCACTTTGTTTTGATGATTCTGATGTGCTGATGTTCTGATGGTGACACGCTCTAATGTGGGTTGGATTATGGTTGGATTATGTTGTAAGGTCTACCTTTTGTCCTAGCTCAGCCTTGAGGAGCAGCACAGATTAAGGTGGACCTCCTTGTAGCAAGAAAGTCCTTGCTATCTGGTTCTGGAGTCATTTGTTTCTTGGGTGAAAGGTCTTCAGTTCCACCCAACTTCTTCAGGGACCATAACTTGGATTTCATAATCAAGATGGCCACTCTTAGTATGGCATGCTCCAGGCTGTCAATATCTCAACACGTTTCATGCACTTGCAAGTAGAGCTCCCCTGATTCTGGTCAGCTCAGAGCGTAAGGTGACAAGTCATCCTTCCATTGAGATGCTGTCTTTCTGCTAATGCTGCCTGTGGTTATACTAGCCTTCTTGACAAGCTCATAGTTAGAGATCAAATGGATGAGAAATACGGGATTTAAGGGTGCTTAGAACCTCCTGGGTTGGTTTTAAGCTAACCTTTTAGGTGTTTCTTCAGTTCAGAGGAAATTTTCATCTGCTAGTTGTTTGAATCTCAGCCCTCCCTCTCTGCCATTCTTTCTCTTCTCTGTATGGGACCCTCACTGGATTCGTCCCGGAATTTTATCATCTTCTGGATATCTTTTTAGTTTTCTTTCAGACACTGTATCCTGGGAGCATCTTCTCAGTTTTATCTGTTGGTTCACTAACTCTCTAAGTAACGAATATTCCGTAGTCAACTCACATATTCAATTATTTATTACAATTTTTAAAAATTTCCACATGGGTGACCATGGCCATGGACTGTAGGAGCTATAATGTCCAGTTTCCAAATTAAGGTTGTTTCTCTTCCTTTTCATTTTTGCTTGTTAACCTCTCATTATCTTACATGTTAAAAGCACGGTATGTGTCACTACCTTGATTTAGTGGCATTTAAGGAATTAAAGGGGAGGAGAAGATGTCACAATGTATGGACTGATATTGTGTTTCATCAGAAATAATCATGGAGGCATCCTGTAAAGAATAACTTCCCCAGGCTGCCCAAGTTGGGCTCATCATTGTCCAGCATCAACATGAAGAGTAAGCCCTGATCTCTGGAGAATTTTGTTTTTCTGCTTTGGGCACCATAATGAGCTATTCTCAATAAATACACTAATTACGCTTATGTCTCCAGCCTCTCCCAAGGAAATACTTAAAAAAAGAATAAAAGTTAGGAGAAGGAGTATAAGAAGGAGGAGAAAAAACTGAACTGGATTTCTCCATTGCCTATTAGGTTGTAAAACCATTTTCAACAGAAGAGCAAGTCTGGAAAGAATTTAAGCCCCGAGTGGCTCTTGCTGCCTCTGCTTTGTGCTGGGAAAGGAGGTGAACCCAATTAGAGATGAGGTGAGTTTGCTTTTGATTGACTTGTTTTTGATACCTTTCCACCCATGCCTGCCAACCCCTCCAGCCTTGTGCCCTTCTCAGTGGCAGGCTGGGGAGGGGCTCTAAGCCATCTTGCCTCGTGCTTTCCACCATCGGCCCGGCCATTGGCAGATTCTCTGTGGTTGTTCATCCAGTATTTATTTTATCAGCGACTCTCCTTCTTGCCTTCCTCCTGCCTTGGATGGTAGTAAATCTCTTTTTCACTTTTCTGCTTTCTACCAACACCAAAACATCCAAGCATTGGTGTGAATCACCCACAGGTGCCATGATCAGTAGAAGCCAGGGCCCCTGATGCTTCGTCCCTCTGCTTACCCACACATTCTCACATCCTGTTTTACATACCACCAATTAGCCAGGGTAATTTCCATCCATCCGCAGATACTGTGGCTTGTATCTGTTTCCAGCCGGCTGAGGATACGCAGCTCCAGCTTCTGCAGGAATTGGCCGGGAGACGAGTTAAATTGTCCCGACTTGCTAATGAATCTACAGAAGGAAATGATCTTTTTCTCTTGGCTGTTGTTTGCAAAATGTGTCATTTTCTCATTCACATCATTGTTCGGCATGATTAAGTGGGAAATTTAACTATTTGTAAGGCGCCCTTCTGCCCTGCGATGGTGACTCTTGAAGGGTATGCATCAGAAATATCTGGGATTTTTTTTTTTTCAAAATAGGTAGTTAAGATGGTCTCCTCGCCTCTAGACCTGCTAAACCAGAGTGTCTGGGGTGGAGTTGGGTGCATGAATTTTGATAATATTCTCCCTGGGATTCTGGTTCCTAATCCTGGGTAAGAACTCTCCTCTAAAGAATTAGAGTTGCTTGGATTTAGGGCTGCTTCCAACACTGAGGTTTAGGATTTTATAAAGCTTTAAATTTGGGGTGGGGAAAAAAAGCCCAGATATCCAATAGGGTGAATGAGCAGCTACATATTAGAAAAGTAGATAAGCTAAAATATCTTTCTTTATTTTTATTTCCTGGCATGTGTGCTTTAGCCTCAGAAAACACTGCCTCATGGAAGCAGCCAGCATGTAGTCCCTGCTATTTTATCATCCTATTTCCTTCTCTTTCTCTCCAAATATCTTTTGCATTATTCTCCTGCACACACGGCGGCTCCAGTGATTTCTTCTCATCCATCTTAAACTTCCAAAAGAAGTTCCTGTGTTGGCTTGTGGTGACCAGTGATATATATTTACATTCCATGTCATTCATCGTGTGGCTTTGGAGAGTCTCATTTCTTTAGTTCACACACAAAAATGTCTATAAACATTTTAAGGATGGAGATTGCAGAGCACACTTAGCTCTTGGACGCGGCAAATAGCCATGCCACCACTAGCTGCAGGGGAGGCTGGAGAAGGTACCCTAATCATGTGTCAACAGATACTTGGGGACATCTATGACAAAAAGGACAAAGGAGAGGGTGGATGGGAGTGGGGTTGTCAGCATCTGCCATGGTCCTCAGGGAGATGATGAGGACTTGAACCAGGAAAACAGCAGTGAGACTAAGGAGAAAGAAGCCAATTAGAAAGGATGCTGGAATGGGTGGGACTTTGGGACAAGTCTGATGTGGACATGAGAGAGGGAGGGGAAACCGGAAGGTGTGGCTGTGGTTTCTCATTTGGGCGAACTGACGGAGGGTCCATTGAAATCTGACATGTAAAAGAAGTAGAGTGGGATTGAGGGAGAGGATAATACATAGATTCTTAGACATAATGAGTTTAAGTTACACGGGGGCATCCAACTGGAGAGATTCAGTGGATCACTGGTAACTCAGGATCACTAGGGATGGGCTAGAGAAAGGTGGGACTCCTTTGTGTCTGGAAGATATTCAAAGGGGCGAAAGTAGATGAGGACACTTACAGAAAAAGGAGCTGGCCAAGTCTAAGCCCTTACAAGTATGGGAAGAGTGTAGAGGAGAAGAACTTACAAAAAATAATGATTGCTGGAGGGCAGTGGGAGAGGTAGGAAGAAGAGAAGAGAATGAAGTTATGGAGATCAGGGAGGAAGGATTTGTGGGGAGAAAGAAGGATGAGCAGCTCAAACAGGATGAGCTCTTGAAAACGAGTTCTTGAGTTGGAAATGAGATCATGTGGTGTTTCCGTAGGGCAGCATCAGAACAGCAATGGGATGGGCTGAGGAATCTATGGGAGCTGAATAAGGGGAGAAAACGAATGGTCCACGTGGGAAGATGTCTGGAGTGACAGCAAGAAGACAGAATGGACAGTAGCTTCAGGGAAGGAGGAGGTCAAGAGAAAATCTCTCAGTGAAGACAGGAACATCTGAGAACATCTGCCATGTTTTTCCTTTCAGAAATGTCTAGCACCATCCAACATCTGGTATTTATGTAACATTAGTGGAAGAAAGGAGAAGACAGAGCCAAAGAGAATGTCAGCAAGATGCCTCACCCCAAGAAAGGAGTGGGTGGACAGGAGTGTCAGGCTGGTTGGGAGATGTCTGTGGTCAAGACATGACTAATAAAAGGGCAGACAGGAAGACTGGAAAGAGTGAGGAGAGCAGTGTTTGGGAGGAAGGACTGGACGCTCTCTCTGGAGATGCAATTTCTCGTGAAGATATGATACCAGCACTGCATCTCAGTTGGACATGGCCTGCTGTGGGCGATCCTGCTCACATTCCATAGCCGTAACACCATCCCTATAAGCTGACTCCATTCTTACTAGTCATTGCCTCCTGTCCCTTGATATGATGAGAGGAGATCCTCATTAATGGTCTTTTATCTTCTCCTCCTCGTTCCCCTTGGTGTAAATTATGGTGCTGCGTAAGCTGTAGGGCTCCTTTTGTTTTAACTGCACAGAGCTCCCCACGTCCCATCATTCTACAAGAATCAGACTGAGGTCATCTAAACTTCAGCATGTGCTTTCCATTAACGATGGAAAGTTTCTTTCTCAACACCAGAAGAGTTTATGAGAGACCTAAGGGTGTAAGCTAAACTTTCTTTATTATTAAAAAATAATGACCCATGTCATCGGAAAAATTATCTGGAGACATAAAAAATATGAGAAAGTTAATAAAAAGAGATTCTATACCATTTATATCAAATGTCCCATCCTCTATAATATAACCTATTTTGTCAGCCCATGAACAAGAAACATGTAGTGTTTAATAGCAGCATCTTGATTTCATATGGAGAGGCTGAATATGTAGCCATTGTTTTTAAAAAACACTAAATTGACAGAACTGGAAGCTCCAGATGTGAAAAGTTAAAAAGAAAAAAAAAGAGTTTATCCCCTTGAGTTTTGTTGGAATTTTCTAGTGTTTATTCATATTTCTTACTTTAGTAAGAGTAGAGTATCTAGTTTGCGAGATGCTAGTTATGTCAAAGGTGTCTCTTTCCCCATGTTCCAATAGCCATGAAATATTCTCTTCTTACTCAGAGAGTTGATATTTGCCTACTTTCTCTGACACATGAAAACTTTGGACCCATCAGCTTGTTCAGGTCTCCCTTCCCTCTTGAGCAGCGTCCACTCCTGACTCAACGTTCGAGGTCTGTCCAGGCGCAGCCCACATCTGAGGATATGAGTTGGCCAGAAAGTCACAATTCACATGTTGTAAAGGCTCATTCTGTCTTGCAGGAGAGAGAAGAGCAGAAAGGAAATGGAAGAGAATGGATTTGCCAGAGCTGAGGTGAATTGAGGGAAATTGGCTGCTGTAAAAGATAACTTAATTTTCTCTTGGAGAGGCAACATAAGTGGGGAAAATGCTGCCTGGAGTCTGGCCCCGATTGGTCCCTCTAACCTCTCGTGGGACCTCTCTGAGATATCTATAAATTCTAAGACGAAGATTGCCAGGGTCCGTTTCAGTTCTGACACCACTGACTTCCCTTCCAGAAGGGAAACCGCATTAAAATGATGGTTGCAATCCATCCACCATCCCACTCTTTCCCAGAGAGTGATGGAACTGGTCATTATAAAAAAATATAACCCTTTAAAACTGTGACAACTTATTCCTCTAAAGATATCAGATCTCCATCTCTAGAATCTGGGAATGTGACCAGATTCTGGAGAAAGGGTCTTTGCAGGCTGCCCTTGTCTGAGCTCAGCCTTGCCTGAAAATTCATCTATTCGAATCTTGAAAGGGGAGAGTGAAGGTCCGCGGCAGAAGCTGAAGCTTTTCTAATGCAAACTGAGAGTAGAGCGACAAGGTTGACGTTTCCAGTCCCCCTGAATCCAGAATCCTGATTGTCCAGGCAAAGCTTGTCTTTCCCGACTCCCACCCTCCCCGGGCCCTGCCTCAGAACTGGACGACTATAAAGACGGACAGGTTGAGGTGAGTCACCAGCAGAAACTGGAAACAAATACTCAGTCTTCATGTTTAGGGCACTGCTTCCCGGTTTGTCTAAAGTACAGAGTCTTTCATCCATTTGGCAAATCTATTTGAGCTAAACTGGTACCGAACTCCAGCCTCCGCCCAAGATGGCAAAGTTGAGTGAGGTCAGCCTTGACGATAATTTCCCAAACGCATTGGATCTCCAGATCCTTTAGGTGCATAAAGCTAGAATCCATTTATTAACAACCTAGATATGTTTCCCTCTATGAGAAAGCCAGAGGAACCTGCTCATGTGCTCTGGGCAAATGAGAGACCAAGGGGAACAGAGTGAAGTGTCTTCCTTCAGAGGGGCTGCAGGTGCCTTTCAAACATTCATTACTGGAGGGTTGTCGGTTCTGTTTAACTGAGTATCTAGTAAATTGAGAATTTTAACAGGATTAGGTTTTTAAAATTTGATATATGACTCTAAAATATACAAATTGAGATGGTAGCTCAATATATGTTGCTAACAGTTAATTGTTGGGTTACTCTACATGAGAACCTCAACTTGTAGGGGTGTATACAGATACATTCATATTATGGAATGCAGATTTGGTATATGAACTATCTTTCATCTATCTATTTATCTTTCGTATCTATCTCTTGTCTGTCAAATCTATCAATCTTTCGTCTATCTATATCCATCTATCTATCTATCTATCACACAAATCCAGAATTTTGGGGGGAGAGTGATGGAAATATTTCTGTGGCTGGGGCCAGTGACTTCTAAGACTGAATTTGAAACATTTCCTTGGCTGAAATGATCTAAGCAATACCCAAGGGTGCAGAAGGTTGAAGACTTGTCATGTGTTGTGTGTGTGTGTGTGTGTGTGTGTGTGTGTGTGTGTGTGTATGAGAGAGAAAGAGAGAGATTGAGAGAAAGAACTTTCATTGAAGGGGAATATATTAGCTATACTGAGGGAAGTTTAGCACCCATTCTGCCATGAGCCCCCATGTTAGGGCTATAATTTACAATCACATGGTTCCCCTGGTAGGTCATTAGGGTTTATACATCTGCCCTTATTCAGCTACAGAAAACGTGGGTTTTCTATGCCTTTGCCAGATGATATGACCTTAAATTGCCATTCATTTGGGTCAAGCAACCACTGAGAGAGATGATATTTGAGGAGGATGGTTTGAAGGACCATTGGTGTATTTTCAGCGCACCCTGGACCATCCAAAAGTTGAGTACTTAGACCACTTCTGTTGCAATTCTCCACTGAATTGCTACCACTCAGCAACACTTTGTTATTATGCACTGGGTGTTAAAGTGAAAATATTTATAGCAGAGTGCATTTACAAATTGCATTACTGTCTTCACTGTAGAGATATTATTGAAGACAAATTTGGTATTGATGACTCAGAGATATGACTGGAACAGCTTTACTCCCCAAGGAGAACTGCTGGGAAATGCATTATTCATCTAACAGATGTCTCACTTTTTCCTTTGGCTGCCAGGAAGCTCATAACTAAATTATTTTTAAAAATCTTGTTTTGATTGATAACAATATATTTATATTAAGAGATTTCAGGTGAAGGCGATGAGGGAAGAGTAAATTTTTAAATATTCTGCCTTCTAAAGTCTTTGCTGTGATTAGATTAAATTTTTCCACTTTTCTGGAGGATTGCACACATCTGCAAAAGTAAGGAGAATATTATGTTGGATCCTACTCATGTCCATTACGTTGAATAATTACCAACCCATGAACAATCCTGCTTAATCTATATCCATACCCCCTCCCCTCCTATGACCCCCAGACTTACCTTGAAGCTAATCCCAGGCATGGCACAATTGCATCCAATTCTTTAATTATATCTTATTTCTTGTGCATATTCTTAAGCAATATACGCAATACACATAAGGAATGAGAAAGAGGAACCTATGCATATTTACACAAACTCATCTTTTTTCCACAATTCACTCAACTTCTGTAGCCATGTTAGCATTTGCACTTCCTTCCCAGCCTTGGAAACCAGCCCTAGGACATCCCTTGTTGACAAGAGGATGTCCACCTGTCCAGTCGGCTATGGTGTTGATGACTCTTACCTGAAGCTGTTCCTTTTCTCTGCCCCTGATGGCATGTTCCGGAGTGGAAAGTTGCAATTAAAAAAAAATGTATCTTGTGATTGGAATATTAGTAGGATACTCCAGGGGCTAGAGGAAACCAGTAATTCTTTCCCCTGTCATACCCAGAGCCACTACCAATGACTGCATTCACCAAGGAGGGCACTCTGGAAGGAGGACCCATTCTATTGTAGCACAAAACAACAGTTTGCAAGTGTGCAACCTGCTTAGATCAGGAGGTGAGGTAAGCTTGACGCTTCCTGGTAATTTCCCCCTCGTCTATGAACCAAGAAGCCAAAATTGCCATCCTGAATGGACTTCTTTTGCCATCTTTTGTGTTCTTCAAAACCGTTGCTGTTCGCATGGTTACACCACATGGTTCTGGCTAACTTCTCGGAGTTTCACATCTATGCTATGCTTGCCCATATGTCACCATTGTAATGCTCTGCTCAACCAAACAAGTTGCTGTCTTTTCGAATGCGTGTTGGGTTAAGAGCTGCTGTTGGGTTTATATTCTTGCAAAATTGGCATTTATGGTAATCCATTTAGCAATTATGATTATCTCAGTTTGTGTGAGCTTGGCAGAGAGAAGACATATTCTGGCTGCTTGCAGAAGGAAAAGTAATGGACTGTATCTTCCAAAAGGAGATGACTCAGACCAAAGAAAGCTGTTAAGAGCAGAGCTGTTTGGTGCTAGTTAGAGGGAAAATTGGAAGTCTCTACGACCGCACCCATCGCTGGCCACACCTGGGGCCTGTCAAGGGTGGCATGGGTGTTAGAGAGGAGGTGTTCCCAAATGTGGAAAACCCTCATTGACAAAGCGTAAGGAGACGATGTCTGTGGAATCCTACAGGAGGGTTCTGCAGGAAAAGCTGTCACCCAGTGTCAAAGAGAGGAGGCAGTTTATGCATTGTATCTTAAGGTTTTTGGTTTTGGTTCTCCAGAGAAACAGAACCAATAACTCTCTCTCCCTCTCCCTCCCCACCTCTCTCTCTTCTCTCTTTCTCTCTCTCTCTCTCTCTCTCTATATATATATAGATAGATAGATAAAAGATCTGTTATGAGGAATTGGCTCATGTGATTATAGAAGCTTAGAAGTCCCACCACCTGCTGTCAGCAACTTGCCTGCCAGGACAAGAGAGCACGGAAAGTTAATGCTCCATGTCCCAGAATACTTGACATCTGGGAATCTCACCTGATGCAGATTCTCCCAGGTAGACCTACGGTCATCACTCAAGGCCCAGAGATGAGCTTTGACAGGCATTGATCACAGCAGAGGAGCACATCTTCCAGTCAGCACAATGGGGTTGGCATCTGGTTCTTCTGGGGATGCTGGGAGAGAGTCCAGGGTCCAGTCTTGGCATCATAGGGGCTGCAAAGTGGGATGGGAGCTGAATTGCTTCCACTCAAAGGTCTCATGACGTTTGGGTGTTTCTGTTTACTACATGGTACCCAGTACCATCATTCCTGCCTGTGAACTATGAAACTCAGTCCTCCAACCCTTCCCAGGGCTGGTTCATTCGCTTTAATACGGCCTGTGTTCCCAAGACTCTCTTGTCTGAAATGGCCCCAATTATCCCAGTACTTCCTAGGAAAGTAATCACCACATTTCTTTTTCATAATGGTTGGGCATGAACTGTAAGTCATGTTTCCTTTTTGCTCAAATCAACTAGACTGGATTCTGATCTCTGCAACTAAGAAATGTGGCTGGGACAACAGCTACTGTTTGCTGGGTACCTCCCATGTGCCAAGCATTGTTCTCAAAGGACTACATTGGAACCCTAAAAGCTCCTATGGGTGGGAACTACTAGAATCCCCATTCCCAGCCTGCTGGCCTGCCCTACGGATTCTGGACTTGCCAGCCCCCAAATCACATGAGCCAATTGCCTAAAATAAACCAATCTCTGTCTCTAAGATAGGTAGAGATAAATAGATAGATATATAGATAGATAGATAGATAGATGATAGAAAGATGATTGATAGATACATAGATAGATGAGAGATGATAGATAGATGATTGATAGATGATAAATAGATGATAGAGCGAGAGAGATGGATGGATGAAAGGATGCGTGGGTGGATGGATGGATGGATGAATGGAGGGGTGAATGCATGGATAGATGATATGAAGATAGGTAGATAGATATAAATAGAAGAAAAGATATGTGATAGTTGGATAGATGATAGATAGATAGATAGATAGATAGATAGATAGATAGATAGATAGATAAATGATAGCTAGCTGGCTAGCTAGCTAGCTAAAGCTGCACATAGAGAAAGAGGCACAAATACAGATATCTCTGTCTGCATCTCTATCTCTATGTCTTTATCTCTATCTATCTCCTCTTGATTCTGTTTCTCTGCAGAACCATAACATACAGCCCAAACAAGACAAAACAAGAATAGCACAACACAACCCCCGGATCCCATGTGGTGCCAGGGCAAAGTTAATTCTCATGATCTCCATGAAAGGATTGAACGATTTCAGTAATACTTGACCCGCTGCAAAACCTGAGGGTACCATGTCTAGACAGGTCTTTGGTTTCCCTTACACCAGCTGACTCTGCTCCAAATGTGCATGGGATTTTCCGGCAGGCCCTCCTTGCACAATCTTCCAAATACCTGTGGTCTGTTAACTGGGGGGTCAAGATAAGTGACTTTTATTAAGAAGTCTAAACCTCAGACGCTGAGTGGGATTTTCAGGCTCTTACATCAGGTCTAGGATTGGCAAGAGCATCCTCTGAGGTTCAATGGGAGCTAGAATATCATGCAACCAACATATATTTTCTAATACACCTGCATTTTTTCTCCTGAGATGGCTTTGCGTTAATTGCGGTTCACGCTATCCCATGCGTGCCCTTTGGATGGAGCTTGGAAGCTGCCTTTTCTCACCAGGCGAGGGTCTCCCAGGAAAATGAAGGTCCCCAGAGGTGTGGCTCTGCCTAAGCCATTTCCCAGGAGCCTGGGCGGTTGCTCCGGGTGGTTCTGGGAGCTTCGGTGGCTCCATCACGCAGCTGTATGCTCAGTGGTGAAGGCTGTCCACAGTCTTCAGTGGCAACCATGTGGGCTTTGTTTCTCATGCCTAGCAATTCAACAGGACAGCACACACTTCATTAATCTGCTGTCTCCATCAAATGCCTCACTCCTACACTTGTCTAATTTAGAAATGAAAGCAGGGTGACCCTCCTGTAATGCTTTTCATCTAGTGCAATTGTCTTGCTGGCCCTGATGTCTCCAAGGATTTATGTTTCTTTCCACTGGGCTGTCCATCTGTGCTCAAGGAGTTGCATGCTTATAGCAGATCTGACTCCCAGTCCTGAATTAACCATAGTTGATGAAAACCCTCCAGAAAACCCCCATTGTAATGCCGCTAGATGCTCCACAGAGACGAGAGAGGCTCAGCTTGTCTACAGCACTGTTTTCTTGCTCCATCCAGAATTTTCTGAGATACCTAAGTGGATGATCTTTGCAAAATTGCTTACCAATTAATATGGATTTATTGGTTTTCAGTTTTCAAAATGAAAAAAGCTCTACACCCCACCCTCAATTGTTTTAGTCTCTCACCTTCTGTTTAGGAGAATAATTTTTTGAACAAAATTTTATTTCCATGTACTATTGTTTAATATGCTTTAATTTTTAGAGCAGTTTTAGGTTCACAATAAAATTGAGTGGAAGATACAGAGAGTTCCTAAATATTCCTTGACCCCACACATGCACAGCCTCCGCTGCTATCAACATCTCGCACCAGAGTGGGACATTTGTAAAATTAAAATTGATGAACCTGCACTGACACATCATTATCACCCTAAGTCCATAGCTTACACTGGGTTCAGTCTTGGTGCTGTGCATTCTCTGGGTTTAGACAAATGTGTAATGACAAGTGTCCATCATTATAGTGAAACTGTCCTAAAAGTACTCTGTGCTCCAAATATTCATTCCTCCCCGACTCCCAACCCCCAGCAACCACTGATCTTTTCACTGTCTCCAAGTTTTGCCTTTTCCAGAATGTCATAGAATTGAAATTGTGCAGTATGTGGTCTTTTCAGATTGACTGCTTTCTCTTAGTAATATGCATTTAATGTTTCTTTCTGGTGTGTTTTTAAAATTATAGTTCTCATTGAGTTTTAGAGTTCAAAGAAAAGAGAAAGTAGTGTATGTGCCTATTTATAATAATAGCAATAAACATTTCAGGATCCACCATGGGGATTTTTCTTTCCCCAAATCACCTCCCTCTCAGTAATCACCCAACAATCCTTCCCTCTTCTACTCATATTTCTAAACACTCATATGCTCCAAATATGACAACTAGGCAGAAATGCATTTCTACAACTATTTCTCTACATTCGTGACTCACAAACCCTCACCTCACTCCACAATTATTTCACAGTGTCTAGCCCCTTCAGAGAATATATGGGAACGAGGACTCGCCCAACTTACTGTTTTGGAAATGTTCTATAAATGTGAAGAATCATCTTGCCAATACCCATTCTTCCAGGCTCAGCTCACAAAATCCAGTCATGTCTTCCAGGGTCCCACCCTGGACTCACCCCACTGGCAGACATCACTTCTCTGGGCCTCCATGGTACACTGGGCCAACCGCCCCCACAATGAAATGCGGTGATGTTTACAGGCCAAAGGCCAATCTGGTGAGGGATGAGGAAGGCTGGTACCATTTGGAGAGGGCACTTTGTGAATCCTTGGAAATGGACTGGGTTCTGAGGAAATGAAGGCTTGACCAGCAGGTGGCAGAGTTTCAGTGGTAACTTGGCCTTGGGTGTGCAACTTGGCTAGTCCACACCTGCAACCCTCTGATGACATCTGCATTGTGCATCACCGTGGCAGGTGGCCCATTTCTAACACAAGCTCCCTAGTGTGTCTGAGTTGGAGCTGAAGAATCACATTCCAAAGCTGAACTCATCAGCAAGAGCCTGGAACCAGGCACCGCTGTCTCTGTAAAGAGGGCCGACCGCTTTAGATACCACCTATGTGCGAGGCTGCCTCGTTCTGGCTGTGACGGAACCCAACCTGTCTTCTGAGAACAATGGGCTCCATTGAGAAGAGCTGAACCATCAAGAAATACATGAAAGGTTGTCACAGTGGTGGACAAACAGGATAAAGGCAGATTGAAACCTCTAGCAAAGAGAAAAGTCCACTTGGGCACATTGGCAGATTTGCAACATTTTTCCACCTTGTGACAATTCAGAACAGCTCAGGGGTATGAAGGCATTGTTCTAAAAATTTGAGAACTTTGGCTTACACTTCCCAGTCCCCTTTCCTTAAAAAAAAAAAAAAAAAAAATCTTCCAAATGTTTTTCTCACCATTCTTCCCTTCTCAGAATGGCCCACTATATATGTAATTGCTCAGGTCAAAATCTGGAAGCCAATGCTTATTGTTTTCTTTCTTTCACTCTCAATCCAAATAGTGATAAACCCCACAGTCTACCACCAAACCAATAACCTAGCCCAGCCGCTTTTCCCCACACCTACTGGGACAGTCTAATTTCTCCCTCCCAGTACTAAATAGCCTCCTCTAACTAGTCTCCCGGCGTCCTCTTTCTGTCCTTGCCTGGACCATGCTCTGCACTAGAGCTAAAGGGATTAATAATGTCAAACTCGCCATCTGACGCTGGCACACAGTAGGCGCTGTAGACTTGTTACCCATTATTATTTTAAGAATAATTAACTACCAATGGCAGGTATTCTTCTATTGTTAACCCAACTTCTTGTACCATCTGATTGGATTTCCTCTAAGTTACTACTGGCCTAGAGTGACCTGGCCATTATCATCATCAAACAGCATGTATTCAAGGTTGTTCTGGACATGAATAATATCATTTCAGGTCCAGTCAAATTTAAAGATGTGTGACTATAAAAATGTAATGAGGGGGGTGGGTAAAATTTTTATATGAGATGCCCATGCCCCTGGCATTAGACATATGGCATCATAGAAAAAATCTTGGGGGAGGTGGTTAATCTGAAAGGCCTACCCCATAATGTGGTTGTTTTCAGCAACAATGTGCTTCATGTCAGAAATCTGTTTCATACGGGTGATGGCTTAAATTCAACTATTCATTTGAATTCATTTTCCCATAGAAGCAATGTTAGGTGTCTCACCATCCTGCTTCACCTGCCGCATAGTGATAGACGGCATTGCAGAAAGTGCAGAGTATATTTCGTTTTAATTTTAGAAGCTGAATGAGAAATAGCTTGATTATTTTGAGCACTGGAGAACTGAACACTGGACAGTTCCAGTAAATACAGGGATGCTGTTATTTTTATTGGATAATGGAAGGATGATAGGCTGCTTTGCTCAGGACAGTTCCAGGAAGCTGAAGGAAAATGGCATATCTGTGTGGAACAGCTACAGTAGTGCTCTCAAACCTTAACACGCTCACAAATAATTCTGACTCAGTACGTCCTAGGTAGGGCTTGAAAACATCCATTTCTTGCTGGCTGTCAAGTGATGCTGGTGCTGGTAGTCCACATGTTTGAGTGGGAGGGTTCTAAAGATACGTGTCTGACATGGTAGCCACTAGCCACTTATGGCTAATTAAATTTAAATTATTTAAAATAAAAGAAAATTTAAAAATTCACTTCCTTGCTCATATTAGCCACATTTCAAGGGCTCAGCAGCCACCATGTTGGGCAGCACAGCACAGAACGTTTTCCCGTGATTGCAGAAAATTCTACAGGACTGGGCTAGTCCAGAGGCTGGCTATCACCCAGGAATATCCACTTACGAAGGAGCTAAAGTATTTTCAATTTTTGGATTTTTTTTTATTGTAAGATTTTGTGGGGCACACATGATAGCCACATAAAGTTTAGTACAACTGGTGTAATGCTCTTCATGAACAGGACGCAAATATACTTCACTCACAACTTGCAACTCACTAGATATGCTAAAAAGCCCTGATACGAAAGAGAGCTAAATTCCAAAAAATCCCTGAAATTGCTGTATTTCTAAATATGTTTATATATATGCATACTCATATAATCCATATATGGTATAGCTATAGAAATCTACAACTATTTATATACGCAAATCTACATATTCTTATGTTTCCTCACAATTATTTTACAGTCTCTACATGAGCAAAAGACGAGAAGAATCAGATTCCCACAAGAGGAAACGTGACAGATGTGTAACCAGCTAAATGCTGACCAATCACATTTGAAGAGGAGAAGGGCAAGTCGTGGCCAAAATAGGCTGTCATTGGAGCTGCGCGAGATCGGTCAAATGAAGTCTGGCTGTCTTAGTTAACTGTAATGTCAACTGCTGTGATAAAGCCACCAGAGAATTTGGTTGGCTTAACACAATCACAGTCTATTTATTTTAAATTACTAGTCCATTGCAGGTGTTCCTGCTTGAGCAGACTTCTTCCAAGTGGTGAGTTGGAGATCCAGGTTCCATGCCAAATTGGTGTTCTGCCATCGTCAACACCTGTTTCCCAAGGTGTCCTTGTTTTCGTTGGTTGGTTTTTGGCTGTCGATGTTTTTGTTGCCTTTGTTTCAATTCCATACAGCTGAAAGGGAAAAAAAGCACATGCCCGCTTCCCCACGGGAGGTTTCCACGGTGCACACCCTTCCACTCACATTCCTTTGGCCAGAACTGAACCATGTTGACACATCGAACTGTAAGACCAGCTGGAAGGTAGTCAAGCTGAGAAGAGGGAGAAATTGGTTTGGTATCACTTATCAGTCTCTCTCTACTGATAAAACCATCTGTTGATGCTTGTGTTAAGCAATGAGAATACACATCCATTGCTGCCAGGACTGCAAATTGGTACAATCACTTTGGGAATTCACTTAGCAACATCTTGTAAAGCGGAACATGACCCTCCAATTCCCCTTGCTGGTGTAAACTCTAGAGAAACTCTTGCATATGAGTCCATGGGTAAGCGTGTTCTCAGCAGTAATATCTGCAATCGTGAAAACCTGCAAATAACCCAAATGTTTACACAGACAGGAGAATGGATATATAAAGTGTGGAATAATCACACAAAGGCATATGGCACAAAAGCAAAACGAATAAACTAAACTTACAAGCAGCGTCATGGTAAATCTTAGATGTTCAGTGTTGAGACGAAAAATATCCAGAAGACCAGACAGTGTACTATCAATGAATGCAATTCAAAAGTAAACAGAACTGAACAATAATGTATTGTTTAAGAATACTGAGATCTGTGCCAAAACTATCACTACATTCTTATTACACACAAAATTCAAGAAAATAGTTAACTTGGTGGCAGGGGTTTCATGAGGTGTGTTTGCAGGAAAGGGAGCCCAGAGAGTAATAATTATTGAGGAATGTTCTAGATGTTTGAAGTGGGTGGTAGGTCCTTGCTTGTTTTGTATTTTGCTTCATACCTTTGCATATTCATACCTTCATGCCATCGCATATGTTCCTTAGGAGATCCCCAACATTTCACATGCAAAGTAAGTTAGTTTTAGATGCAGTGAGTCACTTTTGGATGGTTTCCCACCCTCTAATAATTCCTCACCCTTGAAAGAATCCCTTTGACTCCAGAGTGGTTTTTCTGTGACCGTTTTGTGCTGTCAGCGTCCTTTGTAGGGCTTCTTGACCAAGAGGTGGAAATTGGATTCATCCTGGAATGAAGAAGCTCCTGGAACTCTTTCAGACTCATGGCAGAATGAAACACACCCTTCTCCCTTCCATTACTCTGCTCTTAAAAATTGTATCTCCTTGCCTCTCTCTTGAGGAGACTAAGGCTGTTGGAAGAGGTAACGTTGGGAAGACTCTGGGACAGGGCGCAGAAGGGGTTCGATTCATTCCCAAAGATGGGTCACTTGCTGACAGAGTTGCACACTAACCCAGAAAGATCTCGGCATCTTGTGCATGTCATTGTCTGTCGCTGGCCCCAAAGCAGCAGCTGTGTGCCTCTCCCCTGCGTTGCAGTGCCCCACTGCCATGTCGTGCCCTGAATCTCATTAAGTGCGTCCCTCTGTTGCTTTCCACCACCAGAAACTTCACCTGACATCTTCTGGTACTCACACCCCTCTGCTTTGGGAATCAGCCCCAGAGTTTCACCTCCTGTCTACAACTTCCCCAGAATCCCCCCAACAGAGTGAGGCGCCTGCACTGGAGGCTCCTTTTCTGTGTTGTGTTACTTCCTTGTAGCCCTTATCAAAATTTAGTCTTCATTCCTCTGTTTGTCCTGTGGCCTCTGAGCAACGTGAGGGTAAGGGTTGAGTCTCTTCATTTTTTTTCAGTCCTGCCCCAGCACGGAGTCTGCCCTCCACCAAATACCGTTGAGTATTTTGGAGTGAACATCAGGCATTAGAAGCAGACCTTAGAGAGGGACTGTGGAGGCTTGTGCTTCAGTGAGTTCGAGGGTCCATGTCTTGGGTTGCGTTCCCCAGAAAGCAGAGAGAAAGCAATGGGAGGGGTGCAGTCACAAGGAAGCGGAAGTGAGGGAGAGGAGGGTGAGGCAGGGGAGGAGGGAGAGGCAGGGCAAGGGGCGTGACCACTGTCGGATATGACCAAGGCTAATGGCCCTCTCTCGGGCACCCTCTTCCCAGTGGACAAAAGGAACTGAGTCTCAGGAAAGACCCTCAAAGGGAAGAACAGAGAAGACCTTATCTGCTGGCTGACGCCTGTCTGCCATTGTGCAAAGACTCCTCCTCCTCATGGGGTCTCAACCTCCCTGTGCTGTTGGGTTGCCATGTCTCAGGTCAAAAGGAAAGTGAGTGCATGTATACGTGTAAGTCCATCTACATGTATATGCAAGTACATGACTATGTGAATATGTGAGTGTACATATTCTCCAGAGAATATTTATTATATTAGATATATACTATATATAATACATTATGTATTATATGTTATACATAAGACATATGTAATATATTATATATAGACATGTTACATACATATGTCATATATATGAGTACATATGTTTATATAATATATGTTGTATATTACTCTGGTGTATCTATTACTCATATATATGTACACATGTATGTGTGTATGTCTTATATGTAATATATGCGTGTGTGTGATTGCATATGCACATCTCTCTCTCTATATCTAAGTCTGTTCAGGCTGTTATAACAAAATACCACAGACTGGGCGGCTTAAGCAACGGATATCTATTTCTTACAATTCTGGAGGTGAAGTCCAAGAGCGAGGCAGCAGCGGATTTGGTGTCTGGTGAGGATGCAATTCCTGATTGACAGACAGTCATCTCGCCGTGTCCTCACATAGTGGACAGGGTGAGGCAGCTCTCGGGGCCTCTTTTATAACAGCACTAATCCCATCTATGGGGGCTCCACCCTCATGAGCTAATCGCCTCCCAAAGGCCCCACCTCCTCATACCATCACACTAGGGGTTAGGTTTCAACATCTGGATTTTGAGCAGACACAAACATGAAGACCACAGCAATGTAAATATAAAGAGGTTTGTCATGGGGAATGGTTCATGCCCTTATGGAGACTCAGAAGTTCCCAGATCTGCAATCTGCAAACTGGAGACTCAGGGGGACCGATGGCGAAGTTCCAGTCTGAGTCTGAAGGCGGGAGAAGACAGGTGTTCCAGTCCAAAGACAGTCAGACAGAGAGGAGTTCCTTCTTATTGGCGAGTCAATCTTTTTGTTCTACTCAGGCCTTCAAATGATGGATGACGCCCACCCACACTGAGGAGGGCAATCTGTTTTACTCAATCTACTCGTCCAAATGCTAATGGCAACCAGAAACACCCTCACAGACACACGCAGAATAATGTTGGACCAATAATATCCGGGCACCCCATGGTGCAGTCACGTTAACACACAAAATTAACCATCACAATGTCTAGGTATATGTGTGTGTGTGTGTGTGTGTGTGTATGCATGCATCTTACAACATGTTAAGTATTGTTCCAGCACAGAATAAAGGATGTGGTAACTTTTGCTGGAAAATGTGCACTGTAATAATACTCAACAGTCATCTTGAAACAGCATTTGCTATGTCCAAATTCAAATTGAGTGAAAGACCAGAAAAAATAAAATAGAGAATACAGCCAGTTGGCCAGACACGAAGAACAGATAGCCATGATGTCACATAAAAATTCCAGTAAATCCATAAAATTTCTGTATCTTCTGTGCTCCTCATTGCTGAGGAAGAGATGCTGTCCACTTGCCCTGTTACGGCCACCGTGTTCAGAGGGGCTGGCTGCTGGCAGCCTCGCGGCTATGCGAGGTCTGCAGAATGCTTGTTCCTCCTTTCCACTCCTCTCTTGAAAATCTGTGAATGCAGGGCAGATTCAAACTCGGCTTCATTTTAAAATGACAAAGGCGACAGCTCTCAGTCACAACGCATTACAGTATTCACTTTAAATGACCTTTACTCTGCACCAGAAATGAAACTGCCAGCTTCACGATTTGGTTCCACCAAGGAAACACGGGGGAGGACGTTTTCCTATGTTGTTTGACAAAGCAGCTGCAGCCACCATCCCACGCATTACACGCATCCCACACTCGGCCCAGGCATTCTTTCCGCTTCAGATGGCTGACGGTCTGGAATGATGTGTGGAGTAACAGAAACGACCAAGGAAGCTGTATTTGCAGAGGACCAAGGAAATGGCAATCGCAATCAATGAAGACATATGGCACAAGCTGCCAAGAATCTTTAAGCCATGTACAAACATGCACAAACATTGTGACAGTCTCTAATATATGCTGTAGGTCTTTGTATATTTATAAGAAGCAGGTTTTGCCACAACTCTATTTCAGACCACCGCAGAACTGCTCTCGGACAGGGTCACCCAGCCATCTCATCAGCCACAATGCCCTGAAGCAATCAAGCAGGGCAGTCTCCTTGTCTGGAGAGCCTAAGTACGGATATTTCCCACTAATAAATATCTAATTAGAACTAACGAAATGTTATCCTTGTAAACAATCCTGTAGTAAGACCTATCACACAATGAGTCAACCCAGCGTGCTCATTGTTCCCATTAGGCAACCAGCATTCAATTTCGGTTATGGAACTTTGCACTTAAAACTTGGCAGGGGACGGTCAGGACCAGAGTCAAATTTTAAACAAAATTTGACGAACTCCAGTTGTGCTATTCCTTGAATACTAGGCTTAGTTGATGAGCTAGATTCTCTCAGCCTACAAGACCTTTCGGTAGGCAATTCAATTCTGAAAAATTGGCTCCAATGTTTAAGAAGATGCTAGCTCCTTATGACAATATTATTAATGAATGTTGATATATTAATATTTGTGGGCAATGTCTGTCCTAACAGATAGATCACTTCTTTAGTGTTTTTAAAATTTCTTTTTTTTATTGTGGTAGCATTGGTTTATAACATTATATAAATTTCAGGTGTACATCATTATATTTCAATTTCTGTATAGATTACATCGTGTTCACCACACAAAGACTAATTACAATCCATCACCACACACATGTGCCTATTGACCCCTTTTGCCCTCCTCCCTCCCCCCTCCCCATCTGGTAACCACCAATCCAACCTCTGTCTCTATGTGTTTGTCATTGATTTAATCTTCTACTTATGAGTGAGATGATACAGTATTTGAGTTTCTCCCTCTGAATTACTTCGCTCAGCATAATGCCCTCCAGGTCCATCCATGTTGTCACAAATGGCCAAATTTCATTTTTTTATGGCTGAGTAATATTCTATTGTGTAAATATACCACATCTTTATTCATTCGTCCCTTGATGGGCACTTATGTACGTCTTTAGTTTGATTATGCTATACCCTTTCTAAAACCGTATTTGCCATGAAAAATATTGATGTGCGTTGGTGCCGACAAGTTAGCCCAGTGTCCATGGTGCATTTTGGGGAGCAGGGCTGGTCCTAGGGAATTATGAGCAATTTAGCTAGCACTTGTGTGTAGAGGTCTGAGCATCTGATGGATCATTCCTCTACTCTCTACCTCATCTTTCAGTCTCTGTTGGATCGAGATAAATATTGACAAGTGACATTGAGAAAACCAATAAGCTTTTCTGGTCTTCATTTTCTGCATCATTCTTCCACCTGTGAACCTTGTAGGGCACTGTGTGTGTTTCTCTATTACAGTGCCCTGAGCTGCCAGGATTGCTTTTCTCCAAACTACGTGGAAATTCCATCCTTCAAGGTAAAGACTAAGCTTATTTATCTTCTGTGAATAAAGCCTGATGCAGTACTGGCTATATTTCAGCTGCTCAATGAATGTTTATCAAACACATCAATGAATTTCTTAGTAAGCATTGGAGAATGCACCAGTGGGAGAGAGAAGGTGAATGTTTTTGACTTCTAATATAGTAGATTCTGAACCATTCAGAGACTCTGGACTGCCTACATTTCCCCCAGTTTTTGGCTGTGCCAGAGGCAGCATACCTCCCCGTAAATAAGAAAAAGGAAAGGAGAGAACCCAAAACATCAGTAGATATTTGATTTCCACCCAGTGCAGGTAAGCTGGTTCGCAACTAACAATGCTGAGCCACTGCTTATAAAACCAAGAGTCAGTGACACAGAGACCACTCCAGCAGGGATGGATACTTGACGGGCAGGAAGTAGTTGTGTGGAATGTGAAGAAGACCACGAATCCTGCAAAGGACTTTGCAAACACACAAGAGCAAAATTAAATCTCTTGGAAGGGCCATCTTGAATATCAAGGGAAAATAGCAGCAGGCTTTTAGAATTATTCTTTTCAGACACACAGATGTTAAGAGAGCCATCATCCTCATCCTACTCAGAATTCAGAAGCCACTCTAGTTTCTGAGCATAATTTTCATACATTTGATTCTCATGTATTTGTCACTGAAGCCAAGACACGTATGTGGAGCCTCCTGTGATATTCTTCCCCTCTTCATACTTGTACATCTGACACAAATCTCAAAGTCTTATATCTGTAAGGGAACTCTCAGTTGTGCCCTTCTATATCTTCTCCTCCCCAAGTCTTGCATATGTGAGCACCACCATTGACACAGTTGACCATTGACTCAAAAACCAACATTCATTCCTGATTTGTCTTCTCTCCATCTCCACTAGAACAACATCCAATCTATAGGATAATTCTTCTGCCTCCAAAACATCTTCTGAACCTGTCCGTTTCATTCATCTCCAATAAAGCCACTTGTCAGATCCATCCTCTTCTCTTACCTGCATCCCTGTGATGGTTCCCTGGATGAGCTTCTGCTCCCATGATCGCCCCCATAATCTGTTTTCTGTGTACCAGTCAAAGGATGTTTAAAAACGTAAACAAGACCATTCCACCTTCTTAATTAAAACCTTCCCATGACTTCCCATCACGTTTAGGATAAAGTTCAGACTCTTTCTCATACACTACCTGACCATGCATTCTTGGGCCCCTCTATCTCTCCAATCTGTTTTCCTGTCTCTCTTCCCTGTACTCCCTCTGCCCTTGGCTGGGTGGAATTAGATCCAGCACTTCAAGGGGTTGGGTCCTTCTTATGATTCCTGGATCAACCTAAGTGTCACCTTCTCCCACTGCCTAACTGAAAGTTGACCCCCACACCGTTCCATAGATTATCACCCTGAGCTCTCCTTGAATGCAACCTGGCAAGGCATAAATATCTGGTGAGAATGGGGGCAGCCACAACAATAGTTTTTGTTTCACTACCAAATGAGCTCATCTCATGATGTCTGTAACTACAGCAGTCTTTCTGTCCCCTGTCATTTAAAAGGAAAGCACTCAACACGATCAGAACAGCTACCTCCTGAATCTATACATGAGACAAATGGTCAATAACTTATTGACAATTGATAAATGCCAATTCATTGCCACAGTTAATTAATAGCCCGTGTAAAATTTGCCCATCCAGAGATCTCTTTCCACTGTGTTCAATATGCATTGAAGGATTTAAACAAGTTGACCTGGGGCTTGCCTTTGAGGTCCACATTGGAGCCAAGGAAAAGAGAAACAGCTGTGAAGTGCAGAGGCATAAATTACTCTTGGACATCCTTAAATTGTAGGATTAGTGGAAATTGATGAGGTATGAGTATGAATAATGAAAGATGGTTGTGGTTAAGATAAGCTTTACCATGAATAGGGAAAAAAGTTTCAAACTTTTTTTCAGAACAAATGCATGCATAAATACGGGCCAAGACGCATCAACACGGCCGTAGTGTTTCCACAAATCAAATTTGTAATGCAATCATATACTTTGAGAGAGTTTTCTGTGAACCACATATTGAGAAGTCATGGTCCCCTCCAGTCCCTCTGGGCAGAGGTTTTGCACACAGGTTTTCCACTTCAGAAGAAGCATTTATATTTTTGTATCAGGAGGAGGAGAAAGAGAAATTCGACAATCACACCACCTAAGTGAGAAAAAGAAGCATCTCCCCAAAACTCACGTCCACTCAGAACCTCAGAATGTGCCCTGATTTGGAAACAGGACCTCTGCAGATGTAGTTAGTTAAGATGAGGTCATACTGGAGTAGAGTGAACCCTAAATCCAATGACTAGTGTCCATAAAAACAGTGGAGAAGGTGTAGGGAAGGCCACGTGACTATGGTGGCAAGGATTGGGGTGATGCCTCTACAAACCAAGCAACGTCAAGGATGGCTCCCAGCCACCAGGAGCTGGGCAGAAGCATGGAGCAGGTTGTCTCCTAGAGCCTGCAGAAGGAACTAACCCTGCAGACACCTTGATCTTGGACTTCTGGTCTCCAGAGCTGCGAGAGAATACATTTTCGTTCTTTTCATCAACCCAGCTCATGGCATTTTGTTATGGCAGCCACAGGAAATGAGTACAGCCAGCTTTGTGGATAAACCATGTTAGGGAGAGAGTGGAAGGTCTGGCATTTTACAACCTTTCAGACACATTTTGTACTAGACACTCCCGACAGGGGTAGGTGTCGTAAAAATGGTGAGCAGCATCCCCAAATCACAGGTGCTCCAGAGTTCTCATCAGTGTAACAAAATCTGGGATTGCTATCTCTAAATGATGCCTTAAAATTCCTTTGAGCCTTATCATTTGATTTCCATTGTATAAGCAAAAAGGAAAGCTAAAACTTCTCGATCCAGAGCCTCGCAGTACTGTACTATCACACAAGCTCAAAAGCATTTAAACAAAAGATTCCACCCCTAAAATTTGCTGCCAGCCCTAAGCGATAAATCATCCCTGAACTCAGGCCCATAGGCAGTCATCAGCAAATTAAACTTTATCTTGCATTTGTTCCACGGCCAAATGTTTTTTAGTAGCAATTAGAGTTGAGTTCCTCAAGTGAACGTTGCAGGGAGGGGACTTGGAGAATGCTTTCCAGGCTGAGAGCTGAGGATGCCGTGCATTCAGTTTTTATGTGGTTGAGGTCCGTTGGAGTAGGGCATTCTTGGTGACATGGCCAAGATGGACTTCATTGGCAGAGTCCCCGTTACAGGCGTGCGGTAGGCGATTTCCTTGGGTTTTTTAAGGTCGCCAGGAAGGACTCCCTCATCTGTCTCATCTCCATCATCCTCTCTATTTCTGTTCCTGCACTGTCTCATTCACCATTCCTCAGCCCACTCGAATCTGCATTCTTTCCTATTGGCTCCACCATAATGGTGGCAGTGAGCATGCCCCATCCCTAACTATCTCTAAGGGCAACAGACCTTTCCAACCCTCTTCTTAATGATCCCACAGCAGCAATGGCTGCTTCTTGAAACACACCTACTCCTTGAATTTCATGATTGTGATGGGATCAATTGAACCCCGTGCCTCCCCCAAATTCATATGGTGAAGCCCCAACTCCCAGTACCCTCCTTATGTGACTGTATTGGAGAGATGGGATCTTTAAGGAGGTGATGAAGGTAAAATGAGGTCATGAGGGTGGGCCCTGATCCAATAGGACAGGGGTCCTTATGAGAAGAGGAGGTGAGGACCCAGACACGCACAGAGGGACGACCATGTGAGGACACGGGGAGAAGACAGCCATCTACATGCCAAGGAGAGAGGCCTCAGGAGGAACCAGCCCTGCCCACACCTGGATCTCAGATTTCCAGCGTCCAGGACTGTGAGACCATAAATGTCTCTTGTTTGGACTACACGGTCAATGTTATTTTGTAATGGCAGCCAAGCAAACTAAAATTGCTATACTCTTCATTCTTTTTCCAATCGCCCCGCTAACTCTTTATCATTTGGCGGAGTCTTCCTGGCTGTTAAATGTTGCACCCGGATTTTAAATCTGTCCCAGAGAAGATTTACACCACTTATGGAAACACTTGTGTGCCCCACGTTCAGCTTAAGAGGGAGAACATCTTCAGTCTCCTAGAGGACACCTGTGGGGTGTTCATATACTTCAAGCCTCCATCTTAAGGTCTCTTTGCTTCTAACTCTTTATTCTCTCTCTGCAGGATGCTGTCCGCAATGACAAGTTCAAGTACCACTTATTCATCAAAGACTTATATATATTCAAATATATTTTACAGATATAAAATACCTCTGTACGTATATACATTTATGCCCGTATTAATATATATCCATATTCATATATATATATATATATATATATATCTCAGGTATATATACATCAAACTTTTCCCCTCTACTTTAGACTCCATTTGGAATGACCCTATCATATCTTTGGTTGCATGTCTTCAACCACTGGTTCTTAAACTTTTTGGTCTCAGGAATCCTTCCCATTATTAAAAATTACACAAAGACCCCAAAGAGCTTTTGTTTATGGGCATTGTATCTATCAGTATTTACCATATTACAGATTAAAACTGAGGAATTAAAAGCACATTGATGAATTCATTTTAAAGTTATAAAAATCATATATTTTTTCATGAAAAAGAATATTTTTTCAAAATGGAAAAAAGAAAATACTGAGCAGAGTGGCGTTTGACATTTTTACCAACTGAGTTTGCGTATCTGTTTTGGTATCATCTCTGGTCAACATGCTGCTTTGTTTAAAGTGTGTGAAAAATGATTCAGCCTCCTACAGACACATCATTGAAAGAGGTAGGCATATTTTCATAGTCTTTTTAGATTATCCTGGAGATTCTTTGAGACCACACCAAAACTTGACCTCTTGTGGGTTCTTAAAGGGTAGTTGCCATGACCAATGTGAAATCCTATCAAGCATGTTTTCACACTCGGTCAAATTAAAATCCATTGGTCTCCCTGGCACTTTGAAGCATCTTTTACCAGTGTGTGAGTTGCAGCCATCTTTTGTAAATATCAGTGCCTAAATTTGCAGATATTCCAAGTATTGATACTTTGTTACAAGATATCAAAAAATCACACTTTCTATTATCACCAGCAATCTCATGCAGAGTCTTTAAGCCCTGGGAATCTGTCAAACTCACAGGAAAAGAGTGAAAAGGGATTTGAGCCATAAAATCCCATTAATACTGATCGGTGAACCAGGTCCTGTCAAGGGTGCTTCCCACCCAAGCCTCCGGTGTCTCAAAGAAGCCATCATCCAGTTGAAAGAGGCATGGGACAAGAAAATAAAGAAATAAAACAGTGTAGTAGGCAGAACTCTAAAACGACCAGCAGATCCCTGGCCCCTATAGTGCACACACCTTCTTCACGTGATTCAGTCAAATTCTAGGCTAGAGGCTGCTGTGAAGGACTTTGCTTCTGTAATTATTGTCCCCAGTCAGTTGACTTTAACATAGGGAGATTATCTGGGTGAGCCTGACCTAATCAGGTGAGACAGTACAAAGAAATGGGACTCTTTTTTGGCAATGCCAGAGAAATTCACAGCATGAGGGGTATTCCACGTGAGGGGGATTCTCCGTTGATGATTTGAATGTGGGTACCTCTATGAGCTGAGAGCAAACCCCAGCTGACAGCCAGCAAGGAAATGGAGATCTCAGCCCAACCACACATGGGACCGAATTCTTCCCACAACTGCATGAACTTGGAGGAGGTACCCAAACTCAGATGACAAGGCTGCCTTGAATTTGGCCTGGCGAGGACCCAGCCATGCCGTACCCGGTCTTCTGACCTATAGAACTGTGAGCTAATGAACACGTGTTGTTTTAAGCTGCTATGTTTGTGGCAATTTTTAAGGCAGGCATAGGAAATTGATGCAAACAGTTTTGTAAAGGCTTTTTGTGAAAGAATTTTGAGAATTTTATTGGGAATCGACACTGACTGGAAGCAAATTGATCAGATACCCACAAGTTTTTAAGGGAATCCTATTTTTACAGAAACAAGGAGCCTATGACCATCTTCGTGTTTCCAAAGGTCCATGAGCAGAAGTGGGCACAGAACTCACACAGCCTCTAGGAAGACAAGAGATGATAAGGTGGACCCTGACGACGCCATGATTTCCATACACCAGATTGCTGGTCTCTCATTCTTTTCCTTTCTGAATGGGAGGCATGTTTTCAGCGTTTGAATTTTTTCAGCTGCCATTATTCATCAGAATAAGGAAAATAGACAGCTCGTCTTTGACTTTACAGACCCCTGGACTATAAGGAACCATGGCCTTGTAGGGATGAGAAAACAAAGGCTTGTGCGCCAAATCTGGCCCTCCACTTGTTTGTATAAATAAAGTTTTATTGACACACAGCCACACCCATTTATTTGTGTTTTATCTATGACTGCTTTTGCACTACAATGGGATAGTTGAGTCCCTGCAACAGAGAACCTACGACCCATGAAGCTGAAACTATTTACTATCTGGCCCTTTACAGAACAGGTTTACCAACTCCTGGTCTAGACCCAATTCACATATTTTGGTAAAAAAGGTCTCCCCTCAATTAACTCATGTGTTCCTGTGGACATACTCAAATATCTACAGAAAAAGAGCCTCCCTGGAGGACATAAATTGTTGCTGTGCCCAATAATAGAAATAGTAATCACATGCATACTTCAATTCTGTTTATCTACACACCTTCTAGGACTCCAATCAATCAACAACCAACAAAAGAAAATTCAAACTCTGATCGTCTGGATATTTGTGATAATTGAGTTTCCTCTGGGTGTAAGGAAACATCCAACACTGAATTCTTCTCTATGGCTGGTCCTACTTTTATTAAACTTGGACATTTTTGACAACTTGTTCAGAATCATACTTTCTACTTTGCTTGGAGGCAATTGCCATCGTCTTTCCCTAGATCAAAACTATGTGCAATTATCCTCTGATCTGTCCCAGGAAATGGGAGGTGCCCAGGAGGTCCCTTGATCGAATCACACTAACAAGATAAGAGAGCAGATCAATAGCGCGATTAATCGCTGGAGTGCCTCTTCACCCTGAACGCTTCGCTGAGCCAAGTTGGTGAAAACATTCCGACTGAAATGATACAGCCAATGCTGACCGCCCTTTGACGTTGCAAATGAAGTATTGATTATCTATACTCAACCTCAGTTCTGGCTTTGCTTAAGACTTCGTGTTTTGTGGGAAAGGCTGTTTGGTATCAAGTCTTGATTCCGTAAGCCTTAGGGTGGCAACAGCCTGGTTAAACCAGTGGCATGCCTCGTTGAAGCACGATGCTTGGGTTCCTGTGCTATTTTTCGTGGGTGGCTGGAGGACGTTCTAACATGGGGGCCTCATCTTTTCTTGGATTCTTTGTTCTCCAAGACGAACCCATTTCCTGCAGCTTTTGGTGACTGCTGAAGCCATGTCCTTATTAAAAGTCTTGGCTAATGTGGTAAGCCAAAAAGGTATCTACTTTTTCACTTGCATTCCTTTTATTTCCATCCATTTTTAAAGAGAAGAGTCCTTGTGAGAAACCCCTCAGTCTCAGCCTAGGAAAGAGTTACTCTCCCTCACACAGTCCCGGACTACAAACCTTTGTTCCAGCTACTTTACTTGGTCCCAGCTGTTTTAAAATAGGAACACGTGTGTCCTATTATGTGTTGATCGATGGGCACAGCATTTCCTTAGTTGTCGGTCATCTTGGGCCTCTCTACCACACCACATTACACAAGCACATGCACCACGTGCTCATGCACACACATGACACAGACTACACACATACATTCAAGCCCCACACAAATGCTTGTGCAAGCACACATGCCACGTGCATACACACATACCATACACACACAAGACACATTCACGTGCACAAGACAGACCACACACACACACCCCCACATACATACTTGTTTGTAAATATCAGACACATGCACACATCACAAACTCGTGCACACACACACATAACATGCACATATGCATGTGCTTACATACACATGATACTCACACACCAGGACACACACATGCCCATATTCACACATCTGCACACACACCACATATGTGCACATGTGCGTGTACTCCTAAACACTCCCAAATGCACTTCTTATAACTGAAGTGTGAAAAGCCATTTCATAAATTTAAATTTAATTTATACAATTTAATTTATGTGATGCAATTTATATAACGTGTGAATTTAATTTATACAATGTAAGTAAAAAATGCTTGAAGAAACATTTAACCATTTTCCTCCAAAAATTCACTTTTTTTTTTTTTCCTTGGGAAACATTAGCAAAAGCTCCTTGAATGTCCTAAACTATGTTGGGTTGGAAGAATTGCAATCACTATGTGGTTTGAATCAATCCCATTTTCTTGTTTATTGTTTCATCTACTGGGTTGGACGGCTCAACATGTCACGTGAAATATAAACTCAAAAAAAACCACAATCAGCCTTTGTTTTTGCTTTTGTGGCTTTAAGGGGAAGCAGGAAGACTAATGAAATAACAGTATCTGTAATAAGGCAGTAAAAAATAAATAAATAAATAAACCATTCACAGAATCTGGCTTTGGTTTAGCTGTCAGGAAAACTCTTTTGATTTTTGTGACAGACTAACTCCAAGACTGGGGTTGCAAACACGTCCCCGTGGCTATATATGTGGAACAATTGCAGGCAACAGATCGAGAAAGATGCAACCCGGAATCCATGGAGGGCACAAATAATAGAGAAAAGTTTGTTTCTCAAGATTCTCATTTTTCATATCGAAAACTCTCACTTGAAAGTTTCAGAAAAGAATTTGGCACAGGGAAATTCATGCTACGTGTTCTAAAAATGATCCCCACATCCCAGTGGATTAGTACAAAAATATTTATGCCCTGCCCCGACAAAGTCCACTGGGGTGTTCTTCGTTGCGTGTTTCTCTTGGGCAATTCTTTGGGGTGGTCAGCCCCCAGAATGGCTCCTGAGGATTTTCCTCCTTGTAATATTCACTTGGTAGTACTTTTCCACAATATACCGGAGTTGTTCTGTGTGACCGACATGGCGAAAGTGAAGGTCCTCATTTCCACGATTACGTTATAAAAGACCTTACGATTTCCATCTTGCTCGCTCTTTCTCCTGAACCACTCCCTCTGGGGGAAAGCAGCTACCATGTCTTGAACAACCTTTTGGAGTCATGTCCACATGCCAAGGAACTGAACGAAGTCTCTGCCAACGGCCTAGTGAGCAAGCTTGGGAGTAGGTGGTGCAACCCAGTCGAGCTTTCAGAGGAATCTAGCTTCAGCCAGCAGCTTGACTGCAATGTCATGATATCTCATGATATCCTGACCCAGAAGCACCCAGATAAGCCTGTCCAAGATTTCAGAGCCTCAGAAACTGTGTGAGATAGTTGATGTCTGTTCTTTGAAGGTTCTAAACTTTGGGGCAATTTGTTACACAGCAATGGGTGACAAATCCATCCTTCAAGTGGTAACTTAGGAAAGTAACTCCTTCCATGTTGGGACGCCACCATCTGTGGCCTCTATAGCTGCCAGAGGTGGGAGAATAGGAGGATATTAGTGGCATATTCAGCATCTTTAACACCTTGGATGCATCGTTTTATAAATCCCCTTCTTCAATATGACAACAATGTTTTCAGCAACCATAAAATAAAAGGAATAATAATAATGACAGAAGAGGAACATGAAGAACAAAGATTTTTATGTATTAAACTTCGTATGTATAATCATATTAGCAAGAATAATAAAAATAAACATTAACAGTATTAAATGAAGGAAAAGTAATGGATTCATACTTTCTACATCAATGATTTTTTTTTTGAGGAAAAGGGGAAAAAATGCATGAATTCCTTGCAAAGAAGCCAACTGCACGTGGTTCAAAGAATGATTTGCACCTAAACTCTTGATACTTTTCCCTTAAAAATCACTCACTTATTGTTGATTTCTACTCTTTAAACCCAGGAGTATTTAAAAGTGTGAGAAATGGAGGCAAAATTGCACTTGAAGCTTGCTCAAATGATTCCGAACGGGTGTGAAATTCCTCTAGGAATGGATACGTGTAGCTGAGTTGTCTGTATTGAGACAGATGGTGATGGTTCTCTCAATTAACTGCTATGTAGGATATACCACTCGTTAAAAGACAATTAATACAAACACGGTAACTAGAAGCTCTGAAGTACAATATGCTATTAAAAACACAACAGGAACCACAGCAAATTGTTTTAGAACTCAGATGAACAAAATATTTTTTCCGGGGAGGACTATTTTCTTGTGGATATTGTTAAGAATCTCTGGTACATGGTGATAATTAAAACAAGCCCACTTTGGTTGGCTTTAGTTTATGTCTAAATTCTCTGCAGATGTATATCCTCTTCTTTCTTGTGTGTAGAGTATTGTCCATTCTTGGGATGCCACAGTTTGGGAGAGATTTATTTTTAATGGGACAGGACTTCCGCCTGAATGGTATTGGCCAGAATTAATGAACACTGTCCAGCCTACAGGTGTGTGCCTGTGCGTGGGTGGCTGGGTGGTGTGTAGTCTTCCTATGTTCCCAGGAGGGTAATGCACCATTTCTATGAGGATTCCTCAAATTCCTTTTCATCTCTAGCCTCATGTCCCCACAAGATTTCATGTTTTGATCAACAAACTCTCTTCTCAAGTTGTGTACGTTATCTTCTTCCCTTTTATTAAAAAAATCATAGAGGTTCTAAATATCATATTTGGTTGGGATCCAGACTCAACCTTCCACCCAAGTATTATATACCTGTTGTTTACCAGGGTCAGCGAATTTTAATCTCTTATATTTAGGAGCTAAAATATCTTGTCTATTTTCCAAAATTCAGATTCACATTCCTCGATCTATTTCATAATTTAGATGACATTGAATTCTGGCAAAATCTTTCAGGTTAGTCGAGCACGGGAAGTCACCGTTTTGGGAGCACTGTACATATGGAAAACTAAAGAACGATACCGCTTAGATGAATGAGGGCCATCCTATATGTTTTATATCTCTGCCCCTCTTCACATCATTGAGAAAGTTCCATCATAGGAAAAGTGCAGACAAACGATTGCTTTGGAAAATTGGAAGTTATAGTTTGAAAACCCACATTACCTTGGACAACTAAGAAATGGAAACCTAAATCTGGTTTTCAGTAATGTTACTCTTGTGTTTCTTAGCAGACTTTCTGGTGGATGAGAATGAAGGCAGTAAATTCAAGCCAAATGCAAAAAACAAACAATGAATTCCTTATTTATCATTTCTCCATAAAATAACTTTTTTTCCCGGGCTCCTCCAGACAAGCATTTATACAGCAAATGATGTACCATACTAAGTTAAATATTTGGGTTGATGTGTTAGTAAATTTTTGACTAGAAACACAACATCTTAAATCTCACGTTGCTTTATGGGTACAAACTTTTCAGTGGTTTTACAATCTTGAGATCATATTTATTAGATTTCTTCATGAACTGGCATTAGAATGGCTGCTGCAAATATTAATGGAGTGCTAGGAAGCGTTGAAACTCAGCTTCTGTGTGATTTTACACCACAAATTGTTTCTGGATTTCTTCCAGCTCCCTTCTACGTCTTTCCCTAGGCAATGCTTCTATTTATCCACTACACAGCATTACAGCGACAAAAACTAAACTGTATTTTCGTGATACATTTTTAAGCAACAAAGTTTCTGATTTATCCATTTGACGAGCAGCACAATGTTGTAGGATGTTCCTCTCAGTCTAAGTGAAGAGACCATATTTTCTCTCTATCCAAAGCATACACGTTTTGCAGATGAGCAGAAAAATGGAGACGGTATCGTACATGTAGGGAATTACATTTCCGACCTTCACATACAAGTTTTCCTTCTCCTGTTTGCTCCCTCCTCATCCATGCATTCTCCTCTGTTTATTCAATGGTCTCTCACTGGAGAGAATTCTTGAACTCAACTCTATAATACCAAGGAAGGGGGGCGTCCATGTATCTCCATTTGTTTTCTATGTCAAATTTATTTTGGACCAATTTACTGGAGAAAGAAGAAGAGAGCACAGCCCTTAAAAGAACTTATTTTTCTCATTAGCAATTCTGGCCACTTCTAAGGGAAAGATTGGGAAGACAGACCAAAACAGTGGTTTTGTATTATTCACAAATCTCCTTTATTCCTGCTAACCTAAAACCAATTTTAATGGATTATTGAGATCGGTTGTTGCCCAGTAAATATAAAGGGAGTCTTCCTACGGTTGTTGTTACTTCAAGATTACATATTTGGACTTTTCTTTTTTTTTTTTTTGAGGAAGATTAGCCCTGAGCTAACATCTGCTGCCAATCCTCCTCTTTTTGCTGAGGAAGACTGGCCCTGAGCTAATATCCATGCCCATCTTCCTCTATACGTGGGACACCTGCCACAGTGTGGTTTGCCAAGCGATGCCATGTCCACACCCGGGATCCGAACCGGCGAACTCTGGGCTGCTGAAGTGGAATGTGTGATCTTATCCCCTGTGCCACCAGGCTGGCTTCACCCTATGGCTCCTAGTAGAGTTCTCTGAGCATAAATAGCAATTGAAAAATCTAGATATTATGAAGAAGGTAGATGAGCAGAATATACAAGACGAGATAAAAAAAAGCCCCACACAGTAACTCAAAAGGAATTAACTCTGCAGCATTTAATCTATTTCAAGTAGAACACAGCTTTCTAGCTACGATCTTCCATTTTTCAGTTTAATGAAAACAATGCTTCAATGCAGTAAATTTGTGGTATATAATTGCTGGTAAAATTAACAGGGCTTTTACTGTAAAGATCCTGAATGGTGGGGCCACTTATTTATTTATCTATTTTTATTATCCCTTGAAAGCTTTTGTGTATCCCTATTGTAGGACAATTAATGGCTGTCAGAAACACTTTTTAGGCAATGTAAAGTAGGGAGAAAGCGGTTAATAGTCACAAAACCCATTTTTTCTTTGATGGGACATTTATTGTTCTCCCTTACTCATGGGAAAATGACTTCCAGAATCTGCTAAAGAGAAGGATAGAAAGCAGAGAGAATAATTTGCCACTGCCCTTTGGCTCGAAATGAAAAGCCAGCCTCCAGTTGCTGAGCCAAGAGTATTCTGATCTTAAAAGTCTATAGGTTTCCAGCTTAGCATTCACATGAGAACGAGGTGTGATGGCCCCGTTTTCCTTTTCTTGAGATGTAGGCACTCTGAAACAGGCTCTCTCGACAGAATATGTGTTTCCAGATGCCCACGGCTCAGAAATCTTTGCTAAAGAAAAACACCAGAACCTCCGCCATCCCTATTGTGGACTGGTTGAACTTCCAAGAGTTGAAGACTGGTAAGAAGTTTGGGAGGTGGAAGCAGACAAGCGCTGTGAACAGTAGCATGATTGGAAGACATGAATCTCAAACGAAGTGTTTTATTTAAAGGCAGAAAAGTAACATCAACAAAGCACAGTGCTGGCGAATAGCGATGACAACCACATCCCCAAACTCGTGATTAATGGAGAGGGTGTGGATGAGCAGCCATTGTGCAAAAAGATGGTGCCCTAGAGGAAGGCAGGAAACCAATTTTGCTTTCGATGAGAAGCTGAAGAAGAAAATAACACTATAATGGAATAGGAAGTGCACAGTGGAAAGGATGCTGTAGAGTGGGTGGAAAAGAATGAGTGACAAGATGCAAGAAGACAGCCCCATAGGAGGCCTGGAAGGTGGGACTTCCATTGAGATGAGAGTGATAGATGCTCTGGAGTGCAGCCTTAGGGAACAGCTGAGTGTGGATGGGATCCCCGAGTCACAGCGGGAGGGACTGATGCCAACTCAGAATTTTGAATATTTACTGCACAGACTCAACTCTTGGCCCTTCCAACTGTGAGAGTTCCCTCATGTTGCTGACCTCACGGGAGACAGATATTGGGGACCCCCAATTTTCAGATGAAGAAACTGAGGCTAATCAAGTTTCTATAACTTTGCCAAGATGACACAGCTGTGAAACAGTGGAGTTGGAATGGGGTGGTCCTCAGTAGATGTCCAGCTATGAAAATGCATCGCGATGACCACATTTTAGTCAGTCCCATTTAAGCTCTCTCCTTTCTTTTAAGACATGGCACCACTCATTTTAAGCAACATAAGTGCCTCCTTCATGACTCCTTGTGTGTGCTTAATGCCAACACCTAATTGGTCTCCTATCCTTCTCCAGTCAACTCCATTCTCATATCCATCTCCTGCTTTCCTGGCCATTCCATCTTATAATTCTCACTAAAACTCTCATAGTCAAGGTCAAGTCTTCATATTTTATTGCCTGAGTCAGGGCAAAGGCTTTTTAACTGCCTCCCAGTCCATGCTGTCCTTTCCGGGGCATCAGCATCCAAACCCCTATCTTGACCCACAGCTCTTCATGAAAACTCTGATCTCGCCTTTTGACATGAAACTCTGATCTCTCCTTTGGACACAGCCTCATTCTCCCATCCCATTTTCGCTAGGTTACAGACATTCTCAACATTGACAGCTCCCCAGAAAGACCTCCCGTGCTCACTCGCCTTCTCCCTGCTCTGCGTGGAGTACTCCTCTGTCTTCTGCCTTATTTTCTGTCCTTATGCATCAAGAGCAAGATGGTTTGTGGGATTCTCCCTTCAGACACAACAGTGCAAAACTCAGGCTCAAAGGTGCTCCATGACCCGCCATGATGGTTCAAACACTTGGCCTCCATGGGGGCCAGCCACCTCCTTCAGGTGATGGGGTCACCATCCCAGAATTGGGATCTTGAGGGCACCTGGCAGGGGGTGAATAGGTTTCTTCTAAAAACTAAATTCCTCAATTTTCCCAGCTTGAGCTGGATCTCCTAATCTCCCTGTGTGTTTCACACCTTGTCTCACATCTCACATTCTCCTCGCCTTGTCTTACATCTCTTGATCGTCTGCACACCGTGTTTTGGCACTCTGTTAAGTGTCACTTAAAGCACGACTTGTTGGAAATGTGGAATCTCAGACCCCAGCTAGGAACTTGTGAATCAGAATCTGCATTTTCACAGGATCCCCAGGTGACTGTGTGCATGCCTAAGCACCATCTCAAAGAACACTATTTTACTTTTATGGTGGAAGAATACTTAATATGAGAATCTACTCCCTCAACAAATTTTAAGTGTACAGTCGTTATTGTTGACTCTAGGCACAACGCTGTACAACAGGTAGCTAGAGCATATTCATCCTGCTTGACTGAAGCTTTATAGCTGTTGAACAGTTACTCCCCATTTCCCCCTCTTCCAGCCCCAAGAAAACACCATTATACTCTCTGCTTCTGTGATTTAACTGCTTTAGAGACCTCATATCAGTGGAATCATGCAGTATTTATCATTCTGTGACTGACATTTCACTGAGCATAATGTCTTCAAAACTCATCCATGTTGTTGCCTATGGCAGGATGTCCTTTTTTAAGGCTGAATAATATTCCGTTGTATATACATACCACATTTTCTTTTGTTCCTTCTGCTTTATTGACATCTGATTGACCTATAAGATTGTTTAAGTTTGAAGTGTACAGTGTGATGATATGACACATGTATATATTGCACCATAATTGCCACAATTAGGTTAGTTAACACCTCCATAACCTCACATGATTCTAATTTTTTTTGTGGTGAGAATATTTCAGATCCAATGTCTTAACAACTTCTAAGTATGGAATACTGTACTGTTAACTATAGTCACCATGCTACAGATGAGATCCCCAGAACTTATTCATCTTATAACTGGAAGTTTCTACCCCTTGACCAATTATGTCCTCATTTTACCCACAACTCAGCCCCTGACCACCACCATTCCCCACGTTGTCTTGATCCATTCATCTGTTGATGGGCACTTAGGTTGTTTCCACAGCTTGGCCACTGTGAATAATGGTGCAATACATGTGGGAGTATAGATGTCTCTTCAAGATCCTGATTTCAGTTTTTTTAGATATATACCCAGAATCCAGACTGTTGGATCATGTGGGTATCTGTGGCTTAAATGAAGTGTTGTTTCTAACTAACCACATATCCAGCCTCAAAGCTCAACAAAGACTCAGTGAAATATTTGTAGGGTGGGGAGCTTGGGTTAGATTTTCTTTAAAGATCCATTTCAATTCTATGACCTCATCATGTTTCCTTCCTATTGTCTCCTCTACTGGTTTTTCTCTCCATCTTCCTTTTCCTTTAATTTATTTTAGCTTTTCGTGATATCTGTCCATGAATTCCATCCGGAATCTCACTTTTTCTATTTTACCAATGGCCGTGCCTTATCATTCTGCTTTACTAATTGCTCTTCATCCCCTTTTGCTAAATGAAACCCTCCCTTTCCTCAGTCTTCCTGTCTATTTCCGGTCTAAATCGATTTGCCTACTCTGGACTTTATTTTGGTTTTCGATTTTCCCAGTTCTCTGTGATGTGAGCATATTCCTTTGACAGTAACTTAAAATAATTAAAATGACTTCTAATAGAAGAAAATATGTGTAAAGGAAAAGTCTAAATCACAGAGTCCAGAAGAGATGAGCTGTGCTTTGGACATCGTGATTCTGAAAAAGGACCCGGGTCTATAATCGGTCTGCATTCCTTTAGACTTTAGGTTCTTTTCCTGCAGGTTTTTATTCTTAAACATTTCTGAGTATTCTGACAATTTTGCCTTTAAATCAAAAGAGGCTGACCCTTCCAGAACTTTGATATTTTTCAGGTCCATGTCTAATGCGCTGCTTCAGCTGCTTTTTATGACAGCTACTGAAAATATTTGCTTGGACCACAAGATCAACAGTCCTTTGAACAACTGTATAAACAACATCAGAGTTAAGAAGATACAGACCTACCTGCTCTACTGCCTTGTTAGGAGAATGAATATCGGCTGAACTACTTGTGGTCACTTCAGCTGGGATCTAAAGACTAATGTGAGACCCCATTGACAAGAGTGTGCTCATATATAATATAATATAATATATAATATGATGGCAAATCTTGGTCATTGATTAAGACCAATCCTGTTGATGCATAATGCATGTCTAAAGATTATAGGAATTTGGGTAGTCCAAGAATAAGAGAAGTCATCAAATAGTTCCAATATCAGCTTAAATTGCAATATCAGCTGATCTGAATTATTCGTACATTAGCAAATGTTTCTCTGATAAATATTAAAATATTACAAACATATATAGAGAGTCTTCCCTATACAATTTTTGCAACACTTTTTGAATTTATAAAGACTTAAATATTATTAGTTTGAAAATGTTTAAAGGGGAGAAAAATAAGAAGACAAAGAAATTGTACCCATTACGAATTTCTCTCATGTTCTGCTCTTAAGGGACAGAATCCAAGCTCTGTGTCGCTAGAGTTGGAAGGCCCTTTGGAGATTATCTGATTTGGATGAGGAAATTAAGAACCAGAGAGTTTTCTTTTTAATTTTAAGATCACATAATTGATAGAAAAATTATTTCTTCATTAGTTTTTAGGTTTGAGGGACAAGTCTGTCATTGCCTAGTGACAGAAGAAAACCGGCAAAATGTTCATGCAATTTAGATGCTGAGAACTTGAATAAAGTTTTTATTTTAGGTATTGATTTCTACCTTTTAAATAGTGGAGTTCAGAATTTATGACAAGTTGGGATGGGTGATGACAGAGCAGATCCCATGATAGGTGTCAGACAGGTGGCAAGGAGACCATGAAGAACGCAGAATTGTCAGCAAAAAGATTGGGTAAAAAATGGGGTTTTTCAGAAGCTATGGGTATCCCCACCCATTCAGGGGTGTTAATCCTGAAACGCACCCCCAAAGAAGTTAAGAAGTGGCTGCGTCTGAGCCATAAAGGCCAAGTGGAAATGAAAACTCTACTAGATGAGAAGATGTCCAACCCTGGGGAAAACCACAGGGCTATACTAAGTCATAATGAAGAATATCTTGCATTATTTACCTCTCATTGCTAAAACTTTAAGGTAACCTGCCATTTGTGACAAATGTGTCGTGATATAATTTCCCACTGCTGGATAACATTCTCCACTTGCCACTGAGTTAATGATTCTCAAATTGCCTTTGTTTATCTGCTGCGAAGTTCCTCAAACACTGCAATTCTGTGAGTAAACATGGTTAACCCAGCTCTAGGAAAAAGCCATGGTCATCGAGTCTGAGTTTGCACAAGTGCTTCATAAACATCCTGTTGAAAGGAGAACCATTTGGCTCAGAATATGTGGAGTCCACCCTGCAAGTGGAGAATTTCCTCTGCGATGTGACATATGTATCATTTTCCCTGGAAGAGGGAAGATTCCGAAAATATTGGAAATCCTGCAAATTGGTTTTCAAAAAGAACTTCCATTCTACCAGGACGAGGAGACAGATTCATAGCAGATGCAAACTAAACAAAACTTTACACATGTTCACAGAGACCCTCGTTTTCTGGAACCAATGCATTGGACGCGCTAACTATAGCAGAATTAAAGTGGGTAATTGCAAAGGCTGTTAGTCATTCCAGAGCTGACAAACCAGACAGGAATTCGACGCATCTTCTTCTTCCACGTGTTGAAGACTCTATATCAAAACACTTGCGTTGTCTGTTTTTGCAATGCAAAAGCACGCTCCTCGTAAATCAGCAATCTGTTCCTCCTATCTTTTCCTCTCATGTGCAAGGAAGATAGTCCCCAAGAGAACCTTATAAAATCTCCAGTGTGTACCTGGATCGTGGCTCACTTCACATTGACTTGTGATTTATAGTCTAATCAGCTATGTTCTCGACTCCATGAAGATCGAGAAGTGTTTAAAAGCAACGTCCCTGCTTTGTACTACGAGCTAATTCATATTGACGTCCGTTCAGACATCATTTCATGTCCCGTTAATCCTCTCACCTTGGGAACTTACAACACATGGACACAACAAACTCGAAAGGTCCAGGAGATGGGTGGACATCTGCTCACAGCATCATGTCCCTACTCTGCCTCTTGAATTCTTCTGTGTTTGTCTGAATCACCTTCCAGAGAGTTGACTGGAAAGCCAGGATTTGTAGGGAAAAATTTTTCTAGTGTGCTTTTGCGTATTGAGAAGGAAGTAGACTGGAGTGGTGGGTATTTTTTTTGTTTAATTTTTTCAACTTTAAAATTTTTAAAACATTAAACTTTTGGATTTGAGATAATTTCAGAGTCACACATAGTTGTAACAAATGATACGGAGAGATCTTACATAGCCCTTACTTGCTCCCTCCAATGGCAACATCTTGAAAAACTATAACAAAATATCACAACCAGCAGATGACTTTGATACCATCAAGATACAGAACAGAACGTTTCCACCACCACAAGGATCCACAGTGTTGCTCTTTCATAGCTACACCAACTTCCCTTCCACTGCAGCACCATTTTAAGACCTGGCAACCACCACCAAACTGTTCTCTATTTCTATAATTTTGTCATTTTCTGCATAACTGGGATCATTCAGTATGTAAACTTTGGGGACTGGCTTTCTTCACTGAGCACCGTTCCCTGGAGATTTCTCCAAATTGCTGAATGCATCAATCATTCATTCCGTTTTGCTGGAGGGGGCGAAAGCAAACCAAAATTATTCTTCAGTAGACACACAACATCGCCAGGGGTTTCATGTTAGGTCACACCCTTCCAAGGTATACACTGGGTGGGAAGAAGGCCTTTGTGGACCGTCCAATGTCTTCAGGTAAGGGCTCCAGGCTTGCTGGAGAGGAGGGCGTGGGGGTCCCACACAGTCACATGAATGCCGATCTACTTGGAGAGCTGGATCTGCTGTAGCTGCTGGTGCAGAGCTGGGACCTGCCTGAGGGCCCGTGGAAGCTGTGGGCACTGGGCTAAGGAGCTGCCACCAAGACTGCACGCACTAATTCTTAGTAAAGTCACATCCGTCCTGGAGCGTCCCTTTGCTTCAATAGGTCAGGTATGGAGTCTGCACATCAGGGTGGGTCCTGCCTTCATGTGTATACTGACTCCACTTCCAGCTTCCCCCATGTCCCCTGAGCTGTCCCAGTTCTCAGTGCTTGGCCATGCGGCTGAGTGCTCAGCCCAGCTGCAGAGAAGTCCTTTGAAGGTGCCAGCCCCCTCACTGCCATTCCCGATGAGGACAGGACGATTTTAATGCCCTTTTTCTTATAAGACCTCAGAGATGGGCATGAATTTGGCACAAGATTTCTCAGAGATGTATTGTCTCCTGTGGAAGACATTTGACATGTGCTTCACATTCTGTCACTTCAGGGCCACTTCATTAGAGTCCATCCTTCTTGGGGATGGTGGTGTTATTCATGGCAGGGCTGGCCCTGTGGGGAACCAGAGGGACAGACCCAGCAAAGCTCACTGGGGTGGCGGCTGCAAATTCGGGGGCGGATCCAGGGCTGCTGCTCACGCCATCTTCCTCCAAACTGACAGACGGGGCTGCATCTCTGTGCCTCAGCCCGGGCAGGTGCTGACGGAGCGGTGATGAGGATTTTTAGGCTGCTTAATTTTAAAATGGCTTATGATGAGGATTTTCAGGCTGGTTAGTTTTAAAACTACAGATGAGATTCAGGCTCCAAGGAGTGGAATTTGTTTGCCCCTTTGTTGGGAAACATTTACATTTCTAAGGGAAACCTCTATCTGTGAAGATGCCTCCCTCTCTGTGCCAGGAAGAAGGGGGATGGCCTTATCTCTAGAAGCGCTTAATCAATGCCAGAGTCAAGAACTTAAGTTGGTTACTGTCTGGCAACCTCACGTAACTGAACCACCACCCCCCCCCCCCCCCCCCCCCCACAAATCGTCCTTTGTCTTTAGCTGAGGATAAAATTCAAGCGGTGACTTCTGCCATTTACTCAATCCGGTTTGATTCTTATCTAAAAGTTGTGGGACCGCCAAATGGCCAGACCATACGGGCACTGATACCATTTTAACTTTTTTACATATTCTTTGTCTTGTAAAGAGATAACTCACATACCTATGCCTTAAATTTAGCCTTACTCTCCACCCAACTTTGCAGCAGCAGCAGAGGCAGCAGAAGCGGCAGCAGCAACATGCCGGCAGCAGCTCTGCCTGCCCATGGGTCCTGTCCCCACGCAGCAGCCTGATTGCCCATGGGTCCTGTCCCCATGCCGGCAACAGCAGAAGCTCTGACTGCCCATGGGTCCTGTCCCCATGCTATTCTATTCTCTAAATAAAAGAGCACTACTGCCAGATCTTAAGAGTCTAAGAAATCTTTCTTTCGACTCCTCGGCTCACCGACCCCGCATCAGCGGGAATGTTTACCCTCTCTGCCACAAAGCTCTGGGGTTGGGGAATTTCTAGAGAAAATTTTAAATTTGCCTTTTTGAAATAATTGAGCTTTGTGCTGTTATTGATTTCATCTCTTGCAGCCTTGCTGAACCCTCCTCCACACGATGGAATCCATCACAATGAGGTTTAACCCACAGCCTCAGCAAAAAGCAGATTTGTGCCAGAAAACCTCAGCAGAGAGGACATGAAATCTGAATAAGCATGTAAGACTCCTATTTTTAAAGGGTTTAAAAGATTAAAAAATGTTAAGATCATGACGAGGATAGAGGCAAGGTCTGTTGAAAAAAAGAAGGCTTTTGAAAGAATAAAGTGTATTTGTAAATATACATATGCATATGTATATACACACATCTATGTGTGTATGTATTTGTATACATATGTGGATACACACATATGCATACACAATACATATTTTGCAAATAAGTATATATGTATATCATACATATATGTGTATATGCAGCCAGCCCCTATTGTCTACTAGTTAAGACTTGGTGTTCTCACCACCACAGCCTGAGTTCCTTTCCCAGTCAGGGAACCACAACATCCATCTGTCAATTGTCACACCGTGGTGGCTGCATGTGGCTGTGATGCTGAAAGCTATGCCACCAGTATTTCAAAAACCAGCAGGGTCACCCATGGTGGAGAGGTTTCAGTAGAGCTTCCAGACTAAGACAAACTAGGAAGAAGGACCTGGCCACCCACTTCTGAAAACATTGGCCATGAAAACCCTATGAATAGCAGTTGTGCATTGTGTATATATATGTGTATATATATATGTTTACATGTATGTCTATGTATGCATGTATTTATGCATATATATATATATACATATACACACAGAGCAAAGCATGAGATGTTTCCAACACATCTAATCAAAACCCCTGAAGGAGTGTTTTGGAAAGATAGGGCTGAGCCTTCTTGGAAGAAACAATGGTTGCTCATCTTCAAAGATTCATGAAAGACTTTCATTCTCCGATTCAAAAAGTATGGTAAGGAAAATAAACACACAACCGTACACATATGTATAAGGAAAATGGTGGATGTCCAAAAACAAAGAGGAAACTTTAAAATAGCCAGAGTGAAAAATCCAGGTCCCCTCAAAGTATCCAGCAGGAGCTGGAGAAGACGTCTATACAGCATCAAAAGAGCTGGACCCGGTGGGAGAATGTCTTCAAAGCACGGACCGGAAATTGCTAGCTGTCTAAGATTCTGCACTGAGTGGAGTGTTTTCTGAGTTTGCAGGAAATACACATACTGCAAAGGCAGAGTGTTTCCCTCTTGCTGACCCTCATTGTTAGGACTTCAAAAGGACAATCACTGGAAGAATGATGTTGACGTCAGATGAAGGGAGAGGATGCAAGAAGCATTGGTGAGCCAAAGAATGGAAGAACCACATTGGTAACCAACACTAACATTGACCACATAAAACCCATTCACCACCACCACCACCTCCAATAATAAAATTATGACTAATCTGAGGGCATCCAAGCAAGGTGGAACCTCAGTCACAGGTGAATTCACTTGTAGGATAGAAATGTAGCAGAGTTAAAACAAGTCATTTCTTTAAGAAGACAGTCAACGTGTTGGCTTTATTACTTTTCTGCTGATGTTATGATGCAGATTACAGTGAAAGTTACTCACTAAAATAATGAAAACTGAAAACATAGCTTTCTCTTAAAAAGAGGGGAGAAGGGGCGCGCCCAGTGGCCAAGTGGTTAAGTTTGCACGCTCTCCTTCTGCGGCCCAGGGTTTCGCCGGTTTGGATCCTGGGCACGGACATGGCACCACTCATCAGGTCACGTTGAGGCAGCGTCCCACATGCTACAGTTAGAAGGACCCACAACTAAAATATACAACTATGTACTGGGGGGATTTGGGGAGAGAAACAGGGGGAAAAAAAAAAACAAGATTGGCAACAGTTGTTAGCTCAGGTGCCACGCTTTAAAAAAATAAAAAGATGGGAGGAATATATTTTTTTAAAACAACAGACATCAGGAGACAGAAATAACAGAAGCAAAGTAATGGTTAATAGAAAATACAAAATACACACATGAATGAAATTTAGAAATATTTAAAAATTTAGAAATATAAAATATAATGGAGAAAACTCCAATAAACACAAATGGACTGAAAATATCTCTAATAGATGTGAACTCTCAAATTGGGTTGAAAAATAATCTAAGCCCTTATTATTTGCAAGGATCTGAAACTAATAACCCTTAAGAATAAGATATGGAAACCCTAAAATAGGTGAGTAAATACGAAGAGAAACTTTCTGCAGCCCTGTTCACATCACAAAAAGGACTTTAAGGAATTTTTTAAAAAACAGAGGGATAAAGAAAGTCAGTATAAAGTGATTTAAAAGAAAGTGACCCAAAATTTATAAAAACGTTGAAGTTCTTTGTACCTAGAATAGCACTTAAATACACAAAGCAAATTTAGAAGAATTATAAGAATCAATTGTGCAACCCACAGCCCTGCCTTCTACAGATCTTTATTTAGGGCAAATCATGCCTTCAAGGGAAAGACAGACAAAGGTTTGTATTGTGGGGTTTTTTTTGCAGCTGAACTTGGCTAGCTTCCTCTCTTTCTCCCTAAACAAATCTCCTTCACCATCTGCAGAAGAATCCCCACTAACAGCTGTTGAATCTCCATTCAAACGTGCATTCTGGCTGTGTTCTGTGCCGGGGAAGAGGAAGAAAATGAAGTTTCATTAGTGTAAAAATGAATGATTCGGGATACAGTGTAATCTGAGTACGGCTCCTCTTTATTTTTACTTAATTGACCTTTTGACCACCCCATGAAAGCCAAGGACTTGATATCCTAAATAGGGCATGGGGCGGGATGTGGGGAAACCGGAATTATTCCAAGCTCAGTCTTGTGAGATTCCCCATTCCTTAGCCACCCTAGAACATGTGGGATCCATTAAGAAGGATTTTGCAAGGGTCTGAAAAAACCAGGAGACCGGGGTTTTCTTGAGTCTATGTATTTTCATGGAACCGTGGGACACGGTCTCGGGGATGACAACCGGAACGTTGCCGGTTGGAAAAAGGGTTGTATCAATTAAAATCGTTCACCCGCCAGCCCCTTTGAAAATGAAAGCTACACAATGAAAATAAAAATACGGCCCCAAATCAAAACCAGATGCGTGCAGCTTGGAGGATGTCTCTGAGTCTTGCTTCCTCTCCATCTCATTTTACATTTCTTCTAAAATGGATGCAACTTCTGAAAATGACTTTGCACGGCGACCTCTCTCCCTTGTTTGGGACAACATGGTTAGATAGACAAATAAAGAGATTCCCTGGTTCTGAATCAGCCAAGGCAGACCGAACTATATTGTTTGTACGAGGAAACTTCTGGAACGAATCAGACACGTTTATTTGTTTCTAAATACCAGTGCAGGCAGTAGCTTAAGAGTAATTTATGTATTTTCCTCCTAATCCTCCTCGGTTTAGGATGGCCACATCGCCCAGGGCAAACCTCTAATTCAGTCAACAAGACCTAGAGTTTTATGCATTTGACACTTGGAGGAGACACGGTATGTCTTGTCCACTTCTCTAGAACATGGCTCGAGGACAAATAGGAATCCATTCACTCTATGAAATGCACCAAGAGAACTGGAGATCTGTAAAGGACTCACTTGACGTTGACTCCTGCTTCTGGGCATGGGCCCCATGTGTAACAGTTTTTGAAAACCGGGTAAAATAAAGGGATAGTGCAGTTTCTAGAGGCAGCAAGCAAAGCCTGATGTTACAACCAGAGACATTCAGATTCGACTCTGAGCTTTGTCACTTACCTGTCTGAATTTTCGCATCCTCCCCTGTGAGACCAAGAATGAGAAAGAGAATGCACTGGAGAGAATGCCATCAAGTTTCCGTGAGAAAACATCAAGCAATGAGTCTCCCAACCCCTCCTCAGTCTTGGTCTGAAGATGCTCCCCTCGTCCTCCGATGGTCTTCACATTAGTATTTGCCTTATGCTCTTAAACTTTCTTAGCTCTAAAAAAATCGTTGACAGGTGATTTATAAGACATTTTCCTTTAAAAACAAGACAACTCAGTCATATAATGGCACAGCTCCCATGTTCCAGCTTTGCTCTGTAGGAAAGGCGGTTCTCAGGAGACTTAGAGCAGTTTTAATGACATTTCTTTGATTTCTTTTTCTTTTTTAGTAAAAGTCTATTGTCCCGGGTGGCCTTCTTTTCATGACAATAAAAATATTTTAACTGTCCTATAAAGTGGTGAATAGGAGTGGAAGATGCTAAGTGAATGCATGAGACAGCTGATTTTGCCTAGTCTCTCGAGAGAAATCTAACTTAGCCACAACCCTTGTAAATAAGAACCATTCCATGGGTGGTTATGCTAGAAAATTATAATTGGCCGTATTTACTTCACCTCATGTGAACTTTCAAATTGTTCTTCGATTTATGAAGAACTTAAAAAAAATCGTATTGAAATAAAACAATGATGAAGCACAGACATGTGAAGTTGCAGCCAAAAAAATTTTTCTCAACAGCTTGATGAAACTTCGCCAGAAGAAAATCTGTTGACCTAATTTGCAAAGCGGGGGGTTAATATTCCCAAATTATGGATTACTCTGTGGTTGTTAAAAACGTTTCAAAGGCTGAATGTTTTCCAGTTATATTAATTAACTCATTGATGAAATAGTGAGTGTGCAGAAACTGAGTTTAATTATACAAGGTGCTATCAAAAAAATTTCTTTTTTAATTCTGGCTTTTGTTAGAGCAAAACCTAAAGAGGAACACCTATAAAGGTGACTCCTGGCTTGTCTATAATGAGCAGAGTTCTGTTTTGCAAGAAGTTGTTCTTGAAAAGTATCTAAGTTGGTTTTGTTTTCATCCTTTTTTTTCCATTGTATTTTTAAGCTTTTGATGCGTTGTTTCACTCTGTTTCGGGTACAGAAACTTTGATGTTAGCTTCATTTGGGGGGCGTTATTGTAGCACAGTTACTATGATGCCCAGCAATGCTGAGCTTCTGCAAGCCCTGTAGCCAAGGGGTTGGTGCAATCTTGAACACACTGTTTCAATCCTACTGACTAATGGAGTTGCTTACCCTTTCCTGTGCCTAGCATCTGAGAATTTCTCGATAGCTGCTATTTCCATTACCACGCTGTTAAATACATCAACATAAACGGAAACATAAAATAAATTCTGTGACAGCGTATTAAAACATGCTGACATTTGCTGGTCCGTCTAATTTCATCATCAAATCGAACACCAAAAAATAACAGAACAGAACACCAGTATTCTTGCTGTGAACCACAGCAACAAAAGAGAGGAAAGTAATAGAAACATGGATTCTTCCTCTGCAATTTTCCTGTGTTAATTTGGTGTTCAAGAAAATCTGATTCTGGTATTTGTCGCATGTCTGTGCACATAGTGTAACGTGAGGCAAACCTTGAGCTTATGATGAAAGGCTTTGAAGGCTAAAGCTTTTTGGAAACAGTCTTATCTATGCTACGACATGTTTAGTTGAGTTTATTTGCTCAATTCGACACACTTATGTCAGATCCTGCTAGGACCCAGGACACAAACAGGATGGAGATGCGAGCCCTCTCATCCTTATAGCTGCCTGCAGACCAGAAGAATAGGGCAGACACAAACGATAATCATGCCATTTTAGCTTGAGGGACACTCCTGTGAGCACACAACACTCAAGACCATCCCCGACTCTCAGCAGCCCTCCTGTCACCTCTTCTTTTCTTCCCTCAAGACAAAACCTGGAGCACGTCACCCCTGGGCTTCATATTCTTCTTATTTTGCAATGCCTGCAACTCATCTCAGTTATTAGAGATGTTAATCTTGAGCTTTCCGAGGGAGTGAGCTGGCTTTTCTTCAGCTGCTTTTAATGGAGTAAACTTAAAAAGCCTGCTCTGGAATTCGGTCATCCAAATGATTGGTCAAAATATTTAATTCTCCAAGAATGAGGTCATTTAAATTCTCACGTGCCCTTTATGCAGAGAGAGGGTGCTGTGCCAAACTTGATAAGATATCCCAACTGTCTAGGTCGGATCATGCATTCATACGCTTGTGTGTTTCGCCTTTACCATATTTATAAATGCCCTCTTTAGCCAGTGTTTGAACATAGAGACAGAAAGCAAATTAGTGTTTCCCAGGGGCTGTAAGGAGTGGAGAGAGGGGAGTGACTGCTTAATGGATGGGGTTTCAATTTGGGGTCATGAAAAAGTTGTGGAACTAGATAGAGGTGATGGTTGCACAATATTGTGAAGGCACTAAATGCCACTAATTGTATACTGTAAAATGGTTTCAGTGGTGTTGGTGTTATAGGTTGAACTGTGTCCTCCTCAAGTTCATGTGTTGACGTCTTAAGTCCCTGCATCTCAGAATGTGACCTGAATTGGCATTAGGGACATTGTGAATATAATTAAGTCATACTGGAGTAGGGAGGGACCTTAATCCAGTACGACTGGTGTCCTTATAAAAGCGGGAAATTTGGACACAAACATACACACAGGGAGAAGGCCATGTGCAGATGAAGGCAGAGATTGGAGTGAAACAGCCACAAACCAACGAGGAACACCAAGGACGGCCAGCAGCCAGCAGAAGCCGGGAGAGAGGCGCAGACCGAATTCTCCCTGAAGCCTCCAGTAGGATCCAGCCCTGCCAGTACTTTGACTTCAGACTTCCAGTCTCCAGAACTTTGAAAGAGTAAATTTCTGGGTTTTAAGCCACCCAGTAAGCGGTACTTTGTTGGGGCAGCCCTAGGAAGTTAATACAAATGACACAACTTATGTTAGTTGTGTTTTAACCGCAGTGAAAAGAATAAGTTATAAGGATGTAATATACACATCAGGATGACATGCTTTAAAAGTAGTTGACACAAAAGCATAGCAACATAAAGTGGAATGAAGAAAGAGGTCAACACATCCAGGTGACCTCCCAAAGACTTGCACTTGCAATGAGTGGTGTACAGACCCATCCCAAACTCTCCAGTAGGTACAGCAGAAAAGTCTCCTTCATCACCCCATCCGTGGGCTTTGCCCACAAGCAACCTCTGTCTTCTTGGTTCTAGAATCAGAAAGAATTCTTCAGCAGGGGCTCATAGGGGAGCCCTCCACATCCATGGAGGATCCAAGGTGAGTTCCATGGGCAAGTTTCGTCCAGTTGGATGACTTTCCACCTGCCCGAGGATGGTGAGTCTACCTATCTGAAACAGAGAGACAAAGCTGAACTCGTCTTCCTACAGCCGGGCAGAGCAGAGCACTGACCTTATAGAGCATTTTTGGGAAGCATGACGCTGAGGGTTCAGTGCTCTCTTGGAGGTGAGAGCAGGCTGGGACTCCAGGCGGCTCCAGGTGGGACTGTTGTTAATTGGTTGTCACCGGGAGGCACGTGTATTGGAGGAACTCCATCCTTGACTGGCTGACTTTGAGAACATTGGTTGGTTTGTAAAGGGTGTTGTTCACTGAGATTGTGGTCCATGAGGGACTGAACAGGTTTCAAACAGGGAGTGATGGCTACTTGTTGCCATGATGACAGAACAAGCAGTCCTGTCTTAAGTTCATGGGAGGTTTTTATTCTCATCCCAAAGGGTGATTCAATGAGAATGAATCTAGGGCAGGCTGGCAAGGTAGGGACCAGGTGCCATTATCTGCTGATTTGGCTTCATACGGGTAGATTTCAAATATCTAAAAACAATGGAATCAACAGTATGTCCTTTAGAAATCTCCCCAATGTATGTGTATATATAAATATATTTATACAATGTATACATATGCAATAAATACAATATGGTACCATTTATATATTATATTTGAGTGTAAATAAATATTAAATGTATATCATATGCACACACGTATATACATAATACACATATGTATCTATGTATTTGTTGGTGCTATTTACATATAGATACATGTGTGTACCTTATTGATATATGTATATTTGTTATTGTTGTTTAATATATAAGCATAATTGTTGTATATGTGTATATGCATTCAACCTATTGTTAGGTTGTTAATTTATATATGTACGTTAGCATATGTTTGTCATTGTTGCTTATATAGTGCATGTAAATTTACTGTTGCCTATTTATATATATGTGTGTATATATGCTGTGATTATTTACTATAACAAACATATATGTATATATTTGTTGTGTATTTGCATATGTGCATGTGCACGTTTCTTGAAGTTCATTATGTATGCATGTAGGTATGTGCATTTTTGTTGTTTTCTCATTTATTTATATATGCATAGATCTGTATATTTGCTCATGTATGTGTGTATAGGTATGCACATGTTTGCTGGGACTGTTGTTTGTTATCTCTGTATAAACATAGGTGTATGTTCGTTGTTTACATCTGAGTATGCATATTTGCTGTTGTTGTTTACTTATACGTGGGTAGGTATGTCCTTGGTGGTTGTTTTGGCTCAAATTGAACTGCTAACTCAGTAGCAGTGAGTTGGGGAGTGTCCCCCTGGCTTGTACCTGGATGCGAGCTATCCACACGGTCAGTTTACTGGAGCCTCTCCTTATCAGTTAACGTGGCTGGGGGAGAGTTGACCTATCTGATGGAGACTGTGCTGCATGGAGAGGACCCTCCTCACTACCTCCCGTCTTGGGAGTCCATGGACCTCCATCCTGGAAAGTGGGAAGTGCTTTCACCAAGAGAGAATCCACCCACAGAGCCAGCCTCTCTTGAGACAGAGGGCATGGCAGTGGGCAAAATGAAGAAATTTAGACGAAAAACCAGACAGGAGAAAGGAGAAAGCCTGGAGTTGGACTGGAGAAACCTCACGTTCCCTATCATTGTCCTGCCCAGCACCTCTGCTTTTCCTTCACAGACATTCATTTCGGCTTCTAACCATTCAAACGACTTCCCCTAACAGACCCACACTTTCCCAAAGGGAGGGGCCGTGTTTATTTTATCCCCACTGGTTCTCCGGCCATTAAGACAGTGACTGGCACCCAGTCAGTGCCCAGCGAAAATCCTTGAACGAATAAGCGAATGAATGAGTGAATAAAAAATCGAGTCTGGTGTCTTAGAATTAAGAAGCTTTACATGAATATTTGCTAAATAGTTCAATACCTGAAGATATTAATGACATTTTTTCCCCTAAATTTTCCGTCAAGGACATTACATCAAAAACCATTTATGTTTTAAAATAGTGGCGACTTACTAATTTGCATGAGAACCCTTGCTGGGAGGTCTAATTGTGTGCTGCAAACCTTTCTCCAAGATGAAAATGTTTACTTGTTGAGAAGATGATAAGAAAATGAACACAGCTGGACTGCAGTCAGCCTCAAGGTCAGACATTCTAGCTCTCTGAATCAGTTGGGGACAACAGAACAACAAACTAACTAAGAATTAGAACTGCAATTTAGGGGAATTAAGTCTTTTAAAAAGTCAAATCAAAGCTAGTCCTTGACCACATTGGAAAGCACAGATCAGCTTTGCTGTGGCGTTTGTTCCCCCTGTTTGTTTCTGCAATGATTTTTCTTTTTGCAACAGTGGCATAATTCATCTGACCTCATTTGGTTTTCCTTTCCACCTTAAGAAAGGAAACAAGAGTGTATTTACACTAAAAGCGTGAGCCTTGCAATTGTAAAATCTTACAGCTCCAGGAATTTTCCTGGCACCACTTTCAGCTAATTAATTTAAATTTTCCTGGTGGAACTTGTGTATTCTGTGAGCTGTTAAGAAATGCATTGTTCAGGGGTAGGTCAGGGTCACAGTTCTTCCTATTATTCCCAACATAACTGTTATATGGATTATTTTGACTTTGAGTCTTAAGTGGTTTTTCCTTGTAGTCGCATCTTAGAAAATAGCCTAGCGATCACTGGTGAACACCAGTGATTGTATTTCTACCAGATTTTGCTGTTGTGGAAAGAACACAGAAGCGACAGCTCATCACCTTTGTCATATTCTCTTGGTTGGGAGCAAGATACGTATTCGTCATGCTCAATGTGAAGGTAGATTATACAAGGGCACGAATATCCAGAGGTGGGCATCATTGGGGACCACTTAGAGTCTCTTACCTGTAGCAGCCATGATACACATTTCTTGAAAGAAAAAGAGCAATCTTGCTAGTTGTAGAGCTAACACAGAACCCAGCTTCCTGACTGGGAGGTCAAAGTCTGTTACCAGCTTCTGTCCTGAGAACAAGAGCTCGTAAGAGGAATGAACTGCAGGACAGTGGGAAGAGAAGGAAGGGGTGTAGATGGAAGAAGGTCATGTTGCAAAGATGGGTACACACAACACCAAACCTTGGCTGCCCCTCTGTTGTTCTGAGAACCAGTGTGGCTTGCCTTCTAATTGAATCTGGCCCATTATTTCACAATTTCACATACGAAATTAGCAATGCCTTCCCTTCTCGAGTTGGCTTCTTAAAAAAAATCTCCTATGCTCGTTGTTTCATACATCATAAGAAAAACAGATTTTTATGGGGCTTCTTGCCCAACTTTTGTTATATTTTAAACAGTAATCAAAAAGACATCCAGTAATAACCCCATACCCCCCTCCTCAATGTGGCTTCCAATGCAGAAACAAAGTTGAAATGTCAGATCCACTTCAGAAGTTGCTTATTCAGCTGGAGAGCAAACACAGCTTCAGTGAACTTCAAAAACAATGGGGACGAAAACCTTCCAAACCCTTGGCATAATTGAATTAGCCTCTATTTTTCAAACTGGATGGAGACAGAGGTCAACACGAGTGAACTCTAAAAATTAATTATGGATTAGTCATTTTAACATACATCCAGAAAACATTACCCCAAATGACTTAATGTTTCTAGAAACTCTCATGGCTGTTTTACATGTATAGTGTAATTTTCTTTTTTACCTGGATTAAAAAAATATTTGCCTTAAACTAAGGTTTGCAGTAACACTATTAACATTTGGGACCAGATCATTGTCTGTGGTGAGGGCCATTCTGTGATTGTAGGATGCTTAACAGCCTCCCTGGTGTCCACCTGCTAGATTCCAGTAGAATCAGGCAGTCGTGAAAACCAAAACATCTCCAGATATTGCCAAACGCCCCTTGGGGGACAGAATTGTCCTAGCTTGAGAATCACTGCCTTTCATGATGGATAGACGAGCGTCTGGAAGAAAAATTCCCCCAGATTTTTGTTGTTCAAGTACTAAGAACCACATAATATACCCCAACATCATTCTTTCTGGTTAGAACATTTGGACCACATCATCACCGGCCCATGGCGTTGACATTTGTTAACAAAATGGGTCTCAGTTTCACCACCTCTGACTTCAGCAGGATTCAGGGTATGGTGCTTTATCTCCCCTATAATGAGCCATGGCCTCATGTGCTTTTCTCAGCAGACCCTTTATTTGGAGTCCCCAAGTCTTCAGAAGCTTGGGATCTGTATGGGGTCTTGACATCCACGTATCCAAAGATGAAGGCTTATTGAGATATGTGGCACCTCGGGCTGTTTCTAATCTCGCATAATATGAAGGAGACTTCATGACCATAAGCTCCTGGGTGAGGTTTTGAGAAGGTGATGATTCAGCTTGACCTTCATGAACTCATTTAACATCCATCTTCCAACAGACCTAAAGATGCAAAATTTAAGTGTTCCATCACATGGAATCCTAGCCAGGTTAATAAAAACAATAAAGTTTTTTCCCCCACGGGAAGGACTTTATGTCTATCCACTTGTGCCTACCCAACACGCCGTCTTAAACTTCCATGAAATAGTTTCAAGCAAAAGTGCAATTTTCGTGTATGCTTTCTCTAAGAGGTAAAGGTGCTGAGTGAAAAAGTGGCTATGACAACAGAGTGAGAAGGCAGTCTTGTAATTCCAGAGGAATTAGAAACCCAGCTGTGTCTACCCTAGAGAAAGAGATTCCACAGTCAACGCAAAGACAGCCTGTCACAGAAAACTGCCTTTGCCAAGTTCGCCTGGAGCCCTAGAATGATGGAATATTGCTTCATTGTAGGAGGAGGTGTGTGAGGCTGAAGCACCTCTTTTCCAGCCTGGGAAAATGTAAAAATGACCGGAACAGGGGAATGAAACTTTCTAACTACCCAGGAGAACCAGCTCTGTGACATGACATAAGCCAGAGCATTACGATGCATACATACCTAAGTGAATAATGAGGCTATTTATCACCCAAGATAAGACACTCCACCGTTTCATACATACAAAGGTAGGACTAGCGTTATTGCCTGAATTTGCCGAATAGTTCCCTCTCATCGCCTTCATCAGAGGTGAAAGCTTGGCACAGGAGAATGAAAACCTTGTTTTATTCCTCCAGTGACCCCAATGCCTACAAACATAGACCGAAATTGCCCATCTTTGTGTTCTGGCCATGTCTTTTCTTAAGAGTTTCTCAGCGATCTTCAGTCAGCTTAAAATGCGATTATGGTGTTTATGTCATATAAAGGAATGTGTTCAAATCTTTCCTGGCGGCTCCCCACATCTCTGGCTGATCCTGTTTCTCGCACCCCTTCACACTTGAGGGTCCGTGGTCCTCATCCACACTCCTGTTAATTAGGATGAATTCCGCGGCTGTTGCAGAAGGTCTCAAGATAGTCCTGGCTGCAATGATCAGAGCTGTCAGCAAGACAATGAAAAAAAAAACACACCTGGCTTCATGATTTCTGTATGGATATATTCCTACAAATGGGGTGACCAAACAACTTATCATCCAAACTGAGATTAAAAGGGGGGAACTTGTAATAACTGCATGGGCACAGTTGTAAATTGGGACCTTCCCAGGCTAGTCAGATATATGGTCTTCCCACCAAGAGTGGAAAAGAAAAAGAAACAAATTGTGACATACATATACACTGGAAGATTACTCAGCCATAAAGTGGAATGAAATTCTGATGTATACTACAACATGGATGAACCTCAAAAACATTATGTGAAGTGAAAGAAGTCAGACACAAAAGACCTCACATTGCAGGACTCCATTTGTAGGTAATGTCTGGGATAGTTAAATCCCAAGAGATGAAAGATTAGTGGTTGCTGGGAGCTGGAGAGACAGGAGAATAGGAAGTGATTGTTCATGGGGATGGGGTCTCCTTTTGGGGTGATGAAAAAGTTCTGACTTTAGCTAGAGATGGTGGTTGCCCAACATTGTGGATACACTAAATGCCATTGAATACACTGTAGTTAACGTTGTGTTATGTGAATTTTGCCTCAATAAAGATAAAAAAGAAATGAAACGATGTGAGCTTCTCTTGTCTGCCATTACTGAGTTCAAAAACACAATATTGCTTTAATATATCCATGCTTATTCTATTGTGTTGTCTTGAAGAGTTTAAGCTGATAATCATTGCCATAAATTATCAGCATGGCTCCATTGCTCACGTTATATCTTCCGATGGTATCTGTGTGCACCCAGAAGTGATTTTCGCCTCACTTTGCCTCACTTGGCAACATCCCATCCATTACTGTCATGCAGCAAAACTACTCATCCATCTGTGAATGCAGCAGCTCAAGGAGACCGACCCCCAAGAATGCCAGTTACTTCCTGTCTGCCCTACTGGGCTTCAGCTCTTTAGATCTGCTGGCCCGGGGAGGGGGTCTCACATAGCAGACGCATGTGATCACTCGAATCGAACTGAAATGAGGAAATCCTGACATTGAGCAAAAAATGCAAAATTTTAGTAGACTCCTGGTAGAATCACCTCGTATTTGATCACACTGACATTGCTGGTGGAAAATGAGGTGCCGAGTGGTGGAGCTAGGATTTTCCATCTCTCATCACACTTGTTGACCAAGTAGATCAGCTGGGTGGCCTTGGGAGCAGAAAGGTGGAACTTAACCATTCCGTGGTCAGATGTGTGCCTGTGTCATTTTGCCAGGGCTGGAGGTCAATCATTTATGGCAATCACGACTTTGCAAATACTCAGCCCTGTTGCTGGCTAAAGGATGATAGCGACATCACCCATTCTCTTCCAACAAATGGGCCATTGCAACTAAGCTAATGGAAAAGCCAAATTGGAAAGAGTCTGATTGGGATGGTTTTGGCGTTTTCTGGGATTTCAGCCCTAATTTATGTATTGCAGGCCTGTCTTTTGTACCCTTTGGAAAAGGAAAAGGCACATTTCCCTTTAATTAGTTGTGATTCTGAATCTCCACAGAAAACAGAGACATTTATACAAAGGGCAGAAATGATTCCATGAAATTTGGGCAATATTTCCTCCCAAATATTGTGTTTTCTTAACCAAACATTTCACGTATATTTTTTACAATCAGAAGCATTCAATGACAAAACAGTATCAGCTGTTTTGCCTCACAGAATATTGGAGAGAAGGGAATCCTTGTTGAAATAACAGCTGTAATCAGGGATGTGACAAGCCTTGGCTGAAACACTTACCAGATGCCATGATGTCATATGATACAGGAAACACCCACAGGGTTCTTTTTTTCTTTTGTTTTAAACTGTGTTTGTGGATTTAACATGATACATGTTAGAAGGAGTATACGTGCGGATGTATTACTTCATACAGCTTAGAATAATTCTGGCAACATGCTCATATTGATATGTGGACTTGTCAAAACTTGTTAGCGAACCTACAAACACTCTCAAAAATTCCATGAAATTAGGATAGTCTGTAGTTTATGGACATGATTATGATATTGCTTCAATTTTTCACCAATGGCCAAATCTGTGCAAAAATATATGCATGAAGGACATTTTTTTGTTTTTTGGTGAGGAAGATTAGCCCTGAGCTAGTATCTACCACCAATCCACCTCTTTTTGCTGAGGAAGATTAGTCTTGAGCTAACATCTGTGCCCATCTTCCTCTATTTTATATGTAAGATGCTTGTCACAGCATGGCTTGATAAGTGGTGCATAGGTCCTTGCCTGGGATCCAAACCTGCGAACCCCAGGCTGCCAAAGGATCATGTGAACTTAACCACTATGCCACTGGGCCGGCCCAAAAGACATTGTTAAATGCTAATTGGAGTATACTTTTCTTATAAGGAAATGTAAGTCATTAAATTGCTGCTCCAAGAAGGGCTGGGGTTACAGGAAGGGGAGAAGAAAACAGACAGTGGGAGAAAGGTGGAAAAAGCCAATTTATTTGATTTACAACATTTTAAGTCAAAAAAATAGAAAAGTCATATAAGAGGCTAGAAAGACTGCGTCTTGCCAGTGGCCGGTTAGAGGTCACCTTTAATGAATCACCTGGTTTTCTGCCAAAGATGAGGAAGAAACATTTCAGTGAGCAAGCAATTCTGCTTGAGGGTGTCTAATAGTCTTTTCAGATGAGCACACTCGGTACACAGGGCTGCAGAGCATGCACTTGGGAGAACACGAGCTAGATTTTAGGGAAAGCCCAAGAAGATTCAACATGCCCCCCAGGATATCCCCAGGAGAATGTCCACAGGCCTGGAAATGCTTAACTATCACTTGCTTACTTGAGAAAAGTCAGAAAGGATTATTGAAACAGATTGGAATGTTGAACCAAATTTATAAATGTCCCTAAGCTGTTTCCATTAAGCAAAAAAGATGCTGAAACAGGAAAAACAGTGAAGCTGGGAACGGAGCCAGGAGTGCCCCCCCACACACACAAAGGGGAAAGAAGTTGTGAATATTTCAGAGAAGAGGAAATGTTAGACATTGACAACCAAGAACATAGGGGAGAGAACTTGTCAAAGGAAAGTGTTTTGATGTTCACTTTCTCGGAGGGCTGAAAAAACACAGATGCAAAAGAAAAAAAAAAGCAAACCCAAAACTCTTATCAGTCATGATGGCAGGGCCTTGGATGAATGTGAAATGCACTCATTCATCAGATGAAGACAGGTGTCGAGACTCAACGCATCTATTGCACAAGAACATGTGAGCGCCTAGTGAATACCCATCAATGTGCTACTCACAGGCAGAGTATAGCAAAAATGAAAATGTGCCATGTGGGAATGGGAAAGATTCCACAGACGCTTGCACAGTATGAAGAGCCTGAGGACGCTGTCTACTTCAAGAAAGGAGATAGCCCTAAGATGGTACACTGATTCATTCTTGTGGAAAAACTTCTGCAAAGAATAATGACATAATGTGGTAGGCCACATATCCCAGTTGGTCTGCCCATGGAGACTTTACAGATTACAGTTTTTGAGTATGGGCAGCTCCTTACCTGTTATCAACACCATTGAGGAAAGGAAAAGTATAGGGAATCTGGAGAAGATAAAGGGAAAACTCTTGAACTGGAAGCGTTGGTGTCCAGCTGCAGCCATGTGCACTGCAACCCTTTGGATGCAATTGGGTAGGGAGAAATGAGGAAATAAAATGCTGTAATTCTCTCACATTCAAAGGTTACTCAAGTTGCCCAAAGTGACATAATAGGAACCAAACTGGGAGTGGACCCAGAGTTAATGTCTGGCAGAAAGCTTTTCTCATGAAGGCGCAGAGGCCCCCACGTCTTGGGAGTCCAAGGTCCCGAGGCCAACCCCAGTCTTCTATGTGGACCTGCAGATTCTCAAGTGTCAGACGAAGAGCTTCCAAGCAAAATTTCCAGCGGAGAAAGAAAATGCACATGGGAGGAGAGGGATTTCTCTGGAAATATTTCTTTTAGGAGAGAGGTCAGATATTGATTCATAGAAGCCTTAAGTCAAACCAGCTCCTTTCGTCTTCCTGGCCCCTCTGCCTGACCCCAATGGTGAGGTTGGTGAATGAGTCTCCTCCTGAATCAGGAGCAAATCCCACTATTTTCCTTGAGGGTGAAAAGCATGCTTTTTACTCTCCCCAGTCAAAGAAGTTTAAGACAGTGCTATTTGAGAGTCACTCCCATGGTCTGGAGTCCGGGGAGTGCTGAAGGTAAGTTTCCTTCCTGCAATTGTCAGAGAAATTATATTTGGTGGACACAAACTAGAACTCGTGATCATTAAGGCATTGTTTCTCTGAAACCCTTGGATGTATATTTAAACATGTATTTTTCTTAAATGCACAGGTTTAAATATAGTCGTTTGTTCTAAAGATGGTGGTACCCTGAAGCTGAATAACAGACTTGCTGCCTCCTCAAGGGGAAGCTGTCCTTTCCTGCACACACAAAGAAGGTCATTCTTTCCCTGGCTCTTCCAGGTGTGTGTCGTCAACAGAGCCCATGCAGAAGAATAAATGGCAGGAAATTCATGGAGGTGTCTGCTTATCAGACATGCTGGGTTCTGGTCAGCTTGGTTCATACAAATGACCATAGTCAAAGGGAACGTTCACCTGCACAGCTGTGACTGGAGTTTAGAGAGCTCATAGGACACACCCCAGCGAACATAGCTGTTTAATGTCCACGCTGAGGAAAGCAGGGCTAGGGGCTTGAGCTTCTAGCCCCTTCCTGTATACATGGGCGATTCTCTAAGGTAGACCCCCCCGCCCATTCTTTGAAATCATCTGTAATGCATCTCACGGAAGGCTTAACTAAAATGAAATCTGTGTGTCTAGAAGCTCTGTCTGACTACACTCTGAAGCACGTTTCCATAGTGGGTATGAATAGATATATGATATATAATAGAAAGATAGATAGATGATAGAATAGATGGATTGATGATAGATTGATAGATGATATATAGGAAGATAGATAGATACATATATTCATAGATAATAGGGATAGATAGTAGATCAATAGAGACATTGGTAGACGGTAGGTTAGATGGATAGATGGTAGATAGAGATGATAGGTAGATATAAATAGATAGATAATGATAGAGAGATAGATATAGATACATGATGAGATACATGATAGATACAAGACAGAAATAACTAGACATAAATAGAAAGATGATAGAGATGATAGATAGATAGATAGACAGATAATACAGAGATAGATATTTTCTGAGCCTCTATTGTGCTGTTGTGTCAACTCCTTTGGAATAGTGTAGGCACTAATTCAAAGTGCCTTATTAAAGTGTCAGTAGTGAGAACATGGACGAGTCATGGGAGCTCCTGGGAGGTATATTGTACGTAGAGCTTGAATTCAGCCAGAACTAAATACCCACCACAAAATGGCAACACTCAAGGGAGCCCAGACCTTTCTCTCCATGACTCTGTCTTCCAGCTCCATTTATCTGTGAAATGAAAATTTCCGGGAGCAACCTACTGGAGAATCACCCACCACCGGAAGAAAAGAACAGGCCCTCCCACCCCTGAGGCCGGACCACAGCAAGTAGTAGAATGTCCAGGTCTAGGTAGGTATAAATAATTAGGCAGCATTATGCACCCAAGTGCCCGTGCAGAGGAAACCAATGAGAAATCGTTTCCACATCTCTTCAAGTCATCTTGGCAAATAGCAAACACTGAAGAATATAAAACACAGCCTACACATTCATGCGTGTGCTTGCCGTCACTCCTGGAGGAGGGGTGGAAACGTACCCCAGTCACCATAGTCAGGCCCAGTTGGGTCCTTTGCACAGCCTCGCTGCTCATCCAATGCTCTCTCGCTTCCTTTGGGGGCTGTAACAAGCACGTGGTGGGTTACAAAATCCCATTTGGGTCAATGATGGAAAATCCCGTGCTATAGTGTCAGAGACAGTGTACCAGTCAGTTTGGGCTATCATAACAAAATATGATTGACTGGGTAGCTTAAACAACAGACATTCATTTTCTTACAGTTCTGGGGGCTGCAAGTCCAAGATCAAGATGCCCTGTTGGTTCCTGGTGAGGGCTCTCTTCTTGCCTTGCAGACGGCCACTTTCTTGCTGTGTCCTCACATGGAGGAGAGAGAGAGAGAGAGAGAGAGAGAGAAAGAGCTCTCTGGCGTCTCTCCTTATAAAGACACTAATCTTGTCATATCAGAGCCTCATCATTATGACTTCATTTCACCTTAATTATTCCTTTACTCCAAATACATGCATACTGGGGGTTAGGGCATCATCATATCAATTTTGAAGGGAACTCAAACATTCAGTCCATAACAGATGAACATAGCCAACAGGCAACATTCCGTGTGTTGAAAGTGAGGTTCCACCCGCCCGCTAACCAGTCTAATGAGACATCTGGTGAATTATTTGTCAGAAGTATGAAAAGAAAAATTATCTGTATCAGATGACCCACCTTGAATTTCTTTTTCCAATTTTATTCTGATTTCCTTTTGCCCTCGGGTTCAATGCAGAATGCGATCCTTTAAATGAGTTATCCTCTTTCAGGGTGGTGGGACCCTTCCAGGCAGGTCATGTGGGTTAGTGTAGTATTTTTGACCTAGTAGGAGCTCAATCAAAAAAAAAAAAGGTGCTGATTTGGTTGAGTTTGAATGTGAGTGTCCACAGTACTGTATGTGCATGCCAGTGGGATAAAAGTCGGATTTGCAAGTGCAGTGGACAGAGGTGCTGATAGTCACTGTTAGTCACCAATGAGAAGTGGGCATTAGGCTTCCTTCCTGGACCACAGTGGAAGCTCTCTTATGATGGGGTTGGGTACCAAAGCTACCAGATTTGCTTGTGGACATGCACAGAGCAACCTGTGTCATTTTTTAATTTGTCAGCTACTCTGATGGGTGTCCCAACCTCCCACCAGCCTGGGAGAATGGTGGGAGGTAAATTTAGGGCAAATGAGGGGTCCACAGGTACATGGGTGCTTGTTGGATAAATGCATGTGGGTCCTTCACGTCTACCCCTCGACTACCATCCCCAAGAGCTGCTCCAAGCTGATGTGCAAGTGCCAGACTAGGGGAGCCAATGCATCCTTCTGACCATGGGAGCAGGCCTTGAATCCAGGGGTGTTGACTGAGGAGTGGCTACAGCCTGCAGCCTGAATGCCTCCTGGTCCTTTGTCCTGGTCAGGGCCCTATTCTATCACCTTCCTTACAGGCCCTTCCAGGTTGTGGCCACATCCTCCATCTGGCCCCGGTCTGGGTTACCTGCCCTTAGCCATTGTGTCTCTGGGCGTCTGCATGTGTGCATCTGTGCATGAGTTTATGTGTGTGCCTGTGTTTATGTGTTGGTGTGTATATGTATGCATACGTGAATTTCTGAATGAATTTATGTATGTGTGTCTGTACGTGCACATGTGTTTGCATATATGTGCTTGTATGTGTACTATGTATTCTTGTGTTTCTGCATGAGTTTATGTGTGTGTTTCTGCACGCACATGTATTTGTGTGTTGCATGGATGCAAGTGTTTCTCCATGTGTTTATGTACGTGTCTGTACACGCACCTATGTTTGTACACATACATGTTGGTTTGCATGTGTATGCAAATATTCATGTTTCTGCATGAGTTTATGTATATATGTATTTCTGCATGCACATACATTTATGTGCATATGTTTTGTGTATGCACGCTTTCATGTGTTTCTGCATGAGTATGTGTGTGTCTATGCATGCACATATGTTTGTTGCATATGTCTGTGGGTACACATGCATGTGTGCTTGTATATGTGTTGGTGTGTAAGTGTATACATGCATGCCTTTCTGCATGAGTCTATGTATGCAGGTGTGTGTGTGTGTGTGTGTATTTACATGTCTGCATGTGGATCATTGAAATCACTCCTCTCCATCTCATCTCTATTTTTTTCTGATTCTTTTTCACTCCGTAATCCTCAGTTCCAAGTGACAATAAAGAGATGCAGATTATTAAAACGTCTCTCGTTTGTTAGTTAACTGCACATCTCAATGGCATTTGTTCTTAGCTTGGAAACAGAGACTTTTGAATTGGTCCCGTAAGGCAATTTGGGAGGTTTATGTTAAAATAAATCCTGAGTCATACCACACCTTCAAACAAGTTCCCCAACAGGAGAAAAAACACGTTTACCCAGCCAAAATTCTGATGGGTGTATGTGAACTTCTTAAATGCCTACAGATAATGTCTCAAAACGCATGCAACAAACACATTCACAATAATGTGTTTCATCTGTAAATATATACGATGGGTGTTGGCAAGGGATTTCTCTCTAGGGCGTTAAGATTCTGTTGGTTATCTTCATGTATAGCCGCGGTTCATCTACTCTGAAAGTGGATGCTTTCTCATGAACACACACACACAGAACATCTTGAAAACCAAATTCATCAACACCATGCATTATTCCCCTAAACCTCACTGTGACCTCTGAGAACGATAAGAAGCAGATACTACATGCTTCCAAATTATACATATGGTTAAACTCAGAGTCAGGAGGTTCATGAATGGCTCTCTCCCACAGGATAATATAACTTTTAATCATGCTCTTCTTTCAGAGACAGATTTCAGGGCAATGCAAGTCAGTTCCATAAGAAGCAGATGAGGAAAAGTGTCAAGATGACAATTACTGTGAGGGAAGCATCTATGTAGTGAGGGCTATAGGGGACGGCTGTATTAGAAGCCCCCACCTCAATGGAGAAATGATTCCTAAAATTCACAACACAGGACGAAGTCCTTGTCTGGAACGGTTGGGTCAGACAGCTCAGGTATTAACACGATAAACTGTGAGATTTGTAATCTTAGAGGAGGTTTGCTCCCTGCTCCGTGCCTCTGCGCAGACAGCTGCTCCTCAGTCCTTCCAGAGAAGTATCGTAACTGATCTGGAAAGCGCAGGCAAATCTGAGCGCTGGTGGGATGAAAACCTGTCCAGTCTGCGGAAAGCTGGGAGGAGATCTTAGCTCTTTTACCCGCGTTATCTATCACCATCCTTTCCAAAAGCCCCTTCCAAGGGTGTTTACATAGTCTGTGTAAAATCTGCAAATGTCACCGCCTAGAGGGAAAAGCAAACGTAGCCTCTGGAAAGTGTTTTTTGCCAGCACATGCTTTCTTAAGATGACCTCTTTGAGCCACAAAGAACGTCTCATCAGCAGTTTAGATTTATAAATTTCTGTGGGCCAAAAAAACACTTGGAAAAGATAAGAAAAAAACTTAGGGAACTTTCCCAAGGTGACCGTCGGAGAATTTGGCATGGACGACCCATGATAACCGCAGTGGGCCCACAGTTAGGACATCTCCTGTCAAGTCAATTCCTGGGGGTGAAAGGACAGCCAGCAATGACCAGTGCTTTTGCACATTTGCAGAAATTGGCTCGCCTTGCTACCTCCTGAGAACGCCATCTTCTTGGCAGTGACCAGCAGCAGAAGTAGAGATGAGATGAAAGGGTCATTAGATTCAGCTGTCTGGGCAGCGGACCGCACCCAGGAATTCCTGGGGAGAGAGAGAGGTCCCACTAGATCTTGTACATCACCTTGGACGATATACATAGGCTTGCCTAAAAAAGCGTTTTGAAAAGTTGCCATAATTTCTTGGCTATGATACCAAAAGCACAGCCAGCAAAAGAAAAAAATAAGTAAATTGGACTTCATCCAAAATAAAACCTTTTGTGCATCAAAAGACTATCAAGAGAGTGAAAAGCCAACCCACAGAATAGGAGAAAAGGTTTGCAAACCATATATCTCATTGGGGCTTTGTATCCATAATATATAAAGAACTCCTACAGCTCAACAATGATGGAAACAAACAACTCAATTAAGAAATGGGCAAAGGACTTGAATAAACATTTCTTCAAAGAAGAGATACAAATGGCCAATAAACATGAGATAAGATGCTCAAGAGCTGTAGTCATTAAGGAAATGTGAATCAAAACCACAACGAGATGCGACTTCACACACATACACACAAAGAAAAATAAGATTTGTCAATGATGTGGGGAGACTAGAACCCCTGTCCATTGCTGGTAGGAATGTAAAATGCACCAGTTCCTGTGCATAAAAAGTTCCTCAAAAAGTGAAACAGAATTACCATACCAAGTGACCAACCACAAATATGGATAAAAAAAGGTGATCTATACAATAGAGTAGTAGTCGATTCAGCCTCAAGGAGGAATGAACCTCTGACGCAGCTACAGTGTGCATGAACCTTGAAAACATCACGCTCAGTGAAAGAAGCCAGATGCAAGAGGCCACGTATCCTATGATTCATTTACATGAAATATTCAGAATAGATAAATTCACAGAGACAGAAAGTAGATTAGTGGTTGCCAGGGGCTGAGGGAGGGAGGAATGGGGAGTGACTGCTTAATGGACACAGGGTCTCCTTTCCGGGTGATGAAAATGTGCAGGAACTTGATACAGGTTGTGGTTGCACAGCCTTGAGAAGGCACCAAAGACTCCTGAATTGTACGCTTTGAAACAGTTAATTTGTGTTATGTGAATTTGACCTTGATGGAAAGAAAGTTATGATAACCCAATCGTCTTCCTGGGTCCCACTGAGGATTAGCTTTCCTGCCAGAGAACATACAGCATATGCAGCTTTTCTTTGCTCTGTGTAGAAAGGCACATCTGTCTCAGAAAATGATAGAAGACCTGCCTCCAGCCACTACATGGAGCAAATTCAGACAAGGTCCACAAGTAAGCGGGAGCCACTGTCCTGGATCAATCCTGATGGGAAGCAAAGCCTTGGAATGGATCCATATTCTAACAATACTTTGTATACTGTGCGTCATACCGAGCTCACATTCTGGTGTCTCCCCCAGGCACAGAGCATCACGGAGAGAAGAGATCGTGGCCACCTCAACGTTGGTTGGACTTAACAAGTGACAGCTACTCGAGGATTAAGGGTCTGGACCATTTGGGCACATCTCATCGCCTCTGGCGGGCTGATCATGTGGGTAAAAGGATCTCCAAACTTCGGCCTCCTCCTGGATCTTCTCTTCTGCCTTTCTGGAGAGACCTGGACCTGCCCATGTGGATTCCAGCCAGCAAGCAATCAGAGCACCCCAGCATGGAGTGAAAGCCCCACCATCTGTGGTTGCACAGGTGCACGTGCAGGTGCATGCAGACACACTCAGGCACATTCAGACAGATGCACAGGCATCCGTGTACACAGACACACATGCGGACAGACAGAGATGTGTGTGTGCGTTTGTGCTCAGGGTTGAACAGGAAGCGTGGAATGTCACTATTGATAAGGAGACATATTAATCTTCTAAGGCCACCATAACAGAGGACCACCGACTGGGCAACTTAAACAGACTTTTGTGGGTTCACAGTCCTGGAGGCTGGAAGTTTAAGATCAAAGTGTCTGCAGGGCTGGTTTCTCCTGAGTCGTCTCTCCTTGGTGTGTAGATGCCATCTTCTCCCTGTGTCCTCACATGGTTGTCCCTCTGTGTGTCTGTGTCCACATCTCCTCTTCTTAGAAGGACTCAGTCCTATTGGATCAGGACCCACCGTAATGACCTCATTTTACCTTCATCACCTCTTTAAAGACCCACCTCCAAACACAGTCACGTTCTGAGGTCCTGGAGGTCAGGGCTTCAACATACAAATTTGAGGAGACACCATTCAGCCCCTAACACGAGATCAGAATATGATGCGTATTTTTCCTTTCGCCAGGCCGCCATCTGCATGGGGAATTCAAGTTCGTACAGACACACTAAAATAAACTTTCTTTGCTTTTGTCTCCGTCAAAGCATGCAAGCCTTCCCTCTTGTAACCATTACAGAGGAGTAGAAAAATTATTTGGCAGATGCCAAAGGAAACCAAAATATGCTTGCATTTTTCTTTCTCAGTGCTTCTAAAACAGTGTTGTCCAGTCTCCGTTGACGCCAGTAAAGGGAGGAGCAGAGGAAACAGTCAGGAGGGAGACCTCCCTTGTCCTCTCTGCTCTGGGACACAGCTCCTTACATTGTTGGTGTCCATTGCACAACTTTGCTAAGCAGCTCCCTGTCCCACTTGGAGGCACTTGGGTACATAACTATCTCATGGCAATAAGCATTTCATCCAATAGACACATGGTAGCAAATGCAGTGTGCACATGCCTCATGAAACTTGAATTAACACCTACTCCGGCATGGCTGGGGGAGAGGTGGGGCTCCATTCCGACATTCCAGGAGGATGTGCTCATTCCTTCTGCTGAGTGGGGCGTGTCTGGTGGGAAAATGACAGCCCCTAGGGCTTGGGATTTGAATCCATCAGAGGAGGATTTGAATCCCTGATCTGTTCCTACATCTTGGACACTCTAAAGCTTTTGTGGTTAAGTTTCATCGATGGCAAAATGGGATCCCAATACTCATCTTGTCAAGGGCTATGAGGATTAGTGATACTCCCTTTGAAACATTAACCCCCAGCCTGGTTCACACCAGGTACTCAGATGGAGCTGGTATTGCCTTTCTGCTCGTGCAGAAAGGAGCACGACATAGTGAGACTGACTTCTCACGGGAAGATGCCCACGGGGCAGTGTTGACCTTGCAACATCCTTGGATCTTCTCGGAGTCCACACTCCCGGCAGTCGACATCTCAAAGTTCTGTACATGCATTGGGAGCCATTTTTCTGCAAATTAAACTCCTCACATTCAACTTTTTAAAAACGGTATTTAAGCCTTGGCCTAGGGTGAAATGGATTCTTTTTCTCTCCAGGTTTATTGAGGTATAATTGACAAAACTGTAAGATATTTAAAGTGTACTCCAGGATGATTTGATAATCATGTCCATTGCAGAAGGATAAAATGAGTTCTTTTACTGACTCTCCTAGGTTGTCAGAATTAAGCACTCGAAAAGCCTTGGGTCTTGCAAAAAGCATTTCTTTTGAAAGATTTCATCCTAGGGTCAATCTCGTAGGAAACAAAATCCATAGGGTTGAATTAATTTTCTTATAGCAAATGCAAACAGTCATATTTCTATGGCTATCTCTTTCTTTATTCTTTAACTGAAGTATAATTGACCTATAATATTACATGTTTCAGGTGTGCAACATAATGATTTGATATTTGTACCCACTGTGATATGATCACCACAATAAGTCTCAATGTACCAGAAAGAAGCCTTCGAACTCCATCCCTCTCCACATCCCTCATTCCCTTCCTTCCTCCACAGCAGCCATTTCTCGCACTCTCAAGCCACCGCTGGGTAAACTGCTCCTCAGTTTGTCCATGGCATACTGTGGGATTTCCACTTCCTGTCCAGTGATGCACAGGGGCGTCCCCATGCACACTGTGGGATGCTCGCTTCCTGTCCTGTGATGCACAGGGGAGTCCCCATGTACACTGTGAGATGCCCACTTCTTGTCCTGTGATGCAGAGCGGAGTCCCCATGTACACTGTGAGATGCCCACTTCCCGTCCTATGATGCACAGGGGCATCCCCATGCCCTTTTCTCCCCCGGGTCAAGCAATCAATCCATAAAGCAGGGCTGTTCATCTGACAAACACATAATCTTGCACATCAAGTCTCAGCTCTTCCTACTCTTCCGTGACAGACAGGCATTTCACCTGTTCTGTAAGAGAAGTGGTACAGCCCACATTTATTTAGGACGCACTGTGCACCACGATTTTAGTGGATGCTTTTTGCATTACTATATCTGCTCACAACAAAGCTCTGTGAAGTGATTTCAATATTTATTTCACACACACACACACACACACACGCCCCTCAGTGAGGGTCCAGGAACTTGGCGACAATCAGCAAAACATAAGAGATGGGCAGAGGTGGAAATTCATGTGACCGCACACTTCTTATAGAAATATTACAGTGAGCTTAATCTGGGTTATACAAAGTGACTTCAGAACAAAATATACCATAAAGATATCACCTACTTTATTTAATTTGGGAGCGTTCAACACTGGAAACTTTAATGATCACTTTCTCAGTGCTGAGTGTATCAGATGCCCAGGGTCTTTAAGGAAACTAGACATACTCTCTTCAGAGCCAGGTGTCTTGACTTGCAAAGACTGGAGGTTTGACTTCACTTTTTTCCCACGTCCCCAGGCTGGCTTCCCCCAATTTGTGCTTGGACATTATCCCAAATTAGGACAAAGAAAAATTGCTCAGACTGAAAGAAAAGAACCCAAGCACCCAGCTTATCTGATCCCCAAGGGGCTGCGCATCATTTCTGCCAGATTTGTTTTCCACTTAACATTGAAACACAAAAGCCACCTGGCTTAAGTCTTTTTTTCTTGCCTCTGAAAATTTTTGATGTTTTTCCATCTCCCACTCTGCCCTGGGGGGAGATTTGGGCAGCCTCTTCGTGCCCAAGTCTGTTTCTTCGCAGCATCTTGGAGAGCCCTTTGTCCTTCCGGTAAATACTGTCCCTTTGTCTGCTCACCATGGATGCTGGAGGCCTATCTCTCCTGGCTAGAGACTCTGGCAGGCGCCCAACCACCTTTTTAATTCTCGAGAACACAGGACCTCAAGAAATACAGGGCTCCCTTAAATCTCTAAAGAGTGAGGGTGAAAACAATTCTGTTGTGTAGCCTTCACACTGGAGGCACGAAAACTTGCGAATGAAAGGCTAAATCTCATCTCTCCACAAAACATCACTGACCTTGTCTCTACGTGCGCTCCCTCCATCCCGTCCTTTCTCTCCACGGACAGAGTCTGGAGCAACTTTGCGGTTCCAGAACCGCAAGACGTTGTGTTTATAATATAATATCCCATCACACAAACTGTTAGCAATGAGTACTGACATTTTGGTGGAAATACACAACCAACATGATTCTGTTGGCAGTAGTTGGCCTCAGTGAATGACTTTCATGAAAATCCAATGTAGTACCAAGGTGGGAGGAAAAGAGCATTTTAATAACCATTTTATGCTGCTCCTGGATTCTGCTAAGAGTAGATTTTTTTCAAAGTTCTAATCACTTTACCTTTTACATTTTAATTCTCCATTAAAGACCCAAATTTAAAATATAAGCATAGATTAAACATATAGACATAGTATATATTAAACTACATATTATTAATTATACTTTATATTATTTATATATTATTATTTTAAAATTTTATATATAACTTATGCTTTAAATATATAAACTATATATATAAGGCATGTTATGTATATAATTTCTGCATAAATTTTATATATATAAAAGGACCTAAAACTATAAATCTCTTTAGTGGGTCCTTGACGTTAACCAGATATAATCATATCTAGTTGAACTCATTTGTTTGGCAATATATTTCTCCATTCATCCAAGGAAATTACTATTCTAAGTTTATCTTAAGCCATCTTTGATCCTCTTTTTTCTCGTGAAACAAGATCCAGGTGTTACTTTGAAGTAAGCGCATGTGTAAGTTTCGCACTTAACGTCATTAAACGGATGGATCATGAGTTTGTGTTTGACAAAATACTAACAGAAAGATTATTACACATTCTAAAAGTTACAATCAATTTTACATGTTGATAATACATAAAGCTATTTTTCTTCTGTTCTCAATACAAACACTGAAAAATCCTATTGGCTGTGCAATAAGTATATACTTAGAAAAATAGGAATTATGTGTTATCAAAGTCTGCTAGATGTATTGTCTGAAACAAAGAAAGCCAGTTGAAAATATGGCGGCTCCTGTTACTTCATCATCCATTTGGTGCATTGCTGTCCTCATTGGCTTTGTGACCTCCTAGAATCTTGGCTTTCAACTTCCAAGTTTTTCGTCTAGCAATCCTATCTGATATCTTTTCTACAGAAAAAAATAAGGTGAGAAATACAGTACAAATACACGCCAGAATAAGAAAGACAGAAATAGGAAAATAACAGGGTTGCCATAGTCATCTTACCAAATGCATCTGGACCATCGCCTGAGGGAAAATGAGGTACTTTTCCCTGGTAATTCAAGACAGCATATTCTGTCTTAGCTCGAGCAACAGAATCCCACTATTTATAAAATCCACACCACTTCATGCCTGGGTATTAGTTTTTTCTCCAAGAAATGACTAATTTTATTACCATAAACCGTATATACACTTGTTCTGATTCTCAAAAATATTTTTGCCTAGGCAATATGTTATTTCTGTGTATACCTGGGCACATTCTAAAAAGTAACTGTTTTCCAGATACGGATTGTGCAGAATATCTTTTATTTGTCTACATTACCTGGAAAATTTTTAAATTGAAATTACAAAAGAGGATTTTATTCTAAACATGGTACTAGGTGCATATGGTAAGGAGCCTGAGCTCTTGAATGTGTTTTAAAGATTGGGAGATAAAATGAATGAAATCAGGCACAATGGATTTCATTACAGTTTTAAAATCTCCAAAAGCCTCTTAAATTTATTATCTGATATTTTTGTGATCATTCCTCGAGACAGGTAAGGCAATGAGAGAGATGAGAAACGTGAGACTTGATTAAGATTATGTCAAAATTGAGTCTGGGTGTGGGATTCAAACAGAGGTATCCACTCTTTCAGAAAAATGGCCTTTCCACATATCACATCATTAAATGCTCTTCTACTTACATTTCAGAGATTCTTAATCCTTTTTCTTTTTCAGCCAGAGCAGCGATGACACGAAGATGGTAAGATAATGTAGAGGTGAAGGCAGAAGTCTTGTTGGCAAGTGATTAATCCCTCTGAGATTAAGTGTCAGATAACTCAGTCATTAACCTGGCATCTGTCAAGGTGTTGGTCCTTTAAGGACAAACCTTTAACTTACCGAATTGCCTATAAATAGTATCCAAGGTTGAGGGTGATGTTGATGAGGGAGATAATGACCTTGAGCTTGGTTTCCAATGATCTCCTCATGAAAATCGTCTCTTCATGATTTTAGGGGGATATTGGCTTAACTTTTCCAAATAAGAAAAGAGCAATTTCAGATATCATAAGTAGCCAAAAAGAGCAGAAGAAACATGTGAATCATACATGAGACTCTATGTCAAGATTTCAGCCACAGGGAATGTGCGTGAATTGGCTTTTCGCTAAAGTGGAGGTGACAGCAGAGCTTTAACTGGCAGAGAATAAACACAAGTAAAGGATGGAGAGCTCACTCTGGAAATAAGGACAAGCAGATGACAGGAGTAATTAGAGGAAGAACTGAAATCTCCCAAACATTGCTAGCTCCTCCTGTAAACATGTCTTTTTCCTAGGTCTCCATGGCCTCTTGCTGTGCGGACCTAACATCACCCCGGGTGAAACTGGACTTTGACTTCTGACCTGTAGATTTAATTTGCTCTCCACCGTGGACACAGAGAAACAGGATATTCCCTATGAAGAGAAGTGAAAAGAAATGAACATGTTCTTTTGCTCAGCTGTAAATGAAAGAGCAGAAGTCTTGGATCCCTGATATAAATATTCAGACTTACGTAATCCTGAACTCTGAGGTGTTAAAAAATACTTTATAAGGCATCTTACTGGTGCAAATTTATTTAAGAATAATACTCTGTGCCATAGAATTATCATAGGATCCAGCAGTTTCACTTCTGGGTATATACCCCAATGCAATGAAAGCGGGGAGTCAAAAAGATATTTGTACTCCCACGTTCACATCAGCATTATTCACAGTAGCCAACAGATGGAAACAACCCAAGTGTCCATCGATGGATGAATGGATAAACAAAATGTGATCCATCTACACAATGGAATATTATCCAACCATGAAAAGGAAGGCAATCCTGATACACACTGCAACATGGATGAACCTTGAGGACGTTATACTGAGTCAAACAAGCCAATCACAAAAAGACAAATTCTGTATGATTCCATTTAGATGAGGTCCCTGTAGGAGTCAAATTCATAGAGAGAGAAAGCAGAATGGTGGGTGCCAGAGGCCAGAGGAGGGGAAATGAGGAGTCAGTGTTTAATGGAGACAGAGTTTCAATTTGGGAAGATGAAAAGAGTTCTAGAGATGAATGATGGGGACAATTGCACAACACTGTGAACGTATTTAAGGCCACTGGACTACACACTTCAGTGGTTAAAATGGAAAACTTTGTGTTATGTATATTTTCCCACAATTAAAAAAAGTACTTTGTACAAAATAAAATTCAATAAGTGCATGGCAAATTTCTTCCTTACCAAAAAATTGTTATCATTGTACCTAGGTATCTGCTATGTTATTTAAACTGAAGGAAAATCCATTTCCATTTAGACTTCCTGCAAGTTGAGTCCCTATGGGTCCCTGACAGGCAGATTTTAACAAGTGCTATTTTCATACATTCGCCCTCATTAGCAGAGATCCCTGCGGACATGTGGTAGAACTAATTGGCTGCCCTATATCTCACATCCTAACCACATGGTATTTGCAAAAACTGGAGCCTCAAAGACTCAATGTCAGTTTGCAACTTGTCCATGATGCCATCCTTGTCTCTTGTTACCCAATGAAAAACATCCTTTAACATGCATTGTTTTCCTCTTTTTCTTCTCTTTTCTTACCTGACACCCCTTTGCCAGCTACAGGTCACATCCACCCACCCCATGGCAAAGCTTAGCATTTAAGATACCCACCCAACTAAACTATTTATTTTAAAAATCCCTGGGCCCGGACCGGTGGTGCAGCCGTTAAGTTCTCACGTTCAGCTTCAGCAGCCCAGGGTTCACCAGTTCAGGTCCCGGGTGAGGACATGGCACCATTTGGCAAGCCATCCTGTGGCAGGCGTCCCATGTATAAAGTAGAGGAGGCTTGGCATGGATGTTATCTCGGGGCCAGTCTTCCTCAGCAAAAAGAGGAGGATTGGCAGTAGTTATCTCAGGGCTAAACTTCCTCAAAAAAAATTTTAAAAAGAATTTTAAAAAAATAAATAAAAAATCTCTTATCCCAGTTTTAATTGATTAATCTGACTAGGGTATTTTTGAGATTATGTAGTGAAAATAGTATTACAATTTTACCAAGTGTCATTAAACCTTCCCTGAAGGCTTATTATAGTCTCAAAGGTCTATCAGACACTTGTGCCCTCAATCCCAGGAAGAATATTCATATCGTCCTCCTTTTTGGGAGGTGCAGCTTTGTTAGGGCAGCGTGAGCAGACTAACCCACCAGCCCTCATTTGTGGTCCAGTAAGGATTCCACCCGATAGCTTTCCTTTGTTTAGCACAGGAAGGCAAAGTCCACGGCATGGATGTGGAGCCGACAATCTCAAGCTCCTACTAGACTCACAGGGTCCACTTCTCAGCCCCATGGGTGATAGAGCTCCAGAGGTACATGTCAGATTTGGGTGATGGTCCAGGATGATGTTTCCCAGGCTGGTTCTAGGTGTGGCATCCATCCGTGTACTGGTGGGTGGATGGAGGATGGAGGAGAAGTGGAAGCGTCTTGTGAGGTCTACCGGAGCCCCACTGGTGGGCTGGGCTCCCCATTAAGCCTCCCTAAGAACCCCAACGCCTTGTCTGCAAGGGAGGGATTTGTGCCCTACCATCGCAGACTTTCTGGGCCCGCTGAGATTTAGCTACTACGTACCGGGAGGAAATATTTACCGTGATTAAACTTTTAATAACACTTCATTAAGATTATCCTGCCTGAAGCAACTTGGCTCCCAGACACCTCGCTGTTATGATAACCTCGGCGTCTATTTACTGGCAAAGAAGAATTTGACTAGGCTGCGGTTCGCACATTCCTGCCTTTTTCTCCTCCAGGATTAAAAATACTCTGAAAGAGAAAGCTTTTCTCTAAGAATTGGATGTGTCGAAATGCATGTGCCTTCATTTATTGCAAACGGAGTCCAAACACTGAATTTTCCTCATTCCCTCCTATTTTTGTAGCTTTTGGCTTGACTTTAACCTCCCCCCTCTTTTTTCCTTTCAGTTCTGAAGGCATATCCAAAAAAGTACATGAAGAAAATAATTTAACAAGTTTTCCCTTCCTAAAGTGTTTTCATAATTTAACGTGTCAGTGCCATCGTTTTAAATTTATATATTTGAGGAAAGAAAAATATATGCTTTCACAGGCACATGAAGATATGCTTATGGTTCAATAACAAAGGAGACCTGCTCCAAATGCCAGAGGCATGAAGAAAACAGATCCTTCTCTCTCCGCTAACTTCTCTCTCCGGTAATGCGTTTGGTTATTTTTACGGCTTCTTTGAGCCAACTCACAATGACAATATGCAAGAGATATTCAAGTTGGGTCATTAGAATTCTAATATTTTTGAAGTTTGTAAAACTCATGCATGGGACCACTAAGACGTCTTTGCTCTACTGAGCCCCAAGGAATCTTTCCCTTCACCTCTCTCAACTCTTCCCTTTTGTGGTCACAACTACATCAGTCATGACCTGCACCATGTCTGAAGTAGTCGCTTCCAGAACTCCCGTCTCTAACCACCACTCTGGGTCACTTTCTCTTGCATCCTCCTGACATCCCATCTGGGTGCCAATATATTGACCAATCCGCTCTTATTTCCACCACTTACACTCTACGTCAGGGTTGAGAGCTATAAGCGCTGCCTTGCAAACACCCTTCACTCACTGGTCCCCTCAACCCCAATCCTGCCTAAATCCCATTTGCCGATTCGCCTGAGCTGGGTATGGCTGGAGAAAAATCACACCATCATGCCAATTTCTCTGTAGCATCCCTTCGCCACAGCACGTTTCTTTTCCCACTTTGTAAAACCATTATTTTCCATCTTCTCCCCTTTTCCTTAAAACCCCAATATGCCTTCCCAAGTCTAAGCTAATGATCTTAAAGCTTACAGGGAACATAAATTCCATCAGTTGAGATGGACTTCTCCTTCCCACCATCAAATCCACCGGTCCACCTGCAGCACTCGCTTATCTCTATTCCCTCCAATTCAAACGAAAGGAGTGTCTGAACCTATTAACTGTGAAGCTCCTATGTTCATCTCCTACCCCTGGAAACCCAAGTTCATTCCCACGCTCCTAAAGGGCTGTTGCACTGTGGGTGGCACATGTCCTCCGTCACAGCTTACTCCAGGGCCACACGGTCTCCAGTTCCCGTGCATTCAGCCAACATCCCACCTCCAGTGCCTGTTGCCACAGCTGTTCTGCCTCAGGAACTTCCGCAAAACTCAGATTTTGGGGGGAGTGGTGGTGGTGGTGAATGCCCTCTAGATTATCTTCAACCAACAGGGATGGGTTTGGCGCACAGATGTCCCATCCTTGGGAGAACAGTCCAGAGACTCACTCGACAGGGAGGCTGAGAGAGTCCTCAGTGGTTCTGAAGCCCAGCTGCCCCTTAGTTACCATCCTTTTCTTCCTGTCTCTCTCACTCCAGATTCTTGGGACAGCCTCCCAAATAAACTACTTCACCCGAGTCCTTGGCTTGACCTCTGTTTTTGATGGAACCAAAACTTAAGACATCTAGCTCCACAGGAAACGCCTGCTTTTCCACCACAGAGACCAAAAAGCCTCATCGTTCCTCTAAAAGTAAGAAAAGGCTCATCTCAAAGCAGAAAGGCTGGGAAAATCTTTTTTTGAGGCATAGGACTAGGAGCTGGATGCCATCCAATCTTTTTTTTCATTTTTTTGCCAAGTCCTGGCCCCTGACAACCACTTTTCTACTCTCTCCTTCTATGCGTTTGACTGTTGTTTTCTCTTTTTTAGATTCCACATATAAGTGACATGATATGGTATTTGTCTGTCTCTACCTGACTTATTTCACATAAGATAATGCCCTCAAGGTCCATCCAGGTTGTTGCAAATGGCAGGGTTTCCTTCTTTCTCATGGCTGAGTAGCGTTCCACAGTATATGTATACTACATCTTCTTTAGCTTAGGTTGTTTCCATGTTTGGATATTGTGAATATTGCCACAATGAACACGGAGGAGGAAATATCTCTTTGACATAGTGATTTCGTTTCCTTCGGATATATACCCAGAAGTGAGATTGTATGGTGGACTGTATGGCAGTTCTGTTTTTAATTTTTTGAGGATTCTTCATACTATTTTCCATAGTGGCTGCACCAATTTATATTCGAAAGGGTGCACATGGTTCTCTTTTCTCCACATCCTCGCCAACACGTGTTATCTCTTATCTTTTTGATAAAAGCCCTTCTGACAGGTGTGAAGTGATATCTCACTGTGGTTTTGATTTGCATTTCCATGATAATTAGTGACGTTGAGCACTTTTTCTTGTGCCCATTGGCCATTTGTGTGTCTTCTTTGGGCAAGACCTAATCAGGTCCTCTGCTCATGTTTTAATTGGATTGTTTGTTTTTTTGCTATTGAGTAGTGTGAGTTCATCCCATCTTTATTGAGGGTATGAGTTTTAAAAACAAAAAGTGCGATAGTTCGCTAATGGCCTCTTCTTAGGTCATTGAAAGGATTTACCATGAATGCAAAATAAAGAGCGTCCAGGACTCAAGCCCTCACAGCTAACACTTCTAGCCCAGGCTATCTGGGAAGTCCAGTGGGAACTCAGAACAATCTTGGTGAAAGTGCCCTGGTAGAGTTATTGATCCTAAGTTAAAGACTTAACTGGATCTTGAGGACATGTTTAAAACTGGCAAGCCACCTAGATGCTATGTCTTTATTAGCATACTGAAAATGGAATTACTTAGCAATGGTATGTACTCAAAACATACTTATAGCTCTTTTACTAGAATACTGAATTAGTGGCAAACATTTGGCTTAAATTTCTGTTCAAAAAATGGATTGTCTTCTGAAATGTGGATGGAGTGAAAGGCACAGATGCATACAACCCACACAATGATTCGCTGAACATTTGGTTTTCCAGATTCTTAACCTGTTTGACAGGACTCCGAGAAGTAGAAAAAGTCCATACGCATTTTCATTCTTAAGGGATGTCATCCTTTGGAAAAGTACTGCTCAAAAGTGGAGGAAGCAGAGAATTACTCTCTTTGGGAAAGCAGGTCTATCTGATAGTAAAACTGTTTTTATCAATTGTCTATCTTTAATGGCTGTTTTTACTATCCCTAGAATTTATGGAGAGCTGAAATGACTTTTACTTCAAGATCATAAAATGTAAGACAAGAAGAGAAACTTGTCTTTAACAGTTTACACACATTTGCACACAAGCTTGTAAAGAGAGTCTCTTTCGGTAAGTGTTAATTGTTAACCATCTTAAATCAAGATATTCTGGAGGGCTGAGTGACCCTCAACGGTGAGTTCAGGTGGAATCTGCAAACCTAAAAAGGAAATCAGTAACTAGAGAGATTCCCTATGCCCCAGTGGTTGCTTCCATCAGTGTATGTGTGTGCGTGCATCTGAGTTTTACGTCAGGAAAGGAATGGGGCAAGGACAATAATGTCTATGGTGAAGAAGCTTGCTGTGGATTGAATTGTTACCCACCCCCCAAAAAGAAATCCATACGTTAAAGCTCTAAGCCCTAGTGCCTCAGAATGTGGCTGATTTTGGAGATGGGGTCTTTAAAGAGGTGGTTAAGGTAAAAGGAGGTCACTAGGGTGGGTCTAATTCAATAGGACTGGTGTCCTTGTAAGAAGAGGAGATGAGGACACAGACATGCACAGAGGGATGACCATGTGAGGACACAGGGAGAAAACAGCGTCTACAAGCCAAGAAGAGAGGCCTCAGGAGAAACCAGCGCTGCCCACACCTAGGTCTCAGACTTCCAGCCTCCAGGACTGTGAGAAATAAATGTCTGTTGTCAGAACCCCCCCATTTGTGGTACTTTGTTGTGGCAATCCTAGCAAAGTAATACAAAGCTGTAAATGGCTGTTATGATACAATATAATGATGACAATGATGATAAAGATCTTGCAATTAGTGAAGGAATCTGGAGGATAAGTACTATAAATATTGTTTACTGTTTCAGTTTCTTGATATTTTTGGCATGCAGATTTAGACTAAGCATGTTTTCTTTAGCATTTTGACTTCGTTTTCTAGGAGGCATAGTTTCAAAAGGGGACTAAAGAGGAGAGTGAGCACAAATACACGAAAAGGAGGAAAAAGCTGATGGAAGAAGGGATGTAAGTGAAGAGGACCTACGATTGACATTGGCCAATTGAATTAGTTTCTTATAAGCACATTATTTATATGGAAGGTAAAAGAAGCAGCATATGTTTCAAGATGGAACGCCCATTTACTCAAGGCACATTTAACAAACGAATTAGAGATCACTTTTAAAGATAAGACTTGATATGGTACCACCTTCCATTCACACTTTGAGAAATTCTATCCATGAGAGTTGACAGCTTGAAGAGCACCTTAATTACCTGGGATTACCTTGTCCTCCCTGGGATAACCCTGGGATAATTTTTCACTGAAAAAAAAAAGAGGGAAATATGAACTGTATATATGGTAAGTAATTTTGTGAGGTTATTTCAAAACTCCCCAAGTCAATGCATACATTGTAACATTGCTAACTTTATGTTTATTGATTTACTTTTGAAGTTGGATATCCAAACTTATACACCATACGATGATTTAAATTGGACAATATAAACAGCCAGTGATTGCACATGTGAAATTTGATACTGACTGGAAAGTGAAACTTTGTTATAAAAACAATATTATATGCTTAGTATCATATAAAAAAGGTGAATTTGAGTCCTTGGTCTATCTTTAAAACTCCATTCACTCTTTTCCATGTTGCAGATTTTACATTTAAATGTTGATGTAACAAATTTCTATGAAAAGAGAAATACGCATTGAAGATACATAGCTGAGCAGAGCATTAAAGGCACAGTTTGAAAGGTTAGTGATTTCCCAGACCCAAAGCTGCTCAGGAAACGGAAATATACAAATATTACCACACACACATGTACATGTGTGTATAAATTTATATGTATGTGTATATATACTATAGATATAAATTCAATGTGTTATATAAGTACATATATATAATTAAAGTTGTATACTAGATATTTACCCAATTTTTATACACAAACATCACGTCTAGTCAAGTAAAGAGAAAATTATTCCACATTATTTAGTATAAATAAAATATTTAAAAAATAAACAAAACAGATAAATGTAATTTAAATAAAAAATTTCCCTCCCCAAAGGAAAGCTTTATGTGATGAGAGGAGGGCCTATAGAGAAACACATTTATATCACAGAGTTTTGTGTCCACATGCGTCTGCCCTGCATCCTCTGGACTCGCAGATACAGGCATTTGTCAGCCATGGAATTACTCTCTCCATCTTGCTGGTATACCAGCAGATTGCTGGTATATTACTTTGAAAACTCTATTTCTATAAGTCTTTCCATGAGTTCAAAGAAAGTCTGCTTTCTTTTTTTCTTTCAGCTTAACCATATCAGAAATTTCTGTGAAGGGCCCAACACCTTAACACCTTATAATTTGTTTCTGTCAACTTCAGGGTAGTATTTGGCAGCTCATGCTTGATATTCCTGTACCCTACATGCTTGGAACTCTTGGGAGACAAAAAGTTCATTTCTATCTTTTAATAAGAAATTCTGTCAAATCCTCCTGCATTCATATTCCATTGAAAGGTCAATATATGGTAAATTTATTATTATATCTAATTTTCCCCAGGAGAATCCTACATGCTGGTTCATTTCGATACTCTGTATTGACATCACAGGCATTTACTAAATATTAAGCACTCACGTTGTCATGTTGCAGAGCTGAAAGCAGAGTAGCTTCCCACCAGCAATGTGATTGCTTTCCGCTACACTCGTGCTACTCAGCAAAACACGAATGAATGGTACACCTTGAACTGACAATTAAATGGCTGCCAACTCAGCGCCATCTGAACGAGAGCATTTCAATCCACTCGCCGGCAAACTTAACTTTGCTGGGACGTTTGATTCCGAGCATTCTCAGGCATGACCGCTTCATTAAGCTTCGGAATTTGTTTTCACAGCACGGAGGCTATCTCTGCTAACTTGAAACAATGGGCGGTCCCAGGAGGAGAAGCGATGAATGCCTCTGAAATAGAAATCATTGAAGATCACATCTACCTCCTACTTCCCCACCCAGCCATTCTACCCTCCACAAAACAGAAGCTTCACAAGGCACCTGCAGTAAAGAGGAGACATTCATTTTGTAGACGAGGAAGCAGACACTTAGAGTAAATTGGCATCGTTCTCACTTTAGGGCAAGAAGAACCCACATGTAAGCCTATAGGTGTTCCGTCCTAGACTCACACAGCTAACCATTCAGCAATACTGCCTTGCCAAGGTTACACACGGGTTTGGGAGGTGTATGGGCATGTGTAGTTGCCATGGGAATGGACCCAATTTCCCTCTGCACTTCCTTATAAGGTTAGAAGAAAATCCTGATCAGTTAAAAAAAAAATCCGTAGCATTCATTTGTAAAATAAAATCACTTGGTAGCAGGGGAGAGGTTTTCTCATGTTTCCTCAAGTTGATTTAGTCGAAATAGCCTTGATAACATTCTGACATAAAGACATGAAGTGTTTTAAAAGCTGCTTGTTTCCATGGCTGTAATATAAACCCCTGTAGGGGAGCAGAAACAATATTGGGAAGGGTTTTCCGTAAGAAGCCAGCATATGGAACACTAAGTAGAAAATTTTATTTCTCTTAAACTTCCAATCCTTTTAATAGTCTGAGCTGACCAGGGGGTAAAATTTAGGATAGACAGAAGAACTAATTAAATGCCCCTCAGGCAATCCTTGAAGGGTAATGAAGTTCACCCGGGATTCTGGTAAAGACGAAAGCGTGAAGACTTCCAAGTTGAGGTCTCAGGCAAGAACCCAGAATCCAAATGCTGAGAACAAGCAAGGAATTAAAAGCCAAGCTGTCTTCTTATGAATAACGGAGCAGCTAGACCAGCAGAAGTTCTGTTCGCATGAGGCACTGGTGTGCTGGAACCTTCAGGTGAAGTTATGGATGGCTTGTATGAAAGGAGAGACCTCCTGCAAATTCGTGCATCTAGTGGAGGCAACCCCAAGCTTGCACAGAACGAGGTTGGAACATACATCTGGTTGGGACAGAATCTCCCCCAGAAAGTAATTCTGGGTTGATGCCAATGTGCATATGGTTGTTGAAGCCTTAAGAATGGGAATATTGGCAAACGCTGATTTTTCTGGATTGATTCACTTATTTATTTACATTTTTTGACTCACTTATTACTCATTTAATTTATGTTTGGGCACCACGTGCCAATCTTCTGCTTTGCCCATGGGACTGTCAACAAAAATTCACTATTACAAAGGCTGAAAATCGAAATCAAACAAACAGAACTTGTCCTGCCTTAAAAGCAAGTTCAGTGTTCCAAAACAGTTGATTTTAATGGTTTGATGTCTGGGTGAAAAAAAATCCCTCTTTGACAAAGATAAAATGTCTTGGATTCTTCCCATCTCACCCACAAAGATTGGAATAGACACTTCTGCAAGAATAGGCATGCAGCTTTCACGTTAACTGTTGGTAGGCCTTTTTGTTGAAAAAGAGTAATATAAAGTTAAACAGCTTGCTTAGTTTTTATATATACAAACTTTATGTCTTCTTGTCCTATGAAAAACACATCAGGCATATACACAGATATACACGTATATAGTGCAGAAAATAGACATACGTTACACATACATACACACAAACGTATCATAAATCTCTTCTTGGCTCTGTTTTTGTATAAAACTAATTAGAAGCTTCGTGAGGCCAACTTAGGCATAACAACAACATTCTGCACTTTCTAATGAAGTGAGTTTTACTCCATTTGAACAACCAGTTAGAAGAAGATTTGAGATGAGTTTTAGGTGACTGGGGTGTTTTGATGTCAACCTCAGGGTTACAGGGTTGCCCTCAGGGGATGAGGGCTGCCCAGTGTGAATTAAAACTGGCCCTTGTCCTCTGACCTCTCCCCTAAGCCACCAAGCCAGCCTGGGGCTCTCAACTATCCCCAAGGGGTCTCCTTCACCTTCAAACCATCTGTTCAGCGGGACCCGAGTGACCCCGTGCTCCTATTTACCTGGAGACCTTAGTTCTGAAGATGACAGCCAAGCTCAATATGTGAAGTACCTGCCAACTTCTGTGCTGTAAACACTCTCACCACAGCTGATTACAAGCCATCCATAACTTCACCTGAAGGTTCCAGCACACCAGTGCCTCATGCGAACAGAACTTCTGCTGGTCTAGCTGCTCCGTTATTCTACAAAATAGAGGGTCCCAAGCTTGATTGCTCTGTAGCAACATCTGAGGAGCTTTCCGAAATCCTAATGCCCAGTATTCACCCCAGATCAATTAAGTAGCACATCTGGGATGTATCCTGGGTATCCATACCTTGAAAGGTCTCCCAATGATTTCAATGTGTGATCTAGCTCAGAAACCCCTGCTCCAGGTATTAAGCCATTAGTTAATTAAAACATTTTTCTAAATGCCTGCTTATTGCCTACTCTGTGAGTCCTGAATTTTCAGCATTACACTTGAGGCCCCCACCCTGAGATCTTGGTAAAACCTATTCCCCTGTGCCCCTGGAAGCATCATTGGACAGGTGGTGCAGCACAATATTGCATCCTAAAGGTGCACCTATATATATAGGGACCAAAACTAAATCTGGAGTTTCGGATCAGTTCAAAAATTAGCTTCCTGGAAATTTAAAGAAAAACTATTTTCTTTTAATTAAAAAGCTAATTTGTGGTGGATACATGTCATTATACAAACCTATGGAATGTACAAACCTATGGAATGTACAACATCAAGAGTGAACCCTAATGTCAACCATGGACTTTGGTTAGTAATTACGTGTCCCTTGTAGGTTCATTGATTGTAAGAAAGTCCCATCTGGTGAGCATGTGGCTGGTGGGGGAAGCTGTGCACGTGGGGAAGGGGAAGAGGGTATATGGGAAATCTCTGTATCTTCCTCTCAATTTTGCTGTGAACTTAGAACTGCTGTAAAAAAAAATAATAAAGTCTTAGAGAAAAAGCTAATTTACTTCATGCAAATTAAACATTTTCCTCTATTTATAATGACCTTAGAAGTGGCAGTCGAATAAAGAGCTGAGCTTTTCAATCACTCATTTTAAAGCTGGAATCCTGTAAATTGGCTGAGTTAGACCCCAGGCACTGAGTTCCTAACTTAACCTCTCTTTATGTGAGTGAATTGTCCAGCTGTTTCCCTATTTCGGCTCCATTCAACACAGAGCAACTTGGGGTTTTATTAACGCCCACCGGCCAAAGCAAGGATTTTCAGTCTGGTGGACTTCGATTCTTGAGCAATTATTTTTATTAAACATCTTTGGATTTTGTTGGGCTTCAGACAGGATTCACTAAGATGCTGTATGCCAAGGACTGGCCCAAGTTATGCAGACAAATTATCCTCATATCTGTGTTTCCTAGGGTTGAGATGGTGCCCATTGCTGGATGCACTGAGTCTATCCTCATGTCACGGAGTTATATCCAAACCAAATATAGAGACGCCGGATGTTGATGGAATTCTGTACGCAAGTATAAATACACAAACCCTTTTTCACGTAGTGTGTCTTACCGGAGTCTTTAAAGCACTACCGTTGCAGCAACTGGGAAAATAAAACAGTAGTAACACATGACTTAGAGATAGAACCAGAAGGCAATAGTTGATCCAAGTATTTGCCTTTTCAAATTAATTATTTCACCCAAGGGGAGAAAGAATGCAGTTAGTGTTCGTTAACTGCCTCCCTCCCTACTAGGCATCTTGAGCCTGAGTCTTGGCATATTGAGAAAACAGATCAGAACAAGCTGCACAGCCTGAGGTCACAGACCAGAGAAAGCAGTTACTAGGATTAATATGATTTGAGACAAGAAATGCATCGAGAAGAGTCCTTATGCTTAGAATTCCGATGTTTGGAAATGAAACAAACATGAAGAGTAGAACATCATTACATTAAAAGTGTTCCCAAGAGCTAAATAAAGAACATATTTATGAAGGGTACTGTGTGAGCTGCCCGAGGACAGTCTTTGCTTTTTAGAATCATCAGAAGGAGACAGAACTACGGCTCCTGAGGGATAGAGTTTCCTGTTTGACTTCCTCAGCCAAGACAGGCTCCCTGGTAGCTAACTCTTTAAATAGCTCGGTAGTGCAGTATTCATATCCCTTTGTGCATGGGTGCTTGTTACTAGATGCAAGACACAGAGCCGGCGACGGGGATTGAGGAATGAACACAACCAGACAAACATGCTCGTGGAAGTCAGTGGAAGCAGATAGTAGTAAAAAGAAATCAAATAGTTGTATAATTACAGACTGTGGTAGGAGCTTGGATGGAAATGAAGGTGATGCTGGGAGAATGTATAGCAGAGCGAATGGTTGGTCCAGGAGGTCAGAGATGGAGCATCCGTGTTTCGGGGTCTTCCTAGAAGACACAGGCGGTCCAAAGGATCTCCAGCAGGTGGAGGTGGAAGTGGGGAAAGCCAACATGGCTGGAGGCCATATGAAAAGGGGAGAGAGGTGAGAAATGAAACTAGACAGGGAGGGAGGGACCAGAGCATAGAGTATTATGCACCATGTCAAGGACATCAATCATTCATTCTAAGAGCAATGGCAAGCAGTTAAAAGGCTGAAGGAGGCAGGACTTCCTTGAGTAGATGAGAATTTTGGAAAGGTCACCTTGGCAGCAGGGTGGAGAATAAGGATGGGAATAGGTCCATAGGGCAGTCTCTTAAGAAGCAGATAAAGTGTCTAGGTGAGAGATGATGGCACTTTCCACTAGACTGATGGTGATGGAGATGGAGAGACGCAGAGAAATGAGAGCCGTCTGTGAGGGTTGGCAACAGATCAGACAAGGGGGAATGAAGACTTTTAGGTTTCTGGCTCATGGAACTGGGCCTGCAAGGCTGGAACACAGGGTTGTGTTTTGGTCTTGATGAGTTTAATGTCCTTGAAGATATTGGAGATGAAGTGTTGGAGAAGAAATGAAATAGAGGGGTCTGGAATGTCTAGAAAAGATCTAGGCTAGAAACGAAAGTTTGGAACTACAAGTCTAGAGATACTGATGGAAACCAAAGACATCTAATAAGAAAGCTTAGAAAGGTGAGTAGTACAAGAAAAACAGCCTATGAGACATGCTGGAGGAGCTCCAACACAAGTGCCTAGTGAGATGGTGAAGGTCAAACGCATTCCTTAGGTTAAGTGATGTTAACTGAATTATCATGAGCTCATTGAGAGTTATGGGGGTGGCTGGTCAGGGTCAATTTCAGATTATGGCTGAGAATGAACAGGGTGGAGAAATAAGACTTCGACTATCAACAACTCCAAGAATATTGTTCACTATACTTACTTAGCCATGCTCCCACATCAGCATATATCATCTACTTATGATTCGTTATACCATCTCATACAAATAGAAATAAACCCTTTGCTGTTATTCCTCTTACCAGTACACAGGGTTTCAATTAAGCAGCAAACTGTGAATTATATTTCGCTGACAGAACCACAATCTTCACATCTCTTATCTCCCCTGAGATATTTTTCTTTAAAGTCTGAAATCCATAATATGCAAAAAGAGATAGCTTCCATTTCATGACATGGGCAATTTGCAAAAGGCAGCCTTTATTTATTTATTTTTTTGAAAGTTCCAAAAGCCACCAAGTCTATGAAAAGCAGAACACCATTCCTAAAAATATGTGTGTTCACAGTTTCAGGAAAGATGTATGATATGTTCCAGAAGAAGTCTGGAAAGTCAAAAAAAATCTGTTCAGTGGGAAACAGTTCTGTTTCCCTGGATGGAACTGCCTGGGTCAGCAGTTCTCTGCACGTCGGCTGAGCTACAAATATGGTTTCCATTCCTAGCCTGCTGACGAGGCTGGGCCGCTTTGGAGGACCTCTTGTCTGGATGCTTCAGGCCAACCTCCCTGTGGTCAGTGTGTGGTCAGCAGCCAGTCCTCTTGGGGGGAAAAGAGACAGACAGCATGGTCTGGGAGGGGAGAGTGAGGAGATGGCACCCATCATCAGCCAGGGAAATCCCAGAGAAGGAGGTGAGATTCTCGTCTTCCCTAAAAGAACTCAAGGAGAATGCGATTTTTGCATCGTGGTCTCTTGGTCTCTCAGAGGCCACAGGAAATGTTGCGGGCGAAAATCTGGCTGCTGCTGGACAGAGCAAGCTTCTGGAGAGGAAACTGGCCTCCCACACCGGGGATAAAGCACAGAAGGGAGAGATTCGGAAGCTCCGGGGATGGGCTGAGTAAACTTGAGAACTCTGGCAGCAGGAACAGAAAAGCTGTAGTCAAAGTCACCAGGGGGTTCCTCCATGCCTTTCTCTCTCTCCCCACTAGTGCCTCCTCTCCCCTGAAACCTCTTATTTCCCTCTCTTCCCTTTCTCTCCCTCCTTTCCACCTCCTCTGCTCTCTCCTCCCACACTCTGTGCTCGTCTTCCTTCCCTGTCCTTCCGTTCTCCACTCTCAGAGAATGACTTTGCACTCAGCCAACTGACAAGTCATCCTGGTTCATCCCTTTATCTCTTCCAGGGCACATTTCCTTTCAATACAAGACTATTAAACCCTGTGAACACAGGAGTCTTTCCTGGTGAAGTTTCAAGATGTGACAGTTGATTGGAGAGGGTGCGTAGAGCTGGAGAAACTTTCTGGGAGACATAAGTGAGCCCGGAGAGCAGTCCCCAAATTCGCCCAGACCCAGGCTGACTCTATGTCATGTTGACTAATCTCAGACAGACTTTTACATTATGTTGTGATGCATACATATGCTTCTGCAGGTCAATAAAGGGTTATGAGGATTAAATGATGAATCCCTCCAGAGCAAAGCCATCGCTCGGGGACCTTAACTCTGGGAGCAACCAATCTTAGTGGTTTAGAACATGGCTCTGAAATCCAACTTCCATGTGTGTATTAGTTTCAAGGGCTGTCTTAACAAAGCAACTCCATTTTCACCTTCTGCTAACCACAGACTGGGGGGCTCAAACAACAGACATGCATTTTCTCATACTTCTGGAGACTGGAAGTCCAACATCAAGGAGTCAGCAGGGCTGGTTGATCCTGAGGCCTCTCCTCTTGGCTTGTAGACACCATCTTCTCCCTGTGTCCTCACATGGTCATCCATCTCTGAGTGTCTCTGTCCTCATCTCCTCTTCTTACTAGGACATCAGTCTTATTGAGCTAAGGCTCACTCAAGCAACCTCATTCTACCTTGATCACATCTTTTAAAGACCCCCATCTCCAAATGATAGGTAAATATGAGCCAGTTGAGGACCAAACCTTTCTTTGGAATGTGTGAGGTTTGGACAACCCAGCCCTGCTGAGTTAACTCTTTACTGCACAGCCTCCCACAAGAGGTGCACGCCTCACGGAAGGTGGGATGCAAGCTTCAGGTAGAACCATCCACCAGCTAACTGGGGACTTCCCTGCCTTGCCCCTTCATCTCCTTCTCTGAAGCTCTGATGGGGGCTCTAAAGAGCAGCCAGCAGCTGGTGAATGAAGAGCCACAGCATCAGCCCCGTGACACGGCTTCCCTCAGCCAGCGAAGCATCAATCACAGACTGTGGTGGCCAGAGGGAATGTCGAAAGTGTTCTTCATAGTACACGTGGGATTCTGTTCCAAACTGAGTCTGTACTTTGTGACCTGAGATGTAAGGTGATGGTTGGGCTGTCCATTACTTAAGGGTGAACAGAACAAAATTCATGGGGCCCGTTGAGTTTTTAGACAGCAACAGGGAAACGTTTCCTCCTCCTCAACTAAACAAATGGAAAAGAAATAGCAGAAGAGGAAAACGGAGTTGCCTTTTACCCCATTGTTATAGGCTGAATTATGTCCCCTACATTCATATGTTGGAGCCCTAACACCCAGGACCTCAGAAGATGGCTGTGTTAGGAGATGGGGTCTTTAAGGAGGCGATGAAGGTAGAATGAAGTCATTAGGGTAGGTTCTAATCCAGTAGGACTGAGGTCCTTATGAGAAGAGGAGATGAGCACACAGATGTGCACTGAGAGACAACCACGTGAGGACACAAGGAGAAGACGTGTCCACACACCAAGGAGAGAGGCCTCAGGAGGAACCAGCCCTGCCCACACCTGGGTCTTGGACGTCACGTCCAGCCTCCAGAACTATGAGAAGTACATGTGTGTTGTTTAAGCCCCCCAGTCTGGGGTATTTTGTCATGGCAGCCACAGAACACCATTGCACCTGTGCACTAGTCATACCTGTCTGTACCATCTGTACACCTGAGCGGGAGAGTGTCCCTCTTCCTAGGCCTTTATGATGCTGGTGAAAACCACGGTAACTCACATCATGGTATTTGGTTCATGTGTTTTTCCTCTTTCAGTTTGGATTCATTATCTTTCAATCACGTCAAAGTTAATTTTCAAACAAAGACGGCTCATAGAATTTTTAAAATTGGGCAGAGAGAGTTCATGGCAATGAATTCAGACTTTTAGAGATTAATGTAATTGGTGCATCTCCCTGCCCACTAGCATGAAAGGCTGCCATTCATTAGTAATCTGTGAGGAGTATTTACTGAACCAATTCTCAATAATAGCAAGTGCCCAGTCATGTAAAGAACTTAAGAGTAAATCAGAAAAGTTGAAGAGGAAAGATGACTCTCTTGATTAGGGCTATAGAAATTCCTAAGCCCTGAGCCCTTTTGAAATACAAGGAAAACTGAATATGGAAATGGTAGTATTCTTAGAGCATCCAATAAGTTCAAAATCGATCAAGTTCAAGCCATGCCTATGTTAATTTTTTGTCAAATAAACCCAACCATCCATATATGGGGAAACGTTTGTTAGGGCTAGAACAAGAGAGCAGGCGGATAGGACAAAACCCACATGAAAAAACTCAAAGCTTGAGGAGGTGTGCCATCTTAGGTCACAAATGAAATATCACAGCGATGGAATAATGTTCCTTGCTTCAAAAGAAGCCCTTGTAAGTGAGTTCACTGTGTCGACTGGAGGTGAGATAGGCCGGGTGTCATCTAGGGCCTTACGTTCACAGCTGGAATCGATTCAAAGATCCCACGCTTGGGTCTAATCAGCAATTATCTCCACGTCTAGACAGTGAGGTAGGCCTGGCAAGGGGTCAGGCTCGTATGCGCAGATAGAGTGGGCTGGCGTAGTCCGCCAGAGGTCTTCAGCGACAAAACTGAGACAGCTCTGCTGTACGACCAGTGAAATGACTTCCATTCCATGAAATGACTCTCTAAATTCCAATGGATGCAGTCGACATATTCGACTAATGACCTCCCACACATCATTTACCTAAAATGCTGCTGGCTGAGATCATTTTTGGCAAGAGCAATGGATTACAATAAATCATGATCTCCTAGTCTTCACGTTGCTGGTAATTTTCTTTTTTTTTTTTCATGTGTTATTCTATAATTCCCTGGGGGACATGCCCACATCCTAATGGCCCTACCTCCTTCTGTGCATGGATCTTAAATTATCTCACGGCTTCAGCATCCCGTCAGGAGGTGGCATGTCTGGAATAGTAAGAAGTAAAATGAAGAGTGAATGGTCCGATTGGTGCAAAATCAAGAGAAACAGGGCAATGAACAGGCTTCTCCATTGTAAAGAAACAAAACTATGTTGTCATCACGATAACATCGATGAATGCTCCCTGTATGCTAGAGCCTCTGCTAATTGCTTCACAGACATTATCTTTCTGAAAGCAGCGAGTCAGGGCTATTAAGATTATCCAAGAGGGAGCTGGAGTCTGAACTCAGGGTTTGGCTTCAGTCTCTCAGACTTAACCACCAGTCTACACAACGGAGCATTTCAAGGCTCAGCATAACCATTATATGTGAAGTTCTTTATTTTTTCTTCTTTTCACATCAGGATCTTGGAGTTCGTTCAAAATATAAATACATGGGGTTTTTTGTGTGAAACAGAAACGTTTTGCTAAAAATTGGTTTCTTGGCTTTTCTATTTAATCTCTCTCTAAGCAGAAGAATCTAACTGAAGAAAAATGGGGATTCCATTCAAGTAGGGATGGCTTATTATGGGTGAGAAGGTACTATGAATCCTTGTGACTTTGTTCCAACCAAAACCAGGAGTGGGGCTGGAGGAGGAACCGGCTCCCAGCCCCCTTCAATTTGTCTCTCGAGGCCCGTTTCGCTGGTGATTTCTATACGGTGCCAAAGGATATTCCTCAATGTGAAATTCCTCAACAGAGAATCTGTGCAAATCTGCTTCTCGTGTTCTCCTGAAGCCCTTGTAGCTGTGAAAAAGAAATCATTTATTTCTAGAATTACAGAGCTCTGGATGGCCCTGTGAGTTCCTTGAGCTGCTCAGTTGCAAAGAAACAACACAGGCTGAAGTTCTGTGCCCTCTTCTCTTTATCCCTGGCTGTCTTACCTCTCCTGAGTGGTGAGAAATCATCCATCTCTCGGAGCTGCCTTCATGAGGAAGAAGAGTTCAGACAATCTCATAGGGCGCGTGCTGCCGGTAGGACTTCAGGCAGCATTCGTTCCAATGGTGCTTCAGGAACTGCATTTTGAAAAAACACAAAACACGTTTAGCACTGATAATAGTGTCTTTCAGATGAAGTTGAGTGGGCGGGTCAAGGAATGCATATGGCGGTGGAAGGAGTGGGTGGTATCATCCGTGTGGATGTCTTGACTCCACAGGAGTGTCTCTTGTATAGACTGGAGCCCACTGCAGCCCTGACCAATTGCTTCTGTTGTCACCGTCTGTCTGTCTCTCATCTCTCCTCGCCCACGCTCCTTGTTACCACCTGCCTTGCCATCATGTTGCCTCCTCCTGCTTTCCTCAGGGATGAAGAATGCCCTCTTCCCCCTTGGCAAGCGACATCAACACTCAAAAAGGAAAGGAAAGAATACAATTGTGACTGAATTTCCTCCACTCTTGAATTTGTAGCCCTTCAGCCATTAGTGATTGATTTGTTTTAAATCAATCAAAGTTCTTCAGATTGGGATACTAGGCTGGTAAAGAATCAGGTGCCCAAACCCTGGAATCAGGGAGTCAGTGGTTTCCATGGTTCCACTCTGTTGTCACATGAACTTGGCCAAGTTCAAAGAGCTTAGTCTCCTTTCTCGTCTTCTGGAAAACCCAGGCGTTTGTGTAAATCTGGGTTTTTCAACCCAGACTGCAGATTAACATTACCTGGGGAATTTAAGAACAAATCCTACTGCAGGTTCTGCTCTTGGAGATTCTGACCTAATGAGTCTGCTACTCAAAGTCTGGTCCGCGGACCCACATCATCAGCATCACCTGCGAGCTGTTGCAAATGCAGAATTTTGCCTCCCCACCTGCTCCAGACCTGCTGAACCAGAATCTGCATTGTAACAACAGCCCCAGGTGAGTCATATGCACATTAAAGCTTTATAAGCACTGGTCTAGGAGAATTTCTCAGATCCTTATATTATGGGTTTCTCTTCTTGCAAAGTGTTAAACATGATGCCATATATACTGAAATTAGAAAGTACCAATTTTATATCAAGAAGCTTACCAAGCGCTCCATCCATAAAATGCTTTCCCCCCAGAACGCTCTTTGCAGGCCTAGCTATTACATGTACACTTTTAATTTCTTTTTTAGGTCTCTTTAATAGATGCTTGCTCTCACTACTCTTTAATTTAATGCAGGATAAATGATGAGCCAGAAAAGAACCTTAAACCTCTTTCAAAGTAAACAGTATTGAGAAAGAATTCTTCCATGGCTCATCATTTTTTTTTTTTCTGACCAAAAGCTAAACCCGAAAACAGCATCTACTCCAATTCCAGGGCACCATGTGGAATCTGAGAAACAAATTATACGTTAACAATTTGCAGCCACAAATCCCCAGATGATCAGCAATTGGGAGAGTAGGCACAACTTACAAAGAATAAAGAAAAAATAAAGAAAAAAAAATGCAGACATTCTTTTAGCTAAGTCTTTATTTTTTAATTTGAAAATTGGCTTCCTTTTTGCATTTGTCATCCAAGATGTGGAGCAAGTCAGGAGATGGCCACTTGTCCTCTGCCTCATTCAATTTAAAACTCCTCTGATCGGGAAATGCAAATCAAAACTACACTAAGATATCACCTTATACCCGTTAGATTGGCAAAAACATCCAAAACCAAGAGCGACAAATGTTGGAGAGGTTGTGGAGAAAAAGGAACTCTCATACACTGTTAGTGAGAGTGCAAACTGGTGCAGCCACTATGGAAAACAGTATGGAGATTTCTCAAAAAGTTAAAAATAGAAATACCTTATGACCCAGCCATCCCACTATTGGGTATCTATCCTAAGAACCTGAAATCAGAAATCCCAAGAGTCCCTTGCACCCCTATGTTCATCGCAGCATTATTTACAATAGCCAAGACGTGGAACCAACCTAAATGCCCAGAAACTGATGATTGGATAAAGAAGATACGATATATATATACACAATGGAATACTACTCAGCCATAAAAAAGGACAAAATTGGTCCATTCGCAGCAACATGGATGGACCTCGAGGGTATTATGTTAAGCGAAATAAGCCAGACAGAGAAAGACGAACTCTGTATGACTCCACTCATAGGTGGAAGTTAACATATTGACAAGGAGAACTGATCGGTGGTTACCAGGGAAAAGGGGGGGTGGGGGAGGGCACAAAGGGGGAAGTGGTGTACCCACAACATGACTAACAATAATGTACAACTGAAATCTCACAAGGTTGTAATGTATCATAATCTTAATTAATTAAAAAAAAGAGAAAAAAAGGAAGAAATAGAATTCCTTAATAAACCTATAATAGGTAAAAAAAAAAAAAAAACTCCTCTGATCTTATTATTTTTTTGACCACCACTTTTTCATTCTTGTAATCTACCTGCTTTGACAGGTAGTCGAATGACAGTTAAAATATGCATTTGCTCTAAGTGGCTGCAATTTTCAAGGTCTTCGTCAAAATCATAAAAGTAGATGCAGTTGTTTGTTTATTAAGTTAAAAAATAAATTCTTCAGGCACTGACACGCTATAGATCACGGTTCCTCTTCCTTTACATTAATCTGTCTTCTGCTTGTAATGAATATTCACCATTTTCACTATTCAGTTAAAATGTGCTATGTTTTGCATTTCTGTGTATTCTATTATAGTAAAATCATTATAGATTTTTTTTTCCATGCTGTGGTCTCTGTAACAACAGTTCAAATAAAAATTGCTAAAAATGCCATATTTTTTTTCCCCTTTTGGATGCAGTTGGATTAAAGATCCAAAGGATTTCTTGGGTCTTTAAGCGTCAAGTAAAGAAATTCAAGTCTTTTGAACTGATGTCACTTTTATTTTCTGAATGCTAGTCATGTAATAGTTTGCAAATGCAAAAAACATATTTTAAAAACACCCAGAAGCACGAAGCTGAAAATGATCAAAGACGGATAGGATGAATACTTTAGTACCACATATGGAGATGCATTTTTAAAATACATTCAGTCTGCATTTCTACTTTCAAAGAAAAGTTGCTGTTTCCTGTGGGTTCAGCGCTTCATCTTTGCCTGTTAGCATCCTGACCCTGTGAAGGAAGACGAAAGAGCAGATGAACGAGACCGGCTTTGATTTTGGATGGGCATAAGAGCAAGTCCAAACTTGGTGTGATCTGAGGTAAACAGGGAAAATCTTGCATCAAAACAAATCAATATAATAGTAATAATAATAATTCTATTGGTGCTAAACAGTTAGATATTTGGTCTAACATCAAGCCACTTATTTTTTACTTCTTAAAAGGCAAATGGCCTGTGGTAGGGTTGCCAGATGCAACAAATAAAAATACAGGGTGCCCAGTGACAGTGAGTTTCAGGTTAGCAACTGATAATTTTTCAGTCTAAATGACCCACAAAATATGTTGCATATTCTTATACTTAAAAAAAAATTGTTGGGGCCAGCCTGGTGGCACAGTGGTTAAGTTCACACGTTTGGCTTCGGTGGCCAGGAGTTCACCGGTTTGAATCCTGGGTGTGGACATGGCACCACTTGGCAAGCCATGCTGTGGTAGGCATCCCACATATAAAGTAGAGGAAGATGGGCATGGATATTAGCTCAGGGTCAGTCTTCCTCAGCAAAAAAGAGGAGGATTGGCAGCAGATGTTAGCTCAGGGCTAACCTTCCCCCCCACCCCAAAAAAAATTGCTTATCAGAAAATCAAATTGGACTGAAGTCTTATATTTAACCAGGCAATTCTACCACGTATACAGGGAACTCTGTATCATCAATGCCTCAGAAAGCAGGAGAATACAGGGTTGTGTCTTCTGGAAGGGGGCTGAGCAGCCATCTGGAGGGGTAGAGCTCCAGGAACAAGGTGCTGCCTGTGGGGATCGATTGCCACGAAAAAAGAGGGAGGCATTCTGGGAAACTCTGCCCAATTCATCACTTGACCCTGAGCCTAAGTTGCTGCTGGGACCATCACATCAGATCAGATTAACTTTTCTCCTCACTAAAAAACAGTGGCCATAGAATGAGATGTTACTATCTATTTCTTTGGTGGCTCCTAAGAACAAATGAATACTGATTAGAATACTGATGTCTAAAAACCCTCCTTCCCCCTAACCCCTTGGCACTCACGTTGTCATTCAGAGCATTGTCATTGTCATTCCTTCTGTCACCTGATCCTGCCTCACCACCCCGTGTTCTTTACGCTCTTGGTTATTTAGTAAAATAAAGTTAAGGAAAGAGAAGGCATCCATTCTTGTGAACACTCTTTCTCTGAGCTTTGTTTGGCTTCTCTTTGCCTGTGTCATCTCCTCCCTCTTCCTTTGTCTCGCAAATCTACAATACCAATGTCATGTAGATCCTGGCTTGTTTTGAGTGGAGATTTGCATAAATCAATGTATGAGGATTTAATATGAAGTTGCGTCACACCCTGCCCCATTGTAGAGATTCCTTGATCTTCATGGAGCTCAGAAGTCCAATGGGGAGACACTTTTCTCTCTCTCACTGCATTGTGTGTAGTACTTGGCTGGCACGTGGCATTGCATTCTATGTTAATGGATATCTATCTATATCTATCAGTTGTCTATCTATCCATTCATCCATCCATCTATTTATATATTTTTCTATTCAATCTATCATCTATCAATCATTCTATCTATCTATATATCAGTGTATCTATCATTCTATCTATATCTATATATCTATCATTCTATCTATATTGATAAACAAATGGCAAGCAATAGGATATATTGGAGTATGTCTGGAAGACATTTGGTGTAAACCTAATTCAGCCTGACCTTGTTTTTCCAAAAGGGCCTGATGTGGCCGTTGAGCATGCATTGTATATCTGCTTGAAGCATTTTCTGTGTCCCGAAGACAAGAACAAATGGCCTTAAGATAGAGATGCAACTTCCCCCCACATGGCATTTCCTTAAGGATAAGCATCTCTCCCTAGGCTAGGAATTGACTGCTGCGCTCACCTGTGACCACCCAGCTCGAGACAGCAGATCTGCTACTTGCTAAGCTTGTCAATCGTGCTGACAGGGCAATCTTGTAACTATTGTAAAAGGGACATTTCAATCACATGTGATGCATGCTCTTTGACAGTGTATAACAACTCTGTACACCCTCACTTCTTTGGAGAGCTCTGTTCCTTTGTGGAAGGATTCTCCTGGGCTACATGATCCTCAAATGTGGCTCATAATAAACACATCTCAGTATTGATTTGTAGATTGATTATGGATTATTTGCATTGACAATATCTCTCCTCTATCATCTATCTATCTATCCATCTATTGTCTATCTGTCCATCCATCTATCTTTCTATCATTCTATCTCTATCTATCTATCTATCTATCTATCTATGCATCTACCTACCTACCCCTCTCTCTATCGATCTACCTATTTATCTATCTATCCACATAGACTCCCATGGGTGTATCCACCCTAATAGGTTCTGAGCTCCTTGAGACAATACTCATCTTCATATTTAAAGGGCACACATATTACTCTCCCTCAGCAAAACCGCCCATACAATCCAAAAGTGCACATATATTCTGATCCTACTTTATTACTCAATTATATTTCTCATATAAGCTGGTTCAAACCCTCCGCTGAGTCCAGGTAGGTGGGAGCAATGTTCTTACCTCATGTCATGTCAATTCTCAGTGCTAAGATTTCCATTTTAGTCTAGCATTCTTGATTACAGGAATCATCCCATTTATTTCTCTTCTTCCTTTTTTTGACTTCTGAAATGGTCACCCAAGGGTATCTTGGCCTGGGCCCCTCTGAAACAGCAGTTGTGAGCAGAAACTTTATTTGCCAAATGGTTCCAGGGCAAAGGGAGGAGGGACTGTGAGGCGGAACTGGGAAAAGGGCAAAAGGCAAACAAGATTGGGTTGCAGGGTTGGTCCTTGTTGCAGACGACTGGACCTTCAGAAGGGTGGCCTTGAGAAATGTGCCTCAGAACTGCGCACACAAGGGATGGAAGGGTTAATTGTTTCTCCAGCAGCTTGTGACTCCCAGGAGACATTGTCTCCCCTGCACATCTAGGTCTTGCTTGCTTGCCTGCAAAAGGAGGGGAACCTGCAGAGAAGCATTGTGGCAGGAAGAGAAGGTGTGGCCCACACACCTGAGACTGGATGGTCAGGGGACAGCCCAGGAAGGGCGGCTGCAGTTTCTGGGAACTGGCCATTGCAGCAGTAACTGGAATAAGAGATGCAGCTTGGGGAGATTTGATGTGAAGCCCTAAAGACGTCCTATAGTGAAAGGGGCTTGTCAAGCAAATAAAGTAGGAATTGGAATAGGGCAATAGTCTAAATGCCATTGTGAAGGTAATTTTCATATGAGATTAACCTCTAAATCAGTAGACTTTGAGTAAAGCAGATTATCCTCCATAACGTGGGTGGGCCTCATCCAATGAGTTGAAGGCCTTAAGAGAAAAAAAGACAGAAGTCTCCAGAGGAAGAGGAAATTGTGCAGCAGATGGCCTTTGGCCTTGGGCTGCACCATCACCTCATTCTTGGGTCTCCAGCCTGCTGGTCTATCCTACAGATTTTGGACTTGCCAAGCCTCCACAATCACGTGAGCCAATTTCTTAAAAAATAAATTCCTCTCTGTTTCTCTCTGTCTCTCTCTGTCTCTCTTTGCCTCTCTTTTTCTCTCTAATATCTATATCTATATCTATACACACACACACACACACACAAAAACTCTCACACATACATCCCGTTGATCCCATTTCTCTGGAGAACCCTAATACATTAGGCAATGAATATAAGGCAAATTAACAGAGTAAATTCAGTCTTCCATGCACTGAAACTCTTACCAATCTGGTGAAATAGCACACTTCACAATTGTGGAACATACTAAATGTGAAGCGAACATTAACATCTGTTATATAACCTCCTATGAACTGTGAGTAAGAACAGAAAAAGTCAAGCCAGTCACTGAGCTCTGGAGAATCTGCATCATGCAAGCCTATGGGACATTTCACACCCTCAAAGGTCAATAAATTCAAAATAATTAATGAAAGGTGTGAGCCATCAGAACTGCTCCAAGTTGGAGGGCAATTTGTAATTGTAGTGATCTCTTTGTTGGTCATCAATGTACCGATCTTGCCTTGTTCTTTGAAGAGCAGGAGGAGGCCTCCAGGAAGAGAAAACACAACAACACAGGGTAATAAAATGGAACTGAAAATGGGATATTGAGGAATACAGATTATAAATGAAGAATAGAAAACCAGGGTGATGGAATAGGTAAAAAATGGACCCACAAGGATGAACGTAGATTGTGATGCATCTGTGCTATCTGCCGGTCTAAATAAAGTAGGAACATAGTCCGACACAAGTTTCAACACTTAAGAGAAGGAAGTGTTACTGTGTTTAAGAGGAAGGAAATTGTTCCCTCCCACTGGAGTCCAGAAGAGACCACATTCTTGGGACTTTACATATGGCAGAGAGATGCATAAAGTGAACACAGCCCTTTCAAAGACTCCAGCAGCAGATCCAGTCACCAGTTTCATGTGGGTGTTTATCGGCACATCCTTCAACAGCAGTTGCTGGCAGCCCATGAAACCACAACGACCGAGGCATGGCAGTAATCAAGTTATCTCCCCACTTCGGAAAGTGCTGATGCTGCAGCTACATCGGAGGATAGGATTTGGAGCGTGCAGAATCAGGGACGGATTATACGTAGACTGTCTTCCAAAAAAAACACTCCTACTGGTTGATAAAAGAGCTTCTAGGCAGGCAGCACAAGGCTAGAAGCTCTGGAGAGAACTGGATGCAAGTGAAGTATGTGCATTAGAAGCTGACCTACTGGTCCTAGAGCTGAAGTCTCATGTGAAATCTGGGCTGCCCAAACAGGACTCTTGACTGAATGAGAGACCAGGATTAAGATCAAACATCCTCACAGGCAAATAAAGAGGCAAGCAAGCTGCCATATTGTGAGTTTCCTGATGGAGAAATCCACATGCAAGACATGGAAGGATGCCTCTAGACAACAGCCAGTGAGGAATTGAATCCTGCCAACCACAATATGAGTAAGGATCCACCCCAAGACTTGAGATAAATGCAACCCCCACCAACACCTTGACTGTGCCCTCCTGAGAACCTCAGCCACACGACCTGACTAAGCCATGCCAACTTGTTCTTAGATCCCTATCCCACAGAAACTATGAGGCATGTGTTGCTTTAAGCCACTCAGTTTTGGGGTAATTTGTTACAGAGCAATAGCTAACAGGGTTATGAATTGCCAAAAAGGGTAATACATCCAACATTTCTAAAGTGTATTTGATCACAAAATCCATGTTGAACAGAGCATGTTATAGGGTTAGGATGCTGTGGAGCAATGGGACCCATGGAGAAATGCTGCCCCAGAATGTGGATGAGGTCATTGCATCCTGGAAAAAAAAAAGGGCATAAGCAGTAGTGACAAACCTCGAGTACCATTCATAGTAAGAAGGATAATAATTATTATTGCTGGTATTATCATTGTTTTAAGCACTCCAGAGGATCTGCTCTTTGGCAATCCATCAGACACTAGTTGTCCACCACATCAAACCCTCTTGAATCCTCTTCTCCCTCCAGCCACTACTGCTTCACCAGCTTCCTGAGAATCTAGCCCGGCTGCAGTCACTCAGCTGTCATGGAAATCTTTCCAGCTCTCTGGAATGCACTTTTAGAAGGGCAGGGGAGCCATCCTGGACCAATGGGGGATGCAGAGAGGTGGATAAATATGCTCTCCTTTCATCTCCTGGGTGCAGAGCCTTGAGATTATTTAAAATCTTCAGAAAGTCCTGCAGGTCAAGATCCAGTTGCCAGCATTGGTGGCTAATTCACTACCATGTCCTCAAATTGGCTTTTCCTCCTTCTCTGTTTCATCCTCTCTTCCTGGACTCTTGGCTCTCCATTCCCAAATAAATGACTTGCACAGAAGCCTTGGCCTCAGTCTCTACTGTGAGCGATCCTCTGAGGATATGGTACCTACAAAAGAAATTCTTGGGTCACTAAGAGAATCAAATGAATGCACAGAGTCCTTTGAAATGAATCAACTTCGTTTTTCTAACACCTACAAAATAAGGTCATTTCAATTTAAAAATAGTTATGATGATCTTTCTGGGAACTCAATTCTTAATCAGTGCCAGATGAAAGCGATTGAAAGAAAAGAGTGTGTCAATGTGTTCTGGTTAAGAGTTTGAGTTTTGGTAAGAAGAAAAATATCTTAGAAACCAGACAGGAAATTACCTCTCCACACACACGGTGTCTCAACCTGACAAGGGGTTAATATCTAGAATACGCAAAGAATGCCTATTAACACAAAAAGGAAATCCAAGAGAAAGAAGAGGCTGTGGGTAGAGAGAGATAGTTGTTGGAAGGGAAAGCCCAAATAGTTTAACTGAAAGGAGTAGGCAGGATAATGCCTCCCCCAAAAGACATCCAATGCCCAAGGACTGTGAATATGTTATATTTTATGGCAAAGGAGAATTAAAGTAGCAGTTGTAACTAAGGTTGCTCATCAGGTGAGCTCAAATAAGGAGATGATCTTGGCTTATCCAAGTGGTCCCAATGGAATCACAAGAGTTCTTATAAGTGGAAGGAGAAGGCTGAAGAGAGAGAACCACAGAGCAGGCAGCACAAGAAGAGTTTGACCAACATTGCTGGCTCAGAAGATAGAGGAAGGGGTCACGTGCCAAGGAATGTGGGTGGATCCCAGAAACTGGAAGAAGCAAGAACACATTGTCCTTTAGAACCTCCAGAAAGAATGAGGTTCTACCTAGCCTAAAATATGTTGGTTTTAGCCCAGTGAGACCCACTTCAGGCTTCAGACCTCCAAAACGGTAAGATAATATATGTGTATTGTTTTCAGCCACTGAGTTTGTGGCTGAAGCAGTCACAGGAAACTCACACAATGAATATGAGGAGATGCCCAAACTAAAACTGAAATAATGACATGTTACTTCATGCAATCAGGAGGAGGTTTAAAGGGAGGAATGAGGAAGAGAGAGAGGAGGAACATTTCCTGTTGCATTTTCCAGTCTTATTCAGTCAGTGCTTTTGGTATTCTACACGAGTGAATGTTGATATAGCAGAGTGTTATCCAACATGAGACAAACTAGACCTGTTTCAGCCTTTCAAACGGATGACAGGAAATATGGGGCAATCCTGGTTGGCTTAGCGACACACCGTCCTCCAACTGGGGCATGCCATTCCATTCAAAGGGTCTCTTTTATCACATCAGATGTTCACAGAAAGGTCTACTTCCTCTGTATCTGTGGCCTCAGAACCTCCAGAGATTGTCTATGAATACCTTTCAAAGAGTTCTTCCCATGCAGAGGCAACATATTCTTTTCCTTCACACTTCTCTTCTCTCCATAATCTTTCTCAGGGGAAGAACTGATGCAATGCTTCCTCTTGTTTGCAAAACCCTTGCTTGGCACATGTGAGATATTTCCTTCACAAGGTTCCACATATGAGCTTCACATATGCCCCTCAACTTCTCAACCTTCTCCTGGTACAGAGGTTGGTTGGAGACACAAGCTACCATTGTTTAGGGTCCAAATTTCTGTCTGGACTGCATCTCTTGGGGCGTTTCATGATTTTCTCAATGGCTTCTGGGAATTAAATGACAGGCCTTTCTTAAGAAGGAATTGCATGGAAAAAATATTTACCATTGTCTTTGGGATCTAACGGGCAAATACTGCTTACCCACTCAATGTCCCCTTCACGACTTTCCATTTCATTCTCTACAATTATCTCGGACAATTAAAATTCTGCCAGTCCCCCCTTACGTCTGAACACACAGCCAAAACAGTAGGTTGGCTTCAAATAAAACAAAATTCCTTTTTTTCTGTAGGGAGGCATGTATATATTTTACTTCAGAATATAAATTGATTGTATAATGACTCAAGTCCTTGAGGTAGAGATAACCATGTACACATACACAGGCACACACTTGTGTACCTCTGGTTAAAAACTGAGTTTGTTTTACTCTACAGATGGAAAAATATGACCATGTTGATATTAAAGATCTACTTTTTCAGGACTTTGCCATCTTCCCTGATCCCTTGTGGTCTCCCCTCCTACATCTTGAGCCATTTTCGTGTTCACTGTAATTGTGTTTCTACCTTGGGATCTGGGTATCACCGCATCCACATGTGGGTTGTTGGAATCACCTGGAGAAGATTTACCATCCCAGGGTTGAGACCACACCCAGGACCATCGAAGCTGGAATCTCTGGGCAGGACCACAGACACGGGTACTCTCCAAAGCTCACAGTGATGTCGCTATGCAGCTGAGCCCGAGAACCACGGGTTGAAGGAGGTTCACCCTACGGTTGGTGTCTCAGATCAAGGAGACACATCCAGTGGGTGGGTGTCTTCTAATCCTGGTTTCCCATAAGTGAGAGATGTGCTTCTGCTCTTTCCCTAAGAGAGCCTCAGGGCTCTCTCCATCCATCATTAGACCCTCTAACCTTGGCCCATGCTCATTGCTTTATCCAGTGGGTACTGACAGCTCCTGGCACCATCTTACATACAGCAGTGAGTGACCACGCTGATGAGTCCTTCGAGCTCACATTTCGGTGGGAGCAGTCAGGTACCATGTGATATATACCAAACTCAAGTATTAATGACTGTTTCCAAAAGTAAATCAGGGCAAAGGGAGAGGAGAAGTTTATTTTGGAAAGAAGAGAAGCAGGAAAGCCTTTCTGGGGAGTAATGCTGAGTAAACCATTTGGCATCTGGAGGAAGAGGTTTCCAAGCAAAGAGACCAGTGGGTGCAAAGGGCCTGAGCCCGATTTATCTTGTAGCATACGTTGAACGGAAGGATTCATATGCGCTACTCTCTTGGGATGCTATAACAGATGACCAGGCACTTAGCGGCTTCAAACAACGCGAATTTATTCTCTTGCCATTCTGCACATCATAGTCCTAAAATTAAGGTGTGGGTAGAGCTGTGATTCTTCTGGAGGCTCTCCGGGAGAATTCCTTCTTGCCTTTTCCAGCTTCTAGAGGTTCCCATGTTCCTTGGCTCATGGCCCCTTCTTCACATCACTCCCACCTGTGTTTTTCTTCATCACGTCTCCTTTTTCGAGCATTAAGCCTCTTGCCTCCCTGTTATGAGGACCCCTGTGGTGATGTTGTGCCCACCCGGAGGAGCCAGGGGTCCTGACTCTAGCCATGTCAGCATTGGCTATCTCTGCTCTATACCTGGTGGGCAGAGATGACTGAACAGCTCCAAAACCTGTTACAAATATCTACAACTGGCTAAACGTGAATCAGTCACGAGAAATACCTGCCCAGATCAAATGATGCACTAGACATCCAGCTCTGTCAGCTAAGAGGTAGCCACAGCCCTCTCACCTGGGCCCACCTGGATGCCATGGGTGCTGAGTGCTCTATTTTGAAAGGATACAGAAGAGCTAAGGATGGTGCAAGGACTGTTAACCATGCACGAGCACGTATTTATTCTAAAGAAAATAAAACCCAGGAAGCACAGGAATTGTTTTTTAAAAAACATTTGAAGGGCTGCCATAAAGGTGAAGTACCACAGATATCCCACGTGGCCCCTCGAGGTGTACGCATGACCCATGAAAGTTGCCAAGAGGTAGATTTAGGGGTAACAGAGCTGGCCGAATGTGGAACGCACCTGCCTCGAAAAGAATCAGGCTCCTATCTCTGGAGGGAGTTAACTCACTGAGTGTGGCCAGGCCGTTGGGAAGGATGTTATGGAATTAATTTAGCCATGGACGGGGTGACAAAGTTAGACGTGGAATACATAGCCAAAGGGGCAACTGCCCCCAGTGGATTTATTTCCTTTAAAAGCACAATGATACCTGTCACCTCAATTGTTCCTTAAGCAGCACTTCTGCGTTAAACACATCAGCCATAATTTCCTTCTTTTTCTTGTGCTCCTAAAGACTCAAGCCAGAGAAGGATGCAGATCTCATGACTTCTTCTGGAGCTGCGCACTTCCCCTTCCTGAAGGTTATACCCGACGTTGCAGCAGTGTCTTTATCAGCAATTAATTTAGCCACCTGGATTATATACACAGACTACTGTTTCCATATGTGGAAAGTATGTAAATCGTATCTGCATTCCTTTAAGAAAAAAAGATAAAATTTTCCAGGTGTTTCAAAGGTGTTTGGCCCCAGGGTTAAGTTTATGTATGAACTTGTTACTAGCTGTTTACTTACTTCATGGTCATGAAATGTTTAATCTTTCTTGGGAACTGTTACATAACATCACTCCCGGTGTGTGTCAATTAAGGATATTTGGCTAAGGAAACAAAGTCATGTCCTCTTAGATACCTATGCAGGACACATGGGGAGACTCTGAGTGACTCATTTAGAACACAGGTCTTATATTTTAAGGTTCGAATTCATGTGCACCTGGCACTTTTATCTAGGACCGGCAGCAGCAGGGGCTCAAAATCTGTTGTTAAATGCATGCACTTTAAAAAACTCAATTATGCAATCTAATTTGCAGCAAGTGGCTTAAGAAGCAATTTTAAAGAAAGCAAGTCTGAGGGTGAAAGCCACTAAAATAAAGATTGTGATAATCAGATTTATGTTGTCCTGTTGACAGCGTGGCCTCAGCTGAGGAGGAGGGCGGGAATATTCAGTTGGCAAACTGTCACCACGGTTCATAATTTGGGGTGATCAAGGCAGATGGGGAGAAGAAAACACAGGACACAAGCTTCACAACACTGGATTTAGCAATGATTTCTTGGGTGTGAAACCAAAGACACAGGCTTCAAAAAAAAAAAAAATAGACAAAGTGGATCTCGTGAAAGTAAGAAATTTTGTGCATCCAAAGACAGTATCAACAGATAAAAAGGCAACTCCCAGAATGGGAGAAAATATTTGCAATTCATAAATCTTACAAGGGATTGGCATCCATTATATATAGATAATTTCTAGAATTCAACAACAAGAAAACAACCAACCCTATTCAAAAATGGGCAAAGGACTTGAATAGACATTTCTCCAAAGAGAACATAGAAATGGTCTACAGGCACTTGAAATGCTCAACATCACTAATCATCAGGGAAATGCAAATCAAAACCATAATGATAATGAGATGTGAGCTCACACCTGCTAGGATGGCTACTACAAACAAACAAAATAGAACTAAGTTTTGGCAAAGATGTGAGGAAATTAGAACCCTCTTGCACTGTTGGTGGGCATGTAAAATGGTGCAGCCACTGTGGAAGACAGAACAGAAGTTCCTCAATAATTTAAAAAACATTACGGTAATATGATCCAGCAATTCCACTTTCGGGTCTTTATTCAAAAGAACTGAAAGCAGGATCTTACTTTTTCATTTTTCCTGAGGAAGATTTCCCCTGAGTTAACATCGGTTGTCAGTTTTCCTCTTTTTCACTTGAGGAAGATTCACCCTAAGCTAACATCTATGTCAATCTTCCTCTGTTTTGTATGTGGGTCATTGCCACAGCATGGCCACCAATGAGTGGTGTAGGTCTGCTCCTGGGAACCAAACTCAGGCCACCAAAGCAGAGCATGCCAAACTTAACCACTAGGCCATGGGGCTGGCCCCAGGATCTCAATTTTTAAAGAATACAGAAATGCATTTCACTGTTACTTTATTTCAAAAGAAATCATTAGCCTCAAAATTTCAAGTGAACCTTTGGATAAGTCTGTTTTTTAAATCAAATTAATGGAAATGGGTTGTGATCATTTATCTTAAGTAGAGGTAGGTGGATAGATGATGAATATATTATCTTACTATCTCCAGAAAAAAAAATAGACCATGTTGAGAAGTAATAATAGACAAAACCCTACAGAATCCATACTTGCTGTGGTAACACTTTTTATACGAGGTTTTTATCATAACTTGAACACTCAAGGCTGTGGGCGGTCCAGTTCCATTGGGAGAACAGCAGACCAGATCTTGACTCCAAATGGATGTTCCATTGGACTGTTTCTCTGAATCTTTTCCAGGAATGAACACTTCACGTGTTAGGAGACCACACAATACACAGCAGTTTGCTCACATGCTCTCTGGGCTCAACAGGGGTTCCTGCACTCAGACGTCTTCTGAAGGATGCTGGAGGGAGAACCTCCCCATGTGCTAGTATGTCATTGTACCCAGTGTGCGAGAGTCTGGCGTTTGGACACGTTCAACTACAAGAAAATATACCTGGGCTCCTTCTCTTCTCTTGCTGATGTATATGGCAGAATAGCATGGAATTCCTTTGGATCCAGAATCAGGTCTCAGAGCTCTGAGTTACGTCAAGGTTATTTGAGTGTGTACCCACTTTGGGATAGAATCAGTCTTATCCTATTCAGACCTTAGAGTCAACAAGGAGACCCAAGGCTCATCGGTGCGAACCCTGGTGGTCAAGGCCTAACCATCATAAAAGGTACTTTTACTTTAACAAATTACATCTAGCTTAAAATCTTAGCCAGCAGAAGAATGGCTGTGTGTGCTCTCATTCTCTATTCTTTGACTTAGAAACTGCTAAAATGCCCAGTGTTCGCTCCAGGCTATAGAGAAAAGTTTTCACACTGGACATACTTTGCCAGCTCTTCTTAAATATAGTTTTACAGGTGCAAATTACAAGTTGAGATAATGATGGCACCTAGACAGGACATTCAGAGTCAGCTGCCTTTAATTAACTGCTGCTGAGCACAAGTCAGCAATACAATATGGCTATTAGATTTCAAAAAGATGGTTTCCATCAATAGTTCTATTGAATGATGCTGCACGTGAGTCCGAAAGATTTCTCACGACTTTCATCCCTTTGGAAGAAAGATAAATGGGGAGGAAGCTCACCTTTCCCCGGAGAAGTGCAAGAACTGTGGTTGCATGGTTATTCTCAGATCTTCTACATGTCATGGTCAGGGGTGGCTGTTTCTGGACATGCATAGCCCATGCCTGTTTCATCAGGTCTAAAATAGAGTCTGACATCTTTAGCTATTTTCTAAAAAGCATTACACTTAATTTTACCCACCCATCCATGGATGAACAGATTGACAGAATGTGGTCCATCATACAATGGAATATTACTCAGCGATGAAAAGGAACGAAGCACTGACACACGTTACAACATGGATAGACGTTGAAAACAGGATGCTTAGTGAAAGAAGTCAGACACAAAAGACCACATACTGTATGATTCCATTTATATTAAACCTCCCAAATAGGTGAATCCATAGAGATAGAAAACAAATTAGTGGTTGCCAGACCCTGGGAGAGGGGAGAATAAGGAGTGACTGGTTAATGGGTCTCCTTTGGTGACGATGAAAACGTGTTGGAACTAGATAGAGGTGATGGTTACACAACACTGTGAATGTGCTAAACACCACTGAATTGCACACATTAAAATGGTTAAAATGGTAAATTTTAGATAAAGTGAGTTTTACTTTAATAAAAGTGAAAGTGAAGGATTATTAAACCTCAGACAGATGTTTCATTTAAACAAGAACTATTTCTGCTCAAAAGATTATTCTAAGTAAAAAGGAAAAACAAAAAAAAAAACCCAGACATTAAAAGCGTTATGTGCCCTGGGTCTTTTATAAGCTTAACCAGGATAACCTCATGCTCCTTAATGGCTTTACATTTAAACATCAAAACAATAAAACATTCAGCTGTCTTTTTATAAAAATGAGAAGACATTCCTAGAGCAAACAAAGCCTTCTTTATGGTTTAATACTGAAAATACATATGGTAAAAAAAGAGAAAAAAGCAGAGAATGCAAACATGTAACTTTTCTTTCTGGCTACTGCCTCTCGTCTTCCAGTCTTAAACATCAGGAGTGATCATTAGCAATTTCTTTTAACTTCTTGCAGAATTTTTATACACAGTCAGGCATGTATATATGAATGTGTGCCATTTAAAATATTTTAATTAATGAAAGAATAAACATAATGCATATGCCTACCTTTATAATGATTATGCCTGAGAAAGAAATGGGAAAAGACCAGTCGTAAACCATTCCCCTAGCAATCATTTTCAGGAAAAAATGAAACTCCTGGATAAGTGACTATGCCTCATAATAATAATAAAATGGCATAATAATGAAAGCAAAGCAAATGCACATTCTTCCCTTCTATTTTATTACTAGTTTAGTACTGGTTTCACTGATTTAGAAAATGCTAAATCTTACATTATTGTTTGCCTAAATGATACATTTTTTAAAAAGAATATTGGGTTTACCTTTGAACCCTGATTATTATATCGTTGAGAACTTTTTTTGTTGCAAGTAAGAAAAACTCAAGTCAAATTAAGAAAGCCATAAAGGTGTGTATTGGCTTAGTGGGTGCTAAGAAGTCTCCCAAATCAAAGGAAACCATGAAATCCCCAAGGACAATAATCTGAGACTCAAAGCGGCCGCCCACATCAACCTCCCTCTCCTCAGGTCCACTTGCCTCTGCTTGGCTCCAGAATGTGGAAAAATAAACCAAGAAAGAAGACTGGAAACTATAGGGGGAGTGGTCAGAGAAGGAGTTGCTGAAAGGGAATCACCGAGCAAACACCACAAGAAGGCATTGGCGGAAGCCAGAAAGGGAGCTAGGAGAAGAGCATTCCAGGCAGCAGAGGGTGTGTGCAAAGGTCCTGACATAGCAGCTGGTCTGGCTGAATCAACAGTAATGAGTGTGAGAGAGAGTCCCCATACACATACGCACACTCAGAACTTACAAAGGGTATTTCGGAGAAGAGGGTCTGCATTCTTGGAACTTCCCCAATATATCGAGGTATAAAAATTTATCAGAGAGTGGAGAAGCCTTTAGAGAAACTACTGCTTTTAAAAGATCTGCAGCCACGTTACTTTGTTCAATCCAGGAGGAAGTGAGCTCTAGCGGATGGCTCCCTTGGAGAATCGAAAGGTGTTACTGGCAGTTTGGGGACACTGGACTGGTGCCACCCACACACTTAGGGTTTGTTCTAGCAAAGAATGATCAGTTTTTTCCTTGAGGATCAGATAAGGCTGAGTTATTTGGTGTCCCAGCTTGAAAGAGCAAAGGGACTCCAGTGGCAATAGCGATAGATGGGGAGAGCGGAAGGCTGCCTGTCCGGGTGGTACTGAGCACAATAAATTGCATCATCTCCGGCACCTGCGATAAAGAAGAAGGGTCCCATCGACGGGTCTCCCTGGAGGACCTCCCAAAGGGCCCAGGAAGGAGACACCATTACACACCAGCCAGGGCCAGAGGGAGTGCACGTGGGATATCCGTTACCTCCCCAAAACTTCTTACCCTGAGCTGTTGCTGGGAACTGGGTAGCAGGTGCCAAAACAGAAGAGATGGAGGGGGAGCTAGGAGCCAAGTCAGAACCTGCTGTGCTTATACTGTCCTCAAAGATGGGCAGCAGGCAAGGAGGAGGTCTTAAAATGAGGGGAGGACATGAACGGGCTACATGTGGGTAGAGAGTGGAGGACTGGCAAATATCCAGGGCACGACTTACTCTCATTGCTGAACTGAGACTGCCCTTCAAGATTGAAAATGATCAAAGATAAGCCTGGTATGAGTCTCTTATTGCTGCTGTAACCATTGACTATAAACATCGTGACTTAAACAACACAAACATCATCCTGCCGTTCTGCAGGTGAAAGTTCTGAAATGAGTCTGATGGGGCTAAAATCAAGGTGTCAACAGGGCTGGTTCCTTCTGGAGACTAGAGAAGAATCCATTTCTTGCCTTTTTCAGCTCTTGGAGATCTCCCACATTCCTTGGCTCATGGCCCCTTCCTCCATCTTCAAACCCAGCAATAGCGAGTCAAGTCCTTCTCTGACCTCATCCTTCTAACCTCCTCTCCTGCCTTGCTCTTCCATTCTTGAGGACCTCCGTGATGGCATGGGGCCCACCTGGATCATCTCTACACTGACCTTGAGCTCAGCTGATGATCAACGTTAACTCATCTGCAACCTTCATTCCCGTTTGCCGTGTAGGGGAACATCTTCACAGGTTCCAGGGATCAAGATGTGGTCATCTTTGGGGGAGCCATTCGTTATTCCTCCTGCCACAAACCTGTTACATAAAACTGAAGGAAAAGTCGGGAGGTTTTGTCCATATCCCATGGAAAAAGATCTCTCCTACAAACATTTTCTCAGTGACCAAAAATAGGTTTGATATTGATACTACTCAAGAACCTTGTGACCAGCACATAGAAGATCCCCGTTTTCTTTGTTAAGCAAAGGACCATGCCTTTATCTGCTGGTGTGTGGTTTTGAGGTCTCACACCAAGCAACCCTCTCTGGAGTTGCTCATGTCTCTATGTGATATGGAGGGAGGAGGGGGCAAATATTCCATGATCTCATCTCTCTACAGTTGGTTTTCTACCATGCAGAATTTGGAGACCCAGCGTGGAGGAGCACAGGTCTCCGACATTCACTGTTGCAGATAAGGGGCAGTGATGGATAAATAGCTTCCATTTTGCCCAGAAATCCCTCTCAATGTGTCCCCCACCACGGGTCAGATTGAGTTCATGTCTACACATGATGCTCTTTCCATAGGTGGCTGCGCTCCTGGCACAGCAGGATGTTGTCCAGTCTATTTTGCAGAAATAATTCAACAGTGCTTGGGAGATCTGGGGAGTTCCTCTGACACGTACCTCTAATTTTTTCTTCATGCTGTTCCATTTTAAAGTACGCTGCTGAAAAAATCTGGAAGCATTTTAGTAAAGGCAACAGAACAGGAGACTTCTACTGACCACGGTATGTAGAGATGAATCAAAACAAAACTACCCTCTCGATTTCAGCAAGATTGCCAGTAGCCTGGAGTATCATTCAGGGTTTACTCAAGACAGACCGGGGGCAGGCTTCACGTGGAACATTCCTGAAAGTCTGCTTCTGCTCAAGTCAAGATACATCCTCACTAGCTATTAGTCCACCCCCGGGATTTGCCAGCTATGCAAATAGATATTTCCTGCGTAGACTTTCTCTCTCTCTCTCCAGTCATCCTAGACTATTTAGGGTCAGCTCTTCCCCTGATTGTGGAGGCTGAGCAGCCGCGGGAGGCCAGCCACGTGACTCAGGCATTCCTTTTACAGTCCCTGTTAAGCAAAGAACACATAATTCCACAGTAATCCACAGCCTCCCTTAGAATATTAAACTCGTCCATTGGAGCTCCAAGCCCTTGAGAACTTCAGCTCGTACAAGAAACAGCCAATATATCCCCAGAGATCCTGCTTTGGGGTAGAATCAGATAAGAAGATGAAAGATGCAAGAATAGAGAAAAATAAGTGACTGTAGGTTCACTGGATCCTACGTATGAACTACAGATACGGTGCATGGACCGTGTTCCACTTTCTGTGTACGGGATTGCATCCTGTTGTCACACCAGCTCTGATAGGCAAACGTCCCTGTCCTTATTTTATGTGTAGGAATGCTGATTTCAGGGAGGGTGAATAGTGTGTTTCTGGGCCATCCAGCCAAGAAATAGTAGGCAGGAGGAGGGAGTGGGTCCATCCCAGCCATCTGACTCAATTACCAATCGCTCTGCTGTTAACGGGGGCCGTACACTCGTCACAAGGAGAGTGGATCGGAGGGTCCTTATGATGAGGCAGAGCAATGATGGATCCCCCACAGCAGAGGACTGTAGGGGCTTCTGAGCTTTGAGTTTTTGCTATCCTCATGCCCCTAAAGAGAAGTCTGGTCAGGGGCTGGCAGATTTGGTTCTTGGAGGGGCCCTCTTCCTGACTTCCTGATGGCTACCTTCTCACTGTGTCCTCACACGATGGAGAGAGAGCTCTGGTCTCTTCTTATAAGGACACGAAGCCCATCATGGGGGCACCAGCCTCCTGACCTCATCTACCCTAATCACCTTCCAAAGGCCCCCTCCTAATACCACCACTGTAAGGGCTAGGGTGAACATATGAATTTTGAGGTGATGCTATTCAGTCCATAACAAACATACTGTCAAAAGTCTGGTTCAAGAAAAGAGATGCTGCTGAAAATAAGAACATGGAAAAGCCATAGCTGATGAAATCAGTAGGTACTCCATCAAATGACGTGGTGTTTGGTTACTAGGAGGACTCAACCCGTTGTCAATATTCAGGTCAATATTACTTGTTTGCTCAAAGCACATAACTAGGTAGCTACAATTAGCTACAAGCTGTCCTGCCTTGCTGGCCTGTCCTCCATCCTTTCATTCCTCCTCAACCTCCACCTAGTGGAATTCTGACCAAACAGGTGAATTTCATTCAACCAACATGTATTTAAAACCTTCTGTATCCTAGGAATCTTGTTGTTGATTCTGGAGATTCAACGGTAATAAAACGTGGTTCCTCCCCCGGAGACAACCACTGAGGAAGCTGGCAGTGCTAGCGGGACAAATGACAAAACAAAAGGACTAAAGACACCAAAATACTGATTTTTTTTAAGTGAATCACTTAGGATCCATAATGCTATATTCATGGATTTGTCATACAAGTCATGTGCTGCAAAATTTTTAATCTACACGTTTCTTAGTAAAACTGACCCTCACTCACTCATTGATTCATTCACACATTGAATTGAGTGCCTAGTGTAAGCTAACCACCACGTTCGTGTCCAGGTTCCAGAAAGTTACCATATAACTTAGACCAGGGTAAGGAATTGGCCATAATGCAAGCAAAGGGCCGTATGGATGGGCAGGAATGTTGGGAAATGTTATGAGATGGAGGTTGAGGGGGCGACTATCAAGCAACAGCAGGAGAGGGGCAAAGAATTGACTACAACAAGAACCTCAAGATGAGGACATGCATGGACATTTAAAGAAAAAGAAGAAGGCACAGAGATCTGGTACCATTTCTCCAAAGCCAGACGTGTCAGCAGAAGCAAGGGCCCTGGGACAGGCTGGCATGACCCCGGCATGCCATGTGCCCCCCATGGTCAACTTCAGAGTTTGTCTTGAGGCTGACCACAGCCCTTCATGTTTTGGTGACCCACTGGAGGTTGAGGAAAGAAGGAATTGGTGGAAGAAGAGACTGGTAGATGCTAGGTCATGAGGATCCATATCATGGCAGTGAGAGACAGGGAGGGAAGAGGCCTTCGGGCCCAACATTCTTAGGAGTCAGAACCCCCAAGACTTGACGACCGGCTGACTGTGAGGCCACACAGGAGAGGCACGTGGGGAGGGTGACTTGAGTTTCCAGTTTCGTGGAGTAGCTAGATGGCAATGCCATTAATGCGGATAAGGAGATGACGTTCTGGGGACAAGTTTTGTATAAATTTAATCAATACGTTTTGGGCATTCCAAGAACGTGGATATCTCAAACTAGGAGAAAAATACATCCACACACGTTGTTTGAAAAGTAAAGCTGTTGAAGAAGTGAATCCACCCGTTTATGAACCAGTACCTATTGGTGATATGCCCGGTGGTCGCCACATTGCATGATGGGCAGGGAGGAATTCCTACACACTTCTTAGGAGAAACTAAGGCAATCCCTCCATACTCCATGCACCAGAAGCAACTCATCTCAAGGCTCATTTCTGGCCACCTCCTTACAGCCCCTGGGTAGCATCCTGAGCATGCAGCAGGCTCAATCAGGACTCCTGGAATGGGCCTTTCTTGGCTGCTCCTCGTGCTTGGACATCCTCTTGTTTCTCTTCACAATGGCTCTGTCCTTTTGCCCTAGGAGGATTCTGCTGATAACTGTACTCACCTCAGCCATTCCCATCTGTCTCATGTCGGCTTCCTCCTGGAAGCCAGATGGCCTCCTTCTCTTCCCTCCTCTTCTGGGTCAGGGACACCCCATCCTCTCCAGCCTCTGTTTCTTGCCCTCCCCCTTGGTGGTCCCCACATCCCCCAGCTACTACCACCAGGCTCCCCAAAGTTTCCCCATCCTGGCCCTGCCTCCGCAGGCTCTCCAAGCGGGAGGAGAGCAGTTCCATCTTTCAGGCTGGAGGACTCCGGCGGCGCGAGGGAGGCGGGCGGCCGGGAGCCACCGGAGAGGCGGGAGGGCGTGGCAGCGGCGCTCAAGTTGCAGCCGGGCCTGCAGCTCCGGGGATGCCGGCGGGGCGCTGCCGGCTGCTGCCTGCACACGGGTTCCGAGACACTGCCAGAGAAAACTCCATCCCGCCTGGAGCAGCGCGAATCTTGCTCCTACTCTCTTCTCCAAACGAAAGAAACCGTCTCCATCGCTGCAGGGAAGAGCGCTCTGTGTAAGGACTCTCCGCAGCAGCTCCCACCTCGCTCCCTGCTTCTCCCCCTCCCCTCGGGTCCCTGGACTTCCTCTCGAACCACGAATACTCGTTCCCAAAGCCGTGTGCGTTTGGCTCCTGCGCTTCTCCCAACAGGAGTGGGCGAGGCGTGCCCACCCGGGACGAGGCACGATGAAGAGTCGAGAGGAGGGCTGAGCGCAGGGCGGCGCGGCCAGGGTCCCTCGGCTCGGGCGCGCGCCCCGTCTCCCCTGGGTGGGGCAGGGTGGGGGTGGGCCGAGGCGTGGACTCGGGGAAGTCTCTCGGCGACCGTAATAAAAGGGCGCCGGCTCGCCCTGCCGCGCTGGGAAGCCGTGCTGCCGCGCCCCCGGCCCCAGGAAGGGCATGGCCCCGGCGGACCCCCGGCGGTGACTTGCGCGCCCCGGCCCAGTGGATGCTCCGGGCGCACCGCTCCCGTTTTTGGCGGCTTCCGAAGGACAGGTGAGCACCGAGGGCAGCCTGGGCACCCGGGAGAGGGGGTGGCGGGGGAGATACTGGTTCTGTCTGCAACGGGTGAAAGGAATTGGGGGTGGCCAAGGGAAGACCACGGGGTGACAGCAAAGAGGCATCTTGAAGTGCTTCCAGGCACTGTGTTAAGGAGCTGAGGGGCCAGTTACCATTCAGGAGGGAAGCTGATGGAATTTTGAGGGACGATGCTTTGAATAGGTCTAATGAACTCCCGACCCTTTCTCCCTTCGTCCTTCCTCCCTCTCCCTAGCGGCCTGTCGCTCATCCTCCCCTGGTTTCTAGCGAGCCACCAAGGGGATCCCCAAGTGAAAGCGATCCCGCTCTTGCGTTGGTGGGGAAAACACGGTTGCGGATCCTCCTCCCTATTCCTCGGGCTCCGGGGTACTGAGGGTCTCCTCCCCCTCCTTGTCCTCCTCCTCCCCTGGAAAGGGGAAGACCGAAGGCCCCGCCGAGGGCTGAGCCGCACGGAAGCTGGAGAAGTCATCATCTGGGAGAGACGGCGTTTGGTGTCGGGGTCCCGGCAGCGGGGACCCGCGGGGCAACCCGAGCCGCGTTCCGGGAAAGCTTGTAATTCACCGCGCCGCCGGCGGGGCACGTCGGAGCGGGCGCTGGAAGGTGGCCAGGGGCGCAGGGCCTCGCGCCCGGCCGCTGCAGATTGTCCGCCTCCAGGGGGGCGAACGCGCACTGCCTCGCGACCCCCGCCCTGCTGCCTGGGGTTCCCCCTGGCAGCCCTGCAGGCTCAGGGTGGGTTCCCTTACAGCCCCAGGACTAGGGTTCCCTGGGGCGCGTTCCTTTGGTCTCCGGGGAGGACCTGGGTGGGAGGCAGGACGGAGGGCGAAGGCTGGGGAGGACGCATGGGGATGCTGGGGCCAGGTCTGCCTGCGGGCAAGGGGTTTGGGTCAGGATGCCCTTGGCAGAAGCCCAGAGCCGAGGTCAGGCGCGCAGGCGGGGGCGTGCGAGGCCTGGGCTCAGGCGAGCTGGGGAACTGCTCGCTGCAAAGCTTTAGGAGCCTGTTCTAGAACGCAGAGGTGGAGCCTGAACTTGCTTTCTGCAAAGTTGCCTGCATCGTCAGCTCTTTATGGGCGACTGAAAGGCGAGATGCACACGGGTTTAAGAAAGTATCCATTTCGAGGTCATGGAAAGGATGGAAAAGCTACGGACTGGGGATGTGTCTATGCTGTATGAGCGGATGTCGAGTTTGTTATTAGCGGTGAGCGCTTGCCCAGAGCAGGGACGAAGGCAGAGGCGCGTTTCTCTATTGTACGCTTTGCTGTCCACGCGTATTCCTATTTGTAAATAAACTTCATTCAAGAGATGACAAAAATATGAGATGATGAAGGCATGACGAATGCGTGAAAAAAATAATCACTGACGTTCTGAAAGAGGTAGCTGATGAAACCTAATATTTGAAATATCTGACCATTCCCCCCCCTTTTTTTTTGTAAACTCCTTGATCTTTTTTGTGTGTGTGAACATATTTCATCAGGCTGTTCCTATCCTCTTTATCAAACGGCAGATTTTACAGAGGTTTTCGCAAACTTCCCCCTGCTAAACAAGGATACTGGACTGTAGCAACACTTTGGTCCTTCCCAGAAAAAAATTAAGTGTAGTAAACAGACCCACAAATAATGGATTAAATTTCGCTTTAGTGAACGCTTTTGAAGCACTTTAAGAAGATATAATGAAAACTTAAGGAATGTCATTAAAAGAAGGAAGTAATCCTAATCATAGCGACTTTCTTTAGAAGTTTTTTATTCAAATATATGCAGTGTCTATGGCTCAGAATTAACATTGGGGGCAGGCACATAATTATATTTTTATTATTTATTTTATTATTATAGAAACGGAAATGTACCTCTCCTTCTGTCTCTATGTATATATATGTATATACATATATATGCAAATACACGTGCATATGTATTTGGGTGTCTCTGTGTGTGTGTGTGTTCTGTACTTTCTCTCATAACATAACGAGACTTCCAAATTGTCGTATCGAAGTCAGGAATTAAGGCTCTGTTCTATAGTAACCATTAAAGTTAACAGCGAACGATTAAGACAATAAGTTTTGTGTTTCCTGACTCAAACATTTTGTGTCGTGAAAATAAATCATTTGAAGTCTTGGGAAGCTTAAAACCAGTATGCTCCATTCCAATAAAATTTGCTGAAAATAAGGGATTGCGACCTGATACTAAGTGAATCCCGTTTTGTGGTTCCACAACAGGTGTTCCAGGATGAGGCACCCCGACAAGATGCCAACGCGGGCGCACTGGCGAGTACTCTCCGTGGTGCTGATTCTGGTCTGGGGACATCCTCCAGCGGCACTCGCCTGCCCTCACCCTTGCGCCTGCTATGTTCCCAGCGAGGTCCACTGCACGTTTCGCTCCTTGGCTTCCGTGCCAGCTGGAATTTCTAAACATGTGGAAAGAATCAATTTGGGGTTTGTACCACATTCTTACTGAAAAACTTTGGCCTCTTTGCCTGCATGTTTATTCGCTTTTCCGTATATGTATGTGCATCTACATAAGTGCAAATGGATACTCCTTTATGTGTTGTTCCATCTAGCGTTACGTACTTCCATAGGGGCAGAATCCAGGTGACAGTTTTTAACTATACTAAATGCGATCCTTTTGGGATATTATCTAAATTCATCCATTGGCTGCAACTGCTATCATAAAGTTTAATAGCCACGTGTCATGAACAACTTAAGTTTGTTGAGAAATTTCCCTCGATAACAATTCTTAAATATATAGCAGATACGAATGCATATGACACACATGTAAATATACGGATATTGTTTAAACAGACCAGGAAATATTAAAAACATTAAATATTTTTATTTAAAAATAATAAAAAGAATAAATGGGACATCTCTGACCTTTTGCAAGTTATCTGGATGATGTAATTGTGACTTTGACACAATAAAAGAGTTCTTTCGGATGCCTATTAAAATATTAATATGTTTTCAAGAGATGAATTTCTGCAGCATCCCAGACAGAATTTTTATATTTTTAAATTTTGTTTTATATACATAAATATTAGTTGCTATGAATTACAGGTACTCGTGTACAGTTTTAATAGTAGACAATCATTTGGACTTCTTCAACGAAATATATTAGCTATTGCCTCTCTCTCTTTTTTTTTTTAAGACTGGCACCTGAGCTAACATCTGTTGCCAATCTTCTTTCTTCCTCCTCTTCTTCTCTTTCTCCATCTCCTTCTCTTTCTTCTTCTTCTTCTCCTCCTCTCCAAAGCCCCCTAGTAGTATATTTTAGCTGTATATTTTAGCTGTAGGTCCTTCTGGTTGTGCTATGTGGGATTCTGCCTTAGCATGGCCTGACAAGCCGTGCCATGTTGGCACCCAGGATCTGAACCAGCGAAACCCTGGGCTGCCAAAGTGGAGTGTGCGAACTTAACCACTTGGCCATGGGGCCAACCCCTTCAACAAAATATATTTGCTATTTTCCACCATCTAGAAGACACTAAAATAATGTAGGGTTGATGAATATCCACTAAGGGGACATTGTAGTAAAATGAGATGGCCAAACCAAAGTCAATGAACAAAGAATTGTACATGTGCCTAGAAACCTTAGCTTACAGAGTTAAATGTTTTTATTGCATTTATTGTCTATAAAGCCCAGTAGCAGAATAAGAAAATGTGAAGTTGAGACAATAAGATAGAAACTTCACTAATCCAAGGCAATAAACAACAAAATAGTCTTCTCAATAAAATCTTGGAATACCGTATGACTTGACTAACTAAACTCAACTGCAATGATGATAGCTCCATCGGGAAAACAATCTGGCTTTGCCAAAAGAGGGAATATTAATCATTAAACCAGTTTCCTTTTTTTGTACAATCTACAATTATAATTTATTGGGACAAACCACTTGCCTAGTGGAAGAAAGAGATAAGGAAGGGGAACTCGAGCTGACTGGAATCAGGATTGCATGAGCTATGCCAAGTTTGTAGACAGGAAAATGAGCACGTCTATGATTTCCCTTCTTTCTCGCACCTCCTGGTGTGCAAAATGGCTCTGTCTTGGGATGGATCCATTTACGAATCATTTTTAGCATGTTGTCCCACTTGCTAGCATTAACCACCTGATCCCTCAAACTTGAGCTCTTGTCAGGGCACAGAGTTGGGGGTACTGTCAGACAAGCTTTGGAGGAGCCCCCTGGAAAGTGTGGGAATGGGAGTGCTCCAGGAGAACTGGTTTCTGCTGCAGCTCCTGCGTGAACCATGAGTGCACTCCTGTCGTGTGATGGGGGTCTGAGCTGGCAGGTTGGACTTGAGTGGATAAGATCTGCATGCATCCCCCCCAAAAGATTAACTGGGAGGTGGTTTTAGACTGGCGACACTGATAGACTATTTTTTGTCAAGCTATTTGCATCTCATTGACAGTTTCTGGGATGTTTTTCTTCCATCCACTTTTAAATTGAAGTATTTTGTAAGAGTGGAACTTAACTAACCTCTCAATTAGAACATAGCTTCTGGCGGTTTCATTTCAAACAACTAATGATAAAAACAGTGAATTATGGTGTCCTAAAGTCTTTGCCACTAGAACAAAGCAACGATGCTTCCTTCTCCTTCAGATGCCAATAATCTCTTGGGATGAGTTTGTGTAATAGTAAAGATAAAAGAAAAACCACTGAGGAATAGTTTCACTGAACCAATATATATTACTTCCATCTGGCTTAATTTGGAACATGAATCCATGTGCCACAGTTCTAAATTACACTTTTAATATTATAACACTGTTTCTGAAAATCAGTCTCAAAGTAGATAATGAGACTGGCAACGTGTATTTTGTTGGAAAAAAAAGAAACAAGAGCCATGTCTAATATATATAGAACTTGGGCTCAGATTTGTCTTTTTGGAGTCTGGAGAGAGTATAAAACTCTCAAGGAATGAGAGATTTTTGGCAGAGCACAAAACACATTTTTCATTCCCACACAGATGTTTTTAGGGTTCTCAGTTAGCATTGAAAGAGAAAGCTCCTGTTTCCTGTTTGGCCAGCCCCAAAGCTTTTTAAAAAATTGCTTTCCAGATATTTTTGAGTAAACCAAAAATATCATCCACTTAGCATCTGATTTATAGACCGTTAAAGATTTTCTTCCCTTTAATTAAAAGACCAGTTTTGATGACATCTGTCTGGAACTTCCCAAATGCCCATACTGCTCTTTTTTATTTAAAATTTTGCTTTGGGATACTAATTGCTATTCATGAAGTAGTTTTACATATATTTCTTTTTTTATTGAGATATAATTGACATAGAGCTTTATATCAGCTTCAGGTGTACAACAGATTGATTCAATATTTGTATGTATTGCAAAATGATCATATATTTCTGATATAAAAAATCACTTCATTTAGGTGGTTATGTAGTCAGTTATTGTCAATCAACAGGTGAGGAAGATGCTCTGGAGAAGAGCGTAAGTGGGCTCTGTCCAGGGTCATTTCAGTCTCCCATCAGATTCTCTTCCTTGAGTACCACACCAATTTCCCCATCTTCCTGCTGGTTTTCAGATGGATGCAAAGAGGATTCATCCACACCCACTGGGTGCTGTGAGGGAAGAAAGTGCCTCCTCTACTTGGCATTTAGGCAATTCCCTTGACTTTGTCTGTCCACCAAAAGTCTCGCCTTTCTTAGCTCTGCCACCAACAACACCTCCATCTGTAGCTTTTGATGGCTCTTAAAAACAAGCACCAAGAAGATGCTATAGTAAGACAGCTTCCTGAGATGATACATCTCCATCAAGGGCCTTGGGGGGATTTATTTAGGTGTGGAAAGAGTTCATGTTCCTCTGTACTCAACTATCTTCCTTCCCTTCACCTTCTCCACCTTGGTGTCCACGATTATAGTTGAATGCCAAGTTGGAAGTGAGAATTTTTGGCTACAAAGACAGGAGAGGAAGCCCTGGTGAGCATCGCACACCCTTAGGCTAAAATGTCCTGAGGAAGAGCAAACTCTTTCTGACCCATTTTAGAAGTTGAGCCTCTGACCCCCATCTCCTCCATCTCAAGATCTGCCTCCTCCTTCTGGCTTCTCTACTCTTCTTTCCCTTTGGCGTCTTCTCAGGTGATCTTATTAATTCCCAGTGCTTTGCTCCATTAGTCAGTTGGCCAAGGTCTCCTGAATGTGCACATCTTGGGTCTCTGTCTCAGTCCTGAGTACCACCCTCACCTTGGATTCTCACAAACACCTTCAAGATCACAAGACAAATATAACCTTGAATGATTTCCCCCACACCCATCGTTCTCCATCTCAGCCAATGGCACAATCCACCCATTTACTCACATCCAGGTAGAAGTCGTTCCTGTGATCTTTTCCTTGTTTGCAATTCCATCACTCAGTAAAGCCTGTTGGCTCTTCCTCCAAGCACCTCTGGAAGCTCTCCATGTACTTTTATCTCCACTGTCTCTACCTTAGCTAGGGACACCAGCACCTCCTTGGGATTCACTCCATCTCCTGTTTCCTCTCTTATCCATCTCCAACCCATTCTCCATGTAGTGGCCAGCATTGTTGTTTTAACACATAACTTAGTTCATGTCACTCCCCTCCTTAAAACCCTCAAGTGCTTCCCATTGAATCTGGAACCAAAAAAAGCCACACTCCTTCCCATGTCCTCCCAGCTTCTAGATTACCTGGTGCCTGCCAAGCATGCCTACCTCACATGAGACCATTCTCCACCTTACTTACTGTTTCTAGACAAACCTCAAGCTCCAAGAAATGGAAAAGAGTTTAAATGTTGCCATAAATTCCCATTTCCCAGACAGATTTAATTGTAGATTCCTAAATAATGATAGATGAATGAGGCAGCACATCAGCCCACAGGCTATTCCATCTTTGGTTGGAGCAGGATTTCTGAACGTCAGCATAATTGACATTTGGGACACAATTTCCATTTTGGACAGGATAATTCCTTGTTGTGGGGGTTGTCCTGTTCTTTGAAAGATGTTCAGCAGCATTCTTGAGCAGCAGAGAATGCCATGTCATCCAGAAGAGAGATGCTCTGTATAATCATCCATTGACTACATGACAACTCAAAATGATGAATAGAAGATAGGATTATGTTTTGCTATATTTTCCCCTTGCACTATTTTGAATCCCTGCAGCATTATCCTAATAAGATGGGATGCGTTTCATTCCATCACCTTTTCCCACTAGATGCCAGTAATACGCTCCCCCTTAGTTGTGGTCACCCAAAATGACCCCAGATATTGCCAAATGTCTCCTAGAGGCAAAATCACCCCGTTCAAGACCACTACTGTAGATAGATAGATGATAGGTAGATAAATGATAGGTAGATGATAGATACCTGATAGATGCATGATAGATAGAAGATAGAGGATACATGATTGATAGATGATAGGTAGATAGAGAGATAGATAGATAGATAGATAGATAGACAGACAGATAATAGATAGCTAGGTAGATAGACAAACCAACAGACAGAATCTCTCATGCTAAGGCAGTTTCCAAAACTCGGCACTCTTGATATTTGGGGCTGGATAATTCTTTGTGGTGGGGGCTGTCCTGCACACTGTAGGATGTTCAGCAGCATCCCTGGTCTCCAACCATTAGATGCTAGTAACACTCTCCTACCCATTTGTGACATTCAAAAATGTCTGCAGACATTGTCCAGTACCCATGGCGGGCTATCTGTTAACTCTCTAAGATGTTTGCTGTTTGCCTTAGAGTTAGGGATCATGTGCCATCTTTGTGTCCCTTGGACTTGCTGAAGAAGTCCTGCTCTTGCCTCTGCTTTAGGGCACTTTCACTTGATTTGTTCTCTGCTGAGTCCTCTAATCAGTGTTTCCTAACTATGCCAATTCTTCTTAGTATTTTATCTCTTGTCACTGCTAAATAGAGCAGAGTAAGCTGACAAGACACTGGAGCAAAGCATTAAAGAGGAGGAGCAGGCAATGCCATGTCATCCAGAAGAGAGACACTCTATATAATCATCCATTGACGACACGACTCAAAATGATGAACAGGACATAGGATTATGTTCTACCATATTTTTCCCTGCACCATTTTGAATCCCTCTAGCATTATTCTAATAAGATGGGACGCATTTCATTCCATCCCGTGTTTTCTTTGCACAAGTTGGTCTTATAAAAGAATGCAATGATTAAAGTTGTTCTTCCAAGAGCTTGAAGCAACCAAGGTGAGTGGTTTGGGTGTTGGAGATTATTTTTCCCACACTCAAGAATTTAGAGTTGAAAGGTGCTTCCTAAGACTGGCTCTTAGGGGAGGAATTACCCAGATGTTGACTTGGAGGTTGGGGTCTGGGTTTCGGCACACATGTGTTTATAAGGAAGTTATACTTGGCTAGCACATGATGCATTTAGCTATAAGGTTGTCACCTGCATTTTCTACACATCTATTATCTTCTCTTTTTTTTGGTGAGGAAGATTTGCTCTGAGCTAACGTCTGTTGCCAATCTTCCTCTTTTTATTTTTTGCTTGAGAAAGGTTGGCCCTGAGCTAACATCTGTGCCAATCTTCCTGTTCTGTATGTGGGTCACTGGCACAGCGTGGCTCGACAAGTGGTGTAGATCGATGCCTGAGATCTGAACTGACAGGACCCCAAAGCAGAGCATGTTGGATTTAACCACTATGCCATGGGGCTGAGCCCTCTATTTCCTTTTATTTAGGTACTAAGGAGAAGCAATAAACAGTGTGAAGCTAAATGCATTATATTTCAGCTGACATGAGGTCACAGTCCTCCAACAGAGCAAGGCACAGATTCTCCCTTGTTTTATAATCCGTTCTCCATGGATTAACATTGAGGATTCCCTTGTGCCGTGAATAACGAAGCAATGAGGAATTTCCAGATTGGTCAAGGAAGCATCTTTGCCAATGTATATGCAAAAACCAAGACCAAAAAGCACCAAAATGTTTACAGATAACTTAGATAATCCATTGGAAATGACAACTTGTCCCTGTGGAATAAGAATCCATGTTTGGCTGTCAGCATTTTCACTTGGTCCTTTAGACCAGAGGACTCTCCCTCTCTTGTTATATGCAAAGCTCCCTCTGATGTTGTGTGTTTCTTTTCATTCATGCTGGCCACGTGTCATTCATCATTACTGCAACTTCAGAGTGAAATTTCCAACAAGGCCGATTGGACCAGCTTCCTTTAGAATTCTAACTCCTCCTAGTTTCCCTAAAAAGGCCTCTAATTACACTAGCATATTCCAAGTCAAAAGGCCCAGCCAATATTCCTTAATTGAATGAAAGCTAATAAAAAGGGTCAGTTTTCTTTTGACCCTAGAAATGATCAAGGGCACAAAGAGATGAATGTGCTTTGGGACTGACACCAATCCGACCTCAGAACCAACATTTTGCTAAGTGGGTCCTGGGCTGGCTGGGGAATCTTTCCCAGATGGGATTTATGTATTCACCATTTCTTTTTCTAATTATTATTTTTTTTTTTAGATTTAATAGTATACAGGCTTTGTCAAAAACCTCATTTGCGGGACTGACCAAGTTGGAACTGCTTATGATTCATGGCAACAACATCCCCAGCATCCCTGATGGGGCTTTAAGAGACCTCAGCTCTCTACAGGTAAACCCTGGCATTTATGAGCATCACTAATTGCAGCTTCTACCACCAGTAATGAATAGTAGAGGTGATATAATGCTCCCTAATGATTAATAAAATTGCCATGTTGTTTTTACTTTGAAAACAAGTTTAATGTCATTACGCTCCTGCCCTTTGTTCTGTTTTTCCCTGGTTGTGGCTTTTTAAATTATAAACAGGATTTTCCAACCTTCTGTCTTTGCAGGTTTTCAAGTTCAGCTACAACAAGCTTCGAGTAATCACAGGACAGACGCTGCAGGGGCTCTGGAGCCTAATGAGGCTACACATTGACCATAACAAGATCGAGTTTATCCACCCACAAGCTTTCAATGGCTTAACATCGCTAAGGCTGCTCCATTTAGAAGGAAACCTGCTCCACCAGCTACACCCCGGCACGTTCTCCACATTCACCTTCCTGGATTATTTCAGACTGTCCACTATAAGACACCTCTACTTAGCAGAGAACATGATTAGAACTCTTCCCACGGGGATGCTCCAGAACATGCCACTTCTGGAGAATCTTTACCTGCATGGGAATCCGTGGTCCTGTGATTGTGACATGAGATGGTTTCTAGAATGGGATGCGAAATCCAAAGGTGAGATGAGATTTGACGTGTCCTCTAGCTACACATTCCTTATCTCCGTGATTCAAATGCATTTTTATTTTTTAGTAAAATTTAAAGTAATAATCATTTAATTGGTTATGTACAGTTGACTGTGGTGGTCGTGGAAGGGATATCTGGAGTGTCATGTTCAACCTTGGGCTGCAGCTAAATGTGGAATTTTCTGTGCATCCACATCCTCTGAGGAAGTATTCAAGGATGCTTGGAAAAAATGAGACGGGAGGTGGCTATGAGATCATTCTCTTATGGATTGGGGAGAGAGACATTCTGCATTGACCCAGAGCACCAAAGAACAGGACCAATGCGTAGAAGTTGTAAGAAAGTAGATTTGATTCAAAATAAGGAAGACTTTTTCCTTTCTTTTTCTTTCTTTACCCGCTTCTCCAAGCCCCATCTTGGAATCCATCCTCAGATCTCATTGAGTTTACCATATCTTGGGTCTCCGTGCTCTTCTCCATCCTCACAGCCACCAGCCTTATGAGGAGTTCCTACACAATGATGCTTCCACCTATGACCCACCCTCCTGCAACGAGCTGGCCCCAGCGTTCCCCTCATGCGCTCAGTTCTGGCCACACTGCTCTCCTTTCTGTTCCTTGCACTTTCCAACTCAATGGCGTCAGACTTGCTCAACCTTCCTTCCAAGAATACTTTCCTGCTAGATGTTCAAGGGGCTGGCCTCTTCTCAGCATTCAGGTCTTTGTTAAAAGATCACCTCCTCTGAGAGGTCTTGCTGTCCTCAATTTCTACTTAGCCTCTTAAGCCTGTGTCCATCTAGGAACGTCCAGCACACCCACCTTATGTCACAATTTGATGGGAGTGCTTTCAGCTGCCAGGCTGCTTTCCTCCATGGATTCATTGAAGGACCCAGGTGCTTCCATCTGTGGCTCCATCTTATATTTGGCATCAGATTTGCTTAATCAGGCAATGGATGAGTAAAGACAGATGTATACTCACTTCTTAATAGTCTTAGCTAGACAACACACTTGTCGCCTCCATTCATATTGCATTGGTGGGAACTAGTTCCCAAACCCCTCTGGATGCAAGAGGGGCTGAAAATCCATTTAGATAGTCATTTCCAAGGAGTAAGGCTACACCATGGAAATGAAACCATAAAGCTTGGGCAGAGAGCCATCTTCGATATTCTGGACATACATGGGTGTGTCTTTGTGTGTGCGTGTGCATACATGTTTGTCTGGTGTATGTGTACATTTGTGTGTATGTGTTGGGGGAGGTATGTGAAACAATCATATTTGCATTTTGAGGTGTTTACTCTTAAATTCACATGGAGAAGTGTGTTCATGGAAGCAAAAGGAATTATAGTGAAACCAATTAGGAAGTTTATAATACTCCAAGTCATAGATGATGGCGCTTTGACTGGTGTATTCTCAGTGGGAATAGGAAGAAGTGGGAAGATGCCAAGAGGGCTGTCAAAAAGCATTCCTAGTCTTCTAGTTTCCCCAACAAGAGAGATTATGGTACGACTGAATGATATAGAAAAGGCATGAGGATCTAGGTTTTGAGCAGGGAGAAAACATAATTTGGTTCTGTCGATGTCAGTTCAAGGAGCCTTTGTGACCTCTAAATAGACATGTCAAGTAGGGAAGTGAGTGTGGAACTCCTAAGGGTTTGCTTGGACTGCAGAAGCACATATGGGAGTCATCACTGGCTAATGCATGGTAATGGAAACCATGCATGTGGGCGAGGACTCTGATGGGGCAGAGCAAGAAGGAAAAAGACTTAGACCAAGTCAAAGAATGCTCCATCACTAACGAGTTGGGCAGAGAAGGAGGAAACAGTGAAAGAGACTGAGCGGTGGCCAGAAAAAGAGAAAATTCTGGAGGATTTGATGTCCAGGAAGCCAAGAACAGAATATGAATCCAAAAAGTAAACACTGCCTGAAATGAAAAATTACAGCAAGAGAAAAAAATGATAAGAGGTAGATATGATGTGATTCATCTCAAAAGATGATCCTTTTATCCAGAAATATTTTCATGAGTTGCAATTATTTATGTAGATTCTTCTGGACCTTTATTGAAGGAAAATTGTACAGGGTATGTGATAGAGTTTTTTAACTTAGAAACATTTTTAAAAAGTACTTATTATCCATTGTCAAGTGGTTATAAAGTGCAGGTTAGTTACCACACACTGTGCTGAATTGATTTAAGGTTATAAGTGTTGCCACAGAGGCAAAGTGAGTGAGGTATTAAAAGCATTACAGAAACACGCCCAGGTGATAAAGATGTAAACAAAAGCTTTAAGCTCTGGCCATGTGTAAGGCTTGTCATTCTTTGGTTCATTAACTTACAGCATGTTTCTTTGATTATTTGTCTTAGGGATTCTGAAGTGTAAGAAAGACAAAGCCTACGAAGGTGGTCAGTTATGTGCCATGTGCTCCAGTCCCAAGAAGATGTACAAACAAGAGATTCACAAACTGAAGGACATCACTTGTCAGAAGCCTTCCATAGAGTCCCCTCTGAGACAGAACAGGAGTCTTGAGGAAGAGCAGGACCAAGAGGAGGACAGCGACAGCCAGCTCTCCCTGGAAGGGTTCCAATTCCCGCCATGGAACATCTCTTTGAACATGACTGATGAGCACCAGAACACAGTGAACTTGGTTTGTGACATCAGGAAGCCAATGGATGTGTACAAAATTCACCTGAACCAAACGGATCCTCAAGAGATTGAGATAAATGCAACAGTTGCCTTGGACTTTGAGTGTCCGATGACCCGGGAAAACTATGAAAAGCTGTGGAAACTGATCGCCTATTATAGTGAGGTTCCTGTTAAGCTGCACCGAGAACTCACGCTCGGCGCAGATCCCAAAGTCAGCTACCAATACAGGCAAGATGCTGATGATGATGCTCTTTACTACACTGGCGTCAGAGCCCATATTCTTGCAGAACCAGAATGGGTCATGCAGCCGTCCATAGATATCCAGCTGAACCGACGTCAGAGTACGGCCAAAAAGGTGTTCCTCTCCTATTCTTCCCACTATTCTTTAACAATGGCTGCCAAAGATGCAAGGCAGTCTCGGAGCAGAAGCTGGGTGATGATCGAGCCGAGCGGAGCCGTGCAAAGAGCTCAGACTGTCTTGGAAGGGAGTCCGTGCCAGCTGAGCTGCAACGTAAAGGCTTCTGAGAGTCCATCCATATTCTGGGTGCTCCCCGATGGCTCTGTCCTGAAAGCACCCATGGAGGACCAGGACAGCAAGTTCTCCATCCTCACCAGTGGCTGGCTGAAGATCAAGTCAACAGATCAGTTGGACTCTGGTTTGTACCGGTGCATTGCTCAGGTGAGGGAAGAAATGGACCAAATGGTGTACAGGGTTCTCGTGCAGCCACCTGCCACTCAGCCACCTGATAGCCATACAGTAACTATTCAGAAGAACCCAGGGGAATCAGTGATGTTGCCTTGTACTGCGCTGGCAATACCTGAAGCCCGGCTTAGCTGGATTCTTCCAAACAAAAGGATAATTAATGATTTGGCTAACACATCAGATGCGTACATGTTGGCAAATGGAACTCTTTCCATCCCAAAGGTCCAGGTCAGTGACAGTGGTCACTACAGATGTGTGGCCGTCAACCAGCAAGGGGTAGATCATTTCACTGTGGGAGTCACAGTGAGTAAGAAAGGATCTGGCAGGTCATCAAAAAGAGGCAGACGCCCAGGTGGGAAGGCTCGTTCCAGAGGGAGAGGAGATGTCGTGGAGGACGAAGGGGGCTCAGGCATGGGAGATGAAGATAACACTTCCAGGACAGTCCTACATCCAAAGGACCAAGAGATGTACATCAAAACAAAGGATGATGCCACCACTGGAGGTAAGAAAACTAAGAAAGGGAGAAGAAAACTGAAACTCTGGAAGAATTCTGAAAAGGAACCAGAGACAAACATCGCAGAGGGTCGCAGAGTGTTCGAGTCCAGACGAAGGATCAATATGGCTAGCAAACAAATTAATCCAGAGCACTGGGCAGATATTTTAGCCAGAGTGCGTGGGAAAAACCTCCCTAAGGGAACAGAAGTCCCCCGGGGCGTTAAAACCACCACTCCTCCATCAGTGAGTCCAGAAGAAACACCTCTTTTGCCTGTTCTTCCTCCCCCCTCAATATGGCCTGTGCAGACCACAACCAGTGCTGAAGAATCCTCAGCAGATATGTCTTTATTGGGTGAGGAAGAGCTGGTTTCCAGTACCGTTTCCTCAACCGAGATGCCACTAGAACATGGCCACGATGGAGTAATTCTTACTGAACCCAAAGTGACAAGCATGCACCTGGAGGAACTCACTGATGATGAATTTTCTGAGAAGACTGACGACACGTTTCCGACCGACATTGGCTCAAACTGGGCTACAGTCACTACACTGATATCTGCGCCTTACGAATCTTCTCCTACTCCACAGACCCTGGACACAGTCTATGAAGAGCCCACCAATGAAAACACAGCCACAGAGGGCTGGTCTACCCCAGATGTTGGAGCCATGTCAGAGCCTACATCAAATGAGTATGAGTCTCCGTTAGATGCCACCTCCTTAGCTGAGTCTGAGACTGTGCCATACGTGTACCCAGATTGGGAGACTAATTCACGACCTAATGAAGATAAGATGAATGAACTGACCTCCACACACTTGACTCCAACCCCTACCATGTGGGTTGCTGACTCTAAGACATCTGAGCCATTTGAAGACCTCATTTTAGAAGAACCAGGTGTCCCCACACAAGTCCCTCTACAGGAACAAACAGACAACTCCCAGCTTGTGAAAGGTAGTTTAGGCACTCAAGGCAATTTACTGATTAAAAAGAGCACAGAGGAGAATTTTCAGATACAATGGGAAGGAGATATGCTAGAGAGAGACCCCACAAACTCCAGAAGTCCTGAGAGTAAGAGACAGGGCGTCGAATTCACCACTCTGCGTGACTCCACACTGGGAGTGACAGACAGCAAAGCTCTCTTCAAGCATCCTGGGGAAACCACACTTGGCTCTCTGTTTGACAAGGATACCTCCACAGTAGCAGTGATGATGCCAACCCAAAAGCCCACTTCACCATCAGTGCTGACCACTCACCCTTCTCGAAAGAGACAGAAGGGAAGGAAAAGATTACACCCCGACAGATTCCGACACCGGCATAAACAAACTCTGCCCACAACTCCCGCCCCAACGGAGACTTTCTTGACTCGACCAACTCAAGTACCTGAGGTGAAGATTCCATACCAAGTGGAGAGTTTGCTGGTTCCCACGTCTTGGGTTGATAGCACAGTTGGCACCCCAAAGCAGGTGGAAATGGGGAAGGATGCAGAACCAGTATCCAAAGGACCATCAAGAAGGAAACATGGGAAGAGGCCAAATAAACATCGGTCTTCTACTTCTACGGTGAGGTCTCAACCTTCTGTGTCCAATTCCAATCCTTCTCCAGAAAGTCAACATAACAACGTTGTTAACCCCAGTACGGACACCGTACTTTTATCTACAATGGCTTCTCTGAGAACTGGGGCCCCACGTGAGATAACTAGAAAGGAAGATTATATAACAAGCACAAAAGTACATTTATCTCATGATAAATTGCAAGAGACAATTCCAGTCACATATAAACCCGTGTTAGGTGAAAAGGAAAGTAAGAATGATGGTGTCACCAACATCAATGACCATACCACTGACAGTTTAGTCCCTGGTAAGTTCGTCACTGATGCTGTATCACCTTCTGGCTTCAAGGTCTCCACTGTGGGAGAATTTCAGGGAGAATTCTCTCCTTCCCGCTCTCCAGGAACGCCAAGCTGGAATCCCCCAAAGGCAGCCCAGCCTAGAGGGCTGCAGACAGACACACCTGTCACCAGCTCTTGGGAAACATTTACAGACACACCTTTTTTTAAAGAGTCAGAGGATCCAGATTTTCCTTCCGAGTTTTCACCTTCTGTTGCAGTCTCGACACTATTTCAGGTTGCGTCAACTACTCTCTCTAGCATGAAAGCAGAGTCGTCTTCAGGGAAGGCAGAAACCACCTTCGGTGGTCAGGATCATCAGGAAACCAGTCCAGCTGAAATTGGACCACAGAATATCATCTCTACTCCTGCCCCCAGGAAGGAGCCAGCATCCTCAGTCCCCGCCACGACTCTCGTGTCTTTGGCAGAAACCACCACGAAGCCCATGCCTCTTACTTCAAGAACATCCCCAACATCAACAGGCTCCAAGGAAAAAATTTTCTTGAATTATGTGGGGATCTCGGAAACCAAAACACCCCCAGTGAATAATGAGGGAACTCAGCATATATGGAGGCCTAATGAATTATCCACCCCATCTTCCAACCAGGACCAATTTAACTTAACTCCCAAGCAGGAGTTAGAAAAGGAAGCATTTGATAGGAGGACCAAGGACATTCTTCCTCGCGGCCCAGATAGTCAGCATCAGGATGGGAGAGTCCAAGTTTTCCGTCAACCAGCCAGAGTTCCTGCCAAACCTATCCCACCAAGAGGGACAGTGAGGCCACCATATGTGGCCACACAAGCCTCCTCTGGATACATTGTAACTGTCCAGCCCCCTCGTCACTTCACCAACAAACCAGAAATAATTGCCTATCCTTCAAGGGTTTTGCCAAAGAATAAACACTTTACGACCCCAACGTTATCAAGTACAACAACCCCTGTTGTTCTGTGGCACAGGCCCAAACCTGGCATTCCTAGTAAGTTAACCGACCAAGGAACTGACCGATTTAACGGCAACTCCAAAGTCGTTGGAAATAACAACATCCTTGATCTCAGAGACTCTGTTGGCAAGCCTCCAAGTTCAAGAGTTCCTCATTATCCCCATGGAAGATTCCCTTTCTTTTTCAACAAAACTCTTTCTTTCCCACAATTGGGAGTTACTCTGAAGCCCCAGATACCCACTTCTCCTGCCCCAGTGATGAGAGAGAGAAAAGTCAACCCAGCTCCCTACAATAGGATACATTCTCAGAGCATCATCCACGTGGACTTTGGACCCCCCGCCCCTCCATTATTGCACCCTCCCCGGACCACGGCACCACCCTCCATGAACTTACAGAACATCCCTCTGGTCTACTCCACCCGGAGCTCCATCCCCATCGTGACATCTTCTGGCCAGCCCTCCAGAAGCTTTCATCAGAGTAGCTCAAAGCTCTTCTCTCCTGTAGGACCACCTGCATCCAAATTCTGGACGCTTGGGGAAAAGCCCCAAATTATCACCAAATTCCCTCAGACTGTGTCCATCACTGCAGAGACAGATGCTATGATCCCATGTGAGGCAACAGGGAAACCCAAGCCTTTCATTACCTGGACAAAAGTTTCCACAGGTAGGGCGCTTAAGCATCTGTGTTTTAACTGGGGCTTGTGTAGGAGGAGGTTGTCTGAGTCTGTGGCCCCGGGCAGAACCAGAGATTCTGGGAAAAGGCCAAGTTCATGGGATGGGAAAGAACTCCTGAAAACTTAGATACAAGCACGTTCCTTTATAGGGACAGGAAATAAGGACCTAGAATAGATGTACGATTTTAATGGGGCCATGGAAACATGTCACAGGCTCTTTGGATAGGGAACAACCTAGGCTTAGGAATATATCAGCTTCTTATCTTCTTCTAGTGAGGTCCAGTGCAAAAGTCTTCCACACTCCTGTTGGCAGGGAGTGGGGCTGAGGGGAAGTGTGCAAATTCCCCTTGTCCTTCCACTGGCTTGAAAGGTAACTGCAGCCTTGTCTGAGCCCATCAGGGATTTCTTTGATTTCAACCTAGAGACACAGTTGTTTTCATTTGCTTAGGCTGCCATAGCAAAGGACCACACGCTGGGTGCCTTAAACCTCAAACATTGATGGTCTCACAGTCCTGGAGGCGGGAAGTCCGAGATGAAGGTGTGAGCAGGGCTGGTTCCTCCTGAGGCCTCTCTCCTTGGCATGTGGACACCATCTTCTCCCCGTGTCCTCACATGGTCGTCCCTCTGTCCCTCTGTGTGTCTGTGTCCTCATCTTCTCTTCTTATAAGGACACCAGTCCTCTTGGATCAGGACCCACCCTAATGACCTCATTTTACCTTAATCCCCTCTTTAAAGACCCATCTCCAAATACAGTCACCTTCTGAGGTCCTGGGAATTAAGACTTCAACATGTGAATTTTGGGGGTGATACAACTCAGCCCATGCAATAGTCTATACATTGGTCTATATTTGGAATCCTGGGAAGCTCAGAGAGCACTCAAATTCATAAACATGACCATCTCCTTTGTTTGAGTGGCAAAACAATTTCTAGGTGACAGAAGAAAGTAAAATCTAAAAAGCTACAACCTCTCCACAAAAGAAAGGCTCTCCCTGCTCCTCCTTCTCTTTACTTCCCTCTCAACACAGCTGGATCCTTCAGGCCTGGATTCTGACCTGAGGGTTTTTTTTTTTTTTTCCATTTGGTCTCCCTTTTGGTAATACAGGAATGATTTATGCTGATAGCCCTTGGGAGAGCTGGGCATTGTTTGCTCAGGTTTATCTCACAAATGTTGGATGTGTTCCAAAGGTTAGCAGAGGCTCTGAGTATAGCGAAATGACTGACTTCTTTGATCTGTAACCATCTGATGTCAGATGTTTCTGTAATGATTTAATAAGGAATTTTGCTTCAAGTAACAAGTGGAGAAGACCACAGGGTTTTCATTCTAAAAGTATCGTGCCTTTGAAGGAAAGCACATTCCTCTACTGGGAAATCCCATTTATATTCATCCTTAGGGTCTTCCACACCTTGTGCCCTTTCTGAGCATCGCTGGACCACAGCCCCTCACTAGACATTCATGCAAATTCTCCTACATTGTCAAGACTCAGCTTCTACTCCCGGCTGTAGCAGAAGAGCTTGTCAGAACTAAATGAGTAGCCCGTGATGGAAGCACGGACCAAGAAATCCAGTATGCGGGAGCAGAAGGGAGGACTCAAAATCAGAGTTTTCCAGTTTTTAAATATAGGATTTATTGTTCAGGTATGGTGAGGCCAACAGATCAGGAGATGACTGCCATTGAAAACATAGTTTTCTCCTCACAGTTCCCAAGAGGACGGGGCATGCTATGCCATACAGGGCCACACAGGGAGGCAGCAGGGCTGGTCAGGAGGCAGAGGGAGAGACAGGAAAATGTGGACAAGAACCTTTATTGTAGTTTCTGCAGGAAGGAATAGGTGAGGCAGAGTAGCTGTAGGACTGGCTGAGTTGAATAATATCAGTGGCCTGTGAGGCATAGGGACTGTCCCTAGTTGTCCGGTACCTGGTCCTGGGGAGACGACAGGAGGCAGATGGTGGTGTGCACTGTGAGAGCACCATAGTGCAGGTGGCTGGAAGTGCGGGCTCTGGATTGGTCGGTTTGTGTTTGCAAGGTGCATCCTTTGCTCTCTCTAGGAATTGGCTATCCCTGGGAGGGCCAGTCCCTCCAGTGTCAGCAAGACCCAAGATGTCAAAGTATCAGAAACTCTTGGTTAATACAATCCCTGACTGTGGCAGAGCCCCTAGAAGGCAAGATAGAAAACATTGGTGGTATAGAGAGTGGGAAGAAAGAGGGGCACATGCCCCCTGGCTGTAGTGGTGGGGATGTCAAGTGCTGTTTGGAAAAATGACTTAGTGCTCAGTTCATCCAGACTGGGCAGAGAATGACCCGCTCAATCTAGTTGTCTTGTTGGACTCAAGAGGCTGTCTGGGCAGAGGTGGATGGTGACTGCAAGCTTGGGGTGTCCCTGCAACCAACTTGGAGACCTCAGGAGGTCAACCTGCACCAGTGAGGCAGGGGCTGACCCAATGGGGGCTGCGTCTACAGTAACTGAAGTGAACGAGGAGGCCAGCTTGAGAGGGCCTGGAGCTCATGAGGGCTTCCAGAACCTTCCATGAAACCCATGGTGGCTGCCCTTTGCTTGAAGGTGGCGTACGCCCTGATTCTGGGATTGGTGTAAGAGTCAAGAAGGGTGAAAAAAATGTTCTCTCTTCCCCACATTGGAGGTGGAGGTGGTTGGGGGGCAAGTCTTTGCTTTTGCTGTTTAGGACACAAAGAGGAGAACTGATTACCTAACTAACAATCCTTGTTTGGGCCTATGGAAAGGGCACATTTAGGTTGAACCTGATGGTACGTATTTTCGATTTCCAGGAGCTATTATGACCCCGAACACCAGAGTACAACGGTTCGAAGTCCTCAAGAATGGCACCTTCGTCATCCGGAAGGTACAGGTGCAGGACCGTGGCCAGTACATGTGCACAGCCAAAAACTTGCACGGTGTCGACAGGATGGTGGTCCTGCTGTCTGTCACCGTGCAGCAGCCCCAAATCCTAGCCTCCCACTACCAGGACGTCACCGTCTACCTGGGAGACACAATTGCCATGGAGTGTCTAGCCAAGGGCACCCCAGCCCCCCAAATCTCCTGGATTTTCCCTGACGGGAGGGTGTGGCAGACCGTGTCCCCAGTGGAGGGTAGGGTCACACTTCACGAAAACCGCACCCTGTCCATCAAAGAGGCTTCCTTCTCAGACAGAGGTGTCTACAAGTGCGTGGCCAGCAACCCAGCCGGGGCGGACAGCCTGGCCATTCGCCTCCACGTGGCCGCCCTGCCTCCGGTCATCCACCAGGAGAAGACGGAGAACATCTCGCTGCCCCCAGGGCTCAGCATCCACATCCACTGCACAGCCAAGGCCGCGCCCCTGCCCAGCGTGCGCTGGGTGCTCAGGGATGGGACCCAGATCCGCCCTTCGCAGTTCATCAACGGGAACTTGTTTGTCTTCCCCAACGGGACGCTCTACATCCGCAACCTGGCGCCCAAGGACAGCGGGCGCTACGAGTGTGTGGCTGCCAACCTGGTGGGCTCGGCGCGCAGGACGGTCCAGCTGACCGTGCAGCGCGCAGCGGCCAATGCTCGCATCACCGGGACCTCTCCGCAGAGGACCGACGTCCGCTACGGCGGGACCCTCCGGCTGGACTGCAGCGCCTCGGGGGACCCCTGGCCACGCATCCTCTGGAGACTCCCGTCCAAGAGGATGATCGACGCACTCTTCAGGTATGTGGTGCTCCTGCTTCGCCATCAACCACTGGGCTCCTGCCACCGCCTCCCCTTCGGATGCTGGGAACAGTGTCTTGGGACATCTCTTCATGGAGTGTCCTTGTCTGGGATGAAGATGCACAGACATGCTCCTTATGTGCAGAGGCCAGGGGACACTTTTTCACACAATGCAATCTTGTCTTTATAAATGGGATCCAGAACAAACACCTAGCCTTTCCCCTTCTCCACCCTTCTCTCTCCTACAAAAGAAAAAAACCAAATAACTTTTGTTTTAATGCTTATCTTTGTAATTGTGTTTTAAACGATAGTATTAGGTAAAGCAATTTAGGCTGCTTTCTATTTCTACTATCTAATGCCAACAAAACACACAGACGCTTCATACTTTGTTTTTAAGTGGCATTAGTGAGAGAGTGAAAGGACGTAAAACAAAAAATGTCAAGACATTATTTCAGCCTGAGGGTGGCATATGGGGAATTCTAAAAATGCGTTTTGGCTAGGAAGAAAGTCACCTTCTATTCCAGTGACTTCAATTCCCAGGTATTGGGGGGGAGGGTGATTTTGCCCCCAGGGTACATTTGGCAATGTTTGCAGACATTTTTAGTTGATGTGACTCTGGGAACAGGGGTTCCTACTGGCATCTAGTAGGTGGAGACCAGGGATGCTGCTCAACTCCCTACAATGAACAAGACAGCCCCACCGCACAGAGCGCTCTTGCTCAAATGTCAGTAGGAGTGAGGTTGAGACGCCCTCTCTTAGCATGAAGGACTATCATCTGTCTGTCATCTATCTATCTATCTATCTATCTATCTATCTATCTATCTATCTATATATCTATGTTTCTATCTATATATCTATGTGTCTATCTATCTATCATGTTTATATCTATCATCGATCTATCTGTTTTTATCTATAATCTATCTTTATCTATCTGTCTATCCAAGACAGTAGTTCTTAACTAGAAGATTGTGTTCCCAAGGGACACTCATCAATGTCTGAAGACATTTTTGGTTGGCACAACTGGGGGAGGGGGGTTGCTACTGCCTCATGGGTGGAGACCAGAGATGCTGCTCAATACCCTACAGCACACAGCACAGTTCCCACCACAGAGAATCATCTGGCCCCAAATGTCAACCGTGCTGAGGCTGAGAAACCCTCAACTAGCGGGAGAGACTCTGTCTGTGTATATCTATCTATCCGTCGATCATCTATCTATATATATCCATTCATCCATCTAGCCATCCATCTCTATCTGTCTGTCTATCTATCTATCATCTATCTATCTATGGCAGTTTTTCTCAACTAAAGGATTGTACCCCCAGGGAACACTCATCAATGTCTGGAGACATTTTTGGTTGTCACAACTAGTAGGCGAAAAGGTACTCCTGCCTAATGAATATAGACCAGGGATACTGCTCAACATCTCGCAATATACAGGACTCTCCCACCCCTGATAATTATCCACCCCCCATAGTGTCCAGGTTGAGAAACCCTAGGCTAGATCCAAAAGAACCAATATCTCTTTAATAAACATTTCAGCATACAGGGAAGGAGATAATGGTTGGCAACATGGCATCAAAGAAATTCCGCTGGTGCCGTGGTGGAGAAACCCTCACTTAGGATGTGTCTTCAGCATCCACAGCCCAGCAGCTCAGGCAGGAATGCCTCTCCACGTGGCTTCCTCCCCAGGACATGAGCAAAGCCAGCGTTCAAGGGTTCTGCACAGCTGCATCTGGCCTCCCCCGTCTCTTTCCGAAGCAAGGAAAGGACCAAGGCACTTTCCTCACCCCGTATTTTAATGTTAGCTGGCTGGGTGGTGCCCAGTGAACCTTGCACAATCCAGAATACCACGTACCCAATTTTCCCTGGAATATCTTCCAGCTGAGCAGATGTACTGCCATGTGGAGAACTGTTTTCAGTTGATTTTGGCAGGGCTGAGGCAGGGTTGAATGAATGACAGTAAAAGAGTGTCCTTCCAGCATGAATTTGAGCCATTCAATTCGTACCTCCCTGTAAATTATTGTCTCTGTGGCTTCATTCTTACTAAATTCTGACTAATAATCTTCTTAGTAAATAGTAATTAAACCACCCATGTGCGTTTTATAAAAGAGCGGGCTCTTTGCCCTGCCTACACATTGGGACTATTTCAAAATACAGATATTGGAGTTTCAATTCTTGAAGTCAGATCCCCCGTGATGCTTATATGCATGTGTATCTTTCAGAGTCGCTCATTTGGTTCTCATTATGACCCAGGCTAGGAATCCCTGTGCTAGAACTTTCAAAATATTTACAAACACAGGCTACTGTATGGATTTTTGGATTCAAACTCCAAGACACATTAAAGTATCTTTGTCTGCTTCACTCCTATTGAATGACCTACCTATTTTTGTTGGCTTGATTCTCACTCATGGCCAACAAAACAGTTTGTTTGATCATTGTTCATAGTAGCTTTTATTAACCATAATCATGTTATCATGTGGAATTCAATCACAGGCAGACTTTTTGTTTTTTAGATCTATGATGAAATTCCAGACATGCTATTCGAATAATGCAGTGTTTAGGAAATATTTCGAGATGAAAATTCAACGGCTTCCCCTGATGCCACCTCTATACATTATGTGCAACTTAGATTTTCAATCTGGATACTTTTAAAGTAGGAACTTCCCAAATCTTTTCACCCCATTGGTCAAAACATCACTTCTGAATTGCCCCAGGGCACCCTCATATTGATAAAAATATCACATGCATAGTGAAGGTCTTTCAAAGCACTGTTTGCATGTTGCCCCTTTACGTTGAAAGACTTTTTAAATATTAACTTGGAAGTGCACGGGCTTAGGTCCAACAGTTGTCATTTCCTGCAGAGGAATGGGATGCCAGCATTGGGGTGCTAGCTGGCAAATGCCATTCAGCTCTGGTTACAGATTCAAGGGGAAGAAGCCTTTACACTGACATTGCCACATTTGGAAGAATTCAATTTTAGCATCGAAACTCTGGGTATAACCACCATTACAACATCCATCGTATAACTACTTTGCTGCCCATTACCTCATAATGAAATGCAATATTATAAAACATCGTCGAGAGTAAAAATAGCATTTGGAGCATTTTGTTCAGGAAGCACTTTGTCTCCTTATAAGGTTAGCTCAATTCATTCTCTCTCTGTCTGTAGCATCTTACCTGATTTTCTCATTACAATAAGCTCTGCGTTAACCGCCATGCAAATACTCGATCCACACACTCCCACACTAGCACGGCTGAAGTCCTCGACTGCTTTTCACATCCTGGAGTCAGTGGCCAGCCAAAGGTCAGACTCAACCAGAGAATTCTTATTTGCGGTAAATATACCCTTTCCGCACTTGGACGCAGTCCCCCCAGGCTGCAAAAACCATCTGACATTTTGCAATAACAGTCGCCTGTCCTGATCATTCTCAGCACATGTTTTATTTCATTCCTATGACCTACAGCTGGGGTAGAGCACTGGGCAGACTGACATCTTATTCTTTTCCTTTTTCTCCAACAGTTTTGATACCAGAATCAAGGTGTTTGCCAATGGGACCCTGGTGGTGAAATCCGTCACAGACAAAGATGCCGGGGACTACCTGTGCGTCGCCCGGAACAAGGTTGGTGATGACTTTGTCGTGCTCAAGGTGAATGTCGTCATGAAACCAGCCAAGATCGAGCATAAAGAGGAGAACGACCACAGGGTGTTCTATGGGAGTGATCTGAAGGTTGACTGCGTGGCCACCGGGCTTCCCTACCCCGAGATCTCTTGGAGCCTCCCTGATGGGAGCCTGGTCAACTCCTTCATGCAGTCGGATGACAGTGGTGGGCGTACCAAGCGCTATGTGGTGTTCAACAACGGGACTCTCTACTTCAACGAAGTAGGCATGCGAGAGGAAGGGGACTACATCTGCTTTGCGGAAAACCAGGTGGGGAAGGATGAGATGAGAGTACGTGTCAAGGTGGTGACCGAGCCCGCCGCCATCCGGAATAAGACATACTCTGTGGTCCAGGTCCCCTATGGGGATGTGGTCACTGTAGCATGTGAGGCCAAGGGGGAGCCCACACCCAGGGTGACGTGGCTTTCTCCAACCAATAGGCTGATCCCCACATCCTCGGATAAGTATCAGATATATCAGGATGGCACTCTCCTTATCCAGAAAGCTCAGCGGTCAGACAGTGGCAACTACACCTGCGTGGTCAGGAACAGTGCCGGGGAGGACAGGAAAATGGTCTGGATCCACGTCAATGTCCAGTCGCCCAAGATCAACGGGAACCCTGACGCCATCACCACCGTGCGGGAGATTGCCGCCGGGGGGAGTCGGAAACTCATTGACTGCCAAGCAGAAGGCATCCCCACGCCAAGAGTGCTGTGGGCCTTTCCCGAGGGCGTGGTTCTGCCAGCTCCCTACTATGGGAACCGGATCACTATCCATCGCAACGGCACCCTGGACATCAGGAGTCTGAGGAAGAGCGACTCCGTGCAGCTTGCGTGCATTGGCCGCAATGAGGGGGGTGAAGCCAGGTTGATTGTCCAGCTCACGGTCTTGGAGCCAGTGGAGAAGCCCATCTTCCATGACCCCGTCAGTGAGAAGATTACCGCCATGGCCGGCCACACCATCAGCCTCAACTGCTCAGCCGCGGGGACCCCAACACCCACGCTGCTGTGGGTCCTTCCCAATGGGACGGAGCTCCAGAGTGGCCAGCAGCTACAGAGATTCTACCACAAGGGCGACGGCATGCTGCACATCAGCGGTCTCTCCTCCATCGATGCCGGGGCCTACCGCTGCGTGGCCCGCAACTCCGCGGGCTACACCGAGAGGCTGGTCTCTCTGAAGGTGGGGCTGAAACCCGAAATGAGCAAGCAGTACCACAATCTGGTGAGCATCATCAACGGCGAGACCCTGCAGCTGCAATGCCTCCCTCCAGGGGGCCGGGAGGCACGCTTCTCATGGACGCTCCCCAACGGCATGGTCCTGGAGGGCCCCCAAGCACGAGGACGCTTTTCCCTTGGGGAAAATGGCACCCTCACCGTGCGCGACGCCTCAGTGTTTGACAGGGGCACCTACGTGTGCAAGGCGGACACGGAGTATGGCCCTTCTGTCACGAACTTCCCAGTTATTGTGATCGCATATCCTCCCCGGATCACCAGCGAGCCAACGCCCGTCATCTACACCCGGCCCGGGAATACCGTCAAGATGAACTGCATGGCCATGGGGATTCCCAAAGCTGAAATCACCTGGGAGCTGCCTGACAAATCGCATCTGACTGCCGGGGCACAGGCCCGTCTGTATGGGAACAGGTTCCTTCACCCACAAGGATCATTAACCATCCAGCAGGCCACACAGAGAGACGCCGGCTTCTACAAGTGCACCGCGAAGAATATCCTGGGCCGTGACTCCAAAACAACTTACATCCACGTCTACTGAAACACTTCCCGGAGAACGTGGACTCCACGGTCGTTGCTTAGGACCTTAGAACAAAGCCTCCTTTGCAAGGAAAGCCGGGGCAGAGATTCAGAGCCCTAAAAAGATGTGTCACGGGCGTGGTGGCGCCCCCTATGGGATTCAGGTTCACGTTGACTTTGACCTATGCTTGTTGGCGAAAGGAAGCAATCAGACATTGGAAAGAGGGGTCTGCCTCTCTGGGGACTTTCTTTTCTATTTCCAGGATGCCATGCGCTCTTGTCTGGCGTTTCACAGACATGGGCACAAATCTGTGTTGCAAATAGCACCCTGATGCTTTAATGAGCATCTGTAGGATCCCTAAGGAGCAGTCACTGAAAATAAACATAGAGATTAACTGTGCCTTGCCACCCTGTTGAAGATGCACCACCTAGTTAACCCATTGCTGTTTTAACATGATAGAACATTCTAGAATGAGTACCCATCTTTCAGTTATTGCCTCTGTCACTTCAAAACTCCAATTTGCCCAGTAAGGGCTTAGAACCAGAGTGATCGATCTTTTTTTTTTGTAATGTACAAGTTGCATACAATACAGCTACCATTTTATATGAAAGAACTCTTTTTCCCTGGAACTCACTTTTTTAATAGTTATATATATATATATATATTTCTTTCTAATCAGACGATGAGACTGGAAAGAGAAAGAAATACTTTCTGTCTCGTTAAGAAATAATAAATTATTGGTCTTTACAAGACTTGGATACATTAAAGCAGGCATGGAAATGCAATTATAAAAACATTCGTCCCCAACTTCCTTCAAATTCAGTAACTGCTATTATATTACCATTCACAGGAACCCCACAGGGAGGGAGGCTGGAATCTTGGATTTCCTTGTTTATGAAGTTTATCTTGAGAGCTGTGGTAGGGGGAGAGGAGAGAAAGGAGAGAGCTAAGTCATCACCCCACAGAATGAATCCAGAGCCTTCCAGAAAAGTCCAGAAACATCTCTCTCCCTGTCAGTTTGTGCCCACAGAAAGTAGGAGACCTGTCATTTCCATGACTGCTTTACTGTATTTTTAAGGTCAATATAATGTACATTTGATAATAAAATACTATTTTCCAAACAGCTGGGCGATGACGACAGTGATATTTTCAAGCACAAAAGCAAATTTGGGTTTAAATAACAGTGTTTGAAATCTGCTTTTATCCACCACCTTTGAATTATTCTGTCCCCTACAAGTTTTTAACAGGCAAGGAAGTAGTCTGAGGCAGTGGCTCCAACCTATTTGACAGACAGGAAGGCAGGGTGGGACCCCTCGGTCCCCTCTGGTGACAGTTCTAAGTTGAGGAGGAAGAAGTGGTGCCCCAGCAATCCTTCAGGAAATTTTCTTTAGGAAAGAGCCATCCAGGGTACATGTACCAGCATTCCTCAAAGATGCAAAAACTGCCATTCCTTTGCCTCCTCTGAGAGGAAGAAATTAAGCAAACTCAAGATAAATATTTGGGAAGAAGATGACTGCCAGCATTGAGAGAAACCTAGTGCTGTTGATCTTTAAAGGATATTGGTCACTGAAACAGAAGAATGCTTGGCTTTTCACAGCTCTGTGGGAAGTACACATCCTCTACCACTGATTAATCCACTTATTTGCTTAAGTAGATCAACACAGTCCTTACCGTGTGCCAGGTACCAGGACGGGAGCTGGGAACACCCAGATGAGGAGGATACACGTGATGCTTGAGGAGTTCACGCTCCGTAGACAAGCCGTTCAGCTAGAGCAGGGTTCCCCAACATTAGCGCTCGTGACATTGGGACTGGATGACTCTGTGGTGAAGGCTGTGCTGTGCGTTGTAGGGTGTTGAGCAGCATCCCTGGGCCATACCCACTAGAGGCCGGTGGCATCCTCTCCTCCAGCTGTGACAATGAAAAAATGGCTCCAGATGTTGCCACATGTCTCCCTTGGGGGGAGTGCAGAATCACCCCTACTTGAGAATCACTGCCATAGATGATAGATAAATGATAGGCAGATAGATGATGGAAAGGATAGACAGATAGGTAAATGATAGCTAGATAGATGATAGATGAGATAGCTAAATGTGATTAGATAGGTGATAGATGATAGCTAGATAGCTAGATGATTGATAGATAGATAGTTATACACAGAGTCTCTCATGCTAGGTCAGGGCTTCTCAACCTCGACACTATGACATTTGGAGCTGGATGACTCTCTCTGGTGGGGTGTTCTGTGCACTGTAGGGTGTTGACCAGCATCCCCAGCTTCCACCCGCTCCATACCAGTATCCCATTCCACCCTCCTCCCCCTCAATTTGACAACCGAAAATGTATCCAGACATTGCCACATGCCCGCTGGAATGCAGAATCCTCCCTGGTGGGAAATCACTGTGCGAGATCAACAAATGCAGCAAGGAGTCTTAGAAACATGCCTGTTTGGACTGCCTGCCTCTGTGTATGGATGCAGAAAATGAAAGCCAGCGTGGTAGAGTAACCTAGGTGTACAGAAATACTCTGTTAGATACTCCTCTGTGCAATTTCTCCTGGGAAAAAATGGTACATCATCTCATTGACCCATTGTTCTGGGTTCATGTAGGTTAAAGACTGACGACAAACGTTTGTGGGTGGACTCAATGTACATTCTTGAGGACCTGCCACATCCTGATGTAGGCAAGGTAGCATGACATGAAGAGGCGTATGATGGTCTGCGTATACTGTCTTCTCAAAGGATGCAAAACAAGCATGCAAGTCTGGTTAATTCATGGCTGAGACCTTCAGAAGCATTAAAGTCTTTCAAGGAGTATTTTGAGTTCCAGGGGAGTCAAAGTCCACATCGGACGGAAGGGTAAGGGATGTTTTTGCGACTGAGAAGGGATTTTTACTGGGCTGAGAAAGAGGGATTCCTGGGCAGAATGAGATGGATAGGACGGAAAGACTGCTCCCTTGGCAGCAAAACACTGCAAGGAAAGTTCCAGCCTCAAGCAAGGAGACCTAGGGTCTAGTGACAGCTCAAAAGCAACAGACATATTTGGACTAGAGTCAAAAAAAGAGTCTCCTAGTTGATTGAAAATGGTAAGATATTGTAGTTGGTTGAAGAGTGTCCTGGAAAAGAGTCTTGTTGACCTGGAGTCTCAGAATGTGACCTTATTTGGAAACAGGGTCTTTGCAGATGTGATGAAGTGAAGAATCTGAGGTGAGGTCATCCTGCATGAGACTGGCCCTGAATCCAATGACAGATGTCCTTATAAGAGACAGAAGAGGAGAGATGCAGACACAGAGGAGAAGCCACGTGAAGACGGAGGCAGAGACGGGAGGCATGCGGCCCTCAGCTAAGGGACGTCTGGAGCCCCAGAAGCGGAAGAGGCAGGAAGGACCCTCCCCGGGAGCCTCCAGAGGGAGCGTGGCCCTGCGACCCTTCATCCCAAACTCGGGGCTCCAGGACGTGGGAGGATGAATTCTTGCTGTTGCGGCCTCCCACTGTGGGGTAATTGGCTACAGCAGCCCTGATAAATGAATGCAAAGATGTAAAATTTTCTGGTAGAGATAGTACCGAGGAGAGGCATTTAAGTACTTTGTGACACTAAGAGGCCTTTAAACCAGTTTGCTCAGAAGAGGGGCACATATGATCAGAGAAGATCATTAATTGGAACCACATATGGTTCTAGTATGATTTGTAAATAATATACTAACTAAAAGATAGTTTTCTTACCCCCTAGATTGCCAGCTTCTAACATCTGGCCTATGCGCTTGTAAATCTTTGTGCACAAGCAGAATTTTTAGCTAGCAGTCAATTGTCACTCTTTGATGGTTCCCAGGTCCTTACTGGAAAACAACACCCAGACCAGGCTATTCTCTATAAAATTTCATTTGTCATTGCAAACACAGCTCTTATTCCAAGGAAGTTGGACTGGACTCTAGACCTCATGAGGGATGCCCCTACCCTGCTACTGATTTCAAAATGCAAGATGCTGCGCCCTGCAGCAGCTTTTTCTGCACTTTTTGTCGTGTGAGACCAAACCGCGGACAGGCAGTGTGGTGAGTGCCTGGATGCCAGGAGGACCTGAGGTTGCACAGGAGGGTGGGGGGACCCCAAAGGTCATTTAACTCCATCCTGAATGTCTAGCTGTTCAGCCTCCTTCGGGACGGTCTTCTTTAGTTTAACCTTGTTATGACATAATAGGCAGTGATTCTCGTCCTTGGCTTCATGTCGCAATTACCCAGGGAGATTAAAATTTTCTCATGTCCTGGTGTGTTCATTTCCTGGGGCCGCCATAACGAATTACCATAAACTAGGGTGCTTAAAACAGTTGAAATTCATCCTCCCCCAGTTCTGGAGACCAGGTGTCTGAGATAAAGGCGTCGCAGGGCTGCGATCCCACCGGAAGCTCCAGAGGAGGGTCCTTCCTGCCTCTTCCAGCTTCTGGGGCTCCAGCCATCCCTTGGCTGGTGGCTGCATCCCTCCCATCTCTGCCTCTGTCTTCAGGTGGCTTCACCTCTGTGTCTGTGTCTTTCTCTCCTTCTGTCTCTTGTAAGGACACTGTCATTGGATTTAGGGCCACCCTCATCCAGGGTGATCTCATCTCAGATCCTTCACATCATTACATCTGCCAAAAGCCTTTTTCTAGACAAGGTCTCCTTTGCAGGTTCCCAGGGGTTAGGGTGTGGGCATATATTTTGGGGGGCCACCATTCAACCCACTACACCAACCCATATCTCTGAGTAACTAAACCAGAATCTCTGAGACAGAAGCCCCAGTGATCTGCGTCAAGATCGAGATGCACCAGAGGAGGGCTTAGTGCTGGCTCCCTCAGGTGGTTTGGCGAATCTATACCATGGTCCGCTGTGGGTTTCTTTATGGTTCAATGCTCTTTGGGGCAGCCTAATGTGCCTATTTCCACCATGTTGTAGGGCACCTTCCTAAACAGACATTAGGACCTTGGTGTATATTGTTTAAGCTCTCTATGCCTCTGTTCCAAGACTTGGGAGACAGAGGAAACTTACTGCACACCCACCTCATAGGGTCATTGTGAAGACAGAGAATAAAGTGCCTAGAACGGAGCCTGACCCACTCCATTAGTCTGCATTGCTGTTTCCACACTTATTGCTATTATTCTTCCAGCTTTTAAAATAGCTATGGTTTCCAGAGCACTTTCACATGCTCTCTCCGTTCAAGCTTCACAATCTCTTGGAAGAGTTGAATTCTGGGGATGGGTTCTTAGAGATGATACAGTCCGATCTTACACCATCCAACTTCAGCTGTGATTTGCCCATCCAAAGCCATGTAGCAGAATCAGAATCAACCTGTGTGCCACGACGGGCTCCGCTCAACCGTGAGGCTTGTTAGAATATGGCAGAGCAAACAAGGCTTGGAATAGATGAGATGTGGACTTGAATTTAGGTCCTGCCCCTTCACAGCTGTGGGAACCCATGTGTCATCTACATGAGCTTCCATTTCCTTATATATCACATGGCAACCACTCACCTTCTAGGATTACTGGGAGAACCACTGAGATAACATGTGGATGATGGGACCAAGGTCAAAGGTCCTATTTAAAAAGGCATGCATCTGTGCCCACCACCTATTAGGATGGCATAAATCACCTGAAAGATAGAGATCAGTTTTGTTGTAGAAAACTCTCCATGAGGCTTTTTGGTTATGTGAAAGGAATGTCTCCCCAGGCTGGACTGTCAGATAGGTATTGAGATAAGAGGGCAAAGTAGTGAGGCTGTAAACAGGAGAACAGAGTAGAGATAGAGAGATGACAGATACATAGATAAAGGAGTGGATAGATAGATATGATAGATAGAGAGGTAGACAGTAGATAGAAATGATAGAGAGATGATAGATACATAGATAAAGGGATGGATAGATAGATATGATAGATAGATAAGTAGACAGTAGATAGAAATGACAGAGAGATACATAGATTGATTGATAGATAATAGAGATGATAGATGATAGACAGATGATAGATGATAAATGGATGATAGATAAATAAATAAGTAAATAGAGGTAGATAGGTATAGTATATAATATATAAACATAAAATATATACAAATGAATACAAAATTTAAAATAATAATATTTTGCTTGGTACATCACTCTCATTGTAGCACATAGAAAACGTATTTTTAAAAAGCAATCTTACCGCACGGTAGCCTGGATCTAAATCTGGCTCCCAGTTACAGAGTCTCTCACCTGCGAAATGTTGCCACCAGTGGAATTTCACGGAAGCGGTTAGCCATCCCCCAGGCCTCACGCACCTGCTGCTGTGATGCAGAATATTGGCAGGGCACAGCCTCCCAGGTGGAAACTACATTTCCCAGGCTCCTTTGCCTTGAGATGGGGTCATGTGGCCAATTATTACCAATGATGTGTGTACCTTCCTGGCTAAGATGGTGAAGAAGCAGAGATGCCTTTTCCATCTCTCTTTTCCCATCCCCCACCGAATACAGAGATTAAAAGGCACTAGGGGATGGGGAAGCTGCAAGATGGGAGGAACCTGAGTGCCTGAATCACCACAGATACAGAACACATGACGTGGGCTCCCTGTGGTCCTCTATTGTGCTACCGTCTCCTAACTTCTTTCTTCTTACGGCCACCATGGCTCTGGAAAACACTCTTGCTCTTGAAAATAGGAAACCAGTCTTTTGGTGTCACACTCCTGCAAGTCTGAGGCTTATTTTACCCACAGCTTAGTCTCACATGAGACATTAATCCGTGAACGCATTGTGATGTTTAAATGAGATAATACTTCTGGAGGACTTCTCATGGAAATGGAAAAAAAAAATTAGTAGTAGTGTCTTGAGGAATGACAGCGTAACTCAAATTTTTACATGAGTTGTAATTTTCTAAATCTCTCATATATACTGCAATTTAAAATATAAAACAGGACTTTAAGTGTTAATTCTTTACTCTAAATCAAAGAACTAGAGCTCATGGGGTTTTCTGGCCACCCCTAGTTCTTCCCATGTGTAAGTGGCAGAGAAAGACTGCGTGAAGTCCAGCCCAATATTTCAGCTGGATTATTAAACATGGCATATGCTGAAATTTTCTACAATGCTCCCTTCCAGATGCCCACACTCCGAGGCCCTCTTTATCATGTAAGAGATAGAACGAGCAAAGTATATTTTAGTATTTAAAACGTTATAAAGAGGTTTGGGAGTCATGAAATATTGTTAGTGAAAACTGCATTCAATTTTCTCTTATGAAACAGAAAATGCAGACATGTCCCTTTAGAAGGAAAAAAACTGATTATTTTTCATTAAGGCTTGGCAACATGAAGTTAAAAGCAATAATAAAAAACAAAAAACCTAAGAGATTTCACATAGGACATGAAGGCTCATGCAGTCCCTTCTTATTATTTTATGTTCTATAAGTTTTTGTGAAATATGTCAAAATACTTTAAGGATATATTTTCTGGGTCCAGATTTGAGATGTTGGAGTTGATAATCTGCTCCAGGATTTGGCTCGAAAGGATTATAAAAATAGATCATGTGTAAAAGCTCTTTTCTGTTTTTCTTTCCGGACGATGGTAGGAGGTAGAGGTCTATTTTAAATAAATAGCTAAAGAAAGAGACTAAAAACACAATTTTCAGAGAACTGAATTAGTATCTACTGCAGTTTCATTTTCTTATTGTTGATTCTGGAAAACGACACTTTTGTGAAGCCAAGACTTAAACTAATAAAAAAAAACTAATAACCACTGAGATTTTTTTCCTACAGAAAACACTGCATTTAGTACATTTCAAAATGGGGAAAAATAATCTTTCTTGACATCCTTCCAGCAGAAACCAGAAAAGTGCAGAAAAGGCCACCCACCATGAGGCCAGTTGCCGGAGTGACAGACGAATTGACCAGAAGGAAGGCATATCAGGGGCCATTTGGGAGAGAAAGATCAAGTTTCTAATGTTTTCACACATAAAGCTTGTATTATATGAGTTTCCATAAAAACCTTTGTCTCATATTATAAATGTCGTAAATAACAAGATATAAGAAATATAGAAAAAAAGTGAATCAATGAAAATTATTCCCAATCCCGTTACTCAAAGATAAATACTCTGAATATGTTTAGCTTTTGGTAAGTGTATTTGCAAACATATACACATATGTAATTTCAGTCCTATTTATATGCCAAACCATATCGTTCAAAGCTCATTTATGTTCCACACAACAATATATGATTTGCGTATTTCAATGCCATTTAGTCGGACTGAGATCCCATTAAAAGCATGTGCCATAAAGTGTTTAATCCTATCTTGGTGGACATCTAGATGGTTTCACATTTTTGGCCATCTCTGCAAAGAATCTGCCGTAAATCTCTGAAGTTCTGAGGTGTATTATTGCTACAGTGAAGGGTGAGAACATGTTGAAGGCTTTTGCCAAACAGTTTGGAAGGGCCTTCCAAAAAGAGCTTCCCGTTTCTATTGCCACTACACTGGCATATGACAATACGAAACCGCCACACTTTCTGTCCAAGTATTCCATCATTTTAACAACTCCTAATTTGATACCCAGAGAGGGGTATGTCCTTTCTATCTTTTATGTGTTTTAATTAATAGTCAAACTACATCACTTGACTGTTTCATGAAGGAATTTTATTTATTAGCTTGTTTCCACATTTCTCTTGAGCTATTTAGAGTTCATTATTTGAGTAATAAGAATAATTTACATAACAAGAGATTAACACGTCCTAAAAATGGCCAATGCACAATAAGGCATTAATACTTGTCCAAAATATAGCAAATACTTTTTTTTTTTACAGTCACTTTTCTTTCCATTTTGTTTATAGAACTGCATTTTGGGGAAGTATGGAAGTTTTAAAACTGTAGCTGTGTCTCATTTTTTCCACCCTTTTCATGTTTGTAGCCAGCCTTTCTTTATTCCGAGATTACATATTCCCTTACTAGCGCTTATAATATTTTTCATTTTTAAATATTCAAACTCAGAACATTTGCAATTCACTTGGTATGAGGTGAAAAATCTCACTTTCTTGACCTGAATATTAAAACAATTAATCTAATATCATCTATTAATTTGTCATTTCCCCAGTGACAGAAATTCCACTTACGGTAAATACCTGAGTGGGTTTCTGTGTGGTGGCCTACTGTAGCATAATTTATTATGATGGTGCAAGATTCTTAATATATTCCATATGTCATATGTATTCTTACACAGTTTTTGCCTTGAAATAAACTTCACTTACTAAAATTTCATAACAAAAAGTCATTGATATTTCAACCGGAATTTTTTAAACATATGAATTAGTTTTGCAGTGTTTGTGCTTTATAAGATTGTGTCTTACCACGCAAGGACACGAGCTGACCTCCATCCTTCTACATCTATCAGAAACACTCTGATGTTTTCTTTGTAGAGGTCAGACCTCTGACCTTCAGAGAGGTCTCAAACACTTTTCCTAAATCTTCTCATGGAGGTCTCCTTTGTCTATGTCCTTTTTAGCTGAGCTACTTAAGTGATCCTATTGTCTGTGGAAAACGATGGCTTATTCTCTTCTCCAATAGATGTATCTCTTATTTACTTTTCTTGTTCTATTGTACTGGCTATAGGCTCCAAAGCAATCGTGGGCAGCATTTCTGATTCTTACAGAAGGAAAATGTGTCTGGAGCAGCCTCTCTTAAGTAACTCTCAGAACTCTGGTGCTGCTTCTGGCAGATGCTCTAAGAAGAAACACAGACTTTTCTACTGAAGAAAATCTGCACCAGGCAACATAAAGCGAATGTGCATCAGATTTACTAAGCTTGTTCCTTTGTTGAGAAGGGGTGTTGAAACTGATAAAGGCCTTTCCCACACAGTTCTGGATGAGCCATGCACTGGAGTGGCTCATCATGGCTCTGAGGAGCCGACTGTCAAATATCCAGGAAATCTTTGAGCCACCTGTTCAACCCTGGGTAGCTTGAAATCAACGATGGTGGAATATTTACACCGTGGAAATTGGAAGACACTACAAATCAGAGAGGTTTTTTTTGAGAACCGCTATGCTTTGCACCTCACTTATCATATATGTTATCTCATTCGTGCCTTCATTCAATAAATACTTTTGAGTATATTCTGCATGCCATACAATGTGAAAAGAGCATAATAAAAGTGTCCAAAAGGGAGGCAAAAATTAAATAAAGAACTACATGATGATCAGCTTAAAACAGTTAGGATAAGTTTTATAAAGAAAAGTGAGATGCTATCAGAGTTTGTGAAACAGATGTGTGCCAAACCTGGAATTCCAAGGTTTCCCTAAGGAAATGGTGCATCAGCTTTGACCTCGTCACTTTCCAGGACTCTCAATCTACCCAAATATATAAACAATTGTTTCCTAACTGGACAACCTACATCAAATAGAGAGAGGCTGCTTTTTATTTTTGGATAGCTTACCACAATAAACAGAATCCTCTTCGGTAAGAACATCCATGCCTCCGAATGGAATAACAAAGATTCACTCATATGGAAGAGATCTGAGATCAAAAGAACAGATACAGCGTTTATAGTGGAACATACAGTAGACCCTCAGAACCTACCATCTCTTCTGAAAGATTCTCCTCGTCAAGGCTTCCCAGGTTCGCTTTCTCACAAGTCAACCTACCGCCAATTCTGGTCGTTTTGGTTTCCAGATAAATCATTCTTTCTGTGTAGCAGGCAGCTCCATGGAAAAGAAAACTAATGAGTTCCACATGGTTGGAAAAGAAACCAAACAAAAGCATAACTTGGAATAATTCACATTCTCTCACTTCCCACCCAAATTCTGCATCCGTGTGTGTTTAGGTAGCAACAGGTTTTGCTTTATCAAGTGTTGCTTATGTTAGCTTTATGGAACAGAAGTGCCCTTTTTATTGTGTTTGCTGTTAAAATAGCTGATGAAATATCAGGCCAACCTGTTTATGAATTGAGTTTTCTTTTGAGACCCAACCTTTACTCTTGGCTGCAGAGCTCCAAGGATAGTCAATCTTGTGTGGAGTTCTTAACAAGGAGAGATATGATAATTCAATGTTGTTATGTGTATATTGGTTTCATTCATTTACATCATCCTATATTTAATAAAGACCTACTATTGAAAATGATTCATGGTTTAGTGGAGGAAATGAGACAGGCATTACAGTGACCCCAATGACACAGTAAACCACCTACTAAATTCTCATTAGCAGAGGTCATTAAGAGAGTTGTAAAAAGGGAATAGAGTCGGATGAGAAAAGACTCTTAGAAGAAGGACCATTCAAGGATGGTGACATTTGGTCAACCACAGATGGCAGCCCATGGTGCTATGTTGTGACGTATGTTCCATATTGGGATAAATTGGACAGTCCATATGGAACAATTGTAGGGTTTTTTGTTTGTTTCTTTGTTTTCCACCACATACCATAGAGTATTTAACCAGTAAGGAATTTCATGAAAATTAATAGAGGCATGGTGAGTTGGATTGATGCTCAAGGGTAAAAATTAATTGGGCTCCCATTAGCTCAGAGGTGATTGTCATAATTTGTACAAGGATTATTGTCCAGTGAAGGTTAGATTTGTGAGGTCTGAGTGAAAATAGAAAGGGGGAAAGACAATTGGGAAATATGAGGCGAAGATTCTCTAGGATTTGGTGGGTGGTTGCCTATAAAGCAGGAACTATCAATATTAAAAAATACTTGGATCCAAGTGACTAAGCTTAACGCATCTCCTTCAACAAGAGTGAGGAAGTTAAAAGTTGATGCTGTTTTCTAGACGGTGAATGGAAAGTACTGGACAAATAGAAATAACTAGATGTGCTCTCAGTATCCCCAGATTCAGAAACAATTACATTTTTATAATTTATAAACTGTATCTATCCCATTATTTTAAGGTTTAACTCTTTTGGACCGTTAGCCCTTTATTAATATGCTCTAAGCAAAAGAGATAAAATGAAGGAATTGGTGGTAGGTTGACTTCTGAGAAAGCGGGAGTATCAGGGCAAAAATCAAACTGTAGCTGGCACAAGAAGAATGTGCAGATTCAGGGCGAGGCATCAATGGAGGTAAACCGGGAATTTTGATTTTGATTTGAGGAGACCATCCTTACCACCCCAAGGATGTGCTGGCTGCAGATCCGTGAAAGGTTTATTAGCCTCCTACAAAACCTCCGTTTCTCAGCCCAAATGGAGGCAATAAAGCACTAACGAAGAGAGCCTGCCCCTTGTAACAAGGCTTATAAAGTCTACCCAGAATTGTGGGCCAGGGACAAGGTCCCATCTGGCAGGCAAAGCTACGTGCTGGAATGTTGAAGACCCAGGGTGACTTGTTGCACATGTGGCTGCCCCGTGGAACCTGAGGGCATCCCTGCCCTCCACAGGGCTGCCCGAAAACAGAGCTTTCCCCCCACCAGGTGTCAGCAAGAAAGACTCTTAGAGGCATAAAGTCAACTCTGGGACGCAGACTTCCCTCTCAGCATGAGGCCGTGATTCAGGCGCTCAACTGCCACTGCTCTGAACCTCGGAAACCAGCCAGAGAAAATATTCGGGGGAGGGAAAAAAAATCACATATTTCCTTTGCAAAACCAGGGCCCCGGGCAAGAGAGAGAAGACCCAGAATGGACGGTTTTAGTAGTCTCAAATGCTTGATGATCAATGAGGTGAATGGAATTCTCATTAGTCTAAAAGTTTAATTGATCTCGATACAGTCTTCCCGCCAACCTTACAATGGCCGACTGCCATCCGATTTGCCAGGATAAATAAAGAAAGCTGGGCCCGTCCAGGCTCGGTGAACAGCTTTGGTGCTGAGGGTGGAGCACATGAAAGCTTGCACTTCTACCGAAAGCTCACTAAAGCTCTTTCCACATGCCTATAGGATGAATCACGCTGGAGCCGAAACGGCAATAAACGCACCAGGAAAGTCAGGAGCAGGATGAATTATGCATGTAGGCAGTTGCAGTCTGTCGAATCTTTATTTTATTTTTCCGTGGCTGTAACCATGGCAACATGAAGGAAGGTCAGGCAGAACGAGAAGTCCTGCCATCAGTTTTGGAAAACCGTCCATTATAATTTTCTCATTTTATCATGAGAGTAGAATGATGAGTAATAACGGAAGCCACATCCACCAGGGACCCAGAAACATTTAAACAACAGTTGTGCAACAGAGCATGGACAGATTAACATGGGATAAGGGAGACGTTTGGCGTGACAGAGGGAATTCTGTGACTAAACTGATAGACTAGTATTAGTAAGACCAAAAAATAATAAAAAGAATACATATAAATACTTGCAAAGGTGTGTGTTCATGAAATTAAGATTGCAGTGTACGTTGTCGACTTTAAGGAGAAGTTTGAAACCCAGATCAGTGCTGTATGTAATATTTTGTAACAAATCAAATAGTAGATTTATTCTTTGGGCAATGTAGAAATAAAGTTTTTTGTTCATTTGTAAATTGTATTCTTTGGAAGAGGCACTGACCAAAAAAGATCGGGACACAGAATATATTGCTTTTGGTCAAAGGTCATTGAAAAACCAGTAAGAACAATGAGCAAGAAGAGCAGAGTTATCAAATCAAGGAAATAGAAAGGCAACTCAAGAGCTGAGGGGCTGACACTGGGTGAACACCGTGCTAATGCTTGATCTAGATTTCCAGGAAAGCCTGGTGAAAGCGATATTGTTCGTCCATTTTCCAGGTGGGGATAAGGACTCTCAGAGGCCAGGTGATATACACAGCTGTCGAAAGCTGGCCATCTGGAATCAGACCTGCTACACCTCAGCTCTGCCACTACCCACGTTGGTGACATTGGTTCATTCCTGTCCAAGCTGCACAGCCATGAGCTGCAGATCTTCAATCGGAACTGAGGTCCCAACAACTGCAGACTCTCTGCTCTCTTTCCTCCTCCATTATGTCCTCAGACAGGATCTGAAATGAAAACAGGAGAGTTAAAATATGGTCCTCAGCATTTTACTGGCGTCTAACATCAACTTGCAGCAGGTTTTCCCAAAGTTAATGCAGAGAGAATGTCGTGTGTCTGTCAGATCAAATTGAGTGGGCATGTGCTGGAATTTTCCTTATTATTACTAGCAATATTAATCACTCTTTACTGAGTATCTTGGGCTTGGCTAGGTGCTGAGCTAGATATTTTACACGAAATTCTATAATCCTCCAGATAGCACTGGAGATCTAATTAGCCACTTGACCCCAAGCCCAAGTTTGGGGAGAGGAAGCAACTAGCAGTAGGTTGAGCACCTCAGAAGAAGCAGAGCTGGATTTTGAACCCAAGAGGGCAGAAAGAAGATCTCCACTTTATATAGCAGTGTGCTATGTCTATTCTGTGGTGAACGATCATTAGCATTGCCTTGAGAACTTCTGCTGTGGTTCTTGGCATGTGGGTCATGATGGAAACAGCAACAACAAAATCGATGGCCATGTAGGTAAAACAGCATCTCAACTGGCCAGTAAAAATGGGAAACATTGGACCCATCATTGAGATGATTGACATGTGTGTCAACCAACAAATAGTCAGGAGAAACTTTCTATATCTGAGTTTTAAATCTGTCTATCTATCTATCTATCTATCTATCTATCTATCTGTCTGTCTGTCTGTCTATCTATCTACCTCCCTACCTACCTACCTACCTAAATATCCATCCATCCATCCATCTATCTATCCTATCCATCTACCCATCTACCCATCCATCCGTCCATCCATCCATCCATCCATCCAGCTATCTATCTATCGATCTATCTATCTATCTTCTATCTATCTGTCTATCATAAAGTAAGTTACATCTCAGAGTCTGTTCTCACTGGAGGAAGGTACGTCTTTGGCTGAGGGCTGAAGTTACTTTGCCCGTCTCTGGAGGTGAGGTGAACAGCTCCAGGGTATGAAGGACAGATCTCTGCAGAGTCTTGGCTTGGAGAAGCAAAGTGCAGGTAAGTCAAGGAAGGCATGTACATAACTTGTTAAAGGGACCCTCAGGCACATGGGATGGACCACTGAATGTTTCCAATACACCAACCTCTCTCCCACCCAAAACCTCCATCTCCAATGGAAGTGCTGGTACACTTCCTTCTTCTTCCAATTCTGAAATAGATGGAAATGCCACTTCCTGAGACATGAGCCATCCCTTCTAGACTAAATGCCTCTTTTTGTGTCTCTTCGTTCTTTCTGACCTTCTCACCAGCCCAGCCATTCCAAGTGTGGTCCAGACCAGCAGCCTCAGCATCACCAGGGAGCGGGTCAGAAATATATAATCTCAGGCTCCACCCCAGACCTGTCCCATCAGAATCTGAATTTTATCAGGATCCCCAGGGATTCTTGTGCACCCCAAATTTTGTGACCCACTAATATGGTGCATTCACCCTTTCTGGGCATCTTCTCACAGTCAATCTTCAGAGTCTTTAGGGGGCAAAGTTCCATTCTCCATGCCTCAAATCAGGCTCCAGCAACATGTGGCTTATTTTTATGCACTCACATTAACTTTTATATATTTTAAACACAGATTGCCATTATTTTAACTCGGCACATTCTGTGCGATAAGCACAGCAATTTTCTCATTGTTAACATGCTGTCTTCATAAGCCCACTCTGATTGTTAGCCGCATCTCGTCTCTACCCTGGAATCCATCCTTTCAGCATGTCTCTGTGAAAAATAAAATTCCAGGTTCTTTCCAGTTTGTGAGTATACCCTTCCCTCCCTCCTTTCCCTAAATGTTTGGTCAAGTGTCCTAAAGGTCAGCCCCTAGGCTAGGAACTGTGGCTACACAAGCAAGGAATACACCATGTTGCATACCCCACATTATCTCATACATTTGTGGTTATTTGGACCTGTTATATGTTCTATAACGTGTTACAGACCAGCTAGATTCATTCTTGAACAAATTCCCAGTGATGCTGATGCTACTAGCCAAGGCACCCCACTTTGGGAGCCATCGAGATAGAGAACAGAAACTGACATCTGGGAAACCGAAGGGCCCAACCATCAGGCTTGGAGCCCCAGTGCCCAGAAGAATGCAAAGGAACTCTTTCCTGAGATTGCAAGAAAAACCAAGTTCTTCCATCCAAAGCAAGACCCATTGACTTTTTCAGACCCTCCTTGAGGGTGAGGACGAGGTTAATAGTTCCCCCTCATTTGACTTGTGGATGGAAAAGGATGCACATCCAGTGGGGGGATTCTCACCCCTGCCTATCTGTCGTTTTCATGTCTTGGGTGTGGATTTTATGTGCTCTTCAAATTGGCTCCAGAGCCGTGGATGCAAAGCTTGAAGACAGCTTAATAGCGCTTTGAAAATCTGGCTCAGATGCACACAACAGGGTTGATGGGGTTTTAATTACAACCAGAAAGATGAGGGGAATCTTCTGCACACCGAATAAGAACAGACTTCCTCTCTCAATAATTTGTTTGGATGGAACAACTCAAGCAGATCATGCAACCGAATGACCTGACCTGCAGACGCCCAGTCACTCTGAATTTCTCATGAGAACAGACCGTCTCTTTTTCTTTCTGGCAGGCTCCCGATGCCACTGGACAATAGGATCCCAGAACGCTTGTCGAGACAGCTCCTCTGACCTAGGGATTCAACACTTGGCATCGCCGAGCGATGGAAACCTCTCCCACCTTTCAAACGCATGCAAAGGAGAAGGTCAGAATTTGGTCATGTACCCAGAAAGAAAATCCTACCATCTCATCAACGAGACTGCTTTACGTGCAAAACTTGGCTTTATGGGGCACAGAAAGTCTTCCCTCTTTGAATGGCATTTTGTAATTTCAAATCATTGGAGGGTCCTCAGCCTTATCTCATTCTTAAGTGGCCCCTGTTGCTTAGCCCTGAGCGTTCCCTGTGGTTCATGGGGTCAAAATGCAACAGAATCTATCTGTTTTGAATGAGGAAGGAGTAAGCGGTGGAGGAACTGAGTCTTTATGGAGGTATTCACTTAGAACACACAAGAGGACATGGAGAAAGCCATAAACCATTCTGCTTTGCTTTCTTCAACTATTAACTCTTTTCAAGGAAGGTGGCACTTCTCTCTCTCTCTCTCTCTCTGTCCTCTTTGTACATGTGTGTATGTGTGTACACGCTCATTAAGAATTTACAGTCCTAGAATGTTATTCCAACTTCTCACGGTGACTCCACTTCCTGCCCACACATACTGTCATTAATCGTTGAAAACGTACCTATAACTAAAATATTTACCAGCAGTCCTGGAGAGCCACACAGTCATTTCTTATAAATACTCAAGCCTTTGCTCACTTCCCCTGGGGTTAACTTTTCTCTAAGTAGAAAGGTGGATGCCTGTGATTATGTAATGGTATGAGTCCCCACATGCATAAGCTACTCTGTGGTAGTTATTTGCTGCATCCAATTTAACCTCTTCTTCTGCCCAAAATATAAACACCAAATACTTCAGAAAGATGGTGGAGATTGCAGGCTTCGACACACAGGGCACTGTTAATTCAGTTCAGGGGCTGATCCTGCTGAAGATGACTTTTGATGGTGCGATGATTCAGGGCAGCAGCTGGAAGGCGGAAGGCAACCTTGGAACAAAAGTCCCTTGGAGGATTAGCTGGGTGATGGCAAATTAGGAAGGGGCTCCAGCAGAGGCAGCGAGTCAACATTCACTCAAGCATCCATTTGGCATGGCTTTTACATTCTGCTACCTGGCAGAACTCAGTGCTCCCCTAGCAAAGCCAGAGGACAATAAATTAAAGATGTTGCTACAAATGTTGGAAAGAGCTGCAAGGAGAAGCAAATCTATCAACGAGACGGATGTCTGTAGGTAAGCTTCTGACACTGTCAGCCTCCGCACTTCATCAGCCAGGCTGGGGCATGAAGAGTAGGCTTCCTGTTGGATCTGTAATTCATCTCGGGGTTTCACTGTGTTAGTCCAGCAGGCTGTACGCGACAGGGACAATTTCCTTTCCAACACAAACAGTCTAATTACAGTGCAATCACACTGGGTTCCTGCTCTGAGTCCAGGGTGAAGTTGAGCTGCCGGGGCTCAAAGACGTTGTTAAAGGCAATAGAAGAGTGAAACATCTGAGTCGCCCGACACCCACATTCCCAGCTGAGGAGGAAAGAGGCGATCCTCTGCTTTCTTGTTTCAGCTCTCATACTAAAAACGGGTCCTTCTCAAGGGCTATTTAGTGCAATGTTTTTGGCATTTTGTGCTTCTTGTTGGTGATTTCACTGTTTAAAAGGACCCCAAGTGTAGCACTGAAGACCTGTCTAACGTTCCTAAGCACAAGAAGGCCGAGATGCATCTTATGGAGAAAACACGTGTGTTAGATGAGCTTCGTTCAGGCAGGAGTGACAGTGGTGTTGGCTGGGAGTTCAATAGTGATGAATCAACAACACGGATTCAATAAGGTGTCTTTAAAGAGAAACACACAAAACAAGGTTAAGTATTCATTGGCTGATGAAAATGTGGTGACCAGAGGCTCACAGGAACCTAACTCTCTATTTCCCCTGGGAGTGGCCATTCAGGATTCGCTAATTCAGAGTTTGCAGGGACTTCATAGAACGTAACTACCATGAATAATGAGAATACAGTCCTGTGCCAGATAGAGACGTTTCTGTCAATGACAGATGACATAGACGATGGTGGTCCCATAAGGTTATTAGCATATAGCCTAGGTGTGTGGTGGGCTATACCATGTAGGTTTGTATAAGTACACTCTGTGATGTTGCCACAAACACGAAACTGCATAACAACACATTTCTCTGGGTGTGTCCCTGTTTTTAAGCAACACATGACTGTATATATATTTTTTCTCATACTTTCTCACATATATTCTCATATATATATTTTCCAATATATAATTCTTGTATACATTTTCTCAAATACGTATTCTCACATGTGTATTGTCATATATATCCTCATATATTTTCTCACATATATATTCTCATATATATATGTGCACTTATATACTGTCCCATATATAGACGAATGGCTTTGAAACCCACCACCACGATCTTTGAATGACGTCCCTGCCTACATCTTTTGTGACTCTGTAACATGACACTAAAATCTCTGGTTGGCTCCCTGTTGACAAAGGGTAAGTTCCCAAGTCCCTAACGCTGGGGGTCCTTCATGCCTTGTCCCCCAGATTATCTCTTTCCACTCCCCCTGAACGGCCCCCCTGCTCCCTCACTTCCCTAAGCACACTGGAATTCTGTGTGTTCCGAATAACTCGTGCACTTTCCCAACTACAGAGCTCACATATTCTTCTGTCTGGAACGTTCTTGTCCAATTTCTGCATCTTGTAAGTTGCAATGCGTTCTCTGAGGTGTGCTACGAGCATCACCTCTTCTATTGAGCCTGCATAATGTGCACCCTGCTGGGTTTCCCCCTGTGGATTTTCCTCTCTATCTCAGAGAACTACTCTGGGATTCATGTTTTCATTCATCATTGTGTTCCCAACACTCATGACATTCCCATTGCGCGGCCCTCTACGTATTTCATGGCAACATTGATTCTAGGCATATTTCTTGTCTTCTTTCATTGGGTCAGGTATGAAGTACATGTCACAGATGTTGCCTTTGAGGGCCTGAGAGCCAAGAAGTATCCCAAATGTGGTACAAGCAATTTCAGGATTATGTACCTCCCATTATGGGACCACGTCAACTTTCACTATAATCAAAGAGGACAAGGTCTTTGGAAAAAATATAAAATGCTACAGAAGTACAACATAAAGCCAGAAAAAAGTACAGCATCCTAAAATGTATCACATAAAATTTAATGTCTAACGTCTGGAATCCCGGTATGTTAAGGAAGTAGGAATGCATTGAGTTTATTCTATGTTAGTCTTTGGTGAGACTCAATAGTATTCCAAGTGTTAAATATTCCTTAACTGGCAAAGGCATGGCTATGTCAGTCATGGGAGTTATATCTATTAGAAATGCAGAGAAGCCAACAAAAGCAGACAAGTTGGTGATTTGTCATTTTCAGGCTCAAAAATGTCCCCAGGTGGCCACTATAACCCAAAACGTCTTCACTAACTAGCAAAAACTGTGCTAACTAGCTAGTGTGTGACAGCAGATCATATTCTTTACTCATAGTTATTTTATACCAAATAGGTACACACCTATTTCAAGCGCTCGAGATCTGCTGCCTCCCATGGTTTTCAGCTTCTGTGAGTTTTCAGCTTCTGTCGTGTATGGTGTTTGCACCTGTTAAACAATGGGTTTCATACCCACTTTAGAAAATTCGAGACAGACATTTAAAATTCTACCTAGTTCACCCATGTGTTTCAATTGCATTGAAGCAGAGAAAGGAAGCCTATTTATTGAAAGTCATGACGTCGACTAGAGACATGACCATGAATTACCATCCCCACCGCCCCTCGCTGGTCCCCAGGCAGTACACAGTCAATCTCCTCATCTTGCCTCTTCAAGATGGATGTGACTTGAAATACATCCAAGGCTATAACATTGTGGGGCCCCATTTTCAATCACTTGGCTTCTTCTCATGTGCTTGAAATCGGTCTCAAAACACAAAATAGCCAAGCGAGATGAGTTAACATCAATCTATAGAATTCAGCAAGCCAACAGGCTGAGAAAGGAAAAACACACAATACTCTCAACAGATGCGGAAAAATCATTTGACAAAGATCCAAGATCTATTCATGACAAGAGTAGACTGGGAATTGAAGAAACTTCCTCAACTTCATAAAAGGCATCTACAAAAACCGTACAGCCCATTCTCACTGCTTCTATTTAACATTACCCGTGAGGTCTTTGTTGTTGAAAGAAGGTTAGAAATAGGTAAATAAGTAAATAAAACACATCTATATCAGAAGGGAAGAAGGAAAACTGCCTTTACTCACTGATGCCATTATCACCCATGTAGAAAATTCTAAGTCATCAACAAAAAAGCTACTAGAACTAATAGCTTAGCGAAGTTGCAGGATATAATGTCGATACACAGAAATCTCTTATATTTTGAACACGGGCCACTGAGTTTCTCAGTAATGCTGCTTCCCTCTCTCTCGCATATTCTTTAATGCTTATTAAACAGAGTATCTTCTGGACCTTCTTGTAGATCATAGTCCACCTGTAGGCATTTCTGGCTTGACATAGGGTACCCTCTTTACACTATATTCTGTAGTAGAGTATACCATAGTCTACACTTGAGCATTCACCAATACTTGGCTTTTAGTTCTTTTACGATTACTCTGACATCTCTACTTTATTTAATGTGGGTCAGTGGATTCTCCAAGGTCCAGGAGTCAACCTAACACCATCTTCCAATGTCCTTCGACAAGGGATATATTAGTCTAGGTTCTCCAGAGAAGGAGAACCAACAGGGTGTGTGTATATACAGATAGATATCTCTGTAAGTGTCTATCAATCTATCTCTGTCTCTATCCATTAATTTCTCTCTCTCTCTCTATTATCTATCTACCTATCTATCTATCCAACTATCTATCTATCTATCTATCTATCTATCTATCTATTAGCTATCTAGCTAGCTATCTAGCTAGCTAAAGAGATATGTTTTAAGGAATTGGCTCCTGTGGTTGTGGATACTGGCAAGCCCAAAATCTGCAGGGTAGATCAGCAGGCTGGAGACTCAGGGAAGAGTTGATGTTACAGCTCATTTGCAAAGACGATCTGCTGGCAGAATTCTTTCTTGCTCCAGGATATCAGTCTGTGTTCTATTCAGACCTTCAGATGATTGGATGAGGCCCACCTACATCACGAAGGCGATCTGCTTTACTCAAAGTCCACCAGTTCAAATGTTAATCTCATGCAAAAAGCACCTTCCCCAAAACATCCAGAATAACGTTTGACAGCATATTTCAGCACTGAGGCCCAGCCAAGATGACACATAAAATTCACCATCTGATCCAATGGATTCTCTGAGCTTCCAAAAGCCAGCCCAAACCCAGGGTCCACATCAAGGAGTTGAACACTATATCACAAGAAGATGATAAACTCTGCAGTATCCAAGCTTGTTCCACCTCATTTGGCTCAACGCCCCCAGCGTATCAACCCTTGTGTCCTCATTTCATGACTCAGGCTTCCCACTCCTTCTCAATAGGGACCCCAAATTGGTGCAGGAGACCTGCTGGGGTTGGCAATTCAAGCTCCCCCAGAGCTCTGATAAGCTCATCATTAAACCCCGGACGCTCAGCTGTGTCTCTTTTCTGGCTATGTAAAATGAGAATCTCTTTAGAGACTGCTATATTATAACAAATGGCCACAGGTATAGTGGCTTAAATTAATATAAATTTCTTATCTTACAGTTTTGGAGATTGGAAGTCTGAAGTAGTCTGGAGGGGCTGCGTTCCTCCTGGAGTCTCTAGAGGAGGATCTGTGTCCTTGCTTTTTCTGCTTCTAGAAGCCGCCCACGTTCCTCGGTTCCTGAGCCATTTCCAGCTGGCAATTGCATCACTCCAACCTCTGCTTCTGTCATCACTTCTCCTTCTCTGACTCTGACCCTCCTGCCTCCCTCTTTCCCTTCTAAGGATTGTTGTGATGACACTGGGTCCACCCAGATAATCCAGGATGACCACCCCATGTGAAGATCCTTAACTAAATCACATCTAAAAGTCCCTTTTTCCTTCGAAGGTAACATAGTCACAGGTTCTGAGGATTAACGCAATCCACGGAGAGGGCTTTAGCTGTGAGCTGTCAGCCACCAACACTCCCAGAAGCTGGGGGATGAGTCTCCTGGTCCTGAAAGTGGTGGAGGTGGCGTTGGGAGGTAGGAGAGTATCTATGTAGTCACCACAGCATCCAGTACATTGATCGGGGCACATTGGACATCTCGTTTAAAAAACCACCAAGTTGGGCTTCCTCCCAAGGGAAGGACCACCTCAAGAGGAAAAAGCTGCAGGTGAAAATAGGATGCTGAAGCAAGGGGGTGGCAAATTCCAGCCTGTGGAAGACATTGCCACATGTAGACAGAGCTACAGTCAACATTCCCAGGGAAGAAATTGAATAGATGTGCTATGATGCCAACCCATCGACCGTCAGCTGTTTTGAGTATCAGAAACAGGAACAGGAGTTGACTTTAGCAGCAAAAGCACAGAGGGGGATCTCAGAGTGGCCCCCTAATTACCTTGGAGAGGTAAGTATGATTCAGAGACAATCCTAAAATAGGAAAGCTCGAAGACATCAGACCTGTGCTAGGCTGGGTTTGAAAAACGTGTGGCGAAGATGCTGTTCTGAGATGGGGCTTCTATACCAAAGGTTTTCATGGCTCCATCTTCTTGCCTATCTTGTAAAACCTCCTGTTCTAGATGAATGAGATGCCCCCAAGGAGACAGGAGTGGGGGTCATCATGCAACACTGGTGTTACTATTTTCCATTATAAGGAATGGGTACCTACTTTTGGGCGTGGCATTCCAGAGACTCCAAAATTTCTCCCTAGTATAACCTTGTGTTCTTTGTTGACATAACTCCTCCAGTTCCACCAGACAGTTCAAACCCCCAAGTCTATTTGAAGGAATTTTTTCCCCCAGATAAATGTCCTCTCCCTTCTCCATGCTGACTGGCATCTCCCCTGCTCCAGGGCTGGACACGCTCTCTGCCTCATCCTTGAAACATCTTTTGATGATGCCACACTCCAGTGGCCTCACCTCCCTCCAAATCATACAGCTGTCATGGTCCACGCTGATCATTTTTCACATGCAGAAAACATTTTCTGTGTTTGGGTCTTCTCCCTTGACCAGCTCTAATCCCTTGTAGGGGATCAGGATACACTACTCCAAGATACACCGTAGTAACACAAGGATTATTTTGAGCTGAAGGCAATTGAGAAAAAGCAGACGCGAAAAAAAGCTCTTTGCCTTCCTGCCATTTGCCTAAAAGCAAGACATAAATTTTCTTTTGTGAAGGTGCCCCTCCCCATACCAGGAAGGACAGAGTGAGATAATTCTAGACTCTTATCAACCCAGAGATGGTACGAAAAGGAATCTACATAATAAACTTTACAAAAACAACCCTTATCTTGCATTAGCTTCTCTGCATATATTCACTTTTCTCACAGTTTGCCACTCCTAAAGTCTAAATCTCTTTTCCTTTGTCTTGTCACTACTCTACAAATGTACAGTACTTTGTCAAAATGGTATAAAATCTTTCAGGCCTCACTGCTTCTTTGGGATTTTTACTTCTTTCTAGAAAGGCACCCTTGCCACATAAAAACAGCAGTATCAAACAAAACCTATGTGCGTTTTCTCCTCTTAATGTGGTTTTTGTCAATTTAATTTACATAGTCCCAGGGGCATAATCTAAGAGGATAGGGGAAGAGATTTTTTTCTTTTCCCTAAACCCCTAAAGGATGGAGATTGTTATGTAAGTGTGTGCGTATGTGTATTTGTGCGTTTTCACATCCTCTATGACAACTTTACAATCTTACACAGTTTTTTTTCACAATTATTCTGTATTTGAGAGCCAATAATCAAATGTTGGAGTGATCTGAGTATGTTCCTCTGAGACACTGGGAACATCTTTTAATTATACAGTGTGTTTCTTCAGTCCTATTTTATACAATTAGATATTATTTTTTAAAAACCCCTCTTGACCCATGATATGCTTCGAGACCTTAGAAACCTCAGCACCCTTTATAGATTATCAAGAATGTTGGTCCTGTCTTCCCCTTTTCTGAGAGCCTGCAACATACTGTGGAGCACGAGAGCTTGAACAAGTATTTGAATTTTTTTCTCTCCATCAGAGCTTCGTGGTGTGTCTACGTTAGGCAATTTGGTACGGGTAGTTAGCTAGCTCAACTTCTGCTAAGTTAAGGGAAAAGGTTATACCAGGGTTATTGGCTAGGAGGCTGGGAAAATGTCCATAAAGATTTCACATCGAAGTGTTTGGACTTTGGGAGAAGCTGATTCATTAGTCTGACCCAACCTTACCTTCCTCCTCTCTCTCCCATGCCTTCATCCTAGGAATCAGCCCATTCTTGCAATAGAATTGAATGAGTCTTGGGTCTTATCTCCCAGACTCTTAGAAGTTGTTCTAAGACCCTATAGGGGATCAGGATACACCACCCCAAATTACACAACGTTAGCATAAGGAGCTATGTCTGCCTCTTAGACACATCTACAGACACATCCCACAGCTCCCCTTGAGGGTAGTGACCATGTTGTCTTCTATTTTTGGGTCTTTGTGAAATGTCATAGATGAGGTAGACCAGTCCTTGAAAACAGAGTTATGTGGATGTGTGCAAAGTTTTAGAACGTGTAGCCCCTGGCGGAAAGTGCATGCCCACATTTATCCTATGAGTGGTATATACTGGATATCTAAGGATCAAATATTTCTTTCTGAAAATTTATTAAAAATGTCTTTTTCACTTTTTGAGTATCAGGCATTAATTTAAAAGCAAATGGTCCATATGGGGCTAGAGTTTCAGTTTTGCAAGGTGAAATGAGTTCTGGAGATGGGTTGGATGACAATGTCAAAGTACTTAACGCTCCTGAACCGTACGCTTAAAAATGGTTAAGATGGTACATTTTATGTTGTGTGTGTTTCACCACAATTTTAAAAAACATGCCACATTATTAAAAAAAAAACCCCAAAAAACAAAAAAAAACAAAAGCTCTCCCTCTAGCCCCCACTCCAAAACAATTGTAGACATACACTGACACGTAGAATTTGCTCTTAAAGTCAGTCTCAGGATAACTCACCAAATGCTTTAAATCCCCTTTTTCTGGTTCAATGAGAAACAGAAAAACAACCAGGTGTGTCTCTCTGAGTTTAGGGCATGCTGATCACGGCAGTTTTATATCGCGAATCAAATCAAGCAGAAAGAGACACCTGGATCTCATTTACCTGTCCACAGAGATGTTCTATTTAAGAGATTCCAATGGAAATCCACTTTTAAAAACCATAATCACGTCTTTCAGCCTACCAGTTGAAATCAAAGAAATGTCCTTTCCGATAAGAGGGCTTTAAAATAGGTACCCCCCAGACAAGCAACTGTTTTTAATATGTTACTCGTGATTGCATCGACCAACACATATCGAGCGCTCTCAATATGAAAGTCGGTGTTGGAATGTGGTGTCTACCTGTTTTCATTTAATTCTTACCATCACCTTTGAGGTAGGGACTATTGCTACCTCTCTTTTACAGTTCAGGAGACTATAATAACTAGCTCAGAATCACGCAGTTAGGAAAAGTGCAATCAGAATTCCAACCCAAATAGTTTCTCTCTAGCATCTGTAAACACTCTTGCCAGCATCCTGGTCTTCACATCTGTAGGTGGGAAGAACAGCGCTTTCTCAGGGTCTTTTCACAGGATTCATAATCACCCTCTTTGTCCTCATAGATGAGATCATTTCACACATGTGTAACCTGGAATTGTAACAGCTAGATCTTAAGTTAACATGAGGGAAACCATCCTAGAGAAAGGAAGCAATGTTGTAACTATGACTCACCAGTCTCTGTGAATGCATTCTGGCCTGCACGTAGCCTAGATGATTTAGCACCTCTCGCTTTTCCAAAATACATGATCTGCTAGTTCTATGACTCTTGCTTAGATATATCTCCCAGCTGTGATAGAACAACTTTGTTCTCTGAGTTCCCCAGGAACATAACGACCCCCAGAAAGAAAAATTCTGCATTGGTGCCCATCATGAATGACAGAAGAAAGAGATAACGTGCTGCCTTGAAGTTCATCACACCGGATGGTCCACATACCTAAACCCCCTCCTTCCCTTCCCATTTCCCCTGTAGAACTGCCTCAAGATTCTATATGACTGTAAGATGGTTCTACAGGACACTAATCTGCCATCTTCCAATTATGCTGGCTAATCATATAAATTTTCCTTTCTCAACTACTGGCTTGTTTGCAATTGATTGGCACCAGATTGCGGCAAGCAGAATGAGCCCCTTTTTGCTCAGTTACATAATTAAGTATTTTGAACTCATCTTGAGTATTTCTGTCTTGATGACGTCAGGTTTCAATCAATCCAACAAATATGTACAGTCTCAAAATACATGGCAATGTACATTGAATCCTCTGCAAGTGTGGACGGTATAATCATCGCCTGCGTGGATGACACTCAGCTGGGGAAGATGGAGACACTTGCAGACAGGTATCTGACACAAGGGAGATTGGGAAGTCTGATATTATATGTGAGTAAGAATTTGGAAAACAGAAGGAGCGGACATTCCATCTGGGGTGGAAGAACTTGGTAAGGTTTCAGGAGCAAAATGCCTTTTGAGCTGGGACTTCCAATCATAGGAGTGTGGGATAGGGACAGAGAGGCAGAAGAGAATGTGGTCATAGAGAAGGGGAGGAGATGGGAAAAGCAAATGCACATTTCCAAGAGAAATCCCAGAAGGGAGACTGGAAAAACGACAGAGGTCGCTAACATTTTTACAGCTAACAACAACATTCGGTGTTTGTCTGACCTCGAATCAAGTCCCACGTTCGAACTTGGGCATATTTCCCAATTCCTTGCAGTCTCATCTTTAAAAATCGAAAATGACATTAGCAACTATTTCACAGAGTGGTTTGTGTGGAGTAATTAAAAAAAAAGCCATGTAAATTGCTTAGCCCCATGGCTGACACATAATACGCTCTTCATAATATAACTAAACACGACAAAAATCCAAAGCCATGGAATTGACTAATGGCAAAAAATGTTGCTGATGTGTAATTATAAAAGTTTACAAACCTGAGATTTATGGATACCCTGTGGTTGCTTTTTAAGAGCAGTCCATTCTCCTAGGTCACAGATTCCATGTTTGCGAATTCTCTTCCTTGCTAAATTTATTTGTAACCCCTAAATCAATACTCCTAGTGCTTTTGCTGATGTTTGCAGACACGCACAGAATGGCAAAAAATGTGAGTCTCCTGTTGCATAGACTCCCTGTGGAGGTCAAACAGGGCAACACTCTGCCTTCTTGTTTCAGCTCTCATACCATAGATAAATGTTCTTTTCACAGTCTGAGTGCTGTTTTTTTTCTCATTTTTGCGCTTCGTGTTCATGATTTTGTTCTTTAAAATTGCCCCAAGCAAGGGGCCAGCCTGGTGCCTAGTGGTTAAGTTTGCGCACTGTGCTTTGGCTGCCTGGGGTTTGTGGGTTGGGATCCCATGCACAGACCTACACACTGCTCATCAAGCCATGTTGTGGCAGCATCCCACATATAAAATAGAGGAAGATTGGCACAGATGTTAGCCCAACGACCATCTTCCTCACCACAAAAAAAGGCCCCAAGCATAGTGTTGAAGAGCTGTCTAATGTTCCTAACCACAAGGCTGTGATGTGCCTTACGGAGAAAATACGTGTTAGATAAGTTTCCTTCAGATGTGCATTATAGTGCAGTTGGCTATGAGTTCAATATTGACAAGTCAACAATATCTATTCAATAACATGCCTTTAAATAGAAACACACAAAACAAGGTTGTGTATGTGTTGTGAGCCAATGTGGTAGGAACCAATTCTTGTATTTCCCATAGGGACAAAGGTTCAGTATTCATTAATTCAGTGTTTGTGGTGACTTTGTAGAACATAGCTATTGTGAATGACAAGAATTGACTGCAGTCCCAATTTTTATTTCTCCCAGATGGCAACCTCCATCAATGTGGAAACTTGGGTTTGCTCATCTCTGCATTTCTGGTGCCTAAGCCAACATTGGGCTCATAACAGGCATTTGATAGGCATTGGCTCAGTAAGTCAAATTAAAGATTTACACGCAGTCTTACAAAGAGTGTTAGCGAGCAAGGGCCCACTGCCCAATGCTCATAGAAGCCAATACTCTGGCAATGGCTTTGAGAAACGAAAGAGATTTTCTTGCATGGGTGACCAGCAAGGAGACAGGAGGCAAATCTCAAATCCGTCTGCCTGAGTTGAAGCGGGGGACAGACTTTTAAGCAGTTGGGAATGGGAGTGGTTATGCAAAATGCTAGCTTGGGGGAATCTGATTGGGTGATGGGGATGTAAAGTTCTTATAAGTCCAGTGTGTTACAAATCAAGGAACCTCTCACTTTTTATTAGGTTCCCGGAGCTGCTTTCTCATCACCTTGGGTTCCGAGTTAGGGAACTTTTGGCTCGTAAGTGGCTCAAGGTCATCTGAAGACAAGGTTTCCATCTTCTGCACAGGCTCCAGCTACATGACTTGCAGTTTTTGCTCATTGTCCGTGGAAGATAACATTGATGTTTTGTTATTGATACAATAGGACCAGTGCAAATCGGTCTATGATGGCTGCAAAAGCAGGCTGGCTCCATTACTTAATACGATGTGAAAGATAGCACTTTGTTAAGAAAGTGGAACATAGAGAAATAGAATACGTGAAATTTCTGTGTAAATAATGGCTGAATATAATATAAAATAGCCATTATGGAGAAATAATGGTAATTTATACCCCATCATCATGATGAATGGTACTTTAGGAAATCATGTTATTAATGTTGACTTTGGTCAAATGCCTCTTGAACAGAAGAATGAATGACAACTACAACAATCAAGATATGCAAACTCCTCCTGTAGGGGTTTCCTGTGGCTATTGTAACCAATTATCACAAACTGCGTGGCTTAAGACAGCAGGAATTTATCCCCTCACAGTTCTGAAGACCGGAAGTCCAACATGGAGGGCTCCCCAAGAATGCACTTCCTTTGGAGACTTAGAGGGGGAATCCATTCTTTGCCCTCCAGCTTCTGATACCTGTTGGCATTCCTTGACTTGTAGCCGCATCTCTCCAATATCTGCTTCCACGGCCACATTGCATCCTCCTCTTCTGTCTGTCCTGTCCTGTGCCTATCCTAGAAGGATATTTGTCATTGGATTTAGGGTCATCCAGATACTCCAGCATGATCTCCTCATCTCAAAATCCTCCCCTTAGTTACGTCTGCAAAGCATTTGCCACAGACATTCATAGGTTCCAGGCATTAGGATATGACATATCTTTCAGAAACCATCATCAACTCACTGCACGGCCTGTGCACAGGACCAGAGAATTACAGGAAAGTAGCAGATGACTTTTCTGACTCGACACCAAAGCGAAGAGAACAGCTACACAAATGCCCAGAAAAGTGAAACAAAATAGACCCGAGAGTTTCCAGCAGGCAATGTGGGAGTATTAAATTGCAGTGACATACCGAATTCCTATCCTAGCGTGTTCCCAGAATTTAGTTTAAACAGCATTAATTCTACAAAAGCCCATGCAATGACAGTTCGTTGCCGTGAAAAAGAATGGGAGAATGTACAAATTTGCAGCACATTGAAACACTATGAGAAACACATGTGGAGCCCTTCTTATCATCTGTGCTTCGGAATTGTGGCTGACAGACAGGACACATAAATCATAAATTGCATTTTCAAAGACAATAAATGGACAAACCCAGCTAATCCAAAGTGAAAACAAGCCAGAAGACCCTAGAAGGAAAAAAGTAGAATGTGGACTTCTCCTCCGTGATGGGAAGTCCACTTAGAAGGAGTGTATGTCTAGCGTTTTCATATGTTCCGTTTCTGGCCAAAAACATTTTTGCACATTTGGTTGATGTGAATTAAAGGCAAATTGCAAATTGGGAACTCTATACATAGCGTCTCTGATGCCCTGAAGAATTTAGTTTCTGTGATGCCAAGAGCATTCATTCATCAATGGTTTCATTCATTTAACAGGCATTCATGGAGTATCTGGGATATACCAGCATTGTGCTGGGTAACGCTCAATGGCATGGATGAATAAAATGAACAATCCCCACGCCCAGATCAACCAACTCTTGACACTTGGTACATATTGGGTTTATTTATCTTCTGTCCTCTGGGAAATGGATGAGGGTAGAATCATTACCAAGAACAGTAACAAGCTCCTGAAGACCATGCACACGTAATCACGCCTGCTCATGGAATGTGACACAGGGCCTCTCAGCTCCATGACTGGATGGGGGGGGGGCAGTGCTGTTGCTGGAGAACTGTAATACTACTTTTTCTGGGGAAAAATTCTCTGCTGAACAGTGTCCAGATTGGCCAATATTTCTCTCTCTTGCCCACCTTGGCAAGAGTTAGGTCTCCTTACATGAACTGGGAAATTGTTTGTTTCTGTCTTCTTTGAAATTTAGATCCATGGTCATTAGGTTGAACTATGTTATACTCTGGGCAAATATCCAGAGCTACCAATATATACGTGTTTAGCAAAAACTTTAATTCAGCCATCTGGTACCTTCACCTTCCAGTGGCCATTGGTGGATGACGTTGGCAGGTGCAGAGCGTTCTCTGGATTCTGATGATTTAAGTAAAGCTGGTGTGCCATTGTTATTTTTACTTTACTTTCTGTTGGGTTTTAATACAAGGGCATTTGTGAAAAAAATAAAAAACAGTCATGGTGGTGATATAATTGACTCTGACAATGTCTGATGCCCTCCTTGGTGAGTTAACAGTATTTTAGGTTTCCCGGTGTAAGAAAAAGGAAAGAAGTGTGAATAATAAGACTCCACACCACTGAAGCACATCTCAGACAAAGATAAAAGCAGAGAGCTCAGGAAGAACTAAATTCTGTAGAATGGTTGGAGCTTTACACAGCAAGACGCCCTCCTGCCCAAAAGTGAACAAGCCATCAAAGCACGGGGTAGCATGTGACCATCAGGAAACACATTTCTTCCCACATCAGTTAAGAAGCATCCTTTCTATAGTGAGTTGAATGGTGGCCCCAGAGAGACATGTCCACATCCTAAGACCTGTACATGTAAATGGGAATGAATTTGGAAGCAAAGTCTTTGCAGATGCAATTATATTAAGGATCTCAAGATGAGATTACTCTGGGTGGGGCTGGTCCTAACTCCAATGACAGGTGTCCTTATTAGAGACAGAAGAGGAGGGACACAGAAACAGAAGAGAAGCCACGTGAAGACAGGCAGAAATGGGAGGGATGTGGCCACAAGCCAAGGGATGCCTGGAGCCAAAAAAACGGAAAAAAAGAAAAAGGCTAAAACTATTAAAATATATAAATACAATCATATGTCAAAAGGTGTTTTTCAGGTTTTGAAGGATGCTTGTTATGGCCTCATTCATGGGACCCCACCGAATATGCTACTTGCTCTCATCCACAATCAGAATTCTCTATCACTGCATCAGAAGAGAAACAGGCAACGAAACCTCATGGAGTGGGGAGGCAGGCATATTGTGCTAATTTAAGAACTTTTGGCTCCCCTACTTTCCATAGGAAAAGAAAGAACGGGGCGGATAAAGATTTTGGCAGGTTTCACTGATTTTTATCTGGGGCACAGGATGGAGAATTAACCTCCCTGGCAAGGACCGTGAATATCCATTTGTCTCTGGAAAGGGATTTTTATGACCTGAGTCAGCGCCTTGCGTCTCCCTTCTGGAGAAGTCTGCAGTCCATCTTCCCCCTCAGATTATGGGGAGGGAGAGACCTCAGGTCATGCCGAGCTCTCTCAGAAGTCTTGACCAAAATCAAAACATCCCACAGCTCAGAATCTCAGAGTGCTGATAGAATGCCAAGAGGGGATGGGGTGGTGGCTAAAGATGGGGCAATGCCAAAAGGGCGGCCACATGGCATAAAAGATGTGGATTCTAATGCCCTGGCACCAGAATCTTTTCCGCCATCAGTTATGGGACGTTGACCAAAATATTTCAAATCAAAGAATTTGAGGGGTTTTTTTTCTTTTAATGGGTTCCAAAACTACGTGGGAGGGGGCAAAAGGATTCCATTTTCCAGTCCTGACCATCCTTTATTCTTTCGGTCTACGTGCAAGAGTTTCAATGCACACAGCCTTCAGGGACCTAGGTGTGAGCAAAACTTACACAGGCATGACTCGACCACAATCAGGAGGAGCTGCCAGAGAAACCAGCCCAGCCTGAGCCAGTGCCAAATTCCATGGCTGTCGAAGGCCGCGTTTTCAGGTAGCTCATGTGCAATTTTCAACCTGGACCCAGAGACCAAACACAACAGCAGGCAACATTCTCACCATGTCCAGCTTCATGAGCTGATGACAAAGGGAACGTCATTCCAGAGTTAGGTCACCCCAAGACAGTAAGAGTGAAGGCCATAGCCCTTGGTGGCTCTATGATTCAAGGATGCTCAACAAGCATCTGAAACTCTGCTAAGATAATGTCTCTGCCTCCTTGGAGGAAAATCTCTAATGTAGTTGAGTCTACAGACATCTGTTTATTTGGCTAAGTTGTGACTTAAATAGTTTCAAGAAGTTATCCAAATAATTGGTATGGATGAACTAAAATGTTGGGTTCTCTTCTTGAGAAGCGGGGTTGACTCTTTTTGGATAGATAAAAGTTCTGATATACCGGCGTTATTAATGATGGTGTATATAGGTCGTATGGTGTGCTTGGGTCTTCTCAGGGGTTAATCAGCTCATTCATTCATTCATTCAACTTACCCAGGATGGACCATGTGTCCACCATCACCCTGGACACTGAGAAAGTAGCACAGATGTGTCCTTGACCTTATAGGCTTTCCATACCGGTGGAAGATAGAGGCATTGAAGAAAATCATAGAAAATTTATATTTAAATTTATAAAATCAATGAAGGAAAATAACTGAGTTCTATGAGAAAGCATAGCTTGAGGATATAATTGGACTGGTAGGAAAACTGAAGGCCAGAGTGATAGTCTAATTGGTTTCTATACTAGCTTTGAAGGGGGCCAAAGAACAAAGACCATATTCCTCATAGCGTCACCATTTACAGAGGGTTACTTAGCATCACAAAATTGTGTTTCTTTAGTACGTTTGCATAATCTACCCACCTGAAAAAAATGCTTCAGCCAGTTTTAGCATAAGGATCTGGATATAATCTAGCCCACACATGGCCGTCCCAAAGGTACAAATGGGAACTCCCAGGGGCTTCACCTGAGTTGCAAAAAGATCCATTTGTTCTTAAAGGAAAGGTTGTCTATTTCAGTTTGTATGAAATTCACTCCTCAGAGTTCTGCTTGGTTTTTGCCTCTTCTTCAGTTAGTTCTGCAACTGCTTCCTATGAATGTATACATGGTCTTTAATCCATTTATGCATAAATGGAATCAAACACTATGTGGGGTTTTGTGAGCATCATGTTTTCATGGTTCATCCACATTGTAGCACATGTCAGAACTCCTTCCCTTTTTATGACTGTATGATATTCCATTGTGTGGATAGACCACATTTTGTTGACCTGTTTATCCATCAACGGACACCTGGGTGGAAACATTCGCCTTTTGGTGACTGTGAATAGTGCTGCTGTGGGTTTGGGGTGATGAAAAAGTTCTGAAACTAGACAGTGGAGATGGTTACATAATGTTCTGGATGGACTTAATGCCATGAATTGATATACTTTAAAATTGTTATAATGGTAAGTTTTATGTTATGTGTGTAAAGAAAAGGTGGGGAAATTGTCAGCATTTGCATTCTACAAGGAGATAGTGAGATACACAAGAATGAACAGACAAAGCATTCCCTTATATGTTGTCAATCTCCTTATTTATACCCTGGTCATTTAGAAAAAATAAGAAAAAAGAAAAAGAAGAGGAAGAGTAAACGCTCTCAGCGTCCACCGTCTCAATTCTGATTCTTTTTTAAAATTAATTAATTTATTGTTTTCAGATGTACATCAGAATACATTTCGAATTCTGTGTAGATTACATCATGTTCACCACCCGAAAACTAGTTATAGTGCATCCCCTCACATGGGAACCTAATCACCCCTTTTTCCCTCCCTCCTCCCCCTTCCCCTGTGGTAACCACCAATCCAATCCCCATTGCTATGTGTTTGTTCGCTGTGGTTTTTATCTTCTACTTATGAGTGAGATCATATGGTATTTGACTTTCTCCTTCTGACTTATTTCACTCAGCAAAATACCCTCAAGTTCCATCCATGTTGTCACAAATGTCAAAAATGCTGTAATCATTTCTTATGGCTGAGTAGTAGTCCATTGTGTATAAATCCCACATCTTCTTTATCCATTCATCCCTTAATGGGCACCTAGGTTGCTTCCAAGTCTTGGCTATTGTGTATAATGCTGCAATGAACATAGGGGTGCAAGTATCTTTATGCCTTTCTGTTTTCAAGTTCTTTGGATAAATACCCAGCGGTGGGATAGCTGGATCATATGGTAGATCTATCCTTAATTTTTTGAGGATACTCCATACTTCGTTCCATAATGGCTGCACCAGTTTGCACTCCCACTAGCAGTGAACAAGGATTCGCTTCTCTCCACATCCTCTCCAACATTTGTTGTTTCCTGTCTTGTTAATTATAGCCATTATAACCGGAGTGAGGTCCGGAATAGCCAAAGGATTCCTGAGAAGAAACAACAAAGCTGGAGGTATCACACTCCCTGATTTCAAAATATACTACAAAGCCATAGTAATCAAAACAGCATGGTACTGGCACAAAAACAGACACACAGATCAATGGAACAGAATTGAGAGCCCAGAATTAAGCCCACACATTTATGGACAGCTAATATTTGACAAGGGAGCCAAGAGCATGCGATGGAGAAAGGAGAGTCTCCTCAATAAATGGTGTTGGGAAAACTGGACAGCCACATGCAAAAGAATGAAAGTAGACCATTCCCTTACACCATGCACAAAAATCAACTCAAGATGGATTAAAGACTTCAATTCTGATTCTTGAAAGAGCTTCCCAACTTCTCTCTTTCTGTCTCTCTGTCTCTTCCCCTCTCTCCTCTCTACATCAGTTGCATCCTGCCCAGCAGAGAGATGACCAACAGCTCCCATCTCCACATCCAGTAGACCTCTTCCCGTATAGAAAGACATCCCAGCTCTGGGCAGACCTTTTATGTCCCGCAAACCAGCTCTGGCTCCCCACGACAATTCCATGTGCCCCCTGCCCTGTCTCAACTGCACCACACCGGCCGCCATGGCTGACTCTGCATCTCTGACATGAGACCTCACCTCTCCAGGCTGCTCTTTGTTTCTGCTACCCTCTGTTTGAAGAATCTTTGGTCTTCTCTTATTATTTGGACTTTTTAATCCACCTTGGAGCCCTGGTTGGTGCAAGCTCCCCCTTGAAATGTCTCCTAATTGCCCTAAATCAAAATCATTCTCCCTTCCTCTCCACTCCCATGGTACACATTTATGACCTCTCTGACTCCACTTGTGTTCTTCAATTACTTCTCAGCCATATAAATGTCTATTTTTCCAACTAGACTCTGAGATACTGGAGATTAGGGGCCCTTTCTTCTCCTCTTTCTGACTTCTGCTTTTACCAGAGCATTTTGGGTTTGAAGCCATGCATTTTTTCTATACACGTATTCTAGCCTGCACCATGCTTTTCTTGGTGGGGAGGACAACACAGTTCAATTAGAAACACTAGCAACTGGATTGGAAAGGTCGTTCTGCTGAGGTGTCAACCCAAAATAAGCATGACTTCAGTCCCATGAGCAGCAAAATCAAGCAACACAATAGCTAAATTTAGCACAAAGTGGGGAGGAAAAAATGCTGTAATTCCTGTTGAATCAGACAGCCACTGGCGAGGCTTCCAGTGGTCACTCTATCCCTGGCTGTACATTGGCCACACGGTATCTCAGAGCATTGAGCTTGCATGTGCTCACACTCACAGAGACCTCACGGTCCCTTCCTCGTACTTGTCTCCCTTCCTTGAAAGCATAGGAAGGTCGGAAGGTGGATCATAGAGGCACTTTCACACAAGCCAACAGATCCAAATTTCAGCCTTGGGTAAAACCTAAACCGTGAAAATGTCTGGGTTCGTCACACGCTAAACACCATGTCACTGCCTGGATTATAACAATTACATCACTACACACATATTTTATTGTCCATCACGAACCAGACAGTGAAAAGCGGGGAGGGAGCAAGATCTCACCCTGGAATTGTATTCCTAGCTGAAGAACCCGGAGATGATTTGCCTCATGTCACAAAGTTATCCTCAAAACCAAAGACAAATTAGATAGAATGTGTTACACAATTCAACACAATTCAGTGTTGATATTTTGTGTGTGTGTATCATGCATTAATATATATATAAATATTAGTATACATATTTCAATGTAATAAATATATGTATATATTTATGCATATCATCCAAATATTATATATATTATACATTTTATTCAAATATGTATACATATATATATACAACATAAGTATATATGTATACATACAGGTATGTTACTGTTTCCATTCATTCCAATTTCTACAGGAACTTGTCTTTGTCTTTGCAAATAAAACTCTGAAATGCTGCTCAGGAAGGATTTGCAGCTATAAATAGTTGAAATGGGGTCAAATTATGGTAAAGGCTCTGTGGAATGCCTTCATGCTATGCACAGCTCTTACTGGAATGGAATCGTGTGTTTATAAAAACCACTCTTACAAAGTGAAAACTGACCCGACCTTGTAATATATAATTGCATCTCGACTCCTTATGGTGTGTGCATTTTCTCTGATTATCTCTGAAATTATTCTTATGCTACCCCTGCCAGATTTTTTTCCAGTAGCCAGGGGGATCAAGAAAACGTGACCTGGAATTGGTGACTTGTCTTGGATCTTGAAGGGAGCCAACCTATATGAATTCACTGTCTCCTCCTAGACATGGAATAAACCAAATGGACTTCATTATGTTCCTGTAGGACTTTCCTAAAGTTTCAGTGCAAGTGACCTCCCATGATTATCTAACCATAGCACAGCAGGGTTTAATAGAGGGGGTATTTTTACTGCCTCTCATTCAAGAGGGTTTATTTATTGAACCCTCAAAACAATTTCCTATAAGGTATTTCAGCTGGAAGGCAAGCCCACGACCTTTAATCAAGAGATGTTATTCCAAGGCATCTCCATGGAGTTAGGCTGAGGTTTCTCCCCAGGTATGAAAGAAGGCGCTCTGCCAGCCAAATGGCCAAGGATGTCACTCATCAGGTCCATCCTCATGACATCATCATTGCAGAAGTGGCACTTTAGTGAATGCTGAGCTTGTGGTCACATTGGTCTTCAATTTCTAGATAACGCTCTCCTCAAAGCCCCATTCTGTCGATGATGGAAACCAGATGCCTTTCTTAGCAAAGGTGTGGGATGGGGGCCTCTACTGAATTACCTCATTCTCTAAGTGGTCCTCCAATATGCATGTGCTGTCACTCTTTTGCCCCTTGTGGAATCAGTCATGGAAGCCTGACTCTTTCATTTCCTCCAGAAACTAATGGAGGACCAGGTGAAGGAGTAAACAAGTAACATAAGTCATGTGGACCTCTTTGTTTGCATCAGCCTTCGTTGAGAGTTTGGGGAACGAGGGAGAGACCAATAGCAAGCCTGGACAAACAGTTTAAAATTAAAGATGAAACAGCCTTGTCCCTTAAGTTTTTGGTAGCATTCCTACTACTAATGGAGATTTGTCATGGGTTCCACCACCCAGGGCGACCGCTAGCATCAGGTCCCCAGGTCCTCTCTCTCCCTCTTCTACTCCCTGCTCCCAGGCAGAAGCAAAGAAAATGCGAAGCATAGCTCCAGGGATGTCCCACCCTATCCTTACATAGCTGTTCTCCTTATGGTCTGCATCTTATCTTTGCAGATCCTCAAACAGGGTTTCTTGACCTCAGCAGCACTACTCACACTTTGGGGTGGATAATTCTTTTTGTAGTGGGGGCTTTCTTGCGCACTCGAGGATGTTGAACACCATCCCTGCCCTCTACCCATGAAATGACAGTTGGCCAATTATGCCAGTTGTTATGGTCCCAAACTGTCCCCAGACACTCCCAAATGTCCCCTAGGAAGCAAATTCACCCCTGGGTTGTGAACCACTGACCATAGATAGACAGATAGATAGATAGACACACAGCACATAGAGTCTCTCATGCTAAGGCAGAGTTTCTCAGCCTCAGTACTGATAACATTGAGGGCTGGACCATTCTCTGTGATGGGAGCTGTCCTGTGCATTGCAGCTGTGGAGCAACATCCCTGGTCTCCATCCACCAGATGCCAGCAACACCCCCATGTCCCAGTATGACAACCAAAAATGTCCCCAGACATTGCCAAGTGTCCCCTGGGGTGGGGAGGCAAAGTCACTTTTTGTTGGGGGGCTACTCTTCTGAACCTCATAGAGCTCTCTTACCAGCCATAAACAGCATCTGTCTGACCATTTTTATTCTGTTTCTCAAAATTGCAAACTGAGTCCTTTCAACCCTTTTGGTTGACTTAGGGTTGTAATGTCTTCACAAGTTTTTAGTAGACTGAACATCTTCAAGACCATAGAGGGTGAGGTCCCACCCTCTAAAAGCTTTCTGCATCCCTTATTTTGATTTTGAGTGACAGCAAACACATCTCAACCAGGCTTGCCTCTGAACGTGTGTCGCTGAGGGAATTAAAACTTTTTCCCCCGCTGCACTTCACAGAACCCACAAGCATCGTACAGCTGTGCAGCCTGATCAAAGTGCCTTAAGATTTTCAAACTAATTATGTATGTCCTCTCTTTGCATGCCAAAGAACAGGCTTCCAGGAGAGCTAAGCAACTTGAGCCAAGATGTTACTCTCAACGTTGAAATCGAACTAATTTTTGCAAGGATGAAAGAAGCCCACCAAATCTGCTTCAGTCATACGAGTTAAACCCACGTCATGATACCCATATCAGACACTTGGGCATATTTACTGACCACCAACTGTAGTGCGGAATTGGCAATTATCCGTTTAATCCACTGTGGATGGCCAAATCGAATAATTCAAAGCCCAAAGTAGATGCACGCTACAATTTACCAACTTGAGTTTATATATCTCAATTGCCCATATGTGTAATCTCCATGTTACTGATCTGAATCGAGCTTTTAATAGCTGTATGAACATTTTTCACAAAAGAAGACCTCCAATGCGGAACCATTGAAAATTCAGGCACTATCACAGAATAATACCCCCACCCCCAATTTTATTCTTGTACAAATTCAGTTTAAATGAAGAAACATCCATCAAAGAACCCCCAAAGAGGCAGGGAATCCCATTTTCCCATTGCGTTAACTCTTGGACTCTTGCTAGGCTGATAAAGGTTATTCATCCTCAGAAAACTGGCATATCATATCTTTGAAAGTCTATGTTCTCACCAAGTCATTACTCCATAAAATAAAATATTATTTTACCCCAAACCATGGGGCTAAAGTTTTTGTTATACTTTTTTTAATGCAAGAAAAGAATGCACACACACACACACATACACGTATACATATATAAGTAGTTAACACAAAGTAACTCCTGCACAAAATGAAAATTTTCAAAAGAATATAAGACCCTTGAATGGCTTCTCCTAGGAGATGCACCCAGGCTGTGTCCTATTCCATCCTATTAGTGAAACTAGTGGGTTGAAGCGTCTGCCCTCTTTTACCTGCTTCCAGTGGGGTAGATGCCGTTCTTCATGTTGGCTGGACACAGGGAGATCTGTGGTCAATAAATGCATCCATGCCAACCCACTCAAAACTAGACCAGGAGACCAGACCACTGGACACACGCCCTTTTGGTGTCTCACACTGCAGATGAGAACATCTTTCTTTATGGTCTTCTCCATCTCGGAACCTAAAATTTTATTTCAATGAGGGTTCTTTTGATTTAAAAAAAGGCAGCTCATATGTTATATACCCCTTAGTAGTTATGTTTACTGGGTTGAAGAGCAGGAAATAAGCAGGTAGAATCTGCTTTTACCTATGGGACATCTCAGAAAGCTTACAAATCCAGCTACACCTGAGACAACTATCCAAAAGTGAACTCCAGCACGGAACTCAACAATGAGTAATCAAAAGTGAAAGCTCTTCTGTTTGGGGAAATGTCTCTATATGGTCCTGATATTAAATGCTTCCTTGGGAGGATGCGTTGCTTCTGGTATTAAAGACATAAAATGTATCTGATTTAGTCAAACATGGGAGAGGGCTCTCAGAGTCTAAGGGATAACATAAAGGATGGAATTCATGCAAATGTTTTAAGTTTTTGGTGTGTTTCACAAGGCTGGCTTCCTCTGGGTTATATTTAGCCTGCAACCTATGATTAAAATATTTTGTCTGTCTATTTCTCCGTCTTAATAGACCCCTCAGGTGTCTAAAATATGCCCAGCATCAGAGAGAGGCCAAGACCTGTTGTGAATGCTGTCGCCAGATTAATCTCACGAAAACATCACTTCGATCTCCTTAATGCAGGAAAAGTCCTTAATCATCATCCACCACTGACAGGATGAAAAGAAAACTACATACTAGTCATTCAAAACCCACCATAGTATATAGTCTTCTTAGAACCCTATAGAATCATCTTATTTGAATTATCCTCAGTTTCCTTTCAAACAAAGATGACCCCAGCAAAGCTTGCCTACCAGTGACCAGCGAATGGTCCTGGACCAGCCTCAGAACCTCTAAAGAGCCAGTCTGTGCAAAATTAACCTCTCTTTCTGGTCATGGATGAGCCAAATGGGCTTCACCCCGTTCTCACAGGATTTTTCCTTTTTGTTCAATTTTTGGTGAATAGACGTGGCCTCCTATCATTATCTCACCGCACTACAGCAGAGTATTTTTACTGGCTCCTGGTCAAGAGGGTTTATTTATCAAAATGTCAGAACAATTTCCTGGAAGGTTATTTCAGCTGGAAAGCAAGCCCACAATGTATAATCCTGCTGGTGACTCTATCCTGAAGTCCCACGGCTGGAAAGGGGCATGCAGTGGGAATGTCAAGTGAAGAATCAGGGAGCATCAGTCCAGTTCAGAAGAGAGAGCCAGAGAATCGAGTGGGGGACTCGTTGGTGGAGGAGTGGAACCTACATTCGTTGAGTATCCTGAGGGCAAAACCAAGCCAGTGTCAAGGTGTCAGCTGACCACATGTTAGAATATGAACATCATTCAGTGTTCCAGTGTCCTCATTTGAAAACTCAAGCCAGGCAGGTTCAAGGAGACAATATTAGAGACACAAAAACCAACCACCGACCCAACAGCCCATTCCACCCAGAGACAGCCTTCCAACCCACCACCCCAGGAAAGGCGGGACATTTGGGCTTGGCAGTGGATGTGTCGTGCCATTGGGATGCAGGTGCTGATCAATGCCATCAAGGTCTGGCTGGCATCTGTCCTCACTCATGGCTAGACAAGTAGGGGCCATCAGCCTCTTCTCTGCCCTTGGTGTGCTGGAGCCCTTCAGGATCCGATCCTTTCACATCACCCTCCACAGCCTGCGCAGACCTCAGTGTTCTGAATGTTCAGAAGCAGCCCCCTGTTCCCCGTGAAGTTGACCGTGGTCTTCCTAGCAGCATGTACTGCCCTCCTTTTCCAGACTTCCAGAACATTCAGAATCAAGACCATGAATGCCCCCTCCTTCCTTCCCGTAACTTTGAGATATTTCACTGTGTGTATATCTTGAACACTCGGCCACTGGCACACCGTAAGAGCCTGGGCTTGTGTAGCATAAAAAACAGAGGAGTAAATGTTGTCCAGGGGACCTCTGAAGATCACCAGGTTGATTCCCTCTTTTTTCCCAGATGCTGTTCAACCATTGCCCTTTGATTACAAGGCATGGTCAAGGGGAGCCAGGAGGAATTCTCTGGCAATCCCAACTCCTGAGTTCTTGCCCCAAAACTGCTTTTTGAGATCCAACAAATGATGCTCTCTGCCTGGCATTTCTTGAGGACCCTTAGGGAGAAGCATATGTAACCAGTGGGTTGAATAAGCATGACTCATTGGGTGTAATCACCAAGCAATTTTATTTTGTCTCCTACCATCCTTTTCAAATATATTCAGCGAGGATGGGGGTGGGATGCTCTGTAGACCCCTGGAGGAATCATAGGCAGTCTCATGACTTCATGACCTTCCTCTGCTGGTTCCCTAGCTCTCTTCCTCTCTGTCTTTCTTTCCTCTCTCTTTCCTTCTCCTCTCTCTCTGTCTCTTTGTCTCTTCTCTCCTTCTTTCCTTCTTTCCCTCTCCCTTGGCTTCTCGCTCTCCCTCCGTCTCTCTCTCTCTTGCTTTTTCCCTCTCTCTCTCCTTTCCTTCCTTCTTCCACTCTCTTCTTCCCTCCCATCCCCATCTCTCTTCCCCCCTTAGGAAATGTCTTTCCTAAAAACATTTCCTCTCTCCCTCTCTCTGTCTCTTCTTCTCTTTCCTTCCCTTCTTCTCTCTCTCTGTCTCTGTCTCTTGCTCTCTATCTCTCCATCTCTTTCTCTCCCTCTCTCCCCCTCACTCTCTACCTGCAACAGGTGTGTGTCCTCTCATCTCCTTCCTCCTCCAGGTGGGGATCTCTGAGGAAGAGACAGCTGATAAGGGAAGGAGGCCTTGAGTCACACAGCTGCTCTGATCTCCAGCCAGCAGAATGAGCTCACTGAGGGAGGAGGGGGAGCTGGCTTGGGCCATGTGCCAAGCGCCCTTTCCAGCCCAGCTGGAGAGGCAATCAGCAGAAGTCTTTACTTCTCTCTGACACCCGTATGGACTTTGCAGTGGGCTCACAACCCAGCGGGAAGGGGTGTGCATTAGTTGGCCTTTCAAAGATTGCAGGTCAGGGTCTCACAGATATCCCCAAACAACATGAGGGGCAACAGACTTTGTACTGTGCTGCAGAATCACAGTTTTCCCTGTGGCCAGGCAGAGGCTGCACAAAGTTCTGGCCATGTGGGCCTGTGACCTTGCACTGTGCAGCAGCTCATATCATGGCTGGGGATATTTTGGGGACCTCCTCCAAACCTGCAGTTGGTGTCAGAAGTGAGGATGGTCACGTGGAATGTCCCCTCCATGGAGGGTCCACCTGCTTCCTTAATTCACTGGCCTCTGCCATCTCTCTACCTTGTGGGGACTTAGTGGGTACATTCAGTTCTGCAGGGAGACGGGGGTAGGAGGGAAGACCACCATGGGCCGTGTCTAATTCCTTTGCTTCTAAGCTAGCTCTGAGCTTAATGAAACAGCTGTTGGGTCATGATGTGAGTTCTGTGGATGTCTCAATTGGCCAAGCTAGGACTTCCCTTCCAGGCTATCCGGGAAGCAATCAAAGAAAAGAACATACACATCACTTTCTGTTCCTAACAGAAATGAAGGCCAAATACAGCCCCCTGCTGTGAGGGTCCAGTGATGACGGTTTGCTAAAATAAACCACATCCAGAACTTGACCCAGATGGAGTATATAGACTTGTCTCTGGCTCTTGCAATCTTAAGAAGAAAAAAAAAAAAACTAAACTAAAGTGTGGTATGTATATATACAATGGATTATTATTCAGCCATAAAAGGAAATGGACAGATACATGCTGGAACATAGATAAATTTCAAAAACATGCTGAGTGAAAGAAGCCAGTCAACAAGTCACAGATTGTTTCATCTCATTGATATCAAAGGTCCAGAAAAGGCAAACTCACAGACACGGAGAGCAATAGTGGTTGCCAGAGGCTAGGATGCAAGGATGATGAAGGGGCAAAGTGGTGGTAATTAAAGACATGGGGTTTCTTGTTGGGGTGATGAAAATGTTCTGAAATTGATTGTCAGTGATGGTTGCACTACTCTGTGAATATATTAAAAATCACTGAGTCGTACATTTTAAATGGGTGAATTTTACAGCATGAGAATTACAGTCAACCATCAGTATCCACATGGGATTGGTTATAGGACCCCACCCGTCAACAGATACCAAAATCCCAGATGTTCAAGTCCCTTAGGAGGCCCTCTGCATCCACAGGTGCCACATCCATAGGTATGGAGGATCGACTATATAGTATCTCAAAAGAGTAGTTACAAAAGGAAAACACAACTCTTTCTTCCCATTCGTCCACACTGGGTATTGGACCCATCTGTCTCTGGACATCACAGGCTGCACATTCCCTCCTGTAGGCTCACACACAAAACACAGCAATTCTCTGCCACAAACCACAGTGCTGCCTATGATAGCCCAATGCATGCTCATTTAGACATAATTGATACCCCACCTACTTCCGCATGGGATCAAAGGATTTGAGGTGGCTTATAATAAAATCACATATGCACATGATAGTTAAAATGAAGACACAAGAAATGCCACAAAGCAGGTGCGAGAAAGACACACCATTTTCTGGGAGCCTAAAGGAATTCTTGTCATGATCCTTTAAGCCTCCTCAAGACACAAACCTGAAAGCCTTGTAATTCTTCCCATATTCTTGGGGTTCTGTCGATTTTTTTTCATGCATTACTGAGACCCTCTCCTCCCCTTTACACAGCTTTTAAAATGGCCTTAAGGCTGACCTATATATTTACATATTAAAAAATGTTGAACGCTCTATTTCCTTCCCTGGAATGCAACCTAATTCTCCACCCGCCCCTCAATACAATGAAACTGCAAGCTCTTGCAAGAAATGGAATTCCAAGTGAGTCTGCCCTGTTATAAAAATTATAAATGATTTTATAGTTGTAATGCACCTTAAAAAGTCATTTCCAGCATGTCCTCACATTGCAGCAATAATAATAATAATGCCAATAGAAATAAGTTTCACAAAGACATAGCTAATAAAAGAGCAGGAATGCCAGCCTGCATATACCCACGCTTTCACAAAATTTCTGGGAGGTATTTAAACTTTCCTCTTCAAGCAATTTCCTAACTTTGGTGAATGGGACAATAAAAATAACGTTTAAAGAGCATTTGTAAGCAAATTCCATTTTCTTTTATGGAAGACTGCTCCTCACAACGAACACTTTGCTTCCTGTATACAGGGGATAGTTTTGTTAATCCCAGCTGTATAATCAGAGATTCCTGGATGCCAAGATGCACAGTGGGTGGATGCCCAACGGGAGAGTGGAGCCAAGCAGAATCCCCATGGACTGCCCCTGGGATTTATATGGCGTAGATGAACAAGGCTCAACGCTTTTGCCATCTTCAATGCTCCCCTCTCAGTCCTTTTGCTAGCCTTCTGATGATCAGTCAATTGTTGCCTCCTCTGTTCTGAAGATCCTGGGGCTGGTTGGATTCCACAGGCTTCACGTTCTAGGTTCAGCTGGCCCCTCAAGCCTTCAATCACAAAACCATCATTGACCAAGGAGTTATCTTTTGCTGGCAAGGGTGGTGCATGAGTTTCCTAGGGCTGCCATAACAAATTAACACAGACTGGGTGACTTCATCAACAGACGTTATGTCTCCCAGTCCTGGAGGCTGGACGTCTGAGATCCAGATGTGGGCAGGGCTGGTTTCTCCTGAGGACTCTCTCCTTGGCTTGTAGATGCTGTTTTCTCCCCGTGTCCTCACATGGTCATCCCTCTGTGCATGTCTGTGTCCTCATCTCCTCTTCTCATAAGGACATCAGTCCTATCGGATTACAGCCCACCCATGGGACTTCATTTTACCTTAATCACCTCTTTAAGGACTCCATCTCCAAATACAGTCCCATTCTGAGGTATCCTGGGCATTAGGACTTCAACATATGAATCTCGGGGGACATAATTCAGCCCATAACAGGTGGTTAGGGTGGTAGACAAGTGGGCACACAATGTGCCTGCTAAAAATGCCCCCAAATGTGGGTGGTATTTGCTCTCATGCTCCTAGCCCACCAGCCGTAGATTCCAGCTCCTGTATGTAGTCATATCAAGTGACGGACTGGTCAATCTGCCAGTTAACCAGTTTAATTCATGCTGTACTTGGAGCAGACATCTCTGACATAAAATAATAGGTGACTGAAGATACCTATTCTGCCATCTCCAAACTCCACATTGAAAATCTACCAGACCAACGAACCCACCTAACAAATTAGTGTCTCAAGAAGGTCCGGCATCTGAAAGTGTCTTGTAAATCTTGTGCTTCGTCCCCACCACTATGTTGTCCTCTGAGCATTTCAGGTTTTAGATTATCATTTGACTGGGGAAAACTTAGACTGTCTTTCTGCTTTCTGTAGTTAATTTAGAGTTGGAGGCCAATATAGTGTGCCAGATTGTGCTGGGCACGGGATGTTTGAGATAACCTTCAAGTCGAATTACATGGACTGTAAAAGAATTTTGTTTTAGGATCACGTGAATTGTCTTAGTCTATTTGGGCTGCTATACCCAAAATACCACAGTATGGGTGGCTTCTAATCAACAGAAATTTATTTTGCACAGTCCTGGAGGCTGGAAGTCTGAGATCAATGTGTAATCAGCTCCTATGTCTCATGAGAGTCCCAGTTTGTGGTTCACAGACGACGTCTCCTCTCTGTGTCCTCACATGGTGGAAGGGGCAAGGGAGCCCTCTGGGGTCTCTATCCCATTCATGGGGGCTCCACCCTCATGACCTCATCACTTCCCGAAAGTCCTATTTCCTCATACCATCTCCTTGGGGCTTAGGATTTCAACCTATGAATTTCATGGTAATGCAAACCTTCACAACACAGCAAATATCACTTATATTTGACTTTTTTGTTAATTTTTTTTATTTGGTAGGGTTATGTTTGTTTTTGAACATGTGTTTATAGATACTCCCCTCTGTCTCATGATTATGTTCCCCAAAAAAAATTAAAAAGGAAAAAATTAAAAGGGAAAAAAATCAATGTTATTCAAAGAAAATAAATCAATGCTATGGTGTCCAATGTTTTTTTTTAGATTGGCCCTGAGCTAACATCTGTTGCCAATCCTCCTCTTTTTGCTTGAGAAAGACTGTCCCTGAGCTAACATCTGGGCCAATCTTCCTCTATTTTAGATGTGGATGCCACCACAGTACGGCGTGATGAGTGGAGTGTAGGTCCGCGCCTGGGATCCAAACCAGCAAACCTGGGGCAGCCAAAGTGGATCCTGAGCCCAACAACTACACCATCAGGTCAGCCTCTCCAATGGTTATTTTTAATAAAAATCACTTTGAACCTGGTTTCCATCATGTCTTCATCCAAAGCTGAAGTGTGGAATCACATGAGAGCACAGAGGACCGGTGTACATCAGGACTCCACCATCACAATGAAGAAATCTCAAGATCCAGTCATGTTATCAACCAACAAAGAGGTGTTTTCACCAGTAGGTCACTTTCTTCATTTGCATGTAGAGGAAGGAAAGCATGTCTCAAGAGTGCCTTCCAGATCTGAAGCCCCATCTAACCCTCCAGGGTCATTCCAACGTTTTTGGAGATGAGAACGGACAAGGACAAGATTTAGGAAGGTCGACTGTGAAGGTTGTATCAGATGACTTTGTAGATAGAAAGCTGGACGCATGGTGACTTTTTCTAGAGGCAGCTATGTATGATCTTGATGTTTCACACCTGGGTATCTGGACATGATGGTTGAAACTCAGATATTACAAAAAGGGATTCGGTTTAAGGGAGTGATGGAGATGCTGAGGTTAACAGTTTTGGAAATATCCAACAAAATACCAAGGACACATTCTAATTTTAACAAGAAGTCCATACAATTTCTTTAACAGTGGAGGCATACATAGGAATAATCAAGAAATAATTCAGTCAAGAACAAATTTAATCGAGCTCCTTTCACGTCCTGTTTCTTTAAAAAAGAGTCAACGGTGCTCAAGTTTGTTAATTTTGGAAAAGTTCATAGTTTCTTTTCCTAAAAACAGAACTTGAAATGCTTCTTGGACGTCAAAGATTTCTATAAAACAACATATTTTTTTCTTTTGGTTTACTGAGGTATAATCACATACAGCAGTGTCTAAGTTGAAGGTGTACAGCATAATGATTTGACTCACATATATTGTGAACAATATTGTGATGAGTTAATTATAAATTAAACGTGTCGTTAAAAACATATGAATAAAGTGCTCACAATATAAAATTTTAAGAGAACTTGAAGGGAGGAATTTTTTTGCAAAAATCTGCTTTGCGTTTGCCAAAAATAAAATATTTGAGTCTATTTGGTTCACTCTAAGCAGCCAGATCTGACCATTCCCATTAGTTGGATCCTATTTGACAAGAAAAACAGAAAATAATTTCACATAATCCAGGGCAATATTTTCCTAAAATAAAAAGCCATAGAGCTGTGGGTTGGAAATTAATTTTTTATTTGAAACCTCTCATTCAACACTTTTATTTCAGGTGTGTTATGATTGTAGTTATTAGGTCACAAGAAAAAAGATTTTTGAAAGGTGAAGATTAGCATGAAGTTTTAAAAAGCTAGTTACTATGGTGGCATGCTCAATGAAATCATTTGAATTGAAATTCTCTCTCTTCAGATACAATAAAATGACACAAGCTTAACACATGAAATTGTCTTAGATACGGTCCATCCCTTTGTTTGTCGTAATTGGAAACTGAGGTTCAGAGAAGCTCATGTTTTTCCAAAAGATTCATAAGAATTAGTGATGGAAGCAGCTAGATCTCATATATCTTTAAATGACTATTTTAAAGTCATGCAATTACTGAAACGCTCAAAAAGACCAGTCGCAAGTGTTGAGTTCAGCATTCACGCTCTTAGCGCCAACATTTTATTCAACACTAATTAACTCTGTTTCCATTTCAGGTATTACCAAATTTACTCACCTCATTTCTTTTCCTTCATCCAAAAAACAGAGTTCACGCAATTACTGTAATCCTCAGCTTTCAGGTCGCATGCCTCCTCAACAACCTCCGTTAAAACTAGAAGATTGTTAATCCCAACTTGCTACAGAAATTTTACTAAATCAGAATTACAGAGAAAAAAGTAACACACATTCTTTCAACAACTCTTCCATACTTTCAGTTAAAAATGGTTGCATCCAAAAAAAACAATCTTTGTGTCCGTCAAAAAGTTGTAAAGAAACAGAGAAAGAGATTGCTGGTGAGTTTGCATTTAAGAATTTCTTTCCTTCTGAACATTAGGCAGCATTGGGAAAAACCCCAGCTCTACTTCTTTCAAGTTAAAAGTGCTTTGAAGAGCTGATCTTCACAGGTGAGTAAAGAGAGAGAGGAGATAAGAATGCAGTGGCCTGGGGGAGGCAGCGGAGGAGAAAGTGTGAGGGGCCCCCATCTCCTTGCATCTGACAAGGGGGGGAAGGCTCCTACGAAACACGAAATACCATGCTTTAGTGAGGACACGGCCATTTTTATGTAGCAACACAGGCATTTTCTGGCAGCTTGGGTTCTAATTAATGGTGAAGAAAGCATGGCCCAAAAGAAACTAGGAGGATCACAGACAGTCGTCTTCGTAAGTTACTCAAAGCATAGATAGCAAAAGTGTATGATAATTTACTATTCTTAGGTATTACAAATACACAACCCATTGAAAGAAGAATAGACAGACATCAGTATACAAAGTTCCAAGCATCGTCCAAATAGTTACCAAAAGGTCTTTAAACAATTTGCTTGCTTTTTTGGCACACTGAGTGGGAACCTACTTCAAGGTTATCAGAGTAACAGAGACAAAGAACATAGCATCCCAGGCATCAAATCCACAGGAAATGCAGACCTCAGCCTGAAGCACGATGAAAAGGCTTTTTATCGGAAATGTTGATAACGTTGCTTTCAACTTCAGTTACGGGACAACATGGAAGAAACAGGCTTTCGGCGACAAAGAAGAAAAAGCTTGTTTGTGCTCCACCGGGTTCTGTCCAACTTCTCGATGTCCTTTTTTTCATAAACAAACTTCAAAGAACATTTGTCTAAGGCCGAGTTAAAGCACAGTTGAGATGCAAGGTTGCACAACCTGGGTCTGCAATTAAAAATATAACATAATACTAATAATTTTGTAAAAAGGTGTTGTCTCGCCAGCCATTCGGAGGGACCAGGATCACTTTTAAGGTGTGGTGCCACTGTCTCTGTGTGTGTTCGTATATAGGGTGACAAGGAAAACATCAAGACTCCACAAGGAAGACGGGAGAAATGGCTGCAGATGAAGTCTTTCGTTGTCTACAGAAGGCTATTTGGTTAGAGCAGCTCATAATTCCCTACTTTTCAGGGAGCCCCCTGGTTATTTTATGAGAATGCATGAGGACTTATTTTAAGTCTTAAGATATGACCCCACTGTGGGACCCAGTTCAAGAGCAAAGTGTGAAGTTATTTATCACACAACACCTCTTGCCTCGGTTCAGGATTAAGATCCCTGTAATGACACGTTTTCTGCTCTGAGTACTTTCCGTAGATGTCCCTGGATTATTCCCTTTTAACTAAATGAAGCAGGGCTTTCTCAGAAGTGGTAGAAATGTAAGGCATCCTTGCAGGGCAACTCGGTTTTAATGAGATGAACTGTGCAACATTCCAAAGTGGAGGCAAGCCCAGTTGGGACACTGGGCATCCCGGTCACTGTGGACTTGCTCATGCCCATCCTTCGCTATGCTCACCCCGTAACTTCTTCACAGTTTATCCAGCCTTCACTAGGAACCCAGTGTGACCCCTGTAATCAGCACTCATTCTTTGCCAATAATCTCAGCCATCCATCATCTTACCAGATACCATTTGCAGCAGGGCGAGCTGAAGCGGTGCCTCTGGGAGACACACAGTCTCAGTGATGCCAGAAATGGCAAAAGCCCAAAAACGTAATGTCCCCACTGCTCCCTGGCATGCAAAAGCTTTTCTTACTGAATCACCCATGCTTTTCACCAAAGCCAGTTTTCCTATGCTGATTCTTATAAGAGTGCCCTTGGAAAAACAAATCAAACCTGTGAGTCAGTCCTGTGGGATCTGGGCATCATGGCTTTAGGACCCGAGGCAGATACGTGCCTAGATCAGCAAAAATTCCCTATTCTCATCACCGCCATAGATCTGGTCAAGAGACTCAGAGGCTTGCCAAGAGCTGTGTTTTTAAGGCTATTACTGTAGTTAACTGGAGGATGAAATAATAATGACAATAGTCATAATGACAGTAATCATAAACCTCTTGACTTGAAAAGATCAGGCAAAGGAAGTGATGAGAGCAGAAGTTTATTTGTGCTAAGCTCTTGCTTTCTAACTCCCTTAAAGATTTGAGGTGGGAGGGAGAGCAGACCTCTCCATTGCTCTGGCCATCATCGGGATGCATTTGAAGCTGTGTTGTCATCTTCCCAGCCAGTTGGTACATTGAACTTTGCACAAGAAAATATTCTGGGAAGAAAAGTACTTTAAAGATACAGTTTTTAAAAGCCAAGCTAGATCAGAAGATTAACAGAACCCATGTCACCTCGAATGCACAGGAGACTCTCAATGAAGATAAACCCCCATCATGGCTAGGTGCAAAGAGGTAACTCAGAGAGATGGAATCTGTGCCAGGTCTCTGTGTCAGGGTCTCTGCCCACACTTTTCTGGTCCTCACGCTATCTGCTGCCCTGGTGGTACTTAGCCACAAGTGTGCATGGGAGAACATTTCTTGGCCCCCTTGGGGACTCTCGCTTGTGGTTCACTGTGGCCATGGTGGCTGTGACCATGGGTCCGGCACCCACGGTGACTCCTGGCTGCAATCCAGACAACCTTGGGGTGGAGGAGATGCTGGCAGGCTGGTGTCAGGCTGGTGTGCCCAGCTTTTCCCCCTCGCAAGGAGTTCTAGAGAGCCAAGAAAGGGAACCAGCATCCATCTTTACAGACGATCAGTGCAGACTTGTGTATTTTTCACAAAAGGGCAGTGCTTCCTCTCAAGACACCAGTGGGGAAACCAAGTCACTCTCCGACACCTGGGCCTTTTGGATAGATTGACATATGCAACATCTGCTTCCCGTAATTGATTATCCAGGAAAATGAAAATAGCCCCTTCTCAGAAATGCACCTTGAACCAGCTCAGAGTGAAGAGTCTGGGAAGGATTTTTTGGCTCACGTCTTCTGAAATCAAGTCCGGTTCTCCTATTTGGAATCTTATCATGTCATCCTTGCCACCACCAAGAGACAAAGTCTAAGGGATTCAGACAAGTTCTTGGGCTCCTAACTCAATACAACGGTTGAAGGAACGTGTTAGCTTTGGGTGGTACTTTGTAAAGTTTATAATAAAAATGCTCACTTTGTTAAAAATCATCCCATTCTATGACTGGACTTTTCTGCTCTTTCCATGTCAACTCTTCCCCAAAAAAGACCTTATTGGGTGACCTCTTTGAAAGCCAATTGCAAAGGATTTCAGAATTTCTCTGTCACAACCAGTGCTGAGAAGGACTTGACCGTCTGCCGTGTTGCTTTTATTTATCCACTGCCAAAGTCTGACAACAGATGTCTGAAACCCGTTCAACTTATTTTTATCTGCCCAAATTACACATTTGGCAGAACACAGCCCTCTGAGATCCCAGGCAAGACATGAGACAGGTTTCCTCTTCGGAGTTACTTTGAAGGCGTTGGAATCTCTTTGGTTTATTGTTCTTTATTTCTAGCTTTTAACGATAATATAAACGCTTAATCCAATGTTGTGTTTAAGATAAACATGATCATTCTAAAAGGGCGTTGTTAGGTTATGTTCCACTAATGATTTTACATCCTGGGCATGTCCTTCCGCCTGGGATAGCGTGATGGAAATAAAACACAGTAGATCTACGTGGAATGGAAGCATTGAAGAAGGGCATTCTTGGTTTGGGGACAAATGGGTGGTTTTGCATCATCTCGAGATGATGTATTATTAGTGGAATATGAAGTGAGAATAATGGACTTTGTCCAAAGGTTCTGTCACCTAAAGTGGTTAGGTGACCTAAATCGTCAAGGATCCCAAGAAGACGTTTCAGAATCAATGCTTCATTGAGCCACCATTTCGATGGTTAAACCCACTTAGAGAATTCTACTTAGGTCTATGCTTATTTAGCCAATGAATTTGAAAAGAAGAGGAGGGTAACAAATCCATTTAGCATCATCAAGGGAACACAGAAGAATACAAACACCCTTATGTCTTCAGCGTGTAGTAATGGAGTTTCTGCCCATAAAAACACACGCCCTCATTGCAGGCTCACCAACTTTCATTCTAAAGGCTCTGAATACCTGAAAACATCTTCCAGATGTGCAATAAAATCCCTGTTCAACCAAGTTTCCTGGTAAAATTTCTGTGATTTGTTTTTCTCAAACTCGGTTCACAGAAGACCTCGGATTAACCAAGACCTCTGTCTGCCTTCCCCAACTGCAAGAAAGGCTCACCCTCTGAGACTGTCCAACCTTCCCCTCTGGGTCGCTGCTTCCTGTTTTAAATTAAGCCAAAGCTTTCCCGGATTTTTGTTTATAAACCAGCCTCATATGGCTGGAGCCGCGATCGTGGCAATAGTCCCTCGCGTTTCAAGGGGAATTCCACATGCAGATCTCTCTGCCAGAAGAAGCTTTTGCCATTCATCTTCCCAAAGAATCATCCCACATTCGTGATGGCATGGTGACTTTATCCACAGACACAGCAGTGACTCCCTGGGTTAGGATATAAATTCCATTTTCAGAGTGTCCTGTAGGATCCTGGCTTTTGAGATGTATACATTCCTTAGCCCTCTGCTTGCTATACCGGACCAACAGCCAAGACTAGAAATGGATGATAAATCCACAGATTAAAAAAAAAAGCAAAACCAACATTTTAGGTGATTTTTAGGTACAGAGTTTGGCAATCTGGTTCAGACAAAAGTTCTTCTCCCAGAAAAATTACATTTGTGAAAAGTAACTCATATATGGGACGCAGACATGAAGTTGACCATTTATACCAGCATTTAACTCAGTGTAGGCATTTTATATGCAAGAACGTATAGTTTCTCAGAAAAAGTTCCCTTCAGAGAAGAGATTTGCTACAAACAGGCCCTTATTAATACTGTTTTTAGCATTTGCCTCTTTCTACTTTTCCGTACCATACTGGTTGGAAAAGCTATGTCCACATCAAATGCCTAAAACCTCAGAATGTGACCTTATTTGGAAATAAGGTCTTTGCAAATGTGATTAAGTGAAAGATTTAAGATGAGCTCATCCTGGATGAGGTTGGCGCTAAATCCAATGACAGTGTCCTTATAAGACACAGAAGAGGAGAGATACAGACACAGAGGAGAAGATGGAGGCAGAGATGAGAGGGAGGCAGCCACCAGCCAAGGGACCCCTGGAGCCCCCAGAAGCTGGAAGAGGCAGGAAGGACCCTCCCCTGGAGCCTCCGGAGGGAGCACGACCCTATGACACCTTTGTCTCAGACTCTGGGCTCCGGGTGGGGGAGGATGAATGTCTGTGGTTTGAAGCTCTTCAGTTTGGGGTCATTACGAAACAAACACACACGCTGATATAGAATGTGCATTAAGTAGATCTATGAAAATACATCTTCATATTTGGAACATGATGTCAACAGTCCAGCTGCTATTCCAGAGCAGATTTCCCTTGGTGGAATCACACAAGTTCAGAATTGGAAAAGTGATGAAGGATGAGGAAGGCTCCACACGCTGGTGGATCTGGGCATCCTCTCTTCCCACCAGGGTCCTCCTTGCCTCCTAGAGAACGCAGTGCCTCTCTGGGCAGGAGGGCTTGGCAATGCAGGCAGAGGATGGTCTGGTAGATCAGTGTCCCAGGGCTTAGATTTGGGCACAGATGTCAGAGAGCGGGACTTGCCCAGGCTCCCAGGAAGAACCAGAGATGTGGGATGGGTGAAAATTGGCCTGAGAACCACATGGTGGACCCAGAGAGCTCCCTCATCCAGGCGGACGGGAGAGCTCAGCCAGCATCTCAGGCAGAGTGAGGGCCAGCAAAAGAGGGAGTCGGGAAGGAAGCCCTGAGTCACTGCCAGTACTGGACTTCAAAAGGCTGATGACATCATTGTGACCAGGAGGGAGCCATGAATGGCCCCAAGCTGGTCTGGACCCCGCCCTGCAGGCGTGACCTGTCCCATCCCCAGCCTCCCTCTTTGTCATCCTGCCCTCCTGGTCTCTATTCTCCTTACCTCCTCCCTCTTGCCTTCCTTCTGGCTCTCGGAGTGTTGGGCAGCACCCTAGCCATGCCCAAGTCCACATTACCAGTGTATAATAAACTGGCTGTTTGACCATATCAGGGGTTCCTGGAAGAGAAGGGGGAGCAGGTGAGAAAAGCATAAAAAAAATACCCCCAACTTCACATCTCCCAGCTATTATCGCAAAGTATACTAACACCAAAGTTGGTAACAAGACCCACCCCGCACTTTCCAATCTTATTTGACCATAAAACGTTTTTATTTTCTTCCTTTCTTCCTTGTCTCTTTTCTTTTTTTCTTGTCTTTTTCAGAGTTCCTCTCAATAGCTCCAAGAACAGTTTGCGAGAAATGCTGATTTACGTGAACGCCTCTCGGATTTCTGCCTCCATTCTTCTTTCTTTCCACGTTCAGCCCCGATTTCAAACTTCTCTTCTTGCGTATTTCAAGCCACCTGGCCACTGTCCCACATGCTCACCATGAAGATGATAAGATGTTCCTTCATCTTAATCCTCCCGATCAATTCCGTCCACTCCCAGGCTGCCCTATTTCTAGATATTTTGACATGGAGCTCCCATCTCTCTTCCTCCATATTCTCTTCATTCCTACTGGCTTTTCCCACTGCTGCCAATCACCGCCTTTGGTTGACTAGTTGTCACAGACTGAATTGTGTCCCACCCTCAAATTCGTATATGAAGCCCTAAACCCCAATGTGAATGTATTTGGAGAAAGAGCCTTTAGGGAACTAATTAAGGCTAAATGAAGTCATAAAGGTGAAGCCATAATCTGATCGGACTGATGTCTCTTCCTCTTAGAAGCTCCTCTCCAACTTTCTCTCTCTCTCTGCAGGTGCACAGAGGGAAGACCACGTGAGGACACAGTGAGAAGACAGTGTCTACCAACCAGGAAGAGAGATCTCACCAGAAACCCGCCTTGAGGGTACCTTATCTTAGACTTCCAGCCTCCAGAACCATGAGACAATAAATGTCTGTTGTTTAAGTCTCACAATCTGTGGTCCTTTGTTACGACAGCCAAGAAGATTCGTACACAAGTCCGTAAGCCTCTGATACCCTCTCTGCTGTCACTGCCCTCATCCAGACCTTCATCAACTCCAGCACATCTGGTCGATACTCAGTAAATAATCTGCCAAGTTTTCTGTGTGGTGGCTGCCAAGAGAGGTTGATTCATCTGCTGAGAACTTTTAAAATTTACAATGATATGGCAAGTTGTGTTGGACTCTGCTCAGTCACTCAGAAATGGAGTAGAGACAACGGCTTTAATCAGTTCCATTTCCTCTAAGGTTGCTTTTTTTTTCTTTAGACATATTTTACCAGCCTTCTGCCAAGACTTTTCATCATTTTCCATTTCTCCCTGGAATCTCCCCAACTTCTTCAGGTCTCAGTTCACTCTGGCCTGCCTTTCAGCCATGAGTCAACAAGCCAGCTCTTCTTGGATGTGAGATCTAAGGACGCTGGAGATATTTCGGAGTCCATGAGAAGAGCAGAAACGTGACTCGATTATATACAAGGCTGGGTCTTGCTATAGGGGGCGACTCATTCTCCGGTAACAGGAATATGCCGATCTGAAAAGGTTTAAGCACTACAGAATCATTCAGTTTGCATCTGGTACTCTGTGATATTCTAAATACCTACAAAGCAAGTTTAGGTTACACGTTCTGGCCATTGAGGTCAACCTGATGGACTCCAACATCAGGTTCCTCCCTCTTATATAAATTTATAATGCGGTTATTGCATCTCTTATATCTTTTATATGGTGATTGTGGTCCCAAAAAAGATATGTTGAAGCCCTAACTCCCTCAGTCTCTGAGAATGTGACCTTATTTGGAAATAGGGTCTTTGCAGGTATAAATAAGCCAAGATGAGGTCGTCTGTGTGGGCTCCAATCCAACAGGACTGGTATCCTTATAAGAGGAGTGTTTCTTTCTTATCGTTTGAATATTAAACTGATCTTTATTTTAGGAAATCTTGAGAATAATGAATGAGGCTTAACTTTTTAAAAAAGTGATCTGACTTAGAAAAATTAAAAAGTCGTCAACTTGGCCATTGAATGGACAAAGAAGATGCCATATATATATATATATATATATATATATATATATATATATACAATGAAATACTACTCTGCAATAAAAAAGACAAAATTGTGCCATTTGTGACAAGATGGATGGACCTTGAGGATATTATGCTAAGTTAAATAATGCAGAAAAAGAAAAACACCATATGATTTCACTCACATGTGGAAGATAAACAAACACATGGATAAAGAGAACAGATTAGTGGTTACCAGAAAGGAAGGGGATGGGGGGAGGGCGAAAGGGGCACATATGTATGGTGACGGATAACAACTTGACTTTGGTGGTGAACGTCATGCCGTCTATACAGAAATTGATATATAATAATGTACACCTGAAATTTACACAGTGTTATAAGGCAATTTGACCTCAATAAAATTTTTTTGAAAAGCAGTCAACCATTGATCAGTCCTCAAAACACTTTTTTTTTTCACTCTTTTACTCTCTGGAACATAACATAATAATTCGTTATTACAATCCTTTTAATTTACAGAGCATTTTTTTTTAACGTGCACCATCTAATTCACCTGTCGTAGCATCCCTTGTTGGTAGAGTCATCCCCAGGGTGAGATTGGCTGACTTGTCAGGTCACATGGATCTGTGTTTGCTCAGGACTGTATCGTGCTTTGAAGGGAAAATAGACTTGCACGTGCATCAGTTCAAGATGGTGCGCCACTGAATGCAATGAAAAGATACACTGCATACAATGCAAGAATATCTAACGCCATAAAGGGATACGTTAAATGCGATAAAAAGACACAGTGAATACAATAAAAGGACACATTGCATGGAAGCAAGCCAACACCAGTCAGGAGAAGTCAGGCAGGTGGAAAACCATGTGGGCTGGCATCACTGCCTGCATCTGGGCAGCTGGGAGACCTGATTCATCCCTCAACAAGCTACTAGAAGACACTTATTTCTCAGAGTCTGTTAACATCCAAACCATGAGTTGATGGAACCTCTAGATGTGCCCTTATCAATCGTGGCAATTTTACAGCGACCTCTTGCCTAGCTGTGTGTGTCCTTAGGTCTCATCACAGATTTCAATCCCCGAATATTAACCTCAACAACCACTAGAGACGAATGTGCGGTAAGAGTTCAGAGGAGGAGGAATGTCAGCAGGATTAGATTTAAAAGAAAAAAAAATACATGGTCACATTTCCAAGGACACATTGAATATTATTCATATTCATACAGAATAGGATTGATACCTCTGTTTCTGCTTTATGGCAGGTTAAGCACTAAGAAGGAGGAGCTCACCGCTTGCAAAACTAGGTCCTCAAAAGAGTTCTACACACATCTATGGAATGACAAGAGTAGCAGGATGTCTCCAAGTCATGCCCAACCTCCACCCCCAGCAGAGCAGAAGAGGGTAGACTGGGGTCCAAGAAGGAGGCAGCCAGGCAGGCAGGGTGCCCTGAGGGTAGATGTCCATGGCAGGTCTTCTGTCGGGTCACCAAACCCTGGACACATGGGAGAGAAGTTGCACTTGAGAACCAGGCAGTGACACCAGGTTCCCCCAGAGCCCAGGCTCTTAGGAATGGCTGAAGTGATCTCAGATGACCTCTGGCTGCTAGCAGAATGGAGTCAACTTTCCTGGAGGAAATCACATTCAGATTTTTTTTTTAATTACGCTTGTAAGTCACTCCTGGGTCAAAGAGGAAATGATCATAGAAATTGTATGTGAGCCAGAACTAAATTATAATGAAAATGTTACCAAGAAACATGGATGGACCTCCAGGGTATTATGTTAAGTCAAATAACCCAGACAGAGAAAGAGAAACACTGTATGATTTCACTCATATATGAAAGATAAACAAACACATGGATAAAGAGAACAAATTAGCGGTTACCATAGGGGAAAGGGGAGGGTGAAAGGGGTAAACAGGGACATATGTATGACTACAGATAAAAACTAGACCGTTGGTGGTGAGCACGATGCAGTCTATACTGAAACCGCTATGTAATAATGTAAACCTGAAATTACACAATGTTATAAGGCAATATGACCTCAGCAAAATAATTAAATTAAAAGATAATAATAAAGGAGATACAAAGCCCCCTCCCCCTCCCAAAGAAAATTGAAAGAAGTAGCAAACAGTAAGGGGAGGAAAATGCATAGTCTTAAATGTGTATATTCGAAAACAAGATACACTGAAAATTAATGAACTGGGTATCCATCAGGAGAAATTAGATAAAAACAGCAGAATAAACTTGAAGAAGCCAAATGAAGTTGCCAGAAAAGATAAGGCTATAAGTCTATGAAAGAGATGATGGATCAGCATTTTCTGTAAAGGACTGAATAGTGAACGTTTTTGGCTTTTCAGGGCTAGATGTTCCCGCAAATGAGAAGTTACGTCCGCCATGATGGCGTGAACGCAGTCATTGGTAATCCGTATTGATAATCCCATAAAGGGATCAGGGTGGCTGTGTGCCAACATGTTATTTACAAAAACAGAGGCAGACAGATTTGCGCTGCAGACCAAGGTTTCTGAACCCCTGAAACTGACAGTAAAACAAAACGAAGGGATCAATAAATCCCAAAGTTGGAACTTTGGGAAGACTTGAAAGACAGCAGTGAGATGGATCAAACCAAGAGAATGAAGAAGGGAACACAGTGATAGATCCAACAGAGATTAAAGACATAAAAGAAAGTGCTATTAAAACTTTGTGCAAATAAATACAAAAATAGATAAACTGACCTTGAAAATCAAAATACAAATACCCACCAAAACAAATCTCGTGAAGAAGTAGAAAGTTTGATCTGTTTATAACTCATTAAAAAAATTATATTGCACTTTGAAATATCTTCATCTACAAGACAGCAGACTTAAATTATTTGTGGACAAGTTCTCCCACATTTTCAAGATACCAATTATTCCAAAATATATATTAATCCAAAAGGATAGAAAAATGACTACTTCTTCATTCATCTTCTGATACCAGAATAACCTGGATCCCAAACACCAGACAACAAGAGAATGAGAAAGAAAAATTCCAGGCCAATCTAAGTTTATCTAAAGAGACTGAAAACGGAATAAGACAAGGAAGTCTGTTACTATTTCTATTCAAGACACTATGTTGAATTTCTAGTCATCACAGTGAGAAGGAGAGAAAAAATAAATTAGTGGTATGAAGATCAGAAAGAGACAAAAATATATTTGTTCATAGATGATACTGCTTTCTACATATATCTACATAAATATGAACATATTCTACAAGATTTTAAAAAATATATAATAGTTTAGCTGTGAGTATAATATATAAAATCAGTTTAATTTATATGCATTAGCAACAAAAAAATTGTAATGTGAAGTAATAAAAGAGACCGTTTACAAGAACAACAAAAATCTCTAAGACTCCTAGGAATAAATTTATTGAATAACGTGCACACCCTGTATCAAAAAAATCATAAACATGTATTAAAATCAATTATATGAGATCTAAATAAATGGATGGGGGCTGGCCCTGTGGCTGAGTGGTTAGGTTCGCACACTGTGCTTGGGCAGCCCAGAGTTTCGTCGGTTCGGATCCTGGGCGTGGACATGGCACCACTCATCAGGCCATGCTGGCAGCGTCCCACATGCCACAACTAGAAGGACCCACAACTAAAATATACAACTATGTACTGGGGGGATTTGGGGAGAAAAAGCAGAAAAAAATAAAATACATAAATGGATGGATATCCCATGTTCATCATGAGAGGACTCACTATGAGAAAGATGTTCATTCTCCCATGTTGCATCTACAGGTCTAATGCATTTGAATAAAAATCCCAAATAAGCTCTTTCCTAGAACCTGATAGGCTGATTCCAAAATTCTTATGAGTTGGATGATGAAGGAGTAGGCAATTTGCATAAACTGCCCCCGAAGACAACTAAAAATACTGTATGAAATGTTTTTTTTCCCCATATCTTGCTATAGTTAAAGTGCTGACAAGACAATAAGGAATCCTGGGCTTAGATAAACGGACAGACAGAATTCCAGAAGGCGAGCCCAGCATCTGGGGCGGCTTTGGTGGGAGGGCCCCAACACAATCCAGACAATGGGACTGAAAGGCTGAGCAGAATGTTTAGCTTCCTTGCAGAAGTAGGGAGATAAAAGTTGGAATCTCAGGCTCACCAGGAGTAAGGATAAACATCCTGTTCTTTAGATTGGGAGCTAAGTGATTACACCTAGGAATAATGATGAACCAAATGTAAGTGTGAGCCCCTGTTTGGAAGCAGCTTTGGGTCATCTGGGTGACCCAGAGAATCTGAAGCCTAAACATGGATTAAGGTGATTGTGATCCTGATGTGGCAGGGCCCCCAGGTGCCGGGAAACAGCAAATGAAAATGGTTCTTTAATTATGATCAGATATTGAATTCTCTCTGTCTTTTCACTAGGACCTTTGTCTTTGGCCCATCATAGGGACAGTGGGTAGATACAGTAGAGAGAACTCAGTAGTTAGAAATAGCAGATCAAATTACGTGTAGATAGATACACACAGATCTCATAAAGTTTTAGTGGGAAAAGTAAAAATCCAATTGACATAGAAAACATAATGCCATTTAAAGAAGTGAAAAATACTGCCCCCAAAGAGCCCCCAAAAATGCAGCTTTTGCAAGAATGTACTCAAATAAAGAGTCACAAATTAAAAGGTTGCCTCTGATAAAGGAGAGCAATGGTAGGGCTGAATGGAGACAGAAGGAAAAGTTAACAAATAAGTGAATACATAAAAACAAGAGAGGGTCTTACAAGGAAGGATGATAACACGATGTGGAGACAGAATGATCATTAACTCTGTCTTGCATTTGAGGTACAGAGGAGGAAAACAGACAGAAAAAGGAGGAGGAGGAACAGAAGGAGGGGTGGAGAAGGAAGCGGAGGAGATGGTGAAGGAATTAAGGACTTGTCTGATCGTGTACCATGGAGTCAGGGATAAAAATATCACCTATGCAAAATAGGGACCAAAGAAAAAGAATAGAGAGATAGATAGGTGACAGACAGATGGATAGATATAGATAGACAGATATAGATAGATAGATAGATAGATAGATAGATAGATAGATAGATAGGTAGATAGATAGATAGATAGATAAGTGGATGAATGGATAGATACATGATAAAAAATATAGGATGATGATAGATGATAGATAGGCGATAGATAAGTGGATGAATGGATAGAAAGATGGTAGATATAGGATGATGGGTAGATAGATAGAGTAGATAAATGGGTGTGTGTGTGTGTTTGTATCAGATATACATACCCTTTTGTGTACCCCTTTTAGACTGGGTTCCCTCAGAAACAGACCTTGAATTCTATAGTCAGATTATTTTAGTAGGGAGGACCAACAGGAAATGGGGCAGTGAGGCAGCGAAGGGAGGAGGCAATGAACTGCTGTTTATCAAGCAGGTTACCACCTTGGACAACTGGGTTCAATCTCGCTGAGAATTTTGGAGAGAGTGTGGAATATGCCCCAAAGCTATGCCAGCTGTGGGGTGAGGGAACTAGAGTACTGACCACTAACACTTATCATTCTTTACATCAGGGTTGTTTCTTGGGGGCCCTAAATCCCCTGCATTCTGGCCTGCCTCCAAAGTGTCCATCAGGCTCCAGTGGTCACACAGAGGCCCCAGGAAAATGGACCCAGGACCTAGGATTGGAAGTGGTTGGGTCAGCAAGAGCTATAACATACAACAAAGGAAAGATCAGTCAGTAAATGAGGGATACAGTGCTGGGACGATTGGCTTTCCATATGGAAAAAATGAAAACCATATGAACACACACACACACACAAATTCCAGATGGATTAAAGTTAAACTCCTTCAAAAAACAACACAGAAAAAATATCTTTCTTTTCTTGGAGTCCAGAGAGTTTCTTTCAAGAAGACACAAAAATGTTAACCATGGAGGAAAATGCCATGTGAGCTAATTTACAGTTAAGAACTTCTGTTTATCAAAGGACTCCACAAACAAAATCAACAGTGGATGAATAACTTTGAACAAAATCTCTTGAACAAAGGATTCAAATGATGCATATCTAGGACACGTATAGAGCTTCCAATTTATAGGAAAGACATAATCCTTTAGAAAAGTCAATGAAATCAATGAGGGGGCATTTCACTCAAGAGGTATATACACATGGCCCCAAAACACTTGAATTGATGATCAATTCTGTTCATTCAAAGAAAGATAAATCAAGACCACCACATAATAAACATCAGTATTTCCATCTGATTACCTGCATGTAAATGTTCTGAAAATGCCAAGCATTGTCAAGAGCGTGGATCTTAGATAATGCTCTTGGATCTGTAAATCAATATGACCTCTTTGGAAAACCATTTTGCATAATCTGTCAGTTCTAATCATACCACCATGACTCTGGAATTCCTCTCCTGGGTGAATATTCTACGGAAAATCAGGCAGGCGTGCACCCAAACACATGTATCTGAGTGTTGATATCATCTCTATTGGTAATAGCCAATCCTGGATGGAAGCCAAGTATCCATCAACAGGAAAATGTAGAAATATATTGTGGTCCACTCGCTCAATAGAGTATTTTGTAGCAGAAAAAAAGGCAAAAGAAAAAGAATGAACAATATAACAACAACAATATAAGAAAATCTAAGTGAAAGAATATTGAGTGAAATAGAAAGCCCAAAAAGCTATTATAAAGATACCATTTTTTAAGTACCAAATCAAACTGTATATGCTATATTAATGATATATTTATAGTACACATCTGGTTTAATATCATATATATACACATACACACAAGTACACACACACATACATGGTTTAAACTTATTTGCATATACATTAATGCCATTTTAAAAGCAAAGAAATGATAAAGTCTAAATTCGCGTTAGTAGTTAAAGCCAGTTGGAAGTAAGGGATGGGACAGAGAAAAGGGAGATAAATATAAGGTATTGTTAATGATATAATTCTCATGTTAGGCAGTGGGCATTTTGCTGATCGTTTTATTATTATGCCTTACACATTGCGTATTTTATATATACCAATTACAGTCACGTGCCCCATCACGACGTTTTGGACAGCAGTGGACTGCATGGACAATGGTGGTCCCATAAGATTAGCACCATATAGCTTGGCTGTGTAGCAGGCTGTGCCATCTAGGTTTGTGTAAATACACTCTATGATGCTCACACAAAAACGAAATCACCTAACAACGCATTTTTCAAAACGTATCCCCATCGTTAAACGACACATGACTATATTCCTTTAAACTATAACAAATCATTATTTCTGCAAAGATGGAGAGCTCTTATTATCCTTGCAAGCTTCATTGTCTTGTATTTATGCATCTGGTGAAATCCAATGATGTCGAAGAAATTCTGCCCAAATTAGAGAGCAGTTAGAAAATTGTCCTTCTGCTGCCCTTCTCTTTATTCTGATTCGGTCCTCAGTGTGAACATTCATTGAATATTTCTGCAAAATAATGCACTTTTTATTAGTGAGTGTTTGCTTAAATTCTTTTAGGTTCATGTGGTGAAATACGAGCTACTTGAAGTTTCTTGCTCTACCTAGACAACTTCCAGCCAAGAAGATGAGGAGCACAGCATGCTGGATGTCTTTACTCATTAAAAAACACGGGGAAAGTTTTCATGTGTCAAAAGAGACATCAGCCTCAAATCTCCTCTACACATACCTTCAACACACCTTCAGCCTGTTTCGATTACACATCACCGAGAAACTTGTGCATGCATTGGAGCGCAGTTTGATGTTTACCACGATGCGACCAGCAGCCTATTTACATTCTTTTTTTTTTTAATTTTTTATTGAGTTAATGATAGGTTACAATCTTGTGAAATTTCAGTTGTATTATTATTGTCTGTCACTCGTGTTGTAGGTGCAACCCTTCACCCTTTGTGCCCACCCCCGACCCCCGCCCCCCTTCCCCCGGTAGCCACTAATCTGTTCTCTTTGTCCACAGGTTTAAATTCTCCATATGAGTGGAGTCATACAGAGATTGTCTTTTTCTATCTGGCTTATTTCACTTAACATAATTCCCTCAAAGTCCATCCATGTTTTTGCAAATGGGACGATTTTGTTTTTTATGGCTGAGTAGTATTCCATTGTATATATATACCAAATCTTCTTTATCCAATCGTCTGTTGATGGGCACTTAGGTTTCTTCCACATCTTGGCGATTGTAAATAATGCTGCAATACACATTGGGATGCATAGGACTTTTGGAATTGCTGACTTCAAGCTCTCTGGATAGATACCCAGTGGTGGAACAGCTGGATCATATGGTAGTTCTATTTTTAATTTTTTGAGGAATCTCCATACTGTTTTCCATAGTGGCTGCACCAGTTTGTATTCCCACCAGCAGTGTATAAGGGTTCCTTTTTCTCCACAACCTCTCCAACATTTGTTACTATTTGTTTTAGTTATTTTTGTCATTCTAATGGGTGTAAGGTGATATCTTAGTGTAGTTTTGATTTGCATTTCCCTGATGATCAGCGATGATGAATGGCCATACCACCCTGAACGCGCCTGATCTCGTCTATTTACATTCTTGAATGGATTGGAACTGGGCTCATGGAGGAGCCTTTGGGAGAGCCGACCAAGTTCTGTTTCTTGACCTGATGGTACTTCCATAGTGTGTGCCTGCTAATAATTCACTAAGCCTCATTTGTGCAGTTTTCTGTATTTGTTTTATTTAACTAAAAAATTGTTTCAATTTTATTTAACAATAAATTTTTATTTTTTAATTTTTTAATTAAATAGTTTGTTTAAAAGTATATTTCAACTTCATTGGATGATAAAAAAATTTATTGTCAAATGAATTACTTTTATTTAAAAATTTAGAAGTTACTTAACACTGAGGGTAAAATACAGACATTTCAGAAAATGAAAAACAAAGATTTTTAGTAACGATACACACTTGGTACGAGTAATGCTTGGAGGTCACGGAGTGGTTGAGTTCCCTTGGAAGCTAACTCTGAGATGGAGTTTAGCCCACAGGATGCTCTCTACTGATATGCACAGCTTGATTCAACAGCAGAGTTGCATTTGATGTGAAGATGTCAATCAAAAGAGAAGTTTATCTTCCTTGAGGGATGATGACCCACGCATTATATCTGGACCCAAATGAATTTTACCCTTCTTTTTCTTCCAACAACTCAGGCTGCTGCCTTAGTTTTTACAAAGTCATCTTCCATCCCATTCCGAATCCTCTGATTAGTAGACAGGAGACTTTCAAATTTCCAAATAACCCCTCTGAAAGTTTCTAGGAAGGGCACATTGACTGTAGATAGGTAATAAACAGATAATACATAGATACATACATAATAGATGATAGATAGATGATAGATTAGATACATAGATAGATAATAGATAGATAGACAATAAACAGATAGATCTAGATAGGTAGATAGAAGGATGGATGCATGAATGGATGGATGTGTTTGTGTGTCAGTGGTGGACAGGTGGATGGATAGGTGGATAGATAGATATGATGGATAGATAGATACAATGGATAGATGTAAATACACATATATCATGTATATGTACTTAGAAAAGAGCCTGGGTCATTGCTCATTCACAGCATCACTAGGCACGCACTTCATTTTTCATCCTTGGTGAAGTAGTTACAGGCTATGATTCAAAAAGAAGGAAGAAAGGCAGCTGGGAGTTCAGGAGATAAGGCAGAGTGGGGCCAAACTGTGTAATTAGAGGCACCTCTAATTTCACCATTAATTTCCCTGCAAATAAACCATTTCCTTCTTGTTATGGACACTGAAACTATTATTCTGTGAGTCAATTCCTTTTTAAGGAACCCACCCTTATCGATCACATTGCCTTCAAAGAGACTTTGTCATCGGAAACTTTGCTTGTGGGTGGGAGTTGGGTTTTGATGGGGAAGGAAGCTGGGCTTGAAGGGTGGACAATAAGTAACTCAGGGACAGACGAGGGCACCGCAATGAGGCCACGTTTTGTGGCTGTACACTTTGGCAAAGCATCCTTCCTCCGTGGGGAAGTGCATCTGCATCCGAGGCCATTTGAGGGACCAGGAGCTCCAGGAGGAAATCTTGGCAATGACATGTGCTGTCACATAAGCACTGGTGGACTGGGTGGCAATGAGGGGAAGCAGGCACAGGAGGGAAGTTGTGCCTAGGATGACGGATGGAAACAGTGTGGTTTGTGTGGAGCCTGTGTGGCTGGAAAATTATGGACTGGTTTCTAGGTACCAGGTGGGTGGTAAAGAACAGAATGAGGCCACTAATAGGGAGAGCTCTCATCCAGCCTTTCATTTCGGCCCTGGAGACAGTTAAAAAGAAACCAACAAAAGCTTGACCAACTGGCTTTTGGAATTTATTTTGCATGAATTGGACACATTGTATCCAATGGCACGATAATTGTGACTAAGTTAACTAAATAGTGATGGTTTCAGAATGAAAAATAATACGATGGTCTAGAGGGAAACAAGGTATGGAATAAATCCTTAAATACTGGATGTAGCATTAATCCTCTTCAGTCTCTACATATGTGTTTGTGTGCATGTGTATGTGTATAGTGTCTGTGTGTGTGTGCACATGCATACTTTTTAAGAAATTAACAGATGTCGACTGGCAAACTTCCCTTAGAATAATCTGGAAACATATCCTGGATCTAGCAGGGGGATTTTGTAGTTATTATCAAACCACATAGACAGACACGAATATGGGTCAAGAAAAGGCCAAATCAGAGCAGGAATTTGTTATGTTTAGTAAACACACTTCTCTGACCGTCTCTGACTGCTAAGTGAAGGCAATGTGATAACACAGTTGCTCAGTGTTAGCAAAGTTCTACCAGCTGGTACAGCAGGTAGAGAGAGTTTCTCATTGCTATTAGTGACCAAGATGTGTCCCAGCAGAGTTTTCTCCACGTGGAAGTGTATTTGCTTATTTCTAAATTCTCTGGGTTCAGTCGTAATGCTGGCTCTGTCCTCAAATATAAGATGCAACCTACCCAAGTTTATCAGCAGCCAGTTTATGAAACGTCTCCTAGCTCCAGGGCAAGGGGTATATGGTCATGGTGAATGAGCCTCCAGCCTTCTCCCAGACTCACTCCTCTGACAAAGGAGACAGAGCAGCTGCTAATTTGGGTGGTGTGGCCAAGACTTCTTGGACCAGCCCCTATTCAAAATACTCTCTCTCATTTAGGAAAGAAAAGGAAAGGGTGAGAGTCACTCATGGAAGAAAAAGGGAGATAGGATAGGAGAAGAAAGAAAAGGATAGAGACTCCTATTTACAGAACCCTAACTCACCAGCCTTATAACAAAAAGCAGATAGAATCCCCACTCCATAGACAAGGAGATGCAGGTTAACGGGTTAACTGGAGAGTTAAGAGCATAGAAATGATCAGTTCCAGCACAGGAGTTCCAAAACCAGTGTTCTAGCTTCAGTGTCCGTCTTTGTCCCCGTGCCCTCTTCCTTCTCCATACTCTGCCATGTGGACTGAATTTGGTTGGGACAATATGACCACCATATTGCTGGCAAAGGGATCAAGGATGAATTGTACCAACACCAACGGCGCATGAGTCACTCCACATTTTTTTTTTTCTCTTGAATTTAAATGCTCAATGCTTTCATTGCAGATCAAAAAGAATTTTTTCTTTCAGAGAGGAGAAACCTAAAATTTAGCTGTCCTGGCTCTATAAACCCAACATTTTAGGAATTCAAAGGGAAGAAAAAATGAAAAGCCTCAATTGTCCTTTAGTTATTTCCCTTAGAAGAAGAACGGAGAGAAACAAGCCAACAACCAACCAACCAAGGCCATCTCCACAATGCGGCAGGGCCGTGGCTGTGCCACATGCATCTACCAGATACTACATATATCTTACGGGACAGCCTGAGCAGATGATGGAAAAGTCAAGCCATTGATTCCAACACATTCGCAACAATACGAATTGCTGAAAATGAAGGATATACACTAAGAAAAAAAAAAATCAAAGTTCACCCATAGTCGCACCATTAAGAATGTCAGTATTTCACAATCTCTCATTTTCATGTATTTACTTCTACTGTAAATAAGCTGGAAATAAATTGCAAAACTTGAGATATAGGTTTATATATACAGTCATGTGTCACATAACGACGTTTCGGTCAACAATGGACCGCATAGATGACAGTGGTCCCATAAGATTAGTACCACACAGTCGAGGTGCCCCGTAGGCTGTACCATCCAGGTTTGTGTAAGTACACTCTGTGATGTTCACACAACAACGAAATCACCTAATGACACATCTCTCAGAACATACCGCGGTAGTTAAACGATGTGTGACTGTAATAACATGGTCCCCTCAATTATCAGAAAGTCGTGGGCAAGAAAGTGAGATGCAAATTCACAGCTCACTAGAGAAGATAGTGTGGACATATATACATATAAATTTACTAAGAGGTGCCAATGGGGAATTCAAATTTAAGGAGTAAGGAAGAAAACCTTTGTAAAGTATTCTTACTTTACACAGGAAAAGAACTAAGTTTAAAGATAAGGAGCACTTAAAACAGGACAAGGACACAGAGATTAATTACACTCTCTTGAGCTCTTGGTAATAATATCTAATACTTATCCTATACTGAGTTTTACACGGAGATGCCAGGTAATTAATTCACTCAAAAGCACCTCGTTAATGCACATTCTAATTAATTTGGGAGAATTATAAAACATAATACACAGCCTCAAAGAATTAAAAGCTTACAACTCCTTTTTAGGAACATTCACATTGTGTTTTTATGGTCTGTTTCTAACAGACACCAGTTTGGTCAGCAATGAAAAGGGAAACAGAGATTTCAATATGTATCCACTAAAATTATATATTGCACACTGACAAATTTTACTGAAGACAACAGAATCCCGTTTTTCCTTTGATTAATTTTTAGTCCTGAAATATCCAAGTAATAGCATAATTTAATCTTGAACACATTGAGATGTAAATCAAGGAGAGTTTCTGATCAGGTGAAATGTCATAGATACGTTGTTATGTATTAACAGGCTATTCTAATCTCTCAACAGGAGTTTTTAATTTAAAGTAGAAAATTCTTTTCTTTCAAGTATTGAAAAGATGAATTCTCCCCCATTCTTCTCAAAGATAATATTGATATGAATTGTGAGGATTCTCCTTGCCTATACAAAATGAGGCCAAAGAGAAATCACTAAACTCAAAAGGCATTGTTAAGAAGGTAGTGCTTAATAAAAAGGAAATCTGGATGTCCTCTTTTCCTTTCTGTACCCAAGCCTGACCTCAGAGCTAGGCTGGCTTCCCTAACATCAGTTCTGACAAAGGATAGGGGCTACCAGTGAAACCAAATGGATCCCAAGATCCAAGAACCATGAAAATATAATGAGGGAATGACAATGCTAAAGTTCCCTTGACGTGTGGACCACAGTATTAAAGCTAATATGCACTGGAATTTCCATGATATTGAGTGCACACTAGTTTGAAATTAGGTAATGCAAGTGTTCTGACAGATGTTCCGGCTAATTTTAACAAGTTATACAAGAAGGAAATTGAAATAGGTCAAAGGATTTCTAAAGAGAGAAGGAAAAGAAAAACCCTGTTGATTCTTGATTCTTCACAATCAACTGTACACCTCCAAGATAAAGTTTGAATATCCTGGTACTCACAGCTCTTGAGTAAAATGATTGTGGATAAGGACACTTTTTCGCAACTCTCGTGGAGCTCTCAGTGTCATCCTTCATCTAATCTCCACTTTTTGTTGCTAGCCAAGCCCAGGTTTTTTGGGAGTACGTTGCTCCTTCCTGAGGTCATATATTCCTAGGGAGGATTTTGGTGAAATGCTGCTTGCACCAAGCTAAGCATGAGTGGTTCTGTTTTCTACATCATGTATGGGTCAGGCATAGGCGTACAACACAACTTTATGTAAAGACACGAGGTTGGGTCTTCCAGGGAGCTATGAGGTAAAAATTTCCTTTCACTTGAAAAGAGCCACAGGATGAAAAGACTCCTTTGCTGCCACCTCTGGACATCGTGAGGGACATCTGGTCTACATCTGAAGACCACAAGGGAAGCTAACCTATAAACAAAGCTGACGGTAGGAGGAGGCCAGAACCCTATCATTTCATTCCTGGAACGTCCCGTCATGAGCAGTAACGTATTTCCTTGTTGTGTGAACCGGTTAGGCTGATATTTTGAGTTAGTTTCTGCTAAAACTGTTTGTGTAGACCTTCTAGCTGGGGAAGGGGAGATAGGCACGCCCAACAGTGAACCCTGCAACAACCACATTGATTTTAAAGACCGCTGTATCGAATTCATTTCTGGAATTCCTATTCCATCTGCTTCATTTAGATAAGGGAGAGCAGACGCTCAGCCTTTGCACAGTGTGCTGTCAGATAAAAACAAAAGGTCTAAATTCAGTCAGCGGCAGAGATTTGGCAATTGGGAGATGAGGAAAGAGAAACCATGGCTTGGAGTGTTGCTGAAGTCGATAAGTGAGAATCTATCAAGATGGATGGAGCAGACAGTGGAGGACGAGATGCTCAACATGGAGCACGAGAGAGCTCAAGAACCGTGATCTAATTTTGGGGACAATTCATCATTGGTCATTGTTTTAACACATTCTTCTCCTTAAAGGGTGAAGGCAGAAATCCAGTTGTGGACCATATTGATGGCCTACATGAGGAGATAATGAAGCCAGGAAACAGAGAAATCTAACCGTGGGAGCATAGAGCAAACAATGTGGGACCTCCGAGAGGAGCAGCAATGGTTGTTGGGGTGGCAGCATCATTGAAGACTGGCTCCATGCGACACCTGAGGAGAGCTCAGTCTGCACCCTAAACCGCTTCACCTTGCATCTTTGTCCCAAGAGGGAGATAGACACATGCTTCACGGGAAGCCAATATTGAACCAATGTGAAGTTAGCTGCCACTTTCTGCAAAACAGAGATCAGAGTCTGCCCCAAAGGTAAACTCAACTCTCCCCTTCTAAGACCATGGAAACTGGCAGTGCTAGTCATTTTAATTACTTTCTAACTAGAAAAAGTTAAGATAGGAGACAAAATTCAGGAAATTGCAAACTGTAAGAAGAAAATCTAAATTGTCCAAGATGGTCTCACCCAGAGATATCAACCATTAATGTTTTTATTTTAAAAGGAAATAAATTTCATTTAAAAGAAAGAAAAATGCTTGAATATCATGCATATCACAAAATGAGATATTATCTTATAAATAATTTTGCTAAGGAAAAAAATCTGAAAATATTGAATTTACTAAACTATATAATATGTCTTATGAGCTTAGCTTTTCAAGGAGCAAAATATAGTTATTTCTTTGATTGATAAAATTGTGACTAATTTGAGATCTACAAAAGCACTCAAATAAGCACTGTGTTAAAATTAAAGCAAAAAAGAGACAATTTACAGCTTAAACCACTCTTCAGCATGAGCCTCTCAGAAAAACCATTACATCTAATAAAGTAGAAAATCCATTTAAGAGGAAAAGAAAACTACACCCAACACGAGGAAATTATTTCAATGGAAACTCTATTAGTTCAAAGAGATGTTAATGAATTCACAGTGGCTCTTGTTCCCGGAGAATTGCCTGAACAATGAAGAATTATCCTCATTTTCTTTTTTTGTTCCTGACAGTACTGTTTCTTACATGGCATTCATTATTTAAAAACTAAGTGCTTACACATTTTGGTTTGCTTCATATTAAGACCTAATTTGAACAGCAAGTCATTTTTCCTAATTATTTTTCATTCGTGGAAGAAGCATAGTGTTTCATCTGCTCAACAAGTTCTTCTGAATCCAACTCTTTCATTGAGCTACATACTTTCTTTCTGTCAACATTCTTCCGGGATTGTTTGACTTTCTCTTCTCCTTGAATCCAAATGAATTAAGCCCACTGCTCCTGGGGTCCCACCACTTCTTCCTTCTTGGTCTGGAATACATCAACTATTAGTTCTTTGTTTTGTTTTCAGAAAGGAGATTTAGAATATAAACTCTCTGACATTTTCCATATCAAAATTCCTTTTTTCCCCCCTTCAAGTTGATTCACAAATTTCCTTAGGATTCTTAGGAATCCTAAGAGGAAAAAAAAAAACGTGTTCATGGAAAGTTGAAGGCGTTATTCCATTGGCTCTCAGCATCCGATACGGCTGATGAGAAGTTTAATGTTATCTGACTGTTGTTTCCACTTGGGCAACTTAATGTTCTCTTTATCCTTGGAGGGTATGGATCTTCACTACTGCCATTGTATCAGTTAGTTCTTGCTGTGTAACAAATCACCGTAAATTTTGGTGGCTTAAATCAACAATCCTTTCTGAGCTCAGAGTTCTGTGGGTGGATGACTTGGGCAGGGCTCAGCTGGGCTCACTCAAGTATCTGGGGTCAGCTACTGGTCAGCTAGGTGGCCTTGCTTATGGTGGGTGGCTGGCTGCTGGCTGAGGTGCTGGATGCAAAAAGGTCACTTAGCTCCTATCATCTAGCAGGCTGGATAGCACTTCTTTCCATGCTCTGAGAAAGGAAGATCCAACCAGAGGTGGAATCAGCATGACCTCACTTTCCCTGAATATCTTGGGGACAGTGAGTCAGAAGACAAGCCACATTCTATGGTGGGGAAATAAACCACCTCTCGCTGGGATGAGTGACAAGACTTGTGGCCTTTTTTGGCAATCTCTCATAGCCATCTTTTGCACATTTATTTTTTTTCTCATTACTTAGTAACACCTTCTAATTGGAAATTGCAAGTGGATTTTTTTTGTCCTGACAAACAAATATATATATATTTACAAATAAATATAAATATTCATATATGTACATTTGTATATTTATTTATATTTATATATTTTATTATATATTATTTAGTATATACTTATGTTATTTATATTTATATATAAAATATTTTATTATATACATATATGTATATGTGATCAAATCATTACATATATATTTATATGTGCTTATATTTAAATATGCACATAGTAGACTTTATTATATTAATATATACAAATTTATATTTTATTATACCCAGATAATGCATGCACACATACTTTTTTATATTTTCCCAATTATTGTGTCTTTCCTCCTTTTTGCAAACTACTTATTAAGGAAACATTGGCTGTTCTTATCTTGCTCAGGGTTTCTCCACGTCAGCATTACTAACATTCAGAGTTGGATGACTCTCTGTGATGGGGCATCCCGTGCACTGTAGGATGTTGAGCAACATCTCTGGTCTCCACCCACTGGATGCCAGCAGCACCTCCCCAGATGTAATAAGTCAAAAAGCTTCCAGACACTCCAAGGGCCCCCTAGTTGTGGGGCACAATCACCCCAGTTAAGCACTATCAATCTAACTTTCTGAGGCATTCTCTCATCTTTTCTATAAATTTGTCCTGCACCAAACAAAGTGCCGTGATTTATCTCCCCATTTTGTCATTAATTAGAGCATACTCAATCTCCGTTGCAAAACTCAGCTCGACAACTAACGTTTCTTTAAACTTCAGCATCAGCCATCATATAATTGATAACTGAGAATCCTTGCCATATTTTCATCCCTCCTCTCTCGTTTCAGCCAGCTCCCGCTTTATGGAATTGCTGTCTTCTCGAGCTAGGGTACTAATTCCTTCTTTTGAAGTTGTTTTTCCCTCATGAACCTACGTTTCTCTCAGGGTTGGCCATTCTGTGTTCATCCTAACTCTTGCTCATGACCCCAAATATCTGCGTTCCATTTAGGTTTTGGAATGAATTTTCTCACTAGAGGAGAACACCCAGCTGACTCCAGCTCCCTCGGCAATTGCACGGAGCTCTTTCTCTCTGCTCATGGGGAGGGCTCAGCAAAGCATTCTACAAGTGGTCCGAGTTTATCAAACTCAACAGCTCCCTCCAGGGTGAGGACAGCACTCCCACCACTGCCAAAATAGGGACATTTCTCTAGAGGCACTGACTTTGTGTATCATATTGGGGCCCAAGCTCACTTTCCCTCACCTTGTGCGTCCTCTGGCATGACCCAAATTCATCCTGGACCCCTGTCTTCCCCTCGTCCACATGCCATGACAGAGTCCTGCCCAGGCTGGTTTCTGCTCTGTTTAGAAAGAGTTCTTGGGGTTTTTGCCAGAAGCAAACTAAACAGCTCAATGCTCTGCAAACACGAGGGAGACGCCAAATGGCTCAGCTGTTCAGCAAAAATAAATAAATTAACTTATTGCCTAAGTCTTTACTTCAGAACCCAGTCCTGATGTTTGCATTTCTTTTTTTTTTAATTCAGATATTGAAGATTCACTCAAGAATGATGGTTGACTTCATAACAGCACAAGCATTTTTTTAAAAAAATATTTAATTATTTAAATTGTGGTAAAATGCACAGAACATAAAATTTACCATGTTAATCATCTTTAGGTGCACAGATCAGTGGTATTAAATACAGCCACATTGTTGTGAATGTATTTCATTCACCAGCAGCACCATCCATCTCCAGAACTTCTTCATCTTCCCAAACAGAAACTCTATCCCCATTAAACGCTAATGCCCCATCCTCCTCCCCGAGACCCTGGCATCTTCCATTCTACTTTCTGTGTCTATGAATTTGACTCCTCTAGGGGCCTCATAGAAGTGAGATGATAGGCTATTTGCCCTTCTGTGACTGGCTTATGTCACTTAACATAATGTCCTCAAGGTCCACCCATGTTGTAGCATGTGTCAGAATTCCCTTCCTTTTCAAGACTGAATAATATTCCATTGTATGTGTAGTCCACATTTTGTTTACCCATTCATCCTTGGAGGGACACTTGGGTTGCTTCCACATTTTGGCTACCATGAGTAATGCTGCTATGAACGTGGGTGTGCAGCATAAGCATATTTTAAATTATATGTTCACCCATTCTGATGCCTAATTCTCTTTTCTTTGCTCACCCCCATCCAAACCACTTTCCTGGCTATCTTTGGAGCAACTTTCTGTTCCCAGTGAAGCAAATTCTGGGTGATGGATAGAACTTGCCAGAGTCCGTCTTGGCTCTGCCCTCGGCTGGTGTTCTCACACATCAGATAAAGCTCTCTGGTCAGTATCTTAAGGCAAAAGACAACACATTGGTTCCTTTTTCCTCATGGACCACTGAAGGCCATGGGCCTCCTCCCAAGATAAGGAAAATAGTTTTGTTGACGGTCCTCGTGATAATTAGGGTTTCTTTCTCTTCCTCTTCCACATAGTGACTTTTCTTTCCTCCTTCCTTCCTTCTTTCCTTCCCTCCTGCTGATAAAGTCCTTTGTCTAATGATAATTTCAGCATATTCCCTTTACACAAGATACCACATGTTCAAGGACATCAAATAAGAAATTTTGAAACCCTTAAAAGTATTCCAGAGTGGAGCCTCGTGACCACTGAGTATAAATTCATGATCAATATCTTAACTGCATAACCTCTTTTATGCAATCATTCTACGTGTTAGAGAAATAATCTTGGCTTTCAAAAAAAAAGGACATTTTTAAACCACGTAAAAAAAAATGTATTCAAAAGACATTAAAGCTCTACAAGAACTGTGGTTTCAGAAAAACGACAATTATAAATTTTTTTCTGCAATCTTAGTGGCGTCCCTGTTATGCTTTGTGTAAAAGTTAATTATGGTCTGATGTCACACAGGTGTAGAAGTGAAATAATTTTCTGGGGAACTGAATGATTTCTGAGGCGTTTGACCAGAAATCCCCTAAAGGTGGAAAATTAGGAAGCACACCGTAGATTCCATCCAGAGTAACATGTAACGATGTCCTTTGTTTCTCTTCTCTTCCCATCACTGCCCAGCAAGTCAGGAATGATGGGCCATCTGTATAAGATACAGGACTGCAAAGAGGCCATGGGTTTAAATAAGATGTGACATCCTGAGGCTGGTACCGGGTGGAGAGGTGAGAGGAAAAGTAGATTTTGGATGTTGATGGCCAATCCAAAAATCCATTGCTTTTGACATTCTTGGTTGTAAGGACAGTCCTCCCCACCTCGTCCACCTTGGAGAAAGATTCCTTCCACGAATCACGTACCTTCTCTTCCAGAACTTGTCTTATCCTTATGAATCCTTGAAGATCCCCCTCAAATTATATCTCTTCCTTAAGGTTTTCCAGCTGCCCGAATCTGTGACTATTCGTTCTGCATGTCGAATTTCTCATGGATGAATGTTTTTATGGCCTGTCTCCTCAAGTCATTTGCAAGAACCCTGAATGCATGGATGACATCCTACTCACATCTATTTGTTCCCTAGTCTACAGAATTCCCAAACCAGTGGTGGCTTAACTGACTCCATAAACCAGGCATCAGGAAACATTTCAGGGCCAAATAGTAAATACTTTCAGCTTTGCAGGCCACGTGGTCTGTTGCAACTCTTCAGCTCTGCCATGATAAGGAGAAAGTAGCCACAGATGATACAGAAATGAATTTGCGTGGCCGTGTGCCAATTATAAGATGTGTCACAAAATATTATTTTTCCTTTGAACTTTTTAAAATATTTAAAAACCTAGAGAAAACATTCTTAGCTTACGGGCCACACAAAAACAGGCAGCGAATCCGATTTGACCCTCGGGCCATAATTTGCCAAGCTCTGTAATAAACTGAGAAGGATTGAAACGTTTAGAAAGTCATGTAAAACCCCAAAAGGTTAACAAAATTGGTCGCGCTTAGATTTTCTTTAAAACCACCCTATCGTTTTAGAAGACGTGTTTTATTATTCCTTTCATTTTCTTAACTTGTAATAAAATGCAATGATATTTGTGGCTGATGGAATCTGTTCCAAACCCATGTTAGCTTTCTAGAGGCACTGTAAAACATAAAATTCTCCTTCAAATTTATTCGTGGAAAGTTCCATTATCCATTATCCATTTTGCATGTCAAAAACCGCCAACACATAACTGCTTTCTCCTAAGGCTGAGCAGTAAGAAATCTTATAGAAGTGCTGGCTCAGCGTCTGGGCACCGATTTATTCTTGAGAAGCCACTGTGTTTGGTTACTCTATTGGAGAGTGGAAGAATTGCAGAAACTGTAACAAATTCATCATTGAGTAATACAGTTGCAAACATCCCCAAGGGCGCCTTTTCAGACATAATATACTTTTATAAGTTTAAAAATCTCACAAGAGGTCTTTGTTGCAAGGAAAACTCAGAAGCCAGTAAAAATAGAAAAGATACATGCTTTCTTGGAAAGGTCTCCACCACCACCACAAAAGCAGAGAGTGGATCATTATTTTTATCTCGTAAAACATTTTCGAATTAATCGAAACGGTCAAATCATAACAGTTTTCAAATCTCCAAGACTGTTTCAATTTGGAGGCTGAGGGTTTGGATGGCCTCACCCACCCACCCAATTCCTCCGGGGCAAACTGGCCACAGCTTCACGGATTCCACGTCGTAGGTAAAAATCAATTGTATTTACAGAGCATAGAAATCCAGCCAAACCAACCCTGGCTCTTTTAAAACGTTATTCTTCAGCCATCAACACAACCTGTCACCGACTCACCACACACTTCTGAAATATTTGCCTGGGTTCATAAAAACGATAGGATGGCAGTTGATATGTGCGTTTTTCTCAGCCCTGCAAATTCAAGGACGGTTTGCATGGCCAACCTACAGCTCTTCCAGCCACATGGCATGTGGGCATAGCTATTACTCAGAGAAGCCATTCTCTGCAATCTGAGACCACAGCGGTTTCAATTCTCGTGACCCACCCCCAAGGCCGTCACCAGACCCTGGCTGGCCCCCACCAGCCCACAATACCGGGGCCGCCCCGCTAACACCATCATAAAACTCCTGCATCTGCAAATCCTCTGTAGATTTTCATCCATTACTATTTTCCTTGGAAAGCCGGAACCACTGCCATACCTTGTAACCCATTTCCAGTTTCACCCAGTGCAGAATATCGTAGAGAGAAAACAGGTCTAAATGTGAAGCCTCCAAAATGGTTTGGTTTCAGTAAAAAAACCTCTTTGTTCTTAAACTTCCCAGCCGTTTAAAACAATTTGTATCAAATTGCGGAAACATGATAGCAGTACATTCTTTGTGTTCCTTCAGGTCAGAGCCAGGTTGGGACTGAAATCTGTTTGCAAGGATATCTGATCGACAGCAAAAATAAACCACAGCGTGCAGGGTGCTCCTTCCCATTAACCCAACTAAATGTGGGGTCTTAGGACACTTCCCGGTCCCTCCATGAGAAATAAATCAGAGGGTCCTGCTGTTCCCTCATTTATATTTAAACGCAAACAGATGTGTGGATGCAAGTAAGCAAAGACGGGTAAGTCACCAGAAAGATCCAAAAACCAAAGGCGGGTTACACACAGCCTGTCTACTGCAAGGTTTCTGGTGGAAGCTTTTAACTCCAATAATAGGACAAAGTCATTATTCAAATTTCATTACGTAGCTCCAAACCACACAGAAACGAGATGGACTCTCTCTTGCTTAATCTATCTCTCACACACACACATGCATTCATTTGTGAAAAAAGTAGAGAAGAATTGTGATGAAACCCAAGATGGAAAGGAGCCTCCAGGAGCTGCAGCTCATTAGTTCTTTTTTTTTTTTTTTTTTTTGGTGAGGAAGATTGGCCCTGAGTTAACCTCCATTGCCAATCTTCCTCTTTTTTGCTTGAGGAAGATTGTCACTGAGCTAACATCTGTGCCCATCTTCCTCCATTTCGAATGTGGGACATTGCCACAGCATGGCTTGATCAGCAGTGTGTAGGTCCATGCCTGGGATCTGAACCCACAAACCCTGGGTTGCCAAAGCAGAGCACGCTAACTTAACCACTACACCTCCGGGCCAGCCCCTGTTAGTTCTTTTTTTTCAAATTTATTTATTTATTTTTTTATCTGCCATATATTTTTTTAATTGAATTACCGTTGGTTTATAACATTATATAAATTTCAGGTGCACGTCATTTTATTTCGATTTCTGCATAGATTACATCATGTTTTAACTAAGTTAGGAAAGGTGCAAGAATTAGGCAACTTCACAGAGGGAACAGTTCCCAAAAGACCACCCTCACTTCTGACACCACCTGCAAGTTTTGGAGTCCCTAAGCCCACCGTCAGCTTTGATAATTCAGTAGAAGGACCCCAGGACCCAATGAAAGCTGTTATACAGGCATGGTTTCGGTGTATGACAGAGAAAGGACACAGACTGAAATCAGCCACAGGAAGAGGTGCGTGGGACGGGGTCCAGGAAGGCACCAGGTACAGAGTACTCAGCTAACGTCTATGGCAGTCTTCCTCTATTTTATATGGGATGCCACCACAGCATGGCTTGATGAGTGGTGTGTAGGTGCATGCCCGGGATCAGAACCTGCAAACCGCAGGCTGCCGAAGCAGACCACGAGAACTTAACCATTATACCACCAGGCCAGCCCCACAAGCACCTAAGCATTTTTACTTACATAGCAGGACTCACTGCAAACGTTATTTGTCTGATTTATAACAAAAGGCTTATGGTCCCTGAGCACTGTGTGTGTGCATGTATCGTGTACCTTGACTCCTGTATTTGATTCCTGTGCCCCCCTGAAATTTTATGCCAAGGTGGCTGGTTCTCTCACCTCACTGTAGCTCTGCCTGGGCAACCAAACTGGTTAAAAAATCATAGATGTGTATGGGCATGTATACACATATGGACATACGGTTGGTTATAGTGACATCTATGTTTTCACTTACATATTAATTATATTTCATACATATAAGATTATATATGTATATGCAGATAGACACGTGCTTATGTGTGTGTGCATTTATATAGCTGGTTAAAATATAGATTATGCCTTATACACCTAAAAATTATATACTTATATATGTACATACATATAGACATGTTTATATATACACATGCGTGTGTGCATATACCTATAGTTAGCTAAAAATATGTATTATACTTATATTGTTACATTTGTACTATGTTATATTTATATTATATATAGCTGGTTAAAATATATATATTATATTTTATATATATAAAAGTCATATACATATATGTATGTTCATTTATGCATATGTGTGTATACATAGCTGTTTAAAATTAGATCTATGCATATACATAGATATTATATTTTATACACACAAATTTATATATGAGTATATATGATATACATACATGTATATTACATAGCCATTTAAAAATTATATATATACACATATATATTATATTTTGATACAATTAACTAGCTGTTTTTAATATAATATATATTACATTTTATACATATAAAATTTTAGACATACAAAATTATGTATATGCGTATATACATACATATGTACAAATGTATACTATATAGCTGTTAAAAATTACATATGTACACATATATATTATATTTTGAGACAATTAATCAGCTGTGGTTAATATGATACATATTATATTATCTTTTATACATATAAAATTTTAGACATGTGAAATTATATATGCATATGTGCATGCACATATATAATTCTATATGTATAAAATTATACACCAATAATTCTGTTTATGCAGAATTGTATATACATCCATATGTATATATGGACAGGCATACATATAATCTTTCTTTTTAAAGATTTTATTTTTTCCTTTTTCTCCCCAAAGCTCCTCAGTACATAGTTGTGTATTCTTCGTTGTGGGTCCTTCTAGTTGTGGCATGCGGGACACTGCCTCAGCGTGGTTTGATGAGCAGTGCCATGTCCGCGCCGAGGATTTGAACCAGCGAAACACTGGGCCGCCTGCAGCGGAGTGCGTGAACTTAACCACTCGGCCACGGGGCCAGCCCCCCGATACATATCATTTTTTAAGCAGCTGTGGTGCTCAGAGCAGGGCTAAAGCGAGGCTGGTAGAGTAAGAACTTCAGGCACAAACTTTCAAGGGGCACCAAAAACTCAGTCATCAAGATACATAACATCTTAATGCAATATTATAACAAATCAAAATGAATACCCAAGAAATCCATGATGAACAAACTCTCAACATTTGAGTAATGACCAGTTTCCTTCCTCTGAAAGAGGCTATTTTTATGTCCGCCACAAAGACTCAAGAAACAGCCCCAGATGCCCAGTGACCCAACATGCCTTTCCCTGTACTGCCTCAGGATCCTTATTGGGCAAAAAAACCTGTGATCTGGAACAAGGAAGCCATAATTGGATTAACATGCTGAGTGCTTAATTGGGCTTCAGTCGGGCCCAACTACATGGAAGCCACAGTGAGCTGGCACTGCAATAACCACAATCATTGCCATTTTCAATGGTTATTCATGAACTGGACCGATACCAACAAGACTGTTGTCTGGGGTTGACTTTTTGCAGAAAACCACTTGGAGCGTGGAATCCAACTGATCTCCTGAGTCATGCCAACCCGGGAAGGAATGGTGGTTTCTGAGCAAAATCTGGAGAGAGGATCAGCCAGTGAGAAGTGACAGAGCCCAGAGGAGACTGGCAAAATATATCTCCCAGTGGGAGGCCCAGACATGGGAACTTTCTCCAGGGGCTTCGCCAATGAATCCAGAGAAACAAGCATGAACTGCTATGTTCCTCAGAAAGCTTCAAGGATGCCATCAAAGTTAAAAACCATGAAAAAACATGGAGTCAAGCAGCTCGCATTTGGGTGTCCTCAGTATCTAAGAACACCCAGAAAACTGGCTTGTCTTACAAACATCGTGTTAGAATTTTGCTATCAGAGCTTTGTATTCAGAGATACTGGACATGCCAATGCCATGTTTCTATAGTTTGCTTATAAATGTGTACTTTGCAGGCTGAGACTTACTTGGGAGTGTGTGATGGGGTTCAGCCTGAGCTGTGACGATAACCCATCACATAGACCCCAGGCATGCAGGAGACGAACCTGGACCATAACGAGATGCCTGTAATGTCCCCCAAAAGGACACCATGAGGAAGACCCAGGCATGCACACATTCCCCTCTCCCTTCCCTGACCACTTTTATGGGTACTAGGGAGGAGGAAGGACAGAAGGAAGCCACTCTAGGCAGAAGAGGGAGGGTCCCGTTGACAGGCTGCCTAAATTTGGGGGGAGGCCACCCCACATTTTCCATGGCCACTTGAGTACCACCCTTCCTCACGTGACAATCTGAGCCCACCTTCGCTCAGTGGGGCAAGCCTAAGTCAACAACGCGCCCAATGCTGTCCAAAGCAAGCTCCACTTCCTTCACAGAAACAATTTCCTGCTTCCGGTGAAGTAGCCCACAACGACTCTGAATTTGAAGAATTAACTCCCCAAAGGGATCTTAAAAAGAACACAGCAATCTATCATCCCCTAATCCCCTCTACAGGAAATTCTCCCAGCCTGCCGGGCTTTTCAGTCGGCAAATAGCAACAGCCATGGAAATCTCTCTGCCGAAGAGAATTTGAGAATTCTCTTTGAGAATGTGTATTTCCTTATTTGTGGTTTTCCTACTTAATAAGCTACGAGAAAGCCAATCCTTTTTTCCTGACGACAGCCTAAATACACTCTAAAGAACCACGTTTAGGGGCTGGCCCCGTGGCCGAATGGTTAAGTTCGCGTGCTCCGCTGCAGGCGGCCCAGTGTTTCGTTAGTTCGAATCCTGGGCGCGGACATGGCACTGCTCATCAAACCACGCTGAGGCAGCGTCCCACATGCCACAACTAGAAGAACCCACAACGAAGAATACACAACTATGTACCGGGGGGCTTTGGGGAGAAAAAGGAAAAAATAAAATCTTTAAAAAAAAAAAAAAAAGAACCACGTTTAATTGCATACACCATTTTTGAAAGTACCATGGGGATGAACGGCTCTGCCTGCCGCGGGGACCAGAGGGTACCCAGTTGAGGGGATCGGAGACGTTGTGTTAACTGTCTGAACAAGCCAAGCTGGGGTGGTTGCGGCCAGATTTCACAACCGCGTTGACCATCTTGCAGCTTTGAAACCACATCAATGCTTATTTTACAGAGCTTTTGTTTAAAAAAAAAAAATTTAAGTTTCAAAAAGAACCAACCGTTTCTTGCCAATGTTGTTACTTTGCTCTGAAATGCTCCCCCTAGTCATCAACCATCAATAAAACCCCCACAAATGATTGATCAAGTGAGAAACATGATTCTTGTGCTCAAGGCTCTGGGGAAAAGCATGACGGGTGTGCATGTGAGTGGCTCCATGAAAATGGAATTCCCTTTATGTCTATTTAAACAAGGAGATTCAAAATGAAACCAAATAGTAACCTCTTAACCCACATTCTCTTTCCAAATACACAAAAGGGAGGAATTTTGAATCATGCACTCTTATCACTTGAGAACAAAATGAAATGAAACGATCTAGGGTGGTCCGCATGGGCATCTGGTATCCATTGGCCGCAGCGTAAGTTTTTATGTTGACTGCATTTTTTTTGCCCACAGGTACTCTGTAAAAGTAGGGAAGTTGGTTGTGGCTCATTCCCCTATATACGGATTTTTAATTTTGATTTAGAATTGATACGAACCTCAAAGGTAAGCATGAAGTCTCAGGTATGGCCTTGGATGATATATTCACAGAAGGAGGGAGTTGACCCAAGTAGCCACAAACGATTATCTGAATATAGACTAGAAAAATAATAATAAGATTGATGACGTGTTGCCAGGGACCGGCATTTTCTGTCGTCTCTTTATCTTCGTTTTCTTTCATTAGGAAACAAGAATAAAAATGGTGACCACAAAGGCATTTCTGACAATTGTATGGTTGCCATATATGCTGAGCACCAAATATTTGCTCCTCTGGGCTTCCCGGGGCATAGCATCAGCCTCCTGTAGCTGAGTGGGGCATTTCCAGGAGTTCTAGCCCCTTGCTGTGAGCAGAGAGGATGGATCATCTCCCCTCAGAGCATCTCTTCCCCTCTGACAAGGTGACTGCCCCTGATGAAGACGGTGATGCTCTCTCAGGTGGGATATGGAATGACTCCAGTGAACAGAAGCTTGCTGAAGACGGAGCTCAAAGCACTAGAACGACTTTTCCTACGTCCTGAAACCAGTAGGGGTAGAGAAGAAAATTGAACTCAGTTGTTTTCTGACATAACCTTTCCATAATTATATCATTTTGTCTTCTCTTCCAGGGAGCTGCAATTAAAGAAGACTTGGATGATGGGAAGCATTTTGCTGACACTCTTCAACACACCTGGGCTGCTTCTGTGGGAACCTTGATCTCCCCTTAGCATGGGGCTAAACTGAAACTCTCAAACAGAATCTGAATGTAAATGCAAATAGCCCTGAAGGTAGAAACACACTGGCTTACGTTCCAAGGGATGCAATGGGGTCATCCAATTCCTGACGAATTGGGAGTCTCAACCAGGGAGGTGAGAAGGGCACCAGATGATTGGGTGGAGGTAAAAGGCACCACAGAGGTAAGGCTGGTGGTAGGACCAAGTGAGGATGGGGGAGGCAGACACTTAACAGAGAAGCAACCTGCCATTTCAATGCCCGTAGAGTTTAATCTTGAGCAACGTTTTATAGGAAAACACAGATGCTTTGGGGGAGGAGAAGGGTTTCCTTTGCTTTTGACAAAGTCCTCATGTTCTAGTCGCCTTTGGGAGAAACTGTTGTATCAGATTCATTCATGGCAGACTGCAGTTCCATGAAGAAGTCACTTGAGGGTGAGCAAGGACTGGAAATGCATGTCCGTGCAGCTAATCCTAGGAGGAAATACTTTTCCTTAATTGATTGGATGCACAAGAAAGGGAAAGATGTCTCAACAATGGCTAGAGGGATGCAGAAATGTTCCTATGTCCAAATAGGGAATGATTTTAATATTTTAGTTTAGGATATCGATAGATGGATAGATAGATAGATAGGTAGGTAGGTAGATAGATAGACATAGAGATGGGTGGATGGATTGATGGATGGATAGATGGATGGATGGATGGATGGATGGAGAGAGAGAAAGGGATAGATAGATAGATAGATAGATAGATAGATAGATAGATAGATATCTACATTTGTCTCTCTCTCTCAGTCTTTCTCTTCGGTCTTTGTTCTCATATGTGGAATATAGGTCTCTTCCTAGCATTACTCCATGTTAGTTGGCACGTGGAAAGGGGAAAATAATAATTACCTTCGCCATGAAAAAATCTGACGAACTCGACCTCAGTCACGTGACCAAGGTCAACATGGACAGTGATAAGCCACGTTGACAGTACATACCTTTGATATGAGGTGATGAGAAAGGCATTTCACTTCTGCAGTCTTCCTCTCCAGAAACCACAAGCCTAGTTGAATCATGAGAAAAACATCAGATGAATCCCAAATGAGGGACATTCCTTAAAATCCCTGAGAAGTTCTCCTCAAAACCATCAAGGTCATCTAAAACAAGGAAAATCTGAGAAACTGTCACAGCCAAGAGAAGCCGAAGGAGACATGATGACCAAATGTCATGTAGGGTCCTTGGGCAGAAGAAGGAGTCCAGGAAAAAGCTGAGGGAATCTAATTAAAGTATGGGCTTTAGCTAATAACAGTGTTTCAACATAGCTTCACTAATTGTAACAAACATACTACACCAATACAACATGTTAGTAACTGGGAAAACTGGACTATCTTCACAATTTTCTGCAAATCTAAAACTGTTCTAAAATTTAAAATGTTTGTTTAAATGTACGCAAAGGTGTTAAAACAACCCAGTAGCTGTACCTATACACTATAACTCAACCACAGCCAGGAAAAATCGCCGTGGATTAACATTTTCCCTGCCAGAGGTCCATGCACATTCCAGAGAACCCCTCAGGTGCACAGACGTCCCCAACTCTGGGCTTCTTCCATTCTCTGTCGTCTAATTACCATGCTACTTCCAAAGAAAATTGATTGTTCCACTCTGACTGTTTCCATCAGAGTCAAAAAAACAAATCAGGCGCAACTTGTTTAGTGTACCTTGTCGAAACTACTAAAGTAATTTTGAAAGCTGACTTGAGCATCGTTGCATAAAGTCCATTCACCTACTAAAGGACATCTGGGTTGCTTCCACTCCATTCTTCTCCTTGCAGACTAAACTTCCCTTGTATCTACATGCCATATTTTTTATATCCATCCACCACACTTGGCTCCTTGTGTTTGTTACAAACAGTTCATGGCCCTCACATCTCCAGCAGGCCCTGGATGTGCCCTCATTTAGGATTTGACTCTCTCTAATATTCTCTTTGCATATCAAGAGCCACTTTTAACCTTGGCACCTTTTTATTCCAGCACCATCTTTCCACCTTCTGGCTCCGGACAGCAGGAAACAACTTGCAGCCACGTTATGGCAACAGACCTGGTGTCATGGAAACTCCAGGACCTCTTGAGTTCCTCCTAACTCCTCCTTAAGTATATCTGGAAACAGAATCAAACCGAGCCGGCCCCCACATAAAAGTCCCCCACCTCCAGACAGAAGCCTCCAGCACTTTTTTAATCTCCTTGCTCCTGCCCCTTCCCCTCCTCAACTATTTGTGAGCTCACTGGCAAAGCCTCTCGCTAGCCGATTAATCTCAGTTTTGTTTCTTTTCAAGGACGCAGAACAACTCTCCCCCTAAGCCCGTCAGTGGCGGGGTTGCTCTCAGAGGGCCAGTCATGCGTGTGGAATTTTAAGACCCTACACAGGAAAGCCACATCCCAAACAAACCAAATGTTAGTGAATTCTGATGCAACCGTATCAGCTCTTTGGGGCTGGCGATCTTGCAAGTTCAAAAGGAAGACATTCCTAACATATCATACAAGGCTATAAGAGGGAAACGGTTGTTCCTGTAGGGGAGACAAGATGGGGCAAACCCTTCCTCCTGGCAGCTTCTCCTTCCTGTCTTCCAAAGGGAGAGGATGTGGCTTGTTCTGTTGGTGACATCGGGGTCAGACCCAGCACGTCCTCTTTCTGAACTGCCCCCAGGAATGGGCATGCTCTTTTCTCTTCTGGATTAATCTCGAGAGCAGAAGATTCTTCCCCTAGACTTTGCATATCTTTTTCTAACTAAAATGATTAAAACAGGTTAACACCCGCTTGCACAATTCCCAGTGCCTGCCATTGAGATGCAGGATGAAACATCTCACAGCTGATGCGTCTCCTCTCTCTTCGTCACATCTCACCCAGATCACCTCTTAGAGAATCCTGGTGGGAGAGAGAACTCCGAGACTTACTTTAGAACTAGCATGTTGACAAAATATTTTCACATATTGAGCTATACGGGGTAACTATTCGGGTTCAAAACTGAATCGGCTTGAATTACAGAAGCATGTCTTTATACACTGTATACTTGCTTTAACCATTACAGAATGCACTTTCTTAAGATAAGAATGCAGACTTCCCCTCCTATGCCCCATCGGTAACACTCTTAGTCCTTTTCTCCATATCCCAGTCATGTTGACTTGCTAATTTGCAACTGCATACCTCTTTGAAACTTTGATGAATATGTATCCTGGGCATATTTGATGTATGTTCTTTGTTCCAAAAAGGTATCAAATTGTACTTAAAACCATGCTTTTCCCTGATTGTAATACCCACCCTGGCTCAAGTAAAGCTCACCTTGTCTCTCTTATCTATAGAATGGTTATTGGTTATTTTACATCAACAGTACCAATCAACTATAAGAGTGGAGAGGACGTAAAATTTCCGGTCATCAGTGTAAGGAAGGTCAGAAAGAGGTCTGAATAAAATCAAACACATCTTCACTAAAACAGATGAATGGAAGTCAAAGAGAGAGATTCATGTCATCCATTCATACTTATGACCAACAGCTGTTGCAATTGTATGTAGTCAAATTTAGCAGATCTTTATAGATGTCTGCAAGCTGGTTTAACTATATCTTCTGTTTCTGTTGATGGTTGTACCAGGTTGAAGAGTGTTCCCCCCAAATTCATGTTCACCCAACATCTGCATGTGACTTGATCTGCAAAGAGGGTCTTTGCAGATGTATTTAGCTAACAGGAGGTCATACTGGAGTAGGGTGGGCCCTTAATCCAAAAGGACTAGAGGTCTTATAAGAAAGGAGAAGAGACACAGACAGGGAGAAGACGGACACCTGATGACGGAGGCAGAGATGTGTGATGCATCTACAAACCTAGAAATGCCAATGAGCTTCCCGGCTCATCAAGCCATGCTGTGGTGGTATCCCACATAGAAGAACTAGTATCACCTACAACTAGGATATATGACTATGTTCCGGGGCTTTGGGGAGAAAAAAAGAAGACACCCAGTTGGTGACAACTTTTCACAACAATGCGAGGAAACTAATACAGTGTCTTTGTATTGTCCAAGAGCAAATTAAAACATTTTTAACAAAAATAAGATCACACTTCGATCTTCAATGGCCTGAAGACATGGAAAGGACACAAAAATAACAGCTTAAGATGAAAGCTGCTTTCTGCATTGGACCACGAATGTGCCTTTTCTCATACAGAATTCTTTCACATAGTGGATATGGCAGGATTATAGGACGTGAGCACCCAGGATGTTGAACCCAGTGGAAGCAGAGAGGTGATTGAGGAGCAGAATTCTTACAGTTCCACATGCCGTAGCCTGTGGATGGTGGGTGATGGGTTCCCTGGGCGCTGGCCTGGGCGCCTCTGTAAAGGTTTTTCATGACAACTAGTATCTGCCGGGCCATTTTAATCTGCTAGCTGAAATAGGATGAAGCTGGCCAATAATTACAGCAAGCAGCCTCGGCAATACCGTTAGACTTTCCCAAATTTAATAGTCCATAGTTCAAAGCTATTGTAGTACTCGGCTGCAGGGTTTCTCCATCTTGGCACTGTCAACACTGGGGGCCAAATAACTCTTTCCTATGGAGGGCTGTCTGGTGCACAGTAGGATGTTTAACACCATCCCTAACCTCTACTCAACACATTTCCAGAAGTACCCCCTCTTCATCTAGTTCTGAAACCAGAAGTGTTCCCAGGTACTGCCCAGTGTCCCCTGGGGTGGGTGGAAAGTAGAATGTCTCCTGGTTGAGGACTGCTGCTTGAGGAAAGACGGAGTGCAGGAATGGGTTGAAACAGGAGACGAACACCATCATTTCTTCAATTTCTCGTAAGTGAACTGAAATGGAGGGTATATTAGAAATTAAAACCTTGGGCAAGATGATGTGTCTATTTGTTTGCTGGGGCTGCCATAATAAGTTACTACAAACTGAGTGGTTTAGACACGGAAATGTATTCTCTCATGGTTTGGGACAACAAGAGTCTGAAATCAAGGTGTGGGCAGGGTTGGCTCCTTCTGGAGGCTCCAGGAGACAGTCCGTTCCATGCCTTTTCCCCAGCTTCTGGTGGTTTTCTGCAATCCTTGGCATCCCTGAGCTAGTAGACACGTCATCCAGATCTCTGCCTCAGTCTTCACATGGCCAATCCTTGCGCACGTCTCTGGGTCCAAATTTCTCCTTTTCATAAGCACACCAGTCATATCAGATTAGGGGCCACTCTGATGACCTCATTTCAACCTCATTACACCTGCAAAGACCCTACTTCCAAATACAGTCACATTCTGAATCCTGGGCATTAGAATTTTAACATATGAACTTGGGGGAGACACCATTCAACCAACGAAAATGGGTTAGTCTTAAAGAGGGTAATTATGTTAAGTGATGCAACTGTATATATCACAATATTCCATTTCTGGGGTGGTAGTTATTTCTTTATGTGTGGGTTGTGCTAAAGTGAACTTGTGGAATCTGGTATTTCCATCTCTGGTTGGGGAAGGAGCTCCAAGTCGGCTTTGTGGTTTCACAGTGCGGCTTTCAACAGGTATGAACATATCAGAGCCACAGTCTAGGCAACATTTCTCTCAAGGCAGCAGTAAGACTGTGCACATTCAGTCCTCTTTCTGGAAAGAGCATCCATGAAAGAAAGATTAGAGAGAAAGCAGGCTTATAAGATCCTTCATTCAAAAACAAAGATTGAGACTTTGTGTAAATGGAGTTTTTCCAAATGGCATTATCATTAATAATTTCAAATAGAATAACAATAATTCCAAGCTAAATTTCCTATTAATACTCCTCTGACATCTTTCACTACTTTTCCTTTCTCATTCTCCATTCTTTTATACATCTCTGTTTCATTCCCCCGGTTGTGAAGAAAAGATGGACATAAAAATCTTAACAATATCTTCTCTGCTAAGAACCCTCCCATAAACTAACTTAAACATTAAACACGTCACTTTATTATGGGTATTTGCTTTAAGCAACTTTCCTCCAAGTTGTATGTCCAAATATTAAGTCAAATTAGCAATATGCCATGATACCTTGCAATCCCTCTACAAAGTGGGATCTTAGGACTATTGGAAAACCTTACCCACCATCTGTGGCTTCCTCTGGTCCAATTCTGCTCAAGCTCTGCTCTTGGCCACCACATCTTCCTCTCCTGTGTGGCCTCTCACCTCCAGGGACTGCGTCACAAGTATTCACAGATGAAAGAACTTCATGACCATTTCTGGGACCCACTGGGAAAGAGCATTTCTTGGTACCCCAAATTTCCTCCACCTGGGCCTCATGACCATTCCCCAAGAGCCCACCTCAGCCACGCAGAACTTCCTGCAGAAATGAGAGAAATGGCTCTGCTGCCAAGCTTAGTCCTGGCCTGTGGCTGTCTATTCTACATGACATGAGAACATTGGAGGCAATATGATTATATTTTTGTTTAAAGAAAGTATTATATTCACAGAGAGAGAGAGAAAATGAACCTAATGTTTCAACCAAGTTCAGTCCTACCCAGCCATCCAGAGCAGAACTTCCCATTTCCATCCAGCCACCGAGGCTGGACCACAAGAGGTGGGGATGGAAGTGTCAGAGGGGTAGGCAGCCTCTGCATGGAGGGGTACCAGAAGAAGTTCAGACATGTCTGTGGCCCTTTGCCATCCCACCTCTCACTACTAACCAAGGCAGTCAAATTTCCAATGGTAGAGGCAATTGCACCTGTAAATATTAAGCATTGATTCACATTGCCACCGGGACCATTAGTAAGAATGTGTTTGTGACATCTCTTTGGTCATTCATCAGGAACCTGAAGAAAGGGATCAATGCGACATAGGCAGTCAGATGTAAAGAAGGTAGGGAAATGATTCTACAGTATGGAAAACTGTCCAGGCAGCAGGCACAGTGTGCATCTCAGTTGGGCAGGGAGAGGCCAGAAGGTTCTTTTTAGGGGGCAGCACAATTGCAGGAGGGAGAGCTACAAGAGCCCCCAAAACAAGCTTGACCTACTTTCTCCTAAGCAGTTTTTCCAACAGCTCATCTGCCAGGAAATCTTGAGCTTGTTAGCCAGCAAATCATTCTAGGACCACAGGCTGAAGTGGAAAATCCCGTATTTCAAACACTTGTTCTAGTAAAAGTGAAAATTAGATGATCACCACCCACCATCTTGGTCATTGACTATTTTTCCTGGACTGAGCTGATCACGGTGAGCAGGGCTCACCAACTTGGTCATTGACTGTTTTCCCTGGACAGAGGTGATCATGACCACCACGGATCAGTCATAGATTATTTTCCCTGAACCAAGATGATCACTACCCATCCTCTCTGTCATAGATTAATTTCCCTGGAATAGTAAGATCATCTCTCACTATCTAGGTCACAGATTTTCTCCATTTCTGTTCATCTTAAGGTCATCCCTGATTTTTGAGGTACAACTGTAAGTAAGTGACCCATTGAGAACATAACCTTATTTTTGTGTAAGGAAATCTTCCACAAATCTTTGAATATGTGGTTGTTATAATTTAGAATTGGACTGATTCTAAATAAACATTCACGTGTTTATTTGCTTTTTTGGGTATTGTACTGTGTGCACGTTGCATGTATTACTTGGAAATGAAGAATTGCATGAAGAAAACTGTAAACCATAATATATGACAACAGAAAGAGAGAGAGAGAGATCTTCATCTTTGGGGAGAAGAATGACTCATAGAAGAGAGCTAGACACTAGAGCAGGTGTGAACATATCCAGAAAGAGAGAGTGTGCCATCCTAAGAGTCTAGTGAAGTGGAACAAAGAAGAAGGTCATAGGGGCTGGGCTGGCAGTTCATGCATAACCCTTCCTACAAGAGGGCACACTGGCCAGCTGAGGTCAAGTCCACACTTCTAAGGAGGTGCACCCCTTTTTATAGAGATGAACTTTTCAATCACGTTGTGTCTCAAGTCAGGAAATATTCAAGTCACTTAAATATGATGACTTTGTGAACACAATATGATCTTTCTAAATATCCTTTAGCCTCCCAAGTATATTTCCTAGCTGGAGGAAATGGGCAGATCAGAACGACACCTGACAGCGACAGTTAAAATATTCACTAAATGAATTTTATACATTAATTATAACACATTTATAGACTGTCATTCTACATGGCAGTCCGATTCTTTTTCATGCAATTAATGGATTCAGCATGAGGCAACATCATGGACTGCAGCAAATGTTCTAACAACGTGATGTTTCTGGACGAGGCTTACCCTCTCATAGCCCATCACAGTGCTTCCCCACCTGTTTGTGGCTCAGCTAGAGCACTGTCCAGAAGCCTTATGGCAAACTCCTGCATTCATTGGTCAAGACAAAGAGGGTCAGCGAGCTAGTACAACCTGCTACGGCCACAGCAAGAGTGGTGACCCTTGCACGCAAATTTGCATGCCGTGACTCCATTCAAGCTATTGAGGATGGATGGAAGAACTTATCCACCAAAATGGTCCTCTTAAAAGTGTATCTTCTCCAAGAGCCTTGCAGTATTCCTACATTAGTGTTCTCTGTAAAATGGCAGCATGATTAGGAACAAATGCCAGTTTCAACTTCATGAAACATGATTCCCTAAGACAAAGGCAGATTGGTGAAAAAAAGAGAAAAGAATATCAGAAAAATAACGGAATGCTTGGCAGGCATATGAAATATTCATATTTATACTTTCAAGTGTTCCCTCAGTAATTACTTTGGAATGGAATAATTAGCAACAAATGAGGATAAAGCATATTGTCATAGTTCAAGGGAAGAATGAGGTCAGGCTACAGAGTAATTAGGGTCAAGATAAAGCCAGGGGAGTAAAAAAAACAATTCTTAACATGTGGAATATATTAAGGACCTTTCTCGTTCTTTTTATTCATTAGTAATGGAGATTAGTACAGCCTCAGGTCAAACCAGTGCATGAACCATAATTCTGGCTTATTTATTTCTTTATTGCCAGAAGGCTTGATTTGGGGAACGGAGAACTCATAAGTAACACATGTTTAAAATCCCCAGCCCTGCACACATCACTCATTACTGATCCTTCACAATTTATCATCTTGCATTTGAGTCAGTAATTCAAAAGGGTCATTTGACTTCCCAAACTGGATTTCATAATTCCATCATCGGAACTGCTTTGTCGGCCATACCATTATACAACGTTACTTCTTCCTCTCTTTTTTAAAAATGTAAAACTGTTTCTGTCTAGATATGCTTATTTCATGATGTTTCGATTTTATTTATAATGCTCTGCCATTTCTTGCTAAAGACTTACATTTAGTAGGTATTCTGCTGTGTAAAAACACGCTTTACTTTTTACTTCAAATGGAGTGAGGATGGCATCATCCAACATTTCTCAACGGTGAATTATCCTTCCAATATTTGAGCGATAATTCACCTTGAATAACCCATGAAAGGCCAACATCGCTCATTCACAAAAGTTTTATTCCAAACAAAGAGTAGGAAGGGGGAAAATCTCTCTACATTGCAAATAAGGAAAAAAAAGAGATTTGGGAAATTTATCTTACTCTTTGTCTTCTAGAAGCCTCGAAGATTCGTAAGGAATGCTCAAGATGATCTAGTTCAACCTTCTTGGTTTGCAGCTAAGGAAGCTGAAATGCAAAGCGATGGTGCATGTCCAGTGTCACACAACAAAGGATGCACACCAGGTTGTCGATGGTGTCTGTCATAGCTCAGCCTCCTTCCATCCTACATATGTAGCGTCTCGTGCAACTGATCCACGAGAAGACAGAGATTGGATAGGGCATAATCAGTTAAACCCTATTCTTTAATGATGTACACCTTTCAAAGTCCACTCATTAATTTGTTGGCTCTTTCATCCCTTCCTCCACATCTTCCCTCTTCAATTTACTTGGAGCAGGACCATGCATCTGCCAGCAGGGAGGCAATGGAAGGAGCCAAACCTCCTGACTTCTCTCTCATTTGCCTTCTCATCTTCTCCCGTTGTTTCCCTTTCACTGTGTTCAACCTGAGTCCTATTGACACGTCCACAGGAGTCAGCCTTCCAGGGCCTGGGACATGGCGAAGGATGGAGAGAGGAGCCGCAAGGCCACAGAGAACATCCAGGGTGCTCCCAGCAGCTCTTGGTTGATTCTCAAGTAATATATGAAACAGGTCTCTTCTCAAACAGAGGGAAAGGAGAGATTGTTGAATGATAGTGTTGGGGAAACTGGTTCAGTGTTTGGAAAGGAATCGCGAAATGAAGTTAGAGGTTTACTTGACTCCACATACCAAAAGAAATTTGAAGTGGACTGAAAATTAAATTGCACAGCGAAGCCATTCAAAAAGGGGAGGAAGAAAGGAGGAAGGGAGGAAGGAAGGAAGGAAGAAAAGGAAGACTATAAGAGGTAGGAAGAATGTTACCAACAACAATTAAAGTGGGAGATTCACATGCAGATCGTTGATAGTTCCTGCTCCATAAAAATTACTCCACGTTAAGAATGAAAATGATAAGGGAAAAGCCTGGAAAATTATCTGCTGTGCTTGACCGACAAGGATACATAGCACTAATATAGAAATGCATTTTTGTTACACCACACTTTATTCTGACATTTGCTTGTGTTTGAAAGTAAATATTTTAAAATAAAGCCTTACGTTTAGAAAACGGTTACAAGAACCACACTTACTCAAATATGCAAACACCTACGTTCTTTGGTTTCTGAGGGAACTTCTGACCCAGTGTTCTAGAACTGCCACATTTCACAGATGGGTCATTTTAAGATTTACCCTCTGCAGAAAGACCTCTAAACTCTGTAAAGCTTTGGATATAGTGCATGAATAGGTTCCAAACCACCTTTTCCAATGTATTTTCCATTAGAAACCCACTGAGGTAGCATTCACACTCCATTTTGGTAGCACAATTTTTCGAGTCTGCTGAGCGGAGCATACTTATGCTCCACAAATCAAGGAGCATCTTAATTTTTAACACCCAGAGCATTTTTTTTCCTCCTCTGAGAAGCCTTCTCATAGGTGGAAATTGATGACTCCTTGCTCTGAATTTCCCTATTGCTCAGCATATAGCAGTTTATTCTGTCTTGTCTCAGAGCTGGGAGTCCACTTGTGTGTCTTAGGCTCCTCTGCTAGATTGAAAGCTTTTAATTTTGTTGCTGTCTCTGTATTATTTCTTAGTTCCTTATACAGTACTGAAATACCACTCATCATCAGAAAATATTGAGCTGAGGGAATCACTGTCAATCCATCACACATTCCCAAAGAAAACAAATGCCTCACACAAGTACATTTCACCATTATTGGAAACAGAAAATGATTTTCAAATACGGTACGCATGCAGTGTGCATGGGAAGGTTAAAAACCAAAGCCAATGAGGATTATTTCGAAATGGATGAGGTTAGCTCTCTGTGGAAGTGATACACCCTACAAATTGACTTATAAATGTGTGGCCAATAAGATAAGCTAGCACCCAGAACCTCAAGCCAAGAGATTCACACATCTCTTGCGGAGAGAACCCGAGATACAAGGCTGTTATTCATTTCAGCATGTCTGAGGCAAGGCTGTTTGGTCACAAAAGCTGGGCAGTAGTCTGAGAAAATTCTAGATAAAAGAAAGCCAACAGGAATGAATCTGTCAGTATTTATTCTGCACTTGGCAGAGTTCTGACTCCAGTCAAAGACGCCATTGTCCTGGACCAATATGCAAAGAAAAGGATGCCTCCTTGATCGACCCCAGCCTGATCTTTTAATTTCTAATGCTGTAACCAAGCAAAAAGGGGCTGGTTCTGGTTGCTGTAATCTGGTGCCAATCAATTGCAAAGAAGCCAATGGTGGAGAAAGGAAAATTTATCCGATTAGTTAGCATAATCGGAAGATGGCAGACTAGTGTCCTGAAGAACCATCTTAAAATCATACGGAATCTTGAGGCATTTATAGAGGGCAAATAGGAAGAGAAGGAAGGGGTTTAGGCATGTGGACCATCTGGTGTGACAAACTTCCAGGCACCACATTATCTCTTTCTTCTGTCATTCATGAGGGGCACCACCGCAGAATTTTTCTTCCTGGAGATCTTGATGTTCTGGGGAACTCAGAGAACAAAGTTGTCTTATCACAGCTGGGAGATACATGTGAGCAAGAATCATAGAACTAATCAATCACATATTTTGTAAAAAGGGAGAGGTGCTTAATCATCTAGGCTACATGCAGCCTAGACCGTATTCACAGAGACTAGTGAGTAAGGGTCATAGTTACAATATTGCTTCCTTTCCCTAGGATGGCTTCCCTCATGTTAACTTAAGACCTAGCTGTTGCAATGCATCCTCCTTTGCAAATCTACAAATCCTGGGGAAACACTTGAAGGATTTGCATCATCTTTCTGGATGTTTCTCCTAGGTAGATAAGTGGAGGGATATCTTGGTGTATCAATCAGTTGCCTGTTGGGTAGTAGACAATTTAGCCTTGACCAAAGAGAAGGTCTGGCCTTTGTCCTCAGCTTCTGGGAGATAATCCCCAGTTTCCTTGTTGGCCTTGGGGTCTTGTGTGGTGCTGGATAGTCTATCAGTGAAATTTAGGGTGGGGCTAGCCATGCCAGAACCACCAACAATGTGATAGAAGGTGATTGCTTTGGGTCACGCAGTATCAATTGACCTAGAGAATGAGGTCAACCATTCGGGCAAAGAATGAAAAAATGAATCAATTAATCAATTATGCCTACATGAGGGAGCCCCACTCATGGCTCCAAACACCAGGCTTAGGGAGCTTCCATGGTTGGCAATACCATAAGTGTTGTCACCCATCGATGCCAGGAGAGTCAGCACTGTCCATGAGTCCATGGGGAGGACAACAGAAACTCTATCACCACCCCTATCTCCCCAACCCCTCCTACATACTCCATCTCTCCTGGACTCTACCCCATGCACACCTTCTCTTGGCTCATTTTAATCTTTACCCTTTCTGTGTCCTAAACCACAACCATGAGCTTAAAAACACTCACTGAGTTCTATGAGTCCTTCTAGCATGTCATCCAACCTGAGGGTCATTGTGCAGAACCCCCAAACTCACGATTGGCATCACGGGTGAGAAGGGTCTTGGGGGCTGTGCCCTCAACCTTGTGACCCAAACTTGTCACATCTATAAATTTGGTTCCTGGGAATCAACTCCAATTCGGGGCTGAGGTTCAGGACTGGGTCCCCAACGTTCCTCACCAGGATATAGCCACAACTTGAACTCACTGAACCCCCCAGACAGCTTCCTTGCCCTCCGAATGGCAGCACCTCAGGATCCCAAGTAGGGGGCTCCACGCGTGCAAAGAAAGGCTCGTTTCCATGGAGACGGAGAAATTCTGAGTGTCATCAACTTCCCATATCCTTCACCTGAAACAGCATCTCTTTCTCTTCTCTTTATGTTTATTGCTTCTAACTTTAAAGAAATGCATTAAAACCTTCCCCCTATAGACAGCTACAAAGTAGACAGAATTGTATGTTGAAAAGGAAAGAAATTTCTTTTTACCTTCCCAGCCCCTGTAAGCAGACTGCCCCACAACGGGCAGCTAATATTAACAGTCAAAAGGCATCAACTTTGAGTGTGTGCATATACAAATACGTATGCATATGTATAAATACCTATGCACATGATGCCACCTTTGTGTATCTATATGTGTGCATATACCATATCCACACACAGCCATCCAAATAAGTATACTTAATCCCATGCATTTCCTAGTCCTTTTTGCAATATCAATAGAACTCTACTATACATATTGTTTTTGTGTCTTGTTTTGATTTTTTACTTCCATAGCCAACTTGCGAAATAACTTTTTTTTTAAATCGTGGTAAAAGACATGTAACAAAATTTACCACCGCAAGTATACTAATATATTCACACTGTGTGTGACCCCTCTCCAGAAATTTTGCATCTTGCAAAACTGAAAGTCTGTTCCCCATTATACAAATGCTCCCCATTTCCCCACCTCCCAGCCTCTGGCACCCACCATACTTTAACAATAACACTTTATTATACAGTACCAATAAATCATGCCGTGTCAACATTCTCCCACCACTGACTATCTAGATTGTTTCCAATTTTGGTATCACCCACGTTGCTGCAGTGTGACCATCTTTTGCATCGAGTGTATGCTGATAATGAACTTAATCATTCAACAAAAGACACTGCACACCTACTAAATGTCAGGCTCCATTTTTGTCCTAGGGATCACGGGATATAGGAGACAGAACTGGCATTTTCTCTCATGCAGCTTGGATTCCAGCATAGGGAAACAGAAAAGTTTTTTTAAAAATGGTAAAATGCAGTATGAGACTACAGGGGACAAGAACATGACACTCCAAACTGTGTCACTTGGGCGTAAGGATCGTTTTGAGATGGAGGCAACTGAGAAGCAACAGATGCAGAAAGACAGCTTCCCAGAGCGTCCCTTATCTGACTAAAAGCAGAAACTTCTGCAGAATGGGGACTGCCACAGATCCCTTTCCTGGGGAGGTTTTATGGCCATGAAGTGGATGGAGGGTTGGCACGGAGATGGACCTGCACAAACACACCCACTCTTTACATCCCCTATATATTTACCTTCCCACAATTCACCTGAAATTCTTTGCCTCTGTCTTGTCCTGTCTCCACACATGTATTGTTCTCTGTGATAACCAAAGGAAAAGCATTAGCATATATTGGAGTATATGAGGAAGCCATTTGGTTTAAAACTAATTCGGCCTGACCTTATTTTTCCAACAGCACCAGAGGTGGCCTGCTGGGCATGCATTGTGCATCTTCTTTAAACGTTTATGATGTCCCAAAGACAAGAATGACGCCCTTATAGATAAGGATGTAGTTTCCCGCCGTATTGGCATTTCTTTAAGGATAAGCCTCTCTTCCTGGAAACTAAGCATTTATTACTGACCCGCTGTGCTCACTTTGTGACCACTGACCTGTTGGCCACCGACCTGCTGTGCCAGCTAAGCATCTCCTGACAGCAGTAAAAGAGACATTCCTGTCATATGCGATGGGTGCTCTTTATTCCAAGATGGTATATACCCACTCTGTACACCCCACTTCTTTGGTGCTCTTCCTTCCTTGGGGAGGGAAGGCCCCAGGCTATTAGTCCTCAGACCTAGCTCATAATAAACTCATCTCAATTTTGATTTATAGATGGATTATGGATTATTTGCATCGACATTTGTTAAAATGCTATACAAGCCCAAGTTCCACCCATCCTTATGAGCGGTTCATCGCTGAGTTTTCCTATGTGTGTGCAAGAGGAACGTGTTAGTAAATTGTTCGTCATTCTCTTGATAACCTATCTTTTGCCAGTCGAATATCACAGGTCCCCAGGTGGAGGAAGAAAAAAATTTCTTCCTCCTCTAAGATCCTGAGTTGGATCTTGGAACAGAAAAAGACCATTAGTGGAAAAACCGATGAAATCCAAATGAAATCAGCAGTTTCGTTAATAGCAACATACCAATACTGGCTTTGTAGCTGTGACAAATGTACCATGGCCGTGTAAGCTATTGACATCAGGGGAAACTGAGAAGTGTATGTGAGAGCTCTCTGAACTATCTTTGCTGTAAAACTAAAATCATTCCAAAGTATAAATTTATTGTAAAAAGAATAATTAAATTTACGAAGCCGTGGCAGACACGTGTTTTTGGATGAAAATGAAACTGGGCAAAATGATGGGAAATAATTAGAGGCTGCATTGCATTTAGTCTTAAGAACAGACTTATTTAGGGGATGAGGGGTGCTAATACTCTAGAATTGCAGAACCACAGAACTTACCCCAAATCTACTGCCTCCAAAGCTCTGTGGGGTGGGGGATCAGCGATCTGTATGGCACCAGCTCTCCAGGGGAGCCTGATGCAGCTCAAGTTTGAGAGCCGCTGATGCAAAGGAAAGTCTTACAGGAAATGAGAACAGAAACAAAGTCTGAAAGATAAGTGGGGCTTTGCAGGCAAGGCGAAGAGTTTTGGACACTTTCTTATCAGCAATGTGAACGTGTCAGGAGGATCCTCCCAAACTGGTTAATATTATAAATCCCGCCTACGTTACTGCTCTCTCGGACTGAGAGGTGGCAGTGTTGAAGAGCCAGAAGACGTGAGGGAGATGGTGCCGACAAGAGATTTTCACATACTGAGGTCTATGGGTACATGATATATGATTCAAAGCTGATTCGCTTTACTAAAGAAGTCTGACTTACGGCTTGTTTATCAAACATACTTTGTATATCTGCTTTAACCATTAAAGAATGCATTAAACATTATCTCAAAGTAAAAGAACGCTCTCTCTTAAGAGAAGAATGGTTCTTCCCCTCCTGCGTCCTATTGGTAATACCGGTATTAGTCCGTTTCCCCACACCAGGGTCCTGTTGACCTGCTAATCTGCAGCTGAACACTTCTTTGAAACTTGGAGGAATATGCATCCTGGCCAGGCTTAATGTATGTTCTTTGTTCTAAAAAGGTATAAAATTGTACTGAAAACCACGCTTCTCCTGAACACTTTTCTCTTTCCTTTTCCTGGATTATAATCCTCACTCTGGCCCAAGGAAAGGTCACCTTATCTTCCTGTCTACAGAACAGTTATTGGTTATTTTGCATTGACAGTGTCATGGTCAGGTTGAGATCTGCTGGTGAGTAGGACTAAGGGGGTAAACAAGACCTGGATTTTGAAGGTGCAGTTGACATGAAGAGCTGAAGAAAGGGTGTGGGGAAAAAGAAGGTGGTGAGTAAGTACAGACAAGCTTCTGGAAGTAGATGTGTCACTTCCAAAGTCCCCAGCATTTAAACATTGAGAGCAATAATCTCCCCTACCATCTTGTGACACCACCCGAGGGCTGTGAATTAAGCTAACAAAAGACAGATTAACAGGAGAAAAAAGGATACAATTTTATTAGTACTTTGGGTGCACTGAAGTTCCCAGAAAAGAATTAAAAACTCAAAGAAGTAGAAGACTCAGGGGCTTAATTACCGGGGTTTTTTAATTTTTATTTATTTATTTATTTATTTTTTGGTGAGGAAGATTGGCCCTGAGCTAACAGCTAAACTATCTCTATTTTTTGCATGTGGGATGCCACCACATCATGGTTTGATGAGCAGTGAGTGGGTCCAAGTCTGGGATCTGAACCCTCGAACCCCAAGCTGCCGGAGTGGAGCATGTGAACTTAACCATTATGCCACTGGGCTGGCCCTTAATTACCATTTCAAGGAAAGAGGGTTTGGGCTTTGGAGGGTGGTCAATTGTGAGAAAGTGACTAAGATTTATGGCGGAAACTAAAGGAAGGTCAAGGTGATTTTAGTAAGGTTTCTTCAGGCAGACTCATCTTGGTGTCAACAGAGACTTCCAAACATGGTACCTGCCCACGCCCTTGCTGCCACTGGCTCTCATTCGGATTCACTTTATTGAATTTTCTTTCACAGCCTGATCATTACAATCTCTTTCACTGCGATGCCAACGCCCTTTTTCTGAATGCTGCTGAGGTCAATCGCTTGCCGTGTTCGTTGGCCGTTTGAACCATCCCTCCCTTTGCCTCTTCATCTGTTTTCCTACGATGCTATCGGTCTGAACCGCTCACACTTCATGTCCTTTTTTCTCAAGCTAATTTGAAAGGTTGCCTTTACATAATTAGATTTAAAGGTCAGATTTATCTTGGGTTGCATTTGTTTCTACTGTTGCTCGCAACATAAAAATCTCAGAGAAAAGTCCAAGACCTTAAGAGGAGCATGGGATGACAAGAAAAGAGATAGTACAGTATTCTTCTTGGGTAGAGAAGTGGGTAAGAAGAGAAATGTCCTTCCCACAAGAACAGTTCTCAGTCAGCCATAGATGGAGTTGGTTTTCTTCATGCTCATCCTCTCCCTCTCAATTTAATATTAAATCTTTATTCCCACCCAAAGACGGTCACGCATTAACAGATACTGCATTGCAACCTTCTCATAGGTCTACAAATTCGTATGAAGGAAATTCCACACTCCAAAAAATAAAAAGAGGTTTATTTTTTTAATCTGTTTCCTAACTTCCTTGGTCCTTCCTCTTGGAGGGGAAGGACATTAACAAAATAATCAACATCTTTTATTTAAATGAGAGCATCCATGGGTGGACTCTGGAGAATGTGGGGGACCAAAAAAGCTTCTATTTATTCCTAAGAATACTTTGGTCTGAATTGAGCAGTCTCTTCTTCTCTTTGAGATGTTTCCCACGGAGTTAGAAACGAGGCACGAGAGACAAGTTTGCAACAAGATACACAGTTGTTCAACTGAGCAACATTATAACATAATAGGGGAGAAGCAAGATGTTGTAACATAAACGCCAACCACAGCTAGCATTCAGGTGAGAACACTGCCAGAAAAAATATTGGTGTTATAATTTATTTTTCCTGGCGTTAGTTATCCCATCTTTGGAAATTCACCTCAAATTCACAAACCTGACACTCCATAAATCAGAGGTCATCAAACTGCACTCCCCAAGTGCCTTCTGCCACCTGTCTTTGCGTGGCCCTTAGCTAACAGTTTTTATGTTTGTGAATGGTTGGGGGAAAAAATGAAAAACCATTTCGTGAATGTGCAAAAATTATATGAAACTCAAATTTCCATGTCTGTAGAGATTTCTTGGAACACGCTCATTCATTTCTGTGCTGTCTCTGTATGGGGTAGCTGACCCTCAAGCCTAATCAAATGAATATTTGTCCGAAGGAAAATTTAAACTCGCAGTCTCTGGATTCAATCACTCACATGTTAATAATTTTAGGGGAACAGTTATTATTAGCTCTACAGGATAATCAGTTTAAATTAGCATCAGAAAGGAAAACAGTTTTTATGAATTATGCATTCCATGTGGCCCAGCAATACCACATCACACTTGAGATATATATATATATATGTATATATATATGCAAGCATATACATAGACGAATATGTCCATATATGCACAAAGCTATCCGCAGTGTAGACACACAGGGAGGCATTTTCCTTGGTATGGGCTCCTGCATCCGTGGATGCTGGTAACATTTGTTTGTTGAGGAGGAAGATTTTCCCTCTGCCCTCCCAGGTTCGAAAACCGGGTCTATGGAATAAAGTGACAACAGGCAGATTAACAGGAGAAAAGAGACGCAAATTCATCAGTGCTTAATATTATGTGCACGGGGTGTCACAGAAAAAAATGTGAATACCCAAAAAAGGGGTGAGTTTTGAGAGCTTGTCTACCGTCTTAATAGAGGAGAAGGAGGGAGATGTGGGTCCCACCGGGGTGAGTCAATGATTTTAAGAAAGACAGCTGGATCCTTAGAAGAACAGACGGGAGGGGTGACAGTTTGTGACAAGGTCTGTCCGAGTGTGGGATCTCGTCTCCTCTCCTCCAACGAGAGTCCATCTTCCAGATGGACAATTTCCAGGAGGGGATTGATGACAACTGGGTTCCTTTTGGAGAAACGTTAGGCAGATAATTCAGAAACAACTTCTCTGGGTCTGCAGGTTTTCAAGCGTCTCCAGCTCAAAATAATCACTACGCCAAAGCAGCACAAGGTCACACGTCCCAAACTCCTTTATCCACTTTTCCCTGTGGTAGGCGTGTTTCAATTCAATATTTTTCAGTAAGAAAAACCACGCTTTCAAAACACGTGCAGGCAACGTATTTCTTGCCTCCTTCGTGTTGATCCGACGTTGTTGTGTGTTGACATGTGGGTGCATTTATGTGCCTGTTCCGTGTGGCTTTTTTATTGATTTAATTCCGTCCCATCTGCCTTCCACTCCATCGGTGGTCCACAGACTTTAACCAGCTGAGGATTACGTAGGGGAGGAAACAGTTTCCCTTGACCCTCTGAGGGTCTCCGGCTGGGTCTGAAAATTCAACTGGCAGAGATAGAGGAACAGGACAAAAGCAAGCACGTTTATTTAGTATAAGTTCTACGTGACGCGGCACCCATCATAAGAAAATGAAGACCCAAAGAAACAGTTGAACCCAAGCACGTCACACCGAGCTCGACAAAGAGCGGGCAGCCATGGAGGAACACTGCAGGTTTGAGCGTGTGGGGTTAGCGTAGGACGTCGGGGGAAATTTAGCTAGGTCTGCTTATTAGGATTCTTCTCTGGTCCCCCTATCTCGAGGATAAGGATGCTCCTCATCTCTGGATACAAGGAAGGCCTCTCTCATATGAGGGTCTGATGGACCTGTTTCAGGAGAGAAGGTCAGAGACATCTTCCTGCTTCTGCCGTTTTCTAAAAACTCCTTTAGCTGAAAATATCCTGATGGATAAATGAAAAGCAATACGATATATTGGAGTATATGAGGAAGCAAAATGACCCATAACCATTCAATAAATAAGAGAAATCAGGTGAGATTTACCGGAGCCAGAGTGAGGATTATAACCCGGGAAGGCCGGAGACAGTGTTCTGCAGAAGCATGGGTTTCAGTACAGTCTTATATTTTTATAGAACAAGGAACATTCATTAAACACACCCAGGATACATTTTTTGTCAAAGTTTTAAAGAGACGTTCAGTCACAAATTAGCAGGTCAACGTGACCCCAATGTTGGCAAAGGGACTCATCTGGGCGTTAGCAACGGGATGGGAAGTCTGCATTCTTATCTTGAGTGCATTTTCTGCTTTAATGGTTATAGCGGATGTACAATATATGTATGATAGGCCATAATTCAGGCTTTTTTGTTCAAGCTGAATCAGTTTTGAACCCGAATAGTGACGCCGTACACCTCAGTATGTGAAAATCTCTTGTCACCATTTGGTTTAAAACTAACTCAGCCTGACCTTGTTTTTCCAAAACGGCCTGACGTGGCGTGTCGGGCATGCATTGTCCATTTAGTTTAAACATTTACAATGTCCCAAAGACAAGAATGGTGCTCTTACAGATAAGGATGTCGTTTGCCCCACATCGGCATTTCTTTAAGGACAAGCATCTCTTCCTGGGAACTGAGGATTAATTACCGACCTGCTGTGCTCACCTTGTGACAGCTGATCTTGTGACCATCGACCTGCAGTGCTGGCTAAGTATGTCGCGACAGTAGTAAAAGAGATATTCCTGTCATATGTGATGGATGCCCTTTATTCCAAAACGGTATATACCCACTCTGCACACCCCACTTTTGGGGTGTGCTTCCTTCCTTGGGGGGAAGAAACCCCCAGTCTATAGCTCTCAGACTGGCTCATAACAAACTCACCCCAAATTTTGATTTATAGATTGATTGCAGATTACTTGCATCGACATCTCAAAATGCCAAGGGACCGTATTTTGGGGTAGCCCAAATCCTGAACTCTATAAACCACCTAAAGAATTAGGGAAGATAGAATTTTCCAGCTTGCCCCACAGGCATTTTAATTCACTTGGTCTGGGCTACATTTCAAGAACCTGCAGTTTTACAGGGACTTAATCATTAGGATGCAGTGGGTTCCTGGACACAGTTTGAGAAAACCTACAACCCAAAAGCGACTCCGTGCAGACCGGGAGGATGGGCATTTTGAGCCGGAAGCAGACTGTCCCTTGATATGTGTTTGAACGTGAGGCTGACATTCATCGGTGTGGCCAACACACCACCGTGGTTCCGTGCAAGGCAGCATATGCTCATCTAAAAAACAAAACAAGAGGATGACGGAGGATGGAGTTGACAACGTGACCGTTCATCCCTCTGGGGGCGGGGTGTGTGTGCCAAGTTTCTTAGAATAGCTGACCAAAATTCTGCTTCATTCAAGGAGAATTTGCTGTGTGCTCTTAGAGAGTCACTTCACAAGTGATGCCCACTCTCTGAAGACCTTCAGCGAGGGCTGTCTGTGGAAATCGCCAGTTGTGAAGTCAAAACGAGAGCTGCATTAAAGTTTTGGGTTTTTTCAAAGAAATTTTTCCTCCCTTAAGTTCCGTTTGAGCCACGAAAACTGTATGACTTCACATGTGGCAAAAGGATCTTTTCCTTGGTTTTCTTAAAACATACCCTTATTTATATCGTGCAGTTTGCCACTTAATCCTAAATGTTTGGTGCTTATTAATTTATGTCCTTAATAAATAACAGGCTCCCTATAGAGGGATCTTTTTTTCTTGTTGCCTTTGCATCCCCTCCAGGGGGTTCTTGGTATGAACCAGCAAGGAAACCTTCAACTCTTTGTTGTTGTTGTCTTTTTTTTGAGGAAGATAGGCCCTGAGCTAACATCTGTTGCCAATCCTCCTCTTTTTTGCTGAGGAAGACTGGCCCTGAGCTAACATGCATGCCCATCTTCCTCTACTTTATATGTGGGACACCTACCACAGCATGGCTTCTCAAGCACCGCAAAGTCCGAACCCAGGATCAGAACCTGCGAACCCTGGGCCCCAAAGTGGAACATGCACACTTAACAGCTGCACCACAGGGCCGGCCCCAACTTTACACACGTTCTATTGGTTCTGTATATACACTCATCCTATTGGTTCTGTGTATATGCACATCCTATTGGTTCCGTATATACTCTATTCCTATTGGTTCTGCATATACTCTCATCCTATTGGTTCTGTATATACTCTCATCCTATTGGTTCTATTTATACACACATTCTATTGGTTCTCTTTAGACACACATTCTATTGGTTCTGTATATACAATCGTCCTATTGGTTCTGTATATACACGCATTCTATTGGTTATGTATATACACTTGTCCTATTGGTTCTGTATATACAAACCTTCTAGTGCTTCTGTATATACAGTCATCCTATTGGTTCTGTATATACTCTCATCCTATTGGTTCTCTATATACTCTCATCCTACTGGTTCTGTATATACACTCACCCTTGGGTTCTGTATATACACACATTCTATTGGTTATAAATATATGCTCACATCCTATTGTTTCTGTATATACATACATCCTGTTGGTTCTGTATATTCCCACATCCTATTGGTTCTTTATATACTCTCCTCCTATTGGTTCTGTATATACTCTCATCCTATTGGTTCTATTTATACCCACATTCTATTGGTTATGCATATGCACACATCCTATTGGTTCTGTGTGTACGCACATTCTATTGGTTCTGTATATACACCCGCCCTTTGGTTCTGTAGATAAGCACATTCTCTTGGTTGTGCATATACGCACATTCCATTGGGTCTATATATACACTCACCCTATTGGTTCTGTAAATACTCTCATCCAATTGCTTCTTTATATACTCTCAGCCTATTGGTTCTGTATAAGTTATTCCTATTGGTTCTGTATATACTCTCATCCTATTGGTTCTATTTATACACACATTCTATTGGTTCAGTATATGCACACATCCTATTGCTTCTGTGTATACGAACATTCTGTTTGTTCTGTATGTACACTCATCCTATTGGTCATGTATATACCCACATTCTATTGGTCCTGTATATACATACATCCTATTGGTTCTATTTATACTCACATTCCATTGGTTCTTCTATAAACGCACATCCTACTGGTTCTGTATATACTCTCATCCTATTGGTGCTGTATATACACATATTCTATTGGTTTTGTATATACGCACATTATATTGGTTCTGAATATACTCTCATCCTATTGGTTCTGTGTATACCCATATTCTATTGGTTCTGTAAATACTCTCATCCTATTGGTTCTGTATATACGCACATTCAATTGGTTCTGTATATACTCTCATCCTATTGGTTCTCAATATACTCTCATCCTATTGGTTCTCAATATACTCTCATCCTATTGGTTCTGTATATACTCTCATCTTATTGGTTCTGTATATACACGCATTCTCATGGTTCTGCATATACTCTCATCCTATTGGTTCCCTGTATACTCTCATCCTACTGGTTCTGTATATACGCACATCCTATTGGTTCTGTATATACGCACGTTCTCTTCGTTCTGTATATACTCTCATCCTATTGGTTCTCAATATACTCTCATCCTATTGGTTCTGTATATATGCACATTCTCTTGCTTCTGTATGTATGCATATTATATTGGTTCTGTATATACGCACATTCTCTTGGTTCTGTATATACTCTCATGCTATTGGTTCTGAATATACTCTCATGCTATTGGTTCTGTATATACTCTCATCCTATTGGTTCTGTATATACGCGCATCGTATTGGTTCTGTATATATGCACATTCTATTGGTTCTGTATATACTCTCATCCTATTGGTTCTGTGTATGCACACGTTCTCTTGGTTCTGTGAATACGCTCATCTGATTGGTTCTGTATATACTCTCATCCTATTGGTTCTGTATATATGCACATTCTATTGGTTCTGTATATACTCTCATCCTATTGGTTCTCTGTATCCTCTCATCCTGTTCTGTATATATACACGTTCTATTGGTACTGTATATACGCACGTTGTCTTGGTTCTGTATATACGAACATTCTATTTGTTCTTTATATACCCACGTTGTCATCATTCTGTATATATGCACATCCTATTGGTTCTGTATATACACACATTCTATTGGTTCTGTATATGCTCTCATCCTATTGGTTCTGTATATACGCACATTCTATTGTTTTTGTATATACTCTCAACCTATTGGTTCTGTATATGCACACATCCCATTGGTTCTGTATATACGCACATTCTCTCAGTTCTGTATATACACACATTCTATTGGTTCTGTATATACTCACATTCTATTGGTTCTGTATATAGTGTCCTCCTATTGGTTCTGTATATAGACACATTCTTATGGTTCTGTATATACTCTCATCCTATTGGTTCTGTACATATGCACGTTCTCTTGGTTCTGTACATACGCACGTTGTCTTGGTTCTGTATATACGCACATTCTATTGGTTCTGTATATACTCTCATCCTATTGGTTCTTTATATACTCTCATCCTATTGGTTCTGTATATACGCACATTCTATTGGTATTGTATATATTCTCATCCTATTGGTTCTGTACATATGCACATGTATTGGTTCTGTGCATACTCTCATCCTATTAGTTCTGTATATGCTCACATCCTATGGGTTCTGTATATACTTTCATTCTATTGGTTCTCTATATACTCTCATCCTATTGGTTCTGTATATACTCTCATCCTATTGGTTGTGTATATACTCTCATCTTATTGGTTGTCTATATACTCTCACCCTATTGGTTCTGTATATACGCACATTCTATTGGTTCTGAATATACTCTCATCCTATTGGTTCTGTGTATATGCACGTTCCCTTGCTTCTCTATATATGCACATTCTATTGGTTCTGTACATACACTCATCCTATTGGTTCTCTATATACTCTCATCCTATTGGTTCTGTATATATGCACATTCTCTTGCTTCTGTATATATGCACATTCTATTATTACTGTATATACCCACGTCCTCTTGGTTCTGTATATACTCTCATGGTATTGGTTCTGTATATGCGCACATTCTCTTGGCTCTGTATATGCTCTCATGCTATTGTTTCTGCATATACTCACATTATTGGTTCCTTATATACGTACAGCCTTATGGTTATGTATATACTCTCATCCTATTGGTTCTGCATATATGCACATCCTATTGGTTTTGTATACAAGCACATCCTATTGGTTCTGTTTATACGCACATTCTATTGGTTCTGAATATACTCTCATCCTAATTGTTCTGTGTATACGCACATTCTATTGGTTTTGTATATATGCACATTCTATTGGTTCTGTATATACAGTCATCCTATTGGTTCTGTATATACCCACGTTCTCTTCGTTCTGTATATGCGCACATCCTATTGGTTCTGTATATACCCACATTCTCTTGTTTCTGTATATACTCTCATCCTATTCGTTCTGTATATACTCTCGTCCTATTGTTTCTGTATATACTCTCATCCTATTGGTTCTGTATATATTCTCATCCCATTGGTTCTGTATATACCCACATCCTATTGGTTATCTATATACACACATTCTGTTTGTTCGGTATATATGCACATTCCATTGGTTCTGTATATACGCACGTTCTCTTGTTTCTGTATATACTCTCATTCTATTGGTTCTGTATATACTCTCGTCCTATTGGTTCTGTATGTATGCTCATCCTATTGGTTCTGTATATATTCTCATCCCATTGGTTCTGTGTATACGCACATCCTATTGGTTCTGAATATACTCTCATCTTATTGGTTGTGTGTATATGGACACTCTACTGGTTCTGTATATATGCACATTCTATTGGTTCTGTATATACTCTCATCCTATTGGTTCTGTATATACCCACGTTGTCTTGGTTCTGTGTATAACCACATTCTATTGGTTCTGTATATACTCTCATCCTATTGGTTATCTATATACACACATTCTGATTGTTCGGTATATACGCACATTCCATTGGTTCTGTATATACGCACGTTCTCTTGTTTCTGTATACACTCTCATCCTATAGGTGCTGTATATACTCTCATCCTATTGGTTCCGTATATACGCACATCCTATTGGTTCTGTATATACTCTCATCCTATTGGTTCCGTATGTACGCAAATTGCATTGGTTCTGTATATACGCACGTTCTCTTGTTTCTGTATACACTCTCATCCTATTGGTGCTGTATATACTGTCATCCTATTGGTTCCGTATATACGCAAATCCTATTGGTTCTGTATATACTCTCATCCTATTGGTTCCATATGTACGCACATCCTATTGGTTCTGTATATACGCACATTGTCTTGCTCCTGTGTATGCGCACATCCTATTGGTTCTGTATGTACGCACATCCGATTGGTTCTCAATATACTCTCATCCTATTGGTTCTGTATATATTCTCATCCCATTGGTTCTGTATATACGCACATCCTATTGGTTCTGAATATACTCTCATCTTATTGGTTGTGTGTATATGGACATTCTACTGCTTCTGTATATATGCACATTCTATTGGTTCTGTATATACTCTCATCCTATTGGTTCTGTATATACACACGTTCTCTTGGTTCTGTATATACTCTCATCCTATTGGTTCTGTATATACGCACATTCTATAGGTTCTGTATATACTCTCATCCTATTGGTTCTGTATATACGCACATCCTATTGGTTCTCTATATATGCATGTTCTCTTGTTTCTGTATATACTCTCATCCTATTGGTTCTGTCTATATGCACGTTCTCTTGCTTCTGTATGTATGCACATTATATTGGTTCTGTATACACGCACATTCTCTTGGCTCTGTATATATTCATGCTATTGTTTCCACATATACTCTCAGGCTATTGGTTCTGTATATACGTACATCCTTATGGTTCTGTATATACAGTCATCCTATTGGTTCTGTATATACGCACATTCTATTGATTTTGTATATACGCACATTCTATTGGTTCTGTATATACTCTTATCCTATTGGTTATGTATATACGCACATCCTATTGTTTCTGTATATGCTCTCATCCTATTGGTTCTGTATATACGCACATTCTATTGTTTTTGTACATACTCTCATCCTATTGGTTCTTTATATACACACATCCCATTGGTTCTGTATATACGCACATTCTCTCAGTTCTGTATATCCACACATTCTATTGGTTCTGTATATACTCACATTCTATTGGTCATGTATATAGTGTCCTCCTATTGGTTCTGTATATACACACATTCTTATCGTTCTGTATATACTCTCATCCTATTGGTTCTGTATATACACACATCCTATTGGTTCTGTATATACGTGCATTCTATTGGTTCTGAATATACTCTCATCCTATTGGTCCTCTATATACTCTCATCCTATTGGTTCTGTCTATACGCACATTCTATTGGCTTTGTATATATGCACATTCTATTGGTTCTATATATACTCTCATTCTATTGGTTCTGCATGTACCCACGTTGTCTTGGTTCTGTATACGCACATTCTATTGGTTTTGTATATATGCACATTCTATTGGTTCTGTATATACTCTCATCCTGTTGGTTCTGTATATACCCACGTTGTCTTGGTTCTGTATATATGCACATTCTATTGGTTCTGTGTATACCCACGTTCTCTCGGTTCTGTATATACGCACATCCTATTGGTTCTGAATATACTCTCATCCTATTGGTTCTGTGTATATGCACATTCTATTGGTTTTGTATATATGCACATTCTATTGGTTCTGTATATACTCTCATCCTATTGGTTCTGTATATACCCACGTTGTCTTGGTTCTGTATATATGCACATTCTATTGGTTCTGTATATACTCTCATCCTATTGGTTCTGTATATACGCACATTCAATTGGTTCTGTATATACTCTCATCCTATTGGTTCTCAATATACTCTCATCCTATTGGTTCTCAATATACTCTCATCCTATTGGTTCTGTATATACTCTCATCTTATTGGTTCTGTATATACACGCATTCGCTTGGTTCTGCATATACTCTCATCCTATTGGTTCCCTGTATACTCTCATCATACTGGTTCTGTATATACGCACATCCTATTGATTCTGTATATACGCACGTTCTCTTGGTTCTGTATATACTCTCATCCTATTGGTTCTCAATATACTCTCATCCTATTGGTTCTCAATATACTCTCATCCTATTGGTTCTGTATATACTCTCATCTTATTGGTTCTGTATATACACGCATTCGCTTGGTTCTGCATATACTCTCATCCTATTGGTTCCCTGTATACTCTCATCATACTGGTTCTGTATATACGCACATCCTATTGGTTCTGTATATATGCACATTCTCTTGCTTCTGTATGTATGCATATTATATTGGTTCTGTATATACGCACATTCTCTTGGTTCTGTATATACTCTCATGCTATTGTTTCCACATATGCTATCATACTATTGGGTCTGTATATACGTACATCCTTATGGTTCTGTATATACTCTCATCCTATTGGTTCTGTATATAGGAACGTTCTCTTTGTTCTGTATATACTCTCATCCTATTGTTTCTGTATATACGCACATCCTATTGGTTCTGAATATACTCTCATGCTATTGGTTCTGTATATACTCTCATCCTATTGGTTCTGTATATACGCACATCGTATTGGTTCTGTATATATGCACATTCTATTGGTTCTGTATATACTCTCATCCTATTGGTTCTGTGTATACACACGTTCTCTTGATTCTGTGTATACGCTCATCTGATTGGTTCTGTATATACTCTCATCCTATTGGTTCTGTATATATGCACATTCTATTGGTTCTGTATATACTCTCATCCTATTGGTTCTCTGTATCCTCTCATCCTGTTCTGTATATATGCACGTTCTATTGGTACTGTATATAAGCACGTTGTCTTGGTTCTGTATATACGAACATTCTATTTGTTCTTTATATACGCACGTTGTCATCATTCTGTATATATGCACATCCTATTGGTTCTGTATATACACACATTCTATTGGTTCTATATATGCTCTCATCCTATTGGTTCTGTATATACGCACATTCTATTGTTTTTGTATATACTCTCATCCTATTGGTTCTGTATATACACACATCCCATTGGTTCTGTATATACACACATTCTCTCAGTTCTGTATATACACACATTCTATGGGTTCTGTATATACTCACATTCTATTGGTTCTGCATATAGTGTCCTCCTATTGGTTCTGTATATACACACATTCTTATCGTTCTGTATATTCTCTCATCCTATTGGTTCTGTACATATGCACGTTCTCTTGGTTCTGTACATACGCACGTTGTCTTGGTTCTGTATATACGCACATTCTAATGGTTCTGTATATACTCTCATCCTATTGGTTCTGTATATACACACATCCTATTGGTTCTCTATATACTCTCATGCTATTGGTTCTCTATATACTCTCATCCTATTGGTTCTGTCTTGACGCACATTCTATTGGCTTTGTATATATGCACATTCTATTGGTTCTGCATATACCCACGTTGTCTTGGTTCTGTATATACGCACATTCTATTGGTTCTGTCTATATGCACATTCTATTGGTTCTGTATATACTCTCATCCTATTGGTTCTGTGTATACCCACGTTGTCTTGGTTCTGTGTATACGCACATTCTATTGGTTCTCTGTATACTCTCATCCTATTGGTTCTTTATATACTCTCATCCTATTGGTTCTGTATATACGCACATTCTATTGGTTCTGTATATACTCTCATCCTATTGGTTCTCAATATTCTCTCATCCTATGGGTTCTGTATATATGCACGTTCTCTTGCTTCTGTATGTATGCATATTATATTGGTTCTGTATATACGCACATTCTCTTGGTTCTGTATATACTCTCATGGTATTGTTTCCGCATATACTATCATACTATTGGTTCTGTATATACGTACATCCTATTGGTTCTGTACATACGCACATCCTATTAGTTCTGTAAATGCGCAAGTTCTCTTTGTTCTGTATATACTCTCATCCTATTGGTTCTATTTATACGCACATTCTATTGGTTCTGTATATACGCACATTCTATTGGTTCTCTTTAGACACACATTGTATTGGTTCTGTATATACACTTGTCCTATTGGTTCTGTATATACACGCATTCTATTGGTTCTGTATATACACTTGTCCTATTGGTTCTGTATATACACACGTTCTAGTTCTTCTGTATATACAGTCATCCTATTGTTCTGTATATGCTGTTATCCTAATGGTTCTGTATATACAGACGTTCTATTGGTTATAAATATATGCTCACATCCTATTGGTTCTGTATATACATACATCCTGTTGGTTCTGTATATTCACACATCCTATTGTTTCTTTATATACTCTCCTCCTATTGGTTCTTTATATACTCTCATCCTATTGGTTCTATTTATACCCACATTCTATTGGTTCTGTATACGCACACATCCTATTGGTTATGTGTGTATGAACATTCTATTTGTTCTGTATATACACTCATCCTATTGGTCATGTATATACGCACATTCTATTGGTTCTGTATATACACACATCCTGTTGGTTCGGTATATACTCTCATCCTATTGGTTCTCTATATACTCTCATCCTATTGGTTCTCTATATACTCTCATCCTATTGGTTCTGTATATACCCACATTCTCTTGGTTCTGCATATACTCTCATGGTATTGTTTCCACATATACTATCATACTATTGGTTCTGTATATACGTACATCCTTATGGTTCTGTATGTACTCTCATCCTATTGGTTCTGTATATACGCACATCCTATTTGTTCTGTATATACGCACATCCTATTAGTTCTGTATATGCGCACGTTCTCTTTGTTCTGTATATACTCTCATCCTATTGGTTCTGTATATACGCACATTCTATTGGTTCTCTCTATACTCTCATCCTATTGGTTCTGTATATACGCACATCCTATTTGTTCTGTATATACTCTCGTCCTATTGCTTCTGTATATACGCGCATTCTATTGGTTCTGAATATACTCTCATCCTATTGGTTCTGTGTATACACACATTCTATTGGTTTTGTATATACGGACATTCTATTGGTTCTGAATATACTCTCATCCTATTGGTTCTGTGTATACGCACATTCTATTGGTTCTGTATATACTCTCATCCTATTGGTTCTGTATATGCTCACATCCTATGGGTTCTGTATATACTTTCATTCTATTGGTTCTGTATATACTCTCATCCTATTGGTTCTGTATATACCCACGTTGTCTTGGTTCTGTATATATGCACATTCTATTGGTTCTGTATATACTCTCATCCTATTGGTTCTGTATATACGCACAATCTATTGGTTCTGCATATACTCTCATCCTATTCGTTCTGTATATACGCACGTTCTCTTGTTTCTGTATATACTCTCATCCTATTGATTCTGTATATACGCACATTCTATTGGTTCTCTATATACTCTCATCCTATTGGTTCTGAATATACTCTCATCCTATTGGTTCTGTATATACTCTCACCCTATTGGTTCTGTATATACAGACATCCTATTGGTTAAGTATATATGCACATACTATTGATTCTATTTATACCCACATTCTATTGGTTCTTGTATGTAAGCACATCTTATTGGTTCTATTTATACGCACATTCTATTGGGTCTTTATTTACACTCTTCCTATTGGTCGTGTAAATACGCACATTCTATTACTCCTGTATATACGCACATCCTATTGTTTCTGTATATACGCACATCCTATGGGTTCTGTATGTACGCACGTTCTATTACATATGACAGTATATGCCTTGGCTCCAGTGCTAATGGTCGTCTGGTGTCTACTGTATATATGATAGTACAGGCCTTGGGCCCAGTCCTCCTGGTGAAGTGGAGCCTACCGTATATATCACAGTGCATGCCCAGATTCTATCCTGCTAGTGATGTTGACGCTACCATATACATGGTAGCATGTGCTGCGGCTCAAGTCCTCCTGCTGTTGTGCAGTCTACCATATATATGCTAGTATATGCCTCGGCTCCAGTCCTCCATGTGATAGGAGTCTACCATATATATCACAGTATATGCCCAGACTCCAGTCTTCATAATGATGAGAAATCAACTGCATGTATGACAGTGCATACCTGGATTCAGTCATCCAGTTGATGTGGATGCTACCGTAGATACGACAGTATATGCTCTACTTCCAGTCCTGCTGGGGAACTGGCGTCTATGGCATGTATCACTGTATATGCCCAGGTCCGATCTTCCACGTGGTATGGAGTCAGCCATATATATGATAGCGTATAAGATAACATATGCCTTGGCTCCAGTCCTCCTGCTGATGTGGAGTCTACCGTATATACGTTAGTATGGGCCCTGCACGCAGTCCTCCTGGTGAACTGGGGGCTACCAAATATATCACAGTACGTGCACAGGCTCCAGTCATCCATGTGATGTGGACCCTAATGTATATAGGACAGTATATATCCTTACTCCATTCCTCCAGGTGATGGGGAATCTATCATCTATATGATAGCACATACCTGGGCTCCAGTCCTCCTGGTGAAGTCGAGTCTTCCATATGTATGATAGATTATTCTCTGACTTCAGTCTTCCTGCTCACATGGAGTCTACCGTATATATGACAGTATATGCTCAGGCTCCACTCCTCCTGGTGATGTGAATGCTACCGTAAATATGATAGTATGTGTCTTGGCTCCAGGTTTCCTGTTGAAGTGGATCCTCCCGTATATATGAGAGTATATACCTAGGCTCCAGTCCTCCTTGTGATGTGGAGTCCATCATATATATGACAGTATGTACCCTGGCTCCAGTCCGCCAGGTGATGTGGGGTCTGTCCTATACATGGTAGTATATGTCTTTGTTCCAGTCTTCCTTTTGAAGTGTAGTCTACAGTACATATGATAGTATATGGCTTGCCTCCAGTAATCCTGGTGAGGTGGTTTACCATATATAATATAGTATATGTTCTGTCTCCAATCCTCCCTGTGCTTGGAGGCTACCGTATATACTATAATATATGCCTTGGCTCCAGTCCTCTTGCTAATGTAGGGTCTACCATATATATCATAATATAAGCTCTTGCTCCAGTCCTCCAAGTCATTGGAGTCTGTTTTATATATGATAAGACATGCCTTGGCTCCAGTCCTCCTTGTCGTATGGAGTGTACCACATATGGTAATATTTGCCCTGGCTCCAGTCCCCTTGGGGAAGTGGAGTCTGCTGTATATATCAATGTACATACCCTGGATCCAGTCCTCCAGGTGAAGTGGTGTCCATCTCATATGTGACAGTATATACCCTGCCTCCAGTCCTCCAGGGGCTGTGGAGTCTACTGTATATATGATAGTATATGTCCTGGTTCCAGTCGTCCTTTGGAAGTGTAGTCTACCGTATATATGGTAGTATATGCCTTGCCACCAGTCATCCAGGTGAAGTGGAGTCTACCGTATATAACATAGTAGATGCTCTATCTCCGGTCCTCCAGATGATTGGGGTCTACCTTGTAGATGATAGGATATGCCTTGGCTCCAGTCCTCCTGCTCCTATGGAGTGTACCATATATGGTAATATTTGCTCTGGCTCCAGTCCCCTTGGGGAAGTGGAGTCTGCTGTATGTATCACAGTATACGCCCAGACTCCAGTCTTCCTCGGGGTGTGGAGTCTATGGCATATATGACAGTATATCCCCTGGATCCAGTCCTCCCAGTGACGTGGATGCTACCATAAATATGATAGTATACGCCTTGCCTCCAAGTTTCCTGTTGAAGCGGGGTCTACCGTATATATGACAATACGTGTTCTGCTTCCAGTCCTCCTGGTGAAGTGGAGTACACTGTTTATATGATGGTATATGCCTTGGCCGCAGTAATCCTGGTGATGAGGAGTTGACCGTATATATGATAGTATTCGCCCTTCCTCCATTCCTCTTGGAGAAGTAGAGTCTACCGTATACATCACAGTATAAACCCAGACTCCAGGCCTCATACTGATATGGATTCTACCATACATATGACAGTACAAGCCCTGGCAATAGTCCGCCAGGTGATGTGGTGGATATGTTATATATGACAGTGTATGCCTTGGCTCCAGTCCTAATGGTCATGTGGGGTCTACCATATATATGATAGTATAGGCCTTGGCGCCAGTGTTCCTGGTGAAGTGGAGTCTACCGTATATATCACATGATATACCCTGGATGCAGTCCTCCTGGGGAAGTGCCTGCTACCGTAACTATCACAGTATATGCCTTGCCTCCTGTCTTAGAATAGCTGAACCCTATCTGGATTGACCAAAATTCTGCTTCATTCAATGAGAATTTGCTGTGTGCTCTCAGAGAGTCACTTCACAAGTGATGCCCACTCTCTGAAGACCTTCTGCGAGGGCTGTCTGTGGAAATCGCCTCTCGTGAAGTCAAAACGAGAGCTGCATTAAAGTTTTAGGTTTTTTCAAAGAAATTTTTCCTTCCTTAAGTTCTGTTTGAGCCACCAAAACTGTGTGACTTTACATATGGGAAAAGGATGTTTTCCTTGGTTTTCTTAAAACATACTCTTATTTATATCGTGCAGTTTGCCACTTAATCCTAAATGTTTAGTGCTTATTAATTTATGTTCTTAATAAATAACGGGCTCCCTATAGAGGGATCTTTTTTTCTTGTTGCCTTTGCATCCCCTCCAGGGGGTTCTTTGTATGAACCAGTAAGGAAACCTTCAACTCTTTGTTGTTGTTGTTGTTTTGAGGAAGATTAGCCCTGAGCTAACATCTGTTGACAATCCTCCTCTTTTTTGCTGAGGAAGACTGGCCCTGAGCTAATATCCATGCCCATCTTCCTCTACTTTATACGTGGGACACCTACCACAGCGTGGCTTGATGAGCGGTGCCATGTCCTCACCCAGGATCGGAACCAGCTAACCCCGGGAGAACGTTCGAACTGAACAGCTGCACCACAAGGCCGGCCACAAGGCCTTTCTTTGTATTTTTTAACAGAGAAATTGTTTTTTCTGACACCAAGAAATTGAATTGACGATTTTAAAAACTTCTAGTATCATATGGTTAGGAATTCTGCATCCATACTGCTTACATTCTCCATATCTCATTAAACTGAGGTATGAAGTGTGGTGCAACGATACAGTAATGGTGGGTACGTTCTTACGCATTTGTCAAAACCCGTACAATGTACACCACCAAGGATGAACCTTGGTGTCAACAACAAACTTTAGTTAACAATCATGTATCCATACACCTCAATTGTAACAAACATATCACGTTAATTCAAGACACTAATCACAGTGGAAACTGTAAGAGTGAGTGGTTATATGGGAACTGTTGATGCAAAATCACCAATTAACTGTTCTATAAATAGGAGAGATAAGGTGAGTTTTACATGAGCCGGGCTGCAGATTTTGACCTGGAATGCCTTTTGCAGAAAGGAAGACAGCGACAAATAAAAATGGCAAGCAATAGGATATATTGGAGTATAGGAGGAAGCCATTTGCTATAAAACTAATTCAGCCTGACTTTGTTTTTTCCAAAAGGGCCTGACTGTGGCTATTGAGCACGCATTGTATATCTGCTTAGACATTTCCTATGGCCAGAACAAAGGCCCTTGAGATAAAGGTGCAACTTCCCCGCACATTGGCATTTCCTTAGGGATAAGCATCTTTCCTTAGGCTAGGAACTGATTGCTGTGCTCACCTTTGACCACCCAGCTCACCTGTGACCACCCAGCTCGACACAACAGACTGCCACCCTGCTGAGTTCACTGAGACAGAAGACATACCTTCTGTTTCCATTAATCGCTGTGCAGAGCAGTCTCGCGACTATTGTAAAACGGACATTTCAATCCTAGGTGAAACATTCTCTTGTGGGTATATAACCACTCTGTACACCCCACTTCTTTGTGACCTTTCTTCCTTCGGGAAGAAAGGCCCTGGGCCATGGTCCTCAGATTTCAGCTCAGAATAAACTCTCCCAAATTTTCATTTATAGATTGTGTCGATGAAAATAATCCATATCCAATCTATAAATGAAAATTTGGGTGAGTTTATTCTGAGCTTAAATCTGAGGATTATAACCCGGGAGAGTCTTTCCACAAAGGGACAGAGCACTCCAAAGAGGTGGGGGGGTATACAGGGTCGTTATATACCCTCAAAGAGGATGTTTCACATATGATTGGAATGTCCCTTTTACAATAGTCGCGAGACTACTCTGTCGGCACAGCGATTGATGGAAATAGCAGGTAGGTCTTCTGTCTCAGTGAACACAGCAGGGTGGCAGTCTGTTGTCTCCAGCTGGGTGGGCACAGGTGAGCTGGGAGGTGAGTGCAGCAATCAGCTCCTAGCCTAAGGAAAAATGCTAATGTGGGGGGGAGGGGGAAGTTGCATCTTTATCTCAAGGGCCTTTGTTCTGGCCATAGGAAATGTCTAAGCAGATATGCAATGGGTGCTCAATAGCCAGTCAGGCCCTATTGGAGGAAAAAAAGAAGTCAGGACGAATTAGGTTTATACCAAATGGCTTCCTCATATACTCCAATATATCCTATTGCTTGCCATTTTTATTTGTCATTTTCCCCTTTTGATCTCTAATCTTTCGATAGAAAGCATTTATGATCAAATATTGTCCCTCGGCGCCAGGGTGGTTGCTGCCTGCCCTGGGTCCATCATGTCCCTCGGAGCTAGGCTTTTATCTTATTTATTTGCCTAGTCGTCCACGTTGGGGGGAAATAGTGGACAAGCATGGAAGTATATTTATTAACAGAGGAAGCATTTCATATGTTATGTAATTAATTTAGATTATTGCATACGCACTTTTCTATGACACCTTGCATTTACATTGTATATGATTATAGAACAAGTACAGTAATGATAAGAACAGCATTTTGGAAAGGATTAGTCTGACATGAATTCTTAGTCACAGTCCGTATCAGAAAAGGAAATTTGTCCAGGGTTATAAGACAGACTGACCATCTCAAGCTGTCGAGCAATCATTACTTTAGTTTGTATGCTACTCTTACAACACTGAGTAAAGAAAACGACAATTAGTTTGAATATTATGACCAGCACAAGGATTCCAATAAGTAATAGAAATAGGAATTCCAATCCGGATTGAAAAAGGGAACAGGTACTGAAAGGGAACCGATGAAACAAATCAAACTAGGTGCAGGATCCCATAAGGCATCCACCTGCTTCTTCATGTGCTTTAGCAGAGATGACACATTGGAAGATTCGGCAGGTATAAAAACACAGCATTCAGTCTGAATGATTGCACACGTGCCACCTTGGGATGCTGTAAGAATATCTAAGGCCATTCTATTTTGAAGGACAGCCTTTCGCATTAAAGTCATTTCAGTATTTAAAAGGCTATTCCTGCTTGACTATCATTAAGGGCTTGTTGAGTAAATTTAGTCAGAGCTTCTATATGTAATATGACATCTTCTAGCCCCAAGGCAGGAGCAAACATAGCTGCAAATACAGTCACACCAGTGAAACACTGAACAAGCCCATCTGGCCTTAAAGAGAGGGAGATTGGCAACAGGTTTTAACTCAGCCTGACTCCTTCCCTGCTTTTAAAGGAAACTCAGGGTGAAGTGTTTTAGCCATCCAGGCAGTAGCCAAGGCCAAAGATTTGTTCCACATAACCACTGAGTTCCATTAGGAGTCACTCGATAAATTCCTGGCCTTCAAGACCAGTCTATTCCAAATTAATCACTTTAAGTATGATAGCATTCCAAACAATTATAAAATAGGTATACAGTTTAAGCATAACAAAGGTTTAAAAGAGGAGATATAAGGTTGGGAATACAGGCCTGGTCCGGAGTCTTGGGACAGCTGTCTACAACAGATGTCGTCTTCTTCTCCTCCTGGTATTGTCCTTTCCAACAGGGCTGCAAAGAGTCTTATTTGATGTCTCTTTCAATAAATAAATTCTTCAGGTTACAGTCCATGATCCTTAAGTTCTGGGACTTCTCTGTGAAAGAATCAGCTACAGATCTTTCATTTCTTTTGAGCACCACAATAAGACCATGAAAACAATGTAATACATCCCTTAAGCAAAGCTGGTTCATATATTTCTTCATTTAATTGCATAGGCTGTTGTATTATTTAAAAAGGAGACAGCCGATGTTTACAAAAAGTATAGATCTAAGATTAAAGAGCACTAGCATAAGAGCTTTTGGGCGTGAGAGAGTAAATGTTTCTGAAAGCTTGCCAATGAAGTTCTAGTTGTGCCAGTAGTTTTACCAGTCCTGAGGATCGAGGATGGTAAGCGCAGTGGAAATGCTGCAATATTGGCCAAACATTACAAATAGATTTGAGTTCCCCCAGTCACTGTGTAACTCGGGAGGAATTCCTCAAACAGGAATTTATTCTTTTCGATAATAATTTACCTGAAGCCATCGCTCTTCTGCAAGGAAAGGCCTCAAAACAATGTGAGAACATACAGATCATTGCAAGATATGTTTAGCCTTGAGATGGTGGCATTTGGACAAAGTCCAATTGTCATACCTCAAAGGGTCCCTTAGGAAGGGAAAGTGGCCTTGTGACCCATGGAGTGGGTTTCTTATTGGGCCCGAACCACATCTGCGAGGGGGTGTCAAAAATTCCCCCTTTTGACTGCCATATCTGTTTCTCTTGTTCCGTGGCAATTTCTTGAGCCTGTAGAAGGAAATCTTTTACTGGGTTAGCAGAGCTAACAGAAAGTAGCAGGCATTCTTCAGGCTAGACAACGTAACATCCTCACTTATCGTTTAAGTAAGACTCATTTGTAAACCAAATTAAACAATAGAATGCAGTCGTGGTCTTCTCTCCCTTGTGATGTTGGAAGCAAGGTAACAAGGTTAATGGTTGGAGCAAATTATAAATTAGTTCCTGCGTCCAGGGGGCAGGCAGTCAAGAAGACTTCTAGATGTCAGAGTCCAAGCATCTTTTTGCAGCGTGAAAGGTCTCTGATGATGTCATCGGACATTCGGGTATCTTTTTGAGTGGCTTACAGCTTGCACAGCAACAGATAGGAATCTCTCTTAAGTTTCTATCAAGTTGTTCAGCTTCAGTTTGCAAGGTTTCAGGAAAAAGAGCATGATCAATTCTCAATGATTCCAAATGAAAATTAGGGAAAAATTGAAAACATTAGTTTGGAAGTTTATAACCAGATATTTCAGTAGAAGAATTCAGGATGCAGTTCAGTTCACAGGTAGAAAAAGCCTCAAAGACAATTAACGGAACTAGGATCTAATATCCACAAATGCGTATTATAATTTTTCACTGAAACAATTCTTCTCTCTAAAGTCACCCTCATTTTTACCAAAGATAGTCAAGTTAAGGCTAATTGGTTTGCCAAAATAAGTTTAGTTTCAAGAAACTTGGCCCGATTATTTACATAAGTGCAGCAAGAATAGCAATTGATCATATAGGCTCTTAAATCTGCTTTGCTGGAATTTTTTATGAGGAATCTCAGATTGAACTTTAAAGACTTCTTGAGGCCAGAAAAGCCAAGCCAAGGATTTGTGCCATCAGGCCTTGCCTGCAATACCTTAGATTTGGGTGACTTTCTCTCCTTTCTTGAGATTCCCCAAAATATTTCGAGGTTCATGGCACCTGCCAGATAAGCAAGCTTCCTTACTTACCAGGTAAAATTGCTGGAATCTCTCTCTGTAAAGCAAGGTACCAGGCCCATATTTCCAAGTGGCTTTATTTCCAGAAAGTCAACCTAATTCCTCAAAGGCAGTATTGTCATGTCTGAGTCTGTATCTTTCTCTCAAACATGACATTCCAGTCAAAGTTTTGCTAAGATAACAAATGTGTCCTGTTATAAGGAGAACAGATTCCTATTGAACTCATGCAAATAACTATATTGCCATGAAATAACCATACTCACTCACAAAGGGTTTCCAAATTATGGAGGGATCAGGTCGGGAGGAAAAGGTAAATGTTTCAGTTTTGCTCACCAAGGTATAATTTCACTGATTGCTATAAGACATGGTTAGCATAAGAGAACAGATTTCCTTAAATCTGAGAAAACAAAACAACACATCAAAAACAATATTTCAACCAAAAGTCGTAAAAAAATTTGTAGTCATCCTCAGTTCATTCAGTCCTGCATAACCGGTTCTTGATCTTAATCTCTGTTAGCAGTTTTGTTTTTTAATATTAAAACTCATTTGCTTAATTGGATTTACTTTAATCTCAGTCTATGTGACCGGGCATAAAACTCCTTTCAGAATTTCTCCTTCACAAACCTTCTACAACTTTCTTTTTGCCTTCAGAATTTGTCCCATGCTTTCTTTCTTCCCTTCTAGTACATTAGGACAAATTTATCTTTCTTAACCAACCAAACAAAAATATTTCCATTCTTTATACCTTCTTTACTGAAAACTTACCTTTTAACTTTCCTTGAATGCAGAGCTGTTTTCCTTATTAATTTCCAATAGCTTTAATTACATATGTTAATTAGAACTTTTAACCATTAACAGACCCTCGTAAACACTAAAAGGTAAGCAATTACAAATTGTCTTTTATATCAGCATTCTAAACACTTCATAATTTCTAGGAACACATCACTTTACAGTAAAAGACCCAAAGACTTTTAGCATCTCTGCAATAAAACCAAAAGCAGATACACGTAGATGTTTAGCAACGTTTGTTCTATCCAATCCAAAAATTACCCAGATACTCAGATTTTTATCATTTAACTTGACTTGGCAAAACCAAAAAGAATTTCAAAGGTTTTTTTTTTTTCCCCCAAGTATACAGACCATAAAACAGTTATTGTACCCACTTTTATCTATTTAAACCGTTTGTTTCCAACAGTTATGTTCAGAGTACCTATGAAAACCTCATGAGACATTAGACAAAACTGGCCCTCATTTAAAGCTATTATTTTGCTGACGAATTTCTGACAACATGAACTTATTTGACTAGTAAACCCAGGCTGCATGCCTGCGTCGTATGCAAATACCGACAACTCTGACAACAAGACTATTTTCAATCAAACCAACAAACTTAAACAAGCTTTCATTTACCAAAGGTTAATTCACAAGACGTTAACTTTGAAAGATACTGGGTTAATTTCTACTACATTTAGAATTTATGTAAGCACTTACTTTAAGCCAAAACTCTTCATTTCTCAGAAACTGGGTTTTAACTCAAATTACATTCCAGGTTGATCTACCTGTCCAACTGCATCACAAAGGCACAGAGAAACCCAAGTTTTCGATTTTACAGAAGGTCCAGGTTCTGGTCAGGTCCAGCCTGAACTTAACCTCGACTTGGTGACAACAGAGGAGATGATGAGCAAAACAGACAAAGAAAAGAAGAGATGAGATCAGACCTCGCCCTCATGGCCTCTTCCAGAGAGTTATCAAGATAAGAGTCACACAACAGTTGCCACGCTGGGCACACAACCCCAGCAGGACAGTTCACAGAATAAATCACAGGCCTCCTACCCTTATAACTGACTCAGTAGGTGACTAAAACACTCAATGAGTCAACTGTCAAGAGAGGGCACCCCCACTTAGGGTTGCTGGGGTGATCAGGCCCAGAAACCCAAAGTTGGGGCTCCCAGGAGTGGAGCCTTTGACTCTTTGAGGATCTCTTTGTTTCCCGGTTGCAAAGCTAAAAAGGAGGCGAAAATGGCCATTGTAACTCTAAGAGAGATGAAGACATTTGGGTTAGTTCTATTCAGAAAAATTTTTGTAAGTGCTTACTTTAAGTTAATGGAATAGAGGTCTTTAGAAAAGACGGAGATGAGCTCTGAGATTCCAAAGGCAGCTGCAGAGGAGATGGAAGGGATAAGCGGGCTGGGACGGTTTCTGGCTTCTTATCCTTTTTAAACTCAGATACAGTCTCTGCCAATTTACCGTTAGTCTCCTGTAAAGAATTCACTTTATCATTATTACGTTTTGAAGCCTCTAAATGCCAATCATAATAAGCTTCCCATTCTTTTGCTTTAGTTTTAGAGCCGGCTCTTTCTACTTGTGCGTGCAAATACAGTAGCTTTGAGATATCGAACGTTCCCCACTTTGGCCACTTAAGTCATTCTTAGTTAATCCTTCCCATTTTGTTAGATACTTGCAAGCATTGTTTCCACACAGCAAACCAGCTGGAGTTCCATTGGGAGGTCGTCCATCCGGGAGCTGGCCGGCTTTAAAAAGCACGGTTTTCCCATTTTCTTTTTGCTTGTCTTTTTTTTTTTTTTTAAATAAAGTCTGAACAACTTCTAAGGACAGTGTAGTGGGTCAGAAGTGTGCTGCTTGTGAGTGTTACTCCCCATAGAAAGGTCGTAAACACTCTCTTACGTGCCTCGGTTTTTCCCTCCGGCCGCCTAATACTGCCGTGGGAGCTCGGAGCGCGGGGTGACCAGCCCTTATGTGCCTGTCCCGGACGAGCCTGTCATTAATTACCGTGAATGAGAGCGGAGTTCCCTATGGGACCGCTGCACATCGCGAGGATTGATCCTCTGACACTCCCGCTGAGGTCCTTAGTCACCTAAGGGCGCCTTTTGGTAAAGGCCGGGAGGAGCAAGTGTCCCTTTTCTTCAGAGCTGAAGACATTCAGTCTCTCATTTCTCTATCAAGCAGTTTGTTCAGACTCTATAAACACAATTCTTTCCAATTCAAAGCCAAATTAAAAGGACAACCAACCCAGCTCACTCCAAGCTCCTCTAAGCCCCTGAGGCTTAGGAATTCTCTCTAGGTTTTTCTCCACCTAGGAACTGTACCGGTACCCCTCAAAACCTCTAGTCTTAAGACCTTACCCAGCTCATATAAACTCCTGGACCGTCAACTTAAAGTAAGGAGGTCCGGGTTTCAGGAGAACTCACCAAGGTCACCTGAAGAATGCAGTGATCCGGGGGGCTCAATGGGCCCTTATTGGTACCGAATGCCGGTTCAGTGTAGATTCCAGGTGGCCTCCGGTGGGTGTCTCTGAAATCCTGCCGCGACTACGCCAAGAACTGTGGACGAAAATAATCCATATCCAATCTATAAATGAAAATTTGGGTGAGTTTATTCTGAGCTTAAAGCTGAGGATTATAACCCGGGAGAGTCTTTCCACAAAGGGACAGAGCACTCCAAAGAGGTGGGGGGGTATACAGGGTCGTTATATACCCTCAAAGAGGATGTTTCACATATGATTGGAATGTCCCTTTTACAATAGTCGCGAGACTACTCTGTCGGCACAGCGATTGATGGAAATAGCAGGTAGGTCTTCTGTCTCAGTGAACACAGCAGGGTGGCAGTCTGTTGTCTCCAGCTGGGTGGGCACAGGTGAGCTGGGAGGTGAGTGCAGCAATCAGCTCCTAGCCTAAGGAAAAATGCTAATGTGGGGGGGAGGGGGAAGTTGCATCTTTATCTCAAGGGCCTTTGTTCTGGCCATAGGAAATGTCTAAGCAGATATGCAATGGGTGCTGAATAGCCAGTCGGGCCCTTTTGGAGGAAAAAAAAAAGTCAGGCCGAATTAGGTTTATACCAAATGGCTTCCTCATATACTCCTATATATCCTAACCTAGAGGGTAAAGGACTGGTCTTCCTCCCCTGCAACCTCAATGTGTGAAAATCTCCTGTCAATTGTAACAAATATCGAATCTAGATGCTAATCACAGTGGAAACTGTGGAGGTGCGTGGTTACATGGGAACTCTCCGTACCTCTCTGCTTATTCTTCTGTAAACCTAAACTGCTCTAAAAATAATCTATCATGTAAAAACAAAAGGATTGCCCTCTATCTGTATGCTTGTATTTTCACCAGAAAATTTAGCTGGCTTTGGAAATGAGAAAGGCGAGTTTCTTCTGTTCCCCGTCTCCAGGAAATGCATATTCTCTGCAGAGAAACAGTTCCATGCATCTCTTTTCCCCTATGTGCAAATAACAGACCTCCTTCCCCGGTCCCTTCAGGCTGTGGGATTTCGTGGGTGGTTAATTCTGTCCTTCCCTTCCTTCTCCCCACGGGAAGTCCCCGGGAGGTCAGCACATGGGAGTCCAGCCCAAGGATCAGTTAGTTGCTTTCCTACAGCTCCATTTGTATCCTTAAGTGCTAATCTCCTTCAATTAAGAATATGGCTTTGGAGCAAGTTGATGGAAGTCTGTTTACGCCAAACAAGTTTTTTCTCTCTGCAAAGTAACGTGCCCCTTAGGTTGTTTCTTACTCCCTATTCATAAAACCAAAGCAACTGTGACTTTTTCTGGCGTGGCCAGGCACCTTTCTTTCTTCGTTTGCATAACAAAAAAGGAGCTATTTGCTGAAAAGGAGAACAGAGGGGTTCAAAGGGCAAAGAGAGCCCTTGTTCTTTTAAGAGATAAACAGAGGCCACCAGAGAACTTGATTGATTTCTAGCTGGGGGCAGGCTCTGGCCATTTGCTCCCCTCTCTAAATTTCAGTGTTTTTATTTGCAAAACGGGATAAACAATGATACCACTGAGCTGAATGGGTAATAAGGTTCCAGCAGACTCTCCACCAGGCGTTAAGAACTCAACCAGCACCGGCTAACGTTAATAGGAGGAATCTTTGTAAAGGATTAGCAGGATGATTAACACGCAGTAACCTTTCATTATCGGTAGTAATTCATTATTTTGTCAAAAGAATCAACAGCCCACAAGCCGTCTCTGTGGCCGCCAGATCCTTCTTTGCACAGGCAGGCATGCACCCATCCAACTTTCCCCCATCAGGAAGCGTAAAAGGGGAGGGCATTCCAGCCCTTTGTCCCCTACAAAGCCACTTCTCCCTGGAGCTGTAAGAGGGGTAAGTTGTCACGTGTGGAGTGACATGCTCAGACCCTGCTTTCTGTGTCATCTGGGGCTCTCCAGGGAAATAGAGCCGTTAGAGGTTCTGTGTAGCTATAGATATACATAAAGATACAGATATGGATACAGAAACAGATACAGATATATACACACACATATCCTATTGGTTATATATATATATAAAATCCTATATATAATACATATATAACATCCTATTGGTTTTATATACATATATATATATATATACACATACAACACACATATATATATTCAGTCAGACACTGCTTAACGGGGACACGTTCTGAGAAACGTGTCATTAGATGATTGAGTCACTGTGCAAACATTGTAGAGTGTGCTTACACAAACCTAGATGGTATAGCCTCCTACACATCGAGGTTGTATGTACTAATCTTATGGGATCACCATAGTCTATGTGGGCCATCACTGGATGAAATGTGCTGTGTGAGACTCTGTGTGTGTGTGTGTGTGTGTGCGTGTGTGTGTGTGTGTCCCACAACCTACTGGGTATTTATTTATACATATATATACATCTTATTGGTTATATACAGATATAGATATATACACACCCTCCTGCTGGTTATATATATATATGTGTATATGTATACACATACACACATGCATTGATTACATACATATATATCTTGGTGGTTTTATATATATATAAATACACACACACACACATTCTATTGGTTATATATACGTACATATACACACCTCCTATTGGTTATATAAACATATGCAAACATCCTATAGATTATATGTACGTACATACCCACATCCAATGGTTATACATATACATGCACATATCATATTGTTTCTATGTAAGCATGCTTTGTATTGGTTCTATGTATACGCACATTCTATTGGTTCTGTATGTAAACTCATCCTATTGGTTCTGTATATATGCACATCCTATAGGTTGTGTATATACACACATCTTATTGTCCTACATATACACACATTCTATTGGTTCTGTATATACGCACATTCTATTCGTTCTGTGCATATGCACATCCTATTGGTTCTGTGTATATGCATGTTCCCTTGGTTCTGTATATACTCTCATCCTATCGGTTCTGTATATACTCTCATCTTATTGGTTGTGTGTATACGCACATTCCATTGGTTTTGTATATATGCACATTGTATTGGTTCTGTATATACGCACATTCTATTGGTTCTTTATATACGAACGTTGTCTTCGCTCTGTATATAGGCACATCCCATTGGTTCTGTATATACGCACATCCTATTGGTTCTGTATATACACACATTCTATTGGTGCTGTATATACGCACATCCTACTGGTTCTGTATATACTCTCATCCTATTGGTTCTGTGTATACACATATTCTATTGGTTTTGTATATACGCACATTCTATTGGTTCTGAATATACTCTCATCCTATTGGTTCTGTGTATACCCATATTCTATTGGTTCTGTATATACTCTCATCCTATTGGTTCTGTATATACGCACATTCAATTGGTTCTGTATATACTCTCATCCTATTGGTTCTCAATATACTCTCATCCTATTGGTTCTGTATATACTCTCATCCTATTGGTTCTGTATATACACGCATTCTCTTGGTTCTGCATATACTCTCATCCTATTGGTTCCCTGTATACTCTCATCCTACTGGTTCTGTATATACGCACATCCTATTGGTTCTGTATATACGCACGTTCTCTTCGTTCTGTATATACTCTCATCCTATTGGTTCTCAATATACTCTCATCCTATTGGTTCTGTATATACGCACATTCTCTTGGTTCTGTACATACTCTCATGCTATTGTTTCCACATATACTATCATACTATTGGTTCTGTATATACGTACATCCTTATGATTCTGTATATACTCTCATCCTATTGGTTCTGTATATAGGCACGTTCTCTTTGTTCTGTATATACTCTCATCCTATTGGTTCTGTATATACGCACATCCTATTGGTTCTGAATATACTCTCATGCTATTGGTTCTGTATATACTCTCATCCTATTGGTTCTGTATATACGCGCATCGTATTGGTTCTGTATATATGCACATTCTATTGGTTCTGTATATACTCTCATCCTATTGGTTCTGTATATATGCACATTCTATTGGTTCTGTATATACTCTCATCCTATTGGTTCTCTGTATCCTCTCATCCTGTTCTGTATATATACACGTTCTATTGGTACTGTATATACGCACGTTGTCTTGGTTCTGTATATACGAACATTCTATTTGTTCTTTATGTACGCACGTTGTCATCATTCTGTATATACGCACATCCTATTGGTTCTGTATATACACACATTCTATTGGTTCTGTATATGCTCTCATCCTATTGGTTCTGTATATACGCAGATTCTATTGTTTTTGTATTTACTCTCATCCTATTGGTTCTGTATATACACACATCCCATTGGTTCTGTATATACGCACATTCTCTCAGTTCTGTATATACACACATCCTATTGGTTCTCTCTACATAGGCACATCCTATTTGTTCTATTTATACGGACATTCTATTGGTTCTCTGTACGCACATTCTTTTGGTTCTGTATATACGCACATTTTATTGGTTCTCTGTATACATGAACATCCTATTGGTTCTATTTATACCCACATTCTATTGGTTCTTTTATACACGCACATCTTGTTCGTTCTGTAAATATGCACATTCTATTTCTCCTGTACTTATGCACATCCTATTGGTTCTGTGTATATGCATGTTCTCTTGGTTCTTCTTATACTCTCATCCTATTGGTTCGGTATATACTCTCATCCTATTGGTTGTGTGTATATGCACATTCTATTGGTTTTGTATATATGCACATTCTATTGGTTCTGTATATACTGTCATCCTATTGGTTCGGTATATACTCTCATCATATTGGTTGCGTGTATACACACATTCTATTGGTTCTGTATATACGCACATTCTATTGCTTCTGTATATACGCACATCCTATTGGTTCTGTATATACACACATCGTCTTGCTTCTGTATATATGCACATCCTATTGGTTCTCAATATACTCTCATCCTATTGGTTCTGTATATACGCACATCCTATTGGTTCTATATATACGCACATCCTATTGGTTCTGAATATACTCTCATCCTATTGGTTGTGTGTATATGCACATTCTATTGGTTTTGTATATATGCACATTCTATTGGTTCTGTATAGACTCTCATCCTATTGGTTCTGTCTATACGCATATTCTATTGGTTCTGTATATACTCTCATCCTATTGGTTGTGTATATACGCACATCCTATTGGTTCTGTATATATGCACATTCTCTTGTTTCTGTATATACTCTCATCCTATTGGTTCTGTATATATGCACATTCTCTTGCTTCTGTATGTATGCATATTATATTGGTTCTGTATATACGCACATTTTCTTGGTTCTGTACATACTCTCATGATATTGTTTCCGCATATACTCTCATACTATTGGTTCTGTATATACGTACATCCTTATGGTCCTGTATATACTCTCATCCTATTGGTTCTGTATATACGCACATCCTATTGGTTCTGTATATACTCTCATCCTATTGGTTCTGTATATACTCTCATCCTATTGGTTCTGTATGTACCGACATTCTATTGGTTCTGTATATACTCTCATCCTATTAATTCTGTATATATGCACGTTCTCTTGCTTGTGTATATACACATATTCTATTGGTTCTGTATATACGCACCTTCTCTTGGTTCTGTATATACTGTCATGCTGTTGGTTCTATATATACTCTCATCCTATTGGTTCTGTATATACACTCATCCTATTGGTTCTGTATATACGCTGATCCTATTGGTTCTGTATATATGCACATTCTATTGGTTCTGTATATACTCTCATCCTATTGGTTCTGTTTATACGCACGTTCTCTTGTTTCTGTATATACTCTCATCCTATTGGTTCTGTATATACGCACATTCTATTGGTTCTCTATATACTCTCATCCTATTGGTTCTGAATATACTCTCATCCTATTGGTTCTGTATATACTCTCACCCTATTGGTTCTGTATATACAGACATCCTATTGGTTAACTATATATGCACATACTATTGATTCTATTTATACCCACATTCTATTGGTTCTTGTATGTAAGCACATCTTATTGGTTCTATTTATACGCACATTCTATTGGGTCTTTATTTACACTCTTCTTATTGGTCGTGTATATACGCACATTCTATTACTCCTGTATATACGCACATCCTATTGTTTCTGTATATACGCACATCCTATGGGTTCTGTATGTACGCACGTTCTATTACATATGACAGTATATGCCTTGGCTCCAGTGCTAATGGTCGTCTGGTGTCTACTATATATATGATAGTACAGGCCTTGGGCCCAGTCCTCCTGGTGAAGTGGAGCCTACCGTATATATCACAGTGCATGCCCAGATTCAATCCTGCTAGTGATGTTGACGCTACCATATATATGGTAGCATGTGCTGCGGCTCAAGTCCTCCTGCTGTTGTGCAGTCTACCATATATATGCTAGTATATGCCTCGGCTCCAGTCCTCCATGTGATAGGAGTCTACCATATATATCACAGTATATGCCCAGACTCCAGTCTTCATAATGATGAGAAATCAACTGCATGTATGACAGTACATACCTGGATTCAGTCATCCAGTTGATGTGGATGCTACCGTAGATACGACTGTATATGCTCTACTCCCAGTCCTGCTGGGGAACTGGCGTCTATGGCATGTATCACTGTATATGCCCAGGTCCGATCTTCCACGTGGTATGGAGTCAGCCATATATATGATAGCGTATAAGATAACATATGCCTTGGCTCCAGTCCTCCTGCTGATGTGGAGTCTACCGTATATACGTTAGTATGGGCCCTGCACGCAGTCCTCCTGGTGAACTGGGGGCTACCAAATATATCACAGTACGTGCGCAGGCTCCAGTCATCCATGTGATGTGGACCCTAATGTATATAGGACAGTATATGTCCTTACTCCATTCCTCCAGGTGATGGGGAATCTATCATCTATATGATAGCACATACCTGGGCTCCAGTCCTCCTGGTGAAGTCGAGTCTTCCATATGTATGATAGATTATTCTCTGACTTCTTCCTGCTCACATGGAGTCTACCGTATATATGACAGTATATGCTCAGGCTCCACTCCTCCTGGTGATGTGAATGCTACCGTAAATATGATAGTATGTGTCTTGGCTCCAGGTTTCCTGTTGAAGTGGATCCTCCCGTATATATGAGAGTATATACCTAGGCTCCAGTCCTCCTTGTGATGTGGAGTCCATCATATATATGACAGTATGTACCCTGGCTCCAGTCCGCCAGGTGATGTGGGGTCTGTCCTATACATGATAGTATATGTCTTGGTTCCAGTCTTCCTTTTGAAGTGTAGTCTACAGCACATATGATAGTATATGGCTTGCCTCCAGTAATCCTGGTGAAGTGGTTTACCATATATAATATAGTATATGTTCTGTCTCCAATCCTCCCTGTGCTTGGAGGCTACCGTATATACTATAATATATGCCTTGGCTCCAGTCCTCTTGCTAATGTAGGGTCTACCATATATATCATAATATAAGCTCTTGCTCCAGTCCTCCAAGTCATTGGAGTCTGTTTTATATATGGTAAGACATGCCTTGGCGCCAGTCCTCCTTGTCCTATGGAGTGTACCACATATGGTAATATTTGCCCTGGCTCCAGTCCCCTTGGGGAAGTGGAATTTGCTGTATATATCAATGTACATACCCTGGATCCAGTCCTCCAGGTGAAGTGGTGTCCATCTCATATGTGACAGTATATACCCTGCCTCCAGTCCTCCAGGGGCTGTGGAGTCTACTGTATATATGATAGTATATGTCCTGGATCCAGTCTTCCTTTGGAAGTGTAGTCTACCATATAAATGTTAGTATATGCCTCACCTCCAGTCATCCAGGTGAAGTGGAGTCTACCGTATATAACATAGTAGATGCTCTATCTCCGGTCCTCCAGATGGTTGGAGTCTACCTTGTAGATGATAGGATATTCCTTGGCTCCAGTCCTCCTGCTCCTATGGAGTGTACCATATATGGTAATATTTGCTCTGGCTCCAGTCCCCTTGGGGAAGTGGAGTCTGCTGTATGTATCACAGTATACGCCCAGACTCCAGTCTTCCTCGGGGTGTGGAGTCTATGGCATATATGACAGTATATCCCCTGGATCCAGTCCTCCCAGTGACGTGGATGCTACCATAAATATGATAGTATACGCCTTGCCTCCAAGTTTCCTGTTGAAGTGGGGTCTACCGTATATTTGACAATACATGTTCTGGTTCCAGTCCTCCTGGTGAAGTGGAGTACACTGTTTATATGATGGTATATGCCTTGGCCGCAGTAATCCTGGTGATGAGGAGTTGACCGTATATATGATAGTATTCGCCCTTCCTCCATTCCTCTTGGAGAAGTAGAGTCTACCGTATACATCACAGTATAAACCCAGACTCCAGGCCTCATACTGATATGGATTCTACCATACATATGACAGTATAAGCCCTGGCAATAGTGCCCCAGGTGATGTGGAGGATATGTTATATATGACAGTGTATGCCTTGGCTCCAGTCCTAATGGTCATGTGGTGTCTACCATATATATGATAGTATAGGCCTTGGCGCCAGTGTTCCTGGTGAAGTGGAGTCTACCGTATATATCACATGATATACCCTGGATGCAGTGCTCCTGGGGAAGTGCCTGCTACCGTAACTATCACAGTATATGCCTCGCCTCCTGTCTTAGAATAGCTGAACCCTCTCTGGATTGACCAAAATTCTGCTTCATTCAATGAGAATTTGCTGTGTGCTCTCAGAGAGTCACTTCACAAGTGATGCCCACTCTCTGAAGACCGTCAGCGAGGGCTGTCTGTGGAAATCGCCTCTCGTGAAGTCAAAACGAGAGCTGCATTAAAGTTTTAGGTTTTTTCAAAGAAATTTTTCCTTCCTTAAGTTCTGTTTGAGCCACGAAAACTGTGTGACTTTACATATGGGAAAAGGATCTTTTCCTTGGTTTTCTTAAAACATACTCTTATTTATATCGTGCAGTTTGCCACTTAATCCTAAATGTTTAGTGCTTATTAATTTATCTTCTTAATAAATAACAGGCTCCCTATAGAGGGATCTTTTTTTCTTGTTGCCTTTGCATCCCCTCCAGGGGGTTCTTTGTATGAACCAGTAAGGAAACCTTCAACTCGTTGTTGTTTTTTTTTTTGAGGAAGATTAGCCCTGAGCTAACATCTGTTGACAATCCTCCTCTTTTTTGCTGAGGAAGACTGGCCCTGAGCTAATATCCATGCCCATCTTCCTCTACTTTATACGTGGGACACCTACCACAGCGTGGCTTGATGAGCGGTGCCATGTCCTCACCCAGGATCGGAACCAGCTAACCCCGGGAGAACGTTCGAACTGAACAGCTGCACCACAAGGCCGGCCACAAGGCCTTTCTTTGTATTTTTTAACAGAGAAATTGTTTTTTCTGACACCAAGAAATTGAATTGACGATTTTAAAAACTTCTAGTATCATATGGTTAGGAATTCTGCATCCATACTGCTTACATTCTCCATATCTCATTAAACTGAGGTATGAAGTGTGGTGCAACGATACAGTAATGGTGGGTACGTTCTTACGCATTTGTCAAAACCCGTACAATGTACACCACCAAGGATGAACCTTGGTGTCAACAACAAACTTTAGTTAACAATCATGTATCCATACACCTCAATTGTAACAAACATATCACGTTAATTCAAGACACTAATCACAGTGGAAACTGTAAGAGTGAGTGGTTATATGGGAACTGTTGATGCAAAATCACCAATTAACTGTTCTATAAATAGGAGAGATAAGGTGAGTTTTACATGAGCCGGGCTGCAGATTTTGACCTGGAATGCCTTTTGCAGAAAGGAAGACAGCGACAAATAAAAATGGCAAGCAATAGGATATATTGGAGTATAGGAGGAAGCCATTTGCTATAAAACTAATTCAGCCTGACTTTGTTTTTTCCAAAAGGGCCTGACTGTGGCTATTGAGCACGCATTGTATATCTGCTTAGACATTTCCTATGGCCAGAACAAAGGCCCTTGAGATAAAGGTGCAACTTCCCCGCACATTGGCATTTCCTTAGGGATAAGCATCTTTCCTTAGGCTAGGAACTGATTGCTGTGCTCACCTTTGACCACCCAGCTCACCTGTGACCACCCAGCTCGACACAACAGACTGCCACCCTGCTGAGTTCACTGAGACAGAAGACATACCTTCTGTTTCCATTAATCGCTGTGCAGAGCAGTCTCGCGACTATTGTAAAACGGACATTTCAATCCTAGGTGAAACATTCTCTTGTGGGTATATAACCACTCTGTACACCCCACTTCTTTGTGACCTTTCTTCCTTCGGGAAGAAAGGCCCTGGGCCATGGTCCTCAGATTTCAGCTCAGAATAAACTCTCCCAAATTTTCATTTATAGATTGTGTCGATGAAAATAATCCATATCCAATCTATAAATGAAAATTTGGGTGAGTTTATTCTGAGCTTAAATCTGAGGATTATAACCCGGGAGAGTCTTTCCACAAAGGGACAGAGCACTCCAAAGAGGTGGGGGGGTATACAGGGTCGTTATATACCCTCAAAGAGGATGTTTCACATATGATTGGAATGTCCCTTTTACAATAGTCGCGAGACTACTCTGTCGGCACAGCGATTGATGGAAATAGCAGGTAGGTCTTCTGTCTCAGTGAACACAGCAGGGTGGCAGTCTGTTGTCTCCAGCTGGGTGGGCACAGGTGAGCTGGGAGGTGAGTGCAGCAATCAGCTCCTAGCCTAAGGAAAAATGCTAATGTGGGGGGGAGGGGGAAGTTGCATCTTTATCTCAAGGGCCTTTGTTCTGGCCATAGGAAATGTCTAAGCAGATATGCAATGGGTGCTCAATAGCCAGTCAGGCCCTATTGGAGGAAAAAAAGAAGTCAGGACGAATTAGGTTTATACCAAATGGCTTCCTCATATACTCCAATATATCCTATTGCTTGCCATTTTTATTTGTCATTTTCCCCTTTTGATCTCTAATCTTTCGATAGAAAGCATTTATGATCAAATATTGTCCCTCGGCGCCAGGGTGGTTGCTGCCTGCCCTGGGTCCATCATGTCCCTCGGAGCTAGGCTTTTATCTTATTTATTTGCCTAGTCGTCCACGTTGGGGGGAAATAGTGGACAAGCATGGAAGTATATTTATTAACAGAGGAAGCATTTCATATGTTATGTAATTAATTTAGATTGTTGCACAAACATTGCATACGCACTTTTCTATGACACCTTGCATTTACATTGTATATGATTATAGAACAAGTACAGTAATGATAAGAACAGCATTTTGGAAAGGATTAGTCTGACATGAATTCTTAGTCACAGTCCGTATCAGAAAAGGAAATTTGTCCAGGGTTATAAGACAGACTGACCATCTCAAGCTGTCGAGCAATCATTACTTTAGTTTGTATGCTACTCTTACAACACTGAGTAAAGAAAACGACAATTAGTTTGAATATTATGACCAGCACAAGGATTCCAATAAGTAATAGAAATAGGAATTCCAATCCGGATTGAAAAAGGGAACAGGTACTGAAAGGGAACCGATGAAACAAATCAAACTAGGTGCAGGATCCCATAAGGCATCCACCTGCTTCTTCATGTGCTTTAGCAGAGATGACACATTGGAAGATTCGGCAGGTATAAAAACACAGCATTCAGTCTGAATGATTGCACACGTGCCACCTTGGGATGCTGTAAGAATATCTAAGGCCATTCTATTTTGAAGGACAGCCTTTCGCATTAAAGTCATTTCAGTATTTAAAAGGCTATTCCTGCTTGACTATCATTAAGGGCTTGTTGAGTAAATTTAGTCAGAGCTTCTATATGTAATATGACATCTTCTAGCCCCAAGGCAGGAGCAAACATAGCTGCAAATACAGTCACACCAGTGAAACACTGAACAAGCCCATCTGGCCTTAAAGAGAGGGAGATTGGCAACAGGTTTTAACTCAGCCTGACTCCTTCCCTGCTTTTAAAGGAAACTCAGGGTGAAGTGTTTTAGCCATCCAGGCAGTAGCCAAGGCCAAAGATTTGTTCCACATAACCACTGAGTTCCATTAGGAGTCACTCGATAAATTCCTGGCCTTCAAGACCAGTCTATTCCAAATTAATCACTTTAAGTATGATAGCATTCCAAACAATTATAAAATAGGTATACAGTTTAAGCATAACAAAGGTTTAAAAGAGGAGATATAAGGTTGGGAATACAGGCCTGGTCCGGAGTCTTGGGACAGCTGTCTACAACAGATGTCGTCTTCTTCTCCTCCTGGTATTGTCCTTTCCAACAGGGCTGCAAAGAGTCTTATTTGATGTCTCTTTCAATAAATAAATTCTTCAGGTTACAGTCCATGATCCTTAAGTTCTGGGACTTCTCTGTGAAAGAATCAGCTACAGATCTTTCATTTCTTTTGAGCACCACAATAAGACCATGAAAACAATGTAATACATCCCTTAAGCAAAGCTGGTTCATATATTTCTTCATTTAATTGCATAGGCTGTTGTATTATTTAAAAAGGAGACAGCCGATGTTTACAAAAAGTATAGATCTAAGATTAAAGAGCACTAGCATAAGAGCTTTTGGGCGTGAGAGAGTAAATGTTTCTGAAAGCTTGCCAATGAAGTTCTAGTTGTGCCAGTAGTTTTACCAGTCCTGAGGATCGAGGATGGTAAGCGCAGTGGAAATGCTGCAATATTGGCCAAACATTACAAATAGATTTGAGTTCCCCCAGTCACTGTGTAACTCGGGAGGAATTCCTCAAACAGGAATTTATTCTTTTCGATAATAATTTACCTGAAGCCATCGCTCTTCTGCAAGGAAAGGCCTCAAAACAATGTGAGAACATACAGATCATTGCAAGATATGTTTAGCCTTGAGATGGTGGCATTTGGACAAAGTCCAATTGTCATACCTCAAAGGGTCCCTTAGGAAGGGAAAGTGGCCTTGTGACCCATGGAGTGGGTTTCTTATTGGGCCCGAACCACATCTGCGAGGGGGTGTCAAAAATTCCCCCTTTTGACTGCCATATCTGTTTCTCTTGTTCCGTGGCAATTTCTTGAGCCTGTAGAAGGAAATCTTTTACTGGGTTAGCAGAGCTAACAGAAAGTAGCAGGCATTCTTCAGGCTAGACAACGTAACATCCTCACTTATCGTTTAAGTAAGACTCATTTGTAAACCAAATTAAACAATAGAATGCAGTCGTGGTCTTCTCTCCCTTGTGATGTTGGAAGCAAGGTAACAAGGTTAATGGTTGGAGCAAATTATAAATTAGTTCCTGCGTCCAGGGGGCAGGCAGTCAAGAAGACTTCTAGATGTCAGAGTCCAAGCATCTTTTTGCAGCGTGAAAGGTCTCTGATGATGTCATCGGACATTCGGGTATCTTTTTGAGTGGCTTACAGCTTGCACAGCCACAGATAGGAATCTCTCTTAAGTTTCTATCAAGTTGTTCAGCTTCAGTTTGCAAGGTTTCAGGAAAAAGAGCATGATCAATTCTCAATGATTCCAAATGAAAATTAGGGAAAAATTGAAAACATTAGTTTGGAAGTTTATAACCAGATATTTCAGTAGAAGAATTCAGGATGCAGTTCAGTTCACAGGTAGAAAAAGCCTCAAAGACAATTAACGGAACTAGGATCTAATATCCACAAATGCGTATTATAATTTTTCACTGAAACAATTCTTCTCTCTAAAGTCACCCTCATTTTTACCAAAGATAGTCAAGTTAAGGCTAATTGGTTTGCCAAAATAAGTTTAGTTTCAAGAAACTTGGCCCGATTATTTACATAAGTGCAGCAAGAATAGCAATTGATCATATAGGCTCTTAAATCTGCTTTGCTGGAATTTTTTATGAGGAATCTCAGATTGAACTTTAAAGACTTCTTGAGGCCAGAAAAGCCAAGCCAAGGATTTGTGCCATCAGGCCTTGCCTGCAATACCTTAGATTTGGGTGACTTTCTCTCCTTTCTTGAGATTCCCCAAAATATTTCGAGGTTCATGGCACCTGCCAGATAAGCAAGCTTCCTTACTTACCAGGTAAAATTGCTGGAATCTCTCTCTGTAAAGCAAGGTACCAGGCCCATATTTCCAAGTGGCTTTATTTCCAGAAAGTCAACCTAATTCCTCAAAGGCAGTATTGTCATGTCTGAGTCTGTATCTTTCTCTCAAACATGACATTCCAGTCAAAGTTTTGCTAAGATAACAAATGTGTCCTGTTATAAGGAGAACAGATTCCTATTGAACTCATGCAAATAACTATATTGCCATGAAATAACCATACTCACTCACAAAGGGTTTCCAAATTATGGAGGGATCAGGTCGGGAGGAAAAGGTAAATGTTTCAGTTTTGCTCACCAAGGTATAATTTCACTGATTGCTATAAGACATGGTTAGCATAAGAGAACAGATTTCCTTAAATCTGAGAAAACAAAACAACACATCAAAAACAATATTTCAACCAAAAGTCGTAAAAAAATTTGTAGTCATCCTCAGTTCATTCAGTCCTGCATAACCGGTTCTTGATCTTAATCTCTGTTAGCAGTTTTGTTTTTTAATATTAAAACTCATTTGCTTAATTGGATTTACTTTAATCTCAGTCTATGTGACCGGGCATAAAACTCCTTTCAGAATTTCTCCTTCACAAACCTTCTACAACTTTCTTTTTGCCTTCAGAATTTGTCCCATGCTTTCTTTCTTCCCTTCTAGTACATTAGGACAAATTTATCTTTCTTAACCAACCAAACAAAAATATTTCCATTCTTTATACCTTCTTTACTGAAAACTTACCTTTTAACTTTCCTTGAATGCAGAGCTGTTTTCCTTATTAATTTCCAATAGCTTTAATTACATATGTTAATTAGAACTTTTAACCATTAACAGACCCTCGTAAACACTAAAAGGTAAGCAATTACAAATTGTCTTTTATATCAGCATTCTAAACACTTCATAATTTCTAGGAACACATCACTTTACAGTAAAAGACCCAAAGACTTTTAGCATCTCTGCAATAAAACCAAAAGCAGATACACGTAGATGTTTAGCAACGTTTGTTCTATCCAATCCAAAAATTACCCAGATACTCAGATTTTTATCATTTAACTTGACTTGGCAAAACCAAAAAGAATTTCAAAGGTTTTTTTTTTTTCCCCCAAGTATACAGACCATAAAACAGTTATTGTACCCACTTTTATCTATTTAAACCGTTTGTTTCCAACAGTTATGTTCAGAGTACCTATGAAAACCTCATGAGACATTAGACAAAACTGGCCCTCATTTAAAGCTATTATTTTGCTGACGAATTTCTGACAACATGAACTTATTTGACTAGTAAACCCAGGCTGCATGCCTGCGTCGTATGCAAATACCGACAACTCTGACAACAAGACTATTTTCAATCAAACCAACAAACTTAAACAAGCTTTCATTTACCAAAGGTTAATTCACAAGACGTTAACTTTGAAAGATACTGGGTTAATTTCTACTACATTTAGAATTTATGTAAGCACTTACTTTAAGCCAAAACTCTTCATTTCTCAGAAACTGGGTTTTAACTCAAATTACATTCCAGGTTGATCTACCTGTCCAACTGCATCACAAAGGCACAGAGAAACCCAAGTTTTCGATTTTACAGAAGGTCCAGGTTCTGGTCAGGTCCAGCCTGAACTTAACCTCGACTTGGTGACAACAGAGGAGATGATGAGCAAAACAGACAAAGAAAAGAAGAGATGAGATCAGACCTCGCCCTCATGGCCTCTTCCAGAGAGTTATCAAGATAAGAGTCACACAACAGTTGCCACGCTGGGCACACAACCCCAGCAGGACAGTTCACAGAATAAATCACAGGCCTCCTACCCTTATAACTGACTCAGTAGGTGACTAAAACACTCAATGAGTCAACTGTCAAGAGAGGGCACCCCCACTTAGGGTTGCTGGGGTGATCAGGCCCAGAAACCCAAAGTTGGGGCTCCCAGGAGTGGAGCCTTTGACTCTTTGAGGATCTCTTTGTTTCCCGGTTGCAAAGCTAAAAAGGAGGCGAAAATGGCCATTGTAACTCTAAGAGAGATGAAGACATTTGGGTTAGTTCTATTCAGAAAAATTTTTGTAAGTGCTTACTTTAAGTTAATGGAATAGAGGTCTTTAGAAAAGACGGAGATGAGCTCTGAGATTCCAAAGGCAGCTGCAGAGGAGATGGAAGGGATAAGCGGGCTGGGACGGTTTCTGGCTTCTTATCCTTTTTAAACTCAGATACAGTCTCTGCCAATTTACCGTTAGTCTCCTGTAAAGAATTCACTTTATCATTATTACGTTTTGAAGCCTCTAAATGCCAATCATAATAAGCTTCCCATTCTTTTGCTTTAGTTTTAGAGCCGGCTCTTTCTACTTGTGCGTGCAAATACAGTAGCTTTGAGATATCGAACGTTCCCCACTTTGGCCACTTAAGTCATTCTTAGTTAATCCTTCCCATTTTGTTAGATACTTGCAAGCATTGTTTCCACACAGCAAACCAGCTGGAGTTCCATTGGGAGGTCGTCCATCCGGGAGCTGGCCGGCTTTAAAAAGCACGGTTTTCCCATTTTCTTTTTGCTTGTCTTTTTTTTTTTTTTTAAATAAAGTCTGAACAACTTCTAAGGACAGTGTAGTGGGTCAGAAGTGTGCTGCTTGTGAGTGTTACTCCCCATAGAAAGGTCGTAAACACTCTCTTACGTGCCTCGGTTTTTCCCTCCGGCCGCCTAATACTGCCGTGGGAGCTCGGAGCGCGGGGTGACCAGCCCTTATGTGCCTGTCCCGGACGAGCCTGTCATTAATTACCGTGAATGAGAGCGGAGTTCCCTATGGGACCGCTGCACATCGCGAGGATTGATCCTCTGACACTCCCGCTGAGGTCCTTAGTCACCTAAGGGCGCCTTTTGGTAAAGGCCGGGAGGAGCAAGTGTCCCTTTTCTTCAGAGCTGAAGACATTCAGTCTCTCATTTCTCTATCAAGCAGTTTGTTCAGACTCTATAAACACAATTCTTTCCAATTCAAAGCCAAATTAAAAGGACAACCAACCCAGCTCACTCCAAGCTCCTCTAAGCCCCTGAGGCTTAGGAATTCTCTCTAGGTTTTTCTCCACCTAGGAACTGTACCGGTACCCCTCAAAACCTCTAGTCTTAAGACCTTACCCAGCTCATATAAACTCCTGGACCGTCAACTTAAAGTAAGGAGGTCCGGGTTTCAGGAGAACTCACCAAGGTCACCTGAAGAATGCAGTGATCCGGGGGGCTCAATGGGCCCTTATTGGTACCGAATGCCGGTTCAGTGTAGATTCCAGGTGGCCTCCGGTGGGTGTCTCTGAAATCCTGCCGCGACTACGCCAAGAACTGTGGACGAAAATAATCCATATCCAATCTATAAATGAAAATTTGGGTGAGTTTATTCTGAGCTTAAAGCTGAGGATTATAACCCGGGAGAGTCTTTCCACAAAGGGACAGAGCACTCCAAAGAGGTGGGGGGGTATACAGGGTCGTTATATACCCTCAAAGAGGATGTTTCACATATGATTGGAATGTCCCTTTTACAATAGTCGCGAGACTACTCTGTCGGCACAGCGATTGATGGAAATAGCAGGTAGGTCTTCTGTCTCAGTGAACACAGCAGGGTGGCAGTCTGTTGTCTCCAGCTGGGTGGGCACAGGTGAGCTGGGAGGTGAGTGCAGCAATCAGCTCCTAGCCTAAGGAAAAATGCTAATGTGGGGGGGAGGGGGAAGTTGCATCTTTATCTCAAGGGCCTTTGTTCTGGCCATAGGAAATGTCTAAGCAGATATGCAATGGGTGCTGAATAGCCAGTCGGGCCCTTTTGGAGGAAAAAAAAAAGTCAGGCCGAATTAGGTTTATACCAAATGGCTTCCTCATATACTCCTATATATCCTAACCTAGAGGGTAAAGGACTGGTCTTCCTCCCCTGCAACCTCAATGTGTGAAAATCTCCTGTCAATTGTAACAAATATCGAATCTAGATGCTAATCACAGTGGAAACTGTGGAGGTGCGTGGTTACATGGGAACTCTCCGTACCTCTCTGCTTATTCTTCTGTAAACCTAAACTGCTCTAAAAATAATCTATCATGTAAAAACAAAAGGATTGCCCTCTATCTGTATGCTTGTATTTTCACCAGAAAATTTAGCTGGCTTTGGAAATGAGAAAGGCGAGTTTCTTCTGTTCCCCGTCTCCAGGAAATGCATATTCTCTGCAGAGAAACAGTTCCATGCATCTCTTTTCCCCTATGTGCAAATAACAGACCTCCTTCCCCGGTCCCTTCAGGCTGTGGGATTTCGTGGGTGGTTAATTCTGTCCTTCCCTTCCTTCTCCCCACGGGAAGTCCCCGGGAGGTCAGCACATGGGAGTCCAGCCCAAGGATCAGTTAGTTGCTTTCCTACAGCTCCATTTGTATCCTTAAGTGCTAATCTCCTTCAATTAAGAATATGGCTTTGGAGCAAGTTGATGGAAGTCTGTTTACGCCAAACAAGTTTTTTCTCTCTGCAAAGTAACGTGCCCCTTAGGTTGTTTCTTACTCCCTATTCATAAAACCAAAGCAACTGTGACTTTTTCTGGCGTGGCCAGGCACCTTTCTTTCTTCGTTTGCATAACAAAAAAGGAGCTATTTGCTGAAAAGGAGAACAGAGGGGTTCAAAGGGCAAAGAGAGCCCTTGTTCTTTTAAGAGATAAACAGAGGCCACCAGAGAACTTGATTGATTTCTAGCTGGGGGCAGGCTCTGGCCATTTGCTCCCCTCTCTAAATTTCAGTGTTTTTATTTGCAAAACGGGATAAACAATGATACCACTGAGCTGAATGGGTAATAAGGTTCCAGCAGACTCTCCACCAGGCGTTAAGAACTCAACCAGCACCGGCTAACGTTAATAGGAGGAATCTTTGTAAAGGATTAGCAGGATGATTAACACGCAGTAACCTTTCATTATCGGTAGTAATTCATTATTTTGTCAAAAGAATCAACAGCCCACAAGCCGTCTCTGTGGCCGCCAGATCCTTCTTTGCACAGGCAGGCATGCACCCATCCAGCTTTCCCCCATCAGGAAGCGTAAAAGGGGAGGGCATTCCAGCCCTTTGTCCCCTACAAAGCCACTTCTCCCTGGAGTTGTAAGAGGGGTAAGTTGTCACGTGTGGAGTGACATGCTCAGGGCCCTGCTTTCTGTGTCATCTGGGGCTCTCCAGGGAAATAGAGCCGTTAGAGGTTCTGTGTAGCTATAGATATACATAAAGATACAGATATGGATACAGAAACAGATACAGATATATACACACACATATCCTATTGGTTATATATATATATAAAATCCTATATATAATACATATATAACATCCTATTGGTTTTATATACATATATATATATATATACACATACAACACACATATATATATTCAGTCAGACACTGCTTAACGGGGACACGTTCTGAGAAACGTGTCATTAGATGATTGAGTCACTGTGCAAACATTGTAGAGTGTGCTTACACAAACCTAGATGGTATAGCCTCCTACACATCGAGGTTGTATGTACTAATCTTATGGGATCACCATAGTCTATGTGGGCCATCACTGGATGAAATGTGCTGTGTGAGACTCTGTGTGTGTGTGTGTGTGTGTGCGTGTGTGTGTGTGTGTCCCACAACCTACTGGGTATTTATTTATACATATATATACATCTTATTGGTTATATACAGATATAGATATATACACACCCTCCTGCTGGTTATATATATATATGTGTATATGTATACACATACACACATGCATTGATTACATACATATATATCTTGGTGGTTTTATATATATATAAATACACACACACACACATTCTATTGGTTATATATACGTACATATACACACCTCCTATTGGTTATATAAACATATGCAAACATCCTATAGATTATATGTACGTACATACCCACATCCAATGGTTATACATATACATGCACATATCATATTGTTTCTATGTAAGCATGCTTTGTATTGGTTCTATGTATACGCACATTCTATTGGTTCTGTATGTAAACTCATCCTATTGGTTCTGTATATATGCACATCCTATAGGTTGTGTATATACACACATCTTATTGTCCTACATATACACACATTCTATTGGTTCTGTATATACGCACATTCTATTCGTTCTGTGCATATGCACATCCTATTGGTTCTGTGTATATGCATGTTCCCTTGGTTCTGTATATACTCTCATCCTATCGGTTCTGTATATACTCTCATCTTATTGGTTGTGTGTATACGCACATTCCATTGGTTTTGTATATATGCACATTGTATTGGTTCTGTATATACGCACATTCTATTGGTTCTTTATATACGAACGTTGTCTTCGCTCTGTATATAGGCACATCCCATTGGTTCTGTATATACGCACATCCTATTGGTTCTGTATATACACACATTCTATTGGTGCTGTATATACGCACATCCTACTGGTTCTGTATATACTCTCATCCTATTGGTTCTGTGTATACACATATTCTATTGGTTTTGTATATACGCACATTCTATTGGTTCTGAATATACTCTCATCCTATTGGTTCTGTGTATACCCATATTCTATTGGTTCTGTATATACTCTCATCCTATTGGTTCTGTATATACGCACATTCAATTGGTTCTGTATATACTCTCATCCTATTGGTTCTCAATATACTCTCATCCTATTGGTTCTGTATATACTCTCATCCTATTGGTTCTGTATATACACGCATTCTCTTGGTTCTGCATATACTCTCATCCTATTGGTTCCCTGTATACTCTCATCCTACTGGTTCTGTATATACGCACATCCTATTGGTTCTGTATATACGCACGTTCTCTTCGTTCTGTATATACTCTCATCCTATTGGTTCTCAATATACTCTCATCCTATTGGTTCTGTATATACGCACATTCTCTTGGTTCTGTACATACTCTCATGCTATTGTTTCCACATATACTATCATACTATTGGTTCTGTATATACGTACATCCTTATGATTCTGTATATACTCTCATCCTATTGGTTCTGTATATAGGCACGTTCTCTTTGTTCTGTATATACTCTCATCCTATTGGTTCTGTATATACGCACATCCTATTGGTTCTGAATATACTCTCATGCTATTGGTTCTGTATATACTCTCATCCTATTGGTTCTGTATATACGCGCATCGTATTGGTTCTGTATATATGCACATTCTATTGGTTCTGTATATACTCTCATCCTATTGGTTCTGTATATATGCACATTCTATTGGTTCTGTATATACTCTCATCCTATTGGTTCTCTGTATCCTCTCATCCTGTTCTGTATATATACACGTTCTATTGGTACTGTATATACGCACGTTGTCTTGGTTCTGTATATACGAACATTCTATTTGTTCTTTATGTACGCACGTTGTCATCATTCTGTATATACGCACATCCTATTGGTTCTGTATATACACACATTCTATTGGTTCTGTATATGCTCTCATCCTATTGGTTCTGTATATACGCAGATTCTATTGTTTTTGTATTTACTCTCATCCTATTGGTTCTGTATATACACACATCCCATTGGTTCTGTATATACGCACATTCTCTCAGTTCTGTATATACACACATCCTATTGGTTCTCTCTACATAGGCACATCCTATTTGTTCTATTTATACGGACATTCTATTGGTTCTCTGTACGCACATTCTTTTGGTTCTGTATATACGCACATTTTATTGGTTCTCTGTATACATGAACATCCTATTGGTTCTATTTATACCCACATTCTATTGGTTCTTTTATACACGCACATCTTGTTCGTTCTGTAAATATGCACATTCTATTTCTCCTGTACTTATGCACATCCTATTGGTTCTGTGTATATGCATGTTCTCTTGGTTCTTCTTATACTCTCATCCTATTGGTTCGGTATATACTCTCATCCTATTGGTTGTGTGTATATGCACATTCTATTGGTTTTGTATATATGCACATTCTATTGGTTCTGTATATACTGTCATCCTATTGGTTCGGTATATACTCTCATCATATTGGTTGCATGTATACACACATTCTATTGGTTCTGTATATACGCACATTCTATTGCTTCTGTATATACGCACATCCTATTGGTTCTGTATATACACACATCGTCTTGCTTCTGTATATATGCACATCCTATTGGTTCTCAATATACTCTCATCCTATTGGTTCTGTATATACGCACATCCTATTGGTTCTATATATACGCACATCCTATTGGTTCTGAATATACTCTCATCCTATTGGTTGTGTGTATATGCACATTCTATTGGTTTTGTATATATGCACATTCTATTGGTTCTGTATAGACTCTCATCCTATTGGTTCTGTCTATACGCATATTCTATTGGTTCTGTATATACTCTCATCCTATTGGTTGTGTATATACGCACATCCTATTGGTTCTGTATATATGCACATTCTCTTGTTTCTGTATATACTCTCATCCTATTGGTTCTGTATATATGCACATTCTCTTGCTTCTGTATGTATGCATATTATATTGGTTCTGTATATACGCACATTTTCTTGGTTCTGTACATACTCTCATGATATTGTTTCCGCATATACTCTCATACTATTGGTTCTGTATATACGTACATCCTTATGGTCCTGTATATACTCTCATCCTATTGGTTCTGTATATACGCACATCCTATTGGTTCTGTATATACTCTCATCCTATTGGTTCTGTATATACTCTCATCCTATTGGTTCTGTATGTACCGACATTCTATTGGTTCTGTATATACTCTCATCCTATTAATTCTGTATATATGCACGTTCTCTTGCTTGTGTATATACACATATTCTATTGGTTCTGTATATACGCACCTTCTCTTGGTTCTGTATATACTGTCATGCTGTTGGTTCTATATATACTCTCATCCTATTGGTTCTGTATATACACTCATCCTATTGGTTCTGTATATACGCTGATCCTATTGGTTCTGTATATATGCACATTCTATTGGTTCTGTATATACTCTCATCCTATTGGTTCTGTTTATACGCACGTTCTCTTGTTTCTGTATATACTCTCATCCTATTGGTTCTGTATATACGCACATTCTATTGGTTCTCTATATACTCTCATCCTATTGGTTCTGAATATACTCTCATCCTATTGGTTCTGTATATACTCTCACCCTATTGGTTCTGTATATACAGACATCCTATTGGTTAACTATATATGCACATACTATTGATTCTATTTATACCCACATTCTATTGGTTCTTGTATGTAAGCACATCTTATTGGTTCTATTTATACGCACATTCTATTGGGTCTTTATTTACACTCTTCTTATTGGTCGTGTATATACGCACATTCTATTACTCCTGTATATACGCACATCCTATTGTTTCTGTATATACGCACATCCTATGGGTTCTGTATGTACGCACGTTCTATTACATATGACAGTATATGCCTTGGCTCCAGTGCTAATGGTCGTCTGGTGTCTACTATATATATGATAGTACAGGCCTTGGGCCCAGTCCTCCTGGTGAAGTGGAGCCTACCGTATATATCACAGTGCATGCCCAGATTCAATCCTGCTAGTGATGTTGACGCTACCATATATATGGTAGCATGTGCTGCGGCTCAAGTCCTCCTGCTGTTGTGCAGTCTACCATATATATGCTAGTATATGCCTCGGCTCCAGTCCTCCATGTGATAGGAGTCTACCATATATATCACAGTATATGCCCAGACTCCAGTCTTCATAATGATGAGAAATCAACTGCATGTATGACAGTACATACCTGGATTCAGTCATCCAGTTGATGTGGATGCTACCGTAGATACGACTGTATATGCTCTACTCCCAGTCCTGCTGGGGAACTGGCGTCTATGGCATGTATCACTGTATATGCCCAGGTCCGATCTTCCACGTGGTATGGAGTCAGCCATATATATGATAGCGTATAAGATAACATATGCCTTGGCTCCAGTCCTCCTGCTGATGTGGAGTCTACCGTATATACGTTAGTATGGGCCCTGCACGCAGTCCTCCTGGTGAACTGGGGGCTACCAAATATATCACAGTACGTGCGCAGGCTCCAGTCATCCATGTGATGTGGACCCTAATGTATATAGGACAGTATATGTCCTTACTCCATTCCTCCAGGTGATGGGGAATCTATCATCTATATGATAGCACATACCTGGGCTCCAGTCCTCCTGGTGAAGTCGAGTCTTCCATATGTATGATAGATTATTCTCTGACTTCTTCCTGCTCACATGGAGTCTACCGTATATATGACAGTATATGCTCAGGCTCCACTCCTCCTGGTGATGTGAATGCTACCGTAAATATGATAGTATGTGTCTTGGCTCCAGGTTTCCTGTTGAAGTGGATCCTCCCGTATATATGAGAGTATATACCTAGGCTCCAGTCCTCCTTGTGATGTGGAGTCCATCATATATATGACAGTATGTACCCTGGCTCCAGTCCGCCAGGTGATGTGGGGTCTGTCCTATACATGATAGTATATGTCTTGGTTCCAGTCTTCCTTTTGAAGTGTAGTCTACAGCACATATGATAGTATATGGCTTGCCTCCAGTAATCCTGGTGAAGTGGTTTACCATATATAATATAGTATATGTTCTGTCTCCAATCCTCCCTGTGCTTGGAGGCTACCGTATATACTATAATATATGCCTTGGCTCCAGTCCTCTTGCTAATGTAGGGTCTACCATATATATCATAATATAAGCTCTTGCTCCAGTCCTCCAAGTCATTGGAGTCTGTTTTATATATGGTAAGACATGCCTTGGCGCCAGTCCTCCTTGTCCTATGGAGTGTACCACATATGGTAATATTTGCCCTGGCTCCAGTCCCCTTGGGGAAGTGGAATTTGCTGTATATATCAATGTACATACCCTGGATCCAGTCCTCCAGGTGAAGTGGTGTCCATCTCATATGTGACAGTATATACCCTGCCTCCAGTCCTCCAGGGGCTGTGGAGTCTACTGTATATATGATAGTATATGTCCTGGATCCAGTCTTCCTTTGGAAGTGTAGTCTACCATATAAATGTTAGTATATGCCTCACCTCCAGTCATCCAGGTGAAGTGGAGTCTACCGTATATAACATAGTAGATGCTCTATCTCCGGTCCTCCAGATGGTTGGAGTCTACCTTGTAGATGATAGGATATTCCTTGGCTCCAGTCCTCCTGCTCCTATGGAGTGTACCATATATGGTAATATTTGCTCTGGCTCCAGTCCCCTTGGGGAAGTGGAGTCTGCTGTATGTATCACAGTATACGCCCAGACTCCAGTCTTCCTCGGGGTGTGGAGTCTATGGCATATATGACAGTATATCCCCTGGATCCAGTCCTCCCAGTGACGTGGATGCTACCATAAATATGATAGTATACGCCTTGCCTCCAAGTTTCCTGTTGAAGTGGGGTCTACCGTATATTTGACAATACATGTTCTGGTTCCAGTCCTCCTGGTGAAGTGGAGTACACTGTTTATATGATGGTATATGCCTTGGCCGCAGTAATCCTGGTGATGAGGAGTTGACCGTATATATGATAGTATTCGCCCTTCCTCCATTCCTCTTGGAGAAGTAGAGTCTACCGTATACATCACAGTATAAACCCAGACTCCAGGCCTCATACTGATATGGATTCTACCATACATATGACAGTATAAGCCCTGGCAATAGTGCCCCAGGTGATGTGGAGGATATGTTATATATGACAGTGTATGCCTTGGCTCCAGTCCTAATGGTCATGTGGTGTCTACCATATATATGATAGTATAGGCCTTGGCGCCAGTGTTCCTGGTGAAGTGGAGTCTACCGTATATATCACATGATATACCCTGGATGCAGTGCTCCTGGGGAAGTGCCTGCTACCGTAACTATCACAGTATATGCCTCGCCTCCTGTCTTAGAATAGCTGAACCCTCTCTGGATTGACCAAAATTCTGCTTCATTCAATGAGAATTTGCTGTGTGCTCTCAGAGAGTCACTTCACAAGTGATGCCCACTCTCTGAAGACCGTCAGCGAGGGCTGTCTGTGGAAATCGCCTCTCGTGAAGTCAAAACGAGAGCTGCATTAAAGTTTTAGGTTTTTTCAAAGAAATTTTTCCTTCCTTAAGTTCTGTTTGAGCCACGAAAACTGTGTGACTTTACATATGGGAAAAGGATCTTTTCCTTGGTTTTCTTAAAACATACTCTTATTTATATCGTGCAGTTTGCCACTTAATCCTAAATGTTTAGTGCTTATTAATTTATCTTCTTAATAAATAACAGGCTCCCTATAGAGGGATCTTTTTTTCTTGTTGCCTTTGCATCCCCTCCAGGGGGTTCTTTGTATGAACCAGTAAGGAAACCTTCAACTCGTTGTTGTTTTTTTTTTTGAGGAAGATTAGCCCTGAGCTAACATCTGTTGACAATCCTCCTCTTTTTTGCTGAGGAAGACTGGCCCTGAGCTAATATCCATGCCCATCTTCCTCTACTTTATACGTGGGACACCTACCACAGCGTGGCTTGATGAGCGGTGCCATGTCCTCACCCAGGATCGGAACCAGCTAACCCCGGGAGAACGTTCGAACTGAACAGCTGCACCACAAGGCCGGCCACAAGGCCTTTCTTTGTATTTTTTAACAGAGAAATTGTTTTTTCTGACACCAAGAAATTGAATTGACGATTTTAAAAACTTCTAGTATCATATGGTTAGGAATTCTGCATCCATACTGCTTACATTCTCCATATCTCATTAAACTGAGGTATGAAGTGTGGTGCAACGATACAGTAATGGTGGGTACGTTCTTACGCATTTGTCAAAACCCGTACAATGTACACCACCAAGGATGAACCTTGGTGTCAACAACAAACTTTAGTTAACAATCATGTATCCATACACCTCAATTGTAACAAACATATCACGTTAATTCAAGACACTAATCACAGTGGAAACTGTAAGAGTGAGTGGTTATATGGGAACTGTTGATGCAAAATCACCAATTAACTGTTCTATAAATAGGAGAGATAAGGTGAGTTTTACATGAGCCGGGCTGCAGATTTTGACCTGGAATGCCTTTTGCAGAAAGGAAGACAGCGACAAATAAAAATGGCAAGCAATAGGATATATTGGAGTATAGGAGGAAGCCATTTGCTATAAAACTAATTCAGCCTGACTTTGTTTTTTCCAAAAGGGCCTGACTGTGGCTATTGAGCACGCATTGTATATCTGCTTAGACATTTCCTATGGCCAGAACAAAGGCCCTTGAGATAAAGGTGCAACTTCCCCGCACATTGGCATTTCCTTAGGGATAAGCATCTTTCCTTAGGCTAGGAACTGATTGCTGTGCTCACCTTTGACCACCCAGCTCACCTGTGACCACCCAGCTCGACACAACAGACTGCCACCCTGCTGAGTTCACTGAGACAGAAGACATACCTTCTGTTTCCATTAATCGCTGTGCAGAGCAGTCTCGCGACTATTGTAAAACGGACATTTCAATCCTAGGTGAAACATTCTCTTGTGGGTATATAACCACTCTGTACACCCCACTTCTTTGTGACCTTTCTTCCTTCGGGAAGAAAGGCCCTGGGCCATGGTCCTCAGATTTCAGCTCAGAATAAACTCTCCCAAATTTTCATTTATAGATTGTGTCGATGAAAATAATCCATATCCAATCTATAAATGAAAATTTGGGTGAGTTTATTCTGAGCTTAAATCTGAGGATTATAACCCGGGAGAGTCTTTCCACAAAGGGACAGAGCACTCCAAAGAGGTGGGGGGGTATACAGGGTCGTTATATACCCTCAAAGAGGATGTTTCACATATGATTGGAATGTCCCTTTTACAATAGTCGCGAGACTACTCTGTCGGCACAGCGATTGATGGAAATAGCAGGTAGGTCTTCTGTCTCAGTGAACACAGCAGGGTGGCAGTCTGTTGTCTCCAGCTGGGTGGGCACAGGTGAGCTGGGAGGTGAGTGCAGCAATCAGCTCCTAGCCTAAGGAAAAATGCTAATGTGGGGGGGAGGGGGAAGTTGCATCTTTATCTCAAGGGCCTTTGTTCTGGCCATAGGAAATGTCTAAGCAGATATGCAATGGGTGCTCAATAGCCAGTCAGGCCCTATTGGAGGAAAAAAAGAAGTCAGGACGAATTAGGTTTATACCAAATGGCTTCCTCATATACTCCAATATATCCTATTGCTTGCCATTTTTATTTGTCATTTTCCCCTTTTGATCTCTAATCTTTCGATAGAAAGCATTTATGATCAAATATTGTCCCTCGGCGCCAGGGTGGTTGCTGCCTGCCCTGGGTCCATCATGTCCCTCGGAGCTAGGCTTTTATCTTATTTATTTGCCTAGTCGTCCACGTTGGGGGGAAATAGTGGACAAGCATGGAAGTATATTTATTAACAGAGGAAGCATTTCATATGTTATGTAATTAATTTAGATTGTTGCACAAACATTGCATACGCACTTTTCTATGACACCTTGCATTTACATTGTATATGATTATAGAACAAGTACAGTAATGATAAGAACAGCATTTTGGAAAGGATTAGTCTGACATGAATTCTTAGTCACAGTCCGTATCAGAAAAGGAAATTTGTCCAGGGTTATAAGACAGACTGACCATCTCAAGCTGTCGAGCAATCATTACTTTAGTTTGTATGCTACTCTTACAACACTGAGTAAAGAAAACGACAATTAGTTTGAATATTATGACCAGCACAAGGATTCCAATAAGTAATAGAAATAGGAATTCCAATCCGGATTGAAAAAGGGAACAGGTACTGAAAGGGAACCGATGAAACAAATCAAACTAGGTGCAGGATCCCATAAGGCATCCACCTGCTTCTTCATGTGCTTTAGCAGAGATGACACATTGGAAGATTCGGCAGGTATAAAAACACAGCATTCAGTCTGAATGATTGCACACGTGCCACCTTGGGATGCTGTAAGAATATCTAAGGCCATTCTATTTTGAAGGACAGCCTTTCGCATTAAAGTCATTTCAGTATTTAAAAGGCTATTCCTGCTTGACTATCATTAAGGGCTTGTTGAGTAAATTTAGTCAGAGCTTCTATATGTAATATGACATCTTCTAGCCCCAAGGCAGGAGCAAACATAGCTGCAAATACAGTCACACCAGTGAAACACTGAACAAGCCCATCTGGCCTTAAAGAGAGGGAGATTGGCAACAGGTTTTAACTCAGCCTGACTCCTTCCCTGCTTTTAAAGGAAACTCAGGGTGAAGTGTTTTAGCCATCCAGGCAGTAGCCAAGGCCAAAGATTTGTTCCACATAACCACTGAGTTCCATTAGGAGTCACTCGATAAATTCCTGGCCTTCAAGACCAGTCTATTCCAAATTAATCACTTTAAGTATGATAGCATTCCAAACAATTATAAAATAGGTATACAGTTTAAGCATAACAAAGGTTTAAAAGAGGAGATATAAGGTTGGGAATACAGGCCTGGTCCGGAGTCTTGGGACAGCTGTCTACAACAGATGTCGTCTTCTTCTCCTCCTGGTATTGTCCTTTCCAACAGGGCTGCAAAGAGTCTTATTTGATGTCTCTTTCAATAAATAAATTCTTCAGGTTACAGTCCATGATCCTTAAGTTCTGGGACTTCTCTGTGAAAGAATCAGCTACAGATCTTTCATTTCTTTTGAGCACCACAATAAGACCATGAAAACAATGTAATACATCCCTTAAGCAAAGCTGGTTCATATATTTCTTCATTTAATTGCATAGGCTGTTGTATTATTTAAAAAGGAGACAGCCGATGTTTACAAAAAGTATAGATCTAAGATTAAAGAGCACTAGCATAAGAGCTTTTGGGCGTGAGAGAGTAAATGTTTCTGAAAGCTTGCCAATGAAGTTCTAGTTGTGCCAGTAGTTTTACCAGTCCTGAGGATCGAGGATGGTAAGCGCAGTGGAAATGCTGCAATATTGGCCAAACATTACAAATAGATTTGAGTTCCCCCAGTCACTGTGTAACTCGGGAGGAATTCCTCAAACAGGAATTTATTCTTTTCGATAATAATTTACCTGAAGCCATCGCTCTTCTGCAAGGAAAGGCCTCAAAACAATGTGAGAACATACAGATCATTGCAAGATATGTTTAGCCTTGAGATGGTGGCATTTGGACAAAGTCCAATTGTCATACCTCAAAGGGTCCCTTAGGAAGGGAAAGTGGCCTTGTGACCCATGGAGTGGGTTTCTTATTGGGCCCGAACCACATCTGCGAGGGGGTGTCAAAAATTCCCCCTTTTGACTGCCATATCTGTTTCTCTTGTTCCGTGGCAATTTCTTGAGCCTGTAGAAGGAAATCTTTTACTGGGTTAGCAGAGCTAACAGAAAGTAGCAGGCATTCTTCAGGCTAGACAACGTAACATCCTCACTTATCGTTTAAGTAAGACTCATTTGTAAACCAAATTAAACAATAGAATGCAGTCGTGGTCTTCTCTCCCTTGTGATGTTGGAAGCAAGGTAACAAGGTTAATGGTTGGAGCAAATTATAAATTAGTTCCTGCGTCCAGGGGGCAGGCAGTCAAGAAGACTTCTAGATGTCAGAGTCCAAGCATCTTTTTGCAGCGTGAAAGGTCTCTGATGATGTCATCGGACATTCGGGTATCTTTTTGAGTGGCTTACAGCTTGCACAGCAACAGATAGGAATCTCTCTTAAGTTTCTATCAAGTTGTTCAGCTTCAGTTTGCAAGGTTTCAGGAAAAAGAGCATGATCAATTCTCAATGATTCCAAATGAAAATTAGGGAAAAATTGAAAACATTAGTTTGGAAGTTTATAACCAGATATTTCAGTAGAAGAATTCAGGATGCAGTTCAGTTCACAGGTAGAAAAAGCCTCAAAGACAATTAACGGAACTAGGATCTAATATCCACAAATGCGTATTATAATTTTTCACTGAAACAATTCTTCTCTCTAAAGTCACCCTCATTTTTACCAAAGATAGTCAAGTTAAGGCTAATTGGTTTGCCAAAATAAGTTTAGTTTCAAGAAACTTGGCCCGATTATTTACATAAGTGCAGCAAGAATAGCAATTGATCATATAGGCTCTTAAATCTGCTTTGCTGGAATTTTTTATGAGGAATCTCAGATTGAACTTTAAAGACTTCTTGAGGCCAGAAAAGCCAAGCCAAGGATTTGTGCCATCAGGCCTTGCCTGCAATACCTTAGATTTGGGTGACTTTCTCTCCTTTCTTGAGATTCCCCAAAATATTTCGAGGTTCATGGCACCTGCCAGATAAGCAAGCTTCCTTACTTACCAGGTAAAATTGCTGGAATCTCTCTCTGTAAAGCAAGGTACCAGGCCCATATTTCCAAGTGGCTTTATTTCCAGAAAGTCAACCTAATTCCTCAAAGGCAGTATTGTCATGTCTGAGTCTGTATCTTTCTCTCAAACATGACATTCCAGTCAAAGTTTTGCTAAGATAACAAATGTGTCCTGTTATAAGGAGAACAGATTCCTATTGAACTCATGCAAATAACTATATTGCCATGAAATAACCATACTCACTCACAAAGGGTTTCCAAATTATGGAGGGATCAGGTCGGGAGGAAAAGGTAAATGTTTCAGTTTTGCTCACCAAGGTATAATTTCACTGATTGCTATAAGACATGGTTAGCATAAGAGAACAGATTTCCTTAAATCTGAGAAAACAAAACAACACATCAAAAACAATATTTCAACCAAAAGTCGTAAAAAAATTTGTAGTCATCCTCAGTTCATTCAGTCCTGCATAACCGGTTCTTGATCTTAATCTCTGTTAGCAGTTTTGTTTTTTAATATTAAAACTCATTTGCTTAATTGGATTTACTTTAATCTCAGTCTATGTGACCGGGCATAAAACTCCTTTCAGAATTTCTCCTTCACAAACCTTCTACAACTTTCTTTTTGCCTTCAGAATTTGTCCCATGCTTTCTTTCTTCCCTTCTAGTACATTAGGACAAATTTATCTTTCTTAACCAACCAAACAAAAATATTTCCATTCTTTATACCTTCTTTACTGAAAACTTACCTTTTAACTTTCCTTGAATGCAGAGCTGTTTTCCTTATTAATTTCCAATAGCTTTAATTACATATGTTAATTAGAACTTTTAACCATTAACAGACCCTCGTAAACACTAAAAGGTAAGCAATTACAAATTGTCTTTTATATCAGCATTCTAAACACTTCATAATTTCTAGGAACACATCACTTTACAGTAAAAGACCCAAAGACTTTTAGCATCTCTGCAATAAAACCAAAAGCAGATACACGTAGATGTTTAGCAACGTTTGTTCTATCCAATCCAAAAATTACCCAGATACTCAGATTTTTATCATTTAACTTGACTTGGCAAAACCAAAAAGAATTTCAAAGGTTTTTTTTTTTTCCCCCAAGTATACAGACCATAAAACAGTTATTGTACCCACTTTTATCTATTTAAACCGTTTGTTTCCAACAGTTATGTTCAGAGTACCTATGAAAACCTCATGAGACATTAGACAAAACTGGCCCTCATTTAAAGCTATTATTTTGCTGACGAATTTCTGACAACATGAACTTATTTGACTAGTAAACCCAGGCTGCATGCCTGCGTCGTATGCAAATACCGACAACTCTGACAACAAGACTATTTTCAATCAAACCAACAAACTTAAACAAGCTTTCATTTACCAAAGGTTAATTCACAAGACGTTAACTTTGAAAGATACTGGGTTAATTTCTACTACATTTAGAATTTATGTAAGCACTTACTTTAAGCCAAAACTCTTCATTTCTCAGAAACTGGGTTTTAACTCAAATTACATTCCAGGTTGATCTACCTGTCCAACTGCATCACAAAGGCACAGAGAAACCCAAGTTTTCGATTTTACAGAAGGTCCAGGTTCTGGTCAGGTCCAGCCTGAACTTAACCTCGACTTGGTGACAACAGAGGAGATGATGAGCAAAACAGACAAAGAAAAGAAGAGATGAGATCAGACCTCGCCCTCATGGCCTCTTCCAGAGAGTTATCAAGATAAGAGTCACACAACAGTTGCCACGCTGGGCACACAACCCCAGCAGGACAGTTCACAGAATAAATCACAGGCCTCCTACCCTTATAACTGACTCAGTAGGTGACTAAAACACTCAATGAGTCAACTGTCAAGAGAGGGCACCCCCACTTAGGGTTGCTGGGGTGATCAGGCCCAGAAACCCAAAGTTGGGGCTCCCAGGAGTGGAGCCTTTGACTCTTTGAGGATCTCTTTGTTTCCCGGTTGCAAAGCTAAAAAGGAGGCGAAAATGGCCATTGTAACTCTAAGAGAGATGAAGACATTTGGGTTAGTTCTATTCAGAAAAATTTTTGTAAGTGCTTACTTTAAGTTAATGGAATAGAGGTCTTTAGAAAAGACGGAGATGAGCTCTGAGATTCCAAAGGCAGCTGCAGAGGAGATGGAAGGGATAAGCGGGCTGGGACGGTTTCTGGCTTCTTATCCTTTTTAAACTCAGATACAGTCTCTGCCAATTTACCGTTAGTCTCCTGTAAAGAATTCACTTTATCATTATTACGTTTTGAAGCCTCTAAATGCCAATCATAATAAGCTTCCCATTCTTTTGCTTTAGTTTTAGAGCCGGCTCTTTCTACTTGTGCGTGCAAATACAGTAGCTTTGAGATATCGAACGTTCCCCACTTTGGCCACTTAAGTCATTCTTAGTTAATCCTTCCCATTTTGTTAGATACTTGCAAGCATTGTTTCCACACAGCAAACCAGCTGGAGTTCCATTGGGAGGTCGTCCATCCGGGAGCTGGCCGGCTTTAAAAAGCACGGTTTTCCCATTTTCTTTTTGCTTGTCTTTTTTTTTTTTTTTAAATAAAGTCTGAACAACTTCTAAGGACAGTGTAGTGGGTCAGAAGTGTGCTGCTTGTGAGTGTTACTCCCCATAGAAAGGTCGTAAACACTCTCTTACGTGCCTCGGTTTTTCCCTCCGGCCGCCTAATACTGCCGTGGGAGCTCGGAGCGCGGGGTGACCAGCCCTTATGTGCCTGTCCCGGACGAGCCTGTCATTAATTACCGTGAATGAGAGCGGAGTTCCCTATGGGACCGCTGCACATCGCGAGGATTGATCCTCTGACACTCCCGCTGAGGTCCTTAGTCACCTAAGGGCGCCTTTTGGTAAAGGCCGGGAGGAGCAAGTGTCCCTTTTCTTCAGAGCTGAAGACATTCAGTCTCTCATTTCTCTATCAAGCAGTTTGTTCAGACTCTATAAACACAATTCTTTCCAATTCAAAGCCAAATTAAAAGGACAACCAACCCAGCTCACTCCAAGCTCCTCTAAGCCCCTGAGGCTTAGGAATTCTCTCTAGGTTTTTCTCCACCTAGGAACTGTACCGGTACCCCTCAAAACCTCTAGTCTTAAGACCTTACCCAGCTCATATAAACTCCTGGACCGTCAACTTAAAGTAAGGAGGTCCGGGTTTCAGGAGAACTCACCAAGGTCACCTGAAGAATGCAGTGATCCGGGGGGCTCAATGGGCCCTTATTGGTACCGAATGCCGGTTCAGTGTAGATTCCAGGTGGCCTCCGGTGGGTGTCTCTGAAATCCTGCCGCGACTACGCCAAGAACTGTGGACGAAAATAATCCATATCCAATCTATAAATGAAAATTTGGGTGAGTTTATTCTGAGCTTAAAGCTGAGGATTATAACCCGGGAGAGTCTTTCCACAAAGGGACAGAGCACTCCAAAGAGGTGGGGGGGTATACAGGGTCGTTATATACCCTCAAAGAGGATGTTTCACATATGATTGGAATGTCCCTTTTACAATAGTCGCGAGACTACTCTGTCGGCACAGCGATTGATGGAAATAGCAGGTAGGTCTTCTGTCTCAGTGAACACAGCAGGGTGGCAGTCTGTTGTCTCCAGCTGGGTGGGCACAGGTGAGCTGGGAGGTGAGTGCAGCAATCAGCTCCTAGCCTAAGGAAAAATGCTAATGTGGGGGGGAGGGGGAAGTTGCATCTTTATCTCAAGGGCCTTTGTTCTGGCCATAGGAAATGTCTAAGCAGATATGCAATGGGTGCTGAATAGCCAGTCGGGCCCTTTTGGAGGAAAAAAAAAAGTCAGGCCGAATTAGGTTTATACCAAATGGCTTCCTCATATACTCCTATATATCCTAACCTAGAGGGTAAAGGACTGGTCTTCCTCCCCTGCAACCTCAATGTGTGAAAATCTCCTGTCAATTGTAACAAATATCGAATCTAGATGCTAATCACAGTGGAAACTGTGGAGGTGCGTGGTTACATGGGAACTCTCCGTACCTCTCTGCTTATTCTTCTGTAAACCTAAACTGCTCTAAAAATAATCTATCATGTAAAAACAAAAGGATTGCCCTCTATCTGTATGCTTGTATTTTCACCAGAAAATTTAGCTGGCTTTGGAAATGAGAAAGGCGAGTTTCTTCTGTTCCCCGTCTCCAGGAAATGCATATTCTCTGCAGAGAAACAGTTCCATGCATCTCTTTTCCCCTATGTGCAAATAACAGACCTCCTTCCCCGGTCCCTTCAGGCTGTGGGATTTCGTGGGTGGTTAATTCTGTCCTTCCCTTCCTTCTCCCCACGGGAAGTCCCCGGGAGGTCAGCACATGGGAGTCCAGCCCAAGGATCAGTTAGTTGCTTTCCTACAGCTCCATTTGTATCCTTAAGTGCTAATCTCCTTCAATTAAGAATATGGCTTTGGAGCAAGTTGATGGAAGTCTGTTTACGCCAAACAAGTTTTTTCTCTCTGCAAAGTAACGTGCCCCTTAGGTTGTTTCTTACTCCCTATTCATAAAACCAAAGCAACTGTGACTTTTTCTGGCGTGGCCAGGCACCTTTCTTTCTTCGTTTGCATAACAAAAAAGGAGCTATTTGCTGAAAAGGAGAACAGAGGGGTTCAAAGGGCAAAGAGAGCCCTTGTTCTTTTAAGAGATAAACAGAGGCCACCAGAGAACTTGATTGATTTCTAGCTGGGGGCAGGCTCTGGCCATTTGCTCCCCTCTCTAAATTTCAGTGTTTTTATTTGCAAAACGGGATAAACAATGATACCACTGAGCTGAATGGGTAATAAGGTTCCAGCAGACTCTCCACCAGGCGTTAAGAACTCAACCAGCACCGGCTAACGTTAATAGGAGGAATCTTTGTAAAGGATTAGCAGGATGATTAACACGCAGTAACCTTTCATTATCGGTAGTAATTCATTATTTTGTCAAAAGAATCAACAGCCCACAAGCCGTCTCTGTGGCCGCCAGATCCTTCTTTGCACAGGCAGGCATGCACCCATCCAACTTTCCCCCATCAGGAAGCGTAAAAGGGGAGGGCATTCCAGCCCTTTGTCCCCTACAAAGCCACTTCTCCCTGGAGCTGTAAGAGGGGTAAGTTGTCACGTGTGGAGTGACATGCTCAGACCCTGCTTTCTGTGTCATCTGGGGCTCTCCAGGGAAATAGAGCCGTTAGAGGTTCTGTGTAGCTATAGATATACATAAAGATACAGATATGGATACAGAAACAGATACAGATATATACACACACATATCCTATTGGTTATATATATATATAAAATCCTATATATAATACATATATAACATCCTATTGGTTTTATATACATATATATATATATATACACATACAACACACATATATATATTCAGTCAGACACTGCTTAACGGGGACACGTTCTGAGAAACGTGTCATTAGATGATTGAGTCACTGTGCAAACATTGTAGAGTGTGCTTACACAAACCTAGATGGTATAGCCTCCTACACATCGAGGTTGTATGTACTAATCTTATGGGATCACCATAGTCTATGTGGGCCATCACTGGATGAAATGTGCTGTGTGAGACTCTGTGTGTGTGTGTGTGTGTGTGCGTGTGTGTGTGTGTGTCCCACAACCTACTGGGTATTTATTTATACATATATATACATCTTATTGGTTATATACAGATATAGATATATACACACCCTCCTGCTGGTTATATATATATATGTGTATATGTATACACATACACACATGCATTGATTACATACATATATATCTTGGTGGTTTTATATATATATAAATACACACACACACACATTCTATTGGTTATATATACGTACATATACACACCTCCTATTGGTTATATAAACATATGCAAACATCCTATAGATTATATGTACGTACATACCCACATCCAATGGTTATACATATACATGCACATATCATATTGTTTCTATGTAAGCATGCTTTGTATTGGTTCTATGTATACGCACATTCTATTGGTTCTGTATGTAAACTCATCCTATTGGTTCTGTATATATGCACATCCTATAGGTTGTGTATATACACACATCTTATTGTCCTACATATACACACATTCTATTGGTTCTGTATATACGCACATTCTATTCGTTCTGTGCATATGCACATCCTATTGGTTCTGTGTATATGCATGTTCCCTTGGTTCTGTATATACTCTCATCCTATCGGTTCTGTATATACTCTCATCTTATTGGTTGTGTGTATACGCACATTCCATTGGTTTTGTATATATGCACATTGTATTGGTTCTGTATATACGCACATTCTATTGGTTCTTTATATACGAACGTTGTCTTCGCTCTGTATATAGGCACATCCCATTGGTTCTGTATATACGCACATCCTATTGGTTCTGTATATACACACATTCTATTGGTGCTGTATATACGCACATCCTACTGGTTCTGTATATACTCTCATCCTATTGGTTCTGTGTATACACATATTCTATTGGTTTTGTATATACGCACATTCTATTGGTTCTGAATATACTCTCATCCTATTGGTTCTGTGTATACCCATATTCTATTGGTTCTGTATATACTCTCATCCTATTGGTTCTGTATATACGCACATTCAATTGGTTCTGTATATACTCTCATCCTATTGGTTCTCAATATACTCTCATCCTATTGGTTCTGTATATACTCTCATCCTATTGGTTCTGTATATACACGCATTCTCTTGGTTCTGCATATACTCTCATCCTATTGGTTCCCTGTATACTCTCATCCTACTGGTTCTGTATATACGCACATCCTATTGGTTCTGTATATACGCACGTTCTCTTCGTTCTGTATATACTCTCATCCTATTGGTTCTCAATATACTCTCATCCTATTGGTTCTGTATATACGCACATTCTCTTGGTTCTGTACATACTCTCATGCTATTGTTTCCACATATACTATCATACTATTGGTTCTGTATATACGTACATCCTTATGATTCTGTATATACTCTCATCCTATTGGTTCTGTATATAGGCACGTTCTCTTTGTTCTGTATATACTCTCATCCTATTGGTTCTGTATATACGCACATCCTATTGGTTCTGAATATACTCTCATGCTATTGGTTCTGTATATACTCTCATCCTATTGGTTCTGTATATACGCGCATCGTATTGGTTCTGTATATATGCACATTCTATTGGTTCTGTATATACTCTCATCCTATTGGTTCTGTATATATGCACATTCTATTGGTTCTGTATATACTCTCATCCTATTGGTTCTCTGTATCCTCTCATCCTGTTCTGTATATATACACGTTCTATTGGTACTGTATATACGCACGTTGTCTTGGTTCTGTATATACGAACATTCTATTTGTTCTTTATGTACGCACGTTGTCATCATTCTGTATATACGCACATCCTATTGGTTCTGTATATACACACATTCTATTGGTTCTGTATATGCTCTCATCCTATTGGTTCTGTATATACGCAGATTCTATTGTTTTTGTATTTACTCTCATCCTATTGGTTCTGTATATACACACATCCCATTGGTTCTGTATATACGCACATTCTCTCAGTTCTGTATATACACACATCCTATTGGTTCTCTCTACATAGGCACATCCTATTTGTTCTATTTATACGGACATTCTATTGGTTCTCTGTACGCACATTCTTTTGGTTCTGTATATACGCACATTTTATTGGTTCTCTGTATACATGAACATCCTATTGGTTCTATTTATACCCACATTCTATTGGTTCTTTTATACACGCACATCTTGTTCGTTCTGTAAATATGCACATTCTATTTCTCCTGTACTTATGCACATCCTATTGGTTCTGTGTATATGCATGTTCTCTTGGTTCTTCTTATACTCTCATCCTATTGGTTCGGTATATACTCTCATCCTATTGGTTGTGTGTATATGCACATTCTATTGGTTTTGTATATATGCACATTCTATTGGTTCTGTATATACTGTCATCCTATTGGTTCGGTATATACTCTCATCATATTGGTTGCGTGTATACACACATTCTATTGGTTCTGTATATACGCACATTCTATTGCTTCTGTATATACGCACATCCTATTGGTTCTGTATATACACACATCGTCTTGCTTCTGTATATATGCACATCCTATTGGTTCTCAATATACTCTCATCCTATTGGTTCTGTATATACGCACATCCTATTGGTTCTATATATACGCACATCCTATTGGTTCTGAATATACTCTCATCCTATTGGTTGTGTGTATATGCACATTCTATTGGTTTTGTATATATGCACATTCTATTGGTTCTGTATAGACTCTCATCCTATTGGTTCTGTCTATACGCATATTCTATTGGTTCTGTATATACTCTCATCCTATTGGTTGTGTATATACGCACATCCTATTGGTTCTGTATATATGCACATTCTCTTGTTTCTGTATATACTCTCATCCTATTGGTTCTGTATATATGCACATTCTCTTGCTTCTGTATGTATGCATATTATATTGGTTCTGTATATACGCACATTTTCTTGGTTCTGTACATACTCTCATGATATTGTTTCCGCATATACTCTCATACTATTGGTTCTGTATATACGTACATCCTTATGGTCCTGTATATACTCTCATCCTATTGGTTCTGTATATACGCACATCCTATTGGTTCTGTATATACTCTCATCCTATTGGTTCTGTATATACTCTCATCCTATTGGTTCTGTATGTACCGACATTCTATTGGTTCTGTATATACTCTCATCCTATTAATTCTGTATATATGCACGTTCTCTTGCTTGTGTATATACACATATTCTATTGGTTCTGTATATACGCACCTTCTCTTGGTTCTGTATATACTGTCATGCTGTTGGTTCTATATATACTCTCATCCTATTGGTTCTGTATATACACTCATCCTATTGGTTCTGTATATACGCTGATCCTATTGGTTCTGTATATATGCACATTCTATTGGTTCTGTATATACTCTCATCCTATTGGTTCTGTTTATACGCACGTTCTCTTGTTTCTGTATATACTCTCATCCTATTGGTTCTGTATATACGCACATTCTATTGGTTCTCTATATACTCTCATCCTATTGGTTCTGAATATACTCTCATCCTATTGGTTCTGTATATACTCTCACCCTATTGGTTCTGTATATACAGACATCCTATTGGTTAACTATATATGCACATACTATTGATTCTATTTATACCCACATTCTATTGGTTCTTGTATGTAAGCACATCTTATTGGTTCTATTTATACGCACATTCTATTGGGTCTTTATTTACACTCTTCTTATTGGTCGTGTATATACGCACATTCTATTACTCCTGTATATACGCACATCCTATTGTTTCTGTATATACGCACATCCTATGGGTTCTGTATGTACGCACGTTCTATTACATATGACAGTATATGCCTTGGCTCCAGTGCTAATGGTCGTCTGGTGTCTACTATATATATGATAGTACAGGCCTTGGGCCCAGTCCTCCTGGTGAAGTGGAGCCTACCGTATATATCACAGTGCATGCCCAGATTCAATCCTGCTAGTGATGTTGACGCTACCATATATATGGTAGCATGTGCTGCGGCTCAAGTCCTCCTGCTGTTGTGCAGTCTACCATATATATGCTAGTATATGCCTCGGCTCCAGTCCTCCATGTGATAGGAGTCTACCATATATATCACAGTATATGCCCAGACTCCAGTCTTCATAATGATGAGAAATCAACTGCATGTATGACAGTACATACCTGGATTCAGTCATCCAGTTGATGTGGATGCTACCGTAGATACGACTGTATATGCTCTACTCCCAGTCCTGCTGGGGAACTGGCGTCTATGGCATGTATCACTGTATATGCCCAGGTCCGATCTTCCACGTGGTATGGAGTCAGCCATATATATGATAGCGTATAAGATAACATATGCCTTGGCTCCAGTCCTCCTGCTGATGTGGAGTCTACCGTATATACGTTAGTATGGGCCCTGCACGCAGTCCTCCTGGTGAACTGGGGGCTACCAAATATATCACAGTACGTGCGCAGGCTCCAGTCATCCATGTGATGTGGACCCTAATGTATATAGGACAGTATATGTCCTTACTCCATTCCTCCAGGTGATGGGGAATCTATCATCTATATGATAGCACATACCTGGGCTCCAGTCCTCCTGGTGAAGTCGAGTCTTCCATATGTATGATAGATTATTCTCTGACTTCTTCCTGCTCACATGGAGTCTACCGTATATATGACAGTATATGCTCAGGCTCCACTCCTCCTGGTGATGTGAATGCTACCGTAAATATGATAGTATGTGTCTTGGCTCCAGGTTTCCTGTTGAAGTGGATCCTCCCGTATATATGAGAGTATATACCTAGGCTCCAGTCCTCCTTGTGATGTGGAGTCCATCATATATATGACAGTATGTACCCTGGCTCCAGTCCGCCAGGTGATGTGGGGTCTGTCCTATACATGATAGTATATGTCTTGGTTCCAGTCTTCCTTTTGAAGTGTAGTCTACAGCACATATGATAGTATATGGCTTGCCTCCAGTAATCCTGGTGAAGTGGTTTACCATATATAATATAGTATATGTTCTGTCTCCAATCCTCCCTGTGCTTGGAGGCTACCGTATATACTATAATATATGCCTTGGCTCCAGTCCTCTTGCTAATGTAGGGTCTACCATATATATCATAATATAAGCTCTTGCTCCAGTCCTCCAAGTCATTGGAGTCTGTTTTATATATGGTAAGACATGCCTTGGCGCCAGTCCTCCTTGTCCTATGGAGTGTACCACATATGGTAATATTTGCCCTGGCTCCAGTCCCCTTGGGGAAGTGGAATTTGCTGTATATATCAATGTACATACCCTGGATCCAGTCCTCCAGGTGAAGTGGTGTCCATCTCATATGTGACAGTATATACCCTGCCTCCAGTCCTCCAGGGGCTGTGGAGTCTACTGTATATATGATAGTATATGTCCTGGATCCAGTCTTCCTTTGGAAGTGTAGTCTACCATATAAATGTTAGTATATGCCTCACCTCCAGTCATCCAGGTGAAGTGGAGTCTACCGTATATAACATAGTAGATGCTCTATCTCCGGTCCTCCAGATGGTTGGAGTCTACCTTGTAGATGATAGGATATTCCTTGGCTCCAGTCCTCCTGCTCCTATGGAGTGTACCATATATGGTAATATTTGCTCTGGCTCCAGTCCCCTTGGGGAAGTGGAGTCTGCTGTATGTATCACAGTATACGCCCAGACTCCAGTCTTCCTCGGGGTGTGGAGTCTATGGCATATATGACAGTATATCCCCTGGATCCAGTCCTCCCAGTGACGTGGATGCTACCATAAATATGATAGTATACGCCTTGCCTCCAAGTTTCCTGTTGAAGTGGGGTCTACCGTATATTTGACAATACATGTTCTGGTTCCAGTCCTCCTGGTGAAGTGGAGTACACTGTTTATATGATGGTATATGCCTTGGCCGCAGTAATCCTGGTGATGAGGAGTTGACCGTATATATGATAGTATTCGCCCTTCCTCCATTCCTCTTGGAGAAGTAGAGTCTACCGTATACATCACAGTATAAACCCAGACTCCAGGCCTCATACTGATATGGATTCTACCATACATATGACAGTATAAGCCCTGGCAATAGTGCCCCAGGTGATGTGGAGGATATGTTATATATGACAGTGTATGCCTTGGCTCCAGTCCTAATGGTCATGTGGTGTCTACCATATATATGATAGTATAGGCCTTGGCGCCAGTGTTCCTGGTGAAGTGGAGTCTACCGTATATATCACATGATATACCCTGGATGCAGTGCTCCTGGGGAAGTGCCTGCTACCGTAACTATCACAGTATATGCCTCGCCTCCTGTCTTAGAATAGCTGAACCCTCTCTGGATTGACCAAAATTCTGCTTCATTCAATGAGAATTTGCTGTGTGCTCTCAGAGAGTCACTTCACAAGTGATGCCCACTCTCTGAAGACCGTCAGCGAGGGCTGTCTGTGGAAATCGCCTCTCGTGAAGTCAAAACGAGAGCTGCATTAAAGTTTTAGGTTTTTTCAAAGAAATTTTTCCTTCCTTAAGTTCTGTTTGAGCCACGAAAACTGTGTGACTTTACATATGGGAAAAGGATCTTTTCCTTGGTTTTCTTAAAACATACTCTTATTTATATCGTGCAGTTTGCCACTTAATCCTAAATGTTTAGTGCTTATTAATTTATCTTCTTAATAAATAACAGGCTCCCTATAGAGGGATCTTTTTTTCTTGTTGCCTTTGCATCCCCTCCAGGGGGTTCTTTGTATGAACCAGTAAGGAAACCTTCAATTCGTTGTTGTTTTTTTTTTTGAGGAAGATTAGCCCTGAGCTAACATCTGTTGACAATCCTCCTCTTTTTTGCTGAGGAAGACTGGCCCTGAGCTAATATCCATGCCCATCTTCCTCTACTTTATACGTGGGACACCTACCACAGCGTGGCTTGATGAGCGGTGCCATGTCCTCACCCAGGATCGGAACCAGCTAACCCCGGGAGAACGTTCGAACTGAACAGCTGCACCACAAGGCCGGCCACAAGGCCTTTCTTTGTATTTTTTAACAGAGAAATTGTTTTTTCTGACACCAAGAAATTGAATTGACGATTTTAAAAACTTCTAGTATCATATGGTTAGGAATTCTGCATCCATACTGCTTACATTCTCCATATCTCATTAAACTGAGGTATGAAGTGTGGTGCAACGATACAGTAATGGTGGGTACGTTCTTACGCATTTGTCAAAACCCGTACAATGTACACCACCAAGGATGAACCTTGGTGTCAACAACAAACTTTAGTTAACAATCATGCATCCATACACCTCAATTGTAACAAACATATCACGTTAATTCAAGACACTAATCACAGTGGAAACTGTAAGAGTGAGTGGTTATATGGGAACTGTTGATGCAAAATCACCAATTAACTGTTCTATAAATAGGAGAGATAAGGTGAGTTTTACATGAGCCGGGCTGCAGATTTTGACCTGGAATGCCTTTTGCAGAAAGGAAGACAGCGACAAATAAAAATGGCAAGCAATAGGATATATTGGAGTATAGGAGGAAGCCATTTGCTATAAAACTAATTCAGCCTGACTTTGTTTTTTCCAAAAGGGCCTGACTGTGGCTATTGAGCACGCATTGTATATCTGCTTAGACATTTCCTATGGCCAGAACAAAGGCCCTTGAGATAAAGGTGCAACTTCCCCGCACATTGGCATTTCCTTAGGGATAAGCATCTTTCCTTAGGCTAGGAACTGATTGCTGTGCTCACCTTTGACCACCCAGCTCACCTGTGACCACCTAGCTCGACACAACAGACTGCCACCCTGCTGAGTTCACTGAGACAGAAGACATACCTTCTGTTTCCATTAATCGCTGTGCAGAGCAGTCTCGCGACTATTGTAAAACGGACATTTCAATCCTAGGTGAAACATTCTCTTGTGGGTATATAACCACTCTGTACACCCCACTTCTTTGTGACCTTTCTTCCTTCGGGAAGAAAGGCCCTGGGCCATGGTCCTCAGATTTCAGCTCAGAATAAACTCTCCCAAATTTTCATTTATAGATTGTGTCGATGAAAATAATCCATATCCAATCTATAAATGAAAATTTGGGTGAGTTTATTCTGAGCTTAAATCTGAGGATTATAACCCGGGAGAGTCTTTCCACAAAGGGACAGAGCACTCCAAAGAGGTGGGGGGGTATACAGGGTCGTTATATACCCTCAAAGAGGATGTTTCACATATGATTGGAATGTCCCTTTTACAATAGTCGCGAGACTACTCTGTCGGCACAGCGATTGATGGAAATAGCAGGTAGGTCTTCTGTCTCAGTGAACACAGCAGGGTGGCAGTCTGTTGTCTCCAGCTGGGTGGGCACAGGTGAGCTGGGAGGTGAGTGCAGCAATCAGCTCCTAGCCTAAGGAAAAATGCTAATGTGGGGGGGAGGGGGAAGTTGCATCTTTATCTCAAGGGCCTTTGTTCTGGCCATAGGAAATGTCTAAGCAGATATGCAATGGGTGCTCAATAGCCAGTCAGGCCCTATTGGAGGAAAAAAAGAAGTCAGGACGAATTAGGTTTATACCAAATGGCTTCCTCATATACTCCAATATATCCTATTGCTTGCCATTTTTATTTGTCATTTTCCCCTTTTGATCTCTAATCTTTCGATAGAAAGCATTTATGATCAAATATTGTCCCTCGGCGCCAGGGTGGTTGCTGCCTGCCCTGGGTCCATCATGTCCCTCGGAGCTAGGCTTTTATCTTATTTATTTGCCTAGTCGTCCACGTTGGGGGGAAATAGTGGACAAGCATGGAAGTATATTTATTAACAGAGGAAGCATTTCATATGTTATGTAATTAATTTAGATTGTTGCACAAACATTGCATACGCACTTTTCTATGACACCTTGCATTTACATTGTATATGATTATAGAACAAGTACAGTAATGATAAGAACAGCATTTTGGAAAGGATTAGTCTGACATGAATTCTTAGTCACAGTCCGTATCAGAAAAGGAAATTTGTCCAGGGTTATAAGACAGACTGACCATCTCAAGCTGTCGAGCAATCATTACTTTAGTTTGTATGCTACTCTTACAACACTGAGTAAAGAAAACGACAATTAGTTTGAATATTATGACCAGCACAAGGATTCCAATAAGTAATAGAAATAGGAATTCCAATCCGGATTGAAAAAGGGAACAGGTACTGAAAGGGAACCGATGAAACAAATCAAACTAGGTGCAGGATCCCATAAGGCATCCACCTGCTTCTTCATGTGCTTTAGCAGAGATGACACATTGGAAGATTCGGCAGGTATAAAAACACAGCATTCAGTCTGAATGATTGCACACGTGCCACCTTGGGATGCTGTAAGAATATCTAAGGCCATTCTATTTTGAAGGACAGCCTTTCGCATTAAAGTCATTTCAGTATTTAAAAGGCTATTCCTGCTTGACTATCATTAAGGGCTTGTTGAGTAAATTTAGTCAGAGCTTCTATATGTAATATGACATCTTCTAGCCCCAAGGCAGGAGCAAACATAGCTGCAAATACAGTCACACCAGTGAAACACTGAACAAGCCCATCTGGCCTTAAAGAGAGGGAGATTGGCAACAGGTTTTAACTCAGCCTGACTCCTTCCCTGCTTTTAAAGGAAACTCAGGGTGAAGTGTTTTAGCCATCCAGGCAGTAGCCAAGGCCAAAGATTTGTTCCACATAACCACTGAGTTCCATTAGGAGTCACTCGATAAATTCCTGGCCTTCAAGACCAGTCTATTCCAAATTAATCACTTTAAGTATGATAGCATTCCAAACAATTATAAAATAGGTATACAGTTTAAGCATAACAAAGGTTTAAAAGAGGAGATATAAGGTTGGGAATACAGGCCTGGTCCGGAGTCTTGGGACAGCTGTCTACAACAGATGTCGTCTTCTTCTCCTCCTGGTATTGTCCTTTCCAACAGGGCTGCAAAGAGTCTTATTTGATGTCTCTTTCAATAAATAAATTCTTCAGGTTACAGTCCATGATCCTTAAGTTCTGGGACTTCTCTGTGAAAGAATCAGCTACAGATCTTTCATTTCTTTTGAGCACCACAATAAGACCATGAAAACAATGTAATACATCCCTTAAGCAAAGCTGGTTCATATATTTCTTCATTTAATTGCATAGGCTGTTGTATTATTTAAAAAGGAGACAGCCGATGTTTACAAAAAGTATAGATCTAAGATTAAAGAGCACTAGCATAAGAGCTTTTGGGCGTGAGAGAGTAAATGTTTCTGAAAGCTTGCCAATGAAGTTCTAGTTGTGCCAGTAGTTTTACCAGTCCTGAGGATCGAGGATGGTAAGCGCAGTGGAAATGCTGCAATATTGGCCAAACATTACAAATAGATTTGAGTTCCCCCAGTCACTGTGTAACTCGGGAGGAATTCCTCAAACAGGAATTTATTCTTTTCGATAATAATTTACCTGAAGCCATCGCTCTTCTGCAAGGAAAGGCCTCAAAACAATGTGAGAACATACAGATCATTGCAAGATATGTTTAGCCTTGAGATGGTGGCATTTGGACAAAGTCCAATTGTCATACCTCAAAGGGTCCCTTAGGAAGGGAAAGTGGCCTTGTGACCCATGGAGTGGGTTTCTTATTGGGCCCGAACCACATCTGCGAGGGGGTGTCAAAAATTCCCCCTTTTGACTGCCATATCTGTTTCTCTTGTTCCGTGGCAATTTCTTGAGCCTGTAGAAGGAAATCTTTTACTGGGTTAGCAGAGCTAACAGAAAGTAGCAGGCATTCTTCAGGCTAGACAACGTAACATCCTCACTTATCGTTTAAGTAAGACTCATTTGTAAACCAAATTAAACAATAGAATGCAGTCGTGGTCTTCTCTCCCTTGTGATGTTGGAAGCAAGGTAACAAGGTTAATGGTTGGAGCAAATTATAAATTAGTTCCTGCGTCCAGGGGGCAGGCAGTCAAGAAGACTTCTAGATGTCAGAGTCCAAGCATCTTTTTGCAGCGTGAAAGGTCTCTGATGATGTCATCGGACATTCGGGTATCTTTTTGAGTGGCTTACAGCTTGCACAGCAACAGATAGGAATCTCTCTTAAGTTTCTATCAAGTTGTTCAGCTTCAGTTTGCAAGGTTTCAGGAAAAAGAGCATGATCAATTCTCAATGATTCCAAATGAAAATTAGGGAAAAATTGAAAACATTAGTTTGGAAGTTTATAACCAGATATTTCAGTAGAAGAATTCAGGATGCAGTTCAGTTCACAGGTAGAAAAAGCCTCAAAGACAATTAACGGAACTAGGATCTAATATCCACAAATGCGTATTATAATTTTTCACTGAAACAATTCTTCTCTCTAAAGTCACCCTCATTTTTACCAAAGATAGTCAAGTTAAGGCTAATTGGTTTGCCAAAATAAGTTTAGTTTCAAGAAACTTGGCCCGATTATTTACATAAGTGCAGCAAGAATAGCAATTGATCATATAGGCTCTTAAATCTGCTTTGCTGGAATTTTTTATGAGGAATCTCAGATTGAACTTTAAAGACTTCTTGAGGCCAGAAAAGCCAAGCCAAGGATTTGTGCCATCAGGCCTTGCCTGCAATACCTTAGATTTGGGTGACTTTCTCTCCTTTCTTGAGATTCCCCAAAATATTTCGAGGTTCATGGCACCTGCCAGATAAGCAAGCTTCCTTACTTACCAGGTAAAATTGCTGGAATCTCTCTCTGTAAAGCAAGGTACCAGGCCCATATTTCCAAGTGGCTTTATTTCCAGAAAGTCAACCTAATTCCTCAAAGGCAGTATTGTCATGTCTGAGTCTGTATCTTTCTCTCAAACATGACATTCCAGTCAAAGTTTTGCTAAGATAACAAATGTGTCCTGTTATAAGGAGAACAGATTCCTATTGAACTCATGCAAATAACTATATTGCCATGAAATAACCATACTCACTCACAAAGGGTTTCCAAATTATGGAGGGATCAGGTCGGGAGGAAAAGGTAAATGTTTCAGTTTTGCTCACCAAGGTATAATTTCACTGATTGCTATAAGACATGGTTAGCATAAGAGAACAGATTTCCTTAAATCTGAGAAAACAAAACAACACATCAAAAACAATATTTCAACCAAAAGTCGTAAAAAAATTTGTAGTCATCCTCAGTTCATTCAGTCCTGCATAACCGGTTCTTGATCTTAATCTCTGTTAGCAGTTTTGTTTTTTAATATTAAAACTCATTTGCTTAATTGGATTTACTTTAATCTCAGTCTATGTGACCGGGCATAAAACTCCTTTCAGAATTTCTCCTTCACAAACCTTCTACAACTTTCTTTTTGCCTTCAGAATTTGTCCCATGCTTTCTTTCTTCCCTTCTAGTACATTAGGACAAATTTATCTTTCTTAACCAACCAAACAAAAATATTTCCATTCTTTATACCTTCTTTACTGAAAACTTACCTTTTAACTTTCCTTGAATGCAGAGCTGTTTTCCTTATTAATTTCCAATAGCTTTAATTACATATGTTAATTAGAACTTTTAACCATTAACAGACCCTCGTAAACACTAAAAGGTAAGCAATTACAAATTGTCTTTTATATCAGCATTCTAAACACTTCATAATTTCTAGGAACACATCACTTTACAGTAAAAGACCCAAAGACTTTTAGCATCTCTGCAATAAAACCAAAAGCAGATACACGTAGATGTTTAGCAACGTTTGTTCTATCCAATCCAAAAATTACCCAGATACTCAGATTTTTATCATTTAACTTGACTTGGCAAAACCAAAAAGAATTTCAAAGGTTTTTTTTTTTTCCCCCAAGTATACAGACCATAAAACAGTTATTGTACCCACTTTTATCTATTTAAACCGTTTGTTTCCAACAGTTATGTTCAGAGTACCTATGAAAACCTCATGAGACATTAGACAAAACTGGCCCTCATTTAAAGCTATTATTTTGCTGACGAATTTCTGACAACATGAACTTATTTGACTAGTAAACCCAGGCTGCATGCCTGCGTCGTATGCAAATACCGACAACTCTGACAACAAGACTATTTTCAATCAAACCAACAAACTTAAACAAGCTTTCATTTACCAAAGGTTAATTCACAAGACGTTAACTTTGAAAGATACTGGGTTAATTTCTACTACATTTAGAATTTATGTAAGCACTTACTTTAAGCCAAAACTCTTCATTTCTCAGAAACTGGGTTTTAACTCAAATTACATTCCAGGTTGATCTACCTGTCCAACTGCATCACAAAGGCACAGAGAAACCCAAGTTTTCGATTTTACAGAAGGTCCAGGTTCTGGTCAGGTCCAGCCTGAACTTAACCTCGACTTGGTGACAACAGAGGAGATGATGAGCAAAACAGACAAAGAAAAGAAGAGATGAGATCAGACCTCGCCCTCATGGCCTCTTCCAGAGAGTTATCAAGATAAGAGTCACACAACAGTTGCCACGCTGGGCACACAACCCCAGCAGGACAGTTCACAGAATAAATCACAGGCCTCCTACCCTTATAACTGACTCAGTAGGTGACTAAAACACTCAATGAGTCAACTGTCAAGAGAGGGCACCCCCACTTAGGGTTGCTGGGGTGATCAGGCCCAGAAACCCAAAGTTGGGGCTCCCAGGAGTGGAGCCTTTGACTCTTTGAGGATCTCTTTGTTTCCCGGTTGCAAAGCTAAAAAGGAGGCGAAAATGGCCATTGTAACTCTAAGAGAGATGAAGACATTTGGGTTAGTTCTATTCAGAAAAATTTTTGTAAGTGCTTACTTTAAGTTAATGGAATAGAGGTCTTTAGAAAAGACGGAGATGAGCTCTGAGATTCCAAAGGCAGCTGCAGAGGAGATGGAAGGGATAAGCGGGCTGGGACGGTTTCTGGCTTCTTATCCTTTTTAAACTCAGATACAGTCTCTGCCAATTTACCGTTAGTCTCCTGTAAAGAATTCACTTTATCATTATTACGTTTTGAAGCCTCTAAATGCCAATCATAATAAGCTTCCCATTCTTTTGCTTTAGTTTTAGAGCCGGCTCTTTCTACTTGTGCGTGCAAATACAGTAGCTTTGAGATATCGAACGTTCCCCACTTTGGCCACTTAAGTCATTCTTAGTTAATCCTTCCCATTTTGTTAGATACTTGCAAGCATTGTTTCCACACAGCAAACCAGCTGGAGTTCCATTGGGAGGTCGTCCATCCGGGAGCTGGCCGGCTTTAAAAAGCACGGTTTTCCCATTTTCTTTTTGCTTGTCTTTTTTTTTTTTTTTAAATAAAGTCTGAACAACTTCTAAGGACAGTGTAGTGGGTCAGAAGTGTGCTGCTTGTGAGTGTTACTCCCCATAGAAAGGTCGTAAACACTCTCTTACGTGCCTCGGTTTTTCCCTCCGGCCGCCTAATACTGCCGTGGGAGCTCGGAGCGCGGGGTGACCAGCCCTTATGTGCCTGTCCCGGACGAGCCTGTCATTAATTACCGTGAATGAGAGCGGAGTTCCCTATGGGACCGCTGCACATCGCGAGGATTGATCCTCTGACACTCCCGCTGAGGTCCTTAGTCACCTAAGGGCGCCTTTTGGTAAAGGCCGGGAGGAGCAAGTGTCCCTTTTCTTCAGAGCTGAAGACATTCAGTCTCTCATTTCTCTATCAAGCAGTTTGTTCAGACTCTATAAACACAATTCTTTCCAATTCAAAGCCAAATTAAAAGGACAACCAACCCAGCTCACTCCAAGCTCCTCTAAGCCCCTGAGGCTTAGGAATTCTCTCTAGGTTTTTCTCCACCTAGGAACTGTACCGGTACCCCTCAAAACCTCTAGTCTTAAGACCTTACCCAGCTCATATAAACTCCTGGACCGTCAACTTAAAGTAAGGAGGTCCGGGTTTCAGGAGAACTCACCAAGGTCACCTGAAGAATGCAGTGATCCGGGGGGCTCAATGGGCCCTTATTGGTACCGAATGCCGGTTCAGTGTAGATTCCAGGTGGCCTCCGGTGGGTGTCTCTGAAATCCTGCCGCGACTACGCCAAGAACTGTGGACGAAAATAATCCATATCCAATCTATAAATGAAAATTTGGGTGAGTTTATTCTGAGCTTAAAGCTGAGGATTATAACCCGGGAGAGTCTTTCCACAAAGGGACAGAGCACTCCAAAGAGGTGGGGGGGTATACAGGGTCGTTATATACCCTCAAAGAGGATGTTTCACATATGATTGGAATGTCCCTTTTACAATAGTCGCGAGACTACTCTGTCGGCACAGCGATTGATGGAAATAGCAGGTAGGTCTTCTGTCTCAGTGAACACAGCAGGGTGGCAGTCTGTTGTCTCCAGCTGGGTGGGCACAGGTGAGCTGGGAGGTGAGTGCAGCAATCAGCTCCTAGCCTAAGGAAAAATGCTAATGTGGGGGGGAGGGGGAAGTTGCATCTTTATCTCAAGGGCCTTTGTTCTGGCCATAGGAAATGTCTAAGCAGATATGCAATGGGTGCTGAATAGCCAGTCGGGCCCTTTTGGAGGAAAAAAAAAAGTCAGGCCGAATTAGGTTTATACCAAATGGCTTCCTCATATACTCCTATATATCCTAACCTAGAGGGTAAAGGACTGGTCTTCCTCCCCTGCAACCTCAATGTGTGAAAATCTCCTGTCAATTGTAACAAATATCGAATCTAGATGCTAATCACAGTGGAAACTGTGGAGGTGCGTGGTTACATGGGAACTCTCCGTACCTCTCTGCTTATTCTTCTGTAAACCTAAACTGCTCTAAAAATAATCTATCATGTAAAAACAAAAGGATTGCCCTCTATCTGTATGCTTGTATTTTCACCAGAAAATTTAGCTGGCTTTGGAAATGAGAAAGGCGAGTTTCTTCTGTTCCCCGTCTCCAGGAAATGCATATTCTCTGCAGAGAAACAGTTCCATGCATCTCTTTTCCCCTATGTGCAAATAACAGACCTCCTTCCCCGGTCCCTTCAGGCTGTGGGATTTCGTGGGTGGTTAATTCTGTCCTTCCCTTCCTTCTCCCCACGGGAAGTCCCCGGGAGGTCAGCACATGGGAGTCCAGCCCAAGGATCAGTTAGTTGCTTTCCTACAGCTCCATTTGTATCCTTAAGTGCTAATCTCCTTCAATTAAGAATATGGCTTTGGAGCAAGTTGATGGAAGTCTGTTTACGCCAAACAAGTTTTTTCTCTCTGCAAAGTAACGTGCCCCTTAGGTTGTTTCTTACTCCCTATTCATAAAACCAAAGCAACTGTGACTTTTTCTGGCGTGGCCAGGCACCTTTCTTTCTTCGTTTGCATAACAAAAAAGGAGCTATTTGCTGAAAAGGAGAACAGAGGGGTTCAAAGGGCAAAGAGAGCCCTTGTTCTTTTAAGAGATAAACAGAGGCCACCAGAGAACTTGATTGATTTCTAGCTGGGGGCAGGCTCTGGCCATTTGCTCCCCTCTCTAAATTTCAGTGTTTTTATTTGCAAAACGGGATAAACAATGATACCACTGAGCTGAATGGGTAATAAGGTTCCAGCAGACTCTCCACCAGGCGTTAAGAACTCAACCAGCACCGGCTAACGTTAATAGGAGGAATCTTTGTAAAGGATTAGCAGGATGATTAACACGCAGTAACCTTTCATTATCGGTAGTAATTCATTATTTTGTCAAAAGAATCAACAGCCCACAAGCCGTCTCTGTGGCCGCCAGATCCTTCTTTGCACAGGCAGGCATGCACCCATCCAACTTTCCCCCATCAGGAAGCGTAAAAGGGGAGGGCATTCCAGCCCTTTGTCCCCTACAAAGCCACTTCTCCCTGGAGCTGTAAGAGGGGTAAGTTGTCACGTGTGGAGTGACATGCTCAGACCCTGCTTTCTGTGTCATCTGGGGCTCTCCAGGGAAATAGAGCCGTTAGAGGTTCTGTGTAGCTATAGATATACATAAAGATACAGATATGGATACAGAAACAGATACAGATATATACACACACATATCCTATTGGTTATATATATATATAAAATCCTATATATAATACATATATAACATCCTATTGGTTTTATATACATATATATATATATATACACATACAACACACATATATATATTCAGTCAGACACTGCTTAACGGGGACACGTTCTGAGAAACGTGTCATTAGATGATTGAGTCACTGTGCAAACATTGTAGAGTGTGCTTACACAAACCTAGATGGTATAGCCTCCTACACATCGAGGTTGTATGTACTAATCTTATGGGATCACCATAGTCTATGTGGGCCATCACTGGATGAAATGTGCTGTGTGAGACTCTGTGTGTGTGTGTGTGTGTGTGCGTGTGTGTGTGTGTGTCCCACAACCTACTGGGTATTTATTTATACATATATATACATCTTATTGGTTATATACAGATATAGATATATACACACCCTCCTGCTGGTTATATATATATATGTGTATATGTATACACATACACACATGCATTGATTACATACATATATATCTTGGTGGTTTTATATATATATAAATACACACACACACACATTCTATTGGTTATATATACGTACATATACACACCTCCTATTGGTTATATAAACATATGCAAACATCCTATAGATTATATGTACGTACATACCCACATCCAATGGTTATACATATACATGCACATATCATATTGTTTCTATGTAAGCATGCTTTGTATTGGTTCTATGTATACGCACATTCTATTGGTTCTGTATGTAAACTCATCCTATTGGTTCTGTATATATGCACATCCTATAGGTTGTGTATATACACACATCTTATTGTCCTACATATACACACATTCTATTGGTTCTGTATATACGCACATTCTATTCGTTCTGTGCATATGCACATCCTATTGGTTCTGTGTATATGCATGTTCCCTTGGTTCTGTATATACTCTCATCCTATCGGTTCTGTATATACTCTCATCTTATTGGTTGTGTGTATACGCACATTCCATTGGTTTTGTATATATGCACATTGTATTGGTTCTGTATATACGCACATTCTATTGGTTCTTTATATACGAACGTTGTCTTCGCTCTGTATATAGGCACATCCCATTGGTTCTGTATATACGCACATCCTATTGGTTCTGTATATACACACATTCTATTGGTGCTGTATATACGCACATCCTACTGGTTCTGTATATACTCTCATCCTATTGGTTCTGTGTATACACATATTCTATTGGTTTTGTATATACGCACATTCTATTGGTTCTGAATATACTCTCATCCTATTGGTTCTGTGTATACCCATATTCTATTGGTTCTGTATATACTCTCATCCTATTGGTTCTGTATATACGCACATTCAATTGGTTCTGTATATACTCTCATCCTATTGGTTCTCAATATACTCTCATCCTATTGGTTCTGTATATACTCTCATCCTATTGGTTCTGTATATACACGCATTCTCTTGGTTCTGCATATACTCTCATCCTATTGGTTCCCTGTATACTCTCATCCTACTGGTTCTGTATATACGCACATCCTATTGGTTCTGTATATACGCACGTTCTCTTCGTTCTGTATATACTCTCATCCTATTGGTTCTCAATATACTCTCATCCTATTGGTTCTGTATATACGCACATTCTCTTGGTTCTGTACATACTCTCATGCTATTGTTTCCACATATACTATCATACTATTGGTTCTGTATATACGTACATCCTTATGATTCTGTATATACTCTCATCCTATTGGTTCTGTATATAGGCACGTTCTCTTTGTTCTGTATATACTCTCATCCTATTGGTTCTGTATATACGCACATCCTATTGGTTCTGAATATACTCTCATGCTATTGGTTCTGTATATACTCTCATCCTATTGGTTCTGTATATACGCGCATCGTATTGGTTCTGTATATATGCACATTCTATTGGTTCTGTATATACTCTCATCCTATTGGTTCTGTATATATGCACATTCTATTGGTTCTGTATATACTCTCATCCTATTGGTTCTCTGTATCCTCTCATCCTGTTCTGTATATATACACGTTCTATTGGTACTGTATATACGCACGTTGTCTTGGTTCTGTATATACGAACATTCTATTTGTTCTTTATGTACGCACGTTGTCATCATTCTGTATATACGCACATCCTATTGGTTCTGTATATACACACATTCTATTGGTTCTGTATATGCTCTCATCCTATTGGTTCTGTATATACGCAGATTCTATTGTTTTTGTATTTACTCTCATCCTATTGGTTCTGTATATACACACATCCCATTGGTTCTGTATATACGCACATTCTCTCAGTTCTGTATATACACACATCCTATTGGTTCTCTCTACATAGGCACATCCTATTTGTTCTATTTATACGGACATTCTATTGGTTCTCTGTACGCACATTCTTTTGGTTCTGTATATACGCACATTTTATTGGTTCTCTGTATACATGAACATCCTATTGGTTCTATTTATACCCACATTCTATTGGTTCTTTTATACACGCACATCTTGTTCGTTCTGTAAATATGCACATTCTATTTCTCCTGTACTTATGCACATCCTATTGGTTCTGTGTATATGCATGTTCTCTTGGTTCTTCTTATACTCTCATCCTATTGGTTCGGTATATACTCTCATCCTATTGGTTGTGTGTATATGCACATTCTATTGGTTTTGTATATATGCACATTCTATTGGTTCTGTATATACTGTCATCCTATTGGTTCGGTATATACTCTCATCATATTGGTTGCGTGTATACACACATTCTATTGGTTCTGTATATACGCACATTCTATTGCTTCTGTATATACGCACATCCTATTGGTTCTGTATATACACACATCGTCTTGCTTCTGTATATATGCACATCCTATTGGTTCTCAATATACTCTCATCCTATTGGTTCTGTATATACGCACATCCTATTGGTTCTATATATACGCACATCCTATTGGTTCTGAATATACTCTCATCCTATTGGTTGTGTGTATATGCACATTCTATTGGTTTTGTATATATGCACATTCTATTGGTTCTGTATAGACTCTCATCCTATTGGTTCTGTCTATACGCATATTCTATTGGTTCTGTATATACTCTCATCCTATTGGTTGTGTATATACGCACATCCTATTGGTTCTGTATATATGCACATTCTCTTGTTTCTGTATATACTCTCATCCTATTGGTTCTGTATATATGCACATTCTCTTGCTTCTGTATGTATGCATATTATATTGGTTCTGTATATACGCACATTTTCTTGGTTCTGTACATACTCTCATGATATTGTTTCCGCATATACTCTCATACTATTGGTTCTGTATATACGTACATCCTTATGGTCCTGTATATACTCTCATCCTATTGGTTCTGTATATACGCACATCCTATTGGTTCTGTATATACTCTCATCCTATTGGTTCTGTATATACTCTCATCCTATTGGTTCTGTATGTACCGACATTCTATTGGTTCTGTATATACTCTCATCCTATTAATTCTGTATATATGCACGTTCTCTTGCTTGTGTATATACACATATTCTATTGGTTCTGTATATACGCACCTTCTCTTGGTTCTGTATATACTGTCATGCTGTTGGTTCTATATATACTCTCATCCTATTGGTTCTGTATATACACTCATCCTATTGGTTCTGTATATACGCTGATCCTATTGGTTCTGTATATATGCACATTCTATTGGTTCTGTATATACTCTCATCCTATTGGTTCTGTTTATACGCACGTTCTCTTGTTTCTGTATATACTCTCATCCTATTGGTTCTGTATATACGCACATTCTATTGGTTCTCTATATACTCTCATCCTATTGGTTCTGAATATACTCTCATCCTATTGGTTCTGTATATACTCTCACCCTATTGGTTCTGTATATACAGACATCCTATTGGTTAACTATATATGCACATACTATTGATTCTATTTATACCCACATTCTATTGGTTCTTGTATGTAAGCACATCTTATTGGTTCTATTTATACGCACATTCTATTGGGTCTTTATTTACACTCTTCTTATTGGTCGTGTATATACGCACATTCTATTACTCCTGTATATACGCACATCCTATTGTTTCTGTATATACGCACATCCTATGGGTTCTGTATGTACGCACGTTCTATTACATATGACAGTATATGCCTTGGCTCCAGTGCTAATGGTCGTCTGGTGTCTACTATATATATGATAGTACAGGCCTTGGGCCCAGTCCTCCTGGTGAAGTGGAGCCTACCGTATATATCACAGTGCATGCCCAGATTCAATCCTGCTAGTGATGTTGACGCTACCATATATATGGTAGCATGTGCTGCGGCTCAAGTCCTCCTGCTGTTGTGCAGTCTACCATATATATGCTAGTATATGCCTCGGCTCCAGTCCTCCATGTGATAGGAGTCTACCATATATATCACAGTATATGCCCAGACTCCAGTCTTCATAATGATGAGAAATCAACTGCATGTATGACAGTACATACCTGGATTCAGTCATCCAGTTGATGTGGATGCTACCGTAGATACGACTGTATATGCTCTACTCCCAGTCCTGCTGGGGAACTGGCGTCTATGGCATGTATCACTGTATATGCCCAGGTCCGATCTTCCACGTGGTATGGAGTCAGCCATATATATGATAGCGTATAAGATAACATATGCCTTGGCTCCAGTCCTCCTGCTGATGTGGAGTCTACCGTATATACGTTAGTATGGGCCCTGCACGCAGTCCTCCTGGTGAACTGGGGGCTACCAAATATATCACAGTACGTGCGCAGGCTCCAGTCATCCATGTGATGTGGACCCTAATGTATATAGGACAGTATATGTCCTTACTCCATTCCTCCAGGTGATGGGGAATCTATCATCTATATGATAGCACATACCTGGGCTCCAGTCCTCCTGGTGAAGTCGAGTCTTCCATATGTATGATAGATTATTCTCTGACTTCTTCCTGCTCACATGGAGTCTACCGTATATATGACAGTATATGCTCAGGCTCCACTCCTCCTGGTGATGTGAATGCTACCGTAAATATGATAGTATGTGTCTTGGCTCCAGGTTTCCTGTTGAAGTGGATCCTCCCGTATATATGAGAGTATATACCTAGGCTCCAGTCCTCCTTGTGATGTGGAGTCCATCATATATATGACAGTATGTACCCTGGCTCCAGTCCGCCAGGTGATGTGGGGTCTGTCCTATACATGATAGTATATGTCTTGGTTCCAGTCTTCCTTTTGAAGTGTAGTCTACAGCACATATGATAGTATATGGCTTGCCTCCAGTAATCCTGGTGAAGTGGTTTACCATATATAATATAGTATATGTTCTGTCTCCAATCCTCCCTGTGCTTGGAGGCTACCGTATATACTATAATATATGCCTTGGCTCCAGTCCTCTTGCTAATGTAGGGTCTACCATATATATCATAATATAAGCTCTTGCTCCAGTCCTCCAAGTCATTGGAGTCTGTTTTATATATGGTAAGACATGCCTTGGCGCCAGTCCTCCTTGTCCTATGGAGTGTACCACATATGGTAATATTTGCCCTGGCTCCAGTCCCCTTGGGGAAGTGGAATTTGCTGTATATATCAATGTACATACCCTGGATCCAGTCCTCCAGGTGAAGTGGTGTCCATCTCATATGTGACAGTATATACCCTGCCTCCAGTCCTCCAGGGGCTGTGGAGTCTACTGTATATATGATAGTATATGTCCTGGATCCAGTCTTCCTTTGGAAGTGTAGTCTACCATATAAATGTTAGTATATGCCTCACCTCCAGTCATCCAGGTGAAGTGGAGTCTACCGTATATAACATAGTAGATGCTCTATCTCCGGTCCTCCAGATGGTTGGAGTCTACCTTGTAGATGATAGGATATTCCTTGGCTCCAGTCCTCCTGCTCCTATGGAGTGTACCATATATGGTAATATTTGCTCTGGCTCCAGTCCCCTTGGGGAAGTGGAGTCTGCTGTATGTATCACAGTATACACCCAGACTTCAGTCTTCCTCGGGGTGTGGAGTCTATGGCATATATGACAGTATATCCCCTGGATCCAGTCCTCCCAGTGACGTGGATGCTACCATAAATATGATAGTATACGCCTTGCCTCCAAGTTTCCTGTTGAAGCGGGGTCTACCGTATATTTGACAATACATGTTCTGGTTCCAGTCCTCCTGGTGAAGTGGAGTACACTGTTTATATGATGGTATATGCCTTGGCCCCAGTAATCCTGGTGATGAGGAGTTGACCGTATATATGATAGTATTTGCCCTGGCTCCAGTCCTCTTGGAGAAGTAGAGTCTACCGTATATATCACAGTATAAACCCAGACTCCAGGCCTCATACTGATATGGATTCTACCATACATATGACAGTATAAGCCCTGGCAATAGTGCCCCAGGTGATGTGGTGGATATGTTATATATGACAGTGTATGCCTTGGCTCCAGTCCTAATGGTCATGTGGTGTCTACCATATATATGATAGTATAGGCCTTGGCGCCAGTGTTCCTGGTGAAGTGGAGTCTACCGTATATATCACATGATATACCCTGGATGCAGTGCTCCTGGGGAAGTGCCTGCTACCGTAACTATCACAGTATATGCCTCGCCTCCTGTCTTAGAATAGCTGAACCCTCTCTGGATTGACCAAAATTCTGCTTCATTCAATGAGAATTTGCTGTGTGCTCTCAGAGAGTCACTTCACAAGTGATGCCCACTCTCTGAAGACCTTCTGCGAGGGCTGTCTGTGGAAATCGCCTCTCGTGAAGTCAAAACGAGAGCTGCATTAAAGTTTTGGGTTTTTTCAAAGAAATTTTTCCTTCCTTAAGTTCTGTTTGAGCCACGAAAACTGTGTGACTTTACATATGGGAAAAGGATCTTTTCCTTGGTTTTCTTAAAACATACTCTTATTTATATCGTGCAGTTTGCCACTTAATCCTGAATGTTTAGTGCTTATTAATTTATCTTCTTAATAAATAACAGGCTCCCTATAGAGGGATCTTTTTTTCTTGTTGCCTTTGCATCCCCTCCAGGGGGTTCTTTGTATGAACCAGTAAGGAAACCTTCAACTCGTTGTTGTTGTTTTTTTTTGAGGAAGATTAGCCCTGAGCTAACATCTGTTGACAATCCTCCTCTTTTTTGCTGAGGAAGACTGGCCCTGAGCTAATATCCATGCCCATCTTCCTCTACTTTATACGTGGGACACCTACCACAGCGTGGCTTGATGAGCGGTGCCATGTCCTCACCCAGGATCGGAACCAGCTAACCCCGGGAGAACGTTCGAACTGAACAGCTGCACCACAAGGCCGGCCACAAGGCCTTTCTTTGTATTTTTTAACAGAGAAATTGTTTTTTCTGACATCCTTATGGTTCTGTATATACTCTCATCCTTTGGTTCTGTATATACGCACATTCTATTGATTTTGCGTATATGCACATTCTATTGGTTCTGTATATACTCTCATCCTATTTGTTTATTTATACACACATTGTATTGGTTCTGTATATACACACATCCTATTGGTTCTTTCTACACGAACATTCTGTTTGTTCTGTGTATACACTCATCCTATTGGTCATGTATACAAGCACATTGTATTGGTCCTGTATATACACACATCCTACTGGTTCTCTTTATACCCACATTCTACCGGTTCTTCTATACACGCACATCCTATTGGTTCTGCATATACGCACGTTCTATTGGTCCTGTATATACACACATTCTATTGGTCCTGTATATACACATATTCTATTTGTCTGGTATATACGTACATTCTATTGGTTCTTATATATACGCACATTCTATTGGTTCTCATATATACGCACATTCTATTGGTTCTGTGTATACTCACATTCTATTGGTTCTTGTATATACCCACATTCTATTGGTCCTGTATGTACGCACATTCTATTGGTTCTGTATATGCGCACATTCTATTGGTTCTTATATATACGCAAATTGTATTGGTTCTGTGTATACTCACATTCTATTGGTTCTTGTATAGACCCACGTTCTATTGGTTCTTCTACAGACACACGTTCTATTGGTTTTTGTATATACACACTTTCTCTTGGTTCTTGTATATATGCACATTCTATTGGTTGTGTAAATACGCGCGTCCTATTGGTTCTGTATATACGCTCATCCTATAGGTTCTGTATAAACTGTATTCCTATTGGTTCTTTATATACTCTCATCCTATTGGTTCTTTATATACTCTCATCCTATTGGTTCTGTATAAACTGTATTCCTATTGGTTCTGTATATACTCTCATCCTATTGGTCCTATTTATACGCACATTCTATTGGTTCAGTATATACACACATCCTATTGGTTCTGTGTATTCTCACGTCCTATTGGTTCTGTATATACTCTCATCCTATTGGTTCTGTATATACGCACGTTCTCTTGGTTCTGTATATACGCACATCCTATTGTTTCTGTGTATACGCACATCCTATTGATTCTGTATATACTCGCCCTTAGTTTCTGTATATACGCACATTCTATTGGTTCTGTATATGGGCACGTTCTATTGGTTCTCTGTATACGCACATCCTATTGGTTCTGTATATTCGCACATTCTATTGGTTCCGTATATACGAACGTTCTGTTGGTTCTGTATATACGAACGTTCTATTGGTTCTGTATATACGAACGTTCTATTGGTTCTGTATATAGGCACGTTGTATTGGTTCTTGTATATATGCACATTCTATTGGTTCTCTGTATACGCACATTCTATTGGTTCTGTATATACGAACATTCTATTGGTTCTGTATATAGACACCTTCTATTGGTTCTTGTATATACACACATTCTATTCGTTCTCTGTATATGGACATTCTCTTGGTTCTGTATATATGCACGTTCTATTGGTTCTATTTATACCCACCTTCTATTGGTTCTTGTATACACGCACGTCCTATTGGTTCTGCATATACGCACATTCTATTGGTTCTGCATATACGCACATACTATTGGTTCTGTATATATGCACATTCTATTGGCCCTGTAGATACGCACATTCTATTGGTTCTCTGTATACACACATTCTAGTAGTTCTGTATATTCGCACATTCTATTGGTTCTGTATATACGCACGTTCTATTGGTTCTGTATATACGCACGTTCTATTGGTTCTTGTATATATGCACATTCTATTGATTCTCTGTATACGCACATTCTACTGGCTCTGTATATACGCGCATCCTATTGGTTCTGTATATACACACATCCCATTGGTTCTGTATAGACACTCATCCTATTGGTTCTGTATATACACATGTTCCATTTGGTCTGTATATACACTCATCCTATTGGTTCTTTATATAAACTCATCCTATTGGTTCTTTATATACTCTCATCCTAATGGTTCTGTATATACTCTCATCCTATTGGTTCTGTATATACTCTCATCCTATTGGTTCTACTTATACACACATCCTATTGGTTCTGTGTATACGCACATCCTATTGGTTCTGTATATACAGTCGGCCCTTGGTTCTGTATATATGCACATTCCGTTGGGTCTGTATATACACTCATCCTTTTGATTCTTTATATAATCTCATCTTATTGGTTCTGTATATACACTCATCCTATTGCTTCTGTATATTCGCACATCCTATTGGTTCTGTATATACTCTATTCCTATTGGTTCTGCATATACTCTCATCCTATTGGTTCTGTATATGCTCTCATCCTCTTGGTTCTATTCATACTCACATTCTATTGGTCCTGTATATACACACATCCTATTGGTTCTCTCTATATAGGCACATCCTATTTGTTCTATTTATATGCACATTCTATTGGTTCTCTGTACGCACATTCTTTTGGTTCTGTATATACGCACATTTTATTGGTTCTCTGTATACATGAACATCCTATTGGTTCTATTTATGCCCACATTCTATTGGTTCTTTTATACACGCACATCTTGTTCGTTCTGTATATACGCACATTCTATTTGTTCTGTACTTATGCACATCCTATTGGTTCTGTGTATATGCATGTTCTCTTGGTTCTTCTTATACTCTCATCCTATTGGTTCGGTATATACTCTCATCCTATTGGTTGTGTGTATATGCACATTCTATTGGTTCTGTATATACTCTCATCCTATTGGTTCTGTATATACTCTCATCATATTGGTTGCATGTATACACACATTCTATTGGTTCTGTATATACGCACATTCTATTGCTTCTGTATATATGCACATCCTATTGGTTCTCAATATACTCTCATCCTATTGGTTCTGTATATACGCACATCCTATTGGTTCTATATATACGCACATCCTATTGGTTCTGAATATACTCTCATCCTATTGGTTGTGTGTATATGCACATTCTATTGGTTTTGTATATATGCACATTCTATTGGTTCTGTATAGACTCTCATCCTATTGGTTCTGTCTATACGCATATTCTATTGGTTCTGTATATACTCTCATCCTATTGGTTGTGTATATACGCACATCCTATTGGTTCTGTATATATGCACATTCTCTTGTTTCTGTATATACTCTCATCCTATTGGTTCTGTGTATATGCACGTTCTCTTGCTTCTGTATGTATGCATATTATATTGGTTCTGTATATACGCACATTTTCTTGGTTCTGTATATACTCTCATGCTATTGTTTCCGCATATACTATCATACTATTGGTTCTGTATATACGTACATCCTTATGGTCCTGTATATACTCTCATCCTATTGGTTCTGTATATACGCACATTTTATTGGTTCTCTGTATACATGAACATCCTATTGGTTCTATTTATACCCACATTCTATTGGTTCTTTTATACACGCACATCTTGTTCGTTCTGTAAATACGCACATTCTATTTGTTCTGTACTTATGCACATCCTATTGGTTCTGTGTATATGCATGTTCTCTTGGTTCTTCTTATACTCTCATCCTATTGGTTCGGTATATACTCTCATCCTATAGGTTGTGTGTATATGCACATTCTATTGGTTTTGTATATACGCACATCCTATTGGTTCTGTATATATGCACATTCTCTTGTTTCTGTATATACTCTCATCCTATTGGTTCTGTATATATGCACATTCTCTTGCTTCTGTATGTATGCATATTATATTGGTTCCGTATATACGCACATTCTCTTGGTTCTGTATATACTCTCATGCTATTGTTTCCGCATATACTCTCATACTATTGGTTCTGTATATACGTACATCCTTATGGTCCTGTATATACTCTCATCCTATTGGTTCTGTATATACGCACATCCTATTGGTTCTGTATATACTCTCATCCTATTGGTTCTGTATATACTCTCATCCTATTGGTTCTGTATGTACGGACATTCTATTGGTTCTGTATATACTCTCATCCTATTGGTTCTCCATATACTCTCATCCTATTGGTTCTGTATGTACGGACATTCTATTGGTTCTGTATATACTCTCATCCTATTGGTTCTCCATATACTCTCATCCTATTGGTTCTGTATATACTCTCATCCTATTGGTTCTGTATATACGCACATCCTATTGGTTCTGTATATACTCTCATCCTATTGGTTCTCCATATACTCTCATCCTATTGGTTCTGTATGTACGGACATTCTATTGGTTCTGTATATACTCTCATCCTATTGATTTTCTATATATGCACGTTCTCTTGCTTGTGTATATACACATATTCTATTGGTTCTGTATATACGCACCTTCTCTTGGTTCTGTATATACTGTCATGCTGTTGGTTCTATATATACTCTCATCCTATTGGTTCCGTACATACGTACATCCTATTGGTTCTGTATATACACTCATCCTATTGGTTCTGTTTATACTCTCATCCTCTTGGTCCTGTATATAAGCCTGTTCTCTTTGTTCTGTATATACTCTGATGCTGTTTGTTCTGTATATACGCACGTTCTCTTGGTTCTTTATATACTCTCATCCTATTGGTTCTATATATACTCTCATCCTATTGGTTCTGTATATACACACATTCTATTGGTTGTCTATGTACTCTCATCCTATTGGTTCCATACATACACACATCCTATTGGTTCTGTATATACTCACCTTCTATTATATATGATTTTCTATTCCTTGGCTCCAGTCCTAATGGTCATGCTGTGTCTACCATACATATGATAGTACGTGCCTTCTTTCCTGTCCTCCTGGTGAAGTTGAGAATACCATATATGACAGCGTACACCTTGGATACAGTCCTCCTGGTGGAGTGGAAACTACGGTTTATATATTAGTATATACTCTGGTATCACTCCTCCAGGTGTAGAGGAGTCTACCATATGTATGGTAGTATATGCCCTGGCTCTAGTCCTCCTGCTGATGTGGAGTCTACCGTTTGTATGACACTATATGCCCTATCTCCAGTCCTCCATGCGATGTGGAGTCTACCATATACATGAGAGTATATGCCTTGGTTCCACTCCTCCTTTTGAAGTGTAGTCTACCGTATATATGGTAGTATATGCCTTGCCTCCAGTCCTCCTGGTGAAGTGGAGTCTACTATATATATATATATATATATCATAGTATATGCCTTGGCTCGAGTCTGCCTGCTGATGTGGAATCTACCTTATATATGAGAGTATATGCCCTGTCTGCAGTCCTAAGGTGATAGAGTCTACCGTATATATGAGAGTATATGCCTGGCTCCACTCCTTCAGGTGAAGTGGAGTCTACTGGACACATGACAGTAGATGCCCAGACTCCAGTCCTCCAGGTGATGTAGAGTCTATCACATGTCGATAGTATGCGACTTGGCTGCAGTCCTCCCGGTGAAGTGGAGTCTACCGTATATATCATAGTATATGCTCAGACGCCGTTCCTCCAAGTGGTGTTGACTCTACCGAATAAATGATAAATGCTGGTGATATCTATTCAAGCTGGTCAGTTAAAATGCCAAAGTGATTATTCCCTCCTCAAAACGTTCTTTCTCTTTTTAATACCACCCTTGAGAATTTTATCAATTAAATTACGACAGCATTTCTTTACAATCGACTAGGAACATTTTGCAGTCTTTGCTGAATATGTCTCTTTCCCAAAATCTCAGTTGAATTTTATTTCCTTAAGTCATTTATCTTCCTAACTTGCTTCTGAAGGACCCACGTTTCCTCCCGGGCTAGAGTGTAAGTGAATTTTTAGAGTTCCAAGTGGTTTTGGCTTCGATGTTGACGTTGTAGCATCTTTACTAAATTTCTGTGCCCATATTTTCCCCGTCTTATTTAAAAAACACTTCTGGGAAAACCAAACATTACCTCATTCTGTGTTGGAATTCCTTGCTCTTCGAAAATTCTGGATAGTCACAGACTTCTTGGGCTCACAGTGTCTGGGCTTTGTCTGGTGCTGACAAGAAGTGGATGAATTCCTGACTCGTCAGAACTGGTTGTACGAATTGCTGTGTTTAAGTGTCCACTGTGGCACAGAAGGCATGAAATCATAATTTATCCCATCTAGTCAAGACCAGTTTTCCCTACTTGTTCATTTTGACAGTCGTTGGTGTTTCCTGCTCACAAATTCTATATATGGCGTTAAGAAACTCCACCAATTGTGTAGAAAGAAGGGATTAATATCTTTTATTCGCACTGAAGTCCTTGGCTTTCTTCTTGTTTTTAATTCCTTATGAGGAAAGTGCAGTTACTAAGGAAATGTGATCGACACACAGGAGCCCTGCCAGCGAGAGTGTGGACCCACTCCTGGGGCTCTATTGTTTATTCTTTCTATCCTATTCTGAAGTATCTCTACTTTTTTTTTTTTCCCCCAGAAAAGCATTTCACTGGCAAGAATCAGTATGAGTCAGAAGTTATAAATCTTCCTTAAAACAAGCCACTCTTTATTCAAACCTAATTATATTTTAAGTCAGTGCTCTCTTGGAGGACCAGTAAATTCTTGATCATGGATCTTACACACACACACACACACACACACCCCTAAATTCAACTGTAGCCCCTAAATCATCACTGTCTCTATCCCATTATAGTCTCACATGAGCTCATTCACATTTCCTTTTTCCCCATTTTCTGGGTCTGATCTCTGGCTGCATCTGCCATGCTTTGGCCACTTCTAGACATATTTACAAACCGGGTACATTTCTCTTCCGCCCTCTTGCCTCTGCTACTTGCACCTCAGCACTTTATTCCTTAAAATTCAGCCCTGCCTCTGCCATGCTCACAATGCAGGTTTTTGTTCTGTCCGTCCTGAGGAGAGTAACCTGAAACTCCACTTCACAATGAGGTCTTGAGAGTTTCGGGAGGCAGAGAAAGCTTCTCAAAACACTCCGAGTTTGGGGCCTACAGAAGAATAAAAACACACACCATCGTTACACATGGTTTTCATCAAAAGGACTGAAATAATTCCAAAGAGGTCAGCATTTTTAGAATTAATTAGCGCTCTGCCTCTCGGTGGAAAACCAAAGGCTGGTCTGTTTCACAGCAAACTGAGGTCGAGTTCTTTTTCCTATTTTTCTAAGTCGAGCAGATGGTTTGCATTAAATATGATACTTGCTAAGGGAGTTGCAGTCTTTGGGGAGACGCGTCTCTAAAGTTTCATGAGACGCTACTCCAACCTGAGCGAGTGTGTAGAGAGTAACTGAGCACAACAAGGCACCAGGGCAGTTCCTTTCTCTCCCGCATCATACTCCGCGACAACATGTCCGAAGGTCACCAAGAGGCAGCTTGCCTCCTCCGAACAGATTGGGACCACTTCCCGGGAGCCTCTTTCTGGTGCACTTGAAGATGGAGCCACGCCCTGGAGGCAGAACGGTCATCGCAGACCTAGCTGATTTCCTCCAACACCGAAATTTGGAAAGGATGCAAGAGAGAGAATGAGTCAACAAATCATAGAATCAAAATTTCCTGTGCTCCCTTAAATGACCACTGTTCCCCAAAAATGATCCCAGATCTGCACCTTGGAGAGACTGAGCATGCAGACAAGACAATGGCTGGGCCATCTAGAAAAACCTACAACCTACAGCAACCTGCCCAACACCCCTTGTGGCAATTGGCCCCAAATGGCCAGAACTTGATCAATAACTGCCAACATCCCTAATTTTTACCCCCGTTTCCAAATCAGGACCAACCAGAGAAGGGCAAAAATGCACCCCTAACCAATCCTGTAGGATGCCCTGCTTCTGGCTAGCCACCTCTAGCTTCTTCTTGATGCCAACAGCATCAACTTTAGCAATCAGGGCACGCCAGAACTTCCCTTTTATCCACTCCTCTGCCTGTCTTGAGTCTCTGCCAAGTGCAAGTGACGGTGGCTGCCTCCCTTGCTTAAGTAAGCCCTGAACCAAATAGCCTACGGCTGTCCTCACTTGCGTGGTCCTTGTTCGTGCCCACACCGTCATTTCTACATCCCTCCTTCTCTGCCCCCACCTCCTACGTTCTATTCCTCCGATGTCTCCTCTCTCATGGCTCTGAGCCTTGGCACCTGCCATCACCCTGCTCACAACCCGGAGCCCACTCCTTCCTTCTTCCCTCCAGGTTGTCTGGCCACCTGCCAATCATCTCCCAGGGCTCAGTTAGGTGACCGGCATCCAGAAAGTCTGCTCTGATCCCCTTACACCCAAGTCACTCAAGTCATCTGCCCAACACAACCTGTACCAGGTGCCATCAGCGCCTGCTCATCCGTCTGCCCATCTTCCCTTCTGAGGCGGGAGCTCAAGAAGGTCAAGAAATCCATTCCGGTCTCCTTTGTTCAGCTAACACCAAGCGCTGTGCCTGGCAGATCGTGCCTCCCCTAAAAGCATTTCTTGATGGACTAATGCATAAATTGTGAAGTCTCCTTTTTTGCACCCGGGCGACCGTTCTGTAATTAATCATCGACAGTGGGGATGAAAAGAGGAGTTTGCGCCAAGTTGGAGAAGCTATTTATTCTCTGCAGGTAAAGAGGCGAGCTTGGTTGAGAGCCGTTGAAACTTGTTTCCTGGCTGAAAAGATCACAGCTTGATTAATGGGTTGGGAGGGTGGAGTCAGCTTGTCCGTTTCTTCTGTCTGCGGAAAACAGAAGAGCAAGTCCACTTAGCTGGAAACCAGCGTCGTCCTCCCTGGAGAGGATTTTTTTTTTCCACCTGAAAGAGGAATTTGATAGCTATATATTGTAAACGGATGAATAAAACGTGCAAACACACAGACATGGTTATTTCATCAATTTTAAAAAGGTCTGATGATGGATACATGTCGGAGAACTATTTGAACAGTGTTCTGTTTCTTAAGGCTTTCGTGAAATAGCGACATGCAGGATATAAGAGAAAGAGGCTTTTCTCTAATTTCTCTAATTTTCCAAATATTACCTCTCCTCTTTCTTATTTTTCTCACTACCTTTTAGATAAATGCGTTAAAAACGCTGATGGTGAAAAAGAAAAGTTAAATACACAAACGCAGAGAAGAATGAAAACAAAAGAACACCTCTGCTATTTTTTTTTTCACATTCCTATAATCTCAGTTATAATTTAACATATATCCTTTCCCTGAAAAAGTTTTAATTAATTTATTCATACAGTTTTTAGCATAAAGTGCATTATATTGCGCATACTCTTTGTAACTTGCTTATCTTCTCAATATATCATAATCTTTTCATTTTATCATATAAATAAACACCTGATCCTTTTTAACAGCTGTTGAATTTATTTAGTCTAATTGCTTTGTCCAATCTCCCACTGACAGATATTTATATTGTGTCTCTTTGTTATAAGGTCATATGCAACATCAGAGTGAATATTATTGCACCTACCGTTTAAAATGTTTCCTTGGGTTGCATTCCTGGGAGTGTCATTCCAAGAATCTGGACACACAGAAAGTGGCCTTTAGTTTGTCTACCAGGAGACCCTAATTTATACCACCGTGAATGCTTGAAACCGCCTTCTTTTCCAGGAGCTTTGCAGAAATAAGTTTGGGAGGAGGTTTGCTGGATTCTTCAAAGAGGCGAGTCTCAGCCTTGTAGGAGCTGCTGAAATGGCTGTGAAACGACGTTTTCCAGCTTCCCCAGGTGGGCCTTCAATATACAGACACACATCTATCAAGTAAACGAGCCATTCATTTTACAACTCTCCTGGTCGTATGGAAAGTGGACTTTCCTAATACTTTGGGTTTCATTAGGAACCACGTAACTCAAGAGTGGCTTCAAAATTCTCTTGGAGCTGCAAGATTTTCTTCCGGGAGCTGGAAGTCCAGTATTTTATCTGTGGCGACATCAGTTACTTCCCCAAGCAAGAAAAAGAAGAGCTAATTGGATGCGACTGTGCATTTGCAGAGAAAATGCACATTTCCAGCTTCCTGCTGCTTTCTGACATACTGTAACTCATAACTCTAACCCTACGAGGGCCACAGCCATTGAGTATAAAGAGCCTGTTTAGGGATGATGTCTAACACTTTATAAATGGCTTCTTATACAGTGAAATCACATTTTTTTTAAAAAAAAACTCTAAGCAAAACAAAATTATTATTCAAACGAGACGCATGCTTGAATATTCTAAAAAGACTGGTAGCTTATTTTTCCAAATGTCCCCTCTGTTGGGAGCTTCCCTTCTGGGTGGCTAGCATAGCAAGCCACACAGCGAGCGGTTCCCATAAAACATGTCAACTGAGAACGTTCTCAAGTTTTCCCACCCGGCTCACTGGGGTGCAACTCACAGATCGAAAGCAAGGTCCGCGAACAGCCAGGAGGCACAGGAAAAGGGGCTCGACATCACTAGTCATCAGGGAAATGCAAATCGAAAACACTTGAAGAATTTTCCCCAACTGTTAACTCTTTGACCCATCGTTCATCCAAACGCTTAAGTGGAAACTGACCGTCTCCAGATGACCCCAGCTGATGGATGTTTCCTTTCTCCCAGGAGGCTCATCACTAGTATAAATGGCATAGTGGGGTCCCCAACAGGATTGGAAACCACCTGCGATAGTTTGCCAGTGACCAAGGCCTTATTAACCCTCACTTCTTCTCTTAACACTGGACTCTTCCATCAGTAAACCCCTCCTCAGCACACTTAACAGATATAAGAGTATGTAACAGATATAATAGAGGGAAGACACAGTAGATGATCTTAACACATCCTTCCAGGGAAAGGAAAACACATCAGCAGAGAATTCACTCCACATCCCACCCCGAGACCCACCACCCTACCTGAGTCTTCCCCTCCCCTCATCTTATCACAGAAGATGATGGAAGGTGAAAAGCAGGAACAATAATTTCCTCTGTCCTTCTAGTTTCATGGCTGGGACCACCCCCCCCCCCCGCCCCCAATAAAAGATCAATGGGAGAAAAACAAACAAAAGTTTAATAACACGGATACCTCCCATATACATGGGAGATATGCAGGGAAACTGAGTAACTCTCCAAAATGGTCCAAAGCACCACCTTAAATACCATCTCCAGCTATAGACAGAAGAAAGATGTTCATGGGAGATGGATGGTGACCACTTATGGGAGGTGACCAGCAAAAGCACGGTAACAAGGATATGGTTCTTATAAAGAGTTAAGTCATTGCCTTCTCCGTGGATAAGAGAGGCTGAGATTGGAGCGATGTTTCTACAAGCCAAGCGCAGGGGTGGGAAAATCTTTTCCCTCTACCCTCCTAGGTTCTGTGCCTGGAGCCTGCAAATTAAACTGATAAACGACAGATTAATCAGAGAATAGCTAGCTTTAATTATGTATTTACATGTGCCCAAGAGTTCATGAAGAAAGATGTTGGCTCAAGGAGGTGGTCAATTATTAGGGTTTATATACCGTCTTAGGATCAACAAAAGAAAAGGGGTTTGGGGCGTTAGAGTGGGGAAAGAACAGTTATGGGAAGGCGGAGGGGGAAAATGTCTGGTAAATAAGATCATCTTGTTACGCAGATAAGACTCACTCAGATGATGGAAGTTCTCTCTGGGAGTGGCTCTCTTCCTGGTACAGAGACATCTTTATAAACGGATGCTTCCTTTATTAATAGAAATTTCCTTTATAAAATAGGAAATTTATACTCTATTTTTAGGTAGTTAGGGGGAGGTGAAGAGCTTTTCCTACACCTGAAGGTTCTCAATTCCCTTTAGCTCAAAACAATTGACAAGAGATTTTCACATGTTGAGGTATATGGGGTAGCTTCTGGTTCAAACCTGATTCGTCTTGAACTAAAGAAATCTGACTTACGGCTTATCAAGCATCCATTGCACATCTGCTTTAACCAATCAAGCAAAGATTGCACTCACTTCCGATAAGAACGCATACTTCCTCCTCCCAAGCCCTATGGGTAAAGCGTTGACCTGCTAATTTGCAACTGAACACCTCTTTGAAACTTTGGTGAAAATGTATCCTGGGTATGTTTACCTTATGTTCTTTTTTCCAAAAAGATATAAGTCCGTACTGAAAGCCATGCTTCTCCAGAACGCTTTCTTCCTTTCTGGAAAAGCCCTTCCCGGGTTATAATCCTCAGCCTGGCTCAAGCAAAACTCCCCTCCCCTCTCTGATCTATAGAACAGTTATGGATTACTTTGCATCAACAGGTGTAACGGGAGATGCGTGGCATCCAAGAAAATTTTCTTGACTGCCCCCCGCCCAAGAAAAAGGGAGATTAATATTTCTACTAACAGGAAGCAAACTAATGAGCCAGCAGGGAGTAGAAGCAGATTTTTATCCACTGTTTGGTTTGCTGTTACAAAGGCAATCGGTGGGTACAAGGGAAATAGCAGCAAAAAGCCACAGTGTTCAGAAATGTGAAAACGTGGCAGTTCTCCTCTCGCCTTACCCCTGGGGTCAAATGGACCACGGAAGTCACTTCCTCATTTTCTCTTTTTAGTTCTGGACGATCCTTTCTGAAATTCTCTGCAAGTAGGCACGCATCCAGTGGGCAATTAACATTCAGCAGAATCTTGATTCCTCATTCGGAAATACACTCGATCTCCCTCTCCATCCAGCTCATCCTCCAAATTGTTTCCAGTTACCTATTTTATGTTTCATTCTTTTGGTCACATCCATTGAATTTGAAAAAGAGGCTGAAACTTGTTTTTCTCGTTCAGCAAGTTCTAAGATGTTTCCAGCCAGACACCACTCTGTGAAATGTCAAGTTTAAATAAATCTGAATCAAAGTGGGGTCCACTGATGTCAACGATAACCCCTTTTGCACGTTCTCAGCTCGCCTACAAGTGTTTTATTTTATCTATTTTCCCCTCGCTTGAAGTCACTCAATTTTATTTCCTGCAGCACGGACGCAATCCCAGCGTCTTTGTGTCAAATGGCTTCAATTAGGCTTGAAAGCCGGTTCAGTCCAGTCACGCCTGCTGCTCACACCAAACGTGGACTCCCTTCCTTATTTCTCAAATCTCTAACCCCACAAAATACTCAGAAAAAACAAAACAAAACAAAACCCAAAGAACATCAATTCCCTCCAACCCTGTGCAGGAGAAAATGCAATGCAATAAAAAGCCACACCCTGAATCCACAGGTTTTTGACTAAAACTTAACACGCTTCAAGTTACGTCTCCTGTCCTCTCACATCCACTCTGGAAGGCTTAAAAAAAAATAAATAAATCGGAAATCCGCACTGTGTCCCGTGATTCTCAGAAAAACAGCCTTCGCCTGACGGCTTTGAAACTTCTATTTCTCCTGGGAAAATAGGAATGAAATAGAGTGAAAGGAGAAAATAAAAAGGGGGGAAAATTCCCTTCCAGAACCAACCTTGAATGCCTGTGTGTATGTCTGTGAGTTTTGTGCGTGTATGCATGTGTGTGCATTGTGTTTGTGTCTGTATGTCTATGTACATGCATCTGTAGGTCTGTGTGTATGCATTTGTGTGAATATATTTGTGTCTTTGTCTGTCCATATGTTTGCATGTGTGTTTGTGTGTGTGCGTGTTTGCATGTGTGTCTCTGTGTATGTGTATTTGGGTGCCTACGTGAGCGTGTCCGTGTCTTTCTGTGTGCGTATGTGGATGTATTTGTGTGAATGTCTGTGTCACTGTGTGTCTGTATGTGTGTAGGTGTGTTTGCATGTGTGTTTCTTTGTGTATGTGTGTTTGCGTGTGCGTGTGCATGGGTATATGGTGGTATATGTTGCTTGTGTGTGGATGCGTGTCTATGGGGATGCGTCTGCGTGTGGATGTGTATGTCTGTGTGTGCATTTGTGTGCGTCTGTGTGTGTCTGTGTGTGTGTGTGCTTCACCAGGGTCTCCAGCTCCATGACCTGGTGGAAGGTGTGGACAAAACCTCACCCCATCCTTCCCAGCATGACGGCCTTGATACTTGGATTGCAAATAAAAAGTCAAACTTTGCAAACCAACAGAGGCCCCTGTTATTATTATGATGGTGACAAAAGTGTTGAGTTGCATTCTGATGCCACGGAGCCTCGCCCGGGGGTCAGAAGCGAATTACAGGCGTAAACTGCCGGGAAAAAGCCGACGGCCACATGGGACAGCACGGGATGCAGGAGGCTGGGTGCCCCTAATCCCCATAAAATGACTTGAATAACCCCTGGCAACCCTCAAGACGCACATCACGCCTTGATCGTGTGTCCCGGAAGCTTCGACAATTTGTGAACAGCTGTCCTTGCCCGGGCGGGAGGGGGAACCGGCCGTTCCAAACACCATAGGGGCAATGGAGACGTGCCCCCTTCATCCTGAAAAGGCCGATTGTCAACAAAACTAAAACCCTTAGATCTGACGAAGCAACGAAAGCAGGGAGATATATTGGAGGCCTGAGCAAGCCACTTGGTTTAAAACTCTGTCCGCCTGAGCTTGTTTTTCCAGAAAGCCCTGACGTGGCCTGTAGGGCACGCATTGTATATCTGCTTTAAACATCCACAATGTCCCAAAGCCAGGAATGATGCCGTTACAGGGAGGGTGCCTTCCCCCGTATCAGCATTTCTTTGAAGATAAGCATTTCTTCCCAGAAACTAAGGATTATTTCTGGTCTGCATTGACTCATCTCGTGACCATGACCTGCTGACCACGGACCTGCTGTGCCAGCTAAGCGTCTCGTGACTATAGGAAAAGAGGTATTCCTGTCATAGGTGATGGATGCTCCTCGTTCCAGGATGGCGTCTAACCATATGCCGTGCACCTCACGTCTTCGAAATGCTTCCTTCCTTGGGGAAGGCCACTCCCAGGCTATTCTCCTCAAAACTGGCTCGTATAATAAACTCATCTCCATTTTGATGGACAGATGGATTAAGGCTGATTTGCACTGACAAATCAACAAATTCTTTTCACTCGGGAAATCCCTCTAGAATGCACACGCCACTCGCAGGATCCCCGTGTGTATCATAGAACGACACTTTGCCCCACACGAGATTGAATTCATGGACCCTGGGGATAAAAACAGTGTCTTGAGAAATGGATCTATGGGGCGTTCCTTCCGGAAGAGGAATGAGGGCCCGTCCGAGCCTGGCCACAGGCTCCTAGTGGTCTGCACTCACCATCCCGGCTGACCAGGGTCTCTTCCTCATTCTTTGTTTGCCAGGGAACAAAAACAGGAGGCGAGAGGCAGTGCGTGTACGCAGAGGGCAAACGGATGCTGGCAGAACTTGCTTAGTGCTGATTGTCCCTTTCCCATCTTTAGTGACCAGCACTCCCAGCCCGCTTCCTCCTTCTCCTCCTCCATCTCCTCCTCCTTCTCCTCCTCCATCTCCTCCTCCTTCTCCTCCTCCATCTCCTCCTCCTTCTCCTCCTCCATCTCCTCCTCCTCCATCTCCTCCTTCTCCTCCTCCTCCATCTCCTCCTCCTCCATCTCCTCCTCCTCCTCCTCCTCCATCTCCTCCTCCTTCTCCTCCTCCTTCTCCTCCTCCATCTCCTCCTCCTCCATCTCCTCCTTCTCCTCCTCCTCCATCTCCTCCTCCTCCTCTTCCTCCATCTCCTCCTCCTTCTCCTCCTCCATCTCCTCCTCCTTCTCCTCCTCCATCTCCTCCTCCATCTCCTCCTCCTTCTCCTCCTCCTCCATCTCCTCCTCCTTCTCCTCCTCCATCTCCTCCTCCTTCTCCTCCTCCATCTCCTCCTCCTCCTCCTCCTCCTCCTTCTCCTCCTCCATCTCCTCCTCCTTCTCCTCCTCCTCCATCTCCTCCTCCTCCTTCTCCTCCTCCTCCTCCTCCTCCTTCACCTCCTCCTTCTCCTCCTCCTCTTCCTCCTCCTTCTCCTCCTCTTCTTTCTCTCCTCCTCTCTCCCTCTTCTCTTCCTCCTCATCCTCTTCCTTCTCCTCCTCCTTCTCCACCTCCATCTCCGCCTCCTTCTCCTCCTCCTCCATCTCCTCCTCTTCCTCCTCCTTCTTCTCCTTCTCCTCCTCTCCTTTCTCTCCCCCTCTCTCCCTCTTCTCTTCCTCCTCATCCTCTTTCTTCTCCTCTCCTTCTCTCTCTCTCTTCTCCTCCTCCTCCTCCACTTCCTCCTCTTTCTCCTCTCCGTCTTTCCTCCTCCCCCTCTCCTCCCCCCTCCGCCTCTTCCTCTTCCTTATCCTCCGTGCCCTTTCCCCCAGGGGCACTCATGATGCCTGGAGGTTGGGTTAGGGTCCTTTGTCTTCTGTCCCTGTCAGCTGGCCTCAGTCTTTCAGGGATGCTTGGGAAGCTTAGAACTTCTGAAAGAGGAGGTTGTCTCTGGATGCCGTCCCTCCTGGGAAACCCCTAGGGTCTTTGTGTAAATGTGCCCATGCCCTGCAGGGCAAGTGTCCACTGGGCTTCCCTGGTGGAGTGGAGGGAGCATTGGGTCGGAAGAAGAAAGTGCTGATGAGGCTAATAGGCAATGAGGGAGGGAGAGAGGGAGATGGAGAGAGATGGAGAGAGAGATGGAGAGAGAGGGAGAGAGAGATGGAGAGAGAGGGAGAGAGAGATGGAGAGAGAGGGAGAGAGAGATGGAGAGAGAGGGAGAGAGAGATGGAGAGACATGGAGAGAGAGATGGAGAGAAATGGAGGATAGATGGAGAGAGAGATGGAGAGAGATGGAGAGAGAGATGGAGAGAGATGGACAGAGATGGACAGAGAGATGGAGAAAGAGAAAAAGATGGAGAGAGATAGACAGAGATGGAGAGAGATGGAGAGACAGATGGAGAGAGATGGAGAGATGGAGAAAGAGAAAAAGATGGAGAGAGAGACGGAGAGAGATGGAGAGATAGATGGAGAGAGATGGAGAGAGATGGAGAAAGAGAAAAAGATGGAGAGAGAGAAAGAGAGAGATCCCACTCCTTGGGTAGCTATATTTTAAAAAGCCAACAGACCTCAGTCCTAGAGAAAGACAAAGTGGTATGAAACACATTCCATGTTCTTCAAGTAAATAGATATTTCTCTTTTCCTCGGGAGAGCCATGGAAAGCCCCTCATTATTTTCCTGAGTTCTTACTCACGGGACTCATAGGGGAAATTCCTCTTACATTCTGGCAGTAAGGAGTGTATCGGTCCTAATTCAGGGTCTATGAGAAGTCTGGGTCTCTCTCTCTCGTTTTGTGGTCCAGGCTGTATCAAGGATGCTAGTGAACTGCTCTTTAATTCGGGGTCCCCTTGCTGAAGACGGGAAATCGCACTCAGGTTGAGTACGGGGCCAACTTCCAGCTGCGGGCTTTATTTTGTGCTTTTATTGTCATTCTGACACTTTTATACCTTCTGGGTCTGACAATGAGTTCTTTATGAATGCTTTCTCCCTCTTTCCCTCTCCCTCCACAGGCTTCCAAGGGGTAGTTCTCAAGACGGGGGGCGGCAGGACCCCTTGAGAGTGATTCAGAAATTGGGGGAAGCTTCTTGCTGTTTTCAAAATGATGAATGCCTGACTGTCATTTGCAGGGGGAGTCCTGGGACTTTAGATCAGATAAGACGAGGTTCTCACATGACTGGGAACTGCCCATCACGGACCGCACAACTGTGAAACTGTCTCACCTGATGCTCCTGTAGAAAAACCTTAATATGGGCTGAGCTTACAACTGCATATGGTTTTACATGGGAAGCAAGTTTTCATAGAAATCCAGGAAGATTTATCAAGAGCATACGTGTGGTTTATGGGTAATACGTCAAAGAGAATGTCCCATTAACAGTCATTGATGGTAGATACAAAGGTTTCCCGTATGTATGTAAAAACTCTTGAAATTACTTAACGGCAATAAAATATTTCTTTTCCCTACATCATCTTCTGTGAAACAGGTTGACCATGAGCCAAGTTTCAAAAACTTCAATTGGACATTTTAGCAACCGACCACTGATTCAAATGGACAAGGTTTAAATCTTAGTGAAACACTCTACAAATCCACGTGTGCTGTTCTCAGAGTTGTTAATAAAGTTAAGAGGGTTCCCTTAAAGGATAGATTTTCATACACCATGGAGAAAGAGAGCTCTCCAGAAGAAATTGTTCTCAGACATTTTGTTCACTGTTTGAGGTATTTGCATCATTCTCGATTCAATTAAGTAGGAAAATCCAATTGTTAATCAATAAAGTAACTTGGTACACACCTATCTATCCATTTGTCCATCCATCAATATCTATCTATCATCTATCTTTCCATCTCTATCATCCATTTATCTATTTCATCTATCATCTATCATCTGTCAATCATCTATTTCTATCTATCTATCATCTATCTATCTATCCATCTATCTATCCATCTATCCATCTATCTATCTATCTATATTTCTATCCATCTATCTGTCTACATATCTATAATGTGCAATGAGGTGCTTTCTAAGCTGTGGAGACAGGAGATCCCTTTTGTTAAAATAAAGGGGATTGTCACAGGATTTATCACCATCCTTATTTATAAGTAATCTTGCTGATTATTTCTGCCTTTACAGGAGTTAGATGTAGAAGGGTTTTAAAAAGCTGGTAGCAACAAATTTCTCTTTTTGGGAAGTTTAAAAGCACTTTGGATGTCAATCTTTTTGGATAATAAAAAAAACCCACCTTCTTGGTTACATTGCAAATCTATTAGAGCCTACCACTGTGTTGGGTAATTAATCCATTAGCAATGATACGGAACATTGGCAGTATTTATTTTAGGATGAGCTAAATGAGCTGAAAAATAGCTTTGAAGCCAAAGCACAGTTGAATCAATCTAATTGGAAAGGTTTGGAGACGAGTCAAGACTTATTACCATTCTTTGGAGAATAATGGCACTGTTGGCACAGCACTCCCAGCTCAGCGTTTGTCAGGGCAGGAGTCATAGAATCTGAGAGCACACAATCAGACTTTAGACAACAAAAACCACAATCCGTGCTGGGAAAACCATGATGGACGTCATTGATGCATCGTTACACCTTCATTTTCCATCCTTTCTTTTTTTAAAAAAAAAAAATTACTTCATTGAAGTCACTTTGGTTTATAACATCGTGTAATTTCAGGTGTACATTACTAAATGTCAGTTTCTGTATACACTGCTTCGTGTTCACCACCAATAGTCTAGTTTTTATCCGTCACTGTACACCTGTCCCCCTTTACCCCTTTCACTCTCCCTCACTCCCTTTCCTCCAGTAATCACAAATGTGTTCTCCTTATCCATGTGTTTATCTTCCACACATGAGTGAAATCATATGGTGTTTGTCTTCCTCTGTCTGACTTATTTCACTTAAGATTATACCCTCACAGTCCATCCATGTTGTCGCAAATGGCATGATTTTGTCTTTCTTTATGGCTGAGTAGTATCCCATTGTATATATATACCACATCGTCTTTATCCATTCATCCATTGATGGGCACTTGGGTTGCTTCCACATCTTGGCTATTGTGAATAATGCTGCAATGAACACAGGGGTGCATATACCTTTTAGTGTGGATAGAAAACAGTATGGAGATTTCTCAAAAGATTAAAAATAGAAATACCATATGATCCAGCTATTCCACTTCTGGGTGTTTATCCAAAGAACGTGAAAACACTAATCCATCCTCTTTCCTACGCCATGCCCGGAAGACACCCTCAGGAATGCTCTGTGGTCTCTCTTTGTTTCTTTTCCTGATCAGTGCTCCATGCCCTGTTGCCCAAGGTCTCCATCAGCACCTGAGACCAGAAGTGAGGGATGGCAAGACAGGTGAGGAGCTTGGCTTCCATTGATCCTTGCACCATGCTTTGCATGATCAAAACATGCAAAGTGACCTTGATTCCACACATACAATAATGGCATCTCCACGGTGAACCTCTCTGATTTATTTCACGTTTCCTCACCCTCTATCCTTTTCCTTGGTCGGCAATGGCTATTTCAATTCAGTTGACATTCCTGGTGACTCTCCTAGGCACATACTTTTCACCTGCATTTATTTCTTTGAGCCCTTGTTTTTATTCAAGTGTCTATCCCTGTAGTTGTTTATTTGGCACATGTACTCCTGATTCCTGTATAAATGGCTTCATAGCTTCCCATTTCTTTGAAACCCAGAAAGACACAGTGGAAGCTGACCTAGGCACATGGTTCCTTTACCATAATTTTTGTAAAATCATGCACAAGCATTTACATGGAAATACAAAGACAATAACAGAAATCATTCACCCTTGGGGTGAGCCCCATGGCGGAGTGGTTAAGTTCTCGAACTCCGCTTCATTGGCCCTGGGTTTCACGGGTTCAGATCCTGGGTGTGGACATGGCACCGCTCATCAGGCCATGCTGAGGTGGCATCTCACAATGCACAACCAGAAAGACCTACAACTAGAATCTACAACTATGTACTGGGAGGTGGGTGGGACTCTGGGGAGAAGAAGAAGAAAAAAAAAGAAGATTGGCAACAGATGTTAGGTCAGGTGCCAATCCTTAGGAAAAAAAAGAAATCATTCACTCTTAATTCTCCTCTGTTGCAGGTAGATATTGCATTTCCTTCTTTATTCATTTGCACAAGGAGAGGTTATATGGCCTGGGGACTTCAGTTTAGGACCAGGAGGGGGTTGCAAGTCACTAATTCTGAGAAGGAGCCCCAGAGAGCTGAACGGAAGGGCATCTGAAGACGCAGAACACCATCTAGGATTCCCATGTCAACCCACACGTCCAGTACAGACGGGGAAGAGAAAGACCCAGTGAGTTTCCCAGAGCCCTTCAGAGGTTTGCAACACCTCTTTATATTAGCGAAGATCTGACAACACCCACGACCTTTTTGTGTTTTATCTGGTTGCCCAAAATGGTAAGATAGAGTGAAATCTACATAAGATGTTCGAGAGAAAGGAGGGAATTCTTTACCATCACACACACGGCCAAGTGAAAACTCACATCTTCTCCCACGTGACCACAGAACCAGGCAGAATATTCAACTCATTAAATTATTCCCCATCTCATTTGATTTCTCTAACAGGTTTGTTTATACAAGGCGTTTATCCAAAATGGTTTGGGCCTTCTCCTCAACTCATCCATAGGATGTGTAATAAAACAGAAGGCAGAGACAGTGCAACATGAATTATGACTATGAATGGCTCTGTCCTTATTTCCCAAACAGGTTACTCACATAAGGCCATTTAACTAACAGGAAATCTCAGCTGCGGGATTTCCACTTGTCCAAGAGCACGTGATTGGCCACTTCAGTGACCCTAAAGGTCAACAGCAGATTCTGGGGTTTCCTGAAGCAAATACAGACTTAAACGGCATGGGGCTTGTGCAAAAGGGTTCCTGGACCCAATTCCAATGTGTGTGTGTATGTCTTAAGGCTTCCCCAGACCAACAAGCAGTCTTGGATGCCAGCAGGTGTCAGAGAAGTCAACTCAGTTCTGACACTATCTACCCAGAGGTAGGATCAGAGTCCACAGGTAAGGGCTCAGTCCTACAAGACTGCCCTCCCGTTCAGATGCTGGCAGGAAGCCCAGGTGGTTACTGTGGTTCTGATCAACCAGGTACTGTCAACAGAAATAATCTATAACCAATCTATAAATTGAAATTGGGGTGAGTTTACTAGGAGCCAAGTTGAGGACCGTAGCTCGGGAGAAGTTTTCCATCAAAGAAGGGAGCTCTCCGAAGAACTGGGGTGTACAGAGTGGTTACATACTGTCTTGGAACAAAGAGCATCCATCGCATATAACAGGAATATTTCTTTTACTACAGTCGTGAGATGCTTTCCTAGCACAGCAGGTCAGTTGTCATGAGATGAGTTAAAGCAGGTCAGCAATTAATCCTTAGTTTCTGGGAAGAAATGCTTGTCTTTAAAGAACTGCTCATATGGGGGAGGCAACATCCCCATCTGGAAGGGCACCATTTTTGGCTTTGGGACGTTGCAAATGTTTAAAGCAGACGCACAACGCATGCTCAACAGGCCACGTCAGCCCTTCCTGGAAAAGCAAGTTCAGGCCGAATTAGTTTCAAACCAAATGCCTTCCTCATATCCTCCTGTAACCAGAGGACCAGGAACAGGATTTGTCACCCCGAAATATGCCTCTTTGGCATTAGAATTATTTTAGGCTGATGATTTTTAAGAAACAGCAGACACAGGGAAAAGCTCTGAAAACCCAGCAGAAGTGACCCGTTTGTAAGAGAAATTTACATCGATAAGAGAAATCTCCATTTGTAAGGACGCCTCCCTCTCTGGGTGGGGGAAGCAGCAATCAGATAACTCTAAATCTCTAAAAACTGTTATCAATAGAGAAGGCAATGACTTAAATCTCCATAACGAGTTCACGCTTGTTTCCTGTGCTGAGCTCATCTTAACAACAGAATGTTAAGGCTATTTTTCAGGAGTAGCGAGCCAGCCAGGAGTGTGCACAGAAGAGAAGATTTGGATCTGCCAATGGAGACTTATCTTGCTAGCACTTCTGCATACCAGCCAGCCCTCCCTGAGGCCCATATACCCTGGCTCCAGGAGACAGATTTGGGAGCCCGCCCTCCTGTCTCCTTGCCAATTGATTGTGTAATACACTTTCTTCCATCATAGAGTAGTGTACACGGTATCTATCAGCTTCCACGCGCACGGGTGGAGAGAGCCCTGTGTAACCGCGGGCCCATTTAGAGCCAGTTCGAACAGCCCTTATCCCTTACCAACAAAGTGATGAAGGATTGTCTTTCAGAAAAACTGCCAAGCCTCAAAGCCAGAGCATGCATAAAAGAAGAAACCTGGACCAGAAATGACCTCAGAACTAAAGATCCTCCTCCCCATGGAACTCAAGGACCAGGACACGACCGAAACTTGAAAGTGAGACTCTTATCCGAAGCGAGGGGTCCCTCATCCAGCAAGATAGGGTGTTCAACTTCCTTCCCCACTCATCAAAAATGTTGAGAACTCCACCGCAAATGCTTAGAACCCTGTCATAAATGTTTCAAACCTTACCGTAAATAGTTGAAGCTCACAAAAAGCCCATCCCACCAGCATTTCTGCGTGCCAGCCTGTTCTCCCTAGCCTCTTAAATTTCGCCCCAAATCCTGAATCCAGGAGACAGATCTGAGGGCACTTGCCCCCCACCTCCCTACATATCAACCTTGCAACATAAAAGGTGCTTTCTCCCCTCCAAGGCTGATGCCATAATTAATTGCCTTGTGCATTGGGCAGAGAGTCCCAATTTTGTGTGATTCACGCTTGCTTGGTAACACTCCAAAATATCCTATTGCTTTTGATTTATTCATCACTACACCTGGAGGTTCCAAGACCCCCTCCAACTCAGGGTGCCAATCCCAAGTCCAGGTCGTTACCTGTGCTTCTGATGGACTGGCTACAAATCAGAGGTTCCCACAACCAGCTCCTTGAGTTCAATTAATTTGCTAGAACGGCTCACAGAACTCAAGAAAACCCATTTACTCACTTGACTATTGATCTGTAACAGCCAGATGAAGAGACAGGCAGGATGAAGTCCTGAGCAAGGAAGCACGTATCCTCATGGAGCTTGGGGCCCAGCATGGTACCATGTGGAAGTGGTTCCCCGCCACTAAAGTTCTCTGATCAAGAGGAGCCAACCAGCTGTGGTTTAGGGTTTTTATGGAGGCTTCATTACGTACTCACGACCGACTAATTCGTTGGCCATTGGCAATTGATTCAACCTCCAGCTGTCCTCCATTCCCCGGAAATCAGAGGGTATGATTGAAATTTCTAATCTTCTGATCACTTGGCTGGTTCTCCTGGCAACCAGCCCCCTTCCTTTGGGTGGGGTTCAAAAGTCACCTTTATTAGCATAAACGTGACGCCTGTGTCACTTTCAACACTTAGGAAATTCCAAGGGGTTTGGGAGCTGTGAGCCAGGAACTGTGGACAAAGACCGAATATATATGAGAAATATATTTTGGCCATCTGAGTGACCAAACATATATTTCTTATAAGTCACCATACGGCAACTTGCAATTCAGGATGCTCACACTCATAGCCTGCCTGAACTTGGATTCTCTGAGCTCCCTGGCAAAACCAGGATGTTACGATCTAATTCAGCAGGATGTGAGAATTAAAGGAGATAATGCAAATAAGATGTCTGACATGTGGTGGTCATTCAAGCATTGCTTTGACCAAAAAAAAAAAAAAAAAAAGGTTTCATTTCCAAGAAAATAACTCAGCATGTTAATTTAAAAAATTTATTATCAACTCCATACTGTATGATTCCAACTGTATGACATTCTGGAAAAGGCAAAACTTTGGAGGCAGTAGAAAGGTCGGGGGTTGCAGAGAAGGCAGGATGAACAGACGGAGCACAGAGGAAATTTAGGGCGGTAAAATACTCTAAGATATTATATGGTGGATACAGGTCCTTATGCATTTGTCTAAACCCATGAAATGTACAGCACCAAGAGTGAACCCTCATGGAAACTACGGACTCTGGGTGACAATGATGTATTAATGAAGGTGCATCAATTGTGACAAATGTACCACCCGGTGGGGGATATTGACAATGAGGGAGGCTCTGTGTGTGTAGGGCAGAAGGCGGATGGGAAGTTCCTATATTTTCTGCTTAATTTCTCCATGAACCTAAAACTTCTCTAAAAAATAAAGTCCATTTAAAAAGATAATAAGCAATTTTATGATCTAGGAAAACCTTGATGTACATTAAAAAATGTTGTATTGCACCCTGTGGCAAGCAACATACGGATTATTGTCAGTCGTTTCAAATGATTTCTTTGTTCATTCAACAAACTCTACTTGAATGTCTGTTATGTGATATGAACCCCAAGTGCATGGGATCCAAGAGAGAAAATCCCCAATGTTTTCGCATATCTGCTTGGAAGCAAAGCTCTAAATAAATCAGAATCACACATTTTTTAAAAATTGCTTAACTTTTGAGTCAATGGCTGTTTTTTGTCTCAAAGCAACTGGTTCAATGACTCAATCCTGGTTCACCAAAAGTGATTTCTGTGCAAGGCCAAGACGTTGCACGTTTGAGTGTGTTCGCTTCAGTCTGGCTGCCTTGTGAATGCCGTTATGAAATACGATGCCCGATGTTGAACGGGACATTCTAGGAGGTTGGGGGAGGTGAGAAGGTTTGCTGAAATCACACCCTGATGGGGGAGCAGAGCCCACATTAAGACGCAGGTCTAAACCGCCTCAAAGGCCTGCTCCTTGTACATCTCTCACGGGGTCGTCAAGCTTTGCCACTGGCTGGATGGAGGAAAGTGGGGGTTCCTGGCATGCTCTTGTGACCCGTAAAGAACAGGAAGCCATGTGGAGGTGAGTAGGAAAGGCTGAGGTCACGCAGGGCAGAGACGCAGCCAGACAGCTGCCACTGCCGCCAAAATGCAACCCCTCCTTGTCCCCGGTCCACCTCATGGCAGCTTTTCAATTCTGCTTTTATGGTTGTGTCCTGACTGCAGAGGCCTCGGCATTGGGGCTGGCGGTTCTCGTGTAAAGATACCCCTCGCTGCAGAGAATGGTTAGGTCTCAGTGTGAGAGACACGGGAGTGAAAAGCCTGAGACCTCCCCTGGCACCTGAGAGGGACCACGGCTAGTGCTGTTTCCGATGCAGAGGGGCAGTTTAGGTCCAAAATGTTTATTCTGTCCTTCGTCCTGTTTCCAGACATTTTGCAATACTTATTTATATCTATTTATCATCTATCTGTCTGTCTGTCTATCTATCATCTATCTATGTCTATCTATCATCTGTCTATATCTATCATCTGTCTATCTACCTATATCTACCTATCTATCATCTATATCTATCTACCTATCCATCTATCTATCATCTGTCTATTTCTATCATTCATCTTTCCGTCTATCTATCATCTATTTATCCATCTATCAATCTATCTATCATCTATCTACCTATATCTATCTATCTATCTATCATCTGTCTATATCTATCTATATCTATGATCTATCTACCTATCCATCTGTTGATCTATCTTGATCTAACCATCTACTGATCTGTTGATCTACCCATCTGTCTATCATCTATCTATATCTATCTGTTTGTCTATGTATCTATCATCTATCTACCTATTACCTATCCATCTATCGATCTATTGATTTGTCTATCATCTACCTATATCTATCTATTTGTCTATCTATCATCTATCTATCTATCTACATACCTATCACCTCCCTCTCTCTCTCTCTCTGTCTGAGTCCGTTCCAGCTTCCATAACAAAATACTGCAGATTGGGTGGCTGATAAACAACAGAATTTACTTCTCACAGTTCTGGAGGCCGGAAGCCCAAGACCAAAGTGTCAGAATGGTCGCATGCTGGCGAGGGCCCTCTTCCTGGTTCATGGCCTGCCCCTTCTTGCTGTGTCCTCATGTGGCAGAAGGGATGAGGGAGCTCTCTGAGGTCTGTTTGACAAGTGCACTAATCCCAGTCATGGGGGCACAACCTTTATGACCTAATCATCTTCCAAAGGCCCTAAGTCACAACACTATCATATTGGGGGTTAAGATTCAACTTAAGAATTTTGGAAGGACACAAGGATTCAGATCATAGCATTATATGATCTCTCTCTCTCTCTGTTTCTCACCTATCTATATATCTTCTATCTACATCTATCTATCTATTTTTATCTCTATCTTTCTATTACCTCTCTATCCATCCATCTATCCAAGAATCCATTCAACCAACCACTTTCCCATCCATCCATCCATCTATCAACTATCTATCTATCTATCTGCAAGGTTTCATCATTTTTCCAAGTCGCCACATGGATGCGATGGTGTAAAACCAAGTAGCCACTACATTTTCAACAGAATGTGCTGTGTAGGAGGCATTTGCAAAGGGTTCACATTCCTCTCACTCCAGGAAGTGATCAGAGCCCTTTGACGTGGAGGCCAGCTAAGCTGTGATTCCATTTGGACTTAATCAATGTTTCCATGTAACTCTGCAAAAACAACAAGTGAGTCCAGATTTCATGCACAGTGTCACAAGATCTGGGATATGCATTAACCAGAGGCAATGATTAACTTAACATTTGTCTGATATAAATAAAATTTGCCATAGGTCTTTCTTTGTGTGTGATCCAACTATAGTTTCATCATCAGATTTTAAAATGACTCTCTCCTGCTTTTGATCAGGGTCATTGACCATATGGTTTGTGGTCTATCCATCTGTTCAGAATTTCTCCAGATTTTAACAATTTCCGTTAATATTTCAACTCTACAACAGATGATTAGAGAGCTAAAGAGTTTAGACTGAGTTGATTCCAGTGTGTCAAAAGCACCAGTTGGGCTGACACTATTTGAAGGGGAAGAACTCTTTTCATGGGAGTGGAATTTCCGCATGGTTTTAAAAAAGCATTTGGGATCCCTCAAATGCAAGATAATAGACTTCCTCTAGAATCGAGGTTGGGTGTGCACCAAGCGTTTGCAAACCCAGAAAGACACCGTAACAAGGAGTGCTTGTTTAATTTTACCGACAACCAGAACCGGTGTTGATGGGCATGTTTCTTCGTACGCAGAATTCCGTGTGGATGTGTAAAATGTGGATCCCTATGCATTTCGTGAGCTCCAACATTGCACAGCTCGATCAGATGGACATGACCGAAGGGGAGTTTCAAAGAACCATTTCAGAGCTGTCTTTTACAAAGATGCCACTTTCATATGTTCAGCCATACTTTTGCTGCCAATATTAATCGATTCACTCCAAATCTTAGAATTCCTTCCTTTACCAAAAAATGCATTTCACATTCCTTTATCTCTGAACCCACAAGCTTTGTTTTTAATGAAAGGAAATCTTGAAAATCACTCTCTATTCATTTTCTTAGCCTTGTCCATTCAGCCACTTTTTCCAGTGATGTCGATGTGTACATGGAAATGTGTTCTCTCAGAAATTATATTTCTTTTGCTGCTTCTGAAGCATTAAAGGCATCTGGTGAGCTGGGAGGAGGTAGTGAGGTTTTTAACGATTTTTAACTTTTCCCTCTAATTGATCCAAGTCTCAAACCAAACCTTTAACAGCCGATTCCCTGCTGTGCATTGTAAAGATTCGTTAAGCAAATCTAGGGAATTTTAACTTTGCTAAAATACCAAGTGGTATGTCAGGATTAGCAGTTTAATTACTGCTCCCTTTTCAACCTTTAAAAGCACACAGAAACCCAGTTTAATCCACTGGCCACTGGGCAAATACCTAACATAAAATCTATAGCGGGTTTCAGGGTGACTTCTAAAAGATTTGTCCAAGTCCTGACCCCAGAACCTTTGAGAGTGACATTACTTAGACAAAAGATTTTTGCAGATGAAATGAAGTCAAGGATCTTGAGATGAGGCCATCCCGGATGAGGGTGGCCCTTCATCCAATGACTACTGTCTTTAGAAGGGACAAAAGAGGAGAGACACAGAGGAGAAGCCACGTCAAGATGCGGCCACCAGCCAATGGACGCCTGGAGGTCTCAGAAACTGGAAGAGGCAGGAAGGACCCTCTCTTGGAGCCTCCAGAGGGAGTGTGGCCCTGTGATACCTTCATCTCAGACTCCTGGTCTCCAGGACTGGGGGAGAATGAATTCTTGTGGCTTTAAGCCACTCAGTTTGTGAAACTTGTTACAGCAGCCACAGAAAACTCAAACAGACGCTTCCTCAGGACACCTAGCTTCTTTTTAGCAGCACCTATCTCCTTGGTCCCTTAATGCAGGAACCACTCCTGGAAAAGGAGAAGTCTGGGCACCTGTGTGTGTGTTTGGAAGTGTGGCTATGCGAGCCCGGGCCTCATGTGCATCACAATATAGCTCTCAAAGAACGTGTGTGGGCATCCACCTGAGTCTTGTTTTCATGGCATGATAAAATTGTTCCTTGCAGCTGCTCCCCTCTCCACTATATCTTGCCTGCCTTGTCATCTCTACTCTAGAGAAAGCCAAACAATTGCACAAGTGAGAACAGAGTTGGCACACCCATCTACTGATTTTCAACTGTCAGAGTTGCTTCACGTATGAAATTAACCCGTGGGGTGGAACGTCTTCCCTTTATCAGAAAGTAGGAAGAGTAGAGGCATATGGGAAAAAGAATCCAGTTTAGAAATAGTAAGGATGCTGTGTTTAGCATAAGAGTGTTTCCCAAGTGAGTGCATTTTGGGGGAATTTATAGATGGAAATGACTGTCATCATGCTAATGAAAAGACTGGCTTTCAATCCAAGAGCAAGTCTGATTTTGAAACTACTTCATTAACGCTGGTGCACGCTCTCTCTTATTCTTGTGCCCGCTTGTGCTTGCAGCAGGACAATTGGAGGATCCTGCAAACCCTTCTTCAAGTTTGAGAGGGGCCCCCAAGTGGTCTCTCCTGGGCTCACATACACAGCAGACAGAGCTGTGAACATGCTCACAGAAGACAGATGAGAACATGCTCCTCTGTCTTTGCTGTTTGCTCTGTGAGGGGGCCAGGGGAATCTAGCCCAAGCCCAAGGTTTTGCATAGCTCTTTCTTCCCTCCTCTTGGTTCTTGCCTTTCCTCATGAAGCCTGTAGATGGATAGGTCAGAACATGTAGTAATGGGATGACCCCATTCGCTAAATATCTTGACAACGTAGCTTTCGGGATGTCCAAATGATTAACACTGCGGGGCGTTACATACACATCGGAGGCATAAAAGTCAAGGTACAACTCTTAGAGCCTCCTCACATTTTGGTAGACTCTTATTCAACATTTGGTCAAGGGCGGATGCCTCCTTTCAAGAAACAGTTGGATGGAGAGACTATAGAGAGAACACAGAAGAGGTAAAGAGGTGGAGAACACAGTTCAGAAGAGAAAGAACTCTGAGTGGCGAATGTCGCTTCAAAGAGCAGAGTCAAGCCATGTGACTGAGTCAAGAGTATCGTGTGAGGGCCATTGAGGGATGATCTTAGGATCATTATTTTCCATCTCCATAGGCGTTCGAGGCCGAAATGAGAGGAAGGTGCACTCTAGCACGAGGACGGAGCAGTCTATGGAAGCGTGTGGGTGATTTCCTCCATCCAAAGCGTTAAGTAGTGAGCTCCGCAGAGACCTTCCCACCGAACATTTCCGTGAACTTGCCTCAAGTCATGAAATCAGCTATAGAGCCAAGACTGGAGTTCACAGTGCCCCAGAGCCCAATTAGCTGTGCATTACAGGAAATGACAGCAGTCCTTGACTTGACATTTGGAAGAGAAATATGGTCCGAATTAGACTAACTACCGGTCCAAGCCAGAACTTTTGCTCATATCACCCTGACAAAATGTGTTATGAAAGGACAACCTCCAGATCTGGAAGCTGTTTCTCTATAATTCATTGGGTGACCACAGGTTTCATCACATCAAACTACTTTCCCTCCAGCATCCCACAAAATTCCCCAGGAGATGGGCTGGCCGCCGTGGTACAGTGGTTAAGTTCACGCACTCCGCTTTGGTGGCCCGGGGTTCACAGGTTCGGATCCTGGGTGTGGAGCCCCACATCGCCAATCAAACCATGCTGTGGTTGCATCCTGTATACAAAATAGAGGAAGATGGGCACAGACGTTAGTTCAGGGACAATCTTCCTCAAGGAAAAAGAGGAAGATTGGCAACAGAGGTTAGCTCAGGGCCAATCTTCCTCACACACAAAGAAAATTTCCCAGGACACCAGGGTGAGGATCAGCCATTTGCCAAGCCTTGATGTGGTTCCATATTGCCTTTTATTAATGGAAGAAAAGCTCAAAGGAGACCCCACATGATGGTACTAATCGCTTCTCAAAGACGGTCCTGAACAAGGAGACAGGAAAAATAATATTGAAGTCGATTTATCCAAGGATGTGGATATCATCTAATTGTGTTGCCTATGGCTTTAATCTAAATGTCTCCCTGGACCAGGCTACACCCTTCCAGCTCTAGTGCCAACACCCAGGTTGAAGGCTGCATCATCTCTTACTTTTCTGACTACAATGTCTTCCTAACTAGCACCTTTCCCCTGGCCCATCTTGGTCCCAAACCCACTCGACAGCCAGGAGGACGTAATTGTGGATCTGTCTAGGTTGCATTCTGTGTAAATACACTTCTCCCAACGCGAATTCAGGAGGAACTGCTGACTTCGTTACCATCGCTCCCCCTTATCCTGGGGGGTTACATTCCAAGACCCCCATTGGATGCCTGAAACCACAGATGGTACCGAACCTTATATAGACTATGTTTTTTCCTGTACATACATCCCTATGATAAAGTTTAGTTTATAAATTAGGTACAGTGGGAGATTAGCAACAATAATTCCTCTTTGTCCTATCCAAATTGCCAGCATCACTTCTCTTGTGCTTTGGGGCCATTACTAAGTAAAATAAGGGTGACTTGAACCCAAGCACTGCGATACTATGACAGTTGATTTGATAACAGAGACGGCAATTAAGTGACTGCGGGTGGGTGGCATCTACAGTGTGGATCCGCTGAACCAAAGAGATGACTCACATCCCAGGAGGGACGGAGCAGGACGGTGCGAGATTTCACCCTGCTCCTCAGAACGGCGCACAATTTAAAACCTATGAATCGTTGATTTCTCAGATTTTCCGTTTAAGATTTTCGGATCATGGTTGAACACAGGAAACTGAAACTGCAGAAAGTGAAACCTTGGGTACAGGAGGACAGTACTTGTCTGTTCCTCCCTTCGAATGTAAGATGAAGACAGGGATGATGTCCGCATCATCCCTCTCATCTTTCAGGGTCAGCCTAAAGACAGCTCTTCCCTTAAACATTAAGCACCTAAGGACAGGTTCATCCTTGTCCAGCCCCACCCAAAATTTCAGAGATGCTTTCGATAAGCACTGAAGCTTGTCCAAGAACGCCAGTGCAAGTTCAAGAAGAGATTCAGAAGGATATCGCCCAAAATTGGGGAAGTCTTCACGACGTGCTCCCTGATCTGTCATGCAGAGCCCTTCTCGTGGAAGGGATGACCACGCTTGGCTCAAGGCTCTGCAGTCACCAGCTCACAATTCTTAAGAATTTTGGAAGAAGGAGCCCGGCATTTTCATTCTGCACGGGGCCCCGCAAATTATATAGCAGTCCTGACCGCAGAAGAGACAGCCCCTAAACTGAACTCGCATAGGTCATTATTACCCAGACTGAAAACCCACAAGGGTGGGTTTAGATATACGAAGCACTGCTCTCAAATGTGCACATTTCTTGCATCTAGATATTTGGGACATTCCCTCAGCAATGACCGAAATTCGGCTCTCAGGGTGAAAGTGAGGGCGTCTGAATCAATGATTAAAATTCTGCTAAGAAGCAGCAAGGATTTCTTCCAAAGGAAGGATCCAAGTGAGGGAGATGTGGGGGGATATTTAGCATTTTCCTAGTGGAAGTTTTCTTAATGCCATGGAAAATTGAGTAGGGCATCCTTGGGGAGGCAGGAGCAAGCTGTCTGCATCAGAAATCTACATTTTTCTTCATGTTGCCCACCCTGCAAAATGCCACTGGAAAAATGTCCTTTGCTCCGTTACCATCACCCACAGCTTGCTGCACAGCTGTCCACACCCAATAGCTTTCACCCCGAGGTATCCGGCAACCCATGTAGATTGCACTTCTAGGAGATTCGAGCTGTCTACATCTCCCACTGTTTTCTGGAACCGTGTTAAGCAAACTCACTCTGGCCAGAAGCTGGGTTTCAGGAGCTCCTCGCTGACCTGAGTAACAGAGATCCCATAACCCTAGCCAGAGGAGTCTTTTACCATCTGTAAACCAGCCCAGTTAGCCTTTTCTCCAGAAAACCAGTAGCACCCATGGTCAAATTTCAGAAAAAAATTCTGATTTTAAAATGCCATGCTAGGGTGACGCACTGTTTCCTTAGATAAGTTATACCCAAGATTGAAAGCACGGGTGCTGTTGGCAGCACAGCATATTGAAATTATTAGCGTGCATATCTCAACTCTAATTCTCTTTTTATTTCCATTCCTGGAGGAAAATGGTCTCTGGACAGAAGAAACGATGCATCTTTGCTCCACAGTGAGCTCAATGCCTGAATTCTTCTATGTGTTCCATTAAGGCTCACCATTGATGGGATGGATGAGTAAAAGAGATCAAGCTGGAATCCACGTATTATTGCTTAGAAAATCCCAGGTGGTACACTGTGCGCTTTGATCGTTCCCTCTCTGTCTGTCTGTCTTTCATTTTTGCTTTCTGCTGTTCCCGTCAGAAAATTAAGGCTACACACACCATCCCATCGGTTTGAGGGGCGTATGTAACATGCTCACCCTTGGAGATGCGTAAGGCAGATGGGGGTGAATTCCTTGATCCCATCAGAGGTGATACATTCCAAAGGGGGTCGGTCCCTTGCAAATTCCTTTTTCAGGAATGGAAACTTAAACTTATGCAACTGTCGGGGCCCAGGGCAGGCCACCCCAAAATGTCCCACAAGAGCAGATTGATTGTTTCCAATTTAAGTTACCTAAGAAGCAAGAGGGGCATTCTGACCCTCCTGTCTCTGTTCCTTCTGAAAGCGAGAAATAAACCTCCCACGTGAAAGACGCTCTCTTTACATCCTCATCTCCTGAGCTGAGGAATTCAGCGCTCCGAAGTCTGTATAAATAAACCTTGCTGACGTACTACCTCAAGCCTAGATTCTGCTGAAATGCCTCCCTGATTACGTAACTCAAATCTAAATTTCTCCGTCCTGTCAATTCTTCACAAATTTATTGCTTCTTTGTGTAAAAGATAGATACACTCCTTGCTTTGTTCACCCTCCGAGCATCATTTCCCTACGGTCTCCAATATGGACGTATTAAACCGGGTTTTCCTTCTGTTAATCTGCTCTTGTGTCAATTTTATTACTAGCCCAGCCGTAAGAACATGAAAAGGGAAAAAAAAAAAGGGATTCCCCCGCACCCACGCACACTACTTTTATAAAAATGAAAAAGATGTATACATTTAAAACATTTTTTGGTTTTTAGAGATCTTGATTCAGCGGTGCACACAGCTATATCACTGTGCCCCCTCGTGGTTAAATTATTCTAATGATTAAAAACATCTAATGTTCAGTCAGCCTTAGATTATTAGATATTGGGATGGGAGAAAGGAAAGAATTTTTTTTTTCCTTTGTGAGGAAGATTCACCCTGAGCTAACATCTGATGCCAATCCTCCTCTTTTTTTTTGCTTGAGGAAGATTAGACCTGAGCTAACATCTGTGCCAATCTTCCTCTATTTTGTATGTGGGATGCCACCACAGCGTGGCTGATGAATGGAGTAGGTCTGTGCCCAGGATTTGAACCTGTGAACTCAGGCCGCTGAAGCAGAGCACACAGAACTTTAACCAGTCAGCCACAGGGCCAGACCCAGGAAAGAATGTTGTGTGTATACAAAGACTTTTTCTCAAAAGCAATTTCAGGTTTACCGCAATATTGATACTGCCATATACCCCTTGTCCCCACACATGCATAGCCTCCCCAAGTATCAACACAGAATTTTTTTTTAAGTAACTGCATATGTAGACAGAATTTTATCATTGATATCTTCCTTTGGGGACAATGGTTAATTAACTACCCAGTTTGGTGTGTTTTGATGAATGGCAAAGGTTTGTATCATCCTGATATTGATGCGAGATCGGTGAGCCGAGGAGTCGAAAGAAAGATTTCTTAGACTCTCAAGATCTGGCAGTAGTGCTCTTTTATTTAGAGAATAGTGTGGAATAGCATGGGGACAGGACCCATGGGCAGGCAGAGCTGGTGAGTGGGGACAAGACCCACGGGCAGTCAGAGCTCCTGCTGCTGCCCCCGCTGGCATGGGGACAGGACCCATGGGCAGGCAGAGCTGGTGAGTGGGGACAAGACCCACAGGCAGTCAGAGCTCCTGCTGCTGCCCCGAGTTGAGGGTTAGGGCTAATTTTATAAGGCATGGGTACGTGACTTATTTTTACTGGAAAAAAAAGAAAAGATGATGTAAAAAGTCATTAAATGATTTCAGTGCAGATGGGGTCTGGTTATTGTGCGGTCATATAACTTTAGATACGAATCTGGCCATATAGATCGGCATGTAGGTGAGGATGCCCTGGGCTTCTCTCCCTGGGGCGGTCCTAATTCACACCATTAAAAAAGTCCACTGGGTTGTATAGTTTGGCATGTAGGCCAGGTCACCTTGGGCTTCTCTAGCTGGGGCAGCCTTAATCCACATCAATAGGACATACCTTCCATTTGCAACTCAAGATAGCTTCAAAACAGCTAATAGCAAAGCAAAAATTTACCTAGTGTTCTACATGCGGCTGCGTGCTACGTCTTTTATAGGAACTGTCCCCGTGAACCTTCACAACAATCTCGTGATGTTGGTACAGTTATTATTGGGGGTTGACAAATAGAACAGTCGAAACAAGAAGTAGCCCAAAGATATCTAGCTGGCAGAAACACAACTGCTATTGAATCCAGGTGTCAAACCCTGTAGACGATTTTTTTTCATCTCTATAGATACTACTGGGCAGAAAAGAAAATGTTTCTTGGCTCTATATGGCTTGCTTTCCCTGATAACCTTCTGTTCAACCGCTGACTAGGGGAAGTAGAGTGAGTGAGAGGAATTTGGAATTAGATGCCAAGAAGCTGGGGTCCGGCTCACTGTACCACGTGGCCTGGGTTAAGCCCCTTCATATCTCTCCACTCTGTTTTCTTCATCCATAAAATAATGAGATGATCTCAGAAGTCTTTCTCAGGTTAAAATCCCAAGATTCTGCGCTGTGACATCCTAAATTCTAAAAGAATGCTCTCCCAGGATGCACATGAAAAGATCTTCAACGTCGCTAGTTATCAGTGAAATGCAAGTCAAACCCACAAGGTGCTAACATCTCACGCCCGTCAGAATGGGTATAATTAATGACGAGAAACAACAAATGTTGGAGAGGATGTGGAGGAAAGGGAACCCTCATACACTGCTGGTGGGAATGCCAAACTGGTGCAGCCACTATGGAAAACAATATGGAGATTCCTCAAAAAATTAAAAATAGAAATACCTTACGACCCAGCTATCCCACTTCGGGATATTTATGCAAAGAACATGAAAACCCGAATTTGAAAACATTTATGCACCTCTATGTTCATCGCAACTTTATTCACAATAGCCAAGACTTGGAAACAAACGGAGTGCCCTTCAATGGACAAATGGATAAGAAAGTTGTGGTATCTATATTCGAGGGAATACTACTCAGCCACAAAAAAAAAAAAAAAAATGAAATCTTGCCATTTGCGACAACATGGGTGGACCTTGAGGGTAGAATGTTAAGCAAAATAAGTCAGATGGAGAAAGACAAATGCCGCATGATTTCACTCGTATGTGGAAGATAAACAAACACATGGACAAAGAGAACAGATTGGTACTTACCAGAGGGGAAGGGGTTGGGGGACGGGAGAAAGGGGTAAAGAGGAATATATGTATGGTGATGGATGGAAACGAGACTTTTGGTTGTGAACACAATGCAGTCTATATAGAAGGTGAAAAATATTTAGTTTACGCAATATTATAAGCCAATGTGACCTCAATGAAAAAAGGGAAAAAAAATGAATGTTCTCCTAAGATATACAATAATGTAAGGGTGTGTTGAAAACCTTAGAACAAGGAGGGGTAGAGAAATGACTCAGCCTTTGTAAATAACCCTTTTGTGGACTAATAAGTTCTAAGGTGCTTACCAAGGATCACTTAGGAGAAAAAAATATCCTTGTTCAATATTCAATATTAATACAGTTGTTTATGTTTGACTTCAGGTTTTCCTGTTATTCCTTAGAAAAGAGAATCAAAGAACAGAGGTATGTTGAAAAGGGATCAAATGCACATAACTGTGTTGCTCCTGAAGTTAATCCTTGGGGATTTGGGGTTTGGTGTGGTCAGGGGTTCAATCGTAGTCCCAAAACTTATGAGCTGTGTTCCCTTGAGAGGGTGATAGAACATAGCCAAGCTGTAGATACTTCACCTGTTATATAGGGTGTAGTAGGTTTAATTACGTCCCCCGAAAAGATATATTGAAGTCCTAAATCCTGCTACCTGTGAAAGTGACCTTATTTGGAAATAGGGTCTTTGCAGATGTGATCAAGTTAAGACGAGGTCCTAGTGGGTTAAGGTGAACTCTAATCCAATGACGGGCGTCCTTATAAAGAGAGGGAAATTTGGACGCAGTTACACAGAGAGGGAAGACGGCCAGGAGAGAACGGAGGCAGAATTAGGGCAGTGCATCTACAACCAAGGAACGCCAAGGATCGCCAGCCACCCCTAGAAGCGAAAAGAGATGCAATCAAGGATTCCACCCAGAGCATCAGAGAGAACGTGGCCTCACTGACACCTTGATTTTGGACTTCTGTCCTCCAGAAAGGTAGAAGACTAAGTATCTGTTTTCAGCCACTACTTTGTGGGGATTTGTCAGGGCTCCCTGAGACACACATGCATGGGGTTCTCCCTAAACCGTAAAGGTGAAGTAAGGAAGAAATAAGACACTCCATCAAAGTTCGGGCATATCCCCCCAGGGAAAATCAATGCAGGCGCCTCTCCCAGGTTTCTAACTGTCTTCCTGCTGCTCTCAGGAATCTCCCTGCTCTGGACAGTGTTTTCTCAACTATCTGAGCATCTTCCAGGATGTCAGAAACCAACTGCTCTCTAGACCTCTTATCCCATTGTGCCAAAACATTGTATCACTCTTGATTCATTTTCTGTATTTTGTGGACAAAAATAAATCCTTTTGGTCGGCTTCCTGGCTGCTGAGACTACATACTTTCAATGTGTTATGATTTAAATGGTGGGTATTTTGCCCCTGCTGATCAATGAGTTGGGAGCACACAGGATCTTGCATGTGGAGTTTGTTCAAAGAGGAACAGAACCCATGGGACTAATAGCCTTCGAGTCTTGATTCTTAGCACTGAAAGGAATGTTTAAAAGCTTGGGAATTAGCTAAATACTTATCACCAAGAATCCCAGAAAAACCCCGCAATGGACATTTAATAATTGGAGATGGTAGTGCAATTTATTGACTCTCAAATTCATTCCTTGAGTATCGGAAAGCGCGTTGCGTCTCCCGCTCTCCATCGTTCCTTCCCATGATGAGCTCGTGGCTGAGGAGTTCCCCTCCTTGTCACACAGACAAAATGGGAACACCCCACAGCAAGGCTTCAGCCACACCTTCCCCTCTCTCGATCCTGACAGCTGCTGATGGATGGGTTTGATGCTTTCCTTGTGGCGCTTCACCGCGGCAGCCACCGTTCTGATGACTAAATCATAGAGGGGCTCCGTGTCCCGCGTCAGAGGTGTGGACTCAGAGGGGTCCCTGGAGAGATCAAAGAGCAGAGGGGGGTTGTGGGAGGTGACCAGTTTCCCTGAACATTGGCAGAAGATGGTCTCATAGCAGGCCAGAGCTCCTGGCGGCTGGAATACTGGTGTCACATAATGAGCCTCCCACACGGCCTCGCCTGGAGAAGAAAAGACACATCAGAGACATCCAGTCTATGTGCCAACTGCCCCCATCTCCTTCTACTTTCTCAAGCATTTTTCTGGTTTTTCTCTTGGCCAACAGGTGAAAGCTAAATATCATTCAGTCTTTAGAATATCAGAATCTCCTAGCACGACTTGACACATCTTTTGCAATAGACGTTAATTCTGTTTCTCCCAATTTTTATTCCTTAGAGATATCCCCCCGCCTTTTGAAGGAGAGCAATTCTTAGAAACTTTTCCAAGAAAGTGTTTTCAGTGGCAACCCTAGAAGGGAAGGACTGACGTAGGGGGATGAAAAGGAAGAAGCAAGTCTTGGGAATCCATTTGAGTGGCTCTACTCTTGGCGTCCTCGGAGAGCAGGGGCTGGTGGGTACTCACTGTCCTTCGGGTGCCAGCGCACGGCGTGGAGGTACACACCGCAATAGTGGAACAGGAACTCGTGCTCTGAGCGCTGAGTGTCACCCCGAAGCAAGGGCATGAGGTCTCGGCCATCAATCACCCTGCAGACACACACGATGGAGGGAGGTCAAGCGATGTTGGCCACCAGGCTATTTGAAAGATGCTCAATGCATTCTGTGACACTCCCTGGGCCCCAAGTATGGTGCACTGACTACTCAGGAAATCCGTGCGTGCTCTAAGGGACATTACGTTCCCGCAAGAGAGAGAAAAAAACCTAAGCTTTTATGGTGAAATGACAAGACAGAGGAACACATGCATGCACGCCCATCTAAAGAGCTACAGAAGGGCTCACATGCTCCGTGTTCCTAATGATTTCAGAAACCACAGTTTCATTCGCAATGGCATTGCTACCTTGAAAAGGGGTTTTGTAGAATCTCTCAAAAACCATACGCTTTTTATTTTATATCAGAAAATGTATCTTTTACCTTATTTTAGAAAACTATATTATAAAACCTGCCTCGTAATAGAAAATAGAATAAGTCCCAGATAATCCTAGAAATGATCATAAAAGAAATAAAACTGTCTTGATTCACAGGTTAAATGATTGCCTGCATTGAGAAGCCCTTCGGAAGCTACGGGAACGAAGAAGTAAGTTTAGCAAGGTCATAAGATACGAGACCAACTTTAAAAAATCAATTTTAATGCCCGATGACATCATCAGAGACATGTCAAGCTGCAAAAGAGGCTTCGACTCTGACATCTAGAAATGTTGACTGGCTGCCCCCTGGGCTCAGGAAATGATTTATAATTTGCTCCAACCATTAACCTTGTTTTTCTTTTTATTTCCATAGAAATACTTATTAAATACCTGATTGCTTGCTTCCAAAATATAAGCCTAACGTTGGGAGCGCACCTGCATCACCGCCTTCTAAAATGGATTTAACTGGACTGGTCTATTACCAGGACTGAAAAATGTGTTCAGTGAGATGAAACAATCTACCACTCAGATTCTGGGCCATAAAACTTATTAAAGTTTCAAAGGACTGTGAAACTTAAAACTTTCAAAGGTGGGACTGTGGGGGGGGCTGGAATTTGTCTTTAACTCAGGGTGGTATTTAAGGTGGTGGCTCACCACCTTTTTGGTGAGTTGCTCAGTTTGCCTGAGCCTCTCCCATGTAGACATGTTATAAAGCTTTGTTTCATTTTCTTCTGTTAAAAAAAATCAATTTTATTTCCATATATTAGCAATGAACAAGGACAAGTCACATTTTTTTAAAGTATCATTTGCTACAGCCACAAAACCCATGAAATATCTAGGGATTTCTTCTTTTTTCTGTGTGTGAGGAAGATTGTCCTTGAGCTACATCTGTTGTCAACCTTCCTCTTTCTGCTTGAGGAAGATTGTCACTGAGCTAACATCTGTGCCAATCTTCCTCTATGTTGTGTGGGATGCTGCCACAATGTGGCTTGATGAGTGGTGCTAGGTCCACACCTGGGATCTGAACCCACAACCCTCAGGCCCCTGAAGCAGAGAGTGTGTGAACTTAACCACTGTGCCACCAAGCCAGCTCAAATACCTTCTTGTTTTTTAAGGGTAAAAGTTTGTATGCTGAAAATCACAAAACATCTGATAAGAGAAATAAATGGAGAGATAAGCCATGGTCATGGATTGGAAGACTCAAAAGTGCTAAGAAGTCAATTTGCTGCAAATTGATCCATAGATTTCATGTGATCTCAATCAAAATCTCAGCAAAGTCTTGAGCCCAGCCTGGTGGCTGAGTGGTTAAAGTTCTGTGTGTTCCACTTTGGTGGCCCAGGGTTTGTGGGTTCGGATCCTGGGCATGGACATACTCTGCTCACCAGCCACGATGTGGAGGGGTCCCACATACAAAAAAAATAGAGGAACATTGGCAATGGATTTAGCTCAGGGCAATCTTCCTCAGCAAAAAAAAAAGAAAAAGAAAGAAAGAAAAAGAGAAGAAAAAAATCTCAGAAGGGTCTTTTGTAGAAATTCAGAAGTTATTCATATTTACATGGGAAAACAAAGAAACTAGAATAGCTTAAACAATTTTGCAAAAGAAATAAAACAGTTTCACACTATGTGATTTCAAAATAGACTACAAAGCTACAGTAATTGCGAGAGGGTGGTATTGACGTCCGGATGGCTATATGGATCAATGGAACAGGAGAGAGAGAGTCTGTAAGTAGGCCAACATGTATACTGTCAATTGATTTTCCACAAATGCCCAAGGTAATTCAGTACATGAAGGACAGTCTTTCAAAAAACGGCATGAGAAAAATGGGACGTCTTAATGCAAGAAAAATAAATCCAACCTATACCTCACATTGTATAAAAAATTCTCTCAACATGGTCTATAAGCCTAAATGTAAAACCTCAAACTATAAGACCACAAGACGAAACCCTAGGAGAACATCTTTCTTACCTTGGAATAGGAAAATACTTTGTAGATATATCACCAAAAGTCGCAATTTATAAAACAAAATTGATAAATTGGCCCTTATCAGAATTGAAAACTTGCGTTTTTCAAATGACAATGTAGGAGAATGAAAAGACACCCCAGGAATGGAAGATAATATTGGCAAAACACATATCTGATAAAGAACTTGTATCCAGAATATATAAAGAACTCTTATAATTCAACAATAAGAAAATAAAATGCCCCATTAAAAACTGGACAAAAGATTTGAACACTTCACAAAGAAGAGATATGAATGGGAAGGAAGTACATGGAGAGGTGTTTAGCATCATTAGTCACTAGGGAAACACAAATTAACACCACAATGAGATTCTAGTACACACTTATTATAATGGCTAAAATTAAAGACTGGCCATCTCAAGTGTTATCAAGGATGTGGAGCAACTGGAACTCTCAGATAGTGCTGGTGGGAATGCCAATTGGTGCAGCTGCTTTGGAAATCAATTTGACAGGTTCTCATAAAGTTAAATATATATGTATAATAAGACCCAGAATTCCCACACCTGGGCATTTTCCCAAAGGAAATAAAAAAATTTACGTCCACAGAAAGCCCTCTATGTGATTGTCCAATGCAACTTTAATCACAATAGGCAAATCTGTTTCTCCAAAGCAAGCATGCATTTTGGAATTCTGTGCAAGAATTTCCCTCAGTTTCCCACTGAAAAGTGAAATATGGAGGGAATGAAGATGTGACATTTTCAGAGCTAATTCTGGAAAAAGTAAAAATCAAGTCATTTCTACAAAGGAAAATCCTAATCAAAGCTCAAACAGCAATGTTACCAGAGACTGGGATTCTGCATAACTCTTGTGAGTCCAAAATATAGACTATAGCAATGTCCCAAAGTCAGTGCACCCCATCGATATCTTGAAAAATTACTTTTACGACTGTGATTGGCTCAGAAACTTAAAAAAAATTACACTCACACTAATATTATATATTTTTTTAAACAATGGGCCATTTAACTCAAAATGATAAATACTCTTCTTCTGAGTAGAAGGGAGCTCTATTCTGTAATTATTTTATAGAAACTTCCAATAAATCTACTTATTGGCTAAAACGAAGGTAAAAAAATTGAGGAGGTCTTTTTTGTTTGTTTGTTTCTCGTCAGCTTTGGGAGCCATTCTGTTTTCTTTCAGAAATAAGCGAGCTCCATTACACGAAGAAAGAAACATTAGAGTAACTTTGGGGGCTTAGAAGGGAGAAATGGCGTGGATCCGATCCATTGGATGACTTTACAGAGCTGGGATCAATTAACTCTCAGAAAATCAGCTTTAAACCTACCTGGGTCAAACCTACCTGGAACTCCTCTTGATGGAATTCAAAATATTTATAACAGAGTTCCAAGTATCCATCAAACGACTTACCTTCATCGCAGCCTCCGGATACGCACACCAGAAACTAGGAAACTGGTTTTTTTTCTCTTGTATGGAGGAATGAGTTTTACCGGTCATATTCTCATTCCCAAAACCGTCCCATCTCCATCTTCCTCACAAATGAAAACTACAAAGGGTCTAAGATGGGCCATGGTCGTGTAAGACCGATGCCTGGTACACAAATAACATGGCCATCTACAAAGGCAAAATCATCTAGGGATTGAGGAGAAAGTGTACCTCCCAAGACAGGCGTCGTCTCCTTTGTCCCAAATTCTCCCAAGACCAAGGAGGATCCAAAGGGACTTGTTAACAGATCATTTCACATCACCTGTCCTGAGGGACAGTTGCTCCCGCCAGTGCTGCGACAGTTGGCAAAATATCCATTAGATTCGTGGGCTCCTCAATCACTTTTCCAGCTGGCAATTTTCCAGGCCATCGCACAAGTCCCGGGACGCGGATTCCGCCTTCCCATCCTCCCATGCCTTTGCCACCTATGGGGAAAGACGATGAAGTTCCTATTAAAATCGTCACTGTGGCCAGAGTGTTAAAAAATGTAAATTAAGACCAGTACAGACAATCTTTGCTCAGTGCCTACCAGGTACACAGTCCTGATGGGGTCAACAGCACACGCGGATGGAATTATTTTTTCTTGGACTCTTGATAGGTTTTTGATCAACTAGTGAATCACATTCAATACGAGGCATTGGCACTGGCTATTTCTGCCTAGAATGCTATTATCCCCAGATACCCACCTGTTTCATCCCCGGCCTCTTTCACACCTCTGCTCAAAAGCATCTTCTCATTAAGCTTTGCAGGTACACTTATTTAAAGTGGGAATCCCATCCCACAATTTTTTTCAGCTGTATTTTTCTCCACCTTTGTTTCTGCTCCGTTTTTCTGTAATATTTACTACCTTATAACATATATGATTTCTGTTTTATTCACTGCTGAATCCAGCACCCTTAAAACTAATCGAATGAAATCACATGGGTAGATGCTAGTTTATTGTCCAAACCAGGCCATTACTGAGTATGGAAGGAAGAGGGAATATTAAAGACAGCAGGACAACAGTCTTGTAGTTGTAATCCATGAGTAGACATTCAACCCATTGAAAGACTCCCTTAAAAGCATCTGCTTATGTTAATATTCTGTCATCTCATTGGGTCACCAGCGAGGCAAATTTCTAGATACCCCTTCTAGCATTTCCTAGAACTGTTAGCAGATTGAAGGCCAATTTCTTTGGTTACCGGCCCTACACTTTATTTTTTATCAAGAGTAGAATATAATGAACTCGTTCAGTTTTTCATGCATTCATCTCTCCATTCCATGAATTTTCATTCTAATGAGCAAAAGAGCTTATTCACCGCCAAATCACCCACATGACTTCCTCTCCTCACCTTTGTATATTCCATTCCATCCACCAAGCTGGGCATGGCCCAGCCTCGCCTCCAGATGTCCTCCATGGTCTGATGTAAAGTAGACTAGAGTGTGGTCCCTTAAACCAAAATCATCGAGGGCATCAAGAATCTTCCCTGAAACAATAAAAAAAGGGACACATAAAACCAACGACTTTAGGAGCTTCAGCCATTCAGAGCATTCCCAATTGTCGTACGTTTACTTGGGATCCGTTGCAAAAATGCTTCTCATCTAAGAGGTACCATCTTGTACTCCCAAGCAGAATGTGTGAGTGGGCCTGTTTTCTCAGTTCTTCATCAGCATCTCATGTTTCAGAGGTGATTAGGTCAAATGAGGAATGAAAATGGATTTCTTCCTATGGCGACACTGACATCGGTACTTTTTAATCTGCTACTTCCGGGTAGCTCTTCCTGATTTTTCTTTTGCGGCTTGTATGTTTCCATGATTGATTTATCAGGACTCCTTTTTTAAGGAACTGAAACAATGTCACGTTCTTGTTCATATTTCCTCAGTTTACAAGAGGCCCTGCCTATGCTGTTTAAGTGTATATTTTCGATATTTTGTGAAATCGAAAGATCTTTGCCTTTATCACGACTTCTGTGGTTTTTACTAGCTCTGTACCTCATGCAGAGAAAAACTTAATATTTCACTGGAGTTTCTTCCAGCTTTTTTTTTCACTCCATTCAAGGTCCTTACTTTGCATGGGAAAGAATGCCCGTTGAATTGATGACAGTTTTTCCTTACCCAACTGTGTAGGTTTCCATGGGCTGCTGTGTCAAATTTCTATAAGCTTGGTGGGCTTGAAACAACAGAGATTTATTCTCTCAGTCAAGGCTCCCGAGAAGGATGCTTCCTTGCCTCTTCCTAGCTCCTGATGGTGGCTGTCAATCTTTAGGTCCTTGGCTTGTGGATGCATCATTTCCATCTCTGCCTTCATCGTCATGTGGTCTTCCCACCCCCGTGTCTCTCTGTGTCTTCACATGGCACGCTCCTCTGTGGTCTATCTCTGTGCCTCTCTTCTCTTCTTGTAAGGACGCCTGTCATATTGCATTAGGGTCCTGCCCTAAGGACCTCATCTCGACTTGATTACATCCGCAAAGGCCCTATTTCCAAATAAGGTTACACTCACAGGTTCTGGGAGTTAGGACACGGACATATCTTTTTGGGGAACACAACGTAACACAGAACACCAACTCTCCCCAATGTTGTCCATCCCTGCTGCTTCGAATTAGAAAGTTTCCTGGCTCCTAAGTCCTCTTCCTCACTGGGCCTGCTCCAAGGCTATCTATTTCTGCTTTTCTGACCTAAAAGTCACATCTTGCACATGTACTTCTGAGTTTTAATTTCCGTAGTTTTATTTTGGATAGTGCTTTCCTTGTGATTACAGAATACTTCTTTATCTTTTGTACCAACCTCGCTACCATCAGATATCCTTGGAAAGTTTCATTTCTCACCAGTTTGTGCTTCTAGGTGTATTTCCTCAACATCTTTATAATGAACGTTCTCCAGATAATAGTAATTGTCTTAATTAGAATCAAACGAGACCTTAAGGTTAATTTCAGAATGACTAATATTATAAGAGTCACTCTTCCCATCCAGAATATGGTATATTTCCATGTATTAAAGTTTCCTTTCATGAGTCAGCTGTCTTCAATATGATCATTTTTTTTTTGGAAACTCATCTCTAAATATTTAATTGTTGGTATTGGAGCTACCATGAATAGTATCTTGTTGCCTATTGTACTTTGAAAGGGGTTATTTTGGACACAAAGAAGAAGTGTTAATTTTGATGCATATATCGAACACAGAGAAACATTTTACAAGATATGTGTCTGTACCTATATTTAGGGTATGTATAATTAACTATACTGTTACACTAATATTATACTAATAGTATACTATATAATTATCTCGATATCTCATATGTTATCTCAACACACATTACCACAACTATTAGTATAATATATTATAATATAAAATATACTAACAATTTATGTATACATTATAGTCTATATAGCATGACCTATTATGTAATAGATACGTGTAAATGTATATATTGAGATAGATGATGGTAGAAAGCATGTAAACATTTTTGTGGTTATGCACTGCAGTCATGCCCCACTTCATGATGGGGAAACGTTCCGGGAAATGCGTCTTTCGGCGATTTTGTCATTTTGCAAACATCACAGAGCGTACTGACGCAAAGCTAGATGGTATAGCCCATTACACACCCAGGTTGTATGGCACAGCCTCTTGCTCCTGGGCTACCAACCTGTACAACATGTTGCTGTCTGAAGACTGTAGGCAACCGTAAAACGATGGTAGGTGTTGTGTATCTAAACATAGCTAAACAAAGAAAAGGTACAGGAAAAATACGGGATAAAAGATAAGAAATGGTACACCTCTATAGGCCCTCACCATGAAAGGAGCTTGCAGGACTGGACGTGGCTCTGGGTGAGTCAGTGAGTGAGGGGGCAGTGAACGCGGAGGCCCGGGACAGCCCTGGGCACCACTGCAGAATTTGTACACACTGTGCACTTCGGCCACGTGAAATCTATAAACAAAAATTTTCCTTTCTTCAATAATACATTAACCTTGGCTTAGCATAATTTTTTACTTGATAAACTTTTGCATTTTTTTGACTTTTTGACTCTTTTTGAAAAGCACTTCCTTAAAACACAAACACCTTGGACAGCTGTACAAAAATATTTTCTTTCTTTATAGCCTTAGTCTATCAGCTTTTTCTAGTTTTAAAATTTTTTTTTTTTTTTTTTACTTTTTAAACTTTTTTTGTTAAAAACGAGGACACACACACTCACATTAGCCTAGGTCAAGGGTCAGGGTCAGGATCGTCAATGTCACTGTCTTCCATCTCCACATCTTGTCCCACTGGAAGGTCATCAGGGGCAATAACACACACATGGAGCTGTCATCTGCTGTGAGAGCAATGCCTTCCTCTGGAATACCTCCTGAGGGACCCACTTAAAGCTCTTTTAAGGAAGTGTCACTCTTTTCAGAAAGATGTCCCTGGTGGTTTGGTTGGTTGGTTTCTTCTTTTCGTCATTGATTTGCTTATCAGCAGATAATGAATTCCTCTCAATCAATGAAAACCTTTCAGTGTTGGGATCCGTGTTTCCAAAATTTTTGAGGAGCTTGCTGAGGTCTGCAAAACCTTCTGATAAACCCTTCACTGTGAATTTTCTTGGGGGTTTTTCTTTCTCTTCTCTTGCAGTTTCCTTTTCTCTGGCTTCCTCAGCTCTGTGTTCCCGCTCCTGTTCCAACAACTCCTCATGAGTCAACTACTTAGGAACCACCTCTGGGAGCTCTTCAATGTCATCCTCACCCACACCCAGGTTAAAGTTGTGTGCCATCTTGTCCACAGCCTTGTTGATTTTTGCAACCTCCTTCTCTTTGGCAAATCCCTTGAAGTCATGAATTATTCTCCCTGAGTGTCATTTTCCAGGTGCCATTCATACACTCCTTGGTAAAATCACCCCAAGCCCAAGGAAGTTTCCTGATGAAGTCAGAGATGTTGTAATCCTTCCAGAACTGCACCAGTGCATTCCTCAGTTACAGCAATAACTTGGGCAAAGGTCCTCCTTAAGTAGTAGACATTAAAAGCTGCTATAACTCCTTAATCCATTAGTTGAATCAAAGAGGTGGGGTTTGGAGGGACAAATGCCACTTTGATATTGGGATGAAGATCGCCAATGAAAGGAGGATGTCCGGGAGCATTATCAACAATAAGCCAAATCTTGAAAGGTATGTTACTCTCCCAACACTACTTTTCCATTTCACTGGCAAAGCAATTCAGGAGGGCATCTTGGGAAAGGAGCTGGGTCATCCATGACTTCTTGTTGCTCCTAAAGTACATTGGCATTGTGTCCTTATTAATACGCCTCAAGGCCCTAAGGTTCTCACTGTGCCAGGTCACAAAGCATTTCAATTTATAGCCTGCCACTCTCCCCTTAAGCGGGACTGTTATCCTGTCCATAAAAGGCTTGAAATCTGGCATTGACTTGGCTCCTTATGGATGAAAGTCCTTCAGGCATCCATTTCCAGAATAGAGAGGTTTCATCCATAATGAATATTTGTTCTGGCAGGTAATTTTCCTCCACCCTCAGCCTATCTAGAGTCTCCACTTGCAGACTCATCGCTGACCTTCACACTGTTGTAATGAATAATGGTTCTTGAATTGTTTAAACCCCCCCCCCCCGAGGTAGCAGTAAACCCAACATCATAATTGGGCCCAAGCTTTCCTTTCAACGTCGCAAACAAACTTTGTGCTTTGGCTGTGCTCATCACGGTGCAGAGAGAGACCAGCTTCTGCGTCTGGACTTCAATCCAAGTCATCAGAAGTGTCTCCATGTCTGATACAGGCCCTGCTCAAGTTTTTGTTAGTCTCATTGTCTTCAATGCAGCAGATCCTTTAACAGCTTCCGTCACTTTATTCCAGTTCTTCAAGATCATAGCTGTGGTGGAATGGGACATGCTTGACTGGCGATCAAGAACCATCACTGATTTTCCAGCTTTGTTGTCCTGAACCACTTTTCATTCTATTTCCAGGTCAATTACTCCATGTGGCCTCTTACTGGCAACATGAGCAGTAGCGTTTGTACACTTAGGGGCCATGATGACCAAAACAATACAAAATTAAATCAAGCACGAGAGAAAATGTTGTAATCAAGAGATGTGGTAAACATGAGATGTATGAGGCTGTTGCCAGGGTAACAGGGCATGCTGTTTTACAATAAACTTGTTTTTCCATAAGTAGAAAGAGTGCATAATGTGTTTATAACATTATATATAATGATAATTATATACATTATTAATTATTATGATGCATAACTGAAATGTACTATTGTATAGTAATATTCTAATAATATAATTATATTATATGTTAGATGTGATACGACATAATTATAAGTATTTTACAAGATATGCAATATATATACTAATGTTTGTTTTATTAGACTTTAGGATTTTCAACATACAAAATTGTATTCTTTACAGATATTAAGTTACTTTGAGGTGTTTCTATTCTTAATAGTTAGAGAGATTAAAAAAATAAGTAGATAGTAGCCATGGAAATGGTTAACGCTTTTCTATAAACATAAATATTATAAATATTACATATACTTCTAGCCTCCACTGAAATATATATAAATTTATATATATTATATTTATAAGATATTAAATTTATATTACATATTATACATGTATTATATATTTTATATAGCATATGTAATATAAACTTATGTATACAACATAAATTTCAGTTGATGCTAAAAGATATGTTACCCTTTCCATGGCCACTGTCTAATTACCTTTTACTCTCTCTAGATATTAAGAATGGAAATATCTCAAAGTAACTTGATATCTGAGAAGGAAATAATTGTCTATGTTGAAAACCTTGAGATTTCAGTTAATGCTAGAAATCTATATTGTATTTTAAATATATATTGATATTTAAAACGTATATCTTTAATAATTTTAATAATATATTTCGTAATTTTATTACATGTACAATTGATAATTGTTTATTATTAATATTATATAATATATAAGTACATACTATTCTATATCTCTCTTTCTAAGACAGTTTTGCACTCTGCTGGGCACCGTGGAGGTGCCCCAGCGCTCCTGTGACACTGAGACACCCCTGCCTTGGAAACACATTTCAACCCTCACAGCCGCCGAACAGGTCCAGCCAAGATTCCCCGGGCCCCATCTCCCATTTCCCTTCCTCATGTTGGACACTCATCCTCTTTTCACCGTTTCTGAGAAACCTGCTCTTGAGAGAAGAGCTGCTGAATTCTCACCCACTGGGGATGGGGACGCATGACCAATGAGGCACCAGAGATGTTCCCCTGCCTGGGGTGGGAGATGTCACTTGCAGTGGAGGCCTTCAACGGGGTATGAGTCAGCCAGAAGCCAGGCTGGGGGCGAGTTTCTGGAGCTTTCCTGATATCTGTGAAATGACAGCGTGTGGGAGTCTGAGGGATTAGGAGATACTTCCAAAGAACGCAGCTCTCTTCCCAAATCTCTGTTCGTAACCTCTTTGCCCTACGCAAATGGCCAGTGAGCTACAGAGCCAGTGTCCAGGTTCCAATCCTGGCTCACCCGGACCTGTCCTGTAACCTTGACCAAGCCACCAGGTGTCTTGTGCTTTAGTTTCCTCATCTCTTAAGGAAGATAATGATGATGACGAAGATGGTACCCATCTCCTAGAATGTTTACGACACTGGAACAGCACACGTTCCATACCAAGTGCCATGTGTGGGATTTGCAGTATTGTTATAGCTTCCAGGGTAGATATTTTGGGGATAAGTAGACTTTTTAGCATTTCTGAAATTTCACCTTGAAGCAGATGATTATTCTTCCTAAAGGTTCGATTCTGAATTTGCACACCTGTGCCAGGTGAATCTCTGTTGCATTTTTTTCAAAATACGGCTTTCAAATATTGTGGTATGTCCACCCATACTCAACACACCACTTCTTTGTGGAACAGGATCTGAATGCCACTGGATCAAAATCCCACTGAAGGCAGATCACACCCAAAGTGCCTTATTTGGCACCTTCATGCCACATCATCAATATTATGAACTTAGATATTTTGGAAACTTTTTATCAATTTTAAATTTTAAAGCAAATAGTAATCTCATTTGTTTGTTTTCACTTATCACATCCTGAGTTGGAATTAGCTACTTCATTCCCCTTCAAGAAGACACAATGACGAGCAGGATGGCCAAAGTTTTTGAGGAAGAGCGTGATGTTAGGGATACGCATTTTAAGCGCATGACGTGGTGTCTTGTCCTGGTGGAAGTATGAACTGGGAGAGGGACACACACACACACCCCACAGGCACACCACACACACACACACACACACACACACCACACCCACCACACACACATCACAGACACACACACACACACACATACCACATACACACACATATGCCTACATAAATGTACGCCTTTGTACATATATCTGCTTAAAATAGTATTTATACTTAAAATAATTTTTAAATATTTTCTACTTTTAAGACGGCGTGGAGGGACAGTGTTTGAACGGCTTCCCCTTGGTCAGGCTTGATTTCCCAAGTGTCTCTTTGTTTACTGAAATCTTTCCTACCGACCTCCCTTATTTGGAGAATATTTTAACTATGTTTGGGTCCCACAAACCCGTGAGACCCATCACGCTCTTTCGTCATTCCTGTTGGAAAGTCGAATCTGTTTCTCTGACCACTATGCGTACCGCGGAAGCACCAGGAATCCACACTTCCTACTTGCTCTCTCTCCCTCTCCAGTCTGAGTTTACCGGGGTTCTGGATTCTGACTCACCCCTGTACCCCGACTCCAAACTCAGATCTCGGTCCTCAGCAGACCTGAAATAAGGTTTTGCTGTTTAACCAACGAGCGCTGACATCTGATTTGAGGTCGGACCTGTTACATCGTTTACATGGAAGACCAAGCCTCCCTCCGTGGCAGGAATGATTGATTCTCTTTGTACTTCAGAGGATCATCCGAAGCTTTTCCTTCAGAAGCTGGCCAGGGGCCGTGTCCAGGTGTCGGAACTATCAAGACATGGAGGTCTCGTCTACTAGGTCTGGCCACTTACCCAACATGGAGTCCATCTCCTGCACATGATCACCGTACAAGCCGTGTTTGCTGGTGCCTATGAACTCCGTCGTCGTGGGGAGGGGTGTGTGAACGTGGAGAAAGGAGAAAAAGAGGAGGAAAGGTCCTTTACGGTTCCTGCGAAGACATCAACCACATTGCTTGAGTTTTCAACGTCTGGGAAACTGAACAACATTGCTCCCTGTCACTCACATACAGTTCCTTGCTCTCCACGCCCCATGAGAGGGGACGCAGGCAAGAGGCAGCCCCTTGGAGAGACCATCCTGGTCGGAGTGGCTTCCGGGATCCTCCAGCATCTGGACAGCTCCCCCCAGTTTGGGGTGACACCATCACAGTTTCTTTGATTCTCAGACGTCAGGACACACGTGGGACCACTTCACCCAGAATTAGCCCCGCCTGTGGCCACAGAGCTGAAACTCAAATCCAGCCCTGCCTGGCACACTTGCCCATGGCTCATGAAGTCTCAGACTACAGTCATGAGGCACCAATGAATAGTGGCACAGGAGTGACTACCTAGAAACTTCACTCCTTTCACAACCCTCGAGCAAGCACGGACAGAGACCTCTTGGCAAGCTGTCTGGGAAGCTTTGCTTATCATCTGAGGTCACAGGGGATGAGGCTCACCTACTTCAAGTTCTGACAATCCGTCTGCGTGAAAGCTACATCCTCAGCTAACCAGGGCAGCACACGCCATAAAGCCCACTTTTTGGGAAATGTCTGCTCTGATGAGACACCAGCGAGGATGTGGAAACACGGTCTTTGACGATATAATTGGTTAAGAAGAGGTCATGTGGAAGGAGAATGGGCCCAGAATCCAATAATTGGTGTCCTTCTAAGAAAAGGCAATTAGGAGACCCACAGACACACACAGAGGGAAGATGGCCATGTGAAGACAGAGGCAGAAACTGGAGTGACGCATTTATAAGGCAAGGAGCAGCAAGGATGGCTGGTACCCCCCAGAAGCGGGGAGAGACAAGAAAACACCCTCCCACAGAGCCTTCAGAGGGAGCACGGCTCTGAAGACACCTTGATTTTGACCTTCTGGTATCCAGAACTACGAGAGAATAAATGTCTTTTGTTTTAAACCCCTCATAGTGGCACTTTTTTATGGCAACCCTAGGAAACTAATATTCGTGGTGATGGAGAATGAGATTACACACTTTTCTATGACATATTTTAAAGGGGAGACAGAAAATAATAATAAATGGGGAGGCTGGTTGTCAGAGACAAACAAGATGGACCTGAGTTCTGTAGTATTTTTTCACTCTATGGCTTCAGAAATGTTGACCAGGGAAGATAGTTTTCCACGTCAGAGTTGACTGGGTTGCATTCAATGTCTTTCAGAAAATGTCGTTCTTAAAACCTAAATTAGGAAGACAAGGGTGGGGGCAGGGTATCTCACACCTACAGCACTTGCAAGTGTTAGAAGCACTTAGCGTCGCAAACTGAGCTGCCAAAACGAAGAGGGATGCTCAGGGTGGTTGGCGGAATAACGCGTCAGCCCGAAGATGTCTGTACGCTGATCCCCAGAACCTCCGAATATGTAGCCTTACTCAGCAAAGGAGGCTTTTGCAGATGGGATCCAGTCACAGATCTTGAGAGGAGGAGGAGACTCTAGATTATGTGGGTGGATTCAATGCAACCACAAGTGTTCTCATAAGACAGAGACAATCGGGTCAACACGAGGGGAAAAAAGAGGATTTGTTTCAATAGAAGTGCAGGTGGGAGTGACACAGCTACAAGCCCAGCAAGACAGGCGGCCTCTAGAAGCTGGAAGAGACAAGGAACAGATTCTCTCCGAAGCCTCTGGAAGGAACCCGCCTTGCCAACACCTTCATTTTCAGCCCCAGAAGATTAATTTCTGACTTTTGACCTCAAGAACCTATGACAATAAATGTATGTTATTTTAAGCCACTAAATTTTTGGCTATGTGTGACCATAGCCATAGGAAACACATACAATGGGAATCCAGAAGAAAACAATTTCTAGCCTTTGTGAACCTGAGCCACCTACTTTTGGTCAAATTGTTAATCAACAGAGTTGCTCCCAAATCTTTGGATTCCCAGCTGACCGTTCATTGCTCTTCCCGTTCAATATTGTGTCACTCTGGATCCCACAGAACTTTTGAAACTCAACAGAGCTTTTGACGATGAAAGTACGTTTCCACACCAGCATTTGTTCTTCAAATACACATGGAAAATAGTAAGGCACGAGGTGTGGAGTATGTAAAGACTTGCGCTGGCTGACAGAATGGAACAGGATGGCTCATCTTTAAATTTCAGAGTGGCGCACGCCACAACGTGCTAACCTTCCCTTTGCTAAACTTCCTAAACTCTGCACATTTGCAAAGGTTGCAGAGTCTAAGAGAGTTTGCCTTAGGTGAAACCAGCCATTCATTTCTCTCTCTCCCACACTCTGAATTTTGATGGTCTCCACCTGAGCTATGGGTTAAGGACAAAGCTAGTTATCAGGTTACACAAAATCCTTTACGACCTCAATTAATCTTGCTCATGCTTGCACTTCTGCAAGTAATGCCTGCCTGCCCACTCCTTCCTTCATCTTGGTATTACTTGCCTTTGAAGATTCAGCTAAGATTGCATTTTCTCAAGTGTGGTTTCCCTGAGATCTTGCAAGTTCCCTACCATATGGAAAAATACCACCCTGGACTTATGCCCATTGACCTATTTCTTATCATGTGCTTGCACATCCAGTTGTCATCAGTAAATGTGAACTCATCCTTGAGGTCCAGATCCCAGGACGGCAATTGGTAAAGAGAAAGCCCCAGTCAGTGTTGAAAGAGTGAAAAACGTGTTCACAACTTTGTCCTAAAAGATGGTCCAACGGCTAGAGGACGGTAAATGTGGCTCCTCGGAAAGTTTCCAGCTGTTGTGTTCTGGGTACACTGGGCTTTACAAGGATCACCATTAACCTCATCCACATAATGTCCCTTCCATATCATGTGCTCATCTGATCAACTAGCCCTCTGATTTTAACTTCTCAAGTAGCTTTTTCCCGAACAGGGGAACAAGGCAATAGCCAACTTATTCCATTGCCTAGTTCCCTGGAAAATATATTTCTCTTTGTAAGTTAATAGCCTGACAATATGCATTATAAATTAATAAGCCCGATTTATGAGTCTGAGTCTAGTGTGAGACTGCCTGCTTGGTCTAACCAAATATGAATTTCAGGGCCAACAGAGAGGCTATGATTTTAATAACAAGGACTCAAACAAGATACCACCTCTTTAGCACTGTCTGAAGCACCCAGCCGGCTTCCAAAACACTTCATCTCCTTGTCTAGACAGTGTTTAACAATATGGCACTTCTTGACTCAATATCATTAGAGTCGTCACCCCCATTTTTAAAAAATACTCATTTTTAGCATAATTACATGGATTTTAAGAAATTATCTTTACCTTTCTAAAAATGAAACTGCCTCCTTCACCATGATGGACCCGGCTCGTTCTGCCTTCATGGGCTGCTCGGTGATCTCATGGTCTCGCATGAGGAGGCAATCCCAGTACAGAGGAGATGTGTAACTGGAGAACCAAAAATAGCTCAGGAGGAAAATAAAAAGAACCATGGAGAGGATGAGGGACCAGGGAACAGAGACCCAGCAACTCAATTTCCCAATGGTGAAGGTAAGCACAGCAATGGCGACCAGCTGCACACAGAGCCAGATTTTGCTCTCAATGGCTAATTCTGTGTCACGTGAAGGATCCGGCCAGCAAGGTTCAGTCAGAGAGAGTGGCATGCCATAGAAGTAATCAAACCCATAATTATGTGGATGGTGGCAGTGGTCGCTTCGAGATTGGCAATTTAAGCCTTGATGCCATTTGCCTGAAATTAAACACACACACACAAATAAAACATAATATGCTCACACATCTCAAAGACCATGTGATCATTTTTCACTGGAAACAATCAGCTAATGCACAAAAATGGTGCAGTAAATATTTTTCCTTTGTTTAAAAATCTGAGTTCGGCATAGCCTCATTTTTCGCTCTTCTTTAGTTCACAGAAGCTTGTGTTAAGATCTGGTTTGAGTGAGCAGATAGGATAAAAAATAAAAGGAGGATGATAGAATTGTGAGTTCGTAGCAAAGATATGAACTGGGCAGCTTCTCATTCACAGAGAGGACAAAGTCATAGAAACAAAGATAGATACGTGATAGAGACAAGGGAGATTATAGATAATGGATAGGTCATAGGCAGACAGATAGTAGATTATGAGATAGATAAGCTAGAAGATGATGAATGAGTGGGTGAATGGATGGATAGATAGAAAGGTGGATGAATGGATGGCTAGATGGATGGTGGGTGGATAGATAGAAAGATAGATAGTTAGATATAAATTATAGCCAAAAGATAGATAAATGATAGAGACAAGATAGATGATAATGATAAATAGATAGGCAGGCAATGGATGGATGGATGAATGGGTGGATGGATGGATAGATAGATGAATGGTGGATGAATGAATGTATGGATGGATGGATGGATGGATAGATGGATGGGCAGATGGATAGATAGAGAGATAGATAGCTGTAAATTATACCTACAAAGATAGACAAATGACAGAGACAAGCTAAATGATACATGATGAATAGATATATAAATGATGAATGGGTGGATGGATCAATAGAAAGATAGATAGGATAGATCCAAATAAATGATGGAAGATAGATGGGGCATATTTGGATGTATGGATGGATGGATAGATGAGTAGATAGATATATGATAGGTAGATATATGGGTGGATGGGTGGGTGGGTGGATAGTTGGGTAGATAGATAATACACAGATAGATGACCGATATAGATAAATGATGGAGGATGGACTGAACGTGGGTGAATGGGTGGACGGATAGCTGGCTGGCTGGAAATCCTAGAGTCTCCCACTAGAGTTCATTGAAATAAGGGATTTATTCAGTAAAACTTACCACACCTTGGATGGTAACCAAAAGATGCATATGAGTTCTGCTGGCATGCGAACTCTAAGAGAATGTAACAATGTGTATCTACCAAAATGTTAATAATTTTCTGCATGCAGTCAAGGCCACATCAAAGATGCACATCCCCAAATCTCTAGGTGATGAGGGGCGATGCTGCTGGCTTAGGTTTTTGTGCCCTGCAACTCCACTAAGATCGTCTTCTCTTATCGATGCCAAATGGATTACAAAAATCAAAGGAGTTTAAAGTAACTTGTTATTCTCATGCCATTTGAAACCTAGACCTCTCAGCGAGGCCCAGTAGATTCAGCTCCAAAGGGTTTCATCATTAATTTACTTCTATCATCTTTGGCAGTGAGAAGAAGGACATCCACGTGGTCCAGTTTTAATAAAATAATGAGGTGGGCGAGAGAGCATACAGTCAGTGAACATGCAAGGCACAGAGAACCTGACAAGTTTGATCTTCTGATTGTGCAACACTGGCTTTCATCCATCACATAGGTCCCTCAGCCTCAGGAAGAATCAATTTCCTGTCTCTAAAATCAGGGAGATGGGTTCTGTCGGACATCCCTTCCGCTCGTAATTATCAATGTTTCTGTCGGTGTCCAATGTCCTTTCACTGCAATGCAACTAACCAGGGACTACGATCGTTGTCAAAAGGAACGCCAGGATTCCTCCCCTGAGCTGACCTTCATGCAGCAGCAGCAGAGAAAGGGGGAGCTAAGACAGAAGGACAGATGGGGAGGAGCGAAGGGGAGCTTTCAGAGGCAATGTCCATGCTCCTTGCCTTGGTTGGGTGACAGAGTTAGGGTGTAGACATTTTTCGAAAGTCTTTTTCTTTTTGCTGTTCGGGTAATGGATAGAGGGTGCAGACATTTTCTATGGAGTCAAAAGTTGACACTCCATAAAAAGTCAGTGATGCAGAAAGCTGTGCATTCTTGGGAGCACTTGTTACATTCCTTGAAGTATGCATAGTGGCTGAGGTGAAGGGTTTCAGAGTCTGCAGAGAATAATGTAGAAACAGCACATCGTAGGACAGTGGGGTCTGTGGAAAGATGAAGTGATGCAGAAACAGGTCGGAGGGACACCAGGCAAGACCTGGGGCTCAGGCGGAAAGTAGTATTCAGGCATGCCTGACCTATGTCAGAAAAGGATGGATAGATGCCATTTAGGGAGGAGTGTGCATGTGTGTGGAGGGGGATGGAATTGCAACACAAGATCCCGTGTGAGCAATGACGACAGAGAGTTCTGGAGGACGCAGGGGCACATTTGCCTGCAAAGGATCCAATGAGATAGAAGCAGCTTAATTGTAGAGATTCAAGAGACAGGTAGGAGGTGGCCACTGAAATGGCAGAGGTGGAGCCCAGATCTCCTAGAGAGCAGAGGGTCTTATCTGTCATAGCCAAGACGCAAACTTGTTTTTTCCCTTTTTTGGTGAGAAGGATTGGCCCTGAGCTAACATCTGTGCCAATCTTCCTCTTTTTGCTTGAGGAAGATTCTCCCTGAGCTAACATCTGTGCCAATTTTCCTCTATTTTATATGTAGGTGGCCACCGCAGTATGGCTTGATGAGTGGTATAGGTCCATGTCCGGGATCTGAACCTGTGAACCCTGGGCCACCAGTGTGGAATGCATGAACTTAACCACTACACCACCCGGCCAGCCTTAAAGTCATTTTTTTTTGGTGAGGAAGATTGGCCCTGAGCTAATGTCTGTTGCCAATCTTCCTCTATTTTGTATGTGGGATGCCACCACAGCATGGCTTAATGAGTGGTATGTGGGTCCATAAATTCATTTTTAAATAGTTTCCAAGAAAACAATAAGCAGGGATAGAACAATGCCTGTCATTAGTTTAGCATGAATGAGTCACACCAATGACGGTTACTTACCCATGAGACCGGTGGTGTATCCCTGCTTTTTGAGTAAAGCAGCAAATGTCGTTTCATTAAGAGGGAGTCCGGAACAGTCTCCAAGCGTTGTGATGACACGGACCTCTGTATCAGAAACCATTCCTAAGTGTAACGTAAAATAGAACACACAATGATGAGTGGCTGCTGGTCAGCTGAAGAGGGAGTCGTGGAGAGTTCACGGCTGGAAGATGGAGAGATGAGGTGCCATCTTGGAAGGAAGAGAAGACCATCCTTCGAGAGTCAGCTGCCTGGGTTTAAATATCGCCTACGATGACTCAAGACGTGAAACCCTCTACATCTCCTTCTATGAGTAGTTTTACATAAAGTCAGCAGCGTTTTCTTCCTACTACAAGAAAAAAAAAAGAGAATAACCAGAGGTTTATTGGACCTCCTCGACCTTTGCATCAGCCAAGGCAGATACTGTAAACCTCATAGGACATAAAAGTTTACCTGACGCCCTCAAGAGCTGAAGGGAACCCCCAATCCTATTTAAAAGTGGACACAAATAATGGTCTCTCTGAATCGTAGGCCTTACTCTTAAACTACAGAATCTGTGCCCGGAAACCAAGACCTCTCTGCTCACCTTTAAAAATACAGCCATACGACCCAGCCATTCCGTTCCTGGCTATGTACCCAAAAGAATTAAAAATGAGTGTTGAGAAACAAACTTGTACAGACATGTTCACAGCAGAAAGATTCATAAGAGTCGAAAGGCAGAAAGAACCCACGTGCAACAGCAGGACTCAGCCGAGCCTTCTCCACGTACACACCTGAACGGACTGGGTACCTTCCCGTCAGGAAGGCCGACCGGCTCGGGGTGCACATTGAGGCTGCAGCGATGTTTTGGGTCAGCCGCACACCTTCCCTGGCTAAGCGGTCCACGTGAGGCATCCTGGAGGGAGAGAGAGAGAGGGGAAAATCAGAGAGCGGGGGGCAGGGAGGGGAGAAAGAGAAACGCAGAGGAACAGGGAGAGAGCTGGAGGTAAAGAGGACCTCTTTCCTCAACTCCCTGAGCTCAGAACCGGAGAAAAAGAGCCTGCACACAACGCCCCTTCTTCTTTTCCTGCCCACGCCTGGGTGCAAACACAGCTGAGCCTTCAGGCAGCTCTTTGCTGCCGGATTGGTACAATTTGGTAATGTGTATGGCGTCTATCGAGTATAGGACTGCCCTTTAAAATACACACATAAAATATTTGTGCTCCAGACTGCGTAATTAAGGCCAATTACTTACGGACCTTAGTGACAACTAGCTACTGACAGACCGAAGGATGAGTTCAACCCACACGTTGGAGTGGTAAAAGTCCTTGCTCTACACACAGATGGTCCCCCAAACTGCCAGATGATTAAACATAAAGATATGCGGGGGCTCAAGGGAGTTAAAAGAGAGACTTTTAGAGAAGAGAGACAGCCGGCTCCTTGGATGAAAATGAAATAGAAAGAGACTCAGATTCATTCATGAGAGAGATTACGAACAGCAGCTTGCTGCGTCAAGTTCCAGCTTTAGCAACGCATTTCTCTGATTCTTTGTTGAAATGTGAAAAATCAGCTAGTGTCTTTTAAAGTAGGGTTCCATTTGCAAAGGAAACACTGATTTGTAAATTGCATTTCTGGCTCATACCTGCCTCATAAATCTTGCTTCTCAAGCAGCTAGTATTTTCAGCAAAATATTTACACCTGCCTCTACACACTGTCTGCAAATCGCTGATATTTATTTCCTCAAGCATCTTTTTGCGACTTAACTGCTTTCATCAGATGCAAGAATTAATTTGGACCCCTACGTTTTGTTGACTCACAATTTCTGCGGTGGAAAGCAGAAATTAGTAGCTTTGGCATCTATTGGTAAAACAACAGAAAAAGTTTCTAAGTGTACAATTCACATGTTTTATGGTGATGTATAATGACGTCCAAAGCTTTGTATGAGCACAGCTCCTTACCTGGTTTTTATAATCGACCAGAACACTCTGAGTTTCAGTTTCATATTCTTTTTCCTCTTTCAGAATGTCCGTTATTAAGATAGAAGGACATCGGGGCCGGCCCCGCGGCCAAGTGGTTAAGTTCACGCGCCCCGCTGCAGGCGGCCCAGTGTTTCGTTGGTTTGAATCCTGGGCTTGGACATGGCACCGCTCATCGAGCCACGCTGAGGCGGCGTCCCACATGCCACGACTAGAAGGACCCACAACGAAGAAGATACAACTACATACGGGGACGGCTTTGGGGAGAAAAAGGAAAAAAATTAACTCTTTTAAAAAAGAAAAAAGATAGAAGGACATTGCCTTAAAAGGGCTGTTGGCTTCGAAAATTAGTAAGCATGAAATGACTAATTCTGCCAAGTCAAAATATGTGGAAGAATTACCACTCCTCTTGATAGTCTATACCATAGAGAACTAACTCACTCTGTGCCATGGCACTATTCTGCACGCTGTGCTTATTATATGAGCTCAGATGTATATACTATTCACCTGGGCTCTCAACGGAATAGAAAAGGAAGACACACTGAGGTCACGGAACTGGTCCGAGATTTCACTGTTCCTAAGCACAAAACCAAGATTCAAATCCAGACAGTCTTGATTTTAATATTATTTACTTCTTTAAAAAAAAAAATCCCAACAAATCCATTTGGTTTTGCATGTGGATGCAGTCCTGAAATGTATCAACTTCCAAACAGGAGCGATAGGTAAAAAAAAAAAAAAAAGTATGATTCAATAGGAAGCCGTACCTCATTGTACCATTGCCATAGCAACCCAGATCTCCAATCCCGAGATCATCCACCATTATCAGGACAACATTGGGCTTGTCATCATTCGCCTCCCGCGACTGGCATGTGTTTAAGAACAAACACATCCAAGACAGGGAGGTCAAGAGGCTCCTGTAAGGCAAGCATGGATTTCATGGTAAACACACGGCTCCCTCAGGGTGGCTTCAGGAGCCACGTTCCATTCCAACGTCGTCTTTCAAGAACGCAGCGGGGCTCATTGGAAACCAGGCTCATCTCCCAAAAGACAGGCACAAATTTCTCTTTCCAAGGATTGACCATCTCTGTGGCGTGGTCCCAGCGGTACTCAAGGGGCTCCACTTCATCATTTTGCTCAGTCCCAACTAAAGTCCCGTTTTCTCAAAGAAATATACAATAGATATATATAATTCTCTTCCCAGTGGATCCCTACTCGATTATCAGGGGATGAACATTCGACTTGCGAACGATTGGTTCAATCTCTCTCTCATCTTTATTCATATTTTAAGACCCACCTCAAACATTTCCTCCAGGAGGGATGAAAGAAATAGTCGCGACCCCCATCTGTTCCCAGAGCGCTTTACCAATACTCTGAAACAATGGTGACGCTGTGAAATTGCAACTCTTTGCTTTACCCAAACATATCCGCCGAGACTGTCAACTTCCTGAAGGCGGGCACTCTAGCCTAGGGCTTTTCCTATTGCCAAATCGAGATAATTACAGATATGGTTTTCATTGGCCCAAAGTTGGTTGAACTGTTTTTCCCACTTTCTATTTCTACAATATTTTAAAATAACACAAGTGGGTTGGAAATTTGCAGTTTATACTTGTATGAATTGCCTACATCGCTCCTACTTTATTATAGACTTAGCAAATTCAGACTATCAATTCAGACATCTTATGGCCAATCATATAAAGAAAAAATGGCGATATTGATGCCTCTATCTGTAAAGCTGAATCCACAAATGTCACAAAATTGTCCATTAGATTCAATGCGTTTGCAATATAGCTTATTACTTCACTTACCTGAGCTTCATCACGTAGCCCCGAGTGGCTTCCTAGTTTCTTTGGCCAAAGATAAAATGTCCGGAAAAGAAAAATGTGTTTATCTAGTTAGTTCTCACTGCAAAATTCTCACAAGATTAAGGACACTTATCTCCACTTCCCTCTGCTTCCAATATTTCAAATCTGGCTTTCCAAATCTGTCATGGCATAAACCCTGCTGTCTCGATGACTTGCTCTGTTGGCCCGTTTTTAAAGAGCTCACGCTCTGCCAGCTTCTGAGGCCGCCTGTCTCTTTTTGGCTCTTGAGTGAACTGGCTCAGTCTGTATGATGTGGATTAAGGCTGCCCCAGCTAGAGAAGCCTAAGGTGACCTGGCCTACATACCAAACTATATGACCCAGTGGACTTTGTTTATGGTGTGAATTAGGACCGCCCCAGGGAGAGAAGCCCAGGGCATCCTCACCTGCATGCCGATCTATATGGCCAGATTCGTATCTAAAGTTATATGACCGCACAATAACCAGACCCCATCTGCACTGAAATCATTTACTGACTTTTTACATCATCTTTTCTTTTCTCCAGTAAAAATAAGTCACGTACCCATGCCTTATAAAATTAGCCCTAACCCTCAACTCGGGGCAGCAGCAGGAGCTCTGCCTGCCCATGGGACCTGTCCCCATGCCAGCGGGGGCAGCAGAAGCGGCGGCAGCAGAAGCTCTGAGAGCCCATGGATCCTGTCCCCATGCTATTCCACTCTATTCTCTAAATAAAAGAGCACTACTGCCAGATCTTGAGAGTCTAAGAAATCTTTCTTTTGACTCCTCGGCTCACTGACCCCGCATCATTTCTGGTGGCCCGTATGGGGACTTGCTTCATCGGCTTGTGAGCTCGAGTTCTGGTAAGTGCCCTTTTCTTCCTTGTGCCTTTCTCTTTTTCAAGGATGGATCTAAATTCACTTCTCCATCGGGAACTTTCTCGGACAGCAGACGTTTGCTGCCCATGGGTACTCTATGGGGCAAATTGTGGCATTCAGCCTGAAGAGAATCAGTACCTTAAGCCTGAGGGTGATGGAAAATGAATTAATCCATTTCTTCCTGCTCTTTTTCAAGGATGGATCTAGATTCACTGCTCCATCGGGAACTTTCTTGGATGGCTGTATGAGTCCACGTTTGCTGCCCATGGCTACTCTATGGGGCAAATTGTGGCATTCAGCCTGAAGACAATCAGTACCTTAAGCCTCAGGGTGATGGAGAATGAATTAATCCATTCCTTCCTGACTCTATCTCTAATAGACAAATTTTACGTGGGCGCGGGTCGGCCACTTAAGTCATTAGGACGGCCGCCAATCTCCAAGACTCCCATGGAAGGTTTCTTTTCCTAAGGCTGGATTGGGATCCCTCCCTCTGGCACCTGACCACGCTCTGAACTGCGAGGAAAGTCCCACTCGGGACTCCAGTTCAAGGAAAGTACCAAACTCTAACCTTTGGTGGAGTATGGGAACCCCTTCTTGGGAGAATGGCTCCAGGATGCAATTGGGTAGAATGTCCTCCAGACTGGCGGAAAATTCCTCACTGTCTTTGTCTTTCTCACTGTCTTTGTCCTTTTATCCCGGGGACCATTCACCAGGCAGCTATTCCTGCCAGGCAGAATAGGGAAGATGTTCAAGGGATGCCCCCATCATCCCTTGCTACAGGAACCCCAGTGGGGGGATTTTCAAGGTAATGGCTCCTTTTCTCTCTCCTTTTCTATCGGGGACCATTCACCAGGCCTATGCTGCCAGGCAGAATAGGCACCAGGCACCTGTTACTGCCAGGCATAACAGGGAAGGTATACAAGGGATGCAATGCCGGGGGACGCCCCCATCACCCCTTGCTATAGGAACCCCACAGTAGGAACAACGGGTAGGACGCTGCCCTAGGTTCAGGGGGGATTTTTCACGGTAATGGACCCGTTCCTTTTGTCTCTCTTAAGAGTTTCAATGGCCATTTTCGTCTCCGTTTGAGCTTTGCAACTGGGAAACAAAGAAATCTTTAAAGAGTAAAAGGCTCCACCCCTGGGAGCCCCAACTTTGGGTTTCTGGGCCTGATCACCCCAGCAACCCTAAGTGGGGGTGCCCTCTCTTGACAGTTGACTCATTGAGTATTTTAGTCACCTAGTGAGTCGGTTATGAGGGTAGGAGACCTGTGATTTATTCTGTGAACTGTCGTGCTAGCGTAGTGTGCCCCAGCATGGGAACTGTTGTGTGACTCTTATCTTGATAACCCTCTGGAAGAGGCCATGAGGGTGAAGGTCTGATCTCTTCTTTTCCTTTCTTTGTCTGTTTTGCTCATCATCTCTTCTGTTGTCACCAAGTCGAGGTTAAGTTCAGGCTGGACCTGAGCAGAACCTTGACCTTCTGTAAAATTGGAAAAATAAGCCTTTTGCCAGGGATTTAACTCTCAAACCTGGCTCTGGGAGCCCCAGCCTCCAGCCAGTTCCAGGCCTTTGCCTCCTGCTTCCCTACCTCAACTTTGCTGGCTCAGAGACAAAGTGCCCAGGCTGAGTGGGACTTGACTAAATCTTATAACTATGTCAACACCTGCAATCGGCCTCTGCACACCCGCAATCGGCCTCTGCACCCTTTCTCCAGCTGCTGTCAGTCAGACACTGGCTTTACCCCCACGGGGAAGGCTCCTAAGCATCCCCAGAGACCCACCCTGTGGATGCGTTCTAACTCCATCTGGGAGAAAATTTGAGGGGTTTCTCTGTGCCTTTGTGATGCAGTTGGACAGGTAGATCAACCTGGAATGTAATTTGAGTTACAATCCAGTTTCTGGGAAATCAAGAGCAACTGTCCTTAGAAAATCCTTGCAAGACTGGAAATACAGCTCTAGAGGCAGTTCGGACTCCACCTAGTTCCTTTATCTCGAAAAGGATTATCATCTCCCCTCTCCAGGAACTACTATCTAACCCATCTCTAATTCCTAAGACTGAAGAAAAAAAAAGAAAGAAAGAGGAGGGGAGAGGAAAAACAGCCATAAGCGTGCCCTTGCCCAAAAAATCTAGCATCTTGAGTATCTTCTCCACAAATATTGGTAAAAAAACCAATAGCTGTGCAGTCTCTGTGTACGTATGTCTTATGTATGTTATATGTGTGACATTTTTACCTTCGGATGGTATGGCCAAATTAAGAGCTCGGTTTAATTGGCTTAAAGTAAGCACTTACATAAATTCTAAATGTAGTAGAAACTAATCCAATGTCTTTCAAGTTAACTTGACGTGAATTAACCTTTGGTAAATGAAAGCTTGTTTAAGTTTGTTGGTTTGATTGAAAATGGTCTTCTTGTCAGAGTTGTCAGTATTTGCATATGATGCAGGCATGCAGCCTGGGTTTACTAGTCAAATAAGTTCACATTGTCTGTTAAATTTGTCAGCAAAATAATAGCTTTAAATGATGACCAGTTTTGTCTAATGTCTCATGAAGTTTTTGTGGGTACAATAACTGTTTTATGGTCTGTATACTTGAAAAAAAAAAAAACAGCTTCCAAATTGTTTTGATAACAATCTTGAGTTTTGCCAAGTTAAGTTAAATGATAAAAATCTGAGCATCTGGGTCATTTTTGGATTGGATAGCACACAAGCATTACAGCTAAACTTCTCTAAGTTATCTACTTTTGGCTTCTTATTGCAGAGAGGCTAAAAGTCTTTGGGTCTGTTATTGTAAAGCAGCATGTTTCTAGAAATTATGAAGTGTTTAGAATGCTGGTATAAAAGACAATTCGTAATTGCTTACCTTTTTAGTGTTTACTATGGTCTGTTAAGGGTTAAAAGTTCTTATTAACCTATATAATTAAAGCTACTGGAAATTAATAAGGAAAACAGCTCTGTATTCAAGGAAAGTTAAAATGTATGTTTTCAGTAAAGAGGGTATAAAGAATGGAAGTATTTTTGTTTGATGGGTTAAGAAAGATAAATTTGCCCTAATGTACTAGAAAGGAAAAAAGAAAGACTTTGGGACATATTCTGAAGGCAAAAAGAAAGTTGTAGAAGGTTTGTGAAGGAGAAATTCTGAAAGGAGTTTTATGACTGGTGAAGCAGACTAAGATTAAAGTAAATCCAATTAAGTGAATAAATTTTAATGTTAAAAATAAGCTGGTACAGAAATTAAAATTTGGTTTTCTCTCAAAGCATAATTTTCTTGAACTTTTGGCCTGCTCTAACTCTACCTAAAAGACAGAAAATCTATGTTTTGTTAAAATAATTTCCTATATTCAGAAAGAAAGAGGTCTCTTTTAAAATTTTTTGACGGTGTTGTTTGCTCTTGACTGTCTCTGTTGTCACTTTGAATGGATGCCTGAGCATTGTTTATTAATATACGTGTCTTAACATTATATAGCATTCCTAAAATTCTAATCTGTTCTGGTTATCAGTCATAATTCCAGTTATTATCTTAAAGTGTTATATGTCACAGAAATAGCCAAGTTTCTTTGTCAATTGCCCTTTTGAGTCCTTTGTCCATTTGCAGATAGTTGTTTTACTGTGATGCTTTTTGCTTTTGCAAATGTTTTGTCTTCAGAGAAATTCCTGGAAAGGATTATGACAAAGGTTCTAAACTATAGGTTTCTGATAAACTTTCAGAGTGTAAAACTGAACTGGGTAAGAAATTACAGAATTCTAACAGAAACTGAGCTCATAGATCTGCTAACAGAACATTAAGCTCAAGAACTGATTATATAGGACTGTGTGAACTGAGGAGGATGATTATAATTTTTTATGACTTCTGTTTGAAATATTGCTGAGTTTTGATGTTTTGTTTTGTTTTCTCATGTTTAAGGAAATCTTTCTTTCTTTTCTCTTATGCTAACTATGACTTACAGCAATTTAGTGAAATACATCTTTATGAGCAAAACTGAAACATTTGTCTTTTTCTCCCGACCTGATCCCTCCAGAATTTGGAAACTCTTTGTGAGTACGGTTATTTCGTGGCAATATAGTTATTTGCATAAGTTCAATAAGAATTTGGTCTCCTTATAACAGGACACATTGGTTATCTTACCAAGGCTTTGACTGGAATGTCATATTTGAGAGAAATATACAGGCTCAGATATGACAACACAGCTTTTCAGGAACAAAGATTGGACTTTCTGGAACTAAAGCCACTTGGAAACATGGGCCTGGTACCTTGTTTACAGAGATTCTGGCAATCTTACCCGGTAAGTAAGGAAGCTTGCTTGTCTGGCAGGTGCAAGGAACCTCAAAATGTTTTGGGGGACCTCGAGAAGAGAGGAGTCCACCCAAACCTGTAGGTACTGCAGGCAAAATCTGATGGCAAGTCCTTGGCTTGGCTTTTCTGGCCTCAAGAGGCCTTTACAGTTCAATCTGAGATTCCTCATAAAAATTCCAGCAAAGCAGATTTTAAAAAGCCTGTATAATCAATTGGTATTCTTGCTGCACTTATGTAAATAATTGGCAGAGCAGTTAATCTTAATTTGGCTAACTTTTATAAAAATGAGGGTGATTTTAGAGAGAAAAAATTATGTTTCAGTAGAAGCTATAGTACACATTCATGGATATTAGACTCTAGCTCTTCTCTTCTGCAAGATTCATCTGTTACTAATCATAATGTCTCCTTGTGGCCATCCATCTCTGATCCCTGGGAGTTCCCTGGCCACAAGCAAACCTTTTCCTTCAACACTACTGCCCAAATACTAACTAGATTTGCCTTGTCACAGGTGGATCATAAACGAAAAGTTCCAAAGGTAAAGTCCCCAACTTATGGATACACACAGGATGGACTATATCAAATTTGGGACGAATATATTTGGCTCACTCCTACTAGTGGTCAACTCAGTCAAAAGGCCACTATATGTTGGGAACAAAGCAATCACACCTGTGATACATGGCCTAATAGCACCCGACCTATGGGACAAATTCCCCGTCATATGTGTTCTCATATCATAAGCTTAAAAAATACTGATTGGTTTGGGACTGACTGGGATAGACGGCCCAGCGTACATTGGTTAGCCCCTAATGGCACTCAGTGGCTATGTGGCTCCAACTTATGGCCTTGGCTGCCACCTGGATGGATTGGACGATGCACCCTAGGTTTCGTCTGGATGCAAGGTAGAACTACATTTAGTATATCTCCCCCTGCTAACCTACCCAACCTGCAACAGCGCTGGACCCGCTCTGTCTTCCACTGGTATGACCACGTTGCCTCAATTTTCCTTCCCCAATTAGGAATTGAAAGTGTCATCTGGCCCATGGAAGTCCTAAACAAATTTACTATGAAGGCATTAAATGATACACAACATAGCCTTTCGCTGCTCGATTTAGAAGTGTCCCAAATGTGTAAGGCAGTCCTCCAAAACCGAATGGCACTGGATGTCTTGACAGCAGCACAGGGGGGCACTCGTGTCATTATAAAAACCGAATGTTGTGTTTATATTCCTGACTACCATCAAAATATCTCTGGCTTCCTGTGTGATATGAACCATCAAATTAAGTCCATGTCTGACCCTCCCCTATCTCTAAACGATTGGTTGAACTCCTGGTCAGGACCAGGTTTCTGGACTGCTATCAAAACCTTATTCATTGGGTTAATCATACTGCTTATATTTCTTATTATAATTTGTTGTCTGTTTTATTGTTTGTCTTCCGCATGTCAACAAAGTTTCACCTCCTGGACCACCTCTCGTCAACTGATTCTCTCGTCCCCAGAGGGTCTGGATGCCTTGTCAGCCTTGGACTCCACGGGTGCAGTCTTCCGGTCTGCTGAACCCCCTACCTATACCTATGGCCCCATTTAGGGACAGCTCTACGACCTTGTACAGCCGGAAGTAGTTACAGAAGATTGACCGTCGTCCATATCCGCAAAAGATTTTGGGGCCAAATGGGTTCAGGGGGGGTTTATGATGTGGATTAAGGCTGCCCCAGCTAGAGAAGCCCAAGGTGACCTGGCCTACATGCCAAACTATATGACCCAGTGGACTTTTTTTGTGGTATGAATTAGGACCGCCCCAGGGAGAGAAGCCCGGGGCATCCTCACCTACATGCCGATCTATATGGCCAGATTCGTATCTAAAGTTATATGACCGCACAATAACCAGACCCCATCTGCACTGAAATCATTTAATGACTTTTTACATCATCTTTTCTTTTTTTTCCAGTAAAAATAAGTCACGTACCCATGCCTTATAAAATTAGCCCTAACCCTCAACTCGGGGCAGCAGCAGGAGCTCTGACTGCCCATGGGACCTGTCCCCATGCCAGCGGGGGCAGCAGAAGCGGCGGCAGCAGAAGCTCTGACTGCCCATGGGTCCTGTCCCCATGCTATTCCACACTATTCTCTAAATAAAAGAGCACTACTGCCAGATCTTGAGAGTCTAAGAAATCTTTCTTTTGACTCCTCGGCTCACCGACCCCACATCACTGGGACCTTGAACATTATCATATAGGACTTGGATTGTAGCTCACAGAAGAGGAGAGCTACTCCATGATTTATGCTTGGAATGAACATGCTCTGACTTGTGTTTGGAATAAAGATGTTTGAAGCAGGGCCTGGCCCGGTGGTGCAGTGGTTAAGTGCACACGTTCTGCTTTGGCGGCCCGGGGTTTGCTGGTTCGGATCCCAGGTGTGGACACGGCGCCACTTGGCAAGCCATGCTGTGGCAGGTGTCCCACATATAAAGTAGAGGAAGACGGGCACAGATGTTAGCTCAGGGCCAGTCTTCCTCAGCAAAAAGAGGAGGATTGGCAGCAGATGTTAGCTCAGGGCTAATCTTCCTCAAAAAAAAAAAATATTTGAAGCAAGTGGAGCATGAATTGTAAGGGGTCAGGAGAAGCAAGTGTTCTTTAATGTGAAAGCAGGGCATGCAACTGAAATGAATCTGGAAGATGTTGGGCAACGTCAAGAAGCACCATCCTCTAAAGGAGGGATGTGTGAAGTCAAGATTTCTCAAGGGTACTGTAGGAAGAAACCATTTGAGTCTCTTTTCCATCCGTAGAAGGGTGTTCGATTCCTTCCAAAGGCAGAAGAGGTCCAGTGGACGGGCTGAAGCTCAGAGGAGAGATCAAGACAGAAAAAGGCAGGGATGTTTCTGAGGTGGAGTCCTGGCTTCCAGACCAAACAGTTAGGGCAAGGAAGTCTGTTACCACAAAAATCAGGCTCTCAACTCAACTGTCCTCATCTGATGATGCTGCAACCCTCACCTGGGCTTCCAGTCCTAGAGAGGGTGGCAAATGGACCACCCGTCTTAGGAAAAGACACAAAGTCATGCCTAATGAAGCCATCACCGTCCATGGCGCCCCCAGTCCATGCAGTCTCTCCAATAGCACTAAAGGGGTTATTCTATAACACACGAGCTCGAATCCCACTCTAATAGGGTTGCCACATTTAGCAAATAAATGCCCAGTTCATTCTGAATTTCAAGTAAACCAGCAATATTTAATTTTTAGGCTGAACATGTCCCAAATATTACATGCAAAACTTCTGTGGAGAGCAACTGTTTTTGGCTTGTCTGGAATTCAAGTTTCACTGGGCCGATGGGTATCACGCCTGCAACCCTACGCAGCGATGAAGAAAGGACGTAATAACTGAGATCAGGTCTAAGAATCCACTGACAGGTAAACACCATAAAACTTGTTAATGCAATCCCTGACCTTTTGGGGATGAAGCCAGTGAGGTCACACTGTCAGGATGGCTAAACGCATGTGACACCACTGAGTAACCATCCGTCATTAAAAGAAATCTCAGCAAACTACCAATAGAGTGTCTTATCTTCTTTTCAATAGGGACAATGTATGTGTGTGTAAGTGTGTGGGTGTCTAAGTCCGTGTGTCCATGTGTCTAAGTGTCTGTGTGTATACAAGTTTCTGTGTATGTGTATGTATGTGTGTGTTGTGTGTCTGCCTATGAACGTGCATGCTGTGGCTTTGTACGTGTGTGTCCGTGTGTGTCTGTATGCCAATGTGTTTGTGTGCTTATGTGTGTTTGTGTGTCTGTGTATGTGTGTGTGTCTCTGTGAGCACATTTGTGTCTGAGCGTGTGCACATGTGCCTGTGCATATATGAGCGTGTTTGTATTTGTCTTTGTGTCTCTCTATGTGTGCATGTGTGTTATGTCTGTGTGTCTCTCGGTGCCTCTGGGCATATCTTTATATACGTGTGTGTGTGTGTGTGTGTGCACACTCCAGTGAATGGCCAGCATTGTGCCGAATAGCAAAGCCCCAGAGGCCGCCCCACTGTCAACAAGGCAGGGTCTGGCACCAACCTGCATCTCCGCTGACATTAAGCTTCGGTATTAGAAGCTCTGGCCAAGGAACGTGATGAACTCAAGGTGGAAAGGAGGAAACCGCGTTCTTACCTATAAAAGAAATGTTGGCAGCCTGGGACACCAACAGTCCACGGGGAATCCGATAAAACTAACAAACAAGAAGTCTTAGGAATCTACACCAGCGTCTCAGATTAAAGTGGTGTGTTGCCGTGTCATGGCCGACCCCGCCTGAAGCAGAGGCAGGGATGCGTCCCAAATGCCAGGGGACAAGGACTGACAGGGTCAGGGTGCAGAGCCCCGGGGACGTTGGACCATCACAACCAAGTGGGGAAGAAAAAGAAGCATTGGCAGCCGCCCATGGGTGCAGTGGCCGATTCTTCGGAAAACCAATTCCCCCACTGCTCATGTCCCACTCACCAAGGGGGCACCCCTCCACCTGCAGGGAGGACGATGTGAGGCAGGGCAGAGGTGACACTCCATTCTCAGGCATCACCCGGAGCACGGGAAAACCACCGCTCCGAAGAACCAGCTGAGTGCTCTCTGTTTCCCGGAACACAACCCCTTCTCAATGCCGCACCGCAAGACGGACCCATCTACTCAACTCCATCCTGAAGAGAAGCAAACCTTCCCCTTTTCCCTGTGACACATAATCTCAGGGAAAACAGAAATGCCCAAAGTTCCCATACAAGGAGAACGACGACCCGACATCTGGAAAGATCCTGTAGTCCAAAACACAGAAGTCCTTGTAAACATTCAGAATACACCACGAGACAGAACCTCTCCATGCAACAGAAGAACAGGATGCTAAGGTGTATTATCAGCGAAACTTGAAAGGGCATTGCCTACGGCAAAGGGGGACCATCCAAAAGCAGGAATGACACTCAATGATGAAAAACGATGACGGAATTAAAAATGGCAATGGAGGTAAGAAACACCATTAAAAGCCACAGGACATGGAATGGAAATTTTTGAGAATGCCGAGGGAAAGAGCAAAGCGTGTGATGGATAAATGTTTAAAGATACAGGAACTCTGTTACAAAAGGAATTCCAGAAAGAGGAGGAGAAACAGACAAGAAAAAAGTAATAATCCAAGAAACATCAAAAGGCTATTTTCATGAGCCCAAATGACAGATTAAAACCACTATTGCCTAAGTATCCAGTAAAATGATAAAAAAAAAAAAATGGACATATTCTGATAATTTGCTTGTTGGCTTGTCCCGAATTTCAAGTATAAACCCAATATCATAGAGATCGAAAAGAAAAACAAATTCAGTGCAAAATTAGTTAAAATTTATTTTGTCATTGGACTTTCCCTTATGGAGTAGCATACGCAGAATTTCGGAAGCTGGAAAATACAGCGATAAGTAGTGTAATGGTTTCCTGGGACTCCTGCAACAAATGACCACAAGGTTGCTGGCTTAAAACAACACAGATTTATTCTCTTCCAGTTCTGGAGACTAAAAATCTTAGCCAAGGTGTAGGCACGGTTGAGTCCTTCCAGAGACTCCAGGCGAGAACCTGTTCCATGCCCTTCTCCCAGTTTCTGGTGGTTGCTGGGCATCCTTGGCATTCCTTGGCTGATAGAAGCATCACCCACATCTCCACCTCCATCTCCACAGGGCCTTCTCTTCCTTCTCTGCATTGTCTGTGTCCAAATGTCCCCTTCCTATAGGGACACCAGAAATACCGGACTCAGGTCCCAACCTACTGCAGTGTGACCTCACCCTAATTTAGCTGATTATCTCTCTCTGCAATGACCCTATTTCCAAATAAGGTCAAATTCTGCTCTGAAGTTCTGAGGGGTTAGGAATTTAATTTGCGAATGGACGGAACACCATTTAACCCATCAGACACCCTTAATTCTAGCTCGTTATTTCCTTGCTGGTCACAGACACATGTGCATGCATTCACCTCTATCCTCTCTGATGCTCGTGCCTGAGACCCCCCCATGGCCAACCCTCCTCTCCTCCCCAGGTTCTGTTCCACCATCACATCACCAGAATGGCCCTCCCTAACCACTCCCTCCCTCTTTGGTTCATTGCATTTATGCCTGCCTGGCATACACTGCACACGTGCACTTTCTTCCAAATGCCTGTTGTGTCCCACTAGTATGGGAGCGACAGGAGAATAAGCACGGGGTTTGCTTGGCAGCTGTCTTCACTCCCGGCACACAGGAGGCCCTCCATAAATAAACCCAGCTTCCCAGCTTGGAAGCTCAAGACAAAAACGTGAAGCCGGGCCCTTCTTTAAGACATCACACCACGACTCAGCTGAGGCCCCTTTCATAATGTTAAAAGATAAAGTAAGACGCATTAAAATGTTGAAGAGTTTATTTGAGCAAACAGGGGTTCCAAATGGGCAGCGCCACACCTAACGTGGTTCCGGGGGGCGGACAGGCCAGGGGAAACGTTTTATAGGGCAGATGCCGCAGCAAAGCAAGGAGATTATTCGATAGGCGATGGCATAAGCGGATGCCTTATTTGGGAAAGGCTGGTTGGCTGTTTATGAACGGCTGTTTGTTTTCTCAAATTTGGGTGCATTTGCAGGAATCAACTCTGACTCAGGGTTGGGCTTGCTCTTTAGGTTATCAATGAGAGTCACCTCATCCTGATGGACTTCTTGTTTAACTAATTACAAGAGTATCTTGCTGGCCTCGGTGGTGGTTTTGCTGAGGCCACATTTTCATGTCACGGTGGAGACCTACGTCCATCTCTCAGGAGGTCCAAAGCAGCCTGTTCTTCCTTCGTCACTCGCCAGACCTGCATCCCCAAGAGAGAACACGAGCGGAAATAGAAAGTCTATCTTCTGAGAAAAGTATGTACCTCTCAACACGAGAATCAAGCTCAGGGAATCCCATGGCTATCGCGGATGTAGTTGATAAATGTTTCTGTGAGCAAGGCAGGATATAATATCATATATTCAATATCACCTCGTTTTTGGAATAAATACACTCAACATTTTATCCAAGACACGAGGCATTAAGGAATGTGTGTTTGCTTTCCTTTTCCTTAAAATATATATACATATTTTACTTTCTGTGATAGGCATACAAAATTAAATCTTACTGAATAAAACTGAGCTTCTTAGCGGAAACTTTGTTTCTGAGTATTGAGTCACCCAAGTCAACTTTTTGTTCCTCCTGCTCTTGATGCAGCCTATTAATTTGAACATGGATGCTTTCCAGCGGCTCCCTTGGATTAAGATCCTATGACGTCCTCAAACTGAGATGTGGGAAGAACTGTCTGCTAATACGTTGAAATAATCTCTACAATCTATGACCCTCTCAACGAAAGTACAGTGAAGGCTTGCTGAGGAAATCACTGTCGTTTGTTGAAAGACTGTCGCACGTCAGACGTTGAGATCCATGCTGGGGATGGAAAGATGAAGAGGAATAATGTCCCAGTTGACCTGGGATCCAACTGGGGAAACAGACGAGTACCAAGTGTAACTGAGGCTTCCAACCAAACATTTCTTAACAAGGATAGTCAATAAAAATCTCTCTGTATTAATATTAAAAAGAGCATCCAGAAAAGAAGATACTTTGGTTAACGTCTACTCTATCCCTTAGACAATCAACGTTATATTCCATTACATCCTGTCAAAATAGCCTGTGAATAAATTATTATTTTTATAGTTTTAGGACAGTAAACAAACGATGTCCAGGTGAGTGGCTTCTTCAACACTGTGCAGGCACCAATGGGGAGGAAAAGAATCTTAAACAAATTCATTCTGGGGTCAAGAACCCACACCCTCGCCTCTGTAACAGAAAGGTCTCAAGTTCAAAACAAACATAGAGATGAATAAAATAAACGGCTTCATTAGACTTTTAGCGCCCATTAGATGTTTATTTTTGTTTTTCAATCAATTCTCAAGCAGGATCATCTCCGTGGACTTCGTCACTCCTGCATATGACCTCCTCTGAATCTCGCCGTACGAGGGCAGCTTTATGAACCGCGTGCGGCATTCCTGATAAAACTCACTGGGCATGTATTACACAACACACTGTAACGCCCGGGAGAGGCATTGAAAGCAGACAAGCCAAGGATGCTTGACTTGCCCCTGAAATAAGCAGGTTTGCAAGTCACAGATAAATTAGCCTTAGAGATGCAAATTAACTTCCTCACAATTTCGTTCAGGATGCAAATGAACAACAAAGGCATTTGTTCGCTGAAACTTTGGAGGACGCACTTCGTGCCAGTTGGATGAGATTAGATAAAAAAACAAGATATAAGTTGTGTCCTCGAGAAGTCTGGAGACGGCAGTGGTGTGACCCAGAAGCTGTAGGATGATCGCCGAAGATTGTTTTACTATCTTGACCGCTAATCTCACTCGCCCAAAGTTATAATTCAGTGCTAGGTACAGCATTCCACTGCCGAACATTCGTTTCGTTAGAGAAATGATCTCTCAGGGTACGGTTAGAAATGAAAGATGTACAAATTGTTATCCACGGAGGGGCCAGAAGTATGAATGTCATGAACTTTCTCGTGATGTCATGCAACAGAACATTGCTTCCAGAAAAGTAAGTTCCTGCAACGGCCTCACCCTTGTGCAAGAATTTGCAAAGTTGCAGCCTCTTCATTTCTTCCGAGGAAGCTGGCGTTGCCCAGCTTCAACGCTGCCTCATCCAGTCTTTCTCACTGACAGTTATCAATTTTTATTATCAGTTATCAATTTTATCTTCTCAATAATAACTAGTAATTTTGATAGCAAAGTTAGGCTAGAGGGATGAGCTCCAGAGAAACAGACTGCTAAGAACATTCTAGGGGTTGTTTTTATTTTAAAAAATAACCTTTCTAAATTATTTTTAGCAGGTGGTGGGTGAGAAAGAAAAGCAGGTTTATGAAAAGGAAAAACGGTTGTCATTAGAGAGCTATGTTTCCTTGCTTTGCACTTTTCCCGTAATACAGTGTTTGGTTCTGACTTCTTAGAAAGTATTCTTACCGTAGAGTATAGTTTTGAGCTATTCCTTTTCAGTGGGTGAATTGGTAAACTATAGGAAGAAAATGACACTGGAGTGTTAGGTGGGACTTTTAAGGCTACCTTTAAAGAAGCATATTTTGTAGATGACCAGAGGCAATGCTCAACTACCAATGCAGAAATATGAAGGAAATGACAAAAAAAAAAAAAAATGAAGTAATCTCCAAGTGTTTGAATTTGACCAAATGTGGGTGCAAGTGTTGAAACGCTGAAGACTAGAAGGAATGCTTAAATCCAGCTAGACATAGAATCTACTGGAGAATGTAGGTAATTTAAAGAGCTGTGCATTTGTCCTGTCTCAGAGGAAGCTCGGTAGAGACACACGCTGTCGGTGAGAAAACTTCCCTTTTTAAGGAGAACGTTGGAAAGAAAATTATGGAGAGTCAGAACAGTAAGCAATTATAACACAGTTAATTCAAAAGATGCTTACTGTCGATGATACAATACAGGTCCTTTTGAAATCTTGAATCAAGAAGAAAAGGAAATTATATGCGATTTCCACCTCTCCACCAATTTGCTAGCCAACAGGAATGAAAATGGCGGCACCAAAGACTCTGGGAAGCAGAGAGCCCTTCCTCGTTATCCATGCTTATGAAGAAAGAGACACGATGGTTCTAGATGGAGTGCTCACTCTCTGCTCAGGAAAAGTCACAAGTGACAGGTGACACCTGGAAATGGCCTCGAAAAACCACATCTGTGCCACTGGCCTTGAAGTCAGACCATCTCTGCTGTCTCTGCTGGGAAACAAATCTGTATCCTTGGACACGCTCCTTCCAGTCTCCCAGCGTCTGTTTCCACATATTCAACCCACAGGCAGCGTGTTCACCATCTCACTGGTGTGAGTGTGAGAAGTGACAGAGAAGATCCAGTGCCAAACTTGAAATAGGGGTTTATTGATCCATGTCTGCAGAAATCCCATCTTCCTTGCAGAAAAACCTCTTTGTTGCTACATTTTTTTTTTGCTGTTTAGCGTTTGAGAGTATGGAGTTTGAAGACCTGAGGGGCTAGATTCTTTCTCAGCTTCACCACTTATAGCTGTGTCATCTGGGAAATTTAGTTAAATAGAAAACGAAGATAATAACCACTCCTACTTCACAGGTTATCGTAAAGAATAAAGACAATGATGCTTACAAAGCCTGAGATAGATAGATAGATAGATAGATAGATTCTAGTTTATCCAAATTTACATATATGTAGATAGACCTTTAGCTATAGATATAGATATATACATGTATGATATCTATAAATATTTTAAAACATATAATATCTATAATTCCATATTTGTCCAGATTTATATACATAGACATCTCTCTTTCTATATATATCTCATATATATATTTGATAAATATATACCATATACATCTATAACATTTATATACCATATATATACACACCATATATATACTCTGTATATATACCATATATATACACACCACGTGTATATACATACACGCATAAATATACATACAAACCATGTATCTATACCATTCATACACCAAAAGTATAATGTACACCCACCACATAGATACACACTACATATCTATACCACATATGTACTCCATATGTATACATATATGCACACACCCCACATACCTGTATACCTCTCTCCAAATGCTATATGTGTGTGTGTGTGTGTACATATATATGGTTAAATATATATTATATATTAAATTAAATATATATAAATTTATATATTTTATAAAATATATAATAAATTTATATATTTATTTATAATTTATATATATTTAAATATACATACATTAAATATATATTATAATTTTATAATATAATTATAAAATGTCAACTCATCTTAGGCCTTACATTATCATTCTAGAAATCTTTGACTGATAGCCAAATCCACTATTCACAGCACATCTCTCAGACATTCTGACTTACAAATCGTTAAGTGGATGTCTGCTTTGAATTACGTGTCTACGAAACGGCTCTTTTTGGGGGGAGATAAATCAACATGAGAGGGCTTTTTTCCACTCCTCTGAAGATGGATCACGGATACTTCATTTCCGGCTCAGCGAAGTTAGCAAATATGCCACTCGGCGGTGAGACAGGGCCAAGACAAAACGGTCAAACATCCATCTCTGCAGATTCAACGGCCCCCTGATGAGACGTGTCACCATGCAAACCAGGAAATCCAATGACAGTCACCAGATGGAGCCACCAAAGAAATATTGATGCATTTATTGGAATCACTACTGGCACTAACCTTTAGATTCGTAAACGAGATGTCCAAATTAAAACGTTATTCTTAGGGTGTTCACTGGTTATTGAAAAAGCCGCATAGCTAGGAGCTCCAGTAAGCCACGCGACGAGTTTGCCCCTGAAGGAAGTGACCACAGACTTAGTGGCTCAAAACACACGATTTATTCTCATGTTTCCAGAGGCCATCAAAATTACAAACTTTCTTTCTCTGACCTAGAACCTCCTCTAGGAGGTGAGGTGCAGACACGTTCCCCTGGGGGAGCTGAGCTACAGACAGTCCCAGGTGTGGGAAAGTGACATGTGTGCGATTTGCTGACTGAATCAGTGATTTAACAGCATAGGAGCAGAAGTAATCTAAATGCCTGTCACCCCTGTGTGAGTTACACCAATTTGTGTTTTTATACATTTGTATTGCAAATACATGTGTTCAACATCTATGTGATTACACGCATGCATGTATCTATGTAGAGAGAATATACACACTATGTAGAGTACATATACAATTGCTATACATGTGTTATGCTATGTACTCATCGTCTTATATTCTATTCTACAATATTGGCATCTATATATGGATCTCATAATATATTTTATATGTATTTTAATACACTATCTATTACATATGTTATAATATTAAATATTTATATATAGATGCATGTATATAATATATGGCATATGCTATATTTATGCTATATAGTATGACTATATGATACATACATCATATATTATGTACCTATATATAGATTTTATACATTTTTATATATTATGTGTTACTCATATATTATAGTTATTAATTTATGTGTATTCATATATACATGCATATATGTAGCAAACTATTTATACTCTATGTACTGGAGATGGCATTTGCTAAATATAATATCTTGTACATATAGCAAATATACAATATAATATTACTATATAATATATACTATATAAATGCACATATATGCCATATACAGAGAAAGAGAGTGTGAGAGAGAAAGAGAAAGTTATGTATAAAGAAGATAAAATTGAGATATTTCTCAGGACATTGGCAAAAGACATGTAGTGTGAAATATTAAGTAAATGGGACGTCACCGAGTACAGCATTTGGATCAGGGAGGCAGCAAAATTTACCCCAAGAATACAAGGAAGCGAAATCCTAGAACGGGGGCCAGCTGACAAGCCTGGAAAGCAGTAAGCCCCATTTTAGGGAACTCCATTCTGTGCAGAACGTCCTCGAGGGAAAAAGTGAATTCTAACACCCGAGTTGTGCAGTCAAGAGTGGGGAAGTGTTTACCTGGAATTAGGAAAGAAAATGATTATTTGCAGATGTGTGAGTAATATATCTTAAAAAAAAAAAAACCACAAAGAAAATTACTAGAAATAGGAAAATTCAGTAATTAAAGAGTAAGAATATTAAGGTTAAAATCAGCATCTTCTATATAATGAAAGAGAAAATACAATGAAAAAATAGCTCCAGATAATAATGGCAACAAATAGAAAATATATAGGAGTGATATAATCTATATTAAACAAACAAGTCAACAAAAGCAATAATTCTACAGATGGGATTTTTTTAAGTTTTCAATAAAGAAAAACATACCCTTTCTTGAATGGAAAAATTTCATACTAAAAAAATGTGACTCCTTCCGACGCTAACCCATGTTTCAAATGGAATCCTGTTAACGAGGAATTTTTTTTGTAACTTGGCAAATTGACCTTGAAATTCATCTAGAAAAGTGAGCACAGGAGAACAAGAAAGAAAAAATTCCTCCAAAAAATTATAATAAGAGACAAGCTGACCTGACAATTGAACGTGTTCTAAAACTACAGTAATCCATTCACTACATAAAAAAGAAAGAGGAAACAGTACGTAAGGTGACAATTGTGCAACTATATAAACACACCCAGGACAGTGAATGGAAAAAAAAATATGCCAGTTTACGCCAATATGCTGAGGTGTATTTCTGGATGAACGTATGCAGATTATATTTGTTTACTTAATTTTTATTTTTATTCTCCAAAATATGCATTGTAGTCATACTTGGAGGGAATGCCATTCGTTAGAAACCTAAGATTTCTCCTACAGGCGGGGTAACTGGATCAGATCTACCTTTCCCTCCGTCACTTGAATGGGGTGTAGAGGAGGAAAAACGATTCCTCTACCTTCTAGGTTCTTCTGGCTCATCTAAGAACTAAATTGGTGTGAGACAGAATAACAGGAGAAAAATCAACAAGTAGATTAATTAACCACCCAAAGAGAAGCCAGGCGATACCCACAAGTGCTGGGCTCAGGGCAGTGTTTCTCCATGAGTCACTCAAAAGGCTCTTCGATGAGTCTTATTGGCTGAGAGAGAAAATCAGCATCAGTTCACGCTGTCCATACAGTGTTGAATTACCTAGGTGTTGACAGCAAATACCTTTGTGCTGCTAACATGGATGGGTTTATAATCGGGCGTTGGGATAGTGTCTATAACAGAACTTCACACGTCCACTTAGAGGAAAGGGCATGCCCTCACAAACCTGACATTCCAACGTTGTATAATAAAACCTTCGGAGAGAAGCAACGCAATCATTTAATATTTGGAAGATAGAAAGAAACACAAAGAAGCAAAAGTTATTACCGATGACTCCATCACACAAAGATTTGCATATTTAACATTTACTTTAAAAATTTTTTAGTCCTTTTGCTGTGGATTTACATACTTAAAAATAAACTTCAGGGGCCAGCCTGATGGCACAGCGGTTCAGTTTGCACGTTCCGCTTCGGCAGCCCTGGTTCACCAGTTCAGATCCCGGGTGGGGACATAGGCAGCACTTGGCAAGCCATGCTGTGGCTGGCGTCCCACATATAAAGTAGAGGAAGATGGGCACAGATGTTAGCTCAGGGCCAGTCTTCCTCAGCAAAAAAGGAGAAAGATTGGTGGCAGATGTTAGCTCAGGGCAAATCTTCCTCAAAACAAAATAAAATAAAATAAACTTAGTTGGACCACATTTTCATATTACGCTACAACCTGCCCTTTTCTTTTTTAACTGAGGTAGAGATGAGTTGACCTTGTGGAAACAGAGAAAAGTTTATGAAACCATCTCCCACCATTCAAAGCCCCTGCCTTTTCTCTGTGTAGCGGGAAACAGTCAGCCCCCATCCCTGTTACTCTTTGGTCCTTGAAGTTGCCTATCTATAAAATGGTGCAGGTATGCCAGTGGTTCCTAACCAGGGGTGATTTTGATCCCCAAGGCCATGTGGCAATGTCTGGAGACATTTTTGGTTCTTACGACAGCAGAGGGGATGGGTATTACTGGTATGTGGCAATTAGAGTGATGCGGGGTCGGTGAGCCGAGGAGTCAAAAGAAAGATTTCTTAGACTCTCAAGATCTTGGAGTAGTGCTCTTTTATTTAGAGAATAGAGTGGAATAGCATGGGGACAGGACCCATGGGCAGTCAGAGCTTCTGCTGCCGCCGCTTCTGCTGCCCCCCCTGGCATGGGGACAGGTCCCATGGGCAGGCAGAGCAGCTGCTGCAGCCCCTGCTGGCATGGGGACAGGACCCATGGGCAGTCAGAGCTCCTGCTGCTGCCCTGAGTTGAGGGTTAGGGCTAATTTTATAAGGCATGGGTACGTGACTTATTTTTCCAATTTTACAGAAGGTCAAGGTTCTGCTCAGGTCTAGCCTGAACTTAACCTCGACTTGGTGACAACAGAAGAGATGATGAGCAAAACAGACAAAGAAAGGAAAAGAAGAGATCAGACCTCACCCTCATGGCCTCTTCCAGAGGGTTATCAAGATAAGAGTCACACAACAGTTCCCGTGCTGGGGCACACTACGCTAGCACGACAGTTCACAGAATAAATCACAGGTCTCCTACCCTCATAACCGACTCACTAGGTGACTAAAATACTCAATGAGTCAACTGTCAAGAGAGGGCACCCCCACTTAGGGTTGCTGGGGTGATCAGGCCCAGAAACCCAAAGTTGGGGCTCCCAGGGGTGGAGCCTTTGACTCTTTAAAGATTTCTTTGTTTCCCAGTTGCAAAGCTCAAACGGAGACGAAAATGGCCATTGAAACTCTTAAGAGAGACAAAAGGAACGGGTCCATTACCGTGAAAAATCCCCCCTGAACCTAGGGCAGCGTCCTACCCGTTGTTCCTACTGTGGGGTTCCTATAGCAAGGGATGATGGGGGCGTCCCCCGGCATTGCATCCCTTGTATACCTTCCCTGTTATGCCTGGCAGTAACAGGTGCCTGGTGCCTATTCTGCCTGGCAGCATAGGCCTGGTGAATGGTCCCCGATAGAAAAGGAGAGAGAAAAGGAGCCATTACCTTGAAAATCCCCCCACTGGGGTTCCTGTAGCAAAGGATGATGGGGGCATCCCTTGAACATCTTCCCTATTCTGCCTGGCAGGAATAGCTGCCTGGTGAATGGTCCCCGGGATAAAAGGACAAAGACAGTGAGAAAGACAAAGACAGTGAGGAATTTTCCGCCAGTCTGGAGGACATTCTACCCAATTGCATCCTGGAGCCATTCTCCCAAGAAGGGGTTCCCATACTCCACCAAAGGTTAGAGTTTGGTACTTTCCTTGAACTGGAGTCCCGAGTGGGACTTTCCTCGCAGTTCAGAGCGTGGTCAGGTGCCAGAGGGAGGGATCCCAATCCAGCCTTAGGGAAAGAAACCTTCCATGGGAGTCTTGGAGATTGGCGGCCGTCCTAATGACTTAAGTGGCCGACCCGCGCCCACGTAAAATTTGTCTATTAGAGATAGAGTCAGGAAGGAATGGATTAATTCATTCTCCATCACCCTGAGGCTTAAGGTACTGATTCTCTTCAGGCTGAATGCCACAATTTGCCCCATAGAGTAGCCATGGGCAGCAAACGTGGATTCATACAGCTGTCCGAGAAAGTTCCCGATGGCGCAGTGAATCTAGATCCATCCTTGAAAAAGAGCAGGAAGGAATGGATTAATTCATTTTCCATCACCCTCAGGCTTAAGGTACTGATTCTCTTCAGGCTGAATGCCACAATTTGCCCCGTAGAGTACCCATGGGCAGCAAACGTCTGCTGTCCGAGAAAGTTCCCGATGGAGAAGTGAATTTAGATCCATCCTTGAAAAAGAGAAAGGCACAAGGAAGAAAAGGGCACTTACCAGAACTCGAGCTCACAAGCCGATGAAGCAAGTCCCCGTACGGGCCACCAGAAATGATGCGGGGTCAGTGAGCCGAGGAGTCAAAAGAAAGATTTCTTAGACTCTCAAGATCTTGGAGTAGTGCTCTTTTATTTAGAGAATAGTGTGGAATAGCATGGGGACAGGACCCATGGGCAGTCAGAGCTTCTGCTGCCGCCGCTTCTGCTGCCCCCGCTGGCATGGGGACAGGGCCCATGGGCGGTCAGAGCTCCTGCTGCTGCCCCCGCTGGCATGGGGACAGGGCCCATGGGCAGGCAGAGCTGGTGTGTGGGGACAAGACCCACGGGCAGTCAGGGCTCCTGCTGCTGCCGCTTCTGCTGCCCCCGCTGGCATGGGGACAGGTCCCATGGGCAGGCAGAGCTCCTGCTGCTGCCCCCGCTGGCATGGGGACAGGACCCATGGGCAGGCAGAGCTGGTGCGTGGGGACAGGACCCACGGGCGGTCAGAGCTCCTGCTGCTGCCCTGAGTTGAGGGTTAGGGCTAATTTTATAAGGCATGGGTTCGTGACTTATTTTTACTGGAAAAAAAGAAAAAGATGATGTAAAAAGTCATTAAATGATTTCAGTGCAGATGGGGTCTGGTTATTGTGCGGTCATATAACTTTAGATACGAATCTGGCCATATAGATCGGCATGCAGGTGAGGATGCCCCGGGCTTCTCTCCCTGGGGCAGTCCTAATTTATACCATAAAAAAAGTCCACTGGGTCATATAGTTTGGCGTGTAGGCCAGGTCACCTTGGGCTTCTCTAGCTGGGGCAGCCTTAATCCACATCAAGAGAACAGGGATGCCGCCCAATATCTTGCAAAACACAGGACAGCCCCCACCACTACAGAGGACTATGCTGTCCCAGAAGTCAGCGGTGCTGAGGTTGAGAAAGCCAGATGTTGGGCAAGAAATGGCACAAGTCTGCCCAAGCAGGCAAATATATTTCAAAATAGGATGGCAAGTTTCAGTTGCATTACAGAATTTACCTCCTCCCAAGTGCGCTGGAAAAAGAATACGAAAAACATCCTGTGCCTAAGACAAGAAGGGAGCGAGAGGACAAGGGCACCCACACAATACAAGGTATATGGTAAGAAAGAAAGTTCAAAAATAGGTGACACCTGAAGGAAACTGGAAATGCTCCCGTGGGCTGGAAGGCAGAGCCGAGGCTTGTACAGACGTTGACCTGGTGACAACAGTATGCCAAGAACACACACCAATACTTCTGAATCTGGAGGTAAGCAATCTTTCCTCTCATTGGAGCAAACATGGAAGCATCTGGTAAAACGAGAAAAACGGCTATTCTCAACGCAAGTGAAGGCTCTTGGATGATCTTTGAACCTGCAGAAGGTCTGAGGCCAGAGGTGTTCCTCCTGTAACAATGGCATTCGAGTGTGAACCTGGTAATGGGGTGTTTGACAGAATCTCCAGTCACTTGTGAGCAGAAGAGATGAGTGGAACCATGGTTGCCTCGTGCCCACGAAAGAAATGTCACTGTGTAAAATCCGAAGATGCTTTTGAGTCGTCACCTTGGTGCTCTTTCTTCTGCATCAGTTGAACTCTAGGAGGAAGACGGTAGTTTTAAAGATATACTGCTGTTTGGGGGTTTTGTTTATTTATTTATCTTTTTTTTTTTTTTTGGTTTTTTGGAGACAGTCCTGCGGTGGGTGCATGCTTCTCTCTCCCGTCCATTCACAGACAATGCTGTAGGGCTCTTGTTGAGGTCGGAGCTGAGCTCCACCCTGATGCCCACATTAGCTGAAAGCATAGAGACCTCCTCCATATTGGCTCCCCCTCCACCCCTATTCCAGTCTAGGGTCTCGTCCATCTCCTTCCTTTAGATTCTTTAGATCCAAAATATACTACCGGCAGGTTGGGACAGTCACTATACGATTATCTGGTGAATGACTTCACCGTAACACAACTCTCCCCATCTCTATTCATGGATTTTTGAAAGTTTTCCAAGAGCTATAAAAACGAAAGCTAGCATGAAAGTGATGCTGCATACTGCCTTGTTCCGGCATTAAATAAGATTCACCTACAAATACAGGAATTAGTTGAAGGAACATCCTGCCCCATATGATTAACACATACGTTTCTAACAAAATAACAGGTTTTGTTTATACTAGTTACCAAAATGGGCTATACATTTTATGTGCATTTTGATAAATTATATACCTTAATCATACTATTGATAACCCAATTAAGCAGACATATTTCTTAACATTTATAATCACGGGAAGCAAGAAATAATAATTTTATAACTATTTTTTATTGTGAAGAAACATGATAAAGTGGCTATGAGAAGAATTTCAAGCTAAAAATATTAGGAGAAAATTCTGCGGAGGTGGGGAACTGGTAAACAGAAATAAAATTTCACAAAGAAAGAAGTGATTCAAAATTTATCATTATTGAAGAAAAGCCTTTTCAGGTTTTTGTCTTTTTTTCCAACATGGATGAGATTAGATCTCAAGTTACTAGTAATTAGATACAATTGGAAATATTTAAAACGCTGGTATAACAGTTTTATCTTTAAACATCAGTAGTTACAATGTGTCAAAAAGGCCAAGAATTTCCCATCCTCCCACCAGAATGAATCAAAGAAAAGAGTCAAAAAAACACACAATGCTTGGCAACCTGACACACAGCAGTGCGGTTTGGTGAATTTGAAAAGACAATGAATTCAAATACTCTCTCTGCAATGAACATCTGCATAATTGCAGGCAATTACTTAAATACTCCGAAACTCATTTTCCTTGTGTGAAAATGGAGATTATGGTACTTGCCTCGTAAAGTTTTATGGACTGTTAAGAAAAAAAAATACCCACGCTATAGTAGCTGTACTGTAATTATGAGTTTCTGCTCTCCCAATTTGGGGACTGCCCATACTCTTTGTTGTGAGAAACAAAAAACTAACCGAATTCCTCTAAGTTCCCATTTATAGCCTTAAATTTCTTTACGGTTGCTGAGAATTATGTCAACATGTTTTGCATTTTTTTATGGGAGACGCATATATGAGCGTAAATGAATATATCACTGCCACAGCCAAAGGATCTTTTAAATGTAATTCTTTATTGAAAGACACATATAGAAAGGAGCCCACCTTGTAACTGTCTTCATAAATTCCCGCTAAGTGAAGATAACAGTGTAAACAGGTGGTAAATAAATGACAAGCAACAGGATATACTGGAGTGTATGAGGAAGCCCATTTGGGTTAAAACTTATTTGGCCCGACCTTGTTTTTCCAAAAGGGGCTGACATGGCCATTGAGCATGCATACCCCAAAAACAAGAACGATGCCCCCACATTGGCATTTTTTTAAGGATAAGCATCTCTCCCTAAACTAAGGATTGATTGCTGACCTGCCACACTCACCTTATGACTGTCCAGCTTGTGACAACCAGCCTGGCATGTTCATCGAATTGCTATGCCAGCAAAGCCATCTTGTGACTATTGTAAAAGGGACATTCCAATCATATGTGAATCTTGGTCTTTGATGGTCTGCAACCACTTTGTACGCCCTATTTCTTTGGAGTGCTCCATTCCTTTGTGGAAGGACTCTCCTGGGCTATGTGCTCCTCTGGGTTGGATCATAATAAACTCAACCCAATTTTGATTGATAGGTTGGTTATAGATTATCTGGATTGACACAACACACAGAGCATCAAATTGCCAAAAGTATTGGTTTTTCATTTTCCCTTTAATAGCTGTAGGATTTCCAGCGATGTCTCTTCTTTGGTCCTGATAGTGATCATTTTGCACACTCTCGTTCTCTAAGTGAGTGATCTCCATAAGATTTTTCAAGAGGAAACGTATTTCTTAACAGGAGAAAATTCGGTGGGGAAAATGGAGATGGAAATCGGAGATCTGAGAGAAACTACATGAATTTTGGTCTCTTAAAAAAGAGTTTGTTCAGGCATGTATTACATAGCCAAGGAGGTGTGTCCAAACCTTATGGCATTTAGGGCTGGCCCCGTGGCTGAGTGGTTAAGATTGTGTGTTCCACTTTGACAGCCCAGGGTTTCGCCAGCTTGGATCCTGGGCGTGGACATGGCATTGCTCACCAAGCCATGTTGAGGCAGCGTCCCACACAGCACAACTAGAAGGACCTACAGCTAGAATATACAACTATGTACTGGAGGGCTTTGGAGAGAAGAAGAAAAAAAAAAAAGAAGAAGAAGAAGATTGGCAGCAGATGTTAGCTCAGGGCCAATCTTAAACAACAACAACAAAAAACTTTATGGCATTGAAACTGAATTAAATGCATTTTAAAGAGTAATATAATGGTTTTATTTATTTATTTTATTATTTTTTCGTGAGGAATATTGTCACTGAGCTAACATCTGTGCCAATCTTCCTCTATTTTAGGTAAGATGTTGCCACAGTGTGGCTTCACGATTGGTGCCAGGTCTGTGTCCGGGATCCAAACTGCAAACCCCAGGCTGCCGAAGTGGAGTGTGCAAAGTTAGGCAGTATGTCAGTAGTCTGGCCCCAAAAGTTTTATTTTTAAATATTGCTTTACAAAAGCAATGTCCATCGCAATTTAAACCCCCAAGGAGAAACCTACAGGTCAATTTGTAGAAGGAAAAGATATCATAATGACTGAGAACACTGAGATATCTGTAATGAAGAAACAACTATGTATTCTTTTCTTTCTTTTTTTTTTTTTTTTTTGAGGAAGATTAGCCCTGAGCTAACATCTGCTGCCAATCCTCCTCTTTTTGCTGAGGAAGACTGGCCCTGAGCTAACATCTGTGCCCATCTTCCTCTACTTTATATGTGGGACGCCTAGGACAGCATGGTGTGCCAAGCGGTGCCATGTCCGCACCTGGGATCCGAACCGGCAAACCCTGGGCCACTGAAATGGAACATGCGAACTTAAGTGCTGTGCCACCGGGCTGGCCCCTGTCTTCTTTTCCAAAACATAATAATGATTAAAATGTAATCCTCTGAGATCAAGGAGCAAATTTCCATACTTAATGAATGTGAAACTCTTACGGTTATTACAATGTCAATAATACCTGTGTGGAATTTACATCATAAATACATTGCTGATGCCTATCATTAACTTTATGAGGAGGATTGATTATCTACATTTGCAGGTGAGATGTCACAGGGTTACCAACAGGTGACTTTCCTCACAGATGGGGTAAGTTTGGGCTTAGGGCTTAGTTTACTCAGTAAAGCTGGCCAATTTATTTCTCACAAGCAAGAAATAAGCCTGTTGTCCCACCCAGACAAAGATCCTTAGAAGCAAGAACACACTCTTATCAGTTCATGAGCACTTAACTTCCAGGATTTACCTATGAACTTGAATTACAAAACGTAGTAGCAGCATTGAGGATGATTGAGCTGAAGTACTCGATGTCTAACGCCCAAAACCGTTGGCTCAAAAACATTGCTCTGATGTCTACTTCAAGAATGGACAAGTAAGCTGCCACCAGACCTATCTTCCCAAAGACGACTATAACCTCTACAGGAAATACAAAAAGGAAGTAGTGATGGCTCTGAACAGTGAACAGAAACAGACAGATTCTAGAGGAGAGTCAATATTTGGGAGAATGGACCAACGTGGCACGAGGAGTCAGTTTTCAAGGTGTTTAATCTGAGAGTCATCTGCAGATGACACCACAAGGGACCGCTAAAACTCAGAAAATCTGCAGTCACTGTTGCATGAAGGATTAGAGGACAGAGTTCAACGCAGCCACAACTGCTGAAAAGGGAGGTGAAAAATCTCAGAAAGGAAAGAACCTGAGAGGGAGGGTGGCCAACCCTGTATATAAACTTTGCTCCAATCTGTGTCTGACATCTGAACCACACACCTGAAGGGCAAACACAAAATTACCAGCTAAAGATAAACCATCTGAACTGAGATTGGAGCCGCTATCTAGTAGCCGAGATTACAATTTGAGTCCAACCAAGTTTATTGCTTGCTAAAACACTCTTTGGAAGAACATAACAGAAACCAGAATCCCTGTGCATGATATTCATCATGTCCAAAATAGAGCCCAAAATTCCTTGATCTATGGAGAGTCGGAAAAATGTGACCCATTCTTAAGAATAAAACAAACAAATAAAAATATCGACAGAAACCAACTCCAAGATGATCTACAAGGACATTGAGGCAACTACTCTCACAATGTTCAATGAGATAAAGAAAAGTGTGTTCATAATAAATAAAAAGATAGTGACTCTCAAGAGAGAAATAGTAATGATAAAAATGAACTAAATGTAAATTCTAGAATTAAAATGTAGACTTTAAACAAAAATTTACAGTATGTGCCTAAGAACTAAACAGAGTACAAAGGGGAGAGAGTTAACGACTTGAAAATAGATCAACAGAAATTATCCAATTTTAAGATCAGGAAAAAAGAATAAAATTAAATTAAGTCTCAGGGAGTTCTAAGGCGACATCAAATATTTAAATTAGAGTTACAGAGGAGAAGGAGAGAGAATAAGATAGAAAATTATTTGGAAAAAAATTCCAAAATTGTGTGAAAGATATAAATTTACAGATTTGAAAAGCTGAGCACACCCCAAGTAGGATATATATGAAGAAAAACCCATGTAGGCATATAAATAGACAAAAATAGACACACTGATGAAAACAGAAAGCTAAAATAATAATAGACAAAATGCTAAAAACCAAACAGAAAAAAAAAATCTTGAAAGTAGCCCAAGAAAAATGACACATGAGGTAAAAAGGAATATCAATTCAAATGAATGCCACATACTCTTGGAAAATACAGAGGCCAGGACACATGAGTCAACATCTTGTAAAAATCAACATGTAAACCTGGAACTGGTGAAAATGTCTTTCAAGAATAAAGAGGGATAACATTTTCAGATATATATATATTTTTTAATTAAAGCTAAGGGAATTCATCATCTAAAGACCTGCACTGTGAAAATGCTAACGTAATGTCTTTAGTCTGAAGGGAAATGGTGCCAGATGAAAGCACGAATCCCCAGAAAGGTATGGTTCAGAACACGAGAAAACAGTAAATATTGAGCTGAATGTAAAAAATTATTTTTTTTTCCTGATTGCTGTAACATACACAGGACTTGTATAAAGCAAAATTATTATACTCTCTGGTGGCTTGACAACATACATAGACATAATACATGTGACACCTACAGCATAAAGAACAATGGAGTGTTTTAAATAAACCCATGGAGTACCAACGTTTCTCTATTTTACGTGAAGTGATACAATATTAACTCTTATTAGACCACAATAAGCTAAACTTTTACTTTATAATTCCTAGATCTACCGCTAAAAAAAATGCAAAGAGGAATAGCAAAAAGACAAAAGATAGAAGAATATTCCAACAGAAAAAAATCAGTGAGCCCAAAGAAAACAGAAAAGTAGCAAGAGATGGGGCACAATTGAAAGACCAAAATCCAACCATATCAAATATCACACTAAACGTTAATGGATAAAACATTCCAGCTAATACCAGGGATTACCAGAAGGGATAAAAAAGCAAGACCCAATTATATGATGTTGAGGAGTATAAAGCCACATAGAGGTTAAAGTGAAGGGGGAAAAACGTACATTATTCAAATATTAAGCATAGAAAGGCTGAAGTGGCTATGCTCATTTCAGCTTAACTAGACTTCAAGAGAAACAGTATTACCAGATATAAACAGGTAAGTTGCCTAATGATCAACGGTTGGATTCATCAGGAATAGAAACCAATTTTTTACGAAGCTTCTAATACCAGGGCTTCAAAATACATGAAAGTAGAATTAAACAAAGGAACATAAAATTCCACAATAATAGTTTTCCGTGTTGTTAATCATTTCACTGCCATTGTTGAATAACTTAGGTACGTAACTCTGGGTTGATAGTTTTCTCCCAATGGTTTGAAAAGATGACCGTATTGTCTTGTGGCTTCCCTTGGAGCTGTTACCAAGCCAACATTAGTTTAATTATTTTTTAATTAGTTTTAATTAGTTTAGTTTTAATTAGATTAGTTTTTATTTTGCACTCTGTTCCCCTGTGATAATTCAAGTTGTGAATTTGTTTCTGTTTATCTTGCTTAGAATTATGGTGCTTCCTAAAAGTTTTTCATCAACTAAAATCTTTTTCAGCCATTTTTGTCTGTTTTGCTTTAAAAATTGACATCTTCTCCATTCTTCCTATTCCATACTTCAGGCAATATAATTAATTGTGATTGAGAATTATAACATTCATAATAATATATCGAGGGCTTATTGTCCACTAGGCAATTTCACATGAATGAATGCATGCAATGCTCACAGCTACTCTGTGAAATAGACTCTGGTTTTCTCCATTTTACACATGAAAAAACCAAGACACAGAAATTTGCCCCCAATCACATGGATAGCAGGAGGCAGGGTGAAGACCCGTAGCCAGCCACTTTGTCTCAAAACCCAATGTTTGCTACACAGAAAAAGAAGAAAAGAAGAAAAAAGAGGAAATCAAGGAGTCAGGATCCACAAGTACAACCTTCTAACATAACCATGTAAAAACAATGACATTGGACCTGCTACTTTTCATTATCTTTTAGGAACTGCAGATCCACAAGAATCTGCAGAAGGTCACCTTGGTCTATTTTTTTCCTCGAACAATGACACAATTATACAAAAACATGATGAAATAAATGCTCCACTTCAGGCCCATTGCTGTATGGTTTCACTTTCATTTCACTGAGCTCCCGGACATGACTTGAAGAGAGAACTGAGATCTGAAGCTTAAAACAATGGTGGAGGGCATCATTTTTTGATCCCCAATGGAATGAATGAATTAGCTGAGCCTTGCTCCTATGACCTTGGCAATAGTATGTTGGTGGTTGGTAACAAGTAGTCCCTTTCTGCTCACCAAGCAGTGGATAGGATGTCATCTTCCTTGTCGCACCCACAAAAGGGGAAAGTCCCACAGCAGGGCTGCAGCCATGGCTTCCAAATGGTGTTGAACACAGACAACTGCTGCGGGACAGGTGTGAGCGTCCTTCGATGCTCTTTTATGGCTGCCTCGATTTTCTTGACCACGGAGTCAAACAACACTTCATTGTCAGGGTTAAGAGGTTGGGATTCAGAAGGGTCTCTTGAGATGTCGAAGAGCAGTGGAGGGTCGTGGTAGGTGACATCTCCAGTACATGAACACATGCCACTTCCGTAGCAGGCACCAGCTCCCTCTGGGGAAAATTTGGGAGTCACATAATGAACCTTCCACACAGTTGCACCTGGAAAACAGAGCTCCGTTGGAATGCCATATTTGTTACTATGTTAAGGCTCTTTCCATTAAAAACATATTCCTCCGATGCTTTTGCTAACAATTGAAAATCTTCTGCACAGAATTACATAGCAATAATAGCATTTCCTCAACTATAAGGACAACGCACGATTTTACTGCAACCTTGTGGACTTTCTTTTTGACTTAACATGAGAGCATTTGGAGACTAATAGTTATTGAAATGGCTGCTATAATCATGGAAATTTTAATTCAAGTTGCTACCTTGATCTGACGTGGCATAGGCAAAATGGAAACATTTTTAAGGCTGTATATCACTTTCAGGTGTGAAATTGGCAAAAGTCATTTGGCAAGATCAACCATTCTTTGTTCTTTTACTCCTCCTTCCCTTCCTCTTCCTTCCTTCCTTCCGTCCTTCCGTCCTTCTTCCTTCCTTCCTTCCTTTTCTTTCTTTCCGTATGAGCAATTAGCAATTCTATTTCCAGAGGTCAGTTTTAGACAGAAAACATCACAAGCATTTGCCAACCTCTGGTCAATGAGGTTTATGCAGAAGTCCACTGGTGTGGTCTTGCAGAAAAGCTGTGCTTTCCTAAAAGATTGGATTAAATGATCTGATTGGATCCTTCACCTCCTTTGCCCTTCCTCGTCCTTTCTGTGTGGAGTACAGAAGCAATGCCTGGAAAAACAGCAGCCATTTTGCAACCATGGGGTTAGAAGCCTAAGAATGAAAGCTGACGTGCCAGAGATGGCCAAGTGGAAACAGCAAAGGAGCCCAGGTCCCTAATCATGGTGTTGACCACTGTACCAGCCCTGTGCTTCCACCTTCTGGAAGTCTTATTATGAAAATATAAGTAAATTCTATTTGTTTAACCTTCTATAGTTAAATTTGAGAGGCTTTTGTTGTTTGCCGTGCTGTTTCCTTTTGTTTCTTACCATTGAACGTGTCTTTAACTGATACAGAAGCTAAAAGGAAGAGATTTTTGTTTGCTTGTTTTTGGTTTATGTGGGAGACATCCATATTGACATGGAGAATGGCTCGCCCTACAAGCGACGGATTGCATGGGACACCTTGCAAACTAAGTCAAGTCCAATCAAGAATTCTGGAAGGTTATCTAAATGCCCGTGAAAGAGCTTGCTTTACAGATGTAAGGAAATCATTACCATTTGCTAATTTATATTTGTTTACAAGAATCCTATAGTGTGAAGGTGGGACAGAGACAATGACTTGAACGGAGGCAGTTAGTGACTGATGTGTGCGTTAGACTGAAGTTTACAAGTGTTGCTAACTACTTGAGTGAACTTAGCTGTGAATATTCATTTTCTCCTTCTTTCTCTCTCTGACTGATTCATACACATGACCCTACACACACACACACACACACACACACACCCATTGAAAATCCTACTGTAGTGCAATGGCTGCTTAAGTAACTTTCCTAAGGAAAAATAACGCCACAATTGAGTGTTATTTGCACCGGGTGTAAATTCCCCAAAGAGAAAAAGGAGATGGGAGTGTGTCCTTATTGTGTTCCTACGTGTCCGCCAACATCATACTCACAGTCTTTCTGATGCCACCTGGCTGTGTGCAGGTAGACCCCACAGTAGTGAAAGAGGAACTCATGGTCCGAGTGGGAGACCCTGCCTTCCAGCAGGGGCATTAGGTTCCGGCCGTCAATCACTCTTAGGAGAGAAGGAGAAAGGCAGAAAGTGGTGAGAGAGGTATGGTTTCGTCACATATGTCGTAACAGAGACGGAGGAGAAGGTGGCGGAGGAGCAGGGGGAGGAGGAAGAAGAAGAAGAAGAAGAAAAAGGTGAAGAGAAAGAGGAGGAGAAAGGACTTTTTTAAACTTTCTACACATCTTCACTCATAAAAAAAAAGAAAAAGAAATAAAACCTACTATACATTTTCTAAGACAATGGGAGGGTGAGCAGCTGGAACTATGATACCGATACCCTGCAAGACACTAGGAATGAGTGTCACGGATTAGAAAATTGAGCTCTTCACACTCATTCAATTCAAGGAAAACTCAACTGCAGACAAAAACCGCCCCCCCCCAACACACACACACACACGGAATTAAACGCTTAGAGCGTGTAACGCATTTATTGATTTTAAACCCCATAGAGAAATATGGCATAATTCATCACAGGTCCATTGATGCACACTTAGGTTTATTCAGTAATTCACTTAATAAATATTTGTTTAATGGTCTAGATGCCATGAGGGATATAAAAATGAATGACGGTCAGATCCCACCCATGAGGACAAGCAAGCCCATGCCTGGATAAGTATCATATGAGAGAGAAAATAACACACGTTCTGAGAGAGACAGACAAGCCTTCCGCCATGAACTAAGGAGAAAGCTGTCTGGTCGTCTTGGCAAAATATTGAAAATTAAGCAATACGCTTCCCACACACGTACAAAATTATCTAACATATCCACATGCCTGTCCAATATCTCCCCAGATTAGGAGCAAGCACAGCTTCCATACCTGTCCTGGGGCGGGATCCCTCCGCCGATATAAGACAGCGTTGGGTAAATGTCCATCAGACTCGTGGGCTCGTCAATCACCTTGCCAGCCTCCAGGACGGTCGGCCACCGGAATATTCCCGGGACACGGATCCCGCCTTCCCATCCTCCCATCCCTTTGCCACCTGCAACCAGAGATGAATTCAACTCAACCACATCATTCTCCACGGAGTCGGAAATCAAATCTAGAGGCAACATTTTTTTGCTTGCCACATCCATACCCCATTCACGGAGAGAGAAACGCAAATAACCATGAGATATACTTCCTGCCTTCTTCCTTGAAGTGACAACTCTAGTTATGAACGTCTAGCACTCAAGTGAGAAGCCAGTAATAATAAATCAGAACAAGTGCTGTCCTAATACGGTACATTATTATGTGTCAACGAATGCCATGGACTTTCAGTTGCGTGAGAGAAGAGAACATCCCGTCAGCGGGCAAATCTTCAATCTTTATTGGGATCAGATTGGGCTCGAAAAGATGGAAAAGTAAATGAAGTTCAAACCAAGGCTAGAAAACAGGTTCTACCTTGGTTATGGTGATCCTTGAGAGATGAAGTAAGGCATTTGGACTTTATCCAGTGATCTCCCATATGGAAGAAGGAAGAGGTGAATACAGACAGGTCAACAGGGCAGAGGAGGAAAAAGCATTGAGAATCACTTCTTAAAGGACGCTTTGGGTGTGTCTGAGTACAAAACAGATGATGAATGCCCACGGTTTAGGAACAAACCTGAGATCAAGATGTTCATCGCAGGATAGAAATATGGCGCCAAATGAAATGACACAGTCAAGATCATTGACTTAAGGAAAAAACTGAGACTTTCTGGGAGGAGTGGAAAAAACTCTTCCAAAGTTGAATGATATGAGATGTCCATTGAACATCTGACAGTATGAATTACAAAGAAAGCACAAGGCAGGCTCTCTCTGGATGAAAGTGAGGGACATTAAATGGGGAAACACTTAGGTCCAAAGACTCTGATCTAACCACTGCCCAAAGCCACCTGGGTCCCCAGCGCCATCATTTATGGAAAACTTAACAAGCTCCATGAACCAAATTTGTGTTTTCTTTGTCGACAAGTAACAGACAAACAAGAAAGCATAAACCCACCCTGACATTTTCTTGATCGTATATAATAACAGGTAACTGTGTGAGGCGTAACTGGAACAAAACTAATCGTCAATGCAGGACACGTGAATTTATCTGTCAAATGGACTCAGCCCCCCATGGGAGGTACATCGGTGAGCTGGAGATTCGTTCTAGGGTAAAAACAATTTTTCCACACCTCCTTCAGAGTTGCGTGAAGGCCCTTTTTAGAACAATGGTTTTACACACACACAAGCAGGGTCACTATTCTAATAATCATGTCTCATGATGGCCTAGGTAGAGTGGCTCAATTTTATTACATAACTTTTCTATCAGGCTGAGCATCAATTTAGTCTTTGCTCATTAACAAAGTTATGCCCACACCAGGTTGACACCACCAACCACAGAAGATGAATAATTTTAGAAGCCCATCTGCTATCAATCACAGTATGTAATCTATATCTATCTACCTGTCTATTTGTCTGCCTCTCTAGCTACTTATCCATCTATGTATCTATCACCTATCTATCTTTCTGTCTACCTATATCTGTATCTAACTATCATGTCCATCTATCATCTATCTATCTACCAACCTACCTACCCACCTACCTTTGACCTATTATCTATCTCATCTCATCTATCTATCCATTGTATCTATTATCTATTGTCTATCATCTACCTCATCTATCAGCTATCTATTATCTATTTCATCTATCTATCCATCATATCTATTATCTATCAATTAATCAATCAATCTACCTATCTGGATTATCTATCTATCATCTTACCTATCTATTATCTACCTCATTTATATAGTCATCATATCTATCATCTATCTATCTTTCTCTGTCTATATTTCTATCTTTCCATCTACCTCTCTAGACTAAACTCTCTGATAAAGTATAAGGAAGTCCTAAAGTTCTGACTTTTATAGTGATGACAACTTTGACACCCTTTCAGTTTCTTTGATTGGTGTGGTGGAGGAGGTGATGTGAGGGGAACGGCAAACACCAAGTGCATTTTTAAGCTTCTCTTTTTGTTGGCACTGCTTTGCTGATGCCCAAGGAGCAAGCTCAACGGAGTTGTTGAGTAATCCAAGATGGAGCACATCAAAGAGAGTCAGAAGAATCCACTTGTAATAAGGAGGTGGGCGCCCACTCTTACCTGATCAGAATAACAGTCTTTGAAGCATAGTGATAACATGATTGATGTTATTAGATTGCAAACCCAAATTTGGATATTCAGCTGAATATTATTCTCAAGCAAGTGGCTCTCAACTGGAGGTTGACTTGGACCCTAGGGCACACCAGGCAGTCTGGAGACATTTTTGGTTGTCACTATTTTTGTGATGGGGGGTGCTCCTGCACCAGGTAGGTGGAGACCAAGGATGCTACCCAACACCCTAGAGGGCACAGGACGGCCCAGCACAGAGAGTGGTCCAGCCCCTGTGTCAGTAGTGATGAGGCTGAGAAACCTCCTTAAGATGTCATTGAAACCCTGTGTATCTATCCTCTCGAAGCTTTCAATACTGCAGGCATTTTTTGGCTTAAACTCTTGGAAATTGACCCCGACCGTGAGGCTGTTTTTCATCTAGCCTCCCAAGGAAGTAGAACTCACACAGAAACCTCCCAACTGCATCTGCCAATGAATTAACTCAAATTCGAAGCCAAGTAGACACTACAGAGGTAGGGTCCGTTCTCTGCACATCACCTTTGTAGATGCCGTTCCAGCCGCCGGCCTGTGCGCCTCCATCCTGCGCCTCCAGGCGGCCCCCATGGTCGGAGGTGAAGTAGACCAGCGTGTGATTGGCCAGCAGCTCTCGGTCCAGGGCATCCAGGATCTTCCCTGGAGGAGGAGGAAACACAGCTTTCACCTTTCCGCGTGGACCATTGTCATTCTGTGTGGACTGCCAGGCAGTTACACTTAACAGTACAATTAAATGGTATCTCATTATCTATTATAATATTATGTAATAAATCGCTATTATGTAAAACTAATATATATACATATATACAGCACACATACTATATACTATATAAAAATGTTAAATTCTATATATTCATAATTATTTATTATATATTTGTGATATAATATGTTAATATGTCATATATGTTAATAATATATTATATAATATATAAAGAATGATATATAAATATGTAATATATAAATAATATACATAATATAAAAATAATAATATACAAAACTAACAATATAGAATATGCTATATAAATAATCTATATTTACAATATTATATATATAATGCCATATAAATATATTAAACATGTTTAATATAAATACATAAAAAATCATAAACATATGTATAATAGATATAACTGTTATGTAGTAAACATAAAAGATATTTATATTAAAATATGCTTAAATATTTTAAAATATAATTATATTACATAATATATAATAATATATATTATATAATATATAATATATTATACATATATTATACAATATATATTAATACATATTATATAATTATATTATATTGAAATATATAATATGTACTGGAATATACAATAAATTTATTATTTATATGTAAATATATAATTTATTATAATCGTATATAATTTTTATGATATTGTGAATCGTATGTAATTTACATTATATATAAAATATATAATACACAATAAAATAAAATATTTATAAATATAAAAGTTATAATTTATAGTTATATAATATCTAATATTATATAATCATTGACAATTATATATTATAAAGTAGTAGCTTATATAACAACTTATTATATAATAGTAATGTATTTTTTTATGTAATATGTAATTCTGTTATTTAAAATTTAATATAACATTTTATATTCCAGTATTTTCTTATATAATCCATAAAAAATATTTTATTTTGCAAATAATGTAATACTATATAAATTATAATATATAAATACACATGCAGTATATTACAAAGTATGTAATTCTGTGGAGTATACAATATCATCATCGCCCACAATGATTCCAACAGCGAATATGAATTAGGCCCAGCAGCTAAACATGAGCACTAAGAGAAACAAATAATAGTTGAAAAATGACATCTCCGGGAATAAGCACGCAAAGTCAACCTTGCTCCAGGGAGCGGCAGCCCCATCCATTAACAGATTTACTGTTCCCTGTCACTCTCTGAAGTCTGCCTCTAAATTGCACGTTATTCTTGCTGTTCGGGTTGCAGCTAAGCATCTGAGAGGAATGAATACTTTGCTAGACTCGGCAAGCATTGTGTTGATAAACCCTTAAGAGGACAAACAGTGCTTGAAACCAAGGAGACAGCTGATCTAGCTGTGTCCCAAACGACGCTGCCTGGATTTCTGCTTCCTGACAGTCACCTGCCCATCCGCTGCGTAGGTCACATCGTGGTCCTACTGTCCAGCACGTCACCCCCTTCCACAACCCTGTCCCGATCAAAGATGTAAGACGATGTGACAAGCTGCAAAGAAAACTCCTTGTTTATACGCAAACTCCTGACTTTCTGTTTAATGATTGTTTAAAAGGGATTTGTCTTAGAGGCCACATTGGCCATTTTTCAGAAATGTTGCACCAGAAATTAAGATTTTCTTTGAAAGCCCAGGGCTTGTAAGAGAACATATTATAATAGCTGCCTGGTAAGAGAAGAATTGGACGTAAATTATCAGTTCTCATTGGAGCTGGCTACTGTATTAACCGTAAGGGTAACTTGTAACTTGTACCAAGTAAATAAAATAGATGCAAATACTTCTTTTGTTTGGAAATATGCATATGTTAATCTCTGTGTATGTAATATACAAAACACATGGATGCATGTGTGCATATGTAAATGCACAGGGCAACAGAATAACCCTAAGGTCTCCTACCACACAAAAATACAAGGAAAGAGGTCAAGAATAAAAGGTGGTTGAAAACATTTTTTAAAAGTACACATTTGCTTAAATAGAAAGTTTAAAATGTTACTGAGCCCCTGAGCATTCAGGAACTTCACATTGCACGTTGATTGGAACGTATCATAGTTACGGCTTATTTTTGGGGAATGGTTAACAATTTAATAAGCAATCTTGAGTTTCAGAACCATATTGTTAAGTAGGAAGATAATACACACAAGAGGCGCCCCTTTCATTTTTGACATGCCTCTGGGTTTGACATGTTGTTCATAAGAAATGAATGGAAAATAGAGTATTTGGAGACATGATGCAGAGAAATATTTACTTGTCATTCTCCCGTGTCAACAGGAGAATAATTTAGCCTTTACTAAATGCAATTAACAGCTTTTAAAACACATGCGCATCACGTATGTAAGTAGATTACAGAATAAAGGTAATTTGTTAGGGATAAACACTAGATATAGACCTGGATAGAGATTCCTTTTGCAGAAAACTGTCCTTTGCCTAGAGATACAAAGGCAGCAAAGTGATTTATTTCAAAACAAGATTTTCCTGGAGGAGAAGAAACATCAAGCAAAGAAATCACAGCGCTACGATGACACAAAAGTTCCAATGTTAGACCTATTCAGACACACGTGGTGGAAATATAAAAGATGAATGTACCCAAGGACAAGATTCCTCCCCGATGCAAAAGAAACCACTCGTCCTCCAGTCATCCTAACTAGTATCCTAAACTCACCGAGACTGTGGTTTACAGACTCAAAACATGTCAGATATAATGGGGTTTGATTTTTGGACACACTTTAAGTATATTTAAAGGAAGAAAGCTCTATTTCTCTCAGAGGTACTTAGCGTCAATGGACCCAGGCAGCAAAGAATTGGGTTATTATTAGTTTAGGTGGTTCTGATAGCCAGGTTTCAGAAGTCTCCACCAGCAGGAGGAAGAAAAAATTGTACTGTGTTTCAAAAGCCAAACACCTTTGTTGGGATGAAGAAATACTGTGTCGTGTGTCAAGTAGGGGGAAAAAAGCTATTAAGTAGCACAATTAATTATTGCATTGACATGGGCATAGTGTCTCCTTCCACCTTCCTGCCCACCAGCCCCTTCTCCTAATTTATTACCCTTAGTCGTGTTTTCTGTATCGATCGTGTGACTTTGAAACAAGTGGCTTTGATTTTTGTCAATTCCCTCCCACACTTCTAAGAATTTCTTATAAAGCCAACTAACAAGAACGTTTCCCTTTAAATCCATCAAAATACTGAGGAACATTGATATTCTTTACAGAACAACTTTATTAATCTTGCCACTGAGTGTTTCAGGAAAGTGGCTACGTTTATTCGAAAGATGGGGGAACCTGTATTCATAACTTGAGACTGTTTGCTTGGGAAATATTCACGGATTTTACGAAAGGTAGAGTCAGCTTTTAATTTAATTCAATGAGACAAACACTTAGCTGCCCAAGATAGGCCAGGGGCTTACGTTATTTGAGGCAATTAATACAGAATTTCTTTTCTCTAGCCGGTGAATCAGATACTTCAAGTTGTTTTCCTGAACACTTACCCACCATCCAATCCATTTCCTCTACATTATCCCCATACGATCCATATTTACTGTGCCCAACAAACTTCTTCTTGGTGATGAGCGGAGTGTGGACGTGCAGAAACGAGACAAACAGGAGAAAGGGCTCGCGTTTATACCTAAAGAGGGGAAAGTCAGGTGAGATACCTTCACAGATAAAAGTATTTCCCGCACAGGGATACGATTCTGCCTTCATTGAAAGATCTCATACCAGCTGATGGAGGTTTGCCATGTACTTAAACAGCCAACATCACTCGTGTGAGGCATGAGTCCCACAGCCAGACTTAAGCAGAAAGGGTGGAAAGAGGAATGAAGAAGAGCAGAAAATCTTTATCGCCAATAAAACATTTCGTGTAGTCTGACTTTTGATCTCTTGCATCCAGGTTAGCATCTGACATAAAACAGGAGCTTAACAGATCTTTCTCATCTTTGTTGAAGGAACGAATGAATGAAAAACCCATGTGCATTCTCTGCACCTGTCGTCTGAGTAGGCTCCCTCAGGCACGGGCTTGGAAGAATAGTATCCCAAGCCCAGACACAGATGTATTGCACTGAGCTCTCATGTGCTCCCTAATATCTATTCTCCCTGTGCCCTTTAGTAACACAAGCCCCAACATTTAACTGGACACATGGTTGCCCAGAACGCAGACTCCCTTATATCTATCTAGGAGTGTCCATATGAATAACCACAACCAAGGGAGACAAGGGGCATATAAGTAAAAAGATAGTACGCCCATCCATAGAAAGAGTTCTTCTTCACTTCTTCCATCTTCTCCCTCACACTGCCTGGAACATAAACACGATGGCTGGAGCTTTGTCATCGACTTTGAGCCATGAGGCTACTCAGTTTGCAGAAGCACAAAGGAGCTAGAGTGTCAATAACCGGAGGCAAATAAACTTCTCTCATTTACAGCTTGGCGGTTGTGTTCTGCATTTTAACGTCACAGGTAGCCATCCTAAACCTATTGCTTCAGAAACTTTTACAATCAGCAATAAGGAGGGCGAAGGGGAGAGAGTCACGTTCTCTCAAAGATAACCCAACCAACGTTGAATTGGGATGGGAGCGACAGGTAGGAAGAACAGGGTTGAATGACGGTCCCACCGTTCTGACTGCTGTGTGGGAGCAAAGAATGAACACGACAGTCACAGAAGCATTTGAGTGAATGAGTTCCCACTGCACATTCATTAACCCCGTGAACTTATGCTTTATGATCTTCCGTCCACTCCCCTCCCCGTCCCCCTAAGAGAGGAAGGAAACAAGGTCAATGAGCATCCACGCCGACAACTTTCATCTACCTGGAAGTGGTCATCCAGACGTGAGCTGACATGGAAAGATGGGCGATCATTACGCACGTGCCTGTGTGGCTTGTCTTAAACACACAAAACTTAAAACTAGGCATCTAAACAGAGTCACTTCCCAATTGTTCATGGCCAGAGAAGTATTCTCCAGGCTCTCTCTGAGGCAAAGCAAAACCAAGGTTAATCCCAAAGATTCAGTCCATGTAGATACTAATCCACCTTGAAGCAATCTGGACTAAAACATTGTAATCCGGTTTATAAAAAAAAAAAAAAAAAAAAGAGGGGAGAGGAAAATATCTATATATATTTTGTCTTTTCAGCATTCAAAATCTGCAGGAAATTTAACTCTATCTCATTTGTGTAAAGAGAGATTCCAGTAAATGGCAAATATCACACACACACAAAGAGCCAATTCCCCTGAAATAAAAACAAAATTCCCATGCAGGAAATGGGGCCAGAAATGATTTGATCACCTGTCAATAAAGGCGAGCGCCTCCTTCAGCATCAGCGAAGCGACTCTTTCCTCTTTCATCGGCTGCTGGATGATCTCGTGGTTTCTCATCAGGATGCAATTCCAGCGCCGCGTGAACCCGTAACTGGAGTACCAGGAGACGAAAAATAAGAAGGCGAGAAGGGTGAAGACGAGAATGACCTTCCAGGGGACCGGGAACCAGCGGGCGAATTTGGGAATGAGAAGCAGGAGGGGGACGAGACCCAAGACCGCCGTGGAGATCCACAGCTTGATCCTGAGCCAGCGGTGCAGTTCCGGACTCTTGGACGGCTGGCAGTCACTGAAGAGGCCAAAGGGCAGCCCATAGAAGTAGTCAAACCCATGGTTGAGGGGGTGGAAGCAGTGATCGTTCCGAGAGGCACAGCTCAATCCCTGGTGCCATTTTCCTGGAAGGAAAACAACATGGTACCCTGGCAGCACAAGCATCAACGTGTGTCTCGAACGTGGACTTCGCTCAGTCAAAGTGAAGTATGACACTTACTGCCTTGCCATGGTGGAATCTTCTTGGTGTCCCCAGTGACCGCCCTGGGAAACGCTGAGGGGGTTCCTCCATGGGCTGCCACCACCTCTTTCTCTACATCCTGCATCTTTCAGACTAAAACTGGGCAGCAGAAAACCCTTGGCTTGCTAGAAGGACAGGAGTCCAGAGCTGCACTCAGAATAAACAATTCGCTTGGTGTCTAACCACCACCTTAACCATTAACATCTTTCCAAGTATCTGGAAGGCATGTCTTGGTTGTTTTGTGTCTACACTGGCTGCAGTGTACTTTGCACATGGGGGTTCTGAGCCAGCAGTGGCTTCTGACCCCACAGAAAGGTAACCAAAATTCGGACCTCCTCCAAGGGCCCCAAGCTGAAGACGATGAACCAGCCAACGGAGTTGCTGATGAGCAGGAGGATTCAGACAATGCCAGCTGTTTTATTGAGCATTCACCACCAGCGTCAGACACTGTTCTAATTCATTCATACCCATTATAATATTTAATCCTTTCCAGACCCCTGGTCACCAATGGGAAATTCGTTGTCTAGATTGATGAATAAGCTTGAAGTCACATAGTCACGAAGATGCGTTCAGAGTTCCACGGGCCATACCTATGAGTCCGGTGCGGTAGCCACGATGCTGGAGGAGCTTGGCAAAAGTCGTTTCGTTGCTGGGCAGACCGCCTGACCCTCCAAGCCAGATGAGGGCACGGTTCAGGTTGAAGGGAGATGCCATTCCTATATTCAGAGAAGTACCAACAGGTTAGCGCCACCGTCCATCTTTTCTTGACAGTCCCTACTAAGTCCAATGTTTCCTCCTGGGATCCTTGAAATTTCTCCTCCTGCACCTCCACTATTCTGGCCTTTTTCAGATTTTCTATTGCCTTTGTGTCTGCACCTCCTCAGCTCTCCTCCTCCCGCTTGTCAAAGGCAGACGTTCTCTTAGGATTAGAAATGCAAGAAAACACAGGATGCCCCATCACATTGGAATTTCACATTAACAATGAATAATTTTCCAGACACGCCCCCAAATATTGCACAGGGCAAACTGTTACTAAAGACGTATTTGTTCATTGTTCCAAAATTCAAATTTAACTGGACGTCTTACTCTGGATGACATCCTTGGACCTCAGTTCTGAACATCAGTACCATCTTTCTACGTGGTGAAAAACCCACATCTCTATGTCTTCTCCAGACCCCTTTTCTGAAGTTCAGGTCCTGTCTTACAGCTGCCCACTGGGCATCTATATATTTAGGCATCCCAGTCTTAGCATGTCCAACACAGATCCCATTATCTTCCTCCTTCCAAACTGGCTCAGTAAAGGCCAGCATGATCCCCCATTCCTCTAAGCCAGAAATGCAACAGCTCCTTTTGAGTCCTGCTTCTGACTCGGCCTCACCTCTCGTATCCAATCCATTGGCGAGTCCTGACCACCCTACCTCCGCCAACAGTCTGACATTTATCTCCGAGGCCATCACTTTGGAGCAGAGCTTCCCCTGGGCTGTGGCGTCCCCCAGCTGATCTCCCTTCCCCCAGACTCAACCACTCTCAGAAGGAACCCTCCAATCCGTGTCCCTCCCCAGTCGAACCTCATTAATGGCCGTCCATCACCTGCTGTTGAAATCCCAACTCTTGCTATAGCTTATAGTCCTTCGTAATATGAGACGTCTGAGGGTAAGTGTGGCCACCTCGTTCTCCTCACCCACTCACAGATGCCCACATTGTCTTTGCCGTTTCCTCTGCTGACCACACCCTTCCTCCTGACTCCTTCTATTTCAAGGAACATCTTCTAGGGTGACTTTCCTGGGATGCTTTAGGGGCCCCTATGGGCTCCCATGGCTCCCTGAGATTCTGAATTGCAACTATAGTCTGCATCTCAGCCACTAGACCACGTGCACCTTGATGTGTCTATGTTCAATTTATGGTCCAACTACCAAGCATGCCCTTGGGGTCAGCCCAGTCGCCAAATGGCTAAAGTTCCTCATACTCTGCTTCGGTGGCTGGGGTTTGTGGGTTCAGATCTGAGGTGTGGACCTACTCCGTTTGTCAGCCATGCTGTGGTGGCATCCCACATACAAAATGGAGAAGGATTGGCACAGATGTTAGCTCAGGGTGAATCTTCCTCACCAAAAAAAAAAAAAAAGGGTGCCCTTTACCAAATCCTAAAAGGCAAAAGCATACTTATAATTTTCAAGAAAAGGGGCTATACCTCCTAATTCAATGTAAATACATGTATACATGTTAAATATGGTATGTATAAAATTTTTATGGGTATCATCCACTTGGTACAAAATTCGAAAGATGAAAGAGATGAAGTGTTCAAAATCTCCCTCCTGCCCTTGGACCCAGTCCCTGTAGCTCCCCTCCCAGAGGTAGCCAACATTACCAGCTGCTCCTGTGTTTCCAGGAATATCCTAGGCAGGAACAAAAGGAGACTGTCTCCCTTTTCCTTCATGATTGTGCATACTCTCCACTCTTGTTTTGCAGATTGCTTCTTTCCCTCAACAAGAATACTTTGGAGAACGCACGTGGTCATTACATAAAAAGCTTTGCCTGTCATTGTAAAGATGCCTAGGGTTCCATTTTACTAGCACACTATCATTTATTCATCACTTTCTATTGAAAAACGTTTTATTTCCCCAGTCTTTTCACACCAGATAAGTTTATAAGGAGCAGCATCGTTCTATGCATCATTTTGGACATTTGGAACTAGGACTGATAAACTTCTAGAAAATGGAGTTGCTGACTCAAAGTTTCAATGCCAAAATCCCTGTAAAGGTTCCACCAATTCCACCTTCACTCCATCAACACGCAGGAGCACCTGCCTCCCCACAGCCTCCTCAAGCAAGTAAATATTATAGAGTTTGATTTTTGCCAATGGCAACAGTTAAACCTGACATCTAAAGAGTTTTCATTGGCATTTCTCCTACCAGGACAGGTTGAGAATATGTCCCTTTGTTCAAACACACCTTTTTTTTTTTTTTTTTTTTTGTAAACTGATACTTTTTCTAAACAGGTTCACCTGAGCTTAAGGACCAGCGATATTTGCGACTTCTACATTGAAAAAGGAATAAATTTTATATGAATATGTTGGGGTGGGTAAGGTTAATGGGAAGCCCTGTCAGATTCCATGTAGCTGTCATCGTTCCATCAACTGTAGACCTCGTGTCTCCCACAACTCACTAGGCAGAGAGGAGAGTTTATAAGAAGCAGTTTCTGCAGGACAGGAAATCACCTCCCGGTCGGTGCAGGAGGCTACGTCAGTTCTGTGACCCACGTAAGGGGGAGAATGAGAGGATGAAGGTGTGACAATTCCCTTTCCATATTCTTTTCCGTGGGTTTATAATGCTAGGGGTGTTAATGAAGCTGTAGTTTAAAAGGAACTCACAGGAAAACCACAAGCGAGGGATTCGAGCATTTAAGATGGATACATAAAGGATCATTTCAAGGGTCCTAGCCTAGAACAGGAAGAAGTCAGATAAGATAGTCATCAATGGGAAAGAGGATCTGTTTACCTAAGGGACGTGTTAGAATATTATCTTGGTATTGAGTCTCTTTTTTTTACTGGAATTTTTTGAGAAGTAGGAAGAATTAAACAATAATTTGTGTCCAAAAAATGGCAACAATTTGACTGACAACTCCTTCAGTCACTTAACTGTTTCGCCTAATTTTGTTAAATGAAATTTTCCACCTAATCAATATTTAGAATTTCCTGAAATTATAAATAATCAATCTTTTGCCAACTCACACTGACGTGTATCTTGACTCCAAGTTCACACACAGTAATGTGTCATTTAGAGACAATCTATATGGCAATCAAACTATTTCCAACAAAACTGAGAACCTTGGATTATGAAAAAAGTCCTTTGAGCAACAAAGATAAATGGCGATGTATTGATGTTCACCGGACAGTAACTTTCAACGTTTATTGACTCTCCATTTTCATGTCATTCAAAGTAACCCGATGAGTTCATCCCTCAGAGGTTATCAGATAAGAAGCTACCATCTAGAAGGGAGGAAAGTCATGGAGAATAAGCTATCATTGAAAAATAAACCTCAAGGATGGATATATGAAAACTGTGACAAGCAGATGCTACATTTAACTAAAACACAATAGTCTGAGGCAATTGCATGTGGAGTCCAGTAACTCAACACCTCAGTGGATGCCATGGGAAAAACTTGTGTTTTTGCTGGGTATAAAAATCAATATTCATAGGGTTGATTCCACGTTGACATCCATAATGTCCACTGTAAGGTAAGCTACAAAGGAAAACAGTAAATTGTCATCATTACTCCCAACTTGGTAAGCCTACAAGTTGACGCTGCGTGTGTGCATGTTTATGCACACGTGTGTGTATGCGAGAATAAGTACAACTCTCAATTCTTTTCCATGTTTGCAGCCATGCGTTCTCCTCAGTTGTTTCTGGTGCTTTCCCAACCTCATCTCCAGAGACTGGACAGACCCAGTTTTCTGCAATGATTGCATGGTCTCTGCTCACTCTAAGAGATGAGGAGCCTGTTGAGGGCTCTTACCACAAATACCTGGAAATGGGAGCATTTAGAGTAGCCTGGAAATCGGTCACCACAGGTCCAAACTCTGTCACCACAGGTGAGCAAGTCTGGTGGCAGCTGGCAAGAGACACACCTGTTTAAGGTGTCCAGGTACAACAACACAACCTCTGTTTGAATTTAGATTCTTAATACCTTGAGCCACCTTTTGAGTGTTGCTATGAAGAAGTTGCAAAAGTCAGTCACAAGAAAGCATTGTTGAGAGACAAAAACGCTGTTACGTGACACTGCCCCCACCTGATCTGATGGGGTACCGGCCCGTCAGGAAGGCAGCCCGACTCGGGGTGCAAACGGAGGCGGCCGCCAGGTGCTGGGTGAGCCTCACTCCCTCACTTGCCAGGCGGTCGATGTTGGGTGTGCTGCAGGCAGAAGGAGAAGTCGGCATGCGAGTTTCTAATTCCCAAACAAATGCACAAGATCCAAAGCCATTCTGCTTTGGGTTGAGACGACTCTGTTTCCAGTAAACCGAAAATACACCCTTTTTACCTACTTACATGCAGCTATGGTTAGACGCAAAGGGAAAGCAGAATGTGAAATAATGTATCTTCAGGTAAAATGATTACAAACGAATATGAATCACCAGATCTAATTAAAGCATTACCAGTCTGAGTTCATGTGCATTTCAATGGAAAAGCCAGTCGATCTGATCATTTCACATTCCTACAATTAGTGGGTAACTTAGGTGAAATAAAAGGTTAATGCATTTCTTGCGGCAAAATCTCTCTTTTTTAAACCAAACTGCGGCATTTTGGAGTTTATTTCCCATTTTCTTTAAGAAGAGGAGATGAGGAGACAGACACGCACAGAGGGAGGACCATGTGAGGACACGGGGAGAAGACACGTCCACACGCCAAGGAGAGAGGCCTCAGGAGGAACCAGCCCTGACCACACGTGGATCTCAGACATCCAGCCTCCAGGACGGGGAGAAATAAACGTCTGCTGTGGAAAACCCCCAGTCTGGGATGCTTTATTATGACACTCTGAGCAAACTCAGACGTCATATGATTCCATTCACATGAAATGTCCAGAACAGGCAAATCCACAGAGACAGAAAGCAGGTGAATAGCTTCCGGGGGCTGGAAGTGCGGAGAATAGGGAGTGACTGTTAACGGGTTCCGGGTTGCCTTTTGGGGTGAGGAGAAAGTTCTGGAACTAGGCAGAGGTGATGGCTGTAGAACATTGTGGATTCACCAGATGCCTCTGAACTGCTAACTATAAATTCGTTAAAAAGGTGAATTTTCACCGCAACAAAAAACAACTACAGGCTAAGGAGACCGGGATGCCAAATGCCGTCCTGACATTGGGGCAGCTTCCCAAGGGCCACCTCTGCTGTCCGGGTTGAGAGCTGAGACTGGGGGTGGTCAAGCGCAGAGACGTGGCTGTCGGGGCCGGGGCACCACCATCTGCAGGTGGGGGGGGGGTGTGTTTACCTCACGGTGTCATTACCATAGCAGCATACATCTCCCACCCCAAGGTCGTCCGCCATCAACAGGACAATATTGGGCCTGGAGTTCCTCGTCACGAACGTCCCATTGAGGCCCCCAAACAAACACCACAGTGACACCGACAGCCAGCAGTTCCTGAAAGTGTTTTGGGGGAAAAAAAATAACCACCAAAAACCCAGAAACTGTCAATTCACATTTGCATTTTAGCCAACTTAACATAGGAAATAATAGTATCCTTGATCATTTTTCACTATGCAGTGTACCTGAGCTGGGGGATTTTTGGTAAAAATTATTTTGTGAAAATTCATGTGTTATGTTAATATGGTGTAACATACAAATTAATTTTGCACGCACGGTGATATTAAATTCGCTTAAGTTTTCGAACTGCCTTAGAGACATGGGGCCCTTAAAAAACATAACAGTGGTGAAAGTTGAGTGTAACGTCTAGTAATTTGATTTCTTTGCGTAAAAATGTAGACAAAAAGTGGAAAATTGGAGCAAATAGCTAGCTAGTCAAGCTGGATTTTTTTTTTAATGCTCAGTTGTGCTTTTTAAATACATTTTATAGTTCATAATTTTGCTCTGAGCCAAACCGAGGAAAAGTGCCAGCAGGGACTGTAGTAACATCTTGGGTCTGAGCCCAGGAGTAGATGAGGATAAACCAAAATCCTAGGGTGGATTTCACCGGTGCACACAAAGAAATTCCTCCTTTTCTTCATCAAGAAAATATGTCCACAAACACATTGTGGGCGACGCTCAACTGTTCCCCCCCAAAATACTAAAAATTCTGAAAAATGGAATTTAACATATTTATATATTCTACTAAATTTTAGCGTGCACAATCATCCGTATGAAACCGCGAAATGCTATACTACGTTGAAAACAATGCACGACGGTCCTTGATCAGAGACGATTACAAGTCAAGGATCATTCTGTTACACAGGACACTGGTACCCCAACCGAAAATTCCACCCAACGTGACTCTGACCCTTGTCTAGCCCCATCTCTGGAACACCCTGCTTTCCGCCCTATGAATTCCTACACGTGCCATCATTCCTAAGCAAGCATCGCTTCCTCAGAAAAGCCATCGCATACGACTCCATCAACCCATGGCCCCTCGCCACCCTCCTCATTACCTTTAACCCGTCTCCAGTAGATCAAGCAGACCAAACATCTACGGGGATGGAGATGACCTGAACAAACCCTTCTCTCTAGATGTAGTGAATTATGACGCTTTATGAATTTGCCTACTTACCAGTCATAGAACGGCTGTTTCATGGCTCCTTATTCTGTTACCTAGGGAAGAAAAGTGTAAATTAAGAATATCGGCAAAGCAGCTATTTTTCTCAGAGCTAGACAGCTCATGGTCCAAAGTGCTAACGAGCCTGTTTTATGTTGACCCACTAAATTCTTTACACCTAATTGCATGGACACAAGTATGTCCGGAGAGAAGGTGGCAAGAGAGCGTGCGTGATCTACTCATGTCGGGATAGTTCTTATGGCACGTTTCCAACCAACGATGTTTTGACCCAGCCACACAAAACTCTTCATTCCAGAGTCACTAAAATCAGTCAGTCGTCAATGAATGGGCCCCCATCCCATAACTGTATCAGGTCTACTGTACGTATGGTCCTCTACACATGGTGCTTAACCAAAACCTTCTATCTTAATAGACACCATGGTGAACAGCACGCACCTATGGTCATGACAGCCAAACTTGTCTGGCAAGGGAGGGCATGTTCCACAGCTGTAATTATGATTTTTTTTCTAGGAAATCTATGTTTATTAGAGACACGCTATTTTTTTGTTTATTTTATTGAGGTCACATTGGCTTATAACGTTGCGTATATTTCAGGTATACACTATTATATTTGAGTTTCTGTAGAGACTGCCTCGTGCTCACCACCAATAGTCTAGTTTTTAACTGTCACCATACATATGTGCTACTTTATCCCTTTTGCGCTTCCCCCACTCCCTTCCCCTCTGGTAACCAGTAATCTATTCTCCTTAACTATGTGTTTGTTTATCTTCCACATGTGAGTGAAATCATACAGTATTTGTCTGTCTCTGTCTGACATTTTACTTAACATAATACCCTCAAGGTCCACCCACGTTGTTGAAAACGGCACCATTTTGTCTTTTTTAGGGCTGAGTAGTACTCCATTGTGCATATATACCACATCTGCTTTATCCTTTCATCCGTTGATGGGCACTTGGGTTGCTTCCACATCTTGGCTATTGTGAATAATGCTGTGATGAACATAGGGGTGCATTAGTCCTTTTGAATTGTTGATTTCATGTCCTTTGATTAATAACCCAGCAGTAGAATAGCTGGATCATATGGTATTTTCTATTTTCAGATTTTGAAAGAAACCTCCATACTGTTTTCCATAGTGGCTGCACCAGTTTGCATTCCCACCAGCAGGGTATGCGGGTTCCCTTTTCTCCACATCCTCTCCGACATTTGTTCTTTTTTGTCTTGGTAATTACAGCCATTCTGACAGGTGTAAGGTGATATCTCATTACAGTTTTGATTTGCATTTCCCTGATGATTAGTGCTGTGGAACACCTTTTCATGTGCCTGTTGGCCATCTGTATATCTTCTTTGGAAAAGTGTCTGCTCACGTCCTCAGCCCATTTTTTGATTGGGTTGTTTGTTTTTTTGTTGTTGAGTTGTATGAGTTCTTTATATATTTTGGAAATTAACCCCTTGTTGGATAGGTAATTTGCAAATATTTTTTTGCCACTGATGAATTGTCTTTTCCTTTTTATGACCTTTTATAACAGTCCAAAAAGTAGTACAGTCTGGTGTCCCCCTGCCTAGGACCCTCAAATTGCTCTAAATCAGTGAGGTTTTTGTAGGCTCCCCACAAGACAAATGATATATAATAAAGATTAATGAAACCGCCATACAATTTATAGGGCTTTCTCATTCCCAGGGCATTTCCACACACACACGTTCCCACCGGATCCTCAAAATATCTCACCTTGCTTGCCTCAAAGGGTTAATGACAGCTCTCCGGTTTTATGGGAGAGGGAGCTGGTGATCATAGAATTTAAAACACTTTCACAGGCTGGTAGATTGAAGATCTGGGATTCAAGATGAAGTCTCTGACCCTCAGTCATGTGTGTGTGTGTGTGTGTGTGTGTGTGTGTGTGTGTGCGCGTGCCCAATTTCCAGGGCCATCTTCTTTTCTTAGACCTCCAGTAAGGCTCTCAAATGTGCCAACTCCAGATGCTCACTTCCTGGGGGACATTTGATGAAGCCCACATCCCACCTTTGGGTGGTGGGGCCCATTCTCTCTGCCCCACAGTCAATACTTCTGCATTTGATTTGATTCCACGATGACATCCTGAGTAGCCATATCTATTTTTCATGTCTCCAACTCCACTGCCTAACACATTCCATGGCCTTCCAGTAAATGCACAAATTCTCAGGAATCGAGCATTTCCCAAGAGCCGGGTGAGTGAGGCAAGTAAGAGAGGTGCTTTTTAATCCACTAATCATAGCTGTTTCCACCCTAATTTCGTAAGTCTCTCTCCAACCCAAGATTGGCAAGAGTCACAACGGATGGTCCCAGCCATCCGTTTGCCTCAAAGTATTGTATTTATCAATTCCAGATTTTAAGGACTATCAAGATCCTTCCTACCAGGGAGCTCCTCCAGACCCATCTTCAGTCCCGCCCCCATTCCTTCTAATTGGTCCGGCATATTTGACCTTCTGGAGATACAGTGATGCATCGTTTAATGACGGGGGTATGCTCTGAGAAATGGGTCACTACGCAATTTTGTTGTTGTGTGAAGATCATAGAGTGTATTTACACAAACGTAGATGGTATAGCCTCCTACACACCTAGAGTATATGGTAGTAACCTACGGGACCACCATCGTTTACGCCATGTATCGTTGACCCAAACGCCATGATGCTTCGCATGACTGTATACGAATGCGTGAGGCTGGCATCATACGCAAATGTGGTTTTACAAACTGGTTTTATTTTCCAGCTGTCTTTAAATAGGTGCTCCAAATCACCTGCTTAGTCAGGAAGCAGCCCTCAGAAAACTCTAAGAAAGACCAGGAAACTCATCAGCCGATACAAGAATTATATCCCCAAGTGGGTGAAACATTGCCGTGCAAATGCTCACACAGATGGTGCTTGTGCCACATCCCCTCAGAGACAGAGTCAAAATTATGGTGCCCTTGGATGGTGGAGTGGACCTTGCGAAATGATGTGGAAAAAATGTAGCTATGTGAGGTGACGGATGCGTTAACTAACCTTATTGTGGTAATCATTTTGTAACATATACATATGTACAATTGTCACATTGTACAGCCTAAACTTACACAATGTTATATGGCAAGTCTATCTCAATAAAGCTGCAAAAAAAAACCTTAAAAAAATAGTGCATATTTTAATGTTTTCATCTTTAGAGATTAACTCCCAATGATGCAGAAGTATTGATCAGTCATGGACACCTTAGTGAGATAGAGGCTGTTGAATATAGTCATGCAGCACATAATGATGCTTCAGTCAACAGCAGACCACATCTACGATGGTGGTCCTATAGGATTAGCACCATGTAGCCTAGACGTGGAGTAGACTATATCATCTGGGTTTGCGTAAGTACATGCTATGATGTTCGCACAACGACAGGATCAGCTAACAACACATTGCTCAGAATGTGTCCCCATCGTTAAGTGAGGCATGACTGCACTTATACTGAGGAACCTGTGAATGTGGGTTTATTTGGAAGCAGGGTCTTTGCAGGTGTGATGAAGGGAAGGATGGAGAGGAGGGCTTCCTGGAGGAGGCGGCCCTGAATCAAGGATGGACAGGAGGGCTTCCTGGAGGAGGTGGCCCTGAATCAAGGATGGAGAGGAGGGCTTCCTGGAGGAGGCGGCCCTGAATCAAGGATGGAGAGGAGGGCTTCCTGGAGGAGGCGGCCCTGAATCAAGGATGGAGAGGAGGGCTTCCTGGAGGAGGTGGCCCTGAATCCAAGGACAGCGTCCTCATCAGAGACAGAAGAGGAGACGCAGACGCAGAGGAGCAGCCCCGTGAGGACGGAGGCAGAGACGGGAGGGAGGCGGCCACCAGCCCAGGGACCCTGGAGCCCCGGACGCTGGAAGAGGCAGGAGGGACCCTCCCCTGGAGCCTCCGGAGGGAGCGCGGCCCTGCGACGCCCCTTCATCTCAGACTCTCGGTCTCCAGCACTGGGAAAGGATGAATTCCTGTGGTTTTAAGCTCCCAATTTATGGTAATTTGTTACAGCTGCCCCAGGAAACAAATCTAAGTAATTTAAAAAACCTTCTACATAACAAGAGATCCTATCAGCAAAGCAAAACATAGGCACGCTCAAGGAAGGAGAAAACTATCTGCAATATTTTCAATAAATAAATTAGAAAAGGAAGAAAAATCCAACAGAAAAATTAGACATAGGACGTCAACTGGCAATTCACAGAAGTCACAAAAATGATGGATAAGCACATAAAAATCTGCTCAGCCTCCTCAGCAACCAGAAAAAGGTAAATTTTAAGGACAATGGAGCATTTGTACTCGTTCCCCCGAGAGAGACACCAGCCTCGGGGTGGGACTGGGGGGGGGGGGGCGAAAAGGCAAGAGAGAGGATGCTTGTTGCAACGTTGTTTTTAAATAGAGCCAAATTGAAACCAACTGACACGCTCGTTCTAAAGAGGAATGGCTTCAATAAACTGGGATATATTCATACTGCAGAATTCTGTGCTATCCCCTTTAAAATAAGGAGAACGCACTCCTTGATGCCCTGGATCTCTTTGATGGTAGAGCCGTGTAATTCCGTAATGCATGCCCCGACGGAAGCTGAAACCCAAACGGTGATTACTTTTACGGGACCTTTCATCCAAGGTGTAGTCAAGCTACCCGGGCCGTGTCTCCTTCAGCTTTGCCACTTCTCCATGAGGAAGGACGGCTAATAATATCACCAGCCCCACTCTTCCGTGGATAAAATGGGCTTCCGGAGCGGGGTGTAGCTTCCAGTCAAACTAATAAATCCAAACACAGCCTCTCCATTAATTAAAATATCCATTAAATAAGATATTCATACACTACAATACGGTAGCCATGAAAACGAGTCTCGGAAGTTCTCCCAACAAGAGAGAATTCCTTCCTTCCCTTACACACCTGAAAATGTGCAATTATATACGAACCCACAGTCTACTTGCAGAGCGGATGCCGAAAAATGGCTTCGGGCCCAGTGTGACCCCCAAGTTATCTTGATGGAAATGGTCAGCCTTCAGATGAGTGAGTCTGAGACATCATTACAACCCAGGGAAAATTCAGCAAAACTCAGCATTTCATACCTTATATAAATGCTTTCTTTTTCCCAAAGATTAGCCCCTGAGCTAACATCTGCTGCCAATCTTCTTCTTCTTTTTTTTTTTTTTTCTTCTTCTCCCCAAAGCCTCCCAGTGCATAGTTGTATATTCTAGTTGTAGGTCCTTCTGGCTCTGCTATGTGGCACGCCGCCTCAGCATGGCCTGACCAGTGCCATGTCTACACCCAGGATCCAAAGCTGTGAAACCCTGGACCGCTGAAGAGGAGCGCCCGAACTTAACCACTCGGCCACGGGGCCGGCCCTAGCATTTCATACCTTAAAGTGAAGAAATACAATGGATCGTATTTCCCACGTAAGCCTGTCCTTCCTTCCTTGGCTGTGTGCTCAGAACCAAAGCCCGGAAGGGGGCGGTGTCAGTAAAGGCAAGAGGTAAAAACTCCACGTTGTCTACGTGACCTGAGGCTGAGAGGCACACTCGGAGAGTCGGGCAAATGTTCTCGACCAGGCTTTCTCAACCTCACACCAGGAGCATTTGGGGCTGGACCACGCTCTGTGGTGGGGCATCCTGTGCACTGCAGGATGTCGAGCGGCATCCTGGTCTCCACCCACCAGATAGATGCCAGGAGCACCCTCCGCCTCCAACACTGATAACCAAAAAACGTCCCCAGACGTCACCAAATGTCCCCCAGCAGACGAAACCACCCTCTCCCCACAGTGAAATCCACTGAACTAGACTAACAGGAAATTATCTTCTTGCGTGCTATCTCCCGCTATTTTTCAACGGGGCGAGATTCTGATTTTCTCCTTCACAGAGATGTTGATTTAGAATATAAGCCTGCAATTCCCTTCTTTTTAAAAATTTAAATGTATTAATAATTCAAACTTAGATAGCGGCATCTTCATTACTTTGTTTTCCTAATTTCCTACCGGAAGGAATGTAATAAGCTGGCTTAGAGCTTTATCATGTGGTTCCTCACGGAGGCAAGAGATTTCCGAAGAGATTCCCATAAATTCCCAAACTTTCCCCAAGTTGCCCGACGTTGACTGAGTCTTGGAACATCATTATCATAAAATATAAAGGAAAATACTCAACAATATGGAAAACTTTAAATACATTTGTTATTAAAAAACATTCTTTTTTTTCTAGCAATTAATATAAAGCTGGTTTTTCCATTGGATGACATAGACCCCGCCCCTCCATTATTTGCTTTTCAGTAAGAAAAACTCGACTAGTAAAAAAAATTAAATTACAGCCATTATGAAGGAAATTTAGAGAGCAGAAGCCCGGTCTGTAAAGGAGCAAAATTATTGCGCTATGTGTTAACCTTTGATTTTCAACATTCAGTATTCATTGCGATGTATGAACTGCATAAGCCAATTCAAGGATTGTAATAGATACCCTCCAAAAAAGGAAAAGACAAATTTTGAAGTTTCCAAACTTACCTGTACAGACGTTATCATCTTGTGACCAAGCAAATGTCACCCGACTGCATGATCTTTGATTGGTCTACACTCTTAAACACAGAAAACCCACTACGGAAAATCATATTTGACACCCCGAGTGTCCTCTCACAGACGAATGGATAAACCCACTCTGGGACAACCAGAATTCACAGAATATTACTCAGCAACAACAAGGAATAAGCCATTGATACAGACAACAACAATCATCAATCCCAAAATGACGATGCCCAGTGAAAGAAGCCACACAAACGAGTCAATACCACAGGGTCCCATTTGTATAAAATTCCAGAAAATGTTCCAAAAAAAAAAAAAAGAGAGAGAGAAAGAAGACTTTTATAAAAGGACTGCTCAGCTATTTACTCTCAATCCCACGGACCATTTAAAAATTTAAGCACACCCAACCAGAATCACAGTAAACCTGACACATTTTACTTACTGGAAACGAGTCGTTTTCTCGAGCTCCTACATTGGCGGACTCTGGTCTCGCAAGTTCCTGCCACAGCTCAAACTTGCCGTCCTCATCCTTATAATTAAATGTTTATTAAGCACCAAGGTCGGGCACCGCTCAGGTCTGTCAATTATTTTTATATTTAAACATAACCTACGGTGACAGCTGTCACATAATTATTTAGGAATCATTCACCTCCACCTTTCAACTGGTAGTCAACAGACACATATAATTAAGGGGATTTAATGAAATTGAAGACGTTTTCTGCCAAGATAATTTTTCTGGAGCCTTCACCAAGGACTCCAGTTAGGTGTGAAAAGGAGGGGAGAGGGAACAGATGATAAGAAGATGAATTTCAGCATCTTAAACCCTGCGACATCCTTTCAAGGGTAGCTTTCATCTTCTGGTCTAAACGCGTGCCCCTTAGAAACACTGCACCATTAAGCCTCAAAGCAAAGGCACGTTTTTAGCTAAGTCGTCTCAAAGAGCAACGATTAATTGAAAAGAACCAGGAAAAAAATCACGGAGAAGAAGCTTTTGTGTCGGCCGTGATTGAAGCACGAAGGAGTCACCGGAAATCCAGACCTGGAGTTAAGAGTGAGATCCACGGATGTTTCCAGAAGGGAAGTCTTCGTTCCCAAACCTGAAGATCCAGTAGAAGTCTGGGCAGGGGACGTGGGAGGAACAGGGTCCAAATTAGAGCTTATCCCGGAAGGAATTTACGAAAGCGGTGTCTTACACACCTACTTGGAACCTTAGAACCCAAAATGACTCAAAACCAAAACACACAATGGTTTGGTTTCAGTGCAGCAGAAAAATACGTTTCTTGGGACCCTCTCAATCCAGAGCTTGCACTGTGAAAGGCAGCTGAGGGTTTCTTCCTGCCATTTCTCAGCTGCAAAGAACAATCACCAGCCCTCCAGGGTTCCCGCATCAAGCCTACCTTGTTCCAAGCACTTTGTGTGTAACCTCCAGCCACTCCAATGGTGGCATTGGGCACACATGTACCATCCCACCAATGATGAAATAGAGAAACAGAGAGGTTCTGCAACCTCTTCAAAGTCACACAGCTGGAAAGTGCCATCCAAGATTCTTCTGTTATCGGCATACCACACAGCCTCTATGATCCAGGACCCCCAAGCTCGCAAGAGTGAGACAGAGAATGATACCACCGAGGACATTCAAGCAAGGACCGTGGGGCCATATTGCTGGAATTCACCCATTGAAAACTGAAGTTATGTGGAAAGATTCCCCCAGTTTTGATCATTTGTGAGATTCTCCCTCTGCCACACAATGAAACTCTGATCCCCAACGCATAGAGTGTGTCCAGATGGACGGCGGGATCTGCAGATTTCAGAGAAAGGTGACGTCCATTGGTGAAGATTAGACCCACGGCCTTCCAATGCCGCTCAAAGGAAGGATGCCCTGGCCTGTTTGTTAAAGGAAGAAATCAAATGCAACCTTCTCTTCTCTCGGGGGAATCCAGACGGCGGGTTACACGGTTAAGTGGACAGGTTCACGTCCATCACTGCCAGGGCTCAAACCACTTACTAGAAAAGGGATTTGGGGCAGGTGACAAACTCTACTTTATATGTTCTAAAACACACATTTTTATCCCCATGTTCTTTTTTCATTTTGTTACAGTAGTAAAAATACACAAACCACAAAATTCACCATTGTGATCATCGTAAAGCATGCAATTCAATGGGTTTTACTTCAAAGGGTTTTAGTCTAAGAATGTTGGGCAACCGTCATCTCTATCTAATTCCAGAACATTTTCATCACCCCAAAAGGAGACCTGGTACCTATTAAGTGTCATTCCTCATTCTTTCCCCCACCTCCAGTCCCCAGCAACCACGAAGAGACTTTCCCAACCACAAATCTCTAGGGACTGGTCTGTTCTGGACATTTCACATAAATGGAATCATGTACTGTCTGGCTTCTCTCACTGAGCATGACGTGTTCAAGGTTCGTCCACATTATAGGCGTGTCAGCGCTTCCCTCCTTTTCGTGGGTGCATAATATTCCGCTATGCGGATGGACCACAAAATTAACTCCAAATAGATCCAAGACTTAACTAAAAGAGCTAAAAATGACAAGACTCTTACAAGAAAACATTGGGGCAAATCTTCACGATGTGGGATTTGGCAGTGATTTCTTAGATATGGCACCAAAGACACAAGCAATAAAAGAAAAATAGATAAACTGGACTTCACCAAAAACAAAAACTCGTGTGTATCAAAGGACACTATCAAGAGTGAAAAGACAGCACCCAGCACGGGAGGAAATATTTGCAAAGCCCCGACGTGTTAACGTTTCTGAATTCTGGATGCACGTTGCAACACCCGTCAGCCAGGTGGCAGTCACAACCTAGCTGTGTGGAAACTTTCTTTTGACACACACCTTCTGGCAAGATCAGGAAAGTGCGGGCGAGTTGCCTGAACAATTCATGGAATGTTCACCATCCTCATTATCGCAGTTTTTCCAGTTTGTCTCTTGTTTCAGAAAGCTCCATCAAAAGGCTCCCGCTGAGCTCCAAGTAAATTGCAATCTACCTTCTTCGGGATCCTCACTAGCTTAGGGCTGCGATGGAGTCACATAGACAAGGCAAGCCTAAGTGAGCTCTTCTCCTGTCTCCAAATACTCGCTCCTTTTCTGGAGGAATCTTTTGGGGGCCAATCATTTGCTTGTAAATACGTCTGCTCGAGAACCCTGAGTTCCTTTTGTGCACCAGGTTTCCCTGTGACCTGATCTCTTTCTCCATTTCCAATCTATTCAGGCAGCCCTATCTGCAGATGAGCCCGTCCCTAATGATGGGGACCCCTACGACCACTGCTTCCATCCACACAACGTCTTTTTTATTCATGTGTTGTAGGTTGAATCGTTCTCCCCTCAAAAAAGCGCGTGGAAGTCCTCACCTCCAGTACCTATGCCCGTGACCTGACTTGAACCTTACAGGATCTTGAAATACTGGAGTAGAGGGGTCCCTAAGTCCTACGACGGGTGTCCTTTTGGAAGAGGAGGCAGAGACACATACAGAGGGATGATATTTATGTGAAGACGGAAGCAAAGACTGGAGTGATGTCTACAAGCCAAGCAAAGGTAAGGATTGTCAACTGCCACCAGACACTGGAATATGCAAGGAAGGGTTCCCCCCTTAGAGCCTCTAGAAGATTCCAACCCTACTGACCCCTTGATTGCAGACGTCTAGCCTCCAGAACCGAAAGGCAATAATTTTTGGTTGTCTTAGGCCACCCACTTTGAGGCATTTTGTTCCACCAGCCCAGGCGATGTTTTCTCACACTCCGCCGGCATCCGCTGGGTACCACAGCAGCTTCTGCAGTCGAGCGAGGATGCGGGAAACCAGCTGCCCCATCGCCTCCTCCTGGCACCTCCCAACTCCCTCCTTTAGCTTGAGCAGCCGTGTCTGCCCAGCCCACGATTCCCGTAGATTCCTGGTTATCACACCCTGTCTAAGAATGCCCGAATGAATCCATTTTGAAGACTTGACTTTACAAAAATGATTCCAGTTTGATGGAGCTGAAGAAGCCAGCAAGAGAGAGGCACCAATGGACGCAGATAAGGACAGACCCCCGGAAAAGTCTGCTCACTCTCTCTAGGAAAAGGACCCGGAAAGACACAGCCTCACAAGATGGGAAACATTGAGACAAAGACTGCGTTACCTGAGCCAACCACCATAGAAAAGCCGACGGGCCGGCCGGGGGAGGATAACGTTTGTCTGCAAAGGAGCAAGAAGGAACATTCTGGGGAGATGAGAACGTTCCAGATCTCGTTTGTGGTGGTGGTTATGTAAGTGGATGCATTGATTGAATCTTACTGAACTATGGGCTTAAAATGGGTACATTTTATGGTATATGTTGCATATTTATTGTATACATTTACTGTGTATATTGTGTATTTATCGTATACAAACTATCCTTCAATAAAATTGATTTAAAAATAAGCACAACCAGGGGCTGGCCCCGTGGCCGAGTGGTTAAGTTCGCGCGCTCCGCTGCAGGCGGCCCAGTGTTTCGTTGGTTCGAATCCTGGGCGTGGACATGGCACTGCTCATCAGACCACGCTGAGGCAGCGTCCCACATGCCACAACTAGAAGAACCCACAACGAAGAATGCACAACTATGTACCGGGGGGCTTTGGGGAGAAAAAGGAAAAAATAAAATCTTTAAAAAAAAAAAAAAAAATAAGCACAACCAGAAGGACCCACAACTAGAATTTACAACTATGTACTGGGGGACTTTGGGGAGAAGAAGAAGAAAAAAACATATATTAAATAAAATTAAAATAAGACTCCGAGCATCCTTAAACTAAGAAAACCTGTTTAATTGGGTTTCTCAAGCTTACTAGAGAATATACACATCTATATAAAATATTCTACTTACTGGAGAATAGATACACATAAAAGGTATATATAATACATATTATGTATTCTTATGCGTATGAGATATATATATAAATAAAAACGTTAGATGATTAAACTGTTACCTATAATCAGTTTTCAGAAAGTCCCAACCTATAGGGTGACACGTGAGAACTGTCAGATTTCATTAGGTTTAAGAAGTCCCAAATTGAAGAAGTTGGTTGCAATATATGATTCTTCTCTTACTATGGCTTTTTTCCTCCCCAAATCAAAAAGTCCGATCAACGTACACAAAAACTTCATTTTTTCCCCTTATTGGAAGTAAAAATTAAAAAAAAAAAAACAGTCTCCCCAGAGCCATCTAAGAAGTAGAGCTATTTAACGCTACAAATGTCACTATAAAAATTAGCTATGGATATAAACTACTGTGTGTATATATGTGTATTGTGTGCATATGTAGACAGGTGTGTGGATGGATACATGTGTGTGCCTGTTTATAGATTTGCATGTGTATGCGTGTGCACACGTGTGAGTGTGTGTATACACTCCCGGGAAAAGCACGCTGCAGGACAAAGTTGAACCAGGTTTTAGCGCCATTACCCAGCTGTTCGCAAGCCCGGCTGGGCACAACAGACTAGAAAGATTTTCTTAAAAAGCAGCATCTGGAGGCCGACCCTCAATCTCCCAGTTCAGAAAAGCTGGGAGGGAGAGTTGAAACCTCTGATTTAAAAAAGTGCGTCAGGCAAGGCAGGTGCAGAGCCAAGCTGGAGAAACCCCAATTTCAAGTTTCCTACAGCCAGGGGTACAGATCCCATTTTTTTAAAAAGTCACAGAATGCATCTCTATGAGGTGTCCTTTCTGGTTTCTAACCGGGATGGCTCAGTGGACTTCTCCTCTTCCCAATTTCCTGCTGAAAAAGACAGGAATGGGAACTTATCTGGATGAAACTCCAGGGTTTGACCTGACAGCTGTCAGTCTTCCTGTTTTTTCAGTGTAATGAGCTTGGGTCCCTTCTCCTCTCCTCTGATGATACCTTTCACTCCATTTTTTGAAGCTGCCATTAATAGGATTGAAGCACTTTTTTCTCTTAAGATTTATGATAAGTTTAAGAAACATATAGTTATTTAAAACCAGAAGCAAACACGTCCAGTATCCTCTCACAGCTTCACAAAGGGACGGCGGCTTAAAATCCCAAACAGATTAGAAGGGTCCATAATTAAAAGATAAAACATTAAGGGCAAAATTTTACTAAGACCTGTTGTCCTAGGTTCAAAAGAGATGTTGGTGGTTGAGATGAGAAGCACCTTTTTATAGATTATTTTTAAAATAACCAACATACACAAGACATTTGCTCCTGTGAACAAACCATCGATTTTATCCTGATGGGCCTGTTTGCTTTTCTCTTCATAACCTCCAAGCTGAAGTCACTATTTCAGGAACGCGAATTTCCAGATTGTCTTCTTGTGCGTGACCTCTAGGAAACTTTCACATTATCCGTGAAAACGTCCGCCTGTGAAAGGAAAAGGGAAGGTGGTGGCCCGCTGCAGAAAGTGAATTCTTATCCGCAAGGAGTCATTCCCTTTAAACAAGGTAGGAGGGATTTAATAAATGTGGAATAGAAGAAGCAGGAAGAGGAGGAGGCAGATAGGAGGGAGGCAGCGACATTCAGTAACGTGTAGAACCATTTTTGGTCACCACAATTTGGAGCATCTGGCGGGTGGAGCCCAGGGATGCTGCTCAACACCCTACATTGCCCGGACGCCCCTCCAGTAAAGAACTACCTGACCCCAAATATCAACAGGGCCGCGGCAGAGAACGCCGTCTGACCACCGAATGGAGAAAGTTAGGACGAACTTCAGGCAACCTGGGAGTTTTGACTCGGATCCTGGAGACTCGTCTCCTTGGGTTGAAGTGGCGCAAAAACAACTACAAGAGTTTTGACCGCCTTTGCTTATCAGCAATGCCATTTAGTCAACCCGGCACAGAGCGGCCTGCGTGCCTAAGTAAAGGATGCCTGTGGTGCCTACTTTCCATTTGTCAAATTCATAAAGAATTTTTGCAGCTGTGTAGGCAGAAGATGGTTATTTGGCAAGCGGGAGTCTCCCGTCGAAACTCTACAGTGTTCAGGTCATAGGGACCAAAAATGCACAGGGACCGTAAGGCTGAATGTCTTTACAGGATTCAACACCCAGAAGTGTGCCCAAAGTTCTTAATTGGAAAAGTCTTTGAAAAGAGTCGTTTTTTACGTGTGATCATGCCTGAAACACATATTCTGCTACCCTATGAAAAAAAAAAATTGTGCTCCCTAAAGAATAGAAAAGAAAAAAGTTGGCATAAAGCCGGAAAGGGGTGCACGTGGTCAATTACATCGTTAGGCGGTTAAGCAGTTCCAGCCCGACAGATTCAGACTATTTCAATAGTCAGAGCTGTTTTCTGTCTTCTCTTTGCTCCCGGGGCAGATGCCAGAGGGGGAAAAACAAAACTAGGGAATTTAAAGAGTGTTCAGAGGAATTTTCAAGTCAATTGCTTTCCCAGTTTGGGGCAAAGCCAGCAAACAGCCCCTGAGAGTTGACCCACGGCCAGGAGGGTTTCATTCGACTGGTGAATGAGTGTCACTGTTTCCAGCTGTCTGGCATCCTTCTGCGAGTGTTACATTTTGTAAATCAGAACAGAAGGGCTTCTGTGGAAACCTGGAACATGACGGACAGCGGGACACCTGGGGATTTCCCCGTCCAATCTCTGTGGACAACCTAACTTGAAGCCTTGCCGTTGCTTTGAAGAGTGAATCAGCTACGCACATGCGTGGACCGGACCAGAGGTCTGCAATCCAGGAGCCAGGGAGGGCCTCTCCTGGCAAGAAGACATTCCCTCGGAGAACCAGCCGTGCTTGCTGGCCGGCAGCCCCGAGGGCACCCCCATTCAGGTAACGGGCTTTCCTTGGGTCCCCAGCAAGGCGGTTCCCACGTGTCCAGGGATGCCTGGCAGCTGTGCTAAAGAACATGCCGCTGCCTGGCACACTGGCTCATCTGGAAACATTTTAGAAGCAATTTCCTTAAAGACGATAAGCAACCATAGCCATGACAGATTGGGACCGGGGGAAATTTCTGAAAGGAATGCAGAATCAAGTCAACTAGAAAACGTTTACGGAGGGGCAAGACGTAATGATGCTAGACGCTAAGAGACTGGCGGGCATGTGGAAGTTGAAGAGATGCTGGATGTTAAAAAGTAAATGGGGGCTGGGAGCAGGGCCCCAGGGCACTGGCAAAGGCCGGCTTCCTGCTCCGAGGTCTGGAGGACAGCCCGGGACCAGGCATTGCAAATCCCTTCACTGGAAGAGAATTGAAGGCTAAATTATGGGTTACATTTCACCGAAGAGCTTTTCTTTCTCTTTTTCTGTCTCTTTCTCTCTTTTTTTGTTTTGTTTGTTGAGATATAATTGACAGATCACATTGTGTATCTTTGACGTGCAGAAGGTGTGCTTTGATAATAGGTTGCAAAATGGTCACGACAGTAGCATTTTCTGACACCTTCTTTACGTCAAAGAATTACCGTTATTTTTTCCTGTGTATGGGGAACAATGAAGATCTAGTCTCTTAGCAACTCTGAAGTCGATAACACAATATTGTTGACTATATGTGCATTCACTCTCCAGAACTTATTCAAGTACTAGTTGCAAATTTGTATCCTTAAAGATAATCTCCCCAATTCCTCCACGTCCCTGGGCACACGGCCAGCCGGAGCCCGTCTGCGTGCTTCCTCAGGGAACAGCTCAGATAGGACAGGGTGAGGCTCACAGGAAGGCTGGATACGCCCAGCTCTGAAACCCACCCAAAACGGATGCCAACATCTCATCAAACAACTGGTAAGCAGAGCTTCCTGGTCACCCCGAGGGCCATGCCAGGTCAACAGTCACAGATCCTCAGAAGTCCAAAGCTGGCTTCCCTCACGTCTTTGTGGTTCTGTCAACACACAGACAGGGTGCCAGGCACAGGCATTTTTATCACACAGCGTCATCCAGTCATGCTGACATTCCACCTTCAATGGGTTTCCAGGGAAACAGAACCAGAAAGTTAACCTGAGGTCAAGTTCCTGCAGAAAGGGAAAGGATTTGCACTCATCTGTAGAAAGCAATTTGCATCACCAGATCATTGTGTAGACCAGTAAACCGACATATCGTTCCCCCTCCTATTATGGTTTTACACGGTTGACAGCATACCACACACCCTCCCTACACTCTTACTGCTTTCACTTAAAATATGTTGGATATAACAAAATGTGGTCCATCCATACAATGGAATTTGATTCAGTCTTGAAAAGGAAGGAGATTCTGGCACACGCTACAACATGCATGAACCTTCGGGACATGAGGTTCGGTGAAATAATCCAGTCACAGAAGGACAAATACTGTGTGGTTTCACTTCTATGAGGTCCCTAGAGGAGTCAAATCCATAGAGACAGAAAGTAGGTGGTGGTGCCAGGGGCTGGGGGAGGCGGATGGGGAGCTAGTGTTTAATGTGGACAGCTTCCATTTGGGAAGATGAAAAGAGTTCTGGAGATGGATGGTGGGGATGGGTGTACAACAGTGGGAATGTCCTTAACATCACTGAAAGGTGCCTTTGAAAAAATGGTTATGACGGTCAATGTTTTTATGCATTGACCAAATTAAAAACAAATATATATATCGGAGATCATTTCTTATCAATATTCTTATCACTTCATTAGGCATTTTCTTTCCTTGGCACTCCTGCTTTCTATATCAGGCATCAGAAATCTACAGTCCACGGGCAAACTCCACCTATTCTTATAAATAAAGTTTTACAGGAAGATAGCAACACTCAGTCATTTGTGTGCTGCCTGTGGATGCTTTTCAGCAACAAGAGTGGAAAGAACCATCTTGGTGGAAAAATCCAAAATCTTTATCATTTGGCCCTTGACGGACCCGCGTTCTACGTCCTTAACACCGTGTCCAGCATTTTTAAAGCCTTTTCAATAGGGAAGAACACTCTTTGAAGAGGTTTTAGCAGTTGTGTTAAAGTTTTATCGACAGCCTCAGACAGAATCAAAGTTTCCCGATTTCATTTACTACATTAGTTCATTGTCTGCTGCCTACGTTATTACCGACCCCTTTATTTCTTGCAGGAAATAAAAAGAGAGAACATGTTACATCGGGAACCCTGTCGGTAAGATAGGATCACGCATGGTGATTCATCTTCACTTCGGCCTCTGCATTTCTTCATGTCGCCTTCTCAGGATGCAGTGATAACAAAGTGGTCTTGCTCAATACATAACTGATCATGCATCTGGGGGCCCGAGTGTGGAACTTGTGATTAATATAAGTTTTCCATGCTCCCCTATCTGGGGGGGGGGGGGTCTCAGGAAGCTTCAAAAAGAATTGCTTTACACTCTTTCCAGGTGGGCACCAAGCCCTGCCATTGGCTAGGTGTCTGGTTTTCCAGAGATGCTATATTGCAAATCTTCTTCTTCAGATCACGCCTTTATTTCGTGACCCTGGGGAGTGGAACAGTATTGCACACGCCCAGGGTCGCATCCGTAAGAGTATGAGTTCTTTTTAACTGAGAAGAAAACCCCAAATGCCTAAGAGATGTACTCAAATTCTTGTGAAGTAGGATGATAATATCAAAGACCCCCCAAAATAGTGACGCCACCTTCCCACTTCCAGAAGTAGTGTAAATGAAATGGAAAGTAGCATTCAGATTCAGCTTTCTTTGGTAGCTTGTCTTTCAGGAGCTGGCTGGCTGTGACAGTCGGTGTGCTTCTGGGTTGGAAGCCCTCGGCTTGCAGCGACTTACCCGGCTCCCGTCCCAACATCCTTCTTCTGATGGCGGATGATCTTGGCATTGGAGACGTCGGTTGCTATGGCAACAACACCATAAGGCAAGGAACAGAGATTGCCCATCGGGTACCCCGACACAGAGACCATGATAATTCACCTAACCCTTGATGTGTGCAATCCGAACTTTAAGAGAATTCTGCATACATTTCTGTCAACATCCCCTAATCCTACCATCTTCTCACACCAGCACTAACCCCGACTCAAATTCATCTCACGTATGACCAATCATTTCACTTTTAAATTTGATTTCCATCAGCACGATCCATGATAGACAATGTTTTAAAACTCACTGCCATCGCCTCTAAGCCAGAGACCAAAGCTTACCTCACTCTCCGGCCTTCGTCCATCAAGCCGAGTGCCCACTCACACATGCTCTGCTGTAGACAGACAATTCCATGTCCTCTTCATCCCAACACGTGACACACCCATCAGTCATTGCTGGTCCGTCTATCTGAGAATGATGTCACCCCATCAGCTGGGTCACATTCGAATTGTCCATGGAGACCCAGCTCAGGTGCCCCCATGAAGCTAGGTCTGAGTTCCACCCTCGTGTACGACCTACAATGCGTTGGTGCCATGAGGTCAAATCTTCCAGCCAAACACTGGGAGTCCCAAGTAAGAAGGCACCCTGGACCCTCAATTCTGGATTTCCCATGATGCCCATCTCAGTACTGGTAGTGCCTTGTGCAGAAACTCAGTAGATAATGTTGAACCGAGCTGATGTTTCTCTGACGGTTCAGAAGACATCTGAAGTACTTGCCATTGCCTTTTGGTCATTCCTAAGAACACCTTGACATATGAAACGATGCCCGGCAGGTTTTCCATTAAATAGCATGTACCTACGCTTCTGGGAGAGCCTGCGTGTCTGTTTGCTAAGACATAAAACTGTTCGTGTCTCCCTCTGCAGGACTCCAAATATCGACCGCCTCGCAAAGGATGGTGTGATGCTCACCCAGCACATCGCTGCGGCGTCCGTGTGCACCCCAAGCAGAGCTGCCTTCCTAACAGGCAGATACCCTGTCCGATCAGGTTTGTCCTTCCTCAGATCTAACCATGGGTCTCGAGAGGACCTTGCTCCCTTTAACTCCTGCAGTACAACTATTAAAGTCTGGGTCCTCCAGCACGGTGGGAAGGAAACTGTTCAATTCCCCCATATTTTTATCATCAGATTAGAATCTGTAGGAGCTATAGAGCCTCACAGATTGTGGGGTGACACAGGCAGGGACTGGCCCGTTTGCTTGTATTCTGTAATGTGAGTAACCACATGAGGCAGAAGTTGGCAGACATTTCCTGTAAAGAGCAAGATCTTAACTACTTTTTGGTTCATGCGATTGTGGGAGCTGGCAAGTCCAGAATCTGTAAGGGCAGGACAGCAGGCTGAAAACTCAGGCAGGATTTGATGTCGCCGTCTTGAGGCGGGATTCCTTCTGTATCTGGAAACCTCAGTTTTTGTTCTTAACACCTTCAACGGATTGGATGAGGCCCACCCACCTGATGGAGGGCCAGCTCCTTTAGTTAAAGCCAATTGATTGGAGACGTTAGCCGCGTCTACAAAAGACCTTCATAACAACACCTAGACTAGTGGATTTGTGCTTGAGGGACTAGAGACTGTAGCCTGGCCAATCGGACACATCAAACGGACCCTCACACACCCTCACATATACAGGTCTCTGGCACCCTCTCATGTCTCAGGGATGAAGGAATCTTGGCCAACTTAAGTTGAAACACCTCAACTGTCTTTGTTATGGCCAAGACCTTTTCAGCTTCTGCTAGTCTTTACTGAAGCAGATGCATTCTCAAACTTTTGGAAGATCTCAGAAAGCATTCTCCAAGTTGTACATGAGGACCACTGAGAACTGCATTGACTCTTTGAACCAGATGAGTCTTCTCTAGTAAGACCGAGTTGCATTCATCAAAACGGTCTAGGAGGCATCGAGCATCTTCTAAGCCAGTGGGTCTCGACTGTACACTCCAGGTCTTTAGAAAAATATTGAATCTACCTTTTAAAACGCTTGGGTAGAGGTCCTGGGTATATCTGAGGCAGGATGAATGCTACCCGTGGCTCCTAACCTTGTCAGCACAGTAGAATCATCTGGGGGATTCTCAACCAACCATTGAAAATCCCAAGATCTACCACTGGCTCACATCAAGAGTTTGATGAAATCATAAAACCACTTTTAATTCTCCTTCCTTTCTCATTTAATTCTCTCTTTGTTTATAACCCTCACATAACAGGAATAATAAGTCCTCTCACTCACGTCTTCAACTAACTAATCATTTCCTTTGCTGCCAAAAATGCAACTCATGAGGCAACACCACGGGGGGGAAGTAAACTTCCAATCTAATTTTGAATAATGGGGATTTTCATCAAATATTCTAAACTAAAAAAACAATAGTGGGGACACAAAAATCGATGCGTGATGGTAACGTTTCTTGAAAATGATTCCCCAAAGGTATGGTTTCCAGTAATGGCTATCGTGTTCTTCAGTGGACCGCAGCATCCGGAGGCCTTCCGACAAATGAGACAACTTTTGCAAAAATATTAAAAGACACAGGTTATGCCACTGGACTGATAGGTATGCACATTTTTAAAAGAATTAAGCACATTACTTTTATATGGAGAGTATACTTAACTAAAATGAGTGAAAATGAAATGGTTGTGATGCAACTGGAATTTTCCATGACAGAAAGCTCCATGCATACATAAATGACGTCACTACCTAGGCTGCTTGGTGCCAAGTTGATGCTCAAGAAATAACAGCTTAATGAAATAGTCAGCATTTTATACAATTTGCTGGTGCACTATGACAAAAAAAAATCAGAATTTTTTTTTTCTAATTTTATCAAATCACCAACAATTTCCATATTGCTGTTTTTCCCTATTTTCTGCATAGAAACGTGACTGCAAGGCTTAGGACCGCCCTCTCTGCTTCCGTAAATAGCATGCTTATCTTTCGACATGTCGACAAACCATGTCATGTATAGAATGAAATAAAATTGAGGACAATAGCGTTTTGAAAGGGGACCAAGTGGTCATTAGCCACATCATGGTATAGTGATAATTTCTAGTAACAGTGCCATTTACGGATCACAGAGAGCAAGACCAGCTGATTCACTGAATCCCAAACCCAACAGACTCACTATCATTTTCTAAGACAGAAGAGTCTATCCTCACGGGATATTCCTTGGGAAATCCTATGAGGTTCTCGGGATGGCACACACCGTTAGGGTGGTGAGAAGACACACAGGGTCTCTTTATCAACACCCCAGTAGTGACAGCAGAAAACTAAGCATCCTCCATTGATTGAACTTGAAAGTTGGGCTCTGGGCAACCTATCCCCCTGTCCATCACGTCCGCCATGCCCCTGACCATCATTATAGCGGTTTAGCAAAGAGAGGGACAATTCCAAAGTCAGGAAATCTTTTACCCACGCTGGTGATATCAGATTATGTTTTCTAGAGCAATCTGACCACTCTGTGCCTTCAATATTGCTCTTCCCCACAGACCGTTGCAAATCCAGGTGTGGCAGACTGAATAACAGTCACCAAAAATATCAGGTCCCAAATGCTGAAACCTGCACATACAACTTTATATGGAGAAAAGGTCTTTGCAGATAGATATGATTAAGTGAAGGATCTTGAGATGGGGAGATTACCCAGGATTACCCAAGTGGGCTTTATATGCAAGGACAAGGGTCCTTTTAAGAAGGAGACAGAGAGATTTGACTTCAAAGAGAACACAGTGTGATCACGGAGGCAGGGATGGGAGGGAGGCGGCCACCAGCCCAGGGACGCCTGGAGCCCTAGAAGCTGGAAGAGGCAGGAAGGACCTTCTCTTTGAGCCTCTGGAGGGAGCACAGCCCTGCAACCCCTTCATCTCAGACTTCTAGTCTCCAGAACTGGGCAAGGATGAACTCCTGTTGTTTTAAGCAACCAAATATATGGTAATTTCTTACAGCAACACAGGGAATGAAAACACCATGTAATGCTGCCGTGCAGGGTCCTTATTCCCCTGAAACAATGAGGCCAGGTTGTGATGCAGATCACAGCAAACACCACCCCCATCCTTCTGCATCCCCACCCCGTCCCAGCACCCAGACGAGTACTTGGAATGTGGCGAGCACACAACACCTACTTACCAAGTGATGAGCAGCCAGTTGTCCCACCAGCATACTTTTCCCCTTTCAGGAAAATGGCATCTGGGTCTCAACTGCAGATCCTCCAAAGACCACTGCCACCACCCACTCAACCATGGATTTGACCATTTCTACGGAATGCCCTTCTCCATGATGGGAGATTGTGTCCACTGGGAACTATCAGAGAAGCGCGTGGGCCTGGAGAACAAACTCAACTTCTGCTCCCAAATCATGGCCATCGCTGCCCTCACATTCACCACCGGAAAACTCATCCACCTGATGACAGGCTCCTGGGCATTGGTCATCTGGTCAACCGTCACTGCCATCTTGCTCTCCGTGAGCTCATATTTCACGGGGGCCCTGATTGTGCACGCCGACTGCTTTCTGATGAGGAATCACACCATCACCGAGCAGCCCATGCACTTTCACAGAACAACATCTCTTATCCTGAAGGAGATCTCCTCCTTCGTCAAAAGGTGGGTGTCCAAGGGGTCCCCCTCATCCTAACGTGCTCTGCTTCATGACGAAAATGCTTCGAAAAAGTCTTCTTCTCTAACGGGTATTAGATTGGTGAAAGACGGAAAGAGGTCTTCGGTAACATGGGGCATGGATGATGTTCTGTTGACCCCAACTGGATAACGTCCATTGGCACAAGGGACAGGTCAGTTGAAAGCTGCTGCTGCTCTCTCTGACTTTGGGGCCAGTCCCATCCCCTAACCACCCCCTGATCACCATGGACCATATTTAACTAACATGACAAACGGAGTCACCTGAACAGCCTTTACAATAAATTCTAAATATTTTCAAGGCTCTCTCATCGGGACTAAGATGTCCTGTTGCTAACTTCAGACTAGATGTCAAGTTGAGTGACAAGGGGACCAAGAGTGACACCAGGAAAAGCTACAATAAACAGAGGCAGTTGCACGCTCCCCATGGGTGACGCCATCGAACCCCCGCTTACCTGGTGCCAATGAGGTTCAATTCAATTGAACTTACCTGGTGGTGAAGAGGTGATCATGTTCCAGAACGTTCCTAGAGAGTTCTTGATGGCATCGCCTAGTATGGGTCAGGGATGAAGCCGATCATTAGCTTTCAAATTAAAAAGTTCAAAAGGTGATCCCGATGTGCCCTAATTAAATCTACGAGCTTCACCTTTGCTTGTCTACTTAGATTAGACCATAAATATCAGGTAGAAAGAGGAGGAAGCTGAGGCATTGCCTAGATAGAGGATAATCAAACTGAAATTAATAACCTACTATGTGTCATTTTTAAAGTGTGTTTTCTCCATAACTATTCATGCCTTGAAAGCAATTATAAAGAAAAACCCAACGTGCAATATCACTTATTCTATAAGCTAAGCCTTGAGGCAGGAAAACGTACTGAAATAATTGAACGAAATAACGTCAAATCAGACAGTTGCCTGGGGTTCTCTGTTACTTTCCGTTGTCAGAAGTACACAGAGTTAGAAAATGACAATATTCAGGAGAAAAGAAACATAAAATCCGTGTGGATTTTTCAGTAGACTGTGGAAGTCAAAAGCCATCATAGAACGGGAGTTCTCCATATTGGCTCTTGGAGGACAGAGCAGCAAAGACATTTGAGTAAGGACGTGACCGTCTAGAACCGTATCCTGGCTTTAAGACCTCAATCTCTGTCTTACCAAAAAAACAAAAAATAAAATAAACCCACTCTGGTTGCTTTGTATGTATTTTTAGAAACAAGCAAGGACCGTTCCTCCTGTTTGTCTCTTTTCTGCAAGTCCACACCCCTCTTATCACCACCGAGAAGTTCGCTGGGAGGAGTCTCCATGGGCCGTATGGCGACAACACAGAGGAGATGGACTGGATGGTGGGTAAGTGCCTTTTCCGGGTGAAAACGTGAGGGTCCCTCCTTCAGAAACAGCAGGAGGAGAGGAGATAAAGAAGGAGAAGCTAAGACAATGAAGGCTGAAGATAGAACAGGCAGTCTAAGAATTGCCGTCTCCTTGAACCTTAAAGGTCTGAAGTATGCTCACACTTCTTCATTCTGTTTGGTTCCTCTTCATGACATGGTTTTAGGTGGGTTGGTTTTTCTGTTTTCCCCATGACACTATAAAAGCCCTGTGGGGTGGGACGGTCTGATCTTCTCCTCCCACTGCCTCCCCGTGGGCTTCCAACAGCACCTGCCACGACAGAAAGTGAAATAATCTCGAGGGAGGCACCGCTTCGGCAAACACATGGATATGGATGTAGTCAATTCCATGCCTCTCAGACAAGGGCTGGGGTACCCTTGGGTTTATGGGGTGGTGGGCCAAGAGGAGCTGCAGAATAACTGTAATCAGAGATTTTAGGGGGAAATGGACTTTTAAAAAATCTGGTAAAAACGTCATCGTGGGAGGCCGGCCCCGTGGCTGAGTGGTTAAGTTCTTGCATCCTGCTTCGGCGGCCGGGGGTTTCGCTGGTTCGAATCCTGGGCGCAGACTTGGCACCGCTCGTCAGGCCATGCTGAGGCAGCCACCTGCATAGCACAACCAGAAGGACCGACAACTAGAATATACAAGTATGCTCTGGGGGGCTTTGCAGAGAAGAAGAAGAAGGGAAAAAAAAAAGAAGATTGGCGAGACAGATGTTAGCTCAGGTGCCAATCTTTAAAAAAAAAAAAAAAGAAAAAAGTCATCTTGGAGTAAAGTGCATGATTTGAATGAACTCCTGGGAAAAATGAGGGAAGTTGGAAGACGTGTGCAATAATTCATTTCATGTCCCTTTTGCAGAGAGGCGTCACCTCTTTCCCTTCAGGACAAATTCACTCACCTTTGTCACTAGGGGTCCTTAGTTGGGGAAGATTAAGAATCGCTGGAAAATAGAGGCTATTTTACGTGATGTCAAATGTTGAATGTTTAAAATTGAATTTGCAATGTCACAATTTGGGGAAAAATTAAACTAATAAATGTACAGAGGTATGTAATTGAACACATTGAATTCTAAAGACAAACTATGGTACAGAGTTAAGAACCCCGTAAGTTCATCAAGATAAGGAACTTATCATAAGATACCTCTAAAGAATCTTTTAAATGTCTTCACTTTCTCTCTGTCCTAATTTAGAGCTCAATCAAGCAACTGTATGATAATTTTTGAAGTAAAAAATCATTCTAATAATGTAGATAGGTGGACCACAGGGGGTTTTTAGGACAAGGAAACCATTCTGTGTGATATTGTAATGGTAGATACATGATACTATGCATTTATCAAAACCCATAGAATGGACAACACATTAGCGAGCCCTAAGGTGTACTGTTTAGTTAATAATAGTGTGTCCTATCGGTTCATCAATTATATTATTGCTCAGCTTATCCGTAAACCTACAACTCCTCTAAAAAATAAAATCCACTAATTAAGGCGGGGAAAATAGTCACAAATTTTAAAATCCTTGCTCAAAAACAAGCAACTAAAGAGGAAGAAATGGCTGAAGAACAGATGGAACTAAAAAAAAAAAAAAAAAAAAACAGAGTGATATGGTTAATTTAAAGCTAACCGTCTGAACAAGTATCTTAAATGTAAATGTTCTAACACACCAATTAAAATGCACAGATTGTCAGATTGTATAAAAAAGGAAGACCCAACCCAAAAGAAATTCACTTTTTAAAAAAATTTGTACCTTTTGCCCACCTTCACCCAATCGCCCCGTCCCCTGCCTCTGGCACCCGCCACTCTTCTCTGTTTCTATGAGTTGGTTTTTTTAGATTCCACATATAAGTGAGATCCTACAGTGTTTCTCTTTCTCTATCTGACTTATTTCACTTATATAGTGCCCTCAAGGTCAATCCATGTTGTTGCAAATGGCAGAATTTCCTTCTTTTTTATGGCTGAATAATATTCCATTATAGATACATTTTATATATATTATATACATATATGTATCTTTATCCTTTTTTTTTTTTTTAAAGATTGGCACCTGAGCTAACATCTGTTGCCAATCTTTTTTTTTTCTTCTTCTCCCCAAAGCCCCCCAGTACATAGTTGCATATTCTAGTTGTAGGTGCTTCTGGCTCTGCTATGTGGGACGCGACCTCAGTATGGCTTGATGAGTGATGCTAAGTCCGCACTCAGGATCCAAACCAACAAAACCCTGGGCCACCAAGGCAGAGCGCTCGAACTTAACCACTCGGCCATGGGCCGGCCCCCTTCTTTATCTTCTTTATCCATTCATCCATTGATGGACGTGATGGTCGTTTCCATATCTTGACCACTGTAAATCCACTAGTCCCCTCTTTTGTTCAGTTTTACTTTCCATGGTTTCAGTTACCTGCGGTCAACCACGGTCCAAAAATATTAAAAGGAAAATTCCAGAGAAATAATGCATATGTTTTAAGTTGCATGCCATTCTGAGTAGCAAGATGAAATCTTGAGCCCCCCTACTCTGTCCCACCCAGGATGTGAATCTTCCCTTTGTGCAGGGATCCGTGCTGTAGACGCCACCCGCCCGTAAATCATTTAGCAGCTGTTCCAGTTATCAGATCAACTGTCACAGTATCACAGTGCTTGTGTTAAGTAACCCTTATTTTGCTTAATAATGGTCCCAACGAGCGAGAGTCGTGATGCTGGCATTTAGGATACGCCAAAGAGAAGCCATAAAGTGCTTCCTTTAAATGAAAAAGTGAAAGTTCTTGACTTAATGAGGAAAGAAAAAAAATCATATGCTGAGGTTGCTAAGATTTACGGTGATTTTTGTTACAGTATATTATTATAATTGTTCTATTTTATTGTTAGTTATTGTTAATCTCTTTCGGTGCCTAATTGATAAGTTAAATTTTATCATAGGTCTGCAGGTAGAGGAAAAAATGTAGTGTATGTAGGGTTCGGTACGATCTATGATTTCTGGCATCCACTAGGGGTCTTGGAACATACGCCCCTCAGATAAGAGGGGACCAGTGTAGTGATGCAGTGAACATGGGGGAGCAGACATCTTTCGTGTGACTATAAGAAACACAGAGCCACCTTTGACCATTCTTCATCAACGTCCACACATCTCCAACGGCGTTTCAGCCTTCTTCCCAGACCCCCTTGATCCCTGTCCATTTTTCTTTGTAATCTCCTTTGGCCTCACTTTTTAGTTTTTGCCCTTTTGTCCTCTGTAGCAAATACCCTGTAGCTGGCCTAAAACTTTTTGCAAACAGAATGGGCACATATTATAAAAACGCACATCAGTCTTAGATCAAGGATGCTCCGACTAGCCAAAATGTATTACTTCTCGCTCCCATTACTATGCTTTGAAACTAAAGACTCATTCTCATGGAGAGTTCCAAAATGCAGAAGCACACCCCGAATAATTTGGTTATTCAGATAGTCTTCTGTTTTTTGACTGACTCAAACACATCTATTCTCTCCAGGGCAGATACTTGATACTTTGGACGTGGAAGGTTTGACCAACAACACCCTCGTTTATTTTACATCGGATCACGGGGGATCCTTAGAGGCTCAACTCGGAAACAACCAATATGGCGGCTGGAATGGGATATATAAAGGTAACAGTGAGAGATTCCCAGCTCCTTGTCTATGGTCTTCCCCTCTTCCCTACAATTCCCAACCCTTCCAGTGGAGCGGGGCCACCCCCCTCAAGAGAAGCATATACTGTTAACCAAAGACTTTGATTTTCAATTCAGGGCAGAAATTACAATTTGTCAGGCTCAGATTGGAATTTTTTTGCACAATTCCGTGTTCACAGGACTGTGCAACCATCCCCACTACTTAATTGCGGGACATTTTCATCACCTCCAAAAGGAACTCGGTACCCAGCTGCAATCATTCTTTGTTTTCCCCTGTGCCCAGCCCCCAGCAACCGCTAACTTATTTCTTCCTCTATATATTTCCCCATTGTAAACATTTCAGGTAAAGGGAACTTGGCAGCATGTGGTCCTTTTCAACTGCCTTCTTTCATTCAGCATGATGTTTTCAAGGTTCATGAATGTCGTAGCGTGTGTCAGTATTTCAATCCTTTTTATGGCTGAATAATATTCCACTGTATGGATGGGCCACATTGTGTTTATCCAGGCATCTGCTGACGGACTCAGGTTTGAATTTTATATTCAGGCAAGGCATTCAAGGACGGTGAGCACCCCTGGGGGCCACAATATATTCAAACTAGGATTCTATTGATTGTGGACACAATCTTATTTGATGTACCACAGAGATTGTACAACATGCTGCCAAAAATAATGTGGCTCAACACTTTCTTTTTCATTTAGAAAGCTTAATCTTCTTTATAATAGTGAAAGAATTTGTTTAGACCAACATTGGCACATATGCTTAACATGCATTGGTCAATTACATACACCTTGGGAGTCCGACTCCACTGAAACCCTTTTCATGTCACTGTCATCTATGTCCATATTTCCTCTACCCAGCATCCTCCACTGTGCCAAACAGCGTGTCAGTAACACTGCCCCTCTTACAACCTGCTACTCTACCAGCCCACAAAGACATTTCTTCCCCTCCTCTGACTCCACGGTCTGCGAGTTTTAGTGCATACACACAGGGAATGGCAGCTAGCTGTTCATGGTCACCCAGCCTGCAGCTATTGTCAAAATACGTGCACCTGGGAATCTGGGAAAGATGGCGTATGCATCCTGAAACAAGGTCTGGTCAAGGATTTGGAACTTACCAAGCAAAGTCACAAAAACGGGAAGAACTGAAATGATCATTGTGGTAGGAAAAACAATGGTCCCCAAGGATGTTCACATCCTAATCCCCATGTGGCAGACAGAATAATATCCCCCAAGGACGTCCACATCCTAATCCCCGTGGGGTAGACAGAATAATGTCCCCAAAGACGTCCACGTCCTCATCCCCGTGGGGTAGACAGAATAACATCCCCAAAGAGGTCCAAGTCCTGACCCCTGGAACCTGCAAAAACTTTATATGACAGTAAGGACTTCACAGATGTGATTAAGAATCCTGAGATAGGAGACGATCCCAGATTATCCAGGTGGGCCCAATGTAATCACAAGGGTCCTTAGAAGAGGGAGCCAGGAGGGTCTGAGTCAGAGAGAGCGAGAGCGAGAGGGAAGGAAAGAGGGAGAGAGACATTGGGAGATGCTACACTGATGTGCTTGAAGATGGAAGAAGGGGCCACAAACCCGGGAGCGTGGTGACCCCCACAAGTTGGAAAAACCAATGAAACAGTTTCTCCCCTGGGACCTCCAGAAGGAACTGACAAGGTGAGGCTGGCATTAGGGCCATCAGAAGATTGACTGTGGGTGAAAACCATCCAAGGGAAACATAAATGAATATGACTGCATTCGTTTTCTGTGTCTACTGTAACAAAATACCAAAAACGGCATAAACAACAGAAGTCTATGCTCTCAGAGTTCCGGAGGCCAAACGGCTGACAGCAAGATGTCAGCAGAGCCATGCTCTTTCGGAAGCTTCCAAGGGAAGACTCTTCCTTGCCCCTTCCAGCTTCTGGGGGCGGCCGGCAATCCGTGGCGTTCCTCGACCTGTAGATGCATCCTTCAGCCTCTTCCACCATTGTCACACGGCCATCTTCTCCTTGTGTCTCTTCTCCTCTTCTTATAGGGACATTCGCGATTAAGCACCCACCCTGATCCAGTAGGAACTCATCTTAACTAATCACCTCTGCAAAGACCCTATGCACAAATAAGGTCACATTCTGAGTTCCTGGGGGGTACAACACCAACCTATCATTTAGGGGTTGGGGGGGGACACCATGAAACCCAAACCGGTGACAAAGACGAGAAAAACATCCAAGCCGTAAACATGTAGAAACCAGAGAAATGCGATGGGCTTCAAAGGAAGGCATTCACAGCGGCATGGGCAAGAAGAACGAGCGAAGAGTGAAGGGAGATGGGGAAGGATGACAAATAAGCACGAAGATGATACGAAATAGCACAGGTCCCGAGACAATCACATGGATCCCATGTGAGATAATGCTCTGGAAAACCACCAACAGCAGGGAGAAAATATGAGCAAGATAAAATGCTTTCAGGGATGCAACTTAGGGCTCCCAAAGAATTAGTCTCATAATTAAGAAGTCTGAGAGAGGGTCTGCCTCGGTGGCACAGCAGTTGAGTTTGCATATTCTGCTTCTGTGGCCCACAGTGTGCTGGTTTGGATCCTGGGTGCCTACCTAGCACCGCTCATCAAGCCGTGCTGTTGGGGGCGGGGGGCGGGGGGGGTCCCATACAGCAGAACTAGAAGGACCTACAACTAGAATGTACAAATACGTACTGGGGCTTTGGGAAGAAAAAAAAAAAAAAGGAAGATTGACAACAGATGTTAGCTCAGGGCCAATTTTCCTCACCAAAAAAAAAAAAAAAAAAAAAGTTGTTTGAGGGAAATTGCAATGTCCCCGTGTCACTCAGCAACATGGAAGACCAACACCCAGGTTAGTAAAGAATATAAAAATCTAACCTCTCTTGGGGAGGAATTTAATGTTCTCAGGTAATTAAGAGAAAGAGAAGGAGAGAAAGAGAGAGAGTTTTAAAACAAGCAAAATGCTTAAGTCACCCAGGGTAAGCAACTACTTCTGATTTTTAATCAGATTCTTTCTGTTCATGTTTAAACACAGGTGGCAAAGGCATGGGAGGCTGGGAAGGTGGGATCCGAGTTCCAGGAATATTCCGGTGGCCCGGGGTGCTGCCGGCCGGCCGAGTGATCCACGAGCCCACCAGCCTGATGGATGTTTTCCCCACTGTGGTCCAGCTGGGGGACGGCCAGGTGCCCCAGGACAGGTAAGGAGCAGCCCAAGAAGGCAATTCAATGTTGCAAAGAGACAGCACGTCGGTGAAACGTCACTGTCTCTTTTGCATTGTGTGAGGCAACCCTGAAATGAGCATCTGGAAAAATGCTTCAGTCCCCGAGTACTATCTACCGGGATCAAATGTCTGCTTCATGTGTGCTCAAAATGTCCATTTCCCTTCTCCTAACGCTCACGTGGAGCCCACTTTGTTGTAAGGGCGATTGTCGTTGAAAAATCCAACCATTCATCACAAGAAACTACTTTTGATCCAGTGTGGTACAGACTTTTTATATGATTCCACTTATGCTTGTCTTAAAAACTTCTGAAAATTTGGGGGCAAACAGAAAGAAGATAAAACTATTTCATAATCTTAGTCTAGAGATGAATACATAACTAAATGGTATGATGCACAGATATATACATTTAGAGATGTTACATATTCATATATATTTTATATATATTCTTTTTCTTTTTTTTTTTTGGTGAGGAAGATTGTCCCTGAGCTAACATCTGTTGCCAATTTTCCTCTTTCTGCCTGAAGAAGAGTGGCCCTGAGCTAACATCTATGCCCATCCTCCTCTATTTTGTATGTGGGATGCCGCCATAGCATGGCTTGATGAGCCGTGTGTAGGTCTGCACCCCGGATCCAAACTTGTGAACCCCCGGCCACTGAAATGGAGCACGTGAACTTAACTACTATGCCACTGGGCCAGCCCCAATATATATTCTTTATATATTACTATATATAACATACATTATTTTATATACTTATTTATATGTATTTAGAAATCTTTGCACACAGACAAAAAATTTAATGGCTCCACGGTATTTTCTTTCAACCACCCTCTTATAGATGGACATTAGCCTTGCTTTCAAAAAAAAAAAAAAAATACTGTTTTGTCATTTTACTGCCTGACATGATTAGCTCCTTAGTAAAAATCTTGGAAATTGAATTCCTGGATCAAAGAGTACGGCCACTTATAGGTAAATCTCTTGATACATTTTGTCAGATTGTTTCTAGGAATTGCTACCAGCCACATGTGAGAGTGTCTCTTTTAAAAACAACAGAACAAAAATCAATTTGAATAGTAGATATGTCATTTATTTATTACACATATAAAGTACACGTGGGTGTTATAATTTCCATGCCTTCACTGCAGAGATTGAATATTTCATACCTTTAGTTCCCATTCTCCTTTTTCTTTTCTGACATTGAATATCTTGCCTCTGATTGATTTTTTTTCCTAATTGGCTGCTAGCCTTCTTATTAATTTATAATATTTATGTGTTTTAAAAATAAAAAACTGTTTGTCATGTATATTGCAAATGTGTTTCACTAGAATCTAAAATTCAACCATATATTGTTGGTTGGTTTCATTGATATGTATATACACATAAACATATGCACTTTTCTGTACGTGTGTATGAATATGTATATCTGGAGGTGAAATGATATATATATGGATATATGTGCACACACATATATATCCGTTTATTATAAATATTTATTTTAATGTTATTTTACATACACGTTATTTATTTTATTAGAATGTATAATAAAAGAATGTGTATATATTATAATATATATTTATGTGTATGTATATTATAAATATATATAATACTTTATTTTAATAATATGATATATTATATATAATAATAATATATATACTTTTATTTCATTTTTTTCATGGAAATTCTGGCCAAGTCAATCTACTTGGGGTTCTGAATTCTCTACCTTGACCAAAAACATTAATCCACTTAGAGAAAAAGACTCCTGTTTTATGGTTCTTCTCAAGGTCACAGCATCTGTAAAAATCCATCGTCGGTATTCATGATTAAATTTTGAGACACAAAGTCCTGAAAAGTTTTTAAAATAATTTAAGGGAAATCAGAGTCATTGCAGTTTTCCACAAAGGCATTTCCTTACCTTCAGCTGCACAGGATGTTAATGATGGAGCCCAGCAGACGCACATACTCATTATCACCGGTTTAGCGCACAGCGAATAGTGGACGAGTAACAAAGAAACCCGGATCCGTCTGCCATCCCGGAGCAATTAACCACATAACGGGGAAATAAAATGCGCAGGACCATCACACACATCAGAACTGGGGGACCGAGCCTTTCCGTAGTTGATTTTTGCATCCATAATAAGGTTGGGGGGGGGGGGTGGGGACAATAATTTCAGCCCAGCAAGCTGGTCCTCTGTGATCTTGCAGCCAAAGGTGATGTTTGCAGGGGAGAGACGTGGCCGCCCGCCCCAGTGCTTCCCCAAGCTCATGTTAAGTGCTTGTGCATCCCTGCCAGAAGTCCTTGCTCTGTCACTGGGGTGCTGTGTCCTGCCTGCAGGGTGATTGACGGCCGGGACCTGCTGCCCTTGCTGCGGGGGACAGCGCAGCACTCCGACCACGAGTTCCTGCTGCATTACTGTGGGAAGTTTCTGCACGCAGCCCGGTGGCATCAACGGGACAGTGAGTAGGCTGGGCGACGGAGTCACCTCTTGGCCTCGGTTCTCATTCTTCTGCTTCGTTAGGCGTTCCATCTTCACGCCAACTCTTCGATTTCCTTCTTGGCAGTGTTTTTCCCTCCTGTCAGCAACATCCTTCTAGCTGTCAATCATCTCATCGCTATGAAATGGGAGCTGTTAGGTGTGGTTTAAACATCCTGTATGGGATTTTCTGACTTTTCCTGCCTCCCACTATGATATGTGAATTGCAACTGTTTCCATCACACACATCCTGACACAGGCATCCTTGCACAGTCTGTCTTTACCTTTCAAATCTGTTCTCTTAATCTGGATTGTTTTCTGCATCTTTTTTTTTTTTTGAGGAAGATTAGATCTGAGCTAATATCTGCTGCCCATCCTCCTCTTTTTTTTGCTGAGGAAGACTGGCCCTGAGCTAACATTGGTGCCCATCTTCCTCTACTTTATATGTGGGACGCCTGCCACAGCATGGCGTGACAAGTGATGCATAGGTCCACACCCGGGATCCAAACCGGTGAACCCCTGGGCTGCCGAAGCGGAACGGTCTGAACTTAACCTCTGCGCCACCAGGCTGGCCGCTGTTTTCCACATGTCCTAACCACCTCAATTTAATGACACAATTTCCTCCTTGTGGTAAGAATGACAACTTTGTAACATAAGCAGCAATGTGCTTGCTGAATAATTTTTGTGTTTCCAAATTTTCTGGGCTGTTCTGGACCAACCTTCCTTGCAAAAAAAAAAAAAAAAAAAAATTATTTACAAGTATTTTTTTAAAAAAATCCCACAAGAATAGGAATTCCATTGCCTTCAATGGTTAAATTATCCTGGGGGGTGGCGGAATTGGTATTTTTACAATATCGAATTTTCCCAAATTGAAACATATTATGTGTCTCCACCGTAAATGTATCCACTTCACCAAGCCCTCGGTTGCCTTGCCACGTAATTTCATTGTATTTTAATTGTATTTGTGTTTAATTTGTATTTCATTGTATTTTATTGGCCTCTACGTTTATGGCTCCAAGCTCCATCTTCACCTAACTGGAGTTGCCAGAGGTCTTCCGTTTTTAAGAATCATCTTTAAAACTCCAGCTCTCGGATTTCCTGAGAAACTGTGTTTTTCACTTTTATCAGTGATGACCTTCTGCTTCCCCCTTTGTCTTCTGATAGGAGAGGTTCACCTGTTTGAGCGTGTTCTCTTATCCTCATTTTTAATTCCCTCTCTATCACTCCGCTTTGCCTCAGTATCTCCTGTTCTCTGAATTTGCTTTACAGACGCGGTTTTCTTGGTTCTTTCCTTCTTCCAGTGTTTGGGGAGGCCTAGCTCCTGCTTGCCATTCGACTCACTTTGATTTCTTCCTTCTTCAAAAGCATCCCCTCCACATCTCCCATCATCCGAATCAAGAATGAAAGAACATCGCATAGAATCCCCTTTATTTGAGGAAGTCACCAGATGTGATTTTTTTTTTTTTATGGTCTCCCACCCTTTCCCCTCCATCCTTTTTAGTATTATTCTTCTCTGGGATGATTTATATGGCTACCTTTTTGGGCTTTTAAAATTGCATATTATAAGTTTCCCCACTTCTTTTTAAAAACTTTCATTGCCCAATCTACAACCATTTCTGCTTAGCGGCACAGAGAATGGGGTTCACCCTCAGTGGCCACCCCACTGCTCATCTCTCATCTCTTGGTCATTGGGCAAATATTTCCGTTTTCTTTCAAGGTAAGTAGATGGGGAGTGTATTCCTACCATCCACCCCTCTTGAACTTGTCTTCCCGGGTCCACTCTTCACCCCACATCCATTGTCCACTTAGCATCCTGCAGAAAGCCTTCCTGAGACCGCCCACTGCCCACCCAGCAGAACCAGCCCAAATTCCTCCTTGTGACACAAGCTAGCCCCTCCCCATCTCTGAGACGTCGGCTCTGACTATGGGAGCCCTCAATCTCCAAGCTCCAGCTGAACTGTGCTCCATCATTCTAGGACGAGCTAAGCTAGTTCCTACCTCAGGACCTTTGCACAAGCTGTTCCCACCACCCAGGACACTCTTAAGACGACTGAGTCTCCATATGGCTGGCTCATTCTTGACGTTCATGACCAGAGTTCAATGGGGGCCTCCTTCCCAAAGCGACAAGAAGCTGCAGGGCACAGCAGCTCCTGGCACATATCGGGACATGCCGGGTCTCACCTTCTGTCCTTTCAAAGTCGCTTGCAGAGGCTGAGCTAGCTCTGGTGCCAGCTGCCTTCAAGTGGGAGTCCTCCCAGACTCTGGAGGTTGTTCCAGCGAAAATACCTACCAAACCAGTCATTCCCTCTTTTTTCGTAAACAGCATTGTGGAGCTATAATTCAGTCTCATCAACAGCTCAGGCGCTATTACAAAATACCACAGACCAGATGCCTTATCAACAACAGTTATTTCTTACCATTCTGGAGGCTGGAAGTTCAAGATTGAGATGCAACGTAGTGGGGTTCTGGGCTCTTTTAGTGGGGTGAGGGCTCTCTTCTGGGATGCACACGGCCACCTGCTCGCTGGGTCCTCACGTGGCTGGAGAACAGAGAGGGAGCAAGCTCTTCTGTGACCCTCCAAGATCACTAATCCCATCAGTGGGAGCCCACCCTCATGACCTTACCTAACCCTGATGACCTCCCAAAGGCCCCACCTCCTAATGTCATCCCATTATAGGGTAGCATTTCAACACATGAATTTGGGAGGGGGACACACACATTCAGTCCACAACATTCTCGTACCATAAAATTCACCATTTTCAACTGCACCATTCAGTGGCCTTTAGCAGATTCACAATGTGGTGTAACCACCACCTCTGTCCACTTCCGGAAAATTTACATGGCCCCCAAGAAGACCCCACACCCAATCGCCATCACTCCCCATTCCTCCCGCCCCCAGCTCCTGGCAACCACTCATCCACTGTTTGTCCATGGATTTACCTGTTCTGGACATTTTCTATGAATGTAATCACACACTACGTGGCTTTTTGTGTCTGGCTTCTCTCACTGAGCATCATGTGCTCAAGGTCCATCCACCTTGTAGGCTGTGTCAGCACTCCATCCCTTTTCATGGCCGAGTAATATTCCATTGCATGGAGGGACCACACTCTGTTTCTCCATCCACCTGCTGACAGATAGCTGAGCTGTTTCCACCTCCTGGCGACTGTGAATCATGCCGCTCTGCAGCAATGTGTCTTATTTCTCCATGTCAACCCTCTGTGATTCTTGTCCTTGCCGCAGGAGGAGCAGTATGGAAAGTCCACTACGTGACCCCGATGTTCCATCCAGACGGAGCTGGCGCCTGCTACGGGAAAGCGGTCTGCCCGTGCTCAGGGCACGGAGTATCCCGGCACGATCCACCTTTGCTGTTCGACCTCTCAAGAGACCCTTCCGAGGCCCACGCCCTCACGCCGGACACGGAGCCCTCATTCTATCAGGTGATGGAGAGAGTCGGGCAGGCCGTGGAGGAGCACCGCCGGACGCTCGGCCCCGTTCCACTGCAGCTGGACACGCTGGACAACGTCTGGAGGCCGTGGCTGCAGCCCTGCTGTGGCCCATTCCCCCTCTGCTGGTGTGATCAGGAAGGTGACGGAAGGTGAATGCCTGCCAGGGACATCTGGGTCCTCGAGTCCCGGAGTTATGCCCTGGGGTTGAAAATAAAACTCTGCTGTAAAGTTACGTCATCAGCTTGCGTGGGGCTGAACAGTTTCACCAATTCGAAGAGGAACAGGGAAGACGCACAGGGGTCTCCGGTCTAGGGAGACAGAGGCTCTCTGTCCCCATAAAGAGCTCAAGTCCCCAGACAAGGTGTTTCCGTGTCATATGGATTTGCAGACCAACAGCAGGTGGGCACAGAGGTAGCAGCTGTCCCCCGCTACGGTGTGGCCGGGGCCAAATTAAAGAGCGTAGGTGTATCATTTTCAACATCGATGAAGACGTTTCAAATTGGAACTGTCGACGCAAATAAATCCAAAATCAATTATAAATCCAAATTGGGGTGAGTTTATTATGAGCCAGGTTTGAAGACTATAGCCCTGAGGCTTTCCTTCCCCAAAAAAGGAAGGGCACCCAAGAAGTGGGGTGTCCTCAGACAGAGTGAGTATATGCCATCTTGGAACAAAGAGCATCTACCACATGACAGGAATGTCCCTTTTACTCCCGTCAAGAGACACTTAGCAGGCACAGCAGGTCAGGGGTCAGCAGGTCAGGGGTCATAAGGTGAGCACAGCAGGTCAGTAACTAACCCTCAGTTCCCAGGAGGAGATGCTCATCTTTAAAGAAACGCAGATACGGGGGATACCACATGCCTATCTGTAAGGGCATCACTCTTGTCTTGGGGACGTGGTAAATATTTAAAGCAGATGGGCCATTCATGACCCTTTTGGAAAAACAGGGTCAGGCTGAATTAACCCCACACCAAACGGCTTCCTCAAATACTCCCATATATCCTATTGCTTTTCACTTATTAGAACTATTTCTAAGCAATTCTCCTTGGTGAATAAGTGTCCCCAGGGACTGGAGGAAACTCACAATTTGGGAGCCGTGCTGGACAGTCAATGTCGCACCCACCCTTTGTTGAGAGGTCCCTGCACGATGGGGTTCCGTCGACGTGGGCTTTGCAAGGACCCGCCCCAGATAGGACGCCGGCAAGAGGAGAGTGTGGTGGGGAATTTCTTCCAGACTCCGTCCCGTCATCTTCCTCTCCATCCACAAACCACCACACGTGCCTAGTCCCAGCCCGGCTTATTCTGCTTGAGCTGAAAGAACAAACAGCACACATTGGGCAGCTAACCAACAGATACATATATATTTCTCCCAGTTCTGGAAGCCAGAATCTGGAATCCAGGTGTGGGCAGAGCTGGTTTCTCCCGGAGCCTCTCTCCTTGGTGTTTGGACGCTATCTTCTCCATGTGTCCTCACGTGGTCATCCCTGTGTGCGTGTCTGTGTCCTCATCTCCTCTTCTCATAAAGACCCCAGTCCTAGTGCATCAGGGCCCACCCCAATGAGCTCATTTTACCTCCATCACCTCCTTAAATACCCATCTCCAAACTCAGCCTCATCCTGAGGTCCTCGGGGTCAGGACCCCAACATGTGAATGTGGAAGTGGGGGACACACACCATTTAGCCGGTAACACATTCTCTGCTGGCGTGGTGGTGATGCGGGGTCGGTGAGCCGAGGAGTCGAAAGAAAGATTTCTTAGACTCTCAAGATCTGGCAGTAGTGCTCTTTTATTTAGAGAATAGAGTGGAATAGCATGGGGACAGGACCCATGGGCAGTCAGAGCTTCTGCTGCCGCCGCTTCTGCTGCCCCCGCTGGCATGGGGACAGGACCCATGGGCGGTCAGAGCTCCTGCTGCTGCCCCCGCTGGCATGGGGACAGGACCCACGGGCAGGCAGAGCTCCTGCTGCTGCCCCGAGTTGAGGGTTAGGGCTAATTTTATAAGGCATGGGTACGTGACTTATTTTTACTGGAGAAAAGAAAAGATGATGTAAAAAGTCAGTAAATGATTTCAGTGCAGATGGGGTCTGGCTATTGTGCGGTCATATAACTTTAGATACGAATCTGGCCATATAGATCGGCATGCAGGTGAGGATGCCCCGGGCTTCTCTCCCTGGGGCAGTCCTAATTCGTACCACAAAAAAAGTCCACTGGGTCATATAGTTTGGCATGTAGGCCAGGTCACCTTGGGCTTCTCTAGCTGGGGCAGCCTTAATCCACATCAGTGGGATCTGTCTGGCTTTCCAACAGTTCTGTCTGCAAAGACAAGGAACAGCCAGGCCCCACCCCACCTCTCCAAACCTAAGGGTGTCACAAGAAACCCCCCACCTCATTACAGCCTCAAGCCCACTCTCCTCAAATTATCCAATCCCAGGTGAGCAATGGAGAACCTCCAGCCTCCAGAAAAAGACGTTGTTCACAGCCATCAACCAAGCCAAATCCTTCTCTGGCTAGCTCTGTTTGAGCCAATTCCCCTTTCAGGTAAAGAAAGAAAGAACAGCCCCCATTCCTTCCCCAGGGCCCCAGGTCCTTTCCCCCTGACAGCCATGGCTTATGGAACATGGAGCCAGCACTTTCACCCAGCTGTGCCTGCATCCTTGGTCCACGGAGCCATTTAGCATCAGCTGTGGCCCCGTCACCTCCCTCCGTGCACCCCTCCACATCCTTGCCCCCTATGGCCTTGTCCCATGTGGCTTTGAAACCACGGAGCCCCCACGTTCTTGAAGTCGATTCGGACCCAGAGAATCAAGGCTCATCCTCCCTTTGCTAAAAAACTCTCCAAAACAGTACTTCTGGGGGGCACCAGCTCCCACTGCCCCATCCTCCTTGGGCACTCCTAAACCCTCACAGCAGCCCTTACTTGGTTTTGATAATTTTCCCAAGCGCACCCAAGACACCTGCTCTGCATACCTTGGACAATCTTCCCTCCCTCCAATGTACAATTTCGTCAAAGGATCACATCTGGACTCCGGCCCTGCCCATCCTTCCTTCAGAGCTACTTCTGGGCTCCCAGCTTCTCGTTCCCTCCCCACAGGCCTCCACTTTCTCCCTTTATGCTGAAGCAAGGAGCCCCAGCCAGCCGGAAAATCATCGGCTGACAACAGCTCCTCTCCGGGAATCAATAAGCAAGACAAAGAGAGAAGCAGTAAACAACGCCCAAGAATTAATCCAGCTGGAGGGGGCCTCCCAAGAAATGTAAGCCAACTAAATCTGCCAACTAAAACACAAAGGTCTCTTCTGGAAACACAATCTCCAGCCCTATTTCTGGAGATGCCAATGCAGCGAACTTAGTGGGGAGCGATTCCCAATTACCATCTGGTAAAAATGCAGACCTGAGTGGGAAAGGTGAAAAAGAACGACTCCAGGGGCAACGAAGGGGGAGGACCAGCAGGCAGACTCTCGAGGTAAAAATCTCACGGCTGAATGTCCAACTAGGCTAGCTTGCTTTGAACACCCCCTCACCTGCCCTTGCCCACAGACTAGAAGTCTGGCATCCTGGACCCTCCTGAAATCCAGCTTGACATCTTGGTTGCCCGATTGCACGAGGCAAGTCCTAAGACCCTTCATGAGATGGAGACAGTGGGCTCCGGGCCGGTAGTGGCGTCCCCAAGGCCGCTGGCGGGGGCGGGGGTGGTTGCGTGCCTCACCATGCCCAGGCCCAGCCAGCAGTAATCATCTCCTCGCAATCACGGAAAACCTGTTTGCAAGACCAATTTGCAGGAGATTAAGAGGATTAGGGAGGGAGCTGGGGGGCCCCCCACACCCCGGTGCTGCAGCTTCGTGGGCGGGTACGGGGCACAGAGCGCTTGGGGTGAGGTCCTGCGCGCCCGGCCGCGCTCCGCCATGGGATCCACCGCGCAGACGGGACGCGCCCTGCCCGCCACCAGGTGCCCCAGGTGCGCGGGACAGGGCCCCCACTTGGGCTTGGGGCTGGGGGCACGACGGGGGAGCGGTTGACAAAGAGGGAGGGCTTCCAGGGTGGGCATGCGGCCCCGGGAAGGCCGGGCTGTGCGCGCGCCTGGGAGTCACCAAAACCCAGCTGGAGGCCCCTTCTCTGCTCTGCACAGACGCTGGACAAAAGAACTGGGGTGGGCGCAGTGCCGCCCCACGGGGTGGGGGCATGGGGGAGAGGAGGTCAGAGTGGGGGGAAGGGAGGAGGAAAAGAGAACAAAGGAAGAGAAGGGCGGGCCGAGGGAGGAGGAATGCCGCTGGTCACGCCCCGCAGAGCGCGGCCGAGCTCCCGCCCCCGCTGCGTAAGGCACGACCCCTGGGCACGAGTCCCCAACTCCAGCGTCCCCTCCCCCACTGTCTAAGACGCGTCCTGTCCAACCCCTTTGGCACCCCCGCCTCCTCGGACGACCGTGTCCCCTCCCCCCCTCCCTAAGACACACTCACCCGCCCCCGTGTCCCCTCCCTTGCTCTCCAAGACACACGCAGTCCGGTCCCCCGTGACCCCCGTCCTCGCGTCTCCTCCGAGCGCGGACAAACCCTCAGTCCTACACTCTCCCCCTTCGCCCCGCCCTCGCGCGCCGAACCCCCAACATTAAGACACACCCCGTCCCGCCCAGCGGCCGCCCCCCGTGCAACCCGGAGCGCGCTCCTGTCGCCCCGCCCCCCCTCATCCTCTAAGACACGTCCCTTCCGCTCCTTGGCCCTACCCCCAAGAGGTCGGCCCTGCCCTGTTCAACTCTCCGGCCACGCCCCGTCGCGGTCCCAGCCAAGGGGCGGCGGGGACGCTCCACGAGTCTCCCGGTTGCTCGCGCACCAGGGCGACCTCCCGGAACGCAGATGGCCCTGAGGACCCCTGCTCGGCCCTCCTTCCAGCCCGGAGCCCGGGAATCGGGATTAAGGTGCCCCAGGCCCGCGTCCCTCGGGTTATGGGGCGGGGACAGCCCGGGATCCGCCCCCGGGCCGCTCCAAAGCCCGGTTACGCAGGGTCGCCCGTGCGCCCAAGGCCCTCGCAGGCAAGGTGCCCTGCAAGTGTGTGCAGTGGCTGTTTGGGCAAAACAGCCTTGCTGGATCTCCCTGGCGCGTCTGGGGTGCTTTTAATCCCACATTTATCGTTTTCAAATGTAAGTCGTTCTGGTGCTCCCAGCCTCCCGGGAGCCGGAGCTCCGGGACATCTGGCGGAAGGCGCGGTGAGGCCACGCTGGGCCTCTGGCCGGCTGACCCAGGCCCTGAAGGCCAGCGCCCCACATCGTACCCTGCGATTTGGTGTGAATTCAGCCAAAGTGGTGGGAAGGAGGGGCCTGGATCAATTCAGTCAAAGGAACCTAATTTTGGCCAAACCGCGACTTTCACAACGAAACCGAAAACAACCTCGCTCGGGTTTACCGCGGTGGGTCTTAATTCTGCAAAAGGAATCAGAAGCTAGTTGCAGCCTCTTGTTAAATCCGAATTTCGTGGCGGCGCGTATGCCTTCCCCGCGAGCTGGTTTGAAAAGCCAACTTCTCGTGCCAAATCACGGACGTTTATTTCTGCCTTTTGTTTTCCTCTGCAGGCACTGTGGGCCCCTCGTCCTCATGGTGGGTTTGCTACTGAGGACTTGCGAGTTAAGAGCAGCCGGTGCCTTGCAGCCGAACATCCTGCTGATAATGGCAGATGATCTGGGCATTGGGGACCTCGGTTGCTATGGGAACAGCACGCTGAGGTACAGTGTGGGGCCGGTGGTGTTGCTGGTGGTGCGAGTCTGTGTGCATTCGTCTGAATGGTGCATTGAAAATCTGCCTGTAGAAATCGGGCAATTCTAAGTGCATCCGGTCTCAACACGGAAAAAAGTATTTTTCGACCGGAAAAGAGAGTCCTAACCCTTTCAAACAATAGGGAACAACTGTGGTGGGTGGGCGTATTCATTTTCTGGCGGCGGATGATAACAAATGACCGTGCACTGGGGGCTTAAAATGGCAGGACTCCATGCTCCCCCATCCTGGAGCCCAGAGTCTGAGGTCAAGGGTCGCAGGGCCGCGCTCCCTCCGGAGGCTCCAGGGGAGGGTCCCTCCTGCCTCTTCCAGCGTCCGGGGCTCCAGGGTCCCCGGGCTGGTGGCCGCCTCCCTCCCGTCTCTGCCTCCGTCCTCACGGGGATGCTCCTCTGCGTCTGCGTCTCCTCTTCTGTCTCTGAGGAGGACACCTCCTCCAGGATGCCCTCATCTCGAGGTCCATAAGTAATTATATCTGCAAAGCCCTTATTTCCGAATAAGGTCCCCTTCACGAATCGTGGGGATTAGGATGTGGGCAGGTGTGTTTGGGGGCTGCTGTTCAAGCCGGTGTACAGTGAGTAAGGCCCGTTCAGAGTGTGCAGGCCCCCACGCCATCCCTGCCGGGAGGGAGGACGACGATGTTTGCATGCTTTCCGCACCAGGAGGAAAGCTGAGAGAGCTCCTCATTCCATTCTGTGGGCGTTTCCCTTAGATCACCCCAGAATTGAACACACGTCTGTCTCCCGGGAGCTGCCGCCTTGAGGACTAGTCTACACCCAGCAGGGCCTCCCTCCTTTTGGGACGGCCTTTGCAGACCGGCAGAGATCTCCCATGTACCCGGGGATCTTCTTTCCTCCCTACTGAGCAGACCTAGTTATAATTCACAAAACAGACAGTTCACTCATTTAAAGTGTACACTTCAGTGGCTTTTGGTAGTTTCGCAATTCTGCATCTGTCACCACAAAGCATTTTAGAACATTGTCATTCCGCAGAAAGGACCCCTGCACTCTCTTAGCCATAACCCCGATATTGGCTGAACTGTGTCCCCCGGATTCCCATGTTAGTGTCCTAACCCCCAGGACCTCAGGATGGGGCTGTATTTGGAGATGGGTCTTTAAGGAAGTGATGGAGGTTAAATGAGGTCAGTAAGGTGGGTCCTGATCCAAGAGGACTGGACCTCTTATGAGATGAGGACACAGACACTCACAGAGGGATGACCACGTGAGGACACAGGGAGAAGACGTGTCCACACGCCAAGGAGAGAGGCCTCAGGAAGGACCAGCCCTGCCCGTACCTGGATCTCAGACGTCCAGCCTCGAGGACCATGAGTCCATTCATGTCTGTTTTTTAAGCTGCCCCATCTGTGGTCCTTTGTTATGGCAGCCTTGAGAAAACTCATACACTCCACAACCCTCCAGCCCTAGGCAGCCACTCATCTGCTTCCTATCTCTGTGTTTACCCCAGGACATTTCATTCAAATGGAATCATACACAATGTGTCCTTTTGTGTCTTGCTGCTTTCTCTTGGCATCCTGTTTTCAAGGTCCCTCCGCTCTTTAACCTGTATCAGAACTCCATCTCTGTAACGTGTATCAGAACTCCATCCCTTTTTTGCAGCCGAGTACCATTCTCTTCTGTGTTTGCCTCTTTTCCTTTATCCATTCACCTGTTGATGGACAATTAGACTCTTTCCGCTTTTTAGCTGTTAGGAACAACGCTCCTCTCAACAATCCTGGACACGTTTTTGTGTGGACACATTCTTTTCCGTTTCTCTTGGGTGCATCCCCAGGACAGCAATTGCTGATCATACATGGGCCCAGTATCTTGTTTTACATCAAGGAAAAAACTTGGAAGTTTGAACATCCCCTCCTGGCAGTACTGACCCTGCTTTGGAGTCATGTACCGAAAGAAGGTATCATTTAAATCTCAAACAGCCCCTCCCGCCTGTGGCTTTGGGTTGACGTTAAGAAAACTGCCAAGATGTGAGGTTTTCGTGCCTGATACCTCCCATAGGGGGCAGCACCCCTGAGTTTATGTCTGTATTCGTTCTCTTTCCACCCAGAATGCACTGGAAGCAAGGTCCTTGGGGGCATCCTAAAGCCAGCAGAGATGTTCTCTTAATGTAGATCATTGATTCGTTGACAAAAACGTTGAGCCAAGAGGCCCCGTGTGGTGCATCAGGGCACCCACAGATATGGGGCCATGCCCCTCAGCATCCGCCTCCTAGGAATGCCGGCATTCTTCCCAACCTATGACACTTGCTCCGTCTTCAAAATTCTGTTTCCACTGCACTTCTGCCCCCCACGGCAAGCCGGCCATGCCGCCTTTAAGAATTCTGCTCAAGGGAGCTAGTAAGTCTGATAGGTGGACGACTTATATCGTGTTTGGGAGGCATCTGGTTTAGAGAAACTATCTTTGGTTTCAAGGCGAGGGAGCTCCACCCACGAGAAACCATCCCTTGCCTCATCTTTCAGTGATTGACTGTGCAATCATTCAGACTCTTCTAGCACACCAGCTGTTCTCCAGTGGGAAATGAGTCCCATATAATTATTTCGGGCAACCAGTGTATTAGAAAGTGCCTGTCTAAAGATGCCAGGCATATTTTTGTTCTAAATGAGAGGTGAGCCAACAACCATCCTTTTTGGTTGAGGGCCACGCGGTAGTAGCGTGGCTTGTGTGGGCCACATAAGGTGTGCGTTGCACATCCTTCTTCTCTCCTTTTTTATTTTTTCCAACTGTTGAGAAATGTGAAAACCCTTCTGAGCTCCAGAGGACTTAAGAAAATAGACTGAGGGCCACATTGGACCAAAGATTGCTGATCTTTGCTCTAAGTCACCGAACTTCGAAGTGTCTCAAACAGAGGGAGCAGAACTTGAGGAGTCTGTAAGAGTTGGGTCCAAAGTCATTTCTGTTTGGCTCTGGTCAAACGTTCCTGGGTTTCCCCGGCAGGGGCAGGGTTGCGAGCCTCGTCACTCCATTTGGATTTGTGTTCGTAACGCCAGTTCTTTCCACATGGAAGTGAATTGATGCTGGCAGGGCAGTATCCCAGAAATTCTGCCTGATAAGAACAGAAAGTTGGAGAAACCGTGAGGTGCGTAATGAATGTGTAACCTGCTGATGGTCAGGGTGGAGGAGGTCTCAAGACTGCCTCTGTGGCCCCGACACTGCTTCTGAGAAGCTGTGCCATCAGTCACACATCTGGCGCTTCCTTGGGCCTCAGTTTCCCCTCGGGGACATGAGGCCATTGGATGACCCTTCCAGCTCCATCGTGCGCAATATGATGCTCTGATGGCAAAGCCATGCCCAGGGATGTGTCAAAGACAGAGTAGAGAGTCTAAATAAATGTGACACCTGCTCATTTTGTTAACATAATAGGAAGAAAAGATATCTCTTCTCTTAGAAAAATCTCATTTGTGCACTGCCAATGACCTCTGCTTCCTGAGAGACAGCGGGATATTTCTTAGCATGTTTACACATCCTCAGATACTCTGATACTTTCTGGTTTTTACATAAAAATGACTATGATTCTGCAGGCCACAGTGCTATTAAAAATAAAAAGAGTTCATAAAGGAATGAGAGACACTCCAGAGAACTATTTTAGGACCATATTTGGAAATCAACTCGATCAGGGAAAAATGGGAGTGACATAAATTGACCCAGAAGCACAGAATTTAAAATCCCATTTATATATATTAAAGAAGTAGCATGTTTCCTGTTTTAAGATATCTTTTAACAAGTGGAGGGAGAAGGTTCTGCAGGAGAAGTTTCCCGTATGAGGTTCAAACCTATGGTATTTTTCATCCCATTTCCCCAGTTTAGGTAATCATGAAGACATCTGCAAGAGATAAAGACTTGATAGGTAGGTAGGTAGATAGGTAGATAGATAGACAGACAGATGGTGGATGGATGGATGGATAGGTGGGTGGATGGAAAGATGGATGGATGGAAAGATGGAAGGATGGATGGATGGATGGATGGATGGATTGATGAGTGGATGGATGGGTGGAAGGATGGATGGATGGATGGATGGATGGATGGATGGATGGATAGTTGGATGGATGGATGGATGGATAGACAGATGATGGATGGATGGATGGAAAGATAGATGGAAAGATGGATGGATGGATGGATGGATGGATGGAAAGATGGATGGATGGATAGATGGATGGATGGATGGATAGATGGATAGATGGATGGAGGGATGGATGGATGGATGGATGGATGGATAGATGGATGGATAGATAGATGGATAGATGGATAGATGGATGGATGGATGGATGGATGGATTGATGAGTGGATGGATGGATGGATGGATGGATGGATAGACAGATGATGGATGGATGGATGGAAAGATAGATGGAAAGATGGATGGATGGATGGATGGATGGATGGAAAGATGGATGGATGGATAGATGGATGGATGGATGGAAAGATGGATGGATGGATGGAGGGATGGATGGAGGGATGGATGGATGGATAGATGGATGGATAGATAGATGGATAGATGGATAGATGGATGGATGGATGGATGGATGGATGGATTGATGAGTGGATGGATGGGTGGAAGGATGGATGGATGGATGGATGGATGGATGGATAGACAGATGATGGATGGATGGATGGGCGGATACATAGATGGATGGACAGATAGACTATTGGGTATAAGACTAGAAATATAACTTTTTAAAACTGGGAATAACAGGTTAAAACTGATTATAATTGAACTTAATTGGTATAATTCTCTAAACCCATGGAAATCATGCATATAGTTTAGCCCAAAAAAAACCCAGTAAATTCTTACAGTTGGATTATTAAAAACAACCAGCAGGGGTCCAGAATGGGTGACTTGTAATAATAGCATTGATATTTCAGTCAGTTGCAATTAAAATGTGAGTCAAAGATGACAAAAGCTGCCAGAACAATCTCAATGGACACAACTATGCTTTGAAAACAAAGGCATGGCAGGGCCCCCAGAAGTTGCCTTGAGAAGCATGTGTCTGAAACACCAACTTCAGCTGTGGCTTCCAGCGAAGCCTGGACATGCAGGAGGTTTAGGGGCCTGCAAGCCACAGCTGAACAGCGGAGATAAGAGCTTTGCAAACAAAAGTGGTCAGAGCATCCACTGTCATTAAATATGAGAAAACCCATCACAGGAAAAAGGCTGCCATGGGCAGAAACTGGAGTGGTGGGTGGGGACCATTGGCAAGTGCCCGATGAATACAGATGTAACCTGGTCTTTGCAATGCCTGACTAGAACCCGCAGGATGCCACAGTAAGCAGACTTTTCAGGTCTCACGGACGTGGCGGTAACCTCTGCATTGGCCCTTTCTAGCTACGTGACCAGGAACAAGTGGACGAACCTTCATACTTTCCTTGTTTCCTTGCAGTTGCGATATCGCTCCATTCGCTAAGTTGTTGGAACTCAGGATAACACACGTCATCCAAAAAGTCTTAACACAGCTTTTCCCTTTAATAACCTCATATGCGTAACTCTTAACGCGTTTACAGCAAACATCTTTTGAACGTTTCATCCTGCTCATTTCTTACATATTTCGTTAGCTTTGAGAATTTTGAAGGATACATTTTTTACTTTGATTTTTTGCTGACGCGACATTCGCCCACCATCTTCCATCAGAGGGACCGAAACAGAAACAAAATTAAAAATGTATTTTTTAAAATTTGCTTTAAAAAGAAAGGTACATGATGAAACGTTCAGATGACCAGCTCGGCGAGTTAGTAGCATTTATGCCTCTTGAAGTTCTTGAAGGTTCTGAAAACCTACCCTCGTTCTTTGGCATGCCTACTGGCTCACCGTTGATGGTTGACTTCTTCATAACTCGTCTAGTTCTGTCCTCTCTCCACCAAACCTAAGGACTGGGACCCCCAGAATCCCCCACTCCTGAGTAGTCTTGATCCCAAGACTTAGAACTTGGCTTCTGTACAAGAAAATAGCATTCACATCCCAGTGACCTATAGCCTGAGGTTGCCCATCTCTTCTCAACGAAGAGCCAGGAGGTCATTTCTGCATCCTCTTCCTCAACGTTGGCGTAACACTGACGCTCAGGCTCTCCTGCCTGATGGCTAATGGTCATGGACCTCCCTCAGGTCCCAGCATTTCCCTCCCCTAACATCCACGATCTCAGCCAGGAAGTCCTTCCCCCCATGCCCCTAACTCCCCTCGAAAGATCCCTTCAGTCTCAGGGCCGTTGGCCTTTGTTCCACCTGCTCTCTCAGGAAGTTTTCAGCATTGGCTCTCTCCCAGATTCTGTTCCAGCCCATTTAAACAAGGAGCCTCCATGTCCACGTCTTTCTCTCTCATCCACTTTCTCTCTGCTGTTTAATCTGCCCACAGTGAATCTTGGCGGTGTGGGCAGGAAAGAGTGAATCCTTCTTCATTCCATCAGCAAGACCATTTCCCCAGTGTGTGAGATAGGGTCTGCTCACAGAGGAGCAAAGAGCAAGAGGCCGCCAAAGCACACAGCTCTGTGAGCACACCGGTTCACAGGCCACCGCTTCTGAAGGTCACCAGCAAGGCTCCCTAGGTCGGAGCAAGATGGCCTAGAACTCACAGCTCAACACAGCAAGAGCATCATCCTCATATGCTTGTTCCCGGCCCCCAAGACCCCACCCGGTGACACGGTGACAGCCTGGATGGTAGCTATGCACTCGATGGGTTGTGCTGCAGCTGAGGACCCCAGAGCAAGGGCTCATCACCTTTTGTAGCAAGCAGTCCTCAAGGCATTGCCCTGGCCCTGGGGACTGAGAAGATGTATGTGAGTCACACCGTGGTCACCTTGACCTACTGAATTGCCTTCATGCCTGGCTACGGAAGCGGCTCAGGGTCAGAGGACTGCTTGGTTTGGCATGCTCAGCGATGCCGTGCAGAACTCCTCCAACTAGAACAGTTCATTTTACCTGAGGAGGGTTTCTCAACCTCAGCACTATGGACATTTGGGCTGGATGGTGCTTTGTCCTGGGGGCTGTGCTGTGCACTCTAGGGTGTCTGTCGAGCAGCATCCCTGGTCCCCACCCATCAGATGCCAGTAGCATTATCCCCAAGTTGTGACAACCAGAAATGTCTCTAGACGTTATAAATGTCTCGTTCAGTGGCAGACTGTTCCCTAGTTGAGGACCAGTGCCATAGATAGATGGATAGATGGATGCATGGATGGATAGATGGATAGATAGATGGATGGATGGATGGATGGATAGATGGACGGATGGACGGATGGATGGATGGACAGATGGACGGATGGATGGATGGACAGATGGACGGACGGACGGACGGACGGACGGACAGATGGATGGATACATGGATGGATGGATGGATGGATGGATGGATGGATGGATGGATAGATGGATGGATGGATGGATACCTGGGTGGATGGATGGATGGATGGATACATGGATGGATGGATGGATACATGGATGGATGGATGGATGGATGGATGGATAGATAGGTGGATGGATGGATAGATGGATGGATGGATGGATAGATGGATGGATGGATGGATGGGTGGATTGATGGATGGATAGATGGGTGGATAGACAGAGAGAGAGAGAGATAGATAGGTGATAAATAGATAGATAGATGGATATAGATAGATACCGAGATTGATAGATAGGTGTAGATGATAGAGAGATACAGATGGATACATAGATAGATGTAGAGATAGATATACAGTTGCATAGATAGATAGATACAGATATAGAAACGGATATATAGATGATAGCTAGAGAGAGAGAGAGATTAGATAGATAGATAGATTAGATAGATAGATGTACAGATGGATGGATAGGTAGACAGACAGACTGACTCTTATGCTAAGGCAGGATTTCTCAGCTTCATCACTCTTTAAATTGTGGGCTGGGTGACTCTCTGTGGTGGGCCATCCTGTGCACTGTAGGATGGTTGACCAGCATCCCTGGTGTCCACCCACCAGATGCCAGGAGCATCGCCTCTCCCTGAGCTGTGACACCTGAAATGGTCTCCAGACATTGCTGAGTGTCCCCTGGAAAGCAAAGCTGTCCCCATGGAGAGCCACTGGTTCAAAGTTGTCAGCCCTGGAGACGCGAAGAAAAGTCTCCAAGATTTTTAAGACCTTACCATCCACCACACGCAACAAAACAACTTTTGAAAGCATCATTCGAAACTAGAGTGGGCTGCTCTGTTTCCCATTAACCAGAGACCAAGTGACCGCCTGTAAAGGGTGCTATAGAAGGGATTTCCTGTGGAGTGGGAACCGGAGCCAAATGGCTTTGGAGTTCCTATTTGAAATGAGGAGTCCCACTCTGGTTTTTGATGTCTGACGGCTGACATCCTTCAGACCTCACTCCTCCCTCTTGCCTTGTGCCCCACATCTGGACGAGCTAAGAAAGCCCCATGCTTCCTCCTTCAGTGCCTGTGGGAGATTCAAACCACACCAGCCCCTGCCCATGCGTGGGAACCCTCATCCTGGCCCCACACCCACCCCACAATAATAACCCCAAGCCAGGCTCCCACCCCCATTCTCTCAAGCCATTGCAGACCTGTATGGGAGTTTCCCATGCTCTCCCAAAATGCTTCATCATGAGAGTCATAAATCTCAAACCCTTCTGAGGTGTGTGTGTGTGTGATATCATCAGGCTTGACCCTCAAAACAAACTTCTGGAGGGTGGGTCCAGTTGCCTCTTCAGGAGACCATCATGCCACGAATTCTAAAGCCAGGTGAAGTCCCTACAGTAATGTTGATGCCCTCCACCCCGATGCCCTTCAAGGCAGGGTTCCCCGTCAATGGATGCATGTGCCCCTCCTGACGGTGACATTTGTGTGGCTCACTCAGGACGCCCCATATCGACCGGCTTGCCGAGGAAGGCGTGAGGCTCACCCAGCACCTGGCAGCTGCCCCGCTCTGCACCCCGAGCAGAGCTGCGTTTCTCACGGGGAGACACTCTTTCAGATCAGGTTGGTGCTGTGTAGACGGCCGACAAAAGGGCACCTCCGCTTCCGCTCCTCTGTCGTCCTTAATAATTGGGCAGCAACGGTTGAGGGAAACTGGTCGAAACATAGTCTGCAGTTGTGTCGTCTTATAATTGCATAAAGAATACTCTGTTTTGTGTAGTCGTGCAAAAAAAAAGCATGAATATTGGGAATTCAGACGGCTCAAACTCTCCAGTGGGATCTGCTTGCATTTGACGTTTTTCTCTATTTGTTTAAATATCTGAGTCAATCTTGAGGTGAAATCATGATTTCAGATGGGCTCTGAGGGCGGGGTGCAGGAAGCTGAATAATGCCCCCCATCCCAAAGATGCCACATCCCAATGCCCAGAATCTGTGAGTGTGTCCTTATATGGCAGAGGGGACTTTGCAGGTGTGATTAAGAATCTTGAGATGGGGACATCATCCTGGATAATCCCAGTGGGCCCAATGTCATCACAAGGGTCCTTTTATAAGAGGGAAGCCGGACATTCAGAGTCAGAGGAGATATGATGGAGAAAGGGGCCACGAGCCAAGAAATGTGAGCATCCTCTAAAAGGAATGGAGCCCTGCCAACACCGTGATCTTAGTCTTCCAATCCCCAGAAATGCAAGAAGATAAATCTCTGTTGTTTTATGGCACCAAATTCACAGTGATTGGTTACAGCAGCAATTGGAAAACGAGTACAGAGAGCCGTGTCGAAACTTTTGGTGTGAGGAAAGTGGTCATGTTCCTCACAGGTATGTATGATGAGAGAGACAGGGAGCCGTAAGACAGTTCAAAATTAATCAGAAAACCCCCAAAGTTATACCAACGGACACCCAGCAGAGCGGCTGGATTGAAAAAGATAGACACTACTAAGTGTTGGCAAGAATGTGGAGAAAGTGGACTTCCTCGCACACTGTGGATGGAGCTAGACAGTGGTATAACCGCTGTGGAAATTTGTCGGCATCCGCTTAAGCGGAATGCATCCATGCCCCGTGACCCAGCAGTTCCTAAGTACATACTCAACATGTATGCACAAGGATGTTCTACCAAAGATAGGGATGCAAATGTTTACAGCAAGACTGAGGCGAGACCCCAAATACAAAACAGTTCATCAACAGAAGAATGGATTAATAAACTGCTCTATTCACACATTGGAATTATTCTGTTAGTCTGCTCCAGCTGCAATAACAAAAGACCACAGGTGGTTAGTCTAAACAACAGACATTTATTTCTCCCCATCCTGGAGGCTGGACGACCAAGATCCAGGTGCAGGCAGGGCTGGTTCCTCCTGAGGCCTCCCTCCTTGGCATGTGGACGTGTCTTCTCCCCGTGTCCTCACGTGATCGTCCCTCTGTGCATGTCTGTGTCTTCATCTCCTCTTCTCATAAGGACCCCAGTCCTATTGCATCGGGGCCCACCCTCATGACCTCATTTGACCTCCGTCACCTCCTTAAAGACCCATCTCCAAATACAGCCTCATCCTGAGGTCCTGAGGGTTAGGTCTCCATTCACTAGGTGCCGGCAGCATCCACTCTCCCACCCTTCCTGAGTGTGACAACCCACAATGCCTCCGGTATTGCCAAGTGTCCCTTGGGGGCAGGATCACCTTTGCTTGGGAACCACTGCCACAGACAGAAGATTAATAGATGACAGATAATTAGATAGACAGATAGGAAGAAAGTAGATAGATAAAAAGAAAGCAGATAGATAGATAGATAGATGGATAGATAGATAGATAGATAGATAGATGGCTAGATGGATGGATGGATAGATGGATGGATGGATAGATGGATGGATGGATGGATGGATAGATGGATAATAGACAGATGGATAGATGATAGATGGATGGATGGATAGATGGATGGATAGATAGATACATAGATAGATACATAGATAGATGATAGATACATAAGGATAGATAGATGATAGATAGATGATAGACAGATGATAGATGATAGAGAGAGACAGACGATAACTAGATGATAGCTAGCTAGATGATAGATAAATAGATGATAGCTGATAGATAAACAGAGACAATCTCACATGCCGAGGCCCAGGGTTTATCAGCCTCAGCCCTGCTGACATTGGGGCTGGATGACTCTCTGTGGTGGGGGCCGTCCTGGTCGCTGTAGGGCGTTTCCACCCAGTAGATGGCGGTAGTGCCCCTCCCCCAGTTATGAAAACTAATTCCAGGCGTTGCAAAGCGTCCACTGCTCAGGGGGTCAGAGTTGTCCTCAGCTGAGAACCCACGCGGCAGCTGAGGCACAGTGAAAGCTTCCTCTGCGCTCTGCTCCACAGGCATGGACGCCAGCGATGGGTACCGGGCGCTGCAGTGGAACGGAGGCTCCGGTGGGCTCCCTGAGAACGAGACCACGTTTGCGAGAATCCTGCAGCAACAAGGTTATGCAACGGGCCTCATAGGTGAGGGACGCAAGACGCTCCTATCATTCGGTGGTTGGGAGGATGGGTGACCCAACAGAACCTGTTGTCCTACAAGGGAAAAAAGTCATGTGTCAGAACCCAAATTTGGCGCCCCATCCATCTTATCCCTCTTGGATTGTTCACAGAGTTGAGATTTTTGTCATTGATGAACAATTTTAATTCAAAATCTCGTTCCGTTGGCCTCTTTCTTTCCCTGGACATATCAATCTTCTCTCCCAATTCATCAGAAACTTCTAGAGACTTTCCTTAAATGGCCACCCACCACCTTGAAACCCTCAGAGTTAATAACCACTGCCTTCCTTTACATAGCACGCCGGGGAGGATCAGAAGCTCCCTCATTATAAAGGAGGGTGTGTGGGGGTCCTCAAGACCACCCCTCAGTTAGATGATTCTCTAGGAGGATTCAGGCTCAGCATAGAGTTGGACCCACAGTTATGGTTTATTACAGTAAAAGCATACAGAGCAAAGATCAGCAAAGAGAACAGACGCATGGGATGAAATCTTGGAGACACCAGGCGGAAGCTTCCAGACTCTTCTGGAAGTCACACAGGATGCACTTAATTCCTCCAACGATGACTTGTGACGACACGTGCAAAATGTTGTCACCAGGAAGCTCCTTAGAGACCCAGTGCCCAGGGTTTATATTGGCGCCCGCTGCCTGGCGCCCACCAAAATTCCAGCCTCCCCGAAGGAAAGCTGGTGTTCAGCAAAAACCAGGCTGTTTGTGTAAACGGTTTAGGTGCAGGGAGCCTTTCTTTATCATTTATGAAATGAGGTCAACCTTCTGAAAATCCAGATCTCAGACCTTAGCAAGGGGCCAACCTTGGAAGACCTTCTTTGAGGTTCCCTCTTTTCTGCACAGAAAGGACGGGAGGAAGAGTTGGTGTCCACCTGTCACGGACCAGGCTTTCATCCCTTGCTCCACCCATGGGTTTAGAAGTATCATCCCCGTCTTACAAACCATGAAATGGAGGCTCAGTGATGGGGTGGTCTGTCCCAACCCCACAGTCAAGGGAGGGCTGCATTAGATCTGTGGGCAGGGCGCCCCAATCAATTCTTTGCTGTGTTCTTCCCATACTGATGGTCGCTGTTCAGTTCAGAGGGGACCGCGACAGTCTCACTTGCTCAAGGCTGTGATTGGCTTGGAGGTGATCAACGTTGTTGCACTTTCTAGAAATCCCTCCTATTTTAGAAATAGAGATTACGTAAATTTATTTCTCACAGTTCCAGATGCCGGAAGTCCAATATCAAGTTGCCAGCAGATTCTGTGTCTGGTGAGGACCCTATTCCTGGTTCATAGATGGCCGTCTTCTCTCCACGTCCTCACGTGGTGGAAGGGATGGGGGAGCTCTCTGGGGGCACTGATCCCATCCATGGGGGCTCCACCCTCATCATCTAATCACCTTCCAAAGGCCCCACCTCCCAACACCATCACCTTGGGGGTTGGGATTCCACATATGAATTTTAGGGAGACGCCAGCATTCAGTCTATAGCATACCCTATCTCCAAGGGCTTTTTCAAGGACATTGCACACATTGACACTCTCACCTTCATTTCTCTTTCCAATCCTAAGGAGAGCAAGCCTTCTGAGCCACCTGAATTGACCGGAATGTTCCATGAGCAACTCCCACCATTGGGTCAGCGTGCCTGATGCCATAGCCTTCTGTGTATCTCCTCCTCACCAGGGGCATTTATTTCTGTGTTTGCTAGAATTGCATACCTGGGCATCAATTCCTGGTCCACACACTTGGTCTATACTTGGGGAAGCCTGTTCTTCACGTTCCAAAGGATAGAAAGCTTTTTTTTTTTTTTAATTTATTTTATTGAGTTAATGATAGGTTACAATCTTGTGAAATTTCAATTGTACATTAATGTTTGTCAGTCATGTTGTAGGTGCACCACTTCACCCTTTGTGCCCACCCCCCACCCCACCTTTCCCCTGGTATCCACTAAACTGTTCTTATTCCATAATTTTAAATTCCTCATATGAGTGGAGTCATATACAGATTATCCGTCTCTCACTGGCTTATTTCACTTAACGTAATTCCCTCAAGGTCCATCCATGTTATTGCAAATGGGATGATTTTGTTCTGTTTTACAGCTGAGTAGTATTCCATTGTATATATGTACCACATCTTCTTTATCCATTCGTCTGTTGATGGGCACTTAGGTTGCTTCCACGTCTTGGCTATTGTGAATAATGCTGCAATGAACATTGGGGTGCATAGGACTTTTGGGATTGCTGACTTCAAGCTCCTTGGATAAATACCCAGCAGTGGGATGGCTGGATTGTATGGTAGTTCTATTTTTAATTTTTTGAGGAATCTCCATGCTGTTTTCCATAGTGGCTGCACCAGTTTGCATTCCCACCAGCAGTGTATGAGGGTTCCTTTTTCTCCACAACCTCTCCAACATTTGTTACTATTAGTTTTAGATATTTTTGTCATTCTAACGGGTGTAAGGTGATATCTTAGTGTAGTTTTGATTTGCATTTCCCTGATGATCAGCGATGATGAGCATCTTTTCATGTGCCTGTTGGCCATCAGTATATCTTCTTTGGAGAAATGTCTGTTCATGTCTCCAGCCCATTTTTTGATTGGGTTGTTTGATGTTTTTGTTGTTCAGTTGTGAGAGTTCTTTATATATTATGGATATTAAGCCTTTGTCAGATAGATGACTTGCAAATATTTTTTCCCAGTTAGTGGGTTGTTTTTTTGTTTCAATCCTGTTTTCATTTGCCTTGAAGAAGCTCTTTAGTCTGATGAAGTCCCGTTTGTTTATTCTTTCTATTGTTTCCCTTCTCTGAGACGGCATGGTGTCCGAAAAGATCCTTTTAATACTGATGTCAAAGAGTGTACTGCCTACGTTTTCTTCCAGAAGCCTTATGGTTTCAGGTCTCACCTTTAGGTCTTTGATCCATTTTGAGTTTATTTTGGCGAATGGTGACCAAAGGATAGAAAGCTTTTGAGGTGGCACAGCGTCCTGTAGAGTTTTCTTCTCCACGGTCCTCCCCAGATTCCAGCACTTCTGTGTCTTTGTGAAAAGGGAGATAGAAGTGAGTCTGGGCTCTGGGACTAGAACAGATTCCTCCAGGTTCTGAAGACAGCGTGGGAGTGGTGGGAGGGGAGAGCAGGCAGGAACCTGGTTGAACTCCACTTGGAAGTTACGGGAGACAGGACATCGGAGACTTTTCCATCCTGTTTTGTAGCTACATTTAATTTGGTTGAGGGTCTAGGACATAGGAGATAGAAAGTGCCCATGGACAACCCAATTCTTGGACATTCTCCTGGAATTGGACAAGTCGGCGTCCTCACGTTCCATCTCCACAATATCCTTGTAAGAGTTATGGCTTCTGAAAAAAATCTCCAAGGGTTTCATGATTCCCAGTTAGCGGAGGGAGCCAGTTACTTCGACTCTGTCCTAAGATGATTTAAGAGCCAATTTCCATTATCAGCTGGCTTCCTTTTAAGTAAAAAATATTGGTAAATGATATTTTGTAAGTTATTTAATAGCAGAATGGTCTAGGGTTGCAAACTTGTAATCCCAAACGCTCCATAAAATCTTAAACCATTAATCGCTTGATGATGGTCATTGCACTGATGCATTCCTTAGTCTTTATGAAGTATAGTGTATCCATTTAAATACCCATATCAAATAAACTCATTTTATCCCTTTCTATTTCAAATTTCTAATCTATTCCTTTCTTATTTCAAATTTTGGTGTTTGCATACCTGCCTCTTCATCGCAACGTCCAGATTCTCCTGAGAAGGTGATTCCTATCAGACGAGTACCTTCCATATATGTTTTTTGCTTACCTTTTTGCTTTTTATTCTCAGGAAAATGGCATCAGGGTGTAAACTGTGAATCCCGCGTAGACCACTGCCACCACCCGCTAAACCATGGATTTGACTATTTTTATGGCATGCCCTTCACACTCGTGAATGACTGCCACCCAGACAGGCCCCCGGAAGTGGACGCCGCCACGCGAGCGAAACTCTGGCGTTACACCCAGATGCTGGCCCTGGGGATGCTCACCGTTGCTGCCAGCAAGGCCTGCGGGTTAATCTCCGTGTCCTGGAAAGCGGTCATGGGTGCGGCCGGCCTCGTCTTCCTGTTTTTCGCGTCCTGGTACGCCAGCTTTGGGTTTGTGCGCCGCTGGAATTGCATCCTGATGAGAAACCATGACGTCACAGAGCAGCCCATGGTTTTGGAAAGGACAGCGAGTCTCATGCTCAAGGAAGCGGTTTCCTACATTGAAAGGTAATCAAACCACCACGTTTCAAAGTGGGGATGAGTTCTCAGAGCATCTGAGTCTCTTGAGCATCTTTAGGATTTCATAGATGGGCTTGAAGAATTCAAGCCTTTTCCTATGGGTTCGTTCCCAAAACTTGAGTGTCTCCTTTGAAGGAATGTGATGGACCAGAAAGTGTTGAAACAGATGCCATGATGTTGCAAGGGCGGTTTTCTCCTTTCAGAAATAAGCACGGGCCATTCCTGCTCTTCGTTTCCTTGTTGCACGTACACATCCCCCTTGTGACCACGAAAGAGTTTCGTGGCGAAAGCCAGCATGGCTTATATGGCGACAACGTGGAAGAGATGGACTGGCTTGTAGGTAAGTGAAGGCACGACCCAGCCTTACTCACTCTTGGCCTCACCCATAAAGTGTGGTGAAACACTGGCCATCTTACCATGAACCAGGTTGCAATAAAGAATAAGAGAAAAGATGAGGAATAGGAAGAAAACTCTCCCATATTGTGCACGTGCTCCTTTGACATTTCCCATTTCTTGGTCTACTTTGGTGCAAATTCCTCCTTCTCCAGTGTCCGTTACTTAAAGCCATCTCGAGACGTGACAGAAAGCGAAGCAAGAAGGTTCAGGAAAGCAGACCCAAATCTCTTTCCTGCTATGGCTTCAAGAAAGCTTCGGGAGGACCAGCAAGATTGTAGACTCTTAAAAAGAACGAATGTAGACATTGAGACCTTTGTAGCCTACGGTCGTGTGTCCCAACCAAGCTTAGTGACACGCTCAGCCAGGTAAAGAGCCAAACCACCCCCAAAATAGAAGGGTGATTACAGACCGTGGTGACAACCTGTCTTTCAGTGGGACAAATCCCCATGTGGTTTACGATCTTTATTTTCAGTGCTTTCGATGCCCATGTGGTGTCCATGGATAAGCGGTTGCTTGGTTTGCGGATGGTTCTGCATGCTGAGTCTTGGCCCTCTATGGGAATACCCACAGACGCTCACAACCCTGGTTTCCTCCTGTATCAACAGGAGTCTCCCCAACACTGTTTCTCACCACGTTCCCACCCCCACACGCTGATGACAGACACGTGGACACATGCAACTGTAGCGTATCTAAAACATTCCATTGGGGACATCTTGGCTTCCATGTGTTTGTTGTGTTTTCTGCATTGGTGGTACCTTTGTAAACAAGATTCTGAATTCCTTGGTATCAGAACCATTGGCTATGCCTTCGCACTTTGCGACTCCAGTCATCACCACGGTCTCCAGGGCACTGTGGTCCCTTCTGATGACTATCTAGGAAGCGATGACATTCACAGAGAGGGGGAGTCGTGCTGACTTCGGCTGACGCCATTTCAGTTCCTTCATCCCAAAACGTTCCATTTCTCGTGAAGGTGAAATTCTTAACGCCGTCGAAGAGAACGGCTTGAAAAACACAACATTCACCTACTTTACCTCCGATCACGGGGGACATTTGGAGGCAAGAGACGAACACAGCCAGCTCGGAGGATGGAACGGAATATACAGAGGTAAGACCGGTGGATGTGGGAGGTTAAGAAGCTGCTATCAACCAAATGACTCCGCCCCCAGGGAAGGCTGGAGAAGAGCTGGTAGTGATAAAGAGGGTGCTCTTTCAAAGAGGATTTCTTGAGCGTCTACTTTAGACCACGTTCTACTTCAATGCCAAGATAGAGAGACAAAGACACAGGGCGTTCCCTTCCAGGGTTCATATTTTAGTAAGAGAGACATATATAAATAAATAATGGAGATAAAATTAAAATAAATACTGTTCTAAATAAAACCTAGCATAGTGATTATATTCCCAATTGTGTATGTCCCTGTATTGCTTTCTATCGGTCAGGTTTGGGTACCATACATTTATATTGCTGTTTTTAAAAAGTTTGATATGGTCAATGCGCCTTATTCATGGATTCCATCTCTTGGGGATTCTCCTGCCTGCTAAAATTTCTTTGTAACCCCAAAATCAACACCTGAGGCACTTTTCCAGTCATTTGAAGAGCGGCCAAAAAATTGAGTCGCGTGATGCCCACATTCCCAGCCGGGGTTGGACAGGGCGACGCTCTGACTTCTTGTTTCGGCTCCCAGACCGTCAACATGCGCCCTTTCCGTGGTCTAGTTAGTGCCACGTTTTTGCATTTTTGTGCTTTTTCTTGGAGATTTCACTGTTTAAAAGGCTCCCAATGGAGCGCTAAATTGCCGCCTAGCACAGAAAGGCTGCGATGTGCCTTACGGAGAAAATAAGTGTGTGAGAGGAGCTTCCTCCAGTCAGGAGATATAGTGCATTGACTCTGAGTTCAATGTTGATCAATCAACTATATAGATTCAATCAGGTGCCTTGAAACAGAAATACACATAAACAAGGTTAGGTATTGATCGACTGATGAAAATATGGAGATCAGAGCTTCACAGGAACCTAGCTCTGTATTGCCCTGGGAACAATGGTTCACTATTTGCCAATTCAGTGTTTTTGGTGACTTTATAAAACATAAGAATGACAATGATGAGAATCGACTGTATATGAGCCTGTTACATTTTTGGAAGTTCCCATACGTGTGAGCATGTTAGACAGAACTCAAAAAATGGCCCCACCAAAATGCTCCTCGTTGACCCCTGGCATCGGTGACTATGGTGGGCCCTCACTCTCATGATTGCATTGTGTCATATGGCACCCTTGACCTTTAGGTAGGGAGATGATCTGGGTGGGCCTGGCCTAATCACATGAAACTAGATTTTTCCAATGCCCTGAACAAACACAGAAGTGGATTTTTCCTCCGATCCTCCGTTGAGGAGTTCAGACAGCCGACACCTTGATTTCAGACTTGTGAGACCCAGGACAGAGGACCCAGCCCTGCCGTGCCACCCTTTCGACCTACAGAACTGAGACCTGGAAGCAGGAGTTGTTTTAAGTTGCTGAGTTTTAATAACTTGTCACGCAGCAGTAGAAAACTGATGCAATAGCCTTAAAGCTTTAACTCCAATAAAAAAAAAAGCATTTATTTAGCAGGATTCTGAACATTTCTCTCCCTCCTTAAAATTCTCCCACCGTCACGTGTAATTGTTTTAATCCCCGTAGCTTGAGTTCCGAGGGAGTGTGAG